>NC_137554.1:11737365-17384865 GCF_963082525.1 Nesoenas mayeri | reverse complement strand
TAAGTAGATGTGGAATGCCTGGGTACTTGAAGAAAGTCATAAAGTCCAGCGTTTCACTGTTAACTATGAAATTTTTATAACTGTGCTTGCATTAAGAATACAGAGGCATTATAGCATGCATACTCTTAACAGTATTTCAAAAGTCAGTATGTATAGCTGTATTCTCACATCAGATTTACCAATTTTGAAAAAAAGATTTTTTTCAACTCCTGAAGACATAGTGCTGTCCGTATACAGGTGATAGTTTCTACAGTAGAAAAGCTTTCTTGTTCATTTTTTATTTATTCATTTAATGAATTCCTAAGGATATACTTGGTGATTAGTAGGAAACAGGGTTAAAGAGCTCTCCCAAATGGCTTTATCCTGATACTGTTCCAATTATCTTAGGTTATCCAACATATGCTGTTGGTATTCCATTGAATGTTATTGCCTAGTGTATGTCAGGAGGGCCTATGTTCTGTGCTATGTGAAATCACTTCCCATATGAAGGCTGAATGTATGTGGAAGTATTATTTGAATGGAAAGTGAGCTTTGGTTAACCTATAAGGGAAAAAAAAAATTGTAATTGTGCAATGAAATATTACCTGGAGTTTGAAAAGTTCATGGCAGCATAGAGCACTTGGCACAGGCATTTCAGATTGCATAGTTCGCATCTAAAGCTGTTCCATCTGAACAGAAGACCACTGTAATTTTTACTTTGCTTCTGTGACCTTCTCTAAGATTCCCTAGAAATACTTTTGTTAAATATAGTCACAATGCTTAATTTCACTGTAAAAATTGTTTTCCTAGATGTCTTTTGGTGAGGAAAGATTGCTTTTCTGAGGAGCTCTTCTGGGTCTGTTCTATGATAGTGCTTCTTGTTTTTAATTTCAGTCATGTTTTCCTTTATTCAAATTAAAATCCTGCCTTTTTTTTTTTCTTCTAATTTCTCATTAATGGAAACTCAGCATGGACAAAATGGGAGGAACACTTCTTTACAAAGGAGGGGCTCTGTTCTCTTTATTTTAGACCTGTGCATGGATTCTGCTTTCCACATCTCCACGTTGAGACTGTCTCTCTAAATGGTGTGCTTCACTTTAAATGACATAGCTGAGATCTGGACTTTCTTATACTTTCCCATTTTTCTGCCCTTTCTCATCTCACGTTTTAACTACTATATGCCTTCTTCTCTGATCTTGCAAGTGGTGTCTGTTCCACACCCTCCCCATTTTGTTTTCCTGGCTGGGCTGTGTGCATGGCTGTTCTCTTTATGTCTATTCAGTCACTGTTTCCCCATGTTTGTCTCTACCTTCAAGGTCTGATGTGACTTAGAATTCTTCACTTATCTTCTCTTCAAGAGTTACTGGATCTCTGGCCATTATTTGTTCCAAAAGAACTGCCAGTTTTGAGTTCTTAGAAGCTTTCCAACAAGAATGTTTATTTTCTGCTATTAAAATTTTATTTGGCTGAAATATGTACAATATTGATAAATGTTATATTAATGTGTACAAAATGTATGTTTGTGGAACTCAATGTGAGCAGAAGCAAATGGCAGTAAGATGCTGTGGGAGGAAGGACAAGCAGATGGTGACAGAAACCACTCTTTCTGTATTTGTAGTTGCCGCTGAGTCCAGTTAACAGGAAGAAGTAGTAGTATTGATTTGTTTTCCAGTAGGATGTGTAACAGAGTGAAAACTATTTAATTTGCAGTTTCTTTCTAGTAATTTAACCAGCAGAATACACATAACTGTTGGGTCTTTTTTTCTCCTTATATATACCCTTTATGCTTGATCACATGTGGTTTGCTTTCATTTAATTACATAAGGGGTATTTATAATAACTAGGTTCTCAGTTTTTGCATGGAACTACATTTGAGATGCTGTTGAAATATTACTGAAATAAAAATAAGAATTAAAACCCAAATCTTCATTACTTCACTTTTACTACACTTTGAGTCAAAGAAACATCAGGAAAGATGAACCACAGCTAAACTATGAATATAGCAGCATAAGTCTAGAGAGCTTCTAGATGAGTTTCTGGACACGTGTTAAGTCTGAGGTCCAAACTATACTGAAAGATCATTGCTGAGGAAGGAGCAGCACATCTTTGCCACTGCCACCCCACCCCACGGAACCTGTGTGACAGAACCCTGAGGTACCATGTGGCCTTCTGAGCCGTGAGCACTCTAGTGGTTGCTTCCAGGGGGAAGTAAGAAACTGCTAGATAATGGAATAAACGCTCATAAAAAAAGCCTTAAAGGGCAAAAGAGTTGTAAATGTCTGAAGTCAGTGACTGTAAGGTTATACGAGTTCAGTTTATGAGCTATTTTAAAGTAAAACTTAGCTACTCAAAATTTTAAACTTTTATGTGAAACAGCATATTTGAACAAAATTCCAGATTCATTACATTTCTGCCTTACATTGTTCTACCTTCTCTTTCATTCCAAAACTGGAGACCCTGGTGTTAGAGATTCAGACAATGAATTCTTTTATCTAGCACTTCCATTCATTATTCATTATGCATTGTCAGTGGATTGCTACTTTAGGCCTGTATTAGAGATAATTAATCTTAAGAAAAGACTTGTAATTTCACACTTTTTGAAGCTCTGTTGTCTCAGCACAGCAGTGCTGTGGTGCCAAAATACTCTAATGCTCATTGTTCCTATGCAGTATCACATCTCTTAATATTTATGTGCATTCAAGTCTCCATTTTGCTTGCTTGTCTGTAGGCTTATGTTACAGCAGTCATGTTTGCATTTTGCTTTGGAAATACTTTTTGGTATTTTTATTTTATACGTAATTTCAAGCAGAAATAGGTTGCATTGTTGTTTAAATGGTGAGGTTGGAAAGACCTTTGTCCTTTTCCATACTGAAAAAGAAAACTTGAAACAGTGATGGACTTCAGAGCAAGAGGAATCGAGTAGATTCCCAACTTGGTATGTCACTTGAGACGATGAGTTAAATTGGCTTCTGGTAATCGATCAGGTACAGTCTACACTTAGAAGCCAAGGCCTGGTGGTTACCAACGTGTTTCTAAACCTCCTTGCTATGCACATAGTCGTTCAGGAGCTCTGTTTGTGTGTATGAGCATGTATGTAAGAGCTTTACTCGGGAAGCTGATTTCATGTATTGCAACCTTTTTGTTGAGTATCTTACAATAGCTTAAAAACTATTCTAAAAATATCCATATCTCTTGGCAGTATGTAGAACTGATATTTCTAGAATACTGAAAAAATAAAACTATAATTACACCCACATGAGGGTACTGGAGAAGTGAATCAGTGTAAAGTTGCCAGATATCCCTTTAGTTGCTTAGCACACAGAAGGGAATATTTTGGAATAAGTAGCAACGTGTGCTTGTCCTTCTATTCTTCCTTTTTATGTTGTTGATTGCAGCAGGAGATGAGAAACTGAGAGCTAAAAATGGACTTTTTGTTTCACTTATTGCACTTGCTAAGTGGAAAAAAATTGCTAAGGTCTTTTAAAATGTTCTTTTAAGTATCTTCAGCTGTATTTGCCTAATTGTTTTCAGTTTTCACAGTAATTGCTAACTAAGGTATAGTGCTTACTTCAATGAGATTTTTTGATTACACACTTTGTGAAAACTGGCACATCATAAAAAGATCTAATATAATTTTTGCTTATTATTAGGTTTTCCTCAGCAAACATAATTCCTTTGTAGAAATGTTAATCTTATCATAGTCCTTGAAAACAGAAATTGGGGAAAAATAATTAAAATTTTAAATAAGAGTGTATTACACTGTGCAATTTGTGCTGACTGGAGAAACACACCTCCAACCTGAATTATCCTGTCATCCTGACCTCATAAGTGGAGTTAAGAATTATAATTTATTATTAGTCTAATTAATGCCCTAGAAGTCTAATCAAAATGCAGCAGTTTTTATTGCTAGCCAATTACAGTGATGCTAGTACTCGTAGTCTAATTACTGCTTGTTCCCAATAATCAATGTACACAAGCTTCTTCACGTCATCCTTCCAGTTTCCTGAGCACTGCTGGGAGGAGGATGCTGCTGGTGGCTCAGTGTGGGATGTGCCGGCTACTTTCAAGCAGTCAGTTGCTGATGGTTTGTGTTGATCCAAAAGCTTACTGATGTTAATCACACTGTTTTTGTTTAAACCTGTATTGTATCTTCTATAATTTGCTTAAGACTGTGCAGTTGCACAAAGCTGAGTTGAATCTAAAAATCAAGTTAGACATAAGTCATCTGACTGTAATGACTTCATAACAGTTAAGCCTCTTGGCTGTAAAGCACATGCTGCTAAAGCTAAATATGAGCTCAAAAAATAAGTTCAGTGCAAGGGAAGTCCAGCCAAAACATAGAAAGTGTGGTGTTTGGTGGGTATTTTTTTTGTTTGTTTTTTGTTGTTGTTGTTGTGGTTTTTTTTGTTTTTTTTTTTAATTATAGAGCTACAAACTCTGTGTGTGTGAGATAAATCTGTGTAACACACATAGCAGAGAGGAGGGAGCACAAGCTGACCTTTCAGGCTGGCTTGCTGAGTGATAGCAGCAGAAGATAGAATGAGTCTCCTTGCAAAGCTGCAAACTGTTATAGCGGGGATGGAGGTACGGACATCTCTTCACATTGGCCAGCTGGCAGTAAATCACAAGTGAAGGACAGCTTCTCCTGCGTGGTCATCTGGTCTGTGGCAGCTTCTGCACAACTGACTTCCTGATTGCTGCCAAGAGCCATGTTGGATTTTGACATGCATGTGAAAGGATGTTCTTAAGTTCTTAAATCTTTCATTGCGATTTCCGTTCTTCAGTGTAAAATGTTCTTCGGGCTTGAGTCATCTTCTGGTGATGAAGTGTGGAGGTTATCTCATTGTGTTTACAGTGGCCTCCTTGTGAGCTGACATGGCTTATTACACTAGAGGACTCTGATCTGAACTGCAGCAGTTGGCAAAATGCAAAGATAATCTATTCAGAAAGCAAATCTCTGCAAGCTGTTTGAATCTAGTATGATAAGTATCTTCAGAGGTTCTTCAAAGGCTAAGGATTGGGTGTGTTTTTTTTTTTTTTTTCCTTTTGTTTTGGGTTGTGTTTATTTTTTTTCCAAATCTTATTGTTGGAGGAGCTAATACTGAAATTCTGGATTTCTCAGAAATGCTACTTATAGTCTTTTGAGGTTAGATCCAGACCCAAGTCTAACGGAGAACCTTAAGAAGGATATAGAGTAAATCTTCAGATTGTCTGTCTTTGTGTTTGTAAGGATCAAAACACTCAGTTTTTCTGTCTTGCTTTACTTTGCTCAGGTAATGGTTGAAATATTCAGTTTATCCAAAGCTGTGACAAGTTTGCCACTCTGCCATATGAAGTGTAGTGAAAGTATAGGGAGTCATGTTTATAAAACTTGAGTTGGTCCTTTCATGAGAACGGTTGCTTGGTCTAGTCTATTCCAGGCTGTTTAATAACAAATTAGAAATACTGGAAATACTAACCAGAGTACACAAACAAAATTTTGCCTTTCTTTCCTGTGTCTTGATTCTAGATTTTTCACAGTCCTGAGCATAGGGCTTTATTTTTGTTTTGTTATTCCTCTATGAGAGGTACTGATTTATGTCCCTGTCAGAGGCATAGCTTATAAAAAAAATTTGCTCACAAAATTTGCTTGTTTAGGCATGTGGGGAAACACTCCTGGCATAGATAAGTTAATGTGCCTCTTGGCATGTTGAAACAGTCATTAACAGGTGCAAACTGCCCTGTTTTTTCATACAATGAAACTCTTTTGGTTTTGAATCTTGAAATTGTGCTTTGGGTAATTTCTTCCAATATTGCAAGTTGGATAACTTGTGTACAGTTCTCAGTCTAAAATTCTGTCTGCAACTTTTATTAGGTTCACTAGTCTGTTTGGAGTTCTCTGTCTATAGCTAATTTCTGTATCATTTATAACAAATGTTATAAATCTTGCTATTATCTTGAACTTAGCAAAAGCATGAAGCTTCAAGATGTTCCTCTATACCTGTCCCATTTTTCTACCTGCTTCCCACTACACACTTTCATTGATTGTTTTTGGAAGAGGGGATATAAAATTTTCCATTTGCTGATCTCTTAGGTTACAGACAAAGAGGACTATGATCTCATGCCCTCTCAGTACTTCCTCAGCTCGTGTGCTACTTCTTATATGTAGAGCTTTCCTAAGTGTTTCCTAGAAAAATCATTACAGTCCTTCATGACTGAACCAAATCCTAGGACTCCAGTCAATTGTCAAAATGATTAAAGAGCAGTGTTTTTTTCATTCAGAGTTGAGATCTAGAACAGATGTGGGCTGTCTCATCACCCTCACGAAGTTCACAACCTTAGTTCATAAACTATCCTTTGTCTTTTCCATCAGTGTATTTACCTCTGAATACCTTTATCTGCAATTTCATATACAGTACTACCTTTTTTCTCCTACTACATCGGAAATTGCCTTAATTTCTAGTGTTAGCATTCCTTTCTTATGACTTACTCTGCTGTGTTTCTGTTAACTCCCCCGAAGTCTTCTCCTTGAATAACTGCTTGTAGCTCAGTCTGTTTATTTCCCATTGTTCTGCTATTAATATACAACTAGTTGTGAGATGGCTTATTCCCTTTCTTGTAAGTAGTTTTGTATTCTTCTTTCTTTCTTTCTTCCTCCCTCTGTTGTTCTTCTTCCTATCCCCAAGCCTGGCATTTCAGTTCTTGACTTGCAGTTGTCTTTTTGTAAAAAAGTGAATCTCGTATCCACTCCAGGCTGGTTTTTTTTTGTTCCACTAGCTCTGAAGACAGAGATTGGATGTGTGCAGGGAAGTAGTGACTACTAAAGAGCACATGTGTGCTCTGTGAGGTCAGTGCTCTCCATGGCTGAAGTCTCTAGACTTCTTCTTTCAGAAGGAATGACAAACTCATGCATAGTAACACAGAAAATTAAATTGAGGTTTAGCAGATCAGATGTGGACTTCCTAATTTGTCTGAACTTCTCTGGGGAGACTGAAAGAAGGTGTGATTCACATGGACAGTTACGCAGTCAGTTTAAGAGATGACCTCCTTGCAGACATTCAGTACTCCAAGTGTTGTTAATCATCGTTTTTGTTTCTGGAGTTGGTGGTAAGATGTGAAATGGAAGTTGTCAGCTGTTGAGCTTTTGATCGTTTGATCTGATTGAAGCAGGTACCACTGATCTTCACAGCGTATAATACATCTTTCCTGGAGACTACCTAGAAAGAAATTATGTGCATTGAAAAGGTGTAACTGGAAAAGGTGATCTCATAAAAGTTGTAGCTATTACTAAAACTCATAGTGTGTCTCTATTATTCTAGGTAGCTCAAAATGTAATAGGCAGATGACACAGAAGTTGCTGAATGTGGTGTGTTGGTTGTGTGTGTGTGTTCTGGCTTTTTTTTTTTTTCCCCCTTCAGAAAGTAACGGCAAATGAGAGAGGAAGGGTTCCTTGAAGAAATAACATTTTGGTCATTTCTACGGGGAATAGTTGGTGGCAGTGTATGGAAATGCACATCTGAGAAAGTGAAGCGAGAAGGGAACGCAAAGGTGGTTAAAAAAATGAAGTGAAAAAGAAAGATATTAGATCAAATATAGGTGTGTAGAATGTGGATAAGAGCTCTAGCAGCAGGAGAAAAATACTCCAAACAAAAATCTAAATTAGTGAAAAATAATGTGGTTAACTGGAGGAGGCAAAATGAGATATATTGCAAAGTAATTTGGAACAGATGGGAGGTGGGGAAAAAATGAAGAGCAGGGATGTCGAACTGTAAAAGGCTGTAAAAGTCAAGGTGACAGATGAGGGCTTAGAAAAAAAGTGCTCTAGTAAACAAATTACTGAACCCAAATCACTTCTTTGCTTGCTGAAGGGGAGAAAATGGGAGAGAAAGAATTGGAGGTGACAGTGAAGTTTTGGTCCTGAGAGAGTAAAACTGTATGTGTTATTTGGAGTAGAAAATGAAGACTGTGGCAAGAGAGTAGGAAAAAAAGGGATGCGCAGTGCTAGAAAGAATCAGTTTGTGGTAATGGTGTGGCAGGAATGGGAGAGGAAGCTGACATTTGGATTAGAACCAGCTTGAAGACAATGTGCTAAATTATTGCTGTGTGTTTGAACAGACATGCGGAGGTGGCAATTAAGTCACTAGAAAGCTTGTTCTTACAAGGAACTTGAGGGGGCTAAAAGCAACATAGCAGAGAATCAGTACATCGGAGCATTAGGAATATTTCTTACTGCAGTGTTATGTCTTGCCATCAAATGCATAACTCAAGTTGCTCTATGAGTGCTATGAAATAATGATAATGATCATTCAACTTGCTATATTTTTGTCACTTAATAAAAATGTCTTATCTCTTGTGTATAGATATTTGATTTAATGGATGCCAAAGCCCGTGCTGACTGCATCAAAGAAATAGATCTTCTTAAGGTAAAATATTTGTTTAAAAAATGTGCAGCCATCGTCAAAGTACGTTAAGTTTTTCATAGATACATTTGAGGTGTCCACTGTTGTCTGTGTAGAGTTTTCATAAGCTTCACTTAATGAATTTTGTAATCTTCATTGCTTTAAAAAATAACATTGGGAAGTAAATACTATAGGAAAATGGGTAACTTTTCAAGTAGAAATTTCTGCTAAAACCACAGGTATTGTAAATAACTGTATTACAGTAAAGTACTGATTTTAAAAATTGACTTTGTTGTTTCAGATAAGTTTAGCATGCTATTGCATACATACATTGAAGCAAAATTCCTTTAAAATTGCAACTTCAGTCAGTATGTTGATCCTAAAATGCCATTGTGTTCTTGCAAAATGTTTATCTGTAAATGCTTCTTATTGCATTGTACTGAAATAGATATACATAAGAATGCTTCATATCTCTGTTTTAAAATATAAGATATGCTCTACACTAAAATGTGCATTATTATTCTGCTTTCTTAGCAACTGAATCATCCAAATGTAATTAAATATTATGCCTCATTCATTGAAGACAATGAACTGAACATAGTGTTGGAATTAGCTGATGCTGGAGATCTCTCTAGAATGATAAAGGTAGGCATTAACTTAAAAAAAAAATTAAACGCCTGTAACATTTAACTTCTTTCGTTAAACACAGTGAAAATGTCAGGAACTGTGGAGGAAAGTGAAGTGTTTGGACTCAATTTTTTAGATGTGTGCCCAATATTGGTGCTTATGTAAGTATTTTTAACACTGTTGACCAGAATGTAAGTGCAGATGGGGACATAACTAGACTGAAATTATATTAGTGCTGGGGAGAGGAACAAAAGTATAAAGAAAAACATTGTCACCTCCATTTAGAACAATCCATTTTGATGGCATCCCTGATTTTTGTCTCAATTGTGTTCTGTTTTCCAATATTCTATTATCTGTAATAGTAGTGAAAGCAGAGAAGGATAACCGTGTAAATGTAACTACTGCTACATTTATACAGTCCTAAAATTACATTTGGCCCTATGAAGACAACTGTGAGGCTGATGTGGCTCCTGGTGAAAATGCATTTGACGCCCCTGTTCTAGATCTTCATCTTCAACTGCTAACCACTTTAGCAAACACAATAAAGTTTAAAATGGAAATAACTGCATCGTTGTATAGGTCTGGTTAAATACTCCTTTATCTTGAGACTAACATACATTCTGAAAATATATTTTTATATTGGGTTGAAATCGCATGCAGTGAACTTACTGATATGTGGTTGTGCATTATGGGTTAATTGCTTTCTTTTGCAGTTTTAGAATATCTGTTCTTTATCTAATCAGAAAAAATTATCCAAGACCTGTTGTACAATCTTTGTATTCTGAAAAATATGTTAGCTTTTAACTAGCTTGTTTGATTTTTGTTTGTCACCTGACAACCACTGCCCTTCTTTTTCTACCTTTTTTCTACTGGGTCTTGGTTTGAGGATGTCCCCGATGTACTTTCTTGTGTTGTCAGCACAGTGTAACTCTGGGAACAGATAATGCCAGTCAATTAGCGTTCACTCAGCAACAGCTGGGCACAGAACAGCGTTCTGCTGTCCTGCTTAGGACCTACATGAATAGACAATGGTAATTTTTTCATTAATGACTTTCATACTGAATTGAGGTTTTTTTTTCAGCTTTTGAAGAATTTTCTCTTCTAAATTGATAATTGTAAGGTAGGACAGTCAAAATTTGGTTCTAAACATGCTGACAGCATTCTGTTAATATTTATATCCAAATCTGATATTTTTCTTCATCTCATGAATTATTCATTTGGTGGGTTTACATTTCATAAAACATAAAGGAAGGTTTGTCTTTTCTTTTGAATGTTCAGTTTTGACACAACAGTTATTAATATGAGTATTCCGTGACAGATTGCCTTGTGGCATGTCTGGTCTTATGACCCATTGAAGCTTTTTCTTTTTCCTCCACTTTTTCTTTTTTTTTTTTTTTTAATTTGAAATCCTGTGTGTGAATAATGACTTCTGCAGTGCAGTTGGCCTCATTACACCTTGCCCAAGTTGGTGGGTATTTCTTACAGGCTCAATCTCGGAGGCACTTTGTGATTGTCCTCTTAACACAGGGATCATGTTTAATGTAGCAAACTTAGATTGCTGTTTGATGTTAATGACAGCCTATCAGGCTATTATTAAATATGTATGAGGTGTCACAATGCACTCCATCTTCCTGCTGCTGGTGGTGGAAATGATTTGGTAGACTGTTTGGGTGGTAAGAGTTTAAATGTGGGATGCATCAGTTAACTAGCATCTTCTTAAAGAAGTATTTTTAACATTGCCTGACAAATAAATGATATGGAAACTTCCTAAGCAGAATGGCTGCCTATCACACTACTAAGGTAAATAATGATGTTGTGTTATTAAAACAAACAATGCTCTGTTTTCCAGTCTTCTTGATATAATGCAGTTCTGTGTTTGCTGGAAAATGTTGAGGCACCCACAGAAGAGTGTTTGGGTAGCAGGCTTCTTGTGTGATTTGTAGAAAGGATCAAGTATGTTTTTGAAATTGTAAATGACCACAGCTTGCATGACACTGAAACCAATGTTAATGTGAGGTAAAACTAATTAACTAGTTTACTTGGGTATTTGTTATGGCATTACTGGCACATCAGAGAACACTTGCAAAGCTGCTGTGCATCACAGTGCACCTTAATGAATTCTTTAGTTCTTCCATTAATGAACCACATCCTTCTTGCCCAGCTTTTATACCATCCCTCTTGTTACCTGTGAATAATACACTCTTTGTCCCCATTGAATAGACAACTGAGGAAAATCACTTGGTGCATTCATGTGGTTTATAATAGAATTCATAGAATCTGCTGTATGTCAAAAAAAAAAAAAAAAGACAGCTGTGCATTGGCATTTACAAATCATATAATGAAATTGGGGTGTCTTGTGTTCTCTCTCTGTGTTTATGTATATACATACACAGATTTAATCCACTTTACCTTATTTTTTTTAATTACCTCTGTCCCAGGGAGATGTTTCAGTACAGCCTCCATTTTGAAAAGTATGAGGATTCCAAACTGAGGTTTTCTTATCTTACATCTTTTAATGGCCTGGTAGAATTCTTGAATGTGGCATGTCAGTAATACTGAGAAGCAAATGTTTTCAGGGAGGGGAAATACTTACATTTGGTTTTGTGCTGGAATAATGTACCTCAGTACTGTGTAACCCCTGTGTAGGGGTGGTGAAAGAAGGAAAAATTCTTCAATTTCTGTATCTGTGAATTAGGTTGCTGGATACTATTACATAAAAAAATTACAAGTAAATAATTAGCGACTCTTGTGCTAGTTCCCAGTTGCTTTTGGTCTCTTGCTGGTGTGTCCAGTCTCTACTGTGGAACGTGGTGATGGTCCATAGCTACCAAGGCTAAGGGTAGTTCATGACAACTCCTTTTGTTACCTTGTAGTACCATCTCCTTTTGCAATACAAAAATATGTTGTAAAGCAGGCTTGAGGCTTGATGCCTTTTCCTGTTAGTCATGTTTTTTTTCCACCGCAAACAATGACAGGGCAAAAATTGTTCTGTGTACTTTTTTTAAAGAAACAATTTATATGTTGGATAAAGAAAATTCTGTAAATAAAGAAGAATCTACTAATTGCATTATTCAAGAAAATACATTATAATTCAGTGAAAAGAGCTAATTAGTAAATTCCGTGCTGAAGATGTTGAAACAAGGGTATTTGAATTATCTTGCAGAATAGTTAGCATATTATTGAAGATTAAATATAAAATTATTAGCAAGGCTTGTAAGAAGGGATGTTGTCCAGACACTGAAGTGTGGGGGGTTTTTGTGTGTTGTTGTTGTTTTTGTTTTGTTTTTTTTTTTTTTTAAATCGGCGATAAACTTCTAGGTCTCTTTCTGCGTGTATTTTTAGTTTTTCTGGCAAATAATCTTAGCATACAAAAAAATGCAAACTTTAAACTGAATATGTCATACAGATCTTAAAGAAGTTAATCATGCTTTGGGAACAAGCATGAAAGCTTTAATCTAAAAAGTTGAACATGTTTGCATCTTTCTTGAGATAGATGGAAAATAATTTGACTTCTACAAAATGTCACCTAGGCCCTTCACCCACTCTTCAGAGAACACTTTTTGGTTTGTTATTTTCAACTTTAAATAAAAACAACAACAGAACAAACACTATAATTAGCTAGCTAAAATAAGACAAATATTTAAAAACTTCTCATCAGTACAAAGTTCATGTTAATACCTCAGGTTCCTGTAGTTGGGAACAGTAAATTTTTATAGGACAGTAAAACACAGTGATAGTCATTTAGTTCCAAGCAACTGATGCTTATCTAAATAGCTGATTGTGGCAGCTGAAGCTCTGTTTAGACTTGTTTGAAATATCATTGATTATCATTGTGCTGCTCACCACTGGTGGATATTTTGGGCTTCACTGTGTGAAATTATATTGGGCAATTTCTCCTCTCCACATGGTCTGGGATGCAGATCCTCCTTCTTGTATTAGCAATGAGGTTTTTGGGAACGGATTAGCAGTACTCCAGGGCTGACTAACTTGCCTTTGCTGCCTTATGGAACAGCTTGCCTTTTTCAGGGGCTTAAAGAGTGGGAACAGTTTTAGCCTCAGTCCGTGGCAGCTTTGCCAGCCCAGAGCGCTGCTCCTGCGGTGTGAAGCCACCACCGCTCCGCTGCAGAATCCACGTGGCTGCAGCTTCAGTGTGTTACAGCGCTGAGGTGGCTCCAGAGCAGGGCGGTGGCCTTTGGGGAGTTAGAGAGATGTTGTAAGGGCAGTGGATTTGGAGAGAACAAAGGACGTGGGGCAGCTATTACAGTTTGCCCTGAGTGTCTGGTGGTGTCTGTGAGGCTGGACAGCACAGCATGGAGGGTTATTCTCGTCATTCTGAACTTAGGTTATGATCAGGGGCAGGTCAGGAACTTCTGCACGAGTTGCTTTTGTGGACTGAGTGGTTCATCTTGCTCTGCTGATCTTGAGCATGACAGAGTTGAGGGGGCACGTTTGTCTACAGAAGCTAATTACTTTATCTGTGTGCAAACTGGCTGCCCTGGATGGCTAGGAGCCCATGATTAACCGTTCTCTCACTGCAGTGAAGCTGATTACATTGCTAAGAATGGAAACTTGTCACTTGTGCTTTGTGTTTTGTTTTTTTTTTTTTTGTTGTTGCTGTGGTGGGTGTTTTTGGTATGTGGGTTTGGTTTTTTTGTTTGTTTGTTTTTTGTTTTCCCCTGAACTATTTTCTGGTGGATTGCTGTCCTGGGAATGTGCTAGAAATAGTTTTTCAGACAGTGGGGTTATCTGATGAATGTTGGTAGCACATGCTACCTATAGTTTGACTTCATTTAATTATAAGAATGATAATTTTCTTTTGCTGTGAAAATTGTAAGATTTTGGGGAGTGTGAAGTTAGGGAAACACCTTTGTAAGGAAGGGGTGCAGTGTCAGAATTTAGCAGGTCAGGTGTTTACCCCTTCCCAGGGCATGATCCAATGTTTTGGGACCCTCATCTATTAACTGACTATATTGTTTGACTATCTCTTTATCATACACAACATTGATTTACAGCTTTAGCAGTAGTAGAAGAAGGTTGACATTCATGTTTGTAAGGCTGGTGGGACAACGATGTCTCTGAAGTAGTTTGAATGGCAGTGTTGCATAAGCTCTACGCTGCTGTGCACACACGTGTGTAGCAGGACACTAACCGTGTTTGCTGTTAGGTTTGCCAAAGATTTAGCTGTGTGAGAATGTGTTTCCAGTTTGTCAAAATATAACAATTTCATGCTAAGAAGTTGCATGCCAGCTGCCCACTTGAGGGTGTACGTTTCCAAAAATGTTGTATGATTTAGTAGATGGTTAAGGAAAAATATATTATTCTGCCAAGATGTTTGTTTGTTAATCTGTTTATTTAATTTAAAATGTAGCTGCCGTTTTATCTGGAATACCGTAAGCCCCTTTAGCCTTGAAACAGAGACTTAAAACTTGTAAAGGGGATTTTTCTTGCAATAATGGCTGCGAAACTTACCTAAACTTAAATTCTTCTAACACAAGTGTTTGTATGTGCTTAACAAAAATTGCTGGAGTGTAGCAGCCAAAGTGGAGAATTTCTATACATGTAGGGCTGTGCGGACCTCTTGCATCCCTTAGTGATGACAGTATTGCGTACTGCCTGAGTGACTATGAAAGCGCTTCAACCTGTAGTGTGGGTGAATGAAATGGCTTTGCCAGAAATAGCTTTTTCCAAATGCTTTGGATGGACTGGAGCTCTCCTATCCCTCAGAGGGTATTTATTTTTTCTAACAGCACAGGGAAGGGAGTAATCTGAGATGGCTGTGGAGAAGGCAAAAGACTAGGCAGACACAAGTAGGCTGGGTCAAACAACTAAGTGATCCGTAGGTGGGCAGAAGAGGATCTGGCTGGGAATAGGGAAGACAAGTGGACTGGGACTAACTGGTTAGCATTTTTTGAGAGAAGGCAGAAGTTATGACCCAAGGCATTTGAGACTGAGGATTATAAGAGACTGAGGGTAAGAGTAATGGATTGGGAAACTGTTAAATGGGGGTCCCGGTACTGGACACGAGCACATTGAGATTAGAGAAGGGCCAGTGTGTTGCCAGAGAGCAGGACAGACTGGTCAAGGATCCCAGAGACAAACTGGCTGCCAGCAGGGAGAGAGCCTGGGTGGGATAACCTGGACTGGCTGGGAATAGGGTGGGTGTGTAAGTGGAGAAAATGGGATGTTGGGAAGGAACAGGTCTGGGTTGGAGGCAGAGAAGGGGCAGGTTGCGTAGGAATTACAGATCAAATATAGGGGAACATGAAGAAGCTGTCCTATAGCATACTGCCGTGTGCAGCGTGGAATGGCACTCAAGGTCAAGACCACTTTTCTGATGCTGTCAGCAGGTGTGAATGAAATCCTCTGGCAGTACCCATCCCTTACCTGCTGCAGGATGATCTCTGTTGTGTAGGTTACTTGGTCAGCTGCAATACTAGCTGTGGCTGGAAGAGTGCTGACGCTGGTAAGCACAGCAATGTAATAGAGAGCCTGCATTTCTGTAGTTATTTTAATGCTTTTTAAATCTAGCGAATTGCTTGTAACTTAAGGAAGCGACAGTGAATCTGCAAAATCAAACATTCAAAGGCTAAAAAATCCTACAACTGAATACCTTGCACTCCAGCAAGTTATAGGTTTATTTCTTCTTTTAAGAACCGCTGCTCTATTCAGTGCTAAGAGTGCAGCTACTCTGAGTAGAAATCATGGTGGTGCAACACGTGCACCATCATTTGTCACATCTTTGCTGCCTTCTTTGCTGCAGTGGCCGTTTTCAAGGCAGGGAATTCAAGATAGACAAAGGTTTCATGGTTAATAGAATGGAATACTTTTCCGAGGACCATCCTTTCTCACTGTCTCTGGTATTATTCCTAAGGGATACTGTATAAAGCACTTTAACCACTATTTTTGTTGGGAATTGTAATTGCTTATTCTGTACTTCTAATAATCAAGATAAAACTCTGGGGTTTGATTTGTAGAAGTATCGAGCATTCACAGCTTCATCTGTTCCGAGTGGAAACTGTGCTTTGAAGATGAACTGTTTCATAAAGCTAAGTATGTTGGAAAGGAGGTGCTTAAAGTGGTGCCAGAATTAATTAACACTTTTGATCTTAATTCTTTGCCCCTATTCTAATTTTTAAAATGGGGATATTTCTACCTCATCATTTCTAAGGCCATTTGTGAAGATAAACTTCACAAAGTTTATTTTATTAATTCGATATTCCAATGATGTGTATCAGGAAGCTGTACCTCTCCCTAAAACTTACATTTAATAACAGGTTTTGAATAGTGCACAGTAAATAAAGCCTAGAGCCGTTTTCAAACAGCTCATTAGCTGAATGTCATGAATGAATGAGAAAAGAGTCTTTTGACATAAAGAAAGAAACCAGAACTGAAAATTGTGCACACATACTCTCAAGGGAGAGAAATTACGGTGGCTTTAATTTTGAGATTTTTTCTTATATGTATATTTATGTCCAAATACTCGACATCGTGATTATGGAAAAGCATTTTTAAAGTAGTCTGTTGTGCATGTCTGTATATATTCTTTTCATGATACTGATTTATCAGGGTCTATAAATGTGAATTTTAAAATTTGGAATCTGGTTCTTTTGGTTTTCAGCAGAATCTGTGTCTCTCATGTGCTTTTATTTTTTTTCTTTCTCCATGACTACTAGACTTAAAGAACAAAAAGCCCACTACCCACATCACCCCCCCAGTGCCAAACCTCCTGGACTCGTAGTCTTTTTCTTTAGCGCATGGTTATGTTTTATAACATAAAGCAGTGTGGCACCTTCCTGAAGCTACATCACTGATAAACATTAAAAGCTGCAAAATATTTTTTTCTCAATTTGTTTTCATATTCTATATCACCTTTGCTCTTAGCTTTTTTTTATGTATTCATTTTTGAAAAGACTGTAAAAAAAATAGTGTAGCTTGAAGAAGTGTCTAATGTATTAAGATACTGTAATACAGTATGTGCTAATTATAGATCAAAGCTAAATTATTTATATGTGCCTTTTCCTAAAGTAGAAAGTTGGGGCTTTGAACCAGTCAGTCTGATTTTTGCCACGAACCTTTTTTAAAGCTGCTATAAATATTTCTTCTCAGTAATTAAAAAATAGTGCATCCTTATTCCCCAAGCCAAGGTGTACATCCCTGCCAAGGCAGCAGAGGTAGTTCTGGAGAGCTTCTGCAACCCATACCCCTGTGCCACCTGTATGTTACCAGGCTGCCTGACAGGTACTTGACCGTCCCTTCTGCCCTCAACTGCAGGTAGCAGCAGTTTGCCATGTGAAGGTGACGTGTGTGCGCTGGTGGCAGGAGAGCTGACCAGTCCTGCAGTCTGTAACCAGAGGGGTAATTGGGCTGGGTAATTGCCAGGCAGCCTTGTTAGTTTTTCTGCAGATCAGCCATTGTCTGTGTCTGCTGCTGGAATGAGGAGAATAAATGGGCAGATTTTCTGCTGAAATAATTAGACCATCGACACTGTTTTGTCTTGTGGACAGTCCCCTTCATAGACATCACACCTGAAGCTGATGTGTAAGCAACCGGCTGTACTTGCAGGGAGAGTAACAGTGTCAGCTGTGAAAAGTTAACTTGATGTTAAACTTCATTTAACTACTACCCAGGCTATTCAAATAGCTCTAACTGGGGCAGAAATGCTGGGGGTCTTTCATTTCCACATTTGCCCACTGGTGCTGGAATTGTCTGACTCCACAAACATTTACAGAGCAGGAGAATGGAAAGATTTTATTAAATAATAGTTCTGGGTGCTTTTCTTGTTTGAAATGTCCTGCAAACAACACTTGAAGATTATTTTTAATTTTTCACACAGTTTTTTTTGAAAAATTTGCAGTATCCATGTTTGTGCTGTATGAATAACTTGCTGAGAATGAAGAGAGAGGGGTTTGAATTTGTTTGCCTTATTTGTAGTAGAAAGAAAGAGTTAAGATAGCCTCTGTATTTACTGAGTCATGGTATTACTTTTTATTAGGAATAATAGTTAATGATTCAAGCAGGAGTTTCACCTCTTTGTGCTGTACCAGTTTTCCTGAGGGAATTTATGGGAGAAAGATGCATGTAATCAAATACTGTTGGATTTAAACACGTGGCTGTGTGTTTTAAGAGGCCCTGCTCAGCAGTAACAGCAGAGACAATGACAATTATGCAGAATTGGAAATTTTATTTTAGTGGCTCTGTAAGTAGATCTGATTTCAGTGGGTGGTCTTTATCTCTGAACACCGTGTGTTCTTGATTTTTTTTTTTTTTTTTTGCATGAGCAAAAATATTAAGTGGAACAGAGTGACTGTAGCTGGACTACTCACTAAGGAAAAATGGAATTAATCCTTGCAAAGGCTGTCGGATAAATATATATATAAAGTGACTGTTCAGAGCTTTCTAAGGGAAAGTCTGACTAATAGATTATTAGCATGAAATAATATATTCTAAAAATGGGAAAAGCAACAGTTTTGAGTTGAGATTTTCTTGCAAGGCTTTTGTAACTAGTTGTCTTTCTTTTGTGTGTGAAAGAAGATTGTGCTTGAGAAGATGTTTCTCTCTCAGTTCTATGATGTGGGTGAGGTGGGTTATTTATTTATTTTAGGAAAGACCATATTTCAATTCTACGAATTTGGCCTTCTGATGCTAGTAGATACTTCTATTAGAACAATGATTTTGTCTATGAGTTTTTGTACTGTGTCTTAGTCTTTTGTTGCTATTAATTAAATAAAGATACTTGTTGTATACTAAGAATCACTAATAGAGGAAGAATGATATTTTTAAAATGCATTTTTTGTGGATTCTGGAAGATAAAAATAAATGTGCGGCATCTTCAGTAAGTGGAGATACAAACAACTCTAAAGAAAAGCTGGAAAAAAGAACCAGATAATTAAAAAAAAAATATATAATTCCTATTAAGTCACTTTATTTGCCAAGTACTTGATACTTTCTGTATGTTCAGTTAGATGTGAATTTTTTTTTTTAATTTGTTCTGTTTTTACAACTGAGACAGCTGCTATTCTTGAAATGTAGACAAATTTGATCACCTCATGATCAAGTTGGATGAATGGATCAAGATGTGATGGAAACTTCTATTTTTGTTCTCCATAGCAAGGAAAAATGTCAGAAAACTTACCACAGTCTGAAGAGATGGGCAGCTGAATTGATGACTAGAGATAGCCAGACAAAAAACCTGGGACTCTGCTTTCCTACTAGAACTATATAGCCTTTTAAATAGAAAGTAAGACTTATGTAGAAACTTAATTTCTATATATTAAATATAGGAGTCTCTGCTCTTTACTCCAAAATGCAGAGGTGTTGCGGTCCATCTTCACTGCTTCATCCTTTTGACCCTGCACACCTTTGCCAGTTCTGGTTTGTTGCTGTTGTATTCCCAGAGTGAGAACTCGTGCTTCCATAGTTTTCTATCCCAGCCGCCTGACCTCTTTCCTTGCTCTATTCTCTCTGCTAGTCCATTTTAAGAGACTCCCAAAGAAACACAGGTAGAAGTGGCCGAGAAATTCATTGTGTTCCATGTAATAATCCCTTCTGCATCACTTTGCTCTTGATGGAGTTCACATGTCTGCCCACGAGTATCTGCTTGTTGAATCACTGTGTTCTGATACGTCTGTACAATAAAATACAGAAATATAAAGGTATGGGCTTTTATTACATCAGAAGTGAAGTAATGAGAACAGGCAGAGATGATGAAGGTCCTCATCAAAACTTGAAAGGAAAATGAATCTGTTTAAAGCAAGGAAATGGTTGTTCTCATTTTATTTTCCCCCAAATCTTCTCTTTCAGAAGACAACTCTAGCCTGGAGAATGCACAGTGAAAAATCCAGGTATATGTCATTGTGGGCTTGTTTGACACGTTCACAGATTTTTTTTTTTTTTTTATAATGACTGTGCAGAATTATTTCAATGATCAGTTTCATTTTTCTGCAAGAGATGTTTATAAATCTCTTGTATTTATATAGTTCAGTTTGCTTCTTAAAACACTCATTGGGTGTTTTTTAAAATATTTTAAATTTTATTTCTATTTTTTTCCGATTCAAGAAGTCTAAACCAGGCTAAATCACAACTTAAAAGTCTCTGAGACACTGTCAGAACTGAATGCTATATTTTTTCCAAACATGATTACTGGGACATAGGCAGTCATCCCAAATTGTACTGTAATCATCTATGCTCATTGTTCTTTACTCATCTGTAGGAAATTCTGAGTTTTATAAAAGCCAAGCATGGTCCTGCATATTCCCTTTAAAAGTGTTCTCTGAACTGTGCTTGTTAAACTTAGAAAAGACCATCTGCTAATTGCTGTCACTTTTGCTTTTGGGATTTGACCTTTAAAGCATCATCTTTAGAAACTCAGTATAATATAATTCCATGCCATATAATTCCATTCCATAATTCCATATTGACTTTAAACTTTTTTCTTTATCCAAGAAACTGAATGGCATATGCTGTTTAGGTACAGGGCAGCTATATTCAACTTTACTAGGATGAAAACATTTGGAGAATAATTTTTCTTTTAGTAGTTCATTAGAGAAAACCAGGTGAGTTCTGTTTCTCTCATAAGAAAACCGCTTAGTCATTCCATTAAAAGGAATGAAAAGATGAACCGGTGATGTAACCCACCTACATTAGAGCTCTCTAAGGCAGATAAATAGCAAATTTATGACAAAAATTAAATGACTAAATTACAATTTTATCTGTACTGATATTGTGAAAGCTCTTCGAAGTAGTTTTTTGTGATTCCATTATCAAAGACAGAGATATGGCTTTTGAAACAATTCTTGCTGGGAGACAGTCTGCTGCCTGAGCATGCCTGGTATTCTCCATTTGCCTGAGAAAACAATAGTTTGCAATACTGCCTGAATTTTTAATGCACACATATAAGCAGTTCCCTTTTTGCCCAGTTTCAGCTATATTGAGGCTGATCTTTCACCTGAGACAGTACTATGGTTTTTTAATATCACATCCTAGAAGGCTGGTGGTTTGAGGGACATCAGGACTGCCCTTTGAGTCTCAGATGGGTGGAAGAAGCAGAACAGTGACATGTTGAAGATGATAGTACTTTAGAGTGCTGTATGTCAGGCTATATTCCTTTGAGGTCAAT
Source organism: Nesoenas mayeri (assembly GCF_963082525.1). NCBI lineage: Eukaryota > Metazoa > Chordata > Aves > Columbiformes > Columbidae > Nesoenas > Nesoenas mayeri. Next base: position 17,363,766 of record NC_137554.1, on the reverse strand, counting down.
TCTGGGCAGGTAACAGCAACTGGTGTACAGTGGGAGGTATCGGTGTTAACTTAGCTTGATTCTGTGGACCTTGGGATGTTTGAGATGTTACAGCACTAGGCAGTGAATTAGTTTCAGTATTAACTGCTTGTGGTGCTTCTATGCTCCGCTACAATAGAGGTTAAAAACTGCTGTTTTGTCATTGTCTTCTGCATTTTGGCTTCCCTTTAGGAAGGGAGAAAACCCCACAACCATTAGAACTGTATTTTGCATTGTGGACTGTTTTAAAATGGAGGAGAAAGAAAATAATCCTACTTTGAATATAGTTAATTTGCACTAGATGAATTAAATTATGCTGTTCAGCATAAAATAGGTTTGACCATGTTTTCCATCAACTTATATTCCTTGTTAGAAGGTAAGGTTCTAAACAGGAATGGAATTCCTTTTCCTCATTGATTTTCTCAGAATTAACACTGTCTGTTGTACTGTTTCCTAGAAACACATAACTTGTTTCAGTAGCTAATTTTGCAAAATCAGTCTTTTTCGTAGTGGAGACTTTTCATCACTGTTTTGGCTATTGATGGATAACAGCCCAAGAAAACATTGAAAATATGTATTTTGATGGAAGAAGATAGTGTAATTAATTACTACAGAAAACAATGTTCAGTCTGTTTATTTTAAAGATATTGGATTACTTTTAAAGCTATGCAAGAGAAAATGGTGCCCATTTCTTTGTTTAGTTCAAACATCGTTAGCAAATCTAGCAGCTCTCTTTTGCATCCTCTTTAGATGGATAAATTCTACAGGGTTATTAATATTACTGATGCTTTCAGGAAGAGAAGTTATTATCACACAAAATTATTAATGCCTTCAGTAGAATGAGACTATGTCTTAACTGTTGTTATATTGCATGCCTGCACGGTAAGAACTGAAGCTGATTTTATAGTGTACAATCAACTACAGTGTTACAGATGGCAAATAAATAAAATGTTAAAAGAATACTTGTTCATAAATACTTTGAAAGTACACTGATGTTCTTTAAGTACATCAGAATGGAAAGCTGTAATGGAAAATCTTCCCATTTCAGACACTTTGTGAATGGTGTTTCATCACTGTTTATGCTTTGGTTCGGGTTAAAAAAAAATAATATTTCAGAATGTTTAAGTACCTAGTTATAATTATGATAATTTCAGAATGCATTTTAAATCAAGGGACTATGCTTTCATGTGCACATACTTACATGTATTGTGTATTTGTTTTTAAATGAAAAGAAACCTGGTCTCCATCTTCCTGTTGACATCAAACAATCCTCTGATATGCAAATCCAGCTATGGGGAGAAGAGATACACGGGGTTTGTTTGGATTCGGTCCAAGACTGAGAGAAAATTGTATTTAAAGAAGTAATTTATATGCTTTGCCTCATTTAAATGAAAATGCATTTTGAAATAATCCCTATAACTAAAGCCATTTTGGTGAAATGTTGTGATCCTTTGTATGACAGATGCATTTTGCCATAGCTGGTTTAAAAACATTGTTCTCATGCTCCTGCATGTCTCTGTAATGTGTAGATGCAGCTGTCAACTTCTCAGTTGTGCATTTTAACATAGTGTATGAAAATATTTTTATTCTTCCGGAGTAGTAACTGTTCATTATATAACTTTGTTAGCATGTGCATGAATGTGAAGTGTGTGTCTGTACACATGCTATTAAAATACACCTAAGTACTTTGCTTTACATCTAAACTTTTGTTGATATTAATGCTGTTCGTGTATTTTCTTTGTGTGTTTAATTTTAAAATCTGTCAAAATATGAATCTTTAAAAGAAGAGACTAAACAACCAATGATTTTGCAGTCCTCTTACCTTTAGCTGCAAAATACTTAATGATCAAACTTGCACGTTTTAGCATTGGCTGAATTCCAGATTTTCAGTACGTATTTTTGGAGAACCATGTTATTCCGGTGTCTGAATATAATATGTGAAGGAGATGTGTGTAGCAGAGCATAATTATGTTTCACGTGAGCTTTAACAGGCCACTGAACTGTTACCAGTGATTGGTAATGGTTGCTTATACAGGATGGGAAATATTCGAACAGGAGTTATAATAGATCACTCTTAAATTTGCAGAAATTGCAGTTCTTTTAATCCCATTTTATGTATTGCAGAGGTTTCTAAGGCTAATCTGATAGACTCTTTGTACACAATCTTTGTGATTATGTGTCACTACTATTTTTTTTCTTCTATCTAGAAAATGATTCTATGGAAATCAGTGTTGTTTTAAGGAAGTATTTCATGTGGAAAGTCCTGCAGCACATACCTTTATATCTGACCTTTATTCATTCTGTGGCCCCTTACTCTGTGCTAGACTGTTCTGACCACATTAACAATACTCAGTGCAGGATTAAATACCATGTAAATCCTTCTTTGGGACAGCAGTTTTATTTCATTGATGTCATTTGTGGCTCTGTGTGTTGACTGACTTAAACACATACATTGATATGTGTATTAATATTTTAGATGAAAGCTTTCTGTGCCAAGAAATTTTGTTAAACTTTTCTCATTAGGTTGTGAGCCTCTTGTATTTGTTTTTAAAATATTTTCTAATTTTTTTTTTTGTTATTTTATGCAAGTTTTAAATTTTAATAGTCAGTGTCCATCCTTTTTTCTTTAAGCATTTTAAGAAACAGAAGAGGTTGATTCCTGAAAGAACAGTTTGGAAGTACTTTGTTCAGCTGTGCAGTGCCTTGGAACATATGCATTCTCGTCGTGTTATGCATAGAGGTAATTAGGATCAAAGATGATTTGTCTTTTTAAACCTTTTACTATGTGAGAATTAAGCTGGTTCAATGCAAATGACACCAAATAACATCATAGTGGTTTTTTGAGGGCTGACACAATGTATGTTTCTGTAATGTTTTACAAGTAATGGAAAAGTGTAATAGGAGGTTGTGGCTGTACATTTGTGATAGGCATTTGTTTGCAGCAATGGCTTGTGATACTAACTTTTCAAAGCAATTGATAGTTCTGTAAGAGATGGACACCTTGCTGCTCCTACCTCTCTGCTTGTTCAGTTCATTGTACTGGCTCTTATTTTCTGTCCTGTTCTTATTCTTCTATGTTTGCCCATTGTCTCTCCCAAGTATTATTACTTGTATTCTTGCACAGCTGCCCATCCATTCTTTTCACCTCTTGCACCTGTTTTTCTTAACTCCTGCAATGTTTTCTGGTGATATATAGGCCCTTCTCCCACTCCCTTATCTACTGGCTTATGCGCAGCCATGAGCATTGTCCCCCCGCTCTGCTCCTCTCCACTATTTCCAATTTTCTGTGTCAAGTACTGTGTCCCAACAGCCCTTGTAGTTGCCAGCTGTCCATGTCAGGTACTAAATCTCTTTTACCCATTTTAAACCTCTGCACTGCTGTCTCCTCTGTATGTTGTCTTCATTTTGCCTTGTAACTCTGAGTCAAAGAAAACAGATCATAGTATAGATGCTTCTTGGATGTACAACTTTTCTTCTTTTTTTTTCTTTTTGCCTTGGAAATGTCTCTGGCTATGAGTTGCAAGCTGTATATGGGCTGTTTCCCTGGGTTCAGGTGAAATTACATGTCTTAGTTTGGTGTCTTCCTTCTGCTGGGATGCAAATATACCGGCCTGAAAGCAAAAGTCCCTCGATCTTTGCTGAGCTTTGTTGTTTGCAGCTAGAGATGTTGCACCCTTCAGCAGATCAACTTGGATGCCATTGCTACTGCAAATGGCCTTCTCTCGTCATCTTCATTTTTTTTTTTTTTCCCCTTTGTGCATTTTTGTACAGATACCTGCAAGTACAAATTATACGAAGAGAAAGACATGAAATAATAGAATCTTTCCATAGTCATTTAATGCTTTTATGACTAAACAACTTTATTTCAGTATATTTCAGCTCAAAACCCAAATGAACTTAAATATCTTAAACTGAAATGCTACCTTCAAAGCTTCTGGCAAACCTATGGCAAATCTAACAATTTGATGGTTGCACACCAAAACCAAGGACAATTAAAGCCATTTTTAAGTTGAGCCGATATCTCTGTTGGACTGTTGCACAAGGAGTGATCCAAACTCCTGAAAACTAGGTCAGATAACAGCATAATATAATTGCTCTCTCTTCCTCTCTAAAGCTTATAAAGTTTTGTAACTTTTTATTTGAAACCTGAAAATGCTGGTGTCTGAAGCGTTATTAACCATTCATTTCACTGTACATGTATCTTAAGCAACCTGTGATCCCCCCTTATCAAAGTTAGGTAATTTTATTAGTTTATTAAGTTTAGAGCCACAGTGCGTTGCTCTTGAGCTGAGTAATAGCTGAACACGCTTGCTAAACAAATACCAGGTCAGTTTATTTAGAAGACTAAGAGGGTAGGTACCTTGTTAAAAACCATAAAATAAAAAGGTTTACTGTTGTCTCTAAAGGATTGGATTAAAACTTAAACTGACTATTTCTTGTGAAAAATAACTGTCTGGGGTATACATCATTATTTTTCTTTGTTTCTACTTGATTATTGATGAGTTCAAATAACCATTCTCCAGAGTAAAACTTGCCTCTTTTTTAATGCCTGCTATTAAAGAGAATCGCTTACCTATTTCAAATAAATAGCATCATGCCACTATGGGTAATCTGATCAGCAAAAGCCATGAAGAATGTTTTACAATTCTTAAAAATGTTTTTGGTCTGTTACTTAAGACATAATGAGAGGTTTCCTAGTTCTAATGAAAGCTCTTTTATAAAGTAATAATGAACTGCCTGTATATGCTTCTTTGTGTATAGAGGTTTTTTGGTTTTGTTGTTTGTTTGGTTGTTTGGGTGTTGTTGTTTTTTTTTTTTAAAACTTTCCATGGTTCTTAATTTTTTGCTTCAGTGACGCTTATACTATTAAAATAGTTAATTTGAAATTCCTGGACTTTCATTCTGAACAGTGCAGTCAAATTTTGTCAATATTGGCTGTAAATGAAAGTCTCTTTTGGTCTATTATTAATGGAGCAGTAGCTGTTCTTGGAACCTAATTGTGACTTTTAAATGTCCTTTTTTTCCTCCTCCCTAGATATAAAGCCAGCCAATGTGTTCATTACAGCTACAGGGGTAGTAAAGCTTGGAGACCTTGGACTTGGTCGATTTTTCAGCTCCAAAACCACAGCTGCACATTCTTTAGGTAAGCTTTCTGAGGTACAGGTGTTGGGGAGGTGGTTTTTTTTACATGGTGGTAATACTGTGCCTGCTCAAGAGGAGGGAGAAAAAGGTTAGGTCCAGCTAAAGTGTTTCTTAAATAACAATAATAAAAATCAGCACCATGGACAAATACAGAAAGGCTGTAACACTGTGGTGTCACTTTCAGCAGCACAGATCAGTGGGGTTTGGGTGGGGGGCTTTCTGCTCATGTGTTTTGTGGGTTTTTGTTAGTTTGTTTTTTCCTATGAATCACTCAATATATATTCCTGCCTGAAAACAAGTCTTTATGACTAGTGTTTTCTAGAAATGCTAGGAAAAAAATAAGATGAATAATATGGATGCATTTTTTAAAAATTCATTTGAACTTTAATCGGAGTTGGAGAGAATCTAGTAATTTTGTGTGCTTGTATGGGTAGCGCTGATGACTTGTTGGTTATGTGCTTTGAAAGAGATAATGGACGAGCTTCCCTGGTTTAATGTGGAGTTTCTCAATATAAGCTAAGTAAGCTGAGGAGAAATCAGAATTAGGATTTATGAACCATAAATACTTTAAAACCTAACCAAAGAACAAATATCCAAGAAAACTTATTTTTTTAAGAATAAAAAGAAAAATCTCTGAAATGCCCAATTTATTATTTGTTAGCACATAAAGTATAACATAGTATTATATTTTTCCAAACAAAATGTTCATATAATTTGCATCTCTTGAGTATCATGTGGGGACTTGGATAATTAAGAAGTCATTAAAGAAGAAAAAGTAAAAATTTGGCAGATACTTTAAGTTTAAATGTAGGGAATGGACAAGTGATGGAATCTAAGAGGATTTCTCCAAAAGATAAAAACTTTGTAAATAGAGTAGCATCTGATTTAAAGAGAAATATGAGAATTAGTGTTTATAGTATGGTTATGTAGGTTTTTTTAGGTAAGAAAAATTCTTTTCCCCTGCTGAAATGCCCGTGTTTAGTGGTTGCTGAATTCACGCCTGTTTACTGACTGCAAAGGGTGTGAAACAGACTTTTAGACCCCTCAAGAGCAGGGCCATTGATGCCAGCGTTCAGAATAGTCTCTTTTTCCTTGTATTGGGCATTGAGGCAGGCAGAGCACCTTACTGATGCTTGAATACAGTAAGGTACAATCAACTGAAATGCTGCTCAGTGAGAACTTTTAACAAATGTCAGTGACAATTCTGTAACTAGACATTTGGATATTTTTATATGTATGACAAGAGTGCATGATAAGGAAGATAATATCTAAGAAATCCAGGAATGGTTAAGTAATACTTACAATCCCTCCCTTAGGGCCATGGGAGGATACACAAAGAATTGTATTCACTCAGATGTTGATGTTTCTAATTAGACTATGAAATATCAGACTACTTGGTTTAAAATATGCTATACTTATCCTCACCCTTTAATTTAACTTTATTCAGATAGTCCTAGTTATCAGTACAGTGTGGAAAATGGGAGCGTTGATGTTCAGCATGTTTGTACCACATTTGAGATGTGGGCGGTACTTGCGTTAACAGCCAAAAAAAGGTTTTTTAGAAATTTTGACACAATCCTTACTTCCCTGCCTTCCAGAAAGCCTTTGGTCACACTTTTGTGCCTTCCTGTTTTTATCATGTTTGGTGCATGCCGATACAGGTATAGTCAAAACTCTGAGTAACTGCTGAGATCTTTGTAGGACTGAGGTGGAAGCTGGACACAGATTTGCAATCCTGCATTAATAAAAGAGAGACAGAGGAGCAGCAGTGAGACCAGACTGGAAATGTGCTTGGGTTCCACATCAAAGTTCAGCTACAGCCCTAAAGATCTGGTACTAGTTCATGGCACAGTGTAGTAAATGAAGTGCTGCTGTTCACACTGCTGTTGTAGCCCAGTGACTGTTCCTAGCAGCACTGCGGAGATTTCATTTTGTTGTAGTTGGGTCCTGTTGCTGTCTGCACGTGGCAGAAGGATGTAAATGAGCAGTGTGACAAGGGAGTTACTCCTGGACTCTATCTGCAGGAAGCTGTAAATCCAAGCTGGGAGGAGTGGCTGACATGCCAGAAGGCTGTGCTGCCATCCAGCGAGACCTGGACAGGGTAGAGAGCTGGGCGGGGAAAAATTTAATGAAATATAACAAGGGCAAATGTAGAGTCTTGCATCTGGGCAGGAACAACCCCAGGTTCCAGTATAAGTTGGGGAATGATCCATTAGACAGCAGTGTAGGGTAGAGGGACCGGGGGATCCTGGTGGACAGCAGGATGACCATGAGCCAGCACTGTGCCCTTGTGGCCAAGAGGGCCAATGGCATCCTGGGGTGTATTAGAAGGGGGTGGTTAGTAGGTCGAGAGAGGTTCTCCTTCCTCTCTACTCTGCCCTGATGAGACCACACCTGGAATATTGTGTCCAGTTCCGGGCTCCTCAGGTCAAAAAGCACAGGGAGAGAGTCCAGCGCAGGGCAACAAAGATGATTAAGGGAGTGAAGCATCTCCCTTATGAGGAAAGACTGAGAGAGCTGGGTCTCTTTAGTTTGGAGAAGAGGAGACTGAGGGGTGACCTTATTAATGTTTACAAATATACAAAGGGTGAGTGTCACGAGGATGGAGCCAGGCTCTTCTCGGTGACAAACAATGGTAGGACAAGGGGTAATGGGTTTAAGCTGGACTGTAAGAGGTTCCACTTAAACTTGAGAAGAAACTTCTTCTCAGTGAGGGTAACAGAGCACTGGAACAGGCTGCCCAGGGAGGTTGTGGAGTCTCCTACTCTGGAGACATTCAAAACCCGCATGGACACCTTCCTGTGTAGCCTCATCTAGGTGTTCTTGCTCCAGCAGGGGGATTGGACTAAATGATCTGTTGAGGTCCCTTCCAATCCCTAGCATTCTATGATTCTAATTTGTGAGTAGGAGCGCATGATGAAGGCAAAAGTCAGTTGTGAAGGTGGGAGAGCTAAACGTGTTCTGAAGTAGATATCGGGAAGTTAAAGAGGAACCAACTGCATCAACCCTGGATTATTTTGGCTCATGGCAGAGGAGTGGTTGCAAAGGAACTGAAGACTCAGCTAGAGTTAAAAACAGTATAAAACCCCCAAGCCCTTTAAAGCTCATCTCTTACAAATACAAGAGTCATCTAGGGAGATGAGAGAGGGGAATAGGAGGATGGAAGCTTTGTTTCTAATGTTAAGTACTGTGCCTTGGTAAAGGAGTTGGTATTTTTTGTTTTCTTTTTTCCTCATCTTCCACCATTTGCCTTTTAATTATGACCTAATGTCAAAATTCAGCCTCGGAAAAAGGTTTTGTTCAACTGTTAACTTAGGTGACAGTGAAGGAAGTGACACTCAGATTTCTCATGTCACTAGCAGAGACCACTTTTTAAAAATTAATTTCTCATGCAGTTTCTGATGCTGGTTTTCCTGAAATTCCTTTCAGAGTTGTATCTTTTTATGAATCCGTGAACCTTTGGTACACAAAACCCAATGAATTAGAAACATATGATGTGTATCAATTTATACTTGTATACAGGCTTTATAAAAATTTCAGTAGCAAACTAAATTCAGGCTTTCAGAGATAAAGAAATGTACTAAATTTTTCATTAGCTACAGCTTCTAACTGTTAATTATAACAATACAGATTTAATTAGAATACTTGCTGATGGTCCATTTGAAACAAATGAAAATACTGCACTGGACAGGGTTTGTTAATGTTCTCGACTCTTTCTATACAGCCTTAACAAAACAGTAAAATTTTCTATTGTGGCATGTATATATCATTCTGAAAATAGAAAATCTTTCTTCTAAAAATGCAAAGGAAATGGAGGCATTTAGTATTGTTGATCCAATATAAACTTGAAAACATTTCTTGGTTTCAGAAGACTTTATATTAGAAAGGGGAACATGATCCAAGAAAGGCTTCTTATTCCTTTCCATATGACTGTGTGTTGGGGTTTTTTTGGCGGCTGTTTTTTTAATGGCTGAATGCCAGGCCTTACGCTCTTTGAAGTGGCAACTCTGAGGCCAGCTCATGGAAATGTGCATTTTTTTTTAATCTTTGTTAGCCATTCAGTGGGTTTAAGGTTAGTCCATATTTTAGTATTTCAATTAGAAAAAGAAAAATCACTTCAGTTCTCCAGTGTGGCTGTGCTAGAGGGCTGCACAGTATGCTGTCCAGGCAGACACTGCTGCCATCATGTAAACACCTTCTTGCAGGGCAAAGAAGCCAATCTTCAGTCTTCTTAAAATGCTTGAAAGCAAAGGATCATCTTTATTGAATTGTGGTGTTTCTTCTGTGGTTTGACAACTTCTGTCATTTCCATGGTACCGCTGTCCTCAGCACAGAGCTATGTTATGAGGGATTTGACTGTAAACTCATGCATGTTGTGGGGAATAAAATGCCTTGTAAAACCATGTGCAGATACTCTCCTTTCTTCTTGCATATGGATCTCTAACCCAGCAGAGGGTGTCAAAGCCAATGCTGAGATGGTGGTGTGCAGCACCGTTTTGCTCTGAATGGAATAAACTCCGCTTTCGTACTCTGAGCCAAACCTTTCTGAGAACCTGCAACTTCTGGGTACGTGAAGGCCAGCAAGGAAATGGGCAACTGATTCGTAGCATTCATCAAATGAGCTGTATTAAAACAGCTTTTATTTTATGTACAAAACCCTGAGATCTGTTACAGTAGTTTGAAAGATGAAGGTAAATTATTGTGCTGTTGCTATGCTACATTATAAAATGACCCAAGATATTTATAGATTGATTTCTGCAGTTAGACTATTTGCATAATATAGGCTCAGTTGCAGAATTTCTTTGGATAACTGCAGTATTTTGGGTCCCATATCTGTGGTTGTAGACAAGCCTATGACTTAGAAATCCTGTACACCTATATTAAAATAAATAACTGAAAAAAGTATATATAGTTATGGAGAATTCGTCATGTCAGTGGTTGATTACCCTTACTGTTCCATAACTGCATCTTATTTGTAACTTAGTTTGTCTTCAGCAGCAGCTATTCATCTTGTTAATCACTTGTATGTGTTGTGGAATTTTGCATTATGAAAGTCCCTGGGATCTCATGGACATGAAGTCATTCACAAACCATATCTTTCAATTACTTAAAGAAATTGGGCCTTTTTGGTTTTATTTATTTTTGTTTTAAACTGAAATCTTGTTGTGGAATTATTTGAAAATCTAAAGAGTTACTAATGTGATTTTTAGCCACCTTCCTGGAGTTGGATAGTTATGTATTCCAATGCATGGAATGTCATTAATAATCACATGATCTTTTTTAAAACTAGTCTTTTGAATGCCATCTGAATCAGCCATTATATTGTTGTGTATAAGTAGTATTAACATTTACCAGGTAGAATTTTCTTCCACCTTAAAAATGCTTTATAGTACTTGGAGCTCGTTACTGTATTTCATTCAAGTCCTCAATGCATTGTCAGTTTTCAAGTGAACACATTCGCTTCTTTAATGCACCTGCAGCATTGGTTATGTGGTGATGCAGCTAATAAGATGGACTGTTTATATCATGACACCTTTCTTTGTGATGGTTTCTTTGCCTCTGATCCTTCAGGTCCAGCTTCCTGCCCCCTAATAACCACCATCTGCATTATGTCCACCACCTCTCCCAAGAGCACAAAACTTGTGTAAAGAAATGATGCTTTTGGGACCTGTAGCATCTTTAAAGGGAGGGAGTACCAGAGCAGCAACAGATTCTGGGGAAGCAGTTTATTTGACCCAGGCCATTTTCAAGATAACAGTTAGGACCTGCAAGTTATTCAAAATGTGCAAAAGCAGTGGACAGAATGTTGAAGTTACAGATTTTGTTCTTAAAACATAGGTACCTTAATGTGTTACGTCTTTGTCTTATATTATCCCACCTCTCTGTCTTCAGAGGAATAAAGAAAGTCACATGTTTTTATAGTATTGTGATGCTGTATTAAAGAAATGATCTAGGAAGGAAGGATAATGTATAATCACATCTGGTAGTAGCTTGCCAGCAGTGCAGTGCTATGTACCAACATTACCCAGCGTTTTAAAGAATCATTGCAATGCCTTCGCTAGTTCCTGAATGTCAGAATAATGAATCTTTTGTGTCTTGTTCTGTTAAAAACACTTTACAAGTAGTAATGATGTCTAGATCTTCAGGTTGTTTTAGTGATTCAGTGACTAATGTAACTGTAATTTCAATTCCTTTCACTTGTTGGTCACTGGAGGCTTCAGGTTGTTTTGCAGTTTAGGTGTTACACTAGGCTAAATGCTGTAAAATGGTAGCGTTTGTTCTTCTTTTCACTATCATCAATCTTTCACAGTTATATCAGACCCCTAATGTATCAGTTTGCTTCCCAGAGCTACTGGTTAAAATTACCTTCACTTTTGGTAAACTGTGAACCTTCAAACCTCTGTGTTTCCAGCTGCCCCCTGTGGATTTTGTGAAGCCTCTTTCTGGCACGTTACTCGCTGCCAGTTACATGCGCAAAGTCTCAGTGCAGCAAAGGCACCACTGCTGGAACCAGCCAACAAACAGATCACTGTTAGCTTGGTTTCTGCTGTTAGATGAACTCTGACAACAAAGCATCTGAATATACTGAACTAGTGCGTTAGTTAATGGATGCAAAATATAGCTGCAAGCTTTCAGAGTGGTCCAAGCTTACAAGTCCTCGGAAAAAAAAAAATTCCAGGGGAAAGTATGACAGTAAGGGTAATAAAAATAGAAAAGCTGTATTATGCCAAGTGTTGTTTAATTACAGTTTCCAATTTTAAGATGGCTGTCATTAAAGACCCATTAAAATATTGCTCTTGATAAATCAGAATAAGAGTTGCTTCTGCATATTTTGGTAGCTATTTTGGTATTACAGTTATCCCATCTGTGTGTCTATTCTTTCACAGGGAAAAGACTGTCTTTCTGTGGGTGAATATGGACATCCCATGACAGTTTTTACAGTACTCCATCGTTTAGAGTTGCCTTTCCCCAGCCTTTCTCCTTTTAAGCTCTTGATCTTTCACAGTCTCACTTCAGAGCTGTACTGATTCCTCAGGCCAGTGAGAAGGGGCTGCGGCACCCACTGCTTTCCCAGGGCTGGAAGTGTACCCTGAAATATTTAGGGGACCAGATCTATTGTAAGATGCAATATGGGACCTCTGTCCTTGCATATCTGTTAAAGAAGCATTTTCTCAGCTTATATTGCTTTAGGATATTGTTTTCAGTTTTGTTTGCCAAGAAGGAGGTCAGCTGAAATGCTGGGTTACCCAGCAGCCTGACCTGGGATGAGGTGGCACTGGGTTTCCCAGTCTGAGCTGGGCCTTTCAAGTAGGAAAGTATAATACTGCTCCTCAAACTCCCTTCCTCCCTAAGAAAGTATAACATATTTTGAGATGTCTGCCTTTCTAAAAGATAGGGCACATTGTCAAAGCAAACCCCTTAACTTTCAGATATGATTAGAATAAAATTATTAAGCAGATTAATTAGAACGATTAACCTGATTATTCTGATTTGGAGTTATGTACATATTCACTAAATCTCTGTTTCCAGTATTCATACTCATTCTGAATAGATGAGGCTAATTCAGAAGTGATACAAGATCTTCATGTTAAATAAAATAGTGTGAGGTTCATACTCTAATTTTCATAGCTTGTGGTGAGAGTGCAGATTTTAATCTCTGGCTGTTTTGCAAGATGTTTAGTTTTGAAATAATGTCAACTTGTATTGAATTGACAGAATTCAGTTGGTTTTCATCACCAGGATTCAGTGCTTAAGAAAGTGTTCCTTACAAAACTGAAGTAAATAACTACATAGATTTGTAACTCTTTGCTCTCAGGCAGTCATTTTGGGGGGGTTATAGGGAGAAAGTTCAGTGACAATGCAGGAAAATCGCCACTACTGTTATTTTTCATAACTTCTTTTTTTGTTGATCTGTCACATAGGAATCCATTACTTTTTTTTTTTAATGGCTTTTTTATTACAGGGCTGAAACATCTCTCAGAATTTCTCCTTTCACATTCTGCTTTGTGACACAGATGGGTAGGGTCTGATTAAAATCAAGGGGGGAGATGTCCTGGAGTATCCAATGTGAATTTGCCATGGGACAGTTCTAGGAAATGCTGCTTAGAGCCCGCAACTCTGAGGCAGGATTAAACCAGGGCGGCCACCCATTTGGGAGCTGAAAAGCCCTGACAGAGTCTGGTCCTGCAGCAGGCGGCTGAGTCACTTGGGGACCCTCGGCTTCTGTTAGGGCTCATGGGTTTTCCTGCATTCTTCTCTGGGAAGCTGAAGATCCCAGATTTCAGGCTCAGTTTTAGTTTCAGATATTCAAACTAAATTGCGTTTACTGGTTTCAAACGCAGCTTTTTCAAATGTATATACTCCCAAAGAACAGACAACTCATTAAAGAAAAAAGAAATCCAAGCCAAGGAAGATAATTTCTAGCTGTTTTTATTTCCGGCCACAGTGATAGCAGTTTGGAAAGGGGCAGGGATGTGTGTGTGTGTGTGTGTAGCATGTTCCCTTGGCTCTCTTGAGAAGAAAATAATTACTGTCAAGCTTCTTTAAAAGCAAAAATTGGAGGTATTCTACAACTGAATAATTCTGGTAATTAGATATCAGTAGTGAAAATAAAGTTGCATTGGATAAAATGGATACCTGATTCATGAGTATTTTTATCAAACTGAAGAGTCATAAGTATGAATTGAAATTATATAAGTAGCAAAATGGGAAATATAGAAGGTGAAAAAAATGTTTTTCAGCCAGCAAAACTGTACTTTTACTACTATGTAACAGAAATTTTCATTCAAATATGCTTGTGTATTTATTGCAGTTGGTACACCTTATTATATGTCTCCAGAGAGAATACACGAAAATGGTTACAACTTCAAATCTGACATCTGGTCTCTAGGCTGTCTACTGTATGAGGTAATATTGATATATACAGTGAACTTAGTAACACTGTTGTGCTCTTCACACCCCCCCCCCCCCCCCCCCCACACACACAGTGTATTAAGTACGATTTTAGGATCTGTTTCTATATTTTTGTTGTTTAGAAAACTGTGTAGCGTTGTGGGAAAGCTACTTGTCACCTATTCTATGTGTGTCTTTGATGTTAGCAATGAGAACTCTTAATGTAACTTCAGCATATGAAATACTTTTGTGTGTTACTCAAGACTTGACTTTTACTGGGCTGCCTACAAAGACTTTACAACAATTTATTGAAGATCGGGCATAACCGAAGGATTAATAAGCTAATAATGGCAAGCACAAGAAAAATTGTTCTAGTTGTTTAAGTGGCCTATGCTGTTTATATGATTTTGGTAATAAATGCCTTGAGAAATAGTAGGATTGGCTTAAGTATGCAACTGATGCTTTAAAAAATGGCAATATAGTTATTTTAATAAAAGTTTAATTTATTTAAAATTATGTAAAGCCTCAGTAAAACAATAAAAAGTGGGTTATGGTGTACTTATTACTACTAGCTTGGATTAACTTTCAAGATAATGACTTCTTTTACAGAAACATATGTAACTTTTCTATTCTTTCTTCTCCTTCAGTTAGTTAAACTATAATTATTGGTTCATTTCTGTATTACTATGGTTGAGATAGGTAGGTGACACATAATTTTAAATGATATTATGTTCTGAGAAAATAAAGATATAGTGAAATTCAGGTGAATGAAGAGCAGGTAGGCTTCTAAGGCAACTATGTCTTCAAAGTTGTTTGCAAGTCATTTGTTGACCAAAAGACTAAATATTTGTGTTAAAGGATACTGGAAAAAAATTATTTCCATCAGCAATGGCAGTGAAGTCTTTCTAGTCATATTCCAGATAAAATCTAATAAACCCAACCTACTTTTCATCTACCTGTGAGCCACCTGCCTCAGTGAGCCAGCAGAACTCATTTAACATGTTCCACAGGATTGGCATCTCCTCTTATTTTAGGATTTTGTAGGAAAAATTGTCAGCCTGTTAAAGTTGTTTGTTACCACTGGGCGAATTGTCTCCACTAATATTAGTTTATTTTCTGTCACTTAAATGTGGCTTTAAATATTAAAAGGACAAGTAGCTATATTGGAATTCTGCAGTTTACAGATCTTTGTATAGCTGTTGCTGTGAATTACCTCAAAGATTTAGAAGCAATGAAGTCCGATACCTGATAGCAAGTATTTAGAAGCTTAAATCCTAAAATGAAACTTAATCCCATATTGTGATCCCTTAGTTCTGACCATGACAAATGCCATCAGTTTCCATGTTCTGCTTTACACGTGTGCACAAGCAGGAGCCTAAAAGCAGCGTAAAGGTAGATGAGGTTTTTTCCGTATACTACTGCTTTTCCCCTCATTGGTTTTCTTGAGGACTTTTTAAATCTGGAAACATCAAATAAAACTCTTGAATAACTGATTTGATAGAAAATAAATATGTTTTAAGGTTAATTTTTCTTCTGTGTTATATGAAATAAAATTGCTGCATAGGAATCAATAGCACTTTTCTAAAGATATCTTTTTTTTGAGCTTACTGTTTTGTTGTTTGTACAGTATATTAAACACCTACGTGAATATTACATTTTTCTTTGACCTAGTAAATAATAGCTAAGTATCTTAATTCCATTGATCAACTCAGCATCTTTAAGTATCATTGTCTTTTGATTTATTTTATGAATTTTATGAGGATGGTATTTAAGTTGGTATCATGTTGTGTTTGAGTTTTTTCCTTATTGTAAGAATAAAGCAATTATTAGGATACTTATTGTTGATGTGTAGCTATAGTATATGGCAGTGTATTCAACTATAGCTTTTTATTATTTTTTACAGATGCATTTATCCCATTTAGCTAATATCACAACATACCAGATGTTTGTGGGGGATTTTTTTTTGTTGATCATTGAAATGTAAATTTGAAATTTTAGGTAAACTCAGATGCTTAACATTTCTTTTTTTCCTTAAATTATTTGAAAGTGGTTTCTTAAACTTCTTCAAGACATGCATGGACTAATGCATGGGATTTTTATTATCAGTGCAGTTTTGTGCTGGGTATCTTTTTGTGATCTATCTGTTGCCTTTGTTTTAGCATGTTTTATCATGTTGATTTCATGTTGATGTGTGTTCATATGTGCTCTGGATTCTCTCCAGCTTAACTGGGGAAAAACTGTGGCATATTTATCGCTTCTCAATAAATGCTTAATTGCTGTGAAACTCTTTTCAGTTATATTTTAATTTTAGACTAATTTGCTATAATGTATGTTGTTTTTAAAAATTATTATTTCTAACCTAAATTACAGTCTATTATTCAATGCTAACTATGTGGCCAGTAAGATTTGTAGAAGTATATTTTAAAGTCTGATTTTTGTTAGAGCCCCAGGTACTTCTGAAACCTCAAAAACACTACCACTGGAGTTTTAATTGATATGCAACAAAGTAGACTTTACTAATTAAAATCAAGATGCTGTGCTTTTGCTACATGGACCTTTACATGGAAAAGTAGGTTTTACACATTTCCTTTTATTGTTCAGCGTAGCAATTGCATCCTTACAGGGTTGTAGGTTGGTGGCTTACAGTTCAAAAAAAAAAAGGAAAAAAAAAAAGAGAGCGAGCGAGCTGCCACCAGCCCCGAAGACAGACAGTGGGCTTTCGTCCCTCAGACACCCCCAGAATACTAATCAGGAAAGTCAGACCCTGGAGGTCAGGGAGCAAGTCAATCATTCTAGTGATCGTCTCAGTGTGGAGGATCAAATTAGCCTGAAAAATTCAGCTGCTGGGAGGAGAGGGCGAGCAGCTGTCAGGGGCAGCAGCGAGATGCACTAATGAACCAGATGAATAGTGCAAAAGCTTGAAAATAAAAACAGGACAGTTGACATTTTTCATCTGTCAAAGCAGGAGATGCATGAAAATATAGTATTCCTGTTTTAACTCCTTAGGGGACATTCAGAATTTTTTTAACACTCCGCAGCATTCAAACAAAAGTACTTTTTAATGAACACCTAGAGTACGAAAACGAGTATCTGTGCATTTATTTAGAATTTCTGCCTGTGTACAGACCTTGTGGTTGATTTTTCTTTTTTGCACCCCCACTCCTTTCTTTTTTGGTCTTTAGCTTGCACTTTTAACATTCTTTTTAAGGTAAGAGACAATGCCATGTAAATCCAAAAATTAACATTATTTTGGTAATACAGAATTCTTGGGAGGAGTGTAGGATGGAATGTGTTTGGGGAGCTTGAAAATGATTTATTCTTACTTGAAGATAATATGAAAAAAAGTACTGAACAGTTTGAGAGCATTTTTATCAGGTATAAAGTAAATGTGAGAGAATTTTGGTAATTGTCTTCATACATTTTCTCCCAGTGCTATCAGTGCTTAGACGTGAAAGAGTTAACCTGCTCTCGGGAAGACCACAAGACAGATGAGAGCCATTTTCAGCTTGTCCTGTCCCTGCTGAAGCTCACTGAGTAGCACAGCATGGACCAGCGTGTTTCACACACACTCGGCCTGTCTGGGGAATGTACACATTGTCCTTCCAAAATCAAACTTATTAGCACATGTAGAAAAGGGTGACTGACTTTGGGGCAGCGCTGCACTCCAAGCAGCGTTCGTGCGGCTGTGGTTCAAAGACTTAGACTTAGACGGCTTTGAACTGAACGGAGAGATTTTTAAATGAATCTTTACGTTTGTAATCCTGCTAAGCGTAGCATTTGTTGCCACCTTAAATGTTGAGTTTGTAACATTGTCTGCATATAAAGTATGGGTTTACTAATGCTGGTTTTAAGCTGATAATTTATTTAAGTGCTCTCCAACAGATATTCTTATTTTTGTATTATGATTGTAAATTATAGTAATGGGTGCCAGTTCTGCACTTCTGATGATTATTTGGATTTTTTTTTTTTTTTAATATTTTCAAAAAGTGTACTGAATTATGGAGTTCTTGGGTTTGGGGATATTTGGAAGGATAGATGTTACCTTTCGTTTTCTTGCTTTTAAAAAAAAAATCACTTTATTGAAGTCGAATGTGATAGCTATGGCAGGTTATAAAACCTACTGCCATTATCCAGCATTTTCAGCATGTGATATTGCTTTAGATCAGGTAATGCTTTCAAATAAATTATATGTTTTCTTCCAAAAGGTCTTCAGAGGAAAATTACATTGTGGGTCTCAGGACTTTTCTTTGTCTCTATCATAGTGCAAGGACCCTTCATGCTCACGGTACTATTGGAAACTACTAACTTTTTCCTCACACTCTATTAATAAAGCTCTAATGGTATACAGTTACAATATTGCAATGTAAGGATTGTGACAGGTACGACTGCATGACATAGGGTAAGTACACACACTGGTTACAGTAATAGTTTTGGAACTTGTGTTTTTAGCACTATGACACTTGTAAGCAGGGAATTGAAAGTCGTTAAGAATCTTTTTTGATTTGTTACTATTACAGATTTTATGACAAAACAGGTTTACTTAAAAACACAAAAGAAAACTGTAAATTTTCTTTGAACAGATGGCTGCGCTGCAGAGTCCTTTTTATGGTGATAAAATGAACTTGTACTCCCTGTGCAAGAAGATCGAGCAGTGTGACTACCCACCTCTCCCGTCAGATCACTACTCAGAGGAGGTAAGTGATTCTCCTGCTCGTGGGCTGGATCCCCTGTTTCTGTCAGCTGGCACATGGACAGGGAAGGATGTGGACTGGTGTGATTGTGTGTTATTTGCAGATTGTGCCCATAAGTGTTTGTTGAACTCACTGGAATGTTCCTGTCAAAACAAGTTGCTCTGTAATTTTACAATCATATATTCTAGATTTTGGGGGCTTAATGATGGAAACTTCATGCTGTTAGCTTCTTAGGTTCATTGAGCTTCCTTGCAAGTAAAAGAAAATGCTTTCCCAGAAAGCACTACAATATGTTCTGCATGTCAGAATGGGCTTACATCTATAGTACGCTTTTCTAAAAGCACAACTATACAGGTTTATGTTGCACAATAAAATAGTGCGCTAGCCTTACTTCTCTCAGGGCTTGCATTAAATTAGGTATAATGTAACTCACTAGTAAAAATGAGTTTAGTTCCTGTTTGTCTGCATTATAAAACTACGATGTGCCATTTGATACAGTTGAACGGCAGTTCTTTTGCAAGGTAGCAACACTAATAGTAAATTTTAGAGAAATACAGGCAGACATAACATAATTGAATTTGAACAATATACTTATGCATATCGCAGCAGGGTTTGTTTTAAGCTGATAGGTAACAGTACTTTACTGTCATTAATGCATTTAGGGGGGGGGTACTTGCTTTTTTAAGCTCCAAAATGAAAAGAAACTAAGTAAAATAAATATTTTTCTTAGTGCGAGTAACAGAGTGAAAAAAATAAATTCTTTTTAATGTTCTGAGGTGCCAGCTTTGAAATACTTTCCCACTTGGAGCAGAACAGGACAAACTGATAGGAGCTGTAAACCAAAGAACATGTATTAGTATCCAACTCTAATTGAATTCAGCCTACATGAATTAAAGATTACTTTGAAAACACAAACAGGAGCACTGAAATACTTTCAATAAACATAAAGCATTGTGCAATTTCACTTATAGAGTTGAGGTTGTAATTCTGAATGTTAATTTTTTTTATGTTCAAAGACAGTGATTGGACTATTAATAAAAGATTACTGCCCAGTGTTTTGTTTTGTTTTGCATTTATACTGACAGTTTTTCCGCTTTTGTGAAAAAAAGGGATTTAAAAAGATCATTTGGTGATGTTACAAAGGATGAAATAAGGTTTTATAGAGTAATTTATGCACTATACCTCTTCACGGGTTTTCCAATTAGTCATTTTACCTGGTCCATTTTTAATTATTATTTGTTGTAGACTATAAATATGGCAGTTCAGATAACCAACTTCAGAACTGGAGGCCTGGAAATACAGTAGGGTGTGAACAATAATGCAGAATGATAGCAAGAATGTCAGGGGCCGTTCTTTGTTGTGTCATTCATGCCGTCTTCCTTTTTCCATGAAGCGCATGAATATTTCACATATCTGCATCCTCATCCTCTATTCTTCTTGACTAATTTTCAGACTGTCTGAATTTGCATTTCACATGGTAGCTGATTAGGAGATGCCGAGTGCAGCAGTGAAGCCTCAGCAGGCGGTTTCCATGGTGACCTTCGGCAGGATTTTAATGATGCTACCACTGGTGGTTGGTTGAAGTTGGCCTGCCTGCAGGGCTACTGCGCCGCAGCCGAGTGTGAAGTTGGGGACGCAGATTCCCAGCCAAGGGGCAAATATCAAAGTCTGGCCCAGATAGAAGGGCTTAGAGTTGGGATGGGGAAAGAGATTCCACCTTTTCCTTACATCTCTGTAATTTTGAGGGTTGAAAACAGATGCAAAGCACATGTTACACTTTCTTTGTTGCAAAGCAGACACGTACTTCTGCACCTTGGATAAGCCAGTTATTGGCAAAATACACATAAGTTATTTTAAAACATGAGAGAATTTGAGCTATGTTAGGTATGAAGAGAGGTATAAAAATGATTACTCAAAAGAAGGAATCAACCCTTGGAGACCGTAATGGCAACAATTTTATATTTTGAATCAGAGACTTGTGTCTTAGCTAAGGTACATGGAAAAATAGATATGTTTATTAGTTATTGCAACAAAATATATCTTATTTTATTTGAATGAAAGAAAATACTGTGCTGGCATGAACTTTTAAAGAGCGAAAAACAAGCATTATCTGTCATATTAGGATATTGTCCTAAATGTTTCATCTGGACTGGCAATTTAGATACCAAACCTTTAACCAGGTTGGAAACACAGTGAGCAGGAAAACACACTTCATATTTTATAACAAAGAATTTTCTGAAAGAAAAATTTTACTGAGTGTTAATCTTTGCATCCTTTGATATAGGAGTGCAAATAATTTCATTACGAATTACAAGGCAAGTGCTTTTTAAGAAGACTTTTTATAAGTAAATTTTAATGAGTTTTAAGATGTGACAGTTCTTCTACAGATTGAAGTCTCTATAAGTCTAAAGTTTTTGTAATGTATCACATCCGTATTACCAGCGAATAGTGTGACAGAAAGGTGCACCTTAAGATAGATGGACAGATGGATAATTAAAAAAAAACAACAGCACTTTGATTAGAAATCCTAATAGTCTAAGATGCATTTTCACGAAGTATTACTTCAGCAGTAGAGTCGTAAGCCAAGATTTTCAAATGTTTAACAACTTTGGTTATCTCAATTTTTTAATATTCCTAAAGAATGTCTGGGTATTCAGAGTGAGTGCTCAGCATTTACTGCAAGCTGTTCCGCTTTAGGGAATTCAAAGCTGGGGCTCCCTTGCCAGCCTCAGTCAATACTCTTAAAATCCTGTCAGCCAAGATAAGTATCATGTTGCTTTCATGATAGACTAAGTTTTTCAGTCTCCCCTTTGAGGTGCAGTTCTTCTAAAGTCCATAGCCAACCTCCTACCTAGCTGTGAAGGCTGAATGAGCCAGCAGGTCTAGAATGGCAGGTTAATTGCCAGCAGAAGGGCTTGAGAACAACAATGAGAAAGGACTTCATAAGGTCTCCTACTCAGAATAAGAGGAGTTTGTTGTGGTTTGTTTGTTGTTGTTTTGCCTTTTTTTTTCCCCATCCAGAACTTCCTATATGAAAATTTCTCTTTTTCAACTGGCTAACAGTGCAAAGTGTTTGCCTGTCATAGTTCTGGCTTCCCCCCACCCCCTCCTGACTTCAGTGATAATTATGTATTTCATAGCTGAAAAACCTGCTGAAGGTAAAGAAAGTGTGTGTCTCAGTGCTCCAATGTCAGGCTAAGCTCCAGGCTAAAGACAGCCCTTGTGCTAGGTGCACGGAGGAGCAGAAGAACAACAAGCAGCAGCAGAAGTTTGCAGCTTGGGGATGCAACGGGAGGTCCCTCCAGCTCAGTCATCAGTCTGCTCTGCCTGTTGGCCAGTCTGTGCCAGATAGTAAAAAAATTACTCTATCTCTAATGATAGTCTGACTTTTGAATCCCAGTGCCTCTTACCATGGTACTACCAGGCTCTCCTGCTGCTTCAGAAATTCTGTTATTACTAGAGGGCTTGACAAATGAATTTCAGGTTTATTAAAATGGATATTCCTGTATGAGGTGAAGGAATAGCACTATAACCAAATATTAACATCCAGCATGGTCCCAGTT
The DNA here is from genome assembly GCF_963082525.1 of Nesoenas mayeri. Taxonomy (NCBI): domain Eukaryota; kingdom Metazoa; phylum Chordata; class Aves; order Columbiformes; family Columbidae; genus Nesoenas; species Nesoenas mayeri. Next base: position 17,341,460 of record NC_137554.1, on the reverse strand, counting down.
TCAGTCCTGAAAGGCTTTCTTCCTGTGTAACTGTTTTCTTCCTGTACAGCAAAATTAATTCTGCTTCTCTCAAAGGTTTGCTGTTCAATAACAAAGCTTAAAAGAACTCAAGGTTTTTGAAATTACTTGGGAATCTGTGCTATCATTGTGCAGTGTCCCAAGAGTAGTCAGCTCAGCATTTCTGCTTTACAACTGAGGTTCTGGACTGCAAGAGGGAAGGAGATTTTGCAGTAATAGCAGTGACCAACATTTAAACATGAAGACTCATAGCCAAAAGAGATCTATGACTTTGTGGTTTATTTTATTACACTAATAGTGAAGGCTTGTCACTACTTGACCTTGCCTCTTGCACTGCGTTGAGAAAAGAATTTCTGAGCAAACTGATTCACTGACTGTCCCTTACTATGAACATATTCTTGGACATCCTTTCTTGCATCCTAACAATATGCATTTTGGTTAGACTGAAAAATAAGAAGCTACCAAAAGCCACCGGTCAGGACATGATGTGGGTGAATGGATTTTTCAAGTGTACTTAGAGGGATTAACCTGACCTGAAGACTTGTACTGCTGAGTCAAGATGCCATTTTGCTACAGTGTCTTTTTAAGAAATAAATCTTCTTGGCCACTTTATTGAAGCTTTGAATTGCAATATACCGTAAGAAGTAACAAAGTAACTCTGAATGAAGATTTAGCAAACAGTTTGAGTCTGAAATTGATTTTTAGATGATAAAGTTCGGTATAGAAAACAAAATCAGAGTTACCCGCAGGCCAGAATTAAAAAGACGTGAGGTAGCCTACTGCAGGTAAACAGGGCTTCTGCTGCTTTTCACAGGTAAATTTCTTGAAGGTCTGTTTCTGCTGTTCTACCCACACTAAAGTTATTGATATACAGCTGCTAAAAAGAGCAGATAGAATACTCTGTTTCCCCTCTGAGGATAGCTTTACAGGTTTCAATCCTTCAAAGTCTTTTAGTAAGACTTTATTTACTGTATGTAGTTCTGTTGAACAGATGGAAATCTTCACAGAGAAAGATAAATATATATGTACAAATACGTCGTATTCTCCAGATAAATTACGCTTGTATTCTCTTTACAAAATGTTTACTTACTTGAGTCTAATATCATGCTTGAGGTTTTTGGTTGTTCTTCAGTGTTCCCTGTTTTCCACACAGGCTGTCTGAGGTGTTGCATAGCAAGCTGCTCATCTCTGCTGACGCTTACCCTGTGTCCCACCTGCTGCTTCTGCAGGAGACTGTTCTGCTTTGCATATTTGTATTGCATGTTGACAATTATTATTTCTTAAAGTAGTTTGTGATTTCCAACATTCTGTTCTCCAAATGACTGAGAGTTATTACAAGCTAATAGTTTTTCCTGCAAGTGGTATTGTATTTTATTTGTTGTTTGCCAGACACTGTATGATGGCTTTTGTAACTCCATTAGTCAAAAATATACTTAGCATATTTAAGATTCAAATAGCAAGTCTATTACAGCCTATTTTGATTTAATGTTTCTTTTTAATTCGGCAATATGACCACTATCTTCAGAATGATCTCATTTTTAAGTATTAAGTTCTTGCTAAAGAAGGGGGATGTCTAGTAACATAGTTTTTGTATTGTTAAATATGAAAAACTTGTACATTGTATACAAATTGCAGTGCTTCGGCAAGGCCTAATGGACAAAGTTTTAAATAGTGGTCTGCAGTGTTTCTTAACTTCTGGGCTTCCTATTCCTGTGCATTTAAATTAATCTTCTGAAAAGTTAAAGGAGAATGGTTGTAATTTAAAATCCTTCTTGGTCTTTTTATAATAAGCAGGAAGGAAACTCTCTGCTGGCAGATTTGAATATGCAATCTGTGTTACTTTTGAATAATCATGGTCATGAGGTTGCTCTATGTTAGTCGCAACAGTTACAGATTTTTTTTTTAAATATTCATATCTGATAGTACTGGGAGGGAGACTGAACCAAACTTGACATATTGCCATAGAAGGGTGGATCACAAGGTGTTTGCTTTTGTTTGCTGTGGCTTCTTCCCCCCCACCCCATGCTATAGGAGGTCCAGAGGATCGGGCAAAGCTACTAAAAAGGGTGAAGGAAGAGCTTCAGGGTTGGTTAAGTTGCTCTTGCAAAGGATTGTAAACATTTTAATAAGTTGTCATGAAGCCGATGTGTTCCACATAACAAAATGCTTAGGAGATACACACAATTTAAAATAGATGCCCCATCAGAAGGTTATCCAGACTATGTGAAATTCTAACATCACCTGAGGCATATCAGGTATGGAAGATAAACCTGCAACTGTTCTGCCAATTTGTGATGCAGTGAAAGTGTCTGAGTGGTCTGGGAGCTCTTTGGGGTTGCTTCTGCTGAGTATGTGCTATAGAAGGCCCCAGATTTATGGTGTTTGTGGAAACATTAGTGACGTAATCCTAAGAACACATATTGGGATGTAGACCAAAGGTTATTTATTCCAGTATCATGTCTTCAGCATTGGGCAGGTGGAGTAACAGGGTCAGCATAATGTGAGGTTTCCCCAAAGTACTTGCCCAGTGTCCAGTTTTAAGCTCGGAGATTTCCTCAGTCCCAGAGTGGAGTCTCTACATAAAATAGCCCTCAGTGGGTTTGACTCGCTCAGCTGCTTTCTGAATGCACATGTATTGGTAGCCTGGAGCAGCAGGGGGTTCTGCAGCTTAACCGTGCATTATAAGGAGAATCACCACCTCTGCTTTGTTGGAGCCTGTCATGCAGCAATGCCATTTATTGCTGGCTCGCTCTTGTATCAGGAGAGAATGAGCAAGCACTCCTAATTTACCTTCTTCGTGTGAGTTTCAGCCTTCTGGGGGTTGCAGGCATAGCCCCCCAAAACCACAGGAATTTTCACTTAAATAATGTCTAATGAGACTAAATGCATGTCTAAAGTTGTATGTCAAAAGTGTTAGAACTTAAATCTGCTCATCAGGTTTTTGGGACAACAGTACAAAATGTAAAAATCACGGGAGTATGTTGCTTACGTACTTGCATAAAACTGTGCAGTGTGTGTCAAGAGAAGGAGGGTTGAGTGTGTGTGTTTATGCAGTGTTTGGCTAATTTTTGCCACTCTTGTTAATTTAAATTTGATAATGCACAAATACTAATTGACAGGATTGTTTGCTTTCTTACATGTTATTTTCCTTTCCTAGCTGCGACAATTAGTTAATATGTGCATCAATCCGGATCCAGAGAAGCGACCAGACATAACCTATGTCTATGATGTAGCGAAACGTATGCATGCACACACTGCGAGCAGCTAAACAGACATCAGATCGTGAAGAAGAAAGCAGAAACAACCAAGTATTTTAAGTAAATCATCCCACCTCTTCGTTTGTGTGTAATTGAAATGTAATTATTTGAAGCTTTCTGTTGTGCTTTGAATTGTAAACCAATTTATATACAAGCTTTGTTGTTTTCTGTTTATTTCTATTTTTTTGTATTTTATACTAACTTGCAGTTTTACAACAGGTTTAAGTATGTAAATCATGACTTTAAAAGATACCGGGAAGCACTGTTTTCCATGTTAAGTGGGTTCATGTATGTTTTCTTTAATAACAGCATTGTATTCAGTTGGGCCTCAGTTCTAAAACACAGTTGCACTTTTGCACATGATACAGATATTAGGCTTATTGTCCAGAAGCAAAATGTCTGAATCTCTCACCTTTGTAGTAATTTATGGAAAATATGAATCAGCACAGTTTCTTTTATTCTTTATTCTAAGAGGGACATTATTATTGAAGTTTATTATATTTTGTATTAAATTGTAGTTTGCAGTTCTCAGCTGAAGAGTAGAGAGGCGCTAGGGTTAGTTCTCTGCTTGCCAAAAGGATGGGAAAATAGTTTCAGGAAACATTATGCTGAAATTTTTGTAACATCCCATTTTGTTTTGTTATTCTGTTGTGATGCACATAAAACATTTGTTGGAGGTTTTCTGGGAAGACTTAAGGTGTTGATTCAGAAATCTGATCACTTTCAATAGACTTGTGCAGCACTGCCCTGGGGCAATAGGAGTCTGCATAGTGCAGTCTCAAAACCACGCAGATGCTTCTTGTAGCAAATAGGGTTCTTTTGAGGCAAGTGTTTGTGAGGAGGTCTGATTAAAGGATGTGATCTTTAAGTTACAACTTCCCAACTGTTTGTGTATATGTCACTGTTTGTAGATTTTTGTGTTTAAAATAATATGAATGATCTTATGGCGTATTAAAAAAAGATATAATACAGAAGCCTTTTGGAAAAGATCTAATAGTGTGTTATAACATAAAATGTATTCTTCAGGAATATCTGGGTTTGTGTACTGTATCCTGAGAATTAGTTTTATATTTAGCAAAAGTATATTTTAGCTTTTATGTTTAAGAGAAAGTCACCACTCCTTCATTTGGAAAATAAATATATATGCAAGATGTCTTACAAATACTTTTTTAGTTGAAAAGGGAGTTCAAAATATTTTTGTTAGACCCTAGTAACCTTTTGGGGTATGCTTAGATTTTTATTGTTAAGGAGGCAAGGTGTCTTTTTTTAAAACGTGATAAAAATGGAGAATGGGCTGAAATTTCTTAAGACTGAACAAACTTTTTATACAGAACTGTCAAAACAGAATTATTATGTTGCAAAGAAAGTTAGTTACGGTCAGTTAAACAGAAGCTGTTACAGTCAGTTAAATCTTTTTTGTTATATGACTAAAAAGAAGTTAGTTCAAATAAAAGCAGCAGTAGGTGCATACACATACAATAGGTTCTAGATGCAAACTGTTCCCTGCACACTTGGATTTTTGTTGTTTGTTTCTCTATGCAGCTTTAAGTTTTGTTTTGTTATAATGCTCAAAGAATAAAAATGCAGCTGTGCAGTTTGTGGATGAAATGTGTAAGCTAGATCAGGGTTTTTTCTGGTTTTGGATTTTTTAAAACTACAGCTACTATGTAAATGGTGTTTGGCAGAATACAGGAATTTTTAAGTGATATGTGCAAGATCATCAGCTTATCTTGATACTTTTTTTTTTTATTATTATTTTTGTTTCCAGATTCTGTAGGATGAATCCGTAGTTTTCCTTCTAGCTTCTGTATGTACTTAATCTTGTAGGACTTCAGTGGAACAATTTGCTAGAAGGAAGTATTTGTGTCTAGCAACCTCTAGATTTGTTTTCATTTATTATCTGATTATTGAATTTTGGTTATGGTGGTTATGTTCTATAACAATAGTTCATATGTCATAGAATGAAACTGTTTGTATTGGAAAAGGCAGCATAATACTTGCTTGACTACCAGGATTAGCTCCTAATATGCACAAGTACTCAAACATTTTTTTTTTTTTCTGACATGTACTAGAATATTTAAAAATCACTGAAAAAATGCCAGCACGCTCAGGCTGTTTGCGTTGAATATTATACATCAAGTATTGAACTTTTGCTTTAAGAAACCAATAATAGATTCTCCCCCCTGCCCTCCTATCTGGAAGGACACATTGAGTGAAGAAATCAGGAGTTAAGAGTTAGCAAATGTGCATACTTAAGAATGCAATTTTAAAAAAAAAATTTTTTAGTATTTGTGTTTAAATCTTGTGCTGAGGAAAATTAATGATTGTTCCTGTTTTAATATCTGTAAAACGAATAGTACAGTTGACTCTGGTACCAAGCTTTATAGTTAAGCAGCCCATACGGCTTAATGGAACTGCTTGTATAACCAGGGATTGTAGAATGTATCCCCTAAGTTAAGCACCTAGTGCCATATGAGAATGATAAGTCATGTGTGCTATACACTTATATTTTCTTTTATAAAACACCATTTTGTTTTTCATATGTTGTTGATGGTGACATTTGGCACTATTTATTTTAAGCTATGGCATTACATCTTTATTTTCTTTAAAGAGAACATGTTACATTTCTAACCAAAATGTCTGACTAGCTTCTCCTTTTATTTCAGTAATGCTACAGTATTAACTTGCTTCATGAGTGAACTTTGTGCTTTGAATGATATTGCATAAAATCTTTGTCTTGTCTTGAAAGCTCCATTGCTGTGCAGTAGTTTAATAGAAAGAAAACATGCAGATGTTAAATATAATGTAAAAATTATAGTCCATGATACTTTTTCAAACTTTTCTTCTTACAGATATATATATATGTTACAGTAGATGCTACCTATCTTGTGGACAGTTTACTGCTTCCCGTAGTTGATTATAGGTGAGTTTTCATGACTGTAACAAAAGACAATACATTCAAAAAATCTTTTTTGTATTATTTGTCAAAAATGTATCTAAAAATACTATATTGGATATATTTACAGTGAACCCAAAGGAGTGTTTTATCTAAAATTTAAAAATGAATCTAAAATTACTTTCAAACCCTTTGGAAATATCTGAAAAGCATAAAAATAACAAAGAGCTCCCATTATGGCCCCAGTCTTGTGAACTCTGTTTTACAGGTAGGGTGTTTTTTATGTAATTTCAGGAATTTTGAGTGAACCTCAGATATGCACATGAATAGATGGTAGTCAGTAGGGCAAACACAAATGACATGCTCAGCTCACTTTTTACGCTTACTGTATGTCACTGGTTTGGTAGCAGGGAATAATGTTTTTTCCCCCTATTCTGTTGCACTCTAATGATCCAGCTACTAGTTATATGAGCAGGCAATGGAAGTATGTCGTCTTTTGTAATGAGCAGAAACTTTAAAAACATGCCAGTGTACTGGAAGATGAGGTATAGTATTAGAAGTGTCTGAGAAGGCTGGTGTTTTATTCATGCTGATGATGAAGAAAGCCATAGAGTGAAATCCTTGACAGAGGCTTGGAAATAGAGGAGGACTTCTCAAGGCAGTGGTGCTCAGGTATCTCTGAATGGGACACAAAATCACAGTGATGCTTGTTTTCAACAATCTGTCCACTTAATCTCTGTCTTCATTGTTATACAGCAAGATGAGGATCTCAATAGCTGAACTGGAATGCTGGTGGTGGATGCTGTGTCAGGTTTTTGAGCTTCTAGGAATAGGAGGTTGATGTGGAGGAGAGTCAATGAAGTCATTCAGGTCTTGCTTTGTGGAGAGTTAATTTAATTTGGAAGTAAAGGTCCTGGATAGCAGAGTTCAAATCACTCCTTTTCCATCATTTTTAATACTTCTTTAACAGCGAAAAGTTTTTCCATCCCTGCCATATCCCCACCTCATCTAGCCAGTGGCAGTGCTGGTCTTCTGAATTTCTGATCTCTGGTTTGGTCTGGGTGAATAACTAAACCTTTCTGCCAGGATCACCCGAGGAGGGAAATGCAGGTGCTGGGCATGCCCAGTGGGGTGTTACTTTGGTTTCCGAACATGAATCAAATATAGATTTTTCATGTTCTTTTTCAAGCTTTATATCCTTCCCTGAACCTTTTTCTTCAGTTGATGCTTTTTAAAAACTGGTTCCCTTTCATATTGACTTCTGAAGTCCTACAATTCCTATCTTCCACTGCTACATCTGTCCTGTTGTCTGCTCTACCCTCTCCCTGATTTGAAGTCCTCTCTGTCTAGTTTTCCTAGTGGCTATTAGTTTGCTTCTTTCTTTGTGACTTTGCTAAACTCAATCCATTTCTGTCTTCTCAAATTTTATCCCTCACTGTAGGCTAGCTCTATTTTTTTCCCCTGATAAGTACTTAACTCCATTGTTCTTCATTCTGTTTTTCCAGCTTTTGATTTCTAGTTTTAGACAGATTTTTCTCACTGCCTCAATCATTCCCATGACCTTGTCTTTACTAAATACTGTTCACTTTATTATCTCTCATTTCTAAATTCCATTTCTCTGATCACTACCTGCTCTCTTTCAGCTTATCTGTCTTTCTCTCTCCTCTATGCTGTCACTCACTCCTTTTGGGATCTCCAGTCTATTAACCTTTCTGACTCCTTTACTCTTCTCAGCTGCCTCCTTCCTTCATTGGCCTCACTTCCTTTGACTCACTGGTCTTTATTTTCATCTCTATCTGCTTCTCTATACATGGTTTCTTTGGTTGCTTCCCACATTGCTCTGTCTCCATTCTTCTCCCCAGACTTTTTTTTTTTCCTGTAATTTCTTAATTTCTATTCCTGCCTTTTTGAATATCTCCAAAGATTACATCAGCAAGACTCAGCTTTGCCTTACCTGTTTTAATTCAGTTTCCAAATGGACTTTTAAACCACTTTTATACCACCTTTTTTGTTGTTGTTGGAAGTTGCTTGCAGATTTGCTGTTCATTTTATTTCTCCATTCATTCTTGATAAAAAAATATATCTTCAAAACCGATTCTGATTTTTGCATTATGAGATCTTTTTCCAAATTGTTCTGAGAATCTGTTTCTGAACAGGGATTATCTGCTTCTTAACTGTATGAGTTTGCCCCTTTTATTTCTGAATCTTTTATGTCTCTCACTCCTTTTATTGAGTGACTTCTTGCACTTTGAATCCTCTTATTTCCTTCACTAGCAACCAAGATTCTCTTTTCTCTGCCTTGAAGGGGATGGCCCATCATCCTAACTGGTTCTCCTTTTTAATACTTCGCTCTTTCTTGCCCATTTGTCATCCCCTAATTTCATGTACCTTAACGTTCTCCCTCCATTTTGTTTTGAAGTTTTGACTTTACTCTTCAATTTGAATGCCCCCAAAATCCAGTGCTTCCTTCCCCAGTTTGGTTCTCCCATAGTTCTGTGTCCAGCCACACTTTCAGACCTGTTCAGATTCAAAGATCTAGTTTTTGTGCTTAACTCCCTTTAGACTGTTTTCTAACATCCCTGACAATTTTACTTGCCTATTTTCCAGAGCCACAACCTTTCTATCCCTGACACTTCTCCCACGCCTGCCTTTGAATGTCTCAAAGTTAGTAGTATCAGATTCCAGCCCCCTTCACTATCTGTGTTCTTTCTTAGCTTTTGTTTACTGTTTTAACCTCTATGTCATTTTGACTTCTTTTCTACCTTCAAGGTATCAAAATTGACAGCAACAATTCCTATTGCTGAGCTTTAGCTGTTTCATGTGCTGAAGAAGGAACTCCACCAAATTACTACTTGTTTTGACTCCCACAAATTTGATCTTATTTCAGGATTGTAGAGCTGGAGTAGATTCTGTTCCTCCAAGTACTTCAAAAGTCCTCAAATTAAGGCCTTGATTTAGTTTTCTACCACTTCAGATACAAAGTTTTTGCCTGTCCTTTCTTCATATTTACTGTATGGACCTTTGCCTTGTCTTGTTTCTGCACATAAAACTATCATTTTTTCTTGTTATAGCAACTTGATTTCAGTGCTTTTACCATTGCTTGAAATAAAAATGTGCTTAAGAGCTTCACTGACTGGATCTCAGAAGGTTGGGCACAATGCTCCTTTCTGTTACTGTCCTACCCTTACCTGGCTTCCCGTACGTGCTGTCCCCGGGCTCTTGCCCAGCTGAAGATGCACAGTGTTGCGCTGCATGGCAGATACAGCCAAGCCACCTGCAAACAAGGTATCTTGTGTACATGCAGAAATACTGCAAGTTCTTATCAACAGTCGAATGTTTATTTGTTCTGAAGGTCTAGAACTGAGCTCTGTGCTGTTCTACTTCTTTATCCACTCTACTCTGAGTTAAAGCTAAATCAGATCTGCCTACACAGTGAACGACATGTTTTTCTGTGTTAGGTGCACCACCTGACTTCCCAGTTTTAGCAGGCTTTCAGGTTTGCAAGACTGTGTGTTTGCAGAGATTCACTGTTGATCAAATTGTTTGACCTTTGACTGCTCATAATTAACCTTGTATGTTGAGTCTGAGAAGCAAAATTCTCAGTAAAACTAAGAAGTTTGGGGTTTTAGGACCGCAGGATGTAGCGCTGAATGTCAGATTCAGTTTGATGTGTGTGGGTATATGCACATCTGGTCACTGTTTATTTGCATCAGAATAATTCTTTTATTTTAGAGGATCACTTGCTCATTGGCACAAAACATTTTCAGTATTTTTCAGGTTTTATGTTTATTCTTTGTTGCCAGTTTGTATCACGTCATATCTTTAGTTAATTTGTTCTACAACTGCCTTAATGATGGGTGGAAGTGTTTTGGCTCTTGTCTAATTGAAATCTTCTGTCTATATGTAAATGGAAATAAATTAAGAAATTAGGTGCATTGAGTCCTTCCTGATAGTTGGGCTTGCTTTGTGTTTAAATCCTAGCAATAGAAAAAGATCTCAAACTAGACAGAAATGATCCCCAAGATAAAGATGTTTTGGGGTTCCCTGCTTCCTCTGCACCTCCTAGCTCTTCATTCTCTGGCTTCCCTGGGGCACTTGCTGGGGGACCAGCACTGCCAGTGCACCAAAGGCGAGTAGACACTTGGAAACTGAAATGCTGGTGTTAACTTGCTTTATGTTCCTGTGGTGCCCTTTCTCAGTGTGAACAGGAATTCTCCCATGTAAAAATGACTAGGAAGGTCTTTGGTATTGTCATGTGGTCGTTTATTGCTTTTTACAGACTGGGCATTAAAAATATGTGTTTGCTGTTACAAAGGGAATTTTAAATCATGCAAAGGCTCGTAGTTTGCCTTTTAATGTGGAGTTGGTACTCTTGTGTACACTTGATTTGCTGGTTTTCTCTTTAATTTTGAGTCATGCTAGACTGTGGTAAAGATGATAATGTGTGTTGCGTTTTCTGGTAAGATTTTGTTGGGAGAGGGAAAGAAGGGAAGTGTTTATTGATTTGTTTGAATTTGGCTGCTTGAATCAAATTGTAGAATCATTCAGGTTGGAACAAACTTTGAGAGAGGTCTCTAGTCCAGCCTCCTCCTGAGAGCAGTGTCAGTGCTGGCTTCACACCAAGGCTCAGGGCATCAGCCAGCTGGATCTTGAAAACGTCTGGGGATAGTGATTGTGCAGCTTCTCTGGGCAGCCTGCTCCAATGCTTAGCTAGTGTCACTATAACCCTCATTTTCGCTGTGTTCAGTCAGAAACTTCTCCATTACAAATTATGGCCATTGTTTGTTCTCCTGCCGCTCCTCAAATGTTCTTTATATTGCAAAAAAGTCAAATATTGAAACAGAGAACTTGCAAAACAGAGAACTTATGATGTTTTATTTTCTGAAACTGTTGTTGCAAACAAATAAATATGTTCATGTAGTACTTCTGTAACCTGTATGACATGTACACTATATTCATTTATTACTTGAGTGTAAAATAAAATTTTTGGCAGTAAAACTTGATTTAAAAGTTCTGTGATGTTTTTGGCCTGGGTATTCTCAGTTGTTACCTTTTAAATCTACTAGATGTTTCCTGGCAGAGCACAGTTCTACCCACCTTGGAGAAGCAGGGAAGTCGTGATCCTGAACATAACTTTGTGTTTCTGTCTTCTGGAGCCTACCTTGAGGAAGGTAGCTTAACCCTGGGAACAGGATGGGAAGGAAGCGAACATGCATCAGAATAACTGGTGGTTATGGGAACTCTCCTTTTAAACTCTAATGTACTGGTGGAAACTGGCCCAGAGAGATTTATCATAACTGAGATTTGAGGAGGAAAATAATTGGAGGGGGATGGGGGAGTGGACACAGTTTTCAGACTAGTTGGTTTGGGTAGATTTTCCCATGTGTTAAACAGAGAACTCAAAATTTGAAACTTCTGACCACAAACTTCTTGGACACAAATAATATGACAAATAGATTCAGTTCCAAATTCAACAGAAATTCAGTCTCATGAGACAATTTCCTTAAACCAAGAATAATTTCTTGATCTTATATCACCTAACAGTTATCGATCTGTCAGGGTGGTGGTGGCTGTACGTCATGTTTGTACTGGAGCTTTTACAAGGCATATGTTTCCCTAGACCTGCTCGTGAGGTATCGCAGCTGTCTGGCAGCTGAGGTCCTTTGGCTGCCTCATTCCACTGTAGTGCAGCAGGGATGTGGTGACTGAGTGCACCTTGTGTAGCATTTGATTCCAAGCAGGTCCTTCCACGAGCTGCACGTGCTGCTCTGTTCTCTTGCTTCCCGGTGCCAGCCGTGTAGGTCAGACCCTCTGATGCTGGAAAACAGGAACGTTAGAGGTGCTGTGTAAACACACGCCTCTGATGCATGTCAAGTTCACCATGGTAGTGTTTCTTCTGATTTTTGTTCATTTGTAATGTAATTCAAAAGTTTAAAAAAAAAAATAAAAGGGCCTGTAACCAATTCAGAACTTTTGTGGTACAATCATAGAATGGATTGAGTTGGAAGAGGCCTTAAAGATCATCTAGTTCCAGCTTCCCTGCCATGGGCAGGGACACCTTCCACTGGACCAGGTTGCTCGAAGACCTGTCCAACCTGGCCTTGAACACTTGCAGGGATGGGGCATCCACAGCTTCTCTAGGCAGCCTGTTCCAGCGCCTCACCACCCTCGTGGTGGAGAATTTCTTCTTTATGTCTAGTGTAAATCTACCCTCTTTCAGTTTAAAGCTGTTACCCTTTGTTCCATCCCAACATGCCATTGTAAAAAGCCCCTCTCCAGCTTTCCTGCAGATCCCCTTTCAGTACTGGAAGGCTGTTATAAGGTCTCCTCAGCATGTTCTCTAGGCTGAACAGCCCCAACTCTCTCAGCCTGTCTTCATAGGAGAGGTGCTCCAGCCCTCTGATCACCTCCATAGCCTGCTCAAGACTAGGTCCAGCAGGTCCATGTCCCTTTTAGTTGAGGGCCTCAGAACTGGACACAGTACTCCAGGTGGGGTCTCACCAGAGCAGAGGGGCAGAATCACCTCCCTCGACCTGCTGGTCATGATGCTTTTGATGCAGCCCAGGATACAGTTGGCTTTCTGGGTTGCAAGTGCACATTACCAGATCACATTGAGCTTCTCATCAACCAATACCCCCAAGTCCTTCTCCTCAGGGCTGCTCTCAATCCCTTTATCCCCCAGCGTGTATTTGTGCTTGTGATTGCCCTGAACCATGTGGAGGACCTTGTACTTGGCCTTGTTGGACTTCATGAGGTTCACACGATCCTACCTCTCAAGCCTGTCAAGGTCCCTCTGGATGACATCCCTCCAGTGTGTTAACTGCACCACACAGCTTGTTGTCATTGGCAGACTTGCTGAGGGTGCACTCAATATCTTATGAGGTAGTTTAATTTTGTAGGATTCAATATGCATTCTTAGCAATCATGATTTTTGTTGCTTATTCCAAAACAAGTAATTATTTTAGAGTATGATTTCTCCGTACTGTGATCTGTTAGGACTAAAATTCTTCCTGCTATACTTTTCCTCACCAAATAGGAGGAATTCAGTTTGTTTTCAGAAACACAGGAAGAGCTAAATCAGTTGCACTGATTTCAATGGCCAAAGAAGGACTCCTTGCTTGAGTCTGCTCTGTGGAGCTGTAGTGCTTCCACCTGTAGCTGGAAGAGAATTCCTCGAGGGCAGAATCTCTGCTAGACAGACATAAGGCAGCTTTCTGTGGACCACCTTAAAAAGTTTTAATGAGTTTGCAGGGAAGAAAAAGTCTTAAAATGTTATTATTTTGGAGAGTGTTTTTTAATGCTTTGGCCTTTGTGATAGACTTCGGAAATAAGGGGGTTTCCAGCTGCAGTCTGCACTAGGCTGAATGCAGAGCAAAGGCTGCTCGTCCTTTCTCCTCTAGCTGACAGATCTGTACTGTGTGTTTGGAGGCTGAAACACAGCCTGGCTGAAAAATCATGAGCTTTTGTATGTAGTTTACATGGAATATACAATAATAATAGAAAGTCAGGAATTTGAACAACTATGTACAGTCATCTTGCTTCTGGAATTTAGCTGTTCTGCTCCAGAGCTTTCATGGATATATGGGTGACTTCAACAACTCAATCCTTGTATAATGGCCCAACTAGCCTTGTTTTTATATTTTCCTGTGGTGTTTTTGTTGTTGGTTGTTATTTTTTAATGGCTTTTTGTTTGCTTGCTTGCCAAACATTTCTCACCTTAAAATTATGATTAAAAATGTTCCATGTATATGGACTAGTTTATATACATTTATATCTATATCTATATATAAGCAAGGCTTACAAAACACTGGATGCTTCTTTATAGTGTATGTTTGTAAGTTGATCTGTAGTCACCCAGAGGTACTTGCTGCTGGCTGCCCTTGACTGTTGCATCGCATTGTTGTGAATGTGAACAAGTTTCCTTTGTTAAAATCTAAGGACTGATCCTATGAACCTAAAATGCAAGGCGTCCACCTTTAGAAAAAAAAAAATCCACATAGTGCAAAATGAAGCAATTATTTGGTTTTTCCAGAGCCCTGTTTCCGTGTGTGGGTGTCAGTGGTAAGTGTGGCCGCGAGCGAGGCTGGCGCTGGTTGGAGCGTCATTAACTAGCAGCCTGCTGACACCGGCCATTGATCCAGCAGCCGGCACAGGGCTGCTGGGCCACTGCGTTTCCTCCCCCATCTCTCACTTCTCCCTGGGGATAACCAGTTAGAAGAAATGACCCACTTGCCTGGAGTTTTTAGAGCAGTGGGCAGTTTGATGTGAATTGTCAACTCCAGCTAGAAGGGCAAAGGATCACACAGTTGACCCTTATCTGTTGCTGGCATTCTATTGCTGTAACATTTGGCCATCCCTCGCAATGTCAGAAATCCTGACAAGACCTTGTGAAACTCCACAAATGCCGTATTTGGAAAGCTGTCATCTTTTAAAGCTGTTATGATACCAAAGGGTGGTGATTGTTTTGAGCTGTAATACTTTTTAAAAAAAGTTCTGCCTATTTAGTACTGAAATGTTTATGATGTTAAGCAAGCTGTTTATAAAACTGTATTTTGTTGGAAAATTGCTGTATTTTTCATTCTCTTAGAGTGAACAAGATGATGTCAATGGTCCCAAGTGCATAGAAACAGATGACAGGTAATAGCCATGAAATGGAACATACTACTCATAGATACTATATTCTTCCCATATATTGTTGTTTTCGGTCTTGAATGTTTTCTTTAAACAGCTCTCTAAGATGCCACAACATTTTATAAAAACAATTTAGGTATTTTAATATGGTGTGCTATGAGAACTTTGTGTATATTTTGCAATTAATGATTTATTTTCTGTAAAAAAATTAAATTAGACATGGTTTGATTTTGTTGTTAAAGTAGTACCCAGATGCCAGAATCAGAATCCTATTGTAACTAAGTGGTGCATCTGTTTTTGAATACTCTCTGTATTGAGTACGGTCTGTCACGTAATTAAGTAAACTTTTGCAGTAAGTTGCCTCACATGTTGATTTGGAACACTGGCAGTCATTCGCCTGCAGCAAAATACCTGTCAAATGTAGAACTTCTGCCTCCTTTATGGAGCTCATGTTAGAATTTGGCCTCTTCATTTCTTTCTGATTTTTAATTTCTGTCCTCATGTAGAAGCATTGAGATACTGTAAAAAGAACTGTAGATCAGAACTGTAATTTATTTCACAGTAATTGAGCATAAAATTCTGTGCTTAAAATGCAGTCCTAAAACACAACTTCCTCTAAAAACAGATATGCTGCAATTCTCTCATAAACTTAAACTATGGTCAGTATTACATCTTTACATAACTTCATAATTTTATGTAATGAAAACCTGAAATAGAAAGTAGTTTTGTCTGCATAAAGTGCCTCAGAGTTGAAATTGCAAAGAAATCAATTGTGTTCTTTGGACCTCTCAATAATTGTCTTTATAGTCATTCTTTAAGGTCCTAGCTACGTTGAAATACAATATTTTATTCCTGACATTTAATCCATGAAAATGTCCTTGGAGATGTATTATTCTCTTAAAATACTTTATGGGTACCTTACAATGAACACACACAGCTGGAGGTGTGTCAGAATAATTTTTGCTCTGCTACAGGACACAAATGGGAAACCTATACATGCCTCACTTGAAATTGGTTTATATAGTTGCCATATGACAAATGTGTTTACTTAGTCTTGGGGCTTTTTTTTTTTTGTTGACCTATTTGTAAAAAGAAGTACAGTATAAAACTCTTAAGAGATGATTATTTCATTAACATTGCATTTTGACTATTCTGATTTGTGTAGTATTTTTTTTACTTTGTAATGAATAAAAGTGGTGCTTCTGAGCTCAATCTGTCCAGATATATACAGGTAAATTTGTCTGTCTGTCTGTACTGTCAGTGTTACCATTTACCTACAAGGATGTTGAACCTTGAATAAGCTGTTCTGGGAGGGGCCCTATGGTACCAACTCACCTTCTGGCAACTTCTCTGCTTGTGCAGCCTGGATCCTGGCCCTGCCCTGGCGATACGGTGTGGTATGAGCAAAGTACTGTCAGCTTAGTGAAATAAGGGCAATTTTTTCATAAATGCATTTATTACCGAACGTCTGATGTTGTGCCTATTTCATTGCGCTCAACTCATTTGGTTGTTGGGTATTGCCAGTCTTACATCCAGCAAAGTCATCTTTAGAGGAGTGAGTTAGTTGCTAGAACTTTCTGCATCCAGAGCTCTCTTAAAACACACAGTAAGTCATTAGTTTGGGCTTGTGTGCTACCCGTACACTTCTGCCCATACTTACTCATGTTAATCAAATTATTTTTTCCTACCAGTTAAGAAAGAAGAATGGAGCAAGAATTGTTTCTATCATGGTAGTACCTCTTCTTTATATTTCTAAACTAGCTAAAAGTCTTAAAGATGTATGGCATAGAAATATCTGTTCTCTTGAACTCTATGGATGTCCATCTTTGGGCACCATAGAGGGACTTGATCATTTCTATGTGCTGAGCATTTATTATGTGGATGTGGGTATTGTAGATGCTTTTAAACCAAACATCTGAAAAATTACTTGAGCACTATTGAAAAGCCTGATCTGCTCAGTATGGGAAAATATGGAACACTTTCTACCTTAATGACCCCGAGTGTATAGGTTGACCCAAGTTATGTCTCTGTTTCCATTTTATTTTTCTCTGCAATTTGCACAATACAGGTTTTTATTGTGAACCAGGCAGATGTTCCCAGGCAGAATACTTCATAGCAGATTCTGTAAGTGAGCAGGAGTCCTGGAGGAGTCCAGCAACTTTGGAGCAGCATGCAAATCTCACAGCTCCTGCCCTCCTCTTGTATATCCATAGCTCTGGTTTCTGCTCTTTTTCTGGATTGTAGTCAGTTCCTACAGTGCTTCTGGCCTTTTTTTAGCATTCCCAATTTCTGTGAGATCCTGCGTTTCACATCGTGCTTAGCTCTCAGTTCTGCCTTTTACCTCTTAGGCTTGCTCCGTTCTGTGATTTTCTTGTGCTTTGAGAATCTTTCCTTTCAATGTTATGCCCTTTTCACAGCATCTGGCTTGGTAACCTTGTACTTCTCTTATTCTCCTAGTAATTTTGTGCTTGCTTTCTCATGTACTTCTGCTGTGATTTGAGGATGAGATTGCTTTTGTGGTTTCTTTCCCCATCTCCCCAGTGAGACATAAAAATCCCTTTCCATTCTGAGAATCTGGTAACATTGCGGACTACTTTGCTGCAGTCCCAGTTACGCAGAAGGTGGATTAGGAGCCTCTGAACGGGCTTTGTGTTACTTGTGTGAATCACAAAGGATGCATTACAAAACATCGTTTGCACATGACAGCTATCAAAAATCTGAGAGGCCACACAGAATGCAGGATTTTGAGGGGAAAAATTTGTCTGAGTGGAGATCTGAAGTAGTGCTCAGTATAGTGCTGGATTAGGTCTTAAGCAAACACTCTTATGAAGAGTACTTGTGTAGCATTTTGAGTAACAAAACAATTACCCAAAGGATAACACCTTTTGAAATGATTGCTGTAATTTGGCTAGTGCTTGTAAACTTGCTGCTTTCTCTGTCTGTATTTTGTCTGTTAATATTCACTGCAGAGCAAAGCAAATAGTGATTTTGTTGATAAATATGGACTATATAAAAATGAAGGATTTTTCTGTGGTTGTATAATAAACATACTTCTCTTTGATTCAGTACTAAACTGTAAGAACAAATGAGGATCCAAGCAGTGATTTTTTTCTTTTTAATGACACTTCTTTTTATTGTTGCCAGCAAAGATAACTGTGGTTATAGTTCCATAACATTTTTATTAAAACTTCTAGTTTCTTTAGCTTTTCTTCTATCATAAAATCTGCCACCCTTAAAGGAAAGTATAAAGAGCAGTAGTGTTTTGCAGAATCATATTTGTTCTGAGATAGATGTTGTCTTCCACACATCCATCAATACACAGATTCTGAAATGCCTTTAAAACTTTGAATTTGCCTGTGAGATTGATACTTACATTACTCGTGCTCTCTTACCTTTGTAGATCAATATTTCTTGGCCTATTTACTAATACAAAAATGGCTGTTTCTATTTTTGGCTAAAATGTGTATTTCCCCACCCCCAGTTTCTAACAAATTGCTTCTTTTGATTTCTCAGGCTTGATGGGCCACTGGCATTGGCAGGTGGTAGAATGACACAATGCAGTATGATATGCCAAAGTAGCTGGGCATCACTTGTCATCGTGTAGACAAGTGAGGCAGAGGAAATAAGAGAATACATGAGCCTTTCAAACATGCAGGCGAAAAAAATGACATTTTCCATAGGATAGAAATCTTTTCCTGTAACTGCCTCCTTCCATCTTGTGCCCAGAGCAGTTCAGTTTCTCATGCTATTTCATCTACACTATACTTGAGGTATTGTGAGTATGTGGAACATTTTACCTGTAATAAACATCTCCATGTGTAGTTTCACTTCTCTTAAGATTCTTGCTTGCTTTCTGAAGTGCAAATAAGAAGCCATTAAAGGTAGTAAAGATATAAATAGTAATCTTTACTGTTATGGTCTATGCTAAATGCAAAGTACGTAAGCATACACTTGCATATAATCATATATCTTACTATAAAGAACTGCTCAGTTCACTGCAATTTCATAATGGTTGCATGTTTTTTGACCACATAGGATTACTTACTTTGTTTCAGGGAGAGGCATACCTCAATAATTTGTCAAATTGTTCAAAAGCACAAATACTCATGCATGGATTTAAGGGGGAGCTGTCTATGAACATGCTCCTCAATATTTGATACCTCTGGGACAGCATGGTGACAGTTAGTAAATTTCTTTCTCAGATTATCTGTTTTTTCCTGAAATTTGAGATCTACAAGAGCTTTATTAAATCCATTACAGGAGATTGGTACAAATAGGATGAGAAAGTTGGAAGAGCAGCCTGTGTTATTTCTTCACCTGCCTCTGAAGAGATGCAGTGTGCTCTTCCCCATATGTGTGCAGTGCACATGAGCAAAGAGACAAATGCAAGTTCAGTAAATCCTGCAAATGAATACCCAGCTAATTTAGCTCACTCGGAAAGCTCAGGATGGGTCCAAAGCAGCTCTTCCTGCAGAGCTCCTCTTCTGTGTGCTCCTGAGACCGGCAGCAGAGGATCCATCCCCGGTTGTGGAGGAGGTTGTTGAGGAAAATATGGTTGTGGGGTTGAGAAGAGGGAGTTCTCCAGAAGTGCTTCAGGGAGTGCTCGCAGCAGAGGATCCATCCCCGGTTGTGGAGAAGGTTGTTGAGGAAAATATGGTTGTGGGGTTGAGAAGAGGGAGTTCTCCAGAAGTGCTTCAGGGAGTGCTCCAGTTCAGAAGGGAAGTTTCCTCAAAATCTTTTGTGTACTAAACAGATAAAAGTCCTAGGGATGGTTTTGATTGTGAGCTTTGCAAAAGTCACTCCAAAAGGTGAAGTATAACTTTTTCTCCTGCCTGCCTCACTTTTGGATTAAGTTTGGTGCTAGAGATTGGTCAGGATCCATGCCTTCCAGATTGCCTCTGCTTTGCTAAAATGCGGTCTGGCCTCTTTATTTTGGAACTTCCTTTATCTGATGTAGGAGCTTAATAATTTAAAGATCTGTCAGCAGGTATGTCTACTGCTACAGTTAATTTATAACAAATTTTGAAGAAACTTAATTTGGAAGGAAAAAAAATGTTGCTTTTCCTTATTTTTCCTATAGTGCTTTATCTCGTGTTTGAGCATAGTAAAAAATCACCAGCTGCTTGTTTTCCTTTTGATAAATTTTGCAGGTCCTCCCAATTTTCACCAATCTTGAAAGTTCTTAATAAATCTGTAGTGTTTGCAAGTACTTCAACCCCATTTTAATTATAGTGCATATACAAAAGCCTAGTTATTCAGCCCAGGTTTGCTGTTTATTACATGCTGTCTCATCACGGACTGAGGCAAGAATATTGCATTTTTGGTCACAGCAGGTTTGGATTGCAATTTTTTTTATGATTGTGTGATTGTTTTGTGCTTGGGAATGGTGCTGATTTGGAGAGAGTGGTAAATGCAGTGCCCGCTGCCACTCCAGCTCTCTGTACTCACCAAGGCATCCTCACCTAATCACATATTTTTCTTTTATAAGTAATCTTTGCCAGAAGGAGCAGATGTTAATTCCACGTATGGGGACAGCCATCATGCAGCAATATATGTATGTGTAAGAGCGTAACAATTTTTAAAGGATTTGTTTTCTTTGTGTTTTAAAGTGAAGCTTGGTCACAAACAGTTTCTACAACACCCACGATTAGTCTTTGCAGCTGACTCTTTATGCTGATTGCATATTGGCCATGTTGGAGTTGCTTTAAAGCTTATTTAATACCAAACGTTAAGCCTTTGCTGGCAGTACTGGCAGGGAGGGAGGATTTGGGACGTGGAGGTCTGTAACCAGCTTTGTTCCCTTGGCTCTGCTGTGGGAGAACAGCCCCTGTTCTCACTGTTCTCACAGAGCCCCTGTGTGTCCAGCCCCACCACACTGCTGTGCCCCTTCAAGGGAGGTGAAGCCTTTCCTTCCCCTGCAGCCCCTTGGCACTGCCAACTGGGAATTCAAAGGTGAGACCCATAGCTCTGGAAAACACTGCATCTTCCTCTCTGGATATTAATTTTAGATGTGTTCTGGTAGCAAGTTTTCTGTGGTCCCCATGCTGACCTTATTAGGCAGCTAAGGAAACAAATATCTGTATCTACCCACATTTATGATGAGGATACGTAAGAGACAACCTTTCCATATATGCATATTATGCCTGCTGAAAATTAATGCTAAAAATAATCTCAAAAATTATAAGCAAATGCAGAACTTCTAAGGTATTCTTGAAGTAAGCTGTGAGTAAAGAGTTAGAAACCCCTATGGCCCAGTAAGAAATGGATTTTGTGGTCTCTTTGTACTGTTAAAATTTCTTTTGGAAATGAACTCCAAGTGTCTAAAATACCATAACATTTTACAAGTTTGCAGAAGATGAAAATGTTACCAGATGTTAAGTTCAAGGAGCAAGTTAACTACTGTTGTCAGATGAAACAGCTTTTGCAGCTTGGTAACTTCTCCTTACCTTCTCTCCCTCTCTTCCCCCGGTCCCCTCAGCTGCTCCTGAACTGCCCGTCTCTTCTGCAAGTAAAACAGTATTTCACTCCTACACGTGAAGGGAGAAGTCTATACATTGTATAGTGCATATAATTAAGGTGATGGCTGGTTGAATGAGCAAAGTCTTTTATCAAACTGGATTATCAAACTAAACTGCTGTAGTTAAATATAGTTTACTGTTAAATTCATATTCAATAAGCAGAAGATAAGTTGATAATAACTGACTTCAGTGTAGTGAAAATCTGGTAAGGGCACATGAAAAGGATTGCTAATATCAGGCAGTCTCACCTTACTGCTGCTACAATGCTATTTTTGCCGTAATGCCTTTTTTCATAATATGATTCAAGTATATAAAAGGTTTATAGATTTGAAGCACATCAGAGGTCATTTCCTCCTGTAACTCACTAATCAGCTCTGGTACTTTCATGTATGCAGCAGGAACTTTCAGACAAAGGTAAGATTAGTAGCTAGCCAGACAAAGAGAAAAGGGAGGAAAATAATAGTAGTGGTGAGTACATGCATCAAGTAAGTGGGGCCCAATATTTTTATGCCCTTTTTGATAGATTGCTTTGGATGCTTCTGGGCAACATTTAATGCAGCATTTTTTTATCTCTGTCCCAGAAGGATTATTCCAATGGTTCACCTTAGATTCTGCACAGAATATTACTTTGATACTGTAATAGCTTTGGAAATACTGTCCTTTGATGTCAAGAGCTGTATGGAACTGTTCTTTTGATTAAGAAACACTTACACTCTTGAAAAACCTAATAATAGATTAAAAAAGAAAAGAAAAAAATGATCATTGATTGTGCTTTATTAAACTAGATCTATGGGAGAGATGCAGAACGTGTGTACATCTGTATCCTGTCTTGATCTGTTATCTTTCTGTTGGAAACCCTCACAGTATGTCTGTCCCTGTCTTGAATAGCCTAGAAGCCTGTTTCTTCTTTTCCCCTCTTCATTCTAGGACTCTCCCCTTGTGCCATTGAATGCTTATGGACTGAACAACCTGGCTGGCAGTCGCATTATTATACCCCCCCTTTCCCTCATCCTCAATTGATTGTCGAAGATTTATTACATACAATTTCAGTTTAAAACCTAGCCTGGTCCATACCAGGTGAATATCCTTTTACTAGCAAGGGGCATAATTGAACTAGTGGCCAGCAATTTAACTTAATTCCCACATTTGCAATCAGTGCCATTTCAGGGAGATAAATTGCATACGATCATGCAAAAGTGCTCAGCTGATGTTGTTGGTGTCTGCAGAGAGAGCTCAGGCTAAATGTCTGACACAGTTCAGGGCTTATAGGAAAATGCCCCCTACATTGCTGTGGTACATCTCCATGATGTACTATCAATAGAGCAGCTGGTTTTAAATCGAAGTCATGTTGCACAAGAGTTTAGGAGGTACTGAGTTAATTTGCTAGTTGAATGGGTGTTGGTATTTGCTCTGAAAACATAGATTAAAGCTCTCTTATGCTTAATAATAACATATTTACTCGGAGTTTACTTTTGCCCCAGATTTACTCCTGGAATGCACTACTCCGTTTTTGCAAGTTAATCTCTTAACTACTTAGACAGAAACTTTTAAGAAAACTTACTGATCCTGTATTGGTGGGAAAGGGGGGAGACTGCTGCATTCTTCTGCAAGGAAAATCCTCTTTTCATTCTGCGCTATGCAAGTAGGGTTTTGTTTGTGAATTTCTTTTACTTTAAATCCAGAGTCACTACCTGAAAAGGGTTGAGAAATAACTGGATGGACATTTCAATTTTAGATGTAGGAACATACTATACATTGAAAATTGTAATTTTGATCATTTTAACTAAGAAAAAAAGAGCTGTATGCAAATAAATATATGCTCAAGCCGACGAAGTGCTTCTCAGCAAACCAAAGTTGAGATGGAAAAAGTGCTAGTGGACATGGAGCAATATATTAACCTGAGATACAGATTAGGGAAAAAAAAAAGGATTTGGGGTTTGAGTACCACCAGGGCTGTGCCAGCTGGCAGCGGAGCTATAAGAATAGAGGGGACTAGTGAAATAATTGTATTTTCTGTCTCAAACCTGTCTGTCTGAGTTTCAGCCATTCAGGCTAAAATGGAGGCTTTGCAGGCTGTTAGCTCCCTGCTGCTTCACGAGGAAAGCTTTAGGTGAGAGGAGGAAAGCCTGAACACCGGTTCACGTCTAGCCAGGAGATGTGATTGCTTGACTCCTTCATCCTTTTCACGGGGCAAACCTCTCAGCTGGCCTTCGCCACTCCCTTCGAGGCCTTTGTGTCCAGCACAGACACCTCGCCAGGCTTGGAGCTGGATGGGCACTGTTCACCCCAGTTTGGGAACTGTGACGTAGGCTGAGTTCAGGCTCTCCCTGGTCAATAAGCATTAGGGATAATCAGAGGACTGAATGAAGAAGCGGTGTTTTCAAACACCCAACTTGCCCTAAGCAGTGTCTGAGGCTTCACTGAGCACCAGAGAGCAAAGCAGACGTACGTATGTTGAGAGTCTGTTCTCAGGCAACAGACGTAGTTTGATGATTATTTTTGCAAAGACTTGCCTTCTCTGAAGAGAGCAACTTCAGATTACAAACTATATAGTTTTTGTTCATGGTATACTGTGCATACTAGATTTTCAACTTGATTTCAGTTTAGAGGGTAGTTTTTGGGAGTGATATAACACAACAGATTATTTGAAGGGTGTTTCTTAGTCTGTTGATATTTTACTTTTACAAGCATTGCTGATTGTTTACATGGCTTAAAGACTATCCTTTAAATCTTCAGATGGAAATTGCTTTCGCTCACAGCTGAGAAGAGAAAACAAAGCGAGAAGGGAAAAGAATTATCAAGAACCTTTAGATATTAATCCTGACCTAAGGGACACGTAACACTAAAAAGAAGAATGAAGTGAAGGAGACCAGGAAAGGTATAAGGCTTTTTAAAGACCAAATTAGTTTGAAAACTCTCTCAAGCCTCAAAGAATTACTCCAGTAGCCAGTATTGATACATATGATAGATGATCCCAAAACACTCACCAAGAAAAGAACCAGAGACAAGCGTAGATGATGAAGTAGGAAAATATATTTGTTTAGGAGACATTTAACTGATAGCTTGCAAACTATGAAAAAAATTGGAGGTAGCAACTGGTTTGCTACTTCATTCCTTTGGATTTTACCCATATAAAATGTCAGGGACTTAAGATTTGTAGGTCTGAGATCACCTGTATCCTCACAGTACTGGCATGTTTGCTTAGCCTTAAGTAAAGAAACTACTTTTTGCAGAAGTCATCATCTTGTGAAGAGTAGAGGCACAGCATGTCTATTTATTAATATTTACATGTGCTGTCAGATGGGGCTGGAAGCAGGTTGAGCTGGATTGACTCTGTATTGGCTGCTCAGAAGTGGAGGAACATCACTGTGAGATGCTCCTGTCTCCAGGTTTATCGCAGTTTGATGTGCAATACAACTTGTGACATTTTGCTGTTTGTGATGTGTCTTCCTGCTGCCCCTGCTCCTAAACCTGGATGTGAACTTCCAGCATTTAAGAAATGCCCGATATTAAGAATGTGATAGAAGGCTTGTCAGCAGCTTTTATTTCAGATATAAATTTATGCTCCATCCCTCCTCCTTTGGCTGGTCCTAAAGCTTATCTGTCAAAACCTACTGTCACATCAATATTAATTAATTTGCCAATTTGGAGGTATGTGTTTAAATGGTGTTTTTAATTGCTAAATGTTTTCTTCCTACCAAAAATGCATGTATTGACAAGTATCAGCCCAAAGCTTCCAGCAAGGCAGAGATGAGTGAAGCAGAACTAGATCTGTGTCCGATGGCATGCGAATTAACTGGGGCAAAGACACTGCCAGGAACCAAGCGTGCTGGGAGGAGCAAAGGAGTTATCCTGATCCATGTGCCAAAATTAGCAAATGAAGTTCGATATTTTCTGATATCTTGGCTGCATAGCCTTCCTGCAAAACAAAGCATGGTGCCCTCTCAAGCACATCACTATTGGTAACACCCTCAAATCCCCCCTGCCCCACCCCACTTATTGCAAGGCACTAGCTCTGGTGTCTTATCTAACTTTATTTTCTATTTTCTCTGTGCATTCAGGATAACTCTTTTGTTCCGTTTTCAGCCCACACGCTGACACAGCTCTCTCTCCCTCTCTCTCTTTCCCCTTACACTGTTGTTTAAGCATGCTGTAAACTTATTCATTCCCTAAAGGCAAGAGCAGCTATCTGAGCAACACTTTGTCAGCATAATACATTTACAGAATGCATATTTATGAACCTTTGAGCCTTTATTGTTCCAGAGGGCAAATAAAAAACATGAAAAGTAGCAATATAGTGTTTCAAAGGTCCCTTAAGGAAAACAAAAGTAGTTGGAAATAAATTTAGGGAAAAAAAAGTTTTTTCTCCAGAAGAGAACCTTGAATTAGCACATACAAAATATGGGCTGGTTAAGACTACTCTTTTCTTCCACTTATCCCAGACTCTCCTAATCCAACTTTTAAGAAACTTTAAATTTAAAGAATGATTTTAAGCTTTTCAAAACAGAATAAATGGCATAAATTAGACATATATAATAGTGAAACAGAGATTTTTAAAGCAGTTTTTTTTTTTTTTGTGCAATCATAATAAAGTAAATGCAGCTTTCCAAGGAAGATGATCATTTCCATTTAAATCTATAAGGTCAGTGTGGTATGTGCCACAAAATTGCTACAGATAAAAGGTAGCTGGAAGAAGCTGAAAAATCAATAAAATGCTCCAGTTGTTGCTGTTTTAATTGACTCTAGATTCTTACTAACTTTACAGTGTATACCTTGACTTTTAAAATGAATAGGTTGCTACTCATTATTGCTTATAATAGAATAACGGTAGTTAGCCAGTGTTGGTGTTCTTAGACATGTCCATATGCTCAGTTACAATTATAAAAGGTTATTGTAACCACGTTCCTAGATTATGCAGCCTAAGAATTAAAACACGTAGAGTTGTCTCCCTGTGTGAACATTCTCATATTTTAAAATGAGAGATGTGAGTGTGACTGCCTGTAGCTTTCATCCAAAGTGAAAACTGGAGTGTGTGCCAAACAACAGAGCTCACAGAAGCTCAGCTTAACCAAAATTTGAAGTCCTAAAAAAAAAGAAATAGCTCTAGCTAGTAGGAGAAAATAGATTAAAGTTCCAAATGGTCAAAAAATAAAACAAATGCAGATTTTAAGCTCTTCTACAGTAGCAGAGCTATAGGGATTTGTACATATTTCTTCTGGCATAAGAGTTTGTAATTGTGCTTTCTACTGTAAAGACTAGAAAGATACACACAATAGGAAACTCAACTGGAATCCATCTCTATTACTTCTTTTGGCCCAAATTAGGAAAGGAGACCCATGGAGCTCCCTGTGGAATGATGCAGAACCCTGCTGAGAACACAATCGAACCCTGGGTAGAGCTAGAAACTGCAGTGCCTCTGCCATAAGGTACCGTGTGATCTGTGTGAAGGGATGGGGGCTGTGAGGGAAGGGTTGTCGCCTGGATCTGTCACAGTTTCACGAGTGGATACTTTCTTCCAAGAGAGGTGGTGGATGTGTGGGCATAGCACCTGTCCTGGGTGCTCACAGCAACACTCTAAAAGGCTGGATGGCTCAAATAGATGAGAGGGGTCCTACTGCGTTTGCCTGATGTGCGTTTTCTGTGAGCATGAACACTGCTCTAGGGAGTTTCTGTTACAATAATGGCACACCAGAAAAAAAGGTGAGGTAGGTCCCATGTCAAAATTCAGCATTGCGCAGAGGACACAACTTTAACTTTTCTGTATGTCTTAAGTTATTTTCAGTAATAAAAACTGCAACTCAATTCACAAATCACTCTGGTGCCTCCAAAGCTGTATTAGCCATTATTCACAATTTACAGATTTTTCTTCCCTTCTTTCCTTAAGAATCACTCGGTTCTGCTTTAAGTCCTGGACATTGAGAAACCCAGAGCAAGTTTGCCTCTGAATATAATTTTCCAGTGAATTGTGGTAATCATTTTTTAAACATGAGAACAGCTTGAAATGTTATGATCACTCAGGAGAAACTGCACGGGTAAACCCTTACCTACCACAGTGTGGTGACTTGAAAAAGACAAAAAAAACCAAGTGTAGTTATGTTTCATTGATTTCTCACATTTTAGGTGTTGCTGACAATGTTACTTTGCAGCAAGACATCTAAAATATCAAATGGTTATTTTAAAAACACAGAAGAAGCCTAAATTAACCTCTTGCCAGTTCTGCAAACTTGCATTGCTTATGGTGCATTGCTTATGGCATGGGGAGGATTCACACTGCCAGGACTTGGCAGGCTTCTCCCAGCCCTACACCATTGCGTAAAGGACAATGTCTTTTAAGGACATGTAACCTCATTTATAAAAAGACTTTAAGCAAATGCTTAGTATCCAAAGTGCCACTTTTCTTTTTGATTTTTTAACCAGCTTGGAAAGCCAAGGCATGGTGTTGGTGCCCCAGCCCATTCCTGTCCCGTCAGCAAAGCAGGTCCTGCACCTGCCCCTGCAGAGCAGCCCTTGAGCTGTGCAGGCAGTGCTGGTGCCCAGGGCTTGTGCAGGCTGGCCCTCTAAATGTTTGAGTGGAAATAATTACACATACAGAATTTGTTGTAGAGTACAAACTTAAATTTAGGAAAGCAGAATGGATGGTAATCCAAGGGAGCCAGGAGGTGCAGTGGGAGGAAGGTTATCAGGGATACTGTGTCAGTTCTCATGTTATCTGTATGGACCATCACAATATAGAGACTATGATTAAGACACTCTGCAGTGCTGCGTTCCTCATCTGGCACCCCTCCCATGGGTTGAAGACCTGGGTACCATGTCCGAAATGGGCTAAGCAGCATCTGCTGTCCCTGAACAATGCGTGAGGAAGCTCTGCCAGAGAAGGCAGCGATGGGAACAGAGAACACCCTCAGTAGACCTCTACCTGAACAAGATGTTATCAACCATCAGCGTCACAAACATGGCTGAGCCTCAGCAGGGCTATGTGACACAGACAGGAATCTCAAGTGAGGTGAACACCCAGCTCCTGTTGTCACCCAAATTCCCATAGACCCTTTAAAAAAAGCCCAATCAGAAAACCTCAAGCCGGTAGCCATTGTGCTTTAATTAAGTGCAGGACTGGGAGCTCTGCTTTTCACTCCTGCTCTTGCTGCTATTCATACAAAACAGGACTGTGTCTGTTTTTAGCAGAAGAGGATGCTCTTAGAGAAGAAATGCTGTGAACGTACAAAATTTCCTACTAACATGAAAACCATCCAAAGTCATAAAGATTATTAAATGAAAAATAAGAGAGAAAACCCAGTTTTCTGTTTCCTAGCTTTCTACACAGCTTTTCAAAGCTTGTTTCACCAATGTGAAAGCAAGCATAGTTTATTTACATTCTTGACTCATTGTGAGAGTGATATGTGAGAAGATCCACAAGTTAAAAAAACATACATGACTACAGTGTCATCTTTAAATTCTCTATACATAACAAAAGTGGCAGGATGCAAATATGAGGCATTCTAGATCAAAGCAGTAAACATATGAAGATATTATTTTCCACAAAATATACAGTGAGTGATATTAATGATAAATATTTTAAATCCAGTGAAAGGAAAAATCTATAGGAATCTTTCTATTTCAGTAGGAGTTGTACACTGTGGTTTCAGAGTTCCGGATTATATGCAGTTTTATTATAATTAGTGGTCTCTGATACTGAAAAAATGGAAATAAAACATTTTACATTATTTCTAGGTACTAAAGAAATGACAATATTATCATCTTTGTTTTGATCATTTCCTTTTTGTAAAAGAATGGCAAAAGTATTGGAAAAGGGCCATATTGTCATTACAAATCAGAATTGTACTGGCTTCTTTTAGTATAATTAAATTTGCTGCCCTAGGAACTTTTCTTAAGTATTGTTATGTATTGTTTAAACAAGACTGTTTTTTGGTTTGTTTTGTCTTTTGTGTGTGGGGGGCGTGGTGTGGTGCTGGTGGTGGTGGTTTTTTTGGGGGGGTATATTTCTGTCTTTTTCCTGGTCAGATTTTTCTTAAATATCTTGAATCCTAAAGATCTTCAATATTGTACTGGAAAATGAGCCCTGTCTGAGGGTCAGGTCCAAGCAATTGGGGCCAAAAAGCAAAAACTGGGCTGGGACAAGGCAAGGAACCTAATATTGGGTTTAAAGGCTTCTCCATTATGACTATATTTAAAAACGTGTATCATTATTATATCCAAGTTGATAATTTGATAGAGAAAAGCTTCTTAGACCTCTCTGACATGATTGCTTATAAAATTCTGGTCATGCTGTGAACATGCGCCTAAGTTTGCTCCTAGTCCCAGTGTCTGAGGCTTGAAAGCTGCCCACAGCTCAGTGTTTTGCCTCAAGTCTGCTGTTACCTGTGCCTCACAGTGCTCTTCCCTCTTCTATTTCTGACTGTATGAGTAGGCTAAAAACTTGACCTTTCAAATAGGTGTTTCCTTTGTCCAGCCCCTGCCAAAAAGTCATCTTACCTTTTAAAAAGGTAAAGTTTCTCACTGTTCATAATTGGTCTGAGCATCGGGGGCTCTGCTGCAAAAACAACGAATTGAGAGATTGATATGAGAGGCCAAGTCCTTTCACTGCCTGCTCGTGCGTGAGTAAGTTGAAATGTTCTTTGTGAATTCTATGTTTCTATCTGGCAAAGAGAGTTGAGTTTCTGAGATGTGATGCCCGCAGTTGGTGCCCTTCAGACTGGTAACTACTTTGTTGCCTACTTATTTAGGGCCTCTCAGAAGAACTGAGATCTGGATTTTCTGGAGACTGCGTGCCAAATTAAAGAGGGGAAAATAAGAAGAAAACTAGATTAAAGAGAACATGCTTATTTGAAAGATGCCATGCGGCCGTTGTTTTTGCTGAGGACATGGTAGTATCAGATATTAAGAGCCTAAGGTTTTAACGATATTATGCACCTAAGACAGTAAAGAGTCCATAGAAGTGTGTCCAGCACTATGAAATAATTTCCCTAGTGAAGCTGGTACCAAGATAAATGACAACCTCGAGTGCTTGTCAGCTCTGTGGGCTCAGTCCTCTGGAGTGCAGCTGGAACCTCCACACCAGGAGGTTGATTATTGCCAATAGTCTCTGCTGTGCATCTGCTTTTTCTGCTGTTGTTCCCTTCCTCACCCCTGGTTAGGTCAGTGGCTGCCTTTTAGTCTCCTTCCTTCTCTGTTTCTCATTTGCGTGCTATAGGCATACATATTGAATGAACTGAGGAAAAGTAAGGAAGAAAATCAGTAATCCTGACTAATACCCCCAGAGTATCACCAACAGGTTAGACTACTTCTGTGTTAGGAGATTTTAGGGAGTTATTGTTGACTGGCTGCTCTTACATACCATTTTTTTAAGTTGGATTAAAAGTAAATATGAAGATTAATGTTCACTGGTTTTGTTTTGAGGAGGGTTAACACATTCAGCCTCTGAAGAGCAGAATGAGTTTGGTTAGAGGGTAGAAAGCCTTTTGTTGCAAGATTGCCATGAGTAGGTCAGTAATACCACCCATAGGCTAAACCAGAAGCGTTGTGCTACTTGCTTAATAATTAAATGAGCTCCTCATTTCAGTCGCAGTATCTAACTAAGATAAATCCAGCGAGCCACCAGCTGTGTACTTGCTCGCAGAAAGTTACTGCTATGATGTTGTACTGAATTTCTCCCAGTCATCCCAGTCTTATTAATGCCTCAGTATGGCATAAAGCTTCATTCATTATTCATAATAATCCAGTCAGAGGGCACTCTGAGACCTGATAAATTCTCACCTAAATGACAAGAGCTGACAGGGCCTAGGGTTTTATAGCCTTTCTCTTGCCATAGCAAGGTGCTGTGGGCAAAGGTCCAGAATGATCCTCTACTAATGACCAGTATGATATATGAGCAGCTGCTGATTTTCTGACATGAAGTCTACTCTGCTGAGCATCCAACCCGCCAGCTGTGAGTAGTGGATGAATATCTGACAGGCGATATACTTCAATAACAGGTCACAAAAAACATCTGTCTCAGATGGGAGGGAATAAAAGGGTTAATCCTGTGCTGGAGCACTGCAACATCAACAAAAATATCCTGGGGGGGGAGGGAAAATAAAAAAATCTGAAGTCTGTAAATTCTGGCCATGCTAATGTGGAAATGAGAATACGATTCCTACTTCTGAAAACTCTTCCATTCTGGCACCCAGAGGGTTGAATAATCGTGACTTTAGAAGCCTGTAAATTGCTTTATAAAAATCAGTAATCATCTGCTGAAGGATATTAATTGCACTTTTTCGTGAAGGGAAAAAGCTTCATAATATTTTATTGGTTTTTAATGGGCTCTTTGATACCACAGGAGGTAAGTGAAAAGCCTCTTTCTTTTGTTCAGGCACAGACCTAGCCTTTCAAAAGAACGTATGTACCTGTTTGAGATTTAACTTCTCCCTGGTGTTGTGGGTTCAAATTAAAAGCAGGTGAGATCCTTTAATTTTGCACTTCTATTTTACTTTCAACAGTGATTGTTTCTCTATTATATCATCTTACTTTTCCTAAGTTATATTGATAAACGTATGTCTTTTCCCATGTTTCATTGTCATGCAAATTTAGAGGTTAATTCTGCAAGTCTGACTTTATTGAGATATAGTAGAAAAATGAAACTCCAAGTGCTTCAAAAAGATCCAGGACTGACAGGGCCAAGTCAGACATCTTTTGCTTGTTAAAATAACCGTAGTGAGTATTCATTTATCAGTGTGCCTCATCCTTGCTTTGGAAGATTGAGCCTTTGAGGCTCTTCAAGGGTGCCATTAGTGCATTTTCCACATCCATCATGTGTGGGTCTCTAGGCCAGGAGGACAAGCAGTTGTTCTGTGTATATGGGCTCAATATGAATTTCTGTCTATTCCATGTAGCACCACTCAAATGGCAACAACAGGCTGCTCTGGCCTGAAATCGTAGAGGTGAAAAGGTGGTCCTTGCCTGACCAAAGTTGAAGGGAAATTATATTTGTTTGATAGTGTGTTTTGACCCTAATTTTTTCATGTAACAGAGAGACAGAAGATCAATGAGAATCTTTTCCCCTCGTCCCTCCCACTGGTACCTTCTTGTTATTTAATCAAGAAATGGGTTCTACCTGATTCCCAAATTGAACCAGTAGATAAGGATATGACCAGGCAAAAGTCAGGCTAGTGGAGATGGGTCAAGTCCTGCACTGATTCTTATGTTCATGTTATGTACAATACATTGTGGCTGTCGGCATAATTCAGGACTCCAGCATTGACAGATACTTCTGTTGTTCTAGCGCTGCAGTGCTGGAACTTTCTTTTGGGGCCAAACTTTGAGGGGGCTGAAGGCTGCAGAAATTCACCATCTACTGGAATTATGGGAAGGTTTAATTTCCCTGACTGAAGTCATTCTGACAACCTCATTTGGACTTGTTTTGAGAACAAGTATTTCTATGGAAAGTGACACAGATGATTTGCAAATGAGGTGTGCCTAAACTATATGAAACCTAAACATATTCCAGACAGGTTTAAGCTTTGTTATGTGCAAGAGCTGTAGGTGAAAGCATTCCTGGAATCTCCCAGAGTTGCCAGAGCGACCTGCAACTGTAACCAAAACATTCCTCACTCTTGCTGGGTTCCCCTGTCAGCCTCCTTAGACACTTCTTCCTTCTTTCCATTATTTTCCGGTAGAAATAAACAAAATATGACATTTGCTTAGGATAACCCACACCAGTCAGAACATTGGCTTGTTGAACACAGCCTGACACGCAATTTTTCAGGTCAAGCTGTTGGATTTTGCAGTCATCCTCTGTTGTCTCCACGGATGTCTTGTCTTGGTTCCTTCCTCTAGTTGCTGGGCCTCTGGAGGAACGTAGTTGGCTGATGGTTTCTTTGGTTTGAGCATTAGGAAGGTGGTGGCAGCATGTTCTAATGGGTGTGGTAGACCAAGGAAGACTTTTTGTTGTTATTGTTATTTTTTCTTGTTCAGGTAGAATAGAAAGGTATGTTATTAATACTCATGGACAAGGTGAATCTCCTGTATGATTCGTGTTGACTGGACAGGTCAGATTGCCTCTAAGATGGCAATCCCTCACTCAACTGTCCATCATTCAATATCTCCTCAGGTTCTGACAAACCCCCCTTTTTGTCTGGGGATTTACTATTGCAACGTCTCAAATGTTTTTCCACTTAAGTGTGAAAAAGGTGAATTTCTTTGTGGCTTTGTCAGTTTTTGGTTTAGTTTGATTTTCTTAGTATAACATGCATGTTCCATTCCATCTCCTTGAAGGACCTAAAAAGAATTGCAAGAATAACTTTAATAGAAGATAAAGCTGGGCTTGTAAATCCATTAATTGTAGCCTATGCTTTTGAAAACCAAGCTATGTATGTGAATGTGCACATTCAATTTCCTATCATTAAAAACTTTGTCCAAAGATCTGAAGTTTTCATACAAAGTAATTAAACAAAAACTGATGAAAGGGAGCAAAAGAGGAGAGGGACCTATACCCATCAAAGGCATATGCAGAGGAAGAAGATGGTTTCATATTTAATGCTCCCTTCAGGGTGAAGAGTTTTGTCCCATCCTGCAGGCATCGTGTATACCATGGCGCAGGAAATCACTAATCTTAATTCTCATGTTCTTTAATTCCTGACTTATGGTAGGAGTCCCTGCAGAGATTTAATGGTAAATGTTTAACAAGGGGAACTCCCCTTTCCTCCTATAATCTCATATTTTGTAAGCTGATTAATTTAATAAGAAAAACGACGTTTCTATTCGGTTAAAGCCCTGAGTTCCTCGCAATTGGTAGTTCTATTCCTCAGCTGGTTCCATTGCAGGACTCTCCCAGTAGGCAGTTTGGTTTGCCTCTGAGAAGAAAACAAACAGTTTATTTGACAGGAAGGAAGTCTCACAACTGTCCCCTCACAATTAAAGGGACAAAGCAGGCTATTTTAACAAGCTGTAGACAATATTTTTAATTTTGGTTAGTTGTAGACCTCCTAAAAGATTACTCAGCCATCTGACAGTGTTTCACAATGTGCCCATGGAATTAAATCCATGACACAGTGGTACTCACCCTGACTTGTTGGCAGTAAACCTGAGCAAATACCATGCGGGACCTTGTAGTGCTGCATCACCGCTTATCTTCATTGAAACGGAAATGTTTGTGTGAGATTGCCTTACCATCAGAGAAATCAAGAGTTTCTGGGGTGCCCCCGGTATCCCTTTCCTCGTATGGATTCCTTATGCAGGTTTTTGTGTGTGTGTATTTTTAGGAGCCTGTCATGTTGCCATCCCAAGCACACGCTGCTGGGAAAGACATTGTTTTAATTGCTTCAGCCTTTTTACTGGTAGTTGAGAGCTGTAGCTAGTTAAGAGACCAGACAAATTCTTGGCACTTGTAGACTGCC
Source organism: Nesoenas mayeri (assembly GCF_963082525.1). Classification (NCBI taxonomy): domain Eukaryota; kingdom Metazoa; phylum Chordata; class Aves; order Columbiformes; family Columbidae; genus Nesoenas; species Nesoenas mayeri. The sequence goes on along the minus strand of NC_137554.1, from coordinate 17,306,752 downwards.
TACTGCCATTTAAATGAGCACCTGTGTGTGTGTGCATTTTTGTATTTTCTGGGAAGCCATTGCACAACCTTCATACACAAGCTCTGCTGAAGCTGAGCATTTTAAGTCCATGACAAACATGATGTTGCTTCCAGCACTGGCCTGTACCCTCAGCCAGGTGGATCTGCTTGTCCCGTGGACAGGGAGCTCACACCAGGCTGAGCTGTAGCTGCAACACAGGTGAACAAACTGACCAGACACAGATTAAAGCATTGCTCACATATGGATCACAAAGTACTTAGCCATATTATTCTCTACTGGATGAAAAAAAATATGAAATAAAAATTGAATTCAGTAGAACTGCCCTAGACTGACACCTGATCAATCTGAATGGTTGTGCCTTGGCTCTTGGTCATCACCAGAGATGGGGTTGCTTGAAGTTAGGCTGTACAGCATCACAGAGTGTGACAGAGTAGATCTGGGCAATTAGATATATCAGTGTCTCACTTTGGTGCTTTTTTGGGGGGAATTACTTGTCTTGTTGTCCGTAGCATGGTACTGCACAGCACTGTGATTGCCGAGCTGTACTTTTGTGTAGTGGGTGAATGGGGACTTTTCATTTCAAATTCAAGATTCTGGAAGATAAAAAGGAGAGTGATTTTTGACAGTTCTGTGGTTTTTCTCTAGGCACATTGGGTGCTGATTTTCATTCCAGTACATCAAGGCAACTGTCTGAACTACAATCCAAACAGAAATTCCTTCAACAACAAACCACTAATATCACATGTAGTTCCAGTTGTTCTCACTTTCTTGTGCTCTGTCTTTCCATGAAACCTCACTTCCCCAACCCACTGCCTTGGGCTAATAGTTAGTAACAAAGCTCAGTCTCTAAAATGTCCTATATAAATGGAGAAGGGAAGATCATAAAAGAGAAAGATGAAAACATTTACCACTCCATCTCCCACACTCCGAGTCTCTCTGGAGTTTCCCGATTCATCAGGCAGTTAGGAGGGCAGGCAGTCACCCGGGCTGCCACTGCTCTCGCCAGTGCTGCTGGGTACCATTCATCACAGGCTGCTGGCTGAAGGATACGGTGTCAATGCTGGCAATTGATCCAAGAAAACCTGCACGTGTTATTGTATCTCACTAAGGGCATTCTTTCCTTTCTGCTTTTCCCTGTAACTGAAAAATTAACCCATGAGGTTTTTCTGTTGAGAATGGCAGAGTAAAAATAATATCTGTACGGGGGGGGGGGGGGGGGGGGGGGGGAATCCTAATCTTTATTTAAGACTGTAAATTAAGGAAAAAAAAAAAAGAAAGAAAAAAAAGAGTATTTGCTCTCTTCTAATGTATCTGATTTAGAAGAAAGGAGAATCTGTAGTGATTATCAGCTTGTAACTGTATATATTCATATGATGAAACTGAATTACCCAGAAGACAAAAGAAACACTTGAGATACAGCATTCATCTTTTGTACCACTGTGTGCATTCATGTGTTACACCTTGGGGCAAATCCCAGGCAAGTGCTGTTTGAAGGAGGCAGGGAGGAATCTTGCTTTTTCTAGACCAGCAATCCTAGATGTAATTATTGTTCACAATAGCGTGCTGTGCGGTAAGCTCACTCATTCAGACTCATAAGGATATTCATGAAGCGAGGTACTATCAGACAGGGGCTCACACTTGGACTAGAGCTGCATTTAGAGATCTGGGAGTGAGAAAGGAAGGCTCCTTTGGTAATTTGAACTCCCTCAGAGGGGGATGGGAAATATGGAGGCAGACAGTCTATAGGACACCCATTTAAGTCCATCACAAGTCAACCATATCAATGCATGCTTTGGTGTCCATTGGCTTAGGTATATGCTCACTTCCAAGTGATTTGCTGAATCAGGACTGTAGACAGTGTCCAGCCACTGATGCCATAAGGCACAATACAAAAGCAGGAAGTTAGGCAATTTTGAGGGGTTTTCTTTATAGGAAACTTTACATTTTTATAGGGCTTTTCATTTAAGAATCTCAGCAAGCTCAGCTACAGTGATTAATTAAATTTTACAGCTACCCTGTGCACTAAGTAAAGGCTGCATTATTATTTTTTGCTGTAATAAAGAGCAAATGTGGGATGCAGAAAGGCAAGGATTTTGAAGTGTGTCCAATCAGCCAGGGCAGCTCTTTCTCTCATTTGTAATCACCCCCCTGACGCCCAGTAGGATCAGTATTGCCTTTTTTTGATAACTAGAGTCAGATGGACAGTTTCATCTTCAGGGTACTGTAAATCAAAGGTAGATTCCTGGAAGACAACCAGAACAAATATAAATCCAACCCAAAGAAGAGCAAAGACCCTTTGTAAATTTAGGGAAATACTTAGTTTGAAGTCTTTAGTTCGAGTATCTCTAAAATGAGCATATTTTGGAGTGGGTTGTACTTGGCATGACTATTTGGCCTCAAGGATACAGTCTTTGTACCTTGCTGGGTGTAGACTGTACCTAAATATAATCTATCCTTGCCAGCTGTTGAAAAGAACAGGGATATCCTTTCTTGCCTGCCTGTGTTCAGGACATGAAAGGTGCATGAGAGAGAATTCCCACATAACATGTGTCAGAAGGAGAGGAGACATGGGGCTTCTTTTGGCTCAGCAGATTCTGTGTGTAGACATCTTTGAATAGGGTATATTCCTCCTATCTTGGAAAGAATACCAGAGAACTGAAAACAAACAAACAAAAAACAAGAGGAGGATATTGACCATTCTCCATAGCCTTTTGTAATAAGACAAGCATACAAGGTGAGAAAACCGTTCTAGCTGTGGGGACAGTTCCTGTACTTTGTGCTATTTTGTATTATTCATTAGGAAAAGAGCAAATATTCTAAATGAGCATCATGATTCTGGAATGGGTGAGTATCAAAAGTTGGCAAGGACTCAGGAAGAGGCTGGGCATGATGATGGGCACAAAGGTCACTTACAGAAAAAGAGAGGTCAGCCTCTTGTCTGAGCAGATATGGTTGTTATTTATGTACATAAATAATGTCCTGTTCTCTGCAATGGACTCTGTAAAGCCCTTGTCTCCATGAGTTGTATTTTTAGTTTAGTCATTGCAAGGTACAAGGTGAGCTGAGCTTAGATGATAGAGTGGCCAGTCTGGAAGAGCTTCTTTACCTTTTATTTACTAGCTGCCATCTCCTCCTGCAGACTTTGTATAAGATTATGAGAACATAAGAAAATCAAGGTTCTGCCCCAACATATGCTCTTAGCTGAGCTGTAGTGCCCTTTTGATTGAATTTAGTCTTCAAGGAAGCAGACACCTACCTGGATGTAATCAACTCTTATCCAGTGACTTTCTCCTGAAGTCTGTGCAGCAAATGATCACCGCTAATGCTGTTCAGGAGCCATTCATGCTCTGCACATGGCATTTTCCTTGGTCAGCCAAAGGGAAGCCTCTCCAGGCTGAGCCAGCAGAGCTGCATGAAGTGTGTTGCAGCTGGAAGCTATTCTTGGTGTTATTTAGCTCATTGAAACAGCACACCTGTCATCAGGGGCGGTTTCTGTGAAACTCTCTATCATGGCTTTTCATAACCAGGCCAGCCTGGCCTTTCCAGAACTACAGCTTTCTTCCATGCACCTACAGGGTTTTTTATTTTTCCCGGTTTGTTGGACTTTGTACTTCCAGAAAGCCCCATGTGCCAGGGAAGCATGTGGAAAGATGCAAAGGGATTTCATAGAGCATGAGAAAGGTAAGTCATTTATCACAGTTGAATGCAGCTTTGTCAGTGTGTGGAAAGTCCTTTTTATTCTGAGTCTTGGCAACTCTTACAGTCATGTGTTAGTTCAGGTAATGTAAATGTATAGGGTATGGCACTAGTGCAAATGAAGAGCCATCTTTCAGGCAGGCAGGGGAGAGGAAAGGAGGATGTCTGCTGCTGGCTGCAAGCAAGTGGTTTGTGGATGTGACTGTGAGGGAGAAAGGCAACAAGGAGTAAAGTTTTGGAGTCAGATCCTGGTTTCATGGGGTGCAGGCATGCGCAGGGGACTGGTTCTGCTTGCTTTTTCTGCAGCAGAAGTGAGGGGTCAGTGTGATCGTGGACACAGGCATGAGCATTCCTCAGGTGATGAAGCAGGAGTGGTTGGTAGCACTGTAGCACTCATTTGTTGGATTCCCATAGGTGACTGACTGTAATTCAGAATAAATGTGGAAAAGCACCCTAAAATGTGGCAAAGAGAGGGTTGGAAAATGCAAAGCCCAGCCATCAGGTTTGACTGGTGAAAATAGCCCCAAGGTGACTGATGTTTGGGACTGAATAAAGTGAGTGAATCCTTTGCATTTTCAGCAGGAAATTTGAGAGCCTTAATTATTTAAACCTGGAAAAAGTTACTGAAAAACATATTAAAAGTTGTTTATGAAGTGAAAGGAGGTTCTCTAAATGCTGTTAGCATCTTTCTCCTGTTCATCTTCTGTGCAAATGCCGCTTTGAGGATGTGACTGCCCATAAGCATTTCACTGCTCACAGTTGCTACAGGGTTGAACCTGGAGAGATGTGTTTGCTATTATCAGGCCATAGGACCTCTCTGAATTTTGGATCCAGTTTTCCTGGGTGGCTTTGGGAGTGCCAGGCTGAACCTTTTTACTTGTTTGAATTGGCTTTGGCTGCTCAGAGGCTGGTACGTGGTGCCATCTGTCCAGCTTATTGAACGTGTGAGAGTGTATAGCTGCTCTGGGAAAAAGGGACATATGGAAAATGATAGTTGGTGCATCTCAAGCAAGAAAAGTCACGGGAAACCACCTAATTACCAGGGTTTAATAGCTGGTGAATCAACAGTAAGGAGCTTGGTCCTGAGGTCTTGTGGCATAAATGAGTGATTATGTTAACGCCTCACTGCTACTGGGATACTTTTGTATTTACAGGGCTTTCTCCGTTATTGCTAGAGGCCTTCAAACCCCAGATAGTCAAAATCTCTATTCAGTGCTGCCTGCTGGGCGTTTAACAAGGGTCCTTGTAACGGGACCCGGTACAAGTACAAACATGAATGAAGAGTGCAGGGGCCACCACAGTACCACAGGCTGCGGGGTAGCCAAATGGAGGCAGCCGCAGAAAAGCAGGAAAAAGTAGACAATGACCCTCAGCGCCTCAAGGCATTGCTTCAAAAGGTGTCAACACCAATTAAATTGTAAAGCCTCTGTCAGCTTCTGAAAAGTTATCTAGGCAGGGACAGAAAGTACAGAATCAAAGGGGCTGCAATGCAGTGTTATGTTTCCCAGTGGAGTGGGGTACACATACTCCTGGTGGTGTGGGATCCGTCTGGGAGGCTCCCAGAGGCACAGAGCCATGCTTGGGCTGGGAAAGAGGCAAGACAGCGAGCGTGGGGTCTCCTGCACCGCCGGTTCTATCCACAGTGCACAGTGTTTAATGACACAAAATCAGAGTTGGTTAAAGAAAAAGCTGAATGTTTCTCCCCCATCTCAGTCAGGGGTTAATACATTTGAGAACTAGATGCAATATCCTTCCCAATAAATTTGCTTTCTGTGTGCTCTGAGCATTTTTAATCTCCTTGTAATAAATAGCAGCTCTCAAATGTACTTTATTCATTGCTCATTAGAACAGGAAGTGGTGTTTTAGCAGCTAACTTCTTTAGTGGTTAGGTATGCGTAACTATGAAATTCTTGTACTCTTTCCCCTTTACTCATGGGACTGTGATGCTGTCTCATCCTGTTTAAAATGGCTTGAGGTTCAGGGCGAAGGCTTGTGTAGGCACTACTCTGAGCCTTATCGACCATGGTGGTGTGATACGCACAAATGCTCACCATGGTCTTTTTGGTGCAACAGTTGAGCTGTGAAGTATAATGCAGAATGGAAGGGGGTGAACACTGAGTCTGGTGCTCACACATGTGAGGGGAAGAAGCATATGTCTTCTGTGTGCAGTACCCACATTTTCATGCAAAAACATAAAATGCTTCAAATATAAAATAGATTAAATGATTTGTGCTAGAATAAAACTTCTAACTATAACATTTATTCTCCTCTATGTTGCTAATTAAAAAAATGCAAAAGGAGTTTTTGTTCTTTTTTAAAAGCCAACTTAAAATGCTAATTAAAACAAGGAATTCAAATTGTTGCTTCTAGTCTTAGAGTTTCCTCACAAGGTATTATTATGGCAATTCAAATGACTGTGTGATGTTGATGTTAACTGATCTTTGTAGGTATACACAGCAAATCAAAGAGGTGGTTCATGGATTTTGTTCAATGAGTCCTAAATACAGTATTTTACTAAACCCCTCTCTGGCTTAATCAAAAGCCAGTTTGGGAACAGGAATGTGAGGTGGAAGGTTTGGGAAAAGATATTTAAATGAATAGATACAGCAATAATGCTGTATTGCTGTATTTTTAAAGTATTCTTCAGAAAGGCAATTCAGTTGACCATAATATAAAAACAACAGTGGAAATTACTGGCATACATTCATCTATCTACAGATAATTTTTTTCTCAGACTAGGAGTTTGGAAAGTATTTATTTTTCCTTGTCTATTTCTTATCATGTCTTTGAAAGTCATCGTTCCTAAATGTCTGAACACTGTGAGAAACCAAAGGAGCACTTTATGACAAAGTTGAAGGACGTCAGAAATACTCCGAGCAGCAGCTCAGTTTGGCAAATTTAATCTTCTCAAACACTAAGACAGAAATATTTTAATGGCGAAAAAAAAAATCAGGCTGTATGTGGCAGCATTAGGCAAATGGCAGAGCAAGGATGCTGAGGGCCCTGTCTCTGGCCTGGCCAAGACCACACACTTTGTGGTGTCTGAGAGGACAATGGGTGTATTTTGTACCACTCATAGGGATAATTTCACAAGTGGTTTTGGAGAGCCAGCTGTGCCCCATGGCTGTCCAGCTGTGCCAGTGGTGAGCAGCAGTCTGCTGGTCTGGATAAGCAGCTGGGTGGGCTTTGACAGAAATGCCCAGCTGATCTACAGAAAACATCCCTGAGTGAGGGGAAGAGCCCCCTGTCTTTTTCTGCTCATGGGGAAGAGCTGGCAGGGGGAGCTGGACTCGGTGGCAGGTTTCTCTGTATGTGAGGATTTCTAGGCTTTGCACAGGAGCTGGGGCAAGCTTTTGGGGCTGGCACCACAGTGCGCCTGAGGTAATGCCTGCTCCCGGGAGTGGGAGACTCTGCCTGTAATCCAGCTCTGTTGAAATGGATGGTCAGCAAGAGCGTGAATACACATGCCTCATAGTGTAAGGAGGTTTGGAGGAAAATAGGAGCATGGTCAGGCAACAGCTGATTAGTGTTTCTCCATAGATGATGATGGAAGAGTGGGCGGTGGCTGTGCTTTGTGTTGGGAATGAAAGAGAGCGAATGTGCCAGAGCTGCTGTGTTGGCACTCATCAGAGGTGCCACTGGTGAGATGCTCCCCACAGGTGTAACTCCATCAGAAGTGATGAGGAAATGGGATAATTGTGTGAGCCGTAGCTCACTACCAATTTCATCCTGTGCATTTGTCAGCTGTTGCTAGGTAGCTGCCTGGTGGAAGTGGAGAAGTGGGATTTTTTTTTCTTTTCCACCCTTAAAATGGCTTATTGCAAATTACTGGCCTTCTCTACAAATATGGAGAATCCCTCCCAGTGCAGCTCTGCTTCTGGCCAAAAGTAAGTGTGACAGCGAATGGAGCTGTGCTGCCGTTGGCCTCTGTGTGTGGGAGACGGCATGGATGCTGCGGCTCCTCGTGTGCCACCCACCCGCAAACAACATAGTAGGCTTCTCCAGTTTACAGGAGAGAGGGATTAGTGTGCAGGAGAGAAAAAAATTCATAAGGTTTTGCTGTGGTTTGGGGCAGAGTTCCTCAATACAATGCTAGTTTGCTTTTTACTAATTCATTTTTCATGTGGAACAAAAGAACTCAAAAAGAAGATATCGTTTCCATGTTTTGTTTTGTTCTATAAAGCAAAAGCTTTGGAGAATGGCGAGAGTATCATTTCTGTTGGTAAATAATAACAACGTCAGCAGTGTAATTCTTGCCCTTCCATGTGCATCAAAACATTGTACAAATAGATTGTGGTTTTGCTGCAAAGAAAAATAATTTTGCTTTTTTGAAGAAATGTCTCAGTGCAGGCATTCCTCAAGATTTAACAAATTCGTACAGCTTTTCTGGGCGGCGAGAGGAGAAGCGTGACTGTGTGTGTTGTCCTGCGGCCGGCGAGGGGGCAGCGGCTCCTCGGTGACCGGGGGCGGCTCTGGCTCTGCCCTGCCTTTGTGCCGGTTTACAGCACAGAGGAGATTTCACATGGCTGAATGCGTTGTAAACTCTGTCACTTCAGGGTATCACCCACTTAAACAACATCCTCATCATTTTTCTTAGGAAATGATCTGAGACAAAATATTGAATTATTTAGAGTACCACTGGGAGATGGAATTGATTCCTCGCTGTATCACAGAGAAATAGCTGCTCTTTTGAGGCTTGATCCAAAGCCTGGAGAAGTCAATGAAAATCTTTCCATTGATTTCAATAGGTTTTAGATCATGCTCTTATTCACTCATCAACTATTTTTCTTTAGTTAGAACAAAAAAATGCAGCCTTTCATTGCAAGATACTCAGTTTCCTGTACCTAAGAGAAATATATTCTGTCCTGTTATGTTGAATATAAAATCACTTATGGCCTGCTGAAATAAGTAGCAAACAGTATTTAACATCACTGAAAGTTAGATTTAGCCCCTGTGCATTTGAAATTCTTGTAATGTCTGCATAGCTGCCTACATACGTACATTTTAAACTCTTTATAGGAGCTTGTGATACTGTCTTCTTGCCTTGCCAGTAATTCTTCCTGTTCGCAATAAAGAGATACATCCTACTTTTTTTCTAGGCTTTTTCTAGGCTTTCAGATGTGTTTCATCCTCTTTGCTGCTTAATGAAAAAATATAGGATGCTTTCATTAGTTAGCAATTCTTATTCTGTTCCTGGGAAAGTCAAGAGGCAGCATCTACGTTGGACAGCACTGAAATTTCCCATTTTGAAGCTGAATCTGAAAGGAGAAGGCAAACTAAGCAGGACTTCTGCAGCTGCCAGAAGTTATTTTCTTGAATGTCTGACTTGTGTCTTCTCTTTCTTTGTGCCACATGTTTCTAAACAAAATGTAGTCGTATGTAAACAATACTGTTCTGATGTGTGCATTCACAAAGGAGACAGAGCAGATCGTTAATCCAGTCTCAGCTTGCTGTCTTTATAGAATGACTTAAAAATGGACCAAACACAAAATATAACAGTAACACAAATAACACACTCAACTTGTAACCCCTTATGTTGTGTTTGAGTCATGAGCAAAGTAGATTCATTGTTCACCACCTGCACTATTCCTGCTTCTGAGCTCAGGCTGTAGGATGCACTGGATGGCTCTCCTGGAGTTGCTGGATGTATAGCTTAGTGTGATTTACATTAGCAGAATTTGACAGTCCTGATACATGGCCTGTGGGGATTGTGTAGAGGTACCAGTTTGCAATACTTTGATTCTGGGGCCAAGCTGAATTTGAGCATCTTGCGGAGCAGCTTCTGCTGCCGGTGTCCTGGCGTGCCCTGGCCAGGCGCAGGAGCCCAGTGCACCAGCCGGAGCTGCAGCACTAGCGCCCTGCGCTTGCAATGTGCTGTGATTGCAGCGGGGCCCGGCTTGCGCCCCTCCTTCACCCCAGGGAGGGCGAGGGAGTTCTGTCCAGCCTGGGCTTTATAGCAAGAAACATATATTATATAACTAAATTAATTGTAAAATACAGTGGTAAATTACAAACTTGCTGTGTAGCTTCTTATGAGACAGGCTTTGTTTTCATGCCCTGTTTTTCAGCAGAGAATTTTTTTCACTTTAATAATTTAATATTTTCAGTACATTTTGCTTCTTGTCTTGAAGGAAGTGTTTTCAGCTATATAATTATTCAGTCATCCAGAGGGACTTCTGAACAGCAGATTTATAGTACTCTCCATAATGTGATTCAGAAAATGGCTTGTATCAAATTGTAAACATTTTGAAATGTTAAGAAATTATGAAAGCAAGATGAGATCATCACAACAGGGACAGGGGCAATGTGTTAAAGCACCACCTGTGAAGACTCGTGCTTTTGGGAGCTGTCAAAGGCTGGTGAAAAAAAGGCCCTTGGAAAAAAAAAAAAGAAAAAAAAAAAAGGAAATATTATTTCTATTACCCCATGATGCTTATCTACAAGTGGACTAATGGAAAGACCAGTCTAGATTGAGGTTATTTTTGTTTTTAAGCTGATTGAGGCACGAGTTGAAAGAAGAGAAGCAGAGCGTGGTTCTGGTTTCAGAAATATGCCACTCAATTTTCATAGCCAAGGCATTCCTGTCAGGGGAAAAGGAGAAATAATAGCTCATATAAAATTCTGAAATTTTATAAATATTTACTAATACTGAAATATCCGCTGGAATCAATCACAGAATCAGTAACAGGAACATGTTTAACTCTTGGTACAAGTCCTACTGAAGGCAATGTGATTGCTTGTATTGATTTTGGGAAGGATGAGAGCAATCAAGATTTTGTCAAAGGTTTTTGCAAAAGAAACTAAGAGATTCCAGCTAGCAACCCTGCCAGCTCCACAGTCACAGGGCAAGGCACAGAGGCTGTATCATTTCAGGAGACTTCGCAGAGAAATTCTGATAGCTGTTTTGGTGGGGGTGGGGGGCATTATCAGCTTCCTTTGCCAGTGAACTTGATCTCTCAGCTAAGACTTAGCAGAGAGCTCACTTCATATTTCAAATGAGATTTGGTGCTGCAAGACAGAATTATAGTCTACTAGTAGGATATAAACATGTTGATATCAGTTTACCAACATGAAGGGAAAATGTTCTTGAGGCAAGTGGAATTATCTTTGGATAGGATAATTAATCTTTGAAAACCTAAACTTCCTGGCATGTGATTATTTAGGTGAGTGAAGCAAGCAGCATATAAACTGTTAAACGGCACAGTAATACTATAGAAGGTTTATTTTTCTATTTTTTAATTAGAACTCTGAACTATCTTTTAAAAATTCTTTGGACTTTGAGAAGATGATAATTTCTAATAAACACTCTGCATGCTTTCAGATATCTCTTTCAAATTTGTAACCTACTGACAAGAATCTTTGTGATTTTTGTAGTTGCTTAAATCCACTTCCTGTTTAAGTAGGTGATAATCTAGCAGGTCTGTAAGAGAGTTTCTTTCCAAAACAAGGACAAGAGCAGGTATTCTGCAGAGGGATTGGTTTATTTTCCTGCCCCATTCCTGTGTAAGCTTGCTCTTTCCCCACGCTTACTCCCCTTGTGTTGCAGTAGAGATTAAGGAAAGCAGAACAGCTTTAAAAGCAAGCTGAAGAAATTGGTCTCAAAAGCAGGCTGCCTTTATTCTAAGGATTATTTTCCACTAATTAATTGTCTTTTATTAAGAATTTTATTTTGATGCTGGTAATGAAAATTCACAGTATTTGAATGAACCATTCTACCTGGGCACATAAGCAGACTGATTTTGCAACAAAATTGCATTATTAATCTTGATTTATTATTTTCTTAAAATTGGAGGGTAAAAAGATTGCAAGACCTGAAAATTTGGAGATGTGCATGTGTGTGTGGCTAACGAGTAAGGAGTCAAGCTGAATTTGCTGGGGATCGCTGGGGTGGGGGGTGCCCAAGCCAGCTCAGTGACACCAGCTCTGCTGAGCTTTCTTCTTTGGATAAGAGTTTGCAGGGCCAGGTCCTTATTAAGTCTCTGGATGGTACAAAGTGAGTACCCTGATTTGTCTGCTTGTAAGATTGCTTCTTCTAAAATAAATGTTCAAAGCATTCAGTAGAGTTAAAAATCTGTCAGCGATAATATTAGACTCGGAGACTTTTGTTTTTTACTTTTTATTTTGGGTGTATTGTAAACTTTAGTAAGACTGTGATTAGCCTATTTGCCTATGGCAAATTTGCCTGTCCTCACAACTATAAAGGGATACTTTGTTATCAATTTATAAGCTTAAAATAAATGAGCTGAAAAATAGGTATTTATGTTATTAGTGTCTGCTATACACTTATAACTGCTAAGATAGAAAGCTGTCTGGGTCTTCTTTTACTTGTATTTTTAGGGAAGTGTTCCTCCTCCCATTTGTAGAGATTAACTTTTTTGGTTACCATTCTGATTTTAAAAGGAAATAGTACTAGTCAATCTGACAGAAATTCTGTTAGGGATACAATTACCTCTAGTTCCTTCCTTCCTTTGCATACATACAGTTAAATATTACTAGCATGAGTACTCTCATAAAGATCTCTCTATAGCAGAGAGAACCATATTGATGTAATGATTTTTTTTTTTTTTTTTGCATATGGAAAAAGGTTATATGGGGAAGGTTTAAAAAACCCTCATTGATTAGATATTTGTTCCTTCACCATTAGCAGCCATGATTTTATCTGTGAATAGTGGTCAGAGTTCTGAATTGTGATCATTGTTATTAGAATAATTTTTGCTCAGTCATCTATTTCCTTTTATTGTCTTATATGCAATCATTGTCATTAGTATCTACAAGTAATTATTGAGTTTACTGACTTGATCTTGGAAAATATTTCGTAGTTACAAATATGCACATATCCTTGCCCCCATCTTTGGCAAGCTCAGCTCAAAATTTTTCGTCATTATTTGTTGATAAATAATATTCAGATTTGATTTGGTTGGGTCAACACTGCTAATTTGGACCTGCAGTTTTTGAAAACATGACTATGAATTTTTTGCTGCTGGAGTCCATTTCTGGAAAGAGAACTAGTTCATTAACTGGCGGGAAATGGCATGGTTACGTTGGAAATAATTTCACTAATTGATTATCTGGCTGATTCAATTTCCAGTCTTGGCTCTCACTGGGACCAGATGCAATATTATCTCTCAATGTAACTCATAGTTAGAAATTTCCTAACTGTATCAGTAAAATTTATTTGTGCAACAGACTTAGTATTTATCTATCTTATTAAAATCTAAAATAAACTGGGGCAATCCCATCCCACATTCAGGAAAGTGTCCTATTTTTGGTCTCCATGCCAACTCTCGGGAGAAGTGTCTACTATTTTGTACCATCATTACGAGTACATTCTCTTGTTACAGATAATAAACCTGCTCTCCTTTCTATCGCCCTAGTCTATTCATTTAAAAATTGTTTCATTTTTACAACACTGATGTTATTCTCACCAGCTTGGCAACCCTGGGATAATAGCATAAATCAGTGAATTATTATTTTTGTTTAAGGCATTTCTAATTTTTAATTAAAAAGAAAAGTCAGGCTCTTGCTGATCACCTACAGGATTGTGACTCTCCATGGTTACCTGTCACTCAAAGAGATCTAGCTCTGAGGAATGCTAATTAGCACTGTTAAAGCACTGGTAATTGAACTGTGGAGACAGCCTGCAGAAGGAGGCTGTTTGCATTCAGCACTGCTTTGCCATTTAAATGGACTAGTACAATCATGAAGGTACGGTGGATAAAAGCGAAAAAAGCACTCGGGTTGTAATTTTTCATTTTGACTTCAAAGTTGTTTACAAAGCGTTTCCTAGAAACGAGTGCCCATACCAAAAAAGTGTCATGCGTAGCAATTTCACTGACAACCCGTGCCTAAGAAGCACACAACGCCCTTCCTCGCTTACTTTCCTCGGTGCCCGCAACAGCTGCTTGTAGCAATGGGGCTCAAGGTGCTGGCCTGGATGACCCTGCTGCTCCCTGTGCAGTGCTGGCCTTCCAAGCAAGAGATTCAAAATTAAGGAAGCACCAAATTTTAAAAAAAAGCTGAAGAAAAACCCTAAAGGAAACCGGTGTTCACGCTGCAGTTGATGGCTCTTCTTCCAGATATTTATGTGACTCCTGGTGCTGTGATATCCATGTGCCCTGGAGTGATGGATGCACTTTCCGTCGTAGTATTTTGTGGGTTTGCTGAGATGAGGCAGAATGTCTCTTGACGCAGTAGAAGTGAAACCCAAGCCTTGTATCGTGAGGGCAAACTTCTTGTCTGGCACCCTCTGATGAGCTTGATTTTTCTCTGAGCATCTCACAAAGATGTAGTAATTTTAAGAAAAATATTCCAGAAGTGAGTGCTTTTGCAATCTCTTTTCCCATTGTACTGTTTAATGTCTCAAATTATTCTCCTTGCCTTTAAGGAGTTGTATATTTGTTTAGTTTAGCAAATATGAGCAATCTCATTCACAGATATGAAGTCGAATAGGTACCTTGGTCCTTATACTGTGATGCATACACAAGTCACATATTTAGATACTCTGAGAGTGATGACTACGGATTTTGAAATGTGTCCATCAGCTAATAGACGAAATATGATTTTTTTCGGTTTATCTGGTGTGTGCACATTTTAGTACCTGCAAGATCATGAATTCATCACTTAATTATGTGAAAATATTTGCAGCATATGATAGCTATACTTTATGAAGCTGTGAATATTTGAGCGAGATGCTAACTTAAGCATTTCAGGATACTAATGACTTTTGTGTTAAAATGCAAAGATAGGGTAATGTAGAAAGTGTTGAAGTGCTATCTTCGCTGCTGGGTTAAACTCAAAATCCCTTTTCTCTTATGTGTAATGCTCCCACCTATTTTAAATGGATAAAACTCTGGCTCCATATCTCACTGAATCCAGGATTTATTGCAGACATTTCAATGTGCAAGACTTTGTGCAAGATGGGTAGCATGTAAACGCTGTCTTTATGTGTCTCTACTTTAGTGTTTATTTAACCAAAATTGTTCCTGTGTAAATGTTCCCATTATTTTCATTCTTACTGCTTTGTGGAGAACAGTATGGGTGGAAATTTTCCATGTTACAAGAAAAAAACAGCCAATAGTTTCACGTTCTTGAAAGGTTATGATGGCAGTTAAATTTTAACACTTTCCAGATCGTATGATATCTGGAGAATGGTAAGGCTGACCTGAAGGACTGTGTGCTAGCACGTTTCCAAGTTGCTTCGTTCTTTCTAATGGGACACGTTGGCACATTACCACATTTTATTTCTCACGGGCATTTCACAGGACATATAGTCTCTTTTAGCCTCCTGACCGTGGCCTGTGCTGGTTAGGTGGAGAAGTACCCATGTTTCTTTGCACATGATTTACACTTTGTTATTCAAAAACACTAGGGGAAAAGTTTATATCCCAAGGTGTTTTCAGGAGTATTATGGTACATCATCAGCTTTTAATCTGAATCATCTCAGACTGTTGCATTGGGAGCACTGGCTTTTTTGCTTATTTGCAGGTTGGGTTTGAGGGGGTACCGTCTTTCTCTTATTGATGTCAAGCTGTTCTCTGTTTAGTCTTCATGTTGCTTGTGACTTTTTGTCTCTGAAATTCTTCCTGCAAACAGGACTCATGTGAAACATGGGCAGGGTGTGGTGTGGAGTCAGTGTAGGGCATCATGCAGGGTCCAGACCCAAAGTGGAGGGCACTGGGCAGCCATGCTCTTGATGGAGCCTTTGTAGTATGGTTTGTTGCCCCAGCATGGTTTTTTATATCAGGCAAACCTGTCCCTGCTGTGGAGTTCCCTGCCCAGCAAGCCTGATGGGTGCTGTGGAGAGGCAAGGGTGCTGGCTTTGCAGATTCTCATGGGCTGGGCACCTGCTGGAGTCTCCAGCGTCTGTGGCCACATCCCTGTGTGCTGGCAGGCACCTGAAAATGAGAAGGAAGATTGTCCCTAGCTCCTGCCTGTCAGTTAAGCAAGCAAAGAAAATCAGCCTCAGAAAAAGATGCTCTGACTTAGCTACCCCAAAGGAAGCCTGGAGTCATTTTGACAGTCCAGGCATCATCCAGTCCTCGAATACCTGACATTATTGATCCTCTGAATCTG
The DNA here is from genome assembly GCF_963082525.1 of Nesoenas mayeri. Lineage (NCBI taxonomy): Eukaryota > Metazoa > Chordata > Aves > Columbiformes > Columbidae > Nesoenas > Nesoenas mayeri. The sequence goes on along the minus strand of NC_137554.1, from coordinate 17,290,963 downwards.
AAAGCCCACTTGTCAGGGCCTGTGCAGTGTGCTGAAGAAGTGAAGGGCAGCACACCAGCGTGGAGTGTTTTTTTCCCCTCGTACCTGACTGTATTTTTGCTTTTCTGCCCTAGGCAGGGTGGCCCATCACAGAGCAGCAGTACTGCACCAGCTTAGTGCTAATGGAGCCTGGGAGAGGGGTGTAAGGAGAAGCACCTCAGACTGGTGCATACAGAGGCCATGTAAAGCCTTTGCTGGGAGTGGGGAGCTGTGGCAGAGGCTGATAAACGAGTGGGAGATGCTGTATCAGGGTCTCCAGAGGCACGTGGTCTCCCACGACCCAGTGTCTGGCTGGGAGGTGCTGCTGTCTGCAGCAGCCCCTCATCCTCTGGAGCAGCAGCACAGCGCAGCTCTTTGATTGCAGTGAGTTGTTCAAATACACAAGTGTGGTTTCTGAGACTGGACCAATACTGACCTATCAGCAAACAGACTTGAAGGTCTGGACCTACTGTTTATTGCCTTTGTATAGCAGGGCAAGATAGTGTTGTAGGACCCATTTTTGGACATCTGTGGTGGCAGTCACCATGAACATCTCTGCAGCACTGCTAGTAAAACACTGTACCGAAACAAAGAGCTTCTCCCTCTGTGGCTTCAGAGGAAGTTTATTCACATGTGTCTTTGCTCTTCCTCACCTGTCTCTGGAGATTTATACCAGTTAGATTCACACAGAAGAGCTCAGTTTTGAACTTGATTAGTTGTTTCTGAATATGCAAACTTTTGTGAGTGTCAGGACTGAATATGTTGAGCAGAGGAGTTGTATTTGTGTGGGGATTGTGGTAGTGTGGAACACTGGGCAATAGACATTTTGGTTTATTTTAGTCCATATTAAGAAGAAAAAGTATCAGAGTTGAGGCAATTAAACACTGACTGTATTAAATTGCCATTTCTCCTCTATTGACTTGCTAGAAGAAATGCTGTTTTAACTGACAAACTCGAAGGCAAGAGAAACAGGTGACTTACCCAGTGTCACTCACCGTGTGAAAACCAGAGGTGAGACAGAGCTTGTCTTGAATCTGTTCCCCTTTGTTAGCCCAAACTAACATGCAGGCTGTTTCCAGAGACACAGATGATAATCAGATAAAGAAAAAAATCTGATAAAATATTTGTATCTGCCTAGTCTTTTCCAGGGCAGAAAAGCCTTGCACTTCTTAAAAGCCGGGGATATTTCCTCTTATGATTATGCCAGTATAATAATTCTATTGCATTCAAAGCAATTTAATCTGAACTGCAAATAAGTACTTTAGTATTGAGGGATTGCATCAGTGTGATTGCAGTGGTTTAGTGTTCAGTTACAGCAGAGCAATTGCCTCAGCAAATCTCCCCAGTGCAGACAAACCCTTAGACAAGCAGAGCAGTGCAGATTTCCTGTAAGCAGACAAATTTCAGAGCACTGACTTGCCCCCAGTGCAGATGACATTTAGATTTGGATTTCTGGAGCAGTGGTACATGCAGACACACTCAAAGCAGCATGTGGCTGTATTTCATACCTGCTACATTTTGTATGGTCGGGTGCATTGTTTTATGAATCAGGCCAAGAAAATGCATGCAATATGACCTACAAAAAAGCTAGTACAAAGGCACAGCTGTTTTTGAACCAGCAGTGGTTTTTTCAGTACTTTTTGTACCAAGTTACCCTCTTTCAGACTAAGGGTTGTGGTGTGTCTGTCTTAATTTGAAAATACAGAGGACCACGGAGGCTGGGTCCTTTGCTCATGTAAATTACATTGCTCCATTCTCTGCAAAGCAGTTGAGTTATGCTGTCACTTGATAATGCTTGTTTTACTTCTATGGCAAAAGAGCTATAAAAGCCTTCCATTTTTTGCAAGTGAACAATAAGTAACTGTACCAATAAAAAATTGCTTAATAAAAACTCTAAGAAACCTTTCTCTACTAATTGTAAACAAATCTAGGTTTTCTTATGTATACTGTGAACGTATTTATATTCTCTTATTGGTGGAAACAGTTTGACATGAGCTGGGTTTGAGTGTCTGTCCGGGCCATGCTCAGCTGCTGTATGCAGCACTGCCGCACAGGTACAGCCCGCGGGGCACAGCCCGAGCCTCTGGATCGCGTCCTGCCAGCACCGGCCAGGCTCCGAGAGGCTTGCACCTCCCTGTCCTGAGAGCTACCACCTTACATGCCAGCCTGAGGTAATTTGCTGTCCCGTTCTGAGTCTGCTCCAGAAGTGAGAAGGGAAGCACAATATTTAGAGCTGCCCTGTCACTTAGACTTCTGCTTTTTGGGCGCTTCATGTGATGGTGTTGTGTAAATATTCCTTGGCAGACTATCTCACTGGACACTGTCAGGCAGCCAGAGTTTATGGTGGCACGCTGGGGGCTGCAGCGAGGACAATGCGCGCCATCGACTGCTGCAGCGTGTGATGCTGCACGGGCTGCCCGTGGCGTGCTGGGAGGCGGCTGCCAGCCCAGCCCCCAGTTGTCTGTCCCCCAGGAGCTCCCCTGTGGCCTTATCCCTTCCAAAGGCAGCAGAAACATGTGACTTCAGCAGATGCTGGACCAAGCACAGCTTCTCTGTGCTAGCATATTTGCATTTCGTTCTTCATTCTGTGCTATTAGAGCAGGTCTCACCCCATCACCTTTAATGCTGAAAAATTTAGCCATTTGATTTGAATATCACATTTCTGATTGTTAAACCATTCCTAAAATAGACTTGGAAACCAATTTGCAGTTTTGTCCCTGGAGCTCTCACACTGGTACTACGACAAGGGGCTTTGTGTCAAAGAAATATACCTACCTCCAGCACTAGGCTCAAATGAAAAATGATAATAAAACACTTTAAAGAATGCATTTCACAGTTTATTCTTAGTGTGAATTGCTTCTTACACTGTGAACTTTTTGGACTGTGGGGCTGAGAATTTTCCTTCAAGTCTGTCCTGTGTTACAACCAATGAAGGTCTCTGAGCAGAGATGGCAAAGCTTCTGCTCTGAACTCCAGAGAATGTGAAAATGGAGCTCTAATGAGGACGTCTGTCCTGTGACAGCTTTGCCAGCAAAACAACAAACTGGCCATAGTCTCCTTGAACACTAGAAACCCTTAGAGGCTGCTAATGTGGGCATGTACTCACTTCCTGATTAACTATACCTGCTGAAAAAGCTTTTTTGTTCTTGAGATCTTATGAATTGCTCCAGTCTGAAGGATTACATTACAGAGCAGTTCATGAGTATGGCATTTCCTGGAACATATTGAAAGAAATATGGTGCAAGTGCATGTATTGGCATACAGTCTTCAACCTTCCTGTAGATGAAATATTACCAAACCCAGAAAACAACCACCAAGAAACAAAAAAAAATTCAAACCATTAAGGGTCTGTGAAACATCTAAAAGTAGCTGTGCACTATGTCACAAAGTGCATTTTGTTAATATAATATTTTCAGCTTCCTTCTGAAATCTGAGTTTAAATTGCCATTATACAGCCACACATTTTCCAGGTTAATGCTGATATTAGCTCAGTGTTACATTTGAGCAGTTAGATGATGCTTTGCAATGAAATGCAGAATGTAGACAGAAGATTACCCACACCTCTGTAGTTGCACAGTTTCAAGATGCCCATGTCCCTCAGGTTGATTTCACCAGACTGTGGTACTAGCATGTGGTAGAGCTCTTATGGTTTTGTGAATGTATGTCAAACCTCTGGCTGCTCCACAGCCCAGGTACACTTTGGAGATTTTGTTGTACTAGCGAATGGATGCAAAGCCTGCTGAGGCTGGTGGGATTTGTTTCCATCATTTTCTGTGGCTGGTGGGATACAGTCAGGCCTGGATCTGCTGCCAGGTGACTTCTTTCTTCCTGTGCCTGTGGAGTCCTGTGGGGTGCTCCAGAAAACCGGGGGTGGCTGTAGTGGGAAGGGGAACATGAGGTAAGAAGGGCCCTGGAGCAACTGTGTGTTTCGGAGAAGGGAATGTGAGAACGAGAACTTGAAGGAAAACTTTTGCAGAATTTAGCTACAAATCAAAACATATAAGTAAGTTCTCGAGAAAAGGTCTAGTGAGCAAAAAGCTGTTCGCAAAGAGAAATCCTTAGTAATTTTAACCAGTGAGCGAATAGCAGAGAGGTGTGCATTTGGTGTAAAAGCTGTGTTGCTTATCACCAGATAGTGGCTAAATTGCAATACATATCTGATTAATTTGGCCTTGTTTTCTTCATGTGAAATATTAATGAAAATTCACACATACTGTGTTTACATTTGTCAAGTAAAAGTCTCCCTGAATTGCTTAGCTCCACTTAAAAGGCTGAACTGTAGTGCTTACAGTGAAAATACTGCTTCAGGCTCGAGATCAGTCATTGCTACCCTCTAATAATGTAGAAGCTGTCTAAACAACAGCCAGCTGCAGGTATGCAGAAAATTGGAAATATCAGCAGTTATGAAAAGCAGAGACTGCTGCTGAAGGCACATCACTCAGTGAGAAGGGCGGTGCGGTGGCGGGGGCTGGCAGAAGGAGGGTGCCAGCCTTTGGGCTGCCCTGCAGGAGCAGCAGGCGTGCACTCCGTGTGTCTGAAAGATCTATTTTGTTTGCTAGCTTAAACATATCTTTTCTGACTAAACAAAATTCCTAATGATATCCTACTAATACACCATGGCACGAATGATGTTAATTTTCCCAAATCACGCTGAAGAGAACAGTTTTCTCCTTTTAAGCAGGTAGTCTTTTGAAAAGATTTTATCCAACTTAAAGCTCGGGGAAAATTGCAAAGAAAACCCTGTCTGGTGAGAAGTATATAGGGAAACAATCCCATATTGATAAGAACTGTGAATGAATTACATGAATTTTTTAATATTGCTGCTGGCCACTTTGTTTTCTTGAATCATGTAATATCAACTCCCTTTTTTTGTTTAAGCAGAGCAGCAATTGCAGATTGACGTATCTCAGACTGACAACCAAGCAGGTGGTGGCTCTTGTTTCATAACTTACTCTTCTGTTATAAGTAGGCACAGGAGACTGGTTTGGTGAAGACATTGCGAATGGCCTATAGACACTTTGTCACCAATTAAGGATTATTTCTAGTACTGGTGGGGGCTAGAGGCCTCAGGTTTTAATTAAGACCCCACAGTCCTTGATATGATGCAACGTAAGCTAGCGTCTTACCGTTGCATGGGCACAGTGCTGTATCCATGGAGAGCACAAGTGGTATGGAGAAAACTCCTTGTGAGCTTGGAGGTTTGGCAATGGGACGTTGGCAACAGGACTACGCTAATTGTTTGCAACCTTTCTGCCCTGATGTTTTTAATCTAAATAAATAACAAGGAGAAACAGGAGAATGAATTCATTGTATCTGAAGCTCTTTGGAAAATCTGGCACGGAGAGACTGCTCATGAATGCAGTTAGTTTTCTAGTTTTAAGTAATTACTATTGTCACTCCCGTTTTACAGGCAGGAGATGGAAAAACTAAGTAAAAATTAAAGATTAAAATGACGACGTCTCCAGTGTTGCTGAAAGTTGACTACAAGATTTCTGAGCTTTGTGCCAACCCGAGGGATGATGCAAAGTGGCAGGGTGGTGGTGGCTGCAAACCAGCAGGAAGAGGCATCCAGAGCTGTGAAGTGAGCTGCATCCAGCATCCCGTGTGTTACCGCGTCAGAAGTAACAAGGGACTTCCCAAAGCTACAGCCAGTGTGAAACATTACTCCCAGAAGTAAGTATTTCTTATTCACTATAAAAAAGCAGTAAGTTGCTGTAACTGGATTTTGAGCTTAGTTACCAAGACTTTGAAGTACTGCTAATCACTCTTACACAAGCATTTAGACTGTTTTCAGCACAAATCTGGGAAAGACAATATCCAGGTTTAAAATTTCTGTCTGATTCCGACCAGGAGTTTGAGCACAGGTTTCTCCACAGCTGCTTTGGGGGATACAGTAGCTATGAGACTGCCACACACTGAGCTGATCGGGCCAGTTTTCCCTGTTCAAGCTCTTGCCTTTCTGTGGAAAACTTACCTTTTCCCGGGCACTAGGGCTGGAGCTGAGGTTGTGTCACTCAGGTGAAAATCCTAAATCTCTCATTGCAATCTTCTCAGCCAGAAAGTGTTACACCAGTCCATATCAGCTGGAAGAGCATCCAATGGAAAAGATGCTCAGGTGTGTAGTGCCCTGCTGCGGTGATTTTGGCACACTGTTGAAGGGGCAGGTGTGTGTTCAGGGTCCCTCCCGTCCCTTGGGAGAATGGTGTAATTACCAAGTTAGCAGTGTGTAAGTGGCCTATGTAACCTCCTGTGATTTATAGTGCGCAATTATTTTCCTTTCTTATTACAACCACTTGCGAGTGAACTAAACTATTCCAGCAGGAGGGCAGGCAGGAGTTATGCTTGCGTGCAGAGAAAAACAGTAAAAAAAAAAAGAGTTGGGTTTGAGGCAATCCTACTGTTGTTTTCCAGGCTGGAAAACAGGCCAAAAGGAGGATGTGCAGCTGGACACAAAGTTGCATGGCCAGTGATTTTCAGGAGAGCCACAACTGATTTCTGCAGGTTTTCCCCTAGTGTGCTGGTACAGACAGCGAGACCCCTGCAGGGACTCACTCCAGGTCCTCCCCTGTGCCTCTAGCAGGTGTTGCAGGAAAGCCTGGAATATCTGAGCCTCGGGGATGATTTCATTCCTTGATTCTGCATTGTCATTTAATCTCCATTGTTCTGCCTTGTCCCAGTGAATATGGCTTCTGACAGTATGTTTGCTGCCCTCTCCGTCAAGCTCACTTGTGCCTTGCTCTAGGGACAAGTGACATAAAGCCCTTTCTCAACAAGCGAGGCCCCTTGTGCTGCCATTACAGAGCTCTGACTGAATGCAAAGCCCAAGCTGGTATTGCTCATATTTAATCAATTGTGTCACTGCTGATGGTATTGGTAATTCCTGAGTTGTGTCTGCTAGGCAGGCTGGGAGAATAATAACGAATGAACAGGAAGAAAAATCACTTTGCAACAACCAGAAGTGCAGGGCTTGAGATGGCAAAAATTTACAGCGTTTCCCTCCTTTGGCCTGAGACAAGATGACTCTAGGCAATGCAAGGTAGGCTTAACTTTTACTTTTGCCCCGCTTTCCTCTCTAAATTTTAAATGTTAGAGTTTTCACCTCTGTGCCATGGTTGAAACTGCTGATTGAACTCTTCTGTTGGCAAAATTTCTGTGCTTTGCATGATAGAGCTATTGCTTCTCAGAACAATACTTCTGTTACTGCAGATTTTAATTACTGCTCATTGACAACAAGATAAATGGAACCCGAAGTCCATAACACTAAAGCTATCCATAGACAACCTAACCATGCCTGTTACTGTGCTTAGATAATGTTAGCAGCATACTATTTACTTAACGTATAAATGTCACTGGTGTGATTTGTGCTGCTGAAGAAGATTTAGGGAGAGATTCTAACATGCAGCAAAAGAAAGAAACCTTTAAGGAACAGATGGACAGGCAGAATTTTCACACTCACTGTTCATATGTAAAAGCATGGAGAGCCCATATTTAAGGCAGCAGATTTTTGCTCATCTTTTTGCAGATTTTGCACATCTTGCACATCCCCTGGCGTATGTGCAGGAACGCGCCTTCTCCCTGCACGTGGTGCCCGCAGTGAAGCCCTGTGGGAGCCTGGTGGGTGTGAAGTGGTAGCAGGTGGGTGCCAGCTCCACGCCAGTTGAAACAGTGATCCTGCCAGCTCAGGTTGGGATGAGTGCGGCTGGGCCAGAGGATAGTGAACACCCAGACAGGCTGAATGGCTCCTTTGAATGGAGCTTGTCTCTGCAAGGGTGCTGCGGGCAGCCAGGCTCTGCTGCAGGCTGCTGGCTCACCCACGCTCCCTCAGGGACCTGGGGCACTGGTGGAGCAGAGGGTGAGGCCACCTCTACCAGCCTTCGAATCCCACAGAGAAACTTCACTATTTGGCTGGAAGAAAAAAAAGTCTCAAACTCTTTTCCACCTGTCTACTCTTAGCCTTAAAGTTGCCAAGAGCCTGTGGCTAGCTGGACGGACTCATGGACCCCCCGCATGCGTTTGTCAGCATGCTGCAGTACCAGAGCTCATAGGGGTTAGTCGTGAAGCAGAAGTCTCATGCGAGGCTTCCCAAACGTGTCCGTACCCCACAGCTGGGGCTGCAGCCAGCCCTGCCTGCCAGCCGCTCCTCAGGCTCCCCACCAGCCGGGAGCCTTCTCCTCCCTTTGGAGCAAGGGGAGGACAGAGAAAAGGTGGTGATTGTGGTTTTTTATTGATTTGTTTGGATTTTTGTTTGTTTGGTTGTTTTTGTGTGAGTTCTGTTTTGTTTTGCTTTGTTTATCTCATAGGAGGTCAAGAGACAAAGTATGTCAGTGGCGGGGGAAGGCTGGGGATGCTTTAGGTATAGCTGCTCCCTGTGCATTGGGGTATAACACAGGCTGCTCCACCACTGATTTTATTTTTGGAGGAGTGGAATGGGGGGGAGAGTTACACCCTCTGAATTTAATTCCTTATTTATGTATGTCAAGTTGGGTGTATGGTTTTTTCCCCTCATTTTTTTTTCTTTTTTGGGGGGGAATAAATTTATACTTCCCAGGTCTCCATCCTGTTTGATGAGTTCATGGTGCCATCTACTGATGAGAGATGGAATTAGCACTGAGTTTCGGTCGGGGATAGCATTCTGCACGATCTACTTCAAAATAAAATTTACTGAAGTGACTAATCAACAGCTTTAAACGTGTAAGGCACCAAATACCTGGGATTATTTTTCACCAGAAGAGCTCAACACCTCTAAATCACCCTGACTACTTTGGCATTAGTGCCGGTGTCTGCAGGAGCCTGAATAAAAGCAGTGCTTTTGAAATCTCACCCCAAATGTGCAGCAGAGCCCCAAGGATTTCTTCTTCTCCCTGTGCCTAGAGCATTTGTATGCCTTTGCTGCTGCTCTGCCCCTCAAAATGAGAAATAATGTTCAGAAACATTTTCAGTGTTTTGGAAAATAGCAGTAACCAAAAAAAAACCCAGATCAAAATGTTGTGTTTTTAGTTGGTGAAACAGAAAAATTCTTTCCCCTTTTGTCTGGAATCAGTGATATTATACAATCTGATCACATGGCCAAACCTGCAATTAAAAAACAAAACAAAACAAAAAACCATCACCACTGCCACCAACAAAACACCAGTGAGAGGGGAAAAATTCATCGCAGCTGTCTTTACAGATGATAGTTTTGAATTTCAGATTTCAAAAAGCCCCAAAAGTTTTGATTAGAAAGTAAATAAATAAATTGGTAAAGAATTTACTGTTTCTACTGATGGTAGGCATATGGGGGTGAGCTTTGCTCCTGCAAATCTCTTCTCCAGCTATAACTACTGTCTCATGCTGTTATTGTATCTTTCATGCTGACTGTTCCTCCTCTCCTGAAGCATCCTGCTCCTCAGGACTCTGTTTCCCATCCCCAGACAGATGCACAGCATGACCGACCGAGGGACCTGACACTCGGCCTGGAAAACAGGATATGGGGATAGAGTTAGAGATCCAGGACATCTTCATCCTCAACTGGCTCTTGCCTCTTGAAGGACTCTCTATGAGGAGTGAGCGACAGAAAATGTACGAGGAAAAACACGAGCAAGTAGAAACAACTTTAAAAGCCATGTGAGTTCTTTACCAAATAAAAAACAGGCAAGAGGCCTAATTGAGATACATTGACTTTGCTTCTGAAATATCTAGTTATTTTTCCTTTAGAAGAAAATGCAAAATATATCCTAAATGGCAAACAATTTCCACATACACCTTTAAGGCACAGCTCCCTTTCTGTCCTTTTTTCTGTAAGCACGGTGATGGCCCATAATAGCTCGCCAACATTCCCAAGGTTAATAGATAAAATAGAGATGATAGTGTTCCGTGTAGTGGTGCTTTAGGGAATACTGTGAATATTGAGGTAATTGGGAAGTCTGTAGGGGGGGATCAGCAAAGAGGAGTCAAGGTAAGATGAGAAAAACTGAGCTACGAATCTCGGGAATAGTTAATAAAGGTCAGAACTAGAGGCCACTGGATCATTTTCTGTTGAAATCCTGAGTCAAATAAAGAAAGAAGAGGGCAGAACTAGAGCAGTACCTATTATTTCCAACATCTAATTATTGTATAGATATTGTTATTTTAATAGGATTAGCCAGCAGTAGTGGCAAAGCAGTAGACCCATCCCTTCTTTGTATATCTGACAGACTAGTCTGCTCACCAGCAGTGCAGTGGCATGCTTAGAGATGGGCACAAGAGACGATAGATTGGTTAAGAAATAACTTGGTGTTTTCTTCTTCTCCTTGTACAAGTAGGTTTAGCTTCGCACAAGCTGTTAATGGCAGGTGGTGGGGAGCCAGCTACAAGTTAAAAACTGCCTCAAATTATGCTATAAATGGACAGCTGGTATTTATACAAAGGAGGTTTGGAATTTGGAGGGACATTGTTTTTAAGCCAGGTAAGACCTGTTAAATTAAATTCTTTCAGTAAAAACAATGCAAATGGGATTTTTCTTTGTTTATAATGTACCTTTTTAATCCTACCCCAGGGATAAACACAAGGAATATTCTTGCTTTCTACTTAATGTAAGAAGGACAGGCTAGAATTACCTACTGCTTCTCAATTTAAAGAAGGCTCAGCCTGCCCCTCTTTCCAGCCTAAGCTGATTTTAGCAAACATTTTGTTCAAGTTGTAAGTAATTTGGTACAGCTGTATTGATGTAAGCAGGCTGTAAACAATTGTTGTATGATACATAGGTTAGGAAAGTCAGACTTGTGAGCAACGCTCTGAATGTATTCATTGGCACCCAAACCTGCAGCAGACTTGCAAACCAGCTCAAGGCAGGGATCACAGTTCCTCTGTTTGTGTAGAGCTTCGTGTGACAAAACCACAAACTCTGATCTTTAATAGTAATAATTCGTGTTTGACAGCTCCTGGGCACCACAGTCATGGACCAGGACTGCAGTGAGGGTGGGACTTGGTGCTGAGCTTGGAGGGGAGTTCCCAGCTACAGGAGTTTGTAGCACAACATAACAGCAGGTGAATTGGGATATGAGAAAACAAATAAATGATTGAGACTTTATGGGGTCATATGATAGTCAGTAGTCTCATAACACCATTTGTTTTATGGTTGTCATGCTCTTTTGGTAGAATTTGTGGCAAATTAAAGCTTCTTATGAGGAGTGTAGAGGAGGAAAATGAAGCAATGTGGTATGTGTCTGTGAGCAATTCATGCTAGAGAAGGAGAAAGGACAAAGGTGCTGATTTGAAAAAGTAATTAAAGTGTAATGGAAGCTGGATCCATAAAGTAGAAATTAAGGAGGTTATGGTAGGAATAAATTGGGATACACATTAGAAGTAAAGAAAAGCTGGTTACATTTAGTGTGTGAGAAAATGCTGGTCTGATGATAAACTAAGATGCCAGGAAAGCTCTGAGGTCTTACAACCAAACCAATTACTCTGCATCTGTAGTCCCTTGGTGTGGTAAATATGTTTAATTCAAGCAAGGATCCTGAGAAAGGGAGATTAATTCAGTGTCTAGAATTTTGGAGAGATGACTCCAAGTTCTTCAGTCATGGCAGCAGTGTGATCATTGGAAAATGGACCTTCTCTGCCTCATTTGCATTAGAACAAACCCACAAAAAGTATCGGGCACCCCAGTGGTTGGTGAAAGTCACTGCTGTGTGGAGGAGCTGGCTAGTGCACCTCTAGTAGTTTCCTTAGGGCATTAGCCTGAGATTTTAAGTCAAGAACTGGCCCTCTTACAAACCCCTGTTGTTGGAGTGTGCTTCCTTTCATTATAGGTCTCTGTTAAGGCTGATTTTTCAGTTCTCAGGTCTTTCATAGACATGTTGAAGCCTGAACTCCAGTAGTAGCCTATAAGTTCAGCAAATGCTTCTGCATGTACTTGCTGATGTTTTTCCTGTGCAAACATTTGTAAGTGCTGTGGTGCCAGTTTACTGGCTGACTTCTGAACTTGGGTGCTCTTAGTGTTCTGCAAGACTCCAGCCTCACAAGAGCAGCTGAACGGAAGCAAGGAATCAAAACACAAACTCAGACAGGCTTGTTATGTTATATGCACCTTCAAACTGGTCTTCACCTCTCACAGACCTGAAGTTTACAAGGCAAAAGAATAGTTAAAAGAGTTCGAACAAGTTGCAGGAGGGTGGGAAAACCAAGGGAGTAATTAAACTTTATGCCTTCATCTCAACTATAAACAGCATAATGCAGTTTTTGTTAATGCTTTGAATTTTAATTACATGCTGCCTTAACTAGTACACATCTAATCTTATTTTTTTTTCCACCTGGTGTTAGAGAATGAATCTCAAGTTTAATTCAAAAGCTGCACAAGATTTTGAGGAATGCTGGGGTCCATGTTTGTGTGTAGAATACAAGTTTGCTCACCATTTCAAGTGTAGAAAAGATATTTTCATTCTGAAGCACATCAGGGACTTTACTATCCACAAAGCAATTAATAACGTATTAGTATATATGACTGCATTTGGTGTTTGCTGAGAAGCCCACATGCTTCTGTGTAGAACAAACATATTTTCTTTTGAGTATGACATCTTTCCGAACTACCAAAGAGTATAAATATTGGCCTTAGCGCTTGAATGAGTCACATCTCAAACAAGAGAATGACATGTTTAAAGCACCATGCTGTACTGGGGAACCTCTGAATTTCTGTACAGATGAAAGCTGTGACAAATTTTCATGTTGCACTGAACATGGCCATATCCATTTGTTCTGTTCAAGCAGAAAGTGTTCCGGGGGTATCACAATGTGTTTCAGAATAAGTTCTCATTTTTAAAGTTGTTCTCATTAAAACAACACAGCATCACAATTTAAGGCTTGAGCTGATTGAAAGACTTTTCATGTCAAGTTTGCTTAGAAAATGCCAATTTTACTGAGACATACTCCTGCTTTGAAACTCTCCCTAATTCTGTGGTGTACTCTGCAGCCTGTTTCGTTGGCAGTGGTCTGTTTTGGGAGTCAAAGTAACTGTACACAGACCTAGCACAAACTGTGACTATGCGCATCTTTATTCTTGTGCCTTGTTAGTCTAGCAGCTCCCTCCATCACAAGGTGTTTTTCTTACTGAATCTGGTTTCAGGTATGAGAAACAGTATCAGCAGAGCAGCGGGAGTGCTGGGACATCACAGAACAACAGAGCGCAGTAAGTGCTCAGAAATTTTCACAAAGCAGAGTTGATTGCTGCTTGTTGGTGTCAACCAACGTGCAGTGATTCCCAGCAGGTGACAATCAAGTCTAAGAAGTTTTTCTCACAATAGTTCTTCTACAGAACCAAAAATTTGGAATGAGTATTCCCAGGAAACTGGTAATTCCTTTGGAGAGCATTCTCATTTATGGTGAATATTAGCTATTTTTAACAGTGATTAAATGGAAACTGAGGAATCATTCAGGCCTGAATTTGACACCAGGTAAGAAAGCAGGTTTTGGTTATTTTTATATAAATAGATAACTATGTAGATAAATAATTATAGTAAAAAATGGAATTAATTAAAATCACTTGAACTTTTTAAATATAAAAGATATGTATGGGACATATTTATGCACATATACATATGCATCTATAACTAAAAATTGTATATGTTAGTAGAAATTGGAGTACTTATGGAAATGCGTGAAGATACTGCGGATGCTTTATCTTGGTGTAAATTATTGTTTTAATGTCACTTTTGTGGGTGACTCCAAAGGGTATTTAAGAAATGATATGGAAGAAAATTGTTTAAAAAAAAAAAAAAAGAGAAAAGTGATGAATGTTAATTTACTCACTCTGGAGCTGAATGGAAAAACCATTAAGGAAAATATGCTGAACAGGTTTGGCAGCCTGTGCCATGAGAAACGTTTCCTATAACACATGCAGACAGAGCAGTTAAGTGTTAATACGAAACAATGATGTTTTTTCTCCATAAGACTAATATTAGAATATATGTTGTTAAGAAGTGTTAATCTGCTATAAGACACAATTATTTAGTGTATTAAACGCGCTTCACTAATGCTAACAGCTGAGAAACCACGAGTAAGAAGTAAAATACACCTTTCTCATGCGTGAGGAGCCAGGGTTATAAAGTAGGTTATAAAGTAGCTCTTGAGGTTATCAGAGAGTAACAGTGTATGTTCCTGGCAGGATAGCGGTGCTGGTGCACAGAGATGTGGATCAGAATTCATGGCAGGAGCAAGTCCGAGCACCCGCGGTGCCCTGGCAGCCTGTCCGTGCCCACTTCTGCTCTCTGAGCTGCCACTGCACTTCACCTTGGCTTAATTTCAAGCAGAGGTATGAATTATCAGACTGCCAGCAATGGGATTGCTTGTATATTCACGGTATTTCCCACAATTAAGTCTGAATGCAGAGAGGACTGCCATAAAATGTTGGTTTTATTTCCCAAAGTGATACATGCACTGTTAAATTACATTTGTTAGATAAAAAGAGATATATATCCATCTATTTTTCTGTAATAAATCAGTGCCACGGGATTGTAAAATAAATATTTACATGAAATACATAGAGGAGGTTGTACAAATTAGGTTATACATGGTGATCTGTTTCATATTTATGCTATTTGATTTGTTACAAGTGAGTTGAATTATAAATATTGTGTTTCTTAAAGCAAAGTCTATTTAATAGCAGGTATTAAGGTCATTTGTCTGGCATGATATTTCATGGAAAGCTTGTTTTAACTGAACTGGCAGGTTTTGGCACACAGATCTACTCAAAATTTCTGTATTTCAAAAAGTGATATAGAAATTTGGTAGCCCACTGGAGTCTGATGTACCTGTAAATAAATCTGATATCTGGAGGGAGGGGGGCTTTCGGGAATCGCCTGGTGTCAGGTAATTCAGATGTGGCATATCTTTCATACAAGCAACAAGGAATCTCAGTAAGTTAACAAGCTTGCAAGTCATCAGATTTTCCACATGCAGTCATGTCCTGTAAGTGCAATAGAGTGTATTAATAGTACTCTGATGTAACATTTTCCAAGTGTTTTGTAGTAATATTGGTTGGGTCATGTACTTCTAACAAGCGCTAACATTCCTCGGGGAAGACTCAGGGTTTGAAGTGCCTTATACTACCATAAAATGCGGAATAATCAAATCTGTGAAGGACAGGCCACTGTGAACCTGGCAGGAATATTGGACACATGTGTATTGTGTCACAGGCTTTTCCTCTCTTTCTGTGATAAACTGGAGAAAATTATTTTGAAGTACGTGCATTGCATACATGAAGCAGAACATAACTTTACATAACACTCAAGTTACCTACTTAATCAACACATGGCCCTGGTCGGTTGCTAGAATGGAAAAGAACTGGAATTGCTGCTCTTACCCTCAAAATATTTGCCCAGTATATTTTCCTCCTCTTAAGTTTTTTTTCAGTATCACCTGGCTTCCTATTCAGTTGTTGGACAGTCAGGGGATGTTCTTTGCCCCATGGTATGGAGAAGGAGATGATGAGATGCCACACAGATATAATCCTCATTCTCTTTTTAAAGAACTGTTACTATTTCATGGTAATTATATCTGTAATTGATGACAGTGTAACCTGCCTGTCAGTATTGCGAATAGCCAGTGTCACAGTAGATGTTGGAAGGTGTTGCTTGTTTATGTTTCATCCCCAGGCTCAGTCTGAAGTCTCACCCTGCCTGGATATGTACCCGAATTTTGACACAGCCCCTTGCTGTAGGGATGCTCAGTAAATCCATACACATAAATCCTCCTTGGTCTTCTGTTAAAGATGCATCTGGGCAAGGCTGCTTGTGAAAGTTCATATCTGCAGGTTCACATCTCCTGCGACTGTACGTCATGGCAGCCTATTGTCACCTGTTGCGTTGTAGTTCCCAAGCTCTGCAACAGCAGGTCTTCTTTTTCCATCCTGTATGGAAATATTGCTCACAGCCCTTGAACTGCAAAACCTTTGAAGTCAGGGACTGAAGTATTTTGTTCTTTAAAGAGCTTCACACATACACTTCTATCCTCCATATGATCATTTGCAAGAACGACATGTTTTAGAGATTATGTTAACATCTAAGTTTGTTTTAATATGGAAAAATTAATTGATGCAACTATATACAAGGAATGAAATCTGATTTCAGTTAGTATCATAGTCTATGTGACAGATCAATGTGTGGTTCTGACTTACCCAATATCTGCTTCCAAACTCTTCAGAAATTCATGGGAAAGTTGGTAGAGGGCCTCTACATAGAACATAGTGTTAATTCTTCATGTCTGTTTCATTTTACTTTATTTAGACTTGAAAGATATTCTGTTTTCCCTGCATGAGTTCAGAGATCTTCCCTCATCACACATGAATGAGAATCACATCACTATGTCTTCATGTATTATAACTCAAAGGAGAACACTAAGGGAAAACAGCCAGAGAAATTCAGCCCAAAACATGTAATGAGTTGTGTAAAACAATTATTGCACTTTCCACTGGTCTGACCTTTTCCAATACTTGTTGTGTGAAGCACTTTATAGTTAGTGGATTAAGAAGTTATTGTGTAATACACCTCTTCTTTTTCAGACATCTAAAGCCTTGTTAACCCCCTCTTGCGAGTCAGTGTAGAATTCAGGCACTCTAGGAAACTTCCTGAGCTTGTTTCAGTCCTAACATCTCACACTCTGAGTGTTTTGCAGTTGATTTTGATAGGATCAGACATAGATCTTGAGTCAGATCCATTCATTTTATTGATTATAGATTGATTGATAATAATAAGATACTAATTGTAATACTGAAAGTGCTAATCACTGTTGCTATGTACAGTTATCACTGGCCAGGGAGGATAATAGTTACTCCTTACAGAGCTTGGATTCCAAAGATGTGAAAAACGTCCTGCTGTTTGAAGCGGTGTTATGGCCAGGTGACCATCATTTCCAAGGGAATGATATGGCTGGAGAGAGAGAGAAGCCTTCCCAGGAGCTCTTCAGGTGTTTGCTAAGACCCTGATTTCAGAAGTATTTATGAAAAAAAGATTTGCACAGGCATGAATGCTATCTCTATGTGGGTTTCTGTTTCTTAACTTTGTTGTGATATGTGGGATGTTGCCATTTTATTTGGCAGCTGCATGGATTCATATTAGGTAACAGAGTGTCAGGGCACTGGGAGGACTGGGAGCTCCCTGGGGCTGGAAGATGCTGCCCAGGAGATGGCAGGGCAGGACCTGGGAGCCAGGCCTGTCCCAGCCCAGACAGGGAGCAGGACAGGTGGGGGACAGCACTGGGAACCTCCCTGGGGACTGGGATGGGCTGAGGACAAGCTGGGAACAGGAGTCATGGTGAGAAGCACGTCAGGGGTGGGGGGAAGGGACTGTGTGTTCAGAGCCCTTACAGACATGACTGAGCCGATGTTTGCTCAAACCTCAAGGGCTTGTTTTGCTCGTGGGTGATCTAACCAGTCATTTGTAACCAGCCGTGGCAGGTAATTGCTAATGCAGGGTAACCATTTTTACTTTTTTGTGTGTTTGAGAGCATTTTGAAATTAAACCTGTTTGCTTCTATTACGTCTTTTCTTTTGCATGGAATGATTATTTGCTGTTAATGCTGAATATGCAAATGTCACATACAAGATATTTTGTGCACTTGTAAATTCAGCAGGCATTTTCTTGGCACCTCAATATTCCATTAATGCAGCTGGTGCTTTACACTCCTCACTTGAAAACCCCCGCAGTATCTTGTCAAATTACATGAAGTCTAATTTGGCTTTTACCTCTGTACAGCTAGAAGTGGCGGTATAACCACCTTGTCCAGAAGTAGGAATGAATGCAGGCGAAAGCAAATGCTTAGAGTCTTCAAAGGTCTCAGATTTATCTCCCTCAAGGTCAAGGAGTTAATCATAATGAGTTCATTCTCTTTTTGTGAGCAGTAGCTCTTCATTCTCTCCACAGATCAAGAAAATAATCATGTTCAGAAAGTCTGAGTACTAAAGATCCAATTCATATCTCAGGTGTGCCGGTCATAGCAAGGGTACAGGCAGGTCACGATTGCAGTGCAGTGTCACTGCAGGAGAGGTGGCCCAGCTGCACCGTCCTCTCCAGTCTGTGCTCATTCATGCTCTTGGTGGCTTCTGCTGATCACACACGGGTTTTTGTCAAGGAGGATGTATTCATGGGATAATGTATTTTAAAGAAGCTTTAAGTAAAAGATGTATTTGTGGCTGTTAGGACCAGAAGACTAGAGTATCCTTGAAAGGAGGACAGAAACTTTGCAAGAGACACAGTTGATGACAGAGGACAGATTTGGTCAAGAATGAAATGGGAAATGTCATAAGAAGCAGCAGGCCAGTGCAGGAAGACAAAGCTTTATTTGATGTAATCTGGGTTGCTGACCTCCAGAAAAGCTGCTTCTCTACCTTGCTGCCCACCATGCTGTGGCAATTCTACTCTCCCTGTCCAGGGGTGTGTATTATTATCTCGGACAGCTGGCAGTGGAAACCCCATTGCTTTAGTGAGTCCACCTTGGTGACTGTTTATGTTCACAGAAATTATGTGCTTCACAGCGGAGCACTGCGATGGCCTGCAGCCGTGACTGAACCGAGGCACGTGCAGCTGGGCGATGGGGCCATCCTGGCTGCCCTGGGATGCCCAAGGCTGCCTGTGGTGGCTCATGTGCATAGGCTGGGCCTGGAGTTCCTTCATCTGCCCAGTAAATCAAAGTTTATCACAACTTGATTCGAAGCACTCCTAAATAAATGAGCCTTTCAGCCGATGTCAGTAGGATTTCTAGTTTCTTTCCCATCCCTTGGCATCCTTGCATCCCCAGAGAATATAATCAAGCACAGAAGACTGTAACAATCAGGGCCTGAAGATTATGTAGCATCAGGCATAGCCTTGAGGAGTTGTGTTTGCTGACATTAAGTTGACTACAGCTTTACGGTCATTTTACACATGACAGCATGTCAGCTGTGTAAACCTCACTGGAACAGGAGATTGCCTATGACTAGCTGCTGTGAAATTGAAATGATTTGTCTGTGTCTACATGGACTGAAAATCACGGCTATTGTTTGCTAGTCATTGCAATTTCTCAAGCTTCTTTTCTAGTTCAGTGTAATTTTGTACTGGAGACAAGGCATTGAGGGGGTTCATGCTGCAGGTGTGTGCCAGACCCCCATTTCATCAGTGCCTCCCATCAGCCCCCCTAACTTCAGTAAAATTTATTCCAAGGGAAATCTGTGCCATTGCAGAGGGAAGTGTTACCAAGGTCATGTCAGGTGACGGAAGTGAGATCTAACTGACACCATTTCTGTGAACAACCTGTGGATAAAGGTACCATTTAGCATGAATGCCGTAGAATTTGAGCCCAAAGATTCCTGTGCGTTCCATGTAACTGTGCAGGTAATGATGGATGTGCTAGTCTGCACCTTGAATCAAAGCAATTTTGTAAATAATCATTACTCTGTTTTCATTTTTCAGACTTAACAAGGCTATATAAAGCTTGTGGTGTAGTTAAAACAACAGGACAATATTTTGAGTATGGCTTTTGAACACAACTCTGTACAAGTCAGCTATATTTTGCTTTAAATTAGCATAAAAAATTGAAAATCTTTTTGACTAAAAGCCACAGGTTCCTATATGTTCCATAACCTGACTGCTCCATAAAAACAGAAATGCTTTACATTTTTATTATATTCTACTTCATGTGACTTGAAGTACACTAAATATTGGGATAAACAGACTTTATGCAACAGCACATCCCGGTACAGAACATTTTATAAAAGAAAAGGAATAAAGACTCCCACTGAAAAGCTGCTGGTGTCAAATAGTAATTTATTCTGCTGTGTCTGACTTGCCCCCGTCTAAATGACAAGGGCTGAGCTACCAACAGGAAACAATGTTCCAACAAATGCTTGTGAAACCCTGTATAATTCTTGTCACATCAAAAGCTTATGTAGAACGGTGCGCTTTTGACTTTAGTGTTCTTTTTTTCTCATACATACAGAAACAATAAATGAGGAAACATCCTTATCAAGAAAGAAGGCTACTTCTTACAAACATCTTTTCTTAGTACATCAATGAATGTTAAACTGCGTGTCTGAAGTTTGGGTGAACTTCAGGGTTGATGTCACATATTGTATTCAAAAGCTTTTTCATCATGCTCTCCATGTTCTTGTGGTAGCTGCTAGTGAGGTTTCGGATGGTTTCTGTTGTTTGCTCTTCTATTTTAGCAGAGAGATTACCTTGGGAGCCCATTACCTGAAAAGCAGAAGTCATCTGAGCAAAGTAAAGGGTCATTTATGACTATGTTTATTGTATTTTTCTTCATCATCTAGCATAAACATAACACAAACACATCATAATGCTTCCTAAGAATAAGGGTATGATCTAGGTTGAACTATACACATGAAAACAGGATTAAAGGGAGCTCTTTCATATGCTCATTAGGAATGGGAATCTCCCCATGTAATGAAAGTTCCCAGCTCACTGTGCAAACAACATTCTACATGTTTTGTCTTTTATATTGCTCATTTTGATTTGTTTTCTATTTTAATAACTAGTCAAGTAAGTTCTATCACCAGTGTGCTGCTTGGCCTCACTGAGGATGAATGGGAGTGCGGCTAAGGAGCAAAACATGGGAAAGGCTTCCTGACAATGCATGATTACAGTTTCAGAGTACTTGAAATGTCTTCAGCAGTTAGTGATGTATAACCCTCCACAGGCCTCAGACAAGGTCTTTTAATGTTGCATTTTCTTATCTGGCAAAATACCAGACAGCTTCTGGCACAGTTAATATCAGGACATTCGCTTAGAATTTAATTGTCTCTGGACTCACTGAACATTTTAGCAAGGTTGTGTTACAAACAGATGCGTGCGTTCCAAATCCGTGACTTTGCTCGCTCCTCCCCCACTGCCCCAACATCCCTTGAATTCTTCCCTTATGGAAAAGTCCTTCAGATACCAGCAGAGAAATGGGTTTCCAGCTAAAGAATTCCATAGGGGAAAGCAGAAGACATTTCTGTATACTGACAGAGTAAGAAAGAAATAACTAACATATTACTCCTGTTCCTGCCATGGTTCTCTGGGGTGGACTAGCAACTGAATCTAACCTGTGGTGTTAGAAACAAAGGAGGAGTCATTTGCTTTATTTTCCATGTAATTTCAGCCCAACATAATCCTTAAAAGAAGGAAAACAGCTGAGTTAAGATCTTTTGCACAAATAATCTTTGCAATTCTATTTATCAGTACCTGGCAATGTAGTAAGAAGTTTGTCTATAATCCTGATGTAAAATACTTTCCAATTTGGAAGAAATACAGGACATAGACATAATTGTAAATATCAGGAAAAGATTATAGTTTTCTATAATAACTATTTTTAGCCGGCATTTTATTTTAGCTTTTATGCAAGTTATAGTATCTCATGTGGGAAAGATTGTGCAGATCAGACCAGATTTATGAAGCTGATATTTCCACTGGGGAAAAGAACTTTCTAGAGATCCCAGATGTTTGCATGTTATCCAGCTACTAAATACTTTTGAAAAACTTCAAGAAAAGCATTGCATTATAATTTTAAGAAGAACCTCTGTAGACTTGGAACCTGCTCTCTAAGTCGATGCTAATACTGTAACTGAAGATAGTTGATTCTTAATCTTCTAAGTATTTTTTCCCCTTTTTCTGCTTCTGAATTTGAAGAGCTTCTTCTTGTCAGAATGTAGACTATACTTTGCTTAGTCTATGATTTCTGCTGACCTTGAAGCTCTGTCCTTTATTTTGCCCATACTGGTTTTAGGTTAGTGTCATTCCAAAGTTGCTAAAATGTCACATTGACTTGGAAGCCACAAAATTTGGAACTAGGCTTCACATCTCCAAAGTTCGGTGCTCTCAGACTATGAGTACAAACACCATGAGCACTAGCAAAATTGATTTGAGATCTGGGCTTAAGTTTTGTATATTCTGAAAAAAAAATTCTTGCATATTGTCACTTTAACCTCAAATTAATTATTATTTTGTGTTCTGCTGTTCTGGACTGATGTGGGACATCTCACAATATGAGAAAATTTACCGCAGTTTGGATACAGCAACACAGAATCGGAGCAGGAATAGCATTGAATGGAACTGTGAGGAAGAATTTAAAATACTGTTGTCCGAACACCTGAGCCAGTCAACTGAATTGGGTGTCAGATTCCTCCTGCACTGGCTTAGCTGGAACTCCTGACTGCCTTCCAGGCGCAGGTTAATAATGATGACATTTGTCTGGGTAGATAAATATTCGACATAATGGGGTCAGAGACTGTGAAGGAGGACGGCAATGATCTTGTACAATGTGCTGTCATTTGAGGAACAATATGTGCTCTGTCCTGCCTGTGTAAAATGTTCAGTCAACAAAGAGCAGTCTTTCCATGCAGCTTTGATTTTGTTTGTGATGAAAAAATTGAGTTCACACCAAAGCAACATCTTTTCTGCTCTTTCAAACCTAAAACAAGAAGTCTGGCTTGACTGAAAAGGTGAACAAATTTTAGAGGTGTTTTCACTATTTTAGTGTCAGTAAACATCTGAAATTGTACATATGAGACAATTCCACCTGGCCTGGCTGTGTGACAGTAGGCTGGCAGTGTGTGTTACAGAAACGTTGTGTGTATATCTCTTCCTAAGGCTTATGATCTCTGCTGGAAAATGTTTTGTGTGAACTGTGACTGAAATGACAGGTTTGTAAAGCAGTTTTTATTTGACCTCGTTGGCTTTTTTTTTTGTGTGTGGCTGCTTTTGCACATGTAATTTCCTTGTCTTTGCACAAAACAAATGGGAAAAAACAAGCAGGTCACCAAGTAAAAAGGAACAGATTGTTAAGCCTTCATGAAAATAATAGAGAAAACTGCAAGAGGGCATGCATGTATAAAATGAACTACAATCCAGGTATGAAAATATCAGCCAGACCACTTTTTACTGGGAAAATGTGGTGAAAATCTCCAAAGTTTGATTGATTTCAGTTCATCAAAGATGTAGTCTTGTATGCAGTCATGAAAGTCAGCTATAGTGGAACATAAAGAGAAATATTTCAAATCTTTACTTTTACTAAAGTATCCACCTTACTGAAACCTCCAGTTTCAAGACCGGAATGAGGTTTGTCTGGATTAAAGAAAGAATACCCAAAGGTATTTTTCCTTAAGGGAGATAAATCTTCAAAGGACATGCATGAACCAGCTACAGAATCTGGACAAGTTTAGTGGTGAAAGTACACATGCCTTCTACAAACGCATTTAAAACCTGTGAAGAAGTCAAAATGGAGCATATACGCATCACAAGCGATGTCTGTGTGATAGGTGTGTTCATTCAGAATGGCCAGCTTGGTTTGTAAAAGTCTCCATCTATCACCGTTTGAAGCCATTTGTTTTACCATTGGGCACATTGACGCTGAAAAAGAACACACAGGTTCTTACTTACGTTTGTTTGCTTATTCCTAAATTCCTTCTCCCTCTGTAACCGGTAGTGGTCTATCTCAGCTATGGCTTCTTCTTTGGCCTGCTTCAGCCTCTTTCCCTTTCCTAATAGGGCAAGAAATGGGGATTTACTTCACACTTGTCACTGTATCTCAAAAGATGAATCAGAGGTATTTTACGTGGCATAGTAAGAAGTACAAAGCCTCAAGCAAAGTCAACAGCAGGTCTGTTTGCACAAGAACGGTCAGACCAGCCAAAGTGACTTGGGTAGGGTACTTTTTGATTGAAAGCCAGTCATGCAAGTACCCATCTTCTGAACCCAACTCTCTGTGCAAAAGCACACATCAAAATGAAAAGCTTGTTGGTTTGCTAACAACAGAAGTCTTTTTGCAACTACACATTTTTGCATAACACAAACTATTTTTTTTTTTTAAATCACAGCTTGCTGTTTAAATAATTATCTATCTTGCCTTCATCAGCAATAGTAGCAGCCAGATAACAGATTTTAGTTGTCACTGTTAGGAAAAGACGTTTTATTCTGTAAGATTTGCTGTATTGATTGGTTGCCAGCATCCCTTCATCTCACACCAACTGGATTCTGCTTAGAGCTGGCAGATTTCCAAAGTACTGCAAGACTTCACCACCGAACTGAGCTGCAACCTTCAGGCTTTGTCCTCTTCTCCCCTTTTCCCCTAATATTTGTTAAATGCAGAGGTGACTGATTAAGAGAAAAAGGAGGTCAGTGGTATTCTCTACCAGTGTGTTTGAAAATATGAAAGTGATTAACAAGTCTTTTTTTTTTTCCTGTTCTTTTTAAACATGAGGGTGATCTATAAAGTGACAATTTAAGCTGTAATGGAAACTAGAGCCTTCCTTCTGAACAGGCTTATTTACATGCTGAATTTTGTTCACTGCGAGTAGTTACTTTGTCTTAGGTTAAACGGTATGGGTTTGTCAAACTAAGCCCATGTAAGTCATTGCAGGGTGGGGCATAAGGTAGTTCCCAGGTCTAGCAGGGATGTTACAGAAAGGAGTAGAAGGTTTGATGGCAATGTGATGCTTAAGTGTTTACATGAAGCAAGTGCTGAAGATGTTGTAACCACTCCCAGTGATGCATCTCTGCTTGTTTTATATAAAGTTGGTAAAGTTGCATGGATCTCCACAGGGCTCTTACTACACTACTTTGTGGGGGAAAAGTCACTTTCTAACTGATGAGGCTGTAAACCTCTTGCATTGAAAGTTGATATGCTATATTTGAGACACCTGAGCTGCTGCTGATTTTTTGGGGTCTTCTTCTCCTGTACAGCTAGAACAGAACTTTAGGAGTGGGAGAGGTTAAGCTTGCTCCCTTTCTTAATGGGAGCAAGATCTCTGACAGCTGAAAAATCTGTTGCTTAAATTACAATATTACAAGAATGAGAACGTGGAGTCTGGGCAACTGAAAAAGCCATCTTGATCTGATGCATGAAACATCCATTTATTTATTTACTTATTGCAACCACCCACTTAGCATCACTGAGCAATATGAATACTTTTGGATGTTTTTGTGTTGGTTTTTTGTTTTTGTGGTTTTTTGTTTGTTTGGTTGTTTTTTTTAACTTTCCATTCAAGCATGAAAGCTGAAAAGAGTACCTTTTCTGAAATCCTAAGGAATGTTCTCCAACTAAGCTAGGAAGATGAGCATTAGAATTTCTGATTTATTTTCTGCAGGCTGTTACACTGAATTGGCTACACCTGTGCTTGGCTTCTCAAGCTTTTTCAGGTGTGGCATAGCACAATCTGCTTCTACTGAGCATGACACAAAGAGAACACTGAATCTTGGGAGGAAGACTGTTGGTTTTGGCACATCTGAGATTCACCAAAAGCCTGGGTCAAATGCCTGATCCAGCACCAAATTTCTAGCCCAGCTGACAGCCTCTTCTGAAGTCGTTATTTGCAGATTGGTGAGTAGAAGCAGAGAGATGCCTGAAACTTGAATTTCCTTTTAATGTCTTGATTCTTGGACTGTTTGATTCTGTGGGTGTGCTTGTTGTGGGATCTAAGGAGTGTGTTTGTAAAAAGCCTTTTTACAAGAAGGGAGTGACCTTGTGAGGAACTGAATAGCTTTGCTTACTCAGTTCATCACTGGATTGCTCTCTTGTGTAGTTAATTATATTACTCAGAGTCTTTGTGTCATGGAGGCACTGGACTTACGTTTAAAACCCAGCATGTACTTTCCCAGAGTTTGCACCTGTTTGATAAGGGCTCATTCCCTCAGCTTGTGTCCCTCACTGTATGAAATCTTGGGGCCAGTATGTATGAACTGGCAGGTTTGTGTAACAGCCTGATGTCGGTCTGAACAACAAACTTTGGAACTGGGTTTAGGTCTGTATTTTGAAGTCACCCTAACTGTCCTCTCCAAATTTGAAGCTAATCAGCCTTTTATAGAGTTTTCCTCTAGGAGCTCGGGGAGGGGGCGATTCTCTGGAGCTGCAAGTTAGGGGGGGTGACTACGATTAAGCTCTGCCAATTTCACCAGCTGAAGAACTGGATCTCCAGAGTAAATGAAACTATTTCAGAATCAGTGGGGTTTCAATTTCAAATTCCATCTGGGGGGCCATCTGTAGTAAATATGTTGGGTATTTGGCCAAAAGACAGATAGATAAATCCATTTAAAAGGCACAAAATGCAAAGAGATTAACTGTAAAACAACAGCTCATTTGCCTCTAACAATGTAGCTAGTGAACCAAAAAGTATACATATATACATAGATGTCAAGTCTTGACAGTGCACTGGAATAAGCACAATACGTAGGGTGTCACTGTAGGGTGGCAACCATTTCATTTTTCCATGTTGCCTTTAGGACTAGAACAGCAGGAACCTGCTGCTTCCTATTTAATTAAATGGAAAAGCTGTGAGTAAATTACTGCTAGTTCAACAACGTTGTGGACAGAATCGGCAACTGCCAACATATGCGATAGTGCATATGCTGCACCTGATTAAGTTAGGCAGAAACTAGAGCTTAACCTGCTGTTTCACTAGAGGCAAACCAAAATTAATTAGTCAGTCTGTTATTAACCACTTGTCTGCTACCTTAGTTGTGCAATATGAGATTGCCTTTTCAAAGTCTCACTGATCTTCTGGATGAGATGCTCTGCAGAGCACGGCCGAGCTGAAATCAAACCTTACACAACAAAGGGTGGCAGAGCATTGACATTGAGCCAAGATCATGCAAAAAAAAACTTCCTCTAGGATCAGGAAGGTGAGGTACACAAAGCTCCAACTTTGATGAGACTTTTGCCTCAAAGGGCACACTGTGGGGTCAGGTTTACTGCTGCCCCTTTGTCCCTCCTTCCCGTCCATGCAGACAGCAGCAAAGCAGCTGAGCTCTGCCTGCTTTCCTTGGCCATGATTATGGTAGCTGACAGCCTATAAATTTCTAGGCGTCATGTTAAATCGGCCAATTCTTAACCAACTTTCTGTGACAAGTCAGCCCTGTATTAGATTTTCTTACCTAACATGGGAAGGCATTGTTAGCATGGAGGAAGGCTGCCTTCTTTCTAGGTATTTCTGTGACTTTAATGACAAACATAGCTCTGCTGAGACCCCAAAGAACTGGTGAGGTTTTTTTAGGTTGTTGGTGTTTTTTAGATCTTGCAAGAAAAAGACAGTAGAAAGAAAAGTGTTGCATTTTAATTTGCTCAAACACTAAGTTATCTTACTTTCCAAAACTGCTATGCTACAATTGGCTTTCTGTTTTCAAATATATGATCAAGGCTTCTAGCTGAATTTCTGCATAGAAATAATATCATATGAAGAAGTTGCCAAAAAATAATCCTATTTTCTTTAAATAGGACCATTTCAGTTGTCTTCAAGAGTGTTAAATTCTCTGCAGAATGGGATCTGGGGATGCTCCTTTTGAGAATACTGGTTTGCACTTTCAATAAAATACAATCAAAGCAGCTGATCAGTATGTATAGCTTTTTCAGTAGATAAAATGTCCTGGATATTATCCAAGAGAGCACCATGAATGTAATTCTGTTTACATCATCTTATTTTGATTAACATTTGTTTTTAATCTGATTTCCTGAAATATTTAATCTGATTTTTCATTTTATTAGGCACTAGAAATTCAAGCCAAGATATACAAATCTATAGGAAAATAAGTTTTGCTAAACCCAGCGTTCATGACACGTTTGTTTCCCTTGTTTTACCCAAAAGGATTTTCAGGAACTGATTTTTTGGCTGTGACAATACTCAGTTATTTCTGAGATCCAAATTATGCTTAAGCAACAATGATAGATAAAGCAGTGCTGTGTATAAAAGGGCAAAGGATTGCAGACTGTTTTGGTTTGTGTTTAATCAGTTTAATAGTTTCAGCCTTGCATGTGTGTATTTACCGACAAACCATTAATAATTTGTCAGGTATAAATGAGATCTGCCAAGGATACAGCAAAGATATTGCAAGTTGGGATAAAGAGTATTGAGCAAGAAGTATGAAAAAGCTTGTACAGAAGAGCTTTAGCACTATATTTTTGCTTTGCTTCATGTCTATAAATATAATTTATTTGCTATTTTTTCAGTTATCCAAAGTGGATTTTTCATTACAAGCAGCTACACATATGTCAGCAAGAACTAGACTCATTATCTGTTTATATACAATATTATGTGTGTTCATGCTAAATTTTGATCTGGTTATGTAAGTATCAACTGTAAACACTGCAGGGTTTGCACAAGGGTAGTTTGCTAATCACATTTCCTTGAAAATGACTTCTGGTTGTGTCCCATGAATAACCAGACATTTGTTCTTCTCACGTTACAATGTAAATAGACCAGTTGGACTCCTTGGCCCTGGGCTGTGGAGCAGCGGCTGGTTTTGGTGACACAGGGGGTCACGTGTATGGTTTGGTGGGGGCGGGCTGGCGTTGGCACTGGGCTGGCTGGGTTCCTGGCTCTCACCTGCTGCTCCGGGCTGCAGAGCACCAGCCCCGAGCAGAAGCTGCTGACCTGAGCTGGTACAGGGCGGCTCTGGGCTGGAGCAGCACATCCTCACTCGGTTTCACTGAACTGTGTGTGCGCAGGTTAACCCATTGCACTGGATGTCTTTGTTGCATTTTATGCATTTCCTTTTCTCTTTGTTTTTGTGCTCAGAGACAATCTACTCATGCAGCAGCATGTAGCATCTAACTGCAGCATCGCTCTGGAAAAGACTGTTAAAGTAATTCTGACTTGGCATAGCCGAGTTTGGCAGTAAAAAAGTCTCTTTTGTCCTTGTCCCACAGTATTTAAGTTATGTTGGTATAGTTAGGTATTTATGGTGGAATAGTAACATTGCTATAAAAATATTGAAGTTAAGGACAACATGGACATTTTTAAATTTTTAAAATTTTATTTTGTAGCTTCATTGCAAACCTCTTGTAATGTCAAATATAATAATGATTGTCTAGCTATAACTATTTTGTTAGATTATCTATAATGCTTCATTTAGCATAAAATCTAGTGTCCGCTAGTCCTTAGAAAAACCCAAATCAGAAACAGTAAGGCCTGACCTTGCTTGTGTGATCATGAGATCTAAAATCAAGAGCTTTGCTGTTGACACCTTAGTAGAAACTATTGATAGTATTTAACATGAACAAAAAGATCCACCCAAGTCTTCAGGCTGTATGAATATGCAGCTTCATTAGTAATTTAAACTTTTTGGCCTTGATCTGCTATACCTAGGAATAAAATCTCTTAATAATGTTTGAGGTTTTCCACAGGATCACACAGTGCTGCTGAGGCTGGGAGGGACCTCTGGGGTCCGTCCAACCCCTGCTCGGGGCAGGCTGGGCAAGGGCGCCTTCATCAGCGCCACAGCCAGCGGATTTGACATCTCAGGGCATGGAGACTCCGCAGCCTCTCTGGCAGCCTCTTCCTGGGTTTGACCTCCCTCATAGCTATAGAGTTGTTTTCTTATTTTAAACTTGTGCTATTGCCTCTTGCCCTTTCAATGGTTGCCACTGAAAAGAGTCTGGCTCTATGTTCTTTATCTCCTCTTCCCATCTTCCTCCCCCTCAGATTTTTATGTATGAAAAATCTTTATTTTCCTAAATAGTTTTTATAAAGAAAAAAACAACTTTAAAAGTAGTAAAGAAGAAAGATATACTGATGATATTTTTACTATAAATATTTTTACTGATAGCCAAATTCTTAGTAAGTGTTTTTCTGTAGCTGCTGAATAACTCCGACTGGTGTATTGGTGTTGAAGTGAGCATAGGCGGGCAGTGGTTTAATTGAAGTTTCTGACTCGGAGGGCTCTGGAAGATCACTTATCTGCAAGAAGCCCTGTGCTTATCACCAGCACTCTCTGTGGGGCTGAGGTGATGACAGGGGAGTGTGTTTTTTGCGGAGTAGAGTGATTGTACCTGTAACTGTGTCTGGATTCTGCAAGACACTTGTCTTTCACAGAATCACAGTATGTTAGGGACTGGAAGGGACCTCAAAAGATTATCTTGTCCAATCCCCCTGCCAGAGCAGGAACACCTAGATGAGGTTACACAGGAAGGTGTCCAGGTGGGTTTTGAATGTCTCCAGAGTAGGAGACTCCACAGCCCTCCTGGGCAACCTGTTCCAGTGCTCTGTTACCCTTACTGAGAAAAAGTTTATTCTCAAATTTAAGTGGAACCTCTTGTGTTCCAGTTTGAACCCATTACCCCTTGTCACCAAGAAGAGCCTGGCTCCATCCTCATGACACTCACCCTTTATATATTTGTAAACATTAATAAGGTCACCCTTCAGTCTCCTTCAAGCTGAAGAGCCCCAGCTCCCTCAGCCTTTCCTCATAAGGGAGATGCTCCACTCCCTTAATCATCTTTGTTGATACAATACCCTGCGCTGGACCCTCTCCAGCAGTTCCCTGTCCTTCTTGAACTGAGGGGCCCAGAACTGGACACAATATTCCAGATGTGGTCTCACCAGGGCAGAGTAGAGGGGAAGGAGAACCTCTCTCGACCTACTAAACACCCCCATCTTTGGTCATTACTTTTATGCTTTAATGCTACTCTTCATTTTTGGAGTTTCTTAATTTACAAACCCTCTTTCTCACTGGCTGTTTTAGAAAAAGCTAAATTGTTTTAAAACGAAACCCAAATGAAATGAAAACAACAACTAAAAAAACCACCCAAACCAAAAGTGAACGCTGATGGACATCAAGCAATTGTGGCTGAAGGCCCTCATTCTGCAGCCTGTGCTCAGACCAAACTCCCTCTGTGTGGCTGTGCCTTCCCGCTCACACGCTGACCTGCTCTGCCCCCCAGCTGCCCACAGCACTGCATTTGGCTGCATAAGGGTCAAATAACTTATTAAGTACTCCTTGCTTTTAGGCTGGGAACAGCAATACCCAAACACTTTCTTTTTGTGAGCTTTTTATTTTATGAAAATGGGAGTTTGTTTTGTTTTTTTTTCTACCCTGTGTTGCTTCTGCAAGGCACAGGCAGTGGCTGGGTGCTCAGGGAAGGGGTATTGCCTTTCTACTTTTTTTTGTATGCTGCTCTACAAATTAACACATCACACTAATAATTAATGAAAACACAACAATGTGGATTTGTGTGTAGAAGGGATATAGAAACTACACAAAATATTTTTGTTTAGCTTCTATTCCTCCTTGGAAAACAAAATACATTCCCCCATCACACTCTTCTCCACATGACATCACTTTCATGCATTGTAGTTGAGTCCTGTAGGACAATATTGTTTCCTGCTGCTGGTTTCTAAATCTAGATAACTCTGTGAAACAGTATAAAGGTTTCAGTGCTAATGCAGGTCAGCGACTCATGTGATTGGTACCTGCTTTCAGGTAAATATTTTGCGTCAAATCACTGGTAGATGAATGCAGAAAATGAAGGAAATAGATAATTAAAAGACTCTGCCAGAAGAATTATTTAGTTGATTTAAATCTAGCAGACACCTTCATTTTTATATTTCTTATTGTTTTTTTCTTACATATGACTAGAATGAAAGTATTTGAATTTATTACTATTGGACATCTACACATGCTTTGTCCTGGGCATTTAGGCATTAATCAAACAAGATGTTTATTTTAAACTGAACATTTAATCACTTGTTGATTATTTGTACTGTATAATAACATTATATCAATGATCTATTATAGCACTGACAGAGCTTGTGATTGGAGCATGACTTTGATTACTATAATTGTGCTGAAGTTTTCCTTTGTTTTCATATAATTTTTTTTTAGCACAGCTGAATTAGAAGGCAAGTTACTAGCTTTTTTAAGAGGAACACTGAAAAATTTATACAATACCTATAAAGAGAAATAGAGAGTTTAGAATCTGGTTCTCAATAGCTGGCAGTCAGAGGTCTGTTGTCTTCTAGTTTAAATAGCTAAGGAATCCTGTAATTACAGTATTGCATTCAGATAAAACAAGACTAAATCTAGCTGACAGGAAGAATGTAACAAAGAAAACCTTGTTTAATGTAAAAAGGCACCTGTGCATGCGCACACAGGTACACACACGCACACTGAATTTTAAGCAAACGCTGAAGGTTTGGGTTTGGTTAAGTGCCTGGCTGCAGCACTAACACAAGTGAGAAGAAAGAATGAGAGCAGCACAGCTGTGGTGTATACACATGAAATAATGTTGTTTTTCCATGAGACACTGTAATTCTGAAGAGCTTACAATTGAAAACTACAGTAAAACTAGGCCAGTTACTTACTTTTTTTGGCTTCTTCCACTTTGTCTTTGGCACGTTTTTCTGCCTGCAAAAGCTGCTGGATTCCCTGGGACTGGCTGGTCATGCTGGTTGCTGGGCCAGAGCACTTCTGCGGGCACCAGAGCTCGGGGGAGCTTTATACAGCTGCCAGCTCTTCCCCGTGCTTTCTGTTCTCTCTGTTATTACAACAGCCTCCCGGATTGCGCCCAGCCAGCCGGCTCTGCCTGGTTGCTGCTGGCTGAAAAGGCCTGCCAGTGCAATCAGAACAACAGCAGCAAGGTGGAAAGGAATGTTCTCCCCTCCTCAGGGTCACAGGAAAGCTAAAGTGTCCGATTAACACATTGGGAAGAGCATTCCAAGTGGCTTGTATTTTGACGTGTGTGCAAGGGGGTGTTGTTTGTTCGTTTTGTTTTAGTATTTTTTTGCTGAAGCAGAATATAGTTAGTTTTGTCAGAGGAACTGAGAAAAAAAATATTTCTTGGGATTTCCTTTTACTAAAACTTCCCCTAAGTGTGAAGAATCAGACTCAGTCAACAAGCAGTTTTGGTTGAACACCTTCTGTTTGGTTTTACTTTTTAATATTATTCCTTAGAGTTTTCTCACTTTAAAAATGTAGCTAGCCATGCTATCTACTTGCTGCAAGGCAATTACCTGGTCCTTATGGGAAATGTGTCCTGTTATGAAGTTTTTGTCTTTTCCCCCACTAATAGCTGCAGGCTTGAGGGAGAAGCCTCTTGCCCTATCAGTGACTTCAGCTGTGCTCTGAATGACAGCAGCACTGAGACTTTGAACAGGAAGTTTTTTCATTTTCTGGTTTGTGATATTGCAGAGTCCAATTCCACCCAGGCTCCTTCTCGGGAAAATGCCTGTTTCTTACTCTGTATTAGTCACCAAGTCTCTTCCTTCATCCAGAAACTGTGCGAGATGTGTCTGCATTTCCAGCACTGAAATCAGAGGGCTGCTCTACCTGCAAGAGAGCAGACACAGCACTATTTTTAGAAGACTTCAGTGTATACCCTTGAAGTTTATTTTGTTCAGACATAGTAGAGGAAGTTGTACACAAAATGTGGGAAGTGTAGGGTTAGAAAGCCTGTTGTGCCACTGGGGCTTCGCTCCAAATGATCTGACCCCAAAGAAATGCAGAAGTGGAAAATGAAAGTAAAAAATGGAGAGATTTGTTTTACCTGGGGCAGGAAACTTGGGCGCAGAAAATTAAAAGCAGTAGTTACTTAAAAATTAAATAGGAAGCAAAAATGTCAGGCTTGTCTCAGACCTCAGAAGTATATTCTGGGCAAAGGGTCTTGCCAAGCAAATCTCATCGCTTACAAGAAATGTTACAAAATGGCTAGCAGACTAAATGGCTTCAGAGTTTCTAGATTTTGGTGAAAGCATCAGGAGTCAGACCATTTGATTTTTTTTTTTCAGAGCGGTTCTCAGTGCTGTAAATATGTTATATAGACCTCAGTAACGATCTGAATTTTGATATTTACAATCTGTTAGTTTTAATTAATATTTCAGATAAAATAGCTCTATGTGATGAATTTTTATGGAAAAAAATCCACATGAACAGATTACAAAGAGCTTCTGTTGTTTAAAAAATTCATACATTTATTGAGCAGATCATGTGAGCTACAGATGTCACAGTTCATATGTTTCAGTGTTTTTCTGAATAAAACAAAAATCTCAGTTTATAATTTTCCTTGTAGCTAGTTAATACACAGGGTGGTGGCAGGCCATGCTGGTGTTCCTCACGGCATCAGACAGGTACTGGTTCGCCTCTGCAGGGGAGATGATGAGCATTTATTTTGGCTGGTGCTTATACACATTTTGTTAGACTCCACACAAAGTACTAGCACTGAGACCTAATTTTAAAGCCTGTCTGATGATGATGGTGATGATCTCAGGCTGTGTTGACGTCGCACCTCTGTGAATCCCACTTCATGGATAATTCATTAAAATAAAGTAGGTTAAGACACCAACTGACCAAACAGTCTCCTACTCCATCACACAAGCTAATAAGAAACTCCTCTGTGCTGCAGTCACTGGCTTTCTTTCCAAGGCAGCTCCAGACTCATTTAATTAGGGAAGCCGTTGTGGTGACTGGTGATGGCGGGGAGGAGCAGTGGAGAGGTATTACCAGAGGGAGTGAGGGCAGAGAGAAGTTTGGTTTGTTTTGTTTCTAAAAAAAAATCCTCCTCCCTTTTCTTTTCTGTATCTCACCCAACTGCTTCAGTCCCTGGAGTTTCCTGAACTTTTTCTGGTTATCTCCGCAGACAGAAAGGGAAAAATGTTCTCAGTTCTGGGATTCTCGCTCCCCCAAAGCAAAGACGTGGAACAAGGAAATGAAGAGTCTTACTAGAGATGAGAGGCTGTGCTGAGCTCCCTCTGCTCACCCACAGCTAAACCAGCAGAGATGCTCTAAATCAGGCATTTCCAGCTGAGATGGAGGTTGTGCAGCTGCTGGCTGCTCCCTGCAGCAGCAAGATCAGGGCCAGTGGGTAAATTCAACCCAGGTAGATTGGGTTATTTTATTTGGAAGAAAATCTGGTTGCTGTTATGCAGACTGAGCCTTGCCTAGCATAACAACTTCTCAGTCAATCTACCACTGAGCAGTGAAGGCAATGCTGTGGCATCCTTTTATTGTGGTTTAAGGGTGCACAGGCTCTTCTGTATGTAGGAGGGCAGCTGGCAGAGTTTCCGCTGAAATGCATTGTCTCTGTGGCTATATTTTCCAAAGCGCATATATTTTTTTTAATCACTTTTTTATTATAAAAAGTAGTCTTTCCAAATGAGATATTATGACTACTAAGTAGTACACTTTGTTCAGGCAGTGACATCGATTTAATGATAAAGTGTTAAATCAGCAGCACATCAGGCAGGGCAGCTGGTGCGGATGCTTTTGTGTGTCAGTCTGCGCCTTTTGTTTTGTTGCTCTAGAAAGGCCTAAGTAAGGAAAAGCAGGGTGCACACCTGCACAGCATCCTGCATCACAATGGGGACTGCTTTTCTGGTGAAAATGGAGCACCTTCACTTGCAGTAAGATCTGTCATGTCAAGAAAGAGTAGTGGGCTTCTTTCAGCTTCAATGTCAAAAGGTCTTTGTGCATAAATTAAAATGTACACAGTGAAACCCATCACATTTCTATAAATCATGGCCTTTTCTCTCTGAATTCAGCATCCACATTTGCTTATATTATAAGAATAATAGTTATGAACTTTGTAATGAAGTTGTAATTACATCTGCAAGCTAGGATTCTCACTGCAGCATTTTCTGACAGTGACACTGAGAAAGAGCTCTTCTCACATCAACGCAGTTGATGTCAGCATCCTGAATTTCACCCAGAGGGCTGAAAAATATGGGAACAAATAGGTAAGCAGAGATGAATAAATATTAAAATGTTGCCAGAGATGGATGGCTGCCATACTGTCTGGGTGAGCTTAGTGACCGCTGGCCAAGTCTCTTGACACAGCCCCAGCTTCAGCTGGCACAGCAGTCTGCCTACCCTATATTGAATCTGTAAACCAAGTAGTATTTTTTCCTGAATTTGGACTGTGTCTAGATATGAGTAATTATGTTTGCAAATATAGTTGATTTAGCATTCAGAGAAAGCCAGTGTTGAGCTGTGTATTTAATTATATTTTCTAAAATTCTCTTCAACTCCCAGGAGAAAAATTAAGAAAATAAGTCTTCATTTTTTTTTTTTTTTTCCACTACCCGTGCAATAATTCCAGTAACTAATAATAAAAGTTAAAAATATTTTTTTTTAAAAGGGTTAAAAAAAGCTGTAGTCTCTAAAACTTCCAGGTTCATTTATAACTTGACCATCAGTACAGTTGTGATTTTATTTCCTACTCTCAGTGTATGGTGTGTTCACCCCAGCCAGCAAGTAAGAAAGGAAGCCCCCACGTAGCACATTGCTCACTCCCCTGCGATGGCATGGGGGAGAGAATCAAAAGAGCAAAAGCAAGAAAACTTGTGGGTCAAGATAAAAACAGCTTAAAAGGTGAGGAGGAGGGGTGGGGAGAGGCAAAGCGATGCAGTCACTCATCACCTCCCACAAGCAGACCAATGCCCAGTCAGCCTCCAAATAGCATCTGCTTTGGAAAGACCAAACCCCTGGTGTTACTGCTGAGTCCCGTATTACGTGGCATGTCCCTGTGGTTAGTCCAGGCTGCTTTCCTGGCTGTGTCCCCTCCAGCCTCCTGCCCACCCCAGCCTGCTCCCCAGGGCTGCAGAGGGAGGGACAGGCACAGCCTTGACACCCTGCAAGTGCTGCTCAGCAGCACCTAAAACATTGGTGTGCTATCAACAGTTTTGGTCACAAGCCCAACATTTGTGGGCTGCAATGAAGCAATTAACTCCATCCCAGCCAGAGTCGGCATGCAATGTTCAATTTCAGATAATGTTTCCTCTTTTTTCTTTTCCCAGTGCAGCTATTTGCCATCTTCTTGCCCACCCTTCTGCATACAGAACGTGCCTCTTCCCTTATTACATCCTCCTGAGGATTTTTAGCGTTGCTGCCTTCCTCAAAAGAAGTTTGCAGCCTCACTAGTGCTTGCATGCACGCAGGGAGGGGAAGTGGGGAGTCATATAAGTGTATTTTGAACTAGGTAGGCTAACCAACATCTTGCATCCATGTCACAGCTCAGCATTCACTTGAAGAAATCAAAGCGTAGTAGATCAGAAAATTTCAGTGCTGTCTCAAATTAGATCTACCAAGATCAACAAAGATAGCACAAAGAAACAACTTTGCAGCCTAGAGGAGCTGAACCTATAGTCCTCTGTACTGTACTTATGTGCTGCTGCTTTGTCTGTAGCTCAAGGTCATTTAAACCAATTTGCTGAACTTGGACAAAAATCTTAATTTTTTACTCAGTCTTTTCATTGTATTTCATTACAGCTCTGAGTAACACCAGCTTAAACTGAAAGTGACTAAAAAGAATAAGAAGAATTTCCTTTCTTCTAGTGAAAATAATAATACTACAGTATGAAGAAGGAAAGCTGTTCATTTTAGTCCTCATAAAGCAAGTGATTATTTGGAAAGGTAAGACACAAAACATGGGGTCGAAAAATGATGAGTACTGGCAGTCTGTATTTAAGACCAGAGGAGATGTTGCCTTAGCTAAGCTAGCTCCTGTAAAATTTCCTGACATTATTCCTGGTGCAATTATGAAAGTGATGGGGGTGTTTTACTCCTTATTTTGTAAGATCTGCTTTTGAATTAGTGTTCTTAAAACAAGAAATGTGTATGTGTACTTATGCTAGTACATGTGTATGTACACAAGCAGATGTTTGTGCACTGAGATTTAGATCTCTGTTTTCCAGTGCCTTCTAGGATTTTTGGTTTAATTAAAAAAACTAGAACTTGCCCTCTCTTCATAAAAGAAAATGGAACATTAACTAATTTTAGCCTATTCACCGCCTTACATCATATCTCCAGTATTTCTGTTCTCTCTCTCGCTCCTCATGTGGCTGCGAGAATAGCAAGTCTTGCATGTCAGGCAGTTCCTCATCTTAGAGGGGGAAGAACTTTTCTTGTCAAGCTGTCATGCAGTAAACACACTTTTCTTCTTCTTCTTTCTTTTTTTGTTTTAGCTGGTCCTCAGTAACTCATAGGGGTTTGAGTTTTGCTTTGCAAAAAGTAATTCTGCTGCTAAGGATCTCTGCATGTTCTATGTAAAGCATTTGTCCCTCTTATGGGCTTGGAAAAAAAGGTCAAAATTCACCTTTAGTTTTGCTTTTCTTTCAAACACTTCACTTTGCAAGTAATTTCAGAGCTTAGCTAAACTTAGCACAGCTATAGCACGTTAAATGTGTCTGACTTCTAGTGTCAGATTTCTTTAAAAGCTGGTTGATTTATTCTGCTGTGTGCAGAGTGTAAAACACGCCAGCACGTCTGCATACAGCACGCTTCACATTTTCCTACTGTGAGCAATTTTGCTGCTTTATCCAGCAAGGAGATGTGTCTTAGGCCTTCCTGACAGACTTTCCTTATATTTTCCTTATATTTTCAGGGCTACCGCTACAAAAATGGCATCAGATTATTTTCTCTAAGGCAGCATCATGCATCACCAACCGGTCAGTGTTTCTAATCCAGTACAATAATTTTTAAAGCATTACTTTGTGCATGTGGTACTCTTTAAAATGCAAATACCGTGGCAGAACTTGTGAGCGAAAATATGCGAACTGCAGTCAGAGAGGCAGAGTTAGCTAATGCGTACAGCTGGCTAAAAGCAGCACTGTGCAGGAGTGCGAGGTTTGTGCATCGAAGGAAGCCATGCTCCCTGGAGCCAGCGGCCTCTGTGCACATTATCTGCTCTTGGTTAAATGCAGGAGGTGACCATCTCACAGCAAAGCTTGGGACCCCGCTTCTCTGCCACTTGTGCCTCGTCATGCGTTGAGATGCTGGGCTGCCCCATAGGGATGGGGAGGGAGCGAAGTGTGTGGTTGTGGGCCAGGTTCGAGGTAGTGGGATTGGGATGGGAAGATGAAGCTGGCGGGAGCCAGTGGAGGCCCTCAGAACACCCTTCGGGGGGACGGGAAGAGACTCTGCTCTAAACTTTGCTTTTGGCCCAGTGTTGTTTGAGGTTGTCCTTTGTGTGGGATGGAAAATAACAGCAGTGGTGATCCAGAGATAGGTCAAAAGTGTTGTGTATCATTGTCCTGGAAGTGTAATAGACTGAAATGGTGCATTTCTGACAGGAATTGTGCTTTTAATGGTGGATCTTGGAGCAGGGACCACCATGGCAGAGCTCTTCCTGTGTGTCCCTCACAGCTCCTGTGAAGGTGTTGGGTTCATATTTCTGTGGTTATTGCACAGAAGTTTTAGGGGTCAGACTTTGCCTGGGAGAGGCAAGGAACAATGAGGAACAAAGTATTGTACAGTAGGAATGTTCTGGAAGTTCCTTGTCTACCCACAAGGAGCATTTTGTGACACTGAGAAGAGACACAAGATTTATTGTATTACACGGCATTTGAAAGGAAATGTCTAACCTCCCACTTGTGCTGTTCTGAAGCCATGACGAGAACAAAATGTGACTTTTTTTCTTTTTTAAAAATAATTTCTATTTTTAACTTAAAATGGAACTTCATTAATATATAGTTAGTGTTGTTATGAAAACTTTTCTCTAGTAAATATATGGTCAGACAGGATTTGGAAATGACAATATAGTAGAATTATTATCAATTTGGTTCTTTTGGGCCTAATTTGGTTCTTCTGAGCCTAATTTATCTTTGAAATATATGCCTGGAAAGATTTATTTTTCTTGAGAAGGAATTGGAATTAGACTAGTATGAAAGCACAAAAGTATTCTCTGCATTTGTGTCTGAGGATATTGTGAATATTTGCTCTTTTCTTGACATTATGGGTAACAGCAGAAGCAGCATGGATTAAACCTGCTCTCACAGAGCATGGCAGAGGCTATAATAGAAGTCTCTCAAAAGAAAAAAATCATTGCTTTGAAAAACCTCAAAAGATACCATAAGCATGAAGCTTTCTTTTTTAATGTAAGGTAACCCTTGATAAAAGGCTACAGAATATTGGCTCTCAAAACCCACTTGAAATTAAATTAAATCCATTGAAATTCTTTAGTAAAGGCCTAACAAGTAACAGCTTTTATTATGTCAGTGTGTCCTACTGGATCTCTTCCTTCCAAGCCACCTGAGATCCTCCTCTTAATAGCAGAGGTGATTGTAGATACGTGTCCTAGAATACAGAATATTACAGCAGTTTGGCTGTCCTTTTCCTTTCTCCCCCTTTTCTAGGTAGGGGTGAACAGCTTATGCCGAAGTACTGAGACTCTTGGAAATTATTCTTTCTCTGCCTCTTCCTAGCCACTCGACGGCTCCTTGCTTGCAGAACAAAGCTGACTCTGGCTTTATGAAATAACCTGTGATAGTGTGGAGAGCAGCGCTTGCATTTTGTAGGTGCCAGCGGCTTGCTGTCAGCACTGGCTGTCCAGACCCTTGTGTTCAGTGTGACTCTCAGGTGAGCTTCTGCACCCACCTGCATGTGTGGCACTGCAGCCCTTTTTCTCATCCCCACAGCTGTGTTTATGAATCTCACCTGGGAAGGAGAAGCATAGAAATGGTGATGAAAAGACAAGGCTTTCTCCTTGTGAGCTACAGTGAGGTGGGGCAGGAAGGACTCACCTCTGTACATCATATATCTGTGTTGCGTTACATTGTCAAGATTTTTGGGTGTTGCAGAAACTGACTACAATAACAACCCACTGATATATTTTTCATCAAGTGCATACTATGTCTTAAATATGCCAGAAAAAAAAAAAAGTCGGAACTGTTTTGAAGCATTACAGGTAGAGCACTATAATTTCCCTGTAATTTCCCAAAATAAATTACCTCCTCTCATTTTAATATCTTTGATATCACTGTTTTCTCCTGACTGTCTCACGTTTCTGTTTTTATAGTTCTTCAGTATGTGAAACACTTGTTTTTACAGCAATGATGATACTGAAGAAACAGCAAGGCTCTACAGCACAGAGTTGTGCCAATAGGTATGTGAATTGAAGGGTGGGAGGGGAGCTGGCGGTAAGTAGTTCAGAAACCTCACACTTTACAGTAACTTTGACTTCCTCTATACAGATTTTTGCTCTTTTGAAGTTTGAAGATGAAAAAATATAAAGGGATGACTTGGTTATGGGAAACCTCTGCCTCCCTAGACAGTATCTGATACACTCATTACCAACAAACCAAAGGTTTTTGTGAAAATATGCTCATGCCTGTGGCTAGATGTATGTTGTGCTGGTTTTAAGCTCACAAATCTTAATAACATCTTAACATGCTCCCCTGTCAAAGAATCTATGTTTATGGCAGAAAACTGAACTGAAAAATAATTTTGCAAGGGTGTAAGGGGAACCTTTGGAGCTATCTGCAGGAACATGATTTGAGCATGTTGAATCCTACCAGCATGTGAGGACACGAATGCTTTAATTCCCGTCTACCAGCAGTTTGCTTGAAACTCTGAAGGAACAAGTTAGTGGTGCAGCAAAGAGGTGTCCTCGCTTGCCAGAGGCAAGAACTATACATGCTATTGCATGACAGGACCTCTTCCACACAGTCTACACACAACTCGTCTGTGTCCTGGTCTAGAGAGGATGCAGAGATGAGACAGTCCTTTCCTGTACTGCGTGACGTGTCTCAGGTTAGACACAGCTGCAGGCAGCAGTGGGGAACAAGCAGTGCACCCACCTTCCTTTAATGAGTGAAGTTT
This sequence comes from Nesoenas mayeri, assembly GCF_963082525.1. Lineage (NCBI taxonomy): Eukaryota > Metazoa > Chordata > Aves > Columbiformes > Columbidae > Nesoenas > Nesoenas mayeri. The sequence continues at coordinate 17,249,672 of NC_137554.1, read as the reverse complement.
CGCTTCTGGTGCTTATTCAAGGGATGTAAAGTGAGAAAACGGCTGCACACATCTAGTCTCTAAATGCCTCCTAGAGGTGGTGTTCTCCAGCTTGCATTAATATCCACGTAGGGAAATGGCAAGGTTGTATTTCTTCCTACAAAAGCACCAAGAGCTCAGTTAAGTATTTTTAGGCCTATGGTTTTCAGTAATGTTACTAAATCACAGCCTCTGCACAGAAACCTTAAAGTGGCAGACTTTGAAATTTGAGCAAAGGAAAGTCTAAGTATTGGGAAACGGCTGGAAGATTTCATTGCATTTACTGCAGCGATTACACAGACTTCTAATGCTCAGAGTTTTAGTAGAAGGTGAGTGGCAGCTGGCTCTGCATTTGGATGAAACTTCCACATTAAAAAGAATTTTTTGAAGCAGAAATATTTCAGATTCCCTTCAGAGTGGAATGACTGAGGGGCAAAAAGGCAGTAAGGGTCACTCCAGCATGGCATGAATGAAACATTTGCTTTACTTTTGAAATTATAAAGTAAAAAATTTTTTCTTCATAGTCTGTTCATTCCAGAGGTGTGGGGTTTTTTTTGTTCTTTTTGTTTGTTTTCTAAGTGAAATGCCATAAAAATAGAAAGAATTTCTAATTCTGCAACTTCTAATTGCAGAATTTCTGCAGTTTCAGTATAGAGTGTGCCTACGTCTCTATCAGTGATTGGTACTGACTTTAAAGGTCATGTTACCTATCTTTTCTTCCCCCTACAATTTGACTATTATATTGTGCAGTTATCTTAAATCATATGCCAGATTTAAGAAATTACTTTTTTAAAGCCTTTTTTTTTTTTTCTGCATAGTTTGTGGTATCTTGACGTTCCTCTGCTGTATTTATATTGTCATACGTGATATCGTTATTGATAAAATAATGGTATCAGAAATATATACTGGAAATATTTTTATCTCAAAACCACTATATCAAATAGGCAGGAAATATGGATATTTATCTATTTGAAAACCAAAATATAAAATTGAAGTTTAAAGCAAAAACCTGAAAAGCATAGTATTAATTATGAAGGACTGTTTTTTCATAATAAATAAATTTAAGGTGCCACAAGCTTCATACACAATTCTGCAAACCGTTTTCAGTTATAGCTCTGTATGTAAATCTATAAGCTCTCTATATTAAAAGAACGCTGTATTCAGTTGCTGATTCATAACTACCAGAATTCACCATCCAAGTTTCCACAAGAAACGATGTCACTTCAGAGTCCTAGCATTTCAGAACTAACTTATTAATTATGCAGGGAGTACTTAGGAGAGAATTATGTATGTAATCTTCTTAGCTATGTAGATATTTGCATCAACAGAACCTTCACTTTTTCATAATATTTGTATGCTGGGCATGACATATAGAAAAACGGATTGTCATATTTTTGTTCTTCAAATACGCAACATGATTTTGAACAGTATGAGGCATTCAGCTACTGTGATTGATTTAGTTGGAACTGACTGGTGGTTAGTAATATTTTTAATTATTTAAGATAGTTTTAAAAATGAATATGATTTTTATTTAATTAAAAATTCATAGTTGGTAAGGGAGGTGAATGGGAATGAATGGAGATATTGGGTAGCCTTATCTTACTCTCTAGGTGTTCTTGCTGCGCTGTAAAGCATTGCCAAATTAAAATATAAAATATGTTATTCTGATTGTGTGTAGGCTGAACAATGCTACAGTGTTTAGAGTAGTGGGAAGGGATTTCCTTGATGAAATCTAGAGAGCTGCTGTACAAATGCAGCAGATGCTCCTTCTGCTATGTTTTGTAGTGTGGAATTTTTTTCAGTCCTTAGTGGCAGTTACAGGCCAGGGAAGAATCGTCACTGAAAGTGAGGTGGTTGGTGTGAACACATGTTGGTGTGTACACACTTGTTGATGAAAAGCTCTACCAGTCCTACTGTGTGCTGCAAAAATAGTTTTAAAGTCATTCCCCCTCTCCCTGAACCATCTTAGGGCTAATTCCAGAGATCATGAGAAATATGAATGTGGGATTCAGAAGGCAGAAGTATTTATATATAAATCAGAAGAAGAATAAAGGTTTTTAAGAGAAAAGCCAAAAATAAATGCAAGGATGACTTTGAATTGCCTAACTAGACACTACTGCTTATCCGTATCTTTTTTCTACTCTTCTCTTCCTGAAATAGAGTTTTAATATGTTCCCAAAGTTGATTTGAAACGTGCAGCAATAGAAGACTCTAGAGCACTATCTCAGGAAACAATTAGCTAGTGACACCAGATAGCATGTAGGTTTCAGTGTGTTATGACTAAAAATAAGAAGGGATAGGCTTTTTAATCTGGATAGCTCTATGTGGATGGAAGTGTGTGTACATGTGCATATATGTGTCTGTGTAGACACATACAGATAGTTATAAAAATGCCAGCAACAGCATGAAAATTTCAAAGCTGCTCAAATGCACTGTAATACATCTCTGCTGTTTACTGGGTGCATTTTAAATGCAGTTTATCTTTCCATATGGACAGCATTTTCAAGTTCCTTTTCTTTCTGTCCTTCACCTCATGGAGTATTCATTTTCTTTGTGCAGAAGGCCAGCGGGATGTCTGTAATTTTCTATTAATTTATTTATTCATTTATTTATTTATTTAGTAAAGACTACAGGATTTGGCCTATAGTCTTAGTGTAGCTGAAAGAAATTAAAAAAAAAAAAACAAAAACACAGAAAACAAAACAAGGAGACACAGGATCATTTTGTTCAATACTTCCAGTAATTGCCTTGTACAGTTTGCAAGTCTTTCCACTTTATGTAAATACATTAACTTCTGAAAAAATGCCTTATAGCTGTGAGGTGGGGCCTTTTGAAGGATGTGTTCGTTTGAAGATTCGTGGGTCTCTTAAACACACATTTTTTTCTTCAAAGTAAATCTTGTAGACTCGCTGTCAGAAATCCTTCTTGTTAGGAATTCTCCTTGAAGAACTGTTTGAATTTCAATATCAGGTATTTCAAACAAATACATCTAATGCCTCAATACCTTTTTATTGTGGTCAGTCAGTGGCCCTAAAAAAAAACAGAGAACCTCTGATAATTTGAAATCTATTCCTACTAATGCTTTGAAGAAAAAAAAAAACCTGAGGTTTTTATAGTTACTCCTGAAAACTAAGAAAGGGAAAGTAACTGTAAAGTAAACTTTCAATTTCTGAAGTTGTTGAAAACAACCAAAAAAACAAGTCTTAAAAAAAAAAAAAAAAAAAATCAGAAACTTCTCACCCTTTTCCCCCTTGGTGAAACTCTTCTGGCTTATATTTATGTAATAGTGTTACAAAGCTACAAAATAAGCTAAGACATCATCTGCCTGGATCCCTTGCTCAGAGGAGCGTTAGCTGCTCGCAGCCTTCCCTAATGAGTTCTGACTCTGAGGATGGATGCTTTGCAGCTGCTCTGGGCAGCTCATTCCACCACATGACATTTTTCATGAAATTTTGGTTCTTGGTATAGAGTCATAACTTTGCCTGATGAAGTTGGTGCCTGTTGTTCTTCATCTTTGTCATTTTGCACCTCTGAGAAGTGTTTGACTCTGTCTTTTCTATAACCACCCACCAGGTTGTTCAAGACAACATTAACATTTTTTTTGGTTTAGACTGGCATAGTTTCCTCATTCTCTGCTTCTTCATCATGTGCTCCAATTCCCTATACTTTTATAAATAAGATAAATGAGAGGTGGAAAACACCGTTACAGAAAACAATGCAATAACATATAGGTAGTTTTTTGTCTTGCGCCCTAAATAGAGGAAGTAATTCATTATTAGGGTATTTATCATTATCAGTTTAAGCTGTGAAGTGAACAACAGTTGTGTTTAAGTTTTCTGTGGTGAAATCCTATTCTAGCAGATTTTATTGACTGCAGGACAAGGGATCTGTTTTATACATCATGCAAGAGTGAGGCCATACAGTTTTGAAGCGTATACCTCTGATTTTTTTTCTGTGGCTAAGAATAGCTATTTTGTTTGATATAATTTTGAAACTGCTGGTATGTTATAGTGTGAAGGTTTGTAGGCTACAAACATAGAAAGAGAAAAGGTACATTTACAGTTTGGATATGGAGAGAAAAAAACATCATCTCAAGAAAGCTTTGTAATAAAAGCTTGAATTTCTCCTCAGTGTCTCTATGCATTTCTGGACATAAAGAAGTGCATACCTCATCTTGGATTTAAAGCCTTTAGCTATAAGACAATTAAGAGGAGCACATAGATTACTTGAAAGCTTGTCCAGCTTATATTGAATTTTTATGAGGTTCCTAAAGCTCAAGGACACCATCTTGTTGGTAAAAAAAAAAAAACAAAAAACAAAACAGAAGTGAACTGGCTTCTTGAAGTCCAACCTCATTTTTACAGTCAGGGTCTCCAGGAAGGAGAATCATAAATCTGGAATGTTATAAAATCTTTTCCCATCGTTCAAGGTCAAGCTATAAATCTAAGTTACCGGGTCTGCTGCTAGATATGTATTTCCTGTGGTTCATAGAGCTTAAAGCTTCCAAGAAGTGACACTGTAAATGCTATCAACATTAATTTTAACAGCAAATGTGAACATTAACTTTGCTGAGCTGGGCAGTAGGAGTTGCTTAAAATGAGTATATGATGTTTTTGTGTAACCTGGAACACAGAGTATGTTCCATGTTATACAAACATGGAACATGTAAAGAATCCTCTAAGCCTGATAACCCTTTCAGATAAAATTGACAACTATTTTGCAACTTACACACGTGTAACATACTCGTATACATGTTCCTATATTCACTGACACACACACTGAGAATTCTGTGTATCATTACACCTTTGAAACAGTCCTTGGGACCTCCCAAATGCCGGTTGAGCTGAGTGTAGAGCACAACAACCTTACACCTGGATGGAGCTGGGTATAGTGAAGCACATTGTATGAGTGTTCATGCTTTCTCTATCAGCATCTTGCTTTCAGCTGCAGTGGTCTGGGTGTTCACCACTTCCTACTGCATGATCTACTTTCCTTCTCTGTTCTCCTCCTCCGGCTTCCCTCCCACACATATTTACATTCTGTCCAGAACACATGGACTGGACAGAACTTCAAATTCCTGCACACTTCTGCAACCCTCCACTGCCCCAAGCAGGGTTTGTTGGTCCTGCAGGACCTGAGAGTCGGCGTCAGGTAGGCTTTAGTTCAGTGCAAACTTCAAATCACTCAATGTATTGTGACAAGAGTTAAGAAACCAGCTTTTCAATTTAGGAGCACCTGGGATGACTGACTGAAAAAGTTTTGCTGAATCTTTAAAGTAGCCCTTAGATGAGAATTTGGGTAATATTTATCTGTGTCTGTACTTTTCGAATTCCAGTAAGAAAGTGCTGGCTCCTGTGGCACTTCAGATACAAAGCCAGACTGGTGATAAGGAGCTTGGTACCTCTGATGTACAAAATGAAATACAAATTATTAATTAGATTGTACCCCAAGGACCAGCCTTTTCATTCAGGCAATCCAAAGGTAAGAAGGCATGCACTGCCATAAAAGCTTCAACTAAATTGAGGTTGAGGAGTGTGGAGCTGGATATCCACACTGCTTTCAGCTCCCAGGGTATTTCTTAACATCAGGGACCTGCAGTGGGCTGCTTCAAAATGCCTTGGCTGATCTCCAGAAAGTCTGTCTTGAAAGAGAATACCAGAGACAACATGAGTGAAAATGTGGCTTCACCTGTGTAGCTTGGATTTCGGTAAGCCACAAAAGGTTCACACCCCCAGTTCGGAATTTTGCAACTCTGCGTTGTTGATGGGCCTTGGTAATTATCAGACAGGAACCAGAAAGTGAAACCAGCTTGGAAAGCTGCGAGCAGCATTACTTTGCAGGCCAGGTGGAGGCAGAAGCAGAAAGCAGCAGTCAGGAGTTTTTATTGTTTTTCAGTTATAGCTTTTTTTTTTAGGCCTAATAGTCTTAAACTGATCGTCTTGAAAACACTGCTGATCTTTTGTGGTGTAATTGACAGTAAAGGCATTAAATGTATCCAGTGTTGCAGTTAAACAAAACTTGCTTCCAATATATAAACCATTGATAAACACAGCATAAATAGTAGTATCAGCAGTAAAGTGGTTTAAGTGGGTATTTGTTTGGATTAAAGATAGATAATCTGATTGACAGGACATTTTGTTTTTTCCTTTTGAGCTTTCCTTTGAGCAATTTTAAGAGGTTTTTAAGATTGGTGTAGATAATTTATGAAACTGGTTTTACACAGTTTAACTATTGTAGATTGCGCGAAACAAATTATTTTCTTCCTTAATTAACTTGTTTGTTAATGAAAGCATAAACCCCTTGAAAATAGGTAAACAGGTAAAGATGTGTGATCTACAGCGAGTTCATGTTGCTGGATGGCTAGATAAAGAATATTTACATTTTCAGCCTGCTAAGCTTTCCAACACTGAGCCAGAAAATATATCAAAACCAGAATTTCTCAAAAACACTTTTTCTACTTCAAGTTACCCCTTGGAGCAGAGCAGAGCTCACTGTGAAAACAGCAGAGAAAAGCTCTTCCTACCTCAGTTTGCAACTTCTCTTTTCTCACCCTGCTTGTGTTCCTCATGCAAATGAAATGGAATGAAGACTGAAGTCCCACCTCTTTCTTGGTATACCTTTGTCTGAAGGAAAAAACCTTAATTTTCATTTACTTGTTTACAGGCTTGATAGGCTGACTTTATGAACTGGCAATGTTTAACTAATAAGTTTTTCTTGTTTTGCATAAAAACCGATTTAAAATAATGCCTCTATATTTTAACTCAGAATTTCTTAAACTTGAAGGTGGATCTTCTTGTGAGAAGAAGATGACAGACACACCCTCTTGCCAAACAGTTCTTGTATGGGATTTCTTCTGTGATATCCCCTAACGTACTAAGTATAGGAAATAACACTTGCTATAAGGCAGAAAGAGGATGTGCAAATACTTTATGCTGATCTTGTGCGGGAAAGAGCACATGACCTCAGTTAGTATGCCAGCCTGCACTTGATATGGGAAAAATGATCTATTCTTGCTATGCCAGAATTTATATTACTAACACTTAAAAAAAACCCTGAAGAACCAATAGCAGAGAACAGATTTTTGGCAGTGTACACGTGAGCACAGATTATAAAATTCGCTGTTGTAAAATTGGGATATTTCTTTGTAAGACACTTGAAAAGCTGCCTTTTTTTTTTTTTTTTTTAAATAAAGAAATCTGATACTGATTTAGTGCTGTTATGATTCAACTGCTTATATCCTCTGAGAATTCCAGGTATTTTGGGAATATCACAGCATGGACTGTTTCACCATGATAGATTACAAGCTTTCCCTCCCTTCCCTCCCTCCTTTTTTGGCTATTTTTGGCTATTTTATTGTGTTGTATGCAGTAAATGTATTGTATGTGTTTACAAGCCCACAGCAATATGCTTCTTGAGCTTTTCTGACAGAGTTAAAATAGCTGATTTGTGCTAAATGTCTTTGAGTGTTTATTACAAAATATCCTACAGTGAAATAGAAATAAGCTATAAAACAAAAATAATGAAACAAATATTTTTGTTTCAGAATGTTTGATTTCCCAGTGTTGTCTTTTCTCTTACCTGTCTTTAAATCAATTAAGTATTTGCATGGCTCTCTGCCACAATTTGTCTTGCACAAGAGCCTACTGTTTATCTGACTGTTACTTTAAACATATATATTTCTAATATTTCTGCATCTCTGTTAGCTGACCTCAGTTATACCCTTAAACAAGAAGTGATTTATGCAATTTCTAATGCTTCTCTATGACTTTATATCATTACTAATTTTAATACTTTTAATGAAATTGAAATCCTTAATTGAGTCTCTTGCTTTTGCTCAGATTTATGTTCTGCAGTTCTCATTCAGATGAAACACCAGTCTGCCCAAGGAGGATGATTGTCACTGAGCTTTCTGAATACTGTAGAAATTTGGAGAAGGCCAAATGAATATGTGATCTAAAAGGATCAGCCACACCACCTTAAATTTGGTAGGTCCTAACTGCAGATCTCATTTTTCATGAGTAATCTAGTAGTGAGTTCATTTTTCTCTCTCTATTGTGATTTTTAATCTGCAGTAAATGTTTCTGTGTCCCTGTTCAAAGAACACTCTTGATTAGAAGAAAGGATAAGATCAGTATGGAAGTAGCAGAGAAAATGGGAAGGCTGATAGTCTGGTAAATTTGGATTTAATGTAACTATTATTGCAGACAGCTAATCAATTTGAAATATTTTGACCAAGAATTACATACAACATGCAGCAAGTAACCTTTTTTCTGTGCTGCTGCAATGCATCTCACATATTTTTTACTTCTGCCCTCCACCCTTCCCTCATTTCTTACCTGCACTGTGATTTTATATGTTTTTTTTTTAGTTTGTTGTTGTTGTTTTGGTTTGGTTTTTTGTTTGTTTGTTTTTCACATGGGCTCATTTTATGTCAGTCATGGAAGACTACTAAAGACTACTAAAGACTACTACATTGCAAATAAGCAATGTACATGGAATTTCACAAAACTGAATCGAAACTGTTTCTGGTACAATACTTTAAAAACGTATTTAAAAAGTCTACGTCCCAGGATGTAGATTTGTGGGATTTTCAATGTTACAGAAATCTTTTTATGCTACAGAAACGCCTCAGAAAAGTTTTTATCTGCTTGTAGTGAACTATTTGCCAATATTTTCTTCCACTTTTGATAAATTTAAAGAAGCTTTGAATTCTGCTTGTGCTAATTACTTTGGGTGTTTTTTTGATTTTTCTTTTTTTTTTTTTTTTTTTTATATTATAGTGTGAGAGTAAACAAAGACAACCAGTGTGTCTTTAGACAGACTTTTCTGAAAATCAGCATTATGATGTTGCTGCAATTTAAGATGGCTTACAGTGTGTATGTGAAACATATAAATTGAAGAGCGTACAGGCAGAGGAACTGAGGGAGGGAGATGTGACGTAGACCCTGATGTGCAGGGTAAGTCTATGGGATCAGTCTGGTTTCTTGACTGTTTTTGAATTCAAAGATGGATAATATGGGTTAAGATTATAGAAATCTTCTGGACTCTTTTAGCTTTATGGCAGTAGTTTCTTGACAAGCCACTGAGGAAGAAGTAATGCCTGCCACATGCTTATCTTTGGAGGTATCTATCTAACCCATTTGGACAGCCCCAGAGAGAAAAATCATGTCAAAATGTGGAGAAGGGTAAGAGATGGGCTATCAGAAGATGACCAACAGCATCACTGTAAGCAGACCAGCCTTCTAGGTAAGTATTTGTGGTTTATGCTCATAAATACCTTGCTCAGAGGCATTTTTGTGTTTCTGTACCATAATGACTGTAATCAGCTGTGGGAGTACATTTCAGTCCAAAATATAATCATAGTTTGGATGCTAGGAAAATATTTGGTATAAAGTTAACCTGTATCTTCTTGGAAAAATGAACACAAATACTCTTGGACATAAGTGCTGTCATTTGACAGCGAAACACCAGGAGGACTTGCAGACCACAGCTAATAGTGTACGACATTGAATCTGGCATCCTAGGTGGGAAGCAGTCTGGGTGGAAGCAGAACACAGTGCTAGAAGCGAATAACGCACAAGCTAACATCATGGAATATATCTACTTCGGAAAAACAGAAAAATGGACAGAGAACTCACAGAGAGCAAGCTGGTCTACGTGTTTATGACACAGACTAACCAGCAGTTAGCTCAGAAGTATTATATTGTAGATAGCTCAAAACACAGGTTCGGTAGTCTGCCTTGACACTGGTTCCGGCTTGTGTCAGCTAAATTTGTGCTTTAAAAATCCCTAAAAAATTAAAAATCCCCACCCTGTTTGATTATATCAAACACTAGCTTCAGAATAAACAGCCAGGTCTTTAAGCAGGCTGCAGAGCACACAGGAAACAATGTCCAAGAGATAAGAGAATATCCAGAAAACTGCAATGAAATATGTGAGTGCTATTTTAAAAACAGAATGGAAACACTTCGGAAAATATTGTTTCTGTAGGCATTTTATTCTTTCTTTTTGTGGACTCTTTTGTGTTGGCTGGTGTTGCTGTTGATTTGACTTATGTTCTGTCAGGCCTTCCGCAAATATGGCATGACAACGACTTTCTGTATGGTGTAAGACAGCACTTACTGCAGAGTATCATATAGTCATGTATAATTTTGTGTATAATTTGGGAAGATTAGCTAATCTGTGTCTGCTAGTTAATAGGAAGCAGTCAGCAAGCAGTCAGTTTTGCTGAAGGTAACAGGGGGGATCCTGCACAGAGGGAGCTTGTTTAGTACCTCCAGCTATGGTACTCCTGAGTTTCAGTGGAGTTGCCCAGAGCACAGCTCCCTGCCAGGCATTCAGCTTATGACTTTTTAAAGCTGTGGTTGTTCATTTGCTGAGACAAAGTCATGTGAGTGTCTGTAAGAGTCTAGAGGTTAGTGCTAGGAGAAATGAAACTGGAAAAAAAAAAAAAAGAGAATTGGACTAAGAAAAGAAAAAACCTGCCACTGTTGAAGGGCTCTTCCAAATAAGAGTTCCACAAGGAGTGATCCATGCCATGGATAGCAAATATTCACATAAAAGTCTCTCCTTTTCATTTTCCCTTTCAAACTGCATGATAGAATGATGATGGAAGGATATGAAGAAAAGACACTGTGGGTAAAAATGTTGATGTTTCATCATGAACTCATTTGTTATGCAATGTTTGAATGCTGTATATGCTAAATCCTGAGCTGTTGTCAGCATCCAGCACTCACTCAAAACCAGAAGGAGCAGATGTTCAAGCACAAATCTGCCTCAGTGCTTATGAGCATGCTGCCCCTTTCTGAGAGCAACAAATCCAAAGGGGGCATGCTAAGCAGAGGTATTCAAGAACACCCATTTCACAATAACTGTGCCTAGTGTTATCCTGGAATGGTTTTATGTGTAAGCAAGAAGTGCCTGAGAGAGATTATTGTAGATTCATTGCTCATTTTGGGCCGGACTGTGAGTAGTGCCTCAGGGATACCAAAATGTGATCTCTGTCCTGAGCAGGTACAGCATAGATCATGCAGGCAACAAATGAAGTGAAGATGTCAAGTCATCATTGCTTGAGGGTTGACAGCACCATAGCAGTGTGCCTGCACAAGGAGCTGTATTGTTTACTCTTGACTTTAAAATAATTTGATCCAATATGACATAATAAGTAAAAATGTTTTATTTCTTCAAGAAATAGTTCTTGGCAATTGCAAAGAAGCCTGAAAAAGTATGTGCAAAATAGATTCGTTGGCAAATATTCAACATAAATATCAGAGTATTATAACATATATTCTTTAGCATGAACAATGTTTTCACAGTAAGGCTGTCAAATTGATTTTACAGGATGAACTGCTTTATGGAGGTAGCTCCCTTGATTTAAACAGAGCTACCCTTGGAATGAATTTATCCCATGTCCATTAGTGTTTGCTAAGGTGTGTGCCTTTAGATTCCATGGAACTGTTTAATTCTGATGTGCAGCCATGGCAAATATCAGTGTAACTGAGCTGAACCATAAGAGCTGACTTCCATGCAAAGAAAATTATGCAAAACAGAGAAAGTGTGCGTATTTTTAAATCCAAGGGATGTATGGAGTGTGTAGAGAATTTCATTTTTATTGAATTACATGATCTGTACTTTATTCTTTCAAGGCTTCTGAATAAAAAGAAAACAAAGTTGGGTTCCAAATAATACATTTCTTGAGAAAACTAATTTATACATCAGTTTTTATACATCTTAACACAAAACAGCATCAGGATTAGGTACCAGTGGAGAACAAATTTTCCTGAATTAAAAAAGAAAACAAAACAAACAAGCCCAAAATTAAAAATGCAACCCACTTAAAATTCTTTGCAATGAATGCCAGAGTGACACCACATTGACTTTGAGAATCTGGACTTGGAAGTTGTGTTAGGGGAGGAAGCTGATTTGCCCCATTGTTGTTTGGCTAAACTTTTAGGGAAATGAACACAGGGTGAAACCAAGCAGCATAAAATCATATGAAGAGAGAACAAAAGCGTGCAGTTCCATTGGCATCTTTCAGTCACAGTTTCTGTGGCTCTGAACCTGGAGTCAGCACCTGGAATGATGCTTTTGGGTGGCACAGGCACTGCTGGTGTTAGCGTGTGGGGTGACCATGGCTATTTGATGCCTGATGGCAGATACAGGGCGGCTCAGGCTTTTGGGGGCAACCTGCAGCAGTCCAACCTGAGACACAAGTTTATTTGGCTTGAATGAAAACGCTGCTCCTACCGTGGTTACTGCTACTCTTGTTTTCTCTCCAACGTTGCTGTTGCATGGAGGGAGGAAATAAGGCAAAAAACCTTGCTCTGAAAAGAGCAAGATGCCTCACGCCATGAGCTGTTTCCTAGTAAAGCTATTGTAGAGCAGGGAGCTGTGGAAAAGTTGTCATGTTTATTTGGCCTACATGGGTACTTTTTTACTCTTCAGTTGTTATTTGTCCTTCCCGTTTCTTAGAGGTATTTGAAAATGCTGTGGCCTCATTTTGCAGGTTTCCCACCTGAGTATCATTGTCTTCATGGGTGACTTCATTCCCTGTGAGTTCCTGCACAAGCAGGTACAGCCCAGGCTGTCCATTTGTTTTTGTCTGAAAGTCAGTGAAGTACTTGGAAAGGAAAATCTGCTGAACCACAGAATCAAGTGTGTTCAGATGTATTTTATCTTCTGTGTGACAAGATCTGGCCAAGTAGGACCACTGCTAAGTAAAGATGCTTTCAGTAGCCAGAAATGTGAAATGCTTTGTGTAGCTGTGTTTGAGGATCACACCATGTCCAGTGCACTCTGTAATCTGATGCCTTTTGCTGCACGATTTACGAAACAGAGCTACGGAAACGCCTGGTAGAAAGGAAGTTGGCAGCAGTTCTGGAGGCTGTTAGAGATCTTGGTCTCTCTTGGCAAGCTCTAAGGCTGTTTGGGATCTAGGCAGAGCTTTTGCACTGCCTAGGATCAGTTACTGAGTCACTGCAACATATTTGCCTGATGTGTTACGAGAGATTGTGCAGGAGAATGGGTGTGTGTAGTGTTTTGAGGATCACAACTACTTGCTCTGATGCTGCGGTCTCATTAGCAGCAAGAACCAGATCTTCTTCTCTGCTTAACCAGGGGAACAATCAACTAGGCCCAGGGGTAAGACTCAGCCCTGGGAGCAGGAACGATTGCCTTCACCTTTCTCCCATTTAGGCAAAGAGTTAAGAGCTGGTACTGAAAGCTCCGTCTGTGGTGAGACTCTTCTTTCCATCTAGCTCAGGTCACACTGCCACAAACAGTGGATATGTGGTTAAAAGGGAAATACTTCCCTGCCAGAGGGGGACTCTTGGCTCAAGGGCTTGCATCAAATGCTGTGAGCATTTATTAGACCTAGCCAAGGGTTACAGAGGTGGGAAAGAGAAGAATTGGGAATCAGGGTTGATATCTCTATCATAATCTGCTTATTCAACAATTATTATTCTCATGTGGGACATCTGGGTCATGTGTATATCAATACAAATCAGAAACAGTGGGAATTTTCATTGCATCTTTCCAAATAATGATTTGATTTTTCTCCTTCTTTATATAATCTCTTTCAGAAATCTATTGCAAGGATAGAGTATCTGAATATACAGAATCTAATAGTATGTTTCTTTGAAACTTAATTTCACTGTCACAGTAGAGTCAGTTTTTGATGATTATCAGTCAAGCCCATTTGTGAATTTTAGATGTTGAAGCTAAATATAGCCTACATATGTTTCTGTAAACCATTAGTTAGTTCTGAAGTGCAACTTGCTTTACATTTGTTATTTCTTGTGAGTTTGTTTTATTTGTTGTTTGCCTTTCCAGTAAAAAAAAAAAAAAAAAAACAACAACAAACTGAAAAAGGTTTACACTAGATCTGGGGTGGTTAATTTATCTGCAAATATATGGTAGCTTCAGCATAGAAATATTTCCAAATGGCATCTTTAATGTCATATAACAAACATGTAAATAATAAAACATTTTAGATAGTACAGATGAATCAAATGATTTTATGACTATGATTTCAATGTATTTTCGTGTAAAATTATGTGAATTGCTTCATATCAGTATTTGCAACTCATCTGGAGCAAGGTCATACTTCTTTAATTCTTTCTAGTTTGGATTCTCTTTCTTTTCCCTATATGTCAAGGGCTCTATTAGTTAATTTTTTTGTATGACACAGCGGTATGCATTTGTGATCTTTTCTAAAGGCTTTGAATGTAAATTGAAAGGAAAAGTGATTGTTATTGGCACTTCCTATTTTTTAGAATTTTACTGCAGTTGTGATGTAATTGCCCTTTGAACTGATGTTTAACTGCACAGAATATGGAGATATATTTAGGGTAATTTAACAGATCAGCTCTGTTGCAAGCTCGGTGAATTGGACAAGGAAAGATTTTCTTCTTGTCATTTTTTTGTTTGCTTGTTTTGGATACTTTGGCTATTTTGATAACTTACAAAAGAGAGAGACTTCCAAAGAGATGGTTATCTTAAACATCTGCATGTTTTTAATGTCATTTTAGAACTCCTTAATAGTACTAACTGATGGTACTGACTTTGATTGTTTCCAGTGCAAGGGAAGTGTAGCGCTATAGTTACATACTGGATGTCATCACTTGGCTGATTAAAAATTAAGGCTCTTTCTTGAGAAAGAATTTATTTTGGTAGCCCACTGCTTAATCTGTGAGTAAATTAATCCTCTCGCACTCTCCAAAAAGTGGATTTGGAATTTATCCTTGGGAAGAAAACTGCAGTTTATGTTTGGGAAAAGTCTTCATACGTTCTAATAGCCTTAAACATGTTTGTGATTCATTCTGACTGAGCCATGAATGGGAAATAATACATGGGGTGTAAATGCATAAGTGTAGCCATGATATTTATATATATGTTTATAGAAAGCTGCAGACTGAACCTATGTGACATAGAGCTCAATATCAGATGACAAGTGTAAAATCCCACTATAGCATATTTATAATATCACTTTTGGCACATGTCTGAACCACACTAGAACTAAAATTTCCATATCTTGTAGTCTGTTCCTTGGCTTACTCACAAAGCAGTGATCTTAGCTAGCAAAACCAAGCAATCTCTCCTTGACAGAAGAGTGAAACAGAAGAGCTTATATTGTGGCCATCAGCCAGCCCTGTGCTGTAGGAATTTCCCCTTCAAACCATCTTATTATCTTTTTCTGGAGAAACTGCTTTTATAGACCGTGTTTTCCACTCAGCAAGTGTACCACAACCATTCCTTGACCTTTTCTATGGCTGAGAGGAACTCAACTGCCCTCCTTTGTTTGCCAGTAGAGCTGAGATTGCTCTGTCAGTTCTGAAGGTCTCTGATATACACAGCTTTATTTCCCATGACATTTAGGGTTTTCTGACTAATGAAAATGCTAGCAGAATATACTGATTCCCTCTGGCTGATTCTATGTTTTTTGCTTAAATCTGAACTTTCTTTTGTGTGTCTTCCAGCTTTGTGTTTGTAGTTGATAATTACCTGCTTTCAAAGGCTTATTTTGAGGGGAGAAATCTTGAGAGAGTTTGCTTCTTATCGCACACTTCCCTCCTCCTTCTTAGGCGAGGTCTGCAGCTGTTTTGAGGACTGGGTAACTAAAATGCACATGGCATCTCTCAGTAAAAATATTGGCCTCTTAATTAGAGTCTTTGAAAAGCCAGTGTTTTAGTATCACAATATCCTTTATTTCTTCCTCAGTTGTCCATATCGGCAAATGTCAAATAGACAGACTACTGAGATTTGAATTTCAAATGCACTGCTAACAGATGGAATATTAAAACATCTGAGACTAATCTGAAATCAAAGACACTATGTAATTTCTGCAAAGGTGCTTTTTAGCTCTCCATTACAGGACAGTGGTTCATTGCCAGAAAATGGGCACTGAAATAATTTGCTGATTGAAGGATCTACTGTTGGAGAGATTTTTCTTCTTAGCCCTTCACTGAGACTTAAGATATGTGGTTTGAGTCTCTGAATCCTCTGAATTTCGTTTGTAAATTCGGTCAGTAATTTTAACATTTGATGGTTTATAGTTTCTCAACTGTTAAATGAGAGTAATAATATTATACCTGAATAGTATTATAGCTAGAGTGTGTCATGTTGTCACTAAGTAATATCTATGATATGTTGCAATACTTAAGTGCTACAGAGGCTCTGTAAACACTGCACAGCCTGAAGATGTCCACTGTGCAGGAATTTGTCTTGAGGACACAGCTTGAAAAGTCAAGTGGAGGTTGTATGAAACTGTTGGGGAAAGTCAGGTGGAAATGGAGCCTGGTTCTTGCTGAGAACCTTTATGTGAAATTCTCCACAGGGTATGCAGTGTGTTCATCAGATGGCACACTTCCCCCTTGTGTTAACCTGGCTTTGCCCAGGATAACAGGGACTAAGGTGTCAGTGCTGCAGACAATGTGTGGCTGTAGTCCAAATCCAGTTTGTGACAACTCCAGGATGATGAAGTTATTGTATATCGAAGTTGGAGACATTGGAGTGTCAGAATGTTTATCGCTATGATAGTATTGTTCTGAACACATTTACAATACAATTACTACAGCCAGTTTGTATAGAGACACACAGCTTAATGGAAGCTAAGACTTTGACCTGTGTTATAAGACTTGACTCAAAGTTGGATGCGTAGAACCTGGATATAATGTTATGAGGAGTTTGATTCCCTCATGTCATTTGTGAATTACGTGAATTTGCGCAGCTTTTCCTTGTATGATGCTTAGAAAGTCTCTGAAGGACTTATGAAGCATATACATAAATATATTCTCTTCCCCTCTTTACCTGTCTTGTGACAGGATTCTGCTAGTTCTTTTAACAGCTTTAAAACCTCCAATAAAAGAAGCAATTCCAATATTTATTCCCTTTGTAATCTACTGTGTAACAGGCATTTCTTATCAGGTTGTTGGGTACTCTCAGTGCATGTCTCTGGTGTACCTTGCATCAACTCTAGGAAAGGGACCACAAACCTCTGGCACTATCACAGTAAAGAATTGCATTGAGCTATCTAATAAGGAACTGAACACTACAGAAAACGAAATTAGACTGCATCTGTCCATTTATTGTGTATTACTGTCATACCTAGAATTGCATCCTTGCAGAAAGATACAGAAATACATCCCATGCTTAAAGGGTTTTCATTTAATCAGCAGTCGCTTTACTTGAGGGTGCATCTTTTTATGAAGGCCTCGTTGCCATTATAAGGGTTTTGTTGACTGATGATCTGGGTTTCTCTTTCTCTCAACAGAAATCTCAAGAAGCATCCATAACTTAGAAAGAACTCAATGTACGCAACAGAAAAGTGAATAAGAGGAGAATGACTGTTAAATCCAGCCCTTCGAAAAGGTAAATCTCATTTAGATCCTTGGTAGAAAGAAATGGCTGAAAATAATCTATTTCATTTGAATTAAGGAAGCTGAGCATTGCTGCAGCAACTTAAGAAAAACCCGCTTGACTTCCTGGAAACTGAAAGACTTTTTTTTGAAGAAGTAGTTGTCTCTGACATCACTGAACTGCATAGCGAGTTTGCGAGTGGTTAGTTGGGGTAACAGAGGAAGCAACTCCTTTACAGATAAGCAGGCAGTGCAATGTACGTGCCTAATTATTCTCCTTTTTGGTTTGAGTTTTGCTGAGAAATTCTTTTGCAGACAGATAACACTTATTTTACTTTCCAGAGAGAGACACATGCTGTTTCATAAGGATACGCCTGATTTCCAGAAATAACCATGTTTTTGTGGCTTAAACTCTTAGCGTTTGGCATTGCATTTCTGAGACAGGATGCTTTTGTCAAAGGTAGGTAGCAATTGATATTTCTTTCTCTCATTTTGATCCAATAGTGTCCTCTGTAGAAGTTAAACAAATTAAAAGCTTTTCAAAGTGGCAAAATAACATCTTTGTCCAGGAAACTAGAATGCAACTATATGCAATGGTGTCAGAACCTAGATCAGGAAAATTGACACATACTGTACAAGGCTCAAATGTCCTCTGCATAGTCATAAGCAAGAGTTTTAGGAACCATTTGAAAAGAAATTGTAGTTGTATTTGAAAAAGAATATATTTAGAACTCTTATGTGAACCTGCTCAATGCGATCTTTGTTTGCTTTTATCTCACAATTCAGTACTTTGTTTTCTGTCTTTAAATTGTCCAAGAAAAAAATTTTCTCATCTATTTTAACCACTCCCTGATCTCAGAATCTGCTTACAGTTCCTCAAATTTTGATTTTTACTGCAGTGGGGTTAGTAAAAAGATCTAAACGTTGTAAGTTAATATGTACAGTTGTGAAATTATTTGCTTTAGATATTTTTTAAAATATGAATTATTTATGTATTTTATAAAAACTGCTTCTTAAAGAGCCTTCAAAATTTTTAATTTTCCATCTAATTACCCCACAGCAGGTGAATTTGTCACTTGATTTTTTAAAAATTTTTGTAAGAGAGTCCAAGAGACTGATCTCACAAAACATGCTAGATTTGACAGATAATGTGAGTAGCAAGAGAAGCAATTAATTTTGAGGTAATGCTTTATATAAAAACAAAAATGGATCTCTACTTAAGAAAATATTTTCTTGAAAAACACATGTAGCATTTTATGTATATATGCACCTTCCATCGGTTTAGTTAGTTAATGTATTTTGGGCTAGTTGATGGCAGATGCAAAGGCTTTTCTCTAAAGTAATGTTCACCTTGAAAAGTAGCTCAAAACATATATTGTGAAATGGCAGGAAATTATATGCAGGGCTTAAACCTCTTTTCACATGCATTGGATTTATGTATGGTTCTTTCATCATATCACTATAGTAGCTCCAGGTTTTTACTGATGCAAGCAAGAAAATGATCTGCCTTTAGTTGATAACCAGCTAAGAGCAGCATTTGAAGCCTGAACATTAGTTCACTTGCCCTTCAAAGTCTCTGAAGAGAGGCAGCACTGAATAAATCTGGTTGGTAGCTGTTGGATATTATAGGAAAACAAGTGAATGCTGTACTGTAGAGGACAAGAACAAAATCTCTTGCTTTTCCTGTCTTTTTTTTAAATCTGCTGTCCTACTTTCCTTTTTACAAGTCTTTCTAAGACTTCCCACTGCTCCCTTTTCTCCAGAAAGGGCAGGTTACTGTCTGTGCTCTCAGCCACCTCCACAGTCAGTCGATGTGTTAGCTAACAGAGAGGGCTGGAAGACAGAAAGAGGGATATTTTATTTCAAGTAATAGTGGTTTTTTTTTCCTCTGTCCACACACAGTAGGCTAGCTGGAGCTAGTTCCTTTCTGCATACTTTTGCTAAACAGAAGATGCTTGAAGAAATGACAAGTTTTAACTTCTGACTAATACACTTAAAGCAATTAACAGTCTCATGCTGTAGTATCAAGTACTCAGCCTCACAGACCTTGTTTTCAAGATGTTGTTTGACACAGAGGTTGATTCTCCTGTCAGGGTGACAGAGTCATTATAGTTCATCTTTGCTGTGTAGACTACTCTGACATGTAGCTATGGGCGACTGGGCGGTCTTTTGGGGGGGAGTTTGTTAATGGAAGAGTAACATTTGGAAAAGATGATGTAGACTTTGATCTTTTGCCATAAAAGCAAGAAAAATGTTCAGGTACTTGTTAGTAAGTATTGGGTGGGCTGTAGGACTTGTTTTGTTATTACTATTACTATTGTTGTTATTCTCCAAGAGCCTACTGTGCTTAGTCAATTTAAAAACCTAACAGGAGAAATATTAAGGTTGTTCAACCTGCACCACAAAGACAGACATCCTATAAAACATATCTAATTTCCTGTAATCACCAAGGCACTTATAAGAGCATCAAACTACATTAAAACAAAAAAAAAAAGTCAGGAATATCTAGATCGTGCATGAAAGCCTTTTCACTATGCAAACAGGCTGAATAAAAGGCATGTATCCAGCTGCTTATCCTGGCAAGAAATAGATGAGTAAAGGAATTTGTGGATGTACCTATATGTACCAATATATGGACCCAGTAAACACCAAACTTGGAGTTTGATCTGTCCTTATAACATTTCCCTGCTGAAACATCCCATTAAATTCATCACTGTTTTGTGTGTTGTTTGTGCAACACCAACCAAAAAAATACACACAGAAGAAAAACATTGCTTCCATATAGAAAAAAGAAATGTTTGCAGGACAAACATTTTTTTTTTTTTCCATTAGATCATTAATTCAAGTTCCTTCCCCAGTCACTACAGAAGTATTAGCAATTCGACAACTTTCAAAAGACTTCACCCACTTGTAAGCCACTTCCTTTATGTCAGGAAACTAAATAATTGCTTGATAGTTTGGGGTGTGACTTGTTTATTTTCCAAGCTAAAAGTACTGAGTTTCAGGAGGCACATGCGGTCTCCATGCCCAACAGCCTGGGAGGTTTCCACTTTTCCACCTGGAAGTGTTGTGTTTCCTCTGCACAGGCATCCATGTCAGTACAGCTCATCCTATGTCTTTGACTTTCTCTGAAAAGCTTTTTCATAGGTTGGTCTATCCCTTTGGAAAGAGCCTGGCAGACCTAAGTTTTGAGTAGTGGAACTCAGTAATATTGGCTCATTTTGTGTGTAGGGTAAAGATAAGGGGAATTCCTCTGGCAGAAGGATAGGTATTAAGGTAGTAGAAAGTTAAGTGAAGGCTTGAGAGCACTGCCTCTGATATTTTCCTCTTATGGATGCCACAGTGTAGGTTCTGTTCAGGTCTGTATCATACTTTTTTTTTTTGATAGAGGTACACTTAAGGCCTTCTGAAATACATACCTCAGAGTCCTGCACCCAGGGACCTCTTAATCATTTGAAACAAATT
This sequence comes from Nesoenas mayeri, assembly GCF_963082525.1. Lineage (NCBI taxonomy): Eukaryota > Metazoa > Chordata > Aves > Columbiformes > Columbidae > Nesoenas > Nesoenas mayeri. Next base: position 17,228,835 of record NC_137554.1, on the reverse strand, counting down.
CCCTGCTTTTCACATATTGCACAGTTCCAATACTTTATTCAAAATCAACCGAGAGAGTTTGTGCATGCACAGGAGCGCAGGAAGTCCTGCTCACCTCCTGGGTTGGCCACATGCAAGCCAGTTCTAAACTGGAAGCTATTTAGTTTCATGATGTTGTACCTAAGCCACCAGCAGGACACATGTTAATTGGAGCACAGCAGTACATTAGGATAGCTACACAATTTCTGGGCATGAATTAACTATCAATTTAGACCAAACATGTGATTTTTCTTTACTTGTTCACCTAGACCTGCACAAATGTAATGAGCAGATGGCTGGGTTGTTGATGTACTGTATTGATTATAACTGCAGATAGGGCAAGAGATATTGGTTCTGGACTAATGGGTCTTATGGTCTTACGTAGTATGGAAAAGTCATTTGCTAGTCATTCGGTATTCATGCACATCAGTATATTGACATACTGACAATATTTTTACAAGTATAGACCTAAAGCTGCAAAACTGCCATGCAGAGACCAGTTCTAAAGAAAATTCATCTCTCAGTGGTATGGTATGTTGGAACCACTTCTGTTAGTTTTAGTTTTAATTTGGTGAACTTACATTTATATGTTGAGTTCTAAAGAACAAATCAACAATGAGTGGGTTAGAAACATTGCATTTATAATGAGATAAGGCAGAAGAACTGGGAGGAGGAAACAGGATGAAGTGACTTTTCAAAATGTTCCTTCTATCAGGAATCAAACTCTGTTTTTCTGACTCCTGTGACCTATCTGCAGAGCTGCCTGCGTCCCTGGGACCATGTGTGTGCATTAACCAAGTAGGCAGTCTCCACACTGAAATTGTGAATGCATTGTATATAGTGCATAAAAATTATTCTGTTTTCTTTTCCTGTGCAGCTGTATTGTGCTATATTCTGTACCATGCTGGGAGCAAGGATAGGAGAACAGTAGGCCATGAAAATGTTCTGTCCTCTGTTTATGTTCTTGATCTAGTTTTAAGAGTTAATATTCATAAGCATCCATCTGGTCCACCAGGAAGGCAGAGCAAATTAACCCACAATGACGTCTCTGCTGTCAGGGCTTGAATTCTCTTTGTATTCATTCAACTGCCTAATTTAGAGTTAGCTTGAGTATCTCTGCATTACCACATGTTTTGCAGCACAAACTTGCCCTGAGTCTGACCACTGTCATTTCCCTGCATTTGGGTGGCTGTTCCTCCCATGCTGCCAGCCCCAGGCATGAGGACCATGGGGGTGGCTGCAGAGATGACACCCAAAACAGCAGAGGAATGAGAGGCCTTGCAGCAAAGTGCCGTGTGCTGGGCAAGGCTTGCTAGCATGAGTTCAACTCCTTGTGGCTGCGAGAGAACTTTTGAACCCTGGCCAGAAGATGTGTTACAGATGTCAGGTAGGGCTGGCCTGGCTGACTGCCCTGCTCAGGACAGACATGCCCTTTGAGCTGGCTGCTGGGGCTGTGTCTGTCAGCCCTGCCTGTGGGACAGCGATGGCCCCTGAGCTCTGCTGCTTTCTGCATCCTGTGGAAATGTCCATGGTTCACCTTTATTAATCTTTAATTGTATATAGCTAGAAATCAAGCAGTTTGTTCTTTCAGGCAAACTTGTGAAATACAGAGCATCCAAAAGCCTTTTGACAGAATAGTTTATACTATTTAAAGCTCTGTTTAGACCCTGAAGCACTTCTGTGCAAAAAAAATGGTAGAAAGTTTTAAAGTGATAGAACTCTTGACTTCCTCCTGTAAATATCAAGATTAAAACAACAGATACAGTTGTGAAAGCTGTTTTTTTCCCTAGAACTTTACTGTCTCTTGGACTGTTGTACTGTGTGTCCCAATGTATTTCCAGGCTATCCATACGCTTGTGAACACATCTTGTTCACTGGTGTTTCAGTAACTGTTACAGCATTTTATCTATTTCCAGGCTCCTTTCCCTTTCAAGTAAAGCAGTTTGGGGCCTTCAGTGCCAGGATTTTAGAAACTAGCTGTGAGCACTTCACTGCCAGCTTATATTATCCGTAGTGTTGGACAGCTAATAGGATCCACTTCTTTTCTTTTATACCATTACCTTGCAGTACCGTTCTTCCAGTTATTCCCTCTGTGTCAGGGCCTCTTCAGCTAGCCTGCTTACTTAGGTTTCTATTCTCTAGCTTCAAAGACTTCTCTTACAATCCGTCTTCTCTTCATTCACAATCCCACCACCATGCACAAAGCTCCAGAGGTAACTTTTGTTGTGTATGAATGACTTTTTTTGTTGTTGCAAAAATGTGGACTTCCTGGAGCAATATTTTTAATTGCCTTTTGAAATATATTATTTTCCTGACAAAAAGAGAAATAATCAAACTAGCTATCTAGCAACAAAATGAAACCACACACTGAAGCTTTCTGTACAACATATAAGGAAACAGTATTTTGTTAAATGAAGCATATATGTCCTATATGAGCTGAAAGATTTGATGCTGGAGGAAATGTAGTACAATACAGGGTCTCAGCTGAGATTGTACAAAAATATATGGCTAGTGAAAACTTTCTGGGTAATCATATACATTGCAGAAGCTGTGAAATAAATATTTAAGATAATATTAGTCCCTGAACTGTTTCTGGATGCTTGTGAGTTAAGACATGAAGGTGGAAAAAAAGGTAAGATAAATGGCAGAGCATAGTCAAGCTTCTAGAATAAGATCTAAGAGACAGAAGTCAGCTTCAGTCTTGGCTGTCTCAGAAACTCAGTGTGAAGTGTCATTTCTCCAGATCTCAGTTTCATCATCTGTTAAGTTGGAGACAGTAATTTTTACCTTGTCAAAAAATGTAGAGTCATAATTCCTTAAATATTCTGAGGGATGCTTGTTTCTTGCAACCTGTAAACTACCACAAATTCATCTGAAGAAACTGGTTGTGCATTAGAGTATTTTGAATAGTGTATCTGAGCAAAGAAAATGAAAAGTAGGAAACAAATGACTTGTGCATAAATTTCTACCTTGTTCTCAGTCCTAAAGCGCAGGTGTTGTCAGTGGAGAGTCATTACTTTTGTGCTGAGTAAAAACAACCCATACTTTGCTTAACTTCAGCAAATCTGAAATTCTCTAAAACATGGTCCCGTAAACTGTAGTCTCCATTTAAACCAATGTCGGGCAAAATAACTGAAGTTAATAAAAAAGTCCTTGTGAGACTGTGAACAGAACTGCCATATTTTCCCTTCTGGTGTCTACAGATGAGATGAGAAGGTGTGCTAAATGGACCATAGCTGCAAAATGCTTCATGTTACAAAGCATCCTCCAGACTTAGGGGTAAATACAATAGTGAGCCCGTCTAGTAAATTAGATGTTTGAGGACTCTCAGTAAATAAACATAAACCAACCATTCTAGGGAAATGCAGACCAGGCTCTGAAAATACTTGGCCTTATTTGCAGTTTCATTAGTTGTTCTGTGCTCAACTGTCCTGCCTTAACAGAGCTGAAGACTTCTCTACATCCTTCACACACCTGCAGTCTAGTGTGTCAGTCTGAAGTACGAAATGTGGTTGAGGTCTGGAGGAAAGATGTGAAACAGCAGTAAGAAATATGTGTTAGTACAACTTAGTAGCATTTCTGATTTTCCTGTCCTAGTCTGCTAATCAAATGACTTAGAAATAAAGGTTTCTGTGAGGCACCCAGTGCACTCATTCTCACTCATAGAAAATGTTAGGAACACTAACAGCTTAACCCAGTGTCAACTTACATACTTACAGTTCATAAGGTTTACAGTGGAATGGTGCTGAATACAAGGGAGGCAATTAAAGGAAATGAATGTGAGATCTGTAAAGTTATTTATTCTTGATATAATGGAGTACTTACAGGTTTTCTAATACTCTGAGGTGAAACCTTAATAAAATCCAGTAATGCATGGCCTCCTGAATTTAGCACTTTATACCTTCCTCAAGGTGGGCTAGTTTGGCCATGAGGATTTAGAAAAATAGATAAATTTTAATATGTTGTAAGATAGTATTTATAGAGGCATACCAGTTATGGAAATCTCACCTACAGATGCCTTTTCAATCAACACAGGATGTATTGATTTGTTAGAAATCATAGAAGGAAATTCAGGAGAAAAAGTCCCACAAAAATTCCAAGATTTGGGGATCAGATTACTCCAAAAGCTAATAAAAAACAGCAGCTGCATTTATCTTCCTGCTGCGGTTAATGCTAGGCTTAAGGGCCTGCTAAGATGCAGTTTTGCACCACTCTGAAAAAACAGGCAAGTGTTTGGTGCAGTAGCTTTTGTGTTAATGTTGGGAGCAGAGGCATTTACAACGTGGAAGTGATTCTGCTCCAGGCATATCAACAAGTGTGTCGTCATTGCAGGAGGGTGCCTTAAATGGCAAGGGAAGGATGGCTTGCAAACCACAGCTTCTGAAAAACACTCTTCACTGAGCAATGAAGACATTTTAATAACACTGAGCATGTCAGATATGCCATTTTGGCTGCTCTTTCTGCAGCTGATGCTCTCTGTCTTTGCAACAGAATTTCTGCTCACCTAAGTCTCACCTCTGTGTTGATGACAGTGGAAAGTCTGAAAAGACTTTCAAGTGTCTTATAGGATTTATTTTATCCTTTTGTATATGTTTGTTTTGTTTTAGATTTGTTGTTGTGGGGTTTTTTTCTGTATTTTGTTGACTTTCTTTGGCTTTGTGGTAGAACAGGAAAATCAATCCACTTGTTTTTATTTTTAACCTACTACGGCTCTTTAAACTCAAAGTTCTGCTTTCTTGTTACCTTCCTTGAGAAAGCTCTTTGGACGAGACACCCCCAGTTTTGGCTATAAGCTCCAAAACACTTGAGAACTATGGTTTGGTTTTTTTTGTAGAAATCACCAGATTTTCAGAAGACCTCTATGTATTGGTCACTGAGACGATGTGAAAAGTTGGAGTGTGCAGCTGCAAGTTAACATTTTCTGCAAGTTTTTCTGAAAGTGTGAATATGGAACACTTGGGAAGTCAGGAAGAAGCTTCTCCTGTGTGTGTGTGACTGTCTGGCCTGTGTGGACAGCAAGGCTAATGACCACAGTCATGATCAAACATTCTTGTTGGGCCCAGTGCTGTACAAATGCAGGATGAAATATGATCTTTGTCTCAAAGGATTTATGAGCTGATTCTGGACAGCATTGATACTTCTTAAAAAGGAGTGGTGTAGTGGCAAGAGGAAAGACAAGTAAGGGAAAAAAGTAATGGTAGTGTATGTGCCCAGCTGAAGAGCTTGCATAATCCCTTGGCTATTTATTTCTTTTTCTCAGAAAGTGACATACAGCATCTTATTTAAAGCAACATACGACTGAATAAGTTATTGCCTGGATCCAAAACAAACTTTCCTGCATAGGTCCATGTATTACAGGTCTCACACTGTGCTCTTATAACTTCTTTATGTGACAACTGATGCACATATTCCAGGAAAATAACTCTTAATGACAGAACTACTGTCAGTGAAAACTTACAGTGCTCCAAAGCTGCTCTCTTGCTATATCGCAACAATAAAAAGTCAGGTCACATATAAAGGTGCTATATTTATTTCCAATTATTATTTTCTCCAGCTGTTTAATCTTTTCATTAACATATTGCATTCTCTCACCAGTGAGTGAAATACAATAAACAAACAACAGAATGTGTGGATGATGCGTTGCAGACACACATGTATTCACTCTCTTGTGTGGGAAACCATATAATCTCACCCCTCTGATTCTCAATTCTTGTAGCAGGCACTCTGTCTGCAGGAGATGGGCTAATGTGAACCACGTCTGGATATGAAAGATAGGGACCACATTCAGTTCAGAAATTTTTTTGTGTTGCTTTTAGTGTTCTCATACCGAAATGCTCATAAATAGCAATAACAGTAATAAATTAATTTTGACCTGTAATTGATCTAACAGATTTACTTAGACTGAAAAAAAAATCACACTATAACTCTTTTTCTTCAAACAAGCAAGAAGGAAAAATATACAGAACTTATCTTCAGGGCTGCACAGGATGACATCAAGTTTCCTGAATATCAGATGGTGAACTCTCTAGACACAAGCTTTGGGAGTTGCCTAAAATTAATTCAGGTTTGACCTGGTTCCATATTACTGTATAGGATATTTATTGAAATATTTATTGAAGTCTACAGAGGGGGCTTTTTTGTGGAATTGGTTGTGATTCATTTGTTAAGTTGGAATTCAGGGTCAAAAGGACTTCTGAGTTCTAGATGGCTGCAAGTTTTAGTGAAAAGATTCTGCTGTGAAATGCTAAGGGCTTGGAATGGCTATGTTTGCTGTTACAGTAGTTGGTCATGAAATACAGCTGTGAGTAGAGTCTTGACTGAAGGTCACGTATTGATTAATAACTGTTTAATAATATTGCCTTTCTGTAAAATCTGAGCTCTTTCTGTTATATCAGCTTGTCCGTGTGGCAGTGAGCAACCATAGGTAGCAGTAAACAGGTATGTAACTCTACATTGTTTTTTTAAAAAAACACTTAAAATCTTTATGATAATCTTTGAAAAACACTTCAATGATTGACAGAGTGGTAAATCTTTTAATCTATGGCTGATGTCAGATCTTTACAGTGGTAGTGTATGCAATTGGCATCTTTATAGTGAATTTTTCTGTAGTTACACAAATAAGATTCAGAAAGAAGTTCTGATCAGATATGAAGCCAGCTGAGGGGAGATCAGTGTTGTGGGACAGTGAGTCAGGATGTGATGGTACAGCTGTTGCTACTCCAAAGCATCAGAGGAAGGGACTGAGATGGCAGTGGGGAACAGAACAGCTGAAAGGAAGAGGAGACAGAAAGACATAAAAAACTGTTAGAAAGCTTCTGTGTCACACTGCAAGGCCTGAGATAGAAGCCAAAGTCCCTGAGTTTCACCACTCCTGTGCTGTGAGCAAATGCTTGCAAAACTCATTGATAAATGTCTTATAGCATTGTCTGACACAAAAAGAGAAAATGTCCTAATGCTGTTGGCACCCCCTAACCCCAAGGGGCGGATCTGAGCGAGGAGTTACACACATCCCAGTCCTGCTGATAAAGCCTGGGGAGAGCAGCATTGTGCCCTTTCATAGACTCTCTGATTGTTTTTTTGAGGGTGGCGGATGTTTTTAAAAACTAAGAAATCATGTGTACAGAGTGACATGAATTTTGCAAATCTAAGTACCCAGTTTTCAGGAAGTAACGTTGTCTCAATATCTTATGGAAATTTTTGATGTCACATACAGTTTTTCCACTACAGGATCCTCCTCTCTTTGTAGAGAATGAAAATACATTCAGCTTATTATTATATCTGTGTTGCTCCATGTATAGTTCTGGCTGTGTTTATGGAACTACTGTTCAAAACTTTCTGCAACTATAAATATTAGTTTCTTCTTAAGCTTTTTGGTGATGGTACTTATCTTTTGTAGCTAAGTGCCACACACAGATTTTCATATTGTAATGACAAAATGATCCAAAGAGAAAATCAATCTATTGATTCAGAAAGCTTAATCTGAGACAAGCACCATAGTCTTTAAAGCACCCTTCAGTTAATTTGCAGTTTGGAAATGTCACCACTTTTGCAAATTGGATTGGTACAATTAAGATAAGAACCTGTCAAACACAGAACAATTATTAATGACTGCTGTATGGAAAATTAGTATAAGTAGATCTTGGAACATGATACAATTTTGTGTAGAGCTGGAGTATAATCCTGTTACCTAGACAAGCATTTTACTACTTAGCTCTGGGGTCTCTTTAGTTTTTGCGGTCCCTGCCTCACTAACTCCATGGCTCATGCAGCGCGTTAGCTCTGCAGGTAAAAAGTATCCTCACCACGTGCTCTGGAGCGTCTCTGTGCTGCTCCAAAAGAACAGTCTGCCATCACAGAATGAAAGAGCTCGGTAACTGTCCATAAGTCTTAGGAAAGGAAAAGAACTGGGGCTTTGCACTGGCAATACCAATGCACATTTGCCAACTCTTGAATAATTACCTCTGGTACCTAGACAGTGTCTCTTGGAACAGCTTGATTTTATTATAAAATAGCCATCATTGGTTTTTTGTTTTGTTGTTGTTGGTTTGTTTATTTTTGCTGTGTTTGTGGTTTTTTGTTTGTTTGTTTTTGTTGAAACACCTAGTAAGGTCCAGTTAAACATTCAGTTCTTCACAGGAGTATAGCACCAAACCTGCCACATTCCTGCACGCCTTGACCTACTTATTTCTGAGGATTACAATTGTTTCTATTGTATTTATGTCCATGAAAGTGACTTGCATTGTGTTAGTGTTACCGTTATTTTGTCTTGTTTTCTGTTGTTGTTATCAAAATGGACATTGTCTTGTTGATATCATTGATTTGACAAAGGGCTTTAAATGTTGTTTTGTGAGGCTTTCCTCCTTTTTGTGAAAAGGAATGAAACATATTAAAGTAGATGCCACATTTCAAGTAGATAATGTGAATGTTGATAACATTTATAACGATCTTCACTAGATCTGTGTGATATCAGGAAATGCAAAACGTGTTAAGTTTCAGTTTGGATAAAGGGCAGTATAATTCCCATTTAACAGAGCACGGAATTGAGATGGAAATATGAGCGAGATCATACTGAACAATGATTGCATTGTATCTGTTTTGAGCTATAGCCTTTATTTTTCTATTCTTAATCAGCACCAACATTTGTGAGGTGGATGTTGCTAGGAAATTTAAGTGGAAAATATTTGATGTCTTCTCTCAGGTGTAGGAGAAGTTTGAGAAGAAAAATGAAAACTGATTTGTTGCCTGTTTCACATCTTTGTAAGTTAAGACATCAAGCAGATTTTGTGTTACTGCTCTAATGCCAAGATAAGAATGAAGTAATAAAAGAAAATAGTTTAGTGTCTTTGGGTCACGTTTGGATCCCTGCAGCACAAACTGATTTCAGTCTTTCTGATAGCAGCCAGGACTAGTGCAGAGCTTAGCTCTGCCCACGAGTTAGCCACTACCCACTGATTTGCTGCTTAGTCCCTTGTCTCCTGTCACCAACTCCAAAGCCAGGGAAGAGCTGGACGGGGGGTCAGCATTGAGAGAAGCTGTGGAATCTGATAAGATTGTAACGCTGAGCACATTTATAGTAATGGAAATAATGTCCTTCATTTTCTTAGTGATTATTTCTGATTCATTTTGAGGGAGAAGGACTAACACTCTTGAACTGATTCATCGAGATAGGTAGCATCTTTGTCTCTAGATGAGTATGGAAAATTACCTGACCTTTGATGGATATTTTGATAAAAGCAGACACACAGGCCTAGGCTGAGTTTCCAGGAAGTGTAGGCAGAATACTATAATTCTTCCACTTATAACAAAGATTAAAGGCAATTCTTGAAAGGGAGGGGGAGAAATTCTTGCTCACAGAAGTTGCTGAGGATGTCTCTCTTCTCCAGAGAGTTAGCATATTGTTGCAAAATGAATGCAGAGGGGGAGAAAAAATGTCTAATTAAGAAATGTCATTCTTTTTCCAGTCAGGAAGGCATCTCATTCATCTTAATAATGGTTAGAGCTGCACTACCGAAATTATTATAGTGCCCCTTCTGAAATTCTTACCTGGAGAAGCTTTCAAACTGTGTGAGAGTTTTGCCTGAGAAAAAATAGCTTGTCTTTAAAATAAACATCAGTGAGATTTTACTCATTTTACTTATTTAAATCTGTGCCTTTGAGAAAGCGAAGAGTTATTCTAGAATACATCACTATCAAGCTAGACACACAAGGCTTGATCCCTCAAGCAGCATCCAGAATTCCCAAACCTTTAATGGGATGACAATTCTTTATAGCCTGTGGTTTTAAATAAGTAAGTAGAAAGACAATAATTCTTCCTAAATGCCAAAGGGTTTAGAATAGTTTTCTGCAATCAGGAATCTACCTGAACTTCGATTATTTCATACATGTATAAGGGGTTTTGAGTGAAACATAATGTCAGTGGCCGTGATTTTTATCTTCTAGATGAGACAAAAAATGTAATTTCCTTAAAACATCCACAGAACATTTTTCATTACAATATTACCTTGCAAAATATTTGTGTCATTAGAAGGAAAAGTATGTATTTGCAGAAATCAGGTCGCATATTTATGTTAGAAAGTGCTGCTAAACATTAAAGGAAATGCAAAAGAGCCTTGGGACACCTGTTCATCACAGTAAATTGGCACTTTATAGAGCTGATATCAAATATTTCTGCTTCATAAATGGACTTCAATGCACTTTTATAAATATCTTGCTGTTACACAGAGCTCAAAACACTTTAGCGAAGAAAAGTCATAATTGCCAGGTTAAATGGAAACAGATCCTGAGAGCTGACTTCTAAAAGGTCACCTGGAAAGTTGTTGGACAAAAAGAAATACTCTGGAACTTTTGTTGCATAAGAAGCCAAAAAAAAAGGAGGGGAAATGAAGACAAAAGAAGGAACATTTTTTAATTCAAACTTTTAAGTTGTTTTGTAGCAAACTCAAGCAAAAAGTCGTATTACACAAAGCAAAACAAGAGGAGAGTGTAACGTTGATTACCATGCAAAACAAACCATTTTTTTTCGTGAATCTTGTTAGTCAATCAGCAAAGTGGTGGGAAGAGCTAGGTGAAGAAATCCTGGGTTAACCTTCTGCATAAAGTACTTGTCACCCTAGCAAAGAGTAGACACAAGAACTTAATCTGCTATTCAGCAAAGACTAGCAGGGGAAGGCATGAGACATCCTTCTTCCTGGGAGAAGATTGCTGTCAGCTTCAAAAGAAAATTTCTGCCTACTTCAGGCAGGGGTATCACACTGAAGCACAAAAAAAGGGTTGCTTGGACAGTTGGGGAAGATTAAAGGTGGTACCTTTTGGATGTTTTGGAGCATGAGCATGAGTAAATCAAGAGCAGAGAATTACCAATAAGGCCCTAGCAATTTTGCAGCAAGAGTCAGTACATTTAGTAGCTGTGTTTAATTTTATGATCTGGAAATGTTGTGCTACTGCAGGAGGCAAACGGACTTGAGAATTAACATGATCAAGACACTAACAAGAGGTGTTAGTGAGGTAGATTTCTATATGGTTACCATCTCCTCTCCTTCTAAAAGAAATCCAAACCTAAAATCAAACCAGTTCAGCTGTGCTGATGATGCAGCCTCCTAATCTGTGTCTTGGATCAGAGTTACACATCTCTTTGAGTCCTGTTTCACAATCTGTGCCCATAAAATAGTGTTTTTGCTGGAGGTGAAAGGTGTTGCAGAGTGTGCGTGGTTGCAGCATTGGTGCAGTCACAGGGGCAGATGAGAAGTCTCACTACCGGAAATGTGATTGTTAGGGAAACGATTTGTCATAAAATTCATTGTAATGCCATATTTCAGAACAAAAAATGTTTCAAAGCTTTTAGCTCAGAAACAAATTCAAAACCAAATCCCTATGACTTCCCATACTGCAACAGGAGATTTCACTCATAATGAAGAACGCTGGGAATGACTGACAGTGTGTGATGCTGAGTATTTCAGGTGTTGGATGTTGATTTCTTGTTCACAGATTTCATCTAGGAGCTTCACAGTGCAGTTGTTGGAGAAGAAAACAGTTCTGTTGCAAATACATCCTAGCTTGGTCTCTCTGCTCATTATCTTTCTAGTACACGACTTTTCATATGCTTGCTATTGCTGTAATATACAAAATGCTTTCTGAGTTTCATTTTTTTGATGATTCTTTGCTAAAAATAATTAGATTTAATGTTCTAAGTGTCTAGCGCTTACAGTCTTCCTGGTGCATATTGCTTTTGATGCAATAATTAATGTAGTGATCAAAATGGCGAGCACCAGCCCAACTCATGCTTCATCGTAGGTAAAGTCTTGCTACAAGGAAATTAGAAGAAGTTGAAAAGATTTCTTAAATTTTCTCAACTCAGACAGGAGTTGTCTGTATGCAACAGAAAAAAAAAAAACCAAACCATAGGGTTTAAACATTATACAGTACAGATTCTCCAGATCTGGGGGGATTTAAAGGATTCTCTGGAGATGCAAGGCTTGTTCATCTTCTGCAAAACCCAATTCCTGCCACTTTCTTGGCTTACAGGGCCAGAGGCAATTCAAGGACACATCTAGGTCCATTGCACTAGCTTTGTACTGTCAGCAGACTAATAATTCATCAGGATGAACTTTCTGTATTTCTTTATATAAATATACCTTTAATCCGGGGTAGGAAGCCTTATTTTCAGTGGTACTTATCATCTGTTTATCAAGGCAACTTCATTGAAATTGACTTATTTTTCACTGTTCTTTAATTTTTGTGATTCTGTTAAGCAGACAGAAAGAATTTTTGTTTATTTCTGGTTTGGGGGCGGGGCGGGGCAGGGTGTGTGTGTGGATTTTTGTCTGTTTTTTAATTTAAAGAAAGTGTATTGATAAGAATCTCTTTCAAAAGCTTAATAATGCAAGGTAGGAAATAAAAAGGTCCTTAAAAATTGTAAGGTAGATAAGAAATATGATGTGAAATGCCCAGGCATAAACATCTTCGACTGGATCTCTTCTGCAGGTAGAAACATGCTCTAAGCTGCCTCCTGCTGCCTTGGCCCTCTGGCTGTCCAGGAGGATGTCCCGCTCCTTCTATCCTGCAGATTTAGGCTTCCTTCATGTGGCAACCAGGGCATGGCAGATGGAAATGCTTCCCCTTTGGTGTCTGGTATGCTTGATCTGGACCTATAATCCTGGAAGTGTTTTCAGCTTTGCTGATATAAAGATAGTAATCCATTTCTATTGATGCATTCAGGATGAAATCTGAGGCCTTCTGAGGGTCTTCTAGATTGTTAAAAACTAACAGAAACAATCGAACAGAAGGTTAAAGATGCCTTTCGACAAAGTTCTCCTGCAGTTGGCCACAAAGAGATTCCTGTTCACTTTTTGAAAGTGTGAGGCAATGTTAAAAACCATGGCTGGCTACAATCTGTTAGTGGTGTGGGAAAGGGGTACAGCAGCGTGACAGCACAGCCTGTTTTCTCCTGTGAGCAGTGGGGAAGAGAAGGAAGAGAAGAAAGGGGGCCCATTGCCTTTTTTTTTTTTTCTTTTTTAATGATGGATTTTCTTTTAAGAAAGATGTCTGCATATAGCTTCTGAATGTTGTCTTTAGGAGATAAGCTTCAGAGCTAAATGATGTGAGATTCACCCAAAACTTCTTGAAGGAGTTATGAATATGAACTTAAAATAAAAATAAAAACCAGCTTCCTAACCAGCAGTTGCTATGGTGAAGGTGGTCACAGAATCACAGAATGTAAGGGACTGGAAAGGACCTCAAAAGATCACCTAGTCCAGTCCCCCTGCTGGAGCAGGAACACCTAGACAAGGCTACACAGGAATGTGTCCAGGTGGGTTTTGAATGTTTACAGGGGAGGAATCAGTGTACTACAGTAATTGTCTTATTAAAGGTATCTCTTTGGACTTTAGATCAACGAACTTTCAGTATTTAAATAATATTTGAAATAGCAATAGCAGAACTATGAAAGGAAAAAGTACTTTGGATGTTTGCACTGGGCAGCTCAGACCATCCTAATCAGGACAGTCACTGGATTTTCTGTGTGTGGTGCTCATGGAGGATAAAATACAAACAGTCTTATGTCTTAGATAATAACAACTGTGTTGTACTGTGACGTACCACAAAGCTTGTGTTATTTTAGAGGCCTCTTGTGTAGTGCTTTGTAGCTGAAGCAGCATGCTAAAAATGAAAGATGAGTCAGTAGAGCATCTACATTCTCTGCTAGTTTAGTTTTACAAAAATTCTGTGTTTTCAGATGATGGTAGGCTGAAGCGTTAATATTTTTATACATTGCTACTATTCACCTTACCTCAGTGAGGAAGTTTACTCATTTGCGGGTTGACAGGCAGCCTTGCTATGGGAACGGGAAGGCGCTTGCTTACAAAGCAAGCTGAGGGCTGGTTTGCTAAGAACAGACCAATGCTCTGCAAAATGGAGATAAAATTAAGGCACCCACATCCCGTGACATCACATAGTTTTTGCAGGCTGCCATTTACCGGGGAATTGAAAGAAGTCCATTAATTCCAAACACTGTTAAAACACCAAAATGCTTGAAAAGTTATGCTTGATTTCCCTTCTACTCTGTCCAGTTGAAAGTATGCCTTGTGAGCTAGATCTGCTGATGCAACTGAGCCTCTTCCTGGCGGTGTCAGAGGAGGAGCAAAATCAGCTCTGACTGCTTGTCTGCCATGTTAGTTTTGCAGGTGAACATAAGTACATTCCCATCATTTGTAGTTAACGCAACTCTTCTTGTACAGCTATAGTCCTTATTTGCTATCAGTTCTGTCTGTTCTTATCCTCATTCAAAGAATGTTAGATATACAGCCTTAAATCATTAAAAAAACCCCTGTGTGCTATTTCTGGGATACATACACATTTCTGATGAAGTTATAGGTTAGGTGGAAATAGACATTTTCTTCTTGTGTTTGGGAAGAATAATGGTAGGGACTTAAATTTTTATTTATCTTTAGCAATAAACTATTAAATGGGGCTGACTGTGTCTATTTTGGAAACTCCTCTAAATTGAGAAGGTTATCATCTGAAAAAGAAACAGAATTTTTCATTAGTTTACCTGAAGCCAAGCAGTATTTCCCCAGTGAAATCTGGTCAAGACTAGGAAGATAAACGTAGTGCCATGGTCACATGTCAGAGGCTTGCTGGGCAGGCAGATCTAAATTACTATCTCTGTGGAAGACCAAACCAATCTCTTTGATCTTGTCACCTCTGAATCTCAGAATTTCTGACCAAGTTGGCAGAGACACAGCAAACTGTCAAGGCATCCCAAAATAGGCAACCTCTATGACAATTCTGAAGCAACTGCAAGTTCACAGTGAAACTCTGGTGTAAGAACATGTTGGTGTTTAGGCTATGGAGACTGGACACATCTTTAGATGGGGATTTTTGTACTGTGGAGGCATCAGAGTCATAGACCAGTTTCTTGGAGTGTGCCATAAGCAGATGCATGATGATAAGATAGTGACCAGAGACAGGCAGGGAGGGATCAGCCCCTTGAACACAGACCCATTGCAGTTTAGAGCCAGGCTGCTGAAACTGCTTCAGAAGAAGCAGAGAATAAGGAACTTCTAACCATCGGGGGGGGGGGACAAAAAATGACAGCAAAAATAGTCTATCACGTATGGATTTTGCAACTTGAGGCTTCCCAGAAGAAAGTAGCATTGTCTTGTGCATGTACAGAAAGAAGTGGTGCCCAGCAGGACTCGCAGCTAGCCCTGAATGTATCAACACTGAAACATAAGCTGTTGTGTCAGCATTAATGCAGAGCCTGAGAAGGAACACATGGAGACATTTTGTTGGAGAAAGTTACTGCTAGAGACCAAACTTATTTAACAACAGTTTTGTTACTTTTAAGTCTTCAAATAATTCTTCTGCCCCTTCTTAGTGAAGTGGTGGATTGCAGTGGGTTATGTTTACTTTATGCGATATCTCTATAGCTCAAATACTCTTCATATGCCAAACCAGCATATGAAGAGTATTTGAAACTTCAGGTGTACAAATGGGTGAACACCAATATTGACCTCTCAGTTTTGTCCCCTGGGGTCCAAAGGCAGAAACTTGACAAGGCGACGGGAACCCTCCCATGGTGAAGCCACTCAAATCTAAACTGAAGCTGAATTATACTGAAATGGGAATTTGACTATGCGGCTGTAACAGCAATAACTCATGGCCAAAAAGGATGTGACTACAGAATAAACAAGGCAGAGAGCTCCCTGAGCAAGCAGTAATACAACTAGCTGCAAAAGTAGGGTTTTACAACCACACTTGGTAGTGTAGTACCAAAGCACATTAACATTGATGAGGAGAAAGATTACTTTCCTTAGCAACTGCCAGTAACTTTAGACTGAAAGACAAAACATGCTTGGCGATGAAGCCATTTTAACATTGTGTAGCTTTGCACCAGTAAAAGCACCTGCACTCCTGGCTGTTCACAGGGAGAAAGCCATGGTCAAATAGATTGCAATTGGCCTAATTTGAGAAGTTGCGCATGATATCAAGTTCAGTGAGACTCCATGCAGCCATGAGCCACTCGCCTCTGCAGACCCAGCTCCTCTGCTACAGCCAGTTTCCCAGTCACCCATGACTAGGATTGAACAGGGGGGATGTCAGCTCATGTGGAAGATGTTGGGGACCTCAGTGCCATTTCTTGCATTTTTTTGGAGAATGCTTTTGTAAAAGATCCATTTCCATTTATCAGAGAACCATATTCCTTTGGGGTAGCGATTTGCCAAAATTAATTGACAGCCTTTAGTTCAATTTTCTTTTATACAATCTGCTGTGGTCCTAGAGGAATGGCTACTCATCCCCTAACAGAAACACATGATGTCCTGGGTAGGGAGTTCCATTCCCTCATAACTGTGCTCCTTTTTTTCTTGGTGCTGTCAGCCTAAAGAAGGCTGGTGGTTTCCTGCCTTATCTTTCACTACACTATTTCAGATTGCTTTACACCATCATCGCTGCAGATGCTGTTGGTCTATCCTTAATGCCTTTGGGTCTTGGTTACGTGAATGTATGTAAAGACCATAATTTATTTCCAAAAGGAAAAACAGACGTGGCATTGTGTTAACAATGCACGGGTGATTGATTTTGCAGCAGACATTATGATGGGCAGAGCATCATGCATTCTTCACCATGTAATTCTCTACAAAACAATATTGTATAGCGAAGTGGAAGCCAGAAGCTAGAATTTAACTTTTGTATAGATTTTTCAAACTTTGGAGGGCAATCTTGAAAACCCTAACTGAAATGCTGCAGCCTGTTTGAGTCTTTGGCTATAGTGATCTTAATTGCCTTGCTAATGGTGGGCACCATTATAAATTGTGCATCATCATTTTAATATGAATGAAACTGCCTTGAAATTTTCAGTTAGCAGTATGAAGTGTTATAAAACCAGACAAATTGACACAGAGTTTGGCTGCGGGTGCTGTAGACTGTGCAGGGTTTTAATCAGAGTTCTGTTTATCCAAGTGCTCCTGACAGCTTACATGTGGGTGCAGAGCAGCCTGTGGAGAGCCAGGTGACTCCACGCTGGAGCTGGGCTGGACACAGCTAAGGGGTGGGCAGAGAAAAGGTTCCTGTTCCCCTCTTCCTACTTGTACTTGTTGCTGAGGTGGTATTAGGGGTCTGTTCCATGCTTACATGCTGTAGCAGTCCTGATTCAGAACATCATCTTAATTCAGAGTATGGGCTTAATTCCTGCTGAAGTCAATGATGAATTTGTGCTTCTTGAAGTGCTACTTGAACACCAACTAGTACTTTTTGTCTCTTTTGGTTTCTTCATACTATTAAGTCTGTGTAGCTTATGTGTGAAATGCTGTATAGGTGCTAAGTAATATCTCCAAGTGTCTCAATCTACACAGTTGCAAAATTTCTGACTCTTAGTTAAAAATGAAAGAGCATTTAGTTTGGCCAGGTCACCTGATCATAAATTAATCAGCATTGAAACGAAATGCTGTTAAAGTATAGATGTTGAAAGAATAAAATCTTACCCATATTTGCACATACTGTGACTTTCTGCTTCAGCTTTCCATCTGTCCTCACAGAAGACATTACACATGCTACTTCCAAACTGCTCCATCTATGTGTATGTGCATATACAAACTGATACTTGTTTTCCAGATCAAATCGAGTTTCTCACCTCCTGCTTCCAAGTGGGAGTTGTTCTTGCTGTTGTCATAAGATGTGGAATGCTACCATGTACATCTTTCTTATATTAGACATCAGAAATGTTTACAGGTCTGCTGAATTTCCTGGCTTGTGCGTTGCTGTGCCTATATAAAGAGTGCAAAATTATTTGGAGCATGAAATTGGATTTTCTCTTAGCTTTGGCCTGAGGACTTTCCATGGGTCCCTATACTTTGAAAGGTCCATAACATTATTTTCCTAAATAAATGATTGTCTAGCATTTTTATCTAATATCTTTGATTTTACTTTTCTTTTCCAGACTGCTCACTTAATATTTTTAAAATAAAAAATTATATAATACAACTAGGAAAAAAAGAATGCTAATGCAATTTGCTTGCCATATTCAAAAGATGGAAGCATACAATCTTTATGTTCCTTTTTTTCTTCAATTATTTAAAGCAATACTGAAATTAGTCTTGCTCAAATCTGAGGAACATGAGCTTTAGATTTTTCAGGTTCTTTGCTGGAATATGGGGTTCCACAGTCCCTGTGAGCAGAGTGGAATCCTTCCACCATTCTGAGCCCTTACTTTCATCTCCTGAAACATTCAGCACACACTGTCTTTTAGAAAAGAATGGTCAGCACAGGATTCAAAGCAAAATCAGGTGAACTGTTTCCCCCTCTTTTTGCTTATGATTATCAGATAGATTGTTAGTTAAAGTCAGGGCTTACACCTCAAGTTTGTTATAATGAAAATAACCAATAGAGAAAGAGGAAAAAAAAGGACACATTTAAAATGTAGGTAACTGCCCTGAGTTGGACATCAGAATTGATGATATGATTTTCAAAAGAAAGGTGAAGAAGGAAAGGAGATTGAGAAACTACTTTCACTGAAGGTTTTTATTGAATTCAAGAGGAGTTGTGCTGCTCAGCGCTGGTCAGAATCTGTTGTTCATCATTGCTTCTGGCAGGACATGAAGTACAGGTCTCTTCTCAATTGCGCTGGCTCAGCTTCCCTGAAGGGGCAGAGCCCAGGTTTAGCAATCCAGATTTCAAGATAGCGAGAGGCTTTTGTATGTGCCTGCACCACATGCTGGGAAGCTCAGGTTCTAGGATTTTCTCTCTTTGCAGCCCTACAAGTGTTCCTGTTTATGCAATCAGACAAGATAAGCATATTTTTTCATAGCACTTCAGATCCCTTGTCTGCAAACTTCGTGATTTTAAATGAATTTCTGGTTGCAATACACCAGTTTAGTAAGATAGTGCCATTGTCTCCACTTTGCATGGCCTGTTACAGAGGCACAGCGATGGGGGATACGTACATCCAGCCACCCTCCCACAGTAGTAAAATGTGGAATCCTTGGGTAGGACTTGGCGACAGTCCCAACTTTCCTCGTGCTGACTGAGTACAAGGTGGATTTCAAGTTATCTACCAAATATAGGAAATTTTAATTAGTTTAAATACTGGTAATTTCTGTTTTTCAATTAAAAAATGGATGATTCTGTATTAGTTTATACAGAAAATATATATAAGTGCTTTTTTGTTAATGGGCATTTTTTCTAAAAGAACTTGATCTACTTCATTGAATGATTTACTTTTCAAAAAGGAATTTTATGTGAGTAGTGCTGGTGGAACCTGATCCTATGATGCTTCCTATCAACATCTTGTGTGTATGTTTTACTGTGTTTTAAATTGTACCCTAACAAGTATACAGTTGATTTAGCTGTTGATCAGTGAATATTGTTTGTCACAACATTTTATACACAACAAGAATGTTATTCAGTGGCTTGTTTGATGAATGATATTCAATTCTGATAATTTCTGGCCTGAATGTCTGAAGGAAAAACAAAAGACTTGGGATAGTAACTAAGTTCAATCCCTCTCCCTTGGAGGAAAGCAAGCTCACTGGCTGCAGCTGGCAGCCCCAGGAGGGCAAGGAAGCTGCCCAGCAGGCACAGTTGGTATGGGAACGGTTCTCCACTGAGCTGCCTGATTTTTTTCCCCCTCTCTACTCTCTATCCTTTTAAGAAACAGAAGCTCAATGTCTATAAGCCAGTGGTGGTTAGGATCTCCTCTTAATGCTGGGAGAAATCTGGGTCATAGGAGATGACTGAGACTAGCAGGGTAGTTTAGAGCATTGCTGCTTGGAGATGTGAGGCTGGGACTTTGGCTCGTGGAGCACAGGGACTGCTGAGGGTCCTGTTAAGCTCGGAGCAAGGAGCTGTAGAAATAGAAATGACAGACTCCTGGAAAATGACATTTTTGTGCCATGTCTTTATTCTGTTTTGTGCCTTTCTGCTGTAGTTAAGGATCTTTCAAAGGCTGGGGCTGTGCAGGCAGAGTAACTGAGCACAGTAAAACCCAGTGCTGTGCACTGGAGGTACAGAGCACATGTGTTGCTCTGCTGTGGAATAAAGCAGCTAGTTTTCTTGAAGCCTGAACTGCACAATCATCGGAGAATTCAATTAAACAGTCATGTCACTCTGGTGAGCAGATAAAGTCAGATCCTCACTCTGCCCCAGTGTGCTCATCTGAACCATGGGACCTGTTCTCATCAAAGACAGCAGCTGACTCCCCCCAGCCCCTGCCCTGGACTCTGTAACAGGGACACCTCAGCAGCAGCAGCAAACATCACTGCAGTCCTCAGATCACCACTCCTGTGAGCTGCTTGGCATCTCATCAAAGTGTGAGAAATGTTGCATTCAGGGCACTGTCTGAAATGTGTGATTTTTGCAGCAGTAGTGCATTACTGGGAGCTTCACCTTGATGAGGAGAGGAACTGTCTTGTGGGAACAGTGCAGCTACTGCCTGTGCATTTACCTGTCTTGCTACAGCTGATGTAATCTGCAGCTTTGGAAAGACTTGTGGGGCTCTGGCTGTTTCTGTCTCCAGCCCCTAATGCCAAGGGTCTCGACAGGCAGGTGCTGTCAGAGGATCAGAGCAGCCCCCGGGAACCCATGCTGCGCCTTGGCAGCAGTGCTGAGTGTTGCTGTCTTGGTGGGTTGTTGCTCTGTGGTTCAGCACACTCTGGCCTCACTGGCTTGGGGCTGTTTGCTACCACTCAGCCCTGCTTGCGCTGCCCTCAGCCTTTCACCAAGGTGAAGGCATGGCACTCCTGTGGTACCTTTATATGTCCTTTTGCATTTAAAAAAATCTGCAATGCATAAGAAAAAAATGAAGTGTTTTGTTAGGGACTAGCCATTTGTGAGATAAAAGGGTGGATTTGTGAATTTGCACAGCACTAGATTGTCATTTGGGGATCCTGTTTGTAGCATAGACTTTTTGTAAAAATTTGTGAATGCCTGACCCAAGTTCTGTGGTTGATTGGTTTGTTTGTTTTTTACTCTTAATATTACCTTTGTAATACTGGAAATGTTCTTTTCCTTTTCTCCATCTTGTCTGACTGAAAGGCATAAGTTGTCCTGTACAGCATCCATAGAAGGTAGCGCCAAGCAGTTGTGGTTGGGATTGAGGAATAAAGATACTTCTTCATTATAAATAAATTAAAAGGAACCAACCTCACCTTGAAAATCAGAAGTCCATCTAAAACTGTTTACTAGCTCAGAGTACAATGTGCATCTAATGTTATAAAATTAAAAAAAACCAAAACCCCAAAACAGAGAGAAAGATTAAAAGAGATGCTCCGGTCTCTTTTCAGAGCCTATGTGTTTTCTTCCTATTTTTGGTTGTGCTTTGATCCTATTTTGTAGGAAAGCTAAGTATTTGCAAATCCACGTGATGTCAGTAGGAGACATAGATGTTCAGAGCACCTGAACTTCAACTATTTGTCTCTGTTACTTGCGCTCCTCATTCCACTCCCCCAGACCAGTTAGCTTTTTTTGTTCAGGTCTTTAACATAACAACGGATCAGAGAAAAATTTTAGTACAAAAAAGAAAAGCTCATAGACAACTGTCATTTCTGGAAAGAAATGTTCATTTCTTTTTAAAAATCACTGCCTGCATCCTTTTGAAAATCACTGATTAGAGTCCCCATGGGCATAATGCTCCCAGTAGGTACAGAGCTGTTGATCCAAGGACTTCATGCTAATGGATCTCTACCAAACAGGTGTTCCAGATTTCAAGAGGTTTTGTATTACCAGTGGCTAAAGTGCTGCTATTCATACAGTGCTGAACTGTTTATGGTTTGGCATTTGAGGTGATTAAAGGTAGTTTAGAGAAATATTTCCATGTTGTTTTTGTTTTGCAGAGTAAAGGACTCAATTTCTATTGCTGGCAAAATGATGTGAAAAGTAATGTGCAGTCAGGAAGAGATCTACAATACCAGATAATACTTTTATCTTGAAGGAACTCAGAAGCAGATAGAGAAGCAAGTCAGATATTTAAATAAACCATGGTCCAATGAGAAAGTCTGAGATGAAGAAGTTTGCCCTTACCTCACACTCTCACCAACAGTCAGTTCTCAGCTGCAGCCTCCTTTTCTGCTCAAAACTCTTGAGCACCAAGCTGCCTGCAGCTGTGCTCAGTAGCTCCCCAGGACTGGTAGAGCAAGCAACTGCAAAATCATGGCAGTAGGAATTGAGAGGACAGGGTGGTAGTTACATGTCCTTTCCTCCTTCTGCTTGCCATAAGCCATCTGCATCCAGCAAATCCACAACCAGCCTGTTGGTATCATTAAGTGGAGCAATTTGGAGCAAGTGTTTCTTTCTGCTCATGGTAGATGTGGGAAAGGAAGATCAAGACAGGTACAGAAGAGCTAGAAAAGTCATCACTCAAGTTAGGGATTGGCGCTTGAAAACAGACCAGTTTAGTGTGGTATCAGCATGAGCCTGGCTCTTGACTTCATTCGTGCGCACAGACTGAATATATGCAAAGGGCAAAGCAAACATTGTCACAGGTTTTCTTTTGCATGTAGCACAAAATTGGCAGGCAAATATGAAAGCCAGTGTTCCATTCCTCAGGCATAGGTGTTTCTTAATGACTGTGGGCAGACAGTAACCAGCATTTCACAGTAGCTATTCCATGAGAGTTTGGTATTCTCCCCTCCTGCAGACAGTGCACATGGTCCCTGCAAAGCAGCCTGGAGTGTATCCCAAAGATTGTCACCCCCAACTGTATCATATTAATGAACCTGTACAACTAAAAATAATTTCAAATGCAAATTTGTTGAAAAGGAGTTTAATAGGGAAATTTCATGACTGCAGTAGAGAAGTTGTGGTTTAGCACTGAGATAGGTCTGATTGCTTGAGCATGTGGGTGCTATGGTAACTCAGTTTCACCATTTGGAAGCACTTAAGCTCTAAACCACAGTATGCTGCACCCTCTTCCTTTTGAGTAGGGTTCTGTAGAAGAAAAACAGAAATAAACACCACGAGAGAAACCACAGAGCAGCAAAGGCGTTGTTAGCTGGAGTCATACAAGTGGGTTGCTGTAGTTGAAGTCCTATGAACACTGAGCATGTCATTTACGTGCAGTGCTGGCAATGCCTTCCTTCTGCCTGCTAAATACACAATATTCCTGGATATTTATTTTAAGTTTGCAACAACTGCATACATGGCAAAAAGTATTTGAGTTGCAGCTTTTGGTTTTTGTTCTACTTTGGGTTTATATTTCTGAGAAATTCTAGATATCATTGGTAACAAATGTTGTTTCCATGAAATTAATACTGTTTGAGGGAAATTTCTGGTTTTCTCTGTGTTTTTATTTTTCTCTGGAAAAAATAAATTCTTAATTTTATTTTGCATAATCAAAATCAGATTTTTTTTTTTTTTTTAATGATCAGAAATATTTCATTTGATTTCAGGTTAGTTGAGAAAAAAAGTATTATTTTTCTTATGTTTTTCTTTTCTTTTCTTTTCCTTCTTATCCTTTCCTTAAGACAAGCCCTGTATGTTAGCAGAAGTTATGCTTGGTATTAATTTCTTTGAGCTGATAAATATTGACAAACTTTGATGTTTGTACTTCCTTCTCTTTTCTGAGCTTGCAACATTATATTCCTCCTTGTATCTGACAGCTATAAGTTTTTAATTCCATCTCTTTCTTCTGGCTGCCGCCCTTGTACTTGATTGCTGGTTAATTTGAATTTTTTGCCTTCTTCAGTGCTATTAATGCTGCTTAAACCTTAGAGTTGACTCAAATTGAGGAGAGTGACAGCTCCTGTCCTGGAAGCTGCACAGCAAGGAAAGGGTCAGAGATGTTGGGAACCAAGAAGAGGCATTAATTTCAAAGCTTCATTTAAAAAATAATGCCATATCCTCTTATATTTAGCTGTAGTGTATTGATGGGATCAGGCTCTCAGATGATGACTGCAGTGTGTTAAGCAGCCACTCTGGGGTGCAATTAATAATGAACTTCTATAAAAGCAAATATTTTGAGAAATTCAAATGGAAACTATTTTAATTTTCATTTTGGAGGCAGAATGAATGTTACATCCTGATGCCAAAACAAAACAATTGGCATTTCTCAGTCAAAAGTTTTAGAATTTCTGTTAAATTAAAATTTGCAGTTTCAAATTTTTATCCCTAATTTCGCGGGAAAATAAATATTATAAATATTGCCTGTGGGAATATAAGTTCTGATATTTATTTAGTTTTAACTCTCAGCTGCTGTCACTCTATAGCATTGCTATGATTGCTGTAAGGCTATGAAGACTTATGTCAATTAGATTATGAATAACTTTGAAGTGATTTTGTGGCTGCATTTTCAACGACCAAAAGCATAGGCATTCTTTGTAAGAGCCTCTGAAATGTCCCAGTTAGCTGAGAGGTTTTCACATGTTAAATTCAAATGAGTAATTTCGGTTTTTTGACTCAGAGTATGCAAAATTTCACATCTTTTTAATGTGAACTTTATACGGCATTCTTTCAACCAGTTTTCAAAAAACAGCAGTGTGTTCAGAAACTGGAAACAGTTTTTCTTTATTATTTTCTTTTTCTTCCCCAGAGTTAGTGATAAATAATAAAATGTAATTCTGCAGTTTGTGAATATGAAAGCATTTCAGCACAGATGGTAGTTCCTATAAAATTTGAGGGTTCCTCTGTGGTATAGAATTACTCAGACGTTTAAATGTTTGCTAGCCTACTCATAGGCCTGCCGAGATTTATTTGTAAAGTAGCAATGGATCCCTTTATTTTGTATTTGCAGCAAAAAGAAGCAGTAACATCTCTGTCCCTGATACTCATTTACTTTAAGGTCCCTTTAAGTGGTTCTGGCAGCACAAGGGAGCCTTAAAGTAGGTGTGAATTACATCCTATCCCACTTGAAGTTTAAAAATAAATCAAAGAAAGGTGGCTGGCAGCATTTTGTAAGGCTCTTTGCCTTACTCACCCTTCACCTCCCACCAGGAACTGTTCTTTTTTTGCAATTTAGTATTGGCTTGCAGTGGAGCTGACTAATGTCTGTGCTGTTTGCTAGAAGACCCCCTCAAAGAGCTTTACTCCATCTGAACGAGAAGACCACATCCTGTTGCGTTCTGTGCAGATGTGAAGAGCCCTGACCCTGCTGCAGCAGGGCTGTTCGGCTGTAAAAAGAGGGAAGACAGAATCAGGACCTACCCTGGCTGCTTTGTGTGAAGTGCTGCTCGGCGGGGGTTTCTGGGGTCTGTCCAATATACCAAAGGGTGGAGAGATCCTGGGAAAAGGGCAACAGCTCTGCAGAATCACTAAGCATTTTTCCTGGCAGAAAAACCTGGCTGCCTGTTTTTGCAGGCATGAAGCTGAGAGGAAGGATTGCTTCCTCTGCCCCTCCCCAGCTCTGGCAAAGACATGCGGAGTGCAGCTGGATGCGAAGAGCCAGCTGGTAGGGTACCATGCTAGATAAAACACCAAATGCACCATTAGCAGAAAGGAATCCTCCTTTCTGTGTTTCTCTATGCTGTGTGCATCGGGGAATGCAATCAATGTGCAGCACTCCTGTGTGAAGAGGGGACAGCCTGAGATACTGGTGTGCAAGCGCTGTCCCCTGCCTAGCCCAGCAGGAAATACAAAACCGCGTCCATTTTACCCACTGTGCAAATTAAGCAGCAGAATGGAGTTAAAAGACTTGTTCCCTTTTGTCAGCTAATGTATTTTTGCCCATATAAACATGGTAAAGTTTTTAGGCTCTTAATACAGATTCAACAATTTCTCCATCTTATCACTTGGAGTTTCCTTTAAAAACACACGTGCACAGGAAATGTGTGATGGCTCAGACCTTGGACTAACCTGGAATACAGTGCCTTTTAACGTATCCTAGGTCTCAGCTGTCTTCTGTTGAGTCTCTTGGTCGTGCCAAGTGGAAAGTGGTTTCACTGTATTCTTTCTTTCCTGGGCGACATCAGCGAGCAGTAACGTCTTACTTGGGTGCGACCACAGTTCACTGCAGCGAGTGGAGAGTCACTACTGCAGTGGTGATACAGTAGCTTCTGTACCTCAAATGTGACCCTTGCAAACTGCTCTCCATGGCATATATATTGCCATATATGGCACATACATATTTGACGTTTGTTTGTTTGTTTGTTTGTTTTGCAGCCTTGTTTCTTTCAGAGTTTTTCTGTTTACTCTTCTTGTTGATCATTGAAAGGTTTATTCAAAATATGATAGTCTCATATTTCACTCCAAGGGTCTGTATGTCTCTGAGCTTTCAGGAGAAAGGGTGATCAGCTCATCCGTTTTAGATGTATTTCATTGACAGCCTGTCATTCTGCTTAAAACCTTTATTTCAAGCAGCAGCTGCGCTCTGTCTGCTGACTGGTAGCAGAAAGGGAAGGAAAGTGATGAGCCAGGCTCCCACCTGCCCGTAGGACGTGTGGTTGGATATTTTTGCAGGGTACCTGACTAAGACCAGATCCACTCAGACATTACTGATGGGTTGCAAAGCTTTCAGGTAAGTCAGCAGTAACCAACTGGTGACCAAATCAAGAGAAGGGAAAGGGAAGGTTTGTTGGTTTTTTTTTTTTTTTTTTTTATTACTTTAATTCTTCCATTTGGGTTGTCTGAGCCTATCCTACACGTTATCTTAAAAATGTCCTATAGCTGGATGCAGTTTAGGATTTGAGGAAAGGTTTGGGATAGTTCCTGTGTAAACCCAGACTGGTCTGCTTAGTTGGGTAATTGTCAGGCTTTCATACCCCACAGCATGTTTTTTGGGAGTTGTACATCCTCATTAGATTTTAAAGATATTCAGCCTTCAAGATTCCAGAATCATGTTTTAGAATATAAACATGAACAGTTTTTACTTTGTTAACATGAGGTTGCTGAGACATATTTGTTAGCTGTAGGACATTTTGCGGTAGCAATATGCTTATGAATATTGGTGTAACACAGTCTGATGTGTTGGGATCATTCTTTATTTTCCTTTCATTTACTTAGTATCCCTCAATCAGGTTAGATGGGGAAATGTATCTGTCTGTTTTGCTGTTTGAGGGGATCTTTTTTTAGTGTCTGCTGCCACCTATTGAATTCCTTTCAACTGCATCATATTCCATTGCTATAATCATATAATACAATAGGGTCACAGAAGAGCAAGAGATTTAAAATGCTTAGAAGGACATAAAAGTGCCATGAGATGCTGTTGAAATGCTAGTGGTTATTTGGAGGGGGAAAAAGGACATTCTAGGAGTATTGTTTTAAGAAGTGATCTGCTTTAGCTGACCCTGCTCTGAGCAGGGCATCTCGACTAGGCAATGCCTTGAGGTCACTTCCAGCCTCGTGTCCTGTGCTTGTATATAACATTTAGCACCTGTTGCTGTGAGTGAGCAATAAACTTCACGCTATATTTAAGCTAGTAGCATTGTTCCTAACTTTACAGCAGAAAGGACCTGGAAAATTACTTTCACAGGAATCTTAAGGAACTGAAGGTGGCAAGCAGAAATATAACACTGTGACAAGCTTATGAGCTCTTTTGCTTGTATTATCTTCACTTGGAAGAGAGAATCATGAAGTATATAGTTTTGTCTCCATCATGTTTGCATTATATATTGGTAAATAGCTTGAAAAGTATTTATAAATACTTCACTGGTCTCTGAGCAGAGTTTCCTTTAAGGTTTGGTGTTTTTTTTGTTTGCAACTCCTTTTATTCTTTTCTTGGAAACAGTTATTTAAGTGAAGGTTAATCTGTGTAGATGCTCACAGAAAATTAATTTTGGTCTTGCCGTATATTTATTGTGGTGAACCAAAGTAAGATATGGGAAGAAGGGGGAACAATTGAAATATTGTATTATAGAATGTAGAGTAACTGTTAGCTTTCAAACACTGACTTTAAAAAATATGAAGATACTTTGAAGAGTAGTTGCTCATGGGAGATGTGAATGCATATACATGTTAGCTTTGACAAGGTTCTTTGGCAGTTTAATGCATCAATGTAGATTATATAATTGCTTTTTAATAAATTTTTCAGTCCTTACCAGAGATTTCAGATGCTGAAGATACATTGATAGTTCAAAAGAGCATCTGTAATTTTGTTTCTTATTTGTAACATCTCTCACGTTAGGAAGCTACATCTACTACTTTTCTGTAGTTCTGAAAAGTATATGTGGTCTTGTGTTTCAATGGTGAGATACATAGATAAAAATACGAGAGCTGTTAATACAGTGGCTTCTACTACATTTTTTACATATTATATTCTTGCAATTCAGACCGATTTTATTTTGATAGTTTCTCATTATTTCAAACAAACTATGGGCAGGCCCATATCCTCATCTCATGGACCGGACTTCAGGCAACACCCTTCCCCACTTCTGTAACGAATGAAGTAACCAGCTCTGCATTACTATTTTTAGATGACCTTCATTTGACTTCCGTTGATACTTTTTCTTTAAAATATCAGACAACTGGCTTTTTCCAAATTCTAATTTGCAGGAAGAGATCTCGAACAATGTACAGTGCACAAAGAATTCAACTGCTCACTAGAAAAGTACTTACAAGATTTTAGCTTTTGTTTACATTCATTTTTATATTGTGGCATTTCATGCCACTTCTGAGCGTAAAGAAATTGCTCACTCTCCACAGGGGAGATCTGAAAGTTTGAAGGAATTTATTTTCAAAAGAGTAGAGCTATGACAGTTGTGAAGTGCCATGTAGGGAAGCTGAAGTAACAGATAAATTATAAACAGTCACGTACTATCTGAAAAACACACATGCCAAAAAAAAAAACCCAACAAAATATCCAGGAAAGAAACATAGTGGGAAAGAATTAATAGCAAAAGGGAGAGAAAGGAAGAGCCAAGTGAGTGGATGAAAGTTTGTGGACAGTCACAGCACGACTGTGTGAGCAGTGGGTAGGTTCCTTGTTGAAAGCAGAACAGGTTATGTTGGGGACAGGCAAACTTTTGGGATAACTTTCACAATTCTTATGTCAAAGTGGAAGCTTCTGATCCTCAAAATGAGAAAAAGACATAGTGATGAGAAAAAACTCATGGTTCCAGCCACTGCCACTTATTTTTGTCTTTCTCACAACAAATTTTACATTACAGAAATACAAAATGTTTTGGGTCAGGATTTCAAAGCAGGGTGTAAAAGTGAGGCTTGCTTTTATAGATATAAAAAGATCATAGCTTCCAGCTCAAGTCAGGAGGTAATTTAAAACTTGGAGATAAGTTATTCAGAGAAATTCTTAAATATCAGCAGGTTGGGCCAGGAAGGGTGCTGCCAATTAGAAATTAATATTAGAGAAAGTAAATGGCTTTCAGCAATGCCAAGGCTTGGCTTTCCAGGTCTTCTGTAGTGAGAATTATAGACAGAACACCAACAGAATTAGTGTTGGTATCTCTTCATAGCAATGAAGTAATTCATCATTCACCAAAATGTCTCCCTCTGTTGATATTGCTTGTATTTGTATGCACTGCTGTGTGATGATGTGAAAGATTTTGAGGGTCTTAGCTTTTGGTATTGCAAAATACACTTGTAAACATGAAAACATTTAACTATCCCTCAGTAAAATCTGTCCTGAGAAATGTGTTTCAGAGAAAGCTATACAAATTGTTGGCCTTTTTCTGCTATAGATTAACTTCTCACCTTCATGCATTGTTCACCTGGTGATATTTTTTCCCCACTATGCAGCAGGAGATGAAAATCTGGCAAGTGCTAGCTCTGCTTCCCCTGTTTTGCCTCCACCTGCACACTCCACATCACTCTCACCTCCAGGTACAGCAGCATTGCTGCTTCTGTCCTGTTTTAGCTGAACTGGCATCTCCTGCTATCATATATGGTTTATGTTGTCTGAGGTTAGAGCAGAATTTCTTAACATGATGAGGATGTTTTGTTTTGTTTTATTTATGTTACTTAAAACAAAGGTGGGGTTTTGAAACACACTTTTCAAAGAAAGTAATTAGAATTCAAGCTGTTGTTATGAGTCCATGTTTTCCTTATGTTTCCCTTTCCCCTTGAGCTCTCAGATGAGCGTTTCATGCTG
Organism: Nesoenas mayeri; assembly: GCF_963082525.1. NCBI lineage: Eukaryota > Metazoa > Chordata > Aves > Columbiformes > Columbidae > Nesoenas > Nesoenas mayeri. Next base: position 17,198,858 of record NC_137554.1, on the reverse strand, counting down.
AATTGTCACAGTGGCACTTTCCTGCAATTCCTGCAGTGCTGTGTGAGCAGCACAGCAGTATCTGATGCTTGTGGGGAGATGGTCCTTCCTGGGTCAACAACATGAGACGATAACACCCCAATCAGTCTGGGCTTTTTGTAAGCTGCACATTAATTCACCCACTTCAGCTGGTGTTTTCAGACACCTGAAATCAGTGAAGATCCCCAGCCTTGCTAAAGGATGATCAAATCTCTTCACCACAAAGGCATCCCAGAAGAATTGGTGGGAATTTGGAATTAGTGGCCTTGCAGACCTAATTACAATCCATGCTCTTGCAATGAATCCAAGCAGTTGTGTTGCACAGGCTGTGAAGGAACCGGAGAGCGATGTAAACGTGTTCTTTTCACCAGTGCTAGAGAGAGAAATATAATTCAGACAGCAATGAGCTTCTCACTTTCATGCATTGCTCACCTGATGATGTTTTTTCCCATCATGCAGCAGGAGATGAAAATCTGGCAAATGCCAGCTCTGCCTCCGTTACATCACCTCCACCTGCACGCTCCACATCACTCTCACCTCCAGGCACCATGGAAGGTAATGGTGAATCTGGGACCGGGGCATTGCTGCTCTTCTGTTCCAGCTGAGTTGACGTCCACTGCAGCCTTCCTGATGCTGTCTCCACTCCTCTGGCCATACAGCACAGAGTCCTGGCTCAAGGAAAAGTGATTTTTAATGTGGACAATATCTATCCACATATCATATGCTTGATGTTTTGGGGGTCTGCTTGTTGCTACATGCCACGAAATATTAAGAATGTGTTTATTCCCTGTGGAAAGCTCAACTAATAGTTGGGAGGAAGGAATGTTTCTTTTTATATTTGTGGCATACAATTGTGTTTAATTCCTTGAAAGCTTAATTTACCCTTTCTCTCTGTTTTTCTCTTTCTCAGGAGATGAACCAGCAGCAACTACACCTGGTAAGAAACCTAATTCACATGACAAAACTGCATTGGTGTGGTTTTTCTCATCATTTCTTCTTTCCTTTTTCTGCACACAGATATCTTGCAAAGTGCATAATGCCTTTCCATTTAGCCCACTGAAATGAAATATGCTGTCTTAAGAGGCAAGAATATGATACAAGTCTGGGTTTGAGTCATGAATTTGAGTGTCTTTTAAAAACTAGCATTTAGCATGAAAGAGATGTGATCAGCACCAAGAAGGATTACTGGATGTTCAGCTGGCACCTCGAATGTTCAGTGTGCCTTTGCTTGCTAACAAACCCACAGTGCCTCAGTGCAAGAGTGCTCCAGCACAGCAGTCCTGCCTCGTGTGCAGCCTTGTGTCCCTCCTCGAACAGGCAGCCTTGCAGCGTTAACGAACTGCTGTACCTCTCACCACAGGTGTCTCTCCTGCAGACAGCATGCACCTCTCCACGCACGCAGGCTTCGTCCTTACCACAGGACTCAGCAACCCACCGCGCAGCAGCACTGCTGCCTTCACCACACACACTCCCGTCACCTTCAAGAATACTTCAGCAGGTTTGCTGCCTTCCTTTAGATGCCACTCATTGCTCTCGGAAAAGTAGGGAAATACTAAGAAATTACTGTAAAGGAAAACTAAGCATTTCTGCCTCAGAGCAGCCTTTTCCAGCTTATGGCTCATCAGATAGAAATGGTGTCTGCAGTTTGGCATAGTGGCAATACCATAATTATTTCCAGGATCTGGTATCTGATGGCCAAGTCTTGCAGTCATCACAATAGTATCAAAATACAAGATGCTGTCAATGAGGTTGTTGCCAAAGCACGAGCAATAGGAATGGATTTAAAAGCAAATGTAGAAACCTGTCAGTGGTTTATAAGCTGAGAGATAAATATTGAGATATAGTAGGTAATACAGTGAGCAAGGTATGTGATCTGGCAAGTGAACACTACTGGATTGCTTGTTTCTGACAGAGCACAAGTACTATTCATAATTGTGTTTTACTGTAAGAACATAGCAAAGTGGTTTTGTTATTCCCACTTCATAATTATTAATGCCACTTTTATGGTGACTTCATCATGGATTATGCCTAAATAATGACCAAAAAAACCTGTCCTTGTACACTGCAAAATTAATAAGTGCTATATTCCTAAAAAATTCTTTTAAATTTCATTTAAATACTCATATTCTATTTTACTGGATATATTGACATGTTTTTCTCTCATCATTGTTCTATAAATCACAAAAATCCTGGAAGACAAAAAAAAGAAAGTGGAGAAGGGCTGTAGAATAAAACATTTCTGATGATATAGCCATATGAAATAATTAATTTTACTTTTTAATACTGATTATGTTGTTTATTTCCTTACAGATGATTACAATTCAAAATCCTTGCACAGCACCATCTCACCAGTCAGCACGCCAGCAAGCACTGGGATCATCCCCACTCACACGATAGGTGACAAACTTGCACACAGTTATCACAATTATGATACTACAAGCACAGAAAATGTCTTAAAATGAGGGAATTAGTTTTGAATTTCTTTTATCAAACCGAAGCATACAAGCTAGGCAAACAACTGCATTAAATGTAAGGGATTTTTTAGGAAACTTATTAATAGTTTATGAGTAATATTAAAGATACCAGATTTACTACTTGTCAAGCAATTGAAAAATAGAAATTATTTCTACACAGTTGCATAGTAGGAGGGTAAATCTGTCAGTTACTGTGTCCATACTCCTCTTGATATTCACAGAAATTTGCTCATGAAGCAAAAATTTGTGAATTTATGATCTGTGTCCTCCTGTTTTCCAGCGGCTTCTCTTTTGTTTCACTCAGCACTAAACATTTTTTTGAGATCTAATATTGCCAGGACTTACATTATTGTTATCGCAATTGGGCTGTAAGGAATTACTCAGTAAAATATATGTGTGTTCTTGAGAATCTCAGCAACTCTCTACTGCACCCTCTTACTTCATCTGCTCCTTAGGGGCACTGGGTAGCCAGATGTCTCCCAGCCTGGAAGGATGCAAATCTAGGGCCTATCTTCTATGGAAAAAAAATTAGATATCAGTCTTTTTTGGTACTTATACCTTAGTATATTTGAAGTAATTGTTTTCGGGATGAAGTTCTTCACTGAAGCTTCAATATAGGTTTTCTAAATACCAGCTCACAATTTCTTTTGGATATTTCAGGGTAAAAGTAGTTGTAAAATGGTCTGTACTGTTGTGTAAATCTCTTTACAAAGGTAAAAGGAGCTGTGCAAAAAGTAGGTAAATTTTATTTCTTTATTGACATTGGATAGTGTTCAGTTAGCCATTCCACAGCATACGTATCCTGGGAAACTGCTATAACTTAACATACCGCTAAGAGAATGTGTGATTTTGGAATATTCTTGTGCAACTTTGTATGCAGAAATGTTATTAATAGCCAGTTTGATTTGTAGTCAGTGACGCCATTGGAAAATTATGAAAGACACATGATTCCTAAAGGAACTACTTGAAAAATGAGGTTATATGTAGCTTATGTAGCTGATGTTTTCCTCTCTTTTTTATTTTTTTTTTTTCCCAAATGTGACTGAAGTGCTAAATACAATTAGTTGTGTTCAATATATTGAATGAAGAATTTGGGGCAGTATCAGTCAACTTTCTCCAGTATTCTGTAAAAAACAAACCAAAGCAAAACACTCAGACACAAAAACCCAGCCGTGCTGACCTGCATCTTAATTTTGTTTTATTTTCTTCCAGAAGCTTCCACAGTGACAACTGAAGAACCTTGTGGTAAGAACCAAACCCCTTATTTTTCCGCAGTCTGGAAACTTGACTAAATTGGTAAACAGATCAGTAAAACTGATCAGTTAACATCTCAGGGTTTTTCTAAACTGTCTTCCAGTTCCAGGAGAGTAGGATTAAAGTTATTAACATTTCTGGTCTTATCTCCATTTCCAGTTCTCTTTAATTGCCCTGCACTAGGCTGTTGACACCAGCGCTGCAGAGGAGATCTGTCTTCATTCCACTAGGCCCTCCCTAATTTTTCCCCATCATGCTGATAATCACATGCTGCAAACTGCAACTCATAACTAAAGTAAAAGTAAAGTTTGGACATTGGTTTATCTCTCTTCAAAATTACAGACCTTTCCTTTCTAATTTTCAGAAACAGACCATAGCCATTATTTACTAGATGGTAATGAAATTCTTTGAATAAGAAAATTTGAAATTTCTGTTCAAACAAATGATTCAGTGTGTCGAAACAAAGTATTTCACTTTGAACTGACATTTTTAAATTAAAGCAAAACTCGTTCTGGAATGTTCATCCTTTAAGTTTTTTAGCTTTCCTAACTAGAGAATTATTTAAAAGAATATTTTCCTAAAGAAACTTTCTGGTTTGATGAAACATTTTTTTTAAAATAAAAGATTAAAAAAAAAACCAACAAAAACTAGGAGGTGCTAATTTTGCTGTATTTTCTGATTCTTAAACTACATATAGTACTGGGAGCACCACAAAACATTCAATGGTTCTTAAAATTTGTCATAAAATCATTGTTTGCTCTTTTATATTTTTCTCCTAGGTGACATTGAGCACAGCATAACAAGTGTACAAGATGACAAAAATATGGCTATCGTTACACTGAAAAATCTCAGAACAAACATAAGATATGTTATTTTGGAGAATGGCAAGAACTTTACTGGGGATTCTGGCACCTATCAAGTACAACTTAAGAGATGCATGAGCTACACTGTTGAATTTGAAAATTGCACACATATTATTCCACCTATTCCACCTGGTAGGTATAGAAGGAGATTAGTAGTTTCGGGGGTTGTTGTTCTTGTTGTTTGTTGGTTTCAGCTTTTTGCTTGTTTGGTTTTGTCTTTTATTTATTTTTTTTTAACATGCAGTAACTCAGCCTTCCTGGATTTCTTAGTCTATTCTTGTCTCTTCAGACAGAAGGTTTTCATACTTCCTGCTTGGCTTGCAAGATATTTTGTATTTTGAAGTTGCACCTTAAAACTTCTCAGTATTTTCTTAAAGTAGGATGTAAAAAACCTGTAATTTTTTCATTTTAAACGATAAAAGAAAACTTTAGCTACATTGGCCATATGCAGCATGGTTAGCAATAGCAAGACCAGTCAGCACTTGAAAGCAACTATTTATGCTGGATGTTTTGTTCACTAAAGAGATTAAAGGTTTAATTTATTATTTGAATACCATCAATGTCTTTATCTCATTGTGAAATTATTTGTATTAATGTATTATTCTGTGCTAATTGTATCTTCGTATTGCAGCACAAGTCAACAAATACAAAAGAACAAATTGCTTTTTAAAGAATCAGTATAGCCAATGTCACAGTGACATATAATATTAATCCTTTACAGAGAGCAGTAAGAGTCCTTTCAAAGTTGAGGATCAAACTGACACATATGCACAGATTTGTTGGGAAGAGTCGTTGGCCTGTGCTAATGTGACTGTTGATTGTACAGGTAAGACACTTCTAAGATATTTTAAATGTTGATCACTTATTTATTCAGTTACTTTCAAAAGCAATGTGGATGTTGTCTTTTCATGTGAGACTGGAAGATTTAAATTTATTGTGCCAGTTTGAGGAAAAGGCTGTTCAGAATTTTGGGGATTTCCAGGCTGGGGACTACTGTCCCCGTGCACTGGAGATCTGGGTAAAATTCACACCTAGAGAGCTCATTTCCTGAGTTCACCAGCTTCACAAATTGCAGGCTTCTGGAGATTTTGAAGTCCTGCTTGATGGCCTGAAGGGGAGCTGGCAGTTTGGAATTCCTTCAGTCTGTGGGTCTGCTATGAGCTGATCCCTTGCAGACTACCTGGGCAGCTTTGCTCTGCAGGCTTCAGGATGTCCAGAGTTCAGGCTCTCCGCTCTTAGAATCATAGAATCATTTTAGTTGCAAAAGACCCTCAAGATCCTTGAGTCCAACCATTAACTCAACACTGGCACTAAACCGTGTCCCTAAGAACCTCATCTGCACATCTTGTAAGCACCTCCAGGGATGGCAAGTCACCCACTTCCCTGGGCAGCCTGTTCCAATGACCAGCAAACCTTCTCTATGAAGACATTTTTCCTAATATCCAATCTGAACTTCCCCTGGCACAACTTGAGGCCATTTTCTCTTGTCCTGTCACTTGTTGCTTGGGTAGTTGTAGATAGTGATAAGGTCTCCCCTCGGCCTCCTTTTCTCCAGGCTGAACAGCCCCAGCTCCCTGAGCTGCTCCTCAGACTTGTGCTCCAGACCCTTCACCAGCCTCCTTGCCCTCCTCTGCACTCTCTCCAGCACCTCAGTGTCTTTCTTGTCTTGGAGCCGGCCAGCCTGTGGATATATTGTCTCAAAGGCAGCTGGTGTGATAGAGAAGAGATGGATGCTGCATGTCCTTGTGTGTCCCAGAAAAATGTGTGATGAGTGTCCAGGACTGGAGATTTCATCTTTCAGGGAGCTGAAGAGCTAAGGAGCCACTGCAGGGTTCTTCCAGACTCCCATGAAATGTTTTGATTTCCACAGGAAAACAGTAAAGATCTATGCAAACTGAATTAGTATAAAAGAACCTAAATCGTAGTCATTGGATTAGGTTGTACACTTTTCTGTTTGGAATATCTTGATAGTTTATTACAAATTATATTGAACACATATAGTAGAGAAAATCCCAGTTAAAGTGGTACCACGTACTTTTGGAATTGTGAATAATATTGATTAAATTCTTTCTGTGGCTGCAGGTTCACACGTCTTTACAGTATTAAATGAAAGGTGTAACACACTGAAGAATTTATCAGCCAATCATGAGTACAGCTGCAATGGTAATGCACGTTTTTTTGAAAACGATGTTGTCAACCAAGCCTTCACCATAATAACAGATCATGGTGGTAAGTGTAATGCTTATTTTTGCTTTATTTTCTACATATTTCTGGAAACCCCTGCTATGAATCCTGCTATCTCTGTTTCCTGGGGTTGAAGATTTTTGAGCAGCATGCTCTGCCACTCTCAGGTTCTACTCCAGCTCCTGGTCTCCTGCCCTTGTGATTTTTTGAGTGCAGTCACAGTCTTGCTTTCCTTCTCCAACCCCAGTCTCAGTCTTCCAGGCTGATGCCTTCCTCTCCTTCCCTCAGAGACTGTGATTTTTTATATTTTTGGAGCATGGGAACATGGCCAAACATAAGGAAGTTTGAATGAAGACAAAAAAAAAAGTACAGACCTAGTCAAAAGCAAGTGTTAAATTGTTGGTTTGAAGAGATGTGTGATTAAATAATTGTAAACAATATCTCCAGATAAAATTACATATTTTTGAAAGCATTGTTCTTAGAAATAGCTTAGGGTTTTTTTTTTTTCTGAATTAAGAAGGAAATTGCCCTAAATCAAGTAACCTGCAAATAAAAATTCAGACCAAACATTTAATGTTTGTTCAAATTATAAGGAAAGCAAAACAATGTATAATGTTTGGACATGTTGGACAATTTTAGTAATATGTGATATTGCTGTATTCACCTCATCCTAAATTAATAAGATGTATGAAATTACTCTAATACAATGCTTTTACATATACTCAGTTTATACTTATGTATAATTTATTTGAATGAAGTAGACTACCAAAAATATTAGATGTTGATATATTGGTTTAGTATACAGTGAAATTTAACTTAATCAAAGTAGGTAAAAAGAGGAATATTTGGCATTTTCATTCAAACTTTTCCTTCCTTCTCTGTTATTTTCCTTTTACAACAGTTCCAGAAGCACCAGAAGACCTTACAGTAGTTTCTTATGCCAGAAATGTATCAGTTGAATGGAAGCAACCTAGTGACATTTCAAAGGGTCCTATACATGGCTATTGGGTGACATGCAATAGCACAGATGGACGTAAGTATATGCCCCTTTCAATAGAATAATTCAGTTCATGTTTTAATACTTACAGAGCACCAAGCATGATGCACTGTCAAACCATATTGGAATATCTTCAAACCGCATAAAATAGACTTGAGGTTTTTTGGTGGTGTGTTTTTTTTTTTTTTTTTTTTCTTTTTTTTTTGTATAACTCTCTAAGTTTCTTCCCTTGAGGTTGTTTCAGTTGAACCATATGATTATTCAGTTTACCATTTTAGTACACAACTCTGACACTTTTCAGTTCTCATGCTTCTTGTATCGATTTATGACAAGATCGTCAGTCGCCTGGTCAGTTCGTAGCATGGTGCTCTCTGTCTCAGAAAATGCTGCTGTAGCTGGTTAATATATTCTCTGAGAAGACAGGGACCTGGCTTCTGAGTAACAGCAATGCATGTGAAAGTCAGGGGTCATAAGTATGTTAGTTACCATATACATGTATAGATAGGCAAAGCCAAGTGGTTGTCTTTTGCTAAATGGTTATTCTTTTCAGTTGTGCTGCTTTAGGCCACCTTACGTTTAGATGGATAAGTCTGTATGCATTATGCTGGGACTATGTTTTTTAGATGTTTTGAAAATGAAGAGCCTGATACATGATTTCAGGGAATATATGTCAGGTTTAAGCTAGTTCTGGGTTAATTTATTCTTCACATACTGCATGCTTTGTAAACCTTGGCCTGCCACAGGACCCACAGGCTGTCATGCCCCTGTGCTCCCCGGATACAAATACTCTCTCACAGTCTCCATGCACCGAATCTGACCACTACTCAAAAGGGTGGCAGCCCCACACACCAGTTTCTGTGGCTGGTCTGGCTTGTTCAGTGCAGGAGACCGAGGTACTGTGCTGGGTGCAGGGAGGTCACATCTGAAGCAGCCAGAAGGAAACATGGAGGGGCTGTTGCTCCTCAGTTCCCCAAGCCACCAACACCGCAGCTGCAATGTGGGTAATAGCTTCATGCATGTTGCTTCTCATGCAATTCTTTGCTGTCCTGCTTGCCGATCCTGAAAGCACACAACTTCCCTCGCATCATACCGGAACAGACTTGCCCAGTGCACAGAGTGACTTCTGACATTTGTCTACTAAGCCCTTCCCAAGCTGAACACAGAAGAAAGCATCAGCTTCTCTTTATCAATGCACTTTATGTTAGGTTTTGATTACACCCATTTAAATGACATACAAAACGAGCATGAGAACAAAACAGAACAAACACATAACTTCCTACCTTTTTGACTGGGGAATGTATTTCTTCCTTTTCCTGAGCCTTCACTTAACATTACTATTCAATGCAAAGTGACTAATTACAAGGTAATTAAAATAGAAATATACCTGACAGTGGTTTCAGGTAGCTCTGATGAAGTCTTAGAGTTTCTGTGGCCTAATATAAATTTAATTAATTTAATTAATTTCTTTTTTATTTTTGTTAAGAAAATGTCACCGTGACTAACCATGTTTGCCAGAATTTAGTACCTTATATGAAAGGTTCTGTATCTGTGACTCCATATACAAACAGCAAATATAAGCCGGAAAGTTTTATGGGAAAAACTAGAACATATGACTTTAAAACAAAATCAGCAGGTAAGTCTCGTTTGCTAACTGTTATGAACAAGGGTGATACTAGCACAGGGAATACGTACTTTCTTATTGTACTTCATTATGTTTTATATATGTTATTATTATTAACCAAGAAACTGATCAACACTAAAATAATTTTATTGACATTCATAAAATTAGTGTTTTTTAATTTATGTTAATATATTTTTAATTATGCATTTAGTATTAGAATTTTTCGTCTATATACTAGATCAAAAAAAGACAAACTTTTGCATTCATTTGAATTTTTTGATAAGATTCTAGAAAGATCTGTGTCCCAATCTAAATAAAAGATTCAAATTAAACAAAAAGACAATGAAAACCATTTCTTTCTTCTTTGTGGCATGAATGCTACCCAGATGTGCATAATTCACCTTCTGTTCTAGAGCTGTGTGTTTGCTCAAAGCAGACCTGCATTCCCCTGGCTGCGCCAATGCCAATGTCTGTTACGGGTTTTGCTTTGGATGTACATATGTATATGTACATGTACATTTTTTCCCCTGCTTTTAATCTTCAGTTATAGAGCCTTGTACTCTTCTAATTCTTCTTTGAGATAGAAAATAAACAAACAACCACCCTAAACCCCACATATATCTAATTTCTTCCAGTACTTTCAGGCCTAGTTCCACCACCTCTAGACTCAGCTAATATAGAGAAACAGCTATAGGGAAGCTATGATGGTTTATACCGGGTAAGATACTAGATTAATGTTTCCTTTAATTTCACTGAAGAAGCAAAAGATTTTTTTTTTTAGTGAAAATGAAATACTATTTTTGTGCTAGTGATGTAATGATAATGTAAAGTGTTGGCTTTTTTTCCTCCCTACTACCAGGAACGATTAAATATTTTTTTGCTTTTTAGCACTCCTGAGAAGTATGTAGAAATGGATGTATTAATATAAGGACATTAGATCTGACTGTTGTTTTTATTAATTGTGTTTCTGTAGAGCTTTGGGAAATACAGAGACTTCTATCAGACTGTTGTTTTTAATCTGAATCCTATCCTTGTGTGGAATATATAGACCTTTTGTATCCAGTTTTAAAGACAATTAATGAAAATATTTATCTTCCTATTACTCTGGTCATTGAGCTAACAAATTTTAGTTTATAGTTGAAAGAATATACAGATCAAAATTATCAGCTAGAGCCCCAAGGGGAAAAAAAGATGATAAATTAATTGTTTGATAATGTAAACTATTTGATCTGAGACTTAACTGAAAGAGAAATTGAAAAATGTCTTTAATTTTTAGAGAAACCTAATTTGAGCATGATCATGATTTTTCTCTCTGTGACAATCTAGGTAGAGCATATTATATTTGGGAGCCCTCACTTTCTGGGGCTCCACTCATATTTTAATAACTCAGGTGAAGATTACTGTCCAGGACATAAGTTTATTGGTCTGGAAAACATCCTCAGTTCCCTTAATTTTTTAGAAAATAACAAGTAGCTTGCCTTCATGAATTAATGGTATTTATTAAACCTTCTTCAACTGTTACAGCATTTGATAATATGATCAAGCAGATAGCGGAAGAGTTTTATGTCTTCTTGAACAAGAGATTATATCAATAGAGCACAACTCCTTGGAAGCAGAAAACCCCTACATTTTATGAAATATTGTTTAATCTTCCACAAACACGTTTCCTCTAGAAATGTTCACTTTCTCCTTGTCACAGCTCTTTCAGTGGTCTGCTGAATAGGAATTTAACATCTGCCCTGTGAATAAAAATAAGAAGATACATCATAACCACACACTTAGCCAAGTAAAATATCCTGGCGCTGCCACCTGGGGTGTTTGATCTGCTGATAAAGCCTCACACGTCTTAGCTCCGTATATCAAGAAAAAAGCAACTGCATTTTACTTTTTTTTTTTTTTTAATTATTATTTTAAACATGTTAGCTTGCAAGTGAAAGGTCTCTTGGTCTGTGTCCCTAATCTGAAACCCATTTGCTACAACATACAAAATCAGAGTTAGAAAACACAGATTAGACTTAACAGCTTCCTTATCATTAAAAAGTAAAAGATTTTGTGGATTTTGGCGAGCTCTAAGATGATGTGACACTTTAAGGAAAAGAGGATTCTATTCCAAATATTAAAATATACTAATAACTCCTGGTAGGAAATTTCATTTGCAGAAGTTTTAAAACATACTCTCACACAGAAGGCTGTTTGTTCCCCTGTCTTGTCTGTTGTCACATGTTCCTCAAATGAGAAAGTGATGTCAGGCACAAGAGGGAGAGTTCCCATCGTGTTATCTTTGCAGCCTGTCATGAGAGCTCTGATCTTCCCAGCCTTTTCAGTTCTGCTTCACGTTTTTTCAGTTCAGATAAATCTATGGTTAACTAAAAATCGATTTTATTTATCTTACTAAATTGGAACCAAAATTTTTAAGGCAGAAAATGTATGAAATTATTAAGAGAGAAGGTAACAGATGTACATGATCACATACAACTGTTGAAATGTTTGGATTGAAATGATGAGAACAGAACGAGTAACAAACACTTCTTTTGTGAATAGAACCACAGCCAGTGATTGATGTTAATGCAACATTGACAGCTGATAATGCTGTCCAAATCAAGTGCAAAAGTCAAGAAGTGTATGGAGCAAAAAGAGTATTTGAATTGACTTGGGGAAATGATGGAAAAACAGACTACAGTGACAGTTCTTGTGATTTTAAAAGAGAAAATCTCTTGTACTTGACAAACTATACATTTACGGTAAGTGGACTTCTTAAATTAAATGTATGTAATATTGCTGTATATTCATTTTTTAAGCACATTACACTTGATTTTAGGAAAAAAGGCAAATATGGGGGCAGAGGAGTTGATCTATAGGCCACAGATGTAAAGAAGTAGCTATTACTTTGGAGATAAAATGCATATGTGCATAGCTCATAAAAAAAAAAACCCCTTTGTGCTATTCCATATTTGTTCTGACAGCATGAAAAACGCAAGCTAAATAGATTGCTTGTACTTGGGACAGAGAAATTTGGGGTTTCCATAAGTTTTCAAATAGTTTTTTTTAAAGTATAACTGATACTTCAGTGTTTAAAACACATTTCATTTGATGAATGTGTGAGTGTCATTTCAATCACAAGATAAACGTGGGATTTAAGTCTTGAGGTAATTGCTGAGAAATAAATTATTCAGAATTTTTCACTGTGAACATTTTTGATGCTTCAGGAACTCGCTAGTGTAAAGCAGTTCAGATCCTGTTGCGTGTCCTTGCATCAGCCTTTTACGAGCCAGTCATTGTTTCCATACAAAATGTATCATATTCTGTTTACAAGCTTCATTTTTTTCTGAAGGTTTCCTGCTGTTTACTCTTCTTTCAGGCATTTCACCCTTGCATTTGTTGTTTGCAAAGCCAATGGTCTTGTGTGATCCTCTTACTGTGGCCAGTAGGAATATTTTTTTAGATTTTGATAGCTCCTCTCAGTAAAGTTTAAAATAATCAGTAGGAATGACAGTTTTATTACTTTTAGGAACTAGTTTCACTCATTTTCCACAATCTTCTCCGTGTCATCTTGAGGAAATGCAGTATCAGAGAACCTGAGTAGACTAGGTTTTGTTCCAAGGCTTTATCAGTACTTTTCCAGCAGATTCTGCTCCGAAAACTGTATTTGGAAAATGGCAGTGAAGTTCTGTAGGAGCCAAAGATGCTTGCATTGCCCCCTTAGTAAGAGACCCCTGCACTCCTGTGAGCTTTTTGTACAGCACTTGCAGGGATCAGTTTGCCTTGCAGAAGAAATTGGCTTTTGCTTGGCTCTAAACCTGGTTGAGGTTATGGAAGGCTCAAGAAAAAACAAAACCAAAACAAACCAGATCACCTGCGAGAGCTGGCAGATGACACGATTCCCTTCTATCTGCACACTGAACAGTGCAGGGAATAAGCAAGACCTGGCCCAGAAAACTTGCTGCACCAGGTTTCTGACTTTTGCTATTTGAGAAGCTTCTTGCTTGTTTTTTCTGCCACCCCTGCCACTCCTCTGGGTGTTGCATCTTACCATGGCTTTCTTCCCAGGTGCAGAATTCAGAAGCCACCAACCCTCTGAGCACATCGGCCTTTGAGAGCAGGGGGTGGGAGCTGGGGCATAGCCCTTGTGTCTTCAGGAGAGGTTTCTCTTAAGGAACTGGATAGGCTCAGGAAGAGCTCAGCCTGCAATCCGCAATGGGCCTCAAAGCTTCTCCTCCCCTTCAGATGATTTGCAGCAGGAGAATCTAATAAAATCACTATTATTCAGTCCTGTTAGTGTTCTCCACTGTTTAGTATTAAATCTAACTTTAATCATAAGATTAATTTTTCTTCAGAAGAAAAGTATGCGATATTTGACATACAAACTTCAAGGTGCCTATTAGATCTGATAGAAATTTCCATTAAGGTAATTTAAAAGGCCGGATAACTGTAAAATATATTATGAAATAAAAACACATCTAAACAAAGTATTTTAACACCAGTTTAAGTATTCAAAACTTAATGTTACAAGAAAGCAGCTTATTTAAAAGTTTATATGACTTACTTTCCATACAGACTTGCATTGAAAATATCCAATTCAGTTGACTGTTTGTATATATAAGCAAATAAAATAAGGACATTTTATTACATATTACATAACTGTTTCATATTTGAGAGATTCAATTTTGATTTGATGATAGATCTGATATTTTTTTTTCCTCGATTTCCATCAATTTTGATTTTGTAAAATGTCTCCTATTTTGCTAACTTTTTTTGCAAGCAACTACATATTTTTGGGTCTAGATCGTGCTGTAAATTAGGTGGAAACCTGAGCTGCATTATGGCTGACTCTACAAAGATTGATAGTAGATACTGCTGTCAATGAGGCTGATTCATTACAAACAGATGGATGTATTTTGAATATGCACTGTGCTTTGCTTTTAAAACATTTTATGCAGAAATTTTTACTTGTTGTATCTCAACATCTCTATTTTTCTCACCCACTGCATGCAGATCTTAGTGGATAACGGAGAATATAGAGGGCAGCCAGTAACAGGGAGTATTAGAACCAGATGTAAGTAAATATATACAGCATTTCTACTTTTAGATTTCAGCATAGTGTGGAGTAGTAGTGTAAATTGTGAATTTAATTACAAGTGCTTCTAATTAAAAATCCAAACTACCTAGTTTTATACTTCATAGTTGTTCTGCATTTGAAAAAAATAATGTCCTAATTCAGCACTAATGTAACAGATGATGTTTACAAGACATTGACGGTAATTCAGAATTATTACACCGCTGTGCTTTCTTCAGGAAACATTCAAATGCAACTAGAAATTAATTTATCTAACTTGAACTATTCACTTTAGGATTACTTTCTTGTGTTCAGATCCTGTATTTCAGGAGTTGAACATGTGTAACTTGCCAAGGATTCCCAGCTCCCAGATCAGGAGCAGCTGGGAGCTCCAGTGCTCAGGTGTACAGATCACACAGAGCAATAGAGAACCATGCTGATGCTCAGCCAGTGGGTCACCTGTGGCATTTTGACAGGTGGGCATGAAGAGCTCCAGTTTTCTTAATGAAGAAATAAAACTTCCTTTTCTTTGAGCTTGGAAGTTTCTGGCACTTTGGAATAACAAATTTAAACTAAACACTTAAAAATAATTGAATTGTTTTGTTCTTTTAATTTTTTTTTAAAATTAAATTTAAAAAAGGAAAATATAATTTTTAAATGTATTCTTTTTCTCTTGCTAGATAATTCTAAAGCACTGATTATATTCTTGGCATTCTTGATTGTTGTGACATCACTCGCTTTACTACTGGTTCTGTACAAAATCTATGATCTTCACAAAAAAAAGCTTAGGTAAGCTTTGTGTTTCTCTCCCTCTCTTACATGTAGGGGTAGAGGGAAGGCGTTTTCCACAAGATTTCCCAATGGGTGTTGCAAAAATGTTTCAAACTGGATGTTTCTTTTATACTGGGGAAAGACATCCTTTTAACTATTAATCCTTTAAAAAGAAACTCAACTTTTGGTGTTTTTTCTGGGAATGCAAATACAACAAAATAGTTTTAAAATGTCTCTGCTACACCCTTTCTCGGGGTGGAGGAGAACTGATGTGCTAGAACAAAATGTTTGTCACTTGTTTTGTGAAAAAATATTCACAAATATCTGGAAATCCTTACCTTTGTGATTTAAGTTAAAAATAATGACAATAATACACACTTTATTGGAATTCTTTCAAATGCTTATTCACCAGAAACCATATCTCAGGGGGCATTTGCTGCTGTTGGAGGTGGAGGAGTTGGGGCAGTTTCTTCAGAAACTTCTCAGCACTTTGGCAACAGCAGAACTTGGGGATTCATCCCTTCCAGCTTCTTCCAAAGCACCCCTGCATGGGGCCTATAATGCCTGTAGCGCTGTTGTTTCAGAGAGCTTGTAACACAGTCTGCTGGTTATGAACAGTTTTGGTGTTCACGTACAAAACTGCTTTTATTTAACTCCTTGTCACATATGTCTTACGAGTCAGAGCTTTTACAGATCCTTATGCTTCTTGCAGCAATTCTTCTGAAGGTGTTAACCTTGTTACAGGTGAGTATCTCTATATATTTGGCTAGTGGAAATAAAATTAGCCATGTCTTGCTGCCACCTTTGAATTTTTTACATTCTAGGTTGTATAGATAGATTACAAGATAAAGCCTCATTTGGAGAAAAAGAATGCTTTGGTAAATACACAGCAGAGGTATTTACATTTAAATGGACTGGAAGCTTACCAGTGTTTGAAAAACCCTTATTTGTTATTTAATTACAAACCCAGTTTTGTTACCCCAGACAATGGCTGTTATATGTTTAAACCTGAGAGTAAGTCCAGAATCAAAGACAGCTTCAACCAGAATTTCCCTTTCTAGTGCACCTTTTTCAAACCAAGAATTTAAACATAAGCTAGTTGGGCTTTACTGTGAAATTTTGAAGGCTGCCAAATTCCAAAGACTGAAATTGAACATTACGTGCAACTTTTTGCACAGGATTTCAAAGCCTATGAAGAAAGGCAGAATCAATCAATGCCAGAAATCTTCAAGAAAAAATAATTTATGACATTCGAGCCCACAGAAATTAACTACATTGAATGGGAAGTAATACTATGTTGATGTTCAAATCCATTTGCTTAGACACACAGTTGTTAAAAAAAAGTATCTTTTCAGTGTAAATGAAAAATGAGTAAATGTGTAGTTAAGAATGTTAAAACTTGTTCAGTCATTAAAGATGGTACTACAGTTTATTGCAACTCAGAGAATAAATTGGAGAAAATCTGGAAAAGTAGGTGATGGATGTTGTTATATTTGTAAGTTGTTTGCACAATAGTCCATTTTAGCACTGATGATAAATGATTAGAATGAAGTAGAGGGTAAGACCACATAACTATTGTGGATGTTAGGGCTGTTGCCATGACCTGAACATGAGAATCAGCACTTTGTACAAAAGAGCTGTCAACGCAGCGTCCCTGCACGTGGTCTCCTCCAGAGGTGTCTCCAGTCAGGCAGCAGAGCTCAACAAGCTCTGCTGTTCCCAGCACCTGTTTGCTCACTGCTGGCTGGGACACCACCATATTTTTTGAAAAATATTTAAAATAAAGAGTTTTGTCCTTTTGATAATTTATCTGACATTTCAAGAATCATGTTTACTGAAAAGTAATTAACATTTGCAAAGTCTTTGTTACTAAATGTTCAACATATTTACACAGTTAAAGATGATGACAGGCAACTTCTGAACATAGAGCCAATACCTTCGGAGCAATTGCTGGACACGTACAGGAGGAAGATTGCTGATGAAGGAAGACTTTTCTTGGATGAATTTCAGGTTTGTCATTGGCTCAAAATATACCATAGGTTTGTAGCCAGGTAGTTGGAAGAATTCTGTTCAAGAGCACGCACTGGTTATATAGATAAATAAATAAATAAATAAAGCTAGAAAATTGAGTGAATTCTCAGCCAATATCAAATAGGCTTCAGTTAATTTTGCTACCAAGATCTCTTCATTATAAGATGATGGTACATTTTTTTTTTCTTTTTTTTTTTCCTGAAGGTGTTTTTCAGAAAAAAAGTATTAAATACATGGTGTAAACACTTCTCATTCTGAAGTAGCTTTTAATGCATATTAATACTCTCTCTTACTGCATAGCCATGGGGATATAAATAATATAGAATTGTGGAGATATATATTATTTACACTGAGGGAAAATAAATTTGTTTATTTTAGAGATAAGAAATATATGAAGTAGTATCTTATGAAACAGAATGTTAACTTCCAGACTTATTACCAAATTTTTTCCATAAGCATTTGACTGAAAGCAGAAACTATTTTAAATATATGCTTACCTAATAAAAGAAACATTGTATTTTACAGAGTATCCCTAGAGTTTTCACTAAATTTTCAATAAAGGAGGCCAAAAAGAGCCATAATCAGAATAAAAACCGTTACATTGATATCCTTCCATGTGAGTATTTGTTACAATTTATGCATGTTATAGAAATATTTGTTTTCTCAATGCCCTAATATAATTATTTTGTTTTAAATGATTTAAACAGATGATCATAACCGTGTTGAGCTCTCAGAGATCCCAGGAGACCTAGGATCAGACTATATCAACGCAAGTTATATTGATGTGAGTGACTTCTACTTAAAAAAAGTCTTAAGCACTATTGAAGAAATTCTGTAGTCTGTATATTTCATGCATCAAACACCGTTAAGGATTTCCATTTAAGTTCTTTCCATCTTCGTAATGTATTCGGTATTATTGGACTGTTGCATATTGAACTTATTTTTAAAGTTGCAAATCTTTTAAATTGTTCATGCTTCATCCTTTCTCAAAGTTGATTATCATTGTACCTTTTGTAGGGCTTCAAAGAACCAAGAAAATACATTGCTGCACAAGGTAATTTTTAACCTTAAAAGAATATGCTTCCTTTGTTCACCCATTTTTGTTAGAGAGTAATAAAAAAAGTATTAGTAAATTTAAATAAAAATTGAAAATCTGACATTTTGAACTTCAATATGAAAAGGTTGCTAACGAGTTTATGCTTAGGGAGTTTTGTGAAGATGAACAAGTTGTACTTTAAAGGCAGATTTCTCATGTGTAATTTTACATCAAAAGTTTTCAGATTCATAGCTATGCACTAAAGAAATATATGAGACTTTTAAAATGTTATAACCTAATGGCAGCAGTCACAATGATATCAAGCGTTACTTGCATGATGTCTGGTTAACTCTTCAGACTGCATGGCTAAGCATGTCAGGAAAACGCGTGTTTTTAATGTAGCTGTACTCTTTGAATAACTCCCTTAAAATACCTCCTGCTAGGCCCCAAGGATGAAACCACAGATGATTTCTGGAGAATGATCTGGGAACAGAAGGCAACCATTATTGTCATGGTGACTCGGTGTGAGGAAGGAAAGAGGGTGAGAAATGTCCGTCCTTCCACCCATCCATCTTTTCATTCTTCTTTTGTCTGAAAACAGAATGGGTTGCTGTGCTGTGGTGAATTACATTTTGTTCTTAGTACTTTGTTTTCATTCTTTGGTGTTCTCTTACTGTGGCAGAACCTATGTTGGAAAGCATGCCAAAACAGTGTTGCCTCGTGTAATTACCAGTCTTATCAGATAAAGTCACTTTAGTCACAGCTGTAAGTAGCAGAGGGTGAGCTTCCAGGTTCCAGCTAATAAATCTAGAAAAGGGCTCAAAGTAGAAATCTAGCTCCTCTCAGATCTGGCTTAAAAGGTATGGTTTGTATTTTTCTCCTGTCTATTATCTTCTGATATTCTGGCAATGCCCTCAGTAAATGCTAGACAGAATATTTTTTCCTTTAACTGGGAAGTTGGATGCTTCTAGCTTGCCTTTGTTCCTTACCCAGGTACAGCAGGGAGAAGGGGTACTGCTGTTTTAACTGCTTTTAGAGATAAAAAGGTTGGCAGTATGCAGATTTACAGCATTCCCAAGTTGATGTTACAAGCAGGCAGGAGTAACATTCCTCACTGAAGACTGAAAAAGAAGCTGTAGAAGTAGCTGCAAACTTTTCTACAGCCTTCAGGTTACAGCAACAGTAGTTGTTCACTTCTTAAACTAGTGTATGGGATTTTTTCCTCATTTTATGTTCCAAGTTAAATTCCATGGGCATATGCTTCAGGTCAGAGACCTGAATTGTTGGATATTTGGAATTATTTAGCACTGACATCCTAAACAGTGACGCCTTTCCAGGAGAGGACAAAGACCTGTGAGAAGCTGGAAAAGCTATACTGAGTTGCCATCTGTTTTAAATTAGACTTTCTTCCAGCTCTCAGTTCTCTGCGACTTTGTTGTCATGCTGCTCACCTAACTTCATATCTTCATAGAACAAATGTGCCCAGTACTGGCCGTCAATGGAGAATGGCTCTGCAACATATGGGGACATCATTGTGAAGATCAATGAAAGTAAAACATGTCCAGACTATGTCATTCAGAAACTACACATCACAAATGTAAGTTGATTCAGAAATATAAGACTGACTAGGATTGGAGTGTCTCTTTGAAGTCTGTACATATTGTTGAGAGTCAGCTATCAATAGAAGATGATTTGCTGTTTTTCCCTAAACAACATATAGTGAAAGAGAAAACTTCTTAGATGTAGATGCCATTCCTTACAAGAAATGAGTTACAAATATATTTCCCAACTTAAAAATGTATTTTCCATAGTATTCTGAAATTGGCATTTAGGAAGAAACTGTTAATATGCTGTTAATTATAGAAAACTTAATACATTGTGGTTTCCTTACATATTTAGCTTGTTCTACATGTAGAATCATTAAGGCTGATTAATTGCTTTCTTCTATACCTCTGAAATCACATTGGTGGTTCTGTGCTTAATTGAGATCAAAATTTGTCATTTAAGGCTAAATGCTTCTCTCCAGGCCCTTTGTGAAAATATTTCAGTGAAGGTAAATGAAGCACAAGTCATCGATAAAAGCATTAAGACTCAAAGAATAAATTTGCTGACAGATCTTCAGCAAAATAGTCAAGCAATAGACTCCACCCGTCTTTATCCATGATTTGAACTGGAAATTCCTATTCTGCGGTCTCATGTGGTCTGATTAAAAGAAAGTTGCAACTTAGTGTGAAGACAGTGAGAATATCAGGATGTTAAGAAGTAATTATTAACCAAGACATTGCTCTGTGACTAGAGCAATCTGACATTAGAAATGAGAGTTTGCTGCAGGTTGAGGACTGATATTTTTAGAGCTGTCTTCTCTCTGTTCGGCTGACATCATGTTAATACAGATAAAACTGATATTGGTTGTGGAATCGAAGAGTGGTCCCTGGTGAGAAAGTGCAGACTTCTGCAGTTCTGGTGGCATAGTGATGTATAATTCCTGACTCAATGGCAAATACCTGTATGAATAACTGTGCCACAACTGGGTAATTCAACTTTGAGTCAGAATTTGGGGGTTAATTCCTGGAGAAATACCCATATAGCCATACTAAATCTTGGCAAGTAAATGAATGCCATTGAGATGTCTTGAGATGTCTTTCTCCTTTTTTTTTTTTTTTTCATAATCGTGGTTATCACATTATGTGTTCTCTGTTTTACTCTAGCAGCAACACATGAAAATAAGACTCCAGACTTGACATAATTTAAGCTTTAATGAAGTGACTTAAGAGAGTCAGTCTCATTGAAAATCATAGGTTTTCTTGTATCTGCCTCTAAAAGGTAGAAGTGTGAGTTACAGTTTAAATTTCTTAAAAAAAAAAAAAAAACAACCAACAACGACAAAAACACACACACACAAAACAAACAAAAAACCACCAAACAAACAACAAAAAGAAAACACCAAACCCCAACTGTTACACCCTCAACAGGCTGCTCCTGGGAGATGTAAGAGAATTACCAAGTTGTACCCCTTGAAGTAAGCAGAGATACGCAGTGGCCAAGTTGTTTATGAATAGGGTGGGGGAAATATACTGTACTCTAGATCATAGGCTAACCTGAGAAAAAAGTCTTTATAGCAACACTTTAAACCTCCTGTTTGTCCTCTATTGAAATCGTGTGTTCTAGATTCATACATATTTTTTAATGAAAATTGAATATGAAAAATGTTGTAACCTCAGGAACCATTGGGATTGCAACATTACAGCATACTGCTTGAAATTTCTGTTTCAACATTTGAGAACTGTTGCCCTTATTTTTCTCCTTCTTTGTATATCTACACTTGATTTTGGCTTTGTATATATATAAAACCCCATCCTCCACTTTGTCTAGGGAAGAGAAAGGACAGCTGGAAGAGATGTCACTCATATTCAATTCACAAGCTGGCCAGACCATGGAGTTCCTGAGGATCCACATCTCCTTCTCAAACTCCGACGCAGAGTTAATGCTCTCAGTAACTTTTTTAGTGGCCCAATAGTCGTTCATTGCAGGTAAATATATATTATTTTTTTAAAATTATGTTAATGTTACATGAACATGAAGTGAAGCTATTCTGAAAAGGAGCTGGCAAAAGTATTTGACTGGTCCCAAATTTTGTGAGTTGATCATTTGAGAGTGAGGCATCCAAAGGTGCATTAAAAAGGCCTGTTTTCTTCAGGTCAATAAAATCTGAGGTTATGTAGACTTTTGGACCTTTGGAAAGCAGCCAGATAAACTTCCAACTGTCCTGTTGTTACACATTTTCACTTTCACTCTCCCACTGACTATTCTCCTCCAGTGTGGGACTGGGAGGTTCTGCTCCTTAATCAAATCCCTTTGTGCTTTGCAGTGCCGGTGTTGGGCGCACCGGGACATACATTGGAATTGATGCCATGCTGGAGGGGCTGGATGCAGAAGGCAGAGTGGATGTTTATGGCTACGTTGTGAAGCTGCGTCGGCAGCGGTGCCTCATGGTTCAAGTAGAGGTATTTCACCAAAACTCTGCTCGCTTAGGACTCTTCTTTGCTAGGGCTTCATCAGCATTTCTCAGGAGGGCGCTGCTTAGTCCTGGGAACTGCTACAGTTCAGCTGAAGTTGTTCATACAAAATGTAACTCTGAAAAACACAGAGAGAAAAACTTCAACACAGTTTTTCAGTTTTAGTAACTTTTTAACTTTTTAAGTTTAGGCTTTAAAAAAGGAAGCCAAGAAGAACATATTAGATTTTATAATCCAGCTTCTGGCATACAATTCACAAATGCAAAATTGAGCTTACATAGCCAAACTCCATTTTCAAATTCTGCAAACTCTCTGTCTAGGTGGGATTTTCAGTTGAGTTGAGAGTACAGCAAAAGTTATGGACTAATGCAGTGCATGTTTTTAACTTATTTAATAGTTTTGCAGATCTTTCAAATCTCAGTTGTGTATTTATTGAATGACATTACATTTATTTGCAGAACACTTTTCATCCAACACACTAAACATGCCCCAAAATTTCTAGTTTGGAAGCCACTCTGATTTTTAATACTTTTATTTAATGATAATGGTTAATATTGTTAACACTGATAACATAATGAGAGTAATAGTTTCTTACAATGGTTTTAAAAAGTGATGATTTTTTTAACTTCTTTAATAACTTCATTTTTAAACCCTTCAAATGGGAAACACCAGTCACAGTACATCCTTATCCATCAAGCGCTAGTGGAATACAATCAGTATGGAGAAACAGAGGTCAGTCTCTCGGAACTGCATTCCTATCTTAACAATCTGAAAAGAAAAGATCCTCCGAGTGATCCTTCTCTGCTGGAGGCAGAGTTTCAGGTAAATCAGCGTTACGTTCTAGTGCCCTTACCTCTCACTTACATTAGAAAGTGCCTTGCATAATAGTCATGAGAGAGAGATACCATACATAATAGAGCATTCCAGTGCTATTTTATTTCTCTGACACAGAAACAGTTTCTTCACCTGTAGGTAAAGCTGGAAAAAAACTGTAATTAATAAAATTTTATTTCTGCATTTGATGTTAACATTTTTAATGAGGTTGGGGAGCATAGAACAGTTACTTGTGTCTATGTGCATGATTTCTTGCACTATTGTTCATGCTATAGCAGACATTTTTAAAGTATAGTCCAGATGTGACCAAAGTTTAAAGAACTGAAATAAGAAGTGAGGCACTGGGAGATGAAGGCCAGGTGTGGGTGTCCAGAGGGAACAGTGATCCCAGGAACTGTTTTAATCAAACTTAACCCCAAACATCATCTTTCTTTAGAGATTACCTTCCTACAGGGGGTGGCGGACACAAAACACAGGGAATCGTGAAGAAAATAGAAGCAAAAATAGGAATGCTAATATAATCCCATGTAAGTGTTTTCCGTGAAACTTCCCTTATTTTATCTGTTATCTTCTGTAAGACAATCTACTAAATTTTGAAAAGATGGCAGTAATTCACCTTGCTGAGATATATTTGATTGATTAATTTTCTCTACACTGTAATATTAGAAACTTCTCATAGTGTTTTAAAAAAGAAGACATGGAGTTTTAAAAACATGAATTATTGGGAGTGTTTATTTCAAATAAAGTGGTCTTTGTTCTGCAGTCTATTGTGAAATGACTGGCCTTTTTCTGTCTGTTTTCTCCTCCGCACATGCGGGGAGAGCCCCCTTCTAATGCTGTACCTGAGCAGCAGTGTGGCATAATGGTGACATTTTGTCTCATGCAGATGACTTTAACCGAGTGCCCATCAGGCACGACGATGAATGCAGGAAGGAAGGTGAACATGATTCAGATGATTCCTCAGATGAGGACAGCGACTGTGAGGAATCAAGCAAATACATCAATGCTTCCTTCATAACTGTATGTATTTTGAGTATCCACTATAAGTATTTCACAAACTTTCAGATCAAACAATATTCTAGCTTGAGCCCTTATTCTCTTTTTGGCTTCAGAAATAGAACAGGATTTACCTGAATAAGAGAGAAACATCTGACACTGGATTTGCAAGTCCATTTATAGTTTTCATCATCAAAATCTACATTTTGCTACAGCTATGAGTCTTTTTCCCTTACATAGTCTTGTGCGATGTCAGCTAGTGACAAGAAACACAGAAACAGTTTTTTCGTTTTGCTTGTGAGTGTCTGTGTTATGTTTAAAACCACTAGCTTTCAGACTGGCCTCATGATAACATATGTTTCTATTAGTGGGCATCTGTCTATGTACAAGTTGATCCATATTAATATTTTCCCTGTTAGTGAAATGTGAGTATAGTTTGTCACATATACAAAACCCTATAAGTTATCAATTTTTTAGTATCCTATATAGTCCCAAAAAGAAGGAGAGCAGTTATTGGTCATTAATGAAGTAACTGATTTTAATGGACTTACTAGCTAAATTGTATTTATCTGAATTCTTTAAAATACTGCACAGTTAGGATATATATTCAGAGTAAATTTATTTTTACTTTTGGTTAGGTCAGCATGAACTGACTCGTGCACCAACTTTGTGTGGTATAAACTCATTTTTTTGTGATCACATTAAAAAGCTGTTTAGAATTAAATGTTTCAGCCCTTAAAATTATGCTTTGCAGGAAATGGCAGGGAGAGATCTCAGCCACTGCAGCATGAGGATACCTTGTTGTCAATCTGGAAGTGATAGTGTTTTTAGGAGGACTGAGTTTGCTGTCATTTGGCACCTAGAATTCCTGTAAGATCATTGCCCACTGTGATAAGCATATTCTTCCTATAAATAAAAGGGTTCATTACTTTATTTCACTGGGTATTCTTTAAATGGCAGTGAGTTCTGTTGCTTGACAATCACAGTTCAAATGAATTAAAGAAAAAAATATTAAAAATTTCTTTTATAGGGTTACTGGGGTCCGAAAGCCATGATTGCAACACAGGGACCACTTCAGGAAACTATCTGTGACTTCTGGCAAATGGTCTTCCAAAGAAAAGTCAAAGTCATTGTTATGCTGACAGAGCTGAAAGAAGGAGATCAGGTAAGGGCATCATCTTCACACTGACACATTAAGGGTCCTCTACATGCAAAGAAAACACTGCACTGCACTCTCCATTCCCTTCCTCCAGTTAAGCGTGTTTCATGAGATGAGGAGTTTGGATTTTCAACATAATTTGTTGTATTATTTACTTAGTTTACTTTCTAATGAAGTTTTGAGGGGAAGAGTGTATGATGCTATATTTTGAAATATAACGACACTCCTACTTTAAAGTCAATACGTTCTGTAAGTGCATGTGAAAGATAAAATAAAAGGAAGTTTGAATGGTAAGCACCGACTTGTACTTTTATCCATTTTAGGAACTCTGTGCACAGTACTGGGGAGAAGGAAAACAAACATATGATGGCATAGAAGTTCAAATGACAGATGTCAACTCTTGTCCTAGCTATACCATACGTGCATTTGATGTTACACATCTGAAGGTAAAAGTTTCTTTGCAGATTCCAAAAGGAAGATGTAAATTTATTTCCCTTTTATAAATTTAGTCTAAAGAAAGAGAAGGGACAGTTCCCACTGCACTTACCTCCTGCTCTACAAAATGGAAATACTTTTGTCTTCCAGATCAGCAGCCAATCATGATAAATGCTATAAATTATGTCAAATTTTCCATTTACTGAATTGTTGAGATGGTGGTATTGGAGTCTCAGGCGGTCAGCTGTCTTTCATACTTCAGGCAGAGTATGGATGTCTACCTACCTCATAGTCATGAGGTAGAACTCACATCACCATGCAGTTCCTCAAGAATATAATTTTTCTTTTGTAAATCAGTGGCAATAGATACACTATGTGAATCTTTATTTTAACCTGAACATTGACTACATCTCCACTGTTGTTTTTCAGACAAAAGAAACACAGAAGGTTTATCAGTATCAGTATCACAAATGGAATGGCTTGGATGTTCCAGAAAACCCCAAAGATTTAGTTGGCATGATTCTCAACCTTAAACAAAAAGTCCCAGCCAGAGCAGTCACTGAGGACAACAGGAGTACCCGCAGTGTCCCACTCGTCGTCCACTGCTGGTGGGTCTGAATTCAGCACATACCTTAGCCTAACTCTAAGTTCTGGATATACGTAGCAACCACAATTCTGGGATGCCTTCCTTTTCCCACAAACCTTTCCATGTGTCTGGAGACTCAGCTCTCCCTAGCAGATTCCTTAAATTGCTCAAATGTGACGTTTTTGATTGTAGTGTTGAAAAGTGAACATGCTTCAGCACGTGTGAGCATGGAGTAGGTGGTCAGAGCTGGCTGATCCTGCCTGGTACACACATTTTGGGAAGAAATGCTTGGTTGGAGTGTTCTTGTAGCACACTACTAATGAGGATCTAGCAAAGCTTTTAGGTTAATCTCTCACTCCAGTACATAAGCCCACTTTTTTTTAGGACCATTTCCAGGAATAGGCTTGCATACCACCTAAAGTGGAGGATAATCCCGCTAAACAATTGTTAAGACTGTAACTTTGAAGCTTTTCTCTTTCCCCTTAGGTAGCCATCTGAGATCTGGGTAGTCTCTAGATAAACTGTGTCTTGCGTGTACAGATATTCTTAATAGTAACAATTTCAGTCCAGTAAAAAATGTTTTGGAAATGTAATTCATTATGTAGACTTTGAAATGTATCTAACATTTAATCAGAGGACTCACTGATTTTGCATGTTAAATTTGAATGTACATTTTGTATCATCTTCTAGTGATGGATCACAGCAGACTGGTGTATTTTGTGCTTTAATGACCCTCTTGGAAAGTGCAGAAATAGAAGAAGTAATAGATGTTTTCCAGGTAGTAAAATCTCTTCGTCGCACCAGGCTGGGAATGATCTCCACCTTTGTAAGTAAATCTTGTGAATTACCAGAAGAAATTATGAGATTACCTATGATGGTTACTAATATCCTCATAACCTTATGCATCATTCCTGCATACGGAACACTAATTCTAATCAGGATGTTCACAGCCACTCACCACTACTTGGGAATTGGCCATCACTGATAAGAATGGAGGAGGCTGTGAGATGCCCAGAGCCGTAATTCTGCAATGCCTTTGCAGGAAGGTGCATATTAAAAAATTACAAGTGGCACGAATTGATGCTTCTGACATTGCTTCAGGGACATACGTGCACAGTGTCCCTTAACTTCTGCAGTTAGGAGGCTAACTCCCATTTCACAGCCTAGCAGCCACTCGTTTTGTTTGAATCACTCCCAGGGAACTGTGTCTCTGTGGCAAACACTGCATTTGCTAACAAACCAGAACTATGAGTCATCAGTATGTGGCAGGTTAATAGATTACTTTCGTAAACTCCTTACAACACGTGTTATTTACAACTTAGGTACTCTAAAAAGAGGTATTTTTGATACTTCGTGGATGAAGGGGGTACTGAGTGACTCAACTTGGAACATTTGATGCAGGTAGTTACAGAGACATTACATTCACATGAAGTCAGAATAAACGGCAAAAGCAATGCTGTGTATGCCCGTGTAACTGTGGAAGCTGTTTTATATGCTTAATATGCAGTCTTACATGTTCAACTATGTGTTACGTTTCTAAAATTGAAGAAAACAGAGAAAGAATGGGTTTAGTCTTGAGCTCTGAGCATTCCATTCATACTAACTTCTTCTCTTTATATTTAAGGAACATTACCAATTTCTGTATGACACCATTGCCAGTGCCTACCCCGCACAGAATGGACAAATAAAGAAGAACAGCCAGCAGGAAGATAAAATTGAATTTTGCAATGAAGTAGAAAAAACAGATCAGGAAACTGATTTGATCACTATTGACGTTACTCCATCAACAGCGGCGGAAAATGAGCCTTCTGAAGTATGTGATGATTCTAATGCTGCAGATAGCACTAAGGGAACAGAAAGCTCTACAAATGGCCCCACAACTCCAGTTCTAACTTAGAGGCTATACTAAAAAGAAAAAAAAAAAAGTGCTTTTTCATGTGCAAAAATCTTAATATAAGAAGTATAAGATTTGTTCCTCTTCACACCTTTTTTAGAAAACATTTACTGTGGTACCAATTTTTCAAAGGTACAAATTTAAAGAAATACTTGAAACTTTTAGAGAGTGTCAAAGAACTGTGAAAGTTTAATTTTTATGTAGATTTGCATTTAATACTTCTTAGAAACATTGTCACTATTTTTATATTTTTCATTTTAAAAATATGTACAGTGTAGTACTACGCTGGACAGTGGGAAGGAATTTTTTTTACTTCTATAACAAGGAGAAAGGCAACTCAGAACAACAAGGTTAGTGTGTTGCAAAAACAGGTCTCTCTTCAAAACTATTAGCAAGTAAATTAACCCAGTTGGTAGGTATATATGCCAGCATTTCAGGAGCGCTGACTAAGCACTGCTTTAATAATACCCCATGGAACTTGTGGGACTTTGCCAAAGAGTTTACCGTTTACATCATGGGGCAATTCCAAGGAATTCAGATTTACAAATAATCTGGATGTCCTCCTGTATCAATGTGGAATAGAAATTTTTGCATTTTTCTAACATGCCTCAAGGTGTCCTTGTTGCTCCACATATATTAATCTGAGGTTTCAGTGTTCGACTCCAAGAAGAGTTTGGAGATTGGCGTTTGAATGATTGCAACGATTCTGATAAAAAACTCCTTCTGTTTACTCTTAGAGCTTACAATACTGTGCACTTGCACATCTGTTTCTTAGCTTACTGTTATTTAAAGGGATGGCTTCCATGAATGCGTCTGAACTGTTTTCAGAATTGGAAAATACGTATATGCTTTTCCTCCAAACTTTGTAGATTTTAATTGGTACAGGATTATTTTTTTTCATCATGAAGTTTTGTATGTTACAATTGCGCTATTTTTACCATTTCTTGCTGGATTTTAGCTCACTGTTTTTAGAAGAAAATAAAAAATAATTAGTAGTTGACAAAGTGGAAATTATTTTGTTCTATTGGACTCTGCAAACCGATCGTTTTCTTCTAAATGCACAGTCTTGTGTTATCCCATACATGGAAAAAAATTACAAATTTCAGTAGGAAAACACACCTTTTAATTTTTATAAAATTGTGCATGAAGCCAGGTAAGTGTCATGATTCTCTCATTACAGAGGAAGGAAAACCCATTTTTCTTTTGCATGAAGTCATTAAAGGAACAGTCACTCAGCAGAATCAGTGCTCCTGAATCACTGCATATTCCTAATCTCTCTTTACAAAACATAATCAAAAATACTTAGAGACCATGTAAACAACATGTACAGTTGCACTTGGTTAAAAAATTAATTTAATTTTGCTGTTACTCTAGATCAAGCATTTCATTCACAGTTATCAGCTCAGACAAGTGCTTCCTGGCAGTCTTGCTTGAACACATGTCAGCAAACAGGGACCGAGGCAGTGGGATTCCCCTCGACTGGCAGCTGAGCTGCTTTTCCAACTGAAGCTCTGTGAGGTGATAAACTAACAAAGCTGAGGGAATAACCTGTGGAGGAAAAGCTCTTGAGGCTAAATGTGAAGGTAATCTGAAAAAACTGTATGCTCAAAACCTGTTGGCTGTTTTTAGAGGAATATGTCGAAATGGCAAAGTTAACATATCCATGAAGATCAAAAGGTTAAAGAGCCTTAGACGCAGATTGACTTACTGGTGGTCATTGGATGACAGAGAGCAATTGATTTATTCTTCTAAGATTTGGTCACTGTGAAGCCTCTCTACCGAGTTCAGGGAGTAAAATAAAGAGGTCAGTGCATCTGCCTATTGTAAGAATGTGGAGACAGAGATTAGTCACACTTTTATGAATAACTGAAAATATTGGCAACATTTTAATTTTGTGTAAATCTGAGGGCACTAATACTCTTCATTTCCTTGAAAAATGGCTTTCCAGCTTTTTAAGCTCCTGCAGCACCTGAGCTGTAAATACTGGAAGCTTGTGGTTTTTTGTTTGTTGTTTTTGTTTTTTGTTTGTTTGTGTTTTTTGTGGAGTTTTTTGGGGGTTTTTTTAGGGTGGTTTGTTGTTGTTGTTTGGTTTTTTTCTTAAAATGTTTCCTAGAATTATTTCAATGTTATTTTGAATGCATTTTTCTTTTTTTAATGTATGCCAGGTAAACACTTGATTTGTGCATGTATTTGGAAAGAAAAGTCCTGGAACATGATAAATTTTGCATCATACATGTTTTCATTGTTAGCCTAATAAGATAAACAGAGCCTGACATTAAAACTGCCCTCATGTGCTTAGTGTAAACCACTTTTGTTCCTTACAGTCACAAGGGGATAAACTGAGCTCTTGGCTTTCAATTATTTTCAAATTAATTAACAATTTGCACAATTAAATCTCATTAAATCCCAGTGTGACAACTGAGGGAGCCTGTTTTAACACAGCTTAGAAGTTCTGATTGCTTCTAGGAACTCTATATGTATGTTTCAGGGATGTTTTTGGTCTTCTCTGTTGTCAATTGAATTTCAAAACTCCACCAGGTGGTGACACTGAGCTTGTAGAAGTTCACTATGCTAGATGCTCCATAATCACTTGGCTTATTCCCTGTAGGCTTAATTTTATGCCTCCCAGGAACACAGCGAAACATAGGTAAAGCATGAAGCTCAAGCTAATAAACTCTGCTAGGAAAATACTCTGGCTTTGTTATGGCAGGAACAACGTTGTAGGAGGCTGGATGCCTGGCATAGCCTAAAACTTGAGAAACAAACATGCAAAGTAAGATGCAAAACATTTATTTTCTCAAGTAGAACTAAGCTGCCTCAAGCTAAGAGTTAGCTGGTTTTCAAAAGTGTTTTATAATCTGAATCCAGGATAAAAATAACTAAGCAACAGATCAGCTGCAAGAGGACTTTGGGCAGCAAACGGAGGTAATCAAGGGCTTATGTGACCAAAGGGGCTGGATTTCTCCCACAGTTTGCTGGGTAGAAGCTCATGGAAAAGTGAGTATGGAAAAGAGATAGTGATGTGTCAGCAGAGTCCAGTGTGGGAAGATGGGGAGAGGAAGTCTCCACAAGATTCTGCGTGGTCAGGTAACTGCAGTGGGGAATGAACTGTGTATTGCTTTTGTTTGGACTTTTATAAGTTTCTTGTGCTCTTCAATGAAGAAGGTTCCCACCTGCCCCTGCCCCACTTCCCACTGCCACCGTTGGGACATTGCTTGGAGGGAACATCTGCCAGAGGAGTGCAGAAAACGGTGGGTTTCCAGCTTTGCTGTGAAACTGGGAACCTTTGGTAAATCTTGTATGAGAGCCACAAGCAGAGCTGGATAGTGAGTCTGTGACACATGGCAGTGTGGAAGCTAGGAGCTATAAAGGAAAGAAAAAGACATTATGAGCCATTTATGTGAGTTGGTAAAGAAAGTAAGAAGAATAGTGGCTTCAGACAGGTGTCTCATTAAGCTGGAAATTATATCCTTTATTTAACATTCCTCAGAAAAACTGTCCAGTAGCTATGCTTATCTCTTTGACAAGGCATCTTGCTTTTGTAAAGGCCCAGTTTTTTTTATGTTGTACATTCTCCAGATTGCCTCTAAAAGAACATCAGAAATTCCCTGAGGGCTCCACGCAGCTGTACCACAGCTATTTTTTCATACATAAAGCAACTGTTTGCCAAGAACCAGTGTGCTGTGTTTCAGGCAAGGAAAAAACCAAGATAGAAGAAAAGTAAAGTTTCAGTTGCAGAGTACAGCACATTTCTATATGCATCAGCTCTAGTTCAGAAAAAATGTGTTTTCTGAAAAACAGAAACCAATAATTTTAAAGGTACAGCAATGCAGAAATAAGGTTTTGTGCAAAGGCTTCATAAGTCAATCTTTCTTTTCAATGCAAATGAAAAGAAGATGATGACTACAAAAGTAGTAAGCAAGTTTATACTAAAAGATCTGCTTTCTAGGGACAAAAAAATAATTGTTTAGTAAGGTTACTTAGTACAAATTATTTAAAAATATTGGTCTCATTGTTTTAACCTCAGTGAAAACCAGGGTTTTATAAAATACTTATGTCCTCAGACTCAGGATTGTCAGCATCAGCCATGCCTAATATTACTGAATTTTTGAAAATAACATCTAACTGTTTACAGCTGGGTTGTTTCTGGTATCCCACAGCTGCACACACCGCCGTGGCTGGCAGTACTAATGTTAGTCATCAGTGTGACTGTCTAACATACAGAGGAAAAAATAAAAAGGAAGTTTACTTTGGCCCAATTTTAGCACTCAGTATCAAATTTTTGGGTTTGGAGATGAAAGCTCTGGGCTTGACCTCGCCTGGCAGTGAGCTGAGACCCAGAGCTTGCACACATCCATATTCCATAGAGTCCTCGGAGTGGACCTAGTGTATTTTCAGAGCTTACCCGCCAGGCTGTGCTGAAACTCTTCCAGTGCCATTTACTCTGTTCAGAGCACTCTCGCAATGCTCCATTTCAGCAACAGGAACCATTTGAAGTAACAAAAATTACATTTGCGTATATAGCGCTGCAGAGACTGTATCTGTCCAAGACGAAGCACTAGTTCAGAGTGTGTGTGCACATGCGTCGTTCATAGCCCAACCAGAAATCGATGAGTTGTTGAATTGGCAGCTGCCCAGTTTAAAAAAGAAAAATGAGAGAAACAAGGATGATGTGGTGGGCCTGTGCTAACTTTTTTGTGGGGCAATACAGAACTGAGACAATATTGGATTGTGTTTTCAAAAATGAAGTGGTAAAAGATAAACTACAGATAAGGTACAGGAGACTGCATGCATACAGAGAGCTCGTGTTGTCACAGACTAAATAGGTGCTGGGATCACTGGCAACTAAAATTTATTTGTCAGCTCTCTTGATGTTGCAATAAAAGTCAATGTGCATGTTCAACTGCAGAGAAAAATGGAAAAAAAATTACAATAGACAGTTACCATTGGAAGACAGAGTTCTTGCCAAATGCAGACATTTGACATGAAGTGTCAATTATTTTTTTTTTAAGTAAGAAATAATCATTTTAATCCTATTTTACTAGTGTTAATATGTCATTTTGCAAATAACAATATCTTATTCTAAGTTCAGCACTGTACTTCCTTTTACTCCTGCTCTTTTCTGAAATATTTAAATATATCATTTTTAATACAACATGTCATCGAAACCACTTCAAGACTAGAACAGTTCAGTATCATTAAGTATTTCCTTCTTCTATGCTGCTTTCTTCTTATAACTTCTATTCAGCAATAACTTGAAATTCTGACTTAAATGTATTGATTTAACATAAAATTCTCCCAGAACAGGAATACAATTCTTTAAATGGCATTAATAAATTATTCCATAAAGAGTTATGTCACCTTCCAAAGAAAGAGAGGCATTTCCACTGTCAACTAATGCCTTATCCCACTCCAGTCATGGTGTAAAGATTCCTGTGGTCACACAGGTCAGACAAGGCTCGCAGCTCCCCCGGCAGATAACCCTACTCTCACGTCCATAGTCCCATTAGTCGAAGTCTCTGACTTTTCCTTTTGTAGCTCTTACTTCAGTCCCCAAACAGTGGTCTCTTCCTATTTGAATATTTATGTCAAGTTTCTATGTTTTCTTCTTATTCAGGACATTCAGCTTAAGAGCTATTTGTTTTCTGCAACTGCCTTCCCCTCCTGCCCCAGCCCACTGGCCCATCCTTCTGCCCCTTCCCCATCCCGGGTGCCAGAAGCAGCAGAGCTGCTGGGCCTGCCCTGCCCTGCCCTGCCCGGGGAGCGGAGCCCAGCACCAGGGGAGGGACAGCGCCGCACGGACACGGTCCCACGGTGCCCATGCAAGGTGAGCAGAGCAGGTCTGCTGGCAGTGATCACATCAGACAGCAGTCCACTGCTCGCCAGGCAAACTGCAAAAGCGCCAAAGCGGGACTGAGGCCAAGGAGTCCTGGTGGTGAGTCAGGGTCAGCTGCGAGCACGGCCAGCTGCAGGTAGACCTACAGCACAGCAAGTCAAGACAGGGCTCCTTTCCTTAATGCCTCTCGTCTCCTGGCCTGTGGCAAGATACAACTTTGTCTTACATCTTCTTTTCTCATGGCCTTGGACTCTACTTTGGAGCTACTGGCTGTGTAAAATGCCCATGGCATATGGCCAGGCATTGTGGAGGTTGATTACTTGTCACTGTGTGGCATTTGCTGGAGCCTGCGACATTCTCCTGCCAGGTTGGTAAGGTAGGAGATGTCAGCAAAATGTCTCAGCAGCTGAGCTGTTGTATCACAGTGCATGATTCCATGGGCTCTGCTTTACTGTTTCCGAAGACTGCTGATCTTTTTAATCTTGTTTAGATGATAGGGAAACCATTGACCCTTGTAAAATCAATGCCACAGGCTGAGTGCCAACTGAATATTTGGACTAAAACTTGCAACTTTGTTTATAAAAATTATCAGTTTATGATGGACCATGCAGAATTTCAAGTTAAGAGTTAAATATATAGAGGTGAGAGAAAAGCAAGTTAGCAGAGTTCACTGACTTACAGATAGGATACTCATGTAGATTTTCATTCAAGGGCCTGTTCTACTCTGTGGACTACATCTGCATCTTCTGCATCCTAAATGAATCCTCCTGTCATCTGGTCACCTGAGTTATTATTTTGAAAGTTCATCTTAGGCAAGACAGGCAAGAAATAGCCACAAACCAAACATCTTGTTCTCAACATCTTTTTCTCAACATCTTGCAGGAAAAGCTTTCTGACAGTGTTTTGTGAGTCACAGTTTCATGCTTGCTAATTTTGAATTCCTAATTGAGTATACCTTGAGGTCATGAACTCTGCACTGCTGCACAGAAATGTTTTAACAAGCACCACATCTCATTTTCTGGTCTCTTGTTGAAGGATAAAGCTATATAATGTGCTGTATAATTGCTGTTGTTTTCTGGGAGACCTGTCTCTCTCTTTGTTTTTGACAAACGAGAGAGTTGGGATACCAGTTACTCCTCCTTTTTCCTTGCCTACACCCAAACAAAAAGGAAAAGATCCCTTGTCCAAATAGATGTATGTATGCAGACAACATCACAATTCATGACAGGCTACAGCACAAACAGGTGGTTAAGTTTTGGCTCCAGTAATTTTGTGGTCTTTGCCATTTTGAGTGTTGAAGACCTTGAAGCTGCTGCATGGCAGGACGCTCCTAGAAGGAGGCACTACTGGAGAAGGAGTAAGGTAGCTTGAACTGAGATGGCCCCGCATGCATATGCTCTTTTTCTAAATAAATGCTCAGCAGTCATCACACAAATGCTGTTCAACAGCCATTTCAATCTCTTCTCCCTTTTCTCCTCTGAAGTATTTGGATGGAGAAAAGGGTATGTTTTTCCTTGTATTTATGGACTTTTGCTTTGGTTCCTTTCTGCACTGTGTTTTTTAAATTGCATCTAGCACTCCATTACTTAACTTCAAGCTTTTGCTTGTAGCTAAAAATATAAATAAATCAAGAGTTTGTTTAGTTTAATTCCTGGTGCTGCGATTTTTTTCATCCAACTGTCATTATGAATTAGTCATTTCTTTGCTCAAAACCATCAAGTACAACAGCATCCAAGGTAAATAGTTCAGCAAATCAAGTCTGATAAATTAAATAGTTATAACTTCAAGAATCTAAGATAAATAGGAAGGAGTGAATATTTTTGTACGGTTTGTTCAGGTTTCCTTGGCAAGAGCTTGATCTACAGTAGACATCCCAGCCAGTACCTTCCCCTGCAACCTGACACTCTTGGCTGAGAGACATCACAAACACAAGCGAGTGACCGTGTGATGGTAACTGCTCCGAACAGCTACAACTGTGTGCCGATGGCTCCTCTGAAGTGGTTCACAGGCACAGATCGCGGGGAAGGGGCCGTTAGAAGGCGGCCTGAGCAGCCCAGTCCTGAAGCTGGAATGGGATGTGCCTCCACAGCAGGGAATGGCCTGTGTGCAAGAAATAAGTGCAGGTGCCTGGCTGTTTTGCTGGACTTATAAGTTGGAAAAGGGCACACCAGATTTAGTGACGAAGATTTTTTAGTCAGTTGTATAATTGTATAGCAGCATTTAAGGGAAAAGTTGCGGAACACATTAATAATTTCTACATCAAATTAATCAAATTATTGGATAGGATGGAACTTGTTCACTACATTTGCTCCCTTGTACTGATTCCCTACTTATCCTGAAAAACAGAAGCACACTTAAGGCTGCCCCCTGATCCTCAAATGGTCAAGGCAGCTTCATCACAGAGGACTGAGCTACACAGGGCCAGCAGTACATATTACCATAAATATCTAAGCATCAATTGTTTATCAAGGATTACAGAGAGCAGAAGCTTATATTAAAGAAGAAAAGAGCAAATTTTCCTGCTCTGAGTACTTTGAGGTAAAGGAGGAGCCCAGTGTGTCAGAGTTCAGCACTGGAAAGGAGACTGGAAACTGAAGATGTCCTTTTCTGTCCAAAGAGGGGACATTGTGACAGTAACGGCATCGTCTTAGTCCTCTGTTAAAGAGCATTTTTGATGACGTTAACCAGACTTCGGAGGGCAGCTGTTACAAAGTGCAGCTCAAGAAACTGTGTTGCCTCCAGGCCTTGGAGCAGCCTTTTTACTTTTATGTCTTGGCTAATGAATAGGCTGGCCTTTGGCATCTGTTATATAAGCCAAGAGCTTTTTAAACCCAATGCATTTCACATTCTCCTGAAAAAAAACAATTTTTTTTTACCCAATAGGATAATGCGTAAGCAATTCCCTGAGTTATAGCTTTCCCTGAGTTTTTCCAGTGTGGGTTTTTGCTTCACAAAGCACATTATGAGCATGGGGAAAGCAGTTCCATGGACAAACTGGTTTTGCAATGTTACTTAAAAGTGTCCAGTGTCAATATGATCACACCATTCTTCTGAGCTGGAACTCTGTCCTATATCAATTGAAATTAGAGGGATTATTTCCAATTATTTTGCTGTGCAGTAAGTTGGGGCTTAAATAAGAGAAGCAAGAATGAATAGATTACATTCAATATATATTTTTCTAATGCCTATCAGTACCAGTGATACTGATGCTCACAAATACTGCCTCTACGCAGAAAGTTTCCCTCCTGTAATACGCTCTTTCTTCTCCCCAAAACCAAGGGGAAAACAGAGGTCATCTATATAAAAATGTGCATTTGGCACACTACTTTTCCTGGAAACAATCCAGTTCTTGGATTCTACTGCCTTGTAAGTGGAGAACAGCACAGGGCACGTTTGTGGTGGACCCAGTATTCCCTTTCACATTCTGCTTCTTTAAGAAAAAAAAGGTACAAGTAATAAGTTTTATCTGAACCCCACTCTTAAATGAGTCCTCAGCCAATGGCAGTCTAAGAATCTGCTTTCCCACTAGTTTGGTTCAGTGATAGGGTCCCTGCCAGCCACAGATAGTGGAGACACTGTATGTGGTTATTCTTGATTCCTTGGCAAAACAGGCACACAATTTGAACAGCAAATGGGAATTTCTCTTGACCTGGTTATACTGTTTTTCAGAGGCTTACACCTATTTGTTTTTCAATGCTCTCTTCCTCTGCATCAGTTGTTACTTGAGATTTTTTTGTGCATGTAAAAGATCAAAGCAAGAGGCAAGATGAATTTCTTCTTAGAAATGGCTTCTGTTATTAAATATTAAGATTCAGTCCAGTAGATTAAAAATTGGCATGTAATAAAAATTCCTGAAAACCATCATCACAGATACAACTTCTGCCATGGGTTTTTTTTTTGCATAGGGTCAATTACATGAGCATAATTGAAGAACACACAAGTACCTGTTACAGTGTCAGTGTTGGGCAACAGGAAAATGTAATTAAATGTGCTGGTTTGGGAGGCTTGAAACATATTTGCAGTCATGCAAACCATTGAGTTTTTGAGCAGATTTGTCACTCTTCCCTCAGCAGAGGTCCCATACTGGGACAGCAGCCATGTTTCCCTGCCACCCCTGACTGAGGTGCATTGACAGACCTGGGCAGGAGGGTTACACAGGGACTGCTTGCACCAAATCTTGCTCTGGCCAGGATTAATCTCTCATTTTTAAGAGCACTAAATTTTACCAACATTTACCCCCAGATTAAAAAACTAACAAGAATGTATTACTAAATTAAATAGACTTGGCTTTTTCTGCACAAATTAAGCAGAGGCTTATTTAATTTTTGTTGCCTTGGATGAGGAGAACATGGTATTAGGTGCCAAACCTTTAATGGTCTCCTGGATGTACCTGAAATTAACTCTTTGAGAAGAAAATGAAAGTAACAAGTTGCATACTGGTTTGCAGTTTCCTTTGATCTCCCTTATCACTGGGGCAAACCTATCAAAAGCCTGCATGTTATCAAAACCCTACAGTGTATGGTCACTGAAATGCAGGTATCTGAGAGTGTTGTACAGCTGCACACAGCATAGGAGCTCCTCAGACAACACTGAACCAGTGAGGCTAGAGCCATGAACCAGATGCAGTGGAGCAATGTTGCTCCAGCAGCCTCATCAGAATTAATTAGCCTGGCTGAGAGGCAGGACAAATTCTCCCGGACAGACTGCAAAGACAGAGCAGCTACAGTGCCTGGTACCTAAGTGAGTTTATTTGGAACAATATGAAAGTGCTATCAGTGCTGAGAAAATTGTACTGACTTAAATGAGTGCCAGATCATACTGTTTATTATGTCAGTTGTCTCAAATTGACATGTACAAGGCTGTATTTAAAACAGGTAGTTTTACTTTCATGCTTTTCTTTTTTTGGTATAGCTTCAAGAGAAGCAAGAGTGTGAGTATGATTGCTTGAATAGCCATTCTCTATTAATTCAGCAAACGAAGATGTAGTAAAGCAGTTCCCCTTCCCATCTCATATGCACATACAAATATTAAGAATGGAAGCAGAAGTAGGAACACAAGAGGTGTGTATCAAAGTAGAAATCTCTAAGATTGATCCGTACACTCACTAGTCTATAATAATTAGATTTTATTTTAACGGAATCCTTTAAATGAATGTTTGGCAAATGGTATGTCTGTATTTTATTTCTGAAGTTGTAAAGTACATACATTCACATGCATTAACTTCCAGGATAAATGAATTTGGGAACATAATATGCTGTTAAGATCTCTCCAGGTAATGTGAGCCTTTCATCTAATAAGGTTCTCTCGGATCAGAGCTGCTATTACCAGTAACTCCAAGTTTGAGGAAAGAAGACTCACTGGGAGAGGTGTATTCCCACCAGTGAACACTGATGGAGACTTAGCTCCTTTACCCTGGTCTTCGTGTGTAATTATGGGCAAGTCACTCCGGGAAATAAGACACAAAGGCTATTTGGAAATTGAGCAATATAATACTTTTAAATAGCGTTAAGTGATTGTGAGATTAAAAAAAAAGCATTGAAAGACTGTGAATTTATCAAGAAAAAAAAATACTGTTATCCATCTTCTTTTATGGGAATCAAAGAGGAAGCAGGACATAAATGTGAGTAAGAGAACGGGTTTTATTTACATATACCTTTAACTGATGGGATCAGCAAGGAGAAGTAGCTCTGGCAGGCTAATCCCTGCCCATATTCTTCACATTATACAGTTATATCTCAATCCTACAACAAAGTCTGTGTTTCATAGCTGACACTTCAATATAGTTATACAGGCCATGCAGCTGCTGCTGTAGTATAAAGCACTTAGGGGTGGATGCTGTAGCAGTCTGGCAGGATGAGTACAGAACAGGAATTAGGACTTTCAGAGCTATCCATTATATTTACATGTCTGTTTCGATTCAGTTAATGGAATAAAAATCCAAAACTGAAGATTTCAACTATAAATGTCTGGGGAAACACGACATAAGATTTAAATAGCTCAGAAAGTAGCAGATAATGTCCACATTTTTCTGTGCAAAAATGTGGTGTACTAATTCTGTGTTAAAAAAAAAAAATAAAACCTAAACATTTTTACGAGAAGCAACGCTAATGGGGAGACATGTTAACAGGAGTGCTGATTCGTATCGTTAATGCAGGCAGGCAGGAACTGTGGAGAGTGAAAGAGCTGTTGGAACATGCTTTTCTTGAGAACACACCTAAATTAAGAGGCTGTCAGAGACATGTGGTTCAGAGTGTTGGCAACTCAAGTGTAACAAATTACCAAGATGACTATTAGTGAGTACTAACAGCTAAAAAGCAATTCTAATTTCTTGCTGAATATGGAGACTTAAGTGTCAAGAAGAACAGGGGACTGTAAGCAGAAGTGAAGGTCAGTTGGGATACATGTGCAAAGCAATGCCCATTAGCAGGGAAAACACAAATGACTTCCAGATACAACGGGGTTCAAATCAAGTGATGTGATTTAAGAAAAAGAAATAGGAATAGAGGGAGTGAAACAACCATCTCATACTTTCTTAGTACAGAATTTTGTTCATTTCCATGTCAAGCTTTTTGTCTTAGATGGTGGTTATTGGATCTGGTTTAGTATGGAATTCCTGTCTTCCTGTCTTTGCTTTTCTTTTGATATATTTTAGAATAATGTTAATTGCACTAGGAAAAAACACACACTCTCCTATTATTTTTCTTTTCTGAGTGCTACCTTGGTTTTCATTTCTGGATCAGTTTCTTACTGTAACAGAACCAAAGAGATGATAGGATTTTCTTTCCTGAATGTGACTGATCAATGCCTGAGAAAATTTTTGATTTCACGGGGGCTGCTTTGCAGAACAGAAGAGGAAACGAAGCATGACTTTCCAGAATTTCTGTCAACTTTACTACTCTGCTCCTTTCAATTAGTGGCCAATGATCTGCAGTGGTAGAACATTTTGGAACATGACATAAAAGAAACTAGATCTTTGTGCATTTCTTAATAGCTTGTAGGTATCTTGCTAAGAAAACATTGATCTGTTTCATGTTTGATTTTTTTTCTTCTCATTTTTTTCATTTGGAAATTCTCTCTGAATTTTAACTAAGGGTTGAAAAGAAAGCGTAGAACTTCTGATGCCAAATATTGAGAGGGTTTTAAGGAAACACTGAGGCAGCATTCAAGGATGTATATTTTACCGTTTGACTTATTATTGGCAATGTTTATTATGAAAAGGTTAAAATGGTGCTCAGTTTGGTTACTTTCTTTTTAACAGGCAGCCCCCAATGGCATCTGAAGCTATGAGATTCATGCTACTGATTTTTGGAAAAAAAAAAACGTTTTCTTGCACATTGAAGAAGTATTTTAATTATAAAGTGCTGAGTCATTCACAAAGCAGGGCATCAAGGCCAGTGAAAATGGTAAGACTCAGACCTCTGAAATGGAAGGTGTCCAGGTCACATCTGGAATATCTGGTGCTGGTACCAGAACTCTGGCTAGCAAGGCAGAACATAATGTAGCTCCATGTTAATCAGGCTTGAACTCCAGTGTTGTGGATTTAATTTTTTTTTTTCTTTTACAATCATTCAGTACTCCACACTTATGTAATTCTACAAGCTTTATTGATTTATGAATCTGATTTATAGTATTAATTAAAATTGTGTCTGGGAACACTTTGGAAACACATGTTATTTAGGGCCTGTGTGAAAAACCTCTGAAGGACAAGGGAATGTTCATTCCCATGACTTTTCCATCTGTCTTTCGAATGATGGCTTGCAATGTGCAATAAGTTTCAGGTGGTATTCGAGCAATACTTGGAATCTGTATCTCTGGTGTTTTCTGAGGAAGAAACAGCATCAGAAATGAAATTACAATCCACTGTGTGTCTCTAACCACTTAAATAAAAATCATTTACTAATGTTGCCTCAGCTAGGCAGAGGACTTCTGGGTCCTAATCTTTCCTTTTGTATACTTTCTAGATCACGCTTGTCCTGAGTGACTGTTTCTGGTGCCTGTGTCAGGCTTGCAGAACCTCCTGATTCTGTGATTATTCCTTTAGATGTACACACAAACCATGGTGTGGCAGAATAACTTCATTTTCTGCTCTAAGATACACTTTTATCCTGTATCTGCCCTGCCCATCACACAGAGGCTTTCTTCAAACCAAATGCCTTTGCTATTCCTGGTGTTTCAAGCTTGAACTGCAGTCAGGCACAGCAAGAATAACCAGATAAGAAAGGAAGCAAAGGCAGGCAGAGTGAGGGCTGCAGTGTGCCCTCTCCAGCAGCCTGAAGTTTATATCACTTGCTGATTATTGTCATGTTTGTTGACTGTTTGCCCTGGGACCTTGGCTCCCAGGAGCTAAGGATTTACCCCTCATACAGAGATGACAGGTACCAAGCAGCTGGACCAGCCTTTGCACCATTCACCTCTGCTGCAGGCGCCCACAGCCTGGGAAAGGGCTGCCAGGACATCCAGCCCCTGTTCCTGGGAAAAAAGGGGTCAGCAGGGAACATTAAGTCAGGCCAGGGTTGGGAGATGAGTCAGGATGAAGTCAAAGACTAGAAAAGCTTATGCAGGACGACTGTGGAGAAAACACCATGCCCAATGTTCCCAGTGTGGGTGTGTTTAGGATGCCCTAAGGCTCTGGACTCAAAGGTATTTTAAAGGGTTTGTATGATATATCCCTTCTAGTACTTTATGAAGCTATTTTTAATAGCTGAGTGTCAGGAGTTTGGGATTTTTTTGTAAAACAAAACAATTATCTGTGGCATTTCTTTTATTCAGTCTTGTGTTTTTATGGCAGACAGATAACATGGAGTAGTGATATTACTATTTCAAATTGGCATGTTCTATTAAAAATAAGTCGGGAGATACCCTGTAATGTCTCCTGAATCCAACAGAGCTAATGGAGATTTACACTGACTTTAGTGAGAGGAGAAAATGGCCATTTTTAGACAACAACATTTTCTATGTAAAGGGATATGTTGTGTTTCCCATAAGGCTTCATAACCCCTCATTAATGGGATTTATGGAACTTGAAGAGAAAATGGACTGCTGGGCAACAACTTTATTTTTTGGAATCTGTGCAAGCTAGTGATATATACCTTTTTTATTTAATAACAAAATACCTGCCCAGAGCACTTTTTACACTTTTGTTTGTATGTGTATTGTACCTGAGTATTTTATTTCCACTTATATCAGTCTGTTTCTAACATAATATGTTACACATGAAGAGTTTTTACAATGCCTGGTAAAGTTCTGTCTCCCTCAAACTGGATTTTGGAGTTCTCAAATAGGGCATTCTCTGCAATAACTTTCCGTCATCCCTTCCAACATTCTTTGTCTCTTTTGAAAATCATGGCTGATTAAAAGTCTAATGCAACAGCTGGTTGCGATCATATGATTGATATGTTTTCTAGACAGATGTTGACTATTAGGAGCAGAAACATTCTGAATTCTTTGCAGTGCTCAAAAATTTTTGAATTGATACTTTTTAAAGTCACAGTAGGATAGAGCTGCCAGGCAAAGCAGATTCTTTATGTACTTAACTAAGAATTACTGCAACTCAAAAGACTGATCACACCACACACAAAAAATCCCTGTAGGCATGACATCAGGAGGTGAAATTCGATGTCTGCATGAATCAAAAAGTGCTCTCAAACTTTTTAGCAACCCACTCTACCCATGAACTACTGTGCATTTTTTCTTTTTTTGTGTGTTTAATGTCAGAAGTGAAGTCCCTTTGTGGAAGCGCATGCTCATCAGCCAGTATTAGCTGGCCGCTACAGAACAGCTGGCAGAAGTTGGAGGAGCAGCACAGGTAGCGATACAGCATTTAAGCAGTTTGCAGCATGGAGGACATTAAGGTTTTTAATTGCCTTTAAAAAAAAATCAACCCCCTTGCAGTCAGTCAAGGGCATGTCCTGGGCATTTTCCCCTCCCAGACGGCTGTACATGGAGGAGCCTGGTGGCTCAGCCAGTCCTTGCAGACTGCTTGTGTTTGGGCGCTTCAGGCAAATGGTCCAGTTCTGCAAGATCTCCCCTGCCCAGGTGGGGACAGAAGTCATCTCCCTGCAGCCATTGTGAGGAGGGCAGGCCTGACCCACACAGCGTGCCCTGGCTGATGCCCGACCCCTGGGCACTGACCTGCACCAAACCCACAGCACCCCTGTGCCTTGGGGAGCCCTCAGCAGCACCCACCAAGCACACCAGTCTAGGGCTACTCAGAAAGCAGCTCCCTCCAGCCCTTATCCCCCATGCACAGGAACTGGAGAAGTAGCTTCAGCAAAGATTTGCAACATGGCCTGGCCCTGAGGGCATCTATCCCCAGCCAGCTGAGGGGCTGCACTTGGGCTGGGCTGAGGGGCTACACCTGTGCCTGGCTGAGGGGCTACACCTGTGCCCAGCCCAGTTCCAGAACCTTCCCCTCGGCAGAAGCTGTACAGGGACAGTCTCCAGACAGCAGCAAACCCTCTGGGGAAGGTCTTGGGCAACATCACAGGAAAGAACTGATGCACTCAGGTGAGTTGTTTCTGTGTCATCT
Source organism: Nesoenas mayeri (assembly GCF_963082525.1). Lineage (NCBI taxonomy): Eukaryota > Metazoa > Chordata > Aves > Columbiformes > Columbidae > Nesoenas > Nesoenas mayeri. The sequence continues at coordinate 17,154,272 of NC_137554.1, read as the reverse complement.
CCTACAGCCCTGACTTGCTGTAGAAGTAGCTGTGTGCGTGGTGGGAGCAACGGGAAGGGGATAGTTCCTTCTTGCCTGAAGGTGATGTGGACTCTGAGATTTTAAGGGCTTTTGCTGCACATTTAGGGTAAAGTTGCTCTTGCTGTGCATTCAGGATAAGTTTGCTCTCACTGCAATATGTATACTTGTGAAAACCTCCCTGTGTAAATGCAGTTTCTGTTGTTGCCAGGCTCTTTGTTTCACTCAGCCGCCATTTTAGTTGGAGGATGCTTTGGCTACGCACATGTGCCAGGATGTGGAGAGGAGGTTTGGGCACTTAAATAGCATGTATAGGGAAACTAGGGGGAAATTTTGAAGAATTTGCGCTCTAATTGCAGGGTGATGTGTTTCTAAATAAATATTCATGAGGGAAGTTTGAATGGTGCCCTTATCTCTTGTGTGTGCTCTTGGTACCACTGGTTGTCTCACAAGCATTTGTTTTTCTGGTGGTAAAAATTATGAGCTTGGGTAAGATACATTCTTTTATGCCAAACTGGCCTCTGAAAAGTAGCTGAAGCTGGTTTAATGCTTTTTAGGGAAGATAAATCTTCAGTGACGTGATTTTCCTTCTAGAAGATGTGCAATGCTGATAATCTAATTGTAGATACAATTTGTCTTGATACTAGGAAGATTTTATTTTCTTTCTTTACCAGTAGGGCCAGAAGTTCTATTTAGACTGCAAAACTTTCAATGTTTACCTCTGCAGCATGAACAAGGAAGTGTAAAGTAAATAGTGAATACCCAGCTTGCATTCATATTCTATCAGGGCTGCACCTTAAATCATTATTGGCAGTTGCTGGGATTAAGGGTGGGGAGTGGAAAACAAGTTTATTCCATTTTGTGGAGTTAAATTCTGTCTCTGGTATGAAGTCAGGTTTGAGAACCTAGTCTTACAAATAATCAAAAACTTAAATATGGTGGTGTTTAGCTACTCTTTGTTATTTTTTCCTGTAAGATATTTTATTGGTAGAAAAATTCAGTCATGAAGTGACTGTTGTATAAATTAGAGAAACAAAATCAACATATTAGTTAACACAGATGGGCTGTGAACTTTGTTTCTGAGAATACTGCGATAATTTATGTTCTCAGCCACCAAACACTGTGTGTATGCTATGGGAACAAATAATAAATGGTGTATGAAATGAACATTACAAAAAAAGCCTTATCCATGTATCATACAAGACAAATAACCTGTGTGCGTTAAATCTCTCTTTAGTATAGGGTTTGAAGAAAACTGTTAATGGGAATCTACTGCTTGTAGCTGTTGTTGAGCACAGTTTGTCTTTAAAAATCTGACTCGAATGCAAAACCAAATAAATGTGTGTATTACTTAGGAAAAATTAAAAGAAAAGGACTCAGCACCCGACGAGAGACAGAAAAAGGCTCTGAAAAAAAGAGGGGTCAGGAATAAAAAGTTAGATATGTAACTTGAATATTCCTATATTTGTGAAAACATGCTTTTGGGACAGAAAGGGTATGTTTCTTCCATAACTATTGTAAGTTTCCCTTCAACTAGAAGCTGGTGATAAACATACAAAAAGCTGTGTAAATAAAATGGCATGTATTCAGTTTGTCTTCATGTTCATGTCCCCTATAGTAAAGGATGGTAAAAAAAAATTTAGCCAAGAAGTTGAACCAATGTATTAATACATACAAAAAATATCCTAAACCAAATACCAATTAAATTTCTTCTTGCTGCTTGCTACAAAGGAAAACGATAGATTTAAATGAGTGCAGGTGATCTCAACTACAAGCTAGTAAATGTGTATGAAGTGCAAGTACCTATATGTCAGCTGGCTCTTGATAGATCTGGTTTTTAAGTTGCCTGCTTCATTATACAGGGTGGAAATACTTGCTTAGGTTCCTAAACTACAAAACATTCTCAAACTTACTTAATTGATACTTTAATGAAAGTGCTTGTATTAAACCTAGGCATATGCATCTAAGATTGGTTTAGCTGATTTTTCTTTTTGTATTTTCTTTAGGTATTTCTGCTTACATTAGTAACATGTCACAGTTTTCATTCATTATATCCCACATTTAGTTTGCCTTTAATAGTAGGAACAAAGAAAATCGCAGCTATGTAACCTGAATCATCTCAGGCTGTGTGACTAGAATAGTGTATAATATATAACTGTAGTTCCTGCAAAGCCGACAGAGTGCTGTCTTTCTTGGCGTTGAGAAACTTCTTTGGAAAAAAGAGGGACAAGCTGTACAATAACTTACATAAAGTATAGCTTCCCTGAAAACGTTTCAATGGTTTTACTTCAGTTTGGCCTCAGGATAATTTCTTTTAAGCGTGGATGCACTTGTAATTTTTAGAAATTCATGGGACTACTGTGGGTAGATAAAACACAGTAAGTTTCAGGGTTGTTTTCCATGTGGATTATCTGTTAATTGTAAAATTCGCATAACACAATTAGGGTTGATTAACTGGTTGATTAGTTATCTTCTAAAGAAGCACGTAAACATCTGGGGAAACAGGTGGTGCCTCTCCTAAATGCATCTGCAAGAAGTGGAAAGCTGCATTGAATGTCTGCCCTGCTTGAATCCAGGGACTTTGTCTTTGACTGCCTATTAGCATTTTCCTGTAGCTGGTCCCAGCTTCTGCCTCAAATGGGATTTTGTCTGGATCTGGTGGTGTAACTATTTAATATGCCACCCATGTTTCCAATGCCATGGTAAGAGCTCCAATGGTTAAAAGCCTCTTCATAGGAGCTTTTTTTAACCCCTAATGGATTAGATTCAAAACAGTTTTAAGTAGATATCAAATTTAGAACATGGATGGACAAGCTCAAGAGAAATAAGAGATCCGCAGCCATGTCTCTATAGGGGGGACGGCTGAACGGATATGAAATTAAGCATTGTATCACAAGATATTTTTGTGCCTATACTTTTATAGTAGTCTCTGGTTTATATGTGTATGTTCTGGCAATACGGATGCAGATGTAGTCTGCCACACAGCTTCCTCTCGTCAGCAAATGTGGGTTTTGAGAGAGATATAACATCATGTTCATAAAGACAGCTTTGCTATAAAGCTGACTCTGGGAGTTTAGGGCATATGTTTGTTTATTAATGGTGTGCTTTGTACTATGTATATAAAGAAAGGCCATAAAAAAGTCAATTTCTGATTTGTAGCTTGAAATTCAGATCTTTAATAAAGTTTGTTTCTGTGCCAAATAGTTGCTCATAAAGATATATGAGTTTGTGTGCAGCCTAGATATTCTGAGATTAAACTAGTGAAAAGAAGCAAGCTCTACTGCTTTGTTTATTAATAGGCAAAGGCACTGTCTGAAAATTTTACAATAGAAGAGTAGTTCTAGACAGACAGTAAGGCATCACTGTGGGAGCTGATTGCTCATTATATTTATAGATAAGCACAGAAACAATGTGTGAAAGACCGCTTTAAGGGGTGAAGTTTTCTAGTGTGTGATATGAAGTACCAGTCATTTCTGATAGCTGTTGATAATACAGATTTAGAAATGGGACCCTGTGTTTAATAGCTGTTTAAAAATACCAAGTGATAGTTCTTTCTTTTTAAAGACACATTTTTTTGAAGTTATAACATCTCTTGTTGTGTGACTGAGGAGTTTCTTAATTAACACCTAACTCTGCATGCCTGATGAGCAATGAGGAACTTGTGAGCTCTTGAATAAAGGTTTATTGGAATGTTGCATAATCAAATTGATAATAATTGATAATAATCAGCCATACCTTGACTTAACTGAATTAATTATTTGATTTACTTTAAAGAATGTGCATTTGAGGCACGGTGGGCAGTCCAATAAAGATTTGGCTTCCCACTCAACCAATTCAATACAACACATATTTAAATACTACTTGAAAGCTGGGTATTTTATCTGTGTTTTAACAGGGTCATTGTCTGTGCTTGGAAAGAGTAGTAAGGTGGTTGGGGTTTTTTTAAGAGTAAACCTTATGTAGTATTAAGCATGATTTTGAATCCTCAGACTTTAATTTCCATACTCTATTGAACCTAACATGATTAATTCAACTTATATTAACCTTTTTTTTTTCCTGAATCTTGCATAGCATTAAAATTGCTGTAGCTGACACTTAAAAAATTTCCTGTATTTTCTCTTTTCAACTTTGTTTACCATGTGCATTTTCCAGCCACTTCTTTAAGGGAAGACCATTCAGGAACATCTTTCTACTCCAATTACATGTTAAAATATAGGCTTAAGGGTAGTCTATGACACAATTACTTTGTTTCCAAAATTAACATTCTGCATTTCATATTTGCTCTTTTTTCCAATAGATCTGTTATGCGTTTGAAGTTCATAATGATATTGTCTATGTCATGAGGTTGTGTGGCTTCTTGTTGAAAAGCTTTGAGATTCTCTCAGGAACACAAGCTGCCAGTGTTATCACCGTTTGTGGTTTGGGAGCTGACTGGAGGGCCAGCAAACCCAAATGTGCTGAAGCGTTCCTGGTATTACTCATGGGCTGAAATGAAGGTCTTTCAGCAAGGGGCTGCATGACTCCTTCGTTGATTGTGTAGAGGCCGTGGCAGACACAGCAAAAATATTCCAGTTTGCAACATACTCTATCAGGTTCTTTTGGTCTCCATTTTGATAAGGTCACCACTTGCTGTGATTCCTTAGTGATGCTGCTTGTGTGTGTGTGTGCAAGTTGAAGAAGGTGGCTTGAACAGCAGACTCATGTCTTTAACTTCCCTGTGTGCCTAGGGTGTTTGGGTGCTGGCTTGCTCAGTCACTAAGGCAAACTCCCTGCTGAAACCAGTACAGGCATGTTCACTGATGCCTTGGGCCACCCTTATGTCTCAGCAATGAATAAAGTGTTCTAAGATTCAAAATCTTGTTCTGTGTAAGTCTGGACAACTTTATACATACTGTAATGAGATAATATGCAACAAGAATGCATGATAAATTCTCTGTTGCAAACCAGGTTCCCAGAAAATTTTCTCATATCTGACTTCTGTCATTTTTTCCACATTGTATTTTCAGGATATGTTAAGGAATTAAGACTGGTTTTGGATTCTTTTCTTTTGAAGAAAAGTGTGTACTTTGTGTACTTTGCCAAAGAAGCTCTACCTAGAATCCCGTGTTCCTCTGCTCTTTGATCTTAACACTGCCCCCCTGAAAAGAAATCCACAAAAATGCCACAAACCAAACAAACCCACCAACAAGACAAACAAAAACCCCACAAACAACAACAAACAAAACCAAACAAAAACCACAACAAGAACCCAAATAAACAAAAAAACCTCACACACAAAACCCAACAAACTACAAGTTACATTAAATTGCGGTCCAGATTTCTGATGCCAGTTCATGCTCTCTTCTGTCTTCTGCTGTGTAGACTTAGTTGTTCTGTGCTCATATGTGCTATCATTTGGGGATTTTCATATCAAAAGCATTCAGATGGAATGTTGAAATGGTTATTACGCGTCAAGCAAAAACATTTTCCAGAAGCAGTGAGGAAAGAAGTACCACTGATCTCATTTCAGTTTCTGTTTTTAGAGTAAGGGTAACAGCTCTGGAATGAGACTGAATGGGGTGGTTTTCCCTGCATAATGGAAAGTGAGCAGGTCATCTTGCCAGGTTTCCAGTACCTGAGCACTTGTCTGGGTAGAAAAAAGCACATAGTGGATTCCCAGAGCTAAAATAATGGATTGTGTTTATTCAGATTCTTCTTGTTTACTTTATTATTATTTAGATTTTTCAAAGGTGACTAAGATAGCAATGTATTCAGTTTTTACTCCTAAAACACTGAAAATTCCAGCCCCAAAAGTAAATTAATAAACTAACAGCAACAGACCACCATGGTAGTTGAAATATCCCTGCAAAATATTACTTAATTTGCCAGCTTTCATCATCCCACAGTTGACTTCATTCTTTATCTAATGCAGTAGAACCCTGGTTACCCTCAAATAGCTTTGTGAGACATGTTTCCATGCTGCTGCTTATGAATGATAAAAGCTTAACTCTCTCTCGTAAGGACCTTACTTTTTCAAACTTCTTAAAACTGGCAAATGTAGAAACTAAATTAATTTTGGTCAAGCTGCAAGTGAATAAAAATGCTGCTCTGTATCACCTTGTACCATGCAACCACCACTCGACCTTGGAGATCCAAAGCACGACTAACAGATGCTGTGTAGTTTGGACAGGCTTTTCAGATTTTGAATAAAGATTCATACAGGAAGGATAGACTTGCTTGTCCATATGCCTGGAAATTGTTGGGAGGAAAGGGAATGAGTGGTAATGAGAGATCATCGAATGACATATTTTATCCCTGTATTTTCGTATTTTGGTTGTCATTGCCTTTCGCATTTTTTTTAAGCTTCATTATGAGTAAATACTATTTTTATGGGTACACCAAAAATGCATAGATTCTGGTAGTTCCTTGGTATGAAGGGAAGTTGAAACATAGCAGAAAATTCTTTCTGCATTGACATCAACTTTTTGACTATGCTTCTGTGCTTTTCTGTAGTGTTTATAAATCAGACATCTGCTTTGCTTGCCTCAGTTGTAGCCTTGGGATCCAATGAAATAGCTTTTGCCATGTGATATTTAATTTGTCCAAGTCATAATAGTGCTAACTTTTTATGTGGATATTGGTTCTTATGTTTTTGGAGGTCCTGCATGACTCTTTGGGTGAAGAAGATGCAATCTGGGGTGTCATGGTGGCAACAAGAGGCAAAGCCTACTGCAGTGGAAGGAGTCTAACAGGAGCAAGAAAGTGACTCAGTTCTGTCTCAATTTATTGTGCAGTACGTTCCCTGAAGTGATGGTTTGTCCACTACCAAATTTTTTCTTTGGTGGTGTCTAGAGAAAATTAATATGGATTTTGTCCCCAGACTACCAGTTATGTTTACTACTCATGTGAGCATGTATCAAAATCCTAACAAATTTAAAGGTGTTCTTTGCAAAATATAATTGAATACTGCTTAGCAAAAGGCTTTGCAATCTCCCAGTTACATATGTGCATTGAAGTACAGATGTTAAATAAAGCTGGACTTTTTCAGTTCAGTGATTGAATTAGTGCATTTGAGAGGAAGAGAGGGGAAATGGTTTCAGGACAAACCAAACCAGATGGGAGATGGTGGGGGTTAGCTTTCCCATCACTTACTTTTGGGTGAACTCAAATATATGGTCTGAAAATAATATTTTAACTTAGGAATTATTTTGTATGTGTTTAATCTGTATTAAGAAGAGGTTATTCTAGATGAAAAATGTTCCATGGTTTTGCTTTAAAATACTGAAACAAATGCTTCTAAGCTTCCAATTTTTCTCCTGTCTGTTTTAATTCACATTTATCATGCAATTTGACTGGAAATCACAAAAGGCTTGTTCTTCTGAGCAAATGTATTTTCTGGTTAATTCATTAATTTGTTGTCAGGGGACAGGGAAGTCCAGTTGCTATACTAAATGCTTTGGTTCATTTATTGCATGTTATATGTTCCTCAAGACTGTGATCTGAGAGAAGAATGATTTCTTAGCTAAAGTTACACTGAATACTGGGTCTGTCCATATCAAATGACACAAAAAACGAACCTGTCATGCAACCTTATTTTAATTTTCCCTAATGTCTCGTTGGTGAGAACTGAGGGGTTTTTTACCTCAGTGTTCTTTTAAAAAATTTAGTGAGATACTAAATTACTGTACATTGTGTACAGATTTGGAAGCATTCATTTTTTATTTCAAATAGAATTTTCAATGAGAAGAGAGATGTTAAATCTTTCTGATCAGCAGAAATACCCTCTGCACTTCTAATTTTGGAATCTCACTGGGTTAGATGGTAAAGGTAACACTCACACTCGCTAGTTGATGGAGTCATAAAAGTCACCACAGACTGAAGCTACATATTACTCCATTTACTAGAGGCTGATGTGTGTAGACAGTTGGAAAGGTGAGTGCTGTGGTTACTGCATTGTTGTGGCTCAAGACATATATGCTTTTCTAGATGAAAGTAGAACATAAGTTTGCTGGAAGCCAGATTATTTTTTTTAATGAACTCTTAACAGTTGGGGGGGAACAAAACAAAGATGAAGTGTCATTGGGGACAGATCCAGTAACTTTGTATGTAGTAATACCTTTAATTAGACTAACAGAATAAATATTGCACACAGACTCTAGGGATCTCATAAAAGCTTTACCCTGACAAAGAGGAAATCGGTGCAACTGGAGAATAATTCCAACAGGACCTGCAAACTGGAAAGAACAGTATCTCCTCGCTTCTTGTGCATTGATTCTTGCAGCACCTACAGATAAATTTAGCATTCCTTTTATGACCTTTCACAATAAAAAGCCTTCCTGTGAACTTGGAAAGTTTAAGAATAAAATTTGTCAGTCAAATGACAAATGTCAGATGACCTTCTGCTATCAGTGTACCTATATCACGGTGGTTTTTTTTAATCTTTTGTAAGCGCTGCAGAGACAGGTTATTGGAGCAGAAAAATACCTGAGACTATGCCGTGTCTCTTCTGGGCTGCACTGCCCGAGGCACAGAGCTGAAGTTTTTGAGTATGAAGGCTCTGAAGTTAAAGCATAACTGGCTTTTGTTTTCTCTGTTTTCATTGCCATAAAGAACATGTAACTGGAGTGACAGAGCTCAATGAATAGATGCTTTACACAGCCACCCATTGCAACACCTGCGGGTAGCTGATGTGGCAGCACCACAAACTTCTACCTATGGCACTGGGTGGGACACAGAAACCACTTGTTCAGTTTCAATGTTTTGTAATAGTCAGAAATATACATGTAGTAAGTTGCATTTTCCTCATTCTTAAGTGATTTTTTTTTTTCCATGTGTTTCAACAAAAGCGATGCCGGCAAACGTTTAGACTGATTTTCTAGCTCAATACTTTGGAAGAAACGATGGCAACGCTACAATCGTACCATGTCATCTTAAGCTTGTGGGGCTGGTTTTGATGACCTTACAGTGGTGGGCAGGCACAGTTAGGTAGATTGGGTATTTTCATAATCTGTGACTGTTGACAGTGTCTTGTAGTTTGTGTTTATCTTGAAATAAAAGGCCGATTGGTCAGGCTCCAGAAGAGAAGATAAATGGGATTTTAAAATTGGACTTTTTTTGCATGGTTGTTGCAAATTGAGGACTTCCACCTGAATGCTGATTGTCAGCAAGATGATAAGGGAATTAAGCTACCAAGAGCTCTGAGCTGAACCTTGTGGGTGGGCTGAAGAATGTATGCTTGAACTGGGGAACCCCAATAGCCTCTGCTGTGGAACCACTTGCATGACTTACCAGACTGCAGCTTCAAGCTGTGTTCTTTCTGTGCTCTGCTATCGTTTGCATGCCTCGATCCATTAACATTTTTTTTTTTTTTTTTATCAGAAAGGTCTCTTTGTCCCTTGAAATTAGGAAAACTACTCTTACAAAGAACATATCTTGTAGCAGCCATCAGATCTTTTCCTGACTTTTTTTTTTTTTTTTTTTTAATGTTCATCTCCAAATCCAGGTCTTGAAAACATAAAAAACCTATATAGTTTTTACTCAGTAGACACCTCTGAGCCCTGTTGGGTATGAAATACACTTTTTTTTTTTTTTTTAGAATTTCTATTTTAAGTCTTACCTTGAGAGTAAATATATTAATTTATTCACAAAAATTTCTATTTCAAGTGAAAATTAATGTCTCTATTTTGCTGTTTAATGTTTTAGCTGAAACGGCACCAGTGGTTATTTGCATGAGATGCAAGCTAAAACCTTATTAAAAGTAAAAAGCTGAGCACCTACTGCAGTACTTAATTCTCTTTTTAGTTTTATTAACAGTTTAGAGCTTTCTTGGTCGGAGAAGTATTTTTATAATCATAACATAAGAAAAAATTCTATATGTGTATAAATAAAACTGGATGATGAAAAGTAGGTCAGTCCTTCAGCCTGGCTTTTAGCTTCATCTTAAAGATTTCTCTCTGCAGTGATTTGCTGATCCACTTATTCTTAATATCATAATCCTTAAATGCATAATCCTCAGTGATAGATAATGATTGCTAACATGTTTGATTTTCCTCATCCAGTGTCAAGAGTGCCAGTGATACATTTGGTCATGTGTTTGTAAGTGGCTGTCTGTTTCAGAATCTGGTTATTTAAAGGGTATCTAATTTAATTACCAAACAGCAAATACACTGTCTGCAAAAGTCACTGACCTAGAATGTTGCCTCTAAGCTTTTGAGCATGGCTGGTAGTGGAATGATGTAAAATGACATGAAAGTTGAAGACATAATTGCTCATTGCAAATCTTTTTTTTTCAGTAGCTGACATTGTTCTGAAGATGAAAAGTGACAGTTAAATATTTTTGGCAACTTTTCCCTGTAGGAAAGGAACATGCAGCCTACTTATTTTTGCTACTGTTAGGGCTGACTCAAAATTATATTCAGAAAAAGTTTATTTACTGACACTATGGACTGAATTTTTGAGTGGTCTCTACCCAAGTACTAATTTAGGGCTCTTATAGTCTAGGTATGTTGTCATGAAAAGTGAGCTGTTAGAGGTTTATCCGCAAAATATCACAAGAGTTATTTGTAGAACAGATGTGGTGTTTTGGGAGTATCCAAAAAAATAAAGTGAAGCATCCAAAATTCAGATGCTGCTTCTGAATATCTTGCTGCACAAAACTTAAAAATGCCATCTGGTGACAGCTTTACCTTCTATACAGATTCCATCAGACTCTGTGTGTGTTCCCTTTGCTTGCAAATTTACACTTGTAGCTGATGGAAATGATACATATGTGAAAGCTTGGAAAGCAGTTAGTGAGCAACCTTATTTTAGAAAGAGCTGATGAAATGTAGCAGCCGACAATCTGAAAGTGAACATAGAGCCTCAGCACACATTGCAGTTTTCTGTGCTTGTAAATATAGAGTCTCTGCTCTCCCTTTAGAACTGTTACAGCTTCAGGTGACAACAAAGGGATGTAAACTGCAGTCAGCTCCGGAACCCACCAGCTTCATCTATGTGCACTGCAGAGACACAAACTTTACTGCTCAACATGAAAGGAGGGCCTGTTAAAACTGTGGCTCCTCCTGTTATGAGGAAGATAGTGGCACCAGTGCCCTGTGAGCTCAAGCACGGCAAGCTGCTAATGTAATTTTATTGATTTGGGCGTCCAAGTCAGAATTTCTTTGTAGATGATTTTGTCAGGGGAACCCTGAGCTAATCTGGCAGAGTCCTCATAGAGAATGAATAAGACAGGAATACTTCTTCAGGAAAGTATGGCTCTGGTACCTCATCTCAGTAGAGAGGAACCGCTAGCACTAGATAAAATGAGCTGGAATGCTATGCACCTAAGCATAGCAGGTTTGCATGTCTCAGACTTTGATTACTCCTCAGCAATGTGCCTAACTAATTAGCAACAGGTAGAGTAGTGTCCCCGAGAGATCAGTACAAGGTTTAAAGCAAAAGTCACACTCCCACACAGATAAGTCTGTATAAGGAAGAAGGAAGCCTAATGTTTTGGTGGTTTTGTGGTGGTGTGTGGGTTTTTGTTTTGTTTCTATGGAGTGTTTTAGGTGCCTGACTGCATCCACATGGGATGGATGGTGTAGCAAACAGAGAGAGGGGTAAAAAGGGAGGTATTAATTTTTTTGGTACTTTTTTGGGTTTTTTTTAAATTTACTGTTAACCGTCAGTTTTTAGTATTCACTTTGTACAGACCTGTAGTTTGGTTGTCTTGCTCTTGATGCATGTGATCTCATTCCAGAAGACACTGCAAGTCAGCAGATATAAGCATTTGTACACATACCTGCAGTGTCTAAAATTTTGTAGCATATAAGACATCTTTTGCCTAAAGTCAGTACATAGTTCTGGACCAGAGGGGGCTGCACCCCAAATGAAGAAGATCCTAGATATTCTGACAGAGATATTTTAAATGACATAATGATGTTTTGCCTTTTTTTTTTTTTTTTTCTCTCAGTTGCAACCAATGAATGGCTTAGTTTTACTAGCTCTGTATCAAAATAATGTGCGATGACGTAAACTGCACAATGTGAAGGGAGAGGGAAGAAACTAGCTGCCATGGCTTCAAGTAGATACACTTGTGCTGTGGGAGCCACTGTCAGATAAAAATACACTGTGAGCTCTTTCCCACCCACATATCTCAAGCTTCATGAAGTGAAGAAGACTGTCATGTGGTGGCAAAGGCCAGATTACCATAGTGTGGGTGTGATGTTTTTGCCCCAGAATACTCTCCTGCCTGTTGTGTTCTGATGTTCCTTACTGGTACATGCAAAGCAGTAATCTGCACAAATGGAGTACTTAGGCATCCAAGTGCTGTGTGTCCAGGGCCACCCACAGTTTTTCTGCGGGCGGAAACACTCTCTGTAGGTGGGAACACGTGTTTTTCGAGTACATGTTCTTTTGTTTCTCTCTCTGTGTTCCCCCAAGAGTGACATCTACCTCTGATTGCATTTTTATTTAGTGTAAGATATGTGACTATACTTTTACATTTCTCTTGTGCTTGCCAAATCCTCAGCTTGTACAAATTGGCATAATTCCACTGAAATCGATAGAAGCATGTTGACTGAATCCAGCAGAGAATCTGAGTTCATTAATTAGCAGGTGACGATCCACATGAACTTGTGGAATTATCCCCTGCAGTTGTTTTGTGGATGTACAGATATCTTCCTGGAGAGGCTACAAAGATTCCTTGAAGATATTCTGTAGGCCACAGCTGGCAGCCGTCTTAAAGTACTGTCTTTTTTCCCCTCTCCTGAATGTCTTTCTGAAAGTGCTGTTAGTTTTGCTATCACTCTAGCAGTTTCTGGCCTCCGTAGTCTGCTGGACAGTGGATGCAGTGATTTCATCATGCCTGTCAGTGTGGTAACCAGCAGCATATTGATACCGAGACAGTGAACTGGATGGCATTTACACGTAAATCTATCATCATGAACTCCAGGCTTATCATGGCTCATTATTTTGTGGCAAACACGGTAATTAGCACAGGGTGTACTTTATGATAATTAGGAATGTTTTACACATCAGATGGTGATGTTGACTTTTGAGGGCAACCACCTGGACTCAGCTCTCACTAGCTAAAATTAATATTTTTGTATTTCTATTTGTTTCAGTGTTTCAAAATGCCTACGATAAAAGATTTTAACTGTTTAATCACTAAATAATAGATCTGTGCAATCAATTACAGAATCACAGAATGTTAGCTTAATACCATGATTATTTGGATAACTTGCTGTTACCCATAGGTGACAGTGTAGTTTCACAGTATCACACAGTATCACAGTATGTTTGGGACTGGAAGGGACCTCAAAAGATCATCTAGTCCAATCCCCCTGCTGGAGCAGGAACGCCTAGGTGAGGTCGCACAGAAACATGTCCAGGTGGGTTTTGAATGTCTCCAGAGAAGGAGACTCCACAACCTCCCTGGGCAGCCTGTTCCAGTGCTTTGTCACCCTCACTGAGAAGAAGTTTCTTCTCAAGTTTAAGTGGAACCTCTTGTGTTCCAGCTTGATCCCATTACCCCTTGCCCTATCATTGTTTGCCACCGAGAAGAGCCTGGCTCCATCCTCGTGGCACTCACCCTTTATATATTTATAAGCATTAATAAGGTCACCCCTCAGTCTCCTCTTCTCCAAACTAAAGAGACCCAGCTCCCTCAGCCTTTCTTCATAAGGGAGATGCTCCACTTCCTTAATCATCTTTGTTGCCCTACGCTGGACCCTCTCCAGCAGTTCCCTGTCCTTCTTGGACTGAGGGGCCCAGAACTGGACACAATATTCCAGATGGGGTCTCACCAGGGTGGAGTAGAGGGGAAGGAGAACGTCTCTTGATCTACTAACCACCCCCCTTCTAATACACCCCAGGATGCCATTGGCTTTCCTGGCCACAAGGGCACAGTGCTGGCTCATGGTCATCCTGCTGTGCACCAGGATCCCCAGGTCCCTTTCCCCTACACTGCTCTCTAATATGTAATTTCCCAACCTATACTGGAACCTGGGGTTGTTCCTGCCCAGATGCAGGACTCTACACTTTCCTTTGTTAAATTTCATCAGGTTATTCCCCACTCAACTCTCCAGCCTGTCCAGGTCCTGCTGGATGGCAGCACAGCCTTCTGGCGTGTCAGCCACTCCTCCCAGCTTAGTGTCATCAGAAAACTCGCTGACAGTGCACTCTATTCCCTCCTCTAAATCATTAATGAATATATTGAATAATATTGGCCCCAGTACTGACCCCTGAGGCACTCCACTAGATACTGGCCTCCAACTAGACTCCACACCATTGACTACCACTCTCTGGCTTCTCTCCTTAAGCCAGTTTGCAACCCACCTCACTACTCTATTGTCTAGACCACACCTCTTCAACTTAGCTGTGAGGATGCTGCGGGAGACTGTGTCAAAGGCTTTACTGAAGTCAAGGTAGACCACATCCACCGCTCTGCCATCATCCATCCACTTACATTCTCATAAAAGGCTATGAGGTTGGTCAAGTATGACTTACTCTTGGTAAAGCCATGCTGACTGCCCCTAATAACCCTCTTATCCTTGATATGCCTTGAGATGGCACCAAGGATAAGCTGTTCCATTACTCTCCCAGGGACAGAGGTGAGGCTGACTGGTCTATAATTACCCGGGTCCTCCTTCTTCCCTTTTTGAAGACTGGAGTGACATTTGCTTTCCTCCAATCCTCGGGCACCTCTCCCGTTTCCCAAGATTTGGCAAAGATGATGGAGAGCGGTCCAGCAATGACCTCAGCCAGCTCCCTCAGCACCCGCAGATGCATCCCATCTGGACCCATGGATTTATGGATGTCCAGACTATTTAATTGCTCCCTAACCCAGTCCTCATCAACTAAAGCAAACTCCTCCATTGACCTGGCTTCATCTGGGGTCTCAGGGGTACAGGGCTCCCCAGGACAGCCTCCGGCAGAGTAGACAGAGACAAAGAAGGCATTCAGTAATTCTGCCTTCTCTGTATCTCCTGCCACCAGGGCACCCACCCCATTCATCAGTGGGCCTACATTGCCTCTGGTATTAGTTTTATCTGCTATGTATTTGAAAAAGTTCTTTTTGCTGTCCTTGACCCCTCTCGCCAGCTGTAATTCTAAGGAGGCCTTGGCTATCCTAGCTGCCTTCCTACATCCTCTAACAGCAGCCCTCCCAAGTGGCCAGCCCCTGCTTCCATGACCTGTAAACTCTCCTCTTCTGCTTGAGCATGCTCAATAGATTCCTATTCAACCACGCAGGCCTCCTGGCTCCCTTCCTTGACTTCCTACGTGTGGGGATGCTCTGATCCTGAGCATGGAAGAAGCAATCTCTGAATGCAATCCAGCTCTCTTGGGCCCCTTTTCCTTCAAGCAGTCTTGCCCATGGGCTTTCCCTCAGCAATTGTTTGAAAAGGCCAAAGTTAGCCCTGCTAAAGTCCAGGGTTGCAATTCTACTTGCTATTCTGTTCCTGCCACACAAGATGCTGAACTCCACCATCTCGTGGTCACTGCAACCCAGGCAGCCCTCAACCTTTACTGCTTCGACCAGACCCTCCTTGTTAGTGAGGATGAGATCCAACAGTGCACCTCTCCTAGTCGGCTCCTCCACCATCTGCATGAGGAAGTTCTCATCAATGCACTGGAGGAACCTCCTGGACTGTTGCTGGCTGGCTGAATGGTCCTTCCAGCAAACAGCAGGGAAGTTAAAATCCCCCACAACAACCAGGGCCTGTGACTGTGAGGCCACTCTCAGCTGCCCATAGAAGGCCTCATCAACTTCCTCAGCCTGATCTGGTGGCCTGTAACAGACGCTCACAACAGTGTCACCCCTGCCAGCCTGCCCCTTGATCCTGACCCATACACTCTCAACTCGCTCATCATCAGCTCCTGGGCAGAATTTAGTACATTGTAGTTGCTCTCTCACATAGAGAGCAACTCCACCACCACACCTGGCTGGCCTGTCTTTCCTGAGAAGGGCATAGCCATCCATGACCACATTCCAGTCATGTGAACTGTCCCACCATGTTTCTGTAATTGCCACCAGGTCATAATCTCCCGACCGAACACAGGATTCTAACTCCTCCTGCTTATTCCCTATGCTGTGCGCATTGGTGTACAGGCATTTCAGGGAGTGAGCAGAGCACACCAATTTCTCCCTAGGGGCATAGGAGGCCACCTGGTCCTCATCAGTTTTAGAATGCTGCCCCAGTGGGACAAGCCCAGCTACAACCCCATCCCCCTTCGAGCCTAGTTTAAAGCTCTCCAAATGAGCCCAGCTAATTCCTGCCCCAGCATCCTTTTGCCCCTGCGAGATAAACCTTTCCCACGTAACACTGTCTGGACTGGGCATAGATAAATAGTTTATGTACTTCGTAGTTTATCTTGAGTGCAAAGTGAATCTTCCACTATCTTAATGGCCAGGTGAAAGTTACTTTCAACCTATCTTCCCTCTTTGTTTGACCTGGTATCTGAACATCGATATCCTAGAATTGTGGTATCCAGTCCACTTTAGACTCATTTTTCATCACAAACACCTACTGTGACATTTCAAATAGAGAAAATAATGGTGATTTTAAAAACCCCAAACCAAGTAAACAAAACCACAAAACAAACAACAAAAGGCGATACAACAACTTACATCACCAGGTCTCATGATAATCTGTTTTCGAACTTAAAATACATTAAAGCGGCTTTGTTAAAACATCTTCAAAAATTTTAGGACTATCTTGGAAGATACTGTATCTCATGAAACAGTGAGGAAGGGTTAGAATATGTATCATGGGTGTATGGTTCTCTTATGTCTACGCACATTGCAGATGCAACTCATTTATATATGAAAAACTTTTTTTCATTTGTTTTTTTTCTATTGACCCTTTTGCAGTCCGTACTTTTTAAATTAAAATAACGGGGGGAAATGAAATACAGTGACAAGTTTAAATGGTTTTTTTACTAAAACATGATTGGCTTCTGCTTGTATTCAAAGTTCATTCCTACTATTACATGCTGCCATAGATTTTAAGTTTCATCTTGAAGTTTATCTTTATTTTTTTTTTCTCCAGGAGAGAGTATGAGCTGTATTTTGAAAAATATTCTCTAAGTTCAAAAACGTGCAAGTGCTGCATTTTAAGGGGATTAAATAATGTATTTCAAACTATGAAAGAATGTGTGTGGACACCAGTGTAGCTATGGAATAATGTTAGATAAATTTAAATGTGTTAACTGTATGGTGCCATTACAAATGCTATTTTTGGCTGAAAAGGATCAGTGATTGCTTGTAAAATAAGGAGACATTAGACTATTTCAGCTGGCCTTGGCTGGACTGTTTGGAATGTGGTCTGTGTTTCTAGCTCTTGCATTTAAGGAGGATGCACAAGAAGGCTAACAGGGGAAAAACATGAAGACAAAATGATACAAACCTAAATAAAGGAAAGGGCAAGAGATAAGAATTAATATGGGCCGAATGTCACTATGCAAGTGCTTAAAAAAAAGCTATCCTGTAATTCTGGCAAAGTAACAAATATAGACATAAAAAAACCAAAACAAAACCAAACAAACAAAAAAGCAAAACAAACAAACACGAAAAAAAAACCAGGGGGCGGTCAGCAAGAAAAACATGGTGTTCACATTAGGAGAAAAGCCAGGATTACAGGGTTCTTTTTTGTTTGGTTGGTTGGTTTTTGGTTTTTGTTTTTGTTTTGTTTTGTTTCCAGAAAGACATGATAGGAGTCCAAGATCATCTAGATACTGCTTCCGGTTCAACTATAGACTACTTCTATATTTAACTTTTTAACTTACTCTGTGTCACTTCACCATCTGTAAAGCAAGAGATGTTACTGTGGTAGTGTTAGGCTGTGCCAAAAAGTGAGTCTAACATATTCATCCTGCCACAGTCCTGAATATCACAGACTATTTCTATCATAGGAATTCTTTAAGTTGTAGTTTTAGAGGTAAAACCAAATGTATTTCTGTACTTGCTAAACAGAAGCTGTAGCCTTAATGCAGAAACTGTTGGGTTAGATGTTTTGACCCATCTTATGCCAGAAGTCAGGAAAGAAAATGAGCACTTAGAGATTAAGTAAAGTAAACAAACAACAACTCCAAACCTTCTAACAAATCCTCAGTACGACCTCTGCTGTCTTCAAGCACAGTATCGCGTGCACTGGGGAACAGCAATTGATGTCTCATGGATTGGAAGTATATTCCTTCTCCTTCTTCTCTGCTGCCGTGAAACTAGTGCTCCTATTATGTCAAGCTCCATCGCATTTACTGCAACTTTGATATGCTTGACCTAAAAACATTGCTGTGAGTGAATTATTTAGAGTGACACTGAGGAGCAATTTTCTAGAATGTCTATATGGCCTGTGGGCATTGCACTGAGTACATATGTATCATATGAAAACAAACAAACAAGCACAAACATGAAAATGACCATGAAGCCTTTCAACAGTATTTCACAGCTACTGTTACCAAAATGGGATTGTTCTGTGGCTTTACAGCATAAGGAAAGCTGTGTGTGAGACAATCTCTTGTGGGATGTGGAATAACGGTATTGTTTTGCCAGTGAACACTCTGTAAATTACTAATCTGTAGAAGTTGACTTCTAGTTGAGTTGTGTGAAATATTGTGTATCCATACACTAAGAAGTCCTTTTTCTGTCTCTATATGAAAACATAGTGTCACTAAAATCACTGATAAATTTTATACTAGGCACCAATAAAAGTGATCATTGCTGTCGAGTCTGTTTGTCAGAAACCAGTGAAAACTTGCAGTCCAGGTGAAAATATTTGTTGAGTGTGGACTGATGGATCTGTGCCCAGGTCCATACTGGCTAAGGTTTCTGCACCCTGTTCTAGTAGGATATGGATTGCTGCTGTTTAGTATTTAGTGAGTGCATGAAACAGAATTATGATAGAAATAAAACTATGCTAGAAGTAAGGGGAAAACATGTATTTTGAGGAAAAGTACCACCTTAGAAAAGGATATAACTAACTTTATATTCTTCCTGTGCAGGGATCTGTCCTGTCAGTGCTAGTCATTCAGATGCTATTAATTTGCATCAAAAACATATATACAGAACCATTCCTGCTTCAGGGTGCTGATACTTTCCATTTTTGCCAAATTCCAGAATCTTCTATTTTGATAAGTATTTTCTCTGTTAAAAATGAAATAACAGAACTATAACATTAATAAATGTACTGCAGAGAGAAGACCTACTTTTTTAGTTTCCAATGAGGAACCTTGATGCATACTGTTGCAAGAACATACTGGCTACAACTTAATTTGAAAGCTTCTCCTTCTATCTAGAATATATACCTTTGAGTCCTGCTCTTAATATGATTTTATCTAACTGCAATATGTAAGCTGGTACTAATTTTTGCAGAAATGAGTAAACTTAAATATACAAGCTCATCTCTGAACAGTGTTGCTGAGAAATCATACATCCATAGCAACCCTTCCTTTTAATACTTACCTCAGGTTTCTCTGACCACGGTAGTATCCAGTGAGCCATAGACCCCAGGGGTTCTTCTCTAGTAAATATTACAATGAAAAAAAATAATTTTCTGGAACATCAATATTAAATAATATCCAAACAATTCCAGGATTTCATTTGTTAGTATGGATATGTCTTTGAGGAACTGATGTTTTGTTTTGGTTTTCCTTTATTCCCTCTCCCTCCCAGCCCAAATATCAGTTTCACTGATATGGTATTGAGGACCTACCTCTTACATGCTTGAAACACACTTTTATCATTTAAGTAGACTGGTAACGCAAAGCTCAAGAAGCAACTACAGATGTATTCTCAGATGATAGCTTTGATGCTTCTATCCTGTTTAGTTGCTGCATGGTGAAATTTGGGCAAAACAAGCAAAGTACAGTACGCGAGGTGACTGTTGTGTAACTGATGTACTGAGGCAACTTTGCAAATAATCAAACTAAACCATTCTTAATGGACACCCCATTGTGAGGAGGGACAATATGAATGCTGTGTGATTACCTAACTTTTGGAAGTAATTCCTACTCCAGAATACTTAGTTGCACTAAGTCTATAGGCTGAACTTACCTTGGATGACTGTGTGATGTGAGAAATGTAGACTGGTCCATCTGTGTGTTTGACTCAATTAGCAAAAGGGTTGTAAGGAAATAAGGACAAAGTTGTGAGCTTTTTTATGCTTTTATTTTCTTATTACCATCAAAGTGTGACACAGGTACCCAAAGTTTACAGCAATTTTACAGTTTAACTACGGTTCTGTTACTATTACTGGATATATATTTCTCTGCCATCTTTCAGATCCCTAAAAAAGATAAATGAAATAGTATTTGCTGTCTAATAGTATTTATTTAGATGTTTAATATAAGTAATGTAAAATTAATTAAGCTTTTATTTAATATAACAATTTATCTATATGTTTGAACTCTGTCTCCCATATGTATTTGTCATGACAAGCACAGAAGATATATTTGAAATATTCCACAACGCTTAGTTAAAATGAGATTTAAATATTTTTTCCTCTTATGCTCAGAGTCCTTAGGAGTGGATACACACAACGTTCCCCATATTATTGCTTATTTCAACATAAAGAAAGAATAAGAATTTTTATGGCTTCAATGACGCTGAATCCTGGGAGGACAATATTCAAAGAAAAGGCAGTGATTTTTTTATTATTATTTTTTATTTTTTTACATTTGTCAGCTAAATTAAACACTTAAAAACAAGCAAGCAAGAAGTGAATACCCCAAACTATTTTTTTTTTTATCAGAAAAATGTAGCCTATAAGAAATGTTTGCTTCTCATTACTGCTTTCAGAGCTGATGTTCCTCTCGATGGCAACTGTAAAATGTGGGGCCACAGTTGCATTCATTGTTCAGTGAGCTTGTCCACATAGTTAAACCCACCGACAGCAATGAATGTTGATTGTGACCTTTTTTTGTAAAGCTTTGCAGGGTGGGGGAGAAGTATCATGTGGTGGTTAGGTTGCTATCTTCGGTGTTAAGGCCTGAAAGCATGAAGTAAGGAGGAGGATGGTTAGCTGGAGGGTACAATCAACGGTCGATGGTTTTCACTTTAATTCCAAACTCACCGACAGCGTTGAATGTTCACTGAAGCAACCACTACAACAGAACTCCATTGACTTGACAGCATCTGAAAATGTCTGAAAGGAGGGGGGGAAATCAACATTGACGCAACGATTTTAATCATGCAAACGATGCAACTTCAGTCACTTTTCTCTTACCAACACCAACACCCTTCTCTGCTCATCCTATTTCTGTCTTCGTGCAAGGAGTTGGCAGTTTTCCAAGCTTCTTTCTATGAAAAATAAGATATTTCACTTATTCAGGCTTTAGCAACATAGGTTAGAGGTCCAGGCGCAAATGGATTAATTCTGTCTATTATTTCACAAAACTGAACTTCACAGCAAACCAAAACACAAGATCCCATATATGAGCAGAGCTGGCTAAGATTTTTATGAATTACTGTTGCCAATTATAGGTTGTCCAATTGAGTAAAATTTCTTTTGCTGACATGGTTCAATTGGATTTAAACTTGCTTAGGATTGATGAAAACTATATTTTCTTTTAAGACGACTAAATTTCTCCTTTAACATCTTATAGAGAAAGAACGCCTTTCTTCCTTACCGATTGTCATACATGCAGAGCCTGTTATAATAGCTTTCAGGAGGAAAAAAGACAAATATACATCAAGGCTTGATTACTTAAATTTCTATTCATCTATTTTTTTAGGTGGCAGCATGCTGTCCATATCCAGAACTTGATCATTACACAATAAAGTGCTTATTCTTAAAAACGTCCGTAGTAGCACAATTTCCAATCTTCTGAGCCATTCAACTTAATTGTCCTTATTCTTAAAATAAATATTTTTTTAAAATTATACACATCTGTGGGATTTCTATTTTTGTATTAGGGGGTAGAGTTTTAGGGGCTGGATCAGAAGGTAAAACATGGTAACCTAGAAATTTTACCTTATTCGCATTTGTGGGCAGAGTTCTGCAGAAGGTCATCTTGCAGCTCAGCTGGTCTGGGTTCTTTTTTGCTAGGTCCACTCTTAGCTTGGTGTATAGAAATGATTGTCTTCTATGAATTGCTGTTTATCTTGTCATTTGGTGAAAGATGTCTTGTACTCTTTTTCATCCAGTTCTGATTATTTTAAAAAATCACAATATACCTAAAGGCTGGAGTGTCATTAATATAGCCTGCTGGGGAACTAGACAAGAAAGGAAGCAACTAATTTTCTCCTGTATGGTAGATTAGACGTGTTTTTTATAGGAAAGCCACTGTGGTTATGAATACACCTGAATTCTAATCAAACGTGGCAGTCAACTTCAACTTTTTTTTTCCTGATAGAGCAGCATGAGATGTTTTGTCTTAAACTCCAAAGTTTATTATTTCTTTTCTTTTCTTTTCTTTGCTTTTTTTTTTTTTTTTTTTTTTTTTTTTTCCCCTCCATTTATTTCATTTATTTGTACTTACTTTTTGACAGTTTCATTCTGTGGTGTTACAAAAGGAATTCCTCATATCTGCAGGAGTGATAAGAGAATAAGGGTCTCGAACTCAGCAATATTTTGTGCACCTGTTCAACAGGGTCACTCATGTTTGACACCCATCCTATTAAAAGCTGTCTTGCCATACACTCATTTATTTCAGTACTTACTCCTATGCCCTTGTTTTGTGCTTCCATCTAGCACTTCATGTTTCCATATGGGGTCTTGCCTAGCTGATACCTGGTAGTTAGGATGGGCTGCAGGGAAGGAGAGGAGCTATGGAGAGCTTGTGACTGGGTGGATTGCATCTTAGAAGGAATTACTTCCACAGGTTTTTCCCTCCCTGGCCCACGTAACGGAAAGACCTCAGTTCCTTGGTTACTCAGCCTCTGTTGAAACAGGCTGAAACTTGTAAGTACAAAACCACAAAACAGTATTCCTGAACTCCAGCTCTGAACCCTGATGTGTGCAGGTTATGCAGGGTAAAAATGCTTTCATCTTCTCTCATCTGGTTTTAATTAAAAAAAAAAAATCCCTTAGCAGTCTTAGCTAGCTGTTACAAATGCCAGCTTTATTTTAAGTTTTATTTCAGATCTGCAGGCTTATGTGAACATTCAGATTTGATGTATGGTTTTTTTTTTTTTATTTAAGGTTAGTAGGTCATAAATAAACCAAAGCACTTTCCTTGCTATGAGCAATAGGGTCATGGTGTACATGAAATATCGCTTTAAAAAAATTGGAAGCTAACATGAATTGACAGAGATACGTGAGGAAGTAGTTCGTTGTGTTGCTGTAAAGGCCATAGGGATTTGGACTGCTGGAGCTGCCTGTCTTAGGAATAGATTAGATATCTTGTCTGATGACCTGTACTTAATTTAAGTGACTGCCTTTGCCAGTCCTTCCAGAGGGCAACTGTGTGAAGTAGAGCATCTCATCCTCAGTCTTCAGTCCTTTTCCTTCTCTTGATGGCCTGACCTAAATTGAAGATATGGGTGTTGCACTGCACAATTACTTCAGTGCTATGTGAACTGCATGTTTGGTTCTAATTAGTTAGCCTTTCCATTTTGGCCTTGGTTTCTTGAGTCAAAAGACTAATGTTCAACTTCATTTTACTGGTTAATACTAGCAACTATTATACAGTACACTCATGTTTAACAGTGCTTTATGTAAAGCAATAATAAAAGCTACCTCTCCTTATGTAGAAATAGTGGCTGGAGCGGTGAAGTGCTGCTCTGCCCTGCTTGGTGCCCCACCTCTTCCTTTTCTTCCTTCTCCCTCCCCCAAATACTTGATGAAATATGAATAATAATTGTCAGGTCTGGCTTGCAGAGTACTTCAAATAGTTGTTTTAGTACATTAAACAATGTCACTGCTTGTACAGTGGTGAGATCACTTAAGAAAAATATTTAGGTAAATACAGACGATCTCAGGTTTGGGGAGTTTCTGAAGATTTTAGATAACTTCCCTAATGATGCATTCTAACATTCTATTCAGATTGTACACTGATTAAAATAGCATGTTAACTTATTTATATGGTGGATACTCTGCATTGTTTACAGCATCTTCTTTAGCTGGCATTGTATTGTTACTGGAGTTAAGACCTTTTGAAGGCAAATATCCATTTGTATAAAAGGAAGACAGCAGAACAATACTCACACTGCAAAGTTATCTCCTGGATACAGTTGTTGGCTACTTCCACCTCCCACTTGCCCTCTCCCACAGTCTGTCAACAGGCTTCCAGTTATACACTTGGGGACAGGAAGAAATGTAATGCGTGGATGTATTTTTAATTGTGTTGCAAAAGTGAATTCCAGTGGAAGTGTCTAAAAATGGAACTAACACACTTGGGATCAGATTCTCAGCTAGTGTAAACTGACACAGCTCCACTGACGTCAGTGGCATCTGCGTTTACACCAGCTGGCACCTGGATATTCATCTGGAAAAAAAAGTGAAGCAGAATGATCAGTTATCAGTTCTTATCACCTTTTCTGGTTTTTGTGTTGTGTGTTCATCTTTTTTATTAAACCTTTCTCAAATGACAAATTTTCGTGTTGCATTGACACTTTACCTACAATAAATTAGCAGTAATACTAAATCTCAGTAAGTATTGACACTGCTGTGCTTCCAAGGGGAATTAAATCCAGCTGACTGTAGTTATTAGAGATTCAATTTATTCTTGGGTGACTTTGAGTTATATACTGAAAGTAAAAAGCCTGTGCAGCTATCAAGAGGAAGTCCTATTTCTGACAAAGTGAAAAGTGTTCATTTCTTCTGTGGACTTAAAAACTGCAAGAACAGAATCCAATTACCCTCATTGTAATCTAAGACTTTCACTGTATTCCAGAAATGCTAACTGCAGTTGTTTCTGTAGTGCGTTGGAGTGTAGCATCAGCTTTTAATTACTAATGCAGTAATTCTAAGGCCAATATTTTTCAAGAAACCCAACTAGACAATCACAATATTTCCATGTTGCCTTCAACCTATGGAAATATCTCTGTAAACCTCTGTTGGAAAAAAAAAAAAAAGATGTTTTAGGGAGTATTTCATGATTTACTGGAATACAGCCATCACTGGAGAAAAGTAGCAGCTGCATAACGTCTTGAAGCAGTAGGGCATGCAAGTCTGAGACAGGAGGGAGAATTGTGATTGACTTGTTTAAATTCTGCATTCTACAAGGCTGCTTTTTGTACATTATTATATGAAGAAATCTAAAGTTATGCATAATCATCCTTGTTCTTGCTTATAAAATAAACAAGCTTTCTGGCACACCAGAAAGCACTTTTTGAGGTTGAAATAATAACCACAAGTCTGTCTTTTGATTTAAAACAAAAAACAAACAAACAAAACCAACAACAACAAAAAAAAAACCCACACAAAATTTGTTTGACATTCATCCATCACAGATCAATTTGCAGTTCTTTCAGTCCTATCAGAGTTCTGCTGGCCCAGAAACCAAGACACCTCCAGGTATGCTAGTTCATGTGTTTGTAGCCTTAGCTGACTTTGTTTTTTAGTCTAAAAATTGACAGTGCTCTTGAAATTAAAGCCATCAGATAGCATTACATATTGACAACACAGGCGATGAGGTGGGATCCTGATTACCCAAGTTAATTTAGGAACCGAATACATGTGAAGAGCAGCAATGATATTAGTTCAATCAAATATTTGATTGCACTACCAGAAATAATATAATTGCAGAGTTAAAAACTATGCTTTGCCCATTAGAATTTTATCTGATTAGTATTTTGTCAAATTTTTGATATTAAGGACACTTCCTAAACAAAATTTAGTGTAAAAACACCCGAGGCAATATTTGCTTTTTTACTTATTGCCTTAGACTTATTGTACCTTAATAAATATAAATTGTTACTCTTACTTACCAAGTCATAGTTGCATTCATGTGTTCTAAACAGACCTTTATATCCGAGCTACTGAGCCTGACTCTGCAGTTTATTACTTCATTTTGTTAGTCTTGTTTGAAATTGTCAGAGCTTTTTCAACGTACAGGATTTTGGTACTGGGCCTATAAACATTGCTTCGTATTTAAAGCCAAGAAATTGGTGAATAAATTCTAATACTGCCTATAGTTTCCCAGCCCTTTGGATGACAATTCTCTACTCTTTTATACTGGAGCACGTTACTATTTATGGAAGATATGTATATATTTCAGTGTCTATAAATCATATGCAAACATCTGTTCTTTAGATCAGTAGATGGAGTATGGTAACTGCTTTTTACATTAAGATCCATGAAATAATGGTCACCCACTGACATTATGCTTAAACTTTAATATTTTACCAAATATTTCAGTAGTTTATAATTTCAGGCAATGTAAGTCAAAACAGTAGAAATTGCAAACACAGTCTGGCATAGAGTTCTGTGTAGCCTGTACCCAAAAAATGTCAAATGGAAGCTGTATGATCGAGGGGTTAAATATTAAGAGCAACACTATCAACTCAGCTAAAACAGAAGAGCTTCCGTTAGTAATTCTACATACTCATTACTGCCTTTGAAGGGCATTTCTTACCCTCCTCCTTCCTGTGATACCCTTAAACAGGCATCCTTTTCTTATTTGATGAATCTAGACTGTATGCAGAGGTCTACATTTTTGTCTTAGTAGCATATCTTCCCCATGTGATCCTGCAGGCAAGATTCTAAGACAAATAACTGTGAAGCTGCTCTCAGAAAACATATGGTACCTGTGGAAACCAAGACTGTGTACAAGTTAAAATGTAAGATGTGGGAAAGACAATACTGTATGATATGGTGGGTGCTGGATGGAAAGGCAGAGGATAAGAACGTTCTTATTGTCTTCAACATCTGTTTTAGTATTTTTACATGAAGTGTTATCAGCTATAAGGAGAATAATATTCAGGATGTATTATGTTTACATCAAGCATTTATTTGTTTGTCATATGTACCGAGACCGTGGATTCAATGGTTGTTTTTCAACATCTCCTTGTCTTTGTATTTATTTTATGGGAACAGAGATATTTTGACGCTAAAGTTCTGTCAGCATAGCAATATAATTTTCATAGAATTAAACTATTAATGGAGAGTAAAAATACTCTAGATTTCTTAAAGTTATTGAGTCCTATTGCAGTCAAATGTTAAACAATAGATTGTGGTTCTTTATCTGCAGAAAATGGGCCGATTACTTTTAACTCGCCTACTGATCCTCTTGGCTTTTAAAAGGGAAAAAAAGCCAACAAAAACAGAGAAAACAAGAAAGAAAACAAAAAAACCCAAACACAAGTGCTTCAAGATGAATGGGGATCCTCATCTTAAGATTTCTGGAGTATTTCAGTACAGTTTGTCTGTTGTCTTTTAGGTTCTTTACAGTGAAATATGAAATACATATATTCAGAAAAGCAAGTTTGGGGCTTTAAAAACTATTGTTTAGTTGGTGCTTTTGATTTTTTTGTTATTTTTTAGAAGTTACCAGAAAAGGTTTTGTTTGAGTGCAAGTTAGCTTAGGGATTCTCCATGTGTCTGTATCTCGCTGCCAGAGCAGATTGCAGCAGCAACTGGCTTTAATATCCCATCGCCTTCCTCTTTCTGAGTCACCATGGGAATGGACTGTGAGAATTCCCAAATTCAAATAATTATGGTCCTGCTGCACAAAGTTTCTTTTGATCAAGAGCAAGTCATTTGAACCCTAATGTTTAGTGGGTAATACTTACAGCCTCATAAAAGTGTTGTGATGGCTGATATCTCATAGTCCTTTGAACATGTGAAGTGCTATATAAACAATATAGGGCTATTGCACACAACTCAAGCTATTAGTGTTTAAGGCACACTGCCCCAGGCCCTTAGAGGGGAAATCACATCTTCACTGGAAAAGAGGCACCTTTTGGAATTCTCTGTCTGCTTCCAGATTAAGTATCCGGAGCTTTCTAGGTAGCCAGCAGATATGGGGGGGAAAAAAAAGGAAAAAAAAAAAAAAGTATATTTTTTCAAATACTGTATTTATTATTCATTGCTGGATACTAGCTAAAGGTAGACAGCATTCAGTTAGAACTGAGATTCTGAAAATGTAAGGATGGCAAATCATTGCCTGTTTGCGTTATTTCCTTTACTGAAATTGTATTTTGGCATTCTTGTGTTTTTTCCTTTGTGAAATTTGTGCATGCAAATCTACTTGTTGCTAATATCTCCAGTATTTTTCATGTGTAATTTGAAACAGATGATTAGGTTTCATCTTTCACCCTAAAAATATCACCATACTTTACAGAATTTACACTACAAATGCAGCCTGAGAATATGTGAACACTGTGGATTTCTGTGTGTAAGTGTGGGTGAAATCTTGTTCTTAAGATATAAATACAAATTAAGAAGATAGTAGGGGGGCACTGGCTCAACAGTTGACGCAATATCTGTCTGTTAGAGCTGAAGGTACTGCTCAAATGGGAACAAAGTTTTCATGGCATTGGTGGAAGTGTCTGATTTGCTTTTTTCTGACTCCATCCCGTATTCTCTATGCCCTGATAAATGAAGGCTACTGCTTAGGTGTCTCAATACAAGCCTATCATGCAATCACTCCAGTGTCCAGTGTGGGACGGTAGAAAGGCTCATAGCTACCTTCAGGGAGAAGAGGAAATTCCTTGAAATCTTTTTGTGCCAGTCATGGCTCCAGTTTAAAAACAAAAGTATTTGGTCCAGAGCTGCCAAAACATTCTTTTTGCCTTTCGATAGTGTAACTTCTTATTTTCAACAGCAGAGATCATTCTAAAGAATTGCATTTTTTTTTCTGGTGTGTGTGTGTTTGCTTTGTTTGTTTTTTCTGTTCTTTTTTGTCTTGAGCTAGGATTTTAGGCATGCTAAATGATGTAAACAAGTTTTGGATTTTTTTTTTTACTGTTATCTAGGAACAACCATTCAAAACAAATATGCTATTGACTCAACCCTACAAAGCTCTGAACACAAAATAAGCTCGTACTCTGAAGGACTGGGCATGCAGTTTAAATATTTAGCATAGCAAAACCCATTGCAATACAAATTACTTGTACTGGATCCAATGATTTACAGCACAAATGTGAAGCATAATCCTGTGTGGTCAGGGAGCAAATGTCAGTTTGTTTACTGTTTTCTGTTGATTTGGGTTTTGTTGATGGTGGTTTTTTGTTTTCGTAAAGACCAACACACACAAGCTATTTGTTTTCTGCCCTGGCAAAGGTATTTTTAAGTAATATATATTCTAAAGGAAAATAGCCCACAGTAAATACATAGAAGATTGCAGGAACTGTTATAAAAGCATTATGAGAAATGGTGCACCCTTAATGTTTTTAATCTGCTTGTATTTTTGAGATGCTCTCAACATCCTCCTCCCTGTCCCTGTTGAGCTCAGTGGCCCTTTGAAAAGCACTTTGTGCTCCAGTGACCACTTTAAACTTTCTATTGACAAAATTAAACTGGACTCTTCATTTATTTTTCCAACAAAGTGTGAGTTGAAAGTGGTCATTGGCCCAAAAACCTGTGGTGAGAGCAAAGATGATTTTATTGGGAGGGGGGAATGATGTTTGGTGTCCTTTTCTCTTCCTTCAGTCCCCTTCTCCTGCTAATTTCTTATAACCCTCTTGCTTCCTCACCCCTCCCAGAGTCCTGGGAAACTGCAGCTCCTACATCCCTTCCTGAAGTTTCCCTTTTCCAGCCCCAGAGCACCCAGGTTTCACTTTTTGCAGCCACCCGATGCAGTAAAGAAGGTAGGCCAGGAAACGGAGCAGTGTATGAAACCTTGGCTGAAACTGGTTTGTGAATCCAAATCCTATCTCTTAAAACAGTGGGGAGACTGACTGGGAGACTGGCAATGAAGTAAATGAGTGAATGGGCTGAGGGAAAGTATGTATAGGCAAAGGAAGTGGGGACTGTTAAACCATTCCTTTTGCTTCACATGTGCTTATGTGTGTTTCAAAAATACATGTGAACACTTATGTAGACACAGTTTAATGTGACGGAAGACAGGGAAATGTCTCTTCCTTTTGGAGATTTAAGGGGATCAGTTTTGTAGATCTGTAACATCCAGAAGGCTCAAACATAAAGTGTGTTTTTACACAACTAGGTCTAGTTTTTCTTAAGTATCGAATCCATTTTAACGCTCAACCTGTAGTAAATTAATAGTTTTTGGAGTAGGTGGATGGCATTTTATGCAGTCAGCACCTTCTCTAAAAATATCTAGGGATCCACTATTACCATCTCAGTAATCACTCTCAAAAAACAAATCATCATCTGAAACACCATGGGTGACATTGGCTATTCTGAGAAGTTTGGTTTCTGCATCAAATCAGATTTATAAAACCTTTCTTGTTTAGGTACCTACCAATTTTCTTGCTAAGGGTAATAAAGGAGTTTGAGGCTCACAGATTCAAATTCCTGTGCTGCTTAACAGTGTTCTGTTTGTATTTTTCTTCAGAAAATCTGGATGAAATTCCATTTGATGGGAAGGCTCCATCTTTTAAGTCCTCTGGTAACTCTATACTCTGACCACCTAATGGAGAGACATTATGCTGGCTCTTAGGAGATAGGGTGAATTTCATTCTTGGGGAATATGACCCAGGAGCTAAAAAGCTATATCTGAAAGTGCTAGGTTAAAAGCACAAGTCAGCTAGGTACATAAATATTACATGGCTATATTTTTAATGGGTGCCTGTTGTAGACTTGCTTTGTTTAAAGATCTCAATAACCCTGCTGATTTATTGCGTCTTTTCTAGAAGTATACTGTTAGCAGGAAACTCAGCTGAAGCACTTTCAATCATGTTGGAGGATCATTATACTTTCACTTGAATAACTAATTAGTTGCAAGAAATTAACCACTGCTGTTAAGCACAAAAACACTTCCAAGAAGGGCTTTCATTTTTGTTGTGGAAAATGACCTCAGGCACTTGAGGAGGGGGGCAGAAGGGCGAAATAACGATCCTGCTGTCTTTTAATATAGCTTTTGTTTTCAACTCAACCTGATAACTAGCAGGCAGCATAGCTGTCTGAATAGGGCACTGCTCTTGGACTTGGGATAAATATGTTCTAATCTTGCCAATCCCATGGATCTGATGGCTGACCTCATTCCATTGATTGAAACTGGTTTAAGGTTCCAAATACTGTCCCTTAAGGCTGTGGGAGACAGAATATGAGACTGGGGAAGAAATGAATTGGTAAATAGGATGGAAGGAAGAATATAACATGACCGAAGAAAGGGTATAACCAGTCTGTTCATGTCTCTGAAACTTCTTTTTCTTGTTGTGAAATGTGGATCATGCTTAATTGGTGTGTGAGAGTCTAGTCTGAGTGTCTTGCATAAGAGCTCTGGTATTGTCATATGCTGTTCGCAGCACTGCTAATATCATGTAAGACACAGTGAAGTGTGGAAGGCAAATGAAAAGCAGCTCAAAAACTCTCTGTTGCTGTTATGTAACAAATACCCTTTCCTAGGGCAAAACCTGGAGGGAAATGGAAGGCAAATGGCTTTGGAGATCTAGATTCTTCTTTGAGACGTAAAATCAATTTAATGAGGCGATAACAGAATGACAAATCCTAGTCACGTTGCTTTTTTTTCTTCTGGAACTGCAATTTCACTCCTGCTATTTGAGAAAATATATATGAATATTAAATATATTTTTAAATTCTAAAATAAAAAGTTAGCTTATGATGCATATACAAATTGGTCATCTCCTTTCAGTCTTCTCTTCCTACTATTGCAGAGGCAGTGAATTCATTTCAGAAAAAGAGAAATATCGCTCAGTAATGTGAGGCCAAAGGGGAGGGAAAGCTTATTGGTGTTTCTTGCTCTCCCCTTCCTTCTTGCTACCCACACTTGCAAGATCAGAAATTCGAGTCTTCAAAATGTGTATCTGAGTTGTGGTGATACAGAAACACTGGGAATTATTCAGTGAAAAAGGGAGTGGGTTAATGTAGTCATGACAAACTCCTCCTGAATATCAAAAATAAGGGTAGCACTACTCCATTCCTATAATACTTTTAACACTTTCCCCATCTCCTCAGGCCTTCTTTCCAATGGTTACTCCCAATCACTTGTTTTGAGTACCAGAAGGTTAGGATCAGAATCTCATTCAGCTGTTTATGTTTATACTGAATTACCTGCAAAGTATAAGTGTCATCTGATAGTACTTGCTGGATATGGGGTTGGTTGGTTTGGGGTGTGTTCTTTTTGTTTGTTTGTTTGTTTTTTCCAAATTTGCAACTTATTGCAACATTGAGAATACAGTAGAGAGGAAGGTCATGTCTGACTCTTTTGAGGGAGGGCTTGCATATGTGCCTACCAGGAAATCTAACTTAATGTGAAAGAAAACAGCAGAGCTGCCTTCTAGAAAGAGGATGTGAGCAATGTTGTAACAGCCTCAGTCAAACCCATGGTAGCATTTTTCTTGAGGAGCTATGGGGCAGACAATTTCAAATAGGGCATGCTGCCACTGAAACAATTCAACACCAATACAGGCAGCCAGGAGCTTGTGTGTGTGCGCGCATGTGCTCTTACACATCTGCAAGCCACTCTGCTTTAGGATAGCTGTACGTAAGAGCCCATTAGGAAAAAGGAAGGGAGAAAGGATTAGTGAAAGTTCTTTACTGCTTTTTAGAAAATTACCTTCCAGACTTTTAAAACACGTTATCCTTAAACTCCATACAGGGGATTTCATCAGGACCAAGGGATTTTGAAAAATCCCTTCCCTTGACACTCAGTGGAATTTCTGCTAAAAAATCCAGTGCTTTCCTTGTGCAGCACTGAAAAGGGCAATCTGAGCACAAGAATACCATAGAAATGTGTTAAATTTAATGCAATGTACCTTTCAGATGAACACTATGCAATAGCCTAAGATTATTTAGTTTGGTACCTGTGGTTCATGCAAACTATGTAGACATTCACGCTTTGTAGTAACTACAATTGAATAACGTATAACTGAATATAAAACTACTAACAGAAATCCAAGATATAGGCTGTTGACAGATGTCTCAGTTTTCCTTCCCCCTCTATGAATCTGTTCTTTGGTTTGTTCCTATTACTTAATTTTGTTTTACTTGCTCTTCCATTTTGATCTGCAGCTGTTCAATGAGATGAGTCTTTAGATAACAGGTACTGATTTTGACAATAGGTTCAAACTTCAGTTTGGACTTTTGCCTACAGTTCAGATTGGGTTTGAGTTCTTACTCACATCTTAATCTTTAAATTCCTTCCCACTTGGACACTCAAATTTAAGCTACATCAAATGTTGATTTGCCTGTGTTCAGACATCAGCTGTCCCTATGCTGTGGAAAATATTTGTCCTTCATAGTTTCATAAAATCAAAAGAAGTGGAAAATGTGTAGTAAAAAAAACCACAAACAAACAAACCAAACCAAAACAACAACAACAAAAAACCAAAACAAAACAACCCCCCAGAAAACAAAACCAAAACCAACCAACCAAAATAACCCAACAACAAAGCCCACCTTAAATATCTATGAAGAAGAGAATGTAAGACTCTTCTGTAAAGGAGAACCTTCGAAATACAATTAGAAAGAATAGGCAGCAATGTGTCCCCAGCATTTACACTTCAGTTATTGGATGAAATCACAAGACGCAAAAGCCAGTCACGAATGAATCAACAGCAGAACAACTCTAGACCTCTTCACTGAAAAACTGTTTCTATACAGATGGACTATGTTGAGCCAAGAGACTGGGGGAAAGGCAGAGAAATAGCACTTTAAGTGAATTATAGGAAAAAGCATGTAACTGTTCTATTCTTTCCATCAGGAAACTCATATGTATTAGTTGTGTGTAAATGTAGTTAATTTCCTTTTTCACCAGCTGTGCGTTCATGTAGTTGAGATGATCAAGTAAATGAGAAAGTGGGTTGCATTGGTCATGCTTTAGAGAACCCTTGCTTTGATTTGGCCTATGTTGAGCAAACCAAATGTGAAGGAATTAGCTCCCAAAGTGTATTCTAGATGATTTCAGACAAATGGAACATAAGTTTCACTGAGAATTAAACAGGTTCTGAACCGGACAAAGTGTGCTTGCTTGCCTAGTATAGTCCAGTAAGATTATTTTTTTTTTCCTCTTTCCCCACCCTTTCGTCCTCTACTGAGGACATAAACCAAACTTTTTTTGTCTTCCTTTCTGGTTTCCCCAGGTTTAAGTCTGTAAACATGTCTTTATACTGATGAGTAAATATATTTCTGCAAAATTTTACAGTGCACAAACATTCAGAGCTTGTACATCTTGTCAATTGATTCCACTTCAACATCGAGAAAAAAACATGACTGCTTTTCTCAAGTGATCATTAGTTTTTCATGCAAAGCTGATGGTGATGAGTTGGAGTTTCTATAGTTCAAGATTCCTTACAAGTGCAGTGAGTGAGTACAAATCACTTACTATACGATTACAAAGGCTTGTTGGAGTTTTACAGCTCTGAGTAGAAATATGGATAGTTTTATTGGTCAATAAAGATCTGTACTTTGCAGATTATACCATGCTTCATGCAAATTAAGAACCAACAGTCTTTCTTGCATTATGGCTTCTCTGTGCCCCAGAATGTTTGATATATGTTAAATATTTGTCAGGGATGTGTAGTCAGAAGCCGAATGATGAATAATGTCCCTGGAGTTCTGTCCAGGATTTTTTTCCCCACTGTCTTTAGAAAAAATAATGTAGTCTTGGTGCTTAGGACCTACTCTTTCTCATTCTTTGTTGTACTGTTTTGAGCCCTTGTATAGCACTAGTATCAACTATTCAATCAGCGTCTTTGAAAAGCACCTACCAGACTGCCAGATTCCTGATGCACAGAAGCTAGATGGTGCCAGAAATCAGTCACTCTGTGCTAAATATTGCTGCTGGCTCCACTCCCTGTCTCTCAGACTCTGTACAAGTCTAATCTACTTTGCTTCAGTGAAAAGATGGATTTAAAAACACTGTCTCAAGTTGCTGTTACATAACTAATGTCTTGCCATCCTGCATGGGTAAGGAGTTAAACTGGTCTCTGGTCTCAAAGGGTAGCAAGGTCCTATTTTGTTTCCTTTTGGTTTTAGGTGGAATGCCTTCATGCTCAGGTATCATGGTATTTGTCAATCAGTTCTTGACTTGCCAAGGCTTAAGTTTAGTGAATATAGAAATTCTTCTATTTTAAACGAAGTGTTTTGCTGCCAATCACATCTAAATATCAGCATCAAACTGCCTTGCACATGCACAGAACGCCAACGAGGAGAGTACCAATAAAGCAGTTCAGCTGCCTCCAGCTTTCACCACCCAGATAACGTCTCTACAGAGTTGGCATACCGAAAATTAAGATGGTGTAATATTAAAACTAAAATCAGAAAAAGTAACGCCAAAGCTAATATGCAAACAGTTCATTTTCACAATTGCAAATGCATTTTAATGGCATTTCCATTTTTTATAGGACACAGGGGCCTTCCCAAAAACACTGAGACACGTTTGACTGTATCAGAAAGTGTAGAATGCATTTTCTAATCACACTTAAAATATCCAAATAATTTTAGTAGGCATTTAAAACAATCATCACAAAATTAGTCCAATGTAAACCTGATCAAATTGCACTATTTTGCTTAAATGTGGTCCACAGCTGGCCAGGGTGCTTAAGTAGCACATACCAGCTAAATTCAAAATCTGAATCCTCAAAACATATTATTCAGTGCTTGTCTTGCTATGGAGGTGCCCAAAACCCTGACCACCAAAATATCTGCCAGATGAGTTCCCTGTTGCCCCGGCCAGGCTGGCGCTGAACTCCCCCAGCAGGAGGGTCCCGCTGGCCTCACTGCAGCATGTCTTGCACAACAGGCTGAAGGAACATGTGGTTCCCTTCCCTGTGTGTTCTGCTCCTACAAGCAGTCATTGGAGCAAGTCCTAAAGACGGAGGCAGTTGCTGTCTCAATTACCAGGCTGTGGCTGAGCATATTCTCTGTTGCCAACTGAATATTTGATTACTCTTTGCAAACGGGGAAAGCTTATTGAGGAGGCATTTGAGAGCATCTCTCAATTGGAATATCTGCTCATAGGTAGGGAGTGGGTACGGGTTCAAAATCCCATTAGTGAACCTGGAATTAGAATCCAGGTCTTCCATGCCCTGGGTGGGTAATCTCTTCCTTGAGACAGAGGCAGTAGAACTGTCAGTTTCTTTGTCATATAGGGTCAGACTGCGGGAAGAGAGTTCCTGGTCATGTCGCTGTAATGATACCAACACAAAACCCAAAGTTTCAAGGCTGCAGCTCTAGACCTCTGACTCTCACTATTCTTCTACCTAATTTAGGACCACTCTCTTCAACCTATGACTCCTGACAGCCCTCTTATGTGCATAGTTCTTTAAATAATACGCATATCTGCATAGATATAAGTCTCTATGGATATTTTGGATATAGATGCTTGGAAGATAACTTCAACACTTACTATTTCTATAACTTCAGCCCTTTGGTTTCTCTAACCTCCCTTCCTCTCCCAATTAGGAGATGGATGTAATTATTGTGGGTTTTGGTTTATTCTTTGTAACTAAGAGGCTAATATATTCTTTGCTGTATGTTCTGCTTCCTTCTTAGGCCTAACTTGATGTTACTCCTTCTGCCAAAGTGACAGCTCCTGGGTGACATGTGACACAGCAGAGCCAAGATATGGCATGTGCTTTCTCCAGCTGCACCGCTCTCCAGGAAGAGGCTTAGCAGGTAAGCCAGTCACAAAGTCTCTCTCCATTATCAAAGGGTTTAGCTTCAGCTGTTAATTCTAGACATCTATTGTATGAACCCAGTATTTATGCATATGACTTTAATGGCTGAAAATGTCAGCATATGAATCTGAGGGTCTGAGACAGATTTTTACTATGCAAATTAGCTTTTAGCTAAACCACCCTGAAAGTAAACCTGAGAAGATGAAAGAAAATATTCCTATGTACCAGACTGCAGAGTTTATTTCTATTTATTGCTCTGTCAGTGAGTAGTCAGATGGCCCAGATGAATACAGAAGGCTCATTATGTCTTACAATTCTTTCTGGATTTAAAAGGATGTGAAACAGCTCTGAGATAAATTTCTTGTGTTAACATTAATACGGAGAACTACTAATGGGAGCATCCTGTAATTTCAATGTTGTTTTTCTCCTGTATGTTTAGGAAAGAAAAAAAAAAAAAAGGTTTGATAACCCTTATTCTGATAACGTTATCATCCACCTTCAATGTATGGGAATCTTTAGCTTTGCTTATCTGCAGAGTTGAACCTTAAAAAGTGCTATTCAGTTTTCTTCTACTGTGAATATGCTAACTAGAGTGTGTCTTAAAAACGGAGATTTTTCTAGGAAAGGATTTTCCTTTTCAGTTGACCTTGGAAGGAGTTAACTGTGTATTTTGAGCTTCCTTATCCATGTTCACCTGCTTGAGTCTGTTGTTAGACTGCTTTATTACTGAAACTTTATGCTTTCTTGTTGTTGTTTATTATTTAGAAGACTGGGAAATTGAAAATAGTCTAATTACTCCTCTCTAGATGCCTTTGGGAATACTTGGAAAACCTAACTGCAAAAATTTGCTGTAGTATGAATCTTGCTGACTTTAATTTGATTTTTTCATTCATTAACTTAAGACAATGAAGGGAAACGTTGTTTACGTACAATGAGACTGAGCTTGTGGAAACTTGGAAAATGTGCCTATTCTTGAGAGATAGGGTGTGCAATAGCTTATGAGGTGCAGTTGAAGAGCTGCCACAACTAAGATGGGTGCTGCTTAATACAGGTCTGGTAGAGTTGCTGTTTCTCGTTGAGTTTCTTTTCCCTTTGCCTTCCATGCTGCTTCTCCCACCGCTGCAGCACTGTCCTACATTTTCCCATCAACGGGGAGGAAGAGTTTGTGGGGGAATACTAGTTGGCAACAGAAGCACGCTTCCAGCTGGAGTCTAATGATAACACTCAGAAATATGTTGCTAAAATGCACTGCAAAGAGGGAAAAAGAGAAATAACAGCCTCAGGAGTTATCCTTCTGTAGTGAACTGTGGCAATGTAGATTGCATTGCAAGGAGTTGCGACTGTGGCTTCTGACAAGATGGTAATTATAAACTGAAGATAATTCAGTGCACTATTTATATAATTTTTTGTTAAACTTATGGATATTTGCTTGAGGTGTGATTCTATTTGGGTTTGACTTTTTCATCATACTGTATTCACATTGTTTCCCTGTTTTCTTATGTCTGGGGAAAAAAAATTGTCTGAAATCTTGTCCTAAATTAGGCAATAGAGATACTCTTTTCAGGACCAGAATACAGGCACAGATGTTTCAATGGGTTTGAGAAATCTTTTTGGGCTTGTGCCTGGCTTTAGTTTCTTTCCCCTGAGCAGGGCTTTCCAAATTTCTTTCAAATCAGTTGTAGGTACTTAATAATGAAAAATGATAATGATTGAACTGCCAGGCACATGGTAAAAAATGCATTTCAAAATTTACAGCTTAAAAAGAGGTTTCTGGATGAGCTCAGCAAAATAGTTCACAGATTATGCTAATTGACGTTCACTCTAGAGAGTATCTATGGCAAATTGTCTGATTATAAAAATAATTATTAAACTGATATGAAAACTCTTTATTATGGTGGCTTAAATTTTATTCTAATTTGTTTGATTTTCATATAATCAAATCTACAACAGTATTTAAAAATCATAGGTATGGTAGCCCTGCTACAAGTGTCTCTAAAGCCTCATGCTTTTGAGTTATAAGCAGTGAAAAGCCCAGAGAGGACAGATATTTACATTTCATTGTCCCCTTCAGTCTCATCCCATCTCTGAATGTAGGTGCCTGCTATTTGACCATGCAAGGAAATTATTAAATATCTATGGCTGGATTTTTGAATATACAAATTAGGTATTACAGAAAGTTGTGCTACTTTTGTATGCAAGTTGAAAAATGAAAGAAGGCAAGGAATTTATTTAGCAAAACCAGGCAAAAATGTCTGAAATACTTAAAATAAATGAACACACGGATATTTTGTCAGAAAATCTAAAATTTCATCACTATGAACATGAGTAAATGTAAGCAGGTTTGAATAAAGGGAGATCTTTGAGACACAAACATGATAGACTTTTTGATGGTAAAGAGTGAAAAAGGTTTCACAGCGTCATATATTTTGGTCTGTTTGCTGAACCTCGCAGAGCAAAAACTTTCTATGGAGTTGAGAAGCAAACTAAAATATTCTTGCATTGTTTTTTTTTTAAAGGCTCATTTCCACCAGCACTCCATAAATAATATCTGTTTGAAAATGTACAGACTTAAGCATTCAATTTTGTGTCTTTTGATGTAAATATAGAAGACTGCACGCATTGGAAAAAGTAGCATACCTATTTCACTTTGATACATTCTAAATTAAATGATGGATTTGAAAAGGAAGAACATAGGAAAATAAATATATAGCAAGGTGTAAAAATGGAATGTATTTAATCACTAATATCTCTGACAATCATGGATATATGCAGTTTAACTTGAGCCTTGTGATTTATAAGAAGGGATACAGAGGGTACAGACCATTCTCATGTGATTTTGGTTTGTGTTTAAATACAGTGCTCTCACTATTCTGTCATTATAACCAGTGAATTTCTATTGATGAGGTCAACAGGGAATATATCAGTACGTTTAATAATGGACCTGATTTCCCAGTTCAGAGCAGGGTTAGAGAGGAAGGTATTCTAACGTTTCTCCAGTAAGTTCTTTCATTTTTCACCTGAAACACGAATTACAGCCAGCTAGTGGTCAAGCACGTATTAAACCTTTGCCATATAATACCACATCTTTTCAAGCAGATGTCTGAAGGGAATATCTAGTATTCTTATCCTTATTTAAAGGCCAGCAATCAAAATCTTTATTGTACTAATTAAAGGAACCAAATACCATGCAGAAGATCTCCAGTTTCTTTTAAATGGATACTTCTGGGATTTGTCATCCACTTATAAACGGTGAATTGTTCTAGGGGTAGCTTTGGGCTAAACAGTTTGTCTTCAAAGTAGATTCTCAAAAGGGCCTGATGTTACTGTACTCTGTTCTCAATGAAGTTAAATGGATTTTTTTATGCTGACTTTTAGAGTTGAATTCAGGAAAGGCTAATTACTTCTGTGCAAGGAGGATTTTCAGATCAAATCATCAGAACAAACCATCAGTACTTGGAAGGAATCCAATCCAGGCTGACTGCACCAGCTTCTGAAGAACATTTGGGAGGCAGTTCCAGTGAATTATGTTAATGTAAAAGAAATGAAATATTAGGAAAGCACTGATGAATGTGGTCAGATTAAATGATGCAAAAGCTAAAAGTATCTTCAAAGGATCATCCATGGCTAGATTCAGTGGTCATTAATAAGTCATTTAATACACCATTACATAGTGGTCTAGACTAAATTGAGAGTGTTTACTAAGAGTTACCATGGGTTAGTATTGGACATATCACAGCTATTTCTTTTTACAAATGAGACCGTAAGTCATGAAAAACAGTTAAATACTATAGCTAAAATATAGATGTCCTTCCACTTTAGTCACTGGCTGATTACATAAGCCTATATGTAGTGTTATTATTAAATAAGTGATCAAAGTTTTGTGTCTGGTTATTACTGACATGTCAGTAAATGCTAGTATCTCAGTTCTTGGTGGTATGTAAAAACTGATGGGACGAGGCACCTGGCACAGGGTAACACCAGGTTTTCCCCTGGTTTGAGCAGGACATTGAACCGGGTGAGGTACTGAGGTCTGTTCTGACCTCGCTGATTTCAGAAGTCTCTCTGATTTTGATCATTCTGAGTAGACACTGATGAGGCTTGACGGAACTGCTTTAGAGGCACCTCTGTTAATGAAGATATTTCAGACAGCTCAGGACTTTTAAGTAGCTCTATTTCTGCATGGTTTTATCTGCTGTTGGAGAATAACTTATATATCCAAAGGGTGATCTGGCCTTCTGTTTGAAAGGTCAAGAATAATAGATATAACTTTTAGAGTATTGACACTTTAGAAAAAAAATATTTGGGATCTTCATGTATGTGCGTAACTTCCTCCAATGTCTATAGTGTGGTGGAGTTTTTTGTTGTAGTGGTTTGACTGTGAGAAGGAATGAATGAATAGCTGGGGGAAGTTTTGTTTTGCTTTGATACTCTGCTATCCAGTGTTAAATCACAGGGGCTTTGGATGATATTTTAAATGGTGTGCAGGGGGGGAAATATTGTAGAAGACATCACATTGGAGAGGAAATATAAAATTAATACAATGAAAAAAATAAATAAATGAAGTCACTCTTAAAACATAAAATACTCTTTTCATTTAGGAAAAAAAAAAATAATAATTTCAGCATCTCAAAAGGCATAGGCTGATTTTTCTTCTAACCAATGGAAACAGTTTCAGAAGTTTAGCTGAGCTGTTGAATCTATTCAGTTGTCCTAGATAATCTTGGCAAGTTCAGAACATGCTCAAAAAACTTCATGGATTCCTGACACTTAGCTCTTCTGAGTTGAGACTATGTCTTTAATAAACAAAAATCACTGTTATTTTGCATGTGGCATTAGAAATGAGAAATAAACCAATACAGAATACAATTAACTAACTGTAGTTTAATAATGTTGGTTTGGGTTTTTTTTAAGTGTGAAAAGTTTGAAACACTAACTGGAGGATTTGAGTGTTCAGACTGATGAACTGCACATAATTTACATTGCAGAAAATAGGAAACCATGAAATCCTGAAAATTCTTCCTTAGACAAATGAATTCTTTCATCTTAAGTGGAACTAACTGTTTGAGGGCTGCAAGCAGCAGACAAGCTTATAGAGGCAGACCCTGCAGGAAAGCAGTTTTGTGACCTTGAAACAGCTTTCTTTGGGTTTTTGAGATGAAAAAAAAAAAGTTTATAATCTGGCCTAAAAGTCTGGATTGGGTACCCAGCTCTATTTGTGACTTCATATGACTACTTCAACTTCTGCAAAACAGTGTTTCAGTACATCTGGAATATTTTACATAAAGTGGAAATGAAAAATACCTAATATTAAAAAAAAAAAAAAAAAATCCAGCCTGATCTAGTTTAGAAGCTAGTTTGTTTAAAGCACATTATTTCTATCTGACTCCCTAGCCACTTCTGTATTTTCATTTTAAGTTCTTCATTAATGTTTTTTATTTGTCTCTCTATTATTTGTACCTCTAAAAATTTTGTTGGTGTAAATGGGAGTCTTGGCCATGTGATAAATGAAGTATTGCAGCAATCTGAGTAAGAAATTTCAGTGGAGTCTAAAGATAGACTCATCTCTTTTATCTGTTCTTTGGCAGAGAAGAGAGTGATTGACGAGAAGTACAGTATATGAAAGAACAGTTAAAACACAGACACACTGACATTATAATAAAGTGTCTCATTGGGTGATGTGGGTGTTTTGACTATATGGCTGCAGCAGGTCTGTAATTTAAGTGCCAT
Source organism: Nesoenas mayeri (assembly GCF_963082525.1). Lineage (NCBI taxonomy): Eukaryota > Metazoa > Chordata > Aves > Columbiformes > Columbidae > Nesoenas > Nesoenas mayeri. Next base: position 17,111,923 of record NC_137554.1, on the reverse strand, counting down.
TAATGTCAGAAAAAGCAGAAGCATGGAGACAGAAATACTGTAAAATCTCTGGGCCTGTACTTACAATGCAGATAAAATAGCCCTTTGAACTTGTGGTGCCAAATGTTGTCCAAAGTTACCATTCTTTCATGAGGAAAGCAGTTTTTGTTTTGGTGAGGTTTTGTTTCTTCCCCTCTTCCCAGCACAGACAGACATTTTCTGTTTAGGTCTCTTGGCTCGTGTCTCTGCAAAGGTCTCAGGCAAAGGGAGGCTGCTGGTGTTTTGCCTCACTCATGTCCCGTTCACACATTCGGTACAGAACTCGCTATTGTGAATAGTCATGACTATGTTTTCTTTGTGCTCATTGGCTTTTGAATATGCTTCTTTATATTTTTACTGAAGTAGCACACAGAACTAATTCCACCAGAAGCTGTTGGTGTTCAGCTGTAACAGAGTTACACATAGTCCTGTGACTGCATCCCGTTATAATATTACATTTGTTTCCACTCGGCTGTTGTAATGTTCTCTGCCTTTCAGACTTGTTGTCCTTTCCCTTGCTCTCCTTTTTTCTTTTTCTTTCTTTACCCCCATTCGAAATTATAACTGACGTTGTTTTGCTTATTGAACTTAACTATAGGTAAGCACATGTTTCCGTACCCTCACAGAAGCCAAATGTTTAATGCACCTTAGTGTAACGTGTGCTCTAATTGTTTGCCAAGTTGGAGTGAGTCTTTCCAGAAACAGTTCCTGATCTTTGAGAACCTTGCAAAATGTGTACAATATGTTAATTGTGAAGATTTTTTTAAGCATGTATTTCAAAAGAGGAGAAGAAATGCTGTGCAATTGAAACTTGTTTAAAGTGCTCTGCCCTTTATAGCAGGAGACTATTGTAATAGTTACATTATTTCTTTACACTGATAGAATGCAAACAAAAGAATGAAGCCTTTGTAAATTGCGCGTAGAGGGTTTTTTTTTTTTCATTTAAACTCGTTCTTTGTATATCTCTCTGATACTATACCACGTATATACTAGGTATGTCTAGTTTTGGCTAAGTGTGTGGGATCCTTTCAAAATATTCATGCAGTGTTTACAAAGTTTAAATCCTGCTTCTGTTCCATGAATAAATAAAAAATAAATAGTAATAGCAGCTAAAGGAATAAGTAGGGGGGTTAAGAAAAGCTCTCTTTATAGTATGAGCTTCATATTCTAAACATGGTGTGTGCATGTAGGCATGTCTTCCCTCACTTAAAACTAAATCGTACCTAAAATTCTCTGCTACAAAATACGACATGGATCTGCTTTATATTCAAGTTAAAGAGAAGAAAAATAAAGCTGCTGCATTAATTTAGAGACTTTGGATCTTAGAAGTCAATTATTGAGAATCGCCTTTCTCTGGTAACTTTCATGTGTAGCTACAGCTACTTCTTTTGAGCAGGGTCTTTCAAATCTGTGAAATGGCTTTCTACCAATCCTGTGCATTCATATAACAACTCGGATTCTTCCAAAATCTAGTGCTAGGAGGTGCAAAATAAATCATGACTGTTTTGGTTTTAGAAGGAATCTTGATCAGAGCAGTCAATAAAATGTAACAAGGTACATTGGCCAAATGAAAGCAATTGTCTCTGTTAAATAACAGCCTTTTAAATATTAGTCAAGTAAGATTTCACTTAAATCACTATGCATGGCTGCTACAGTCTGTGATTTTTAGTTTTGGCAAGGGGCAAATTTAGTTCTTCAAAGAAGTATTTAGTGGCTCTAAATAAAGTTTCTTTGTTGGGCAGCCCAAGAATTTGAACAAGAAATTGTATCTATAATTTATAAATTTCAGGTTAATTTTTCTCAACTTCTATCAGCAAATGCAACAGATATAACTTTGGAATATGTTGGGGAACTGCACCATTTGCAGCTTCTGTCTTGCAGAGATCATTGTTTTCTTTCTTATTGTTTGGAAGTGTCAGGAGTAAAATACAGAAATTCTGTGTCTTCGGGTATAAGAAAACCTGTCTTCCCTTGGTTTCCTCTTCCTGTATTTGTTGCTAGTTTCTTCTGTAACTGTCCTGCCAATTGACTAATACCTCACTTTTTCTTACAATTTGTCTTTCTGCTTGAGAGTACAACAGAAATCACTCAAGCAGAAACGATACCTTTATTTTCCATTCCTACTGTACATTTTTCCTTGCTATCTCAAAGGAATCATTACTTAAGAAATCCTTTGGCTTAGTGTGACTACAGTATCTCAGTATGGCTAGTCATGGTGATTAAAGCAACTTACTGTGTACCCAGTATTGAAAAGAACACTCGTTCAAATGACTAGAGGCCTCTGACTTTGTGTGTTGAACTTTGCAAATTCAGTGCTTTGCAAACAGATTGTGTGTCTCTGTCCACGTGTATCAGGTTTTATCATGTCCTAGTCACACAGATGTGCAACCTACAGGTGTGAATTTGGGGTAAACTTTTGCTTCATTAGTTTCTATGATTCTTTTCTATGAGAGAGAAAAAATGACAGGAAATGCCTTTCCTGTAAATGTAGAATTGACATATGTGAGTTGCTGAAAGTAGTGTTGAAGGGAACTATCTGCTTTTGAAATTCTTACAGACTTTTGAAAAATAATTGTTGCTTTCTTAGCACTCTTGTCACAAAAGCTTGGCCTATCAGGCTATGAATTCTTTCTCCCTCTTGCCACCAATAGAAAACCAGAATTTACCTAGAGCTTAACTACCTGTGCTGAAATCTCCTTCAAGTTAGTGGCGGTGTTTGAAAGAATAGTAGAAGTTGGGGAGAACTTAGGACTATTGTGACAGCTGCTCATAAACCACATTGCTAATACCTGTGAGGAGTCACAGAAATTGAAAGAAAGGCCTGTTTTTTTAATATTATAGCTGTAATCTTCAGATCTTTAAATTGCAATATGTTGTAGTAGGAAATTTAGAGGAAGTGCCAGAAAAATCACCTTCCTACACTTCCTTTGCCATAATATTCTTCATAATGCTCAAAGGGATGGAGCATAAGTATCAGATGATTTTTAAGAACAGAAGAAACTTTGAATAGGATATTTCAGAAATGATCATATATTTGCCCATATTAAGTTATTAACATATTTGAAACTATTAGCTTGAATAGCACGGAAGCAGTATTCTGATTTCTTTGTAAATTGTGCCCTCAAGATTGGAAAATATATAATTCATTAAGATGGACTGATATTGATATCTTAACTGTAGCATTATTACTGATACTACTTCAAAGACTCTGAATGGAAGAAGGATTTATGGTCTTTAAAGTAACATTGCATTTCCTGTTCTGTACTCTAAAAACTATTGTAACAGCATAATCAGCAGAAAAATTAATCAGTTGCTGAAAGAAGTGGAAAAATAAATATGAAGAAACCAAAAAGCTGCAAGATTAACAATTTAGTTAAGAGCATTTGGAAATGATTGGATGGTTTCCATGTATTTCACACAGAACACACAGATAGTATTTGAGTAGCATCTAGTGCTGGGGGAATCTGTGAAGCCAAATAAGCAGTAATGTAATATTTAGTGAGCCACAGTCCTGTGATTTACCTGCACAGAAAAGAAAACTGTATAAAGATGTGCATGGATGTTGCAAAAAGCTAGGGAAGGTATGAGAGCCATTATGGTAAGAAGTTAATCTGACCTGGGTTCGTTTACCTCATATGGATCAAGGTTGCAAATTGTCACTTCCCTGTCATATAACAGAGTTCGGCCGAAGGAAAATTAGGGTTTTTTTCCATACACTTGTTGCCACAAAGCATCTATAAGGAAAATATAAAACCAAAGCACAACTTGAGAGAAATAATGGCTACTGTTTTCTCACCCTGCTTTTAAAATAAGATCAGGACACGAGTTAGTGATAAAACTCTTCTTATTGGATGGTTTGGTACTTAAGAAATAATTACTGAAATGAAAGGGAACTACTCCTCATGCTCAACTAGATTTTAAATATAGAGTGAACATGCATAATTTCTCCTTGTCACACAAGCTTATTATGCACTCAGATAACTTTTTCCTAATAAATGCCTTGTATACAAGGATCTTTTTCAGTAACTAAAATGATTGTTACTTTTCTGCCAAAAGCCTAGGGTATATTCTATACCAATTAAAACCCCGAGGAGAGCACAGATCACTTCCTGGTGCAGTGGTGCAGCCTCAGCTGCCCTCAGGGAAGCACAGTTCCAGATGTTCCCATTTTGCTCTGTGGAGTGGTGCTGTAACTGTTGGACAGCAAGGATGTGATTTGGCTCCATGAAAATGTTCTATCAGTTGAAATACTTTCACTGCGGCTGTAGTGATGTGTATATATGCCATGACGGAAAATATATTATGGACTGCAGTCTTTTAAAAGCATTCATATTGCTCAAGTGAGTGCAAGAAGTGCTTAGATTTGAGGATATAATAATGGCATTTCAAATCCCATGTAAGGGGAATTAGTATCTAAAGCTGCATATAAGGCAACCTAGCCAATGATTTGAACCTGCCATTCACAGAATCATTTAGGTTGGAGAAGACCTTTAAGATCACAGAGTTCAAGAGTTAATCTAACATTGCCAAGTCCACCACTAAATCATGTCCTTAAGCAGCATGTCTACACATCTTTTAAGTACCTCCAGGGATGGTGACTCAACCACTTCCCTGGGCAGCTTGTTATACTGCATGATATAAACCTTTTAGTGAAGAAATTTTTCCTACTATCCAATTTAAACTTCACCTGGTGCAACTTGAGACCATTCCCTCTTGTCCTATCACTTGCTACTTGGGAGAACAGGCTGACACCCTCCTCACTACAACTTCTTTTCAGGCAGTTGTAGAGAGCAATAAGGTCTCCCCTTGGCCTCCTCTTCTGGAACTACAAAACTTCCAGTTCACTCAGATGGTCCTTCTACAACTTGTTCTCTAGACCCCTCATCATGCTACTTGTACTTGTATGATTATAGTGTACATATAGAGGGGAAGAAGAAAAACCTATCTATGGAAGTGTTTCTAGGTGTTCATCTCTAGTGTTTCTCTCACTGTTTCATAGGGCTGTTTTTATAGGACACTAAAAGCTTAATATAGCTTGGATTCAGTGAAAACAAAGAATGGGAGAAAAACTTCAGTTGTGTTTTTTCTCATCTTTGTGGTATTGTTTCAGAATAAGTTCTACTTGGCTGTGGGAGAAGCAGAATGTGCGGGGTCCCTGTAACCAGCCCCCTCTTTCTCCTTGGTGCAGTGGAATGGCTGCATCTCACGTGGCTCTTTGACAGCTGCAGGTATCTCTCCAGAATCTTAAAATGTAAGCTGTGCTTAAAAGGATGATGCTGGGGGGGGGAAAAAAATCCTTGAACAGCAAAGAAATAAGTGAGTTATCTTCCACTACCTGATGTGAGACTCCTTCAAAGTAGAAAGAATACCAAATGGGGCTGTGCATTGTGTAATATTGAAATTATAGGTTGGCCCAGTGTGTTTCTTCCACACAGCAAACTTCTGAGGCTTGTGGTCTTCTGTAAAACGCAAACTTGAGAGAAAGCGACCGTATCACAACTATTACTATATACAAAGAAGTGTCCTAAGAAAATTGCTGTTCACAAGAATAACAACAGATTAGACTGTATTTAACAAAGCAGTAGAACTGACACGTTTCTATTAAAAAAAAAAAAAAGTAACAGAAACTAAAGCAGAACACCTAAACACATAACAACGGCCTGAAGGAAAAGCCCCTTTGTTAGTGTTCAAGCACCAGAGAATACTTGGCCTGTTTTGAACAGCAGTGTTTTTATAACATGCTTTTGTTGGATTGCAATCTTGTCTCTCTTCTCTGTTTGATCTAAAAGTCCAACTGTGTTAATTTAACAAATTAATGTAATGCATTAAGCTTGTAATATGATTAAAGGTATTACTAGAACTTTCTATAAAGAATGTTTTTATCCTCATTCTGTTAGGAATTTTTCCCTGCAATTGCAGATGTACACAAAACTGTAACTACATCTGGTTGAAAATTTGATCTTTTTCTTTTTTTTTTTTTCCCCTGTGGGGAAAACACAAATTGTTTTGAAGAAATATATCTTTTTCAATGGACATTTTTCCTGGGAAGGCATTTTGCATGAGAAGAATAAAAAATACTCCTTGCTACCCCAGAATTGTTGATAGCGTGGTGTGTTTGCTGTGTCTCCAGAATGTCGTAGCTCTGTTTTTGTTGGAGAAAGGCCTGGAAACCTGGGTTTCCAATACTCTGTGTGAACGATTGGACTACTATTTATCTGGAAAGCAATCATGCTGCCTGGGCTTTCTCCTCCTCTCTCCTTTGCTATGACCTCCTTTCCCGAAAATAAAATGAAAATAATTTAGACTCACTTCTCTTTAGTCTAAGACAGAAAAAAAAGAAAATTCAAACTCTATTTTTATGTGAGAAAGATATTATTTTCTAATCAGTCTTAACTGTAATGCATCAATCTGTTGTTCATGTTGTCTAGTAAAAAAAATAACAATACAGAGTTTGCCCTTAGCAATGAAGTGGAACTGTCTGTGTATGGAGAGAAAGGTGCCATATCTGTGGCTGAAGAACTCTGGAGCAATGGAAAATCATTGCATTCATTTCACTCAGTCTTGCAAAGGAGCATCTTGCCGTCTGTGCACTTGTGTATGTACTTAATATTTTGCATTATTTGTGCATAGTGAAAGCTAGAGCTAATGTTGACAGTGTGAGGGCTGCTTTAAAAAAATACAAAACCAAAAAAAAAACCAAACCAAAACCAAAAACCATGACACACACACAAAAAGTGGGGAAAACCAAATCATCTTCATAAGGCCAAAGTGACTCTTTATGGGATAATAAAAAATAATTAGTCTGACTCTCTCTTCCATTCATACATAAACATGCAAAACCTTAGCTTCATTTTATTGTTGACTATTATGGCATCTCTTTTGAAGAACAAATTCTAACTGAAATCAGTAAAGTGTCTTTCAAAAAGTTCAGTATGCATGCTAAGATATTGCAGATTATTTTTATGTACTTGAACACAACTATGTCTTTTTTAAAAAGAAAAAAAGCTTCTGTGAGTGTGGAAAGAAAGGTGATGGTCGCATCATGCTCCCATAGGATGCACCTCATTTTTAGTACTTGTTTTAATATTCATCACTGAAATAAGTTTTTGGACGTACTTCTGAATCATTACTTTGCAAAAAGAAACAGACATTGCCCCACACCTCCAGATAGTTTTCCACCTTGCTTAAAGATTGGTGCTGTTCTCCTTCATTCTTTAGAAAATATCATTTTTAATTAGACTCTTCATTCCAGATAGATGCTCTTCATTTTTAATTCAAGGGAACATGAGGAGTTAGAATTGGCGTATGTTAGATCTCTTTGAAATATTTCAGTCTGTCTTAAAAAACTTACAGGGTTGTAACTTTCTCTTGAAAGGCTGCTGTGACATTCAGATATTTGTTGGCTGGACTTGAAAGTATGCTTCGGATACTGTTGAGAAAAATCCAGTGCCCCATAAGTGCAATACACAATAAAAGGAAGTAATGCTCACAACCTTTTGTGTATGGAGTGCTGCAGACTGCTTTTTCTTTTAATGCTTGCTGTTGGCTGACCTGGAGAAAAGGTAGTTTCTACATTTTATTCTAGTTATCTATGTGAAATTCTTCATTTCGTGTCCTTTTTGGTTTTGCTTTGACCTGCTTTTACAGTCTTTAGTGGTGCCTGTTTAACGTGTGCAGTGAACAGCTGCACCGCTGACTTCCTGCAGATGTTGGGAGCCAGTGTGAGTTTGTAACTGCCTCTGTGATGTTCATGGAAGCCTTGATTTAGGAAAAAGAAAAATCATATTCTCTCATGGATGTCTTCAAATGTCCTGATCTAGAGAAAAACAGTGTGGTATTTTCTGGCACACTCTGTACTGAGCTGTTTGGGATGGTTTTCTTCTGTGGCTCCTAAACGCATCAGATAAAGTCTGCAGCCATCCAGTAACTGCATGTTCCAAGTTCCTTTTCATATCTACAGCAATCCTGTTAATGTTACCTCTTTTAAAGCTCTTTGTTAGTAAATATCATCAGATAAAAGGCTATGTACTCCGGATTTCTGCTCTGTAAAAGTCCGTTAAGTAAACACAGTGTTACCGGCTGTCTTCTGAGCCTAGTTTTACTGAGAGTTTTAGTGTGCTGTTAACAGCTACATGGCTTTTTTGATTTCTTGATTTGAAAGGCAATTTTGCCTATCAGATCACCTTTGTTTTCCTGATTCCTTCATGTACGAACTTGCCCAAAAGAAGAGCCATCTCTAACTCTATTTTCTATATTGTGAGTTCAAAATACCTATTAATCTGATAATAATTTTAGAAAGTGACCATGGCACTGTTATTTTGTATCTGTACTTTAGTATAAGAATTTCATATATTTAAGATTGCTAATTGAATTTCTTTTCAAGATAAATTTCAGAAAGACAACCCTTAAGCAGACCTGTATCAGTGTGCTTATATGGGATCTTAGCTGGTGATTAGGGCCGCACCTGGAGCGGGGAGTTAAACTGTAGTGGCAATCTTTCACTATGCAGTTGTTTCCAGGACCTGATATCTTTGTATAGGTTTCAACTGGGTTTCATGTTCTAGCTCTGGAAAAGCATTTTCTGTGGCACATCCTAGTCTGTCTCGTTTCTCTCATCTCTACCATCAAATTCCTATATCATAGGTATATGTGCCTAGTGTTGCCAAGTTTGAGTCAGAAATGTAATTAGTGCTCTACGCAGATTTTTTTAGAAACTGAGATTGAAAAGGAAACAAGTAACAAAATCAGCGCTGCTAGTGAAGAGTTGCAATGAGTTTTTTTCCAGGGGAAAGAATAGTCACAGTAAATCCAGGGCTCATTGATCCTCTTCTCTGTGCTGGTGCATAGCATTATCTTTTTTCTCTTTTCCTTATGCCCCCCCAAAATATCTTGGCTGCAGGCCCCTCCAGTTTAGGGGGAATTCAAAATACAAGGATTGAATCTTCACTCTTTAAAAGTAACTTTATAGCGCTTTTCCTTGCTAAGATAGAATGGAAACCATAAACTAATGGTAAATGTCAACTAACTGCTAGACTTGAAAGAATCAGCAGCTAGCTTCTGCTTATGCAGCAGAGAAACTATGTGGGAGGGAATGTAAAGAACCTCCTCAAATACCCACTCCAATGGTGGGGGGGTGGGGAGAGACTGTGCTGAATATGTGTTTTAACCTTTAGAATTCTTTTGCTGTTCTCTCATTCATAGACTTGTATGAAAATGCAAAATAGTAATTGGTTTGTTTCAGGTAAAGGCATCAGACAAAGGTCCCATGACACCTAAAATTAAGTTCTGATAAGAAAAGGGGCACTTAATTTGTCTGTATAAATTTTGTGTCTGTTAAAGATTTATTATGAATCTCATAAACGTTTTTTGAAATGTATTTAATGAATAATTGCTTTCAAAGAGCTTGAGTGTGCCTCAAATCGGATGCAATGTTTCAATGCAGCAACATTATTAACATCGTTAGAGTAGTATTGAAATGGCAGCTCTTAAAAAATGCATCTACCACAAATCTGAAATGATGAGTTTGAGTACAAATAAACAAAGGGGAAATAGATTGGGTGATGTTCATTCATCTGATGCATAAACTGAGATAAAAAATAGTCCACAGATTTATATTAATATAAATTGAGACAAATTCTAGGTTGGTAATGCTGTATGACCTAAAAGCTGTCTGAGCAAAACAACAAATGTTTCTTCTACTTCTAATAGGAAGTCCATACCTGCTGTCAAGGAAGACAAAGGGTTGGTTTGGAGTGTGGTGGTGTGGTTTATTGTTGTTTGTTTCTAGTAACTTATTTTTGCAATAATTGTTAGATCTTCATCACATCTGATATAGAAAACAATATATAGCTTAAGTTCATGGCAGAGTGATTTTTAACTTATTGTAAAAAGGTTCAGGGGAAACAGACTAGAAACTAAAGAGAAAAATTTTGTCTGAAAATAGTCAATTACGAGACACTTAACTAAGATATCTGAAAAATGTGGTGGCTGGCTGTCTGGTTTTTAATTGACAAACTTTCTGTATCTGGATACTGGTTTTACTGGGCTGATGAAACTGCTTTCAAGGAACAGTAAATATCATTCAGTATGGGAAGATTGTTTTTACATGTTTGAGGAACAACTCCCAAATGTGGAAAAAAAAAAAAATAGAACCCTGCAACTCTGTTATTTCACCTGCTCTTCTTTTAGAAATGTCTTTTCTTGTTTGCTGACAACTCCCACTATGGAGCACTTGTTCCCGGTCCTGGGAATTGCTGTTAACTCCCCAAGATGGGGGTGGGAAATTAGAACTGGTGAGCAAGGGCTGGAAGGGTACCAGCTGGAGGATATTTGTGACAGATAAGAATAACAGGAAGAGAGAGGAAAAAAAGAAATGGTCAGCGCTTCTGCCTTTTTAAAAGTGAGGTGCAGATGACTTGCTGTGATGTTTTTGCAATGTCTTGTTTCCAGACTGCTGGCTTAGTCAGCCACGTCTTTAATTTGCCCAGTCTATAACGACTACTTCTGTTGCTACCACAGAAAGAGAAATTATAGTTTTCAAGCCTTCATTTCATCCCTCTTACCTATAATCCTCAAGTTCCAGTCTGTCTGACCACTTGACTAGGCTTTTTTAATTAGCAGATCTTTTGGGGAGCCTTTAAATATGTTTTGCTTATACAGAAACACTAAATAGGCTTGGAAACCCTTGATGAGATGAAAAACATCCTGCTGGGGGTATAAAATGGCACATAGTGCCTAGAATAATGATTTGTATAATTGAGATTTTCATGTGCTGTATTAGGAGGCATCATTTACCTGAGGTCCTGTTCTTAGAAAAAAAAATGCTTAGCCGTTTAAAAACTCATCTGTTTAATTCAGTCTCTACACTGTGGTGGTGTTTATTTTGAAGAAGGCTTATAGGCTTGGCATGAAAGCCACAAAGAACCTGAGATGAAAACTACTATTTAAATATTTCTGTGCAATCTGTGGCTCAGATATACTTATTTGATTTGCCCAAATGAGGCAGGTGGAGTTTCATAATGATCTTTTCCTTGTACCTAAGAGCACTTTGCTGCCTGATCATTTGGCTGAGGTGGCACATTGTTAATGAAGTGCTAATAAGCAGCATAATCTGGGAAGGTATACTCTTCTGTAGAAGGTAGTAGAAGGTAGTAGCTTTCACCATTGCAAGCATCTTAAAACAGCTTATTTTAATCAATTACTAATTGTATGGCACAACCAGCTAATGTCTGGGAGGTACCTTGGAGACCCGATAACATGTTTCGTCGACTTCTGGGTAACTGACACAGAAGATGTTGGTCAAATTGCCCTCCTTTCACTTCATTTGCTGGTCTGCAGCTCTGTGGTGATTTGTCTAGAAGACAAAGAAATAAAAGATTTTGTGTTATAGCTTAGTATATGCTCAGTAGATCAGCCAATAATTGGTCTTGACATTACCCAAGGAAAAATTGCTAGTGTCACTGTAGAGGTCTGAGTGGTTTTGTACTAATTCTTTCATTTGGATTTTTCAGATGAAATATGTTGTGCTTCAAGCTAGCTCTGAGTGAAATTAGATTATTCAGAATATTAAACTGAGACACAATACTGTGAATAAGCCTTATATTTTCAATAATTTAAACTTCATAAATACATATGTCTGTGGTGTTTCGTTTCATGCTGTTCTGGTTTGCTGTTCTTGTGAGATTATTCAGACATATAAAACAATCCGAATTTCCCAGAAAATAAGCTCTAGGATTACTCTCAGTGTTGCAGATAAGTGTTGATAAGATCCTTCTCTGAAAACTCAAATATTAAACCTGTGCGCATCAGTCTCTTTCTGTAGTGTAGCTTTGAATTAATTTTCTATCTTAAAGAAAAACAATCCTATTTAAATACTCAAATACAGGTCTTAGGTAATAGTCTGTTCCCTATTGTTACCATGCACCGATCCTGATGAAATCTGCAAAAATCCTTCAGTTTTTCAATAGCTCTTAAAATTGTTCCATCCTTAGCCTGCGATGTCCAAAGGCACTCGAGGAACTACATAAATGACCATACCCTGTCCCCAAGGTGCAGTGGGTTAGGTGATGGGATTCCCGAAGCCTTCAAAATTCTTGGCATTTGGGATTGAAAATGCCAGGACTCAAGTAACAAATATTTGAGTCCCTTGTTTTAAACCCACTTTATTAAAATTTATTCATCTGAATAAGCTTAGTATCAATTAAGTATGGTATATTAAATCTAAAAAGAAATATTTTAAAATTATTCTATTCAGTGGTCTAATGATTACTTTTCAAAGAACTCATGGTCTGCAAAATACTGTAATTATACAAGATATGCTTAAAAAGAATGGTCCGTAGCGGTAATTTTCATGTAGTTTCGTGGAAGACATTTTGAGAATTTCAGATCCATCTTGTTCACACAGGATCACAGTATGTTAGGGATTGGAAAGGACCTCGAAAGATCATCTAGTCCAATCCCCCTGCTGGAGCAGGAATGCCTAGGCGAGGTTACACAGGAACTTGTCCAGGCGGGTTTTCAATGTCTCCAGAGAAGGAGACTCAACAACCTCCCTGGGCAGCCTGTTCCAGTGCTCTTTCACCCTCACTGAGAAGAAGTTTCTTCTCAAATTTAAGTGGAATCTCTTGTGTTCCAGCTTGATCCCATTACCCCTTGTCCTATCATTGACACCGAGAAGAGCCTGGCTCCATCCTCATGGCACTCACCCTTTATATGTTTATACGCATTAATAAGGTCACCCCTCAGTATCCTCCAAACTAAAGAGACCCAGCTCCCTCAGCCTTTCCTCATAAGGGAGGTGCTCAACTCCCTTAATCATCTTTGTTGCCCTACGCTGGACCCTCTCCAGCCAGTTCCCTGTCCTTCTTGGACTGAGGGGCCCAGAACTGGACACAATATTCCAGATGGGGTCTCACCAGGGTGGAGTAGAGGGGAAGGAGAACGTCTCTTGATCTACTAACCACCCCCCTTCTAATACACCCCAGGATGCCATTGGCCTTCCTGGCCATAAGGGCACAGTGCTGGCTCATGGTCATCCTGCTGTGCACCAGGAACTAGAGTCTGCCCCATTGACCACAACTCTCTGGCTTATTTCCTTCAACTATACCTTCTCCATTGTGATTAACAGAGGAACATGTAAGTTTGCATTCTTTGAATAGCTTTGAAAAATCTCACATTTGTTATTTGTCTGTTTGTAGGACATGAGAAAAAAACTCTGACATCCCTCAGGGAATTAAAGCATAGGGCTTTAATTACACAATGTCCATTAATGCTAATAAATTAAATGCTAAAGACCTATGCTCTACCAGTGCCAACTAAAGCATAAGTCTCCTTGTTTTCAAACCTGGTGCCTGGACATGCAGTCATTAAAATGTAGTGGGTTGCAATGACAGGCATTAGACGAAGATGCAAGATTTCATTTTGAGTTTCAACAGCTTTCATAGGTTAAAATAATTCTAGGATTTGATCTTGAAGTAATTTTAAAAGCATTCAAATAGGGATAGTGTCAGCTGAGTGAGGGAACAGGCCACTATATTTTTGAAATCAAGTGACAATATTTTTCAACTGCTGCAGTGTTTCTATAATCTGATATGACTTGAGTTTTCTCTCAAAAGATTGCTTTGTAATGTTAGTCTGAAGAATGAGTTTACCAGCTGTATAAGATAAAGCATGTTTGTAACTCCTTATTCACAAATCCTGTTTCTTATTTCATTCTCTGCTCTGTATCTGTCACCTAGTCAGAAACTGTAGACCTTTTATATTATTATTATTATTATTATTATTATTATTATTATTATTATTTTTATTTTTATTTTTAAATACAGTTGTACTGTTAGTCCTTCTGGAATTTGACTCCAGAACTAGGTCTTCTCTTGCAGTACTTCTGGAAATCAGACAATCAAATCACTCTTAATCTATATGTTGAAGTGCAGCAGTTCTACTTTCTGTAAGTGGAGTACATGGGAAGGTTGGGATTCACTTTATAAAAATTGGAAGAAAAAAAAAAGTATCAGTAAGAGGATCGAATTGGCAGATGTAGACTTTTTTCACATCTCTCTAGTGAGCCAACATTTAGTATCCCTTTATGCTAACACAACAAAAATGTGATAGTGGTTTGGTCTGGTCGAGAATGGAGACCAAATAGGAATAGCTGTGCATGAGGAGGATGGCATTTTATCAGAGCAGATGAGAGGATTTTGTGGCAGCAGGAACATGAGATGAGGAGAGGCTAAGTGATAGTTGGATGGTAAAATGCATAAAAAGAATATGAAGCATTTAGACACTGTCTGGCTATGAAGACCTAAAAAATGTCTGGTCTTAGCAAGTGGGAGGATAGTGGGATCAGACAAAGGAATGTGAAGAAATTTACTGAAATACAAATTTAATGAAAAAGTCAACTTGTAACTAAGTGTGTAATATTAAATGTTCATTCTTGTGTTCCTTGTCCTTCACCTCAGGTGTAAAAAGGAAAACAGGGTTGTTTCTCAGCACAATCTTTGGTTTTTTTCTTGTATTGTTCTTGACTATCCCTATCCCTGTATAGTAATGATCAGTGTTGATCTCATGACGTGGTTTTAGTAGTTACTCAAAGGATTACCAGCCCTTTCTTTCCGAAGCCCATCAGCAGAGCAAGCTCCAGGAGCAGACAGAAGGGAAGGGCGAGGGCTGGTGGGCAGCTCGTGTGCTCGGAGTGAGATCCATGGTGCAGCCTCGTGGCCTGGGGACCTGCCCCGCTGCTCTGCCTGCCCACCACGCTCTCCTCCTCTAGAGAGCTCTGGGCACTTGTGTTTTATCCTCAATTGCAAACCTATTAATTCAGGGCATCGATCACATTTTTAGTATTTTTGTTATGTAATGTTTCTTATGTCTCTTTTTTATACTGCATCAGTGTTTCTGCTGAAAGACTTTGGCTGAATTAGAGGGGCTTTGCCACCATATGTGTAGAAACAGCCTCATATAAGAGAAAAAAAAGGGCTATTATAAAGCAGAGAGTTTGTAAGAATGCTGTATATTGGTGAGCGTTTTGAAAACCTTACTGATGACTAAGCCTCCATTTTACACCTCTGCTTCCCAGTTCCCAGTCTGGTGGGAGCTCATGTTATTTTTAACAGCAGCTACTTTTGCCACTGAGTCCTAATGGACTGGAATCACTCTAAATAATTCATATTTTTTAATCTTATATGCTGTTGTTGTAAATATTCTTTTTTATTTTTAAATTAATGAGAAACTTGGATTGTTTCAAATCTTCCCACAATCGGTTTCACTTTTTCCCAATTTTCTGACCAGTTTCAAAGAGAAATCATGTTCTCCCTATTCCTTCCACTCTGTTTGCCTGCGTTCACCTCGCTCCTGCTCTCCATGCTCACAGGCAGACCTGTTCCAGCTCAGTGATGGGTGCCAGTCATGATAACATAACAAGCCAAAAGTAGTAAACTTGCTATGAAAAGCCTGCAAACTTGGAAGTGCTTAGGTGCCAGGGTTTTAAACTCATTGCAACTTTATTAATGACACCCTGGGGGAAGAATCTTTTAATAGTAAACACATTCAAACAGATTTGAGCTGAAAAAGCTGCATTTACTTTGCTTTGGTTGCATATGTACTACAACATTATCAGGAGATGATTTAAAGTGGTGAACTCTTAGCGTGGATCGTGTCGAACTGAAGGTTCTCTATGACTGAAAATGTTTTTTTTCCAGCCTTAGGGAAGCTTCCTCCCTCCCACCCCTTGTAGCACTTCGCAGTTTAAAAAGAGCCATATGTTAAACAGCATTTGTTGAGCTTACTGAATAATCAAATATTATTTCATTTTTTCTTGAAACATTCATTCCTACTCTGCTTTTGAAACAACACACGTGCTAGTATGCGATTCTTCTCCCTGGTAGTTTCTACATGAAATCTCTTTTCCCTGAGAAAATGGAATCTTTGTGTCTTTGTCTCCTCACTAGCTTTCAGGCATGTTTTGGCAGGAGCTCCGGCTGTCGAGGCACTGGAGAGGAGGGGCCTTGCGCTCATTTGTCAGCTTCTCTTGCATCTGTAATTTTTGTCCACTCAGCAGTACTGGAGGGGCTTAGAAAGGGGGGAGAGCTCGTAGCTGTTGAAAGTTAAACTCTTGAAATAATTGCTGGACTGTAACAGTTTGGGAAAGGGGTGTGTAGGGGAAAAACTACCAATGTTTCAGCTAAACACAGCTTTAGGTTTAAGGCTTTAGCAACTCTCCATTTGATGTAATTGCATGCCTTTCCCCTGTATACCTGCACAGCCAATGGTAACTGCGTTTATAGGCTTGTTTATTGTGTGTTGATAAACTGGCTAACTGGCTTTTTTTTTTTTTTTTTGCTGGTGTTCAAGACTTGGTTCTTTCCAATCACCAGCTTAATTTGAAACATTTGAAGTAATCTCTAACTTTTGTCCTAATCCTCTGCTGCAATCTTCCTTCTCAGACCTTGCGCTTTCATCTCCTTGTATAATGTAACCAAACAGAAATCTGTTAATTTTTTTCTTATTAGAGGACAGATCTATTCATACTCAAGAAAGCGTTTTTCGTCTTCAGCTTTTTATGGAATATTAATGTTGATCTCTCCTCTTCGTTTCAGTAGGCTATTTAAGCTTGGGGCTCATACTGTGAGCCGTTAATTAATCAGTGTGACAGATGAAAAAAGTATCCAACTATGAAAGAAAACCTAAGTTTGGTGACTAACAATAAGGATGGGAACCTGAGTGATTGAAAGGATTTCTTTTCTTTTGTGAATGTGTGATAAGGAGTCTTAAGCTGTTTGAGGTAACGATGTTTTTTTGCTCAGTTTGTGTCTTTGCACAAACATTAAAGGGCTCATCAATATTTGTCTTGAAAAGTCTAGACAGGAGTTAAAAGAACCTCTCCTGCAGTTTGAAGAGATCCTGTTTCCCATAATTAATAACAGGAAGCAAGTAAATAAGGCTTTACTGACAAATGAAACTGCAACAGTAGCATGTACCCAGAAACATTAGCTCCTAGCTGAGAAATGTAACTGAGGTCTGTTGGGTTTAGTGTACAGGAAAAGATTGCTGTGGAAACGCATTAGAGCTTTGCTCAAGTCTAATTTGGTTATGCGATAGCAGTCTGAAAGTCTAAAAGTAACGATAATGAATTTTAATTATTGAGAGTGATTCCTGACCTTTGTTTACATCTGTGTTATAGACCAAGAACTCTTCCCCCATCATTATTTGAAACTCTTTGAACTCAAAAGGAGATTTTCATGTTTACTTAAAAGCTACCAGAAAGCATTTCAGACATTTCCTGGAACAAACTGTGTATATATATATTTTAGGAAGATAAGAAATGAAAGGAAACTTGAGGAAAAGCTTTTAATTTTCTTCTCTTCTGAAGATAGGATTTTCCCTTCAAAGATACCTTTTCAGAAAGTAGTTGGAACCCTTTTCTCCCCCTCCTCAGGTCCTCTTGTTAAAATCAGTTAAACAACAAAAGGGGAGGTAGATCCTCATCTCTTCTGTACAAGTGTAAAACCAGAGCAGTGCTATTTATCTCACTGAGCTGTTAAGATCATTTCAGTAACTCCACATTGCAATGACAAAAATTCAGTCTTGCCCTTGCCTGCCATACTTATGACTTTCTTTGGTTTTTGGGCTACGTGGAGGGGGAGGTTGAAGGGGGTGAAATAGGAAGAGGTGGTTAGGAGGGGGTGGTTGTTTTCCTGGGGAACAGCAATGACTGAGTATTCAGAAGCACTGGAAAGCACATTTAACTCCTTGTTTGTGCAGGACCTTAAGTCTGAGCTTGTTGAATTATGGGTTCATCATGGGCATGTCGACTATATGATACAACTCTATAATACAGACTGCATGTCATCTTAGTGCTGGCCTTGAAAAGAAAAGTGAATTTGTTTTACTGATTCATAGATACACTAGACAATAAATTCCTACTTCAGCTGTTTAATTTACAGTTAACTACTATTTTTTTTCCCGCTGTAGAAAGCTCTACAGCTCATCTACTAAAAATGACAAGATAGGCCAAAATAACCCTATTTGTAGAGCTAATGTTTTTCCCTTTTCTGTACATTTTAGAAGATTAACAGCCGTTGCTGTACAGGAGCATGGTGATGAATACTAAATAGTCCATCCATAAGGCATTTTGGAAGGAATTCAGTAAATTCAAAGATACCCTGACATTGTAGCCCATAACTTCATTTATTTTTTCCACTGACTATGAAAGCACTATGCATAGTAGCACTATGAAAGCAAGAGACTATATTCAAAGAGAAGAAACAGTATTTACAATACCTTGTCAGGTTAAAATGTTTACTGTCTGATGTACTTTTATTGTTCGCTGAGTAAATGAGAGATTTGAGCATGTCTACCTAACTTTAAGCACAGGCTTTTTCTGTTTAACTCTATGAGATTATTTATTTTCATAGTTCATAATTGGACTTCTGTTATTTTCTAAATGCATTTCCCTGCCCTGCTGAGTACTGAGCTCTGTCCCATTGAATCATGCACGCCAGTATCCAACTAGACTTACAGCTCTTAAAAGCGACAGTTTATGGAAAATGGTGCTACTTGACACAAGTTCTTGGGTTCTTACTGCAAATAAATATCTCTGATGTCACTTCAAATGACTATAGTAATAGGAAAAAGTCAGAAAGACAACTGATGAAGGTCTTCTTTCAGGGTGACTGTAAGTTATTATGTCAAGTTTTTTTGCTAGCTCAGAAATGTAATAACTAGTTGGCTCCTGAAAGATGTTTTTAGTGCACAAGGTGCATTTTCTGTACTACAAATGAAAGTCACGTTACACAGCAAAGCTTTGAAGAAAATTGTGTGAATTTTTAATTTATTTGGGACCCTTGAAAATCAGGAGTTTATATGTTGCACATGATAAATCTAGGGTTACAAATTTCTCTAATCAAAAATAAAACAATATACAAGACTCTTTAATAAACAATTTGAGTATCTTCAATTGCATATCCCGAAGAGAATTTTACGTGTGAAGCCTAATCTTTGTATTCAGCTTTTGATGTGTATTTTGCATAACTAAGGGAGAAATTTTCATGTTTAAGGTACTTCTTTTAGAAAGAAAGGTGATCCATCAGTGGACAGTTTGAATTCTCCGAATTGTCAGATTATACATTACTGGTATTGTGTATACTGGTACATGGAGATTAATGAAATACATATTTCAGAGGGATTAACAAGTATAGTAAACAATAGAATACTGTAAAACAAGGTTACTGATATAGACCCAGTTTAATCTAAAAGATGCTAATATGAAAAACTACAGTCCTAACAGGGCTGGCTATTGGTAGCAGAATTCTGTTCTCTTAAACCTTATAGGTACATAGTTGCCAAATGAAACTCTCTTGATAACTAGTAGTTTCCAGGATATTATCTAGATTTCCTGTTTATATTATGTGGCATTGGAAGTATATTCTTGTGCCTTTTTCCAAAAGAATGAAGACTGTTTTTTATAGGGTATTATCCAAAGCCCACTCTGTTAAAGTTGTAAGGTTCAAAGTAACTGTAGGTACCCTGATAATATCACACCTTTTAACACCATTTTTTCTTTTTACCTTCTAGGATTTTCAGTTACTTTGAGCATATTTTACTTTGTGTGCATTTGGGATTAGACCTGATGCCTTCCTTTTCCAGTATTTTAAAATATTTTCGATTGTCTAATTTACTTAAGGGTAAAGAGAAGTTTATTTCTGATTCAGTTGTAGGCTCCTTATATGAAATCTTACTAGAATAAAAAGGAAGGAAAATGCATTTGTATTCAACTTCAAAGTTTCTAATTACATTCCAGACTATTATTTAAGTATTCTAAGGGTTTCTTCTTACAGTGCTTCACATTAGGGTAGGAACTGTTTTGCAAATCCCTCACAGTTGGTTTTTCAAATCAACTCACAGAAGCTGAGCGGCTCTGCTTATTTCTTTCAAGCAAAACCCTAATTTTGGCACACAATTTTAAAAGGTATTCCCATTCATCCTTCTTTTAAAGGAAATGATAACTGTATAGTTGAAAATACTGTAAATTACTGTGAACATGTGAAAGTAGACACATAGAGGTGGATTATGATTTTAAAGAATTTGCCTGAAATGTTACTTTTACCACAACTAATATTGGCCAGCTCTTTGAAAGTTCATTCTAGTGTGTGCAGGAACAGTCCAGGCTGGTAGTAAGCAGTGCAAAAAAAAGTGTTCTGTGCTACCAGCAGATAATAAAAACTGTGGATTGCCAATGGGATATGTGAGATCAGGCATTTTATCTTCAAAGGTTTTCACTTCAGAGATTCAGTTAAAAAAATGGTTTTAACTTTTAGCTTCTTGAGTATAAAATACGAAATTGAAGATACCTGCTAACATTAAAAGATTTTTTCCAAAATTATTATTTTTGTGTAAAGTGGCAGACACAAGTTTCTGGCTCTCTGAAGTCTTTCCCTCGGTCATACAACCTAGAATGGGTTGACAAAGAGGGGCAATGCCCTGGGAGGCTTCACTGTGCTCTCTCTCCTATGACAGTCAGTCGTAGTGTCAAAAAAGAAGAGAGAGAAATGCCATTATTCTAAATGCTGATTCTGAAAGGAAAGACTTTTGCTTTACATACAACAATAATTTAAAAACAAAAGTAAAATTTCTTGCAATACCAATTTCAACCATCAGAGACTCAAACTTCCATGCATAACAGTCAATCGGAGGAGACAGTATCACAGAATCACAGAATCGACTGAGTTGGAAAAGACCTCAGAGATCATCGAGTCCAACCCTTGGTCCAACTCTAGTCTGTTTACTAGATCATGGCACTAAGTGCCATGTCCAACCTCACTTTAAAAACCTCTAGGGACGGCGAGTCCACCACCTCCCTGGGCAGGCCATTCCAATGCCTGACCACTCTCTCTGTAAAGATTTTCTTCCTAATATCCAGCCTAATATCCAGTACTCATACAGTAAGAAATTGCATCTTTTTTTGACAGCACAGTAAGGGAATGCCTGCTGCTATTACATCTTCAGGCCCTGTTTTAAGCTCAGACTCATCAAATCAATGTGTATGATGTTCGTACTCCTTTAAATACAACTTCCTGTATTTTACTGAAAAGCCAGGAGATGGGAATATGAGGTGATGAAACTTTTTTTGTTTGTTTGCTTAAAAGTTTTCATAAAGCTTTTTATAACTACCTTGGTTTCCTTCTGTTCAGGAGCATTATTTCTCCAAGGTAACCTAAACATAATGTGACCTATTAAATCAGTGGATTTTTTGTTTTTATAGTAAAGCATCTAGGAAGGCAGGATAAAGGTCAAGGATATTTTCCTATTCCACTGTGGTGGGGTTTTTGTTGTTGTTTGTTTGTTTTGGATTTTTTTTGTTGTTTTGTTTTTGGTTTTTGTTGTAATTAGCCAGTTTGTTTGATTTTTAATTTAGCATCTTTTCTTAGCTTGCATACTTGACACAGATGCAGTAGAAGCCTTCATTGATGATACAGGAAGGGATTTTTGGTAAATAAGAAAACCACAGACTTGACCCTTTTTTTTGCCAAGGTCTGTATGATATTTCTTCATTCAGTAAAGTTAATACAGCAAGTGGGACTGGTATGGGAACTTCTTTCATGAGTACATTAATCATACTCTTCAACAAGAAATTTTGAGTAAATAATTTTCTTTGCAGTGTGTCAAGTAATATTTTGGTGCATGTGGTGAGTCTTGCTCTGGGTAGTAGGGTATAGAATACCTTCCTTTTACTAATTAAACTAGCGTATATAGACATGACCATGTAAATGCTTCATGCCTTCAAGTTAGGACATGAAATACTTTTCAACAGTTCAACTCCATCTTGCTTAACTTGCAGAATTTAATTCTGCTCTTCCTCTGCAATTAGGTCAAAAAGGTGACAACCAAAACTTATGGGGGCATATGTTATTGTAAACTGAGTCTTGAATTGTTGAAAGAATTTGGTCTTTAGTTCTGTTCCTCCATCACATTTCGCTCCGATGATGGTGGCAGAACAGTGCACACCCTGGCAAATGTCACTGCAGATACTATAGTAGTGATGTTCACTCATTGAAGTGGTTTAAACAGTTCATTTTAATTATTTTACATAGGAAAAAAAGCTTTAAATAATTCTGTATTAATAAAAACCAGTGTACCTCATGACACTGAGTTCTGACATTACTGGAGTGTTCTATGGCTGTAGACAAAATTTCTTTCTGCAAACACAAGTGGTTCTTGGTGAACTGAGACTTGCCCTGTGTTCCTTTTGTTACTTTGTTTGATTTGCTGTTAATAACTTTTTTCTTCTTAAATACATACCTATGTATATTTTTAGTCATTATTTCTTTAAAACTCTTATACTGGTCCTTATACCATAAAATGCATACAGAACCTTGTATAAAAATCCATGTAATAAAAAGCAAAAAAAACCCCAAACAAACAAACAAAGAAACACCTAGATTACTAGAATGATTTGAAGTATATAAAAAAGTAGAATGTATTCAAGTTATACTGATTTTTTTTTTTCTCCTAAAAAAACCCCTGAAGACATCTAACCTTCACAAGACACCTATGAAATTGGATTTGAGGCCAGAAGAAATTTTAGTTAATCTCCACCTTTTATTCCTAAGCATATTGTCATATATTTGACTTGCACTTGATAGAGGAATATATATATTTGTTAAATATTTACATTGTTCTCTCTTAATCATAGAAACCTTTCTAATTTTATGGGGTTTTGTCTTTGTAAAGAAATAACTATATTATTTGTTGGACAATATTCATTTTTATGATACTCTAATAAACAACTATCGTTTTTTATCTTCTGAGGCAACTTTCTAGGGTTAAAAAAAATGAAAGTGAGTTCAGTACATGATTCACAGTAAGAAATTTCTTTTAAGGGATTTGTCTTAAGTATTAGCTCAAAATACACACAAGTTTTGTACTTGCTAGAATTTTTTCTTGATTTCACACCTCAAACAGATCAATATTTACTGATCCTCTCAAGCATTTCCCTTTTTTTTTTTTTTCTGAAGCACATACCTACCCCTCTTAAACAGATACAAAATGGCAGGTGAAGGCTGTGCTAATAGCTGGGCTGTTCTGTCAAATTCCTGTAAACCTGGGGGTTTTCTGGGTGACAGGTTCCCTGCAATGCCTGACATACCAACAGCACAATCCTGTAACTGCCATAATTTTAATAACTGTTGAAGATGCTTTTCAGCAAGAGGAGCATCTCTAAGCCTTGTTGTCTATAATATTATGATAAAGATTTTAAAGACTCCAGAAAAGGTTATTGAGTGCCCTTTGTTGGCTATGCGTTTGCTTGTCTCTGGTCATGAGCAGAGACTGAGAAGATCTTTACCTTCTCTGGTTTGTTCCAGGTATCATCTATGTTGTGACCGTAGAATCTTCTGGCAGTAAAAGGATTATATTAATACGGAGACAACTCTGTCATTCCTTTTCCTCTTGCCCTCAAAATTACACTAATCAAAGTCTAAAAGTCATCCTTCACATCCCCTGAATAAATTTGCATACTTCTTAAAAACGGCAATATTTCAAAATACCTAAAAAGTGCATTTGGTTCTGTGACATGATAGTTCTATTATTAAAATTAACTGCTTTCTCTGGAGGACTGGTTAGGGCATTTTTTATGTTATATTTACCGGTGTTTCTGGATATTTAATTTGAAAAGTTGGCGTAAGTGTTTGTCCAAAATGGACGACAAGTTTTTTTTAATAGAAATTATGCAGTAAGTCCTGTTGCACATAGGATTTCTCACAGAAGTTCCCCACAAGCTTGGCACTTAGTTCTGTCTTGGATGGTTAATTAAACCAAGCAACTTTGAGGTAGTTCTGATCCATTCTATTAAATGCTGAATAATTGTTGTTATTACGCTTGTATGAGGGTGAGATAAAGTAAGATGACTCAATATGTTGAATACATGTGACCACTGAATGCTAGATTGCTAAATTGTTTTAAGACCTTCACATATAGAAATGAATCACTGTGTACCATTCACTGCTATTTTTTAACTGGCAAACTGATAAATATTTCCTGACCACAGGTAAGCAGAAAACTTAGTTTTTCCAGACCACAAAACACTGAGTTCAAAACTAGTTCTGTTCTGCACTAAAACCAATTCTGTTCTGCACCAAATTTCAGTGAAATTTAGGAAGAATGAAGAGATCTGTCTAGAATAGTCTATTTGCTGCTGAATGGGAAACAGCTATTTTGGAGTCAATGTGTCTGGTTTTGACTATAAATTCCCTTTTAATCCTTAGAAATGTTTTCCACAGGAGTTGTCTTTATAAATGTTACAACCACACATGAAGTTTAACTTCACGAATCACCATCTTCTAGCTTGACAGAAAAGCTGATATTCAAAAACTGCACTACTTGTGAATTAGGAAGCAAACATGAAGTGAAATCTTCTTACATTTTTGGTGAGAAGTGGCAATTGATCCTTGAGTCAAACAACTTCAACCTACATGACACATCACATTACTAACAAGTGCACCGGCAAGGCTATAAGATGAAATGCCACTTTCTGTTAAGTTAAAAGTAGGACACATTTTTTCCATTTCTGAAGGTTCTATCACTTCATATAGTTGCTTTTGAAAATGCAAAATGGCAGTGGTCCTGTACAGAAGTAATGTATGAATTACAGAAAAGCAGCTTATGCTGAGTAGCGTGGCACCAGAAGATGCCAAGCGTTTTATGAGGAGCGAATGCAGCGCAGCCGTGAGCAGATTACAGAGCCCACCAAATTTAGTTATGCCAAGTCTCTAATTCTTAACTAGAGAGAAGGATTAATAACATATAATTATGGTTATATTTTTATTTTAGCAGGCTTAACAAATATGGTGATCTTGTAGATGGTCGAGATGCTTACTTGGTTTGTTTTAGTTTTGTTAACTTCATGTGTTTTATCAGTATTCTGATCTAGATTGCTACTTCCAAGTGTTGAAGGTGATATACAACTGTATGTATGATATACCCTATAAAACCGCCTATTTTTTTTTGTTACTGAACAGCAGTGTCCAAAATAGTCTCAATTTGCTTTGTTTTATGGTAGAACAAATAAAGGGAAAATAATCTTAATATACCTTCTCTCACAGTGGCAGTTAGATAATAAGCAAAGAGGAGTTTCATCATTCTGAATCTGGAGCAGGAGCCCAGATGAACCTGGGTCTCCTGCTGGCTTCACCAGTAACTTGCTCTTTCCTTCCCCAAAAAGAGGAAAACGAAGCTTTATAAAAATATTTCAATCAACACTAATAGGTTTTGTTTATTAGATATTTTAATGAAATTCCAGTGTCTATGTTGAAATTGTGTTCTGCATATGAATAAAAAAAAGTAAAAGGTAATGGAATGAATCAAGAGGATTTTGTTCTTTGTTCTATAGTTCAAAAAATTGCTTCACTGTAACATTTTTTTGCTGCTGTTTCAATAGCTTGGGCACAATTTTATTTTCAAGAGTTTGAATCAGTGGAAGAAGAGAAACAAAGTAAAAACAAGAAATAAGATGTAGTGAGGAATGTAACTCTAGCTCACAAAAGCTTTTGCTTATAATAATAAAGACTGGAGTTGTAATTAGCTTTTTTTGGAGTGTTTTTCACTCCAGCTGCACTAGACAATACTCTGACTTGTAGTTAATACATACAGACATATCTACTTATTTTCCTTTGCATTGCAGCACATGTACTTCCCTATTGGCAGCTTGCCATTTAAATGTGGAAAACAATATTGTATTAGCAAGAGGGAGAGACTGAGATTTCCAATGTCTGCAGTGCACAAATATATTAATTACATTAATGAAGAAAGAAGATATTTAAGTTTGAATTTAGTTATTTGGATCATAAAGTGCTTAGAGCTACAAATAATCAAGTTCCAGTTAGCACTTTGATTGCCCATGCAAGGTTTACTAGTTAGTTTCAGTTGACAGTGGTGGCTCTATGTAGATATCTAGCAAGAATATGTACATTCAATAAAGCAAATTATTCTTCTCTTAATGCTGAAACTTTAACTGGTGAGATACATCTCTCTCCCAAATGCCAAATAGAATAGTGAAGACATTCTATTTTTTAATAAAGTTAACATCATAGGTAGAAGCAAGATGACTGAATACAACCATTAATATCCCACACTTTCTCACAAATTGGAGAACAACTGGTGTAGTAACGGGAGTTCTATCAGGCACTGTATTACTGCCCTCTTAAGTGGATGTATTGCTAATCTTTTTGAGGATTATTTGGCACCAAGTTTGTGTTGTCTACCTTGGCCAGCATTTCAATGAATTCTGTCTCCCTTGGAAACTCTTGCTACATCTTAAGTGACACCGATCATTAGTAGAACCAACTAATTCTAGATCTTGTCTGAGAAGTCAAACATTTCCACTATAAAAATTCAATTTGCACATAAAGCTTATATGGAACCAAAAATATTTAACCAAATTCTAGAAGTCGGGATTTTTTTTAGTTATTCTTTTTAAACAAGGGTCCTGCAAGGGTCCTATTAACTGTTTTTTGTCTTAAAGCCATAGAAATCCAAAATCTTTTTAAAAGTGCTTTCAGGTAGTCTCAGTTTAGGACTTCAGTTTCCTGAAGTCCCTTTTTCTGTTTAGTGCATAACAAGTGTTTATAGTCATTCGGGTGTTTCAGATGATGGAGTGAGGTACCTAACATTTTCTGTTAATAATTACAGACAGAAAAGTATTGTGTATTTTGGACTCTGTGCCTGCCAACATAAGGAACTGAATGAGTAAATTTTGAGTACTCAAAAGCAATGCCTTTCTAGACAGAGTACTTGAATTAGACAGACTTTGGAGACTTTCTGACATAGGCTGTCTGCCATAGCTTGCATAAATCTGTGCTGAATGAGTACTCAAGGACAATTATTTGAAAAGAGTTGATAGAAGCACTGCCAAATGAAACAAACGATTCTTTATCAGTTCTGCAAACCCAAGGTGGTCATCAATGAAACTTTGGGGTGCTACATTAAAAAAAGCAAAGTTTGATCGTCTCTATTCCAATCTTACATTTAATAGTTCTTATCATTAATTAGGGTGTTCACTACCTTGCCTGCTGTAGGCAGCTAGAGGCGACACTATTGAGTCCTTATAATCCACTGGTTTAACCATCTATATGATCTCCCTAGATTTAAATAAAATCTCCAACTGATACAGCTAACCTACAGCTTTGCTGTGAACTGATTTGGTTCCTCCTGCAAGGAACTCATTCACTTCCAGAATGTAAACTGGAGCACATTTCTTCCTCCTTTGCTCCTTTTGTTTCCAAATACAGCAACCCTGATCCTCTAGATAGGTTTTGTCAACTGAAACAACACAGCAGGTAAGCAAATTTTCCAGACAATGAAGTGATCTTTTAAGCATCATCAGTAGCCTCTTAAATCCTTTTGATTCAGGTGTTGGTGTGAAAATCCTGATGTCATACGCTTTTCTGGCCCACTTTTATCTAACTTCACCCTGTGAGCTGGCTGGTAAATATGGTAACACTAAAGAGTGAACACATTTCAACAGAGTTCAGAAGAAGTCAAACGGTGTAATCTAATCTCCTTTATCAGTCCCCCAGTCCCCCCAAATTCTCTTTGTCTGTTCTTATCAGCCAAATCTATAAAGTCTTGTTACACAGCTCTGATTCTGGCTAGTCCCTCTTCCTGGTCCAGTTCCAGAGATTTCTGATGGGAAAATAAATCTTGAAGAATCTTAACTCCGAAAAATAAAATGGGACTTGAGATTCAGCAATCTGATTTTTAAAATGATATGATCACCCATATGTAAATTTTAAATCACGTTTGCCCTGCTTTATTCTATGTTTATCTCCCAAATCTCTGTATTTACTTCTCTATCTTCTTGCCTAGCAGGTAAAATCCATTCACTTTCCCAAGTGCTCAAATGAAGAAATCTATTTTATTAGACAGCTAAAAGGGCAGCTAGCAAATACTTAAAATAACTCCTTACATTTGAAGTTTCTATGATTCTCTTTCAGCCGGAAACCAGTTCTATTAACTTTTCACAACAAGCCACTTACTGAATATTTGCTTCTACTAGCAATCCTTTAATAAATACAGGAAATACCTGTTACAATCAGTGTTACAGGACAATGGGTGAATCATACTTGTGAAGAAATAGATGTAAAAAGTGTTTGAATAAGAAATGTTATTAACTGGCATTTGAATTTTCATTCAAGAGAAGTGAGATGTTCTTTTGGCATCAAGAGAGTGTTGCTCTCTTGTAGAAAAAGCTTACTCACCATTTGTTTTGAGGAGATACTTTGTAGATTTTTGTTAATCTCAGTGAAAGGTGAAGTTACCAGCTCTGGAAGGCAAAGATGCCCAACTTCCATTTGCCTCATGGCAAATTTGCACATTCATTTTTAAACAATATGGAAGCAATTTGAGGATGAAAATAAGTGTTCTTGTGAAAAAGTCTGTTTTAATGTTTCTTTTCACCGCCATGTTTAGGAAATGTGTTCTTGATTTATCAAGATAGGTATTATGACAGCTAAGAAAATGAATGGCACTGTAGGAGGGCGGCATTGTCTGCTTGTCTGTCTTAGAGCAGGATAAAATGTGAGACTTTTCTGAGGCTATGGGAAATAAGTTTTCAGTACATTAAATGTTTTGACTTTTAACTAGAAGGTTGAGTTCTACACTGCCACCATCTTTTAAAGATTAAGTCCACATGGCACTATATGGAATACAATATCCATTGTTCATAATTCTTGAATAACTTCGAATCATGTGTTAACATGATGAAACCAGATGGGATTTTCAAACACCAAACTCCATTCAGTCCTAGCCAGATGTCTTTCTTGGAGGATGGGGGAGGGATCCTCCAAATAGCAATGTCAAAAAAGATAGCAACAGTCACATTTTGACCAGTTGATACAAGTGATAAATACGTGCTATTGGCTATTCAGTAATTGCTTATCTGCTTTTAGGTGAGCTTGATCTGATTTCATCTTCTCGCTTCAGATGTAGATGTATCATCTGATCCAAAATGTGTGTGTGGTTTTATTTTGTTTTGTGATTTTTGTTATGGTGTGTTTGTTTTTTTTTTTTTCATTTTGTTTTTCCTCCTTCCACAACTGAAGTAAGAGGAAAATTAACTTAGCAAGTACAGTGGGAGATACAGGGTTTGCTTTTGTGGCTTAACTAGCATCTTACGAAGAAAAAAAAAAAAAAATGGGAAAAGAGGGCAGTAGAGAACAAAGTAGGTGAGTTGAAAGTAAGCTGTAGAATTAAAAAAAATGCTGAGCAGTTACTCAGAAAGGTTGTATCTCTAAATTAGATTAACTAATATTTCTATAATGAGCCAGCTATATGTGTAGCTATGTTTGCATAAAATGCATGGCTATCTTCTCAGTCTTAAAAACCATACCAAACCAAAAACTTTTCAGTTATGCTACCTTTGGCCCTTACACAAATTTCAGTACAGTGGGCTTGCAGCAGTGTGGAGAGACTGTAAATATGTTTAGACAGCTGGTACAGTTTGAGGCCTTTTTAAGGAAATGGAAAACAATACAGAAGTTCTTAATTCAGAAATATTCTCATATAATGAGAAATGGCCAATGTGTTTCAATGCAGAAGGCCTTTTTCAGTGAATCTTATTGCTTGTCACAAAGTATGGGTGTTCAAACAGAACAATTCAGAAGCAGGTCTTCTCCCCCACGTTTCTCTTTTATGCTACGTTAACCTCACTTATTTTACATTTCTACAGTAGAAGAAATGCCAGCCAAGTTTCATTTCTAAATTTAAAGATACTGGATGGTAGATCTTTGGCAAGGAGGGATGCACAATTCTAGTCTTCATTATGCTAGCCACCTCTTGTTGTAGAGAAAAGGAGAAAAAGGAGCACGAAGTTCTTAGTGATCTTGTAGCCAAAGGCCACAACCCCATCTCCCATAAAATTCTCAAATTTTCTTGAATGTCTGTTCTCCCTTTGCAATGTCCAAAACCACACAGTGAATCCTGAGGGCATCCAGCAGGAAATCATTGCTGTCTATACTGTGTAAATCCCAAAGAACGGAAGAAAAGGACGGGACGTGGGCACCGTGTAGTGCTGTGTTCAGCAGAGAGCCGTTGAAGGAGAACAGAGTAGAGAGCTAGGTCTCAATGCAATGAAAAGTTTGTGAATTCCACCAAGTCCCTCTGATGATTTTAGTGGCCTTGATGTTCTCATGATCTGTGTATGGAAGGGATCAGTCTCCTCCTCCCAGGGATGTTCACGTGTCTTGGAAACACGTGATGGAGTCCTAACCCATGGAATCCTGCTGGGATGATGCTTACTGTGATCCCCTGGGCTAGCTGCTACAAAGCGACCTGCATGGGTAGAGATGTGTTGTCATCTCCCTTGAGGAACCAAGTCCAGCAGTTATGCGATCAAGAAATATGTTCGTGAACTTGATGCACATTCAATGTTAGTACCTGTTTCCTTTGACATATTTCTTAAAGTTCAGGAATTTTCATATCCTACAAATTTAAACAAAAAACCCCTGCAAAACTGAAAAAAAAAAAAAAAGCTTAATTCTTCTTTGAAAAAGACATGAGCTTTATTTAGCTTTTTAAGTAACTCAGGTTTCACTTCATTAATGTAGCAAACAGATTTCTTTTTCTATTTTTCTTTTTTTTTTCTTTTTTTCATGGAAAGGTTCTTAATTAAGTTACCTAAATTTTGCCACTGAACCTGAAAAATTCAGCTAGAATACCGATGCTGATAGAATAGTCATGATGAATGACTTTCTAAATGATGTTACGTAAACTTTGTATCCCAAATATAGGTACAAAACTGACAGAAGGTATTGGCTAGCAGGATCTTTTTTTCTCTTTTGTTTAAATGATGTTTTCTAGAGTTGGAATAAGGATTTAACCATAAAACAGTAAAACTTAGTAAAAATAAACAGATAAAACTAAAAACTAAAGTATGAGTCATAAGTGAGATGAGGCAAGAGGAAGCTGGGATTTAGAAACAAAATGTCAGATGAATCCCACAGATTGAAGTAACAAAGTCCCATATTTTGACGCAGTGAAATTTCAAGAGACAATGTTTGCTTTACTGAACTATTTTGCATTTTGAGGGAATTTATCTCTAATATTGCAAATAGGAAAATTATGAAAGAGAGACTAACTAGATTGCAAGCTGGTTATTTATTGGAAATTTCCACCAATAACGAAAATGCAGATTTGAAGTCCTAATGATTCTTGTACCAATTTAATAAAAACATTTATGTATCTTTGAAAATGAACTACCCCACAAAAAGGCAGAATGAAATAAATAAAGATATTATCCTATCTAGAGTAACTTTTCATATTTACGGCAACCAGATCCAGTTTTTAAATCTTTAGGTCTTACATGCTCTTTGTAGAGGAATACAGGAATTCAGGGCAGCGTGGTTCAAAGCAGCAGGCTGGATGGGGGTAGAAGAGCTGGTTGCAAAGCTGTTCACCAGTGAATGGATTTCATGAGGGGAATCTAAGCTCTGATCCTGACTGTGCACAGGAACTGGAAGGAAGGATTTATTCTCTTCCATGTCTGAGATATACTAGGAAGTCGTTTACTGGAAAACAACTGGTTTTAAGTGTTATGCAAGACTGAATTATTATATAAGAATTACTGAAGGAGACACCTGTGGGTGTTTTTGTTTTGGTTTTTTGTGGTTTTTTTTTGTTTGTTTGTGTTTGGTGTTTTGTTTTTTGTTTGTTTGGGTTTTTTGGGGGGGTTGGTTTTGTTTTTATTTTTAAATGGCTTTTTTTAACTGACATGGAAAATAACTTAAAAACCAAACACAAAGATGACTTGCTTTAATTTCAGTTCTTCAGGTAAAATGCATATTGAAGGCATTAAGAGTGATCGTAAGTTAAAGCACGAGGGAAATACATGTTCACAGAAAAAGCAGATTCAATGGACAATTTCTTGTCCATTTTAGGTGCACTTATTTCTTGTAGAAGGGACTAAGTAATGAATGAATAAATGAATTTTTTTAAACTTTTTTTTTTTTTTTTTAAAAAAAGGAGAATGAATCAAGACAAGAAAAATAGTGTCATACCTTTATCATGCTATTTTTTCTGAAGATTTGGTATGGTGTGCAGTAGTTGGAACAAATAAGTTTAGAATTTATGGAACATAATTTTATATGAGTTTTCTCTGAAAAGACATGACTTTGATGTTCCATAATTGCAGAAGTCTAAATGAATTTATATTTTTGGTTATCTATCTTTTTCTCTACTTGAATTGGAGACTTGACTAATTTCAGTTTTACTCACTTTTGTACTTGCAAATCATTGTAAAATCAGTAATTTACAAACGTTACAAGAAAAATTACTTCAGTTTATTTCAAATCCAACTCTTCAGAGCTATGTGTTTCCTTCACAGAAACAATGTCTGTTTTCAGTCTAGAGAAGTAGTTGAATTCTCAGCTGTGCAAAAAAATACAATTATGACAAGTACACTTGACCTTCAGTGAAATTAAGGCAAGTGCCACCTGCACTAAACGTGTCTTGTAAACAGTGTCAGGAGCAAAGGGATACAGTCTGGCTAGAAATCAAATCCAGTTGCATAGCTTACTACAACAAGAACATTTCAGGTTGCTTTGAAGTTTTGACTTCTAATTGTACGCTAGTCTTAAACAAGGAGTGTTGATGAGTTGTTAGCAGCTGCACTGTGAACAGGAGCAGTCTTTGTGCTGAGATAAAGCTGCCTGGCTCTAGAAATAGTCTGTCATGCAATAAACAACTTTTCATTTTTTCCCCCTTGATTCTCTTGTAGTCCAAATATTACAAATGAAATCAAAGAACATAAGAAAACTGTTACGCAGCACTTCCCAGAATATTTGGATTCCTTGATCTGTGCCTGCTTCTAGAGTAACCTAGCGTTATTAATAGTATGATCCGTGAAGTAAAAGGTTGTTTGGTGTTTGTGTGTTTGGTTGGTTTTTAAAGAAAAAAAAATTCAAATCTGAGCCCCTTAAAACTATCTAGATAATGAAGATGGCCTAAATTAATTTATATATAAATATCATAGGGAAACTGCAAATTGTTCTTTTAGAAAGACACAGTATACTGCATATCTGAAAGACAATGAAGTAAAATAAATGCTTTTGTCCAGATCCAAACACATCTCTGTCATGGAAGTTCCCTCAATGTAAACCCTCATCAAACTGCTTTTTATGCAGGCATCACCTTGAAGTAATGCTGGACCTAGAAGAAGCATTATCATGGGTTGTTTTGGCCTAGACAGTTCTGGCTAGTAAGATTCTCCACAAAGACCACCTGCCGCTATTCTCCTCTTAAAGCAATCCTTTTCCTATTTTCTATCAGCTTAATGAACATTTCACAGCATAGTTCAGAGAAGAAGGTCTCTGGGGGAAGTCAGTTAGTTATTTAAAGACTTTAAATACCTAGATCATAAATTCAGAATTTTTTTTAAATTATTTTTAGGCATAGTTAGCTGGTATAGATCACAAAGTGCAGAAAACATGTATTGGACAGGGTTGCATTCCCAGTAGGTTTTATACCGCAGTTGTACTGAGTGTATTTTAGTACATGGTATCATAAGGTGGAAAATTTATGCATCTTAAATGCCAGGTTCACATCTGAAGAAGCCATCAGTCCTGTAGCATAATACGAGTGGGGAAAATGGTTCCTTGCCCACAGGGCAGGCAACATCCATGGTAGGCTTTTTGGAAACAAGACAAAATCTGCAGTGGTCTTGAAGATGGTGGTACCCAGCTTATACTTTCTCCCCAGCAAAGTCAAATTGCAAGCCTCTAAAATCGACCATCTAGCGAATACCAGACATAGATTAACAAATATTACATACGTGTGTACCGTCTTTTATATTATCTGTATCACTGACAACTGTAGAATTTATAGCATCTCACATTTAATATACATTTTACTACACTCCTGAAACTGAAATTATACAGACTTTGTCGTTTAGCTCTTTTTATTATTAGTCCATAAAATTATTGTGTTTTTCTTTAAAATTTATATCAGTCCAAATATAATTAATAACTATACAAGAAATCAATTTATTTCTGAGGAAAATCAGCTGAAGTGCCTGGGCTGTATTGTAGCAATGGTTTCTGGTTTTGTCTTCCATTTCCATAGCAAAGAGAATTAATTTGAGAGAGATCAATAGCTTTGCCAGCATACGTTCCATACTCCTGCTATAATTCACAGTGCTGGGGAACACACGACATGAGTTTAAACTTAATCTTGTATCTTGTATAGAATTATGCAAATAGAATACCCTTACAAAGAGGCTTTTGTTTTTATTAATTTAACACAGCAATAACTAATAAGGAAAAATGTGGAAAACAAATTGTGTGTATTTAGGACAAAAAAGCCACTTAGCCTCTATATTGGGTGTGTGTAATGGATGTTGTTGTGCGAAAGACTGTGCACTGTGCAGTGTGTGAAACCTGCACAAACGCTGCGATACTGTCAGCACTCACACAAATGCTGCACCTGGAGCAGGGAGGAGTGAGGAGGGCAAAGGTCAGCCCTGAGCATTAAGACACTGACTAAACAGACTTTACACTCGGTGAAAAGTCCAGACAACCCCTGCAGTGTCATCTTATAACTTTGGTTTTCTTCTTTTCAGGACATAGTAATCCATAAATACACTCAAGTCACCAGCAGCTTAGCTCTTCCCCCGCTTCTCCCCCTTTGTAACTCTCTTTTCATTTTTAATTCTTACATAAAGATCTGAAATTTTAACCCTTTCTATGCTTGAAAACAGTAGTGCAAACTCCATGTATGGATAAGACACCCTGGGAAATGATCAGATTTTTATTTCTAAAAAAAGGCAGTTATCAAACCCTGAAGACAAATGCATCCTTTTTTCTGAAGCTTCTTAACCAGAGACTATGTAAAATATTTCATGGTATGGAGTATAAGATTTGTTTTTACAGCTTCTTCTGCACTTATTTGTTTGGATAGATGAAACCAGTTTTAACTGGGGTGCTGCAAGAAGACAATCATCTTGCTTACCACTGTTGCTTCATTTTTGGTGTGTGTTTGTTTGTTTGTTTTTAGTCAAACAAACAAAATTCCACCCTCATAGATTATTTCTTTAAACTGGAAAAAATGTAGAGGTAAAACACAAAGGGGTGTTTGTACTTTTATCATACAGTTAAGTCTTTCAGTTTTGCGTCTATTTTGCTTACTAGCTGAAATCATGAGACCAAACTGATTTTAATAATTGTATCTGATCCTATTATCTACATCCTATGGCTTAAGAGACTGGATAGACTCCTAATATAGTCTGGAGCCTTGACAGTAAAAATAGGCTGGTGAAATACAGCCCATCAATTGCATGTAACTGTGCAGATTTTGCTGACTTCCTCTGTTCATTCAGAGCACTGCACAGGGCTGTACTTCCATTCAGGGTATTTCCCTTTTGCCTGCTTCTCGCTACCCCAACCCCTCTACAAACCCACTGAGGTGACCAGCAGATCTGTCGCGTTGTCTTTTTCTTGATTAATTTTTACAGCTCCTGAACAGCACTGACAAAAGATAGCTGAAAGTCTGAGTATTTTTTTCATACTGTGCGTTACTATAGTTTAATAGAAACATTCAGCAGAAAAACATTGCTTTTTCTTTCACACAGAGATCCCTTGTATTTGGTCATGAGGGAAAACAAAGTTTTCAGTACCATGTGTGTGACACCATTTCAGTCAGTCACAAAATGGCGGCCTGAAAAAAAGTCTTCTGTGAAATCTCCTGATCCTCTTCAGACCCACTGATTTCTGGTTTTGTGCAGCAATTTTTAGAGTTGCTGCCCAAGGGTTTTCTAACCCCATTTCTTCAACGGCGGGAATCAAAGAATTGTCAACAGAAACAGAAAGGTGAAACTGGGAGCACAATTTAATGATGGCCAGTGAAGGAGGCAGAAGCCAGGAAAGGTATTTACTTCTCATGGCAAAGGATTCCATAGACATTAAAGTCCTATTTCAACAGAGTGATATAAGCATGTGCTAAAATTTGAGCATGGAAGTGGTTTGCTACATCACCTTCAACCTCAGAAGTAAGAATGTGCTCAACACTATTACAAGATCAGATCCTTTGTGTGCAAATACTGGATCAGTAAATGTCTAGGGCTGAGGGCTGGTACTCCTTGGCACTCAGTGCGGCATTCCAGCCTGCAGGTAGTGCCGCTGGAACCACTGGACAGTCTGGTAAATCAGCCATTACTCTATAGGAGAAAGCGTTTTAGAGCTAGGCCTTGCATGACAGCACTTTATGGTGAATATAGAGCATCATTACAGACGGAGTAGAGTCTTCTGTTTATCCTACATTCTGGTGTTTTGTTGCATGTTAGCAAAAAGTAAAAAGTGAATGTTCAAGTACATTAAATACTTAAGAAAATTAAGCTAGAACTGAACCTCTTGAGGAACAGGTTTTGTACAGTTACAAAGTTTCTTGTCTAGTTACAGAAATACCACACCAGAAATGACTTCATTTAATAACAACAACCAAAAAAAAGATTATTGTTCTGTCTGGAATTTTATATTTTTTTCAAGCATCTGAGGTGTCTTCAGCACCTTTTGCTGTGGTATCTCAATGCCGACCTTGCAATAGTAATCACCAATCCAAAACTTAGAATGCTGCTAATATGACGTAGATGAGAAGCCAGGCAGTTAAATTATTTCCCCAAGGCTACAAAGCATTTTGCTGGAGAGTTGAAACCAGACCTTTTACCACGTCTGCCTGGCCAGTCCTAAAGTCTGTGCTTTGTTTTATGTTCTCAGGCATGTTTCTTCACGCACATGTTCCTTGGACTGCATGCTTGACATATAGCAAAGACCATGCTGCCCACTGCCTTTTCTCCTGGATTGTTTTTCACCTTACATTTAAAAAGTGTTTGGGGTTTTAATGAAAACCTGGTTCAGCTGAAGAAAATAATTTGAAACTACTTTCACAATCATTTTTCAGAAATTGTTTTTCCAGAGCTGTTTGGTTGTTTCTTGATTCAAGCTTGTAGTGATAATCTGAAACCATTAGCCACTCAGGCATAATATTAAACTGAACACTGAATACTGAGAATAGCAAAGGGAATTTGTATAAAATACTACAGGAGTAATAAATCTGTTGCTTATTTTTTTGTGTGGAGAAAAAAACCCTACAAAAATACAGAAAACACCACTAACAAAACAATCAACCCCACACACCAACCAACTAAACTTGCTCTGTATTGCTTTCAATTGATCTTCCCCCCACCTTCCTTTTTCTTCTAAGGGATTCATTTTACCCTCTTACCTTATCCATGGGTTATGCAAACGTATCGGTAGGACCTCATGCGTAGTTTGCATATTCTACTTGCTAAATCTCAATAAATATCGTTATATTACTCCACAGATATCTCACTAAATCCAAACAAAACAGTAGGTAAGACTGTAATGATGTCATCTGTGTGCATATTTCTGTAGATAATGTTTGTGTGTGATACATACACTATTTACAATCTGTACTTCGCATGTAGATCACACAGTCACAAGCAAGACTGTGATCATCAGCCCACATAGTGTGGGCGGAGTGTGTGTGTGTAAAATCTATGTAGGCAAATTAATAGCAATTGAAGATTAGAGGTGTTTTAAGGATGAGCATTTTGGACAGTGGAAATCTGTATTTTTCTGACATTTTTAATTTGAGAAGTATAATACTCACATTTTCTGACTTCAGAAGAAAAGGCAAAGCAATTTGTGTTTTAATTCACCGACACCTTTCCTTCTTTTTTCTTTTTTTTTTTTTTTTTTTTCTTTCCACTCTCTGCTTGAGGGTTTTTATTTCTTTCTCTTAAATATTTGGCAGTGAAATGAGTCCAAGTACCTGTTTGTCTGGTGTGTGGTAGACACATATTCCTTGTTGCACGGATTTGCAAAAGAGGAACTTGCAATGATTTTTGCCTGAACACAACTAGATTTGCTGTTGTACAAATAGTATAAATTGAATATTCTTAATTATTTTAGCTTATGCTAGAAAAGATTCAGGACAAAGGAGAGATTGATGCAGTGTGCCTTACAATGGCCCTACTGATTTCTCTACTGGCCCTTCCTCTGCACATGGTCAATTAGAATTGAAAATCCTGTGCTGATTTCATTCGCTGGAATTTTTAAGCAGGTCAGGAAGAAAGATGTTATTGAAAGGAAAAGTCTCATCTAAATAAGAAAAGAACACGTGGCCATCTGGTCTAACTGTACCATGCTGAAAGTCATTTTGGCTCGGTTGTAGTTTGGTCTTTGCAACAGTTTGCCAAAATATCAAACGGAAATCTGTTTACATTAAAACACTCTTATGCTTTTTATCTACAAAAATGCAATGCACAGTTCTCTTTCTATCTGTAATGCATGAGCTCATTTGACCCCCTTACCTTATAGAGACTGTCTATGTTTCTGGTAGGCTCTCAAGTTACTTCTGCTATGTAAAGTCATAAGTGAAACAACCAATATTTTGAGAGTTTTGGAAGTAATCTGAGCACTTTATTCTTATGACAAAACCTTACACTTCTGCTTAAACTAGGAAAGGCTCAAACAAGTAGATGCAGCACAGGAAGCATGGGGGGAAGAGAGGAGAGTTTAAAAAAAGAAATTAGAACTTGAAGTTTCTGCGAGTAACACCATGGAGTTTGCACAACTAATTGGAGGCCAAAGGCTAAGAGATGAGCTGGAACAGACACATAATTTTACAGAATAGACTCATATGTATGAGCTTCTGTGGTTGCTTTGTTTCAGCATCAACTATTTATAAGTTTAAAGGGAAAAAAACAAAAACAAAAAAAAAATAACACACAAAACCCAACAACCCACAGGTCAGAATTTTTGATATTTAGGTAAATAAACTCTGTGTGTAAAAAAGCTAAAGCACATAACTCCAAGTCTCAGGAGCCTGGACAACAGCAGCTGGAGGATAATGTCATACGTGCATAAGGCTGGGCAGATCTACCTATTTCAGTCAGAGCTGCTGAACGCCAACACCCACAAAAACCAAGAGAACCTACTGGGAGAAGGGTAGAGTGGTGAACTGAACATGGAAGCAAGGGTCCTGTATTCATATGGTCAGGTTTAATGCTCAACTCTTATGTGATTAATCATTACTTCTGCATTGACAAACAATATAGAAATTGCTGGTTGTAGTGTCCCTTTTAATACAAGGTAGCGCGTAGATCACTTCTGAAGTTTAGAGGAATTGATTTGCGTAGGATTTCAGTCTTTAGAAAATGGATAGAACTATGATTGCCTGTTGTCGTTACCTTAATAAAATAAAAGTCAGCAGTTCAAAATGTAGCTGCAGGCACTACTTTGAATTACATTTGTGAACCATAAACGGCAAAAATTATTTTTTAAGCATAATATGCCAGGAACAGTAGAAAAGAAAGTAGCACTTCTAATATTAGTGAAGTTATGTATATACATATACATGCAATTTACAAGTATATACTTCTCATATATGACCATTGAGATAGCTTGTCTATTTAATCTCAGGTATATAAAACATTCCTTCAGAGAAGTGTTGAACACCTTGTTTTTAAAGCACAGGAATCCAAATTTGACCACAGCTTTCAATCCATTCTCTTCATTTATCTGTAATCTCTTTTCTAGAATCTTTACCTTGCCTGTGGATATTGTTGCCACTGCATGCAACCTTTTGTTTGTATGTCTCTGCTGCTATTTGAAAAGGAAGTTATTTTTAAGACTAAATTTATGGGATGTGTATGCTGAATTCTTTCTTTTTTTAATAGTGTTTATTAGAATTATTAGAGAAAAATGCTAAAGAAATTCCTATCTTTCTATTAAGGATACCTGTTAGTGTGACTGAAATATAGTCTAAGCCTTTTCAGGGAGTGAATTAAAAGCAGTGTACATGTGCGTATAAAAATGTATTTTCTTTTAAGTCTGTTTCACACAAAGTCCGTACAGAAAAGCAGAAATTAATCGCCATTTGTATCATACCATATTTGTAGCAGAAGACGATGCAATTCCAAAGAACTTTTACAAAATATGTCCGCACAGCTTACATTTAAAAAATAAATAGAATTAATGCTTTGAATCTCCGTTTTCCCTGGATGTGTCTGCAAACCCAACCCACAGCCACACCAAACGGAGGGTGACTATTTTGGGGAGCACTGCATTCCCAAGACCAACTTTCTGCCAGAGTGACACGGGGTCCGGCAGCGTTTCTCTGAGCTGTGGCAGCAGGGAGGCCGGGGCTGGTGGGGCCATTGAGCTGCAATGGTCCCGGCCATGCTCCCCACGGCGCCTGAACACAACCCACTCCACAGCATTTTGCTGCTGCCTCCTCTAAAACTGCCTGGGAGATGTTGCTAATCTCTCTAAAGCCGAGTATGTTAGTATATTTCAGTTTGACTGCCTTTTAAATGTAGGTCTCTGCACACTGCTGTTTGCCTTTATGTAGTATATTGCACACGTATAAAACATCTTTACATGGTATTTAAGAGATACACGGTAATTACGCAACTGATGCATGAACTTAAAATATGGCATTGACTGTAAAGCTTAAGTAGAAACCACTGTAAAATGGGAAACAGCAGATGCCCCTAGTTACATTGTGTTGGAAAGTGTGTGTGCGTATGCCTGTGTTTTGTACAATAACACGTGTACACATTTACAAAGTTTCTTATTTCGTATTTTTTGTGAATCACAATGAAGTTGAAACCAAGCCTGGCCGACATACGGAGGAAAGGCTTGCGTTTGTCTTTAATCTTTCTGCAGCAGGGTTCAGACTTCTGTCTGATCTGCACATAGCAGAGCAAGGGGCTTGCCGTGCC
This sequence comes from Nesoenas mayeri, assembly GCF_963082525.1. Lineage (NCBI taxonomy): Eukaryota > Metazoa > Chordata > Aves > Columbiformes > Columbidae > Nesoenas > Nesoenas mayeri. The sequence goes on along the minus strand of NC_137554.1, from coordinate 17,071,122 downwards.
TTGCGTGCAGGCTCCTTGATTGTGGAGGGGAAAAAAAATCTGGCTGGAATCCAGACAGGCGAGCGCAGCGCTCTGTTGATCATTATGTCTAGCCTTCAGGTGTCTCGGCTCACAGTGGGCGGCGGTGGGGGAGGGGGAGATAACAGGAGGGCAGACAAAGAATAAAATGGTGAATTAAAAAAAAAAAAAAGTAAAAAATTCGCGTCAAATCCTTTTTTAAAAAATGCGTCTTTTAACATTCCTTTCACTGCAGTGGGAGCAAGCAAACATCTGTCCAGGAAGATTTATTTAAGCCATAATTAGTAGCGTCTGGAGTCTTTCAACAATTTCTCCTTATTGCACACTTATTTCTTTTTTTTTTTTTTTTTTAGTTAAAAGAAGCCTGCTCATCTTTCACTCAGAAACTGTTTTCACTTCATGCTTTAGTAGAGATCCAGCCCAGCCAGGACCGAGTCAGATTTCTATTGTCTTTGCTTTTTCCCTTCTGATTGTAGTTTTCAGAATCTAACTTTCGGTAGGAGAGGGTGGTGGAAAGGAGTGTGCAGGCAGGGGGGAAAGATCTTAATAAAGGTCTTATGAATGTGAGGGGAAGCGGGGGAAAAAAAAAAAATAGAAAAGAAAAGAAAAATATACAGATCAGTGCTTCTTATTATGCAGTTATCCATTTGGGTTCAATTTCTTTTCCGGAGAAGAAGAAGAAGAAGGGAAAAAAAAAAAAAAAAAAGAAAAGGAAAAAAAAAAAAAAAGCTCTGCTTTGTCTGTTGCTTCTGTTTGAGAACTCTCATAAATCTTGCCCAGAAAGCAACTTGGGCTTAAGGAGATCTGGCCAGCAAAGCTCTTGGAAGCAATTGCAATGTCTCTTGCTATGGATATTCTCTTCTTTCTGCCCCCTTGGTCCCCACTGCCCCCTCCACCCCGACCTCCTGACGTTGTGCTGCCAAGACCCCCACACCCTTTCCCACCCCGCCAGGAATCTGAGTGCAAGCTGCAATCTCGGGGTAGTTAAAGTTGCTTATCGAAAAGCCTCTCCTCGTGCTGAGCCAGTCCAGATATTGCACTAGCTGTGTTTTTTCAGTCCAGCCATAACCCTTTTCCAGCACTCCCCCCCTTGGCTCGCCTCTCCCCCTCCCCCCTGGAAGGGGTGGGATGGGAACCTTGCTCGACTTCATTGTTCCAAATGTAAGAGCTATTTGCCCCAAAGTGTCTTCGCTGTCTTTCATAGCTAATTATAATAACTGTCAGATGTCTAGAAAGTCTGGGCTGCCCTTGCTGGCGGAGTTAAAGTTTGCCTTTATTTTCTTCCCCTTGGGGACAGATCAGGCCTGATTAGACACAGGGTACAAATAAAAGTGAACAACGTACATGTGTAGGGCTTTTTGTCTTTGTTTTTCTTTATGAACAAAGCAGCATGCTGGCTATGTCAGGAGGCAGTGTGGCATGCAGCGTGCGTGCAGCCACTGCCCTGGAGGAGAACTCTTTTTTTTTTTTTTTCTTTTTCTTTAAGCATGCAAAAAATATTTTTGAATTTGAGTAGCGCTTTAGATAGTTGTTCATCTCATGAGAAAAAGTAACCATTGATTTAGTGCACGTAGCATTTTGACAGTCTTAAGGGATTTACATTTCTGTGTGAAAATAAAAATAAATAGACCCCGTACTCACAGTTTTGTTGTGCTGTGCAAGTCACCGTCTCCTTCTGCAGAAGCAAGGAGGGTCGGAGGATGTCAAGGGTGCAGAATCCCAGTTTAATTCAGGAGAAATATATAAATGTGCTTCCTGAAGTCGCCTGGAAGTCAGCCACTTGTGCTCAGACATCCCATTGCTGCTCTGCACACTATACTATCTGCAGTTCTGAATTGAACTAAATACTGCCCATGTGAAAGACGGGGGAAACACAGTCATGTGGGACACACAAATCCACTCTATTGGCTCCGAAGGCACAACTTCAGCATTCTTGCATTTCCACCATTGGTTAACAGTTCAAGCTGAACGAGTCTAGGTCCTCCTAGTGAGTCCGTTTTCCCTTTATGTGTGGAAGAATGACTGTAGGATTTTACAGTGACAGGATTAGTTAAGAAAGGGACTGAAGTCATCCCTTTGACTGAAGCTCGTGGGTGGGGATTGGAAGCTGTGCTTTTCTCAAGTCGACGTTTTTCCTTTTTCTGCCTGCGTTCTGTGTGTCAGGAAATGCTTGCAGTTCACTTGGGCAGCAGAGAGAAACTGAAGTGACTTTCTTCAGGTTCAGAGATAGGGACTTGACTTTTAGAGTAACACAGTGTTACAGAAAGTACAATGATTTTTACGGGAATAACTCTATTCTGACTGGCTAAAGTGTGGTTGTTTTTTGTATATGCATATATATATATTTTTAATTATTTTGTTTCCTTTTTTTTTTTTTTTTAAGCCCAGAAAGGGCCATGTTAAGATCATCTGGTTTGAGTTTTTGCATCATAGAAGCCAGACAAATTAATCCAGCAGCTCCAAAGCCTAGACTAATAATTTGAGTGACAAGAGAAAATAGATTTTACAGAACTATTGAATCTCTGAAAAAATATTATGATCTGGTCATGATAATATTTTGAAAGAAGCAACGAGTTCCATAAAATCTAAAATTGCTGATAGTGGGTCATTTTGAGAATAATGAAACTATAAAGGTTAAATAGGAGTGAAGAAGATTGACTATTCCCAATTTGGTGTTCTGTCATTTGCCTGATTTAGTTATGCCAGCGTGAGCAGTAATTTGAAACGGTACTCAGTCGTGTGTGACATACTTCTCCAATTAACCCTTATTAAAAAGACCTTTCCCAAATCCCATGTGCATGTTTTCCTAGAACCACAGAAAGCAGAGGTATGACAGATTTGTCAGGGTTTGTGTCTGTCCTCCTCTCTGGTCAAGATTATTTCCTCTTCTGTTTCCAGGCATTGCCTAATGTACTTCTAAACACCCTGAACGTGTGGCTCCTGTTGGTGGATTGTTGAATTTAGGGCCTAATTTAGTAGTTGAACAGCTTAACTATTCTTGGAAATTTATCAGATTTCAAAAACAGTAAAATCATTATACGCCTCTGGTATGGGCAAGCCAAGTACAGGCAGACTTGCACTGCTGGCGTTTGTACTGTGTACAAGCTCCCATTCAGCGGCTTATGCCTGGCTCTGGGTGTCGGAACATCTTTTTGTCTCTACCAGTCAGGCTTGTTCAGACCACCTTAAAACAATGCTTCTTCCTCTTTGGAGTTCACCCTCTTAAGCTATATATAGAGTTTTATCATCACCTCACTGACCACCCTTGTCATCGCTTAGCTGAACACCATAGACTAGGTGTAGCTGCATAAGATATGGCAACATTCCTCTGCAGCCTGTGACCTGCTAGCACTGCAGCAAATCAATATGTGATTGCTTGATATGTGAGCAGGAAAAAATAGATTTTAAAAATGTACTTACACACCTGACAAACATGATTTCAAAGAAGATGAATACACTATGTGTTCTTTTCTGAGTTAAGAAGAAGGCTTTGTAGGGTCGTCTTTGCTTCTAAGTGCTAAGAAGATGCAAAGCATTTATTTTTCTTTAGCACGCTCACTTCAAAATAATGTTTAGTAGTAATACATAAAAGATGGGGTTTGGTGGTGGTTTTTGTTTTGTGGTTTTTGTGAGTATTTTGTGTTTGTTTGTTTTTTAGTCGATTGGTTGGTTTTGGGGTTTTTTTTGTTTGTTTTTTGGGGTCTTTTTTTTTTTTTTTTTTCAGTCTTCATAAAGAAAGGTAGTTATCTGGTTTGGATAAAATAAGGCTATAGCAGTAGCATCAAAACTTTCTCTCCTCCCTCCAGAAATGTCTTCAGCTCCACTGGGCTTCCCACATCTGGACTCCAGAACACTAAGGGGAGAGAACTGAAAACCCTGGGAGACGTTTTCTTTTTTTCACAGTGCTGGTGGTCTTCATAATTTTGGTTACTTTTTTTGTTGTTGTTTAATTCATTTAAAGTGGGAAGAAATACTAATAAAAGAAACCTTACTCCAGAGAGCAGTAAAGTCTTCGGTTTTAAGACCAGTACATGGTTTTGTCTCAAATATGTCTTTTTCATTAATGTCAGTTTCTGATTTGAAAATGTTGAAAAGCTCTTTAAAGAGAGGGACTAAACATCTGAATTAATGTAGTATTGTTTAGTTCTTTCCTCAAACAAATCATTAGTGAATTTCAGGAAAACTTAGGGAATGTGGAGCAATGATTATTTACCTGCACTTCTTAAGCCATGAATCAAAGACTTAGGTGATATAAGCACACAGTTTTGTGACTCCTAGTATTTCAGAGACCAAATTAATACTTAGCATCACTGTTGTCTGCAGAGAGAAAACAGCATCTTTACATGTATTCATGTGTTTCAATGGACATCTTATTTTCCATATCATTTCTATTGAAAACAAATCAAAATGAAGATTTAGCTACATCAGGTTCACTCTCCTTTGAATAACAGATGCTTCTTTCTCCGTTATTGGTTACTAGAGGAGAATTCATAACTGCAAGAGCCAAAGAATGAGAACATCATAAAATTACCACAGTGTGGTAACATTACTTTGCAAACACTGTCGTCGTGATGACACTTAAGACTTGAGACAAGTCATTGCTGCATGAATGGGGCTATCAGAGGCTGGAGGCCATACTGTTACCGTCCTCTGTGATTCCCTCCATTGACATATGGGGCTTCTATTTCTGGGTTTGGGTTAGAGTTTTTGGGATTTCCCCTCCTCCCCCCGATTTAGCAAAGACACAACTCCTGCCTAACAGAAGTCCTGTTCCTAAGAATTTTCACTGTCCCTAGGAAAGAAAAGAGATGACTGAAGTGAGTTAGAAATAGTAATCACTAAAATAGCCCTTTTTCATTCTTTGACATTATTAGGGAGCATATGGTGTGAGGGGGGGAAGAGTAGGATGGCCTTGATCCTCTCATATGGGGTGTGTTCCCAAACAATGAAACAGCTACAGATCTTTTTTTCTTGTGTAAATCTAAGCTCAGTGACTGTCTGGAGGAAAGAGGAGATTTGCCCCTTGGCTTCTTTTTAGCAATGAGTGCTACATGTAGAAAGGCAAGAATAAAAACGTCGGACAAGTTCATTTCAGAAACGCTTAAAATAAAGGCACTTAAGCAGTTTCTGTGTTGATATGTTGTATTATATAAATAGATACTTCTGAAAACATTTTAATTGTTTCCTTAGAAAATCCAATTCAGTTCTATTGCATGTGATGTAGATTTCATGTTGCCCAGCGCCTATAAGCCTTCCCACTTTTCTTTCTGTGGAAAATAATTGAACTTTACTGTATAGGCTGTGTATTTGCTTGCAGCTCTGCCAGAGAATTCTTGCTGTTCCATACACCTTTGCTTTTTATAATTCAGCAGTAGGTGGTATCTGCTAAAGTTTAAATCTTATATTAGTCACTGCTCATAAAATCCCTGAATGTTGGTAATGCATAAGAAAAGAAGAAATCAGTAAAAAAACCCAGAACATACTGAAGAAGCTGGAAAAAGGCAGAGAAGCAGCAAAGTCATTGCAAATCTTTGAGGGTAGGCAAGTGGAAAAGGGACATCCAAAAGCCATTTCACGGAGAAGAATGACCAGAGCCCAGACACAGGCACAATCATTTGCAGTGTATGCACATGTTCTGGAAATGCTTTTATAGCCTAGTTAAGAACAGCCCTAAGCTAATACGAGGAGTTTTTGCAAATGCATCTGATACAGGAGGGCTGTGAAGGAAGGTTTGTTCTCATCTCCTGCACCAGGAGGGGCAAAACTTGCTGAAAGGCTGTCTGAGCGTCACCTGCGCTGTACATGAAAGAGCTGGACAGGCTGCAGTGTCTACCATTTACATAAAAAAAAAAAAATGACCAGCAAAGCTGTTTAATAGTGTTACTGATTTCTTGGGGATTTGGAAGGTTTATGTCTTGTTTGTGTTTGTTTGATTTTTTTCTTTGTTTGTGGTGTGGTGTGTTTGTTTGTTTGTTTGGGGTGTATTTTGCTTCTGTTTTTCCTCCCCAAAGTCTTGTCTCATTCTTCTGGCTCCTCTAGCTATTTCTGTAGGTAAAGTAAATGAAACCACATGAGATATTGGAAAGATTTTCAGAAGGCAGAGAGGAATTTTGTATCCCATTACTAGTGAAAGTCAGAAAAAGTGATTCCCGTTTTCTCTGCAGGCCTTCTTTCTGTTTAGGGTCAAGTTTGGTGGCTAGCATACATAATCTAGTTGCAATTTAACCACAACAAATACCATCAGTATGTTCTTGACCTGTATGTACTGAAATTTATGCATACTTTGAGCTATTAGTTCTTTCATGTTTATAAACCTGATTTTGTTAGAGGACTGTTGGTGAGGAATTCAGAGCTCATCAATATCTCATAAAAATGAACTGATAAACTGAGGAAAAGATCCAGGATTTTTAGCTAATAGATTATAAGATTTTTACAAGGTTTATACAAATGAAAATTAAAATAATCTGTTAATTACCATATTTGTAGGAGAGAATTTCTAGATCAAATAGAACATTATGTAAACACTGGGTTGGTAACTGTGGTGTTCAGATGGAACTGAGTGATACAAACATTTTAAAGCTTGGCTATATTTAGGGTGCCATAGAATTATGACAACCAGAAAGATTTGATCAACAAAGCTAGAACCAACCATATTTTTAGACTGATATACATCAAGTTTGAAATACACAAAATCACCTGCAACCATTAAGGTACCATTGAAATGAAAGATATGTAAACAATTTTTATACCCCACCTGCATATTGCAGAAAGTCTGGTGATTATATATATATATATATTTTTTTTTTTTTTTTCCTGGTCGATTTCCTCAATTTTTGTTGAATTTCCTCCCTTTTCTTTAGCCGCTTATTCCCATAACTCCTTTCAGTATAAACAAATTATTTTCCCTGAAATACACAGGCCTGAAACTCAGTGGGTCCAATTTTCATCAAAAAAAGGAAGGGTTTTGTATGGACGGTCTGACTTGGTGACCATAACAGGTCTTTTTCCCTCAGATTACTCTTACAAGGTTATAGAGTTTTTTTCTGGCTTCAGATAAGTTCTTTCCTGTCCAGTTAACCCAAAATAATATATAAACATAAATACTTTATAAATTATCTACCAAACTGGCATTTTATATTCTAATTTCCCTCTGCTGTAAGATATTCTATTGCTTTCAAAATTTGAAATAAATCAAAATTTTGTGCAATCCAGTATTTAGTGAAGAATGATAGTATTTAGCAGTTCGCATTTCAAATGTAGAAGCCTTTAATGTAAAAGTCATAAGTGGTCTAACTTTGATTTTATTTTTATTGAATATATAATTCCCTGAGATAAGTCATCTCTCTTTTCACAGAGGAAATAGATTAATACTTGAGTATTTCACATCGTATGTAGCAAAATTAAAGGGAGCTTTCCCTCCATTTTCCAACCCCTACAGCACGGTCTGCAACAGAAGTGCGATGTTATCAGGAGATTAAAGCATCGCAAGGAAATAAGCTATTAGCAGTTGCAACATCTTTTTTTCAGTAAAAATATATTAAAGTTAAAATATATTAAACCTTTTTTTTTTTTTCGAAGTGACATATTGTTTGGGGACCAATGTAATAAATCTTGGAGATTATTTTTGCAATAATTTTGTTCCAAAGAGATCTCCCATTTTTTTCTTCAGTAGGTAGTTTGCCCCATTTCTGTTCCAATTTTGGGTGGTCTTAAACCAGGATAGTTTCAAAAGGATTTTTTTTAAAAAAAACATCTGCCCTCCACATTTTACTCTTTAATGAAATAGTTTATTTCGTTCTTTTCTTAAAGGGAGTTAATGCTGTATAAAAGCAATAATAACGTCATAGTTTTCTTTGCAAGAAGCCAGACCTGTTACTTTAAGGATGGGCAATTTTCCTCTGGTAGCTTATGAAAATTTAAATTAAAGAGATTTAATAATTTAAGCAGCATAGGTTAGTGAATGAATGTTGAAGAACAGAGGGGTTTAAAATTGCTAGCAAAACACTAGACATTTCAGAGAATATAGTTCAATATTGCCTTTAGGCACTGATCCTTGCTAGGTGCGTGCAGGGGAGAGATGCTTTCAGAAACAGATTATTATAGAGTTGAATAGAACTGCTACTCTAGTCATGACATTTTATCTTTGGTTATATCATTTATTAAATATTCTATATTGATTAATAAATTTCTTACACACTAAAGACCAAAGAATTTTGATCTAGTTAAAAACAAGGTGTTGGCAGAGGAGACAACACGGCGGGGGGCAGAGGGGAGGAGGTCAATGCAAACTGCAATTGTTCAGGTAATTGCAGTCACCACAGAATGTGCACATATTTGTCTGATTCTTGTAAGAGAATAAAATCTTACCCTGAGCGCTCCTAAATGTCCTTCTACTTTAAGTCATCTCTATCATATCAGGGGGTGGGGGGCGGGGTTTGGTTGTGGGTTATTTTGTTTGGTGGTGGTTGTTGTTGTTTTGTTTTGTTTTTTGTTTTTTTGTTGTTTTGGTCTGGGTTGGTTTGTTTGTTTGTTTTTGGTTTTGGTTTGGTTTGGGTTTTTTTGTATACAGCCATCATGATGGTGTCTAAGTATCCTGTTACTGCATCCCTCCTTCTCTTTCTTTTGTTCCTTTCCACTGTGTAATTATGGACCTCATTTGTGGTATATCACAATCTAAACTAGAGGTTTTTTGCTTGAGGGACCTTGACTGAGATCCTGACCTTAGTGAAATAGGAAGGAGAGTGGGTTTCAGTGTCTTAAGTGGCACCAGAATTTCACCTCTGCCTTTTTTCAGGACACCTCTGGACAAAGGGAACAAGTAAGAATGAAGTGCTTGAGTATTAAGCCTATTATCTCTTTTAATTAGGAAATGTGTAGGGAACCCTTAAACTGAAGAAAGAGTAAAATCTGTTGAATAAATTATTCACAGTAAATAGTGCACCCAGCTCTAGTTCTGACAGAGATGAAGCTGCAGTGGCATCAAAGTGTCTGCTGTTACAGAGTGTTGCTCTGACACAGATGTCAAATGACAAATCAACATGAGGTGAGCAGATGAGTCTTATTCCCTGCCTTGCTCAGCTGGAGAGATCGCTAAGGGTGGTCAAATAGGCTCCAACGATGCTCTTAGAGCATTCTTTAGCTGTAAAAGATAAATAAAACTGGCCAGGAGGTAACTTCTATAATTCCTTAAAGCTGCTTTGCAGATATTACAAAGGGTAGAGTACAAATAGCTTGGGAGCTTTTTACCACAGCATGGAGGGACGGAAATCAGTAAAACCTTGTGGCCACCTCCTCTAAGACTGAGAAGGACCTGAAATTTAAAACAGTTTTTTCTACTGGTGAAATGGGTGTTTTTATAAAGGAGTTCAGCTGTGATTCATTTAATCAGTACTGAATTTACCTCCATATTCTTTGCTGGTCTCTGGTGAGGTATCTTTGAAAGTAGATAACAGCGATGAAAATTGCTGAAGATGTTCTAAATAGTGATTCAAACTCTGTTCTGGGGATGATGTCCTGACTGTTCATTTTTTGCAAATGTCATGAAAATCATCATTTCCTTTGGACTTCTGTTCCCTTGTGCAATTCCTGTACCACCTGCTGAGTAACTCTATCTTCTTAGCCCATTTTCCATAAAATTGAGTGCTTAATCAGGGAAAACCAAAACCATTGGACAAAAGGCTGTTTAAATGCTTCCTCAGGACAGGCATGTAGGAAAGGGCCTCATTCATAATATTCATCATCCATGTAGGACTTTGGTAGAAGTATTTAAGCATATGCTGTGAAAACAGCCCTGTCTACGTGCAGAACCTGCCGTGGCAGCTGGGGGACATGGAGACGGGCAGTGGTAGCTCCAGCTCTGTAGCCACAGAGAGGAAATTTCAGGAATCAAATAGGATGCCTCTCTGGCCATCAAGCTGTCATTCGTGCATTTTAAATTGCATGCCACTGATAAAGGCTAATTTTGGCTGAAGTAATCTTCACAGCACCAGATTTTACTTTGGGTAATAAGACAAACTGTTATAAAAAAAAAAATTAGATTATTCCACTGATTAAAAAAAAATAAATACAAAAGTGAAAATGATTACTTTTCTTCATTTTTTGTCCCTCCTTCTGTGAGACAGCACTTCCTTTACAGTCTTTGTCTTGAATTTAACTTTTCAAGGCATAATTTAAAATTCGTATAATTTTGTATCAGATTCCTGGCATTCTTGCAATGCTTTTTTAGAAACTCTGTGCAGTGAAGTTGAAATGCAGTTTACAATCCTTTGACATAGTGAAAATCCTTATTTTGCAGTGGCGCATTTTCACGAAGTAAAGATTATAATTAATGTATACGATATCTTGGCTAAATTTCTGTAGCTTTTTAAGACCACTAAGCTAAAATTTCTGTAAACTAGTATCTTCCACAAAAGTAGAATTATACTGAAGATGAATCTATGATCCTGTAAAAAAATGTACATCATAGACAAACAATTCATGTAGAAATATGTGCTTGTTCCTTTGAGAGAGGTGAATAGATAAACTGTCCAAGGTACAGGGAAATAGAGCATGGATAATGCGGGTTTGAGATATTCTGTTGCTTAAGTGATGCATTAAATCAATATTCTGCAAAGCTTTTTCTTGTTATTTACTTGGCTGCTGTCACAATTCACCATTTAGGTCATCGTCCTTTTAAAAAAATCTTTTTTCCTGTGGCCTAATTTAACTTTATCTAAATACTTCAATTCCTCAAGTAATGAAAATTCTTCAAATGCTAAAGTCACAGCACTATTTCAATGACAATATTTACACTGAAATTCTTTACTTGGTTAATGGGCTAAGGGAAGACTTGACTTTCAAGTGAATTATTAGATAATCTGCATGAAAATCTACTACTACACATGAATAACAAAAATAATAAAAAATTGTTTTAATAATTTAACAAAAAGGGGAAATTCTTTAATAAAGTTCTGAAAGTACTAAAAAGAAAGACAAGTGTTCTTTCTTCAGATATTGTCATTTTAACATATATCTGTATAAATGGAATCGCAGAAGTTGCTGCTTCTCAACCGTCAAAATCCCGATTCAGAAGCAATGATGGAGCTGATGAGTGCGTTGTTGTCAGAGCAGCCCAAGGTGTGCGCTCCCTGGTGATGTGAGGGTGCCCCCGGGATACCTTCATCCTCCCCTCCTTCAGACCGCACGGTAAGAGCCGCAGAACTTCAGCACCCTGGAGGGATTTCGTTTGTCAAAGAAATAGGCACATCCTGGATCATGAATCACTCTTGTGCTAAGGTTTTACTGAGCTTCAGATAACAAAATCATTTTAAACCAAGCAATTTATACAATTATTTTTTTTTCCTTTAATCAAGATTCAAAAGGGTAAGATCACTTGCTTCCTTTTGTAAACTGTCTCAATGGTATATCATCTACACAGTGCTGTCTGTGAGATATCGTTTACGTAGCATGTGATTAGTCACAGTGCCTACACAGACGTGTGCTAAGTCTGCACTTCAGTTTTAGATGTTTCTGTACTTTTTTGAAGAATTGTTGAAGGAATTATAATTATGAGTGTTGGACACAGGGCTGTGCTGGGATTTTCTTTCCTTTCTTAGCAGTTTATTTTAACTAGACTAAGAAACAGTGTTTCCACAGAGAATTTCCACATCACTGTTGGGGTATTTTAGAAATATGAGTGTTCAAAAAGTGATGAAAACAGTCAATAAAATGCAAGGGTTTTGGTAAAGGAAACTGCAAAGATTAGGATTAATCATTTAAGGAAGCAGAAGAATTAAAATGGGTCATGACGAAAAAAATTGCAAAGTACTGAAGCTGGCAGAGGAGAGAGATTGGGAATGTCTGTTCCTTGTCTCTCTCACAAGAGATGAGAGAGGTCTGCAGCCTAATCTGAAGACAGAAAAATCAAATTCCTTTCATAAGAAGGAAGTACTTTTTCACAACATGTGTGATAAAATTGTGGAACTCACCGGCAAGATTACTAAGGCCAGACCTTGTTTCTTAATTACTGTATGGATATGGACTGTTTTGATGACCTTCCATTTTTTCTTCATTTGTACTCTCTCCCAACCCCATGAAATTTTTTTAATCTGTTTCTATGTGGGATTCTGTTTATTTGTTTGTTTTTCTCATGTGCATTTTCCAGTTTCTGGGAACTGAATGCAAAACAAAATATCTACTGTCTTGTTACCTACTTTTCTTCAAATTGCAGAATCTTTTTAAGAAAATACACAGATAGGGCAGCATAGTTATATTTCACCAGTACTCTGAAAGATTGTTACATTACATGGTCATTTAGAAAATAAGCATGATTCACAAACAGGCTATGAAAAAATACGGTGGATGTTGTCAATGCTGATTAGACAAAAATGGTTTTGGTGTGTAGAAATTCCCTAAAGAAAGCTACTTTTTTTTTTTTTTTTAAATTCTTGATATCAGGTGAAAAGAGACACAAATCTGTTTAGCAGAATTTCAAGTATGTAAGCCATTGCACTCAGTGAGCTTAATGGTGAAAGAACTTAAAATTGTCTGGGGTAAATTAAGCTGGTTTTCAGATTAATAAGGTAATGAAGAAATATTACTGAATAAATGAAAGTGGCATGACCTTCATTTTTTTTTCCACCTATAGGAAAAAGATTGTATACCTTTCATAATTTGTTAATGATTTTGTGAAAGTATTATGTTTTTATTGAGGAATGCTGTATGCAGTGAGGCATGTAGTATGACTGTCAAAAGCAGTGGAAACTCCATTTTGTAACTAGACAAAACAGCTAAGCTGCATGAAGCAATCCGCTTTGTAATCAAAGTTGTTGTAGAATAGGTACTATGGCTGCTCAAAAATATAGGCAAACTGAATGTCATGTCAAACCCAAAGCTTTTACTATGTTCTTAGTGGGCTAAGAGTGCAAGAGGATGTCATCGCTGACGTGGAACAAAATACATCAAGAAAACAAATGATGGAATAGCTGAACTGATGAGAACAAGAAGTTCCAATGAACCAAAAATTCACTAAATCCAAAAATGTAAAGTGCTGACCCCCGTTGACCTCAACAAGTTGTTAATTAGCAGAGGATTAACACCCTTTTCATGTGGTGGCAATCACTAGAAAATAATGTGCATACATCAAAGAACTTTAGGGTCTAACAGAAGATTAAACACAAAGATTCTGTGGATTATAAAAGTGGAATCTGAAAGCGGCAGTACACTGTCCAGTTTGCAATTTTGAACAAATGAACAATACCTTAGAAAATAAGATATTTTGGGAAGAAGTACTCAAATAATAGAAATTCACTTAAAAAACCAAACAAACAAAAAACTCCAAAAAACCACAAAACAGAACAAAACAAAACAAAACAAAAACAAACCCCAAACAAACAAAAAAACACCCAACTTATTTCTATTGCATTCATTTCTGAATTCAGTGTCTTCAATGTTAATGCTTTACAACAAGAGTTATTACAGTAAAATCTGGACACATTTTAAAATATCGCCAATTTGTTCCAAGGTAGCCAATAAGGAAATATTTTTTCTTAAATTAATTTTCCAAAAGGACTTCAGAAGGTTTCATTCCCATTTTAAATGACTATGGATACCAGGTTGTTCAGTACTTTCATAAAACCATGACCTGAGATGAATACTGTAAAACAAGCAAACAAACAAAATCCAGAATCCCCCTCTTATTTTCACTATATTTTGAGCTTGGAAAGGCTGATGAGGGTCAGATTGTGTATTGTGTCAGAGGACCTATGAGGAGCAGCAGCACCCTGCAGCATGTGGGTGCTGGGATGCCGAGAGGACACCGTGAGGCCACACAGGTGGGGAGAGCCCTGGGCTGGCACGGCCACCAGCCAGGCCAGCGCAGCCTCAGCGGGGCAGCCACTTCGAGCTCCTGGTCATGGTGGGGGCAGACGGGTCATGCCCAGGAGCCCCTGGTACAGCTGTGACCTGAGGGAGAACAAACTGAGGAGCCCTTGTCAGTGTTAGTTGGGCCATTGGCTGGGTCCTAGCAGTCAGAAGCTTAAATCACAGTGCATTTCTGTTTAGGCTGACAAGGATCGAAACCACACCAACGAACACAAGCAGAAATAAGCCACTTTTGATACCTCTGTAATGACCACAACTTTGTAAATGTGTTTCTAATAGTTTTGAATGCAATGCAATTTCAATCGAAGATGTATTGCTTTCTCTAAAAGGGTTGGTTAGTCCTTAGTTCTGAATATGTGGCTAATATTCTGAATGTGCTTGCTGCAAAATAGAACTGATTTCCTTTCAAGATGCACACAATACTTTCTAATTCAGATCTGCAGTAAGTTACTAACTTGTTTTCTGATTTGGACTGTGGAGGCTCTGTGGGTGCTGCCTGTGCACTGTACTGCTTTGCAGATGACCATCAGGGTGCAGAGGAAGGGCCACATCCCTCCTGGGCAGTTCTATGTCACCACCTGGCTGGCAGTGAGGCTGCACACCTCAGCTCAGTGGAGAATGTGAAGAAACAGAAACCCTGTACATGTAGCCAAGAAGCATGCAGCTCTCACTGCTCTTATAATTGCCAATGTTAGACACTTCTGGACGTCAGCTGTCCACTGGGGAGAGATGTCCGCATAGCCTTGGCCTCACCCGAGCTTGTGATTTGCAGCTTGATGAGCACTCTTCTCTTGTAAAGATCCTCTTTAATTTCACTATCCAGACAAATATGAGCCATGAAACAAATGAAACTTGGTGTGTCTAATCGCTTGTAGGTAGTGAGTTCTGCAGGTTGGTTAAATGTTATAAAAATGTATCTCCCTCTTTGTAACTCAAAGAGGTAACTTCTGTAACTTCATTTTTTTTTTTTTTTCTGAAGTGCACTATTTCTGCTTTGTAGGGTGATAAATGCCTATTAGAGCATTTCTTGCTGTTTATTTTTACTTCATTCGTGTCCACTTTCATCTTACTCGCGTCCTTTTTCTTTTGTTCTTTCTGCATTATGAATTTGGCATATTTAAGTCTTCACAATGGACAGATCATGGAGTAATTTGTATAGTGAGGGGGAGTCATGATGATTCCAACTGTGATTTTCAGTGCTGCATTCATAGCTGCGTTCACCGGAAGGAGAGCCCTTCCTTCTACTCTCATATTTAAGGCCAGTCTTGCAGGGCTGAAAACTGAGACAATTATTTTTCAGATAAACTGAGTGAATCAGACCTGGAAGTTTCTAAAAGATAATAAACAGGAAACTGTGCAACTTTTAGACTCATTTCTTCACAGAGCCACAATTGAAGCACAATTTCTGTTGTGAATTTGATCTCCTAATACTTGTGGCAGATTCTGTGTTTCCAAGGGGATTTTATGTTATTAATTACAGTCCAATTCTGACTAGAGCATGTTCTACTGGTGTGATTGGTTTGTCTCTCTCCCCTGTTCAACTATTAAATAAGCCTCCTGTTAACACATAGGTCAACAAAAATATGCTATTTAATGTTGCCTGGTTAATTCTCTGATTATTGAAACATTACTTGATTCAGCATTGGACTTCATACGTTAATAGTGAAAAAAATATTTAATAGTGAAAAAAGAAAACTAAAAGATCCAGTCATCTGAAGAGGAAATTAACATAATGTGCTCTAATAATACGTAACCATATATGAGAAAAGGTATTGGTAGCCTATGTAACCAATACTAACAGGCACTAGTATAAGTCTCTTTTCTTCAGGTAACTAGGAAGTTAATTCTGAAAGGGTTTCTATATGTCAACCAAATGCATGACTGTGTTTGATTCTCTATTATGGTTGCTTCAGTATTCTGATGGAATACTGCCTGTCAGTTATCACTCTTCCTAATGAGATAAATGTTCCAAACTAAATTTTTGGAGGGCCAGATTTAAATTGTGCTTCGAGAAAATCTCCCATAAGCAACTTTGACATTTGCTTTCTGCAAGTGTTCATGCTAACAGAGTTGATTATTTGAATACTGTTGGAAAGCAAGTAAATTCAAATACCTATTCATATAAGGTGTTGCTCTTTCAGATCTAGGAACTGCACCTAGGGAGAGATATTGGGTTAGACCTTCAGCTGCACAGCTGTAACTCTTTCTAGCAAAGTCTATGTTAGTCCATAGCAAATTAAGCCTCCCTCTTTCTTTTCTTTTCTTTTCTTTTCTTTTTTTTTTTTTTTTTTTTAATCTAAGACAATGGTTCTGCAAATACCTTTATCTACTCAAGTCCTGCCTCCCTGAAAGGCAGCACTACCCTTTCCAGTACAAATATACAATCATGAATGGGAGAGGTAGGACTTTAGCTAGCATGGTTTTAGATGGCTGTAAATCAACCAATCACACCCTAAATTATGACAGAAAGAAAAAGCAAGAACAAAATCAGACAATTTTTTTTGCATATGACTTTCTACCACTTAAACTCTTAAGTCTGCATGAACGTTTCATCAGAGTTCTCATACCTTTCTCAAAACTTGATAAGATTATTTTTCACTCTTTAAAGGTCACAGATGACATCTTTTGTTGACAATAACTAAGACTCAGAAGTGCTGTCTAAAAATACTTGAAGTCAATGTACCAATTTTTACAAGATTCACATTCTGGGAACGTAGTGCCTATTTCAGTATTTATTGTTTGTTTTCAATCCTTTCTGTTAACAAACTCAGTGAAGTTTGCTGCAATAACAGAAATCCACAGGCGCTGAGGCATGCACTACTTGGAATTAGAATAACGATGGTGGCCACAAACACACTCATAGATTCTGCTGGTTTTCCTTTTTCTTTGAGCATCTGATCAGATATGGCAGTTGTATGAAACAACATGTGCTGAGGGGATGTGAAATGATTATCATAGCCAATAAGAATACGTAATAAAAGCATTAATAAGTGTATGGTACTGAAGTTACTGAGAAATGTACATTTAGCTCAATTACAATACTGTGAATCAATTCAGGGTTTTTTCTTGAAGGCATTTGTTTTCATAATTTTGCATTTTCTTTTGCTTTAAAGGAGTATGGAGGGAGTGAAGAAGCTGATTTCCTTGTTTTTTGGAAGTTGAGTTTGTCATGGAAGCTTAGTGGATCGACTGAAATAAAAATGTGGGGAAGACACTGGTGTATAATAATCTTACTTTTCTGCTGCTCCTGCTAATTCCAAACTTAGCCCCTGCTTATCACATGGTGGGAGCTATTCTTGTTATTATTTTCCTTAATATTGTTCATGTTCAGAGTTAGGTTAGCACTGCACATCCAATTTATCACAAACTCAGTATGGAAAAGCCATATGGTGATCAAGGCTGGGAATTATGCCCCAAGTTTCACACTAAGTGCACTTATATGGTCTTATGGCTACTTACACTTGGTGCCCATCTGTTGGGATGGCAGGGGGCCCACTGCTAAGTTGGCCAGACAGTTGCCCTTGAGGATAGTTGCCAGACAATGTTTGAGCTTCAGTGGGCAACATAGCAATGGAAAAAACATCGGGTTTGCTAGAACTGCCTCCTTATACTAACAATGGCTTCTAACACATGCTTTAATTTCTACTTCAGACAGAAAATATATGAAATAAAAATGTGACAATGATGATTTCTGTCCCTTGCAGTGGTACAAGTTATATTGCAGTGAGCAGATGTAAAAATCATCAAGAAAAAATGTTTTGGATCAGACTGCAGCAGGTTAAAATGACGAATGTTCATTTCACATCAAATAGGAAACTAGAAAACAGACTGGTGTAGTATGTCTGTGGAAAAACTAAAGATGCAAGTTCTAAATATGTTTCAGGAATTTAGCACTCAGCTTCAGAGACAAAAGATTGTATGGCTCGAGTTGATATCTGCCATTCAGAAGATGGGATGGTCTTTGCTAGTTTCAAACAACCAAACAGATTTTGCTTCATCATAAAGCTAAGGAATTAAAGTATTATTTTGGAAAATATAAAATCCTTGAAGCTTTGCAATCTAAAACAAGTTTGGACATTGAAGACAGTGTATGAAAATAAAGGGAGAGAAATATAAGGAATAAAGGTATACATAATACAGCAAATGAATTTTTCAGGTTATAAAAGTAGAGATTAAGCTAAGAAAAGAGGAAGGAGGAATTGGGCAGCACAGAGTAGGTGTCAGGAGACAGAAGAAGTGAAAAAGCAGGCAGGTTTGTTTATTTCCATTAAAAAAAAAAAAATACATTGTAGTCAAAACCTTAGCTATAAGCTAGGAATTGACTACATTGAAAGACAAAAGCAGACAGTCATGACTCCAGGATGGAGAGAGAAAACATAAGCAGGAAAAAGGGTTCGATCTAAGAAAGAAAAATAAGCTTTCATGTGAAGGGAAGCTGGGAGTAGGAGGAGAAGAAACAAACAAACAAAAAACTACAAAAACCCACGTACAGGTGGTTGCATTTGAAGTTCAGCTCTTCCATAGAGTTGTGTGGATTAGGTCTTAGTAGATCTAAAGCCTTGATTGCTTGACAGTGCAGCTGAGGAAAAAAATCCTGCTGCTCTGGGTCTGGACAGTTCTTCGGCATCTGAAAGGTCTGCTCTGTCAGAATATCATCTCTGCCCATACAGTTGATTATTTATTGCTCTATTAACAGTGCTTTCTGTACCTGTAGCTTTCCAAGGGGCTTTATATTCTCATTTGAAAAATCAAGTTAAGCAGAAATACATGTTACTGAAAAATACCAATAACTTGACACTTAAACTTCTCATGGGAGCTGAACAGTTTTGATGGAGATTGTATTGGAAGAGATCTTTGTGTCCAGATGGACAAAACTAATTAAGAACACAGTTTGGTCAGAACAATTGCTTATGACGAAGAAGGTTGTGTGCCAGTTCTTGTTATACCTTACCTGATTCATTCCAGAAAATGTTGGGTTCCTACATGTCAGGCAAGTGCTCTGGTTCTCTGGATTTTCTGGAGGAAAATGATCATCTTCTCCATTGTCTCATTTTCATCTTGAAAGGGATCACTGGAGTGGGATATTTTGAAAAATAAAAACTTCCTGGGTCACAGGATGAAGGAGCCATTTTCTCTGAAGCTTTAATGAAGAGCAGGAAATTACTGACTCTAGGATGTGGTTTCCCACCCCAGAAATGTCCAGTGGATGAAGGTGGTTGTAGATCCGTTGTCAGAAGTCCCATTGGATAACAAAGAGGAAGGTCTAATTTCTGCTACAAACATTGGTTACTGGCTTGACCCTCTCCAGTCTGTCAGGGGACATCATTCCCTGTTGCACTAGTTGTGTAAAGAAATTATTGAATCAGAATTCTTGTTAGTGAATCTGGTTGCTCTTCTGCTCTGTTTCTAATATTAATTTAATAGGTATGGTATTTTTTCAAATGATCACATAAGACACTATTGTTTCTCTGGGAGATTAGATCAAACATGCTAAATGATAATGGAACCACTGATGCAAACCAGTAATTTTTCTTAGAATCATATTTTTGCAAGGACCCATCACTGTAAATAGGTTTGGTTGTACTGTGTTGACTTCATGATATTCTGTTGCAATCATAAGATGAAGAGGTTAAAAATGAGCTTCTAGAATCTTTATTATGTCTTTTGGCTGTATAACATTCACAAAGTGAAATTATCTAGATTCATATTGACTTTCCAGGAGTCTTTTCAGATGTGAACAGAAATGTTAATTTAATTTTTAGCTTGGCCTAACGTCTAAGATTAAACTCGGTTATATGCAGTTCATTCTGGACCTGACCTGTAGCAAAAACTTTTGTGTTTTAAGTTTCCCTGAAATAATTTAAACACAGTACCTATTAGTAACCAGATGTAATTTAAGCAAAATGCTTTCAGTTTTAACAGATGGGCTTTTCAAAAGAAACTGTATGAAACTAGTTTATTTTGAGTGTTTTGTTCCTGGAGGGACAGCATTTTATTTAATCATCGTAGCTCTTATTTGCATATTGTGTTTCATTTGTTTCATGACCACATTAATTAGAAGAAAAGACTATCTTGCTCTACATGACATTTCAGTTCCTGAATGAACAAGGACATGAGCTTCAGGCAAGTTGCATTAATTTGGTCTGTACAGAAATTAATAACAACTGTACTTTAAACTTTCCCCTCAAAAATAATAATTTGAATATTCATACATTAGAAAAGGCTATTCCTGACCTGTGGCCAAGAGTTTATTTAGTTGGCTTATTCACAGGAAAACATTTTATGTTGACAATGCATTACATGAATGATTTTTGAAAACATGAGCAGAGCACCCTGTTCTTACAAAGGCTGGATAACAAATTTGTTTCCTAGGTGCTTGATTATGACCTGAGAGGCTACTCTTGAACTGGAAAAGGAAATGTCAGGTGTCAATTTCTAGAGAAGTTCTTGATATTAAAAAAATGTACTTCCTAATGAAAATCCCGAATGTCAGATTGTGGATCATTTAATGACCTCAAGAAAAGAAATTAAGGAGGAATGTTGATGTAATTAATTTTGAGGCCAGAAGATAACTATATGAAATTTAACCTAGTATATTGCTACTGAAAATGTTCCAAGACTATCTTTTGGAAATATGTCCAGTCTTGAAGTGAGGATTCAGGAAGGAGTCCCTGTTAAAGTTACTATACTAGAAAGGGAGATGTGCTATTAATAACACTTTTATACCATCCTTGCAGAGGACATTCAGATGGGTAGTTGAAAAAAAAAATCTGCTTGTTATTAGAGAAGAAATTTCATCACATATACTTAATTTCTGGGAGGTAGACTTTTAAATCTCGGAAGTTTCATTTGGCACTCTTGATAAGCAAAGCATGCTCAGAGACCATTGCTTCAACGAGAAACCTCCAGTACTCTATAAAGCCATGTTGACACAAATATTTTTCTTTGAAGATACTGCAGTCTCGTGCTTTCTGTTGGAGGAGAAAATCCTTTTCCGCTCCACCTTTCCTGGAGTGCTTTATATTTGCAGACTGCATACCTTTTCAGATCAAGGAGAACTATAGCTGTCCTTGTACCTGAGGCTTTTAGATTGTTTGACTGATTGTCCTGCCCTAAACTTCACAAGGTTGCTAATTCTCGGGAACTTTACAATAAAAAACCCTCATCTTTGAAGTCATGGTGACTACTGTATAAAAATAAATAAAAATACATTGGATTTAGAAGCTATTCTTTATCATAGTTCTGCTTTTGGCATGGGGAAATTTTGTAGCATGTGTCTATGTTTTTATTTTATTTATGGTATATTCTTTTTGCCATTTGCTTTTGTAAATGTTCAAGAATTTCAACTATATTCCTACAGTGACAATGTCTTTCTGAGAACCATCTCAGAAAACAATTTCATTTTGACACTGACTTTTCACTTCAACTTTTCACTGACATTTCCTTTTTTTTTTCCTATATTCTGCTTTTACCTTATTTTTCTACCAGTTCAGTGATTCTAGACCTATTTCCAGCTGAATCTTAGGGTTTTGACTTTCAGATGAATTGCAGGGGAACTGCTAGACTCTCAAATAGAGAATGAACTGAGGCAGAGAAAAAGGGATGCCAACTTTTTTGCACTCCTCAGTGTAACTTTTCCCTATCTAAGCTGGAGACAAAATGTCCACAAACTGATGATGATAATAATTTTAAAAGTCATATCCCTTTTTATGTTCATTACAACAATAATTTCTCAAAATAAACTAGACAAGTAATTGTCCAAAGTAGTACAGAAGATCAGATTTGTTTGGCAATAATGGTCCATCTTATTCACTTGATTTTATCTATACAATCAGAAAGAAGGGTGCCAGGTTATGGCAGCTCAGATGAGGACAAAGTGTGATCTGTGGCCTGAAATATTTCCTGGGCAGCCCACAGAGAAGCCTCAGACATTTGCAGCCATCTGCTTCAGCACTGAAGTCAATGATATTGTATCTGCTTTTGCAACAGTTGCATGAATTCCCTTCATTTTACCTATATGCTGCCTTTTTTTTTTTTTTTTTAATTCCAAGTTTCCAAATGCTTTTCTTGCAGATAATTAAACAGCTTACAAATCCAGTCTAATAAAACAATTGTATCTGGTTTTGCACCTAGTCTGTCTAGGGTTCCTATTTAATCTTAGAAAATGAAATATATTATAGTAGCCATTATGTTGTTAATGCAAGCAAATTATGTTTAAGGAAGCGGGGGTACCCCAGCAAATCTCCTTTTATTCTGCAGCTCTTTTCTCGCTTGTGTTTTGTTAATTTTTGAGTGCTGCTCATAAAGCCAGGAAAGCAGTAAAGTCTTTGAAAAGCATGAAATAAATTCTGTTCAGTGAGTGGGTAATTGTTCAAGGTCATCTGTTCGTTGTCTTTGTCTTGATTGTTTGAATTAGTAGCTAATAATGGGGCTGAACCGTGAATGAATTATTATCCATAGGGCATATTTTGGGGAGTGTCAGGAAATATTACAGGGTAATTAAGGTTATCCAATAGCAAGGCTGTGTTACCAGCAGATGTCTAGTAATTACTATGTTTAAAAAGTGTGGGGATTAAACTAAGATTATAGCTTTTATATTGTCTGCCTTTACAAGTCATATTTGGAATTTATTCAGTTTTTTCTGCTGCCCTTTTCCTTTTGTTCTGATTCTGTCACTTAAATTCCAACTTAAACACAGGCCTTTCCTGGTGAATTAAAATAAACATCAGCAGATGGTACGCAGTGCATGTGTATACAAAATAGCAGTGTGGTTATTGAGGGCTACAAAGATAACTGCATTGATAAATACTTAGTGCTACTCTTTATTTGTTAACAAGTTCTCATTCCATTCTAGGGCTTGAATATTAGGCTTTTTAGGTCCTAAAATAGTGCAAAAATGAGTTTTTTGAAAAATTTTCAACAGTAGAACAGTATTTAATATAACAGGACAGCTATTTTTTTCATTTAATTTTAATTTGTTGAGTTGGTCATCTTCAGACAAAACCAAAAGTCCTGAGTTCAAAGTTTTGCTGTTATTACTGACCCAGAGCTGGCTTAGTGCTACCAGAGGCCATGGAAGGGGAAGCATTTGTTTAGCCCTCGATCCAGCAAATTTGATTTTAGCAGATGGGCTGAAGGGAGATAATGTAATGGACAAGTATCTGTGGCATCTGGAATGTCTGGATTTAGCACAGTTGACTGGCACTGGGGTGGGGGGGTGGCACAGAAGCTGTCTGTGCAGAGTGAGCCTTAGAGGTAACGAGAAACCTCTCAGAAAAGGATGATGACTGGGAAGAAACTGTCAGGATCTGGAGGGTTTGCAGCCGTAAAAGAGGAAAAGTGGGAGGTCTGAAAAATGGAGGAGAGGTACAAAGGGAATGAGACAGGAAAGGGAAATCTGGACAGCAGTGAGTGAAGGCTTCCGAGCAAATGCGTATGTGCTTTCTGGGAACTGTGAAGAGGAGCACACTGGCATCTTGTTTTTTTCCTTATGAATAATTTCAAAATAATTTCCAAACACAATTGAAATAAAAAGTTCACTTTGCAAATTGTAGGTAAAGTGTTTTGATTCTGCCTCTCCATTCCTTTGCATCCTTTTTCATCTGACTAGCATTAAGCATGGCGAGCTTTTTATTCCTTTAGTTTGCACTCTGCTGGCATTGCAAGAGGGGATTACACAGAAGCACTATGGATTTGAAAGTCTAGCTACTGTGTTAGTGATTTTTTTTTTCTTTTAATTTTTTAAAATTTATTTATTGGTATGAGTCTAGCAGCAGGTGAATTAGTCTGTGGCCAATGCTGCTAGTTGTTGCAGTCCAAGCCTCTGCTCACTCTACTTGGCTTCTGTAGCCATCTTATCCTCACTTGAAGAAATTAAAAATCAAAGCTGAAATATGCTCAGAATCAAAGATAGATCTTCTTGTATTTAAAATTAACTTGAATCCAAATTGATTTTGTTTGGAATTAATTAAAAAAAAAAGTTATGACTTATTCACTTATTAACCCACATAGAAATCAACACTTCTGGTGTAGAAGCTGAGAACATGGAAGGGGAGGGACAGGGAAGGAGGGAAGGGCAGAAACAAGCACCAGAATGTTTAGCATTTGTGCAGTTAAAGGTGAAATACAAGGTGTCTATGAATGTCTCTGCGGTTATTCTAAGTCCATATTCATCCATATGTATTACAACAGGATTTTCATCTGTTTAGATTTTCTGAGTTTAAAAAATGTGGGACTCTCATCAAATCAATTAGGAAATTCAATAGCTATTAGTCCCTTCAGTGAAATACTGTAATGTCTCTTGTTTGTATTCCAAGTCATTAATATCCGTATGTTAACATGATAAATGGCAAAAGCTGATGTAAAATGCTCCTAGCTTTATAAAAGACATCCATCTTTCTTGGTTGTCCAGTTATTACCATACAAATGGCTGAGCTAGAGCATCTTTGAACTTAATGAGAGTATTTTTACTGACCTCATTGTACTTTGGATCCAAATAGAAAGCTGCTCAATTTTTCTTTTAGCAAGTTATGAGTTTTCTTTAAAGAAAGTAAGATTGACATTTTGTTTGATGGAATTACTTAGAATACAGAAGTGAAAAAAGTAAAAGTTCAAACACCTAATCTTAACCTTTTGATCTGATTGTAAATTAACAGCCACTGAATTAGCAAAAGCCACTGTAGCTTTTATAGTATTGTTTTTGTATAGTCAGAAAAGAGGCTTAATGGAAAAGCTATATTTTACCCTAAAGCTTTTCTTTCACGTTTTAATGAAAAGAAACACCAATGATCACATTTTCCTATGCTGAGTTTACTGTTGCAGCAATAATGCTTTTACTGAAATCTCAACACTTACCAAAAGTAAGCACAGGCAGTAACACACAGGGCACTGCTTTACTCAAGAGTGTGCTAGTAACGACCATGGTTACCTCAGAGAAGAAAAGCAGTTTCTGCAAGTTCACGAGGCTCTTGGATACAAAAAAGGGGATAAAACCAGAGCAGTCATTAATAATGAAGAATAGCCAATGTAATGAAGATCTGTCATGTATGAGATCTAGACAGATCCAGTAAAGGTGGAAATGACAGCTGTAGCCGTGGTCTGATTTTACAACATCCACAGATTTCCTTAACCTTAGTCAACATGAGGCAAAGCCCTGCTTTGGCTTACTTTTGAAAAATGGTCTGTGTGCTTCTCTAAAGCAGGAAATCTCCCACACTTGGAGTAATGTTCAACAACCTACAACAAATTTAAGAAAAAAAAAAAAAAGAAAATTCTACTTTTGTGATTTGAGGCCTTGTTGAGACCTCAGAAGATGAGCAAAAGACTAAGGCAGGCTTAACAGCAAAAGTTAGATGAATTAATGAGGTATGTTAGGGACTGTGCAGAACATCCTTGTTTTAAAATGTGTGCATATGTTTCTATTGGTATGAGAAGTTTTACTTTTCACATTGATGCTGTTATGCAGAAGATCGTAAAGGGGTTTTCAACATTTATTCTTTTTTTTTATTTTCACCAAAAACTGAATAAAGAGCACAGAAGAAGATCTACAAAGTCAATGCTTTGCCTTATGATTCAGAGAAGGAAGAATGACCATTTTTTTCAGTCATTCCCCCTGTCCCCATTGAATTCTCAAGTGCTGTAAAAGGTTGATATGTAACAGATGTAAAAAAAAATTAAAGGTTCAGAAATTAGGGATGCTAGTAGACAAAAAAAGATTTTTTAATATTACTATTTTTGAAGCATTCGTTAAAGAAATGGGAGAACTTTGAACACTTTGTGTTTTCATTATAATTCTCAGAACATAAATATTTTCAAGCTGTAATTTTGGGTGGATGATTACCAATGACATTCTTTGATTTAAACCTGAAATGTTTTTAAAATTACCTTGGCACACATAAAATTAACTGCGTATGGAAATCGATGAAGGAGAATCTGTATGTGCTTAACTCTGGAGGTAAATAGGATTGGTCACGTACAAGATATTAAAAGTGTTGGTGTATTTGCATGACCAGAGTTGTAGAGACAGCAAAGTTGCACTGAAGTCCTCAGTTTGCCAAGCCAAGGATTTAGGATTGTAAAAGGTGTCTTTTCTGCGTAAGCATGTGTCCTAAATCGATGTTCGCACACCTAGCCGTGTACCCTGGCAAGCTCAGGCTGCTCCCCTGCAGCTGAGTCTGCCCAGGCGGGCAGCAGCACACAGCACTGCTGGCAGGGGCAGTGACCTGGGAATCCGTAAGGAGATGGATCTAGAGGTATTCTGACTTCAGTGTCAAGGAAAATGTGAAAGAATAGCTGATTTGCTGTAAGAAAACAATGACCTTTTTGGAAAAGTAAATCTTTTCAGACTTGTAGCTTTAAAAAGGACACTTTTAGTTCAAAACTGTCCATAATCAAAAGATTTTAATAAAGGTTAGTTTATTTGCAAAGCAAATAAAATATTCTATTACAGTTTGGCCTGAATCTATTATTACTTAAAAGTTTTTGGTTTGGCCACTCAATTGGGAGACCCATTTTTTACAGATTTCGATTCTCAATTTCATCGCTTGGAATTTGAGGCTGTAACTTTTCCTCTGAGATGAGAATTGTGAAAACTGTACAGAATGTGTGGCAACTCCTCATCAGAGTCTAAAACTTTGTGAACTCTGAGGAAAAACTTCTTGGTGTGAAAGCCTGTAACATTAACTGCTTTTACTTTGAACACCTTTTGGATAACTAAATCTTAAATCTGACGTATATTAAGCATTCATGTGGACATTTGTTTTTTATCAATCAAGAATGCATGCTCCAACATAAAATCTTAAAAGGAGAGGAAATAGTTCCCTGCAGTTTATTCAAATCCCTTTTCTATAGATCCTTAAAAATATCCAGCCTAAAGATTGATTTCTTTTGTAACTTCAAATGTCAGTTGTTATAGCTGGGAGAAGAAATAATTTTGTGTTTATTTTTGGTATACAACAGCCTCATCTGGCTCTGGATTTAACAAGAAAGATGGCTGGTGTTTATTTTTAACACATTAAATCAAAAAGGACATACAAATGGTCATTTCTTAAAACACGATTTGCCGAACTCTTAAAAAGAAAAGGGTAATTTAGAAGGGTATCCTGTGACAGGAAATGACAAGCTGCCGTCACCAGGGCACGGGCTGGGCTGCGGTGCTGGGACCGGGCCCGAGCTGTTGACTCAGGGGAGAGACGCCTGCGCAGAGAAAGCCACACTTTGTTCAACCACCGGACAGTCTGAGGGCTCGGAGAGGGGCCGAGGGGTTACACTGAGCCCGCCAGAGTCATCAGGCTTTAAAATAGCATGTGTGGCCTTGTTCAGTGAAAATAAAGAGTGCTGTGGCTATAAAAAGCAAAGTAAACGACCAGTTGACTGCCTCATTTATGCCATACGCATCTTTGAAGCCTGAATTTGCTATTTTAGAAAAACATATGGTAGGTTTGAAAAGAAAACCCAGGTTGTTTGGCTTCAGTTTTTTTTTTATTATGTGAACCAAAAAGTCATTTTGCACTGAAGAAGCAAAAATCCTCACCTTTAATGTAGTTATAATAGTGAACACAAGTGTGTGCTACCTTTTAAAATTCCACCGGTAACATTATTTAGTATTTAATATTTAAGTGCCATTCATAAATTTAAATGTGACTGTCATATTAACTTGTAACTATATAAAGGAACTTCACTGGTCCACAGAAGTGTGAAGATCTAAATGTCCATACTACAAGTCTTTCTAGTTGTCAAAATTTTCTCTTATACATCCAGGTTTCAGATAAATACAATTTATCTTTTGAACATTAACCTTTGTCAGACCTAAGCCACGTGCAAAATCATTAATGCACCTTTTGTTTTATAGGATTATTGAAAGAAAAAAATAAATAAAAATAAATTGTAAATAACAGGAAAATAAAAGTAGGCATCTTATCCTAAATATGTAATACCTATACTGAAAGACAAGTCTCACATAAGTTAGAGATACCTCTGAATTTTCTGGAATAGTAATGCTTAAAATATGGTTATCTTATTTTACTAACTTTTTTAAAAAAATACTGTTCTTAAACCTTTATCCAAATATTATCTAACATGAGGAGGATCCTTTTGTTTTCTTTCTGTCTTACCAACAGTGGAGCTCAGAAAACCCAGGACACTTTTAAAGCCTTTTTAGAAGACCTAATTTTATTCATCCAATGTAGAAAGCATATTGCTTGCTCTATTTTGGTTCAAACCTGTTATTTGGAACTATCAGGACTTCAGCTCTGCCAAACTCTCTTCTCACACTGACTCCCCTGGAAACTCGTTGTCTTTGAAAGATCGTTTCTTTGGGTTCTTTGGGCGTTTCAGCTCTTCATTCAGATCTCTAGTGAGCTTTCATGATTAGGAGTAGTAATCAATGTTCTTTAAGCTACGCAATTTATTTACCTTTGGTTTCCATTAGAAAAGGGACCAACTATTAGAGACATAATTGTTTTGTACATGTTAATTTTTTTTTTACAGTGAAAATCATTAATGATTATGGCAGGTCCAGGCAATTTGATAATGTCATCAGGTTTTCCCCTTTTTATGCCTCTGTACTCCTTCTTGAATACAATAAAAATGACAATTCCAAGGGTTCTTGTTCTTTATCCCTTTTTTCCACTGCAGCTCAACTACAATCCTCTCTCCCTTTTTCTAAGGGTTATCCTCCCTACCAAAAGTGCTTTCTAATGCTCATAAATTATTTATCAAAATATGTTTATTATTTGGGGAGCATTAGAGTTGTTTGGGAGCATTTCCCTGTCTGTCTCAATCATCAGGTGTTCTGTGCAAGCAATTGGTGTGTGCTGTTGGAATTAGGATGGTCGGCTAATTTGTGATGATGCTGCTGTTCTTTAAGTGGATAAGTACTCATGTTGCAAATATTTTTGCCTGAACCTGAGTGTTTTCCTTGAATTCTTACATATGTGCCCTTGAACTTGCCTTCCATAACCATTTGGTCTTATATGCTCACAGACACTTTAATGGAACTGATTGCCAAGGGGACATGGATGCAATGTAGGAAGATCAATTTTTTTAAAAAAAACAACACCTAAGTATTGAGTTATTGAGAACATTCAACTGAATTCATTCCTCTCAAGTAGTCACATCTAAAGTAAGGGGTGGTTAAAATTAATTTATAGAGTTGAGATAACATTGTTGAGGATACTATTTGTTTTTCTTCTATGGCTACTCTTGATATCTTCTTTCTTCTCCTAACAAAACTTGCTTTTATATCTCAGGCAATTTTTTTTATTTTTTTTATTTTTTTTTTTAAAAAGGAAATTTGTTTGGATGTTGCTTCAATGCAATGTGATAACCTGAATGTTCATGACTGAAGGAAGTATGTACCTCTGTTATTCAGTTTACAATATCTGTCTTATGGCATCAAATCAATAAGGCTGAATGTCTCACCTAGGAAATCAGTAAATAAACATACAGGTGTTCGTCCCAGTGTGCAGAATCATAAGGAAATATTTTTATCATTGGAAGTCCATTTCCAGTGTCTTTAACTGTGACATAAGATGTAGTGAGTTGTATTTCAGAGTTTGCAGGTCTGAGAGTTTTTCTCACCCATGCTCAGAAGCAGAGAGCGTGGTGCTGTCAGGGTTCCTGGAGTGGGAGCTGTGGCAGAGCTGTGTGTACACGAGGTGCTGAGCCCCAGGTGCAAGTATTGTGGGTGGGTGGTGGGAGTGCAGATGCAGCAGGTCTTGGGCTGGGGAGAAAGAGAGAAGAGCCGGCCTAAGGAATAGACTAATGTCAGCTGTTTCATAGGGGGCTAGATGTAGTCACATAGAATGACTATGCCTTGCTAAATAAGTCAGGCTCATATGAGAGCATAATCCAGCATTTAATAGCTGAGGAAGATGATCTCCATCCGTGTTTATGCAGTTTCACAAAAACGAAATAGAATATCTTATTTTCTCATGTCAGTGATCTGTGACAGCCTTTCTCTGCCTTTTCTCTCTATTATTAAAAAAGGAGGGAAGAGAAGTTTTTGGAGATCTGCAAGCTAATAAATGTCTGGTTATTGCAAGCTAGAAGAGTACAATAGGAAAACTATTGTTGTGTGACTTACACACTTCATTAACATCTGTTGATAGCTAACGGTGGAGGCAGGCCTGATAGTAGGACACTTCAGCGTCCTCCAGGAGGATTGTTTTACCTGCTTATAAACAGACCTGGGCCAGACTAAAATGAAATGGCTAGTGCAGTAGGGGAGTTGTTTTCTCCAGCTTAGTACTGGAAGGGGCCTTCCAGGTCATAACGTTCAGCCAGGTTCTGTTCCAGGTCTAGAGGGCTGGGAGAGGTGAAATTTTGCAATAGCTGAAAAAGAGGAAGATAAGCCTGTACCTTGAGGGATTCCCCACAGTAGAACAGAAAACCGAATATGGGAGGAGAAGATTATGAATTGACCGAGTTGTCAGTGGAGATGATTTCCACTGCAGGGCTGGGCACACAAGCTAATGAAGCTAGAGGGAAAAGAAGCCAAAACCACCACCACCACATTCTGGAACATTTTTTGTATTTTAATAAAGAATGTGGAAAGATTTCTACCATTCCAGAGGTCATTCCCCAGCAATGAGGATGCTGAAACAAGGCACTGTGTATTGCAATTCTTTTTTCTTTTTTTTTTTTCTTTTTTTTTTTTTTCTTGTAATTCCTGGGCCAGTGTCCCTTTTGTTTTGGAAACCTTTGGGAGGCCTGTCTCTCTTTTACAATTTCATGTACTTAAAGAGGTGTTGCTAAATCAGACAGCCCACAGTGCTAGAGCACTAGAAGCTTAGCTTTGTGCCTGCCAAGTGTTGAACTCCCATGCTGTGGGCAGGTGACAGATTTGCTCTGAGACCATGCCAGAAAGGGGAAGACTGAGGCCACTACCTGACTATAGCAGAGGAAGGTGAGGAGGATATGGGGCGACAGAACAGCACCCAAGCACAGCTTTTCATTTAGTGTCCCATGGGGGCTTCTCTCTTAAGGCTGGATAACAAGAGAAAACAGCTTGGTATTTGTTAGACAAGGTGGGATCTGTGGTTCACCAAATGTTACACAAAAACTGATGAATCATAGATGATGTGTGTGTATTGACATTTTCTCACCTTTAAATACTGTTATTGCCTCACAAGAGACAAACTTTTTTTAATTCTAACACTAGACGGTCCTTTCTGGCTTTATGATCTGTCTTATAGACTCGGTAAGCTCTCCCTCAAGTCCCTGTAAGATGATATAAACCAACAGTGCTAACTTCAAAGGTGCTTTATTGAGTATGATCAAGGAACCTCTAATGTCAATACAAGGGGCGTTCATTTTGCAGCTGGTTGGCAGCCAGCCAGTTGCTATGCAGTTATGGAGCTCCTTTATGTTGAAGTGGCTTTAGAAGTGTGCTGAAAAACACTGATGGAAGGCCCACAGCTCTAGACTGTACAGGAAAGGGATTGCTTGTGTAATATAAAAGTAATATTTTTTTGGTTTACGTTTAAAAGGGAGAGAAAGGAAAGAAAAAAGAGGAGGAAAATAAAAAGGCAACTATGTATTTTGTCAGCTGTATATGCCAACCTGGTGACCAGTGCGAATCAGTTAAATGTTACCAGCAACCTCTTGTCCCACCAAAGATGAAAAATAATAGGTAGAAAACTTTATGTAAAATATATAGTAGAATAGCACAAACTTTCGTAAGCCTCCTTAGGAATTTTGTGCCTCTGGATTTGAGTTCTTCTTGTGGTGACAGACAGTAACATGAGACATTTCAGTCCTGCCTTGATTCACACATACAGTGAGGGCTGAAAATAGCAGCTGCCAGTGCGAATGGCCAAAGGTTGAATAATTCAACTGTAAATTATGCATTCAAAGGAAGCTTAATGGCAAGTTATTTTGTAATTTCTCCCATCTATGTCCTACTAGAGGCTAGGTTTATGAGATGTGTTAGCACCTGTACCTTGGGTAGCTGCACACCTTGTTTATGGATGTTCCTTCTGGTACCATTTGGACAAATCATCTTAA
This sequence comes from Nesoenas mayeri, assembly GCF_963082525.1. Lineage (NCBI taxonomy): Eukaryota > Metazoa > Chordata > Aves > Columbiformes > Columbidae > Nesoenas > Nesoenas mayeri. The sequence continues at coordinate 17,039,238 of NC_137554.1, read as the reverse complement.
AACTGTAGGGATGTTGTCAGGCATCTTCTAGTGGTGTCGAAGGTGTGAAGCTGTCTGCAGGCTGGTTTGGTGAGACAGCTGAAAGACAAACAGTCAACTTTTCTCTCTGCCAGGAGATTTTAGAGAAGTGCAGCAGCATTACCACCTACAGTATAGGCAGATTATTTTTTACTCAGTTTTCTGTATGAATGGATGCTATTCAAGTTACTGTGTTGCCTCCTTGGATTGTATAGGTTCATTTCTTTTCTTTACAGAAAATGTGTGCATCTCGGTCTCTGTTAATTCTTCATCATGTGAGCAGTAAAGTCCAGCCCTCCCCCTCCCTACTTTCTGAGCACAAAACCAAAAAAACACCAGTTAAGGCTTCAAGCTACCCTTAAGTGAATGAGATAAGACTCCATTGCTCTAGCATATTATCAGCTGATGTTCTTGTTAGCCATGAAAGCAGGGATAAATTGTGAACAACACAGTGCATAGGGCAGTGAATGAGGCCTGAAAAGGAATGTCAGTGAAAGCTCCTCATCTGATTGCAGTTGCTGGCACAGAAATGAGAAAAGGTTGATTTACGTTCTTATAATCTTAATGTGTTGTATATGAATGTTGTTTACAAAATCTAAAGTCTATTTTAATATTGCAAAATGAATTTATGCCCAGTCTGGAGATGCAGAATGAGAGCTAGATTCGCTGCTCTGAGGACGTGTGCTGTGGCATATCATGAGCGAGAGGAAGAGGGTACGGGTGTTTCTGTGCACATTTTCTCATGGAGGGAGAGAGAGAAAGTGTGATAGCTAACGAGCCAGTGTTTGGTGTTTGCACTGACAAATATATGCATATTTGTGTATGAGACACTTCCAAGCAAGGTCTTAGTGAATGTATAAAAATAAACAATCAAATTCTTCTGGTCTGATAAGGGCATAAAATACTTATAATGTTGAATGTGCGTGTTTAAGACTGATTCTCAATTTGATACAACTGTATGGTTTCTACAACAAAATGACGAGTTGTTTCTAATTTTAGCGCTTTACAGGTTCGTTGTTTTAAAAATGAAACTGAAATGTATAAAATGGTTGTTTCTTCAAAAATTTAGTTTATGCACTGTTTAATTAAAATGTAGTAATTTTAAGATTTTTGCAAGAGAAAGTCTTTATGGTCTTTTAAAGCTGGTAAATGTTCTCATTATAAAATAAAGTTTCTGTTTAAACCAAAAGATTTAAATAAGTTCTTAGTGTCTAAATGAAAACTTCAATTTTAATTTAGGTCATATCCATAGCTTTAGTTAATGAAAAAATACAAAACTAGCAAATATTAATTAGCTGCTTTTTTGAGAGTAGTTAATGCAGAAATCAGATGGATTTTTGCAATAGAAAAGTTCTGTATCAGTTCTACTAAACTTTTCATTTGAATTTCTTGCATAAAAACAATAAATGAGATGTTTTATGAATTAGAAAAGTGAAAAGAAAACATAAGCCATAGGATGAACTTATCTGGTGTTTTAACACAAACATTACAGTAGCTGAAAAAATCTTTACATCCTACTAAAATATTGTAATTATGTACTGGAAGTAGAAGTACATCTCTTTTCACTAAATGCTATAAAAACACTACTGATAATAGTCTTCAGATTTTTGCATTACAAAAATTCTAGTGCAAAATACAAACCTGGGATTTCAGAATTTTTCTTTGAGAAACCCTCCTAAATAAATAGAGGAAATAAAAATAGTCACCTACTTATTGTCTTTACACCATTTTTGTGAGATATTCTGGGTACTGTTCTTTCTTTCCTCCTATAGTAAGTTCTTTAGTTCTTTCTGTCTTACGAGCTCTCCCAAGTCAGTATCCAACACACCTTTCTGACCTGCTGTCAGCAGCCACACAAGCCCAAATGGTTCTTATTCTTAGATCATCAAAAGCTTTCCAAGAATTAAATTAGTTGTGACTTTCTACTGAGATTTGAGCTGTTCACATAACATTTGGTCTTGTCCTCTTTATGAATTCTATTCTTTATTTTTCCCATATTCCTGTGATATGGAACCTCTTATGAAAATGGAATTAATCAATTTGAATCTGTGGTGTAGCCAAACTGAAGTTGCAGCATCTCATTCTAATGTTAAGATGTATTACTTTGAAAGTTTTGCTGTACTTTACATTAAAAACCCCTGAAAACTAGAACATTTAGTAATATTCGTGACATAACAACGTTATCCGTCTTCTTATTAATGCATTTTTTAATGCGTATGTTGTTTGCATTTTTTTTCCTGTGTGTGGTTTTGTTTTTGTTTTTTGTTCATTTGTTTTTGTTTTGTTTTGTTGGAGGGAAAGGAGAGGAGATACTCACTGTTGTGTTTAAGTGGTGGCATAAACATGCTATAATCAAGTGATGCTAATAAACATGAACTGATTAGAGAGCCCTTTTCCCCTTTGGGTCTGTAGGAGCCACAGAGACCAACCTGAGTAGTTCTCCCAACTGCCTCACAAACTGCAGCTGAGGTGCTGGGCCGGGCATGTGTTTTAGTGCCAGAGCACTGGGCTGTTTGGATGTAGATTCCTGGGCCACATGATTTTCTCTAAATCCTGATCATTCACTTTGCTTTCTTCTTCATGAATGCCTCAGAACTGACCTTTCTGGATAACAGGAATTTCTTTTTAATCTAAATTTAACTTTTTCTTACTAATTTGAGTGAGTGAAATACTCTGGTTGTGAACAGCCAGCTGTTTTCAACTGGAAAAAAAAAAGTTTTAAAATAAGTGTTTTATTGTTTCTTTTGCCTTTGACTGCAGACAGTATCCATACTACTCAGTAAATGCTTCTTGAGTATTTTTCAACTTTATTCCCTACAGACTATCTACCTGCATGTTTTGATTTAAATAAAAGTTGGGGGGGGGGCAGGGAATCCTTAGCATTCTGTACAGAAACTGGGTTGTATTTTTGTTAGAGGCACGTCTAAAAACGGTGGCAGTTTATAATTTTTGAATCATGTCATCATCTTTTATCCTAAATTAAGTTCGGACATGCTTCATGAAATAGCACTCTGTATGAACAGTCACCAGACTGTCATGTACAGGCTCTGCAGCAGCCTTTGTTCTTTTCTTTATAACAGACAAGTAAACTAGATGTGTGTGAGAGAGTGTACAATATTTGTAATAATTTAGAGTCTATGTCAGCATTAAAGCATACTAATTTGATGGGCTCTTACGATACTCTCAGTTACTATCTAAGGAAACACTGGTTATCTAAATATTTCACTGCAATTTAGAATAAATGCGTAGGTGAAAGTTTTACCCTGATAAGGTTAAAATATACTTTTGTTAATGCAGCATGAGTTTAAAAAGTCAATTGGGTGGATCTCCAGAGTCTTCTGGAAAATGAAGCAAACATTAAATTTCCCAGAAATGTTAGCATATGTCTGTCAGCAGATAGCAGGTCTTGGAAAAAAAAAACAGAGCTTTCATGTGTTTTGCTGGTTTTAAGAAAATTTACTTTCTAAAGCTTCTTGTAATTCAAAACAATATGGTATAATTCAGAGAAGTGGGCTTTATTGTGTTAACTGTTTGTTTTATAGCAGTTATATTGCATGGAACAAGGTCACTTACATTTTCTTGCTGTGGAGTTTTCAGTAAAGACCGTTGTGTTCTTAGTAAGGGAAAGATTATGCACCAATCATTTTGGTCACGTCTGCTGCCTGCATACCTTCAGGACTGGTTTGCTTTATTTTCTTTAGACAAGAATTGTACACCTAATTTTAAGTGCTTTGAGATACCATCTCCTTCAACAGCCTGGTGTGTAGATATTTGTAAACCTTCTCGCAAACGAGTCTTTTTTTTTCGAAAAGGTGGAAGTGGTAAGAAACCGTTAAACCGGTGGTTAAGAAGGTAGGTGTCTGTGGGTATTGATGGGAAATAGTCGTTAGAGGAAAGCTGCATCACCACACAGGAAGAAGCATAAAACTCTTGAAAGCATTTTCTCCAGCTGTTGCGGAAGGGAAATTTAGACAGTAGAACTTGAAAGCCACAGATCTTATACCTCATTTCTAGCTGAGAGAGTCCTTCCAGAAAAAGGACTGATTAGCTGCCCTCATTTACAGCTCTCACAAAGGCTCAGCGTTTTCACAAAAAAACCTGCGTTTAACAGTAGGGAAATAATAAATTGTGAATGCACAATCAAATTCACGCAGGATGGCCTTCAAGCTTTGAAAAGAAATCACAAAATGTGAAAGCAAAATAGTGGATCTTTGATTTCTTGAAACAGCGTATACCGCCTTCATTTGTTACTGACCTGTTTGCCAATAAATAAAAGGCAGCATAAGTTCTATAAAAATGACATTTTAAACCATTTATGACTCTAAGTAACTCCTCTTCACCCAGTCATACGATTTCTTTACTCTTTCATCTATTATATTTTGCATTAAGGGCTGGACAAGGTTTCCCTTGCAGTTATCTGCAAGGGCTGTGAGCTGACAGTTCAAGTTCCTCTTTCTCTTCCACTCGCCTTAGTCTGCCTCAAAAACTAGAGACTATTTTACTATTTTTCCCATATGACTGCCCAGTGCTTCGCCATTAAGTAACTTCTACACTTATTTCACATGACATATTGTTGGTAGCTATTCTGCTTCTAAAAGATTGCCCACTAGCACCCTCAGAATAAATATTTGCAGCTTTTCTTTGAAGTGTGTATTTGGAGACAAAGCAGACCAGCATGCGCTTTAAGCCAATGTTTTTCTTTCAAGTAAGATTTAAGGGAAGCAATATGATAGTTCATAAGAGTAGTACATGATTCACTTAACCGATGGCATGTTCTATAGTCCTGCTTCTGTTACTGAGCTGTTACATCATCATAGGCAAGATATTTCATGTCTGCTTTTGTCCTTTCCAAGGCAAGGGTGGTCACTAATTTTTTTTTTTTTTTTTGGCCTGTATATTTTGAAGCTGAATTCAGTAAATTATGTCTTGTATAGTGAATATGTTTTCACATATTTATGATGACAAGACTTGCAGTCCTAGCTTTGGTCATCATTCTTCAGAATGCAAAAAGAGTTTCTCCAGTAACAGCTTAGAGTGACATTCTTCTGTAAAGAAGAGCCTGTCTCTTCCTGTCTCCTATGTAAAAGCCATGTCCTGTTCTTCTCGGGTCTCTCAAATACACAGGAGAGCTTTCCAGTGACAGCAAAACTGAGCTTCACTTAGGGTGGCATGTTTGTAGAGGCATTTTGAAGCAAAAATGTAGTGCAAAAATGTTATCCAAAAACTAGTTAACTGTCCTTTAAGATTTATAGAAATCTCAAATATTAAACAGAACTGGACTTTTTTTTTTTCATGCTCCTTATGTACAGAAAACGTCAGGTTTCTCTATGTGTTACGTATTTCCATATCTTAATTTATAATAGTTGGTTTTAAGATACTTGCAACATCTTATATTGATGCATGTTTCTAATTTAACAGGCATAGATTTTATTTAGGACTAATCTGTATGCTAGTAGTAATCTGCTTAATTTCATATGCCAAAGGCTGACAAAAAAGGTAGAGACATGATGGTTCACTCCTACTGAGAGGTGCAAAGTTGCGCAGTGTGCTAGAGCCAGGAGTTGTGGGACGTAACTGAGAAGGGGAAACAGTGCCAGATAGGAAGGATTATTTTGATCATCTTTGGAGTTCAGGATGTCAAGACAGTAATAGACAGGAGCCTTACAGGAAATTTTCTTTGTGAATAATCCATGGTTTTATTGTAGATTACTTTGGTCATTCCCAAATACGATCATAGGTAAGTGATGCACATGTGGGTTTTAGACAACATTGATTTTACAGGGATATTGTTCATTAAGGTGGGAGACCATAGTGCAATTGTTCAGAAAAAGACCCCTGAAGGGTGACAGCAATCCAAAGAACTTTTTCACAATTAAGCAAAACTGAGCAGCTCTGTGTCGGCTGAAGAGAAGGACCCCAGGCTGAGAGAAAGGAGGACACAGTATACAGTCCACGGTTCTTTTCCATGATATCTAACCTCTGCAAGAAAAATCTTGGGAAAGGAAGCAACTTTTCTACTCTGTGAGCAATCCCAGAACTCTAAAAATACGTAGATGATACATTTGGTATTCATTAGCTTGACTTTAATGTCCTGACCCAGAAATTCTGTCTCATACTGGCAGTCTGCGTTCTATGTGAAGTAAAAAAGTGATGAGGGTAGTATACACCTACCGTAGCACAGATCTATTTGATACCAAGAGCTGAATCGACTGTGCTGTCTTTACTGCAAATCCTACTTAATGTTTTGCTTGTGTTAATATTTCCATGTGCTGATCCTCTTGGGCAACACCTCAAACTACTCGTATTTCATCACTAAAAAATTTTAGTCTCATTGAAAATTGTTGGGATTTGAATTTTTGAGGTTGGCTGTTTTGTTTTCAAGTTGCACTAATTAGGACATCAGAGCAATACATAAAACAAGGGTTTTACCTTCTTTGGGCAGATAACCAAAAATATGTAGTCTGAAACATGGGAAACAAGGCATGACTCTCTTCTGTGCCACAGATGCCTATGTCATGTCGAGCAAGTCATTTAATATTTCTATTCCTCACATCTCCACTAATGAAAGGAAAATTGTGGTATTTCTCTCCTTGGAAATGTCACCTTGCAGAGGCTACTGTATTTATGTTTGCATGCAAAATATCTTTGGCCACCTCATTTGCCAGACACCCTGTTTCCACATGTTGTGGCAGTATTATAACTTTAGAGAAGAGAGCCAAGTCAAGGACCCCACATAAGTGGGTGCATTAGGTGCTACTTCTGTCCTTAAAGGGTAATCTGAAAAATAGTTTAGAGGCAATGAATTGCTGGGCTGTTAATATTTCAAATCCTCTAATTCAACTGCTAAAAGAAAAAAAAGTAGCAAGATTTTTTCCACTTACTTTTACAGTGGGGATGGGATTGAAGCTGTTGCCCTTTTGTGTCTATGTGCTTCATACGTGAGTACGATGAAGCACTGGAGATGTATATTCTTATAAGAGCAGATGGTATATGTCCGTAGTTCAGGCAGCCCATGAAAGCCAAAAAACTTCTGAAATGCTTCCAAGAATAATGACTTGTTCCCCAAGACAAACTTATTCAGGATGCAGTTACCAGACAGAATTCAACGTTCTCTATTAAGAGAAGCTGTTTGAGCAAGGGCAGTTATTACATGCTATGACATTTTGAAAATGAAATTGATGGATCCTTCTCACGTCTGGAGGAGACACTAATGGAAACTCTTGTGAATGTGCTGAGACCATTTGAACAAGCCACTAGAGAGCTAACTGCTGAAACAGCAGAGTTAAGCCAAGTCATACCACCAGTTCGTGTTCTGTGATTATTGATGCATGACTCCTCTTCTCCCCACCACCCCGAAGTCACCCAACAAGTAATCTTATTTGTTGCCAAAACATTTGGGGGAGAGAAAAAAGATGATGCAAACTATTTAAAATATTCTTTGGACTTAGAAAAAAGGCTTCAGTTTTATAGAAGCTTCTAAATCCCTTTTTTTGAAAAATTTAGTGGAAAGTTTGTGTCAGGTAACAAAACTGTTAAGTGATCTGAAGACTTATGTAACATTCATATTCCTTTGGCTACCACTATTTTATAAATTCTTTTTGAAACATTGTTCAGGGGGATAAGCAGACATATTCTTGCTGTCCTTTGCCTTTGCTAACTCATTGAGTCCAACGTAAAGCAAAAATCAGATATTCATCTGCTGGGATTTCAAATAAACCATCTGGCTAACTGATGTGATAATTAAGTGTCTTGAATTCCATCCCACTAATTTGTTATTTAAAACAACAATTACAACATTTTAGTAGTTGAAGTTTTTAATTTTTTTTTTTTTTTTTTTTAATTCTGTTCAGGTCATGTTTAAATCTCAGAGTCTGAGTAGCTAGGCTGGCAGGCAGACTGTTCAGGTTGAACTGCTGATACTCATTTGCTAAAGTCACTTCAGATAGCATTAAAGAACTGGTTAATTAAAAATAAAGAAAAAAAACATAAAAAGGCCTGTTTTAGGAAATAGTTCTGTTTCTGCACTTGTATTTATTTCACTGAATGGATAAGATAAAGAGTTTTCTTGTTACATTGCTTGCAAACTGTTTATGAACTGTCTGTGCAGTGCAGTTTGTTTTGTGTTTTTTCCCTGTTCACGTGTGGATCTATTGGAAAATACACACTACTCGCTAATACCCTAAGTGTTTCCAGCACAAATGGTGAAATTTTGAAGGATTCCATTTATTTTAATTAAAAATATAGCTATATAAATATTGTGGAGTAATAATGTAGAGTGCTGGAGCAAAGGTTGGGCCAGTTCTATGCTAGAAGATAAGTCTGCAGCACTGGGCTGTGGCTGATGTCACCAGCATGTCCTCTCACACAGCCCACTGTGAACACAGCACAAACTGCTCCTCTCAGCATGCTGGTCGAACAGCTGGAGAGGAGCTGAGCCACTGAAAAGTGCTGGCGTCCACCAAGAATGCTAACAAACTTAGTGGAGAAACTTGTGGTATAGTGTTACCTGAAAAAATAATATCTTCATATCTTCTACTAATTTTTCACTAGTACAAAAAGAGCTTTAAGTTCTATGGAAATCACAGAAATTATACATGGTGTTAATAAAGCCTTAGCTAGTGTGTTATTTCTCTGTGTGTAAGACCTAGGGATGGTTTCTTTTTAGCTGACACATCTTAGGGAATAAAATGAAACAGGTATCTGATATGTAATTCTGATTTTTATAGGTGCTGGCTTGAAATTCTCTACTGTTAGTCACCAGAGTATTTCTGATCATTACAGCTGTGAGGAGGTGTACACAAGAATCTGCCATAGCTAAAGAAGGGAAAGTCTGTAAAAAGGTTATCAGCATCTCTATTTAAACCACTGATATTGCAAGCTGCTGTGAGTTAGCCTTGCTTTGAGCAGTGGACTGGACTAGACGATCTTCAGACCTCCTTTCCAGACTACACCTTTCTATGTCAAAAGTATTTTAACTAAACATTTTCCTGTCCAAAAGCCTTGGTTACTTGAAAACAGAATTCCCTAGAGGAAACTCTTGACTTTGGTGAAAGTTTTGCTGGAAATGAGGAGGAGACAACAGAGAAGCCCAAAGTACCCACATATCTGGGTTAATTACCTGACATGTGGTTATACAAGTTCAGGTCTAAGCTTTGATCCCAGCGTAAGTGAACCGCTTCTATTAATCTTCCCGTGTTTTTAATTGATTGTGAAAGGTCTGTTTTATTTTGATGTGTAGTAAAAACAAATTATGGAACATCAAATAATGCTGTAAAAATGGTAATTTCTGGTTTCTTGCCCGCCATACTCAACTGGACCCATGTCATCCAATTGTTTCCTTTTCTCTCTAGACTATAATAGAGAATTACTTATTGATATTTCTTGTAAGTTATATCATTCTCATTAGGAATGTGTATTAATTTCTTCAACATATGTTCATAAGAGACACATATGTATTTATTCTTCCATAATGATTTTAGGAACATTAACTCTTATCATTCACTCAAAGCTGGGAAGGGGGGGTGTGGTCCAAAGAGCATAGAATAAATATTGTAGTGATCTAGCTGGTTTACAGTCTGAACTAAAAATATAAAAATCTACCAGAATTTCAATAATAAGGATAAATATGTTTCTTTTCTGTGGGTGGATATCCATATGGTAAGAAAAGGTATGAAAATCTCATATGTTTCATTCTTCAGCTATAATAAAGTAGAAGAAGAATAGACAGGGCCAAGCAAATTTAAAACAAAAACTTTTCTAGGGAAAAGCCAAATATTTAAACCTTCCACATCATAATTGAATGCCCAAACTAAAGATATCTATTCAATCGGCTTCTTCTGTAGCCTAATAAATATTTAAGGTCAGGAGACATATGTAGCTCACTGCTTGACTCGCAACAAACGAGACCAATGATCTCACGCGGCATTGGATAAAACAAGGGAGCAGCTGCCTGCCAGAAAAATAGCTGCAGTTCTTCCTGGTGCAGGGAACGTAACGCTGAAAAAATGATGATGAGACAGTGTCTCTCAGAAGTCAGGTGGAACAAAATTAGGAAGTATTATCTAGGAGAAACGCCATGTTACAATTTACAGTCTAGTCCTAAACTGAATAATTATCATATGGTGTTAATACACATTTTGCTATTCTACAGAGCAGATCTGGGATTTAACATCTTGAGATCAATTTAATCTAAAACATATGTGTTTTCTTTTATTTCACATGTGTGTTCTGCATTTCCGTTTTTCCAAGAGCTAGGACCAGCATGATAATATGCTGTCATTGTTGTGATATAGCTACAGAAACAATATGGGACCTACAATAAAATATGTGTACTCCTTTTTATGGGTTTTATTTTGTAGCACAAACTAGTGTTTCTATTAAGATTAGAAAATGAAAATTCCCTATTGGGCATGGAAAGCATTTGCACCCCTCCTTCACAAAAAAAACCCTACAACAACCCTTTAGTAACTTAACTGAATATTTACTAGAATTTGCAGCAAAGGTTGATGCAGTATGAAATGATAAAATCTCAACGTGTGTCTGTCTTTTACCACGGGAAGGCTGTGAAGGAGCATTCTGTCACAAAGTTTGGAATCACTTAGATATTTGTGGGTCTTTGTGTCTGGATCTATTTAAATCTAGCATTTTGAGACAAAGGACTGAAAGACTTTTTCAAATAAAAGGATAATTTATAGAATTACTTTATCAAAGTGGAATCAAAATACATATTTAACTTGAAAAGTATTTTGTGTAAAGATGTCATTTCCTTTCAGTACTAGAATATAAGTATATACTATAATATTGTCTTTAGTTATGTAGAGCTACACTACAGCATAATACAAAACAAATTAAAGTCCCTGTCATAACAATGTGGTGTATGCAATTCTAGCAGAATTGTTTGTCCAACACAATTTTCTTTCTAGTCAGAAAACCCCTAACTGCCATGATGAAACTGTCTTTTCTGGCAAAAGAAGATCCCTTGATCAGTGCTACATCCCCACAAGGGATTTTCTTTTGTCTTGTTTGGTCATAAGGTTGTCTTACTGTGTGAAACTAGTTCAGTGTGGTAAATGAAGTCTCAGATGAAAACTGATTATGTAGCACAGTGCCTCTTCTTAATGCATTGTTTCCTTTTGCTGGAGCCTCTGTTTTTAAATAAGTGAATACGGAAAGTACATTTGAATTATAAATAGCCTGAAAAGGAAAATCCAGAAAAGACACTTGCTGTCTTTTTTAACATCCATCAAACATCTTTTATGTCTTAACCATCGCATTTTCATGGAGACTCCTCTTTACACTTGTGAGAATTCAAGGGAATTTATGGGGTGTAGTTGAGCACGCTCACTGATGCTGGGAAGTAATAACAGAAGTTATCTAGAACAAACCTTCTATTTGACCTAATCTACAGTTTCCTTCAGTCTTCAGAAGACTGCAAACATAAAATTCTTTTTCGTGATAACAGTCACGTAACAAGCCTGGGAAGGGCATTAAATTCTACTGTATAATTAATGTCAGACATACAGTCTCTGTGCTGCTATTCTAAATGGAACAGTAAAGAGTTGGAAAAAGAAGTAAAGCCTGGTATCATCCTGCACAAACCGAATGAAGGAGAAGTTTCAGTTTCTGGTTAGAACAGAAGAATGAAAGGTATGGGAAGACACTAGGGAGTCACCTGCTGTACTGCATGACAGGGTCACCGTGTATACTGCTCAGCATTGACCAAACACATGGTGGGGCAGAGGGGCAGCTTTGCAGCCTCATCTTCACCAGCATGTGAAATATTTCATGGGAGAAACGTGCAATACTGCCAACTATTTTCTCATCCTTTGTTTTCAAAGTTATACCTGATATCGAGGCAGGGTTTTTATTCTAGTTTGTGTAGATCAAGCTAGACAAGTAGATCAAACATGTTTTCCCTGCATGGAAAATGAGGGAGGAGCATATTTGACTATAGTAGTCACGAAGAAGTCTGACAGTTTTCGCTCTGCTTTTTGCGTGGACTCTTCCAAAATGAGGTACAAGTCAGGTAGAAGCTGACTTATGCATTGTTTGGGATTTCCCATCCACTAGATAATGAGATGTTAAAAAGCTGTGTGTGCCTTCAAAGATTTTAAGAAATGGAAAAATAGCAAATAGTTTTTTGGTTTGTTTGTTTGTTTTTTTCCTTGTACTGAAAATTCTGGGGTTTTTTTTTGGTTTTTTGGGTTTTTTTTGTGTAAATTGAAATGAATATTGACCTCAAGGACATTGTTTTCTGAAACTTTTTGGCATCTAAAGTGGAAATCCTTATGTAGCCTGCACACTGTGCAGCTGACATGGCCTCTGCTGAAAGAATAGTACACAGCGTGTACATCGTTTATCAGTAGTATATGTACAGGCATTAATTAAACCCCTAAGCAATATTTGCCAAATAAGTAATTTGTGCTGTGTTCCTAGACTATTAGTTGTTAACCAGAGGAATTGGTTCTTCACAACACAGTTTCAAAAGCTACACTCAAAATCTTTTCAGAAACATTCTTAATATACAAAACTTCACAGACCACTAGCAAAGCTGCAATTTACTCTTTTGTAATGGTGCCACCCAAACTGAATTTCTTTGGCCACTGTGTTGCGTGATGTGTGAACATACAGTTGTATTATTCACTGGACAGATATTTGGATTTTATTAAGCAAATGGTTTTGGCAATGCAGAAATGTGTGTTGTAAAGATGGAGCAAAAATTGTGGTGAAGTATACAAAGAGTGCAGGTAGCAAGGAAATGTCAGATGAGTATTGCTTCTTCTGGCCAACTATTAAAACGTACAAGCTTAATTTTTTTTTTTGCCATTATACTGTCATGTGACTTGAAAACATTCCATGCTAGAAAATTACTAACATTGTATTATTTTATCTATAAATGTGTTTGTCAGCATCTTTGCTCTCTAAAACCAAACAGACAGGAAACTGAATGTCTGGTCTACCCATGGTGTGTTTCTATAACAAATAGAAAAGTCTGCAATCTAATTTGTATTTTTTTTGTCTCCTGTATTCAGGCTCTATGTCCAAACTACTCCTCCTTTTAGAAGGCAGCATAAATCTATCCTATGCAAATATTTCATTTATATTGTTACGAGAAAAGCAACAAAAATTAATCTTAGTTATTCTGAGTAAACACTGTGTTTTAGCAAAAGAAAACAGTACAAGACAGAAACATAAACAGGGAGAATAGAATAGTGCTTTAATATCTATATGGTTTATCTTGCTGAGAAGCTAGGGAAAGCTTGATTCCTGTGATCCATTTACAAATATTTAAAACCTTTCTAACTTCTAAACTTATCCAACTTTAAAACCTTTATAACTTTTCAGCTATTCAAAACTTAGAGGGAACTGCCTTGGCAGAGACTGAATAATTTATGTGATGGGATTCTGTCTTCGATTTCTGTGCTTTGTAAGATATACATGTAATGTTATGAAATGTAGCTCTTCATTTTAAAAATGTTGTTTTACATTGATTAATAAGGCATTTTCAGCCATTGTTTTTAAGTTATCTGTTTAAATAGAGTGAGTTGTTTGAGAGCTGGGGTTTTTTTGTTGTTTGTTTTGTTTTTTTAAAGCTTGAGTTTGCTCATGACTTGTCTCTGAGGAGAACTGCTGTGCAGGAGGAAAAAAAAAATGAAAATGGGTCTATAGATGGTACCACCAAACCAAAACAAGAAAAGCAATGAAAAATTGAGAACTTTTTTTTCTTGTTACTAGAGTGGGTTAATGATTTACAGGTTAGAAACCTGAGCATGAGAAGGACCAAGTGGGCTGTCAAACTGGCAGTTCCAGGAGAGCCCTGGGGATGTCTGCTGCTTCTCCTTCCAGAGGCTGCACAGAACTTCTCATACCCTGTAACAAGCTAAAACTCATGACAAAAGATCTATGGTCACAATTATAATGTGCCACAGGAAGAAGGCAGGAGACCTCAGAAGCTTTATTGGTATCACAGGACACCGCAGTAGCAGGGAGATTGCTAAGGGAAAGTTCCAGGGGAGCCTGAGATGGAAGGCAGGGTCTGTACTAGTGGGGAGACCCCCAGCCAAGGCTCTTCTGCCAGGCAGCCCTCTGGGGAAATGCCTTCCTGGCTGCAAGCCGGCCATCTGTAAGTGCTTGAGCCAAGCATCACACAAGTTTCAGAGATTTTTATATCAGCCAAAGCATTCTATTTCTAGCTTAAAGCTACATGTTTCCTCAGAAAAATACCCCAGAAGTTAGGTAATATATCACCTTGGGCAAGCGGTGGGAAAGAGCAGGCGGTGGAAAGAAAAGCTGCTAGATCCTGCAGCAATCAGATTGCTGAAGCAACGTGGAATACAAGCTTAACACAAATGTCCTTTTGAACCATCTTGTCACCACCCTAACAGGGCATATTGAAAATCTGTGTGGTTTTAGAGAAGTGCTCTGTGTCTGCAGAGAGGTGCCTCTCCTGTGCTCTGCACCCCTTCCCTCTGAGCAGTTAGGTCAGACACAGGAGGCTCTCCGGATTTCAGTCTCTGTGTTCGTGAGGTGTGGGACTAGAAAGAAATGCAGGAAGGGTACTTCTCCTGTACTTTGGTGATGATCAAAGTCAATCCACATCTAACATCAGCAGCTGGCTTCTGTTATGGTTGAACGAAAAAACAGAATTCAAGAACACTTGTATCATTAGGACAGTCTCCTTGTTAAATATTTCCCAAAACTCTCTTGCAATAAAAAGCTAAAAATAAATGTTAACTGCAAATTTGAGATATTTAAATATTAAGTATTTTCTTTTGTGACAGCAGCGTGTTTCAGAATAAATAATGCTTGACTGAATCAATTATCAAGGTGGTGATTAATCATACATATAATAGTATTACCATGTTTTAAGTGATACTTCATTGAAACTAGTATCTGTTACCCTGACTTGGGTCTTTGTAAGGTACTCTGGACTTTAAGGAAACATATGGTAAGGTCATATATTAGGCCTTTATTAACACCTTTGTAGCATTAACACTGAAGTTGAGCACCTTTTTAGATCTGACACTTGTCATTCTTATTTCTCTGTTACACCTTAAAACACATGGTAATAAGAACACGACAGGGCTGAGCAGCCCAGCTCTCCTCATAGAGCGTGTTCTTCTCCTCTACCTGCATAGACCAGAGCAGAAGAAAAGTATATTGCGTTTTACTCCTTTCTTCCCAAAACAGAGGTAGTTTGAATCTAAAAATATTAGATGCGTCTCTATTGTCAAATCAAAACCTGTTTATTAACCGATGAGTGTTTGATACATGTCTATAGATGCCTAGTTCTCATTGCTTCAGATATTAAATTAAATGATCAGTCAATTCCCATAAATGATTTAAAGAATTTGATATAAGTTAAATGCCTGATAAGTTGCATAGACAACTTACATTCTGCCTAAGATGTTCAAAAAGGCTTAACTTCAGTTTCTGATGGATGGTGGTGTTGTTCTGTCCAATTGTCTTTATCTCAGTCTTCTATAAACCATAGCATTTGTGTATTTTTTAGCAGAAGTAAGGAAAACTAAGACAGGAGTTTCCATGTGTATTCTCAGAGAGTGAATGTGATTTGGCAGCCTGAAAACTTTGAATGAAGCTAACTTACCAGTAATGTTCCTCTGCCTGAAGGAGATATATCATCCTGCAGAAGCACGAAGTGGAACATTCCTAATGTGGTGTCTGACAGAGGGTGATGGCGTTGCTAGATAAAGGAGTTGCTCCTTTACTCAAATTGGTTCAGGTCAGTGTTTCAGTGTGGGGTTCCCAGGCTTTAATCCTCTTGGCTCCCATATGAATTGTTATATAACTCAGTGGTTTTACACTTAGACAGGAATTTTTTTATCACTGTCTTAAACAATTAACCTTTCAGTGGCAGAACGAAAAGATCACTAGTACCATTCTGTAATCCTTGTCTTAAATAATATTATGTCCTTTCCACACCAGATCACAATCAATGTAAGCCCAAGACCCCCAAAAGTTGGCTCTGAATCCAGCCTTTCCCAATGTGAGAAGTTCTCTCCATCCTAGATTTCAGCTCACCCATTGTAACAATAAAGGCCAAATGCTAAGATTTGAAAGGGACTGGACGCAAACATTGCCCATCTCTTGTTGTACAATAGGCTGTGACTGCTTTCCAGTTCTAAAGCTAGTGATTCTTGAGCTGTGACAGAAATAGCTTTGGAGCACAGTTATAGCTGGCATAGATCTAGTGTGGTTCTGTGCATTTTTATAGGATTTAGATATGTTGCCATATTTGAAGCTATGCCATCAAGAATGTGGCTTACCCTAACAAGTTCTATGAACAACAGAGTGCAGTTTTATGGACTCTGTAAATGCAATGGATCTACATCCCACATCACTAAACTCCTTCTGCTCTCATTTTGCATTTCTGTTCACTTTCCCTGCTTCATATATTGTTATCTCTGGTCCCTTTGCTATGCTTCCAGGTATCTCCATGTTGCAGAATTGCTGAGCTGAAAATAATTCTACAGAATTATTAATACATTTGTTAACTATGGGCACAGTGTAAATGATAGTATAGGTTTAATTCTTAAAAATTTTAAAAGCGCATAAAGACCAAACAAACCTGAAATACACTTAAATTTTTTGCAGGGTTTTTATTTGCTTTTTCCCCACAACCTTTGAGGGCATTGCAGTGCATTCAGATCTTAAATTATAATGGCATTGAGTAGATGTATCAGAGTTGGGAAAGCTGATAATATTGGAAAACTAAGAAGCACAGAGTTGTGTCTGGCATCTAACAGCAATGGCTCATTTAAAGTAAATGTCTATGTGCTTGCTGGGGGTGGTATTAAAGCACGTAACTTCTCTCCCTTTATTGGAAGGAATACGGAAGCTTTGGTGTAAAAGCACTGATACTTTTTCAGCCTCAGTAAAATTTTACAAAGCTTTTGTGTACTTTAACATAGCCACAAACCAATGGAAGTTTATACCATATCTTAAGTTTGTATACTGTATTTCAGGTTTGAGTGATGTTCTGGAAACCCTCAAGCTTTCTGCAGAAAGTTGACTTGGGTTTCTTATGCATGAACACTTTTCCAATCAGCCTTACAGTAGACTTTTGGATCTCTGAGGTTTTTGTCCACTATGACTAAAAGTGGACAAGGAAAATGTTTTTATTTCCTGTCCAAGCCTATCCATTTCATGTATGAAACAAGACACTGTTGTTTTGTTTTGTTTTTTTCAAAGGTGGTAAATGCTAGCAATGTTAGTTAAGACTAAAGGAGCAGCAAGTATGAAATGAGTTGAGTAATATTAGGAATAAAATTGGACATAGGTCTTTATGAAAAAAAAAAGAGAAGATATTATATGGAAATGTTCTTCACTGCCACTACAGAAAGAAAAAAATTGCTTTACTCTTTTTTTTTCTCTTTTCTCCTTAAGGATTTGTGATTATAATTTCTTTCTCTGATACCTAAATTTAGTTTTGAATCAAGTACAGTAGCTCAATATAACACCATGCATTGAGATCCACATTGAATTTCACATGACAGGCTTTACATTTGCTGAAGGCTTGGGGGCTTTAGTTTTAACAGTCATCTCACTCACATTTAGGTTGAACACAGTTTGATGCACGTCTAGGAAATTTGTGTTTTCCCCACACAGGGGATGATTCAAGTCTACAGCTGTCGAAAACAGTATGTGGGACCTAATTCATGAATAAGCTGTCAGTTACTATGTTCCCACAATAAAAGCAAATTAGAATCGTAAAAGGAAATTGGCATGAAACATAAGATGAGAGTTTAATTATATATTTTTAAAACACATTAGTATTAAATTTGGGTGAAGATTCACCTTAAAAACTGGGATACACACCCCTGCCTCGACTTGTATTATTTTACTTGGATCTCTGTAAAGTGCACCATGAATGTAGAGTTCTACACATTATTAACCTTTAAAATACAATAATTCATCTACAATCCTGTGAAAATAGCTATAATGAGGAAAACACGTATTAACCTAATCATGCTGTTCTCCCTGAATTTGTGTTATCAATCATGTAAGAAAAGTACTAAGAAATATGAGGTAAGGAGGTTACCCTTTCATAGCTAAAATGAACATTCCTCAAGAACTTCGGAAGAAACCCAACAAACCTTTCTGAAATTGTCTGAAATTTTCTCCTAAGGCTGGGGAAAAACATCAAACACTGATGGCACTTTATAGCAGATTTTATTATTTCACCCTTCTGTGTGCAGGACTCTTCGCCCATTTGGCCATTATACAGTGTTATGCATTGATTTACAGAAGTTTACTGACATAACATTTCAGATGCTCAAGTGACATTTCTAGTCGTTTTCCAAGCATGAAGTGCTGGTGCACTGAAGTATTTTGAAAGCTATTTTTTGATCCAATTGTATGTGTTAGCACCCAAACAGTAGAAATTATTATATGTATTATTCAGATAAATATGAACCAGAGATAGATATATACACATAACATACAACTAATTAAGGTACTTGCTGAAAAGTAAGTACTGCTAACAATTTTATGCTTTATTTCTAAATCTTTGTCTGATCTATATTCATAGTTTCCCCATTTCTCTTCTTTCTATGTCTACTTGAATAAAAATCTCCACCCTTATCTTACACACAGAGAAAACTCGCTTTCCCTGAAGGCCTCTTCCAGCCAGAGCTTCAGAGGTGCAAAGATGGCTCCTCATTCTCTGAACATACCTTTCTCTTTTATGCTCAAAGTTTGTTTGACATCCCAATGAGATGACAAGAACGCATGCAGTAACACATGTGCTTAGGTTGCTGCTGGGTCAAATCTCAAGAGATGTATGTGCCCCAATTTATACCAACTGTTGGGTTAGAACAGTTAAATACTACTCTGATAATTATTAGTGGAACGTAAGAATTACAGTGCAAGATCGTCTGGCTGATAGAAACAGGTGTAGTCCATAATGATCTATTTTTTGTATGGAAAAGCTCCATCTGTAGCCATTCCTAAATATCATGTGTTGTACAGGGATTATTGTGTGGCGTAGTTATTTAAAATCATAAATTGCAGCATTTAAAATTAAATTCAATCAAGCTTGTGTATTTCAGAAATGACTATTTCCATACTGTATGTGAAGTATCTGTCATCACATGCTGCCAGTGTTCTATTTGTTAAAGACCACTGGCATGCAAGCTGTATGCCTTGAAACATCCATCAAACAAGAGCTTTAGTAAATGGAATATCATTGCTACAAACAAGACCAAGGAATTGTTTCAGACAATTAAAGCTGCACCACACAATAGACACTTCGTGTATGTAACTTCACTTCCAGTTCGGTTGTTTCTGTGTACAGATCACTCAAGTGCTCTTATCTAGTTCTGTCCAAGCTTGTTCTGACAAGTAGGAATAGTGGTGGTTTGTTCTGCGGCAGTCACTCCTTCTGACAATGCAAAGAATTAGTCTTTTGTCAGCAAATACCAAGCGCAACAAAGGCGCCGTTCTGGTCTGCACAGCCCGACTTGGGGGCTGCTTTTCAGCAGAACTGGTCACTACCTTTCCCAGTTGTGAAAACTTATCACTGCTACCGTGGCTGGAGCTGCATTTGGTTTTTTTCTCATGTGCTCAGTGCCAAAAAGGCTCACAGTTTAAGTTGTTGCTATTTCAGCAGAGCTCATTTTATTGTTATAAATGTTGTTGGCTTTTAAAGACTTACATGCCTTACTTTCTGGGTATACATAGTCACACTCATTTTTATTTGACGTTTAGGGGAAATGTCATATCATTTTCTGAAACTTTTTGAAATATTTAGCATAACCATAGTTTATTCTCAGTTCTCAAAACCTCTCTAATTTATATTTTAGTAGTCAAAAAGAGAATTACAGGGAAGTGACATTCGATTATAGTAATAGTTATTGAAATTTATTTTTGTGTATCTATTTTAATCAGCTTTAGCATAATACTTATTTACATTTTTTAAATTACATGGATAAATATTTTCTATCTAAATTGAGATTATAAATTTTAATTCTTTAGATTGCTATTATCGTACTGCTATGCGCTCCTATATCAGAATATGACCTTACCTCATTTGTATTATGTAAACACTGAGTGATTTTACTTATAGGTGTATGATGTTACCTCTTTCTGTGGAAGTCTTAAGCCCTTTTGAAAGATCTTGCTATAGCTCATGAATGGCTGTTGGTTATAACACTCATATTATGTGGGAAACTGTTTATGGAATAATGTGTGTTTAAAAAAAAAAAAGTGAATAGCGATAATGGTCCCCTGAATTCTTTAAATCAGTGATTCCTATAATGATTGGAAGGTATGAAATGTAAAAATATACAGAAAATCAGACAGGCAATGCAGTTATACAGGAAAGAAGAATGAATCAGTTTTGATGGAACTGTTTTCAGTTATAAAATACATTTTAGCAGTAAGTCAATATTTTTATTTCACATCTATGTCATCATTACATTTTTAGTTGTATTATATTCATATCCCAAAAATGGCTGCTACTGTTGTTAAAAATCTAGTTTCAATAATATTTTAAAATGTAGTGTATTGATATTTCTTTCCCGAGCAAAATTCTAAAATCCTGACTTATCAAACTTTGTCTTCAGTATGAATAAGATTGAAGGGACCAAATTCACTTAATAGATAGAGAACTCTTTTTCCCCTTTCTAAAAATGGAAATTAAAAAAAAAAAAAAAAGTTTTTAAGTTTTTATCAAAAGATTTTCTTTTATTGGAATTTTAAGTATCATTTAGACCTACATAAGTTAATATATTTTTAGATGGAGACAAAATAATTTAGAAATGTTTAATGGCCCTGTATCTTATGAGACTTTTCTTAACAATATGAGTATATTGGAGGTGTAGAAGGGATTCTGGGTAGAGAATGATGTGGCTTACAGGAAGGACATCACTGTTTATTTTTTGTGGTTTTGTGTTTTTAATTAGACTGCTTTTTGGGTCAGAGAATATATCTAAGTTCACATTCCCCAGAATTATGTCACAACTTCGTAGCTGCTATCAGTGATTCAGTAGTAATGACAGTGAGCTGGTATGGAAGATGGTCAAGGAGTATCTGGTGTCCCTTCACGCTTATTCCTAGAAAACATCATTTCTGACCTCCAACACCTACATCCTCTGTGTGGATCTGAAGAGAGAATATGCTGTAGTTACCTTTGCATCAGTGAACACTTCATCATTTCAAACATTACCTTTGCTCCGCTACTGTAGCTGTTGTCTCCAAAATGGTCTCTTTGAGCTCAGTCCTCAAGTGCTGAACATTATATTGCTTGTATTGTATTCCAGAGTTTGATTGAAAAATAAAAATTATGTTGGAACCTCTCCAAGCTCTTTTCAGTGCATCAGAAAATTATAATTTTCTTTTAGCATCAATATTTCAGTTGATCAAATGGATTGAAGTTAATTCTTTCCTCTGGTGAAGGGACATGATTAATCCCTCTCAGAGCTATTGCTTCCACTGTCTGCTTCTTAGAGAACACTACCTTTGAAATATGGAATGTAACCTTCACAACTAAGAGAATGAGGAAGTTCCTGTCTTTAACTGAAGTTTTGATTTTGACTTACCAAAAGCTTTTCTATGAACTCAGTCAATTTTACTTTTACTTTGATGAGCTATTTAAGTTACATCTAGTTGTGGAGTTGATTCTTCTAGGCCAGGAGGTGTACTTAGGATTTGAAGATCTCCAGAGGTTAAAATAGCCCCCTTGTTTCACCCCTTCAGGGGAGGCTCTAAAATCTGTGCTAATTCAGAGAGAGAAATGCTCCCCTGCAAAAAGCGGTCATCTTTTTCCTAAAAAAGAACTTCATTAGAACTTGGAAAATGGCATTGCATCAACTCTGCTCCTTTCTTGTTAGACTTCCTCCTAAGAGAGATTTCTCCCAAAACTTTCATCCTTCTCTCCTCTGGCATTGCATGTACAGTCAAGAAGGACCTTGTGAGCTTAATGACCTCAGTGTGACCCAGCTGCCGTACAAAGGTGATCAGTCACCTTGTCAAAGGTGTCAATTGTGCAGTTACATCTCATTACTTTGTTGTAAGGACCTTGCTATAGCACAAAGATGAGAAGGTTGGGCAGATGCTTTGGAGCTCAGACTGTGGTGATTGTTGTCAGGACTTCTAGAGGCTGCAGGCTTGTAGTAGTTAGAGATGAACAAGGGGAGCATGGGCATTTCCTGAAGCTTGATTTCATATGTATACAAGTTTTGATCTTGATGGGGGCTGCGGAAAGGATATTTAGCAGTGCTATATTATCTGCTGCCCAGGCGGATGGTGAGTAGATTCTAAATGGATGTAAGTGATCTGTTTTTTCCCTTGATGTGACTTCACTGAACACAAAGCATAGATAAAAGGCTCTCTACAGTTTATTATAAAATTACTAGGCAAAATTAGAAACCCTCAGGACATACTCAGATCCTTCAAAATTTGCCAAGTATATTTAACTGTTCTGTCTCCCTTTACATCACTGTAAGCTGCAAGCAAATCAAGGGCCTCCCTTTTCCTCTTACATGACAGAAGTGGTGCTCTCTGAGTGAGAATCACGTAACTTCAGGACAACAGGATTACATCTTTTGGTTTGTTGCCTTTATGTAGACACAAACCATGTTCCTTCTTGTTACATTGCATTTTTATTCCTTGTGCCTTCTCTCTGACTTTCACATCTGCTTTAGTGAATGGTTTCAGGTCAATACGAAGTTTGCCAGCTGGTGAGTTAGCAATGGAAAGGTTGTTTTTAAAACATAGTTTCAGACGATTTCCTGGGAGAAAGGTTCATTCATGTTTACAGAAGATGGTATTTGGTGAAACGGGACAGAGAAATCCTTACCATGTCCAGACAACCAAAAATTTCCAAGAGAGAAGGGGAAAAGAGGCCACTGATTTTCTATAGGAAATTTAGTATCAATCACTGAGTCCTTCCCTCCCCAAGTTAAAATATGATCATTGACTTGCACTTATTTAATTTAACCTGTCTTCACATGGTGAATGTAATAGAGCTTTCTGAAAGATGGTTTATCATAAGCCAACCACATGTAGTAAACAGGCTGTATTGTGTGGAAGATCAAAGGCAGAAACACATTTTCCCACTTGGAAGCTTATGCCCCTATCCCACCATTGTGAATGGTGGTTACAGGCTCAGGGCATGGGGAGAGGAGCAGAGGAGACACCTGCTAGTCCTCAAGCGTGCAGGTTCAGATCGTAACGCTGAATATATGTTAGCAGCATGTTTGTCTTGAGGTAGCTGTGCACCAAGACAAGGGTCTGTATTTCTGATATAAGAATGATGAAAACATACTGTAATTAGTAGAAAGTGTTATGAAATAAAACAAAACATCTAGATGTTCCTGCTCTGGCAGGGGGATTGGACTGGATGATCTTTTGAGGTCCCTTCCAATCCCTAACATTCTGTGATTCTGTGTGATTCTGTGATTTAGCCGTTTTGTTTTTCAGGCATGGTGATTACTACAATGCAGTCCTGGGACTTGATTTTTTTTTTCATCTTTTCGTGATTGGCACTTTATTTATGATAAGCTGAACCAAAATGTTTGACCTGCCTTGCTCCTCCCCTAGTTTATCAGATTGCACCACCACTAATGGGGAAGTTAAATTTGAGAGAGAATAATGGCATTAATTGGCCACTTACAAGGCTTTTTGTCATAGTGGTCACAAAGATTTATGATGTATTTTATTAGAATTAGAGTTTATATGCAATCTGACAAAGTCTGAAAACCGAGGATACAAACATTTGTCTAAATCTTTCATAATACTCCTGTGCAAAGTAAACACATCATATGGCCATGCTTTTAATTAAAGTGACCGTTCCCCAGTCCTATATGTCCTTCCTTACTTAAAAATGCATCTGTCGTATTCATCTCACTATAAAAACTGTGATTCCCATGAATTTTTCTATCCTACAAGCTTAGTCCATATGTCTTGACTGGTTAAGGAACAACACGTGGCAGAATGCATGATGTTTCAATTAAATAATATGAGCATATTAATTATCTACAAGAAAAGTCAACACTCTGGAGTGTGCATTTGCTAACATAACATCCTGTTTTCTTTTTTTTCTCATTTTTCTTAGCATTTAATTAATTATTGTGTTTACTTTTAATAAGAGGTTTACTGAAATTTGGTTGCAGCAAATCAATTGTTTTTCATATGGAAATTTTTTTTTAATGAAATAGAAATTTTGTTATTTAAAATCCAGGCTCTTTGTGGTTGTGGTTAAGACATTTTAATAAGGTAAACTTCGCATTTTTTTCAAATGCAGGGTTATTCCTGGTCATATTTTTAATTGCACTGTTTCTAGTAGACAATTTATACAGGCTACTTGGCTTTGTTCCTTCATTTTGAATACAAGAGCAGATACTTGACAGAAGTCGTTAGCCTAGAATAAGATAAGGCTATTGTTATTTAGCTCTTTTATTATGTGGTAAAGTTTTTATCCATTCCAGAAAGACTTAGTTGACTCCTAAAGAAATAGTAACCTATGAGAACAGGTCTGTTTCTGGTGATTTTGTGGGCTCCTCTGAGATACAACGAAATATAAAAAGCTACTTGTTATGCCTCTATACAGTTCATGAACTGTTGTAGAGGGCTGTCCTGTTCTGAAGTGTCATCAGACTGATAGGCAGCAAGACAGAAAAAACACTGACTCAAAGAGACAGTTGCTGCTTATGTCCTGAGACATTAACTCCCATTACCTGAGAAAGGTTATGCCAGTTCTTCCTGGCTGTGCAGTGGGATTGGGCCAGTAGCTACACGTGCTGCAGTGCTGGGAGAAGTTTCACTGCACAGGTGTGGGGCATTTTGACTCCTGTCTAACTGCATAGCAAAAAAATTTATTCATTTGTTGTACACGCCTCTGGAAAAAATGTCAGTTTACACTGTGCTTGGTGTGGGAATTGCCTAAAAACCAACACTGAGGCACACAATCTAGCACCATCATCTTACTAGGGCTCTACATCCAACAATCTTCCTGAAAGCACAGGGGAATTTTTCTTTCTCCAATGGCTGCAGAAATAACCTACTATCACCACCCTGTCTCCCAGAAGTGAAGCCTCATTGTGTTCACATTACAGTTCATATCCTTCTGCTTCTTTGCCTGCCTATTTTTGACTTCTTACAAGGCCACAGAATCAATGTGACCTCTGATTTTTCCAGCCAAGCAACTGTTCTGGGGATAAGAGCCCTCCCTCAAACCCCACCTCTGACCACCAGCCCCAGCAGCTCTGGTACAGCGACAGCGGCTCTGGCAAGCCTGAGCCACGTGCCTTCCCTCTGCTTTACACTGGAGATAAAACCAGATGAACCTCTCTGTGTACCAGCTCGTGTTTTGTCTGATTTCATTCCTACACCTGCTGATATTTTTGTCAGCTCAATGGATTCCTTATGTGAGCTTACCTGAATCTTCAGTCCTTATACAATCTTGCAGTAAGAAACAGATCATTGACTCTGATTGTACAGGGAGAGAAGAGATTTTGCTCTTGGGGCTACGCATGACCTTTTTATTCAGTTTGTGACTTAAAAATATATTTGCTCTTAAAAACCTGGCTTTAATTTTGACTTAAAGAAGGAGATATCAGTGTGGCAAAGCTCACCTTTGTCTTCTAAATGTGAGGTAGGAAGTCCCTTCATTGCTCTGACTGGTTTTGGAGTGTCTTGATACTTTTATTTCAGTTCATGACTGACTACACGAGGACATGGAACAGAAGGAGAGATTGCTTTCAGTAGTTCATCTGCTGGTGGTTTGGGTGCATGTTTGCTTATACTGTAATGAACTGTCTTGAGGCAAGTCATGTTTTAAGTTAAGGGCTGGAAATGATACAGATTTTTGACAGATAATCACATTTCTGAAACCTCCTACAGAAAACTGTAGTGGAAATTTTATCTGAGCAGATTCCCTGCCTGTTACTTAATGATATTTGTTTAATTCAGAGATTCCCCATCATGGGCCATTGAGAATGTTGGTATTTATTGGGATGTCTTTGACAATAACACAGATAAAATGCTATCTAGTGACTTTGTCTGTGCTTGGGGAATACAAATTCCTTGGATAGACTTCTGCTCTGTTGTATCCATTTTTCTTATTACATGCTGTCATCACAAACCACTGTACTGCTGCATCTTGTTCAGACATCAGAATCACAGGAACTGTGCAGCTTGGCCTCTGGTTTCAGTATATGTTTACTCAAATTTGTAGCTTTGGGACCCTGTTATAAACATATCAGCAAAATTTTACAAGAAATTTTTAACTATCTATTATGTGATTATGTTGCCTGTTAGTGAATACAACAAATTCAAAGGCCCTGAAGACCTGCTAGCTTGTGCTCATGGTACAAAGTTCACACCATTGTTACTCAAAGTAAAGGAGAGGTCCTGGAGTGGAATGCGGAGCTACACACTGTGTTTGAGGGTGGCACATACTCAGTTGTTTGGAAGGAAAGGTGTTTACTTGCAGAGGAGCAGAAAAAAAAACAAAGCCAGACTCCTGTTATGTTCTTAGTATTTGTGACATACTCAGCTAAATATTGGATCTATCTGGATGATTTACAAGATGACTGAAAATCAGATGTAAAAAAAGAAAAAAACCCCTGCAATTATAGTATTTTAAAAGGGTTTGAAATAATGTTAGCACTAGAAAAGTGGCATTTCCAGAAGATGCAGTGATTTAATATTTCTCTTTAAAAAGTCCTCTTACTGAGTGTCAGCTACAGTCTGATTTCTCCAATAGAAACCATAATTATTATATTGTCAGATGAATTTATTTGGGTTGCACTGAAATATATTTGTTTGGAATATCACTGTCCAGTTGTATTTGGACAACAGTAAATATTTAGACATTACCTTTGAGTGAAAGAAGTTTCAATTTGAATGTGTTTATTATTAGATACAACATATACAAAACACAATGACATGAGCTCTATTTCAGACAAATAGGTAAAATTGAAAAAAAAAAATTCAATCCCTTCCATGCTACATCTAGTTAATAATTGTTTTTTCTTATTATTCTTACAGCCCCTCAAGCAAATCAGGCCAGGATTCTGTCTGATGTGCATTTGTTTGTATTTAAGACATTAACCTAAGAAATTACTGTGATAGAGGATCATATTTCAAAACTATGAATGTATTCCAGCTTTGTGAATCAAAGACCTTCTGACAGAGCTTTTACTTGTCAAAATAAAATATGCATTTTCACATTTCTATCTGCATAACCTGATGTATATCCTCTTCCAACCCGTATTTAAAATGTCAATTGCCTAACACAAATGGAGAACATCCATATAAAAAAGACTGTCTACGTGTTTTGAATTGTTATGTGGTTTTTACATTAAAAATTCATATGTTAAAAAGAGGGCTTAACAATTTTTATTTGGTCTTGGTATTGAAAATCACAAGTATTTCTTAAATACTGAAAGCTTCACTAATTCTTTAACTGCAGCAAACTTTACTGCTCTGTTGACAAGTTTGTGTTCTATCAGCATTGCACTTCTCTCCTGTTTAGGGTTCTGTATGAGCACATCGTGCAGAAGATAAATTGAACAAGATGATCACAGGTCATTGATAGCCACATGATTCTGTCATGATGCTTTATATTTCAAAGACTTTATGAAACAGTGTTATGGCTGTGATTTTTCTCAATTCCAGAAAGTTGTTTTAACCAAAGGGCTGTTATTATCTTGAATTAGTATTTTGGGCTCTCATGAGTCTCTTGTCTTCAGCTACAGAGTTTTGAGGAGATTTATCCCTTCTAAAGAAATATTCTGATACCTGTTCCTTCAGAAGCCCACACACATGTACACAGCAAACCAATCAGAGAGGCCTAGGAGAAAAATCAGAGTATTTTAGATTAAATACCAATGACGTATTAGTATTCATTTCAGCCAACCTGTAAATCTGACTAATTTGGTGGAAAGCACAGCGTAGACAAATTTAACAGCTATAACACTGGGCAGGACCCTTTCAGATAAGGAAAAAAAGTCCTTACAATCCTAAAATACCTGCCAGCACTTGAATAGAGGGGAATCAGATCATTATTTCTCTGCATGCAACGTATTATTTACCAGCCTGAGAGTTTATGTCTTGTTTGTCAAAATGCCAGCAGCCAGGTCAGCTCTGTGTACCACGACAAAGCACAGAGGGATGTCGGGTCCTTGCTCAGAAAGCTGCCAGTGGCAGCCTCGGCCAGGAACTGGCCTGTTCCCAGCACTGGGTCTGCAGTTACGGGGGGACCATGAGCCAGGTCAGGATCTTCTCACCGTCCCTGCTGACAGGCCTGCTGCACAGCCCCTCACAGAACTCACCCTGCCACTACTCCAAGGAATATTTTTTGTTGGGATAACATGTTTTGTTTATTTGCCAAGGAATACATTTGATCAAAGATCTCAGGGCTTATCTGTCTCCATATTTTTGTCGTTGATTCTACGGTGTCTGTATTTTCTAGGTCACTTACACATTATGCTTAAATATGAGCATGTCAAAGAAATGTATTCACTAATGTATGTTTAATGTGAATGCATCTGAACTCTTATTCAAACAATGAATATTTCCTACTCCTTAATATGTTCTACTCAACTCTGAAAATTAACATCTCTTATTTTTATATTGTCCATAACACTGAATACTAACAGCAGATATAATAGATAAAAAAACAACTCATAACATTGACAGTTGAGCCTTATACTCTGATGCATGTTTTTCACTAATTAACCCATTTTAGTTGTTTTGTATCCCAAGATGCTCTGTATTCATCATTTATATGCTCTATTTAACTCTTTTCAGGCAGAAGACAATATGAATATATACAAGCAATCTCCTGCTTATGTTGCCCTAGTGAATTGCTCATTGTTTGATGAATGGAAATCGATTATTGTAACCGAATAGAAAATTCTTGTTCTCTTGCTTAAAAAAAATAAAATAAATAAAAATAGCACATTTTCCAGGACATGGTGCTCCTAAAGTTGACGAACTGACTCTGTATGAAACACATGCTGAAATTGCCATTTGTTTAAAAAAGAGGTTTTCAAAATTGTCATGGGGCTAATACCTATGATACACTGAAATATTGTAACACTCCTAAACAACAGACCTTGCAAAAACATTGATGTTGCCTCTGTATTGTCTCCCCAGAATCTCTGAATGCATTTACATGACTGGAAAGCTGTTTTAGCAAAAATGTTTGAACCTGAAGTGTGATTCATTTTCCAACAGACTGATTTGGTAAGTAGATGTTATTTCTTTTGCATAATTCAGTAAGATAAAATGGAAGAATTTTTGTTGGCATTATCTGGATTTTTCAGACTAAATAGAGTGTTCCTATATGATTTTTTCCTTTCACACCTGGAGAACAGAATGTTACTGACATCCAGAACTGTAATGATTTAGCCGTGCTAACTATCTCTGGCAATGAATGTTTGCCACAATTCTTCATAAAGTGAATAACATTTTTAATGCTCCAGAGGTTTGAATGCTTTGTTCTCAAGAAACCAGTGTACACATCCTTAATGCAGATTTGAAAAATCTCAGCCTACCTGTGTAATAACACACAGTTTCACATTTTATGAAACACTTTATTAAGTGAGTAACATGTAATCTCCAAACGTTTGGCTTTTCTTTTCATCAAGATGTTTATCTGTGATTGTATTTTCTGGTATGGGTTTCTTGTGATTAGATGGACAAACAATGAATTCTCTCTTAATGCCTAACAGTAAGGTATCAGAAAAGGGGCAAGGGAAGAGTTCATGGTGCTTATGGAAACCATGGACTTGTACGCTACAATGTTTTGAAAAATGCATTTTAAAAATCTAAAGTCGTGAAAGAGTAAACACCATTCTGTAGTGCATGATAAATATCTGTACCATCCACTTCTATTATAGAGTACATGCTGGTTTTTTGTTGTGTTTTTGGTTTTTGTGGTTTTTATTATTATTATTTTGTTCCATAACAACATGAGGTGTTACATTGTGCTTATGGTATCACACTGACTTTTAACCTGACAGACATTTCCTGAAGGGACTAACATTAAAAGCTGGTACAGCAAATAGGAAGGTTCGTAATGTTACACTCAAGTACAGAAATCCTTGAAAGTTGCAAAAATATATTGTTACATATGATTCCAGAGTTCTGTTTGAAACGTTCAATACACTCCACGGTTTTAGAGATGATACCTATGCAGAATGATTGACTTGAGTATTGAGAAGTTTTAAATGGAGGATTAAATTAAGTGGAATATTCAAGTATGGTTTGTGATTTTATCTTTGAGCTACAGACTGGTTTAGGCTGTGTCCAAAACCATGCTTTCTCCTCTTTCCTTATATGTATGAGGTGAAAATATTATCGTTCTATAGTTTATTGCACTAAAAATGAGTTCTAATTAGATTTCTGTTTCCATCAAAGCCTATCCTAAAGAACCTGTTAGAAAAAACCTGGCAGATTTACTTTACTAAAAGTGCAGAGCAAGAAATAAATCAAGTAAAATATGATTCAAAGCCTATAAGCAGGTGGGTGAGAATTGTAAAACACCTTTATTTAAAAATATGTATTGAAAATGGATATTTAGGAGGAAGAACCCTGTGGCTGGAGCAGAAATTAAAATAATTCCCAAAGCAAGCACAGGCATGAAACTTCAAAAGACAAATTTGAGGCTGACTAGAAAAGGGAGCAGCTTCTGTTTGGAGCAAGTAATTATCTTTTAGGATTTTACCCCACATTTATGAATTCACTGGTACCAAATTTAGCTTAGAGCACAAGTCCTTCCTCCATTACTAAACTCTTTCTATTTCTGTACATGAATTACATATTTTGACACAACATCATGCAGTGAATGTTTTTAATATGTTGTTTGGCAACTTTACATTAATTTTCTAAATTTGGTAATCATCAATGTATTAAAATCTTTGTCTGATTATTTTAAAGAAAATTTCTCTCTATAATATTGTCAATAATATAAGATTAATCTGCAGCCTGAATTTGGTGTCACAAATTCTGGCAAGATGCTCGTTGTTTGGGGGAATTCAACGTCAAACCAGAAATGGGTCATTTATTAAAGAAGTCACAGAAGTAAGAGAAATTCTTTCCTCCTCTGGCATCTCTCCCTTTTTCCCTTCACGCATTTCGCATTACCAATGTGCATTTCTTTTCCGGTACCTAAATTTTGCCAGTATGCTAGGATACATTCATCTTGCTGGGATTTGTTACATAGTCGAGTTTTATTGTAATTGACAGTTCAGGGTAGCACTGTCCCTTGAGTTTTGCATTTTATTTTCTGTTGAAATGTTTACTACCTTGTTCTGGTGATATCTGCCAGAGTGAACAGAATGAAAAAAAGGAGTGGTGATGTCCTCATTTCAGAAACACTGCAAAGAAACCAAAGATCAGAAGGACAGACGTCGGAGTAAGAATTATTCAGAACTGATTTGTGAGCAAATGCAAGAGCTGCCTTCCTTCCTGGATAATATTAGCCACCAGATGTGGGAAGGTCAAGTCTTCCATTTGCCTGGGAGAGCTCAAAGGGATTCATAAAGGGAGCCATGATTCCTAAATGAGATTAATCATACAGATCAATAGCTTGGGAGAATTTTGATGGTGTTTAAAGCTCAGCACAGTATTTCAGGCTGGATGACCCCAAATAACATTTACTAGCATTCAAGTTTCAAACTTCAAGCTTTGTGGGAAGCTAATTATATATATTGCATTGTTATACAACTTCCATAATTTTTTATACATTTTAACTAATCTAAAAGGGGAAATATGTTGGACATGGACAGATCAAACTATTTTGCCTGGGGAGACATCCTCACAGACTGATTTTTGAGAACTGCAGTTAGCTGGGTACAGTGAATAAAGGGCAATAGGAGACAGCTGGATGGACTGGCCATGCCCAGGTGTTCCGTGAGGTTTCCTTCCCTGGCCTCACCATGTGATGGGAGATTTTGCGCCTTATGTAAAACTGGGCCTTGTATAAGGACTTTGACTCTTCTGTGTTCACTGAAAGTTGCTAAAGAGAGCTGCAGATATTCCTCTGCTTTTTAAAATTTTTTATTCAAAACATTTGGAGCCTAACAACTGAATTCCAGAGAAGCAGCAACTGCTGAGAGCATCCTTATTTCACAGGGAGCATTCAACATCTTTATGAACTGATGCTTTCCTGGATGGATT
Source organism: Nesoenas mayeri (assembly GCF_963082525.1). Taxonomy (NCBI): domain Eukaryota; kingdom Metazoa; phylum Chordata; class Aves; order Columbiformes; family Columbidae; genus Nesoenas; species Nesoenas mayeri. The sequence goes on along the minus strand of NC_137554.1, from coordinate 17,007,069 downwards.
TGGCACTGTCAGCTTGCTTTCACTGTTATTTTCTGGCTATTTCATCTACATTATTTCTTTAGTTGTCACTGGTGTCAAAAGAGAAATAAGACAACTGATTCAAAGGTCAGAGACATCATTTCAGATTTGATGAGTTAGTGACAATAGAGCTAGAAGAAGTAGCCCTTGGCAAGTTTAAAAGTAGTGACAGTTTTGATGGTGAAATGGTTACAGGCAGCTGTGAAGGAGGCTTCTTTCTACATAGAAAGATAAATAATGAAATAATACTTCTGTTGGAGATACATGCAAAAGATTTAATTAGGGACAAGATTGGTCCTTAGTTTTCAGATCCTGAAAAGCGATGAAGGTTTGAATATTTCATCTGCCTCTATGGCTGGTCATGCTCACCAGCAGGTGATAGGCAGCAGGTCCCCTAGGATGGAATCTCAACCCTTATGCAATACAAAGGGATAGAGCCTTGCCCAAATATATCCCTTGTCTTGCCTAAATATATTCCTAGTGCAAGTGGTCCTGCACAACTGGGAGACAAGGTGCTACTTATATGGCACCAGTAATGTTGTGGTTTTGTGTTTTGCGTTTATTTTTTTGTAGTTTTTCTCCCTGAAACAAGGAAAAAAAACCAAAAAATAGCATTGACATGTAAACCTATGTTAATAAGGATGTGACATTTAAATGATGAGACCGCTATTGTCTTCCTCCTCAAACTGAAGGTGCATCTTAAAATGGAATTAATGAGCTGCATTAAGTCACACAACAATGTTTCCTGTGTTGTGCGTTCTCAACTGGTAAAACTATGGACACTGCTCAACACCCTGGCCTCTGCATTCATCATTTAATCACTGGGAAAGCTAGAAGAGGAATCAAAATAAAAATGCATTTCTTACAGGGGAAACCACAGAATTTTGTTACCCGCTTTGATTTGCAATAGAATTTCACCAAAAACATTCACATCAAATTTCTTTACTCAAATGTGGAGTCTAAACCAGAGAGGGAATCTTTGATCATATTAATAAAAACTCTCCTGCTTTATGCTTTAGTTGTTGCCTAGAGTAGGAAACTGGTCATGAAAAAGTAGGTCACTGAAATAATTGCTGTACTGAAAATAATATAGCCTGACAGTTCTGGGGTTGAGCTACTGTATGTCCATTGGGCTGTAGCAGGTCTCGAGTCAGTATTAACATAAAGATGGAAGTATTTAGTATTTAACATTAGTTGTGCACTTGTACCTAATCTCTTCTAAGAGGTGCGTTATTGTCTGCTAGATGAGATTTGTTTTCATTTTCAAAGATTCCTGCAGACTGTACTTTAAAAGAAAAAAAAGTATGATATTTTATAATTGTTCTTGAAAGTACCAGTTTTTTTTATTTTACCAACCTCTGAGTGTGTGTGTGTATATATATATATATCTCCTTTCTGATCTTCTTTACTCCTGTTTTCCAGTTTTGCCTATTTAGCACTCAGTTCCTCTAATTTTTCCACAAACTTTTAAGAAGAAGAGTTTTTTCTTTAAATAACATTGCAATTCACTTATATAACAGATGTTTACATTGAATAGAAAAAAAAGGCAAAGGGGAGGGGGAAGGTGGAAAAGCAGATCCAAAGGACAACTGAAGGTCAGATTGCAAAGTCTGTATCTTGCATTAATTCCCAACTGTTACCTTGTCTTATATACATGGTGTACCATGGGAGAAAGATTTGACTGCATGAAATATGTTTTCCTGCATTTTGTGATCTCATGTCAAATATGTGCCATATTTAAAAAAAAAAAAAAAAAAAAGCAAAATCATAGCTCAAAGGAATGTTCCAAACCTACTAGTAAATATACTCCTTTCTAAATCATTTACGCAGAGCAAAGTAAAGGTAAGAATAAGGTTATGCCTTCCAGTAAAGATACGTAAATCAACAGGAGAAAAAGTCTCTACAAAACACAGGAATGAGCTCCAAATCATAGGTTTTACTGAGAACAATATTAGAAAAATAAAACATGATTGTGGTTTTAGAGACAACACTATTGCTTCTTATGTTTCACAATTCTATTTTTAGACAGCCAAAAGCTCTAGTGCGTTAAAAAGCCATTCCTCATGAATTATACATTTGTTCTTTTTCATTTGGCTACAGTGCCTTTGTCATATGAGTCCTCAAGATACTGAAGATGCGTGTATGGTATGTTGAGATTTTTTGTTGGCAGTAAGCACAGTTGTCTGTTCATGCTTTTTGACTTCTTTTGTATATTTATATGTTGAACAGATTATACACTCTTCATGACAGCGTAGTTGTTTTTTGTGACAGTGTAGGTTGTGGTTGTTTTTTTGTTGTTGTTTGTGGAGTTGTTGTTGTTTTGGTTTTTTGTTTGGGTTTTTTGTTTTAACCTGGTAATTTTTGATAGATTTAGTGCAATGTTTCTCCCCAGACTTTTTTTTTTTTAATTAAAAGTTTAGGAAGATGGGTGTCAAATGTTTTAAAATATCCTCTTCAATTTTTAAGGAATGGTAGGACAAAAGTGTTCTTCATTTAGCCTCCTGGCTGCCCTTACACTTTAGAGAGACATGAGAGAGACTGCTCAGTTTGTTGTCAGTGTTGGACTAAACATTCTGGGCACCTCGTGACCAGACCATGTTGTGAAATATTTTAGGTTAATATCTTAACTGTTGCTTTCATGAACAAGAATATAGCCCACCTATGCATGTTGGGAAGAATTTATTTTCCACTTGGTATATTATTTTTGAGTTTACGTTACCAAAGTTGTACACAATACTGACAGTATGAAGATTTGTACTGTAACCCTCAGCTGTCCATCAGCAAGCCAGTCCTCTGCCAGCCAAAAACCCCCACCAAACTGTCCTGCACACTAATGAGACATTTAGTATATTAAAAAAAGCAAAGGCAGAGCCAACTAACTTCCAAAACTGCATATGTAGTCTGTTTCTTATTATGATGTTATTTAATAGGTGGCATAATTCAGTTTGAAAGGATGGCTCTGCACTGGTTAGCAACATAATCTAGGGTACGGGCTCTATTTTGTGTTTTACCAGTTATGACCTGTGTCATGTTCGGTCAACAATTTAGTTTCTCTCTTCTCCATCTGTAAAATGAGCATGAATGCCCTATTTCACTGAAATCTTCTGAAGGTAAATCATCTTTTGTGAAGCATTCAGGCTCCTTCCATGTGGAAGTCAGATAAGAATCCATCAGAGATCAATGAATTGCAGAAAACAAGACATTTTCTGCCATTGAGAGGACAAATGAACATATTTGTTTCACTGTCTTACTCAAAGTGTTTCCCCTGACCTCTGCTTCCTTTTCTCCTTAGCTATTTCCTTTATCTCAGATGCCAAAGATTCCTTTCCACAGTTCTTCACAGTCATCTGTAAACCTGAGTATTTTGTCTCTGCCCTGCAAAAGCTACAGATTAAAAATAAATGACGTTTTTCTGCTTTCCAAAAGCTCAGTTCGTGCTTCTCAGTAGTTCTACTCTATCAAGTTCAAAGAGGTGAAATTCCACTTAGACTGAGTTTTTTCTGTTTGTTTGGTTGTTTGGGGGTGTTGTGTATATTTTGTTGATTTTTAGTTTGGTTCTATGTGCATTTTGATGCTGTTTAGGGTTTTTTTTTTTGTGGTTTTCTTTAGTTGGTGTGTTGTTGTTGTTTTTAAATTTTGTAGACAAAATCATACTTTAACATCTTGTCTTAGCTGCAGCATCTAACTTTATGGGTCACCACAATACATGTTTGCAGAACTTATTGCAACTGAACACCTACTGAAATTAAGTCTTCATTTGATGAAAACTGCAATTTCTGGTTTTATGTGTTTCAAATGTTATATTCTTTACTATGGTCTTCTGTGGTATGAAGTGAGTTTAAAGCACGGGAGTTCGTATGGTCTTAGTAATGTTCAAGAAAATGAGTTAATACAAGTTAACAGTATTAGAGCTGACGGAGGAATTTTACCCATGTTATGATACTTCTGGTTTTCTTCTGTCAAAATACCTCTCTCTGATTCATGGCAATTATGAACACTCAGGAGTTGTAAATTACTATTATTTTGACACATTTATCTTTGCTTCCTTCTTTTTAATTCTGTGGATATTTTAAGTATCTAAGCTCTTTTTTTTTTCCTGAACCATACTTTTGTTTGTACTCATAGTTGCCATATCACTAAAATCTGAAGTGGAATTGCTTTGGATCTTGCGTGAGCTTTAGAAGGCAAAGCAGCTGTCGAGAAGGGCAGTGTTCCATGCTGCTGGGGACAGGCTGCAGGGCCGGGCAGGGGCTGGGGGTTCCCCCTATGCCAGGGACAGAACTGGAGCATTTGTGGGTCACGGGAACAGGAGATGCTGAGTTCCTCTTCCTGAGCACCATTGGGGCTGCACCCCAACCTGAGCCTGAGATGCAAAATTAAGTGTAATTAAGCAAGTGCAGCTGTTACCTGGTTGTGAACATTAGTACAGGGTGTAACACAGAGCCCATGGGGTGTGGGAGAAGGACCCTCTGCCTTCCCCAACCTCAGGGTTCCCTGAGGATTGCTAAAATTACATTACTTTTACTGTTAGTAGAAAGAAACTTTATAAATGTTTTGTACACCAGGAAAATACATGTAAAAGAACAAATGGTTCAAGGAGACTGGTAGAAGTTCTTGCAGCTTCTTGCTTTACTGAAAAAATTAAAATTATATATAACATTAGAAAACTGTGACCTTGATCGATCCTTTGTTTTCTTTGTAATAAGTTGATGATAGTTTTAAGATGTGTTCACTTACTCATAGCAGTTATAAAATGACAAATTCTGTAATTAAAAAGGCGATAACAGGACAAAATATAATGATATTTTAGAACATACATGTAGCAAATACTGGTAGGACATAGCTGGTCTAAGTATAGGAACTAATGTAGGAAGTTGCCAGACTCTATGTCAGTGACATTACTGCACTGCAAATACTTCATAAAAATAAAACACAATTTTGCCTCCTTCAAGTCATCAGCATGTATGGTTTGTATTTATACAGCGTAGTTCAAGTTTTGATTTCTTGTTTTCATTTTTAGAACAATGTTATCATTACTCATCCTTTCAGACATTCTTGTGCAGTAGAATTTCCCTTAAACTGAAATTTTGAGAGATGATTGCTATTGTGAACGTGTAGCAGAGCTCAATTTTTACTGGATATACTATGTGTCTCTTTCTGTATATGGTCTAAAATAGGGGGAAAGGAAAAAAAGTAAAAAAATGAGCTTAATATATTTTTCTCTTACATTGAAAAACTGACCTGCAAAGCTTCCCAGCCTGTAGTAGGATACTATAAAGGTTAAGTCTTTTCTTTCTCAAGTACTGTATTTCAACACATTTAAAGCATTCAATTCAAAAGCTGATAAAAAAATCAGTCAGTGTATTGTATTTTATCAGTAATTTGGATGGGTCAGAAACAAAATCTAGATGGTATGTGGATAGTGGTAAGATAAATAAATGAACTAGGCAATATTTCTGCAAAGTGAGAGACAAAGCTTTGAAGTCAGAAAAACAGTGAATGTTAAAAAGCAGTCAGTCATATATTGTGTGTCAGCACCTATGATTTTGTTTTCTTCCAAGTCCTAACGCTTGAGACCGTGATTAACTTTGTAAGTATTTGTAGGCTATTTTTAGCCAAAATAGAAAACACTATATCTCTTTTCTGCCACAAATCTGTTGAAGCAGAGGGTCTACAGCAATGTTCAAGCAGCATGTTTCTGCAGCAACGTCCAAGCAGCAGTATCAGAAAACTCTCCAAAAAGCAAACTGTCCCCCAACCCATCACTAAACTTGTCCCACATCGGCTGGTCTGTTTGCACCAGAGCGCGGGTCAGCATGGCAGTGGGCAGAAACCTGTCATTTGGAAACGGGCTCAAAAGGGTAGAGAAGGTGAGTGGGACGGCTGGGCTCCCAGATGCTGCAGTGCGGGGGAGTGATGTTAATCCTTCCTGATGTGGTGGCTGGCGGCTGAGGGATGCCATGGCCTCTCGGAGGGGAAGGACTGTCCTCCACCATGATGCCCTATGTGTGAAGCTGCCTGAAAACAACCCTGAAGAAGAAAAGAAAAACTGAGGGTTCCATTCACCCCTTCAGTGATGTTTTTAGGCAGCTACATCCAAACAGTTACACGAGAACTAGACACTTTAAGGGACAACTGTGCTGGCACTGGGTTTGCTACAGCTTCATGTCAGTCCAGCTACCAGGGAAACACAGAGGATGTAGTGTTCTCCAAAATGACACTGTTATCTGTACTATGTGGGATGAAGATACTGCAGCAGTGGCGAAGGGGCAGAGTAGGAGGGGTGATGAGTGGCCATAGAAGTGACACAGGGGATCCATGTGCAGCACAACTACACATGTAGCCTCTCAGCTGTTTAGTGCAATAGAGTAAAGCATGTCTGGGCAATCACACAGTGAATGTTCATTGGGATCATTTTCTCTGCCCCCGTGGGACTGCTGAGCGTTTGCCACTGTGTCAGAGTGGGGAGCTGCAGCTTCCTCCAAAGAACCTCACGGTACAGCTCGTGTAGTCCATTGGACAAGCTCATGTTGGTTCTGTAAAATCCATTGGAAAACAGAGGCAGAGTGAGAACCAGTTGAGAGAGAATTTGATGCATCTTTGAGGGACAGTGGGATCAACAGAATAATTAAAAAACGGATGTTAAATCAAGAAAAGCGTGAAGCAGCTTGGTAGTATGTGGGGGATGGTTTATTGCAACTTTTCAATTTAAGTTTACATTTAAATATCCTAAAAGTATTGAAGGGATTAAAAACCATAATGGTCAGGGCATTTAAGCCTGTACAATTGCATGAAAACCCGTAACAGCAACAAGAAACTGCTCTCAAATGCCAAACCTGCAACTAGCCTAATTTGAAAGGCCAGTTAGAAGCTATGGATCTGCTGTTTGCGTGCTGATTATCGGGGTGTCAGTGATTTTCTCTTATTCTTTGCTGTAATAATATTAATAGATAATAGACAGCTTATTTTCTTAGCAATCTTTAAGTTCGGTTATTGGGATGCTGGAGGCGGACAGTTCTTGGAGGAATTCTGTCAGCCCCAGAATTTGTTTCCCTGTTGGTTTGTCAAAGCTATTCTTTTGACCTTCAAGGTGCAGAACAGGGCTCATCTATTCACTCAAGCTTTTGCCTGAGGAGAGGAGACTGAGGGAAATCAAGCCTGCTCTTGGATCACAGTCTATTTGGCTTGACGTTGTCAGTAAGCATTATATATCACTGTAAATGTTTACTTAGTCTGTTGGTGAAGCACACTATATAAGATGAAGAAAATATAAAAGCAGTGTGGATATGTGTAAAGAGGAAGACAGTTAAATGGCACTAGGGCAGAACAAAGAAAAGAAAGAAATGAAATTTATTTTCTGTAATCCTCCCCCCAATGCATCTGCACTGAGGTGGACTTGGGCAATTGCTTTCCATGGTTTTTGATACTAAAATGGGTCTGCTAAAATGGAAGACTGTAGGCATTGGATAGATTGCATTTTACATCTATACAAAAATATGTGTTTCCATTTAAAATACAACACTGAAAGTTGTGTGGTAGAAGCAGTATTTACAGAAGGTTGATCTGCTCCTCCTTTGGTATGTAAACTGCATTAAAAGCAAAAGCTGAAGCTGGACATGAGGAAAACCCTGGAGCCACGTGGCAGTGGATCTCTGTTCTGACTGTTCGTGGTGTTCCCCTGCTCACAGCAACAGAGCTTCTGACACCTTTGCACGGTACGGCTGACTCCAGCTTTCCTGCACAGAAGAGCTCCATCAGTGTTACAAGTAGGGCTGGTAAGAGCCCAAGATCTATCAGTTAGGAAGCTTGTGGAAATGTGATGTAGGGTAAACACAGGTCTGCCCATGAGCAAGTCCATTTACTTGCATGGATGGGCAGTCACATTTTAAAAGTCAAAACAAGTAGCTTTTACAGATGTGGTAGGTGGTCATGTTTCTAATTCTCAAATTATCTTCAAATTTCAAGCTGTCTGAAATGTTTTGCCTGAAAACTTTTTGCCGACAGAAGTTGGAGTTTAAATCAAAACCAGAAGTTTCGTCTGGTAAAAGCAGTAATTCTTCTTCTATTTAGATGGGAATTTTCTTTTAATCGTAACTTTTGTTCTCTTTCTGCTTGGAAATGAAATAGCAAACAGCTAGATCAAATAAACCAAACGTTTCTGGGAAAAAAAAAAAAATAAAAATACAGCCATTTTTGAGCAGGAGAAGGAGTTGCATCTTCTCGCAAACCATTTCTGAAATTTTTTAAATACATCTGAAAGAATACATTGTGGAATTCAAGAAGAAAAATAGTTCTGTCTCTGCTTTTACAAAATACATTCAAAAAGTATCTTATTCCACAGTCTTTTCACTGACATATGCAGAGCACGGGCAGTATAGATCTGTTGCTGTGCTTCACCCAGAGTAGCAAGCCACTCTGAACTCACCCAACAGGCATAAAGTCTTACTGAACCCAAATGGCAATACCTTACGCCATTTTTGTACAGGTGCCTACATAATATCATGTTGTGTTGTGTTAGAAAAGCACTTCTGCTATCACTGTGGCACATGAGAAAGCTTGTCTGTCTCATCCCATCCAAGTCACAGCAGTTAGAGCTGCATGAGTGTAACTAGCACAAAGTGATGCAAATGCTCCCTTCCATTTACTGTCACGCAGTTAAAAATAGAGCACGACTGGATCAGACTGCTGTCTAGACCATCTGAGTGTGGATTTAGGGAATGAGAGAGATTTTGTGAGTTTGGGTAGGGTTTTTTTAATAATTCCTAGAGACTATAAAAATCACCTTAAATGTCAAATTTCTGAGAAATTATTTCTATGAATAAATCTGATCAATATAAACTTTGCACCCATCTTATATCCAACACACTTGATAAAAACCTCATCTCTAAACATGCCTTCAAATGTTCTGAAAGTGCAGATCTGAACACCCCAGTTATTGCTAACATGTAACGTTGTTTAAAAAACACTAATTTGCCATGAAATTCTGTAGGCAATGTATGAGGAAAGGAATTAGGAAATATAGTGGGTAAGAAATAGATCAGCTTAGGCTATTATAACCAATCTAAATTTTTTTAATGGCTGTCCAGTTTATCTCTGCTGCAGCTGTATCAGACCTTGTAATGGGATTAGGCTCTTCCTTAAAAAGCAATTTTTTTCTTTTTAGAGCCATAGGTTTCTAGCAGAGAATAGTGTTCCAGTTATTCCCCCTCCCCAAAAGACCATGCACTTTACTAAAGGCATAGAGAGGGCATCTATAAAGACTGAGTCAGAGTGCGAACTCATTTCAACGCGATGGGGAGTGGTACACAGTGTGTGTATTTCACAACAGGCTGGTCCTCGTTTTGTTTAGATACAAATGCTGTTACTAAAATAATTTTATGGCTCAGTATTGGTCTGCATGAAATCCTGTCTCCTCACAAAAGGGAGAGAAGGAACTCAGTGTTCATAAACTGACCACAAATGTCCAGTAAAGTGTTAAGTGCTCCCTAAAGGATGGAAGTCCTGAAGTTCAGCTTTTTAGTGATCTCAGCTATTAAACAACTGCCACATACTCTAAAGCTGCCCAGTAAATGGTGTATTCTGATTATAGAGCATCCTGACACAGTTGGCATCCAGAACTGGGGAATCAAAAATCTACTAATACTGGTAATGAAAAAGCAGGCAGAGGGATAGGCTCTGTGAGTAAGCAACAGCTGCTTGAGCTGTTGAGGGTATCTGCAGAGAAAAATGCCCTGTATGGTAAATGGGAATATATCTGGAATTCACTTAGCTTGGTCTAGCAAGTGATTTATTTCTTGCAGAAAATGGACTCAATACGTCTATGATTGCTAACCATACCATGGTTTGCATCTTGCAGGCACGGAAATCACGCGGCACTTGGTGATGTGCAGCATGGTCCTGCAGTGAGTGCCATGCTCGTTCCTGTACTTCCAAAGGGATCTAACGGGGTCATGTGCAGAGCTCTGAGAACAGTGCTGTCACTGCTCTTAGTGATTTATTTTGCTCCTGATTTAAGCAGGATTATGAATTGAGGTTAAATTGTACATCTCTTTAATCCCTATTGTGGGTAGTTTTAGGAGAGACATGCATGTGTCAGGAATTCTTAGTGGAGCCCCTGTTCAGTACGGATGAGAGCAGAGGGGCTGCGCTGCATGGCCAGCTCCAAAGACAAATTGAGAAGTGGTGAGTGGGCTTGTTCCCTGAGATGCCCCAGATAATCCTCGGTAGGTGTGGCACAGTTGCTCCTGCCAGGCCAGCAGGTCTTTGGGAGGCTATACTAAAGCATGATTAGCAAAAGCCATGGCGTTGTGCCATATTTCAGTGTTTCTGCCCCAAATTTAAGCAGGATTTGAAGCAAATGCCTATTAATAAAAAGGGGGGTTTGATTCCTATATGGTAATTCTTTAAATATATATTAAATAAATACTATATTAATATGTATGTGTGTGTAAGTTTGTATGTATATTTACATGCATATGTGCATACACACACAAATGTATTTGTTGCTGCTGTTATGGTCACTCTGATTCTAGATATAATACCTACTGAGGATTACAGTCTGGCTGTCAGGAGCTGACAGGACTCTGACAAGAGCCTGAATGGTAGAATTCAGAGTGTGACTGGGGCAGATGATTTCATGGGGCAGGGCAGCATGAGATGACACTGGACCATAGCAAAAGACGCTACAACATCATAATCTATTACTCTTGCTCCTTTACATTAGGCATTGAAACCTGACAGAATGTGCTTTGAAAGTTCTTTTGTGTTTGTTGAATACAGCAGTATGCTGGGTCTTATGTGTTAAGCATGACAATCTGTTTTTCAAATAGATGTCCTGGATTTATAAGTCCTGATCATCCTCTCTCCATGCAGAAAATACTGCTTTGAAGTAAGGTAGACCACACTGATTTATGTTTTCTTTTTTGCTTCTTTTTGTTGTTGTTTGTTTATTCATTTGTCATGTGGCTGATTCCTGTGTAAAACAGGTGTATTGAGTGAACATGATGCTGAATATGCCCTAGGTCATCTAGAGGAAGCATGTATTTACAAAGACATGCAACTATAACTTCCATGAGCAACATTCGCATTGTAGCACATTAGTCCCAGTAGAAAGGGGGCTGGTAACATTGGTTTCCACATTTCCTGGGTGTTCATTTTATGCCCTGTGTTTCTATAAGCTAAGAAGTATTTGTCTTGTGTCCATGTATGATTTTAAATGAAAAAGTATACTCTATTCCAGCCATATAAACAGAGACACAAGTCTTTATCGAGGTACAGTGAGCTGTTCAGCACAAAATTGACCTCCAGCCAACTCCAGCACTCAACACTGTCTTAAAACCAGCTCAGATTCAGTTTTACATTTCCCTATTTGACTTGTGCATTGGGATTATACAGACCTAAAAACAAATGGAAGGGAAAACAAATATCACCTTGATGTTAGGGCTTTCAGCTAACCAATGAAAAAGCCAGCAGCACCTGGGCAGGGGAAGGACATCCACTGGAGTCTCCTGCTGGAGAAAGATAATGAAGTAGAAGGTACTAGTAGAAATGCTAGGAGAAAGCTAATTCTCAGGAGATATGTGACAAATTTTAGGCTGAAGTGCAGGATTTTCAAAACCAGGTAGCTAAATTGATGCATTCTAATCACTGTCCCCACTTCCAAAGTGAGGAAGCACAAGGTACTCCCACTGTGATCAGTAGTTTTTAAAATTAAGCCGTCTGAATAGTGGAGTTTGAGTCTAATGTTAAGGTTTCAATATAAAATCAACAAAGCAAGCCTGCTCAAGAGTTTCAGTTAAATGAATAGTTTCCTGAGGATAATTAGCCTGAACAATTTTCCAAGTCATCCAAAACTACATTGTCATTATTGATGGGAATTTCAACACATTTCAGAAACTCTTGGGTATCATCAAAAGGGAAAGAACATGTTACTGGATGAGGGGCTCTGTAAGCAAAGCTGTCAAAGCAAAGGACCTTCAAAGGCACTTTTAGGAAAGCAGAACTTACTGGAACTTCAAAGCTTGCTCAGGTTAGAGGCTGTACAAAAAAAGAGAGTTATTTTCCTGCACTCATTTGTCTATTTATATTTAGCATATTCTTGGTATTAATAACTACCAAAGGTGTTATTAGTACAAGATTCCACCACTTGCTGATATTCAGAGTAGTCCACACTGCACTTGAAAATTTGATTTGGTTTGAATGTTGTCAGAGTACTCTCAGACACAGGACTATATCACAGCTTTATTCCTTTAAATAAAGAGGACTTGTTGAGACTGTCATACTTACTAAGCAGTTTAAATCCCACAATTTCATAAACAAATGCTCTGCTGTCCTTTTTCATTTGGGTGTAGAATCTCCTTGCATGCAATTTTCAACTGAAATCATTTTCTCAGTGACCCCCAGGCAGCCTTGATGCAATGCAACCCTGATTTCTGATTGAGAGTCCAGAAGTCAAAAGCAACAAAAGATAACTGTTTTATTTCTAGTCTTTGTTTTAATTTGTAATTTTGAAGTGATTCCAAAGTTGCCAGACAACAGTGCTATTGCCTTTTTAATTGCCTAATGTGAGAAATGTTTGCCAACTACCTTGGTAACTGAAGAAATCCTGCAATCTACTGATTAATAAAAGCTGCCTGTAATTTAGTTTTATGTACCATACTGACTTATAGTCACCCAAGGAAAATGTCCTTTGATGTGGCCTCTTTTACAGTCCTTGATTATTTGAGCACAGCTATGTATCTGCATTTCAGATCTATTTATGTACAAATAAATGCTTTAACAAAAAAGAAAAAAGAAAAGAAGCCCTTGCATAAGCAATATGCACAAATTCCATGGATCTTCTGCGTGACTTGAGCTGCATAATTGTACATTTAGTTCTAAAAATGGACGACTTACACAAGGGAACACTAGCCTGCAGCCATGGTTGAAAGTGCATATTTCTGTGAAATATTCAAATATGAACCTGAGTTTCCAGAGTGAAAATGAAGATTTACATATTTGATAAGATCTGGAATTGCTGTATGTCTTGCAGCAGACCTAGATTTCCTATGGGTCACTGGAAAGTAAACAGATTGTAGTAACAAAATGGATGTCATTCACCCGCAAGTGTCGCTGAAAGAGTAACACATCATATACTGTCATTAGAAATCATCCACTTTTTTCCAGTTTTATTTATGAAAGAGAAATGTTCATAATCTTTGGAAAAGAGTGTCCTTATCAAATTCCTGTTGCTCTAAAAGTGAGGGTGGTCATCTAAAAAAAATATTGCGGTGTTCTTAGACTATGGTCTAGATGGAAAAGAATGATCTGCTTTACCTGAAAACTGCAATAAGTTGATACTTACCCTAGTTGAAACAGGAAATTAAAGTAATGGTAATTTATGCTTACCCATCACTTTTGATTGACGAATGCTAACAAATTTCACAAAGATAGGAAAACATTAATGTTTTTACAAGGATAGATTAACTTTAGCCCAACAAAGTTAATGGCCTAATTTTTCAAGGTTTTAGGCAGCTGTAACTGCCAGTGAATTTAATATTAATCCCCACTCTAATGGTTTTCCTAACAAACTTGCTGAAACTTATCTGTTCTGTGGGATTGACAAAAGGAGGTGAGTTATGCTCAACAGAAGACTTTTTGGTAGGAGTCTGCCTAGGATGTGTGAGAGGATTCATTTCCAGTCACAATTCAGTGTTGATGGCCAGCAATGGGACAGTGGTTGGAATCTACTGGATACATACCATGTTTTCTTTCCTGCCTTTATATAAGACTAGAAACATTCCTTTATCCTCCGTGTGTGGTGGTTCAGCCCTGCAGCACTGCGTTACTTCTGCGCAGGGCGGCAGCAGCAGTGGTCCCAGCTCCTCCTCGCCCTGAGACAGGAAGATCAGTTTGAAGTGATTTGTGTATCATTAATGGTATGTGAGGTGTGTTTTGAAAACGCCTGTTCTAAAGGACTGTCATTGTGGAGTAATCAGATGCCAGTAAAGCTAATTACAAGAAAACATATGTGGGGAGGCAGAGAAAATAAGCATTGGTTAAAAAATCAAAGTATTAGGAATACAAATGCTTAAGGCATCATGATATATAAGAAACTATTCTTTGTTATGAGTTTGGGTGATAACACAATTTGGAAACCATCATTTATGAGCATACATTCAACTTCGTTTGCTAGTAATAAAATCCATATGATTAGAACTGACTATTTGAAAACGGGGTCCAAATTCCTCACTAGCTGGAAAATATTTTCCTGAGTGTGCATGGACTAGCTGTCAAGGTGCTCTTACTGGTGGCATGCATATGATTTGGGGATCTGTGGCAAACGCTCACATCAACAAAGAGTATGGCCAGAAAAACCTATTTGTGAGCATAATGTGAAATGTTTATGACTGGACCATCATGGATCTTCAGAGACTCAAAACTCTGTGCCAGAAAATGTTGGAATTTCGTTCAAAAATTATAAATGATCAATTTCCTGACTTGATAAGCATTACATCTTTCATGGGAAATCCATAATAATCCTCATCTTATGCTTATGTAGGAACTGCTTAGAACTAAATATTGGTGGCTGTTCTGATTATAAAATGACTATTTGAGATATATATGAGCATAATAAAATCCTACCTAATGCTCATAAATCTGTAATTGATTATGAGTTAAGTCATAAGGGAAAAATAGAAATATTGATCAAGTTTGGGAAATAGTTGGCAAGATTTCACTTTTCTATCCCTAAACCTAAAACCTCAAAGTTAGGAAAGAATACCTTACACTGATTTAAAAAGAAACATATAGAGTAGGAGGAAAGAATTTAAATCCAGAAGAGGAATAATTCAGCAAATGAAATGAAAATAATTAGGTCTAGTAGAAAGCTTATAAGGGAAGCAAAAGAACTTTAGAAAAAACTCTATGGTCATTAGAGAATGGTGATATATTAAGATTAAGGGAGGAAGGCAATTATATACAGTTATTAGATGAAAAGGTAACATCCTTACTCCAGGGGGGAGCAGATGTGTTCAATAAATATTTCTATCCTATAATTAAGAAAGATGTGGATGATGTATTCATGGGATTGATGAAATATTTTTCTATTCTTATGGTTGTTCAGAAGCTTTTTAAAACAGCACCACCGAAGTCAACAGGTACAGAAATTTCCCAGGAGTGTTTTAGGTGTCGTGTCTCATGAGCATGTTGGACTGTTAACATTTATTTTTAATAAGTCTTGGAAAACTGTGAAAGTTCCAGAGGCCTGAAAAAAATTATGTTGTCCCATTGTTTAAAAGGTTAAATGGGATAAGTCAAGTAATTAAAGGTCTTGTCAACCTGACTTCAGACATGGGAGAAATAGTGGAATGGCCTGTATGAGGCCATTATATTTTAATACAAGAGAAATAATTTTGTATCAGATTGGTTTATTTGCAAGATTGTATTAATAATGGTTTGAACTATTTCATAAAGCTTCCAGCTTAGAATGGTGCAAAACTTAGAAAAATCAAGTCAATGTGGCACATACTAAATGGGTTAAAGCAGGTGGGTGCCAACATGGAAGTAAAACCAGGGAGTCATCACAATGTTTGTTTCCAATGTGACCCACTGAACATCTGAACCCTAGGGTCCCTCTTCATATTTCATCTAAATCTGTATGAGAGATCATGGTGTAGAAAATGTTAATGCATACTGAATCCAAAAGAAGGGAAAGATATTTGTTCAGTATCAGATGGAGATAAATTAGCATGTTTGTCAAGTATGTCTCTTCGTGTCCTCTGCAGGGAGGCTTCCATGAACATTTAGAGGCTTTTTCAAAGTACATCAACCAATGCTAATACATCAGCAAATTGGCCAGCACATCTCAGACATCCTTCTTACCTCTAGCAGTCCTCCTCAGTAGAGAAGGTAATTCTGAACTCTCTAAAGGTCCTGCAAATATCACCACCATCAGGTGATTACTTTTAGTTGGCAGTTCTTAGAACAACTGTGCATGCCCTGCTGCGATACTTAAAAACAAACAAACAAAAAAAAAAAAAAAAGGAGGAAAAAAAAAGAAAAACAAAACAAAAGACAAAACCAAAACAAAAAAAAAAAAAAAAAAAAAAAAAAAGAAAAGGGGAGTGGGGAAAGGGTGTCTCTGTGTCTCTGTTGCCCAGGAGCTGGCACCTGATTGTTTCATTTCGGATATCAAGGCAGAACAGCTTTTGACTCCTGTTTAAATTATAAACGAGATTTTGTGTAAAATGAATTAGTTCCTTGTGGCAACCACAGTGAAGATGATCATGCATCCTATGGAGGGTTCCTCTTACATTTTCCCAGGTTGATTTACAGAAAGTTGAAGAACTTCACAAAGTGTTTAGATCATAGTGATAAAATGATGTAACTATAAGCTGGACTGTTTTCTTTCCTTCTTTCCTCCAAATGATGGGGTGCAGTTTAGGAAACCACAGGTTCTAGGAGCAGTTACATTTATACAGTCCTAAAATTACCTTCAGCCCTTGGAAGACAACTGTGAGGCTGATGTGGCCCCTGGTGAAAATGAGTTTGACACCCCTGTTCCAGAACATCTTTCTGTGTTAGCTATAACATCCAAAAGCTCTTTGAAAGGAAAATCAAACTTGAATACACTATATTAGATTTAAAAAAAAAAAGGCCTTCATGTATAGTAAGCCTTGGCAAGCTTCACAGATATTTTTGTCCTGTCTGTTCCACCTACAGATGTGCTATTTTAGATTGGGTTTGATTCATAGTATTGTTGAAGCTTCCTTGGTTCTTCAAATATAGGAAAGCTGTTAAAGTCCTATGTCTTGTATACTATAGTTTTCATTGCGAGTTTCCTTGTTTGTTGGCTATGGAAAATGTGCAAATTAATTCCAGATGAAGAAATGTAGAGTAAAAGAGGCATTGTGTCCTGTCACAGGAAGATACTAAAAAAAACCCATTCAGACTGAAATTAGAGTTTTCCTTTTTGTGTTTGAGGAGCATAACACAGCCAAACCAGTCTTGAGACATTATCTACATTTGGCTTTTGTTTGGAGAAAGAACCATGGTTCTGAACTAAAAAACCACATTTGGATATAGATAATTAACATTATTATTATCTTGGCAAGAGGGAGTTTCTAAAATATAAACAGCCTGCTTTCTTAGTGTCAATTTGCCTTCAAATGCTTGCTTCATGTAGTACTTTAGAAATTCCAAGGACAGAAGAACTCATTTTCCAGTTGACTTCACTTTCTGGTGTAGCTGTGGAAGAGAACTCTCTGATCCTTTTTGGAAATATTTAATTTATACTTTCTATCCATCCATGATGATAGTATTTTTGACATGTCTTATATAAGCCAATCTTGCACTAAACCCTGCATTCACAGGTATGTTTATGAGCACCATGGATCCTCTGGAAGAATTGCCTATGAAACCAATATCTAGAGACCATTTAACTATTCTTGTTCAGTCTTTCCTGGGTTTATTTTGCAGTTTATCTTAAGAATTGTGGTTTTATGTAGGTTTGGTTTGTTTTTTTTTTTCAACCTAGAATCAGCTTTACTCTTTCACTGAAGGAACAAATGTGAAATTAGTGAATGGTTTTATGACTTTATTAATGTTGATTTTGCTGTAAGTTAAATGATATTTCCTGAAAGCAGAAAAGCTGAAAACATTTAAAAAGACTCCTTCAAGATGCCCTCATGAAAAAAAGGGAAATGCAGATGAGCTTTAGAACAAAGGAATCTCCCCAAGAGCAGCCAGTGCTCCCCGTGCATCACTGCGCCCCACTGTGGGCTTCAACTCTGCTGGTTGCTGGCCCTGGCAGCCCCACAGAGCACCCCCACACACAGACACACAGCAACCGGTGCTAATCAAGCAGCCACAGCTCCAAGGAGTACACGTGCACTGTGTAATTTAATTTTGGTGTTTATTCTCTAAAGAGTTTTTTCCCCGTGTACTAGTTTACCTGATTTTAACAGTGACTATTAGCCTTGTCACTTGTCAGTATCAAAAAACTTTTTTTCTTTTTTTAACCACTTGTTGCCAGGGAACGTGGCTGTGTGCGTTGAGCTCCAGCAGCATGGTACTCAGAAGGTGACCTGCCCGAGCTCACCTGAACCAAGTGGCAGCTACAGAGAAGACATTTGTACAGATCTTGGTGCCACTGGCTTAGCAGCCAGAATAGGTAAACACAGCTTACACTGGAGCCCAGACTGACTAACCTGTGTGGGTTACAATCCGCCCTTGCAGTAACACTCTGAATAGGGCGTTAGACTTTGTGTGGAAGCTCTGGGAGCAGCCCTGAGGTTGCCGTGCAGCATGTGCTACATTTCTATAGCTGCCAACCATGTGCTTGCAAGGGCACAGTGTGAAAGGCGTTGCCTTCTGGCATGTCACAATATATGCAGACAGGATACATGCATTTTATTACCCTACTCAAGTCACCACAAAACATCACTTGCATTTAACTGGACCAGGATTGCACCTCTTGTATATTTTTAATTTTTGCCTGCAAGATATGTAAGTATTCTTTAGACATTTTGCCTTGCCCATAATACATGTCGTTAGAGCTGGAGATACATCAAGTCTGTTTTATTATACATATTAGGTATGTCTGGAGGCTATGTGTCTCTGGTAGTTGTAGGTAATGGTATAACCCACTTACATGTCCTCATTTAGAATTATAAAATGATGTTGGTCTGTGCTCTGAGTTTTTAAGATTCCTCAGGAAGGATTTGGTGTAAAATAGAGGATTAGACAAAAATAATGTACTTAGTCTCAAAGCAGGATAATGCAATTTATGCCACTGCACTAGTTAGCTCATCAAATTGAAGATGCTGAATTTATGTGACATATGAGTTCTTGTTGCTGTAACACATTTAAAAGATTACATTGAAATGGAACAAGATACTTATAAAAAATAAGGTTAAACAAGATTTTCAAATGTATGTACGTTCAGGGCATATAAGACTAGCTAACAAATAAAAAACATTTATTCAACTACATTTAATCCACAGACAATTTTTTTCTAGAAAGTTTGAGACAATTTCCACATTTGATTATATTCTTTTTAGTATTAATGTTCTTGGGCAAATTTTGTGCTGGTCTGTACTGCTTGTAAAGCTGTTACAGGCTGTAGGATTTTGTAGGATTGTGCAGTTTCAAATTTGGTTTGCTATGAACCAGATTCATGAATTTAATACTGGCGTACTACAAATCATACATGAGTTAAACTCATACTGTTCCAAGTGTTTTTCTTGAAGGCAGTAAGTATATTTTTTTTTCTGCTGCTTTTTTTCCCGTCAGAGGTCAGTTTTGTACTACAGTATGATGTATAAAAAACCTCAGGCATTTACACATAAATGCTGATGCTGAAAGACTTTTTATATTCTAAATTGCTCTTTCAAATAATGAGTTTAAGGAAAAAACAACAAAAAAAACCCCCACAAACTCTTAAAGCTGAAGCTTCACTGTATATTTCTGCATTTAAGCCTGTACAGTTATACCTCAAGGAAATTCAGAAGTATGAGTTATCTGATTTTTGTCCTTTTCTGTCAGGAGCTTATCATTGTGGTCTGAACTGACATGCTTTATTATTCTGATGCCTGATCTTTTATTGCCCTGTAGTTAGAGCCGCTATATTAGCTGAGAGGAACTAAATGCTTAAATACTGAGTGCTTGGTGCTGAATGTGTCTGCTTTTTGGCTAGCATGTGACATTTATTGCATGTACAAGATAATTCCCACTCCGCTAAGGTTCATAAATGTAGTCAGGTTGACTGTACTATCTCTTGTGCTACATTTTACTGACAGTTTAGTATGGGTACATACTGTGGGGTTTTTATGCTTAATTTAAACTTGTGGCCAAAAGATTATGCCAAGATTAATTCTTGCTTGGGAAAAAAAAAATGCAGAATGGATTTGCTGGTTACGTGCCTAGCAAGTTCCTGTGAATGAGCTGCATGAGTTGCTCTGTAGATAGTGTTTGCAAATTCTGTGTTTTCAGAAGTTGTATCCCCTACTGTGTGGCAAATCTCATATTAAGCTAAAGTAGCATGCAATAGAAATTAAGATAGGAAAATGTATTTGATCGAGTTTGATCACTGTAAAAAAAATTCACCGTGTAAGTAATCTTTTCCAGTATTTTTGCAGTGATTTGGGACAGTTTGGGAAAGAGATGAAGTTTAGGCCAATATCTAGTCAAAAATCCGTGTTATAATATGGAATGCTATTCTGCCAAACTCCAATGATAAAAGTGTTCTACTGACATCACTGGAAAAATCTTGCTAATCTACATTTTTTATAATCTGAAGAACTGGCTCTGCCAGTGCCAGCACGTGTGCCAGCAGCCCCAGCTGGACTAACTGCGAAGGCAGTGGAGCTCTGCACAGGTGTGGGAGGGCTGGAGCAAGGATTTTCTGACTTCCAACAGCACAGACCGTAAGATTTCCAGAAATTAAAGAGGTGACAGATTAGTATAAAAAGCGGGTTTGTAACAGATGGTTGGTGTTGCTATAAATATAGGAAGAATTGCATGTATTTGTTTTATTTTTTTAATGAAGGAATATACTTGGACCTAATTTAGATTAGGCTATTGAAGTAACTTTGAAGTTTGCCTGCTAAGAAAAACTAGAAACTTTAGAATTCAAATCAAAATAAATTATGAATTCAGCCAAGAAACTGTTAGGTCTTATGCCTAGAAACATGGTTGTTGGAGGTTCCTTAGACTGGCCTTCCAGTAATGTTTCCATATTACACTTCATTTCTGCCCCACTGATATTTAAACGGGCAGTCACATAGATATTATTGAAGAAATTTTTGACATTTTAGTGAAGGTGTTGAGAGAGGATAAAAGCAACTTACTCTCCCTCCTAATGCTTTCCTTTGTAGTTTTTATATCACTACACCATAGCATTAAACATCTCCCATATGGAGAGTGAGAGAACCAAGCTGTCTTTCAGATGTCCAAATCACTTTAAGTTTGGACCTATGGGATAAGCATTAACTAACTCCACAGGGAGGAAGGCATTCATTTCTCATTTGAACTTCTGCTGCAGCGTCCGTTTCGGACATGCTCAAAATTCCAAGTAACAAAGATTCACGTATGCATATATTATAATCACAAAACCAGCCAAAATGAAAATGAAGTTGTGAAATGTTATGCATGTCCCCAATCTTCTCATATCCAGGCAGTAATAGCCTCTTCCAAAGTAAAAGCTTACTTAGATTAAAAAAACACTTGGAGTCTTGCTTGTAATAGTTCACTGGAAGACAGTCTTGAGTATTCTTCTGAAATGCAGAGTGCTTAATAACTTGCCTTGACTGTGAATGCTGTCAAATATTTATGCTTCCTTCCTTCCAATGTTTATTCAGAATGCATTTTCGTACAGCTGGGAAGGTTGTTAGGAGCTGATGACTGGGACTGCAGAATGACAGATATTCTTAAAGGGAAAGAAATGAAAATTTTCCATCCAGAAGATGCAGATGTTGATGTAGCCTGTGATGTGCGCTGTGAATTAGTGATGAGTAAAGCAGCATCCACGCAAGATGAAAGACTAAATCATAGTGAAGAGGATTCCTCAGTAAATGAATCCCTTGGAAGGAAAGCACCACTTAGCAGCCCAGATTTAACCAACTTGAAACACAGAGAGACACAGAAAGAATTAAATTATTGACTAAGTAGCTTATAAAGACATGGGGTGGAAGAAGGGGGGACCTTTTGAAAGTACAGTGCTAACTTTTTAATGATTTTCTCATCGGATTGAGTACACTTCAGTGACAGCTACAGTCAGATGTCTTTTTCATGTAAATTGTTCTGATCAGTTCTAACAGACTAAAATACTTTTAATTAGCAAATAGATAAATAGTGTAGATTAAGGTAGTTAAAGACACTCTCCAAAATAATTTTCTTTAGAATTTGTCATTCTCATTTTCTTTAGAGAGGATAAGTCTTCACTCTCAGCAATTATGCTGCATAATTCACAGTACTTCATATTTTAAAATAGCTGTGCAAACATTACGTAATCTCCCAGCATCCCTGTGAGCCAGATAATGTTGGCTTTCACATTTTATGGATGGAGAGATCAAGACTTAAACAGTACTCTCTATACACTAACCCAAAGTACAGAGCAAAACCAGCAGCTCTTAGCCACATGATTTCAGCTATTTTATGTCAGTCAAACAGATACTGCTCTGCATGCCATCCATTTTCAGGCAAGTACAGAAGGAAGCCCATGATCTTAGTTATTCTTCAAAGTGCTAAAACAACTTCTTTAATGTTCTTACCGTATATAACATACAGCAATTTTCAGACTGGCTCAGTGATATAGAAGAGTAAGACCTTAGAATCACAAGGTACATTTCAGCAAACTTCTCAAACAAACAAAAAAAAAACCCAAACAAACAACAAAAAACCACCACAACAAAAAACCTCCAGACCAAAACAAACAAACAAACCTCACCCCAAACAAAAGTGCTGAGTTTCTAAAATACCTCCATTGGTTCATCATCAAGCCAATGAGCACTTATTTTGCAGAGGCCTTGCAAGCTCAGACTCTAAATAAGCCCTAAAAACCCCAAGGGATCTCCTGCCAAACTGGAAAGCTGAGCTTTTCAAATGGAAAAAATTAGTGAAAACTGACGGCCTGGAGTTTGGGTACCTGGTAGTTGGGAGGGAATTATTTAAAGAGATTAAAATCCAAATGCAAACAGATAAGACAATAAAAAAAAAAAAAATAAAATATGAGGTATGCCTGAGAACAAGAATAATCTGATTTGAACCTGAGGTGTTTCTTCTTACTGGTTTCTGTGGGCAGCACAGCTCTGAATGTTTCTCTCTGGACTGTACATCTCAGGCACTGAACAAGTGACACAGAAGATCACATCATTGTTTTATCTTCCTTAAATGTAGCACTAAGTCTACCAAGTCTATATCATATAAATGGAGAAAAAGAAATCAGAGAAAAGGAGTAACTCATTTTAGGATGTTAACCCTTAGAATCTTTATTTTATTGTTTGATATGTGAAAATAAAGGTGATCATGTTTAAATATTTTTTTCTTAAATCACATATAATTTTGTGTGTAGGCCATCTTGCCTTTTATGTTCACAAGTCTGAAAACATTAGTGTGTACTTTTGGCTCAGTTTATTTAAGAAACAATTGTAATTTAAGAGGTGGATTTTCAGGCTAAGTTGTATAGTAGAAGCAGACTAGCACATATATTCCACACTTTGTTTTGCTGTATAGTTTCATCTTTGTGTATTTAAGGGGGAAATTATACTTCTTTAGGTTCGAGTGCAGAGGTGACTGTCAGAGGTTTTGATCCTGTCGGGTGGTTTTACATATAAGATGGAACCTCTCTTTTGCAGGCAGGCTCCTCTAGTGTGTGGTGATGCCTTCAACATATAAGACAAAAATTTGCATATGTGGATCCCCTTCTTCAATGACTATCAGTGGCTGTACAATTCAGCACGCAGCTTGCTGAATAACAGTTGATTCAAAAGCGCTGACAATTGGTTTTTGTCATATTTTCTTTGTTATATTGATGTTGTTATAATACTGATTCTTATACTGATAAACACTGTCCAGGGTGCCTGGTCATTTTCCCAGGAGAAAATGATTAAATGACTAGTTTAACGTAGACTCTGCCATTTTACAACTTTCAAAATCTGTTCCGCTAAACTAGATTTATAAGTTTAAATGCTAATTTAAAATCTCCTGGAAAGAGGCACTGAGCCTAGAAAGGGAAAATAATTTCAAAAAATATTAAAATACTTTACAAGACATTATAGAATTGCAGGCATTAGATTGAACTTCCAAAAGAGCCTCTGACATGGATCACTGGTGATGAATTCTCAAAAGGGGAAAACTGCGAGAAGTTCTCTTGTATAAGGAAATAATTTGCTGCTGGTAACCTGTTGTGGCCTGGATGTCAGAAAAAAAAAAAAAAAAGGCTAATTCTAATTCTTAATGCAAAAGCTGTGAGGGAAACTGAGGGTGAAAATTATTGAAATAATTAACTTAGAGTATAGTCTCTTGAAATCAGAAAGTGATTCTTGTATAGCAGGAGGAAACCAGATCCTCAGCTGTGAGAACATGCTTTTAGAAGAACAGCTTTTAAGTTAAAATTAAGCACTCTTGACAATAAAAATTTCATTTTGTTTACCTTTCTAAACTGCAATCAAATTTAAAACTGTATACAAATCATACAGTGGCTAAGGAAGTATATAATGTGATTCAGGTTGTAACTTTTCCAGCAGTTTGGTCTGCACGTGAGGGCAGCAACCCTAGTAGTCAACCTAGAACCTGCACCTCTATAGTCACCTTAGGAAAGAGTCTATTGATTCTTAAAATGCAACTTCACCTTCCAGTGAAATTAGTTCCATTGTGACTCTATTATCCAGTACAGAGCTGGTCCCACTATAGCTTCTGTGAATGCAAATGTAATACATCTCAAATACAATTTTAAATTTAAAAAAATAGCATAGGAGCAACAAATAGAAAATCTCAGGGTTTTGTATAACATGTAAAATTCAGGTATAGGATTTTTTGTTTTGTGACTACAAAGAAAATAGCCACACACTGAAAACCCCCATGAAACACTTGCATAATCATTCTTGTTGCCCTTAGTTTCCCCTTCTTGTTTCAATACACTCCTCCTCCCACCCCACATTAAATTGCCTTCATGGATTACAAGGGGAACAACAGTGGAAACAATAGCTCATACTACAGTGATCTGAACTCCAACCCTTCCCAATACTCCGAGGAGCACTAGTGGCACTGGTGGCCTCCTGCTCTGCAGTTTCCCACTCCTACTGCCTTGCGCAGCTGGAAAGTAGGACAGCACATTTCAGAGAAGCATCAGGGCCTGACTCTCGTTTTCACTAACTTAATTTTACACTGCTGTAGAAAAGTAAATACTCCTTTCAGATATAGCCCCCTAGAGAATTAGAGAGTGAAGTTTGTGGAGAGTTTAGTATCCAAGCATTTATTGTGTAAGTCTAACTGTATATGTGTGTTGTGTGTGTGTATTAGAATAAGCAGTTGTATTGAAGAAAATTTTTGGCTAGGACTTCTGGAGAATTAGCAAACCTAAGAGGCTGGTTCTTGCTAGTCCCAAAATGGAAGTATCGTTGCAGTTTTGCTGCTCCTTATTTTCATATAATCAAATTGCTTTTTGGCTGCTTTCTTGTAGTTTCACTTTCTCTGTCACTTTTAAAAGCTGAGATGTTTGATATGCTGCAGTAGAAAGAGCTGACCTTCTCAATGCCCTAAAAAAGACATTCTTATTTTTCTTCAGTCAAGTCACTGGAATACAATCTTCTGATGTCAGACTGTTCTTTTCCTTAATTAACTGAAAAGTTAGACCTATATGTAGCTCTTTGTTTAACACGGGGTTTTTTTCCAATTCCTCATCCTAACACCCAGAAATTCCAAAATACTTATGGAATGAGCAATAAGGGAATTTATTTTCACATTTGAATGCAATATTTGTTCCTATAGCAGCATCCTTTCTGGGTAAGAAATTGTTGTATTCATTCATTTCGAAATTCATTCATTTTGTTACTAAAGTAATTTAATGATGACTTGAGCTTTTATTATACTATTCTGCCTTTGCAATCCTTTAGTGGCTAGTTTCACTGCATCTTATTCTCTTATTTAGACGGTGCTGTTATTATTTCTTAGTGTGTTGATAAGAGAGCTTCATTTCTGTGTGCTATACAGAAAGTAATTAGTGCTGACTTCCAATGAAGCGTGAGCTGTGAGCTTTCACAAAGCCAGACAACTGATGGCACTGTCCCCCACAGTAGGACACCTTTTCAGCAAGGCTTGGCAGGAGACACCAGCTCACTCTGGAGAACTTTCCCTTTGGTAGCGCCTCCAACACAGGGTACTATTTAGGGTAAAAGGACTTACTGCTCAGTCACTTTCTTCAGGATGTACCAGGACACATTATCTTCTGCCTATCTTCTGCACTACTGGCTTATGTTGCCTTTAAGATGTGGTAAACTAAATGCTCCCTGGTTGACAATACTGGAAAACAGCAGGAGATCTGAAAAGTTTCAGGCTAATTCTGCTCCTCCCAGAAAGGTTCCTGGAAGAATATTCTTTTAAAATTGATCATGTGTTAAATTTTAAAACAAAGATGAACACCTCCTGCACTTTTTCCGCTGCGAACACTGCATGTTTGATAGTTCACGTTAGTTTCACCTGTCTGTTGTTTGAAGGTCTGGGCAGTGCTTCTGCCTCATTTTAAATGTGTGATGATTGTAATGCATTGCATGCAGTAGACTTTTGAACCTGAAAGACCTATGAGTAGGTTGCAGCCTCTGTTCTCACCCCCAGTTTCTCCCATGCCCTTCGTGTGTGACCTGTATGCTGAGTACAGGGCCATGATATATGCATGAGATGTTCAAAAAAAATCTAGATATTTACATAATGAGAGTAACATGCAGGAAACAGTAAAAAAAAACATAGTGACCAGCAAAAGGCAATTGTTGTTCTCTTCACCTTAGACCTTAGGAAAAAATAGTTGAGGGGGAAAGGGAAATATGCGTTTCCTACAAAGCTAACTTCTTGTCCTGGAAAAACCACAGGCACCTGTGTTCTGTGAGCAACAACATTAAACATGCAAATAAAACCAGGGATTGCAAGGACTGCATTACTAGGAAGAAATCAAGGGTAAACAGAACAAAAGGAAGGGAGGAGAAGGAGGTGTGTTTCCTTGTAAACCTCCTCCCTCTCCCAGCCCACCCCAGGGGATGCTCCACTCGAAAACCTGTTCAGCCCATTTCCCCTCCAATACTCTGCCTAGGATATCCTGACGTGCATTCTGGTTGCATTTCCAGAGAAATAAGAGTATACCAAGTGGGGTGAATGAAAGCCACCGCATTCCCTCTCAGATTCAGTACTTTATTTTTAAGTTGTTTTGTTTAACGTACATTGGCTATTTTTGTCTGAGATATGCTGATTTCATGCTTAAATAGTTCAGCAAACTCTTTTTGTTGTTGTTGCAAATTGTACTGTTGCCAAAGCCTCATGGAACTCTGCTGTTAGTGCCCACGTGGGAAACCTATAACGCAGCTCTGAATGGTTTGCAGTTCATTCTGCTCCATTCATTGGGGTTTCATGTTTCTTTTAGCACAGACCCCAATTCTCTATGGTCTTCTACATTCTGTGTTTAGTCTAGTACTATTCCTTGCTTGCTGGCAGTTGTACTGGAAAAAAAATGTTGATATTATTTTGGCATATATAAGCAGTAAGGATTACACTGCAGTCACTTTGTTGCTTTTAACTCACATTTGAGTTTCTTGATGGAATCCTCTACTTTTCTTTTCCTATTCAGATACAGTAAACTTGGCTGTCTCTCAGAGTACAAAAGATATACCAGGCACAACAGAAAGTACAACCTCCATTCACTGGAAGCATTACAGTGTTCGCTGTACAGCAGTGTGATATCATTAAGCTTTACAGAGGGAGGAATTAAAGTAGTAAAAAAATTAAGATGCCTGTTTCTTTCAGTTCATTGATGCCTGTATTTTGAGGGTACTGGTTTTTACATTTGCAAATCAGTTAAATGTTAATTATCATCCCAACAAGAACATTATCTATCTTGATTAGTATTGCAGACATTTATAGTAATGAACCATTCCTGTGGCTCCAAATGTTAAATTGTGCTTTTAGCATGAGTCTGTTTCTGAAACACAGGGTCTAAATGCTCAAAGAAATTTAGCTAGCTACATCCATCAACTGAAATAACCATTCAAGTTACTGTTCTGCAAGAAATTTGCTTGATACAAATGAAAACTGTTTTCTGCTTTGGATGGTATCAACAGACTTTTCGTGCAAGTGAAATGTATGCTATTTTTCCTCTCAGGCTTCAACTTACCATAGGAATCAAGCATAGGTGTAATCCAACTGGAACTTATTTTCATCTACACTAAGATTCTTTTCTCTGCAAGAGTGTTGTTAAAGAGTCTGTAGTGAAAATGAGAATTGAGATCTTTCACCTTAAAATGCCTTGCTGGATCAGAGTTACAGAAAAAAATAGATCATAGACCTTTAATCTTAAATCATACAAACAGAACTGTCATTTCATGTTAAGGTTCCTCATTTTTTATACTGTTCTAACTATTTTAGCTGACTCTTTGTCTCACTATGGTTGTGGTTACGTTTGAATTAAATTAGATTGGTTGAGGCACAGATTATTTTCTGCCAGAGGATAAAATATGCCATTACCTGAATTTATACCAGCTTGAATAGTAGATATTAGACCTATATATTGATACTTCTAGAAATTTGTAACTGGGGGACTTCACTGAAGTCCCAGTGAATTGGAGTAAAATAGTAACTACAGACAATAGCAAAACATCTGCAGAAATAAAAAGAAGTTAGAAAAGCAATGAAGAGGAATATTTTCTTGAAAAGAAGAAGTACTCTCAAATTTACTAGCATCTGTTTGTTGTGTCAACATAACAGTGAATGAAGGAACTGTTTGTTTGATGTTATTTTATTTTTTTTAACATTTTCCTCAAAGTGTCTCCAAGTGGTTAGTGAGGCATCTACATACACAAAGGTTTAGATGTGGATTTGCTGTTATAGATTAGAGACTGGTAAAGTGGGGGAAAACAAAACAATTGGTAAGATTCCAAAGTGGCAAAGAATTAACTGTGGAGTGCCCATAATAAGGCCAGTTGTTTCATAGAGTCTGGAAATGAGGGAGAACATTTGCAAATTAAAATTTACATATGGCACAGAATCTGTTAGGTTAGCCAAGACTAGAGAACTCTTGAGGGACCTATACAATTTAGGCACTTGGGCAGCACAAGGGCAGATGGGATTAAATGCTGACAAATACATACTGGAAAGGATAATTGGGTTAAAATATGATTACATCAGCTCCCTTAACTGTCTAACGGTCTCATTTTTAAACACTTCCTTTGAAGTAGCTGGCAAACACTCATTTGTTTCAGTTAGAGGAGACCCAGATCTGCTATCTGAAATCTGAGTGCAGCCCTATAGTTTGTTTGGGAAAATTATGCAGACAACAGACTCCACTGCTGTATATTTTTTTCAACCAGATGCAGAGATTTTGCATTTTTTGTTCGCCGTGTGCTACCGCTATTGTCCTCCTCACCAGTCCCTGCTATGTTACTACTACTTCACATAGCAGTAGTCACACTCAACTCTTACTCGTACAAACAGCTACAGAGTTTGCTGGTGTTACCCACTCTGTGGGAGCTGTGGGACACGTTGTGCCGCTGCTACCATACCTGCTGCCAGCTGCTGTGAGCAGCCACGTCCCATTGCCCGCAGTGGGGCTATGCCGGGCTCTGCGGGGCTCTCCAGGACTGTGGGCAGCACCTGTCTGGCTAGTGCATCCCAGCTGATGCACTCACGGGCAGCTGTGTGCAGCTCTTGGCTGTGCCACCACTCATCTGCCAGCTGCCATATGCTAGTTGGATGAGTTAGGGTAACTTGTGAGCTCACCCAGCGGGAGGAGAAAGAAAGCAGTGTTGTGCTCATGGCAGCTTTTCTCTTGTTCAGGTGTTAGTGGTTTATTTGTCTTTTAGGCTACGATGGTGATTCTGAAACCCAAACAGGCCTGGCTGTGGTCTATCATTTTGTTTTAATAATTTGGATGCTGTCCATGGACCACAAATTGTGTTGTTGTTGCCAGCTTAGACAAATCAACCATTTATGAATTCTGATATGTTGTGGTCTCCAAGGGTGTCAAAATAAGCTAGCTACAGCAATATCTGTGCTCAAAGGATGGACACAGAAATAACAAATATCCAGAAAACTTCTCCAAAATTGCCAAATTATTCCTATAAGTAAAAGTAATGTCAGGTCCACTGCCACTCCCCTGCAGTTCATCGGACTAAGTATTCCTCAACGCTTTCTCCAGGCATCACTTAAGTTCTGGGATCATCTGAAGAAGTTATTATTCAAATTATCTCTTGGTTCCTGAAATCACCTGTTCACAACGTATAGCTCAGAAAAATATCTTCTTTTTTCAGTCCATTGCACCACCTATTCCAGGAATTTATTTAATCATCCTGATGCATTTTCTCCCTTAGTTCTTGCAACTCCCTAAAAAATGCTTTTCTCACTAGATTAATCTTCTTTATCAGACTTTCTTCCAGCCCAGCGCTGCCCTTCCTCCTGTCCCTTGCCAGCTTTTAGATGTCCTCTGGAGGGCCACGTCTGCCTGCACCCTCTGCAGCTGAGGCAATGAACACTGGTGTCTTCATCCTGAGCAGTCTTCCCACCACCTGCCCCACAGGAAAGGTCTGGGCTGTCACTCTGAGGTCCCTCGTTCTTCTACAGCTGGCTGGCAGGCTATTCTGACACTTGCCTTTGCCTCTTCAGCCCATCCCTAGTCTTCCCTCTCCACTGTAGGCACCAGATCCAGACAGGCCTCTGGCACTGGTTTCTTCTCTTGTTTCTTCAGCAACTTGGGGAAGGATTGAGAGGGAGCAGTAGTAGGTATGTGGAGGGGAAGAGGAGGCCACTTCTGCTCATGTTGGGTGGAAGCAGAGGATGGGGCTGAGGAGAGCAGGTACCTCTGACATGCTGGCAGGACTAGTAGTCCCATATTCCCAGCAAACAGAGGAGGACTGGGAAGAAGTACAGGCAGGGAAGAGGAGAGAGGAAGGGCAGTGTCCATCTCCACTATGCCCCACAGGTCTCTTGTAGCCCCTTCCCACTCAGACCCATCTGATGCCTTTCTGCTTGCCTCTAGATCCTCCTGAGATTGCATTCTCCTCTCTCCATCCTGGTGTTTGGCTGACCCTGGAGATCCTTCCTGCCCTGGAATCGCTCTCTCTCTTCTTCCTGAATCCAACTGACCCCTCCAAGTCCTCTTCCCCTCTGGCCCCCTAAACTCCCTTTGCCAGAAAATTGGATTTTGCCTCCATGGCTGAGACATTCTGAGCCAGCTCTGCACTCCTTGAATCCTTCCCTAGTGAGTCTGGTAATATCAAACAGATGTCTGAAGGAACTGGGAACTTTGCCCATTCCTGAGGGAAGCCAGGTCCAGGCTCTTAGATGAGTAATGTCCTTGGTGTCCAAAACTCAACTTGTCCCAGGCTCTGGCTATTCACCACAGCCATCTTCCTTTTCTCTAATGACCATTTCAAATCTTTCTAATGACATACTTTTTCATCAACTGAAATAGATGACTGGCTTTACAAAACATTTCATTTGGCCGTCAGGTGTTTGAATAAACTAGATAATATAAGGCAGTAGGTAGGCTTCCTAGTGTGTGTGTGAACTGTGTGTAATGACTATTGAGCTATTGGAAGTGCAATGTCAGGTCATGCCCAGTCACGCTTTTCAGTAAGGGACAATTGTGCATGCATGCTGTAACTTAATGGGACTTTTGAAAATAGGGTCCCAAGATTATGGTAATGTCACTTTGGTTTGGCTTTTAATCAAATCTCATTGTCTGTTGTTAACCATCTTCTATTTTAAGGAAGAAAATGCTAAAATATTTACAACGTTTACCACAGCTGCCCGGTACCTTAACATTGTTCCAGTTTGCATTACGTGTTCATCACACCATATTTATTCTTGATTTCTATTTCACTCCATTCAGATTTGCAGTAGGTTTACCTCAATATGGGTATATGAGTTCAGCTGAGATAACTGGTCTAAAACTTCACCTAGATATTTGGGAAGCTTAAAGATGAATAGAGACGATTATTCTTTCTATTTTTTATATTCACATTTTTTCTCCTTTCTGATTCTTGCTCAAATTGAAGCACCAGACAATATACTTTATAGCTTAAATTTTAAAATCATCAGGTAGAGATAAATATGCAAACTTATTCAAATGAAAAATTCAGACACTTCTGATTTCTGTGAGGGATGGACCAAACTGCTGGGTCAGGGACACTTTGAAGTTTGGATAACTGACCTAAAGACCAAAGTGTCGGTAAGTTAGTCCATTCTGGTCTTCAGAAATTTTGCTGAAAGAAAAAGCACTATTAAACTTGACTGCTGGTGGTGAGTACAAAATTGCTAGATTTATTATTTTAACTTTTTACACTTCATTGTACCAAAAGCTAAATGGGACTGAAGTAGAATATCTGTTCTTATTATAACAGGGCTTAAGACTTGTGATGTAAACAGTCCTGAGAGTATCTGCAGATCTTACCCAGTCTGTTTTCTGCTTTGGTTGCTCTTGCAGCTGGGGTTGCTATATCTGAGTAATTACTCATTCTTTTTCATTGACATTTAATGTAATGGACTGTTCTCTTTAAAGGGTTGCTGTCAACTGAGCTCATACTTCTTTTAAAAAATAAAAAAATGCTGTCCTGACAATGCGGTTTATTACAAAAGAAACAATTTAAAAATACCTCTTTTGGGATTTGTCACTCTCTTGTTTGTTTTCTGTATTTCACAAAGCCCAGGCTGTGATACTGGAAAACACTCTGCCTGACTTTTCTCTCCATCCAGTTTAATTTTCTGATTCATCTACCACTGCACAATAATACTGTTAGACTTCTTAGTACTTGAGATGGATGTTTGTATTAGAAGAAATAAAATTACTGGTTTGAGTTTTAATTGATATTTTGTATTTCATCTTAAGTTTTGTAAAATCCCCTTGCAGTCTGGGGCCCCCTACTAAAGGACAGTGTCCCTTTAACAATGGTGGAAGTTTCCCAGACTTCCAACTTGGCTCCCTTACAGTTTATTCTCAATATAAATATACCATCTGGGAATGCTTGATGCAATGTTTCCCACATAATTGCTTTCTCATGTCAATTCTCCATTCTTTTACTGTGTGAAGTAGCCTTCTACTGCACTATTCTGGGGGGCAACGATAGCAGTCACCAGTACATCAGATACTGAATCAGATGAAAATAATGGTAGCAGCGTTAGATGTTCATGGTTTGCAGCATTTGGTCGGTAAGATCAGTAGCCTTAGGAGGGGAAAGGACTACATGTGTGCAGGAAAGGTGAAACAAGTATACTCGTGGAGAAAAGACATTGAAAAAATGCCTAATATTTGGTGTGTGTATATATATACTTGGAACTTCATGGAATTTAAGCTTATGCTTAAAGATCAGCATGTATTGAAATGTATTCTTTAACTGAAGCTTCTTGCTATTTTTTTCTAACAGGAATTTTCTAAATTAAGACAGACTGCAGCAAGTTACTAGAAATTAGTAGAAAGGTAGAGGTAGAAGTTAGTTTTACTCTGTATTTAAAACTAATATCTCCGAAGACTGAATTTCTTTCTTGCTTTTTCTATGGCTCATTTGTCTCCTAATTAACTAAGAAGTTGATTTTGTCATTGACGTGGTATAGCACAAGTGCAAGTTCCTGTTCTGTAATCAATAAACTAATAAACTTCTGGCACAGAAAACAAACAAAGCCAGTAACGTTTTGGTTGTTCATGCTGAAACACAACAAAGGAAAAGGTAATTTTAACATATGGTAAAAGGACAAATGCCACATTTAACATTTTGGGGGTTTATTTCAAATCAGTGGCTAAATTTGTTCCCTTAAAAATGACATTTTTTCTTGGGGCTTCTGGTTGTTTGTGTCCACACAGATTGCTCTGCTGACTCTTACCAAACTTTCTAATAAATACCCTTTGAGCAAGCCTTAGCCTGCACCCACATGGGGACTGGGCAAAAGGATCTTCTCTATCCTCCAGAGGCTTCTCAATAAAAGACTCACAGAAAACTAAGACTGGAATGGACATTTGAAAGTCACCTTGTCCTGCTTCATGCTCAAAACAGGGACAGCTTCAGAGGTAGGCTGGGTCCTTGTTTAGCCAGATTTTGGAAATTTCTGAGGATGGAGGTTGTGCTCTCTCTCTGGGTAACCTGCTCCACTGTTGAACTTGTGATAGTGTGAGCACTGTGAAAAAATTATTCTTTACATCTAATACAAATTTTTGTTGCTACACATAGTACTTATTGCCTGGTGTCCTTTTGCTGTACGTCTCCGAGGTGGCTCACCTCCTGTGGTGGCTCACCTCCTGTGGTGGCTCTCCATGGCTTCCCTGTGGTCTGGGAATGAGACCTTCAGCTGGTCTGGCAAAGCCATTCTGTAGTCAGTTTGTGCAGAGGCTATGAAACCAGCTACGAATCTGTATATTTCCCTTTGGCATATAATGCCTTATTGACCTGTCCTACTCTGTCAGAAACACATGTACTATAACCTGATGGCAGAAAGTGAATGAAGCAGAACCACCTCTTATTTTATATATGGTGTCTATGAGCACACAATGTAATACGTAAGAAATTCCAGTTTTGAACAAAATCACTGTTTATTATTCAATGATGCCAGTGACATTTGGGTTAAGTATATTTTTAAAGTAGCTATGTATAATTTCGACAGGTGAGCTTTATTATTCAGTTTCTGTGTTAGGGCTAACCATCATGGCCCTAAACCTACAAACAGCATATAAGACAATATTGGCCCTATCTGAATCAGTGTTGTACTGAACTGGAGGCTTAGACTTCAACTGAAGTAGAAAGCATGTAATATGAAGTAATTGCATATTAAATCATCAGCAAGGACTTTTCTCATAAATGATTTTTTGTAACTGTATCAATCCTGTAGGTCTTTCAGAACATTTAAAAAACTCCTGTACAAATCGGTCTGCATCTTTAGGCACCCAAGAATCTTTAAAAATCTCTCAAAAGTATTGTCCAAAACTTTCCACTTACTTCTACATGGTGTAACTTCTTTTTGTTAGAATATACACATACTTTGGTGTTTAGATTTTGCATATTTATCTTTCTTTTGATATGCAATATTTAAATAAATACAGATTTTGCATCTAGATGGACCGTGACTTTGAATAGGTTCTTAAGATATTTGGATAGCTGTCAAAAATTACGTTGACTTATTAATAACTACCACATGGCTTAAGTATTTCTTTTTAGTCACATTCACATCATGCTTTTATTCTACCTAATTGTTATTAATCTAAACATTATTCAGTACGATAAAGCTTAATGCATTTTAACTCAGAGTCCATAGTTTTTTTCATTATAATACAACAGTGTATCATAGAGGAGAAACATTTCAAATACACTTTTATAGCTTTCTTTCAAGAGAAAGCCCTCAAGTGCTTTAGAGTAGATTGCAAAATCTTTAATCCAAAACCAGAAATAATAAAATGTGCTGCGCTCTTCCATGTCCACAGAAACAACCTTAACAGTAAGATTTTTTGTAATGCAGGTGAAGGGACTCACTGCAGATCTGGGACAGATTGCAAGACATTGTAATATGGTGCTAATTCAAGTTTGTCTTGTATTCCTTCCCTCAGAAAACTACAGATATACATAGTCTTTTTTTATGATGTAGTAGTCAGCTTTGTCAGAAAGAGTGAGCATGTTGTATCTGGATAGTTGACATTGAGAACTGATATATTTTGAGCAAGGGGATATGGAAAGTGTCAAGTGAGGAAGGATTCCTCAAGCTGTCTGAGAAGCATCATCAACTGATGGAGTCTCAGCTGAATTTCTGGATACTTCATTTTTCAATTTTATTTACTTTGTAATAAGACTAACATTTATAACCTTTTTAAATCACAGGTCAAAGTTTTCTGGAGTTGACATAGTGACCTCTTCCCTCCATATGCACCTTCCTTTTTCCCCTTTCACTCCTCCACCACCCAATTATAAATCAATGCTATTTATTTTGCTGTGCTAAAGAAACAGAAATATAGTGGCATATTAGGGTCATAAGTTTGGACCAGGTTGGTGATTATCAAGCCTTTAAGATTTTGGAAATGTCATTGCCTTGGGTTGAAACGAATAGGTTCCATAAAAGTTTAATTTTGGTTACTGAGTCTAGAAGTCTGATTAACTGGATGTTGCTCAGAGCATCTCCCGTCCTCCTGTATATTTTCAGCAAAACAAAGCCCACCAGGAGCCATTTAACATGTTTGTCTTTTCACGTGCTGTGAGCAGTTCGATTCAGTCCACAGACGCTGCTTTAGGAAGTCCTGTGGTCTCTGTTGTAATACAGATATTCACTCTCCATCCTCTTCGAGTAGGAAAGATACTTTTCTTTAAAGGTAGCATCTTTGGCTAAGTAGTCATTCATGGTAAAATTTCAAGTGGCCTGGAAGATTTAAAACAAAAAATATAAGAAACTGGACAAACAAATTTGCAGAAGGCGTGTTGTTTACATTACAATGTTTTAATCTTCCACCTTTTTGAAACTGATAATTTACATATCTAACAATTCCATTCAAATCTGAATTAATTGGAAAAGATGAAACTGTGATGCATATTATTATTAATATGCAAAATAACCTAACCAACAATTTTTCCTAAAAGGTTCTTGGCTTTAAAAATAGCATGCCTTATTTTCAAGGCTTTGGTTAGAGCCATTAATGTTCCTGACTGTTTTCTTCAGGCTATAGCAAGTTACACAGTGACAGTAAGATATTGTAGATGTTCCAGGTAGAGAAGCAGGGGCAGAGGGCACTCCACCACCACACTCCTTCTGAATCTCTAGGCAGCCTTCTGACTCTCTCCCACAACACAGTGGAAATGAGTTTCCAATCTGTGACTATAATGCTTTGCTTATTTTGGTTTCCATATTTGTTTTCATCATCTGGCTTAGTAAATCCTCTGACAAGGACCTCTTCTTCATTGAGAGTCCTGCAGAAACACTATTTGGGCTTCCAGCCCTTCTTACCAAACGCAAGAGAGTGAGGCAGGTCTCCCCTGGAGATCGGCAGATGATCTTCATGTGAGCTCCACCCTGGCACACTGCAGTCCAGTTCAGCCTCGGGTGAAGTGGTCACTCCTGTGCTCAGGTGAGCAGCACAGAACACTTCCTTGATGCTCTGCCATGACTTTCCACTTTCTATCGTCTTATCCATCTCACCTGTACTACTGCACTTTAGCATTAGGTTGCTTGAATTCCCACACTGATAACAGACTTTCCCAAAGATAATAGCTTTCCTAGAACACTGATAAAATGTTCTGTCATGGGACCAATTGTACACACAGCTGTCACAGCCTCTGCCTGTCATGCCTGATCATGCAGTGCATGGCCAGAGCACGCAGAAGGCAATAGCACTTCACCTGTGATTAATAGCTACTAGAGGCCATAGTGCTGTCGTGAGCATCCTTGTCTATTTGTGGGTTTCAACACAGATCACTCAGTGGAAAGGCAAGTGCACTGACCCAAGCTGGCTGTCTTTTCCCTACCATCAAAATTGAGTGCCCATCTCAAGAGAAAAAGAGGGGGTAAAGGCTGGCAGCTGAATTTGGTGCAAACATAGGAAAGTGAATGATCTACCCCTCTGCCTTAAACTTCACTGCTCATTTTTTGTTGTCTTTTACCTGATTCGTTACAAAATTGGGCACAGAAGTCAGTTTGCAAGCCAGGTAACAAAGGATTTTATGTAAACTAAGTTGGTTAATTTTCAGAGCACTTTCCATCTCAAAAGGCTATTCAAAGTATGGTGAATTCAGTCTCCCACAATGCCATGAAGGGAGTCTTATTTTTGCTATGTAGGCCTATAAATCAGTGTAATCATAAACAAAGAAATTAAACATCAGGAATTATCGCTGACCTAGAAACCTGATCCTTTTGTCTTAAATCCCTTGCTTACCCCGTAGACCACACCTGTTTCTATTTGCCTTCCAATAAACACAGGTATGACAATGTATTCACTGCAGCTGCACAGCATTTATCACTGTTGATGTTTCCATTACATGGGAGTACACAACTTTTCATTTTACATTTAATTAAATGTCTTTATAGTTTTATTATGAGACAATTAATCTGTCAGAAGACAACAACAGATTGTAAATGAGATCTTGGACATATACCAGCATTTTTCAAGCACTATTTATATTATATTTATAGCCTTTAATTTTATAGGTAATAACTATCTAACAATGGATTGATTTGGGACAACGTTGTGTTATCAGATACACTATTAGCTTCTTTCACCTACTGTTCTCTGTCTTCATTTCTTTCTCACAATGACAATGAGCAATTTGTCTGTTTAAGCAGCTAGATTAATTATTTTCAGCTGCCCATGTGACTGTTTTAATTCTTCCCAAATGGCCTGAAATGCACCACAGATATTGCCAGTGCTATCTCCCCTATTAGTTTAATTATGCTTCAGAAGCTCTACTTTACTTTTAAGTTTAACATCTGGAGAGCAAGTCCTCCTCTTCTTGACAATTGTGTGATGGCAAGTACTGGCTTTTTATCTAGAACCTGAACTGGGGAGAGAGCAAATGAGAGATTTAGTCTCCTGGGTTGTGGATCCATGATCTCCTTCAGACACAGAGTTCACTACTATTCTGCTTCATGACAATGACCTGAATCAGCAAGTAAAATGAGATTTTATGTTAAGTTGGGCCAAATTTAGCCCTTAAGTAAGCAGGAGAAGAGGTTGCACTATACCTGAGGTGACCTTATTACTCTGTCATTAATCTGCTTTGTTATGCCTGAAGAATCGTGGGGGTCTCAGAACTGCTGGTAATCTCCTCTGCCATATGTGTGGTAATATCTGAACACAGCGGGATAAATTAAGAATAGTCCCATCCTTGCTTTATTACTTGTAAATCAGCCCATTAATATTATCTGAATGCAGTTTGTTAGGATTAACGTAGATGATATTTGAATTGCCACAGTGATTACTTCTTAAAAACTAACATGAATTCTGAAACTTAGAAATGAATTAGTGCTGAAGGTTAAAAACCCCTTCAAATACAGCAAAAAGAATAATAAAGAGTTAACCTATCAATAGGAACAAAACAACTTGAATCAAGAATATGCAAAAATGTATTTTACTGTAGTTTATCGGAATTCCAAAAGAACTAAAGATGAAGTATTGTGAAGTATTGGCTTGGGAGCTACAGTACATCTTGGTGAGGCAGCAGAGCTCATAAATCACAGCTCCATTTGAATTAGCATAGGAAATTAATATTATGGAAGATTTTACTTTTCTTTTTTTTTTTTTTTTTTTTTTGTAAACATGTCTTTTCTCTGATTTACAAAGAAAACATTTTACATTACTCCCCACCACTCTCTGATCTGGCTGGTCCTCTGCACTCTCATTTTTTACCATGGGTTTCAGTCAGCTGCATTTGAGAGGTGATTATTTTTTTCTGATTTTTACAGCCTCTTTTTTAGAAATAAATCCTCTGACTGTCATAAAAGATCACAAGCAATGATGACTCAGGATGAGCAGTGACTGCCTATGGGCACAGACAGGTTAATTAAAAATATGCCTCCTCTGTAACAGGCGGCACCTTCTTTCTCTTGTAAAGATATGCCAAGAAATAATATATAAACAATATGTCTCTAATGTGATGAAAACTAAACAGAAAAACTCCTCTGTTACATGATTAGAGCGACTTCATAGCATTAACGTTTTCATTTGCCAAGGTCCTGCCAAAATCCTTGGTTTTATTGAGCATTGCATATAAAAGTTTCTGAAAATTTTTCACTTTGATTGTTTTCATTGCATTAATAAAAAACAGTGCTTTGGCATTGTACAGGTTGACTGCTTGCTTTGCCTTTTAAGTTTTGTAATTGTTTACAGCAGTGTGGTGGAGACTTTATAGTGCTGAGTGTGTTGTGAGGGCCCAGCACAGGGAAGGGAGGAGAGGACCCAATCTGCCCCTTTCAGGGTGCAGGGGGTGCTGGCCGGGGAGCCTCTGTGGGGAGCCCGCTCCTCCTCTCTGCTCGTGCTCCCTTTGCGGAGGGCAGTGAGCCATTCCGCTAAGGCAGCGCTCTTGTAGGATGCACCTAATTACCCACAATTGCTCCATCTCGTTGTGAAGCCTGGGTGGACATTGTGGGCATAGGTTGGAAGGTCTTTGCTTTAAATATAGAAGATGTGTTTAAGCAGTTCGTAACAATCAGTTGGTTTCTACAATATAGTGTCTCGGATTTTTTTCTACCTGTAGTGATTTTCTTAGAATTCTGACAGGCTAGAAAAAGTATGAAAGTGAAAAATGGCACAAAAAGGGATGAGCCTTTTTTGTGGGGGGTCTTGCCTGGTAGAACAGGTCCTGCCGTTCCATAGCAAGCTCAGCAGCCATCAACAGGCAGGAGGGCAGCTTGTTATTACATCCTGCAGTGCTGCACCATGAGAAGAAAAGCCCTGAGAAACTTTGTGTCAAAACAGAGCAAGACAGTACCTTCAGATTTTTTTTTTGTTTTGAAAATAGCAGTCTTCCAGTTGGAAAGCTACTGATGTCATGGTACTTGAAAACCAGATCTTATCTGGACAATTTTAAATGTTCTTTCTAAAGGTGGTCGTCTGAGCAGCATGTTATACCATGCCCTATCCTGGGGTTGTTCAGGGGTATCCATATAGGAATAAATGCCCAAATAACTAATTATCTTTGGTACCAGCATATGAAGAATTTAGCTGCTGATAATCTCTGAAAGTATTAATAGTAATCCAGCCTGATCCAGTTTAGCTTGTAATATCTGAAAGTAGCACAGAAAATACAGCAAGTCACACCACAATAGTTTTGTATTCACATTGGTGAGAGGTAAGGTTTATTTTAATGTACTTGTGGATTCTCAGAACAAGGCATTTGCTATCATATCATCCCGTAACATGTCAGAGAAGTAATGCTTCCAATAGAAAGATGGCAGATTGTCAACTACTGATGGTGATTCGGGGATGTAACATTTTTATGGATAGAATTACAAAAGAACAGCATTAACTGCATATGGCAGAAACACTGTTAGGTATTGACTGCAGGGTAAGCTAAACTGAAAATCTTGTGCTCTTACTAGGATCAGAAACCTTATGTTTAAAATCACCTGTTAGTAAGACTGCTGTTACAGATAGACTCTGGGCAGAGGGTTACATCCATTGTTGTTTAGGACAACAAATTAAAAGTACACCAAAAATGATGATTGATCTATTAAATGTTAAATAGAAAGTGTTGTCCTATTTCACTTGCCCTACAGAGAGAACTGCAGTTTGTTTTTCAGTGGGAAAGGCTGGATTATTCCTCTGAAGAAGGGTCTGCATCCCTGCAGGTTTTTAAGAGGTGAGATGATTACACAAAGCTGCAGCTGACTCCGTCCACTGTCACTGTGAGTTCTCCAAACTGTCACTCCATGTGACCATTGCCAGACTTGTGTGCACTGGTTTTATGTTGTTAGATGAATCCACAGAGCTGATATTTAGAGCCAAGGTTTGTAGGCCCACCATTTTATTCTTTATGTGCTGAATTCTATGTTGTGGTGTTCGCATTTTATAATAACAAGCCCTTGATATAAAGTAGACTTTACTCTATACGCTGCTGTCATTTCTGCACACAAAAAACTCTTAAATACTCTCAGTTTAAGTTAATAAAAGAATGCAAAACACAAGAAAACTTCTGAATAATCTGAAGTCAAGGGATTCTCAGGGTTGGTTTTTTTCCATACAGCACCTAATTATCTGTTTTCACCTGGCCTTGCCTCACTGAGCCTAATAAGCAGAATCTGTCTTACTATCCTCTTCACAATATAACTTAATGTATTTTTTTGAGTTCGTTGCTGTGCTAGCCCCCACTGTCTCAGAGTAGATTCTTCTTAGGCTGGGTTGCTCAGTACTGTGCCCGCTCCAGTTCTGCCTGTCTCCAATTCTTTAGGCAGTCCCTTCCACTGTTCAACAACTGTCATGGTGAAGATAGTGGGTTTTTTTCCTAACACCTACTGATAATTCCCCCTGCCATCAGTTGTGTCCATTGCTGCTTGTTCTATCATC
The DNA here is from genome assembly GCF_963082525.1 of Nesoenas mayeri. NCBI lineage: Eukaryota > Metazoa > Chordata > Aves > Columbiformes > Columbidae > Nesoenas > Nesoenas mayeri. Next base: position 16,965,359 of record NC_137554.1, on the reverse strand, counting down.
ACACACCTCTTAGGACAGTCTGGCTCCATCTTTTCTACATCCTTCCTTCAATAGCTACAGATAACGGTAGGATCCTCCCAGAGCCTTCTCTACTTTGGGCTGAACAAACCCATTTTTCTCAGCCTCTTCTCCCTCATCATATGTTCCAGCCCCTCACCACCTTTGTATCCCTCCACTAAACTCACACCAGTATGTCAATCTCTCCTTTACTGGGCAGGCCACATCTGGACACTGTTCTCCAGATGTGGTTTCACAAGTGCCACAGGGAGGGGAATATTCGCTTCCCTTCAACTTCTCACTACACTCTTGCTAACACAGGCCCTACACATCTGGCCGCCTTCGCTAGCAGGGCACACTGGTATGCAATAGTCAGCCCAAACTATTATGCAAAAAAATCGTGGTTGTGGATAGTATAGGTTACTTTCCGAGCAGGGCTGAATGAGGAGCCTTTGGTGGAAGTTAAAATACTTTTGAAATCTCCATGACAAAGTAGTTCTTCATTCTGCAGGTAATATAAATTTAGAAAGGTTTTCTGGGCAGTGTTCTAAGTGGAAGGACATAAAGGTTGTTCAGGAAACAACCAATGCTTCACTTAAGGTTGGAGTTAAGAGATCTTTTAACAATTCCTTTGCATAAGGATAGGCAGAGGATCAGTGCCAGTGCTCTAATTGAAATCCTATCTGAAGTGTGGTGTGTACTAAAATAGCCATTAGAGATGGTGAGAAGAAAAAAAAATCCAAAATCTGTTTTCCTCATCCTAGTTTAGTTCCATGAAACAGGCTCATCACTTGCAAATTATAATATTATAATATTAAGCCTTGTAAATGGTGTTCCATTCATTTCCTGACCAGGTAAAGCATCTTATCTCTTTTTACCTGCTCCTCTCTTTTCCCAGTAGCATTCTGCACCTGGAAGTTGGCAGACAAATGTTGATTATTCTGCTTGTCCTCTTATGCCACCATTTAAATCGCTGATGTCTTGAACCAGAAGCTTTTATGCAAGTTGTTCATATGAACAAAAGAAGAGCAATTTAGGTAGCTAAATGTAGGGTACCTCACCTGGCCTCCAGCTGCCACTCCAGTTGAGCATGGTCATATCTGCCAGTCCTCTGCAGATGCCTTAGGTGAGTGACAATTCTAGGTTGAGAGTGTATTTTACAAAATGTTAACTTACAGAAAGTTCAAACTGGAAATATTTGCTAATGTGTAGCCATTGCAGCATGTCCAGTCTAAAATGCAAGGCAAGAAGAAAAATAAACAAAGAAAATTTAAAAGCCACTATTGTATAAAGCATAGGATAAAAATAAGGCAAATAATTTGAGTAAGTGAATTGTCTAATAAAAATATCAAGGACCGTAAAAAGAAAAGTAAGCCAATTAAAGCTTTCTAATAATTGGGTTATTCTGCCTAAAAGTCTCAATGCAATAGGACACATATTTGTGTTCTTATGCCTTATCAAGAAAAATACTTCTATGGTATTTATAGATGAACTTGTAATATATTACGTATTTTATGTTTTCCCATTAGAAGTGACCTAAAGTTGTTGAAAGAAACTTGTACCTCTGGCTCATAAGTTGACCTAAGTCTAGGATGCATTTTTATGTGATTATATGTCAAAGTTTTCATCTCAAGGTTTACCAACCTCCTACTGAAACATCTACTGAAAATGAGAAAATAAAACAGGATAATGATGCACTATTTTGGTTTTGGATGGGATATCTACTGATGAGGTGAAAATATATATTCTCTTCCCATCTCTTCTTTCATCCATACACTGAGATTCTTTTAATGAGAATTTTCTTCCTGCAGTAGAACAGTGTAGATAAAGATGCATGTCCAGGAGGTCTCTTTAACTGTCAAGTAGCAAGATTGGCATATTGATAATTGAAAAGTCTCTTAATATAGATTTTTTTTTTAGATTTACTTTTTTTTTTTTTTTTCAATAGGACACCGATTTTGTGTACTGGATATTTCAATCAAATTTTTTGTTCCATTTAGAAAAAAAGAGATTGTAAAATGTTCCAATAGTTTGTGGAAAGAAAATAATCTGTATTCTTCTGAGTTGCATAGTCATTGTTTTCAAAAAGCTAGTAGGATTTTAATTGTCTATTAGCTTTAAAAATGGATACCCCTCAGAGAAAGACAAGTTCTATTTATTTGCAGAAAAAGTATGCAAATAAAGGGTCAAATGAAAGTGCTTTCACACAGATACTTCATTTTTGGACTCCGACAAGGTTGGTACAGCATTTTTTGTGTGCTTCCATGTGCTTTCTAGTGCATTGGAGCCATTTTAATAATAATTTGTTCTGTAACAAATGTCTGGAATCCATTTTTAATGTTCCTTAGAGAACTTATTTCTAAATTATCAAAGCTAAAAAAATAATTAACTATTGGCCCATTAATTACATTTTAAATTTCTGCATTACTCCTCTGAGTCATTATAAAGATTATAGTAATTCTGATTCTTGGTTAAACTTGCTCTGGGATCACACCAAAACATTGATCTTTGTAAATATTCATCAGTTTCATCAGTGCTGTTGGGCTGGGAAGCCTGATGTTCTGGCATCTTCTTTTAGTGGGATTTTTTTCCAGAAAAAAAAAAAAAAAAAGGTTCCATAGAGCACAGGGAACTCTGGAAAAGCCTGGAAAATGCTGTAAAGTGACAGCACATATATGTATATATTTGTATGAAGATTATAATGATGACAATCCATCTATCGCTCTTACACATCGGTGAGCCATGTTTTCACTGGGGTTTATCAAAAGGGGAAAAATCACATTTTTTAGCTGCTTTGTAAGACTTTGAATGTAATGCAGTGAAGCTGATAATTTGTGGGATTTCTTTCAGCTAGAGAATTGTTGATAGTTGTCTTACAAAAGTTGTATCAATCTGTTGTGTATCTGAAAAAAATATGGATTGGCAGTTAATTGCAAAAAGCCAGACAAGGCTGACAAATCAGCTCTAAGATACTGATTTAGGTTATAGTAAAAAGTGTACATTCTTCTTTGGACTTAGTGCTTTGTTAAATTAGATGGCCAGAGGAAAATGAACAGAATGATCTTTTCTTGAATTTTACAGTTTATAATCTTCAGAGTCTGGTAGAAGGCACTTGTTTTAATATTTATTAAGATGTGATACTTAGATTTCACAGAATAAGTCTAGAAGTGACTAACATCTTGAAGTGTGTGTGATAGTTTCTTTGTAAATTATAATTAATATCTAAAAGACTCCCATAAAAAACTTCACATACAGTTCAGTCAAAGATTTCAAACTGCTTTACATAGGCATATAAATACTACTACTATGAGGAAACTCAAAGAAAAAGTGACTGAAGGCCAGTTCGAAAACTGTGATGTAGTTCCTACTTTTTCAAACCTCTCAGTTCTTAAACTAGAAATGAAACAGGTCTAAAGCTCTTTGGTGATCTTCTACCATGAGAATATATTGTATCCCTTGAGATATAAAGCCACAGAAGACATGAATTATTAGAGTGAAGAATTTGTGAGTTGAAAAGACATTTTATTAGTCATTCAAAGAAGACACATCATTTTTCAGGAAAAATACATAAACAAATGCATTTCATGACCACAGACCAGACCTCATTTTGAATATTTAGTTTAGACTAAAAAGAAGACCTCCCATTATGTACCAAGTTTATTCATTTCAGAAAGGAAATGTAATATCTGCCCTAAACCACTAAGAAAATATGATCTCTTTGCATCCAAGACACATCTCTCCTATAAAAAATGAATAAGTAATAGTTAGTTTTAACCTAGTTATGTCCTCATCAAAGCTGAGTGAAAACATGGGTTTGCATTATATCTTAAAGGTCAATAGTTTGAGTGAGCTGGTTTTAGTATGTTTTGGGTTATTGAACACAATATAAAATGCTAGTATAATGTTTTTATTTTTAATGGGTAGAATATATATTTAAAAGACAAAGGAAACTACAGAAATACAGGCACACACATTTACACATCTAACAGTAAAATTGATCCAATTTGCCAAGTTTGTGTGTATTTCAGAGCTCAGATCTTGAAGATTTTGAACACCCTGTGTTCCCTCACCACAGTGGGAGGTTAGGGAACCAGTCATCTTGCAAGATGCAGGATTAGATATTGCAATAATCTCCCACTCCCTCAATATTTACATCCTAATATTTCATCATCCTCCCAAGTCCATAGCCTTCTCTAGTACCCAGGGAGACAGATGGCTCACAAGATTACAAGCTATGGAGATTTGGTGCTACAGACAGGTCCCCCGGTATTCTAAGAAAATTAACAATTTATTTAAACAGCTCTGTCAGATGCAATCCTCTTTGCCTCATTTTGTCTCCTGCTGGCTCTGTCTCATGTACGATTGCCTGCACATAGATTCACTGGTTACAGATTAATGATGAAGGAAAGAAAAGAAACATAGTTGTGAGCCGTATGACCTGTGGGTGCACTGGACAAACATGTGAGCATAACTAGAATAGGAAACAAAAAAAATATAACAATATTTTGCACCATCTTTGTGAAATAACTTTCTCTTTTTTGCAGCTGAAACAGATTTTTGCCTGTTGAGCAGCTCTAAAATAAGTCCAAGGATTATCTGTATCACATTGGTCCCAAGAACATCAGACTTCAGATAAGGAGGGCACCAGTCTGACTCTGAACCTTGTAAAACCATATCTGCTGCTACTTCTGGTTGCTGTTTTGTCCATTGTGGCCAACAGAGCTGCCCACCAGCTGATGGACAATGAGTACCAAGGAGCAGGCACACAATCAGCAGGTGGCTGTTTCACACAGAAAAGTCTTACACCTCACTGATTATTACAGCACTGTGCAGTTTTCTGAGCTGGCTAGTGAAAACAGGTAGCCAAACTGAGGATCTGGTTGTCGTGGAAACTAGCTGTATATTGATGAGGGGCCACTTACAGGACTGAGTGATTAGCCATGTGGCTCAGTGTCACAGATGGCGATCACATTCTTCCTTTCTTCTTCCATGCCACTGCTGTGCTGCAGGTCTTACTGTGGCCACTGTATTGAGGAGAATGATGATCACTTGCTGCCTTGTAATTTAAACCTAATGCCAGACATAACTAAGCATGCGTGCCAACCAAAGCTCTTAAATTCAGTATGTGATCGTTCATTCAGCTGGAAGGGAGTCACTTAACTGCAGAGTCTGCTTCCCAGCCTGAGGCATGCTGAGAAAGCAGAGTTGTACCCAAGGGTCTCACTCAACTGAAAGCCTCATGGTTCATACTGCAGTGCTTGGTTTTGGCTTGAAGAGGAGCAATGAAGTAACCAGGCAGCAACATGCTTGCTCCCTGAACCCTCCCGTTTTCTCTGCATTTCTGAGGAATGCATGTTGGTGGTTTAGCAACAAGGATGTAGCAACACCTGGGAAATGAGAAGCTGCAGCTATTCACTCTCCAAGACCCGAGCACAGGTGGGCAGGTGTCTTATAAAAGTGTGCAAGAAAATCAGATCTGTAGAAAAAGGGAAACCCGCATGTATGGTATTCCAGATTTGCTTATTATGGAAGTTCTCTTTGAAAATAGTGTTGCTTCTCTTTTACTTAGCAAAATAAGTGTAGTTTCAGTAACTATAATCTGTCTCATGTATTTTAACATAGCATTTATGTGAATAACTACATTGGTACATGCTACACAATTTGTCAATGGTGTATTGTGTTTGCCTATCACCAGAAATACTAGAGCTAAGACATACTAGGACTGAATTTGCCTTTTTCATAAATGAATTGCAAGGGGTGTATAACTGTCCTGTGATCTTCCCATACCATATCCTTTTCCATGCTGTCACTCTGCATTAAATATTCTTGGTTAATGATATCGTAATCCCATTTGAATTTTCTACTATTGACTGTTATATCACTTTTTTTCATTATCACCTTTAATTTCCTCCATGCTATTTGGAGTATCTCCTAAATTTACAGCTGTTCCTATTCAATGTCATTGTTAAATTTCATTGATACACTGGAGGTGTCTAAAAGATGTGCAGATGAGATTCTTAGGGACATGGTTTAGTGCCTTGATTAGGTTAATGGTTGGACTCAATGATCTGGAGGGTATTTTCCAAACAAAATTATTCTATTAATCTCTCTTTTCTATTAAAACCATTACTGAAAACATGAAACAGCATCTGTTCTCCAGTCCAGCAGTTCTGTTTTCTGAATATCACAGTGAGTCTCTCTCCACCATTCTCATTGCCATTTGTACTCTTCTCCTCAGCTGAACTAATGGTATCTCATGTGGCACCACCCTCAAATGCCTTGATCAGAAGCATCTAATCTTTTGTAATTCCTTTGTCAAGCAAGATCAGTTCTGCCAGGTAATTTGGTGGTTTGATCCGGCATAAGAATTCTGAACAGAATGAATGCAGCCTTTTATCTCATTTCCTTTTTTTTTTTCAGTGTTTTCATGCTTTTGTGCATTTGCTTGCGTCTAGTCCATGTTTCACCCTTTTTCTCAAATGCTTACTGATACAACCTTTACTTTCCTTGTTCTATTTGTATACTGCTGAAAATCCTTCGACAACCTTCTTAAGTTCCTTTGCAATACTAGCTAAACTTCACTCTAGTCAATTCTCTCCTACATTTCCCAGCCTTTAAGTAGTACCTTTTTCCTGCTGAGTAATGCTTTTTGTTCCTAAATCTTGACGTTATTGTTGGTTTTATTCTTAGTTCTTCTCCATTCTAGTGTCTTCTCAGGAACAATTCTTCATCCAAGGAGGTCTGGAGCCTTTTCTTATCAGGTTCTTTTTTCTTCACTTGGGAAACAGCGTCCAAATAGTTTTCTCAACGTTGACAGGAATAAATTAAAGTTTCTGTTTTGGGCCATCTCCAGCCTCTCTCTTCTTTCTTACTGTTGTTGTAAAGACACATAGTGTCCCATGGAAAACAAATACATCTTTACTCTCTAATTGGCATTACAGAAGACAAAGGCAGTTTTCTACAAATGTATACACATATTCTTTCCCACATGGTTTTCCACAGGCAGTTTGGAAAAACTCATTCAAAGAAAACTGAACTTCGCATGATTTTTCATTGTTTCAGTCCATGATATACTGAGAGTTTTTCTCTTTCTTCTTCCTGTAGTAGAAAACTGCCACATTCTTATGCTACAAACACTAGCAGCTGCCATAAAAAAGTTACTTAGGATTAAATAAAAGAAGATCATAAATAATTCTATTAATCTAAGATTTACAAGCATAAATTATTTTATACTATTGTTTTTTCCGTAGTTTTCCCAATATATGGCTACACTAAAGCAAGTAGTTTATCAAGGTAAATATTTCCGTTCTTAACTGCTTTGTATCATGTTCAGTGCTTTGTACTTTCACAAAACAAGTATAACTGGAGTTGTCCACAAACTCACAGCTGACCAACCACTTTTCTCACCAGTGAATTAATGTACTAGCTTCAACACTGTGGAGAGTCAGACACAGTGGCCCCACACACACAAAAAATCCCAACAGTATGAGTCAATGCAGTATTTTTTATTTTTTTTTTTAAAAAGAGGAAAAATCATTCCAGCACAGCACCATGTCCTAAGCTGAACTGTTTGAAACCAAGTAGCAACTGAGCCCCAGAAGACCAGGTTTACAGGATGAGAGACAACATCAAGCTATTTCTTGAATCTTTTTTGACAAAGGCAGGAGACTGTGGGAAATCTTTGGCTACAGTACCAAGAAATCTTGCATCAAAGCATAAACTCTCTGGACCTAATTTTCACTTAACAGAGACATCTCCTTTCCATGAGAGAGCATTAATGTGTGTATAAGTCTTATACTCTCTTAAATATCTGTTTGAAATAAGTGGTACTGAAAGGTCTTCATAAAACCAGTAATTTTGCCTTTGCCATTTCTGTCCACCCCAAAACCAAGAAAAATCAAATGTTTCATGTCTCCCTATTACCCTACATAAAGAAGTTCTCAATTTATAAGATGTCCTGCTCTCCCCTGGTTTCTCAGACAGCCCTGGTTTTAATTTGGCAGCTCTCAGTGGTCTCTGCAATATGATTCAGCTGTTCACTATAACAGCCACCTTCCCATAGGAAAACATTTCCAAACATAAAAAGTCTTGGATAAAATTTCTTAAAGAAAAACATTGAAAAATCCATAAATCAAGAACAAAAAATGTAAAAATACAGTTACTGTCACAGACTATCCCCCTTTTCTCTCCCCCATCTACCTCTAAGAATGAAAATACACATAACGCTGTGCCATAACTCATCACATTGGAGTAAAATCTGTTGAAAGGGGAAGTACTCATTTATCTGTCTTCAAACCTTCTCCTTGTAAGGGAGGAGGGATCCATAGCTATCAATGTTAAGGTGAAACAATAACTTCTCCAGTAAAAGATCATTGAATGTGCAAAGGTGATATAAGCAGATCTTACAGACTTCCTGCAGGACTATGTTCTGGTTGTAAGAAAATCTGTACAATAAAATTGTTAGTTTGTTTGCTGGTATAATAAAAAAAATGACCCACTGAAGGGGACAAGGGAACCTCTTTCTCCCAGTGTTTTTTTGTTCTCCAGGGTACCATTTGTTAAAAGCTGTTTGGTGCTATGTGCTCCAAAAACTTTAGGACAGGAGTGGTAGAGAGAAGATCGAACTGTCATTCAGAAAAATGCAAAAAAGCACATGGGATGGATGTGCCTTTCTGTTAATCCTAGTCTGTCTGTCTCTCTCTTCTGCTGTCTTTTCCTTCCTTGTTATATTGATAGTAGCAGCTAAATGTGAGCGATTAGCATTCTAATCTCTGAAACACCTGCACACAGCTCAAGATTTTTTAGCCTACCTACAGGATTAGCAGGTCTGGTGCTGAAGGTAATGGAATTGGATATTAGAATCCAGAGGGAGTTTTGAAAATCACAAGGCTGCTTTTAGCTTTGGCAAAGGAGTTTCTTAGAGGATAGCCAGCAAGTGCAGTTCTGAAAATCCTGCAGCCCAGTCATATGCAGCGTATCACTTAGTAGTGGCCTACTTGAGGCAGTTTACTTTTAATTCTTAGTATAAATGTCAGCAATAAACTTTAATGTCTGAAGTTTAATACTTTATTCTGAGGGGAAATATCAAAGCACATCTTTCTTTTATACACAACAAGAATGTACAGATTTGAGTTGCCTAATTACACTGACATTTTTTAATAAATGTATAATAAGTGGCTGGATAAGAATGAAATATTAAAAACGTGGATTTTTTGGTTCAAGCTTGTAGGCAGCAAAGAGAAAAAGTGAAGTTGGGAGTATAATTCTGGGGTAGAAAGATGCAGTTCTATTGAGATTGTTAATGACTGCAAAGCTGAAAGAAATCCAATTGGTGACCTGGAATAGAAGGTCAGACGAGGTCAAATCAGTAGGAATTCCTGAAGGCATGGGCAACCAGAGCAAATGTGATTCCTCTCTTTGCCATACAAAGTGAAGGAATTGAATGAATAGTAATTTTGAACTCCCTCTATGGTACGTCATGGTGTGTTGTGTGCCTAGCAACAGCAACGCAGTAATATTCCCCATGATGCTTACACAAATGGTGAGTTGTGGAAGAGTGAAAACAATTTAATAGCACATAAATGTGAGAAGATATCCAGTAGCCTTTCAAGGGAAATCACCATGACATTAATCTGAAATTTACTTGGAGCTGCCGTAATAACTCTGTGGTATTCCATGAGAAAAAGACTCAATTTTTTTCACTTTGGAGGAAGGTTTGTAATATCCAAATTTTATATTCCTGTAATATTCACCTGTAAAATATAAACAGTGTATAAAAATAGAGTATGTCTGGGGCCAGTCAGGAGGGATGCTTAGAATCTGTTCACACATATTTTGAGGACTTCAATTTTAAACTGAGTCCCACAGAAATGCAGATCTAAAGCAGGACTGTTTCCAGCAAACCTGGGCCCCCTGCACTGTTATTTAGATAGGTCTTCCACTTCAAAATGAGTGGCAACTTCACCACCCATTTTTTGATCAAAGAACTTTAGCATCCTCACTGAGTGATAAATGAGGGGACAAACAAAAGAAATATGTCAATCAGGCATTTAGTTATTTATGGAGAGATATAAGGGAATATCGTGCAGAGGTTTCATATTAAGAACTGTTCTGAGCCAGGGCTGAGGTTGAAGAATAAGAAATGGTCACATTCCCCCAAGACTCTGGCTGTCACCAATAGTCACTGACCAGCAGCGTGGCAAGAAGGATGAGCAGTAGATATTGCATACTTCAAACTCGTCCTAAAGGACTCCATAATTGAATATCTCCTGTGGGAACACACTGGTAGCAATAGTCCTAATGTATATGACCACACCTTATGTGAAAATATTGAATGCATTGCTGAAATCTTGCGCATGCAGATGATTGGAATCAGTCATGCTGATAAAAACCTGCAGACTCCCTGCCCTTTCCCTCTCTTGCCAGTTTGATCTCAGTGTAAGAAGTGGATTAGAATTGCAAAAGATTCTGTTTGTCACAGGAAGGCACATGAATGTATTGAGAATTGCAACAAATTATGTGAACTTATTTATGGAAGCTGGTTTATGTCTATATCCATTCCTACATTTTAGTTATTTCACTTGTGCTTCTAAACTTCAGCTCTAAAATCAGAAGTCTATTAATGAGAAAAAGATGTTGGGAGTCATGGTGGTTTATGTCAGCGTTAGTACGCTAGAGATGTTGTTTTGCAGAAAGTGCGTAAAAGATTTTAAAGAAAGAGGTGACAGAGTTTGATATTAAATCATTCATCATCTTCTCTTGGAACCACACAGAACTGACACATTCATTGCAGACATTTTAATAAGAGCACTATAGAAACTGAACTCTTATTAAAGCAAGTTGCTATAATCTTACTGTTCCCTTAAATATACTGTATTTCTCAACTTCACCATCTCTATCCAGAGAAAGACCCTATTTATATTATAGCAACAGGTAGAAGTAAACACCGTGGCTTTAGAAACTAGAACTATAGAAATATCAAGAATTTAACTACTTAAATACTGTCAGTGTTGCTTTGTAGCTGAGCAGTGGGTGTGTGGATCTCTGTGTTGGGTCTTACTAACGATCACAGAACATCCTGTGAGCACCTTTTGGTGCCCCCAGCTGCATTACAGCCCTCACCTCATGTCCCACCAGACATTGAACAAATCCACCCACACCCACATCCACACACACACACATCTGCCTGTAACCCTCTATAAGGAGAGCAACCTGCACGAATCCTAAAGAACACATTGAGGCAAATGTGAAGCAGGGTTGTAGCCACGGAAAAATTCATGCTCCAAAGGGCCCTGGACACAGCCCTGGACGGTCCATGTCTGTGATGCTCAGGAGACTGCTAGCCATGCGAGCAAAAAGTGTTGTAGCAGTGATCAGAGCAAAGGAATAAGAGGATGGAGAGAATATCTCAGTGTAATTATAATAATTTATAACTTGAGGTTGTTCTTCTGTTAAAATCTCAAAAGCAGAATATTTTTACTTTCTTATAAATTATTCACAGCCATTTCCTTTGCTTCATGACAAGTAACTTTGCTTTTCTTCAGACAGGATTTTCAACCTGAAAGAATGAAAAGTGTTGACCCAGTTATGCCTAACAAACAAAATGTGAAAAGAACTAAAATTAGAAATTGATAAAATAATCTTAAGGAGAGCAAGAAATAAAGCTCCTTTTTCCGTTCCTGTTCTATCTGAATGTAAAGTTGGTAAGGGTATTTCACTTAAAAAAAAGAAGAAAATAGACTTGAAAATGAAACTGCTCCAAGAACGATGAGGTAGTATATAGGGAACATGCTGTACAATTTCTTTGTAAAAAAAATTGGTTTCAAAATGCCCTAAAACAGAACTTAATCCCTAACCAGTTCTGCAAAATGTTCATGACGCCCTGCCAGATTCTCATGCCCCATCTGTAGCTTCTCTCTTGCAGACCATGGCCCTTGTCATGGTGATGTGGATTTCTGATACAGTTTGGGGGCAGTGTACGGGAGGTGAGAAAGTATACACCATGTGATATTTTATGGGGTAAAAATGCCCAGGTGGCATCATTTTGAAGCCTCTAGAGTACTAGATCTAGACCTGGATCTACTCCCAGATTAAGAAAAATCATGAAAAGGAAAAATAAAAAAGACCTCATGGAAAAACTATGCACTTTTTAACCTTCTGACATACTCAGTGCTAATGCATGGGATGTTATTCATGTATTGATTGCATATGAAAGAGTCTCAGTCAGTTAATGCACAGCAAAAAATTACTTACCTACTAAGACATAGAGATCAAGATATTAAAAATTACGAGACTTTCTTAAAATTCCTAAAACCATAGTTAAACCATTTAATGGGAAATATTATTTCTAAAAAAACTTGCACTTAAAATTCCCACTAGGATCAAGGATTTAGGTTTTATTATCTGAAGTGCTTTAGAAACTGGTAGTAAATAGCAGTTCATTAAATAGATTAAATAAGAAAATGTTTGTTTACATTATTCTATAAAGAAAATAATCCCACAATGTTTGTAATGTGAAATGCGTTCAGTCTTCTAACAAGTTTGCAGAAACAGGGTGCAAAGCAGTTTCTTCTCTACTTATTGGAGACAATGGTAAGAGAGGAGCTGTATATATAGATTAATATATAAATGAGTTGCAATCTTAGTTAGTACATTTTAAACTGGCCAGATGCACCTACTTTTCATTTTTCTGCTATCACTCTTCACAGTATTTGAAATTTGTGTTAGTTCATAACTCAGCTCCCAACATGCTCAAGCTGCTACATAAAAACAAAAGATTGGGGTTTTATTCTCCTCCTTATGAGATGTGCTCCATTGTTATATCTCTTTGTGCACATACATTTCCTTTTTGGCTAAGTAATTTGCTGAGTTGGTCCTATTTATTGTAATTTTCAGTAACTGGGTAATGTCCAGTTAAAATATCCAGGCAAATCTCTTCTGAATTGGGAGCTCTGAATCATTAGAGGTCTTTCTGCTTGCAATTATAAAGAATACACTGGAAAAGCTATGAAGTTATCACTGCTTTGTGTGTTCCCTATTTACATTGGATATTGGACCTAAATTTGGCTGTATTTATGGCTACTTCTTAGTTGTTTAGAAAAGTAGTTGTTGGACAGCAGGGAATCATTTCACTTGCAGCTGTTTATTTAGTATTTATAATTTTAACAGTTCAGGAAAAGAACGTTTTCCAACCTCATTTTTCACAAGAATTTCCATTCAGTACAAGCTATCAACACCTTCATCGAGTCAGAAATATAAAGCTGGCTTCGTTCTCCTTACCTTATAATTTATAATGATGTTTTGGTAACTAGAAATCTCAGCATGTGCAATGGAGTCAGTCAAGAGACTCGTGTATGCAATTAGTAATGTACATAGTGGCTCTGAAAATGATTATAACATCAGGATTCTCAACGGTATTTTGAAAACATAATTTCTCTGTAAAGAACCCGAAACTTTGAACGAGAGAAAACCAGCCAGCTGCATGGTAGGCAATGATAAGCAAAACTGGAAATCAGGCTGTGCTAATACGGAATTGTAAGCCTTTTAGCTGCATTTCAAACCTTAGGAAATAACCTCTAAAAGAGGAAGGCATAAATATCTTCTTCATTTAAATGAGTGTTACTTGATATTCTAATGCAGAAGAAATTAAAAGGTTTTGGTTTGGGCTTTTGTTTAGCTTGGGTTTTGCTTTCTTTCATTTCTTCCAGTTCTTGACTGCTGTGTTCACACTCTGGCTCAGATGTTTTGCTTTTTCTGTGAGAAACCTGTGCAGGTTTCCTGAACGCAGAGTCCTGCTGCTCAGGGAACGGCATCGCAGATGCAGTGAAGATAAGTGGATTTGTGACTTAACGATCCCCTTTCTTCCATACTCTTCTACTTTCAGCAAATGAAAAAGAAGTTCATCCAAATAAAATTAAAGTAGAAGGAGGAAGAGTGGAAATAATATTCAAAAAACTGATCTGAGCTAGGTCAAAGCCTCCCATTGATGTCAGAAAATAATATGTAAATTCCCTGAATTATGATGTCCTTGCCAAAAGAATGTGATTTTTTCACCTGAAAATGCCCTTCTTCTATTGCTGTAGTTAGATTTACAGTGCATATTTGTGTAATTCATGCCCTGTTGACCAGGGAAATGGTTGCCATTGATTGCAGTCATAGGAGATTAGAACTTTTGATCCCTTTTAAAGGAAAACTAATTACTGCTGTGCGATAATGCAGCATTTGAGCTGATCAGATGGGTAAAAAGGGCATTTTCCATGATAGGCAGGAGTCGATCAGAAATGACTGTCAGGGAGTCTGAATCTGGTCGGCAGATGAGCCACCACAGCTTGATATCTCCGCATTATCTTGGCTTTGGGACACGCCTGCAAATCCTGCTGCACTACTGACTTCACTTGGTAGGACCACAGTTGTCCTTTCGGGGTGTGTGACTCCAGCATACCAAAAGACATGGGGCTGTTTACAGGCTTAACATTAGGCGTGCACTTAACAAATAGCTGATTCAAGCTGATGACCAAAATTTTCTTCCTGAGAAAAACATATTGCGTTCTTCTGTAGCATGCAGTCAGAGCTGTATTTAATCTCGCATTGACTGATGTGTGCTATCCCTAACGTGGCAAGGAAATGCTTACATACTCATAACTACCTTTATTTTAGAGATGTGACTGTTGCACTTGCTGCAGTAATTCCCCAGGATATTTATTTATAAAAAATTACTTCCAGAGCCTTTTAGTGCATTGACCTTGTTTCAGGGTTTAGCTGGGAGAAGGGAGGGCTGAGGTTTTAAGCACTGCAGGGGATTTCTGTCAGGTTGCTTTAACACTTCCCTTCAGATTCTTGCCAGGCTTTCGGGGTGAAGAATTTTCAGATGTAGCTAGCCATCATCACAAAGGTCTTTACATAGTCTCTGTTTCTTATAAATCTAAAATATAATTTGTTTTCAATAGAAGAGAAAACAACAGAACATAAATATAAAGCTCCAAGATCAGAATTGTAAATGCATCAAAAAAGATAACTTCTAATATATTGGAAATGATACAGTGACCGCTGCATGGATTGTCTTCACACATTATATCAATTCTCTGTGCAAAGATAGATGCTACACTGCTGAATTTTCCTTTTAAAAAACTAGACTTTTCTTATTAATAGAACACATTTAAAAATCACTAAAATACTCATGCTCTGCAACTATGAAAGCCTTAGTCTTCTTCACCCCACTCAGCCATGACCCTAATAGGTAGCACTGCAACTGCTATTAGCAACACATTTTACTCTCACTTCTTGAGAGCTTTTGCATACATACTGATACATGTATGGAAAATGTATGCAGATTATTCTTGAACCTCATTCTTTGACTAAAGTATCTACCCTACAGTAGCATAAGGCGCATAGGAGTTTTTTTAGTGTGGATTACCAAATTTAACTCTCTTTCATTCCTCCAAAATAACTGGTTACGTCCAGATCATGAGATGGTCCCTCACATATTCCTGGGTAATCATGCTAAAGCAGTGATTCTGGATTCATGTTAAAGAAACCCTATTGAAATAGCAACATCCTACCTCTACTTAAGATGTAACAGGTATAATTGGAATTCCGTCCTATTTCCACTTGATCTTTGAACTCCATCCCTCACCCCTCTGTCATCACTCCTCAATTTCATGTGGGGCTGCCACATAAGGTGAGTGGATATACTGCTCACAGATGGGGCTTAGGCAAAAAGCTCAGCTTCAGGGCATTTCTGCGCTAATCCCTGAAGGCCTTTGGACGCACCCTTGCGGCAATGCACTTACATGTACTAGTACTGCTAGGACCCCTGCTTGGCCAGACAGAAGCTTGGCTTCCCTGAGGTTAAATACCAAGAAGATTTCAGTGGTAGTTAGGTTAGGGATAGGCAGGTGAAAATGTACAGTACTGCGAAATCTAACTGCACTTCCTTTTGATTTTATCAATGCCTCAAAGAAGGGCTGGAATATTCTAACTGCAGTGCAAGATCTGACTAGAAAAAGCGACATTTGGAAAAATCATTCATTTATTATATTTTTCAGGAAAAAAAAAAGCAATCACATCTTTCTTAGCATAGAATGGAAAGCAAGCAGTAAATATCACAGCTGTTCAGTGGTAACTAGGAAAAAAAAAAAAAAAAAGTCAAATTTAAAGCTTGCTAGTCCTATTCTTAGATATCTTTTTTATGCTTACAAATACCTGAAGTGTGCGAGTCAAGAGGAAGCGACCAGGCTCCTTTCAGTAGTGCCCAGTGATGTGATGAGGGGCAATGCACACAGACTGAGGCACAGGAGGTTCCATCTGAATATAAGGAGAAACTTTATTACTTTGAGGTCCCAGAGCCCTGAACGGGCTACCCAGAGAGATTGTGGAGTCTCCTTCTCTGGAGACATTCAGAACCCACCTGGACACCTTCCTGTGTGATCTCCTCTGTATGATCTGCACTTTAGCAGGTGGGTTGGACTGGATGATCTCCAGAGGTCCCTTCCAACTCCAACCATTCTGTCATTCACAGTGAACAACTTAGGAGGGAAAATATTACCATGATCCTGCAGGGTGCACAGTCTGAAGACAATATTGCTGGTAAAGTTCTAAGGCTGTCTTTTAAAACTGGCAATTACTAATCATGTCAACTGGAGTCAGGTTTGTCACACTGTGTGTCTATGTGCAGTATGGTGGTATATGCAATTTCAGTCACTCCACCTTTAACTGGACTTTATATGAATTGCCGTAGTACCCCAAACTGTCTGCACTTTCTTTAAAAGAATGAGTGTCCCTGTCGTCAGCTTGGTAAGAACAGCAACAGAAAATAAGCTACCTCTAAATGAAAAACATATTTTACTGTTCATGAAGCTGCAGAAATATTAGTCAAACATATATTTAGCTGGTAGAGAAGCTGTTGGGAAGTGGGAATTAGTGCCCTTGCTGAAGTGGAGATCTGAAAAACTGCCTGGGATTTCTGACGATGTACTGGAATTCTGTTTGCTGTAAGATCTTATGAAGACCATGCAACTTCTCTGTACCTCAGTTTCTTCATCAGTAAAATTGTTATAATTATTTTCTACTGAAGTTTCCAAGTGATGAGCTTAATTGTCAAGCACTGCAAAACACTAAGAGACTGAAATGTACTACAGAAGTGCAAAGTATTTTTACTATTAGAAGTCCATTACAGCTCTGTTTTTCTTTGTTCAAGCTGGTCCTTTGGTACGTGCAGCTAGACAGCTCCTAATGTTATCTTGATGCACAAAGCACTTTTTGTGTGAGGTTTGACTCACAGTAAAATGCCAGTTAGAATTTTTTCCTCAGGAACTCACTGGAGCTTGGCTTACAAAATCTGAAAATTAAATCAACCAAAATAGGTCAAACACAAAACTATATGTCCTTATGTGTCCTCTTGTCCTCTTTTAGCAGTACAGCAGATAGCTGTTGTTTTCTTTTCCATAAAGTTTAGACCTGCCTTGTTTCTCAGTTGGCTTTGGTAACTGTATCATGGTTACATTTTGAATACCTGCTCATGCACATTTTCATTCCCTATTAAATATAGTTTAGAATGATATGCTCGTCTGTTAGTTGTCCAGAAATAACGTGCTGAATACACAAGCAGTTGATGCTACTGAACACGACAGAAGAGTACATCCTTGTGTTACTGCTTGTTGGTACCCATCATTTCAGAGAGATTTTCGAACCTTAAAAAAAGGAACAAAGCATCTGAAATGTAATCAAATGCTAAGATAAGCTGCAGTTTTGCATTTACTTTTCCCATGTAGCTAATTCTTTAGGAATTTATTTCCATTCACATAATTCTTTAAGTTGATGTATTTATTCTGTACCTAGTTAATAATTTCTGCTCATTCCTGTGTCAAGTAGGGGAAGGCGCTGCTTAAATTAGTACTTACTTTAGTATTATACATTTTTGAAATGGTTGTTCATTGCAGTCATAATGCAGTGAATAAATTTGTTAATATTTGAGGTGGGAAAGGAGGTAAAAAGAGAAACCACCTATACCAGTCACAGCCCAGCTTTCTGACTATAACATATTATAATTTATTTAAACTCAATCAATCCTTAATCTGGAGTTTAAATTCTGCTAAAGATCTGTGCCATGGCTAAAAGCAGCTGATGCCAGAGAATAAAATTTTCTTCAGACTGTGATTCTGATGAATTTATAATGCGCTCTAAGGGTGATGCATTGACCTAAATTCACAAACGCGCTGCTGTTCCTATTTATTATTATGGAAGGTATCCTACCCACAGCTTTGTTCTTTAAACTGTTGTGAGGCTATGTGAAAAAGATGATCGGTTTCAGTGAGGATGAGTAGAGAGGAAGAAGCGTCACCGCGTCCCCAGCACATCCTGATTGTCGGGGCTGGCAGCCCCAGGGTTTGGAGGGGTTTGCCACGCTCCCTGGCAGGAAGGCAAATCTGTGGCTTTTGGTGGGGAAGCAGAGGACAGCCTGAGCCCCCTTCCACCCTTGCTCTACCATGGGAAGCACCCCGTACCCTCTCCAAGGCTTTGTCTGTGCTGCTGGTGACCACAGACAGGGTGGTGTCCCACTGTAATTCTGGGATTCAATTTCAGCACTGTAAAAACCTGGCAAATGTTTGAAGCCAAGAGTGAGAGTAGACTTCCTGAGAGGTGTGTGTTTGTGGTGATCATTTGGATTTGCTGGCAATATGAAAGTTGTTGTTACAGCAGGAAGAAGACAGTTGCATTGAAAAACTGCTTCTCGTTGTTTTGTTTTTCTCTCCTGTAGCCTGGCAGGGGAAATAGAGTTAGATCAGTACAGGGTTTGGTTTTCTGTATACAGGTCTTCAAAATACCTCAAGTCCAACCATCACAGGACAGTATCCATGAGCAGCTCCTGCTGAAGTGGCTGGGAACTGCACACACTGATCTCTTGTAGTGATCAGGCCACTTAATTTTTCCAGTGCATTTTGGCAAGCTTTTCCTCAGCATCATCCAAGGGTTTTTCGCAGTAAGTGGTGCCTTCCCAGTAACCTGAGCCCTTATCCAAGCTATCTTTGTTACCTTAACATTTTGTAGTCATATTTGTCTATTTTTGTGAAAAGCTGTGTTTTAGCAGTCCAAAATGTGAGCTGCTTGTTTTTTTCATATAAAGGCAGAGTAAATAAGGGTAATATATAGTGAATAAGGGAAATGTATAGTGAATAAAGGCTGACAATCCTCCCCACTTCTTTCAAGATATGATATGATGCTTCTCATGTAAAAACCAGGAGAGCACAATTCTGTTTCTTTATTGGTACTTGCCCACTTCTCAGCTGTTGCTTTTCCAGACATAATCTGTAAGGCAGGCTCTCACCTCTGCAGTGCCTGTCCGCTGCTCTTCCTCCCACCTGCTTTTTGGGCATAATATCAGACTCTGTCCTGCAGCATGTCTATTCACATTGTATTTTGTGCCCACCTCTGCCCATATTGCTACTGTAGTCAAATTCCTGTTGTGATTTATACCAGCATAACTGTGGGACAGAATAAATCCACAGACTTTAAAGGCATTAGCCTGCCACTACTGTAGCACAGTGGCCAGCTGTACCTAGCACCATGACCTTATTCCACCTCAGTGAGGCGGCATCCAAAGCCCTGCTGCTCTGGACGAGCACCGCTGCGTGCTTGCTGAGGTTTGCTCCTCAGGGCCAGCCAGAGGATGAGAACAGCATGCAAACACAGCTTCTCAGTAGGAGCAACTGTTTGTTTCAGCTCTAGCCTTTACTTAAAAATATGAAGCTATTGAGCAAAAATACAAAGACTTGGACTTCAAGTTCATACCTAACTAACTTGGAGAGCTGGGCTCCTAGACCCTACTGTGCCTTTCAGTCTAGCAGCAGGAAAGTCTGGGTTCCACTTCAGTTTTCTTCTAGCTATAATGTTCAAAGTGACTACTTCAAGATGAAGACACAAGCGTGCAGATGTATTTACCTGCTGTAAATGTGAACTGGCTATTTATAGAGTTCTTGGACCCTTCCCTCTCCCCATCTGGCCAGTCTCACCTACTTTGCAACTCTGAGCTTTATCAAGCACAACTACAGATCGTGAGTGATCATTGGCATCCAAAAGCCAATCTCTGCCTGGTAGAGCAATAGGTTGGGACATCTGCAATTAAATATCTGAAAAAATAATTTAAATAGAGAAAGATAATTGGAATCTTATTGGAATCAACATTGGTATCTTATTCCATATCATGATGGTCTGACCAATTTAATCTTCCTAATCTGTCTTTAATGATTGATTTTTATATAAAAAATGAATTTTTCTATAATTTTATTTAAAATTATGATCCATCTTGCTTTCTGACAGAAAAAAAAACCCTCATGTTTATTATAAGTCTTTGATATTTTTATTGCAGGCAGCGGTAAAGTGGACTGAAGCTAGTTCGTGTACAAGTCCAACAAAAAGCATATTCCTTGCCCCACAGGATGCCAGCCAATGAATTGTAACAGATGGATAAGATGAAAATGGGGTATAGGCTGGGAGAGACAGGCTGAGAAAAAAATGATAGCGTGTGCATAGATTTTACCTAATCAAGAGTAGTAAATGTACTTTGCTTACTTGCCTAATCGTGATTAGGTGACAATTTTCTCTCCATAAAACTGAAGAGGTGAATTTCAAGACTACAATTTGAAGGAGCCTGGCAGGAGTGGCATTGTCTTCTTAAATTCAGAAAGTTTTTACCAGGCAGGTCTACAGACTGATTTCTGTTTGTAGTTCACAAAACTGTACAAAACTGGTTTTTACTTCCCACACTGCCACGAAAAAAACTTTTGGCTTCAGTTCATGTGTGAAACCTTTTGCACAACAAAAGTGGTTTCTTGTGGCCAGTAAGACTAAATGTTCTAAGCATTCCAGGAAGCATATAAATAGATCGGTACCCTTCCTAAGCCTTTTTTCTCTCTTTTTTTTTCCCCATTTATGCTCTCTTCATCTAGGCAAAGACCAAGCAGAGTACAGTGTTTGAACATCCTGACTGTCATTTTCCATTTTACTTAGGTTTTCCTTAGCTATATTTTCTGGAAAGAAGTTGTTTCAGTAAATGCAACATAGTAAATTATCTTAAATTGCTTCTTAAGTCCAGGCTAGTATTATAACATGAAAATTGTTGGTTGGAGTCTCCCACGCCCCCGGCTGCTGCAGACCTATGTCTCCAGGCTGGGAGAAACCCATCACAGCACTGATCCAGCACAGTCTACAAGCCAATTCCACAATGTGGAAAGCAGAGTTTACATAAAGGAGATTTCTTATCCTTCCCTCACAGTCCTGCTAGATTCAGTAAAGTTGTAGTGATAGTCAAAAACAACTCCAATGGTGATTCTTTACTGATGGGTAGACAAATGTCTATGTGGAAGCCAGATGAGAAATTATTCAAGCCAAAGACATTAAATCTCAGTTCATCTAAGGATATTATAAAACAGCCATCCCTTTTCTTTGATCTCTGGTATTTGAATCTGAACATGTGTTAATAAGACATATATGTTGGGCATTGACATTGTCTTCTGTTGAACAAGA
Source organism: Nesoenas mayeri (assembly GCF_963082525.1). NCBI lineage: Eukaryota > Metazoa > Chordata > Aves > Columbiformes > Columbidae > Nesoenas > Nesoenas mayeri. The sequence goes on along the minus strand of NC_137554.1, from coordinate 16,943,843 downwards.
GTAAACATTGCATTTGTCTCTGTAAAAATATACTTCAAGAGCTGTGAAGAAAGTAGAGATTCATTATTTCTGCAGTTGTAGAAGACATTTAGCAGCTGTGTTTATACTGGCAGACAATTTGGATATTAGGTGGCAGGACAGAGAACTGCAGATGCACAATATTGTGGAGACATTGTGCACTTACAGCCCATTTCCAGGCAAACATGTTATTTTATATTTCCCTCGGTGTCATTAATCACATCTCATGATGTATCTCACTATTTCAGCTCATCCTTCTAGATTCATACATTTTGGGGCCTGTTTGTTTAGTAGTTACTGAGCTCCATTTCAACAAATTCCGTCTCAACTACAGATAAATTTCTTTTTTTTACTTCAGGGGAGAAAATTAAGACAGCCCTATACTGATTACTGAGTACCTGTAACAATCAGCATGTCTACCACATCAGAAAGATATTTAGCTTGCCTTTGGTCAGAAAAATATTCATAATGTTCTTTGGTATTTAGAAATTAAACTCACTTCCTGTAAGGAAAAGTATGATTCTTATCTTGCCCTACAACGGAAAACAGCTGCTCTTTTCTCTGTTCTTGGAGTCCTCTGATCTCTCAACAGGCTTTTTTTTGGTTTTACAGGTAAATCAGGTGAATCCCTGAAACCGTAGCAATGATGGCACATCCCCTGGGAGAAATACACTGATATAAATAGTGAGAAATCCCCCGCTAGGGAGTTAGAAATCTGAGGAACCTCAGTGTATGGGACATAACACCAGGTCTTTTTTTTGGCATTACTTTTACATTTAAGTAATGGCACTAAATGTTCATGAGTAAATTTGGCCTGTAACTGCTACAATGTGTGCTCTGTGAGCCACCTCACCCTGGAAGCATCACCTGGTGCATTGTCCTTCTCCTGCAGCTCCTCAGCCCATGGAAAACAGTCCTGATGCATCACTGTTCAGGAAAAGACAGTGTGTCTGTTTCCTATATGGTTGATCAGTTGCGCTGAAGAGATTCTAAAAAAGGGACAAAGCTTGTGCCAAAACTTGGATCCCCTTTGACCAAAGAGCTTGTTGTGCAGGAGCTGTGGCCAGGGAGGTGAGCAGCTCCCTGGAGGACTCTGGAACAGGAACAAATGACCTGCCGGGTGTGCTCTGCCCTGTCCAAGCCTGGGTGTCTTGCTAGGTAAGGCTTTTTGTTGGTGAACAAAGAAAAGGAGTTTTACTGACCTCTAAAAAAGAAGCAAACCCAAAAAATTCAGTATGCAGTGAATTAATGGCTGTGCATAGGGCATCATTTACCCAGGATGGTGTGATCAGCAGATTGCTTGAAGAAACCACGAACCCTGCCCAGTGCCCCTTCTAGTGACTGGTTTAGAATGCTAAATATAACCAGGCAGTATTTTTCTTAGGGATAAATGAAAAGCAGAGACAAAAATGAGCTCTGTTTATGTTACATGGTTTAGCCACACCTAAGGAAATGCAACTTTCACCTTTTTGTGTTAGAGGATGGCTGTGAGGAAGCTCTGTCCACTACAGTGAAAGCAGTAAACCAGTATGTTATAAGCACTGTCTTGCATTGCCACAAGTTGTGTGGAAGAGGTGGCCACATGCACCTGAAGGGGGCTGGGGTGGATTTTGGGCTGTGCTCAGCACTCTTCAGAATACTGAAATCTCAAAAAGAGATTTACTTTCAGGAAGGTCATGAGGTTTGGATTTGGGAGGAGAAGTCTACAGCAATCATATTTTTATTTCTAGAATGAATAACATATATATATTTTATATGTTCTCAAAGATTAAGTGGCTTGCAAAAGTACATTGGAAGCTGGTGGCAGAGCTGGAAAATTAATACTGCTCTGGGGAACTTGATGGAAGTGCCTTAGTCTAAAAGTCATTCATACAAAGAAAATAAAATGTCACTATTATTCATGCTCTTGTGGACACCATAATTTTGCCTTCTCTAAAATGCTTGCTCTTTCCTGGGATATTTTCCATGTTCCACTCTCTTTCTCCAACATTCAGGTACGTGATGATGTTATAGAATTGATGCTAATGCAACCTAGTGGAAGCTGTCTCCAAGCAATTACCACTGGCACAAGGCTGAAAGCACGATCATCTGCCAGCGCACTCCTTACGTAGACGGTATGAGTTTTGTTGTAGACTGTATAATATAGTGGGGTGTCAAATGGCATCTAAATGTGTAGTCCAGACATGCACAAAACAGATTAATGAATTATCCATTAAAAGATCTATTAATATGTGCTGCAATTCCCACTCCCTTCGAATATGTGGATCCCATTTCTTTCCCTTAATTCCTGTGTTTTCTTGCCATGTGTTCATCTGCAGAGTGCCTGCCTTTCTACTGCAAATAGCTCAACAGCCCAAAGCAAGGCCAGGTTTCTACTGCCTCCATTCTGCTAGCAAAGACAAGCTCCTCCAGTTTCTTGCTATACAGCCCTTCTCTTGCGCCCTGGCCATCATTGTTACTCAGCTGAGCAACTTACTGAGGAGGTTCAGGGAAAGAAAGGAGGTTTGACTTGCCCTGCTTTGCCTGACATTCCTTCTAGTCCTTCCCTAGCACACCCTTTTCCCTCCCTTTGACCCACTCATATCCATGTCCCTCTTGTTCTAGGCATTGCAGTGCCCTCCCTCAACATTACCTGGGTCCCCTTTGTTGTCACCTTTGTTGACTCTGATCCTCCCTCCAGTCCCGGGCTGGCCTTCCCTTGCAGAGCCATGGCCACTCCTGACAATACCATGTCAAAAGAGATGCAGCAGGCTGAACACATTTTGTTCCAATGCCACATGAACGCACTTGCTCAGCTGCCAGTTGTGCAAGTCTCATCCCTTTCAGAGGGCATTAGGGATGGTGCCTTCAGAGCTGCACTCCTCATGCGGATAGCTCAGGCAAAACACCAATGTCTCACAGAAACAGAGTAAATTAAATCTCTCAGAAAAGCCTTAACAAGAGCCTAACTGAATGATCACTGAACACCACACCTGGAATCATTTAAATTTTAGCATTACTAGGCGTGTTTTTTATTTTTCCTTTTAAAATAAACCTAGGAAGTGGCTAGGTTAATGCATACGACCTTAGCCTAAAGGATAAACAGCCAAGCCAATAAATACAGTGTTTAGGCTCCTCCCTATTCCTGTCTATACAGGCAATCACCTATAGCACCTGTATACTCTCTGGCAGATGTTTTATGACCAACGCATTAGAGTGTAGAAAAAGAAAATGCTAGTCAAGTACAATGTATTTAGGTGACTTTTCCTCTAGGAACCAAAGCATTTAGTTGCTGATTGTCAGTTCATGACAATCATGTTTTTCTTTTTAATTGTGGAATTGAAATATTGCATTTGTCTAGTTGTTTGAAATTTAATTAACATAAAGCCTAGGCTGAAAACAAGGGCCTTTCTGTGCTCAGAGTACTTAGGGGTGGAGAGGGAGCAAGAGTGCAAGGAGAGCTGCTTCAGTGTCCCTGCTCAAATCAGCAACTCTCTCACATGCTCACATCCAAGAGGATGCTGTAGCAATGGTGCCCAAAAGAAGTAAAGGCTCAAGAAATAGGCTGGTACCCATTACACTGCAGTGACTATGGACTTAGTCAGCCTTCAGGGATCTTACAGAGCAGAGAGTCAGAGCAAGTGTCTAGTCTGGCCCCACAGCTATTGATTTCCCTTTACTGTCATTTAGTCAGATAAAAAAGAACCTCAAATTACAGCTGTCAGCCACTTCAAGGTCTATCTAGGCAGCAGAAAAATCAGAAACACTTGTATTTCTATCCCTGTCCCATGCAAATGCACAGTATTAAGAGAGGACAAGGAAGAGACATGGACTATTTTACATGAAGTGATCAGACCTCCAATAATGAGGAGGAAATCCACTCACAATTCCTGCTCTGCCCCAAAGAGACAAATATTTTCATTTTGTTTGGTACTCCTAGAACAACATAGCTCCCAAGGGGTTCCATGCTTCATATGCTTAAAAGACACAAAAAGAAAAATCTGAATTTTTCACTTAACAAAAATCAAAGTGCATCTTCTCACAGGCACTATTCTACCTGTGAGCTGTGAAATTAATTTTATCTGTTTATTACTTCATAGTAGAGTGCAAATATGCTCTTTGATATTTTTCATCCAGAGTTCAAAAAGTGACAGTAATGTTTTATTGTTGGGTTACAATGCTTATCACTCAGATCTGCTGCTGTTACATTCATGAGTAACTCCTATATGTACATAGATTTATTATTTATATATAACCTCACTAAAGAGGGCAGAACCAGTCCCTCTTCATATCCAAAGGAAATCACCAAGTGTAATTTTTTTTTAATTGGCTTCTGGGGATGTTACCCAGTTATCTGCAATTGCAGGTTACATACAATATCTGTATTATTTCACACAGCGCAATATAAAGGAACTGATCAGAAATGTGATTCAGTAGTTCAGAGGAATGCTGCTAGGTTTAATAGACGATGATTGAAGGTGATAAATTTGATAAAAGTTGAATTTTGAGTATACCACCCCAGTGACCCAAAAGTGAGGAAAAAGAAGGAATTGCACAGGATGGTCTTTCAAAAGAGTCCATTTTCCCCAGCTCCTGAGTGAATCGCCTCCGACAGCACAGCCACGGAGGGAGAGAGGCAGTGGGAGGAGGGAGAACTGGGCAATGGAAAGGGAGCTGTGGTTAAGACAGTGGCTTTGGAGACCATCTGACTGGATTCCTTTCCTGTCCCTGCCTCAGAAAGCCATTTAAGAAATGTCTGTGGCACCGTGCCGTTCTGCATTTAGTTTGGCTACAAAAAGCAGCTGCTTTCACTGCGGAGGTTCACTGCGGGCAGAAGCGGACAGCTTCTCCCGCAGGCTCCGCGTTCCCTGTCTGTGAAATGGGAGCAGTAATATTTCTTTTCCCTCACTCTGATTCTTGTGTGCCATCTTCTGTCTTACCAGGCTGGTGCTCATAGGAGGCCAAGCTGGTGAGTCCCGATCTTTGCCATCTCTTGGCAGCACCTGGTTTTGCTCCAGAAACAACTGGTATCAGAGTCACCCTGATTTGGTTGCCAGAGGCACAGAACTTTTGTTTTGCTGCTGGAGGTTGACTACTGCTCCCCTATGGAGCCAGCGTGTAGTTGATGTACCAATTAATCTCATGCCCGATTGCAGTGTTTCTTGTCACTTTTAGAATCCCTTTAATCACTGTGACCATATCCTTGTTTATCCTGTAACCCTATGAAAGAAAACAGCATCCAGACAGTTTTCTTGCTACCTAGTCGTAACGGGTAGAGACAAAGACTTTTCTTTGAGTAATATATAAAATCCAATTTAATATTAGTTCTGTTGTAATATATAAATCTAGAAGCATATATGGAAGCATATATTAATGCATTAGGTTCTTTGAAATAATTTAAACTATTTTTATTAAACATATTAAAACTATAAAATATTAAGTATTAAGCTTTAAATTTACAACAGCTATTCTTAAAAATTAATTATTTATTGCTGAGTGTTACTGTGTTATTAAAGTTGCACTCGTGTTCAAAACTGAATCATCTTCACCTGCTGGCCCTAGAAATTTATTTAGCAACACATAGGAAACTAGGTGGAAAAGAGTTAAATACTTTTTTTATCAGTTAGATCAACTAGCCCGATTAGAAATATCTGATCAAGTGACTAAAAGGTCTGCTCAGTTTAAGGTTAGTTTTTTTCACCTGGTATTGGACTGATGCAACATCTGAATGTCGTTGCTCTAGATGAACTGGGAAAACTTAAAAAAAAAAAAAAAGGACATGTCTAAACATACCCAGTGTAAACATTGTCAATGGAATGCAAATGCTAGTACAGAAAACAGTAAAAATAGTAACTGGGCTTTTTTTCCTTCTCTTTTGGTTTTGAACACCTAATGAGACAAAAAAAAATATCGTCATATGTAGGAAAACCTGCACAAGCCAAACCAAATGTTTTCCCTTTAAGCCTTTGGAAGATGAGTTTACAATTATTGTTTCAGTTAAAGCTGCAAGTAAGGACCTTTCATCTTTTCAAGCTATGAAGTCCTGTCCTCAGTGATGGTGTGTATAACTTTTTCATTTCTTCAAGTGCCAATTGGGGCTTGCAGGAATGAAATTAAGACAGATGGGAGCAAACAAGAAGGAACATAACTCTGGAGTTTACCATCTAAGACACTCACCTGCAGAGAGGAAAGGAAGGAGGAGAAACCTGTTATATTTTGGTCTCTCTTTCAGAGGATATCTGTGCCTTCTATCATAAATATCACTAGATGAAAACCAGAAATATTTAAACTTAAAAATAGAGTGGGAAGTGGGTTGGGAGGGGGCATTGGAAGATAAAGTCCCCCAGCTCATTTTAGTTTTATCTTATTTTTACCTGTCTTAAAGATTAAGATTTATCTGTTTAAATACATGCAGCTTCTGACTGATCAACATTCAAAATATGTCACTGGGATCTTTAAAAACTGCACAAATTCATGACAGAATACAGTCTGCATCCACTTACACATGCAAACAACTTCCAGTTATTTAACTAGTGTCCTAGCAACTGTATCCTTTAGCAGTACACGTAGCCATTTAATAAAAAGAACTTGTATTAATCGCTCCGAAAGTCCATTTAAACAAGCATCATATATTTGTTAAAAACAAGAGTATGCCATAAATGACAAGGTAATTATTGTGCATGTCTAATTCTGAGTAAGGGGCTTACAATCCATGTTTTAAGATATAACAATAAAAGTTAATTGAAATACTTTTACAACGCTCCCACAACTCTTTTCCTTCCTTATTTATTATAGACTCACAAACACCAAGCCTCATTTAAGTTAGAGATTAAACATGCCTTTAATAACAGAAATGGCAAGACTGTAGCATGTTTTTATCTGGTATCCTTTAGTAGATAATGAATTAGTGTGTAACAATATCTTTTCTTATAACATATTAACAGATCACCTAAGTGACAGCTGCATCATTTTCAAGTTGTCTTGTTTCCTGTGATACCCACTTCACGTTATTTAGGAATTGACTACACGGGATTATTATTTTATCCTTATTTCAGTTTGATGCGGTAGGTTTATTTGATTGTTGGCTGCTTCATAATGACATTTGTGTGACAGTATTCAGGTTGCAAACTATATATTAAGCTGTTTCACAGTGCCTTCCCAAACTGTTTGCACACAGTGCAGCCAGTTTTACCTTTCTTTCCTGTTCTAGAGACACTTTGATTCGATGCTGGTTCTGTTCAATGTTAGTGTTCAGCCAGATTCAATCTCCTTCCTTCCTTCCTTCTGTCCGTCTGTCCGTCTGTCCCATTAGCATTTTGCACTAGCCCTTTGGTAGGCCATCTGCTTGTGTGAAAGCCATGCTGAAGTCCTGGATCTGTTCAGCATTTGAGATGGGGAGATGAAGCATTAGAGAGTCTGCAGGGTTAAGAGCCTGAGATGGTGTAGCCCAAGAGGCACAAAGGGCAGGGCTGTGTGAAGACATACATGGAGTTTTGGGGGTTGCCTCATTAAAACTAACAATGTGAAAATGTCTTACAGAAAGCACGAGCCACCCATCCGTGTTTTCATCAGCTGGGTAGAATTTAGCCTTAGGGCACCAGCACGCTCCCCAATCTCGCAGATGCAGCCGGCTGGCGTGAGGAGCAGTGGGGGCCGAGCTGCCGCCTCACTGGCACTGTCTGACAGCCAGAGATCCCAGCGTGACAGATCCTGACTTGCTTTTCCCCGCTATCCATTCTCCTCCATTAACTATTCATGCAAGCTCCCAATTAGACTATGGGAGACAAGAGCATTAATTGGCAAAGTCACATTCCTTAGTGGCTGACAATACTGATGTTATCCTTTCTGTTTTTGGGTAGGTCCTCAGCCTTTTATGCTGTTTATGGTTTCTTCCATGTTGAAGATAGGCAGGAATGAATAAGCAATGACTGTACCTTCTGGTCTGAATTTTGGAACATTCTTTTTGATTTAGAAGCTTCCTTTCGGTACATTAAAACCTTTAGTTTAGAAAACAGTTTAGTTTTCCATTTTGTAGTAGTTCTCCATTAAGATATTGCTCAGCTGAAGTAACATGGTTTAATAACTTCTCTGGCAGGATCAAACAGGCAAGCCCTCACTTTACTGATGATGATCAAGGGTGAGAGTCATGCTGTGAGAGAGTGACTAAGTGCTGTTATTGAGATCTGACAATTTTCCTGAAGATGGATCTGATAACTCTATAACAAGCATATTTGAGTGAAATTACCTAATTTTAGAAGATTAGTGTATTTTCCCGAATTCAGTAAGCTTTTATAAAAATCTCATGTCTACAAATCTCTAAGACTTTTCTAAAAGGAATTCTAAAGAGGGTGTTTCATTAATACCTACCTGGCAGTCCCAGAGCACTGCAGTACAGAGGAGCATCTTATAGGAGCACAAAAAAATTATATTCTGGATCTGTGAAGACATGTAAGATTAGTTGATGCTGAAGGCAGGAGGAAATCGTGGTGAAAAACCAAGGATTCTGGGAGGTCAGCATTTTGCAACATTCTTAGAAAAGTTAATGCCAAACAAAGCCTCAAGTTGGTCTTACTCTTGTAAGTAGTTAAGGTAGCCATTATAACAATAATTTTTATGAGCTGGGAGAACTACCCCACTTGTGTAAATTAATTATATGATTTTGTTGATCCTTAGACATCAACAAGGATATAGGGTATAATAAGAATATAAATGAAAGTCCTGATACAATTACGTAGTGGATAGCCGTAGACCTTATAAACATGTAAGAAAATGGAAGCATTTTTAATAGATGAGGTATCTTCTGTGATTTTAAATGTTTGTAATTTTCTGCAGCCATAAAAAACCAAGAGCAGTGGCACAGTTACACCCAGACCTGTGGTTGCCACTCTCAGGAGAGCAGTCAGAGAATTGCCCTCAGTCCCAAGTTGCTACTGAGTGTAATTTTCACTTGGGGCTGCTAAGTGAAGACCACCCAAACTCACCTGTACTAATGAATATCCCACTCAAATCCCTATATCTTTATTAAAAAAGAAAAAGTTAAATAAAAGATGTATCCTGAGGTTGTTCCAATGGCTTTTTTTTTCTTTTTTTTTTTCTTTTTTTTTTTCTTTTTTTTTTCTGAATAATAAAGTCATGACCTAATATATTCCAGCAGTGGGCTAAGTTCTGTGCTGGTATGAGTAAGTGCAGCCTTATTAGTAATAGCTCCTATTTAAGTTGGTACTACTGGCCTTTAAAAGTTGATTTAAAAGTTAAAAGGAACAAACTTGTTTATTGCTTTGGCCTCAGGTTAGCTGAGCAACTAAAAATTCATAATGGAACCTAATAAATAAAGAATTTCATGTCTGTCCACCAAGCTAACACAGGTGAATAGATGCTTTCCATCCTTTTCAACCTCCATGTAAGTTTTTCTGACCAATGTAATTTTCCTTACATTGTCCATAATGCTCCATTAATCCAATGGAATCCAACTCTTTCTCCAAATTATTCTCACTCTTGGTAAAGTCATGTTTTTGAAGATTCATTCTGCAGTAGGACAGTTTTATTTCAGTCTGTGCGTTGAAAGACATTGCAGTGCTCTAAAGTTCTGAGTCCTGAACTTTTTTATTTGGCTGCTGAGAACTGCATACAATGCCAGAGATGTCTCTGGTTCCTGCGTACTGCAGTTCCATCATTCTAGGTGCCGCCTGCTAGTCCCCATTTTCAAAAAAAACTCCCTGTGTGAAACATAATATTCAGTGTCATCTGAGTTTCTCTTATTCAGGCTTTAAGGAGATCCTTAATCTGCCATTTCAGTTTTTTCCTGTCATTTACTTCATCATGTTGTTGCATATATGACTGGCTCATCGGTCCTTCTGATCTGAATCATGCTCTTTAATATGTGCATTTGTATCTGTATAAGAAATATTTTTAAGACTTTAAATATGCCTGGAAAACACAGAAGACAGTAGCTCTAGAAAAATGATTTCAGGAGACCCAGTAAAGGTTTCAAGAACCTAGACAGCTGCTTTTACCTTTTATTTTACTGAAATTCTTGTCTTTGGATTGGGAATTTTATGCTGTGTTCAGAATATCTTTTTGGAAAAAACTGTGTGTGTAAAGGTGACAGAAGCAGTGCCAGATTTAAAAATAACCCCAGCAGCAGCAAAATGCTTTCCCTTGCAATTTGTCTTCCTGCCTCAACATTCCTTATATATTTTCAGTTATCGTCATTCACAAATAAATAGCTATAAAATGAATTCTGTGAGAACTTAATGTGCTTCTGAATGCACCGAAACCCATGTGGTGTGCATCACATACACAGCTTGCTGAACTAAGGAAAGAAATTATCAAGTTAGTTATGTGGAAGCTTTCCATAGTCTCCTTATGTGACCTCGTTACAAGGCCACAAACGTTTGAGGTCAGAGGGAACATAAATATTCATTTCTACATGACTCATTCTGAATACTCCAATAGACAAATTTTTAAATAATTCTAGTTAACCAGCACTGAAAACATTTTGGACATTGGTCGTTAATGTTCTACATGTTGGTTTGGCAAAAAAGATTTTCCCAATGTTTTTCCTACTAGAAAACAAAACAAAAACTTTGATCAGCCTGCCCCCTACAGAAAGTACAGTATTTTTTTTTAATACCTGTTTTCATCAGTGATAAAAAGAATTCAGAGGCAGCACATCACAACAGTGAGCTCATCTACAGCTTCCAAAAAAAAAAAAATGATAGACTAATAATTATTTCTCAAAATATTTTAAGCCCCTATGTATGGAGATGTTTAAATGTGTCTAGATGGATAGTCATTTCAGAAAATGCCCTTAAAATGCTGCTACTGTACCGCTTCTGAATAAGAACGGAGTGTGGAAGCACAGGCACTGTTGTTTACACTGCTGCACTTCTGTGTGCTCCTTGTAATTCCCCTGATCTTGATCATTCTCAGGACAGGAATTTTTACTCGCCCACCCATGGTTCTGTTCTCAGCTGGTATCAAGATGTATTCCACTGGAATTTCACCATGACTCTGTCCCTGACTGGCATTAATTGTGTATTCATTAAATGACAAGTACTTTGAAAAACTAAAATGTAAAGTACTGTGAAGCTCATGTCTTAAGTTTTTCTCTCATTAAGAGATTTAAAAAAAAAAAATACTGTCAATGGCTGAGATATCATGAGCATTTGCTGTCTTTTCACTGTTCCCAGTAGCTCTGTGTATGATGGAGGAAGGTTTCTTATGAAACTTCATTTAACTAGAAAATAAGGTTTTAATTCAGCCTTCACCAAATACGTTTTCAGGAACAAGAGAGGAGGGCATTCAGATATTTCCAGACACTAGATGTATTTGGGCTAAAATGTAAATTTTGGCTTGAGGTGGAAAGAAAAAGACATACAACAGGCATTACAAGTTCTGATTCCTGAGAAAGGCTGTTGCTTCTTCCAAGTAGGGGCTTATGTTTTACATATGGATTCAACTCTGACAGAGCCAGTGAAAACCTGAATGTTAGCTGCAAAATCTTCCCCTATCGGATACTAAGTCCTCAGACTACATCAGGGCAAAAGTTTTCCACTTGGCAGTGCCGGTTGAGGAAGATGTACGGAAGTAGGCAATTTTCCTGATGGTGAGAGCGAGCCGGAAAACACTCTTCTCAAAAAGTGAATTATTTCAAATATAATTTGCCCTAAGTAATAATTAAAAATTACAACTCTTTTTTGAGGAAAATGTCAAAAACATAACCGTGCTTTTTTTCCACCTCGCAATGCTTTCCCCAGAGACTACCAGGCTTTTATGGCATCCTATGGGATTCCAAGTCCCACCAGCTGAAAATGGGTAGGTTTCTCAAAGATTGATGCATTTCCTATTTTCTTTGGCTCTTTAGCTCTATGGTTTTTAAGGCATGCCAGATACTGGCTTCACATGAGATACTTGCCCAAAAAAAAAAAGATCAGAGAAAACATGTAACATTTTCATTACAAATTTGGCACCCATTAATATTTTGAGAAACTCAATTGTTCGATTAGGTTCTTTATTTATTGGAGAAGGGGAGAAGGGGAAGGTTGTTTCTTTCCTACAGGAAACAAAACAAAACAAAACAAACAAAAAAAGCCTCCATGGTTAAATCTCAGATCCCATAGTTAAGTGACCTTTTTTCTGGACAGACTATAAACCAGGTAGATACTGACATTAGTCCCTTTCTGCTTGGTGAGATTATTGGTGAGATTATTGTCCCCTGTTTGGATCTAGAAGGAAACACCCTAGAAGTCTAAGTGCTTATTCTTGCTTCAGAATCACGCTTAGCACCAGTCACTGAAGTAGCATCACAGCTTTTCCAGCTAAGTAAAATGCAGTTATCATATTGAGGAAAAAAGGAAAACACTACACTAAACATAGTCTTTCATCTTCTATCAGGAAGAGATAGATCCTGCCATGTTTTTCACCCAGTGGAAACTCTGAAGTAAATCATAGTGTCTTACTTGTTGAAGATCATAGTCATCTCCAGATTTTTAAAATGAAGGTAACTGTCATTAGGAAATTTGCTCAAACTGAAGAAAAGCCTGTTTGGGTATTTGAAACTCTGATTTTTAGTTCTGGTTAAGGGCCGATTTCTGAGGAGTGCTCAGCACCCTCAGTCCCTATTGAAAGAAGTTCTAGCTGAAGGTATCTGACAACTGAAATGGAGACTCCAATGATTGAATAGCTTTCTTTCCTACTTGCACTTGGGTTACATGAATGGGACACTTTAACATTTACACTGACAGGTTATAAGCAAATTTTTGAACAATGCTTATAGATATTTTGTGAGCCTACATATTGAATCCACAGCTTGCTTGAAAATCTGGTGATTCTATTGGATGAAATCTAACAAAACTCCAAATATTTTGCCTGGCTACTTGATTTTATTTTCTTTGAAACACTGCTTCATTTTCTGAAGTTTGCTCTTTTTATTTTCACAAATTATTCATATTATATTTCTAGGCATTGGCCCACTACTCCACATCTATTTCTTAGTGATAGGGAAAAGATTTGGTTTAGAATCTGTATTGTGTAACTATGTAGTAAAAAAATGGAAGATCTAATTTTAAAATGATGCATAGAAGATATTATTCTTCCAATAAATATAAGACGTTACACCAACAGAAACTGAGTCATATGCCCTCCCTACTGTTGATCTTCTACACCTAGCTGAATTTGCTAGAGATTTTTTAAACTGTGTTCACACACTGTGTCCCTATGATAAAGTTTCTGTTCTAGCAGTCTTCCTGTATGAAGGACATATCTTGCAGACATGGATTCTTTCCATCTTTCAGTTTAAAAATGATTCTTGGAATCTCATAGAGGGTTCTGTTGCTTTAGAGCAGGGGTGTCCAACTCACTTTCACCGAGGGCCACATCAGCCTCGCGGTTGCCTTCCAAGGGCTGAATGTCATGTAGGAGCAGTTAGATTTATACAGTCTTAAAATTCCCTTCGGCCCTTGGAAGGCAACCAGGAGGCTGATGTGGCCCCCTGTGACAATGAGTTGGACACTCCTGCTTTAGAGGCCATTTATGCAAAAGTCTGAATTCTTGCTTTTCTTCGTGGTGAGCCTTGTACCTATAATGTGACAACAAAAAAGTAGTGCAAATGATTTTTTTTTTTAATGTTTGCAAATATTTTTTTCATTTTCTCATTTCTTATGAGAAAGTTGCATAAATAAGTCATTTTTAAACCAGTTCTAATTAAGTCACTAAGTTCTGTGATGGGGTGTCCCTGTCTAATTTATTTTGTATTAATTAAACAAGTATGCATATCTTTCATCTAGGCATTAGAAAATAGAATCAATATATTCAAAATTTGTTCATAATAGCTGGGACAGTAAGTGTTGCTGCAGAAAAGTTCCTCACAACTTAGCTCATAACCTTTATACAATCATAATGAACCTTAAGAGATGCTACATTAAATAATTGGGGCAATTAACACATTTCTCAGGATAATCCTTTTTATTTTGACATCTTTTGGCCCTATTTATATACAAAATGCATTACTCAAGAAGGACTACAGGGAGTCCTTCTTCATTTTTATTTTCAAGGATACTTTTTTTCATATGTTTAAGTATTTAGAGACTGAAACACCTAAGCTGTAGACCTGTGTATTTTTAGATCTCTGACCATATCTCTGTAATTAGAGATAACATTGAAAAGGAAAGAAATATATACTGATTTTAAAATATATTAATTCTGAACCTAAACTTTTTTCTTTGACTGGGGCTGTTTTCTGTTGACAGTAAAGTGACCTTTGCCTCATACATATTTCTCTGATTTTTCCTTCTCTGAATACTCAAAAGTTTTCAATTCAAAAGACAGGTAATTTTCTGTAATTTCAATTAAATTTAAATAATATATAATTAGATTTATATTTATCTTGTAAATTAGTTATAATGTTGACAGCAAAAATGAAGGAGCTGGCTGGTGGAAAGAAAAAGCAAGTTCTTCCTTCTCTTGTTTTGTCCTAGTTCCTTCCTTCCTCTGCCAACAATCACAATTCTTTCTTCAAAGAGAGCACAGTTAGTCAAAGCCTGACTTCTCAGTTTTTCTTTTGCATTGAGCAAGCTGAAATAAATTCAGCAGTGCAAATCCAAGCCCTTTTTTGCCAGACTCCTAAGGATACTTTTAAAATGTTGTCAACAACGTGCCAACATGGTTCCTTAAATTACATCTCCACTAGTCTATGTAAAAGAGAAAATCATAAAACAAAATATCTCTTTTTTAACATTTCAAAACTGAAATACCAAAATATGTAGCTTTCTTTTTACAGAATATAAGGACAGTGTGGCCCCGATACACAGGGTTCAATGGCACAGATGGAGATGAACCTGTACATACATGCCACAGTCTGCAAAGTGTCAGACTTCTGGCCCTTAACTCTGGGATCTAGGGTGTCTACCTTTTTTGTCAGTTGCCAAACAGCTAAAAGACCAGAAATTCACAAATAAGGGCAATAGGGTGGTGTATTACCATGAAACATGGCAGGATTGACAGACCTGTCTAATTTGCAATCAGACTTTCTTCTTCCTCTTGAATACCACACAGAAGTGGGTTTGGTCCTCATGAACATCTCCCACAGATATAAAGCACCAAAGCGTTTATGGGACTGGGGCCATGGATTGTTTCCTGGAGGACACTGTGCCACATCACAGAGCTTTTTGTTGCATAACTTTTACTGTTGATTAAAATCAGCCGTATTGCCTGTTGACATTGCAGTTCTCTTTTAACTGTAAACATCACCTTTGAGTGTATATTATGAGCTAAATTAATTAGAAAAGAAAGGTGAGGAACAACTATGGTATTTGCAACCTCAAGTAATTGATTGGATTTTTTTTTTTTACCTATGTATGATTTTTATGTGTTAAATTTTATTAATTTCTGCTTTTTGAGTATCTGAACTGCAGGCACCTTTCAGTATTACAGATCCATAAGGTAGCAAATGATGACTGGGTAAAATATGCACATAAAATTCCTCCTCATTCCCAACAATTTTTTCTCTCCAAAGATTTTCTTCGCCAAGTATTTTTCTATTTCATTTGAAAGACAAATCCTTTATTCTGCTGCTTTTAGTCACAAGCAGTGTAGGAGAAAACAATGAAGTTGTAAGCTATGCTAGCTATCAAATTTCTTCCTTCTCTGTTTCTCATATCAACATAGACTTCTGACAATGTCAGTTTGGATCGTAAGGGCAATGGAAGCTGGACCTATACTGGAAGTACCAACTGCTACATCCTAAAAACCTCAGAATATGGCAGCATGTGTGCCTGTCAGCTGTCCAGAGTCTTATCCATCCCCTAACCTGAATGAAATGATCTGGCAGTGTTACTTTTCAAAAGATACTTAGAGAAAGACAAAACAAAGAAGGAAAAAATACAGTAGAAATGCATGGGGTGAGCGAGAGGAAGTAAATGAAAATGCTGATTTTTACATTTTCTAGTTCTCTGACTCTGCACCCAGCACTGGACAGCTTGCCAGGAAAATGTGATTGTTAGCTCTAATGAGTCAAATATTTGTGAGGAATGCTGATTATATAACCACTCAGAGTCTGAAAGAGCACATTTCTGTCAACTGTGCAGCCAAGATGGGCTGGTTAAACAATAGTAATTAATATAATTTGCTTTAAAAAAAACATATATCTGCTAGGGTATTTTACATTAGCAGAGGAAAAATTTCAATATCTTACAATCACAGGACACTAAATAAAAAACAAACAAATGTATTGCAGTTTTAACAAGTTGGAAAGCTGAAGCAGAAAAATGTGAAGCTGGCCTCACTTTGAAGGAGGATTGGTACCTTATTATTTGTGTTGTGGTAATGCTCAGATGTTCTGAGACAGCACCCCCATTAAGAATACATTAGAAATGTGCATAACTTCATGTGATGCACAGAATAAGTAAACAGTTCTGAGCACACTTAAATAAACATCTTGGAAAATTTGAGTCTGAGAGGTCAACTAATGGTAGGAAGCTATTTTTGCTCCCAATCTTGCTTTATTTTATTCTCAACTAGCAGGATACTATAGCTTATGACATATGGTCCGCTTAAATTAGGCAGGCACTTGAAACCTTGTTCGTTCAGAGCAACGTGTGAAGCCAAGTTGTCTATTAATAGGAAAAACCTTGTCCTGGAAGAATGCATGTGCAGCAGTCAGTCTCTGCATGGGGGAAATGAAGGATATGATACAATAGGGAATAAAACTAATTTCTTACGTGTTACAGCCAGAACCACTATAACATAATACTGTTCCAAGCAAAGTGGAGAAGTGCTGTAAATTCTGTATGTCTAGGAGGCGGTGTCTTTAGTGACTTGATATCTGTGTTTTCCAGCATATACTGACTTTCCAGAGTTGTCTCCAAGTTGTAATGGACAACCTCTCTCCTGCTATCGGAGCCCAGAGAGAAATAAACCAAGACCACCAGCTAAGACATTACGTAATTGCCATGGATATGAGTGTTGAATGCCCTCAGGTACTGTATTTAAATCAAAAGCTTTAATCAAAAAAAAAAAAAAAAGGCATCTGAAAAAGATTTTTAGTTAAGTATGTAATTTTTATTTTATAAAACTAGAAATTTTACAAGAATCTTGCAGTGAAAATGCTGACACAAAACAATCTTATTAGAAATATTTTTTAAATGCCCACTTTCCTATACCACATGCTTCAGTGTAAGTTTCAAATAAATTTTTTAAAATAATTATCTTTACAGAAATGAGTTATAGAACATACCCAGTGATGATTATTATGCAAGTATTAATATATATGTAAATTATCACCAAGCTCTGTTGATTGCTGCAATTTCCATTCCTCTGCTTTTGAGAAATGCAATTTTGCCGACAAGATTCTATATGGCATAGCACTTCAGAGATCATTTTCCTAGCCCATCACTTGGACTTGTCAAATATAAAACTCCTTCTCTATCAGATATAAGCAGCTTGTCTTCACTTTCAAAGCCATTCCTAGCTTCACTTCATCCTACCTATCATCTCTCATTCAGGATCAAGAAATCACTTATTTCACTAATTAGCCCGTGATGCTGGCCGCCTCCATCTACTTCTTAGATATTCACTTGCTCAGTTTCAAGCTTTATCCCATGCCAGTCCTTACATTTGGAAGAGCTGCTTTAGACATCTGTAAAGCTACTTCATTGTCTTCTTTCTAATCCCATCTGTGAGGTTCCCCTGCCATTGTGCCTTCAAGAGAAGTTTCAGAGTTTAGGCTGACTTAGTCTAGTTAGAATGAGCTGCTCCAAAAAAAAAAAAAAAAGGATTTCTGGATTGGATTCAAAGGGAGCTCTTCCAAAGATATGAAGGTTGGTATTTCCTACTCAGATGCAGCACTATCAATTCTCTATGGTTACCAGTGTCTCATTTGTAGAGGATGTTGCCTTGGTGGTGTTTCAGACCAATATATTTCTACCTGAAAACAGGACAGAATAAGGGTGGTCTGCCTGGATTGCAGGAGCAACTGTGGTAGTCACTGACACGTCTGAAACAAAGGGCTGGTCTAGAGAGTGTCTTGGCCTTTTCCTTCATATGGGAAGTGAGAGCTAACAAAAGATATTATTGGTATTGGGTAAGTGAAATAGTGGTCCTGCTGCTGGACACTGGCATTAGGCATTGTCCTATACTTGTGAAGAAAGACATTTTTAGTTTTGGTGACTGATGTGGGAGTAATTAGAGGATGGGAATTGTCTCTGCTTTGTTCAAATTTCTGTCTGGAATGAATGAGTAGTCATGGGAACCATTGAATTGCACTAGGTAATCCCCTTAGCTGAGTATATTTTTCTTTGAAGCAATTACATTTGTAGCCTGTAGCCTTGGACATGTTTGCATGTTGTGTCATGTTTGTATTCTCACCTCCACTGCCAGTGACTCAGGACCAAGTCATCTCTTTACAGGAATTACTTACAAAGGAAACTGGAAACTCCATGCCATGGCATCTCTGTCATCTTTCCCTTCAGACGGTGCCTCCACACCTCTTCTGAAGGGCCTTGTGCAAAGCAGAGCATGTAAGTACTTCTGCTAGGTTTGATCTAATCATCTCTAATTTTGGTGAACATTTTATTTCAGGATGCTGGAGAGGAAGGTGCCTGCCTCCTCCTCTTCCTCACCTGTTCCTCCTGGCATTCAGCCCCAGCAACCAGGGAACTGCCACAAGTCCTGAAAGAGGCAGAAGGCCACAGTTTCCTCACATTCCTCACAGCTTCCCTTGGGCATCCTCCGTACAGGGTTTTCAACCCCCAATCCATCAGCATTTCCAGCTGCTAAAGGGCCAGCAGGTTCCTCAGTCGCTCTGCATGAAGATGCTAACAGAAACGTTCAGACCCCTCTTACTGCAGAGCACTTTGTTGGTCTCACACATTAGTCTGGCTGGCTAAATCTTCTGAAAAACATTCTAATTTTCAAGTTATTAAAATGACTTCCAGAGAAGCAGTGACTAGATCCAAATTGAAAATCTTTAACCATCCCTGGAGGTGTTTAAAAGGCATTTAGATGAAGTTCTGAGGTACATGGTTTAGTGCTGCAATTAGGTTAGGTTATGGTTGGAATCAATGATCCTGAGGGTCTCTTACAACTGAAATGATTCTATGATTCTATAACATAGGGAATAACCATTTTTAAAATACCCGTAATTTATCAGAGGTAGATCCACACTCCTAGAAAGTGAGGCTGGGATTTCGCCAAGGCACCAATGGGATGAAGAAAGCAAGTCAAGGTCTTGTTCAGAATTTCAGTCTAAAAACACCCACAGAGTTGTGCAGATCCCTCAAAATAAAAAGTAAAATCAGTTCCAGACTGAACTTCTTTTGCCAAGTCTCAGCATAAAACTATATTTTTGTAGCCAAGCTATAAATCTCTGAAAATAAGAATTTATGTGGAAATGCTGATATAGCCTTACTAAAAGCACTGGTAATGGCTATAGCACTCAATGATTTGATGCCGAAGGCTATTAGTCCCAAAGAAAACTTCGTTGGAAGAACTTGAACTTTGGAGGTCAATGAGATCTCAGAGGAAGCTGGACTGGAAACTGAGAAGAAATGCTTTTGTCCATGCAAATCAATTGTTACTGTTTTCCTGTCTGAGAAAATTGTAATGCAAAGGCTAAGGATTTACAAACAGGAAAAGGGAGAACCTCTCAAAGTCTTCTAAGAAGTGGTGATTCATAACGTTGTTATTTTTTTTAGATAGTACTGTTTTAAAACCTTGTTCTGAATCTATGCTGATAGTTTAACCTAAGGTAAAACTAGGCAGATCACTTATGTGCCCAGGTTTTAAATTTATGGTAAATTTTGTTGTGGTTGTGGTACAGTCATTGCAAATACTGTTTTGTAAGAACTGACCCTCACATTTCAGCAGAACTTACAGCAATTAACAGAGGATATGGAAGCATTTTTAATAATGTGGCATAGAAGATCTGAAGTTGTTTTTTGAATGGTATTTTGAAGCAAAAAATAAGTCAGGAAGATCGATTTTAAAGGAGAGCAGTAAGAGCATGTGGCCTCACAAAACAGCTGCATTAGGCAGAAGTGCATGTCTCCCAGTGTAGTGTGAGAAGCTCACTTCTTAGTTTCTACCAGGGATATCCAGGACCTAATGTCATTAAGCCTCTGTTGACTTAATTCCTTAGAAGGCCATCACACTGTGGTTTGGCAAATGGCCCAGACCCTGCCATAGGGCCCGACTAGCTTCCTGTTGTTAGAAGTGAAGAACGTTTGAGAAGAAAGCAATAAATCCTCTCCTTCTCTGCAGCCAGGTAAATCAGAGCAACTCATTTGGGAGCCCAAAAGCAAACCATAGGCAATGAAGACAAAGTATTTTGTGTGTTGGCTACAGGTGGTTGGTTAGGCTTCGGGTTCCTTATCAACCTAAATAACAGGATCCTACTGTGTCCCTTCTCAGTTTAAGAAATGTAAGCTTCCAGAAGCAATCACAACAGAGAAGCCCATCTATCAATTAAAATAATGATTAAGGTATTTTGAAATTTGTCTACTTCCATTGAATTCATGCAAGTAAATACCTAGCAATTGAGGCCATGCAAGCGGGTGGGCTTATAGTTACTAATTAATCAGAGCCAGCAATTAGCATGTCTTGTTTCACACATTTTCCTAATTTTGTATTGTTTGTCTGGTTATTCCAAAAAAGTTGAGAATTAAAAAAAAAAAAAGGCTGCTAAGTGTAAAAAATATATCATACTTAAATGGAAGCATGAGTAAACCATTATTTACACAAGACTGTATATGGGCTCTATCTAGCTAGTCTAATAGGGTGTTTTACACAACATTTCCAATATCACAGGTTCAGAAGCTTATACCACACACAATAGTGCACAGGGCAAAGGTAGCAGAACCCCCAGTAGATCTGTTCTTTCTCTCCTTCAGGAAATGTGGACATGACAATAGTTAAGTAGAGTAAACTGGGAAAGTTGAGCATGAGGATGAGGGTGTTGGATCACAACCAAAATATCAATCCTGAAAGTGATAATTTGATAAATATTTTAGACATGACTCAGTAATCCATGAAGAGAAGATGGGTGACTATGCTCCTGTAGACATTTTCTCTGAGCTGCTACAAGTGCCACTTGTAGAAAGTGGTTGGCAGCAACACTTGTCCTAGTGCCGCTAGTACAGGGTCAAAGCTTGACTTCCTGAAGGTATTGTTTTTTTAAGAAGTACAGCAGAATGTAAAAAAATGTTAATGTGAATTTGAAATGAAAGTTGAATTTGCAAGACTGTTATAGCTACAAATAATATCAGAGCACCACAAATTATGCAGTTTCACAGTTTGCATAGATTTATATAATTTTAGCAGTCAAATGGAGCCTGTCAGTTTTTTTCACTTAAATTCTTAGGACACACATTTGTTATTGGAAATTGTGTTGTTTCAGACTCTTTCTTCAGTGAAAGAAAACAGATTTCAGTGTGTCAGACTTCCCCCCTGAATGGAGATGCAGCTTTCCAACCAGTTCCCCTCTTAGACAAAATTCCTGCTCTCCTAATCCTATAAGTGGCACAGTGGAAGTGGAACAACAGAAGCTTAGCAAACTGGTGTTTCCCCAGAGGGATTCTGAGCCATTATGGACAGATACATACTTTGACATTCCACTAAACCAGTAAACAAAACTGTCAGGATGGCTCATCTCCTAAAAGTCTTCCAGAGAAAAAGAATCAGTTATCAAATCGTCAGAGCAGTGCAAACTTTCCACATGGTGGTACAGCAGCTATGGCGTTGCAAAGATATGCTTTACACCTTGAATTTTTTCAAGCACCTGTGACCAAATCTTTCCTTCAATAAACGGCGATAATAATATCTGCTTCTTTTAAAAGGACTGTGTCATTGTGCCCTGTTACTCCACACAGTATTTTGTGAAATACTACATTACCTACAAAACTGCATTGCTGACCCCATAGATTTGCTTCCTTTGGTTTCTGAAAGCTGGGACCTCAGTTAATCAGGTTGCAGTGATGTAGAGAGCTTAAGTACCAGACACGTTGATGGCCACATAATGCACATTTCTATTCTTGATGTATGTTGGACACATAAGTTCAGAATTATATTTTTTAATAACTTGGAGGAAGGGCTAGAAGAAAGAAAATCAGAACACTTAATCATGTGTACTAAATTTAAATAATTGATTATATATACACAAGTTAGGACCAAAATATTACACAAATGGTAACATGTCTCAATGCTAATCCTAGTATATATTTAAGTACATCAGTTGAGATTAGGTTTCTTTCACCATTAGTAGTAGTAGTAATTAGTAGTAATTACAAATTGGGAATAAGAAGGTTGGAATTTGTTTCTTCATATTGAAATGAACAAGTAGCCCAAAGAACAGTATAAGCAAGTGAGTCTGGGACCATATTTTGTGGCACCTCCAGTACTTTCAATTAACGTAAAGGAAATGAAGAAATAGTATGTTAATTGCTATACACCTTTCCGAAGCTCTCTTTTCTTTCGCTAACTCTATTGTATACCCAGGGCTAGCATGACTTTAGTGTTTGGATGCCACAGCGTGTTCAGGGTCTGAGACTGGCTTCTGTACTAATCCATGCCGAGGAACAATTTCATTGCCTGTTTTTCCTTTCCCCCTACAAAAATGTTCATTTTGTGCCATTTCTTCATTTTTCAGTCCATAAAATCACCACAGAATGTGTATCTTTTGGCCCTCTATGATGGCAATACTCAGGACCAAACAGAAAACAAAACCAGAAATAAGGACTTGATAACATGATTGGAGATACCCAGAGATGTACAATCTAAGAGCCATAGAAACAAATGTGATATATGCTAAAAAAAAAAAATCAAGCTGTTCTTCTGAAAGTGCTTGAATTGTACTATGTGACTTGTTAGTGTTTTCTACAAAACATTACTTTAAAAGAATTCTAGAAAATCTTTGATGCTTAGTAAGATGGTTTACAAAAGTCATATGACTAAGATTGCATAAGGAAGATGCAAAAAGCACCTAACCGTATAAAGACTGACATCATTTACTCATCAAAATTAGTGTTTGAATAGTCATATAATAAAGAGCTTAAGATTTCTGAGACTGCATTTCATCTTTTACTCATCAGGAATGTTTTTGGTCAGTTGATTTTCCTTTTATTTAAACAGGAGAGAATTTCTGTAAAGGTAAAAAATGAATCAGAAATAAAATAATAAACCCTTGTTTTACAGCACCAATAGAAGAGAAAGTCTGTCAGCCGCCACCTTCTCTACAGAAGGATGGACTTTGGTCCCATGGCGGTTAAAGAAGAGCAAATTGTTTTGATCAATCCTACTGAATGTCCTAGTTTTCAACACTGAAATAATGCCTAACACTATTTTGCATTGATAGTTTTTTAAATCAGAAGATGTGCATTTTGGACATTTTCTGTTTGCAATCAAATTTTCTGTGGCTAGTGTTTATTGTGACCTTTGTGCTAGACAAGAGATGCCAAATATAATTAAAACTGATATTGCAACATAAGAGAATATAACAGTTTAGTAGGAACCCGTTTGAATATCTTTATTGTGATTTTTTTTTTCCCCTCAGAGTAAAGCAATAGCATAATACCCAGCTGCATGATAATATTGGCAAGCAAGGCCATGAATTTCAACTGCAAACCCTAAACACTGAATGTGCTGTGCTTTTTAAAGAAATCCCCTTTTGTATGAGATATGTAATACCCTTTTGTGCTTGAGTGGTTTGCATAATAATAGTTTTCTTTAGTTATTCGTTGTCATGTGATGGAGCTGCAAAGTGAGCTAGGCAGTAACAGCATAAAAGACAATTTTCCATTTTTCTCTCATTTTTCAGAGATTTTCTTGTCTTGTAAATACTTTACCTTCAGAAAAGATACCCAGTTATTAACATTTCAGACCTAATTGTTACTTTTCTTAATATCTACCTTCCTATTTGAGCTTTTCTTTTTCAGAAGAAACAGCAACTTTATTTCTTTTGCACTTATGAAGAACCTCAAGCATCTTAAAATTATTTGGCATATGATCATCTGGTGTAAATCAGCGTAACTCTGGTCAGAGACATTGATACCTAGCTCAAGACTTCAACAGTAGAACTATTAATACTTGACCGGAGAACCCAAGCACAATATATGTTATTAACTGTATAACTGACATTAGAGTTGTGCATATGTTATACTGCACTACTGAGATAAAAGGCACCACCTGACTGAAGAGCCATCTTAAAAATAAGACATCGAGGATATATCTGAGACCAAGCATAACATTTTAAGAATTTTCTGATGAGTTTTCTCATGTGAAATTTTTTATACGATTCCTCTTGGGCCCTTCGATGTGTTCTAGTCTGAGTAGTAAGTAAGGAATATTTCCCAAAGGAGATATAATTACATTGAAATGGAGCTCAGTCTTATTCACAGTGGAAGCTATAGAGAAGAACTAAAGCCAGGGGAAGTTCCTCAGCTAATGTACAATAAACTAGCCATTATTCTAACTGATACTATCGAAGAATTTTTTCCTTTGAAATCAGTGGAGTTATGCCAAGTTGCTCTAGTTGTGACTTTGGCCATTAAATTACATGTGGTTTTCAACCTCTGACCTCCAACCATTTCCAAGCAAGCCCTGAAAAGTAACAAGGGAAAGCAAGGCTATTACCCATTAGCTTAAATTCAGAGTGCAGAGAGGGTTCATAATCTTACTGGAAAACATTTCGAGGTTTGCAAATCGAAAAAGGTCAAAACAAACTGGGCTAGATTATTTCAGAAAAGCTTACAAGGTGGATTAGCATATAACAGTACATTATCAGATTTTCATGCTGCAAAGAATACCCAGGCAGAAAATAAATGCTCCAGAGCCCAACAGTCACTCTTTTTACAGCTCCCTGTGTTAAAATAAGAGACCATTATATGTAGCCATCCTATAAAAAAATTACATTAGTAAATCAACATATCCCTTACCAAGCAACCATAGATTACTGTTTTCTAAAACATCTATCTTTGCTAAATAGGGAAAGAAAAAATCGTCACAGCTCAAACCAATGAACGTACTATCAATTAATACCAGAACCATGGAGGAAGCCCTGGAATCTAGGTAAGAGAGTATTGTAATGATTATATGCTCTACAAATCTTTTAATCTGAAGTCTCACAATTGAGCCACAGGGTTCTC
Organism: Nesoenas mayeri; assembly: GCF_963082525.1. Lineage (NCBI taxonomy): Eukaryota > Metazoa > Chordata > Aves > Columbiformes > Columbidae > Nesoenas > Nesoenas mayeri. Next base: position 16,918,713 of record NC_137554.1, on the reverse strand, counting down.
TCATCTGAGAAATATGAGTTGCCTCATATCAGCTGGATACCAGATACTATTAATGCACTGCAGGGTAAGCAACATGTTACACTCTCAGTTAGTGCTAGTGAGATATATTAGCTTAGATAATTCTCTTTGCCTACAGAACCTGAAAAAAAAAAGATCTTTCAGGAGGAAAACATTCAGTGGAGTTGTCGGAACATTTTTTCAAGGAAGGTGTAGCCCGTTCTTTGCTTGGTGTGTAATTATAAGGCACTCTGAGCTTTATTGGAATAAGCGCTTGTGCTTCACAGTCACATATGTCCCTGAGATACAGCCCTTGCCTCTAATTTTCCTGCTCCTCTCCCCAGATTTCTAGGGTTCTGTGATTTTTTTTTCTGCTCCTTAACAGATGTAGCAAGAACCTTATGTACTCACCACTTTCTTTCATAATTTCTTAGAAGAGTTGAAGTTTTTGTTCACAGGAAACTGTGAATGAGAAATAAATTCTTCTGTTAAAAAAAAAAAAAAAAAAAAGACAAAATAAAACAGACAAACAACAAAAAAATCCCACTAATTTCCAAATGTCATTTTTATGTGAATATTCCAGAGTGATGCAGATGGTCAGAAATTCAAAAATTGGAGGAAACAGCCATGGGATGTGTTTGATTTTCTGATACAACTGTTTCTTAACTTTTAAGTTAATGAACTCTCTAGAAAGGCAAATACATCCACCTTTTTCTAATAATAACTGTCCTTCGGGTGATTTGGCAAATCCTTTAAAGTATTACATGGTATGCACACTTTTTTTGATATTTTGACTGATGCAACTGATTTTTATTATGTGGAAAGTATAAGTGTGTTCCAGAATTAAATCCTGATACGCACATTTAGACTGGCATAAACAGGCACCTTGGAAGAACGTGTCATAAAAGAGAGTCTAACTGTAAGAGGGACAAACTGAACTTGCCTTTTGTTCAGCTAAATTTAAGGTGCAAAAGCACCTTTCTGTCCTGTATCCTCATTTGCAAGCAATGACACTGGTCTTTCTTGTCTCACAGATGCATTGCCCCAGCCAGCTTTGCCAGTTCCAAAGAGTCTCCAGGAAAAGGGTAGAGCTTCTTCTGCAAGGCAGCCAGTCATCTCCTGCATCAAGCCCAGCTGTAAGTAGCATTGCAGTTCCAACACATTTGTGACACTTGGAGTGACTAGGGTGTGTCACATGCAAGTTCACTGTACTGTAAAGGAGGAATTCACAAGCCCTTAGTTGCCTTGTAGAGTATGATTATATAGAACGTTTTATGCATGAGCATGTAAGCAAGGAGATGTTCTCTGTGCTTGACTGCACTGCTCTTAGTAGTAGGACGCCAAGGGGATTGTACTGAAAATCTGGACTCCAGTGGTCTCTGGGAAAGTGTGTATATGGATCCAAACACTTTTGCTTAGTTTTAGCTGATATCCTGATTATCACCTGCCCCCCGTTTTGAAATGTTTGTGGCTGACTGCTTTGCGAGAGAGGATATCGCTTTAGATGAGCTACTGAGGTGTACCTGTGTGTTAATTCCTGGGACACTTCCACAGTAACAGCTGTCATATAAATTTCATATGACAGCTTTCTAATGCAATGAAATGTTTTAACACTTTTTAGGTGAAAAAAATACTCATTTGTTTGGCAAATGAATGCAAACTCATTAGCCATTACATTATCTGAGTCCATAAGAGGTCAGAGTGCAGTATTTTGGGAGACTTATGAGAGTCCTGGAGCGAGCCCAAGAAAGCAAAAAGCAGCACAGGATCTAAGTGGAATAACAAGTCTTCCCCAGTGCTGGCTGCAGTGGGTAGGGTAGGAAGGACAGGACAGTCCAGGACAAAGTTATTTCTACTCTCTGTGTGACAGCTTAATAAGAATAGGACCCTGTTTCAGGTAAATTGAGCTTTTTCATTATTTTGTGACCTCTATACAGGAAAATGCAGAATTCACCCAAAACAGTCTGGTGATCTGGTCACTGAGAAAGACTTCCAAACAGCCAAGGCCTGAGTCTTAACGAATTCTTAAAAGCTTATACAATGCCATTTCGTTATATATGCTTTAAAACAAAGGGTTTATTCTTACATGTTAGCATGTCTTTATTGGCACCATTTCTTTACTTTTTATAAGAGTGAGAGCGTGACTACTTTTATGCCAGCATATTTGATTGTGTATGACTTATTTTACATTTACAGGGATCTATTGTTGCTTAGGAGGAAAAATAAAATTTCTGTAAAGTGCTTAGTTAACTCCCTGTTTAAGTTAAGCAAGACATATCTTTGGAAATCTCTTAAAGGATTTTTTCTAATGGCGCCAACGGGACCCTTGCTTTGCTTATAAAAATATATATTAATTTATAATGGACAAAGATACAATTATCCCAGAATAGCTTCGTGAAAAACCATTAGATTTTTCAGACGAGGTGCACAGACATGGATTGCAGTGTATGTTACTGCTCTATGGCAGAGCAGATTCTAGGCTGGCTTTTCTTTTCAGTGTGAGACATATTCTCTTACTTTCCATGGTCAGAAGTAATTCCCTTTAAATCAATTGCATTTCCTAAGCAGAATTAGTCCTTGTTTATGTGAGCACAACACAAAGAATAATCTTACCCAGAATTTTAATATCGCCAGTGATGAGAGACTGAATGCTTGAAGTCTCACCGTTCTCAGATCTTTGCAGTCTCTCAAAGTCTGTCCCAGCTTAATCCAAGAAATTGCAAACTCAGTCTCACTGTAACAAAAGAAACTGAATTCATGGGCCTTTTTCTGTTTTCTAGGTCAGGAGTTCTGCCCTCTGCATTCCCACTAAAGCTTTTATGCTAAGTCCTTGTAGAGCTGAATAAACCTTGTTGAAACTTGATTACATGTTGTATTAAAAACACATCTGGAAAGGACATTTCTCACAGGTTTGTGTTTAATTATTAACAGTTATTTCTGTTGACTCCCCAATTAACTTATTAAATGCGGATTATTCCTCATGAAGACAGAGGGACGCTCAGACATGCAGAACTAAAGTCTTCTCAGCACCTGAGTGTATTTAATCCCAAGGCCTAGTTGTCCTGCTTTACATTTGGTCTCAAGCATGAATTGCTGTAATAGCATCTCTAGTGACAGTGAAGTCCTTCCTCAGTAGATGTGAGTGCATTGTCTAGGTCTTGTTGCTAGGAAAAGCAGCTGATTAGAGGGCTGGTGTAGTAGGCAGTTGATGTAATACATGTTTGATAAAACTCTTATCAGAGCCTCGCACACTTTCAAGAACGCTCACAATTCAGCTGGATTTATCAATACGAAAAGAGCCCATTCTTTCTTCATTTCACTCACCTGTTGAAAGCAGGTCTGCAGAGCTAAGTTTTAAAGCTTGAAAGCAGCACTCTGTCACCTCCTGCTATTCATACCCATCATAGGGTGACAAACAGATGCAGCAAAGGAAATGCCAGGTCATAAAGAATGTTTTGCCTCTGTATTGGTTCTAGTGATCTGAGCAAGTCAGAGTGCTTTGAGCTGCTTTGTTTTCCATGTGCAGATGTGCTCTCCTTGGAAGGCTTTTCAGGTGCTGTCCTCAATGAACCATGTCATTCAGATCCTGAGGGCAACAACAGAGGAAAACAGGCTCTCAGAAGTGAAGCTGGACAAGTCTTCAGCATAATCATCAACTGCAATTGTCTCTTCCCAAATGATATGATCGATCCATAGCATCAGTAGGGGAACACACTCAGGGAATAATAATAATAAATTTATAGATTATAACAATAATAACTGTTATTCTTATTTAGCCACCAGATACTTTTGGTTAGTGCTATTTAAGGATATGAAATCAAAGACAATCCTTTTTTTGTAAAAACTCCTCTGTTAATACTTATTAAGCAAATCATGTCATGTGTTTGAATTCCTTATGTAATAAGCAACTTAGATCAATCAAAAGAGAGTATTTCTTTAACTCATGTAAAATTTACGTTCTTTGTTCTGTAATGCCAAGAAAGATAACCAAAAGAAAACCTTCAATCTCGGAAAAAATCTAAGAAAAGTGTATGCTAGACACACTAATAGCTTGCTAATCTGTGATTTAGCATCACTGGTCCTTTCTGCAGCTGCTTTGTAAAATGCAGATTAGCTCTCCAGTAGCTTTCAGAAGGGATTTGATGGATGACATTGGATTGCCATAGCAGCCCCTACACCCTTCAATTGTATGGTTACTGAATCAAAGAATTAGACACCTTGGCAATTTTTGGCCCTTGAAATGGCTTCACAAAACCTTGGCCATCTGGGTGCAATTCAAAACACCCTGGTATGTACATCCATCTGAGGAGGAGGGATCAGTGAGGGGACATTGCTGTATTGAAGATCTGGGCAATCACATGCTTTTAGAATTTGATTAGAACAATACTGGGATAAGTCATTTTGTAAAGATGTAAAAGAAGTGAAAAGGAGGAGAGGATGTTTTGACTTCCTCCAAATGCATGAAGCTTTGCTGCCTGGAACCAGCTATGTGAAGGCATTCAGTCAGCCTTCCAACATCACCAGGAATGAGTTAAATAGATTTTAGTAATTTCTAGTGCAAACTTTACAAATTCAAATAATATGGGCATATTTGCCCATGCAAGGATTTGTATTCTCATGTCTTTGGTTTATTGAACATCCAGTCTGCTGCTAACAGAGCACTTATAGGCAATGCAAAAGTTCGTTATCATCTCAATGCCTTTCCAGTTTTTCTGTGTCCCTTGAAGGAGAGTATGAAAAGGCCTGATTTTCATTTTCATGGAGTTTTGGTTTTTTATCAAATACATCTGTCTCAGTTTTGAAAAGCTGGCTGCAATAAGCAAAAGAGAGTGGAATATTTGGGCTTATGAATAGTTGTATCAAAAAGTAGCACTATAACTCAACTATATCAGGGACAATTTTTTAACTTTGAAGACCCTTTGCAACCTTAGCAAGGTCCATAGAGTGCAGCAGGGGACAGAGCAGAGGAAATAAAATCATGTCAAAAGTGCAGGTACATATGGTAGATTTGGGGAAGTTAACAGCAGGGTAGGGAGCTATTGTATACTACTGATTTACAAATACATCACTTTATAAATTGCTTTAAGTATAACTTGGACATCTGTAACAGGATAAATGCTTCCTGCACATTGACTCTGTCCTTTCTTTTCACTTACAGTCCTCGACCATTGAACTGCTGCGGTTTAATTGTGTGAAACTGAGTTTCAGGATTCAAGATCTTGCACAGATTGTTCTGCAATAAATTCTTCAGACTCAGCAACGTCAGCAGGAGGGAAGGCCACGGATGTCAAACTAACCCCACCTCAGCAGCCAGGTGTGCCATCATATGGGAAAAGGATTCCTCTTTCTGTATCAGCCAGGTTTTTCCCAGCAGCCAGCCCTATTGTACAGGTGACTTTTATGGATGTGTGCCTGTTTTCTATACTTGCCTTTGAATGCTTTGCTTTTTACTTCTTTTCTTGCTAACTTCTTCATGGCTTGTGGAAGGTGTTAGTTTTATCTGTGTTTTCTCTGACCTTGCAGTCCCCACTCACACAAATGCTCCACCACAGTTTGCCCCTTTATACCTTAGTCATTCTCGCTTTCTGCTGTACAAAGGGCAGAGCTGATCCTGGGCAATCTCTTTCTGTGACATGCTGATGTTTTGTGCTTAATGTATTATCAATAATGACAAGTCTGCCTCAGGAAGTTCCAGCAACCCAGAAAGCACAGGGGTTTTTATACAACAGCTCTTTTAAAAACAAGTGTATATGACATACAGAGAAACTTTTTTCCTTTGGTTTCCTGCAGGTAGAATCAGCAGTTGATGTTACACATAAAGACAAGCCAACAAGACCTTGCACAGCTGAAACAAGCCTGAAAGTAGCGGTAACTATGATGGGTTTTTTTGTACTGTCCATTTGTATAACATTGCAGAGAACTTCATGCACCACCTAGCAGAAAGCACGTTCTGGAAGGGATCCTACTGTTATACCCCCACTGCGCACTGGGAGGACAATCCTGCCCTCATTTCAAGAGGGCTGTGCTGTGAGGCTCCACTCCTACCACTGCATTTGCATGAGAAAGAAAGAAAGTTTACATCTGGTTGTAACTCCCTGGAAGGCTGCTCTTGCTAATTATTTTGGGGAAATAGAAGGAGCCATTTCAAAGAAAAGTTCACATTTCTTGCACACAGTGCAGGTCATCTTGCAGTTATATCTGAGCTCCTAGGGCTGTGAGTGTTTTTCTTGACAAATGGCAGTTCTGTGACTTCAGACACTAGGGATGTTAGCATAAATCCCATACATAAGTTTCTAAATTGGACTCCAAAATGACCATATTCTCTGAAGATAAAGAATGATTCAGGATTCAGAAAGAAACCAATCTTTCAGATTTTCACTTAATTTAGGAGCTTGTAATGAACAGGAATTTTTAATCCATTTGAAATCTCCTTTCAAACTGAGTTCTAACTATAACCCAACCTTCTGACAAACTGGGTAGAGTTATAGTGCCAACAGCTAGAAATTCAAGTGAACAGTGCTCTTTTGTCCTCACAATAAACTCGAAATCTCTCTGTTTTGGACCTCAGCCTGAAATGTTCTGCATGCCTTCTCCTCTCCTGACCTCGGCTGTCACAGCAGCACCCTGTACCATGTGGGAAAGCATCTTTTTTTTCCATCAGCCTCCATTTTACTATATCGGGCAGATGAATAATAGTTTTAATAGTTTTTAAAAAACTTTAATAGTTTTTAAAAAACTTTAATAGTTTTTAAAACCTATGCATTGCTGCATGTTTTCTGCCTGTATTTCTACTATGCCACAAGTACCTATCACGAGCTAGGAAATGGGTGTAGACGTTGGCTGGAGCTAAGGGAAAGGGGAGCCTCATGAATTAAAACTTTTTCAAAAAGAGACTATGCAGAATGCTGCTCACATTGCTCATAAGGCAGCTTGAGAGAGCTGAGGTATTTAGTAGCCCAGCGTTATATGGAAGAAACCTTCCTTCCATATTCTGGACAAAGCTTATATCTAGAAAATTATACAGTAAAAATAAATCTGCAGTTCCCCATTTAAGCAATTTAATATTTTTTGCTGTGTCTGTCCTCCTTTTACTTGCTACCACAGTGAACAGAGCCAAAGTCACATGCTGAAGTGGGGAGAGAGCGCTATGTGTCATAGAACACAAAACAACTTCTATGTGCCACCAGTCAAGTATTTTCTCTCAACCTGTTTGGAGGTTTTTTTCCTCCTTTTCTCCATCCCTGAGCTCAGCAGCCAGTATGAGCAGCAACAGACCTTCGCAAATGTGCTAAGGAGGACCCTTTTGAGACGGCTTCTCAAAGTGTTTTATCTTTTGCTGACAAATCGGTGCCAGGGCCATAACTTAATGAAATCTTCTGAGAAAATTTTGCAGCATATCAGGGAATCTCAAAGGTATGGACCTGCAGTAAAACCAGTGTAACAAATGGTTTATCTACTTTTATTTGCCTTTTGAAAGGCTGAAAGCTCAGCTTTGTGGCAAGCTGTAATATCAGCTTCTTAGCTGCATTCACATTATTATTTTTCAGATTTACTTACATTCCAAATAAAGAGGCCAAGGCAATAGCTTGGAGTAAGCTGCAGTTTATCTCCCAGTGATGTCTTCAGTCTTTAAAGTTTCTTGAGCACCTCTGCTATGCTTCTCAAGAAAATTACCTGGACAATAAAGCGTGGGACATCAAGGTGGTATTGCCAGTTCTGTTTCCCTCTGCACTGTAGAGCTGGATTCATGTCAGCAGGTGGGTGCCACTCTTTTTCCAGGAAAAAGTTAACAAAGTTTGCTCCCCTGTCTGTCGAAGAAACTCAGGAGACACCATGCCTTTCCAAAACACGTCACTTCCAGAGCAGGACTGATGTTCCTGTCACCACAGAGGACTTCCACTGCTTAGGTAGGACCCTTCACACGATCAGCTTCTTCACCACAAAACTGTTTTGCTTCCCTTGTTCAGATGCAGGAAAGACAGATGAAGGGGCAGAACCTTACTGTGTTATTGAGGATCAGGACAATAGTAGAAATGGAGCAGTGTAACCAAGTGGCTTTTCTGAGCGCTAACAATTTGGGCGGAAAAATGTAAATAATGTCTCGGTTCTGGAGAAATTAATGTATAGTTGCCAAATTTGTTTTATGCACTTTAAAAGATATGGGCAGAAATGTTTTTCTCAGTTCTAGGAGCCAAGTATTTTTCTGAAAGGATTTGGTAGCATTATGCTCTTGGTAGAAAAACACCCACCTCTTGAAAATTATTCTTATACCCCCACAGACCATCTCAGCCATGGACCAAGAACTGAATGCTCATGTAGAATCTGTTCCTTTCTCCCTGACAGAATAATGTTTATTAGGAAACAGGGGCACCATTTGCTGTTGCTGAGCTGGGGGCTGGGGAGCACTGTCCTCACAGCACCCCAGATAAGGATGAAGGACGGACCTCAGCAGCCAGAGTCAGTGGAAAGTTGTCAAGGGACTTGGATTGTGCCCAAATTGCAGGTTGAGTTGTGTAAATATGGGCACTCATCTTTGGAAATTGTTACTCTGAACTGCATCATTCTTGCCAGCAGTAAAATGAAGCAAAAGAGCTAGTCCTGGCTGGTGAGAAGACCTGAGTCCTACAAGTAAATTTAGCTTCGTTACTGCAAAAATGTTATTTGGTCAGATGTGGAGGGAGAAGGGCTTAATTCCCTCTCATACGTCTTGTTTAAACTAACTTACATGGCTGCACAGCGGGTGTTTGGAAATCGTCTTTACTTGAATGTATTTTCTGTTTTAAAATTTCACACTGTAATGAACAGTCAAGAAATCCAGATGTGCTCTGTTACAGTGAGAACATTTTAAAGGGACAGATGTTCTGGTGCACTCTCAGGTCAGGACATGTCTGTATCTTTTGTGTTGCTTCATTTTTTATTGTCAAGGAATTTGATTTTCTCAGCAACATTTGTTAATTTTTATGAAACATGTAATCAGATACAAATAGATAGAAATATCCAGCATCAATTGCTTTCTTCTGATTCCTGTTCTGTTTTTGTACATAAAACTTGTGCGATTAGATTTTTACATTAAACAGGTTCCTTATTTGAAATATTACCTAGCTTTCAAATTTAGATCTGAAAAAATATGGAATGAATAAAATTAAATCGGTTTTTTTTTTTTATAGAACACTGACAAAGAAAAGGAAATCCCTTTCTGCAGGATATTGCAGTCATGGGTCATGAACGTTTAAGAAGGAGTTACTGCCATCCAGAGGAGAAAAGTCATAAACCGTCATATTTCATTGGGTTTTTTAAGCACAGAAAGGTACACCTAAATCGTTTATTCCAGTTATTTCATATTAAGGAATGAAAGAATAGAGAAATAATCTAAATGTACCCAGAGGTTTCTCTGCTTTTTTATATGTAGGTATTCAAGAAACAAAGTTCAGAGCAACACTGGAGAAGGACAAGAAAAGACGCATCTGCAGGGGAGGAAGAAGCACCAGGTAATAATCTGGATTTATTTTTCTTTCTGTGGTTTGAGATCTTTGATGAAGAGCTTTTAGAAATATCTGTGATAGGTTCCAAGCTTTGGACATCACCCCAAAGTGGAAGGGAGGTGTCCCAGGCCTCTGGTGCCAGGCAGGCTCAGTGGGACAGGAGCAGGGACACTGTCAGGCACTGTCTGGGGTCTGTTAAATCAAGAGACCGGACAGTGCAGTGCAGTGAAGGTATTTGTCACAACTCCTGATAATCAAACTAACAAACTCTGGGTTTCCAAATAAAAGACCCCTCTCTCTTTAATTCCTGTTTCTCAAGAGAAATGTCAAAAACACAGTAGAAAATCAAGAAATAGGTGGTTTTGGGAAAAAAGCTGCTTGTCTTTTGCCCATCATATCCCTGAAGTTGAACAAGAACGAAAAGCTCTCCGCTGAACAGGAAAAACAAATCAGAGGAAAGGCAGGAAATTCTTTATATGTAATGCATTTTTGGACAGTCCATCTTCAGTGACAAATGTGTAAAAAATTCAAGAATGGCAGGAATGATAATCCTCCCAGGAAAAGCCTTTCTAAAAGTATCTTATCTACATCGTATCTGAAAGACCCTTCTCGACTGTAATGTATCAATATTTTTCCCGTCGGAAATGGTTTCTGGGTGCCGGTGTCCCCGTGCGCACCCCGCACAGCACACGGGCCGCGGTGTCACGGGCTGTGCCGGGACCGGGGACACGGCCCGTGCGGGACCGGTGACACCGCCCGTGGCAAGCGGCACAGCCCGGGCCGGCGGCGCCCTCTGGCGGCCGCGGGGCGCAGGGCGGGGGGTCGGGGCCGCGCTGCGTCCGTCCGCGGCGGCCGGGCCAGGTTTTTGCTCCTCTGGGCAGCGCTCGCAGGCGTGCTCGTATGCAAACACTGTGCACAAACACCTTAAATGGATTCATTCTTTCCTCAAGGGTCTCTGCTTGATGGAGGAATTTCCAGAAGGACCCAGCCTGAGAGCACCCATGTGCCTGCCCGGCCTCAGATTTATTTGTTGAGGTAGGAGAGAGGTCAAAAGCACTGAGCTTTCCCCTGCGTAAGTTATGTGCCTGGTGACCTTCTGTAGGAATAACTATTGATCTTTGCTTATAACTCCTGCTAAGAGTCCTGTACCTATTGACAGTCCTGGAACCCCAGATTTAAGTACTAGGAGTGTCGAAAACAATCAAACAAGTATCTCAGCTTGCTGAATGCAAACTTTCCTTCTGTCAAAATATTTCTGTTGTGATTGTTTCCAATGACATAGATAAAAATATGAAATTTCATTAAAGACATGCAAAACAATGTAATCTTTCAAAGCAATGTTTTAGGGTTTTTAAACAGGTTATTTTTGCCTTCTCCTTCTGTATAATTATGAAACTTAAGGGGAAATGGGAAGCTCTCCATTACTGTATAATTCTTGTCAATAACATATATCATAGTGCATTAAGAAGGCCAGCAGAATGCCCTATTGATTTCACTCAACTAGCCACCACACCGAAACGTAATGAAGTTCATAGCGAGACAGGACAAACCCCATGTTTTTTGCCACTGTACCACATACCTTCAGTATAGCTTTGTGTCATCTCTAGCTCCATCATGAGATGATCTATTTCAGTAGCATGTGGGGAGTAGTTGTTCTTGCAGGTAATAGATAACCTTAAAACAGCGGCATTCAAGACAAGCAGAGCAGAAATCAACAGCTACTGTTTCCAACTGGGGGCAGGGAACAAAACAACATCAGGAAGAGCTATACTTCATGGAGCCAAAATAGTGATCTATTTCATATGATCTGTGTTTCTATTATTATAATCCAAACAAAAACAAACTGAACTTAGAAATCTGCATTAAAAACTGGAATAGGCATGGTTGAGATACAAGGAGGTGCATGGGCCAGTACCCAAAATACTGGATATAATTTTCCACCACATTAGTCCAACCAAATCCATGTAAACTTTGAAAAAGTTTGGCAAGAGCCATAGTGGTTTTGTTTTTACTGTCATATGAAGGGAAAAAGTCCCTTGTGTATTGTTGAAGTGGGCAAAATGATTGTGGAAAATGTGTTTATATATTTTAAGACAATCATGAACTAAGAAAATTCTTCAAAGGCAATTTATGGTAATATTTCATGCATGTTTCTTAAGTCGCCTAGTGTACATAGCCACCTAAATGGGAAGTGCCAATGTAAACAGCCAGCATTAGGTGCTACCAAATGAAATCACCTGTTTTAGTGCCACTTACCAAAGCACACTCCTCACCGGCAGCCTTTGGTACAGAGACTGATGAATCAACTTGCTAGCCAAGAGAGTGACAGTGAAATTAAATTCCTTCCTTCTCTCTTCAGTGCTACAGTTTAGTCATTCAAGACAGGAAATCCCTTTGTGTTGGGAAGCAGTACTGGGTAAATCTCAACCGGTTTCCAGAATGGTGAAGGGCTCAGGTTGCAGCAGGAATGATGTGATTATGATGGGCAGGAAACAGAACAGAACAAGTTCCAGCAAAAACTCCATAGAATACAAGAGCCAATATTATTCTTGATGTAGATCTTTAACAGGTGGTTAAAAAAATTATCTACCAAGACTAATTCTACAAATACCTTTAGCTCCTAGAGCTGTTGCAATAGAATTCTATTCAATATGTGAGAAATTTTCTACAGAAACACTTCTCTGTGCCCTGCATGCATCACCCTGAGCCCAGTTCTACAGAAGTACCTTTGCATATAATGGGTTAAAGGAGGAGATACGGAGAAGTAGATGGGGAAGTATGAAAATGTACATTGCTGTTTTTCTCTCCCACTTTCAGTCAGCTGCAGCAGCTCACTGTCACTGAAAGCTGGCAGAAGGATCAATGACAAGTTGCCCCAAGATAAGGAAGGCATAGGCTGCTCAGTAGCACTTTGAGAAGCATCTCCCGTGACGGATCTGCACCAAAGCTGATTTTCATTCCTCTTTGTCAAGGAAGAGGCTAAACTTTGGAGTTGTGTCAAGTCTATTTTTATGATACTAAAATCTCCCTGGGAATTATAAGACTCTCTCTTTGGCTGCTTCAGGAAGTGTGGATTATAGATCAGTCATTTTAAGCCAGCTGACCTCAGCTACCATCAGTGACAGGTAAACTCCAGCTTAAAGTGAAAGAATCCCCAGGGTCACTGGTTTCTACTAAAGGATACTTGTCTGCTATCAGAATACTCAAACAATAAGAGAAATTTGATGCAACCCAGGGACAGTCGCTTGGAGCAGTGCTGCAGGCACAGAACGCTAAACTAATGTAAGAACCATTGACATTTAACTCCAGAATTATTAATTCTTCCCAAATGGTCCAGATTTAAATGGAATAAAATTCAATATAGTACAAGGGACTAACAGCAACTACCTATTAAATGGCAATGGAGCTGAGCAGTATCTCAGGCTCTTGGGTTACTCAGAGCAGACTTCAAAGATTGCCTGAAAAGGTGCTGCCTTTCGTACAGCTCACTGGAATCTACTTGTAAATCCTCACAATTTTCATGTCTGTTTTACATGAAAAACATTCAATTTCAAGCTGAAATGCTGGCCTCAAATATTCAGGGTGGGTTTATTACATTCCCAAAAGCACAGCCAAGGGTGAAAAAGCCATTTGTACAGCTCTCAGATGGCTGATCAATCCACCTGAAGCTTCCCTGTATGGGCAGAAAGTGTTCTAGTGTTTTCAATGACTTTGCAAGGCTATCTGGAAGCTGGGAAAGGAAAACAAAAAGGATGACTGGCAGGCGGTCCAGGCAGTAGTAAACAATGGAGTGTGCTCTGGAGGGAGTTTTCTTACTAGTTTATGATTTTAAAACTCAAAGCTCCACATCACAGTTTAAGAATTTGTACTTATTTTGAATATGGGAGAAATTAGAAGATGATGGATTCTGTTGTAGGAGACTTTTTTAATGCTCTATTCAAACACTACCCAGATATTTTATCTGAGGTCTTCATCAAGAGTAAAGATTACGTGGGACCAGCTATCTGAAAGAAATTAAAATGCTGGCACATTTTCTTGGCTGTTAGACATCTGAGAAATCTAGAAGTGGCTGATGCAAAACTATCTGCCATATGTGTACTTCCTCTAGTCTTATTTTCCTGAGTGAAATTTGGTCATCACAAAGGATATTTGGAATTGAGAGGAAGAGATCAGCTAGATTTGGCTTTCCTAGATGTGGTCTATCTCTTAGCAAGTGTTTTACAGTTGCTATTACAACTTTGAAGGAAAGGTTTTCTCATTAAAAATTGTCACTTTATATTTTCCTGCACAGAAAAATTAAAGATATTTGGGTATATTTTGTGCCACCATTTTAGAGTTTTAGGCAAGCACTCTCATTGGGATTACACCACAGGCACCCAGTATCCTTATTGGACCATTTAGAGGTTTTACTTCTATTTAATTAATCCCTTAAACAAAAAGTAAATAAATAATAAAAGAAGTACAGTTACATATAGAATTATAACATTATAATTTAAAACCAGTACATAATTCTAACCTTTAAGATAATAAGATAAAAAAATGCGTTTCACTAAAACTTAATACCTGTAAGGAAAATGTTTCTGGTTTCTTTAGGTCACTTTTAGAATCATAGATAATTGTTCAGCCCTCTTCTCAAAGCAGCTCTCATTATATCAGGTTGCTTCTGGCTGTGTTGAGTTGAACCCTCCAAAGACAGATATTCCCCAAGTTCAGCTGAATGCTGATTGCTGCAATGCACAGGTAAGAAAGCAATCCACATGCAAAGTTATTCTCCGTTTTTCTGGATATAATTTGAAATGTTCCACTTTCTTTCAGAGGACTTTCTTGCTTCTTAAACTTTCTCTTTTGCATGTATACTGTTCAGGTATTGTATATCAAATCTCTGTATCTAGTGATACCCAAGAGGTGCCAAGAAGTACCTCCTAGGTACGAGCCTACAGTAGTTAATAATGAGTTAAGTAGCTCAAAGTGTGAAAGTTAGCACAATAAGTAAAATCATTTGGTTACTCTGATTTACAGCTGGTTTGTTTCCTTGTTTACAAAACTAGTTGGTTTTTTGTTAGTGTGGGGGTTTGGTAGTCGTCGTTTTCTTTGTTTTCCAAGCTGTTTTAAAGTGGTACTTCATTGTCTCTAAAATATTTTCTAGATATTTCATTTAACATAGAGCATTTTGGTTTATTATCCAAGGTTTTAATGGTCTTTCATTTCTGCTTCATATGAAAATATTGACAAAAGTTCTAGTCAGCGTCAGAACCTGTGTGCTCAGCCCTGTACAAATGCATCAGGGGGATTTTTGCAATGCTGCCAATTAGCCTCTCCTTATATTAATACTTCCCAAACTGCTTTTCCCTTCTTTGTGGGTCAGTTAGCTCTTTCTGCCTTACCCTGTCCTCATCCTTGGATCTGTCTGAGGGCAGTTGTGATTTCTGGATGAGCAGGAGTAGGACATCATTCCTTGTTTTCTCCTTACCTTGGAACACTATCCTCATTTTATATCTAATGTCATTCTTCTGGCCAACAGTCTCTTTGAATTAGCAATTCCATAATCAAGTTTCCAGATTTAATTCTCTCTTAGGCTTACTAAACATGTGCTAATTGTCACCAGTATTTTAAAGCAGTGCCTTAAAAAAAAAAAAAAAATCCATGCAGGGATTTAACTCACATTTTTGGACAGACTCTGGAAACTCCAGCACCTCTGCTAGAACCAGAGGTGGCCCTTCCCAGTGTGCAAATGCCCGTGAATTCAGAACTCCTGTGTGAACCTTGTCTGAGCTCTGCAGAGCTGGGAAGCAGAGGTTTTGCCTCCTCCCTACCAGTCTGTCCTATCTCCCGCTTCTGTCCCCTCCTCTGTGCAGATCTCAGGTCAGAAGAGCCAGGAAAGCAGTTGTGATGATTACTCTCCTGGCAAAATGCTGGTTTGAGAAACACATCTCAGAGACAGAGTTGATCCCTACTACCATGGCTCCAGTGACTTGCAGAAGAGAGGGTTTGATTCAGACTGGTGCTGGGAGCTTCTTCCACCTTCCTGGGAGATCAGTGCTGGGCTGGTTGGTTCCCCTGCCAGAAATGAACATGGGGCCTTTTCTTTAAACTCGGAAGCTGATAGTGTTGAACCCATCTGTTTGTATAAACTAGCTGGCTATCTTCTTGTCATCTCTAATGTAAATCTACTATGGTATTGTGAAACTTTATTTATTTTAAGCTTTCAATATTTACCAAAGCAGACCAGACAAAAAGAGTCCTTTCTAACTTCCATATATTTTTTCTGCTGCGTTATTTGTTGGAAAGATACATTCGTGTATAATTAAATGTGGCTTGCTTAAACCTTTGCAGTTGGTAGCTTAATATGTATTTTGTTGTACTTTGAGTACAAAGGCTATATTATGCTTTTGTTGGCATCCTTGCTGGTTAGTATGCCAACTGCATAATTGTGTTCTCTGCTATATGTCAGGATTCGAGTGCCGAGGGCTCAACAGGTGGTGCTGGGATAAAGTTCTGGCAAATCAAATAGGTAATGCGGTTATTTCTTTTGTCAAATTATAATTGAAAACAGAGACAAGTAAAATGAAACTCACATTTTCCTGGTGCAAAACAGGGTTTAGAATTAAATTAAAATCAGTTTCCATGACAAATACACATTACTACTGGAGCTTGCTCTGTAAATAAACATGCAACACCTTAGTTTTGATGTAAAATGATTTGTTCTCTGTAAATTTAAACCTTAAGCATCAGTGTTTAAACAATAACAGAAGTCTAGAGCCCTCCATGAATCTTCTGTCTTTCTTGTACACGTTTTGCAGAAAATGTGCCAAAAGCTTCAGGAAAACTTTGAAAAGATTTAAATCTGAAATGTCAGAGAATTCAAGACAATCTGTGATACATAACTCAAATGTTTAACATCAAGAGTTTCCTGCCATATTGTTTTCTAATCATTGCTATAACCATGCTCCCAGCAGAAAATGATAAATACACTGGAAATTCCAGAGAAAGTGCTGAATGAGGTGCTGCTCATTTTATGCTTGACTTGGATAATTTTTATTAATCCTAAAATCATAAAAATGGGATAAAGTCTTCTACAACAAAAATGCAACGTATTGTATATGCATAGCTTGGTTTTCCAAAGTTGGATATAAAATACCTACACGCTTGCAAGCCTATCCACTTTGCTGTTGTAGCTGATTTTTTTTACACTGAAATGTTTTTATTTTCCTCTGAGGACATATCTAAATCTAATATATAATCTTATCTACAACTCCTACAACCATTTTGTGTTTATTTAGTTTTCTGTTCCTCCTCATTCAAAGACATTTCTCCTAAACTATAATTTTCTCAACTCCAAGTTCTGTTTTGTCAGATCTGAACCCACCATCTACTGAAGCACCTTCTAGTTCCTTAAGCTGGTCACAAACATCTTTATGTCCCTTTCAAGCTCTTATTTAACTGAAGGCTGTACCTTTGTATGTGACCAGATGGTATATCTTCTCACTTAATAACTCATTACATAAGTGATCAGGAACCAAGCAGCATGAGAAAAAGGTATCACATTCAATCCATAAACTTAATTATTTTTGTATACCCTAGTTACTATTGTTTAGTCCTAGCAAAATACACACATTTCTGTCCCACAGCGGCAGGGTGTGATACTGCCAGGGCTGTGGGCAAGTGGTGGAATGCACCAAGAGAACCAGACATGACAAACTACTGGACATGGCACAAGAAACTTCTGGATGTGACACATCACAGGGTGAGAAGCCAATAAATTTACAGGTGGTGCTGTGAAAGAATTAACAGCTGGGTAAGAAGGAGTTTTCTGAGAGCCAAATTTCACAGAAAGCTGAGGGTGAGCGCTGGGGATGTTTTGGGGAGTGGGATAGTGCAAGGCCAACAGTACTGGGTAACTGTATCAGCTTACCCCCACACAAGGCTGAGATCACCTTGATATGGTATCAGAAATACCAAAATTCATATTAAACATCAACAGGAGTTTAAAATGGAGCAGAGATTGACTGGATGCATAGAGAGCTACTAAATCCATCAACATTTAAGCTGTTGGCATTTGGCTAGTCATCAGTTTAATTTCTTCTTACTTTTCAGTATGAAGGTACCTGGGAACAACAAGACATTGGCTGAGAATAAGAAGCCCAGTTCAACACAACCCTCTGCACAATCCCGTGCTTGGACTGAGCATGTTCCTGGAAAGCAAGGCACAGCTTTGTTAAGCCAGCAAAGCTGCACCCAGTTGCCTCGGGAGTTAATCCAGCAGCTTCACTGCAAGGGACTAACTCAGAAGGTATGAAGTATATTACAACCAAAGTGTTACCAAATTCTTTCCCGCTTTATAAATCCCTTCACTGCACTACTTCATTTTTAGACTGATTTGGGACATGCTGTGAGGACCGATTCCACCTCTCTATGATTTACCATTAATGTTCAATGCATGAGAGAAAGTATTCTGGTTTTTCTTTTTTTCTTTTAAATAATCTTGTTGAATAAACCTCAGGTAGCTGTTTAGAAAAGAAACAGCTGAGAAGCAGATAATGTACTCCTTTCATTGACAAAAGATTTATGTCTTGCCTGGCAGGATTTCATACTTACAGAGCTCACGGCTGACACAGTCAAACGCAAGTAGCACGTAGTCTGGTGTTTATCCAGGGGAACTGAGACCGCTGCTCCCGCACTTTTTTATGTGAAATTGGATCAACCACGTTGAAATTGGCAAAGATTTAAGAACATGATAAAATTCCTATTAAAAAGAAGGAAGAGAGGCTCAGAAGCAGTTTGAACCAATGAATACCGTTCAAAAATAAGCAGGGTATGCATGAACATGAACATTTCTGCTGACCTTCTGTAGGAGCCATCTGTCTGGTTGCAAGGCACCCTCTCCCTGATGGGAACGGGTGAGGAGTTCAGCTGCACGCCGACCACCCTTCCCCCACAGCTGTCAGAAGTATTGTAGCTTGGCTTTAGCAGATGTATCATTAAATTCCATGCTGTGCCAAAAGAGAAGGGAAACAGTATGAAACGTGTTCTTAGGTATGTCTTTGCCACGGACTACATGTAGTTTGGTGTCAGTGACTGCTGAGCGAGAAGGTTTATCTGCATTTTAGAGCAACTTTTCAGTCAACATGTAAAAAAAAAATCATATTCTTTTTTAAGTAGGTGCGAGCAAGGTAGATCAGAATGGTAAAATTCTGCATTTCCCAGGAAACCCTTAATTTTTTCCAGGGATAATACAACAGTTTCCATCAGCTTTTTCACAACTCAAATGGAGGAGAAAAATAAACATGTTTTAGGTCTAGTGCTCCCTCACAGGAGGCCAGGAGGAGGGCAGGGGACTGGGGATACCTCCAGTTCTTGAATGGAGCAGGTAAACCCCTGGGTTTTCTCTTCCCCCGCCCCTCATCACTCCACCAGTCCAGAGAGCCCAGAGAAGTGCTACTGGTGGCAGCATAAGCACAGGAAAGCACAGAGAGAATTTGCCCCAGAGGAAATAAATTAACCGTACATCTGCTTAAAATAGCCCTTCCCATCCAATACAAAACCCAATAGCTTCTTTTGAAACATGACTGTTATCCTGGAACTGAAAAAAAAAAATAGGCAGGAAATTCATTTTCTGGTATGCAACACACTGCTGGAAAGCCTAGAGGTTATTGCACACAACTAGGTGGCCACATACCTGGGTCTCACCTCTTCTTCAGTCAATATTCTCCTGTATTGCATCAGGCAAGTCTCAGTGTTTCTTCTTAAATAATTCCATGCATAAAATTAAAATGAACCTGAAAATTCAAAGTTTTATTATTCCATGCTCTTCTACAAGAGAAGAATGGCAAATTCTTCCGTGGTACTTAGGAACAGAGTGCTAGCAAATTTTTTGTTTGTTTTTTTGGGTTTTTTTACATTGCTACAAATTTGAATAGAAACTGCCTTTTATTCTTTCATGTACAGCATTTGATTAATTTGGAACTAGAAATGTATTATCTGGTTTATATTTAGCTCTCAGAAACAGGCTATACGAGGTCTGATATTCTGAAAAAAAAAAAATTCTTTTTCTGTGTAGTTATTTGCCATTATTTTCTGTGTGAGTGCGTAATGAAACACAGATATTTGGAGGCAGAGAAATGGGGGTGGGAAGGGCATAAGTAAATGCTTTTGTGAAAAGGTGTTTGTACATGAACGTACTTATATACATCTCACTCCTAAGCCTAGAACCAGATTTCCATTTTTTTCTTAAGTTTACATACAAAAAGGTATAATTTAGACTGAAAATAACATCTCTGTGTTACTATAAAAAATGGGAGGAGAGGAACAAATCCTCCAGGACAGGAGTAAGAGAGATATAATTTCTCCTCTCTACCAGTCCTCTTACACCCCTGGAATATATATTCAGCGTTACATTTTCATCTCAGTTTAGTGTACCAGGTTTTAGCTATTCAAATCCCTTTTCCATTAGTGTAAGATAAGCCGCTCAGCTCTATGTGCAGATGCTGCCCTACTTTCATGGCTCTGTGTCTGTGCCTCAGGCCGATGTACCTGCTCTGCTCTGCCAGGTAGGTGAAGGCTCACAGTGAACCCATGGGCTGCAATGTCACCTGCCCTACCTCTCCCACTGGTGACACACTTAACGCTTTCTTTTCCCCTTCAGACAAGGACAGTGGCACTCACATGAGCCCAGAGCCAGCAAGGACTGCCCCAACCAGCCAGCCCAGGCAGGCAGCGCCCCAATACCAGGGCTGGGAGGGCTCTCAGCACATCCACCCCAGCCAGTCCGGTGTGGAGACGAGCAGAGGGAGAGGCTGGGAATTAAATTCTGGGCTTAGACTTGTCCACGCCTGTTCCCAGGCTCTGTTCTGCCATCCCACCTCTGCTTACAACTTCCCATTTTCCTTCTGGTGGTTCCTGTATACATGCACGTGGCACGACGCTTTTTGAATACCTCTTAACTTGTCCCCCAGAACCACCCTCTCTTTTCCTCTCTGTAATTTCATCTTTATTTTTGCTACAAATAATCTAAGGCCTGGGGACTTCATCCACACAAAGCCCTGTCATTGTGTAACCTAACATGGCAATGTCTACCCTAAGGTGTCTGGTTTCCAGTGACTGTCACTGTGACAGGCATTGCCTCATGTCACATGCCTAAACTTCATAACAGTGCAGGAGAAGGGCTTGATACTGTACTGAAATCTATTTGAGCCCCATTTTAAAAATGATTTTATTATGATTAATGGATAAAACTAAGCCATTTGTAGTGCATTTATTATCAGAAACAATATTGAAAGTAATTTGACCTCTAGGGTACTTTCTTTTTTTAATAATACCATACAGTGGCAAAAAAAGGCTATGAAATCCTGTGTAGAGATCTTTATCTTATTTGAACTGGTTGAAATATAGACAATGGAAATTCTCTGGGTTGACACTGGTATAATAGGAAGCAGCATATGACCTGCTCCTCTGAGCAATGTGCTGTCACCAGAAACTACATCACCATACATACCTAATGTATAAAAAGTTTATTTGTCAGCCTGTTTCTGTGAACGCTTTATTTATGGCTACTTTACTGAATAAAGCCATGTTTTTAATGATTGGAAACATAACAGTCTTGCAAAATCTGGTTTTAGAGGTGAATGTGAATGCTTTTATGATGAAGTCATTTTGCTGTAAGCACTGTAGAAATCAGTAATGCCATACTGTGTTACACAACTAGCAGGTCAAGTGTCCTATGAAAGCACTGACTTCAGACTTTTCCTAGGGTTTCACCAAAGGACTGAATTGCTCTGTTTTACACAGGACTTGAGAAGTTGGAAACTCAAGCTAATATTTTTGTCTGCAGCTTCTTCATCTCCTCTGGCGCCCATGCACAGCACCTCACCTGGTGATGGTCTAGTCCTGAGAAGCATCTTTCACAATTGCCTCAGAAGACAGCGTTGTATGCCACAGTGGTCCCTCTACTGCTGTGAGCAGCTACACCACGTAGCTCTGGAGCAGTGGTCTAACAGCTTACCTGAGGAGAGCTGAGGTAAGTCATTGACTGAGATACCTGGATGCCAGATGCTTAGTGGTCAGATACATTCAGCTGAATAAAGCCTTTCTATATATGAGGAAAAGAATTAAGCATTGACGTTGCCGTTATCAAATTCATCTCCTCATTAAAAGACAAAGTCAAAAATATCAAGCTTTGAAGAAAATTACCTTAAAATGACGTGGTTAGGTAAATAAAGAAGCAGCTAGCTAAGTCCTCATGGAGTCTGCTTAAAGGCACAATAAAGGTTTAGTGTAAATGTATATCATTAAATAGCCTCTTTAAATATGAAAAGCAGTTATGTCAAAAGGGCAGAGAACACGGTTGTCAGGAGTAAAAAGCCACCCTTCAAAAAGTAAGTCAGTTCTAATGGAGAAAATAGACAAAAGAATAAACTTGGAGATATTCATGAAAACCACAAAAAATAGTTCACCATCATTTTGAAGAGTGACTTACTAAACATACAAACCTAATTAAACTGTCTTCAGTTACCTCAGACTCTAGAAGGCTGCTGGTGAACTGGTGCTTCCAGCACATGACAGAGGTGCAGAAGGAGCAGTTCTGGAAGAGAAAGCAGGAAACACATATGTGTTATTTGGACCAGTAATCAGCAAAGGAAGACTGGGAGGTTCCCATACCAGACCAACAGCATCTCCAGGACTGCATCAGATTTAAGTGTCAAACAAGTACGACACTTGGAACAGAGGGTATTCACTCAAAATTTCCAAACAAACTCAGATATGAAATTGCCAGTAATGACTCTTCATAATCATTTATTTGCACTGAGCTCAGTACCACAGGTAGGGAAAAGGAAGATTGAAACCTGTGAGAAAGGCTCCAGAGGAACCCTGAGAACTAGGAACTGGTGAAGCTGACCTCTGTAGCAAATTGGTACAAGTTGTAAAGAAAAATCAAATTCACCAACATAGGGAAAAATACACCCCTCAGACAGGGGTCCACCTGATTTTTGTAGAAGCCAGACATGCCTCCCAAACCTACTAGAGCTCTGTAGAGAAATCAGCATGTTGTGCTTTATGAAGAAAACCCAGCAGCCCAGTTAAATGTGCACACTCTGCAACCCAACTGTGTATTCTCTACCTTACCAAGAGAACTAGTTGTGTTAGAGTCAAAATATCTATTGCAATTATAGCTAATATTACAGGGCTTGCTTTTCTTGCTGGATGGAGCAGAATTCTCTGTACTTCTGGCTTTTTTTGAAAGCTGCAAGCCAAATCTCATATGCAGCAATTAGACTGTGAAAATGTACTGCTGGAGCTGCCTGTGGAATGTAACTTAATGATAAATTACATCCATGCTGTAGAGAGACATAATAGAATGTTATTGCTGTTGTTCATCTTTTGGTATTTGGTCTGCAGAATCTGAGCTTGTTAATCAGCATTTCGTCCTGCTTTTACTCGGGTGCGTTCAACGCCAAGAGTGAATTTCCTCTCTATGCTTTTCCACGGTAAGTTTTGCCAAAGCTCTTTTGTTCGATATGTCAGTCAGCTGTGCTCTTGCTTTAATTGTGCCGGTAACTCATGTCTGGAGATTATTCATTTTGGTCTGGTGCAACTAGCACTGTGTCAGTCTGAAGCTGATGCAGACATCGCTCAGGTCTGGGGGCAGCAAGTGTGATTCTGGACCCTTCTTTAGGTGCCCTGAAGCCCTGAGAAGGGGAATTTTGAAAGTGTGCTGGGTAAAAGACTAAAAATACAAATTTCTGTCTTGTGTACAGGGAATAGAGAATACGACAGTTTTTTATGTAGTCTGAGTGCTCCTTTTGGGAAAGATTTGATTTCACTGTTTGTGAGATTTGTTCCAAGAGATTTGTTTGAAGTCATTACCAAGACAATAAGTAAAATTACTTCAGGAAAAATATTTTTAGTAATATCTATCACAAAGCACTAGCTACAGCAATACCAATGCTGGTTCTAACACTAGTATTCTTTCTTTCTCTCTGTGTCCGGCAGGGTATATTATGGCTGTACATAACTTTGCAAAATCAGTTGTATATCACAGGCTGATTCTTTCAAAGAAAAGATCAGCTGAAAGAGATCAGCCAGAGAGAATATATTGACTATTTGATAAAAGATTTAAAATTGATTCATACATTATTGTCTACAACTTTGAATTTCACTAAGCACTGATCAAGAGAGATGGTAGGTCCATCCTCTCCAGTGAACTGAGTCAGTAATCTTCACATGTTTAGAGATGAGCCATTAAAAAGGCACAGACTGACTCTCTTGGTTTACTCCCTTTCTCAGACAGAAAATAGAAAAAGCATGAAAGAAAACTCATGAAGATACGATTCCTAGAATTTAGGAAAAGAATTCAAATCATAGAATCATTGAATAGTTCAGGTTGGAAGGAACCTTTGAAGGTCACCTAGTCCAACCCCCCTCTGCAATGAGCAGGGACATCTTCAACTAGATAAGTTGCTCAGAGCCCTGTCCAGCCTGGCCTTGGTGAATCCAGATCTCCAGGTGTGTGTTTGAAATATTGCTCACCCTTCCCTTGTCTGCCCAGCTCAGTACAAAGTCCTGCAAAAGAAAAGATCACTCAGTGGAGATCCCCAGTAAAAATATATCCAGACTGAGGTTCTTCATCTCCTAAAGTATTGTGATGTCATGTCACAACAAAAGTTTAAAGCAAGATAAGGTTATTTTCATTAGCTTTTGAAACTTAGGATGAAAACATGTTTCTTTGTGGCACTCTCCCCTCTTTTCTCTCTTTTCCTTTTTATTATTTTTCTTTTTTTTTTTTCTAAGCTACTTCTGAAATAGTCTCCTGTTGGCATATACACTGTTCCAACTTTCATCTTTGATAAAAACTACAATAACTAGAGGGAAAACCTTACAAAGTAGATCATGAGTAAATGGAATTTAGTGGGGTCAATTATCCCCACATGCTGTGTGCAGGTTTCATTAATATTAATAGGTTGTATTGAGTGTGTATTGAGTTGAAGAACAGGCTATTACTGGCCTCTACATTCTGGTTTTGTGTGTGTGCTGATTTAAAATTATTCAAGAGAACATGTTAATTTTCAAACACCTTGCATGTTAGTGGCAGAAAAAAACACATTTGTCTATTACACCTGCCAGCTACAGAAAGCTTCACAAAAATAGATTAAACATGACTGAAACAGTGCAGATTCTGTTTGTGCTTTTTCCATAATTTAGAATCACATTACATGTATGTCTCTCCATAAATATTTAATGAAATGGAAATGAATATGTAGCAGGCTCAGTTCTTCCCTCTAAGGGTTAAGTTCCATTTCTGCAAATTGGTTTGTGCCCTAGTTCTGTTCCTGTGTCTCTGTGCATCTAGACATTTTCTTGGCATCTCTAACTCTTCTGAGGTTTCAGGAGATCTTCGGAGATTTGCTGGTAATTGACCTGTTTGGATTACACATGACTGGCATTTGCTGAAAGACAATACAGTCCTGCATTTTGTTGTTAAGTGCTGCTTGTGTTATTAACTTGTGGCCAAACCAGAATAAAGGCTCAGGAGACAACATTTTCCCTGAGACAACTTCGTTTGGTTCTTACCGTAATCTCCATTATAAATGAAGCACTTTGGTCTTAGCTTAAGAGAGTCACATATTCTTTTACTTGTCAGCTGCGTTTGTCCAGTAATGAATACACCCACTCTGCTTCAGTTTTTTAAGATGTTACTGTATGCTAAGGGTAAACAATGAACTTAACATCGAAGTCAGATGATTTAACCTTCTGCCACTTCTCTAACCACTAAAGAGTTCTTTGCACTGCTAACTGAGTATTGGAACTTGTGTAAATGTTTTCTGAGAAAACAGAATTATCAAACGAAGGAAACCTGATGTTTGCTCCTTAGAAAACAGGAATAATTAATAAGCTTAGGTTTGCCCTATCCCAATGGAGTCTGAATAAGCCCTATTTGTTTTAGGTTTATAATGTAACAGAAACAAATCTTGCCCCCAGCTATGATTCCATAATTCTGAGGAAGCTTCAGGTTTAGTTGTGTTGTCATTTAAACTGGTACTATCTCAGTGTAACACATCTGTTTTCAGCAAAGTTTCTCATGTTTAGCACCATTTTGAATAGTCAAGAAAATAAAAAATGAAATTAGAGCCTAGAAACAATGAATTAACAGTGTCTACGTAAGCAAATGCAATCTACTTTGTGTAACACAAGAATTAAATACTGCTGATCTTTGCAAGTAGCAATGACAACTCAAATACAGTGCCTTGGGGCCTGCAATAACCTGGAGGCTAATTAACTGCAGAAAGGGCTTTTTATATTATACTTTGTGTTAAATAAAGTCAGCACAAATCCATAGAGACCAATAAGCATTTTTAGGCAGTCTTGCTAAATTTTACCCCAAAAGTGATCAAGTTACGTAGGAATCTGGCTTGTGAGATGTCTGATGAATATGTTGTCCTCCAATAATGGAGTTTCTTAAGATTAAAGTAAGAGCAAATAAGAAATGGAGTACAAGTTTCATGAATTTGTGTCTTTCTTTGGACATAGTACAAGTAGAAATACGTTTTACCTCAACATTTTGTAATGCTGCCCTAAAATATATCATCATTTTAAAACTGGAAGCTGATGTGATCCAGTAAAAAAGCTAAAGAAAGAAGGCCTGGTGCTCTACTTCTTCAAGACTTACCCAAGTATCCCCCTATCTCATAATCTCTCGGTGACATCCGAAGATATCCACTAACAGTATGCAAGCAAAATGCTGCATGGCCAAGTGCTGAGTGTGGTAGGGATACTAGCAAGGAATCTCGAGGGGAGAACGGGGGTGCAAATAAAATAAAATCCTGTTTGGTTCATAGAAGGTCTGATCACAGTCAACAACGGGGGTGCACACAGATCTGTGGCCAAAAAAAGATAGCAGTCACCAAAAAAGGTCTATGCCTTGGCTGATAAGGCAGATGAAATTGCATATAGTAAATTCTTGGTAATCCTACTGTCACAATACTGCAGAATATGGAACATATTTCAATAGATTTCTTTTTAATCAAATAACACACTGTGAACAAGCAATACACTAGGAATTAAGCATCTCTTTAAGGAAAAATAATTCTGTATATTATGGCTCTTAAAATATTATAATTCTGGTGTGATGATACAGCTGATGGGACATTCAGCCTTCCCAGGACAAGTCTAATGGGTTCTTTGTTGCTATTCTCTGGAGATGGGAAATTGCTTGGTAACTTACAGTACTATAGGGCATCTGACTCTTCCTTCTTCAGCAGGAATCTGAAGTCTTTGTAACTGAACTGGATACAAAAACATTATTCTTCACTTGAAAAAGCTATGTCACTTTATGTATACAAAACTCCGTAATATGTAAGTAAGTTTGCATTTACATCTGTTACATGAAGTTCTTCAAGAAATTGTTAAAAGATCCTTTACCTGGACTCCTGCTGGTCGTCTTTAGAACCACCAATTTGTTTTTGTCGGACAGCACCTTCCCCTTGGCCCGGTTGTGAGAATGGCACAGCTTACCTCAAAGGTTGATGAGAAAGGGCAAATGCACGTGCAAACTTTGCAAGTCCACAGTAGAAGCTTTTCTGTGTACTAGTGGAGAATAGAAGAGGATATCTGTAATAACGTCTCTCTGTTCTTGGAAATCTAAAAACTTGGAAAAGTGAGGAATGGCAGCATCAAGTAAGTGACTGGAAAATGCACACTTAGAGTATATCATCTCTGTTCTGCTCACAAAGAGATATTCCACTCCTCTTTGTAGATGTCTTTATGTTGTGCTGACCACTGACAGCATCCTACACGTCACCACTGGCAAGGTTTCGGATGAGTTGACTGTGCAAAAATCGACAGATTAAACCAGTATTTCAAATATTTAAAAATTTTTAAATATTCCAAAGTATTTTTCAAAAGAAGAGCTGAATCTCATTAATAAATGAATGGTTTTCCAGACAAAGAGGAGAGAGTAGTCAAGGAACTTCATTAATGAGATCCAGACAGATTTACATTTTTAAAAAGCAAAAGATTTTGGGGCTTTGCCATTTAAATCATCAACTACTATATAAATTACATTCATAAGACACATTGGCTCCATCCAAAGGGTATTTAAGACTCTGTCTTACTGTCTGAGTTATGAAAGGACCAGGTAAGAGGAAGTGGAAAAAAGGACAAGCTATAGAATATCCATTAAGTAAGATGACTAATATTACTACAAACCTGAGTTCCCATTTCTTTGGCTTCTTGCATGGAGATTTAAAGATAATTCTAGCAAAGGTTCAGGAAAAAAAGCTAAAAGAGAGACAAATCCTGCAAAGGGATGTCATATTTACAAATGTTCAATATCCCTTCAGGTTTATTGTAAATGATTTATGAGGTGCTTTTAATATTAAAGTTCTTCATGAGTTCATTGGAGAGATGGTTAACATCAGTAATGAAATAATTGTCATAGAAAAAAAATCATTGCTAGCAGTCTCCAAAAATCTAGCAGTTTGGCTTCTGTGAGTAAAAATGAGGTAATGTACCAAAGCCTTGACCATGAGGAAATTTATACAGTTTTTCAGATCCTAGACAAATAAGATTAATGTTGTATCCCACACTATGCTGAAAAGGATATCTTGCCTGGTTAAAAAAAAACACCAATGTATTTTAAAACCTTCTCATTTCCGTGGTTTTTCCTATGTTTTATATTTTTTATAGAAATGTTTCCTGTTCTCATAACATAACTTTATCCTGTCACATAGCATGCAGTGCCCTCAGCTTTAGTAGTGATAGTAAATTAGTTAAATAAACTTCTGTTTAAAGCCAATTTCTCATTTTGATTTCCCTTCAGCAGCAAATAATTACATTAACAGTGAACTTAGGGCTGGAAGTGAGGAGGTTGAGGACAAAATCAAACAGATTTTATTTTTCCTCTGATTGATGGAAATATTTCTACTGCTTTTCTGCTTTTCAAAATCTTGGTAAATTTTGTCCTTGAATTGATCTAACAAATTGGTTTAAATTGAACTTATATCAAAAGGAAACACTTTCCTGAAAGATCTTCCATTTTACTATATTTTTCTCTCAATTTTGCTGGTTTGGACAAATATGCATTGATCTCTTAATCATCATCTGATATGGATAGATCTGTGTAAAGCAAGAACCTTCACTCACTGCTTTCTCTCCCTTCCCCTCGGATTTTGAAAAACTTACAACAAATTTCAGCCCAAAATCCAATTCCAAAGCATTACCAAAAGGTTGAATTAATCACTTAGGATGGTTTGTATGTGGATTCTTTTTAAGCTAGTTGTTTTTCATCTAGTCACAAATGCTAGTGCCTTTATTCATGTTTTAAACGTCAGGAATTCAGCAGAAATTAGAATGCATATCCAGTTGGAATTTTTTGTATTTGTCATCCATTATTTCAGACTCAAAAGACTTAAATAGCCTTATGAAGGCTTGATGGCCTCAACTTACTTCTGTGATTCACTCAGTTTGGACATCAGAGAGCACCAAGTCAAGAAATTCAAATAGAAAAAACTACTGGATAATCCGTTATAAATAAGGCTTCCCACTGACACAGAAGGATGATATATTGTAGACAGGGCAAGTAGGAGGGACTTCAGCACAAGTGAAAAATGAATCACTAAAAATGCATTCTGTGGAGGTGCATACTTATGCAGAGCCTCCAAAACTTTCCATGTTAGTTTCAAATTACCTATAAATGCCATGAAACTCCAAGCAATCTACAGTTACTAATTTTCAACCTATCTATGTCTGCTAAAAAAAAAAAAAAAAAGAAAAGAAAAAAAAATACACACATATATATAAGAGGTGGCATACAGTCTTCTCTGGTGGCCTATAGCATTGCAGTAAACATTTTTTTATATAGCAGTATGATGTCTTTCATTAATAATTATTTCAATTTTAACAGATCAAGTTACTTTTCAAAACAAAATATTATGTTGGTTACCTCCCGCTAGAGCTTTGTGTTTTGTCTTCAGTGTGAAACAGTCACGCTGTGACACCAGCCAAGCTGCACCCAAGCTGACTGACTTGCGTAAAAATGCACTTCTCTTCTGCTTGTTCCATGCATGTTTTCAGAGCAATTCTGTCTAATGCCACCAATTTTTGTTATCAGGACTGCTTTTTTGTTAACGAAAGGAGATTTTTATCCCTCAAGCCCCACACCAATGTTGTCTGTGATGCCACAGCTGTCGTGCTATTAACTCAGCTTCCAGGACACCGACTGCTGCCACAGTGAGAAGGCGATTGCTGCACTCCCTCAGAGCGACCAAGACAGTCAGAAAGGTCTGCTTGAATATATTGCCTTATGGCAAATTCAGAGGATCTGAATCTCTCTTATGTTCACAGGACCTAACTACTTCCCCATAACTATAGCAACCTCTTTAACATTTGGAGAAAATTAAACTAAACACATCTTGCCAACAGCAAATACTCAAGGGACAACTTTTATTTTAATTACTCTAGACATAGAAAAAGAAGTTCTCTAAGGAAGTCTGTCAAGTAGGAGCTATATATAACTCTTGAGGAATTCTTTAGTGATTTTCCTGGTTAAACAAATTTCCCTAAAAATACATTTGTTTGCTGCACAGGATGGAATTATTGTAAAATCAAATACTTGTTTTTCAAAAGTCTGATCTGACTTGTAATGCTAACACAGCAGATAGTGAACACACATCCATTGCACAATTTAGGTTTGTCGTATTGATCTTAAAAAAATGACTAGGCATTACAGAGCCAATGTTTGTATCTATTGAGAAAAGGGCCAGAATGAAGTGTTAACTGTTGGATTTAAAGCTCTTTCTCTCATTGATTTCAGTAAGCATTTTTCCAGATCCAAAGCCTCTCTATTAAGTTCAGTGCTCTTTCAGTCAGGGCTGTGATATCCATTGAAGCCAAAGAACAGCAAAGCTTGTCTGATCTTTTTTGAGACTCCAGTTTCAGTTAAGCAACCCAGTGGACCATTCCCTGAGTTAGCGTTGCAGAAGGAACTACTAAGCTGCGAGCTCTCTGAGAGGACCTCCAGAACAAGGAAAGCAACAGACCATGAAAACCGCGTAGGGTCCTAATTTAGTGTTATTACGAAGGAAAGCATCTTTTTAACCTTTTATTTCCTTCCAGACTTGGATAAATTTATGTTTTTCATAGCTTTACATTCTCCTTATTTATTTCTGAATTTCTATATTAAAATGAAAAAGCTTTAGCTATTTTATTACTTAATTTTGTAGAGCTGCCTAATATACTTTTATAATGGTGACATTACTTTTACTTAATGACACACTGCAAATCTGCACTGTTGTGAGGATTAGCAAAGGACCTGTCACTAGACATTCCTAGGGATGAATTCAGAAATGATGGGTAACATGAACTGAGGAAATGGAGCCATGTTGTGGAGTATGTGTTAAGGTAAATCATAAAAAAAGGGAACAGAAGAGGAAAAGCAGTTAAGTGAATGGTATGTAACACGTAATCTAAAGCACATTTATCTCTCCTTCAGCACACACAAAACTTTTACTAGTTTCTTTTTATGGTTAGTAAATACCCACACTATCTGAAGCTAGAATTTACTGTGCTGGGCATTAAACCCTGAATAAAACCTTTAAAATAGGCTTCATAATAAAAATATTTATTAATCTGTAACCTACACCAAGTTACACTCCGACTAAATTCATCCCATTGTCTCCCAAGCAGAATATCATGAATATATGTCAGCCACAGAAATATATTTGATGCACTTAAACTGCTATAACAGTGTCTGACTATCTTCTATTTCTTACTACTTTGGCTCTATTTTAATACAGCTTCTGAAACACACAAAAAAAATAAATTTACTAATTTCTACAGCTGTGAAAAGATTTCTGGAATAAGGAAAAATCTCAACAGTTCCTGCATTCAATCACTTTCTTAATGAAAACAGCTCATGATTAAGGAAATCTGGGAAAGAAGAAAAGATTAACCCAGAAAAGGCAAATAGGCAAGCCAAGTGAATAAAGCTGGGGTGGATTGTTGCTTCCCACCTCAACAGAGGAGGCCTGCAACAACAGGACCACAGCGCCACAGTTCTCACGCATGGCAAGGGTGGGCACAGCTCCCCTGCACACACCTCAGCTCATGTGACATTGATCAGGGCCACAGCGCCATTGTTTCAAGGAGGAGGAATATGCAGTCCCTGGCACAGAACTGCATTTTCTGTCTGGTTTCATGCAGTTAATGCACAGAGCGCCAGAGTCAGAGAGATGCTGTGCCACCGTAATGGAAATAAATGACTTTGCAGACCCGTGGAGGGAGGTGGGAGTGAAAAAGCACCTCCAGCCCTCATGGCTCTGTAAATCTGTCCCTGCCAGGCGAGCTACCGGAGGTGTTCAGCACCTGCCACCTCCGCGGGAGTCAATGAGAGTTCAGGTGCTTACCGTGTCATCAGGCTTGACCTTCAGACGCAACACCACCAGGACGTTTGTTTTCTCACAGCAGCGATTGCTTCAGTCAATTATTATTGCCCATCCTAGAGTGCAAACACATAAGGACTTGATTTACAGTGCAAAATATACATCTTGAATTTACTTCCTCTTTTGTTTTTGGACTGTCATAGCATATCCAGCTTAAAGAGATGACAGCAAATTACTTCATAGGTAAATATATCTATGTGTAGGGAAGGATAAATATCAGTCATTCAGGTCATCCTGAGATGAACATTCAGTACAGCTTTGGCTGTGTTGTGTCAGACATGACAATATATTTAAAGTTTTTTGCTTTTTGTTTTAGAAGTGGTAATTTTTTTCTGCTCCTTGCTGGGGAAAAAAAAAAAATCATTAGCAAATTTGTTGATTTGGCAGGCTAGCCATTAAATCCAGTTTAACGCAGATTTAAGATTGTACATTCAGTTCTTTAAGCAATGTTTAGGTATTACCAATATACTGAAAGATAGATGAGACAGTCTCATGGTAATACAGCTTTTAACCTTTCCTCTCCTCTACCATGACAGGGGAGAATTACAGTAAATGATGGTTACCTTGTCTGCAGTATGGACAATTGATTTGACCTCACTGCATCTGATGCTCTAATGGACTTCGTGGCTGAATCCCTGGAGATATAAAATATGTCCAAGTGAATTGGGGCAGGTTAAAGAACGGACCCGCTTTTCATGGCTGACTCAAGCTATAATAGATCTCCCGGTTGTTCTGAGAAGAAGATTAAAAATGATCAATATCCAAATAATTAAAAAGAAGTGGTGGCTTCTGTAAATCTACCTTAGCTTTTTTTTTTCCCCTGCTGAACGCTGTGGGGGAGTCTATGTTGATGACATGAGTTTCTATTACAAATGTTTGCTTCTGTTTACTCTCTTGTAATGTGTTCCCTTTTATATTAAGAATTAGACACTCAGGTGGCATGAATCAGCTTTGCTTTCTCAAAGTCATGCTTGTTTACACCATAAGGAATGTAGCCTTAAGTTTATTTAATATAGATTTAAAAAAACAATATTATAATGTTTTCTAGAGCAGAAAATAAAATCAAGGACAAATTTCAGAGAATGATGGCAACTATGATAACTGAATGTCCTTATGGCTCCGCTAGCCACAGTGCCTAAGACAAAAATAAAGGTCTGATTTAGTGAGGGGAAAACAAAAAGGTTTTCCTTGGCTGCTCTGAGCTCTTCATTTGGCAAAAAGTGCAACTCAATACATTGTTCATCCTTGCCTGCCCTCTCACAAACATGCCTGTGCCCTTTTCCTACCAGCACACAACTGAACTCATGGTGAGAATGGGCCTCTCAGGCCCTTGATGCTGCCAGAAGAAAAGCTTGTCACATCCCCCAGCTCAGACACCTTCCTCTCTACACAGAGCAGTAACAGGCCAGGCAACTTCCATGGGATTATATACATATGTTTACTTAATTTCCTGGAAAATCCAAGCCTTAAGAAGACAGCTATACAACTGTTCCACTGGTGGTACATGTATATTAGATGTTTGTTTAAGTAAACTTGAAATCTAGAGGAGCCCAAATATTTAACCTGCAAAGTCTGATATTGTTTGGATCTGAAATTTCCACTTGTTTAATGACAGAAAGTCCCAAAGTCTGTATTTGAAGATGCATGTACATTTTCCTAGTTTTGAGAGGTGTCAGGATATAGGAATTGGACTGTCTAATTCAACTCTATTAGATTGAGTGAATATGAAGAAAGAGGTTCTAAAAAGTCAGGACATTTCCACATAAAATTATGATTTGCATCTACATTAAGTGTTGTGTAAACAAATTAATGGAAATGTCAAAAAAACTGAAAATATTTATTTTTTATCATTGTTTGTTGAACAATATTTACCTTTTGTCTTTCTCACATTGTTTAAAAATAAGGACCTGTAACAAACAGCTTCTGAAAGGTATGTTTATTTATCCTAATGTCCTGTTCCTATATGTAGAAAAGTAAAGACATTTTACAAGCTCTTTGCTCAACTCTCTGGGACTGTCTATAGTCCATGCTTGGGCTGAGCTGAATGCCTAGCATCCATGGGTGGAAGAGGGAACAACTGCTGACCCTCCAATCCAGCTATTCTTGTATCTGGAAACATTGTCAGGTGCTGCAAGCATCACGCCATCTGAAAGGCCAAAGTTGAGCAGTCCATTATTGGAGTAGATGACACCTTATTCTTATTCTTCAACAATTCTAACAACTTCAAGTCCCTTGCCGTCCCTTTATGAACACAGATGTCATTTTGATGGGGGGGGGGGCAGCCAAAATGACAAGAAGGTGACCTATCAGTGAACTCAGGAGCAGGTGAGGCCTGTCAGCTTCTAATTTGAAACTGGTGTCAGTCCTGAGGAATGGCTGGTATAATCACATTTGTAACTGATATCCCATAAACACTGCAAACATTCACAGTGCGCCTGTTATGAGTGATATGAAATTAACAATTTGTGTTTATGACATGAGACACCAACTGAATCAAGACAGTTTCAGTAACTGGATCAGCTCCGTCTGTCTTCCAGAACAGAACATCAAACTGCCTCAATCAAAGCTGAATGACTGCGTGCTTATGTTACAGTAGGCATTGTATTTATTTTGAAGACAAACTTTTGTAACTAGGTGTAAAGTGAGGACCTAAGAATTAATTTTGAATTGAAATTATTCCTTTAAAATTTCTCTCATTCAAGCCTAGCCCTTAAGTCATTTGTGATCTTTAAGTTGAAGGCTGGGACTTAACAAATCGCATACTGTATCTCAGATTTTCTGAATAACTGAACGGAAGGCTCCGTGTAAATCTCTCTCAGATACATAAATTACCAGCTGCATGAATACTGCCATTAAGACATGCAGACAAGTGCAAGGGGTGGGGATAGGGCAGGATGCCCAAAAGAGGTGGAGTCACAGAGAAAACAAGACATATGCTCACTGAGTCATTTATCCCTAATCTGCCATCACAGTAGGTGAGCAATAATGAACACCATGAGTTAAGCCTGTCAGGTTCCCTCACTTCTCTAGCATCAGGGCATTTTCTTTCTGCAAAGTAGGCCTTTTCTTCCTGTTTCTGTGTTGTTTTACCTCTATTTTTTTTTTATTAGGAAAAGTCAAAATTGCAGTATGCAAAGCTAAGATTTTAATTAAATTCAAGGTCAAGTATAAATTTAGGTTAAACTGCATTTTTAATCTGAAGACAGCAACAAATTTCACAATCTCTTCCACACATATTCCACCCCAAATTGGCAGAAATTAGTCCCTATCCTGATGGAAGTGCTGCCAAGCTTGGAACATATATGAGAAGAAAGTTCCTTTCCACAGATTTGCCAAGTTAAAGAAGGACCTGACAAATGGTTCTGTTGCAATTGTTACAGTGGAATTTAATTAGTGGCAATAGATAAACTTAGGTCCAAAAACCATTTAGGTAGTGGAGCCTGCTGAGAAGTTTAGTACCTTTTTCACACATACAATCCACTTGAGCTACTAGCCTATTGTAATACTGCTCTGTGGTAGGAAACAACACTTATTCCCATTTTCCACAAGAGAAATGTTCCTATGTCCCACAGAGCTTCAGTAATGTAACCAAGGCCAGGTACAGCACTATAGTTGTGAGCCAAACACAGGCATCCTTCACATTCTGGCCCGGCACAAGCACACCACACTTCTCATGCTGCTTGGCTCATGTCTCTAGCTGTGATGGCCTCCTAATTAACAGAAGACGGGTACAACTGCAAACACTCATTTGGGGAGAATGCCAGCCCCAATTCCATCACCAAGACCAGCTTGCAAACTCACATTAACTTCAGCGCTGCTACCCAAATCTCAAAAGCTTATCCTGAGCAGCTTTAAAACTCACTAGAAATAGTCCATCATACCTCTGAAAAATCAAATGTTCAGGTCTGATCTTAGCAATCCTTCTCCCCGACCCAAAAATTCATCTCTCAGCATCAGCCTTGAATCCTAAGACAGCGGCTACAGAATGTAAGGTTGCCATTGAGGTAGTCACCTCTAGACACGTAATATAACAGCTCACTTTAAATCTGACAGAACAGCACAATTGTTTGGTGTTTGGATAGGGCACATAAAACTTTGATAAAAATGACATCCATTCAGAGATTTTTCTAGAACCCAGTGAACTATGTTTTAGTTTTCCTCCTACTTACACAGTTATAATTCAACATATGGTTTGAACAGAGTGCCTACCTGTGTGGAGCACAGCCCAGCAGAATAGCGTGTGGTCCTGCTGCTTCAAGTCAATGCAGAAGAATGGCTGCAGCGTCTCTGGTCACAGCGAGTTAGGCAGGGCACAACATTCTTATGAAAAGAAGGCCTTGAGCACAATGGCTGTAGGCAGGACAGGCTAACCTATCGGATTCTTCTGAAGCTCAGTTGTATAGTACTTCTCTATCAACAGCTAAATCAGCTACATTTTTTATTACCAGTTATGAACATGCATTATCTTCTTTTTTCCCAGTCAATCAAGTTTGTGTATACATCCTCTGCAATGTTCATTAGCGTAATGCTAAGCTCTGGCACAAGCCCTGAACAGCGTAACTTAAAATTATTGCTAAAAACTGATCTTAACTTCCCCTGTGGTGCTCACTGAGCCACCCACAGAGTCCAGCAGATGACCTACAGCTAGCAGGAGCCTGGGAGGTGCCTCCATCCCCAGTGCTCCTGAGGCTGAAGGAAAACTGCCACCTTTTAGCTCAGGCTGTCACGTGAAAAGCTGACATTGAACATGTCACAGTGCCCCTCAGGAAGTGCTGATGGCAGCTGTGTGATGGGCAATACCCAGCTGCTTCTCTCAGTATTGTTCCCTCCTGTGTGGGAGCTGCTCTCAACAGTCCCGCGGCACAGGGCAGAGCCAGCTGCTGCTCCCTGCCCCAAGCCAAAGCTTCACGCCACGTGCCATGGGCTGCGCTGGCTGCTGTGGCACAGTAAGATACTCACCATAGGCTCACCTGGGGCCTCCAGCAGTTTAGGATGAGGTTGTCTTTTTTTTTTTCCCTTTCTTTCTTTTTCCTTTTTTTCAAGCCAGGAAGCATTTCTGTAGAATAATTTCTGCAGGTTTTTTTGCAGTGACAATAAAACCAAGTGGGGCGTGGGGCAGGGAGGGAGAATAAAAGTTAGGATCCCTTCTGAAAAGGGATAAAAACCTTTGTCATGCTGTTCAGTGTAGACCCAATCTTGAGACTATTCCCCATATGCAGAAAGGAGTAACAGAGCACATCTGGTTTTATGACGTAGCTGATGGTATTTTGAGCACTCAGGTCCTGCACTTCCCCTTGACCTCGCATCAGCACCTTCTGTTAATACAATTACTTTTGGGGCATCCTCAGTTCCCACCAGCTTTAGTTTTTAAGGTAAACAAAATTAGTCCTTTCAGGGCACTTCTGAAACTGCCAGAAATGCACAGTGGAGCATTTTAAAGCAAGAGAGATGTAGGAGGAAAAGATGAGACTATAAATAGACATCTCAGTTCTTAACTCTACTTCTCTCTATTCCATTAGGGTAGGTAGAAACAAGAAAGTCTGCATCACGAAAAAAGAGTTGAGGCATTTGGGTTTGCCTCCATGTCATGCTGAACAGAGAGTAATATCACCCCTAAGCTCATTGCATGGGAGATAGATACCTATGCACAAATCTTTCCCTGATCAGCTTGAATGGAGGGTTTCAGTTAGGCTGGTCCCAGCTGCAATAACTGCTGGCTTAGGGACATTTTCTCCCTGACTTACTGAATTTTTAATTAGCTCTACAAGGTGGGTTGGCACTAGCAGGATATACTGAGACCGTGAACCTCTGATCAGGAAGCTAGTCTGCAGAGTAGGTTCAAATCCTTGCCCTGCTCAATGCCGTCTCAGGCTCAGTGACTATTCTTTCACAACTCACTGCGCTTTGCTGACTACAAGGCTCTCAGATGCGAGTCCTCTAATCACTGAAGAATTCTTTTTTTTTTTTTTTTTTAATATATACAGAAAGTCCACCCTGTTTGGAAAACTTTTCCCTCAAAATCAACACATTTACAAGGTAACTATAAGTTTTGGTGACTCAGTGTTAAGAAAAGAAAGCAAAGCAAAGCACCAAAAAACCCCCACAAACTAAAAAACAAACAAACAAATGTGTTTCATCAAAACCTGCAATCAGCTTAAACTGAAAGGGCATGGTTTCCCCTGCCCTTGGCTGCATGGTAATGTGTGTGTGCAGCCCCAGGGAGAGCTCCAACACCAATACACTGACCCAGTGAAAATCCTAGAAGCAGGAAGATGGCATTAAAGACATCCATTAAGTAGTGTTTACATACACCACTGAGGTGAATTACTAAATTCCCCAGAAATATTTGCAACGTTCCCACCTGGGACTTGTACCTCAGATACAAGATGTTACACAAGTAACAAAATTCTCTTACCCCCTGGAGCTCATCTTCTCTTCTTAAATGCCCAGGAACCAGTGCTGCAGGGGTGGAAGGGGGAGGCAGTGGGGCACATCCTTTTCCATTTCCTCTTATTGGTACAAGTCTGCAGAATGACGACATCAATTTATTCAAAGGAGACAACATGGAAGCAGACCTGGATGCATGTGACGGAGCGGGAGGCATCTCACTGTAATTAATGAGTAGTGAAACAAGAAGTTATTTATGTTGCACATGTCTAATGAATAGGAATTAGTCATATCTCTGATTCTTGGGCAACTATTTGTGCTGCTTATCTGATATTTTAAAGGAAACTGCACTGGCTATTTTCTAGTCCAAAGAGGGACGGATGGGTAAAACAAGAGCTGACTTGTGCATTTCACTAAACATTAGGAAACTAATTTCAAAGCTTGGAAGTGTCTGGATGTATTTTTCCATATTTTTTTTCTTTCTTTGAGCTTTCCTGCCTTCAGTCAGGAGATGAAATGCCAGAAATACCCAGAGACAACCTGTCTACCCAGACAGCTCCCCCACGGGCATTGCAGCCCGACGGGTGTTTTTCCAAACCACCCCTGAACTCTGAACCTTCAAATCATTTGCAGATCTCTTCCGCTCAGAGACAAAACCACATCCCTGCATGACTTTTGAAAACAGGAGTGTAGTGGAGGGCCTGGCTTGGCAAAGCTCCTGTGCATGGTCCAGCTGCTTTGCAAAGGCAGCTGGAGTGCCTGTGAAGGCTGCTGCAGCCTCAGTTGCCTTCCAGGGCTGGAAACAGAGGAGCAGTGGATGCGGTCACTGCATCTGACTCTGTGCTGGATGTCTGGGGGGCAAAGCACAAGCTGGGCACTCATTAGCTCTGTAATTACCCAAGGTAAGCCTTCACCTCTTTGCTCAGGCTGGATTCTGAACAGAACTTAACAAGGCAAAGGCAACTAGGAGACCCTAAATTTCCAGTTACAAGCACTGTCTGATCTGGTGGTATTTTTTGGAAGAAACTAAAGCCTTCTGTCCCTGGTGATAAGCTGATTTTTATTATGAAATATAACAGTTGTATTGTACATGACTGTTCCATACACTGCAATTTACAGAGTTGCTCTGGTGACTGCTGTCATTGACAGGGTGCCCTTTACAACAGGACTTGTATCTCATCAAAATTTTCATGATTCTTAGGGAGAGGAAAAAGAAGTATTTCCGTGGTTGAAAACTCCTGTTAGGTAACTATTATTGAAGTGTGTACAAGATTGCACGTCAAAACATTTTGATTGTTAGCTGGTGGGAATTACATTGACTGACAGCAGCAGTTTAACAACTGAGACGCAGTGTAGTTTTTTATTTTACTTAGTTTTTCATAGATCAGCTCTGTATTTTAGGACACTATCATTTTGAAGTTATAAAGCCTGTCTTTAGAAATGCATAGTTCCTTCCTCCCATTTTCAATATTTTTATCAAGTTGGTACAAGAAAATTGAGTAGTGAAAGAGATTTTAAGATAATGTTTTAATTTTTTCTTTCTGTATGGTGTCAGAGTATCATGGCCTCTCAATAACATAACCAATGTGACTACAGGAAATACAGTTGAAATGAAAATGAGCAACAGTTGGGGATGTAACTTAGGACCGAATTCTGATTCTCTAATTATGCAGTTAACCAAGATACTCCAAACTTGGTGGAAATCAAATTAAGTTTTACATAAAACAGAGAGATTAAAGGAAAAGCCAGTTGACAAAAGCAAGGTAACAGGCAGCAGCGGGTTTTTCCAGTAAAAAGTCATTCTTAAAAGCCACCTGGCATTACTTTTGTGCACTACTTATGCCATACTCTAAACTCCCTTCCCTCGCCTATGTACAAACAAATCCCCAGCCCATGGAGCGCGGCCCAGCTCTCACCTGGGGGTCCCAGCTCTCACCCGGGGGTCCCGGCTCTCTCCCACTCGGGGGTCTCAGCGCGGCCGCGCCGCGGTCGGGCCGCTAGGTGGCGGTGGAGGCGCTGCCATGGCGCCTCCCGCAGCAGCTCCCGGCGCCGCAGCCGCTGCCCGGGGTTCGGGGAACCGGGGCTTTGTCGTTACCAAACTCGGCTAATGCCGACAGTTAGCTGCCCCATTTCCCCGCTGCTGTGAGCTCCCATTGCTCGGATTTGAGAGGCTACAGCAACATAGCCTGTTCTTTGGAACTTTTGCTCTACTAGAAGAGGAAATTCGTTCCCACAGAACTTACTATCGTTATCATCGCTTCAAAATATTACTTGCTGTCACACAATCATCCTGAAAAAAAAACCAGATATTTTTACTCGAGTCTTTGCCAGACATGTGTATGGCTACTTACCAAAATGTCTTTCATATCACCATATTCAGAAGAAATCCGCTGCACCAGGCTGTGATGACATCTTCTTCCACGCTTAGGTTTTCCACCTTTATTTTACTTCTCTTCTCTATTTTAATCCCAGGAAACTATTTCTTCAATGTTTTTGCAGCTTGCCTTAGCATAAAGACCACAACTGTAAAAAAGCATATTTGAAAGCTGCAGAAATGTTTGGGACAGGAATCTTCGAACGAGATTGATGTGTTTGTTTGTCAGTGTACACAGTGTTATATCAAGGATGTTAACGACATTGCCAACATCACATTAATGTTTCTTGCTTCCTGTCTGTTCACATTACTAGCCTAAGTAGCTGTGTAATGCTTGTGTGACAACGTCACAAAAACTGACTTAAATGCATGTCAGAGATGCCAAGGTAGTTGAGCTCATCTGAATTTGTGTTCCTGCAGCACTCTGCTCTCATGAGACTCCCACACTTCAGTACAAAAATCATACTTTTTACTTGACCTCCCACATCTCACACGTTCTTAATATCCTTCTAGAGTGTGTCTCAGTTGCCATATAGAGCATGAATGATAATAACAGTCTAACTTTGGATCTAATTGGGCCAAAACGACTTAAACGTAATGGAGTTCACAGGCTTGTGCCGTTGTCTCCAACACCACAAAAAGCAGTGCTAGTGCTCGGTGTCAGGAGGTACTGGAAATGAAAGCAGTTTGGGATGGCAGTTAACTATGGATTCACAATATCAGCGCAATTAGCGTTATGAGATGCTAGCAGAGAAGGCACACGTATAAAGGAAAAGGAAAAGGAAGAAAGGAAGATAAGAAGAAACGAAGAATTATTCAAGAGTAACATATAGGGGAGTTATAACCTACTGGTCTTCATTTTTTGAGCCTATTCATGTGTGCACATAAGCACACACATGTGCATGTTATTCCAGCACATGACCATAATAGCTGCTGCTGGAGATGGTGAATAGAAAAGGAAATGTGGAAAGAGATGGTGAATAGAAAAGGAAAGCGATCTAGAATAAGGAAGCCTGTGATTTTTTTATTTGCCCTTGAAGACTGACGGACTTGCATAAACTTGCTTAGCGTCCTCATGGAAGAACGGATTGTCCTTAAAAAAATGCAAAAATTCACTCCTGGGTAGAGCTATTTTGAAGCAGTAACACAGTTGGCTCTTTAAAACGCTTTTGAACAGTAACACTGAAAAACTCTTAATGGTAGCAGCATGAAAAAGGCAGCATTAATTAATTCGGTCCTTGCTGGTAAAACACTGCCGTGCTTTTGAACTAAAAATTTCAAACTGCTTTTGTTTGTTTGCTAGGAGTTCAGCTCCCTTCTTCACTTCCTTTTAATCGAATGGGATCTTGGTTCTGTCTGCCAGTTTGAAGTAGACTGGAGAGAAAGGCCCCTGTGAGAAATGAATTTAACAACCAAACACTGTCTCAGAGAAACCAGAGCGGTTCCTCTGTGTTGGGGGGCACCAGACAGAACAGGGTGGCTATATGCTGCTCACAGACTCAGTGTTGCCCAGGTCCCTTTTGGACTTCAAAGACCATTGGCAAAATCTTTTAAAATGTTCTGAAATTGTAGAGATTTGAAAGTCTGTCCACAGACACCATGAGGAGCTCTGAGTAGTGGAGCTTTAAGCTGTCCCTTATTTCATTTAGGTGCCTAAGGAAAAGCTAGCAGCCAGTATAAATCTTGGGTCAGTGCCCTGTTGTCAAGTTCTGGTTTATTTTCTAAGTTCTGTTGAGGTTTTCCCTTAGAATAACTGAAACTAAATCCTGTACTTTGAGTACTGTCAACACACATGAAGTCTCAGTTTTAACTCAATTAAAATCATTAAGATCTTTTTAACATTAGCTTGGCTCTGGCTCTGCCTGAGTTGCCAGGATGCCTTCTTTTATGTGGAGACAAAGTTTGGGGTTTGGGTTTTTTTATGGTCGATCATGGTTTCTTTGGTAAAAAAAGCTGTCTCCAACGGCCACTACCCAGGACTGCAAAGGTCACCCTGCTTGCTCCCAAGGGCAAATCATAGAGAAATACACCACTCACTCAGACATTTGTTATCTCCACATCCAGCATACTGTTTCCTTATCAGGAGACACCAGTTTTGGAAGAACTTGATTTCTGAGCGTGAAGCAGTTCTACAGACCACTTGGGCTTGACCTTCAAATGCCTTAGATAGATCCAAGCCTTGAAAATGACCCTCTGTGCTCAGGGAACTTTTGTGGGGGGGAAAAAAAAAAATAAGTGCCCAGGGGGTATTTTCTCGACTGCGCTGCTGAGTCAACGATTTGCAGTGCTCTAAATCCACTGAAGATTTCATTAACTGTGAATAGATTTTCTTAATCTAGGAAAAGAGAATAATAGTACTAAGGCTGATAGTTTGTGGAGGTTAAGTATATGCATGCCCCTATATGACAGGAAGTGAAAAGGAGTCTAGAGCTGGAAGAGCAATTTTGTATTCCAGTGTTTTTTATGTGGGAAAAGTGAGGAGCTAAGAAGACATACCCAGGAGCAGACCCATGGCTTGTGCAGTGTTGCACAGAGTCCCAGCAGTACAAGGGGCCCATTGCCACACAGACAATCCAGTGCAGCCTGAGAGGCTGCAAGGAACCTGGCAGGGGAAACAGCTGGAGCAGCTAGAAAGCCCATCAACTCTCAGCAGCAGCATTTGCAGTATTGCAAACAGTTGTCTACCTGAACTTGCACCATCGATACTTCAATGTGACACACCCAGAAA
Source organism: Nesoenas mayeri (assembly GCF_963082525.1). Lineage (NCBI taxonomy): Eukaryota > Metazoa > Chordata > Aves > Columbiformes > Columbidae > Nesoenas > Nesoenas mayeri. Next base: position 16,875,315 of record NC_137554.1, on the reverse strand, counting down.
CAAGGAGAGGTTTTGCCAGACCTTTCAAGCAGCACAGAAGTGGGATATGGGAGAAGTGTGGTTTTTGAGCTGATCTCAACTCTATGCAAGCAAATACCCTTTACAAGAGATGGGGACAATAAATTCCGTGGTTTTGTTTAGGCATTGACAGTTGGGTATTTGGAGCCACGTGTTTCACAGAAGCAAAGGTGCTAATTTATCTTTTCCTACATCATTATATTTTCATTTCAAAATATGGCTTTTTCATGAACTATCTATGATACTTATTACAAACCTCAACCGTTCTTGTAGCTCCTCTATTGTACATGTGTTTGCAGATCACACTGTTGTGTCATCTGCTTTCGTGGCATTTAGAATGTGCAGCTGCAAATGAGAATGTAGGAGGGGTCAGCATTGAGGGGTTTGCATATAGCATCGCCTACTGGAATCCCAGAACTCAAAACGAGCCAGAGGAAAACAACAGTGCTCTGCTTTGCATACATATATGGCCAATGAGCAACTCCAAGGATCCAGGTCTGATTTCACAATTCTGCACATGCACCCCTGCAAAACTTTTAAAAATCTGCAGCCATAAATGTGTAAGCATCTGAGAGTTGGATTCAGATCTGAAATTCATATTTACTGCTATCAATTAGGAGTAGAAAAACGCTTTATGATCACTATCCTAACAAAAACAAAACTTTAGCTGTGGATTTGAAGAGATCACAAGATCTGTAAGTATATTTAAGTTCCTCTAAATCCCACTGATTTCAGTACAGGCACCTAAATTGAAGTTAAATATGTAAATACTTGTCCCTATTGTATTGGGTCAGACAGAATTTTGTTCCTGTTAAAATAACTGCTACTGTGGCATTAAACTATATGACATGAAACTGTGTGACATAAAGTAAATGAATATAGCAAGGAAGTCAAAATGTCCATGAAAAATACATTCATATACCTGCTCTATCTTCATAGGCTCTTCTTTCTTTCCTTATTTGTTGTGCTTCTTTCTATGATCTGGCTCAGTCACTCTCAATAGGAAAACTTCATTGCAGTAAGTTTTCTTCAAATTGATGCTAGCTTTGAATCTTGTTAGGACTGGCTAGTTCTTGCAGCTTTTCTGATCTGAGCTCCAGACGCTAATATAAGGGAAATATTTAATAGTACTTGGTAAATTGACTTAGTAGTGGGAACATGAATTTGAGACCAAAACAATGAACTTATGTAAAGCCTACAGCAACTTCATGATCATGAGTATTTACACAGTTAGCTAATCCAGAGAGATTTCATCAGTCAGCCAGGCACAGAGACAGGTCACCCAGCTGCTGTGGACGGTTCACTCGGGGTTTATCTTGTGAACGTGGAATACTTGCCACAACACTCCAGTAATCACTTTAGCAATAATTCCTTGGACAAACTGTTCATGAGACGATAGCCTCAAACCACAAAAGAAGCTTCAATCTTTTAGTCAAAAAGCACTTACTTTCTTTTTTTCTAAGTACTCTGTGCAAGTTCTTGACTATGAATATCTCACCATGCCTCCTAACCCACCAGCTGGGGCAGAGCCTTGAGTCGGCCCCACAAAACCATCCCCACCCAGCTCTACCACTCCCTCACTTGCCCCAGGCACTCCCTGCTCTTCCACCCATGTGCCACTGTTATCCCAGCCCTACTCACATATTAGGCAAATTCTTTTTTTTTTTTTTTTTTTAATATATATTTTTTTTCCTGTCACAGATATAGTCTCTTTTATTTAGGTGGTGAATAGCAGACACGTTTACATGCACATAACTGTCTGTAAAATTTCTGAAGACCTCAGCACCCCTCAGGATCATACTTATGCCTGTTTGTCAAAATTTGTGGAAAATCTCTTAGCATCATTTCACTGATCGACTGTCTGATCTTTATGTTTGTTTTCTTTTGTAGGTGCAACTGAGCCATGGTGAAGTCCTGTTGCATTCAGAAGAGCTGGATTGGAATGGGTGTAATCCAGCATCAATCCACAGAAGGGTGAGCAGGTTAGACTGTAGGTTAAGTGTGATGCCACCTTCCGTACACCCCACACAATGTGTTCATCTGCACAGAAGTCGCCCAAATTGTTCAGAGCTGCTCGTGCCAGCTTTGTTTTGGGATCCAACTGAGAAGACTGGATGTAGCTCCTCTTAGGAACTGGATCCAAACTTGCATTTTGTATCAAAGTATGTGACCCTATAGCACTTCTGCCATTCATGCAGGTCTTGCAAATTTCTATTTGCCCAGAACAAATAAATGTAGTCATATAAATATTAAAACACACATACAAACCCAAACAAACAAAACACCACCACCATAACTAGACTTCTGTTTCACCTTCACTGGAAAAGCTGATCTTATGACTGTGCTCGTAAATGTTCTTGATCATTTTACAAGGCTGTAGTGTAGAATATGGGGTTTAGAATTCCAGTTACAGGGTTCATTCACAATTTAACATTTAACAATAAAATGGCATTTGTCAGTCACATCTATTGTAAGTTTACACAGCCATATTTCCCCCAGCTATCTACATGAAGTAGACAGATACTGTATTAATAGCTCAACATGTCTCCATGTATTTTTAATTCTTTCCTCCCATTCATTCTGTTCTTCTATCAGGCAATCAGCTTAGGTCAGACTCACCTCAGTAGCCCAGCACAGCAGTCTGCATTTAGAGGCAGAAAATCTGAATCTTCGCACTGCTGACCTTATTGTTTTACAGACTATTGATTGCAAGTCATGAGGTTTCATCAGTTCAAAGGGATCAATCTCTGGAAAAGAAAAACAGAAAGAAAGAATGAACCCATATACAGAATGAGGGCACTATTGCAACTGAACTGACAAGCAGCCTTAGACTGATTTCAAGTAATGTGGATAAATAGTAATTAAAAGAGGTTCTCTTATCTCCTCTCTGCAGCATGGGAATGCAGCCAGCCAGAAGTTTGTGGAACACCAGTGTGCCCACATGGCCTGCAGAGACAGGGGTTCTGGTGAGGACCATAGCAAGGGCTGGGTGAGACAGGTGTCCCCTTTCCAGGGGCTCCAAATGGAGCAAAAGCTGTACATTTCTCACCATGGGTCCATGCCCAGCTTGTTCTTTGATCCAGACAGAGCAAAATGCACCACCTAAACCAGAGACAACATGGGATGGGTAACAGGGTTGGTAACGAGCCCCTAGCCCTGTTCAGGCAGTTCCAGGCAGGGAAAACTGGCAGCAGCCGGCAGTGCCCAGGTGAGGGCTGGGGGCTGTGAGCAGGTGCTGTTTGCCTGTTGAAAGGCAGTGAGACAGGAAGGGCAACAGGAATTGCTGGAGCAGAGAGTCTGAGCAGACTGGAGGCAGGGTGAAGCCACCCCTGACAGACTCTGTCCAAATCTCCCACACCTAAATGCCCCTAAGTGCCCATCACTCCAGCTCTGGTGCTGGACAGAGGGAGCTGTTCTAAACATCTAAAACAAAGGTGGAAAAATAACGTTTGCCTAGAAGAAGGATCTTGCAAGATTTCATAAACTCATCATAAGGATTTATTTAAATACTATGTTTCAAACCTTGCATAACAAACAAATAGATGCAGATAATTTTTATGCATCTCACCAACACTACAAAAAAGACCCATTTTTCTGACACTCAATCATAATATTGAAAATATGCTTCCTCCCTTGAGATACTGATAGCCAAGATTGTCAAAAGGGGAGTTGTTTTTTTAATTCCTCCAACTGGGAATATTTAAAACAGCTTTGAGAAGATCTTCGTCTACATTTTAGTTTCCTACGTCTCCTTTCATAAATATACTTAGTGCAATTCATGCAAGACAAATCAGACTGCTTGTTTCCCAGCCATAGTCACCTACTGCAATGAGCTCACACTCTGCATTGCTCAGTATAATAGTCAGCATAACTGTATTAGTAAATGGGTCTATGTAGACTATTTAGGTCTGCTGAGAAGCAGCACATATTAGTCAGATGGTCAGCTGAGCTATAGCTTTGTGGTAACAAACTTTTGCTATATAATCACATCCACAGCCAGGTTCATAATAGTCTCGTGCAATAACTCAGAAATATGGCAAATTTTATACTCTCTTAAGAGCATTGCAGGCTTTGTTTGCCCTTTGTTCCCTTTATTATGTTGTATTTATAAAAGCCATGGCATCGAATATCTGAATTATTACAGCCTGGAAGAGATTAAAGGTAACAACCAGAAACACAAATGAGCAAAAATTCCAGTTCTGAGTCCTGTTATACCTGAACCTGATGTTCGTCTCTGCCTGGAAAACTTTTTCAAAAGGAAGCAGCATAATCTCAGCCAAAACCAGAAAAATGGCTGTGATAACCAGCTGAGAGTGTGTGATCACATACTCCAGGTTCCTCATTCAGAGCTGTGACTTATCTCACAAACAGAAAAGCCCCTTGGAAGATACCTAGCAAGGAGCTCTCTCCACCTCACCAGAAGCCCTCTGCTCTCCACATGAGCCACTGTTTAATGCAGTTGCATACCTTTCTACCAGCTTTTCTTTAAATTATCTATTTTTCACTGGCTTGTCTTCTTTTTGACGTTGCTATACTTACAGAATGAAATTAACCTGGAGATCCTACCTTTCATTCAAACAGAAATGGAATTTCCCTAGAAAATTATTTCACTTTCCCTAGAAATGTTTTCATTTTCACAAAAGAGTCAATGAAGCTAATTTCTAAAGTGACATATAATTTACTGAAGTTCAGACTAACAACAAAAATAGTTTGTAAAAGTATACCTTTGTAGCTTTATTAACAACTGCTTTTCTTCTACTATTCTTAATATTTTGTGATATTGCATGCAGTAAGAAGAACTTTAAGGCATCAGCATTACAACATGGCATTAATTCAGGATGCACCATTTGACATGAGACTCATCAGGCCTTTAGGACACAAGTTAGGCTGCAAATTTCAAGTGTATTTTTGGATAAACTATTTGCAAACGAGATGTATTCCAAATATTTGCTCATTTAATTAGAACATAAAAGGTTTTTCTCTTTGACTGGACCTTGCTTCTGACCCTTCCTGCCTGTGTGTGGTTCATATTGTTCTTGGCTAATGAGATATAGAATATGTACTAAACATTTACACATTAAAGCCGTCCTTCATTCAGCATGAAGGTGTTGATACATCAAGGATACCTCAAACATGCTGAGATTCCAACAACTTGTCAGACAAATTAGCACCTTACCAATCAGGGGTAAAATTGAGTTTTATATTTCTCCCTGGTGGGAAGAAAAAAAATCAAAAATCACTGTTGTTTAATGCTTTCTTTGTAAATATGAGCACAAAAAGCTTTATCACCTCTGTAGTGTAAATTATAGCCCTCACTGACTATCTGATTTTTAATTCATTGGTTTTAAATGATCCCAGACAGTTCAGAGCATATCCATTGTATCATACCTCTCTTAGGGCAGAGATGTCCCCTCTTCTAAGCTTATTTCTTTCACAATTATTTAAAATTTACACCTATATATTAAAATGGAAGAAAAACAAATCTCAAATCTGTATGTTCCACTCGCATATAACTACTGGGGCTTTTTAACCCAAATTCTAAGAAACACTTGGAATTAAGAGACTATAGGGCAATTGAAATATAAAGGTTAACATTTAATTATTTTTTTTTTAGCTGGCTAGTTTTGATAATTAGTTCTCAGTGCTTCAGAATGCAGGTATTCAGACATACAGAGCACCAGAAAGACCAAGATAATCCAGCCACAGAATAACTGGACTGGGAATAAGGTTAAGATCAACCTTGGGTGCTGTAGACATTACAGCAGGAACCAGTGACCTCTAGAATCACAAATCATGTATGTACTGGGGAGATCATGAAACAAGTTGCTGCCTACAAAAGATCTGGGGAGAAGAGGTTACTATCATACACCTCTAAGAAAGGAACAATATACACATCTAAAGAGCTTTATGTGCCTCCCATGATCCCATCACAAACATAAATTTTCCAAGATTATGAGGTCATCAAATCAAATAAACCAATCAAATCAAGAGGAGGCCTAAGATTTCTATAGAGATGAGGTATGTACCTGTACATCATTCCTCAGTTTCCCCTTGGTAACTTCTTCATTCTCAATAATCTCAAATTCAGTAGAGGTAGTGTTTTGGTTTTTTTCCTTAATACAAGAGAAACATTTGTGGACAATCTACCTGGTTGAAGTTGCTTGAAATTCCCTTCAGAAGTAACAGTCATCAAATGAATTTTCTCTCAGCTCTTCTTCATTTATCATTAAACCCTAATATCTAAACAAAACATATATACTTTTCTGTTCCACACCTGGGTATCTGCTCCATGTGACAGTTATACTATGGCCACAACTTCCACTTAACTAGGACACGATGCCTTAACTGGTGTTTGTGTGCAATCATCTTTGTTCAAAGTTCATATTAAACTCATTACAGAATAGCTGCCTGGGAAAAGAGTGTTACTAGAAGCAGGTATTTAATTCTGAGGATGTCAATTCATTTTCTGCACTGTTTTTCAGAGTTGTCAGTACAACGAGTAGGGCTGTTAGTGCCCAGCAGCCATAACAAGGCAGACAAAAGGTTGCTGAAGCAGACAGATGGGATTGAATGCTGATTCTGTGGGCATTGCATAGGCACGTCAGACTTGTAAACCAGATTCTTATACAAGGAGCTTAATATAGAAATCTGGAGAAGATAAAAGATTTGTATTTTTCATAAACATTCACAAACATTTTTCATGTTTGTATGGAGCTTCAGAGCAACACTCCTGCACAGTAACTTATATTACACATATAAAAACACTTGTGCATGTTTTTGCCTTGAGGGAAAAAAAAATCCAGAAGAAAAAGACATAGAAAGTTTAAATCCTTAAAAGAGATTTGGTTCCCATACGTATAGTGACATGATTTATAAATATGTAATTAAAAGGAACAGATTTACTGACAGGATCATAAATCTGTAGATAAGCGTTGGTATTTGACTAAAACAATAATGGCAAGCACTAATTGCATGTAGTCTGTTGCATGGCTACTGGAATCAAGTAGTGAAGAGGATCACAGTTCCTTATTAGTTAGGACCACCTAGAGTGATGGAAAGCTTGAATGATCAAAGAGAAGACAGTTTTATGCTGCAGATGCTGATATACTCTTGAGCTTTCTAGCACAATTTCAGAGCCAGTATGAACACTTGACATACTAACTACTGAAGAGGGAAACAAATGTAGTATGAGACTACAAAAGTTATGTTCGCAGCAAAGATAAACAAATATTGTTCAGTGTTTCTAGTCCCTATTGGATAGTTTTGTATTAGTGCCAGAACTCAACAACTTACTTTTGCCTACCTTAATCAAGAATAAATTAGCCTTACTTCCTGATACCAAAGCATGAGAGATCCTGTCCTGCCTTCTCTGAATATCCACAGTAATCACCCTTAAATTACAACTCAGTAAGAGTAGCAATCGCCTCTGAGAAGGCTTTTGTTTAACATAAATGAGGGACATAAGCAGGAGACAAATACAATCAAATAACAACCTGATGCTTCCAGTAAGGGTGAGCTTTACTAAACAGCTTTACTCTCCATACACATCGGTTTAACATTTCTTTTTGAAAGCTCTTCACAACTCTTGGCCAGACTACCTCTAATTTCTCTAAAATCACTAGAATCTTAAGGGGTTAAGTACTTTGTTATAGCAGGTGTAATTGCTATATTTAATATATTGTTGTTTATATTTATACTATTATATACACAGGGAACGTATTAAATGTTTCCTCACTAAATAAGCAACGTACACTTGTAAAAATATTCATGGGTATTACATTTCAGTTCTTTGAAGTCTTGAATCAAGGAAATAAATCTTAATATAAAATGGACAACTGCCTAACTAGAAAAGTTGCCACCACCTCCTTGCCAGTAGCGAAAATCCACTTTCTCACTCCTAAAATGTCAGGATGCTTTTATTGCAGCAGTTTGACAAAAGCTTAAGAGAAGAATAAACCAGTGCATATGATCATGTGCTTCACTACAAAGTCAACATCCATTCACAGAGACCTCCAGCTTGATATAGAGATGCCCAATCTCATTTGAGTTTGCTTTCTCAGACTATTCTGCAGCACTACTACAGAACCAGGAATGAGCCTATCTACTAGATTCTGCCTTTTTGAAGGCACCATGACAACCCTGGTTTAGAGTTCAAACAGAAAACAAAATATCCATGTTCAGGTTTGGAGAATCCATTTAAACTTTTAGAAGAAATGAGAGGCTGGAGCTGTCAACTTCAAACCATCCCCATGTTTAAGGTTCAGACTTCATTAGTTTTGGCTAGGAATACTCTCTAATTCCTAACAGAGTTTCCTCAAGTTGCACTTGAGAAATTCATCTTTTTTTGTACAGTGTAAAGTATTCATAAAAAGCTAAAAACTGTGGGAAAATTAGCATTGATGGATGTTTTCTTATCCTCCATCAGGAAATGATGTACTTGAAACTCATTACAGATCTTCATAGAAACTCTGCTGAATGTGCCTTGGGCTTTGTGCTGATCAGCACACACAGAGTTTACTGCATAATTCATCTCTCTTGTGTCACATTTAATGTATAACATGTATTTCCTCTTAATTATGAAAATGAAAATGTGTCCTTTCGTTAAGAAACATAATCATGAAATTACTACAGATGTTAAAAAACATGGAGTTGTATTTTACCCATTTTAGACAAAACTTCAGATTTAAGTCAGTATTACCTCCTACACAGAAATAAGAGGAAAGCATCACATTGAGAACTCACCAAACATGCTTTGCTTCTCCTTTGTGCACCAGACACGGCCTCTCCCCTGTGGCCACACAAGGAGAGGTGCATGGGATCCCTGTTGTCCCACTGACTGCCAGGGTCATCCTTTTCATTGGAGCCATGGTTTGGCATGTGGTTCCCTTAGCGTTCTACCTCAGAGAGAGGCTTGGATGTTTTCATGTCTCTTTTCACAGATGTCAACAAAACATTGGCATCCTGTATCTCATTTTCTTCATTCAAGGTTGAAGATTATTCAGTAATATTCTACTTCACTTCACACATCCATCTATATGAGTCTGTTCAGCTTCCTTTACCAAAAGAATGAAGAAAAAAAAAATCCTATCTCAGCATCATATCCACACCAATGTATCTTATGAGGTTATATTGTCTACCACCTTGAAAGAGTAGGAGAGGGAAAGATTAAAGTGATGGAGCAAGAAAAGGAAAGGAGTAACACCATAAATCTGAAAAGATACCATTCTTACTGGGAATAGAAGGGAGCAGGAGGGAGTTTATCAATACACAATGGTACATTTGATCCCCATATTCTTATTAATACATTGACTATTCTTCTTTGGAGAAACAATCCTATACCGGGATTATTTGCTCTGTGGCTGCTGAGGCAACTGGGTTAGTATTTCTTTCATCATTCACACTAGCATCATGTCAGTACCAGGTTTTAGAGGGCTTTACTAACTACCAAATCAAAGTTAATAGTCCAATAGATGTTGTAGACCTATTCTAACCATTCTTATTGCTTGCCTGGATTACATTCAAGCGTACAGTGTCCAGTTCCCAGAGGAAATCATCTCTATTTTGTGATCATAGGTATGTGCATCACATTCAGAAATGCAACCACATGTAGCCTGAAGCCTACCTCGGATGCTACAGCTCTGTACCAGCTGTGAGACCCAGGGGAGCCACAGGTAATCTGAACAGGAAGAAGCAAGGCAGCTGCCCTAGGATCCAGCCAAACCTTGTTCCTCAGGGAGGTGTGATGGGGCCCTTGCAGACAAAGTATTATCTCTCACTTATGAGGCAGGGCCTCATAGTTCTCTCTTTTCACAAACTTTCAGGAGATATTCCCTTTTAACTCTTGCCCTCATGAAAATTTCATTCATAATGGCTAAGGTCAGTATAGTTGATTAGCTGGCTAGAGCAACATGAAGTTCTGTATTGGCAAATATTGGTGGTGACCTCTGGAAAATTGTGTGAGTCTGGATAAAAAGACTTATTTATCAGTAGTGGTGTCCAGGAACAAGGATAAATTTCCATTTCCCCCCCTGTGGAAAGACCTGAGCAGAACCCCACCAAAACATCTCTGAAGGATGAGAGCACAATTTTCGTGGCTTCTCTGGGAGGTTTCAACTCCACTATTTCTTCTACAGATGGGAAAAATAAATTTAACTGCCACAGCTGATGGTTACAGGGATCAGGGTGTAATAAATAAATAAATCAATCAATCAATAAATAAAACTGGGGGAAGATTTCATTTTTACTCAGCTGATCTCTGTGAGAAACAAAAACAGCCTTGGCAGAAAGAATGTAGGCATTTTTAACCTTCTTCTTCCAGGTTAGCAAACAGTACAACACCACCAGTTACTGTAGCATCTGAATTTCTTATGGCATACTTAAGCATCAACTTCTAGAGTCACATGGCTGAGTAAAATCACCCAGTGCTCTTTTTTTTTCTTAAACCCTCTATTCATGATTGTACAGAAAAGTTTGGAAGTGACTTCTAAAACCACAAGGCCTGGAAGGCTAGACATGTCAAATATATTCACTTAACTTCAAACTCATGGCTTTGAAGACACTCTCATGATTTCTAGATGCTTAAATCATATTTTATTGAAGCATGGCATAGCAATGCTGCAAGTGTTGGTACACAACTTTTATCACTCTGAAACCAAAAATACCTCTTAAAAATCACTGTTATAAGCAGTCACTCCTGCCGTTACGGGTAGCTGAACAATGCTGCTTCAGCTTATTTAGAAGGTGAAGAAGTAAAACATTTCTGAATAATGTAAGCGAACATGAAAAAATCTGTAAAGAAAAAGGATAATGAAATATTCTTTTATGAAATGCAGGTATTTTACATAGTCATCTTACAATAAAAGCTTTTTCCATCACATTAGCATTTCACCTCAGGGCAAATTCATAGGTTTTTTTTCAAGGTATTGATTCTTTTCTATATCCTAAATGAGATTTAAGTAATAATTCTATTTATTTTTTTTTTCATCTCTAGCTCTCAGTTTTGGAGTGCCTTGCCTTGGAACAGCCTATTTCATCATTACACACTGCATCTATTTTACACTTCTTGCAAACTTAAGGGTATTTTGCCATTAAAGGGGGTTTTGGCACTTTTTATCAGTTGAAAGTTGGTTTAAAACATTATTAAAAAAAAAATGGAATTATTAAGATGCATTCCATGCTAGAAGTCCAACAGTTCCAAAAGTTCTTAATTTTTTCTTCCAAGCCCACATATTTCATGAAACCTTCTATTGTTTGATTTTTCACCCTCAGGTTTCTTTCACTCTTCACTGGCATAAACAGAGAGACTGATATTCTTTGATAATGTATCTGTGCAGATCACTTGTCCTTGAAGTACAATATCTTATTTACAAGAATATTTTATTTGAGAGCTGAATTATTGATAGACAGCCTTGACATAATGTTTGGGACAACATATTGTTGCTATATTAAACTGTATTGTATTACTTTCAGCTCAACAGATAGAATAGTTTGATTTTTGAAGTTTTGATCATAGAAATTCAGAAATTTGACAAAGTGCATTTTACCTGGCAGATCAAAACATACTCCTTAGTTTTGCTGAAGAAAGGCTTCACCAATATCGAAATTTAAGAGGGGAAAAAAAGTCTATTGTCTCTGTAGAAATAGGCAGCTCTTCACACTCCAGTCTTAAAGCTAAGAATTCCTGGCCAACATAATTACATTTTTCTAAAAGTAATTTGTCTATTGTAAAGCTCCTACATAATGTAAGCATGAGGGAATTTTAAATACAATATCGCATGAATGCTTGTCAAAACAACAATTTTTCAACATTCTCTGAAATTTCTGTCAGCACACTTAGCAGCGTGACTGAATCACACACTCAGAAGACACCCAAACCCCAAACACTACCTTACTAATAGCACTTCACAAACCTGCTGTCTCAGGTCTCTAAAGCCCCCACGTGCTCTTCTAGCTCTAATTTAGATTGTCCATTGATAATCATTGTTGAGAAAACAAAAAAACCCATCTCTGAAGCCATGCAGGGTTGAACTCCTACCTTTTCATTGGAACAAAAGTCCATAGGCGTAATACTGCAGGGTCAGATCAGAGGGGTGGCTAGCTCAGTGTCCTGGATCCAGCTGTGGTAAACACTTTAGCACTATGGAAATACCTATGAAAAGACCTTTTTTTTGGTCAGTTGGTAAGAGTCAAAATTATCCCTAGCACCAAAGACAGTAATTTGCCTTACCCACCCTTAAAGCCTTGCTAAGATTAGTCACACAACAGTTTTCTTCTCAAGTAGTCTTACAGACTACTCAAAACCAATCTTTTCTCTGCTACTATCATGAACAGAATTTCGCCAAATTTTATTGACTCATCAAAGGGCACTTCTCCTGAATATGCATCTGGGCTTTTATATGTTTTACAACACTGTCGGGTTTTGGTGCAACTGCTTCATAGAACATACAGTAAAGCAAATCTTCTACGTTCTTAGAACCTCACCTTGAATTTAGAGACTCCTCAAACCAAAGCTCCTCCAACATCAATTTAGTCATTTTGCCTCTGTGTTACAGTTGCATTGTCTATACATTTCTCTTCGAAGAATAAGAAAACAATGTGGAGGAAGTCAACCACTGATACCTGAAAAGGCTGCCTCAGCAGGGATGGGAATTATTTCCTCAGCAAACAGTTTGGCAGTCAGAGGACCATTAAGAAACTCTTTCAGCCCTTTACTCGGTGGAGAAGTATCACCAGAGGGTGATTAAGGAAAGTTGGATTAGAGGAATCCCAGCTTCAGTATGGTAATATATAACCAGAAACTAATGTCTCCTGTGCCAGATTTGTTCTTCCTCTTAGGACAGCACGTCACTCTGCATCATGGAAATGAAACAGCAGATGTTTCCAAATATAGAGCAAGATTCACTGTGCTTGTCAGCTGTCTTCCTGGACTGCAAATGTGCATTATAACTATAGTGGCAGAAAGCCACTTCTACAATACCTTACAAAATTGGGAAGACGTCAACAGTTCGAAATAAAGAGCATATCTGTAATGTTTTTTGCTGCTATTTGAAAGATGCAGAGTGGAGGAGGTAGAACTGTTAGTAACATCATTCCTCCAGCAAGCCTTTTCAGCTAAATCCCTGTAGAGAGTCCAGCTGGATGTCTGCAGGAGAATTTGACACTAACATCTACAGTAGCCATTCAGTGGGTGCTAGCTGATGAAAGATATGGAGCTCTTAGAATAAGAATCCTGTTGAAAACCTGTGGCAGCTTTAAAAACAAAACCAGGTACTGGTTTCCAAAAAGGAACAAAGTATATTGTGAACTTGATACTCCTCTCAATTTACAGTTGATCTTTAATCTGTGAACCCACCCACAAAACAAGTGCTAGTTGTTTTTTATTTTATATCTTGTTGAAACAGAGAAGGCAATTGGTGATATGATGCAGTTTCACTATGTTAGAAATAGCTGTGCAATTTGGAAGTGGTAGAGGGCAGGTATGAGCTGGTCATTTGGCATCTTCTGTCTTCAACATCCACCATATAAGATTATTTTTTGTTTAGTTAGGAAGATTTTTTAATCAAAGGTAGGTATATGTCATGTATATCTGTATTGTAGGGAGATACATGGAAGATAATAACTTCTTTAAGATTCATGGTGGCAGTAACTACAATGAGAAAAAAAAAATGGAATTACAAACGGACCTAACTTCAGAATTTGCATGGATATAAAATTCAATATTCCTGGGATTCCCAAAACATATAGATCTCCGTGGCTGACTGAGCTGTTATTTTCACCAGCTTTGAAGTCAGATGAAAGTCTCATTATTCCAATCCAATGAATGTAATCTCCTCACTTTTTTCAGTAGGACAAGAGCCACTAGGGGATACCTTTTACTGAATGACAGAGCATATTGAGAAACAGTCAAATATTGGGAATAAACTCCAGGGTGGTCTTATATAGGACATGAAGAGACAAGATAAGTCCAGAGTAATTCTAACTGCAAAACTGGAATGTCTTAATAGCGTTTGGTCATTTCTAAGACATAGTATGCTGGGGGAAAAAAAAAAAAAAAAAAAAAAGGTCTGTGGAATGCTCAGGATTACAAAATTTCACTTAAATGAGAAGATAACACCCGCTACGGTGTGAAGGACCATAATCTCTTGCATTTATGTCTACATCTGCTCAAGCAGTCCTCTTTTAGAAAAATTAGATCTATTTCTTTTGTAACTGTATTTGTTGATTTTAACAGAAATTTCAGAAACAGGAAAGCCTTTTGCCATTCTAGTTTTACTTGTTTTTGTTGTGCTCATTCCACAGCAAAGATTTAGCTTTTATTTAAACTGGATGACCCAATATATTCAGTTCAGCTGCTAGATTGACTGTCACTGAGTTGTCAAATGCCTGTTATGAATAGTATACAGAAGGAGAACAAGTTGACCTTGAACTTGCTAAATGTTTTATGAATACTATCCATTTCCAGAAAAATATGAATATGTTTTCCAGATTTGCTCTTTTTGCTTTCCTTAAGCTGTTCTCGGTAACAAATGCCTTTCATCTTACTGAGATGCTTGTTACATGGAAGGTTTGGGAGGGGGCGAACATTTTAATGATGAATTTAATGCTTGTGGATTGTAGAGGATTGATTATATTGTAGGCTGGACTTCACTAAAGGCTATGAAGAATATTGTTGCTATAATGTTAACATTGCTTCCTAGGACCTGTCGATTTCTGTTTTATTAATTTCCATTACTGGGATGATTTGGTCTTGGTGACTATTCTTTTCTCTTAACTAGCATTTTTAGGCAAAATCAGAGTAGAGGATACTGTTTAAATAGAAGAAACAATGCAACCATAGTTTGGATCTCCCCAGCTCATACAAGCCCGTGCATTATTTCCAAACATAAGACTGTGACCTCAGCACCTCCAGATGGTGTTGGAAGTGTGTAATTCTCATGCATATGCCAGAGACCACAGCAGGAAAGGGGGGCAGTTAGTACTACAGGATCTAGGTCATAGGATCCTGGTTGTAACCAACACAGAAGTATGCTAAATAGAATGTAAGACACTTGTGCTCAGCACTGGATTTTGATCAAACACTTCAAAAGTAAAAAATAGCAGCTAATTTACTCTGTCATGAAATATATTGGTTCCTTTTCAAATACATTGGTTCCTTTTCAAAAGCCACTTTCAGCTCTTTCAGAATTTGTGGAAAAAGTGGTTTCTAGCTAGTATATAATTTTAAATGCTTTTTTGAAAGCTTCTTGCATGATAGAGTTCATAGCAACAGCTTCTGCTACTGCCTTAAGAGCACAATAAGGTTTAATAAGAAGGATGCACTTCAGTTCATAGATTGCTTGTTTTCTGCTTTACTTTATTCATCATAATCCTTACCTCTTCTTAGAGGAAAAAAAAAAAAAAGGCAGCCAGGGACCTGTATTGATCTTCTCTATCCCAAAGCAGGTTCCCTTGATCTGGATCGAACCTGTCTCTGTCAGTAACAGCTTTTCCAGGAGACAGTTCTATTTAAAATGTTTCACAGGGCATCTAGTTATTTGTTCATTTGTCAGGAATGGTGGGAGAGACTATAATAGACAAGCAGCCTCAGCTGGCTGCTGGATGTAAGACTAGATCCAGTCATATCACAAAGACAGAATAAGAATATATTTTCCGCGCACTGTGGAAAATAGTTTTATGATACATCTTGACCCAAGACTTATTAAAAAAACCATTATCAATATTAATTGAAATTTAAAATGCCCTTAGGAATTTCACTGCAAAATTTTTACTCTAATATTGGGTTTGATGTTACAAATGAGAGGTGAGTGGCAGGAGCTGCCATCTGGTACACATGGCAGCTATCAATTCCACACTGCAAGATCTATTTTCAAGTTGAATGTACAAGGAAATATGTTTTCCCTCAGAGCACATTCCCCATCTTCTGTACCATATACTCATATAAATGTGGAGAGAGGACAGAGACTCTCATTATAATCTTGTTTATCTAATTGAAACTAATCTCAGTCTTGTGGTTTTTAAAGAGCTTCATCTAAAGGATAGCTTCAAATGAACATTGATGTGCACAAATAGTAGAAATGAATGGGAGGTGCAAGCATGGTCCAGACTGTCCTGTGTCACTTGTAATATCAAAGGCCACTAATGTCACTTAGAGAGGCAGTTGGAGTGCCCATTCTACATTAGAAATGGTGACAAGAAACCCGAGACCTGTTCCTTTTCTTCTGACACACTTACAAGACAAACACATGCTCCATTAAAAATAACACAACCCTGCTCTGATATATTTCCCTCCCATGTGTCTGACTTAAAAATATGCCTTAGTTCACAGTGTTATGCTTATTAAGATATAATATTACTGTTCTGCAATGAGCCACTTCAGAGAACACAGCAGGGAAGCTGGCTCCCATTGTGCTAAAGAGGGCAGTCCCTTCCAACTCAGCACTGGAGCAAAACATTCTCCTCTTGCAACACTCTCTTCCTGCATCCAGAGTTTATTTTTTTTTAATTTTTTCTTGTTTTGTTATTTTCTCAGGCCATGCTGGTTCCACTTCTGAAAAGCTTTAGTGACATAATTGACACTACAGCAGCTAGGGCTGGGAGCACTGGAAAGCAGCTTATTACATTTGATTTTCTTTGCACAGGTCACTGAGCTTCCAGGAGGATTTTACCACATCTTGTTGTCGAGAGCTTTTAATGCTAATTTGTTACTATTATTTAAGAACGGTCTGCTGATAGGGAGACTACTAGCATGCTGTCTAAACATCAGATATTATTTTGACCTTGCTTTATTCCTGCAATAAAATCTGATCGCAGGTTGCAAATGCATGCTGTTATTCATACATTAACCAACAACAGGGGTAGCCTACATCATAACTGTATGTGTATGGAAATGATGTAGGGTTTTGTTTTCTTCTTCTTCTTTGGTTCACCTATATAAAGGAACTCACGTGTGTCACTGACATTTTGCATTAAAAACGATCCATAAAAATATTAGGTATAAATAATGCAGAATGCCAGTGCACATGTGAGGCTCTATGCAAAGCTTGCAGTTGAAATGATAAAAAGATTGATTAGAAATATGATTCCAAAAGAAGCAGATTAGGAAAGTATTCTGCTTTGTATCTTAGTAGTAAAGACAAGTTTAGCTGCGTTTGTTGCACAGATTTTTTGAATGAGCATGTACACGAGCACAGCGTATCCTGGTTTAGGAATGAAGAGGCACCAGGTTTTCCCCAGCAGGCTCACTAGCCCAGAGATTCCTCACATTGAAATTACCAGCGGATAGTCTGACCCCAGGGACAGGTTCACTGTCATGTGGCGGCGGCTGTGAATGTTTCAAATATTTAGTACTTATGCAGACACTAGCTCTTCTTAATTGTTTTTCCTTCAAAATATCTGCAGAAAAGCAATTCAATTAGTCTGGTTAAAGTGTTACAGGGTTTTATGACTTTTTTTAAAAGACACTGTGCTTCTGCAAATTTAAGTATCAGTATAAACTTCATTTTTCAGAGCAGAAAGTTTGTCACAAATTGAGAACATTTATAAGCTTTCTCTTTTTTAGTATCATTTGATCAGCACTCTTCTTGCTCCAAGTCTAAATTATTGAGAACCTCTGTTTATGAATGATTGTTTATGAAAAAGGATCTTCCATTATGAATTAGAGCAGCTGAGGATTTGGCATGGGTATTTACTCACTCCTTCCCAGATTCAACTTCCCATCTCAGCTGAGCAGGGGCTTCGGTTTCAGCCTCTGCTTGAGCCACATTTTTGAATGGAATTTTTTCAAAAACTGTTGTCCACTCCATTTAGCTCTCCATAACCACTAGTAACATGATGCAGTTCTTAAGTATCCATTTCTCTCTCTCTCTCTCTCTCAAAAAAAAAAAAAAAAAAAAAAGCAACTGTCTAACCCAACATCGACATATTGATGCTTCATGTCATATATTTCAAACCTTTACTACGAATTTTCATATCTCCATCAAGTCCTTTAGTCTTGGACATACAAATAAGGGGAGTTTGAGGCTTCTGTAGTAAGAATTCACACAAGGAATCTTTACATGAACTCACATGCTGAGGCTGTAAATAGGTTCACAAGGTGGGGTTGGACATCCCAAGGAACTTCAATATCTGAGGATAAATTAGGAATGGTTCGACTCTGCCAAGACAATATTCATTCTTGAGACCAGACCACAGTAGGCAAGCAAAAAGGTAAGTCTTTCCCCAGGATAACAGGGGAGTCACTTAAGCCACGCCAAAACAGGAGACATTCTTCATCTGCACAGAGCTGGGACTACAGCACTACATGGCAGTGCTGCTCTGGGGCCTGTCACCATGTGACTGTCTCTACAAAATAAAGCGCTAGAGTCATACGACACAAAATATTGACCTTGTAAGCCGAGAGGGAAAGGAACACTTCCACACAAGACTTAAGGACAAATTAAAAAAGAGTCAGAGCCCTCTTGGAATAACAAGAGAAAAGGATGCGACGTGGACAGCACAGACATGCAAGCAGACAGAAGAGCTGGAAAACTGTGATGAACCTGAAAAGGTGTCTCAGTGCCTTAAAAAAAAAAAAAACAGCTGGAAGTTTTATTAAAAATACAACAAAAGAGAGCAGATGCATAATAATTAGCTCAGACTCAGAGAAAATAGCTGGAACTCTGTAGGCTGACATGTAGAAAAAAGACATTTAGGAAATCCAAGGGGGTGAAATTATGTCTGTCATGAAAGGAAGCAGCAAGGATAGTAAGGCTATGACTGAAAATTTGAAGAAAGGCAAGGGCTAAGTGTGAGAGACATGCATCAGCAATACCTGGGAGATCCTGCTCTGCAGGGGTTCAGGCAAGAAAGGAGCAAAAGCAAACATGAAGACTACTGCAAGGTGGCTAGTCTGACAAGGCATTTCAGATTATCTTTATGAATATCATAATGGCTAAATAAGACTCTAGGAGGAGCTCTTCAGTATTCTCTCAGTAATCACAAGGACCACACTGTTTTATAATTATTTTAAAATTCAGTATTTCAAATCAATTTATTAAGGGAAAGGTAAAGTAATTTCTACTGGATATTTGTACACCTAGGTAAATCTTTTCTCTGGGAAGGCTGCAAGTCTCACAAAATACCTTAAATGTTTCACTGCCTGCAAATTCTCTCAAATATTCAATCAGTAGACTTGATCAATAAGTAACTTTCCTAAAGCTCTTAAAATACTGGATTAGTCTTTGCCCAACACTCTCTACTTTCTTTTAGCCTAGAAATATATGTAGATGATTGGCTCAAATTAAATCTGATTATTTGGGATCTATTATCAAAACCAGACATTTAATTTTGTGTTTAAATACACATAACATTCGTTTTATTAAAATCTTGTTTTATAAAGGATTAAAATGTCCCCAGTACGTATGCAGACACATTAGCATATACACATTCCTTAATTTTTTTCAGAGTGATAAAATAGCTATATAGCAGATACCAATCATACAAGCATATACAGACCCAAGACTGTGGAACTGCTCTTCCCACTTAGGTGAATAATTCCAACAGTTCTTAATTGTTCTTCATTTACATGTGCCTAGAAAATCCTAAAGTTAGAAAATACATAAAGATTGAGCATAGCCTAAAGAATTAGAGGGATAATGGAGGGCACAGGGTAACAAAAATGTTATGTTCTATTTCTCAGTGGTAGAAGTCCTGATAAGGCAAATGTTTGTTTACATTCCTCAAACATGCCCTCTACCTAACATTATGAGTCTTCAGCAAACACGAGCATTGATATGACAGGCATCTATTCAGCTTTCAAATTATGTAAGTACAAATATCTGCAATTTGGATTTTAGCAATTTCAAACAGTAGAAATGAATCTGATAAGAAATGGAAAAGGTGAATTTTTATATTGTAATTCTCTCAGGAGACAGGGAAGGAGAATTAAGTAGAAGTATTTGTGATCTTAAATGTAAATTGGATGACATTTTGAAAGATATCTATACAAGCAAGATAGTGATTAATAGAGATGGCAGTGAATTTTTCCTCAGAGTAATTAAAGTTTCTGGTTTTTTTTTTTTTGTTGTTTTTTTTTTCGCTCATCTGTCATTTAAATCATTCACAGACAGTAAGAAAAACTTAATGTTAGAGATTCTGCTTTCATATTATTGAAATGAATGTCTGAGACAACTACTAGGTGAGATCCAGGGGAGCATGAAGAGCATTTTCCAGCCAAAAATAAGGCAAAATGAAACCAGGATCTTGGCATGTCGTCTTCCCTCTCACATCGATGGTTGCTTGGCACACTGATATACGTGCACCCACGGCTGCCCAACCTAGTTCGCCCACAATGGCTGCCTTGACACAAAGATTCACTTGGCAGATGTTTACTCGCATCACCTCCAGGACCCCAGTGAGTTACCTTGACTGAAAGTCAAGCCAAAAAGATTCAGTGTTTGCCCCCTTCAGGTCCTATTCTGTCTCCTCAGCAGCAAACTACTCCACTCAGATCAAAAATCAATTTAGTTGCAAGGTCATATGGAAATACCTCACAGCATGAAAAACTTGACTCTGTCTAAGCAGAGGCCTTTGGATTAACCAGGCAATTGACCAGCTAAAAGCTTTGGCCATACTTCACATGCAAAGAACTTTGTGTCCATCTCCTGTACAGCCAGAGCATAAAACTTCAAAAACTCTGTCGTAAACAATCAAACTCAGCAGAATATGTCCAGTGTTGGAACTCCAGCTGGTTTCACTCTCTTTGCATTTGCTGCAGATCACTAGTAAAATATGGTGTCTTATATGGGAAAATTGCTAAATGAAAAACTGTCTTTGCATATGCACAAAATAGTTCAGATGATGCCATGAGTAAAGGAAAAAAAAGAGGGTTTTTTTTGAGGTTTTTATCATTTGTATTACTTGCATTTGTTGGAAAGTTGATTTGAGAGTTTGTTTCCTGCCCTACCCCCCCAAATGGTCAGTTGTTTTGTTTCTTGTTTATTACTTGTGTTTTCCAAATAATTTATGAATAATTGTGGGGCCTTGTGAAGCTGATCTGTTGTGATGATTTGTCAAAACATAATCACATAATGCAACACAGGCCAAGTTTTAATTGTGCTCTAATTGGAGCCCTTATAGCCCTAAAAAAAATAAAGCAGAGGGGATTGTTTCACTTGCAACCATGGTCTGCAGACATAATAAGTGGTCCTGTGATGACCTGTCATTGGGGAAGGCCCACCACATGGGAGGCATGAAACAAAAATGTTGTTTATTTCTGTAATCAAGCCAAAGTGAGCTGAAAATTCTAGATGAAAAACTTTCTACAGAACTTTTATGCAAAGATCAGAGACTTTTTCTTGGGACATACCACTTGGGAATTTGTGATCCTCATTCCTACCACAGTTGTATAATTTTAACATCCCACAGAGCTGACAGACTTTGACACTAACAACTGTGCAGGGAGTAAAACAGATTTACAAGTGGCAGTGACCTTTTCATCAAGGGAAGTAAAGTAGACTTGAATCCATCGTACCCCCGACTCACAATCCTGACAACATCATTCAACATACAGTAGGAAAAGCACTTCAGCAAAAGTTTATGAAAGTGACATTGACACAGCACAGTACATTAAATTGATCCCACCAATATGCCATGAGTCTTAAGTAGCATCTCTCTTTTTTTTTTTTTTCAGTGAGACTTGAAGTGTTTGCTGCTTAAATAATTTAGTATCATCTGTTACTCAGAGAAGATAATTAAAACATTGTGGTACCAGCGCCTTGGTAATTATGAGCATATATCTATTTTGATCATATTTCTTGTGGTAAAAGATACATTTAAAATAAATAAATAAAAACAATCTATAATTGAATGCTCCTGCCAGCATTTCTTTCTTATCTTAGACCCCTGTAACATTGTGCTGCCTGGACAGGTCCTATTCACTATCTTGGATCTTGTTACCCTAGCAACTAATAACCAAGTGGGCTTCAAAAAAACATAATAGAGGTGGTCTCTCTAATTTTTTAAAAGAAGTTGGCTACTTTAAACCTGTGAACGCCTGTTCTAATGGCACTGTTCACGGTTGAGAATCTCTCCCTTAGCATTTTTTTCACAGCAAATAACAGTTTTATTCATCTATGCGGTTTGCTGTGCAGAAGCAGTAAAGCAAAACTTCTCCTACCAGAATGTTCAAGCATAGTTGATTAATTTTTAGGCACCTAAAAGCCAAAAATTAGGTCCATGTATGCTTATGCAGAATCTTCAGAATTTCATTATGATTCAAAATAAGGCTATTACATGAAGCTTCTGGAGTGAGAATAGTTAATAAGAAGCATTATACAAGTACAGTTAATAAAGATACTCCATCTTCAGAATAAATAAAATTGTTGGACAAATTTATGGTAAAGTAAATTTTCCCTATTGATCAAGCCCTAGATGGGCATTAACAACACTTAAAGGAACAAACTGCAGAAGATGGCATAACTGACACACAGAAAAGTCAGCAAGAGAGCAGGGAGGAAATGGAACACTTTAACATTACATCCAAGTCATACCAAGGTCCATTGACCCTGTACTCATTCCAGATAATTAATTTACAACACATTAAACCTCTGTGTGAAGAACGATGTTATGCATCAATTGCATAGGAATAAAAAGTGTTATTGATTTAAGATTTCTACTGCATCATGCACTGACAGAAAGAAACAATCTAGTGGTGTTTTAAAGACAAAAAAACCCTTTTCTGAAGGACAAGTGTGCTAAATAAGTGCACTTTACACTACATTTAACTGAAGTACTGTTGACACCCTAAAATAAATGCTGTTAGGAAAGAAACCCTCAGCATAATTAGGAGAATATGGCGTGACTGGATAGTATTGGCAGTCACTCTAGAAACCAAATGCTTTGAGGTGATAATGCTCTCTTTTACAGTAAGAGTTTAAAATAGAAAAATACATTGACAAATATTATTTAATGAATAAAATATGAGTGATCCAGTGGCATTAGTACAGTACAGCATCTAATGAGAGTCAAGCCCGTTTTTCTCATGGAAGCATCATGCGCTTAACACATAAAAGAAGAAAATCATTGCAGACTGGCAAAGTTTTAAGATTCATAAACATCAGAACCAGCTTCATTTACAGAGTCTTTTTTCTTTAATTAAATTTCAATTTTCAGATCACAGTTCTGAAAATTCAGATCAAGTCCTTAGCAGCTTAGCATTTCTCACTGCAGTTTACCTTTCTAAGAACACAGGATGCTAAAGAATGCCATGTATCACTCACAACTTTCAGCAAATATATAAACTTCATTTAAGACTTGCAGTGGTTAGAAAGAGATTTGAATTAGTCTATGTGCAATATGCTCCCCATGTCAAAAGATCCAAGGAATTCAGTTTCAAGCAAGCAGTACAAGAGGAGAGAGAAAACACCAGAGGTGTCTCTAGTTGATCACAGGCCAAACTACAATAGATCTCACAATATAGAGGAAAGGGTCAACGTCCTGGTAGAAAGCCAGATGGTGTTTGGGATTGCATACAAAACACTCGGAAAGAGTGTATGGAAGATCTAAAACGGTGCTTGGAATTTTGCAAGCAAGGGAAACTAAATCGAAACCAATATCAGAGTATCCCAAATGTAACAGGGAAGTCAGAGCATTACAGGAGTCAAATAGAGAAGTGTGAAGAGTCTGAGCTATAAAAGCAGAAAAGCACACAAATACCTCCAGATGAACTCACACACAGTGGCAGGTAGTGTGAATGAAGACAATCCCTAGTGTTTAGAAGATTTAAGAACAATTCACATTTCTCTGCAAGAGTTTGTGAGCACCCGCAAATATATACAGTATAAGCAAAGTGGATGACAGCAGCAATATTAGATCCAGGACTCCTTTGTAAAAGTGTACCACATAACCCCAGGACATAAAGAAATGATAGTTTGAAAGCCAACCATGAGCTCACAAACAGTACAATGGCAGCAACAGGGACACCAGTGCTCCAGGAAAGGCTGCACACATCAGGAGGTAAGCAACTTAAACTCAGCAAAGAAGCAATTAATTTAAAAGAAAAACAAACTTTACTTCAGCATTAAAGTTGGCTATTTATGGACATCTCCAAGAAATATGTGGTAGTTTCTCTCAATAGTACAGTCAAAACAGAAGTCAAGTGCATTATTCATCATGGGTACTAATAAAAAACTTAATGTCAGTGCTCTCAAAGAGGGAAGGGAGCCTTTGGCCTTAGTCTACATGTGTAAAAAGTTATGTATCTTATTTATGGAAAGCTTATGTTAACTGAGACTGGCTATAAACTACTTTCTGCCATCCCCAAAAAGAATCTGATAAGCACCTTTATCTCACCCTCTCCTGAAACCGCATAGATTATTTCTCAACTACAAATGGTTGATTTACAAACCAAATATAAATCTAAGTGAGATCTGTTGCCTACCGATGTGTATACTGGAGCCTTTGATACAATCACAATGGAGCAATGTACTACCCCTCAAATGACATGCATATCCATCTGATATTTATGCCCTCTTTAACTATTTCTGGTCTCAGACAAGGGACTGCAAATAGCAGAGAAAAATCACAGTATTTTCTTATGTTACTGTGCTCCTCATTTTCCTGAGATGCCCATCTGGAGATCCTCCAGTTAGGCTGCAGGGCACTTGTCAGTCCCTTTTCATTAAGTACAATTGCCACAGCTCTGCAATACCTCATATGTGTGAGTGGTTTGCCACAGGTTTTGCCTGCTCTGCCAGAGACTTTACACAATAAACTGTAATTTTCCCCAGTCTTAGTCTCATACCATCAATTAAAACAACGACAGCAACCACAAACCAGCTGTGGCAGTTCCCTGATGGGGAAAATCATATTCTAGTACCAGTATTATGATCAGCTGTACACACAGTAGTAAAATGGAAACTCTGACAGTCATAGGAATAGATGAGGGTGCCCCTCTATAACATCCCTGCATTTTCTTAAAGTTTGTATTTGGCTGTGAAACTGATACAGGGTAAAGGGGAGAAAAGCTCCTGCTTTACAATAACCACTGTTCTAGTCTTGACTCTAACTCAGCAACACAGAAACACCCTCTTCCAAAAGTCTCACTGACCTGTCACAGTAATTTCTCAAGTAAGTGCAGTCATCACATTTTCCCTTCCGTGTACACTGAGACATCCCAGCATTTCTATCCTCTAAAAACCGAATTACTATCCACCCAGAGCAACCAAATTACTATCCACCCAAAGCGCAGGAGACAATACATTTTTAATGGATTTTTATTTCAGTTAGATATTTTACTGAAATCACTGATTTTTCATTTACAAAATTAATTCTTTGGTGTTAGAGTTTGAAACATAACAGCCAAATATAGTTATTATCTAGTAAAGTAATTCAAACACAATTTAAAATATCTTGCATCTCTCCTTAAAATTGTAATGAAATGATGGCCACACCTGTGTTTAGTACTGAATTGGAACTAAAAAAAATAATAATTTAATCTTCTGAGGTCTCATCAGTCCATGTAACTACACTACAATATTATGGACTTCAGTATGTAACATAGTTCTGATACAGACTGAGGAAACAATATCGTAACAAAAAAATAACCCAACCAAACAAAAAAACCCGCAAAAATAAACAAAAACAAAACAAACACACACACACAAACGCATAAAATCCCACCTTAACTATCTGCAGCTTAAATAGACAAAATGGATGAAAGACATTAAGGAAAAGGAAATTAAACTGATTTCCTAGGGGTACGTGATACACTCCCTAATGGTAGC
The DNA here is from genome assembly GCF_963082525.1 of Nesoenas mayeri. Taxonomy (NCBI): domain Eukaryota; kingdom Metazoa; phylum Chordata; class Aves; order Columbiformes; family Columbidae; genus Nesoenas; species Nesoenas mayeri. The sequence continues at coordinate 16,849,537 of NC_137554.1, read as the reverse complement.
ACTAAGTGAAGAGTGCAAGTTCCCTTACAATTTACCTTTTTCCTCAATCTGTATCAGAGCTGTATGTTACTTAATAGCCTGTTCAACTACAAGATAGTGTTAATAAGTAACCTAGATGTGTTCATCCTTCACTAAATTATAATCAACAGTTAATTCTATGTTTTATGTTTGTTTTTCTCTCCCTACATGACAAAGATAAGGATTTCACATGAGTACACTTGTATGGGTAATCCCACTACTATGTTACTCCTGTTACCACAACTAGGGCACAGTTCTTTTCTGCATGGCCTATAACGCATGACATGGTCTCATGCAGTATTATTTCATTATTTTAAAAACTTTTATCAAATTATGTGATACTGTCAGTCTAATAAGCACGTTGAGATTTCCTTCGGTAAGTACAACAATGTGTTGAGGAATGCTACTGAACCGCTGGGGGCCTGTGCTCTCTCATGCTTGTGCTCCTTTGCTCACTGTTTGCCATGGTAACCATGGCACATCCCATAATATACACTTCCACCACATTCAGCTGGCTCACAGTAGTTAGATGACTGCACATGCCTGAGAATCCTGGTCCAGAGGAACAAACAGAGGCCCAAGCTGTTAATCAGGTGAGATAGTGCAACCATGGAAAAAATAAGCAGTAATAATGATGGCTAAAAACAGTCTGAAAAGGAAACTTTTTAGTTAAATATGCTAATGTTTTATTTTTGTTTATTTCTTAAGTTACTTTTTTTCACTTTTTTAATTCAGAATAAAAAATATCTGTGTTACAATATTAGCATTTCTTATGGGAACAAATGTCAGCTTTGCCATCCTTGATTGTTTCATGCCATGCATGTTACCGCGGATTGTGGGTGCCTGACTGATCAGACTAGTGCCCTGCATGTTAGCGGTGTACAGCTGATGTGCAAATTGGCACATTTGCTATAACGGGCTTAAAGGAACATCCAGTTGTGAATCCATAGTATACTACTCACTGATTCCTTGAGATCCGGCTGGTGGCAATATTCCATGTATAGTGTTTATCCTGGAACTGTTGAGGTAGCACAGAGATTTGGGCTGCTTTTTAGTTCCAGTGACCATTATGAGCAAATGATTTACTGCACAGCAGAGGGTTTCTCTACTTAGATTTTATTTATTAATTGCAAAGTGATTATTTGCAATTGCAAAGAGATAAACCAGATCCCCATTAGGTGCACACTGCTAGAGTTATTTTATCCTATGGATGCATGTTTTGTACATGAACTTTGTACCTTTGAAAGACTGTTACATGAATCAGCGTATCACACGCATACATCTAGGGCAATATTATTTTTATATCGTGTTAATTTCATAGAAATCAATGTCTTGCTGCCCCTTCAGAAAACACATTCTTAATGGAGTATCACATATGTAATAACTGCAGCATCAGGTCAAGGAAGTCAAACTTTCAAACTAGATGAAAGAATGCAAAGTGCAGGTAGATAATAGGGGTTTTTTTTAATTATTCACCCACACTCAGTGTGTCCCTTTCTAGAATTCATGGATCATTATTCTTTGTAACTCTTTTTTCTTCAGTATAAAATTGTGGGATGAAGTCCACATTCTGAAATTACACACAAATATGTTAGAAAAATGGAGTATTTGAAATCAATTCTAATGTTAAATGCAAAGGACATTCTGGGCTCATTAAGTAAAAATATCTCATTTAATGAGCAGGAAAGCACTGGAGCACACTGAACCCTGACACAAAGCAAATTATTTAAGTGATAAATTATATTTTATGGGGAATGTAAAAGTTAATAATACTCAGGGGTAAGGTAATAAATGCAGAGGTGTAACTAACTTCATTGACTGCTTTACTTACAAACATGCCATATGTACCTGGTTACTTGAAATAGTAATAAAAGGAATTCACAGAAACTCCTAGAACCAAAGATTCACAGAGACCTTTGTAGCATTCTTTTCCACTAAACAATCTGTGTTTTACTCTCTTCAAACTCATTATTCTCCTCCCTCTTTCACTTTACGGTATATACCTCCGGTCTTTGCTTTTCACTTTCTGTCAAATATTTGATCTTGCATTCATTAAAACTGAAACCTTCTTATCTAGCGGAGAGGCTAATAAAATCAGTGCTCATTTACCTGTGATGATGCCCCAGAAATGACCTGAAACTTTACTTGAAGAGAATCAATCTACACTGAAGAAAAAACAGTGGATCAACTTTTAACCTACTGCCCTCCTAGTGCATGCAAGTTCAGTGGCACTGAATCTCCTCCTGTTATTGTCCTGGGGGATCAATGCTCGCACCAGCTGAGGAGGCAGCTCACAATTACACTTCTGCACCTCAGAGTAAGGGTTGTTACCATCACTTTAGCTGCATTAAAACCCTTTCTCTATATTTCAGTGGTGTAAAAGAAACAATTAAGATATGTATCAAATAGAAATCAACAGAGAAAGAGTTTTCTTAACCACAACTATTTCCTGTGACTATTTCCTTAATCTTAAAATGGAATTTACACTATTGACATGGTCCGTCCTTTCCAGTTTTCTTTTGTATTTACCTTTCCAGGTCAACAGCCAGTGCTGTATTCCCAACTCATACATCTGGGAAGTAAATATGAAGCCATTGCACCAGGTGTTACACCCCAAATTGGTGCAGTTTGTACATGGACTGGACAGCCTTTCACACGAGTGTCACATTTGTCAGAATCCTTCAGCAGCATTGTTGTACCAAAACAATCACTGCATCAAAAATTATCTACATGTGTGCAATTGTTTTCTAGAAATAAGAGCTGACATTCAATTCTGAATTAAGTCAACTTAACCTTAGTTTGCTTTTTAGTTTTCATCTTTAAATAGTCTTATGATGGTGGTCAATGGTCTTATGACATCATCTGAGTGAGCTCGAGCCACCACTTTGAATTTGGAAAGTGAAAATATATAAAATCAGGAAAGTATTTCTAACTAGATCCAGGACAAAACAAACCTGTTGGGAAAATGTCTCATTCAGAAACAATAAACTCATCCAAATTCTTCACTTATGGTTTGACTCAATCTTAAATGTCTTCTCCAACATAAATGAATTTATGATTCTAGTAAACATCAATAAAGTTGATACATAAAATACCATTTTCTAGCAGAAGAGACACGCCTTTGATAGGTATTGTAACTAGAAACACAGTCTTTGGAGACACACAATGATTACGCAGCACTATTTGTCAAATGGCCAGTCCATATGCTTGCAAAAAATAGCAGTAGAAGACTCATGCAGCCAGATTATAAGCTTTCAAGTGTTTATCCAACTTATTCTCTCCTTTAAAATACAAAGAAAACTTATTAAGTACTGTTTGTATCTGGACTGGCAGATTCAGGTTTACCAGGTATTTTGGGGGATCCAGGAAGAAGCCTGTGTTTTGACCAAAAGCCAGAATTTAGAACTAATCCAATAATCCCAGGAGAAAGGATTTTCAAGAAAAACTTTGCTTATTATAATTATTGTGAGTTAGAAGTACCAAGAATTTCAGATGACATATATACATCTGCTTGTGTGTGCACATATGTATCTGTATACAAATGTAATACTGTATACAATTGTAGATTCATATATATATATAGTGAGTAAATAAGACATGTACAGTACATAAGGCTTGTATTATAGCTCAAGATGAGGTCACTATTGAAGGTCAGACTACTGAAATAGGCAAATATGTCAGTTCTTGTATTCCCATCAATATAAAGGTACAAAAACGTATAAGGGCCCAATATCCAGAGTCCTCTGAAATCTTATAAGAGCCTTTTCACTGGTTTAACTGTCTTTCTCATGGTTAATAGCCTTTGTATCGGGGAAATACTTACTATCCACTAATACTTATCCTCTCTGTTCTTTTGTGTTTCAAACCCCCAGGCTACCATATGTCCAATAAAGAGGATATTAAAAAAAATATAGAATAAATTCATCCCTTAAAAATGTGTGCCTGTTATTTACTTGGCAAATATTTTAGGTTTTTCCAAAGACATTTTAGAGCCAGAGATGGTTTGTCTCATGTGTCATTTAAAAGAAAAAAAAAGCAACAAACAAACAAACAAACAACCCCACAAAACAACAAACAACAGCAAAACAAAAAAACTCAACAACAAAAACAAAAAACACCTTTTTTTTTCCCCCTTGCAAACTGTACATTTTGCCTACAACCAATTCTTTAGACAGGAAATAGTTGGAATTTTAGGTAGTTAAGGCATGAAAAATCCTCACACGGGTTTGTGTTATATCTATCTTCTGATCTGTATCTATCTAGAAGACAGATACAATATTCTGATTCAGAACCAGCTCCCTGATATCTTATGTGAGCAGCAAGTACACTTAAAAAGAGACAGAGTAACCCCCCTCTTTAAAGCATGACTATGCTGCCTATAAAAATATTATTGTGATGTTCCTACACCAAATTGTGTTAGGAGACAGATGAACATTAAGCCTTCCTTTATAAAGTAGATAATACAGCAGTTTTATCTGAAATTTCTTAAAAAAAAATAAAATAAAAGGACATTGCAGTTCTTTTTTGTGAACTTCAAAATGGTACAGGGAGTAAGGAGCTACATAATGCTGGGAAGCTGAGGGACAGAAGGGCTCAGCATGTTCTCCACTGAACTTCCCCATGAACTTACAGCACACTTGATAACAAAAAACATGTCGTCTGCGTCTTTCTAACCAGTAGATGCTGCTATCTCTACTTCTCCAAACATTGGATTTATGTTTTCAGTTATATGTAGAATAACTAACGTACTGGTGCCAGACAGACACTTTATATCACCAAACTCCCACAAGCAAATTTGTTTTACACAGCAGCTGAATGAAAAACATCCTGTAGAGAGTGCAAACGCAAGGGAATGAAAAGAGAAAACAGCACTAGCAATATGATTTAAATTAATTAAGTGAACATTAATACCTCTAAGACACTTCATTATTGCTTCATACGTTTAGTGGGAAAAGTTGTAATTCACATGTACAATATTTTTAACATCATCTGTTAATTGGATATCTATGGTTACTCCATTTAATTAATACTGTAAACAAAAGACTCATTTGAAAACGTATGCTGCAATAATTAAAATGCTGTTATGCTGACAATGCCTTTCTTTGAGGAACTTGTAACATCTGTATTAACTGTGATAAGCATTGATTATCTGGAGTGATATAAATATTTGGGGAGCTAATAACAATCAGGTAGGATTTCAGTGCATGCTATAGACAGCAGAGATAAATCACAGGAAACCTAGATCAAAGTTGGTTTGTGAATAAGTTTGTTTTTGTACTTAATGACTCAATATAAAACACACACAGAGAAAACCCTTCAGAGATTTAAAGCACACGGAAATGCCATAAAGAAACATCCCATCCTGTGCAGCATTTCTGTACATCTGTAGAATCTCCCTATGCATTGAGTAGGATGTCAGCACACAAAGAGGGGAATGAATTCAATCCATCAAGTTCTTACCATGCACATTTAGCAACATTAGACATTTCTCTGAATTACTAAAACTTTTTTTAAAGTAGAAAAAAGTATGTAATTCTCATCCTTTCCCTTTGAGGAGGTTAATTTAGTGATGCAACAGGTCAACTGCTATTTAGTTCCCATTCAGACTATATCAACTGCATCTTGGTTCTGAGTCAGATATTTATTTATTCTTTCATTAAATTACCATAAACTGCTGTAAGAGTTTACATCACCTGTTGTGGTCCTTTCTAGGTTCATTTTATCTTCACACTCTGATGGCCCACTACATAAATCTCCATTTTCTTGGTCCTGCATTTAGCCTCCCAAAGGCTCTCTGGATTCCTGGAGGTGATGCAGGCTCAAGAGGGTCCTGGTTAAAAAAGCAAAGTGACCTTGAGTTCAGTGGAGCTGAAAGAGCATGACTCAAAGCAGGTTCTGCCCTGTATGTTCATTAATGATGATTTTATTGCTACTGTTTCTTCCTCTGTGCATAAGAAAAAAATACATTCCTATGAGTAAGTGAAAGCACCAAAACAGTTTTTTAGGCAAGGAGCGATGGATCCTGATTGCCACTCCTGTTGAAGCCAAGTGTTGGCAACAGAGCTGGAGCCTGCTGCATTGGTGGGATTCTGGCCTCAGTGATAAAATGGGAGCTTTTTGCTGACAATTATGGGACCAAATTTTTACCCTGAATGACTGAATCCAAACATGTGCCTGATTTCAAGTGGCTGAGAAGCCCTTTTGAGTACCCATCCCCATAGGACTTCCCACATACTTGTGACCAAGAAAGAAGCCCAGTTCATGTAAACCTTTCCCCATGAGTCGGGGTTGAGTAAACGAAGATTTTCCGTATTTTCTGCAATCATTCCATTGTTAATACACAACATGCAACATTTGTTTCTTATTAAGTTGTATTTTCATTTCTTTGCTCTTGTAATTCAGGTCTTTCTGACGCTTTTTTTTTTAAGCATTGCATTAACATGCCATCCTATAACCTCTGTACAGCTTTCTCTGTGATTGTTGTAACAATTTGTACTACTCCAAAGCACAAGGATTAATTGCGTCTCTAGTTATTATCTTGTCCTTGTTTCTTTCAGACTAGTGGCCTCTGATTTTTTTTTTCAAAACAGCTAGAAGGCTAAAAAGACATCATCTTCACAGTAGCATAAAGTAATGTTCTGTAGACATAACAATGGCTCTTTATTGCACCTAGCAGAAACTACTTTAATTACCTTCATATTACTGGTGTTATTCAAAAACATTCATTTACAGTTGAGAGTGTCCATGGACATTTACTGAAAGTCTTGACAACACACAGCATTTTGTCCTAGTTTGCAGTAAAGTGTATAATAGCCTTTGTCTATTCAAAAATAGATTGATTTACACAAAGGAAGCTTCAGATATTCATATAGTTTTGATTATCTTAATGTTATGATTACTTTTATTAGTTTAAATTGAATAAAAATTTACCAGTGTAACTCAGTAGTGCAATAGCAGTGTCACCATGAACATAATGCTACATCTAAATCTACGGTATGGGGACGGGGGTAGTGCATTTTTGCTCAAAATACTTGAAAAAGCACACAGTTATATATTATACCATGACGGCCACATAGTGTATTTTGCTTGAAAGCCAAAAGGATTTTTTTTATTTTCTGCAGGTCTGCTAGCTACAGTGGGGCTACAGCAGCATGGGAATACACATCAGATGGGAGGACAGGAAGCCCAGGAATATGTTTCAAATGACTGGTTTCTTTTTTCTTTTCTCCCCTCTGTCTCTCTCAAGTGCTTCTGAAACAATAATATTAATAGACTTGCACAGGGTACAAGACAAACTGAAAAGATGATCAATTATTTGTTGCAGAATGCTACACAGAGATAGAGCTGAGCTGGGACCTTACTGGAGGTGATGCTGGGAGGAAAGAAAGCATCCTGGTTAGTACAGTCTCTGGTCAATTAAAAGACATCAGCTGAGAAGACAGAAAGCAGTAGTAAAATGTGGAAAGCTGATACATTCTGATTTTTTGTGTAATTCACAGTAGAAATACAAAATTAATTTCTGTAATGATATTAGTGCAGTTAATTACTATATCCTCTACTAAGTTAGTTCTTTGGCATATTGTATTTTGTAGGAGGCTTGTATTTGTTGTTCTATTACCATAAATAGTGCAGGATTGGCTAATTCTACATTTTAATTATGATAAACATATTTTAAATATATCTTTGTTTCCACATATCATTTAGCTTCCCACTACAAAACAAGGTTGTTCTCACTTTTAAGATTTCACATCTATATAATGAATCTTCACAACAATGTGGAAAGTAATTCCCCATACATTATAGGGAGATGGAAATTCATATGTAAGTAGATATTAGCCTTTCATTTCTGTCTCATGCAGTTAAAGGGTGCATTGAAAGCTTCACAGGTTTTTCAATATGTTGGATAACTCTTATGTGCTACTGTTATGGTAATAACTGCTGTAATCTGAGACTATGCTTTTGTAAGTACTGAAGACATGTGAATGCATTTGTTTCTAAACGAGAGAGTCTGTTACAAACACACACTGAATAGGAAGAGGAGGTAGAGGGACTAGGGGACTGGAAGAAAACATGCATAACAGCTTACCTGAATGACCTTGATATATAATCTTCTCTTTAACTGTATATAGAGCTTTGGCCATTCATTCTGTTTTAGTTCTTGCTGATAATGCTACCTAAAAGAAAAAAGTTTGGGCAGAAATAACTAAATTTTGTCTGAAATAAAAAACAATTAAAAAGTGACTTAACAGTTACATTATAAAATCTCATGTGTCTCCTCAGCAAAGGAAAGAATTTGTACACAACTATGAATTTTTTATGTTTCTATCAAACATTGATAATAAAGGTTTTAATATTTATTATTACCCTTGGCCAAACTCAGAGAGTTCCCCCTCCAGTAGGATACACTCACAGAGGTACACATTGCCTTTGGGTACCGCTGATTGGGACAGTAAGCACATTATGGATTTCCCTTTGGAATATAGCACTGATATTCAGCTCTTCTTAATCTTCTTAATATTCAGTTTTACACATTCCTCTGTAACCAGCTTTATCCTGAATTCTAATGATTTCTGGCTTTACACTGGGAGCTGTGTCTTTTAACAATCAATGTTATTAAAATGACCCTTGATAGCAAATGATGCCACAATGGGGATTTTCAAAGCTATGTACAAAAATGCAGTTCATTACCACTTTAATGTGGAAGTTTAATATCAGAACTTCTCTCTGCCTTGTTCAAAGCAATTTCTCTAGCTTTGAACAGCTACTTGGCAGACCACAGTGAGTACTGCAAGATTTCAGGTCTCTCTCCATGCTAGCCCAACAACTTAGAGCAAAAGAGGACATATGGCACTGGGGAATGGAGAGCTGGTAGACTTGTGGTCACCAGTCTGAACACAGCCCAGGAGAAGACTGATTAAAGGGCTCCATGATGCAAGGTGCTCTGTATTGGTTAGATTTTTTTTATTTTTTTTTTTTAAGGCATTGTTATAACTACATGGGAGTTATTTAATGATCTTTTAACTAGTTTTATTGCCTACTGCATAAAAGAACCAGCTAACTGCTGGCAAAGATAAAATATGTTAGGAAATCAGTTTCACCTCACTTGCCCTTCTTTTGAACAAGTGAATCTCTCCCAAGTTTCTATCATACAGCAAATATGCCCAATACTATAGCCAGTAGACGATACATCACCTTGTCACCAGCATTTGAAGAGAGCACTGGTTTCTAGAAGAAGCCTGGCTGGGACTCGGAGAAGGCACCAGGCTGCAGTGCCAGCACTGCATGCATCCCACTGACCAAAAGTGTGAGAGGCAGGTCTATGGTTCACCTGCTTCTCACTAAGGAAGGGAAAACATGTTGGTTTGAGGGTTTTCTTTAATTTATTTTTAAAGCTGAAATCAAATTGCAGAAAGAAAAAGGTGTTTTGAGATAGGAAGAGGAAATAAACAAAATGAAAGTGCACAAGGGAAGTTTTCATATGTCTGTCTGTGTTGGTTTTGGCAGGCATAAAGTTAATTTTCTTCACCATAGCTGGTACAGGACTGTGTTTCAGACTTGTGCTGGAAACAGGATTGATAGCACAGGGATGTTTTAGTTACTGCTGAGCAGCACTTACACAGAGTCAAGGCCTTTTCTGCTCCTCACACCACCGCACCAGTGAGCAGGCTGGGGGTGCACAAGAAGCTGGGAGGGAACACAGCTGGGACAGCTGACCCCAACTGACCAAAGGGATGTTCCAGACCTTATGATGTCCTGCTCAGTATGTAAAGCTGGGGAAGAAGGAAGGGAGGACATTTGGAGGGATGGTGTTTGTATCCTGAAGTAACCATGACATGTGATGGAGCCCTTCTGCCCTGGAGACAGCTGAAGATCTGCCTGCCCATGGGAAATGGTGCATTAATCCCTCAGTTTGCTTTGTTTGTGCTTTTGCTTTACCTATTAAACTACCTTTATCTCAACCCTATGAGTTTTCTCACTCTTATTCTTCTGATTCTCTCCCCTATCCTGCCGTGGGGAGAATAAGTGAGTGGCTGTTTGAGGCTTAATTGCCAGCTGGAGTTAAACCATGACACTGTCAAACTACTTTTTTTTTTGGTGGATTTTTTTAAAAGAGAAAAAAGTTGTAATGGGAAAGATTAGCAGCTGCTGTGCAGGTAACTATTATTTAGAAGCCTGATACCAATCAAAACACTGTTCAGAATGAGCAGGAGCAGAAAGGGTACTTCACAATATAAAATGGAGTAGCGTAAATATAAACCTCTGAAAATCAAATAAGGAAACCCTGAAACTCCTTACCCTCCCTTCAGTTTCAGCTCTAATTTGTTCCATCCTGAAGCAGAGTTCAAATATTTGAAAAGTATAATATAAAACAGAAATCTCAGGCATCCCGTATTCAACAGCAGTTTCCTTTTCTCCTAAATGTCATGAAAGGAAAGCCTAAGAAATCAAAAGATTGTTTCAAAAACAAAGGAAAAGAATTCTCATACCAGAAGAACATGGTGCCTGCTCAGTGTGAAAAACATTTCCCCTTTGACTTGTTTCCATTATTGAGAGTAAATAACCAAATTAATCCTGGTGGTAGATTTAAAGCAAGGCAATGCTTCAACTGAGGCAAAAAAAAAAAGGCAACACTTCACTCAAAAAGAGGACAAATATCACAATACTTAACAGGACTAAACAATCCCCAAGTAGAATTTGTGAGCTTGCAGTAGCATTTAGGTAGAAACACATGTAACTGGGTGACGGCGGGAATATCCTTAACATGGAATTGTATCACAAAGGCATGCTTTGAAAGAAACGTGTGCTCTACAAATAAATCTTCCAGCATGAAGCAGTAAGAAAGGTTTTCCTATGCAATTTAATTATACTTCTCCTTTTGTGCTTATGCATCTGGATGCTGCTAGCAATGTTGTGACCTTCTGCAGGTTTTTTGTCTCTTTGTCTCAATGACCAGGCAGGACACTGCTCTGGAGATGGACAAGGTTTCTGTGGCAGAGGAGAGGACTTATCACCATCTCATTATGTCAGAAAGACAGGGCACAACAGGAGGCAAAATGATGATGTCGTATTTAAAGTAACTTGATGGTGTTGCACTGTCCTAAAGTAAAATAATTACATCATAGATCAATGTCATTATATTCTACCCCACCTCTCAAGCAGGTTTCCACTCTGCAAACAGCCAGCTCATTTAAGCAAACGCACAGGTTTGATCATCATGTGTTCCCACCTTTGCCTGTGCCCATGTTTCTGAATGCTCAGCCTCAGGGGCCCAGAGTCTGCTTTGAAGAAAAGCAGCATGTGCACTCCCAGGAGGGGGCTAGAAGTTCTCTGGACATGAACTAGAAGATGAGGGGCTAACCTGCCTAGGGCAGCAGCACCCTGAGCTTCTCAGCTTCTCCCAGCCCCTGTGGTGATGACTGAAGTTGGACGAGTTTTTAGGACATTTGTCTTTTAGCAGATGTTCAACACATCACAAAATGGAAGTCTTGGTCTCATCAGTTAAAGGGCTACATCCCAAAAGATGGATTTGAGGTCATGTCCTGAAGAATGAGAAGGGCCTGTAAGCCATTTTAAAATTAAATTCACTGTAGTGGCTTAGCGATCTGTAAAGCAAGTCTGGAGAACATTAATAATTTCCCATAACACTCAAAACAGCATAACATCATGGATGTAGAACTCATTTATACCAGTGTGACATTTCTCAGTCACTCAGCTCTTCACCTAAGAATATCTGCAGTTTAAGAACTCCCTACCAACTTTTTCTCTAATTATAGTTTTACTTAAACAGGGATGAGTTTTCCTTCAGATACACATTCTGGAAAAATATGTGACAATTAAGCTAAAATGTCATTGTTGAATAAAACCTGATATTCCTGATCATTTGGAGCTCTCTGTAGAGAGTGAGCATTGCTCAGTATAAAAGACAGTATTCTCACATTTCTTTAGGCTCACCTGGAATTATCCCTCATCATTCCTTTTGCAATCCCTCCCTGAAAAGGAAAAAATGACTGGCAAGTGTCTTAAATATTAGGATGCTTACCAATCCAGGGCTTCATTAATCAAATTCAAGCTTCAGTATATCCTCTAGACATTAGCTCCCTGGTTGAAGAAATTGATATCATTTTTAATGTTCAGAAAATTATAAAGAGGGGTGTGTTTACTGCCACTTCATATGACTGCAGTGTGGTTGATTTACAGCCATTATCAAAATTGAAAAATATCTGTCATTGCCTCATTGATCAGTATTGAAATCCATGGAAATAAGACAGAATGTGGACATCAGCATTTATTATCCTATAAAAACAGGTTTGTTCATCTGTTCATTCTTAGGGAAAATGTCAGGGCACATAAGATTGTGCTCTAGTAGGGACTACTAATGAAAAATATTCAGTAATCAGCAATGACTTATGGAGCGGAAAAAACTGAGTGAACTTCACATCTCTAAACCGGTAAGGAAGAGCTCGTCATATATATTGATTGTCCTTTTCAAAAAAAAAAAAAAAAAAAAAAAAATCTAACCTCATTTATGCAGTTTAATCTAGAAAGTATGTGGAATCTAGAAAGTGTGTGTAAAATACAAAAAGATATGAAAAAGTTATCTTCTTGGAAATCTGGATGCAAACCCACAATTCAGCAGTTAATAACATTGATGAAATAATTTTGTGTAAAGAATAACATAAAGATCATGAAAAAAAAAAAAAAAAATCTACATTTCATCTAAGATTACTTAAAGGTTTACTTGAGGCCATATTGCATTTCTTGTTGTCCTGATTAACAAATCATCACTGCACAAGGCAACACAGGTGGTCAGTCCCCTTAGGCTCACATCAAAGGGGCCACCATGAAGCTTTAGATGTTATACAAAAGCAATCTGAAACTTGTCTCTCACTGTTTGTCCCAGCTATTGTATTGCACAGGGTCATCTTTAAAGGACTGTCTAGTTTACAAAAACACCTCTTGCAAAAGATGGTTTTTAAAAACTGTTTCATAACTTTTGACTATTTCCTGAATGGTCTATTTTCACATATATACTCACATCATGAATTATGCCATTCTAAAACTCTACTTTTACCTGAAGCAATGTTTGCTGACCCTAGACACAAGGAGAAATGGGGCTTTGCTAAGTGATAGCTGTATGTCTGTAACCATCTCTGTAACAGACATCAGCCACTGTGTTTATAGAAAATTTTTAAAAATAGCAACAATGAGAAAAGTTTAAAAAAATGGATTTCAGAACAGGCCACATAGCTCTTACAAGAAATTCCAGAATATATTACTGTAAGCAGAAAAAGAAAGAAAAAAAAAAAAAATCAGTTGCATTCTTTGGATAAGGGAAGTTTTATTTAACTTATTTTTGAGTTTTATTCTGGAATTTAAAAATATGTCAGTGTTTTTTACAAGAGGTGTTCTCAGGAACACTACACATGAAATAATGTTTCAGTGTACATCCTACACTCATGAAGGTTTTTTCTGTGTGTGTGTTTTTGGTTTTTTTTCTGTTAGCACTTTGAAGACTCTACAACATTGCTCCTTAGTATATGTGAGTTGCTTGAAAAGATCAAAGTCTTATGAAGTCTCCAGTTATTCCGTCAGTACCAACAGGATGTTTATAAACCATGATTCATTTTGGGTATACCAAGAAGAGAACACAGACTCACAGTTCTCAGTAATAAACAAAGCCAACAACACTTTTTAGCTATGGAAAACTGATTAAAGAGTTATGGCCAAGCTGTCATAGGAAGGAAAACCCAACAGGGCTTCCCACTTTCAACAGACAGGCAGGAAGCTGACAGCAGAACACTTTCTGAGTTTCTAACTTTATTCTATGCGTGATAAAATGGTCTGATAAACTCTCTAGAGAGAATTTACTAAAACCCATAGCTATTCATACAGCACTGAGGAATTTTTTCAGCAAATAAGCGTTCATGAAATGTGGGTTTCAGCAAAAACTTATTCAATATTTCCAAAGTTACAAAAAGTTTAATCTTAAAATAACTGAGGGGTAAAACACTAAAACTGAAAAGGCAGCAGTTCCTGTCTGGACAGTAGAAGCCCAAAGGTGAGGACATATCTCCGCAGCAAGCAGTGGGTTTGAACTCCTCTGCTGCTCAAGGTGCCCTCGATCCACATCTCCCGTCTACTCAGAATGTATTTAAGACAGGAAGCTAAAGGAAAGCCTCACCGTCTCTTGAAACGTGCAAAACATTGAAATGTTTAGTGGTCCTACAGTTCACATTATCTCTTGGGAAGTAAACTCCAACTGAGCTGAGACATTTTAGATAAGGGGAGAATCTGACCACTGGTTTTAATTTCCTGATGACATGCTAACGTTACAAATTGTAGACTTTAAGATCGATGGTTAAACATCAGTGCAATGCAGCCCAACACACATCCTTTCATTTTCAGGTCACTTAAACTTACTAGGGTTCTGTATGTGTGTGTATATTTATTTATTTCTTTATAGGAAAATGTTTGGTGAGGGAATATTGACAATGAAATAAACAAACAAAATCTTTCCTTATGAAATATCAAAATGAAATTTCCCAGTTTCCAAGTTTGTTTCTCAGGGACTGGGTATGGGAGAAGGTTTGCACCTCTGGGAGAAGGGCACTGTAACGCTAGTACAAAGCCTACTAATAAAGTCATTGATTTCTGACAAAATTCTGCCCTGTGTAAGCATGAACAGCTTACAAATATGCTTTCCCTGTAGCTTTAAGAATGGACATCTATAAGTTACACAACAGATGTGGCACATTCCTGCAGAAATACCCCATGTATAAATGTGAACTGCAGCTTCTCACTCCCTAACTAATATTACATCACCCCTACACTGCAAAATACAGTAAATATATAAGTAGGGTTGTGGAAAATATATGTAATTTATATTATTGAGCTTGTGTTTTGTAGTAAAAAAATAATTTCATACTGCACATTGCAAGATTTTATAATTTCAGTACTCTGAAATCTCTTATTTGATCACAGAGCTGCTTCTTTATGAAAAGTCCATCTACTTCCATTCAAATCAATAGACTTTTTAAATATATTGCTGCTAGGGAAGTGACCACCTCTAGACAGAAAATGACTAATTTAAGAATCATGTTAGAATCAAGGGTAAATCAAGGTAGAGCAGTAAAACAGCCTGAAAGGATTTTACTCAAGCAAATGTCTGTGTGTGGTCAATGCTTACAAATGAAACAGCAGAAAAGTTCTTACATTTACTGTATTTCCTGGAGCACTTAAATTGACCTCTTAGGAGGGTAAACATTGTGTCTATCCAGTTGACTATGTAGTCAATAACAACTGGAGCAAAGGGGTTTTTTCCAACCTAGGAAAGTAACCCCTCAGTGAGACTAATTAATTTACCTGAAAACATCCAGGATATTGATCTGAGATTTGAAAACACTGTTGATGTACAGTAGTCAGCTACATATGAATGGGAACCATCTTTAAGGAAACTTTAAAGAAGTGGGGCAAATAGCACTTTACAGTCTTTCACTGTTATGCAGAGGTAGTTCAACTAAAAGTGAAGAATCTAAGAATTTTTTCAAACAATTTCAGCTTTACGATTCCTCAGAAAAAAACAGGTTTTTCTACAAAGCTTAATTAAATTGATTTTAAAGACACTTACTGAAGATTTTATTATATAGTTAGGAAACATAAAAGCTTCTGAACTATCTTGTTTCTCACTCTGATCAGCACAGTGTGTCAGTGTTAAGTGCAGAAGTTCAGTGTGTTATATCCTAGAGGTACAATGGCCCTATACTGAATGAAAATGCTTAAAGCATCAGTGTGTGACAGTTCCAACAGCCAAAGTCGTCTTTGCTAATTAAGTCTTTCCAAACACTCGAGTTATGTTCTGCCCTTAGACACATAAGCAACAAGCATCTGTTTAAATCACTAGTGATAAAACATTTCTTGCCACATCAAAAAGTATTGATGTCATTAAGACACAGAATTCAGCTTTTTGCAGAGGATATGATTAATCCTGGGAGCAAACTCCTTAAGGAAGAGACTGTGAAGCATCTGCAAACACACTGATGTCTCTCCACATTAGTGTAGTTGCTGAGTTTAGTGTAGGATTTGGGATGAGGTTCAGCCCCAGGGCCTGTGCAACAGGGACATCAGGCTGGGGCAGCCCAGCACCCCTTTGGGCATAAGCTCAGTGGATTTGTGCATCACCCTCAGCTCCCTGGCCTGGGACAGAACTAGGTCCTCATCCAACATTGCAGCTGCTCTAGAATTCTTCATTGGAAGCTGCAGGGCTTCCGGCCAACATGGGATCTTTGCATGTAAAATCTGCCCCATGACATAGACAGTCCCAAATCTCCATGAAAGATTTTTCAAGGCAAAAATCACAACAGCCACACGAAGGTAAATAATGGAGAGAATTCAAAGATGACATGGCAACTGGAAGCCAGACAGACATGGACTTTGTCCTTGTGATGGTGGCTGGGCAGAGGGAGTCAGCCAGGAAAGAGAGAGATAAAGAGCACTGGGTTTGCACTTGCTGACACTGGTAGTACTTTGCAGTGGATGTGAAATCATATGCACTTCTAAGGACATGACAGTTCACTTTTTTCAAGCAATAAAACATCCAAACAGAATTAATTTCGAGAATATGGTTAAGGAAGCCCTTTTGTCAAATGCAGCCTGAATGCGTTTGTATGTGTGTTGGAATTTCTTGTTAAATTATAGGGATTTTTAATGGAAATGCTGACAAAACCTAAACCATTGCAGTGTGGAGAAATGAATAACAATATACATATTCTTCTTGCTAATAAAGTTTTATAGCCCTGAAATTCAGTGTAGAAATAGTGTATCGATCCTAGAGAGAATTTTTGAAAGAAAGGCTTCATGGTGCTTTCCTCATTCCATGATGCGAAAAACAAATTGTTCCAGGATTTGAATTTATTAGCAGGCTTTTAAAGATACCTTTATATTTTTTTTTCCCTAAGATTTTTTTTTTGTTCTTTCTGCTTATGACAGTATTAAATACATAAGCACAATTTCAAAAGGATTTAATATCTTTTTCTGACTTGAGAAGGAACAAAATATCCAATTTTTTATTCATTTAACTAGAATCATCGCTTACATCTCAAGTTCATCTTTTTCTTTGATTTTACACCACATTTCCCAAAAGGTTTCCCCATTAATATTAACAGATTTATGAATCTCATTACTCTGATTTATGTCTTTTCAATATATTTAAGGCTATGTCAATATTAAGTTATTTGTCCCTTGTGAGCACCTTCTACAGAGTTTGGATTAGAAATATTTTTAAACATACACTGAGAAGAAGCACTTCAGGCCCAGAGGTAACTGGCTTATATAACTAAACTGCTTCTCCAATTGTTTTCTTGAATTAATCTGCTTAAACAACAACAACAAAATATTCTCCAGTAATGGGACAAAAACTTTTAAGATAATCAAACCATTGTGAGAGAATATCATAACCATTTATTTTAAGGATATGCATGATGCTGTAAAGACACCACACTAAAGGACATATTGTGTTCATCACACCCACAGAGTTTGAAGTCGCTCTCCAGCTTTCAGAAGGCCATGATGGCCTCGCCTGAACCCTGACACTGGGCTGGTCAGCTCGACCCCACATGGCCCCACAGCTATCCTGCTACCAGTTTAATTCCCAGTCTTGAAGAAATACAAGTAACCTGCACAGGCTGGAGGAGACAGCTAAACCTGCAGCGCAATGCTTCCCCCTCTATGTATTCAGGCATGAGAACGCAATTTTGTAAATTTGATTTATTTATTTTTTTTAAATAGGCCTCGTTCTCATAATAAATTTCAGATACACATTCCAGTAGAGCAAGTTAGAACTTGGCCTGTCTTTATGAATATTGGTCAGAACTTGTTTACATAAAACAAGTGCTGTACATTGATACATTATTGATTTTCATATAGTCATATTGCAAAGTTAGCGTGAATTCCCAGATAAACTTTCTTAAATGGGTCCTAATGACTAGGCTACACAAGGAAACAAAAAAGCTTATTTCTCAGGCAAAGGGTCCATGGTATATGAACGGAACAGTTTATTTTTCTTTGCAGAAGATCTGCATAACACTGGAATTGATTGCTTTGCTAATTACTGTGCTTGCCTCTTCTCTGTCACTGTGTCAATAATAAAGACAGAGTTGGTGTTGAAGCACTTCGATATATTTGACATTTTTAACAAAATCTGGATCTACAATTTTATTCTTGTAAACCTTTCTATGTATGTACTGAAAATGATCAGAAAATATGTTCAAAGTAACTCCTATGTACAGTGCCAATCAATGCTTGGGAAAGAAAATCCCTCCATGGACACATGCTAGTGAGTCTAACAGTAAGTGATTAATGCAAATTGTTTATTAGAGCAATGCATGGACATCATTTCATCTCTTGTTAGGTGAGTTGCAGCTTTGTACTTCTGCTTTCCACTCTGAACTCCCCCTGACTGGCCTCTCCAATTCCCGGGGATTAGCAAAGAGAATGTCTTCCAGAAGTACCTGTTTATTCTTGGATGTTGAAATAAAGACAGTACAAAAATTTGTCCCAGTACTGATTTTTTCTTAACGGTTTTTTTTTAGCTTTTTGTGATAGAAAATACGAATTCATCTGTTCCTCTGGCTCCATCATCATACACCAGACTTGCAGATTTTAATCACAGAGGAGATCTGTTTTCTACTGTCTGGACTCCAAACATGTCAAGAGAAAATAGTTCCTTTGCCTGCACTTGACATTTATTCTGATAAACTTAGAGACATTTCCAAAATTAATTATAAAACAAAATTATGAGAATCCATGAATTATAAATTCCGTATTGCTATTAGGCAGAGCTAGAAAAGACCTTACCCATTCCTTGAATGAAAAATTTATTTTTTAAATAGAGTATAAAGATATCTTATTAGAATATTTAAAGAAAAAAAAAAAAAAAACACAGAACAACAAACAAACATCAGTCAGGAAAAGTACCTGCTAATTTTTGAAAGTTCAAATAGAAACCAATTGCACCAGGAAGTTTCTAGGGAAGATCACAAGTAGACTTTTTAACTCCATGAAAGCTGGATTTCCATTGCTTTAAGAGATGTGAGATGGACTGGTCTGTGTGGGTTTTTCCCTCTCTTTCTAGGTTGTGTATCTCTAAGACAAATATCAACAGGCCACAGAGCTCCCTTTTTAAAATAAATTTACCAAGTTCTAATCTAAAATATATATATTTTCTGTACCTTCTAATTATCGATAAAGGCTTGAGAATATATTTTTCATATACATTCTTCTAAATACACCTTTTCTATATTTGGAAGCAATAAGCATTGAGCTCCTTTAAGAGGAAGTATCTTTTTCACAATAAAAATTTTATTGTGAAAAAATTTGGCCACAACTAGCATTTCCTATCATTCTGTGGTAATGGTGACACATTTGCTTTATTTAAAGGAAATACATTGGGCAATACAGCAAGATCTACAAAAAGACGCAAACAGCAGTACACCTTACAATGCACACACATATAATAAGCAATACCAATCATAACACATCTGCCACTGTTCTGTTTGACAGTTGTTGGCTGTGGAGCCTAAGCTTTCAAATGACCCCACATGCACAGATCCTGGGACAGAGATATTTAGTTGTCAGGGGACTAACTGGAATGAAGGAATAAAGTATAGGTTAGCACTGCCTTCCCCCACCCCCTCATCCCCCTCCTTAAATCATGTGGGCTACAATCCAGCTTCCAGTTTGCATCCTGTATTTTCAAAAGACATCATCTGTCTAGAGAGATCCTTCAATCACTTCTCAGGGTAAAACCAATCTTACCCTTTGCTGTGAACACTTCTACTGGGTAGAACTCACCTCTCCTGAATTTAACTCCTCTCCTTTCTCATGATATTAGAAAATGACTCAAGTTACTTAATAGGATGATCCCTGCCAGTCTCTTTAGAACCACTCTCTTCTTCACTGCTTATATTTTTAATGCACAGTTTCTGAAACATAAAAGCTAGAAGAAAGCATGATGAACATCTAGTCTGCCTTTCCCCACACACAGCCCATAACATAACATAACATAACATCCAGCAACTCCCACACCTTGTTGAACTACAGTAACGGCTCTCTTTCTGTGTTAATGTATAGTTTTTCTAAAGATCCAATGGGGAAAAATTCCTCTCTGCATCAATTGTATTATTAATGTCAGTTTGAAAGTGGCACTTTATAGAGATACTGTAGCAAGCTGAAATAAATTTAGTTCACTAAATTGTGGAGATTTCTCTCAGAATGAGCAGAACTATAACCTGGTGCCCAGATTTAGCTGAAGTGTTGCTCCTGAGGGCCAGGTGGGAGTCTCTGCTACCAAGACCTTGGTGCAGACTGAAGGAAGCAGTGCGTGTGACTCCTCACCTCTGCAGCACCCCAGGGAGGTGGAGGAAAAGGACAAGTCCCAAGACTGGGCTGTGGCAGCACCAAGCCCGTGCATGGGCTACCACCACACAGAGAAAAGAAGTGGCAGTGGTGGTTTGAGCTTCCTGAGACAAAGCTGCTCCTTAAGACATTCTCTGGCAGTGCCCAGGTTTTAGCACAGTTTGTGGTGCAAGGAAGGGGGACCAAGCAGAGGAACCTCAGCCCCATAAATGCTATACTGCAAACTGCTGCATTTCTTCAGCCTTGCACCCCCAGCTCTAGCGCTGCTGCAGCAAGGGAGAGGACAGTCCTGCCAGTGAGCCCAAACCAGCATGCTGATGGCTGCAGGAAAAATAAATAAAATTAAAAGGCAGTAACCATGAAGGAAGCACAGACTTCCAAAGTCTACCTGATCTGTGGAAAACTAATTACATCTACTGAAAGAACTTGTAAGATTCCTTCA
The DNA here is from genome assembly GCF_963082525.1 of Nesoenas mayeri. Lineage (NCBI taxonomy): Eukaryota > Metazoa > Chordata > Aves > Columbiformes > Columbidae > Nesoenas > Nesoenas mayeri. The sequence continues at coordinate 16,828,665 of NC_137554.1, read as the reverse complement.
TAAAGGTTATGGTGATTGAAATTCTGCTTTCAGGCAATGTAGAAAATTGTTCAGCATGGTTTAAAACAGTGCTCTGGATAAGCATCAAACTCTGCCTTGAATAATCTCTCATCAAAAGCTTTAGTCCAACAGCAAGATGGAAACATTCAGTCACTGAAACTCAGTCTTAACTCAGTCTATTATCTGAACATGAGCATTTCCATTGGAAAAAGGGGCACTGCTCTGCTGCTCCAGAAACCGAAGACTGAATTTTATGTTACATAGGCTGAACCCAGGCTACAAAAAGAGATCTATTAAGTCATATACATGATCCATGAAGAATCATTATAAAAAGCCAGACTGACTGAGTGGTCACTCTCATATCTGTAGCTTTATTACTCATTTTTCATTTCCTCTCCAAAACATTTATTAGATTATTTGTACATGGAAATGGTGGCATGGAATACCAACAAATGGAAATTAGTTTGGAGAACTAGAGAAAAATTTGGAATTATATGAAAACAGACTGCTAAAATCTGAATTCACTTCAGCAATCTAAGATATCAGGCATTTCACCCAATCTATCAGCCAAACTATTTCAGTAGTCACTAGAGAGACAGAAATCCTGTGTCTCAGTGATTCAGACCACCTATCTTAGTGAATAACTGAGTTATCACAGCTAATTTACTAAAGGTGCCTCGCTTTCTCCCTTGACAATAAAGAGGGAGTGCAGCTGCCAACAACAGACCACATGCCCAACTTGAGACTGCTCAAGTTAGGCAAAAACTAACCTGTCTTTTAACCTACTAAATTATCTGTAGGGTAAGCAATAAGAGGTTCACCAGAGCTGAAGTTCCCTGCTACAGGGAAAGCCAACACCATTTTTTAGATTTGTTGCCATTTTGATCTTAACAAGGGTGTGAAGTAGTTGTACTTAGCCTGACAAGCATTAAATAGCAGCACAGACAGTTTAGAACATGCAAAATTTGTCATTAACAGCAGCGAACACATCTTAACAAGTAACTCATAACGGTTGCAGTTTCAACCATAGTAGCAAATATCTAGTAAAACAAAATGAATCCCACCAAAAAGTTTGCCTCACAGTCAGCCAGAGTAACTCATGCTACTGTTTCTATCTCATCTTCTCCCTTGCTGTGCTGGAGAGTAATATTTACATTTTCATAAGTCCAGTGGCAAAAAAAAAAAAAAAGGAAAAAAAAAGGAAAAAGTTTGTTTTCAACTTTCTGGTATCAGCAGGGAAACAAAGCCACGATAAAAAGGACAAACAGGAACCCCACACCTGACAACAATAAAGAATCTTGCTTTCAAACATCACACAATTGGCTGACACTATTTTTTTTTTTTATGGGCTAGCAGCTGCGTGACTCATTTATGTATGTTTTGCCTGCCCTAGCACTAAGTGGACTGATGTAAATAGGAAGTGATGAGGAAAATCAATTCAGGGCAAACACATTTTTTTCAAGGCTGTAACAGGAAGAGATAGGAAGCCCAGGAAGATACTTGATAGATATTCAACTCTGTAGAAAAGAGGAAGCAGCATGTTGAAGCACTAAGCTGGTTATTTTGAGTTGTTGAACGGAAACGGGATACAGTGCAGAAAGGATGCAGATAGGATGCATTTTGTTGCATAGCAACCCAGGGAATAGAAGCTCCTGCATATAACTGGAGACCATCTGCTAGTACGAGAGGGAGAGAAAAAACACATGTTTAAAAGGGAAAAGGAAAAAAAAGAGTGCAACACTGAAGAAGGAAGTTTAACTACACTATATGAGTCCTGGCCAAGTCACCCCTGGTAAAAGTTTAAGGGATAGAAGAACGTAAGTAGAAGTCATTGTGTGCACCAAATTTTAATGTCAGCATTTTCCACAATGTTGTAGTATACTACCTATCTTCAGAGCACCACCCGGTCATCAGCTCGCATGGGAATATTATTCAGTATAACAACTTTGACTCTCCGCACGCCACAGATATTTTGCTCACGTGAATAAATGTGATGTATAAATATTTATATATTCAAATAAAAAAACTCTAGATTGATTTCTTTGGTTTGCTGAGTCAAATTTGATTTAGGATTTCCTCTGATGCATTAAATTGGATAAAAATTTTATAACAAATGATTTATTAAGAAAAGGAATTAAAAACCAGAAACACATTCTGAAGAAGAGATCTCTGTTACTAGATGAGGTTACAAAGGAACATGGAGCAGGACAGAAAAGTGAGGTTCCATTGCAGGTGCATGCTAGTCACCAAAATGCCTTGGTGCACATGCTTAAGAAAGTAACAGTCTCCATGTACTTGGGTAGTCTGGAACACCTCAGTGTCCAGACTTTGCTGCTATATTATGCTCCTCTTTGCACAGACCACAGGCAGAAGGGCTGGTCTCTGCCTTTGTGTGCAGCTGTGGCCATGGGCAATACAACTCTCACTTCTCCCATCATTGTCTCTCATATGAGTTCATGGTACACCCTCACATGCAGCTCTCTGATATGCCAGGAGAAGGTGAAATACAAGTAGCTCTCCTTGTTTCTCTCATTCCAATTTCCATTTTTCTAATATTTTATTATAAAGACATCTCAGATGAGCTCACTGTCATTTTCAGAGTCATACAGTGTGTAATTGTTGAAGAGAAAACTGTTCTAACCTTCATATTAAATTTATGGCCATGTACTGTGCTGCACTGAATAGCTTCTAGTAACATTATAGCATTCCTTGGATCGTGTTTTTACTTATCTAGTAATCATTCATACTGGACTAGCAGTGGTCATTCATGAAACATGGGCTCTCTCCTGCCTCTCACACACCACCCCGACCTACTAGAGACTTCCTCCTGTTCTTCAGCTGAGGCAGATTTCCCTGTCCTAAAGGAAAATACCCCCCCTTCTTGCTGCCAGGCAACTGTAAAGCACAAGAGGTCTAGGCAGGAACCTAACCCCACAGAGAAGAGATGGCAGAGGACCTTATGTGGCACTAGGCTGGTGTCAGGCATTACAGATGGGGAGCATTGCCTCTATTTCCCACCTCACCCTTGGCCTGACTTTCTAACCCATGAGCTCTCTCAAGCAGGGGTGATTTCCCCCTACGGTTTTGTCGAGCAGCCCATACTTTGTATGTTCCTTAATACCTGTATGTCAGATCTACTTATATCAAGGCATATGAGATTATGCTTCAGCATATGTCCTGGTTTAAATACTGCTGCTCATGCCACCAGCGGAGTTCATCCCTGAGGCTGCACAAGCTGATTATTGTATGCAGGTGGCAGCATAAGCATCTACTTTTAACAGACATCAGCACATATAAAAATTGTAAAACAAAATGATCAAGTAACAGCAACTATGAGAAGTCAGAACAAAAGCAAGTCCTCATTAAACTTGGCATAAAAACTCACACTGATTTAACTTAAAAAATTCTCTATCCATTGCATAAGCATCAGAAAACATAAAACATTTTTAAATGGGTTTATCAGTTTATTTTAGGTAAGAAAATCCTGAAAGAGTCCCAGAGCTGCTTGACATGAAGGACATACAAGCTCTCATCAGATTATTAGATTCCCCTCGAGCCTGTAACTTGAATTGCTTTACTTCACAAAGAGTTTCTCCAATACAGATAAAACAGCAGAAATCTTCCGATGCTTGCAGAGGCAGGAAGATTTTGCATCTCTCACCATCTCTGAAATGCCATGTGACTCCCAGGTAAGCCAAACCAAACCTACAGTAAAGCTGGACACAGATGTACAGCCTAGCTGTGTGCAAGCTGATCCCCAGACATACAGCTGCTAGCAAAGAAAGGTAGAAAAGCTGTGACGTGTTTCTATACCATTGGCACATTTGAGCTCCTATTTCCATGAAAAAGTTCACCCCTGAGCTCATTCTTTCACTTATTTTTATTATTGCTTTTGCATTGCTGATCAGTTTGCAAAATACTTTTGTCCTGCCCCGTGCTGTCAAACACAGACACACAGTTGTGAAGCTGAGCTAGCAAGGAAGAAAGTTATACCAAAACACTTGCAGTGAAAAAAAACAAGAGTAATAAATAGATTTATAAACTTGTCCGAAGAAGCATAAGAAAGAGCTGGCAAAAGTTCAATGTTTAAAATATCTGGGACTTGTTCACCTACAAATGTTTTTGTCAGGCAGCATTACATGAGAGCACTCACAGAAACCAGCTGGCAGGGCCACAAGCAAGAGACACCTACACACAGTAAGCCTGGGCACTGTTCTACCAAGTGCTTTCCTCCCTCTTTTCCCTGCTTCACCACACCTCCACTGTCCCCCCCCGCCCCCCCTCCTGCAAAAAAAAAAAAAGAATTGCATAGCTAGAGGAAATTGTTATAATCCTGATGGTGCCCCCAGGGTTCATATTCAGTTGAGAATACCTTTTGGTAGAGCTCAGTAATGACTCTGTAATGCTCAACTGCCCTTGGGCAGTAAAATACTTCCTAAGTAACTTCTCCTGCTGTATGCTAGTTATGTAACACCAGTATATCTTTTTCTTCTCTAGCACACCATTAGACTGCAGATTATTCTAGCATGATAGATGGTAGGAGTCACCCTCCTAGCCAACAGCATATGCAAATCCCAAATGGCCCTCAGGAAAAACCTTTACTTTAAGGAACAGAAACCCATAACCGGCCAGCATAGATTTTCCTGCACTCTTTGGGAAGCAGCAGGTGTTGGCCACAGACTGATAGAGGGGTATTGGTCCAAACTGAAGACTGGCCCAATGAAGTACAACAGCTCCTGGATCAGCTACTCGTTCTTAAAAAACAAAACAAAACAACAACAACAGAACAACAGCAAAACAAAACAAAAAAACACCAAACCACATACACACACACACACAAAAAAAACCACACCAACACCAGAAACCACCAGCAACAGTGAAGAAAAGACACTGGTCTGTCATCTGGCATTGAAAACACACAGGAGGTAGAACATACGCCCGATCAGGCAATGACACAGTCTATCCACGCACACACTCCTGACGCTGGGCAGATTACAGAGGTATGGAAGCCGATCTGGAACAGAAGAAGTTCATCAGTCCTGGGGCATCATACCGATCCTACAGAAAAATAGCTAGCTTGGCTTGTAAAGAAAATGGTTTTTTCCTCCTTCAGAGCTCACGTAAGAACACACAGCATGTTTAGAGAAGCCTTTTTTCATCATATGCCACTGTGAGGTAGTCCCTATACTACCAGTACCTATGGCTATATTATTACTCAACAGTGGAGGCATTCAGCTCTTCCACAGACAATTATGAGAACCCTTGCTGTTTAATGTATCAGAATTAATTTTTTACCTGAATAAAGACAATAATGCAAGAAAACACTTACTGAAGCTGAAGTCATGTCAAAACAAGAGTGCTAGGCCATTACCATGGCATGTTTTGATCAGTTTTAATGGCTTTTAATTTAAAGTGTAGGCTCCTTGTACATATGATATCTTGTGATTTTTAATGTTCAGCACAGACTTTGGTATTTTGCTGTATCAGCCATTAAGGAGAATAAAGATAACCTTTCCTATTGGAAACCATATCACAACATGAGGTAGCCATGGAAAAAAGAGTGCCCTAAAGCTATACATTCTTGTTAAGTATTACCCCAAACCAGTGCCAGGACGGTTCAAGTAGAACACATTTCTAAATGGAAGAGGAGGTTTAAGTGATGAAAAGCTATGGGATTAAGTGAAGTTGAAGAGAGAAAAAAAATTCTACCTGAATAGATACAAAGTCTTTTAGCTGATGTGAAAAGGACTGCATTAAAATGACAGAAACATAGCGCGCTAGTGTAGACAGTATGTAAAACACATTTTGAAGAGCTGGCAGAGTTTAAATAAGGTTGAATTCTCATCTCAAATGATCTCAAAGCAAGTCAGTGTAACAAGAACATGCAATTGTTTTCATAATATAAACATACTAAACTTTGCATGTTTCCAAAATCAGAATCACTTGAAAGTTTTGTGATCATTAGCAAACCCTTTTGTAATACCAGCAAAACAAAGCCTTAGCAGAACCTAAGTTATGCCATCAGCTCTGGTCTATCTTGTATCAGGTCTAATTAATCCTTAATAATGTCATAGACTAATGTAGACAGGATAAATTTTTAAGAGCATACATACTTCCTTTTGTCCCTCATGGGCAATGATTTGACATTTAACCAGATTTGGGCAAGCTTCCTAGTCCTCTGAAGTATTTATCTACTAAAAGAATATGCCTCTTTATGTCACAGATGTTCATTACATTTTTCAAAATGTGGCAGAATACCCCATACATTAAGGGAATGCAACTGCAAAATTATTCCTACATTTGGCTTAATGAGAAAATGCATTAAATACTATGATCTGCTCAAAGTGCAGTTGCATGGAAAATCTAAAGTAGCATTCACAGAAGAAATGGGGCCTATTGGATGATTGATGTTCCACAGATTATATTACTTTTCCGTGTGTGTAGAATAAATAGGAAAAAACGTAACCAGCAATAGGGTGGTTTGAAATATTTTCTTGCTAGTATAAATCAATCTTAACTACACTCAAGGTATTTGAATTTCTGGTTGTTTTTTGCTAACGGTTCTCTTGTAAAGAATGTCTGTGAAAAGTTGCATCAGTTGCTCCATGAAGGAGCACTGAGTCACATAACAAAGAGAGTAAACTACACATTGCAGGTTTTGGTTGTTTTTAACTAAAAACTGAAGCTCTGCTAATAAAATAGGATTTATTACATCACAGAATAGAAACTTTGGCATCCTGCTCCATGCTTCCAAGACAAAGCCTGAGCTAATTGTCATATACATCCATTTGATATCTGAGAACTACATTGTATGGATGCCAGTGAGAATGTTCCAGGATTATTTTCGTTAGCTTGATATTTTTCCATAGTATTATACTTCATCTGACCGGAAAAATCTACATTGTATATTTCTCCAACAAAATTAGAAACATAACGGGATAGAACACTTCAAACATGTGAATATTAATTAAAACACACACACAAAAAAAATCGGCCACGTTTTTCTATGCATCTTGATTCATTACAACAAATTGGTTTTCTGTGTTCCACATAAAACTGCAATTTTCAGACACTGCTTTCTGTAGTCAAGCATATCTTTTCTCCTATGCTATTTCTTGTCCACCCAACTTAAAAAAGAAAGTCAGTTTTACTGGATGGATAAAAATGTGTTTTCTCCCAAAAGACCACTAACAAGAATAAGTGGCTTGACTGTTTGTACACTTTATATACATATAAGTATATAAAAACATACCCATGCTTGTATATATACGTGTTTGCACACATCAATATTGAACTTCATATGTATTAAATGCATTTTAATAAATACACACACACAGAGTGAATGTTTTTAGACATTTGGATTTAGTGTCTGTATTTAGCAAAAAATCTTATTAACAAGTTATCTTTACTGAGTTTCACAGCTACAGAGACTAGGAAAATGAAACAAATAAATTGTTTAATAACAAACAAAAAATCCTGAAAGTTAAAAGTCTACTTAAAGCACATTTCAAAGATTCACCCAATGGGCTAAAAAGAAACTAGGAGCAGGCCCTAAGCTTCTTTAGAGACTGGTTTTTTTACAACCAAAAATATTGCGTATTTATCAACTACACTAAGGCTTACCAAGTGATAGCAAGATGAGAACTACTGTTTTTTTCTGTTATCCTGGGGAGATAAATCACATACCTTCATCTTATGAAAACTTCTCAAATATCTAAGAACAAATTCAGCTCCTTTATTGAAACTGCCAACACTGGCCATATCCCCTTTAAAATAACATGTGGCAGTTTGTTAGCTGAAATAATTTCTCTTGTATAAGTTTACTTGCATGTTTGGTTTTTTCGTTTGGTCTTGAAAATGAGTATTTTGTGTGAATGGTTCTCTTTGGAATTGCCCAGCTTCCTTCCACCTTCTTAATGGCCCCTCCTGCAGCAGGACATCCTGCATTTTAAGAATTTCAGTTTGTTATCTCAGTAGCTTTAAAAGCATTGTCTGAGTCAGGAGTTTTCTTTTTTGTCTTAAGTGTCTGGTATGCAGCTGGCATCCAAGCTCACACCAGTGCGTACTCTCAGATCTGCCTCTTTCAAGCTGACGTTCAACATAGACATAGTGTGCACGGAAGAGCCAAACAGGGCACTGCTCCATGACAAGCGGAACTTCTAGGATGCTTTGTGCATTACTTGTTTTTTTCCTAGCAGTACCATTACAGAGACTTTTCTCTGCCTTCTTAAAGTCCTCTAATGTAGACCCTCATAACGCTAAAAAAGAAAGCAAACTTGTTTCAAGTATTCTGTTCATTAATAAACACGTGTAATAAAAATGTTTATACACAAGAACTTAATTTCACACTTTTCCTCATACTTAGCAGCTTCTGTTACCCACAGTTAGTTTTGTTAATCAACAGTAACACTATCGGCTTGATTGCCTCTAAAAAGATCTGTTATCTTAAAAACTGGAGCAGCTCTCCAAATCTGTGACAGAGCTCAGAGATCGTACACAGGGGTTAGTCAACCAAGCGCTATTATTTGCATTTTGCCTCAAAGGTATGCGTCACAGATTGCCTGCTGGGGATGTCATGTAATACATCACTTTCATCCCAGTCAGCATTCCCTCTCTGCAGTAAATTGTTTTGGATATAGAAGAGTGTCCCTATCTGAAAAATTCTTCCACAAATATCTAAAGTGGGCTAACTGCTGTCACAAGTCATGAAAACAGACATGTGTCAAGACAGACTTAAAGTTGAGACTGAAAAGGGAAATGGGAGACACTCTGCCCAGCAATGCCACTTATTTATCTTTAAATATATTGTCAAAAGTTTGTACATATTCCATGTTTCATAAATGTGTGCTTATTGAGACCACAGCAGCAGTATTCCAGGAATAGGTCACTGGATCAGGAACAGGTCACTGGATCACGAACCAGTACTTGAGTTTTATTTTTGGCTCTGTCATACGGTCACTGTACTATCTTAGGCAAGTCACTGAAACCCTTTACACCCTATTACACCAGTATGTGACATGACCTAGAAACCACAGTAACTTGGGGACTCAGTATGATAACTGATCCTATTTTACTTGACCGAGAATAAACATCAAAGTTGTTTTTCTATGTCTTGATTCAGCCATAATAAATAATTTCACCCGATTTGGAATAAATGGTGATTCTTAAAAGCAGTGTAGGTTTACAAGTTGAAAATTTCAGCTCTTCATTAATGAGTCTTGACCCTACCTATGTAATATATTTACATTTTTTGACATGATGACTTAAACTTCTAAGGCTGAAAAAAAAAATTTATTAACAGAGTCCATTTTACCTGTTACAGCTACACTTAGAGTAGCAACCAAGCATTCAAGAGCAGTTTCACCTTCACAGGTACTAGAAGAGTTGCACATATTTTCTTTTAAAAATAATATAGCAAATGCTTTAAAATTAACCCCCTTTCACATTACTGCTTACTACTGTCTGTGATTAATATATTGTCCATATCACCACTTTCTTTTACAACAGTCAGAGAGTGACATCTTCCTTGCCCATTGAAAGACACTACGCCGAGGTCACTCTCTGTTTAGATTTCATTCCGCATTTCTTGCTGTACAAATTCATGTTTTTGCATTTGCTTTATGCATGTATTTTGGTTGTAATGCTATAGCTCATATCAAAGCCTAGTAATTCTATGAATTAAGTATTCTGTGTAACAAACTATGGCACCTAAAGATATTCAAATCCTTGTCACTCCAGTAATGAGGTGCTCAGCACCCACAGGACTGTAAAAAAGTATAATGGAACATTCAGCAGCAGTTGTACTGCACTTCTCTTCAGAGAATGTAAGAGACAAAGACAATGTCATCCGGCCAACACCAGTAGCACTCTGCCAGCAACAATGGCATTGGAAGTTTTGCAGTAGTCATGTTTAGTGTTCTTTCCAGAGCCTCAAAATAAGACTCCTCTAGCTATTTTCTGTATAAACTCCATTCCATGTAGCATAGCAAACAAGTGAGAGGGAAAGAAAAAATTAAAGCAAGCATTTTGACAACATAAGACTATTTTATTTAGAAAGCTCTATCCCAACCCATATTCAACTTTAGAGTCCTGAGCACAGGGATATGCAGTCTGAGACAGCAAGAGGAAATACTAATTCATGTGTTAAAATGCAAAAGTTTTGAAAAGGAGGCATGCAGCATTACTGATAGACTCTTCTTTGAAGAATCAGGATGCTGCTACCCTGACCAACCATATTCTACTGCAAATGTTATGTAATCAAAGCCACTTAAAACCAGGGACTGTAAGGCTGCATTCTTTTTGGTTGAACATTATCAGTTTTTCTTAACAAAACACCAGAATTATGACAGCTGTTAATAAAGATGCCTTGGTTCAGAAGGATGCTTTGGAGTTGAATCAAGCACTAGTGCATGAGGACCAGAGTGACCCAAGGAAATAACAGAAGGGCATCAGAATAGTTTGTCCACTGGTAGATTCAAGACAAAACACTAGTTTACAAATAGTTAGATAAAACTTTTCATTGCAATGCCTCCCCTGCATAGCATTGAGGAACATGCGGTTCTCTTCACTTTACACTGTAGTTTTCCTCAAGGATACAGTTAAAATGGCATTTAATTTTGACTGTAAGCTACAGGCTATGAAGCCTTCATTACTTCAGTTGTAATGCCTTGGGATTATCTTATCAGTGTAGTTAAGCCTCATCAGTCTAAAGTGTAGTTAAAGGTATTTCAATAATATTTTCGTCATGCCCACATTCTGCCCTGATTGCTTACCCAGAAGTGTGATTTTTCTACAGATTTTGACGGCTTTCACTGCAATTGCCTCACTGGTGACTTTATGTTCTACACTGCCATCAAATGGCAGAGTACCTTGCTCTGGGTATATTTTAATGTGCTTACTAGAATCACTAAAGCCCTTCAGATAAATGAGGCTAGAGGTAAGAACAGATTTCCAAGGGCATAACCCCTGGTACCCATTTGCCTCTGAAAGACAGCCCAGTTAGGCTCCAAACCCTTTTCTATGTATCTGAAAAGTCCTCTGGAGGATCTGGATCCCACTGGACAGTTAAAAAAAAAAAAAAAAAAAAATTCTTAGCATCTAATCCTGTCAGTAAAAAGTAAAGTCACAGAAACATTCCAGTTGGCATAGAACTCAGACCATCTCTGTCCAGGCTTCCACTCCAAGCAGCTTCAGCACTGAACCACTGAACCCAGACCAGGTTTCTCAGGGCTTTTCCAATTCCAGAAAACCTCCAAGACTGATTGCACAGGTTCCTCCAAAAATCTGTTCTGCCCCTTCATTATGCTCATAGTGACTTTTTTCTTTTTATCCACACCAAACTTCCTGATTCAATTTATGACCAGTCTTTAGTTTTCCTGCCATGCACTCCAGTGAGAACCTGACCCCATCTCCTGCTGGTAGGTCTCTCCAGCATCCTCCCTTCCCTGCAGGCTGAGCAAGCCCTGGATCCTCAGCCTCTCTTCACTGGGCCTCTGCTCCAACCCCAAGGGGCTTGATGGCCTCTGCTGAACTCACTCCAATTTAATCCATTCTTTCCTGTACTGGGGGACCCAAAACTAGATGAAGTAATCAGTTGCTCATCAGCATAGAAATATCTGCTATTATACTCAAACATAGCATGCACTGTAATTGCTTACAAGCAAAAATACCGTACAAAGATAGCCATGTACCAATACACCATCTGTGGGTGGGCATTTCTTTTATTTGATTCTCACAACAGTTTTTAAACCTTTTAATCTCATTGCAACTGAGTTATAGTAAAGATTTAAAACACTTCAGAACAAATGAAGCAGGTTAAAATTTAAAGTATCTTAGTTGAATATTTCTTGATGCCTAATGGACAATGGCTTAAGTCTCCATTGCACTCAAGTTTATGTGGACTTTTAGATCAGCAGAAAGGGAGTGCAGGGTGCCTTTTAAATATTGTCAGTTAGACTTAGTTGTATTTTTACATCCCCCTATTGCAAATGAATCTACAAGGCAACAGTCAATAGCAATATAGGCTCAGAACCACTATTGTTTTAGAAGCATCTTCAGTTCATTACATCTGTTCATGTCATCCAATCTGAATGTTTTCAAAATACACACAGATTTAATCAAACTGCTGATCAACAGGGTTTTGGGTTTTTTTTTTGTTTGGTTCGGTTTGGTTTGGTTTTTGTTTTTAAAAAAAAAAAACAACAACAACAACAACAAAAAAACACAAAAAACCACAACTTTGTGGTTTGGCCATAAAAACATTATTCAGTGACAAATATTCTAAAAGTCCCATTAAAAAAAATCCCTTGGTATAAACCTTGCAAAGCAATATCACTGATATCTATTATCCAGATTTGATTGATTAGCTGCTTACCCCAGCCTCATCTAAGTGCCAATCTATGATGCACAATAGAAGTACATTTATTTCTAAAAACAGCAAGAAAATAAGTTGGCCAGAAAAAACCTGTCACCTTCGTCCTAATAATACTTGACAGCTGAAGCAAGAGGTTCTTAAAAAAATAATATGGTAAAAAGCAACTGATTAGTAACATCTATGGCTCCTACCAGCACGAAAAGATGCAAGGAAAACACATTGCAATTTAGAATTTGATTAAGTATGAACAAAACAACAATGGTGTTGTTGCAGACATCATTACATGGTTTCTTTACTAATGAGACATTGAGAAATCAGAACTCTTGTCTTTTTATCTAGTGTCTGATTAGTAGTTGTATAGATCTTTAATAGTATTAACTTGCATAAATATTGGGAAGGAAGGATTATCCACACATTTGATAATACGTTAAGGTCCAAATAGTGCTAAGCCTGGATTATACAAAGTTACGCATGCACTCTCCTTTCATAAATCCTGTATTTTATACCTTCTCAATTTCAGCTATAATTCTCAGGGATGAATAAACCAAAATGTGCATTATACTCTGTTAACTGAAAAGAGACTTCCACCTCAAGTTCTATACTCATAAAAAGTAGAAACGTTGTAAGTTTCGATGTGTAAAGACATATCTCTTTCAGTTGCTGCCTACAACTCGCTATAATCTCATGGCGAATTCAATATCTTGCCACTTTCTAAAATGTAAACTTCATTCTTAAGGGAATACTTGAAGCAAACAAAAGTACAATAGATCTTCAACTAAATGAATACAAACTGCACCTCACAGACAGAACAATATTAGCATTGCTCAGAGGGTCCCAAGTGACATTTCCAGACAAACCTCCTTCAAATCCATTCCCAAAGTTTCAGAAAACAGCCATATTTATGGTGAAATACCTTATAAACACAGAAGGATTTTCACGGGTTTCCTTTCAATTCATACATTATTTCACTGCTGTAGTTTGGAATTTTGCCGCATATAATTTTGTGATTAAAATCAAATATTAAGGTATTAGGAAGATAAACCATTGTTTCAGGACAGGAATAGCTATATGTCATAGTTTTAGATCTGCTGCCTTGGGGTATTTTTTTCTGTCTTTTAGTTGATCTTCCTACAATAAGTTTTTATTTTGAAATACAAGCTAGCTTCAATCAAATTTGAAAGTGTGATGAAAATCTGAAAGATAATGAAGTCCATATCAAAGGAGCAAAGAAAACAGGCACTATTAGTCAACCTGAGGGGCAAGGAAAGAATCAAATTATTGTTGCCAAGGAGAGTAAAACAACAAAAGAAACACTTTTACAGGACTCCATGCTTCAGTACTTTCACCAAACAGTTTAATTTTTGTTCTAGAGCAAATTTTTTACTTTTGGCTTCTTGCTTCCATGGTCTCACAAGTAGCAATTTTCATTGCTAAGTTACTGCGCTGTGTGGTTTCTGTGTGGTTAAAGCAAAGTGTGAGCTGTGAGAGGTGAGAGTCTCCCCTTGGTTTTGCTGGGGGGTGGACCAGACCCTTCACTCCCAGGAACCTGGTCCCAAACCTCAAGGGAAAACTTAGCAACCTAGTTCAAACACATGCAAAAGCTATACTCACACTTTTTGCGGTGATATTATGTCTGAAGATAACAAAAAACCACCAGAATAAGTCCATATTTTTATGCTCTTATCTTTACACAAGAAACCTAACCTACACATTCAGCTCTTTACTGATCTGTAGCCACATGCTGAATCAGATACAGAGGGAAGGACCAGATTTAGATAAGGGCTTTCATGTATCTCCTGCCTATTAAATTTCAGCCAGGATTTTCCATAATTTATTTGGACAAGTTTTTGTGCATTCAAAATTCAGAATTTGCAACAAAAATGTTGGAAGACACCTTAAAACACTTATGTATTTGATATTGATTTGAATGAAAGTAAAACAAACAGAACGCATAATACAGCAATTGAAAATAATAGATCATAGAATCAGAATAGTTTGGGTTGGAAGGGACCTTCAAAACTCATCCAGTCCAACCCTCTGCAATGAGCAGAGACATGTTCAACTAGATCAGGTTGCTAGAAGAGCAAGTATTGGGTGGTACCTTTAGGTAGGATGGTTCATCCCACCGGGGAGTTGGTGATGAAAGCTTTTCTTCAAATCTGACCTCAGTTAATAACTTATGACTAGGCATATACTCTTTTTCTGAGGCTGAGAGAGATGGAACAGAGTTAGTTCAATTTTTCACTGAATGTAAAACTGACATGGAGTAAAACTGACATCTAGTTTATTTTATAGGTATGTATCAAATATGATAAAAGACCAGTCGTGAGCACAAGGGCCAAAGCACACACTCACAAAATTGGTATTAAATCTTAAAGCCAGAATTAAACAAAATGTTTGAGACATTGGTGACAGAACTTTTTCATTTATTTTTAAATTAGGAGTAGAAAAAAAACCCACAACATTCTGTTAGTATCACTTTCAACATTCTAAGGAAGGCGTGAAATTGAAATTTTGCTAACTAATGACAAGTTTAGGATATTTTTTTCCAGGCTAACTTTGTAGAACACCTCAAATTGGAGAAATTGCTGAAAAAAAGCCTAATCTTTCTAAAGCATGAGTCATGAAACACCAGTTAAGTGTTTTCAGTCCAGTCTGGTCTTCTGCAGTGGTTAAGATTTGACAATGTGCTTTGGTACAGAATTACAGGAGGTTTTGGCACTGCCATATACTCTGAATAAATCGATGCAATTTATAATTATGCTTAAAATTATGCTAAAGTGATTTCCTTAATAAAGCCACAATGAACAGAATATCATCTATGTGCATTTAAAAGACAGTTCATATTATAAAGTAGTATTTTACCTTCTACATAATTTTAATGTTAATATCTTTATGATGTATTGGAAGCGTACAATACTTTACCGGCCTTGATATATCAAAATGCTTTATAAATTGTAGTAAAATAGCCTTGTTAAGCATTCCTAATATAGTACAATACTGGTAATGCCTAACGATAGTTGATAGCCTGAATCATAAATGCTTTTCTAAACATGTTAGAAATGGTTTTTAGCATTGGATGTTCTGGTCTGATAAGACACTCCTGCACTAGGGCAATCAGAGGAAATTAGCAATTGGCATGAAAATTACTGCACAAGAAAGTCGCTTAGGTTTCCTCCCATCTCCTTATCCCCATTCTCATTATGCCTTTGCAAACTCTATAAAAACAGATTAAAGTGAAAATTCACAAATATGAGAGAGTGAACAGCAGGAAAATATTTTCCAGAGTTAAAGAGAAGTACTTTTAATTCTGAGAGAGATTTGACACTTCAGAATAATGACATAAAAAACCTCATCTTTTCAATCTTATTTCCAAACATGTTCAGTTGATATTCCATGCAAGTCACACTTGAACTCACTGAACATACCCTTTGCAACAGATGCAATCTCCGCCAACATCACTTGTGGCACTGAACTTGTTCTGCTATTCCCTTTTTTACAAGATACATGTAAAACTATTTACATATAGGAAAATATGGAATAAACAATGGTGGGATAAGAAAGAAACTTGGGGGGAGGGAGGGTGTTTCTTTTTTTAATGAAAACCAGTTTGGGACTGTTATTTTCAAACAAAGAAACCACATATCCCAAGTAAGTTCTGAGACATTCTGCATGTGTGACATGCAGTACCAGAAAGTAATGTTAACACCACCTTGAAGAGATTTATGTTGTTGCTTATTTATTGTTTTCAGCATTTTGAGGAGTTTGGTTTGATACCCATTTTCTGTTCCACTGTACAAGGTATACAGTCATCTGTACTAAGATACAGTTTTGAATTAAACTATTTATGCCAAATCTAAAATTTATTTCATTTCTAATTGCCCAATTAAACCCATTGTCCTTTGTTTTTTTTTCTTAGAACAGATGCACAGTGCACTTACTCTACATGCTGAGAGTTTTTTGGTTGCTTGTAAATTGTGAAAATATTGATCAGTTAAAAATATTCGGATGCTTGCATCCCTCAATTCTGCTTAGCACAGCCTTTCTTCCTGGTCAACTAGGATAGCACCAGCAATTTTGTTATAATGATAAATGACCCTCAAAGACAGGTCACTCTTTTTTACCTAAAGCCACAATTTGCTCCTTCCTTTAGGGTCACAACCTGATTTTTCAGGATGACAGATTTATTACTTTCTTTGTGTGTTAAAAAACAAATCACCAACAATTGCTCAAAATACAGTCCTGTCACAATAACTCTGAGCACTTTCTGGCCAGAATGATGCAATACAAGAAGGTTTTTTTCCTGTTTTCAAAGCAGCAAAACCATTTGTACATTTACCACAGCTGTTGTGAAGAGCCATTTGGCTCACTTCATTATATACAACATGTCCAGGTTACTCCCCAAAGAATAAAATATTTTTAGTATTATTTAAAACACCACTAAGTTTTTCTTAATAAGGGATGTCACTTTTTTTGAGTGTCATGAAAGTGTAACTTCAGTCTGGCCTGACTGTGGTCATGAAGAGCATACTTTCAGGTGGAAGTAGTAAAAATAATGTTTGCCAGAAAACAAGTGAGCTTTGTGAGCACTTCTATCACACCCCCAATATATGGATCACTAGTGAAACTCAGTATTATTCTCCAGTATTTTTAGCTTCCTCTCATATCTCCAGGAAGACTTTTTTCTGAAGGCTCTAGATAACACAATGGTCTCAGGATGCTGGTCCCATGTGATGCTACAGAAACTAAGACCTGTTTTGGACTTCAGTAAAACCCAAATCCTCAGTCCTCAAGACCCTGGGCTGCAGTTCCCCAAATGGGAAACTCATTATGACTAGAACAGGGCAGAAGTACTCAAGCAGAGGAGTTACCCGAAGCTTGGTACCTACCTCCCACATCACAGGCTGAGGGATACTGCACTGACCTTCCATGAGCATGGCTGGAAGGTGGGTACCACAGCTGGGAACTCAAGGAACAAAGTCACAAGTGACCGGACCCAGAGCCTCACCAGGGCCTGCCAATATAATCAGCCCATACATAAGATCAAGACATTCAGGATCTCCACTACTCTAGTGCAGAATTGACCAGTGTTCCCACTGTCCACAATGTATACATCACACTAACAGCATTTAATTTCTTCTCTTCACCCTCAAAATATTAACTCTTGGAACGTTACATATTATGTCAGGGGGGAGGAAGGCGTGGTGCAGCACAGAGGCAGGAGGGTATTTTATGTATTTTGTGGAAATTCAGGAATGGCCAGTAAGTAAGCCAGTGGGTGGCCAAGACCAGAAGCTTGGCACCAAATACCCCAAGTAGACCAGCTGTGACAAAAAATAATGCTTGTGACAAAAATTGCACCTTTTGTGAGAATCTTGTTGAAAAGGCAAAGAAAGAGCTGCGCTACAAAGCAGTGTGCCACTTATTATGAAAATAGTCATTTTCTGAAGAAAAAGTTCTCTTGGAGTTTCACATTTGTAATGGTCTTCCAGATAAAGACATTAGAGTGTAATCAAAATAACTAAGCTTCCTATCTCATTCTCACTTGAGCTTGGTAAAGTACTTAACCACTCTGCACTTAGCCCCATCCAAAAACTAAAGCAATATAACACTTGCTTTTACCTTCACATGCTCAAATCATAAAAACTTCCAAGCAAATACTAATATTCACCATACATACTAATAGCTCACAGAACAGGGACACAGGTTGGTTTGGATGCCTGGATACTAGTTCTGCACAACCAAAACCAAACAGTAGGACAACAGAGGAAGACATATCTCTATTTCCTGATACAGTTTGCAAATAAATTGGTTCTTCTCTTATTAACCTCTTCATGAATCTGCTACCAATAACAGTTTAATCATATTTCTCAGTGGTTTGCAACCTTTGGTCATAGAAGATTCATCATATGCTTTCAGCACTCCTTTAATGTGATGCTAATAAAGGTGATTGCTTTGTGAAGAGAAGTGCTAAAACATTCTTCACATATCAGCAGTTATAAAAATGCTCAAATCATTCCAAAATACATAATTTTGAACACCTGAAGTTCTATAGTGCTGCAACTGAGCTCCAGCCCTGTAGCCCTCACATAGGCAGAACTCCCACTGAGTCCAAGGTGTTTTCCCATGTAAAGACTGGAAAGGTAGTCTGCACAGGGTACATATATATATATATTCATATATGTAGCCTGTAAACTCCCAAGGCTCGTCTATCCAAACTTCTCATTTTACATGGAGTTCCAAATCCTGATTATTTCCTGGTTTTTTAGTTCATAACAATATACTTTTTACTGAGCTACTGTCCTTATACTATGTGATGTTTGTAATATTATGCCATTAAACACACACACTGCCGGTTAATGCGTAATTTAATAGAATTGCTTTTAATAACCTGTGAATAGTACTGTAGAATTCATAAGGTGGAAGATACAAGCACAAGGAAACAAATGAAGCAGAACTATTTCATTTAGAAACTGGTGTGCATCCTTTGGAATGACTGCCACATAGGATCACTGGAGTGAATAGCACAGCTGAAACTTACATAAAAAGAGATTCTGCAGGGGCAAGTGATAAGAGTGGGAACATAAGCTTTGAGAAGTGCAGAGACAATTCAACTGAGGCTGAGCTTTACCTTGCACATAGTTGGTAATAAATACAAGCAACACCTAGTTGCTTTTAAGGAATTTAAATTGCCCACCCAGCTGTAATCTTGTACATACTAATACATACGGCTGCCTCCAGCTGGCAATCCTCCATTTCAGAAGAGACACATAATGAACACAAGTTTTTCCATTTCTCCATGATGGTTCTAATGAGTTTGTCTTCTCTGAGATGCGTTCAATAAAAAAATAAAATCACACCATCCTAAGACATGCAAGACTTGCACTAACTTCCATAGGTCTGCATAAGAAGAGCATGGGATTGAGATATAAATGCTCAGAAACAGATCTCTCTGTCAAGCTAGCTACACACACCATACACATGCTCTCTATGAGAATACTAGTGATAAACAGCCTAAAAAAAATGCTTCTTATCTTTACTGATATGTAATGAAGAGTATTTTCTCTAAGATGCTTTCTGTATTGTTGAAAGAAATTACTACCTTCTTAAACCTATCCCCTGAAAGAAAAGAATATAAAGTTGGTGATCATTAGCCAGCTTTATTCTATTTACTGAGATAAGGTTTATAGCTCTGATATGAGACAAAATTCTCTCAAGAAGCCCACACTAAGCTTTTAGCACAGAAATTATTGAGATACTAAAATATGCTGCCCTATCACAGCTGCTGCAGGATAGACTGACTAAACCAGCAAAGAGTAACTGGATTGTGCTCTGTTGTGTCAGTTTATTGTCGCCAGGCCACAGAATACTTGTCTTGGCAGACAACTGTTTTGCAAGCTGTGAAGTTAAGTATGCTGCTTTTAAATTGTATTGCCTATATGTGTACAGGTCACATTCTGTGACTAAATTTCTTTGATTTCTCACATATTTTAAAAATGCTAAATAAAAAGGAAAAAAAAAAAAAGTTAGTTTATTAAACTTCAGAATTTTTCCTTTCCTTCTTACCAGGCTAACATGTGAACACCTAAGCAAGGTGCTTTAAACTAGTAAGTAAACAAGCCTTCCCATCTAGAGTCACCAGAAAGAGAAAAATCTAAGGATTTGCAAGCTAGTTTGAAGAAAAAACTGTAGGGAGCTGCTCACCAGAGGTGTGAACAAGCATCTCAAAAGCTCATTTGCCAGGCCATCTCATTATTACAAGCCAGAACATGCCCATTAGGCACAGAGCAAACTAAAAATCATACCTTTGTACCAATACAGAGTGAAATGCTGAATATTTTGCACGGGTGCCAGGCAGCACAGCTGCTAGAACAAAAGTTAATGTTCAGAACAAAATCACCATGCTGTCACCTCATTCTGAACATAGCTGTTTCCAAGTTGAAGGGATAGACAGAAAAGAGGAGAAGAACAGCCGTGGAGGCCTGCCCTGCTCCCACCTTTGCTCCTGGGAAGCAAAACTGTGCCTGCTAATCCAGATTAAAGAAATTAATGCTTCTACATGTATGGACTAACTTTGAAACAGATTTCCCTCAGCTAAACTTGCTTCTGTAGAATTTCAGGAATAACAAATTAATGTAAGCAGAAATAAGCCTTAGGAATCACCTATCCACAGGCTTTTCCCACTTTAACTTGCTTAAATGGAAACCTTAGGAATCACTGGCATCAGAAGAGAGAAAAGGGCAACTACAGAAACCCAAAGGCAAGAACAATTCTGTTGGCACAGTTGCGTTTTTGTTTGCTCCCAAATAAGCCTTCCCCGGTGTTTGTGTTTTTTTCCTGTTGACTCTAATTGCGATCACTTCCTCCTAAGGGTGACTTTGTGCCTCTTTATGAATCCAAGACAGACAAGGAAGTCACTGGTTAGAGAAGTCTGACAGCCAGGATCATGGACTTCCCTCCCTGACTTGGCTTACACATCACTAAATTGTCAATAGTCTTGCTCACTGCTTCCCTTCCTATTACAAAGCTCAGTGTAGTTTAATTAAATGTTTAAACTGTTTGCAATCTTCAAATCAAGGCCTAAAGAGCATTTCTTAGTTAACAACTCTTGAGATTGGAGATGACAAGGATTTGTCTCAGTTTACCCATTTCAACCAAAAATCTATATTAGTGAGAAGACAGATAAAATTCTACTCACTTCAGTTTAACTACATCAGAATAAGGACCAACACACAAATACCACACATTTCAACAGCATGTTTTCTAACTGCATGTTTTGCTGCACTTAAGTAAAATAGGAAAGTCTGTGTTTGTGCAACAGCCTCTCCAACAAATGTGAGGGATTTTCACCCAGATTCATTATATGCACAGGGCTACCTAATGCTTAATTCACAGTTGTAACAATGTCTTCAGACAGCTCAGCTGCAGAGAATGAGCCAGAGACATTGGTACCTATGAATATCAGCTGCTACTTGTAGCTAAATCACACATTTCTGGCACTGTCAATCACCAGGAACCAGCAGGACACACTATTTGATTGCACAAGACGCCCACATACATGGAGCCAGAATGACGAAATCCTAGGAGGGATATAACCACCAAATGAAAGCAGTAGCAGATTTAAACGTTTTCATGCATAAGATGAAGCAGCTTTATCAGAGAAGACAGAGGTTTTAGCAGGACATCCAAGAGCATACCACTCCCCCTCACTCTCATTTAACTTTTGCATGCCCACCCTTTAAGGGTCTCAGTCAAAAATCAGTGATGTCAATAAACTTAGAGACACAGAATCACTTTGCATGAAGAATCAAATCATACCACATTTTGAACCATCACACATTCGCTGTTGGCTTTGTGCACACATGGGGCAGTTACTACAGATCAGCAGTCACAGTAGCTTATTCCTGAGATTATATAGTCACATATATCAGAAATGAGAGGCTTGGCTTTTATTAAATGGCCTAAAATTTGAGTTCTGTGCACAAAACTTAAGTTTCTGTGATGTAGCACAACTACATCAAGCTAAATCAGACTGTTCTTTCTATACCTAAGGCACTAGCCTGACATGGGCTCCTTTCACTTGCACTCTTACTAGCTTTCACTGTCTCCCTATGGGTTACTGAAGACGAGCATCCCTTTTCCCAGGCAGCAGTAGTAGGAAATATTTACCCACCATTAGTGTCACCCTCTCAGCCTGTTCTTGCTACAGAGTATGTGTGGGTACAGATAATACAGCCAGCTAGCCTCACTGGAATTACCAAACAGATAAAATGCACATTATTTGACAAAAAAAAACCATCTAGGATAGCACTTTTCCATACCTTGAATGGCACTAGTTGTTCAGACCATAGTAATGTGATGTTAGGCTTTATTCTTGGGTCTTTGAACTCCTTCCCACTCTCCACATTGGACCAGTAAGCGCTGGAAAACTTCACACTGGGTAGCCCTCTTTTTAATTTTTACCTCCTTAAATCTTCAGTTCTCATCTCTTGGCAAAATCCATTTAAACAGAGCTCACAAGTTAATGGTTAAACTTGTTGTTTGTAGTACCATTAATATAGGTCAGGCAGCACAATAGTTACAACTGCTGAGAGGGAAGGTACATAAAGACACAGTAAGCAGTTCAGGACCTTATTACAACATGTCTATCAAACGCAGGGGTACAAACAATGTGCCTGATTCATCAAAAAGATAACTTCTGCTGACAGTACACACTGTTCCCTAGAGCCTCTTACACATGGCTCAAAATCTAGAATTGGAAATGTAAACTACACAGACACATTCTTGCAAATGTGACTATGTTTCAGCACAGTGAGCATTTCTATGCAAAATACCAGATATAGACAGTGGGATGAATTCAGCTCTCGTTTGCATCACTGAGCACTGAAGAAATCAGCAACAGCTATGACTTTACTCTGCATTTTCTCCCCTGTAACCAAGGAAAGGATTTGTCTCACCCAGCCCAAGGACACGCATTTTTCATTGTGGGATGCTCACACATAACACCTACAAGAGGGATTACCTTATGCTTTATTTAAGAATATTCAAAAGGACAGACCTCTACATGTCAAAACGTTAGCATTTGGGGCATACTGACTTTAAGCATTTTTTCAAAACTAATAGCACCTTAAAGCTTCACAACATGGATTACTTATGCTCAGTTGCAGTCATTCACTGTCTGCTATTTCAAATAGACATTATTCCTGGTTTGACTCCCAAGCTCCCTGGCCAAGGTTCCCAAACTAAAGTAAATTCCCAGGTACTCTGCTGGAGTGAAAACAAAAAGAATAGCTGTGCCCCAAGACTGACAGAGCCTACCGCATGTGTCACCAACACACCTCCCTCCTCACACTTAATTATATCATGATAGCATGTAGAAGCATCAACCAAGTTTAAAATGTGAAGGGCATTTCCCACCCCCACCAAACACAATAAAGTTGGCTTTTTTGATCAAGCATTTTGAAAGTACAAATAGCATTTCAAGCATTTCAAAACCTGTTTTAAACTGAAACACATTTAAAATCCTTTTGCCTCAACCTACTCATTAGACAGCTCTATTCATGCCCAAGATCTAACAACTGTAATTCCAAAATGACCACTGTGACTATTGTTAATCTGGAGCAGAGGGATGAAGTTGAACTGAGCACAATGTTTTACTCTGTATAACAAAATACAGAACTGATGCCAGAAAAACAGAAGTCATTGCAGATTAAAGTTACACTGTGCCTAAGACTGTCTTTCAGATATTTGTGTTTTTCATTTGTAAAAACTGAAGACAGATTTCTTCCTTTTATCTCAGTGATGTAATATTTTGTATTTCTTATTTCGATGTGTTTTATGAAGCTCAGACTAGATCTTCAGCAGCTGTGAATCAGCATAGCTGATTCACCATACCCACTTCAACAAAACTCTTTTGAATCACATTACCTGAAGAGTGATTAACTGACATTGCAGGCATAAGAAACATGTAACAATAACATGACATTAAACTACAACAGATTTCAGGTGTAATGCTACTAATATTTTATGAGATGTAGAAACATGATTTTGAACACTGCTTAAGATCACCAAAAGCATTCTAAGCCCTCTGTGCATGTTGTACAACGTTACACATGTCTCACATGGAGTGTTTTCCAGGAAAACAAATCATGTCACACAATTAAAAATGTGCTTTTGACACTTTTCAAATTAACTCCAGTGCATGTTGTATATACTACATAATAAAGACAGATTGACAGTCTAGTCTGCCTTCTCATTGTACTCATCCTGGTAGAGCAGCCCTTCATGACAGCTTGGGTTATAAAATAGTTTGCTTCAGCGCAAATACCAGAATGATGAAGGGGGTTTTTTTATGCATTCATCTGGACATTTTTTCTTCTCCATATTATATGTCCTCTCTAACAGCTTCATGTATTGCTCTTCCCTCACTAGAATGAGATGTGCTCCACTTCAGCACAGGTGTACAGGAAAACCCACTACAGAATAGTTCCTCCCCATTAACAGAGCTGAAGCCTTTTTGTACAGAAGCAGCTTATATTAATGAAAACAGCATTGCCTCACACTATTGTTTTTCCTGAATATCAATAAATATTTAAGTAATTTGATAACTACAAAGAAGGAGAAACAACGTAACACAAAGCCAAAAAAAAAAAATAAAATAAAAGAAAGGCCATAGAAAATTCTGAATAAGAAATACAACAGTCTAGAGAACATGATGTAGTTACCTGTAAACACGTGACATGGTGGGATAAAGGCTGACCCTCAGGTACTAAGGGATCTCTCTGCCCAGCCATCCAGGAAACATGAGGTGGAGGTGTGCCCTGCTGATGTTCACGTTTCTAAGGGAAGAAGGAAAGGGCTTTGTCTTCTCCCACCCATTATCACTGTTTCACCCTAGGAAGATAGCTACTGAATTTCAGCTAACAACACTTCATCCCAACTAAAAATAAGGAAATAACAAGACCAGTTCTCTTAGCTTCTAAAAATGTTGTTCTGATTCCAAAGATATGTGTTATTTTTCATTTAATTCCTCCCTCCTGATACTATGACTGTCGTGTACAAACACAGTTTTAGGATGGATACAACTAAATCTGTGATGTTGCTAAAGCACTTGTTAAACACTGATCAATCAGTACAATTCTGCATCCAGATGTACTTCCTTTGAGTTAGCCAGAGTGACAACAATTCACTATGTTTCTCCTAAACAGGAGAAACACATCTACCAATAGTGTAGCCCTAATTTAATATCACACCTTTGTAAAACTGGTGGAAATTTCTGTGAAGACCATTAGGCTATAATAAAACCATTAATATATCTAACAAAACCTAGTTCCTTACTCTTGAATCTGTATAGCCACTTAGGAAGCAAGTGGATGGTCCTAGAAATACGACACTTGCTGTGATGAAATGTAGACTGTATTAGTGGTGCCTTACCTAAAGGGTACCAAGTAGGCTTTGTGTCTCAATTATGTACTTTATTAAGTATTGTCCTCTTGTGGCATACTTGAAACATGACAAATCATTAAAATTACAAGTAGCAAACTCTGCTTTACAACACTTCAGTAACCTGGTAGGACAATAGGGCCTTTGTGCTTTAGAGTGACTCTAGGACTGGATCATATCATCACAGTGATTCAAAATTCTCTAAATGGCTTCTCAGAACAATGGTATAAAAACAATAGAGGCTTAAGGAGAAGTACAAAGTACCATACATTGCAGACAGCTTTCACCATTGTGGGTAATGAAATCAAATAAGATAAAGGGGGATCACCTCATTCACTATCCGGTCTATCTGCTTTGAAGATGGCTCTCTTTATCCTCCATAAGCAGAAAGCTGCAGGCTTACGAGTCCAACCTGTGAAACTCTGCCAGGTCTCAGAGTTCCCCTGTGCACACAGAGCTCTTACATGGAAGGCTCAGGTTTCTTGCTGGTTTCATTTTAAAATGTTTAACTGTATGTTCTAGTCAGCTCATCTCAAAGACAGTTTGGCAGAATCAAAAATATAGCTGTGGAAATTCTTGAATGCTTAGATTTTGGGTAGGTTAGTCAAACTGTAATATACTGAAGTGGGATCATAGTTGTTTTCATAGCAAAACACAGAAGCTGCTTCACAGATAAGATACGTTAATTTCTCATGAAGATTGTCTAGAACTCAGCTCAACAGGCCACTTCCAGATATGATAAATGTGTATTCACTTTTGATGTTATAAGCACAGTTACCTTCCATGTGTGAGGTCGTTAGACATATTGACATGGCTGTCTAAGCTGAAGCTTCTCTCAACAAACAGCCTTTTGCAATAGGATCTGGATTAGCTTGAAATCTCATAATATAAAGTACCAGATCTAAAGCTTTTCAGCATTTGCTGTGGTGGGTTTGTTGTTTTGGTTTGTTTTTTGGTGTTGTGTTGTTTGTTGGCTTTTTTGTTTGTTTTTTGTTTTGTTTCTTTTGTGTTTGGTTGTTTGGTTTGTTTTTTTTTTTTTTTGGGGGGGGGTGGATGGGTGGTTTTGTTTGTGGTGGTTTGGTGGTGTTGTTTTTTTTTTCCCCCTGATTTTTGTTTGTTTTAACAGAATAGGGCATTTTCTTATTGCAGAACCACTGAGGCTGTAGCTTCACAAAGTGTTCTGCTCCAAGGAAGTTCTCTGCAAGACACATTTTCTCTGTTCAGCTGCTTTGAGAGGGACCAGATCAGGAATGGGGTCCCAACAGCTCCCAGTACCCAATGTAGTCAGAGGGAACTGACACAGCACTGTGGATTGCAGTTTCCCAGCAGAACAAAACCATGGGGATTCAGATGTCATGCTACGATTGAGGCAAACACTATCAAAGGATGTGAAGAAATACAATACAAGTTCTAAGGTTAAAATCAATCCTTATCCCTCCAAAAACTGTAGTGCAAGAGCACAGCCTTAGGCTATTAGCGTTGCCTGCTAGTTTAGTGTTTTATATATCCAATATTTACTGTACCTCTTTTTTATATAAAGGAATGATTTCTAGTAACAGCAGCAGTGCCATTATTGCAAACAGTATAAAAGCCTAACTTGGGATCATCCTCAAGATCTGCATTTTGGAAGGTAGATTCTCAGTGCGAGTGCTAAGATTTCAGACATATATGGAAGCAGCAGCCAGCGAAAAGCAATCCACAACAGAAGACAGTGAAGGGCCAGGCAAAGAAAGCAAAATGAGATCTAAAGTCAAAATGGAGGAGGAATAAGATCAGGCAGTAACAGAATGAAGCAGTAAGAGATAAAAATATTTGTGTTTGAAGTAACAAAATGTGCTTTTATTCATGTTGTGGAAACATTTTAAGCTACAACAATTTCACTTGAATTCTACTAGTTTCTTAAGTCCACTGATACTATAGCAGAAATGATACAGAATTGCTTGACTTCCTGCCAAAATCCTAGAGTCTGTTGCAAAATTACAGAATATCTTCCAAACTTTTGAAACTTCAAAACAATAAAATCTCAGCTCTTATCCCTTCCCAACATTTTATACAACTACAGTATCAGTGATTTTACTAAAGCAGCTCTCACCAGGGTAAGTTAGGAAACTATTCTAGTTCATTATTTCTTTTACTAAAGAAAATTATAGAGCTGTTGGGATCTCTACCAGCTGAAGTGTCTCTCTACATTTGCTCAAGTGCTGATCTTGAATCAGAAAGAACTTTTACCCCCATTCCACCCCCCTTCTGTCATTTATCTCAGTATGCTTTGCGTAAATAATTTATTCAGCATGTTTAATTATTTTAAGCTAAATGGATATTTGCTCTAAGACTGAAAATCATCACAAAATTATGTATATTTTATAGTTAGTAAAACTTTAATACCTTAATGACAGAATTCCATACAACTTTCTGAGATACAAAGGAAGAATGTAGGGAAGGCAAGAAGAAACTTCTTTTACAGGCAAATAGGAATATCTACACTTGCATCCTACCCTCACTACTGAATTCAGAACTTGCCATCCATTAACATGAAATAGAAAAAATCAATAGCTATCATTCAGTCTTTACCTCCCATCAACTGACGCATGACCGTCAAACACAGCAGTAAGTTAATGGTAACATGAGGCACAGAGGTTATTTTTCAGAAAAAGGCTTGAGCTGCACATGGTACGTGTCCTGGCCTTAACTTCTCACCTGCTCCTAATTTCTCACCTGGACAAGCACCCTGTCCATTCTCAAGGCAATAGTGAACAGATGGAAAGGTCTACGTGCCCACGCAGCAACCACGTGGTTTGGAGCTGGTGCGAGATTTTCACAAGCAAGACCTTGTGCAGGTCAGTGGTGCCCTGCCCAAACAATGCCAAAGGGAAAGAGCATGTTCTTCTCAGCTTCCCTTTGTTGTAAACTGTATGAGCAAAATTGCTTCCCCTTACATAAACTAAAAAAAAAAAAAAAAAAAAAAATATAAATAAATAAATAAATAAATAAATAAAAAAATCTAAAGTTTTATATCTACAGGGAGAATCCCAAGACAATCAGACTATTTGAAAAACCTCCGCATTCTGACTGAAAAGCACACACAAGTACCCAGTAAGTTCTTGTGCTTCCTTACAGAAGTAACTACTGCCCATTCTTAGGAAAAGGTGAGTAAAGTGCCTACAAAAGCTGTTAGGGAGCAGCGAGTACCAGCTGCACCCTAAGAGGAGGCAAACAAGGAGCTAAGGGCAGCAACAACATAGTCTGGGTAGGGAACTCACCAACAGTGCAGTCCCACTGCGCTGGAGCTGGTCAAACAGAGCAATAGCACATCCTACAGATCTCCAGTAGTCATTGGTTCAAAAACAATAAAATTAGCCAGGTCTGAGGTCAAGCTGGAAAATCCAAAGAATAATCCAGAAACAAGCTCCCATCCAGCACAGCTCAAGAAAGGAGCTAAGTCTCCAGCTGGAGCTCAAATGAGCCCCTGGCCCTGTGGGCAGGCAGCTCAGGAGTGGAATGGGGGCCCAGGTGAAGCTGATCAGGATCGTTAAGGCCTATGAGTGACCTTGGGGCCCTGACAAAGCTGCCTTTCTTATCATCTTTCTACTATTGCTCTATTAAATATCTCTTACTGTGTGTGTAGATATATATATATATATACACACATATATATATATTTGTGATATAGTATTCTCCAGAGGTCATGACCAAGTCTCCATCTTGATTGTACACACTTGTCCGGGTGGCTGAAAAGCATTTCAGTCTAATAGGAGGGTAGGTAGTGTTGGCCAGAGGGAAGAAAGAGCAACAGTTTTAGGATGAGAATAATGTGAGATTACAGTATCTGAACATCTGTTCATACTTCCTGATGTGGCAAAAGTACCCAGAAGCCCTAGTCTGAGCTGAAGAACTTGGTCTAGGCATTATACAAACAGAATGGCTGAAGAGGAGCTAAAGATTTGCATGCCACTGCAGATGCATTAACAGTCTGATTTAAAGCAGCTTGCTGAAAGTCAGGGCTCCTCAGAAAGCCCAGGTGCCCCTGCTTTTCCCAGAAATATAGGCACCCAAATTCCAGGGTCATCTGCATTTTTTTACTCTGGTCTAAGCATATAAACTAAAATGAGTTTGCTGTCTAACAAACTGTGGACACATTGTATAAAAAGATATAAAAACCTTAATTAACATGTTATACTAATCTATTATTCATGTAACTGCACTAGGGAGACTATGTTCTTGAAGGAACGAAGCATTTCTCAGATCTTGAGTCTACTTGTTCTGTTTTTTAAGAACTGCAGTATTTACCAAGAGAGGTGCCTAGATGACTTGGAAGACAATGAAATAAAAAAGTTTCTTCAATGCTATATAGGCTTATGGAATATATCCATTGGACAGAATATATATAGTATTTTATTATGAAGCTTACATCTAAAGTAGTTACTGTTGTCAGATTTCAGCATATGCCTCCAGAAAACAACCACCTTAAATTTTAAATTGCCAAGAGAAAGACTAGGGTTCTGTTTAATTATTAGTGCCATAAACCAGAGCAATATTTACCTGCCTATAACAGAGCTTAGGAAAATCCACTTATCTCTCCTACCAGGTGCCACATTTCTCACAGTTATTAATAAAATAACCAGGAATCTCTATTTCTGAATGGCCTTTACCCTACTTTTCTCTCCTGTCCCATGTCCTTCCCAATGAAAGTCAGCTTTGAAATTGGAACAAATTCTGCGCTTGCTCATTAGGAAGACAGAAAGAAGTGGAAGCACTTCTCTGCACCAGATCTGCCCCACTGCTTGAGCACTAGGCCTTGATTCCTCCTCCCTCCAGCTGGAATGTGGTCCATCGAGTGTGTTACATGCTGTTCCACAGTTCATCCGTCTCCAGACACCCTTTTATTCCCAGTTCAATAAATAAGTTTCAGTAAGAGGACCCCTCTCTGCTTAGACATGAAATGCCACTCTGAACCACTTTCTTTTGCCAGTCTTTCACCTTCCAGAAGCATTCGGCTCACATTTACCCCATGGTCTCAATCAAAGCCATGTGTGTGCAGCATAGCACAGGGGGCAGCTTCCTTCAGCTGCAGAAATTAGTCAGAAACTCATCAAGCCACTCAGAGTCTTTCAGGATTTATTTTCCTGAAGTAAGAGTTGGTATTTCCATCCTGCCTCAAGCTAAGGTGTTGGGTTTTTTGGGGGCTGGAGAGACAGGGATGGTAACTGCGTCATCCCTGCACGTATGTATGTATCTTGAAAAAAAAACCAAAGAATTTGCTACCACATTCAAAAGATTTTAAGTTCCACTTAAGATCCAGTTTAAGATTCTTTGTCCTATCTTTCTCCTCTCCTCCTTCCAAAGTAATATATTCGTGACATTTTATTAATAGTGCTCTAAGAAGAAACTGTTTTCTGCTCCTGAGCGCTGTGTGAGATGATAGATGAGTTCACAACACCTGTTACTGCTATGTACATGGAAGTAGTTTCCCTCTGCCTGTTTCACAGAAATCTGTTCTTTTCTCACAAAACCAAACACTCTGCTCCTATTTCTAGGAAATACCTCCTAGATAAGCTTTGAAAAGATTCCATGAGTAACTAATTAATACAATTTCTCTTTGTACGCCAATAAGTTAGATCATTGAAGAACAGGAGGTGTGCAAGAAATTAAAATTTAAGATGCTTACATAGATAGACAGACAGATGAAACTTGCCTATAGATCTGTTCACAGACCAAGAAAAGGTTTTATTTCTGCAGTGCAGAGAGCTAGTGCTAAAGCTGTGTCCCACCAAAACCCATGCTACTCCTTCAGCCGAGGCCAAAGAGGACTGCTGTGACCCACACTGTGTGCTTCCTCCCATGCAGAACTGAGTTTTCCTCCTAAGCAGTCTTAAAGGCTTCCTGATTGCTCATTTAACCTAAGAAAGTATTTACAAATGTCTGCATTTACCTCCTGTCCTAGATATTAATGTATTAGCAGAAATATTCGCTGAAATAACTTTTAGGGAAACGTCACAGAAGCAATTTGATAATTCCTACAGTTCATTATTCATGTCCAATATGGTTTCTATTAAATTGTGTTCATCCAAATAGAGAATAGAAACATATAAGAGACTAAAATATTCTAATTAATCTAATCAGGAAAAAAAAAGTTCGTATTTTGAACACGCACAAAGAACTTACCATGCTTCTGCTCATCAAAGTTGCATTTGAATATGCTGAAAATCACCAGTAAGGAGTAGCATATGCAGAAATGTATTTTAATGCCATTACATTCTATTGTTGAGGTGATAAACACAGTGTAATATACATGTATATGTAAGAAAACAAAACTAACATGACACATAATAGTGCAGTCATACTGTAAGACCAAACAGGATCTGAGACTCAACTGATGGAAATAACTTAATAAATTAGAAATTTACATTTCAGTACTGTAATTACTTCACTGAAAAACCCAAAAGTTGAAGATCACCAGATACATCAGATTCTCGTAATTTCTTTTACAGAACTACTAGGGAAA
The DNA here is from genome assembly GCF_963082525.1 of Nesoenas mayeri. NCBI lineage: Eukaryota > Metazoa > Chordata > Aves > Columbiformes > Columbidae > Nesoenas > Nesoenas mayeri. The sequence goes on along the minus strand of NC_137554.1, from coordinate 16,796,848 downwards.
AGGCATAAAACTGTATTTTTAATGCCTTGGTTTTGCACATATAAAATAATATAAAATTCATGAAGGTGGAGAAAACTGAAGCTTCCAAAAGAATTTTAAATGTCTGTGATAGATCAGGAGGAATATTGAAATGGCTGAAATGAAGTTTTAAAAGAGGGATTTCCAGATCAAAGAACAGAGTTTGTAAATCTCTTTCCACCTAAGCAAACCTCCAGCTGAAACCAACTGGAATACTCTCAGGAGCAGACAACTCATGCCCCATAGGCACCATGCCAGGGTCAACGCCACATGTGCTCTGGACTTCCAGTAGAAGGGGGCTGATGTTCCTCACTTGATGTGTGCTGTGCTGAACACTTACCTTTTCTGAGATGCACTGATAATAAAGGCGACAATACCTTGAGATGGCATAGAAAGACAATGAGGAACTTACTGGATTCAGAAGTGCAACATTCAAAATATTACAGGAAAACTGCATACTCCTGAGATCTCTAAATTTACACCAACCTATGCAAGTCAGGGATTAAAACTCTGTGAAAAGGTCACTCTTCATTCATCAATCCATTTCCAGAGCTTTTTTCTTAACATCCTTACATGATCAAATGAAATGCCACTGTGAAAACGCCCACAAAAGGAGAAACTCCTTATGACTCCATTTTTGTAGTAAATGGTTGCAAAATAATTTGATGTGCAAGAGTCAGAGGAGGGATTGTTGCCAAGCTTTTGAAATCAGGTACACTTTCTTTGAGGGACATTTGTCTGAGGGACAAACAGGGGACAATTTCGTCATACAAGAACTGGAAAGAAAAAGAAAAGAAAACACAGACACGCTAAACGTTTTTCAATTAATTATCTTCCTGAAAGACCTAAGACAGAAAAGCACGTGTGAAAAAAAAACAAAATTACCTTTCAAAAGTCTCGTCTCACCATCTCAGGATGAAAATAGGGGAAAAAAAGAAAAAAAAATAAATAAAGCAGGGGTGCAGGGGCAGTCCTGGGAAACACTGAGATACAAAATGAGGTCATGATGCTTCAATCATGGTTAGAAAAAGCTGTTTCCAGAACGGTCAGTGGCTGCTAAAGCATATGAAAATGTACAGCTCAAAATTCCTGATCAAGCAAATTATTCAGCCATAAACTCAGGTACTTAGCTTCACTGGTGTGACTTGTATGCCTCATTATGCACAGCTTTATGTACTTCTAACATATCACTGCTAAACATATAGAGCTGCTGGATCATATGCTGATAGAGATTGTCCTGGAGTTTCCCTATGAGTTTCTTTTCCCCCACTGGACTAGGTATAAAGAAAGGCAAAGAAAGTCCGTCTAGTGGTGCACCTGGCATACATTCCTCTATCCATGGAGACAGAGTATCAGAAAGGAAAAAAATAACATTTTTCAGTGACCCTGACATTTGATACTGATGCAAAAAAGGAAAGGAATGGCAGCGTTTGAAGCCGAAAGCATGAAGTTTCTTTATATTTCCTATGATTTAGTATCTCTCCCCCCACATGCAGCAGATTCCTTTATAGAGACTCTTGTATATGGGCCAACAGTGCCCCAGCAATGCCTCTGATGACACAGTGGAAAGTTTCTAACCGCAGTATCATTTCCAGCATTTCTCGTTTATTTTATCCCCAGTCCCCAAAGACATACTTTTTCTGGTGGAATAAGTAAGGTTTTCATTTTTCATGAATAGAATTGAAAATCTATTTGATGACCAAATGAATTAGAGTAGACAGAGAATCTAATTCTTTGGGTTTGTATGAAATCTGTTATAAAAGCTGGCTTCCAGCTTTCACTCAATCTAAACACAAAAAGTAGCAGTGACCCTGAGAAAAAACACTCATGGTATCTGTTTAACCAGACTTGTAAATTATTTTTTCTCCTGTAATAAATAGGAAGATACAGTCACATAGCATGTTTTGCTTTCAAAGCATTTCATACGCCTTGCAAGCCAGTAATATTCATAGCATTGCTGTGAGATAGCTTGGTACAGTTTGCTCACTTTACAACTATAATTACAAGTAGGAAAAAAAAAAAAAAAGAGGAAGAGAAACCTGATTTCTGAAAGTTTTTGGTGCACAATTGTATATGATTTTCCTTGCTACATGTACCATCGACAAAATGAGTATTTATGACTGTGACTTCTTAATTGGGTGAACAAACGTCTGATTTATACAGTCCAGCATGGTAAATAAAGCATACAAAATACACATGCAATTTTCTAATAAGAATTTGGAAAATCAAGCCTCCCCTCTACAGCCTGCCATCCTTGCTACAAGGGACTGTAGAGGGGAGCAGTACTGCACAGACCAAGTGATCACTCAGGGTTCCTGGCTGTAAGGCCTGAGTCACTGCACAGTTTGCCACATCCACCCCATTTTCATACCTGCTCTTTAGCTCTCATCTTGGCTGGGAGAAGCCTGAAAAGCAGCTCAGCTTGAGCACGAACTAACCTGTCTGCCACTTTATCATTGAAGTCTAACCACCATGACAAAGTATATAAAAAAGGATATGCTGCTTTACAGCCCTCTGCAAATTTAAAGAGAAAAAACTCCCGCTGACTTCAAGAAGCTTCAGATCTAGCCCACAGTGGAATAACTTCTCTCTCTTTTTCAAGAGACTTGAAATATCAAATATCATCTGATTATTCAGGCTTGAGTCTGATTTCACAAAGTGTATGCAGACTTAATCTATTGGGCTACGGCTGCTGAGGCTGCCGGTGGCACTGCAGTGTGAGGAGGATCCACACTGCGCTCAGGCTGCTGTGAAGGCAGCACAGTGACAGCATGGTGTCACCTGGGAACCAGCAGCTCCCTGTGTTTCCCCTGGCGGGTCTGAAAGCAGAACCTGACCCGTTCATGGCTGAACTGAAAAATCACCCAGTCATCTGCATAGCTGCCTGCCTTTATCACAATTGTTTACAGCAAAAAACTTGACAGCCATTTGACATGCTGTGAATAGGTATTGTACCCCGCTGCCTTAGAGGTGAGTGCAATACTATCTATGTATCATAATCCTGGGATATCAATGTTTAACCATGCTGTAAAGATCTTTACTGAGAAAATAGTGTATGCTTTCAACGAAACAGCTACAACCTGAGGCTAGTCTCCCGCCTGAGGACTGAGGTAATAAAACGGTTTTGTCTGTCAAACCATCGGCAGAGATTTGCTGGTGCTGTGACTCAGAGCTTAGAATCCCAAGCGTGTTCAGAAGCCTCCTTTAAGGAATTAATGCTTGCTTGTTTTGCCAGCCAAAGAGCGTTTACAGAAGCCAAAACAACCATGCTTGCTGTCCACTGTGCAAAGAGGTGATGACACCAAGAAGACAGGTCACAAGTCTGAGTTTATAGTCATTACACTTAGGTTGGTATGGCTTTTCATCCACTCAGTATGATCTTATGACCCCACCACTTTACAACCTTCCACTCTCTGGGCTTCACAGCACTTCTCCACTCTAGGTTAATCATTTCTCTGCCATTATCTGCCAAGAGTTCTTATCTCTTTTGCTGTCACTTTATAACAGGGTCCTCTTATCAAGCTGTACAAAATCACGTGACAGTGCCAAACCTATCACAAGTTCCAATTCTTCTGATTAGAGACTATCATGAAATGGGATACATGGTTTACAGCAGGTCACTAGTGCTAGAAAAGGTACAGAGTCCACTCAAAGACATGCCTGTTACTTTCTGAATTCTTGGATAATTTTTTTGTTGTTGTTCGTCACACCGACTTTCACTGAAGGTTATTATAGTCTGGGTCTCAAGGCCAGAAAAGTTTACAGGCTACAACTCTTCTATACTCAATGCTGCACACCTTGCACCCAAGGGTACCGTATATTTACACCTAATAATGTCTTCTGGTTCCCACACAGCCATCATACAGGATTCGATAAAACATGGACCTACATCAGTCGGTAAGTAACAGTTTTCTAACTGTTCTGAACACTCTGCATAAATATGTTAGACTTAGGGCTCTTCAAACTGAAAAAATTGTGACAACTGGGCGAGCCAAAAAACTTATTAATTTGTACATGCATTTAGGCCAAAATAGAATTTTATTATACAATATAAAAATGTAAGAAAACAGCTGATGATTCAGTGAATAACACTTTTCTTCAGAGATAATGTGATTATCAAATATATAATCAGATAAGTAATGGTATCTTTATCTATTACAATCGCTAACAACTGTGAAATTTTGTGTGTGTACATATATAAATATTTGCAAAAAATAGATTTAAATTGCTTCTGGCCTGACTATTCTTGTTGAAGAAAACCTCAGGAATGTTTTCAGGTCTTTTCTGTATTGTCATTCCATGGGGTGGGCTGGATAAAAAAGTCAGTTAAGACTTCAGAGCAGTGAAGAAGTGAACGTTTTCGGTAGCATATGGAAATAGCACTCTCTCCCCACCAGAAAGCCGGCATGCATGGGTGTCTCTGGCTTGCAGGCATAAGGGACATTGCACAGCCAGCTGCCCCAGCTGCCAGGGCTGCAGTGGCTGTGGACGAGCCCCAGTGGGTGCCTGTCCCTGCCCTTCTCCTTGCACATTCTATCTTGGGTCATTCTGCCTCTCACCAGACACTGGGAGTGAGGTGCCTTTCCCTTGGCAGGGTGATAGTATCCCCCACCCCATCAGCCTGTGCCAGGGACGAGAGGGACTGGAGAAGGCTTGCCAAGGGAAACCTTTTCTTCATGGAGAAGAAAGCTCTTCTCAAGCTGGCCCAGAAGTGCTGCAGGTTCCATAGCCCAGGGCTTTGCAAGGCTGCATCTCAGCATAGCAGTTTATGGCAAAGATCAAAGAAGGGAGCTTTGGCCCACGTGTGGGAAGCAAGGCTCATTCTCCTCCTCTTGCCCCCAAAGTGCGTCATCACATGGCAGGTGAGGTGCTTGCCGTGATGCTGGGTGTGATATGGGCACCTTGCCATCAAGGGAGTCTCTGGGACTGTGTAGATGGAGGGTGCAGCAACAGCTGCAGGAAATAGACTCAAACCTAGCTGAAACCTGATCTTGATCTCCTGGGTGGAGATGCTGCTTCTGCCAGGGATGTGTGCCCACCGGAAGGGCTCCCACCTCGGACCTAGCAGTCTCACAGGCAACTGACCCCCAGGGCCTCCCTTCTCAACCTTTTAACCTGCCCTACACCTTCTACACAAGAACCATGCCCAACACCACAGTGAGGTTTACGGGGCTGCAAACGGGTGGCTGGAGGAATAATGCCCTGTGGATCACACCACCAGGCCTGCAACTGCCCGCCTCCTGGCTGGCTGTGCCTGGTGCCAGCCCCACTCCAGGATGGGCTCCTGGTGCCTCTCCTCGGAGGGAGCCATGTGGACCCTCCAGCAATGCCATCAGGGTATCCTATCCTCAACAGCCGGAGGACAAAGTGTGGTCTCAGGCTGCTGGACATGGCTCTGGTGAGGGTAAGTTCACACCAGGCCAGGAGGGCTCATCCCAGCAAAACCACAAAGAAGTCAAAGCCAGGGAGCCTCTGGCACTTCTCTGCAGGTCTGAGGAGCTCGTTCACACAGCTGTGCCCCCAGGAACACGGGGAAAAGAAGAGTGAGTCCAGACTCCCAGCTGGGACTCACTTTCTTGGGCCTTGCTCTGAATTCTTCTCTTTTTGCCTGCCAGGGAGGGAAAGGTGCTAGGGAAGCCTCGGGTCCTTTCTCTTCAGCCTTCATCATGCAGTAGCAAAATAATAGTATATCTCATGTATCTGTAGAGTGGTCACTTAGATAAGATTTCTCAAGGTGAAATGACACAACCCAAGGAGAAGGGAAAATAAGGCACTCCTATCTGTCATGTTTGGACCAACTAAGTGCCATTTTCATGGCTTTCAAAAAACTGCCAGGTCTGGGATCCCTAAATCATGTGGATATGAGGAACAGATTGGTGAGAGACATAAGTTAGCAGAGTTCTGTTGTCATCATACCTTCAAACTGTACCCATATATGTATTGTATCACAGACACACCAGGACAGATTTGCAAAGCATGTCCCAGAAAAAGTAGCCCTAAATCCTGCAAAACTTTCTGAAGTTCTGTGTACTCTGGGTCAGGAGAGTATTCTGCCCTTGCATGGCACCGCACAGTCAGAGCCCACAGTGGCATCCGTGAAAAGCACCTCTAACTCAGCATTGTTAGCTGATCGCTGCATACCTGTAAGGTTTAAATGTAACTGGCACCACCCTGTGGGCCTCTGCTTGGAGGTGGGGGAACCAAATAGAAAAGAGCTAGATTCTGTTCTAATTTTCTCTTGGAGAGTAGTTCTTCGGAAGAGAAAGCTGCCCTCCCAGGGTATAAGTACAACCAACAGCAGGGCCAAGTCCTCTTAAGAGTAAATCCCATGCCTAGACTTTCACTTCTGTGCAGTCCATCCCAGCGCCTCCTTCACTTTTTCCTGGCTAGCCCATGGCAGAGCAGTGGGTGGGTTTGTGAGGGTGTTCCTGCCACGGCCTCCACAGCCCCCTCGCTGCCAGCGTCTAGGCCGTGGGCACTTGCTGCTTCCTGCTGCAGAGGTTGAAAGATGCCCTTATCAGGGAGCTTTGCACCCAATACATTCCTTCAGCCAGGAAGAAGTTAGTTTTTGGTATAAATCAGTGACGTGCCACAGCAAGAATGACCTAGCTCTCTCCCATCCAGCTCCCAGGAATGCAAATCAGACTCCACTGATTTAAATGGGACTGGATCTGCCCCTCAGAGAGCAAACACAACCAGCCTGGAGCTGCAGTATGAGTTGTTGATACCTGCTTTTAGCTTCACAGTCATATAGTCAAAGAGGCAGCTGGAACTCACAAAATCTTAACAGTACATCCTATCTTCCAGATGAAGAACATCACACATGTCAAACGGATTTATGAAAAATGTTATGGAAATGCTTTTCTTTTTCCTCAGATCCAGGGCAATACCAAGCTACTCAACTAGTTTTATTTGTCCTCTAATCAGACTCTTGCCTAAGTATCCTCAGGGACACTATGCAATTTTTATAAGCATTAGCTATGATTATTTAACAGAAATAACTGTTTCATTAACTTGAAAAAATGGTTATGTAAGAGGAAAAATTAATCGACTTGTAGTTTCTTACTGTGATTTTTTTCAGCTTGTATAATACCTTCTTAATTTTAATGTATGTCCTCGGGTAGTTTGCAGTATTACAATTAGTGCTCCTGAGTTTGGCAGGGTTTATTTTTCTGTATTATTTTTATTATTAGAATGCATATATAATGACATTCCTTATGATTAAGAAAGGCAGAAAATATCTTTAAAAGCTTGGATTAGGATTTTGGCCAGCAACGATGCAGGCACAGCTTCCACAGGAGTGAGCAGTTCGGGCTGTGTGAGGACTGCAAGACATGAGTAGTAGGTGATTTTTTTATAACAGTGAACTTTTGCTGTTATTCTTTACTGTTATAAATTTTTCTTCCCATTAAATACTTTTCATGTCGTTATACTGCAAATGAGCTTCCTATGAAAGGGGCAGTATTTACATTCACACTAAATTTTTTCCAGTTAATCTGATTTTAAATACCCAAATACATGAGGCAAAGTAACCCAAATTATGCCTGTGGTCTCCAGGGGGAAACCCTCAATACTGACAAAACGCCTGCAGCCACTCGTCCATGCGGGTAATTTAAAGGTCAGCTCTCAAACTTGTCTTTATATAGAGTAAAAGGGAAGAATTATCTGCAGCAGGAGTTGTGTTTTGCTGCACTGTGGAGAAAATGTTTGTATCTTCTCATGCCAGATTATTATTAATGTATAGAATTTACTCACATATTACGCGAGTACATCTGATATTTTATATAGATACGCAACCTTATATACTAATACCTTGTTATATACAATGAAAAGACATGCATCTGTACACAATCCTTATCAAGATTTCTCAGTATGAGCTATGCCTAGCTTATTTTCTCATGGTTTGTTTTATGGTTTTATGCTTATGTGTGGAGAAATCTTATATGAGATATAGATATAGATATAGATATAGATATAGATATAGATATAGATATAGATATAGATATAGATATAGATATAGATATAGATATAGATATAGATAGATGATAGATATAGATAGATGATAGATATAGATATAGACAGATGAGCTTGAACTTTTTTCATTATAGAGACCAGCTATTAAATTATTTTTAAATAGAGTTTTCCAAGCTTCAAAACATAATTACTGGAGGGGGAAGAAGCAGACCTAAAATATCTTTTTTTTTCCACCAGCAGATCAAGGTCAGTTACCTCAGCGAAAGAAATTTCATTTTTAAGCCTGTCTGTGCAGGATAGAAATCAATTATCTCTTATGATACAGAGACCGGAGCTCAGCCCTGACAGCAGCCTTGCTCTATACACAAATGTATTTGGAGTTTTATTTCCAGACCAAGCTCTAGCTTTTTAAACTAGATGTTCCACTCTCGGCTCCAAAAGGTACAGCGCAGGCAGAAAACAAAAGAGCCTCATGAGAAAAGTAAATAACTGTCAGTGTTGAGAAAGGGGCGGTGGGTTTGCGGCGGACGGGGGCAGTGCCGGGACCGTCCGCATGTCCCTTCGGCCTGGCCCCGCGGCAGCTCCCGCCGGCAGCGCTGCCGGGCGCGCAGCACCGCACAGCACGGCGCCGGCCAGCGGCTCCGCTTCTGGGGGGGCCGGCGCGAAGAGGGGCGCTGCTTCTGGATTCACCTCCTCGCCTCCCGTTCGGGAGGTAGAGCCGCCACCCCCGCAGCACGCAGAAGCGATCAGGGCGCGCACGCTTTCCCGTCGCACCGTTAGCGGCAACAGGTCCATGCAGTGCGGGACTACAACACGTATTCCCTACGAAAGGCATGTCATTTATCGAATTAAAAAAGAACAAACCGAGCAGAGTTCCTGCTTGCAAAACAGGATCTGTAAGCGTCCTAATGATAAAGGCTGCCGTGTGGACAAGGCTGCTCCTGCTGGTGTTGATGCAGGGAACCCCTCCTGCGAGCTCTGCGGCTCGCTGCCTCCCGAAAGGCCCCCAGGGGTGCCTCAGCTTTGCACAGACCCCCCAGGGCCTCAGCCCTTCCACGCCTTCCAGTTTGTTCGGCAAAATCTCCGTCGGAAAGCTGCCCTGCAAGTAGCAGTGACCAACCGTCACCGTGCGCGCCCCGAGGCGGGTGATGCGCACCGGGGACAGCGGGCGGGCGGGAGCAGCCAGCGGCAGGACGAGGTGCAGCCTTACGACACTTCACTGATGACTCACTTGGCAATAAAAGAAAGGCAATCACAGCCATGCTTTACCACCCGCCTGGCCCAGCTCACTCCTTGCTCCGGAGTCTCCTGTAGTTTTGTATCCCGCCGCTGCCAGGTGTTTGTAAGGCAACAGTGCGTTCCAGCGTGCAGCAGTGAGCTCGGCCGGGCTTTAAAAATAGCTTCTCGGTCAATAATTGACTGTTTGGAAATGGTGCTCCATGTCGGATCAGAGAGGATCGACATCTCCGTAAGGCAAGAGTGAATGATTCACAGCAGAGAAAAGGCAGTAGGCTTTGGAAAGCGCTACAGCATGCTGTTTTAGTACAGAAAGTATTTCAGCCTGAAGCACACACTCTGTTTCGCTGACAGTGGATCAAAAAAAAAAAAAAGTATATAAGTGTGTTTGGGTTTCTTTTTCAGTTCTCTAGAGGGGGCAGTTTACTACCTAAAGCCTGAGTTGAAGCTACTAGCAGCCTCCGCTCAAATGAATCCTTAGGAATTAAAAGCAATATTTCCTCAAGAAAGTGAAGAGAGGAGCCCGTTGTCTACGGGATTTGGAAGGTGCCTCTCATACTGAAAGGGTGATATGGTTAAGGGAAATTTAAAAAAAAAAAAAAAGAGAGAGAAATTAAAATAATAGAGGAGAGAGAGGGGGAAGGGCAAGAGGAAGAGAGAGAAAGAAAGGGAGAGGAGAGGAGAGGAGAGGAGAGGAGAGGAGAGGAGAGGAGAGGAGAGGAGAGGAGAGGAGAGGAGAGGAGAGGAGAGGAGAGGAGAGGAGAGGAGAGGAGAGGAGGAGAAGAAGAGAAAGAAGAAGAAGAGAAGAGAAGAGAAGAGAAGAGAAGAGAAGAGAAGAGAAGAGAAGAGAAGAGAAGAGAAGAGAAGAGAAGAGAAGAGAAGAGAAGAGAAGAGAAGAGGAAGTAGACCAGAGCCTTTATTGGATACACTTTCCTGGTGCAAACAGTCTCGTAAAACTGGGCGTGAGAGGTGTGTGAGGTGAAGCAGCGAACTCGCTTTATAAGCTTTCCCAGGTGCGGAGGGGTCCTGCGCCTGCCGCACTGCCATACGCTGCGTTCTCCGGGGCTTTTCCCGTGGTCGCACCCCTGTGAGCCCGGGGCTGTGCCAGCCTGTGCCCGGGGCTCTGCCGTTGTCGCTGCGCCGTAGGGCGGCTGCGTGGCGGTGATTAGCCCCGCGCCTGTCTGAAGGCACCGGTTTCCGTGAGGGATTGCTCGGAGAGGATCTGGGCCGGCGGCAAACAGGAATGCTCAGCGGGAAAGGAAGGGGGACAGGATGCGGATTTATCTCCTGAAATACTTCCCTCTAAGGCTTTTTGTTCGGCTTTGGATTCAGATTTCCCAGCAGAAAAGTTTCAGTCCTCCATTTATTTATTTCTTATATTACTTCTGCGAAGTTTGTCTTGAACATTCCCCCAGAAAAGAACTCTTTCGCTAGTCTGCTGGGAAAATAAATTCAGCTTTCTCGGGGACACTTTCCGACACAAAGCTAGAAGGGAGCGTGCTATTTGATGCCCATCGAGCAAACCCCCAATGTGGGAAATGTCCCTGCTTAGAGAAAAAGGCTTTCAAACTTGCCCAGGTTCCGTGGCCTCTTTGAAGCTCCAAGAAACTGGAGCTTTCCTTTAAATATCATCACACAGAACCTTCTACCTTGAAAACAAAGAAGTGTAAGAAGCTCCAGATTATTTAAAACTAGACCGTGTTTTTTTAATGTATATGTACATACATTTAAACAGGGAAGTATAAAATATTCCAGGTCTTGCTTCTCGTACTAATCAAGGCTGCTGGAGTCTCCCCAAGCCATCATCTTTTGTAATTATAATTACACGCGTCAATCAAGACCTTCAGGCAAAGTCAGAACAAGGCAGGTAAACTCAGGAGAGAAATCACATTTTTAAAAGTTTGGAGAACTTAGTAAGGAATGTAGAAGAGATTAGAAGAAAGGGTAATTAAGGTTGCTCAAGGCAATCGTGAGAGCTAGAACTCCATGTTAAATTAAATGTAGGCACAAGGGACTAGGTATCATTTATAATATGCACCTCCCTAAACTGTTACTTCGGAGAAATGTGGATGTGTAATAACCACTCCAAAGTATTTTCACCCAAAGCGATAGTTCGCGGAGTGGCTTTGCGAGGTACAGTGTGAACTCGCTCCAAACGCTTCCCCGGCGTAATAACATTAAGCCCACAAGCAGCAACAAAGACCACAGGGACTGGTGCTAGGGCCGTGCCCGAGGGAGAGTGTTGGCCAGGGAGAGCCGGCCCAGGCCAGCTCAGCTGCCAGAGGGGACAGGCGGCCGTCCCGGCCGGGCTGCCCGCAGGGGCCGCAGCCCACCTGCCTCGTCTGAGTTCGGACCGGTTTCGCCTGCCCGATCCGGACGCGGGGTATCTTTCCCTGGCTTACACCTAAAACGCGAGCGCCTTTCCCGAAGCAGCAATAACGAGAGCAGCGGCACGGGGCGGGAGGGAAGGGATCGGCTCTTTCCCCGACGGAGCCGCGCGGGCTGCGGGACCCAGATCCGGCCGTGTCCTGCCGTTGTGCTAAACTTCCCACGGTTGCTCTAACTGCAGCCGGACCTGTGCTCTGACAACCTTTCTTCTGCGGGGAATGGCTGCGAGGAGGCCGAACTCCTCTGCGAGCCGCCCCCGGAGTCCTTTGGCCACCCGTCGGGCCAGCAGCAGGCTGAAGAGGCCCGGCTGCAGGCTTACGAGGCAAGAGGACCGAGGCCCCACGGAGACGCCCGGCTCGCAGCCCCGAGCATCTCCCGGCGGGCGCCTGGAGGAGAGGAGCGGAGCCGCCGCTGCGCTGCGGACGCCAGCGGTGCGGAGCCGCCCGGGCTCAGCGAAGGACGATGGTACAAGGCGACGCATGCGAGAGGGGTTCCTTGTAATTCACGTATCTGGGAACAACATCCAAAGGGACAAGACGGGGTGTCAGCCCGAGTGACTTCTGCCTAGAAACAAGAATGCTCCTCCGGGATGGTTTTCAGCCATCCCGCCTTGGCCATCTAGCCGCTCCCGCAGGTCGTCGTTTTGCTGTGCTAAAACTTAGTCGCAGGCGAGCTGCTAAACTGTGAAATTATAACTTGAGAAATAACGTGTTGATATAGCTCAAGAGTTGGCCTGCTTCGCCCTCCCGCCCGAAAGGGAAAGGGGAAAAGTTGAGAATGGAAGGAGCTCGAAAGGTCCGAGCTTCTCTGCGCGTCGGGTTTATCCCCCAAAAGTTAAACCCTGCATAGAGAAGGAAAAATACATTTTCTGCTCCAGTGGTGCTGGTGTTTGGCTTGAGATCTTCGCTGAATTTAGCAAAGGTCTCATCTTCCAGTTAATGGATGCAAAAAGTTTAAACTGTCTAGAAAAGAGTACATTTGAGTCCTTTGTCAGCAAGTGAAGGGCTTGCCCCATCGCTACTCACCTTGTGATCATCACGAATATTTAGTAAGTTACAAGAAGGGCCAGTTTTCATAAACTTTCTCCCAACCAATGGGAAACGCTACACTCTGCGCTGGAGACAGCTCCGCGCCTCACTTTCAATCGGAAGCAATTTTCACGGCAAATATTTTCAGCTCTGAATATACACAACGGAGATGAAAGTGCGAGGGTAGTACCGGCAGCCGAGCGCTCGGGCGGCGGGCTCGGATGCTTTCGAAGGTGCAAATACCGCTCGTCTCACTTCGCTAAACCTTCGCGCCGCAGTGCGAGCGGCGCGGAGCCCCCCGAACGCTCCCGGCGTGGAAGGGGTGGGGAAGGCAGCGGGGGCGGGCAGACCCCAGGCCCAGGTCGCCGAGGGGGTCGGCACCCCGCCGCCCCCGGGCCCCTCGCCACGCCGCGGGGCCGCCAGGCTGGGGCATCCACTTGGGCCAAACGAGTTCTTTGGGACAACCTGGAACTAAGTGCACTCGTTGCACCGTCAGACGGAGAAGGGAAGCTCTTGCTCAAGCGGTGGCTCTGCCAGGGTATTAGCTTTTGTGCAAACGACGCAACTGGCACCGATAGATTTCGCAAGAACTTTAAGGGAAGAAGTCCCAAAAAAAGCAGAATAGGTACAGCGAGCTCTAGCGCAGCTCCCTCCCGCTTTTCTCAGGTTCCAGGGCTGTGCGGCGGCAACGTGACCACAAGGGCTGGGGTTCTCCAAACGCAGGGGTTACCGCTACCTACCCCCGCCCGGCCGGAGGGAAGGCGAGGGCCGAGCGTCCCGCAGCCCCCGCCGGCCCCAAGGGAGCTGGAGCGGGGCTGCCCACCTGCAAGGAGGCACACCACGGGAGAGAGAGTAGGCGCAGCCCTCCTTGGGGGTGCTGGCAGCCCCTCGGGCTCCGCTGGGGCCAGGAGGGTGGCTGCAGCCCAGGCACCCGCAGCCCAGGCACCCGCCCTACAGCCCGGTTTAGCAACCGGGCAGGGGGTGAGCACGCTGGACAAGTGTGTGCTCTCCTGTTCGTCTATGTGTGCGCGGTGGGTGTTGCTCATCCCGCCTCTGCCTTATTGGTTGCAAGGGTGGTGTTTGGACCCCCTTTGCCGGAGCCCCCTGCGCCCTGCAGCCCCCGGGCTCCGGGAGCGCCTCCCCGCGGGCCCGGGGTTAGAGGTCCCGACTCGGCACCTCCGCACTTGTGGCGGGGGAAAGAGAGGGAGGAGAAGGAGGAGGAGGGAGGAAGGGAGGAGGGGGACGGGGGTGGGAACCCTGTCCAGCAGCACCAGCAGCGGCAGAGCGCTCCTCGGCACTGTGCCGCTCCGCATGGATCGGGGCGCCGGGCTGCCGCCGCGCTGAGCCTCAGGCGGAGCTGCGGGCTCCGGGGTTCCTCCTTCCTCCCCGGCACCCCCGGTCTTCCTCCTCCTCCTCCTCCTCTCCTCTCCGCCCCCGCCGCTTGCAGCCCGACTACCGCTCCGCGGCTCAGCCAGCCGCGGGCACCCGGCGGTGCTTGCCGGCGGCTGGGGCCACTCGTTGCTCCCGCTGAAGCAGAGTAAGGGCTGGCGTGGAGCAGAGGGAGGGAGGAGGAGGAGGAAGAGGCAGCGGCCGCCAAACGCCCCTTGCTCCAGCTAAATCTGTGCTGCCGTGTCCAGGTGCCGGTGTCGCGGACGGACACGGAACTCCCAGCCCGGCCCGCAGCCGTCTTGTCATGCTACCCAAAGTGGAGACGGAAGCCCTGGGACTCGCCCGGTCGAATGGGGAACAGGGACAGATGCCGGAAAACATGCAAGGTAAGGGGGGAAAGGTACGGCACTCCCCCTCCGCGCACGCCCGTGTCCCCTCGGCAAACCGCCCCTTCGCCTTGCCAAAAAAAAAGTTTATGACTGCTGCCTGCGAGCTCCCCCGCCGTCGCTCTCTCCGCGCCCCGCCGAGCCCCTGCTACCGTGGGCCAACATCTAGTGTGGCTCGGGGACCGGGGCCACGGCACGGCCCCCGGCAGGAGGTGCAACCGCTGCCGTGGAACTGTCAAGCATCTGGCCGGCCGAAGCCTTTCCCGGGGTGTAGACGCCCCACCGGTCACTGCCAGAAGACACTGGCCCCGCTGCAGATCCGGGGGCTTTCAGTCTCGTCCCCGGTTCGCGCAAAACCGACTCGAAGTCTATGGCGGGGGAGTTACCCGGGGAAGACCGGCCGAGCACCCCCTGTGCCACAAACCGTCCTGAAACGGGGCCCTGAGGGCTCTGCCCCGTGAGCACGGCTCCCGCAGACACAGCGCAGGTGGCAGCGGCGCGAAACTTTACAGCGGAGAGCCCCGACGCCGCGGCAGATTTGCGCCCTTGTGGGGTACCCGGGAAGGCAGCGGGATTCCCGAGCGGGAGTGGCGCTGAAAATGCCTCTCAGGGGCGGGACGAAGCCGTTCTCGGTGTCCTGCTCCGGGCTGCAGCGCTGCGGGGAGGGAGGCGGCGGAGATCCCGTTTTAGGGCCGCCGCGGGATGTCGGCTCCCTGCCTCGCCCCACCCTGCCCTCCGCTCTTCTCCCAAGACAGAAATTCCCTTCCCGGCTGCTCTTTCGAAATTATCGCCTCTCCTCCCAGGAGCCTGCAGGGAAGCAGGGGCGAGGTGGGCCAGGGGCCTCGGAGGTGCTGAGGGCGGCTCATCCGCCCCTTTTCTTGCCCGCGAAGGAGGCTCCGTGCCAGGACACGGCGCTCGGAAAGCCCCTGCTTTCTCACTTGGCTTTTCCTGCGAGGAGAAGAAACTTCTTCTCAGAGCCGGGCAGTAGAGCCGCGGTCGCGGGAGCAGAGGGGAGGGCCTGGCCCTCCTCCTCCCCTGTCTGCGGCCGCCCCGTGTCTGCCCCAGGTCGTGCCGAGGTCGCTCTGGAAACGTTTTCCCGGCTGTGTGCTGGCGGGTTCATGCTGCCCGCGCTCTCCGGCAGCTCTCCCGAGCGCCGGGGCGCAGCCTCCTTGCCGTGGCGCAGGGAGCGCAGCTCCCGCACTCCCAGCAGGGCGTCCGGTCCGCCGGCTTCAGGCGGACTCTGACCACGCTGGTGCCCCAAACTGTCGCAGCGCGGAGTCACCGGCCAAGACGCGACATCCCAAGCGGTGCCGCTGCGATGCCCGGCGTCCCTTGCCTTGCTCAGAAGCCGTCTGCCGCCACTGTGCATGCCGAACTGATCGGAGTTTTAGCAGCAGGGAAGGAGAAAGAAACCGGCCTCGCGGTGAGCGGCAGGATTTCTTTTTGGGAATAAGCAGTGAGGCTGACTGGGCTTTTTGTGGGGGGAGCCCGGCTCGAGCGCCCGCACTCTGTGCCTTCCTTCAGCTTGTTGTAACCCGCCTCGCCCCCTCCCGACGGCCGGCTCCTCCCCGGCTTTTCCCCGAGTGACAGAAACTTCGGGTGGCCCCGGCGCGCAGGTTTCCCGCCCCAGTACCGGGGATGCTGGCTGGGCAGACCCCGACTGCATCCCCTGCGAAAAGCGGTCCCGGCCGGCTGTCCCTCTGCCGACCTGCGCCGCCGGGGGCTACGAGCGGCTTCCACGTCGCCGAGGGACCTGGCTGCGACCCCCCGGGCCCTGGATACGGCGCTCACCCTATCGGCGGGAGCAGGGGGAGACGAGCTGGCTCGAAGGGGTGGCGGTCACCCCGAGACAACTCGGTTGGGAGGGCGCGGAGGGCGTTGTTCTAAGCTAGTTTTGCTATAATAGTAAGTTACTTTTCTTTAACGCGGCGCAAAAGTGCTGTGTCTGTAAGAGACAAGTTTAGGCTAAGTAAATATTTGCAGGCTGATGTTGAAAGAAAACTTTAAAGAAAACGAACTGAGTTTTAAATACACAAGTGACACAATCTTTTCACTCTGGTTTTTAAAGCTTGCCCCTTATCATTTTCGGATTTAAATGAATTAATTTAGTTTGATTCCACATAAGGACTAGGTTAAGGGCACACTGTAAATAAAAATATTTACGACATGAAACTAAGGAGCTGATGGCTTGTGTTCCAGTTGCTAAGTATGCAGATTTGCTATTGATGAAAAGTTGCATTTCTCAATGCAAGCTGCGTTTTGATTTTTTTTTTTCCCCAGTTTGCAGTGGTGTGTGTGAGCTTTCTCTCTAGATGAGAACAGCTGCAGAAAAACTGAGTTATTAATGTAAATTCTAATTTAATGTGTTATTTGTCCTTTCCACAGTGTCTCAGTTTAAAATGGTGAATTACTCTTACGATGAAGACCTTGAGGAACTGTGTCCAGTCTGTGGAGATAAAGTGTCTGGGTACCATTATGGACTTCTCACCTGTGAAAGCTGCAAGGTTCTGTACTAATTACTTCGTACAAACACAAGAACAGCAAAAAAGTTTCAAATATTATTAGAAAAAAAAGATAGTTAAAGAAAAGTTGTGTAATAATTTGACTCTGTTCTGATACGTTTCTTGTTACATTCACATGAAAAATTAACCACCAAAAAGCTTTAGAATTTAGAAGTCTCTTGGAGAGATCTCATCTGCACAAATTGAAACAATTTGGACTGTTTTGAATTGTAGTTTTAACATTGTTTTTAAGTATTTTGCTGTTGTTAAGTGATGTAATTCTAAAATAATTTTCATTCCTAACTGTCCTAAATATTGATTTTAGTTGATTTGTATACATTCAGGGTATTTCTGTTGCTGGAGGATAAAGTAGGAAAAGATCAGCTTTGCAAAATCTAATGCAGCTTCCGTAAGATTTATTTCATCCTTCAGTATTACGATGTAAACTTCTGTGACTATAATGGCCTTTTTCATACAATCTATAACTGTCAGAGCCCACTTGACACACAAAATCAAGTAACTAATGTATGATTTGTTTTAGATTATTAATTTTGAGGATAAAATATTTGTAAATTCAACTTATCATATTGGAAGATAAATATATCTGCATGTTTCTATTATACCAAAAGGTTTAAATACTATAAGAATTTATGACATATAAAATTGGTCTTGTAATTTTTTAAGTTCTTTACAGTTATTTAAGTAATGCACATGTGATGTTTAAGTAATGCACATGTGATGTTTAAGTTTCCTTTACCAGAACAATGCAATTTAAAATATTTAGCTGTATGGAAAAATTAACTTAGCACATTATATTTTCATTAAAAAATAATCAATGAGAAGTGAACAACAAGCACTTATTATGCCTCTAACATGCACCAGTGGGATGTACAGTAGCCAGAGGTACTCTGTATTTCTGCTATCTCTGCAACAGAGTCCCTACTTATTTCGTGTAAAACTACTTTAAAAGGGAGACTTTAATAATCTTGCTTTCATTAAAGAATACAAAATAAACTAGTCAGCCTCACTATTCCTGTTACCACTGTTTGGGGCACAGGAGGCTATAGCCAGTCTTACCAAGCTTTGACATAAATCTATAAAAATAGCTCTAACACAAGAAAAGCTCCTCTGGAGTCTGGTGGTTTTCTCCTGAGTACATCTCACTGCAATTTAAAACAAACTGTGTAACTTCATAAATGCTCAAGTGGTGTCTGAAATATATGGTACAAGAATTTCCATAAAATAAAATGCTAAAACACACTATTCAAGTAAAACAGGCTAACTTTTGTATCTGTCATGCAGGGATTCTTTAAGCGAACAGTCCAGAATAACAAAAGGTACACATGTATAGAAAATCAGAATTGCCAGATTGACAAAACACAGAGAAAACGATGCCCTTACTGTCGATTTCAAAAATGTCTAAGTGTTGGAATGAAATTGGAAGGTAAGAGCTATAGTCTTGATGATATTGTCAACTATGTTATAGATTGATTTTGAAAATGATAGGATTACATATGTTATTATGGGCTATTTTATTTTTAAAATGCTCTGATTTATCATGTTTTTGAAATTATAGTGAAAGGTGACTTTGTGTGCTAATTGAAATTGTTGCTTTATAGAAAAATCTAATGAGTAAATGGTAAATCACTAACAACTAGTCAAAATCATAATCTATTTTTTCATATATATATGTGTGTGTAATTTGATATTTCAGTATGTTAGAGTTTGTGAATGAGTGGATCTAGACAGAATAGTTTTGCAGCTTTGAAAAAAGACTTAATTTATATTAAACATAAAATATGTAAGAAGTGTCCAGATTAGAAAAAATAGCTATGGGGAGTGATCTGATTTTATTTATATTTTATCTAGTGCATTTGCTGTTGTTGTGTGTGTTGTTTTGGTTTGGTTTTTAATATATATTCTTCTGACAATAAGGCAGAAAACATAGAAACAGATAAAATAAGGGGTTTTAGGACACCAACTTGCCTTTGAGATTAAGGAACCAAATAATCTCTAAAGTTGTGTCCTATATTTTTGTGATGCTAAACCTGAGACACTATTGCAAATGAAAGAGAATAAGGCATTTTGAAGTATACTTTTTGACTGCATTTCACTTTCTCATGTATAGAGAACAATACCCTTTGAGATAACTGAATGCAAAATCACCAGACTTGAATTTGAGAATCATACACAGTTCATTCTAACTTTGATATATAAAACACTAAAATCCAGATCTCACTGCAAATTACATTTCTGCATGACCAAGGACAAGTTCTTAAATTCCTTATTCTTAAAATTGTACTGAAATGGCATTCACCCTAAAAACTTAACCAGGAAAAATCAGGCCAAGGTGAGCAACCATAAAGGATAAGACCCAGTCACCTGAATCTGGCAAAGGAAAGCTGTTGGTATAACTGAAGATAAACAGAAAAATCAGTTTCATGGATTCAGTACTATTGTGTTTGTCCACAAGACTAGGAGTGACACACTGCACTAAACATCTCGAATCACTACATGATCTTCCAAATTCCAGTGGTACAATAAAAGAACATTTGGAATCCTTTTCTCATTGTTGATCTTAAGAATAAGGATAAAATACATTTATCTATTGCTTTTAACTCCTCTCAGTTGCTGACAATGACACAGGACCAAATTTTCTTTTCTGTGATTACATGTAGTTCACCTTATAGGAGTTATTCAAAAGTATTTGCTAATCAAATTTGGCTCACAGTTTTTAATTGCAGAATACCTGGGAGGATACTATGTATACAGATTTCAAGTGAATTACATTTATCTTTGTAGTGATTTAATTATTTCAATTTTCTGCATTTTGCTCAAAATCAATATTCAACAGCAATATTAGTAGCAGCATTTTTACTACAAAATTAAGCAAAGTGCCTGTAGTTTTAAAGGTACTCTAGAAAATATACTTTAGCTTCCTTATCCACACATCCATACAACCTCTTTTCCTTTGTTTAAAAAGCTGGAAGAACAGGCGCTTCCATAATTCTAAATACTTGTGACATTTATATGTGTATTTCCCTGATAGCAATATATATATAGCCTTAAAGTCGAGTTCATAAACGACCATGGACAAAAAAAAATCATTAAACGTTAAAGTCCTTATGATAATGTACAGTATTGTGCGTATCTAGCATTCATAATAAATTTTTAATGTTCTACTAATCCCTAAGATAAAAAGCTCAAGAACTTAACCTCCAGCAATCTCAGCAGTCTCAACATGTCACCAGGCTGTCAAAGGTTCCTCTTTCAATCTAATTGCCGTTGGGCAAGGTGGGCTTGGTGAGAGCTCCTCGCTAGTCCATTACATATATACCATGGTGACAGACACTGCTGTGACAGAGACCACCAGCACGACTCCCAAGGCAGCTGTTGAGGTGGATTTGTTTTAATTATTTCTAATTCCAGAGATATTATAAGACAGAACAGTGTCAATAGTTTCTGTTTCACTTCTACCTTCTGTGTGGAAGGCAGCAAGCTGACAGCTTTCTCTCTGCACATTCCAACTGCAGCTAAACATTTCTGTAAAGCTGTTAGCTAACTAGAAATCACTTAAAGTTTTACCCCAACCTGAACAGAATCATCAAAAGGAAATATTTACCTTTTGCCAAGAAAAACATATTCCCCTTTGTGACTACTGAACATTTCACAATTTACATTTCAGATGTTTTGCTGCGGTGGAAGGCAGTAATGGAATGATTATAATGAGACAATGTGGTCTGCTGGATCCGTCTCAGACAAATTCTGGACATCAGCCCTTGTTTCTTAGTGACATAGTAGCTTGACATAAAACCAAATATACATTGAGATCTCCACATGATCCCATAGCAGGTGTGAAATTCCTGTGGCCAACCATTGTGTTTGTCCCTGTGTCCTAATCAATGTAAAGAGAAGTCCTTCTATGTTAGTAATATATGCATGTGATATTTAAGTTACCAGAAAAAAAGTGACATTTGTTAAGTCAAAATTAACCGTTTCCTTTAGGGCTAAAAGTGCTACTTTGAATTTTTACATTTCTGCTCTGTGCTAATGTACGTTTCATTAAAGAACACTGATTCCAAGTTTTAATTATTATTTACTTCCTCCTCTCCCCCAACAGCTGTGCGAGCGGACCGAATGCGTGGCGGTCGAAACAAGTTTGGACCAATGTACAAGAGAGACAGGGCATTGAAGCAGCAGAAGAAAGCTCTTATCCGAGCAAACGGACTTAAACTGGAAGCCATGACTCAGGTGATTCAAGCAATGCCAACTGACCTGACAATATCCTCTGCAATCCAGAACATTCATTCTGCCTCCAAAGGCCTACCTCTGAACCACACTGCCTTGCCTCCTACAGACTATGATAGAAGTCCCTTTGTAACCTCTCCAATTAGTATGACAATGCCACCCCATGGCAGTTTGCAAGGCTACCAAACCTATGGCCATTTTCCAAGCCGTGCTATCAAGTCCGAGTACCCTGACCCTTACACTAGCTCACCAGAGTCAATAATGGGCTACTCATACATGGATAGTTATCAAACAAGCTCACCAGCAAGTATTCCACATCTGATATTGGAACTCCTGAAATGTGAGCCAGATGAGCCGCAAGTTCAAGCCAAGATCATGGCATATCTGCAGCAAGAGCAAGCCAACAGAAGCAAACACGAGAAGCTCAACACATTTGGGCTTATGTGTAAAATGGCTGACCAAACCCTCTTCTCCATTGTTGAGTGGGCCAGGAGTAGCATCTTTTTTAGAGAGCTTAAGGTAGGTAATAATCTTACATTACATTATCATGCAATCAAGAAAAACAAAACAAAACAAAACAAAACAAAACTTTTGTTACAATGTTGTACTTCAAACAAGAAAGTATGGGTTTTCTTTTTTTTTTTGCCCCCTCCAAGCATCTCATTCTTAATTTATTCGTCTTGAAGTAGGCAGACTATTATGACGAGAAACTTGCAGTTGTATTCCACCCGAGCCTGTAATTAGCTGTAGCAAAGAGATTCAAGTTTCAGTTCTGGTCTTCTGTACCTCGCTATTTATCACAATGGTTATTAACCTGTATAGGGCCTCACATAAGTTTCATTCCTTCCCTGTCAGTATTGCTCACTGTCTGGCTTGAATTCAGAGTTGTAAGTGTGCCTGTTACACCATTCTACATTCATTTCTGTAATTATTTTATTACTCCATTTAACATATGGGGGAATGCCATTTTGTCCATCTCTGTACCCTTCTTATATAAGCCCATTTTTTGAATATTCACTTTCTCATTGGGATATTATTTTGTGCATTCTTATGTGTGTAGTTAAGCATGAAGGCTGAATCCTAAGTAGGGTATACACAGAACAGAAAGCAAGGAGGAAGAAAATACTTTCAGGACTCCTTTTGGTTCTCAC
Source organism: Nesoenas mayeri (assembly GCF_963082525.1). NCBI lineage: Eukaryota > Metazoa > Chordata > Aves > Columbiformes > Columbidae > Nesoenas > Nesoenas mayeri. The sequence goes on along the minus strand of NC_137554.1, from coordinate 16,774,529 downwards.
CACCACTGATACATGGGGGTTTTCCTTTAATCTAGGCTGGCTACAATAACTTTCGGGCTCTTAATTTTGTTGGCGCACCCAATAAATCCCTATGCACAGCTCTGGTTGCTAGAAATTCTCCCACTGACATTCCTAGGACTTTTTGCTAAGGCACTCTTGTAGTTTGTTGTGGTCAGGTCTGAAGTTGTAAGGCAGAAATTTGAGATCAGACAATAGAGATAAACTGCAGTTTTTAACACTCTCTTGATACAGAAATTAGCTCTAGAAATAATAAAATATCTTCTGTATCAGGAAAACCTCCAGATTATGAACTCAAATCACATCTGAATTTCTCTATTATATTGCTAGTTACTGAATCTCTGTCTGATACACAGAGATGTTTTTGCCACAACTATTTACTTCTCAAATCTGTTCTGCAACCACCCATAATTTCTTGCTGACTACTGTCAAGCTGGAGGAAAATAATATGAAATCCAAATACAACAATTACAGTAGAAGTTCACTGAGAATTGAATCTACATGAACCAAGAGCACAGAAGGAAGATCCCCTCAAAAAGCAGCAGGCAGGATACTTGCCACAACAGTATTTCTGTCATAGCCATCATGATGCAGACAAATTAAAAAGCTGATTACAAGAAAAGCAAGGTGTGTATGTTGCATACGCAACTCCAGCTTCTCTCTAGTTTTTCAAGAGAATGGTTGCAGGAACCATTAGAAACTCTGTCTATATAAAGTGAAAGAAGGGGGAAAGTTTACTCAGAGGGGAAAAAGAAAATGGATTAAAGAAAGGAAAAGACTGCCACATCTTTGTTTGCCAAGTTGTTTACAATTTTATACTAGAAAATATATAAGCCACGCTGCCCATTCTAAATAATTTAAAAATTAAAATTGCAAACACATTACAATAGAATATGTCCTAAATATCAGGGACCAGATCCTTCTCCCCATACACTGGGGAGTACTTTAGTCTGCAGTAGCCATGTTAAAGACCACTGAGACTTGGGGAACTAGATACTCCTCAGTGTAAGAATTTTTAAGTTATGATCTGCCTTAAAATTCCAGTTATTATTAAAATGAGAATATTAAAAGATATTCAAGCAACGTTTACTTTTTATGGTTCGGTGGCTTAATCTATAGGTAGATTTTATAAGCATTCAACACGCTATACTGGGAATAGTTTTAGAAATGTCCTTCATCTCCAACCTCAGCCTGGATGATATTCTTCAACCAACATATGTTTACTAGCATGGACCCAAAAGATGCATACATTTGTTTCACAAAAATGCTGACCAACTTCTCCTGGCTCTGGATGTATATAGACACTACAATGTACATACAGACTTCTGGAAAGATATATATTCTAGAAATTCACTACATAGAGCCTTGGGCTAGTGAACTGACTTTGCACATTTTTAGAAGGCATTGGTTTCATCTTAGTACTTGTACCCTTTACATCTTAGAAACTGAGAGTTCAGACAGTTTCATACCATCTGCTATATCCAGATTTTTTTTTTATTTTTTTTTTTTTTTTAATCAGACAAGATCAACTAAACTGCACAGCATTCCAGAACAGTAACAACACACTTGGAAATCCATCCATCTATCCTTCCACACCCAATATTTAGGGACCAGATTACATAAAATGCTAAGAACTTTAAACTTCTCAACTTCAAAAAAGTGAGGTGCTCAAAACATGTTTAGATCAGACTCTGTTAACAGCACCAGGTTAACACCATCTCTCTTTGTAGCTGAGATGAGAGGATCAGAATTAAACAAAGGGTTTCCAAACCTGAATGCAGCTCTCTTCTATCCATCCACGGTTTCAGTTTCTTCTAACCAAGGTAGCAAAAGCAGCTATTTCACATTGCTCCACAGAACATGAATCCCTGTAGGAGAGGGAAAAACTCCTAAGGATATGACAGATTCTAAGTGCAGAGGGAAGGGTAAGGCAATTGTTATAAAGACGCAACTAAATTTTCAGGAAATTTTTGTTCCCTACCTATACACAGCTGAGAAGTACATATTTGCTTGAGAAGATATTTTTGTGTTATTCCTACATGTTTGAACGTAACAACTGAGATGTCTTTCAGATAAGACAGGTGCATTAGTAGAACTCTGGGACTAAAATTTGTAAAGACTCAAATAATTAAACAGTAAAAAAGTACAGATGTGTTTTTTATGAAATTCATCTTTTGAAGTCAGAATATTTTGTAATTAGTAATTACATCATAGATTCTGGGGTTTGACATCACATGTTACTTGCTTATTCATAATGAGAAGTGTTTCTGTATAATTATTTATACACAGATGAAATAAGAATACTGAGACAACCTCCCAGTACACTCATGATGATACTAATAGTAATAGTAAAGAAGGCTTTTGTTTGCTATTCTGGAGTTGCTGAAAGCTCAGTAAATATCAAAGTAAGATATATCCATCTTATCCTCAGCTAAGAAAACTCAGGAATGCCCTGGGGATGCTAGATTTGTAGCCAGCTGTCTTAGTCAGGTGAAAGGTCTTTGTACAAAGCTAAAAAGAAAATATTGCAGGAGTTTCTAGAGTCCAAAGGTTACCTGGCCCCAAGGAAGGATGCAGACAGTTGCACTGGACCGGTCTTTCCTCATCAGCACACACCAGGGAAAATTCAACAACTACTTCCAGAGCTCCAGAACCCATTAAAAAAAAAGCAGTCTTTGCTTGGGGCAGGAAAAAAACAGGACCTGCACTGTAGGACAGTCCTCAGGATACTTTCTCCTGGCTGAGGATCAGAAAATTATGTTGATAGTTACAAAAAAGGCACTAAAGCACTTGTGACTCACAAAAAAATATTACCTTGACTTATTTTGCTATTTTAGCGAGGATGTCATAGGTCAAAGTACTATGTGAGCACAAACCCATTTAGTGAATGATTGCAGGAAGGGCCAGTGCACTTCATGTTAAAGAAGCTCATCCTAGAGCTATTCACTGACTTTGCAAATTTAGACATTCATTGATGTCAGACTGCATCAGTTCTGTGACAGGTTTCTTGCTGTTAGGACAAATTTTTCCATGTTTACACTAGCCACAAATGTGGCCTTCAAAGAAACAATGGTTTAACCATGTATCTCAAAAGGACCCTATCTATAGAACTTCTCCTGTACATGGTAACACAGATGTTTTGACAGCTAATAAGTGAACAGAGGCCTCATTTGGTATTACATATTCCTCATAAGCACAGCTACTATAATAGCAGAGTTCCAAATTATTTCTTAAAGCAGTGCAAACTTAGTGTGAATTGGATTAACAGAAGCCCTGGAGTCACTTAAATTTTTTCTGTAAAATATATTTACATAGATATAGTAATATAATACTGAATACATCAGCTTTTATCTCAAATTTCAGTCTTTATGTAATTATCAAGAAATGCGTAGAAAATAAGGATTTACAGCACAGAGATCAAATTATTAAACTGAATTAACAAAAAATAGAAAAAATAGGCTAGGTTTGTTTGTTTGGTTTGGTTGTTTGTTTTGTTGGGTTTTTGGTTTAATGTTGGGTTTGTTGTTGTTCTTGTTGTTTTGGTTGGGGTTTGTTTGTTTGTTTTGTTGTTGTTGTTAGTTGTGGTGGTTTTGTTTTTTAGAAGAAATATCAGCAGTGTAATACCTTAAAAGTTCTTCTTCAGGGTGATGAAAGTTTGATATATTATTTAGACTTAAGTGATCAAAGGCAATTTGATAACTCAGAGTGCTTCTGCACTTTGTAGTATGTGTTTATCAGGACAGCAAATGTAACTAACAAAGATGATGAAATAAAACTTCTGCAGTGTTCTTTTAATCAGGGAAGCTGCCAGAAACTGAGATCCAGGATTTCCCTTAATATCAGTAATCAGATGAGTTAATATGTTGTCACGAGTAGCTGTTGATTTTTAGTCTGGTTTACATGTATCTGAATCTGAAAAGATATTTCTCAAATATTTTTAAAAATTGGGGAAAGGGAAAAGTATTTCTCTTACACAGCCAAATAATTCTTTGCTTTAGAATCATTAATTTAATTTCACAAATAGTAGAAGCATTGCTATAGAAAGAAACCTCAGCAGGGAAGCTGGTCTTCAAGGAAGCATGGTATTATACCTGCCACCCAGATGAACCTTGTAGGGGAACACTCTGTTAGAAGATAACTTCATGATATTCTGGCTCTCTTCTGAACAAAGGATGTGACTAAGTTCTATATTTCAGTGTGTGGGCATATAGTTTTACAGCCTTTCTAAACAGTTTGTTCAGCACTAAGCTTCTGGACTTTTTCTAGGGGTAAAAAGAAAGATGACATTCTCCTATGCCCATTCAGTCAGAGCTGGGTACTTCAGTTTCACACTGTCATGTGGTCTTATCACCTCTGGTAGCAGGAGACTGAGTTCAGTCACTCTGGATTTAATAAATTTTCCACCTAATACCCAACATTGAGCAGCCTGCTGAGCCTAAGAGCCACGCTCCGGGCAGGGTTTTTTTGAAAGGCTGCCACTTGGCCACTAGACTGGATCTGAAGTCACCAGTTCACAGGAACAAACTTACCACGTTCCCTTGAACAGCCATGTTGCAATAACAATGTTTTGTCACTTATTATTGGAGAAAACTTGGGCAAGTAGCAATTCCAAAAGCTGTCCAGCCCATCCTAATGCAGGTGACAAGCAGAGATATAATAGGCTGCAGTATGGACACACAGAATTACAGCCATGTTAATAACTTATTTTATTTCCAGACCACTATTTTAAACTATTGTTTTCTGCTGTGAGGATTTGATCTTTTTGCCAAATGATGGGAAGAGCTTTGCACATTAAAATTACATAATTCCAGTCTCTTGGAAAATCACATATATATTTCCTGATTTTGCTTAGGAAAGTCAGAGTTTTATGGGTAGAATGACAGATCTTCACTTGCTAAAAAGTCCTTTTTTTTTGCAAGTTTCTACCATTAAAAAAAAAAAAAAAAAAAAAAAAAAAGGCAAGTCATTTTTCCCCTTAAATTATGACATTTCTTACAACTAGGCAGTAAATCTTACTACAGGAAGAGAACTTGTTTCATTCAGATCCAGAGTTTTTGTACAATAACTGTATCATTCAGATCCAGCACTTGTGTACAATACTTGTATGATGTTTCTGTTGTATGGAATGGTTCCCCGTTACAGTGAAAGTTCGTCTCTATAAATCTATCAAGGCTGTTGAGAATTAAAGATCTTCTGTTAACTTGTAGCCATTAAGATCACCTACAGTAAGGGTGAAATCCTAGCCATACTGAAGTCACATACTTCCTATTAGCCCTGCTGAAGCCCTTAATGTAAATGGATATTATTCTTTACTTTCATATGTAGAGGTAAACTGCTCCAGATCAAGGGATGATCATCTTTGTATATACAGCACTGTGTAGTCAATAACTCACATAATCCACTCAGCTCTAGAGCTGAAAAATGCTAACAAATGACATGAAAAGCAGAGGAAAGTGTGATTTATGAATAAAGATTAAGAGATCTGAATATTCATAGTTTGATGAAGCAACAAATACAACCATATGGCATCCATGTAGAAGCAAAACATCTGAACAAAACAAAGCCATTGGAAAGTGAGGAACTGTGTTCTTCCTGTAGTAGCATCAATAAGAGTTTCCAGAACATTGGGTCATCAAACTTATTATTGGAGAAAAGGCCTAAAGTGGAGAGCTTTCAAATTGTGCAATAAATTGTTAAATCACTCAAAACAGGTTGGATGCACTATACAGCTATCGAGGCGCACGAACATACCACAGGACTTAGATCTTTTCCATTTCCAATTTTAAAATTACTATACAACAGAGTTTCAAATAGAAGCAATAAAGTTGAGAGGCAGACTGCACTTAAATACCTATCTGGTATCTTTCTACTTCCAAACTTTGGCCAGTGTGAATTAACAAGTAGATTTTCAGACTTGTAAAACAGAGTAAGCCAACTATTGCCAGGGAAGCATGTCATTTTATGCTAGCCAGAAGCTTAGCCATAAATTGTTTGTTTGGGGTTTTTTGTTTGTTTGGGTTTTTTGGTCATGCATCAAAGCTACCATGGTTTGCTCTATTTCATAGCCTTAAGTTACAAGACTACTTATAAAAGGAACCAAAGCACAATTGCATTTGCTGGAAACAAAATTCAGTTGCTTATTACCCTATCCCCCAAGGTACAAAAATAGCAACCTCAAGAAACGTGAGTTTTAGTACAAGAGGAAATAATATTTCAGAAAATGAGTGCAATTCAAGAACTATCCAAATTAATGGTAAACATTCAGTTTCAACTCCATTACAGCCAACGTAAAGACAGCAGTGATGTCCAAAATATGGTACTTTGTTAAATGAGCGCAGTACAGGTATTTTAGTAAACTGACATATGAAGTAGCTATTTAATCCCTCCCACTTTTACCACACCTGGCTAGAAAGAGCAGTCAAAAGCAAGCTGAAAAGTAACCACTATCTTTAGGACAGCCTTTAACTGTTTTCTGAATTTTTTTCCCCCCATAAGAAACCTCTTAATTATCAAGTTTGCAACCGTTTCAACTCTGAATAAAAAAAACAGTTTTATTCAAAGTTAATGTTAGCTGTGTCACAGCATGCTGCCTTAGCACATGACAAAATTGATTTGAAACATTGCTCTCCACACAACACAGAAACCAACAAGGTGCCACAGCCCCCACCGCAGCCTTGCTGAGGGGCCCAGCTCTGTCACCCTGTGCCCAGGGATGCCGGCTGAGATGGCCCACCCCAGCACCCTCAGACAGGGCCTCACAAGCCTAGGGACAAGGTATGATTTGAAGGGACAAAGCATGATCTGAAAGGACAAAGCAAGATCACGTACAGGTAATAAGGGATCCTTACCTATGAGGCAGTCCCAGGTTGTGGCTGGAGCTCAAAATGGCGCTGCCGGTGGGGGCAGGTGAGGCCGTTAGAGCTGTGAGGGGCCACAGGTGTGTCAGGGAGAGCAGCTGCGTGCTTTGAAGGACATAGGCAAATAACTCCAGGAGTAAACCATAAAAAAGCAGCTAACTCAAGGGCTAGGTCTTTGCCTCTCTCACACATGCCTTTTCTCTGACCTGAGGCTGACTCTTTGCTGTGTAAAAGAGGCAGTGGCGGGCAGCCTGAGGTGGCGGTGCGGCTGGATGCCATCCCCCGGCCAGGCTCTCCGCTGCCCACGTTTCTGCACCCTGTGGTGCTCAGACCCCGTTGTGGGGCAGGGTGAGGTGTGTGTTGGGATTGGTGCCCAACACTGGGCTCCAGACGTGTGTAACCCAGGCCACAGTGGCGCTGAGGGGCTCCCACAGCCCACCGGGAAGGAGCTGCTCCCTTCCCCATGTCACCATTAGGAGTGGGCTGCAACAGGCCCCTTTGCCCTTCCCCAGTGCTGCCAGGCAGCATGGCTTATTTGTAAAATGGAGACGTGCCCCAGCACTGGCCATGGCTGCCTGGGTTTGCCCTCAACAGAGGTGCAGCACCCCTGCTTCAGCCTGCGTGGGTTCGGGTGGGGGGCAGCTACCAGGGAAGGAGAAAGGGTTAGTCTCACGCTTTGCTTTAATGGTTCCCCAGATCCACTGCTTCCAGTAGAGCTGAGAGACGTGACAAACTTTTCCCCAAAATGTTCTTTATTTGCTATTTTGAAATAGTGACTGAAAGTTATTGCTATTGTTGTCACCACAGGCATATTCATAGTGTAACTACAGAAGAAATAAAAGGGCAGATTCAAGTAGGTATTAAGGAAAACTGAGATAGAATATGGTGCAAGTGGGAAAGTGAAGTTATAATTTTAGGTGGACGTGCTCAGTGTTTTTTTCCACTTCTATAACTGGTAGAAGTTCATTTATAGGTGGTTAGGTCAATATCAGGGCAGTCTGGGCAAACAAATGTTTAACACTGTGTCTTGGAAACATCCCAGTTATTAAGGCAACTACCACAGACAAAAAAAAAAAACCCAACCAACTAACCAACCAACCAACACCCCGATAAATAATCATATTGTGGTGAAAAAAGAAATCTCATCTTGTCTAATTCTGGAATCATCTGTCATACCCATCACTTGGGAAAGAAACTAAAATCTGTTTTCAGAAATTCAGAAATAGAAAAATGCTTTTTACATCTAAATACAGCTCTTGCATTTGTTGAAAGAAAAGTTACTTTGATGTTTGTTGCTAAATAAAATCTTGGATCGAGTAAATTTAATTTCAAAAATTAGTTAAGGCAACAATAAAGACAGGAAATATACATGAATAAAGTGTTCTAAAAGTCATGCAACTCTTTTAAGACTATAAATATCACCTAAGCAAGGCCACTATAATTAGCAAAGGGTGAACAAAAGAAGACATCCAGAAATAGATGGGGAGGGGGGAGGTTGGGAGGGTGAAATGTCTTGGTTAACCTTATTCAAGTGTTCTTTCCATAGCATAGGAAATGGTTCCAGCTAGCTCATGAGTTCTGCTGGTATTAACTGATTTTTAAAAGGACATTTCCATGTTGTCTGTATGCCAAGAAAATTCTTTTACTGGCATGTTTGCTGAATACAGGAAACATCACTCTGACTAAGTGACACTGGATGTGACAAAGAATTGCATATTTATTCTGGTGTTACAGTTGGCACCGTCTGTTTGTTTCATCTGGATACCTTTTGGTATTTATTGGGGGATACTCACTGCAGTCTTGCAGTTTGTCCTGAGTAATGAGCAAACGTAGTGACTGCCGGTGCTGAGTCATGATCCCTCATGGTCCCTCACCACTCCAGAAGCAGTTTGTGGCAGCCCTTGTGAGGGCTGAGGAGTCTGAGGGCTGATCCAATGCTTTAGGGGAGGTAGGGACAGGCCCTAATCTATTTCATCCCTCTTAGAGATATGCAGAGGAAAGACTAACAGAGTGCTGGAAACCATCCTCATCCGCATGTTATGGCCAGAATTCCCTGTACAAGGAAATAAACCTGTACTTACCACTGCTTACTCGCCTAAATAGAGAGCTGAACTAGTCAGTCTTGCATATAGCAATTTTCAGTCTAAGTCAGGTTGTACTTATGGGCCTAGTCTTTCACTGCTTATCAGAAGAAAACTTTACTGAAACCAATGAGAGTTTTGTCCAAATAAGAAGTGCAAGTTAAGATCTTGAATACTGTATTTCCAGTTTCACTCACAGCATCTGCCAGTTTCCTGTTTTCTTCTGTAAAGCTGCTTGTGTCGAGTGTTTAAGTTTCATTTGCTACATGTTATTTTTAAATGTCCTTTTGTTACTTTTTTCTTCTTTTCCTTTCTCTTTCTTGGGAATTGTGTTAGTACCACAGCCACTACATAGGAGGCAGTAACTACACTTACTTGTGGCTCTGGGCTCCAGACCTATTCCACAGAGATCTTCAACAACAGTGTGTGTTTCAGTGACAACCCCTTAAACTCATAATGCTCCCTATTGGGAAAAGGTGGAAATCTTTGAGAAGAAGGTTCAGAGTGGGTGGGTTAGACAGGCCAGCAGTCTCCTTTCTATCTTCCTACTTCTGGAGCTCAATAAAAATCGCAATAAAACCAAAAATATAGTTAGTCCAAGCTCTTAACTTTCCTTCAGGTAACAGCAAAACCATGTAGGGAGAATAACAGGTGAAAATTGCCCAGAGTCTCTGTTTCTGCTCCCATTTGCCTGTGCAGTAGTTTTAGAGCATAACAATCCCAGTGTTGGAAAGAATTGCAGGAGACAGAAAGGATATAGTGGACAGGCTGCTGGGAGGCATGAGACTAAATTAAGTGGTGGTGCAAATCATCTAGTGTGCAAATAGAAGCTAAGACTAATGTGTAGCTCATACCCAAGTCACTACAGTATAAAATGGTTTCAGCTTCTTTTATAACCACTCCACAGTCACTGATGTTCCTTTTATCTACGTGTGGAGAGAAGAGAGGGAGATAGAAATCAAGCTACTCACAAGCAAGTACTATTGGAGTATTGTTTGAGTTAGTACATATGTAAGTACATATTACACTCATGAAAAGCGAGATCAGGCAATTTGCTGCACTTGAGGCTGAGACCTGGAATCTCATAACAGCATTTGGAATATTGGCCATATTGCTAAGATTCTACCCAGACTTTCTCGCCTTTGAGAAATCCAAACTTGCTATAAGAAATAGCATAAAAAACCAGTATTTCTGATGCAGGACTTGGAAAACAATAGTCCTTGTTTATAGTACAGTGAATAAACAACAAGAATATTAACAACAACAACAATAATAACAGCTTTAAGTAGAAATAAATACATGGCAATTACTTTGTTTTGGATCTGTCATTCACAAGATAGGTTCTCATTCTGCAAGAGTGGTCAAAGACAATGCTCTCTCCTGACTTTGAATGAACTTGTAGGGAGTGTTCCCAGCAGGAAGGGTTAGACCTCCAAGTCAGTGTTTGCATGACTAGCTCATTTGGTAACACTGCACGGCATTTATTTTTAATTTGCATGCCTCTCCTTTAAGGCATGCTCTTCTCCTCTGGACTTCAGTGGGAGCTGCACGTTTTACCTTTGATTCCCCTGCATGCTGGCAACTCTAATTAGTGTTAAGAGGAGTTTCAGTGGAGTTTCTCTTTCTCCCTCTTTCTCTGTAGAAGAGGGTAGTTTTCAGTGGTTTATTCCAGCACCGGCTGGTGCATTTACAAATCAGAGGTTGGAGCTTTATCAAATTGGCACACGGTGCTTATCAGGAATGTATCTTAATTTCTTCTCTGTCCCTGCCAAAGCAGAACTTTACCTTTTTCTCTAGGCTGAATAACAAATGGTGGCATTACTAAGACAAAAGTTACATCGACCATTGTAACAAGCTCACCATAATTATAAAAAGATTGCTTAGTATTTTCTTTGTGTTTTGTTTTTGTTTTTTTAAGTAATAATTTTAGCTAGTTAAGACAGCCTTTCTCTACAAGTTGCTATCATAGTAACTTGATGCAATAAATATGAGTTAGAAAAGATCTGTTCTTTCTTTTGAGACTGCATTCTCCAGGGCTAGATCCTGCAACCCACACTAAACCTCAGCCTGCTCTGCCCTGTAGAAACTGTTTGGGATTTCGGAGATATTTTGTATAGGGACACAATACTGCATATTGAGCAAAACTGGGAGAATCTGATCCTTTTTTGCAGTGCCACTGGTTTTATTAAAAAGAAACACACACATCCCCCACAGCCTCTCCTAAACCCTCACCATCAAACCTCGCATCTTGAAAGCAGAAATACTGTTCTGTTTTGACATTTTCGTGTCAGACTTGCATACCCGCATGTACTGACAGACACAATGAACAGGAGCCGCTTTTCCCCTTCTTCATAAGAAAGATCCCATGTGGCTCTCTGTGCTAACGTAACCCTCTTTCCAATATTTCAAAAGACACAGAACTTCCCAGCATGAGGATAAAGTTTTCCTGTGTTCCAATAATAAAAGTTGAACGTACCAGTAATTTCCAGTTCCTCTGTGGCCGGGCAGCCTGTGAAGACTAAATCAGAAGTGCCCAACCTGCAATGTCAGTGTGGGAGTCGGAAACAGATGTTCGCCGGACAATACAATTTTTTGTCACTGTCGATACTATATGGCACTTTTCCCAACACAAATTGTCTGTAGCTGGAGAAGAATGTAAGGAATGATTCATGTCCCCAATTATTATTTTTACTTTTAAATGTTAAATACTTGTTTTCTTGTGTTTTAAATGACTAAATCAGGGAAGCATAAGCACTCAAAAATATGATTAACTGGACATGTAGTGTCTGTGTAGAATGTCAACCAACTCATTTTAAGGCTTTTTCCTCAAGACAAGACACTACGTTATATTAAAACCAACAAGAGTCAAATTCTCTTCTTTAGAATCAAGGTGCTGTAACCTTTAATCTTGTGAAATATTTGATGCTTAGTAACTATTTATACGAAAAAAAGACATGGTGCAGGATAAACAGCACAAATAATTTCATGTGTATCTGACTGTGTATTTGTAAAGATTTAAATTTATTATATTAATATAATAGTATTTTTATACATATAATAACATTTAAAAGTAGTTTCTTTATGTCTTGGAAATTCTAATAGGTCATTTGGGTATTCAAAACTTATCAAATGCTCAGACGAGAAAAATTCTCTAGCAGAGTAGTATACGATACCTAGCCTTGATTTCCAAATTTCATGAATATTACAAAAGCAGATGCACTAGATCATACTTATTCTACAAGGCAACGAATTGGGCTAGGTGCTCTTTAAATTAAATATTAACTTTTTCAGGGATACACATCAAATGTATTTTTTAAAAAAAAAGGGCAGGGGGATACAGAAAGCCTAAGTGAAATCAGACCTAAATACAAATTAATATATTCAGTAGAAGTGTCAAAGAAAGCTAAAGATCTGACTACCAGAACTCTGGGATATGTCACCTATATTTTACATCAAAAACTACCACTCTAAGTATTTTCAAAATGAAGACATCCAGGATCTGAATTGGAGTTCACTGAAACCAGCGACAAAACTCTCATGTAGTTGCTGACTGTTGTGTCTCTGGCAGGCTTTCTTTAGAGATATTAGAAAGAGGAAAATGTGTGTGTAATCACAAAGCCCAAACAAGAACAAAAGATTTTAGCACAGTAAAATCAAAGAACAGTCCTATTTTTACAAATGCTTGTGGTAACACTTCACAGAAATATCTTCATAATGTTAATTTTGCATTTACTGTCTTTCCTGTTACAGTGTTCTGCAACAGAGTAGTTTAATGCTCTATGTCAGGCTTTATTCAATAGGAAATATGAAATGACTTTCAGCCGTGCATTTCTTTGTAACTACTGCATGATTTAACCTCAAGTCCTATCCATAGTTCAACTTTTTTTATCCATTTAGATTTAGTGAATTTAGATCTATTTCCACAGTGGAACACTACCCCTTTAGATTATTTTGGGTAAGAGCTTGAACTCTGTGCAAAATTTTCCAAGTCAGCATGTGATAAGACAATTAAATATCTGATGAGATAATGTTTAGCACACTTGTAAGCAATGTGCTGAGTTTTGTGTGTGTCTGTATGTATGTATTTTTATATACATTTGTGGGTTAAACTGAGTTTTTCATCAGCTAGGTGTTGGCAAGTGCCAAAGTGATTTAGGATTAGAATGGGATTTAGGCTGATCTAGCTACAGTTGTATTTCTCATTTCATCATCATGCCAGGGATACTGTGACAGTTGTGGGGTTTTTTAATTTATGAAATAGACAAAATTAAATGTCCATACCAGACATACCATTAGGTTACAGGGAGCAAAAGAGAAACATTGCATTAGGCCTTATTCTTTTGTCTGCACCCAGCAGAGAAGTCCTGAATGTACAAAACAGCTGGGAAACTTCCTCTGTAGCACGCAGCTTGACAAATGAATTCAAGATCTTTTTTTTAAAATTTGATCTGATTAGGCTTTATTTCAAATGACTATTTTTCTGGTTCTGTAGTATATATCTTTGCAAAATACTAATCATTACAGATGTGTGTTATTTGGGTGCATTACATCATTTTTTAATACTAACTCTACTCTCATTTTAAGTGTCATGACACCTGAATCCCAAGAAATGTTTTAGATTTCTAAGACTTCTCATTGTGATAGCGGACACAGCATGTGCTCTTGCAAAGTTTTAGTATTACTTAGCACTTCAAAAATTACTGGATTAAAATAGACCCATTTGCAGAAGTGACTCTTCCACCATTTTCAATAATACTGCTTTTTACGTGTTAATTTTTATCTGCTGAATGACATTTTGCTGTATCTCCTTGTCAATTTAATTACCTTTTTTGAAAAAGAGAGGCTTCAGGAGGAGGAAGCAAATTTTGATGTTCAGATTACCGGAAAGATTTCCGAAGAGACAAGAGAAAAGGCGCTCACTGAAATGAGCAGGAGCGTGGCCCGCGAGCAAGCGGTGTTCAGAAGGGAGGAAGCCCTCGGCTGGCACCTCGCACAGCGATGCACACCAGAGTTAGTTAGAGTGCTCTGAATCTCATCTTTTGATCTCGGGCAATATTTTTCTCTGTTATGTCACAGAGGTCACCTGGCTCATGTGTGACAAACTGCCTGCATAAGTCACAGTGCCAGTGGCAGAGATTTGTAACCATGTCCCTGGTCCATTGCCTTTGAATTATTTCGCAGGCCCTCTGCTTTACATTTACACTCTGTCGGAAGATGAACAGGGGAAGGGAGTAAAATCAAGGGCAGGGTCTCATCCTGAAGGACAAGGGGAAACAGGTGGAAGGTTAATGGCCCTGGAGCGTATCCACAAGCCTCTCAGGCTTGATATATGGGCCTCAGGCCTAAAACGGGCATTGGCTTTCAAAGATATATTATTTCATTTGAGGAGAGACATTCTGGAGTTCCTGCATTTGTCTGCTGATAGATGATCCTCTGTCCACAATTGGTTATGGCGTGTGAGTTTTCCTTGGGCCTGCTCCCGTACATAAAAATTTTGCTGAGCTCTCCAACCTTTCGCATGCCTGTGAGAATGGGACGTGTGCGGGGCCTTTTGGCAGGCGGCTGGATTTTTGTTGCTGCTATTTTCGTAGTTCCTTTTGAAGCGCCAGGCAAGTGGGGGATGAAAGACGCTTCTGTTCATTCATACGTGGCTGGGCAGGGGTGGCCTCGCAGGGACAAAAATGGGGGAGAAGAAGATGTCAGGGATCCATTATGCATACACGTGTCCGCAGCTCGGGCAGAAGTCGCTCTGGCTAATCCTGTATTTTATACCTGCACAAACCTGCAGCAGAATAAAAACGGGGAAATAAATCATTTACATAATTTTTATGACCCCTCTTATTGTATTTCAGCTTTGTTAGGGTTTGCACAAGTGCTCCAGCTCATGGGAAAAAAAAAAAAAAAAAAAAAAGTGACTCCATATCTTCAGATCATGTTTATTGGGGCCCTATCCAGAACAGTTAACTCAGGCACCTCGTAAAAACGTGACATTACTGCCCACGTCTTAGCAAAGCGCCAGAGGACTCAGAGCAAACCATGATTTTGCATGCATTAAAAATCCCTACCGGGCTTAAATGAGTCGGGTTAGACACAGAGGACTAATTCTGCTAGGTGCAGTAGGACTGCGCAGCAGACAGGACCAGGCGCTGGCAGCATCGGTGCTGCCTGGCTGGAGGAGGCACCCGGGCCGGCACGAGGAGCCTGCTGGCAAAGCAGTCCTGGATTCACTGCCACGCTGGCATTCCCACAGCATCTCCTGTCATCACACAACTGTTGTAAATCGTGGGAAAATGTGTTTAAAAGCCAAAGAGATTAAAAACCAATTAAAACCCCTTACCATATATTATGGTTTAGTGTAGCCTATGTAACAACTTGTTAATTTGTTCTCTTGATTTTAAAATACACTTGTAGTAACTGTTATAGGGTTGTGTTTTTAAGACCCATTACTCTTGATTTAAGGAAAGTGGGATGTATATTTTTACTATATAAAGCATATTCACTTAGATTTGTTTTAATAACAAATAACTGTTCAGTTTTGGTGAATAGACTTCGCTTGAAAAAATTCACATTACTTATTATTAAATATCTCCCAGTTCTACCTTTTTAAAATTTTTCCTATACTAAAAAAGCAGAGTAAGCACTGTATTTATGTCATAAGTTTCAGTGTAGTTTATTTATTTTGCCTTTCTTACAGTAAAATTTATACTTATAAAAATAAATAGATTAGTAGGTTAGATTATATTTAAGCCTAACTCATGTCTCAGTCAAATGTGTTAAATCAGTACTGTGTTGTTTGAGTAATTAGGATCTGATTTTGCTGTCACGGAACTTAATTGCTTAACTATCAGCACTCTAGTGTGAGCAAGACCAGGCTCATTCTGCATTTCAGTCAGTTCCTGTAGAAAATGTCTTCTTGTAATGCAATTATTCTCTCTTCTTTTAGTGTCCTGCAGAGTTTAAGTTAGACAAGTGAGCTAAAGACTTGAGAGACATATTTAGCATCTTCTGCAGCAGTAGGAAGGAAATCTGAGGACTTGTTAAAAGGAAAGATTTAGAGGCAGAAATTCTACAGAGAGAGCTGAACAGAGTTTAGCAGGCAGGAGGATCTGCTTTTCCACTTGTTGCTTTGATAGCAGATAAAAGGCTGTCATGAACTGCAGGCTACCAGCTGGGAGCAGAGAGAGTAATCCTGGCAGAGGGCTGGCCCCAAACTACACAGGCATTCTTTTAAATCTTCGAGACCATAGGAAAGTTGTTTTTCCCCTACCATCATCATCATTATCCATAATGATGTTTTCCACCCCAGTTTAACATGTTAGTCTACTAAATCTACTTTACAATTCTTTTCTGTTTGAAATGTAAGCAAATATAACAAAGATATTTCAGCTATTTTGTTCAACTGTCTAAATTAGATTCCCAAAGTAAATTCCAGATAACTGGATCAGGCATAAAATACCACCGCCGTAAGAAATCTCTTTTGTTTGACTGTAAAGGTATATTGTGCCCAACGTGCAGATAAACACAGGAACAATTTGTAACGTATGTCTCTCTTGTAATCAACACACTTGATACATGAAATCTAGAGGATGTGTTACTTGTAAGAGAATAGCAACAGAATGTCATTTGTTAGCAAACCAGCCAGAGGGACCCCTGCATGGTACAGCCACATGCAAACAGTGACAGAGTCCAGCAAACCCGTGCACGCCCAGCCTGACCTGTGCGCGTTGTGCCACCAAGGTCATGTTGCCAAGACACTTAGACACACGCAGGATTGGGTCAATGGCATTTGTCAGTGTTTGTACAGACGTTTGACGAGCTGTGTTGTTTCAACCTGCGTTATTGCAGAGGAAGAAAAAAAAAAAGTACTTAAAGCCCTGACTGTCATCCTATACTTTTCATTTTAATGATATATTTAGGGGCCTAGCTTACTTTGTATTCTTATGTGTAATTACCCATATAAAAAACCACTGCTCATTAGTGTTCTGTTCCACTGACTTAATTATACCCCTTAATTAAATCTTGACTAACTGGGGGTCACTGCAGTGTCAGTGGGATTTGTCACCGTTTGTCAGCAGGTGTCTGGTCACATCTATTTCTGGTTTCCCTGTTGCTGTATTCTGTTTAAGAGCACGGTCTTTTCTAAATGCAGAGGACAATTATGCATTACCTTACTGTGTTTTGTGCCTCGCAAATTAAATGAAACACCAGTGAATCCATTCTGTCGTACCAGCACTCTCCCAGTCTTTACACACAGGAGGTGGGGGATGATAACACAGTCCGTTACCTCACTTGTGCTCCTTTTCAAAGGTTTATTCTTCCTGCATTCAAAAGCTGTAGTCTTATTAATTTATCAGATAATCTTGTGTTCAACAGGCGTAAAAATATATTGCAATTATCAATCCAGGGATAATTCTCTTTTCCCATACCTCCTAAACATAACATGAATTTGAAACATGACCAGCAAGAACAAGCTAAATCAATATTATATGCATAACAAATACAACACAGCATGTGCTGCTATTGCTATGTTGCTCAGAGTCAGAAGACCGAGGTTCCCGATTCAGTGTTCCCTGAATAATTCAGTGGGAGTTCTGCATGTGCAATAAGTGCATAATAGTGCCATTTCTTTCTACTTCAAATTTGTGTGTTTTGGGTTTGTTATTTTAGAAAGTTACTTAGGGGAAATATAATTCCCATGTTTACGCATATAATAGGCACCTAATGTTCATCTGAATAATTGATTAGTCAAGTCAGGCTTTCATAATTAGCTGTTGGCTTTCCAGTATAAGCCCACAAAACACTTGTCAACCTACGGACACTTTTAATTTATTAATATATATGTTATCAAAAGGGCTGCAGTAGTTACCTAGAAAGCATTTATTATTTATTCTGTCGAGGCTGAGGAAGCATTTCAATTCTAGACATGTATTTTCAATCTATTGTAACTTTCCCAGAAGATTATCTTTTTATTCTTAAAGTTTTAATGAACATTCTCTGCCTGCAAGCGCTTGCTTAGAGCAGAAATTGGAAAGTTGTTGGGTTTTTTTAAATCCATTCAGCCATTCCTGTGTTACACAGAAGCTAGTGACATGTTTCATTGATTATAAAATAATGTGTATCACTTATTTGTACTCAAATACCTAACAAGCATCTAAATAGATGCCACAAGCCGATATCCCTAATGCAGACATAGATTCTGTGACTACACAGATGCATCTATTGATAGCACATGTGACAGTGACATTGCAGTTATGAGTTGTGGAGCTATGTAGTAAACTGCAGAATAATTGTATTTATCATGAACTTCATGACCTCATTTGAACTCTACCACTAAGCCCTTTATGCTCCCTGACCAATTTTCAAGTAGTTGTTGTTAATGGGAAAAACATCCTCCTTACTGCAGAAACTGTGCACTTTGAGCCCATGATATGAGGTTTGTAAAACAAAACATTTGATTGTGAAATCCAGAATGAAAAATGTTCAGTTCTTACTAGGAAGTTAAAGGCCAAACTTCTGATAAAACAACAGGACTGGAAATGTTGTGGTTTATTTTATTGGGAAACAAACTTCACATTTCCATTGGGAGGCAGCATTTACTTGTAGCACTTGTTGAGTATGAAGCACTGAATTTAGAAAATATATTATTATTCTTAATGGAAAAGGTATTTTAGTTCTGTATACACTGTAAGTTCACTTTTCCTTGCCGCTGTTCAGAAGAATCACCTTCATTTTAGTGAAAACATATAAGCGTCTGCTTCCCATCAGTGAGATCAGGACGAAAGCTTCAATAAATGTGTAAAGTGCTTTCCTGAATCAAAGTCCTTCTGAGGCCAGTACTACTGAAGTGGACTACGTTTCTTGCTTTATAAGTGGAAAGATACTAATATAATATCAGAATTCTAAAACCTTTTTAAATCTAAACCCCTTCTATTATAGAATAGTTTTTTAGTTTGTTTGGAAAGAACATGATGTAAAAACTACATCATAGTGGTAGAAAAAATGTATGTCCATTTTGGTGGTATGATTTGAATAAATTGTGGTTCACCACTAAGAATTATGTGGTCTCATAAAACTCACTCAAGTCCTTGAGCAACACTACAGCATCTTGTGTACCATACACATGTATATATTATGTATACACTCTCAGTTTCGACTTAAAGACAGAAGAAATATTAGAATCTTTCTCTTTAAAAGAATGTTGATAACATACCTCCCTTTGAAAAATGCAAATACATTTCTAAGGGTGTCAATATAAAGTCCCTCCTCAAAAATACATATTTCTTGTGTTAATATAAAACTTCATTATCTATTTTTATATCCATTGCAAAATAACAGAAAAATGTTACGTTGCAAAGAACAAAATATCTGTGTGGGATTCAGAGCTAAGTTTTCAACCGCTATTTTAATTTTCTATATAACATTTTATGCAGTGCTAAAACTTCAATCAGTGTTATACTAATATAAGGATTTTATATTGGGATACTTTTAAGCACAGCAGTTTCTTCCTGTAAAGTCTTTATCATTTAGGCTGGTGGACTAATTACTGATTCGAGCTGTGCAAGCATTGAAATATCTGCATTCTCACTATTAACATTAAAAGTTTTCACCAGTTCTCCTGTCTATTAGCCTAGGAGTTCAGAAACATTTCCCAGTGGCATTGCAAGGCTCTTTCAGTTCTTCCATTTAGACTTTTAAAGCGCATTGTTTTCAAAAAGTGTTTTACAACTGGAAATAGACGTATCTGCTAAACAGATTAATAGTTTCATGATTAGATAGGTGATCTGATCACAAGGCGGAAGAGAGATCATACACATAAGCAACGAATTAAAACCCTGAATAGGATTGCTAAGTCTGGTTTTCTAGGTTAGAGCTAAATGAGAGCCATTATGTGGGCTTTCAGATAAACTCACAAAGCTCTTATCTGTATAAACCTGATAGACTTACCATTACTCTCAGTGACTAACAGAAGTTATATCATTCAGTTTCATTAAAAATTCATTAATCCTTTTTAGTAACCTTCTTCTAATTCATTGATTCAATTATACAATGAACAATAAAAATGTTTGGTATAATAAAAATACAGTATTAAAATGAGCTATATACATAAATATTTCATTGAAATGAGATTATTCAGGGTTTTAAAAATATTAACAATATTAGTATCATGCTCTGAAACAACGTGTATGTTTTTTCAGCATCTCTGAAACTATATATCACAAAGATTAGTCTTTAAAATGAGAGGCCTGAAACTGTTGCTTTTGGTATTACTTGCAGTTCCTTCATGTACAGACTTCCTGTAAAGTTCATGACACTCATCACCACAGGCTGATTAAGGAACAGGAAAGTGTTGTAGGATGTTCCTAAATATTGTGAAGCTTCTCTGATCAGATCAATTCCCCTGAAGTCACAGGCTTTGGGCCTCAACAAGAACACAGCAAGGCTGGCCCTTGAGCTGACGCAGGCACCGGGAGGAGGCTGCCCAGGGCAGCGCAGCATCATGAGCAACTTCCACAACAGTGGCAGTGACTCCCATCCCACTTACACCAGCTAAATAATTCAGACCAGCAGGACTCCAGTATAGCTCTCACTCTGGCAGTTCATGTAAACCAATTGGAATAATTCACCTAAGACTTTAATGGATTTTGACACAGCTAGTCCTTTTATTGTTTTGTATTTTGTTTATTTAATTATTTTTTGTGCCAGGAGAGCAAAATATAACTGATTGTATTACACGTGTTATCTCAAATGCCAACAGCCAGGCACGGCTGAGCAGGTGTTTTTGCGAGACAGCCGATTGTTGTTGGTTGCGGTGAAAAGCTGGCACGATTTCTGCAAGCGTTCCAAGACTAGAGGAGAAGAAAGCACTTCATATTTTCATTATTCATCCCTTTACAGATTTACTTTTAATTCTTTCAGCAAAGCAGATTATTAAAAGCAATGACCTGAGGTCTTCATTCAGATATCAGACTTGCAATCCTGTATAATGTGCGCTGCAGGGCAGAGGTCACACTGACGAGTCTGTTAATGCAGTCGCTCTGGGATAAGATCAATCTCCATACTTCACCATATTGATCTAATAGCTCATTGGCACTTCCCTCTTTGAATTGATTAGCTCATGTGTGAAAAGAGATTGATGGGTTTCTGATCCTGAGGAGTCTGTCAGGGCACACCCATGGCAGGGGAAGTGGATGTTTTCGCTGCTTCATTTGGGTGGCTCATTATGTGGATTCCTCACAGGGAATAAGGGTCATAACATTGCTTTATGAATTATTTACAACAAAATATCAGGGTTTTGCTTCATTTGATGTTCTTCCCGTACTGAATCTACTCTAAGCAGAGCATGAATAAATACACATGAACAGGCAATGTACCAAATATTTGTGTAAAGGAAACCACCACATAAGTGACCTTAAAAAGCAATTTTACTAATATAAGGTAATTGTAATAGATAGGAGGGTAGAAATAGACTTCATGGGTCATCTAGTCCATTCCCCTTATGCAATGACAGAATATTGATGATATCTAGAAATGAATTACATTTTAATTGCATATTCTGGATAAGTACTCATGGTGAATCTAGTTCAGACTTCTCAGGGAACTTCATAGCACACTGCACTGTGGAAAGAGGCAATTTGCAAGCAACATGTGAGCTAAAAAATAAACTATACACATTTCTCAGTTGTTAAAAGTAATCTAAAAAACCCAGATTTGACTCCATTTATCACATAGTCATATATTTGCAAAATGCATATATTTGACACAGTAGATTGCATTTTGGTGCTGTGTGTGCTCATGCAAGAGAAAATATAAAAGGAGCTGTCGCCAGAAGCTGAATTCAGAAGTTGGCTTATGTTAGGTTGTACTTAAAAAACGTGTGCATTATCAGAGCCTTCACAGATACAAAGCAATAAAGCTAAGGACTGGCTCCTTCAAGTCTTCTGTTGAAGCCCAAGCACTTTTGTATTTCTGTCTGCATATGTACTGTAGAATCAGTCTCAAAAACACTTTAAATAATAATTAAATAATTTCTAGCATCCAAGCTCAGGATACTGTACTACAACATACCTAGGATGCTGTTACATAAGTTGTCAGGTTATACAGTTATGCCACAGTACAAAAAATATTGAGCAAAATATTCTCATGGTGTTGGTAAGCTGATGCCTATATTTATGTAAGGAGACAGTGTGCTTCACATATAACATCTTGTTGGATTATTTAATTGGACATTCTCAGTTTCTTTTGGGGGCTGGCAGTTTAAATTGAAAGACAATTTTATTTACAGAGAAGCGTCCATGTATGCTACATGCAGTCAGGCAACCACTTTCTACTATTAGATTTTTGGTAACATAAACAGGTACTGCACAAACACATAGTAATAGGCAGTCCCTTCCCTAAAGACCTTATATTCTAAAAGAAACAGACCCTCAGGCAGATTAGTTAAAAAAAAAGAAGACAGCCAAAGAGAGAATTCAATCCATTACCTTTCAGTGAAATTACGCTGGAGATTTGTATAATCTTGCATTCATTTATACTTCCAAATCATTCAGGCTATTTTTTGTACCAGGAAAATTGCCCTGGTATAGACTACTGTAGCCATATTTAAAAAAAAATTCTAATACATATCAGAAAAACTTAAAGGCACAGCCGCAATACACTTTACTCTGATAAATCTGGGATAAATTTTGGATTAATCAATACATCTTCTTACATTTGGGTATAAAATTAGTATTTTAGTCACAGTAAATCTTAAAAAATAAAACTCACATTAAACCAAAGTAATGGTTCTCAGACCTAGATGAGTAGTAGATTGCCAGACACTTGAACACAAACTATGCAAAAAATAATCTTTTGAAGAAAATGTGGCCACTTTATTACAAGCTCTTGCCCATTGGCTGAGTTTGTGCCATTCTGGTTTAAACGTGGCTCGCACAGTTGTGGGGTGTGTGGTGCACTCGTGGGCAAACAGGAGGTAACCAGAGAAACCTCATTCTGTTGTTCATCAGCCCTGCTGTCATTCAGAAATGAGCTAAGAAAGACCTAATAAATTAGATGCACAGACTGTCTCCCTTTTTTTCCAAACACACAACTAATCTTCTCTTGCATACAGGAACTCAATTTAGAGACTCAGAATTCTGATACCTGTGTCCAGCTATGCCAGCAGAAAGAGCCAGAGCCTGGTTGATCTGTGTCACGATCGAATCATTTTTACCTGTAAGGTTCCTGCTCATTCTGTGTTTTGTACTACAAAAGTTCCTCTCACCAATATAACAAGCAGTCTAAATAAAAAGTGTTTCTTCAAGGATATTTTTAAACATTAACATTAATCCTAACTGCAGTACTAATGTCTGCACGGGACGTGGGTGGCATTGTGACAACCTTATTTTAATGATACTTCAGAGATTTCCAAATTAAAATATAGGAAACAGGAAGTGAGAATAAATGAAACAAAGCCAAATTAAAGGATAAATGGAAAAAACATTTTAGTACACACTTGCCTATTCCTTAAACATTCACTCAATCAGCACTTCCTGTGGTTTTTAATAGCATGGCACTCTCTGCTCTTTTACACTTGACTTTGTTGGGAAAGGAGCTATTTTTTTGAAGATGATGTTCATAGTTGTAAGGATTTAGCTAGATGGTAGTACCTGCATGCCGAGAGCCTCCTGCAGTGCTTTTAAGATGTAAAGAGAAGTACTAAGCCTCTTGGATCATTCCCATGTACAGGAACTCATTGGATCGTGCATGACTTGTTCTTGCTGCTTCTTCACAACCTTCTTGTATGACTTCAGCTTCCTTTGGCGGTGATTTTAAGCAACTTTTTCTATCAAGTCAGATGGATACTGGTTTAATACATGACAAGCCCCCTTCACAACGCTGAATTTTCTTTCACTTTCTTCTTTATCATTAAGTCATCTTCTTCTTTATTTCTTACTGCTTTGCTGTGGCTTTTTGTGGCTGTTCTGTTACAAAATAGAAGAAAACATAGTAGAGTCCATATGCATGGCACGTGCAGTATTTTACTATAACACCAGCCTCTATTGTCAAAGGTGTATTACAGGTGACTTTCTGTCCTGTTTAGCACACTATAGCTCCCAGTCTTGAGACCTCAGATCCACATGTTTCCATGATTCAGTTATGGGCAGAAGGAAATATCTGCCCTTACACAGTTACATATTTGTCAAACGTATTAAGGGGACTACGAAAAGTAAAACATAAACCAGCATATTTTAATTCCTGAAAAAGACTGAAATGCTGTGCCATCCAAAGATAAAGAACATTTAAAATATAAAATTGCTGATTTGATGATAACTAGAAATGGTATGGAACATCCAATGCATTATAAGCTTTGTGGGGTTTATCAGTGGCCAACCCTGG
The DNA here is from genome assembly GCF_963082525.1 of Nesoenas mayeri. NCBI lineage: Eukaryota > Metazoa > Chordata > Aves > Columbiformes > Columbidae > Nesoenas > Nesoenas mayeri. The sequence goes on along the minus strand of NC_137554.1, from coordinate 16,750,198 downwards.
ATATCACTAACACTTACCTGGAAAATTGATTTTCTCTCATTTACACTGCTGTTATGTTAAAATAACTCCTTTTTAGTCATGACATCAGAAGATTATTTGCTTATTCCCATTGCTATAACTGTGAATACAGTCCGACGCTGCGTACACAAACCAACCTTTATAGGTGTCACCCGTTAAAAGAGTAAGGTTATACTACTCCTATGGCTTGCCCTTTTCCCATACTCCACAGCCCTTTGAACAGCTGTACTGGAAATAAACATTAAGCTTGTTAAAAGTATAACTTAAACAAGAGCCAATTTAAGTAACTCTTGTGTTAATGCATGCAAAAACCAGTGTTTAGGGCACACAGCACTTGAAAGAACGAGACCCTAAGTGTGTTGAGAGATTGCCTGCGTGTTACCACATGAAAGAGTCTGTCTGAAATTAGCATGTCTCTTGTGTCACAAGTTAAAAATATTTTCCATATTATACTTAGTTGATTTGGTTTTAATAGAATATTTATTTTGCGGAAAATAAATTTAGTTCTTACTAGGGCTTTGTCTTTAATATGGACAATCCATCCCTCTATGTTGTACTGATCTCTGTCAAAATTTGATGTTGCTGTTTTCTAAGAAATTTTACAAATGACAGCTAATGTAGGAGGTGAATTTTGCCTATAGACTCTTATTCTAAGTGTCAGCTGGAAAAATGGGATAGCTGTAAGGAAAATGAAATCATAATTTATCCAATAAATCACCAAACAGGAAAGGAGCATTACATATTAGAAATCCTTTCAGATAACACTAAAATATGTGTGACTTGGAGAAGACCACAAAGACTTTAATCAAAGGCCACTGTACAATAGAGTGAAGCTGCTGATTCAATATATTAGGAATAAATTCACCAGCAGTACCATAAAATTTAGTAGAGTCAGTCTTCTGATTCCCCAGAAGACATAATTGTGCATCCTAAAAAGCAGATCAGACCCGCAAGGCTAATGATGAATCAAGTGGGCCTCAGTCTGTTTTTGTTTATGTGGAAGTCGAAGGACTTACGTTCATGCAAGTGGAGAATATGGCCCAGCACATTTTTGCAGTTAGTTTGTTGACATCAGAAGAAAACAGGTATATTTCTAGAGTAATTCAGGGGAACAAAACAGCGTTAGTACCAAATTTGCTACCTAAGCTACACAGTATTATCTGATTTTTTAAAAAAAATTCTAGACCCAACTATGCATAAACTTAGGCTGTACTAACATCAGTAGAGATACCCACAGGAGTAGGATTTTGAAAGTCAGTTCTATGGGTCTGGTGTTGAGGAAGGCACCTCCTTCTTCACCCTGTGAAACAGATACTGATAAGAAGAATTTATTTTCCTCTTTCCTTATCTTTGCATTTGCTTTGACAGGGAAGAAACACTGCATTGTAAGCAAAATATTCAGTTAGGACTAAAAAGAAATCCATTTCTTATTTTCAGTTAAAAAAAAAAAACAAAACCCACACCAAACACAACACACCCAAAAAAGAATCCAAGAAAAACACATTTATAATTCATCAGAAATAATGCTGACTGTGAAATACTAAGTCATTTTCATACAGTTTTTGCAGAGATAATTATCAGGAAAAGAAGGGGAAAAATAGGAGTGTTATATGTTGCATCTGATGCACTCTATAATACATATACGCACACACAAAGTTTATTGTAACAGCCCTTTCATCTAATATTTGAAGAACTGAAATTTGTTGTTTACCTTCTCCTTAATAGAGGGGAATACTCTCTAAATGAAGTCCAAAGATCCGTAAGAGAATGTCTGACGCTTGCCCATACTCCCTTCAGCAATCTGAGGCCCCTAGACTCACACACCTCCAGTTATATTCCTGTAAGAGAACGGGAGGAGTTTGAGCTGATGGTCAAGGCTGCTTTTTATTTAGGTATTTTGACTCAATGGAAGGTTAGCACAGAAACTGGGAAAGGGCTGGTCACTGCTGCTTTGATCCCCTCTCACGGTGATCTCGCACGCAGAAGTGCTTACAAAGCTATCGCTTTCCACATTTGCATTGGCTAAGCAGGAGACACCATGTGCCATTCAGAGCATGGGCACCACATACCACTTCACATTTTGCAATGATAAAAACATGGGGATTTTCAAAGGTGTAATGTTGCTTTGTGCTATAAATTCCTTGTCTGTTTTCCCTAAAAGAACTGAAAAGTGGCTCGATATTCCAAATACTAATGGCTTTGTGAGCAGGGAATTAATGAAACATTTTAGTCCTTCTCTCTTGCCTGCTGTTGAATAAAGGGTGAGCATATTGGCCTGTCTTTCAGTCTGCACACACACCCCACACTGCACACGCCAAGTTTATTTGCACCTTTATGGTGGTCTCTTTACATGCTGTAAAGGAGCAGGAAAAGGCACACACTGAAGTGTTTCTATATTGTATTTCATCTTTAAATAATGAAAAAATGTAAAATGTTACCAGACTTGGACTGATTTTATACTCACTTCACTCTAGAGCTAGATGGCAACAGGACAGTCTTCTAACCCTAGATGGGCTTGTAAAGATCACTCCCTGCTTTTACTTCGAAATTTTATATAACACGCAGGTTTCTAGTAGAGAGCTGGAACAATCATAGTTAATATTAAATCATTCTTTCTTGAACTTTGTAGCATTTTATTACTGAGGTTATAAGCAGTAATCAGATTTTATTAGGGCATTCACGGATTCTGAAAGTTATGTGCATTTCCTTTTAAAACCACACTGGCTGTTACCTGCTGCCTTGTGACAGCAACCTTGCACAGGAGGTTTCCCACTGTTAGCAGCAACCCATCTGGAGAGTCCAAATCCTATTCTACATATGTAACGATTTGGAAACCATGCATGCATTCAGGAGTGAAAATTAGCCTCTGGAGTGCACTTGTCTTATAAAACTTTGATTTGGGGCGATTTGCTTCACTACAGCATAAGAAAATGGAGTAACAACTCGAGCTATATGTCTGCAATGACTTGTGAGTGATCTCCTAACTACAGCTGAAAGAAAGTTCAACCATCCCTTGAACCAGCGTGCTTCAGGCTGAATAATTCAGACAGATGTTTAATCACTTCATATTCACAAAGAAATGGTTATTCAATGGCCGTAGAATTTAAAAGTGGCACTATGAGATGAATACTTCATGTTATTTCTATATCAGCCTTCCCTTTTAAAAACATAAGTAAAAACAATTCAGTTGAATCCAACACAGTTTTATCACATAAATTTGAATCATCGTGGGGTTTTTTTTAGTCATTAGACACCCTTTCAGATTTTTAGTAGCGGAAAAGCCTAAAGCTATAGTGCAAGTTGATGCAAATGAAAAGAGATGAAAAAAGATTCTCCAACTTGTCAGAAAGGGAGGTGTAGACTGGGTAAAATGTGAGTGCACTCTTTAACTGAATCTGCAGCAATAATTATAAGGAAAATATTTAACTCAGAGCAACACAAAAAACACATGACCCCAAAACTTTTAACAAGTAATTCATCAAGTGCTGGCTGAAAACACCTCTTCAGAAGAAATTTCTTAATAAATCCGCAGTTGTTGGTTACAGTATGCGAAATATTGTGAAACACTTTCCTAAGAGAAAGACACAGTGTGGTTTTGATAAGATTAAGGTGCATTTCAGCAAAGCATACACATTATTCTTCATTTTACTGTTTGGCAATTTCTATGTTCTTCTTCAGAGAAAACAAAAGTTTATAATGATTAACATTCTGTGCTGTGGGAAGCATACACTCTACAACAATACTACTCTTGTGTCGCACTAGCCTTCCTCATCTAAAACATCAGCACAAATAGTTTGTCAGATGAGTAACCAACATTTCTGAGATAAGTCCTTCCTTTAACTACAATTGATAACAGCGATTGTGTATTGCAGTGTCAACAGAGGTTTCGATGAGCCTGACAAACTTACACCAAGTCCCACACCAAAAGCTCAGGGCCCAGCTGAGTGGGAGTCCAGGGTTTAGCAGACAAATGTGATGCCCCCAGCCCCAGCCCAGCTTTTTCTCCCACCAAGAGCCTGTGTATTCACCACAGTGCTCAGGATTAGAACTTCACACTTCAACCTCAGAGCCTGTTTCTTCCACTCTTGGAAATATCTTATGTGGCTTGCATTATATTGTATTAGATGAACCATGTGAACTAATAGTTATGTCTAAATGTATGTTCATGCATGCTTGTTTTCTAATCCTTGTCAGCGGAGAACTCAGAAAAGTGATTTAAAGTTACCTTATGATTCCAGCTGGCAGTGGAGGAACTCAGGCATGCCACCAGTGAATTCTGTGTTCAAACCTGTATTCAGATATTTAACAGAATGAAGTTCACTGTGCAGATGAGCAATATGCAGATGTGAATATTTCACAGCGGACACAAAGAAGTGTCACAGCTCCATCAGGCTCCATGGTCACCCTCAGGAAAAGGGCTGAATGGACTTGAGATGGGGAGACAAGTCTCTGTATCTCTCTTTTCACAAACCTGATTTTTTAATTTTTCTAAACGAGAAACACTATTTTCTAGTGAAACTGCAGAGTAAACTAATGTAGGGAGCACAGGGACACTTCCATGCTTGGGGCATAGACTCTCCTACTGCACTGTGAGTCACCTTCATCCATTCCTATCCTGAGACACATGAATTCCTCCTAACCCAGCCATACATCAGTTCAGCTCTGGTGCTTTGCTGAGAAGAACTAGGGTGGCCAATGGCTGGGACAGCAAGGGGAGTGCAGAGGCTGCAGCCAGCCCTTCCCTACTGCTGTGGCAAATAGGCTCTGCAAGTAGTGATTCCCTCCTGGGGTGGGGGACAGGGAGACGGCACACTAAAGGTTTCCTTCAGAGAGATCACACTACTGAAATATTGTCAATTAATACTGATACTGTGCACATTTCTACCATGAGGTCACTGAAGATATGTTTCCATATATGAGAAAGGCAAAATCTTAAAACCTTATCAGAATACAGTGTATTGCATTCTGGCCATCTGACTGCACACAAAATATGCCAGTGAATATTACATGGGCAAACCCACTGCACAGTGTCTCATTCACCATGTCTGCCTCTTCACCTATCAGCCCTCCAGATACTGGGAAACCCTTTTTGCATAGCAAGTTATGCTCTTACATTAGTTTATTGTGGCTAACACAGTACTTAGTACACAGCACAGTGGGACGGCGCTGGGTGGTTGTGGCAGCAAACATTTGTTTTCCAGCTTATGATTTGGGGAATATGCTACAAGTAGTCCAACCAGCATGAGATACAAAGTTATGGATGACGGCAAATTTTGATGTGCTTCCTTGTCCTCACTGTAAGCACAGTTAAATTGGATTTTGGTACAGGAAATAGAATTTACCTGTTTCCATGTATTAATGCTATCAGAAAACTATCCCTGTATCCCAGCTGTTCGAAAGCAGACAATGCACATGCCCAGTTCCACCTCCTGTCTGTGCTGGCAACAATCACCATCTCTGACGTAAAGTACTTGCTCCTTCTCTGCCCCAGCAGCGACACTTACTTTGACACAAACCCTTTAATCCAATCTCATAATCCTCACCTTCAAGGTTTTCTCTGAAATCCAGCTTCCTTATGTCTTCTCTCCTCGCACTGCCTCCCCGTTCCTCTCCTTCAAAGCCTCCTCATAAGCTCTCTCTTTGCTCCTCTTGTCACTTAGCAGCAGTTTTACCAGTATGATGTTTTACTCCTTTCATACTCATAATGTTATTACTCTTTCGTGCCACCCTGTGTGCTGGAAATGATCTATTTCTTTTGCATCAAATGCCTCCCTTAGCTTCCTCCACATCTTTTCTTAAAAGCCATTTCTTCAGCAACAATTCCCAGTTATGCTCTCCCTGCTGCCCTGTCTTCACCTGGATGCCACTGGCCAGAGAGGACCTAAATTTAACCATTTGGGCACAGGATTCACTCATACTTTTTCTCAAGGCTAGATAGCTGTCAAATGGGTATCTCACTTCACAACTTGCTTAGGTAAGACATGGGTTATGTTATCCTTGTCTCAATGTTCTGTTATGGCAGGAAGCAGCAGCCAGGCTGTACGATGTTCAATTTTTATTTATAAGCATTCCCAGTAGCTGGGACAAAGTACACTTTTTTCTTGCTGTTGTTAAAACATTGATTTTACTCTTAAAGATCTCAACAAACCGAAAAACCTCAAAGTTTAGCCAGTAGTAAAAGTTTATTAGCTTGTTTCTAGTTCAACGTATACCATGATTGAAAATGATGTTGATTATAGGAAAGTCCCAGTCTGAAGCTAAGTTATCTTGGTGGAAGAACCTTATCTTTTCTCCTGCTCACCCTGTTAGTGGTGGACTAGCATGCTTTGGCTTTAGACTCATAAGACTGAAGTCCACAAGGTACTTTTTCTGCAGAGGACCTTCTTCAGAACTCACTCTCACCTTCAGCCACTAAAACTTAAGCCTCTCTGCCTTCAGGATCAGGTTAAGGCACATACTTGTTTTGGCGAACGGTTGATTTTTTTATTTTGCTAGATAATATGCTTCTGCAACTCATTTACTGATGTGCCACGGAAACACGAAGGTGTTTGTGTTCTGGCTGAAGCTACACACATCATAAAATTCACCAGCTCATTCTAACATAAGAAGTGATGTGTTACTGTTTTTGTTCAATGAAATCTATATTGTTTTCTATTTTTCATTTCATATGCATTAACAGAGACAAAGTATGCGGTTTTCCTCATCTAGGTGCCTTTCAGAAGTAGACTGGGATTGATCACTTGCCCTGCATTTCAGTAATCCATGACCCTCCTTAAAGTCATCTCTGTTTCTTCCTAGTGCAAACTGGGAGACATTCTGCTGCCCTGCCACCTTCCTTTTGTAAAATTCCAAAACCAGCTGGATCTAACAGTCTTCTGAAGCCAATACTCTGTTTTGGATGTGTGTTGTGCTTTTTATGCTATCCATTTTATAGGCTTTCACTAGTTAAATTATGGGGAATAAGGAGGAGCAGATTTTGTGAACCACTAGCAGATGTTCATTGTTGCTAGTTTTATGAGTCTCGCTGAACAGCAGGAACAGACTATGTGCAAAACATTTTTGTGTGTGTGATTTTGCCATCTCATACTGTTCTCACAGCACTGGCTGGGTAATGATATGATACAGCTTGGGAGGTAAGCTTTGATTGCAGGCTAGCTGCTGTTGGGACCTTCAGAAAGCCAGACCTGTAAATTGTAGTTTGTTTTCAAAAGCCTGTGGCTGAGACAGATGGGTTAGCTGGAAATATGTCATTTATAATGTAATCAAATGCTTGACCTCTTATTCAGCTATTAGTTGTTATGACATGGATGCTGAATTTTAAACTGTCTCACAGTTTAATTCAGATGTAAGCTGTGATAGCTCTGTGTGAAATGCTAATGTTGGATGAAATTATCATGTTAGCATGATTTATTTGATTTTTGTAACACCTTGTTGTACAGAGGAGAAAACGATCACAAAATAGTTTCACATAAAAAGCAAGAGTACTAGAACCCGTAAATTTCAAACATTTTCTTCAAATAATGCCTTTATTCTAAACCTGGCCCAAGTTTTGGTAGGCAGTGTATCAATGTGGTAATTTACTGTCCTCTCTTGAGCTAACAAGTCACTTGGCTGAAATAGTTTTGTTGTCAAATACGTGTTGCGGGCAGAGGAAGAGAACTTTAATACAGAGTCAGCCTTGCTCTGTGATCTGAACAAAAATGAATTATCCTGGGCACAGACAGCATAGGGACAGAGCAAGGCTGAGTTTGTGATAGCACTAACTTTACTTTGGCTCAGCAATATATCCATCTACAGAGTCCACACCTCTTTCTTTCCTCTACATTGCCAATGGATATGCAGCTCACAGGGGTTACCTGAGCATACACGTCTTAACTGTGACTGTAGGCAGAACAGCAACTGTGATAAAAGATTATTCTTGATACTGGAAAGCTAAAGCATACAAAACATCAGAAATATCAGAACCGAGAGTGTTTGCAAAATACTAATTCAGCCCGTTGTGTCTATGCATTAGTATCTGTTACAACACAAATGAGATTGAAGATAAAGTAAGAATAGGAAAGACAATCTTAATACAAGCATTAACTAATTCTGTAGTGGTTGATTTTGCAACCTTGAGATATTATTTTGGTGCAAATATTTGGATATAGTTTTCCTTGTTTTGTTTTTTTGTGTGGTTTTTTTTTTTTTAAGAGCAAAGAGAAGGGGATAAAAATAAAAATAATAACACCCCCTGCCCCCCCCCTCAAAAAAAAAAAAAAATATATATATATATATAAAAATATATATATAATCGTCTAGGAAAAGCAGTAGTGGAGGGAACAAGCTGTGCAGTATGCCAGCACAGATGCCTGCTGCAGCCACGGAGCAGGCAACAGCAAGAACCAAGGGTCCAAGTGCAGGCTGTGTGAAAGAACAGGATTTGCTGCACACAGGTTCTTCGGCCCTTTTCTCCCCAGTGGCTTTGTGCTAATCTGCTCCCTTTCTCTCTCCTGATTTCATTTGGCTGCACAATCAAGCAAGAGGGGATAATTTGAGACAGCTACCTGAGGGGAAGGAACTGGGACAAGCACAGCTGTCCCAGAAGACTGTGACTGGGGAGAAGGGAAGGAAGCAAACAGAGACTTCAATGTTTAAGATGTTGAAGTCTGAGCTATATGGCAAGTGACTGGAAAGAGGGAGACAATACTAGGTAACTCTCACAAGTGACACTATAAAAAATCTATTAGTAACAAACATTATTTCCTTCTCTACCACACAACCAAAAACAAGCTTGAAAGAATAAAGTTCAAAAATTCATCAGGTCATAGCTGATAAAACTTGAGAACATCTATTGCATTACCCAATTCAGCTCATGCAAGATCGCTCCTTATAATGCAGTTTCCTGTGCATTATGGAATCTAGTTCTAAAGTAATTGAAATTAGAACCCCTGAAAAACAATTTTATAGTTCCACGCCTCAGAAATTCTAGGCATTTATCCACTTTAAAGATTCTCTTTGCTAATTTCTTTTTTACTTCTCCTAATTTATAGCATTTTTAATTTGTTCAGCAATTGCTATCTGTGCAGGTTCTTAGATATTTTCTAACTATTTACAGGCTATTACCACATCTGCACCAGACAATTGTAGCAAAGCTAATATATGCATCTCTTAACTCTTTCAGGACACATCTGAAGTCAAAGACTTTGTTTGATTTTAAGAATAAATCAGAAAGTTCAGCAGAGCACAAGTCCAGAGGATACTGATGCTGAACTCTTTTCCATTTCCATGGAAGTCTTAATTATTTGACAGTCTTTAAATTAAATAAAACTGAATGCAATTCAGTTGCCACAGGAGTCTCTTTAGTGATATACTTTGTTGTCCTATAATATGTACATCCCAAATAACATGGCACAAAAACTTAACGTAGTTTGCTTGTGCTGAGTGCTTCCTATGTTCCTTTTATTACCAAATGCAGCAGTGACGTGTCTCACTGCTCACTCCTGCCTTGTGCCCAGCCCTTGCTTACCCTACTAGTAACAGATGAAGCTGCTCAGCTTTTGTTTATGAAGAAGTTTTCTTCTTTTTTCATAGTACCACAACCATTCTTAGAGGGCGTGGTTATTTCTTTCTTCACTTTTTCCTTTGCAAAGACCTATCTCGGACTTGAACTTGTTGTAGCAATACCACTCTTGAATTTGCAGATTACTTACTAGTTCCCAAAGCTGAGGTTCAAGGATGGGGAGTATGAGAAAGTTCACATTAGCACTATTTGTGCTATTCTTTTTTCAGGTAAAAATAATGTTCTATTTCCCTGAGCATTTTCTAAATATACTATTCATTACTTTGCATAACAATGGCATAGTTCTGCTTTCCTAGAATGTAATCAGTAGTAAATATTTTACACATTTTACAGATAAAGGTTTCAGCAGTGCCCTATTTTTTTAGCTGAGAATAGCAATTTCTTTGAGGAATAATTTTTTACAGCATTTCTGTTCTCATGACTTTAACCAGATGCTTGAAGAAGGACTGACTCCATAGTGTGATGTAAGACTCCCAGAGTGATGCCACCAACACTTGTGTTTGCTTTACAGGTTGATGACCAAATGAAGCTGCTTCAGAACTGCTGGAGTGAACTCCTAATTCTAGATCACATTTACCGGCAAGTGGTACACGGTAAAGAAGGCTCCATCCTTCTGGTTACCGGGCAACAAGTGAGTATGTGGGCTCAGAGAAGTATTGATGGCTTTTTAATAATTGTTTTCAAAATTGCAGGAGTTTAGCTAGGTCAGAAGCACTCCTGTGTTCTCAGAGATTCTCCACAAGTAATGTAGATAAAATGACTTGAGCACTCTGTTCCTACCCTGCTGATTACAGTTAAACTTATAAAAGCAGATATAATCATAAGCATTTTGCTTCTCAAATATACTTGTATACTTCAGTGATTGAAAAATATCAAATGAGAAGTGTTTCTCAAGAAATTGTGTTTCCTTGGAGCTAAAATAGTTCCTGACAGCAACACCACTCCCAAACCTGATGCTTTATGTCTAAGCAATTATAGCTTATTCTCCCCTCAGAATCATGGTTTACTCAAAAGAATCACTAGCTGGGTCAGAAACCTAGAGAACCTGCAGCTACTACCTCAGAAATGCCTTGCTTTTAGAGAAGTATGCACATGTGTGCCAAACTGGGCAGCTGAGACATCTAACCCTGGGAAAACTATTCAGCCCATAGGCTATAAATGCAGGTATTATCTCAGGAGTCGTCTCAGGGTGTGAACCCCGCAGTTTCTGCACAGCTTTTCAAGGGTTAATTTTCTTCAGGTTTCAGATGCACAGATCTCTCAAAACATAAGAGCAATAATGTGGTAAATATTAGCAAAACTGTAATAAAATCCAAAGGAAATATAAATTTTTGTCTCCCTCATACTTCCCAAGGCATGAAGAACTTGACAGTAAAACAAGAACCTTATTCCTAAGATTCTGTCTTGGTTTCAGCTGGGATAGAGCTAATTTTCCTTCTAGTAGCTGGCAGAGTGCTGTGGTTTGGATTTAGAATGAGAATAATGTTGATAATACACTGATGTTTCAGTTGTTGCTAAGTACTCAAGGACTTTTCAGCTTCTCATACTGTGCCAGGTGCACAAGAAGCTGGGAGGAGGCACAGCCAGGACAGCTGAGCCAGGCTGCCCAAAGGGATATTCCGTACCATATGGCATCATACTCAGTATATATTTTGGGGGAAGGTGGCTGGGGAAACTGCTGCTCGGGGACAGGCTGAGCATTGACCACTGGGTGGTAAGCAACTGCATTGTGCATCACTTGTTCTATATATTCTTTTATCATTATTATTAAATTCCCTTTCTGTCCTATTAAGCTCTCTTTATCTTAACCTACAAGGTTTCCTAATTTTTCCCCCAATTCTCTCACCCATCCCACTGGGGAGGGGAATAAGCAAATGGGTGTATGTGGCGTTTAGCTGCTTGCCGGGTTAAACCACAACAGATTCTTATTCTGGTTTTAAACAGGGGGAAAAAAAAAATAATCACAGTATCAAAGAGAAGAGAGGTGTGCCTGTACATATGTTCCTAGTTTAAAATGAAAACAAACAACTGCCCATAGGTATTTAAGTATCTGCAAACTGAACTGTCTCAGTATATACACACATGCAGAAGAGCTTCTTTTTCTGAGACACATCATTTGTGCCTGCACGTTGTGGAATCTGCTTACAGCTTTAGTCATATTTTTAAAACTGTACCATTTCTTAACACTAAGAGCAAACATTTATGAGAATCTGAAGGAGAAATAACTCTTTGCATTTATGAGTAAAAGGTGTACAGTAAAAGGGACAAGTGATCCACTTGTCCAAGAAAAGAAGTGGGAAAATTCAAATTCTCGCTGTGGAACTGACTCCCGTACCTTTGTGGAAAGTCACCAACCTATCTGAGATAAAGTTGTACTCCCTAATTACATAAGCAAAAATCAGTTGCGTGGCTCTTGATTTATATCGGTACTATTGAGAAAATGACTGATCCCCGTTCCATTTAATCATCTGCAAAACATGGACAATTGGACTAGCAATTATTTTATTTACCACACAGGGTGCTTGTGTATTCTTTTGTTTATAAAGCTATAAGTATATTGACATCTTCTGTTCCTGAGAGAACTGCTAAATTAGTGTCTCATTTGTTATGTGATTAGCTAGTTTTTAAAGGTACAGAGTGCCTAAGTTCCACTGAAATCATTAGAGACATCTAAATAGCCTTAAATTCTAGCTATTGTCTCCATTTTCCACAGGAATAATTCTTACCTCATTAGCCACTATATCTTTTCTTGCAAAAATACTCTAGCTGTACATGATCTCAAGGCAAAGCTGAGCATTTCATCACTGTTGGACAACAGGTAGCAGGATGCTTATTAAATGTACTGCTTTGCAAATCATCAGCTGGTTTTGGAAATTGTATATTTTCAGGCAGAACTATAGTCTCCAACTAAATTAAAACCTGGCTAAATTAGACTGATTGCATCCATTTTTGCCCCAGGTTTGTCAAAGAGGTTGAATACATCCTCCTTTCAATTCAATTTCACTTTTGTCTGCCAAAGTTTGTCACTTTGAAGTTGGTGCAAGCACCCCCAGAGTTTCCCATAATCTTCTGTACATTCCTCTTTGCACCTAATTAGGCTGCTTGGAGAGCAAGGAGCCATATTACGAGAATACCAAACAAGAACACTACAGTCAGCCCCTTTCCATTTCACATTGCCAACAGCTGGAGAAACATCTATGTATGCACCACAGATTCTCCTTGAGAAATGAGGAGACACCAGACCTGAAGTAAATACACAGTCTCTGGCTGCTGTTTTTGAAACTAGAAAGAGTCTGAAATCTACATGTAATGCCACTGGATTGTGCTGTTTTCATTCAGCACTGGTCACCGTCATCCTAGATTAAAAGCCAGATTGTTTACAAGAGTGGGCACAGCTGCAAGGGCTGCACTGCTCTCGCTGGGCTGTGTGTGGCATGTGTGCTCATGGAAAGACCACTGGTAGTTGAGGTATTGCAGAAATGCCACTACTGTGCCAGTATGCAAGTTGTATGCAATTTGTCATTCAAAAGCATTTACTTTAAAACATCATCTATTTAAATGACTTAATGATTAAACCTCCCTGCACATCCAGCACCATTACCTGACCATCTTCATGGACAGAAAGCTTTTCCTTAGTTCTGGTCCAAATCTCTTTATTTTTTTTCAACTTATACCTGATGCTGGTTACCTTCCTTCTCCTCGAGCGCTGCTGCAAAGCACAGAGCCTGGGAGACTGTGTTAGTAAAGACTGAGGCAAAGGTGGCACCGAGTACCTCAGCCTGGTCTGCGTTTGCTGCCAACAAATCACCAGCTAAATCCGGCCACAGTCCCTCATTTCCCTGTTCATCCACTATCAATCTGACATCCCTTGCAAGTCTTAACTCTGGCTGAACACTGGCTTTTCTAACTTCATCCCCACATGCCTGGACAGTGCTTCTAAATAACCTGTTCAGAGCCATTCCTGGCTTCAGCTGTTGTATACTGCCTTTTTGCATTGTAGCTCAGTCGCTAATCACTTTTTTAGACAACCTATTCCAACACAAGCACTTTTCTTCCTAAGTGCCAAGATTGACCATCTTGGCAGCATCAACTCAGTCAGAAAGCTAGTTCAAATGTATTTATGAAAGGACAATTATAACTGTGTCTGTCTCCTGTGTACTAACTGTAAAATAATTCTGGAAAGCCATACTACTAGATCCAGGCATTATAAGCCTTTGCTATTGCATTAAATGCTACATACTTTCTGGTTGCTGCTCTGATCCTTTCAGTTCCTCCAGCAGAGAAAGGGAAATAACCATGCCACCATCTCATAAACATTAATTGATTAAGGTGTGGAAAGCACTCTGACACTTCTGATGAAAAGTGCTGTAGATGTTTTTATTTACTGCTACTAGCAAAGCACTATGAGCAAATTACAGTCAATCATCCAGCTTTCAAAGATATTAACTTTAAACTGAAGACCTGAGCTAGATAGCATACTTTATTACCAGAGACATCATGATTATTGTCACAAGTTAGCAAATTTAAGACCTCAGAAGCCTCACTCCTTGCTTTCCTTAATATATCCCACCATAAAAGCTATTCATAAACACAGTCCTTTTTGCAATCACAATCAAGGGGAAAGCTGCAAGGGGGGAACTTATCACCACTTAATTAGAACATACCTGCTTTCTCCACTTAAGCTGCACAGCCTCTGTTCCTCAGACACAAAAGCCAAACTTCATCCAGCTCCCCAGGGCTGTACCACTGTCAGTTCTACACTAGGTATCTAAAATGGGCTAGCAAAGCAGTTAGAAGCATACTCGATAATTTTCAAATGCATTGGCCTGTTACCTTAGGGCATTCCTATCACATTTCCATACATCTGCATTTCCCTGAAGCCATTGGCTTATGAGTTTTACCCAGTGTCAATCCACTGTTCCCACTTTGACAGGGAAAAAGTGCAGTCAGCAACAAAGCAGTAAGAACTGGCCCTTGCACAAAAAAAGAAAAAAGAAGCTGTGTTTTATTTTATTTTGTTATTTATTTGGCTGGAATTTCATAAATGAAGCTCTTTTGTGTGTGCATGTTTCAAGAAGGCACTGTTTTCAGATCATTACAATTCCTCAGCAGTTCCTCAGAAACAAGTTCCTCCCTATGCTGCACACTTCATCTTCTGCACTAAGTACTGCCCCTCAGCAGTAGCAATTACCATTTCAAAAGGAAATAAAGTAGCACAAATGCACTTTACAGCTCTCCAAATTTCATAATAGAAAACAGCTAAGGAGTGATTTGCAATGTGGTGGTTAATTGTAAATCATTGCCAATATGCTCTCCACAAACCAAGTTTCATAGGCTTGCCATGTGGCATGTAATTTTAAGAGACTATTTCTAATTATAGAACTTAAATTCCTCCAACTTGAGCACTTTCCTTTTGTATCTTCTACACTAAATACACTACCAGCTTCCAAGATCTAGCACATATGGAGTAGATAATAAAGCTCTGTATAGAATATAATTTTTCATGCATTCTCATGCAGCAGTCAACGCACAACACATTAATTGTAGCCTCAGCCGTCCAGACACGAGTTGCTCATTTTGTTCATACGTATACACTACTCACTGTTGCAAAATCTTGCCTCTGCTGAGTTGGGTCAAAGCCTTTTGGACCAAAAAGCCCATCCCAAAACCTGCCTAAATCTCAGATTTTTTTGAGATAGTTGAAGCTACTGATTCAGTTAAACTGGTAAAATAAATACATCCTTCCACCTGGATTTGTGTTCTAAAGCATAACACCAGAGAAGAGTGTGAGAGAGAACCACAATCTTCACAGTGTTGTGCTTTAAAGCAAATCAAAATTTAACTTCAATTTAGGTCAGAATTTTGTGGCTTGCACCTCTTCCTGGATGGGATACTTTGTAGATCTTTCAGCTGTACCTTATGGAAAGGTGGTGATGCATACGCCCTGGGGATTTCTCCACGGAAATGTAACCTCTGCTAGACTTACCACTTGCAAAGAAGGCTTCTGCTATCCCAAATGTAGCTGTATTTGCTTAGGCCTTTGGAGAATGTGTTTGTCTAGGGAACAGACTTGCAAGTTCAAGGATGGATCACCTTGCCACTGAAAAGGTTCTCAAGAGGCAGCTGAACTTTCAAACTTTGGGCTGCAGATGACTGTACCACAAAGAAAGATCACTCTTGCAGAAGTATCTCTGTTGCACAAAAAGTTACAAGAGTGCTGGAGGAAGGAGTGTCTCTGAACAACAAGACAAAGTAGCTGGCAAAAACAGTAGATAAGGAAACAGGCTTTTTTATTCATTCTAAGAAATGACTAAAAATACATATACTAGTCATAGGTTTAGAAAACTAATGGATATCTAATAGAAAGTTACTACTTCTTACATTCTTGGAAATCAGTAATTTTTATATTTATATATCTATCTGTATCTTTTTCCCCCAGTTAGATTTGTGATTGCAGTCAGTCAGACTTCATAGTCATAGCTGGCAGAAAAGAGGCATATTGGCATTTGGGGGCAAATCTAGAAGACCTGACATAGGCAAACAAACATAGGATTTGATTCAAGGTGGATACAAATGAGGTCAAGCAATGATTACCTCGCTGTTCAGTGTAGTACTTGTTCTCTTGTATCCAGGCTTGTACAGTTCCTCACTCTAGTGGTTTCTGCCTAAAGGAAAAGAAAACAAGGTTGTGCTAGTTGTTAAAAGTGCCTCATGCCTTATGAAGATATTATGCTAGCTGCTTTTTGGGGCTGAACTAGATGTTCTCAGTAAAACTCTTCAAAATTCAGCTATAATCATGAAGTGCCCAATTCAGGTTTGTCCAAATAGTGATGAAATATTTTTAGCCTTCCAAGTAGCTATGGCCACACCTGTGAGCAAACTGATCCTATCGCAGCACTATGGTTTTAAGTCTAAAATTCCGGTTCCAGTAAAAAGTCATGAAGAGAGCATTCAACACGAATCCTCGCACACCAGAATGGTTCCATTTCCCTCATGTTAACCCTGTTGTGTTCACAGGAAACATGTTTCTTTTGTGTTTTGTACACGTTGCTCCCATAAAGATAACAAAAACTATTTGCCTGGAGTCTGGCAGCATTTTTTCAAGGCTGCTAGTCCTCCATACAAGTTCCATACTAGTGAACTATTTTCTCCATATAAATCATGTGAAGTCCCATATTTGATTTTAAGTTTGCCCAACATGAGACACAAGTTGTTCAGAGACCCAACTCAAGGAAAAACTGATGAGATTCGAAGCAAGCGTATCAAGTCTTCCACTGATAGGAAAGGGTTTAAAATAGAGCAGAAATTTGTTTAAGATGAGAGTAATAAGGGGAAGTGAGTCACATGGTTAAAAGCTCCTGAAGAAACAGCGCGAATTGGCACAGCCCTTGTGAGGTTACCTAAACAGTTACAAAAATTTCCAGTGACGGTCTGTCTTCTAGTGAGGTTTATGGATATTCTAACTCAGCAGTGATTCCATATAATTTCATCTCTATGTAATAAACACAAAGTGCCTTGCAACGCTTTGGTAAAGAAATGGATTCTACTGTGGTCTAGGTTAGCTGTGTTCTGTACATTACTTTAATATCATCATACTAATAATTTGAAGAACCCAATAGCCACAATTACTAGAGGGGAAAATTTAATGATACTGATTAAAATAGCCACCTGCATGAAACAATAATATTTTAATTATTATGTGTTTTCTAACATAAATATATCTACTATAAATGAATCTATATATGATCATCTAGAGGGTATAGGATTTTTCCAGTCTTGATGTAATATTTTTACTGAAACTAAGTTAGACAAAGTAAATGCAGTACTTTGGAGTGTTACTATTTGCATATGTTAGCTAATTAGCAAGCACAATAACATCATCCTAGGGGAAAGGTCCACTGGCAACTTAATGAATTATCTTTTATTATTGTTTATCATGTTAAAATGACATGTATCTTATGCTGTATAAGTCATCAAAATTTTAATTAATACATCCAAACCTGATATAAGCATATCTGCTGGTTTTGTCCATGCTGACTCCTCCTCAATTTTGTTCTTAGGTGCCTCTTCAAAGTGTTTTTCCATGTTCACTTGCTTAGAAACATAACACCAATACTTCTTTAAATGTTTTTAATGAAAGTATTAATTATATTAAAAGCTCAAAATGAGTTTAATAACCACTGTAGTTCCCACTGACATATATATTTCAGGAAGCAGTGGAAGAGTAATTATGGTTGTGACAGTAAATTAACTTGCTTGCTATATGCTATGCTGAATGCACCCTTCTGAGAGAGGCTCATCCACCCACACAGCCACACACCAGAGCCAGCTCACAGGCTCAGGACTTCAGAACCCAGGGCAGACTGTCATGGGCCACTCTCTGGCCTTTTGGTGCAGTTTGGAAGGGAGGAGGGAGCGGTGGGGGAGCAGTGTTCCCTCAGTAGCAGGCAGGGTGCTACCAGGGCTGCACAGAGCAGGGCAGGAGCAGCGGGATAGACCCTTTGCTGCACACAGGCACCCACTGCCTCCTTCACCCTTGTGCCCCAAACACATAGTGATCAAATTTACTAGAATATTTGCTCATTATACAGATACTGTATACAGCCACAACAGGGGCTTCATTCCTAATTTGCACAGCTCCTGTCCTGGCTGAAAGGAATGTCATTCAGTGGTGGTTGGTACTTGGTAAGAGTCATCAACAAGTAAAATGGCTCTAATCCAGTGTTCTGGAGACGGTTGCAAGCTTGCTGAAGCACTGAAGGTGGATGGTACAGTTTCATACAGCATTTCCACACATCAGGTGACTCCATTGTCATATCCTAGAAATCAAATTCAATTTAATTTTAGAAGAAGGAAGGAACCTGATTCCACCATCAAATGCTAGACTCTGTTTTGTGGGAAAAGAGGGTCAATACCAGAGGCCACCATCTGACTCCACCCGAAGTTTCCATTTGAGCTCAGTGAAACCAGAGATTTGGACTCAAGAATCATTCATTACCATGCTAAAACATTTGCCAAACAAAAAAGTACAAGTGCTCCCTGCATTTCTGGCCTACAGCCTCAGCATTTATTTAGCCCAGGGTGTAGTTTAACGTTGTAAAAAAGGTTTGTCTGCTGTTCTGTCTTGAACAATATCTCACTGTTAAATGAAACCTTTGAAAAAACCTGCAGAATTAGTCACTTCTCTTACCTCTCCATCAGATAAGAGATTATTTGATAGCTGAATATCTAAATGCTGCTGAACTCCAAGTAGTTTACTATTATGTATTGTTTTAAGGTAGAATTTTCATAAACATTCAGCATTGGCCTAACCTGCTTTCACTGATACTGAATGAAGGGATTTTGACTTTTAAGTAACTTTCAGCCATATCAAGAGAAGGATTTAGAAAAACTACTCAGTATTGCCATGTCTTTCTGCAGTCCCATTTAAGTTATGACTCTCTTACAAATACTATCAAGTTTTTGATCTCTTTTCCTTTGCTGGTAGTGCCCCTGTACTGCCCTGCCCTCTCGCAGAGCCTGCAGCTGCAGCCGCCCAGCCCTTGCCCCTGCAACACAGGGAGCAGAGGCGGCCAGCAGCCAGCTGGGTGCTGCTCTAAGAAGCAGCCTTGAGAAACACTGAGGAGAGAGGTATGACACAAATGCTCCCTGTCCAAGGGACTTACGTCATTTTTTTCTAGTTGGGATTCCCAGCTGGAAGTTCGTTCGTAGAGTTAAGCACTAAGCAAATCTGTTCTCTCCAAACCAAGCTAAGGTCCACCCTCCTTCTGCCCAGTACTCATGATCAGAAGATATCCACAAGATGTGCCAGATTTACCCAAAGAAACTTGATATTTCTCACTTCAGGATGACGCCTCAATTGCCAGGCCATAGCCTTATTTATTTCGTGCACTCTTTGGACCGAAGATTTTACCCCAGATTTCCCATTTGTTAGTTGCTCCAGCCACTGGCCTGCTACCAAATCCCACCTTTGGTATTTTTGCTGTATTAGGTAGATGAAAGCCACATAGTCCCTATATCTGAGAAGAGCTGTAGCATGAGCTGGACACAGTTACTTAGCACTGTTATGACTTGGGTAGTCCCAGCCATGCCCAGAGGCAGTTTGGCACCCAAAGGGCTGGTGGAAGATGGAGCTGTGAGGACTCTAAGCACAAAGTTAGGTGGCAGCAGAGATTTCAAGTATCTAACTTTATATTTAGGCACTGCCTGCAGTGTAACATACATAGCGATGTCCGTACTAACCTTAAACAAGCCAGGTTAAGAATGGCAAGAACAGGCAGTAGTGTAAACTATTCAATGTTGTTCTATCTGCATTACTTTGGCACCAAGCTAACCCAGCTCAGCTTCTACCATTACTTCTTCATTGTTACCGTATTCATTATGCAAGATAACACTGTGTACCAGTACATGAGGAATTCACATATCTATTCGTCTGTGCAGCTGTAACATTATACCAACCATTTTACTTCTGAATTAGGTAACATTGAAGCATCACCAAAGCTGCTGTTTTTGAAAATGCCAGTCAACCTTCCACCTTCGACATCAAAATCAATTGTGAAATGTAATATTATTAATCTGGAAGCAAGAATAATTTATTTCAGTTGTGGGTTTTATTTTACCAAATGAAATTAACAGTACAATATAGAGTAAATGCTAAGGCTTCCATATGCAATCAGGCATTTTGCTTAAGGTTCCGGCTGTTCCAATCTTTGTCTTTCAAAAGCATTTTTAATAACGAATTAGAAGGTAAAAGAATTAATACACCTTTCAGTATCAATTTCTGCACACGGAACCAAGCAAGCAGGACAGCATACTCTTTAACGTGGCCACTTTTTCAGGACAGACATTAACAGAGGCTTTTTCATGCACAGTTGATTTTGTATAAACTGATTGACACCTTTGGGGGTCGTCTTTCCACTGACTCATAATTTTGCTCACTCTTGAAAAAAGCCTTCTGCACACCCAGTATTCTCTAGTTAAAGCTGAAAATTCAACTCATCATATTTACACAATAAAAAAAAGATCCATTCTGCGTTGTTTTTAATTGCAAATCCTACTCAAGGGACCAATTCTCCTGCTTAGAAGGCAGCCCTGTGCCTTCTACTAGAGAACCAACTGCAGTCAATTATGGTAATGAAATGTCAATAAATATAAAAATTTAATACAGCCTGCTTTTGGTGAGTGGCAGATGAGGACTTGCCTCCCAGACAAATTTGCTGGTGCTGCAAATATTAAATGCACCTGAAAGCGTAGCAGGTTGCCCAAGAGCTCTCCAGTAGAGGGATGGTGGGAGATCCAGGCACCTACTGGGTTTTTCCATTATGGCATAATCGCTGCACTAAGGCCACTGATATTCTTGACATCCAGATATCTTAACTTCTTATTATGAAACGAATAACATTTTCCTCACAAACTGGAACCTCAGGAAGGGATTTTGAGCTTTTTTCCTCCCCTTAACAATTAGAAAAGGGAAATTAAGTTGTGAAAGTTGGTGGTTTTATGTGACCAGTTTCTCAATATGAAGTAGTGGAATCATGTCACTATATTAAACTGCTCTTCAAGCAAAATGTATTTGAGGTATATTACCATTTTTTCTCATTGTTTATGTAAGTATCTATACTTACACATAAAGAAATACGTATATATATTGAGAGAAATAAACCGATGAACTAGAAACTAGTTTGTGAAAAGTGGTTTAGATGGGATTTCCAAAGACTGGATCCTGGTTTGTCAGAGATTTATTTGGCCCTGAGTAAGCAATTTAATATCACTACTTCAGTATTCACAGATGTAAGAGAGAGCAATAAAACCTACTTCAAAGGACACTTAAGCATAATCCATTAACTTAATTGAAACATAAGCACAACTTTAAATGCTTTATGGAGTTGGAGCAGTGTTATTCTTAACATCCATACAAAAAGTGTAACTTCATTTTTCTTGTACAGTTGCTTTAAATCAACGTCTCAAGAGCACTCAGAGTACATGTGAATAAAATGCTTTATTAAAAGTCAGTAACCTATTGTTTATATTAAGGTCATCATGAGGAGAAGTTATTTTTAGTTCCTTTCAATTGTCTGTCTATCTTTCCCAGCTGAAATTTTGTCAGGTATAAAATCTTTCCTATTTTTTTTTTCTTTACTGCTGTTTACACTTGAGCAAAACCAATTCAATAGTTTTAAAATCAAAAAACATATTTCAAAATACATGTTCCTTAACAGTTACTAAAAAAAACCAGATTTTAAAGGATCAGTACTGGAAAAACAAAATTTTGCAGTATTGGTCTGTTTCCGCTGATGATACGTGGCCGTTCTTTATTAACTACTTCATTATGGGAGACCTTAAGGATGGGTTCAGAGCACCAACAGCTTTAAACACATCATTAACCCAAAGTGTGCACTTACTCTTGTGCTTAGTTTAGTTCTGAGCCAGACTTCACTTCATCATGCTTACACAAAGTGTGGTCGCTAATTTCCCTGTTGTTACGGAGGGTCCTAGAAGAGAAAGGTGTTCGTAATATTAGAGCAGCCAGGCAAGAAAAGGCATTTTGAAAATGTGTCAATAAGCCATTGAGGTCCCAGCCAGCTGCCCAGGAGCGGTTCATCACAGGGGCAAGCAACGTGTCTGGCCATTTCCATGGGATGGTGGTGCTTGTAGGGGATATCTAACAGGAGGAAAACACGGCTGAGCTGAAGGCATTTCAGCTGAAGCAGTTGCTCAGATCACCCCAGTTCCACCTCACTCCACAATGCTGTTGCTGCGCTGCAGCTGCCCGGGCTCACACCCCCAGCCTGGTTTGGAGCCAGCTCACCCCAATGCCAGCCCCTGTGCCTCACCTTCCATCATGGTGTTCCCACAGGATGCAGGGTCACCATCCCATGACAAAGCATGCAAAAGTCACTAGTGCACATATCCAGAGGGGCAGAAGTTGGTACAACCACCTGCATGGAAACATCCCCATAGTGGCACTGGCATTAGTCAGAAGAGTTTCAGCCTGCAAGCAGTGGGAAGGCTGCCTGACATTCAAGGACCTCTCAGGGTTGCATATAACATTAGGTATACTTTGCTTGTGAATATTGCCTTTTTTTAACAAGGTGTATTCATCCCAGCTTTCTGTTGGATCTCTATATACAAGTTTCGCCTTGGAAAGACGGGACAGCCTCCCCCGAGAACAAGCAGGCAGCACGACTAGGGCAGCAGACCCCCAAAGCACTCCTGATTTTTTCTGTGCCTGACAGAAAGTGCGGCTGCTGCTGGGGACACCGCATGTGCAGCTGGCCGGTGTCACACACCTGCCTGCTCCTCCTTCCCTCGCAGGGGAGGACTCGCCAGAACAAGCCAACTGGAACCAGCTCCAACAAATACCAGGATTTTGTGTAGCTAAGGAGAACAGAAACCACCCACACAATACCTCTGTTTCCTGTGGGAATACACCGACATTGCCGGGCTTGAATAGAGGTTTCTGGCCAAGTTATGGACACCGGACTGTTTTCCATGAATACAGTTATGTCCCTCTGGAATAATACAGCCAGTGTAGGCGCATAGCTCACTTCATCAGTTTTTCTTCACAGGATCAGACAATTACAAGAACAAGAGACATCAAGTGAATAAAACAAACTGATATGGGACACAGCTACCAGTGTCATAAGCGTCATAAGCAGTTCTCATATATAAAGCTTATAAAAAAGGTAATACAGACAAACCAGCACTCACACTGATGTGACAGACCATTGAGATATACGGTTTAATCATATTTTCAATATATACTGTTGTGCTAAAATAGGTTTATATATAAAATCATTTTTACTTCATAACATCATTAAATTGAGAGTGATTCTTTTATCTAGGAGTATCCCGGTTGTATGTGATTGCTTGAAACATCCTGAAGTGGTTGTGCAGGCGTGACAACCAGACAGAAATACAATTCTCTTTTACAGGTGGATTATTCCATAATAGCATCCCAAGCTGGAGCCACCCTCAACAACCTTATGAGCCATGCACAAGAACTAGTAGCAAAGCTTCGTTCCCTGCAGTTTGATCTACGAGAATTCGTATGTCTCAAATTCCTAGTGCTGTTTAGTTTAGGTATGTACACTCTATTCTTCATATCTTTCTTAATGGTGTTGTTGGTTTGTTTTTTTTTTCCTAAAAACAATGAAAGTATTTTGCTTTTTTTTCCTGAAAAACATAGTTTTGAAATATATTTAATGAGGTTCACAGTAATCTGAGAATTATTTTTTAAATATCACTTCCAGGAAAATTATATATAATGGATTTCTATGGAAATTACTCCTAAAATCTCTGGAATTTAACAGAGTATTACAAGCTTGGTCTGTTTCTGTATGTGATTTCTGAATATTTCAAAACAAGGGTAAAATTCTATTAGAAATCCTAAAGAGCAGTGGAAAATACAGATTGCCATGTTTTCGATGATATGGAATAAATTTATGTGAAGCAGAGGGAGTGGGGATATGGTTGAAATATCTCTGTTTTTCAAAGGCATTTGTGGTAAGTATAAACAATCTATTTTGCATATGATGGCTGTTACATTGTAACCCATGAATCAGGAATATATCTCATAGTTTTTAAAAACTGAAAGGAACTCTTAAAGTGCAAATTAATGACAATAGCTTTATGACAGATCTGGCTAGGAAATAACCTTTAAAGGCAAGATTGTTTTGTGCTTCTGAATAGGACACAGAATGGGAAAGACACTTACACAAGACAAATAAGTTAAACCTGTGCCCTCCAATGAATCAGTCAAGAAAAATCACTGGTGCCAGGAATAAAAAAAAAGGCTTAGGGAGATGGATTCCTATTGACTTCATAGGTACAGATTTTTCAGATTTGCACTTTGTTGACTTAATAAATCCAGTCTAAATAAACTTCAGTCAAGTGAATTTTTATTTATTGGCAGACAGTTGAAAGGAGAGACTTAAAAACACAAATAAAGGTCAGATCCAGCCATACCTCCATAGCCAAAACTCCTGTTTTACTCAAACGGTATTTTGTCTACAAAAAGAGTGAACAGTTGTGCCAAGCACAACAATGAAAGAAATTTCAGCACTGGTGACATTTAGTAATGTTTTTCTTTAATTTTCAAGTTAAAAAAAATCTTCTGTAAAGGAATAAAATTCTACAAGTAAATTATTCTAACACAATTGCAATTGGACTGAAAGGAACAGTTTTGGTTACACTGTAAAGCATCAATTACTGTCTTAAATATGTCCTTCCATGTGATGTTTATAGAATTTAAACCTGCTTTGGAAAATTTTAGGTGAAGCTCTCTTTAAATACAGGGAGCACGCAAGATCAATACTTCAGAGGCATAGAACACATAATATGTAGAAAAAAAAAAGTGTCAATGATGCTAACAGAATCTACTCTTATGAAGTACGTACATCCTGAATCCTAGGAAGAGATGATGATGATTTCCCTAGTAACACTATACAACATTTTGTATTCAGGGCTTTGTTGCTTTCCATGTCTTAGATTCAGAGAAGGAAGAGCAAGCCATCTGCTGCAGGAATTATCTTTTATGAATTAACCTGATGAATAACAAGAATTCAGCTTTCTAATTCCTAATAAGTAGGTTTTTCAGTCATTAGACAGTGGCACAGAAATGTTTAAAGAGCCTGTGGCTTTCCTCTGATAAAATATTTGGAGAATTCCTCTCAGTTCAATGATATTTTAAATTGGCTGAAAAAGTGAAGTGCATTTGTAAAATTCTCACGTTGAGGTAGCCTTTTTGTCTGATTGCTTTCACTGACTTCTTGTACTTGGCATTGATTTAGGAATCATTAGGAACCTTTAGCTTTTTAATTCTGCCAGGCAGTGTGCTCAGCCTCTGAAGCGGTTGGGCAGGAATTCCTTGCAAGCTCATACTGAGCCAAGTTACCCACTTTTTCTCTCATTTATGTTCCTATAAAAAGAGCTTGTTCTGTTGCTAATAGGAGCCTTGCAGTCATACCAGTTGCATATAAAAATGATGTAGCTAAGAAAGGTTCCACACCTTTGAAACCAATTAGTTCATTATTTAGCAGACTGCATAATTCAATTTACTAATCATCAAATCTAGATATTATTCTACAAAGTATAAAATGTAAAGACACTACCACCTGACCCACAGGACTGAAGCAAATATTTAATGAGAATGATGACAAAACTAAAGTGAAAAACATATCCTTTCCAGTTAAATACTCAAGTTTGTGCCCAAAAGTATAAATGAATTGTCTAGCTGAAGTTAGACACCTCAGCATATCGTAAAAGTGAGTCAGGTTTTTGAAGACACTGAAGTGCCTAACAACACTGGTAGGCATTTCGCAGGGCTGTCATAACCATCTAAGCATCAAATTCTACCTAAATAAGTGGGAGAAATTATTGTACCTAAGTATCTAGGTGCACTTGATACATACCTACATCCCTGAGGCATCTCGACAGAAAACTGGTCTTTTATGCCAAAATCATATAACTTAATCAAAAAAATATTTCAAAAAACTCAGCTGGCTCTTGTTGAAAATCTGGCTCTGTAATGTTTAATGGAATATAAAGTGCTTCAAGACACACCAGCCTTTTTATATTTCTAAGGATGTTCACACCATGGTGTTAACCAAGCCAATAAAACCTAATGCTAGTGTTCTTTAGCATAGTGCTTGGTTGAAAAACAAATGTCTAATATAAAGCCTCTCAATGGCAACACAAAGTCAATAATCCACAGAATTAATTTATTCAGAAGAAGCTGTTTGTTTTTTATAACCATACAGATATGAGGCCGCCTTGTAAAGCTGTTTGTTATTCATGGCTGTACTGTATTGTCTGGCTCTTCACAAGACAACAATGTCCTTCAGGGCAAAGAACTTAGTCTCTGCCTGTTTTCCTAACATTTCAGAAGTTATCTTGGTAAACTTACAGTAAAATAGTGTTTAAAAACAAAAGCACTTAAAATAATTTTTCAAAACACAATTAAATCACATCAGTTTTGTTTGCTAGATTTTAAATGAGAGAGGTAATTGTTCGTTACCTACTTGTCAAAGGTTCCAAAGGGTTTATACTGGAAAATGCTTTTGATCAATGGTAGCATTAAAGAAGATGCTGCTGAAGCTTAGACAGATGCATATTTATTGTACCTTTGTGGCTAGCAGCACACAGCTCTTCCTGCACTCGTACTGCCAGTCGCCCCACAGTGAGCGACAGCCCGGGGCCCAGGAGCGCAGCTCAGCTCTCCAGTGTGGGATCTGCTCCATCTGGCCAGCACTGCCAAGTACGGAATGCTACAGCTGACTCAGCAGTTATTCAATAAGCCAGAGTAGTTTGGTAACTAAGTTCTTAAATCTGACATCTCTTTAATTTAGTTCTGTATAGTATTAATATATGTAGAGTTACATAACTTCCAAATTCCCTCCATCAGTTATAAAAAGCAAATGTCTCTACAATCAGATAGTTCTTACCTCTCTGCACAGAAAGGTCTCTTTTCATGTCCATGGATCTTTATACTTCAGTGTCTGTCTGTCTGCCCTCAGTGGTTCCTCATGACCATCCATCAGTCCAGTCACTGCCAGTCTCTGGAGAGGAATGAGCCCATTATACCTGGCAGATTTAAAAAAAAAAAAATCATCAGTAGCTCAACAGATACACAAACCTGGATTTTTTTGACTACTTACTTGCATTCGATAGGTTTCTTTCAAGCAAAAAGAACCAAGACAGAGCGATGACAATTCAGCAACTGTAATCCCACAGTTGACAGAAAGTTAGTGGCCAGGCATGTGTTGCAAAACTAGGAAAGACAAAAGAAATCTTTGACAGACTTGAGTGTTAAACCTACTTTTAACACTATTTCTGCAGGTCTTACCTTTATGAACTCATGTCTGAAACATGGAAAGAGCACATGAGAGAAAGATGCTGATCACATAGTTGTGTAACTATTTACCACTAAATGAGAATAAACATATCTGGCTTTCTCCAAGTTGGCCAAAATGAGGACAATGCAATTTCTTTACCATAATCCCAGTAACAATATACCTAATTCTTGTATAGCATATAAATAGTATAGTCCACAGTACACATTATCAAAAAATAGGTCCAAAAATAAATATAAATCATTTCTTTGTCTTTAATAATTACTGGCTTGAATCAAGACACACTACAGACAGAAAATGCAAATGCATCAAACCTCTTTGAATTTTCTTTACTAAATTTGACATTAGTTTGGGAACTCCTCTCTTTCTTTGTCATAAATCAGAAATTTAAAAAAAAAAAAAACCTGCCCCCACATATGCTGTTTAATTCTAGGGCTGAAATAGATCGGCATGCTCCACTGGGATGCAATCTTGGCCTCACTAAAGCCAAGGAAAATTTCACTCTTTTTACTGGACCCAAAATTTGCCTCGGTGTTTCTTTGCTTCCTATCACAGAATAAATTTCAGATAAATTTTTCAGTAATTAAATTTTCTAACTGACTAAATATAAATGATATTTGAAGAACCAAATGAATACCTTACAAGGAATACTTTATATCATCTCTGACACAACAGATCTCTTCATTTTACCATCCGGAAGCTTTGCACACTGGTCACTTAACCTAAAATCAGCCATTGTTTTTTCTTTACCAAAATTTCCCATTTGTCCTGCTAGTTTTTATTATCCGAACTCAGCAAGAATGATTTGTCAAACCTCCCATCAGAGCAGTTTGTAAAGTGAAATGCCAATAGGAAGAAAGTTAGACATCATTTGACCCGTGGCCAGGCACTTGTCTGCCTGAGGAGCTAAACGCTAGACTAGGCAGCCGCTGACTAGTACTGCTGCCTTATCATTGTCAGGACACAGAGAAATGTACTTCATTTAAGAAATGAAGGCTTTATCAATGAACAAATAATTGCCGAGCCACTATTGATCTCATATCTCACTTCACATGAGACAAGAGGGTCCTATAGAAACTATAAACATTTGATCTGCATTTTACACTCTCTGTTTAGTAAGGCTGTGTTAGTTCTCCAAAGCACAGTCCATGAAACGTGAGAACTTAGAAAAAAATTAGCCAAAAAGTTTCTTTCTCTCATCATTCCAGTATTTTAATATCAGAACTAAATTAACTAACCTAACAGGTGACTGGCTAAAAATGCAAGAGTTCATTCTTCAACGCAGCTTATTATCCAGTTCAGGCACTCCTTGCTCCAAGATGTAGAGGATACTGAAAGTTTTTATGGTTACCAAAGTCACCTGGAGAACTTAACTGAAGAAAAATCCATTGAAAGCTATAAAACACAAACCCCACCCCACTTCTTCTGGCTGTTGCAAACCTCCAGCTGCGGGGCCTCAATAACTGCTCCTGGGAGCTATCCCTCTGTGCTTTTCTTGTTCTTACATTGTTCCCTAGGGCACCTGCTCCTGGTCACTGTCAAAGATGGGACAGTGGCCTAGATGATCCAGAGTGCTAGCACGGCCATTCTCACACTCTCAGCAGGGAGCTGTGAGCCATTTGCAGTTCTCCTTCTTGCAAAATGAGCCTGGTTGTTCTTTGGCAGGATACAAAGCAGCTTACAGATAACACTACTTTGTTTTCACAAAGCACCTTCAGTCCTAGGATCTGAAGTAGGTGCTGTGAATTTGAAGCCAAAAGTATCAAAACGACAGTTTTCCTTGGCAAGCCAATAATGGAGCACTTATCCAGGGATGGACTTGTCATCACAAATGTGTTCAGTTCTTACTTGCAGTAACAAACGGTACTTAGGGTTTAACACAGTCATCTTACTCACAACTACTTTTACACCTGTTTTTTACAAATATGTTATTTATAATACACATGTATAACTGGGCTGTTATTATGAGGTGATTTTAATGAATATAATTTGCTGTTTTCTTATATTCATCCATTCCGTTACCCAAGTGTACTCATAAGATCGCACCTGGTGAACACCAGTAAGTGAGCAGGTGAGGGGTTCTGTACGATTAGTATTCAGCCAGGGCTTTCAGGCTTTTGAATTTAGAAAAATACTTACTGCCCACTTGTCAAATCCAGGCTCATATCTCAACCCTAATGTCTAATACAGTAAAGCACTGGAGGATAATACTGGCAAAGAAACATTTCCTAAACTTCAAGTAATCATTTGGAATTCAGGAAGGATCGATTAGTATTCAGGAGATGTGACTGCTCGATATTTATACCATAGAGATTTGGCAGAAGCAAATAACGGTACATAAAGCTGATGCTTGTCTTAATTAAATGCAGTGTAATAGGTGTTGGGGATTTTTTTTCTTAGAGAAAAGAGCAGTTTAGCAATGACTAGATATAACTCATTCTGAAGTTCGGAGTTTAAAACTAATCAATATGTATTTATAACAAGGGAGGGACTGAGTATAATTTATTATTAGTTGACAGTTGACTAATAGATAAAACCAAGATTTATTTAAGTATGTTTTCCCACATACTAATTTCTGATAAAATATTTGCCCTCTTTGATTCTTGATTATTTTTTGCTGTACTAACAGTATTTCAAATAGACTTTTTGTAATTAACGTCTCATCTGCAGATAGGCTGGAAATGAAACCAATGAATGTAGAAATGAGACATCTGGCTAGGACGATACCTTCACTATGTCAAACTTATTAATAGTAACAATTGTTAATTTTATGAGTAGGAATCATTAATGGCAGGTGATATTTTAAAGAGCTGCTTTACAGTATACAATCTACATACCAGCTGATGAACAGGTGTTGACTGGCAGACAATGCATTGGGTGACAGGCACAATTGCAGCACACCTACAAGCCCAGGTTTGTCTCAAATTTCACAGCAAAAAGTTTTGGAAGGGAATATGAAGAAGCTGGATAAAGAGCTCTGGCGTTTTAAGAGGAGAACTCTGGCATATTTCAGAGCAAAAAAGTATTTGGTCCGGAAAGGTGGCAAGTGGGAAATAGAGATGGCCTTGTGGGCAAGTCAGAAGCAGGAGATGACCTTGTGACACTGAATGACTGATGACAGGTAAGGAAGTAACAGCTACAAGACCTTGAAAGTGAACACCATTTCTGTCTGATGTAGCAGGGAAAAGGGAAGATGCAAAAAGACAGAGAAGCAATGAGCTCAGAAGGGTGTCTTGGCAGCACCATTTGCCAAGGCAGAAGGAAGAAATGCGGTGGTGATTGAGATGATGAAGCGACACGGTACTTGTTACAAGTTTAATCTAGTAAACAATGGCTCCTGTGCACATTCCATGAAGTCAATGAGAATAACTTTGCAGGATTAGCTATCTATTATTAGTTTGAGATTACATTAGAAATAGACAAATTTAAAGGCGAAGATCACTGTCTTTTAGAAGACCTCATCTCTGGGTATAACAGAGGCTCTGTTTCTTGAAATCTGAAATCAAGATGACCACTTCTTTAAATTATTGTTATAAAGTTAGAAGTTATAGACTTGATCAACTGCCGGACAGAGATCTATGGCATGCATTGGGCAGAAGGCAGAAGGAGGTAACAGTGGTGATTACATGGGTCATTTCTTTTCCTCAAATCAGTGAAAGTAAATTTAATAGGCAAGAAGTTTGAATTTAGTATGAGTCTCCTAATTTCACACTTTTTACGAACTTTCCTCCATTTCCCAAGTTTGAAATTGATAACTTGTAATGTGAGTGGTTGTCAGAAATCTTATACAGTCCTACATTGCCTTGTAAACTATGGCTAAATCTCATATTAGAGATGATGAGGGCCAGGAGAACAGTCAAATAGCCAGTCTGCTCCTGGAGCATGTAACTTCTCTGGGCCTCAAGCAAAGCAGCCAGATGACCCCACTCTGCCACTAGAAGAGCTTTTCCACTTTTCTACGTTAATCCTCTGGGAAAGTAAAGCAAACGAATACAGACAAAACCTCATTTCAGAATTGTCTCATGAGGGACATTCTCCTTTCATGGAGCCAGCATTGCCCAACAGAGAAATCAACCGTCTTGTCTCTAATTCTGCTTCTGACTCCATTACCTGACTATGGAGCTTTGAAGTCTCTTAAATGATATCTCAACTACCCTATCTGGTTAAAGAAAACAATAGCTATCTGTCTTTCTATGCAGTGGTGAAATCCAGACTATTAAAGATACTATGTAAGGTAAAACCAAATCATAACAACACTGTTTAAAACATCTTCAGATACCATATGAAAGGCCATTGTGAAAAGGAATCTGCTCAAAGTATCTTGAAGAGATTTTGCGAGAATTGGATCCTTTCCTTTATAAATGACTCAACATGAAAGTAGTTCCTTGCTGAATTTTCATATAAGGGTCTAAAACTTGGCAAAAAATTTGAAAAATCTTTTGAGAGACTATATTTAGAAGCTCATTTTAGCACATGCATGACAAAGTGAATTTTCTTTTGCCCTGTTCTTTCATTTCTCTGTTTTTTCTAATTTCTTTATAGAGAAACAAAAGCAAAGACATATTCCCTTCACTTGATCTGTCAAAGTCCATAGCAAAGCCAAACAATTAAAAATCAGTCATGACATTTCTTCTAGATGCTAAATGGTGATGTATTGAGTGACGACTGATAAACAACCATTGGCTCCTGAAAACACTTTTTCAGTGAGCTGACATGTTTTAGTCCAGCTTTCCATGCAGGTGCCACACATCAGGCAGGCAGTATCAAAGAATCTAGGACAGTGTCTATCTTACAAGTATCTCAATGAAATTTCCCATCAATTATTTTTGTGAAAAAAACACATAACATAAAAGGAATACAATACAAATGCTGGGGTTATAGGGTATAGTTAAGAATTAAACCAGTATTTTTAATAAATAAGTCTTTAATAATGCATCTCAGTCCTGCATGTAAGAGGTGTGAATTATGAACTTCCTGCAGGAGTTCCAGAGAGAGCCACCTGCTTCATGGCTGATTGAGTTTACTGAATAAACTAAACTATAGAGGAAATTTAATAATTACTATTGATTTGCCCTGATTTTATTTCATAAAATGCAATGAAAATTGCAAATTCATCTCTCACGTAACTGCTGAGTACAATGGCATTATTTAAGGCATTAATTTGATCCAACCTGATCATTACTGGTGTATGTTGTTTGCTTGTCTGGCAACTGCAAGCTGAATGAAGAACACACTAGAGGAATATAATAGTTAAATTCACTTTGCAGTTGTAACGGGCAACTTATTAAATACTCTCAATACCAGAATGCATAACTAAAATACATGAGGAACAGTTTTTAGTCTAAAAACAAAAATTGCAGAGGGTCTTACCTGAAAGTTTACATATAGGTGACTGTTGGCCATTTATTTGAGACACACTGTAGAGTTCGCCAAATTCCCCCCTTTCTCTTATCCCTTTGCTGTTTGTGCAAGATTGGGCACAAAAGGAATGAAGCAATGGCTGTCTCTGAGGGAGTAAAATAGAGAGGTGAAATCCCATAAAGAAACAATGAAAAGTAGCAGGAGAATTAAACAGGAGGCTAAGGGAAAGAAAGGATCTGCAACAGTGATGGGAGAAGAGTGGCAGGGAGGATACCTGGGCAGAACAAGAGCCTGGAGTGGTTGATGAAAACTAGGGACAGCAGTGACGTGGATCAGAGGAAGAGAGAGAAACCAGGGGCTTGAGATGGGAAAGGAGTCAAGAAAACAGAGGGAAAAGGCCAGGAAGGAAAGAGAAACCACGGAACTGTGATCAAAGCCAAGCCAGAGGTGGAGAGGGAGGAAATAGAAGCAAACAGGAAAGAAACAATAAAGGAAAATTCAGAAACAAACTTTATGGTCCAGCCTTGAATGCAGCTGTGATCATGAATTGGGAGGCAGAAGGGGACTGTGCAGAAACACTTTCCCAAGCTTGGAGTGTGTCCCGATGACTTCTGCTGGCAGGAAAGGGCACAGGGTGAAGGCTGCAACTCTTTAGGCTCTGGCAAAGCTGCTGCCAAGATTGGATGAACCTCTCAGCGCAGTAGCACTCCAGTCCTGTGCAGAGCCATCGAGCATGGGCCAAGCTAAAACAGTAAACCCCAAAACAGTCCGCTTGGCTTGCAGAAGTTTAATCTGCTACCCTCCTAAGGGTATTTTCAGAGTTGTTCTTTTTAAGACTGTTCAAAGATTAATATGGAAAATCCTACCTCCAGCACCATCTCCAGTACTGGGAGGGTTTGATGTGTATTATAAAATTATTGCACAACATCTCTGCTTTCCAGGTGAAGGAAAGTGTCAAGAAAGAGAAATATTTCAATATCAGAATGGGGAATGACATTATAACAGCATCTTTCCTCTCTCCCAACACTAAAAATTGTAATAGAGATCGGTAAACCACTCAGGACAAGACAGACGGTGCTATCCAGTCTCTCACTGGAAGAAAACCCATAGCCTGAGCAGGATAAATGATAAGATTGTTCTTCGAGGCCAGTCTGAGGCATGCTGGATGGGTGGCAGCTTAAAGAAGTCCTTACCTCTAAGTTCATCTCTTCTGGGAGACATTTGGCTTTAGAGAAGGAATCAGCAGCACGGTTGAAAAGGACAGGTATCAGACTCTCATTCCCTGAAGTAGTTCTGGAAAAACAACATTGCACATTGAAAGTATTCTTTCAGAGAGGACCATTGCTCAGAGTTCACTGTAGGAGCGGCATCACCTAGACTGCGTGCCATGCTCCAGCTAGCTAGCTCTGACCTGTGTTTCTTCCTCCCTTTCTGTTTTGAGACAGAGAAAAAAGACCCTCACAATTAATTAAAACCATAGATAAAACTAGCAGAGATTAACCAGTGAGTAAAGAGGGAACAAAGCAATTAAGAACATTCCTGCTAAAACTTCACTAGGTATGCTGTAAAAATCAGAGATCGGTGTGCCTCTCAAAAATGCGGTAAAGAGAAGCAGACACTTAAAAGAGCTTTCAATTACTTACGTGCCTTTGGCTTCCTTTCAGGATGCTGTGGAACTGGAAACAGCCATAGTAAACGTATTTTCTCTGCATTTGCCTTTCTTGACAAAAAGTTCCAATATTTTGATCTCAAGAATAATCAGCTCTTTTGTGTTTCCTTTTCAACTAACTGCAGACTTTTGCAAGTTAAAAATTAATGACAACCTTCTTATTTTAAAAAAAAAAAAAAAAGAAGGCACAAAATCTTCTGTGCTCTTTTAGTCTAAATGGCATTCAAACCATTCTTGCTCCCTCTTTCTGCAGTAGCACACAAAAATTCCACCACAACAGAACAGCCTGGCTTATGGAAACCATTATTTTGACGATGAAACATTGTGTTGTGTCCTTTACCACTATTACAGGCAGTCAGTCTGTTAGAACGTATTGGGCGATTATAGGCTAGTCTTTTCAGAGAAAGCCATGGGTTTCAAGTTAGCAGTAACCATCTATCAATTCTTGAGATTATGCCATGATTTACTGTCACAGCATCATGTATTCTCTGATTTTCTGCCTCCTGTGAAACATTGTGCTTTCCTTTTCTATTGATGTATCAAGTATAATAGTTACAAGCAGCTACAGAAAAATCAATAGCGAACTTTCATTACTGTGCACATAAAGAGTACCACGCTGTGAGAGCACCTAGCTGTTAAATAGTCACCAGCAGTAAGGTCCACTATAAATGTCTGTTATTTTGTTCTAAATGAAGAATGTTTGAATTTGAAACATCAAATATCTAGGATTTTTGACACCACTGGATTCTATGTCAAGTTTGCCAATATGTGATTTTTTTTCCAGGTGTCAGGCTTGATTTGTCTTTCCTGTCCCAGGATTTGTGTATTTCTTTAAACCTGAAGCTGACACAGGAAATTAATATCAAAATAGAGTATTTCTGGTCTGTGCTTAACTGTAAGCTAATTAGGTTTGGTTGGACAGAAGTGGTAAGAATTGTGTTAATCTTTGTTGAACTGGTCTGTATCTCACTAGGCAAAGTAAGATCACTTCGAGTAAGGTGAACAGATGTGTGAAACACACAGATAGAATAGAGGTGAAAGAGGTTCTACAGTGTTACCGCAGACTCAGAAATGCTCCTAGAACTGTGCACTAGGAAAAGCACCCAGTTGCTTTTCAATACACAGTTTGGAAAAAAACTGTGTAATTTTTTGTTTAAATGTATTTATTTGTCTCTGGGAACACATCAGCTTCCAATTAGTAAACATAAACAAGAATGGCAAGAACAACAGTGAGTGTGTATTGCCTTGAATACGTCCAAGGCAACTGGTACTTCAGCCCATTTCTCCAGCAATCAGGCAGGAGTTCCTGCAGGGCGGGTGGGCAATTCTGATGCAGGAGTTAGTGGTTGCTTTGGCATTTTGAGACTGTGGTGATTTACAGCTATAAATGCACAGTTTGTTGCTGAATACCCTAGATTTGAAAGCCTGCGCATTTCCATGAGATTAAAGCACAAGGATGAACATATGTACTTACATGAATTGTATGCTGCCAAATGCACTGTCT
This sequence comes from Nesoenas mayeri, assembly GCF_963082525.1. NCBI lineage: Eukaryota > Metazoa > Chordata > Aves > Columbiformes > Columbidae > Nesoenas > Nesoenas mayeri. The sequence goes on along the minus strand of NC_137554.1, from coordinate 16,714,232 downwards.
GCTGGGGCTGCAAGGTTACAGGAAAGAACTATTTCTTGAACTGGACATAACTTTCAGGAAAATAAACCTTTAAAGAAATCCAAATTGCTTTTACAATTTTCATAGTACTAACTCATATAACTTCTACTAGAAACTTCATTCCTAATGTCAATCCATAGTCCTCTTTGTAAAAAAAACACCTACAGGTGGGGAAAAATCCCTGCTTTCAAGACAACACTGAGATCTAGCTAGAACTGACCTTAATCCAACGAGTGTTGATTTAGGTGAAGGTGGATCTAGAATTAAAAATCCTTCCAGATCCTAAGCAATAAAGGCAAAATCCACAGTCTAATTCACTAAGGCATGTAGGGACCCAGCAGAGTGTCACCAGGGCCCTGAGGACATGTATGTCACTGATAGGGTGAACTTGGCCAGACCAGAAGTGCAAACCTCAGTTTTCAGGAGGCTGAGCTCCCTCACGTCCCCGAGCCCTGTGCAGACCATTGCAGCAGGCACTGTGCAGTGCCCAAGGTGCACTCGCGTCCTCCATCTGCCATCAGGGGACCAAAGAGTACCTCTGCCCTTGTGCAGGGCACATGAGCTTTTTGGTACCATGTTAGAGGTGGCTCCAAACAAAGACTAATGTGGATATGGGCTCCTCTGATTCATGCTCCTCATGTTAAACCTATGACTATGTTGTCCATGGAAAGATCTTATCCATATCTGACTAAACACTGAAGTCTGAGATGAGCAGCAAGCACAAATCTGGAGTTTACCCAATTTATTTCTGCTTTTTCTTGCTTAGCAAATGAAATATTAAAAATGTGCAGAGGCACTAACTTATCTGAGACCCTACAGTCCTTTCTGACCAGGGCTTTTTGTCAGGAAGTCAGGGCTAGTTGTAAGAGTATTTGAAATGCAGTTTAAGAGTATTTCCTCTGTTCCACACTTCTCTACCCTCTCTGTTTCACTGATGAGTAACCATGTTGCCAGAGGGACTTTCAGGTGGGCTTTTCTTTAGCTTTCATATTTATATGTTTAAAAGTGTAAGCAACAAGGACTAAGAACAGTGGTATGCGCACCAAAGTGTTTGGGGATAAGAGACCCCAGGCTGACACACATTTCCTGTGTGCCAGCACTGACACTTGTGGAGTGCCAGTGTAGTTGCAGATGTCCCCCTCTGGACTTCTGTCACTCTTGTTTGCCAAACCACTTCCACAACCCAGCACAGACATATGTCACAGTAAAAAATGAAATTTGCAACTTCCACTCAGACGAACAGGCAACATCAGAAACAATACACTTTGAAATACTGCAGCAGAAAACCTCTTCCCTTAGTTGTGCTTACTGTCCAGGAAAGCAAGGCTGGGAGCACAGGAGAACAACATGCCAGGAGGCCCGGCAGCCTGGGTCAGCCAGGGGGACAGGGCAGGAGCCACGTCCCAGGGCCACCGCTCTGCTGGCCCCCAGTATGCACCAGGGCATGGCCCATTGTGTTTAAGCGAATCCATAGGCTGCTGCCATCAGGTGTGGCGAGGATCTGATGACTGGTATGTGCATGTATATGATGGGACCAAATTCATTGGTTCTTTTCATCTAAGCACATTTTTTGTCAATGCTAATTTGACAGGGAGTTGAAAAAGCATCTCGGAGACAGTGGCTTCAATGGACCATCAATGGTCTCGTGAGTTTCTGCAGATATATTTACATAGAAAATAATTGTAACTGCCCAAAACAGAGTCTAGCTCTTCTAAATAATAAGAGTAAAATTCAAATGTTGGCTAATACAAGTCACATATATGTTTCCACTGTAGTTCTACTGTAGTGCTTTCAGCACTGAGCAATTAAATGAATGCTTTATATTATTTCAACACAATTATGTAAGAAAATAATTCTTTTACTGATTTCCACTTCCCATATCTTACACAGGCAGAGGTGATTATCTTTCTCATGTTCTTTCTAAACTAGAAATGGCTTCCACTGATACAACTTAATTCAGTGAAAAAAAGCCTGTTAGTGCAAATACTGTCACATAAAACTAGTAAAATCATGTCTTCAAAAGTCTCTAGAAAGAGGAAAAACATAGGTTTTGAAATCAGTATGTCTGAAAGATGACTGGTAGATTGTCTCACACTAAGCCTTATCTAAAAATACTGCAAAAGACTTGAAACTGAATTATTTGTCAATTACATTGACAGAGTCTCACAGTATTGTACCTCTTAGATCAGCATACCACTATAACACCTTTGCTTAACTACATTTCCTTCTTTTAAAGAGAATATATTGTAATCATTTTTGCTCCTGTGGGACTTTGGTTCTAAACAAGAGGATAAAGCCGAACAAAATTCATTGAGTAATAAAAGTGTTATGAAGTTCTCCCCTTATCTGGAAACCACTATAATGATATAACTGGCTGGTCTAATATTTTTAACCAAGTTCAAAAAAGTTTGAAATATAATAATTAAATGCAAATACAGTCCTGATCCCAAAGACCAGAAGAATGCCTTTAAGCTAGTATTTATAACAAGAGCTGTTCGACTGAGCTCTCTTGTAAATTTTATCATACCTGAGGCAGTTTTCCTCAGTCGATTAGCTGGAAAGCTGAATATATCCTGAGGCAAACCAGACATCTAGTACAGGCTAAATTCAACTACTGGAGCTTAAATTTGGCTTAATATATCCCCACTTGGATCTGCCTGTTTAATTCTCTTTCATATGATAACGTTGGTTTATTCATAGTCTGGACTTGCCACCTGAACAAACTGTACCTCATATCTTATTCTAATGGAATAAGAAAACTTTGCAAAAACCACAAAAGTTCCTGACTGAAAATCAAATACAAATTTGGGATTAAAAACTGTTTTGTAAAGTGACTACAAGATTAGTACAGAGAGATTTTTTTTCCCCTAAGGAGTACTGCTTTTTATGATCATGCATTTTTTATACTCTGCAGAGACAGATGGGCTTTATAAAAGGATACAGCCTGCTACTCAAAAGAGTTTCAGTGGCAGCTGCACTTCTGTGTTTTAACCTCTGTAGAAATTTATATTCGATATTTTTCCAGAAAATATTTATATTTCTTCTTCTAGGACTATTTCACTCCTTGGTATAATTCCAGTGGTGGCAGTAGAAATACCTCTGAGATTAATCTGGTCCATTATTCCTATTTTAAACAGCACTTGAGTAGTAGGAGAGGGATAGAAACAGAATGGATAAATAATTTGCAAGCTTCTCAGGAGTGCAATAAATCCAATCATTCAGAAAAGCTGTGAATGTCTAAGCAAAAGCAGAGCAAATATTTTCTAGATAAAAGCAAATCCTTCTAAAATTTTAATTCATTTTTTTTCTAAACATTCAGCTTCTTCTCAGCTAAATAATAGATCTCTTCTTGCTCCTCTCTACATTATACCATACTGTCTATTATTGCAAGTTGCTTCTAACACCCTTTCTGCCTCAGTTCATAACTTCAAGGATTTTGTATGATGTCCCTATCACCATTCCCAGGAACTTCATAAATATTCATGACATCTTAAACTATTCACACCTTACAAATTGTAGACTTTGACAGCCTGTTCCCTTAAAACACCAACAATCCTGTATTGTTTGTCTGCTGTTGAAGATTAAAATGATGTTTCAGAAATTAACTGGGAAAACCATTTTGTTCAATAAATTTAATATTTATTCTAATTTTTTTCTAAACTCTTATCAGAAGCCTAGTTTCTGCTTTTAACAAACATACTTTTTTCTCATAACTATAAAAGTGATATAAACAAGTGTTATGGCCATAGAATTGTCTGCATTTAAGCATATATATTTTTTTAAGCCTGCTGATAGCAGGATAATTAACATACCAGTTTGCTTATGTATGCTTATTCCAACTGAGTGTTCAGAAGATAAACTTTTATAGCTCTGACATATAATATGAACCTGTGATTAGGTGAGGAGTTAGGAAAAATTAGTTTTGACTCACGTTCTCTCTCAGTTTATTTGTGAGACCTTCACTGAATCCCTTCTGGCCCAGCTGATCAACGTGCGCCTGCATACAAATATGACCACGTCGCCACAGGATAGTGGTTACACAATTTTTCCCTGGAAAAGAGAGACTTGGATTGAGACTTTTTCTCCAGAATTGATCTGTCATTTACCTTAAGTGGTCACTGGGTCAAAAATACAAACAAACCTGGAAGGAGGAACCAGAAACCCACGTCAGTGCAGGCAGGTTCCCTCACCACCAGCCTACAAAGCCAAGCTATAAATTTGGGCTTAACCTACCTAGGGTTGTTTTTTTCAGTGCAGCAGCAGAGCTTCAACCCAAAGACTGGAGCACTGAGAACAGCTTGTAACTTGCAATAGACAAGACCACCCGCTGGCATGGCAGGAAACAGATACCACTTGTTTGGCGACGTTCCTTGAAGACACAATAGAGCAAGTGCTGTTCAAATTCCTGTTCCTCTGCCATGTCTTCAAAGAAAGCAGTGGCAGCTACTCTCTTATGTGGAACCTAATCCTATCGAGCGCTACGCATGGATTAAAATACCTACAGAATAAGCCTTCAGGCAATAGCCAGGCTGCCCTCGGTCCCAGATGAGTATGAGACAAGCAACACATTGCATTGCTCACCCAAAGCAGGAGCAAGTCTGGGACATCAGCAGAGGCAGAACTCCAGATATGGAGGAAGCTTGAGAAAGCGAGAAAAAGAGAGGTGGTACTGGGCTGTAGGCATGCTGAAGTGCTGGAGTGGAACCACTGCTTGGGACTTGGTGCCTGTGGTCTGTCCCAGCACCTTCTGGGCTGGGCTGTAGTTTCAATGAGCTATGCCAGCTGGCTGGCCACAGCCCTGGCTGCATGGCTGTACCTGGCCATGCCTTTCCCTCACGAGTCTCAATAAGAAGCACGGGACTTTATTTAAGGGTGCAGCTGGCTGTGGACTTTAGGCTAGGACTTGTGAGCAGCTCTTCCTCCAAAGAGGCCTGGCAGGATCTTGTTTTATTGTGTTTCAATGACACTATATCACGTATGTCTCATTTGCAAGTAATAAGGATGTTGGTTCCTGGGGTGCCAGGATGAGAGGCAGGTGGAGATTTTGATTGTTTGTTTAACTTTCAGGTCAGTAAATTGAGCCCGAGCTCTTGAAAGTCAAGCAGTTTTACTTTCCTGAGTGATGACTCAGTAATTACACCAGTCAAAGATTCGAGTGATCAAATCAGGCTTTGACTTTGTCTTTACTTGGACTGTGAGAAAAGAAACAACTGAAATTTAGGAAAATATATTTGAATTTGCACAAGGAGGAATCCAGATTGTTTCCCCATGTCTCCTTTTCCATTGCTTACAGTAGAAAAAGCAATAAGCAAATTATTTGCTAAAGTAAATAATCACGGTTCTTACTAGACATTAGGAGATTAAGTTCTCAGGAAGAATCTGTCATTTTACAATCTTTTTGGAATAGAAAAATATGCTTCAATATTTTAAATAACACTAGAAAGAAGCCTACCAATATAAAACACCATCAAATATGTTCTAGTTGACTCTGAGTTGTTCTGAAACAAAGGTCCATCAAGATTGAATACTGAGGGGATGAAATAGGATTCAGACTAAAAATTACAGCTTCTTCTCTCATAAGCATTTTATTCTTGCTTTAAAAATATGTATAAATTTGCCCAGTACTTAGGCGTGAATGAAATACATTGCTATAGAAGAATTTAATCAAGACTTTCAAAACTATGTGCCCATTATCTGATGTTATGTTCAACCGAAAATGAAAATTGCTTTATGACCCTAATAAAGAGCCAGAGATCGATTGTTGCACTGTTACTGGTAGCTTAACCACTACCAAAAAGAATCCTTATTAAGACAGAACAGTTTTCTCCACATTCAGCTTGGACTTGGGAGTCTTAAGAAAACAAAAGAGGTTTCTGTTGTTATAATAGAAAGGTTTTTCAAGGCTTGGAAAATGCTAAATATAGCACCTTATCACTGATTAACAAACACATCTATCAAAAATTGTATCCCAGGACTTCTAAGTAAATAATATTCATCACAACCCTACTGTAATAAAACTGAGGGGAATTTTGCAGTAAGGAGCTTAACTTTACCATAAATCGTCCTTCATTATAGCATTTTGTCTGTCAAGAAGGCTTAGCTATAGAATGGCGTACATCTGCCTTCGTGACAGATGTGTTAGATGGAACCGCTGTTGTTGCCATTAGTTTCAATGAAGGAGAATTGTGGGTAATTTTCAGAGATTGGCACTTTATCAACCATTACTACTCTTACTCTCAAAAAAGTTTTTATCACATGTCAAAAATCTACCTGTGTTTTAAGTCTCATAACCCAGAGGGTTTGCATGGCTAGTGGAAAGTGGGCAAAGAAACCAGGAAAAAGCTGTATTTGAACAGAGGAAGGTTTGGTAACGTCACCTCCATCCTGAGCAGTTTCCTTTCTTTGACCTATTCTTTGGGAAAGACCCTCATCAGAATTAATATATTCCATCTTCGAGGTCAAAGAGGCACTAACCTCTCACACCAAAGCCCCAGACGGGGTCCCTGAGTTCAGGCCGAGGAGGTTTGTTTTACCTTTCCCTGATAAAACCGCGTGTTTCTAAGCGGAGACAATGCTGCTCATTCAGCCGTGCAGTCTGGCTGGAAAGAACAGACAAACCTCACAGAGGATGAGCCTGAAGGCCGTCCTGGCCAGAAATGCCATCACTAGAGCTTGGAAACACCATATTTTACCAGCACATTTAATAGTCATTCCAAAGATCTAACATTGGCAATCAGTTGGGTTTTAATAAAATCCTTAAACGATGGGGCTTGTCAGCCTCTTTAGGGTGAGGAAGCTCAAGCCTAGGCTGATATTGAGTTCTGTTGCCTGGACTATCTGTAAGAGTGTTTCCAGCCTTATAAAAGTGAGAAATGTCTCCCATTGGGGAAGCCTAAACACAACCTTATTTCATGTTTGCAATAGTGCAAAAAGCAGAGGAGTAGATGTGCTGTGTGTGCACGCACCTCTTCATTGCTTCATGTAGGAAGAGTATCTCATAAAAGACGTGAGCAGCAAGATTCAACCAGCTTTCTTTGGGAAATATTTACGCTGCTCTTAAGGAGTTACTATTTTTCAAATTTTAAATCTCTCATTCTGTTTCATTTTTCTTTTCAAAATTCCCAGACCTAGGGAACATCTCTACAGATTAGTAGACCACTGAATCTTCAGTATTTCATGTTTTGAATATGAGAAGGAGGAAATCTCTCTGAAAGCTAAATATTTCCCCCCTCTAAAGACCAGACCCATTTTTGGGGAAAATATGCAAAAGTGTTCTCATCAGGCTGAATGTTGTATGCAGTTTCAGCTTAATGTACAGCTTTATAGAAGATGTAGAAAATAATCTAAACAGAGGGATTTCTGGGAATACTGGCAGATCTTTACTGTGCAGAGCAGATCCTGACACACTATAATACTGTTTTTGTCTTAATCGTCAAAAGTAAGCTATAGAGAACAAAAATTCTTTGTTTGACAGAAAAGCAATTGCTATTTCTTGTAAAACATATAATATATTCCAGAAGACCTAAGGGTTTACTTTCCAATAAGGCTAGAAAAAGATGTGCGCCCCACTGTGAGCTCACAGTAAGGCTGTTTCATGTAAAAAGTTGGTAATTAGTCCCTGAGTGAATAAAGTAGAAGAGATAAGAGACTGATACTTACTGTAGCAACACAAAACACACTTCCTAGCTGCTAAAGGGTGTGTGGGTTGGAGGGGGAGACCTACTCCTACTCATTTAATTTACAAGTGTCTAAACCTCGGAAAATTATTTCTTGCATTAAGCTTAAACATGTGTACTTTAAATTGTTACTAACTGATGTAAAGATTGATAAGAGACATTCCCATTCTAAAAAGCAGACAGGAATGAAAAATTATACGAAAGCGTAAAAGACCGTTGTGTTGTACACATCAGCAGCAGATTGTATGCCCATTGTACACCACTGCCTTCAGCTGACTGACCCCAGCACCACTTGATGTTTCACCAAGTTAACTCATTAGCATTCAAAGGATCTTTATCAAAAAGGAAATACTTGGAAAACTAAATCACATACGTTTAGTCAGAATTATACAATAAATACCAAGAAGACAAACCAACCCAAAGCACAGGAAAACCATCTACTTACAACCAAAGTTACTATTTAATACCATTTGTATTACTATCAGCTAAATACTAAGTACCAGAAGTGAAAACTGTGTAGCATTTTTTGTTCTACCTGCAGAACTTGGAGCTACTGGAAGTAATATTCACATGTTTTCCTCTGTTATTATTCATCTTAGACTTTGCGATTCTCTCTCAAAAAGAACTACATAATTTATATTTCAACTATGTGTTCAGTAAACCTCTTTTTTAACAATACATAAAATATCCTGTGAGCTGGAGACAGGGTAGGGAAGCTTTACCCAGCGGTCTCAGCACATATGCTTTGACTTGTCTGTCCAATTTGTCTCCTTTGCTTTACTGCAGCATTTCTTGTTAATCTACATGAGATGAGAGCACTTATCAAAAGTCATATCCAGAAATCCTAATTACTTCATGAAGACTCACTCCAAAACACATCATCAGGCCATCAGGTTGCTCTACATCCCCTCCTGGAGAGATCTACACAAATGAATTGTGTAGTGATGTCCTAAACTGTAATAATCTGGACTATGAGTATCTGGTTCAGTATAGAAACAGCCAGGAAAATTCTACTTATTTTCACAGGTGAACTAATAACATCTTGTTTACAAGCACTGAGCCTCACCACAAATACCAATAATTTGTACAGAGGAAATACATTAAAAGTATTTTCTCAGGCTGGATATGGTAGAGAAGCACCACAACTACTTTTTGGTTACTCTTAGTGTTAATTGGACTTGGTTTTCCATTTGACTTCAGTGCTTTGGTTGTCACATGAGTATTTAAAGTACTGCCCAGTGACATTAGGAGAAGAAAACAACAACGGCAACAACAACAATCCCCACAACAACAAAAAGATGAACACAGACCTTATTCCCCCATAGTTCTGCAACTTCCATACAACTCAGCTAAGCCACGTAGTGAGGAGCTTATAGGAAGATCCGTACAACACACAGGTGCACCTGTTGCCAGAAACCACTGGTTCTGTCTATGGAGGTGACAGAGAAAATATTATGCTTCTTTTTGGCTTGGAGTATGATATCAATACAGCTGAAGACAGAATGCATCTCTATAAAACATACACTGAATTCACCACTTTTGCGAGAAAACGTGAAAATCTGCAATTCTCAGGTTTTCTTACTGATCTTGTTAAAAATTGATTTTATGATGTTGCAAATATATTCCATGCAGTAACATTTAGACAGAGATCAAAAATGAGGATGAACCCCATTTTCCAAGAAGTCAACAGACTTTAATCTCACAGTATGATTCAAAACAGACAGCAACAGAAAGATGCCCTTTGAATTTAAAAAGGGTTGAACCAGCTAGCAGTTTTTAAAACTTCCTGAAAAAGTTCAAAATACTGACTCTGAAATCCTTATACATTTTATCTTGCTATTTAACAGCTTAATCTCCAGCACAGTCTCTATTTCTGTGGGAATTTCTTATGTTGTAACAATTCATTCATTATTGCATTTTGCATCTGAAAGCAATCTATTTAAAATAATCATGATAGCTGATACCGTTCCTTTCTTAACTTTACAAAAAATATGCTTAGAACACACAATTTTTAAGCCAGGTTAGACTCACTACAAAATACCTTGAGAGTTTTATGTAGGTACATAAACCAAAAACCAGCTGTATGTTGTGTGAGAAAATGTCCAGTATAATACACAAAAACATGATTATCCAAAGATCTCCAGAAATACAGCAAAAAGACTTTGGATAAATGAGTTTGAATAGTTAAGGGACCAGGGATAGCAGCTTTGAAGCTTCCAGTTCCCCTCCCTCTGGATAACGCAAAGTTCAGGCAATACTTGTTGTACAGCCATCACAATTTCAGTATTGCTAGCCAGTATTCACTAGCAAAATTCAGCTAGCCAGCTAGCAAAATTCTGGTGGAAGTTGTGTGCCCGGTTCCCACGCAAGCAGCACAAATGCGGAGCCCCTTGCGGGGGCCAGGATGGAGGCGGGAAGGACAGTGGCAGGGAACATGTCCCAGCTCCCGCCGCGGGCACACACAGGGCCTCCCGCTCCCCTCTGCAATGCCGGCCCCGGGCCTGTGCCTGCTGCCCTGGCCTCCATCAGCAGCCCTGGCACCTTCCTGTCCTCTTGTCCTGAGGAAAATGTTTGCCCCTCCAAACATTTCCCTCTCGTTCCAGCACACAGTTATGTGCAGGAACCAATATTTGCTCTATTTAAAGCACTTCTAGGAAAAGGTGCAGTGAGACTCAATGTACACAGCCTCCCAGGCTGGTGATGGATTGAGGGACCAACGGGTGTTCCTGTTTTGCAAAGGAAAACACTCATTTCCCCTTCAATCAAAGGCTGGCATTTACAATGAACCAAATTCCGCCAAATTCCCCATCTCCTATGCTCCAAGAACATTCATAGAAGAGCAAATTTGTCTTTATTCAAAGCGAATTAGCAGCATACTCAGTATCACTGTACTTGAGTATTACAAGAAACTGTGTTTCAGTACTCTACTGATAGTATAAATGATCGAACACCAGCCAAAACAAGTTCTCCCAGCAAAAGCACTTTGATCACTTCAGTCTTTCTGCATTATACCAGCATTCTAATTTGCAAGCTTTAGAGTAACTTCTGCATTCTCCAGACATGTCAAAAGACAATGTCATCAGAGTAAATTTTACATGTGGAAGCAAATAATGAGGAGATAATTTACTGGCATTTATCTCTGACCAGCATTTCCAGAGCTTGAACTTGCTGTATAGGAACAGAAGATAATCAAAGGCAGAGAGAACAAACTGTACCTGCCTTACTGATGTAAATGCCCCTGTTGTCCAATACAAAAAGAAAGAAAGAAAATTTGTATTGGATTTCAGAAACCATATTCAGGTTAGAGGGCACCATTCTTATCTGGTATTCCACCCAAAGGACAATGATTTCATTTTATAAAGATCATTAGTCAGTGAAATATATATTTTAGAGTGTTTCTAGTAGGGAAGATTATTTTGGCAGTCACTGGAGTGTACCAGATGGTTCATTAACATAGGCTAGACAAGTCAAAGGCTTTCAGAATCATTTAGAAAATGTCAAACAGAAACAAGAACCCTGTCACTTTTTATTAGAATTAACTACATCATACCCTGGACACAGATTTCACCTTGGGTCAGAAAAATTAATACAGAATTATATGAATTGTGTAACATACTAGGTTAAAGATAGGACTTCCTCTTGGGACTCATTTGCTAGCAATATATTATGGTCTTCTACTTTAGGAATCCTCAACCTTTCTTTTTGTAAGCTATGAAAAGAGCTGACCTTGCTCAGAATCCATTGGTGTCTAATTGATTTGAGGTATATGCAGAATTTCAACAAGACACTCCGCTAAAGTTCTTTTGTGATCATTTTCCCAGGAAAGCGAGCAAAAGGGTTCACTGAATATTCAGCAGCTTGTAAAGTATGCTTTTGTCAGGAGGAAAAAGAAAACAACATCCATTTAGTGAAACACTGCCTTCATAAACAGGAATTAACTGTTGGTTTTCTTTTTATTATCATTCAGATGTCAAAAATCTTGAGAACTTCCAGCTTGTGGAAGGTGTTCAGGAACAAGTGAATGCTGCTCTGCTGGACTACACAATGTGTAATTACCCACAGCAAACAGACAAATTTGGGCAGCTTCTCCTGCGGCTACCAGAAATCCGGGCCATCAGTATGCAGGCCGAAGAATACCTCTACTACAAACACCTGAACGGGGATGTGCCGTGTAATAACCTTCTCATTGAAATGCTGCATGCAAAGAGAGCATAAATTATACTCACCATTAGAGATTCTGCTTTCAAGGAAAAAAAAATATTCTGAACTGCTCCAAGCAACACTAATTAAAATGTGGTTTTAAGACTTTGCAAAATGGTATAATAATCAAATACTAATAGTAAATAAGTGATGTATCAGGGTATTTGTATTGCAAACTGTGAATCATATGCTACACATCCCCAAAGGAATCTATATAGGACTTTATACTGGAGTGAAGTGAACTTACCAAGTGGATACTATCACCAACGTCAACATGAAAAAGGACTGAATGATTCTTGTATATTTAACTCTGCTGATTGCCATTATGAAGAAACTTAAGAGGAAAAAAAAAAACAAACCTGATCTGTATTATCAAGCTAAGATAGTGGGGAATTTGAGTGCACTAAATTCCCTCACTGTACAGCGGGACTTCTAAACAGTTGTAATAGATGCAAAACTGCGTCTATAACATCTTCTGTCATCTTTCCAAGGACCCAACATTTCTGTGATAAATGATGTGGCATCCACGCAACAACCCGTGAGAGAGAGCCGGCGTGAGCCCCGTGCGATGCAGCGCGGCCACCGCACCCCCGGCGGCTGGTGCTGCCTGTCGGCCTCTCAGGCCTGCAAGTCGCTAATACGAAGAGTCTGTTAACCCGTTCGCTTGGCATCCTTACCGTGTTCTGAAGTTTGTTTTGTCACGTGTTCATGTTGCTCTATCAGGCAGTATCGCTCTTCTACTACTGCTATCAGATGCTTATTAAATAGCAAAGATAAATATTCCAAAACAAATTAGCCAATTCAACTATCTACTGAACTAGTGCAGTGGCTAAAATATGGCTTTGCTATATATTTGTGGCCATTTCCAAACAAAGGAAATGGAGATATTTTAGACATCATGGAAAACAGCTTCTTTGACACACACAGAAATTTTTCTAGGACAGCTAATACTAATGTTAAACTAAAACTTAAATTTTAAAAATGCATTAAGTGATGCAAGAATAGACAAATGAATTGTATGAGCTGATGATGCCATGGGGATTATTAAGAAATTATTTTTTAAATGGACAGTAATTAAGAAACTAAATTACAACTCAGACATCCAACAGCTGATGAAACTTTTTCAAGTTAGGTAATACACATATTTTATGCAAAGAAAGAAGAGTGATACTGCTATGTCTACGTAGGCCAAAGTCTGCTGCAGAACAAATATTAGAGGAGAACAAACAATTCTCTCTCTGTCCAAATGAAGGTATCAGTATTAACATGTAGTGCCATCATTATAAGTCTTGCCTTATTTCATTATCCTTAAAGGTAACTGTGCAGGTGTGGATCAACATATGCTTAAAATAAAGTATTAATCTCTAACATTAACAAAAACATAGTGTTTACATTCTTTAGGTCCTGTGGGGAAAAAAAAACTGTGATAAAATTGCAGAGCAGTGATTTCCTTATTATTTCTTTTAAATTGGTAATTATTTTACCAGTACTTAATTACTGTACGTCGTGAGACACTAAAATCAATAGAGGTATTTCATTTTGACTTTAATTTTTGAGATTATTGGCTGCACAATCACTTGTAGAAACTGTATAAAATCCTAATCCTTTAATTTTTTTCATGAAGATTGCTGGCTTTTGAATAGTTTATTTATATTGTATATGATAGTTTCCACTGTAGACAATTATGATGCTAATTTATTGTTCTTCGGTTTCATCTTTATATAAGATATAGCCAGAATGAAGAAGCCAAATATATGTGTTTACTGTAGCATGTCTTCAAGTTAGTGGAACATAGTTCAGGGACACACAAGGGTCTTTACAAATTAAAATCATTCACTTGATTAAATGTCTGTAAATCTTCATAATCCTAAATGTAGTTTATTTAAATCTATTGTAAATTATTTGAGTTATAGCTTTGTCTGTTTCATGTGAACTTGAAAAGGTGCATTTCTCATTTTTTTTCCAACCATTCGTAGGTTGTATACCAAAGACATCAGTTATTACATCCTGCATTAGTACACAGCACACTATTTTAATCACCTGTATTAATCAGCTCTAATATTCTCTCCATGCATAGGGTACAAACACAGCAAAGCCTCATGTCTGCGTCTCCTAGATGCCCGTCTTATATCACAGAACACACGTACTGTCGTACGGACCAAAAGCAAAGCAAGCACAGTTCCCGTAGTCATCCCACACAGCAGGCACACAAGCATTATTTAAATGACAGCGCTCTTCCTCAAGCAATCTAAATTGACGGAAAGGAAGATGCGGGTGCCAACAGACAGTGGCTGTGAAATACATATACCATGTGTAAAATACAAGTATGGTCATTCCTTCCTTCTTAAATGGAAAACAAAGCACATTTCAAGCGTTTACATTCTGAATTTTCTTTTTTTTCCCCCCCAATGAAATGCTTTGGTGAATCTCATTGAACATTAAAAGAAAAAGCTTTTAAAATGTTGCTAACTGTATTCACAGCACTATTACATAAATACAAGACAAAAGCATTCAAATAAGGTCATAGAAGAAAAGAAGACTTTTTCATACAGTTTAATGGAAACAATTTCAGATAAACTAACATATATTCGCCCACATCTGTGGTTCCAAGAATCCCACCAGACTGCCCAAAGTACACAGAAAAAGAAAAAAAAAAACAAAAACCAAAAAACTCCCATCATGTTAATTGTTAACATCTTGGTAACCAGACATTTACTTCTGACTGCCTTATTGATCACAGGACATATTAGTAAAAGCAGATTAAAATTTAAAGGGTTTGGCTTTGGCTGGTTTATTATAGATGTTCTATGTTTGTAAACAGACAATCTGTAAAGTCTGACTATTTGTATTACAGGTGTTCTGCAGCTGCCTTGGATTTAAATCCATGCAACTCTTAGAATGTGCAGTGAGTTACTTGTTGGAGTTGAAGTTCTCTTACTGTATCGGTGAAATACATATTGTCATGTCAGTTCTTGCCAGGAGTTTCTCATCACCAATGGAATTTTTTTTTCAGTATTTCAATAAATATTGATATGCCCGTGCTGATTACTTTATAATTGTCTTTATGATAACATCATTCCACCGAAATGAAGCACCAGTCAGAAATCAGTTATTCACAAGAAGAGAGTAAAATGCAAGAAAAATAAGAACCCTAAAGAGAATGTGACACAGAGCTTAGGACACAAACACAGAGAAAGGCACTGTCAAAAGCTCAGGCAGCAATGGTGAAATTACCTAGGCTGAAGCAAAATAGATACAGTTAAACAGTTCAGAAAAGCTGGATCTCTAATCAAAAAGGAATTTACCAGTTAATACTTACAAATCAATGCATTTCATCTTATACTGCACACTTAATTTTTGCTTTACATGTTACCCACAAAGAGTTAAGCAGCCAAAGTATCAGAGGGGGGAAATGACAGAACAAAAGCAAATCAGGTAACAGGATCCAGCAGAGCTCAGGATAACCTCTCAGCAATGTAAATATGTGGCAGGGCCAGGGGCAAACCCACAGCTTCCAAGACAACTGCCAGTGGAGGCTGCCAAGAAGGCAGATGTTACTGCTACCAGAGAAAAATATTTTCCTAAAGTTGCCCTCTGGCTCGTCTGACTGCTACAGTGAGAGCAGGAGGTGAAGTGGTCCAAGAGAGCTTGTCACCAGCACCCTCCTGCTTTGAGACCAAGTCCACCGCCTCCCTGCGCCGTCTGGCAGTGGAAAAGAGGCTGTTCTCTGAGGTGCCAAATGTTAATGCTTCAAGAGGAAAAAACAGGGCTATAATTAGTTATTTACAAATCCTGCATTTGAATGAAAAAAAGCTGGTTCAGTGTTGCAATAAAAACAGGGTAAAACAAATAGGATTAGGTGGCTTACAAGTGAGGACAGATTATTTTAACTTTAAGGAATCATAAATGAAAACCATGATTCTGCATAAGACCCAGGGGAGATTTCAGGGTTGATATATTTTAGATAGTTTTCTTTATGAGATATATGCTTTTGGGTAATATATTTAGGTTATACACTACACATTTAAATTATGAAGGGATTTATTTTTAACTGAGTTTGACACTGGTTATGGAACAATCTACTGTATGTTTTTATTGGAAACACGGAAAGAGTGAGTTCAATGTAACATAGGTCAAGTCCGTACAACACTTAGTGATCTTGACAATTTCCTGGAATACTGAATAACACTTTTTATTAACCCCTAATGTGAAGCCTGCAGTCTAGACACATCATAAAATTCCAAGAATATTTCTACCATCTCCAATACAGTTGCTATTGTTTTCCAGGGAAATTCTATATGGGTACTTTTGCTGTACTGTTGAATTTGGAATGGTAGATGAAAAGCACTACATTAATGACAAGCCAAGAAAATTACAGATACATTTTTAGAGGCATCAGATCCTACAGCTAGGTAACCCTGTGACACTGGCATGGGCCCAAATACTTCTGGGCCAGTCCAGCAATTTCAGTTGCATGTAAGCCTGTAGAGAAAAGATTCATTTTCTAGCCAATGATATGAAAAACCTTTGCTAAAAGATAAAGGCAGAAGATAGAGCACAGACATGCCTACCCTGACATTATTGGTCCTAAGCAAAGGAGAGCAACACCAGAAGCTACTTGATAGATGCAGCACACATCAGTGGGACAAGACAAAGCTTCCTTTCAGCAAGCACACTTTCCAAACCCCTTATTTTTGCTCCTCTGCAGAACAAAACCCAATTTATTGACAGTCTTGAAGTCTGACATGCAAGCTTGGGCTTGTAAGACTAGGTGAGTTTTCACCATTGCCCCAAGAAGGTCCTGACCGTTATTTCCTATTCAGTGTAATTTCCTTTGGTCCTAGATTAACTATTAGGCTTGTGGCAGTTTCTGCTACCTACATCCTGTGCACACTCAAATGGATAGTTCAGATGCAAGGTAAAGCAAGATGTTGGTGGAATGCAGACTCCTGATGCTGTCACTGTTAATGGTGGCTCAGCTGCAGTGACCTGCTCATGCCACCAGTGTCCTGCCTTGGTAAGAACTGCAGGTTTAACATTAGTTCATAATAAGACACAGGGTGAAATGAACAACAGAAAAATCTAGTGTTGGAGTCACAACTTTGTTTACTCACATCTTGCTCTTCCTACGTTTCAGGATCAGTGAATTCCCTGCAAAAAGGGGAAATGACTGTTTGAGATGCAGGATGTTAGGATGCTTCCAGTAACACCAATTGTTTGTCGTGCTGCTGCTGCAAACCAAAGCCTTCACAGAGGAAGAGCCTCCCTGCGTGGCAGTCACACCAATCACTCTGCAACTGCTGCTGCTGAACGTTGGCTGGATAGTACCAATCCAGGCTGTCAGTTGCAATTAGATAGTAAAGCAGGGAACACTGCACCAGAGGGAATAAAGTGTGTTTGAGGGAAGGACCCCAAACAAGTTGCTGTTTGTACAACAGAAACTGCTGACAGCCATGTGGTAGCTGCCTGCATGCCTACAGACGTGCACACACACGCCATGTGCCACCTATGGGAATTCCTAACGCACATCCAAACGTCAGCGCTTCTATTCTTATACCAAAGATTTCACAAGGCACCGCTCCTCGGGCACACTGAGCTTTAGTCATCTACATGGTTTGATTGCTGTTTCACTGGGGTGTCCTTTTACTCATGTAAGCACAGAGTGTTGGTGCAGAAAAGCAGACAAGTGATACAGGCCTATCTCATCAATACTGTGCCATTTCTACCTTGCATCACCTCACTGTATTTGTCCTACTCATTACACCTTGATCTCAACCTACAGGTATATCAAAAGAAGGGAAGTTCTGAGCACTCCGCTTCCTACAGCAAAGCAGCACGTTACAGCTGTATGTTAAGAGAAGGTCTGTAGGACTGCCTGTGTTTTAATTCCACAGCAAGAAATACGGAGCATTGTAAATGTCTATTATGATCAGTCCATAAAGCACAGTAGAAAGCAAAACAGATAATGGGAGGAATAGCTACAAAAGAAAATATAATAAAAAGGAAGCACATGGATGTGGAGGAGACATAAGGATATTTATCTTTCATAAATACTTAATCTTGATTCACTTTTAATCTAAAGGAAAAAACTAAATAAAATATGCCAGATTATTATAATTGCTTTGAAGCATTAACAAGGCCTGAATAAATTATCATTTATGTATTTTAGGGACCTGCCACAGTAAGTGATATTGGTTTTAATTTCAATTAAGAAACATAGTTTTATTTTACAATGTGTATAATTCCAGATAAAAAGTACAGCATGGAATAATTGATTGAATATGTTTAATCAATTCATTCAACTCACGCTGTGAAAATGGAAGCTTATTATTGGAGTGTGGTTTTATTTAAAATCCAACACTATATTAACTCACAAACTGTGTGAAATTGTTTTTTTCACTTTGTAAATTCAGTTGAAATGTTCTGCATCAGTGTCCTGCATTTCCTATAGAAGACCTTCCTATGAGTCCCACAAAGCTTGGATTTGCAGTTCAACCTCCCTCTAAGTCCTGCATATGTCTTTGGATACAGAACTCAGACACTGAAGCTGAGAGAGGCACTGACCTCGAGAAGGTGGGCCTGGGGTACACCTCAGGATTTCTGTTTCTTTCTTTACATGAACCTCCCTCCTCTGCTCACATCACTGAAATCCCCACTGATCCTCCCAGTGACAGCCCTCACTCCTCCCGTGAGCTTCTTACTGCCTTTCCATTCCTTTTGCACCACTCAGATTCCCACACCCCAATTCAGGCTGCATATTTCTGCTTCCATTTTACTTTTCTTGGTATCACAAACGAAACTCACAATTCAACTTTACCCAATGCATCACAATATTGTCTAAATGTTTCAAAGCAGCAAAGTGATCACAAATGTCAAAACAGGAAAGCAACACTGGGCCTGGTCAGACCAGGCTGAAGAAACCCCAGCCAAAAGCAAGACAAGGTCACCAGTCAGCTCCCTATGTCTTGGCTTACAATGGTCAGCTATACAGACCCAACTAATCAACAATTCCTACCAAACATTGTTTTCAGGAGGAAAATAGGAAACATCTAAGAATTTTAGTTCAAGAACGGCACGTAAATATTAACAGTGGAATCTAAATAGAAGAGTGGTATCAGGGCTAGGATTAAATTATTTTAAGACAGACTTTTTTACTCCAACAACACACTTACCAATTTTCAACATAACCAGGAAAACAACATTTGCCAGAAAAAAAGTAAAGGGAACAAAAAATTTTCTTTTTTTTTTTTTCTTTCTTCCCCTATGTTGTTTTTTGTGGGGTTTTTTTGTTGTTGTTGTTTGCCTGGTTTTGATTTTTGTTGGTTTTTGCTTTTATATATCAAACTTTGACCAAAGTTTACCCCTTGAGCATCCTGCAAGGAAAAAAAAGAAAACAAAAAAAAAACCCATTGCACTTTCTAAGGTGACAGATTTAAGACACCTTTCCTTGTCAGGAAAACTGCCTGGTACCTCACCTGGTGTGTCAGGGTCCTGGAGAAGTCTGGCAGAGAAGCAACAACAGTGTCTCTGTAACACTTTGTTCAGGACGGAGCAATGACCCCAAGCAAGCAACAGGGGCTCTGGTGGAGATGCTGCAGGTGAGTGTTGCAAAGCCCAACTGCTCCATGAGCGATGGTGCAGGATGCTGGTGTCAGGGTCTGCCAGCCTGGGAACAGATAGAAGAGGTAGATTTGGTGAAATATCTGCTGCCTTAGAACTGTGTTCCCCCATTTATACACTTGGAAGTAACTAATAATGCAGAATCATCGTCCATTTATTGAGTGTGGGAATTGCAAAGAAAATAGTAGAATTTTATTAACAGATATTTTCAAATATTTAGACTATAATTGATTTATTAAAGGATCACTGTACTGATGCTACAAGCTTCACCCCAATTTACCTCTCACCTGACTTGTTAAATTCACATTTTGGCACTGTTTGGAGGTTGATTTCATGTGAACAACTACACACAGAAATAATATACACAAAACAAGAAAAAAGCTCCAGAAAGGAAGTGATCACTTCAGAATGATAAAATCGAGGCCAAGGACACTAGAAAAACCCTGTTTTCTTCCTGGTAGTTACTTTGTAGTTGTTCTGCTTTATTTTAAGGCTTTCTCATGAAAGCCGTAAGTAATACAATACAAACTAATGTAGCCAGGAATAAAATGATAATTTGTTTGTAGTTTAAAGAATTATTTTAGAAAAAAGAAGATAGATGAAAGAGCATAAAGTCTCATCCCATTTTTTCTTTTAAAAAAAAGAAATAAAAAAAAAATCTGTTCTATTTCAATAGGTCTGCTAGTCATGGGGTATTTGAGGCTCAGGTTTGTAGTTCAGCCTGTATAAGAGATACCTCCTTGGAGACCCAGAGAAGATAACCCAGGAATTCCCTTCAAGTAAAAAACTCCCCTATGATCCTGGAAAATCCCCAGGATGTGCTGCCTCTGTCTCCTCACCTGTAACACACAGACAAGACCCTCCTACATCCCACACTGTTCCAGCAACAGGATTAATTGTCACAATAACATTTAAAACCCGTAAGAAACATGAGAAATAGTTGATGAGCGCCATCAGCATGTGAAGCGTTCCTGGTGCCTCCACCCCGCAGGGAGACTGGCTGCCCGGGGAGCCCCCGGCCTGCTCTGGGGGACAGCCTTCCCATGGGATTTGCCAGGCAGCTTGTGCGCACATCTCCGGGCGCTCACAGATAGAGTCTGGCTTTGGGGAGGGTATTTTATTGACAGACTCCCTCATCCCAAGGTACTAAAGAAGGAAAGAGAAAGAACCAAAGAATGAGGCAAGCTCTCCTGGGAAGAAACACAAATGAGGACAAATTCCCTCTTTTCGTTTCAAAGGACTTTTCTTCAAGTTATTTTATATAATTTCAATCAAATGTAAGCAGAGATTGCAGCACATTTCTTCTGAGAGTATTGGCCTAACAACCCTCTCGGTCTCTCTCCCCTCTCCGATTTCCCCAAACACATGATGTGCAGTCGTCAGCGTGCTAAGTTAAGTGTTCCTCCCTTAGGTCATTATTTCCACGCTTTAATTGTTCTTTCAGCCTTCTGTAGTATTATTGTTATCCAGATTGTGTTGGTGCTGCTTTCCAAACACAGATGAGTAACAGTTCCTGCCCTTAAGAGTGTATTTTCTTGAAATAAACCTTTCAAATTCTCCACTCAAGACAAAACACACCAATTATGGCTGTAACAGTCTTCAAAGGTTTTTCAAACTCTCTGAATTCTTGTTTCTGACACGAAGCCAAATACACATCTTTTATTAACGTAAAACTAAGTGAGGCCTTTTCCAAGAAACTGAGCTTGCATTAGGAAACTGATCTTAAGGATCTGAACTTCCACAGAAATAAAATATTGAGGTTTAGACCTTTGCCATGCCTCATTCCCATAGGTACCACATACCTCAGAAATTAAAAAGGATCTCTGTGCCCAGCCCAGGCTGGTTGATGAGCAGCACTTACATAGCACATGTATGATGGGTACAACCAGCAAGACGTTGCTGATGGAAATCTTCCTCCTTTTACAGGCTGAGCTATTAAAAGGTAGTTAGCAGATCTATTATACAGATAAGTTAGAATGGAAAAATTAAAAGGCAAGGCTTTATGAGAAGCCGCACAAAGCCACAAGAGAAATGCAAACAAAGTAATTCATTCCAATTAGAGCAAAGAGAGTAGCTGAAAATGACTCAGGGTAGTCAATTCACTTTATTATGCAGCAGTTTATTTCCATAGCACATTCACCTAACATGGTTTATTTGGTTTCTGGTCACTCTAATGCACTGTAAACTCCACCAGCTAATTAAGCCAAGAGAGCACTTTTCTGCAAGATCTAGGAGGGAGAACGACTGCATGGAGCTATTAAAAAGAAAAAAATATGGCATCCCAGGTAGAACTGTACTTAGGAGAATGATCACCCGCAAATATAAAACTTAGTTTAGGAATGGGTCTCATTCTGTATTTGCTGTTGAGGATCTGAGCACAGAGATGTGCTTGGTGATATCAACACACTGTAAAATGTCTCTCTTGAGCACACTGATCTTTGATTATTACATGTAGGTTTGTGGTCACTGATGATCCTGTTTTGTTTTGCTACTGTGGAATTTCTTCTAAGCTACACTATAAAAAAAAAAGCCTACTTGAGCCATGGGAGAACATTTTCACAGCACTTGATGCTCAGAAAGTTTTACTGCTGAGCTTTCGGAGGCACTTAGCTCACCATGCCGATACTCAGTGTATTGGGTCGCTGAACTGTAATAAAATACATCATTAAGCGAAACATTTGATGGAGGCACTTGGCTCATTGGGTCAGTGGTTATAGTTATAAGGAACTCCTTGTGAAGCTAATAGATAAAAAAATGAGCTCTTTTGATTTCTGAGACCAGCCTCTCTTTTTAAAGAGGAATACATGGCAATTTCTAGTAATACACATAATAACTAAAGATATTTTCAGGAAGACCACACACTGCCACTATCAAAGCTGCAACAATACTGAAATAATCATTGATATGTACAACCAGCACTGACATCAACCAATTTAAGTTATAAAACTTAATAATATTAATAAAAAGTGCTGAGAGTTTCACTAACTGTTACAAATTCACTCTCCAAATCCACTGCAATGTTGCAGTGGAGCCAAACAAATACATTGAAACATACCAGTTACACAATTTATTTCCAAAAGCGAGAAAATATCCCCTATAAAGTTAACAGAAGTTTGTGCATCTCTCTCTTCCCATAACCTTTGTCCTATTCACTCAGAACCTATCTGCACCACAAACCCTCAAACCTAGCTCAGGTGTAACTCAGGGGAAAACATCATCACTTTGGTTTGATTTTCATGCTTAAAATTCGGTAATAACTGGCCAATGCGCAAGCCCAGTGCAGCTGGTGCCTAGCTATTTCACTACTGCCAGTATATCCAAGTAAATCACAGAGGCCATCAGCATCTTCAACCTGGCTGACCTTCTCTCTTGAAAGCCACACAGGAAACATTTCAGCTGGCTCTTTAGAAATGTGAAGCTGGGAAACCAGAGTGAAAGGCGATGGATTGTTTTGCAATATTAAAGCAAATTTGTTGACAATGTAGTAAGTAAATCCAGCCATAGGAGAAGATACAGGGTCCTGGCACACAACTTTCCTTGGAGAAAGGAGACTAATCTGGAAATATATCCCTAAGAAAATTCTGCATTGGACCTCCTAGTTCAACTACAGATAAGACTGAGTCTCCTTTTTTGTTTGACATTACTGGGGGTTTCCTGATGATCTGAGATGTGAGTGACAGAGACTACAAACTACAGAACTTCCAGGGAGGGTCCCCACCTGCTTCACATCCACGGCTTCTTGAGAGAGGAATCTCAGTTTCAGAGGGACAATTGACATTTTCAAATACACCAGTAAGGACTGGATTGACCTGCTATTGGTAGCATATAATTTAGTAAAGGGTAAAAAACCACAACATAGTTCTTACAGCTTTTTCCTTTTTTTCTTCAAAATAGTGAATGTCAAAGAGTGAGAACAAGTGCACTCACACTCCAGCTCTGGATGATGCAGCTCATAGTAAGCACATTATGGGTGAAGCAGCAACATGTAATGTCAAACCATTTCCATGAGTTTTTTCTATCGTCTTTCCTTTAAGAAAAAACTATCATTTTTTTTTATCATTATAAAAAAACTATCAAAATTTCATCAATTGTGCAGGAAGCTGTATATTTATCACTAGCCTGACAAAGCCCTGATCTGGCTGAGTACCTACCTGCTACCACAACAGGCATTTGAAAAAAGGTTAATACTTCATAAAAGAATAGCAAGCAAGAGATGGCACTGCTTTTGTACTTCTCTACTACTATCCGCATGAAACAATTCAGTTGCTTTGTTACCTCTCAGTTTTTCAGGTTCTGCTGCTTTCATTCTTATGCCACCTCTTGCCTCAATTTTAATAAAAAAAAAAATATAATAATCACCAAACAAAACCCACAGTTTTCTGAGAATCCATTTACCCATCTGCCTGAAGTTTGGTGTCATGTCACTAAACTGTCATTAAAATAATTGCCTCTAATAGCAGGTTATAAATGACTCTCCAGTCAAAGACTACAGCTCCTTGCATAGATTACACTGTTATCTTTGAGGAACACAAGCATTGTTTCTTAAACAATTAATTTGCTACTTATGGTATCTAAATTCCACAAATAATGCAAATTAAAAGGAGGAAACCCACCTAGGATCTTTAATCAGCACATTTCTGGAAGAAGGAGATTGAGGTTCTACTACTGGTCTCATCCTGCTGTATCACGAATCACGAATGGCTTTCACAGCCCTTTTGTATACAGCCATCCTGAAAGAAACAGGATCAGTCAGTCAAAGCAAACTTTCTGGGTCAGAAGGGACATTTAAAGAAGGTCTAGGGCATCACTGAGAAGATGCCAAGTTCCCACATTACGCAGGCTGCTGTCTCAGTCCCAGAGGCAGTCGCTTGATATCAGTCGACATCAAGCTCTGAGGCAGAAATGAGACATGCAGCAGCAGACCCTCCAGGGCATGCAAAGACTAGCAAGGCAACATCTGCGAGCTCTAGGAACTGTTTCTTCTCACAAAATACGCTAAACTGTTGAATTGCCAGTGACCTATCACAGCTATTGCTGCTACACTACTTGAAATGCTTTCAAAAGCCATCACCAGACACAGAGGCCACCATGAGTGAAGATGATGTTGGAAAAGGTTTGAGGTTTGCTTGTGTGTATTTTTGATCTCACTTCTGTACCAGTAAGAGTGTGACATGACAAACCTAGCAGCAAAAACCTTTCCTAGGACTTTCACCCAATGAAACGTTCCTCCAGCATTGCACAGGTTAGCAGAAAACACCTATAGTTTGGGAAACTAAATAAAAACAAGCCTGTGTCTCTGCTACTAAGAAACCTACAGATAAATTCCCTTTCTGCCCAAGGGAGAAGGGCGTGAGGTCCATGTACTGGCCAGAGCACAGTCCTATTCCTGAGGCTGGAGCACACCACTGGAATCCCAATTTCAAAAATAGCAAGAGAGTCACAGACAAAAAAAATATTAGAAGTAGATCTTAAATACAACTTTGTTCATAATATTTTTTCTAGAGGTACTACTTCTCACAACCAGCTTCCCTAGATTTTCTTCAAGTTCTCCCTCTAGGCTTTCCTAAGTAAGGTTAAAATGTTACACTAAATCAAGGTCATACCAGCACTATTAAAGGTCAGCAATATGACTTTCTAATATCAGCTTTCATGCTGCGAAACACTGTTGTGTTGGCCTGAAAAGCATCTAAACCTATATATTATACACACATCTGTTCTAACATCCTTGGTTGATAATGCCACCTGTAACTGCTGCTTATTATGAGAGATGCCTGGAATACCCACTAACATCAATTTCCAGTAATTATAAGCAAGAGTGGTACCAGGATGAGGACAACTTAACCATGGCAATAACTATTACAGAGATTATCAGAATACCACCCCACCCCCAAATCAAACAAACAAACAAACCACGAACACACACCAAAAAAAAAACTCAAACAAACAAAACCACCAAGACACCAAGTCTGCTAAGCATTGTGAATGCACTATAACATCATAACATAGTAGCTGCCAAGTCCATGTAGCAGCATCTTCCACGGATTCTGTTTGGGGGTTGCTGCAGGTGCCATCTCAGCTGTCAGATTTTGCGCAGTCAATTGAAAACTGTCCAGTAACAAGAATCTGCCATGTAGGCTGGGTCAGCATTTCTGCAGTCACTGTGCACTAATTAGTGAAGACCTCCTGAAAATCCGATACTTTACATGGTCTTAACTCTGGGTACTTGAGGATTTTGTCATCTGTTTGTGCTTTTCGAATGGCAGGGAGGAAGATGGGGGTCATTGATTGAAGGAAGGAGGTTTGAGCATCCTCCATTTCCTCTCCACTTCTAACAATGTCAATGCCATCTAGTGGTCAAGATACCGTGATGTAAAAAAGTGGGTAAAGTTACACAAATATTGCTTGGGTTGGAACCTGAGAAATGCAACTTTTTACACTGGATGTTTTATGCCTCTTTTCATAAAGAACAAAAGAGCAAATTATACTTGAAAAGTTGTTCTTCAATATCTGGAAATGTTCCTGAACTTTGCTCCCAATGGATTCAGCAAAGAACGGCATTTTACATCTGCCTCTTCATCCTTCTGTTTCTGAACACGGCAGAGGGAAAAAAAAAATAATAATAATAATCTAATAATCGGGAAACCTTACACCCAGATCTATCAATGGCAAAAAAGTCTAACTAGATTAAAGGCCAACATTTAAATTTCGCAAATACGTACCATTGCAAGACCAGAGCATTTCTGAGTTGGATTTTCAACAAAGCCAGGCAATAAATAATACAGCCCATTCAAGAACATACATTTAGTCAACAACATCCATAACATCCACTACATTACAGTGCATTTACAGACAGCAAGAAATAGAAAGTTCATAAACTCATACTTAACACCAAAAGCCTTTTTGTTATTAATAGAAAACAAGGAAATGAGTAATTAAGAGCATCATCATCATCAGTATTTATCATTATTAGTATTTAACATTCCAGTATAAGTTGGGGAATGACCCATTAGAGAGAAGTGTAGGGGGAAGGGACCTGGGGGTCCTGGTGCACAGCAGGATGACCATGAGGCAGCACTATGCCCTTATGGCCAGGAAGGCCAATGGCATCCTGGGGTGTATTAGAAGGAGGGTGGTTAGTAGGTCGAGAGAGGTTCTCATTCCCCTCTGCTCTGCCCTGATGACACCCCAACTGGAATATTGTGTCCAGTTCTGGGCCCCTCAGTTCAAGAAGGACAGGGAACTGCTGGAGAGGGTCCAGTGCAGGGCAACAAAGATGATTAAGGGAGTGGAGCACCTCCCTTATGAGGAAAGGCTGAGGGAGCTGGGTCTCTTTAGTTTAGAGAAGAGAAGACTAAGGAGTGACCTCATTAATGTTTATAAATATGTAAAGGGTGGGTGTCACGAGGATGGAGCCAGGCTCTTCTCAGTGACAACTAATGGTAAGACAAGGGGTAATGAGCATAAACTGGAACACAAGAGGTTCCACTTAAATTTGAGAAGAAACTTCTCAGTAAGGGTAACAGAGCACTGGAACAGGCTGCCCAGGGAGGTTGTGGAGTCTCCTCCTCTGGAGACATTCAAAACCCACCTGGACACATTCCTGTGTAACCTCATCTAGGTGTTCCTGCTCCAGCAGGGGGATTGGACTAGATGATCTTTCGAGGTCCCTTCCAATCCCTGACATTCTGCGATTCTGTAACGTGTTTTGTAACACCTTTTGTTTGAGTTTGATATCCAGTTCTGGGTGAGGGTGATTTTTCAGTTTGCTTCCGAATGTTTTTCCAAAGCATGTCCAAAACTGGATACATCTGGAAACGTGGTAAAAACAAACCTTGTTGACAGACAGTCACACTTAACAGAACCTATCCTGCTTTCCTTTCTGAAACCAGAAATGGCTAACATACCTGCACAACAAAAAAATTAACAAATAAAAGCCAAGGCAAAAGAGCTTTTATGTCTGCATAAAATCTGTTCAATCTAATTTTCCCAGAAATATGACAGCAAATTGCAAGGTGAAAGGCAAATTGCAAAAAGTACTCTGGAAAAAAAAGTCACATCAAGACATTTTGGAAAAACGCTGAATTTGTTCATGTATTATAGCACATATCAGTTTATTCTTTGAAATTGAATTAAAATTTGCCATTGTCTCCAACAAAGGCAGTTTCTCCTCCCCTCCCCACATTTTCTGTAAACTCAGACAGATTTCACAAGCCCATAGCTCCAACTTCAGTTTTAGTCACACCCCACTCAGCTGTCCCTTTAGAAGCCCCTGGTTTTCAGATCTTCCTAACTTGTTCTTGCACATGCAAGATTTTTTTAAATTTCACTGCAGTTTTAGGTATAGAAACACTACTTCATATACACAGATGCTTGTGTGTTAATCCAACCCGTTGGCAATGTTTTGAGTAATGCATCATAAGAGCAATGGCACCTTAATGATGTATTACATTAATACATCATCAAAGCTATGACACTCTTCTGATATATTAGTTTAATACATCATAGCAGTGCCGTATCTTGGACAATGTATTACTCCAGAACACAGCAACGGCCAAAAAGCTCTGAGTTCAAGTTTTGCAGTTTTTTCAACTTACCTATCTTATATGAGTTTGGGTTGTTTGGTTTGAGGGTTTTGTTTGTTTGGTTTTTAATTTCTCAGAAATAACAATGTTGACTTGGGACAGAAGGCTGTAGTTATCTACTGATAAATATCAATATTCCCAAGGAGCTATTTCACAGTCCACCACCTAATACACCCTAATTGTCTGTGCGGATGCTTGTGTCAAGGTACACAGAGGGGAGTGCTGGTGTCTCCCTGCCTTCTGCCCTGCGCTCAGTGCCAGAGAGGTGAACTCATCATCCGCTCTGCAGTCACAACCAAACCTCCACACAACCAGCTCCTCCTCGAAACAGCCAGCAGAGACTCAGTAATAACAACGGGTTTCTTAAAGACAACCTTCCTCAAAAAGAGTTGCTGGGGAAGATACTGAATTTATTTCCAAAAAATTCCCTAATTTTAAACACTCTGCTCATGTTTGCAGTGATGTGCCAAGAAACCCACCAAAACAGTGAGCTGCATACTCATCACATTACTCATGTACCCAGCACTGCCCAGCAGCCTCTCTCCTCTGCTAGCAATCTATGGAGAACCTTAATGAAATGAAAATTTAATCTTTTTAGTTACCCATTTCACAACACAGACCACACTAGTGAGTTATATGTTAAATTACTAACAGATTATTTGCAGAAAGCCAAGAGGGAAAAAAATGTCTTAAAATGAAAAGTCTTCCACCCTGTTTCAATTCCTTTAAGAAAAACTTAAACTGATTATCTTCATCACATGACTTTCTATGATATTATGGGATTTTAGTCATTGCAGGCAGTAACACCAATTATGTGGCAATACAGGCAATGTTTGTACAAATAAATCACTCTAATTTCTCTGATATAAAAGAATTGCATTCCACTGTTCCCACAGAATATGTAGGTCTCCTCTAGATGTTTCCTTGCATGATCACCAAAAGCACACCCAAAACAGTCTGACCAATGAGTGTGTATGTCTACAAAGTAAATCAGGTTATATATACATGCGTATTTCGGAAAGAGTATTTTGCAAAAGTGCAAAGGTCAAAACCAGAATAACAAGCTGGAACATAATAGAAGAGAAAGTACAAAAGTTAAAATTAAGTACCTGCAGCAAAATAAAGACAGAAGGGAGAAAACAAAATTATCACCTGGAAACAAACAGAAAACAAATTAAAAAAAAAAATCCTCACCAATAAAAATAAACTGATGGAAAAATAGAATAAAGTCCCTTCCTCAAAAATCTTTCTGAAAAACTACACCCAGGTAACAACAACAGAAAATTTCAGACCCACGATTCTCTGTTGTGGTCATTCCTCCAGCATAAACAAAAACAGAAACTAGAGCATGGACAGGGAGCTCTTAGAAGCATCAGTAATTGTGAACATTCTATCTGAAACTGCTTCTTTCAGATAAGGTCTTATGACCTTTCAGGTATTTTGATATTTGCCTGCCTCTATTTTGAGGGACAAACAAATCCCCTTTTAATCTCTCTCTCCTAATGGACCTTGAGAGGCACCAAGGCTGTCACAGGAGGCAGTGCAGCACAAGCCCATGAGCTCTTCTCTCCCAGGCTCAAAGACTGGTGGCAAAACAGAAGCACGAGGGTTGAACAAGTAAAGGTGCCCATCACTCCACGAACTAGAGCCCCACACCCTGACAAGCAACCAACTGTGCAAATTACATGGTAAAAGGGAAATCCAAATTAATGAAAGCCACTTGGTTGTCCTTTGGGACTACAGAGCTAGAATATTAAAAGCTTGATCCAAAATTATTTTTATGGCCACAATGTAAATCTTTCCTCCTATTATTTATTCACAAACTATTCATTAATTTCACTTAAAGCACTTCAAACACAATTATGCAGGTGCTTCAATTATTGCAGAAAACAATAGCAACATATACAAAGCCTTCAGCTGCATTCCTTTTCCTCAGCCCCACGCTTGCTGGGCTCCTTTTCTGGCACTAGCAAAGTTAGCTTAGACACAAGCCCTCCATATTCAAAGAGTTGCCCATTTCCCAGTGGCACAGCTCTTCCCAGAGAGAAAAGAACACCACATTTAATTTTAAAGCACTTGGCTGAAGTTCCAACAAGCATCCCCAGGGTTGAGCCAAGCCCTCTCCCTCAGGGACCTTTCCCCAAACCCGCTCAACACTGTGGTATGTCTGAGGGAACAGGTTACTTCCACTGCAGAAGACAAAGCCTATTTCTATGTATGCACCTCACCACTGCCCCGTAAACTCCAGGCTCTTTTTGCTCTCCTTCTCTGTGCTCCTGTAGTCCCTGCTGCTGAGAAGTGGCTGCATTTGATGCACAGGTCACTGCCACTCGACAGCTCTCCCTGGTCCTTCCCACCACCTGTGTGAAGTGTGCTGATGGTGCTGGGATCTCTTGCAGCCTCTACGGGTGTCCTTCGTCCTTGCTCAGGGAAGTGGAAGTTGCGCTGGGCTACAAAGCCACTGTGAAAATGGTAAGAGCCTGACATTGTTGGTGTTGACAGTCCTCAACTCGATGGCTCCTGAAGTGCTTCTGCCTTCAGACTGCCTTGTGGAAGTTGATGCCGTGTGATGGCATTAGCGTCCACCTCCATGGGCAGGTGGGCAGACCTGAGACAACGCAAGGGGAACAAGAACTGTTGAAGAAGGAAGGGGAAAGCAAGAGGGACAAGGCAGGGAGGGCAGGGAAGACAAGAAGGAAACAAGGATATAATGCAGAGACCTCGGACAAAATACAGTGCTTAGAGTTTCCTGAGTGCTTGGAGTTCACTTTGCCTCCTTGGATGAGTCTCGTTGAAGACAAAAACACCCAACCCCTATAAAGAAATCCATTTATACATAAATTAGCCAATTTTGTGAATGCTGACTTGTTTTTTCTGTTCTTATCTCTAAGATTCCCTACATTCATATTTTTCAATGATCTACTGTAACCTGTAAAAGACACTGTTTTCTCTGACTAAAAACCCCACAATTCATATTGCTTGCATGCAGGAAAAAGTATGCGATTACTAAGCTACAGTTAAGTTACTCTCTATTAAATTATACTTGCACACATTCTAATAATTTACTGGCAAATGCAAGTCTGAATTCAATTTTTATTTCCCTTCATTTAAATGCATTAATATTCTTCTGTTTGTTAGGTACACAGCATTCTGTATTTTCCCACAGCACTGAATCCTTCAGAAGCACAAAATATAAGTAGTCATAGCATTACTGGGTTGGGGGGATAAATGCTACTCAGACACATTTGAAAATCACAAGTCTTTGCAGAGAAAGAAAAAAACAATATACAAGGGAAGAGTAAGAGATTAATGAGAAAACATAGCCAAGAAAACAGAAATGGATGCCCAATTTTCAAAGAGAAGGAAAGGCCTCATAAAGATATCTTTGCTTATTTGTAAAATCAATGGCCATAAAACAGTCCTGGAGAAAAAAAAAAAAAAAAAAAAGCTATTCTATATAGTCCCTTTCTCCTGCAGATCTCAAAAATATTTCACCTAGGTGAATTCCCACTTTACAGATATGGGGAGGCAAAGGGGGCAAAACCTATCCAACCTGAGTGACTTTGGGGATAGCCACGGAGTAAGTTTGGATGTGCAGAATAGAAATGGAAAATAAACTACTACGTTGTCCAGTAGCTTACTGGTCTGCATTTCACATACATCACAGTGCTAGGTGACCCACAGGACCCTGCCCTTCCAAGTGATAGCAGAGCTGGAGCAAAGACAGGAGGCAGCAGCCCAGACCTGTGCTGTGCACCCACCAGTGGGCAACAGAGTCCCGTCCTCCATACCCCTTTCCTGGGTCCATCCGCAACTCAGAAGATGCTTTTTGCTTGGTGAGCCACCTGGGCTTGCTGACGTAGCTAAAATATCAGGGTGATGACTTATGTCACCTGCTAACCAGCTCCAGGCACTACTCCTTACCCAAATACACTCTACCAGAATAAATATTAATGGAAACATCAAGACATACATGTGTGAAGGAAATGAGGAAATGTGGAACAGATCAGATGCTGAAGTACTGACAAGTTACAGTGTCCTAGTAGCAACAGGTATTGCCCAAAGATCTAGAGCCTGAAATACATTCTGGATAAATAAAAATTATATTTAAACATTTTTATTATAAGATCCTAATTATAAAATACCAGCACATAACCCATTGCTGGACTGTTTTTCAGAAAGTACTGACAGCAAAGATTACAGAGAGAATAACCATTTAATTTGAAAAACTATAATTCAAAAACTTAATCCCCCCTTAAAAAATATATCATACAATATGCAGAACCCACAAATTTAATAAGTGAATGGAAGAATTTCAATTTAGTTTTTAGAGTAAAAGATGACCTACAAATAAAACCTAAACATTAACCCAAGCACAGAAATAAGTTTTCCACACCAAGGATGAGACCAGAAATAATCTCTGGCAAAGGGAGAATTTATAGCTCCTGCAGAATCCTCTCACAGTTTTGGGTCCATAGTTGACAGTTTGAGTGCACCACTCTGGGACATAGCTGTTGCACTGAGGCAGTGCATAAAGCAAATGGAGAATTGCCTGCTTTTTCATTCATAGGACAGCAATGAAGACGATAAGAGAAGAACCTTTAAAAACTGTGTGCCATACCAGAAAATGCACAATTCTTACTGGTGACCCTCCGGGACACTTCAGCACATTAAGGAATATTCAGGTGTCTTTTGTGTCAACACCAAACATTGAACTAGCTAGAGGACTTTATTGGAGCTATAAAGAATGTTTTCCAGAGGGTTTTAGATTTATGCACTGAATTCTCCTCTCTCATACTGCCCAGGTACAAGGGAGTACAAAGCTCATTTTTCAGTGTTAGACCTGTATGGAAGTTGGCTTTCTTGGTTATCTTTCATATGAAACTGCCCCAGGCCACAAAACCTGTGGCCAAAACTTATCAACGTTCTCAGTAAACTATGTTTTGTGATTTTGAATTAAAAAGAAAATTCTACACCTTTTCATTAAGTCAACTACATAGTACACATGACAAAAATATCAGCTAACGATAAGAAGACTTTTACCATATCCTATGTCTAAGACATCATTTGATAATGCTAATGTGAGCATTAAAGACAGCACCTTACTTGAACTAAATTCTGTTCTTAGTGCATCTGGGAGGAGCATCACACACACCTTCCTGAATAGCTGTATGGAACCACTATCACACTGCAGGCAAGGCTGCAATTCAGTGAAATCACAGAATCACAAAATCCTCACGTTAACTCCAGGCACTCCTAGGTCAAAACCCACCAAAAGCAGAATAGTCTTTAAAGGTGGGAGTGATTATGTTCTGGGATGGCTTTTTTTTTTTTTTTTTCCAAAGGAGATAATCAAGCTAAAAAGAGGCAAAGGAAATGAAGCGGCCTCAGGGTGCTTCAGTGGCAGGGTGAGGGACAAAACATGGATTTCGAATCCTTGTGCTGCTCCCTCCATCTGGGCAGAGCTGCACCGAGTTCTGGAGTTCCGTGCGGAGAGCAAAACCAGGCAACATGCCTGCCAAGCACTGGGAAGAGGCAAGTGCTAAGCACAGGAGGAAAGAAGAATCTGCATCCTGCTGCTGAAAAGGGAAATAAGGACACACAGGCACAGACTGCCCACGCGCAGCCCCTGTTGCCACTGGAGGTCCTCAGGACCTGCGCCTACATGGCACAGTGTCAAGGTAGGGTTTTGCAGCCCCTAGAAGGGAGCTGTGCCACCCTGGAGGTAGGCCCTCCTTGGTAGGAATGGTCACCATACAAACAAAACACTTCCTGTTCCTCTGCAGCCTGCAATCTCAGGGAACAGACCGACCCAGCCAGTCTTCAGCCCATGACTCTGGCCTGCAGCCACGAGCACAGCAGCAGCCATGTGCAGCACCGTGTGCCCGAGGCTTTCCCCACTAGTGGCCAGGGCTCCCAGACTGGCACAGCAGAGGGGACAGGGCCTGGGGACAACCTCCAAACTCTTGGAGGAGCTACTGAGGCTTTCTGCAGAGATGTTTTCTGTATTGGAAGCCCAGAGGACATCTGTAACTGATTTACCACTGATTCTGTATTTCGGCAAGCCAAGTTTTAAATGCCATCTAATTCATACTGTAATCAGCTCAGGGAACTTATTAGACAGTTGTGCCCTGGAGTTGGTTAAAAATTGTAGCACAGCTGGGGCCTCACCTGATTTGAATGGATTCATGCAATGTTAGTCAACTATTTCAGAGGAAAATAGGCAAAAGAATGATACAATTTACTTACATGTAAATCTGATGTTTCCTTTTTGGGGCACTGATTCAAGTATTTTTCTGATAGCTGTTACCTACTAAAGCACTTGTTAAGTGCAAGACACCTGTAAAAATTAGGCACACAAGGAAAAACAAAATATAAATAAAGAGAGTCATGCAATGCTCTAAATCTCATCATCTGAAATTCAAGATTCAAAATTATTAACCAAAAAGTTTCAAGTCTTTGTTACCCACCATGTAATCCAACGTGTATTTAAATTCCTCTGGTGTCAGCTCTTCCCACTAAGTCTTGTTCAGATCACCACAGAAATTTATTGCAAATTTTGCAAAGCTTTTGACCTGTATCATCTTATTAAACTTTTATGAAAAATCAATAGAGTTCGATCATGTTATGAGCTGTTCTTCATACACGTGTCAGTGGCAAATGGAGAAGTCTATTTATCCCAAAGTCTAGAGTGAAGATGTTGAACTGGATACAAGTCTCCGATCGTATGTCCATGGTGCTGATAAACTTAGAATAAAGACTGAAGAAAATAAGATATGTAAGCTTTGGAGGAAAATATGAGACTGAGAACTTGAAACCGGTGTTTTTTGAAGGGAGGATGGGTTACAAGTTCCATTAACATTTAGCAAATTGCATCAAAAAATGTTTCAAATAGACATCCTAGGGATCTACGTTTTGATCCAAGCGGAAATAGGCAAGTTGATCACAGTCATATCATCAGTATCACTAGGAGAAACAGAAATGAAGATAGAAGTATTTTTTCCCCTTTTCTTTTTTACTAGGGTCATTTTTAACAGCAGGAGCAGGGTGATGAGTTGCCCAGCACAGTGCTCTTGAAAGGAAGAGCTCCCCTGGCACACACTGCAGGTCTGCTTGGGAGCAGGAGTGCGGGATAGTGCAAGCACCTCAAGAAAGACTTGTCAGGAGATTGAGAGACTCCTCATGTTGAGGGCATTGATGCACATGCGTCCAGGCAACCTGACATCACCTGTGTCTGCCCAGTGAGTCCCATAAACACCAGCATCTACAGGGGTATAAGAAAAACTAATTAATTAATAGACTGCCTTTCCATATAGACTATCATACCTTGAATATGAACTCTGGGCTGCAAGGCTACTACTGTTGCTGGCTTATTGCTTTTTTACCCATTTTATGGGCACACAAACAGGACTAGTAGTTCAACATTGTATTTCAATTGCAGACACTGAAATAACTAGGAGACAAATTCTGCAGAAACACTCACAGGGAAGTTCCAATACTTTAAGCTCCAGCCTATTGAATAATGAATACATAACAAATTAAACTGTAACAGAAAAGAACAAACAAGAGGCACTCTCTATTTCTTTATTTTTCTTACCTATTGTTTTGGTTTTAGTTTCCGTGAGTAAG
Organism: Nesoenas mayeri; assembly: GCF_963082525.1. Taxonomy (NCBI): domain Eukaryota; kingdom Metazoa; phylum Chordata; class Aves; order Columbiformes; family Columbidae; genus Nesoenas; species Nesoenas mayeri. The sequence continues at coordinate 16,678,507 of NC_137554.1, read as the reverse complement.
CAGTATTGGTATCCTGCTGGCTTCCTGCTAGCCACAGGAGAAGGAAGGAGAATTTTTGCAATAATTTAAAAATACACCAAAAGTATGGAAAGGTTAGGAATTCTGGAGAGGAAAAAAAAAAAAAGAGAAACTAAATAAAGGCAAAGCAACCTGACAAAATTAGCCTTTATCAAATAATTCAAGGAGATGAGAATTCTACAAAAAACAGGCTAGTAAATCTGTGTTCTTAGTAAAACTATGCCTATGACACTTTAAAACAAAGCTGTGAACATCGCCTCTTTTGTTTGTTTACCTTGGTTTTGTTCGGTTCATTTTTAAAGTAAAATTTTAAGTGATCTCCAGCAAGTCATCCCAAGGTATAAAAAAGTGAAATTACTACTCACATTTCTCAACTAGAGGCATAATGTAATATTCCACTGCAAATAGAAGACAAATCTTTTAAAACTAACTACAATCTTTTTGTTTATAATCTTGTCAAATCTACAGGCTGTTTGCTTTTATGCCAGCCAGTTTTGTTTTTTTTTTCCCCAGGAAAAGGCAGCCAATATGCTGCTTGTAGAAAAATGGGGTTTGCTATAAATAAAAGAAAAAAAAATAGTGAAAATCATAAGATGAACACAAATATTATGTTTTAATACTTTGGAAGCCACAAATATTTCACACCAACTCCTTCACCTCCCAAATAAAGGAAGGCGTTAGGCTCAGAATTATATTAGTTACATTAACTAACACATCTGGAAAGGCTATTTACATGTGTTCTGCATTTGATTAGAGGCTGAGACGTTTGATGCTGTAAGCATATCTTAGGAAAGACCTGCAGGATTACCCAGCTAGCGTGGACCAGGGTCAATAGGCCAGCTTTGACCAACAAGTCCAAACCTAAAGAGGTTTATGCACAGCAATGCACTTTTGCTAAATAATCTGTAGTCTTGTCCTTTTTACCTTGGCTGCCTTTGCTAAAGGAAACTGAAGTCACACTAGGATATACTGTAAAAAGGAACTAATACCAGGGCTTAGTCTTTAAAAAATGCTGAGTTCATTTGGTTGCTGCATCCTGTGAAGGGAACCCTGTTTTGCTGTCTTCAGCCTTGATTACTGTGGGGAAAAGCCCTAAATGGGATATTCTTTTGGCCTAATAGCCAAAACGTGTGTTGATGCATCCCACAATGTGAACATGGTCATCAAGGGAATTAGTGCTTAACCATTCTAAAGATAACTTGGGTAGTGCAGAGTGTTTTCACCATCTTACATGTACTGAAAGGATAATTGAGGAAAAAAGGTTAAAAACGCTTTTTTCTGCAATTCACATCAAGTACATCAATAATGTAAGACACAAACAATAAATGATGATAAAAATAGAAAATTATAGTCTAACAATACTCACTTTACTGAAGATAAAAATACCCTCATCAGCTGTTATTTAACAAAATTTATCAAGACAACAGGGAATGTCTGGAAAGAGACTCTGACCACCCTTTTGACTTCAAATAACATAGGAAATAACTTGATTGCATTTAATGATTAGTTTAACATCTATTAAAACCAAATTTCAAAACCTCAGCTCTACTCTGTCATTAAATATAATCATCCCTTGGGAGAAAAGGAATTCATTCTGTTGCGTATATGATTGATATTTTCTGTAATGACTTTTCCAAAGCTAACTTGTGGCCTGAGGTCGTATGTTTAAGTTTTTTGTTTGGGTTTTCTTTTTGTTGGGGATGGAGGGAGTTGTGAATGAGGATAACATTCAGAACACAGGTTGCAGGTGTGAATCTTCAGTACTTAAGTTTGTAGGACAAGTAGCTGAGCTCACCTTGGAGTTGGGACTGGAAAAACCAAGGACTTAAGGCATGTCTCAAACAGTCTTACGCTAAGTTACAGAAATCATTACATAAAGTTGCTCAGTTTCAGTCTGTAAAATGGAAGCAATGAGATTTTTATGCCTCATAAAGGTATTACTAAATTAAAACCCATTAATCCCTGGCAAGTATTTAGATATACCGAGATAAAACATATTAATAAGCAAAGATAGTGCTACCAAGTTTAAGGGTGTTATTCACAAACTAGGAATAAGCAATCAAGTGAAGAGCTTCTTAATTTTCATTATAGGTGCCTAGATACTTTTTACAAAGTATTTATTAGTATCTTACAGATTATATTATTTGATAAAGGGCAAAACTGGGTCATTTGACTGCAGCAGAAGATCATGTCCAACACTGTTCCTACTGAATACAGTGAAAATATTATTCTTCCAAATTCTGTCAAATTTGCAGAAGAACTGCAAAATGGTGTCCTCCCCCCACCACCTCCACGCAATTATGCTGGTTCAACATAGTCTGAATTTTTATTTTACACTTACTCTGCTCATGCCATATATGTGTTCTTTTGTGGGAAAAACTACCATTAGATTAATAAAATCCCTTTCAAATTTATTTTGGTGCTTTTATATAAATCAGTGTAGCATGTGCTAAAGACCTAATTTCTAATGACAGTAAAGCAACAAAAGAGGTGGAGGGAAGAATATGTAGTGCATTGTCAGTCATTTTAATCAAATACCATCCACATTTGTTTGGAAGTAGAGCTTATCTAGCAATCTCCTTCCTCTGTAACTACCCTCCTTTAGCTTTTAAGCCAGACATGTAGGTAATTAACAGAAGTTCTTTGCTATCTATAAGAAAGCTCCTTAAATTTAGTAAAACTTTGGCTAAGTTATACTTTTCTTCCAAGCTAATGGAGAACTCTTCTGACAGAGTTCTGGTTATAATCAGAATTATTTCTCATTGTGTTCCAGTTTAAGGGGAAAGGACAAAGCACAGTGAACTGTCAGGTATGTTCAGTTTTCAATTCAATTTATTAGATGTGGGGGCTGAAGAAAACAACAATGACAACTATACATATATATATACCTATCCTGCTGAATAACAAAAAAGATCCCAAGAACCTATGTCCATGGAGGATCTTCATAAACACATCAAACAAACTCCTCTGCTAAGAATGTCACTTTATAGTGCAAATTTGTTAAATTAATCTTATAACAGATGGAAAAATGTAAATGTGTAATATACAAAAAGCTTATTTTTAAATTACTAGACCAGGTTTTAATTGCTGATAGCCTCAGGTCAGATATACAACAGGCCAGGCCTCTCAAAAGCAGTAAACTTGGCATCAATTCCCTACATTCAGGCATAGTCTGATCAGATTTTGTTTTGAAAAGGTCATTTAATTAGTAGTATCAGTAACTCTCAGTGCCTTAACACCATCTTCCTTTAGCTAATGATATCATTTTGCATGTGCTAAGTAAAACAGGAATTAACAAAATTCCAATGGCTTACTTAAATGATAAATAACAAGCCATTTTAAGGAAGAAATCTCCTAGGGAGTGCGGAAAAACCTGCAGCTGAAGGCGAGTGGGTCAGGATGTGTAACTCTGCACAGGCATAAACAGGAAACAGAGCAGCTTGCGTTTGGATTGACAATCTGGCTCCAAACGGCTCATCTACAGTGGGCACAATGCTTGACCCCTGTCAAACCTGAGAACTGTGGTTTTGTAAGAGTTTTCTGTCCTGATACCTCTCACGGCTCCCTTATATAAAGTAAAATCTTTCTTTCTCTGTCACTCTGTATGGTTAAGAAAAGTCTTGCTTAGTGAAATACTTACAGTTAATGATGTCACCTTTACTGTTAAACATTTCCTCATGCAATGACTTCCTATAGTTTTGGCAACAAACTCCCTAGAATGGAAACATCAGAGATTAATCATTTTTTAATGCAGAATAATATTAATCTCTTTTATTGTCACGTCCCAGCACAACATAAGAACTACCTCGACCTAGAAAAGAAGTCTCAAATACTACACCCACCAGTGTCACCAGGGTTTAACCCTACTACTTCTAAATATTTCATATGCTTCTGACACAGACCCCATAAGAATTACACATCGTGCAAGTTCATTGTGCAAAACCTTACCCTGGTGTTTCTAGAGCACATGCCTTGTGAGCCAAGTTCACCACAACAACAAGAAATTATCTCTGTGCAGAGCAGTGCTGTATACCTGCTGGGTTCAAGGATTCAGGGGACAGGAAAATGACAGAAAAACTCAGGACAACAAGGTGAATCACAGACGTTTCATGACAGCGAGGTATCAGACCCCTTCCCATTACATTCTACAGAAAAAGATGCATATAAGGAGCCATTTCATCTCTGAAAACGACGTGGGTATTGCAGAACTCAGAGGAAATTACCAGCAGTAGCTTCATTCCTAAGGACGTTTGCCAAGTCAAAGATTTGGTCTTTGTACAACAGACACAGCACTAAGGAAAGGAGATTCAGCCATGCAGCAGAAAATAGTGACAAGAGCATGAAAAACCTGGGCAATTGTTCTGGTTCTCTGCAACATTTTAGGAAAAAAAAAAAAGTCCATAAACAAGATTTTTTTTTTCCAAATCAATAACCTAAATTTAAATAATTTATTAAAGCTCAAAATGAAATGGAGCTGATTTGAAAAAGTTATGCATACCAAATTTGGATGTGGGAAACCCATGTCCAAAGCTTCTGAAAACAGGAATCGGTCTTGTATTCAGCATAATGATTATCAGCTAAAATATACCAGGAATAATGTGCTATTTGCCGTATCACCTTTGCAACTAATGCTTAAACCAGATATTAAAATTTAATATTTTTATCTTACATTATGGTCACTTATTGTTGTCAGAAAGGAAAATGGCTCTGTAAAATATTACATTTTATTACAAGTACTTCTGTTTTCAAAAATATCATGCAAGATTGAGACAGTTTCAATTATTCTTTCATTATTATTCTTATTATTCATTATTTCATTATTATAATAATTATTATAATATATAACTATTCTTTCATACATTTACAATATTTTTAAATATTAATAGCTTATTAAAGAAACATCCTGAATTCAGAATTATAATTTCCCTAACCACTTTGATCAATGCACTAACTTTGAGAATCACAATACTTCTTAAAAAAATCTTCTCCATGGTATAAACATCTTAGAAAGAATACTAGCATACTCCATACAGACCTTCAGAACATGTTCACAGCAGCCCCGTTTCAATGTTGTAGAGCTCTACTTATTCAAAAACTATAAAGTGTGACAGGATTTCTCTCTCGGAAGACATATGCATGGTTTTGTCCATTTAGTGAAGGTTAGTGCTATCACTAACAAGTAGCTGAATAACATATGCTGGGATAACTACGATCAGTGTTATTAAGAAATAGTGAACAACAGTATCAGATTCTTGTGGTTTAAAAATGTTTTTCAGATGTCTTTTTTTTTCCATTTTATTATTTGTACCATGGCAACAGTAACAGCTAGGTCTACAGGGCACAAACTACAGAAAAATATCCTTACCTGAAAAGCTAATGGTCCAATTCCATCTTATTTAAGACCTTAACAATCTGATGTTTGTGGGGAGAGGGGAGGGCTGGTTAGGTTTCATTTTAAAACAAATTGAAAAAACAGTTGATTTGTATTTTGCAAACAAATACTCTGCAGATGGATCACAGCTTGCATGTGATCTTGCGCTCTTTTCACTGCATGTGATCTTGTCACTAATATTCAAAAGAATATTATATCTCTTAATTTTTTAAATCAGTGCAATTAAGGGGTTTGTTTTAGTGCTTCAGGCACTTCTGGTCATTCTTTCAAGAACAGCACGCAACTAACCAAAATGCATTCTTGCAAAATACAGCACTGTTTTGGAAAGATTTCCTCATTCACAGTCTTCCTAAGAATTTCATTGCTGTTTCACAAAAAAAACAACTGAGCTAAGCTTGTGTCCCACCGATTAATTTTTTAGTGAGTATAAGGCACAGATCTGGACTTTCAGCAGAGTCAACACCAGGAACAAGGCTCAGAGGAAGAAGATGTAAAATGTCCATTTGTCACTTGCACATCTTAATCACTACTAGGACAGCAGTAGGTATCCCAGGGTCTTTCAGAGAAGAAAGCAAACTATGACAGGCGCACACATCCCCGTGGCCGGCCTAGCACCACTGGCAGCCTGTGCCAGGGGGCAAGGCAGCCCGGCCCAGTCCGGCAGTGGCACTGTACATGCTCAGTGCAGGTTTGGTGGGGGGGTGCTGGAAGGAGGCTACACTGGGGGAAAAGCAAGGGGAAATTAGACAGGACAATCAATTACAATATTTGAAAGCATGTGATTTGCATACAATGACCGATTTCCTATTAAAAAAAAAGTTCAGTGGCATGTATTTAAGGCATATTCAGAATGTTATTTTAACACATAAGCAACAATAGCTTAGAAATCCCTGATATGAACTGAGGATGGAGCTAAGCACCCCAGTAGTGACACAGTATAAACTTCAGCACATGAAATACTGGAAGTTGATGTAAACAGCTTTTAATAGCAGTGAACATTTGTTCACTTTGTTTAGACCATCTGGATGTTCCATTGTGTTCAGTTCAACACCGACTGCCGTCGGGTGACAGTTGATGTATGTTAAGTACAAGCAAAGTGCCTCAGCCCACTCCAGGGACCCTGAGGAGAACTTTTCAGTGTTTTGTGGAATATGCTGTCAGCCCGCAGCGCAGTTGCCTGCATCCTTAATGGCTCTGGGCCAAAGTCCTCCAGCTTTTTTTGTTGGTTTTTTTTAATCAAAGCAGAGCTTTGCTTTTACTGTTTGAAAGGTTAGGAAAACTATGCCAAAGTTCTTCCAGGCAGCTTGAAGAGCATCAGCTGACAGGAATTATTTTCAATATGTAGCAACGAATAAAGAGAACCACTAATCCTGAGAGTTTCCAGGTTTCACACATTTTACACGCAATATAGCTAACAGTCTTTTAAATGTAACAAAGGAAAAATGTCACTAATAAACACAAAGATGTAATTGTTCTGGAGAAAAAAAAAAAAAAAAAAGGATAGGAAATCAACAGTTAGAAGCAGAGATGTTTTTCCATATCTAACCAACAACATATTACATTATGTCCTGCTTACATTTTAGCTGGTGATGCATCCTCTGCAGGTGATCAAAACTACTGTTCAGGCATGTTGGCCATTTCATGTTTAATCACCGATTGTGAAATGCTTTGACTCCTGAAATTAAAGAGAATATGCAAAGGAGAATTGTTATTACCGGTACTATTTTGCATCTTCACATAACCACCACTTGAGTTCAGCTTTGCACAATTAAGCAGAAGCTTTCAGAACGCAGCAAAGGCAGAAGTCTGAAAGCTTATTTGGATGCATTCATAATATTTCCAATTTTAGAGCAGAAAATGGAAATAATTTAGCTCAGCCTTCCCTTAGGATGTTGATCATGTAGTACAAAACTGGTTTTCTACCTGTAGAAGTATTATTATTTAATAAATCACTTGATGCATCTGGAATGCCAGTGAAAACCTTCATATCATTCATCTTTTTTTAAACTCTCAAATGAACAGGAAAAAAGTACTGAATAACAAGGAAAAATACACCCTAGATGATTACAGTATATGATCTTTTTTCTCTTTCAGTTATACCTATTAGATTATTTAATCTTTTTTGTTACTTGCTTTTTCAGGCAAAATTTAGCTCTTGTAAGTTTGACTCTTACAAGCTGTTGCAGTAACCTATTTATCCACTAAAAAGTAGCATGTAAGCAGCAACTCCAAGGTTTCTCACGTTATACCTCAGCTCTGACAGAGGCTGAGAGTATGTATTGGTTCCCATTCCACTTTGTTTAACAGCCTCTCACAAAGGCTGTTCCACAGAGTACCAGGCACTACTGGTTGTTACAGAAGTGTTCATATTCAATCATCCTGCGAGAATCAATCTTCTTTCATTCACACTGAAGCCACCAAGTAAACATTATGTACCTGGCAATTTCAGTCACTGCTTGGAAATAGCCTCCTTTTTCCTTTTTTTTCAGTTTAATCCAAAAGAAATTATAGCCCAAGAACAGACCTACTTTCTTCTAAAAAGATTACAGAGAGCGGCTTCAGATTTTATGTTAAGTCTATGGAAAATTGTCCTGCAAATTATACACGTTTGACTGAAAGTCATAGTTTTCAAAAGTAATGAAAAGAAATTATGTCTCCTAGTAAAGTCGGCAGTAGTAAACTAATTAATTTAAATAATGCTTTACATAACTTCAAAATATCCACATCTTACAGCATCAGGTCAAAAATAAAGGCGATCAACCTATTCTGCATTCAATCTCAAAAAACATGATCAAATTACCACATTCAAGCATAGATCACTATTACTGTAAAGGAGTCACTGCTCCGGCTGGAGTTAATATCCAGCTCATTTATATTGCTTGTCTAAATCAATAGGACAACTCAAGTTATTTAACTGGATTTCTGCTGGAAGACAATAATATATCTACATTTACCAACGTATAGGTAACTTCTAAAGCTTCCCTTCCATTTTTGTGATGTGTTATCAATCCTAACAGTTGACACAGGATTGCTTCTTTTCAACATTATTTTGATTTTGGAAAGCATGATGCAGTCAATTAAGCATTAAGAAGTGTACAGTAGATTTGGGATCTGAATTTACATTTATGCTAGGATTTGAAACAGTTTTACAAACATTAAATGAATGCTGCAGTAACACTGAACTGCAAGTACTATATAGAATGTTTTATCTAATTTCCAGAAAGGTAGACAGGCACAGAAAAAGGCAACTTTGTCAAAGGGCACATGACATTTAGTTCTAGCTCCCCTAAAGAGAACACCTGTCTTAAGTGCTGCTGATGCTCAGGCACTACCTTTTGCAACTATTACTCGAAGTATTTCTTTAAAAATAAGTCCCCTTTTTTTAGTTTAAAACCATGGAGTCCCAAACAGTCAGTTCAGTAAGACTTGGGCTGAGCTACAAACATATCACAAAAGCTTTCATTTAACTGTTGACTAGGACTCACCTGTGATGTTAATGGAAATTAAAGCTATTTATTTAGAGGCCAAGCAGTTTATGATCAAACATTTGGCACATTTCTCTCTGCTGTTCCAAACACACACCCCATCCTTAATCACATTACATCCTTAATTTTCTTAGTTGTTTTACCTCCCTCCCGTTTTTTTTCTTATCCTGTCTAATCAGAGCTACCCATCACACCAGGCTTCATAATCAATTGCAAACTCCATCCTCGTGTTGTACAACGCAAGCACAATAAATGCATTACAGAGTTATTGTCTCAGCATAATATTAAGGTGTGAAAAAATTATCAACTGATTAATATTGCATCAGACAAAAAATCTATTGTAAATTAATAAATCATGAAATAATTTGCCCTTTCAAAACCAATACAGTCAATACTTCTCATGCTATTTTATTCTGCCATGTGGTTTAAGCAAAAGAAAAATGCAGACTTTATTAACATGCCTTATCTGGGAAAAGGTCTAAGGTTTTTGCTTTGTTTCTAAAAGAATGCAGTGGTTATCATGAGTTTATGAGCATTCACACACTAACCAACCAAGTACTTAATTTTTTTCATTTGTGTAGTAATGTAATATTTCAAAAGAAACTGAATTTAATCGGATGCAGTGGAAGTTATTCAATAGCTGATAAATGAACGTACTGTAAAATGTAATGCTACCTAGTTACAAAAGAAAAGAGAGAGAAGATGCTAATTCTGCTGATGAAGATATTGTTTTCCCCCTCTTGTGCCCTATTCATTATGCAAGGCTGCAGAATATGAAGTGTAGTGTGTGATCCGGGCGATCTAATGATCTCCCACACCTGCTCATCTGGTACAATTTTAATTAACACTCCAAGGAGGTTTGTCAAGAGTAATCAAAAACATTGTCGCTTATAAAGCTGTGGCAAGAAATCAATAGTTTTCATCAGAAAAGGTAAGGTCTGGCATAACTGAACCATTTAATTGCTTCATTCCAATAAACAAAAACTGCACATTTTAATGACTTGATTTTGGAGATCAATATCTAACCACATATTGCATTAAACAGCAACATGTGGTGGGATATTCACAGTCATTTCAATTCAGAATGAAGCATTCCTCTTTTTTTATTTCATCTCAAATGGCAATAGGTTGCTGAGCCTATGCAGTGCTATGATTTATATCAAATGAGTGACCTCTAGGGCCGTAAGACTAGAACGGGTGACTAGTTCTCAATGGTAAGCTACTGGCACTTGACAAAGTGCCTGAAGCAGAATGAATTTACTTCTCTTTTCCTCAATCATCAACAGGCTCTGTCCTGACCCCCATACTGACTCCTATAACAAGATCTCCTGTCTCTGACTGAAAAATTTACTGTCATGTCTACTTTTCATTGAGCTCAAGTGAGTACTTCTGTCACCTTCAGTGAACTGAGTCTGTAAAAGATTTAACTAAACACCAGTCACAGTTTAAAAACTAAGCAAGAACATCTCTTATTAAAAATACTGCTTTTAAGCACTTCTGATTAAAAGTCTAGGAGCTATGCCTTTTTATTATGGCTTGGCTTCTATAAGTGTTCATCATTAAGCTGTTAAAAGCAACTGCTCTGCAAAGAAATGAATGAAAGACTCATGGTATAATGCAGGTATCACAACATCAGTAAAATCTGGTGGTACCATAATAGAACACTCCACCTGGATACAAATGCAGCCAAAGTTTAAATGCTTGTGAACCAGGAAAGATTCAACAATGTGAGATTTTACATACCAAGAGATATCAACTACAAATCCCACAGGCATTTGAATTCATTATTTGATTTGTATACAACATAGAGTATCACCATGCTCAAAATATGTCTATATACACTAATGATATTAACAAATTTTTTACTATTCAAAGATTTTTAATGTTAAAGCTATACTTTAAAAACATTTTTCCACACTCTTCCACTAACAGCAGTTATCACAGAATATATGATACCTAGCTACACATAAAAGCATGCACAGTACACCTTAAAGATTTTAACTAGTATTTTACTAATATTTTAGCTTTATAAAGTAATAAAAACTAATATTGCAAGAACCCTTCCTATCAACGATAAGGCAATTAAAAGACTGACATTTGATGGTTTATACCAACATCTCACTAAAGCCTTACGCAAAATTTTCACTCCCTCTTTAATTTTCAATTCTTCTACCCTCCCTGCTTCACAGCTTCTGGCTATTGGCTTTTACAATCTGTCCCCAGAGAGCCAGGAGTTATTGCTGCTGTCGATAGAAGAGAAAGGGATGTTATTCCCTTGTCACCCTCTCCAGCTCCAGCAGATTCCTAGCTCTGATCTATAGCCTTCATTGGAGAAAAGCGTCTGACATGCTGTTAGTTCTCAACCCTGTCAGATCCATCTACCCATGCTACTGGCATTACTTACTGGAGTCAGAGTCACAGGAGTCAGACCAAAAATTTGAGAAGCAAACACTATATCCACTTCTATTTCAGTAAATATAGGACAGAAACATCTACTGCAAAGTGTGCAGGTTTTCAGGAGGCACTGTGTGCCACATACTCTTTGAATCTGAGCTTCCAAACAGCTAAAGTAGTATCCCAAATTATTCATGTTTACAATAGAAATACTGCACAATCTAGGTAGCATCAGGTAAACGGAAAAGATTACAGAACAGTTAACAAAATGGACTTAAGCAAATTTAGCACTTCCTTTGATAACGTTTTAACAAACTACTCCTTGATGTTTTAATTGTTCTTTTTAATAGACATTCGCATGGCTGCTACATAAAACGGGCACCTTCGATGGCAGGTGAGAGGCAGCAGGAGATGGCTATGACTCATTTACTTGTAGGCTGACTGTTCTCCCACAATACCAATCTCTCCATCAGCATTTTGCGTATATTATTTTAAAGGGCTTTAACAGTAAATGAACCTTTAATTGTAAAGTATCAATAAGAGGACTGTGTAGATAGCTGGCTTAGTCCATCTTATATTCCACACACTCAGCAAAACAAACTGATCTCCCTGCCTCACACATGCGTGGCTCTGGATCTCCTCTACCTGCTCAGGTCAAATCCTACTCTCATGAGGCTAGAACCAAAACCTTTGTGCTTGGTGTGACTGCCAAGCAAGTGGTGATGCTTACTCCCAATACATGCAGTGGATCACTTTTGCTCACACTGTCAGTATTAGCAATACAGGGAAAGCCAAGAAAAAAGTGCAAGTCCAGTTACAGCAGCACTTGACCCCTCTTGGAGCAAAGGGGTGCCATCATGTCCCTCTCCTCATCAAGCACCTGCAGGCAGAGCTTCTCATGTACCCTTTTGCTGTCTTCTTGCCTTTTTCCCCTCCTCTCCTTCCTTTCTTTCAGGCAAGGCTGTAGGAAAAACAGTTTTGCTTCCCTTTTATGAGTTTTACAGAGCAAGCTCCCCTTTTCCGTTTTTCATCATAAGCAAGGAAGATGAATGGGGAAGGTGTTGCTGTTCCCACTTCCTTTCTCTCCATCTGCTCAATGAGAAGCAGAAGCAAGTGAGCTATTAGTGGAGGAGATAAGGGACTGGGGTCAAAGCAGTGACTGCAGATGGTGCAGGATGAGAGCTACTGGACATCTACTTTTCAAAGTCAGAATGAGTTTTGACCAGAGAAATCACCATATTATCATTAGGGAATCAGGTAGTTTGGCAAATATTCCATAAATTTACAGGTAACAGCTGGAACACAGAAGACTTCAAGACTTGTGGTAAGCAAGGGAGTGTTCCTGCAGAGGGGAACAGTAGGTAACAGAAAGGGATTTTGATCTTGAATGAACTTCTGTTGGAATATAAATAATAAAAATTCTTAACTTCTGATGTTCCTCAAAAGCCAAACACATACTGTCTACAAGTTCTCATTTGGTATTAACAAATCAGCCCTTAATTGTGCCAGATCAGCTCTCGCCTGTATTTTAAAAGTTTCCACACTCATTCTCATCCCAACTCTCCAGCAGAGCCTACAGCTACACCGGACAGATTTCCCTACTGACGAGCAACAAGAACAGCCCAAATTCTCACAAGACAGACCAGTAAAGTTTTCCAGGTAAGTAAAGTTTGGGGCATTCTTTATACAACCATATGCACTTTTACTTTCCTGAGGTACAGAGCTATAACCGTAATCGGTTTTATCAGCCAAAGCCAGCAAACAACACCTTAAAATGACTTAAAGAGGCACAATAGAAGTTTTAAAATAGGAGTTAACAGGATCTTAACTGAGAAGGAAAAGAGAGCAGCCAACAACAGTATCACTTAATACATATATGAGGATATACTAGGTTATCCTTTTTTAGTGTGAGGAGAAATGAGAAACAATTTAGTGCATTTAACCAGGAAACTAACAGAAATTAGAAATTATGGAGGAGAAAAAAGCAAAGTACTCTACTTATACACAATGTTAGCTGCTCTTTTTCCTCAGAGGCACGGAGGCCTGTCAGAAAAGATACAGACTGCTTTTCTCATGGCAATTTCACTCAAATTAATGTATTTTATCCTCCTAAAAGTGAATAACTTTTTTCTCATTGTAGGAGATTATCATTAAATGCCTTCCTCAAGTGGCATGAAGATAAGACATTTAACACCATGAATATCTGGGTAGTTATGACTATACATGTATATGTTTGCACATGCAAACATGTTTTTGGCAGATTTTTTACACTTCTTATCTGGAAAAAAAATCTGTATAGAAAGCTGCATGATACGAATACATGAAAAATACAGACATGAAAATAGCTAGCTTAATTTTCCACAAGCATCCTAAACCAGGAGTTTTGGTCAGAGTTACTTTTAACGTATAATATTCTAGTGTTCAGACCTTCATAAGCCCATAAAATTTAATAGAAATGCAAAATAAAAAGGTAGATCTAAAAATTCAGAGAAGCACAGGGTAGCCAGGCAATACAAGTGCTAGTATACACTTACATTATTTTCTCTATTTGTTACTTCCTGAATGTATATAAAACCATATATGAGCTGAGATTAAAGCTATCTCATGTTGCCCAATTTAAGATTTTCGTTTTTAATTCATAAGAGTCTTGTGTTTCTTCTTAAAGCCCCAGCTCTTCAAACAAAGCAATACTAAGTGCTCTAGTATTTCTTAAGTGAAAGCTGATACACTACATTTCTACCCTTCACAGGAGTGCACCCACACTGGAATAAGGGGGTGTGGACAGTGTCTAACTAAATCAAGATTCAAAAATAATTAACACATGGTGAAAACTCTCTTGTGAACAAGAATCCATGTGGTTTTCACGTCCTTCAGCATCAACGTAAACTGCAGCAGGGATTCGGCTCACTGCAGGATTATACTAGTAAGTATTGGTGAGAAAAACGTTCTACCATAAATATCAACCAGAAAACTCATCCTACTTTGAATTCTAAACAAGCAAACACATACCGATATCATACCACTGAGGCATTTAGAACCAAAATATAAGTTCATTAATACCTTTTTTTTTTTTAATACCATATAGATCTTTTGGTCTAACCTCCATGGGGCATGCAACAGCAGAAGAGAAGATGCCCCTGAGAGGACAAAGGAAATAAAATAACAGGTAATAAAAACAGCAGGAAGATGAAGAAAAAACAGAGGACTTTGGAACAACAGCAGACAAGGCAGAGGACAACAATCGTGTCACTGATAAGGAAGCTGGAAAGAAAGCACTCAGTAGATCCGACAGGCTTTGGTGTATCCTGAGGTACAGAATAAGAAAGTAAGAATTTGCATAGGCTTGAATAGGACTACAGAGAAATGAAGGGAGACGAAACTGTAACAAATTGTATTAGTTAAGAAAACCAGTTACTAAAGCAAAGAAAGGCATTTTATTGCAGGAATTTAAACAAGCAGTATACACCAGAAGAACCAACAAGATTTGTCTACCAACATAAAGGAGAAAAGGCTCAAGAGCCCAGATCAATACTTTAGCAATCAGTACTGAGAACGGTGATGTTAACAAACAGCGACTGGGCCTGAGCTGGAAGTAAACAGATATTCAGAACAACAAACAAAAAAGCCAGAGAGATGTGAAAAGATTTCAAATGGAATGTGGATGTCACTAACATGAAAATACTGTTTGAAGCTTTAAATGCAGAAGCCGGTCACAGAGAAAATACAGAAAGAAGGTATGAGAATCTGGAAGAATTATTGCAGAGAACCAGTAACAGTGAAAATGAAGGAATATGGGCAAAGTACAACAGAAAAGCATTGACTGAATCCTGGAAGCCCGAGAATGAAAGCTTAAAAAAAGGGAGAATGCTGCTTGTATGAAAAGAAGCAACGCACCAGGCAGATTTTGCTTTGAAGAATCTATTAGTGACCTTGTTCAGGGAAAAATTGTCTGTGTTGAAGAGAACAAGAATCTGTTTATTCATCATGCAAAAATTAGCAAAAAAAAAAAGAGGCAAAATCAGCTACAGAAGTGGCACATTTACGTTTGAAAGGTATAAGAAGGAAATGGGAAAAGTATCTGGAAGCATTCATGAGGTCAAGAGATTTTATTTATTCTTTTGGACAATGCTGAGCATACTTGAAAGTGCATGGAAGTTCCTCTCTATGAATTTTATTCTCCCTGTACATTCCCTCCTACATTACTTCAGCATAACACTGGAAAGAACAAAATTCTCCAAAACAGCAAAATCTCCGTCTGAACACTAAAGTTCATCCATTGCATGGCAGCATAGAAGGCAAACTGAAACTACAATTTTGAAAAGGCTCTAGAGCTCTGCATTTCTTCCATCTGAGCTTAATTATCATAATCTCTAGGGCTTCCCTCCTCATTTTAGTTCTTAATCATGAGCTAAAACATCTTTTGCACATTCTATTTTATAAACACATTACATTTCCAAATGACAATTTCAGGCCTAATTGCTTAATTTGAACTACTCTAAACACCTAACAAATTATATTTGTCTCTGTTCTGTAGTCACATGGTGGAGTGTCCTCGAGAAGATGGTCCTAACCAACACCAGCTGTGCCCAACTGCCATTACCATCACAGCTCCAGCTCATTCACATAATCTGTAAAGAACTGACAATTTAAAGCTCCCTTTTAAGAGAATATTGAGGTCATAAAATTCAAATCCCATATTCCAAATCCATTCCTCATCAGCCTTTGCAAGTCACAAAAAACAAACAAAAAAAAATTACATAATCACAGCTGGAATTAAAATTGGGCCTTTTCCTTTAATCCAGCAATAACCACCATATGCTGCATTATCCTAGAAGCAACAAAGAACGCATGCACCTCCAGATCAGCAGCACAAACTAACCCAAGTGTTTCTTTTCACATATTTTTTAATTTAAGAAAAGTACACAAACCAAAAATGTCATTAATAGATGTCAAAATTTGTTTCTTTGATGTATATTTGCAGGGAGTCTTACTTGTCTCTCAGAGAGTACCAAATAAAACTCTTTCTATCCTTTCCAGGTGCATCAAAGCAGAGAAATTGGTAACAGAAAACCCTCAGTTTATTCTGTGAGCATCACAAGAGACACTGGTTTCAAAAATATCCTCCTTGTTCAAGACCACAGGAAGAGCTTCTCCTTAATGCAGAACCACATACCATTGCAGAAACAGCTGAAGTAATTATTAGCATGGTGAGTGGATGAGAGATCACAGAAACAGGTGGCAGGGGTGGGAAGGTAGAATTTGGACTTAATGTATTATTTGATATTCAACAGAATATGTAGTGGAACTCAAGATTGATTACTGAGAAACTGGAAGAAGGAAAGAAGGAAAACCCTTTCTGGGGAAATAAACACGCCAAATACCAACAGTACTGGGATGTCTCAAAACGCAGCCCAGCAGGCAGCACGAGAGCTGAGACTGACTGCCCCTTCTGTCCCAACCAGCACTACAGCTCCAGTGAACGTAAACCCTGCAGGGCTGTGCGTCACCCCTTCCCCCCATGTGCCTTCCAACAGCTCCAGCCTGCAGCAGCGCTCTGCACTCTGGAGGCACAAACCCCACCTGTGGTTTCACTCCATTTCAGCTCCTCAGTAACTATCAGAATAAGGTGGCTGATTTCACTTGAAACATGTAGCCCTTTAAAAGAAATGGGTCCTTCGTTCCTCTTGAGAAATGTTTATTACCCTCAGATTACAAGGTCTCTGCAATATTACTTCATAAAAGCATAAAATCTGGGCGATAGCTATTCTAATCACAGTAAACCTCTGTCTGATGCTGCAACTTCTGTAGACAACACTACTTTAGAAATACTCTTTATAGTTCTTATTTTGGAGGACAGAAGATGGGAGGCTAATCTATTCCTTACACTATGGTTATTTTGAACAAATTATAAAATGGCCTACCATTTTTATTACTTCTTGACCAAGCAAATAATATTTAATACTTTACTCATACATTCCCAGCAAGAAAAAAAAAATAGGGTGAAGGTCAAATTCAACTTTTATGTCCATGTGAAGAGATATTACTATTGTCTCATAAAGAAGATACATAATTAAGGCTGTGAACTGCATGATCAGTTCCATCGTTAGCAGAAGAGATTTCTGAAATCTATATTGATTTTTGCCTGTGAATCTGCATTAGCCTAATCCTCATATACAAGTACTATGAATCCACAGAGAATTGATCTTTTTCTCTTTCGTTCACAAAAATCTCACAGCTGATATTTTTGCAAGAAAACTAATGACATGCCGAGCTCTTTTCCAAAAATACGTGTGTAAAAAGAAGTAGAAGCTGTAGGGGAGCTTTCTGCTGCAGAACACTATTCAAATATATTGACACCTCTTCCAGACAAATCATGTTTTGTTTTACACTACTTTAAAGGAGAACATCTGAACATCATCCACTATAAATGTGGAGCAAACATTACATGTGCCATGCTACCAAAGATATTGAAAAAAAACAAGGGTAAGAAGGTTTAAAAAAAAAAAAATCACAAAAATTTTGATCACTAGTCTACCTTGCCCAGCTCACAGAAAAAATATCTAAATAACACAGAATAAACACATCGCTGGATTTGGATGCAAAATTACCTGTGTCCCCAGAATGCCATTTTGTTAAGAAAGGCCACTGTTCAAAGCTTCAAGGCTCAAGTGTCAGATAACTTCACTGAGTTCCAAATTTGCCAGAAGACCTTAGCTTCTACACAACCTTCTTGTGGGTCAAAACCCACAGCGTGACACAAAGCCCATTGAACTAAGGGGAGATATTTTTCTACTACCTCAAACGGACTCGTGTTCTGGGCCCTGTCACCCCCCGGTGTGTGGCGGACAGAGCTGGTGGGTGGCACCTCGCCCTGCTCCTGTGCACTCCTCCCAGCCACAGCACAGCTCCAGCGGCGGCGGCTCCGCGCCCCGTGCTCATCAGTGAGATGACTCCCTCATTTGCACCTACAGCCCACCACTAAAAGAAGTGTGAAACATCAAATGCACAAAATCAGATATTTTACAACCGGTATCTCTTCCAGAAATTGGGTTCTTTCTTGAAAAATACTGGCAACCACAAAATGGCAGTGAAAACTGCCCTTTGACTAATAAAGACATCCTAAGACATCACCATGCTGACTTCCTAACAGCAGCCTTCGTAGCATCTCAGAGTTTGAAATTAGCTTCTTAGAAGTTTGCATTTTAAACTTGAACAAATTGCTTTGGACACAACATTTTCAGCTTGGTATTTGAATACCTGTATTGGCATATGTTCAGTCCTTCCCCTGCCCCCAGTTTTCTTTTCCTCCTTTTGGTTTGTTTTGGTTTTGTTTTTAATAAACAGAAGCTGACCTGTAACTACAGAGAACCCAACACATCTGCTAAAACGTTGACAAAGAAGGGAAGTCAGATGCTGTGATAGAAAAGCATTTTACAGTTCCTTTAGGAATCTAACTCCAAGAGCCAGCATGTGTTATTAAAAACAAACTACTTTTGGTAAAAATCTATTTCTGGAGATTGTTTACTGAAAAGAAATGTTTATTCACTAGGGCAGTATTTAAAGCTCTACAGATCAGTGAAAACTGTTCCTGAAAAGATACAAGATATAATAAAATGCAAAAGGGAAATGGTGACAATATTAGCTTTGCACCAACTCATTTAGAGTAATTTCAGATTTCATGTATGTAAAGTGAAGAAAATTTCCAATAACAGGCTGCTTACACAGTGAAAGGCTTGCTGTGTTTGCTGCAGTATAATTTTTAACACTTCCAGCTTACTTCCTCACAGACAGTTCAAGATTATTTTCGGGATTATTTTATAATGGAGGCTGCATAGAGCAAAGCATGACATTGAAAAATAGACTTAATTATTCCTACAAAAAGATTCTTGGCATAGGTCCATTCCATATCAGCTTAAAATACCCTACACTGTTCTATTGGCAGGATCATATGTTTACAAGCACTGGATTACAGGAGTAACCACATCTCCAGGCTAATTTTAAAACAATTTCTGTTAAATAAAAACAGTAGGCCATGGTTTCTTTAATTTGGAAGGGAAGGAGGGGAAGAAAGCGGCACAGGATGCAAGGGGAGATGTTCCTATTATAACTCTCAGCTCACCAGAATACTGCACAGGAAAGGGCAAAGGACCCATTTTGATCCTAGGTGATGCAGCAGGACATAGTACCAAGTAACAAAGCCTTTTTTATGTTGACAAAGCATGTAAAAATAGACTTTGATTTGTTAGGGAAGAAAGTCTCAGCACACATACTCTTCCCAAAGTAGTCACAGCAACCCCTGCAAACTATTAATTTGTCACAGGATATTTTCTTTCCCTGACTAGGTACACACCAGCAGCAACAAAATATTCTTGGGATGGCTGCAAACCTTGTTCCAGAATGAATACATACTTATGTGACTTAGTAGTTCATAGTTCCTTTTGCAATTTTTCTCAAAAATACTCTTTTGGATGCATTTATACAGTATATGAGCAAGGAGGAACAATTAAAGATTAAAAAATCAGAAGGAATTCTTGGGTTTTACTCCCTCAAAATGAACATAGTCCAGGCAAATCTTCACCAGTATGCAGTTTTGAATACAGATTTTCAGCTATATTTTAAAGTACAATCTGACACAAACATCAGAAGCAGTATAGCCACTGGAGCTCACATAACCTGATCCTCAGCAAGGCAAAGATGCTGAACGAGTGCTGCTGTGCTGTGCAGTGGGACCATGCTCAGCACTGGGACAACTCAGGACATTTCCACATCACTGCCAGGAACACCAGAGCCTGAGAAGCACAAACTGCCAGGGTGCTCATCTGTAGTAGTTGAGGTAGGTATTTTTGCTTCCCTGTGATGGGGTGCCCTGAATAACAGGACGCTGCACCACAGGCACAGTATACAGACAGCAGGTCTGCATATCCATATTCTTATTAGAAGTTACAAATTTCAAAACATTGAGTTATTCCCTAGTGTGAAAGTCTAGAATAAAAATTTCCCTTTGTCTAGTGGGCTTTTTTTCCTTCTCTCCCTCGCGCTCTTTTTTTCTCCTTTATTTTTTTTTTTTAATTCTTTTCTTAATAAACTCTATTGACCATTGCACCACTGACTAATATCTTCTGCATCAGAAGGAAAAATGCTCAGGATGTTTGTCAGCCATACTGCCATGAAAGTCAAAAGCAGACATGTAAGAGAAGAAAGATTATCACATTAGACATAGAAGAAGAAAGATTAACCTATGAGAGCTGCAGAAGCAGAATGATGAGCAAAAAGTGGGGGGCTCAATGGCTCCAGGGGACGGGTAATGGGTTAGACTGCCTTTCTCCTCTAGATCACTGGCTCACATCCAGCCCACATCAGTAGCAACCGAGTGTCATTACCACCTGATGGATTTTTGGTGACCTCTGCAAAAATGAATTGATGGTTTCAGTCCAGCTGAATAAATGTTCTCATCATAACAGGTACACCACTGTCTCAGCAGAAGGAAGTGAGCAGACATGGACAAGAAAATGTACTTCTATCCCTACAAACCAGTTTAATGCACAGGGAATTCCACTTACTAGAAATGGCAGAGAGATTTATTTAATAATTTCATAGCAAGAAGATTGTGCTGCTTTTTTGAAGCCTATAGTGTTCCCATGTATTTGTCCTGGATTCTCACAGGCAAAAGGCTGCCCGCAACCAAGTGGGTGCAGTAGAAAGTCTCTTAAGTGACAATTTTAATTTGAAATTATATTACACACTGTTGCTAAAGTTCCTCCCATATGAAAGCACAGTAAGATAATATAGCTTTAAACATGCTTCTTTAAGAGCTCTGTTTAAAGGTTGTGTAATATTAACTTAACTGAACTAAGAATTAAAAACACATTTACCCCGCAATTGCAAAAGACAACCCAAGTCAACATGCTCTCCAGTCTAAGTTTGAAGACTCATTCATTGTCCCAAAGCACTGCATGTGCATGCATAATGAAGAGATTTCCAGAGGATGTGGTTGGGATGACTGGAAAACAGCTGAAATTCCCTGCTCCCTTCAGGCAGGGGTTTAGCAGATTCCTTCTCCCAAGCAAGCAGGAGCCCAAATGGTTCCCAGCATGGGATCTGGGATGCTGCAGCTGCTTCACATGTATTCCTTCATTTCAGGGGAGCTCCCAATATGGCCCAGGGAGAAGGAGCAGCTCTTGAGGAACAAAAAGCACAAGCAGCAGCTCAGCCCCTGGAGCTAAATGGCACCTTCTCCCCCAAACATAACAACAGGTCATGTCAAGTTTGGTACGGGTGGGGATGCAGGTTCAATGTGACCATCACATTGTCCATACAAAACATACAAGGAAACTAGAGCTGCCACCTCTACATGGCACACTGCCAGCAACTCAACTGCTGTGTTCTCAGGGGCTCTAATACCTCTCAATAGCACAGCATTTTTGAACAGGTGACCAGACTACAGTTCAATCCTAGCCATGAGTATGAAACTGTATTCCAGTCTCCCCAAATGCTCTAATACCTATAAGAAAAGTCACTCAATCTAAAAAGTGAAATATTATAGCAAATTAAACAAATACTAAACAAAGAGGTTTTCCAGCTTGCTAAAGTTACAGGAAAGTAACTAGAGCAAATTCAGTGACAAAGGACAGCTGATATGGCAAGCAGAACGTCAAAGTATTTCTTTCAGAAACAGACCTATATCTACCTTGCTGCAGCACTGTTTCACATGTCTCCTTAAGAAAAAGTAAAGTTCATATTAAATAGCTGTTACAATAGAAAAAGTGTCACTTACTTTTGTTTGTACTTTTCCCTTCACAGTGGAAAAATTGTTTAAAGTTGCCTCATTCTACAAAATAAGTATGCAGAGTGTGAGGGGAAAGGAAGTCCTTTTTACCATGACAGTACAAAATATCCATATGTCAGGTTCTCTCTTTCATGGATGGCCTTGGGTGAGCCAGACTAGAACAGGACCATGCCATCAAAACAAAAAGCACTGTTGCTCTGAGCTGCATTTCACTCAATGAAAAATTAGAGAAATTTACACCACCCCCAAAATTTTGGATGTTATTTGGGTCTTGTGTGTTTTGTTTGGTTGGCTTGGTTGGTTTTTGTGGAGTTTTTTAGGTTGTTGTTTTGTTTTTAATAAAGTTTTTGTTGGGTGTCTCTGAGCACCCTACAGCAAGAATTCTGAAGTTTGACATGTTGCCATTCCCCCACTAGCCCCTACTCTTCCATAAGCAAGAATACAAAACCAGGAGTTGAGAAAAAGTATTTCTGATCTATTAAACAGAAAAGCCCCCATTACTCATCAGGAGATGAAGAGGCTTGACACTGAGTTTCCTTTGTCATTTATTCAAATGTTAATAGGAACTCTTGCAGCCTCAGTGACCCAGTTTCTTTAATTTAGTCTAATGCTACCCAAGGTGAATAAGCCCCTGAATTTTCCTATCTTAGGACTTCTTCATAGGCAGAAGTTTCTTCCTAGAGGCAATGGAAAAGATTGTGTAAACTGGCTGAAGAAATTGAAACTGTGTTGTGAAAGAATGAACGTTTGGCATTTACCATTCAGCTCTGGGGATTTTTTAATATTTTAATATGAATTTGAATAGCATTTATTTGGTTTTTTTTAACAACAATTAGCAAATAGCATATTACTGGCTGAAGTAATTACATGTAGAACTAAAACACCTTATTAAAGCATTGGCAGATGACTAGCTGCCTACCATTGTTCATCACAAACAGCGCTGCATACTGATTTGTCTTCTCTAAAAAAGTTCTATGTATGATCACTTTTGAGTTGCTTCAGCAAGCAGTCACAGTATATCTCATAGAAATGGCTTGCTTTTTCGTTGTTGTTTTTTTCTTGGTGGTGGTGGTGATGGTTGGCTTTGGAGGTTTTTTGGTTGGTTGGTTAGTTTAGATTTTTTACACTTATCTGATAGTTTAAAGAAAGATGGAGAGGAAGGAGTGACAGTAAAGACCCTGTTCGCTGATCTAAATAAATGGAACAAATATAGCTGAGAGGTGTGATAAAGGACTAGGACTACATCACAACATGTATGCTCAAGTATGGTCACTGCAAAACCTCCATGAAAAACCTTGACTTCACTATTCCTTCAAAAGCATTTCATTCTAACATTCTAACAATATTTTATCTTTTAAATTTGTACTTGCTTCTTCCTATTTTTTTTTCCCCAAAATGAGAAGATTCAAATGTCAGAAACTTCTCAGACATGGAAGTTTTCTTCCTTAAAGGAGAACAGAGGGAGAAATACATCCCTATTTTAACAAGCCTAGACAAACATTCTCATACAATGAGAATGCTATCCTAAGAACATTTTTCCTTTAACACCACAGAACCAAACAGAAGACACCAACATAGAAAAACCTTAAACTATCCATATACATCTGTGCTGATTGTTTATATGCAGCTAAGAGAAAATCACTAGCATATGTCCCAGCTCTTGCAAATTAAAGCTCACCCTTACTAAACCAAAGAGCAATTATTCCTGTAAAAAAGTACAATGGTACTATTCATTCAGGTAAATAGTGTTCCATGTAAGGATTGCAGAATGAGGACCTGCAAGAAAGCAACACATTTTAGATTGCCTGATTGACCTCCATTTTCAAAGAGAAAATGAAGATCACTTGACCTGAGGCATAGAGTCATTATTTGAAATCTAAATACATATACAGAGATTATTGCAACTGCATATTTTAAAATTATTTCCCACTAGCAAAAGAATATATTTGAACCTTCTATCTGATTTCCTTATTTGAAGCATAAGCACCCAACAAATGTGTAAGTGATACGCCTTCAGACACAGCAAAATAAGTAATTACTCCTGGGGGCTATAAGCAGCTAAGTAATCTGGCTCAATTGTCTTGTCATCCTTATACCCTCCTCAGCTCCTTTGTTCTGGTATCCACAAAGCTTTATTAAACTAGAGCTCAGTCATTTGCTCACTCCAATTGCAACAAACTGAGCCAAATGAAACATGTTCAGCCATCTGGAACCCCTTCCTCCAGAGTTTGCTCCCTTTGGGCTGCAGAATCAGTCTATTACCCCGGCATGACATGATCCAGAAACTTGCTACTGCTACAGGACCTCAATTACAATTCCCCGTCTGGGTATTGCTGTCAGGGATTCTGCAATGCAACAGACACGGCATTTGTACCTCACGTTACTACAAAGCTATTAAAGCCTTTGCACTTGGAATTCATGGGCAACATTACAGGAGCTACGGAGCAGAGAAGTTTGAGCTGACTCAACCAAGCTGAAAGGTGGCCAGGAGCAGAGGGGAGGATCAGTGGCTCGCAGTCAGCTGCAGGCAGGGCAAACAGGCAGTCCTGCCCTCTGCCCTACAGCCAGCTACCGCAGCAAGGGCACATAGCACTGTGCTGGGGAGGGCATCAAGGGCACAGATCAATACAAACACTCCCAGTAGCTCTAAGAAAAGGAGAGATTAGTTTAAAAAAAAAAAATTTTTTTTTTTTTTTTTTTTTAAAAAAAGAAAGGAAATAAACAGAAAATGAAAGAAAGAACTCACACTGGCAAACTGTCCCCTGTTTTTCCCCAAAACACACAGGGGATTTTTAGTGCTGGCAAGTCAGTATCTTTTAACCAATGCTGACACTTGATTCAGAGGAAGATGCGTGGCATTCATGGCTATTCTCCTACTTGTCAGGCAGCCAGCAGGCTCTCAAGTGCACTCAACAGCAGAAGGATGTTCCCAGACTGACAACCTGATCTTCTGGCAAGAGCACTGGCAGCGCTGCTCCTTCCTCTGCCTAAAAGAGTCACTTTTGCATCAAGATGCACATCAGGGAACAAAAGGAGTGTAAGTTCTGCAGCCAGGTAGCACAACCACAGCGTAGATGAAACAACGGGAGTTAACCTAAATATTGAACACACTTACTCTTTTGTTACAAAATAAAAAAACCCCTGAATTTTGGCACAAACAGCTACCACATCTCCAGTTGCACAAACTATCTCCACAATAGGGCTGTCCCACAACAGGGAGGAAAAGCAGGAACTGCAGTCACAGTGCTGTAGTTTGTCATTCTAAACCCACAGAACTGTATTCCCTCTCCCTGAAGCAGGGACTAGCAGGTACAAAGCAAACCAGGATACCCAGTTGCCTTTTACTTCAGCTGTACTTTAAAGCAGCTGCTTTTTAGCGATGCTGTGAAGAAGACTTTACACACCAATGTAAATACATTTCAATAATGACATTAGGTATTTAAAAGATCCCTGTTACCACACTGTGGAACTACCTCTATCCTCTTCCTACTTTTGGCCTCAGCTACACCTTGGAAGAGTCTGTACAATACCTGTTTGAGGACAGGAAAATATTGTCCTTGCCATTTCCATTCTGCAGGTGACATGCTGAAGCACAGAAGAACTTCTGTCTTATTCAAGAAGTCTCTGGTAAAACGAAGTACCTAACAGATGTCCAAATCTTAGAAAACTGTTTTCATCACAAGGACCATTGCTTCTTCCTGCAGTGGAAGCCTTCATTCCACCTTCACCTATGAAAGAAACATCAAAGTTGGATTCTACAAGCCCCCTAAAATATTTCATACTATATTGTTATCATTGCATTTACCTTGGACCTAACAAGAAACTCAAGTAGTATCAGTCCCCAGTTCAACAAAGGAAACAAACAAGGAAGAGTGTTGGAGCACAAACTTACTGTCCTAAATCAAGGAAAGCAAAATACCCACTAAAGGCTGCAAAGGAGCCTCATGCTCTTATGAAAGCATTATACTAAAACACTCCACTGCAATTTTTGAAGAGTGCTACAGTTTTGTACAAAAACCTGTTCGCATGAAGAACAGCTCTTTTATCCATGCACAGATTGCGGTGCACATGATCTTGTGTGTTATTTATTAAAATTGCAAATATCCACTGCTTGCATGCAGCAGTGAAGATGCACATTTGGTTGCCTGTTTGGGTTTTTTTTTCAAATGTAATCCTCTACCTCTGTTCTATGTTGGGAAGGTGGTTTATTGAACATGGGTCTTGCAGTCAGAAACTCCAGGGCCAACCACCAGTATCCCATGTGACACTACAAAAGTCCCCAAGAACTCTCTACTTCGGCTGCCCTTCTATGGTATTTCCCACCTGCACAAAGCACTGTGAAAACAAAAACACATGAATGACTGACAGATGCCTACATATTATGGGTTTGACGGCTGTATGAGGCAGAAAGAGAATTAACATATTCAAAGAGAGGATTACAACCTGTTTCTCGGTTTTTCCAGCAGCCGTGATAATGCAGAAGTAACACACAGAGTCATGACTGCTCAAAGAAAAAGTGACATTCAAAATAGAAACAAGGAAAATACAGTCTTGCAGGCATATATCATTAGCCTTCATAAAATAATGTTTTTGTTTGGTTTTTTAATTCATCTGACTGAAGTCTCTTTCATAATTAGTGAGATACAAGTCCCACATAAATAGACACACCACAGAAACAACTATTCCGGCTGCATTTGTACATTAATCAGTTCCCCCTCTGACTGCTAACTGGTGGCATGAGAGAGAAGTTCTGCGCAAGGCTGCCAATGGTGGCAGTGACAAAGTCATGCAATATCACAGCTCTTTAATCACTGAAAAATCCATCCCCTTCCTTTTTGAATTCTCCTCTGCACGATGCCACCATTTCAGGGTTACAGTCCTCATGGCAAGCACCACCAGATCCATAAACTAACTTCACAGAGTAGTGAATTGCTGTTGCTGTTTCTAGGTTAACGTTGACAGGAACTAACAGAGTCTTCAAAAACATCATAAACTTTGTTTTAGTGCTGACACACAATTGCTACACAGTACATTGCAGGAGCACGGAGCTGTACAAGCAGATCCAGCACCAGTCAGATAGATGGGGTTTGTCATCATCTAAACCCTACGTCTAACAGGAAGGGGGTGGGGAGAAGAGGAGAAAGGGAGAGAGGGAGGAGATGAAAGGGCAAAAAAAACCCTACTAGCAACACCTTAGACTATAGCATTTCTTGTACAGACCTGACCTGTGTTATGTACAGCAATGTAACCTTGGGGAGGGGGAAAATAAAAAAAGAATCAGTAAATAACTTGGAGTACTTTATAAGCGAACAACATAACAGCACTGCTCTGCACTGTCATCGGGGATACTCAGCTTCATTCATCACTGTGGTCTCCCATCTCTCTTCCCAAGTCAATTGGGACTCAAACTGCAGTGGAGAACAGCTCATTCATCCATGGGGGAAAGCAGCATGCTCCACATTGCTAAGGAGTTTCCTGTGATTCTCAATGCCAAAGTATATTATCATTTTCTTGTGACTCTCAGAAATAAGAGGGCATTTTTTAAGCCCCTTTAATGTTTGTTTGTATTGGAAACACAGTGGAAGAGCGACCCAGGCTGCTAACAAACCTCTAGCAGCACTAGCACATGCATTCTATTTGCAAACTTAACTCTGCAACAAATTCTGAAGCCTGCCAGAATGGAATTACACACACAATGAGGTGCATTTAATCTATCACAGATTACCAACAGAAAGGTGAAAACTAGTTGGTGAGGCCTTTGAAGGGAATAACTTCAAGGCCTTTTTCTCCCAAAAAAAACCCATGCAGGCAAGGTCAAGAAACAGCAAATGGGAAAGTACTTGCCAGAAGCAGAAGAAAGAAAAAAATGTGCAGCCTTCAAGCAGTAGCATTGACTTTATTCAATATGGGAAAAAAAAAAAAAGAAAAAAAAAAAGAAACATATATCCTCAAAAAGAAGAAAACCTCAGTACAACAAAAATAAGTTGTATTTCAGATGATTTTTCTGTGATCATAAAAGTGATATGTAGTAGCAATAGCTGCTAAAAAGGTTGTTCTCCAAAGCAATCTGGCTTGGTCAAAATGCAGAACATTTCTCTAGCACATCCTACTCACAAAAATAATTACCAGAATAACTGAAGACAAACCATCATTGTAAAGTCTTCTCTTTTTTTTCCCTTGGAAGTTATTAATCAAAACCCCCAGCAAATGGCAGGCAGCCAGCAAAGGATTCTGCGGAGTCTGCTCTGCCCCCAGTTCCCGGAGCGGCAGCGCACAGCTTGCAGAGCGCAGCGGGGCCGATGCAGCTCATTCAGACCTGTGTTATCAACTGCCACTCCCTGAGCTGGGTAAGAGAATATTTGGTTTTACACAATCAGACATTTGCTCAGTCACTCAAGTTTTGTGTATAGAGCCTGCACGTGACACTCAAAATCATTAGCATGACTTCTATGTCTCTGTTTGCACAGAGCAAGCTGCAAAGCACAGCTCTTTAATAATACCATTATTATGTTAACAAACTATTTCTATTGTAATCGATAATGCGGTCTCCATCTTAACAAGTTCCACCCTTATTTTTTTTCCTACACACAAGAGACAAGGTATAAAAAGGCAGTGCAGGGACAGTGGAGATAGTGCTGCCACCTTTTGCTCACACATAAAAAGTGCTAGAGAAAAACTGTCTCTTTGTCACGGTAAGACTAGGAGTATTGAAAACCTGATAATAAATTGCAAGCACAACAGGGACCACTTCTGACATTATGGTTTTGGATCCCAATTACTATGCATATTATATTATATACAAAAGAAGAAAAGCTTTTGTTTATACTCCTGCTCAAATTAGTTCTATTTGCACAACTTTATGATGAATTTTGATCAAAGGTTATGAAGTCTTAAGCTTTAACTCCAAGGACAAGTAATTAGCAGTAAAGTGAAACTGAACTATTATCTTTTTGTAAAAGCAAAAAGAATGGTAATGATCACAGATGGGGTGGGAAGAGAAAAAAAAGGAAGACTAATAAATCAATAAAAGAAAGTCTGTACAACATAGTAAAATTGGAAGAGCTTCCAAAGGAATATACTTACTAGTGAGTAATTTCCATATATTTTACATTCTAGTTTTTTATATAAATTTTATACTGTGTTCACCACTTCTAATTTGTGCTTTTCTGTAAATCTAATCAAAAGGGCAACCAGGCAACACTCAAATCCAAGTTAAAATTTCTCTTGCAGTGTGCAGTGAGTTTGAAGTTAGAATCAAGGGTTTTGCACATTGCTAGTCAAAACCCTCTTCAGCCAAGCAACCCATATCAGACCCTGCTGCACAATCCATAGAATCACTTTTTCAAGTGTTGTTTTGCGGGCAACTTAGTATTCTGAAAAGGCAATAATTTGTTTTCTTTTCGGAAAGGGTATGATGGATTAAATGGCAGTTTCCCTGTAACATCCTATCAATGGACCCACACTCAGCTTTAAAGTTTACATCTAGCCATCCTTCATTCAGCCTCAGGCTTTCTTCCAAGACCAAGCAAAACTGTGGCAGACAGCTATCTTCTACAGGTCTATTTGGACTGCACTGACACTTACTTCAGAATCACCCAGAATTGTCCATGCAAGCAGTATTCAGCTCCATGAGTGACCTAGATCTCTGAGAAAATATATCATATACCATTATCTGTTGAGCTGCCCCAGTCCATTTTTGCTCCTTACTAGTCCTCCTCTCTTGTCTTTCCTGATTTGAAAATTTTGCTTAATACCAAGTTTTACTTGTTATTTTTTCCACTTCCATTTTTAAGTCAATTATTCAGGTCAACGCTGGAGAACCTGGAGCCTCTGCTCAAATCTTCATGAATTTCAATCCAAAGCAAACAGAAGTTAAGAGACATATGGTTAAACAGCTTTTTAAACAAGCCAGAGGTTTTAAGAAACACATACCATGTCAAGTAGGCATAGGACCCTAAATTCCCTGTCCATGTTGAAAAGTAAGAAATCCTCCTCTATGATGCTTAAGGCTCTAAATAATCCCCTGAGGTAGAGGCTTCTAAAAATCTGAGTTTAACTTCACAAACTTCTTATCATCATCCTTGTAATAATAGTTCTCAGCACTGACAAGTATTGGCTCATGAGAAATATTTAGGATTAGTCCATTTGTCCTAAAGCAGTAATTCCAAGTGGTCCAGATTAGTCACTAGAACCCCCCTTTATGAAGTTTGTATGTATTGCTAAAACTGCCTCCATCTCACACAGTTAGCAATGTAATGACTAAAACGCTGTCCGGCACAGCAAGACAATGAGTGCAAATCCAAAGGACTGCTGGAAAATTGTGGCAGCTAGACACCACTTTCTCTTGCCCATTTTCTGTGCAAATCAATCTATCGCTGTAATTTGGGCAAGGAATGGTTTGGGTAGGTTAAAGAAGATACATGGTGAAGTGAAACAGTAAATGAGCAGTTATGGAAAACAACCAGAACATGAAATCAAGTGCTTTGCCACCATGCTGTTCACTGCCTCACAGTTCACCTCCAAAAGGAGGGGCTCCTGCAAAATCATGAGAAGGCAGAAAAAAAAGCATTATAGACTAGATTTTAAAATATGCACATAAGTCTGAAAGAAGAAAAAAAATTTCTGCCACAACAAACTACCATATTGATTCACAGTTTTGAGAAAGGAGGGGGGGCTTTTCCTTTGGCTTAAGGGAATCCACACCACAGCCAGGTACTGCTGCTGCCAGCCCAGGCACACAGCACCCAGAAACAGTGTCTCCCTCTGGCAGGAAGAGTTCGGCCTCTCTGTGGGATATTTGCATCTGAAAAAGAGGCACACGGGTATTTCCAGCAGGCGACTCCTCCTCCATGTTAGTGGAATGATGAGTTGCCAGGCTGGTGACTGAAGGGCCACGTTCCCCCCGCCCCACCACCTCACCTCCTAGGGCTATGCTGGCCCTTGGCATTAACATCATCCTGAGGCACCGAGACCCCAAAACATTCCCAAGGCAAAGATGCAACTACTAGGAACATGGCCCCTGGCTCGCAGTCATGGAAATTAATACTAACAGAGATTAACCTCATTCAAGGAATAAGATAAAATGTTTCCACCAAAGATCTCAGCTACATTTCAAATCATCCACAGGGCCAAGGGGTAATCCATTTACCTCTATTTCACACCACTTGGAAGGGCAAAACTAAAGGTGTGGGACAAAGACACGATACAGTCAAATGCATTTGACATTTAGTACAGTCCAATATAGACCAAGTAGATGTTCCTGAAAGCTTTTCTACTTCCCTTCATTTAAAACTACTTGAGGTACAATTTGAGGATGGTCATAAAAACATTCCTTCACCATTGGTTTACGTTACTTTACTAAATCTTTGAGTTTTAGCATGCTCCAACGAATATAAAACTCTGCTAAAAGCCCATCATAACAGCCCTCCTACAGGCACTGCATGAGACAGAATTTCTGTATGCTGCTACCTGATCTTCTACAAATATTCTTGTTTATGAGGGAGTATAAAAAATTCTTGTACTTCCTTTAGTGTTTGAGATTATCCCAACTTGCTGGAATTAAACTAAGACCAACACCCTTGTAGAAAAATTATTACTTCATCCAGGACAGGTATTTCATTTCTGTGGCTTCAAAACAAGCATCTGCCACAAACAAACAACAATAAAGAAACTTCACTAACTTGAAAGTATTAAAAAAAATAAAAATGAAGAAACCTACATTTGTATGGGATTATTGAGCACATAGAAATAAATAAGAGCCAAATGAGAATAACCAAACTAAAAGGCATTTTATAAGAGTTATGTCAAGTAATTTGCTCCCTGCTGCAAGCATAACATATCAGCTTTGTCACCTTTTTTTTCCCCTCTAGTACTTGTTTAAAAACAAAAACAGTTACTATCTTGTCACATATTTTTTAAAAGTAATTTGAAATAATTGAATAAGGACAAATAGTCAACAATGTTAAGAGCAAATTAATGTGCTTTGTATTTACAACGCATACATATGAAGAAAGAAAGACTATCTTGACCATTTTACTATACTTTCCCCTCTCTTTCCCACACCATGTAGCTATTATGCAAAGTGGATTTTGGTGAATATTTTTTCCCCTTAGGAGGCTGCTTGCTTTCTTTTTTTTTCAGAGAAGACTGAAAGCAAGTTGCAAAAATTCTAGCATTCACAGTCATGTCAGCATTGCACCCTAAAACTCTTCATTTGATTTATCATTGTAACTTAAAATACTAATGAATTTCTTTTCTAATCATATAAAGTTCACAATAAGCACAGAAGAGGCAATCTGATCATTCTTATGTACACTATTGCTTTAGACCTTAAGCATTTCAAATAGAGAGGAGAAAATATGGCAAAAACTGCCTTCTTGTCTGCAGTATTTACATGCTTTACATAGTTTAAAAATATGTAGCTTATTAATGACTGATTTTTCAACCTCTCCAATAAGGTTTTTATTAACATGACAGTCCTTTACGTGCAAGTGTCAAGCAATTTCATGCTGTGCATGTATCCTTTATGATGTTTAATATAAAAGATAGCACAGTATTTATATCCCTCACAATAAGAGAATGGATTGTTTTAAGGTTATACAGCCCAGTTGTGATAAAGAAAGAAGGAACCTTACAAAATGATAAATATTTTCATTAAAAAACTTTAAAACTAAAAGTTCAAAGATATGTTCTCCTCTCTTATATCTTGTCAAAACATGACTTAGGACCCAAAACTAATCTACTTTCAATTTTATTCCATATTTCAGTGCTGTCATAGTACTCAGCAGAGAGTATTGGAATACGATCATTTTTTATTTTGTTGATGTTACCGACAGCTTTATTTCACAAAGCAATCTTATACTATGTCTACCACTGGCAGGTCACAAAGGTCAAATAGTCTATCCTTAGAGGTAGAGAGCTTATTAAATGGCACGTCTATTAAACCCAATGGACAACATAAAGAAACATTCTAGCAAAATACTTTTAACGTAGTTCAGTGAAGACACAGTCAAAAGGGTATTAAATAATTTGAACTGAGACCAATAAGAATTTTTTTTATAAGCATCTTCAAAATTATGCTTCTTACAAAGAATTTCAAACAGACAGTAGGAGAAAGACCTACAGAAAGATGAACTTTGTCTGTGCAAATATTTACATTGTATTATGCATTTACAGCTGCACACTCATAGCACATTTAGTGCTGGATAGCTTACCAAAGATAATTTTCTGCTTTCTAGGATTGTTATTTAATTAAACATTCAATTTAAAATAATCACAAAATTTATGATATATGATATCTTCTTCAGCAGTATTTGTATGCATGCTTTACACACCAACACGGATCATCATCAGATAACTCTTCAGCAGAAGCAATGTATTTTAGCTATTTGTTTTTGAATGACATAAATAATCACAGAAATGGTTTGGGGAAAAATTCAATTGCATAAATCAGAAAAAGTCACTCAAATAAAATCCTTATATAGTACCTTATAAAGTCCACATAAGTTTTTTAAATTAAAAGGGTGCATGCTTTGCAAGACCAGAATATTCAGGACACATAATTGTGATTTTCTCTCTTTCCGGCATCATTTCATTACTTCACTATTTGCCAGTTACCTATCTTATGTTGTTACCTATTTGCCCGTTACCTATCTTGCTATTTCTATATTTGTATTTGCATGATTGCATTTACGAAAGAATAACAAAAAGACATCTTTGGATTAGGAACCTATGCATTCAGATGTTCATCTTCAGACTTAACCCTTGCAGCTCAAAGAAAGTATTCCAGTTGCATTTCTAAATCATACATACATATACCTGCATAGCTAAAACTCTGAACACTGATATGCAGCACCTGTGGACTCTCATGTACAGTTTATTAGATACAGTACTTGGTCTCCTGTTATCTGAAGATTCACCTAGTCAGATAATTAATAAGATACAGAAACATAAAACATGAGTTGTTAAAGTTTACAATTACCTTCCCTCACAGCTCCATTCTAAATGCACTGTCCTTGCTTTAACACATAGTAAATCATCTACCTAAACGTATTTGCACCCAATCATTTTTTAAAGTCACAATCTTTGTAGTGTCAACTTGTCAAGGGTCAAAGGGAAGAACAGGCAAGATTCCCAAATCAATCTGCTTGTAGAAACTGTCTCATTTCATTTCAAATTACCTGCTGTGGCTGAAGCAGGCTATGGACAAACTGCCTTCCTCCATAAACCATGACAGCACAGGTCGAACTTATGTGATCATTCATAAGGGGCAAGTCATGCTGGGTCTGTCATTAACTACTTTTAAACTGCTGTGCAGGGTTAAGTGATCTTGCAGGGCAGCAGCAGATATAAATACTATTTGGACAGTTTAATGTCAGGTGACAACTCCTCTGGGATTAAAACCGTGTAACCCAATACTAGTGTTATCAATATAAGGATTAAGGTACTTTGGGACTGTTACTTGCACTCACAACTTTTCATGTGTTTTGCATGTTATTAAGATATCAGATGCATAACATAACACCCGACACCATCTTCCGTGGAGGCATTGCTGGTTGGTTTAGTGTTGCCCTTGCATGACTGCTCAGTCCAGGAGAGGATACTTCTAATCTAGAATGTAAATATATTGCAGCAACTAAAAATATGTCCAGCTGTGGATTCACGGGCAAGGATAACTGTTCAGAACTGATTCTCCTCAAAGTCAGTCTGGTCAGGTACCAAAAGTCTGTATAAAGCAAGGTACTTAGGCAGTTGTCTGCTTTCAAACGTGACAGTGGATCTGTTAATTAAACCTGCTACATAGCTAGCCAATAGGGATACAAAAGGATCACTTTGTGGCTTAATAAACTATAAAATAATTACTGCCTAACAACTTTGTGCTTCGGTCATTTCTCCTCTGGTCACCATTATACTGATACACTCATATGAGCAAGAAAAGTACTTGTTAATAATGAAAAACAGCCATCATCTTTTTCAACATCTGTGGACAGCAAAAGCCAGAGGAGATCTGTTAGACTAGTGAATTAAGCTGGTCTCAGCTTAAAAAAAAATAAAAGCTCCTAAAAGACTACATGATTTGTCCTGATTCTTTCTTTACCATCATATTCTTATTTAATGAATGCAGACAGAGATCACAGCATCCTTAATGCATTTGTCTTCAATCACGAAGTAGATGAGTATTTTTACAAGAACGTGCAGGAAGAGACCAGTACTCCAATTTGCTGGAGACAACCAACTCTTTCTCATCTTAAGATGCACTACTCACTAGCATGATATATATGCAAAACCCTATACGAAACAGCACACTAACACAAGGGAGCTGATGTATCAGTGTCTCATAAAGCACAGCTGCCAGTAGCACTAAGAAAGAAAGAATAAAACCTTAATCTAACAAAAACCTGAGCTTCAGAGCCACCATAACTTAATGGAGGAGGATGAAGGGATCAAAAACACATATACTTTCAAAAAAAGAAAAAGAAAATACCAATACAACTTGTTCAGAATTGAATGTCACTGGGGTACACACAATGACACTGGGTTTCAGAGACCAGCTTTCCAGTGGGAAAGGTGAAGTGCAGCAGTTCTAATACAGAACACCAGCCTGTTGGAATTACTGATCGTCTCTTCCTTTAAACTGAAATTTGCTCACTGATCACTTAGTGCTCTTACATAGCACCAGACTTCCCACCAGCATTTTTAAGAGGACAGTAGTATATATCCACATCCACCACCCCCTTTCCTTGGCACCACTAGCTGCCAGCCCCCAGCTCCTTCCCTCCAGCTCCAAGCTTCCCACTGAACCTTCTTGACTCTCTTCTGAACAGCAGCCAAAAGGATGTCATCAACACTGGAGGATGGGAACAAACAGCCGATCACACTTTCCTTATTCCTATGTGTATAGCCCTCCACATATGCATAAACATGTATTTAGAAGCTATTCTATGTATCCACAGGTCTGGAAGGCCCAGATCTCCTGGGTCCGGTTCAAAGCCACAATGAATCAAGGACCTTGTCCATAAGGATACAGAATATCTATCCCCATCCCTAGCACTCCAGGCCTGTCCACCTATTCACCGCACAGAATCTCTCTACCTGTACAATTATTTTCAGCTAAAAAGAAAAAATTAGTTGGAAAAATAAGTAGCTAACCTGTTACACAAAATTGAATTAAACGGAATTACTTAACTACTAAAACATCTGAGTCACCACAAACTCAATTCAAAAGAATTACCTGAAAGTTACCATTTCTGCAATAAAATTCTTCCCTTGAACTGTAAGCCATGGAGTGAAAAAATAACATTCAGTATCATCATGATACAAAAAAAAGTAACAACCATGTTGTTGTTGAGATACAATGATGAGCTTAACCTACCCATCCCTTACAGCATTACCTAGTTGGTGGAAATAATTGAATTAATCAGATGAAAACAGGAAAAAAAAAAATCCTTCTAAGAATCCTTTAGCTTCTAACAGTATGCTCTAAATTAGAGTAAAACTTGTGCTGATGCAAAGTGAGTTTACTCCAAACAATGGGCTATGACTCCACTGAATAAAAACTATTGCAGGAATTTTCACCACCCCTCCATG
The DNA here is from genome assembly GCF_963082525.1 of Nesoenas mayeri. Classification (NCBI taxonomy): domain Eukaryota; kingdom Metazoa; phylum Chordata; class Aves; order Columbiformes; family Columbidae; genus Nesoenas; species Nesoenas mayeri. The sequence goes on along the minus strand of NC_137554.1, from coordinate 16,641,846 downwards.
AATGCCATCAAGTCTGTAGTTCCTGAGGGCTCACACCTTGCCACGTCTTTTCTTTCAGGAGGAATGATTACAGGATCCAACAAGTTTCAAACCTATCCATATGCAGATGTCAGCAAGCTATGTACCTTGTTAGTAAACGGGAACAAGTACAGTCACTTCGATAACACAATATTAAATTACAATGAACATTCGAATTAAAAACAGATGGCACAAGCTTGATTGAGAAATCAAGTCACTTGGCAGCAGAGTGCAATATGAGGAAACGCCAGACATTAACTTTAGTAATAAAAATTATTCCCTTAAATCAATACTGAAAGGCAACTTCATGTAAACTCCCAATTCACTTTGGTATGTCTTGGACAATACTCTATCGTACATACTGCATAAAAATTTAAAACAAACAAACAAAAAAACCCCACCAAACCAAAACAAACAAAAAACCACACCACCACATACACATCATAACCATGACTGTTTCCCCATGTGAAGGCAGAGAAAACACATCTGTTGACTATTTTGTAAATCTGCCTTAAGATTTTCATTCAAACTGCAGAAGGCTGAAGCTGATTACTTTCACAGAATAAGCCAGGCTTTATGCTCTCTCAAAGCCAGAAATCATTGGAAGGAAAATGCAATGGAAATATGGTATTCAGAGCCTCTGAAGTCAGCAAAGAGGAACAGGAGCACAGGACCCTTCAGCTGGTCGGCACCTTTGCCCCCGAGTGTAAGGGCCCTGCTATAAATGCTGCTGTTCGAAAAACTCCAGCTGCAATTTAAATGATTTCTACTATCCCGATCGCCAAGAGATCAGGTACTGGAAAGCCTATCCCGGTGGCTGGGTCACCTGCTGTGGCCGGGCAGACTGCGCCTGCCCCCCCGCCAGCCGGGCCCAGGGCCATGCCGAGGGGCAAAGCCCCTCCTGCCCTCCCGGCCGGGCCACCGCTCCCCCCGCTCTCCAGCTGCGGTACTTAGCAGCTCGTCCCGGCCCTAGCCCCCACATCTCCATCTCAAAGAGCGCATGCGAATGCGAATCTACTCCTCGGAGCCTGGCACCGGGGCTCCGCTTCACACCGCAGGGAAAGGTGAGCTGACAGCTCAGAGGAGCTGCTCGGGTCACACAAAGCGACGCTGATGCTTAACAAGGTTTCGAAAATAAAATCCATCGCCGCAAAAACAAGTAAACACTACAAAACTGAAGAACAGCCAATTTTCCTCTGCTGAGGTTTTTTCCAAGACTATTGTTTATTAAATAGGGAAAGCTTTAGTATGGGCATATAAACTGCTTAAGTCAAACCAATGCAGACTCATGTGTTGCCCTTATTATTTTTGTTTTGATGGGCTGGGCAAAACTGAATTACATGTATGAATCACACTATTATTTTTAATAAAACAGACCTTGAACTTTCCAAAAGGAGGAGAACACACCAAAAATTAATTTGGGGGTAACTAAAAATAAAATCCTTCCATTCAGCATCTACATGGAACAAGTTCCTTTATGCCATAGCAGAGATTAACCACTCCAAGGAGATGGGTCCTAAAAATATTAGACTATGTACATTAATGATTCAAAGCTACATGCTTCAACAAAAAAGGAAATTTCAAGTGCTGACACAATTAGGGACAAGAAGTTAACCAGAATATGTTTCTTTAATCAATTTAACATGAGACATGCTGAGATCTTGGCCCCTGTGTGTTTAGAGCCATGCAGAAGTCACTTAATTTGGTTTGTTGTCTACAAAAAAATTTGAACTTCCACTAATTGGGATGTCAGGCTGCTTTCATGACACATCAAACAAACAAGTATTTACTTCAGTCAATGATGGCTCAGAATCACTCCAAATAAGACATTTCTCCCAGCCAACAATTTATCTCCCCCCTACTTTGCTCATTTTTGCTTTTATCTCACACAACCACTCAGCTGACATTGCTTTAAACCCTCAGCTGCTTTGCTCCCCAGTGCTCCCTTCTGCCATGCACTGCAAAGCCATCTCCCACAGTGAAAAAGTGAAATGATATAAAATCCCTATGCAGTCAAAGGGAAACGCTAGGGCCAGCACCCTGCAAGCAAGCATTTTCTTCACATGGAATGTGTACTATTTTGAGAAAAAAAAAAAAAAAAAAGTTAGATGCACAGAAGTCTTAATTTAATTAAGAATTTAAATACAGAGATTTAGTCACCTGAAGTCAACAAAAGAAAACAGTTTCTCTTCAAAGACAATCATGATCTTGTACATAAGCCCATGACAGAGGAAAAGAAGAAATCACCCTTCTCTGTGTGTTAAAGGTCGTAATAACAGTGGGAACAGCAGAGAAAGCAAAGACAAGAAGTATTAACAGATGGTGATTCAGGGTAGGAAAAAGGTAAGTGGAAGGAGGCAGAAAGCAAGGAGGCAAAAAGCAATGCAGAGAAAGACTGAGGGAACTCTCAAATTCTGCATTTGAAAACCTACAAATTTACTACAAATGTATTAAATTTGAAGAAAAAAAATCAGTTTAAGACATATATCAAAACCTATTTTCAAGGATTCTTCTAGATATCAAAGCATCAAATAACAATCTAATAATGCTTTTATTGATATTAATAATTAATGTTAATGTCCAATTAATATATGCTCCTTTTTTTCCCCCCCTTCTTCTAAGTATCACAAGATTTACTCAATATTTAGGCTCCAATTTGCCCCTTGCAAATCTCGACCTTCTCTGCAAAGAGATCAAAACGTTGATCTCTTTTCTGAAGAAAGATTTCAAACCAAATTGTTCAATTGCACTAAATATTTTGAAGAGCTAAGTATCCTCCTTTCTGTTCTAATTTGAGACCATGTTGTTTCTTTGTTATATTTAACTCAGTCCATGCTAATTTAGGCTATAGGTACTTGTTTGAAAAACTTTTTTTTGCCCTTCCTTTTCAGAACAGCACTGAAAGGAACTATCACCTTTAAAAGAAAAATCTTTCTGATGACTGAAAGTTCTACAACATTGGTTATGCAAATCAACACTAAATATACTTGGTATATTTACACTTTGTGAAATATTTGCTATTCCTTTACTATATTTTCCCTGCACTGAAGAAATTGTCAAAAACAGTTTTGGTGCAAATGACTTCCAGTTAGCATCCCTAAGAACTGTAAACTCATCTTCTAATGCAACCTGGTTTTAACTCTTATTTCACTGTTTAATTGAAACAGCCATAAAGCGATCAGATGCTCCTGAAAGAGCTTCCACCTAAGATGATGGAAACCAGTCCTATGTTTTAATTACCTTTATTTTTATTAGAATTAATGAAATATAAAAATCTTAAGTGCAAACTAGCATTACATTTCCACTATTAAGAGAACATTTTCAAGGTTGGAAGGAAATCAGAAACACTAGCAGTACCAGAACTTCACCAATTAGTATTCAGAGTATGTGAATATACATTTATCTTCAATTGCAGCTACTACCTTATGCTGTCATATGAAGCTTTCAGTATATATTCACTGCATCTACTGTTCTGTGCCCAACAAATACCTCATAGTTTTGTTGTGTTTCATACAATTGTAGATGCTTTGTAAATCTTTGCAAGGAAGGAAAAGAAAGACTAGAAATATGAAGGAGCTAAGTGAGTGTCATTGAACAGATATCCAAAAGAAAAAAAAGCATTGCATTTTCTCACTCAGTGAAATTTAATTTTGTGTGTACCTGCCAGCCTAAGAGGAATGGGAAGGGAGGCAAGGTTTGAGTGACCTTTCTGCAGTTACTTTGCATCCTTAAAAATGTTTATTATACAAAACATACACCATACTTGCTTTTACTTTTCAGCTTCTGTTTAGGATTCAATATACTATACTTAAATCTTTATGGTTTCTTATGCTCCGCCACATAGCTATTTGCCGCATCCACATTTGACTCCTTTGGGCATTCCCATAAAGCCAGAAGGGAATTTCTTCTTCAAGCAAGTGGTTTTTAATGTAGCTAAATCTTGCATGAGTAGCTTTGAAAGTCTGCCCTATAATACACTGACATAAAAGAGCATAGTAATAGCTGATTGACAAGCAGCTTGAAGGAAGTGAGAAAGACAGAGAAAATATATAAACAATACTTTGCCAATTGTGGAGTAATAATAGTAACATATCGTAGTAAACATAAGTTTATTTCCCAGGAAAACCCATTTTCCATCTATTCTCTTCAGTGTTAAGCCATTTACTTCTAAATAAGACTGTGTTTTATTTTTAACACTCACACACAACATTTCCAGTAGGTGTGTTCTTGGCATACAATGATAATCAAGTGCTTCATTTCAGATGCCTTTGTGTCAGACATTTTTTCCATTTCCCTTAAAAAGTAAGCAGCATAACAGTATCTGATAATCACTCACTCAAGACACTGTTTGAATTACAAACAATGAAAACCATGTAAACCTAAACGGCACCTTTCCTTCACAAGGCTATTATCTGGCATGAGGAAACAACAGAAATAGGAGAAGGCTCTTCCAAACACAGCCCATCTCTTCTAGAGATGTAGGAGCACTCTTGCAAAAGGGAGGAACGACATGAAGCAGACAGATCTCGTCCCACGCTCCTACTCTGGCAAAAAAAGCCGGGCAGCTCTGTGTCAGAAAAGCAGTTAGAGAATCATCACAGAGCATGAGAAGAGCACCCTTGTTTTTGTTCCTCTGTAAATGCACAATTTTAGAATTATGCAGCCAAAAAAAGGGCAGAATCATTGCATATACTTTCTCCCTGTTTTTGCAAATGTTGTTCTTCTTTGAAACCTAGAAGGCCTTTCAGATGCTCAAGGTCTCTCTCTTTGGGGAAAAAATTAATGTAATGAAGTGGCACAATCCAGGGGCAAAAGAGGCTCTTCTGCAACATGACTGTCACTGCCCGGGGGACTTGGGAACATCATCAGGACATAGGACTTGCAACACAGACTCAAAGCAGTAACACATCTCATAGGTTGCACATCAAAAGAAGAAATGGCCATAGCTTTAGCTCACATTAAGCGTACGTGATGGTAGTTATTGCCACTAAGAATATAATGGAATTAAAGCCACTGAAGTTTAACCAGCATTGCTAGTAGATGAAATTCCAGAGATTTATCTGTCAACACCACAAAAATAATTCCATGGCTTTGCTTCTCATCTTGCTAGAGTGCCCTCAAACAGTAAAATTAAGGTAACATTAGTGTCTTGTTTCCATTAAGCAACATTAAATGCTCCTACTTCCTCCCCTTTTAGCAAAAATAGAATACCTCATGCTAATAGATCTCATTGTGGAGAACAAGAGCAAAGCAGCTGGGCAAAATAATGAGTTGAGAAACATATTCCCCTCTTCCAGGTCCCTTACTCAAGCCTATACATGGTTGTGATCCCAGCCCCCTACTCCCCCCATCACACATACATAGTTTCTATTAATAAGAAGAATCTATGTCTGTTAATAGCTTGTATAAAGCACATTTCGTTCAATGAATCCTTTTATCAATAGACAATCCCACAAGGTATAGAAATTTCCAAATTCTACATGGCACAAGTCTTTTACTTATAAACTCTTTCTTAAGCTACCAAATCTACTTTGCTCAAAATAGTTAAGACCTTGGGTCAAGGAGACAGTGGCATTAGCACTCAACAGAAAATGTGCTTCTCTACACTAAAATAGCCACTTAAGCAAGAATGTGGAAATGATTTATCTTGCAATGTTTGAAGTTGGATCTTCACCTCAGCTATGTCATGACTGCACAATCAGTCAGAGGAAGACTGCTACACTCTCATACAAAGAAAAGGATATTCAACTCTTCACTATGAGTATCTAACAAGTAATATTACCTTTCAGAAAATAAGAAAAAGCATAAATATTAGCTGGTGGAAACATTCACATTTATAACATTGGACTATAGAGACCTTCAGTGTTCCAGTCCCCAAATATAAATCTGTGTTTAACAACAGAAAGGTAATGCAGTTTCACTGAAAGCTGATTCATTTAAATAAAGCTGTCTTTGTAATCCTAAATATTGCAGTGCTAAATTAGCGTAAGATAACCAGAAAAATAGCAAACTCAAAACTTAAATTGAAGCTTATTAATAAAGTCTTGTAAATGAAATGAGATTTTGAGGCAAGAAAACAGCCAGGTAATTTTGATTTGGGGTTCAGTGATAATGTTTATGCATTCAATATTCTTTAACAGCTGTATGACCTACAGGTAATTTTAAAAGTAGATGACTATAAAAGGCTTTCCAATTATGCACATTCAATTCTGCTAATTCACCTAACAATTTGCAGGATCAGACCCTGCAGAACAACCTGAGATATAAGGAGTCCAACAAGATCACTAAATTATGCAACTGTGAGACTCTTTTTTTAACCAGTGTACCTATTTTCCAGAGACCTAATTACCTTTAGAAATCCCATTCCCTAAGAAATCAATTAAGCTGTTAATGTGAAATAAGTAGTTGTCATAACTATGGTCACAAGTGCTTCTACTGGAACTGAGAAAGCTGCCAACTTGCAGAGATCTGGTTCCACAATCTATTTTGCCTCTACAACTTTTACCAATGTAGTGTGTAAAATAAAACTCAAGCATTGTACTCTTAAAGAACTAGAAAGTTAATGTTTCTCACATTTATGGACATTCCCTCAGCAAGAATACCAGGATACAAAGGAATAATGTGGAAATTAGGGAATTTTAGCCAAAAAGTATGTTCGGTTTCTTTCTTTTGACCTGTCAAAATTGTGCATGCCCTCAAAAACAGTGAAATTCAGTTGGTCTTTACTTGTCCAGTACTTCAAGATTTCAGTCATTTTTCAGACAAGAAGCAGCATAGTAATAATGATAGCATGATCATCACCATATTCCTAACCTGTACACAAAAAAGGCCAGGTACAATCCATTCTACACTTGAACTGCAGTATTTTTGAGAACTCACAGTACTCCTAATTTTAATAATATAAATATGAAAAAAAATAGGTCTATACATTATAAATGAGGATGGCACAGATTTTCTTCTTGTCAGAAGTGAAAAATCTGTGTATACACCAAGCAGTGATACTCAGCTTTCAAAAGATCAACTGCAAATGAGGGTCTCTGCCATTTCCTCCCTTTCATATGAATTTAGCAAAAAGACAGTGTCATCAGTTAGAAAGAAGAGTCATTATAACTGAAATAATTATTTCCTAGCATACAATACATCATTACACATGTTTATATCACAGTGATGTCACATATAAATTAAATTATTGACATTTGTTTTGAAGGGAGTATCCAAAACCATAAATACTGCTTTTAAAGTGAATGTATCAGAGAAAGTACTAATGGTATGACATGGAGGGACACAAATGCATGGGCCAGAGGCAACTCCATTCTGAAAGCACAGAAAATATGCCAGCAGACTTGACCTCCTGACCTGAAGTTCTAGATAGACTACAACAAAAGAAAATGAACAATCAGCAATTAAACTAATGGGAATAAGTGGAAAAACATGTTGACGATCAATTTAAATTGAGTTTGTCACAGAATAACATTAGCCCTGTCCTCTTCAATGCCCCCACACACACCTGTGCTAGGGTAAGTATTTTGGTAGGCCTCAAAGAATGGGCTGAAGAGTGTGATTTATGCGAAAAATGAGCCTTCTTTTTTTTCTGGAGACAACAAGCAACCAAGGGCTGCAGAAGGCAAGCTGGCTTCCCTCAGTAATAGTGCCACCTTAGAGTATTCAAGATGAAGCCTCAGAACACAAGACCACTGATGGTGCAAAAAGCCTAAATAAAATCCCTCGCACTATTACTTCTTTCATCGCAAAAAAGGTAGAATGAAAAAAAACCACAACATGTCCTACCAAGCTTATGTACAGTACTCTTACACTCTGCATCAGTCAACGAGACAGTGCTTATGACCAACTGAAAAGTTTATACGTCGTTGTATAGGATTAACTGCTTTAGGTTATGATAAAAATTTAAATTGAACTAAACAACAACAGCTTTCCTGTGCTCAATCTGCAATATGAGAAGGTTATTCCTATTTAGCCTAAAATAGATAACTGCTCCACTTAAGCTAAGTTCATTTGGTTTAGCTCAAAGTAAGTTTGTGAAAGTTTTATTAAAATGTTTTTAAAATAAATAAATATAATTGACAACTATCTTTATTCATTGAGAAGAGACTGTGCAAGCATTTAATTCATTATCTAGAAGCTGCAGGTACACTTCTCAAAACTACTGTTCAGTATTGCCTGCAGTTTGAGAGTGGTTCATGAATGCAGTACTACCAATTTAACATGCAAACCTGAACTATTTCTGGGGGCAGGTTCTACCAGAAGGGGAAAGTGTCTTTCTTACATATCCTTTATAAAGGTCCAATTACTTTAAATAAGGATAAGGAGAATTAATTTGGTATTTACTTTATATACAGAGTTTAGAAAAGTCAAATGTTCACTAGAATGAAATATCCTGCTAAAATTCTCCATTGCAAATGAAAAAAAAAATGGTTTTGGAGGGACAACAGAACCAGCAAGTCACATCCTACTGGGACTTCCAGATATATAACCAAACAACTTGCTTGTAGTGCAGCTCATTCCACTAAATAGCCTTCAGAAGGAGCAGATGTCTGATGGATTATTGTATTATAACTGGATAATTTGCAGCACTAGCTCATCTATAGGAATATAGAACCTGCAACATCAGATAAACTAGCTATTGTATCTAGTCATATAACTTGCCTGAGGCAATGCAATTCTCGATGTTTCAATGGGAGTTGAAAAAAGTCCAGTCCATCTTCATTGCCTTTAATATTACTTCAACTGGTATACTACAATAGTGTATGGTTTGCCTCCTAAAATGTCACCTCAAAAACCTTTCAAGATCTTGTCAGTAGCTTGCGATTGCAAAGCTGATCACTCAGGCTGACATTTTCATCAACCACACTTGACACTGTCAGATTCTTTCTGTGCACACATGTGCATGAAAATAAATACATACAGTGGTTATCCAGAAAGCTCTGCTCATTTCTAAGAAGAATGCTAATGAAAAATACATTGTCTTATCTATTAAAAGAGAAAAGCTGGGGGGGGGAGCTTTTTCTTTGGAAATCTCTGGTACTCTCAAAGACAACTGAGTTCCAATAGGAAGGTATCCTTTCTGTCAAGGGTTTATTTTTAAGAAAAATCTACTTAAATTTATCCATGTAATATGAATTACTGAGAAACCATAGTTGGGCCTGTTCCTCCAGTATCCTAGAATATATGCATCCTGCCCTGCCAAGTGGGGTAAAACCAAACTACCCATGTAAAGGCCAGCTGTAACAGTTCAATATCATGACAGCAGTAAGACATCCAGTTTGCAAGCAAATACCAATCCTCTGCATCTCACGCAGAAGAAATAAAATCTATCTGCAGACAAAAGGAAACAGCACAGAAGGACAACGCATCTAGTGAACTGGAACAGGAGAGAAGAATAGAACGTGTAGCTGGGTGCAGAAACCGGTCAGGCAAGGAATGCAGGAACAACAATAACGAGATTAGGACAGAAGATGAAGGGTACACGCAAAAGATGATGGAATTAGCAAAGCAGAAGTCACAAGAGAGACAAAGACCTGTAGAGCAGGGAGATCTGAATGAGACAGCTGTGGTATTTGCTTACCAAGTTAAGAACTGCACTAAGAGAAGCAGGACTGGAACAAGGTAGAAGGAACAACGGTCAAGTCCAAGATAACAAGTAAGAGTTCATCTGCTAGAGTTACTGCTTCCTGGTGAAAGATCAAAATAACCAAGTACATAATTGTATCAGCATCTGTCCATGAAAACAACTAGCAAATGACGTTTTCTCCACTGTTCCTGTTCCATGGAGGGTAACAACCAGCTACTATCATCAGTTACTCTGCCAGCTCAAACAACAACGGTCCTCGTCATCCAAGGGCTTCAGACCTGCTGCTGAACTACAAGTACATTAATAGAAAGTCCACCTTGCACCATCTTGCCTGTTTTCTCAGCTTGCTATCTTCAAAAATAATAAAAAAAAAAACAAACACAACAAAACAAACAAAATCAAGCCGCCAACAACAACGCCCCCAAAAAAACAAACAAACAAACAAAAACAACAAAAAACAATGACAACACCCACACCAGGAAAAACATACACAGAAAAACTGTGAAAAAATATCAAGATTACAACTTGAAGCCATAAATTTGTCCTGAGGCTAGCTGTTCAATATTTTCTGACAAACTCCCTAAATGCAGTAACTACAAACTCACAACACATGGATAAAGGGTTGGCTTTTCATGTTATTAGAGCAAAAAGTTTCGTAAAAATCAATAATCACAGAGTTCAGCAATAATATGGCTTTGCATCTCAAAGAGGATAGAATCCTCTAACACTTAAGTGGGACCTTAGTCTAGTACCTACCCTTTAAAAAAAATATAACATCTTCCTATTGCAACATCCCAGAGAACCAGAGATTTTCACATAATTTTTTTAGTGTATTTACATTATGTATACTTGACAAACTAAATACACAGAATATGCGGTGAAGAGGGTTTAAAAGCACAAAAAACATATCTTTAAGCATAAACCAACAAAGACGTACTCTTTATAGAAGCCAGAAAAGTTGAAGATAGAAATATTGAGTTAGTCCAAACAATACCCACTGATAAAAACCCAAGGACTGTGATGAAATCAAGTCTAACAAACAAAAGAACTGTAGAGCACAGAAATGAAAGGCCTATAAAGCTGGTATGCCAGAAAATGCTGACCTCAGTTAAAAGTCATTAATTAAAACTAGTACTACAATAGGTGTCTGAGAAGTATGAAATTCCCCATTATCATTGACAACTCTATTACCACATGGAAACCCGGGATCCACTGCAACATCGTTTAGCATTGCTGCCTTGATCCCGGAAAACAGCCAGACCAGACCCACCAAAGAAGACCCAAATTACATTGCTGTAATATCCAGCTTTGATTAAGCCTTGAAAAACATCTGGAATACAAAACTTATGTTCCCGCTGACATCCATTTACTATATACATTTTAATCCCCATGCTTTTTAATCATTTCTTGCTTTCTGTTAAAAAAAAAAAATCTGGCTCAACCAGTCAAGACAATCTTTTGCAACGACCAAGCCTGTGACCAGAACAACAGCTAACAGCAGTGCCTGAAACAGCCTAATGCTGTTACAGCTTATCAACAGACTGATAAGATAATGCTCTCTGCCTGCCTTTCTCCAGCAGAAAGATTCCAAGTTAAAGTCTGAACCAAAACCAGAAGCTGCATTCTCCCTACTTTGCTTTTTTCTCCTGCATGAGCTCTGAGCAAGAGCAGCTTCCAGCCCACCCATTTAAGCAAACTTTGGGGGAGAAGAGGAAAAAAGCCATTACCATCTCTCATGTCATATACATGAGTGTCAGCTAGATGTTTCCTTATGGTGACCTTCTACAGTTAACAAGAAAGGAAAGAAGGAAAGTTATGAAAATATAAAGAAGCAAACAGGATTTTATTTCAAAATGGTTTTGCTATCTTTTCTTCTTGATCTTTAATAAAAGACTAGGGAAGACTTGTCATGGAAAATGCCTGCAAGTTAAAGCAGACTCAAGCAAGTGTCCAAGCTAAATATCTGGAACAGCATTTAACTGCTTAACTCTGCACGGTCATTCAATTCCCAACAACATCTTCAATTCTCTAGCCCAGGGCTGTCAAACTCATTTTCACCAGGGGCCACATCAGCCTCGTGGTTGCCTTATAACTACATTTATATAGTCCTAAAATTACATTCAGCCCTGTGAAAGCAACTGTGAGGCTGATGTGGCCCCTGGTGAAAATGAGTTTGACACCCCTGCTCCAGCCCTTTTGTTCCATTAAACAATGCACTTTCAGACACACCATTTTATCACTTTCTAGACACAAATACTGTCTCCTCAGGACAAAATCTGTTGTTGCTGTTTGGCACAGTCCAGTGATCAGACAAAACTATAACAGAATCACAGAACTGTTGACATTGGGAAGGATTTCTTTAGGTCATCTTGTCCAAATCCCCTGTTCAAGCCAGGTCAGCTAGAGCAGGCTGTCCAGGACCATGTCCACTCAGGCTTTAAATATCTCCACAGATAGAAACTCCACAACCTCTCTGCCAACTCATTCTTGTGTTTGATAACACTATCAGTAAAAAAAAGTGTTTTCTTGTTCTCAGAATTTCATGTGTTTTAACTTGTGCCCGTTGCCTCTTGTCCTGTCAGTGACCACTATTGCTTAGAGTCTGACTCCCTCATCTTCACTCTTTCCCATTAGGTATTTGTACACATGGATATACCCCTGAGCCTTGTCTCCTCCAGTGTGAACACTCCCAGCTCTCTCAGCCTCTCCTAATATGAGACTCCAGGCCCATATTAACCATCTTTGTGGCACTGTGCTGGACTCAGTCTAGTAAGTCTGTCTCTTATGCTGGGGAGCCCAGGATGGAGCCTTACCAGTGCTGAGGAGATTAGGACACCTTCCTCAACCACTGGCAACACTCCTCCTGACGCAGCCCAGGACACTGTTAGCCTTTTTTGCCACGAGGGCACACAGCTGGCTTTTGGTGAACTTGTTGTCCACCAGGACCCCAAAGCCCCTCTCAGCAAAGCTGCTTTCCAGCCTGTTGGCCCCCAGCATGTACCGACACGCAAGGTTATTCCTTCCTAGATGCAGGACTGAGCATTTCACTTTGCTGAACTTCATGAGATTCCCATCAGCCCACTTCTTCAGCGTGCTAAATGCTAGGCATGGCAGTTTGCAGGTTTTGTTTCATATTAGCACATTAAGGTAAAAAAGTAGAAATCATTGGTTTCCCTTAACTTTGCTAGCATGTGCAGAAACCGCACAGCACTTGATTTTCACTAAGACTTTACCTCACTCCTTAGCACACATTTCCCCTGGAAAAAAATAAAAACGTTTCCCCTTTCCATCCCCCAGAAAATTTGCCATGAAGTCGCAAAAATAAAAGGATCGTTTATCAAATTAGTCAGGTCCTAGCTTATAAAGTAAGCCAGATCCGTTTATATGATATTAGTGTAGTTTTCCTGGAATATGTTTTAAAGACTTATTAATGGTAACTGCTGTTTCTCTCCTGTAAGTCATATAGCTCTGAAATAACATATGCATACGCTAAACCTGTATTTTCTTTTTACTTTTTTTTTTTCTCTCTGAACAGCCATCCTTTTGATGAAGCATATTCCCAAAGAGGCACACTCCCAAAGTACGTGATTCAGGTGCACACCCAGGTTGTGGCCTTATGGGAGTAGCATTTGCCATCATCAAGGAAACAACCTGCCCTTCAAAGAACATGTAGTCAGGTCCTTGGGGAAAAAAAAAAGTCCAACAACCTATTTTTTTCCTCCTTTACAGGATTTATATATATATATAAAATTATCTGATCATAGAGAACCAGTTCTACAGATACAACTCCTTACAAAAGAGAACAAATCTCTGTTCATTATCTCCACTGCATACTTTAGAGTTTGCTGTGCTACACAGGTCTCTCCTCTACACAAGACAGCACAATTCAGATTGACATTGCTGAAACCTTGAGAAAGTCCTAAACCAGCAGGTAGTGCCATTATTTAAGAACGACAGATGATTTTCTATGGCTAAGGAAAATTGCTGAGCACTGCAATTCAAAAACCTCTGCTAAAGTTGGATGGAGCAACAGGGTCCCCCATTAGGAGACAGCCACAACAGTTAGGTGCTTTCTGCAAAATGCTTTGCTTTTTTCTACAGGCTACCAAGAAAGCAACACAGTGCATCACAAGCCTTCAGATATACATAAAAGCGGAAAGTTAATGATGAAGATTTGCAATTTTCCTAGATTCAAAATTATAAGAAGCTACTGATAATTTTCAATGCCTCATGGCTGTGCATCCAAAAATCAAAACAGACTGTTGCAGAGCACCTCAAGAAACCAGAAGGCCCTTTACTAGTCATATGGCCCCTCTACTTTCATTCTCTTCCCATCTCCTTGCCACACATCATTCCTGTAACAATATCTATATTGAGAAAGAACTCCATGCTATTTCTAGATTTTGCAAACTGACAATTTACAATACGTTTTCTAATCTTTTGATTTTGTTCACTGATGGGAGAAGGAGGATCCTCTGTTTTATTTGTGTCCTTTCTGGCGGAGAAATAATAAAAAAAAAGAACAGCTCTTTGAGAAGCTTGTGTCAGCTTCATTGTCAAGACAAAGGTCACTGCATTCCTATTCATGATGACCTACAACTGTACCCATTTAAAGACTTCATTATGCTATATTAGAGGGACCTCTTTCTCAGAGGTTTTAATTTAGCTGCATTGTGAGAAGAACAAAACATGCAAGCATCAGAATATGGTGTCAGAAATAGGAAAAACTGATTATTTCAGTTACCAGTAGTCTTATTCAATTTGCTATCCTAGTTAAGATGGCATATGTGAAATATTACTTCCAGAATCATGTAAAACAAAATATGGAACTACTTTTATTCTCAAGTGCCTCTATAAACTCCAAAATAAATAATCAAATTCAGTGTACATACAAAAAAAATGATTGTGATGTCTCCAAAAATTCAATTCCAACATCTTAAGCTGGGCAATTGGTTTAAGCCTCATCTCTCCAGACTAGTATTAAGTAACTATTATAGAAGTAAACTTGAAAAGAAGTTATAGTTAAGAATGCTCACGCAACAAACTTTAAATCATCTACACATTTCATACAGACTTAAATCTACACTAAGACAACCAGATGTACACGTTTAACTCTAGGGTTTGATGGCCCAAGAACAAGATTGCTTCACAAAATTTGACTGAGCTTTCTAAGGTTGACAAATTTCTAAAGTTAAACAGGTTGAACATTTTTAGTAACACATGTCCATTGATTACTGTTGAATAACCTTCTGGACCAAAGCTGGCCAGACCTGAGATGGCAGAATTTTGGCACAGACATCTGCATTTCATTTTCACAAAGTGAATCAATACTTGGAAATGGCAAGTCCTCAAAAACACCTCCATGTTCTAAGAAATGAAGCTTGCTGGACTGTCTCTCTCACTTACAAATCATTGACCACAGCCTAGTTGCAAAAGAAAGGCCACATTCCCTCCACCAAGACTGTGATTGCCCACTGCCTCTTAAGACACGATGGGCCAGGAGTGACTATGAATAAATATGTTATCACCAAGCTGATCAAATTCCAAGCAGATAGCTAACACAATATAAATGCCCTCTTCAGCTGCATAAGCTAATCCTTATTAGTCTCACTTTCCAGTATTATCAACCACTTCCTAAGATATTTTTCCATTTTGTTTAATAGATAAGAAGAGCCATAGGCATATTTTACCCACTATAATTTAAAACACTTCAGCAAAACATGCAAGAAGTTTTATTACACATCTATTTATTTCCCCTTTATAGGAAAGTAAAATAAAGTAACTCTAAATGTCACTCAAGGAGTTGCATATGGATTTCTTTGTAAATTCTGCTCTTCAAAATAGGTCTCAGCCTGGTTTTATTCCCACTCAGCTAAGAACGTAAGAGCATCCAAAAAAACCTCCCACCTGTGAGATTTCTCTCCCCTCCAGAAAAAAATATTCAGAATCTTTTTGAGCAGGCTGAACCATCCTTACCATCACCAGTATAATTTCTGGCCATTTGCCAGCACCCACACACATCACATCACATCCCAGCCAAGACTCCAACCTCCTGTCCACTGTGAACAAGAGTACAGGCAGACAGAGAAGTATGCACTGTAAAGAGAAATTGTAAGATTAAAAACAACCACTCTTTTGGCTTTTGAGAAAAATCAAGATGAAATCTCTTTTGGCAACAGCACAAAGTAAAGGTTCCTTCTCAACAAGAACACACAATATTCTGAATGGTAATAACCTAGCTTTAGATAAAGTAGGGTTTAGCATCGAAGGTGCCACGTGATGCTACAGAACATCCGATGCTTGCTGCAGATCCTGCATAATAAACATTACATGCCTCATTAGATCACAGAATGTTTTGGTATTTGTAGCACTAAATAAGAGACTTTAAAAAATACATTAGAAGATAAACTAAAATAATCAAAGAAACATTCTTAAATTAATTCTTAATTCTCTCTTCGAGTCTAGTTTGATAATATTTTATCAAATTTCATACCAAGTCCCCAAGTACACAGGCAGCTTTCTAGTGCAGCATCATACTATTACCTAGAACAGCCTTGGGTTTAAAATTACCAAATTCAATAGAAATCTTTTAAAAAGTATCAATAGTAATAAAATAGTATGCAATATACAAAAACATAAATTACTATAACCATTATGAATCAAGCATTATAAGTTTAAAAGCCAGCAGAACTAAATCTTCCTTTTAATCCTCAACTCACCCCATTCTCATGTGCTTATGACAGACTATTTACATGATGACACTGTTTTTTTCCAAGCAACACTGCCTTGATGTTCATATCCACAGTGAACCGGATAACAACACTTGGAGAACGAAGCAGGACTAAGCTTCACGAGGCTGCTATCTGCAGAACCCGGTTTCATGTTACAGATACCAGATTTACAGTGAACACAAGAAAATGGAAAAGACAACCTAGTGACTAAAGCTCCTGCTTATCACCTTAGAGAATCAAATTACCACACAACTCTTCCCCACAGCTTCTGCTTCATTCTAGACAATCAGCTATTCCACATTTACTAAGCCAGTAACTCTTGCTGAATTTCTCTCCACACACAGTCTGAAACAGCAAGGGTCTTATACCAAGGAACTCGACTTCAATCAGCGTCAATGAGATGAAATTCCAGTACCTATCCTGCCAGGTCATAGGTATCAAAATGAAACGAGGCATCCAAAAGTAAACTTTTAGCATCAGTATCTATAAACCCCATGAGATTAGAGTAACAGTATAAGAATACAAAAAAAATTGTTTGCGTTTGTTACATAGCCAGACGTGACCATTTCTGAGAAAACAAATACTGAAATAAATCTGTGTTTTAGCTGCAAGTGGAAAAGAGGACATAATAAATGTTATGAACAACATGGATAACAAGCTATATCACAGCTGTTCATTTGGTAAACAGGGTATATATATCCTGTGTTCCAAAATGCTGTGCACAATACTATACCTTATTTTCTCAAGTGTTTGTACAGAAAACAAGAATTGCACGAAAGTCACCTTAGAAGAATACTATAAGTGAAGACTCTACAGTTTATATAAGAAGCCAGAAAACAAACTCCAGTCCGAGAATATGCAACCTATGCCCTCAAATAGGACATAGCAGAAGAAATTACCACTTGGACTAACATCCCAAACAATTGTAACAGCCTGATCCACTATCCTGGAGGGGTCACCTTTGGACATATAGCCACCAAAATTTTAAATCTCTGAATGTAAACACATTTTCAAAAACTCTTAACTGATTATCATCAGGTTTTCAAGAACAGTGATTCAACCACGGACACCCATCAACCTGAAGTCCTGTCTCAGGGAGGGATGATTCTAACTTGGTTTTAAAGCAGCATGGGATGAAAAGGCCAGTGGAACAAGAAAGTTTTCCTCATTAATTGTATTTTAGGAAATATATGAGCAATTTTTGCAGAAGTTTCCCAGAGAAGATAGTGTGTGGAGTGCAAGACAGACAAAGCCTGAAAAACTCCAGCCCTAATGGTTAAAGCTGGTAGTCAGCAGGAGCTGAAAACAGAATCTTGCATTTTAAACTGACCTGACTCCCTTCAATACACACAATAAAAAACAGTGAGGTAGTAACTTACACATTCTCATGTGTATCTTCTCAGGTATAACAAACATTTCCATAATCACAACTGCAACTTTGCATGAAAAACACTGATTTCTAGTTGGTGGGGGAAAAAAAGTAGAAGCATCCTTCAGACAAATACAGTTTTCATGCATATAACTGGGGGCAGGGTGTCGAGGGGAGAGAACAAACAATGGAAACAACAAAAATACACTAACGGTATACACTGACTTATTATAATATCTTCTCAAGGTCTCCATGAGGCATCAGGCAGCTTTTCTTCATCATCAGTCCATAAATCTCAAATTGTGATCTCACTTCACACCTTTTTTTTTTAATTCTCCTTTCATTTCACCAGTCTCTTACTCTCAAATTTCACCCGTCACCCACAAGTCTGTGTCCAATTCAAGTAATTCAGGAACTACTACAAATTTTACCTAACTCTTCCAGATCATCTGCAGGCACGTCAGACATACACGTTTAGTGGCTTGGGGCAGACAGACACATCCACAATTCAGGGTACAGTAATGCACTTGTTCCAAAGCAAAAAAACGTGCTATGTGAGCTACCACAATAAGAAGTTTATGTACAATTTTCCATCATCATTTACATCAGTTTTTCTTTATACTCCTGTTAGTGGTAAGAAACAGGTTACCATTCTCCTCCCATAATTCCTCTAAAAACAACAAAAAAACTAAACCAGGAATGAAAGAGGAAAAAAATTCAAAGGCCATTTTGCTTTCCTTTTTCCTGCTCTGCCATATCCCTAAAGATTTAGTCCACGTGGGTTACAAACACTTATTACATAATTCTTTCTAATATCTAGCAGGCAAAGCCATACCCCAATTTCTATGCATTTTACCATATCCTTAACCTTCATTATTTAAAGACAAATAAACTTGAACTCCATATTAATTTAGGAAAAAGTCTAGCTCTATTTAGAAACATTTTTGAATGACGGCTGAGCTGCAGGAAGACCATACAAAATTCCAATAATTTCCCCCTCAGGTTTTCTAAATGGTTCCTTAGCAATGTTCTCAATATTAAACACTTAGCATCTTTAATATTTACTTTGGAAAGTGTTCTGCTTTTCAGCATGCCAATGATTTTTCTCTTGTCCATGCCATTGCCTTTATTCAAATTGTTGTCTTTTCTTCAGCACTCTACTTTTCAACAATTTTGAGACCTTCCACACTGCTACTCTCATATTCACATGCAAAGCTGAAGAAAAATACAGATTAAGGAAGTCTGCAAACTATCTTCAGATTATCTAAAATGCTTTTAAATATTTTGTTATAATGCTATTTTTACTAGGCTTTCCTTATAATACAGAAGTTAGAACAGGAAGAAAAAAAGAGAACAAAATAAAAAGAGAGAATTTTCTAAAACCTTTACTTTGAAAAAAATTGTATTTTATGTGTCATTCTGGATTTCCAGCAATTACAAAATGTCTCTGAAGTTAACAATAGGCAATTTATTTATTTTTAACCAAAATCATATATGAAAAGACACAGATGAGGTTGTACCAACATTTTAACTTAAGGAAATCTGTTAGCTTTTGCCTTGGAAGCTGTAAGTGTGAGATAGGGCCACTGTTTCTAAACTAGTGCACTCAAGGTTATCTGGCCCGAAAACAAACTGAAGGAAGAAAACAAGTGAAAACATGCCAGTAAGTTATACTATTTCTTCTCAAAATTTAATTTCATAATGTTTCCTTAATTGGTTCTCAGAAGTGTGACTGGATAATAGAAGTGATATCTTTATGATTTTGTGAATAATGGGTTTTATTAGTATTAAGTTAAAGCAAACAGCCAGAACAATACATATGCAACTTCTACTACACACAATATAAAGAATGTAAATTATAAACTCTGTAAAACAAAAGAAAAGGTACTGAAAAAGCCAACACAGTGGTTACGGACTATTTCATCTCTGATAACAGGCTGGGTTCTGTGTTTAGAAAACAGTTGTTGTTTGCTTATTTAAACTGAAATAGGGTGAAATACATAATCAAGTATAAAGAAAAAGTTAATGGAGTTACACGGATTCTATGAGAACAAACGCTAGATTAGTAAGAAAAAAAAATAGTAGATAGTTCAGCTAGTAAAAGAGATTACAAGTGGGCTCAGGTTTCAATTTTTAGTGGTGAGGGACAACGGGAGAAATTATCCAGGATTTTTGTAACAATTCGTTTAATAATACACCACTTTCATAACAGAAGTGTTTTACACTTGCACAATGTTAATAACTTCATTATACATGGAAGCCTGCAATAGGCTGATTACACAATAAGACTGCAAACAACCACTGGTACCTTCCTGACATCAGAAGAGTACGTAAGACTGAAACATCACCAAGAGTACATAAAAAACCATCAGCATAAACATCACCAAAATTACATTAAAAAACTAATCAAAAAATACATTTTCAAAAAGTGGTTTCGAGCAGTGCCACTGCCTTTCAGCAGCTTTGAATGGCCACCAGTATTTCTAGCAGGTTTCCGTGGCTCCACAGGCATTAATCAGGATTCACATATAATAAATAATGTACCACAAAATATACATAAAGTAAGGCAATAATTCCAAAGAGAAGTTCTGTTGATATTAACAAGCCTCTCAAGTTCTACTTTTGCAGTTGACATCATCACCAGAAGCCTCTGAGGGAACTGCAGCCTTAGGCTGTGCAGCACTGACCCGTGGCACAGCCCACACCCACAGAGAGCCCCAGTGACAGCACGGGTGCTCTGTGGGCATGGGGCCACGTCAGCCCAGCCTGACACAGGACAGGGGCCTCCCTATGTACAATTGGGACTATATTATTTCTTATCGCACGTGGAAACCTTGACATGATTCTAAAACATGTGGGTGTTTACTGTTCATAATCTGATGTCATAAGACATCAGGAAGTACATAATAAGATATGCACTTTCTGGAATGTAAATCTTTTAAAATGCTAGCTATTAAGTTGGGGGGAAGAGAGTGAGTAGGGAAGAAGAACAAGAAAAGGTATAAAGTAAGGGGGGGGAAAACCCAAGATCGAGTCTGGAGGAATTAGGAGTACAACAAAAGAGAGGGAACCTTGTACATTAGAAGAATGTGGAAAAGGGGAAGAGCAAGAGACTGACATTTTTGAACCATGTATAATAATTGTATCCCAAAAGCATATCTGGTTTGAGACTGCAGTTTCAAGTTGGGGTTCTAACGACACGAACCACACGTGCACGTTTTGTTCACATGGTTTGTGTCAACAGAATCTCTTTATGGAATTACAGTCTTACATAGGAGTTCTGGGGACATTATTGTTTATATTAAAGCTACCATTCTGGGCTCTTAGTACAGACCCAAGAATATTTGCTCCACCTGCCTGGAATGAGCATCACCTGGAAGAACAGGAGTACTTTAAAAACAATACGATTTAGGTAGCAAAATTCTTTCAGATCAGCCCAGATATAAAAGACAGCAATTTGAAATGTCATAGATCCCTTCCTCAAAAAGCTGAGATATATTTATCACTACCTGTAAATTGGAAGTTCCAGTACACTAGTGGTGCATAGAATTCCCATGCTCCGTTACACTTTCCTGAGAGTAAAGCAATTAGAATAAACCTTAGTCCTAGGAACAAAGTTAATTTTTTGCATTTTAAACTTTTGGGCTATTCCCTGACAATCTATATAATGTAAATCTGACTGCTAAACATTGTCACTTGAAAAAAAACCACTATTTTCATCTATTGATTTTTGATTAAAAACCATAATAAACAGATCTAAAAAAAAAAAAAAAATCACACTAACAAAATAAACTAAATATGAAAAGTTGCATTGAAAGGGCATGTTACATTATTCTTAATAGGACCGTGTAGAAACATTCCAATGGCAGTGTTGTCAAAGTAAAACAAAATTACATTAAAAAGACCCCACAGCCCGGTCACAGTTGGGACCTTACCTGTAACTCTGGCTGGTTGGGGTTTTTACTCTTGTACTACATGGCTCACTTACATCAGACATCATATTTGTATACCCTGAGAAATCTGACACTGAAGTCCTTACTCTATGGTCCACTTCTCCATTAGAGTTAGTGATAAAAGTCATTGGCACCCTGCTGCCCGACTTAAACTGAGAACCAAACGCTTGTGCAAAGTTCTCGATCTGGTAGGTTGCTCTAGGCTCTATGTCCTTCTGAGGATCTATCTGGCTAGTTAACTCCTGAGATGGGATCTGAAAGCTCGTTGAGGATTCCAAGTTTTTCTGTTCCTTCTGGCCGGTCAGTTTCTGAGATGTTGACTGGTAGTTAGATGAAGTCTCTAAGTTTTTCTGCGGATCAATGAGATCATCCAGCTCTTGAGAAGGAGTCAACTGTTGATGCGTAGCCTCCAAAGCAGACAAATAAAAGCCCGGTTGAGATCCAAGCAACATCCCAAATGGAGGTTTTGGCAACGCAGTCGGCAATACTGAGGTAACAGATTGGCTGAAGCCACACTCAAGTGGAGATGTAGTGTAAATCTGTTTGTCTTGAAACAGAGTGTGGTTATGGAGAGTCGAAGACAAGCTAACAAACTGGAAACTGGGTCCAAAAGCAAAACCAGTGCTATTGGTTGTTCTTTCAAAGGCTTGTTGGAGGTATTTTGAGTATTCTTGCAACATGCTTGCCTTATCATTTGAAACTGTTTGAGAGTTAGGGCTCAAGTTTTCTTCCTGAACCATGTCTGAATGTTCTCCTGAGGTGTGCAAGTCCACACGCTGTTCAGTTATACTGAAAGGATCTTCTTTCTGGCCTTCTGATTTGTGAGAGTACTGGTCCAAAAGGCTCTGTAAGACTTCATCAGGAATACCAGACTTGTCATGGCAAGACTTTATTTCACTATTTAAAGATGCTGAGTCAATAAGAGATAAGGGAGCTTCATTATCCATAACACCTGGAGACTGGATGACGGACTGCTGGGAAGTCATGTGTCCGACATTAATGGAAAAGGCACTGTTACTGCTTGCAGTTTGTAGGTATCTTCTTTTCTTTGAAAACTGCATGGCATCATCATAATTGCTACTTATTTGACCTGGTTTACCACCTGTACTTTGGAGAAGGCCAATAGTTTCTACACCAGTATTGGCTACTAAGCCTAGAGAGCTGCTCTGTTTCCCAGATAGTGGTTTTTGCCCCAAAATATCAGGCAGCGGTGATACAAAATTAAGGTAATTTTTATCTGCCTGTTTTCTGCTTCCTTTTTTCAAGACCAATTTTGGCACCTTTTTCTGAATTTCTTCTACACCCGTGCCAACTAGACCACCACTGGAAGACACAATAGGAAGATCAACTGCATAATTTGGCATGGCCACATTACTTGCAACTTGAGATTCAGTTACTTTGCTGCTACACTTATTTCCTTTGTTTTCAGTGGATACACTTTTTGTTTTACTTTTTCTCCTTGAGGAACTTGTATTTCCCTGAGACAACGCAGCCAAGCTACCCATGTTATTTGATGACCCGGGCTCCATTCCAGCACCTGATTTACCTATGGCTTCACCACATGTTCTTCTGTGCTTCAACAGTCTATCAGTCCTTGAAAAATACTGCTGACAAGTGTCACATTTGTATGGCTTTTCTCCACTATGCGTCCTCTTGTGTCTTTCCATGTGGTACTTCTGGATGAACTTCATACTACACTGGTCGCACCCAAAAGGCTTCTCCCTACTGTGGATCTTCTCATGTCTCTGCAGCAAGTACTTCTGGATGAAACCCATGCTGCACTGGCTGCACTGGAAAGGCCTCTCCCCAGTGTGAATGAGCACATGTCTGCGCAAGTGGTAGGAGCTCCTGAAGGCAGCGCTGCAGTGTTCGCAAACGTGAGGTTTCTGACTGGGGGACGCAATGGCACCTTCTGCATCTCCCACCAGGGGGGGTTTGGATGAAGCGCCTGGCTTCCGCTTGGCTTTGATTCCCTGAGTTTCTGGCTTTGGCCTCTTTGCCTTCTTGACCTGGGTATCATGCTTTGGCTCACCAGAGCTCCCAGGGGCACCCTCGCCTCTGCCACTCAGTAACAGGTCTCGGTGGGGATGCTGGTGGAGGTGGTGAAGAAGGCTGAGGTCCTGAATCACACTTTGTCCGGTTCCTTCCCCACTGCTGCTGCCCAGGCCGGGGGGCCTCTCCTCCCCTGCTCCCCCAAAGAGCCCTCCGTAGTGATGATGGTGCTGTGGCTGCTCCTCTTCCTCCTGCTCGCTGGGCTTCTCTTGCTTGATGCTCACTAGGGACTGCAGAAAGCCCCAGGGGCTCCTCTGCGAGGAGGAGGGAACGGAGGGGAAAGCACCCGCCGGCTCCTTCTTAAAAGTCATGTCCTGAGGGGGAGGAGGCGCCGTGGGCTCGGCCGCCGCCGTGGAGGAAGCGGCGGCAGAGGCCGGAGGTAACACGCACTGCGGGGGGTGCTGGGCCGCCGGGGGGGGCGCGGCCGCCCGGGTGAAGCTGGTGACCGGAGGCAGGCGGTGGTTGAACATAACCATGCCGGGAGGGAAGGTGGGCTCCATGGCCGCCGCCCTCTTGCTGCTGCCGCCGCCGCCGAGGAAGCCGCTGCCGAGTTTCATCCCCCGGGAAGGCGGGCCGGGGAGGAGGCGCGGCCCAGAGGGGCTGCGGGACCCGCCGCCCGCCCGCCGGACACCGCTCGCTGCCGCGCTGGCGGGCGCCCGGTCAGCGGCTGGCTCCCGCGGCGGCCCGGCGGCCGCTGCCCGGGCGCATCGCCGCCACCCCCACCCGCGCCGACGGGCGGCCCCCGGCCCGGGCTGCACTTACGGCTCCCGCCGCCGCCTCCAGTTAAAAATAACGCCGCGTCCGCTCCACAATGGAATTAGCAGCCCCTGCGCCCCGCACTGCACATGCGCGGCGCGCGGCACGCTGGGTACGGCCCGGCCGGCCGGGCAGCCAGCGGGCGGGCAGCGCGCAGGCGCGACGGCCCCCGCCCGCCGGTCCTTTCGCGTGGCGCGGGGAGGGCGCCGCCGCCGAGGGCCGGGGCCCGGGCCGCCCGCGAACCGTGCCGCGGCGCGCCCGGGGCGGAGGCGGCGGCGGCACTGCGCGGAGGCTCGGCCCCGCTCCCGCGGGAGCCCCGGGCAGCGCCAGCGCCGTCTGCGGCGCAGGAGAGACCGTGGCGAACACGCGCTTGGGGCTTGCTGCCGCGTTGCTAAGAATAGCGCAAGCGACATCCTTCCTGCCATCAAAGAGTGCGGCGGCTCCCAGAGCGGGGCTGAGCGGCGGGCAGGGTGCGCGGCTGGCGCCGCCTGCCAGCTAACGGGGCCGGCCAGCGCCTCCCGCCCCGCTGCTGGGGAGGCGCGACCTGTAACCGGAGGCACAGGTGCCGCTCCACGTGTGCTCAAGTGATCGCCCGACCACGAACGTACAAACCACCCGAACCACGGAGCCCTGCGCGGTCACCACAAGCGGGTACTCTCCTTAAAAGGCCGCTCCAGAAATGCTGAAATGTGACATTTTTAACAAAGCCAGATCCTAGTGTCTCCGTTGCTACCCTTATCTCAATACGAATGGTTGCACATAACGCCATCAAGTTAATGAAGCTACTGCCAGAAGTGAGATACTACAAATAAGAAAGAATATTTTAACCGTGTCTGTCAATCGGGCGTGTTTTACACACACGACTAGCGCCCATGTCACTGGAATCCTTCACCACGTAGGAACCAGGCAGTACATCCACATCACTCAACGTCTCACCAGCCATGAACGCGACAACGAGCGCACAACCGCTGCATGTCCAGCCGTGGACAAGGGGTAACACACACCTACACGCCACCTCACTGGCCCTGCTGCCCGCAGCCTCACCAGCTGCGGGATTTGTTGGCCACTGTCACAACACAACCCTCACCACCAACAACGCTCATTGGTTCAGTTGCACATGTGGAAGAAATTTATCCTTATAACAGAAACAATATAAAAGTTTTGTTATTTTCTAATAGCTTTTTAGGTGAAAGCAATCAGAATACCTTTTTCACTATTTTTCTAATAGGGTATGCCCACTGAGATGCTAATAAAATCAGAATAGAATTCTGCTCCATTTCTAACTATTGACCACGAAAGCCCTTGATATTTCTATAGCATTTTACTACTGACTTGCAAATTCTATTAAAATGTTAAACTGCAGAGGTACCTTAGCACAAAAACTTTGAACATTTTAAACACTAATTTTGATCATTAACTTAATGCAAGTAATGCAACAAGGTCTATAAGTTCCTTCTGATTTTTATACTTTATCTGTAAAATATATATCCCATTGTGCCAGTTCAACCTGTAATGATCAAGCACTTTTCATTTGCCTAACTGGTGCAAAGCCTTGAGTCAAATTTTAAAATCTCAAAAATATCTAATTGATGTAAAAAAAATGGAATTTGATGCAATTTCTATACCAAACAAAATTTAGAAGACAGTTAATTAAAACTTGCTCCTTTTATCATTTAAATAGTTTCCTTCAAATAGCATGTAAACTTAACAGCTCGCTTCAAAATGTAAATTAAATAATGGAGGATTAGGACTGCTAAGTGTTAAAAGTGTTAAAAGACAGACCAGGAATTCAAAAAACTTAAAGCAGCAGTAAAATATTAGTCAATGCCTGTGAGAAATGAGTCTGTCCCTTTATTCAGGGTGTCTGTGTTTAATGGTAAGCCGGGATGCATATAAGCCAGTCCAAGCATGAAGGGCAGTAGGACACTCATATGGAAAGCCAACTTTGTCCCTCAGTTATCAAGATAAGAAACCTGTCATTTCTCTCATTCACTCTGTCAGCCTTGAGATACTCCAAGCAGACTTACCTCTGTGTTGTACACCCCATATATCAGGAAGATGAAGAGACCCTGTAAAATAAAATGGAGGGAAAAAGCTGTTAACTCTAATCATTTCAGCAGTAGAAATACCTGAAATAAACTTTCATGGGAACAGACAAAAGAAGACACACTTCATCAAGGTCAATTTATTTTTCTATTTTTCAACATTATAAGCTGTACCTTGAGCATTTATTTGATAATGTGGGAGTGCATCCCTACAGTGTTCATGGTATTCAACTGTTTGGCAGTGAAAAACTTAGTACTACAGGATCTAAAACATTAATTAGAAAAATTAATTTTATATCTGAATGGTCTTCTGAATAAAACTACAAAATAAATTAAAAATAAAAGTGAAAACACGAAGATGCTAAAGCAAACCGAGAAGGAGATTTTTTTTTTTTAAATTAAATTAGGAAAACATATTACTAATTTCTACACTAAAAATCTACTCCTGCATAATGTACACACCCTCAATGAATTATTTTAGAAATTTAAATGGGAAGTAAGAGATGTATGAGGACAGAAAAAAAAGAAATAATGAAAGTAAGCAAATAGTATACATGATTTATCAAAGTTCTTTTAACAGCTTCCTTCAAATTGGTCTATTATTAGACAAAACAAGCTAAAACAAAACAAACAAACAAAACCACCAAACAAACAAACCAACCCCAACACCACTCACTTCAGTGAGTTGCTCTGAACGTTTTCACGTTAAAGGATGTGTTTCCAGGATCTAAGTTAACCGTGCAACACAGTACTGATTCTTGCAATCTGCAGGCAGAATCCTGAAAAACACAGGCAGGTTACTAGGAAGAACAGAATAGCACATGGAAATAAAACATAAAAGAGAAAGCTTCCTAAGAAAATGGTTCTGTAACTCAGATCTACCATGTGCTCATAACCTATTTTAAAATTTATTTGGAAAGCAACCTTATCTTGTAATATTAATATTTAAACTGTCTACTCAAATACATCAAGAAAAATACTTCACTTTGGGACAGAAAATATTTTCTGAAAAGAAATTACATTTGAGTAAGAAAGAAATTACAACATTTCAATCCAACATGCAAATTTCTTGAAAACAACTGGATTAATTCTGAATTTTCTCATCAGCAAATAGGCAGAAAATAGTAAGAGCTATCAGTCATGTATAATATCTCCATGGATTACAAAATGTCAGCATAAAATCCTTGGGAGAAAGAGTGGTTTTGCTTCATTCTTATTGTTTAGCTTTTAAGAAAAGCCCACATTCAATACTTCCTTTCAGGTATTTACAGATAACATCAGTGACCTCAACAATAAGTAAAAATAGATTCAAAGAACATACAGCTACATTTCTGAGTGTGCTTTCATATGAAATATACCACAATTATATCATGCTGCTTATTTGTAAACAGAATCCAGAATCTTGGCAACTCAGGTAAGTGAATTACTCACACACAAACTTGCTTGTAGAATAAAATCCCAGTTACCTCTTTAAATAGTGTTAGCTGACCATTCTGAGTCCTTTTGCGGTATCATCTGAAATCTGCATTTAGACTGTGAAAAAGAAGAAAAAATACGGTTAATTTTAACTAAAGCTATACCGAAATAAACTTAGTTTTATCTGAGATAAAATAAATATTTAAGTTATAAGATGTAAGATGAGCACATCATAATTGGACTGAACATAGGTACAAGTTCTTTTCTCGGGCCTCTCCCAGAAAAGTGAATAAAATCACATGTGGCTTGTTATTCATGTACTTCGATGAGTGAAAAGTCTGGCCAAAACTGTCAGTCCAAACAATGTTGTTTGGTACAATATTAAGACTAAAAAAAGTATACATTCAAGCTTTTCAACACACTGGCATGCTTTCTTTTTAACCTAGAAGCATGCAAATAATGTTTTTAACTGCTTCTCAGTCTCTTCCAAAATCTATGAATCTCCTATAATCACAGGCAGACAAATTATAGTTAGATATTCAGGTTTGGATATATGGTAATCTTACAGAAAATTCCGAAACAAATTAGTAAAGATTCCAGATCTTGAATTGCCGTGCCAAGTTTTTTCTTGACCTTGATACCACCTCATTTAAATATTTAACTGTTAGAGCTATGAAGTGCTGTGGACACTCTTATCTTAATTATTCTTGTAGACTTCTGAGAGGTTTTTTTGTCCTGTGTTGTTTTACCATTTTGTGTGGGGCAGAGGGCAGGATTCCTTTAACGTCAACGAATTATGCTGATAGAATCAGCCCAACAGGGATTTTACTGATTGCTCACAGTGAGTTACAAGATCTTGGCACCCACAACTGGTAGAGATGGGTAATTTTCCACACAACACTGTCATGAACAGTTACCTGTACAAAATAGCTTGTGCAGAGATCAAAATAAAGAGGTAAAGATCCTCAGGTGGTTTGAAATGGTGAAAGTAATATTGTCACACATAACTGATAGTTCAGTTTCTTTAGCTCATTAATTGCGAAAAAGTAAGAGCTGCCCTGTTTCTCCAGCAGACAGTGGTGTTACCTGCAGCGTGGTTCTGTGAGCGGCTGCCTCAACCCTTCAGTGGCTCAGGCTGGTCAGATGTTCTTTGGCTTCCGGGAATTAAGCAGTGTTGTGATCAAGCTAGTAATTTTATCCAGAACTGGTTTTTATATCTGTTGGGACTTAAACAAACAAACAAAAAAATCCTTCATTAAGAAACACAGAATAAAGGCATCTGTGCCTCGACAAGGTTAAAGGTTTAAATGACCATTCACAGAGAAAAAGAGAACATACAAGCACATGTGTCATTTTTCCAGTCTCGTTGAGAGGCAGGACTTGCTCTTGGTAGTCATCAACTAGAAGGTAAAAACCTTCGGCTGAGCTAGAATCCTGCTTTTTGGAGACTAAAGAACAGACCTGCCATGTGCTTAATTACAGTTCTATTTGTCACTCTGTGCAGGGCGTAAAGGGATTGCTCAGCTTTTACATTTGGCAGGTCTTCACAGAATTGTCCTTGCTATCTTGAATAAATCAGTCTACGGACAGTTCTAATCTTTAGCAAGTTTGTCAGGATCTGTTCCAATTTGGGTGGTACCACTGAAAGTTTACACTCTTATCAGAAGTTCATTCTGCTTTAGGGCAACAAAAACCTGCATGGCAGTTCTTTTATCAGAAGATTCTTTCCCTGATTTGAACACGTCTCTCAATCTGTTAGCATTTGACATTTCCTAAAAGCTTCCTTTTATAGAAAGTATATTTCATTCAAGATTAAACAATAAATTACACTATTTTTTTGGTGTGGTGGAGAATGTTACACTGATACCTTTAATATTTTGAATTTCGGCACTTTTTCAACATACCCATTTTCAAGTACATGGAATTACTTCATCCTTCTTTTAATTTTTAAGCCTTTGATCTCTCATTTGTTTGACATTACTAAGAAGGATTTTTTAAGAATTCTCAACTACTAAAATCCATACTGGAATACTTCAAAAGCTCAGTTAAATAAAATCGTATTTGCAAAATATGCCTGTAAACACTACGTAGAAGAATTAAAATCAATGAAATACATTCTTAGTAAATTAATACCTAATAACAATATTTTTTTAAATGCCTCTAGTATGCCCATAAAACTTATCATCGCTAAAAAAAGTTTGTGGTGCAAGAAATTTTCTGCTATATGGGAGAGAGAAAGATGGTAGATCCGATGCACCCATATGGAACTAATTCTGCTTATTTTTTCATTAATTAAAAATAACTGTATTGTGGCAGTGAAAACTGCAGATTGCAAATAGAACTCATTTTATTCACACAAACAGTTTTTCTGTAATCACAAAAAAAAAAAAAAATGTCTTGGCAAGGATAGATTAAGGGCTTACTGGTTTTGTTTTAAATGCAAACCGGTGCTAGAATCTGTAAGCCTCAGAAAACTTGTGTCCTGCAATATGAGGGTTAATGCAAAGTGTACCAAGTTCCAAAATGACAGGATTTTTCTATAATAGATGAAGAAGTTAAAATCTTTACTTCAACAGTTAACAAGCAAGTACTGTTGTGAAATTTTGAAGTCCCTGTCGCACAAGCAGCTACTTCAGGTCTTGCAGTTATCACTTAAGTTAGTACTTGCAGACTTAGCAAACAGGAGGAGACAAGGTGACTTTGATTCAGATTTTCTGCTATAAAAACTAGAAGTATAAAAAGCAAAATAAAAGAACACAGACACACAGGAGTTTTGTAATGCTACCAAATTAACAGATCCTCAGAAACTGTGCAGTAATAAACTGTCATAGCAAAGGCCCTGGGGCAAATCAGCAAGGTACCCTGTAAAAGATTCTTTGGTATGACCTTGGAGATTAATTCTTCTTTGCCTCAGCTGCATATAGAACTAGATGATACTTCTTAGTTTAGAGCCGTGTTAGAAAGATAGTTCCATTAATGTCAGATGCAGTGGAGATGGGTAGGTAGAGCATCACTCTGGATTCCACACCAAGAACCTCTGCAAGAAATGAAGTGCACAGGTTTTAAGGTCACTAAGGAGCTAAACAAGAAATTTTAGATGAAATTATATTAAATATGTGCAGTAGAATAACTGGGATCTAGTATATCAAAAGGGCAACTCAGATTCTCCACAGCCTTATCAAATTGGCATTCCATGTTGCCATATGCAAGCCTACCCTGAAGTTTGTTTTAGATAAAGTCAGCAATAAACTCTCCACACAAGGATGTGTTTAGAATTAAAGGAAATTTTCATGTTAAAAAAAAAAAAAAAGGTTGGAAGGGACTTAGAGAGGTCACCTGTTCACCTCTTTGCTTAAGCAGGGATAGGCTGTTTAGATGTGAGAATAAGCTATCATATGGCAGATACAGCAAAATTCTAACATGACTTAAGTATATAATCTGCCAGGTTTTTTAAACCACCTTCCCAAGATCCTACTGGAGCACCTAGATAAGAATGTGTTGATCTGCTTTTTGAAGTGATCAGAGTCCTTTTTTCTGCCTCTCTTTAAAGAGGACAACTTGACCTTTGGAATAAACCTATAAGCATTTCAGGATTTTTTTTAAGTGGAAATCTATCATACTATAAAAGGCTTTCCTGCTCCCGTTTCTTCTCTTCAGGGTTTTGGTTTACAAATCAAGATACTCTTTCACATCTTACTGACTACATGCAAAGCCAAGAAATGAAGCCAGGTTTTTTTTTCCTGATCAAATTAATTAACATAATCGCACTATCTTGTATACATCAAAAATCTAAATAGATACATCCTCAGTCACAGAGAGAAAGATGACAGTGTCATGCTTCTGTCTATTTTTTTTTTCAGTAGCCTGTTGTTCATACACATCCATACAAAGTAGTTTTAAAAAACAACAACTATCTTGTGCTCAGAGCTTGATCTTGCTATGCCATTGCACAATTCCACCGCTGTACAAGAAGTGTCTTCCTATACAACGCTGTATTTAGAATGCTACCTGTTTGGAAACAACTGCAAATCAGCTTATATCTTCTTCCAGCTGCCATCTATTCCTTGTTACAGAAAGGCTCTTGGCACACAGCAGTACAGTTATTGGCACAAAAGTGCATAAAGACAAGGCAACCCTACGTGCTGCCTGTAGCTCCTCCAGTACTCAGTCAGTGAATCCTTCTCTTGAACAGTACTCACCTTTAATATTGGAAGATCACTGTATCCGTGACCTTTCATATATTACTGTTGTCCTATTGTTGATGCAAGAATAACTGCCTTAAAATCAAACATAAAACATGTTCATTAAGATCCCTGTTGTCAGAACTTACTTGAATGCTACCTCTTACAAGATATCACACACCTCTATCAATTCTGAATTTCTGTGAGAGGTAATAATCACTTAGGTCTAGATTTGTAGAGATCTTCAGACAACTCAGTTGTACTGATTTCAAAACAAATTTTAAACTGAATTAGACTTCAACTACCGTTGCATATCTGGGAAATGTTGATGGGCCCATAATAATATACTACAATATTCAAACCCATATATTAACTTCCTGATATTATGGTTGTGGATCTGAAGCTCTTAGCAGAATGAGCAACTACCCAGAAATAGGGTTGTATTGTTTGATGGTGTGATTTTTTTTGTTTTGTTTGTTTGGGGTTTGTTTTCCTTTTTTTTTTTTTTTTTTTTCTTTTTCCTACCCCCACCACCCCCCAATGTTTTTCTGTTTTAATCCTTGCTTGCAAGATGGGGTCTGGTTTTCATAATAAAATAAAAAAAGTTACAAATATTAATTTTGTAACTTCCAATTTGTATTTTCAAAAGGAAA
The DNA here is from genome assembly GCF_963082525.1 of Nesoenas mayeri. Classification (NCBI taxonomy): domain Eukaryota; kingdom Metazoa; phylum Chordata; class Aves; order Columbiformes; family Columbidae; genus Nesoenas; species Nesoenas mayeri. Next base: position 16,609,083 of record NC_137554.1, on the reverse strand, counting down.
ATAATTCAGCTAAAAAAGGAAAAAGCCAGATGTTTCCAAACCAAAGATCCAAGTGTCAAATATACACCACGTTGTTTTGAGAAACTTTGACATTTATTATAAGTCTAAAAACATTAGTATGAAAATAGTTTCCAAAGGTCATGCTTACATTTTCTTGATTGTTCCATAGCAAATATGTTCAGTTCACAATTTGAGTTCTTTCGAGCCAGCGCTGCCACATGATTGTGAAAGCCATGATGGGCTCTCATTGCTTACACATAATGAAGCTCTCTCAACTATTTAGATTTATACTGTATGTTGGGTTCCAATTACGCCTTTGAAATTTTGCTTTCATTCATGTTGTTGCAGTTACACTAAAAACCACTGTGCTTACATACTTTGAAGGACTGTTCATAGTTTTGCTGCATACTAAGCGATGAAGCCTTAAACTGCTCAATTGATGATGGTAGTTGACCTCTAGTAAAAATGTGAGAAATGCTAAATATAAAATAGTATCTCAGGTATAATTAATAAAAAGAACTTGCAGCCCTTTACCTTACAAAAAAGCCCATGTAACTGTAGGGCTGTATAAATAATTGATTTTTCAACTACTGTCTCAAAATAGGCACTGAAATTAATTGCTACCTCAGGACTGACTGAAAATTCATGTGTTCTCAATTTTTATAGCAAAAGAAAAACATTTAATTGAAGGAGTGAGAAACTTTTAAATTTAATTGCGCTTCTTTTTCAAGTATTTAAAGATCTCACAGAAGTATCTTTAAGTAGTGGATTTTAAAGGGATGAGCATGTTAACACATTATTTTCACCTAAAAACAATATACACTTTCTATGTTCTTTCTGAGAAAACTAGTCAGAACATTTGATGCAAGTTCACACATCATTTCTGCTGAACTGAGTTTTAATTTCTGCCTAGCACTAAATAATTCATAATTCAATTAAGCAACTTCAAGATAGTAAGAAAAAAAAGTCTCTTTCCACATTAGTTTGCAAAAGAGACAAAGTGCTCTAAAAATGTATTTTATGAAAAGCAGTTGTCTGAGTTTTATATTCCAAAGAACCGTCTCACATTCCTTTGCATCACCTCTTTCAGTTGCTATTGTCCATCCCTAACTATCGTGGAACACTTTTGTCCCAGCCTTCCCACTCTCATAGTGTCAGTCCTCCTTGACATTACACACATGGTTAGCCAGAAAGGGAAAGCAGCCACTCCAGATGAGATGCAAAGCAACTTGGGGGCGATGTTATCAGAAGGTCTGTGAGGAAAGGTAAGGAGGAGAGGAGGAAAGGCTTAAACAAGAGGAGGAACAGAAAGCGTGCAGTAGCAGACTGTATCTATCAGGCTGCTCAGACAAGTGCATCAAAACCAGATTAGAACAGATAGGCTAAATCCCAGAAACTTAGTTCAAACCTAGCCAGGAGAATAATTCTTAAAAGATAACTGTGAAAAGAAACAACGGTTCTACAGCTTTAAACATTCAGTATAGGCTACGGATATAGGATATCTGCACAAAAGAGGCATTAGTTGAATGCATGTGGTATTAAAAGCATCCTTTCAAAATAAAGATTAGTGTCTGCAATTAAATCCATTGTTAATTTAACCAGAAAAATGCCCTTAAAAGGTACAGCAGTTAGAATATCATGTAGTGTCTAAAAACTAATTCATCTCCATGCAGTGTGATTTAAATTGGATCTTTGCTCACCACTCAGGCGCTGAAACTGGCTGTAGACAGGCAGCTACTGAAAAGCAAAAAGGAAGATAGAGACAGAAATTCATATGGTTTTCTACTAGTGCCTTCCTTTACATTTTTTAAGTTTCTTTTTTACATATTACCAATAATTTTACGTTTAAAGATTGAGTAGCTATTTTCATTTGGCCATGCATGGCCAACTGTCAGTTTACTTGAGCTAACTACAAGGGCAGACCACAGTAATTCCAGTTCCTTTGGAAAAACTCTTACTTCAAATGGTCAAAAAATACATATATAAACTCAAGGCTTTACTGTGACCTGAAAATTTTGTTCAGTAATTTTAGGGAAAACAATGCTCACAGGGTCTTCAAATAGCAAAATGGAGTTTCTGGTTTGGGTTTCCTTATCTTTTTATTTTGTTTATAGTAGTTGGTTGTTGTGGTTTGTTGTTGTTTTTTGTTGGTTTTGTTTGTCTGTTTGGGTTTAAGGTAGTCACTTCAGAAAAGTCAAATCAACAGGGTTCTTTTTACATCAGATTTAATACTTGGAAATGTCTGGTTAGTCTGGAGAACCTGCAGATATGAACAATGCAATGATGAATGGAAGAGGAGATTTCATATTCTAGTTTAATAACAAAGCACTTTTTTTTATCCCTCCTCCAAATATTTTACATTTCTCCTGTAGAGAGTATTTTTCTCCATGAAAAGGTAGATTGCATGAAATTTTAATTTAAAGAGGCATAGTCTAATAGCAATAAGCCATGCCAGAGTGTGTATCAAGAGACTCATTGGCAAGCCTTTTGAGTGATCGAAGGCACTTGGTCTTCAACCTGTTTCTTTGCAGCGTACACAGGACGTGCACCGATAGCCGACACATACATCTTTGTGTGGCTTATTCCTGCTACATATTAATCAACATGGCAGGCTTATGTTGGTTACTAGTCATTCCCATACAGCTAGAGAGTACTGGAAAACAAACAAAGATTTTGTTTGCAATTGAAAGAACACAGCATCTTTAGGGTCTTGGGAGAACCATGATTTTCAGTCTGAAGAGGCAATACTTTCAAAGTTCCAATCAGCATTTAATTTTGCTAACTCAAGCAGCTTCAGATGTAATACTGTGATTCTGCATGTAAAGGTGATCACAAACACAAAATTGGAAGGAGTCAATCCTACATGTATCTTAAAGAGGACAATAAAGCAAAAAAAATACATTGAGGTTTCAGTGCCTCAAGAGCAGTGGATGGACTCTACCACATTTACTAGCTACATTTACTTTCTCAATTTACAAAGCAGAGTAAACCTAACAAAATGGTGCCTGACACTGAGAAGATTATTCTTAGTCTGTATGAACTCATTTGTCAATACGTTCAAGTTCCTATACACGGTGTGTTTTGCCTGGGTCTTCTTCATATTTTTGAAAACATTCTCCAGTATTGCATGTAATGGGATTGGTGTGTTGCCTCACACCTGCATGCACAATATGCAACACTAATTGTATTCACGTCATGAAATGTTTTCTTTGGCTGATGGACTGAAAAGAAGAACCCTGACTTTATGATTACCCCATTAAAAAATAATTTGATGTTTAGCTCATTATGGGGCATGTCTAAGAGCTACAGTGCAGCCATTGTGGAACTTCAGGGTTCCTATAGAATCCTGTGTGATTTGTTTATGATGTAGTGATGATTGACTGTCAGTTACTAATAAATGGTAAATAAAAAAGTAACCTGTGATATTAAAGTACTACATTAGCTACATTGTGATTAAATTACAGTAACACCACCAGCTATAAACCTTTATAGAATCTCCTCAGCCATGCAGTAATTCTCCTAACTATACTATTATGTAGAGCACAAATATTTCTTTGTAAGTCTGAAGCAATACATCAGGGAAGCATTTACTGCTAAAGCTAGATTGAGAGTAAATGCATCTTGGGTTGCTATGAATAAAGCTCTAGCTTCTCATTACTTTATGACAAGACACAGAAATTCACTTTACTTTTCATTTAAGCTTTTCTGCTTCAGTTTATAGATGTATGCCTTCACGCTTTTATTCCCTTCTCGCTTCAGCCGTACGTAATAAATGATTATAAATTTTCACATTTGACCACCTCTCTGCTAGTCTCATGCTTAATGCACAAAGTTAGGAAGCTGCAGGTAAAAATTTCACAAACACTTTTATTTATGATGTTGTCCTTGGTAACGGAAATTTCAATGTACTGAAATGAAAAGTATGATTAAAGGGATACGACGTCCTGACAAGGATAGTAGAGGGCAGCCTTCTATTTCCCACTGAAAATATATAATACTTTTTTGACATCAATTTCATAGAGAATAGACATGGGCTAGTCATGAAAAAAAGACACAAACATGTTTCTAACTTCAGTGTTGTTGTGCTGTCTTAAATTAAACTTACTCCAGAAATATTTTGTCCAAGTTACACAGCTTTCAAGTTCAAGTCAGGCACATAGGTAATTTTGTATAAACAAGACACTGTGCAGTGAAAAAAAAAGCCTTACTGGTAATTTTCTGCAAAATTTAAAAAATAAAACAACTCTCCTATGAAGAGAGATATTATTTTCTCATTTCCTCCTGTCACTTTCCCTATCATTTTATGACTACAATAGGATTTATTGCTTGGAGCTTTTGTCTGGTTTTGATTGTAAATTCATTTTGGCTAACTCCTATTGTCCTATGCAGCTGAAAAGTCGTCACATGCGTGAAACAATTTAGAAGTAGTACCTTAATGATGACTAGTTTATTTTAAATTAAACTTATTTTATCTTCTCTTTAAAAAATAAATTAAAATAAAGGTTTAAAAATCCCATACAGCATTAAGAGTATTGATCATATTGGCAGATAAATGGTAGAACTGAACTAACATTAAGGTTATGTTACTATAATTTATAGTTTTAGATTACATGAAAAATAAATGCATCTAAAATCTCAATTAATTCCATCTTCTTGAGCAACTTTTGAAATTAGAAGTGGCACATTACCTTTGGCAGGTGATGTTACCAATTAGAATAACTTTATAACTTCAAAATAATAATAAAAATAAATAACAAGAATAAAAAGAAAATAAGAATAATATAGAAAATAAGAATAAAAATCCACACCAAACACCTGCTAGAGTTTACCATCCAGACAAATATTCTATCCACTTTCAAATAGCATAGATAAATATCCAGACAAATATTCTATCCACTTTCAAATAGCATAGATACAAATAGAAAACATCCCTTTGAAATGTCCTGTTTATGGAAATAAAAATTGAACTACCACATTCCAGAGAATTAAAGTATGTAATTATGTTTAAATTTATTTTAAAAGTTTTCAAGAAAACAAAGCTTCTGCATTTAGGCTTTTTAGGAAAACCAGGCAAACCAGCCTATGTAAAGGAAGGGGGTAGTTCCATACATGAAACATTGAACTTTTCACCCCTAAATGACTTGTTTCAAATCCTGCTTGGATTGGTACAGACTAAAACTTGCTTTTATGCATTGGGTACTCTAACATTCTGTGATTCTGTGAATATATACAAAACTCTCAGTTTATACTCACCATCACATGTGTCTGTGTACAATTCCTAGTGAATGCTTTTTGTAACTAGCATTAAAGGGCATAATTAGCAGAGAAATAGTAATGACCAAACTATTCTTCTAATCCCGTGAATTTCATAGATTAACTACCTTGACAGAGCAACTCTAGCAAATTACCCCTTTTCTTTAACAGTACGAATAGTTTAAAGAAAAAAAATACAGCATATCATATTGGTATTAAACAGTTATGCTTATTAAACTTTTGAGACATTGTTTCCCAAACAAGGGTTGAGGAATTGTAATTAACTTTTTTACAAACAGATAAACAATTTGTTCTGTTGCAGATACCCAGTCATTATGTTATTAAGTCAAAATCCTCACAGATGTACATTCAGAATGCTTTCCAGTCTGTACTTTTAACAGCATCTTACCTTTCTCTAATAGGAACTGCAAATATTTTGTGAGAGATTCCATTTGTTGGTTAGCTATCACAGAACCCTGAAAAAATACATTATGTCTTATGTCTGTTATTAAAAAACCCTCACAAATTATAATAAAAGCAAAATTACTGGCAATTATCATTTGAATGTCTATATTAATCCATTTCAGATTTACTGTTACTCTAAGGTTTTACATCTTGATTTTTTTTCTCCTACCTTACCCCACAATTACAAGCCCCTGTGGTCATTTATTCCTTTTATAACCACTGCCATTATAATACCAGCAACCTACATTGCTGAGCATTCTGTATAGTGTCCTTACTAAAACACACTCTATTCTGAATGCATTTTAATATTTGCAGCTTGAAATCTGACAACAAAAAAACCTTAGACATGTGGGATCAATTAGGCGAAATAAAGCGCACAGGTTAGAAGTACCACAACAGAGCTCACACTTTCTTTTTAACTTGCTAATGTCTCTGACCCCTCTGTACAAAAGCATCTTAATCAACATTTATACATTACTTTTTTAAGCCTTACCATTTAACAGGCTGTAAAAAAATGTTTAGTAATCAATTACACACATCAAGTTGATATGCTGCAGGACTGAGGGTCATATAAGCTTATAGCTACATCTGAAAGAGTTTGTGAAAGCCACATGGGGAGCAAACTAGCTTTTACCTTTTAAGCTTGCAAGCAAAAGGACAGCTTAATTAAACCCAATATAGAGCGTCTCCTCAGTCTTTTTGAAGCTCATGGTAAAAGCACTGACGACTGTTTTTGGGGGGCTCCAGAGCATTTGCTTTATGTCTTCAGGCTTGGGCTGTGCATACATACAGTGCCAATAAGAAACATCACAATCAAGTGATCATTTTAGATAAATTTGATTCTGATCACATGGCCTAATCCAGCACTGGAACAATAACCTAAATCTGGACCTGGCTACTGATGTCTGGTATGAGATACGGGTCAGTGAACATAAATGCTCTATTTGTAATCATAAAAAGAGAGATAATGCATAGGATGCTAAACTATTGCTTTGCCTCCCCGTCATCTTATGGGGAAATTGATGGGCCATATTCTCCAGAAGGATAGGGAAAGGATGTGGCTGATTAGGAATGAGGGGGTTGCTCTTGACTATGCATCTTTTAAAGGTATTTCTTTTCTTTCTTACCACTATTTTCAGGAGAACAGGATTAATAAGAGTGGATACCCCACTATTCAACTAAGGTATTGCTTTTAGGGGAGGGAGATCTGCTTCATTACTTTATCAAAAACACCACCCAACTCATTCTAAAGTCTTCAACGGCCCAGCATGGTTTCTCAAACAGCTCCACCTACTCTTCTTGGGGTTCATATGAAGGCCAACTTTTTAGCTTTCGGAGAATCTCCAGGCTGTCCTGTCCCTTGCAGGCACTATTTGCTTACCACCTGCTAAGCTAAGAAGAAATGCAGTTTTCTAGGTTTCTCTGCCACTGTCTCTGACAGTGAGCAGGAAACTATTTTACAAGGGTTTCACTTTTACTAATATTAATCCCATACCATCTAACTAGGTCAATCCCACTCTCTCTTCAGGACCTTCTGGGTAACTCATTGTGCCTAGATTAAAACAAAAAAAAGACCATTTCAATGACATCCTTATTTTCAGATAAATGCTTACTTATAGGACAAGTCAACAATTAAATGGGAAATATAATTTAGAGGCTTAACTTCTTTATTCTTTACTGTAGTCTTCAAAAATAGGATAACCAGAATTCTTCTAGAACTGTATGTAAAGTGAGGTGCATAGTGCACCTACAGGACACAACTGAGTGCATCTCACATATTCACAGTACCTCAGCATAAGTGCTGAAGTTTGCAAACATTCAGACACCTCAGATTCCACCTAATGGACATTTCAGGGTTGAAAAGATCCAGGGAAATTTAGACAGATCGTAGCTCTGTCCAAAAACATTTCATCAAGTAAGAAAGCTCCGTAGTTAACATAGTTCTTTAAGCTAAATACTAAAATGTGTTTTGATTTGGAAGAGACACTTCAATAATTTATTTCTTGCCATGATTTTGGTTGTCCTTAACCTGAATTGGGCATTTGTCTGTATTATTACAGATGCATTGATCTGACTTGAACCTGAAGTTACTGAGGTTTTATAAGACTGCAATAAAGCTTTCTTTGCATTAACCAGCCAAGCACATAAACATTTTAATGAACTGTTTTTACATGGTTCGTTGAGTAGCTCCTCGTCTCCTCTAATACAAATCACTTTTCCATCACACTCAGCCCTCCCATACAGGCCTTTCTTCACAGGGTACAAAATGCAAATTCAATAGCAGTTCCACGGAAATGCAGCAGATACTACATTCTGGTCAGTATATCCCAATGGTGAAAATGTTTAAGTTATTCTATTATATAAATAAAATCTCCAGCAATCACAAGCAATGAAATAGAATATGTAGAAGAGCAAGGGTCACTGCTGGCACTGAGCAAACTGTGAGGGACCACTGTAAAATAAGCCTCTTGGAGCTACCGCATTGCACCGCAAATGTTTCGGACAATGAACTACAGTGTTGCTGTGGAGTACTGGGGGAGTTAAATTGTCATTAATCATAAAACAGGCCATCTCTCAAACAGGTATTTGTTTATATTGACCTAAATGTTGAAATAAATTATTGAAGTCAACATCAGTGTAGACCAAATCTCTTTGGAATAATTAAATGACAATAATGACAAGCATTTTGGTGTATTCCAGTCAACCTTTAAAAAGCAACATGAAAAGTATAAAATATTTATTGTTATGCTTTCAAATAGACTTTACAACACATTATGTATTTGAGATTAAAGATTAGTTCAACACACGATTTAATAATGAATGCAAATTATAAATGAATATTTAACAAACCATATCAGGTTTTATGTCTTAACATATACTTTACCATTACAGTGACTGAATGAGAAATGGCTCTGTGATGTATTGTCCTGCTGCCTAGGGCCCTGGTGTTTTCACCTTGATATGGCCTTTAAAATAAATTAATTTGTCAACGTTTAAGAACTCTGTGTAAGAGTTGACATAAAACATTTATAAGTCTGTTTCTGATTGAACAAGCCATGCACTAATCAGATTATTTTTTTTTTAAATTTATTTACCCAATTGATCCATGAAAAAAGATTTGGAAATATTTATTTCCAGATTGAGTTTGGATTAAGTGGTACTAATGGTACCATAAAGATATTATATAGTGTTAATATAACCTGAGTATTAAAAATATAATGAATTTGCTATTTATGAACCATTAAGTTTTACCTCAACCCTAGAATAAACTTCCTATCATTACAGACCTATTAATAACTTTTCTGCCTTCCCCCCCATCCTTCTCTTTATCCTTATTTTCTTTTCTACCTTGCTCTACATGGTCGCATTTCCTCTATGGAGTCATATTTTTGATATTTGTAGGATGAATTAAAATGTTTTTAAAAGCAATATTTTGTTTTATTCTGGACATTCTTTTCTATTTTGTTTGCCTAAGTAACAATACAGACTACTACCACAGAAAGACAAATAATTTTTTTGTTTAATTTTAATTATTTTTAATATTATATGTATCCCTATTAAATATATTTTGTTGCAGATTAATAAAAAAAAAAAATCAGCAAAGTAGTACAGGCTTTTCAGCTTCATATTTTTGTTTGTTTTAAGTGGCCTAATTCAGACTTCCTGTTGAGAACACACTCCATGCAACTCAAACGAAAGTACAGCTGGAGAGCCATTATCGTGGGTGGGAGTTTCACTGAATTTTCCAGCAAGTTTCAGTGACTCAAATAATAAATCTCACATCTGCCAGTGCTCAACCGAGCTGACCATGCAGATCACTGTCCTAATTTAATTAGCTAGGAAATCAGACTGACTTACAGTAAGTTATAACAAGAACTTGGCTATTGGTATTTTATATTTACATAAGAGTCTAAGTATTTAAGGATTAATAAAAAAGGAGAAAAAAGATCCTATAATAATTTCCCTCTACTAGCCACTTCAACTCAATGTTTCCACACTGCTTATGACCCAAATAAGGTATGTAAAGAAGAAAGCATCAGATACTTGAGGAAAAAACAGAACAAAAATTTAAGAATGGAAAGAGAAGAGCCCAAGAAGGATGAGATTCAAAAAGACACAGTGACTAAAGGACAGTAAAAATAATGAAATTACTACCCTTAGGTGAGGAAGAAATTAAAAATAATGAATTTATTAACTGGCAAGATCATTCTTACAATAGCAATCCTGTCCCGGTTCTCCTAGTGTCTGCCTCATCTGTATGCAGTGCACTATCACACAGAAGTTTGGGTGTTTGTTTTCGAATTGTTTATATATTTTTCTCACATTTCTCTGGCATCCCTACCTCTTCCTGTCATCTCCATGCAGTCATCTCTCCCTATTAATTTTTGCCATTATTTTCTTCACATTTCAGTCTCCAGTGCCATATTTCTCATTGTTGTTCTCTTGTGTTCATACCATTTCTGACATAAGCTATGCTACCTTGCTAGACTTTTCTCGTGATCAATTTGGGATTCACTCCTATTTAGGCCTGATCCAAATGCAGATTTTTTTTTTTTCTGCTGCTACTTGCTACATCTTGGGGAAAGCTGTTGCCATCACTTATTTTTCTTCACTTAACACATTTTGAAAAAGTATCTAGCACTTCATCATGGATTGAAAAGAAAATTGCAGCTTAACAGATTTGGGGAGATTTCAAGAGCAACTAATAACTCAGTTCAGACTTCACAACTATCAGCATGAGAAGGTGCAAGCGAGCAGATCCCAGTAAAATCAAGTACTAGGTGTTTGCCATGTCCTTGCTTATACCCAACTTTTGTGATTATGCACTGACTGTTCCCAAGTTAACGGTAGTACAGTAAAAATAAAATAAAAGGTGAGAAAGACAATTGTGTGAGGGTTATTCACTGTTTATCCCCTTGTTCTCAATTTGAAAAGCTACCATTCCCATAGCACACCATAGTTCTGTGCTGATCTCTTCACATACCAGCAAAAGCCAAGGCTGAATGCTGGACAACAGACTAGTTTCACTCAGTTAGCAACATTTCAATTCTCCATAGTATTATTCGTTACCCAGAATGCTTTTGTTCCAAACCTAAATCCAGAAGATAACAATCTAGTTTCTCATTTCCACATTGTTTCCCTCCCATACTGAAACTCAGACTCCCCTCAAACACTTTACACCAATATGTTTTCCATTTATTGACTGAACAGTTAATACAGGTAAGGTAAAGCATCATACTTTAGAAAGGAAGAATTTAAAAAGCCAAGCAGCACATCAGAGTACAATGCAAGAACTAACAGAACTTAGGTTAAACTGTCTGTGTTCTCCAGGTGTTAGGATGTTCTGTCAAGCCTGATGCACTTACCAAATCTTGACGATCATTTCTTTTCCATCATCTTAGCTTTACTCTAAGGACAGCAATTAATTCCACAGAGAGATTTCCAGGGGAGACACATGAATTTGCCTGTGCTGCCACCATCTTTTGTCATAATTCTCAACAAGAAATGAACCCCCAGTGAATACCCTAATGTTCATTCTGGGCCTTATTCAACGCCCACTAAAGCCAAACAAAAGTTTCATAGACTTGGGTAATGTTTTACATGAGGCTCAAAGGTAGCCAATGACCATAAATCAGATAAGCAGTTTCATAAATTCTTCCCTCTCATTCAACTCTCTTGAGCTCTCTTAAAAAGCACACAGTAGGTACAGCCTAATGAGCTAGATACAAAGTGTTAAAATATTATGCATCACTGTACACTAAAGCCAAGATCATGAAAATCCCTTCACCTGTGACAACATAAAATTTGAGTCAAGGTTCACACAAACTAGCAGCATTACAATATTACGTTCCTGTTCATATTATGTCCATTCTGCCACACACATCTAGTTACAGTCTCTGCTTTGAAAATCAGCAGTTACCTGTATGGCCAGAGAAAAAGGAAAGAAGCAAAATTTACATATATGAGAAAACTTTATTTAAACAGGTAAGGGAGATATAATGGACAGTCATCAAACAGCTGCTTCAGAAAGAAACAATATATTCAGCATTACTGCCTGAAAACTTAGGAATGAAGAAGACAAAAACAATTCCTGGCTGAAGTATAGACAAAGAAGATAACCCTCCCATAGGAGCACAGCATGATAAGTAGCCACAGAGAGAATCACTGTGATCAGTCAGAAAGGCAGGAGAGTTATTAGCTTAGCCCTGAACCTCCTACTTAATGTGGGGCCAGTGGTGATAGTTAACAGACCCTGGCTAAGGTGACAAGCTTTGGACCTGCTTGAAGAAATCCAATTGAGAAGCAGCCATGAGGAACAACAAGCTAGAAACAGATGTTCGAGCTACCAGGAGGTGCACACATTTAACCTGAATATGTAGAAAAAAAATATTATTTTCTATAGATAGTGATTTCTTCTCCTTCTGCAGCTCAGGTACTGTCAGATCTCATTATTCCCAGCTAAAGTGTTTCCTTCACATTTTGGAATAGATCTTAAATCCAAGCAGAACTGTTGGAGTGACAGCTACTGAATGAACAATTCAAGGCACTAGATTGATATACCAAAGATAATTTTAGTATTCAAGCAAAACAAGGCTAAACTCACAGGAAGAAAAAAAGTTAAATTTCAACACAGAGTTAAAATAACTACTAATACCCATTTAACCAAGCATAAACCATCAAGAAAGCTAGCTTGCTTGCAATCGTCAATTCATATTTAGCAACTAATGTTGATTACATATACTTCTATCAATAAATACGTAGTACACTGCAAAAATAGGACAGGAACAGGAGCCAATTACATTCAGGCAATTGTGCCAAATACAACAAACAAAATGTCAAAGTCTTAAGCTATTCTTTTGTGCATCTCCAGGCTCCATAGCATATAAAGGAGAGTACAAAAGCCCTATGGGATGTTAATATCATATATACAATATATACTCTGGTGCACATTTTCCTTTGCAGTTCTATAAATCTCATTAACATTCATGAAAACTATATATGCACCTCAAGAGAAGAAAATGCCCCTCTATGTTGATTTTTACAAGAAATTTACTATTCTCAACACAACATATGCCTGTTCCAGATTTCAAACACATCTCATTTTAGGGACATACAACATCCCTAAGTAGTTACTGCTAAATTTGTTTCTGTTTCTAAATTAAAAAGTAAAATAAATATGTATTAGAGAAACTAATACCATTGACTCTGATTGCAAAAGCCTATCCCCAAGCTTCTGAGGCACAGTGAAATATCTTTACAACCAACATTTTCTTCTATGCCTTTCTTAACTTCTAAGGCAGTATAGCTTCAGGGGATAGGAGTAAATTAAACTGCTCTTTCAGCCTCTTAATTTTATGTATTGAAAACAAGCTCAAGTGATATGACTTTATGTTCTCTTTTGCTGTCATTTCCAAAGCAAATCTCAGTAATTTCCAAGATAATAATAAAATAAGAAGTCCCTGGCTAAAGAATTTTTTTCACCACTTTTAATTAAGGTAGAGTATGATAAATTACTCTGGTCATTAACTTAAAACAAAATCAAGCAGGTTTTGAGTTGCCTTTCTCCATTTAAGTAATATCATAAGCAGGGAAAAAAGGGGATGAGTACATAAAATTAAAACCTTCAGTATCTAATAAAAAAGGTATCAACTTTGAAAGATATATAAACTCCATGGGGAGATATGAAACTTTTCTTCATTCTTAATTCTTCTGAATTCTAAATTCTCAAAAATTGGATGTTAATGATAGCTGGTTTTCCAAATTGTAAGCACTTAGAGCTGACATAATGATACACAAATTTTTGTTACATATAGCTTTGTAGTAAAGTGTTTCTTACAAACCCAAAGCAAAGCTTTTTCAATATCTGCCTTCAACTTGTTTTAAATAACAATAATTTGGGGAATATCTGGATAAAATATTTCTTCATAATGTAGCATCTACTTCGGGTGAACTCAGTGGTCAAAAGGCCAGACATCTACCTTTATTTTCATATATACTTAAATATTTCATTTCAATCACTTCAGGAAGCTACCAGCTTCTTCCAGCAGAACAACAGTACAACTGCCCTAAAATAAAAAATATTTATTTTTTTAAAAATTATGTTAAAATAACTAGGAGGTCCCAAACTTTAAGAAACGAATCATCATGTTCTAAAGCAGAGTGTTAAAAAAAACCAAAAAAACAAAAAAACAACAACAAAAAAAACACACCAAAAAAAACCAACTCAAAGACAATGGATTCAGGCAAGAAATGTCAAAATGTCTACCCTGGATCTGCCCTGGATTTTGCTAGTCTAGGGGATCAGGGGTGCAGATAAAATAAACTAGTTTCTACAACCATTATCATGCAAGGGAGCATTAGGATTAGCACACTGTCATTTTAAGTTGCCTTGTCACATCAAATGCCAATTTATAGTTGGGTCTGCTAGAGGCACCCACAGCCAAGACTTAAAATGCATATATCCGGATCAGATCCAAGATGCTGTGGTTGTTCTGCAGCTATTTGCCACAAACTGCAGTGATATATTTTCATCATGTATCAGTACTTCTGTTCCTAGCATTAGTAAAACAATCAGCTTTCTAGTGATGAAAGGACTCTCGACTCCAAACTATACAACAATTAAGTTCCTTATTTTGAACAAAGGTCCAATACAAACTCTTCTTATGAGCCTGGAAGCCATACCAGTATGTTATTTAAAAATTGGATTGAAAAAAATAAAAATTCTGATGTTCACCTCCATAGGTGAGATAAAGAGAAAGGTTAACAGCATATAACGTACAAAACAAGACAGATCTTTGGAACAAAGATCAGCTTTTTGATTTTGTGGATGTTGACTCATGACTGGACACCTTAATTACTGCTTTGATAGAAATCAAAACCAATGAGTTCATTATATTATCACACTGTATCACTGAGGGCCTTTTTGCCTACAAAAGTAATTCTTGTTTCAGGCTTTGGTTTTTTGCAGGCCTAGCATGCTAGATAGAAGGGACATAAAGTTGAAAATTTAACTCATTTTCATGTAAAACAATATATAAAGATCCTATGGGTTTAGTTACCGTCTCCAACAATTCATCCAAGTTGGATGCTACTGCTTCAAAATACATAAAGCAAAAAAAAAAAGTTCACTAATTACACATGTTGAATCTTCTTATATTTAAGTATGTATATGACAATCAATACAGTGAAGTAATCAGTTAAATATTTGTGGGCCTGTCTTCTGGCTGAATGTGAATGCAAGTACCAACAGTTTGAAGAATCCTCAAAGCACTCCTTTCAGCCAAAGTGGGTTCTAGTTAATGTATGACCATGCATCACTCCCTTCGAATTTCTAGTTATGAGTATATTATATGATATTGTGATTGTGAAATTCTTCAGCCTCAGATTGGCTCACAAGTACTGCCTTTAATACTTCTGGGTCAAATCTGTGCATATGTTGGAAATTCCTAGAAATATGGATGGTAATTTTACAGGTTTACTCCACTGGAACAGTGGACAGGTTTGAGGATTACAAAGTAGGTGCCATGAACAGTACTTTGAGCAGACACATCTAAAATAATTATAATTACATTAAATTACAAACATGAGGAAATCTTCACAGCACTTTGCTCCAATGGAAGCCTGGCTGCTTCCATAATGCAGCTGGAAGTCTGGAAGTGTAACAGACAATTATCCACAAAAGTCATTAAAGCTGCGAAGGTTTCCTCTGCCTGCAATTCTAAATACACACTCATGTGAATTCCAACACTTCTGAACTGTTTTGCAAGCATGGTTATAAACTCCAAGTGGCCCAGCATTATCCCTATTAACCGGTGGAGAAACTAAAGGCAAATAGAATTACCTAACATCATTACTCCACAGAAGGACCTAAAAATTGCCTGTACTTAAGTACTAATCAATACATAGACTCAGTTTTCGTATGTCTCAGTGATTGGTTTTACACACCTATCAGATAACTTGCAAGTTACTCTCACAAAGTTTCTTCTGTAACTAAAAGGGCTGAGATAACAGACATTTTAGTATCTGTCAGCCTGTCCTGCTGTGCTCCCTATGTAATTTCCGTGTTTTTTTCTGGTTCTATGTATGGCACCAGACTTAGACTGCAAATATGACTTTTTTCTTCACAATTCCTTGATAAGTTATTTCCCAGTTCTCCATCATTTCTTATTTGAATGCAGCTTATCTGGCTTCTAAATTTCAGGTAGACTTTCTCACTTTCTATTTCAGAACTTCTAGCAGAACATTCACTAAGAATCAGATTATTAGGATCTAACAAATAATCAACATCCATATGAAATCCTAAGTGCTTCCAGAGGGATCTAAACAATATACTTCACCTACCAAAATACAGTTATGCAATGCTTTATTTGTTAGTGAGGCAGATACAAGTCACACAGCACACACAGGATACCAGAATCATCTTTAACACAACAGGCAAAGTTCTACAAGAATAAAAGAATCCACTCTGGGAAAACCAAAGGGTAAAGACTTCCCTGCTGCCTCTCCATGAAGGGGAGCAGAGGTATTTAAACAAACAAACAAAAATCCCACAACATAACAAAAGACAAAAAAAACAACACAGAAAAACCACTTTTCTTGTAAAGCTATAGGCTAAAATTCCCACCAAGATTGAAGGCCATTGCACCTCACCATGATGAGCTACATTTACTGCATTTACTGGCTTATCTATAAATTAATCTTATTTGGTACTGAGAAGAAACGTTGCAGGACAGAGTGGGAAAAAAAAAAAAAAAAGACAACACAAACCTGCCAATCTATAGGTACCACCATCTCTAATATCTCTAACACAAATACCTACAGTCAATATACAAAGAAACAAGGAGAAAACAAATGTCAGCTCCACGTGCCCTTGCTTTTGTGTGCTTATGTCAGCCTTCTACTGTCATTTATTGTGCAATCAAGCTAAGATGCCTTGTTTTCAACTCCACTCAAAAATATAATCTCCTGATCTGATCCTGTTTATTACCAGTTTGAACATTTTCTATCCTAAAAGGTATCCTAGCAACATTACTGACCCAAACATTAATTCCTAAAAAGGTGGTATGTCAGTTTACTGACGCAGATTCCTTTTTCCTCTAAGTAATCACACTAAAAATTCTCCTAAAAGGATAAGTGAAGGTCTTGCCCACAGAACCTCCTTCCCTCAAATAAGAAATTCATAGTCCAAGATCTAGGCAGCACATTAACTTTGGAAATTTATAAAATTAAACCTAAATGCCTTCCTTTTACATTAGAAAAGGAGCATAAGTCTATTTAAAAAGAAAAAAAAAAAGGTATCTAGATGATTCCCACAGTAAAGCCTTTTTAAACTTGACGATCTGTTAGTTTGACATCTTTGGTCATCACGTGTTTCATGGAGTATTACATTGAATGGGAATAACAGAAAGAAATTTCAAAATATTTTACATCTATACTTGAAATGCAGATGCGTGTCTCTTACAAATGATTGGTGTGTTTAAAGTACAAATTTGATTGACACATGCTTTTACTTAATGATGGTAATTACAAAGAATAACAACTCCAAACCACATCTGTTCAATGTAACAATCTTGTTGTGCTATGCAGATTACATTGAGAGCTGTCAGAAATGCCAATTTTGCCACAAATCATGCATAAGCACATTTGTAAGACAAGAAACAGATTAATAAGCATCAACACTTTTCTGTAAACACTTGCTGAAGAGAATAAAAGCTGTTACCACTGAAGGAAATGATACAACAGTGGATGCTTTCTCTAACAAGCTTGAAATAAGAAATCACAGGAAGGACAAAAGTGCAGGCTGGATCCCCAAAGAACAAGTCCCCCTTGTAGCAGATCAAGATGTGGAAAACTCAACCACCACATTTCATGTGAACAATATTTAAATCACATTTACTCTTCTCTTTTGATCAGTTCTCATGTTTTTTCTATAGCAAAGGAGCATGGAATTATAGGCAAGCAGTCATATGATCTCAGCCAAGTCATCAATGTAACATGACTTTGTTTGCTTTTGTATGACAGAAGACATTACAAGATACAGCTGACATACATCTGTAGAATAAATAAATACCATGATTTTAAAACAACAACAACAAAAGAAGTTCTTAAGATATGTTCCTCAAAAATATATATATTTAAAAATGGAAAGAAAAGAGATTTTTTCTAAAAAAATCTCTTTGAGAAGTAGTTTTCCACTAATGTGACTTAGTTGACTTTAAATAATCACCACAGGAACTGCAGGTGCACATATAACAGAAAATTTAAAATCTTTTTAGTTTAAGTATTTATTTTCCGAAATTGTCTGAGCTTGTTCATAGACTGGCACAGCTGAAAAACTGCATACTATCTTTAGTGGATCGGTTAGACGTCCTACAGAGTTGGCCAGAGGTCAGAGCTGTGTGCATCATTTGCCTTTAAGTTTAGCTTTAAGTTGCCTGAGTTTACACGCTTTTAAAAAAATATTTATTGATAATGCTGATACAGCTGGCTGAGGCATTTAAAGCATACAGATAAGCCAACAATGATTTGCATCACACCCAGAGATTTCATAAAGAGACTATTTACCACTTGAGTATTATAATCCACAAAATGTCTAGAAATAGTAGTACAATTATTTTCATGCTCTAGGCTTACTCAGTTTCCAATAAAATGAACAAAATATTTTTGTGCTAATAGGAGAGATCTTACAGAACATTAAGTCTCATATCCTGCAATACTTTTCTTTACTAGGCAATCCTCCTCAAATCCCTGAAGCTACATACAAAGTTTGGATCCAGCCCTTATTTTGTATAAAATCCACATACCTTCAGTTTGCTGTTAAAACTGCACAATCCCATATCAAGCTACCTAGCTGTGTACATGATCACACTGAAGATGACAGTTCCCAATAAGGAAACCAGGGAAATATTTTCAAAACATATTTAGAACTTCAAAAACTTGTACTTATAAACACCTATAAAATCTACTGAACATAACAGCAAAAATGGTAGCTATCAGGATTTTAAACATATAGAAGCATTGCTTCTATCAATCCATTAGCAATAAAATTAACAATCAGTGATTGTTTCTGCTTGACAGTTGCAATAGTCATATCACTTAGCCAGTGGGTTTGCAAACTGTGTCACTGTGCAAGCCAGGGTTGAAAGTTCTTGACTAAGGAGCGCACCTGCCCATCAAACCATTGTTGAACCCTCTCTCCAGGGTCTAGCGCAGCCTGCTTCCTAGTGCAGCAGGAAAGGATTTGCTAACAGAATATTCTTCATCACAGCAAATATGTAAGCCTGAACAAATTCTCTCACAAACAGCTGCTTCTATGGTATCTTGGCATTTGAGTAAAGGATTTGCAGAAATTCCACAGGGAAGGAGGTACTTTAAAGGCTGCCTGGGAGTGTGATAGGGCTACAAGAAGAGTGAAGAGGCACAGCTGTGACAGCTGAGAGCAGGATAAGCTGCCACTGATCTGTTTCTATGCTTATCACAACACCCATTAATCAATTCCAATCACAGCAGGCCCACCAACTAAACTATACTCCACCTCTCAAAAACTGACTACTCAGCCTTGTAATCCTCCTGGAAAATTATTCATCTGAAAAAATGGCAGAGTGACTGTGTTATTTAGTTTATTTTAAAAAAAAAAAAAAAAAAAAAGAAAAGAACTATTTTATTTGCATTTAAAACCAAAACAAAACAACAAACAGAATATCCAAGGCCTTTCTTCCCCCCAAAATATTTAAAATTTAACTTACTTGATTTTCTGTGTGTAATTTTAAATGAAAAGAAAGCATTTCCATGTTGCTTTTGCAAAGGTGTGCCATAGGTGCTAATTTTAGTGAACTTAAGGTCAATGGCAGACCAATAAGTTTGTATCTTTAAGACAATCTAGGATATAAATAGTTTTTACTGTATCACTTTAAGTCTATTTAAACGTAGTTCTCATTATTAGAAAAAATTACAACTAGAATTACATTAAAAGTGTCAGAATACACAAATACACAGAATGCACTCAATTGCATTAACTGAAACGTAATTAGATACATTCTAGTTGATGATAGATATCCTATTATTTTTAAATTTGCTTTAATAAGTGTACTTCCCATAGACATTAAAGCTATCCTGAAATTCAGTTGTGTTCTGAGCAAAAGGCTGAAGGGACACCACTGCAAATTTTTTTTATACATCACCAGCTCATCTGGATGTGCAAATTTTGCAGGTTTTGGAGTAGTCTAATTTGTTCAGTACACAAGTTGCAGTAATATTTGTTCACTAGAAAACTGAGTCAGCAGTTCTGTAATTTGTTTTCCTGTTCCCTATTTTTCTAGTAATTAATGCATTTTACGATTGGTGCTTTTGTTGACCCCAGGTCTATCTACACTGAAACAAAGTTGCAGGTTCAGAAAATATAAGATCAATTGATTAAAAGCAGAACAATGAAGAATATTTCTACATATTTCAAGTTCCACAAGAAGTTAAAGGATAACAGAGAAACACCTTTCCATAGATTTTAGAAGGTGAACCTGCCTGAGATCCCTCTGAACAAGGAGTGAAGATATCTGAATTTCCAGCCCCCAGTTCTCTCTGTGACATAGAATTCAGTCTGGTGTTGACAGGCCAGAAGCTTTAAACTCCACTAGGCATCAAAGCAAGCACTTAATCAGAAGCCTGGCTACTTAAAGCTACCACTTGGAAGGATTAAGTGCACTTTGTCTATCTCTTTGCAATGTCACTTTAAAGCTTGGAAGGAGGTTTTCAGAATAACCAAATAGATTTAGAAGCCGGAGGCACTTTACTTTGTCTTGGTATCTCTGCACCCAAAGAACGTGGCAGGTTTTGGAAAATCTCCCAGTATAATAAACCACTTTAATAGCTGCCTTATTTATGCAGCTGTCATGTCATTGAAGAACTGTACTCAACCTTTTTACAAAAACCTGTGTATTTTAATAGTGGTATGGGTTTACAAGAGCTAGATGCCTGTTGTGACATTTGTTAAATTCTACTAATTGCCAGAGAATGGCACAGATATTGGCAAAGACCATATTACAAATACATGCAATTTATAGGGCTTCAAAACATGTATTTGCTGAGAGCTGCTATTATTTACACTGCGCCAACAGTTTCATAGTTGATATATAAGGAAAAGAGAAAGCTTGGCATAATTACTGTACAACAGCACAGAACATCAAACAGCAAAATTTATTCTAGTTATTCAAAGAAGCAGTAGCCCACAATCACCACTGGCAAGTAATTTGCTTAACTGTTGCATTTTAAATTTATTAAATATTATAGTGTCAACCATCAAAGTGTCAAGAGAGGTCTTTCATGTTAAACTTAAATCTCTTTTATTACCAGGACACAATTCTGAGAGAGCCTGTGGTGCTCTTGTAACACATACTATCATGTAATATCACTTATAATACCATAAAATATACTTTAATGCTCATTATTAAAGTTATTTTGACAAACAGATGACTATGCTGTATCTATTAGCATTGCAGAATGGACACAGTAAAGATGCTGGGGAAATTATGAATTCGGAATCAAATAACATAGGTAATATGGTATTTGTAACTACTTTTCTAACTCTATGAAAAACTTCGTAAGTATGACACAAATGTTATTCATTTTAACATGCATTAACTTCCTACTTTTTGTTACCTTTATCATATTGAAGGTTTAAGAACTTTCTTTTTTCCTTCCTTGACCTCCCTTCAAAATGGTTATAACTCACTATTCTTCTAGATGGCATTTCTAGGAATAATAGCATAACGTAAAAATATTAGGTGTGTAATATAAAGGAATTTTGATTCTCAGGCCCTGCCATAGTTTCCAAATTAACTTTTTTTCCCCTACTTGTTTTCAGCTAGATTTCCTCTACATTTGGAAAATGCCTACTAAATAGTGAGCATTTACACAATTTAAATCTTTACTTAAGGGAATTCCTGATGCAGTCTCTGCAGTGGCAAACTAAAAAAGCTTCACCTTCTTTAAACTACTTTTACAATCTGGTTTTGCATTTACACTAAAATGGAAATGTCTATATATTTCTCATGTAAAAATAAACAAGAAAAACCAAAAAATTGCTTCCAGCAGACAAAGCACTGGCTAAGACACTACAGAAAGTATCAACCTAGAGGTCTGTATCTCATGAAGATGGAATACAACAATGTGCTCTGAATATTGTGACATTTGAAAGTATAGAAGTAATAAAAACCAGATCAGATGTGCATGGACATAAGAATGTGCTTACTCTAGAAAGAAAACATACTAGAACAGAAATCCATTACATATCAGGTTTAGAAGAATCTAATAAGAATCATTAGCTTCTCAGTCATAAACCACTGTTCTACATGAATACGGCTTTTACGGATCTCCCTTAATCACAAGCAGTGCACTGATAGGCTGTCAAAAGAAATGTCTACAGCTCCCAGTTTATGCAAATACTCACATGTTATTACCTGAAAAAGTGACTGCAAAATTAATCTTAATCAATTCAAAATCCAACTTTGTGCAGAGTTATATTTTTTATTCTATAGTAACAGAAGTTTTACATCTCATTGTGACTATACAGTCCAAACAGAAATGGAATAAGGAACTGGTACACTGCACTGCCCACTGAATTATTAAGTTTCTATTGAAAATGCCTGGCAGATGACTCCTTCCTCACAATAGACATAGGAAATGAAGACATTTTGAGACAGGGGAATTTCTGTTAAGTAGTAGTCATCCTAATGCTGTGTAACTAAAAAGTATCAGCATCCTACTAAATATATGGCTGTCACATTCTAACACCTAAACAAAGCAGAGAAATAGCTAGGAGTCGCTTTATGCCTTTAGCCTCAAAGAAACTTCCTAATTTAAGTTAAACATACCACCCACAAGAACTTGTTTTTGGGTTTAACTTCTTCTATGCAACATTCGATGTTTCCGAAATACTACAATTTTCAATGCTGTTTACAAAACAGTTCTTTAGGTACTATGAACAACAAGTTCTTTCAAGGATTTTTTATTCCATGTTTGGAATTTTCTTTTTCTCTGAAAGCTCCAATTATTTGAGAAATCAGGAGAAATGGCAGCTATGCTGTTTTGCACCTCTGTGCCTTTGTGAAGAACAGACCACTGATGTCTTTACTTCTTTGTGCAGAGAATGCTGGCAAATGCCCTTTCAAGATAGAGCATTACTTGGTTAAAGCACATAGCACAGAACGATCTTTATTCTCTGGACGTCATAGCCAACCACAGTGTTGCCAGTGTGGTGTCTCATAAATGTGTTTTATGTATTGTATGTCTTACTGAAGTCTCATCTTTCCTAGACCACTGCTGTAAACTAATAGCCTCAAGCAGAGTGAAAAGGGGCCATTAAACTGACAGATTAAAAAGCAGGTTCCACTGGGGTTCTAGGTGCTGTGAGGACAGCCACACATGTTCATTTAACATCAATATTAAAAAGCACAGGCAAGCAAAACTGCAGGGCTTACCTACATGCAGTGTTCTTAAGTTCAAGTAATAAAGCCTGCTTCACCTAGTGCTGTTGACAAGGATGTTGTCTACAGCTGGTTTGTAGTTAACTGCAAGTTCCTCTGCAGTATTACAACTGTATCCATGCAAAGTGTGTACTAAGTTAATAGTTAAACTTCTGCAACAAGTTAGATATAGACTATTCCCTAAAGCTTAAAAAAAAAAACAACCTCAGCTAAGCAGATCCTCCTGAACAAAGAATATATTTCTTCAATAAGAAGGGTTTATAAGGATACAATTAGACCACTGATTTGCTTTGCAGCTGAGAGACAGGAGCCATCTAACCTACTTGAACACTTTCTGCCCCCATCTATTGAATAAGAAATAGTTTCTCACCTTTGCAAAGCACTTTGAGATCTACTAGATGAAAACACTGTAGATTTTCATGCCACTCCAGCCACGGTGGAACAGGAGATAGTATTATGATGACTCAATAGCATCAAAAGTTGGAGACATCGAGCTGCAGCTATTATGATTCAACTACATTAGTATTCTGCAAAGAGAAATCCTCTCTTTAAATTATATCTATCAAGAAATGTACCTACTTCTGGCCTCCTAAAAACAAAGCCAAAATACACGAAAAAGCAACTTCCAGCTCTAAGTGCAAGACTCAATATATAAATTAGGAGATATATCCAAATTAAGATCATATTGATCTGTCTGCAAAATGTGTAATACTTAATATTGCACATTAGTTGGAAAAAAAAAAATAAATTATTTTTACTGTTGCTTTCATTTTATATCTAGTCACAGGTTTTACTTATGCCTTCATTCCATTGCAATGCTACTAAAACACAGACAAAACAATTCTGGAAGAATCCCATGCTACCAAGACAGTTAATACAATAGTTTCTAAACCTCCATCCCTCACATTTGATTTACAACCTCATTTTCATCAGAACCATAGGCAAGGGTGGAGAAAGATAGGTATACTTTATCCCAAATCTTCTTACACATTTGGATACAGCTTGAAATTATGATCTAAGTCATGCTAACAAACACCAGGGATTATTTTAAACAAGAAACAAAAAAGTTACTAACTAAATAAATAATTCTTGAGTAGTGAGTTTCTCTGAAAACATTGACAGGTTTTCCTAACAATACTTCTCCTACTCAGTACAAATATATGAACCTTACTAAACCTGTTTCACCCTTAGAATGCTTTTACAACAATAACTATTTACAAAGTTAACCTGTTAAAAAACAAAAGATTATAAGCTATTTCTTACCTACCAGTTGTAACAAGAAACATCAGAATTTCAGTTCCATTCTGAGTTTCATCCTCAACCCACCATGTGACTTGTGAGAGAGAAAAGGAGGAATAAAGAGCCATCCAAGCCCCTGTGCAGCAAAACATTAATTTATTTGTAAGCATTTTGGTGATTAGAACTGGCTGAAAAATGAACTTGAAGTTAAATAGGCAAGATTTGCTTCACTGGGCTATCATCTCTGCTAGCTTTACATTTTCCAATATCAAATCTGAGCTAATAATTTTTTCTGTGCTATTCATGTGAACAACACATGTAAAGTTATTCCTTGAGACTGATTATATGGTTAGGCCCACTACTTGAAGTGTAGTTGCAATATTGATAAAAATGGGGTTTGAGCTATATTTTGCACAAACAAAATCACATGCTGTTTTTTTTTAAATAATAACTTTAATGCACAGAAAATGCTAAACTAACAATGTGAAACATAATTCTAAGCTAGTACATGTTTTTGCATATAATATCAGCTATCTTCATCATTACACCTATAATATGGCTGTTGTATAATTACTTAAGGAAATATATAACAGAAGTTATCCTATAAACTATACAAACCCCCTCATTTTTCTAGAGAAACTAATTTTTTTAGAAATACAGTATGAGTGTTAAGTTTTAGGTGGCAATGAGATTCCTTCCATGCCTTGTTAGGAGATGCTGCCTAAAAAGCTTATGAGGGGTGCACCCTTGTGAAACACTTCCATCTCGTGGCTGCAATCGGAACACTACCAACTGCTGCAGTAAACTACAATGTGCAATACAAACAGCTGGGACCATCTTGTAGTAAACAGCCCTCTAAGGAATAGCTTAATCTTTAACTAAGCTTTTCTACCACCTTACCAGAGAGAAAAGGAAAAAAAGAAAAAAAATCACCACATCAAATATCTATCTTTTTGAAACTGCTCTTTTGGGGAAAAACATTGTATAACCAGCAGAAGTTTTCTAAAATAAAAGAAAAAATACTAATCTATACAAGTATAGAATTTTTTGTTACAGTCCATCTTTCTCTGCAAATGCTGTTCAGGGACTGTGCTGGAATATTTTAGGGGTCCACAAGCTAAGAAAAGCCATGTCAGGAGCTCTCTGTGTGGAACCCCCAGACACACAGAAGCTACCAGCTCCCTGCAGTCTCTCTGGGGCAACCCCAGAAGGCAGTGACCATCTATGGACAGCAGCAGCAGAGGGAACAGCACGGGCTCAGTCCTGTAGCATTAGCCACAGCTGACTGAAGTGACTATTTAGAGATGCCTATACAAAAGTTTTATGCAAACAGGAAATAAATTATCCGATACCTTCACTGCATTAGCCCATTGCTTATCACTCCTTGCTACACACAGGAAACCCCACAGTACTACCTAAGAGCACTCTAAGCATCTTTACACAGCAGTCTGGATTCCCTCTCCCAATAACCAGCAAAATTAGAACTAATAAATACACTGTTGCTCAGCAGAAGGAGAAGTACAAGGAAACACCTTTGCATACTTTTTTTTTTTCTGGACTATGTGTTACATGCTTAGGGTGGGGTGACCATTATATATAAAGTTTCTATATACACTATACACACACTTCACAACTTGATTAATCATCTTGTAGGAAGATCTAACTTTGAGGTTAAACTTGCACATTACTGGTTATAATCAAACAAGAACCAGAGAGAGGCCAGCTAAGTTAACACTGATGTAAGCTTTTCTGATTTGGTCTTCGCTAATCAAATATTTAAACAAATACGTTTAAGAATAAAGTTGGAGTTTTAGGGGTAAGAAGCAGAACTGAAATAATTTCTTTGGTAGGGGAAAGGTGGGGGGGGGGGGCAAAATAGAAGATCAACAAATCAAGTCCTATTAATTAATTTGGCCATCTACTGTTGATAATAGCTTAGTTCAAAAATAGCATTTATTTTATTTCACACTTACCCTTCTGATTTTGTCAAGTCCCTTGTGGACAAGCCTTCTTCTGAAAAGAATTTAGGATGCCTACTTTCAGCATACTCCAGAACTAAACTACAGGACAATTTCTTTTTGAAGAAAAGTATCTGGCATTAAATATTATTTAATTTACACATTTCAGCTTGCCATATTATTGATTCACCTTAGTTTTTTAGTCTCAACGTATACATGACTATATATGGATAGTAAAGTTATGATACCAACTACCAGTAGAGAATTTGAGATTCAATTGGGTGCTTAGAAAGTTGATTTACATTTTCTTTCCCTCTCACACATATATTGATCATCTCCAATAGCTGATGATTCATAAAAAACATACTTAGTTGTCATAGTGCATTTTTAAGCCATAAGATTTTCATTTTACGTATAAAAATGCAATAATGCAGTGAAGAGTTCTGTGATTGAAGCAAATGAAAATAAGGAAGGGCATAATTCTTAAGAATATGATTATATAATGACCATATGATTATATGATGATCATATAAGTTATATGATTACTTTTGTATTTTATATTTCATTAATACAATTCTGAATTCCTTCCCAGACCTGTGTTTTGTGATGTTAAATGCCTGAAGGATGCCAGCATTAGTATTCTGCTATAAAGAGAAACACACTCAAATTCCCCCTGACCACCAATAAGAGTGCACTATCGTAAGAGCTACTGCAGTGGAACACAGTCTCAGCAGGGGATTAGACTTCCATTACAGAGTTTACTAAACCAGGCTGTTCTAGTACAGCTAGCTTACAGTCTAAATAGGGCACAACAGGTTCCAAGAACTAGGGCTAAGGAGGAAACATACAGTTTAAATCAAAAGCCATAGACCTCAACAGAAAAGCGTTCATGTGAATGAATACACATTCAAAGTACAAATCCAAAAGACTATATAAAAACTCAATATGAAGGCCTGAACAAACCCTTAGAAGGCCCCCAAACTCAGTGACAGAACTAGCTGATACAAAAGGTATAAAAAAAGTATCAGCGCAGCAATTGTACAAAACATTAGCCATCCTCTTTCCTCTTCAGGACCTCAAAGTAGTAAAAATTATTCTTCAGCTTTTAGGAAATAAGTTTTACTTCATATCTATGACTGGTTCTTGCACAATTACTATTTTGCAAGCATGCCTTCTATGCTTATATATGTGCACATCTAGCTAGCTACATATATACTCCTATGTTTGAGTGCAAGATTTTGTGCAAATATGTCAGTGTGTAACAGCTGCTCATTTTCCCAAGAAAAACAATCTCTTCGTCAATACCAATGTTTGCACACTAGGGGGAGACGTAGAAATGTGTTAGTGAGATGTAATTTTCTACCATAGATAATTAACACACATTATCATCTTAACATAATTCAGTAATAGAGCGTTTTATACCAATATATCATACAAATAGTTAGGTAGGCTGTGAGACCAAAACCAGTGTTGTACCAGTTAAACACACTTAAACTTGTAGTTTGACATTTATTTAAATCACTACAAATAACATTTCAAGAAATCCAGACTTCAAAGTATTTTTAAATAACATAAAGCAAAGTAATCATGTTTAATTTGTTTGTTTGATTTGATTTTTTTTTAATCTTTGAGGTTTGTCTCTGTGCTATACATACCTGTATGAGAAAAAATAAATGAACTATTCAGACAACAGCTTATACCAATTTAAGTGAAGTATTTGTTATTAAGTTGCTAGAGTTGTGTGAAGATGATTATCAAGTAATGATTGCCATAGGCTTAGGGATTCTGTATGAAAGACATCAAGTATAGTTTAACTCCATATGAATACAGAGAAGTGTTTAGGTTTGTTTATAGGTTGTTAGGGGTTTTTTTTGGTTGGTCAGGCTTTTTTTTAAATTACAGATGACTACCATGAGTTTTTCTGGTACTCTCATTGCTTTCACTCAACTCTTCATAAATCTTCCAGAATATAATTTACTTGGACTTCATTTAATTAAATAGAGATATTCAAAATTAACTCAGATTGAAAGATACTTGAAATAACATTTTTTAATGTTGTCTGGTGCTCACTGTTGATGAAATGTTAGCTCATGGGACTTCTTTTTCAGTTGTCCTGTTTTCACTGCAATAACCAAATTATGTTATTTTTTATTAGATTATATACACAATCTCCTAGTCTAGAAACCAATACTGTCACGAACATACACATACCAAGACAAAAAGAACAAACAAGAGGGCAGGAAAAAAATTCAAGATTAAACACATCTTGTTACTTGTACTGCCTCTAAGTCCTAAAAAGACTAGAAAAAAAAGAAAATATTGCAAATAGGATTTTATAAAAATACATACAAATAAGATATTAGGACTTAAAAAAGACAAACAGCCCTTTCCTGGGAAAATGCATAAGCCATCTCAGATCCCACTGAAAGCTAGGAAGGTAATTAAAATGCTGTTCTAAAATAATAATTTTATAACAAATCAAACAAACAAATCAATCAAAACCCCACCTTCCCCTGAGATCTGAAAAGCTGCGAAACATAGAAAAGTGACAGGACTCATCTAATCACAGTATATTACAGTATATGGAGAATGAGCAGAAATTTCCCATCCAAAAACAACAGCTTGTATTTGCAGAGGTGAATGTAGTCTCCTCTTTTGCCTGCAGATGCCATTATTAGATCAAATTAAATCTAAACTGCAGCTTGTTTGTTTTCTTCATCCAGAGTATTTGCATGAGTCAGTGAGTACTAGAAGAGTTTACTTATCCTTGATTTCTAACACTGGCACATGTTCTTTAAACAAAACATACCTAGAATGTACTTTTTGTAAAAGTGCATTTGCATACAATATGTCTCAATAAAGATGGGCTAAAGTTGTTTGAAGGCTTCTCAAGTAATCCAGCATTCATAGTCTCATGGTATACTTTCTCCCCAGACTGTTATCTTACCTGAAATAAAGATTTTCTTATTCCTGATTAGGGATAAAAATAAGCAGTTTAGTGCTTAATCACAGTTAGACTCCCATGGCTTTATCAATTCCAACAACAAAAATCAATTTACATTATGTTTTTGTGCAGTTTACCTCATGTATTAATGCTGAATGATCTTAAAATGTGGAATTTTAATCCTATTTCCCTACTATTAAACAAATAAAACTAGAGGCTAAGTTGTAAAAAGCAGCAAAGTAGCAGATCAATACTCTCAGAACGATTATGTATTTTTCTTAATGCGTGACTATTTTTGAAATAAAATATCGAACTGAAGAAATACTTATTTCTTAGTAATCTCAAATGACTTCTATTATGAAGAGAATTTATTAGTTAGATTTTTCTTAGTTTCATTTTTCAAATCAAACTAGGGTGTGAAAGTCTGAATACCCTACCTCCCCACTTTAAAATTAAAACAAAGCTCCCCCCCCTCTTTTCTTTCATGTTAATCAATAAAATCCATGCATCACATACACAAAGTTTAATTACATTTTACCCAAAATATGACTGAAGAACATTTTCCTGAGTAAGAAAGGACACTGAAGGAAACAAACAAGAACAAAAAAGGCAACCCAAACACAAAACCAATACAATAAATAACCCATGATCTATAGATTATATTGATACATACAAAAAGTAAAGCCACCATAACCTTCAGTAAACATTACATCCCATTCGGGTCTCTCAACATTTCTCCATAGCTCTTCCCACTCCTACAGCATGCATGTTCCTGACTGTTCTCTCAGCTTTTCTTTCAGGGACACAGAGCTGAGGACTATATGTTCGAGCACCTCAGAGAAAACCTTTCAAGACCAAAATTAGTACTTTTAGCAGAAGCATGACATCAGCTACTAGAGTGACTAAGCTTCAGCCAAAGCCAGAAAAAAACCATCTAAGTAAGTGTATGTGAACGGGCTCTGTTGGTATCTATGGCTGCGGATGAAGAAAGAGTAACTAGAAAATGTGAGCCCAAGAGAGGCAGAATACACACTGAGGGGTACAGCACAGAAAAGTCTTGTGGGTAAGCTAACATGAGCCTCTATTTCAGAGTCAGAAGCTCACAGATCTTGCTCCAATCTTGTAGCTGCAAGTGATTTTTGTGTGGGTGCAAGTGAAGTGTGAAAGAATAACTTAATGTACTGTGTCAGCAGTTATCTGCTGGAAGTAAACATGTTCATTCCATTAACACTTAATTAAAATAAGGTGTTTTAATAAATACTGGCTGTGATCCCACTCCCATCTCAATTCCCCTATCAGAGAAATGTATAACACCAACATATATTCCTGCAAAAGTAATTAACTTTATAAAATACTAAAGTAAAAACTCTATTTAAATTGCACTGTTTTGGTGTCTGCATTAGTTTATGGCTTAGAAGATACTTCAAAGGCGGTATCACAAGAAGATTCTGTATATTACCACTATCTGCCAGAAGCTATCCAGACTCTGACATTACAGTCAGATTTGCAAAAATGCAAGATAGTGAAAATACCTGGTCTGTATTGCACAGCCCTTTATCTCAGCAAGATTAGAGTCGACTTCATCACTATGCCTTGCAGGTGATGCAGATACCGTCTTCAGCCATGTCAGTTCCTCTGCCGACCCGGGCTTAACCCACACCTATATCCAGCTCCTCGGAAAGACCAGTAAAATAATGTACCATTCAAATCCATCCATCCCTAAATCTGCCTGCTATGATCCAAATTCCTTGACATTCATAATTTATAGATAAGACTAGGCTATAGTTATAAATATACTTTACCTTTTGGTATATTACACCAATAGATTACCGGAGCCTCAGCTAGGCTTGTTGATGTATTAATGCAATATGTTATGAGAGCACTAGCTTGCTCTGATGATGTATAGTCACCATATATATCGTAAGAATGAAGTACTTCAGTGATGTATAACTGTAACAAGGGCACCAAGCTGAAGAAAACACTAGCAGAAGTAGGCTGGGTTAACACATTGCTCTAAAATATGAATACAGTATTAACAACATGAATGAGACAGATTAGTTGACTGATTAGACATGATTAGTCAGCATAGGGACAAAACAAACAAACCCCCCACAAAACCCAAACACCCAACAGCAGGAAGCTATTTGCAACATTTTCACTCATGCTGCAAAATCTAAATTTGATATGATTAAGGGTGCCCATTCAACACCTCAGTTAAAACTCTATCAGAAACCTGTTTATTTGCATGGTTTCTTTCTCCTGAGTTTCAGAAAGGCTAAAAACTGAAAGTCAGTTTGAGTTTCAAGTTTGCGAAGAACTTGGCTTTCAGTTTTAGAAAGGAAAAAACAAATAGAC
This sequence comes from Nesoenas mayeri, assembly GCF_963082525.1. Lineage (NCBI taxonomy): Eukaryota > Metazoa > Chordata > Aves > Columbiformes > Columbidae > Nesoenas > Nesoenas mayeri. The sequence goes on along the minus strand of NC_137554.1, from coordinate 16,577,392 downwards.
AAAAATATTCTCATAACAACACATATAACTACAAAACCCACAATGCTTTCTGAGCAATGCTTCTCATTAAATACAAGAACAAAACCAAACATAATTAATCATCTGGGTAGGTAGAACATCAGTAACACAAATAATTTTGCAATGGGGACTTGACATAAACCCATGACATTTCTCAGCAGAATTTGGAAGGGATTGAGTACTGTGCCATTAATAGGTGTAGATTAGCTTATAAGTATTCAGCCTCTAAACGCGTGCTGTTAAGCATCTTAATAGAGGAAAGAAACTTAGGTGAAGAAATCTTTTTTGTTGTTCTGTTTCACTTGTGAGCTACAGAAAACACCTCTTACTAATCTTGCAGAATTTTACACTACATTACTTTCAGCAAGGAAGCAATACCCTTGGTGATGAAGGGAGGTCTCAAAAACAACTGAATACAGAAGAAAACTGAAAAGGAATTGACACTTAAAGTTACAAAAACTGGTGACCAGTTACGTGATGTAGTTTTGCTCTTAACAATGCTCGTGCTTAGATACATGATTCAGAAGAACGAGTTATGTGTCTAAAACCTTCAGCCAAATACAAAATAATACATTTACAGAAGTAGAAATATCCCAGCTTTCTCTTCACTTGAAAAGCATAAAAATCTTAACAATTGGATATTCTCTGTTAAGCCTTGAGTAGTAGGAAAGCAATTAAGCTACATCACACCTCCTGTCAAAAGGAAATTATTAGCTGCAATAAAAATAGTTGAGTATTTTTGATGGCAGGTCTGCAGTGGAAGATTTTTTTATTTTTTTTATTTTTTTTATTTTTTTTTTTACAGAGTAGTAAGGTATATTAGTCTTGAGAAAAAAATGTATGCTGGTTCCTGGTTCAGCATAATTACCTTTCCCTGTTTGTTTCAAATCAGAAATCACAATATCACTGCATAACAGCATCAGTTACAACTATAGTGTGAAAGTTCTCAAAGGAAAAGGATGATTCACTCTCTTTACTGTAGTCTTTTCACAGAAAATAGTTCTAAGCGCCTGACATGTTCTCAGAGACCAAAGTCTCAAGGTGTTGAACAGCTTCCCTAAAAGGAAAGATGATAGCTATGAATATCTGGCTTGGAAGCTTTGATATATAGGAAAAAGCTTGGGTTTTAACTTATGAATTTCTCAGCACTGTTGGGAGTAAAAAGCGGTAGGTCCAGGCCTCTTAGAACTCAGTATTAAAGAATAAAAATTCAAATTCATTTTCATCCTTGCTGTTAATTTTCACTAGCTTCAGCCAGTAAACTAAAGGTAAAAGGTTAAATGATGACTAGAGTAAAAAGCACAAGAAAGTAGTTGATTGGGAAAGTCCTCTACAACTTCATGGGATGACTTACATATTATTCAGAAAGAGCTACGCTTCTAATCCACTGTGAATAGTACTGAAAGTGGTTTGAGCAATCAAAAGAATTCACCAGCAACAACACTCAACATGAACTTACTTCAGACTGAGTTGAAGAGCATCATCACTGGTACTTTAAGCCCAGATTTTTCAATGGACTACAAAACCACTAAAAAAAGCATTCCTCAAATAAGGTTGTAAAATACTTTTAACATCTCTCTCTTCTGTAGTTTTCCCCTGCAGAAATAAATACAAAGTGCTTTGTTTAATATATATTTTTTAAAGGTTGATATTTCAAAAATGAAAGCCATAAAAAACACTTCAAAGTTGCAGTAGCACTACTAGACCATAATGCAAAAGTAAAAAAAAGTTAAAAAAATTGGTACTCACATCATCTACCTTGCAAATGTTTAAGATAGAAAGGCAGCTCTTCTTATCTAACTGTATGCAACATAAAATTACGTTACAAAAACCCTTCAACGGAATCTCCTTCCACTCTTACACAAGAGTCCTAAGTCAAAGGTTTAAGATGAAGAGATGTGAATGTCCTACCAAGTGCTTACTGTGTTTCCTAATTATTTCAACAGTCTTTAGTTTCTTCATTCATATTATCTCCAAAGAATTTTTACTTACTGTGTTAAATTATTTTTATAGGCTTAGGTAATAACAAGACTTTTATTAAAACAAAAGGCACTATATTTTGAAGTCTAACAGCCCCTTAAGGAATTCAATTTTTTCTTGTGAAATTTAGGATACTTATCCTCATACAATGTAATTTATTTTCACGCCACTTACTGTAATATTAGGCATAAATTTTAGCTTTTTGTGACATGTTGCCTTCCTTTCATGTATTTCTTGATAACAGCATTTTATACCCACTCTATTGTACCAGGTGAAAGCTCTGCAGGAAATGGGGGTGAAGACTGGAGTTTACGTGTGTGTTTTGAAATTCCCTTCTCTTTCCAAGCAAGTTCAATTTCACTCGTTTCAACCTGTTCTCCTCGAGACTCAATAGTTTCATTACAAAGAGTTTGATATTTCAACGATGGCTGTCCTTGTTCAAGTTCAAAATTCTTAATAAGGGAATCAACCAGAGAGTCCAATTCATCCAAGTTCATAAAAGGCAAGGGTATTTTCTGAATAGGATTGTTGGCAGAAGTAGAAGACACGACAAATAACTTGAAATAGTTATTAAAATATCCAGCTATGACACAAATCTTTTCTGCAAAGCTCCTGAGAGGGTTTGTGTTTCTGTATGACCCTATGAAAAACAAAAACAAGAAGAATCAGATACAGCATTTTCCAAAGAGAGGCCAAGTAGACCCTTCTCACTGTTGTTTTACAGGTCTCCTGTAGTCCACAGGTTGCGATCAAGACAGGCAACAACCCAGCTATATACCTTGTAATGTAGAAGAAGCGATTTGATAGACTTCAGCAAGGCACTGCTCCAATTCCAAATACTTCACAGCAATGTTAGTTCTTTTCTTTATTTCCTGATACAGAGATTCTTCTTCTGGTAACTGAGATTCTATTTCTTTCTATATCAATAAAGAACAATTAAAAAAAAAATACACGACAGTATATTAACTATTAAACACGCCTATTAGGATTCAGTCACATAGAACAGGCCAATGCTAAAGCACAAAATGAAAGTAATGCCAAGCCACAAAACTTAAGATAGCTCTAAAAATAAGTGCAGATTGCTGACAGGAGAAAAGGAAAGGAAAAGAAAAAGCAAACAGAACCGTAAAGTCCAGAAAAGTTTTGGCTCTTAGTAGGCAGATAAAATAATCTATCCTGGCTTTTAACTCAATATACCAATAACTATGGCCATAAACTATTGCAGCAGCTATAACACAATTCAACTAGCATTACTGAACTTGAGGTTTTCAACTTAAAAGAAAACAAAACATGTGATCAGGGTGTTCATGATTAGAACAAAAAGAAAGAAAATAAAAGCACCTCCAGAAATACCTGAAGTAAAAATGAAAATCAAATAGTTTTGAGTGGAAATGCAGTAGCCAGAACAGCTAGCGTTCCAATCACAAGAATACCACTGACACAGCGCTATCATACAACTGTAAATATACAGAAGGCAGTTTCAATTCCTCTTCATTATATGCATCCTTTAAATTTAAACCCCAGCCTCAAAGCATGTTTTGCCAAACATTTCTCTTACCTTTCTGCAATAAGAGACGTTATTTTCAAGGAACCGGGCTAATGCCACAACATTATCCTTTATTCGATTTTGAATCTACAAAGAAACTTTTAATTACATGGTACACTTGATACAAGACAAAGTAAAAAGTACATTAATATTTAGAAGGATAACAATGAACACTGGCATACTAATGAGAAAAATACTCAAAAGCAGAAGTAACATTTTCTGCAACATAACATGCAATTTTTCAAATAAAATGTTAACTGGTAGAAAACACTGTTAACTACTAATATATTTGCAAGGTTTTAAATAACCACTTAATATGGGAAGATCAAATAAGCAAATTTAAATATTCAGTGCAGAAAGGTTGTGCTGTACTTTTTGAATCGCTGTCATTCTAAGTGGCAGGGATTCTCTCCTAGTTAACACCCTGGTGTTCTCTCCCTGACTTCACATCAGTTCCACCAGCAACAAGCATATACAGGGATCCCACAGATACATAGGACTCCACTGCAAGTGAACAGCTCTACCTGGAAAGCAGACTGCTCAATTCCCTTTGCTGGAAACATGAAGTATTTGGGAGTTGAGCAAGCAGATAGGAATAATTTCACTACTATCTGTACGATTAAGAATTACAACAGTGAAAACCATAATATGAAGAAATTTCTGCTTTCCTTGAGACAAACTATTTACCACTCCTCTTTAACTTGTTTGAACCCTTTATTTCAGTTCATGTATTACAGATTTTTAAGCAGTAATATATTATTTGGAAATAAGTATTTTCTATATCCCAACTCATTAAGAAAATTTTCTTATTGGCCACAGCTCTACAAATTTATCAACTTTGAAGAAAAAAAAACAAGGGAAAAAAACCACATGAGGCAGAAGACAGGATTGCTTAGACACGGGTGAGCTGTCACCGTTGGCCTTCCACGCTATCTCTACAAAACACTTATTCAGAGGAAAAGTGGCAGAACAAGCCTATATATCTCAACATCAAAAGGAAGTATGTACACTAGGTGCAGCCAGTACCTTCCTAAAGAACATTTCAGTCTTTCCAAACCATTTCCTTGGAATTCAGCCAGGCTTTCTGTCAAAATGACTCACCCGCTAACAAAGTGGCATATTTCTAAGGGGTACTCTAGCTTGCCTACTGCAATTTTCATACAGTCACATTATTCCTTATACTTAATTCTCTGCTTTGCATAACACCCTATAGTATCATCTTCCTCACGATTTGTCACCTAGGCAAAACAAGAAGAAAATAACAGGCTGTAGCTTAAAAAAAGCCCCTTGAGGCAAAAACCCAAACAATCCACTACTGAATTTACCATGCAATGAGGCCTGCTCTATGTGCCAAAATACACTAGACACACCAATAATAGTAGGTTTGTTTCATGAAAGAGCAGCTCCTCCTTAGAAGAACTCTGGCTTCAGCACACTGAAAAGAAACCAACCCAAACCTATTCAATTTGACAAAAATGTAACTGCTAAACTGCTACCTGTGGCCAGAGGGAAATACACACACATCTGTTTATTGTGAGATAATAAGGATATCTCAAAATTACAATAATTAAATTGAGGTATTATTATGAAAGATAAAAGATTCTGATTGATGTAATTCCCACAATAAGTTTGGAAAGTGACAGGAACAGCTCATTAATACAATACAAATCATTTGCTGTAACCTTCCTATAAAGTGTAATAAGGAAGTTGCTCAAAAATACCACTGCTGCTTAACAATCGGGAAAGTATTTCAAAGTCAGCCGTGATTTCTGGGTAGAACAAAAATCAAGCAGGATATTTCTGACTTCTGTGCTATTAAATAGCTACATTAGTCAATCAGTTTCCCTCTAAAGTGCCCAATTCATGAAAGTGCTTCAGCATACCACAAGCATTAAGCACAGGAGAAGACTAGTTCTTAAAAGATAACACTGAGCTATTTTAATATTTAGATAGCATGCTGTTTTGGACTAGGAATGCAAGGACAGTGTATGACAACATGAAGTCTTCAAACTTTCTAATAATCTTTATGACAATAACAGCAAATGTAGTGGTGATTACTATTATAAATACAAAATAACAATTAACTTCCAGGATCATAAAGTGTTATATATTAAATATGAAATCTCTTTACAAACTCAACAGTAGCATATAGAATAAATGGTCCACTCGCTTCTTTGTGACAGTTTTCATATTCACCCTCTCTTTCTTGGTTACACTGTGAAGTTTTACACAAAATGCCCTCCAATGCACAGAGAAATCATTCTCAATAAAATACATTTAAATGTTCAGTCTACATGAATAAAAGACTAAACAATGTAAAAAAGTCTGAAAGATTGTAGCCAATATTCCCACTTACCACCCATCTCAAACCTCTGTTACTAATCATAATTGTATTCCTGCTATAAACTTTCTAGACAGAATTGCTGAAAAATACAAGAACACGATCAAGTGTCTCTAAGACACAGTAGTAGTTTTTAATCTTACTTTCATCTCACCTCATTTTGTGGATACTGTTTCATGAGTTCTTTCTGCACCATTCTTGCTTTTTCTTCTACAGTATCAATGAGAAACTCCAGCCCTGAGGCTACTCCATCAGAAATGGCAAGTACGAAGTACTTTTAAAATAAAGATTCAACACATAATGATTAAAGGAACTGATATGGTCTCGAATTAAAACAAATCTTTTGTAGTGGACAGGAAACCTGATTTTGTTTTGAACAAATTGGTCAGTGATGGTCTGTTCAGTCACTTGTCATTTTTAGACCACTGGGGCTCAGCACTTGAACCTCTTTTTCCTAATTTTCTTCAGATTTCTGAAAATTCTATGAGGTACTTAATCACAGATTACAGAAATGACTATTGAATTCCAGTGAAATAGGTAGACTTGTACAGTCTCAGGGCAGATACAATCCTAAAAACACAGTATTTATTTCTCTTTATAGATGAAAGTTATACAGAATTAAAGTGTGGTTTGTTGTGGTAGGGGTTTTTTGTTTTGTTTTTATTTTTAAGGCAAAATATATCAAGGCTATTAAGATATATCCATTTTTGACATAAAAATGAAGCATTAAATTAAGTCTCGAAAATACTTAATTCAGTTCATCAAATTGTTATACGGAACAATTTGCTTCTGATCACAGTTACTAAAAATGTGATGTCAACATTAAAATCACTATTTCTAATAAACATTTTTTCACCTGTGGACTAGTTGCAGGAATGTTCTCTTCAGAAAAGGAAATATCAGCTCTTGTGATTACTGCCAAGTGTCCTATATATTTCATTGTTTGTTTTATGGTTTGGTTTACTTTGCTCCATGCTTCTGTTACCATCGAGGATATATCTGAAGAACATCCCTGAGAAATAAAGGCATATCATTCACTGAAGCTAGAGAGCACCTCCGCTCAAAGAGCACAGGCTTTCTATAACACAGGAGCTTGTAACACAGAATAGCTTGAGGCATTTTCAGCTTTATGCCTTCCTGTTTCCAATGGCTTATCTACCACAGCTAGAAGACCACTCCTTGCAACCACAAAGAAGAATGGTATCATTATACATACAGAGTTAAAAAAAAAAAAAAACAGTTAAAAAAACCAAGAAAACACAAACAAAAACAATACTACTCTTCACAAAGCTGTAGCATGAACAAAAATAATATTTACTGGCCACTGGTTTATAAATTTATAAATAGCAGCATTTCACAAGAGCACTTGCTCTTGTAACTGCATAATTCATTTTCCTCTTTTATGTTTAAGCACCTATGCTATTGTCAGGGCTTGGGCACAGAAAGGTCTGCCTTACTCTGAACTAGCATATGGAAGTACTGGTTTAGCCAGCAGAACCTTTGCTGTTCATTTTCCTTTGGTGCGTCCATTTGTCATTGCATATGTTGGACATTTAAATCTGCAGTAAATATTGCATTAATGCATAGAATTTCTCTACACACAGATGATGCCTTTAATTTACTTTACCTGCAACAGTAGCTGTAAATAACCTCCCAAGTTCTTTACTTCTTGTTTTATTTCTTCATCAACTTTTATGGATCCAGAGCACTTTTGGACATTGTTAAGCCAAAGCTTGGTTAGAACCACAAGTTGGTCAAAAGCAGAGATAATTCTGATGCTGTAGGACTGAGCAGCACGATCAAGAGAGAAAACTAAAAGAGAAAAAGATCTATCAGAAGGTCTCCTTTGCATATCGAAGTAGGAATGTTAATTCTTCTGATAAGCAAACATACAAATGTGCGTTTGAAAGACAAGTCATTAGCAATACGTTTACTTTAAACTCTTATGAGAATGAGACTTACAGTTTTCTTGACATTCTTCATCTTGTTGTTCATAGGCTTTCGAAATGGCAGAAGCTCCAGAGAAAATGATAAACAAATTAGTTAGGAGACTATCTGCTATGTTCTGTCCTCCTTCATGATTCTGTTCCAGTAGATCTAAAGCTGAACTTATAGATTCTTTGCAAATTCCAGGAAGAAACAATTCAGAATGGCTTGGACATATGCTGGACTTGTTCTGTGAACCTGTACGATGTCAAAGCAAAACACATATGCAAGAAACTCTTCATAGGAGTTAGCAGCCATCATGTCTTTGCAATTACTATTTTATATTGCTTCCTCAGCAATTTTCAACTAGTCAGAAAAAAACACACGTATGCCACATTCTACCTCATTTCTAGATTGTTAGTACAAAGACAAGTTCCATAGTGAAATTCTTTGACATGAATCTATCGTTTTCAACAATTGAACCTACAGAGGCATAAAATAATGAAATCCAGCCAATTTAAAATAACTGAACACCATAAAAATATTTGGAAGACTGAAGTAACTAGTATTTCAGAAAAAAAAAAAGTTTACAGAATCTGACAAAAAGCTTGAGGCAACAGCAGCAGTTGAATGAATAGCAACAACTCAAACAAAGTCTCAAAATCCTTACATCACGATTCAACCTCTGGCAATTTGTTACATGAACTATCACCTTTCTCCAGTTAGCCGGCATAGTTAAATGGAGTAATGTTTTATGTAAGTTTCTTAAATAGTGGTCATAAGCATTGGTCAAGAAGTTTTTGCCCTAAGCAAGCATAATCAAAACCACAAAAAAAACCCCTACTGTTAATAGTTTGATATCATAAGCTTGAGGATACTATAAATAGGATATTTTTCATTTTGTTTTCCACTTTCTTTAAAAGACTATTAGAAGTACACATAATTTAGACATGTAGTAGTTTCAAGTTCTCAATATGAAAGGAATGGTGTTCTGCCATATAGTAAATACCTGATATATAGGAAGACTGCATATTCTGAATTGGTTTCAAATTTATCTCAGACAAACATCCAGAAATTCTCTTGTTCTTCATGAAACTCCTACTTCTAGAAAAGGATTATAGAGAAAATATAATAACACTTTAAAAGAAAATAATCTCCTCATATCCACTGAAAGTTCAGTGAACATTAACAGACATCAGGCAAACAAAAACAACATCTACTTTTAATTAGAAACAACACCTAAACCAGAGTGAAAATAAGACAATATAGCCTGTAGGATAGATCGTATTTAGTTTCCTCAGGCTCTTTCTACTACAGCAAGATATTCTTTCCACATTCAGTTTTTAAGGTACTGGTTTACTACTGGATTATTATTATCTAGAACTTGAAACAAACCACATTTCTTTCCTACCTGCTGGCCTGGCTCTGTGTGCTTAGCTGTTGGTACCCAAGGGCAGCTCTTGGTAAGAGCTGCTCAAGAAGCTTCAGCCAGCCTTGAAGCGTTAAAGAAACAGCTGGAAGGAGACTCAGCAGGGGCTCCCCAACTTTTCTTGGAGCTGAATTTCAGATAAGTCTCCTGTCCTTGGTCCTGCCTGACTTTAAACCACAGTTGTGTTGTAACCACACCTGTGCCTGCCCATGTAATGCCATTGACCTGGACCTCCAGATTTGACTTCCCAGTTTATCCCAGGGTCTTGTCACATTAATGGGCATCAATAACCTTAACCTGTGGGTCCTCTGCAGGTTAATCCAGAGTCCTGTGCTACAGAAAAATGTATCAATTTCTGAGACGGCTTTCTGAAATCATTTGAAACAGCCTTTAATTTCCTCCATCTAGTTGTCAATAGTCACACATAAAACACGCTGGCACTGATCTGACATACATTGCATATATACTATGCCTGACCTCAGGAACATTGCTGTTTAATCTGGTGAACTGCTTTAGTGGGCATGTAATTTTTATTAGCAACGTGTTACATATTAACGTTTCAAAAGTGAAGCCAGTAAAGCACAGTAAGGCAACACATTTAGTTTAAACTTTCCACCCCACTCACAAATGTATACATAACTTTTCATTTAATTTTTAAGTTGGACATTATAATAAGGTAAAAGAAGAATTAATAAATAAAAGACTACATTAGTGGTACAGAAGCATGTTTAGATCATTACACAAATTATTTTTTTAGTTGTTTTAAGCATAGATGAAGGAACTACAAATTAGTATCACCTTCTTCTGGAAAGACAGGAAACTGAGGCACCTGAAAGGTCAGGTTCCCACTCATCAGCAGGGTCATAAAATACATCAGCACTTTTACTGCTGTCGTTACTCTGAAAAAAAGAAAAATAAAGAACACACAGGGGAGAAGCAGGGTTAACCAGAAAGCAATAATAAAGCATACAACATATGGATGAAGACAACATGTTCTACTAACAGCAGAACAGCAGTTTTAATTTTTTTTTTTCTTTAGTTCAGATATATGTAATCTACAAGATAACTGACTTCCAGATAACTTGAGGTACAGGTGTTTGAAAACAAACTAAAACATGATAAACATTCAGTGAAGACACCTGGCTACCCAGCATGAGATACGGGAACACCAAGTATGAAAATTTTTCACAGCTCACTCCATATGCCAGATTTATTAAAAATCTGGGCATATGAACTACAATTTTTATTTATTTTTATACCTGGATTTGTGTAACAATTTTAGCAATAGTTTTCCACCAGAAATAAAATCCAGTCTCCGAAATTGCCAAGATCCAAACAGTTTTTAGTAATAAATAGGGCAATATTATTCTAGCACTGGAAATACTTTGATATTACAGAGTTATGTCATAAAGGAGTGTTTCTTCATTTTTTCTGGCTTTTCTTTGATGGCTATTTTCCTTTTCGGACAAAATATCAAAATACTTTTATTTCAGATATCTACTCATGTATGAATAAGTTATTCTTTCAAGTGAAACATAAGTCTTTAATTAGACACAATTGTTTTTAATGTAGGAAAAAAAAAGAGCATTCTGAAGTGTAAAAAGCCTTCGTGTATTTGACATGCACCTTCAGTGCTCCAACAGTTGAGATTTCTTGCTCCACAAAATTCGGGTATGCTATTTATGTCAGAATGTGATTTGCGTTTGAAAACAGTAAGCATCCAAATATTTATTTATTTATTATTTGGAGTAATTTCTACCCATTTTTCAATAGTGCTCCAGGCTGAACATAAAACAGATTTTGGAATGAAAAGAAGTTATACTATCAGGAGAACCACAAATCTGAGCACAGAACACTATAAAACAAGCTGTTCTCTTAATCCAAAACCTGGTCTTCAGTATATATTTTTCTTTTGCGTATTAATTAAAAAAAAAAAACACCCAAACTTGTATAGCATAAAATACAGGATCATTATGGTACCAAAAAAAGAGAAAAGAAAATAAAGTAATTTTAAAAACCACCAGATCTGATAGGGGTTTTTTGTTGTTGTTTTTTGGTTTTTTTTAAGAAGTTCTTAGGCCTCTTGAGCCTTCCCGTCTAAAACAGAAAAAAATAAAAAGGGCAATGGAATGCAATGAAACAGTGTCTCTTCAATTGGACTCAAACTTCTTTCTTACAACATCTCTCTCTTCAGGAGACTAAAATAATACCATCCTCTCAGCAAATAAGATCCAATACTGTAAGCTTTTCTTTAAAGCATATACAGACAAAAGCAACCAGTAGGAAATTAACTTACCAGAACCAAATTCAAGTGATACCTTTAAAAAGTCAAGTTTTCCTCTAGAACAGATAAACAAGTGACCAGCCAGAAGAACCACAAAGCAGTCCTTATTTTACTACTTTACACTCCACACAGAAAATGACCTGAATAAAGTCATTGAGTTCTGCTGCCCTCTTTCAGTGTGGTGGACAAACACGTGTATGTGTGTTTACTAAAAAATTGTCATATGTTTTGGTGTTTAAGATGACATAAAACAAAAAAAAAAAAATCCCAAGATTTTCCTCCCTTATGATTACCAGAATCTTATCTTTGACAAAATATTGCCGATTTTTAGTGATTGTTCTTCAGTTGTTACTGACCTCATAGAGTTCTTTCATTCCTGCTAGTTTGCATTCAAATTTCTCCAGGCTCCAGAAAGTTGTTATTCCCAGTTTGATGTTACGAACCTGCACCTGAACAGAAGACACTGTTCCTGTTTTATCATCAATTTTGTCGTTCCTAAGAATTTGAAAAAGTTTAAATAAAAAATATAAAGACAGAAAACATTATTCATATTGCAAAAATTAGCAAAGTGGTTGTAGATAGGATTATACAGAGAATAAAATTTGATTACAAACACAGAAATTGCTTGAGATATCACATATCTCACAAAAGATACATTAGTGTAGCTACTAAAATTATTTTTATGTAAATGAAAAAATTACTCCCTGCACTCAGAGACAGAAGTAGAATCTAGCATACAAACTCCTGGCTCTGAAGAAACTCAGGACCAAATATATGCCACAGAATGCTAGTGGCAGACTTCTTGTTGAAGGATATAATTAACTAACTTAGATACTTGCCTGTAGAAAACAGTGTTTTTTCCTAATTGTTTACTGATGGTGTTGGCCTCTTTGATCATCACAGATAACTTCAGAGAATTCCAGTTAAGTGGAACTGATAAAGAATATAGCACATAATGATTAAGTAAATCAAACAATGTGATGCAACAAATTCAGGGTAAAAAGAAAAAACAAAACAAACAAAACAAACAAACCCCCAAAACAAAACAAACAAAACCAACCACCACCACCCCCACAACCAAACAACTTGAATGGAATTCAGCCAACAACCCTTTACAAAAAAAGCCAGGTAAAGGGTATTTCAGAAATAGAGGCATAACAACAAATCCATACATTAGACTAATCTGAGATAGGAATCTAAACAGAAATCAGTTCTCTTACTCCAGTTTCCACAATGAGTTAATACCTAGTCAGTTCAACCAGCTAGGGGAAGAATTAATAAGTAATCGGGGTAAATCCAGACTACATGTACATTCACCTAACAACCCTGAGCATGATTATAATAGAGCTTTTATCACTGTCTGGTATATATGGCTTATGAATGGAAAGGATCATAGCAGCCTAAAGGCTCTTTTTGTTCAGGGTCATTAGAGAAGTATTAGATGACAAAAAAAACTTCTGGATCCATATCCACTAACTCCAAGCCTGTGAAGCAAAAGAGAAGTCAACATTGACCTTGCAACATTATGTATACACATACTAGTCAGAGTTGCATTCCCACTTCCACGATTCTTCTGAAGGGTGTGTATTTCTTCAACAATCTTCTGCTTCTCAGCTTCCAGAGCTTCAAGTATCCTTGCATGATGAATAGTGTGATCTTCTAGAGCCTGGAGGAAGAAAAAAACAAAACAAAACAAAACATCCACAACTTTTAATACTGTTTATTTAAGCAATTTGTTGTTGTTGTTGTCATCATAGACACTCAGAACAGAATGAAATTTGTATTGGACATCTGCCATACCAATATGAAACCCCTCATCTTCAAATTCTGAGTTTTCTGGTTTTGCTTAGATATTGATATGCTTAAAAAAAACCCCCCACACTGGAATTAAAAAAAAACAACTTTAAAAAAAAAAGTCATTTGTTGCACCAGTCAGATATATATGAACACCAGCCAAAATCAAGCATTAATGTAAGTGACGACTGGTATAATAAATTTTGGCACAGGCAATGGTCACTAAGGTCTGGTATGTGATCAAAAGAGCCCCCATTACATAAGAAACAAGGTCAACATTAGTTTATTCCCAAATTTGATACAAATCATATTCATGGTGTAAAGAAAACATCTATTCTTTTGCATAAGATCATGTAAAAGAAAGAAACATTTCACTTCTAATTATTTAACAGAACACCCACATAAAACCCACACAAAACAAACAACAGTTTATCACCTAAAAAGCTGCCTTTTTTTTTTTTTTTCTAAGTTACCTGCTTGGTAGCTAAGGTCTCCATTTCTAAACGCTTTTTATTGAAGTGTAGCTCCAGCTCAAGATTTTGCTTTGCCTTCTCAAGCTCCTGTATTTTAGTTGCAGCTTTTTGATTATTCAGTTCTTGGATTTGCTTCTTACGAGATTCTTCTCTCTAATATAAAAAAGGACAGTTGAGAAGAGGAAAACCACTTATACAGCATTTCTAATCTATCTCTAGATATTAAGATAATAAGATTTATTTTCACTTCAATACATTTAAAGCATGCAGCCCCTGTGGACAACTCAGCCCAGGGTCAGCAATGAAAGCTTATATACCAGTTCACAAGCATCACGTTACATCTCCTACAGCACATGCAGCACATTTAAGAAATAAGATACTCCATCATTGTTATTGTTTTACCATGGTGTACTATTCTGTGCAGACTTCTATATATCATAAAAGTATTTAAAAGACTAACAACAAAGCAGCTTGCAAACTTGAAAGAAAAAAAAGTCATAGTAACTAAAATACTGCAGTATTTTAGAAGTCTTATAGAGTAAGTTAGATTTTGTAGGGATTTTTCTTTACATGCAAGTCACACCCTCATCAAATTCACACTCGTTTAACATTTAAGTTCCTGGCTAATCCTACAAAAAAAATCCCTAGAAAAATTCTGAAGGTGATACTAACAGAAGAAGTTCAAGTAGATAGGGCTGATTTTTTTGTTGTTGTTTTTTAAAGAAGAAGAAGGAGGCTTAGCATTCCCTAAGATACTGTTAAAATATACAAGACCAAAAAAAAAAATCCCACCACCAAAAAGCTAAACGACAAACAAACAGAAACCCCGTACAGTTTTTTTTCTATTTTATTAATATGTTGGATGCAGTGGCAACTTACCACCTCCGCTTCCAGTGATTTTATTTTGCTTTCATAAGCTTCTTTTTGTGAGGTCAGTTCTTGCTGAACCATCTCTTTTGCAATTTGGACACTTTGCATCATTTCTTCCTTGGCTTTAAGTCGTGCCTCTTCGATTTCTGATTCAAGCCTACAAGCAGAAGTATCATAAATTTAGAATGCTGGCTTGAATCTCCTATAGGCTATATAGAAGTCATAATCTTTTCTTCTACCATGACAGGAGCCTCCAATTTCAACAGTAAAAATGAGTTGTGGTTGAGTTTGGTTTTTTTTTTGTTTTGGTTTGTTTGGTTTTTTAAATACTTTTATGCTTTACCTAGATATTTTTGATTTCATAGGGAAAATGTAGACACTGGTAAAGATGGAAGACATTCCTGAATTTTAAAATCTATTTGATTTCCATATTTATTTTATTATGCACCTTTCTATTACAGTTCTTAATTTTGTGAAACTCTAAATCACATTAAGATGCAGAAAAGCAAACTTTAAGTCAATGAGTCTTGCAGTTTAATACCTCCCCAGAACAAAGCAAGTACATAAACCACTTCACTGTGTCTCAAATTCTTCATCACAGAAGACCAAGATTGTAACTTTGGGTCCTTATTTTCCTAAGGCATTTGCATTTCAGGATTTAAATCTCTCTGAAACATCAAAAGTCAATTTCAGACTCATTATGTGCTTGAAGAAAAATGTAACGGAAGATGCACGCTACTTTGAGAACCTCTGGAGCTCAGCATTTAATAGTGGTCTACATTCTTGATAACAGGACTAGATTGTGGTGATCACCTCTTAGAAGCACACACTCATTTCACTTAAGTCTGGGACCTCCATTTCGATTATAAATGGAAACCTTGCTATTTTCCAACTTTCCCTTAATCTTAAGTTTCTTATTTCTTAAACTTATCGCACAGTTGCATTAAAAGCTGAATTCATCTTTAGAACAAGAAGATACAATACTTACTGTGTTCTTTGTGCAATAAGCAGTTCATTCTTTGCAAATTCAAAATCTTTTGGATCATCACGCAAAAACTTTCTCCCACAGGATGACCCTTTAACTTTCTGAACTTCTACTGGATGGTTAAACCTGAAATAATGATCTCCCCCAAGGATCACTCTATCACCCTATTGGGAAACAGGAAAAAAAAAAAAAAAAGCGTTTCTCCTGTAACTTTTAGGTTTATAAGCAAATTTACAGTACTTAAAACATAACGGGTGTGGCTAGAAACAAAGAAGAAGAGAAAAATCTCTACAGTTTTGAGAGCCTTCTAAAAAGAACCTGCAGTCTGAAGTTGTAATATTAACAGAGCTAAGAAATCCACGCATGCACACATAACTCTTACCAAATCAATTACTTACATGATGCAGAACTGTTGGGTCTAAAATGCATTTGCCATTTACATATGTCTTTGCTTCTCTCAGTGGAATAATACTCACTTTGCCATCAGTATTTTTTATAACACTAAAAACAAGAAACATTTGTGGTATCAGTAGCTCCTGTTAACTGCTAGTTATGTTACTTAATAGACTAAAATTTATGGCTTTTTTTTATTTCCTGCTCTCACTCCAAGATAAAAAGAATACTACATACCAATGGTCATCAGAAATTAGCACTCCGGAAAGCTGGATATCATGTTTCGCATTTGGTGTATACCTTCCCACTGTAGTTTCTCCTTCTTTGATCATATACAACAGCACCTCAGAAAGCTGAGGATCTTCATTAAGATTGACAAGGTTTGGTAAACGATTGTCCATTTTGAATGCAATTCCTGCTTTCTAGATAAAAGAGAGCTCTGAATAATAAAAAAATTTGTTTTGTGCCTTCGAATATCTATATCAAATTTTTCTAAGTCATCACAGTAGTCAGTTAGAAGAATAGCATTAAGGAAGCCAGATCTTACAACTACTCCAATTCTTCTGCAAGATTTGTTCATGTTATATTTTCTGTACTATCTCCTACGGAAAGCAAAGTGAAGAAAGTAAATGTACCTGCAATTCTTTTATATCTTCTAATTTCCTTTTTTCAGCTTGTTCAAATTTTTCTTTCCAGGCCCTTAATATATTTAAGGGAAAATAACACAATGTATTAGGAGAAAAAAAAATACAGCATATAAATTTCACCATTTCTATTTTAAAGTAAGACAACTGCCTGACCTTTGTATCTCTGCCATGTCCCTCTCCTGCTGGTGCAATTTTACCCTTAGAGATGTTATTTCCTGCAAATAACGTTTGTATTTTTCAGGATCGGTGTTCAGAGCACTTCTCTGAGCTGCCTTCAGTTTTTCAATTTCAGCTTTCAATTCTAAATTAGGCAAACCAGACACACAGCACACACAAAAAACAAAGACAAAATAGGATTTAGACATTTCAGTA
Organism: Nesoenas mayeri; assembly: GCF_963082525.1. NCBI lineage: Eukaryota > Metazoa > Chordata > Aves > Columbiformes > Columbidae > Nesoenas > Nesoenas mayeri. Next base: position 16,560,334 of record NC_137554.1, on the reverse strand, counting down.
CAAGAGTAAAAAATGAATCCCATTATTTAATTAAAAATGAGATACCTTTTCTCATTCTAGGTTCTCAGGTATAGCCTAAGATACCACCTGAACTTAGTAAAAAACAAACAAACAAACAAACTCCACAAACAAAACGAACAAAAATCAGCTGACAAAGAATAATAATATTCAAAGGAAGATACCCTAGGTTGCATTAGCCTGTTTGACTAGTGGCCCAGTCAACACAATAGATTATTCATAGTAACAACTCCTATGCAGCAAAAAGTTAAATACATGCAAATGAAAAACCCTCAAAGACTGCAGATGTCAACCTCACCTCTGATTAGTTTGGCATTCACATCTTCATTTACTTTAGCAATGTTGATAATTGAACAAGCCTGTTTTGCATAGCGAAGAGTGCTGAGTGTTTCTTCTGTGCTGCTAGCAGCTGGACTTATTGTGGCAATCATAGCAGTTTGTGAATTTCCACCCAGACTTTCCTTTAACAACCTTCATTTGACAGGAGAGTAGAAGTCAATCCTCAGGCCTCAACATTGAGACAAAAATGAAACTTCTTAAACTGGACAGATTACAAAATACTTAGGGTCTTGCTACTTATTTGAGAGTGATTGTTAGATACTTAAAATACAAACCAAGGCCCTGTTTATTCATCTTTACGTGATGCAACAGGCTAATTTCTTCCCTCCACAGTTAATTTGAGAGAGAGGGAGGGAAGGTGACAGGGAGGAAAGGGATGTGACGCCTACCGAATAGAAGAATCCACAATCTGAGAAATCCTTTACTTCTATATAAAAAAAATTCTGAAGCATACATACCAAGTAAGGACAGATTCCCGGTAAGGAATGAAAGTTTTCTTTCCATTTCGAGATTGTTTGGAGAGTGCAGAAATAACCTTTCCAAGCGTTAACAGCGATTTATTGATACTCACACCCTCCTACACAAAGCAAAAATAAAAGTAATTATAACGTTGTGTTTTCTTGTATGATGTTACAGTGATTTAACTGTGCTTATTCAACATATGGTACAGCTGTAGCATATTAAATGTCACTGCTGATTGAAAAAACAGCAATAAGATGCAAGAATAGCCTAAAAGATCTTCATTTGGAAAGAATAGAGACCCCAACTTTAAAATAAGCACTGTGACAAATCATCAATCTTAAGATGGCAGCTTGAAAGAAAGTCTCTTACTAGAAACTCTGTCTACTTAAAAATCCCCAAAGAAGTGACAACCCCCAGCTCCATGCAGTATCCAATTCATTATTTGGGAAGCCACTCGGACAGTTTTTTCTCATTCTTTCTAACGGATCAGTAGGCATGTAATAGCACAGGAAGCGCTATCCTAAGCAAGATCTGGCCTGCCATACTGCGCACTCAGCCCAGCTTCTTAGGGCCATCCACCCTCACCAGCAAAATGCCATGCAATACTGATAAGCATAAGGGCTGCATCATATCCTTTTATAACTGCAGTCCTTGGATGTGAGGATGCTTTGCAGTCAATCCTTTGCCAGTCTTGGTTTACCTTCAGCCTTTCTCCAGTGGTCTGAGCTGTTGAGCAGCATTCACTGCCAGCTAGATCAATCAGATTTATGTGACTGCTAAGCCTATGATCACGTTCTTCATCCACAAATTCTACCTGGGAAAAAAGGGAGATGTTTGCATTCGAACCAAAACAAAAACCCTGAGGACAAGCTGTTCACTTTAAATCCATAAAAAATTGACACTTCCATTTACTTTTTGACAGGATACCTTCGTGTACATCCCTTGAAGGAGACTAACTTCAGACATTCAACCATAGTATCAACTGTTTGTAGTTGAATAACCGTATAAGCATAAACTGCACAAACAACAGAGTAGCCAACTGTGGGTTTGGGTTTGAAGCTTGACTGTTGCAGCTATTCAATACCCACAGAAAACAATAAACTGTTACTGACTTCATCCAATGAAGATCAGCTAAAGTAGCCAACAGAAAAATCTCTGGACTAGTTCTGATGCGGGGGGGAGGGAGGCACAAAATCTAGAGGGGAAGAAGGAAGGATTAGCAAATTGGGTCAAAAAATTAAAGCTACCAAGAACAAAAAGCCCAAACCAACAAGCTACTTGTGAATGGAGAAAACTGGCAATCTGTAGAGTTATGAGGAGCTCTACCTATTTCACTTCTGACTTCAGCCTCATCTCACTAAGTCAGGTTTTGTCTCTTACGCAACTGTAAATCAGGTGAAGAGCTGTAGTCCCTATATCCTGGATACACATGGGTAAGAGAGGTATTCTGAAGCAAGGTAACTTTACACAGTGAACTGTGTTGAAACTGAGTAGAAACTGCATCTCGTGCCATTGTGCCAGCTCACCACCTGTAGAAACTTGGCACAGCTATCCACCTTGCATGGCCTAACCTTCTTCGAAGCCAATATGTATTGGCACCAGTGGGAAATTACGAATGGCCTCAAATTGTATTCCAGTTACATCTCAAAATTCTAAGAAGCTTGGAACTACACTCCTAGATCTGGCAGTCTAGATATATCTAATATTGCTGCTATAAATATATCATCAGAATCTACTCAAAACATGTAAAATAGAACAAGTTTTGCTGTGTAGAAAGCCAAGTTAAAATGCCCTGTGCTTTATTCATTTTCAAGTATATTCTCACAACAATTTCCTACTCAGCATATAAAATGACTTTTTACTACCCAATTTGAACAGACACAAAATACCTTGGTTTGTGTCATGACAAGAGTGAAGACAGAATGAGATCTAGAACTCTTGTCATTCATTACTGTAGCAGCTGTTGCTCTCTGCTTATTTCCTAGTTCAAGCCAACTCTGTAAGAGATAGAAGTCAGGATGTAAAACCAAAACCTACTTTGGATAGTTAACTGAAGCTTACAACATTTGCAAATAAAGTTACCAACAGAAAAGATAACTATATAAGGGAAGAATTAAGTTTAAGAGATAACCATGTGAAGAGAGTGAAGCTTGCCTGTATGTATGCACTTAGCTCCATTCTATAGGACTATTCTTCATTATCCTTTTACAAAATATAGACTACTAGACAGTCTGTAAAGCATTTTCTTCCCATCTCTGAAATTTAGTTTTCAGCAGTGAAGGAAGGAGCAAGTAGAAATATTTGTATTCCCTTTTGGTAACCAAATAACTCTTACCTGGATATCGGAGTAAGAACTGACAACATTCCTAAAGTAGGGGAAAAAGAAAAGTTTGCGTTCAGGCTGTTTTCTTTCTACATTTTTCAGTGCTGCCTGAGTTCTGACATATTTCCCCAATTGCAGACACAAAGCAAATATAACATGAAAGCTCCAGTCCTGAGACTTCCACACATTTATTTCACTAAAGTAATACACTAAAGGAAACACGCCAAGTCAAGCTAGACATGCGTATGCATTTTTGTTAGAACTACAGGATACTAAGATCTTGCCTAATTTACTGGTGAGCATACAAGTTTTCACAGAGCCTCCAGGTAATAATTAGCACACACTTTCAGGATTACACAAGATACCTATCAAAATGAAAACAGTTAAGACTTACACTGTCAGGCCTTCCACATATGGTCCCAACACTGGATGTTCTCTTACACGAAGCTAGTGAGAATAATTTTAAAAGAAAAATTATTAGGAGTGCAGTAGTTAGACCTCACAATCAGAAATATCTTAAAATTAAGAGAAAGCCTATCTATATCCCTAGCATGACACTTATCATCAACAAAACTTAGCATGAATCACCTACAACAATATTTTCAAGAAAATACCTACAACTGAATTTCTCCAAAACCCAGTTTTCTGTGATAAAAATCTATCAAGTTTCCAAGTTAAATAGCTTGGCTCAAAATCACTGACAAAACTCAGATGAAATCACTACTACTATAAACAAGACAGTATAGTTTTTATATAACTAGTCCACGTAAGTCCCAAGTTTAGGATAAAGGACTTATTTCGACAGCAAGTTGAATGCAGTATACCTTCTTTATCATAAAAGAATAAGAGGAGAGGAGGAGGCGAGGCAGAGGAGGAGGAGAGGCAGAGGAACTTCCTGGCAGCCCCATGGTTCTAAGCAGTAAATTATCCAGGGCCAAGAATCTGAAAGATACTATCCACACCTTAGTGCTAAGCTCTGTTACAGTTTAAGGCCTAGAAGAACTTAGCTGAAAGAAAAAATCACTAAAAAAGAGAACTGGTCTTGTTTTTAACAAATGTGATAGTAGTTTTCTGTAGCTGGGCACTATAAATACACAGAGGAAACAAAGTAGAGAAAAATTCTTCCTTTGCAAATATTAACATTTTTTCATGTACTTTGGACTGCAATTAGATGCATTGGGTCATTGGCAAAGGTATCCCAGCAGACAAAACTACATAGATGTTTTCAGAAAGTGAGTGGCTGTTTCAGCAGAGCTGAGAACTGAGGAGACTGATGGATCAAATAGAATTAGGTAAATACTCCCTCTGCCCCCAGACACCATTAGATGTCTCCTCACATTATCATCCCTCCATTTTAGAACTCCGTCTTAATTACAAGATTATAACTCAAATTATATTGCACAGAATAGTCTTAATGCAATCTGGACATTTAGATAAATAATAGTCTAAGAGACTTTTTATAAAGGCTGATAAGATCATCTTCATTTTGCAGATAAGGAAAGATGCTAACAACAATTTTGAGACATTCTGCTGAATTTTTTTTGTTTCTATTCCAGCAAGAATTTGTTTTGCTTAGCATTTCTTAAGTGCCAAGCATTTTACTTGCAGTTATATAGTAAGATTCTTTAATTGAATCCCATTATTCATAACAATCTAAAGTACTTAGGTAACAAAACAATGGTCACTTGTCATTTGTGCATTTTTGTGTACAGAATAGATGCCACTACTTTGAGATTATGCATATACTTTTTTCTGTGAGCAACTTACTGGTTGTTTCTTCTGTCCACTTTCAGCTTTAAAGACAAGTAAGTCATGAATTTTCTCATTGTATACTTCAAAAAAGCTCATTTCAAGATGATACAAAATCTAATAAAATTAATAATAAGAGAGTTATTAATATAGTCCACAAAATATCATGCTTTGTTTCAAAAATTAACCTCAATTAACAGATCCTGCTATTCAAAGTTACAAGCATTTGTACTGAAAGGACTTTCCAAGAGAAACGATATCCTAAACCAGGGACCTACTATTGCCAAGAATACAATTTATTTGAATTCCATACACAGCCATTCCCAGAAGATAGCTATCAAGCTTAAAAAAATGTATATACATCCACCTCAGAAGATTCAGTGTTGCTTTTTTAGTACATGAAAGCACAGTTCTGTTTGCACCTGCAGCAGTGTCATTCCCTCAGGGACTGCACTTCTACAACACGATACATGTAACAGAGAAAGCATGAATTGATGTTGTCAACATCCTGACGTGGAACAGAATAACCTAATGGAAAGATAAACCTTGAGTCTGACTACAGCCATTTAAAAAACAAACAAACAAACAAACAAACAAACAAAAAACAAAACAACAAACTTTAATGAAAACACATTTACTTCCTCTGAAGGCATCCAGGTCATCTTTTATTCTTTCCTCTCCCCGCCCTCCCTTTTTTTTTAAATAAAACAGAATTTTATTTAAGACACAAATAAGATTGAAGAAAAAACCTGAAGTCAGAAATACAAGACTAGAGACAATTTGCAGCAACTGAATCACCTATTCACAATGCACAAACAAAGGAATAAAAAACATACCTAGCAGCACTGCATTTTTAGCAATTATACTCTCTAGCCAAACTGAGTAATAAACAACCTTCTTAGATTTCTCCATGTCTATCAAATCTACAGTAGGATGAGAATATTACATGTTTACTGGTATCAGGATTTAGAGTCAAGAATTCAAGAAGAAAGCAATAAAGATATTTGGAATAGTTGAAAATAGAGGTTTGCCTGCATAAATTTAACTGAATGTTAAGCTCTACTGACCTGTCCTTACAGACACAGACAAACATACAAAGAATGCAAAGAACAGCCTCTGCAACCAGCATGTTTTGCATCAGATATTCCTTATCCAAGAAAGACCCAGTTTGGGTTTTTTCTTTTTAAGACATGAAATGAGTAGTTCATATTTTTAAGAATTTAAGTTAATTGTGTCTCCAGTTATGAATCTCTAAATTTACCATTACTACACCAATTAATTGAGGCAGAAAACGAATGCAACCCTTCATTAAAGCACTCTGGAAAGGATTACTACTTTGTTATTTTTAAATTCACATACCATAGGTGTAGGACAGGAATTCAAATCAAAATACATTGCGATCAGACGAAACTTTCCCACCCCCTCTCAGAAGACCACTCTTTCACAGAGAGTTATTTAGGAATAAAGATCTGTTCCCCAAACAGATAAGGAAACAAAATCTTATTTACAACAAAAATTTTAAACTCTTAAAAATAAAATCCAGATGGGAGTAGTTAATTTTTTTTTTTTAATTTCAGCAAGAATACTGAGCTAGAATACTAAAATTAGAATACTAAGATGCATTTCACTTTGATATGTGACAATGTTCAAAGATAATTTCATACTTTTGAGTTCTAATTTAATATGCCTCCACTAAAACTATGGTACCCACTAGGATTTCTTTTTACCTTACCTTATATAAATCTTATCTCGTAAGACATGCTCTACAGAGGAAAGAATCCTGCTCTTGTGACACATCAAAAATATCAGGGCCATATTTCTTTTTTACATTATTGTCATTAAGGAAGCAAAATAATGTTCATTTTGACTATTTAAGGAACCCTGTTAATCAGAAGTACTAACAGAAAAAAGATCTGAATCAGCAAAAGAACACAGACATTAATAAATTACTCACCACTAAGATATAAAATTAAAGAATGCAACAGGTATCAAAATACTGAAATGCATCAGTTTCCTCATAATTCAGTGTAAGGTCAATGGCATAAGCACCCTACCTGTTGCTTGTCCATTTGTGCTATTCGAGTAAAAAGATCTTCACAAAGTCTTGGAATTATCCCTCGGTCTTCATCGAATCCCATCATCCTGTAGTTAAAAACCTGCTAGTTCAGTTTTGCAACCTTCTGTAGCTAGTGTTAATATTAATTGTGTAGCTTGGAAGTTGAAATGCTATATGCTTCTAAGTTACAGATGTAATAAGGAATAGAAATCAATCTGGAAAGAGCTTTCATTTTCTTCATTAGACATAGATACATAAAAGTGTTCTACAGCTAACTTTGTCTCAATTATTATAGATATGGTTTTATTATTTTTAATTTGTTTTAAATATTGAATTGTGTTAAAATGTTTTCACATAACTATGAAATCTATTCCATATAATCTCTTTTCATGACTTTACATTGCAAAACAATTGGCTCTTACACAATTTTAATAACTATTATTAGAACTTACGTGTATGATTTTCCAGAACCAGTCTGCCCATAAGCAAAAAGACAAGTGTTATATCCCTCAAAAGCTCTTTCTAGGAGTGGCACTGCTAAAGTTTTATAAATCATCGCTTGACTTGCAAAGTTAGGATGACGTTTGTCAAAAGACCAGAAAGAGAAGTCGTAATTGAAGCTGTAAACTTGGTTAGTGGCTGGATTTCGTACAGCTGTCTCTGAACCACTCATGGAGATTACAGGGAGCGAGTTTTCATCTTTCTCTCTGAATAGAAAGGGGGAGGGGGGGAAACAAAAATCATTAACTACATGGCTTTGAGTTAGTCTTTTCAATCTACTGCCTATGAAAAATAAAAAGTTCAGTAATCTTTGTTAAAAAAAGCGTAATGAACATACAAAGTATTCAAGCTCAAAGTACTTCAGCTAACGCATATGTAAAAAAAAAAAAGCCCCAAAGGCCTATAAGATTTTATCAAGAGTTTTAATTCACTTTGTCTTAATGTCGCATGAAATATCAGCTGATTTCAAAGTACATATTATATCCTTATTGGGTCAATGATTAAACAACTCAAAAAATACAGAGCAGGAATCAACATACACTATAAAAGCCACTATCAGCATCAGAAATAAGCCCAGGATACAAACCTGTTACTGAAAGGCCGTACACGCACAGCTACAGTCACTTTGCTGTTTTCCACTTTGAAAACATCTTTCTCAGCGCTATTGCTCTCAGCCGGAGTTTCTCTGTTCTCTCTTTGTTTTGAACTTGTATTCACAGAAAGAGAGCTGGAGACACTGGTTTTCTTTTCAGCAAGAATTTGAAGATGAGTAATTTGTTTATTTGAAGTAGACAGAGATGGTTGATCCTGAGAAATACTGTTCTTTGGTGTAAGCTGAAACCTTTCTGTTGAACCTTTTATTGGTGTCCTTGGTCTTTCCAAACTGTTTTGTTTTACCATGAAGTGTTGCGACCTTTGTTTTCCAGCTAGATTATTTATAGGACCTTTTTCATTCAGTTGGTCTCCTGATATCCTATTAATATCTTTGGAGGCAACTAATTTTTCTGACTTAGGAACTTCATTTTGCAATCTTGTGTCAGCAGCACTTGTCCTATATTTTAAATCCGTGCATCTATCATTTTCACACATACCATCAGCAAAGCCAAAGGAATCCTTGCTGTTCAGGTTACACTGCAACTTTGTACTTGACTGACCCTCAGTTGACTTGAAGCTTAGTTTATTATCATGAGTATCATTAATACCTGGCAGAAGTGCAATCTTGTAATGTCTTTGTGCAGCAGAGTCATCATTTTCTTTTCCAGGCACAGTACTCTGATTGATTTTACTGTTCTCTATGGAGCCAGTCCTTACACGTCTCTGCAGAGCAAGTTTTTTTCCCATTTGTGTATTTTCCACGCCCTGTGTTGTGTTTGTATGCACTTGTTCACTACTGGACACTGATTTTTTTCCTGTTCCAGGTCTTCTCTGAAGTGTTAATCTGCTTTCGAGTTTAAATGTAGCTGATGGGTCACTCACTTTTTTACAGGCTGAAATCACGTAAGTCCTATTTATCTCCTCAGTCTTATTCTGTGAACATGAAAGCAGACTATCCTTTTCTTCTCCTGATACCTGTGATTTCAATTGCTGCCCAGACAAGGTATTCTGTGAAGAAGTCTTCTGCGAAGTGGTAGCACATTGTGCTTCAGAAGAACTTGTTGCAGGAACTGTGTAAATAGGCATTTTGTCTACCAGCGAGTTAAGATTAGGTTTTCAATAAGTACAAAACTTTAATTAAAAGATCATTTCTAGTTGCTGCCTCTTAAGGAACCTGGGGAGACAAAGCAAAAATTTTTTATTATGCTTGTGTCCAGTGTGAGTTATGTTTTGGTGCACAGGGAGCTCTTTACACATACTGCAGAATATTATGTTGCTCATCTCATTTCACCTCCAGCACTTAAAACAAAAAGAAAAGTAATTCTTCTATATTTGAATGAATGCTTCTGCCAATAGTAGACTATTTGATTCTGTTTATTGAGCTATATTATTTGTTCCAGAAAGTAAACCAAACATCATGAAGAAGCACCAGTTGGTACAAAGAACAATCTATTTAGCAACAAAGATCACACTTCTGCCAAATGATCTACCATGGTTCCCAAAGAAAGGGAATTCAAGATCATGCTTCCACTCACTCACAACTATTTATGCGCATAGTGTTTCACAACTAACAGACTCCAATAGAACAAAGTTATTAACATGAAATAGGAAATCTGTGAACTTAGAAAGGAGATTTTTGACAGTATTTTGATATATAAGAAGCACTATCAGAATAGAATACTTAATAAATATGACTATTACAATATGTTTGGACACTATTTTAATTCACTATAGTACACGCATGCATAGCAACAAAAAAAGATCCCTCACCTAGGGAACAGAAGAAAAACTGTAAAATGTGTTCCACATCCTTTCTACATGTAATTATTTAGAATGTTGTATATACCAAATCTGTATAGAAAAGCATGCTTTCACTGTTGCATATGCATCATAGTTATTGGGTTGTTATATGTTTGACATCACCACCCACTACAGACATGCCAGTTGCAATTAATTTGCTATTAAAAGTCAACAATAAGTCATCTGCCTTACATCTTCCAAAAATTGCACACATCATTAACAAAAGAGGCAGATGGTGAGGGGGGAAAAGGAAAGCAGGAGATTTAGAAGCAACCATTTAAGCATTGCTCCAACAGAAGTTTCTTTTAATGCTACACTTTTAAGTTACAAGTTTTTGGAGTACTCTCAGAATTTATGTGATTACATCCACCTCTACATGTGTCATGACTTCAAGGTTTTCACAACTCAAAAGTTGTGAGGAAAGTTTCAAGAATTTCCAACCAGGATATATTTATTGCTCAATCCAGTTTAACATAGGAAGCCACTTTCCATGAGCTCTAAAATACACATTCTGTGTTTCCATCTAGCAGTCAGTAAATAAACACAGTCGTAAGCCATGAATTGCTTTAGTGTTTTCTGAGAAGACCATCTTTTCCCTTCAACTTTAAAATAAGCAGCAAAATAACAGTTCTTCTCTCCTGTTGCTATAGCTGCGCCTCACAAATATTCATAAAGCTTTTCTGTAGAAAACCTTAACCTCTCCATTAAAATCTCCTTCATTTTCAAATAAGGTTCAAGACTTGTTAAAAATACACTTGTTCTTCATTTTTAATTTATTACAAATGCTAATTAGATATGAAACCCAAGTGTTCAAAGCTGAGGAGAAATCGATATCTTTACCATCCCTTAGCAAACCCACAGGCGAGACCGCCTAAGGCTCTCGGCACAGCCACAGATCCGTTTTACAACCGCGGCGCTGCAAATGCCCCCGGGCCCCGCCGGGTGGCGGAGCCCGCCCGCAGGGAGAAGGCGAGAGCGGCGACTGACCTGAGGGGACTAGGCGGGGCAGGACCTCCGGAGCCCACCGCCCCGCACTACCGACCCAGACAACGTCCCACCCGTACGGCGAGCAGCCGCAGCGACACCCGCCCCGCGCCGGGACCCCTCACCTCACAGCGGCCGCTCCCCAACCGCCGCCCTCGCGCCGCTCCGGCCAGGCCTCGCGCTCACTCCCTGCCCCGTTTGAATGCGCCGGGCCCGCGGGGATTGGCTCCCGCCGACACGCGTCAGAACGGGCGGGCCCGGCGCTGGGAGCCGCCCTCGAGCCCGAAGCGCCCCAGCGGTTCCGGGGCCGCTCCCAGCGCCGCGGCCCGTTGCCCGGCCCAGCGCTCTCCTGAGCCAGGCGTTTGCTGCTCTGCAGGGCTGCCCCGCCGCCGCCAGCCTGCGGCCCATGAGCCCGCTGTACCCACCAGCCCGCTACAGGGAGCTGCTCGGCAGGCGGCGGCGAGCAGCGCTCAGAACGCAGCGCTTCTCAGCCCTCCCATCAGAGAAAACGGGAGGATTGCAGGATGAAAAAGATTATCAAATACCGCTTCACGAAATCACCACAAGACATAAAAACCGGTCTCTTGCTAAGAAGGATGGGTGCGTTTTATAACAGATTGGGCACTTACTGTACTACTGAGCTAATAGGAGAAAGTTAAGAAAAAGTGCAGCAGAGGAAGACAAAAAGTATGGTGGGGGGAGGAAAAGCAAGTTAAAAACGTGAGTTTTTTCCCTGTACCAGATTATGTTGTAGTAGTAGCAACAGTGAATAGAAAATAGTAGAATAAATCATAACAAATATGTTTCAGATTAGCAGAATTCATAGCAGGATTTTGTCATTAGTAACTATATAAATCTGTTATTATTAAAGAACCCCTGGCACCATCAGCTCCCTTGCAGCAAGTAAGACTTTGTTTCTAGTTGGGGGAAAAAAAAAATCAGCTACTAAGCTTTTAAAAATTAGTTTCCTACCAAACTAAGTCATTCTATCGTATTGCTGTCCTTTGGCCAAAGAGCAGGCAATGCACAGGGCTAACTTCTAACTGCCTGGGACATCTCAGGCTGCCAAAAAGGGATGATGCATCACAGCAGCACGAATTTCCCAAGCCTCAGCCTAAAATTTAAAAAAAAAAGTTTTGATTACGACCTGTCTCAGACTTCAGACGTTAAATCATGCAACACTACCTTAATATGGTTTTGTCCTCATTTCCTGAAAAAATTGAGATAGCATCTGGTGTCAGAGCACGGCAAGTTATGCTTAAATGAGTAGTAAACAAGTAAATACTATTAGTTTCATTAAGTAAGAACACAACTTCTAATTTAACTTATGTGTCTTATTCTATTTCTCTACAATACTACTGAGTATTTCTGCTGTTGCAAAGTGCTTGAGCAGGACTTTCAAGTGGTTCACAGGCAATAAAGGCGAAACTAATCTTTCAGTACTGTTTACCAACAAAACTTGCATGTATGTTCACAAGAAATCCCCAGAGAACATACTGAGGATTCAGCCAAATGTTCCCTGTGGAAGCTTTTATGTAAACTAACAGGAAGAAATTGAGGCTTGTTTTGGTCTGTATTTCAAAATGAATGAAATAAAAATGAGACTCCTTTAAAAAATGAATATATTAACTTCTTTTAAAAAGGCAACATACAAGGCAACATAATTCCACATTTATTTTTAATCACACTTTCATTATAATTACATAACTATAAATATATCTTTATTACCTCTGATAATTATTTTTGTCGTGTTTTCTAATAATGTCCGTAATATTATCTCCTGTTACAAGGCTATTCTGTAATTGTTTAAGTCTCTGTTGTTCCCTTCTTTTTTGGTCATGAAGATACGGGGAATTAAGCAGCTGTGGGGGAAGGATGGTGCCCGTTGGTTTTACTCTCTTCACAACATCCCAAAAGAGCTTCTTGCTGTTGTTATTAATAAAAGTAATTGCAGTTCCACTGTGACCCAACCTTCCTGCTCTTCCAACCTGAAAATGAAAAAACTCATTTTAAGGTAGCAATATTAAAGGGAAATCCTTCATATATCCTTAAAGTTTATTTTCTGCTACAAAACAGCAACTAACCAAAATGACAAGGCCGACTCTTTTTATCTTATCCTCGAAGCACAAAGTTTTAATAAGCTTCCTGAATTCAGGAAATGTAGATCTGAAGCTTCAGCTTAAACACATCTAAAATTACCACTTGTTTATGGGACATACCAGAAGTCCAACATTGATGCTGAGATATATGATACAGCCCATGGGCAAAGGCTTACAGTAAATCTGGTTCGAACTAAATGTTTTTTAAAAAATGCTCATTACAGCAATGCCACATATATTTGTCTTGTATCAAGCACAATATGTACAAGCATGACCTTTAAAAAGTCCTTTCAATGTTCTAGTAACTTTAAATTATTTCTCAATATTATCCAAAGTGTTTGAACAAATCAGAAAAGAATCTACAAAGACTTTCTATTTTGGAAGAGACAGCAGAGATAGTACACTAATAATGGTACAGTTTTGATGCTAGGAAAGACCATTTTTATTTACTTATTACTTGCCTGAAACTTTAGCAGAAAGAGAATTAAAAATCAGAGAGATGCAGTGCAGTTAGTAACACAGAATACTTCAGGAGTTATGAGACTGGATACTTCCAGAGGTCCTTCCCAGCAGTTCAGAACAGGGCTAACTCCAAAGTTAGATCAGTTCACTCCAGGCCTTGTCCTATTGAGTTTCAAGCACTTCCAAGCTTACAGATCCCACCACCTCTCTGGGCAGCCTGTTCCACTGCCTGACTACTCTCCTGGGCAAAACATTTTTCCCTGTTACGAGGCCAGAAGAACCTCCATTGCAGCAAGTTGTGACTGTTTGCTCTCATCCTTTCACTGTGCATCTCCAACAAGAGCCTGGCTCTGTCTACTCTTTAACCACCCATCACCAGACAGAAGACAGCAATTAAACCTCTACTCCAGCCCAAACAAGCCCTGTTCCTTCTGCCTCTCTTCACATGTCACGTTTAGCAGGCCCCTGACTTTGCCTGGACCCTGCAGTTTGTTGTCTTTTCTTGTAGTGATGGTCTCAAAACTGGACACAGGAGTAGATTACCACGGCTTCAGAAAGCTAAAAAGAGGGTAATTATTAGTTCTTTCAATCTGCTAGCCAACCTTGGGTTGGGGTGCGTGTACGTATACATAAATAGACACACACATGCACAGCCTACACATCATCTTTTTTAAAGCAAGAAATCCTCAGAAAAAAAAAATCAGAGGAGATACTGGAGCAGGAAGATGGAATGAAAAGCAAGTTCACACCTGGTTTCCTGATTGTGTTATGTGCACATCCCACACTGCAGATGAGCTGCAGCACAAAGAGGGGTATTTGGCCCTTCTTCACACAGACAGTCAAAACATGGTAAACTTTGCTTTCCATAGACACAAAATGATACAAGAGAATACAAACCAGGAAGAATAATACTGCAGACATAATTGATATAAAACCACTCTTCTAGGTTTTAGTAATTTATATAGGAGATACAAGAACAGTTTTATAGTTATTAGTAATATACATAAGAGACTTATAGAAGAGAGATTCAGCACCTTTCTCTCCTATAAAAATAATATTCCGGAGAGAAAAATAATCTTTACGTCTACATCTAAATTTCCATAGGTGGGTGTCATATTTCAGTACTCTTTTCAAATAATGCTTTAGCAATTTATTTACCTGATGTACATATTCATCCATACTTGAAGGCATATCAAAATTTACTACCAGTTTGACATTGACAAGGTCAAGCCCCCGTCCAAGGACTCCAGTACTTACTATAACTTCATATTTCTCTTGAAGTAATCCCTGCGAGCGAGGAATAAACAAAAATTAATTCTTTTTCCTTAGCTGTATTTTGAAACTCCCCAAGCACAGGCTAGAGTTAGTTATACAGTGTAAGAACACACCCAGTGGGATTATTCTGTTGCAGAAGAGAGAATGCTCGCCCCTGTATTCTTGATTTAAATAGGAATATAGTTCACAGAGGTAATTAAAAAGAGACCAAAGCCACAACTTTAATTTAAAAAAAAAAAAAAATCGATTCAAGTTAAATGCAAATTTAAATTCCCATTCCAAAGCAAATAACCTATGAAATAGTCTCCAGTATTTATTTGAGTTTAAAATAGCATTAGTATCTACAGTTTTGCTTGGTCACATCTGTCTGTCTGCTACTCCAGCAACAGTCCAGGTTTTACTGCAGAAAAGTAGTAAATTATGACTTAACTCATTCAAATGAAGCCATCTTTAAAAAAAAAAAAAAAAGCCCACTTAAATCTATCAAAACCCCCATAACTTTAGGAGGCACAAACCTGTAATATGTCTGTTCTTTCCACCTGAGACTTTTCAGAATGCATAGCTGTACATTGCAATCCTGTAATCTTATGAACAGCATCACTCAACAGATCTGCTCCTAGTTTACAGTCCACAAACACCAACACTGGAGGCTTGAAGAGTTTCTTATCCTGTAAAATCAAACAGTTTGTGTAAGAAGGTATTACAACAGTTTGCTGCTCATTATCAGCAACTTGGATTCGATTTATTCTGCTCACTTTCTCTAATATTAACAACACTTCCAGAAGAACAAATGTTCTTAGACTCTAGATAAGAAGGAACAAGATACCAGCCATGAAACTATACCAGTCTGTACATAATAAACATATAATGATTTGTAGACTCAGAACCTAAGTTTATACCAATACATGCTTTTTCTGGATGTCAGAAGCCTTATTTTATTTCTTTATATGTTACATAATAATTCAGGATTTATTTAAGTTCTGAGGTTCAGTTAAAGACTGTTATTTTCTTATTTCATATTTTCTTACTGGATAACCTCAGCCAAGATGCCAGAATTCCCCCCCAAAGCACTCATAAAAGTTATGTCTTACTATTCGTATAACGAAAATTCAAGAAATAACTAAATTAGCTTTCTTTACTGAGTTTTAAAATGACAAACGACTCCCAGGCCATAAAGCAGCTATAACAGTTTAAGAAAGTCCTGTTCCTCTGCCACTCACAGATGACCATTACAAATCTTTGGGATGCCATACTGTGAATCACAAACAAACAAACTAATGATCATTTTTAACTTGGATCCCAGCACAAGAATCTAGTTTGCTCCTGCACAGGAGGAGATGTGAGCCACGGAGGTGGAGTAAACCCTGAAATTGCCATTAAAGCTCCTACATTGCAGAACTACTGAACTAGTTACACTGCAGTTATATGCTTAACCTCATGCCATCTCTTTACTACACACAGATGAGAACTAAAGACAAGAAACTGACAGCTGTGTAAAGACATTAATAATTTTATAAGTTGTTTTTATGAGAAAAACTCTACACTTACATTTAGTATTTCAAACAGCTTTTTCTTTTTAGATGGTTCTTCTACCCACAAGATAATTTGGCGAACATTGGAACATGGCAGATTCTTTTCTCCAATTGTTATTCTTACAAAATTGTGTAGAAGCTGATCTGCCAAGTGTTCAATGCCCACTGGAATCGTGGCTGACACCAGTATGGTTTGATGATCCTGAGAGATGTCTTCCAAAATATCCAACACTTGCTGCTGGAAACCCATTTTTAACATGGTATCCACCTAAGTGAAAAATATTACATTTGTAACAGATTTTTCCATAAACAGCAGAATCCTGAACTTGAATTGACAGAAGAACCATAACGTGTATGATTGACATGTAATAACCCAAATGCTGGAGTATTTTCAGTCAGAAGAAATGCCAGGTGAGAAAATTAAAAATGAATGGTTCACACTGGTCTAGCAGCATTACCTTGTCAGGTATCTAAGGCTTTTATAGACAACAGAACATGCATTGTTCAAATGCATTTCAAATTCTGTTAAAAATAATTTTTCTCTTAAAAAATATATTTTATCTTTATAATGAACACTCTGTATGCTTAATTAATTTGATTAGGCACCCACACTGGCTCTTCAAGGACCTCTGTATAAGCAATACAGCTTCAATAACCAGAAACTTACTTCATCCACCACTACAATTTTTATGCCATGCAGTTGAACAGAACTTTGCTTTAAAATCTCAAGAAGTCTTCCAGGTGTTGCTATTATAACCTAACAAGAGACAAAAACAAACAAACAAATAAGAGCAGTTAGAAATTCCATTACAAGACAGATGACTGTCCTAGAAAACCTGTCAAGTTACAGCACATAGGTGACACGGGCACTAACTGGTGAAATTACTTACATTCAAATAAGTCCTAAAATATTTATAGATAACTTAATATACTATCAAATGAGGTTTCCCTTTTGAGAAAGGGAAACAGACCTTTTAGAACTCTAATGGAAGTGTCTAAACATAAGCAATGTAATCTGCATTAAAAACAAACTATCTTTGCTATAAACTATAACCCCTCGTCTAAAAAATGGCTTCTTTCAGTCTTTGAAAGCACCAATATCATGTATGAAACTTTTTCAAAACCAAAAAAGCTATTATATGTTTAAGCAGAAGTCAAAACATGTAAAGAAAAAAAAAAAAAACAACTTGAAAAGAAGTTTTCAAGGGCTAACAATATTTTAATAGTTTAGACTTAGGAAATCTTTGTGTGTCCACACGTCAACAGTAACATTTTTCTGTGAACACCATGAAAACGAAACTCTCTGCAGGATCTTTCCAGGCCATAGTCCTTACCTTAATACTCTGCTTGAGACGATGGAGCTGTGGTGGCAGTGGTAAACCTCCCACTAGGAGAACTGTTCTCATGTTTGGTAAACCAGCCATCAGTTCTTTGGCTTGTCTCTCTATCTGAATTGCTAACTCCCTTGTTGGTGCCAAAATAAGGGCAGATGGAGTTTCAGTCTAGAAAGAGTGGGAGAAATCTATTAAACATGGAACTGCCTTATTATTTAGACAAAAACCTTTCAAGATTAAAATCTCTCAGCTACTGCGGATACAATTGGATTGCTAATACCCTTTCTATGTGAAGACAGAAGGATTACACCTTTAACAGGCCAGGGAAGCCTATCCCTCAATTACTCAACTTTTGAAAACAAAAAATCAATGTATGTGTTAAATACACTGTGAGAATATCTTCCTGACAATGAAAAACACCCAAGAAAGCTAGTTGTCATTTGTAAAGATTGGTTTTTTCTATTTTAGTTATTGCACTTAATCTGTAACAGATATTCAGAATAAACTCCACATGAACTCAAAACACAGGATGATAGTTGAATCTAGAGTCATTGAAAAGAGGTTTAGAAGTCTTGGTATTACAGGAACAGGCTATTTCCCTTTACTGTCTTGCACACCACTAAGTAAAAACATTAGGTATTAGCCAGAGAAGGTAAGCAGTGATAGGAACTTTATACAGCAAAAACATGTGTCTTTGAAATTCAAAAACAAAATCAAAAACTCTTCTGACCCGCTATTAGTCAGCTAGGTAGAGATGAATCATTAAAGTCGTACAGTCTTAATTTTTCTTTTGTTCCTTATAAATATGGACCTTCAAAGAAATTACCAGCTCTGATACTTCTGCAATCCAGAAGACAAAAGCTACTGGTAGGAATTCCTCTCAGATTAGCACAGATTCCTGATTCCAGTTAACCCATATTAACAAAGTAAAATGTACATAAGGTAAAACAGGGGGCCGAGGGGAAAGGTAGAAAAATGGTCTAGCTCCAAGGTGCATTATTTCAGTAATACTGATCACCCTTTCAGCAGATAAAGCTCTCTCATATACTGGTACTACAATCATGAACTCAGCAGTTTTCTGGATGGTGTTTCTGCGTTTCTTTCTGGTCTTTAACTGGAATATTTACAAGCGACCAACAGGCGGAAGTTGTTCCTATCCCACTGCATCATTGAAGCAACTACATTGCTAAACACTTGTGTCAGGAAAGGCTTTTTGAGTCATTTTCAACTGAGCAACAGTGTTTAACTGAACAACTTACTGCCACAAAAGCAGGTATTGATATAGATGTGGAGAAGCCAGGAACTGTCAAACATTTCATAACCAGATTACCCCTATACTCTTAACATGTCATCTCCTTTTATGTTAAACATGAAAATTTTTTTTAACAACAAAATTTCGTGATGTGTACATTAACTTGTAACCTGGAGATGAAGAATAAGATCATGTAGAGAAATATTATTCATTGAGGCTCCAATTTTGTGCATGTTATTGTAAGCATTTAACTGTCTTGCAGACTTAAAAGACAATCAGACAGAGGAGGTACTGGGCTGTAATACCCCTGTTCTTAAATGTTCCCATATAATACCTTCCATTCTTAAAACTAACGCTATTGCACTTTAAAAATTAAAAGAGTCACTTAAATAATCTTTATTCATTTGGAAAAAAAATCATTGAAAAAAATAAATACATGTGTGTATGTTTGTTTGCCTTATAAAGGCATCTAAACAGTCTCAAACATCAACTAGAATCAGGTCCAAAATTTTCAAATATATTCTTATTCATCCCTTTTTGAATAAAACTGTTAAAGCAAAAAGCAATACTAAAGCACAAACAGGTACAGTACACTGTTTGCCATTCCTTCTCATCACACATTCATGTTCTTACAAAGCTAAAGTTTTCTTAATTGCTTTTTCCCACAGTACCAAAGGGGAGACTGTATAACTCAAGGATTTCAGAAATTATACAACCCCAAATTCCTGTAGTTATTTGATGGTCAGCTGAACATACTCCAACAGAAATCACTCTCTGAAAGTACACAAATGCCAAAAAAATCCCTTTTGGCCATCTGAATTATCAAGAGATAGGAACAAATACCAGAAGAGTGCCTGCAATTACTTTTGCTTGCTATTTTAAGTCAGGTAGGAAATTTACCACAGAATTAAGTTACCCTTTTTAACAAGGAGAAACGGTACACTAGGTAGTGTTAATAGAGTTGCTCTATCTCCTGACCAAAGCAAAAAACCATTGAAAGTCATTAAATGTAATGAGCACCTCCCCCCCCACCGAGAAACAATGCTCCATCAATCAAAAGTAAAACATATCACTGAATGTCAATTAAAACCCGTGCAATCACATTCTGAGTTATACTGGGAATCCAAGAGACAAAACTGCAAACCACTTTCCCTAAACACACAAAGTTTCATTACCTCTTTCAAAACCTTCATAATAACAGGGAGTAGGAAGGCGGCCGTTTTTCCCGAGCCGGTGTCTGCACTAGCCACAATATCCCTCCCTAGTAGTCCAACAGGGATCATTTGCATTTGGATGGGAGTTGGGACTTCATAGCCAGAATTCTTTAAATTATGGTTTAAAGTTTCAGGAAAACCACAGTGTTCAAACTCTATAATTGGTCTTGGAACGTGCTGGCCCTGGACAGCAATACCTAACTGCAGTTTAAGGTTCTCAATCTGCTCATCTTGCAAACCTAAAATAAAGGAATGATCTTTGTAGAAATAAGGTGTATTAAGCAGGTGAGTTTCTGCTTGAGATTCTGCTTTTGTGAGTTGATCAGTTTTTAGCTTTTTTTCCTTTTCTTGATGTTGTAGAAGGTGTTTGGCTTTACATTCCAAGCTACACACATCTTCATCTGTTTTATCACAGATATACTCTCCATAACGACCACACACAACACATACAGGTTCTCCAGGTTCTGCCCAACGCTGAGATTTGCTGAAGGATTTAATGGGTTCTTCTGAAGAGCTGTCTTCATCAGTATTTTGGTTGTCCTTTCCCAAAGTTGTGTTAGCAACACCAAGATCTCCAGTTACAGGCTCTGTGCTTTCTTTTACAACTTCATTCAAATTGCATCTTGAAGCAGAAGTTTCCGTTCTGCCTGACTTACAGTCTTGGAACTCGGTGGTCTCCTCCAGCAAAGATCCTCCAGAAGACAATTTATTTTTCTTAGCCGTACAACTTTTGTCATCATCAGCAGCCCTCTTGACTTTAACAGCTCTTGGTAAAAACATGCTTCAGTACACTAGAAATAAAATTGTTACAGTTGTTAGAAACTACCACCATTAAGAAAGGTATTACACATTTTACTGTTACCACACACACAAAACTCCCCAAAATCTAGGAAAAAAATACATTTGCAAGCCTAGAAATCAACTTTAATAACCTGAGAAGATCTACAAACTGCCTTGTTTAAAAATTATCTTGGTCTTTACAGCACTGACGTATTGCAAAGCAGTACTTTAAAATAACAGTGGAACAATAACATGGAACAATACAGAGAGATCCATCTACCGCTACTTTCCAGTATTACACATTTATAGCTGAATGAAAACTTAGATAAATTTTCTGACAGTGAAAAATCCATTTTGAAAGTCAGTCATATTTAAATCCTTGGAGAGTTTAGTTGTTTCTAAGATGACATATAGAAGCAGAAACACGCATTCTTCCAAGCTACGAAAACAAACAAAATCATCAATTTTGAAAAGGGTGTGAGATTTAATACAGGAGCCACCCAAACCCACTCGTTTTGTTGTACTTCTCAAAATCCACCCAAATTTAAGAAGGCTGTAAACTTTGAGATCTGTTTAGAGTCAGGCTCTTTTTATTCAGGGTCTCCAAGAAAGAGCAAAGACCTACATGGTCCATTTGCCAAGTCTCTACTGTAGTACAAGGAAGCTGAATTACGTGTTCATAAATAACCGTAACTTTTATATTCTGAAACTTTTAGTAATTGCCTCTGAAAGTGTCAGATGTTCTCACCAATTGTTTCGTATGTTACAATCAGTAAACAAAGTACACAAAATACCGTGATTTTATTCTGAACTAATTGCATTGTGCATACCAGTCTCTGGCAATTTCTTTTTGCATCAGCTTTCTAAAAATACACAAAGCCAGCCCTGTGTTTACAGACGGTTTTTGTTGTGCCCAACTCTACGCAGCCGGGGCAGGCGGCTCCCGCCCAGACCAGCTCTGCGGGCTGAGACCCGCGGGCGGGACGAGCTGCCCGGGCGGAGGGCTCACAAGCCAGACCGCACCACTTAATCACTCGCACCTAATGAGAACTGCCCACAACAAACCTCCTCACAAGCTCAGAAACCCCTCAGGTGCGGGGCGCACCCCGCGCTCCCGCGAAGAGCGGGGCTGACACCCCTGACGGGCTCCTCGGGGTCCCCTCCTGCCGCCCGCGGTGCCCGCGCTGGGCCGGCCCTGCCCGCGGGGCTCCCAGGCGGCTCGGCTCTCTCCTCCCCGCCTGTCCAGCTCTCCTCTCCGGCAGCACCTACACACCCCAGGCGAGACCAAGACAGCGCGCAGCCGCCTGTGTCCGCCATCCTCCCCCGCCGCCCTGCCCGCACCCCCGCTGCGAGGCGGAGCCCGGACCCACCTCCTCCCCGCCGGCGCAGGGACGCCGCCTCACGTACCGCTACCGCCGGGCCGGCCCCGCCGCCTCCCGTCACAAAATGGCGGCGGTTCCTGCAGGCGGCGCCGGGCGAGCCCGGCGGAAGCGGGAGCCGGGACAGCGGCCGGGCCGAGCGGAGGGGCGGCGAGCCGCTGGGCGGGGACTCCCGGCCTCACGGGCCCAGTCAGGCCCCACAGACGGGCTGAGCCGAGGCACTCGCTGCCGCCCGCCGCTTTTCCCGGGGAGGGACGCGGGGCGGGAGCGGGCGGGCCTGCGTACTCGTCTTGGGAGGGGAAAACCGCACCGCCGGGAGGTGTCACCGCGGAGCGCAGTTCGGTGTGGGGGGATGGAGCGCGCAGCCTCTTCGGGCCTGCGGGCCGGGCTCACCCGCACTGCCGAGCTACCGCCCGATGTGTCAGATGCTGCGAGCACACAAGTATTTGCACACGTAAGAAAAACACGTTATTACTGCACATGATGCAGGCACAAGGTATGCAGATAAATGCTCAGCACATGCACTGGCCCATTTAAAACACTTAGAAGGGCATGGTGAGAGCACTATTCATATTTTCAATAAATAAGCACACCTTGTTTACATCCCAACGCATGAGAACACCAGAATTTACCACATTTCACTGTAGGCTAAAATAAACTTGCAGAGTTAACTGGAATCTGTGTTCTGCAAGGCAGTCTCGGTGCAACCCCTGTGCCAGTGCCACTGCCCACCTAACCAAAGCACGGCAGAGCCCTGAGGCTTGGGTGGGTGTCCACTCAGAGGGTGATGGGTTTGGCTGCTTGGCCATTGTGACCAGAGTGGTCACTGCTATTCCTGTTCTTTCTAAGAACTTACGTCACCAAAAAGAGGTGAGTCAACCTGTCCCAGATCCTCCCTTGCAACACCTGGCCCCCGGGGCAGTGTCACTGTGCCTGCACCGTTTGCGGGAGGCCCTGGTTTTGGCACAAGCAGGAAGACCAGAGTATTCCCAAAGTAAAAACATACACCCTGACCATAAATTATTTGGGGCATGGGAAATATATTGTGGGAGATACCCAAGTCGATGTATTCCCAGACACTTCAAATCAGGTAGTACTTAACTTCCCTCCTCCTCCAACACTGATCCCATTAGGCTGAAAGCATCCACATTGATGGGGAGATCCATTTTCTGGCTCATTACACTTGCTGGTGACCACCACCATTTCCTGCTAAAAGAGAGAATCCATAAATACCAGCAGCACCTTTGGAAACATGGTTTAACGACAGTGCAGTGGGAACGGGGCTAAAACATGCAAAGCTTTCAAGCAGCTGGCTGCAGCATTCTGCAACATTCAAGTGCTGTCACACCTGAAACAAGGTCTACGTTGAAGTATGCTGGATTTGGCCTGGGGAGGGGGGACTTTTAATTAACTAGTACAACTGGAAGAGACTAGTGGGCTTCTGGGAAGATTAAGTAGGCATTTCCAGACCTGAAAAAAATTTTCAGGCAGCCTTCACCCTCACTCCATACATCCTTCATTTTCTGTGAAAAATTCCCACCTTTCTCTGATTCAGCCTCTGTTATTCCCCTTTGTTTTCAATGACTTTCTTCATTTTCCCTCCCGGATAGTTTCTAACATAGACTAATTTCCTTTTCTTACTTCCATTTTTACAAGGTCATTTCCTGGAATTCAAGCCATCATTTGCTAAATAAAGACCAGTATTTCAACAATATGCAATAAGAGATGCTTCATACTCTACAAAGTCCAAATACCAAAATGCAAACATCCTATATGTATCAGCTTGTTCTAATTTTTGCTAACAGTAGGTTTCTGTGACAGAAATATTAATCTGATGGAAACAACTGAATCTAAAGAAAATTAAAGTATTTTTTTACAACGGTAAGAACACTGTCGTTTTGTTGAAATCTACCATTCTGCTCTCAGCTGCCATGAGAGTTCGCACGCTTTGATTACGCAGACACATTCAAGCTCTGAAGATTAAATAATACTGTCCATACGGTAACTACAGCTGCTTAGTGTTTTTGTTCATAGTACATATTCCTGCTGTTCTGAGCTGCAAAATGCAGAAGTCCAGCATATGCGTTTCTGTGGAAGGAATAAGGTAGTCAGTGGGTGTATTCCATGATTCATTTATGGTTGCATGACTTTCAATTTTTGCTCTACCCTGTATTTGTTTCATGAGAACACTATCTTGTTAGTAATGAACACTTTCTAATTAGGTCCTGATTGTTTTCTTTATAATCAGTTTGAAGATACATGTACTATGTTGCATTTTATAAGATCATTATTATGTAAGAAATTAGTTTAAATGCAGCACAAACTGACAATTCTCCAAGCAGAAAACCTGCCTCTACTGTTCTTTATAATACACACCGATAGTTTTATTTTCTTTAGCAAGTAATGGTCTTTCAGAAGATGAACATAAGACTTCATCACAGCAGTAAAGATAAAAGGAGGTCACAGAGATTATTCAAGCTGGTTAAAGACTAAAAGAGACCAAGTACTGAACAGTCTGCAGGATTATGTTATCAATAAAAACCAGCAACCTCCCTCCCTCTCATTACATCATCAATTATCTAGGAATCCTTAAAGAGTTTTTTAATAAGGACAACCGCATAAACTGACCATTCACTTACATGAATGCTCCTTGTAATTGCGGTTTCCCCATCACTCACTCCCCTTGTCTGAGAAAGACTACAGTAGACTAAGTTTTAGAAAATGGGTTATATAGATATTCAGAGGTATGAAAGGACTTCCATGCAAGACACAACTGTGTAAACTCAGTCTGAAAAAGAAATTACTAAGAAACACATACAGAACATCTACTGTACCTTGAGCTCATAAAGGCTGAACAGCTACTGATAGTTCATTCTTCCAACAAAAACTGTAATATGAAATTCTAATATGTTTTGTAGTAAGTGCTCCCAACTGAAAAGGAGTGCAAGCTTCCACAGAATGTAGTATGCTATTCTTTATTTACATGGAGAAGTTAATCAGCATAGATGTACCAAAAACTCTTGTGAAACAGATACTGTGCTTTGTGAGCTCACAAAATAAATACCTTTTTTTCCTGGAATAAAGTATAAACATTCCAGTCCAGTCACTTTTCTAAGCTCTTTTAGAATGCTGAAATATGTAAGATTAATTGATAGCCCTGGTAAATTTAATTCCCATCCTCTCAGCTCTTGATTCTGCTAATCAGATTTGAGGCCAAGGACATTTTACAAAGATTTTTGAACCCCCAGTTTTGTACCTTTAGATTTCACCAGATTGTACAAAATATCCCCAGACAAGATGCTCTCAGTTGTCTTACAACTGTTTTGTCTTGGGATTCTTTCCTCTAAAAACTAGTTAGTTCAATCCCTGGCTGAATAAAGTTGGATTTTAAGTCATGTTAGAAAACCATGAATGGTACAGTCATTTTTGCACCTTCTGGACAATTTATGTCATCATGGAAAATCTTGGTGTTTCCAGGTTGTGTAAAAAAGAAAAAAAGTAGCACCTCTATTTTGTATAGTCATATTTTTATTTAATTTAGTTGGTAAAACACCAAGACTTTACAATTTTCTCATCTTGTCTATGCTGCATGTGTTCCAGCACAACAGCTACCTAGGAAAGCATCACGCATTGTTATTAGAAACCCCTGTTCAAAAACAATCCTTATATAATTAATATGCCTCTTCAGAGTAACTTTAAAAACACTAGGAGTTATAGATGTAACAATGCACATAGAAACCCATATGTACAAAAGGACTAATACGTACAGACACAGATTTACTACATAGATATGCAGCAACAGATTGTTTCAACTTCACGCAAATTTCTGTTGGACTAACAAAGACAGTAACTATGGATTAAAAGGAAAAGTAAATAATGAGATCAATAATTCAAGCACAAATTATTAATACAAAGGTATCCTCCTTTTTGGTCTAATTTAAATTATATTGGGAAGCTTCTTCCATATTCACTCATGGTTTCTATATCGAACATACAGAAAGCAAGCATGGCATCTTGGATTCCTGCCTTCCATTTAAAAACAGGCACTTTGCCCTACAACATCTCACAGCCGTTCTTTAGAAACACGAACCAACCTTTCCCATCACTTGCAAATAATAAATAATTCAGTAAAACAAGATTGGATTAAAGCAGGAGACCAAAATCCCTCTACTCCCAGGCACACTAAATTCCAAAGAAACAGACATTCCGCATACTAATTCAGAGACAGCATCACAAGCATTTCAAAGAGCCGCTTGACTGTAGCATATGTGCTGTCTCTCCACAGCGACACCTGTCAGAGTGATGCTATTAATTAAAAGCTGTACCAGAACACAACCTGTGGGCACCTCTCCATGAATCTGGCAAGCAAGGTGTTCTCAAGTTCCACACGGCCAGTCAACAGATAAATACATCCCAAAGACTAAGTCTCCAACCCATTTAAATATAGTGCATTTCAAGTTTGCTTTGTACCCAAAATATCCTCATGTGATGCCTGAATTTTCCACCTGGAGTGAGCTGCCAGTGTATGCAAAATTAGTGAGACTGGACTCAAATCAGAGTGCAAATAGCACCTAATCTATCGCTCCCTCAGGTGGCAAGTGTCAGTAATGACAAATCTGAAGATTAAAATATGCCTAAAAAGAATGTGTCTCATCAAGAGGAACTGTTTTGTTTTTCCATTATGCCATCAATTAAAAAAAAAATCTCAATATGTATCCTATTTATCATTATTCTAAACTAAGGAATCTCAGTGCCTTAATGTTTTTTAATGTTATAATGGATCGAAAGCATGCAGTTTATGAAGAAGTCACTCTGAGATTCCCCGGTGTTTTGCTGTTATTGGGTTTCAGGTTTTTTATTTGGTTGGTTTTCCTTTTTGTTTGTTTGCTTTGGTTTTTTGTTGTTGTTGTTTTGGTTTGGTTTTTTTAAGTGTGCCACAATACATATGATTGGAGTTAATAAAACATCCACTGCTTGGGTGAAAGGGAGGGAGAATGTGTTTCCATTCAGAAGACACAGCATTCAAAGCACATTTACTTGGAGATTGGTGCCTGTGTCTGCTCAACCTGATGCTATGAAACTAAATATTTTCCTGTTTCTTTAATGTTTTGGGATTTTGGAGCTACTCAGCAAATTTGTAGGTAGGTAGTCAACAGCAGCTCTAACCCAAAGCATACTTAATAAATAGTTCTTTCATTGAATGAATCAATGAGTCAATGACTCCACTGCTTTCTGAATTACAGCTTTAAAGGAACCACACAGGAAAAATCTGGGTAATCAAAAAACAAATAATGGTGGCTAACCATTAACTTAGCCCATTCTGCTAATATCCATACAGAATGTCCTGATTTAGTACAAAAATTGCATGCAGTATTTTTACTTTGAGGCCCAGTTTTTGTCATTTTGCCTAATCCCAACAGGCACCTCCTGTGCTTTTTTGGAGTAGGATTTTCAGGCTTCCTGAGTCTTCTCTTTATTTGGTCAATATTAGTGTCTGCAGAAATCTGTGATAAAATTTGAATTAAAAAAAAAAAAAAAAACCAGTCCTGCCCTGAAGCTCCAGAATTAAATGCCACTAGTCCATGGGGAAATAACTGTACAGGACAAATCATGCAAAAATTATGAACATAGTTAATGTATATGATTATATACTCAAATACTGCATATAATATTTCCTTTGAGAATCAAGGGCCCCTGAGTTAATATCACCATAGCCTTAGCACAACTGCAAAAACTACAGCGAATACAATTACCAGCTTCTTTGTACAAGATACAGAGTAGCTTTTTCCAATTAAAATGAATGATTTTAGGATATGCGAATAATTTAAACTAATTTACAAATCTCTGTTAGGTTTCTGAGACATACAGAACAAGGACTTGATCAAAAGACTGCGAAGACAATTGCAAATTTCCAGGGACTTCAGTAACCACTGATCTGGAACCCTGATTCTTAGAAAATTCAGGTTGAAATTAACAGGATTAAATAAATCTTGAAATATAACATTGCGGTGCAGAATTAAGAATTAAAAATTCTGTCATTTTGTATTAATCTATTTTTCTTTCTAAAAGGATACAAAACATTATATTTGAATGCTGCTTACCAATTTGCTATTTAGATTTGTGTTCCAATTAATAAGACTGTTTGGAGGCATGAAATTGACATCTATTCTAAAACCAAGATAACATTCCCATCCCATGCACTTACCGAAATTAAACCCTTTCCCCCACCCGCCCCGCTGTCTCACACAAAAGGATGGAGGGAGGAAGAAAAAAAAAATCCACAAGAGACAACAGGGATTACTAAATTCCATCTTGGCAGATGACCTGTGTTTTTCATATATATTTCCACCTGCCCCTTCAATAAACTCTCCTTCCAATTATATCACTTCTTAAGAGATGAAGACCATTCTAATTAATTAGAAAGTATGATAAATGTAACAGTTTATGCTCCGGTACATTGCATTTGTATTACAGGGAGACGGGTGGTAGAAGCACAGAGCGGTAAATCATTAGTGGGACAGACTGAAGGAAAAATGTACATTGTAATCCTTTTGAGAAAATGGATAATAAATTTCCCTTTCCACCTCTAAAGCTCCTACCAGCATTTCTGGTTTTGAGAGCAGAAACCACTGTACTAAGAATGATTTAGAAAATATGCAAGAGAGCTGCTAGCAACTAGACTTTTTACTAGTCATCTTGTTAAAATCTGTGCCAATGCTAATAATTTGGTTTAGCTTTCATACGTTACATTTGGTCCCTATTCTGATTCTGCATCAAATCTCAAATTGGCCTAGTTGAATCCCTCACACAAGAATTATTAAAGGACATGGAAAGGCTAGAACTGCTTCTACAAAAAGCCAACTCACTGCTGCCAGAGTAGAAACCAAATTCAGGATGTTCCCACTATGGAGTTCCTGCCAGCTGTGACAAACGCCTTTGGGAGCCACTGGAACTGTTTCAAACCAGAGGATCCTCCTAAGGGGCGCTTGGCAGCTCCGCAGCTCCAGGATTCGGGTGTCAGAAGCTTCCTTTATGTCTCCCTGCACCACTGCTCTGACTGTTACTGTTGGGCTCAAGCCTACAGATTTTTAGATTTGCCAAACGTCACTCTTTGTGTACAGAGTATTCAAGGCAGCCTTAACAGTTTAATTAAAAAAATACACCTTGTGGATATTTTTTCCACTGACTCATACTGCAGGTCCCTGATACTAATTTTGCAGACCTGTGGCGTACTTGGCCTTACTTGCACTAGCACAGATCTTTGTCGTGCTAAAAAAGACACTGTACATAACTGCTAAGCAGAACAGAGGATAAAAGAGTTGTGACTTAGTTTACCAAAAAGAGTTGCACCTTCAGCTAGAATCCTTTCCAAAAGGACTGTAATGCAGTATAAATACTTGGTCAC
This sequence comes from Nesoenas mayeri, assembly GCF_963082525.1. Lineage (NCBI taxonomy): Eukaryota > Metazoa > Chordata > Aves > Columbiformes > Columbidae > Nesoenas > Nesoenas mayeri. The sequence continues at coordinate 16,530,776 of NC_137554.1, read as the reverse complement.
TAAGTAGTTTGTTTGTCCATGACTTTTTTAACAGGAAAGTACACCAAGTACACCAGATGGCTTTAATTTCAAAAGGCAAAACATTTTTTACTTTATCTTCAAAATATGTTCATCAGTTTCACTGTTCTTTCCCTAGATGTATTTCTTCCCAACTTAATTCTTTCATGCATAGAAAAGAATGAGTGAAAAGGCTGTTCACATTTGCTATGGTTAATGCTCTTTTTTTTTTTTTTTTTCATAAACTCCAAAACACATAAATTTGAGAAGCTAGAAAAGCAGGGCTAAAGTCTCCTGCCAGTTCCTCCCTACTAAATAATGTATGGCCATTTGCAACAGCCTGAAGTTTTTCTATCACCTGGGAGCCCATGGTTTTCATTAGCTTTAGAAAATAACACAGTGGTAAAGGACTAATCTGGATCTGGTCTTAGCATGACTATATTTCTCTCCCATTAGCTGTAATACACAGTACAATGTTTAGACTGGCTGCACTAGTATGGACATCACCTAACTCACGGTAAAACCTACCAACAGAAAGCTACCATGCTGAAACTTGAAAACAAAGGACAATTATGTCCCAGACAAATAGTTTGGATCACATGGTTCTGTTTGCCTCAGAAATTGTTCACTGTGTCATTTAACTAGGATTTCAAATACTGTCCTACCCCTTTAATTCTTTCAAAAATAATTCTCTAAATATTTATATGTAAAAATGATCTAGAGTAGCCTCCCAAGTGGTAGGTATTTCAAAATAACTAAACATGCAATGATCAAGTCATTACAGAACCAATACACTACTCAAATTTTAAGGAGTTAAAACACTTTTGTATTCTGTAAATGAAAACATACCTTAAAATTCCAGTAATTCCATTGGCTTATTTATTTTCTTCTTTCATCAATGAAAATAACTAGCATTAATCTGATAATATATTTAAACTAAATTCATCCTCACACTTGTATATTCCCTCATGGCAAAGATGAACTGCTCTCCCAGGCAAAGGCTACTGTATAGATAAATGTGTTAACAGTCATCCTACAGAGACAAAAAAAGCACAGATCAAAGAACGACAAAGTAACAGGACTGTATAGCAGGGCTCAGCATTATTTATCCCCGTCGTCTGGCACAAAGTCCCTAGTCTGTGAGGAAGTAAAAGGCTTTAGGATATACCCCAACCTGGGAATACCAAAGTCCCATGGATCAGTCCAAATGCAGATTGGGTACAAAAGGAGTGGACCAAGACTCTGTAAATCCAAAGCTGATCTTACCCTAAGCCTTAATAGTCCACCTCTGAATACTTACATGTCAAACCTTGGCTCTACTTACATATTTCTCACATAGCTTTCTTATTTATATACTTCTGATAAACCCAGTTCAAACAAAATGAATGAGCTCCTAGCTCCATTCCAGCTAAATCAGCCCTTCCTGTCAGCACACCAGTTAAAAACATCCCCTTACGTGCAAACCTAAGAAGTAGAAATCACTCATCTGCAAACAGCTTCCACTCCATACCCTCATGTAAGTCCAGCCAAACTCCCACCTACCTAAAAAGAGATGAAGATATTCTCAGAACACGGCTTGGCTTCTCCAGTCAGTCTGAGAATGGCACTGGACCAAACACTGGATATTGTTTGGATTTTTCTCATAAATGTTGTTCTTATAAAACTCTGTAAGGAAGCATACTATAAAACATGAAAATATAAAACTGACATACTTTTGCCTTAAGGGATACAGCTAAAACTCAGTATGTGTAATTAAGTTTTATGGCATAAAAGAGAGAATGCTTTGTTTTCTCTTTTAAGCTAGACATATCAGCAAATAAAGTCAAGGTGTGATAGAACTGAGGTTTCAAAAGCACTGAGTAAGTGAAAATACTAATAAACACTAATTATATGAGACTACGGTATTCAAGATAACCAAAAGAGAAGAGAATACATCACAAGGTTCAAAAATCATAAATCCTTTAACTCTCTCATGAGCTTTTGCTTCAGTGAATCACTTGCAGTATTTATCAATTAGTTGTTACAAATACTAGGCAGACAAACTTCCATTTCTCATGACATGGTGGCACTAAGTTGTCCATGTGTGGTTTAATTGTACACTTGGGAACCACAGACCATTGAAGTTAAATCAACAGATTTGTTCTTCTGAAATTCAGTTAGTTTCCTAAACTTGGTTTGCTGCAAGAACATGCAGACAATGCATTAGCTCAGCTTGATAAAGCACAATAGCTATTGAAAAAGAAGGCAAGCCTCAAAAAATGCAACATAATCTCTCGCTAGCACCCTTGAATGGCTGCTCCCTATGCTTTTTATTAGAAAGATTCAAAGATGCCAGTACCCTTACAGCTGGTGACTGTAATAACAGAGGGTAACAAGATAGAAATAATGAATGCCTCCTTGTTAAGCAGCTTTGTTTGAACTGTTCCAAGAGGGAGCTGCCAAGAACTTTCCATGCAAACCTTATTTTTTTGGGATTTGTAACTTGGCTGCAAAAAAATCCAGCACGATAATGCCTGGTTCAAAAGAATTCAGATTACAGGTTTTAAAACACTTTTTCAAGTTTCTGAATACATTAAATTTACACTAAATAAGATAAACTATTTAGAACTTTATTATTGTTTTAGTTGCTTTTTTGTAAAAACCCTCTGGTTAGTAAGTTTGCACCCCAGATCATTGCATGTTTTCTAACTCTTCGGTATTAAATAAGTCTGAAGTATTGCAGTGTGAAAGGAGACTTTTGTGCTGTACAGTCAAGACTCCACTATATTTTCTTTTCAAGGAAGACTGTATGAAATGCATATGAAGCATTCATAGGAATCTATCTGCTAAACAACTCAGTGGATTAAATCTGTGCTAATTCTTAATACAACTCAGCTGACCTGGGTACAAGGCCAGGTTGTGAAAAAATTGCCATTCTTACAAAACATAAGCCTAGAATTTCCATGTTATATTATGTGGGGTTGTGTTTGTTTTTAACCAAATGATTCAAAGCTTCGAGCTGTGTAAAAGTCCAGTTTCAGCGTTCCCATTTTCTTTTTTGGCACATGACCCATAAGGACAAGGTCATTTTGAACAGTTCTTTGCCAAAGCAATATTGTTTCCTGTGGCAACTAGCAAGATGTAGATTAGCTTTCAGGCAATACACAGACTGCAGCCCAAGCTAAAGAAACTCAGGCAATAGCTACATGTCAAAAAGCAAGAAGGTTATGCTTGTGTTGTTGGCTGAGCTGTGAAAAAGTAGTGGCTTAGGTTTATGCCCAAGGTGAAGAAACCTCCTAGCAATTCAAAACTGGAAGAGCCGATCAAACATATCAATAAATTATAAAACTGTTTTGAATGTATGTGTTGAGCTCATTTCAAAGGAAACACAGGAAGGAATAGGGCCAGAAAAGACCATGAGACAGAGCAGCTTAGAAATGCTTCTGCTCATCTTGACTAACTTGGGTTTTCCTTCAGGAACATTTGCCTAGAGCACATTATCCCTGCAGAATATCTCTACCTACCTCACAGTTCAACACAAATTAAAATTAAGTAATCCTATGGAACAACAGTTCCTCTGATATTATTTGCAATTCAGCCAAACACGTGGGGTATAAAAGGACTTCACCATTCTTGAGAAGTTTGTATGAGAAAAGGCCGAGTTGGGGTTTTTCAGCCCAGAGGAGAGAAGAGAGGGAGACTTTATTGTGGGCTTTCAGTACTTAAAAGGGGCCTATAATAAAGATGGTCCTATTGCAGATCCTGTTGCAATAGGACAAGGAGTAATGGTTTTAAACTAAAAGATGGGAGATTCAGTCTGGATGTGAGGAAGAAATTTTTTAAAATGAAGGTGGTGAAGCACTGGTCCAGGTTGCCCAAAGAGGTGGCAGATGCCCCATCCCTGGAAACATCCAAGGCCAGGCTGGACGAGGCTCTGAGCAACCTGATCTAGTTGAAGATGTCCCTGCTCATGGCAGAGGGTTGGACTATACGACCTTTAAAGCTCCCTCCCAACCCAAACTGTTTTATGATTCTGTGATCATACACAGATTACAATTCTGCTCAGCTCTGGAGTAAACTAAAGCTGCAGGGAAACAGCTCCCCTTGACATTACCAATGTAAATACATGAAAGTAGAGCAATACTGTACTATACAACCCAAACAAGGAAAAAAAACATTGCTGGCCAGACAACAGACAGGAACAAAGAGCTCCTACCAGATCAGTGGAACTTGGAACAAAAAAGGAAAATTAGTGAAAAGGATTTTGCATTACTGTCTGCTCTGCAAGAAGCCACAAAAGTAGTCAGTGGTTACAAGAGGGTGTTGGCCCCGGGAAGCACAACATGTCTTCCTTTAATGATTAGAGACCCAGCAGAAGCAGAGACACAGAGCATCTCCATGCAGATGGCTCTTAATCTTGTGTTGACACACAGGAAACCTGCTCTCTGGCAGCAGTGAGGTTATTTCTGCTCTCTTAAGTAATGAAATAAGAGCAGTGTAATAATACCAAAGCCTTTTTTGTTACCACTTGCCTAATTTTACAATATCTAAAACTATCATTCGGACTCCGAACTAAAATGGTTCATCATGTTGTTCTGCATTTCCACCATGATATCCTGGCCCCTAACTAGAACTTCTATGACAACATAAATAGAATTTATAATTCTTAGTTTTTCATCTGTTTCTGCTCAAGTTTCCCACTTTCAAATAAGTCAAACAGTATTCCTAATTATACCAGTACAATACCACTTAAGACCTTAGTGGTGAGTGACAATAAAACATGACAGTGTGCCCTCTACCTTGGATACACTTTCTTACTGAGCCAGTTTTACTTCCCCATCTCTTCTGGTGACCACAACTTACTGCTTTTCCCACTTCTGAAAGAGCATACTACCAGCTGGGACACATACTCTCAAGTACCCAATTTCAGCAGTTCCCCTATGCATAGCAAAACACTCAGTTGAACAAGCTGAACCTACACCAACATAGGGGTTCACTGCAATGAAATCTGTTCTGTTACCCCACATTCTGCAAACAGGCACTTGCTTCCTTTCTGTTAAGAACTAATAGAAAAGAAGAAAAGAGCTTGAAACAAGCAGAGACGACTTGCCAGACCAAAAGGAAATTGATAGCTATATACCTCCCCAATTCCCTGTTCTTATACAAAATTTCCAGGAGTCACTTTTGTTGTTTCATGGAATCATCCCCCTTGATTCAACACAGCGGCTACTAACATACTCTTCCCCAGGTTGATATTTCCCTTATTTAGTAAATTACCATCTGTAAAGGCTGTATTGTGGCTGATAAAACAAACCCCAGATTGTGGGGCACTATGAAGTGCTCTGCAGGAGTGGGAGTCCCAGTGTACTTTGTCTCAGAGTCCTTCAGGGCAGCAGCCATTACTAGGGCTCAAACATTCCCTGAACAGAAAATTTCAGCCTTCTTGCCCCTTTCCTTCATCTGTATTTAACTACGATGGCTAATACAAAGAGAGGGCTGTGTTTCTGACACTCATGATGATGATGGACATTTCTACTCTTTGTGCCAAAAACTGGAACCATGACTGTTCCCTGCCCAGGTGGGACAGCTGAGACAATACCCTCTGCTTTAACAGAGCCATATACACTAAACAGCAAGAATACCACAGAAGGACAGATTAACCAGAGAGGTGTATAAACCCTTTGAAGGTAATTACTCTTTTGCGACTTCCTAGAAGAAAGTAATTCTCCAGGTTTTTCCTTCAAATTCAAAAATTCTGCATGACACCCTTAATCCAGAAACACAATTATATACACACTATGTATAAATTGTTACAATAAAAATCTTCGATACATGTTTTTTGCAGCTACTTTTTAAACAGTGTACCAGCTATTCACACCTGCTCCCTAAAGAAATCATCAAACATTCCTCAATAACATGCAAATTCTCAGTAAGTTAAGGGAAACAGAGAAATTGCCTAAACTCAGTGAAAAATTGGATGACGATGTTTCAAAGAAGATATACAGAAAAACGTCCTTCATCTGGTAGTCTCCTATGTTATTCCCTTGCTTTCCTCACTCTACTCATCCATCTTCACTACTGCCCCTTCCAAAAATAATTCTGCTGCAACTAAATGACACCATAATTTTACTGTTCTAACAGAGCATTCTCTCCTATTTACTGCTGGACTCATTTAGACACACATGTGCTTCACTGAAAACTGAAAGCAGGGCTAAAAGATGGGAAACTGAAGTCTATTCATGCTCCGCTAATAAATCATGTATGTGCTCAAAACAAATGAGCTTTTATGAACATTCAGATCTTTCTTCACATATAGAAGCAGAATGAAAAAAAAAAAAAATCAGCCAGTCACTTCAATGGACTATAGTTCAACAGGAGAAAGTGCACAATTTAGTATTCACTGTCATTCAGACTTAGTGAAAAAGTCTTGCTAACTGATTTAAGCTTCTTATAATTGTACACACGATTTGAAAACTAGAAGCATGCCCATCCTCCTCTGGAATGTAAATAAAGCATTATCTAACAGCTACCATCATGTCAATAGCATCGCATTTTGGTTTTGTACAAAGTGGTTTTTCGAACATCAATTTCCCACCAGTGCAGCTAAGCTAGCTGCACTGGTTATATTTATATTTATATTTAGGGTTATATTTAAGGGTACGATCTATTCCATATGTTTTAAAGTTTATAAAAACATACATCAGTTATAGCAGGGTACTTGCGCTCTTCACAGACTACCCAGCAACAGTGGAATGCCAAGAAAAAGAAAGCACTGGAATCTGGGAGTATTGCACAGCACACCTAGGAAGAAAAGTCATCTAAAACTCCCTAGCATGAGTGCAATTCCAGATGGGCAGAACACAAAAGCAGCCCATGTGAAAACCAGATTAAAAAATTAAAAATAAATTTTAAAATCTCAGAAAAGAAGACACCAAAGTAACTAGAGAAGAGACCAACCAACCAACCACCATGGGTGATGAGGAAGTTGAGAGGTTTTGCCTCTCACAGACCACAGGAGAAGCACAGATTGGTTGCCTGGCTGGTGACTCAGTGGAACTAGGGGCAGAGATGTAGATTTCTTTTCCCCCTTCACAGACCTACATTAGGTCAAAGACAAGCTCAGGAAATGAAATCAGTAGCATCCGAGTATTAAGAGAAGTGACTGTTAGGTACCACATTTTATTGACATTGGGCAGATTTTTTGGTTGTGCACATCTCAGTAGAAAATGAACTAAAGTAGCTACTACCCCACTTTTTTCCTTTTTTAATTTTTAACCATATCAAAAATCACAGACAATCCAAGTAAAATGTCGTACAAAGCTTTATTTTCCCTTTGACTCTGTACAGTTGGTAAACTGTTCCCTTTTAAATGCCTCAGCACTTTCTGATTACAAATTAATAGAAGAATTTTAAATACAATAATTATGTAACTGTTCTTGTACTTTTGTATCACCCTGAAACAGGAAGAACATGCTCCCTTTCAAAACCATCCTCTGAGAAAACTCCTAGCTTGCAGAAAATATATACATGCATTTCATACCTATTTAAAAACATAATTTCTTAACTCCTACAGTTTTACTGGTTTTAGCATTACTTATAAAGAAGTCTATTTAATAAAATCTAGTAAGTTTAAGAGGCTGGAATATCAGTAATTCCATTTCACAAGTCATCCTTAGGCTGTAATAACCTTACAGAATCATTTACAGATGACCTGTTCAACCTCACATAGCCAACACAAAACCTCCTGAAGTCAACAAGCACGTTTCATAAGGGTCACATTGGGACATGACTGGTTCTTGGTCAGTGTGTTGCCAGTCTGACACTATCACAGCAAGTTGTGCATGCTGCCTCTTTGCCTAAGGTTACAGGCCACAGGGCGCAGCCGTCCTCTCAACCACTACCATTTCTACCACGACTGATATCCTTTAAGCTAAGGAAAATAGATGAGATCACCTTAAACAGGCAAATTTGACAGAAGCAATTAAAGATAATATCCCCATGGTGCTATTCCTTACTGTTTTCCAACATCAGGCCTGAAACAGAATAGTTGCTGTGAACTGCTGTGTTTATGGATTTGCCATAATACAACCAGTTAATCTGAAATGGGAATATTTTTACTACTCTTTTTTAGGTAGCCTGATAAGCTAGCTGTTCACTTAGCACCAAGTTTGCCATGACAAAAACAGTAGTGGTAGTGCTAATTTAAAACATTTTACTTTACCTTGATATTCAAGTATTGTGAAGGAAGAAATTACACAATGAAATCTTATTGCAGTTTGAACACACTCTGTAACCCAGCGTTTGCCTGAATTTAGTCTAAGGGCATCTACTCCATACGTAGCCTCTCCAGAAGCCAAGTCAATCTTAAAACAAGTGAAAAACCAGAGGTATAAAACTGTTAGTCTAGGTTTATTCCACTATGTTCCAAGGTTAAGACTATTAGCAACAGCTGTCACCCACACCATTATTCATTGCTTCATGGTCATATCTGTTCCTGTTGCCTGAGACTGACTGCAGGCTTGGTGCACCCACTGTGTAAATGGCCAGATACATGACAGTGAAGAATCAGGCCTATGATGTAACTACAGGATAAGACTAGTAGAATGGGTTTCTAATTTGGGGTAAAGGGAGGGGAAAGGAAGGGAGAAAGAAGGTTAAAAAAAAAAGAAAAAGTCTGTGAGTTGCTTGTTTTAATCCTCAATACTTTGCCTTCCACTTGGAATAAACTTTAAAGTATAAAACACTTTGCAGAAGAAAGATTGTGTACAGAAGAGACTAACACTATTTAAAATATTTTAAGATGAATAAACAGGAGCTGAGCAGAAGGGGGTGACTCCTCATTCAGTTTTTATATTTATCTATTCTGAACAATTAGAGCAAATTTTAATCATTTTCCGTGTTGACCGTTGATATCTTTGACAATGCAATAAGCAAGATCCTATTTTGGCATGTCCGTAAAAGCAGAACCGGTACAAAAACTCCAGCAACTGGTGGTGATATCGTCTTTTTCACTTGCACATCTTAGATTCTATATTCATGCATTCACTTCTAAGAGCAGTGAGCAAATTAAAAACCACATTGATGGCAGTTACCACAAGACAGCTTTTTTAGATTTTGTTCTGCAACTCTGAACAGGTTTAATCGGCACAAAGGCTGCACTCACAAAAACTTCTGTAGTTTAAATTAGACTGAGAGCCATGTTTATAAACGCACCTACCAATAACTGTATCTATTGCAATTTTTGAGATGCAATCTTTAAAGAAATATTCACTTTTTTTTTTTTTTTTTTTTTTTTTTTTTTTTTTAAGTAAGAAGGGACTCACAATTGCAAAAATTTTGGAAGATCAGACCACATTTTTATTTGCTTCAGGTAGGTGTCACTAGTCCCAATGTACAGTACCTACATACTGGTGATGTTTTGCAATGCACAGAAATAGATGATAAATACAGGAGTCCATTAAATATAACTGATGACTCCTTACTTGGATTCTGACACATTTCTGTAAGAAAGCCATTTCTGAAAGTTTTGTATAATTTTATGGGTACTAGTTTGTAATCTTTTGACCTCTCAAAGTGGGTCCTATACCTATCATACCTAAATAATGTTGCCTTATAGTTAAGCTAACCATGTTTTTCAGCAGATTGATCTAATTTTTAGCTATTATTTTGGATAAACAAGAAACAAAAGACTTGGGATCTGGGACTTCTTTTTTTTGTAGCTCTAATCATTTGAGGTTTTAAGGCTTATGAATTCCATGTGTTTGTTGTTAAATATATAGGAATAATTAAACTAGTTATATAGTAGCAATGTAAAAATATAGTAAAATAATGTTAAGCATCTAATGTAACTTATTTCCAAAGTATATAAAAAAAAAATCCAGGAAAACAAGCAAGTATAGGTTTTACTTTAGTTGGTGAAAACTAAGCATGTACTCTTTCTAAATAGAGAACACTTTCCCAAGTCACACCTGTATGTTAATTTGGTATTATTATTCCTGTTTCTGCTGTAGAGGATCTGCGAATTTCAGTCGTAAGTGTGCTAAAACAAGGATTTATAAACTTTCCTTCTCCCCTCCCTTCTGCTGAAAACTGCCAACAGCAGCTTCTAGTTTTGCAGCTAGCTATGTACCACTTACAAGTGGTATGCAGGACAGTTTAGGAATCCCGTCCCAGTCAGCATATGGGGATATAGTCAACAATAATCTCTCCCAATGTTGACTTCCACAACCCTTTCATTTACTCATTACTAGTAAATATAGATTCATGTCAGCAAAACTGTAGAGTACACTATGGCCTCATAATCATGATATTTGTATCGGCGTGCACATGAAGTGCTAGAAGCATACACAGACACGTAACAATGGAAAATCTTTCTCCAGATTGATTCATAGTTCACTTCAAGCACAAAGATAAAACAGTCTGGATAAAATATTATTTGAAACCTTAGTATAATGCTACGACTGTGTCTAAATATTATTTTCCAGACTCAGTGGGGCTTAAAAAAAAAAACACAATGAAACCAACCAACCTCAGACAGCCATCCTCCACTGTAACAGTTTGGGAACACACTTGCTAAATTACCACAAAGGGAGAAAAAAAAAAAAAAAAGGCAGCAAGTTAACTAATAATTACTGTAAGCCAGGAGTGGTCCTTTAGTGATCCAAGAAAGCTCAGCCAGACAAAAAAACTAGCTATAAAAAGAAATTAGCATTTTGAACTGTCTTACCAAATAGCTGCTAGAACACCCAGGCTGGCGGGAAGGAGGACATGCTTCTATATTACACCAGCACAATAAGTATTCGTTACCAAAAAGCACAAATTCAGTACCCTCTGGCACTGCTGGTCACCCAATGACTCGGTGCCCGTGCAGGGAGAGACGGGCACCGGCACGGCCACCCCCTCAGACCCGCACTTCAAAGCCAACTCATCTAATTGCTGGAACCCAAGACATTAATCACCCAGTTACTCGTTCCTACTGTGACTAACACTTCTTTCCACACAGGCCACTGCTGAAGTGACTTTACACACCTCCAAAAACAGCCCAGGTACGCGTGAGCAACACAGCAGATGGTCTCTGGCACTAATTATTACTACTGCCTGTTATTACGGCTATTATGTGAGCAGGCCCTGAACCATTTCAAGGCTCTGTCATTTTTCAACCGGAGTATTCAAGAAGGTGTATACAGTCGCAACTTAAAGCAGAAAGGACAAGCACACACGGAGGGGTGCGAAGCCCGCCCCCTCGGCAGCGCTCCCGGGCGCACCGGCTGTCCCCGCGGCGAGGGGCCGCGGCGCCTCAGCCCCTCACGCCCGAGGATCGTTGTGTCCCCAGCGCCGGGGCCCATCCCGACCTGCCCACAAGCCGCCGCAGAGGCCGACAGCTGCGCGCGGGAAGGGCCGCCCAGCCCTGCTGTGGAAATCGGCGACGGCGGCAACGGGTGGGCCTCGCAAACGAGGGACACCGCCCTTCTCCCCGCGGCCGGGCACCCCCTTACCGGCGGGAAACACTCCGCCCCGTCTCCCGCTGCCGCTGGGTTAAGACAAGGCTGAACCTGCCTGAGCTCCCTGGGAGCTCCCTGGGCGCCCCTGGCCGACACCCGATGACACCCACCCCGACCGGCCCGCGCCAAGAATCCCCCTGTGAGGAGCAGGCGGCCACGTGACCGCCCAGCGGCGGAGGGCGGCCCGCCCCGCCCGAGTTGGGAGGCGGCGGCGGCGGCCGCGGCGTCAGCGCATGCGCAGCCGCACATCGCCCATCCAGTGCGGCAGCCGCGGGTGGAAAACCGCAGCGGCAGCTGCCGAGCGAGCCGGGAGCGCCTCGTCCTGCTGAGGGGCCGCTGGGGCAGCGCCGGGCGCGGACAGCGGCGGGGTAGTTGGCACTGCTCCTGGCCCGCTGCAGGCAGCCGCTCAGCCGGGGCGAGCTGCGCTGCGTTTTGGGGCCGGTCCCCGGCGCTTTGACATTTCGGCGCCTCTGCCGGGGCCAGGAAGGGCCGCGTCCCGGCCCGCTGCGGCTGTGGGGGCCTTGCTGGCGGCTCCCGCTCTGCGCCGGGGGGCTGGCGGCCGCGGCGGCCTGGCGCGCCCAGCCCTGGCCAGAGGGGCTCCCCTGGGAAGGGGGGACCGGGGCCACTGGAGGCCTTTTTTCGGAGGGTGGGGGGCGGCGGCGTGAGTGAATTGAGACAAAGAGCGAAGAGGAGGAAGAAGAGGACACTCGGGCTCTGCCACATTCCTGTGCGGAGGAAGGCAGGAGGCGGTGTTAGCCCTTTACGGACAGCTGGGCTCGGCGCTGCCCTCAGCTGCTGCCGGCGCCTTCCCAGCCGTCTCTCCCGGCCGCGGAAAGAGGAGGAACCACCATGTAAGTTCGGAATTGCCGGGGGTCCTGTGAGAAGATGGGGGATGCTGCAGACGCCAAGGAGATGAGGAAGACTTTCATTGTTCCTGCCATCAAACCCTTTGACCATTATGATTTCTCCCGAGCAAAAATCGCCTGTAATCTCGCCTGGCTGGTGGCCAAAGCCTTTGGGACAGGTAGGTGGCGTCTTCTTCTTCCCTTTCTTTGATGGTGGTTCCTGCTCGGTTGCTTCGCTCCTGAGGACGTGCGAGTCCTTCCTGGAGCTGGGAGGGGTGGGAGGTGCGCAGGGAAGGGCTCGGGGCTGGTCCCTCGGCTTTTCGTTCCCTCACGTCGTGTGGGGTTTTTCTGGTTGTCTTTTGTTTGTTCTTTGATTACCATGTAATCTTTTTGGAATAGTACCACCGCTTCTATTAGTGAGTAATTTCTGTGTATTAGAGCTACTGCGATTTTTATTTAATGAATCGAGCTCTATAAATTTTGTCTTATGTGTTCCCCGGATCACACTTCTAGAATGTGAAAAAACACCATCAATCCATGTTTGTCTGTCGCCTCGAAAATTTTTCTAACGTTGTTTAGGAGCTGAATTGTGGGCTGGCAGTGCAAATGGATGTGTGCTGTTAGTTCTGACATGTGTGACAGTGCCTGCAGCCATTGGAGAGGTTAAGCAGTAAGAGGGTTTCGGGAGAAAGAGCGTTTAATGCCAGGTTTTGGCCTGCACAATACAGAAGGCTCTCCTTGTCTGTGAGCGTAAATGGAATTGATTGTAGTGCCTCTGAAAGGCATTACTGCCCTGTCTTTGAAAACCTGGGCCTTGAGGAATACCAGACCTGTTATTCTATGCCTGAAATATTGTTGGGCCTGGAGGAGTACCAGACTTGCAGAGTTCTGAAGGAAGCTTTTTGAAAATTTACCAAGCTGTGCGTTTATATATCTAACTATATCCATATATATCTGTAGTATATTAATCACTTGATTTTATGTGGTTTAAAGATAAGGTTTTTCTTTGAAAAAATAGTTAGACAGTAACAGTCAATATTTTTACCCATATTATTTGTAGAATAACAGGACAAGGTTCTTCCTTCTGGAATTCTGCACCTTTTGCTTTTAGGGCCAGAGCATTGTTATGTATTTGAACAGGGTTAAAGGTGTACCTTTGTGGTGCCCCTGGGAATTGATGATATTGAACATGGTGCTTCCAAAAAAACTACTTCCAAAGTAGTTGAACCTTGTGAAATTTCAGTAAGGTTAGTAGCTACTGAAATAAAGTGCATGTTCCTCACTTTAGAAAGAGAAAACCCATCAAAATATTGTTTCCATATAAAGATTTGTCAATAAACTCTCCTTGCTTTCCTTTGTGAAATCTCAGCAAGTATAAAATATTTTTATGTATGGCGTCATTAGCTATGCAGGCATGAGAGGTAAAACAGTAGTATTGAAAATTCTTGGAAGTACTTGGTTCAATATTTTTAGATAATTATCTTTTTTGGTAGCTTGGTGCTTGTGCAATTATTATATAACCCAGCATTCTACTCTGAAAATGTTTTTCTACTGGAGTCTGACAAATTTTCAGCCTGTGATTGAAGTGTCCTGGTTTATATTGGTCGAGTTGCCATTGGATGTGTAAAGCAATTTGCAGGGTACTTTTCTGCTACTTTTCTATAGTGTGATCCAAACCAAATTCCTTTAGTCTTTCTCTTAATTACTATGGTGGTTCTGAGATGCACAAATGAAGCATGATTAGAGGATATAACAGCTCCATCTGCCCTCTAAATACTGCCATAATGTAATGGTAGGAAGAGAGGTTAACATACACAGTTGTAGTGTTTCTGATCTCACTGTTCTTGCACTAGGTTAATATCACTAGTAGCCCCAAAGAAGAGTTTGTGGTTGAAGCAGGGAAAGCGTGTACAGGACTTGCATGTCTGCAGTACATGTCTGTTTCCTTTATATTTGGAGTGAAACAGAAGAACTGACCTTCACCTTTTCTAAGAAGGAAGAAAGTTGGGGTTTGTTAAATTATTTGTTTTGGTTCTTTGGAGTGGATCACAACCTCAGTCATGCTTTCTACCTATTGCTGTATGCATTTGTACAAAGGAATTAGAAAGGATGATTAGTATGTTTATGAATGCCACATTTAATTTCTTTTTTTATCCCTGAAATGTTGGCATTCCTTAAGTGGGCAGGAGAAGTGAAGGAGTTTTTCCTCACCCTCTCTGAAATAAATTAATGCCATTCATTTTGATTAATGAAAAGCTTAAATTGTTGCAGTCATATATCTATTGAAGAAATGAAATTTTTATATATCAAATGGACACATCTTTCAGTGGACACAGATCACATTCTTAAAAGCATATTTTAATACAATCAAAATTGTGGATATGGCTTGGCTAGGTGTTGTGAAGATAATTCTCTCATTAAAAAAAGACTTTGAAATAAGTTCTGTTCCTTAACATTTAGTAGTGGCTTTTGGTGTCTAATGATTGATATCTGCATCCAGAAACTGAAAGACGAATTATATATTGCTGTTTTCCTCAGTGAAGCTGCAAGAGTAGTCTGGCCTGTAACGCATTCAAAGTAATTTGTCTTATTATTATAGTAAGGTCTCTTATGAGAGTACAAGTATACTAAGTCAGATTGAAGGCATCTTGTATGAAGAATTTATTAAGAAATACTAATTAAGGACAGCAGTCATATTTAAGTGTTAAGGGGAGTGTAGGATTTCATGCCTTGATGTTTTGTGACAAGAAAATGTACCAGCATTAGGACAGGTCAGGTGAAATGTGTCACTTAAATGATTTTATTTTTACAAAACAACTTACAGTAACTGAAAGAGGATAAAATTAACAAAAAGTGTGAAAGTGGGAATATTTGACCTTAGAAATTAAATCTGCAAACATTAAATTTCAGCATTAATGTCCTCTGCTGGAAGTTAACCATTTCAGTGTAGAAAAACTGCTTTCCAAAGAAGTGATTGAACTGTGTTGATATTATATACTTTAACTTAAAAGTGTAACAGGCATAATTTAAAAAAAAGTCTTGATGTTGTGTTACTCTGTCCTTTTTAATTTCTAAAACAATAGAAGTGAATTTCATTATTCTGAAGTGTGAATTTTTTGTCTTTTACTCTACTGTAGTCATAGAAAATGTGGCTGGAAAATTTGTTATCCATCTGCCATCCTGAAGACAGGCTGAGCTAAATATACATCATTCCTGACAGATGTTTGTTTAGCCTGTTGTGTTTTTTTTCTTTTTTTAATCTGTAATTATAGAGATTCCATGGTATGTCTGGTAGTCTATTTGAATCCTTATTTATCTCTAGATGTTAAACAGCATAATAATCTTGATGTCTTTTGCTACACTGTAAACCCACTACTTGTCCTATGTCCAGCAAATGTGAGAGTGGTGGGCTTCTTACCTCTTTATAACACCTTCCACATAATAAAAACATTGTCTCCTCTCTATTTTACCGTTCAAACAAAAAAGACTTTTTTCAACTTCGTTTTGTAAGTCTAGTGGGTTTGGACTCTGTGTTTTGTATGTCTGGTGTTTTGTTTTTGTTTTTTCCCCTCTGTATTTTTTCAGTGGTTAGCTTTGGATGAGTTCTGTACTTAAATCTAGATCTGATGGTCCAGCTAAACCCTTACCAGCACAGGGTAGATTTGAAAAATTACTTCTTCTTTCCAACCTATAATACTCTCATTTAATCACTAGAATATGATTATTGTCCTTTTTGCATCAGCCTAGAATTGTTGACTCATTCAGTCTGTGATTCACTGTAGCTCCATATCTGCCTCTGCAGAACTGCTGCCTACTCAGTTGTTCCCATCTTGTAATTGTTCAGTTGTAGGTTCCTGCTTTGCATCTATACTTATATAACTGCATCCTATTTTCAAACCACTCCTTCCATTTATCAAAATCATCTTGAGTTACAATTTTGTCCTTCAAAATGCTTTCAATCCCATTGTAGCTTGGAATCTCTTCTCCAGAATCTCCGCTGACATAGATGAAAATACTAATTTTTGAACCTTGAAGTACATGTTATTCCCATTTGATAGGGGACCTCTGAATACTTATGAAATTTTTTTTCAGACAGCTTTGCATCCCATTTATAATAGTTAAGACTATGTCTGACATGTACAATTCTCAGAAAATTATGGGGAAAAAATTAAAATCAAGTTAAATCTGGTGCCGTTGTACTATCCATGCAATGTATTATCGTGTTACAGTAATACATTTCACTGGTTTAGCATGGGATTTTTTTTGACAGGAGTAAACTAAAAAAAAACTACCTGCACTAGTCTGAATGCTTGTCTTAAACGTTGTTGTGTTTTCCGCAGTCAAAATAAAATAGTCCATCCACCCTTTTAACATTAATTTTATCCTTTATAGGTGTTTGAAGCAGTAGATTACAAATAACATAATCTGCAACTAAACATTACCCAAGAAACTTAAAAATAGCTTTCTCCTGATGATTAATAGTTTCAGAATTCATATGCAGCCTCTTAGTGCTGTTTGCAGATGTTGCCAGTAGAACCATGAAGGGAGGAAATGAACATCGTGTATCTGACAGAAACAAGTTTTAACTAAATATTCTCATCTGTTATGTTGGGTTTTGCAGGCCAGAATGTCTTTTAATCTTTTCCTAGCAGACCGTATTTCTTTTATTCAGTATGGCAGCTAGCAAAAACTTGCACAAGAGCTTGGAGTATAAAAGCAAATGTTTGTGATACTTGTGAGGATTTTTCCTTTTAATAGATTCCTTTCCATTGCCTCTCTACAATAGTTGCTGACAAATTGATGCTTTGGTAAATCCTAGTAAAATCAGTTGATTTGACTAATTATCAACTGAGATGGTCTACTTAGAAGTTGATTTTATCAATCCTTTCTGTAGAACATGTTTAAATCGCGGTTTGAATGTAGATTTTTTTTTTAAATTTTTTTAAGTAAAATACATAAAATTATAAGAGTTTCTGACCTGTTAGGTTTGGCAAAGTCATGTGAGGTTGTAGACTCCATGTATGGGAAGATGAGTTATTAAGTTAACAGTTGCCAGGGTTCTTACTACATGATAGACCTCAGGTGAGGTTGTTCGTAATCTGTTCTGTGACTTCATGTCATTGAGCCTATTCTCAGCCTATTTGTCCTTACAGCTGAAGTGCCTGTCTGCAGAATGGAATAGATTTGATGAAGAGACTGTAGCCAAATGCTCTAGGTGAGGCAGGTGATGAGATATATTTCTTCTATCTATACCTAGTTTCTGTTTTATATATTTTTTTTGTCAATCATTACAGTTACTTCTGCAGAAATATTTTAACCTCCTCTCCATCCACCCATGATGTAGGGTAAACTGTTGTGTTACTTCTGCAATTCTGTATTTAAAGGTGACTCTCATTTCAAACCAAAACCATTCCAACTTCAGGAGTATTTATATGCTGTTAATCAGGAACAGATCACCTTTCTGATATGAAATGTTATGTCATTTCGCTTATACAGCTAGCTGGTGGATTTTAATGAGCAAAACTGGATACAATTCCACTCCTGAAGTAACTTTTGACTAGTTCCTTTGGTAAACTCAGGGCTATGAATGAATGTTTTTGCTGATCATTCTGGAAAATGGGTCTGGGAGTGAAAAACCTACAAGACTTTGCAAGAAAAAATGAGTTCTTTTTCTCACACACACTTTTATTTGTTGGAAAATACATTATTACTGGACCAGGTGGTAGTAATAAACCTTTCTGCTATGGAGCAGCAATGTAGTGTTTGAAAACTATTTGCATAATATGAGTTGTGTAGTTCTAGCTGTTTCTCTTAGCAGTCTTAAGCTAAGAGAACCTGTAAACAGGACACCAAAGCAGATGTGTCAGCTCAAGTCTATGTAGTTATGGCTAGCAAAAAGTTTTCTTGGTTTAATTAAGTCCTACAAGAGCTCAAGAAAAGCATTTATCTCTAAATTTCTGAACAACCTTTTGCCCCATCTCACATGCTATTTAAATAATATCTTGACAGTCAGAGTCGTCTGGGTGCTAGCTGGGTGAGGTGGGATTATAACTATACTGTCATCCTTATATTTCTCATACCTTTCCCCAAAAAAGTTCTGAAGGCATTTATGCTAGTAAGAATTGATACCTTTACTGCCAAGGTTAATTCTAAGTCATTCTTTTGTTTATCAAAACCTGAATCAAGATGCAGGTTTTCATAGAGTAGATGTTATTCTTCCCAATTTTAGTAGCAAATGCCCCTACCAGCTCCATTCTGTGTGCTGGGTTAGTAGCGCTTCCTATTGTGCTGCTGGAGACAGAATATCGGACAGGATGGACAATTAGTGCAACTCAGTAGAGCATTTCTTACATAATTCTCAGTGCTCAAAAAATAATCTGGGTGGGCTGTGAAGGTAGAACCTGTGCATGTTTTGTCCTTAAATGCTTTTGATGTGTGTTTGTTTTTAATAAGGGATTCCTCGTAAGTGCAGAACTGCTGTCAAAGTGGTGCATAGTGGTCTATTTTTGTGGCATCTAGGGGCAAGCGGGTAGGGTTCAGTTTAGTTAGGTGGACAAAGTTAAGAAGTGTAACACTGAAATTCAGTCTGCCATAAATTTCTAGAAGTTAACGTTTTAGATACTTGCCCCTAGGCAGGAGTACACATACTGCCTGCTGGCCAGGAACAACCTAAGTAGCAGAGTGCTTTAACAAACCAAAAAGTAAAAATTATTTTTTAATATCAACTGCCTCATTTAATTTTCTGCTTCCTGATAGAACATCTAGTTTAATAATTTTTCTTTCTTCAGTAGCATCAGTTTGATCTGTAAGTATTAGAACTGGAGTACCCATTAGAGCCCATGAAGGTGTCTCCAAAATAAAATAGCAAACTGAAGTGTCTCCATCTTCTGCTGAGGCAACAGTAGAAATCAATCAGAAGCAAAATAATATAAATTACACTCCTCTGTGTTCTGTGTCCTCAAACTCTTCCATGGTAGCTCTTCTCTCTTGTGTCCAAATGGCTAATGTGACACCAGAGTCCTCGTTGGTAAGTGGGACTCTGAATAAAGTAACTTAGCACTATTACCTTATGGCAAAAGCATAACTTTGCAGTCCTGCAGGTCCTTTAAGATTCAGCATAAATTCATCTACTGGCTTGTACTAGGGAGTGGTTAGATGTATTAGTCAGAATTTTCATGAGATAATTCTGTATTAAATATCAAAGTCTTCTAGACTTCTTTTTTTTCTTAGTGCCTTTCTTGACTGCCATCAGTAACCTATGGAGATGAAAGTTTCCTAGGCTGAGGTTTAATGTGCCCTTGTAGCTCCCAAGAATTATGTATATTTTAATTAGAAAGCCCATGGTGAAATACTTTAACTTGTTCATATTATCCTCAAAAAAAAGAGAGACCTTGTTGACAAAGACTTCTAAGCTTTTGCACTTCCTTAATGCAAACTTTCATAAATCTGAGATTGTTCACTCTTTTAAACTTGAAAAACTCAACAGTTGCATAACTCAAAGGACTGTATTCATCTGTGTGGAAGTCTGGAAATTTTACAAAAAAAAACAAAAACCAGTTTATTTTTAAAGAAAGTGTAGACTTTCCACATTAATATAAGTAATTTTTTCCAAAGGAGGAATTTATACCATCCTCCAAGGAGTAATTAATGCTTACCTGAGCTGAGAGGTTTGTTTATAAAACAGCTTCTAAAAGCAAATTCAGGGGTGGTAGCCATGAATTATTTTTAGGTGATTCCTTCTCTTTAAATTGGTATTTTTCAATGGAAAGTTAAGTTACAGTTCTATCATATGAAATAATAATAATCCGCTCTTTACTTTAAAGCTTGGAATAAGTCCTTTCTTTGTTCATCTCTAAAGAGAGCCTCCAAAGAGAGGACTTTTGGGTCTATTATAATTTATGGAAAAATGACCATGAAGTTATGTTGAATACTCTTTTATAGTTAGCCTGATTATTAAATTTATGTTATTGTTTTAGGCTATTGTGGTATTTCCTTTTTGTTCTTTTCCCTATCTGTTGAACTTGTGCATTAACTTCATGTATTCTCTTCATAGTTCAGTATTTACAGAATTCAAAATGTCAATTTTTCTGGTTTTTGTTTTTGTTTTTTGTTTGTTTGGTTTTTTTTTTAAACATATACCAAAAAAATATTTCCAAAGTTTAAACTTGTTGTCATGTTGACAATTTTAGGGAAAAAACAGGGTGGAAGCAGTCTCTGGAGATAATCTAGTTTAACCTCCTGTTCAAGCAGAGCTGGCTTCAAAGTCAGCAGAGGTTTGTCAGGGCCATGTCTGCTCAAGTTTTGAAATTCCTGATGGATAGTGATTTGGCAGGCGGGTCCCCAGGCAACTTGTGCCCCACTGTTGTCGCTGCAGAGAGTTTTCTTATGTCTATCCATTTGAAATTTCCCTTGTAGCAGCTCGTGGCCGCTGCACAGTGCGAGTGGACTGGCAGAGCGCTGTGAGACCCCCACTGCTGTGCCAGCAGAAACACTCCCTTGGTCTCATCCCTGTTTCATGTGCTCAACTCCCTGCTAACGCAGTGTCCCCAGTGTATCTCTCTAACCCACTTGCTGTGCTTTGCCACAAATTTCAAGGTCAAATTGTACTTTAAGGCAGTATGTACAACAAGGTATTTATCTCAAAACTGTTCATCTGCTTTGGAGTTTAATCTTGGAAGACTCTTAGCTGGGCAAAGGGACTGGTAAAATGCACATATTGGGAATTAGCATTAGGATTCTTGTCTGCCTAACAATCGTCAATCCTGCCAGAATTGTTAATGAAGGGTTTTGACCCTGTTGGTTGTTCTGGTAATCTGCTGAGAACTGATGTAGCCTTGAAATTCCCTTCCACAGAGCTGCAGAGGCAATGCATGCTGACCCTGGAAAGGCAGCTGCTTTGAGATCAGTAACGGGAAGAGTTTCCTCTGTGTCTAGCTGCTGCACTTCTTTTTAACTGTAACAAAAATGAGAACAGGGTTTGAATCTTCTATGAAGATCTATTCCGGTATCAAACAGTTTGATACACTAAGTGGGGAAAAGTGCATGTGTTTCTGTCTGTGTGAAGGGAACTCTGATGGGAATTTTCGTGAAGACTTTTGATCTTGTTGCAGCAGGGATTCCTTATATGAATGCTTTCACTTTTTTTTTTTTTTTAATAAATTCAGAATATGTATGTAGTAACAGTTTCTCTTCCTAGCTCCTTGCTTCTGTATTGTTTCCCTAAGAAATGTATTTTCCAGTTCTATTTTTATGAACACTAGGAAGTTTCTATTCCAGATTTTTGTCAGAACCAATGAAATAAATGAAATTGCATGCATCCAATTTTGTCTTTTCTGTATTTTTCAGAAGCAAAAATATCCTTTATAAGTAATTCTGTTTTCCTTTGAGAGTTATAATCTTGATTTAAAAAAAAAAAAAATTAAGAGTGTTGAGTTTTTTTTATTACTAAACCCCAGTAGTGGATATCTTTCTTTAGTGATAAATGCATTTATTGCATCTTATGTCAATTTAGGGTCTGTTTCAGTGGTACAGAAGATCAGAAACTACTGATGGGTTTGGCATTTCCTGTTTTTTGGATTTCTCTTCTGGCTCAAATTTTCAGGCTTAA
Organism: Nesoenas mayeri; assembly: GCF_963082525.1. Classification (NCBI taxonomy): domain Eukaryota; kingdom Metazoa; phylum Chordata; class Aves; order Columbiformes; family Columbidae; genus Nesoenas; species Nesoenas mayeri. The sequence goes on along the minus strand of NC_137554.1, from coordinate 16,508,847 downwards.
TCTGTTGATGTCTTCAGTAAATCTGAAACAAAGAGTGTGTGACTTCTGTTTCTGCATAGCTAACTGCTCCTGCTTCAAGAGAGATTTTTTTTCGTATAGGAATGAGGCTTTTTAAGGTCTTCTAAGAAATTATGAATGGCTTTCTCTCTTCCTCTCTCTTGCCCCCCACCCTATCTAACTTCCTATATCATTCAAAAAGGGTGTGTTTTGTTTTCAAAAAAGGCAAAATCTACTGCATGTGCATCATGAGATATTTACAAAGCATGTTTTCTAATGTTCTCTAGCTTGAAGAAATAGCATGAAGATGCCTTAAAAGTTGCATTTGGAATTACAGAGGATAAAGTTGTGAAGATGATTGAGTTCCTGACATCTAGGTGAAGATGGATCATTAAGGACTTCAGAAATAATGAGCTTAATTTTTAAATTGACAACGTAGGGGCAAACAGAAAAGAAAGAAGGACAGGTAGAATTGAGATAGATGGAAACAAGACCAAGGGAAGTATATACCTAGAAGCTTACAGAGCTCTTTAATTATAAGTGCTTTTTGTATTATTGTATGACTCTAGGTTCTATAGAGTCAGAAAGTGAGGCTGAGAAGCACAAGAGAAGACTGCAATATCATTGCACTGGTAGATTTTTTTTGTTAGTAGTTTTATTATCATCTTGTAAATTAAGTAATGTTGTTAGGCATTAGGCTTGTATTTTAAAGGGCAAATTACTTTTGCTGACAGTATGTTCTGATCTGTGTTCTAAAGCAGAGCTGTCAGCTTTCTAGCCAAATTTAGGGTTCTTGTTTAAGCAAATTATAAACTATACCTCTCTTCCCCTTTATATTCTGAATTGACAAATAAGAAGCAATCTCTTATCCATTTTTTACCATCCTGAAAACATTTAAGAAAGTACGTGTAATATTTCTTTTCCTTTTTGCGCTCTATGATGCATATCTTCTCCTTTCACAGCCAGAAGGCCAGTAGCTCTTCTTGCAAAGCCCATAATGGAAGTAAATGAACTGCAACAGAATATGTATAAGGAAGAAGATAATCTGTCATTATCTTGTGATGGCATGTTCTGGGTTTTTTTCCTCTCTCCTACTCCACCCATATTGGGCTGTTTACTTCACCCTCTGCTTCAAACCTTGTCTGCTGAGCCATTTATCCAGCTGAAGGCAAAGGGGATAGAAACCTTGAGTTGAATCACTGTTTTCAGATGCGCTTTTTCTTCTTGTAGCAATTAAACAGGCTTTTCCATTTGTACTCAGGAAAAGAATCATATATTCTTTATCCCTTAAATGCTTTTGACTCAACTAATTTTACAACAATGGAGAATGAAATTCTTACACAAGGAAAATGGAGCATCTTGCAATGTATATGTCTAGAAATGTGAAGTTTGAAACCATGTCTAAGGAATTTTCCACTTCACTGGTTATTTCATTTGATCTGGTACCATATTTAATTTTTAACTATTACTTTTATGGTCAACAATTTAAGTATAGTCTGCTTGTATTGTGTTGTAATGTATTTGGAAAAACTCTTAGATTGTCTTGGAATACTAATTTTGGGGCTACAATCTCAGCATGAACTTGATAGAATCTTGCATAGTTTTCTGTGGGTGCTAAGCCAGTTCGCTGAAAATGGAGGGAAGCCACAGTTTTAAGGGAAGTGAGTAATACAAATAGAAAAATAAGAATTCAATGTTTTGTTAGAGGAAAATATTTTTTTCTCCATTTTTCAATCCTTTTAATTCTAGTAAAACATCCATGTATTTATGCTTAACTGCTGGATTGTTATCATTCTGTGATGTAGGACCTTTGAAATAGGTAGTACAGTAATCAAATTTTTTGTGTGTATATGAAACCTGTAAGATTGCTGATTGTAAGTTTCCCTTTTAATCTCAAATTATTCTGTGCTAAAATATAATGTTCCATTTCCATTTTATTATTGTAATAGAGGCAGAGTTTTATGTTTAAATGGATGTTGTTTTGCCTTTATATGTCTGACCTATATAACATGCCAAAGGAAATGAGAATGTTTGGGCATGTATTTGGAGAAACCAAGAAATTTTAAATGATGCTGGAAACCACAGGTTGGCCTTCTGGTGTGGCCTTTGCAATGTGGAATGATTCTTGAATTTTTCGTAAGTTTCTATTTATAGTTCAAGTGTTACCTTTGTATGCAGTTTTCCCCAGTGTTTTGTATCATGATGACTGGTACAGGCTCTGACCTTCTCTTGAATATGCTTTCTTTAACATAATTTTGAATTCATGCATCTAAAAAACACCTAATACTATATCCTTTCTGATACTGACTAATGTGCTGTTTTCCTTTTTTTTTTGTCTTTGTAGAAAATGTTCCAGAAGAACTACGAGAACCATTTTACACAGACCAGTACGACCAGGAGCACATTAAGCCACCTGTTGTTAACTTGCTGCTGTCTGCAGAACTCTACTGTCGCGCTGGGAGCCTTATTCTCAAGAGTGATGCTGCAAAACCACTTCTAGGTCACGATGCTGTTATACAAGCTCTGGCACAAAAAGGCCTTTATGTGACTGACCAAGAAAAGTTGGTGACTGAACGAGATCTTCACAAAAAACCAATTCAGATGGTGAGCATTTAAAGCTTGTATGTTATGTTTCTTCTGTGTATTCCTATTTACTATATATCTATTTTTTAACATGCATCATTGTGTTGAAATATTTTTCTCAAGAGGTCAATGTGAGTCATTACTGGGAGGCTTATGATTGGTTTGGGTTGTTTTTTGTGTCTCATCATAACTGTCAGTGCAGGTGCATTTCCACTGTACTAATGCTTGAAAACGTATCATTCTGCTTAGTTCAAGTGTTACATTTTTAAAAAACAGCAGTGACAACATGATCACTTTTATTTCAGTTTTACAGCACTGACTGTCAGTGAATATTTCGGTGTTGGAAAAATGGTTTGAAAATAGGGTGGGTTTTTTTTTCCCCCTCCTTATAGAAATATGTGGTTAAAAGCTTTTGATGACATGGGCAATTCAACATAATAAGATTCAATAGACACTAGTTACATGCTAAGTCAAGGTAAAGCACACAACAATGTTGTATTCTTTCGTGGAGACTTTTAATAATATGTCTTTGCTTCACACAACTGCTAATTAAAACATTAGTTCAACAGATGAATGATTCTATTACTAAGCTCCTAAGTCATAGATTTTCTTCCTTCTTCCTTGATAGGAGCTGAGTTAAAAAAAGAAATTATCTGTAAAAAAGGATGGCTACATATGGCCAATTCTTTCTGTAGGTTGTTTATAAAATGACAGTATGATTGAATAAGATTCAACTATATTTAAAATATTTAAACTTATTTTCACTTTTTATTGTTTAACATATGATATATAAATAAACGAAGTATGAGACTACAAAGGTTGAGCTGACAATTTCAGTTCTAATTTGGAACTTAAGCTTACTCATTTTAAATCATGAGCAAATTTTATTGTGATATCAGTGGAATTAATGTTCTTACTATACTTGGAGGTATTTATGGCACAATCTGGTCTTTTCAAATTATAATACATTGGTCACAGGGAATAAACTGTCTAATAGACTAAGGACTTCCTTGAATTTTCTGTCATCCATTGGCCAAATCTGTGCTTTGCAGTCTAGTGTTCCCAGGGTCTTTTTGTTTGAATCTACCATCTGGAGTTGTCTGACTGCTCTATTTTAAGTCCTTTGATAGTTTTATGGTCAGTGACCTGTACCTGCTGCTAGAATGGAAGTGTGTGAAAATGAACACTTTTGTTTACTAACATTTAAGGAGACTAACAAATATTTGGCAGAATATGACTAGAGACTCCCTCTTGTTTGATCAGTTGGTATCAACTAAGTAGTTGCAGAGCCTTTACAGGTCTGACATCAAAACTAATTAGTAATTAATGATTTATTCCCTACAGCATTGCCAACAAGTATTAAGCCTCCTAGTTTATATGAATGTTTTTTAGAAGTGGCATGAGTGGTCAGTTACTGTGATACAAAGACTAAATTCTTTGCATCCACTTTGGTTTTATTTTTTATTTGAAAATTCTTTCTTGCTCATAGAATGCTTAAGAACTGAAGATAGATACAAATATTTCAACAATAGTAATAAAACTAGTCAAGACACTTTTTGTATATCAGTAAGTTGTGATTGGTGAATGCAGATAAATTTTGCTGGTCTCTCTCTTTTCATCTTGATATCCTTTTTAAAAAGGAGCTCAGCAAAGAACAAGTGGCATTTTAGTAAAAGAAGCTGTGGATAGCAAATAAAAGATGTACTGAAGTGATAAATTTGCAGGACACTGGCAACAGTCGTGAGTGGTTTAGCAGTAAGCATTTATAACATTCATAGAAGTCAAAGCATTGAAGAGGTTAAGAAACAAGCTTCCTGACTGTTAGAATTAAGTTCTGTAAAAATATTGTTCTTGTCTCTGAAGGAAGACTTGCATTTACGAGCCTCTGGTTTTCCCATTTGTTTGTTCTTTCATTTGATCCCTTTCTAGTGTAGTTGTTAGAAACATCTCTTTTCAGAGTTGTCAGTTGAGAAAATGTCAGTACCCTCTAGTTTGGTTTGCTCATCTTCAATTCTGCAATTAATGTTGCTTGAAATGCATTTCAATAGCAGATTTTTGTATTTCCCCTATACTTGAGCTTCTGTCCTCCTTTCCTGTTTTAAGCATAGTCCAGCAAGTAGTTATTCAGGCATTGGTGTGGGTAACAGTCAACATGCCCAGATCCCTGCTCTGCCCTTTTCCTAGTGTTCCATATGCCACAATTTCTACAAGTCTTACAAAGATGTATATCCTCTTTTAGAGCATGGGATGATTTTTTTTTTCTTTTTCCTTTATCTAGAACAGAAAGTTTGCATATGTAATTGTTATACATTCCTCTGGTAGACCAGGTTGTGTTCATCCTATGTTCAATCGAATTTTGAGTAATATAATAGACAATAGTATGGTAGTCCTTCTCTTGTTAGCCTGTCTTTCCCATAAATGAAGGAAATATGTTGGTGTTTGTTAGAGGATATTTTTTTGTTGTCTGCTCACATGTACTGTGTTTCTATAGCTGAAAAGGGGTGAGTTATATTATGAAATGAAACTATGGAAAGAGATTTGAGTATGGAATGTTTTCATTTTACTTGTGCTTTATAATGCATATAGCTGCAGTCAACAGACTTGGGATTCCCAGTATCATATGTTTGTAGCAGTGATGGCTGTGATGATTAATTGTTGGTTTACTTTGTGTATGACTGCTTTCTAAAGCAGGCATGTCAAATTTTGACCTTCTCTGTTTCTTGGGTATAGCTAAACCTTTTTCTAGGAAGCATCTTATATATAAAAGTCTGGGAAACGGATGTGTATGTTTATGCACTGAACACAGGATAGGTGTTGGTTTCCTCGTTAGTCATGACTGACTTGGCTGCATCAGTATCTAATTTGAGAAGCTGTAAATTTTTGTTTGTATGTGTATATCTATATATACATATGTGTATGTATATATAAAAATCAGTGTCTCTACATGGGATAGAATTAGGAAAGAGGCACTTAGGAAAATAACACACAGGAACAGAAGCAAAGGCTTCTGCTAATGCTTCCCCTGTTTAGGGGTGAGGAGGTCCATATGGAGTCTGGTTTTAGTCTGTCTTATGTTTGGTTTGTTCACATTTCTAATTTTTTTTCTAGGATAAGGTATTCTGGCTAGGTTATTATTCAAGCTTGTTCTGATTTAAAAACTTGTAATTGAGACTGTATGTTCCTGAGAGATTGCATCTTGTGGTAACACTACTGAACTGTTCAGTGGTACCTCCATTTCTGTTCTTGCTGTATTACAAACTATTAAAACTTAAGTCTGTGTTTATTTTTGTTAAATCTTATTATTTTATAGGATCACCCTGTTGCTTTTATTTTTGTTAGGGAGCAAAAGAACCAAATATTATGTTATTACTCTCGAGGTTGAAATTCAGATGGTCTGCTGCATTAGTCTTTAAACAGTGCAGAAATAGTCTAGAGCTTGGAATTGAAATGGTGTTGAATCAAGGACCCAAGTCTTTTTCTCCTGAAAATTATACTTTAAGTCAGGAGTACAAAAGTAATTACCTGATGCTTAAAGTTTATGGAAGCTAAGTTGCAAAAATATGAGCAAAGCTACTTATTTCAATTGGCAACTTCAAATCATATTAAAAAAAAAAAAAAATCTGTGTTAAGCAGGTACTTCCATATGAAAATCATATGCGAGGTTTTGACAGGCTATAGAAATCAGAAATGGCTTAAAATTCAGCATGGGTCTGATACTTAAGCAATAATTTTGTTTTAATGCTTCCAGTTATAATATGCATATATCACGTTCAAGTCAAGATTTACTTTTATATTTCCATGTTGATTTCTCTCTCTTGAATTTTACATTTATTTCATGTGCTGAACTGACTTAAACCTTCAAATGTCTGGTACACAAGAGGAAGGCAATTTGGATTTTTTTTCTCATATACATATTTTATGTCTTTATATTAAAAAAAACATAGATATCCGTTCCTACTGGATGAACCAGAAGAGACTTTTAGACACATTTCTGCATTATGCCAATAATTTTATATCAAATGAATAATGCATTTGACAGGGCAAATCCTTTTATGAGAATACTGGCCATTTTGCATTCAAATGCTGGTGATCTCTGTCAATTTGCCTCAAGTGAAGAGAAGAATAAATAGATTCAGTGAGGAATTAAGAAATGCTTTCCCTCCTCCAAGTCCCTGCAATGCTCTTCTGCCATTTGAGGAAAGGAATAAAGAATCAGCATCTTCTTTCTCTGCTGCCTGATACTCTGCAGGGAAACTGAAGCTGCATAATTACACAAGCTGTGGATTTCTGTCCTGCCTGTTCTCTGTCCCCCATGCGGCAGGGCCAACAACAACTAAATGTCAAGCTTGAAGGGTAATAATGTCAAATCTTTAATACTAGTTTAAATTCAGTGTGTGTTGGGGGATGTATGGATACAGTGATGTTATAGACGGTTACTGTTTTTGTGCCATGTATTGATATAGCATTTTTGTCTGACTTACAAAAAAAATTAGTCTTGCAAGGTGTGGAAAAAAAAAAGACAGTTTTAGAGATTTAGTTTTTAAATAAAATGTAGTGACTAGAAAATGGTTATTGAACACTCTGTATATAAATACTACCTCCAGGGAAATATGCCATACTTTCAGATATTTCTTTGTATCATTGTCTCAATATACAAAAATTGTACTAATCACAATGCAGTCAAAAAGTGTAACTTGTGTGTAAATTTGAACTCTAATTTGGAAAAATACTGTTACAGAAAAATATCAGCCAGCTGAGCAGCTACCTTAAACTTAGGTATGATTGTTTTTGAAAAGTACTGTTCTTGATCAAGCAACGCTTAAATCCTCCATGTACTTCCACAGTTGTAAACCAAGATGCAAAGGGCTCCAGCAAAACCCCAGCAATAAGTCCATAATAGCTGGTACGTTTAAAAATGGTTATCTCCCCACATGTGATTCATGTGTATGGCTTTTTAATATTAGTAATGTGCTATCATCCAAATTGTTGATCCATTTAGCTGCAAATTACCTTCCTTGTTGAAGATGTCTCTTGTGGGGAAGTTTGTCAATAATTCTTTCTGTAGCAGTTTGTGAATCTGGGCTATAACTGAGGTCTAATTAGATGTGCCTGTATTAGGTTTTTAGTACTGATGTGAAGCATGCTTTTGAGACACATCTCTATCTTTCTCCCAGTTATTGTGCTGCTGCTTTGCATTGTGGAGTCATTTTGGGAGCAGGAACTCTATTTCTTTCAGGAGCTGAACTGGAAGATGGGCTCTAGAGTGGCACCTGCTTTAGCCCACCTTGCAAGGGGTACTTGCTTCACAGGGCTGGGGTACAGCTGGTTGAAGTGAAATCCCTGAGAAGGGGGTTGAGCCATTTCCTGGGACCTTTGCACCAGCTCTGCTTTTCTGCTGTGCAGTGCTAACTGCTGAGTTAGCCAGACGTACATGGAAGGAAGGGGAATTGATAGTGCTGGTTTTGTACCCACAGCTAGAACCTGCATCTCTTTTTGGGTAAGACAGCAGACAGTAAGTGGTTAACTCCTCCTGCAATCTGGATTTTTGGTCTCTCTGACAAACTGCGTTCACTTGAAATGACAGTCCCCCTCATCACAGTAGTATTTATCCTTGGTGAAGGAGTCCAGCAGTTCACTTAGTCAGCTTGCAGCTACATGTTGCAGCCTCTGCACTTTCACGCTATAGAATTCCTTTAGCTCTGAAAGGCAACAGAAAATGTAATAAACACTTCATAGAACAAAGAAATAAGATGTGGCTTCTGCCCTGAAGAATTTTTTTTCTGGTTTTAGGCATGATATAACAAGTTTCCATTCCTGTTCTATTGTGAATTACTTCTTAGATGAGGATACATAAAAAGAATTTGCAGTTAATTGACTTTGGCCCAGTAGATACCATAATTTGTTTGTTAGAACACCAGATTCTAATATTAGCTGACATGATATTGAAGCATCTTGCATAGAAGCATGTTTCACAGAAGATTTAAAAAAGCAAATATAGCGGTGAAACATAACCTATGTTTAGTCTAATAGAGTCTCTTGTGCTACATAGAACCAGTCAGTTTGGGGTTTTGGTTGGGATAATGTAGTCTTTAGATGTTCCATGTTTTTTGCTTGATTTCTTCTGTAGGCACCGGGGTTGACTCATCTCTTCACAAACATTCCTTCTAAGGTTTGCTTGAAAACAGTGATCTAGTATTTTTGCTGTATTCTTGTGTCAGATAGCCATGTCACTTAAGTCAGTGTTGCATAAACATGTTTGTTGTAGTAAATCTGTGTGTGTACCAAGCTCCCTTGAGCACACAGTGCCAGTTCACACATTGGTCATTGTAACTGCTGTAACTCTTCATAAAGTTTATTCTGCTCTTACCATTTTAACTTCTAACTTAGTATCCTATTAGCTTTTTTTATGCAGCTAATGTTGACTCATAGCCTGAGGATTTTGTGTGTTGCCTGCTGATTGTTTTTAATTATGTTTGTCTTGTTTGTAGAAAATGTTTTTTTTTCTGTGTCATGTAAATAGCAGCAGTGACTCGGAATGTGTTCTGTGGTATGTTTGTCTAGAATTTAGTAGTGTGCAAAACAAACACCAGGTTATCAGTGTGAATCATACTAGGGTTTGGTTTATTTTTGTAATTTTCTGGGACTAAATAATGTATTCAATCTAGACTTGTTCCTCTTCTGAAAATGAGCTCTATGACTGATTATATGCTAGTAATGCCTTTCTTTTGCCCTGTAAATGATTAGTTTGGCTGCAGTTAAATTGAGTCAGTTCTGTGTTTCTCCAAGCCAGTTAAAAGAAACTTGAGGTGAAATAAAATTACATCATTAGATTGTTCTCTGCTTACTTTTATTTGTGTGTATCTTAGTCCTTGAAGAGCTGAAAAGAAAAAATTGCAGTAAAGGACCATTATTTATTAGGAAGATATCTTGTGGGAGAAAATAGATATATATTCTTAGAGCATCAGTTTTGGAATTTGTTTAACAAGGACTGTCTGCAACTAAAGGTAGGATTTAACACCAAAAGATAAAGTAGATATCTGTATCAGAAATTTGTGGAAGACTTGGGTAACCACAGAGTCCTCTGCAACATCCTTTGGGTTTTCATGGAATGTCTGCTCAACTTGTGCACCAAGCACAGCAACTAATGCAGAAGGCAGCAGAGCCACTGACACCAAGGTTATGTCTGTAAAGAACAGAAAGTAGGAATTCTGCTAAGAACCTGATCCATGTTTGCAATTCTCCCACAGAAGAAAGCTGAAAGCCTTCTATATTTTTCTGGCTTTAATTCTTATTTTTGTGGGAGACTTCTGTTTTGGTTTGGGTCTTTTTGGTTGTGTTTTTGTGTGTGCGTTTGTCGGTTTTTTGGTTTTGTGTGTGTTTGGTTGTTTTTGTTTTTTCTTCCTGCATATTTAATTTTAGTACAAAAATCTATGTAGCATTTTGGTCTTATTCAGGGTTCCAGCAATGTAGCTGGCATCTCAAATTTGTATCACTAACAATCCTTGCATGGAAAATAACAAAATCTGATTGTTCTTTTCAGCAGCTCTTGTAGGATTCAGAGCTATTGAATAGACTGTGCTGCTTGTATTACATTGGAAGTGTGTTCTCAGAACTGCCATGAAATCCATGATTTATACAGAACTAGCCCTATATTTGCCTTTGACAGGTGAATGTAGTAGGTAATGTTCAGAAATACCAGCATGCTATGTCATGTTTATTTTAATGTAAAACTGTGGCAATAATTTTGTATTTTACTAAAAAGGGGAGAGAATATTGAAGCACATCTTCCAACTGACATACATAATATACTAAATCAACTAAACTGCTGCTGTTTGAATGATGACAGGCAATATAATTGAACATGTACCTCAGGAAAAGGTAGTACCTCATGAAGTCAAGTCTCGTGCCATTCACAGGAAAATAAAGCACTGCATCTTTTTTAATGTTTGTCTGTCTTGTTTGCTTCCTTGCTAATTAGGAAACATGGGGTGCTGTGAGGGCTGGAAAAAAATAGTTGGTATTCTTCTGCCTTGAGCAAAACAACGTTTTGAACCAAAGAGCTTCTGATTGTATTTGTAGTTAGTGTTCCTTCTTATGCTGCTGTTAACCTGAAGGGGAACAGGCGGGGGCGGGGGGGGGAACAAAACCAAAAAAATAAACCTGAAAAGCAGACCAAAAAAAGCCACTCCTGAAGCTTAACAAGGAAAAACAGTTAAAAGGAGGTATAAATTATGAAAGAGAAACGTATGAATTAAAGTCTGTGAAGAATGCTAGATACCATACAGAAAATGTTTTCTAAAAATGTCAGGAAGTATTTCCATTAACCTTGATAGAAATACTATTTTGTTAAACACAATTTAAGAACATTTTCTTCCTGTTTCAAGAGCACTGATGAGTAGTGTGGTTCAGCTTTTAGCTCTTGGTTTGCTGCTGTGAACTTTCTTTTATCTCTTTCAATATGTGAAAAGGTTATTTAAATAAATGTTTAGGAATGGTCTTCTACTAGGTTAAGTATATTTTTGGAGTATAGTTTAGGAAAATAATTATGAATTATTGTACAGGCTACCTAGAAGGTATTTCTTCATCCATTAGTATATTTAAATTAGGCAAAGAGGCATCTTTCTTAATACCCGCGTGCTGTAGAGGGGAAAGCTAAAGATCTGGTTGTGTGGCAGGCAGTGACTTGGTTAAGAGCTCTGCTTTCTTCCTATTATGGAAAACAGTGAGTGCTTTTAGCAGGAGGTGTGGGTCTGTCATGTAAACATAAGGAGAACTTCACTACCAGTGCTGGGTAGTGCACAGACACAGCAACGAGGGGACAAACCCCCACTGGCTGTTGAAGGAATAGTTTGTACTCAACGTCGTGCAGCAGCTGCTCCAATATAGTACAAAAGAGCACTGCTAATCAGTGTTTGCTAATCTGCACACACGATCCTGGCAATCTGCCCGTGTTTATCAGCAAAGAGTGCACTCTGTCATCACAGTAGATGGATCATAACATTAAAATCTCTGTTCTTTAAAACTCTGTGGAATTTAACATTATCAGATTTCTTTTTTGTTGTTGTAGTTTTGTTTACTGAAGTTGAATGAACGAAGTCTTGTAAGGTCTCCGTAGTGTGAATCTTTTTATTTGACACTTACAGAAGTGCAGTAAACAGCAGTGTACTTCGGTCATTTATATGAACTGGTAGTTTTTCTGTGAACTATTATATTTATATGAACTAGTAGGAAACTGTATTACCTTGCAGAAATATATCTCCAAATTACCCAAAGGAAAATCCAATAGAATTGGTCCTATGTAAATAAAACAATATAAGTCTGTATTAAAACATTATCTGTTAACTTGTTATACTATTTAAATTATAAATTGACTGTAATAGTGCTCTTTAACACAATGTCTGCTACAAATGTAGAAGGTTTTCAGCCTTTCCCCAGCCATCAAAAGGTCATTAGGAAGGGTATATCCCAGTATAACATATTTCTTTGCCTTCCCAAGCCATGATTCTAAAACTAGTGGATAAATAGCAAAGTCTATGTCAGAAAGAGGTTCTACAAATTAGCTTTTTCCGATCTTCTAAAAATTACTACCTTTATTACAATTTATATTATTATCTAGCAGTAGCTAGAGATCCAAGCCAGTCAGTTGTCAAGACTGATGACATCTCTCAAAAGCTGAAATGTCAAGAGCTCTTTATAAGCTTTAAGTTGGATGTTTGGAACACAATTTAGAACACATAGCAGTCAGTGTTTATGAAGAAAGTATATACAATTTGATGTGTGTATTGAAATATTTTAAACTGTTTGGTTTGATGAAAAAGTGTCAGGTTAGAGATTATTATGAACTTTGGAAGAATAAAATTTACAAGAAAAGCAGAGTGAACATGTAGATATTAGGTAAGCATGTAATGGTGAATCAGAATAATTTTTACATGATGTAATTATTAAATGTGTATGTGTATAGTGTGTAATAGGAAATCTTATATAGAAACACTTAGGTTTCTTAAATATGACATTGAGATCTGTTGTATTATTAAAGGATACAAATATAATATATTTTGAAGAAAATTACACAGTGGCATTTAGGCAACAAATTACTGCAGTAGGTACCAATTAAGTGCTGCTGAAAACAGCTGGAAAATGCAATCTGTATCATCAACAGCATTTGCTGAGAGGTTTATTTACAGAAGTCGTACCACCTTACACCCTTTTTGCTAACAGTGGCCTGCTGACCTAAAATTTGTGAATTAGCCTCTGGGATTTGGAGGCAATGAGGACTTCATTTTGTCATATCAGCAGTCAGAAGAACCCTACCATCGGAAAGTCTCCTTTTTATTAAATTTCTTTCTTAAATCTTTTCTGCAGTATCAGCCCCTTATTTTGTGCTGTCTACTACAATCATGAAGAACGGTTTATTTCCTTCCTTTTTGTAGCAGCCTTTTATGAGTGGGCAGGTAATGCCTCTCTCCCACTTCGTTTCCCAAACCTTGTCTCCGTTCCAGTGTCCTCTCTTTGGTGCCAGTCTTTCTTGACAGGTTGTGCAGAAAACTGGACCCAGGATTCTAAGTGGGTCTTTGTGAAGGCTTGTAGGGCACGATGGGTGCTGGTGCCTTTTTTGCAAGCAGCTGACACACACCTGTGTGAGCTGTCTCTCCCGTGGCAGCGTGGCGCTCACTGTCTGCTCATGTTCAGGGGTTGTAACCATCTCTGACCGATCTCTAACCTCAGATCCTGTCCACTGGTCAGTGATTTACTTGGGTGTTTTCCACCCTGATGCAAAAGTTTAATACAGACTTGTTTATGACTCTTTTCTCCATCATGTTAAGAATATTTTGAAAATGAATATACCATGCATTAGCGACACGTGCTTAGGTGGAAAATATTCTGTCCTTGTTTTCTCTTAAGAGCCTGACGTGAGGGGATAAACATTTGTAAAAGCTTCCTGGTCTATTACATAGAATTCTGTAATTGTGGGTGGTATGTTTCTGTGGTATTGTTTTATGATGGCAGCCAGCTTTTGCAGGGAGCTCAGCTCACTTTTAAGCATTTTGTACATTAACACCTTTGCTTTGTGGAAGAAAAAAAAATCCAAATGCATAAAAGTGAAACAATGGAATGGACAAAAAGTCAAGGGAAAGAGAATTCAGTTCACAATTTTGAACAAGTTTTACTCCTTTTTTTTTTTTCTTTACCCTTCTTAATTCCTCCCTCTCAAAAGCAAAATCAACCTTATCTAATGATATTTAGAAGTTTCCTGTAAAGACATGTTTGTTTATACGAAGTTAAAAAAAAAAAAAAAAAGGGCTGATTGCTCATAGACTGTAAGTTAATGTAATTCAGTGTATCATTTTGTCAGGGAAGACTCATAATTCATGTTGCTGAATTTTTTATGGTAAAATGTATGTAATAGGTACCTGCAAAGAATGAGATTATTCAAACTCTTCCTTTTAGTTTTTCTTCAGTAACAGGAAGAAATACAGAGAAAGTTTATGTGGTTGGGAATTGAAATAGTATGGTAACGATGGAGTTGATGAAGAAATATGTATAGACACTAGTGAAAAAACTACTAAAGAGAAGAAAATCCTGTTGGTAAAAGTCCTACTCAATTAATTTACTTACTGAACTTGCTATCAGTTTTAGTGTAGTAATTGGACAATAATGGCATCAGTCAAATTACTCCAGTGTCTTCTGAGGCGTTATGGTGTCCCCAGGCACGCTGCAGTAGGTTTTTTCTTTAATGCTGGTTAGCGTAATGAACTGTATTTTCTCTAAGTCAGCACATGCATAAACCTGAAAATTCTAATTTTTTCCAGATTAAAGCTCTGGGGAAATAAACAATCTTGCTGAAATACTATGTACTTTCAACAACAACAAAAAAAATAATACCCATATGCCTCTAGGCATTGAGGGATAATTTGTCTGGTTTTCCCAGAATGGAGGGAAGCCGAGCACTTCTGTGGCAGGCTACATGTGCCCTGGTGTTACTGGCTGGAACTAATTATAGGGGAGGGAGAATAATACAGCCTTGCTTGTTCTAACAAGATCTCATGTCTTAATGCCTTACATGCAATTATGCTCTTATCATACATGTGGCTGTAGTGTCAATTATTTTAGCTTCCTTTTCTCAAACAACTTTAAGCCTTTTCTTTACTGGAGAATTTATTACCTTTCTGATTACTCTAACTTGCTTTTTATTTTTTTAACTAGATGGGACCTTCCATTTCAATGTGTCTTATTTGATGCTCTTCTTGCCCTCCCAAATTTAGAGGCAGAACTGATTGCTCCACTGTGTTGACTCATCATCTTCCTTAGCCACCTTTCTTTCAAATTTTGCATTCTCTTCAAACCTGATCGAGTTTTTCTTTCAGGCCGTTGATAAAACAGTAAGAGATGTTGAGCTGACTACTCATTCCTGTGGTATTTCTTGGAAAATGTGCCTATTCATTCATTACTGATTCTGTGCATTTTCAGCTTAGATGGCTGGATTATAAATCAGTTTAATGTGTCCAGCATTAAAAATTCTATTTAATCTCAAATGTATTGTCAGATGCCTTGCACTCATCATGACAGTCTGACACTTTTCAGTTACATTTATAAGCTAATTTAAAAAGAGGCTTATGTTCTATATGTTCATGTTTTAATTAGCCTTATCTGTTTATTATCTTTTTTAGTAAGTCAGGGTGTTTGTCTCTGAAATTATTTTGCCTGGGATCGAAAGAAGGATATGGGGCCTTAACATTATTTGTATTGTCTGTTGACTCTTTCTCTCTTTCTCAAAAAAAAAAGCCATCATTTCATTTCTTCTAGTCTTTTGGAACATCCTCCGTGTTCTTAGCATTACAGATAGAATAGCTGAATATATATAGAGAGCTCCTCTTTATATTTTTGAAACTACAAAGGGATTTAATGTTTTTTCTTTCCTGAATTGCTCTAGACTGTGAAGTTGTAGGTTATGCATTCAATTGGCAGACTTGCAGATCAATAATTAATATACCTTTTAGAAAACAGAGCTAGAACCATTTGAAAAAAAGTGAAAGATACTTGTATCGGCTTGCAGGCCACTATGTGTACTTGTAATAGAATTGAGGTGTTTCTCTGTAGGCTGTTATTTCTTATCCTTAAACACAATGAGCATCCTCAGCCAACCGAGAAATGAGCTACTAGTTGTCTTTTTACAGCAGAAACCTTAGGCAGCAGCACAAGATGTGGCCAGCACTTGCTGTCACTTGGAAAGGTACCACATTTACTGGGGTGGGAACTGTTTGTCTCTTCTGCCAGTTACCTCCTTTTTTTCTGTGTGAAGCTTTTGATTCATAGTTATTTTTAGATAATATTCAACTTAACTTTAATATATTCATCAAGATGGTAGCTAAAATGATGCAAGACTGTTTTCATATTATTTTTAAAAAGATTTGGTTTATTGTATTGTCCCTTTTGTTGTCTTATCCAAACTATAGACTTTTAGATTTTTTTTTTCCTGCTAGTTATTTTATGTGGAAAAATACCATTCTTCCAATATAATTACTGACTAAATTTGCGTTGTTCTGTTGCGTGATTTATTGTTCTTTGCACTGCTTCTGTACCTTCTTTGAAAATATGTGTCTGTATGTAGATATATATTTATGTATATGATCTTTTTGGTTCATCTTTTGTCTCACTTATGGATGGCTGATATCTTCTTCTGGTTATTTCTTTTACAAATACTTGTACAAGGATATTGAAGATGGCTCGCTCTTGCCTAGTCCACCAGCTAAGTTCACTCCTTTGCTAAAGAAGAGGCTGAAATGCAAACCAAATGGCTATGGACTCTTTGAACTTCCTTCTTGAGCCAGCACAGATTGCAGATAGTTCAAGAAGGTCCCTCAGGATGTAGGTCTGAGGAGAAATGGGAGAGACTAGAGGGCTCAGGGTAGGAACTGGACCTTTCAGGAGACTTAGAGTGGTGGCTGGGTGGGAGGAGAAGACTGGAGTACACAGTCCATCAGTCCACAAAGCGTCATTGTTGTAGACCAACTGAACTTCTTTCCACTTTCTTCGTTTTCATTACCAAAAGATAACCAGAGCTAAGTGCTTGGAGATGCTTCCTGAAAGTGCTTCAGTTATATTATCTAAAAAGCATCATCAGCCTGTGACAACCCCAATAAAGGAGATACCTCCAGATCTGTGTGTAGGTGAGCTGTGATAAAGCCGATTGCCAGGAATATCTTTTTCCAGAAGGATCATAAATTTTTTTCACCCACAGCCTAACTCCCACCTCTCCTCCTCTGCTTCTTGCAGTGGCATCAGTGTACGTGGTACTTTACAGATTAAAATAATACATTGCTAATCTGTTGGCAACTAGACATGACATTATCTCTTACCTTATTGATAGAATTTCTGGGGGCAAAATAATGGAATATGATTAAAACAGGAAAACACTGTGCTAAAAAAAAGCCATAGATTATAATAATTGAACTTTAAAAATTTTATTACTTAATATTACTCTAGTTATACATTAAAGTGATAACTGATACCAATGACTAGTACTGCACTAAGTTCATATGAAATTCAGTGTTAAAATGTTTAAGCTACAGTTGGCTTTGAGAAGCAACAAGGTGAAAATGAAATTCTGTGGTGCACAGCTCAGGGAAATGCCTTCCTTTGAAAAGTGTTAAGTTGCTGTGCATTAAATTAGGGGGAGAAAAACCTTTTACTTCTGTCTTATTTTTTAATTAGCAAAGGACCTACAGAACAAGAAAATTTCTTTTCTGTACAAATTTTTCAGTAAGTATATTCAGGACTTACTTTCATTGCACTGCCAGCAACATTGTAACTAAACCGGTAACAGACTAGGGTCACAAGTTGCTGTCCTCTAAGCCCTTTCCATTAGAATAGCAGGTCCACATGCAGGAAAGATTGATTGGAAGTCTTCTATTTGCAGAACAATTGACATGTCCAAATGGGAATATTTGTTAGGAGTATCAGAGGCTTTCAGAGAATTTAATCTTAAAGTATTGCTTAAGTATGAGGAAAAAAAATATCTTCAAGTGGGGAGTGAGTTGTTTTTTTCACTAAATGTTGTCTGAAGCCTGCAAATATAATAAATACTGTCTCAGGGTGTATATTCCCCAAGAAAAAACGTTATGTAAACCTATATTAAGGTATCTGAATTACTAGAAAATATAAATGAATTTGTATCCCAGATTTTATTTGTTTGAGCTGATATGGATGTGTTACCAAACTTCTCAAATAAGTTCTACTACTAGAAGAACTAATGTAAAAACAATAACAGAATTGCACTTTGTCTGGCATTTTTATGTGACGAATATTTTAACAATTGTGCAAAGTTGTACAGTGCACATAGACTTCAAAACTGCCACTCATATTTCAGTTGAAAAGGCAGAATGTTTTTATGTATATAGTTTTTAATAAAACAACATTCCAGGTTATTTCCTATTACGAACTTGTCCAGTGACAATTAAGTTTTAGTTTCAGTTCTTATTTAGAGTGTGTTTACAAATTCTGTGACTACATGTTAATCACTGTTTTCTACAGTATTTTTAGTGAAAGAAATTAACAAAGATCTTCATCTACAATTCTTAAATGTTGAGGCTATTCTTCCTTTATAATGTCTATCTCAGAATTGCACTTCTTTTCATCCCAAACTGTAACACTGTTCTTTGAAAGAACTATTTCACTTTTATGTGAATATAGGTTATTTTTAAAATCTGATTTAATTTAAGACAATGTATTGTTAATACGAAAAAAAATACTGTGCAGTCCACCTAATCTGTTGCTGTTGTCTCAGTCTTAGGGTGAGCTGCGTGATTCTGGATGGATTTCTTTTCAATGTCAGGGTAATACTGAGCATGTGATAGGTGCTACAAGATATTAATTAGTCATTTGCCAAATATTTTAAGTAGGTTTCTCATAGTTTTAGGATTTTTCAGAAGGTTAGTTTTATAACAGCATTGTAATGATTGTTCCCTGACGTAATGGGGGCAAAGGGGACAAAGTGACTTAGGTTTCTATCTGGAGTTGGTGTCGCAAACTAATTAAACAAACAAGTTCTCTGCTTCATATGCTTCTATCTTACATCTAAAAATCTCACCTTTTCCATATACATTGAAAATAATCTAACTCATTGAAGCCATCAAGATGCATACACTTCAAGTTAGAAAGGTATTTTGTTCCTGTAATTTTAAACATTATTTTTTGTTAGGAATTGTATAACTACTTCTTAAAGTTAAGTCCAGTATTCAGTCTCAAAGGTTAACTTCTGTACGTGCTTCTGTGAAAAAACATGTCACAGACTCTTACGTATTTACAGAAACTCTTTTTGCAATCTTTTACATATTTCAGATGCCTTTTTAGAGGATGCAATTAGTTGCATTTGCATAAGCAGTTTGAACCTGATTATATGTTGAAAGCTAAATGATACTTTGAGGTGGAATTTGAAAGCTTAGTAGGTCACTTGTTTTTCTCTGGATTAGTGTGCTATGAATTTTGATATACAGTAGATAGTGCTTAAGGTTGGGCTGCTTATTATTTCAGTGAAAAGCTTATTAAATTAATCAAATACAGAATAAAATCTGGAGACTGAGTGAGGAGACTACAAAATTGAGCCTATATATGTGTGTCTGTGTATATATATATCTACACATATATATATTTATATGTATATATATAAAAACTATTTTTGAAAGAGTTTTGTCTTTGTCATCAAGCAGCATGTTTTGCCATAATTATATAGCAGTATATTTGCAAATATGAATACATTCACTACTACATCTTGTCAGTACATTATCAGTCATTACGAGAGAGTGTAAATTGTTTCATCCAGTACCTTGTTGAAATACTGGGGTGTAATGGCAAGTTTTCCTATTGGGTCAGGGTAACAGTCGAATGAAAAATTTCAAAGTTTATAGGGAGCTGAACAAGACTTGTTAAGCAAATGTCTGGAACAATCAAACAACCGGTGTTAGTAATGATTGCTCTATAAAAAATAATGTTTAAAAACAAACTGTTTATTTTAATGTAGACACCAGTATCCGTAAAAACAAAATGGGTAATATTATTTCTATATCTCACTGTGTACGAAGAGTAAAAAATTAATGGCAATGTCAAATATTGGCAAGCTAGGGAAAGACAGTGATATTTTCATTTCATTTGTAGTCTTGGGACTCTGTCAAAAGCATGATGCCAGTCTCCAAACATGACATCCTGGCTCATTCACATCCCAAAAGGACAACGCTGTTTGAATGCCTGGTTCATGAATGACTGGTTCATTCTCATTGTTTAAGGCCTGTTGTAACATTGTTTGCTACATGCATTCAAAGCTACTCTGACATGATGATTCCTATACATGTATTTGTGTGTTTGAGTAAATGTATACAAATAAACAAATATGGAAGAGTGTTATTGGGCCAAATCTACAAGTAGGGAATTGAGATATTAAGGATGTAAAGACCCTTAAGTTTTAGTTCATTTAGCATTAGGTAACACTTTTAATACATTGGCTCCTGTTGACTCTTTACCATGGCTGCAAAATGAGGTGTTGCTACTTCTATGGCAGACATCACTGTCTGAAGACAAACATCCACAAGTTAAAGATCACAACATTACTTAACACAGGAGTGAAGTTCTGAGCATTCAGTTGGCTACCAGGGGACTTCTGAGAAAGTAATGAAATATCTTTTTCTTTTGTTTTTTCCTTCTTCTTGCCTTCTCATTGTAATCTTCAAACAAGATCTGAAATCCTGTTCCATGGAATTAGGCAAGCATGCACTTTGGTCATCATCAGAATATGTAGATACACAGTGTGGATCTGTACTAATTGATTTACTGGAGTGACTGATGGAGTTTTAGGGTCTCATATGCTATGTACATCATATAGATAAGAAGCGTTTGATATTTTGCATACGCTTAGTGGTGAGACTTAAAGGTATGTTGGGCTTTGTAACAACTTCTTCAGATTGGTGTCTTTTAGTGACTACAGGCTTGCTTCGCTAGAGTCAAAACCCAGTTTTTCCAGTTTGTGTCACCATCCTACACTGTAGCATTCTTTTCACTTTTGTTCAACACCCAATAGTTTCTACTTTTATTTATTCAGTCCCATTGAAAACAACATCAATGAAGTTCTTGTAGCAGCACCTCTCTGGAGACTTTGGCCTGGCTTGATGTCATTCCTCTGCAGTCCTTACTGTTCACATCACCTTATTCTTCAGCTCTTCCAGACAAAACTGTCTTCAGATCCTCCAAATGTTCAACAGCCAAATTGCCCAGCAAAGATGTTTATTCTGTGGTTGTCACATTTGACTGATGAAATGGTGTAGCTGATCCATCAAGCTGCCTGGCTCTGGCCAGGAGCTCTGAGCTCTTAACCACTCTGTGCCCTGACGTGGTGTTGCCTGGGGCCCGCACTGATCCCACGGTGGCACTTTGTGACGCTGCTGACGGGACATCATGTTTAATAGGCTGCTGTTCTCTGAATTCATCATTTAAGGATAGCTATCGAACACTTTGCTTTCCTGTTCCTTCCTTCCCTTTGTCTTGCCTCTTCTTCCCAGCTAAAAGGTGATGTAATAGTTCAGCTATGGGGATCATTCCTTTTGCTGAAGCAAAGGTTTCATCGTGGTGCGAAAGGCTTGTGTGGTTTCTGCACAGCGTGTACTGACATATCTTGTGCTTGTAGCAGAGGTTTCAAATAATACTGTTGGTATTTACTGTTATTCTTGGAAGCACAGCAGATACTTACATTCTAGTGATCACCATCTCAAGTCATTGAAGTGTGTTAATTTGAAAATGAAAGGATAGGAGATACCATTTGTCATGTTTCTGTATTGTGTTTTTCCATTTAGCTCTTTTCTCTGTTTCATTTATCACCCTGCTCCCTTATGCAGCTTGGCTTAGTTGGGAAGAAAAGGAGTGATATTTTGCCAAAGAAAATAGTTGTTTACTACAATGTGAATAGGTTATTGCTGCAACTGAGACGAATGTTTTGAGAGCTAGTAATTATGCAACACCTCCTGGAATGACATTATGAACCAAAAGGGCATGAGGAATGAGAACATGGTAGTGTGTTTTATTGTTTTAATCTTTAAATAGACTTACAAACTGGCAGTTATTTTCTTACCAAAGGGAGAAGAGAGATTCTTACAATCCCTTTTTATGGCATAAAAATACTCAGTTTTCAAACAGATATTTGTGAAGGATGAGAACAGGCATCATTTTACCTTGGCTGCCAGTTAACTGAGAAGTAGCCTCTAGTTTACAATGGTCTCCTGTTCCTTTTGAATTCTTTGGCAAAGAACATTTTAGTATTTTCTACATACCGACCACAAGCTAATTAGCCTTTTTATGTTTAAAAAGTAAGTTTTTTTGGAAAGAAGATGTACTTATTGAAGGTGGCATCATATCTATATTTTTCACACCTTTACCAAAGTAACTTTTCTTAAAAGCTTTATTTACTATTTCGTTGACCTTCCCATCTTTGTTAAAAGCTGATAGGAAGACAATCCATTGCCTTACTGGTATGCTGCTCAAATTCCAGTTTGTTTTCAAAGTGGGGTGATAGTTGACAACAGAAGTCTATGTTGTAGGTACCCTGTCCTCAGCAGAACCCTCTGCTGTCTGCTCCTGTTGATCTGCAGCAGTTTCTCATGCAGACGGGGCCCCTGTGGCCCCGTGCTTAGCGGAAACTTACAGTGATGGGGACTACAGCCAGATGTCCTGCAAAGATCTACAGCATTGGATGAAGTGGACATCCCTGGGGGCAAGTAATCTGTTCAAAAGGATTATTAGTATAGCAGGATCTCTACGAAGGCACACAGATTGCTCTTAAGTATAAATTATATACCTGAGTACAGAGTTAGTTGGGAAGATGGAAAAAAGAGATCATAAATTTTACAGTAAAATAACTGTTTTGTGCCCACGTGTGCGTATGTATGAGTTTTTCTCTGAAGAAGCCCTATTTTGGAGGTTCAAGATCTGTCTTGAACCTTGGTGTTTAGTCCAGATTAACCAAACATGTGGAAAGACTTTTGAACATATTTATCAAAACAAGTATAATGTTCCTTTTCCACTTCTGCTCTAACATCACTGTGGACCATGTCCTTGTTCAGCAGCCTCTGTTGTGGCTGACCTGTCGCAATCCTTTAATAAGTAGATGAAAAAATGTTGGTCAGCTGTCTAATTTAGTAATGCTATTAGTCAACAGCTTGTCACTTACAAGGTTTTACTACATTAACAGCCATAGAGGAACAGATTTGTTGTGATCAGTATAATTTTCTGTGTCTGTTTTAATTTCTTTAATGCTGCTGATAGAGTTCATTTACCTAGAAGACTGGGGAATTTCTTTTGACCTTGGCTGTTATTTTAGAAGAAACTGTTTGACAAGGTCAATTTCTTCCTCATGTCTTACTGTGCTGTGTTATGGTCTATAAATGTGATATTACTCTAAACCTTTGAGGAATAGGACAACTAACTCAAATTCTTAATGTAACTGCCCTTACAATGAGTATGATGACCTTATTTTTCTGTCCTTCTTATGGGTAATAAAGAAACAGCAGGGAAATTATCAGGAGCCTGTTCATTTGCAAATACAGGAAGATCTCATATTATGCTTTCATATAAAAATGGAAGCTAGCTTTCCTCTTCTTGAGGATAGTATGTTGGAATGACCAGACATAATCTTTTTATTTCTTTAGCCAATATTTTCAACAAGAAAAACTAAGCCTAAGGAAGATCTCAGGTTTGTCCTAAAACTGTTTAAAAAAAAAAAAATCACAGAAATACTTCCTACATTCTTGAACAGCAGCTTTATAAAAATATGGTGATAGCTGACGTGATAGAATGATGTTGTCCTTAGGTCTTGGATGTTTGCATGTCAGAGGAATTAGCTTCAACACTAAATTTTTTTGTTTTATCTAAGATGATAAAAGATACATGTTTCCCCAACATAAAAGAATAATATGAATTCGGACCAAGAAGGACGGTCACCGCTCAAAAATGAAGATGTTTTGCAACAAAACCCCAAATCTCTTATGTTCTTAAAATGCCTTCCCTGAGTAATTCAAGTCTTTATTTCCAGGCCTGTGTTTTGGTGAGAGTCTCACCTAAGTTGCTGCTGTAAGGCACATTTCCTGAGGAAACTGGGTAGAATGTAGGAGTTGAATCTTCCCCTGGAAGGCCAGGCCCAGAACTGCGCAGATGCAGCCTCCTCACCATAGCGTTAGTAAATGAAACGTTAAACAATGACATAGAAGGGTATACATAAGGGGAAGGAAGAAAAAAAAAAGGGTAATTATACGGCGCATGTTCAGATGAAAATGTAGGAACGTTTTATATTGACACTTCATGCAAAAATTCATGGTTGTTTTCCTCTTTTGAAAGATAGCATCCTGTTTGTTTTCAACTTCTCACACAGTCTTGTAACACCTGAGGCTTATTGTGGTAACCTGAATTATGCTGGATTAAAGTCTGTGTCTTTTTACACTTTTATTGAAGGTACTCTGGATTTATATTGCTCTAGAGCAGCATGGCAACTTGCAGTGTTCAGCTGGGCTTAGGGTCAGTTACAGGCTTTTTAGCAGCAATCCTGGAATTTAGTTGGAGTTTTCCACTGATTATGTGGCCCAACTATAATTCTTTTTTGGCTTGAGAAATGAGGGAACCACCAACTTTGTCTCTCCTCTTGTAGGAGAGCATGTTCTGTGTTTACCTTTATTTTAAAAAGTAAAAGCTTGATGCAAATATTGATTTTTGAGAGCTCAGTATTTGAAGCAAATGAGAGCTACGTAGTCTTTCTCTACCTTTTAATTTAGCCATATATTCTCCATGAGGTGGGGATTTTATATGGAGAAGAATACCAGCTAACTCTAACATGATGGAAGACATCAGATGGTTGCCCAAAGAGATTGTAGATTCTCCTTCATTGTTGATACTAAAAATTTGACTGGAGAAGTCTTTGAGAAGTCTGAACTAGTTGGACCTGCTTCGAGAGGGGCATTAGTCTATGTTTTTCTAGTTTTCTAAGTTATCATGGTCAAATATTGTTTGAGTTCTTCTCCAACAAATTGTAGAAAACTAGGAACTTCTCACATTCTATCTCAAACTGAGACTCATCCTAAAATGCAATGAGTAATCAACCTTCCAGTCTGTTGTCACAAACCAGTATATTGTATTATTCATCAGTGTAATTAAAGCATCATTTTTTCTCCCATACTCATTAGGACTATGCAGAAGAGCTTATTATTAGAATTAGCTCATCAGAACCCAAGGCCACTGGGCAGCAGAAAGAGATGTGCTAAATGTTGAGAGCTATGTAAACTATGTAAAATTTCATCCTCTGTATTACTTCAGGCAAAATCTTAATAAATTATTGTTGTGACATGAAATTGATGGTTTAACTTCTACCAGATGAGTCTTTTACGTTCATTCAATGGTTTAAGCCTCATAAGTATTGTAAGATAAAGTGTGAGAGTAACTTAACAAGTTTCATATCAAGGAAAGGCAAAATAAAGTGCAGCTTAGTCAGAAAGCATGTTGTATCAGTTACCTGAGCAACAAAAGCTGCCATTCCAAAGTGGCTATCAACAGCGAAATGGATTAACTAGCAGTGTGTGGTGCAGTTTCAAACAGGGCCAGGCCAAGTCGCGCGGCAGATGTGCCTCTTTTTTCTCCTTTGCTCTTAACTCCAAGAACTAGTACGCCAGCCCTACATTTATTTTTATTTTGGGACCTCAGCTTCTTTTTCCTCTTGCCCTTTCTAACTCCCTTTCTTACATACTCATGGCACATCACACAAACATGAACTCTTCACCTCCAACTCTGTAGCCAGCCACCATGTCTTGTCACGGCTCCTGCATCTCCATGGGGAAGTGGTAGTTTTGCAGCGCTCCCAGGGCTGTGCTCCTCCAGCAGATGTTCTGAGCAGAACAGGCTTGGATACTTGTGGCGATCGCTGCCTCTGGAGGTGTTGTGGCTGAGCTGCCAGAGGAGTTACATCACTGCTTTTAGCGTCATTACTATGCAGGTATGAGTGAGTCAGGAAGAAGGAACTACTTTTTATTTATATATGGATATAGTTGGTTTACAAGCAAAGCCCTGTTTATCTTTTTCCCATTCCTGTATTCTTCAAAGACTGGGGGAGATTGTTGTGACAGAAGAAATTCAGAGGGTATTTTATATAATTATTCCTCCTTGGTTTAAGTGTCCAGAGCATAACAGCAAGGAGACGGTGCCCATATGTAACAGAATATACATTTTTGTAAGGAATCTTTGTGGTTTATCTGGATGGAATTTGACAGTGTGAACTAGAAAAATCCTTAATTATCTGCAAAACCAAAATATTCTGGGAAATTTTGAGGCTGGTGTTATTAAGCAAAATATAACTACATATATATAACATATATATACATTTATTGTTTTCAGTTATCCTACATTAATTTCTCATTTTAGTTTAACCTATTCAACTACAAATGTTTCGGGTTTGAAACACAGAGTACTTAGTATAAAGGCACCAAAGTTCCTATGTGGTCTTTACCATTAGGCACTTGATTCTTCCAGTAAATAGGGCACAGACAACTTCTGGAGTTAATTGTTAAGTATATTTTTAAAAAAATTCAAGTAGGTAGTGTGAAACTATAAAATATGACAAAATAAAATAATGTGATGAGCACCATTTGCTGGTTCTTGATTCCAGCGCATGTCATGCGGGTATTTTGTTTCAGCATGATCTACAATGGGGCAAGGTCTCACTTGGTTATGTGATTCAGAAAGAATTAGGGAATTTCTGTTAAGTATTTAATTAGGATTGAGTTAATAGATCAAGTTATTAACTTCCCTGACAAGCATTATGAGGAAACCTTAGGTAAAAGAATGAAGTGCTATCAAAGTGCTTAACTCGGCAAGTATCTGTACTTAACACATCCTCTTTTGAGAAGTGAATCAATTTCCCATGTCAGATGTGTATAGCAGGTCAAACAATGATGTTTTATAAATATTCACGTAATTGATTACCAAATTTTGGAAGTTAACCAAATACAGAAGGTTATAATAAATATTGGAAATATAATAAAAACAATTCCTTCTACCTTGCAGAACCTGCTGGGA
The DNA here is from genome assembly GCF_963082525.1 of Nesoenas mayeri. Classification (NCBI taxonomy): domain Eukaryota; kingdom Metazoa; phylum Chordata; class Aves; order Columbiformes; family Columbidae; genus Nesoenas; species Nesoenas mayeri. The sequence goes on along the minus strand of NC_137554.1, from coordinate 16,482,177 downwards.
TGTATTTAGCATGACTCAGTAATGCCAGTTCTTGCTAGACGAGCATCTTATCAGAGTTGAGCTTGTTTCTTATGAAAATGTAGTGAGGAGGTAATTGAACATGATTGTTCCACTGCAGGACAAGAATAACTAGACAACTGGGGTCATTCTAGAATTGTACTAGGCATAAGTACTGTGTGAGGCTAGAAAAGAATTAGGTCCAAAAATCATCAAACAGAACAGAACTGACTAGTTCAGACTGCTCCATTTTGTTGGTCAAAATCTTTTAAAACTGTTGTTTCCTTTGTGCTGTCAGAATTGTCTTCATTTCACCAGCATTTATATAGTAAAATGACGCAATAGCTTTGAAGTTTTAAAGAGTTACTGGATTTACTCGTTATTTTTTTCCTCATCTCCTGCAGTATGAAGCCTTGGCCTGTGCTTTTCCCCTAGCTGGAATTCTGCAATTTTCCAGTCTTAGTTGGGATTTGTAATTTAGGTGGTATCTCATTAAGCTAACAGATGAGTTTGAGGCTTGGATTACCTATGGGGAGGGTCTTTGGGAATGGGTACCCGGGGGCTGAAGCAGTTATCAGTTCAGTGACTGTTTTTGTAAGTGTGATCTCTGTCTTAGTTATTGTATTCTCTTTCTTGCTTTGTTTCTTTCTAGTTATCTTTGCTCTGGCTTGATAACAATCTGTAGTAATAATCATAAAAGGAAATGTAATGTTCATTTAAGAACTGGTATATACTGGCAGAACATTAATGGGAATTTCAGTTTTAGTTTAAGAAATGTTACTTACAGTTAGCATTAACAGATCAGTTATGTTTAGGAATACAAATACATATGCTTTATCATAGTGTTTGCTTGTATGTACTCTGTACTGTTAACTGAAGCATCTGTATCAAGGTACTGGTTCTTACTGTATTGTGAGAAATATCTGGATCTGAAACGTGTTTTCAGCAGGTAGAAACAGTTGGTTACATGCAGAGCTATTGATACAAAGGTGATGTAGGTATTCTCCCAGGTAATTGTAGAGAGCTGATCTGTTCTCTGCACAAATGCCTAATCCAGTATAGGCAAAATCTGTATGGAATTTAGCTAGAAATATGTGTTTATTTTGCAAGAACCACCATATAAAGACTTTTTTTTTTTTTGTCTTTTAAATATGATCAAATTCCTTCACAAAATTCTTGCCAAAAAAATTCTTGAAGCACAACCAGCTTCCATAAGAACAGAAGTACACATTCCTGTTTACAAAAGCCATATCCCGACTAAGGTCAAATCTCTTCTCCAAAGCATAGTGAGACCAAGGGACTTCATTTTATTGAAAGACTTAAGGGAAGACTCTATTTATTTGTGTGAGGATAACAATTAGATACTCTTTTGTTTCTGCCCCTTCCTTCAAGTACCATAGTGGGAATTGGTTCTGTCTACAATATTCCAAAGGGAGCAGGCCAAAAGAGAACTACAGACTTTGATATTGCGGAACGGAATAGGAGAAACATTGTTAGTAGTTAAGTAGTAATGTGAGAGCTGTCTATAATATGTGGTATTTATCCCTAAGTACCTGTGTGTACAGTATCATATACACCTTTTGCTTAGGACACCTCTTAATGAGGTTGTTTGCAACCTGGAGGTGGAGCAGGCTCTGTAATCAGAGATCAGGCAGGCAGAGAAGGCATTAGCAGTCATGCTCAGAATAGCTTTTCTTCTGCAGTTCAGTAAGCTTCTTTACTAGTTACTTTCTGCTCTGCAATGTAGATTCCACAGCATTATTTTCTACTGCTAAATAGTTCAGTAAGAACCTTACTTACAGAGACTGTAAAGATTATTGAGTTAAAACTCTTGTTTTCTGTGTGGGGCGTAGCTGGGCAAGACAAAACCATATTTGTGTCTTAGAAAATACCACTAAGAATCCAGCATTTTGAGTTTATTTGGAGTTTAATATATATTTTGTAGTGTGCCATGTAAGACTTTAATACTTTGCACCACTGAAGTGAAATGATCAAAAAATGAAAAGGGTTTTTTAAATCGTCTGAAGCTGAATCTCTGCATAACAAAAGTTTTGTGATAAAACAGTATTACTTCATGTGGTGTTCGCTGCTGGCTGTGTTGATCGTGGTTGGTTGGTTTGTCTAATATTTCTCTAATAGTTTTCTGTTGTACTCTATGTAATTTAATATGTTACTGATTTTTAGAAATTATTCAAAAAGGTGTTTTGTTTTGGTTTGTTTGGTTTTTTTTAGTAAGTGTCCTCATTCAAGTATGCCTTCTGGCAGTTCTGGATGTGAGATGTATGTGATGGCATGAAATCTTGCCAGGGTTTTTTTTGTGCTGTGTGTCAGAGCGCTGACACGGTGGGGAAATAGCAGCGCTGAGAGTCCCATCTCAGTGTACCTGGCAGCGGCTCCTGGGAGTTCCCTCAGACATTGTGTTCCAGGGCTGGCCAGGGCAAGGACACATTGCAGAGCAGCTGATCCTGGTTTCTGCCCAGCTCAGAACACAATCTGTATTTCTCCCTCATATATGAAATGTTGCTTTCTTGTGTCATAATTCAGTCATAATTGTGGATCTGACCAGTAAAAGTGATCTCTCCTTCTTGCTTTTTTAGCTGTGCCTAAAATGTGCTGTTCAGTGAGAGATGTACAGGAAATGGAACTTGATTTACTATCAGTAAAACTTTTAAATGGTTTTTTTTTGAGAACTTCAGCAGTTATGCTGATAAACTCTCTATTTTGAACAGTAGGCTACTATTTTTGTAGTGCAGCTTTTAATTTAATCTTATTGAGTGTAGTGAATTAAAAGATGTAAAAGATTGTAGCTTGTCTGACTCCTTCCCAAATCCACAGAAAAAAGCAGTACAGCTATATGTGGAATTAAATAGTTTTCTCCTTCTGTACCTCCAAAAAAAAGAACCACCACCCAAAACAAAATCACCACCATTTTAGATGTAAGTTATCTTATGTACTTATTTAGTTGCTTGCAATTTTCTGGGGGAAAAGTCCATAGGTGTTAATTATTTTATAAATAATTTATTTACTAATAAAAATATTTAAAACTAAGTTTGATTTTGCTAAGCGGGAAAAATGGCAATTTTCTAGTTTGTTTCTCAGGATAATAGGTGCAAGTTGACTCCAATTCTTATTTTTACAGTTTACTATTTTTAAAAAATCTTTTGAGCATCCTGGCTGGACTATAAAGAAAGTAATTTGGAGTCACTTTTGAGACTCTGAAGACGCTTGTATTTGATAGCTTTTATAAAATAGTCATGGCATGGATCCAGTCATTGTGGGTAAAAGTTTATTACACTTGATTTTGATAGTACGAAGTATTATCTAAGGTTATCCCTCTCATTGTTCCGTGTGTTTGCTTAAGTAGCTTGCAGTTCATTAATAATTTGCTACAAACAGTGAAAATGTGACTCAGGTAGCTAGTTGTAAATAATTTAATTTTCTTAATGTATTTATAATGTATTGAGCATGTTGGTGGTTCTAGCAACACTCCAGTGGCTTTCTCTCTCCATTGGCAATCCACTTCATAGGCATGATCAACTTTTACAAAGAAGCTGGTGATCCTGCCTGAGAAGTGAAGGCTACGGAATTTCCCCTGGAGAGCTGCCGGTGTCTGGTCCTCTTGCAGGCCAGTCTCACGGGCACAGAGCCAGTGCACTACAGGATCACCAGCTGGGCAGAAGGTTCTACTTCCAGACCTGCTCTGAGTGCTCTGGGCTGTCAAGAGCTCAGCAGGCAGGACATGGAACCCGTCCTCCTGTGCAGCGGCAGCCCCAGCAGCTCTGGGGCTGCAGGGGTGACTCCAAGCACAGCTCTAGTGCTAGCATCCATATCAGGCTCCTCTTACGTGCACTACCTCCTCTTACAAACAAAAACATTTTCTTGCTATTTTAATACCTCCGTTTCATTTTCTGGGGAGGTTCTGGAAATGGCACAAGGTTTTAACCCAGGTGCCATTGAGGCTGGGCAACAAAGATACAGCAAGGAAAGACCATGAGAGCAATGACCCCTGGACGTCAGAGACAAACCAAGTCTTCCCTCCTTCCTTCCTTCCCGTTTGGCACTTGCTAAACTGCCCTTCTGCAACCGGAGCTGGACACTCCATAGAGCCGCATGGCTGCGTATGGCTGACCCAGGCTCTGCAATCCCTCGCAAGGCTTTTGGGAACATTTTTGTGAATGTCTTCAGTAGATAAAGTATAGTTTGCCTTTTTTTTCAGTCAAAGCAACTTAACGGCATTTTAAAAAAGGGTGTGTGCTGCTGACTGCTTCTGAGGCCAGCATCATCACCTTCAGCCGTGATACAAACACTAAGGGCAGCACAAATTCTGGATCTGTTTGTCTTTTTCCTGCAGTAAATGATGTGGAAGTACTACATTAACAGTTAGACAGAGTATTGCTGTATGACTCATGTTCACTTCTGTTGCCATGGCTGTTACAGCTACATTATGAGATGTTGATATGAATATTTTTTATAGAACGGAAGTGATGGTGTTAACAAGTGTTTGGGATTTTTAATCATGAGCCGTGTATAAAGGTGATGTTTTTAAAAATACTGTCTTAAGTAATTGTTCATGTTCATGGGAAATGTTGCTTAATGCTTAAAAAGCTGTTGCTGTTCTTCTTATCATGAAGCAGAAACAAGTCTGTTTAGCTGTAGGCACTGCCTCTACAAACCACCATCTTTTTATTATTCAGTCACAACAATCTAATGTAAATCCTGGTGGTCATCCTCTTTTTGTTGTTTTTAATTATTACAAACTGAAATAGCCATTGTCTTTCAATACATAATCACACTAGGAGAAACATACCTCCTTTTTTAATAGAAGTGATATTTTATTTACCAATATATGCTTATTTTAAACCTAGATGTGCATATGTAGCTGCATCTGCATAATGTAATAAGTGTACTAGAAGAAAAGTATTTTCTTTTATGCTGTTTTTTTTACTTAAAGTTAGTATTATTGTGTCTTCTTCCTGGGTTATGAATTTAAAAATAGATAAGCTTCCACTTATCAATGTAGCATTTCCATGGTAATGAAGGTTGTTTACCTGGCAGTCTCAGCTTTTATTTCCAGTACAAATAACATTGATCAGACAGGGGCTTTTGTTTTCACTAGTGTGACAAATTTAAAAGACCTCTTCAGCTCTGTAAAAAGTTATGTAATGCTTGAATCATTAAAATTGCTTACTCTTTCTATTTCTAGTTCTTTATTTTTTGGTGTTAATTTTCTTACACAAGCTATTTTAATTTGCAAGAACCATTTTTTAAATTCATGTCCCCATGCTTTTTATTTTGTTCTTCAATCTGTTATGTGTGTTTGTCTTTCATTCAAAAACTGACTTCTAGACAGAAAACTTGTAGCATTTACAGTTTTGATCTTTGCATATATGTGACTAAGTTCAGAAGCAATACTTAAAGTGATGGTTTTGAATTGCAGACTAATTAGGTATTGCTGCTTGTGTTTGTAGAGTGCTCACTTGGCCATGATTGATACTCTCATGATGGCATATACTGTAGAGATGATCAGCGTGGAGAAGGTGATTGCGTGCACTCAGCAGTATTCATCCTTCTTCCAAGCTACAGATCTACCATATGACATTGAGGATGCCGTCATGTTCTGGATAAACAAGGTACAAGTACTAGAAAAGCAAGCTGTGATTTTCTGTGATTCAATTAGAGATAAGTGGGTAGGTTATGTGTGTATATCAAGATAGTCTGATACAGACTGTTCCTGCATCTGCTGTGGATGGATAATAACATGCAAATCTTGCTTTTTATGTGAACCTAATAAATAGGAAGTGTAGATAAAATACTATAATATGACATATATATGACATCTTAGCAGTCACTGTCACGTTGAGATGCCCTGACAGCTGCTCAAGGCTTTCTGTTGTTTTGTGTAACTTGCAAACAGAATACCTTGGTTTTAAATCATTGTATTTGAATACATCTTACTTGCAGTACTCTACCTTCATTGCTTAATCAAATCAAGCAACCAGGATGCACTGTTAATTGAATGTGATCAAGCATAATAAGGGGCAGGTTAGTTTGTACAGCATAAAGCTAATAACTAGTGACCCCAGACTGCATCTGAAACATTGACATTCACTGATTATGCCTCAGGGTTGTAGTCTGAAATATTTGTTGAATCTTTTCAGTTAACTTGGTGGTAGTGATTTACAGACGTTTTGGAAACAAAATTTCTATGACTGGTTTCTTAGAACAGACCACTGAATAAACTGTTTTGTCTCTAGGTCAATGAACATTTGAAAGACATAATGGAACAGGAACAAAAACTGAAAGAGCATCACAGTGCAGAATCTGCAGGAGGTCAAAAGGTAGGTATAGGAGTTAAAATATTTTGAAGAAGAATAAGCATATATCTGTAAATAAAAACTGCTTGCATATAATATGTATAGGTAAATATACATTTGCAAACATTGAACTTTTAAGTGCTTGTTAAAGAAAGCAAACTTTCAGTATTGTCATTTTGTTAATGGTTTTATTGTTTCCATGAAAATATCCATTTAAATGTAACACTAATAGAGTTGTACTTTTTATTCCCAGTTGTCCCTTCAGACAAATAAATTTTTGATATCAGGGAAATATCTGTTATGTTAGTCCTGAGGAATTTATTAGATTAATTAATATTTTCAAATTAATTAAAAATGTAGGCAGATCTGATGTGGAAAAGACCCATATTTTTGTTCATGATTTTAAATGTTTTTTTTCCATGTGAATCGCATGGATCTCAGCAATCTTTCGGTGGCAGCATGGGAAGCATGCTCTGGCTATGATCCAGAATACTGGTTGATGACAGATTTCGTAATGTACACAATAAAAACCAATTATGTTTGATTCCCTTTCCTAACAGGTTTTTTTTCCTTTTGTTTGTGGAGCTCTGTTAATTAAACAGCATTATACCCATAAAATATGGAAGGGTAGTGTGCAGTCCTGGAGTATGTAAAATTGCTTGCTTCAGAATGAGATCGTTTATCCCCTTGTGATATAATTCTTATTAGGGGATTGGTAATTGGTTTGAACACCCTTCAGTCACCCTCCGCTTGAAAGCAGAGCAGGTTTCTGAGCTGCTGCAGGGCTATGATCCTGGTTCCCTTCCCGCTCGGTTCTCCTGTCAGCAGCTTCCTCCTCTCAGTGCTGCTCCGAAGGAGTCGCGGGTCACCTGCCTACATCACAAGTTCTGCTTCAAAAAGCATGAGTGCAGTGAATGTTCCTGCCCTTGTGGTTTCTTTTTAAATATATAGAATGATGAAGGCTAGTTAGTAAGTATGTGACTCAGCAAAAAAAAAGGTGTGACCTTGATGCCTATGCATTGATATGGAAAATTTAATCTGTGTTCGGTTGTGGTAATGACATAGACGTCTGGAGAATAAGATGTCCGTGACAAGGCCATTTCTCAAATTTAGGTAAAACCAAGTAAATGGGGGATAGGGAGATAACCTATGATCCTCTGTCCTCTAGTGGTTTTTCTTTTTCCTGAAAATAATAGTAGGAAGTTTTCTGCGGTTTTAGGTCACTTTGAAAGATGAGAGTAACTTCTAAAATCCAAAGCACATTAGAGTATTAATATGGTAAACAAAAATATATCAAAGAGAACATTATTATCAGAGCAGTGCCATAAAATTATCTGTATTTGCAAAAATTCTGTAATGTTTATTTTCACTTAGATTATAGTTTGCATTTTATGTAAGAAATAGCAGGATAAAATGTTTAGTTTATAACGTATCTTTAATGTCAGCATTCTTGAATCAACTGTTGAAAGACTTGTATAGTCTAATTCTAATCCCATAAATGGACCCAGTGGAATAAAACATTTCCATAAAAATGGTACATGCATTTGTGCTGATTTTCATATGAGTTGTGAAGCTAAAACCCGATCAGAGCCCTGTTCTGTTGGCCAATGTACAAATGCATTTGCAAAATAGCAAAATCATGCTACAGCTGCCATATAATGGAAAAATATCTAATTAAGGCCTTCTCTTTTATGCACTGAATTTTAGATAGTAATATCCTAGGTACATGTAATGTTATTTGCCTCAGTGTGGGATTCGGCTGCATAAACGTTGTCATCTAAGGTATTTTGTACTAGGGCGTTGTGTTAGCTCAAATCTCAGCACAAGCAAAACCTGAGGCTCAGATTGACCCATAGATGTCTCTTCTGACAGAAGAGTTATTGCGAATTATGATTTTTAAAAAAGGGCTATTAGGAAGTTAGGCATCCTTCATGTTGAAGTACATGCAAGAAATGAGGATGAAATTACTTGGAAGAGTCAAAATATCAGTTGTCCATTAAAATTTCAGTGAATACAATGATAAAATGGAATCTGCTGCTAGAAAATAAGTCTAGAATATTAAATATTCAGTCAACTCTATTTTGATGTATTTAAGGAATTTGAATTACTGATCTTTTTGTTTTCCATGCAGGAAGACAGCAACAGACTTTCAGCTCATTCAGATTATTTAACTCCAGGTTTTCTTTGAGAAATGCTGGTCTGTTCAACTGATGGCTAATTTATTACTCTGAAATATCAGCCTTTTTTTTTTGTCATATGCTTCACAGCATTTCCCAAGTTTCCACTTAGTTTTGCTGAAGCTAATGGTGATTGCACCGTAGAGTTGACTGAGATTTAGAAACACATCAAACAATGTAACTAAAACCTGGGTTTCTGAACTGCAGATCATACTGCATGCCAGCTTTCCAGGGAAAACTGGAATACAGATCCATTGGATGGATCAGTTGCAGAGTTTCTAACAGGAATTTCTGTAAAATTATGGTGTGGCTGCTGTCAGGTATCTCCTACTATTTATTGCAGGTATCCAGATGTTTTACTGTGATTATCTCCATGTTTCATCAGTCCATGCATTCCTCTTTCTGTAGCACAGAATCAGTGACACGTCCTGTTACTTTATGGCATTGACCCTGCCTCATATATCTGAAAGCTGTGAAACAACTGTAGCTAAATTCCTATACCAGATGTGGATATTGCAGAAATATGTATACAGTTTTTTATCTGAATACTGATTAGTGTGATTATCTTGTGGGTGTTTTTTTTTGCTGTTGTTGCTTGGTTGTGGTTTTTTTTCATGTCATGCTATGCCTGGGTTTAGTTATTAGTATCAGTAGGTTTTTTTAAATTAAAAAAAAGGGGGGGAGGGGGAGCGATCGAATTCTGCCTTTGTATTAACTAAAATAATCTTATTACATGATTTTCCATTTTTATGGAAAACCTACATTATATTTATATGATGTATAGCATTTTTTATGCTTATGTTATAGTTCAAGCTTAGTTCTCAGTATCTGAATTCAGTTGTGTTATTTAATTTATTTGATGTTTTTAAACCTCTAACTGCTGCTTCTTTTTGTTTTTTTTAAACTTAACATGAAGGGAAATAGAAATGTTTCATTGTGCCTCTTTTCTATGTTCCACCATCCTTTTCAGGTTGGAGTTCTGGTTTGTAATTGAGGTTCTCCCATGTTACCAACATAGTTAGCAGTTCAAAAGGTGATGACTCTGTTTTAAAATTTAAGAAACTTTGCAGTCTCCCTTGTGCTCTAGCCAAACACCGTTGCATATTTAAGTTTCAGGATTTCTAAGGTATGGTCAGGTTTTGAACCTCAATTAAATATAAATGAAGAATGCCTCTTCTGCTGATCTGGAGAGATGGCCAAACAAACATGGGAACAGCTTGCTATAGTCATTAGGGAAAGCTTGTCACTGGCCAAGAAGCAGCAAAGTCATGTAACTCAAAGGGGAAGCAAAGTTACTGTGTAGGATTTTTAATTATTTTATAATTTCCTACTGTGATAAACTCATAAATTTATCAATTGTGAAAAGTAATTCAGCATGATCCTTAAATCTGCTGAATTAACGCTTCACTATCTTGTTACAAATCTACAGTGAACCTTTTTGCAATAAACAGTAATTCTCTACATTCCTGAAAATTACAAGCATCATATAAGTTAATAAATGATTAATATAGATTAATAAATGATGTGACTGATAAGAACTACCTATTTTCTATTTCTGGATAAAACCAGTATTAACAAGTTATGAGATTGCCTTTTTCTTTTTTCTCCTTCACTTTCTTCTGCTGCAAGCTTCCTGTAGAAGATAAGAAAGGAAGGAGTATGTATGATTTTTAGTTCCAGGTAGTTCTCTGTGGATCTTGATCAGCCGGTGATTTGTGGTAACCTCGTCTTTTTCTGGTAGAGTCTCTGCATCTTCTTTCAGAATTGGATTTCAAGTTTTGTAGTGAATAGCTTTGATTTTCAGGCTTCCATTGAATACTATGTGGTGAATGTATGGTTGCACTGGTTAAACCACTGATATTCAATGTAGTCAAAGCTCTCTTAACGTTATTTTTCCATCTGCTTTTGTGATTTGGACTGAATCAGTCTTAATATATTTAAGCCAAATCAATGCAAATCCTATGAGAGGAACAAATGTAAGAGTATTCATCTGAAGACCTGAACTGTTTAAAAGTTTTTTTAAAATTAAACAGTGCAACTTTTGTGTGAAGGTAAAACACTAACGCCGTAGTTCCACTTTCAATTTAATGTGTCATAAATCCACACTGCTAGCAAAAGCTAACCTGCCAAGAAGAAAAGTTTGCAGCAGGATCAGATCCTTGATCCAATTAATGCAATTAATGCACAGCTGCATGAACACAAATGATGGTGCAAGGAAGACAGCAGAAACAAGTATTTAATGAAGGGAATTGCTACATTTTTTTGGCACTGAAGGATGAATTTATACTGAGTTAAATTTATTGTAGTCATGTGTAAAACTTTTTGTTAGAGGGATTAAACAAATCTTGAAAACTGTAAGCTCTCAACTTGAGGGACTGTTCTGTTCTTTTTGTTTTGTCATTGTTTTTCTTTGGCTGGTGGTTGGGTTTTTTTGGTGGTTGTTTGCCTTTAAACATTAGGAGAAGTCAGTCAGGATTCTCTGCTCAGTTGGCTTTATAGTGACAGATTTTTAATAAGTCTCAGGGTAAAAAGGGTTGATTCCTGGTGATACAAAGCACCAATGCAACAACTATCACAAAGTGTAATTTATAAATCTTGTAGTCTGTTTGAATTTTCAACTTGATCATCTTCTGTCTTTCAGCTTCCTGAAGTATAGTAGTAGTTGTTCCAACCATAGTTTCAGCCAAGTGGATGAATAAAAATATATATATTGGATTGCTAGTTTTGAGTTCAGTTTGTGCTGTTACAGAACTAGTCTTTGAAACCAATGTGTGCTTTTTTCCAAATAGTTCTTCAGACTATCCTTGAATAGATATTGATGGACCGTCTGAGTCCAAGTCTTAAATACACTTTGCCTTGATAAATCAAAGAATGTTCCAATCAGTGTTAAGTAGATAGGCAGCCCGTATCTGATCCCAGTCCGTTTACCTAAAACCTTCCTTTATGATGTCGTTTAGAATTCCTGATTGCAGTTGAAAATTAAGATAATTTGTTTTCATTTTCATGTACTTTTCCATACATTGACTACATTTCAATGAGGTGAAGTGAAACTGAACCCTATGGCAAGTGCTTTAGTTGGCGTGGCCACACATGAATGTGCATATCGTGGTTCATTTCTTCGGAGTACCTTTGGGATTCTTCACTGCAACAGTCCAGTTAAATGGAGAAGAATGTTGAGAATAGTCTTGTTACTAATGCACACCTTTTTGTGTACATTTTATGTACTTTTTTTATATTAAAGCTTTGTTTCATTACTGCAGTTATTTTCAGGGTTTTATAGAAGCACAGTATCTTAACAACTACATAAAATAATAAGTTTCCATAGCAGTTTTTTCCATAGTAATTTTAAAACTACAATTTCACCATTTCAAGTGGTAAAGTTTTCTGTGCATATTTATAATACTGCTACACGATGGGTTTTTTTCTTAATAGCAGAAGTACTAGTATAAAGAAAAATTCGCTGACTTCATTGTGCTTAAGGTTAAGCTTTTAGGTCAAATTTTATATCTGTAGAACTTTAAATTTATAATTTGGTGGGGTATTTTTTGATCACATATGAGTTTAGGATTTTATGTATCAATTCTGATCATTTCTCTGCCAGTAGCCAAAACTCCATCTACATTTCAGGTCATTGCACATCATGCAGCTGATGCTAATGTGATTTGTCATTGCGAAAATATAACTGCCTGCACTTCTGGTTGTTCTGAAAACTGTCAAATGATTGTTTAAAAATGTTGTTAAATGCTATAAACATAACTGTTTGGCTTGAAGTAACTAATGCAAACTTCACTGCAATTGGTTGTACTGTACTACAGTGTGTTTATACCCTTTTTCATTGCTTTAGCTTCTCTGCTTCCCCATATGTGCTGCTGGAGTTCATTTTGATGCTTGTGATATCATGACTTCAAGTGTCAAATGAATTCTTCAGTCAAATTGTATATGTAGGGTACAATTAGATGTGTGAAAGCATCAAGTAAAACTGCATTGATCTGACAATCTTATCTGTTCATGTGGGAGAATTATAATGTTGATCTACAAAGACTGTAGACGTATTTCTCCAGTGTTATTGCTGCTAATTAGCTTAATATGCAGAGTTTACAGTGCACTAATCTTACCATTAAATTATAATTCACTGTTATACGAAACTGAGAATGTTAAAGAGACTTGCTTTGTAAAAGTAATTTATGAAATCTGATAAATTGTTCCTTTTTTTTTTTTTTCTCCTTTGCTTTTTGCTTTTATTCTTTTTTCCTACTGCTTCCTCTGAAGTCTCCTAGCAAATGGTTTTGGAAACTGGTTCCTGTAAGTTTGCCCAACTGCTTCACTTTGATCAAATAGCTTATTTTGGGAATGGCTTTGTCCATGTCATGCTGGTCTAATCATTCATTTCATTTATTTCCACAAGACAATTTTATAAAAGATTGCTCTACAAAGGTGTGCATAATACAGAAGCTTATTTTACAAGGTAATTGTGCAAAATAAACATAAGATACGGTGCTGGAGGAGGAATTACTTTTCAAGCAGTCAGGCTCTCTATGGGTTTGTATAAGGCAGTGTTTCCTCTATCATATAGTAATCCACCCCTGAAATGCATTCAGATTGTTTATTCTACAACAGGTTTTGCTGGGAACAACACAGTCAGCTGTTCAGATGCATGCAGAGTTGTGTACTTCTGGTCGGAATACCAAACTAATTTTGATCCGTCTTTCATCTGAGGATTACCAAATAACTGATCTAGCAGTCACTTGGATATTTGTTGTCACAACTAGTAAAAGACTGTTCATACATTGCAAAAAGAATTAAAAAATAACAAGGCAGTTGCACATAAGTAACAGAAATTACTTGATGTCTGGAAAATCAGAGTAAAAGTACTGACTTCAGCAGACTAATCGGTATTCAAATTCCTAACAGTTTATGCTGTATGGGCCATTTCTCTATAATGCTATCTGTTACAGTTGTGACACAAATAAAGTGCTCTTCACAGTATGGTCCTTTAATTTTGTTTTGGAATTAAGGTAGCTTAAGTAAATGGAGGGAATAATGCAAAAAAATAGACTGTCTGTGGTCAGAAATTTAAACACACTTTATTTTGTCTCATTTCTACAAAATAAGGTGGCTACTTCAAAGCAGTTTCAGAATCGTTTTGTTCTATTTTTGCCTGAAGTATTAGCTTACTAACGATTCTCTTCCATTTCATAGAAATGATACTCAAATATAAAATATTCAATCTGTTCCAAAGCTAACTCATTTGCCTGCCAGGTGTCCATAAACACCACTAGTTCAAGGTGTTTATGTTGCTTTGAGTTTGTCAGTTCAGTAGTGAAGGAGGTGAAAGCCAAGGGTTACTAGAATGAAGGCTCAGGCTGCTCCGACAGTTCAACCATCTTCTGATCTCTTCCCTTTAGGTAGAACAAGGGTTTTGCAGTGAGACGGATTTTCCTGAGCATACAGGCAGCTCAAAACTTACTTTGAGAAGTAAATTTGTAACATGCTATCTACTATATGGTTAATGCATAAGAGCATTCATTATTAGTGATTAACTCAGACAGCACTTAGAGCAGCTGAGCTGCTGTAGATGCATCTGTAGCCAACCTTATTTATATGCGAGTGTCTCTACTACACTAGACTTGTTTAAGTGGAATAAGCTCAAAGATGCTAAATTGGGCTGGTTTAGGATCTCAGAAACAAGATGCCTGTATTATCATTTACGTTTAAATTAGCAATAGATCTTTATAATAAAAAGAGTTTCATCTTTTGCGTTATTGCATCCATATTTATTAGCAAACATTGCAACTGATGAGAACAATTTCTTCAAATGGAAGTTTATTAAAAATGCAGTGTGATTAGCAGTGCCTTTTATTTTTTCAGCAGCGATTCTTTTATCTTTTCAACCAAATTGAAACAGAATGCCTGTTATACCCTAGTGAACCTAGTATATCAGGTTATATAAGTTTATTTTTCCTGAAGTAACGTGCCTGGCATACTCTACAATGAATTAAGTCCCCTTTCTAGGTCTACTTTAATGATATGATACAGTTTCCAGCATCTGCAGGCACTGTTCATAAGGCCAGTAAAGGCATCATTAAAGTGACAGACTTCTCCACAAGGTTTACTGTGTGAGACCGCTGCATTATCGATTTCAAATGTTTTTGAACACTCCATTAAAAATATGCTATTTAAAAGAATATATAGATTACACAGAGCTTGTTGGACCATGATGCTAGAGTCCATCTGTCTACTGTATCTTTTATCATATTTCATACTTTAGTTAGAATATTTCATAGGCTTAATATCAGTCATTTTGAGGGACATAGTAACATGGTATTTGAAACCTACAGGATTTTCATCGTAGTGGGTCATTGCATTGCTGTAGAGGGGGGAAAAAGGAAGAACTTTCACTGCAAGCATAATTGGCCTATTTCATTAGAAATAGTAGGAAGTGTTACTAACACAGGGAAAAGAATATTAATAATGCATGAAACACTAACATGATTTTCTTTGGTATTAGTGAATATTTCCCATAGCATGCAAAACCGGCATTTTCATTTTTATACAACATACTTGGCACACAAATTCCAATACATTTCAAGTATAAAATAAAGACTAACTCTCAGGGTTTTTTTTAAATATTAATTTGTTTAAGTATAAGTTCTCTGGGCCAAATACAAGCCCTTTATTCCTAGTGTGGATGTGTCTACTGTTGCCAGATTAGACTTCTTGGGCCAGTTAGAGGACACTGACATTCACTAGAAATAATCCTGTGTGATCCTTGTGAGAAATCCAGTGACAGTAAGTATAGCCTTCAGGGTTAGTCTGTGGTTCCACAGAATTTCTTGCCAGCAAAGCGAGCTTGAACAGTTCCCACCCCACCCATAAAACCTCCAGCCCTGCCCACTCACTCACTGCGGGAACGGAGGAGGAGAGAAGCGTTGTAGCTGTTTCAATGCTTTGGCCATGCAGCCCCAGCGGTAGCTGCTCCAGCACAGCCAAAAGGTGGGGAGTAGGAGATGGGAGCCACCAGCTTCAGCTTTCCTGGGAAGAGGAGCCTCCACAAAGCCTTCTTGGAGTCCCTACAGGAAGCCTTCCAGTTTAGTGGGTACAGATGAGTCAAAATAGTGGAAAATAAATGGGGAAGCACTCTTGGCATCATAAGCCCTTCTGTCATATGAAAAGTAATCCTTCAGTACTGTTTTTAAAATAAGTCTTAGTAAATAATATTAACAAACTTCACTTTTTTCCACTTCGATTTGTTTTCCCAAGAAGAAGTGAAAAGAAACCAAGAATGATGAATACCATTTTTTTTTTTTTTTTTTAAGCAGGGCTCCCTCCCCCCACCCCCACCCCCCAAAAAAAACAATAAAAATCCAAACACGCACACACACACAAAAAAACCAAACATACACACCCATGGAAAATATATTTAGTGCAGATCAATGCTATCTTGGCATTCTGAACTAATTATCTCTTTATACACCAGGTTGTTTTTCAAAATGTTTCTGTTTATAATTAGGCCACTACATGGTCATAACACCTGACCATTAATGCTTCTCTGTGTTTATGACCGCTTATAGTGGCACATGCTAGTAATAAAAATGGAGGCAGTCAAATGCAGATTTGCTTGTTTCTGAATTTGTCATGAAGACATTTATATGAATGAGATTTTGGACAAGATTCTTAGGTGTATTAACTTCCCAGAGTCATTTGACTTGTCAAGAAACTGGAGCTACACCAGCTAAAGATTTGTCTCATTTTGTTCACACATAAATAATTTCTGATTATACAACAATGAATGTTGAATGTTAATTAAGGTATATTATGTTATTTATTGCATCATGATGCACAGAGATCATCAAAACTTGGTAGTTTTGGAGCAAAGGTTCAATATTAGCGTTGTAGGTTCCTTTCCTCTTAGATGTTATTTGTGCCATTCAAAGTGGGACATAAGAAGAATGATTTTAAGAAATCTAACACTGAGAATATTCAGCTATTTATTGAATACTGCTTTTTCACTAACTGTAAAACCTACAGTATGAATGTATTTCTTCGTATGTTTCAGAGCCTATGTCTCTCTAAATTTCTTCATTCTCTATTGTAGGCTCGTTACAGGAAGGAGCAGACATTGCTTAAGCAGCTGCCCTGCATTCCACTGGTGGAGAATCTGCTGAAAGATGGCACAGATGGTTGTGCTCTCGCAGCCCTGATCCACTTTTACTGTCCAGATATCGTTAAACTGGAGGGTACGTCTAACGTGTCTTTCAGCTTGTAAACATATGTTAATAAAAGTTTAAATGTCTGCGTTTGATAATGATGTCAAGGCAGGTGCTTGAATATGACACACAAGAGGCGTAATTTGAGGGTGGTGGGTTTAATATTAACTTTGTGCCTATTTACTTTTACATTTAAATAAAAGGAACCCAGGTGTCCTTCCATGTTGTGCTTACTTTCGTTTTATCACTCTAATATAGACAGACTAAGATATATTATTACAGATCTGACTCTGGCAACACATTTGCCTTTGTTCTATGAAATGTGAAACCACCTGTGAAAGTTTTACTCTTGAAGCTGCATAAGTGCTTTGTTGTGAATCTGAGCCCTTAGAGATATAACACATGGAAGAGGTTAATCAAGCTTTGCATAGCTGCACTGCATGCCAAATATTTGCTCTGCATTCTGGGCTTTCAGTTCACCTGATCGTTACCTGTGCTGTTTATAGAGTAAACAAAAACATATAGTGTAGAATGTGTTGGTGTCATGCTGTTCTATAATGGTAATTGTGATGACGAGCAGCTTCAGCTTGTTCTTTTGCCCAGTGGCCTGGTTAAAGTCATATCTTCCTCTTGGCAACTAAGAGCCTCATGTAGTTGTAAAATGTCTTGGCAGCTAACACCCATCATTTTCTGCCTGTGTTCTGTCTGTGATACCTTTGATGTCGTGGGAACACTTACACAGAAGCACCCTGAGAAATCAGGAATATGAACAGGGGTATAAAGCTTGTGAAGGACTGAAACCTGGAATTATTATACACAAACACTTTATAGAAAGCTTCCAGCACAATAGGTGTTGAAGATGAAAGACACTAAGATGATGCATTTGCCATTCTTCTTCGGATTGTGAATTTTGAAAAATACAACTTTGAATTTATGTACATGTTGCAGCCAAACATATACAATTGTTTGGGATTGAGGAAGCGTTAAAACTTGAGTAGTGTTGAATGGGGGTAACACCTGGTTCTGTCTTACTGTTCTAGCATGGCTGAAAATGTGGACGATCTGAAAGATCTCGTATACCTTGCATGACCACATATATACTTAGCAGCAGATTCTTCCTGTAAACAAGACATGGCACATGTCAGCTTTGGAACTTTAGTTTTAACTTTCTTATTAAAAGTCCTGACATCATCTTCCCTAAAGATGCATGCTTTTGTCTCAGAAGTAAATTCAAAGGTGCTCTGAAGTGGCTAGAAGCACTTTAAAAAAGACTTTGCCCATACTGCCTATATTGCCTGTATTTTAAATTACATAATTTTTGATGCATGTTAAATTTCAATGAGGTTTGGTTCTGTATTGGAACTGAGGAAGACAGGTCACAAAAACACATATGCAAAAATGCTTGAAAATGCATTAACAAAAAAGAAAAAATATTAATCTAGAGTTCTCTGTAGTCTGAAATAGATTGTTTCTTCTCATTAAGACTTTATTTAACTTTCAAATCTAGGTTACATTCAAGAAATACAGGACTAGAAAGGACTCCCTATGTCAGTGAGTCAAGAAATTGGCCATTGTACGAAATTACATAATCCCTTTCCTGAATTTATTGTGTTCTGTCTTAAAACTGTCCAGCTCTTTAAAATCAATACTCTTCTTCCCTGCTGTTGCAGAGCTCAATTTTTTACATGGTTTTAAATCTTATTCTTATTTTCTACCCAAATGTGCTTGTAGTCTGTCCACATGCCCTTGTTCTTCCAGCAGTGCCCTTTGGCTTGAGTAGCTCCTCCTAATCTGATGTCTACCTTTTTGATATATTTCCTTTCTCTTGTTTTGCACAGGCTACTGAGCCAAACCTTTTCAGTGTTCCCTTCTGAAGCAGATTTCCATTCTCGTTATTATCCTCAGTAGTTTTCCTCTGCAACTAGTCCAGTTTCGGTTCATCTTTCTTGAATATAGATGGTTGTAGTTGTGCACAGAAGTCCAGACTCGCATCTCGTTACTGCTTTGTGCAGTGTCTCTCTGTAGCTACTGGAAGTAAATTTTCTGGTACATTTTACCACGTGTTTGCTTTGTTTCATGGCTGCATGATGCTGAAAGCTCACAAACATCCTTACGTTGGCTAATACACGATATCTTCCTACTCTATATCATTTTCAGCCAATGAATCACATTAGAATTGTATTAGATCCAGACGCGTGACTTCATATTTTGCATTACTAAATTTAATCCCATTTTGATCAGTTTATTCAAACATTTTTTTCCATTGATCGTCATCTGTATGGCTGAGATGATGGAATATGTCTGATTCCCGCAGGATGGGAATCTTTTTCCTGCCAGCATCAAAGTAGATTCCTTGTTGGAAGAAACCTTTTATCCTAAACAATTTAAAACTGGTTTGTGGGGCACTGTCATACGTTGTTGCTTTAGGCGTAAAATCTGATGCATACTCTGGAATTGTATTTAATTTAATTTTGTTTTATTCAGTTCTTCCTTTTACCTGGAGCATAAATTCCATTTTCAGAAAAAAAATAAACTTGTCGATAGTGAAAAAACACAATTCAGGCTTAGGAAAAATGTCTGAAGATATAAAAATGCAAAGATAAAATGTAGAGTTGTTATTTAAGTTTCTGAAACAGAAAAATAAAAGCCTTCTGGGGAGGAAAAAAAAAATCTGATTTTTTTTTTTTTAGTCTAGAAAATGCTCCAGAATCCAGCAAACCAAAAAGTACTTTTTTTTTTTTTTTTGCGAATCTATAACTGTATGTAATCTTCTATTCTTCCTTTTTAGATATTTGTTTGAAAGAGACAATGTCTTTGGCTGACAGCCTGTATAATCTACAACTGATTCAAGAATTTTGTCAGGAATACCTTAACCAGTGTTGCCATTTCAGTCTTGAGGATATGCTCTATGCAGCTTCTTCAATAAAGGTAAAAATGAATAAATAAATACAAATGCAAGCAGCATCTGCAGGACTGTTTTGCAAATGATATATGTAGTATTTTTTTGTTCTGTACCATACTGGCTGTATGAAAAAGCACGTTGTGTCTCTTGTGGTATAGCATGCAACACCAATTTAGCAGCACATAAAACCACCTTCTTTTGGCAGTTGTTCTGGTCATTTCAAAGTGTTTTTTAAGAAGCACTTGTGGAAGTATTTATCAAAACTTGGATTTTGTGTGAAACTATTTCACACTTTATCTTACTAATTAGTTGTTAGTTAAAGCATGTAATCTGTGATATTCCTGTTAAAATGTAATAGTGATCTGCATTAGTTTTAATTTATTAAGGCTTTAATGAAATGACAAAATACCGAAGAGTTGTTTATGGAATTATTACTCACCCTTCTTACTCATTTCTGTGTACACAATAATTTTATGGTTTTTAACCTTAAAGGTTTTTCACTTTTGTGAAAGTGTAAACTTCTGGTTTCATTTTGGTGAAAAATCTAATGATTTTATGCCTGGACACAAGCAGGAACAGAATTCCAACACAGTTGTCTTCATAAGTTTTTTCAGTCATTCTAAGATACTACCCTTTCAGAAAGAAAAAAAGAAGTTTTGCTTATTCTGTCATTTGTTTAGCCTGTGTGGAAAGAGGAGGAGTATTTTAATTCTTGCGTAATTGTAGCTTTAATCTTTCTTTCTTCTGTTTTTCTAAAACTTTCTTCTGTATAAAAGTTTACTTAATATTCTTGTCGGCCTGCCTTTAGGAAATGGAATATTATTTTTTATGGAGTCTAAATATCTGGGTCTGAATATCTAGGTCATTTCACTGCTTTTAGGACTTTTACAGCAATCTCACAGGCTGAGTCACAAAGGTCAGAGCCTGATTTTGTTCTCTCCTGTAGGGTTAAACCCGTTTGTTTTTTCAAAGAAGTAACGAGCTGTCAGGGTGAGTGAGGGCAGTAGGGCCAGGCCCAGTAAGTCTAGACTGTGTAGCTGTGGCTGTTCTGTACTGTGTATGCAAAGTTGCACAGAGACTGCTTTCAGTCAGCTCTTGGTGGTTTTAGATTCCAGATGCAGTCATCTACCTACCTGCTTGCAAAGCGCCTGCTGCATTGCAGTCTCCCTTACCTGTGGCTTCCCATCATATGGTCCCACAACCATATTCAGTGATTTTAAGTGGGACTCGTTCACTGCATTGTGATTATCTCTGCTTACAGACACATAGGATAAAAGGAATTTATTATTCTTTGGTTTAATTCATGACAACTAATGAGACCATTTTTATAGTACTGGTTGGAATTATTTCTCAAGTTTCAATTTGAAAAACGTAACTATATTAAATATTTTGTCAATATCCCAATGTATCAGACTTTACATTTTTAAAATACTACAGACTTGGTGATTTTGCTTTCTTTCTGAACACTGTTTTTAGAGGAGATTTAGATTTCTTTAAAAGACAGAGTATTTCTACAACTGAGAAGGCCCTTTTGTGATCATGTTTTTACAAGTTGCTGTGGTGTGGATACTTATTTAGATGTAAATGCTACAAAGAAAGGCTGCCAAGTTTTTCTTCTAAAACTTGGCACGAGAACTTTGGCTAGTGCTAGAAACTGTTTTTTCCAGTGTTAAGAATTGATTTGCTTTCAAAATAAATTCACAGTTAAAGGAGTTCTTTCTTAGTTTTCCAGTGCATCTGATTAGAGCAAGTTTTAATAAATGTACATATTATCCTAAGAATTTTATTGTCACTTTGAAAAAACTTGTAAATGGATATTTTAAATATTGCCCATTGAATTAAACTGGTTTGCTGTCTCTTTTATCTCAGTCTACAATACTTAGATAGTATCGAGTTATAGGATTTATAGAAGAATGTGTCTTTGTTTCAGGATTCTTCTATTAATCAGCAAGAATTTCTGTTTTTAGAGTGACATCTACTGCACTGTAGGTAGCTCTTTGCTTTTGTTTCAGTCTGTTACATTCATAGTGGTGACAGAAAGAATAAAAAGAATGAAACTGCTGATACGTTACTGGAAAAAGCCTCAAGAAAAAAATTACCTGAGTTTTTGGAATGACAATGCTGTGCCTTGTGTGGTCCTAGGAATTGCACTAGGTATCCTGACGTTGTGCTAGTCCTTGAGAAGGACGGGAGCAGAGCCTCTTTCTTTTAAAGTGATCAAGCACAAAGTGCATACCTCACATTCTTTACTGGGCACACAGCACTGTCCTGTTAAGTCAGGGCAGGCTGTAGATAGTAAATGATATGGACGTTTAGTGCAGGACTGGACCAAGGTGGCTGTGCCCACTTTTGGCTTTCCCATCAAAACACACAGAAACAAAGTCAGGTCAATTTAAAACTTCACTTAACAGGCATCCTGAGTATTTGATATAGGCGCTCAGATTTTGCAGCAGATGAAACTGTTGGCTTGCTTCTGTTTCAGCACAGAGGAGAAATAAGCTTTGTCTGGATTTCTAGACAGCTTTAATGTCTCGTAATCAAACAAAGCTGAAAATAAGTTTTGTTGTTCCTCACCCATTTCTCCTCCTCTAAGAAAAATACACTTGTCAGGTTCTTCATAAGATGTTTACTAAGGCAGGGCTACTGATGTTAAAGAAAAAAATATTTGAATACATTCCATGGATGCTTGAGGCACCACCAAGGGACCATACTGGTTCCTGGTTGTTTTCCTTTGAGACAGGCAAGCACAAGTAGTGAGAGACTATATAAAAATAATCATAATATTTTCTGAATCCTCCCTGTGTATTAAACAAGAGGAAAGAACAGAAAATATTGCGTCTCTCTTCAGTTGTGCAGATAGCTTTTTTGCCCTGAATCTCCCTCTTCCTTTCTTGTTCTTCACCTGTATTTGAGAAATTATACAGAACTGACAGAAGTGTTTTATTGTGTCTTGACACACACATGCTCTGCTTATCCAAAGAACAAGATTGTAGAAATAAAAGGAGTTGCATGAAGTGCAGTCACAGGAAGCATGAACCACCCTGCAGAACGGTAGCAAGTTCTTTATTGCTTGGCTCAACAATTGATTAGCACTGCAGTGTAATAGTCAGTATGTGGCTTGAATAAAGGTCTTATGAAATGTATAATTCCTGAAAGAATGTCATCAGGGACGTGTATGGACCCTGAATAGAAAGAAAAAAAATGTATCTCACATGTTCCATTTGTCACCTGGAATTTATGTTTAAAGTATTTCTAAAAGAGGAAAAACATGGTTGTATTTGGTTATTCTCATGATATTTTCAGTTTGTTCTCTGCCAGTTTATTCTAGTAGGATCATAGGGTTCAGACCTAAGAACAAGTCATTTGGGAGGTTGACTATCAAAGAGAGTACTGATAGACAGCTTGAATCATTTGATGTTTGCCATGATTTGAGAGTTCACATAGGAACTTGGCATTGAATCAATTCACACACAGTTAATTATTGTCTTTCATATGTGTTCCTTTATCTGAGCCTTCAAAAATGTGTGGGGTTTTGGGTTTTTATTGTTCGTTTTGCTTGTTTTGGTTTGTGCTGTTGTTGTTTGGTGATGTTTTGTTGTTTGTTTGTTTTAAATAGTGATCCTAAACTTTTGCTGCTCTTTTTACATACATGTATTGTTGTACATTCCATTTTCATTCATAGAGGATTGAGTCAGGTTGAGACAGAGACCACAACCAATATTAGAAAACCTCTTACTAATTCAGCTGCTAGTATTGATAGAAGGAACCCGTTGTTAATAAGACATCAGTTCACACAGTGCACTCATTTGCTCACACAGCTCACACACGCGTGTGCTCAGTCATTTTTATTGGGTTGGAGGCCAACCTAGAGCCCTACCAGAAGTAAGGGGTCATACTGGCCCACCAGATCTCTGCACCTGCCTGTTTCCTGGGGGACTTTGCTGCCTCTCATTATGGCTCCTTGCTCTCTTTGCTGCTGGTGACTGCAGAGCTTGTTCACCTGAACTCATGCAGAAGTCACATTTATTTGGGATGAAAGCCTTCTGCATGTGAAATGAAGCAATCTGAGAGATGACTGCTGTCTCTTGTCTATGAAGGGTGTTCCTCTGACCTAGATGTGGGCCAGACTCTAAACTGTGCAGAACTACAGCTAAGCACATGGAACAGGTACCTTATTTTTACACTTAAGTTACTAACCAGAGCAGGCTCAATACTCAAATACTCAATACTCAAATGAACACTTGCATTATCAAAGGCTCAATAGGCTGGTTCTAGAACTTTTTTTATTTCCCATTGCTGAATTGAACAGAATATCTCTAAAGGGTTAACTTATATTAAAAATCTTTCTGATATTTGAACATTTTGAATACTTGCACTTTCTAATGTAATGTTGATGGTGATTTTGCAAACAATGCGAGCAGAAGCTATAATCAGCATCATGTCCTCAGAGACATGAAAAATAGAGTTCAAATATGTCACATAGATAAATCGTAGAAATGAAGGGCTACATAATGTCCACAAGTGTTGCACAGCTTTCCCTGGATTCCCATTTGGCTGATTTAAAAGGATTTGGGATCAGGAATGAAAAGGAAGATTCTACCAGGGAACAGTTCTTCAAGAGAGAATTTCTCTCTTGAGAGGGACCAGATGTTCCTGACTCATTATTTAGAGGGAAGCAGCGTGGTTTGCTTTCACTGAGGTTAATCAGACAGTTTTCCCTCTTCTTTTTTTTCCTACTCTGAAATAAGAGATAGTGGAGTTTTCAGCTGGAGTTGTTGTGGTAGGAGACATGACAAACCAGTAGTGTGTGGATCATAGACAGAACTGTAGCTTGGCCTTCTCCAGAGAGTTGGATTTATAACATATAAACTATGGATCTGCCTTTGAGGTAACTTAACTTTCTTGGCCTGCTGAACAGCAGATTTAATGTGTATCATGCTATACTTTTTTTCAGTGTATTTTTATGTTCATTTTGAGCAAATGCCTGAAAGAGTCTATGGCTGCTTTTCCATCAAATTGTACTGGGTTTAAACTAGATTACAAATTATTTGTATCACTTGCATATATGACCTTGTAGGCGTATGTGGATCTAAAACCTATAAATATTAGAAGGGTACAATTTATTTTAAATTGCAAGAGTAGAGATACTATTTCTGTTAAGAAATTTGATTTTTAAATTAATGGTGATTTTTAAAATTGTGAAGACATTAAAGAAAATAATTTATCTTTTTTGTAGAAAATTTTATAAAATGAGCTAGCTTGTCTCCTTTTGATACAGAAGCAACTAATTACTTTAGGTTTTATACTCAGAATATGGGAATATTTTTTTCTTCCAAAATATGATCTCCCAATATGTTTTACAGATTTTTATTTTTATCGTACAGTACCAGAAGATGCAATAGAGAAAACGCAACCAGTAGTCAGCTGGCTACATGCAACTGATGACTAGTCTGCAAATATCAGATAGAGAAAAAAATGAAATCAGAATGTTTGGCAAATAAAAGCATCTTTGAAGCTGCAAGTCTGCCATCTGCTGTTCAATGGTTTTGAGCCAGTTTGAACTGCTCAGAGCTTAGCTATTTTTTAGTACTATTAAAATACTGTTATGCCTCTGAATATTTTTGCATATAAGTGCGTGTGATAATCATGTGACGAGCTGTTAGAACTTTTGTCAGCTTAATCAAGGCAAAAATCTTTGGAAATAATACCTACATTCTTTCTAGCCTGGAGTACCAGGATTCCTACAGACTCACAGTTCATTTTTCCGAAAAATTAAGTTACTGATCATCAATCTTCCCCTTTTATCATTATTAACAACACTTTCTGACTAAAAAGAACTTGTGAGAAAATATGCTTTCCATCATGATGTTTCATCATCAAACTTCTAAAGTAACCTCAGTTCTGAGCAGACTATGCAGCCAACAGTTCCATTTTTACTTCAGTAAATACTGCTCTGGTGATTTTTTTGGAAAAACTGTCTTGCAGTAGCTCAGGACTGCAGAGAAGATATTTTCAGAAGGAATATGCATGAAACAGTCACACTATTAAATGCAGCATCTCAACATAAACGTAAGAGATCAGGATATTTAAAGTATTATTTCAGATGAAGACAAAGCTATGGTTAGAACTTTTTGTAATTCATTTTTGGTAGTAAAAAAACCAAGTAAAACATACAAAAGTTTGAGAGGAGGTAAGGGGAAGAGGAAAATATTAAGAGAAAAATTGTAGAAAACGTGATATATTCAATTCTGTTATATTTAGAAATTGTAGTATTAAATCATAATTTGTCTGAGAAGTACATCTGATTTTTTTCTTTATGTATATCGCTTGCTAATGAAATCAGTGTGTGATACCAAAATACTCTGCTGAACATTTTCACTGAATGGAAAAGATTTTGCTGTGAGCTTTTCCTCATTCAGTTCTGTTGTGCTGAATAAGCAGAGACGGGGTTTTTCCTGGTCTATTTATAGCTCGTATGTAATAACTATGGCAACATCTGGCTGATCTCTTCACCATATACGTAAGTGTATGAGCAGCTTTCAGTCTAAGAGTATCCCTTTGCTGGACTAAAGGCTTATCTGCATTAGAGATACTCAGGAAAAATAAATCTGAATTAAAAATTTCAGAAAAATTTACTGATACAGAATTGAGGTTATGTCACTTACTAAACATTTTTGTTGTAAATTTTTGTTTATTTAAAAAAATATATTATATGTTCTTTCTCCTAATGCTTGTGGTTTATTTCTGAAATAAAATAGGGTTTTGTTTAGAATTTTTGTCAAACATTTGCTCACATGCCAAGATTTGAGGTAGTCATGTTTATGGCAACAAAACTAGTGCAACAGTGGAATTTGACATTTGAAGGGCTGAAAACATAGTGAAGCTGTTAAAAAAAGTCTTTAATAGAAGTCTTACATAGTATGGATACAGTTTTGGAGTACACCCTCTGTGGGCATATGCCAGGTGTGTTTAAACACACAGCTGAACATTGAATGTGAGCAGTCTTGTATTTATGTAGTTATGCAGTGGGAAGTTCATGAGTCCATCAGAGAATACAAAGCAGTTTTCTTCTATTTCCTACTGAATCTTAAAAAGCTTTATCTTTCTGCTTAGATTTTCCTCTTCTAGCTGGTGAATTGATGACAGAAAACATCCAGACTTTGCAGCTCTCTGTGCCTGAGTCAACACGAAAAATTTTGCACTGGACAAAGTTAAAAAGAAACCATGGTTTTACTTTTTCAGAATTCATCTTATTTTTGTTCAAGAACCATCAGCTAAATCATTTGCTATAATCTTAGAGTTCTGTAATTTGTTAGCTCTTATTTAATACTCCTTATTCTTCTAAAATCCTTTAGAAAGGAAATAACATACATGTTGATATGTATGGCTCTCTCCTGCAGAGTTCTGTGAAATTGAATAAGTAAATTATTTGTAAGTTTAAACTAATTTTCAAGACCATAGGCATTTATTTCAGGAGCTCAAATGCAGTTCTTAGTCTGCAGCAAGGTTTTCTGGGAGACAAAGGAAAGCATCACTGCTAACAAAGGGCTGCAAATTAGAAAAATGTCCCATGCTCTGCTCATGACAATGTTTCGTGTGTATAAAGATTGCTCGGTTAATATCTACGATGGCAAAGTCTATACTGAAGATCACCTTCAGCTACAGAAAATGCAGAAGTTGACTCCATTCTAAAAAAACAAAAATAAATGATGTTTTTTTTCTATATCAGCTCTGATTTATTTGTATTACCACAAAACTCAGGAGACATTGCTTTCCTTTAAAACTCTTCTCTGAAACAAATCGTTAAATAAATTCCCACTTTCCTTAAGATACTATTTTCACTTAATTTCATTCTCCAAGAAAAATAATAAGAGAGTGTCTCATAGTTTAGTGTAGAAATGCTAATTTTCTCAAGTACAGAAATTTTTATGAGACCAATATTAAGAAAGTGTTATTTTTAAAGAAGGTTGCACAGAAATATATTTTGGGATTTCCATGTTAGTTTGTAAGTTGCAAGTGCTCTTGGTGTTGTTGTTAGTTAGCAAAAATTAAACCAGTGAGTTTGTTAATTTATATTTTCCCATTTAAGCTGTATGAAATGTTAAATGAAAATAACAAAGTGGAGAAAACAAACCGATATTTGAAATTATACTAGTGTTAATGGCATGAAAAAGTGATTAAGGATGCTTGGTTTTATAAGTATGGTTAGCTAGACATTGTTGGGGTTTATGTCAGAATGACTTTATTTTAAACTGTTTTAAAAACAGGTTTAATAATGGTTTCCCAATGTAACACATGAAGAGAGGTTTGTGCTGTTGTGTGGACGTGGTGAGGTGGCTGACATGTTTGTGCACCTGCCGGGCCCAGCTCAGGCCTGGGCTCATTGACCTCCCACAGCCGCTATTCCTAGATGTGAAGCAGCTGAACCTTGTGGACGGAGCAGCTCAGGACTGTGGTCTTTGGAGCTAAAACCTGCGTTGAACAAACACTGCTGCTGCTTTTTGCTTTGCACTAAAGCCTTGTCAATTGGGCTAGATCTTCAAATGTGGCAAAGAGCACATGATTGACACAGAGGCCTAAGTCAGATTCCAAATTCCTACAATGAAACTAAGGGCTACCAGAGTTTTTTCACATTAAAAGGCTCTGAAAATCTTATTGCCTAGCCTTGCAAAATGATGGAATTTTCACTGCTCTTTTGAATGGAAATGGCTAATCTGTTGGGCAGGTATCCCTCTGCACCCACCACCCACCACCTCTCTGCCATGTATAAAGACATCAGGCCCTGAGCATGTGCTTATAATGAAACATTTCAACCCAAACAGTTACCATCTGGTCAGGTTATGTGTATCATATAGTTGGTGCTGCAGCTCAGTCTTACTGATCTTACTTTCTAAGAAATCAGTTGAGAAGACAATGTAAACTGAACGAAAGGCAGAGGCGTATCCCAAATAATGCTTAATCTATTTATTTGTAGGCTTGCCTTTTACCATAAACATATCTTCTTTTTTGGTAGAGCAACTACATGGTGTTCATGGCAGAACTGTTCTGGTGGTTCGAAGTGGTGAAGCCATCATTTGTACAACCTCGTGTTGTTGTGCATCCCCAAGGTAATTATATTAAGGATCAGTTTTAATATGCATGTTTTTAATGTATGTGTACAGATTGCCGTTGTGTTCACAAATACAGTGAACATTTTAGCTAACAGGATTTGGTGGCATACAACCCCCTTTAAGAAGCAGCAAAGTACTCTTTCCTCATGTTAATCTTCATCTCATAAATCATAATTAGATGTTGATATCTATTACCAAAAGCTCGTTTGAATTGTTGTGGTATAATCACTTGCAAATTTTCCTGACCTGAACAAGCCTAGAATCCATTTATGCCCATGCAGGGCTTACAAACATAATAAGGAGCTAAGAACAGAATTTAGCCTGAAGAGCTTGTATTGCTGAGGAAATTATGCTGAGATAAAGGAGCATAGATCTGGGGAAAGTAGACAGATAGTTAATTGTAAAATTGCTTTTTGTACCTGGGTGCAAAGGCACAGTCTTCCATCAGTAAATTCTGGAATTTAAAAATCCACCTCAGGTAGCTCTTGAGATCTGTTAATGAGTATAGAGTCATGGTAGCTTAAACATTCATACAGTAGTGCTATCATTGGCTCTCCAAGAGCCAGGAATAGATTTTTCACTGCATGGCTTTTATGCCTTTTTTCATTTATATGCTTTAAAACGCATTAAAAATTGATTTAAGTCTTTTAATCATCGCTAACTAATTTAGGATATGATAAAACTACTATTTTCTAGCTGAAAATTCAGTTGATGGGTTTGAGGAAAAAAAAAAAAAATCAGAAAAACTTATTCCAGAAGAAGAATATTTATTTTTGCTGAAAAGATTGCTTGCTTTTGATTTTGTGGCTCTTTTTCAGGTTTTTTGTTTTATTATTTCTTTCCTTCCCTAGTTATTTTTGTCATTCTCCATTCCTTTAATTAGTGCCCATATGGGAACTTTGGAAGGGGTAAAGCTGAAAGGAAGTAACTGGGTTTTAATCTAAATAAGAAAACCAATGAAAATTTTTTAAGTTGTTGGAAATCATTATTTCAGATTATTTCAGACAGCTTTTCTACTATGGATTTGAATTGAATACTAAACTGTAATAACTAGAGTTTTGTTCTTCCTGGCAGCTGAACCCACAAAAGAAACAGCTTCTGCTCACAGCTTGAATGCTAACAGAAGAAATTACGTGGATGGCCCATCTGGTTCTGACTTCGGAGCCAGGTAATGTCAGAGAATCACTAGTACTGTTTCACAATCTTCTCCTTCCCATTAAAAATCAAACAGTCTTTTATTTCATTTTGTTGCCTTTTTGCAATGCTCAAGGATCGAGTCACCCAATATAATCTGTAGAATTTGGTAGAAGATCCCGTAGTTTCGCTGTTTCCCCGCTGCCCTGTTTTGTGGCAGGCAGCATGTTCACGTTTGTACTGTTGGTGTCTCTACTGTTGGTGCTGCTGTCTCACCAGTTTCCAAAACAACCCTTACCATTCAGCAGGGAAGTGTCACACAGCCTCCTTGTCCTCCTCAGCTTCACGAGGGGCTGCTGACCAAGTCTCCTCTGAAAGAGCTATTTTTCTGGAATTCGCAGCCAATTTTCAAAAAATGGTAAAGGAAGTAAACTAAGATAACAGCAAGAAAACCACTGAGTGGGCATTTTAATTTGGTCTGATTATGTTACTTAAGTACCACGAAGGTCAAATAGGTAAAAATAAATACTTACAATGAACTTCCCAAGTCTTGCGAGCATCAAGAATGAAAAGCTAACTGCTTATTAACTATGTTTTGCATTATTTCTATTTTTTGTAAATACATCTGAAACTTTATTTTTAGTATTACTGCTACAGGTTTGGAAGCGATATAAAGTGTCCTGTTTCCCCTGTGTTCGCTGGCTGATCATACATTTGATAAGAGGCAGAAATTGCATGTTAGGCCTTCTTTTTAATCTTTTAACAGGGAAAAGAAAGCCTTCCAGTGATGTGATCTGAACAGAGTGGATGAGGAGTAGCATTGCATTATATTTTCTATTTGGGGGCAAAGGTTTACTCGTTGTGTCTGAGCTGATACAGAGAAGGACAAAATTAGCATTTTAATTGGATATTCAGCAAATCGTTGGTTGCCAACCAAGCTAATCCCATTCAGCCTTTTCTGTTGTTTTTCAATGAGGTTTGTGCGCAGGGACTGTTTGGTTGATTTGGGGATTTTTAATTTTTTTTTTTTAGCCATTAGGAATCGATGCTGACATTGGTCAGGGAGTAGTATTTCTTACTATTATTAAATGCTATGATTCTGACTCTCTTTTTTCTGTGTGTATCTGAAGTGTTTCCCTTGTACACAATGAGGTTATTTTAGTGTAAACTGAGCATATAAGCCAGGAGAAAAGGAAACAGTAGTTTAGAAGATCTCTTTTGGAACAGGGACTTCCAAGGCCATTTGCACTTTGCAAAGCCACTGCAGGCAGTCCAGCAAACACTTGTAACTATGACTGTCCAACAGAACAAAGAAAGCTTTGCAGTAAATATCACTATTTTTATGTGGGTTCCAACCTGACATCCCCCTTTAAGAACCCTTCATAAAAAAAACTTCAGTGACTTATCTTTTAGATTTTCTGTGAAGATAATAAATCATAATGTCAGTTATACTTGAAAACAAACTAGACTTAAGGAACAGAGTTCTGTGCCATACTTTCTCTTGTGCTGTAGCAATCACTGTGGAGAAGATTTTTCTTTACATTTAAAGAAAGCTAGTAGGTGAATACTGGAGAAAACACAAGTCTATCTGTGGTCTTGACTGTGTTTTACTCAGATCTTTTTAGATCCCTGCAGCTGAAGCCATTAACCCTGCATTTATCCCTTCTCTAACAAATTTTGTCAGTAAGATATTCTACATTTCATCAACTTAAATCTGTGTTTTCTCTGTGTACATTTTTGTCTGTGTAGATGGTTTTGGCCTCTAGAGAGAACTGACTGGAAGTTTTAGGACAAGCATCGGAATTCAGTTCATACTTACAAAAGCACTTATGTTCCTTAGTGCCATTACCATTGCAAATTTAAGTCTCTAAGTCGCCACTAAGGTGTTTTGTAGTATTGCTCATGTTTCCTGAGACTTATTCAGAGACACAGTGAAAATTATAGTGAACCCCTTGTGGGTGGTGGATTGCGTATTCTAGTATCTCATCACCACACTGCTTTAGTGTCTGTACAAGTCATGGAAATGGATTTGTGCTGGAGTGTTGAGAGTAATCCTCATAAACCAGTGTACTTCATCCAACTTGATGATACTTCACAGCGTTGTAGGACAAAGGAGGCACCTAAAAAGTGTTCTCAGATGGTGGGAATCTGACACGGGGGCTGCAGGTTCCCTGGCAGAGCAGATCTGACTGCAGGATGTCCTGCTTCTGACCTTCCTCCTTGTTCCAACTGCACGTTCCTGTCCCCTGGGCTGTTTGACAACATTATTTCAGTGTACAGAGATGGAAAAAACTAAGGCAGTCGGAAAAAGCAAATGTTTTTCTGCTGGCTTAGTTTGTTGCAGTGACTCAGAGGCCGGGCTGGAGAGCTGGATCCAGTGCAGGGGAGGGAGTGGGACTGTGGCAGTGAGTGGTTATGATGGCTGAGGTTGCCATGGAACCACAGTCGTCGTGCCCAAATCAGTGTTTTCTTGAGAAATGAAGTGTGTAGATTTCATTTGTGGTCGCAAATTTTCACAGGCTACTGGATGAAATTTTGAATGCATGCTTTTCTGTTAAGATAAGTTATAGACTCTGATTTTTAAATTTTCACAGAAATCTCAAATGCGATTCAAAACAGATATGTCATGTAGCTAGTGTGTAGTGTTATTAACACCAAAAAATCAGGCATTTATGAGAACCTTTTTTGAATAATTTTGTGTATGCTCATAAAAGATGCTTTTGTGGATTGTAAAACAACAATATTTTTCGTAAATTGATGTGGATGGCCTTCCCACAAATAATATTTAGAAACATTTCTAGAGCATAACTGCATATAAACTATAAAAGCACTGAACAAATATTTTGCGAATTACAGATTGAGAAAAGGAAGTTTGGGAGCATGCTCTTCAACTCTGTGAACAAAATTCAAAACGTGAAAGGATTTAATACAGTGTGGTTTTGAAGTCTGGCTTCTGTAGAAGCGTTTTACATACAAATGCATGCGTCTCTGTGCACGTGTCTTTGATCCTGAAGAAACGCCTTGATCAAAACACTGAATTATGTTAATCCTGTTCTGGATTAACACAACTAGTCTATTACAGACCTTCTTGATAAACAAACAAACAAAAGTATCTGGTTTAGGTAGAAACAGAGGAAATCTTTGTAATTACTGTTTTAATAGTCAATATGTTTCCTGTAGTTATAAATTCCTATCTGTCACATAATCTCCTTTATCCACATATAGTGCGTATTTCAGTCCAGACACAAAGTAGAAATTTCAGACTAAGCAACTGAAAAGAGAGATGCATGAAAAGTGTGTGATCTTAGCTGCAGTCACTCAGTTTTGAGGCAAGTAGGAACTGCCTCATTTTGTTCACGTTTATGTTTGGGTTTTTTGCTAAAATCAGCCCTAAAAATGAGAACCTTCTAATAGTGACGTTTACATTAAATAAATCAGAAAACAAATATGTTAACAGAACTATCAGTGCTCAGTGGCCATTTGTGTAGGAGAAATAACTTTTTGACTTTTTATGTCTATCTGCACTAGGTCCAGTTAAAGGTAATAAGTGTTCTCTTTTTAGTTAATAAATTAGTATTTCAATAAAAGAATTACACCTTCCTTTCTTCCCGGTCACAAAAAATAAATCTGTTTTTGTGTTGGCCCAGGACATGAAGTCTGGTTGCCCTTATGATGTGACGTATTTCTTATAAGTTAATGTCTCTTGCTTTATAGATTGGAGAGTCCAACTTATACACCATCTCAGCAACTGCAAACACCCCAACAGCCTTATTCATCTGTTCCAGGTAACACTTTACAAATGGGTGGAAGAAACAATGAGACAAGGTGTTGTCTTCTGAGTAAATTGCTATCTTGCTTATATTTATTCAAACAGTGTTTACGCAGAAATTACTAGGAGAGCTTTACATTAAAGGTTAATGAATGGGTTCTGTAATTTATAAAGTGTACAAATGGAAAGTTTGTGTTTCTACTTCTTATGTTGTCTATATTTTTTTTAATTTGACTTCTGTTTTGGTAATGTGGAATATAGCTTTCAACAAGTATTTGTAGTATATTTTTAATAGTATTTGTAGTACATTTTACTCAATAGTAAATTCTTTGAGGGATGAGGGGTGTAATATATATTCAGGATGAAATTGACTTAGCTTGTATTCTTAATACAAAATCATTTTTTTGCCATCTCAGTCTTCTAAGTAATGAAGCAAACTAATTTGTTAAAGCAACAGGAGGTGATGTTAAAATCATTTTCCCATAGCAACTACCTTGGTTTCTATTTCACTTTCACTTAGGAGTCATCAAAAGGTCCACATCAATGTCTTACGTAGATGGGTATGTAGGAACATGGCCCAAAGAAAAAAGGTAAGTAGTCTTACCATACAAGTTGGTTAAAAAATGATTATGTATTGGTCATAAATAGTAGTAAATGCCCCATTATAGTTTAGATTTTCAGAATCCTGTAATAAAGAGTCCTTGTAAGCAATTTGCAAAAGTAGAAAGCGAACACTGTATCATGGATCAAGAACTCAATAAGAGGAAACAAACTTCAGAAATAAATCACCTTTTTTTTTTTTTACATTGAAATGAAGTATATTTGAGATATTTGAGTGGTTGGGATTAAATATGTTCACATTTACTCATGCAATCAACTAGCAGTGGTAAGACTCATGGCTAATGAGCTCGGTAGTATTTAAACTTGTATTATTTTGTGGATAGTAAGAACAGTTAGATCGCTAATAAACTCTTAATCTGTAGGATGTAAACAAATTTAAATTGGTAAGAGTTATAGTGGTGGGTTATTCAGTAAGTGCAAATTTTCACACCTTCCTTCCGATCTACTATGGCAATTCCTATATTCCTAAAGTGCCCAGAATTGATTCCAACATAAGAAGCAGCATTGGCTATTTCTAAAGAAAATGTTGTTATATTCTATTTTATTGTGTATTTTATATTTATTATGTTTGCATATGAAGCTAGGCAAAATACACCTAACAGTGCCCTTAATGCTGCAATTTTAAAATAATTTTAAAACTGTGAATATTTCATTGTTAATAATCATGAGTTGCTCAGTTATTCCCTTTATTCTAATCTCTATTAGGTCATCATTACATGGAGTTTCATTTGACATTTCTTTTGACAAAGAAAAAAGCATTCCAGTAACTACTCCAAACAGAGGAATGACGAGATCAGTGAGCAATGAAGGCCTTACAGCAAACATCAACCGCATGCCGAAACATAGGAAAAGTCTCTCCTTCAGGCCATTAAATGGAGAAGAGGAAAATCAAGATATTGAAGAGGAAAAGGACGTGATAGCTCATAAAGATTCAAAGGCCAGTCAGTCTCTTAACACAAATCAAAAAAATGCCAATGAGAGCAGCCACTACAGGTTTCCAAACGGAGCTCTGCAAAACAGAGCAATTCTGGATGACTTTGGCAATCAGATTGAGACACCAAGCATTGAAGAGGCTTTGCAAATAATTCATGACACTGAAAAATCTCCCGGAGTTATCCAATCAGACCAAATTACGAATGGGTTCTTTCTTCACAATCAGGAAATGAGCATCTTGAATTCAAACATTAAACCAAATCAGTCTACCCCTGATATAATTACAGACACAAAAGGTGCTCTGAGTCCTGTGACTGACAACACAGAAGTAGATACTGGAATACATGTCCCTTCAGAAGATATTCCAGAGACGATGGACGAGGATTCTTCATTGAGGGATTATACTGTAAGCATGGACTCTGACATGGAAGAACCATCTAAATTTCTCCAGGATTATGACATGCGAGCTGGCAACCACAGAGATCAATTAAGTCCCTGTCCCAGCTCAGTAAGTACTAAATCACAGGCAGGCAGTAGTGCTTCTTCAAGTTCAGGGGTTAAAATGACTAGCTTTGCAGAGCAGAAGTTCAGGAAGCTGAATCACACAGACAGTAGAAGCAGTGGAAGCAGTTCTCAGAAAACCACGCCAGAAGGTTCTGAGCTGAACATCCCTCATGTGGTTGCTTGGACTCATATTCCTGAGGAGGCATCTGTTCCACAAGGAAGAGACACTACACAGTTACTGGCTTCTGAAATGGTACATCTGAGAATGAAGCTAGAGGAAAAGAGGCGAGCCATTGAAGCGCAGAAGAAGAAAGTTGAAGCTGCATTCACAAAGCAGCGGCAGAAAATGGGAAGAACGGCATTTCTTAATGTTGTGAAAAAGAAAGGTGATGGAGTATCGCCTCTCCGAGAAGAAGCAGCAGGAGCTGAAGATGAGAAGGTATTCACTGACAGTAATCAGTTGAAAGAAAAAGAAACTCAAAAATTGGATGAACAAACTAGTAAGACTTCAGAATTAATAAAAGGAAACCTTGAAAATTCTCATGGCAAGTGGTCAAAATCTCCTGCTACTCCTATGGATGCTGAAAAGCAATGGAATTTAGCAAGCCCCTCAGAAGAAAATTTAAATGAAGGAGACCTCTTAGAATACACAAAATCTATTGAAAAACTAAATTCTTCCCTACACTTTCTACAACAAGAAATGCAACGTCTGTCCCTTCAACAGGAGATGTTAATGCAGATGAGAGAGCAGCAGGCTTGGGTTATTTCTCCTCCTCAGCCTTCTCCTCAGAAGCAGATTCGGGACTTTAAGTCTTCATCAAGGCAAATTGGAACTCCATCCCCTGTTGCGCCTTTCTCACAGGAATCTCCTCGCTCTACACATCAATCTCCACAGTCTTCCAATAGGAAGAATGCCTCTTTTCACATTAAAATGCAAAGGACTCCTAGGCCAAATGAACTGAAAATAACACCTCTAAACCGAACCTTGACTGCCCCGCGGTCTGTGGATAGTCTTCCCCGTTTGAGGAGATTTTCTCCAAGTCAGGTTCCCATTCAGACTAGATCATTTGTTTGCTTTGGAGATGATGGTGAGCATGTAAGTGAACCTCAGTTAAGGGGAAACCTTTTGAAGGAAGTCAAGCCTTCAGAAGAGGTAGCAAAAGAAGAAGGACCAAAATTGCAGAAAGAGCCTGAACAGAAGTTGGAGGAAAAGGAGATTAAACCTATTGAATCTACTGTTTCTGAAGTATTATCTCAGCCTATAACAGAAACTGTTTGCCTCACCCCAAATGAAGATCAGCTAAGCCAACCCATTGTACCAACACCAGCTCCCAAAACAGCAAACTTAATTGAAGTTTCCCTGTCAGATTTGAAGCCACCAGAAAAAGGTGAAGTATCTGTTGAGAAATATGAAGGTGAAAGTGATAGAGAACAATTTGAGGATGACCAGAAAGTGTGCTGTGGATTCTTTTTTAAGGTAAGAAAACTAGTGGATGCGTATGTCTGCTATTAAGCTTCCTTTGAAAGGGAAGTTGTTAATTCAGATACAGATTTCAGCGATGAAGTCAGAGTGATTGAAGTCAGAGCAGATGGTTCTGTAACTCTAGATGTAGGAGTGGATCTTGATTAATTTGGCATCATAAAAGTAGTGATATTCTACCATACTGCAGTTCTGAGCATGCCAGAGTATCCCTTTTCATTCATTCATGTAGAAGAGTGCTTGGGGTTTTGGGTGAGGGAAGATGTATGCTGAATGTAGAATTATTTTTAACATAAGCTTTGGTGACCTTAATTAAACATCTCAATCTCACCCTTGCTTCCTTGTCCTACCCCCAGCTTTAACTAAAAGGTTTTTGAAGTACATAAACATTTTTTAAAAATGCAGACTGTTAATGTTGTACTGTGGAAAGTCTTTTTCCGTCACTTGGCTGGCTAAGGAAGTACAGTCTTTCAAGACTCCCTTTTGAAGTTGGTATTTGGGAACACTCCCTGTTGTCTTATTAAAGACATATATTCAGACAGACTTTTAACTATAATGCACTTGGCGTGAGAGTGGTCTAGACACTGAAAGCCATCAAGATTTTGAATTTCCATCTTGGAATACCCCAAAACCTCCTATCACTTTTCTGAGGGGCAGCTTGGTTGTCTGTTCACAAAATACCTGGTTTGGTCAGCAGAAGTTACTTCTATATGCTGCATAGTTATTGCTTTTGTGATCAATTACCTTCATCTCCATACACATAGAATCTTCTGAAGCTGAACACAGGAGTTGATGTGGTGTGGGATCTGACTCTAAACTAAAATATTTCACTTAGCAAGTTTTCTGATATCAGTGTTGAATTTTATGTTTGACTTTGGAAGGAAAAATTCCTTTATGAAAAGTTTTTAGTAGTCTTAAGAAAAATCTTTTAAAATAAACTTATTTCAAATACTGCAAAAGTATGTTAGGATATTGCAACCCAGCGTACAGAATTGAGTATCTAATGACTTAGCACAATCTGTTGCTGAATTCAGAGATCTTAATATTTTTGGCTCCTTTTCCTTCAAATACTGTTGCTGCTAGGATGATCAAAAGGCAGAAAATGATATGGCAATGAAGCGAGCAGCATTGTTGGAGAAACGTTTGAGAAGGGAAAGAGAGACTCTGCTTCGAAAGCAGCAGCTGGAAGCAGAACTAGAACATAAGAAGGAAGAGACAAGGTAAAATTGCATGTCCTGATCCAAATCAGCAGTAACTGAATGTAAAAATGTCTGGTTTAGTTAAAAGTGTAACTTCTATGCCAAAAATTGCGTCTTTGTATGCAGGATACTTAATCCTAGAGCCAGATGTGCTGAGGAGCCCAGCTGATGACACAGGCCACCTGGTCCTGGAAAGTCAGCAGGTGGCATCAGTCTGTAGCTCAGACTCAACATGTGGGTCCCACTGGCTTGAGCGAAGCTCCGCAGAGCGCTGCTCCGCGCTTTGTGTCCGGAGGGACAGCACTTCGCTTTGGGCTTCTTTGTGCATGAATGTGCAAGGCTCACTCAGTTACAGCAGTCAAGCTAATTAACATGGGTTTGATTTTAGTAGTAACAGTATCCTAAAAAGTTTAAACTGTCTGAAAATTGTAAAAAAGAAAAAAATATATATATTCCCCTTGCTGGTGTCTGAGAACTCCAAAGGTCCAAAAATCTGTTGCCTGTGTTGTCCTCGCTGCACTAGCTACAACTGTTAATTTGGAAAATTTCTACTGCCGAATTGATCTGATAATTTTTTTTTAGACGCAAAACAGAAGAAGAACGTCAGAAGAAGGAGGATGAACGAGCACGACGAGAATTTATTAAGCAAGAATATATGAGAAGGAAGCAGCTAAAGCTTATGGAAGAAATGGATACGGTCATAAAGCCACGTTCCCTCTCAATCAAACAAAAAAAGCCACGTCCAAAGTCTATTCATAGAGATCATATTGAATCACCTAAGACGCCAATCAAAGGTCCACCAGGTAACAAACGTTAATGTGGAAAGAGTCTGTTCATGCTAGAACACCAGCTTGTTTCTTGGTACTAACAAGCACGTGCATTTATTAGCGTCTTGTGCTAAATTGAAGCTGCACGTGACCAAACTGGAAAGCAAAATTTGCCAGTAGAAATGAAAAGATGAATGTCACTTACCTGCTATGCATGCATGCATATACCAACAAACAAAAAGGTTAACTGTATGGAAACCCAGGCGAAGCACCAACCTGCGTTGCAAGTTTCATAAACACCTGTGTTTTCTTAATTAATCTCTTCTTGCACCTGTAGAGCTAAAATGAATGAAAGTTGGGAGATAAAAGATGGATAAATAAAATGGTGATTATTAAGAGTACTGAGGCTCCCACTAATACAGACTAAACTAAAATTTAAAAGTTACTTTTGTATTTCGTGTGTTTTTCTATTTCACTCACCTGCTACATGTATAGTTATGAACATAACAACACTAATCACTTGGAACAATTTAGCATTCTTTTAGATATCGTGTAACTGTAGTAATGATGGGAAGAATTACTGCAAATTTACAATTAGAAAAAGGTAACCAGACTGCTCAGTGATCCTTTTTGTTACAGCATTGCATAGCCTTATTACTCTGCTCTATTTTCTCTAGCTGCTTTCCTCCATCTTCTAGTGTAATTCGAAGTATTGCCTTAACGCCTTCCAAAAATCCATCCCAAGCTTTAAATTAAGTCTCTTTAAGCTCTGTTTTATGAGAACTTATTAACTTTGATTCGATAGTGCAAATATTCCCCATGTCCATGCTTCACATTGATGTGTAGTCTGAGACCACCCCAGGGGGCTGTAGGTGCCTGGCTGTCTGCAAGTGTTTAAAATAGCTGAAGAGCACCCCATATGCATGCAGGTATATCATGTATGGGTGTCAGACTCTTAGATAAAAGCTCCTACTGACTTTCTGATGCTGGTGTTGGGTCTAATGAACAGACTCTACTACTTGCATAGGTTTATAAGCCTTAACTTTGTTTTTATCCAGGTTCACAGCTTTATCGTGTTTTTTCAGTATCTAGTCTTTCATTGGCATCGCTGAATACAGGGGACAATGAGAGTGTGCAGTCAGGCAAGAGAACACCCAGGTAAAGCTAAAATCACCATTTTATTAAATAAAATTTGATGATCAGCTGTATAAACTAGCATGAATTTTAAAGAGGTCATGTATATATTGTTTACTCCAAGAACAGGTATGTTTTCCTACATTAGGATGTTGATTGTTTGCACTGTCGGGCATTAGGAAGCCAAGCCACGATCATTTGTTTCACAAATTTTACCAGGTAAACCAGTTGGGCAGCTATAAGTGAGATCAAAACAAAATGCAATTCACACAGCCTCTTCAATTCACCTGCTTGTATTTAAGTCTCAATTTGTGGATATTTTATTAGACCTGTATGCTATGTGCAGCTACAAACCTGCTTTTCTTTTTTTAACATAGAAGTTTCTTCTCTTTTTTTTTTTTTTTTCCCCTTAACAGTCATACAGGGTAGTATTAAATGTTCCCTAGGACTTCAGCCTTTTCTGAATACCTGAATTTATTTTGCTTTAAAAATCACCTGAAAATGAAATAAGAAGATACAAAAATAACAGAAAATTCTTTACTCTTATATACAAAATCTATATTGGAATTCAGAGGAAAAATATTACTTCTGTATAATTACTTAATTCTATTCAGAGGAATACTGTTTTTAATGGAAAATAAATAGGGAAGAAAGGCAAACTAGGAAAAGGGATTTGATAAGGAGTGCTACGTCTTACAATATCTCGTGTCATCTTTCCATGGCCGCTGTACATCGATCATCAACTCTGACAAGCCTGCAGCTGGTTTCAGTTGACTTTTCAATTTCTTTGATATTTTGAGAACTCTTTTGATATTATATAAGAAACTTTAATATGATGACCCAGGTATCCTAATATCTCTTGTCATCCCTCAAGAGTGATCACTTTTAATTGAAAGGCGGATTTCTTCCAGCTATATTGGTTATTAGAAAAGGCTTGATTTAGCTTATCTACACACACTTTAGAGGAGACTATGCTTGTAATGAACCTCTGGCTTTGGATTTGATTCAGGGGGTTGAGATTTTTAATGTGATAAAGTTCAGTACAGATTGCTGAAAGTAACAGAGGTGAAAAAATTTTCAATATCTTTCCAAACCCATACTTTCATCTTTTCC
The DNA here is from genome assembly GCF_963082525.1 of Nesoenas mayeri. Lineage (NCBI taxonomy): Eukaryota > Metazoa > Chordata > Aves > Columbiformes > Columbidae > Nesoenas > Nesoenas mayeri. Next base: position 16,440,816 of record NC_137554.1, on the reverse strand, counting down.
TTGTCTTTTGATGATCACACTGAGTGAATTTCAGTGATACCTCTCAGCTCTCCTTCATGCAAGTGCTGATCACAAGAAGCATAGATTAGATTATAAATTCCATTTTCAGCTATTGCTTATATTACTGGAAGTTAGCATGCAGATAAATGTTATTATAATACCACTTTTTTCTTATTCTTTGCTAGTAGCCACAATAATTTTAAAAACCCCACAAAAAACAAGCAACAGGACAAACCATACCACCAACTAAAAAACACACAAGTTGCTGCTTGTGAAAACAAAAATAAGAAAGGAAATAGTTTTCTGTCTTAAATACAGCAGTTCTCACTGCCAACCGTAATTATAAGTATAAATTAATTAAATTTTTATTTCGCGTTTATCATTCTGCCTAGAACTGGTTTGTTTGCTACATGAAGGAACATTGTTTTGCTAGTAGCACTGTAGAAGTATTCCCACTTAGTAATAATATTCTACAGTCTAAAATGTCCATTAGGTTTCTGTCCCTCAGATGTAGCTCAAAATCATTCTAACATCTGTCTCACCTAAATACCAATTTCTTGCATCACTCAAAATACTTCATACAGAATAGCAACTCGGTTATCTGTTAATTTCTTCTCTAAATACTGTACTTCTAGGTTTATAGTCCACAATTCAAATCGTTGTGTTCTACCCTAATACAGTTTGCCTTCCGTTCATATTGAATTTTTTTAATAGAGTTTAAAATTAATGTTTAGGTCTGAGTCTGTGGAAGGATTCTTATCTCCAAGTCGTTGTGGTAGTCGTAATGGAGAAAAAGATTGGGAAAATGCATCTACAACTTCTTCAGTCGCCTCTGCTACAGAATACACAGGTCAGTAGCAACAATATTCAGAAAAGTACCTGGCTATTAGTGATTTTATGCATGAAAAGTTTTCAGTTATCTTTATTTGGTTTCGTAAAACTTGAGGATGCTTCCACAGAAATGCTTTCACCACCTTTAAAATAGATGGTAATAATACAGGGTTAAAATTTTAAATCCAAAATAAAAGTACTGACCCAGTAGCGTTTGGTATAACCAGAACAAACCGCAGTTGGGCTCAGAACAGCAAATGGGCTCCCAGGTCACTGTGTGCTTCAGGAGTCTCTACAGCAAGGCAAGAAGAGTTGAAATTTAAGCTCAATTTAGAATAGAGTTACAAAAAGCAAAAACCAAATTGCAACAGGGAAAAAAAAAATCATCTCTTAGTAATGTGAATTTAAGTATTCTGCACCCTTTGTTTCCAAACAGATCCTTCGTTGTTTATTAAAAACTTCACAATCTGAATTCTAATTCTTTGTTATATTATGAATCAAATAGTATTTGTATCCTTATCCCTTTTCTCCAAATACACAGTATGTGATATTGCAAAGACCTTGCATCATCGGGATTATAAAAGCTGCATCTTTGCCCACCTAATATCACTTTGTTTGGTAGAGACTAAAATAACTTTTAGGGAGATCGAGTTTGATTGATGGGCCTGTGTAGCTCTGTTTGTGCTGGGAAATGTTTGTTTTGAAAATAAGATTATCTTCTTTCTGCTGGAATTACTGGAGTCTGGAGAGGCAAAGTGTTCATTCTAAAAATCAAAAACTACTTGCCTGTTTTTAAACCCTGAAACTTCAGTCAGTTTGTGTCAGTTTATGCCACATGTATGTCAATTAAATCACAGGAGAGACAGTAAGATTTTGCCTGGGTGCTGTTCCAGACTTTTCTCATGAGAGCCACAGTGCTGAAAATAATCTTTTAATCATTATCATAGACCTTTATTTTTAAATTAAGGAATATAAATTTCTTAGGAACTGAACAGAAGGCTTTTTTTCCGCATATTTTAATATCTTCACAGTCAGATTTCATACAGCTTTTTTGTGTTGATTCTAGGCTTTTTTCCCAAGGCATGGACAAACTGAGATGCAATATTAAATTTAATTGGTAATTGCTTGTATGTTATGCTCCTTTCTAAGATTTGGAATTGGTACTTAAATGTTGTGGGGTTGGTTGGTTTGTTTTTTTAATGACACAAGTATACATATATTTAAGAAATTAGAAGAGAGGAGATTTCTGTAAGCACTGCATCAGCTTCATTGTTTTGCCTCTCACCTTTGAAATCACAGGTGTAGATGAAGAAAAAGAAAGAATTGGCTCCCTCCTGGATGACTGAAATTTTAGTTAAAAAATCCAGAAAGTTTTGTTGTTCATAGAAGAGGTCCTCTGAAAGAAAATACATTTCCCAAGATTGCCAATAATAATGATTTAATAATGAAAGACACATTTGAAAGCAAATGCAGTAACAGCTGAAAGAATGACATTTTATTTGCTTGTGAAATTTGTGGGCTCTAGCCTAATTCTATTTTATTCCTGGATTTGTATTTTTATGCATGCAAAAGATCCATACCAGAAGCACTTCACAGTATTCAAAGTAACTCTTTGTTGGCTTATTGATTAATTTAGCTGATTTGTCGTTCCTCCTCCATAGGACCAAAGCTCTTCAAAGAACCCAGTGCTAAATCCAATAAGTATATAATTCAGAATGCGCTGGCACATTGCTGCTTGGCTGGAAAAGTAAATGAAGGTCAAAAGAAAAAGATACTGGAGGTAAGGGTATTTTTCCACTAAACACATAAACACCTACATCAAATCACAGTCGGGCATTAGGAAGACACTCAACTATAAATGCAAATATTGAAAGGGACCTTCTGAGGTTATGGCAGCACCTGGTGAAAGATTTGATTAACTTCTGAGACTTGCTTCCTGTGTAGGCAGAAAGGTTTTCTAGTGCTGTAGAAAAAGCAGCTGTTGCATTGTATGTACAGCACAGGAAGCTGAATTAATTGACATGTTAATTGTTACTGCTTGTTTAATGTGGGAACTTCATTATGTAGACTTCTATAATTTGCTCACAAACGTCTCTGTAACATGTAAAATATTCATCTTGCACGTACTGATCCTCGGACTGGGACCTTTAGAACTAAAGCACACTGGTTGCGTGAGCAGAAAGAACTGAAGTACATCCCTCCTAGGCTCTTCTGCAGTTTCCAAGCAGTAGGGCAAATTTAGGACTTTCTACTACATAAGTGTCTTCCAGCCTTTTGTCTTATGCTGGTATAAACCTTTCTGAAGATGCACAAACATTTAAGGGTTGAGAACTTGGGGACCAGCTGTGTTTCCATGCAAAAGGAATAACTTGGAGGCTGAGAGAAATTGAACTGTTCCTTTTACCAACTGTGACAGATCTGACAGATTAAATAGATCATTGAACACAGGCGCTAGGAATCTGGATTTAAATTCTTTTCCACGGCAGATTCCACAGAAGCATTTCTTGCCCTTTCTTCTGTTTGTAATTCTTCTGCATTCATGTCTAGCTGCTGCCTTCTCTGCCTTTCCAGCTACTTTTGGGAAATAACAAGTGAGAAATCAAGACAGCCTCTTTCAGTTCATATAACTGGGAGCATGGTAACCCCCAGAAATCCCAGGAAAGGACAGATGTAAAAGGGTTACACCTAACTCGAGGATGTATTAACAGCATACATCAGTTGGTAGAGCTGTACATGTTCAGGGTACCTGTCCTAAGAAGTTGTGTTGGGTGGAACAGGAATCTGAAGATTTCAGCTAATAAAAAACTTTTGCTTAAAAGACTTCTACTTACTTTATGGTTTGACCAAACTTGAATGGATTTAGGGGTGATTGAAACCCCATTTTAGCTCTGGAGGATCCTTCGGGCACATCTAGAGAGATCTAAATTACCTGTTGCCAAACTGCTTGATGAAACAGATCAAAGAATTTGTATTTGGTCTACGATAAATCTGTTAGGATGTCTTTTCTTGAAGTACAACTAAACAAGTGTAGCTGAAATTGTCTAAATAAATAAGGATTTGCTTGAGAAATGTAGCTACTTAACTGAAGTTCAGATAGGTGAAGCTTAGTAAATTGTAATGATTGAAAATAAGGTCTTTTTGTGGAAAATGTTAGACGTAAGTTTCAGTTCTAATAGAAAACAAATTCAAAATGACAATCTAATGATACTGAATATTTTCTGACTACAATGCAAAATTCATATTGTGAATATTTTTCTTTTTTCTTTTAAAGGAAATGGAAAAATCCGATGCAAATAATTTCTTAATCTTGTTCCGGGATTCGGGCTGCCAGTTCCGATCGCTATATACATACTGCCCTGATACTGAAGAAATCAATAAATTAACAGGAATAGGTCCCAAATCTATCACAAAGAAAATGATAGAGGGACTGTATAAATACAACTCTGACAGGAAGCAGTTTAGCCACATACCTGCTAAAACTTTATCTGCCAGTGTTGATGCAATCACCATCCACAGCCATTTGTGGCAAACCAAGAGACCTGTAACTCCTAAGAAACTTTTACCCACGAAGGCATCGTAGATGGGGAAGAATTTGCTTCCGACAATTATGATAAACTTGCACTTCATCTTTACTGCCTATAGGAAATAGATTTCTAGTTGCCAACAAAACTTCTAGAACTTAAAACTGGACACCAAGTTCTATTATCATGTCCAACTGGAATGTAAACACAGTGTTTAGGAGTGCAGAGGATTACTGCTTAGGTGAATAATTGAGTGATTACGGAAATGTTTGACTTGTGTGGAGTTTGTATGTACAATATGGAGTATATTTGCTCTGTATTTTGATTAGATACACTGAAGCACTGAATGTTCATCGTTAGTGACTCAAACTACATTTTTGTTACATCTGTTGCCTTACATGTTTGTATTTGTGCTTGTCTGGAAATATTTTTTTCTTTCACTAAAGAAATACTTAATATTCTCAAAACCATTGAACTTTGCATACTGACTTACTATAAAGACTAAAGGATAAGATGTATGTCACTGAGGAGCAGCTGAATGGGTCTGTTCTGCAAGATCCTTATTGTGTGCCGTAACACAATCAAGATTCGTTCCCCTAAGTATTTATAATTATTTTTCAATTAAGTAATACTGATTTGCTTGTAGACTAAACACTAAAGGAAAAGCCTTTGAACTGCTTGAAGTTTCCTTGAAATCAATTATTTAAAAACTCAGGGTATAATTAGGTGGTGCAATCATTCCTGTTTCAGTAAGTTACCATTTGAGATGTAGTGTCTGACCATGTGCATGTGTATGACACCAATAAAATGCAAAGTAAAAAGACTAGGTAGACCTCTAAAGCAGTTTGAGCAAACATGCATTATTTTGCATTGCTCCAGATAAGAGCAAACACGCGGTCAGGCACTGCTTCTCCAAGGAAGGAACTTGTGAAACATTCAGAATGAGATCCCTGAGGTTTGCCTGACAGAACACTAAAAATATTCAGAAGAATCACAGAATTCACTAAGTCACAGATCTTTCAGAAGTCATGTATCTAATTTCCCATTGATTTTAAGATCCAGACCACTGTCTGTTCTTCCTGCCTTCAGATGTAAATCCATTTTCTAGAGAACAGGCTTCTGCTAAGGATTTTCAGTGGTTTAGTAAATTGTTTTCTTGATGTGATCTAACAGATGATGTCTTGTGACTCTTAGTGAGTTTAAATACATATGTCAAAAAAGCCTAAATGACATTTCAATAAACTTATAATATGACCATTCTCAACAACAAATTCTAGGCAGATTTCAGTATTATTTATAAAGGGCTGCATTTTATTTCAAAACAGTGTTTGATTATTTTATAGATCACTATTCCGTTTCAGTGTTTGTTTCTCTTATAATTTGCTTCTAACATAGCACTGTTCTGAAAAAAAGAAAAAAAAAGAAAAAAAAAAAAGAAACTACAAACTTGAAGCCTCCCTGAATCTGTGGCTATTTTGATAATGTACACCAGAGGATTTGTTGGGGGAAAAAAAAATATCTCATTCTCAGGAAAAGACTTGAATGATTTGTGATTCTGTTCTGTTTCAGTGTTGTGACAACTACATTAACATAAGACAGTATTGTTCTGTAAGTATGTAGTCCATTCTGTTTCATGGGGAGACTAAAACTATGTTCACGTTTCTCTCATTAAACTGGTTTGAGAGAAACTATCTCTCACTACTATGATGTGCTCATTTACTTATACAAAAGATGCAGAGGAATGAGATGTCATTTAGCAATTTAGAACAGTACTTTTTTTAAATTATTATAAGGCCTTAGGCATCAATGCATCTGATTATAAACATTTTCTCAAAAATGCTGTCAGTTTTACTGTAATTTATGTTCTTATATTTATGTATATTTGTTAAAACTGTAAAAAAAAAAAAAGAAAAAAAACACTTTAAAATACATGTTTAATATGTATGTGGCTCAAAACTATTTGTGGTTAGATGATTCCTACTGTGTGCATGTATATCACCAGGATATGTAACTCTTATATTTCAAGTGTATACATATTGTGTATATAAGATATAAATATTAAAAAGGGGAAGAGGGTTTGCACATTCTGCCTGTTAGACAGTTCCTACGAATACCACTGTAGGAGCATGTTGAAAAACAATATGAAACTGTGTATCATATACAGTGATTCAAGAAATCAGGAGGTTGGAATTCACTGATAACACGTGGTGAATAACTTGAAAAGAAGTTTTATCATGAGAGGTGTTTTATTTCTAAAATCTGTACTATGATTTAACCGAAGATTTGCAACACCTTAAAGACACACACACATCAATCTAATCGAAGTGAGCTTAAATACATGACAGGAATTATTTCAGTAATTTTAAATATATCTGAATGTATTATGAAATCTACATTTGTCAACAGGTAAGAGATTTGTGCAATGTTTAAAAGTAGAATGTGAATAATGCAGTTGAAAATTTCATTGCTCGCAGTATAAAGTTTTACTTAATACAGGAAAAGTAAAGCTAGATACACTTTTCCTTTTTAAGCCTGCAAATTTTCTAATTACAGTGGATCTTTGGTTGGGATCATGTTTAAAAAAAAGAAAAAAAAAAAGGAAAAAAAAAAAAAGAAGCTTTCCATAAAGGCCAGTATTTATCACTGACCTTTTCAGAACACACTGGTGCTTTCATCAGGGGTATTATTATTGTTGCTACAACTCAATTGCCAAACTCGTCTTAGTTTTTTTTGAGCAAGATTTCATATTCTAACAGTCATAATAGCTACTGATTTTTTTTTAATGTTAGTATGACTGTTAGTTTTTATTATTTGGCTGTTTAAAGCCAAATTCAGCTATTTAATTATGATTTAATGGGCACTGTTGAAAAATGTACAGTGTATTGTGTGCTTACTTGTCCACTTCTACGGAGCATAGCTTCCATATTTTTTCAAATGCTGTGCTGTAAAATATTGTCATTGCTACTTATGTGGTACAGTGTAGTTTTTTCCTTTCATTTAAATAAAAGCATGGCACCAAAAGTACTTTTTTTTTTTGTTTTCTTGCTTACTTCTAAATATAAACTGAAACTATAAAAAGTTCACAATAATGTTTAAATGTTGTTTCTTCTCATATTTCAGCAACATAAAAATTTTGCTTATTTCCTATAATTTCTATTTCTTCTTTTGTTCCCCATTGTTTGTCTTACTTTCATGTATAATTTAGTTTTCTGACGGTACCAGAGGGAGGCTCTTGAAGAAAACAGGCTTCTCATGTCATCCTTGAGAACACCGCGCTGTTACCTGTTCTCTCGAGAAGGGAGTTGCACAATAGCAAGTGCACTGGTAAACCCCCTGTTGCCTTCTGTTGCTCCAAACCCACAGAAATGTACCGGTCGCAGTCATGGGATTGCTTCAGATGGGGACGTTTTCAAGGTGAACAGAAGCCTTCTCTTCAGTAAGACAGCTCATAAAGAATAGGACTTTTAGTGAAATAACTCGTTAGTGGTGCAATCCTGGACAGAAATAGTATCCAAAAAAATAAGGTCTCTCTTCCAGATTTGTAGATGAGCAATGTATTCTAGTTCAAATCATGCCTTTTAGGGGGTTTTGTGTTATACTGCTGTGTTGTAGAGCAAGGACTTGCTGGAAGGGGATATGAGATCTTTGCCTTGTCAATACGTAGACTGAATTGTTGAGCTGACTTAGGCAGATAAAGAACTTCTACATTTCAGAGCTATTTAGAGGGCAGCTTCAAGAATACAGGAAATCTCACAGCAGAGCTTTCAGTAGCAAATTGAAAACTAATGTGGATTAAAATGAATAGCCTTCCCTCCCCCCCAAAACTGGTTGTTTTTCAGCCAGCTCAATTGGTTCCCTGTATGGCATCACAAACAGGCTCACACAAGCAAGGAATTATGTTGGAAGACAAACACCCAGTTGCACCCAGTAAAGCTATTTTTACAGTGGTGAGCCCAGCTCAGAATTTTTGTCTAACAACAGTCTTTAGAACAGGCCTCATTTTCTGTGTTCTTCAGCAAGTAACACCATACTTGAGAAACTTCAGAGCATGCCTTGGTTAATGGGACAGAACATGACTGTGCTGTGTGTCTGAATTTGTACAGAATTCGTGAATCAAAATGTGTGCTGCTGTGGGATCCAGTGCAGAAATCTGGTATTCCCAACTGCAGAATAAGCATCTCCATTACACTTGAAACCTAAGCTTTTGGATCTGTCACCACAGAAAGGTGTGTAAACAGTAATTTTGTTCCTCAAATCCAGCTGGAGCAATCAGATGTAGGTATTAGATGTCTTTTTGTCCAACAACTTAATAAATAAGACACAGCTTTGTATGGACTGAACATTTAAATATTTGTAATATCTTCAAATAACATATTAGTGTTTCTTTGCTGCCTGGTTACTAATTGAATGAGCTGAGTAAGTGGTTTGAAGCCCTTTACATCTGCTTCAATATTTTCTAAAGAATTAAAACGAACCATAACAACAAAAATAAAAACCCACACAAATTATCTTATTCCAGGTTGATGGCAGAAAAAAAACATGCACAGCATCTTTGTTGATTTATAAGCAATTTGTTTTTAAAAGCAAACTATTCTATTTAGGAAAAAAGATGTGAAGTGTGTCTGTGTATGCATGCACATAAATGCACATATACTTTCTGACATACTTGCTTACACACAGATATAAAAAGAATTACACTTTATTTAGACAACCACAACAGAGTTAAATATGGTAGTGACATTACTGTAGCTTATTTCCTTCTAGCAAGAAAGTAAACCAGCTCTAATTTATCTAATTTCACATTTCAATGATAACACTGACGGATGCCAGACAGAACTGCCTCTGTTCAGAAAAGCTAGTAACAAGTATGATTTCAAGAAAGGATAGAAAACCGTATAAAAGAGTTAAGCATTTCACTGAAAAATGTTACTTAAAACTTTCTTCAGACTCTTATTCAACATTACATACGACTGGATGTATAAAATACTTAGGAGTAATTCATTACCCATTGACAAATTTCTTAAGCAAGATAGTGAAATGATTTTTTTTCAGGTAAGATGTGTTTAAGTTTTCAGTTTATGCTATGTGATCTTTATGAAGACATACAAAGTAATACCTATAGGCATTTTTATGTCACTGTTAATCTGTTAGTAGAGCATTGGAGAAAGACTAAAAGCTAATAGGAAGCCTTCCATCAAGGCAGCTCTGTCCTGTCCTTTCTCCATCATCACTGATCTAAATGTCTGCATTACAAGACCTGGCAAGGCCCCACAAGCCTGCAATTATTTAAATTACCTGAAGCTAGATTATACTTGGCTCAGTATTTTTCTTGTTTCAGCTACCTGAAACTGGAGCTATGCTGCTGACGTAAACAATTCTCCTAGAGATTATGCAAGAATTTTGCTGAATTGTCACCCTAAAGTTCTGGAAATCTTCAAAGTAAGTGAAAACTGTTTCCAGAAGTTAAATTTTAGAGGTGGGTTTTTTTGCAACTTTTTACAGGATTATGTAAACATAATATAAAATGTAAATAGTTGAATGGCTCTGTTATAATCACTAAATATCAGGCCCATTTTTATGATGGATGCCACAAAGGTGCTTTGCATGAACTGCTGGACTCCACTGGCAGATCTTGTACAAGGTCAGCACTGGGGAATGATTCTAAGAATGTGTCCAGCTCTGCTGCCATTGGCCACATGCAATGTGTATAAAATAGTCACACAATTTCCAAGAAGAGACTGCAGTGCCACCTTGTCACTTGGCAATGCAGAACTCCTCTTCTACTAATCCTGATTTTCAAGCTCTCTAAACCCCACACCCAACAGCTGTGCTCTTCATGGGAGTTACCTTCTTTGCACAAATGACTAGGGAGTTCAAAGCAGGCTGAGACCATCCCAAAGACATCTTTCTGTGCCTGAGTAAAAAGTTATGAACAGCCAGAGAACAGGGTCTTCCATCTGCCCTTTTCCAATAGGATACTACCTACCCTCTCCAAATATTTAAAGAGTAGTATGATTTCCCTCCAAAGAAGGTGCATCAAGCAATGCTACCTGTTCTTCCATACTAATTCCTGATGTACCTGGTTCTCAAAATCTCTTTCCAGACTATAGGAATTTGCTACTTCCTTGTGAAAGGCCCAACATTCTGAGCAGGGAACAGAATACTTTTAAATTCAGAATTTACTCACCCTTTCAGGTCCAGAACTGGGGAGAAGCATTACCTTTCTTTAATCCCAGAACTCTTGCCTTCCAGAGATACCGTCTCACAGATCTGATCTCAGGGCCTCCACTGAAAACAAAACTATTGCACAAAAGAGCAGTAAACCACAGTAACACCATTGTGAAATCAAGATTAAATTTAGAAGCATATGTGCGTTTACCTAGTGTCCTGTAGATGAAACAAAGTTTAAAATGGACTTTTCTAGTCTAAGTGTACGTTCAGCAAGGTCAGGCCTACAGCGTTGTTCAGACAATTAAAGTCATCTTGGTTTTCTGCACTCCCTCTGATTTATCATCTCTATTACGTGCATTGGGAAATGGTTTCATTTCTATAATTACATTTCCTATTAATCAGTGCCTCCAAAGGCAACTAAGCAACAAGTGACAGCTTTCTAAGTAACCGGAAGGATTCACTGTTTAACTGGCATATTGAGCTTCCTGGGATGCGGTGCTGGGGCTTGAGTGTCGCTGAAGTTCCTTGCTCATCCCTGGCGGAGCTGCTGCTGTGCAGCGGGTGGCATGCCCGGCCAGGCAGCCCTCGGGACGTTTCCCTGCATTCCCTTTCAGAAAGAAAAGAGAGAATAACAGCGTGATTCCCCTCTGCCCTTCACCCGATCCTCGGCAAAACAGTTTGCAAGCAGACTTGAACTCACTGCGGTTTTTAACCATCAGCATGACAGAGAACCCAGTTCAGTGTCAGTTAAATCCCGGACAACCTTTCCTGGAGTACTAACATATGTCACACATGCATCATTAAAAAAAAAAACCATTATGGTAATAATCAGGTGTCTGCTACATCCTTTGTCAAAAATGTGCACCATCTCCATTTTGCCGTGGCCTGCCCATGCGCTGCTGCCTGCACGCCTGGGTTTTGCCCAAGTGCTGTACTAGCATTCTAACAGTTTTGTATCTCGTCTCACAGCGATATTCAAGCACAGAGAAAGCTTGCTTACTGTTCATCATGGTCATCCTTGGGTGCTATAATCTTCTGGCAATTAAAAAAACACATTAAATGTAACCACACGTCAAATTATATATCACTACATCTTCATAAAATATATGCATAACATATATACATGATTTCTACAAAAAAAAAATGCATTCTTTTTGCAACAGTCTCAAGAAAGCCGAAGACAGCAAAAACACGCTGAAGAAACCGAAACCCAAGGCTGGTCTGAAAGGCGGCGGCACGTCAGGCAGTAATTAAAGGTGTTGCCAAGGAGCCGTGAGCCGCTGCAGGAGCGCGGGGAACGCGGCCCTGGCGGAGCGGGAGGCGGGCGGGCAGGCCGCGCCGGGCTTGCGCTGTGATTCGGGTGCCTCGGGGACGCTGGGGCGGGACGGGACGGCACCAGCGCACGCTCCCGGCTCGGTGACGGTTTTCACGGCAGAGAGCCGGGCGGCAGGAGGGGCCGGACGGAGAGCCTGGGGCACACCCCTTTGTGTGGGGACACCGAGTCACCTGCCGGCTGTCCCGCAGCACCCTCCCCGGGAGAAACCCGCTCCCTGCCCACCGACGAGGACCCACCGAGGCAGGGCCGACCCCGCCCGCGGGGGAGGCGCCGGGCGCTGGGAAAGCGGCGGGCGGAGCCCGATGCGCCGCTCCCCCAGGACAGGCTCGGAGCCGCCGCGGAGTTTCGCGGGAGGACGCCGGTGAGGCCGCACTTGCCGGGGCTGGCAGCTGCAGCGGCGGCCGCGCCCGCCCGGCCCTCGGTTACCTCAGCCTCGGGGCGCCGAGTGGGGGGCGCGGCCGGTCCCCGGCGGGCGGGGGCTCGCCCGCCGCTAACAAAGCGGGCTCCGCCCCAGCGCCGCGGCGGCCGCTGCCATCTGTCCCTCCCGCCCCCGCGGCGCGGGCGACGCCCAGGCGGGCCGGCCCCGACCCGCCCCCTTTGGCTTTCCACTCAGGCGGCGGCGCGGGGAGAGGAGGGTCCTGGTCGCTGTGCCGCGCCGCCGGGCAGGCAGCGGGCAGGGCGGGTGGCAGCCGCAGCGCCGAGCCGGCGAGACCCCGGCACCGGGCCCGGGCCTGCCCCGCAGCGAGGCCTGCCGCCATCTTCCCTCACGCCCCGCTGGTGAACGGGCCGCCGGGCCCTTCAGGTGAGTGTCGGAGGGCGGGGGGCCGCGCCGCGGAGGGGCCGGGAGCAGCCGGTGGGGAGGGGCCGGCGCCGGGGCCGGTACCGGGGCGGGCTGACCGCGCGAAGCGGCGGGGCAGCGGCTGCGGTCGCTCCGCCGTGAGGTGGGCGCTGCCCGGCGGCCTCACCGACCCTGGGGCCCCCTTGGCGAGAAGCCGCCCGCCTCCGCGCCCCGTCCATGGTGTGCGGGCACCGCCGTGCTGCTCGGGGCCCGACGCCGACCCCTGCCGAGGGGAGCATCACCCCGGCTGCCGGCGCGGCTACGCCCGGCCACCGCCGTCCCTTTGTTGTGGCGGTGCGGGCGGGCCGGGCCAGCCTGGCGCGGTGCTGCCCGGGCCCCGGCCCCCGGGCCGGCGAGGGCTGTGCCCGAGGGCTGTGCCCGGCCTCAGGGGCCGCTTCGCTGGAGCGTCGGCCCCTCTGCGGCCCTGCCCGCCGCTGGTGTCGAGCTGACATTCCCCTAATGCTAATTCTGGCTCGGCGCTGTATAATTAAACAGTGCGGTTGTTTCGAGGCCTTTCGCAAGCACAAGTGGATTTCGTGTGGAATTGCACATGAAGAGAAGAGAAAAAAAGATAAAAACTTGGAGCAAGTGTGGTGCTTTGTTGTGTCAAAATGCATTCGTTTCTGGTCTCTCTAACTTGTTTCGTTTTTTATTTTTCTGTATCCTATTTTCACTCTAGTGTGTTAGTATTGCATAATTTAATGTCACCTTTTTGGCATTCATGATGCAGAACGCTCTGTGTAAAGAGTGTGCATGTTGTAACAGGGACTGATGAATGCGAAGAGCTCTGCCAGTCACCTCTGAAGTGTGGTGAGATAAGGATTACTGGGGTAGCTCTAAAGCAACAGCTGATCTAAGCAGGGTGAAAAAATGGGTTAGAGGACAAGCCAGGGAAAAACCTGTGTGAGGAAGAAAAAGCCAGGATATAAGAGAACACTTATTTGCTGTGTGTTGGAGTAGAAAAAGGTTTCAGTCACAGAGTTGAACTATACAAAGTTTGGTGAAGGTTTTCTGTTAAAGTCTTAATATGTTCAGTGTAGTTCATTTGAAATAACAATTTGTGTGGTCTCTTAGGGTAAATGAGTGTCCATGAGTTGCACTAACTGTAGTGAGAACCAATTGTAATTAAAAATGTGACCTTTAGACTTGTTTTTGTAAATTCTTTTGATATAGAATAAGTGGAAGACGACTGAGTGCAGATCAGAAATGGAGCCATTAGGTAGTGACCAGGCCCCAAGTCACCCATGGGGTCTGTGTAGGCAGAACTCCAGAAGCCTCTGGGCAGCCCCTAGAGGTGTGTGTAAGTGACTGGGGAATGGATTAAAAGGTGAAATAACTTTATGCAAAACAGACAGCTTTTAAAATATGCATTGCCTCTTCACATGTGTTTTTTTCTGTGACATAGCTCACTAAGATGCTGAGAGTATGCATTGCAGCTGTCATTGAAGTCACTGAACCAAGACTTCTAATTAGTCATTGCCTCTCCCTTTAAACATATCACCGCTCTCTCAGTATGACACTTAAGATTTGAACTATTATATTTCTTTCTTGTATTTCTGAGTAGAGATTTTATATTCCTCTCCTGGGTTTGCGAATGCATATTGTGTACTATTGGCAAGTGATCTATTTCAGATGATAAGTAGCATAGGACTAGCACTTATTTTAGAATTTCACTATTTCTTGTTTTTCAGAATATTAAACCTTGCTTTAGCTTTCTATCATGTGAATGCATATGCATTTTAAATTTCTTCCAAGGGAGTTAAATGGTGCTTTGTTTAGTTTTTTAAGAATTGTTTTCTATTCTTATAACACTAAGAGAGGATTCTTGCTGTTGGCATGTTCTTAGAACATGAGTAAGAACAAAACAGGAGTGAAACCTCTCTGGAAAATTTAGGAGTAGGTAGTTTATATTGGAAAGAGCTTGTTTAAAGGACATCTTGTCCATTGAAGCTACAGAGAAAAGATGTTCAAGGTTTGTGACAAGAACTTGGTTTTTTTTATTCTTAGTGTAGCATTTTTAGGAGGAAAATAAATTTAAATGCAGACCTAGGGGAAGATGAGAAGGGGGAGTGAATAGGAGAAAGAAGGGAGACAGGTGTGCAAAAGTACTGTTCTGAAAAGACTGGGTAGGATAAAAAGGCTGTAGCAAAAACCTGGTTGGTAGAAGGCACCTGAAATATTAAGCTCTAATACTCATTTACTTTCGTTTATACCTCAAGCTAATGCTGTGCTTCAATCATTCTTGAGTATTAGCGCTTGAGCTGATCAGATTGTGACGTTATGTGCCATATGTGCTGGCAGAAAGCAATATAGTGGGATGGACCAATGATGCAGCTTGAGCTCTAATATTGAGTTTCCCTGCTGTTCTTTGCTTTTTAATTATTATTATTCCTTTTATTTATACATGCACAGAGCACTGAATGTCAGAAAAACTGATCTATTTCGCAGGTGTGATTTGCAAGCCTATGTATATTTGTAATTTCCTGATAGTGTTACTGTGCTGCTTATTATTTTTGTAAGAGAAATCTGAGCTCATCAGCCTAAAAAAATTGCCACTGAAGTGAAAACTTTCTCCAGTAGGTTTGCTGGCTTTTATAGCTGCTCGTACAATGGGAGTGTTGCTCTGACAGCAAATGTGCACTGTGTATTTTCATCATACTGTTAATGGACGAACTTATTGGTGTACTTCAAGAAGTTCAGCATGCAAACTATGTTTTGATATTATGTTTCTCTTAGCAGGACCCCAAAAGTGCTGTTACAAGTCCCATATCAAACATGAAGGGTGTTAGTAATCCTTTATCCTAATCTATATGGGAAATATAAAGTAAATGAAGTGTTAAAATTGGCACGGGCTTTATGTTCAGACAAACCTGTTCTTTAAAAACTACTATGGAAAATGGAAGACACCTTCTTGCAGATACTTGATTTTTACTTAATGTAGTTGTACTCTTAAGCAAAGTACTGTTAATTTTTCCATCAATAGAATAAATAAATAATTGAAGACACTCATTAAACTATCTATGTAGCATGGCTTCCTGCTTACACTTGAGTCCAGTAGACCCAGTTGAAGAAGGCTGGACTTGGTGTTCCTTTCTTCAAAGGGAGTCTCACTCTTTCTTCTGGTAGTTTTGTGGTGGTGAGTCTCAGTATAGCTTTGCCCAAGTTATACTTTGTCTTTTGGCAAGGAAGTTAATTTAATTTATATAAAAACCACCAGTGCCATAAAGCATAGTAAAAGAGAAATGCAAATACATTAGGTGAGGCTGGAAATCAAGATGTCATTGGTGAACTGCTGGTTAAATTTGTGTTTTGTGTTTCCTTCAGTGTGTAAGGGCAGGGCTGAGTTTTTTTCTGGGACTAAAAATCCATATCCAGTTGCCAAAAGGGGAAGTTGAGACAGTGCTAACACGTAAGGAAAAAACATCTTTCTACAAGTTGTGGCTTTGGATGTGTGTGTCTATCTGATTTCTTTCCTGTAGAAAAGCTTTCTGCAGACCACTTTTTTTTTTTGTTCCCTTTGACTTTTCTAGCTGAGAGTGGGTACATGGTTTCTGGGTGTGTCTTTCGTGAGACCCATCAAAATACTTGGTGATTGGAGTCTTCTGTGACTAAAATGAGAAGTAAACACAGCCATTTTTAAAAAGAAGTTAGGCCATTTCATCTGGCACAATTAGGTCTCTGTTGTTCCAGAAAAAACTACGCTGCTATAATTGAATGTTTTTCTAGTCAAATATTCTGGCAAAAACTTCCTTGGAAAAAAGTTGGCATAAAACTGAGGAAGATTAAAAACTTGAGGATTTATATGATGTAGTACAAAAAACCCTCTTATTAATGCCTAACATTTTGTATCCCTTCAAGTTCATTAGCATTGGCTTACGGTGAACATGAGAAGTTTCACTGGAGTATTTGTCTCTTCCCCTGTTCTCCAGTAAATAATTAATTTCTTGTTAATACTTTCTGGGTTTCTTACTTGGATTATTCAAACTCATTATATCTGTTCTTTGATTTCTTATTACGATTTTCTGTGCATCTGTGCTGATACGAGACAGATAACTAGCTCATGGACTCCATTTTTCCAAGGCCGATACCTGGAGGCTGTGTCATCTCTTCAGGTTGTCTTGGGAGCTGCATTACCCACACTTGGTTGTCTTTTAGCATCATAGTTGCTATATTTCCACATAAGTAAATGGTTGTGTGAGGGATTTAAGAAGTATTTTTCTTTCCTCTTTTGAATCAAAAGCGGGGAGCAGCTAGGATAACTATAACTTACTGCTGTGGACATCTTGCTCTGTATGGTCACCTCTCTTTATTTATTTTTCTGATCACTGTTATTCTATTGTCTCATCTTGTTCCACAGCCATTCATCACTGAGACTGGCTTCTTCTCTGTTCTCTGGTGCACTTCTGCCATCAGTTTAAATCAGGTTAAGACTTTGCTGCTGCCAGAAAGCAAAGCTGTGTCAGTTCCTTGTGTCAGCGTTAGTGCCATGGTGTCCATGGGTGAATCCTGTTTAACCTGTGCCCTGATCAGCAGATGTGTTTCTGGCTGGCCATGTAGCTCCAGTGCGGGTGCCAGGGAGTGTCTGGGGACATGTGACTGAATGCAGAGGGGAGAAGAGGGACCAACCCTTTCTGCATTGATGTGGGCTTCAATTGAATTTTTCCTGATGTGAAATTGCACTCTTGTAGCTGCCAGGGTTTTTTTGAGGAGCTCCTGATGAGGCAGTGCTACGTGGCTTGGCTATGTTATAGGGTTTCTCCCCACATCCCTGGATAGTTTCCAGCAGATCCACTTGGGAGCTACAGCTGTGAAGTCTTTTTAAGGTTGAGAAAAAAAAAAGGTAGAACAGCTTTTACTTTAAGTCAGATTTAAGGAACTGGGCAAGGCTAAGCCAGAAGCATAATTTATTTTAGGTTTCCTAAGAGAATACATGCTACAGGTTTAATATCCTTGAAGGAATTGTGTTGTGAAGGAGCTGGGATGTGGTATCCATGGGCGCTTCAAACAAGCTGACTGCTCCAGCCAGGGCCTGGGCCGGTCACTGCCCCACGCTCTGCTGGCTCAAGAGCTGCTTGGAGCCACTTCAGCACATGCGGTGGTGGAAAAGCAAACCCAGTGACAGAAGCGAGGGGGGGCTAAGGGAGGGCCAGGAGCCTGACTGAAGCCAAGGGAGAGGGACTGGCAGTCAGTGGGCAGACTGGCCTAGGCCACCTTGGGTTTGCAGCTTGAGAGTCTTCATAAGGCGTGTAGGCAGAAATAGCTGTCCTGATGAAAGAAGAATGAAAAGCCTTTGCTCAATTGCCATACATTCAAAAATCGCAAAGAGGAGAGAGAGGACTGAATTTGTAGTGTGCTGTGCTTTTTGTGTGTGTTAGAAACATTTCCGTTTATATGGAAGATCTCTAGATGACATACTAACTTTTTAATGTTCGTTTTTATGTTCTTATGTATGGTTTTATGTTCTTTGAACTTCACTGTTTGCATTTCAGATGGGAAAATTTTACATATTGCAGACTTGGTAACCACAATATTTTCACACTGCAGGAGGATTGATTTCTTTGCAGATTTGTTTATCAGGGCCCCTATATATGCATAAGACAGAAACAGAAAATATGCAGATGCATTGTTAGGTCTTAGTTCTGGCTTCATAATCAGCCTCTTAAACGCAGTTTCCTAATTTTGTCGATGTAATTTTTTGTAATGCTACAATATTTTGTCCAGTAAAACTATTTTTATTTTTTTAGTAGTCAATATTTGTTAACTGCACATAAAAGAATCTATTTATCATAGCTAAAATTCTGTTTTCTTTTTCCTTTTAGGCTGCCATCATGACAGCTGAAGAAACAGTGAATGTTAAAGAAGCTGAAATAATTAAACTAATACTAGATTTTCTAAACACAAGGAAACTTCATATCAGTATGCTGGCACTTGAGAAAGAAAGTGGGGTCATTAATGGCCTGTTCTCAGATGACATGCTTTTCCTAAGGTAGGACTTCTTTCTCTACTGCTTAAATACGACATCTATGAAAACATACAGTGGGACTGTGATTCATTGGGTAGCCCCATTCCACTGAACAGGAGGTCCTATGCCCTTATTTTATTCTGCTTCTTCCTGGTCTTAGTTCTCTGCTCCAGCCCTGTATTATGTTCCAGCTCTGAAGTTAATGAGCTCCTTCTTTAAGCCACTTAAAGTAACTGCGTAGGCAACATCAACATCGGTTTAGAGTTAAATTTTTTATTTACTTATTCATTCATTTTAACTTGGTTAGTTTTCTGGCATGCTGATGAATTAAAGTGGGAAGGAGTCTTAACAAGTGCCAGTGTCAGCAAAGGTTAAGTTGGGAAAAGCACATGAGCAGGAATGGGATGGGAGAGCAAGATGCTCTGTTGGCAGCAGTGATCTGTTACTTGTTTACTGTGTCACATGGAACTGAATGTGTAGTTTATTGACTTCTAAAATAAATTAGTTTTACAATAGTGCAAAGATCTAGGATGAGTGGAGTGGTTTCCAAAATATTATCTCTGTTTCAAAATAATACCTAGACTTAGCATAAACTTATCAATATGAAAGGGATCTCTGCTGTCATTAAGGCATGAGAGCTGGTGTGATTTACCATTCATGATACTGCCCTCAAAATGCACACTAGTTTTTTAGCATTACTGTTTTCTTTTTCATGCCAAAGGTAGTTAGCTCTGTAGAAGCATGAGAAAATAATTTATCCAGCTGCTCTTCAAGCGTTAAAAGTATATATTATCTCTGAACAAGATTTCTCACCTGGCTTCCCTTTTGATTGAAATTATGGATATTGGAATAAAACAAAAGGAGAATTGGAGAAAAATTGAAGTTGTTAATCTTATTCATTTGTCTCATTCTTAGATTAGTTGGAGTGTATGTCTAATGAGAAACTCAGCCCTTCCCTGTAGATCTGGGCATTTTATAGAGAGCTCTGTGTGTGATATGGGAGCATTAAGAAATTGAACTAATCCACATGTGCAGTGTAGCCCACTGGTCTTGGAGTTGGAGTTTGTACTGCTATAGTTCTTGCCAAGCTGTTCCTCTTAGTTCTTACTATGGTAGCTGTGTGTTCCCTCTCTTTGACACATACCCCCTGAAAACAGGCCCAGCAGTATTTATGCAATGAAAATTAACTCATTTTTAAGTTTACTTTCATTCTGCAAGATGTATTCATTGGATCAATATATTTATTCATACACTTCAATAATTTTTTTTAACTAAGAATTACAGGTAAAGTAAGAGATGCAGGATATTTTGTCTGTTTTGATGACTCTTTAAAAGAAATTAATATTTGTCCTTGTATGCAGTTATCTTTACAAAATACCGAGAAAGGACTTGGATGTTGCTCTTACTAGTCACTTCAGACAGTCATGTTGGTTTGTGTAAGAGGAATTAACTTCTCAAAGTAGGTTGATTGCCTGTTATATATCTGAATGACTGTTGTGTATTTAAATGAGCTGCTTACTTAGAAATAAGAGAGATGTTCGTGTCCAGTGAAATTAAAGAAGTGACTCTTTCTTTTACTAGGCAATTGATTCTTGATGGTCAGTGGGATGAGGTTCTTCAATTTATTCAGCCTCTTGAATGTATGGAAAAATTCGACAAGAAAAGGTAAAATAGAATGTATGTCAGAGTTCAGTTTTTTGAGTTGTGGAAAATACATTAATTTCTAAGTATTGCATATGAAAGCAGTAGTTTAAGATTTTCACCTTCGTTTGGACTAGTTGTTGTTTGGGTTTTTTTCCTAATCTGTATGCCATTCCTAAAGTGTGTGCATGTGTTTTCTAACTTAAACTATGAAAAATATCTGCACACAGTCTGTAACGAGTTTTCATTTGCCATACACTTTAGGAATATGGTGCATGTTGTACTATCTTTTTATAGCTGGCTGCTCTGTCATATTTCTATTTCTTAAAGGAGTATTTTTTTCTTATTAGCCTTCTAATATTTTTAATGTAGTTTTTCAGAAAGCAATCATTGAAAAAGACATTTTCTGTTTAAAAAGACTTTTGTGGTTACTCGTTTGTTAAAATTTGAGATCAGATTTCTTGTCATTGCAATTTCTATGCCTAACTCGAAAAGCAGCTGTAAAATACCCTTCTTGTCTCTAAAAGAATGTTTAGCTACTGGATCAAGATGTATGGTATTTCACTTCTCACCTGCAGATTTCGTTACATTATAATGAAGCAGAAGTTCTTGGAAGCCTTATGTGTAAACAATGCGATGTCAGCGGAAGATGAGCCTCAGCATGTAAGAATTGTCTCTGTTTTTGGAATTCTTTTGTTGTCAAGAAGCCTGTTGAGATATTCTGATTAAAGGCAAAATGGAAGCTCCCAACACCAGATGCACATGTCTTAGCTATTACCAAATGGCTTCATAAACAATGGAAAAAATAATTAGTATGCTTTGGAAATGAATGTAGCTCCCGGGTCTCAAATAGATTTTTATACACAAGGATTGCTCAAAACATAGCGGCATAAATGAGTGACGATATGCCATGTCTGTGGTCCTGATCCTGAGGTTTAGTTTATGCCATTATGCTGAAGTACAGGGTGCTTTTTTGTTTTCCAAAAATGCTCTGAAGCAAGCCTCAGAATCACAGAAGTTTATTGTCATGATAAGGACCGGGTGAAAGATTCCAGTTTGAATTAATCATAATTTCTGTTGCTATTAGAGAGAAAGGGCACAGTTGTTTCTTTGGAGGGAAAAGTTATGTACGCAAAGGACTGATTCAGTTACATGTACAAACAGCAGGGATTGTGAACTTATATTTTTTTTTCAATATGCAAAGAGACACCAACTCAAACTGACAAAGTGTGCAGATAAATGAAAAACCGTCATTAATTTCATAATGTTGATAATAACAAATTTCTAACACGAAAATGTTATTAAACTGAAAATAAAGAATGCCAGTAGTTTAAAGACAATTAGTTTCCTTTTCAAAACTTAAGTAATTCTCTGTCCCATTACACATATATTGTACTGCAGGGTCTTCTATTAACAATGTAGAGAAAGCTAGAAGTAAGTATTTATAGTTGTAAGGGGAAGGTGTACTATTCCTCTAATTACTTGATCTGTATACTGTTACTAGATAGCAGTAGAGAAAAAAAAAAAACAACACCACAGATTTATATCCTTTATTTTTTGTTCTGAATGTTGCCAAATGTTCTGGCATGTTGTGGCTAGGTCATGTGGGCAAGTGGGATTTGATTTTTTTTTTTTTTTTTTTTTTTAATCTTTGTGACTAAAAATACTAAGTTACATGTATTTAATGTGGTTCTTGGCTTTTAGCTATCAACAAGCTTTGTACTAAAGCCGTCTATTAATTTGGAGGTCTTCTGAGAACTCTTTGAACTTTTTAACATTTTTGATTGAAGAACAGAAAATCTGGATATAAAAGCCAGCTCAAAGTTGATAATCACTGGTAAAAAGAGACATCTATAAGGCTTTTATAACATATACCAAGAGCTTTTCATAGACAGAAAAAAGGGGAA
This sequence comes from Nesoenas mayeri, assembly GCF_963082525.1. Lineage (NCBI taxonomy): Eukaryota > Metazoa > Chordata > Aves > Columbiformes > Columbidae > Nesoenas > Nesoenas mayeri. Next base: position 16,418,609 of record NC_137554.1, on the reverse strand, counting down.
AAAAAATCCATTGGCTTTGGGAATAATAGTGCCCTTCTGTGTTACAATAGAACTGAAGCCGCTTAGCTGAAGATTTAAAATTTTAAGCCTGCCAAACCTGCAGTGACATGAAAAAGTTCCGTAGATTTGTAGAGAATGGGGAGGGTGGGATTTTAAGTCAAAACATTAAAGAATTTGCCTCTAACTACATCTGCATCAGTGATTTCAGGCTCCAGATTGTATACCATTTTAATTACATATAGACAGTAATAAAGGAGTGGTGATCAAGAAATTCTGCTACTGCCTGTTTTTCTTCAGTTAACGTTTATTGTAGAGCCATATGTACTACAAACTACTCTGTTAATGTTAATATTTCTGTAGCTGGAGTTCACAATGCGAGAGGCTGTGCAGTGTCTCCACGCGCTGGAGGAGTATTGTCCGTCCAAGGAAGACTACAGCAAGCTGTGCCTGCTGCTCACGCTGCCTCGCCTCACCAACCACGCCGAGTTCAAGGACTGGAACCCCAGCACTGCACGTGTTCATTGCTTTGAAGAAGCCTGCGTCATGGTGGCAGAGTTTATTCCTGCCGACAGGAAACTGAGTGAAGCTGGCTTCAAAGCCAGTAACAATCGGTTATTTCAGCTGGTAATGAAGGGATTGCTTTATGAGTGTTGTGTGGAATTCTGCCAGAGTAAAGCAACAGGAGAAGAAATCACAGAAAGCGAAGTGTTGCTGGGCATTGATCTCTTGTGTGGGAATGGGTGTGATGACTTGGACCTGAGCTTATTATCATGGCTGCAGAATCTGCCAGCTACTGTTTTTTCTTGTGCTTTTGAACAAAAGATGCTTAATATTCACGTTGATAAACTCCTCAAGCCTACAAAAGCTGCATATGCTGATCTTTTGACGCCTCTTATCAGCAAACTTTCTCCTTATCCATCTTCCCCAATGAGACGGCCTCAGTCAGCAGATGCTTACATGACGCGCTCCTTAAACCCTGCCTTAGATGGGTTGTCGTGTGGATTAACAAATCATGATAAGCGCGTCACAGACCTTGGGACCAAAACTTCTCCAATGTCACACTCCTTTGCGAATTTCCATTACCCAGGAGTACAGAATCTCAGCCGAAGTCTCATGCTTGAGAATACTGAGTGTCACAGCATTTTTGAAGAGTCCCCTGAGCGGTAAGTGCAACTGTAGCTTTATTTTTAGTTTGACTTATGTTGTAGTTTATTTTACTGGGTTCTTACCTGCACTGTGAGTGTAATTGTAACAGTAAAACATGATTTGATTGTTTAAATTCTCTTGTAATTAAAACTCTGTATATGAGGTGGTTTTTGTCCTCTTACGTTTTCATGATCATAGTAAATTTTTGTATTTGTTCTTGAGCCTTATGGATTCAATCTGGACTTCCTGAAGCTTGAAATCCTAGCACAGAGCACAAATATGCGCTGATCATGAAATTGTCTAGCTAAGATTTATGTTCAGAATAGCAGTAACTTTCTTCATCCCTTTCTATCCTCAAGTGTCTGTAAATTTTGGTCCTGATACTGCAAATGATTAAGTATGCTTCAAAAATTTACATACAGAAATAGTCCCAGTGAAGTCAGTGGACCCTACTATATGGTGTCATTGTAGCATTCCTCAATCACTTAACGAGAGTAGTTCAGCTTAAATTGGAATAAGGCTGATGAATTGTTTTTTGATATTGGACTTGGGGACAGTTGGGTTATGATAGTGGTGAATGCTATTAGTAACTACTTTTAATGCAATGTAGGCTGCAAAACTGGCATCTCTCCTTCCTTAAGAACTAAAATCTGTATCAAAACTTTGCACTTTTTACCTTCTGAGAGCAAGGTTCTGGTAACTAGGAGAAATGGTACTCATCACTTAAGAGATTGTCATGATTTCGCTTGGCATTTATCTTGATAAGCAGTTCTGCCCCTTTCAAAATATTACGCCTGTGCCTCTCTAGGATGCAGCTGCCAGCATTTTTGACTCTTAGAACTGGGTGATTAACTATGACTGCACCTGGGTGCACTGGCCACCAGAGGACACTTTCAGAGCTGTGATGTTCAATCCTTGCTGCAGTTGGTGACATTATTATTTCTGCCTTACAGCAATATTCAGTATCTGGTGTTAACATAAAGAACAGCTGTAACTATACTTAATGAAAAGGAAACAAACACCATCATACTGATGTCAGTTCACCCGTAATAATGGAAGTTTTTGCGCTAATATACATCTTAATACATTCTCCTTAATCCACCTTAAATCTTTGGCTTTATCAGTCAACTGGTGTTCTTGTGGATAGCTCAAATCTTACAGAAATCTCTTGAGTTCCATTTTTAAAAAGTACACCTCCTGAATATACTAATGAACTATGAATCTTCTAATTTTGCTCATATGTATGCACAGACGTTAACATTTGTGCAGGTTGCCGAGGGACAAATGTTAAAACTGACTCTCAGAAGTGTTGGTTTGGGTTTTTTTTCCTTTTTCAGTTTATCTGTGCAGAATTATTCTAGTACACTAAAATAGTTATCTTGTGGGCTAAATAAAGTGGTAAAATGCTGTGGTTTTTCACTGTGTAGGTATCTGCATGTGATGTTAAGTGAAGTTGATACATTTTAACATGTTTTTTCATTAATTAGTACATCTCTTGAAAGTTATAATTAAATTAAGGGGTGAGACCCATAGCATTACGTTTTTCAGAAAAAAATCAAATTTCAGATTAAGTACCCAATTTCAGTGGCAATATTTGCAAAGGTGGAAGCTGAACTCTATGTAAAACTGGCCCTTGCTTCCTCCTGCACATGACGAAAATACGGTATTGCTTTTTTAAGTTGTCTTCAGCAAGCAATTACTTGTCTTTTAATCAGCTGAGTTACTTTTGTCATTATACACAAAAAGTGCAAAATTAGTTCTTAAAAAGCTTTGCTTTAAGTCACTGAGTAAAGGGGACTTTAAGTTAACAAAACCAAAGATGAGAATCCAAGGCTTTTAATGTGTTCTTCACACTTCCTGATTGCTAAAGCATTTTGAAAAGAGTTCCACGCAAAATTACAAGAATAACAAAAACTGATATAAACATCTTCCTATTTAGCACCTTCAGGAATGTTCAAGCTGATAGATGTTAAGTATGATTTGAATTTATATTGATAGTGGTATTCATACTAATATAGAAGACATTAGTCAGATAAGATATCTGATGCATTCCATGCACGTAGTTGCTTTGAAAACAGGAGATCTTGTATGACTCGCTAGTTAAAGGGTATGTAATTCCAGTGTTGGGATAGAAAATGTGGAATTTGGATATCCCAGGGTGGTAAGGCTTTTTTTTGGAAAATGTTGGGACAAAGTACACTGGCTGACTGTGCTTTTGGTTTGTTAGCAGTTTTGTTTAGTGTAACTCATTGCAAGTGGCATTTTTTTCCTAAGCACTATCTTCAGTTTTATGTGACTTAAGAAGTTTACATACTTCTGTTACCAGATTTTACTCTAGAAAGTTTTATTTCTCTACTTATCAGGGCATTTTGTGCTCTTAATTTTTCTCAATTGAGCTTTTCTTCTCTTCCATGTTGCTGCAAGAAGTGATACTCCTGTGGAGCCACAGCATCCCATCAGCAGTGAGACTTTGTGCCAGAGTTCAGTTACAGAAAATGAACCAGTTAATGGAGCACAGAGTCAGGGATCAGCCAAACAAGAGAAAAATGAGGTAGTGATTGTTTGTTTAAAATAATGAGGCCCTTTGAGCTGTGTTCTGATCGCTTCATAATGATCTGCTTTTGTGCTGAGAACTTCATGCATGACAATGGGTTGCTTTGAATGTTGTTTTTACTATAGTGAAAATACCATATTGCATCTTTTCTAAAAAAAACACTTTTTTTCCGTTGTATATAAAGTTCTGCTGTTGTCTGAATCTGTAATGCAGCTGATGATTGTGCCTTCTCCTATCAGCAGTGCTGCTAAGCTGTTGTGTAGATCTGAAAAAAAGGCTTTGCAGTACTCAAAGCCAGCAATGTTACAGTAAACAATGCTTAAGAATCTTCTTAGTGTTTTTGTGAGAAGTCTGGCATGTAGCCTGCAATTTTTGGTGTAAACACCAAGTTTCATAGGTCACTTTACATAATTTTGTCTAGGACACAGAGAAATAAAAATTGGATAATTCCCTGGTAAATTTATATTTGCTATTCCGAATACAATACCATAACTGTTTTTTGGGTTCATCTTTGAAGGCTTGTGTTTTGACTATCCTCTTTTTTTTTTTTTTCTCCTTAAGAGCAATAGGGAAAAATGAAATAATAGTTCTGTATAAAACAATGAAAACAGTTACCTGTTACATTCCATTTCCACAGTTTTAAATATCTGCCTCTTAATTCAGTAATGATTAATTATGTAGAGTATGTGGTCTGTTTGCAGACACCAGTTTGATTTTTCTTAAGTAAACTTTGTCTTGGCTTATGACATCTATATGGTACTGAAACCCAGTCTAGTCTTGACATGTCTGTATTCTTGTGGACTCTGGACACATGAGCGAGGCAGTGGGGCCACTGGAGGATTAACAAAGTCCTCCAAACTTGAGGACTTCACTCCCCTCAAGGACTTTGCTGAGTAACTTCTGTGCTGCAACAATGTGTGTGCACATTGGGAAGAATGGGGAGAGAAGAGAGCTTAGCTAGATGTGTGACAGAGCAAGCTTCAGAAGACTTAGAATTTATAGTAGCTAATGAAGACAGGAGATGCTGTGCTGTAGATAAAGACCTTGGCCAGACTATTATACACAAGTAAAAAAGAACGTAGTACCAAGTCAAATTTCACCTTGTTTTGTTTTCCAAATCCTGGTAGTATATGTGTATACCTGTGTGACTGAGAAATTAATTTAAGTTTCTTTTTGTAGCTTTATTTTTGCATTGTTTCTGGAGGTGTTGAGCCGTTGAGTCAGAAGCCACAGTTTATACAACAGAGCATCTGAGCAACATAGTTTAGGTTTAGGCATTGGATTCTGTATCACTATTACCCAAGCTAATGGATCAAAGGATTGAATGCAATTGCAACAACCAAGTATCAGCCATGGAAACAAGTATAGACAAGAATATGTCTGCTGCTTAGATGGTTTATAACCAGTGTCTGGGGAATACTTCACATACTGGAAATACAGAGAATGCTTTCTAGACTTCTGAAGATACTTTCAATTTAGAAACTCTGAAGTTATTTATCTTGGGTGGAGAACTTTTTACAAATGCAACTGAGCTAGGAAATCCATTATAAACCAAAAAAGGATTGTGTCAAGAGAACATAATTTGGGAGAAGTGAATCTGCCCTGCCGACTGATGGCAGGGAAGTGTCAAGGTGGCAGAAAATACTAAATTTCTAGTGAAAATACAACGTGGAATTTGGAATGTTGCTTACACTGTTTTCTGATTTTTTTTTTTTCCCCTCATTTTCAGTTACCAATCACATGTTTGTTTTGATACTAAGTAATACTTCCGAAATTTTGTAGGAGAGTCTTGTCATCTGAATTAAGGCAGAACTACTTCAAAAGTAGTTTGAATCAGGCTGGCAGCAATTTCCTTATTTTATATGTAAATTGTATCTGGGTTTAGGGAAGAATGAAGGCATTGCTCCTTAGAGGAAAATATGCTGGCCTGTTGATGCCTTTGTTGAATTCACAAACTAGAGTGAACATTTAGGTTAAATACCACAATTAACTATTTAATTTACGTTAGTAATTCTCATTTATTTTAAGCTTCGTGATTCAACAGAGCAGTTTCAGGAATACTACAGGCAAAGACTACGTTACCAGCAGCACTTGGAACAGAAAGAGCAACAGCGACAGTTGTACCAGCAAATGTTGTTGGAAGGAGGTGTAAATCAAGAAGATGGAGCTGACCAGCAACAGAATCTTACTGAACAGTTTCTTAACAGGTTGGGGGAGTTTTGTTGCTTCTCCCCTGACCCACTCCTATTCCTCTTCAGGTTCTCATAATAACATGTTTTGGTGGTCATTGTTTTGTTTTTGTTGTTTTGTTTGTTTGGTTTTTTCCCCTCTTGTCACTTACTAGATCTATACAGAAGCTGGGAGAATTAAATATGGGTATGGACAGTCTTGGCAATGATGTACAAACACTCAGCCAGCAATGCACCGGGAGCAAAGGGAATGCATCTACCAATCCAGCAAGTAACTTCACATCACCACCTTCAGATGCTGGTCAGAGGATAACAGCTGATAGTCAACATATTAATACAAGCACTCCGCAGAAGCGTGGGTCAGCTAGTCAGATACCCTTTCCTGAAGAGTCACCTGTGCAGGGGGGCCAAATGTAAGTTATATGAGACTGTTCAGGACTAGAAGGGTCCTTCTGGTTGCACTGTGGGAGTAGCTTTTTGTATTTATTTTTAGTTAACAAATGAATTTGTCACTGAATAGGGGTCTTTAACTCATGATCAGTGGTTTTTTATATAGTTTTGTAGGGATTATAAATTTTTTTTTTTTTTTCTAACAGCACACATGAGAGTGATTTGCCAGGGTTTACGTTTTATCCTTCCTTTCAATTTCAGATTTTTAAATTTAATTTTATGTGTAGTTCTTGTTTATTTTGTGTTCTATGTTTCTGAAAGCTTGTTTATTAAATCTGGACTAGATGGAGGGAGAGGCAGGATAGAGTAGGAATTGGATTTCATCTGCTAACTAAAGGTAGTGTTGACTTGAAAACAACCATTCTTCCCTGTATGTGTGTATATGTTTGTATATTATAGAATGAAAACAAGTATTTTTAACTTGCATTAACTTGTTCAATGCCTGGAGTTGCTGCAAAAACAGCAACTTTGTGTAAAGATTGTAGTTTAATGGTAAAGAATCAGATATACATAACACTTGTCCCCATAAATTAGTCAGTTCTGAGGATGACTGAAACTAACTGTAGTCCAAAAAATATTTATAAACAAATCTGTCCCTTCTCTTGTTTTTTCTGTCTTGTCAATTTAAACTCTTCACCAAATCAAAACAGTGTATCAGAACATGCTGTCACTCAGCCACAATTGGAAGACTCTTCAGGGAATTTATCTAGGACAAGAGGTGATGAGGTGAGCTTTCCTGTTGTCCTTTATAATTTGTGTTTTCACAAGATTCAATATTTAATCCTGAGTATGTGACATCTTCTCATGGTTAGCAGATACTTAGTTAATTTTGGTTGATGCAGTACCTACAGAATCACAGAACCATTGAGACTGAAAGAGACCTCTGGAGGCTGAGTCCAAAGCCACTGCTCAAAGCAGAGTCAACAAGTGCAGGCTGCTTGGGGCTAGGTCCAGTTGAGGTTTGAGTATCTGCAAGAATGGAGATGTCACAACCTCTGTGGACCACCTGTTCCCATGTCTGACCACACTCATAGCGTGTTCAAAACAATAAAAAAATTTAAATGGAATTTCCTATATTTCAGCTTGTGTCCATTGCCTCTTGTCCCTTCACTGGGCACCACTGATAAGAGTTTTGCTTGATCTTCTTTACTCCTGTTGGGTGTTTACATACATTGAGATTTACACTCACCCTGAAAAGCCTTCTGATCTCCAGCCCAAAAAGTTCCAGCTCTCTCAGCTTCTCCCTGTACAACAGAGGTTCCAGTGGGGTGACTTTAACAGCCATTGTTTTGTGTTCTCCAGATGGCAACTTCGATTGTTAGACTCCAGTCAGTATGGTCCAAATTCAGGGAAATAAACTTTGCAATAAGTACATTCCGGAGTTTCTGCATCAGATAAATGAAAAGCTGTTTTAGAAAGCTGATGATGGAGTCATCTGGAAGATGATGTAATAAAGCTTAGCATGATTTAATGATAACTTTGTGTTATCTACAGGGTGAAAAGCTGATCTTATGTTTAGTATTATATTTGTTTCATAAACTGTTTTTGAATTGGACTGTTTTCAGAAAAATGCAGCTTTGTTCCCCTTGCAAGTTTCACAGAGATCAAATGTGTTTATACAGAAATAAACTGTAATATGCTTTTGAGATGGGCTGTTTAGAAGAACTAAAGTTGTTGGAAGCCTGGAGGGAGAATGAGAAATGTTAATCTGACGTTAGCTGTTAGAGTGAGTTGAGGAAGAGAACTTTTTGAAGTATGCCATTCGTTGGCCTGGAGTTAGACATTGTTTTACAAATCTGTAATTTTAATGGTTTAGCCTGGTGCTGCTACTTATTGATAAATACTTGGATGCAACCATTTTACATTATTCAGCAGAACAGTCGTATCTACTTTTAAATGTCCGATTTTATGCTGAAGAACTGAATTTGACTGTTATCCTTCTACACAGGACGACAAATCAAAAAAACAGTTCATCTGCATTAATACCCTAGAAGACACACAAGCTGTTAGAGCTGTAGCCTTTCATCCCAGTGGGAGTTTATATGCTGTTGGCTCCAACTCTAAAACTTTGAGAGTTTGTGCCTATCCAGAAGTAATTGACCCAAGGTAAGAAAGCTTCTATTATGATTTCTTTTTCTGTATCATAGCACTTCTTTCTCCTGTGCCTACTCATATCTGTACATTGTTTTCCACAGATACTTTGGTTCCTTGACAGGAAAGGCAATATTTGTGGTTTACTGTGCACCTAGTCTTTTTTGTCTTCTTTTTACTTATTATTTTAATGGGGGGGATTTTTTTTTCACCTAAAAATAAATACTGACATCTCAAACATCTCCTTGTCTCTGCTCCAGATACGCAGAGTGACTGTATGTGGGACACCTTCCCAGTTTAGGATTCATGTTCAGGCTTCCAAAGTGTTCAAAAAGTAATCTGTGTTTTTTTAGTTTTCCTCCTTAACTGTCATTGGTAAGATAGCCTTTGAAGTTTAATTCCAAAATATTTATTTGCAATGTATAAAACAAGAAAAAAGTTGATTTGTCTGATGTACAGCAAATCAGCTTGTATTGAGTTTTCAAGCCCAAACAACCTCCTCTTGATTGGTAAACAGTGTAAAACATTTTCAGTGGAATGGACGCTTCCTTATTAACAAACTCTGCTCTCACACAACTTATTCAAACCACTGGAAAAGGTTAGATGGACTCTGCAGCCTTAGTCTCTAGTGCACGATTGGATCTGACAAGTGACATAGTGCATCTGGGTATGAAAGGAATACTGAGAGTTCTTTAATTCTGAACTTGGAATTCTTCCTCTTGATATTTTTTTTTCCTTTATGCTTACACTCTGCCATAAACATTTCATCATGGGAGGTACAAATAAGTAGCAAGATTATATGGTCTCAAAGATATCCTAATCTTTGTAACAGCCTGAGTCTAGACACACATTCAAAATTTTCCATGTTTTTTCAAAAAGCTATAGCTGTGTATTGAGTAAATAGCAGTTGTTTAACTGTACATCAACGTTTTGTCAGGGTTATTTTCTAAAATTGTCCTTCAACCTGATTCAGGACAGGTTGGTTTGTGCTTTTTCCTTTCTCTAGGGGTGTAATAGCGTGCTCTTTTCACATGTTTGAGATTAAACACTGATAGATACACATTACATTCCTGCAGTTGTTGCTCAAATAATCACGGTGCTTCCAATGCAGTTAATTGACAGCACCGGGTCTCTGGGCTGGTGTTCCCATGTCCTGCAAAGTCAGTGATTCTCAGCTGTTGCCTCCTCCTCTTAACAACCATTGTAAATCTGTTTAGGAAGCTCTGTATTATATGTCGAATGGTGATCTGATTTAGGCTAGTCTCACATGGATTTCCTCTCTGGCAACAAAATAGAATTAGCTTCCATGTAGATTTATTTTAGTATTCTACAGCCATGTTTATCTCAAAAGTTTTTAAACAGACTTAAATGTTTGTCTTCTATTTTTTCTCTCTGTCTCTTTGTTTGAGTATTTATACTAGTTTCTGAATTTTTCAACAGCAATGTGATTTGTTGAATTTCAGTTGTTGACGTTACTGGAGTGAATGTTGATGGAGTTGGACACAGCAGTACTTCATCTTAAGCGCTTGACTGCTTCCTGCTGTGGGAACAGACAAGTAACATTGTAGGAAATTAACTGATTGAAGTAGAAGTGTACATCAATGGGACTATTCCTTTTATTTCAGCCACATGTGAAGCTGATGTGGTTTCAGAAATATAGTATGTTTAGATGCTGTGAAGATTCCTGCATTAACATGTAATGGTGAATGTGCCTTTCTTGCACAGACAGCTGTATTAGATTTCGTAGCAGATGGGTGAAGCTTTGAGAGTCATCTTATTCAACAAATAATATCCAATGCACAACTCACAATGATAAACCTGTTGGAGGTTTTTCTTTTGCTGTATGGATTTTTTTGTTCTTGATTTAATGGCCAAAGAGGAGACAGTATTTAACTTAGGGCAGCAATTTTTTGTGTTTTCCCTAGTAGGGTTAACACAGAAGCATTTTTCTTGACCCTTTAACCACTTTAATTGCTTGATGAGTCCCACTCATTCTGACAGCAAGGATGACATAGACAGCTACTTTCTGGATAAAACAGCAGGCCTCAATTTTTGTTACAGCACTACTAGGCACAACAACAGCCCAAACTCAAGTATATGGAGCCCAGCCATATAATTGTGCTGTCACACAGAATACAATCCACAGTTAGGGATTATGTCTGCTGGGTGGGGAACTGGAAGAGAAACACCTTCCTGTACGCATACACAGAGGTTACACAGGCTTCTGCTTGCTGCCTTCAGGAATCTGGATTTTCCAACCTTGAGCTGTGCTGCTGTACTGCCTGCTGCCACAGCTAGTGCGTGTGCCTTAGGAGCTTTCTGGGCCTAGTGTTGCCCAAGTGAACTTAAGCATGTTCAGAAATGGCCACAGTGTCAAGATGGTGAATTATGAGGGATGTAGAGAGAAATCAAACCAATTGAGGACTCTGGGGATAAAATTTCTTTGTATGTAGCTAATAATTACTGTATTTTATCTGTATTGACCCTTTATAGATGAAGGTATTGTTCTGTTTTTTACATTCTTTTGTGTGTCCAATCTTAAATACCATGGGAGGATGAGGAACAACTGAGATGGAAAGAATCCTTTTGCCTTGTCTTAGATTGCATGTATATGTCTCAGTGCAAACAGTTATTCATGTTCAAACAGTATTTCATGTTAACCAAAATAGCAGAAAAACAGTATTTTCATTTTAGAGTACATTGTTTTCCTTACAAATAAAAGGAAATTGCATCTTTTTCTTCTCTCTGTTTTTTTCAGTGCTTATAATACTCCTAAACAACCTGTAGTTCGCTTCAAAAGGAACAAACATCATAAAGGATCAATCTACTGCGTAGCCTGGAGTCCCTGTGGACAGCTGTTAGCTACTGGTTCTAATGATAAATACGTGAAAGTACTGCCTTTTAATGCAGAAACTTGTAATGCAACAGGTACTGTATGTATTTAGCTTTAATAATTTATTTTCAATTATTTGTCCAGTATTTGGCAAATCCATTCAAATTACATTGATTATGTAGTTAATAGGTTTTGTTATTTTATTCTCGTAGTTGATTAACTTAGTCTCTCTTCCTTTTCACCATCAGTATAGTCTCTGTCCAGCAAAGAGCCACCAAGGGATTGAAAATTATCTTGTGGTTTTGTTTGGGGTTTTTGTTTGTTTGCATTCAGGTTTTGTTTTGCCATACTCACTGGTATTGTGCTGTCTTCTGGTTGGCTTTTATTTTTTTAATTCAGATATGGTAAAACAACCAGCTGTTCTTACCCAACTCTGGTTCTTGACTGTCAGTAGAATTTATTTCCACTTCAGTTCCCCTTTTTCTTGCCTAGTTCTGTCATCTTTTACCCCATTTTAGAAGTCCAAGGCTTCTCCCCCAGTAAATAATTATTTTCCATGCCCAACCCTCCTAATCAATACACTGAATATGGCTCTTTTCTGTTTTGAACTTAGGCTACTTTGCCTTATGTGGTTCAATGTTCTCAGTGATCCTTCCCTGCTGGCAGAGAAAGCCTTTTGGTTTACAGTAGTTTACAACAAGAAATAAATATCCTCTGTTAACCTCGGCTGCAATTGGCTATGGAGATGACCCATATACCTCTTGCAAAGCTTTAGGAACTGTAAGAAACTCAAACAACAGTCAATAGAAATAAGATTCTTATGTTTTTTATTCGAACTCTAGTAACTGAAACAGTGTGTTCTATGGAAAGTGCACAACCATGTTTATACTCGGTAGTATACCCACCCTTGCCTAAAATATTCTGCATTATCATGGTAGTTGCTGGAAAGATTGCAGGACTAACAGTGCTAAGCAAAGTATGCCTCACTTTGTTCCTTTTAGGACCAGATTTGGAGTTCAGCATGCATGATGGGACAATCAGAGACCTTGCTTTTATGGAAGGCCCGGAAAGTGGTGGTGCTATTTTAATAAGTGCTGGAGCAGGGGACTGTAATATTTACACAACAGACTGCCAGCGAGGACAGGGCCTGCATGCTCTAAGTGGTCACACTGGTATGTATGTTGTTGCTTCTCTCTTGCACTTTTAAAGCCTGCATTGTCTTATTACAAAGTTGTTTGTTTGGGGTTTTTTTTTAATGTCTTCATGTTTTTCTTTCTAGCAAGACTTCTCTCCCAGCTGCTCTTGAGATATATTGGGTAGAGGGTGTTTGTTTTTAAATTTATTGGCTGTTAATTTAATGGAGAGAGTGCATGCATCATTCCAGAGAAAATGCAAAGCTGGGCATTGCCTTACACTGTTGGTATTGCAATGTGCACATTTTCCATAGACTTTTAAATATCTGAATGCAAAAATATCATCAGAACTGTAATATTTCATTATTTGATTAATGGTGTTTAATCAAATAAAACAAGTTGTCTTGTTCATAGGTCATATTCTAGCACTTTATACATGGAGTGGCTGGATGATTGCATCTGGATCCCAAGACAAGACTGTCAGATTCTGGGATCTGAGAGTGCCAAGCTGTGTTCGTGTTGTGGGAACAACGTTTCATGGAACAGGTACGACTTGTCATTGTGCTTCTAATCATCCTTGCATAAAAATATATTTTTAAAATGTCTAAGTAGTAGAGAGTGAATTTAAGGGGCCTTTTGTAGCACAGAATAGAGGCTTGGCTTTAAAAGGAAGTTGTAAGGATATCTTTACCCGTGTGTTTTGTTTGGTTTGGGTTTTTTTCGAGTAGCATCTCCTTTCAAAAGTTGGCTAGTTTTTTGCCTTGTGACTTTCAAATAGACACTTCCAAGTACATTAAAATAAAACAAGATGCAAGACTGTTTCAGAATCGAAGGGGTGGGACAGTGCAGCTGTTTTTGCAAGTTCTCAACATACTCTGTAGAAATCTGCAGAAGGATTCTTAAGAACCACTTGGGTTCAGATATGTTTCTTGAAACCTTTGGGGAGGGGGCAATAAATTAGAAGGTGGGGAATTTTTTGCCTTATTCTGCATTATTTCATAAACAGTGATTTTCTTTCCTGTGATGAAACACAGTTTTTCTCACACAGCTTTAATAGTGGCTTTGCTGCTATTGCAATGTGACCTATGGCTTCAAAGTTTTAAGTGCTAGAATACAAAAATTTTGGTATTTTAAGATAACAGTAGCTAGGTACGTTCACTTTAAATGTAAGGCCAGCATTCAGTATTCTTATACAATGTAGAGTCTTGTTTTAAAAAAAAAAAAGGTTGGCTGTTTGCACAAATATACGTACATATAATGTGTGTTTGCTTGGGTTTTTTTTAATCCTGTAGGAAGTGCTGTAGCCTCCGTAGCTGTTGATCCTAGTGGTCGTCTCCTGGCTACGGGACAAGAGGACTCCAGCTGTATGCTGTACGATATTCGGGGAGGACGGATGGTGCAGAGCTACCATCCTCATTCCAGCGATGTCCGTTCGGTTCGCTTCTCTCCAGGGGCACACTACTTGCTCACAGGATCGTATGACATGAAAATAAAGGTGACAGACTTGCAAGGTAATGTACCACAAGAGATACGAGGTTAATTTTCAGTTTTATGCTTTTAATATTGAAGTTGTAAGAGAACTTGGTTCAAAGATCAAGATTTAGTTTAAAAGGGGAAAAACTAGTAGAGCTTTGAAGGATTTGAAATGTATATAAAATGATTGTTCACAATTGGCTAGTTGTGTTGCTAAGATCATAGGCTACCTTGGGTTTGGGAGGGGTCTGATTGTGATAGAAGAACTAATTAACACTGTTGCCTGATGAGGTGGCCATTGCTTTTGGGCAGCATTCATAAAATTGACCCTTAAAAAAAAAGGGAAAAAGTATAATAATAATAATAATAATAATAATGCTTATTTTTATTGAGAAGAGTTAAGAACGAAGAAGATTCAGTTATATTTAATTAACTTGATTTTCTTGAACTATTGAACTTTGATTACATTGTTTAAAAATGGTGAATACCTGTATTTTAAAGTTGTGCTGTATTCAGTAATGCCTAAAAAACAAAGCACTGAGGCCTTGCGTTATGCCCTGCATGTGAGAGTTGTCAAGTATGCTCTGTAAGGTGAAATACATGTGAGCTTTACTAAACAAACAGGTGGGGGGAAAAAAAGGAGCTGGAATATAAATTAGTGAAATGACTAATGATTTCTGTTCCTCTGCCATAGGGGACCTCACGAAGCAGCTTCCTCTCATGGTGGTAGGAGAGCACAAGGACAAAGTTATTCAGTGTAGGTGGCACACACAAGATCTTTCCTTCTTGTCCTCTTCTGCAGACAGAACTGTAACGCTTTGGACCTACAATGGCTAGAGTGCAAACAAGGTGACCTATGCAGCTAAAGCACAGAGACCTGAGACTACAGAACTGTAAAAACAAAGTAATAATCATTAGGCATTGAGAGAGCAGCAGTTGAGCAGGAGAGTGTCTTATGAAGAGGAGGGGCACTTGTCACAGATTTTTGTGGTTTCTAGGAGGTCTTGGTGTTTTCAGTATATTCTTTTGCAGTGCTTTCAGTCTTCCATGTGAACTCATGCCGCTGTGACCTATTGTAGTCTTGTTGCCAAAGTCTATGAGGAGAACTCTTACGTTGTCGATGTGCACTCAAAGTAACATGAATGACATGTTTACAGTTTGGTATTAATTGCATTCCTTGGTCTTTGCCTCAATGAGAATTTTATATAGAAACTTAAATTGAACAACACTTTAATTGAGCCTGTATGTAACTAGTTAGACACACATAAAAGGTAAATTACTTCCACTGTTTTTCAGATTTATTATATTCATCACTTCTCAGCAAGAGGTCAAACTTTATAACATCTCCACAATTTCAACTTTTTTAGTAATAAATTCTAAACTTTAACGGTGACTAGGCAGTAACCACATCTTGATTATGGTCCATTATATAGTGTGGGTTTTTTTTTTTTTCTTTCTTTTCATCTAAACTGGGGAAAATGTTGCTGGTTTTACTATGTGACATTGTTTTGAACAAGCTAACATGTTGGAGGGGGGAAAAAAGTAAAATATTGATTTTTTTTTTCTAATTTTTTTTTAATATCCTGTAGAAACATACAATATTTTACTTTTTGAATGCAACAGAATACCTCTGTGTATAATGTACTGTAGAAAAGAGTGGATTGGCAGCAGTTGTCACAGTGAGTTTAATGGCTACCAGTTTTTCGGGTAAAAGGGATACCATTAATGCTATAATAGAAACCAGCATGGCTTAAAATGCTATGTCTGCATGATAATTTAAGAGTTGTTTCAATTCCCAGTTCAGAAGCTTATCTGAATTTTATTTCTTGCACTGGTTATGTATGGGGAAATTGCAGTTTTATTTCTACAAAACTTTAGATTCTAATGTTTATGTATTGTTATATTTTCATATTGTACAGTTCCTTTTACTTTTTAAAATATAAACCTTATCTATTAGGTTATTTATTTATTTGATCTGTGGTTAAGTTTTGGATTCTCTTGGTTACTAAATTATATGTGCACTGTAGCAAGCATTTTTAACTATCGTATAAAAGTGGAAGGGTAACTATGGAAGTGTTATCTGTGCTATAATCTCAATAAAGACCTCCAACACCTGCAGCTGTCTCAGCTGTTATTTTGAATTCTGGGTTTATAATTTCTCCGTGCAACTCAGCCTGACACTTAAAACGAGATTTAAGTCAATATCTGAGCCTCTTCTTGTGACTGTGAGCTGTTCTTGTGTTCTTTTGCTTGTATTTACTGAATCAAGACTTTCCTCGGTGTCTGCCTGTAACGGTGAGCAATTACCCAGTACCAACTCGGTGTGCAGGAGGAGGGAGGGGACGCAGGTGCTGGGAGCTGCCGCTGGTTCCTGCCGCAGCTGAGCGTGTTTGGGCGGTGCCGTCGCTGCCGGCGGGTTGCGCGTTGTTTATTTCTTGGCCGCCTCGTCCACCCGCCCGTGTCGCGTCGCGTCGCAGCCGCAGCGGCCCTGCCCTCAACAGCGGCCGCGGGGCAGGGCCCGCCGGCGCGCGCCCGCAGCGCCTCCCGCCCCTGAGGGCCGGAGTCGCGCGCGGGGCCGCTCCTCAGCCGCCGCTTCGCCGCGGGCCCTGAGCGGCCAGAGCGGCTTCCTCGGGGCGGGGCCGGGCCGGCCGCGGCAGCGCCGCCGGGAGGGGCTGGGAGCAGCGCCGCGACCCTCCCCGGAGACAGGGGCCTGGCGATGCGGGGCGGCCCCGGGCCGGCCAGACGTGCCGAGGCCGTGTGCGGCCCCTCAGGTACCGGAGCGGGCTGAGGGCGGCAGGGCGGGCGGCGGCGCGGGGTGGGGGAGCCGCTGCCTGCAGCCCGGGTGTCCGGGCCCATCCTGCGCCATGTCTGGGCCCTCGTGCCCCAGACGCGGTGACCCGGCGCGGGGGAGCGACGGAAGCGGGAAAGGGGCCGGGAGGCCGCGGCTCTGTCTTTGTTGTTCGCGGCTGCGGGAAACGCGGCGAGGGCGAAGCGGGGAGCAGCGTGCGGGCTTTGCTGTTTCACAGGCGTTCCAGCGCCGGCGGTGTGCGGCCTCTAGCGCCGGACGGTGCCCCGGGCCGGGCTGTGCGGGGCTGCGGCTCGGGCGGGGGGAACCGGGCCGGGCCTGTGCGGGCAGCGCCGGTCACGCTGTCCTGGCTGCCCCGGGCGGGCGGGAGCGGCCGGACGGGCTCTGCAGCGCTTGCCGCAGGCAGCGCTGCGGCGATGTGTGCGAGAGCCGTGTTCACAGCCAGGCCTGTGCTGGGTGATAACGTCCATTTCTACAGCTGCTGGTCATGACAGCCACTCACACCATACGGTTTCAGTGTTGCTTATAATCGCTAGTGTTTTCTTTGGGGAAAAAATGATACAAATAAAGTTTAATCTGTTCAGTGGAGAACTGAGTTCTTAAACAACTCTGGAGAATACTTTTTCGTGTTTTAAGGTTGTTTACGTTTTTTCGTACAGGCTGTTACATGCTGAACTAAATATCTGAATTTCTTGTTACATCTAGTGATACAGGATGCTGTTTCCTTTGGTGTTGTGTGCAATTGTGCTAATAGGGAGCGGTAAAGTTCAAGATGATGAATGGATTGACCCCACAGATATGCTCAATTACGATGCAGCATCTGGAACAATGAGAAGACCTTACAAGGTAGAAAAAGTGCATGAATACATGTCTCTCCCAAATAGTCCTTCAGCCACATGCGGTTGAAAGGTCATCCTTAAATTGTGAAATTAGAATATAATAGAATTGCTGCCTTTTTAAGGTCTTACAAAGTTATCTCTAAATCTATACACAGAAAAATGTTATGTTTTTTGTCCATTGTTAAAATTGCAAGAAAAAAAATGGCGATCTACGTTATAGTAAATAATTAGCTAAGGGTCTTTTAATGACCAGTTTCCATTGCAGACTGATGAAGTCAGAGGAAACACACTTTGTTTTTTTCATAGATAGTGGTTGATGGCTTATGCAGGTTGTGGCTCCACAAGTCATTTCTTTGAGAAGCACTGGGTTAAACAGCTCTTGCTAGTTTCTGAAGTATAGTGTTAAATATCTTGAAAATTAAGTTCCTAGTGGATAGAATTTGAGGGACTTGGGCTTAATGATCCCCAGTAATATGGGAATAAACCCCATTGATTGTGTGAGAGTATTAATGAAAATCAATGGTATTTTGTAATGCTGGACATGAGAGTTTTCAGAAGGAAGATCGGAGTAGGAGTTGAGTGCTGTACTGTTAATAATTCATGAACATTGAGGAGAAGATTAAATATGAAAAGCTAGTTTTAACAAGGTGAATCATGCTCTGTTGTCTTCTGGGAGAGGTGGACTCTATATATATCCTGAGATGCGTATTATTTATCCAGTACACATGACACTGTAAAATGTGGTTAGTTATTTGGGCACCCTTGATTTTTTTAATTCTTCAGCTTTCATGTTTTGCGGTTTTGAATAATACTATTTTAATGCTTCACAACATAATTTTCTGAAGCTTAAAAAACGCAAACTGCATTATTTTTCTTCACAGAGTTCCTCAGCCTCCACTTGCCCTAAGTCCACCTGATAGTCATTAGAATCCCTAAAATTCAGCAGCAAGCTTTGGAGTCTTTAAACTTGGTGCCCTACTGCTTTGGATTTTATTAAAAATATATGCTAGGAGTTTTACTGTTGTCTCCCATGAAAATAGAACTGCATCTTAAAGGAGAAGAGTGACTGCTTTGAGTTAGGTTAGTCAGTCTGTCCAGGATTTCCCTTCTGTTTTGCAAGAAGAGATTTTAGGCAGGCAGGCTGTGTGGGCCAGCCAGTCCTCAGAACTTCATCTCAGCAGGAGGTCACTGATATGTGTCACGTTGCATTTCTTTTGGAGACTTTCCTCAGTGTGCATACCTGGTTGTGTAGAAGCAGCACTGTTAAAACTAAGTCTAAGCAGTTAACATTAAAAAAAAATTGATGTTTTGGAGTGAAGAGGGAATAGGAAAGGAAAGGCATGCAGCCCTGAATGAGGTTTTGTGTTTACTTTCAGTCTGGCTGGCTGTGTGGCCAGCTGGACTGGGAATTGGTCTGGCTGAAGGCTGCCCCCTCGCTTGCTGAGTCGGTTTTTAGCCAGGGGGATTATCTAATCTGATGCACTGCGTGGCTCACCAGCACTCAGAGGAGGGGAAAGGGCAGCTGGGGGAGGACAGAGCAAGATCTCACCTTTTGAAGGCAGCATGCATTTAGATCAACTTAAAGCAACTGTCTGTTTGGAGCCTAAAATAACAGTAGAGATGCAGCTGGAGTATTGTTTGGAGAGTATTAGCAGCAAAGAGCCGTGCTCAGTTCTTAGCTCCTTTGCTTCTTTTAAAGTGCTCTGACCGTAGAAGTGTAACATGGCATATTGATCAAATTCTTTGATTCTAAAAATATGTTTTTCTTATGTAATTTTAGGCAAACTATCATGACTCTGAGGATAAAACTGTGGATACAGTCAATACTGAAATCTTACCAAGTTGTTCCAGGGAAGTAGTTTCCTTGCAACAGAAGGTTTGTTGTGGAACTTCAGAATATTTTTCAACCTAGTTTGTACTTTCTGATTATGCCTGTCTGGACAGTGAAGAAGAGGTGAATTGCTGCCATAATTTGTGAGATGATGCATTATTTAGGGGGAACCTCTTTGTTCAGAGGAGAGGCTGGAAGTGGTTGGAACTCAAGTCCGTGTTACTTCTCTCTCTACCAAGGTCTATTTCCTACAGTGTTTTATAGTGTAACAGAAATTGATGGGAGCTGTGTGTTTCTGCCCAGTGTCAACAGTTTAAACCTGGTGTTGGGATGTTACCACCGTGCTGGCCAAAGCTTAGAAACCTGACCTTTCATTTTCACATTGTTCAATTCTGTCAGATTTTAAGGGGTGGGTTGTGGGTATAGAGAGCACATCTGTGGCTGACTGTAATATGCAGTGCTGCAGCTCTCAGGAGCCGCTGTGAGACCCCCAGGCTGTCGCTGCTTCTGAGATCAGGAGGGTGCGATGATGTTTGTGTAGCCACTGAGGCTCTCACTTCCCTCAGCCATTTGGAGACCACATGGGATATGTAGTTTTAATGTTGTTTTAGTTATGTAGTATCTTTTGCAGTTTTCTTTATTTTTCTGATGTAAACTTAATATTTAAGGAGATCTAGATTTTTAGGTTTTCCTAGTCTTCCTGAGGGTAGCATTCAAACCATATGATGAACAGCTCTGAAATCTCTGGTACTGGCCAGTCCCATAACAAGTAGTGTCTTCAGCGACTGCATATGCTTTTTATCTGGTGTATGGATCATGGGATGGTTGCTAAACTAAAGAAACATGCCTCTGTTAATCCGGAGTTTTGTGTGTTGGCAGGGGTTTTTTTCCTCTCCTGTGAACAAGCTGGTATGAACAAGAAGTGAATCAAAGTATCTTTCCGTTGCAGATTGCAGATTGTGAGAAGAAGCATGCCAAATCACATGAAAGCCGCAGCTTTTATATTTTTAAGCGATACTTGAATAAGATCTTAAATGAAGCTGGAAAACTTGGCCTTGTAAGTATTTGAACAGTCATTAAAAATTGATTAGAATTCACATTACTACTTTATGTGCTTTTCATGGTTATCAGGTGTTGATTAATTGTTCCGGCATACTTTAAAGTAAAACGAAGGGAACTGAATTGCAAAGGAAAAAACGATAGAAGGATGTGCATCCAGTATTGCTGTTAGCAGCGTTTGCTCAGGGGAGAGTTTCTCTTTGGTCTGTATGCATCCGAAGGAAGACTATGTGAATTCAGAGTATGTAGCTGAATATCTGTGACTGGGACGCAGCTACAGTAATATCCCATTCAGTTCATGTTAATGGTTGTTAAACGTAAAAGAGGCAGATTTTGCTTGTTTGTTGTAGACCTTTTAGGCCTTTTTTTAGACTCTGCCCACCTTAACCATCTAGGAATAGCAGCTTATTAGAGTTTGCATATAAGAATCACCTTATTAACTTTCTTTATTACATTGTTTTTGGAGGGTTTTTTTTCTGTTCCGAGATAGAGAAATAAATTTTTAGCAATAAGCAAAATCAACATTTAACAAAGAACATTATACTTAGCAACGTAAAATTTCTCCTAATAGCATGTACCTGTAATATCCAGCCATGATCAGGGCACACATAGTGCCTTTGTAATTATTACTTGTTAATGAGAAGTGGCTCTAAAATTTTAATAATAGGTGAGATAACTCACTTCATTCTTTAGCTTTTGCTGTACAATTGAAAGAGAACAAACCAGTTGAATTTATGTTTTATATAGTTCAGAAGAATGAACAAAAAGGTTATAGAATCATAGTCCCTGTCCCATGCTCCCTGTCCCATGTCTTCATCTTGCAGTCTACGTCAAAAAGGTGCTGGTACGTAACGAGGATATATAATCAGGTTTTTGCCTAGGAATAGAGTTTTTTGTATGTACTTCTATTGCCAGATTAGCAGCTTTTAACCATTGTTTTCCTCTGCTTTTAATTCAGCCTGAGGAAGATGTGGGCCACGTCCATTACGATGCTGAGATCATCCTTACAAAACAGACATATTTGGAGATCCTCAGGTTTCTCAATGAGGAAACTTGGCAGTCAGGTGCTGTGGATGATGCACTTAGTGATATTTTGATCAGATTTAAGCATCATGATTATAAAGCTTGGCACTGGAAATTTGAAGACACTTTTGGAATTGATCTATATAATATGTTTCTGGTAAGAGAAGAAAGAACTTTTTTTGTGTTTTTTTAATTGCTGTTTTCTCCAGTTTCTTTGTGCAAGTCAATGAATGTTACCACCTTAACTTCACATGTAAAGCAGTTCTTTCCATCATACAGTGAGTCACTTTTTGTTTCATGGCTGTGGAAGGTAGAGGTGATGTATTCTATTGAAGTATGAATTCAAGTTTTTTTTCCCCGTGGTCTTCTTTTCTTACTGTAGCTTTGTAGGTTTTTTCTGGTTCGTTTTCTTTCTTCACTTCCTGTCTTTTATATGTTTTGTGTGACTCATTAGACTCTGATACTTTCTTGTCACTTAAACTGACGGCTCATGCGTTATACATTTTCCAGATTTGTCTCTTGTTCAAATATATGCTGAAGCTGTTGGCTTCTGCAGGAGTTGGAATATATTTATATTGAGACAAGTGTGTATTTGAAGTCTTACAGGTCAGAGATTTTTGTGAATTTTGTTGGAAAAAAATTGTAATGTTGCAAAGCAGAGCATGACTGGGAGAAAATGTCATATTCTCTAAAATGGAATTAAAATGTGCTAAGCCAAGGACCTCTGATAAGTTAAAGCTCTCTGAATAAGGCTTTACAATTCATAATATGCTAACATTTGATGCTGAGATGATCTTGAAAGTAGCCTGTCTATTTTTGAGGGGTCCATGGAAGCCAAATGACAAATGTGAGCTGTCAGTAGCATAACCTTGGATGGAAAGAGACTGTAAAGTGCTTCTCTGAAGTCCTGCTGCTGTTCCCCAATTGTAACTTTGTCTCTTAACCGAACTGCCAGAGTTGGCCACTGTGGCTCATACCAGGCACATACTACACAATTCCTGAATTACACCAATTCTATAATTTTAAAGTATGGTGGGGAATGTGATAACTATCATAAGGAAAAAATAACTAAATATCACAAGAAGGAAATTAGCAACTGCAACACAAGGCTGTGATCACAATGGCCCATAGTAATACTGTGAAAGTGACCTGTACTGCTGTGAAAGCAAGATCATATTCTTTCCAGTGCAGTGTGTAAATGGTACTAGTAAAAAGACACGTTGAAAGTTCCTTTGTGTATTCTGGCAGTAAGCTTGGAAAATTCCAAATCTGGATCACTTTTCTTTCCTGTTTTCTTTTTCAGATACTCTTGTGCTTAGTGTGCATTGTAATTGTAATAGCTACGGAGCTCTGGACACGTATTCATTGGTTTGTTCAGCTTAAACGTGTCTTCTTAATAAGTTTTCTAATCAGTTTTGCATGGAATTGGCTTTACCTATATAAGGTAAGTTGTTCTGAAACCTTAGTGGCTTTTAGGCTTAAAATTTTAGGATTATTGAAGGAGTTAAGGTTATTTAGTTCCTTTCGTTAGTTTATATAAGGCAATAATTGACCGCAAAATAAATAAAGTATGTTTATTTTGCATGTTGACAGGTGTGATAGGCTTAAAGAACAAAAGAAACCCTGCCAGTTTTTCTCCTGCTGCAGAATTCATAATTTCTCCTGCATAGAATTCATAAAGCAGTAGAAACTCTGATTTCACTGTGTGGGCAAGGGAAATGTGAACCCTGTCTAAAGCAACCTGGTAGAAAAGTCTTATGAAAATATACTGTGGGGAGTTTTTTCTTTCTGAAATTCCCTGAGTAAAACTGCATTTAATGCGTGATAGACCAGAGATAAATGCTTCATTAATGGTGGTAAAGTAGCCGACTGTAGAATGGTATTGGTTTTAGTGAGGAGGAATTTATGCTAGTAGGTCATAGCCCAGCCGCAAAATCTCAGTCCTTGCACCTCGTCATTAGAACGAAACCGCAGGGTGTCAGAGCTGGTGGCTCTGGGCTGTGGCCGGGCTGCCCTGCGGGGACTGATGCTGAGTCACTGAAGAGTGTCAGAGTTTTTCAACAGATGATTTGCCTTTGTTATCATAAGTTGCAAACCGTAAGGCAAAATTATAATGAATACAGGTAGTTGTTAATGGGAATTATTTAGAAAATAAAAGACAATGTCCTGATGTTTTAGTTAGTAATTGCATGGCAGCTGTCTCTGGTTTTAATGTAGAAACGTTTTAAGGAAACGGGATGTCAGGTTACTTTTGCCCTGACCTTGTATCTTTGAATATTAAAGTTTGCTCCTTAAGTAATTTGAACTCCATTTGGAGAGTAACTTAGAGGCAGCCATCTTGGTAGTCTTTATCCTTTCTTACAGTTAGTTACAATTTAACTCTGTTAAATTGTCTAGGTAGCAAACTTTTCTTAATACAGATTTACCCAGGTAATTATCCCAAACCCATGAAGAGCAAACATTTTTAGCTCAGGTGCAGATCTGCACGGATGCAGGTGTTCTCTGCCCAGCACTGCCTTGTTCTATGTTTTCCAAGTAATTTTTATTCTCCTGCAGCTGGCCTTTGCGCAGCATCAAGCAGAAATTGCGAAAATGGGGCAGTTCGATAACGTCTGTGCTGAGAAGCTGAACTGGAGGGAAAGTCTTTTTGGTAAATACTTGTTTTGTTATTTTGTAGTAGTATTTAAGATCTCAAAATGCTCAGTAATAGTATCCAAGAACACTGTAATTTCTTCATGAGTACATTGAATCTTCTTCAATACATCTCCATGACAGGATATACTACGCTGCCAAACTAATCTCAGATTTTTAAAAATAAATCTCAGATGTTTAAAAATCATTCTCAGCTTTGAACCGTATCTAGAAGAGTTCTCTTCCATCTATCATTGAAATGCTGCTTTCTGTATTACTGCTGTGTCATAAAATACATGTTTTTAAAGTAGTAAAATCACATCTCTGCTTTGGTTACAGAATGGCTCAGAAGTCAGTGGACATTTCAGGACGATCCCTGTCAGAAGTACTATGAGACACTACTAGTAAACCCTGTCTTGCTGGTTCCACCGACGAAGGTACACACCGAGCCTCAAGAGACTCTTTGTGTTCATGTTTGTGATCGGTGACAACACTGCGTTTGTATTTTCTAGGCATTGGCAATTACTTTCACCAGCTTTGTAACTGAGCCTTTGAAGCACATAGGACAAGGTATTGGTGAATTCATCAAAGCACTTATGAAGGAGATACCGCTTATTCTGCAGATTCCAGTGCTAATTATGATGGCTCTGGCTGTCTTGGTTTGTATACCTTTATCTTACATTAAAAAGCTCAGTTTCAGTTTTTATATATTAAACCTATCGATATTTAAGTATTATTATCTATTATATTGTTTATTTCTTATTTGTACTAGTGAATAGATGTCTTAGTACAGATTAAATCATTTCTATAAAGGATGTTTTCTTAACAAAATGTTTATAGTACAGTTTGTTTAGCAATTAAAACAGGTACATTTGCATTTAAGCCACATCTGTCCCTACTTCCCAAACTGCCTAGAAGTTTAGACTCTGTGACAGTTTATTGCAGCTTCGTTCCCATTCTTTTGTCATTACACAGTGTTGCATTAATTGGCGTTTTGTACAAGAAAAGCGTTGAGTTGGAGCCTTCAGCATCTTTACTGTAGCACCAAAGGAACTAAAGCCTGGCAGTTCCTGCGCTGTGGTCAGACTGCAGAAACGTTGAATTTTACTGTAGCTGTTCTGATCACCTGAGCTTTTCTTTCAGTGTTTTTCAGATAAGTGACTTGGAATTCCCTGTGAAAACTGCAGGCTGCAAATAATTGGTGTTTTGTGTTTGTTTTTTTCCCCGCTACCGCAGGCTTTCTGCTATGGTGCAGGATCATCAGTGTCTGTGTTAAGATACTTAACTTTTCAGAAGAAAAGTCTTCCTCCTCCACCTGCCAGTCAACAGGAGAAAATAGACTTTGGGCAGTATGCCGGGAGCACCCCCGATGGCTGTTATTTGCAGAAGCTCCCTTACATTTACGGAGGACCTTACGACAGAGGAGATGCTCCTGTGAGACCGGGAAGCGGCAGCAGAAGTCCTGACGTCGTGCACACAGGCGACAAGCCAGACACGCAAGTAGAAGAGCCTCACAAACCAGAGCCTGGTGTATGTTAGTCCTGGTGCTCTTTTTGCTGGGATTAAATTTAATAACTTTCAGTGGTTTCTGCTAGAATACATTTAAACAACAGCCTTAAGCCAAATCTTGGAGAGGAGTTAAGGAAGTAAATATTCCCCTATGGAACAGTTCTGTAGAGGTATCTTTGGCATGTTTTGTTCTGGAAAAATACTCTGCAATGGCCAACTGTGGCAGGAAACTACTGAATTCAAACTCTACTTTTACAGTAAAGACGTAAATAACTTCTGTTGAGAGACATCAATGCTTATGTTAGTCTGGGCAATAATAATGACCCACAAAGGCGGGGGGGGAAAAGCAGCACTGATTTTTCTGTAAACTATAGAAAATTAAAAACAGATTTATACTCTGGATTCTGCTTAGTTACTGTTTCCTCAGGAGAAAAAGATACTAGTTGTGCTCTGGGGGAGTCCTGCCCCTTGAGCTGAGATGCACCTGAAGCAATAGATGCCCTCACTTCGGATTGCTCAATTAATAGCTTCTTATTAATTTTTACAGAATAGATTGCACACTGAGTCTGAAGTCTGTAGAGTAGAAAGTATCACAGCTGAAAACCTTACTGAAGAACATGCACTTGAGCAGCAGAAACAGGAGACAGGCACAGCAGGGCGAGAGACTGGAGAAAATTGTGATCCTAATAAAAACCTAGAAGGGAAACGTTCTGCAATGGAACCCTGTGAAGAGAAGCAAAAGAGCGGCTCACCTGACTCACAGGAAGGAGACTAAGGAAGCCCCAAGCTCTGCCGTAAGTCTTGTTTAATCTTTTATTGTCACATACTTGCTAGTTCTGCTCTAATTCTCAAATGTACAACAGAGGACATGAGTAGGGAACTCATATTTGGTCAGAGCATTAGCATGTGTAGCTGTCACATGGAGTTTTAAGAACTGAGAGGCTGAGTATATTTACTGTTTCTGGAATTTGAAATGTGTTAAAATAATACAACTTCAATTGGCCAAAGAAACAGGCTTGTGGGTGTTGCTGCGTGTTTGAAATAGGTACGTTTTGAGTAAAACTAGATACCCTGTGGTGGGAAAGCACTGAAACTCTGTGATTTCACAACACAGGCCTAATCAGGTAACTGTCAAACAGCCTGAAGAAAGTTGCTGATTGTAATTCACATAAGACTAACTGTACCTCAGCTTGAAGTCTCAGGACTGTCTTTGTTTTATATTCTTTAAAATCAGTCTTAAGCAAGTAGAATTGCTGCTTGTTGGCTCAGTTCTAGGACAGCTTAATTATTTTATTCTAGTTTAATAATTTGCAGAGGAGTGAGAAGCTGATGTTGTATCAGTTAATTTTTTAGGGTGATTCAAAGCTGAATAGGGAATGGGAAGCACTGAGTACTGAAGATCAGCAGGGTTAAGCCAGTGCTAACACATGGGTTTGGAAGAAAATGTTGTCATTTCTCCTTAAATGCATAAAGAGGACAGTTTCAGTAGAAATCATTTTTCAGTGCTAAAAAGCTGCAAGAAAATGGAAAACATTCGCTGTAATACAGGAAACATTTAACTAAACATTACAAAAAATCAGCATGTTTTGAAAAGACTTTTTATATTAAACAGAATTTAAACTAGGGTATGATTTTTTTTTTTAATAAAAATTATTGCAGAGACACAGCTTGGAACAAAGAAAGACACACTAAATCCTGAAGCTATTTCTCAAATTGTTTTTATTTTTTAAAAAAAGTATAAATGAAAACCAGACCTTTTTCCAGGGAGGTACGAATCAGAACAAAAAAAAGTTTTCTTTGAAAAGAACATACAAATTTAAGTGTTGCACTAGATGGAGACAGTGGTGGAATCCACACATCAGCAATGGGAATACCTTGACAGGAAGAAAAATCCTATTAATGTTCATAGACTAGAGGCAGTTAAGAGGGAGATACGGTAATCGGTATCTCAGACACTGCTGAAAGCAGCTGGCAACCCATAACTACAGGTCATGAGTGTGATGCTGCTGCTATTTATACAAAATACTATTAGAAAGGGGACAAAACTACTTATTGCAGTCTTCTGTAAAAAGGCATGTATGTTTTTCCAGCAGACAAAAATGACACCCAGGATGCTACTGTACAGTATGGGCCTGTTTCTTCAGCTCGTATCTGGTCCCTTTATAGTTGAGGGAAGATGGACTCTTTGTTCATCCATTCTCTTGGCTTGGGATCGTAAAATCAGGCTGAAAAAATCCTCATCAGGTACAGTTGGTCCTTTTGCAGCTGCTGGAGGAGCACATCTTTGATCATCCAGTCTGGAACCCTGCAGACAGACCAAGCGATAAAGCTGCATATTTACAGGAATATATATAAGAGAACAATAGAAGCCAAAAATTACTAAAAGCTTTTGGTTTTTGATTTAAAGCTATTGTAAGAATTTAATTTTTAAGTTTTGTTTCAAGTTAGTAAGTTAAGAATGCAAGTGTAGCTAAAACGGTTCCTCCAAACCACCTGTCCACATGTATCTGAAAATAACCCCCAGAAGTTAGTTCCTGTTTATATTGCAGAATGAGATTTTAGTGTCCTTTGTCCATAAGAATTTTAGCATTGGTACATGTGGTATCTGTAGTCTCATACAACACAAAATTTGTATTTTGAGATCCTTATCAACCCATCAGGTAAAACCCCAAGGTTTTAAAGTCTCTTTGCTCGAAGTGCTCTGACCGACAGTCAGACACCTCCCTTGGGAGTTGTCATGAACTATTAAACTTAACGTAACTGCAATGATGATAGCTATCCCCACTACAGCTTTGATACTGATTTCTTTCATTTGATCAGTTATGATTCCTGGTATATCATGGGTCTTCACAACAAGACAGATCTAAGCACTGTTTCTTAAAATTATTTTGCATGCTCCCTTTAATGGCCTCGCTTGTTTTCCTCCACCTTTATAGCATTTGTTACTTTAAATGGTTAACATGGTATAAATACCAAAATTCCACTTAGCTAGACACCAGATCATTTGGAGAAAAAACAAAATCCAAACAACAAAAAAGAAACTGAAAAAATAAAAAGCCACGACCCACACAGAAATCAAAACACCCTTTGGGGGGGTAAAAAATCCTTATTTTTTTTGTTCTCTGTGTTCTTCCTTATCTGCCAAATCAATGTGTATGTTAAAACACATGATAAAGTTAGTTGCTGACTTGACAAAACTAAATAGCAAGTTGCACAAAATCAAATCCCCAAAGACTCAGAATCTGACGAATTTTTATGAGAAAACTCACCTGGCATTTGATCAATGTATCAAAGAAGTCGTCATCCAGTTCCCTGTTGTTGGCTGCCACGAGGTGCCCCAGGACAGAGTGGCGGTTGTGCTGGCTGAGCCGAAGGCCGGGCAGGTGGCTCAGGCTGGCGCGCTGGTCGTCCAGCCGGCGGCTCTGGGAGCTGGCGAGGAGGTCGAGAAACTCATCTGTGTGCGGGGAGACCACGGAAGCGGAGAAAGCTGGGCAGGAGGAAGAAAACAAGTCAACCCAGAAATAAGTTCCTTTCCACACTATGTCTTGCATACAAACACAGTTGTTTAAAATAGAATTTGGCAGGAACCAAAGTCAGATTTAGATTTCACTTTTAAAAAATTACATTTTCTTATTGTTTTAGGGGGCGTAGAGGATGTTGCCACTGGAGCAGCTGAGAATCTGTTCTTCTCCTGAAAGTAGCATCTCTGATCGTCCATCCTGTTACTCTGGAATCGGCTCAGCAGATCAAAGAACCCTTCATCTGCCACTGTCTCTCGACTGTTTTTCTGAAGAGGAGAGAAGAGTTAGGCGTATTTTGAACTCAAGCGTACCTAAAACCAGGACAACTGCTCCACAGTTGTGTTCCAGTAATATGTTTGATGTTTGTGTATCTTAAATCCATTAAATCTATTTGTATAGACACAGATATTTTTAAGAGGAAATGTTAATAATATGGCAAGCATTTTTGCAAGGTAAAATGTGTTAGCAATGTTTCATTCTCTGAAACAGAAAGAAACAGTGCTCTGACCAGGTAAACAGTTACCCTGCCTCAACCATGAATCCACCAAAAACCCCAAACACCCATGAAAGATAAAAACAAGAACAACAATGAACAGTTCCATCATCTTCTCAGGTCTGTGCTCAGAAACACTTGACTCTCATCTAGATCAAACGACTCAGTTCTTTTAACTGACTTCTGTCAAGAGTGCAATAACCTAAAAAATATTTGTCAAAAATATCTCCCACTGCCTGAATCAGAAAAAACAGAGTTTGGAGAAGTAGCGTCTAGAAGAGACTACAAGTAAAACATAGAAAATCCATCAGAAAAAGAAATGCTGCAATAGTAGGGAAAGTTGAAAGCTGGCACCAGCAGTGAAAGCTGCAGAATGGCAGATTCTGCATTGATTTACAGAACCGGAGTGTGTCAGTCAAGTAAACAGGTGTGACTACAATGGACAGCTGCAGGAGTGCGTTCTCTGGGATTTTATCAGACAGGTGAGCGAAGCCGTGTTCTCCACAGCTCGCCAAACCTACCCTCTGGGAGGTTGGAAGTCGATGATCAATAGAATTACTGGCATCCTGCAAAACTTTGGGAGTGGTGCCGTTTTTGTACTTTTTGCCTTTTAGTCGATTTACAAAATGCAGTTTTGCTGAAGGTTTGGCAACCAGTGGTTTCTGCTTAGCAAGAATCTCACTGTTCCAGTTCTGAACCTAAGAAAACAAGAGTCATGAAATTAAACCGTCTGATTTTAATTACCTGTACTGTTACCTCTTTTTTGCTGCTGCTTTCCCTCCCCAGAGTGAAGCAGCTTTACATTATTTAGTTCATCCAACCATGAGGATGTGAAAACTTGAATTCTGGCTCTATTACTTGTCCTGTGATTACTGAGCTGTTGTTACCTGAAGCAGGTTAGTGCTGTTACTGATCAGTCTTGTTACTGGACTGTGGTGTGACACCTGATTGATGAAAATGTGATCAAATGGTATATTTAATCAAACAAGCTGAAGTTTTCCTTGTTGGCTGCAGTGCAGGAAATGTGGTTAATGTCAATGCTAAAATGCAGCTGCCATTTCCCACCTAGTTTTACATTAGAGTAAAACAAACCCTTATACAAACCCAGATACTCAACCAGCCTTCTATGAAGTCCTTGGTATACACAAAATTCCCAGAAAAGATTGAAAAGGAAGAGGGAGAGGAATGCCAGCACAAGAGCAAACAGGAATAACCATCTCATTTCACTGAAGAAGAGAAGGAATAGCTTTATCAACCTGACAGATTTTCCCTCAGTTCTCTTCTAAAATAAACAATTATCCACAAAATTGAGAGCTTCATCTACAGCTGACAAATGCTTACAATAACTGAATAAAAAAACCATGTTTTTTCTTCATTCAACATCAGAAATTGTGACACACAGTCACAAATCTCTCAGTAACACAGCCTGCCCAAATGTTGCCTTTTACAGGCTTACTTAAGGTGGGCATGCAGAGTCCAACTCAGAGCTGGCATCTTGTATGGTCAAACCATGCTGTTCATGTCATACATTGTACTATACATTGAAGACAGTTCTGGAATTAATTTTCAGAATCTATTACGTCAATATATTGGAAAAAATCCCCTTATAAGAGCTAAGCTGCAATACTAGGTTAATACTTTCTTACAAAAATACAGACAAAACATTTTAGTATATTTAGGGCACAGACTACCACAGGCTCTGTATTTTAAAGGAGACCACAGATAAATAGATCTGGAGAGTAAGAAAATACAGCTGATACTGAGCAAAGCCTCACGGTTCCCTGCAGAGGGCTCCCCCTGGGCTAAATGCACCATCTTTTTAAATCAGTGCACAGGCTCTTCATGCAGCTCTCCAACAGGTGTGACTTTGATATCCCAGTACGGAGGGAAAAACGGCAATTTCAGTCTGCCACTGGAGTAGTTTGTGTAGAACTGCCAGGGCGTCAGTTAAAGGCAGACAGAATTTGAAGGAAATCTCTCAAAGACTGACAGAAGGGTTTCAACCAGGAATTCCCAGCTCCAAGAGATTTCTCTGAGCTTGGGGTCAAGTTTCTTTCCCCGTCTGTCACTTGGTTTCAGCATTTCTGAAATAGCATCTGTGTTCAAGCTGATGTTGGAACCCCCTAATGGCTTGTGAGTTGGTTGAAACGCCAAAGTGAAAAACAGAACATGTCTTTTAAGTGCCTATAAAATTACCAAGGAAAAAAAATGTTCAGAACAGCTGAGCTAAACCTTAGGAATTTTACTCTGAATCACTTTCGTGCTGGACCCTGAAACCACTTTTTAAGAGATGAAATGAATTCCTTTGATGCAGACTACAGGACCCTATTCTTATTTGTGAGGAGAATAAAACAAGCATTCCACAAGCCTTTCCAGCCATTATATATGTAAGATGCTGACTGCTACCTACGTGACAAAAGTATTGTTAGAATTTTTAGACTTGTTTTTGCCTAACTTTTAAAATCAACTAAATTAAAAAAGAATGCAAATGATCCATCAACATTCTACTGAGTTCTTTCAAAGTTGCTACCTATAGAACTTCTGAATATGACTAACTGTTCAAGGTGAACACTTAGAAACATTTCATTGCAATCTCAGTGGCAGAACAGAAAGAAGGAGAGTGCCAACCTTTTCTGGTGTTAGTTTCATAAGTTCCATGTTCTCCATACTGTGGCGGCGTCCTACTCTCGGTCTGGTACCTTCAAGAAAGAGTCAAGTTCATCTTTTTACCATTAAGATTTATGGTGCCACCTTCAAAGCTGCGGCTGTACTCATGTAAGGTCCAAGATACAGCGAACTAGAGTTCCAAAATAGTGCAGTTAAATCCATCAGCAGAGAATAACTAACCACTAGTAAAAGCACCCTTCAAAACCACACCCATCTGAGCTATGTAAGTTGCTTTCATGGGCCACAAGAGAAGGGCTATGGATCTTCAAACAGAGGAACATTGAATGAACTGGGTTCTACTGTAACCCCAGGAAGAAAAACAGGAAAGACGTAATTTGGCAACAAATAGATTAATCTTCCCCATTAAAAAGAACGAATAAAAAAAAAGGAGAGACAACACAATTAGAAACATCATATGAAGAACTAAGCAGTAACCTGTCATTCACAATGTAAATCCTCCAGGAGGAGCTGAAGGGCCCAATACTGCAAAACCCACCTCTTTTGCTGGTGGGGAAAAACAGCTGCAGACTCAACCATGTGTAATCATAGAACAATGCAAACAGATTGTTTGGGAAGTTTACTGTTAGAAAGTATTGCAAAAACAGGCACATACCATTCAAACTGTTCTCTACCACATGGCTTTCTGACATCATGGAGTTGTTTGTGCTGTAGCTTAATCCGAGAACCATTTGAAGATCTGAGAGATTAAGTCTAGCAGTGAGCTCCCCACTTCTGTCTCCTACCTGCAACCAAATAAAATAAGTTCTATTACTGTAAACCAAGTATACACATATGGAAATAAAAAGCAAACCTTGTTACCTAGATTTCTGATTAAAAAAGGCTGGAAAAGTTTTCCTGGTTGGAAACTGAGAGAATGATCCTTTTAATGAAGTACATAACAACTAAAAGGCACAAACCAAAGCCTAAAGCAACCTCTGCTGGGCTATTAACTTGGATTCCATGCTGACATTATGGGAGGTGGCACAAGAGCCAAGGAGCTAGTTGCAGTGAGACATGCCTGAAATAATTTGGAAACAATTATCTCAGAAATAATTCAAAATCTATTCATTATTCAAAATCACAGACGTGGACACACCTCCATAAAATCACTGTGTAAGTGAGAGCAAAACCCAACAGCCAGCATACACAGAGTGTGAAAATCCTACCTCTCTTGAAATCTCCAAGTGCCTTTCTGCAAAATGCATCGCTTGGTCGTGATTTCCCAGAGCAGTATATGCATTCCCCAAACTCCAGCATGCTCTTCCTTCACCAATCCTGCAAAAATAAACACATTTTCAATTATATCTTTACCTGCTGAACACTAGAGGTCAGGTTTTTATAATATTGCCACAGTAAGATTGCTGTGCCAAGAAAAATGAAGGCTATCATCAGAAACCATTCCAACACATATTCTGTTTAAAGGAATGTGATCAGGGTATAACCATAAATATGAGCAAATCTAATTAAAAATTAATTTTTAAGCTCACAGCAAACAAGTCACTCAGTTTTGCCAGCATGAAAGATTTTCTAACCTACTTTGCCTTTCCTCAGATTTCATGCCTTATTCTTCATATATTCTGCTTATTAAGTCAGAAGAAGTGCATTTGAAAGTTGTAAAAAAATTAGCTGTACCCAACGTTATAAAAAAGGCCTTAGAAATGATTACAAAACAAGCATTATTTGCTACTGCATTACTCTCCTCTCCCCATCCTTTACATCCTCTTACATTCTTAACTTGTGGAGACATATTCTTGTGAAGGCATGCAAAATTATTATAATGAAGTCATGCAAAAGAGATCTGCTTTTCCTTCATTTACATAGAAGATGCTGACAGAAGACAGAGACAGTCACTCCTCAATTCCTCTTTCATCTCAGACTCATTAGCTGCAACACTTTCACAAGTCTTTTTTTTTTCCCATATGAAGCTGGCATCCAGCATCCTGGGGAATTCACATTATTTCAGCTGTCACATCCAGAAGACTGACAGCAGTCACAGGTAACAGGATTTGGTTTAAGTGTCATACAGATATTAAACAATCTCTTAGGGCTTACTTATCATTTAATTCCTGAGCAATCACAAGGTGTTTCAAATGATAATCAATTGCTTTTTCATAGTCCTGAAGCAAAGTGTAAGTGTTCCCAAGGCTGTAGCAGGCCTGTGCTTCCACGGCTCGGTCTTTAAGCTGTCGAGCCAACTGTAACGTCCTCCTGAAAGAAAGAGTTTGTCACTTCAACAATCACTGCAAGGAAAAGTTTTTAAAAGTATACTTGCTCAGCTAAAGATCAATTATACAAATTAAACAAATTAGAACAGTGGGCTGGCAAAATAGCTGCGAATAAATAACTATCTTGTAAACGCAAGATTTTAAATGTCCATCTTCCACTCCCCTCCACTGCAGCCTATTTCTATTTGCTTTATTACAGAACAGACTGACTCCTCAAACAGCATCTTCTCATTTTAAATTAGTGCTTCATCAATAATATATAGCAGTTTTCCTGACAGTATGAACTTGAAACAGTTCAGTACCAGCCTTACAATAAATACTGTGTATTCTCCATCAACACGAGCAAGACAGACCGGCAACCCCCAGGCCAGCCTGCCCCGCTGGGGCAAGAGGAATTGGAGTGCAAAGAGGAATCTGCTCAGCATTGTGGCTTTTTTCCCCTTTCAAAAAGAAGGGGTTAACTCTGATATCCACGTAAGATGCTAATGACACATGCAATGTATTTTTGCTGAGCTTCTGTTTTCCCAAGTTACAGGAGCAACTGCTTAGTGGTACAGAGATCAAGAAAAAAGTCTTGATTGAAAATACAGGCTAAATATGTAAAATCATGTTGACATGCACCACCAATCTCAGCTGTGAATGCACCTGCAACAGCTGCCCATCTCAGGTGTATTGAGATTGTTCACATCATTCCAGAACTTGCTAAGCGCTAAGACAGTAATGCTTAGTTCTAGAATAAAGGGGAATATAAATGCCTATGAATACAAATATGTCTGCAGTGCTGAGAAGAATCTACTTAAAGTAACAAAAAAGTTAAAATAATAAAAAAATATTAATGCTTCCTCTGCCTTAGAAAAACCACAATACTTAAACAACTAGGGAAAAATGTTGTATTTGCTAAACAAGTGCAGCTCTCTTTTAAGTATATGTTGAAGAGATGGCTATTCTCCAGTGAGCTAAAGCACTAGGCACAACACAAGTAAACTATACAAGAAGAGGTATAAGTTGTATTTATTAGCTGTCAACTAACTTGTAGTATTCGGAAGCGGTCTCAAATTCCCCCAGGAATATGTAGGCATTTCCAAGATTGCTGTATGCTCTTCTTTCCGCTGATCTATCACCAAATTCTTTTGCAATTAGGAGACGCTTAAAAACACGAAATAACTGCGTTATTTACTCAATTTAGTAACATACATTTGCACACAGAAAGGCATGCTCATAGTTTTTCCACCATGCATCTATATCTGTTCTTTAGGCCAACGGTGCTTGAAAAGAACAGCCAAACTTGAAGCTGTCCCACTAACATTTAAAACTCACATTAAAAAGCTTGCAACAAGATCCAACACAATACAGGTAACTTCAGATCAGGAGCACCTGGTGATACTTTGCTAGAACAGAACTCACTAGCACATTGTTGTACCTGTTCATGGGCTAAAACCGCACTCCTGAAGTTGCCCAGAAGGTAGTGTGTGTTTCCCAGGTTTCCAAAGGCACGTCCTTGTGCTGCTCTGTCCCCCAGCTCTGTTACTATTGACAGGTTCTCCCTGTTTTGGGGAAAGTGAGAAGGGGAAGAAAAGTGACTTTTAAGAGTTTGTTTTTTTCTCACAGTCATTTAAATAATTTTGTGAAAAAAAATCTTTCCATTTATATAAAAGAAAAGGTATTTATTCTACTTTGGCCTATTTTACTGGCCTTTATGCAACCATAACTCTGTCACTGAGTAGGAAACATTTCCTGCAAGATACCAAACTTAACTGCACTCCTACTTAGGCTGGTATGCTCGCTTCCAGTTCCAGAGCTACATTCTATACAAGTACACTGAGATGCTACTGTTGTCTCAGTCTGGTTTGAAGAGTAATACTGGATTCTAATATAAGGGAAGGACTTAACCAGGGAAGAGAGGTACAGTAAAAATGAGGGCATAACAAAAACCAGTGCACTCTAGGTTAGTTCGTGACACCACAGATCTCCCAATATTCTAATAAACTAGACGATCACATCCTGTCACTCCCCAACATTTAAAGCTACTACTTACTCATAATAATTTGCAGCCTTTTGCAAAGCATTTTTCACATCATCTGGAAGTTCCCCTGGATCATGAGTCCCCACACTAGCTACATTTTTCCCTTTAGAGTGATACACATTTCCCAGGTTATACAGTGCTCTTGCTTCTCCAACCTAAACCAAAAGTAAAATAAGGCATTAAAATTTTATGCTTCAAAGTCTTGTGTCCCAACAACTATTAGTACAATCCACAGATGGGGAAAAAAGTTTGTTAACTGGTTGTCAACATATGCTATTCCCATTCCAAACATGTTCTTATCACTCACCTTACTGCCACTCAGTCACATCCCTCAAATTATTTTGCATACTACCTCCTCCTGAGGTGTAAGATACATAATCATTCTTGAGGCCAACTATCATTAAAAACTAAATTTAGGAAAAAAAAAAACCCACCACAACAACAAGCAAACAAACTAAACAAAAAACCTACACACAACCGGCCATAAACAAAAACCAACCACCCACCAGGATAATAGTTATTAATCTGGATCTACAGTCTTCCACATGCAGACAACTAACAGATTTTTACTGTCTAGGAGTAATAATTGAATACTCAGTATTTACTTCCCTCTGAAAGGTGGCACTACTCACTACCAATACAACAGGGTTTAGTTAATATGTATTAACAGTTTACTGCCAGGTTCCTCAGGAATTCTTACCTTATCATTAAGCTCTCTAGAAATATCCAGATGTCTCTGACAACAAACAATAGCTTCATCAAAATTCCCAAGTACCTTTAAGGTGTTTCCCAGATTCCCACTAGCTTTAGCTTCTCCCAGCAGATCTCCAATTGTCCTAAAATTGCAGAAATAAAATATCCAGTAAATAGCGTATAATTTGAAACCAAGCAGAGGATCAATGTATGGTAGACAACTGAAAGAATTTATGAAAATAGATTACAACCATGTAAATGCATATGTATTCAGTTCATTTTATATTTAAACACTGTTCAGTCTTTGGCTATAGACATTTGATTTTGTTAGTGCTATTTGTGCAACAACTAGTTTCATGGTATTGATCATCTACTTAGCATTAAAAAAATCACTTCCTTTAGGAAGAGAATAAAGAGGAAATTCTTAATGATTATGTAGAAAGATGGTGCCCAGCATTAGCAAGAGGTTTAACTGTTTCTGCATTTTACTTGACTATCACAGTCCTGTGTTATTTACAAGACATACTGGTCCCCCAGAAGCTCAGATGTAATATTACATTTCCAGATTCTAAATGAGAGCAAGGCAGCAGACTGCCACTGCACCACTCACACTGTGATACTTAGGGAATAACCCAACAAAACCAGTTCCCACAGGGTTACAGAACTTGAGCAGGTTAAGGCAGAGGGAAGAGTAGATTTGTGCCAAAATTGAGGTTAAGTACATTAGATGCCTGCATCTTTTATTAGATCCATACCAAAGCATTAAAAATTAGATGCAGAAATAGCATATGAAATGCATAGGGGTTTTAGATTTCACAATATTGTGAGTTTTACACAGAGAAAGAGGAATGAGTTCTATCGTAGTAAACAAGAGAGCCAGCTTAACATTCTGAAGAACCAGAATGACCGAGTTTTAGAAACAGGAAAGGGTAAAGAAAGGGTAGATCTAAAGAAGCCACTTAATTATCCACAAACCTGGTGACACCTCAGTCAGTACCAGGATTATGGTGTTAGCATTAGCTCCCAGGTTAGAGGGCAAGCCAGTTACCTGCTAGACCCCCTGGCCCTCTGCTGTCACCACCTTGACTCATTATCTGCTATTAATAGCAGGGACGGTAGGAAAATGAGCCCTCAATGCTCATCTCTACCAGAATGGGATGAAACGCACATCACGGTTAAAGACAGACCCAAGTTTACCTTGCCAGAGTCAAATCATGGTGATGGTATTCCAAGGCCTTTGCATACTCATGCAAGTAGAAATAGGCATTGCCTAACTGGCTGTAAATAGCACTGAGTGTTTTTAAATCTTCAGTTCCAACCTGAACAGCTGCTTCAAAGAAAGACACGCCAGCTCGGCAATCTCCTGCTTTACAGAGGCGCTCCCCCTCCAACGCCAGCTCTAGGCAGGAAGCCTCCATCCTGAACAATTCAAGCAAAAGGAAAAATTGTCACTCTAAATGTAGCACTTTTTCCAAGAACCTGAGTTCTGAAGAGGTTATTTACTCAGAGGCTCTCTCTTGGTTTCAGACAGGCAATCAGCACCACAGCACAAGTAATGAACTTAGTACTTTAATATTATAGACACTAATGCTGAAATGGAAACGGCAACATCAATAGAGATGAGCAAACAGAATACTAGAACCAACAGCTTCAACTTTTTCTTCATTAAGTCTCATGGAGGAAATACAAACACTGCTTTGCTCATATACAACACCTGGAGGATTCAAAATTGCAGTTTTCACCATCTAGATGATTTCAGAAACATAACCTAAAAATCAAGCTATTCTTGGCAAATACCGATTTTGAAAAACATAAGCACTTTTATTTTTAGGTTGATACCATAGTTACCTGCAAAATGTCACATGAGAAAACAATTCAAATGCTCCTGTGTCTGAAAGGCCATGACTATTTTTCCCCAAGTTGTTTCCTACGTAATTCAATACTCCCTGGCACTTCATAATTTTCTACAGTAGCACTGCTACAAAAATTTTCAGAGGGTAAAGAAAAAGTATCTAGATTGAATTAACGACAAAATGTATGTCAATTCAAGTTACTTAACTGAGATGCCATAATTCCAGAAGCCACTGGAATATTTTTTCATTATTATGAGCAAATAATCGTGTAATTATACAGGTATAAAACACTGCAAGCAGTAAATAAGATACTCATGAATGAATTTATAGCAGAATTTGCAGATTACATTTTTTTTAAAACAACAAACAAAGTGTCAGAGAACTGCAGCTGCCAAAAAAACATTCATATGTATTTTTGCTACTGAGAATTCATTTGTACCAAAGGTAACATTTCAATAGGTGTTAACACTTACACACAAACATTTCCTACTTCGCAGTTCTGAGATGTGAGGGAGATGGGGGAGAGGAGAATGAGAAGGAAGAAGGCTTCAGGGTCTCGATCTGGAAGCCACACCATTCTCTAGCCTTTTCAACATACATGCATTTTAGAAAGTTTGTAAAATCACCTTCGTTCTACTTAAAAGATTTTTCAAAAAGAAAACTCAGTAAGAGACATTCTGTGTTTAAAAAGCATTTGTTAATATTGCCAAAAAGTGGACATCAACTTCATAAATTTGTGTATAGTTTTGAATTCTTCAAGATGAATTACACAGTAAGTGCACTCAAACCAGAACATTTTACATCATTGGAGATATCCTTGTTACATCATCATTTGATGCTTACCTGCTTGTAAGAATAAACCATTTAGCATTCTACTCCTAAAACCGTGCCTTCATGTGCACAGATCAGTAAAAGCAACAATCAAACATTTGCAGTTCCAAAAGTCATTTTGACGGCAACACCAGAAGACAGCTGCTTTGACAAGACACAGCAATGAAGTATTCAACATGCCTGCAATGTTTACATTTCTTAATTTTACTAAATTGGAAAAAACAAAACAAAACAAAACAAAAAAACCCCAGGTATCATTCTACTCAAATCTGAGCAAAAAGGAAATCTTTTTGAAAAATACACTGACTTTAAAGGGAACTAGAAGAATTTGGATCACAAGCTACCAACACAAACCAGTACCATACCTGCTGGTCTTCGACATTCCACAACTTAAGCACAAGGAGATGACAGACATATTTAACTCTTGCAATTGAAAATACTGTATGCTTGGTAGCTGGTGAAGATGCAGACAGCAAACGGTAACTCGGGCATGCAGATCTCCCCAGGCCCAGCTCCTCAGGCTGGATATCCATAACACATGCAGTAGTTTTACGTTTGGAAGCTCCTCTCGGGTAAGTTAAAGCATTCCTACTCGCTACAACACAGAACCTGGTTTTCGTTACATTTTGCACGTGTTGAATGTAAGACAGAAGAAGGCAGAAATGATTAAGGTACAGTTAAGTACAGGCAGGAATGATTACACCATCAGCAACTGAAGGTTTAAGACTTAAAACACTTCACTGGGTAATCTTAATCCTATCCAAAGAGGTTCTCTCCGGGCACCTCATGTTAGCTGACATGGCCAATTAAAGTGATGGCTAGAAAATATGGGGCTCCTTAGTGTGAAGATTTAGACCATTACACAATCAAACTCATTTCTTTAGAATTTTAGCTTGAACAGCTAAAAAAAGAGTTGAGCTTTCAGCAAAATGTGTATGTGACGTAATAATAGTCACAATGCTACACTGAACTCCAATTCCGTAAGCTAAGTTACCCCATTTAAAAATTCGTGTTTTGATTTGCAACTGTGATGCATCAGCCACCTAATGAATGAAGACAAGGCACAGCTTAGAAAGGTACAAGGATAATACCAGAGAATGACATGGACCAGTAATTTTTCTGATCCATTGAATTCCATTAATTTCACGCTATGCCAAAGACTGCCAAATGCCAAGGCAGCATCACCATGTCATCAAGGAACTTGAAATATAATATTATGACTTGGCAACCCAGACTTAATGTAACTTATAAAAATAAAAGATTTGGAATTTTTCATATGGAACATAACTAACTATGAAGTTCAGGCTTATGCTCAGGCTGATGAAAATTAGCTGTTTTACAGTGTTTCAATTCAACCAGAATTACAGGAAGTAAATGAGAATGGGAATTATTAATTGTATTGCATAAAAAAGAAACCAAAATTGGATACTACTCTTGAGTGCAACACTAGAAAAGTTGTCTTAACAGGTTACTAGAATTTGTACAGCAAATTAAAGCTATAATTCCATTTGGATCCATTCATACTGACCTACCATTTTTAAATAAGTTATCTAAAAAAAAAAGAACAGAGAAAATATTTATTTCCACACTTGCCTGTACTCAATATTAATATTTTATTCACATTATAAGAGATATGAAATCACTCAGCTATTTTAAGTTTGTTAGGCTTATCCATCAAGAACCAAAACTGGACCCAGAAGAATTTTGGGTTTGGTTTGGGTTTTTTATCTCCATTACTTAAAGGACTGCTATGAAGGTTAGCACAAATCTTTTTCTTTAAAACAAAAAGAAAATACATACATATTCGCATAGGTGTTCTCTAGTCAAAAAATGATCACCTCTTGGAAATGTTCTCAGAGGCTGTTTGAACTGTCACTACTAATGGTTAATTAGCATATTGGCAGACTAGACAGGGCTAGGTTATCAATGTTTTAGGAAGTCATTAAATAGTTACAAGGAGAATATGAAATTACTTTCTCTGTTCCCAGGGCTGAATTGAATTACTTATTTATTCAACAGCAAATGGCTAAACAAAAGACACATTGAATTTGCAGAGACAAGAAGACAACAAGGTCCATTCATCTCTGTACTTCTAATTAAATTCTGTTCCTGCTAAATGGGATAATGTTCTTGCAAATATTGCTGTGGAAATGCTCATATAGGGCTTCTATTTGTTATTCTGTTTATAGTTGCCTGGACCTGTATTCTGAAAGGCTGGCGTCTCCTGAATAATTTCTCATTTGTAAAACTACCTCGTCCTTATCTGTCCCATCTAAGCTTTTCATCTTGCCTGGCTCACCCCTTTTTTTTTTTCTCTTCTTTTTTCCCTTGTTATTCTCTGTCCTTCTTCACATTTTCTTCTGAATCTTTATACTTATAAGAGTATAAACCCTATACATGTGTCTTCACCCTCAGCTCCCTGTTTTTTTCTCCCATTTTGGAGTCTCCCTTCAGCTGTTCTCATCTTACAACAAAGAACAGAAAACTGGTAAGAAGCAAGGCAACAGAAGAAGGTAAGAAGACTCATCGATTACTACAATTGCTAAGCACAATTAATTTAGGTTTATTTCATTCAGTTCCCACTAAGAGGATTTTTTGCTATTGAGGGGGAACAGGGCTGCCATGCAATTCACCATGAAGCAGGTCAATACACCTAACAAAACCCACCCTATTATCTCTCTTTAATTCAGATGCATTAAAAAGCCACAGCATCTTATAATATGGATCACATACCATTCCTGCCTCCTGCCCTTGTGCTTCGTTTCTAGAGGTAACGCAGAAGCAGAGCACACCGAGCACTCCCAACAACAGACTACACCTCCCTCCGCTGGAACGCTCTGTTTAGTCAAACTAAGGCTGATGGCAAACTGCGGAACACAACAACACGCACATAAACAAAGAAACTACACACCTGAATGTTGGGTTCTTTTGCTCCAGTCAAGATACAAGCAGTCACAAATTTTTGGTGCATGAATTTAGTAGGCCAAGATGAGTTCTATATTTAACTCTATAGATCACTTATTAGTCCCATTTATTAACTCCAGCAATTTATTTTCAGCCACTAAAAAGGATTAAAAAATAGTTTTCTTCCACCAGCATAAGCATTTTTATAGCTGCTGAAGTGGCCCTGGTCAGCTACAGTGGGGAGAAAGAAACAGCCTGCACAGTAAGAAACAGCCCATTCTGAAGCCTTTCTCTAAGAGTGGGCCACCAGCTTCTCTTTAAAGTCAGTTCTGTTGGAATACCAGTGGGAAAGAAAGAGCATTCTGAGAGCCAAACGAGCCCGGCACAATACCTGTAGGTAAAAAAAAAATTTAAAACTGATAAATAACACCACCACCCCCAGTAACTTATGGCCTATTCTTTCCTTCTTAAATTTTTAAAATACAACTGAATAAAATATTTCCA
Source organism: Nesoenas mayeri (assembly GCF_963082525.1). Classification (NCBI taxonomy): domain Eukaryota; kingdom Metazoa; phylum Chordata; class Aves; order Columbiformes; family Columbidae; genus Nesoenas; species Nesoenas mayeri. The sequence goes on along the minus strand of NC_137554.1, from coordinate 16,375,328 downwards.
AATTAGAGCTCTTAAATTAAATAATCACAAAATTCCAATTCAATATACTGAATTAATTTTCTGTTTCTCTAAGTTTTATATAAGTTTCATATTTAAAAAAGGATTATGCCTCGAGTTTTTTACATGTTCAGATTATAGTTCTTACAGAAAGGTTCAGTACGGCCATTAATATTTAATCAGTGTCATTCAAGGCTGTACTGAAATACAGCATAAAGTACTACAACATTTTGCCCTGGCTGTGCTTGCCAATATTTTTGAAGTTATTTTTGGCTTGTCAGTTTAAAGCAGACAATTGGCCGTGCCCCCTTCTTCATCCATTTGCTTCTATAATAGGACCTGAACAGCTCCTGCTTCTATGAAAGAGTGAACAAGGATCTCGCAGAGTTGCCAGGGGAGGTCTAAGAGCAGCAGCAGCAGCAGTGAGAGCAAACACGTTCCAGGAATGCTGGGAGTCACGTACACTCGGGAAACACTGAGCACAGAAGAAATACCATGTGCACACGCTCAGGGATTCCTCCTGTCAAAGCCACCATGTAAAGATTTTAGCAAAATAAAGAGAGTAGAGAGTAAATTATTTACTAATTTTCTCCTTACTGACCAGGAAAATGCTGCTCCTGCTGACTGCCCTGCCAACAAGAACTGACAGTGCGCTTCTCTGAAATGGCAGCACAGATCGACAGACAGCAACCTAACACTGTCACGATGGTTTCAGAATTAATTTTAAGCCGCAGCATGTGCTGTCTTACAAATAAGGGTAGTGTTCTGACCCCGTTAGCTAGCAAGGAAAAGGCCTCCAAAGCAAGAATGACCATGGGGAGCGTGAAGGGAGAACACACAAGAATCATGCTTCTTTTTGTTTTTAAAACAATCATTCCAGTATTCATGTGTCCATTCCTTTGGAATGAGCTGCAAGATTTACCCTTCCAAACATCAACCATCCAAATACCACACACTATGCAATGCTTCCATTGTTCAGGTTCATCAGAAGGAGGCTGCATCTTGTCCCATGTCTGCAAAGGGGATTCCAGAATAAAAATTATAAAAGCTCTCAGAAGGAAAATCACATATCCTCTTGACTTACTCTTCTAGTCCAATGTATCAGAGGAGTTTCTACCTATCAATCAAATCTCTTTATTTTAAGCAAGGAAAACACTGGTCCAGGTGACAGTACACCTGTCATTCATAGAAGCAATAATGGGACAAGTACAGAGAACTTTAGCAGACAGAACTGCATATGCAGGCCAAAAGCTAAAAGAAGAGAGAGCAATGTATTACCATGCAGGGATCATACTTCACATCATTCTATCAGAAATACAAAGAAATACAGTCAATCATGTACTATTCTGCAACCACACACAGTTCCAATACCATAAAATCATGTAATTTACACTAATATGATCTACTATATAACACAAGTGAATTTTCATATTTCAAAAATCGAGACAAGAAAAAAGTTATTTTAGCTTTCAGTTTCAATAAGAATAGTAACAGAGATACCAAACTATTTGTTGCAACTTGTTTAGTTTTCTTTTATTAACAAGCACTTATTCATCCATACTAAAACTAATAGAGTCTTACCTGTATCGCACGTGAAAGGAACGATCTTCACGCATGCTTATCAAAACATTACTGTCCTCCATTGAGTTGCATTATCAGTAGAGAAAATAAGACTGTTCTGTAGTAGGGTAAGTACTTTACTATGGAGAATTGTTGTCAGAGCACCATTCCAGTTAGTATATTAATAAGTTGGAGGAAAGATATCCTAAGATCCTGTTGAAAAACTCTTCTTTATTACTAAGGTAAGGAGGTCACTTTCAGACACCTCTGAAACCTTCAGAAACGTGTTCAAGTTCTTTCATCTGTGGCCCTTTAAGCTCCACTCAGCTGCGTTTCTGCAAAGGGAACACAACATGCTTGGCTTGAAGTCTCATAGTCAGTTAATAACTCACAACTATTTGCAGCTGATGTAAAAGCATAACACTGCTCCTAGCAAGCAGGAAGTGTCAATCACGAACTTAAAGCCAGAGCCAAAGCCTTCTACATACATATGGCAATTCCTGCAGGCAAGCGAGAAAGCAAAGAATATTTAACAAAACCAACGCTCTCTTTTCCATTGGAAACTTCAAGTAATTTACCCTTGTTAATATTCTTTGGCCTTATGAAGATCCAAGTAAAAAGCTTAGGAGATGAAAGCTACAAAATGAAAGGCATAACATAAAACAGATCACAAACTGCTTTACACCTAAACAGCACCGCTGAAACCCCAGAGACTGCTGGAATCCCACAGCTGTCAGAACTGGCTGACACAATCCCACCTGGAGAGAATCCATTCTGGATATCATCCCACTCAGAACACTACGAGCACAGAAGCCAGCAGAGGCTTAAGCTCTATTCCCCTTTCCCCTCCCCACTCCCAAAAGAAAAGCAGGGAGGTATAGGGCTTTTGATTTCATTTTCTTTTATTTTTTAACACTTGCTTCATGTTCCCAAATGCTGCAGCATTGATATATGGGCTCCAAACTCTGCTTCAAAGGGATTGCTGCAGCCAGCACTTAGATATCAGACATGTTTAGGCTGGCAGGGAGAAGATTAACAGAAAAGAAACTGTATTCAAAAGTTAACCCACTTTTAAGTATATTTTTAGTAGAGGAGTTGACATATTTATTGCTCAGTACTAATATTACCTTCCTTTGCAAGTAAACATATAGTTGTGTAATTCACAAAAGCATATTTCATCAAGAGCCTGCAGAGATGTCAAAAGAGCAGAACTCAGGTTTAAAGCTGTCGCCAGAAGAAAATGCAACCCTCTCTAGTTTTAATTGTCAATGTAGGCCATGCCTTTTCCACTCCTTAGTTTTACCAAGTGGCAGCTATGAAGACTGATGCTTCCTATCATACTCTGCCTTGACAGCACCTCTCAAATGGACCATCCACATTCTTCCAGCCAAACAACTCTCCTGCCCTTCCATGCTCTTCATTAGAATTATTTAGCATCAACAAGCGGGTGTGGGTATATTTTTGCAATTACCAACCGTGACACATGCAGTTTACAATACCATTGCAACCCACATACTGGGAAGGCCATGTTACCAGTATTTACCCTCCAGAAGTTTGTGTGACCCTCAAATCAGATAACTCCCACAAGCAGACAGCAGCAACCCACCCAGCCTACAGCACTCACCCATGGGCACTCCCGGTGCTCAGCAAACACCAGGGAACTGAAAGTTCTCTGCCATAACTGGATACACTCATGAAAATTACCACATGCCACAAACTAAAGAGTGTATACTTTGGCAACTGCTACGGATCGTGAAATAAGTAATCATTGTGGTAATTTGCTTGTGTATTAGCTGAATTATTTAAGAAGCTTTTTTTAAAAAGTAAAAAGCTAAATATAATTGTAAAAGCAGAGTTATATTTAAAAGTATATCACAATAACTGCCTTTATTTAAATAGCAGTTATTATTAGCAGTACCTTTCTCATCATCTGTTTATAATTTCATCTCATCTGAGCTACGCTTCTGTGCTCACACTTAACCTCATCCTCTGACCAATGTCACCATCTCAAATCACCATTCCTGCATTCTTCCCTCCTTACTAGCTGTACGGCACATCCCTGATCTTGGGAGGGTGCTATGGACACACCCAAGTTGGCCAACACATCATGATCACAAGTCCAACACAAATTACTGGGTCTGGTCTTCACACCTCGCTTCCTTCACCCATAACTCATTACGATGTCAAGTTAGACCTTCAGCCATGCCAACATGGAATCAGTAAGCAAATTTAAAGCACATTAATTAGAGTAGTGAACTCAAAATTCAGGATGTGGAAATCGGTGAACCCTCCCTTCCACAAACAGTATCTCTCAAGTGTAAAATGGCCTTGGGAGGACCATGCTCTAGTAAACTAAACCCTGCTCTTTCAGCTGATGCACCTTAACTATTCAGAACATCTCTGTGTGACCAAGCCTTTCCTGGACTCAGAGGGCACAGTACATCAGCAGAAAAGCCCAGGGAATTAACAGAAATCGGAAGAAGTTCTACTCTATTGGCATATCTAACAGTGAAATGCACTTTTTCCTAAACTTGCATTTTCATTAAAACTTCATGTAGCATGAAAGAAGCACTTGGTGTTTAGTAGACACACACAAAAAAAATCTGTATAAATGCAAAGTAGCTGCTTTCAATTTATTCTTTTCACACCTTTAAACAATGCAAAAACCTATATGCATGTTAAAGAGCTGCCTTTCAAGAAAGCATAAACAGAAAAATGAAGTTGTATATGCAACTTTAAAATTCACAACTTTCCTATTCCAGCCATCAAATGCAGGAAGTCTGAGCTTTTCTGTAATTTCAAAGTACTGGAAAAAAAAAGCACACAGAAAAAAGACTAGGCCTCCTTTAGAAGTAGAAAATTAACTAAACAGGTGTTACTAATTACACAGCGGTACTATACCAAAATGACCACCACCCCCAAGTGATTAGGGCTCACCCACCCCATCTACAAACAGCTAAAAGATGTTCAATTAAACCATCCATAAAAAGCTAACTTTGCCTCAATTCAATGCTTTATCTAAAAAAATGTACTTATCACTGTCAAAAAGTCACTCTTCATTATTTTCTATTAAATCACAGATTTCTATAGAAACAATATAGATTGGATCTGGATATAGATATAGATATAGATGCCTAGGGTTTGCATAGCATGAGGTTTTATGACTGAATTCCTTACTAAATTCTATGAAAGTACTTTTATCTTCATTCTATGAAATTGCATAAAATCTATTAAGTTCATTTTACAAATTTTACAATGATATTAAAAAAAATCACGGTAAAGTACTAATATTACATACTGAAAGGAATCCCACATAGCAATGCTTTAAAAAGTGAAATCCCATCACAGTGCACTTACACAGTCTTTTTCATAAAATTATTATCAGTGTTCTCAGCAAGAGAATCGAAGCCTAATGGCTGATACTCAAAATAAAGTACATCTCAACCTTCCATGAACAGCACTGAATTGAATCAGTGATATATATACTAAGACTTGAATGAGGATCGCCCTCCAGAACAATTGTGGAAGAAACCAAGACTCCCTATCTTCAGTTCTGATCTGTATATTTCAAGTCCCTGACAGCAATAAAACAGTAGCTGTAATTTCTTTCTCAGAAGTCTGTTATGCAGGCTAATTGCCTCAGTTAATACAACTTCTAGACAATAATTTCATGTTTTATGGCATTTTCAATTTCAGAAAAGATTTGAGCACACACTGTGAATTTTATCACAATGGTAGACAATCATTTCAATCAGTTTGCAGGTCTTAGTTACACTGATCATCTATGATAGACCCCTTAACTTTTTATAAAATACTACATTTCCAGACAAGTGAAAATGAAGTGGCGAGCAACAGAAAACTATTTCTTAGCAGTATATGGAACCAATAACCACAATATAGTTGGAGAGGCAGATTGCTTTTCTCCCCCTGCATCTCCTTAAACCAGTGAATTTCTGCAGCTTCCATGGCTCTTTCCCTCAACCCACACCTTTCTTCTTGGGATCTGCCAGACCGCCAAGAGTATCACTCGCCTTGACTACAGCTGCATGGCTGAGATACACTGACTGGTCACTTGGGGGCTGACAAACGGAACATCTAAAGGCTCAGTTCGTTCTGCCTTTCCCTGAAGGAGACAATCAAGTAATGCCTTCTCTACCCATCTGCTGTTTTTCACAAAGCTATAGGAAAGGAGCATCTGCCAAATGAAGCCATTACTTACTGAGAGATTCAAAAGCTACTAGAGGAAAATACAGATAGAGGCAGATGAATTGCATAAATTGTATTTCCTTAGAAAAACCACCTACAGAGATGTGTTGTTTCAAGATTAAGGCAAATTTCCCAATGGTGAACTCAGTTTGAATTTCAGGGCAAAACTATAGCGGGGTAGGGGATGAAAAAAATTTTTTTTTTTAAAAAAAGCTTGAACTGCATTATCTAAAACCAAAGCAGAGCTCTGTATACCCTATGGAGCAGGAGACAGACTCAACAACATCAAAAATATACTGACAATTCTGTTACTGAAATATAGAGATTAGTCTGGCTCCAGACCTTCAAAATATAAAATAATACATAAATACAAATAGTACAACAAGGAACACTCAAAACTAGACAAACCATAATTTTAGTCTTTAATGTTGTCCAAGGATATTTTTGAGATTCACCTGAATTAACAAATAAGCCTAAAATAAGCCAAGAAAAAAAATCCTTACAATTCCATACCAAGTTTAATATAACATTTACATAGTAATTGGCATCATCATTAGCATTTCTGTAGTAATAAATATTCCCCTGTGAACTAACCTTACAATAACTCTGTGCCATGTTGGGAAAAAGTTATTTTTTCCAAACCTTGAGCACAGCACAATACAAGTGACTAGTCATGAGAGCGATCATGCAGACACAAGAAACACCAGACTAAGACCAGTGTGGTTACTCTTGGAAGCTTAATTTTAAACTACTCTCTGCATCACCTTGGATAAGCTGACAGCGCATGGAAACCACCTTCACTGAGGAACTGGATTTGAAGTTCCATTCAGGGTCAGTGATGACCTGGAGCAATACCTGCTCTGAAATATTGTCTTTTTCTCTATGTGGGTTTATATATAGAGCAGACACTTTTAGAGTAAACCATGGGCTTATTTTAAAGGACCAGCTCAGCAGCACACAACCCAAGCAGCACACAATCCAAGTCCAGACACCACCAGGTTGCACCTGAAGGACAGACCAGGAAAGCTGAGGCTTGTAAACAACTTCCTCAGAGGCTCCTCCTAGGTGTGAGTCTGATAAAGCAGATTCTGCAGAGCTTGTAATCAGCACGGATCACAGGATAGACCCAGCCTAACACATCCTCTGCTATCATGCTTATCAGCAAGCTGCAAATAAATTAATACCACTATTTAATGTTCTTAATTCAGATGCTTCCTCCTCCACCCTGATTATATTTACCACGCTCACTTATAAATGTGGGCCTATACGAAACTAAGACACACAACTGAATATTGCAGACAATTCTAAAATGGGTGGAAGGAAGGGGTATTGTACTAGCTTACGTCCACATATGATGTTCTTTCAACAAAATAGGAATCTTACCAACCCACTGCTCCACAGTCCTGGAATCTCACTTATAGCATACTAATCAAGGAAGGAATATGTAGTTTCCTCCTTTTACCCAAACCATGTGGACAGAGCTATCATTTATATATGAAATCATCAGCTCCTTGCTGGAAAGGGAATAAAAAAATTGTAACTGACAGCATAAGGCTAGACAACCATTTTATTATCAGAACTGACTGATGCATAACTACCTTTTATATATCAAAATAACAGAATTATTATAGTGACGTATGGAAACTCAACTCCACTATCTATTAAATTATTTCTCTCTTCTTAGCCAGTTAATCCCAAGACTTAATTAATTCAGTATAACCAGCAGTCTTTCTAGATAGTCAACAGAAGCACAGGTTATAAAAGAGTAGAAAAATACTAATAACAGGAGCAATGACACTCATGACACCCTCCTCAAAAAGTTAAAATAACTGCTAAATGAAAAATTACACAAATACTATCATTATCTGTCATGAACGCCTCAGTGATCTAACTGATATTATTCTTCAAATTATCTCCCAAACGTTTTTCTGTATTTACCCAAATGGAAGAAAAGGCTTTCTGTCCAAGTATTTTAATTTACTGGTGCAGTTATCAATATAAATGCAAGAGGAGAAACCCCCTAGTGACAAAGGAGCAGAAGTATGCCCAGACCAGCCCAAGGTAGGACTGTAAAGTAATTGTATTGAAAATATCAATATGAAACGAAGTAATGAAAATATTGCATTAAACCCAACAACTACTTTACAAAATTCAATACATAATTATTAATCATGCTAGTTTATTAAATTCTATTCATATTTTTTAAATGGGCTCAAAAATCCTCTAGCAATGAGATCTTTCTAAATCTTGAGATTTAAACAAACAAACAAAAAAAACCAAAACAAAACAAAAAAAACCCACACCAAACAAAGAGGTTGCAACCATTTCTGACACAAATTTTGCTCACAATGACGTGAGGATCTTACCACATCCACAGCTGAAAATGAAAGCACGGACTTGAATTCAACACTAGAAGAACACTGCTCCAGAGCAGAGTCCAACATTTCTTATCTACTTACTAATACAGACCCTGCATTATGACAGACATAGGAACAGTGGAGATATTTAATTTATCATCTTATTTCTAAAAAGGCTGGTTGGTTCTAGTTTTTTTTTAAAACTTCTTTGGTTTCCTAAACCCAACTGACCTTGTTGCATGGTGAGTTCTAACTGCAGGTAAGAGAAGGGTTGTTCCCTCTGTGCCCTTTCACACAGGCTAATTTCTCGATGCTCCCTCCACTCATATCCCTTTTTGGCACAGCAGATTGGAAGCCCTGGCTCATAGAACATTCTGTTAAACGCAACCCAAAGTCCAGAAGCATTTCTACATGCCCTCCAGCATTACCTGTATATAATCTCCACATACTCTCTGGATTAGGAGGAAGTTTGTTCCTTTCTGTTTGTGGAATAGCTAGTGTGATAGAGTGTTTGGGGCTTTCAGTCACACTGAACGGCTGCAACATGGCAAGTCTTTTAAATGCTATATATCCTTCTCGTTCATTTTCCCTTTCTGTTGTTTAAGGGTTGTGCAAAAAACAAGTACGCATTGCCTAGCATTATTTTCAGTATTACTCACCCATTACCAACATTGAAACACAAGCAGTCTTAATGACACAAGTTCTTTCTGCCAAATCATAAAAAAACTATTCCAAACAACCACAATAACTGAATCGAAGAGCATCTTCCTTCTCTAAGTCAGAAAGAAGCTCGCCTGCATTCTTACGAGTTATTTTGTCTTCCTTTCATATGAAACACCCAAGCAGTAGATAAAAATTGCATATACACAATGCAGCAAGAAACATATATCATACCAAAAAAAAAAAAAAAAAAAATTAAAACTTTCAGTTAAGGAACATTCAAATTTCTGGTCAGAATCTGGTATCTCTACTCACACTACACAACCTATTTTTACCCAGCTATCAGATTGAAATGTAAACACATACCTTAAAATGGAAAAAGAGCAGAAAGAGAAGTCAGAAACTTAGGAGAATGATGCAATCCATAAGTGACAAAAAACATATATCCTCATGGCTAGTATATTCAGGGTACTGACATACTTCCAGGCCAACTCTGTTGACTTTTGTAAATGAAAACATGCCCTATTAGTCATAGTAAAGGTATAGTATAGGTTTATAAATAGAAATATTTAAGGCATCTTGCAATGATACTGGTCATATAGTGACAGTCTTAGAACGTATTGCAGATAAAAACAAAGAGCTAGCACAGATACTTCCACTGAGTAACACAAAGCAGCAACAAAGGCACCTATTAGACTGATATCTGAGCATATGAAACATCAGCATTCAATGATGCAAAGGTGGACCTCTCAGTGCCTCTATCACAGAGTATCTTTCCAGAATGGAACATCCTTTCTCTAAGAGAAGCAGTATTTTGCTCAAAAATCAGTTTGCTACTTAATGTATGTAATTACTGTCTAGTGTGCAAGTTAAAGAACTGGGTGTAGCTAACACAAGTAACCACAAACATTTTTATTATAAGGATATTCCTGCAAGCAGTTTATACAAGCCATCTATTTAAATCCTGAAGCAAGGCAATCCCACACTGACAAAATAAGAAATACAAGAGCATGAAGTGCCAGCAGAACATAACTAATATCCCCATAATGAAACTAATCAGGAAACTGAAAACTAACTCTAAATGCAACAAGATGAAGATTTCAGACAGAAGACTATAACAGAATAACATCCTCTCTTTGGCTTAAAAAAAGAGCAAAGTCAGAATACCTGATAATTTTTCACATATTTGATACATCACGGTATTAGGACTCTCTTTTTATTTTTTTCATCAGAACTAAGTTTTTAAATATTGCCATTCATAAACTGAAAACAAATATCGTCCTGTCTTCTCTCCAAGCATCTCACAGAACCTGTATTACACAGCTGAAATGATCCATGGTAGTTTAGTGGCAGCAGCACTGCTGGGTGCATCACTTGTGCACTCAGTTCTCAAGTATAAACAGGATTAACTGTCTTCCCATTCTAAGTCTACAGCTGAACAACATACAGCTACAACCTGTATAAACTGTAAAAGTGCAGGATGAACACATACTGTAGTGAAAAGAACATGGTTTTTCTTATTGTTTGCTTCCCATAAACACAGTTTATTTATGGCACATCATCTATGCAGATTTAAGGAAAAAAAATATTTATTGAGGTGCCAAGTTGTAAATTGTTTTGCATATTTATTCAGACATCTGGGAGGCAGGTGCAAATCTATTCAAAAGCTAGTCAACACATTTTCTTCAGTCTCTGTGATGAATACTGAACTGCAGTCCATTTTGCCCCCACTGTCTTAAGCTTTATCCTCTGTATATGCGCATTATCACACAAATACAATTGGGCACAACAGCATATCCTGACCTCTAACAAACCAACAATCACTAGGTAGGGGACTGGCTCCAAAGTGTTGCACACAAGGTACAAAATTCTTAAAAGGATACTAGCAGGACAATGTTAGAAAAAATGCAGTAAACAGAAATAGTAAAGAAAGGCTTATTTATAGGTCATGTATAGTTTATACTCTCTGTAATTCAGCTGCAAAGTTTTTCCTTCCTATTAGTAAAAGGTTTATAATATACAGAAGTTTTATTATATGAACAAGAATCATATTCTTCAAACACTGCCAAATTTGAGTCTGAAGAGGCAGCTTGATTTTAATCATCTGATCAATATTATATTTGTTTAAGACCATCTCTCACCAGTTTATCCACCTTTTTCCTGTATTTTATATTCCTAATATTGTGGTCTTCCACAAAATAATACTTTATTTTTTTATATGATCATTTGCATAGTTGACTTGCTATTAAATGGGTAAATAACAGTTAAGGGGTTTTTTTCTTCACCTGGTATCTCTCTGTTCTTTCATTCACACAAATAGTAACAGCAATAACAGGCTGATCTTTCAGGAAGTCATAAGGTCAATACTTATTCCTTAAATATAAACAATTTCGTTAAGATGTTAACCTTAAAAACTCCTAAAACCAATACCATAGTTACCAGATCTTGGCAGGAACAACTAAGTTGTGGAAAGGGAAACCAACTGCACAACTGCTACAAAAAACTGAATGACAAAAAGAAAAAAGTACAAATATCTCTGCTATTAAATTTAAAAAGCGGAAAATTAGGAGAAACTAAAAATTATCCTGTCTTAATCAAAACAGAAGGCGGCAGATAAATTGTGTAAAACAAGAAAAACTCCCTACATGTTCAATAGTTAAAACTATGGACAGATAGTATTTATCTTTAGAAAAAAGCACATATTTCTTAATAGAACTTCTCCTTCCCAACCAGCAGGGAGCCAAGCTGCTCTTCAGATCATATTGCCCATTGGGACCTGAAGAACACTGGTTCAGAAAACTGGTCTGCTGTTACTTGTTGACAAGAAAAGGCTGATAATTTATACTAGAAACAGTTCTAGCAAAATAAGTTCCCATCTTGACCAGGTATCAGAGGTAAGACTAATTTTCAAAATTGCGTTGTTCTCCTCTATAACATGCCAAAAGAAATAGGTTTTCTAAGTTTTTGCAATGCTTTTACTCAACATTCGAAGTAGAAGAGACTGGCTTGCTGACTACCAGAAGCGGTGTAAGTGAAGAAACAATTGTTGTCTCTAAATAGCTCAGAGAAAAAAAAAAAAGTAAAGCCAAGTGACAATGAGAGCACAAGACCAAAATGGTAGAATGTCTATCAATACCTTTTTTAAAATTACTTTGACCTTTTAACTATCAAGTTATGAAGAAATTCTCCAGTAAGAGTAGCAGGAATGTACAATCAATCCTAAGTAGTTTTAAGATGCTTGAAAGAGTTACAAGAGCATTTAAACAAAGCGACAGACACGACCCACATAGGTTCCTTCCAGTCAAATAAAGTTGTCTAAAGTTTCAGGTAAGTTTTGTGTCCACTTTATATGCAAGTAACTGAAAGTATAAAGTCCTTTGATTTGAAGATGAATGTATAACCACAGTTCAGAAGTCTAGCTAACCATTAATGGAACTAGTAGGAAGGAACACTGGTACAGGCCTACAAATTAAACACACAATAAAAATATACAATTATGACTTAAACAAAAGGTGTAAAGTTTTCAGACAACGTTTATGGAGGGATGGGAATCTCTTAACTGATCTTTTTGAGATGTAAGACTCCACATTTTCTGCTGATTTTTGAGATGGCTGTGCAGCTCTCCATGGCAACCCAGGATGCCTGCAGCCTGCTGGAGAACCTAACAGGAACAGCACACTGTGCTGACAAGGCTTCTAGAGCAGAAGAAAGGCCACAACTTCAAGGTGGGATAAAATCTGTGTCTCTGCAATCATTTCAATAAAGGGATAAAGAAGAATTCCTGATTACCTATGCTGCTTTGTTCAAAACCTGAATAACCAAAAGGGGAGGAACTGGGCTAGCAAAGGTTTAACAGACAAATAAGATCAGATGCAGTACAATGTCAGTACAGATATGCTGCAACATACTAACTCGAATTCTTAGAGAGTTTAGAGGTTGCTCCCTCTATGCTTCACTCTTCACAGTACATTTGCGGATCCTTTGGCTTATGTCATATTAACAGACTGTTTCATTCACTCCCTTTAAAATTTTATTTAGTATTTATCATTTTTATCTATCTTATTAAGCACAGCACAACTGACTAAAGGTATCTAACGCGATGCCGTTTCGCTCTCGACTCACTGCAGAGAGCCAAGAGTGACCTCTCCCTCGGCGGCACTAAGCGGGTCGGACGGACACGTCTCGCTGCTGTTCCCGAGGGAGGGCAGCGGCAGCGGCAGGCACAGGTGGCTCCTCCAGCCGAATGCCGGGGTTCAGGCACCCGCGGTCGCTCTCCGAGGCTGACCGCACGGTGGGGGCACCCGCCGGCACGCCAGGCCGCGCGGCAGCCGCTCGGCGATGAAGGCCGCTGCAGCCTTGCAAAGCCGGGACCGGAGGAGCCGGCGCTGCCGCCGCAGCGGAGCTCGGGGCCGCCCGACCTCGCGCGGCTGCTGACAGGCCACTGGGCCCGGCGGTCCCACTGGGCCAGGCGGCCCCGCGCGGCGCGGACACTGCCCGCCGCAAACCACCCTTCCCGGCAGCCGGCGCTCCCCGCCGCGCCCAGGACGCGACCCCCGCCCCCGGCGGCGGCGATGACAAGCGGCTGGTGCTGCCAGCGCCGCTTCCCGCCCGGCCGCTCCTCACCTGCCGCCGGCGCCGCTTCCCGCCCGGCCGCTCCTCACCTGCCGCCGGCGCGCGCTCATGGGCCGGCGCGCGCCCGCTGCCCAGCGGCTCCCAGCGCGAGCGCCGCAGCGGGGAGCGCGGGGCCGCGCCCGCCCACGCGCAGCCGTTCTTCGAACCCACCAATCGCCGCGCGGGGCCAACGGCTCTGCGCACGCTCCGCCCCGCCGCCGGAAGGCCGCATCATTCACACGGACCAATGGGGAGGGAGGGGGCGGGCACAGGTGGAGCCGGGGGCGGGAGCGGCGCAGCAGCTGCCGGAGGGGGCACGGCCCGGCCCCGCGGGGAACCGGACACCTGGGCGCAGCCGGCACTGCAACCGCAGCCGGGCCAGCCCCGCCCCGCCCCGGCAGCACTAATGAACCAGCAGCGGCTGCGCCGGGGCCCGCAGGGCAGCGCAAGCAGAACCGCGCTGAGAGGGAACGGGGACGGCGGAGAAGATGAAACGATGTATGGTGTGAAGCTGAGAAAACTCCGCAGTACTTCGGTATCATACTCGGTCGTTGCGTTTTACCCAAAGAAACGGGGAAAAAAAGAAATTGAAAAAAGTTCGGTGATTTTTCTCTGGTGCAGAAGCTGAAGAAGCAGTTCATGGTGGCAAGGTAAAGTGTGAGAAACCGTACTTCATTACTTTAGTTTTAAACTGTGGTTGAATTCTAGTGCACTATTGCCTCTATTCAAAGTGGTTTTGTCTGCCGTCCTAGAGCATGATTGACCAGCAAGGACAGGTACCTGGCACTAAGCTCAGTTCTCCTCTTCTGATGCTTTTGTCATTTGTCTCCCTCTCCTCCAGCAGTTAATCCAGAGCTTACACTAGTGTAAATATTAAAATACCTATGTCAGGAGAATGGTTCTAAAAACCTGTAATAGGTACAAGACCTAAGTATTAATAGATCTTATTCTCAAATGCATGAGTAATAACTTTTATACTTAAATACCTTACAGACTTTGATCCATGCAACAGTAAAAGTTCTACCCAAAAATCAGAGAAGCCATGACATGTGTGTTCTATGTAAACTGGGTACAAAGACTGTGAAAGAGTGCAAATAGTCATACTGGATGAAAACCCAAACAAACAGCTCATTTTCAGATGAATTAGGCTGCATTACAGACACAACTGATGAGGAACAAGATGACTTACCTTATGATGGAGATGTAGGAATATCCTGTAAATACAATAATAATTCAGGTAATTTGAATGAGTGTACTTCTACAAAATATATTTCTGGTATTTTAAACTTATCCTGTTCTGAAGATAACAAAAGCATAAAAGCTACAGCAAATTATGAAACTCATCTACAGCCTGAAGAATTCTCCAAGCACCACAGAGGTCCCACAGGAACAATGGCACATGCAGTTGCAAAGCCTGGGAGTGAAGCTTCCTTTATGAAGGAATTACCTGCTTGTGGTTTCAGTAAAGCAGATACCAAAGAACATCCAGGTAACTCAAAAATGTCCAGTGTCCTTCTGCGTCATTTTTCTATGGGAGAGTTAATAAGCACCTGCCAGTTAATTGAATGCGAGACAATACCTGAGACATCCTTTACTGAAAGTATCGATGACACCATGCACAAACCTGAGCCTTCAGAACACGTCAGATGCCCTTTAGCACATGAACAATGGGCAACCAGCTTTGAAAAGCATCACTTAGAAAAGCACAAGGAAGCAAACACTGGTGATAAAAATAAAAATTGGCTAAATGAAAATGGATGGGTTTCAAATAAACCTATTTCTTCTACTGATAAGTGTGGGGGCAGACAAGAAAATTCACAATCAATTAATGAGAATGAAGATCGACACATCTTCCCATACATGAAAGAAGACAGGGACCTGTTGAAGAAAACAGTTTCACCTCAGGAGCTCAAATATTGCCAAGGTCAAGCTCACTACGGCCTTCCTGACTTCTCTGAAGTTAAAGTACAGAAAAGTAGTGACAATATTAATGCAGTTCCTACAACTGAAAGAGCAAAATCCTCCCCTCTTTCGCTACATAAATCACTAGTTGTAAACAACATTCTAGAAAATAAGAACTATTTCAATTCTGCTGAAGTAGAGAATCAAGAAGAAATGAGCATTCCAGAAGTGGTGCAACAGCTAGAGGTAATTAAGATGCTTTAAGAAATTCTTAACTTGGTAAAGTGGTTTCCCGTAAGAGCATATTCTCTGTCCAGTGAAATACAACATCAAGTTCATTCAGGCAGTCTACAGGTAACAGCAAGTGTCTCTCTTTAGTCAACAACTGCTTTCACAAACAAAATTTTGTGGAACTCAGTTTATCTGGAACTTTCATTACCAAATATTTAAGGATGCTCTTGAGTATTATTTGCAATTATAAAGCATCCTATCAAGTCAATCAAGAAATTCACTATAAATTGCTATATTTCGAGAATTATGTTAATGTTCAAATTCACCCAAAACACTTGAAAGTTTTTCTTAAAAATATATTTTTAGACTGTGCCTGTGTTTATGTTAAAGACATCTTTGCATCTTTCACATCTTAACGTGCTCCAACTATTTAAACTGGTGTTTACTGACAAGTCAATTCTTTTTAAAGGATTTGACAATATTTTTCCTATTGTGGTTTCTTTTAAAGTTTGTTCGTAATTAGATAATTATTTCCCAATTTCATATCCTGCTATGGAGTTCACTCACACAGCTATCCAGATGCTCAAGTCCATTCCTAGATCTATATCTTAGTAAATCGTTCAAAATGTAACAAGTTTAATAGTTTTCCCTCTTATTTCCGTGGCTGCAAACAAGATGTTGACACAGCATGAGAACACTCAGAATCATAATGATCATTTGAGATTGAATCCTAAGGTAGATCTCTCAAAATATTCCCCAAAACGATTTTGTCACCTTCATATTGCATTTTCCATTGATACAAATGTTCTTTACATTTTCGCAACATAGAGTTTGAAGTATTTTTTTATACGAGACACTCTCTCTATACGAAACTATAAACACGAAAAATTATATGGGATCATTATAATAATCATTAATTTAATAACTTGTCTTATGTATTTCGCATTATTTCTATTTTTGTATGTCCACAAGTGTTCTACACATTGTGTCTATATTCAAAGTTTCATTTTAACAGATACCTCCTCAGTCAGACTCTCCGAATGCCAGCATTGCCATTTACTCCGGACACACTGGGAAATCCTCTGAAGTCTTTACACTACATGCTCCTGTCCCTACACAATCTACACGTGATTTGTCTAAAGCAAGTAAATAAAGTTACAGTAACTATGCAAATGACTATTTAATGTAATTTGATAGCACTTTTGGGCAGACATTCCAACTGATTGTTCTTACCTTCTATCATGTAGGCTTACAGTGTGGAACAGCAGCATCAGCATTACCAGCAGCTGGTACACTAGAAACCAACTGTCTATATCCTTCTCATTTACTGCCAGAACTAACACTAGGAGAAAAGATGTCTCAAACACTACAGGATCAAACAGATCAACTGATAAAGAAAGTAAAGAGCTCTGTTTCAATATATACTTTGCACTGATGCTCGAATTCTGTATTAATTTGGCATATTTGTTTTTAAAATCCCAAATAAAAGCCTAACATTTTGTCTTGAAGGTGGAAGACTTCTCTAAGCACATGACCCAAGAGACATTCTTTGTACGAGACAACTGTCTGGTAAATTAATTTATTTATTTTGAATTAATGGAAATGTACTTGAGATGGCTGTAGACTCACAATTTTCTGGCAAGATGCTGCATGTTTTCCTCAAACAGACATTTAAAAATACCCTCTCAATCACAAACTGAAATAATGAGATTAAGAGGCAAAAATGAAGGTTTTCAGTAGATAACCGAATTCCTGAATCTGTTTTAAATATTACAACTTGAAACTATTAGTGAAGACCTTAAGTTGCCCTATAAATTATGAATTTTGACATGTGGGATATCAGTTCAGAAGTCATGGATTAATATTTTATGTGCACGCCAGCACAGTGCTGGGTGGACATAAAGATGCAGTCCTGTTCAGTTCAGAGCAGTAGAAAAAATCATTGCCAGCATCACCACAAATAGCATAAGTAGCTGTCACTATGGCTTACTAAATCATAATGACATTTACTATTGAATTATTTCTTATTGATGAAGGCATTAAATCAATTGAAAAGATACCTCGCTGCCTTGGAAAGGAATTACTTAACAGCTAGAGAAGAGCACCATAACTTACAGCTGCAGAACTACAAGGACAAGTCTATCAACATTGGAGAGTTTGATCCTGAAAGGTTAGAAGTGCTAAGTAGTACATCAGTATATCTTAAATATTGAGTGTCTTACAACCATTACTTAATTTATCCATTAGAATTTTTCTGAAATGAAAAGATTATCTTAATGTCATATGTGGTAAACCAGAAGTGATTTGGCCAAAATTAATCTTAGGCTTGACATAGCCTAGTTATAATTAGAATAGCAAATTGATTAATTCAAGTTCTTAAAAGTGGCACTGTGAACTCAAATGATCTTTTTTTTCATAGAGGAAGTATACTGCAGTGCCCAATATGGTTATCATACTAAGAAATAAAGTATCTTTATGCACATTGCACTAACTCTGTGTTACAATTGAGTTTAGAAAGGTGGAAGGGGAAATATTTAGACTTGGCATGCTGCTTGAAGACATCCAAGAACAAACTGATGACAGCAAAAGCAACTTGTCATCTTTGCTTACTTCTGACAAATCTGCTCATTCATCATATTCTCTTTGTGAGGTAACTCAGTGAGTTTTATTATTTGAAGATTACATTATCCTCTTTTACTGATGCAAGCCTCAAGAACCTCAGTGTGGTTGTACTGTTGTATGTTCGCCTCTAATAAGAGCACAACGCTTTTAGGTAGTATGTTACTTCAATGAAAGTGTTTTTTCCATAAAATTATAAAACTTCATAATATTTCATTAATTATAACAGAAACTTAAGTAAAAAAAAATATAGCTATGCTTAATATTCTTAATCCCAGCTTCAAAAGCATCTATTTCAGAATGAGAAAATATGAACAACTACTTTGACAAAGCTGTCTTTGTTTTGGGGAATTCATCACTGCCACTTAGTTGGAAGAAACATCACTTGGTATGTCCAAGATTCTTAAAATGCAGATTTACTAGAAGACCAAACATTACTGTGCTATAGAAAATTTAGTTTACTGCTAAGTATGGTAAAATTTTGTCCTAGATCATAAATGCACAAAAAAATCATATGGCCTTCTACAAATCTACAGATAAGTATTGTCAAACGTTTTCATAGTCAGCATTTTAGAAAACGTTTTTCTCTGAAACCCAAATTAGAGACACTCAGAAAATGCTGCCTGGTAGAAGTCACGTACTTGCAGTGCAGTGACCACATTACTACCTGTGTCTATGCTGTGCTTACCTTGTACAGAGCTCAGTAGTTTCAAGCATTGCTGATCCTCCCAAAAGAAGAGCTACCAAAACTGCGTTTCTTCATGAGAACAACGAGAAGGACGAGAGTCAGACAACTGATCGAATCCCACCGACAAATCAATTTGCTTTAGAAGGGGACAAGTGCAATCTTTGTCTTCACACGTAAGTGTAAACTGTCAAACAGCTATTGAAGTTTTTGTAAAAATTTACCTAAAATTATTTGCTGAATATAGAAAATCAGGATCTCTGGAATCTCTAAAAAAAAAAAAAAAGGGGGGGGGGGAGTATTCTCATAGAATTCTGTGAAAGTTTATTCGGACTACATACCCAAGAAGTCCTTCCAGCCTGGCATTCCTACCTTTCCTGGTCTTGTGGACCTCTAAGTATTCTCTGAAGCCAAAACACTACCATCAGTTTCACTAAGAGTTAAATCATACCTCTCTATATAAAATTCATTGCAACCACACAAATTCAGGATGTGAATGATTAGTCAAAAGCACCATGCCAGCAAAAAATTATTAGCCAATATTTGTGTGGTATTTTTAAATAAACAAGAAAAAAGAGGGATGCAGATACTTACATAATTAGCCACCAAAACTTTGTGAAACAATTCTAGAGACCATCTCTGCTCCCCTGTGTTAATCATCTCAATGAGATTAGAAAAATAAAATAAATGCTTTCCCCTTGACCAATTCAGGTTACAAAAGAGAGCTGAATCAACTTCCAGAAGAGAAACAGAGCCCCTGCGAAAAGGTCTGCTAGCAAACAAGCATTCTTCCAACATAATGGTATGAGATCTGTATCCATACTAACATTTTTCTTTTAAGCTTAGATAACCTTATTCAGCTTTGAGATCACACAACAATTTTCTCTTCAGATTTTGCACAGCATGACGGCTCAAGTTTTGAGATACAGTAGCATATCATAACCTGGCTGAATGGCTTTCCAAAGGAGAAATTTAAGGAAACACTCTCAAACATTTTTGAGATTTGTAATAAAGCTTGCTTCTCTCAAGACTCAACTGTCTTTACTAGCCTGCCTTTATTATTTGTTCAGCAGGCAAAAACCTACAAGCAATTGCTTGTCTACAAAAATATTTCATTTTAGGGCACTGAAAGAAATTAATATATGCTAATCCTTCTCAAAGCAACATGAAAACCTGTCTTGAATTCCAATTTCATAGACAAAAAAGGGCTTGTATTTTGTCCAGTCTGCTCTACAGTTCGAATTTTAAATAGAGAAATCAAATTGCAGAGCCGATGGCAACTGAAAGTAACATAGATGTGATGTGCAACTGATGCCACTGTTCATGTTACCTGCTTCAATACGCACACAGTAATATAAACAATCGCACATACTTTTTTTTTGCCTTCTGGGTGCAGAGATTGCTTTCACCTGAGAAAAAATACACTGAAGGTCTTGCATCCCATTGTCAGGGTGCATTACGTCAAAAATTTAATGCTGATGAAGAAAGTATGAATGGGTAAGTGTATTATGTATTTTGGCTAATCATAGACATGGTTTTCTACAGCTAATGCATGTACACTGATAGATCTCTACACTGGACTCTGCATGAAACACTGAATAATGTCTTTAATACATATAAAATGAGAGGATGATCTGTTTTCAAGTTTATCACCTGTTACTCACAAGAGGTGTGTGATATACCAGACTTCTGGAAAACTCCATCAATCTTATTAGAGAGGATCATATTCACATTACAAAGTAGCCCAGCTCAGTGGATTGCTGTAAGGTTTATGCTGCTTAAATGGCACAGAGTTATTCCGTAATGCATGTCAGCATCTTGAGTTGGGATGACTGCAAAGTGTTCAGCTATAAAGAAATATTTGAAATTACCATTGTTGTGAACTGATCTGGTAGGCCTGGAAGGAGATCATATCGATGCACCTGCATATATTTCAAGCATAAGGGTCAATCTGTGAAGTTCCACTTACGGAAATGACAGAGTGGTAAAATAATTCCATGTGGATTATTCTAGAGTTTGAAATTTTGGCAAATTAAATCTCTGTGCAAAGCCAGATCTTGTTAGACATGCAGTATAGAATAAGATTGATCAATAATTTTGATGCAACATATGTGAACACATAAATACACAGGATTTCATACTACTATGCCGTTCAAAGATGTGATCATCAAGACCTCTACTTTTAAGCCTGTTTAACAAGTCTGGTACATCTGGGTACTTTTGTTAGAATGTGGCCTTTAACTAAAGGGGGCATTATTTTGCAAGTGGCTAATTTTTAATTTAAGCCTCTACTTGCCACCTTTTCAGATAATTTATACAGGTAGAGTCTTTTCTCCGAGTAAAACCGATTTCTTCTCAACTAGGACATGGTCAAATATTACTATAATATGTTAATAAGGATCACCATAAATGTATTAAGATACCATTCTGTTTTCATGCTCAAAGAAATAAAAATATCGAGGAAAGGAAGACTGGAACATGTTCACTGTTCATTCAGAGAAAACCAACTGATTTATCAGATACCAACCTGAGTAAGTAGTGATGGCAATACAAGGTCAGAACTGTGCTTATATATACTGTTGAATCCAGTTAAGAAATACACTCCTGTCACATCTCAGCAGCAAAAAAATTGGTAGTTGTAACAGATGCTTAGCACAGCACAAGACACTAAAAATAAAAAGGAGACCAAAGAGATACCAAGTTGAATTAACTTTGTATGTCTGAGTGACAGACCAAGAGGCAACAGAATTTCCAGTTAGATATAAGCAAGTTTTAATTCTGGCTGTAGTCAAACAGTGAGATAGTTTTCCCTAGAGAGGCTGTGGCATCTCCATCCTTGGAGATACACGGAACTCAACTGGACAGGGGCCTAAACAACTTCATCTAAATTGGTCCTGCTTTGAGAGGTCAGATGTTCTCCAGAAGTCCTGTCCAATGTGAATCACTCTGTAATTCTAATTCACTTTTTTAGATAAGTTTCCAAGTATTACTAACATTTTCAAAAGCGTAACAGTGGTGTGCACACAATGCTTTGATTTTGCTTTTCCTCCTTATATGCATTTATTTCACGTCCTAGAAGCAGATTCCAAACTTTGTGACTGAAACATTTCATATCAGTACTTCACTTTATGGTTTTAGTTTTAACTTATTCTGCATGACAAAAAAAAAAAAAAAAAAAAAGAGGAAGAAAGCTTTCCTAAATCTTTGATCCATTCAGGATTGACAGAGACTGGAAATACTTTCCTTCCCTAGTCCAGCTCCTAATAATATAATTTCACCAAATCCATGCTAGAGCCCAGACAGGCTACTGTCAGCTATTTAAGTCATCCAAGACTCCAGCTCTTGGAGGTTCACTAACAATCTGTCAGCATTTGTTTCTCTCCAGGCATCCCAATTCTGTCTTTCCACTGCAGAATACTTTGAAGCTGGTAGCACCCAACAACTAAACAAGAATAGCATGAACTGCCCTAGATTCAGTTTTCAGTCTGAATACATAGGTTATTCTTACCCTTGGTCTACTTTTTGTCCTTGGCTTCTCTGTGATATCCTCTCACGTTTATATAATACACTGGGGCCGCTACTGTTAGTACCAGCATGTGCAATAGCTAAAGCAGTGCCATGCTAGATCCTCCCAAAAATCCCTTGCCATGTACTCCTCTTAGGCTGCACTGTTTTCATAACACTTCAACTAGAAGGAATTTTAACCTTTAAAACAAGAACCTAAAGACATGATAGCTTAATTTTTATTTTTTTAAAGCAGTCCTGAGACCAGAAACGACCACCACCAAAAAATGTTATACATTTGAGGCTTAAAATCAGGGCTGAAAGCCAGTCTTCAAAGTTCAATCCCCACCTATAAAACACAGGGAAAAGACTACTTCTTCAAATCACAGTAATGTTCATGGCAGTGAAGGGCTCAGAAATTACAGTGCTGAAAGCTAAATAATTACCTAGGTACGTAGCCCAAAATTTCTAATATTTCAGACACTTTTAATGTATTTTTGGGATTTCAGGCAGCGATTCAGAAGACATCTCAACCTATGATTGTTATGACGATTCACAAAGTAAGGAACTTGTGAACCGGGAGACTGAAAGTTACAAAACATTCAATACAAGATTCTGTGGTGAGAAAAAAGTTATAACGTTGCAAAAATATTAAAGTCCACACAAAATATTCTTGTTATCTCTTTTTCTAAACAACATGTCTTTGTTTTCAGAACTTAGATGCAGATGCCCTAGAGGAAGCAGAGATCAATTTAAATTTGGGAATTACAAAGAGTCTGCTCAGTCTTGTGCCCTATGTAGAAATAAAAGTTCTGCTTCAACCTGTAAGTATGATGTGTTACTGAAATAATTACCAATCACCGGCTAGAGTTCAAGGAGCAGAAAACTATACTACATACATATCAGGCCAAATTTAGTTTAGTATAAGCATTCAGTAGCACTGTAGCTAAAGAGTGGACATGTATAGATCTTGTAGAGCAAGATCAGCAAATCCAAGTTTTACATACCTCGCCAAGTTTAATTCCCACGCACAAGAGCTCTAGCCTTCTATTCTTTATAAGAGGAGTCCCTTCCATATTTTAGTGATGACAGGAATATTTTTTCCAGTGTCATATGGAAGAATATAAAAGCTGAATATTACTGTGCCAGCTATTGCAGTGGTACCTGTTACCTAATGTGGTATAAACACATACTAAAGAAAATTCCAGCTCTACACTCAAATAGTTTAACATGCAGAATCATGGAAAGCCTCATTTTTAAAAGAACCATTTAAAAATGTTGAACATCAAGCTTTTAAAGTCATTTATCTCAGACTCCTCTCTCTATACTGTAAGAAGAGATTACACACAGAAAAATATATATTCTCAACATTGGGAAGCAGAAATTAGCTACTTCTCTATATAAATACTGTAAAACTATAAGTCATATTCATATAATTATTAGGATTATGAGAGTCTGATTATTCTACACGTTTCTCCCTGCAGTCTTTCACTGTGTGAAATGCAATATGAATCTTAATACCATTTGTCACAGAACTAAATTCAAACCCCAAAAAGTTTCTGTCCCAATCTGCAAAAAATCTTAAGCATATATGAGTTTTATTATGCAGTGATAGTTGCTTTATTTTTTTATACTTATGCTAAATAGAGAAAAATGTTAAATACACAGAAAATTACTTTTGGCTTTTGTTTTAAACATGGTCTCAATGACTCCAGCTTACTCACAGAAGAGAACCTCCACTCAAAAGGCTCAAAAAAATAAACAGCCACGTGAACTTGTAAACAGATTTTCTGAAAGGTAAGCTGTAGCAACAGCACAACAAAAAATACCATTGTTGAAGATTCAGCATGAAAACTCACTGGCATCATTAGGAGGAGGACAGTTTTATCTTCTGCAGTGCATGCTGCATATTAGCATTTTACTCAATAATGAAAAGAAAGCAAAAAAAGCAAATGTAAGTAATTCTTGGAGTAGTTCTTCAGTCTTGGTAATTTAATGAAGAGTCAACATCTGACTTCTTTAGCTGACACATTCAGTAAAAAAACAACAATAAAAGAAGTAGTTAATCTTGCTTTTAAGATAATGTTCCCATTCACAAACGCAAAAGCAGGTCTGTATTCTTTAAAATACATTTCTCTTTCCTACCAAATATTTCTAACAGTCCGACTTTTAACTGTTAATACTAAATTACACTGGGAGTCTTAAAAGTTAGATGCATTCTTAACCACAGCACAGACTACAGTGAAACTCATCTGAGTTGTTACTATCATTTTTGACAGCATTTGTCAATAGCAGTAATTGCCTGAAGTACAGCAGCTGCACTTGAGAATCAATGGCATAGATGATTAAGTGAGAGAAAGTAACAGCACCAAAAACGTGATGTTATGACTGATTTCCTTACTTTGCATCTGTGAGTGTTTTCTGTCTTACTGCAATACAGATGTGATACAAATTACGATGGACTGTGTTTTACAATTAAATGAAAGATTCTACTCACTGTAAAATTAACTTGCCACTAAATATGCTATCAAGGTATGTTTAATTCATAGTTTAAAAATTCTCATACTTACTAAGATTGTTTTTGTTTTATTCTATGTATCTAATCTTTAGGCACAACTTTGAGACTGCCAAAACCTGCTATTCAAGCACATGTGATAAAATTATCCTTTCACCTCACTTACCCAGCAAGAAGTCTGTCCAAAGCAAATCTGCAATCAACACCAGAAACAGAAATGCCAATGATTTCAATGCAAATGTAAGACTTTAGACTGAAAATCAAAAACCACACAACTATCTCTGGCAGAGTACATCCCCACATCACAGCACTGTTGAACATCCTCATTCATAGCAAATTGACTATTAGAATCTAAATGTGTATAGTCCATTTGAGTATAAGACAGGAAGAGTTAAAAAAAACAAGTATGTTAGCTTACATATTAGTACATTACTTCATGTGAGTATGTTACAGACTTTTATGCAACTTAGTCCCTGTATAAATGGTGAAAGGGACAGAAAAGGAGCACTGGATCTAACCTCTGGAATTATGTTTCATATACTGGAACAAGTTATGTGACCCTAACCATACAAACCACCACCAAAAGGAGAAGAAAACCTCCATACAAACAAACATGCACCACACCGGGGCTGCTATTTTAGAAAGGTATAGATCTCCCTTAATTTAAAGGATTACACAATCAAAGAGACATCAATAACAGGTGGTTCCGACGTGAATCCTGAAGCAGTCTATCACATGCCTCAGAATTTTTACTTCTCAACACGTATTCAGAGTGAACATGCTACATAGAACTTCAATTAAACATCACTTTCTACTCTATACCTATTGTAAACATAGTATTAACAAGGCTATATTTTGTCATTCCAAACAGAGTTTAAGTGCTACTCTGGATCATGCCATACAGACAGCAAACAGTTTGAAGAAAGCTACAGAGCGAATGGTACAAGCAGTTTCAGAAGATCTAGCTAAAGTTAGAAGAAAACAGCTTAAATTATCCAGTTTCAAACGTGATGTTGTTTTGTGATATTTATAGCTAGAAACTATTATCCACAAAAACATTATAGTTATTTCTACTAAATATTTATTCTGAGTTTTGAAACACATGACATTTGATGAACCAGTCAAATTAAAATGGTGTTGTTCCTGTATTCTCATTGAAAATAAAGTCAGTATAAGTTATATACCTAATTCATGTAGGTGCATTTGAAAACTACATCCACTTTGCCTCATCATCCCTTGGGTCCTGCAACATTTTAGAGTTGTTATATGATGTCTTCACTCTGCATTCCTCCCCAATGTAGGGGGATTATTGGATGTTTTTCCACCTTCTGATTAACTTTGAATTAACTCACTTCGCAAAGATATTCTCTTAACCTACTAGTTAACCTGAGGGCAAAATTAAGGGAAAAGACACAAAACCACCTTTCTGCAAAACAAAAAAAAAAAAAGCATACAATTGGGAAAAATGTAAATAAAAAGTAATGAGCAATCTTTTTCATCATGACATCTCAGATTCTACATACAATCATTTCAATGCATATCAACACAACATCCCTTTAAAAGTTTAGAAAATTACTTAAGTGTAAACTTAAGACAAATCTAAATATTACCAGTATTACAGAATTAATACAATTAATAATTTATTTGATCTCCTTCAACACAAATTTATATATTTCTTAGTATGTAACAAAGTAGAAGAAAACAGTTCATTCTCTTCAATGCATCAGGCTTTGGTATTTGGTTTAGATTTTGCTTTTCTTTTTTAAATTACCAAGCCATTTGAAAGATTCAGCTTCTTCCCTTCTTTTCTTCTCCTTTTCCCTGCTGCCACTCCCACAAAAAGAGAATTTATGGTCAAAAGTTTGGATCTTCTATCTCACAGGCAATTCAACTATAAAACAGATAGACTATGTAGACACAATCATAAGGAAGTTTGCAAAAAAATTAAGTTCTTTTAAACCTTTAGTAATAATCCCTGTATATACTTAAATATAAAGTGTACTTCAGTGCACAGTTGACAGCATTTCTCCAAAGTTATTTATTGAAATTATAACTGCTTAGTACTTCCATGATTAACTTGCTACCTTAACCCACCACCATAAAAAAAGCTTTTGATTTTTCACAATTACATATATTAAGAATTTTCAGTGAGTTATTTTACAGAAAATATTACAGTTTGAGACATTGCACTTGTGTTAAGTACTTGTACCATAAACTCGTATTTACAAAATTTTCTTGTGAAGCTTCTACTTAAGAACCTAGGCCCTTTTTAATTCAGTCATTTTTAGAAATAAACTGTTATAGAAAAATTTCACAGTTCTCAAAAACAATTCCAGTTTATGTATAATCACAATAACTCTTGGCATAATTTGTCAGGAATGAACATGGTCCTTTGAAAAGGCACTTAGAGTGTAACACCGTCTATACTAAATACAACCTAAGAAACACTCGTGTTGATTTTTTTCTTCTCTCTGCCCTCTACTCCCCAAACAAAGCAGCAAATTTGAATTATAAAGTGACATTCCACTAGTCACAACCATGTACAGTATTTCAAAAAGTCAATTCCATAAGAATATGTACATACTACTTGTCTTCTAATGCATCACAAACATCACCATATCTACTCATCCTTAATGCAGACCAAGTCCTTTGGTTTACTAAGGCTCTTTATTTCATCCAGTAGTCTTTTAGGTGTCAAAATATGAGTAGAACCTGAAAAAAGAATATAAGTATTAACTGTTAGCAGTGTGAAATCCTGACTTTTACACATTTTCTCTCTCAAAAAAAAAAAAGAGTCACATGCTGGTGTTTTTTACTGTACCTAGAAAACAAAAAAGTACAACAGTTCCAAGTTGTTTTCACATGTTATCATGAAAAGTGTCATCATGTAAGTGTCACCATTAGGTAGGCAATGTCCCTCTTCCACCCACGGAGCCATCCAGACTATGACCCTTACTCTGGATTCAAGTTCCAAGTCCCTGCTCTGCCCGGTTTCAAACACAGGCTGGAACCAGGGCCGCTCTCACTCTACCCAACTGTCCCAGCCTGCAAGAAATCTGCCCATTATGTGCAAGGGGGAGTTAGTGACAGGCTTTATCCTAGAATCAAGAAACCATCTCTAAGATTATCACAAACAGTACTTTTCCACAGAAAGATCAGTTACAGAAAACTGGCTTTTCCTGAACAACATTTCCTTGAAAACATTTGCAACAAATTCCAACTCTGGAGCAGCAAAAAAAAAAAATCATTATTATTCTTCAGTAGTGCATAACTACCACTCTTCTCATAGAGAGCAATTATAACTTCTGCCATGAACAGTTATGCTACACTTATGAAGGGAACTCTTAACTGTTTAAGATGAGGGCTGTCTTGAACCTGAAGTTTCAGTAGGGCTAATTTGAACAGGCTAACATTCCTCACATTCTGAGGCAGCAATACAAGAAGGTTCTCATCTTGCTCTACACAACATGGAAATTCGGCAGTTATCTTCCCTCAGAAATCAGGATTACAAGCAAAACTACAAGAATCATCTCTAAACACAAGGGAAGACAGTGCTGCAGTTAGTGCCAGGTGCTACAGTGAAAGAGTGACCTGAACAAACCAGAGTTTTGTAAACAAATTTCAGATGAAGAAACAGTCTTGTTAAGCTACACTCCTGTTGTCCTGGTCTTTCCGATGCAACTCAAAACTAGGACCAGCATTAGGCCTACCTCAGCCACCACCAACTAACCCAGCAAACAAAAAATAAAGAAAAAAAACCACCACCACACACAAACACGCCTACAACATGACCCACTGTTTTGGAGGTAACAGACTCTAGACCTCAGCATCAAGGCTGTAATTGCTTTAAGGAACAGTATTTATTTATTTTTTTAAAATCATGGTAGATAAATTTAATCCTTTTTGAAACTCAAGACTAAATATAATCACCAGACATAGGCATCGAAAGCAATTTAGGATGCTTTATATGAACTGGCACCCAGACACCAGCTGCCACTGCAGATGGATACAAGTCTCTGGTAAGGTTCTACATCCAGAAGGTCTGGTTTGAGATATCATATATGCAAATGTTTTAGCACCTAAGTTTAAACAGCATGACAGAAAATGACTTTTGGAAGCACAGCAGCTGATGGAACAAACATTTGCTGCCTCTGAAGTACTAAATGAGAGAATTACTGACCCAGCTGGTAATTTATGCATGTACTGCTACATCTTAAAGAGATTAGGAAGATTATTCCAGTTTCCAGGGCAAAAGCTGTAAATCATGGTGTGGTTTGTATAAAGTCTCTAAAGAAATCACAACAAAATGATGTTGCAGAGTCAACTGAGCTACACTGAAAGTCTTTTGGGGTTGTTTTGTTTGGGGTTTTGTTCAGTTGGTTTTGTCTGGGTTTCGATTTTTCTAAGAAAATACTTCTCTTCCTCCCAAAGCACAGAATATCACATTAGTCTGCCAGCTTTCCTACTACTTCCAGAAGCAATGAGAGTAATAAGCATACCTGAAGGTAAAGCACTGGCAGATACAGAAGTTTGTGACAAAATTGTAAGCAAGGAAATTCCAGGTCTGTTTAAATCCTTTTTGCTCTACATCAGGCTACTTGAATAATACATTTCTCTGATGTAATTCATGATGATTCTTTTGTAGAGCATAACTGTATTTATTGACCTTAATATCTTGTTGAAAAAAGTCCCAAACATCAAGCTACCTACATAAACTGAAAAGACACTTTTAAGTGCACAGTTAAAAAAAATATATTGGCTCTAATACTAGTTTACTGAACCAACTTGGGGAATGTAAGACAAAAGATCCTTACATTTTCCGGAAACACATGTAGTAAAACCTTTTCCCAAAAGCAGCTTACCAATAACAACCTCACAGGACTTGTAGGCTTCAGAAACTTCATAAGCACTGCGCATCTCAGAATACGTAATTCCTCCAATCACAAATATAATCAGTCTTGCACTACTCTTCCGCGCCTCTTTATAACTAGCTCTGGGCTTCTGGCGGGCACTGCGAAAGATTTCATAAGATGACATTTACACAACTTTACTGATTAATTTTGGTAAAAACTATACACTTAAGCAGTAACAATTTCTGTCACGCAGTTCACGGTTTGATTATGATTTCAGTTAAAAAATGTAGACAAATTAATCATTAAAAGAATTTTAACAAAAACAAGTCAGCACACTACTCAAACTATTCAGTTATCACAAAGGGGAAAATAAATACAAAGCAAAGACCTTGCTGCACACACAGCTCACACACAAAGGATAATTACGTTTCAAGAAATTTAACCATTTACCTTACTGCTCCTGATCCATTCCAGGTAGGAGGACACTGGGAGCTATAAGGCCAGTCTTTTGAATCTAGTTTGTTTTCTATAGCATCCTGAAGGGCAGAACGAAGACCCACTTTAAACATCCATGTAGACCTAAAACCCATCAAGTTTTGACTTCCAGTAAGGAAATCTAACTGGAATTTAATGGCAGCACATACAATTTCTTATATCACCATAAACAGCATCTTGTGAACAACACCCCTATGTAACAAAATGCTAAGCAACATAACACTAGAAGTTATTACAGGGTTTTTGTATATCACAACAATTGGGAATACATATGCTTTCTTTATAAACATAGTATGGATTTAAATGTTCAGATTTCACTAGCAGCTTATCTCTAACTACCCTAACATATTTCATTCCTCTATAGCAGTATATGAGAAGAGTTAGGGTTCCCTGAAGCACAAATTAATTTGTTAAAGTCACCAACAATCTATGAATGGCAGCACCAGCTAAGACTAAAGGTCCAGTGAACTCACTGTTCCATCTGACAGTCACTAACTGATGCTTAGGATGAGGTGTAAGAACAAAGCAACTACACTTCTGGCAAGGAACATTTTTCCAGCCCCCACTAATGTACAGTTCAGATCTGAACTGCAGTTTAAAGACCCACTAGAGAGAAAAAAAAAAAAAGGCAGATTGTTAAATTACACTGAACACTGCCAATCACAGGACAAGCTATTTTAAAAGACTTTTTGCTTCACTTGCTTCACCTTCAAAATAACCTCTGATAAGGAGGTTCACTAACACACAGCAGTCTAATGTTCTATATTACAGACAAGCTAAAAGTGACTGCTTTGCTCAGCAGATGCATTTAACAATGGTAACTCAAGGTACTGTGGAATTTCAATATATACAACTGCTCACTAGAGTAAATTTTTGCACTGCACTTATGAATTAACTAGTTGGTCAAATTTACCTCCATAATATCTTTGATAACAGGTGTCCACCTAGAAAGTTGAAAAGTTTCTTCTGAAGAACGGTCCCTTCTCGGGTGTTTATTCTGCTGAACAGCAAACTGAAAAGATTTGCAAAAGACAGTTGTATTATACAATGTATTTGGATTTTTGAAACAAACACCCAGTTAAAAGCAGGTGGGAGGGATCAGCAGAAAATTGTAAAGAAATAATAACAACAATAATAACCACAAAGAACAACAATTAATACCTGTAGAATTTCAGATATGCTGGAAAACACTAATTTCAGAGACAAGGAACTGAGTAAGTTGGCACTTTCCAAAACCAACTAGCTCAAGCCACCATGTGATGATTTTATAGGGAACGTTATATTATAGGTATCTTAATTTGAAAAATATTTGTTAATTGTTTAAAGGATTTACCACTTTGACACATCATAAAAACAAGAATTCATAGCAATTGCCTGCTTCCAAAAAAGACCTAGATAATACTGCTAAGAGTTGCTAAAAGAGCTGTAGACTAGTGCTTGGGTGGCAGGAAATTACAAAATAAATAAATACATTCTTACTGAAGAGATAACAGGAACATCCAGGTACTTCCAATTTCTTATCATATCACTATCACTTTCTATTTGCACATTCTGGATCAGCTTGTCCAAGTTCTCCTGGGTAGTTCCTTTGATATAAGGAAAACACACAACTTTATTACCATGTGACTTT
Source organism: Nesoenas mayeri (assembly GCF_963082525.1). Taxonomy (NCBI): domain Eukaryota; kingdom Metazoa; phylum Chordata; class Aves; order Columbiformes; family Columbidae; genus Nesoenas; species Nesoenas mayeri. The sequence goes on along the minus strand of NC_137554.1, from coordinate 16,343,503 downwards.
GAGTAAGACCAATTTTGTCTCACACATTCTGGGCTGTTATTTAGTCCAGGATTTCTTTTGTTTGTTTGTTTGACCAGCCTACTCTAAGTTTAACATAATACTATATTTTAGATAACATTTTGTTTAATGGTCCATTTTTGAGACCAAAAGTCAATATTGTTAATAGATTCTTCAGACCCACATTCTGTCAATTTCCTCCTCCTCTACTAGAAATCCTTCCCCATTATCTTCATTTTCAGGTTGCAATGGACATGGAGCTCCCCCTTTAACAGCTTAAATACTATGTGAAAAGGACAGGAATGATGCTCAAACACTGTATGGATCTGCACTTGTACTGAATCTCCTTATCAATAGCACCTTTACTTCTAATTTGAGAGAAGCTACAGAGAACAGACAGTATTTCCTTCAAACTTGGCCATCAACTCCAATACAGATGCTTAAGTTAACTAAAAATACTGGACTATCCAAAAACTTGAGTTGAAGTCCATAGCACTGAGAAAAAAAACAAAGCAGGTTATCATACCATTTGTGCTAAAGATATATAAGAGAATAGCTCTAATTTTGTCATAGCTTTCATGACTTTTGTTGAGCAGAACTGGAAGAAGTACTCTCATCGAGTCTTTCACTTTTTGACCTTCTGCATCAGTTCCAAGAGCCAAGTCCTAAATTAAAGGGAAAAAAAAGGAAGGTTTAGTGAGTAACCATTAACAAAAGCATTGTTTTGTGTGCTCTAAAATACAATTTTATGAAACTGTAGGTTTCAGGAAACAATCAAGCTGTACCAATTTAAACTCAGTATGAAAAGACTTGGATATAATTATTTAAATAGTTAAGTAGTATTTAAAAACACTACATAACAACTCAACCATTTAAAACTGTTTGATATCTAGAATCCCTAAAATACAAATTGATAGTTTTCATCTTGAGATTAGTAGTATAATGTAATGCCTCATCCTAATAGGTGACTATCCCAGACATTTCAGGAGAGCTTCCTTCTGCAGAACATAGTAAGGCAACTTCCTAGGAGTTCTGAACAAAGAAAACAAATATGTTCCTTGTACAAATCAGCCAGATTCAAAGACAAAAAAACCCCAACATTCTACAAGCACCTCCCTTTACTGACAAAGCATAAGTCTTGTGTCTCTCACTTAGCTTTAATACTATGTGTCAAGTGATCACAAAAAAAGGCAAGAGACACAGCACGTTTGTCAGTTAAAAACAAACATCTACTCCTGCAAACAAGAAAGTCACATTTCCACTAAGTTGTTGTTTAGTTTGTGTTTTTTTAAAGCATACCTGTTCAGTTTTACAGAGCCTTTCTATGTTAGATTTGAACTTGCTCATGCAATCTTCTGCTAAGTTAAGATAGACAACTTGCTAGAAGACAAAAAAAAAAAACCACACCGCACACATAAATTGCCTTTTTTTTAAATACATCAAGCAAACATTTTCACTGGTTACAGAGTCAATCCTTCAACTACCCTTCAGTCCAATCATGCATTTTCTGTGTTTTACCATTCACTTCAAGGTTGACCCCCACAATACCTTTAAAAACATGAAACTGCTGTGCTATCTTCAACACTCAAAGCACACAAAACACGTAAGTGTTGGGGTTGCTTTTTTTTCCGATGGCAAAATGAATCACCTGGAAAAAAGTTTTCTCCTCAAATTTTTACAGTAGCTGATTAATTTGGAGAAAAGTTACAGGACACTTAACAGAAAAATTACAGAGTAAAAATTACAGAGTAAAACCAGACTTAAATAATGCAGAAAATTATAATGTACAAAATTATTTACTGTGAAGTTGTAGTTACAGAAGACCCCTTACCCTATTAATCTCTTTACGATAGTGCGGCATCTTTTTCATTAACTGGGACAGAGCAGATATCGACAACTGTAAAGAAATGATACAAGTTGAACATTTTTCCACCCTCAATATGTGACATACTAATTTTCTTTCCTGTTGCAGCCTTGCCTTTTCCGCCCCCCCCCAAAAAAAGCCATTGAGATAAGCCTCAATTTCTGTAATAGGCCCATAAATTACATAGATATGACCAGCTGAAAATAATTAAATTACCAGGAAAAACAACAATATATGAAACAACTTACTTTTCCTTCTGTTGCCTTTTTTTTTGACGCAACTTCTTTCAAAAGTTTTGGTATTTCCCTGAAAAAAGCAAAGGAAAGTCATCAAATGCAACAGCACCATGGTTCTTACAGATTTTTTTTTTTTTTTTTTTTTTAAGATCTTTACCTTAAAAAGTCTTAAAAGAATTGTGCAACAAGAACTTCCGAATGAAAGTAAAACTTTCAAATACAGGTCTCCTTCACAGAAGATAGCTTTTTGACACAGAAAACCAAAATTAAACATTCTGCTTATAATATCTGCATAATGTCATTTGAGGCAATAACTTGCTAGTACTGCATACAAAATAATCCCTCAGATTTAAAAGATTTGAAGATATTTCCCAGGAAATCATTTTATTTCCATTTTCCTCAAGAACTGCAATTAATCTAAGTAAAATTGCATGCTTCTGTAAACCCTGTATATTTGAAATGTTTTTTGTATGCTTTCTTCCCAGCATCAGCTATTTAACAAGACGCAGTCTAGACTGCAAACCAGCTTAATTACTTCCTTAACAGTTCAAATGCATTCCCTCTCAAATAAACTTTTATAACTTGCATTTGTGACTGATTTCTTATTTATTCACATACTCTATCACATCTGCAATATGCTTGTGCCGAATCTTCGCCCAGAGCTCCTCATCTTCCTCCAGAATTGCCTCCCGTTCCTTCCCAGCAGGTCCTTCTGATTTGTATCTTCCAAGAGAAAATTCAGACAGCTGTTTTGTTTGTGGTTTGTTTTTACCCCCTCTAATTTTCACAATTCATTAAAGTATTAATTGTTGTGGTTTCATCAACATACATGGTAACTGCAGTAGCATATACAGGTTTTACTTTATAAGCCAAGCTATTGCCCAATACAATATAATTTAAGGATTTTACCAATCACACCTTTGAACACAAAAGAAGCAGATTAATTTTAGCATCATTCTTTGGGCAGTAGCTTCTGGGCACTCTCAAATCAACAGTAACCAGAATTTCAATCATACATTACATGCACTTCACTCTTCAGCTTCCCATGTCAACATCCCTCTAAGTTCAAATCCAAGTTCTGCATAAAGTAATACACCTTGAGTTTGCAAAGTGCAGCTTTTGGTATCTGCTATACAACATTTTGCTACTCTGAGGGAAAATGAAGTCCCATTCACCCACAAAATAGACTAATTAGGACAAACTACTTCACATATACAAGAAACATGCTTCGCAGTACTACAGACAAGCTATTACTTTTCTACAAACAGAAATAAACTTATAAAGCAAGATAACGATCATACAACATTTACAGAAACTCACACAGTATATATGGCCAGAAAGCAGAAAAATAAAAAATTACAAGATTAATTGTGACAGTCAGATCATGACCACCTAGAAAACATGCTCTGCTACATTTTCATCCCCAGCAAATTTCAGATTCACAGAATTCTACATCTTCTATGAAAATATTCATTCAGTGTTTCTGGCAGAGAAGATATGCAGTCCTGTTTGCGTAACTAAACAAGGAGGCAATCAGGTCTCACTTGCTGTTGTGTGTCATCAGAAAGCAAAGTCTTACCACAATCATTGGTGTCAGAACAATCCAACAGCAAAATATGTACCTTACACAAAGCAACATATCACTATGCCAAATAGCGATACTATAATGCTTATAAACTGAATATGGCTTACCTAAGTGTGCATTTCAGATGGAAACATGTAAATTTTAACATCTACACAAATTACATGACTGGAGGTCTAAAAATGAGCATTCCTGAAAAAAACAACTAAGCTTCCTCTCAGTATTTGATTACTGGTCTTGTTTGCCTTGTTAGGCCAAAAAGGCTGAGACTATGAAAGAAAAGGTAAAGAATCTGAACACATACTACCAAGGTTTTGCTTCAAGTCTAGTACAAAGTCCTTTGTTTTTTTTAAAAAAAATGCAATTTGTTACTCAAACCTTTGAAAAAATGCTAATTACATCCCACCTAATCTCAGCTAAATGAGGAAGTTAACAAAAAGATGAAGTTATAAATCCAAGAAGAAAGACTAATATGTGAAGGAACTCTTATGTAATACAAGCAGCTAATATTGCTATGGTGCAATTCAGCTAAACAATTCCACAGATTTTTATAATCAAGAATAAAGAGTTTAGATTTTTTTGAAGAAATACTTGCTTGTAAGTATCATTTTCAATTGGTAGCAGATCATATGCCATTGCCTGGAAGGTGAGTTCATGAAGTACAGTTGATACTGGGTCAAATCCACGATCAATTATTATTAGTTGGGAGTGGGTTTTAGCCTAGAAAAACATAAAATAAATTTAAAGATATCCAGTACAAAGTTAGCATGTTAAATTTATAGTAAGTTACAGCACTGCAGACATTTTTAGAAACTGAAAAACTCTAAAGTGTGGTCCAAGTGCTTATCAACATAAATAGAAACAAACGTTTAAATGATAACCAGAACCAAGTGGGTTTAAATACTAATTTTAAGGTAATGCTCTTAGCCCATTGCAATGCATTCAGTAACCTCACCTAATGAGCAAAAAAAAAAAAGAAAAAAGAAAACAAACAAACAAAACCCCAAAAACCCTACACATCAACAACAAACCACAAAAAAAGGCTTCTCTCTGTCTTTCCATAAGTAAGTGTATTGTTTGCATTCAGAGTAGATTATCTAGACTGTGCTGCAATACAGAAAAAAAATCAATCATCTCTCAACACTCAACTGAAAGTTTCACTTTGGGGTTTAGCAGAGCAGCAGCAGTATCAGGTACATTTATTTCTCTAGCAGAATGGAATGTCAGCAAGTCAGAGGGTTTACCCCATACTTTTGTGTTTAGGCAGTTGCCCTAATCTGTAGTGACAGATCAGAAACATTATTTATGTGAAAAGCTGTATCTTTGTGGACAATAAATCCCTCAGTGGGAGTTCAGTTCTGCAGTGAAGTCCCTTCTACAAACAGCCCGATGGACAGTGATGTTCAAACAAAAGTTATCCACTTTTCTTCAGGTTTGTATCATTCCCTACATTATCATAGGGCAAATTTTTCAAGTACAACTAGTTTGAATGTACAAATTACATTTGTTTACATACAGATTTACTGTATCAGTTACTACCTCTATGTTGCTTTCATACACAAAAACAACTAAAAGGCAACTAGTTGCCTTTATTAATAAAATCTGGTTTTGTAGAACATATTGTCAAAACATGTTCCAAAGATCTTTTCTCAGACTTACAAAAAACAAACAAAAACAACAACAAAAAAAACCAAAAAAAAAAAAAAAAACCCAACCAACCAACCCACACCCCATATTTTTAGTTCACTTTCTACCTTTATTTGGCTTCTCTCATCAGTTTTGTAGTAGTTTTCAAGATGTTTTTCAACAAGCTGTGCAAGTTTGCTGGCTCTATCAGATGGTCCACTGGGAAAAAAACAAACATGCAAAAATAACTTATAATTCTTCATCTTAACACTAAAATGCCACCTTTAAAATAGAAAGAACTCCCTAGATTGATCCTCTGGTTCCAGAAGCAGTTTTTGAACTCTGTTCTAAGTATTTCTAATATATATTCACTCTTACATTATGATTCCACTCTTTGAATGCTTCAGGTATGTCACACAGTTGAAACAGCTTCAGCCAAAAGACTGACAATAGCTGGCATATGGCCCAACACCTAAAATTCTCACTTAGAGGTGGAAAACAAGAAAGAAAAAAGAAAGAGAAAGAGAAGAAACAGTCAAGCAATTATTTTGTTACCTTTGCAAAGCCTAAGGCACGGTTTCATGTTACACCACAGAATGGCATTCTTGAGCATAATTTTAGATGCCTACTTCGCCTTCAAAGATACTACTCTGTCCTCTCTATCCAAGCTTAGTAAGTATTCTCCTCAATATCTCTACCACAAAGAAATCCTGATCCCACCTGCCTCAGCAATTTATTAATTCCTTGATGCCAAGTGGAGCTACAAAACTACCACCAGGAGCAGTTCTGCCACAGGATTATGCACATGCAGTGTATTAGAATGCAGCATATTAGAGCAGCATCTTACCAACCAAATATGAAAAATGCAGTTCATAATAAAACTGAGTATAAAAAGTACTGTTATACAAATACACAGAAATAATTCACTGCCCTGTCTACACATCACAAATTACTATCATTTCAAATTTCAGGGTTGTAGATTAAAAACAATTACTCCACAACAAACTATGCTGCAGCCTCAAGCTGTTACCAAACAATATAGGAAGTCCCAGAAGCAAAAACAACTACATTATACAACACGATTTTGCCCCACCTTTTATATCGTACTCCTGGATTCTCATCTAGTGTAGCACATAAGGTAACAATCTGTTCGGCCATTACTTGCATTACAGCATCCTTATCCTTTGACTTTTCCTGAGTTGGACTATAGCAGCGGTAGAATGCATCTGGGACATTGAGAGTAAATACCTATGCAAAATACAACCAAGAAAAAAAAACCAACATGGCTTAAAATGTATATTTTTTAAATATCTGGTAAAACAATTGCTAGTATGTTAAACTAAATGCTGTAATAAAGTCACAGATAATATACTTTACCAAAAAACCTAAACCATACTTCAGTACTGTGTCTTGTTGGACGCATCTGCTTCTTGTTCTCCTACTCTTTTCCTCTATTACTCTCCACCCCATGAAAATTACCATTTTTCAAATTGCTTCCTGTCTGTACAGATGGAGGGGCCCAAGATATGCAGCACTAAATACCATCCAGTGTCTCGTACAGAGCCATACAATGCAATATCAGAATGATCATTGAAGGTGTCAAGTTTAGAACAGTTTTATGTATCGTAGCTGTTTATTATATGAAACCTTTCCATCCAAGAATTGAAATTCTTTAAATGCATTAAACCTTGATAAAAGACTTTTAGTACTACACAGAAGGAAAATCTTTGTCAACAGTTTAGTAAATGGAATGCAAACATGGAAACAATCCCATTGTCAGTAAATGGATTTTCTCCAGCTTCAGATGGACTCTAACTACACAGCCAAAGAACATCCATCCAGATAAAGATGTTTGTTTGATTCGAGTAGATAATCACTTAGACTTTGCCCAGAGCTCAGTCTGATTCTTTGCTCTTATCATCCAGGAAGCAGGCCCAGGGATTTTAGAGTAGGAAATCCAGTTAACATTCTCTGTTCCTTTGCTGAGGATTCAAAATGTTCTCACAACCCGAAATACCAAGAACACAAAACTAAATTAAAAACAGTAAGAGACTAAGTGCTGCTTCTTTTCCAACTACAGAAAAGGAGTTCCAGTTTCTACTTTCATGGTAAGTCCTCCAGAGAACCAGGACAACTAAATTTTTTTTATGCCTTACTTGGTAGAGGAAGTTACAAAACTTTTCCTTAAGATCAGCTTTAGCAGGATACCTAAAATCAGTTTGAAACAAAGCTTGGGAACATCAACACCATTGGAAAACAAACAAAACAGTACACTGATTATTCTCTGATGGCTTCTTGATCTAAATAATAAGACCCCTTTATTAATATAAAGGGGTCTTCAAACCAGGAAACTGCATCACAATAAGACATGGATAGCAGCAACCTCTCCTATATTCACCTGCCACTTGGTATACATAAGAGTTCTGACCTTTGAGATGTTTATAAGGTTTGAAGAATACAGGAAAGATCCATGGGGAAACATTCATGGTTAGTTCTACAACTCCCAGCAGTTGACAGGGTTTGGAGGCTTCACTGTATTAGCGAGTATCAGAGTACATTTCAGCCTTCTCTGTCCGATGAAGTGCACGAGTGACAAATTATTTGGCAAGAAAACACATACTGTGTGGTTTCACATGGAAACCAGTCATTGGTTTCCACTGGAGGTCTCAGATTTTTAACTGAGAAAAAAACATGGATTTCCATGTTTTCTTCTCAACAAAAAAAAGTTTGCCAAGTTATGTTTTCTTTTTTTTTGTTAGGTTTTGGTTCCCCTTTCCTGCAGTTCTCTTCATCCATTTCCTCTCCTTTTCTGATTTTCACCAAGTAGTTAGTTCTACTTGTTCCTATTCTATGCACCACCCTACCTAGTCAGTCAAAATAACACCTCAGTATAAGCAATAAAAAACCTTACTGCTTACTGAAGACAAACCAGAATACTTTCCTCCTCTCAGAAATAGATTCCTTCTCTAACCTTTCTACTGCAACAGACTCCAAGTCTTGCAAAGAGGTCAAATACAAACAGTAAACATTTGAGTACAACTGCATGTGTTTTCATTTGAAAAACATAAGTACCAGAAATATGCTAAAACAGCAATAGGTGTCACATACAGTTTGCCATAAAAAAAACCAAACACAACAAAAACACACACACACCCCTACATTCCAATTAATTGATTTCTAGCAGGTCAACGACACTTGAAAATAGTCCTCCAGACTATTTTTTCTGCTGTTGAAAGAAAGAATGAAACTTACCTGAGACTCATATGGGAAGAAGGAAATGTTGATCTCCTTACATCTCCTTATTGATTTTGCACAAGATGACTTAATTTTATTAAAGAGGTTGTCAGGACAAACTAGGAACAAAAAAAGATTCTAAGCATAAACCATTTGTGTGTATTCCAGCTGTTAACTCACTTAACAAGCTTACAGTATTCCAGACAGACAATTCTAAATTAAGAACCAATTAACTGTAACAAAAATGTTGCCAAATAGTCCTAAAGTGAAAAATAAAGTATAATCAATATTTTGTGTTTGAGCTCTCTTTCAAGAAAGAACACTGGTCATTTTTTACTAGCTTTTGGCAAGCAAAGATGTAGAACACTGATTAGCAGTCTGCAGGAGTACAGACTATTCATTTTATCAAAGAAAAAGTTTACACTACTTCTTTTCTTATAGGAGACAGAAAACATTTCCCAAGCTACAAAAAGGTTAAGAAGAGAAACAATGTGTACATATCAAAGAGTAAAACACAGAGAACTATGGAATTTAATTACAGATCTCAAATATGTTCTATTACACTTACAGGCTACTATGGGTCTCAGTCTAGAAAGTGACAACCCAAATATGGTTAACTACTTGAGTCTCAAATCTTCTCTGAAGAAACAGGACCCAAAAACTTTCACATACTAAATTATAGGAAAGTAGAAAAGCTTACTCATTTACATATATAAAGTTATTAAACTACAACACAAAAGCTTACTCACAGTCAGTGAAATACACATATGCTGCTTTGTATCTGCTGGATGATTTGGTGATGAAGTCATCAATAAGTCCATCTACAGACTTATGGGGATAGGAAAAATAGGAGGGGAAAAAAAAAATTATTACAGTGTTTTGCCTTTCCTCACATACCAGACAAAACTTCTCCCTCCTCTCCTCCTGCCCTGTTAATTACCCAGTTCCACTTAGGAATACTGCAAATCAACACATAAGAAAACACTTAACTAGAAGACTCTTAATTCCAGACCAAGAATAACAGAACCACAAAATGGAATGTTCCAAGTTGGAAGGGACCCACAAGGACCATTGAGTCCAACTCCTGTCCCTGCATAAGACAACCCCAAGATTCACACCATGTGTCTTAGGGCATTGTCCAATAGTTTCTAGAACACTGTCAGGCTTGGGGCCGTGACACGTCCCTGGGGAGCCTGTTCCAGTGCTCCAGCACCCTCTGGGTGAAGAACCTTTCCCTCATGTTCAACCTCAACCTTCCCTGGCACACCTTCCTGCCATTCCCTTGGTTCCTATCACTGATCACCAGAGAAGAGATCAGCACCTGCCCCTTCTCCTCCCGTCATGAGGAAGGTGTAGCCACCATGAGGTCTCCCCTCAGTCTCCTCTTCCCCAGGCTGAACACACCAAGTGACTTCAAACAATTACAGAAGGGCAGCCATGCACCAAGACCACTTTAGGAAGCACACAAAGCAAGACACTTGCATCATTTTCCACCTACAACAGTGCTGAGATTTATTAGCTCAAGAATTTCTGGGCAATAACAGTAATCTCTTATTAGAGCAAATACTTTGAATTCTATTGTTCAAGGTATCATCAGTATTCGATACAACTTTTTCAGTGAGGTTACTAATACCTAAGCAATGAAACAGTGCCTCCATTAATCAAAAGGTAAACATTTGCAACATACTCGGTGACACTGAATTATCTTTTCATTACAGAAAATTAAGCATCACATGAAGGATTATCACAGAAAACACAAAGTTAAGTACCACATAGTTGTACAAAGTAAATAAATATTTTAAAATAAGAATGCTTTTTCAGTCTAAAAGATCTCGCTACACTTCCTTTAAAATACTAACCTTTTTAGTGGGAGTTATGAAATATATTGCTTTCATGTGTGGGACAGGCTCACGAGTTTTATATACGTTCTCCACCACTATAAAGTAAGAAATATTACATATTTATAATTAAGAGCTTTGTGCATGCATAAGGAAAGCACCGCACTTATTTTAGTAGAGGTGATAAAAATAAAACAATACCAATCAAGTTGTCCACAAAATTAGTGACAAGGAAATACCTTCTGCCAAGAGAACTTTGATTTTTTTATTTATTATTTTAAATACAGCAAGTTACCACAAAACTTCTTCAACCCTCAGTATAACATCAACTCAATTTGTAAGACTAATTTTTTCCTGGCTACTCTACACAAGCAGAGTTTACCCTCACCCAGAAAGGGCTGGCAATACAAACACGCTCAAACTTTAGGGACCAGTACAAACTACCACGCAAAAGAATTGCATCAGCGAGATTGTTTTTTCTTCAGCACACTGAAGGAGAGGGAGAATGAAACCATGCAGAGTATCAGTTTGGACTAGAGCCTCTTCTGTCCTTTGTTTGCCTATTTCCTGTGCACTTACTTTGTTTCAATATAATTGCAGGCACAAATTAGGTATTTTCAGCAAATCAGCTTCGCTCAACTCTTGGTTTTCTTTGTTTAATCAAGTCATTACTATATAGAGTTGCAGTATAATCTCTCTGCATTGTCGAGCGAGTAATGTCGCTCAGTAATTTTGAGGGAGAGAAACAAGGGAAGTAAGTAACATCAGACATCTGAATGTGGAAAGACAGGTTCTTTTCAGTAGTGAATTCACTGAAAATAAAAGATTTCTTATTGATGAACAGGATACCTGCTCACTGGAAGTATCTCACAAAGGATAAGTAGTACTTCTTATAATTAAAAATAGGCTGCAAAAAATGAAATGTATACAGCTTTGCTATTAGACTCCCAAAAAGATCATGTTACACTGAGTAGTTCGAATAAGATCTTTCTACTTGTGGAAAAATAACTAAGTATAAATAATATTCTCTTACAAAATTGTTTCTAACAAACTAAACCTAAAACTAAGTAAAAACTAGATAATTTATATTTTGTGTGTTCATTTCCATTTCAAAAACAGGCAGGCAAAAGTTCAGCAGGATGATACACTAATAAACATTACAGAAAGGTCAATCATAAAAAGCAACTTTGAAAAGTGTTTTATAATAGGAAAAACATCCTTTTTTAAGTTGTAGGGAAGAAAAGGTCATAAAACTTACTAGAAAAAAAATACTTTAGAGAAAAAAAATACATGCAGAAAAGCAAGGTCTTATCTAAACAGGTGTACTGCATAACTGAGATCTATCACAATCCATCTATTATTCACTTTCAAACAGTGGCCAACATCAAGGTACATGAGAGAAAATCCAGCAGATGAGAAACTCCACTCCGATAGAAACTACTCCCAAACTGTTTGGGAAAATGACAATCTAATTACTCTTAAGGTTGCTTATGGGTTTATTCTAGTGAAAGTAATCACTGACATAATTTAGTTTCAAGGTTGTGTAGGAGTTGTTTTGTTAGTGGTGGTTTTGTGGCTTTTAGATTTTGTTTTGTGTTTGTTTTGGTGGGTTTTTTTTTTTATTACAGAAAGTTCTCATTTTGAGAAGAGGCTGAACTACACATGCACAACACAGAACTCAAATTTAAATTCTTGCGTCTATCACACCCACTTGCTTGCAAACACCTCTCATGAGCCTGTCAATTATTGTCTCCTCATTTTGTCTTCAGCACAAAGTTTCTCTGCCCCTGTATCCTAACTCTACTTTTCATGAGCCTAAATGAATTCAAAGAAGCAGATATCACCTATTTACAGAACACATTTGGAAAAAATGCAGACAGTAATTTGCCTGTTCTTGTATGTTTTACTAACATTTGCTTAATTCTTGATTGAGCTCTTGTTTAACCTTAACTTCAACTGACAGATAATACCCTTAATGAAAAAAAAGAAACCCACAACTGTGACAGATAATTTTCTCACTAACCCCCATCCTGCACATTAGCAAACACATACCCATCCCCAAAAAATACCCCACAAAACAAAAAAATACAAACCAACCAACCAAAAACAAAAAATACAAGCACAAAAACAACAAAAACACACCAAAACCAACCAATCTTTACTAAAAAGATATTTAAAAGAGTTTTAGCTTCTAGACAGAGAAAAGTTGGATTTTTCATTAAAAAAAAAAAACCACAAATAAACACAGAAACACCACAGTTGGATAATTACTGTACCAGCAAGAAATGGCGGTAGTCTAATATCCCACAGCTACTCATGTTCACCGACCAAACTAAGAATCTGTTGCAAAGGCACCATCAATTTTATTCTCTTTTTCTTATAAAGATATTGCCATCTATATACTAAAAGAACTATGCTTACCTGTGATACCCTCTGCCAGTAGATCGGTCATTCTGCAGCACATTGACAGTAGTTTAGTAGTGTAATCATCTAAAAGAATTATCTAAATATATTAAAAAAAAGTTTTCAGGTAAGTTAATTAGCTACAGTAAACCCATGTTACTTTCTTAACAACCCATCATGGAAATTTGAAGCCAAAATCTATTTATTTTCATCACCCACATATAGCAACTTTGCAGTGGAAAATTAATCTCAAATAGCACCAGAAGGCTGCTTCCTACATTCAGGATTTCAAAAGATGAGCTCCATCTTAAATAAGTAGCTTGTCCCCACTACTACTACTAGAAAGTATTTGAAAACTTTCACACAAGCTTTTTGAATTTCTGGTAATTTACCCCATTGCTTGCTTAAGTATATCTGTACTTATTCTAAAACTGTTTCACAGCTTAAGTGGCTCCAACAGGTATCGTACTGCTGAATCCTGCCCCACATGTATTGAACAGCAGTATAATTTTTAAATTAATCAAGTATAAGTCTTTTGAAAGTGATGAAAACGTTGGGGTTTTTTTAACTTAAAAAATAATTGAGACAACTAACCATTTGTCCTTCCTAGACAAGCCCTTAGATTTTTCATTATGTATTACACAGAGATCTGAGTTAGCAGAACTAAAAAGCATTACTTGAATAGAAAACAACTTTAAATGAAAGTGCCATCCATTATATGATACTTATTTGTTCTATACTCAGCAATACTTGTTCAAGTGATTCTATCACTCTTACAAAAATTATTTTTTAAACTATATACCTTCCATTCTTCCTCTTTCCTGCAGTCATCAAACACTAGTGATTTTAGCTCTGTAAGAAGAAACACAGTTTACCAGTTACAGGAATCAAGCTGTTACAAAAAAATAATTCACCCATTTAGTCTCACATGTTTAGAGACCTAAAAAAACACAAACAAACAATCCACCTCTAGAGAATTCTGGACCAAACACTGTATCTACCTGTTTCAGAAAGATGTAGCTAAGGTTTTCATTTTTGCTAATAATAAACAACTTCATAAAGATCAGTCTGAATGACCACAAGCCTGTAAAAGTTTCACTTCATTTCTATTTTTTTGTCAACTCTTTCACTAAATGGATTGTGCACATGCAAAAAGAATTAAGCTACTCTACGATAAGGCAGTTGGACCAACACATTCACAAACAGATGTATTTTAAAATATATGCTAACTCCAGATATCCTTGTTCTTTCTGTAGAATTCCAGTATAAGGCTAAGAAAATACCAATTCTTTCAGAAACTGAAAGTTATCTTAAGGTATCCATCATCTTGTCCTGCTATAGCAACTTTGGGAGAAACATCAATTAAAAAGCTTGTGCAGGATTCAGCAATAGAAGTCAGCCTCTGGTCATGACCCACAGCTTTTCAAGATCATCAGAACTGAGCTGGAACTTTCAGCAGTGGTGTCACCAGGCTAATGCAGGTTTGATTTCACAGCAGTGGTACGTATTAATTAGAAGTCTGTTTAAAACCTGGTGTTTATAAGCACAGGAATAAAGAGGTCTGATTATTCAGTTCTCTTCTGCAGAGAAAATAATTTTAGATTAAGCTAATGACCGCTGCTATCTATTAAAATAACTGGACATTTTTCCCAAATGAAAAGAAGGAAAAAAATAGAAACAGAAGCCTAAAATACAAAAGAGTGAATTCAGCACACATTTTGTGATAATTGCTAAGTGAAAGAACCATAAGAAGTTTCAGAATCGTAGGTGTACATACACCAAAAAGTACACCTGTTTCTTCAGTGTTTATAAATATGAACATATTCACTTGTGTCCAAGTCCTTTTGGCATAACACTGTCACAAGATACCCCATCTCTACCCCCAGTTTCCCATGCCTCAGAATTCAGTTTTTCCAGCTGAGCAGCCTACCTGCTCATCCAGCCTTCACCTCCGTTCAGTTTCACCAATTCTAATACTGCAGAGCACAAAACACTCCCAAAAGCATCACACTTCATGCTTCTCATAGTTGCATTTTACAAAGATGTCCTCCACAGACTCTTTAACAATGACATTTTGAAATATCACAATGATATTTTGAAATATGAATACTTTATGCTTGAGCTTTCAAATACCATCAAGTTACTTTCTGCAGCACTGATATTCTTCATAGCAATTTAAAAATCTTACACTCCACTTCATCTAATAAACTGGCAAAACCACTAGTCTGAGGTTAGTTAAGCAAAAAGCACGTTTCAAGAGGGATGCAATGGGTATATTTTGTTCATGCCACCAAACAGAACTCAAACTCAGTTCTCCTGAGCCTTTCTCTGCTCACACAACTCCTCAAATCCATTATCATTCCTCAGACTTGCCCTCAATTCAACATCCCTCCTGTTACACACAATCCACAGTTTTCAACAAATTCTAGGTCTGCTTAGCCTGGGTAGAGACTCCTATGATTTCTGTCTATATGCTCTATAAAATCGCAGAACGCTTCTCACTCCACAGCTGATACCAAGATGTATTTGTTCATAATACTCAAATCCAAGATGTAACACAAGCACGTTTTTCCTGACGCTTTTGTACTGTGTATTTGTTACCTACATTTTTCTAGGTCTGCATACAAGGTGTAAGAACAAATCTTCAGCCTCAAGACAATTTCATTCATCTTCATATTTTCTGATAATACTCTTAGCAAGGAATTAGTCCTTAGCATTACAGAGGTCTTTTTAATAAACTGAGTGCCTGAGAGCCTTGTTCAAAAATCTCAAATTTATTTTCTCTATAATACTTCTAAGTTACTTGCCTATAAAATCAACCAGAACATAAAAATGCATAATCAAGTTGTGTCTTCAGCTTCATTCCAGTAATTAAAAATAAAAGTCAGCTTTCTCGCATCATTAAAAGAAATTTTATTCCAAGCTAACAGCAGAGCAGATACAGTGTATTCATCCCGCAACATTCCAACCACGATTTGTTTTGTCCTCGGCCTACAGCTGCTTTCACCAAATAACTGACTCGTCCTGGTTTACAGGCTCTCAAAATCATCTCCTTTGTTTCTAGTAAGCATTCTGAATGCTTCAAAAACAATGAGAAACGCAGGTATGAATAGCACCCCATTTTTGCCTAAGCATTCATTTCCTTCTCGCAAATTTCATACCAACCATGCATCTTAGCTACCTTCTCTAATTTTGTCTTCTCTGAATACATTTAATTAGCTTAAGGCATTTTTCTTCTACTTCCCAAACCAGATAAGAACTATACACAACCCCAATGGGACTGAAGACTGATAAACCCCTGTGTGGAGAGAGGGAAAAAAGAAAAAACACCACACCCCCACACCACACCTTGACAAAGTTAATGAGCCATCTATAACACACTTCCTGAAGAAAGGACTAAAACAACTTTCACCAAAAGCAAGTGTTCTGGAAAATAAAGTTGCAGAAATGCTGAATCATTTTTAAAAAATAAATATTCACGGTGAGGCTAGAATCTTATTAAGCAAGTCTAGAATACATTTTAAAGTTGTAAAAAAAACAAAAAAAAAATTCCTTGTGAAAATAAATGTATTTAGACATAGACACACAGATACAGTACAGTAGAGTTAATGTTATCATTTTATCCACAGGAGCTACTGCCTCCTAAATACAGGTAGTTTCTCCTACCCCCATGACTGTGAACATTACGGATAAACTTTCACGAAGGAACCTTTTCACATTTCTGCCTAGATTCAGTCTAAAACACTCTGTACACAAAACACAGGTAAAACTTTGTCTATACACAGAGCAGGAATAAGATACACACTGACAACAACCAGCTACATGAAGCATCAGTATGACAGACACGTTATTTTCAGACAAATCAGCCTTAAAAACAAAACAAACATGTTTGCTGAAACATCAGAAAGTTGTAGTCTTGCAAAGCCCAAAGTAACTCATTATCTAACACAGCACTCTTTTCAGAAAAAGAAGAATCCTTTTTAAAAAAGTTTTCAATATCAATGTTTTATTATTCACACTTGCTTCACTATCACTCTAATCTTTCTTTCTCGCAGTCTTGTCCACACCAGCAACACCATTTGCAGGAGCCCTGATAATGCACTGGTGCTTTTAAGGTCCAACTCCTCTATAAAACATTTCAGGACAAATTGATTGCTTTGCAGTTAAAGGCACAGATAACAACAGAGTAAGACAGGACAAGCAAGGCAGCAAAACCAGGGATTTCTAAAGACAAATTTTTAAACAAAGGTATCTAACTCGTGAACAGGGTACAGATGCCAGCAATCGAGGACTGAACACCACAGAACAGCCTGCTCTCCTCTTTCTCCCCGTTTTCTAATTGCCAGTGACACAGGCACGCAGACCAGAGCTTGCTAGTGGGAGCAGAGGCGGCAAACGCACACGAGAAGGCAGCAGCACCTTCTCATTTCAGTGACTGAGTCACTCACCTGGCTGGGCAGGTCAGGGAATCACAGCTTCAGAACAATTAAGTCTGGTGTGAGGTGGCTACAGTGCCCTTCCCAAAGGTCTACAATACCTGAAATACTATTAGCCCTTCTACTCCACCAAAACACAGAGCTGTTACAATTTCGTTTTCTGTACCAAACACCAGCAGAACCTGTTTTGAAACATGGCAATAAAAATCCACTGTTCATTTATGAAAGTACCTGAGACACCTTCATTTCTTCCTTTTGAAAACCATGAGAGACAACCAGAGAGCCTGGAGCACTCTCCAAAACTGCTGTTTCAGAAGCAACAGGGAAATCTTATAAAAGATGACTTTAGTTTAACCTCTTAAAGAGCAGGCACACCTGACTATATCCTGTACAGCCCACCCTTGTCTCGGAATAAGGTAAAATCGTTTCTATCCAGGTGCTAGCACCGCAGGCACCCGCGGCACGGCCGCCTCCCGCCGAGCGGGCAGCCGAACCAGCCGGGGCAGAGCAGCCGCTGCCGCACCCCGGGCTCCCGCAGAGCCCCTGGGCCCGGCCGAGCCCTCCCGCCGCCTCCCACTCGCGGCAGGCCTGGCCGCCTCAGCTCCGGCACGCAACGTGGCTTCCAACGCGCCTCCAGCCGCGTCAGGAGGGACCGCGGCCCCGTTACGGGTGCCAAGGGACCCCAGACCCTAAAGCGTCGGACAACGAAGAGGCGGCACTTCAGCACCGGCGGCGGAGAGTGCTCCCAGCCGGCCCGCGCCGCCGCCTCTCGAGCTGCCTCAGGCCGCTCCCAACCCGGCGAGAAGGGGACGCGGAGCAGAACCCCACACTCACTCTGCCACACCAAGCCCTTCAGCCCCTGCACAGCCGGCGCCATCTTGATTGCAAACCCCGCCTCGCACCTTCACCGCGCCGCGCCCTTCCGCTTCCCCGCCCGCCGCGCTCTCTTCACAGGCAGCGGAGGGCGCTGCCAGCCCCGGAGGTGGGGCGGGATGGTGCCAGCCCCTCAGGAGCCCCCTTTCTCTGCCATGATGATGTCCGATGTCCGCGTTGGGGAAGCGCCCAGTGACTAGGGCTTGTCCCCTGAGGAAAGAGCGTCCGGTTCCTGCTCAGCAGGTGAGCGCAGGAGCCGCCTCCCGAGCCGGCTCCTGGTGCGATGTGAGGAGCAGCCGGGACTCCGCGAAACCTGCCGCGGTCCCTCGTCCTCTCGAGGTGTAAAACTCTCCTTGCCGCCCTGGCTCCCTCCTAAGAACGGGCCCCGGGTTCCTGGCCACGTATGCCACCGAAGAAAGCACCGTCGGTTCATAGAAAGACACCGCTTCTTGACGCCTAAAAGTCGTCTGTCAGGAGTTATAGCGTGAAGGCAGGAAGGCATGTTATCAAGGGGGAACCGGCAGCTCCTATGAATGCAAAGAAATGAGAGGAAAATTTCTCTTTCTGCAAGGTGAAGCGTGAGGAAGGGCAGTTCGCAGTCGGTGTCCCATTCCAAGGGGTGTACGACAATTCCTGACAGAAAAAAAAGATCCTTGTGAGTGGACAAAAATGGCAATAGATAATAAACAGAACAGTAAATTTTGAATTTATGTTGGCCTTAGTTATTTTATTTTACCTGTAAAATAAAGTGAGTTTATTTTACCTGTAGAAGCAATACAGAAACCGCGTCGTGTAAAAGGAGGGAAAAACCCACCACTCAGATGCCTAGAAGTTCAGTGCTAGGTTGGGCTCATTTCAGCAGGGTTTGGTGATTGCTGGCAGGCTCTTGTCTGGCAGGGAGGAGGGAAGGTAATGTGGCCTCCTCTCAACCCAGGGTGTAAACCTATGGTGACAGCTCTGCTGCAACATATCACTAGTCACAGCAGGATCAGCCCAAGCTCGTCCCCGTGGCAAGGCTGGAATAAAGTTCTGACAAGATGTGCACTGCAAAAAGTAAATCAATATTTATTGGACTGCTTTTCAACTGCCTAGATGTGGTGAGTGGAACTCATTTGCTTTGAAACTGTTTTCAATTAT
This sequence comes from Nesoenas mayeri, assembly GCF_963082525.1. Classification (NCBI taxonomy): domain Eukaryota; kingdom Metazoa; phylum Chordata; class Aves; order Columbiformes; family Columbidae; genus Nesoenas; species Nesoenas mayeri. The sequence continues at coordinate 16,324,277 of NC_137554.1, read as the reverse complement.
ATTGCCCTCTTTGTAAAAGTAAACCGAAAGTTAGAGACTGTCTGACTTGCACTTCTACGTTCATATTTTGTTACTATTACGCTTTTGCGGTGTTTGCAAGTGACTGAAAAATAAAATTTTAGGACCCAAGGTCTTTCAAAGTCTGCCAACAGCTGAAAACTGGATTAATAGGCAGATTCAGAGAAGAAAGTAATAAAGTAATATGAACTACGTACCTGTACCAAATCTCATTGGTTTCATAAACTTTCTGTGCTTAAGGAATCTCAGCAAATACATCATATCAGTAAAATGTGTTTTTAAAATGTAATATTTTAAGTTACTAAGATTGTTAGTTTTTTAATTTTCCAAACAAAATATTTCACTCTGTATTTATAATTTTTTTTTACATCTTCCTTTTCAGATCTTTTCAGCTAACACAGGTAAATCTTCACAATTGTGTTTTGGTTTTACCTGCTTATTTTTGAATGTGTCTGAAGGAAACACATGTGTGATTTGTAATGAGACATTCTGTAAGTTCTAGCAGCTTCATGAACAAAAAATGTTTTAAAGTTTGATTGAGCTTTTAAAAATCTATGTTGATATCTTTATAAATTTTAAACCTCTTTTTTAGGAGTTCCAATTCTGTCAGACACTAGCACAAAGATTCTGACAGACCACTTACGCATTGACACTGGTGTGAACCAGGGAGAACACTTAGCTGGACAAATTGCGCTGTTCATTACCTACATAACTGTGCTACAAATAGGATTAGAGCTGTCCCATATTTGCACCCAATTAATTGTTGTAACTTTTAATTTAAAAAAAAAAACAGCACCATGAGAAGCATGATCTCCTAAGTGCTAATATTTCCAATGTTTTATCACATTTTGTACTTTATTCAATGTCATATTTTGTGCCTACAGCTCCTATTGCCTTAAATGTAAATAGTGACTAGTTTAAGATATAAGGAATGCAAGATTGCAAGTATTCATTCATTCTCTGGTGATAGTACACATTCCTGCATATACTGCACTATCAAGAGTCTTAAATGCTTAATTATTGCAGACATGATTTACAAAACAAGCATTTGATCCTATTCATGTGTGGAATACTGTTGACAATGATTGTAGATTCGCATATGGATTATACCCAGTATTTTTAAAAATAATTAGCATACAGGAGTTTTAAGAAAAATAGCCATAATCACAACGTGATATTATGAGATAAAGCAGCAGTTAGTACAGTAATTAATAGATTACATAACTGAAGAGAGGAAATAGCACTCCAAATTCAGTGGAATAACTATCATCTGAAAATTGGGTCATGTAGATGCTTGATAAGGCACTGAACAATGTTTTTGTCAAGACTGAACTAAATTCAGGAATGACTGAAATGGGTTTTTTTAATAATTATTTTCTTTTTGGTTTTAGGTTTCTCTGTGTCTATATACAATGTGACATCACGAAGCATTTGTCTCAGATGGCCCAAGTTTTCAGGAGCCTCTTCTTACAGAGTCACAGCTACAGCTGTGAATACTGTAGGCCATTCATTACTGGCTCATTTTAGCGATGTTACATTCAAAGGATCTCTCACATCATTAATTCCCAATACTAATTATGCTATACTAGCAGAAGCCATTGACAAGAATGGAATTATTCTTGCAGCAACACAGATTATGCAATCAACAGGTTAGTAAAAGAAATTTAGTGAAGTATCATTTCCATTGACCTTTGTAGGACTGTGATTTTATCCTTGATGTTTCATTGTACTGGTAGGGAACAGCTGCCATTCCTGTTGAAACCTTTTGCTGGCTCGTCTACTAAGTTCAATATTAGCATGATTAACTCATTTTCCCCTCTGCTTTTTTTTTAAATATATATCTTTCCCTGACCTGCCACACACAGCTTGCTCAGACTGCAGCTTTCCAAATCACCTACCCTTTCATTACAAATACAGATGTGAAGCTATATACATTTTTCAGTACCGATGCTGATAAACAGTATTTTTGTTTCATTCACAAAAGGACTTCCAGAATATAAGTCATTGATGTATATTGATGAAGAATCTACATAAACAGAAGTGCTTTTTTTATTCATCACTGAAATGTAACTGAAAAAATATTCTGTTTAAATTCCGGTTTTAAAATAATTTAACTGATAATTTTAGAAAAAGCCATTATTTTTACAGTAGAATTTGCTTCTTATAAAAGTAATTATTACAATTAAAATTGAAAATAAACCAGTAGCAGTGTTTGTCCTGATAAGCATAAAAGAACCTCTATTGCTAGCTTAATTATGGCAAAACAGATATGAATTATGAATATTCTAGAATTTATTTCTGATATAAATCATGTGCTATATATTCTTAACTTGACTGCTGTTAGGCAAGCAACTCCCTTAGACTTGTGTAAGGATTTCATGCACAGATTTTTTTTATCAATTGTTACAAAAGACAATATTTTAAAAGGAAAAAAAGAATACTAGTGAATAGCTTGTTCAAAGATTGCAAAAGACCCACCTGCAAATGTTCCATAGGCATGGTCATATAGAATATATGTTACCATTTTTTCAAATGGAGCAAAATAAGTTGTCTGACTGTAGCTGAGTAAGAAAATGCTTGGGACTAAGAGAGCAGACATAATGCTCAGGAGTTGTATAACGGTGTATGACGCTTGCTGGAGTCTCCAAAATCCCAAATTAGCTGCCTTGCTATAAGTAAGTTTGCCTCAAAGTGCGAACTGTCGTCCCAAATACTTTTAAATTCCTTTTCTTAATTTTAGGTGGGCTACACCTTCATTTCATCTTTTTTTTTTTTTTTCTTCTCTTCTAGTGAGTTTTTTGCAGCCTTGCAATAGATGGAATTGCTCTACATATGTTGATTCGACTCTGATTGCTGAATATAAATTACTTGTGGTTAAGAAATACACCCTCTGCAGTTATTTTTCTGACTGCAGTACACAAGAGCTCTTTCTGAATGGCCTGCAGCATAGCATAACAGAAGAACATATAATTGCAATATTTGATATGTCATGTTATTGTACATCTAATTATATGTGCTCTGAGGAGAGGGTTGGATAAGATGACTTCCCACAGTCCCTTCCAAACTTAGTTATTATATGTAGCTCTGATACAGAAATGTCCGTGATTCAGCATCCTGTTTCAGGCTGCTTTGTATAAACATCCACTCCTTCTTTGTATATATTGTTTTCTGTAAACATCCAGTATAGTTAGTTTTCTGTAGAGCAAGACCAAAAAGAGACCTCTCAGTGCAACCTAGGTTGAATAATGGTCATTTTAAATAGTGATTTCAAGAGTGCTAGAATATTTTTATTGAAAGATGAAAGTTGGTCTAGAATATCGCAAGTGTCTGTGTATTTTGTTAACGCTAATTTAAACTTCATTTAACTTAAATTTTAAACATTCATAGAAAGCATAGGCCATTATCCTACACTTTGTGAAATGTTCAGGGCACTTGGTGCTTCACAGGGCTGAGTTCCCCAGCTTCAGTATGTTTATCGTTATTTCCGTTTTAGCTCCTGACATACCTGTTATTGACCAAGCTTATTCAAAAGTTAGCAACAGTATCACAGTGGAATGGAGACCGGTACGTGGGGCTACTAGTTACCTGATGACTGCACAAGATAGAGATTCCTGCATTGAAACTGTAGTTACAAAATCTCCGGGAACAGTAATGGGACTGAAACCTGCCACCTTGTACAGAATCACTATCAGATCTATAAATTCAGGAGGAAAAAGCCAACCTTCACCTTTCAGAAAAGCAAAAACAGGTGGACTTACAAATTTTTATTTCAAATTCTGTATTGTTGTCATAACATAAAACATTCATGCAAGCTTTTTTTTTTTTTTTTTAATTTGAACAGAAAACAAACAGTATAGCCCAGTACTGAATTATTGTAATATTGTATGTTAAACTGTATTGATCACATTCTCCTTTCAGTTTTTGAGGACTAGAATTTGGCTTAATGACCAGGACAAGAGTCTGAACTAATGGTTTACTTTGACAGTACTGTAAGTTAAACATTTAGTAGAAAGTTTTACTAGAACTTGTATGAATATTTGTAGTTTATTTTAACAAAATCTAATTTTATTTAAACAAAAGACATAACTTGAGGGAATGGAAGAAATGAAGAAACAACTAAAAGTATAAAGTAATGAGATAATGTAAAACTTAGAGGACAGGAAATGCAATGTGTTCTTGGTGATTTTCATTCTCCCACACACTTAACCTTTCATACTTTGTGTATGTGTTACATTCATTTTACAAAACCTATATTATCGTGATGAATGCACCAAATCAGTTTCCATATTTATTCCATCAGTCTTGCACTAATTTATTTTTCTGTTTCTCTTGTTGCTAAATTTATCTCCCAGAGCTCGGTGATTGTCGTTTCTGTGTCTTCATTTCAAATTTGGCTCTTTCAAACAGTATGACCAAGAAAACAAAAGCTTAATTGATGTTCTTTCTCAACAGTCCTGGCTGCTCCAGTTCTTTCTGTTAGTTCGCCGAGTTGTGACTCTATTGCAGTGAGCTGGAAAGCTGTGTATATGGCAGCTGGATTCTCTGTGTCCCTCATGAGATCTGATGGTTTGGGCAGAATGCTGAAGGAGAACACCACCAATACCTCCTTGATATTTACAAATCTAGATCCAGGAACTCTCTATACTATCAAGGCATATGCCTGGAATGTTGATGGGATACCTGGAGATGATTTTACTTATAACCAAAGAACAAGTAAGATATTTTCTTTTTTGAAACTAAATAAGCATTAAGAAAAAATATATATTTATGTGTATGTATGATCGTGTTATGTTTTTCTAAGATACACTGGGCAGATTTTCCAGTCATATAATTTTTACCCCATCTTGAAGTTCATGAAACCTCAGTTGACATGGCTATGTTTAACAAATATTACTGAGTCAAAGATAGCACTAACTACCACTAAAGTTGTACCTAGGACAGGCCTGGATAAGGATTACACAAGCTTAGACTGATTTAAGGATTTTTCTAACTGTGAGAAGCAAATTTTTAAATAAGGCAAGGAGATTCAACAAAAAGCTTTGTGACAGCGTACAACTAGAACTATTTATTCAAAAAAATGTCGAAGGAGGGTAAGGTCTGCACCACAAAAATTGTATTTAGTCTGCAAGTTCTGAAAAAGATGATCTTTGTAGGCATGTGCTATGTTATGTTTATGTGTTCCAAACTGATATACCGTAGGTCCTAATGCACCAGCGGACGTGCAAGTAGCTTTTAATCGTGGTGCTTTAAGAGCTATTGTTTCTTGGATGCCAGCAGAAGGAGCTCTAATTTACAGCGTGACAGCCTCCAGTGGACTCTTGAAACTGAAGTGCAACACATCTTCTGCCTCCTGCGTGGTGTCATCACTCCAGTGTGGCTCTGAATATTACTTTTCTGTCACAGCATACAATGATGCTGGATCTAGTAAACCTACTGATGCAGTAAGCTTAAAGACTAGTATGTGTCATTCATCCTTGTATAGCTTATGGCATTTAAAAAAACATTTCTTTCATTTCAAATGTAAATTAGTCTATTACAATTCATGAGTGGTTCTCAGTTATTTCTGCTTCTGAACTGTGTGCATGAACTGTGCCATATACCTTTCTATTTCAGGGACAATAACCTAAACTTCATATTTTTGTGAGAAAAGCTTACAATCATCTATATATTGTTGCCTGAAACAGTAAACTTGCATTTTCCTCTTACCCGAAGTACCTGTTCTAAAGTCCATTTTCTGAGAGTAAACTAATGTAAGTAATAACAGATCTTTTGTGCTGTATCAGGTCTGTCACAAATAGATTTGGAGAAATCTGTGAGGGAGTGGCCTTTGGCTGAGAACCATTTGAGGTTAAGTCTAGTTAGAAAGGAGGTTCAACAAAACTGCATTCAGCTGAAGTAGCTAAACGGAGATACCATCACAGACCATTCTCGGGTAGCAGCTTTGTCAGGAAAAAAGGTTGCTCAGTTCAGCTCCTTAGCACCGCTGCTATGTCAGAGTCTATAGCTTCCTGACCAGTTAGATCAACTGCCTGTGCAAGCAAAACGTAAACTATTTATGTTATTATGTGCTACCTTAAAGATACAACATTATTTACTTAATTATTTAATGCAACCTCCCTTATTTTGACTCCTCATTGATATGAGCAACTCAGGGCAAGAGACAACTTTTAAGCTGTGGGCTCTGATCTCAGCCAACATTGCATCAGCTAGATCATATATATTAATTCTAATAGCAGCAAACTAAACTCTTTGAACTAGAAGTAAATGTTATTTAAGCAAAAGCCATGGAGTTTGCAGTTTAGTATGACGTTTTGGGATGCCACGAGAAAGGAAATCGGAGGAAAGGACAGTTCTATTCAGACACAGCCAGTGATTTTCATACCAATATATAAACGGTTTTTACATAAAGGGTTTTTGGATGCCAACTGCTATTCAAGCTGTGCCAGTTCCTTTTGAAATACTGCCTGGTGCCACTGGCTTTGTTTACAGGCACTTCTCAAGCAGATCTCTTTTCTGTAAAACATGAAGGTAGCTTCTATTTTGTTCTGTAAAAATAATACTTTTAATCTAAATGTAACTACCGTCCTCTGTACTGTAAAGGCATAAAAGTTGCTGTTTTCTTGAACAAGGCAGAACAGTTTAAATAGAATAATTCTATATATTCCTCTTTTCCTTTATTCTCTGAAAGTGTAACTTCAATAAAAATATTCTGATTACAATTCTTTTTTTTCTTCCACTTTAAATATGTTGTTTTTCAGTTCCTTGTGCACCGGTTAATATATCAATCGAAGAGGATGAACCTGGCCACTTGTTGGTATCATGGTCTAGCGTCGATTTTGGTCATTATTACGTGGTTTTTGTGAAGAGTGATGATGGCTTGGAAGTGCACTGCAACACATCACATACTCAATGCCATTTCCAGTCGGACTGTGGCTTCACTTATGTCATTAGTGTGTTTGCATATAACAAGGCAGGGCAGAGTCCTTTAGGTGATGTATTCAACTACACTACTGGTAAGTAGCAACATATTCTTGAAAATTCATTTTAGATCATTTAACTATGTTTATAGTAGAGCTGGTTGGACAATTTTATTGAAAGATAATGACTTAAACTTCTATTTTTATTCAGTGTTTGGGCAAAATACATGAAGGTTGGCAGAGAAAAAGAACCACTTTACATTGCAGTTGAATTGAACTTGCATAGTCAAGTGCAACAACATGTTACAAACTTGAAAATAGTTTAATGATTGACAATCTTCAGGCAAGGACATATGAATAACACACAGTCCTGGCATGACATTTGAATTCTGGTCCTGTTTGTTTGTTTTTCTGTTGCCTTATGAAGGGTCTACCAAAGTCTTAAAACTTCCTCATAGAGAGTTTTCACATTTGGAAAATGAAAAAGTAGTGAGTTCAATGGGAAATTGTGAAGAACATTTTTAGATTTATTTAACCTCTAGATGCTTTGTAATTTAAAATACCAGGGATATGCATAATTCCTATGCCTAACCCATGCGTTAGAATGCCCGCTCTTGAAAGGAGGGGTACTGAATTGATTCGAGAAACAAGTCTGGAATTAATTGGACTGTTCGCACAATACCAGTGACTTTTGGAGATTTGAGACACGAAGCACATGGAGAAGTGAAACGCGTCTCTTTGGTTTTGCACCAGTTTCCAGGTGATGCTCAGGTATCCCTCTGTGCCCTGTCTCTGTCCCCAGCGCCCTGCTGCCCCAGCGACCTCCGCGCCACCGCCGTGTCCAGCCACGCCGTACAGGTGACCTGGGCCGCTGTCCGCGGAGCTGAACTCTACCAAACGCGAGCTGCCGGCGGGGGCGGCCTGGAGCTCTGCAACGGCACCGCCACAGCCTGCACCCTGTCCGCCCTGCGCTGCGACACCCGCTACAATGTCACCGTTTATGCCTTCAGCGAGGCCAGGGGCAGCAACATGTCGTGTGCGTCTAAGCCTGTGGCAACAGGTATTACGATCATTCTCATTTTTCTTTAGCAGAAGAAATAATTAGTTAGACACTTTCATGATAATATGGATTAAAAGCATTACTAGACTGCTTCTGATAACTCCAAGTTTTTGAAAATCAGATTTACAATTCATCTCTGATTTTGTGTGTAAAATCCTTATGTTCTCAGTTCTGTCACATGCTCTGAATTCTCACCAGAAGTAAACATTTAAGGATCATATATGTTTTCCAAAGCAGCTTGTCAGTTCTAACTGGAATTTAATTTTAATGTGTAACTTATACAGTATGCATAAGCAATCTGTTTAAATACTCTTAATATTAAATATTTCAGCTCCCTGCAGTCCTGAAATTCAAAATATCTCAAAGGAGGCTCTTTCTGTAATCAGCGTGCACTGGCAATCTAACAATGAAGAAGCTACATATATTGTCACTGCCAGAGGAGAGGCTGGACTTTGGCATTGCACAAGCTCTGGAAGCTCCTGTACCCTAATTAATCTTCCCTGTGGATCTACTTTCTCTGTTAGTGCTATAGCAAGATCACCAGCAGGACAGAGCTTACCAAGCTACAGTGTCCCCTTAGAGACAGGTATGTGGGAAATATTTAGCAGCATAATATTAAAATAGTTCTATGTCTCTCTAGATGTTTTCGGCATTACAGTGTGGCACAGCTGACTAAAATATGATAATGTAATCCACTAATGTAATGCATAACTGCCTTGTCAGCATTTTGACTTTTCATATTACCAGGAGAGGCAATGAGGTGATGTCATGTCAACAAATAAAGAGTGTGAAGAACAGATTAAAAGCACATCCTATCCACATTTGCTGCTATTAATTTGCTAGCAGAGTTTTGTCCTGTACCAATTACCCAGACAATCCTTAGGCGCAGTTCAGACATTAATGTACACCAGGATCTATTTTTAACAGGCAGTTTAGCTGCAGTCATTATTTACATTGTAGAGAGGAGACTTTAAAAAGAAATGGAACCAGACTAAGGTATATGTCTTGAGGTGCAGAGACAAACCCTGCTTAATTAAACTGCAAATGTACCCTGATATTCTGATGACAAGTTTTAGTAATTTTTAGTATCTTGATGAACAGTCATCTTAGAATAATTCTAGGGTTATAACTCTCTGTTATAGATAAATTGATCTTATATTGACGTTCTGTTTATTAGAAGCTTGCTGGAATAGTCAAGTATTTTTCAGCATGCTAATATTTGCCTGGAAAGTGTGCATGTCTTCATTCCTTTGCTCTTGATCCTGTACTGTTCTAACTGAAACCTCCCCAAATACCTTTCCATTTCCAAGTACAAAACAGAATTGACTGCTCTATTTTTTTGTCCCTTTTAAGCTCCTTGCTGCCCTAGTGACCTGATACTAACTCAAGTGACAGAGTCTGTAACAAATATCAGCTGGTCTGTTGGGATGGGTGCACAGACATATGTAACAACACTGGAGTCTCCAAAAGGACGGGCAAAGTGTCACACCCTTCAGAACTACTGTCTCCTGGGATGCATCACGTGCGGCACCAACTATACAGTATCTCTGAAAGCAATCAGTGAAACGGGTTTGACATCCAGTTGCACATATCAAGGATATTCTTCCAGTATGTAAATTGTAAATGCAATTGGGAGGAAAGACTCAATATACAACTTACTTTGTATGGTGTTTCTCTTATACAAATAGTGCAGCTGAAATTCAATACAGTTAATACACTCACAGTTCCTTCTTTTGAATAAATGCACTTTGGATTATTGTCATGTATCATTTAAACCCTGTTCTAATCACAGCCCTCAGGTGGCCATATAAAAAAGATTTGATAACATTGCTCCAGAACCAATCTTTTAATTTAAATTATGCCATGGCATAATGACATTTTAGAGACCACAAGAGGATTCTGGGCACTCCAGGGTAGCCCTGGTGCCTTGTCCTTTATACCTTGATATGCCTTCATAATCAGGAGAGTGCAACAATATTCCAGCGTGTAAAACAATGGCTGAATTCCAGCTCCATAATATGAGCCTGAAAGAACATTTTCTTTCCTAGTTCAGTTCAATAATTATTTTGGCTTTCTGTGAAATAATAATTTCTCATTGAAATACTGGTATCTAGTGTGATAGTAATCATATCATGTGGTTTAAAATGCACTCTAGGAACTTGTAATGTATTGTGGGTTTGCAAAATGTGCATATTAATGCTTCTTATTTTATTAGGTGCTTGCTGCCCTTCTGGGGTGAAGCTATATCGACTCGGCAATAATGGTATCAGGGTATACTGGCGAGCTTCTGATGAAAAGATAAACTACATTACTGATTTACATGGCTCCAAAGGCAATTTCACCTGTAGCCCTAGCTTGGGTCTAAGTCACTGCGATATCACTGAGATACCTTGTGGGGATGTCTACATGGTGGTAGTGTCCCCAGTTGCTGATAAGGGGCCGAAGCTTACATTTTGTCCCAAAAAAATATATTCAGGTAAAACTTAAATTTCTTTGAATGATGTTTTTTTTGACCATGCAAGTAAAGGTGGCATAGAACAGAAGATTTCTATTCTAGTTCTGACTCCAGAGTAAAACTTGTGGGTGCTATCTTGCAATATCTGTGAAAGGAACTTCACAGGAGTATTTTGGGACTGGACACACTTATCTACACAAGTGCCTTTTAACTGGGTCACCCATAATCCAGTGAATACAGAGAAGTTACTTTTCAGCTGTGAGGTTAGCAGTGGTTAGAACACAGAAGCAAATAATTGAAGATTTTAAATTAATTAATCCCCAAGTGCACATTTTAAGTAAAAATTGTTTAAAGTGGTAGTTACTTCCTTGGGATTCCTTTCTCAGGGGATAAAAATTTAATGTTATAAAGCTACTGCTATCTGACAGGATTGCGCAGTTGTCTAACATGCACTACATTCTACAGACTACAACTGTTTTCCATCTTACAACCTGATACCTAACATTGATACTACTGTTTCATATCATTTCAGTAACCTGTTCTGGAAGCTCCGTTGGAATGGGTAAGAGCATACAGTACATTCATTCTAAATCCATGCTGTTAGTAACAAACCTGTTAGTGTCATGTAACTCCAAATAAAATGCAAATAATATGTATATTTTATAGTCAAGGCTTGTGTTAGTGTTATGCAGCCTTGTCTCACCACCCTATCTCATCATGTATAATTAAAAATCTTACCTATATTGTGACCTGTTTGCCATCATGCATTCCACACTGTCACAACATTTACTGTTTATCTGATAGCACATAATAAAAGGCAGGCTTATCTTCTGTAGCCTTGCCATAGGCCATCACAGATTAAGTCACATTTCTGATTTTTATTTTAAAAATAAGTTTTAAAAAAAGTGTGGCTTACCTCAACCTGTTCTACCTTATTTCTTCTGGTGTTTCAACAGAATAGTCTTGTGCTATATTTGCCTATGTAAACTGCTAGAAACAACTCTGAAAACAGCCACTGAATCAAACATTTACCAAGACTGTTGCTTTTCCATACTTGAAATTATCTTAATTTCTTCATTCTGTTGTAGTGATTTATAGAGGAAAGAGCAATGCAGAACAACATATCTAGATAAAAATTCTGATTCAGATAATGAGGTAAGTTATCAATCATAATTCAGATTACGATGTATTAATTAAACATTTCCTGCTGCTTAAATCCTTGGGATTTGAGGGATAAGCTTCACCACTCCTGTATACCCTAAATATAACTGGTTTGTGAAAATCTATCATATTTAACTCGGAAACCTCACGTCTGCTCCCACTATCAATACTTATTTGACCTCTCCTCCATTTACAATAAAACCCTCTTCCACTTCATTAAGACTTTTCTAATACTATCCTATAGTTTCCCAGAAAAGCCCTCAATATCCAAAAAGATCAAGAAACCTGCCAGCATTCATTTACTTTCTCTGGTAGCTAAAATTGCTCATTCTCCAACAAAAGTACTGGTGTTCTTGACTATTTACTGCCCTTGTCTCAAAAGGGTGGCAAGAAGTCACTGCTGATTCTGCCCCTAACCCAAGACTGATCATCTCCTCTTTGCCACTGTGCCATTTGCACAAAATAAACTCGCCAGAATCTCACTCTTCAATAAACTGATTGTAGGTGGTCCAAGAATTATATGTTGCTTCTTAGAACATGATCTGTGCTTATTCACTGTCAAACAAGTCTTTCTTGAGGCAACATTATTTTAAACTGCCCTGCATCACTTAATAAAAGTTGGTTTTCTCATTTAAGTAAAAAAAAAAAGGTAAAAATAAGTATTGTTCACAACTTTCTTCCTCACAGGTGTTTTTTTTTTTTTTTCCTTTGCAGTTATCATTGTCAAACACTGTCACCAAAGCCTAAGCATTTAACCAGGTGGCTATTAACTGGATTTTGAGGGGTCTAAAACAATCAGTTTATTTTGGAATCAAATTCAAGCCACAGCATTCTTCTTTTCATATAAAGAATTCTGATATTTCCATGCTTAATCATAATTCTGATATATTTTAAGCACTTATAAACTGTTGGTGGGGTTTTTTTTTGTTTTTCCTAGTATACAGACATTCACATGTCAAAATTACACAGTACAACCTTGACAATGCTGTAGTACTATTTTCTTCAGCTTCTCTCATTTTCATGATTGAAAGCGAGAAATGCAATTATAACATGATGTAGTATTTGCATATCTGTTAAGAAAAAAGCAACAAGCTGAAGCTGAATCAAGATTCCAAGAAAAACCTCATTGATTCAGCTCAAAAAAAAAACCAAAAAAGGAAAAAAAGTTAGAAATTTACCAAAACAGGGAAGAAAAGCAACACAACCAAACTGAGTCAGATCCATGCTTCCTGCTGTGGCTGCGTGTTTGTTGCAGGTGTTGTTACTCAGAAATTAGACCTTGTCTAATAATAAACAACACCGCTGGTATGTGTCACTGGCACTCAGAGAGATGATGAAAAATTTGTCAGGATTAGTTTCAGGTTCTCTCCAGGTTGACCAACCACCAACCCCACATACCTTTTAAGAGAAAAAAAAAATTGAGAATCAAGAAAATTCCTCTTGAAGACCTAAAAGTAGGTGGCATATTGGTATGCTAAACAAAACTAATGTTTTCAGAATAATATCTGTGAAATCATTTAGACTGACCCATCAGGTGACTAAAACCACCTAGGTTATTTTATGATAAATGCCTTCATTAATGCTTACTTAATAAAAGTTTCAATTAAATGAATAATTATTTAAGATGTATTAGTTTCAATTACACAAGCATGTACACTTGCAAAAAAAAAAAATGTATTGTTCCAAATACAAAATATTTCTAACTTAGATAGGCTGTTTTCAGTCCAGTAAAGAAAATAGCAAAAATCTGTCCTTAAATTGGTTTCAGATTTGACCCAAAATTGCTGAGATTTAAGAAGTGTGTTCTCCCACACTCAACTATTTCTGAGGAAGAGAAGGAAGACACAAACACATACAAAAGCCCCACAAGCAAGCAAACAAAAAACACTCTCACCACACTCACACAAAACAAACAAACCCAAACACACAACAAAATAATCCCACACCCCACCACTGCAACAACTACATAGCAGAACCTCAGGTGGCATTTAAATAGTTTTACCCAGCTAGTGGATGTCTCCCATAAAGTTATGTGCATTTCATAGCAGTGCAGGAAGGGCTCAAACATCTACCAAAGCCAGAAGAAATCATCTTTCAGGTTCCCTTTAAGAGATGCTGGCTATTTGTATACTGTCTTTGAGATAGGACAGTAACATTCAGCTGTAAATACTGAAAGTATGAGCTCATTCACGTTTCTTTGTCCACATACAAATGAAAGTATAAAACCCATGGGTATGCATGGTGTAACCACGATCGGATCGGATGACCGGATAAATTGCCACGCCATTCAAATTACCTGTTTCCATACAGATTGACAATCAAAATACCACTTCAAGTCAGATACATGCAAGTCCTTTTGTACTAATTACCTGCATAATTATGTGGCAGTAGGTAGATGCTAATCTCCAGGGCCAAAGCCTTGACCTCACCTCAAAATAAAAGAATGAGTTTGCTACTTGTTGGGATCTGAAATATTGTAGCATCTTCAAAAGAAAAAAAAAAGTCAAAACAAAGTAGAGGTGTATTTCTCAAATTAGCATTACTAGTACAGATAAGTACTTATTGTTGGAGACACAGGAAATTCCAAAGACAAATTAGGAATGACTACCCCAGCACACATGGCACAGTGTAGAAGCTTCAGGTTCACAGTGCAGGGTTTGTTGTGCTTTTACCCTGAGAACCAAAGAGGAACTGCACAGGCTGTGTCACACGGAAGGTCTGCAACTGTATGTCCTGGGGCAACTCTCACAATTCCTCAAATTAAAATTAGCAAAAGTTTCCTTCTAATGACCTCAAGCCACACACCCCCTGCAGCTGTATCGCTGGCAACTGCATCAGACCTGTCAGCATTGCAGACTCCACCGACCCCACAGTTTCTGATGAGCTGCTTTGTATCTGTTCCTTCTGGTTTCGAGGAAGGTCACATGAAATGAAATGGCATCAGAAAGACAAAAATAGTCGCTGGATCCAAACCCAAGAGCTGCAAGATACTAAATCCCAATGATAAGGCGCATGTCTACATTTAAATAATTGTCATGAATATTGTGGTATCCATTATACTGCTAGCTCAAGTATATAAGACGTATCAAATTACAAGCAAAATCAGAAAGGACTACTGATTGAAAAATAAAAGCAAAGTCCTCAAATTACTGCACTTGTAAGAGATAACTGGCATAGGCCAGTCTTTCCATAAGCTGTACCAAAATGTTCACTATCCTGGAATAAGGTGGCTCTCCCCACTTTCAGGTCAGATTTTTCTCAAATATCTGGATTTTGCCTGCAAATAAACCATTCTTTCATTGTCTTTCCCAACTATGGCAGAGGAGGAGGAGCCCTGAAGGAACAACTGGAAATCAATAATCCGTTTTCCCTGACAGAACACTGGCCTTGCAGCCTCTCTGCCCAAGAATGTACTTGTTCAGAAACTCATAGGCTGAAGGTTAAAAACTAACAAGTCCAAAATAAACCTTCCAGTGGCAAATAAGGTAAATTAGTTGTCCTTACTGCCTGGACAGAATCCATGCCATCTCCTGGCAAACTGCAAAGACAGTTCCAAGCATCTACTAGCCAGGGTATTTCTTAAATGGCTAACAGAGTTTTTCTCCTCCTGTATTAAATGAGAGTTCAGTATTTTAGTTTTGCAATGCAATGGACTGAACTTGTTGAAGCCTGTATTTTTTTTTTTTAAAGCTCAGATTCAAAATCAGATAAAAACAGAAGCAGACAATACCTGAACAACCTCAGTATTAGAATATTTGGAATACTAACAATATAGAAAACAATAAATAAGTGCAGGGAAGACGAAAATACTTAGTTTGTTATTTTTGCTTCTTTGAATACTATGGAATGAAGTGTATTGTTAGGAATTCAAGCAGGGGGTTTAAAAATACCCAGTACTTAAATATGCCTAGATGCCCTGCATCACACACAAGGAAAAAAAGACACAAATATAAAATGTATTTGTTCTTCCTATTTTTGAGCTGCTGCATTTCTTTGTTAGCTGTATCTTCCTTATAAGGTTCTTATTACATAAAATCCCTTATTTGTACAAAGTGTAACTTAGTCTGAAAATGAAACAGAGGAACTCAAACGCTCTTCAAACTGTCAATGAACATGCAGGGAAAAGCTGACACCCAGTACAAAGGAATTAATTGAGAGTTTATTCCAGATGGTTCTCCTCACTCAGTACACAAGTCATCAGAATAATCTATCAAATAGACCTGGACTTTAACGATATTATTTTTCTATAATGCATTTTGGGTTTGGCTTTGAAATCCTGTTTAAAAAAAAAAAAAAAAAAATCTGCCAGATGAAATGTTCAGCACAAACTGCAATCCTTACTATTTGTAAAAAATATGATTTAAAAAAGGACACTATCAGGTAATTCTTATTTTAAATGTTTACACTTATAAAAATGCTTTGGAAGCTTGAAACTGAAATCCTTTGTAGCAATTTTCTTCTTCTACCTCCCTCTTCCCATCTTAAAAGCCTTTATTAGCCCAAGATTATCATAAATGACGGAGTGCAGCTGCTGATTAAAAACATTAAAAGACCACAACTGGATAAATTGTGTTTTTTTGAAAAAAATGGAAGCTTACATGGATTTTTTCTCCAACAAATAAAATGCATAGACGGCTACGGTACTCATCCGTCAACCTTTACAGTGTCCGCTTGAGGTAGCCTTTCTAAAGAATTACTAAACAAGCTACAACATAATCTAAATATTTGCATCAAAACCGCTATCTCCTCAAAAGTCCACTCTCAATTCAACACCAGTGGTGATCAACAACATAATACATTTTAAAAGCTCTTGAAAAAACAGCAGGTACAGTGGACATAAATGTTAGTTCTAAATCTGCAGCCCTCCATGTACATTGTATGCACATAAATATCTCAGCTATAATACACATTCAAGATCCATCCCTAAAATCGATACTATCATGTAAAGCACAGCCATGCTAACTTCAGGATACAAACCATAATTCCACGTCTACAAAATGAAAGTAGAATTAGTGGCAGTTTATTGCCCCATACAAATTTAACCAACATGGCCACCATGCCAAAGGAATTAAAACATTTTCAGGACATATGTACAGACTGTACATTTCAGAAACATCTGAACAATAAAAATGCAAGAACAATCTCTGCGTTATGAATTAAACTAAACAAATGGTTTGAAACCGTCAATGCATTGAATGGGTTTACAAAGGCACTTCCCTACCCAAAATAGGAAATGACAATCTGCAGCCTAGAGGGAGGTTGGAGAAGAGTGCTCATCAACTACTGCACAATCTCAACTTTAAGAAAAAATAAGCAGGATTTAATCAAACATTTATAGGATTCAATGTGATCCACTTCTGAAAGAGTTCACGCAGTCTCATCTTTGTTTTTCTGTTGCTTTTCTTGGCTCTCTGGTTCTGTACTTTGGCTCCTTCGATGCTCGTGTTTGTCCGAATGGTCCTTGCTGTCACTGTGATCGTGTTTGTGGGAACGTTCTTTGCTTCTGCTACGCTTCCTAGATTTTTCTTTGCTGGGACTCTGGTCTCGTTTTCTGGACTTCTCAACACTATCTGTTCTTCCTCTGCTTCTGCTTCTACTTCGTTTATTTGACTTCTCTTTACTTTCATTTTTATGTTTACTTGATTTCTCTTTGCTCCTGCTTCTGCTGCGCTTACCTGTATTCTTACTTCGGCTCCTGCTCCTATGCCTTCTTTCCCGGCTTCGACTTCTACTATGTTTTCTCTCTTTTTTGGAATCCCTCTTGTCATCTCTGTGTTTCTTGTCATCCTTTTCATCTTTGTGTCGTCTTTCTTCTATATCACCCTTACTTTTCCTTTCTTTCGATCTTTCTCTAGATCGATCTTTTTCCCTCTCACTACCTCTTTCCTTATCATAATCTCTCTCTTTTTTCCGGCTCCGTTCATTTTCTTTCTCTCGCTCCCTATCCCTGTCTCTTCGATCTCCTTTCCTGTCACGACTTCGACTACGGCTTCTGTATCTGTCCCTGCTTCTGCTTCGCCTCCGTTCTAGTGTGCGATCAGTGCTTCGAGATCTCCGCCTTTCTTTTTCTCTCTCCTTAGCTTCACGTTCTAATCTCTGCCGTTCTCTTTCTCTTTCTAGCTCTCTATCAAAACTGGATGATCCATGGCCTTCCCGATGATGACTTCTGCTTCTGGATCTTCTGGGAGACCTCCTGGGACTGATAGATCGTCTTGGAGACCTTTTAAAATACAAGATACTCAATATGAAACCCTTTTAAAGTTAAGTGACCTTCTTTACTTTATACTTTACATACATAGCCTATATTTAATCTTAAATACCAAATGTCATCTGATTATTTTAATTAGCATCCATAAACTGTTTTGCTTGTTGCCTTAAAACCTATCTCAGTGAAAAGAAGACACGTTTCTGGTAATAAGTAGTTCAACATTGAACTTTAAACATTCATTTTCCAAACACGTATACGACCTTGAACGTCTACGTTCTGCATGCCGGTCTATTTCTTCCATTCCCTCCTTGCCATCTTTCTTGATTTTTCTAGGTCTGCTTTTAATTTGCTGGTCAATGGTTTTCTGGACTGGCACAGGAATTCTTGGAAACAACGTGGAAAACCATTCCAGCTTAGTGAGGAAGGAACGAAGCATCTCCCCGATGGTCATAACACAGCCACCACCTGCCTTCACATCCAGGTCCTACAAAATACAAGCAAAAAATATCCTGATGGTCAAAAATACTCTTCACTTATTTAAAAAAAATGTTGCTACACTACTGCCCTCTTGAAGTCTCATGATTATGAAAGTTTACTTGTCTCATATTCTAATACATTTCCTTAGAAAAATTCCAACTCTGCACCCTTTGGATTTGCAGTATGTTACAGATAGGGAATGGGACTTAATATATATGCATGCAGGCACATACTAATCCTGCAGCCATCTGGATGGTAAGGGACTGTCAGTGAAGAGATTAACGTGAAATCCCCTTACACAGTCTGGCTATATGGTATGATCTTGTATTTCATTTAAATGCCACGAAGTTGAGAAGTCCTCTCAAACTACATTTAATACTCTGTTTTGTAGATGTACAACTGTGTACCATCATACCCAACCCTGTGGCCTAAATCACTTAAGAACTACATCATTGCCTATCTAAAAATGATCATAGAAAAACCTCTAGTATAAAATGGCATCCTAACAGAATTGGAAGCAATAGCAAACCAACTGCCATGAAGCAGTGAGGTTTCTAATTTAGAAATATGTAAAAAAAGAAATAAATGAACAAATAATTGGAAACGCATAATCCATGATGACCATTGTCTCTGAAAAGGGTCATTACCGCATGAAGGCCTTCTTGCTATGCCCTCTCACAGCTCAGGACATGTTAGTCAGCTATTGTCAGTCCCAAACCTATAGTGCAAGCACACAAGGAAAGTGAGATTTGTTATCTAAACAGGAAGAGAAAATCTAAATGTAAAACTGCTTGCACTCACACACATTTAAGTGTTCAGATATACAGATTTTCCAAATATAATCGCTGCAGAGATCTAAAGAAGAAAAAAAGGAGTTAAACGTAGCACCTAGAGAGTACGTACAGTTAAACAAAATAAACAAACATTTTGAAAAGTAAATCTGTATCCTGGGAAGTTTTTCACAGCAGCATGACAAAGATGAACTGCTTCCACATGTTTAAGAACTAGAGAAAGGCTTAATAATTCCATGTATATAAACTGGCTTCATCCAGTTGAACTTGACCAAGACTGGTAAGAAACTTAAAACAAGCAGCCCCAAGCAATTTTTCCTACATAACACAAAGCTACTGAAAGCAGCTGGAAAAGAAACTCTAATTCCAAAAATATATTGGGAAATTTTAAACCACAATAAACAAATATATGCTGATAATCAATATCTGCAAGAACTGAAATGTATAAACTAAAAAAGGCGCTTTGAATAATGAACCAGTTAAGACCTGCGATCACTTTATTGTCCTGGGAATCAAGTTGTTTGTGGGTCCCTGAAAATGAAGCCACCCCAATCCTCCTCATAAGTGACAATGCAACACTGCAGAGTTCATATTAACTAGCACCACCTGGGGGAGAAGGAGGATATCACAGCGATGCAATCACAATTTACATTTGTTTAGATTTTTTAAAAAACATACAAGAACACAGGTTTACCTGAAATAATAGCTGTTTCCTTTGCACAGTGTTTTTGATACTTAACAAGAAAGATGCTGTTTAAAATAAATACACTGCATTGCAGTCAGATACAGGTATAATTAACACTATTTTTAATACAAGAGTTCAGACATCATTCACAACTACAACATTTGAAACTTCCTGAAGATGCCTGCTGTCACACTGAAGAGGGCAAGTGATCTTTCCTGTTCCATTCTTAAATCTTGGATGCAATTTAAAACCTGCTCAATACATACAAATTGCAACAGTATGTAGCAGACTGTATATTCCACTTCAGAGATGGAGAACCTCACCCACCAGCTCCTTCTCCATTTGTCCACACAGTAGAATAGGACTATGGTACCAAAAGTATTCTATCTGGCTGAGTAATAGTGCAACCTCTTTACTCAATTTCTTCAGTTAGCAACTCATGTTGATTTTTTGCCCCATTAGCAAAGACATTAAGGTTACCAGAAACAATGCCACATTATGTAGTAATTAGGCTATTTGCTTCTCCTCTGAAGAAACCGAGTTTAGTTATTCCAGGACATGAATATAAGCCCAGAGATCTTTGGTATATTTTTCAAGATGAATGTTGGTTTCTACTATATACTTCTCATTCTTCCTTCTATGTAAGCACCAATTCCCCCTAACCCAGTAGTAAATGCAAAATACAAATTTAGCACTCTCAGGACTTACTATACCTTGCTTAAAAAAAAAGTTTTCTAAAAACCACATGGAAGCCGCACTCACGCAGCCTGTTGTCTGCATTCTGATTTAATAAACCTGTTTCACATGTCTTTGTAATATTTGACACTGTAAGATCCTAACCAATGGAAAATCCTGTTGGATCTTTAAAATCTAAGAAAAAAAAACTGCGTCCCAGCTCAGACCTGCTTCTTGCACTAATTAATGAAGTTACAAGAACATAACATTGCAACATTCGAACTGCATAAAACCTTATCAAACAGCGTTTAAACCTAAAGTGGTAATGTGAAAAGAAACAAAAGAAAACAAATTATTACCCTTGCGGACATACCTCTTCATCATCAAGAAAGGATTCAAACCAGTCCCATAGATCTGTAGGTGGCTGTGTGTACCTTGAAGTACAAAAAGAATGTAAAATTTTAATACAGGTTTCAATATATTAAATAAGCCATTCGTTGATTACATTGATACTTACCTAATATACATAAATCCAAGAGCCCTAATATATGGAGAGTCTGTATGAGTTATAAGGCCCATCACTTGCTTACGAGTGAGTTTCAGTGTAAATAATTTGTAGAGCAGACAAAAGGCAGTAGACACAATTCCTCCAGTTCCAACACCTCGCACCTTTCAAAAGAAAAAAAGTTAGTTGACAACACAGGAATTCACAAAGACATTATCCCAAATCTACAAAGGAACATGAGAACTAACACAGGATAAACTGCAAATCTACTACATGGAGAAAGTAACACTACTTGCATCTGCTGGTTTGGAAGCAAGGGGAATATATTCACTTTTTGTAATATAGTTTTACATCTAGAGATGCAAGTTTTAGCTGTGCTTGGGAAATTTATTTACCAGACAGAAAAATTTAAGAAGGCACGTACTTCTACTTACCCCTCCACACATCCCTGTCTGGCCTGCTGTTTTTCTGCTCCCCTTTTCCCACGGTTCAACGTGCGTAACCTGAAAAGTTGGGATGATGGAGAGGAAGGAAAGAAAGAAAATTACAATTACAACCTTCAGAATGTTTATCTGCCTATAAAAACCTAATTTAAACAATTAATATCCTAAATCAATCTTAAATAGCTTGTCTTCTCCTACTAAAATCAAGATCAAGTCTGCTTTGTCATTAAAGTAAACCATTCTGCTTTTTTAATTATCACATTGAAAAATTACAGCCAAAATCATGGATGAAGTTTTTTTTTTTAAAAAAAAAAGGGGGGGGGGGGGGGAACCAACAAAGCAAGCATCTATGCTTATTCTATACTCCATGTACTTTCAAATACTTTATGACTAAACCCCATCATTACTATTTTCTGTGGTGACTAAACCTTTATTCAAACTGTCTCTTAACAAGTTTAGTGATACCTGCCACTGACAGCTACAGGAATCAATCTACAGTCTCATTCATAAATCTCATTTATGCGTTGATCTTAGCTAAAGATTTGAGTATCATCTACAATCAGGACAAAAGAAAGATGTCTATAAGTATTTTAACCCAAATAGCCAATATTTTTTCTTGTAGTCTGCATTTATGTTTATAGATAAAATGGTTCCCAAGAACTAATAAGTAAAGCTTGCCTAATTCAAATATTTTGAGATGCATTTAGAGGTGAGTGCATAAATATAGTTAACCAACACTATTTGTTGAATTTGATACTAAGAGTCATAAAAAGTTAAAAACCATAAAACCACCTAAGCTACTATCTAAAATTGTGAAATTCAGAGCAGTAACATCCAGTTCAATAAACAAGTATATTTCCTAAACACGTCAACTTAAAAAAAAATAAGAGAAGACAAAAAAAGCTACAATGGTATTACACTGGACTGGAATAAGAGTTTGTGGCCAAGTTGTACTGTAGTTCACAAATCAAAATCATTTAACAATACATGAAACTAAACTAATTATGTACAGAATGACATGACATCAGAGATATCCTAACAGCTAAAGTTGCTGAACTGTTTTGTTGTTTTGTTTTTTCCCCACAGTTGCTGTCTTATGCAAATAGGAAACATGAGAGATGCCAATACCATAGAATTCAAAATCCACTATGACTTCCTGTATTACTAGCACAATATGAGAAGTTCACGAATCCTACATAAATAATACTGCGCATCCTTCTGATTATTTACGGTTTTGTGTCCCACAGGAGTAGCATTTTTTAGTCAAAGGGTCAAGCACGATGCTATCAGAATGGCAGTCTTCTTTTTTTAATTACAGTTAGGTTTATTGGCCACAATCAATATACACATGCTGGTTTTGAGATATATCAATAAACCCCAAATGTTTGAAAAGAAAACTAATTTCAGAAGAGTAAAGTTTTGATCCTACCAAAACTGCTGCACATGCATGCTTAACTTGTTGGAAATATACAGACTAAATGCAAGTTGAGGATGCTGTAATGCTAAGATCAAGGATAAAGAAAGAGGAAGTCAGTCACTTTGCAGATACAGAACTGAAACAGGAGACCAGAACCACAAGTGAATTAGTTCAAATATCTAGACAGAATCCATGTCTTCAGAGATGGTCACTATTACTACCTGCCTGTGTGAGAGAATCCAGCATTCTTAATCTTTTTTAATGAGCTACTTATTTTGGTTCCCAAAGACAAATACACTCGAAAATACACCTGCTATGGTAGATATCACAACCATTAAACACCCAGACAAAGCCAGCAATTTTTTCAGGAATTTTAAAACATTAACAGAATTAGTATCTTCTGCACATAATTCAAATCTTCTCAATATCAACAAATAACCTTAACCATCAGGTTGTCCTCTCCCTCTCATCTATTACTCATAAGGCTCTGAGTTATCACTTTATTTATAATGCAGTTTTGAGTCAGAGTAACTGTCAAGTTCAGTAAAACTTTATTTATATTGGATTAATAAGCAGATATTTAATGATATATCACATTTCTTCCCCAATTTAAGATTAAGCCACTTATGAAATGAAAAACCGAAACAAGCAAATGAACTATTTAACCTACTGCAGTTGAGCTCTACCAATATTAAGATGACAAATCGCATCAAATATTTTTTACTACATTTGAAAAGGTCCACATAAAATACAGTAAGCTCTCAAATTTCCTGAAAATGTTTCTTTTCTAAATCTTTCAGCTCTTGCCATCACTTGCAAAAATAAACTTTGCTGCTTTCCATGCTGATAGTCAGAAGGAATTATTTCTACTTCATATGCAGCAAGTGGTAAATTAACTGAAGAGAAGCGTTGTAGACAGTCTGTCATTCTAAGGATGAGTAGAATTAAGCAGTCCGCTCCAAATGACAGAGCCCAAGCAGAGAAGCTTTATCATTAAGAGGAAAAAGAGTAGCAACATCTTCATAAGTGCAAACAATGCCTGAAATCTCCAAATACTTCCACTGAGTTACTTTCCCACAGTTATAGTGCCCTGAGTAACATGACTTGCCCTGGTTAAATAATAAAAAAGGCTATTTTAAAAAATTGTTTTAAAGTATATTGAAACCCACTGACACATTAACATCATCAAGCAGAACCAATTCATCTGAAAAAATATCTCAATAACCGAAGTGCAGCTGACTGAAGACAGCAGCCTGGATTATCTAAGTTTTGGTCTCATTATCAGAACAAAGAAGGTGGCTGTGTTGATGAGCATTAATTATGCATACCTCTACCTGGGAGAATGGCTTGATGGAAGCCCCGCTGCAAAACTGATTCAATCCTGCTAACAAAACAAGAACTGAGACATGGGTGCACTGACAGTTATCTACCCGGTATATCCTACCTAACGCCAAAAGAAACACTAAAATGAACTAGCCTTTGGTTTGGTGTGGAGCACAGGATCTCAACCTCTAACTGAAGGCGGCAGCCACATGGAAACTCCTGCTGAAAGCGCCTGCAGCGACCACGGCACCTCCAGCGCGGTCACACGGCTGTGGGCAGTCCGGGCAGGGCCCGTCCCCGAGCCGGCAGCAGGTCGGGCCCCCTCTCCGCAGCCCTTCGCCGGCCATTTCCTCCCCATGGCCGGGCTCACACTGCCCGCTGCCGAACTCACAACTCCGGGATTCCAAATGCTACGTGAAACTCGCCTCTTTCATGAAGAGAAGGGACTATCTCGGATTCCCCCAATTAAACAATAAAGGATGTTTGCTCGCACCCCTTACCGGCAGATAAGGGTCAGGGAGGCAGGAGAGCCCGCAGGCCGCATCCCCTCGCACCGCGGGCGCAGGCGGGCTGGGCACCGGCGCCAGCGCGGCCCGCAGAGCCCGGGCCTCGGCTCCCCGCTCACCTTGAAGTAGATCTCGTCCACCACCTCATGGTAAGTCTTGAGCTCGTAGAGCTGCACCTTGAAGTACGGCGACGAAAGGATGTTGGTGAGGATCATGGGGTTCAGGTTCATGGTCTTCTCGTTCCCCCACAACGGCAGCACATTGCCCTGCTTGCCCGAGGCCGCCGGCTTGGGGGCTCCGCTCTGCAGCTGCTGCTGGGCCGGCGGGAGGGCGCCCGGCTGGTGCTGGGCCGCCTGCTGCCCCTGGCAGTTGCCTGCGCCGACAGCGGGGCTATTGTTGGCCATGGCGGCGCGGGGCCTGCGGGGCGGACGAGCGGCCACGCCACACCAGAGCGCGGGCTGCCGGGCCGGGCGCTGCCTCCGCCGACCGCTGACAAGATGGCGGACCTGCGGAAGTAACGGCTTCGCCTTCCGGGGCCGAGAGGGCCAATCCCCGCAAGGCGGGGGCGGGGGAGCGGGAGGGGCGTCCCGTTCCCGGCGCTTTCCCGCCGTGTGGCTGCGGGTCCGTGTTCTCAGACATCCTGCTGCGTCCCGGAGCCCGTGCGGCAGCAGCCGTCCCGCCGCCAGCAGCTGTGCTGTCCCTCTCCGAGGCTCACCCCAGGCCGCCGGGCTGCCCCGGCTGGGCCGCGGGGCCTCCAGGCGGGGAGCGGCGGCCCAGGGCGAGCGAGGGGCCCTAGCGGCCTGCCGGGGACAGCTGCCGCCACCGCAGCACCAGGTGTGAGGCCAGCGGCTTGGCAAACTTGTGAATGAGTGCCGTTAGTCACCCTCGTTGTTGTGATGAGGCTGGAGCCCAGCAGAGCACCTGCGGCCTGTGCCTGCCTTCACAGAAAGCGAGAGGCTGAGAAATAACGACAGGAATCCTGAGTGAAGAAGCGTGTGGTAGTGGCTGCACGGCCAGGATACATCAACGCCTGTTCATTTGAAGCTAATGTTGGTGGTGAGGCCCATTCCCAGGGGCCTGAGCAGCTTCCTGGAGTCTTGTCATGCACCAAGAAAACGATAACTATTCCTGTGGCTAAATTCAGGCTGGATGCCTCTTTCTGAAAGCAGTGATACTACATACAGACTTGGAACAACCAGAATAAAGTTACTGCATTTTCAAGTTAAGACAAAGCAGTTGCGTTTAGGAAAGTAACAGGAAACACAAGTTAAAATCCTCCAGTTTTGCCTGAAAAATATCTGATAGATGAATTGAACTTGAATTTTCAGGTTACGTTTAACTCATTATTCAAAGGTTCCCAGTAGGCTTTGAATTACAGTCTTTTTTTTCAAAAGCAGAAAGAAAAATAAAAACAAGTTTCATACTTCGGTGTTGAGCTTTAACTTGAAGTACAGAAAGAAGACTGAATGCACGATGTTGAAGAACTACCATGAGATTCTAAATGTCAAATGACTGTGCAAAAAAACTAAGTGAAAGTCCACCAAAATAACTGCAAACGGCACGGTGGAACAAAATACATTCAGTTGTACACACAGAGAAGGGTTCGATGTTGCTCAACACATCAGGAAACAGGTGCAGGGAGAAGCTGGTATGGAAAAAGCATCTCTACAGGTGTGATATTTAAAACTAATTTATTTTTTTAATTTAAAAATGAGATAAATACTGCTGGAAGTACCATTAGAATAGTTAGAGTATCTTCACAGTAATTAATCTTCCTTGCTCTGGCCCTTTTAACATACTTGAGAGCTCATACTATAGCAGAAAAGGGTCCTTATCAGTCCCTGGCAGTTAACAGTTTCTCTAAACTGCCTACTGTGCTATCTAGGCTCTTCACACCTCTTTCAGCCTCCACTTCCCATGGGGGCTGATTTCTAAAGTTGTTCACAAAACCTTTGTTACTCATCTCATGACTCTACCATCTTGATACAGTAAATGTCCACGTAACAATCTCATATGAAATTACAGAAAGAATCACAACATTAATTCTAAGAAAGTGGCCTTATAGCAGTGAAGTAATCTTGTTCTGGAGACAGCGAGAGTAGTAACTTTTCTTTGAAGCTGAATGGGTTGTTGTTGTTGTTCAGGGTGCCCTTGACTCTTTGAGTGCCTCCTTAATTTTTCTTGTATAATCACTTGAAGACAGCCTGTATTTCTGTTGTTACCCAAAATGTGTTTTCATGCATTTATCTTTTCCTGTTGAAAGATTTATTCAATAGGTTCCAAACCTCAGTGTTTTTTCCTCTGTATCGGACAACATTTTTGTACTTCTTACGCAGTCCCTCTTTGGTGGTGATGCCGAAACCTTTGATATAGCTGTAACCTATAAATCCATTTGCTGCAAATTAGATTTTCTTCCCTCAGGCATCCCAACCAGTCTTTGTACAGAACAGAGCCAAAGAAAAAAAAAATCAACCAGGAGGTGGTTTTCACTTGCAAACTGCAAGGAACTATGTATAATTATAAAAGAGTACAGTGATCTGTGTGTAAGAGCCTAGCCTCACTTCTCATTTGCACAGTTCGTTCTGAATGTTCTCAAATGAGCCTAATCTGTTATTTGAAGCTGAGGAGAAAGAAACTAGTACTTAGTTACTGAACATCCTCTGAATCTGTTTTTAGAGCAGTGGTTGTTAACTCTAAAATTACAGATGAGGCAGTATTGCCGCATGCATTTTCTTGTCAAATATCAGTGTAGATAGGAGTATTCAGGCAGCAATGCTGCATTAGATTACTATTTAGTTGTATGCACTATAGCTTTAAAGGGAAAATAAAGGAACTGTGTACTGTTGTCTTTCTCATCCCAGTTACTGAAGGATAAAGTAAGTTTCAGCAGTTTAAGACTTTTTGATTCATTACTTTCTATTGTGAGATGCCTTTATTTCAGTATGGTCATATAAATTGTTGCTCTCTATATGGTACAAAAGTAACATACTTCTCTAAAAATAACCTGTTTCATTTGTGGGCATATTGAACTGAATGCAACTTGAAATTCAGTTTGAGATTGTAATGTGAAAAATACCTTTGAAACAAAGTTTCTGAGAAACCTCATTGACTTGGACCTCCTTTGAGCAGGGCTTGTATTAGATAACCTCTAAAGGTCTCTTCTAACATAAATTGTTCTATGATTCCTTGAGAATGTTAGGAGGATTTAACACCGTATAAGGAAAAAAACACCCTGTATTTTCTCTTCTAAAAAGCAAAAATGTAATTAAAAAGTAAAAATCAATTTACTAGACTAGTCAAAGGGATTTAATGGGAATTATTCCCTGTACAAATATAGTTTCTGTGCATGGCCCAATTGGGTTATGCAGGTCTTTAAATCTTATTAGGGAAAAAATCCTACAAAAATAATTGACCAGGTGTTACATACAGTCTA
This sequence comes from Nesoenas mayeri, assembly GCF_963082525.1. Taxonomy (NCBI): domain Eukaryota; kingdom Metazoa; phylum Chordata; class Aves; order Columbiformes; family Columbidae; genus Nesoenas; species Nesoenas mayeri. Next base: position 16,296,203 of record NC_137554.1, on the reverse strand, counting down.
AAATAAATTTCCTACATAGGTAAAGATTGGTAATATTACAACATGTATTTAAAACCTGTTTGCAATCCAAACTGATGGAGATAGCAACTCTCAGGCTGCCTTATTTGCATACACTGTTGTTAGCACTTCACCGTGATAATGGTAGGAAAGCAATTGTGAAATTGTACGGACAGTTCCTTATTTCTACTACTCATAAACCAAAATTAATACAAAGAAAAGCTATTTACCATTGTATTGCAAGCTCCGAAAACCAAAGAAGCTCAAACAGAATGGAACCATTCCAATAACTTGAGATTTCTGAAAAAAATGTCTGGATCACCAGTTTGCAAGCACACTTAAATACATTTCCTAGCTATTGAGTAAACAACATAGCTAACCTGCTGATAACTGCGTATCCTCTGTCTAGGCCGCATCCTGCAAAACTTAACCTTAGCCAAGACTCAAGTTTAAGCCATCACAGACAGGTATCAGCATGTAAATTTCTAGTATTTTCTGAAAACTAAACTGAAAAGCATTGAATTGTGGTCTAATTTAGTTAACAAATCTTCTCAACCCTCACTGTCACCGCAATCCTCCTTTCTTTTGGGTCCAGGCACACAGTGCACACCCTCCTTTTCACAGAGCAGCCCCACCCTATCATTAACACAGCGCTTTACAGACTTGTGAACAGAAAAAGTAACAGGAAACGTGGAACCGTATTTTCCTTTCTGCTTTCACTGTGCATCCAAACAGCAGCCTGCTCTTGGAGAGACAAATCTTGCCCCAGTGTGGAAAATACTTTATGCAATCTTGCGAAACACATCGATTGTCTTTTTTTGTGGCCTGTGCCTCCCTCCGCCTGGCAGAGCTCTCACCCTGTCACTGGATCCTGACCCTGTCGCTACCAGCGCAAAAGCATCAGTTTCTCCTATGGAGAAATAACAAACTCCTCTGCAGACACGGAAGCTGTACCGAGTCACACAGAACCTAAAAGAAGTAGCGCAAGGAGTAGCGGATTTTTTTCCTTTAGTGTAAAAATTAGGGACACCTTCCTGCCAATCACCTTTTAATTTCACAGAGGGAGGCTGGCGCAGGCAGAGACAAATAGAGCAAGGTGGGCCTTTGGATGTTCCTGTGACGCTAAGCTGTCTTGTGTTAATGAGGATTAGAAGGCATCGCTCTACGTTACAAGATGTAATACATAAATGTGTTGCTGTGCGGCACTGTAACTCCGGGGTGGAGGAGAGGCCGCCATCTGCTGCTGGGGGGCAGTTTCCCGGCGCTCCCAACGACGCCGAAGCGTCGAGTCTTTCTGCTGGAAGGGCCAGACGTGCCTCGGGAACCCGCACGCACGGGCCCGGGAGAGAGGGGAGCGGCAGGCGCGGGCCGGGCCTACGCTCATAGGTCGCGCCTGAGGCGGGCGCTGGCGGCTGCGCGCCGGGGAGGCGGCTGGCGGTGCGAGGTCAGCAACAGGAGATGGAGAGAGGGGCGCGGGGAAAGGGCGGGGGTGTCAGGGAGTGGCTCCCAGGACATGGCTGCTGGGGGGCGGCCCAGTCACGCTCCTCGCGAGCCCCGCGGATGACGAGGAGCAGGCCCTAGGAGATAGCCGGTGACGGTCGAGGGCCGGGGCCGGGCCGGGCCGGGCTGGGGCGGCTCTGGTCGGCGAGGCGTGGGCTGAGGCAGCGCCGGGCTGCTGGGTAGGGAGCCCGGGGAGGGCTGGGGTGCAGCCTGCGGGCCGGGAGCATGTGAGGATGATGAGGTGGGTGGCAGTGGCCCGGCTGCCCAGGCAGTTACTGGGGAGAGAAGCCCAACAGGGTCACTTGCTACTAAGGAGACAAATGGCTGGCCTGAACGTCGGTCTTATTTCTGGTTTTGTACATATGTATATATATATAAAATATATATTTATACTTATGCATGAAAGACGTTATGGGGTGTTCAGGTTGTCAGCAGGCCTGGCCCAGCTGCCCTGCCTGTGTTGGACCTGGTGCTTGTCAGATCTGCTCCTGGGCGCTGGGCTGCACTCCGCTGGGGAGCATGGGTGGCTCTGGCAACCCGGGTGTGCTCAGGACCCTTTTCTTTCACCTCTCTCTGGGGAGTTCACTCATCATTTATTAGGGCCTTATTTTCAGTTGGGAAATTTCTTGTTAAATATGTGTGCCAAAATGTAGCTTTTAATAAAAGGTAGGCAAGTTGGAAATGCACTAGTGGTTATGACTAGTTTCATGTTGTTAGATAAATTATAAAATACAGGCACTGGTAACAAGGTTTAGCTGGTAGTAAATCTGAAGCTAAGGCCTAGCAGAACCTTTCCTCTTGCACAACAAAGTAATTTTTCATATATTTCCTGCTAGGTGTTATATTGTAGAAATTGCATTGAGCTATACATAAACAAATCTAGATATCAAATAATCTGAATTGTAAGATAAAACAAATGATAGATGAGAGACAAGAAAGCAGGCACCTAAGTGATGAATTATTTATTTTTCTGCACTTGCCAGAGAAGCTTAGGAAGATTAAATATCTTGCAGTTGTGTAAACACTACATATGTGTACAGGATAGAGAGTGACAAATTACGAAACTTGCTTTTTATGATTGTTTATGATTTATAATTGGTTATTTACATCGTTATATGTGGAGGAAGCAGCTAGTGCCTAATTTCTCTAATTCCTATGTTTTTGTCATTCTCTGAATAGAACTGGGATCAGGTCTACCTGTGCTTAATTGTGAATTGAACACCACTGAAAACAGCAAACTCTATAATTTGATATGTTACAAAATGCTTTAGAAAATAAGAATTAACTTTTTTTTTAAATTTTAGCATTAGCAAAATATAATGGATAAGAACTTTCAAGAAGAACAGTTTACAGGAATTATTAAATTTACACCTCCTTTGTACAAACAACGCTACCAGTTCATTAAAGATTTAGTGGGGAAATACAAACCCAAAAAGGTTGGTATGTTTTGTCTTTTTATAAATTTGAAAAAAAAATAGTTTGCATTAGGTATCTCAGGAATACGGGAAATGGCTAGATAACCTACTGACCTAATTACCAAACAATAGTAGTGGAGGAGCTGTTGTTAGAACTGAATTTCCGTACTAGGCACTTGATGATCATGCTTTGTTTTTCAGGGGTGCATATAATGAATGTTAATTGATGGGAAGAGGGGAAGTCTAAACATGAAAAATGCCTCTTTTGGAGAGTAGGTTGGCATTGTGGTTTTAATTTAATGCTGAGGATTTTGGTTCAAGCTGCTTTCATCATTGTTTGGTTTTGCTCTCTAGAGCTGATAATTCCATATACAGTATGACGTTTACCTCATCGTTTACATAGATGTTCTCAGATGAGATGTGACACTCAGAGTGTGGGAATACGTGAGGCTAACTCTCCTCCACTTTCTTAAGGTCTTGTCACCTCTTTCTGTTTCCCCCCCTCCTTCCCCTCCCAATATGTCAGGGCTCTTGTTTTGATAGTCACCTTGAAAAGTTAAATTATTTAAGTAATGTTGTCTAGTGTTTGTTCTTTTCTAATGTGTCCTCCTTCCTAGCACCTCCTTCAAAAATGTAAAAAGTTGAGAAATACCTCTGTCTTCAGTGCTGAACCACAGAACTGATGTTAATATCTTAGAGAACGTTCAAGAAATTGATGAGAAGTGCACCTTCAGTGCATTCACATAATCATACTTTAAGTAGCTAATAAAAATCTCATCCAGTCTATGAGGTCATGGCACTATAATCTACTCTTAATTAGACTGTATTCTGGAGTGTTGCACTGGTATTTAAAGGTTTGAATTTTCTGATTTAGGATGTGAAATGGGGCAGTGTAAACTTTCTGTTTACCTGCAGGATAGAGGTAAGCTGAACAGAAACAATTCAGGATTTTCACACTAAGTACTGAGCAGTGTGCTTCAACCTTGACTTAGCCTGAGAAAGAACAGTGGGGTTTGGTTTGTGTACTCAGCTACCTCTTTGGCTTACAGGAAAAAAAATTCTATTCTATATTTGACTTTGTGCTCTGAATATCCCCAGCCTTCCCCACTTAAACATTAGACTGAGCCTGTAAACTTGTTCGCTGCTAACCTGGCTGCTGGTGAGCCTGTTCTCAGTGTTTGGGATAGAAAAAAGACGAGTGAAAAGCAGTGGTCAATATGAAAACTGCTGCACCTTTAATACTTAAAAATCATGCTGTACAGTTATTTGAGTGAATATGCCTTCATGTGGAAAACATTCTCCAGAGTAATTGGGATGTTCTATAAGTACTTGTTTATAGCTGTAATAACAAAAGGTTAATCCATTTGAAACGTCTTGTAGGATCTTCGCAAACATTTTTAGAAAGAATTTTCAAATCCATGTCTATACTGCTTGCAACTGTAAGTTTTAGTTATGATTGTGAAATGCTTTATTTTTAATTAAAATGTTATTTTTACATAAATGTGGAACTTTTATTTTATGAAAGTCTCTGAAATTACTTAGAAATATGCAGCATTTACATGTTATTTAATATCTGATTTACAGGTGGCAGATTTAGGATGTGCTGACTGTACTCTTCTCCAGATGCTGAAATTCTGCAGTTGTATTGAAGTGTTAGCTGGGCTAGATATCTGCACAAGTGTAATGAAAGAGAACATGTAAGCTCTTGCATTGTGTTAATTTAAGGTTTGTATTTGGCTTGACCTAGTGGCATGTTACATCATTTCTTGTCAAGAATTTCAAAGTGAAGGTAAATGCAGAAATCGCAGCTTGGCAAATGAAGAGCTATCCATTGTTATTTAGTTATTTTGCACCTGTGTGTGGGGACTGTTGGGCTGTAGGTGGCCATAACATCAGCTAATGTAGCAAAGGTCCAAGTGATGGAATGGCCCTGAAGGTGTGTGTATCTGAGAAATACAGGTTTGTAAAGGTACTAACACATTACACTAACTAGTACTATCTGTTTATGCTTATAAATGACATTACTGGGGTATGAAAATCTGATTGTTTTGAAATGTGCATGTTCCTCTCTTTTAGTCACCGTGGTGGGGACTTCATCCTTGTTAATTCTTTTGAAGTGGGAGGGTTAGTTAGCTACATGTTTTATGTCTGGCTTAGATGGCTCTAAAATATGAACTGTATGTGGTCTTTGAAGCATGAGTCAGACCAGTGAGGAACAACAAAGTTTCTCTCTGGGAAGCTGACTAATATGGTTTCAGTTAATATGTAGGATCTTGGTGGTGACATTATCACTTGCTCCTTCTAAAGAATGAAGAAAAGTAGCCTTTTATTTAATGTTTACTGTGTGATTTGTCTGATGCAGTATTTCAGAATGAAATTTGCACATGTATTTTAGTTCTCCATCTACTTTATTTGGGGAAAAAAAAAAGGTTAAGGTGCTTGCCTGATAACTTCCCCAAAAACCCTGTAAAGTGTGTCTAAGCCAGTCTAGAGTTGAGCTCCTATCAGAATTTACAAGCAGCTTTGCAAGAGGCTTTAGAGTATGGTAGAAATTTTTGTAAACGTGAAGGATGACTGCTGGTTTAACTCCTTTGCTCTTTCTGCCCTATTGTAGATAGTAATAAAAAGTGTTTGTATTAGAACTTTTTTTTTTTTTAATTCCTGTAAAATAGTAAACCTTTTGAGATTTAGAAGGTATCTATGTAGAGCATTGGCTAGTTCAGTTGCATGTACAATTTATCGTGTCTGAAGGTCCTTTCTATGACATAATGTTTTTAATACTTTTGTAGGCATAGGTTGTCTCCTCTTCCTGGTGATTATTTGCAACCGTCTGAAAGACCCCTAACTGTTACCTTGCATCAGGGTTCAGTTGCCCATAAAGATCCTTGCATGCTTGGTTTTGACTTGGTAACATGTATTGAACTGTGAGTATTACACCAGCATACTACATTTTTCCAAGTTCATTAGGGTTCAGTTTGGAATTTGTCCATACTCTAAAAGACTTGATCAAACCTTTTATGCAGAACAGTAGTAGAATGTGGCATCTTCTCACCTGTGCTTAAATTAACCATACTAAGAAATTCAAGTGGTGCTAGATTATGATGGAAAAAGGATATTGATGAAAAAGTAGAAAATGCAAGAGGAAATTTTCTCAGACAAAAACCTCTAAGCTGCCATTCAGCTACAGTGCCAGTACTAATATTGTAGAACGAGGCTTAAAGTTAACAAGGTAGAGAGGCAGGTTTGTTTTTTTTTTTTTTTTTGACAGGTTGTTAAGAAGATTGAAATACAGTAGAGTGGTTTTAGACATACATAAACTTATCCTTTACAGAATAGAGCACCTGGAACAATCAGAACTAGTGAAGTTTCCTGAAGTGGTGTTTGGTTTCATGGCTCCACGCATAGTTGTGATCAGTACTCCAAATTCTGAATTTAATGCTTTGCTTCCCGGCAAAGCATTATTCAGGCATCCAGACCACAAATTTGAATGGAACCAAGCGCAATTTCAAAGCTGGTAAGTTCACTGAACATTGTATGCAAACAGCTGTGAGCGTTCAGTAATGTGAGAAAGCTATAAGCTATACATTTTCAGAACCGTGTGTGTATGTGGTTTGGTGTCAGTGGAGCTTCACACCTACTGATTTGGTGAAACATTTCAATGCTGTTAAATAGTTAAGTATGCTCTGGGTGTTTTGCATTTTATGTTGTTTGTTAAGTTGACTTGCTTTTACTGTGATTGCTCTGCAAAAAGTATTTAAAACTTTTATGTTCCTTTTTCTATCTCTTTATTACAATTAATGCATTTGAAGTGTAAGGTATTAATTAACCTTTTCAGATAATAATACCCTGCTATAGAAATGCTTCATAAAAACCTAAGAGATGTGCTCACTTTGTGTGGTGTGTAATGAAAGCACTCAATTAATCCAGACCTTTTGGTAAGAGTATGCAAACAGATCAAGTAATCACAGGAGCAAAGCATGTTGAATAAAGTTAAGGATAGCTTAGTGTGTCATGGCACAATGAAAGATTTTATGCAAAACATATGTACATGACAGAGGGTTGCAGGAGATGTATCTTAATGTAATATCAGTAGATGTAATAAAAACAAAATAAAGAGGGAGTACGATATATGTCCTGTGATAACGTTGAACTGTCAGGCAGTTGTGGAAGAAAATCTGTGGTAAAGGGTGCCATACCTCAATAGTCAGCTCCTGGTCAGAAATTGTATCTTGGAAAATTTGCCCCATCAATTAGGTTATTTCTGCCATAGACTTCAAAGTATGCAGTTACTTTTGAGTATAGAGTTTTGCAAAACTTGAGGCATATATTTTTCCCCAAATAATGATTCTACACCCTGCCTGCATTATTAGCTGAAGGATGAATACCTTAGAGACCTTCTATATGACTTCAAGTAAATTGAGATTCTGCTTTTTGATATATGTGAATTAAAAATATTGGTATCATTGGAGGAGTGATGTTTTTTTGAGCAGCAGACATGAGAGCTTTTATGTTTGTGTTTTGAAATATAAGTATTGAAATATTCTCTAACATACATGAGATATTGATTTAGTTTACTTCTTTTTCATGACAAATGATGCAAGTAGGTAGTGCAATTTTAGTTTTTAGTTCCCTACTCCATCACTTTTTTCACACTGGCTGGTGTACAGTAGTACAAGATCGGTTTTCATTTAGATGTCATGTACATTGTTGTAACCTTGATTAGATAGACTTTACTCTTTATACAACAAACCTCACTTTTTTTTTTTTCCCTAATCAACTGGTGTCTTGTGGTTTTGGGGTGTGTACGTTTTTTATAGGTTCTTAAATAATTTTGTTCTTTAAACTGGTAGTTTTTAGCTCACTTTTAATGCATTTAAGGCAGTGAGTAAGCAACTGTGTACATGCATATTCTATGCAGATATTTTAGAAAGAACAGTAATGTTTGGTTACCTAAATTACAAATAATAAATGATTCAGACTATGGTAGGCATATGATTATAGCTCTGATTCAGCAAGTTTTGGCAGGCATGGGAGTATTGGAGGAATTATACTCAAGCATTCATAGGATCAGGGTCTTGCTTCTGTAAAAGAATGTATATTTGTTGCTGTAAAAGATAAATATTTAGTATGATTAGAATAATTTTTCTTTCTTAGGGCTCTAGAGACAGCCAGACGTTATGATTACTCAGTGGAATTTACTGGCGTAGGGCACCCACCAACAGGAATGGAGAATGTTGGGTTTTGTACCCAAATAGGTGTGTTTGTTAGAAAATATCCTCAAACCAGTGAATCTGCTCAGTCTGAGAAACCCACTGAAGCAGTTTACAAAACAGTAAGTAAGATTTCCTTCTTTTAGGAGGATGAATAAAGAGTAAAATTTTCTATGACCTTCCTGTGAAGGTGTTCTTACTGTGGTCTACTAGTGCTGTCCAGTCTTAGCTCTGATTAACACGCACCATCAGATCAAGAGAGTCTCAATTCTGTGATTTGTGTTTCTAATTGTATAAAGGCCTTAAATTTTTAGGTTATTATTTGCTAAATAGCAATATGGGTAATCATTCTTATTTTAACATAATATTATCCTTAGAATGAAAATTCTCCTTTTTGCCAGGTATAGTGTGATACTATTTTTATAATTGTTTATCTAATTATTCATCTTTTCATCATGTAGTTGTTAGCAGTGACACAGTTCTTTCAGATACATAAAAGATAAAAAGCATTTCTAGCAGTGTATGTTTTGAAGAAATGCAGAGTCTTGTCAAAATATATTATGAAGATGAAGGCATTTCCCAGAAATTTGATTGACAGGACCTGTTTTGTGTGCTTTGCCTTATTCGGTAGCATTTGGTGTTACACCCTAATCTTTGTGTTTTCAGGTAGCCAGTTTTGGGTTTTTTGGAGGCATCGGATCTTGCCATGTACTTGGTTCTCTGGTGGTGCACATCAAGCCTTTTTGGTTGTTAGCACTAAATGGCTTTCACTTTAGATAACTTCAATAATATTTTTGTGAAGTACTCAGCTGTGTGTTGCAGTGTGTCACATCAGCAGAACCTGATGCACCTAACTGCCCTGTGGCATAAATCAAAGGACATTTTTTTTTTCAGAGGTAACATGAAGCAATAATGCAAAAAGAAAAATATATTGGGGTGTTTTTTCAATCTTATGAGGCCTTTATTTGTTTCAGTGAACATGTTCTAATATTGCACTTATTTGTTTAAAGATATGTATGTATCTTCAATTGACTTATGACCTGACATTATGGGAGTGTCTTTTGTAGTTTCCAAGCTATAAAGACATGCTATACATTTGAAATGTCACCTGTCATCTACTGCCCTTAATAGAATTTTGAGTTGCTCTTTAATGCTCAGCAAACTTGGAAAGACATCTTGAGTGACTGACACGTCCTAGCAATTGCTTACATTGTCTTCTGTTACAGGGTTATTAGAGAGGGAGTTTTGACATCAGTGTCCTTTGAGTTTAAACAAGCATGTTATATCTCGTGTGTTTCTTATCGAGCTCAGACTATCAAATTAATTTTTATTTTATGATGTAACTAATTTACAGGAATAAATCAACATTTCCAGATGTAATCAGAAAGTAAGAAGTAGTTGTTCTAGACTGTGGAACTTCAGTGGTAGTGTGTTGGTATAAAGCACTTCTTATAAACTAGCAGGAATGAGATTACCTGCCTAGAGCCTCATGATAAGTAATATGGAAAGTATGAGAACAGTTAAAAAGGGCTTCACCTTGCCTGATGTGCAAGTACAGCTTGCAGATATAAGATAAATAGATATAAGCCTGGTTGTTTGGAAGTTCTGTTAACTTATCTAATGGCCATTGAAGTTGTAATACATAAAATCAAGTCATATTGTCTGGTTGTTTTTTTTTTTCCTGTTATCTGAAAATGCTTAAAGTAATAAGCAAAACAAGATTGAAACAAAAAATATATTCACATTTAGAAGCTCTTTTTGACAAGCAAATGTTAAAATCTGAGCCTATGATAACAAGAAACATTTTTTGTGTTCTTGTATGTTGTAAAGGTCTTCAGAGCTGTGTATCCAAGTCTTAAAGATGAGAAATACCTGAAGAATGCAGTGGTCAGTGAAGTTATTTTCACAGCACAAAATATTAAGCAAAGTCTGCTGGACCGTTTAATGGCAGAACATGAGGAATATAATAACGATCCCGTTGAGAGAAAATTCCAATTCCAGCCTTCAATGAACCGTTTTTCAGAAGATCTTGGAAAACTGGTAGTTGAAAAGAGCATGGAACCATTGGTCCATGGAAATGTGGTTTATATACCTCTAAAAACAATTTTTTCTTTTCCTAAAGTGAATCGGCTTTGTGGTACCTTTGAGAAGTTATGCAAACTTATTGCTGGCAAGGTCACACTGAGCAGTGATGGTTCTGCTGTGATGTTCAATACAGAACTTGAAAATGAAGAGAATTAAATAACAGATTTCTCATACAAAGCTCCATTAAAGCAATTTAGGTGTTTCTTCAGTAGCTGTCAAATGCTGTGTTCTATATGGACCTAGAACCACAAAATCTTTTCTAAACCTTCCAGTATTTATCCATCAGCACCTCTCTCACTGAGTAAAGATGAGTGCTTCTGACAAAGATCCCAGTAACTGGTAAGGTTTTAAAATAGATTATGAGGGGCTAAACAGAAAGAATTAATTCATGTGAAGAAAGAAATAAGTATTTATCTTTGTTTTCTATTACCATTTTGTAGCTATCGTGACTAGATTCTTTTTGGTAATCTTTTGTTTGCTCCAAGGATAGTTCATGATAATACAGAACTATGTTGTTGTGCTGAATAATGTGAGTCAGACAAAGATTTACAACAAGTTGTTTTGTAATAGAATAAAATTTATAGATGAGCTTTTTTAAGATGAGCACATACTCAGCCATGATGTGGGATGTAGGATGGGGAAAAAAAAAAAAGGATAAATTTAGTCTTATTGTCTTATCCAGTTTCTGCTACTTGGGAAATAACTTGCATCCTGTAACTTTCCAGAAGCTGAATTTAATGATTTTGAAACTGGTATCTTTGACTATTATGTTTTTGAAAAAATAAAAAATAGCTGTCTTTGTGAATGCTAAAGTGGCCTCCGTGTACCTGGAAAAAAAAATCTGCATTTTCACGTGCAGCAGTTTTCCAAAAAGTTTCAACGACATATTCAGCAAAGGTGTTCTAGATAGTACAGTTTACTGGCTTGGCCAGGGTGACTTTTTCTTAAACAGAGCTGAATTGTGTGTTTAAATGCCCAGTAGCAAATGTTAGATGATGGACTTACGAAGACAGGAATTTTGAAGGGTGCAGAGGATTGGCTTGTTCCTACAGTATCCGTGAAGTGACACACTGCAATTCTTTTTAAGTTTCTGTGCATACCCAAATTAGCTTAACCAATGATTTTAATGACTGTGTATTTCTTACGAGTAAAGAGTTGGTTAATTAAAAGGCCTCATTCTGTGTATATTTCACAATGTCATTGGCAGCTTTGGATGAACTAGTAGTATCAAGCTGACTTAATGTTTGTGTAAGTTTCGCAACTTTCTGAAAATAGAAACTTCTGTGTAAGGGCTGGCTGTTTCATAAAGAAGATGGCTGCATTCTACCATCTACATTTTTGGAATCCACTTGGAATGATTAAGGTGAAAGATCAGACATAAAGGGAAAAGGCAGCTGTAGTTCTCTGGATTGAGAAATGTTACAAAATCTGTAACAAGTGGAGTTTCAGGGAAAGAAGAATGCTCTGCAGTGCTCTGTCATACTGAAGGATTTAAAAATGCTTACTTAATAAGCTTTATATTTTGTGGGAGATTTCTTCTCCTGCAACAAATAGACATGGATTGTTAAAAATTAACACAATCTTTATAATCATTTTAAGAACTAATTAAAATGCATCTCTGTGGCAGAATGCAAATCCCCCTCTCTCCCCCTCCCTCCTTTAGTAGGCGCCAGTGAGCCGCTGGGCACCTGCGGCCAGTGTGGGGGATGTTTGGAGGCTTCAGGGGCGCCCACAGCCAGTGTGGGGGTGCAGAGAAGCTTCTACAATGCCTACAGTCAGATCTGATCAGCCAATAAAAAACGGGATCCTCGTCAAGACTCTGCCCATTGTCGCAGGTCTCTCGGAGCACGAGCGAAGTTGCTGCCGCCGAGAGCCCCGCTCCCCGGGACTGAGACTCCGCTTGCCGTGCCGCCACGAGTGTAAGTACGTGTATCTCTTTAAAATAATCCTGCACTGTGTTCAGGCAAATGTGTATTCGTCTCGGACTCGGGGCTGGCTCCAGCATTGTTTAGGGGGAAGCCACGTGCATGCACACTGCGGACCACCTGTTGTATTAGTTGCTGCCCCTTAATAATTTTCCTCAACTGATATCCAAACCTTTATTTAAGTCACTTTGGAGTGCTAAAACCCTATTTCTCACCGGTTTAATAAAAGTTGTTTTGGACCCTGTTGTCCCTTAAACTAACCTCGGGGTGCCTCTGTGACAATCTCTAATACAATACTTTAAATGGTTTTACTTGTTTTGACATTGTGATATGAACTTGCTATAGTTGGTATGTTAAACTATACGTAAAATTCAAAATTGGTAAATATGCTTTGGACACTAATAAGCGTAGCTGTTTCAGAATAGCATTGATTTGTTATTAGAAAGTATCACTGCAGTTCACTATATGGTTTTCTTTAGTCAGAAGATTTTTGGACCATGGAACTTCTTCCTGTGTCTCTTCTTTTCTGAACATTAGATCTTTAGTGTACTTTATAGCATGATGATTTTAAAATGAGGAAAAGGGAAGAGGAGGAGGTCCTGTCAGATTTGGAATGATACTTGCGTTTAATTTTGTATTTGGGTACCATCTAACTACAGGAATGTCTTGTGAATGACAGGACTGTATATGAATACATGCTTGTTTTTCCTCAAAACATTGTACCCTTAAAGCTTGTAGCTGTATATCAAAGTGGTTTCTGTGACTATTTGGTGGACTAATGTGAAGGGTCCTAAACCGTAATCCAATTTTTAAGGGGTACATGGATTCTCTTCCCCTACTTTGTAACAGGTTTCAGTTTTAAATGATATTAATAGCTAGGGCAAATATAAATTCCTACATTCTTGCTTCTGCCTTTCCTGGGGAAAATCTAAAGTCAAACTACAGATGTTTGGCCCTATCTGTTCGGAGTTTTCCTTAGTTTATGTATATGTGCTGAAACTGAAGAAGCTATTACATATCATATACAGAAGTGCTATTTAGAATATATACATTTTAATGGAGACTGCTGGCTTTTAGTAAAACAAGGTATGCTATTTTGTGTGCCAGCTTTCCACTGGCTTAAATAAATGTTAATCAAGACTTTAAAGTACTGAATGTATCTGTCTTTTCAGGAGCAGCTAAACCCTCTCACAGGATTCACTGCACAGTGCTTCATGATCAGGTTCGTCTTTTGATAAAAACAGTATTCATATTTGTGAATAAACACAGTGTTTATTGCTTCTCATTTAAACTTGCAGTTTGATCAGGGTCAATTCTGATGTCTCAAATCAGAATGCTGAAAAGAAATTTATAAAGATTTAAGTGTTTTAGACTTGTGGCAATATCACTGACCAGAAGATGGCACACATCTCAAAACAGATGAACCTTTGGTTCAAAACTGGAAAGTCCAAATAAAGTAGATTAAAACCAACAACAACACACCCACCACAAACCAAACAAAAACCAGTGCAGTATCCTGAAATAACTTACTAGCTATTGAGCAAGTACTATAAGGGTTGGTTGTGGTCAGAACTGCCTAATTGTGAGAACTGGAGGAGTTAATTGTCTGTCTCCCCAGAGACTTCTCAAACAAATAGATCTCCCAGCTAACAAACTTCTGATGTGTTTCAGTCCTGGCTCCCATGGGCTTCCATGGTATTAGGCTTTATTCCATACTTGTTTTTGTTATGTTGATCAATGAGGTTTGGATTAACAGTTACAGCTAGGTTATGTGTGACTCATAATGATTAGTTGTTGAAACTTTTTTATTTTGCTGCTTAAACTGAGTGGAAGAAACATAGGAAGGGGGTTCTGAAATGACAGAAAAATTCTTATGCTAAAGTCCTTTGATCTTTCTTCCTCATTCACAAACCAAACACATTATTTTGCAGTCCTGTATGCAAGCAGTTCACTGGGAACATCCCCAAAATAAATGCACTGATCCTAGCATATACTCAAATGAGGATACTAGTGAAACATTAGTAGATCCTAAGGCAATTAAAAAAATTTTAAAATACACCAAAACCACAACAACCTGGTGCCATCCTCAGAAGTATATGAACAATTTTAGTTGTGATTAGACGGGCAGTGCCTACAACTCTAAATTTAGGCAAAGCTTTGATAGCTTGTGCTTAGGTATTTCCTGTCACATAGAAATAAAAAGTTACTTAATTTCTAGTTTTTAACAAGGAAGCAATGAAACGAAAACAACCTCTCCCACAGAAGTGTTACCAAAAGTATTAAGACGTGCTTGCCTTTCCCCTTGTTGGCAGATACTGCTGTGAGGCCGTGAATCAACTCATCTGTCATAGAACCTTGTAGTGACACAACAGGTGGGAACAGGAGAGGAGGCAAGGATGAGCAGTTGGGTGGGAAGAAGGCAGAACTACTTATTTTGCCTCAAGATTTATAGAAAGTAACTTTTTCCTATGCTAATCTTTGCTTCTGTTTTGTTTTTTTCCAGTGCCAGAAGGTCCACAAAATGCACCTAGGTGTTCAAGGACAGCATTCAGAGTTCTGGTACTTCCTATCTCTTGTTTCTCTGTAGTGGTAAAGGAAAATATTTTCCTATACCACAATAATGGTTTTATTTAATGTCATTGTACCAGTGGGACATAGCCTTATTTTTCTCCATGAGCCTTATTTTCATTCATGGGATGTTTGCCTTTCAGATGAAAAAAAAAGAACTGTATCTAGATTACACATTTTCCTTACAACATGTATGTTACAGAAAAAGCAAAGTGTTTAACAAGAAAATCCCCTAGTGATAATATTTGTAGCTGCTGGTATTCAATAAGGTGCGCAGCGTCTAGGAATGTTTTATGTATATACAAGTATATTTTTGAGAGAACTCTGCACTGTGAGGTCCTTAACTGGGGGATTTGTTTGCTGATGAGATTTGCCTTTTGTTCTGTTTGGAAACTGTTGATGCATAAAACCAGAAGAAAGACAACAACCCACAAAAGAAATTCTAGGATACTCTAGTGAATATTTGGAAAAATTTTCTTCCTATTTGATTTGAAATACAGCTGAGACTGGTACATAGTACAGATACTTATTCCTTACTATACAGTTAATTGATCTGAGTGCCAAATAGTTTGTACTATAATTAGTTGCAATTTTCACCAATCTAGTTGTTTTTATGTAAGAACAGATACTTACTACAGTACCAAAAAGCTTGGTTATTTTGAATGTACTGATGAGAAATTAAATACATACCACAAGTAGTTTCATTATAAAAATAAGAAGGTAATATGCAAAGTTATACAAACTGTATGAAAAGTTTAAGTAGTGGTAATTTTGTCATTTGCAAGGTGAGAAGGCACTATGCACAGTGCCTTCACTTTCCCCATTTACTGCTAGTTGTGGAGCCTGCTTAAAAATTAACCTACCAATATGCCTCATACTTTAAAATTCATTTTCATTTGTATAAGACTGACGTATTAGTTTTCCTCTCCAGGAGACAGATAAAAAACTATGCACTAGTAGTGGTGCCATTAAATACTTTATGGACCAGTGATGAAATTTAATAAGCTGGAGAGATAAAGTCTGAAGAGCAGCAGAGAAACTGAAATGGACACAAACTTCCAGTAAAGTTTGTAATTTCTGCATTAAAAACTGCAGCAACATACTCCAAGCTGAAGACATGAGTTTATTGAATGTCTGAGACATTTGCATTTAAATACAGTCAAAAAAACCCAAACCAACACATCTCAAACAGTTTACTATATGAGAGTCTCCAGTATTCTTATAACACAGTTTACAAAAATAAAATGCTACATCTAAATATGAAGGTTATGTTCCACTTAAAATATGCATAATTAGAGAATCACTTAAGAGTAGTAACTCAAAGTGAGAACAATAAATTACTAGAATACCGTTTTATTAAAAGCTTTGTTTCCATGTAAACTTCCCTCCTAGTTAAAATATCTTCTCAGGCAATAAAATAATTGGTTTTTAGTAAACAGGATCTCCAATCTACGGCAGTCAGCTGTGTCTCCTAACACTGAATACACATCTGGACTGTGGAAATTCCCTTAAGAATTACATAAGTAGCTGTAAAATGTGGGGTTTTTTTAAGTCTGTTTTCCTCAAACTGTGGCTGTTTTTCCTAGTAAACCTAAGTGAACTGGTTTTAATAGATTTGTCAACAAGTGTAGCCGTGTTAAGGAGTACTGAAAACAACTTAATTTATTAATATTTCATGCATCTTTTGGCTTGCTGTAGGATTTTTTTGGTACAAATTAGTTATAAAACAGGGAAGGAAACTATCATGCTGTGGTATACTAGCAGTTATGTAGTTTCTGTTTAAATTCCTGTGGAGGACAGAAATGGATAATACCACACTTCTATTGACAGTAACTAAAATATAATCTTTGTGTCAATTATTTAACCATTAAAATACTTCAAAGAGATTATAACTAACAGTAGGAAATAAAAGTGTTTGAGTAACATAACTGAGAAATAGCTCATATTAATCATAGTCAGTAACAGCAGTCAAGTTTTAAAATCTTAAATTTCCTTAAAAAAACACAAATAAAAATCAGTTTAATAACTCTACTATAGATTTATGGAAAACAAATCCCGCTTTTCCTAATTTAACCTGTTAAATGCAGCCTACTTCTACTTCAATAAAAGGATGTCAAACATCACTCTAAGCAGAATTTGAAGCATTGAGAGCTTTCAAAAATAGCCACAGTATTTGTTTTTCTTTAATCCAAGACTTACTGATGAACAATACAACTAATCATAACCAAATCAAGGTCATTTTAGTTTACAATTAAATACAGCAGAGCCAAGCCGGAATTAGAACTGTGTCACCTAACACATCCCTTTAAAAAAAGAATCGATGAAAATGTTAAGGGATCTTTCATTCTTCTTGCCTGTCAGGCACATCACTGTTTGTGCAAATCTAAATACAGCACATTGACCTTAATATAAGAGTGGGCAGATAGTGAAGGAAGAAGCGTTCCACAAATCTACTGCACAGTAAGAATTTTTCAGAGCACAGATTATATCTACAATAAAGTGCTTCTCTTAATAAGTTATATTAATAATAGTATAGATGTTTACCTAGTTTTAAAGCTTAAGTTGCTTAGCAAAAAGTTAAATCTCCCTGTACCTCCCCAGTCCCGCAAGGCAAGTTCAAAAAACAAGCAAAGCACTCCATAACTGTGAAGGATTAAGCCACAATAGAAAGTTGTAAGTGGCAGTAAACTACTGACTAGGTTTGTAAACAGTACCATCCCATTGAATCAAAAGGTTCATGCATTATTGAACTTAGTTTTTGTGGAAGCAGCTTTTGGACTCCAGATAAAACAATCAAGTTGGCTTTCTTGATGATACACTATCGTGCTTTAGTATTTTGATGTGTGATCCCACTTCTTTTGTCACTTGCCTGAAAAAAGATGTCACATTTGATGCATTTAAGCCTCTAGACTTCATTTACCATCAACACAACTGATTACTGGCTGGTTTAGATCTATTTAGTGGGGTTTGTTTGTTGGTTTTTAATACATGTGAAGTTCACCTCTGCTTTTCATGATTACAATTAAGTTATGCTTAGTGCTCTTAAGACAAGTTTTTATGTTAAAACATAGCTGAGCTGTTTTGTGAAGGCCTTAATTTTAACTTGATGTTAATTTTGACTTAGCAGAAGTAATTAGCTTCTCTAAGACTAAAATGGCAGGGAGGATCAAATTGAGTAATTCATTTCTTCAGGTTCATCACCACAAGTGATCACCTGTATAAAATACTGAAGTGGCCCTCAGTTAATCACGCTTCCAGAAGAGCAATTACTTAAAAAGCAAGTAATTCCACTAACAGGAAGTAGAGCTTACAAAAGCAGCCCAAGAGCTCGCACAAGGTATACATAGCTAAACATTGCTGTCATACCACAGAAGGTGAAGCTCTAAGAGCAAGAGGCATTCCATTACTTTAAAAAAAAAATCACATTGAGTTCATTTTGCCTTTCACAACTCTTGCAACAGAGCAAACAAAACCAGAAGTATCAACGCCAGAGCTCCATGCTGTCATCTTGTCATTCCAGTCTAGCGTTTTATCACTACCTGTTCATATGCTCCAGATCCTGCTCTGAAAGAATGTTTGAAAGAAGTTAGTTCAACTTAACTGTAACCTAAACAGCAAGCATCACAGATCAGCAAGTTTACTCATTAAAAAAACCCCAACTACTGCCTCAAAAAAACACAATAGCTCATAGCAGAACAGCTAAATGTGAAGTGTAGAAAATATGCATGATTACCATGCCACTGAATTACCGACAGTTTAATGCATTAAAGCATTTTGTGTTATACTACAGTCAAAATGAAGAATGCTAAATAATGTTACTGAAAAAGAAGTTACTGTTGGACTTCTCTATAGTTCCTTAAACATTATTTTTGGGTACCCCTCCCACCCAAACCATATCATATACAGCTAATACTTTTTATATACATTTATGCATAAAGAGGCAAATGTCTCTTAAAATAGTATGTCTTCTTACATTAAGATACAAGAAAACCATCTTTCAGTGTTTTGTTCACACTGAATTGTAAATGCAGTTATAAAACTGTCTTATCCTCCACATGACAGAGCATAGTGGGTTGTGTCACATGGCAAATTGCAGTACTATGTCAAAAATTAATAGGGCAGAGCTCTGCCTTAGTATAAAATTCTGCTTGGACTGTTCTGGCAACTGAATTAGGACAGATCTCTATAGACTACTGTGGTGTGCTCTGTAACCATACATGTTATCCTAGATAGAAATTAGTGTACCCAGTTTGCAAGTAAGCCAATTAATTATCTTTTAACCACCAGTATTGCTTGCTTTGTAAAACTTATTTGTTCTATAACCTTCAGCATATTATCAGCTGCCTTTATACCTAATTCCAGAAGTACTTGCTGAAATACTGATGCCAGGTTAATTTTGTGTGATAAAGAAAAATCTTAAGAGTTACTCTGGAGGGCAGAATTATAGTATTAGAGCATATTACTTGTTTTTAGTGTTTTTTCAGCTGAGAAGACTAATACATTCAGGTCAAGTCACAGAACGGAGTATTTGAAGAGGGTTTAGAGAAGAAAAAAAAAATCTCCCTGTTTCTAAAGCAGCTACAAGAAGATAATCTGAAGGAGATTATCAAAGGAGAGAGTTTAGGACTACAGGATTTGAAAGATGAACAAGCCATTGAAACAGGAATAGTGTAGCATATGGAAACAGAAGGAGCTGTGTGCCAAACTGAAGGAAAATTAGGTTTGTTAGCAGGAAGACATAAAAGTTTGATACTGTAAAGGTGGATGTGTAAAACACTTTCTTCCAGCTCCAGAGAGTAACCTGGTAAATTTGTAGAGCTAAGACTTCAAACTGGTGCCTGTTTCCTGTGTCCCCACTGAAACACTGCTCATATCTGAAAACTCTGGAACTGAGACTTTCTGAAAGTTATAATTCCTATGGCTGACACATCAGTTTTATTTTGGAACTAACCTACACATTTTGTTTTAAAATATTACAATCTAGGTCTTTTGGTGCCTTTAAATGATACAGAATAGAAAGATATAAAGATCAAGAATGTACGTACAGAATAATTGCTGTATAAGATGCATTTTTGTTTATGGATTGTTTGTTGTTCAGGCTACGTACCTGTTAGGTAAATGATGGCTTCCAAAAGAAGTGCTTCCACCAGGTCCCACAAATAATCTTAAACCTTCTTCTAAAAAGGAAGGGAATTAACATATGTTATTTTCCTTTAATAATGCCCTAGCTAAAACTAAGTCATTTTAAATATCCAGGTTTTGTAACTGATACTTTCAGATGCAAACGTTTTTAACTAATGAAGAACAAAACTTCACATGGCATAGGCTGGAGGAACTACCTTCCTCAGAGATTTTTCCCCTGCCCTTTTCAGGCTTAAAATCATTCTGTGGGAAAGTTACCAGAGTCAAGTAAGAGTCTTTTCAACTTCTGAGAGACAGGATGAAGCAGAAAATGTAGGGATCCATATGTACAGTCCTTATGATTACAAGCAACAGGAGTTATGAAAAGGGTGGATTTTCCTAAGGCCTGCGACATGCATCAGTTTTCCCTAAACTGCTTTGTTTATCTCCATACCTTCTGCACTTGAGTCTAAACTGAAGTCTTGACTCTGGAGTATTTTTTCAACTATATCATCAGCATCAACTCTGGTAGCATCAACCCTCTTCAGCTGTGACTCCACAGAGTCTTGCTTTACAGGATGTCTGCAAAAATAAATATGTTTATAGCTCTTAGAAGCAATATAGTAAATTATGTTGTAGTTCTGCTAGGTAAGGCTTTCAAAGTTAAGTGTACCGGCAGAGCTTTTCTGATGGTGCATCTTTAACAGATGTATCAATAGTAGCTTCAGTTACTTTTGGCTCAGCCTCTTCACATGGCTCTAGAATACTCCCAATTCCTGTGGAGGTGCTGCCCACTGAGGGGTTTCTCCTGTGGCAAAGCTCAGACAAACTGGATGACCGGGAGTGACATGTGCTATATCCTGTTGGGAGAGTGCAGGAGAGCTATGTTAGGTATCTTATTGACAGCCAAAGTCATTGTATTTTACCATCCTGAAAGTGGAATTTGTGTTTGTCTTCTTATAAAGAAACTTCAAAACCCTGATGAATGTATATGCATTTACCAGCTAGGGAACTTTGGGTTTTAGGTTCCAGCACATGCTGTTTTCTTTTTGTTCTAAACAACTCTTGCTTTCTAACAAATATAATGACTTGGTGTCATTAGTTCCCCTTCAGCTGTTAGATCTAAGCCTCCGTTTCTAAGTTACTTGTTTTTACACATGGGAGAGGTAAAATCTCATTCAGATAAGTTAATTGGAAGGACCTAAGGGAAAAAGCTATCTCACATCTGAACAGATAATTTATTGTGCTTTTAAGGGGAAAACAATGTTACCCTCCCCACGCTTGAAACTCCTAGGATAAAAGCTTTCAACTTCAAACTTTTTTTTTAGCAAGTATACTTCTTTCTACAGTCTAAAACTGTGAAAGTAAATAAATCCAAACAATTAATAACAAAATTGTTAACAGCTACCTGACAATTTTGACTGCTGACTTGCATAGCTTGATGTTCTGGAATGTCCACATGCACCAAGGTTGTCTGGGACTGAGGCACTCTTTGAGACATCTGCAACACATGCAAGCCAGATACTGCTGCTAAAGCCAGTTTTGTTATTACTTTACCTGTAATCTTGATTAGACTCAAATGTCAGATTTCCCAGAGGGCTTAGGGACTTGACACTGGTTTTCTACAAACCCTTTGAAGATTCAAGTGCGCCAAAAATACCGTGTATGTTAACAAGTATGGGTTCCTTAAAAAGTAAAATAATCATCAGTATGTTGTCCATAGTACCAGAGTAGAATGGTCTGCTAGATCTATTTTTTTGGGGGGGCTGAAAAAGTAACTGTGGTTAAGACAAGTTAAACTGTGTTTAGGGTGAAAAATTAATAAGCTGTGTAAGAGCCTGAAACTTGTTAAAAAAAACCAAACAAACAACAAACCAAACAACAAAAACCACCCCAAATTCCAACCTGTAATAAAATGTTTTAATAGTATTTTTTTTCTAATACTCTGAATTTCAGAGTAACTACTTACATTTTAAACAATATTTCAGACTTTCACCACTCAAAATTTACGCAGCTATGCATATCCCTGTGATTCATAAGTTGAAAATGAAAGGCCAAATTAAATGTTCACTCGAAACACAAATCCAAAGCAAATCCAGAAATGTGTCACACAGAAAAGGAAATATTTTAGATGTTAAAAATAAGGCAGGGTATCAGTCTGATTTCTGTTCTTTCTTTCCATTAAACAGACTGTTTACAAAAGTAAAAAAGAGTGACTCCATTGATGTTACCTGGGGGAGTGTGTCTCCACACATAACCAAAGGCTTCTTTGTGTGTCAAAGACTTGAAGTATTTGTACATCTTGAAGCTATGAAGCCAGTTATAAAAGAAGTGAGAAACTAAGAGCATTATCTTATACCTGCTATGCCCAAATGTACCACTTTTAAGTTTTCTCCGCCTTTCCTGTCTTCATGCAAAGACTCTGATTCCCCAGGAATTGCAATCGACATTGCCGTAGAAGGCGGCCTGCAAGAAGAAGGTGGTTAAGATTTGCTGTGTTTTTGCTGTAATCCCTCCACATTGATCAACACAGACTTTTCAAGCAGGCTAGCATAATTCATACTGTGCTTCAAGTTAATAGGCTTGCAACTTTTTTTTTCTGAAAACATATGGCCTAGCACACTGTTAAAACAAACAAACCCAAACAAACAACACAAGCCTCCCTCCTGCCCAACCCCAACCTTTTGCTATTTTGCTATTGAGCTTCAGGACATTTTACAGAATCCACCTGCTCAGTCTTCAGGCTTCTAGGGATCCTTGAAAAGGCTCTTCCTTTTTTGATGATTGGGGGAGTGATATGTGTTTATTTTGAAGGTCTTAATTATTTTATTTAAGTATATGAATCACAAAATAATTTACATGCTAAGGATGTATATAGTACAGTACTTCATGGAACACGTGGCAAGATGGTAAGTTAAAAAATCCCAAACGCAGACAACAACAGTTGGCCAACTTGGCTTGTGCACTGTGATGTGCTTCTGGCTGTTTCATCTCCATTAAAATATGTGAGGAGGTTCTGGGCTGATAACCCTCTCACTCCTAACAGAGGGGCCTGTGTTACCATCTCCATCTATTCCCCTCTAAATTCTACCTTCTACAAATTAAAAAAACCATCATGTATACATAATTTAGATTTGGTTCAATATTTTAAAAGCTTTTGATAAAGCTTAAATGCTTGTTTCAGTTTATACCAAGACCCAAAATGATATTTTGTTAAAATGAATAAACATCTAAGTTTGTGCTTTGCTAGTTCAAAAGAACTAATAAGATGACAAAGTGGAAGTAATCTTCTTTTGCAAGCAAATACAGCTAAAATACATTTCAAGATGTTACCTACAGGTTTTTATAATGCTTGGTTGTTTGTGACTTTGGGAAGAGACTGTTGGTCTGCATACAAATGGATATTTGTTGACATTTTTAGATTTGACATATTCAGTAACTTAGTTGCTGCCTCTGTCTACAGTAGCATTTCCCCTCTGATGTTACATTTGAAAGTAAAGAGAGAAACAGTAAAAGCACTTCTGGAAATATAATGCTTGTGTGACTTAATTGCCTAACATACTTTCAAAAGCAAAAGCTGAATGCTTTCGGGGCTGTAACTCCAGATCAAACATCAAGCCTTCTAGGCTTCTCTGTAAGATATGTAGCTGTTTTCTGATTGTGAAATTGTTTAAGGTTTATTTTTCCTTCTATAAAGAACATCTGGATTAGATAAATGTTTGTTCTGTTTGCATTGAAGGTTAATGTTCCAGGAAATTGTTATATCATCAGTTTGGAAGAAAATGCCAAGTCTGAATAATTTCAGTTGGAGATTTTTTCCTAGGGACCTAGCATACTATTTAGGTACTAATTTCAACTACTTTGGTACCAGCCAGTAGAGACCAGAAATACATTGTTTTAAAACTAATAATTGATAAATTGTTTATCAGTATCAGTGAAGTATTTGTTAATAGGTCTGACTCAAAAAGTGCTAAATAACTAGGGATACAGAAGAGCTTTGGCCAGTCACACAAATTCAGATAATACCCTCTTACAGTTTGTTCAGTATGCACAAGATGAGATTTCACAGTGTTCTATTCTTCTTATTGAAGGTTAGAAGAAGACATGAGAAAGGACCTTTAGTGGTGCAAGGGGACATTGAAGAGTTCCTGCAGTGAATCACCTGAGCTAGACTGGTGCAG
Source organism: Nesoenas mayeri (assembly GCF_963082525.1). Taxonomy (NCBI): domain Eukaryota; kingdom Metazoa; phylum Chordata; class Aves; order Columbiformes; family Columbidae; genus Nesoenas; species Nesoenas mayeri. The sequence continues at coordinate 16,272,201 of NC_137554.1, read as the reverse complement.
GCAACATTCTCAGATCTCCTCAGTAAGGTAAGGTAAGGATACAGCCACAGCAGCAATGCACAAAGTCTCTAGTTGCTACAGAAAACAGTTCTCCATTGTCCTAATAAAACCTACAAATTGTGAGTTACATGAAGTAACTTGCACCTCAGACTGAGTTAGGAGATCATGCTGCTTTTCTTGAAGCTGCAGGCTCGTTGCATTTTAAACACAATCTTTTTCACTTAAGAAAGACTTAATATCTGATCACTGCTACAGATTAAGCCTGTATAGGATTATTAGCCCTTTTAATTGGATTATTCAGAGGGACATTGATTGTCTACATTAATCTGATAAATTATGAGTTTAAATTCAGTTTATGAGAGTATGTTGAAGAAAACCCCTAATCCATACTGAAGTAAAAGTTACACAAAAAGTCGAGATTGACATAACAAAGGTGAAGCTAGCAATTTTTTCCGGATTGTTTTCCTTAAACTCATTTTTTTTTCTTTTAAAGTTATGTGCAATACTTGGAACTCTGCCTTCGATTGTTTTTGAAAAGGCTGACATGAGAACAAGTATGCTGTCTCAGAGCAAAGGCCTCTCTAGCCTGGCATCCTGTTTCTGTCAGCAGCAAAGAGGTGCTAAGAGAATATGGCACACCTAGTAATGTATCTCCCAAATATTCTTCCAACACTTCCTCATCTGTACCTTAGTTATATCTTGAGCCTCATAGGATGTTTTAGACCTAATAGCCGTCAATTTTTTTCTTATTCAGGACTGTGTCTTAATTCTTTCTTGAGCTTTTAGTATTCACAATGTGTAGTAGCAAGGAGTTCCACAGCTTAAATGCATTTGCTGGGAAGAAAAATATATCCTCTCATTTTGATTCTGTCTCCTACTAGTTTAATTATAACAATGTGGTCAAGGAAGTAAACTGAAGAAAAATTTGAGTTAAACCAGAACTTAAGGGCTCAAGTGTATTTTGAAGGAAGTATTTCATCAACCCATACCACAAACATCTTGTGAAAGTAAAATACAACTAAGTTAGTTTAAACCTGATCTAGACAAAATTACCACCTATTGTCACGTAGAATTACAAAACATTAACATTAAACGGAAAAGTACATATATTTTGAACAACCCGGTCTAACAGCATTCTAAATTGTAGAAAAGCAGTGGCATTAAGAGTCTTGGCAAGCACTGAGGAATATTCCACACTGCATTCATGGAAGCAGATTCTATACATATCTCTAAGCCTCTCCTTAAAATGAATGTTTAGGTTTTTATAAAATCTCTTTTGTAATACAAATGATATGTAAGAGTTCTTCACTTCCTACTGATCAGGATAATTAAGTCATGGTTAGGAAGGTAGTGCTGGTCTCTGGAATTAGGAAGCTTGCCAATTGCACTGTTCCAGTTCAACTGGGGTGCCTCATACCAAAGTGTCTTATTAGTCTAGAAAGACAGCAACAATGTCATCTTACTCATGACTAGGTTTTTCCCTAGCATGTGTGATCTTTCTGTGCTGTGGTTAGTTATGGAAGCTAACATGATCTAGCAAAACTGTGACATTTCCTTAACTATGAATTAAGGGCAATGAGATCAAAGGATCCTGAAAATATAGCGGTGTATTCTTCCAGATGTTACCTCTTGCATCTTTTACTAAGTTGCATAATGACTTTGCTAATTAAATATCTGTAAGTGCTTTCTCTTGTACTAAGTCATATCAAACGTCTGGGGTTTTTTTTAAATAAATATTTTACAATCATTTGGGACTTGTACATAAAAGGTGTAACAGCACATTTTCCCAAACACAAGCATTAGTCAGATCACCCCATATTTATATAAGCTTGCTGCAGGAACAGTTTCTCTTAAGTGGTAGTAGAGTTTTAGGGGAGTTTGGTGAGGTTGTTTTGATTGTTGGGGTTTGTTTGTTTGTTTGTTTATTTGTTTTAATTACAGGTGTACAGGCTAGTATTCTTTGCTTGAAAATATACTATTTAACCAGCAAGGAGACCTCTAATACTTATACTGGTATTTTTACTGTGTTAGCCGTTATTCAGCTATCATCTCATTTTTTTGTGCCTTTTTTTTTTTTCTTTAAGTTTTTGCCAGATTGGACTGATTTATAAATGCAAATTAGAAGTATAATTCTGAACAAAGAATGTGTGACCAAAACACTATCTTACACAGGTATTTTATAAACTTACATTTTAAAGCATGGGTCGCCAGACATTAGCTGCATGTTGATCAAAACCTACAGATTAAGAAAACAAAACCCTCCGTAAGAGAAAAAAATGGAATTGGTCTGTGATACATAGCCATGTTACTAAGTTATACCTGCCACAAATCTTACGTTTAAGTAAAATAAAATGGCATAATTACATATGCAAATAAACACACTTATGCAAAAAAAAAAATTCTTAGTACACATGCAATCAAAACAAAATAGCATTTGAAATAACACTTGCATGTACAAGATTCTGAAAAAGATACTCAGATCAAGAAGAATCTTTGAGTCATTAATAGTTAAGATAGCTTCAGGGGAAAAATAGACAGGAAATCCAAAAGGTTAATGAGCAAACAGAATATTGTTTAAAACAGTGGGTGCTGAAATATGTTCTTTGCTGAGTGTGTTTAACAAACTGCTAGCATACAAGAACTGGTTGTACTAACATCAGAAAGAGTAAAACCACAAAAGATAAATAATGGCATAGGACAACAATGCGTTGAGAAGGCTCGTTAGCTGGGTCAAAGCCATCGATTAGAAGTTTTCTGGAAAAAGTCTATGACTGTCTAGTGCATGCTTAATGGTATTCTCAATGGTTTGAGAAATTAATCCTAGTGTTGTGGTAGGAAAAGAATTTTTTTTTTAATTTACTTGTAACATTCTGTATGTAGTTATTTTCAGGTTAATGCAGTTTATTCAATTTTTTAAACTCCCTGGACTAATGAAATACAACAGCAGAGTGAGTTACTTCAGCAACACTCACCAATTGTTACATTGATTACTATTAAATAGAAAAGGGCAAGTTCTGGGAGTCATAGAGGTGTTGAAGCTGGCTTATGAGAAATAAACCAATTAAGAGATACACTCTTAGAAAAACTGCACAGGAAGTTGTCGAGTCTTAAACATGTAATTGCTACATTTATATGAATGTGTTAACGACTTTGTTGTGTTTCCCCATCCCATTTTTCTATCCCTGTTAGAATAGCAATGCCTTTTGAAAGCTTTTCTTCTACAGCTAGCCAGCTCCATTGCAAAGAATAACAGAAGTTCTGGTTTTGACTGAATGGATTTTAATGATCCTCACTAAACAGTGCTGATGTTTTCACTTTAAATAGTGTTCCTTCTAGAAAGAGGTTCAGCAAATATGTTTTAAATTTCATGAAGTGCTTAATAAATTAATAAAGCAGAGAACAAGTGGTATTAAGTATGATAAAAGTGAGAAATTACTTTGAGAATGGAGTTATCCTGTCTTGTATTTTTGGTATCATAACCTTCCAGTAAGCAGCGACGAGTGGTATTTCCCGATCCAGCAAACTCCGCTAGATTTAGATCTGCAAATCCCAACTGTTAAGAGAAAATAACCAAGTTAGTAGTAAGCATATTACTCAATGAAGGTACTTGCTAAATGTAGAGTGTTGAGTGCCATTCAACAGCAGTTTCTCACAAATATGGACAGGAGGATGCCCATTGCAGGGAGTGGCCCAAGGCAAAAAGCAGAAAACAAACTTTTGAGCGTCAAATTCAGCATAGCTCTGTTTTCAGTTAAAAATTTAAGTCTCAAGAGATAAAGGAACAAGGAGTATTTTCTTTATTTTTACAATTAAACACACAGAGGAGGGTTTACTTTTATCAACCCTTTCAACATACTAAATTGAAAGAGAAGAACACATTCTGGTGGTGTAATATTATCCCCACTAAACACACTAATCAAGAGTTCCAAACCACTGTGTCACTATAATGCGCATAATGAAATAATGGATATTAGAGTACTATTCTGGAATTACTTTAAAAAGGCATTAAATGTCAAGAAAGAAAAGCCAATTTGTATGCAAAATTAGATACACCTCAATTTACCTTTGCATATGCCTTTCCCCCTTTTAACTCCTAGAGAAAAAGAAAAAAGACATGTCATTAGCCCTTAAAGATACTGACTGGGGATTTTTTGTTTGATTTGTTTTTTTTGTTTTTATTTAGAAGAGCAAATACTAATATTTGTTTTAAAATAGCTCAAGACACATTTGCTAGGCTGTACTGTTGTCATTTAGAAGCTGGTATTAATACTGCCATCAGTGCAGGCCAGCAGAAGACCGTCATCTTAGCAGGGTGAGGAAGGGTGAGTGCCCCATGCCAACCAGCATTTGGCTCTTGCAGAGTCTTGCCCCAAAAGCAGCAAGTGCTGTACACAAAATTCTGGTACTTAGCACAGTTCAAGGCTTCGAAGTTTACTACTGCTTGCTAGAAGTATCTGTCGGGGTGACTTTACAAAGACTGAGTGATTACTTTGTCGTCCTGCTGGAATAAGTGTACTTTTTAATAAGAACATAAAACCCCATGAATTAGAGGTAATTAAGAAGATTACTATGAAATTTTGAATAGAATATCTGACATGATTGCAGCTAAAATTTGGTGTATGAAATTTATCAGACATTTAAAAATTAAACCAAAACAGGTAAAGAAAGAGCAGGGAAAACAGAGAGAAAGGAAAAGAGCTACTTACCTTCCGTACAGACACTCTGCAAACACAAGGATCCAGAATCCCTGTTGTGGCACTGGCACTGATTTTACACATAAATACGAACTTTTTCTTCCAGCGGACACAGTTTGCCTGTACGACCTCCCTGCAAACAGAGAGCATGCTTGGTATCAGTTGCATATACATCAGGACCATAAGATACAATAGGGAAGCTCAAGATACAAACAGCAGAACCAGTGTTTGTAGAGTGCAAACCTTCATGCAAAACCTGATCCAAGGCCTGAATAACTCTTTTTCATTCTTCTCTTTGCGTGGCAAGACCAATAACTTGTTTCAAACATTGAACACAATATTAGACCTACAGAAAGATTCAATAGCCGTGTGATTCTCCAGTTTGCCTCAGGAGCGTGAAGTCTTCCTGAACATTAGCTCCCAGGCAGGCACTGCCTTCCAAGCTGCTGAGCTTTGGAATGTGCTCAAGATTCCATCTCTGAGAAGCAGTTTTTCAATACAGAGAAAGGGAGCATCATACAAGCAGATAGATTTGAGGCCCAGGAAAGTACAAAGGAGGTGATGTACAATAACCAGATCTAAAATAATGCATTTGGGGCAAACAAGAATTTCAGCTACTTGCTGGGAGCTTGCCATTTGAGAGCAAAAGAAGATGACATATCTGAATGGGTTTGTTCATCACAGGAGGGTTACAACCTGACAGGCTGATGCAGCTGAGAAAAAAAGCAAAATGTAGGATGCTTTCAGCTATATTAATGTCATTATATAAGGCTCAAACAGAACACATTCTATTTGGGTAACTCTGGTTGAAAAAGACTCAAAAATGAACAGGTACAGGAAGGACAAATAGAAAACTCCGGTATCTTAGAAGAAAAGATTACATATGATAAAAATACACTAGTGATTCAAACACTTTAGAGACCAAATAACTTTAAGTCAAATGACAAGTGATTAGAACCAAAATAAGGCGTAATGATTTAAAAGTGAAAATTACAAGATCTCAAACCACAGAGCACATTTTTAGAGCAGCCTTCAAGTAAGAGAGGTAGGAGCAAAAAAATCTTACTGTAATTAAGATCTTACTGACCTCATTAACATTTATAAATATACAAAGGGTGAGTGTCACGAGGATGGAGCCAGGCTCTTCTCGGTGACCACCAGTGGTAAGAGAAGGTATAATGGGTTCAAACTGGAACGCAAGAGGTTCCACTTAAATATGAGAAGAAATTTATTCTCAGTGTGGGTAACAGAGCACTGGAACAGGCTGCCCAGGGGAGTTGTGGAGTCTCCTACTCTGGAGACATTCAAAACCCGCCTGGACACATTCCAGAGTAGCCTCATCTGGGTGTTCCTGCTCCGGCAGGGGGATTGGACTAGATGATCTTTTGAGGTCCTTTCTAATCCCTGACATTCTGTGATTAAAGACAAGGGTAGCTAGTTTGTCAATAACAGGCAACATAAGGACTGTGATTCTGAGGGAACCTCCTCAATGATCAAAAGCTTTTTTCTAGTCTCACGTTTCTTAACTTGGAACTGTGGAGAAACTGTGCTAATTTTTTCTGCCACTCTAATGCTTCAAGTGCAGTCTTCACATATTAATGTTGTCCTTTTCTTTCTCTTCCATTTTTTTTCTAATACATACATTCCCATGTTTTTTTATTAACTTCTTGCAGCAGCTTATTAGTGAAGATCCAGTCTGACATCTATAACAGAGGTAGAATTCTATGGTTCCACAGAAGTTGGAGTCAGAGTTCATCACCTATGGAGAAATGATGAATCCCAAGGCTCCCACAAAAGCTCTTTTTGCTGTGCTGGTCAGACTGCAAGCTACAGTGCTCACTGGCACCGAGACTTGCTAAGGTAGGAATCAACTAGCCTGCCTGAAATGAGTCAGTTTAATGATCGCAGACTAACGGATTCTGATGATACAACGCTGAGTCATATTCAAGCATGTGACCTAAAAGGAACAGCCTCTGTACACCACTGGCTACCCACCGGTTATGTTTTACATTGTAAACTTCCCTGTGCTTTGGAAAAAAAATATCCAAAACTGCCAGTATATGAGTTATTTAAATCCAAAATAGAACCTGAATTCAAAAAAGGTGAATTACTAATAACTGCATCTTCTACTGGAAACAGGCTTAAGAAAGAAGACATCAAGTGAAATACAACCTTAAAGGGATATTTGATAACTGCTATCATTTGTCATATGTAGAAGGCTTGGGAACATCTATTGTAGCACTTATGTGATAGTTGCTCAACTCTCATGCAAAGAAAATAGTTGACTAGATGTCCACTATTGAGCAGAACACAGCTATCCAGTTTATGGATATCTGGGGCCTGCATATTTGTAGGTTTCATATGCTGCACTTAAAGATAATGTAACTTCTGAGAATGCTCTTTTTTCTGCAGATCACAGTGGTCCAGTAACTTAGAAATGAATTGGGTTTCAGTTGTTTTTTTTTTTTCTAAGTAACCTTTGGAGTTTATCCTAAAAATGAAAGAATAGCAGGTCCTCTTTTCTCTTAAAAACACCACCACATCAGTTTTACTAGCTACAGATTTTTTTTCAAATAGAGAAGGGCTATTTTGTCACTATCTTAAGTCATTAAATACACTGTAGTACTCTGAGCCTTCTGTCAACAGTTCTGTCAGGATAGACTGAGAATGCTAAAAGCTCTTAGGAAACAATGCTAATGTCCTCTTGGGAGCACCAGGAGCAACTGGCCTGCGTTGATACTTAAAGACAATAGACTTGAACATAACATTATAATTAAAAAACTTCTACATTAAGAGGATAATTAAAAATGCTGTCACCTAAACAAAGTGATTGTTGTAGCCAGCTCTCTCTTTTACTAGAAACAGTTACTGAAATTAAATCTTACCAGAAATATGTATCAATACTAAAATGCATGCAATTGTACAAACCTTTATTAAGTTTGAAAGAGCAAGAACTCTTAACAATTCTTTGCCTTAAGCTCTATCTTTAGACTCAGATCAAGGCATATCAGCTATGGCCATGAATCCACAGGAAGCATTTGCACATAACTATGCATCCAAAAATATCTGCAAAACAATCCAGTCTCAAGCGTCCTTTTGGAAAGTAGAAGCAATATAGATTTTCTGCTATTTGTTATAAGGCTATAAGATAATGCTACAAGACTGAAAGTGGTCACTTGTCATCCATAAAACTCAGAAAATCCCTTCCCATAGCATCTGCTCACCACACAATTAGGACAGTTGTCATCACGCTTATACATGTCACTTATCACCCAGGATACCATTGGGACGACCAGTAACAGAATCACTTCTCCTATTCATCATTTCAGCAAGTTCTTGTAGTGTTTTTACATGTGTCATATTTCCAGTTATTAATAACACTTTTTCCTACAAATAATGCCTTTGATTTTCTAGATGTTTCTATAAACTCATAAGGTCAAAATCATGTACCGAAATCTTTGTGCAACTCAGTATAATGGTTCAGGTTATGTTTCTGCTTTTCAGAACAGCTTTCCACCTCTACAGCAAGCTACAGTCAAAGCCGCTTTCATTGTACAGTTATATAGTATTCCAGAGATCACTAACATTATAGTAAAATATAATTTAGTGAACATTAAATGTAGTATTTTTTTTTGTAAGTACAAGATAGGTATAAGTAACATCTGCTTGGGGAATGTAAGTGTCCTTAAAACCTTTAAGCATTGTGAATTTATTTCAACATACAAATACTACTATAGGTATATAATTGTTCAAATAAGGAAGACAGCACAAAACCACTACATTTTTGGAAGACTCAGTCCACTCATAACACAGGTCAGGATTTATTCAGGCAGGTAATTTAATAGACATTGAATAGGACAATCGGGTTTTTAAGTTCTCTTACAAACAAGAAATTAAAAGTTACAGTAAGAGTGCCTCAGTTACACATACTGATGCTCTAATTATCGTAAAAATAAAATCAGGTAAAACCAGGAATACCCCTTCCTCCTCATAAGGAACTCAAAAAACTATTGTTAGTTTCTTTCACTGGCATATTGTCAAACTGTTTTAAAAAAATCAATATATTTGGAACATTCATACACAATGTGCAAAAAGACCCCAACCAGACCCCCTTGACGCCTGGAACAGTTCTTCTAATTCTATTATACAAAGAAAAAAATTATCCCATTTTCATGAAGGTAATTTTTGTGTGAAGAAAAGCACCAGCAAGTTATTCCTCTCATGCAGAAAAAAAGTCAAATAATCAGAACACTTAACTTTTAATTGAGGATAATATCTAATATTTTAAGAGTCTTAATTCAAGTGCCAGGCCTTTAGAAAATAAACAGTTTTATTGATTGGTTACTATGGAAATGAACCCAGATAACTTCTTGGCAATTGGGCCGACGCTACAGGGCAGGCTGGAGAAAGCTTTCCGTTATGAGTCAGCTTCCTCTGAGCCTCACAGTCACTTTACCACATGCAAAGCAAAACCAGTTGTTTTATGAATCAAAATACATCTTAGTTACTAAGACGCATTCAAATACATACTAAGTCGTCATGCTTTGGTGTAACTTCACTAATCCTGTAAGACCTAACTACGAATAAATTGAATAGATAGATATTTTGAGATAATTGCTTCCAAAGCATAGGTTAAGTTACTAGCAGTTTAACAAATAAGTGTTGTTTCTCTAGAGAAACAATTTCACATGGACTAAATTTCAAATGCAAGAATTCAGCTGTAGACAAGTCTTTTTCTGTATGCATTTTATGTGCTGTACATAATTGCAGTTTAGAATGATGAAAAGTCTTGTTTTTTCTCTTCCACGAAAGAGAAAACACAAAAACCAACACAAAAGAAATAAATCCTAATCCAACCAATTTTTCATCCCAATTTGTTAAAAAGTGATGGGCTCTTTCTTGATCAACAGATTGGTTGTTCATTTCCACATGAATAAAAGATATGACTAATGACTTGTTTCAGCAAATAGCCACAAACACAAAAATAAATCACTTTTAAGGACCTTAAATGTAATGTGAAAAATCCCTTCTCACCAAATAGAAAAGCTTTAACAAGAGAGGCTTAGAAATAAAGAAGCTGAAACGCTTTGTGGGCATTTACCAAAATACTGTGTTTCATTAGTTAGGAAAATGTTTCTTCAGGTTTTTGTCTGAATTATTCTAGACAGCCAAGTATAACATTTAGCCATACGGGGGTGATTATGTTAAAGAATCTTTTTCCACTGCAATTATTTTAGACTCCTTGGTCAAAGAAACAAAAATTGGAAGCGTTTGTTTTAAGATGCCATTCAGTCTTTATGTCAGACTACTTTCACATGAAGCTACTTCTAGCAATACCATTGGAATCAATTGGGTCAGTATGCTTCTTTATGTTAAGGAAAGGAGTGTTTGCTTAGACATCTTACAGCTTTTGTACAGAACATGAGTTGCCTACACACTATAAATACCTTGAAAAAAATAGCTACTTCACTCCATGAAGTAAATGAGAATATTATTGTTAAAATTGTTTTTTAGAACTGGTAGTTTGATGGGAGAGTTGCTTTGGACTTCTAAGAACTATTGAGGCCAGTTTCTTAAAATCCAAAATACAGTGAATAAAATGACTTTAGAAGAATTCTCTCTGAGCAACTGCAGCTTTTCCAGTATTGGCCAAGTTTTTCTTGCTTTTTTCAGGGGAAAATATATCATGTTGATGAGACAATGCAAGAGAATTAAGGCTGCTGCAGCTCCACTCCCCAGATCCAGCCCATTGTGAGGGTGAAGATGTATGTGCTCCTGGTAAGTACCCACACACAGGTCACAAATGCAGAGAGCACCCGCAGAGACAGCACCAGCAGCTTCAGCCCGCTCTCTGCTCTGGTGCAACAGGACAGGGTTTGCTAGCAAGACCCATATACGTGTAGCACAGGTGATCTGTCCCACCATCCCAGGCCAGCTGCTGCCACCAAGACTCTCACTCACTTCAGTTGCTGACACAATGAACACATGGGCCCCTGTGACCCACAGTACCACTCCTGTGGCTGGCACTTAAGTCCATTCACTCAGGTCTCTCCTGTTGCTGGCCACAGGCACCTGGGCCCTCTGATGCAGAGTCTTGACTCCAGCTGCTGGCACTCAGCGCCCCCCACACCCCATACACACTGAACAGAGAGCCCTTCACCCAGGAAGGAGTTAGAAGGTACTTTGAGATGAAGAGACAGACTGCGCTGATTAGAAACAGGGCATGGCCAGACAAATATACAAACCAGCAAGCTATTCTCACCTAACTGCCCCATTGGTCACCTTACCTCTCTATTTTCCCCACATTTGCTCCTCCCCAAATGACCTAAGTTGTTCTTCCTTTAGTTCCTCTCCTAACATTCCATAATAAGCTGCTTCCCCTGCATCCCATCATGTGTCTCACAGCGCTATGCAGCAACTCCCCTCAGTCCCAAAGGTGCTTTGGTGTTAGCACAACACAATGGGTTTTCTGCCTGGACAATGGGGCTGAGGCTCCCCTGGGACAGCCCTGGCAGAGGCCCAGACAGGGTCTCCCCTCTACCAAGTCCATAATTTCATTTCCCCATCTGCCTCTATGTCCCTGGACCTGTATAAATGGGCCTTTGATGGGCCAGTGGCTCCTGGGACAGGCCTTGGAGTAGCTGGGGCAGGATCTTATTTTATCTCCCCCACCCTCCTCTGTGTTTTTTCTGTACTCGTTTCTGGGTGTGCACATGAACTTCTCACCTACTCTAACAGCTTCCTTTGATCAGCCCTTGGCTGAATAAACTCAGTACAGTTAGCTCTGTACTTCTTACACAAATACAGCATTTAGTAGATTGAAATAACACAGTTACTTTTAGCATAGAAAATAGTATTTTAAAATGGGAACAATATCCCATTCTTAGATATATTTATATATATAAAAAAAAAAACCAAACGTCTTTCTTCCGCAGAACACCAGAGCACCTAACAAAGAATGCCAAATGCCGTGATCCCACCCAAGAGACAGGAATTAAGGCATTAGCCTATAATCTATCAGTTTATCAACCACACTTTCAGTGCCCTCAGTGATTCAGGTACTTTACAGCAAGATTTGACCTTTCCTAGGCTATCTTCAGGATTAGGAAGGTGGTGTTGGATATAGAGTTCTCATTTATACCAGGGAACACAATAGTTTGACATGCAAGAGAACACCCTCTTGCACCCCTCTCACCAAAAATCTACTTTATTTCACATTTGTGCAGTCTCACCATTGAGTGAAAGCTACAGGTACCGATGCAGCACGCTCCCGGAGCAACTGAGCTCCCATCTTATCAGTCCACTTTCAAGCAAAACATTATGCACTGCTATTCACTCTCCCAGGATCTGCTAAATAGGTTGCTATTTGTGAAGTGTTAGGATCCTCAGAATGAAACTAATCTTGCTACACAGAAGTGTTGTCTTCTTGTTTGGTTTAGATTCACACAGCTGAAATGTCAAACAATATGGTTTACTCATGCCTTTTCTTTTAATATCTCTACTGTATGCACAATCAAAAATTTAAACAAGATCACAGAACAAAGAGATCCTTCACTTTTAAATTAAATCAGAAATCTTTACTGCTGAGTTGATGATGGAAGTAAAACCAAACACATAGACAAATACGAAATTAGCACAGGTATTTTAAAGCAAATAAAAGACCTAGCACCAGTACCAGTTTCATTCAAATGTATTCTATGCATTTAATACACATAACATACATGCTGCCCATACATGCAGCAATTCCAACATCATTATCTTTAAAGAACATTGAGCTACAAAAGAGCAAAAAACATTCAATATAACTTTTCAAATACCAAGCTATACCTTAAATTGTTATTTGATAACCAGAATGCTAAATTTAGTCTTCATGTAGAAAGGTGCATCTCTTGAAGTTAGAGATCAGAGCATCAACTCCAAAGTTCAAACTGTAGTAGTAAACTTATGTGAAGCTTCCATTTATTTCTTATATTCAGGAAGAAATACAGTTTACTTTAATATTCTGTGTTTTCTCTGTGCCTGAGTTATATAAGAGATATGCTCTCCAACAAAACTTTTTTCCTAAGCATTGCAAAAAAAAATGAACAAAACCAGGCGTTGACAAACAGAGCTCAAATATTTCACAAATTTCAGCACTAAGCAGACCAGCAAACAGCTGGCTCCTGCAGGAAGAGCTCCACTTGTTTACAGTGTACAACTCCCCACTTATTTTGCTGTTAGTACACGCAAAACTTCAATAGAGCAGTCATTTTCTATTGCACATGTTTTTACTTATAATAAACAGGTTACATCTTGAACTAGCAACATTTCATGTCAAGTATTTCCTATAAAAATCATCACATTGAAACAGATGCTTTGGAATACCATTACTTACGAAAAACTGCTGGTTACAGGCAAATGCAGAGACCGAAAAGGGAATCAGCACCATGAAGGGCAAACTGCAGTAGCAAGAGTATAGCCAGCAGTTCAAAGGAAGTGATTTTTCCCCTCTGTTGAACATTCGTGATACTCTATTTGCAGCATTGCATCTGGTTTTGGGGGCCTCACAGTAGAAGAAAGACACTGATAAACCAAAGCAAGTCCAGGGGATGTGATATGAGGGTCTGGAGTCAAAGATGAGGAGGATGAAGCACCTGATGTGGGAGAAGTTTGGAACATGGCATTTTTACAATCTGAAGAAGAGATGAAGGAAGATGTAATTGTCACCTTCAGCCATCTCTATTGAGTTAGAGAGAAAATGGAGCCAGATGTTTCTTAATGGGGAACAGAGAATTGAAAAGAGGCAGTAACAGGAGAAATTCCAATAAAATAAGGGGGAAAAGAGTTCACAATAAAAGTGATGAAGCAGAGGGGCAGGTTTTCTACAAAGAATGGAATCCCTGTTCTTACAGATTTTTTAAGTTGACAGGACAAAGCTCTGAGTTTCCTGATTTAAGTTAGTCTTGCTTTGAGCAGGAACTTGGACTATGTGATCTCTAGCGCTCCCCTCCACTCTACATTATTCCGTTAACAGAAGTAGTCTTTAAAATATGAAGGGAATCAGGTGCTATGCTGCTTGCAAGTAACAAGTTTATGGCAGCAAAATACTATGCTCCACGTACTGTGCTGGGGTCAAAGGGAAAACAATACAAGAACATCACCACCAGCTCTTTTAAACTAAAGTGCCTTTTCTTCTGCACAAGCCAGACACATCAAGCATAAAAGCTTTTCCCTCCTTCCACACCCTCTTCTTTGACAGATGCCTGTCATGCATCTCTTTTCAGGAACAATTTCCTGAAAAGCTAGCTGTTGCTGTATCTCTTACCAGTACTTACAGTTACAGTAACAAAAGCCTCACAAGAACGAGCCCTTGTTGTACCTGTAATAACCAGCTACATCACATGCAAAAATGCAGTCTGTATAAACATTTTGTTTCTTGTCTAGTCCTTGTACATCATGTTACCTTCCTCAAACCTATTTTCTGAAACTGTTGACTACATACATTTTATTGTTACTATTAATGAAAGACTGAAGAGGTACAAAGAAGCTACATTTTAAAAGTTATAATTTGTGTTGAGAACTTTTCCTGCTTACATCTTCGTCTTTACAGAGGACAAGGCGTGTAAGATGCTTGACCAACACCCTCACAACTGAGAAACCACTAAGTGCTGAAAAGCACAGCTACAAAATTGCAAGCCAGGATTTTTATCTCTCTACCAATTTTCCTCACAGCATCTTACAACTTTGTTTCAGTTTATCCAACTGCTAATTTGATTACAGCTGAAAAACTATTAGAAGTGGCATCATCCATTGCCAGCTCTGAAGACTCAACAGGATTCATACATCACACAGGAAGATGAGAGTGATAGGAACAGTACTTCCATGTGACAGGTATGTTTTTTCTAACAAGTGCTTTTGTTCAAAAACAGAAAGCTGGTTAAGCTGTGTTACTGTCAAAAGAAATTTTCCCTTTCAAATGCAATAGCAGCAACACAAAACAATGGTTTAAAAGCAATTAGAAGAGTTTGGTCAGGCAGAAAATGTAGTTGCTGGAGTCACAAAAAATAAATGCAGTTTTAGGCAGCCAAGAAGAAGGTAGCCAAGCATAACTAGAAGTAAGAAGTGCTTATCTGAATGATAAGAAATCAATTTCTACAGAAGACAATTCCATACTCTAGCCTGTATCCCTCAGAAATAAGAATATATTCATGCTAGTCATGTCAGAGCTCTAAGACTGCCTCTCAGGACTCAGAGCATCCTGTACCTTAAAAAAAAGCTTCCCTGGTATCTGTTGGGGAATAAAATGTTTTGATGAAATAGTTGTAGTTCTCAGCTGCTTCTATTCTGTCTGATCACACAGATACTGATGACAGTCAGCTTCTTAGTTTTGAACGTTGTTTTGTGAAAGAAGAGAAACATCAGCAGCCTGAAGTGTCAGAAATCAGATCTCAAAGGCAGAGGATATGACGAAACTGAAGACTGCAGTCATAAGAACACAACAACCAGTAAGTCCTTCCCTTGAGCATGAGTGGAAATTGGGCTAAAAATGTAACTACCAGGCTTACAGCTACTCTAACATAAACCTATATGGTCCAGTGTTGAAAGTACACCCTCAAGAAATAAGATATTTTCCAAAATTTATTTGATTTCCTCATATCCCATATGTTCTTTTGCTGCTGGTTGAGCAACAACTCAGCCTGTGAGCAGTTATCTGCTCTTGGGGCCCATCAATTATTTCTTCAGCCTGCTAGAACGAGGGCAGTTGCAGACAGCCTGTACTTTCAGTGGCTTTATGTCTGAATTAGAGTAGCTTTGTATAAATATGCTTGGTATTTAGTCAAGTCTATAACTTAGAATAATATTTTTCTGTTCAATATATTAATAGATGTAATTTCTGCCCTAGAATAATCTTCTGTCCTTTCACGGTACAATAGACATTATATGCACAGTATTTTATGACCAGGCAGTGTATAGATACATAGTATCCTGGAATCTGCACAAATATCCTGTTCTAGTGTATCCAGTTTCAGAGAGAGATATCTAGTGCCAGTGACCCAGGGAAATTAGAACTGTAGCAAGATGCCTTTCCACATAGGAAGCCAGGCTCAAGCTAGAAAGTTTTATAAAAGAAAATGAGGTTTGTTAGCATAACTTTGCATGCATCCACAGTCCATTTGCTGAAAATCCACCCTTTGTTACAAAACCTAAAAATACTGTTGTAGAGATCCAGAAGTCATATAGAAAGCAATTTCAAAAAGGGGAGGGCAGGAATTACACTGTATTGCTGGTTGGCAGTTTACTAAAATACCCAAACAAAACCTTGCCCCCTTCTGCAACTTATTTGAAGGTTTCCCATGTTGTAGAGTCAAAGCTTATAACCCCTGGAATTCTCCCTAGAATTCCAGGGTCATGTTCTTGCACACACACTCAAACATTCTCCACAGGTTTAAATGCTGCTACTACCTGGCTGCTCAGTGTCCTTTGACAGTATGAGACTACTTTAAAAAGCTGAATATTTTGTCAGGTAATTAAGCATTTAGCATTATAATATACAGATTTTTTTTCTTAAAGTAAGTATTCACAAATACACATAGGGAAGTTTCAAATACAAGTTCAGGGACTGGAGTTTTAAAAAACTACATACAAACCAAAAAACCCATAGTAATGTGTAAAAAAAAAAATTAATATGGTTGCTATTTATGTATCTCCATGTATTATACATTATCTGAAATGAGTTTGTACATTACCTTCTGAAACACAATGGAATTCTTCAGTCTTCTTCAATAACACTAAAAAGATCACTACTTTAAGGATAAGACTGCCAGCTCACACTGAAACTAATAAATGCCTGCAACTAGAAGATGATGGCCATTAAAAACAAGTTCGCAACTGATGAGTTTTCAAATCCTGCCACTCTAGTGTTAGCTTAATTTCATCCTTATTTATTCAGACCTTTGCTGAATCACCACTGTGAAAAATCCATCTGTTAATTCTTAAGCCAAGAGCAAAGGCACTCCCTAAATTGGCACTGAAGGATCGCTGCAGAGGAATTCTTTACCTTCCTACCAGCATATCTCAACACTTCTCAGTCCAGCAGGAATGGACTCAGTTACAGTCACAAGGACTCTGACATACCAGCATATGTTTTACCGCTCTTCTTATTTTTAAGCCATACCCTCCAGAAAAGAAAGCAGAAGAATTTCAAAGCCTCTTTGACTCCAGCACAATACTTCAACACAATTTTTTACATCATCACACTTCTGCTGACACTCCCTACATACACATACTACCTCCTGTCAGTCATATTTCACTCTAATACACTGTTCACATTCATAAAGATATGCATGTATGCTTTCAAGCTTTTATTTTTAGTTTTGTAAACAGGCAAGGCAAAAAAAGGCTAAGATCACACTAAGGTACCAAAACATCATCTCAGCTGAAAGAACTCATTTAAAATAGAGATACTATGACCTGTCAGCCTGTGAAAGTGACTTCAAGGCAGTAAGGGCTGCATTAGGACAGTAATGGCACATTAGTGCCTAAAATCATGATTATCATCATTTATGACTCCTGAAGAAGTTGGTCACAAGTAAAGCATTGAAGAGACATGAAATGTGGACAGGAAAGTGATGAGTTGAACACCCTGTACAGAATAAAAAATAGTCTTCAGTTATACATGCTAGTATAACAGAATGGGCAAATGAGGATGTTTTAGGCCAAAGTTCCATTTTTATGCTTGTTATTGGCCTTGATAAATTCTATTTGCAGACGCAAAAGCAGATAATTAAGCAAGCTCTGTAACAGCAGTATGTTAATAAGAAAATAACTTAATATTCATGGATTTGTTACTGATTTCTGTCTGCTTCCAGCATTCTACAAGACATTTTTCAGTAAATCCTTTTCGTAATAACATTAAAGTAATATTATAACCTATACAACGTGAACAAGCGTAGTGGGAAAGGTAGTTTCCTCCTCCCCAGACCTGAAGCCACAGCACAACCCTCCTATTGACAAGGTTCTGCCTCTGCCTGGCACCTGGAAAAAATTAACCCACTTGCACCGTGTTTACCAATCACCACCAGCAGATCAGAAAGCCACTGTCACAGCATAGGACAGCTCTACTGCTGAGGGACAAAATAAGAAGAAAAAAAAAAAAAGATAAAAAGACATCTGTTTACTGCCGCACTTGCACTGCAGAATTAAGCATGAACAAAGTAACATGTATGACCCGAATACCTACACGAAATGAGAGGAACTTTTCATCAAGCTATTTATGTTAACTCTTTGTGTAAATATCCACAGAACGAAATACAGAGATCCAGTGGCCAATAGAATAAAAGACCAAGGTCGCACAGCTCACGTTGACAGAGGACAGCTCCGAACTTAAAGTTAGCGGCAAGAAATTTCTTCCCCTCCTGTTACCACACAATCAGCTTTACAGCTCAGGACGTTATGGCACAAGCGACCGGTTTCTTTAGGACAACCCCCCTCCACTCACAGATGCATTTCCCGTATTTTAAAGTGTTACGACTTCAAGCAGCGAGCAGCCACGCAGACGAGGAACCTGCAGGCGCACATCTGTTCTGCTGGTGCTGGTGGTGCGGACGGGACGAGCAACCAGGCAGCCTGCCTGCTGCCAAGCTGCCGTGTCCCCGGAGCTGTGAGCGCCCGCTCCCCTTCCCGCTGCCCCAGCTGCGGACCGAAGCCGCCAGGAGCCCCGGGGCTGCCTCTGGTGCGCGGAGTCGCGGCGCGGCCGCTCCCCCCACCGGCCTTGCCCCGTGCGGGAGGAGCGGGCAGAGGGGGCTGCAGAGGCGGCCGCCCGGGCTCCCGAGGGGACGCGGCTCCCCGGCGTGCAGACTGAGGGGAGCCCGTCGGAAAGGGGCGGCCGCGGCTCGGCTGGGACTGCCGCCCCTCAGCCGCTCGCCTTGCGAGCTTCGGTAACACCTACCGGGAGGACTCCCCGCTGAAGCTGCCCCCGTCCAGCAGCCGCACCTTGCAGAAGAGGATGCCGTTGACGAAGGGCACGGAGGAGAGCTCGTCCAGCTCCAGCTCCACGCGGAACTTGAACTTCTTCTTCTTCATCATGATGAAGGCCATGGGCCGGGGATTCCCCGGGGGCCGCCCCCCCGTCCGCTCAGCGCCGCGCGGCAGCTCCGCTCCGCGCCGGCCGCCCCGCTCCGCTCCCATCCCCGCAGCGAGGGCGGCACGGCCGGGCCGGCTCGGAGCGCTGGTTGCTCCCAGCTCAGCTCCTGCCCGCGGCGCCGCCCGGTCAGCGCTTACATGGCAGCCGGCGCCTCCCTTTCAAACCCGCCCGCCTCCGCTCCGCCCGCGGCCGCCAACGGCTGGCGGCGGGGCGGGGCGCGGCCGGCAGCAGCCATCGGGCAGCAGCCGTCCCCCGAGCCTCGGCCGCTGCCCTGCGAGGGCCCGGACACCGGCGTGGCGCTTCAGGAAGAAGGTGGCCGGTGCCGTTGCAAGGTTGTTTAATAACGGAACCTGACGTGTCCCGGTCCCGCGCAGCTGGGGCGTCCGGAGGAGGGACGTGGCCGCGGCGCCAGCAGAGCTGAGCTTGTGGATTCTGCTCCCGCAGCGCTTCCCCTTCCCAGAGACCCTGCTGGGGCTCGAGTGGAAACCTGCTGGTTTGCTAACATTAACCTCTGTTAAATGGATTGTTTTAAAGAACATTAACAAAACATCGTTTGGATGTCGAGATATAAACTCTGAATTTAGGTTCCTTCTAAAGTGATTCAAACCTTACCGCGGTCTTCTACAGTGGCTCAGCCTGTAATTTACAACTAGCGCCACTTCTCATATGAGCAACAGATGCTCAGTCCTGTAGAGAAAGAATAATGTACATATCTGTATTTACATTTAAGAACAGTCCTGGGGCACACAGATGATCACAGCAGCACCCATACAACACATTTGCATAGTGCTGGTTCAACACCAGCACACGCTCCCCTAGCAAAAGCTTTGTCTCAAAAACTCATTCCAAGAAACTAAAACAAAGCAAGCTCCGAGCAACCTCCACTTTCCTCTTCACAGAGAGTTGTGTAAGAAAACCCTAACACAGCATGTCTTCCCACAACTGAGCCTTTATTCACATTGTAAGAAAAATAGTTTGTAGAATTATGCATGCTGTGTGACACTGAGCCCCTGAAGTCTTATGGCTGTAGTGAAAGTCCTACTGTCCCTTTTTCAGGATAAATAGGTAAAAAAAAAAAATATTTTTCATGGAACATAAACCTGATGAATACAGACATCTCAAGTGATGTGTGTGGCTAAGTATACAAACATGTCAACAGCCATCCTGTAGCACGATCCGGGGGGGGGGGACAGGGGGGGACAGGGGGGGAAGCAGTAAAGAGTAAAAAGCATAAAAACATAGTGCCTAGAAAGATAAATGCTCTTGCTTTTTCTCACATACAGCCCCCAAGGCATAAAAAATACATATATACAGAGTTTTCCAGTAAAAAGAACTATAAGAGTAGTTCTGACTCCACTGTCAAGTTCATGTTCCTAACAAAAACTTTCTTCCAAAACTCCCAAATGTGAAGTAATCACTGGCTTTGGAATAAAAAAAAAAAAAAAAAAAGTTGCCTAGCTAGAAAAAAATTAACATGACAACATCTTCAAGAGGAGCTTTAGGCATTTGGCCTTGACCTAGGAATCCCCCCTATAAGAACACTTCTGTAACCTCTCAAATAATTCTGAAAGTCTTCTCCCTTTGATAGACTAAAACAACCTACAATATACAATACCAGACAACTCTTGAGATACTGTATTCAGCAGCCTGCTGGTGAAATAAAACAAAGGTGAAAGCAGAAGGTGTTCAGCACCTGAAGAGAATTAGTATTTGGTCAGTAGCAACTGATACCAAGAGCCTCCTTAGTTTCAAGGCCAAAGAAGCAATTATAGAGTCTTGCTGAAAAGAAATATTTCAGGTTGATAAAAGAGACTACCATATTTAACTAGAATGTCCTATGTATTAACATCTAGGAAGAAAAACATAGTTGAAGAATCAGAAAAAAAAGAGTTCTATAACCAGCAAGTTACCCATCAGAAGTTTACAAATACAGAAAAAACCAAATTATTTTGGTTGGAAAAAGAAGTAGATTGATAACCTTTATAAATTATTAAAGCCTCAAGATTAGTACACACACCTTTAGTAGTCCCAAGTACAAACAAACCCTGCAGGCAACTAAACTTCTTAGGAAGTTCTAAGAATTTATATGCTGAGGGCACCAATGGGCTGTAAAAGTTCTGACCAGACTCACCTGGGTCCTCATCCACACCCTGCCCAGGGGATCCATTTAAAATCAGCTCTGAGCTGCTAGTCTTTGTTTGAGGCTTGTTGTAGCTGCACTTGTTTGTGGAATGTTTGTTGTTGTAGTCTTGTGTGTACCTTGTTGTGGATCCTGGCCTACAGGCTGATTTCCCAGCTTGATTTTAGTCCTGTCTTTTTGTTGTAGATGTTGGTTGCTGGATTAGATTCAGCCTGGAGCTGTGTTCCTAGTATGATCTCAGACTTGTGTTGTTGCTGTGGCTGCCTGCTCTCCTTGCTCAGGTACTGTGGGATGGGCCCTGAGTGGTGGGACCCCTGCCCTGCTCCCTGTTCCTGTACTTGGCTTCCTGTGCCCTTGCCCAGCCCTACCACCCTGAGATGAGAACTGCTCAAACAGGGAAAGGGATGGTTGCCCAATTCTTATCTAAATCAGCCCAACTCTATTCAGGAGCGTTCTAAAACTGGTCACTTGAAAAAGTCTTCTATATTGAGTATAACCTTCTAGATCAGAAAGAGTCAAAAGTGTCAGTAGTATAGATTTCTGAATACGTTTAGGATCTTTAATCAAAAGATTCTTAAAATAGCAGAAGAGTCTTTCAAAAAAGGATAAATACTGTGGGTAATGTAACAACCCTGTATTGTCATTGATTTAAAACTTCTGCAAGTTTAAAGCACTGGTGGTTTATTTTAGAATAAATTCATAAATTTTTAAACAAGTTGGTTGTTACTCAAGCAGGTACAAAACCTCAAAGATTCAAGAAAAATCAGTGTTTTTCAAGGTATCCCAGTTACATCATGATAAAACAAATAATTCAAAAGCTGTTTAAATAGAAGATTTCAGTCACAAAATTGCAGGGCTTAATAGGGAGCTTCCTTTATGGACAGGTGATGCCCAGGTCTCCGAGATGTTTTTTTAAAATCCTCCAAAGCACCAGTGTCTATATAATTGCTGGAGATGGTATTGATGTGACCTGTGTCCATCCACTCAGCCTGTTTTCTGCAGCAGCATTTCACTGCTGGACACTTCTGTAGCTCTTTTTCCTGAGAGTCGTGGCATCAGAAAAACTTTGAAACATTCCCAATGTTTGGCTTTAGGTAGATCACTGCCCTTGATCTAACATAAGGTCTGGGCTACAACCTGTAGCTAGCAGTCAATTGTAAGCACTCTGTCTTGGTCACAAAAGAGATTAATTTGGATGTCTGAAACTAAATTAGACTAAAAAGTGAGCTCAGTGGGAACTGAATGTAACATGGGTCAGTAAGCACTATAATCATGGCACTTCTCATGCTGCTTTAAGAAATGTGCTGAAATCTCATGTTTGCACGTGTCTGGTACAAACCTGCATGAGCAGTCTCTCTGGTTACCCTCCAAGTGATCCCTGCCTTCATGTGGCATGGTCACCTAAAGCTCTGCTGTAAATAAAGCTCAGTAACAGCCCCAATCCTTCCAAGCATTCTGCATCCTCCAAAATGGTTGTGTCACTGCAAAAGTTAGAAGAGCTGAAGTATACCCAGCTTACCCTCCAATGACAGTATTAAATCATTATTTCTCAATGTGTAAACAATATTTACCTGTATTACAGCACTAATCTTCCCAAAATAAGACCTGATACCTTTTTTCATACTAAACCATTCCAATACTATTTAGTAGAAAAGACAAGTACCAGTAAAAAAAAAAAGTGAAAAATAACAGAATCTTAATTTATGGTAGCTTGTCATTCTATGATGGTAAGATTCCCAAAATGTTTGTTTTTAAGATTATTTTATAATGGTAGTTTAAAACTGAGCTAATTATATCTATTTAATGAAACAAGTATTCATTTTACCCTAAACCAAGAAAAAACACTGAACTTTGTCTGTTGTTTTTTAAATATTTAGCGTTTTTGTGGTGTTGAATTATATCCTCCCATGTGTGTCCTAGTTGCTCCTTTAGGTGACATAGAATTTCTGGGTGTACTTAACAAACAGTTTTTTAACTGTGCAGCAGAGCTGGATTTGATCTCATAATTTAAAAATTATTCAACTTCATTGCAGTCGCTGGAGTTAAGCCAGAAATTACTTCTGGCTCATGCAGTAGCCTATTTAGATAATTTTAAGATTAAGTGTTTCCTCACTCACAGAAAAAAAGAGCTACGGTATCTAGAGCAGACACAGTATCATACAATTCAGATGAGTTATCTTTTAGTCTATTAATAAAATATATCAAGTAGTCTTCTAGCCTCTAAGGCTTTGTGATATTTATAGCACTTCCTCTAAGTGGACAGTATTGATATAATTTAAACATCTATTGTACATTTATTGATACATGCACAAATTAAAAGCCCATGTTCTAGTAAGTTAAATGCATATATTTTTCTTATATGTTTTTGATGTTCTGATACTAATAATTGATATCAGAAAGCCTTATGATACTCAACACAAATAATGTTGCAGAATTAAAAAAAAAATCTTATTTAAAATACATATCATTGGCAAAGATATTTCTTGACTCTGATGCCCTTTGTGGCTACGCAGCTCCTTCAAGCAAGGTAAAAATTGGAGTGCAAGATAGTGGACTATTCAAAATAAAAAAGGAGTCTATAAATGATACAGTCCCAAACCCTGTTAAATAAGACCATTTGTAGAAGAAATACAGCTTTGGTAGTGCTAGCTTCCAAATAATAAGAAATACTTATTTTCACATGCACAATGTGTGAGACTATTACCTACTTCTCTTACCAGTATCGGCAGGTCATACTAATGTCAAAGCATTTAAACCTTCTGCACAGCTCTGTGCTACTTACTCCATTTCCAGGGAGAGCAGTGAAAAGCTTGAATCACTCAATGCAAAATGAGTTTCACTGTTGCTCCACATCTTGGATGAGCAGTCGGACCAATGAATTGCAACCTGCGCTTCCAACCTTCTGCCATGTAGGCAGGTCAAAGCAGAATCTATTTGCAAATAGGAATTGTCTAACCATCAGCCTCTATTTTCTGCCTGTTTTCTGTGGCCTCCTTCTCCTACATAACTCTAACAGCATCGCACGCACCATAGAAATGGTAACTATGCCTTATGCACTTATGAAAGCCAAACCTAGCGTTTCCTTGTTGCTTTAGAAGTAACAAGTGCATATTTCCCTGTTTTACCTTGAATTTTGTACCATTGATGTTAATTTTTCACAAGTGTTTATGACAACTACAGAGTTTTGGGAAAAAATACTGGTATTCCATTGAGGTTCTCTTCTTGCCTTGATCCTTTATTTATGCCGCTTCTTACTTAAGTCAATCATCCCCCACCAGATAACACTTTTAACCCATGCTACAGGTAAATTATTGCGGTTACTCAATCAATCCACAAACTTGTATGTATTGCCACTAAAGAAAGTTATATTTAATTGGTAAAAAATATTTTAAGTGCATGTGTATAAATAATACATACACCTTTGCTCTGAAGTGATTACCAAAATGTGGTGTCTGTCATTATGCTACTAGGAAAATACTAACACTCAATGCCTGCAGGTTCCTGTGAGTGCTTGCATATAGCTTTATTGATCAAGTGGAAACGATTAGCTCATGTTGAACATCTAAATTACTTTAGCACACAATATAGGGTAAAACTGCCTGAGGTCAATTAAGTGTATGCTTCAGGTATTTGGTGTTAATTTTTGAATGGTTCTAGTTCATACATGGTGTTAATATACAAGTACAGTATTGTAACTAGTACAGACAGTTATTACTTGCCTGTTCTGATTAGAGAAAAAAGAGAATGTTGCACTCACTATACTTTATTAGATAAAGATGTAAGGATGGTGGCATGAGCAGAAAAACAGCATCAAAGGCCATACTACTTAGCAGTATTACATCACTGAGAAGTCATGACCTCAGCAATATTCACTTTATACCTGAAAGGAGTGGAGGGTGTTCAGACTCTGCCTATTCCAATACCCATTAGCTGTACTACCAAAGAATAACATGTTTCTATTTGGACCTGTCTTGTTTAATGTATTTATCAGTTAGGGCAAGGCAGCCGAGTACACTCTCTTCAAGTTTTCAGCTGGCCTCAAACTGCGGGGCGCCACCTGGTATGGTTGAGTGCGTGCTGCCATTCAGAGAGGCTGGAGGAACGGGTGACAGGGACCTTATGAAATACAACAAGGACAAATGTGAAGTAGTGCATGTAGGAGGGAATGATACAGGCCAGGGAGCAGCTCTGCTGAGGAGGATCTGGGAGTCTTGGCAGAGAGCAAGCTGAGCATGGTCAGCAACATCCTGGGCTGTTAAACAGCAGCATGGCCAGCAGATGGAGAGAAGTGACTATGCTGTTCTATACTGCGCAAGCTAGACTGTATTTAGATACTTTGGTCCAGTTCTAGACTCCACAATACCTGAAAGATATGGATAAATGAGAGTTCAGCAGAGGGACACCAAGATGCCTGAGAGCTGGAACACTTTGTCTGTGAGGAGAGGTTGAAGAAACTGAGTTTGTGCAATTTGGAGAAGAGCAGGTTTTTGTGAGGACCTAAAAGGAGGCCTTTACCTTCCTGGTGCTTACAAAGAGTTTATAAAGAAAATGGGCCCAGGCTCCTTATGGTGGAGGGATAAGAGACACCAGCCAGAAAATGAAATGAGAAAGGCTTGGCTGGACTGAAGGTCCTCCCTGAGGACAGTCAGGCGGTACAGCAGGCTGCCTGGGGAGGTTGTGCAGTTTCCAGCCTTGGAGGTCTGAGTTCATGGCTGAGATTGCTTTGAGCAGGAGGTTAGACTACAGATTTCCAGAGGTCTCTCTTGTGCCTGCAGCTCTCATTAAGAGCCTTCTTGAGGCCGGTTTCTGTCTA
Source organism: Nesoenas mayeri (assembly GCF_963082525.1). Lineage (NCBI taxonomy): Eukaryota > Metazoa > Chordata > Aves > Columbiformes > Columbidae > Nesoenas > Nesoenas mayeri. The sequence continues at coordinate 16,246,432 of NC_137554.1, read as the reverse complement.
TTTGTTCTTACACCAGTCGTGTTATTGAAGCAGTTACTTTTGCATTTACTCCATCGATTTATTTATGAGCCAGTTATGAAGCAAAAATCTAGAAGTTTCCTCTTTTAGTCTTTGTTATGTTCAATGAGCCACTCTCTTTCATAGCCTGCCCTTCAGGTCTCTCGACTAGGGGCTTTGCACACAGCTTCAACCCAGACTTCAGCCGTTGGTGACTAGGATGACCCAAAGTATCCGAATTAGGTAATTTGCCGCGTTGTTGGTATTTCTCTATTTGGAAACGTTTAGCGCAATACAACCGTGTAAATGCGGGAGGGAGAGCTGGGGCGAGGCGGAGCTCCCTGAGCGGCTCGTCTCCCGTCTCAGCGGCCAGGGGGTAGCAGGGAGCGCCTGGAGCATCGCCCTCCCTTCTCCCTTCTCCCTCCTCCCCCGCACGGCGCTGCCTCCTCCCCCTCGCCGCGAAGGCGGGCCCGGCCCGGCTCCTCCTCCGGCAGCTGCGGGCGTTGGCAGCAGCGCAGGCGGTGTTTCCCGTCCGCGCCCAGCCCGCGGGAGCCGAGGGGCGAGCGTCCCGCTGCCCGAGCCGCTCGGACCCGTCATGTTCCAGCTCCTGCGAGGCCTCGTGTTGCCAGCAGCCGCCTGTGACGGGAGCCGGGATGGCGACTCCCGGTACGCCAACCTCTTCAGGAAGCTGGACCTCAACGAAGATGGGAGGGTGGATATTGCCGAGCTCCAGACGGGCCTCCGGGCCATGGGCATCCCCCTGGGCAAAGAGGCAGAGGAGGTAAGAGCGGGCCGGGGGCGCGGCTGCCCTTCCCCGCTCTTCGGCCAGTGCGCCCTGGCGCTGCCTCCCGGGGGAGCGGCCTCCACCCGGCACCCCGCAGCCGTGGGGAATGGGAGGCGCAGCCCGGCCGCCCCACCCCGCTGCCCGCCCCGGGAGGGATGGGGCGCTGCCCGCCTGGCTGCGCCGCGGTGGTCTCGGAGACGAGGCGGCGCGTCCGGGACTGCTCCAGACCCGGGAGCCGCACCCGGGGGCTCTGGGCCGCCCTGGGTGCAGCCGGCCTCGGGCCTGCCTTCTTCCGAAGCGGGGGCTCCAGGGGCTGCGGGGTGCAGGGCTCAGCGTTTTAAGTGGAGGGTCCCGAGTGCCAGCGCTATTAGCAGTACGGCAGTCAGTGGTTCTGTTGCCAGCTGGGCATGGCGGGTTTATTCATCATGTTTCGGCTCTCGACTTCCTTTGACTCTTTTTTTGCATGATATTTGATAGCATATTCCTCCTCCAGCATGAGGAAGGATGGTAGCTTACAGCTTTTGTTTGTTACTACGTGTGTTGTGTAATGTAGGTCAGGATAAAGTAAGGCTTGCTTTGGGCAGCCAATAAGTAAATCTCTGTAACAGCAGGTTGCAATATTAGCTCTAGTCTTTGAAGCTGGGGCTCCATGAATGCGTGGGTATGCAAACGATTCTTGTTGGTGTGGGCAGTGTTTGATACCAAGGCCCTTCTATTTAAAAATACACACTTGTAACAGCAGCCATCAAACCTTAAAACAGCACACTGTGTTTGGGCTGTGGATTCTGCAGTGATCAGGTTGGACTATTAAATTTGCTTGTCTCCTGTTATCAATGTTGTGACCTCACGAGTCAGTAAAACTTGAGTCATCAAGCATTCCAGTGGAATGCAGAGTTATGCTAGCAAATCCGACCCGGACCTGGAAGAGAAACTTTTCTAGTTGTTTTCAGTAATGCTCAGGGATCAGAATACAAAATTTAATACACAACTCTGTGTTCATCTGTGTGATAAGGCAAGTTTGTGCTGAAAAGGCATGCACAGGCTCAGTTACAATGACCAGGTACAGCTGAGATCTGTGCAGGAGCTGTTACTGTAACAGCCCTGTTTCAGTATAAAGAATAGTTAGATGGTATTCCATGCCTGTATTAGCTGTTTCATAATCTCTGAAAGAGGCTCAGGAAAGTGAACTCAAATTTTGACTGCAGCTTTAAGAGATATTCTTGGGTCAATAAGTCAGTTTCAGTGACCTTATACTAATTGTGGGGCACTCTGTCAATTCTCCCCATGGTCTCACTATTTTGTCTCTATTTTACTTCTTTTGGTATGTTTAATTCTCTGTCTCATATACTTAAGAGGAAAGTGTCCAGTGGGCCTCTTGAGTTGAACGATGCTTGTGTGAGAGTATATATGACAGCATGCTTTCACTTCAATATTGCTTCTGTTCAGAATAATCTTTAAAATAAGTATGTTTTGTGTTGTCGGCTTTTGGTACATAAAGGAGGGATGGTTTGGCCTGTTTGTTTATCTGTGAGTTGTCAGTATTGAGAGCATGCTAGTTGTGAACTTCAGTCACACATTATATACACACTGTTAAAACCCTGTTGTACCAGTTTGACTAAAACAATTTGGAGTTTTTACTTACATTGAACAGCAGGAGCAGGTGACTAGTTAATTTTCTGGTGTTTAATGAGAATGGTCTTCCCATGTCATTCCCATGTCATGAGTGGTGTGTTTCTTAAGTTTTGGGCAGCTTAGAATTGAAGTTCCAAGTTCTTTCTCAAGATCACTGTGATGCCTTGTATTAGTAGTGCAGATTTGAGTGTCTGTCAAATGCTTCTCAGTTGCTACAGGATAAACTGGAAGTGAAATGCATGCAATCAACAGAGATAAGCCAGACTTACCTGGATGTAATGGAGAGCTGGAACAGGCTGCCTTAGTTGCTTTAGAAACAAAAGTAAACAAAATAAAGCCATGAGTCATGTTGCATATTTGAGAGAGGTGGGTGAATTGTTGGAGTGCACTCAAACTTCTATATGCTCACTATTTTAGATTTAATGGTGGGCACGATTTGAACTAGAAACTAGACTGGTTATCTGTAATTGAATAACTGGTCCAACTTCTTTTCTATCTTTATGTATGTCATCTGCTTCCTGTACTTTCTTGCAGCTCAAAGCTGCCTTCTCCCACTTACTTCACTTCAAGCTCTGAAGTGATGTTGCATTCAGTAAAATGTCTTTATAGTACTTGGCAAAAAGGTGTTTTATTAGTTAAGTCAGATATTAAGTCATCATATTTGTGCTTGGAGAGGAAGAAGTAGTCTTATAATTACCAATAACTAATGAGTCAAGAAATGAGATGAGGAAATGTTACACCATGTGGCAAAGTGTGAGCTACTGGACTGCTCAGCTGTGCCAGCGTGGTGGCACTGGGGGGTGGGCAGATATTGGGGTATCCTGAAGCAGAGCAGCCTTCAGTGCCTCGTGGCTGAGTCGGGGTCTCAGGCCTTGCGCTATTGTTGTGTTCTAGGTGCAGGTCTGGGTTAGGTTTCCAAAAATACTCTTGCAGGGCTGGCTTCTGTTATGTGGAATGAAATCCATGTACCCGGGAGCATTGGTCGCTGTACTTCTGTTGGGCACAGCTGCCTTCTGGTTTACTCCTCATGAGGGAACATGTTAGAGTTACCGTGTTTCACTTCGAAGTCAGTTGGTTCATTTAAGTTGTCATCTTCACAGTATAAATTAGTGTTTGTGCTACTACTATTGCTTTCCTCTTTTCTCTTGAAATGTAATTCCTTTCTAGAAGGAGTATCCATGTCTTTAAAAGATACAAAGCTGCAATCCATTTGAGTAATGGACTACTAGTATACTCTTTTTGTTTCATCAGATGTCTTGGGAGTTTTATGAATGTTTAATGTATGATGAGACACTCTTTTAGGCGAAGTAACATTGTAGATATGAGAATTGATGTGAAACTGTGTGGTAAGCTTTGGGGATAGGTTGCATGTCCCTCTAAGGAAGAATCATTTTTCCACACAGCCAGACATCATAGCACAATGTGACAGAAGCTCCTGACTTTGTGTTCTGCTTGACCTGCCTCCTGTCAGTATCTGACAGACAAAAGTAAACCACTGGAAAATCCAAAATGTGTGCTGCTTGGAGGCTGCCAGGATGACTCCTGTGTTATATTGTAGAATATTACCTGCCAGGAATGGCTAACTTTGCAAAGCTCTACAAAAGATTCCTGACATAATATATCAACATGTACGAAGAAGGAATTCAGTGTGGTGATGGTATCATATGGTGCTCTACAAGCAACATGAACAACTATTGTACAGTCACTTTGATTGGCAGAGTTGTCCAGCAGAGACACAAAATAGATGCTGGGATCAGATCTCAAATGATCTCATCCTGTGTCTTCAGAATGCTGTGAGTCTCTTAGGCGGGAGAACCGTAAATGGTGCCAGTGGTTATATGAAGTACTATTTTTGTTCACCCTTCTGTTGCAATCAGTCCTTACAATAAACCTGTAGGAGGCAAAGCCTGTATTTCAAGCTTCAGTTTGCAGCAGGAACAGCCAAGCGTTCAAATTCAGGTGCTATTTCGACATGGAGTCCTAGAGGTAGGAGCAGAATGATGTTGTTGCAATTAGTAACAACATTCTGGAAACAATATAATGATCTTATTTGGACTGACTCTGTCAGGTTTCAGCAGAGGTCTTTGGCTACACTAAGGCTCCTTTAGATGAAGAAACAGTGTGATGAGACAATCCTGTGTGGTCAAAACAGGGCCCAATGGGACTAAATTACTCTTTAGAGTAATCGTCTGTGTTTATGCAAATTTTATTCCAATGAACTCTAAAAAAACCTCATAACACTGGCAGTGTGTTTCTACATTTAAACCAAAGAAAATTCAGAATTCTGCCAGGTGAGGCTGGCCCTGCACTGTGTGACAGTGACACGTCTGGGTGTCAGAGGGTGGGTGAGAAGGGGCCAGATGTGGGTTGGTTCCTTCTGTGCTTTTCTCTGGCCTCTAAAAACTACAGCTAGATAGCGTTTCAGGGCTTGAAACTGGTCATCGCTGTTCTTAGTCCAGAAAGCACATACTTGTTTAGTGACTGAGCTAAACATGGCCTTGAATATTTCTCCACTGTTTTATTAAGATTTTTTTGCTTTTCTTAATTGTGGTAACTTCCCTTACATGACAAAATTAGAAGGCTAGTAGAGCAAGTTAATTGAAACCTCTTCATTATGTTGTAGTTTGGCTAGAAACATACAAAAAGCACTAATCAGCAACTTCTTAGGAGAGACACAGTCATTTTCAATCACGTATCTGCTCTTAGAAATGATATGTGATATGCAGATTCACAGTCTTGTAAGTTCCGGGACTTTCATGCTCACATGTCATTCTTTATGTGAAATTATGTTTTCTCTCACTTTAATAGTATGCCAAAAACTGGTATTGTAGAGTAGGCAGGCATCTTCAACTTCTTACCAAAACAGATGTCATGTTGCATGGTTGTGGAAGTCTGGGACTACTAAGTTCCTTTAAACTTTTCAGGTCATAAGAGGTGTTACGATTATGGCTGGTTATGGTAACTTAATAGTGAAATACCACGAACAGTAATATATCTGACTTTGGTTGTAAGCAAACATATACCTCATAATTTCATTTCAATGTGTACAACTTCAGAAGCTTTTAACTGAGAATGTGCTGTAGTCTCCAAGTCTCCATATGAAAAAGTAAGATGAGTATGTTTGTTTTCATAACACTTTAAACATCCAAGGAGATTAAATGAATTTTTGTAATACTAACTTGATAGGTTTTTTCCTGAACAGCAGCAGGGTAAAGCCAATGATTAATTCTTCCTCTTGTTTCTGCGAAGCGCAAGAATGCCAGGCACCAAATATGGGCACTCCCACCCCTGGAAATCTCTTAACTGCATGTTAAAATGCTTTGCAAAATCCCTGTCTTAAAACACGGTGTGTCCCAGGTACACAAACAAGGTAAACTAGTAAATCTTTTACGATAATGGTGAGGTGGGGGTGCCTCTGTAGCAGAATAGTCTAATTTAATGGAAAAGTCAGTATGTTCAAAGTCAAAAATAACAGTGTAACTTGCAAGGAATGGTGAATGAAGGTACAAAGGGATAGTTTGCATCTCCCATTTATGCTGTTGCAGATTCTTGGAATCTAATTCATAGCTATGAGTTGAGAGATTTTGTCCAGGTCCTGAGAGAGCAGCTTCTGCAGGGCAGATTGGAAACTCGCCACTTGAATCTCTTCCTTTTTAGGCTCATTTTATAGAGATTCTGTTACCTGAAATAGAGCAGTGAGAAGGCCATTGCTAGTGCTTTCTTGTTGCTGGGAAGAGAGGTGCTTGGGGCAGCTTTAACAACATCTCTGCTACTGCCAGGGTGCAAGTCCGCGATGCGGGGCTCTGTTCATGTCTGTCTGTGGCAAGTTTAAGGAGCCTGCTTGGGTACTGTTTGCATGTTGGTAGGATCCCCTGGGACAGAAGTGAATAAACATGAATGCAGCATTTGAACAATTTGGGAGGTCTTTGGAGGCAGTGCAGATTACTGTTTTGCTCCAGATGCAGTGTTGTGTTGGATTTCTGGAGGTTAAGTGTCAGTCTCGTTCCTTAGTGTGTTATATGGACTCACTGGTTGGGATATGCTGTGCGGACATATCCTCAGGCTCTTTTCTTTTAAGCTGGATTTACCTCCCAACTGATGCAGTTTGACAAGAGTGACTTTAATAATCTTTACTACTGATTTTTGGGTTATCGTTGTGTGTCATAAATTTGTGTAGCCTTGGCAAATATAGATAAGGACCACATTAGTTTTTAGTATTGTAGAGTACGTATCCAGTAAACAGAGTTGTGTATGCTTGACCTGTGACCGAATTTGGTTTCCAATAAGATTACAGTCTAATAACTTAAAATTATGGAATGTAGAGCTATGTGAATGACTGGCACTAATAATTTTGGTGGTGAAGGGGCAAAGAATAGGAAAAGGGTTTATTGTGTTTTGGTGTGTATATATATATATATATATAAAAATATATATAGTACCTCTAGTTTTAAAAGAAAATGTGAAATTTGTCAACATCTGAAGACATGATGCTGTTCTTACTGTGGTGCTGGTGTTTTTTCTATGCAGTATTTGTAACTGTGCCCTTTGGAACTCCAGTCATAGATTACGGAACAATGAATTGTTAATTGTACCAATTATGTGTCTTTAAGGGTGGCTTTTTTTTTTTTTTTTTTAACTTGTGTCTTGTAGATAGTGTGATAGGAAGCCGGAAACACCCAGTAACTGCTACCTGTATCACTTCCTTCAAGAAATATTCTTTACATTCTTTTAATTAGCTGAAATAACAAGCTAAGAGTCAATCGGGGTGTCAAACTCATTTTCCCCGGGGGGCACATGTAACTCCTACATTTATACAGTCCTAAAGCAGCATTCTGCCCTTGGAAGGCAACAGCGAAGCTGATGTGCCCCCTGGGGAAAATGAGTTTGACACCCTTGGAACAGATGGTTGGTAATCACGTGTACTGAGCAGCCGCGCCTTTCACGCACAATTCAGTTTTGTAACCAGAACAGGAAGGCTTATGCGCAATGCACAAATGATACAAAGCAAGATAAAAGTTAAGCTGTGAATTCAAAAGACAAGTCTGCATAGAAGCACTAAAATTTGTTGTGTCTTCCATTATCTGTCTTTACGTTGTAGCTCTGAATGTGTTAAAGTTCATAACTTTGGCACGGAGTAATCCAATAACTCATCAGGTCACTTGCAGAATGTCAGGATTTTTAGGTGTATATAAAGCCTGTCTGTAAGTTTTGTGAGATTTTTTTTTTAACAGACTTGCTGGCTTATGTTTCCACACCAAATACAGAAGACTTCTGGAGGAGTAGGAATTCAATACTGCAACATGTTTTATATAATACAGCCATTTAAAAACAAAATTCTTCAGTGTTTCAGTCTACTTGTGGCCTTTTGGGTTGGTGTTGCTTCACTGTGCAGAACTTTGAAAGGAGCTGTATTAACAAAATATACAGCAGAAAAAAAGAAGTAGCAGGATTTAAAAAAAAAGAGAAAAGAAGGCGACAGCAGTGTTATGACCAAATAAGTCAGAACTGGAGCATTGTAGACAGTATGTGTGAAGGCCTGTAGCATTAAAAGGAAAGATCACCTCAACTATCTTCCTTTATCTGTCAGTAGTTTGCAGTAATTTACGTGGTCACCATTTCATTTTATCCAGTGAATTATCTTTATTGCTTGGGGTTGAAGTTTATAGACAATGAAAGAAGAAATGGCACACCTTGAAAAATAAACCTTTTCCTCTTTGGGCTTTAAGGTGAGGTGATCCCACAGTAAGTCTGTAACAAGAAAAGGCAAGTTTTGTGTGGCAGGCACACTGGATATTGTTTCCCAGGACTTCCAAGCGAGGACTGGCACCTGGTTTGGTTCCTGCTCTATTGTAAGCACTGTTTTAAAGTGCATCCAGTTCTCCTCCATCAGAGGAGCTGGTGAACCAGGGAGTGGCACAGTGACAAATAGTTGTAACTATGCAAAATCTGGGAGTATGTTAAAGGCAGAACAGCAGAGTTGGGTTCCTTGTTGAACTGAAGTGAGGGTGATTGAATGTTGGAACAGGTTGGCTGGGGAGGCTGTGGAATCTCTACGCTTGGAGGTGTCCAAGACTCAGCTGGGTGTGGGCCTTTGCAACCTGATCTAATCAAATGTGCTTTGAGCAGAGGTTGTACTTGTAATGGTCTCCAGAGGTCCCTTCCAGCCTGAATTATTTGATGCTCTGGATGGCGGTTTGTACGTGGGGCTAACGTGCCACAGAATCAAGTGTATATCTTGCTGCTGGCTCTGCTTGTGAAGTATACAACCCCCCACGAGGGAGTTTCTACCCTCCAAGAAGGTGGCAATCTCCTTTCAGCATTCCTGTTTGTTCCACAAACTTGCAAATTACTGGTTTTAATCTGAAACTTTAACACCTACATGATTAGTACATTTCACAAACAGCAAGAGGCTTTTGTTTGTATGAACCTTTAGGTTTGTAATGTGAGAAAAATGCCTGTGCCTGCTGAGGAAAAGCACACGTTTTTGTTCCCTCTTGCTTCTGTTCTGCTGCACTGAGGGTGGCTTAGACTGGCTTCAGGTCTGGAAAATAACTGTGAAAACAGAAGTAGGGAATGGAGAGTATGTTTGTGCTTATCCTTTTCTAGTTGATGCAATATAAAATCCGTTCATTTGGCAGATGAAATGAAAGGTGCCCCCCTTCACACGCTAATTGCCAGCTCTCTAAACCTCCTAGGAATTTCCGTTCTGTGGCTCACGCCATCCTCAGCAGTGGGGGTATTGTAAGTAGAATTTAGTTGAAGTTTTGTCACATCTGTGAGCCAAAACAACACTTCCCTTGTTCTGCTTTTTTGTTGGTGCAGTTTGGATGGCAGTTGAGAATAGAAAAAAAAAATTGCATTGATCAGAACTCACTCTAAGTGTGTGTACGGCTGCCACATAAATTAGGTCTGCTCAGTAGCTTGTGGGGCTCCACCAGCGCACTTGGATCCTGCAGTACGAGCTGTCATGCATGGAGTGCAGGATGGGTTCACATTGCAGTGTCTTTGAAGGGGGACTCTTTTCTGCCTAGAGTCATTTTTAATGGTGTGTTGTTTTTTTTTTTTTTGTCTGGGTTTTCTTTATTTGTTTATTTGTGGGTTGTTTTTTGGTTGTTGTTTTTGGTGGTTTTTTTGAATGCTTAATCTATTAGCCTTTATTAATTTCTTGTTAGAAGGTCACGATCAGGAATGCATCCATAAGCTTCAGTAAGCTTAAACTATTCTTTTTGTAATGGGAAATTCTGAACAGTGCTAACCATGTTGGCAAGGGCATGAAACTGAATTGATGAGTTGTTGACAGGTTATTAATAGAAATGACAAAAGAGCCTGATTTTTGACTATCATAAGAACACAGTTTTTTCTAAGCTGGCACTGAACACCTTTACCTGATTATGCATTAACTTGAGTTGATTTTATTGTGCATAACTTGTTGTATTATGGGAGGTAAATAATTTGTGGAGTACCACATCATCTTCCTCCCTTCCATTGAGTAATTATGATAATCTTGTGAATTTTTTTTTTTTTTGTTTAAACATTAAAGTACATTTATTTTAGTAGAGGGATAGGAAAGATAAAGGAGGCATCATAAATGTTTTCAGATGTCTTCAATTTTTTGCAGACACCTGCAACAAACACGCCAGAGCTTTCAACTTCCTTTATGTTTAGTTTCTGAAAGCTAGAACCTGTTGGACTTTGGTCTTTTCGGGACTTCTAATTATAGTGGAGTAAATAAAATGATTAAAACCAGATTTTGCAGATTAGAACAACCATGCAAATCTTGTTGAGAGTTACTTTATTCAGAAGCAACAGTTGCACAAGGCAGTCTGCAAAATAGAAGATATTTGGAAGAATTTTTGGCGCGTGTTTACATGTACCCCGAAGTGCTCTAAAACTTCTTGGGGCTTTGCCTTTGAAGACAAGACTCAGCAGTTACACGCTGATTCTTGGGGGGTGGGGGCTGCTGTCATTTCCCTCTTTCAATAAGTGTGTTTTCACACACGAAGATGGTAAAGCATTCCGGCCCATTGCTGCTGGAGAGGTCTTTGCCCGGGCTGTGTTGCAGACTGGTTTCCTGCAGTGCTGGCAGTGGTACACCAGGCATTCAACTCACCCTTAATTTTGCATGTAGGTGTTTCTTACCTGCAGGACAGTTAGAAGGAAACACATGCAAAGGTGGAAGATAATTGTGCTTCTGTTTGTTACCAGTCTGTTGTTTGTTTGTTTTCAGTTTGAAGCACAAAGCCCTGTCTTCAAACCCTGGGGGCTGGAAATGCCAGTCAGGAGAGACCTTTGTATTTTTTGTTGTCAGTATTTAAATAGTTAATTGCTATTTATATTTTTATCTTTACAATTCATAATTAATAGACCACTGGATTAAATAGGATAGTTAAGACTGCACTTGCTTAATTTTACTGACATTGACAAATTTAGTGTATAACCAGGAAAGCCACAGGCTTGAAGTTGTTCTCTTTCATGATTTTGTCCTGTCCTTTACCTCCTCGTCCACAAATTATTTGCCACCTATAGGTGTAACATGCCAGTGCTGGTAAGAAACCTTAACATCTTTGAATAGTAAAGCTATGTAAATAAGAAATAATACTTTAAAAAAATCTATCTTTACTGTTGAATATTTTCTCTTATGAAAATACTGAGAGTGTGTTAAATTCTAAACACAAAATATAGCTCTGAAGTGCATGTGCAGGTGTTTTCCTGATTTGACTCCTAAAGTGACCAATATGATGCTTTTCTTAAAGCCAGGGCTGCCATGCTGCTGTTGCCTTGTGATCTCCTGTAGTTTGGAAAAGTCAAATGTTGAATTTTCTCTCAACAGAAAATTTTTAAAGCTGGAGATACCAACCAGGATGGACAGCTGGATTTTGAAGAATTTATGCAGTATCTTAAAGATCATGAGAAAAAGATGAAACTGGCATTTAAGAGCCTGGACAAAAACAATGATGGTATGCCTTGATATATTTTATTACTTAAAATGTTTGAAGAAATTATACATTAAAAGTTATCTTCATTTATATTCCTTGTCAAACTGGAGACAAAAAATTGTGAATATAGAACCCCTATTTATTTTCCTTAATGGGATCAAAATTATAGTATATTATAGGTTGAAACAATACATTATTACAGTCTTTATTATTTTCCAGGTCTGTTGATCTGGCACTCTTTGTTCTCCAGATAGATAAACTAGAAGGAAGTTTCTAAGTATCTATTACAGAGAAAATAGTTTTTAACCTATTTGAATGTTTGCATCTCATTTGGTTGCATGGTTTTAATGTACTTATCTTCACTCAGTTCTTGTAATGTAATACATCAGCTGTTTTTAAATTGACTTTAAATTATCTTTGCTAAGTGTTTTAAGCTCCATGTTTTAAGTATGTATCATCTTTCTTTTAATGTTTCAAGGAAAAATTGAAGCATCAGAAGTTGTCCAGTCCCTCAAGATATTGGGTATAAGCATTTCTGAAAAACAGGCGGAAAAGATCCTGCAAAGGTCAGGAATTATTATTTCTTAAAGTATTTTAAGCTTCTTTCTGTTGTTAATTATTACATTTTTATAATTCAGAGAACAGGATAAATGCGAATATAACTTTGAAGGTGTTGTTACATTCAATGATGTCTTTTAGGAGTTTTCACATATTCTATCTGTTCTTGCGTGATAGTAAGTCTGGTCACTATCTGAACATCTGGTTCTGGAGGAGAATATTCTCATTTCCCTATAAATATTGTTGATAAAATGAAGCATTGTATTACGTTTTAAAATGGAATATGCCAGATGCACTTGGATAAGAGAATCATAGTATTGAAAGGCCATGGCGCCTTGAAGTCTCCACGTGGAATTTACAGTTAGTTGCCACTGATGTGATGGCCAATATTTAAAACACAACAACAAAGCAACAAAACAGAACAAAAACCATCCCTGCTACTATTTCCTTAGCTAGTTTTCTTATATTTCTTTTCAGTATTGATGCTGATGGGACAATGACGGTAGACTGGAATGAGTGGAGAGATCATTTTATGTTTAACCCAGCTACAGACATTGAAGAAATAATTCGATATTGGAAACATTCCACTGTAAGTTCAGCTTTTCTTTTAACTTAGTGCAGCTCTGAAGTTCATCTCTGCTGGTTTCATTTGCAATATTAAGTGTAACAGCTTCACAGTTATATTTCAAGTATACCTGTATTTAAGTGTGATGTGAGTTTCTTCTGAACAAAGAACTTCATCTAAACTTTGCCAATAATTATCAGTAATTCTTAGGAAGAAATCCACTTCTTCTTTTGCAGATATTCCACAGAAAGATAATAACCACAATAGTAAATCTTTTTCTTTTCTTTTGACAGTACATTCCTATATTCAGTGCTTTTGATGTGTTGAACCAAATTATGGAAACATTTTGACTGTTTCATGTATTGAAATTGGTTCAATATTTACATTTGTATAGTAATATTATTGTTATCATAAAATCACTGGTGTCATTAGTGATTTTCTGTGCACGTTTTCACACTCTTTTGTGCTATAGAATTTAATTTAAGAGTGAAACAATATACAGCAATAGGCTATCCACTGTCCAGATAGGTTTTTTTAAGTTACTATTGAATGGCGCTATTTCCATCTCAGTGACTGACTTTTAAGAACAAATAATAAGGTAAGTAAACCAACAGAAACCCTGTTTGCTAAATATCCTTCCTGTAGATTATTGTAGTAATCCATAAAGTTAGGTAAAGACAGATATCTTTGAATGTAGTGAGACCATTTATATCTTCAGAGATTACTCAGCATTCCCATAATAAAAAACAGTTGATGAGATCTGAAAGCTTTGAGTGTTTCACACTGTACAACCTCAATTCAGAAATGCTTGGTAAAACAGAGTTAGCTCCCTACTGGCTGAAGAAAACACTTGGAGCGCTGCTTGAGATCAGATAGTCCTGGTCCCAGCTTACTTAGTGGAAAAAGAAAAACCCTTTGCTTAATAAAATGCTTTGTCTTACTTTTTGTTAAACATAAGATCTATTTTTTGTAAATTATGGAATGTAATTTTCTATCCCCAAGAAACAATTTTAGAAGTCTCTTAGGATCTTTCAGTGTAGCAGTCAGCTGATGACCCAGTTATCGTAGCAGGCAAAATCCAGCTGCACGGCGACACAGCTGGTGTTTCAGATAAGAGCAGATGTGGGACCTCAGATGCCGCGCTGGCATTGACATCTCTTCCAGTTCTGTGTTTATTGTGAAATTTTAATTGCTGCCAGACTCTTCCAGCAGGTAGCTGCATTGGCATGGGATTATTACGAGTTGGTAGCTGTGGTCTTTCTGTTATACACAAATTTAGCTTTTTTCTTAGTTATGTTTAAGGCTTGGTAGACACAAGCTTTAAACCCTGGCAGATATGCATAATATCTCTAAGAGCATTGAATTTATTTTTTGCGAGTTCTGATTGTTTTTTTTCTTTGTTTGTTTGGTTTGGTTTGTTTGTTTTTGATGACTCCATGTAGTTGTGCAACTGATGACACCTTACTTGGAAACTATAAGTGTCAGAAAGATAAAAGGATTTTTCAATGAATCTGTTCTGTGTTCAATATCCAGAGTAGTGGTTGCTTATCCTGTTTGTTCAGTGACTGTATATATAATCTGCATTCTACAATTCTTGTTCCAAATGACCAAGACAATATTCTGTGTACTTAGCAGATAAGAAACATAGCATAAATTAGGGATGTAGTGTCTACAATTAAAATCAACGGTAGTTAAAAGAAGTTAACATGCTTTCTGGTCAGTACCTATCAGTTATTAAAACATTATTTCTTCTTCATAGGCTTAATATATACCTAGTATTGACTTTGCATTCTCTACAGTGTTATTCTTTTCTTGTGTATTGTGGTTATAAGTTACACAAAGAGCAGAGACCATTTAAGTGATATGATATATTCTGTAGTCTTATGCCTTGGGTAGCTTGATTGCTAAAGCCTATAGTAATTTTCTTCTTTGATCAAATTGAGTGGTAATACCAACATGTACCTCTTAATGAAATTTCAAACTTTTATGTCTGAGAAAAGTCATTAATGTGTCTTTCAGGGCAATTGATGATAACAGAATTTATGAAGCATTGGTCAAACTTGTCATTTTGCAAGATAATATACAGCAGTTACCAGAAATAGAATATTCTGATATAAAAATGCTACTTTAAACTGTATAGAGGGTGGGGGAAGGGGAAATCCCACGTATGTGTGAATAAATTACCGTGAGAGACAAATCTCTTGTTAGCATCCTTAGGAGATTACCAAACTAATCCTAGAAGGCTGTCCGGTGAAAGCCAGACATATAACTGCAACATATAAGCATTTGAGCTCTAGTGCTGGCTGTAAAAGTCTGCTGATCATGACAGAATGTCTTTGTTTAGGCCGTACTCAAGGCAAAAATTTGTCATAATTTTTAATGATGATGGCGCAGTCTTTGACATGGTGGGTCTATGGTGTTGTTACTCAATATCTGCGTAGAAGTCATTAAAAGTTGCTGTTCATTGAAGAGCAACAGCAATCCGTAGCAACTTAATTATAGAATGTAAATTAGAGATTTGTTTTTTTTAACTGGCATTTTATTTACATATTCTCAGGGGGTAGGTTAATTTGGAATTAGAGCTGTCAATAAAATTGGGATGATGAAACGAGAGGGTAATTTGCATTTCTTTGCTTTCAATTCTAATAGGTTTTGGATATAGGAGATAGTTTGACTGTTCCAGATGAGTTCACAGAGGAAGAGAAAAAGACTGGACAGTGGTGGAAACAGCTGTTGGCAGGAGGAGTGGCTGGTGCTGTCTCTCGAACAGGTACAGCACCTTTAGATCGCCTTAAAGTGATGATGCAGGTAGGTGCAATGTTCAAGAACTTTTTATTTTCCAATGTATCACTTGTTTTTAGAGAACTGTTTTTAGAGAACTGTTGTGGAAAACTGCTGGCCAAATACAGTATCTAAGTCCTGGAGTCTAGTTACGTTTTGACAATTTCCATATTTTGTGTTCATAATAATTGTCCTTTCCATAGTCATACTGGCAAAAATGTAAACAAAATATGATAGTACTTATGCAACTAAAGTAAGTTTTTTTTCAGTAGTGGATGTGGTTTTCCTAGTTGATATATTTAAGCAATTTACTACTTAGGTGATGAGTTTTACAATCTAATCAAAGCAGTGTTCTTTACTGTGACTTTGTTGTTTTTTTTTTTAGGTTCATGGTTCAAAATCCAACAAAATGAATATAGCCAGTGGTTTTAAGCAAATGTTGAAAGAAGGTGGTGTCCGATCCCTCTGGAGGGGTAATGGTGTAAATGTTGTGAAAATAGCTCCTGAAACAGCTATTAAGTTCTGGGCTTATGAACAGGTAGGATGATAAATCATGAATGAAAATAATGGTAAATAAAATACTGTATCACTTTTACTGTTCATTATTTGTACTGTTATATTATATAGAGGTTCTGTCACAATAATTTAGAGTGACTTTCAGATTTTAAATGCTCTGTTTATTCTGTTAATAGAAACCCGGTGTTCGGCAGGTTCTACTGTTGTATTATAAGCAGTGTAGATAAGCTAAACTTGTCATACATTTTAAACTGTCTTCGAGTCTGCATAGCTTTTTATGGAGTACTGCATTAATATCTACTTTGTGGCTTTGAAGTGGCAACAACCAAAACCGTAGCACTTTATGCTAGCTGAACTTATACAGGGGTTTTTTAAGTCAAGTATCATGGTGCTATGTAAGATGCCCTCAGCCTGGATTTCAGAGTTATATTTACCTCTGAATCAGCTTTAAGCATCATGTTAAGGCCTAATCCTCCTTTAGGAAATGAACTCCATTTCTGGTGTAGTTAAACAATCTTTATTTTTCCTCTGTGGGGCTTGCTAGTGCCTCAAGTGAGGCTAAATGAACATACTGCACATCTTGGTACAGCTATGAAATAAGAGCAACAAAAAGTCAAGTAAACTTTGGGATGTCTCGAGACCGAACAGCACATTTTGATGCCACAGAGTAACTCAGAGCACATTATTCCTTACCCTTGCTCCGCCTTTCAGGATCTGATGGCACATCCTTGCATGATGGTGTCTCTGTCCTGAACTAAACAGTATGTGCAGCTCTCTGAGTGTCCCTGGGCATGTGCTCATTGATCTTTCATCCTGTTCTCCAACAGGATCTGCAAGGGAGCTGCTGCTTCTTTATCTGGGGGCCACAGTCCAGATACCCTTGTGTTGGCTGTTTGTAGAATACCTGACAGTACTGTGGGTCGATGAGGTGTTTAATGTAAAGGATTCTTGTAGGATGGAATATTTATTGTATTCTTGTGAATCTTTGTCCACACAGTTGTGAGTATAATGCTAAGTTTGGGTTAGTAAATGTAACTGTAAATACATGAAAAAGTACGTACAGCTAAAAAAGATATTATGTACTGTACTCCTGCCTCTCGTTATAACTCTTGCCTCTCCTAAAAAGCATGCAATGTTTATTTTATGTGTTTTAACTATACAGTATAAGAAGATACTGACTAAGGATGATGGGAAGTTAGGCACTGTGGAAAGATTTGTATCTGGTTCTTTGGCTGGAGCAACTGCACAAACCTCTATATATCCCATGGAGGTAAGGAACAGAGAATCTGCTTCCATTGGAGACTGCCAAATGTCTGGTTTATTTCCAAAGTAAAACCCATTTTGCTCTTGAAATTATTGTAGGAATTCCTCTATATTCCTATAACCTAATTTATTTTTACTTTGGACTTTCAGAGCTTAAGTACTGGGCATTTTAGAATATACTGTGTTCTAATTGATAGTTGTCATTTTTCTGTATGTTTGTCTGTATAATTCTGTCTAAAGCAATATTTAAATAAAATCTGTTTCAAGGAAGAAATAATCTTTTTCCCCACTATGTATGTAAACAAGGAATGTTCTTGTCTGTAGCAGAACTGATAAAGTTCTGTTACATTGTGATGGGAGCTCGATCTGGTTAGAACATCAGTGTGGAGGGAAAATATAACAGCACCAGTTGAGACTGGGGGGATTGACTGCTTATTCATCTGTAGGACACATTTGTATGTGGTACTACATATGTTGCGGTTTAACTGCTCTAAGGTAGCTATTTCACATCTCTTCTGTTTTGTTGTTGTTTTTTAATAGAAGTAAGATGTACCTCCTTTATTGTTGGTTCCCCAGGAATTTTATCCTGTGCAAATAACTGGAATGTATGTTGGGCCTGGGATTAAACCAATACCAACATCAGTATTTGAAAGTAACAGAAAATGTAACCTAAATACCTTTTTCATAGAGAAGTGTGTCAGTAGGAATAGAACTTAGCTGTTTTCGTTGCTGACAGTGATAAAGATCTCTTTTTAAATTAGAGCAGCTGAATCACAGCTTGAGTACAGAGATGGATTAAATTATAGAATAACTGAAATGTTATGTAGATTATCTGGATTATCCTGATCAATTGAGACTGGTGAACTATTTGACAATAAAATGCTCTGATGTTCCTAATAAATATATAATACTGTCCTAGAAGTACTTTTCTCTTTTACTTAGAAACAACCTAAAAAACAGAGTGCCAGGAAACTCCTGAGGAAGCTGCAGTCCTATGAGGCTTCCAAGTAGAACAAATTCCTGATCAGGAATCTGTGGTTTCTTTTGGACACTATTATTCATTTATTTGTCTTAAGATGCTGTATAGACTCATTTGCATTATTAACCATGTGCTGAGTTTCAGCAGTGAGATGCAATCTTTTATATCCCTTAACTACTTCTCATAGGGTTGTGCTTTTTGAAATATTATGTTCTTGATAAGCTGTTTACAGATCAGAAGTGTGATCTGCTGGTGTGTTAATTCTCTCACTTGTTCTTTAGCTAATGTTTCTATTAAATATTGCCTACACTGTTGCCTTCAAATTGATCAAAAATCTGTCTGTTTTAATCAAGAAAAGAAAGTTAAACTGCAATTTTAAAAGGCTGTGTTCCATCATATTTTCTTTTATTAATTTGTAACCTAGTGTAGGGTAGTATTGTATGCTACATTAGTATGTGTAGTACTCTGCATTAATAACAAACCCTGAAGAAGCCCTCTGCTAAGGAAGTTGTAACAGTAGTCATCACAAAGGAGATTTGAAGTGCAAAAAGCAAAACAGTTCCACACAGTTGAATAAGCAGAGAGATACTGTATTTTCATCTGTTTATAAACGACATTAATAAATGGCTATGTAATTAAGACTGCTACTTTTTTTTTTTTCCAGGTTTTAAAGACCAGATTGGCTGTGGGTAAAACAGGGCAATATTCTGGGATGTTTGACTGTGCTAAGAAGATCTTAAAAAGAGAAGGTGTAAAGGCCTTTTACAAAGGCTATATTCCTAATATTCTGGGTATAATTCCTTATGCTGGCATTGACCTTGGTGTTTATGAGGTGAGTTTAGATCACTGAATGTATGTAGCCTTTATTGGTTAATTTACAAAAAGGTCAAGTGGTCTTTAGGAGGATACCTGTATCATTAGTTAGATTTGTAGTATTACAGTTGCCTTCAGTTTAAAATAGATAAATGACAATTTCCACTAGTTTTACTGGACTTGAATGTTTTTCTTTGTTTGGCCCTCCTGGAAGGGTGTTTGTGCAGATGAGCCTTTACAAGCAACAGGTTCATCCGCTATGCAAGGCTCTTTTCTTCCACAGTACCAAACAAAAGATCTACTTGTAAGGCAGGATTATATAGACCTTGGCAATTCAACATGCTTGCATAGTTGAATAGCCCCATTGGCCTGGGATAGATCCATTCTATAGCAAATTTGGGCTTTAAAAACCTGATATGTTACCTATTCTGCATTTATGATGCTTAATAACTTTTTGCTGGTTTATCTGATTTATAATTGGATTATAGTAACCTGAATTCCTTGTGTATCTATGCATGTTACCAGAATTTTTTGTCGTTGACATATAGTTGTGAGGAATTTGAAGTACCGCTGTCTCTCCTTTCAAGAGCAAATAGCACCTCTTACATCCATCAGCAACAATTAAAATGTTTTATCTACCTTAGATGCTAGGTTTTCTGTCACAGTGTGTTAAGTAACTCAAATGCACAGACTAATTTTCTAGTCAAGGCAAATGAATTTGTGATACCATTGCGTGGGGTGATGTGCACGGCTGTGCGAGCCTTTTTTGCACCCTGCAGGGTGTTGGGTTGTGTTTCCCTTCTCTTCCTCCCGAAGTATTAACAAGTATAGAACATGAACACTGTTGCTGCTGCTGGATCTTCTAAGGATTTCTCTCCTAGGCACTAAGTACTGTAGTCTGGTTAAAGTCCTTACCTGTGTGCTAAGGTATCTGTGCGTGTAGGACTGGCATGGTGAGACTGGTGCTTTTCAGGACTGATCCCATAAGATTTGGTGTGAATAAAGATGTATTCACTTTTCTTGAATGCAGATCTCTTATTCTTGAATTTTATATCTTGGCAGCTCTTAAAGAGTACATGGCTAGAACACTACGCGTCCAGCTCTGCCAACCCGGGTGTTTTTGTGTTGTTGGGATGTGGTACTGTGTCCAGCACATGCGGGCAGTTAGCCAGTTACCCTCTTGCTCTTATCAGAACACGCATGCAGGCTCAAGGTGAGTCCTGTTGTACTGAAAAATGTGTCTGTGTGGTCTCATCAAAATTGTATCATTTGGGACAGCTGAAGCAGAGATATGGGAATAAAAAAAACCCCAAACCCCCAAATAAAACCCAAAACAAAAACTAAACCACAACTTTGAAAACCAAGGACTTATCTAGAAAATTCTTCTTAATGTTGGTCTTTTCTCCCTATTATCCCCAACTTTGTTCTTCATTGTACTTAATTCAAATGCAGCACTGCAGACGCTAGTGCTCTGTGTGCTTCAAGAGCCATGTTCCTTACAAAACTGTCAGACACGGAGCTCCAGTCATAATCTGGGAGCGCTTCCTAAATTTTAGAGATAGCATGTAAAGTACTTGCATCATCCTGTGAAGGTAGACAGCCATGTTTGCTCTGGAGGATGTTTCGTAAAGACAGTTTGGTAGCTCAGGTTTTTGTTTGGGAGGTTTGTGCACAGGTTAAAGATAGGAGCCTAGATTCCCAAAGGAATGTAGGTGGATAATGCTTTTTCATGGGATTTAGACACATGGATATCTCTCAAATGTCTGGGATTAGTCTATTCGGACTCAAGTTTTAGTCAATGGCACGAGAGGCGATAGTAGGCTCACCACACAAGTGTTTAATACATGTTTAAGAATTGTAATATTACTAGAACTGTTGTATAACACGTTATGTTTTTGTTCTAGCCTCAGTGGAAGGAGCTCCACAGCTAAACATGGTCGGTCTCTTTCAAAGAATAATTGCTACAGAGGGCATCCGAGGACTTTATAGGGGTATAGCCCCTAATTTTATGAAAGTGCTTCCAGCTGTCAGCATCAGCTATGTTGTATATGAAAAAATGAAGCAGAATTTGGGAATAGCATGAAGGAAAAAGGTGAGATGCTTCTAATGTTGGAAACATCAGAACAAAAAAAGGTTACTCAAGTGATCTGCTCCACAATTAGAGACGGATCTTTGTGGAGAGGTGTTGAAACTTCTACTTTTGCCCTGAAGGGGGAAGAAACTTTCTTAAATTCTAGTTCACCATTTTTAAACAGATATGTATATTGCACTTTAAAATGTCACTGAGGTTAAACAAAAAAAAAAAAATCAAGAAACTATCTTTAAATCAAAAATATGTTTGCATTTTCATGAAATCATCCATATTTTACTCATTCTTTTTGTTTTTGTCTTCTCTAAACGTGTATTTGGCTTGGATCGAACCACAGGAGAAACTGATACTGCCTTGATACTGAATAGATGAAAGTGACTTTTTGTTTTGTCACGCTGCCTATACTCAAGCAATTCACAGGCAATATTTTGCACACCTAGAACTTGGCACTTACTATTGTTATTTTTGAAGACTTAATGTAAAGTTCGTAAAAAAATAGGATCTTGGTTACAGAAAAGGGTGGAGTAACACATTAAAATGTAGTCCAGCACTTCTATCTTCAGGCTAACCTTTTTTTTTTTTTTAATTATTTAAAGAATAAGAGCCTGAGAAACTGCTGTTCCATGGTGTCAGAGTACCTCAAATGGAGTTACACGGTATTTTTTAATAAGTGATTTTCCCAGCTTGCTTCATGAGACCTGCTTTTCATTGCATTTGTAAATGGTAGCACCATTAACCATGATGAGCTTTGAGTTGCAGCTACATGTTTTGTTTTTTCAAAATATACAAGAACAGAAAAAGCTTGGTTACTGGATCATTCCATGCAAGTGCAAGTTACTATTTAAAAATGGGGTGGAGGGTCCAGGATTAAGCTGATAGTGATTTAATACAACCAATAGCAGAGTTCATCACAGCTGCCTTGGGGAGAGAAATGCTTCTCATTTTGGACTCTTCATTCTTTCCTTTACTTGGAGGGCTACAGTCCACTATGTGCAATAGCCAATAGAGGATTGCATTAATATGTAAAGGTTTTCCAGGTTTGTCATGCGAGGTAGATTCTCTTCCCTCACAGTCTTCTGTGCGTGCTGGCTGCGTGTGTGAGATTCAGGTAGTAAAATACTGAAGCAGTTTGTCCAAGTGACCAAATGGGGCTGCTGATCTCAGGTGTCCATCAGATCCATCAGATGGATGTTAAAGAAGTTTGCAAAGCACACACACAGAACTTGTTGCTTGAGAAACAGCTCCTCCTCAAAACCACCAAAGCAGCACTTCCTCAGTGTAGCAAGTAGGTATTTCCATGTACAAGTACTTCCAAAGTGACTTTGGGGGGTGGGCTGGGAATAGGGTGGTCCAGCATTTCAGTTGCCTTCAGGCCCGAACACTGAATTAGAGTGACAATTATTGCTGAACTCATTTGTTATTCCTTTTCTACTTTCTGCAATGTCTGGTGTCTTAATCTTTGTAAATTCGGGATTATCTTTGTACTTATCTTGACCTTCTGAAAGCAACAGCTCTTAGACCACTTCCTGAAATTGGATTATTGAAGGAAGAACTTTGTTCCTGTAAGGTCATTAAGGTTATCTTTTTTTTTCTTCTTTTTTTTTCTTTTTTAAAACAAACAAATAAGCAAGCAGACAGGAATGACTGCCTGAGCCTTCCTTGTTCCACATACAGAAGACTATTTGGCCATATTTGTCAGACAACAGCCAGATGTAAATCTGTGTTCTGTGCTTCCATGGCTGGTGTTTATTCTCCATAAACTGAAGTATAACAACTCCATAGAATTTGTATTACAAAATGATGTTCTATCGTATTTCAGAAAATGGCAGCCTTGGCTGTGTCTTTTGACCTTCCCTTTAGGGAAACCTTGGACTTTGCACTTTTTTTAAAGAACCAAAATGTCATTCTATCCAAACCATCTGTATGTAAAATGCCTTTCCGATCTGAATGTTTATTGGTTTTGCCAACATTCTTGTAGCTTTACGGAATTTGTGAGATCATTTCCCAATCATTTTGTTTGACTGTGACCAATGAGCAAATGTATTGTGTGTGAGAGATGTGGGGATGACTTCAGCAGTGTCTGTCCTCTGGATCTGCTCCATTTTTTTAGAGTGTGCAAGTGCCATTCTGAGTATTGAAAATTATGGTAATGATGTTTTCAAATGCTGAAAAGATGAGGTCTTTCCAATGTGATTTTTTATTATGTGCCTTTATGACGACTGTGTTCAATTGTGTATTCTTTGTCTCTTAAACATATGTTTACCTTTTTAGCTCTATAAAATTACCAGTGTCAAATAAATGTTTGTTTCCTTATCTGGCTGGAGTGTGCTGATGGTTTTTTTTCATGGCCTGGTAGAAAGATGACACTTTATTGCACTTATATGCATGATACTGTAAAACATGAAGGTAATTTATCTAAAAGTAAGTTGGAGACTAGCCTATGCTTTTTCTATTACATTGATATTTGAAAAACTAGTTTATTATTCGATTATCATCCTTTTAAAACTGTCTCATTGCTTAGTGGAAAATCTCATATTGTTTAATATACTTCCTTGTTCATTGAATAGTTTAATACCATGATTTGCTTCTATATTTGCTGCATGATAACTCAACTATAAGTACAAATATATTTGCTTGTGTTCTTAATGTTTATCTTGCTTTGATGTTAATCTTACTTGTTAGGCAAAGAATCAATATAAAAATCTTTTCAAGGTAATTGACTTAATTTACTCTGCATGTGCAGCATGGTTATCTTACTAAAAGCACGATCAGTAGCCAGCTTTGACAGCTCCTTACAAGTTTTTCACACCGATCCTTCAAATATTGCAGATAATTAAAAATAAATTAGGGAGACTTTTCTTGTCTCTGATTTCCTGCAAATAATGATTGTAGATTTAGAAGTTTCCTTTTAAATAACAGAAGAGGTAGGTGCTTGGTGTGTGGCTCATGACTAAATGAACTAAATGAAATGTCCTGCCTGATGTCTCCATGAGTCTTCTGAGGCGCAGGCTGAGATGCCATCAGTTCCTCACTGCCTCATCTCACAGCTCTGAGCTAGCTGCGCTGCTTGGGGTGTGGCACAACCTCTGGGCATCCTTTCATTCCTTTCTCTTCCCTGAAGGTAAGATAAGGTAAGGCAAGAAGTATGTTGCAGTATGTGGTGTTGCTACACATAAACTAAAATATCAAGGTTGCCTTAACCTGAAGTGTGGTTTTTAAATGCTTCCCCTTCTGATGTCTGAGTGGTCTTGGGAGTGGCTCTTAAGGCTCACATTAAAACAATAAACTGATCTAAACTGTATGTTGTGGGGAACATAATCGGTAAAAATGGGATAGTCAACACAAAGAGTGATTTCAGAATATTGGCAGTCTTGCTGTGTGAATTATATGTAGTTTCTAAGCCCTGTTGGTGTCTGAAAATCTATAGAAAAACTAAATTGTTTTTGGTAAATATTTGTGCAATTCAGGATAAAATTTATTAGTGTTCTGGCAACTAACCAAATGTGTGAGTATTGTGCACCTAAGCTCTTAAACTTTGAGTTTGTTTTTCTAAAGGGTTAACAAAGGACTGCAGTGTGTACTGTTTAGGTTTATTAAAAAAACCCACCATAGTGTGTATACACATACATATTCACATATATTTCTCTATATACATAGAAAGCCACTCCTCTGCACCAGGTTTGCACATCTCCTTTGTGCAGTAGCTGGGGCAGCTTCCAGAATGTATTTTTAATTGAAGTGAAACTGCTGTCCCTGCAGACCTTTCCTTTGCAAGCTGAAAGCATGAGATCCAGGAGAAGTATCCAATAGGTTCTCTCTTAAATGACATGTCGGGAGGACTCAAACTAAAATCCAGAGTGCTTTTGTCTCCTCTAGGCTCATGAAAAGCAGAATATCCAGTATCCATCCCATTTAAGTAGGTGTGGGCAAAACCCATGAAGTTGAAAGGTATGATAGATGAACTTCTGAGTGTGTACTCCTGCCATGTTAAACTAAGCTTTTTGTTAGTGTTTGACCTGTAGTTTAGCTCTCGCTACAGCACTGATACGGAAGCACTCTCTAGCACTCTAAAGCAGATGCTGTGTGTTTTTAAGTTGTTATTAGCTTGTGTTGTGCACGACCCAGTCCCGCCCTGGCCAGCATGCATAGCTGTCTTGGCTGTTCGGAGGAAATGCACACATTCCGATGGAGTTCGAGCAGTGCCACCTACTGTCATGCTGTGATACTAGTTTGTAAAGGGGAATGGCTTTTCAGGACTGAACATGGGAGTTCTTGCCCTGGAGTTATCTTTACAGCAAAAACCAGTTTGTGACAGTGCAGGGTAAGCCCATCTGAGCCATATTTTTAGTAGTGATTGTGGCATTGTGACATAACACACTGTGGGAGCAATGCACCCAGGTGTGAATTACAAAAGGCAAGAATTGTCATCTCTGCTTTGGCTAAGGAATTTAAAGAATCTATACTGTATATCAATTGACATGGCTATTTTTACTTTTAATGAAAACCATTTGAAATAAAGAACATTATAGTCACCATCTTCTCTTTTTCGCTTTCATAAAATGATTTTTGTGTGTCAGCATCCTTTAGTTTCTCAGTAAGATATCCTAGCATGGAGGATAAAGGTTATATAACCATTGTTACTGGCATATTACTAAGAAATAGTTGGTGTGAAACTCACCTGATTCTTTTTGAGGAATAAAAATGCTACTCTGTGTTTCAGTGTTTCCCAGTTACGCTGCTGTCAAGGTCTGCCCTGGATGAGCCGTGTTTGTGTGTCACAGTGTTAAAACTCCACCTCACTCCGTACAGGTAGAACATTTGTTCTGGTTGCTCACTGAATGTTACAGATTTCGCCGCTACATCGTGGTGCAGCAGCTGATGTGGTTTGTGGCTGCAGTTGATGTGCACTTGCAAGCAAAGCCGGCCCGGCTGGCTCCAGCACTGCCCCGCTCACTCCCACCTTTGGACTAATTAACAAATGCCCTTCTGTTTACCCTGCGACCTAACGGTGTGTTTGACACACCTCCAGGCTCCTTATCTTCCACTCCAAACCCAACCTAATATTCTAAATCTATTGTCTTGTGGGGATTAGGTTTGTGCCTTTCCTGCTGTGCAACCAAATAATCAGTATATTGGCCGTGTTAGCGATCATTGTGAGTTTCCCTTCCGTTCAGAACAGCCTGTGTCCTGGAGGCCAAATTCCTGATCAAAGTGATCCCTGTCAGATCCCTTGGGAGATCTGGAAGATCAGTCGGTTGTTCATGATACTCCAGAAGTGTGTTGTGTGTACCATCAATGGCAGCTGGCCAGTTTGCACAGACCCAGCTTTCTCTGAACACCTCAAATTTTGTATTCAATTCTGCTTAGCGCCTTGACTTCCATGCTCAATCCTTGGATTACTTCTTTATTCTTTTTGGTAATTTAGTTATTTTAGGAAAGCAGAGATATGCTTGTGTGGAGTTTAAATACCAATTTGCTGTGGGAGCTACTGAATTGCTGTTAGCACTAGCATGGGTCTCTGGGATGGCATATTCCTGCAGCCTTCCCCCTGCTTCAGTGCCATGTGTGATGCAGGCTGGTAATGGGGCCATTTTGCTTTCCCTGCTTTAACAAATTCCTTCACTTTTTACCTGGCTTGCCATGTGGATACAACAGCCTCTGCCTCCTCCAACCGTTCCATTAGTTGCATTGATACTTCCTTTACTGTGGATTTGTGTATGTTTGCATGGCTCTAGCTGGGCACCTGCTAGGTTAACATAGCACATAGCTTCATGGATTTTAAAGTCAGCACTCCTACCTCGTCTTTTGTGACCTCCTCAGATAATCCCAGGCGGTATCCCTGAAGCCATCCTTTTGAAAATGTAGATGTGTCACCCTTGCCCCATAAATACTGAAGCTAGCAATTCACGTTTTGGATGTAACTCAGCTGTGAAAGTTTCTACTGTCAGCTCAAAGGTTGTTTGCAGTATATAGGGGAGAGCTACATTTTAGAATTTCTTTTCCATGTTCCTAGCTTCTTACTTCTCTGTAGCTGGACAGATTTTGTAGGATTTCACCAGGGAAGAAAGAATGAGATAGAATTGCAAATTTTGATGATGATGAGGAAGGATATAAAATTCTGACTCATCCATCACACCACAGTTAGCTACTTCTGTTATGAACAAGATGATGTTACTCTCTATGGGTTAGGAAAAGGTTGTGCTATGTGGGTGGAAAACTTCTGGTTCTTCAGAACTCCTTGACTTGCTCACACAAAGCCATCTGCCACTGGGGTGGCAGCAATAATGGGCTCTCTGACTGTAATCCATCCTCGTTAAAGTGTCCGTACTAATGAATGAGTGACAGGGCATACATCTGATCTATCTGACACATAAATGTTTAATTTTGCTTTTACCAGTCAGCCAGAGTTTGACAGAAGATTGGTTTCTGTGCAGCAGAGGAAAAGAAGCCAGCATGGTGTTGCATTTCTCCGCAGGGAACTGGAGCGGGAGTAGGAGCACTTCTGAGTCAGTCACGACACTGCCATCGCCTTGAAGTTATTTTGGCTCAGACATCAAATATTGCTCACTAGTCCCATAAGGAGTATCTGGTTTTAGTTTGTTACCCCAGTCGTCTGTGCTTTCTCTATCCTAGAGAAAGAAGGAACAAAGGGGAATAAATCTTATTCAGTATTCTTGCTTGTTCCTGCAGACTTGTTTTTGGTGTCCATACCTTGCTGGGAGGCATTTGCTTGGCTGTAATCTGGTGACACTCCTCATTTCCACAGTGTGACATTTTTATAGGAAACAGTGTGATCCTGTAGATAAGAGAGTCTGGCAGATGGAGATTTTTCATCTCAGTGCTGGTATTGATCTTATGTATTAATATGTCCTTTCTCTGCATCTCTGGTCCTTGTACTTTCTTCTTCGGGAGGTGTGAAGCTGGCCTGCTGTGATAGTTTGGTGTGTACCCTGGGTTGTGCTCTGATACAAATAACATCCTCATTAAAAATTAAGACCTTGGCCTAAACCAGCACTCGTTAATGTAACAAAGCTTTATCTGCAGAGATTTTTATGGCTTTTTTTAGTTAGTTCAGTGTTTGAGGTAAGTAATATTACAGTGTGAAAGAAAACCCAAGCAACTCCTGATGTTAATCAGGAAAGCAATCCTAATCTAAGAAAAGCTGATTGGCAAAGTTGTCTGCTGGGATAAATTCATATTAATCTGCAAGATAGTTTTTAATCTATGAAATTTGGCTTCCTCCATTAGTATTTTTTTAGCTATTTCTGGTAGCAGTGTTTCTCATTCTTCTCTAGCAAACTCTACCACTGTGAGTTGAGTATGTACAAACCTGTCTGTCTCAGAGAACACTGACAACCCACTGAGTGCATTTTGCTTTTAAAGAAAAAGAGAAGCGGAAAACTGCAGTGCCTAAAAACGTGTAATATTTTGGTTACTTGAAAGCCTGTCTTCTATGGCTGTCTGTATTTCTGCCCTTGCAGAACGTGTGGATTGAGAGGTCTTGTTGCACTCTGTGAATTACAAATAATAATAATTTTTTGTTTGTTTTGTTTTTACACACCGGGCTATACTTGCAGGATGCTGCCAGCGCTGCCAGCACCTCCTCCTGGCCTGTTTTGCTTGGTCGTGGTTTGTTTTTTTGTTGTTCCCTGGGTTTCTGCTCTCCCCGGGCAGGGCAGCGCAGGGGCGGCGGGCGGGCCCGCCGCAGCCCGGCAGAGGGCGCTGTTGCGGCTGGGGGCTCGCTGTTGCGGCTGTGAAGGGGCCGCGGCCCTTGTCCCGCCGGGCGGGCCAACCCCGCGGAGCCACGGAACGGACAAGAGAAGCCGGCGGGATGCGGTTGTCACTGGTCTGGGGACACGCTCCGGGTGGCCAAGGCGCTGGCTCTGCCCTGGGCTGTGCGGCCGCCGGGGGTGCGCAGGGCTGGGCCGCCCCGCGGGGGGACGGGGGAAGGTGGGAGCGAAGCGAGCGAGTGAAATCCGAGGCGGAAGGTCAGAGAAATTCTCCTGACAGCGCAGAAATCTCCCCAAGGGGTTCCTGCTGCTCGAGCCGCTGTTTAAAAATAGAATAAACCAAATCTGTTGCAACGTGGGTCACAGGCAGTCCTTTACTGCTGTAGGTCACTTAGCACTGAAATAACCACAGACAGAGCCGGGAGATTTTTAATTGTCCTCATCAGCCAGCAGGACAGCGCAGTTCGGCAGCACACTCTTGATTCTAGTTCAGTTTTTTGCTAGGGTTTGAGCAGGGATGCCCGAGCGAGGTGTGCAGACACAGAACGGGCGGGAATAGCTGTTCATGGGCCAGCGCAGTGACTTCTCATGAGAAACTTTCAGTGGTAGTTCATTGTTGCTAGTTAAGCGTTAATATTAATAAAACACACAGCTATGTAATTTTTTTTTCTAGTAATTCTGTATGTTCATCTCCCTTAATTTCTCATTGTGCTAGAAAAAGCCAAACCAAATACTATCTGAAATCCGAAACGTTCTGGAAGCTTCCCAGATGCTGGAAGTTGACTTTCATGTGGTTTGCTCCAGGTAAAGATACTTGGGCTGGGGTTTGCCATGCAAGCTGTGTGGTGAGAAGCCAATGCTCTAGGCATCTCTATCCATAGAAGCTGGTGCTCCGTGGAACTATTTGAAACTTGTAATTACAGGCTTTTTGTTTAACTTTCAAGTATAACTTATTAATACTTGAACTGTAAACGCTCAAAGGATTTATGAGCCTCACTTAAAAAATTACCCAAACTCAACAAAAACCCATATTCTCCAAGCAGTTTGTCCACTGTTCCAGGCTGCCCCATGGTAATGCTACCCACTGTCCCATTGCTCACGCGGGACTGAAGTGTTGAAGTGTTCTGCTCCTATGTGGTACCTCGGAGCAGGGGCTGCTGTGTGTTGTATGTGCAGAGTGATCAATCCAGTACAAAATAAGATAAACACTTTGAAAAGAGATTTTTTTTTCAGTTATACTTTTAAAGCTATTGAACTGTCAGAGTGCTTTGTTTTGTTTGGTTGGTTTTGTGTTGTGTGTGTGTGTGTTTGGGTTTTGTTACATTTTTAGTGATTGCATATTTTGATGCATCACCATCCAATTATAGAATTAAGAGCATAAGCATAGTTTCAAAGATGTTTAAAGAGTTTAAATCAGACGTAAATATTTTGTCGAATTGTCTGAAACTGACAAAGCAAGGAAATTTCAAGGTTAAACTCAGAGCTCATGTTGTAGAACCTCAGTTTACAGTTGTGTATCACTACCTAAATATAAGTAATTAAGGTCTTAAAGTCCTAGTGGAAAAACCTAAAACCTATGATGGAGATGAAGAGATGTAAAAATCTGGGGTGTTTTGAATAAGATCTTATGCTTATTTTCCACATGGTTCTATAAGCAATCTCATTTAAGAGCTATAAAGTCAACATTTGCCAGCAGATATGAAGGCTGAGAGACAGAAGCAGCCTTTCTCTTGTATATGTTTACACACAGACATTTCAATATTTGTCTTTAGGCTGCTTATCTCTTGTTAATTTTTGATAGCTTATTTCCTAAGAACATGTCAGATGTT
This sequence comes from Nesoenas mayeri, assembly GCF_963082525.1. Lineage (NCBI taxonomy): Eukaryota > Metazoa > Chordata > Aves > Columbiformes > Columbidae > Nesoenas > Nesoenas mayeri. The sequence continues at coordinate 16,215,960 of NC_137554.1, read as the reverse complement.
TTCTATTTCTGGTTAAAAGGGCAATTTTGATTTATTTGTTTTTAAAACTTAATGGGGACCTTTGGAAAAGATTTCAAGCACTAAAGCAGAATGTGTTCAGCACCTTGTTTTTCCTCTAGTAGACACTGGCCTTATGAAACAACTTCACCTAAGTCAATTAATTCTTCTTTTCCCCAGTGCCTACGTTGGCCTTTCTCTGGGAATGAGTCCATGGGCTGGAAAACTCCTTTCTTTACAGACCATCTCTGCCAACATTGGGTCAATTTGGGACAGCCTGGATGGCTTCTGCGTGCAGATTGGTTTTGTGTATGAAAAATGCATTAATATTCCCTCAGGTGTTAATTAATGCAGCTCTTAGTTATTGAGAACTTAAAGCAAAAAATCAGGAGGCTCTCAGACAGTATTCAAATGTACTTCTTACATCTAATTATTCAGTCACACTCCTTATAAATATCTGGCCGAAAACCTTTCCTCCTTCCTTGCTATATGCCCATGACTGTGCTGTACCGTTTTAATTAGGGAAACTTTTTGCTTTTAGTTTTGCTTAGCTGGGTGTAAAGTAGGGGATTTTTTTTTGTACGTCTCTGTTCACAGTAACTGAGTTTCTGGTTTCTAATTTGTAGGGTTTTACTAGCTGTAGTGGTGAGGTAAAGAAGAGGAGCTTAAACAACCCCCATTTGATCGCACTTTAATTGGTCTTTCATTTAATCAGTAAACAGTGGGAGCCTGTGACATTTCCTGGGAAGTTTCTCAAGCGATAAAAACAGAGAATGAAGAGTTAGAACAAAGTTTTTCCCTCAGGACAGTATTAACAAGCCTACAGATTGGGTGGGATAAAGGTACATGCAGCAGCTTTGTGCATTTGTGCTCGATATAGAATAAGTGATGTTCTGAGAAAAACAGGTGTCAATTAATAGGAATTTAATGCATGTGGGGGAAAAAAGTAGATTAATTGCTTCTGGTTCTGATTTTCAGGTAGACCACCACAGAAAGAAGGCTACCATAACATCTCAAATCATGTAATGAAAACAACTCTTCTCCTTCATTACTAACAACAGCTCACATTATTGCAATGAAAAAAAAAATCCTGAAAGCTAATTTTCTGTTCTAGTCTCCATGTTTGTTCTTGGAGCCGCTGGGAGTTCAGACAGTGGAAGTCAGCAGACTGAACCTATTAACAGCTTCCATAATTTTTCCACACGGAGTTGACTCTTTTAACATAGAGGATGCAGGAAGATGGTCAAAAGTTGAACAAAACAGTTGTTACTGGAGAGAGTGACTAGCTTGAAAACAATACTGTTAGTACTAGTTTGGGTGAGAAAGAACTTGCCTTTCATGTATGAGTGTGAAAGAAAATACAAAACTCTGTGCACATCTGCTATTATCTAAGAAATACTACAAAACAAAATAATATTGTAACTGTTACAATTTCAGAGCAGACCCGAGCAAACTTGTTCACACTTGGAAATTTACCCTAATTGCTTCACTATTTAGTGACTGTGGCGTGAATCGCAAAACGTGTGGACCTTGTGCACACCCAGCATACTCGTGCTAGCAGGACACACAGGAATTCCAGATAATTCTGTGCACAGTGAGTTTGCAGGAGCAAAAGTTTTGCACGGTATCTCTGTGAACAAAACCAGAATTTCTATTTCTGCAACAGATGTGGAATCATTTTAGTTGAAAGTTCTGAGTGATGCAAGGCAGCAGAATGTTTTAGATGTCAATTCCACCTTGCTTCTATCTGAAAAATTAAAAATGTGAAAAGAAACCTCTAATTCCATTCTCAATAGCTTAATTTAATATGAACTATTTTTGGAACTGGATGGCAAGTCATAGGTAATGGTGATCAATACTGTACTTTTGATGGAGGAAAAAACCCCATCTCCGCAGTTCACTGGAATGACATCACTTCTTGCATTGTTATAGAAGCCCTTAAGCTATGCAGCACCAGAGTTGGAGAGAAAAAGGCGTGATATAAGGAAAAGGAATTGTGTCTCTAACATTTTTCTAAAAAACCTCCTTGTCTCAGACTTAGCTTATTTCTATCTCTAGGTTCAGGTGAGCCACCTGCAATTTGCTCTGTGAGTTAAGATGTGAATAGGAGCTCTGAATTTAATTATATATAATTCCATGTTGCCTAGTATTTACTTTAAGTCTTTTTTTTTTTTTTTTTTTAATTTAGTGTCACAATTGAAGAAAGTTGTCTATTTCTGGTTCACATAGCAGCTGCCTTTGGCTTGATATAAAAATATAGGGTTTGAAGACTTTCTGTTGAAGCCTCCTTCATGCATCTGTCAATCTGTGGAATTCAAACTTTTCTGAAAACAATTTTTTCTAGCCTGCAGATAAATTTTTAAAGCATGGCCAGCGTGCCACCTCTTCGTGCATCATCTTTCCAGATGAGCATCACCACAAAGGTCCTGCACATCGGTTTGCTTTCTCTCAAAGTCCGTGTTATCACTGGGAATTAGGAGTAAAGGTACATGTACCAACGTATCTGCTGCTTCGTTTGGGCCATGGAACTCTTGTCACTTTGGCAGACACCTGTGACACTACAGAGAGGTACTGTGGTATCTTGAGATGAGTGTATTAGAATGACACCATCTAGACATGGAAGGCTTTCAGTAATTGTTCTATGTGGACTGTTTATCTGATAGCAGTTGCCTGTAGAGGGATTTAAAAGAAACATGTATGAATGACATTGCCGTTTTTCTTCTTGAAGATTACCTTAACTATGAAGGTGAAGTAGGACTAAGTTTGAAATATCCTTCCTTTGGCTGTGTTTGCCACGTCCCTTCCTCAGGCAATGTAAAATATTTAAATAACTATTTAAATAGTTATCTCTTTGTCTTGACACTGTAGATGATGTTCAGAGGTAAAGGCACTACACATCTGGTGAAAATTTTGCTTGGTGAAGGAGAACTTAAACGCCACTAAGTAATAATGGCATGAAAATAATAACATTTTAAACTCTTATACTGCTTCCCATCTATCTCAAGCCACTAAGTTTCCCAACAGTATTTATGTTAACTGGCAAAATTGAATTATGTTGACATGTTGTATAGCAGATGCACATTTTGGTGGATGGAGAAGTTAGGAAACTGTCCCAAAGTCACAAGAGAAGTCGGTGACCACCAGGAATAGAACACATGCTGACAGCCAAGTCTGTGCGAGCCACAAGACCATCCTTCCTCCTGCACACGGAGAAGCATCGGCACAAAAGGGAAGTACTCGCTGTGGCTTTGGAGAGGCTGTTCCAGCGATTCTGACATTATCAGCAGAAGGACATAAGATGCTCTACTTCTACATGGAGTGCCGGCTGAAAAGCTTTTGCTGTAATTATTTTGTAATTTCAGCTGCTTTCAAACTGAACTTTTTTTCCAAGGTTGAGCCAAATAATCTCCATGCAGGAGGAAGGAAGAAGACCAGTCTACTGGTTTTGGAGAGAGGGTAATTGTTGAAGGGGCTGGTGAGTAAAGCAAAAAGAAAACAAGAAACAAACCAACCACCAACAAAACCCAAAAACCAGCCAAACAATCAAACAAAACCAACAAGAGCCCCAAACAAACAAAACAAAACCAAACCCAAGCAAACGAAAATTCCACAAACAAATAAAGCCCCACATCTAATGCCCATCCTGTCCATCTTGAGGTATGAAGCCCTTCGGTCTGCGTCGTACCAGACATTCTTGAGCAGTGTACATGGGCAATGAAAGAGCTTATAAGACTGGTAAGAAGAAACGTTCTTTAGTGCCAGCGTTTAAATCCAGCTCTGGCATAAGTCATGGAAAGTATCGCTATGTTCAGCTGTCTGCTTTATTAGCAATTCTCAAATACACTCGTTTTTTCCACTTCCCAGTTTTCAGTAGTCATCTGTCAAGCCATCTTCTCTCCCCCTACTCTCCCTTGAGTCTGCACTGATAGAAATTCCAGCAGCAGCAAATGACAGTGTAAGTAATAACACCATGTAAGCAAGACTGGAGAAACAGCGACTCACACTTAACAGCAGTAGTCTGAGTCTGCCGGCTTGGGTAGTGCTGGGTGAACACAGCTGAATTGTTTGCGATGGGGAGGGAAAAGGCAGGGAATGCAGCCCCTCCTGCCCCACAGCATGGAATGGGTGCTGCCTCAGGTAGTGATGATTGTGGAGAAACAGCTTTTCCTTCCTCTGATAATTTCTTCAGCACTGGGGCTAGATCAGAGTGGCTTCTGTGGAGCCAAGTTGCAGCCATGCGCTTGGTTTTATCAGTATTAAAAACTGCCTCGTCCATGCTTCTGTAAGTAATGGAAAGACAATAGTAAAATACCTTTCTCTGTAAGTCATTGTTTATCCACAGAAATGTTTTGGGAGGTGAAGGAGGTTATTGGACATTTTATAGTCTATTAAATAAAAGAGTTTGATTCTGCAATTATTCTATATTGTCATCTTGGAGTAAGATGGGAATGATAAAAAGAACTGGTTTTTAGTTATCTGTCAATTAACATGAACACGCTTTTCTTGAATATGCAAAAGGTAAAACAAAAATTAAATTTAAAGTCACTATGTGACATTAATATTGCAATAGTGATCAAAGGTTAGCTAGGTTGGAGGTCTCACAGCTTTAAGTGTTGTGCAAACAGTAAATAACTATTTCTGCCTTAAAAAGCTTACAAATACTGGCAGTTTTTTGTTTGTTTGTTTTTAGACAAGACTTTCTGTCACTGCAGAGAGGGTCCTTGCTCAGCTGTGACTTAAAAGTAGTCATCTTGGAATTGTGAAGGAAGCAAAAGGTAGAGTAAGTGCAAATGAAAATGAAAGTTGGAGAAACTGAAAGAGAAAATGCATTTGTAAAATAAAAAGCTCATGAGTATGAAAAAATGCTGAGCACAACTTGTTTTGGTGGAAATTTCGCTTATATAGCAGCTGGTAAGAGCCAGAGACGTTTGGGTTCCCAATTGTATGTCATGCTCTGGTTGGCACTGCAGCTGCTGATGTGGGAGTCCGAGAAGTCTTCTCTGAAAACCTGAGCACTTTGGCACTTACCCCCCACCCAAACTCTGCTGTGGCTTCATTGCAATGAGGGAAAAGAGACTGTCCTAACTACTTCGGCCCTGATTTTTTCACTGTTAAATCCCTGAGTCTTATTTAAATGAATTCTTGGGCTGAAATTATTTCTGAATTCTTCAGCCTTGTAATACAGAGTTTTCAGTGTCTTACTATGTTAAAAAGCAAAAAATCTGTGCCTTACTGAAGCATCAGATTAGATTCATATTCACAAACATTCCCGCCTAGTGGCTTTTCTTCTGTTAACATTGCTGTGATTAGCTGTAAAAGACTGAGCATATATTCTTGAAATAGGGTGTTCCTAAAGGCTGCTCTGATGTTTATCCTCTTATAGTATGGCACAGCTGGGAATGGCAATTTACTCTTGTAACAGGTTGACCAAGGATCAGCTGCAGTATTAGAAGATTAGTACCCAGTTAATTTCCAGTGAGCTGTTCTGTAATAAACTCAGCATGTTGCTGTGGATTTTCAACATTTGAATGTCTTTCTCATTTATATAACATTTTATTTGAAGTCTAGCTAAAAAAAAAAAATAAAAAAATCCCTGTATTCTATTAATTTATACTATGCCATTAAGAAATAACTTAATTTATATAATTTTATATAAATTTGGACCTCTGGACAATAGCTCCAACAAAGCAAACAAGCCACTCTATCATTGTAGCATTGCAGATCCACTTTTATCTAATTTTTCACGTGCTTAGCTGCTACACAATTAAACTGATTTCTAACAAACCCAAGACTATTCTATGCTAGCAGAAGGTTAGCAAAATTCAGAAAATGTTAAGAAAGCTGCATGTAGTCTAAGCACAATCTCTCAAGGAATCTGAGAGAAAATGAACTCGGGTGGGGATTTCCTGACTAAACTCACAATACTGTCTCTGTAGCACTTTTTAATGCTGCGTTCTTCACAATATCATGTATACTTAATGCAGGGCAGTAATTAGGTTCAAGGTAGGTCATTGTTTATGGGACAAGAGTGGTAGTGTTACGATTCTTAGCCTTTAATTCATTAGGTGTATCAGCACCCTCATTCCTCACTGCCTTCTCCGTTCTTCAAACTTACGGAGACGAGGATTGTGTGGGGCTTGTGCACCAAAAAACCAAACTTTCTGTATAGGAATCAGTAGGCAAGAGATTCGGCAGTCTGTGGTGGGAAATCTTTGCCTGGTGCCTTGAATTCTGCCAGATGTTTTTGTGCTGCCCTGGAAACAACAGGGCTTTGAAATTGCTTTGGATTGTGGCCATGGTGGATTCTATGATTCCGTTTTTCTCCTGAGAAAAGATAGTGTTGTCTGATCAGTTCTAGTCTGTTGTTGAATGTTAATTTTTACACATAAAATCATTTATGCAAGAAAAATTGAAAAATGCCTTTGCCTTCGGAGTGAGACTGTCTGTCTTTAGACTGTGAGCAACAGGAATAGGAATCATGGTGTTTGTCTTTTGACCTTGGGAGCTGTTATAGAGTCAGCAAGAGTCATGAGATGCTTGAGTTGACTTTGTACTGTGTCCATGGTCTCTCTGTGCCCAGTGTGCTGTGGAGTGAACGATTACAGACCTTCTATGGGTGCTGTGGCAACTGCAAAAAGCTGTGCCAGGTCTGCTCAGAATTATTTAGAGTGTGTTGGATTTGCTCACTTGTGCTATATGTGAACAACAGATGATGCTGAGCATGTTATTCCCGCAAAACCTAGAAGATTTGCTGGTAATTTAGCAGGTATTGAAGCACTGGATATTTTTTTGTCCTTTAAACAACGGTATCTCTGATTCATGTATTAGAAGCAAGCAACGCTATTTGCAGCCGTGTGCATTTGCTTGCTTTACTATGGGTTGTTTAAAAAAGTCTGTTATTGAGTGGTTGTTTTGCCTGTTTGCATGGCTGGCTTGTGAGGGCTTCAGTCGCTTCAGGTTTGCTGATGCCCCACTTTGCATCTAAAACGTCTTGGCAAAGAGCATGAAGCGTTTTCCCTCTTCTTCCCCAGAGGCTCTGCAGAAGCTTCTGCACTGGCTAAGCCTGCCCTTCACCATATGTTTAAAAAATAAAAAGCAATTACCCCTGTTGTTAGGCAGCTGGCGAGTAATGTGCATCCTTGCCTTGGAGGAGGCTCCCAGCCCCCGCTGTGCTCCTTGTGTGTGGACACTGGGCTCATAATATCACAAAATAAAATCCAGGATTGTGCCATCAGCCTGTGATTGGCTTTGGGGGTTGAAAAAGCAAGAAATTTAATGGACTAAGCTCTAAAGTCAATAAAAGACTGTTTTGCCCTTGCTAGTCTTGGCTTGAGATAAAAGTAACTGCGGATGAGGTATTCGATTGGTAGGAATCCCACACAGTGGAAAGCACATTAGCATTTCAGATTTATAGTATTTCTAGTCCAACACTATGTGTCAAATAATAGCCAGTAATTTCAGCAGCAAAAGTAAAACCCATGTAAAAATTGATCAAGCAACAATATGTCCAGGGTGCAGGATATTTTGAGTATGTAATTGGCCTTTGTCCTTGCTTAAATGTTTTTAACCTCTCCAGTGTTATAAGTGGATTGTAGATATGTTTATAATGTGCATTGGTATTTGCAGCTGAACAGATATCTTGAGCTAATGTTAGAGCTTATTAGATAAGATGCAGGAAGACATATATCACAGTGGACATATTTTTTAATATGAAAAATAGATTTTGTTCATTATGCTTTAGAACAGCAAGCTGTTGAGTTAAAGATATCAGTCTGAAGTCAGTGTTGAGTTACATAAAACTTCAAATCATTAATGTTTAGTCATTTTATAAGTATCTGAAAACAGAGCTTGATGATCAGAAGACTGTTAAAATGTCAAGCATGCTTAACAGTAGCCACTGCTCTGAGCCTTACGCCAAAGTGTGAAATTCAACCTTTCTTGTTTCCTGTGTTGAGGTGCAGTTGTCAGACATGTTTACTATATTTAAATTTCACAAAAAAACTTAATGTACCTAATTGTTGATTACATTTTGCCATCCTGCTGCAACACTGTGCAAGGCCTTGTTGCTGAATGCCAGACTTCAGGAGCTTTCACTGGGCTCAGCAGGAACTCTTCTCCCAGACTTTTAATGGCAGCAGCTGCCTCTCTTCTGACAAAAGCCTTGTTGAGGAGATGGCTTCACAAAGGAGTTTCTCCTGCCCTTCCCAGGAGCAGAGTGCCTGGGAGACTCTGAGTACGGGGCAGGGATCTCCAAAGGGCTTAGCACATTGTAATGCAGAGAAAAATGAGACTTCTTATGCCAGTGACAAATCTGTACCTCTGAGAATTGCATTGTGCCTCTGAGCTTTATAACCTGGAAGTAAGAGTGGGGGAATTGTCTCCTTCCTTGCAACTGGGTCAAATGAGAGCAGCAGAGGCTAGCTGCATCCCTTCCTCAATCATCCAGCTGCTTGAGAGCCTGCATCTTCAGTCTGAAGGAGGCTGTGGGGTACCTTAGGTCATCTTTGCTTCATAGTAAATCCTGGATCTGACAACAGACATTCACAGCATCAAGGCTTAAGGTATTTTTAATATCACTCAAAGTAAAAAAAGAGCTTTGCAAAATTTTTGGAGGTAACTAGAATCTTTGTCTCTCCTCGGCTTTTTCCACTTCTGTGTTTGGCTGTCCCATAAGGGCTTTTTTTAATCTTTATTTTGCACAATGATGTTGTCAGATGATAGAAGGTAAAAATTTTGACCAGGATCAGAACAGTTGTATGAAGAGTTACTGGAATAGAGGCCTACAGAGAATTATCTTCTTAAAATTATTGTTTGTTTACTCACCTCTGCCACCACTAAAGTAATTAAAAATAAAAGAGCCAAAACTAAGTTTGCCAGCTCAGGCAGAGAAGTGCAAAAAGAGAATTGAGAAAATGTTGCCTTGGGCACCTGGAGATACAGTACTGAGAATCATGCAGACCTAAGATAGAAATACATATTGTTATGTATATGCATTGCAAATTATTTGCAAGTATCAACAAAAGACTTGATTGCAATTGAAATTGGGGAATTCCTGGTCTTTTTGTATAAGCAACAAGTGATTTAGGTCCACAGGTGTAAGTTGCTGATGGCTCTTAGGGGCTGCACCTGGCTTCCTCGGCAGAGCTATGTGGACAGCTGCTCTGAGGAGGCATCTTCCGAAGTTATTTTAGTTGCTGTCTCAACTTTCCAGGCTATGTCTTTACTATCTGTCTTTGCTAGAATTATAATAGTAGCATAAGGCAGAGGTGTGTGTTGTTCCCATGCAGCTGGCTCTCACAAACCTCAGGGTGGGCACCTGTATTGTACCTTTCTTTGCATCAGGAGAGCTGCCTGAGTGCAAACCCAGCCTGTTTGTAAAGATGTACCGTAACTGCCTAGATTTCTCACAGGCATTTCATAGAAATCAATGCCAGGCAAGTGCATTGCAAAATTGTTGTAAAACATGCATACTGAGCTTGATTCTTGCTTGCCTTAGACTGCATACTGTTATTCTCACAGGTGCAGAGCAAGATGTAGTGGAAATTGCCACCAACTCGAAAACACAACACTTTGTGCATTGATGGAAATGGCTACTCAAGGTGCAAGGCAACAGCTTTCAGAATGTGGTCTTGAGTTATTAATAGAGCTGTGGTTTTGCTAGGTCAGGAACGGCACAGCTGTTTATTTTTTCTTATGGACCAGTGGAAAGAAATGTTCTATATTCTTTCAATCTTTCTCACAACCTTGTTAATTTTTCACTAGCTAGCATGCATCTTGTGGCTGAATCCTGGGCTCTGCTTTGATACAGCTAATGAAAATTGCCACTCCTATCTGCATCATTAGCCTAATGTTAGTTAATAATACTTAGTATTTTGCACAAGTCACTTGTATCTTCAAAGCACTTAACAGTTATTAACTAATTAATCTTCACAACATGCCTGTGAGTTGGAAGGTAAATAAATATTAACATTCCCCTTTTAGCAAAGGGGAACCAAATAGGAAGATTAAGTGATTTGCATGGACTTAGTGGCAGAGCTGGCAAGAGACCTCCTGTGCTTTAGTGCTTGTGCTTATCACACTGGCTCAGTGTGAATTAAAGCCTTCGCAATTATCCTGTGTAGCTTTTCTTATTACTTTAGTACCTTTTCGTATATGAAGTTTATGTAACACCTGTGGCTGTAACTGTCACACTGAAGGATGGCTGCTGCCCATGTCCCATCGCACAAAACGTGGGCAGTACCAGGAGAGAGGCTACGGCCGCCTTCTGTTTCCCCCAATAAATCCGTGCCAGGCCAATATTTAGAATAGGACTGTTTGGAAAAAAAAATCCTGAGCATTCTCACCAGGCCTGGTTAAAATATATTACATACCTGGCCATTGCTTTTACAGGTCAATATTATTTATTTATTTATACTACTATTTCACTTGATGCTGAATTGAAGTTGGAGCACCTGAAAATATAAGTCTTGCTGTGGAGACAACTCTGTCACTCACAGTCCTCAAGGAACATTTGTGAAATTATGGGAATTCTGTCTGATATGCTCAAATATAGTTAATATTTTAAAATGCTGTAAATTATTTTAAGCAACGTAAATAATTTTTCCTTTAATCAAGGCCCTATACTTTTCTGAAAACTTCTGTGTTCTGCAAGTAGATGACATATTAAATGACTCCAGAAGGCTTTGGGTAAGTTTTTGCATTGACAAAGCCTACAAACAAAATATAGTCTAGGTACTGGCAGTCAGTCCAGCCTTGGTGCAACAAATAAGGAAATGTGGCCCTGTCAACCTTCATACCCTTCAGTGTGACAGCATTTGATCTTTCTGTACACTCTGAGACATGCCTTGGGGGCTCTTTCACAGCTCAGAGAATTAATACCTTAATTCTGCTGAGCTTTTAAACCTGAAGGCAGAGGTGTTTGTGGCTTTTATTGCCTCGTTGGTGGCCTCGTTGTTCCTACTGGTCTGTAGTGTAAGTGCTGAAATGTTAACATCTGCTGTGATGTAGAAAGACTCTCAGCTAATGGATGAGGAGATGCCGGGCAGAGGATTCTCGTGTCCTCCTGTGTCAGCTTATCCTGGTCACCACAGCCTGCCTTTACCTGAATTGCTCCTGCTTGTCATTCTGACATCTGTGAGAGGAATGGGCCACAACTGAGCTCAACATTTTGTTGATATTATCCCTATTCCACACTTGTTAATTGCCTACTAGAGCTGGGTGCTCTGCCAGAAAATAGGTTACAGAGACTGGAAGCATGAGTGATTTTATCTTGCATTTAGCAAAGGCTTTCAGTCAGGGACATGAGGCAGAGTTAAGGTACTTGGAAAATGTTTTAGAAAGACATGGACGTGCTGGAGCATGTCCAAGGAAGAGCAACAAAGCTGGTGAGGGGCCTCGAGCACGAGTCTGATGAGGAGCAGCTGAGGGAGCTGGGGCTGTTCAGCCTGGAGAAGAGGAGGCTGAGGCCTTATCACTGTCTACAACTACCTATAAGGAGGTTGTAGCATGGAGAGTGTTGGTCTCTTTGCTCAAGTAGCAATAGGACAAGAGGAAAAGGCCTTAGGTTGTGCCGGGGGAGGTTCAGATTGGATATCAGGAAAAATGTCTTCACTGAAAGGCTTGTCAGGCACTGGAACAGGCTGCCCAGGGAAGTGGTGGAGCCACCGTCCCTGGAGGTGTTTAAAATATGTGTAAATATGATGCTTAGGGACATGGTTTAGTGGTGGAATTGGTAGTGTTAGGTTAATGGTTGGACTCAGTGGTCTTGAAGGTCTTTTCCAACCTAAGCAATTCTGTGATTCTAAACAGAACTTTTTATTTCAAAAACACTGAAAATTCAACACCCCCCCCTAATGTTTTTGTTTTGAAAGTGACTGCTTTGTCATAAAAAAACAACATACAAGGTGTTTTTTATGAAATCCAAAACTTAAAATATGTTGAGCAACATACTTGGTTTAACTCAAAATGGCATTTTGTCCTATTCTTCTGATAGTAAAAATACTTTGTATTGAATAAGAATGCATTGCATCTTTGCATTGATCCCAACTTCTTGGTATTAATAGTTCAGCCAGTAGTCTAAAAACAATGGTTTGTACTTCTTGGCTCTTAGTCCCATTCTAAATTCATCTGTTGTATGTGTCTGGGTGGGATTATTCCCATCTTTTTTTGCCGAGTGGTTGCCTTGCTGATGTGTTTTTTGCTCAGAGCAGTAAAATACCCATCTATTGCTTGTGCTAAATTTTTTCTATATAGTGCTGGCAAGTAAGCTTTAGGCTCCTTCCTCTGCTTGCGCTGTAGGAGCCTGGAGATACCTGCCAAGAGCTGGGTGAGCAGGGGAAAATGCTCCATGGCTCCCTCCTGCCATTCACAGGACTGGGACATGCAGCGTGTCCGTAGCGTGACATACACACCATCTTCTCCATGGGGATTCACTTACGCTCGGAGCTGCCTATAGTCCAATATTGCTCACAGAAACACTGAGAAAACTGACAAAACCTAGGAAGGTCATGTGGAAATGGTACCTGTATTTCTCCGTACAACACAGAGGAGTTCAAGACGATATTTACCTCTCACTGTTTAGACCATACTGTGCATTTTAAAACTGTGTTTCAGATCAGCATTCCCACGACTCCTGCTGGCATCCTGATAGCAAGTGAAAATGTCTGTGCTCCCAAAGGCAGAAGGGACACGGTGTAGAGGAAATAAAATGGCTTTTTACAAAACTCTGTCCTGATTTCCCACCCATCTAACATCAGAAAACGCTTTTCTGATTCAAATACATATTTAATATTTTATACTTCTCCCTGCTCTGCATTCTCCCCACTCTGTTCAGCCAGTGTCAAATCTCAGTGCAAGCAGGCTTTGTGCTTCTTTTTAAGAGTCCACACAGCTGCACTTACAAATGACATCATTTTTCATAAGAATGGGTGCTGTCAGCAGGATCCTCAGAAATTGTGGGCTGAACAGATGACTTTATTTTCAACTTTAAAAAACTCTCGCTATAACTAATAAATATTATTATTTTGTGGATTTTCAGAGGATCAAAGTGATCCCAGTTTTCTTTCTTAACAAGCTGTTCCTTGCCGTAGCGAAGTAGGACAAGTATTTGGCAGGAGCAGCCACAGAGCTGCTGGGGGCTCCAGGTCAGAGCTGGGGACTGTTGCAGCAGTGCCTGAGGCAAGACAAAAAATTTGATTAAATGGAATTTTCAAATAGAGGCTTTTGTCTGCAGATCTCTAGGTATGAGAAGGAGGGTGGAGGGAAGTTAGCCTTATAATAGATGGCATGGCTGTGGTGTTCAGGTGTCTCCTCCCAAAACCAGGACACTGGGACAAGGGCTGTCTTTTTCTTGTGTGATTTTTCAATCTCACATGAAGATAAAGTCTTCCTTTGGCTGTCTCAGCACTAATCATGGGCCATAATAACAGCAAATTTAGCAAGTGTGCAATCTGTAGTCAGCATGACACAGTGAGTCTTGCATCGTATTTGCCATCAGTGTTACAGAACTATTTAAAATGGCAATTGGAAAGTGCAGAGTTTCCAAAATGTTTTTTTCACTTTTTTCTGCTTTGAGCCCTGACAACCTCCAGAAAGTGGAATGTGTAAAGATTCCCTTGACACTTTTTGTCTTTGTTTCCCAGCTGTAGCACCTGAAAGTGTGAGCACAGTGAGTGCTGCCTCATTGTTTTCCTCACACATGCAATGGTGGGGGCCATGGTAATCTTTCTTTCACTCTATCCAAAACTAACTGCTCTCCTTTTGCCAACACATGCTATTCAGCTGATTGTCTGCAGCCAGTCATCCAGCTTTCCCCAGTTACTGGTATGTTTTGAACAAACACAGATGAGGGGAAGTATGAGACACCATGTTAAAACACTTCCTGCCCCATCCCTCAAAGAAAGGTCCTTGTACAAATGCTTGACATACAGATCATATTCGACCTTTGATCATCTGTCATTTTGTTGTAAGAAAGCATGCAATCATTTGCCACCGTTTAAAATAGACCCAGAGGAAGTTAGGGCTTAATCTTAACCTCAACCACATTGAGCCCTGCATTTCCTATCCAGCCATACACCGTGCTATCTGGTTTCCTACACCTCAAGCCTGCTAAGTTTAGTTCCTCCCAGCCAGCTGCTAAGAAGGAAGGGAAACCCTGTTCACTGTGGATAAAACATTCGCTGTCCACAGCTCTCCCAGCCTTTACATACTAAGTGGTGGACAACGGTACAGTTTTGAGGCTTCTTCATTTTTAGAAAAAAAAAAAAAAATATATATTTTCCCTCCTACTCTTCATTTGTCCTGTGGGTTCATACATTTAAATCTTCGATGCCATGCTTTCTTGGGCTTCTCTGGAAAGAACATTATTACTTGCATGCTTAGGCATCATCATTTAGGACTTATGAATATCATGACCATTGCTAAATTCAACCTTGAAGTGTTATGCATTGATTAATATTATATCAAATCCAGTGCAGCCACTCAGGTCTTTCATCTTACAAAGTAAATGAATGAGTAGGAATATATTATGTACCATACAGGAATTGAGATTGTCTCACCAGAAATCTTTATCATAGAAAGTAGCTGTATAAAATAGCTGCAATAAAACTGACCTATTTTCCCTTTATATCAGAATGATTCCTTGTCCATCTACTTCAGACAAACAGATTTTTACCACAGAGGAACTGGATGATTTATTTTTTGAAGGTAGTCTTGGGCCCTGCTGTGAAAGCCACAAAACTCTTCCAGTAGCATGTCTTCTGAGGACCTTAAATATTTAACTCATTTGCTTTTCAGCCCTAATTTTTAGTAGATTTGTGATAATTTTGACCTAACTGTACCTGCTGGCTTATGAGGCCGTGTCTGACAGTCCCTCTCCACAGGGCGCAGGTGGTTCAGCATCCATGGGCTGGAGCTGGTCGTTCAGTGAGCATTTGGTGAGCCTGTACCTCTGCTGTACTGCGATCTACAGGTGCTGTTTTCCTTTCCTAGAGTTGCATACAGTTTGATCTGAGTTGTTCTGATGTTTCCTTAACATTATACCCTTCCACCCTTGCTTAGTCCTTGGTTTTGAATGGTAACATTTATAAGTCCAGTGTCCACTTCTCTTAGCAGCAAGGTGAATAAAACAAGCAGTTCAACAATAGACTTCTGTAGAATATTGACGGGTTGTGAGAAAAGGAAGGTTAACTTCATCAAACTTAAAATAGGGTACGAAACACTATCCTGCATTTTTATTTTAATACATGGATATATCTCATTCCTCCCCACTGTCCCCCTACGTAATTACTGAATTCTTCTCTCATTTTGCCCATTTTAAAATGGATAATTCATAAGCTTCAACATTCTCATTTTCAATTATAGGCAAATTGGGCCTGATGTCTGCATACATTTTTTAAATGAAACAATTAAATGTGTGAAGGAAAAAGCAAACCATGAAGTTAGTATGGAGCATTGTCCTATAGATAGCGACAGAAAATGCGCAGGACGATGATATAAAGCAAATGCTTAAGGAAAAATTGTCTGGAGCGTGTAATTGAATTCATGTAATCCAGTCATGGAGACAGAAAAACCTGATGGTACTGCTGTGTTAGTCTGTTCAGAGCTGGCTGAAAATATAAGATAAAAAGACCTGGACACTAATGGCTCCAGAAAACTACTATAACACATCTTTGGCCAGTCATGACTGGTTAATACAAAATTCAAAGCTGAATGTCCTCCTGAGCCAAAGAAGACTTCTGTGATGAAGAGGCTCCTAATACACTGAATAACCTTGGCAGGTAATCACCAAACTTACTGTGATACCAAATAAGAGTGGTGATGTGTTTGTCTGATTATTTTCACAAGTGTTTGCGTTCTGCCATCTTTCCTTCAGCTGGTATGTACATAGCTCGTCTCACTGGTTTTAATCCGAAGTAGAGTAATACTCAGCCCAGTTAAGGATGGCCAAGTATCCCAGATTAAGGAGCTTTAATAAATGTTTGCTCCAGGCCCAGCTGTGTTAGTAGCAGCATCTCAGTGACACTTCTCAATTACTGTAGACTCAGAGAACTATTTATTATCCGTGTGTAATTCCGAAGGGAACGTACTGTAGGTTTGCAATAACACATTTGGTTTTTATTTGTGATCTTAACCCTTTATCCCTATTTCACTTTGTAGATTCAGGAACAGGTGCCTCCATTCTCTGGAAAAAACAATCAGCAGGAAGGTCCAAATCCATCCGTTTGTCATGTGTTGGGCAAATGGTGCTGACACCACGAAATGTGCAGCACTTGACGTGTGTGTTTTCTAAGTGCATGGATGCAGCTCACAGGCACCGCATGCAGTCAGCACCTCAGAGTGCTGACAGCACCCTGACAGTCGTAGAAGACTGAAAAGTGGATAAATGACTATAAAAAGCATATAATTACATTTTTATGTGCATAAATATGCACATTAGTGAAGACTTCAGAAAATTACCATCTATCACAGACTAATGTATTATTTAAACAACTTTTTGAGATATAAATAAATTGTATGCTATTTTAAGAGTCCAGTACTTTTTAGGATGATAGTTCAGACTTTAGAGATACCTGTGCTGGGGCAGAGGAGCTGTGCGGGCGAACTGGCAAGTTTTTGCTCTTGCAACTGCTATTCCATTTGTAACTGACCAGCATTGTGTCCTCTGCCCACAAATGGAGGGGCAGTTTGGTGAACTGGAGCAGAAAGAGACCCCTGGACATGGCCAAGAGTTATGTGACTCCCTTGAGAGCTGGGGTGAGGTGAGAGAGTAAAGGAGAGAAGGGGCTGGGGATTCATGGCCCTCTATAAGGAGACAGACTATTGGCAGGTCAAGTCTTGGAGGGAGATGGTAGGAATATTTGTGTAACGTGGCAAGCTTTGCCTTATCCAGCTCAAGTGTGGATGCACAGAGAGGACATGCAAATCCTTTGCTGTGAGAACTAGGCTGCATTTGCACAAATACCATGCTGATCAGGTGCTCCTGTGGTGACAACATGGGTGCAGGCTGCAGGTCCCCAGCACACCGTGTCCTGCAGACACCCATGAGGCAGAGCAGCCTGGCCAGGTGGTGACCTGGACAGCTGTGAAGTGCATGGTCTGGCTCTGAGGGGATGTGAGTACACACGAGCTGGTATAAATATGGCTCTGGCTGACAGGCTCCAGCTAAGAGGATAGATTTCCAAAACAAAGTTTGAGAAAAATCCATGTCAAGATTTCTTAATCATCATTTCATCATCTACACCCTCCTTGAGAACTTGCCCTATTATCTAACACATCCACAGGCAGGCCAGAGTGAGCTGGGGCCTCAGCCCTGCTGAGCTCTCTTCCAGTTTTGCCTCTTCCTGTGACATTCTTACCTCCTCTGCTTTGGTCGGCGTTTGCCTCGTCTGCAGGCGGGAGTGAGCCGGGGCAGCAGGTAGTTCACTGCCCTGGGTGGCACGAGCCTTCACCTCTGAGACTCTGGCACTTGAGGAGGTCCCCAAAGAGATCACAGTGACCCTCAGAGCTGAAAAGGGCTTGGTATGAGGTTTTTGGGACCTCCGCAGAGAGTGATGTAGAACGTGTCTGTGTGTACAGCATCTATGTATCCAAGAGGAAAAAATCTTGAACAAACTCTGATGGCAGGGCAATATTCCCAACATTAGACTGATGAGTTGTCATGCACATTATGTGCATTTGTACAGAGCCTTGAGCAACAGATGACTAAGTATCATCTGATTCTCTGTTATTAAAAAGTAGGTGAATTTGTGTGTTTCACTAAGGAAGGAAATTATGAAATTGGGGCAACATACTTGGAAAGAACTCAATTTCAAAATCCCTTTTTCCTTTTCAGGGCAAAGGAGTCGCTGCAAACAACTTCAGGTGGGGCTGCAATAAGCTAAAATGATAAGAAAGGAGCCTTTTGCTTTTAAGTCTTGGAGTTATGATAGTGAGATAGTGACAGAAATTTTGTTGTGCATGTTTCAGTGTAAAGCTATGGAGCGAGCAGAACATTTCTTGCTGTCTTTAATAAGAACTGTGCAGCTCCTTGAACTCTGACAAGTTCCTGATTGTGCTCTGAATGTAGAAATCAAGCATTGCTCTCAGCAATGACATTTGAAAAACTGTGTTTTCTTAATGTAAATCATTTTCTACGTGACCTTGAGTGAAGCAAATCAATGCAGGACTGCTGGAAGCAGCGCTGGCTCTTGGCAGAAACACTGATGCTGGAGTCAGGCAGCCCCAGCCAAGCCCAGCACCACAGCAGCTCTGCCCACACCCAGCCCTGAGTGCTCAGCCTGGCCCCATGGAGCCTCCAGCCCCTCGTGTGCGAGTTGGTAACGTGAAGGGTATGTGAACTCATGGAGGTCCTTTGATTGTACCAGAGCAACAGGCTCTTCACAGAAACGCTGCGGCTCTTCAGCTCGCCAGGCTGTTTTGTGAGATGGGATCACTATGACCCCCTGGGCAGGAATAATGGTGTTCGATTAGTATGTAGCATCACCGGGATGCAGGGGATTGCAGGCTGAGCAGTCTGGCTCAGGCAGTGTGTTGAGCGTGGTGCACAGCCGTCACTCACTAAAGGTTATTGCTTTCTGTTATTTTAAATATGTGCAGGGAGAAGAGAAGCTTTTACTACTTAAATGCTATCATGATCATATGTGCAGGCTTAACTTCTTTATGACAAAATATTCCTGTGAAAAGCACAGGAAATAACAGAAATGCAAAATAACCTCAACAAACTCGATAGCCTGTGCATCACTAATTTCCTTTATTTCCTGGGTTTGACTAGCTCAGAAATACTGCAGGAAGTGCTTTTTTTGTGGTATTTTTGCTTCCTCCCCCAGCAGAGTGGAAGCATTACACCATGGCACGTGAAAATGAGAGAGGGACCTGTGCCATCATAGAATCACAGAACGTTAGGGATTGGAAGGGACCTTGAAAGATCATCTAGTCCAGTCCCCCAGTGGGCTGGGTAATGGGAGCACTGGATTTCTGCTTTCTGTGACCATTCCCGCCTCAGCAGCTGAGGGACAAGGGCTGGCGTGGTGGCACTTGCCAGCTCTCAGCAGCCTGGGTCCCCTCTGGGGAGGGTGGCAGAGGAGTGGGGAGGTGGCCATGGGCTGGCAGGGGATAGCAGGAGGACACTGGCATCGCTTCTCTTTCCTCATTACTTGATGCCTGCAGAGAAGCTGATCAACCTGAGGTGTTGTTTTGCAGCTTTAGACCAATTTTTACTGTATCTGAACAAATCTGCCCATTACCAACATACAGCTTGATAAGCACCTGGGAGGTTTAGCCAATTCCTCACGTGTACTTTATTGTGTTGAAACATTTTGAGATCTCATTTAGAGATGTGAAATGTGTGCAACCTTCCTCCATCTAGGCTGCACCCTGACCAGTCAAATTCAGTCTGGTGAGCCAGAACACATGCATTAAATCCTGCATTAAAGCTCTGCTGATAACATTACGCTTATTAAATAATACAAACATTTTTCCTGTTTGTCAAACAGTGGGGATCCCTAGTGCACACTGGGGAGGCATGAACTATAAAAGCCTCTATTCTTTTTTCAATTAGGCCATATCTAATTAAAATGATTGCCTGCCATTGGTAGCATTTATAAAGTATTTTCCAACTCAGCATGACTCACAGGGCTGTATGGAGACAGATTGCTCTGCAATCTATTTGGGATGTGTTTGCTCGTGCCATCCAATTGTCCTTTATCATCCTAGGCAGACAGTGTTTGTCTGAATTATTATTTAGCTTATATTGTCAGCTGTCCAGATCTTTACAGTTCCTCTTATAAATTAACTGATTAGCCTGTTTTGCATACACATGAAATCTGGGTTTGAGATTCAGTTTGGAGCTCTGAATGGACAAATTAATTTGAAGGTAGAAGCAGGACTGTCCCTAGAAGTTGCTGACAGGGAATTTAACAGTTCAAGATGCCAGGCTAGTTCAGCAGTCAGCAATTGTAATCCATGTGGAAACACTTGCAGTCTTTCTAGTAATCTGGGTGGGAATGGGAACCATTGCATGTGCTTCAAGCCGTGCACACAGCCCACAAGGAGTGACTGTTTTGGAAGGAAGCAAAGACCCTGGCTATAATATGGCATAATGTGCCATAGGCAACCCTGTTAAAGCCAAGATTAGCCAGCAAAACTCCCTGGAGAGGAGCCAGGCAATCCCTCTGAGGAGAGAGCAGCCAGTGTTCACAGCTGCCCCTGGAGCTGAGGCCAGTTGCTGCCCACCGAGCAGGACCTGGAGAAATGGTGCTGTTTTGGTGGAACATCATCTTGAAACATGCAAAGTAACATGAAAGTGCAAGGAAACCACAGATGTTCAGGCTGACAGCTGAGTTTCCAGGCGTGGAGGACAGAGGTTTTGTAGGGTTTAGAGCAGCAGTTCAAAGGGACAGACATCTTCCTCTGGGGGGGCATGTCCACACACTGGATGGATGATGAGGAGTGGGGCAGAGTCAGCCCCAGCAAGAGCCCATGCTCCTGAGGGAGGAAGGCAGCAAAGCAATGCTTCTGCAGGAGGTGTGCAGGGCTGCTCCCCTTCCCTCCTGCAGGCTCCTGCTTCCTTCTCTCCTGTGTAACCCTCTGGCTTTTGGCTCCCTGGATCGTGTTACAGCACGCTGGGTGCACAAGGTGATACAGATGTGAGGGCTGAGATGCAGGAGAGGACACAACAGCAGGATGCTGAGTGGAGAGGTGGAATGGCAGTGGCAGTCGCTGATGGAGCAGCTTAAAGTAAAAAGCTCAGTTCTGAAAATTACAGCTTGGATGAGTGAGCTGAAGCTGTTGGTGCTGTCAATGAAAGGTTTGCAATCATACTTCAGGTCTTGTTCTCTTTCAGTTTCACAGCTAGTATTTTTGGTAAGTTTTTCTTCCAAAGGTTATTATGGTACAGGGAACACAGGTACAATGCTATTACTGTCTTTCCTTTAAGTCAGTACATCCCAAGTAAGACATGACAAGACAAGGAATTAGGTTCAAATTAATATCTTACCATATAAAGTTGAGTTTTTAGCATAGGCTTGCCCATTTGACATTATAGCATCTTTATTCTGAATGCTGTACCTAATACAAAGTAAGATGTAATACCTGCTCTGTGAGCTGATAACCTAAAAGGCAGTGCCTTTAAAAAGAAAAGGTAATATTTTCAGCTTTATTTTATAGGTGAGGAACTGGGACACAGAGAATCAAATTACTCCCATGTCATGCAGACTAGGAATTAACATGTGTCTTGAATTTCCAGTTCCATCTTAACCACAAAAACAAATTTTCTCTCTGAGTAGGGATGGTTTGTTATGGATTTTAAAACATTTCTTAAATGGAGTGTTAAAATAATTTAAAACTCTTGCTGTGTTATAGTTGCTCCCTAAATGCTCAGACAACCACCTCTGTGGCTGCAGCCTTTTCTTCTCCTGCTGTAGATCAAAATATAAACTTCCTGACCTTGTGCAAGATAGTCTTTGCTATGAGTATTCCTTTTCTTCATTGTACCTTGAAGAACAGTTGCATGTATCATATAAATATGAGCTTTGCACTATTTCTGCTGGTTGAACAATAATAAAACTGCCTGGCTCTTTCTCCTGCAGACAAACACTGTGGTAATGAATGCGAATGCAATTATTTGTCAGCTACCACTCCATTGGCTTTTATGGATCATTCTTTTGCCCTTTTTATTTCTCTGTAATTACACAGTAGGGAAAGAAGAAGCTGAGATTATGCATAGGACAGGGCTGGTAGTTGCCAGCTAACAGGGATGAGCTTTGGAGTCACCTTTTCCTGTTGTAGATCACAAAACGAGTCGATGATCTAAAACCCAGGTTAGGACCTGCTGCCATGTCTAGCAGGTTGTTTTTCTCTGAATTGCTGCTGGAGCTGAGGTTTTTCTGAGATGCTCCTGTGCTGAAGCTGCTGCTGAGCCATCTGGATTGCCATGCATGTGTCTTGCTGGAAGCTTGATTTGCCTTCAAATTTAGGGATGCACTATTTACACCTCAAGAGCTGAAGGTGGCACCTCAGGCAGATTTTGGTAGGGGCAGCTGAAGGCATCAGGTTTAGATTGCCTGGATACCAGTGCTTCTTCCACAACTTGTTTGTCATTTCTTAATACCTGGATACCTGAACTTCTCACAGGAAAAGCATTGAGAGGAGGGTGTTAAAATGAAATTAGGGGATAACAAGTTTATACTTGTTTCTTATGCTCTTTCCCCCACATGGCTGTAAGAGACAGGAAATTAAGCGAGACAGACCTTTGGGCTGAGCTAAAAAGGTCACTCGCCTCTTCGGGTCTCACAAAACCAAGTTCCCTCACACCCAAAGCGGTAGCACCTCTCACCCTCCATCACTCAGCTGCACTGTGTCTGGGTTTGCTTTCCTTCCTGAGCTGAACACGTGAGTTCAGCCAGAGCTCATACACCAAAGCACAGCAGGGGATGGTAAACCTGCCTGTTTGGTTTCATCTGGTTTCACCGGTTTGCAGCTGGGCTGAAAAGAGTTTTCAGCCTGAAACGGCACCTTGTAGCAGAGGAGCTACTTTTCAGCATCCTTTTATACAAAATGGTTGCAGGTTTTCTGAAGCAAGAAACCCCGCTCACCTCTCCCCCAGCTCCAGTCTGCCCTGGCAGCACTAGAAAGATGGACCTGCCTTAGATCGCCTGGGCTTTGGCCAAAATGATCTGCATCTGAAATGGAAATACTGCCAGAGCAGTTAAATTTAGCCTTATTAATTATTCCTGGCAGCTCCTGCAGCGTCAATTAAACAAGGATTTACATTCCCCAACAATTTTAGCATAATTTTCACTTTCAATCTCTTTTAAGTCCTAAATATGCAATCTGTCTATTAGAAGATGGTTGCTTCCCCAAATAATTTAAACTCATGTTATTTCATGGATGAAAATAGAGTTTCTTTACTGTAAGAAATCATTGGTATATGTGCTTTTAGCTTGTCATTTTTATTAGCTTTACACATGTCGCCTTTTATTTGGTTGCTTTTGTTTACCTACTGTCAAACTCTAGAGACTTTAACCCCATCTCTCTATTTGTCAGAGCTAACGCAGGAAAAAACGTGGTGGTTTTTGTGTCTATTTTTGTTTTCCAAAGTCAGGAGTAGGGCTAGACCACAGGCAGGTGTTGCTGTGTAATGGCTGGTTAGGATTGCACAGGGAGCAGGACAGCAGTTTGAGTGGCTGTGAGGTGAGAGGGGTGGGTGCGGAGCTGTCCTTGCTGCTCCCTGGGGGAATCCACACTGGATGCCTTAGCAGCTGCAGAGCTGTGTTGTCACCTTGTCCCATGGGGTGTGCCAGTTCCTGCAGGGGTGAGGCCAGGAGCTGCACCAGCCCTGTGCCCAAGTAGTGGCTTTTTCCCTGAGAGAAAGATGTGTAGGGGGCATTTCTGTGGCAGGCATTTCTGTTACATCTAGTACAAGGACTGAAGGAATTTCTGTACTGGCACCCATAGTGGGACTGAGCGCTGGGAATCAAAGGAGGTTTTGAAAGCGATATTGTATTGTTGCTGTATTGTAGAATCACAGTATTGTATCATTGCTGTGGAAAGTAATGTGATGATCAATGAAAATAATTCAGGCAGCTAATTCTCCTTCCTTCCGTACACTGACTGTATTGAACTGATATTAATAATATTAAGCTTCCATTCTTGTCAGTGATAAAAGCAAATCTCTTTAAGACAGTTCAGCCATAAGGGTGTGCAGTAACGGAGCAGATGAGTAAAAGGAGCCCTCAGAGCTCAAAGTCTAATAATAGTGTTTAAGAGAGTTTTGCTGAAGTCACTGTACAGAGCAGGAGTGCTTCTGCCCTTGAGGATAAGCACTTATGTACGCTCTTTGTGTTTGACAGCAGGTTACTACAGGGGCAGTACCAACTTGTGAAAAGCACCGCATCCTTTGCAACATTTTATAAATAAACAGAATTTGAAAACATAGAAGGTCTAACCATTTTTTAATAACAGTAGAATTTCTTTGAGGTAGAGAGAAAATTGCTATGTGGGGATCTTATGGCTGAGACGGCGAGGCGTGGAAACATGGTGTGAAAGCATCAGACAGACAGGGCTCTAAACACACTAAATACCTTGGTGGTTAAGGAAATAGCTCCATCCCTGCACTACAGTTTATAATTGGTTTAATAGTTGTAATAGCTCAGTAGGTGTAACTGTGAAGTAAATATAAATTTGTGTCTCCTGTGAATATGTAAAGTGTGTGTTGAAAGTCAGAAGCAAATGTTTCGCATTGCTTAATAAACACATTCTCAAGTTGTCACTTCTTCATCTTCTACATTCACCCCAAGAGATTCGGAGTATAATGTCTGTTTGTAAACATGACGAGATGTGGCTAAGTAAAAGGAAAATGATGCACTATGAAATGGTATATTGAACATTTATATGCTCATCTACCATAATATACTAGGTCTGGGAAGAATTTTGGCTTGAAAAATTATCACAATATCCTGTGAAGGAGCATCATACATCTCTCCTCTGTTCACTGCGTGCTCATAGGTGATTTCCATGGCAAATATGCAAATGTAACACCTATTTCTTTTTTAGTCATACCTGCCACCCCCTCTTACCGTTTCTGATGATAACTAACATAAAGAGCTGGTATCTCCTAAGAAGCAATTCCTTTATCTTCATCAATAGATTAATTTAAATATCCCAAAACACTTGTGGTTACAGTAAAACTAATTATCTCCCTATATTCAGTACAATAACCTTTTATTCCTCATGTTTCAAGCACTCCTTTATCAAAGAAGCAGATTCTCTGCCGAGGCAGGTGTCTGCTTGCTGTGTACACCCTTCTGCTTGGGCAGCCTGTAAGGGGTACAGTGGTACCTGGAGGGATGAGCTTTTAGGGTCAGAAGGGGCAGTAATTAAATTATCTTGAGAATTTGTAGCTCTTGCTTTGAAACATTAATTAACTTTGGCAAATCAGAGTGCACAACAAAACCCCACTTGTCTTTTTGAACAGCACTTTAAAATCATGTATGGTCAATATGGAAAAAGGGCAGCTTTTAGCTGTAGCCTCCTTGAGCAATCCCTTGCACTGTAACTGAAAATTTCATGTGAAGTTTGTTGTTGTTGTCTGCAACATTTGGTTGCAGGTTATTACCTGAGTTTGTTATTGTTGTTCCTACTGAATCAATGGGCTTTTAGAGCTGAAGATAGCACCAAGAAAAGGGAAAGTGGTTTCATACCATAGTTATACTTGACAGGGCTGAACAACGCCAGGAATGTACTGAATACACACAATGAGCAAGGGTTGGAAGTAGGTCATCACTCATGCTTTGGGCAGATCATGTGTCAAAGATGCAGTCGGGGTCTCGTGCAAAAGGACAAAAGCATCCCTGGCTCCCCCGCAAATTCAGCTAAAGAAGGATGTCACGCACTGGTAAAAACTGCTTGTGCCCCAACAGATATTGGACCAACCCTTATCTCTGAGCTCATTTCCTGGCCTTGCATTTAAATATTTTTTATTTTCATGTATTTACTTTTTATTAGAATAATTGTTTTAGTTTTTGGCTATCCAAATGGCATTTTATGATACTTGAATGAAGTACACTTGTGTGGCTCTTTAAAGGCTTCTTTCTCCACAGCCATTTCCAGAAGTTTCTGTGGCTTTTGATTTTTGAGAAGTCCTGGGTTCGTCTGTGCTCTTTAATTTTTAAATAAGTACCTGGTGGTTGTCATCCATTGTGCTTAGGACTCAAGGTCAATACTGCCGAAGTGAAATAATTGATCATTGAACATTGATTGACTTCAAGACCGACCACACTTCAGCCATGTGAGTTAGGTAGCACCTCATACTGACAGTGTTCTTAGACATAAAATATGATCACTGCAAGGTTTCAAATAATCTTTTCTTTATTCTCAACATGAACTTTGTTTCATAAGTGAAATTCTTTCCTGTGACAATCCCACAGCCTTGCTGTGAGCTCATGTGGTGAAAGGCAGGATTATTGCAGACTCATACCCAAAGTGTTGTATGTAGGGACCAGGTTAGTTCCTGCTGTCATTTCTGCCTCTGCAGTTTGGTCCTGAGCAACACTTGTCTTGACCTTGTATCCAGCAGGTTTGCTTATCCCTGGGATGTAGGGCCTGGCTGGCTGTGCCCATTTGGGAATGGTGCAGGAGCCTCCAGGTGAGGTGCAGCAAGGAAAACCTTACACTTAGGAACGCTATCTTTAAATAATGTGTCTTCTGTAAATTTGTGGCAGCATTGTGTCAGGTGCTTTTCCTTCTTAGAAAGTTGAAGCCAGTCAGCCTATAAGAAATACAAGATATTTCCCTGAGAATGTGAATGGCTATGTGTTCTGTGCTGGCATTGTTCAGAATCACCGGTATCAGATGTCTTTTGTTCCCCTGGCTGTGCCTTGCAAGGGAATGCAGATTGTCAGCTTTGGGATTTCTCTGGAAGGAATTCGCTGTGATTGTAGGGCATTAGGAAACCTCCTTTTTTCTGTAGAAAGATCAGGGAATTTGGCAAACACTGAATAGCACGATCAAATCATTTACAAGTGTGACTTTGAGTTTGTTTCCTTTCCCTGAGCTATTTATACAGCACGTTTGAAGGCAAGCTGTGAGTATTATGCAAAGAAATCTGTCTGCTACCATGCAATCTCCAAGAGAAGATTTAAGATTTAATTTCAGGCAGGATCTGGCTCGCAGCATCTAATAGGCCATTGGCATGATAAGAAAATCTAAATATTAGAATAATACCCCTGAAATTAGAGCGGGTTGCATGATTTATTTTTTTAGTTTAGGTGTATTGGAACATTTCCAAGTAATGTCTTCCAACACTTAAAAAGAAAATGATTTGTGAGAAAACTCCCATTTGTCTCGGTGTAAACCAGCAGAAGGATATAATCCAATTAAAAAGAACAACTCAGGATATGGCATGGCTGCATGGCTGAAGTCAATGTCAAGGCTCTATCTGACTTCAGTGGGGTCAGGATTTCTCTAATAATGGCTGTACTGCCAAATCAAACTACCTTGATTGCTTTAACTGGAAGTTCTGCTTGATTAGACACAACAGAATTTGTCCTATGAAAAAGGATCAGGAGAGGGAGAAAACACAACAGAAATCAGCCCTGGAAAAGAAATCTGATTGTAAGAGGTGACTTGAGCTCATATGCATGAGGCTTATTAAATGGAGGCTATTCAGTCACAGAGTTACAGTAGCTATAATGGGGAAGGAGTTTTTCATTAATTATTCAACAGCCGGGAGATCTATATTTTGCCTCAGACTGACACTTTTTACCATCTGCTTAAAACCGTAGTGTCTCATAACAACCATTATCAACATGGGTTCTCCCCCCTTTCAGAGTAATCATTATGCTGAGCTTCCAAATTGTTTAAGGTATCTGAGGTCCAAGCATGAGTGTGCTGTTACAAATAGTTAATACTGATAATTGCTATTCATTTTAATATATTCTATTTGCAGCTGGTTAATAAATTTATTTTTCTCAGTTGCACTTGTGATCCAGCAGTGGCCTTGATCTTGCTAAGTGTTTTATCTGAGCTTAACTGCATTGCTGTAACTAATCCCAGTTGGCTCATTTTAAAAGGACATAGTGACTCAAATTCAAGCCTAGTATAACTGTATTGAAATTAGCACTTTTCACCAGGGATGCATTTATCTCAATATCTAGAAGTGCCCTTAACACATACAGGGGGATCATTAGCAGTGGGCCCTGAACATGATGTAATTACATGGCTGGGCAGCCAGCCACCCAACTGCCTGGCTTGGAACATGTCACTTAAATGAGTTTTTCTGGGTGTTCCCCCCAGGCTTCCCACCCCTGTCCTAGGAAAGAAATCCCGAACCAAACCCCTACAAAAACCGCAAGTGCTGGATGAGGTTGCTGAGGGGTGACTGAGATTTGTGCTAAACTCCATGAGCAGTTTATCCTCAAAATGGGAAGAAAATTCAGACACTTGCTTTCATGGGCACTGAAATTTCAACATAAATTTAAACAGGCACCTTTTGTATGCCAAGAAATATTATAAAAGTCTAGTTAATTGTAAATTAAACAGAAATTTGAGCCTCTTGGATGGTGACTATTGCAGCAGAGGACTACCAGCCTCTCCAGTCCTGCATTTTTTGAGTGTTCACTGCTGAGAAATGTGACATCCAAAAGGCCAGTTTGGCTCTGCAGCCAACTAAGCCTTCATCACTCCCAATAGCAACGCACAGCATGCAGCCAATGCAAGGACAAGACTGTCTTTAGAATACAATCCCACACAACTGGAGGCTGACATCTGCTAAACTCTTTTGCTAAAGGCTTGTGCTGGTGACCGGGAGCTGACACAGTGTGGGTGAGCAGGAACCATCTCCTGGTGCGGCTCCGGGCCGTGCTGCAGAGCTTTGACCCAGGAGTGGCAAAGGAGACCTCTTAAAGAAGGGGTGAAAAGCCACACCAAATATTTCCAATGTTGTTCCTGCCCAGAAGAAGAATTTGTTCACTTAGATCTATACAACTCAACATTTTCCACACCCTAATTATGGAGAAAATGGTGGTAGACTGGTCATACTATTGAAAAGATTTACTTTTCAATTGCAGAGGCAGATGACACTGTAAGCATGTAACCGCAAATGTCCATTAATTTTGTATCCTTTCCTTTTTAGATTAGTGAATTTGTAAATTCTCTCTCTCACCCTTGGACACCCAGCTGTGTTTCTGAGCTACGAGTTGGGATCTCATAATTAGAAATTGTCATGCAAGGCAATGTTTAGCCAGCTTAGCAGCAGCTGAATACCACCTTATCAGCTGAGCTAAAACAGCCCATTTCACCACCCAGGTGGTTGAAACATGCTTCTGTCTTTTCAGATTCATGGCAGACTCTTAGCATATGCACCACCTGCAAACAACAGCTCCTGAGTGATTGCTGTCCTTATTTCTGCTGTCTCTTGCTACAGGGAGTGTCACAGCTGGTGAAGTAAAAAGGCACGGATTATCAGTGTAGTGGCCATCATTTGAATAGTACTGCATCAGTACAAATCCTTGTATAACTGCATTTATAACACAAAAAGTATTTGAAATAGAAAAAAACCCCCTTATTTCCATATGAAGATGATGTTGATAAACCAGCAGGGCAGATGAATTTGTAAAGACTTGCCAATCACCTTCATTAGAGCAACTAATAACTTTGTGTGAGATCAGTGACATCTACCTCTCTCTATATATACATGCCTTGCTTTTGTTTGCAGTATTTTAACATCTTTTGCAGCCCAAAACACTCCAAGAGCAGGCTTAAGACAAGTTTAACCTAAGCTGAATTCACTCAAACACTCAACAGGGACATTTGTAAGCCCATGTGAATCCTGTTTGAGGAGGTTTGGTTTAGCACAACTGGCTGTCGGGGCTTCCTGAGCAGTTAAGCTCTGGCTGGGCCACCTGCCCACCATTAGTCTCTCAGGAGACTAAGGACCGGCTTGTGGGGCTGGCTGCTGCTTTGCTCTGCATCTCCTTGGGGGCTTTTTGGTGGTCAGCCCATGCTGGAGCTCCTGCCTGTTCAGATTTGGCTCCTGCTTCAGGACTCAGATTCCAGCTCAGCTTCTCTGCTGCCAGATCTTTGCCTGGCCCCTGCCCAGCCCTGATCTGCCCTTTGGTACCTCCCTGGGAAAAAGGGAAGTAAAAGCCAACAAATCAAACCCTGTAATTCAGCCTGTGTTCTTTTGTACACCCTACTTGTAAATCCAGTCAAAGAGGCAATATATATATAACTGTAGCTATTTGACAAGGGAATTAGTAGCAAGGACTCTCCCTTGTAGTGAGAATACCTTGTTTGTGGTTGCAGCCTCAGAGTCTGCTGTAGTTCACGCTGGAAGACTAGCTTTGCTGGGCATGGATTTGTGCTGGTCATACTTGTGTCTTTCTGTTACTGGTGTGTTTTTACTCCTTTAAAAAATAGTTTGCATCAGTTTATCTAATTGGATGTGAAACTTTTTGATATCTATTCTAAGCATTTGTTGCCATTAAAATTGTGCCTGGAGTATTTGCATTCTCAGGCTGGTTTGTAAGGTGGTCTACACAGTATGAGGAGAGTGCTGTAGTATGGTATACAGGTGGTTTAATTTCATTTTTTTGGTTGAACCTTGTGGACAAATTGTTATACAAGAAGGTCTGATTGCGGCAAACATGGAAGAACAAAAATGGGAGGTAGGTTAAGCAATACTTGGACAGTGCATTTTTTTTCCTCACTTTTGTCTACTAAATCAACTTTTTAGTAGAATGATCTGTTATGGTTCTGTCTTTGGGTGGTCACATCTTTGGCTTACAGCAAACTTACTGGGCTGAAGTTCATATTATCTTGGCGAGCTCTTTAAGGCAAGTTGTGTTTATATTGTCCCCATGCCTTGAAAATAACCTGCATCCTGTCAGTGGGTATGATTTCTTTACTGTTGAATGCCAGAGGCCAGTTTTGATGTCTTCAGTGAGCTGTTCTTTCGCAATCCTGCACTCTCCTGTAGGTGAGGTGGTGGCCCACAGAGTACAATACAGGTTTGTGGATAAGCCAGAGGTAACTGTTGGAATTTATGCAGCCAGTAATGGACCTTCACTCCTATCTTAGTCCTAGTATGGTGTTGTAAGAAAAAAGGTAAGAGGGTAAAACGGTTTTTCAACTTGGGTTTGCCACATGGATTCCTCTAATCTCAGCTGAACATAAACCTAAGCTGTAAATGCACCTTCCTACTAAAGCAAGTTCTGTCTTCTCCATGAATGTTATCTTAGCAGTTTTGTTGTCTTTTAAGGTGAAACATACCTTTAAATGAACCACTGAGAAACTTTGTTGTGCAGGTCTTTGTCTTTATTCAGGTATAACAAAGCCAGTTTTCCACTGCTGCATGGAGAGGGACAGCTCATGCAGGTCATACCACTCGTGTGTGGTGCCTCCTACTTCGATGGGGTGGGTAAATCTCAAGTGCCTTAAATTGGCAGATGCCCACCATATTTCATTTCTGACATTATATGGTAGATCTGAATCTAAATGTTTTCATTTCTAAATCATCATTTCAGCTGGATAGTTTTGTGTCAAGAGTAATATTTCTCAACCAGGATTGACGACGTTTTGATATCAGCATAGTGGGTGGGACTTGATGTCTCAAGATAGAAAATAATTTCTGTCTGTTTTCTTGCTTGTCAGAGATCTGTGATATGATTTAAGGTGCTACTAGACATTCTTTTAATAGGATCTCTAATTTGGATACACAACTTTATAACCTAGGTTACTAGATGTCACAGATACTACTGACTTCAATGGAAGTGGGGATCCTAGGCATTAAAATGAAAGGTTTGGGGTGAGATCTGGTTTCTTTCAGAATGAAAGAGGTGTTCTTGGCCTGCAGGAGAGTGGGATCTCACACTAACTCTAAAACTGAGCCTGCAGAAATGGAAGTGCACAACATTCACAAGACAGTTCTGAAAGCTGTGGCCTTTGCTCTTGATGGCTTAATTTTCTGAGCCAAAGACAAGGGTTCATGGCCCCTATTACTTTCAGGCCCTAATCCAGTGCTGTTGTCGCTGCTGCTGCATATTCAATCCCAACTCTATAGCCTCTGCAGTCTAGTGCTGGCCCAGCCTCATTAGACGAGCAATATCCAAGTACACTTGCCTATGAAAGGCTAAAAAAAGGAGGTAGCAGAATGTTCTGAAATATTTATATTCATTATTCTTGAGAAGAGACAAGTATGGGTAACATTAGAGATGAGGCTGTACTGCCTGCTGAAGTGTTTAGAAATATTTTCTCTGCTGACTACTCTAAAAATAAATTTGAATGTTTTGTTATTAAAAATCATTAATATTTTTGACTTGTAAGCATAAAAGGAAACTTTTATTTACCAAACTTGGTTTAATATGTAAGAAGAGATCTAACATTGTAAGTGGAAAACTGGAATAGTGTCTCAGAGACTGTATGTGACTGTCCTATTTACTGTAACAGTTAACACAGCATAAGACTAAAGACTTTGCCTTTAGGGTATGAAAAATTCAGTTGCCTAATATTATTAATTTTGAAATAAATATTCTATTAATAATAGTGTTATAAACATTACTCTAGATATTCTTTCCCTGTTCGAGTAGATCTTTCATGCATGGCACTCTTCAGATTTTCCAAACTTCAGGTTGAGTGGAGGTTTTTATTAAAATTTTAATGTGAGGTGTGTGGGGTTTTTTTTTTGTTCTTCTTCCCTGAATTTCCATATATTCAGACCTTATACAGTACAATGATTCCTGCAAGTGTTGTATTTTCAGTAATTTATCTCTTCTTCCAATAATACAGGAAAGTCTTTCTGGATTATTGGTTCTGGGTCTCAAATACACTAGGAAAACTTAAAGACAGCTTTTCTTTGTTTAGGGCTTACTTGTGCCAGTTTCTAGTTTTTCCAATTCACATCTCGCTTATATGCACTTTAACACCTTGACTTTTCATAAAAATATAACTTTCTTGTCAGCTGAGACCACATAAACTACTTATGTCAAAATCTCCTTTCATTCTGTCTTGAGTGAAGAGGGGAGTTTCAGCTCTCTTGTAACCCTGTTCTGTGATCTAGTTAAAAGTTGTCATCAGACTGTTGAAAACAACCTATGGAAGCTAAGAAATGGAGATGAAATGGGTAAGAAACAGATATATTGCTTGGAGGTGTTGAAAAATGTCAAAGCAAATTTAACAGGACCTACTAAGGCATGAGAAAAGCTATGATTTTATTTACTGTTTCAGGTTGCTTGGATTCTTAAAGAAACAGTAGTTTTAATTATTTGGTTAAAAGATTTAAAGTAGTACATGACAATTTCCTTTATTTTTTCTGACCTTAAATGTTTTCCTTATCATAAATGCCATGCTGCCCACTGGCAGGAGGTGAGAGGCTGGCTGGCTGAATCTTGCTTCCCATTTTGTTCAGCACAAACAAGTGGCACATCAGCAGTTTACTCCTTTTGTATGAATTATTTTTGAAAAGCTGAAACTTGGGCTTCTGTAAAGCAAATATCCTATTTTAGTTTTTTAAGTATTGGCTTAAATGAAAAGGAGTGTTTTGGCAGGGAAGGTAAGAGCTGAAAACATTGGCTTAAGATGATTATTTGATAGGTGATTACTAGAACTAGGCAGTCCATTTGCTTTAACATTGACTAGTCTAGATGGATCTTCCCTTGCAGCATCACTGAATAGGCTTCTCAAACATTCAAATACATATTATGTATTCAGGCAATTTTATACTAAAAACAGTATCTCGGTGTTCTGGTGGTCTGTTAGCATTTAGAATTCTTAGTTTTTAATTATCTATACATTTATATATCATGCTGTCTGTCTGCATCTTTCAGGTCTATTGAAAAATAAATTCAATACAAAGTCCTGTTCCACTCTATTCCATGTGTCCTCCTGGCTTATTATGTTGCTTTTAGAATTTTTCTTTTGTTTTCAGTGCTTCATCTAGAGTTCAGGACACTTGTCTATGATTCTTTCCATGAAAACTTGAAATAGTTTTTCAAAGTAAAAATAGAATCCTTTTCTGAAATTCAGATAGGATTGAAATTTTAGAAGGTTTGTTTTTTAAAAGTCTATCTGATCTGCAGTATTTTTTTTTTTTTCACAATAACACTACAAAACCAAATAGCAATTGATTAGAAGTAGCACTGCTTTTTCACTTTCTGCTGCAAAGCTCCTGAAGTAATTCTGAAACTGGAGCCTATAGCTATAGAATACAGCCAGATGCATCTGGGAGATCTTGGTCCCTGTTGATATTCTTTTTCAGTCGCAGGCAGAAATTACTGAAGAATTCTGGTCAGCAATCTTGCCCTCATTTACTACAAGCAGGCTACTTAAGAAAAGCTGAAGTCCGGCCACCTCCCTGTTCTTCCCATCCAGCTGAAAAGAGAGCGGCTTGAGGGAGCCTTCTGGCCAGGAGCCATGGTAGCCCGGTGCATTTCCAAACAGGAGGAAGATACAAATAGCTGAGACACAAAACAGCATGTTCCCACTCACTTGCAGACTAAGTGTAACTGAATTTTCCTATTGGTTTAACGAAGTGGGTCTAATTGAGGCTCACTGAGCACGAGCTCAGGGCTGGCTCAGCCAATTCACGAGCCTTGGCACCCAGGAATGAGGGCAGCTCTTCCCTTGGGCTTGCACCACTTGCTCCCTGTGGCATTCAAACATGCACATGAGAGCAACCTTCAGAAGGCAGGAAAACTTCAAGTGCCAGAACTGATGAACCCATCAGTGAATAAGTAGGAAAAGGAAGTGAGGAGTGGTGCTCTCTGGGAAGAGACTTACTCTTGGGTTATGCTTCTGTGGCACCTCACACTGAAGAGGTCTGTGCCTAGAGCTCGTGGACACTATTATATCTGTAACAGTAACTGGAAAAGAGGGACTGTGTGTACTTTTGTGGGTTTATTTATTTTTAATTTTATTTGTTTATTTTCCTCAACCTGAGCAATATACGTAATTTAAACACAGCAAGTGTGGTGACAGTGGGAAATAATTATTTCAGAAAGCTTGCAAATGTGCCCTTATAAAACATTTGAGATTCTTTTTTGAAATAAAGCAACAAGAAGAGAGTTGGAAAGTTGCCACCTTCATAGGATGCAACACAGGGTAAAAGAAAACAAGTTTATGGTGATGTCTCCAGTTAGAAGACAGTTGTCTCCTGGAAGGAGAGAAAAAACATGCAAAAGCTATTTTTGGGTGACTTTTGGTGAACAACTCTCTTTCAGACTTGCTGTTCTTTTGATAGACATTTATTTCTTTGTATTTATGTTGCTGCTTTGCAGTATTTTGAAAGTGGGAATGTATGTCCAACATTTTACTGTTTTCTTTATAAAAAACATCCAAAGATAAAACTGCTTCAGCAAATGGCTTAATGATGCATTAAGAAAAAAAAGTATGTGACATACATTGAACCTTTTGAGCAATCTGAACTGAGATCTAGCTGTCAGGTTCATGAATATCAGTCTGTGCCGGTGAAACTGGAGGAGATGAACTGGGGTGATTTTAAACCGTCCCCTCTTTGAATCCAGAGGATCTTCCAAACAGACAGATCTATAAGCAAATCTTGGAGTATGAGGAGAATAGGATGGAAATAGCTCAAACTTGTATGTTCTCAGCAGCTGGTTTATTAAAAGTACTTGATATTTGAGCTATAGGGTGTTTGGTGTGTGTTTTTAATCTATTAATAGCAAAAAATAAGTCGATGTAAAAGTAGCTCTTGAACACAAACAAATTTAGCATTAAGAGGAAAATTGAACCCCTTCCAATAAATGACTGTGGACAATGTAAGTGAAGAAGGTTGTGCAGAGTACTGGAAGAGAGGAGGAAGGTGCTTGTGGAGGTACTTCTGCACCTCAGTAGCAGGGAGCCTGCTGCTCTAGTAAGGCTGTGCTGACCATGAATTTCAGCTATGAATTCATTTGCCCCTTCCCTCCTCTCAACCATGTAACTCTCTGTAGAGAGCTAAGTTTCTGGAATTGATGTGCATATATGGATTATTCTCCATTTTGAGGAATGTCACCCAGTTGATTACATGAGATTCAGTAAAGGAACAAACCCAAGTGTTTTGGATGAAGTTTAGTTCTTATATTGCAGTGTAACAGCTTATGACTTATAAATAATTTAAAACTGCAGTGTAGGTTTTTAAGATATTTAGAATTGCAGCCAGCACTTTTGAAGGATACATTTTCTTTGGATGTAAAGTTTGGATTAAGGAGTGTAGGATTGCTCCTGTTAAACCATGTAAAAAGATTAGATCCATCTGAGGAACTAGCTTGAAGTTCTCTTTTTTGCTGTTTATGAATCAGAACAGTGCTTGTTTATTGATGCCTCTTCAAAGGCATCCCAACAGGTGATGTTGCTGTTGGGAGGGTGCTGTACCACTGTTTCTGGCTGGAGGCAGCTGAAGGGGCAATGTGAATAACATAGTGCAAATGGTTTTGTTTCTTTTAACAGTTTGTGGTGTGTATGTGTGTGTGTGTTTTTTTGTGTTTTTTTTTTTCCCCCCTGCCTTCTGCATCTGCTTCAGTATGATGGTTGTTTTCAATCTGAGGGTGGATAGCTTGTGGGTGCAACTGAATTCTTATCAATTCACACTTGCCACAGATTAAAACTATGTTACTACAAGACTGTTTTACTGTATTCATGGTCAAAATGCTCTGATGTTCATTTTGATGGATGATATCCAAATGATCATAGTGCAGGCTATTAATTTCAATCCCTTCTGATTTAAATTAGGAATTAAATTATTTCTAATTCTGCCTGGGTGGAGATGGAGGCAGTCTGATTTTTTTTTTTTTTTTTTTTAATAGTGTATTTATGTTGGGACGGAGAGGAGGAAAAGGCTGCTCAGGCATAAAGCATTTGAAGTGTTGTCCTGAGTAGGCAGAGAGACCTGTTACCAGTGACCAAGTGTTTGGGCTGAGGTAGTTAAATAGAGAATTTGCGTCTCTCCCGAGAAACGGGAGCTGTGTGGGCTGTGCTGGCTGGCACGTTAGACACGGAGCAGGAGGGACCTGCTGAGTGCTAAGAAGGACGCATTGCTGTGGCCACTCAACATGGGGTGGTGCTCTCCTAAGTAAGTGTCATTTTGAAGAACTGAAGCTCAGCTGCACTGCCACCAGTTCTTTGAAACTAGGATCCCTTTTTTTATTCACACAAACCCACTTACTGCTAATTGAAGCTTGTATTCTCTTAAAATGTGTTTCAGCTCTGGCAGGCCAGGCCTGCGCAAAGCAGTTTTGTGAGCTTGTGGTCAGAGCTGGAAGCCTCTTGAATTTGCAAGCCCAGCTAACACAAGCAGAGGTCTAAAAAGCAAGCTGGCTGCTTGAGACTTTGTGCATCTCTAGGAATAGAACCAAATGCTGTTCCCAGATGTCCTTGAGCAACATTTCTGCGTCTAATTATGTAGTAAGTCACACCTATCTTGTCTCATCATCTGCTGGGTGATGGCACAGGTGTTACAGATGATGGAGCTGGATCCTTCTTTTCCGAGGGCCATGTTTTTCTTTTTGGCTGATTGCAATGCAGTGAGCTGTCCTATGGCATGTTCTGCAGCCCTGCACTCATGATCCACAGTTAATACCACTGTCTGCTCAGGAAAATGCCTGGCATAGCCATCATATCACCTGTTTAAAAAAATTGAAAAGTGAAGCAGCATTTTAAGCTTACTGAAACATGCAAATCACTTGCATGTTTTTACAGTTAATTCCCAGAACTTCTGTATTAATTCTTTCAGAAATTATCAAAACCATTTGTGGGTTTATTCTGATCTCAAAAAGCAGTTAAGTGCTTTCAACAGAGGAGATGTGAAAACTAGGGATATTTGTGGGCCATCTTTAATAGTCATGTTAGTTTTTTACTGTTAGGAGGCTTTCTCACCCTGGATTGTGGGTTCTCTCCCCCCATGAATTACCCGTTAATTTTACCTTAAAAGCATTTTCTATGTGTTTCTATGATGTTTGTGTCTGTGGTTTTTATTTTTAATTTTTTTTTAATATTTTATTAACCACTGTAGTAGAGGATAAAAACAGTTGTGCCTCAGAAATCCAAAGGAAATAATAGCTTTTGAGATGCAGAAGCTACTGTGAACTCTGGTGTTTGTATTGTCTATTGTTGGAGTTTGTCACCTTTAGTAATTTAAAATCACACATGTATATAGATTAAAAAGAAAAATTGTAGCTGCCTGCATGCATGTTGGAAGCTATAACATTTTTTTTCAATATTATTTAAAGTGTAAATAAAATTCAAGTCATTTAGTGTAAAATACTTTAAGGGAGAACAAAGAGGAAAACAATGGCAATATTCTTTATCATTTCTAGAAATAGCTGTGAGAGCAGCCGGGCAGCTTTCTGCTTTGACCTCTGCTGAGCATTTAGCTGTTTTCTTAGTGAACAGAAAGAAGACTGAAAATTAACCCGAACAAAACATTGTGCCATGTTGTTACAGCTGAATCTTGTACGCCGCAGGTGCTTTGTTTTTGCCCCCCCCCAAGTACGCTGCAAGATCAAACGCGATGAGCAGCACCCGGGGAGGGCGGCGGGGCCGCGCCCCCCGCTCGCCCCTCAGCCCAGGCGGCCCCGAGCTGCCCACGGATCCGCGACACGGACGCGGTGCCACAGGCAGGATGCGGGAGGCGGGCGGGACCCGCCTCCCGGGGCGGGCACGGATACGGGGGTGGCGCGGGGCGGGCCGAGCCGGCCGCGGTGGCGGCGGCAGGAGGGCGCAGCAGTGTCCGCCGCGGCCGCAGCATCGCGGCGCGGTGTCGGGGATGGAGCCCTGGAAGCAATGCGGGCAGTGGCTGATCAGCTGCAAGGTGCTGCCGCCTAACCACCGGGTGACCTGGGACACGGCCCAGGTCTTCGACCTGGCGCAGACGCTGCGCGACGGCGTCCTGCTCTGCCAGCTGCTCAACAACCTGCGCAGCCACTCCATCAACCTCAAGGAGATCAACCTGCGCCCGCAGATGTCCCAGGTGCGACCGCGGACCCGCCGCGCCCCTCGCTGCCCGCGCGCCGGTGGCAGCTCCGCTCCTCCCGCCGCGCGCAGGGGCTCCGCGTGCCGCGCCTGCGGCTCCTGGCGGCGCGGAGCGGGAGCCGCGGGGTGCGGGAAGTTGAACGCGGCCGCTGCCGGTCTCCAGCCTGGAGCCTCCGCGCCCGGTGCAGGTCCCCGCTGCCGCTGCGGAGGGCGGGCCCGCTCCTGCCGGGCGGTGAGCGAGAGCTCCGGCCGCGGCAGAGCAGCCCCGGGCTGGAGGCTCCCGAGAGCTCCGAGGGGGCTCCGCGCCTGCAGCGCGGGGCGGTTGGGGCGCGAGGGCGGCAGCCTGCGCGAGCCCCGCCACGAGCGGGCGGTTGTGCTGAGGAGAAGTTCCTGCAGCCGCCCCGGAGTCGGCAGTTTAACGTTTTTGTGTACGTTAATATTTCGTGTGAGCAGTTTATAATACAAATTGACCTCTTGTTTCCAGTTTTTCTGGATTTTCCGAGGTACGTGAGGGAGAGGGAGTGCGAAGGGGCCGGGAGGTCGGAAGGAGCCGGGACGGGGTGCTGGTCCGGGCGATGTGGGATGGCGGGGGAGCCGAGCCGGCCTGGGCCGGGGGGCGGTGGGGAACTGGGCGAGGTAAGCAATGGAAACACTCGTCACCTGACCTGGGCATCTTTTTGCGATCTATGAAGCTGAATGTTAAAGAGCGACTAGTAATGAGAAATCGCCTTCTTGATAACCGGTTGCCTGTATTTTAGTATTTTTTTCTTGTCAGAGCTTTTAATGTTTAGCTTTTAAAACTGGTATTTTAGTTAAATAATAATTTGTAATTCCGACTGAATCTCCTTTTAAATGCAGTTTTTAGTTGGGACTGACGTTTTGTTACTGCACCTCATAAAGCTGGTTTCTGATATCGAGATAACATGAATAATTCAACGAGAAGAGGCTCTCTATATATATGTTACTTCCTGTCACTGCCTCACGCACACCTATGCCTCCACAGACTGGCAGCCAGGCAGATGATGGCTGAAAGGAAACTAAACTTCTGAGCCTTTCATGTGTTTTAAAACATTGAGAAACAGATACATTGTAACATTTCAGTGTTACCATTCTATTTTAGGTATATAGGAATCAAAACTGCCATTCATGTTTAGGACACTGGCAAAAAGCAGTGCTAGTCAATTACACTTTTGAGTGGAACGTTCATTGTCCCCACTTACTCACAAAGCCAGTTAATTTTTTCTTTTTAATCACTTCTTTTAGCAGCTATGTTTTACTGCCAAGTGGACATTTTCTGTAAACCCACAGTGCAAAACGGGGAAAAAAGCATCAGGTATATTTCAGCTAGTCAGAATAAAAACTTCCAGACCATAGTCTGCATGTCAATGGTATAAAGGCTATCTCCAGTAATTGAGAGCTCAAGTGCCTGCTTGAAGTGCATATGCAGAGGCAACACTTCATCTGAGTGATGTGAGGGTGGGCTCCTCCAGATGGAAGAAATCCAGATAAGTTCTGTACCGTTCAGACTCTGTGAGACTTTCAGGGCTTACTAAACTGTACCAGGGCTCTGGTTTGTATTTTTGTTATAGTTAGATGGTTTGCTTCCAAACTGACTCTTTTTCAGTTTTTAGCTTGCAGAATTATAAATACTTTGTGTATGAACTGTTAGAAATGGTTTCTTGCTCTGCTTTGAATGGATAAATAGTATGGAAACAGACTTTCATTTTTATTTAATGAGCTGGAAAGGTGTCCTCATAATATTACATGGTATTTTCTGGATAGCTAACTCATTGAATCAACTTCAATCAGAGATTAATGTTGCTTGTCTGGACCAATATTTCTTATAATTTTTGACAAATTAAAGCCATGGTGGTCTCCTTCTCTCTACAAAGAATAAGTATCAAAATTCTCCTCTCTTCTTTCTTAGAGCAGGTTT
This sequence comes from Nesoenas mayeri, assembly GCF_963082525.1. Taxonomy (NCBI): domain Eukaryota; kingdom Metazoa; phylum Chordata; class Aves; order Columbiformes; family Columbidae; genus Nesoenas; species Nesoenas mayeri. The sequence goes on along the minus strand of NC_137554.1, from coordinate 16,175,570 downwards.
GGGAATAAAAATTCATATTTATTTCTCCAAGTCTGTTTGAACTGTGGATTATAATTGTAGATTTTTTTTGATTGTTTGTAATGCACATTTTGAACCTGAGCTTTATACATCTATAATGCAGCTACTGGAATTGTTTCACAGCTGTGACAGTTGCCTTCTTGTCTGTGTCACTGCTGTTTCCCCTGAGGATTCTGCACTCATGGTACTGCAGACCGCTCTCTCTAGTGGTGTGTTTCTGCTATACATGAACTGTTGTTGGATCAAAACCTATAATGGCTAACTATGCAGCCTTTACTGGGAATGTTAACTTTGCTTTCCGCGAGATCAAGAGTTTGCTATCTTAGTGAGGCTGTGTGAGGTTTAATGAAAAGCCTCTTGGAGGAGATACCTCTTGCTGGAAAGGATCACTCAGTGCGAATTTCAGAAATTGTTATTGAAAATGTAGTAGGTTGAAATTTTGCAAGTTACTTGTAGTTTCTTACTGAGCCTGTAAAGAGCATGTAGCAGTAACTTATGCTGAAGTCTCACAGGATTGAAGATTATTGATTTGGTGAGATTTACTTGAAGTTGAGCCCTATATTTTGAGTTTTGTCAGAATAATATTTGTCAGTAAATTAATACATTTGTTGCATCATAGGATCTTATGGTCTCATAGAAACAGTAGCCATCTCTCCTGTTCCTTGTAGAGCAGTGATTTATAGCCATTCGAGGCATGGGGTACCAGAGCAGAGTTAGCATTAGGATGGAAATTGTCTTGGCCGCTGACTGTGTAGTCTGCCTGAACATGCAGCTGTGTCTGTACTGCTCAGCTGAACTGTTTGAATGTCATGTGGCCCTTATCTGTCATCTTCTAGAATTGAGCTGCAGCTCCCGTACTCCCTGTTTTGATGTTGTTTTCTGCTGCAAAATCTTCAACTGTCTCAGGGGATTCTTACTGCACAGTTTTTGAGCAATGAAAACAGATAATGAGAAGGGTAGATGAAGGCTTCACAAATGGGTCTTGTGGAAGGCAGACTACGTGGTTTTAGTCTTTTACTGCTATCGATGTTTGTCAGGCCTTTCTTTATGAACCAAATTTTCATATCTTGGAGGCTAGTTATAAATGCAGCGGCACCAAAGAACAGGAAAGCGAGAGATGGTGCCTCAGGCAGACCTAGGAGTAGATGATGTTAGGGCTCTGACACAAGAAAGTCACGTCTCTTCCACTTCATTACATATTTGTTTTTTCAGAATGAATGTGGTAGATCATATGTCAATGATGCTTATCAGATTTGCTCAGTAGACCTTGGTAACTCCTTAAAAGTTTCATCACAAGTGTAGAAGGATTGTGACTGATGCAGCTGCTTCAGCTGCTGGTCTTCGGTGGAGCCTCGTTCAGCCTAACAGGAGCACTGTTGCTTTGCTCTGTAAGCACCCAACTGTTGCCAGCTCTTGGGGCAGGAATAGAAACTGGGACTGGTGATGCTCATCATTGCAACACAAACACATGCTTGACCAAATGGCAGTGGGTACATTCTCTTTTATGGGCTGGCTAGCATGGGCAACTGCATGCCTTCGTCCCACCACCAGCCACGCACCTTGTGTCACAGCTGCTCTCATGGGCTGTCTTACGCATTTTAAATCTGTGGATTCACCCCCCTTACCTTTTTTTGGAGATAAGGATGCCTGTGTAAGAGAAATGTTTCAGTGGTTTTAGATGGCAAAATGTTTGGGTTTAGAAAATGTTTGAGTGCTGGCTGTTTTTGTCTGCATTTCTGTATGTTTATGAAAATATTTATATTTGGACAGTGGAAGTTGTCCTTTGAAGAACAGAAGCTGATTCAGTCAGTTGTGCTTTTCAGAAAGTAAGCCTCACATATATAAGTAAAAAACCAACCAAACAACTCCCCACTGCCTGAACCTCAGGTATTTAAAGGACAAGTGGTGATGCTTTGCCAGTGAATCTTCTGCCTCCAGGCTGCTAGCTGAATGCTGCCTGACTCCTATCTGAGAAGTTGGTGTGTCTCAGTGCTAGGTCCCCTGTGAAAAAATTACACACGGGCTTTGCATGAGATTTGAAACTTTTGGGTTCAGGGACATTCATGTCAAGGATTTTTTTCCACTGTGACTGAACAGAACAGGAGAGTTTGGGCTCTATTAACAGCTCTTGTGTGAAGGCCTAAAAACACTTCGCTGTTTGAACTCCCATGAGCTTGCAACATCAGTTGTTACTTTCAAGCAGTGCATGTGCCATCAGAAAAGGAGGTTTGGAAAATGGATCAAATAATGTCTTTTGGCCTTTAACTATAGGGGAGTCTGCCTGAATCAGACTTGAGAGTTGGTGTTGTGAAAATGGTCTTACTGCAGGCACTATTGCAGGCAGTGGTCTTACTGAAGAAGCACTAAACCTTGCAGCTACTGGGAAAAGAGCTGGAAGAGGGAATGTGCTAAATGAATTGTGGGGATGTGACTGCTGTGCTAGTGTGTTGCAGGGTTTCCCCTGAAGTGTAGCACTGGTGCTTGGTGACAGTGAGATGGAGGACAGGGCACTGCTCAGTATCTGACTTCCATGGGAGCTGTTCAGTGTAGCCACTGTTCAGATGCCGCCTCTTGGCTAACATAGGCTGGTGAAAGTAATAAAATAGAAGTGATACATAACAGAAAGTACTTATCCTAATGTTTAATCATAATAATACAAGAACTTGAATAATTTATTATCAGAAATATAAAGCCTAAACCAATGGATTACAGTGGATTTGCAGAAGATGTCATCTGTTTAATGCTTCTCTTTTAGTCCTTTGCAAACTGGTTTTGAAATGGTTTTTGCAAGGCATTTAGTTAACTTGTGAGAGATTGCTAGACAGGAAAACTGCACTTAATGCAATACTGCCATGGGAGTTTACTGAAGGGGATGTTGACATAGGTTAAATATTAAAAATAACTATTTCCTATTATTCTAATCAAAATAGACAAAATATCCCTCACTTTGTATCAAAAGTTCAAACATTTTCTAATTTTAGGGAGTTGCTTTTTTTGGTGTGACAATGTAGTCAAAGGAAGTTCATTATCTTTGTCATCCACGTTACGTTTTGGTGTGGCAGTTGAGCTTTTGAGGAGGAGTTAATTTTTCTTGGTTACAGTGGTGTAAGGTAGCCTCAGGCTGTGGGTGTGCCGAGAGACATACCTCTGCTTTTCCTCTGATCCTGCCCTTTGCTTGGAGCTTCTCCATCCCCCTAGATGATAACAGTGATCTGCCCCTAATACTGCATATTCCACCTCTGCCAGATCCCCGCAGGTGGTGTGCTTCCCCATGCTTTCCCCTATGGGTGTCTCCCTGCAGCTATGCTGCTTGATTTTTCTCCTTCCAAATTTCAGCCTAGGAGAGCACACCAAATGTAAGGGTATCAAACTTCATGTGCCACTTGGCTCTGCAAATGAAGAAAAGGGAATAATCTCATGACTCTGCATGTTATTTAAAAGAGAAAGAGTGGGATGTGAATAGATATGCTGACCTCTGTGCATGAGGTTCAGATTTATGTCTGTCATCTTAAGAAGGACAAGATAAACTAAATGAGAAAATAAAAGGGATTCGGCGTGGTGCTTGTGGCCCTTCCTGGAAGTCATGGGATATCGATAATATATTTTCCTTGGGCGGAGATATCTTTGAGTGAACTAGTGTGCAAAATAACTCTTATTCTGTGTTTGCTTGTTATGTTAGGTACAAGGTTGAGTTAAGGAAGTACCACAGAGATACATTTAGATAGATAGAGTTTGTCTGAAACTGCAAAAGCTTTTGGGCTTGATCAAGAGTTTGGGAACTAGTTCAGTTTTTTATAAGTATGTAGAAAGAAGAGAGGTGTTAAAAAACAAAACAGATTTTTTTAATTATAAAAAACTGACCTTGCGTATTCAATGTAAATATTTTAAAAATATTTTTTGAACTTCCCAGATTTTTTCAGTCTTTTTGCTTTTCAATCTTTTGGTCCACTAAATGTGTCTGCCACATTGAACTTTATTATTTCCATGATTAATCCAAATGAAAACTGTACTGGCTGTGAGAAATATCCACAAGCTGCATTATCCATAACATATGTATTTATCCATATGTATAGTAGATATACATATGCATAAACTTACACATGTTGGACTTGGTAAAATATTTTGAACAAATATTTGTTCAAAGGAAAACCTTAATATGACCTCTATGCTTTGTGATAAGGAAAGCAACTGACAAAGAAGTAGTGACCCTGTTTTTCTAGGTAATTAGAAAATGGAGAAGATGCAGAAAATGTGAAAGTTGATGTATTTTTTTTTTTTATTTTTATTGATTCGTTTTGGTTGAGGGGGAGGGAAGACTGAAGTTGTATTGTAAACCTTATTTTACATGCTGTATTTATCATACAGTTATTAAATGCAGCATATGCCAAGAACTGTCTCAAATGTCCCCTCCTGCACAAAATTTTAGTGTGCTGGAAGCTGTTTAAGGCATTAACAGGAAAAATATCCCTAGTGGTTTCTCATAGAGGTGATAGTGTGTGCCAGCAGTGGATAATTTAAATTATGTCTGTGTATGGCATGCTACTGTGTCGTGTGGGAGAAGCCAAGTTATTTTCTGAGCCTGGTCTGACAAAGGTGGGAGACCTGTGATAGTGGCAAGTTAAAGGACTGCTTATGAAAAGAAATGCATAAATCAAAAGGGCTCAGGGGGAGAGAGAAGGATATACAAAAAGAATATGTAAGAAGTAGGAGGAAACAATCAGCTATTATTATATTTTTTTTTCCTGCACTTTCCAGTTTACTCAACATCATCTGGAGCTACCTCTTCTTTCCTCTTACTTCATGTTGACAAGCCAAGTTTAAGACTTCAAGCATTGTGAAATAGCAGCTGCTTGCTAAGACTTTGCAATACGTAAAATGCAGTCTGAGCTGACATCTTTATAGTGAGGTTTTGAATTTTTATATTTAGAAGAAAGATATTCCTTCAAAGCCCAGTGAACGCTATTGGCTCCAGTGCAATTAAGTGAGAACGTATCTTTTAGAAAAATATCAATGATCATCTTTCATTCCATATTAAATGATAACAGCGAATGTCTTGGTAACATGGAATACTGAAGGACTGTTAATAAGGTATTTATTTTTTTTTTTAAATATTCAAAATATGAAACCTTAGTCACAAATTGTGTAATGTAGTGATATCATAGCAATTTGTATAAAACCACTCGTACTATTTAAAACACTCTTGCAGACCTACAGGTATGAACTAATGTAACTGGGAAAATTAGGTTAATCTGTCTTGTATTACAATCCAAAATATTTTGGGACTGTAAATTGCCTTTACTTTCAATTATAATTTTATTTTACAAATGGTTAGTAGAGATTATCTATCATTACCTATTTTTCACTAGTTTTATTCCTCTAAAATAAATTTAAATTTATTTTAAATGGTACAGAGAATATGGTATGGTATGCCTTGCAGAAACAAACAAAATGTATATTTGACATTGTTGCTGTAAGCAAATTTTTCTGGAAAACAAACAAACCAAAACATGAAGCATTTCTAAAAACATCCTTTTTTTAACTGGTAAAGCTTACCACGACAAGATGATTTGTATTTCCAGAATCCTTAGATTTGTCCTTTAATCTCTGAGACAATCAAATTTACCTATTTTTTTTCAAATTATATAAGGGTATATGCTATATAATCTATACTCAAGATACTTTGTTCCATTGACGGTTCCTATATTCACATTGTTTCCACATGGAAAGAAGCCTTATAGTCGAGGAAAGCAGAATGATTAGAGCTTAGCCCTTGAAAGTTTCGAGTGGCAAAGCAACTTAATTTCACCGTTGTGCAGCAGATTTCATGATTAAAAAATGCATTGGTTTTGCTGCCCATGCTCTAAATTAATAGTATAATAACGACACCACCATCATAACCTGTGTAATTCCTTGTGTTTTGCTTACATGTTGGCAGTCACGATTTAAATTATATTTACATGCTCCAGTGATTGACTTCAAATTCTCCCCAACTACTACCCTAGGTAACAGTGATGCCTTGTATCCGCTGATGTAAGGCCATGATAGCCATGTTATTTTTCCCCTTGAATTCCCTAGGATCTATGAGTAAATATGTCTGATTACAATGCAGAGGTGACTAAAGGAGGACCATACCTCCACTGTACTAACGTACCTGTCAGATTTCAGGTGTCTCTGGATGAAGGTATGATGATTATATAGTCCTACCATGTGCACTGTAACTCAGGGTAAACACTCATTAATCCTACTTATCTCTGTAGGATTTAGATCAAGCTTTGAATTTCTTTTTCCTGGAGACTAGGTAGAAAGTAGGAAACACCAGAGAGAAAGTTCAAACTATTGCTTGTAGCTCGTTTTACTCTCAAAATAGAAATACTGAGGCTCCCTGAAGTGCTGTTGCAGGGCTGCTGCCTTTGGCCTCATGGTCAGTTGATGTTTGCTTGGTTGAAAAGAGATTTCTGCCAAGCTTTAAAAACCTAATTTGTATTTAGGTGGATGTTTTGAAAATCTTCATGCTACTTTGCAGCTCATGTTTTGCATTTCAGAGCAGTACTAGTTTTGCTAAATTTCACCAAGTTGCAGGAGGAAACATTTGAGTTTCACTTTCTTTTAGTGATTTACACTCTCTATGTGTGCACAAAGCGACACAGGATTTCAGGTTGTATCAAGTACTTCTCTGAAATGGCAATTGCTTATTTTAAAATATTGTTGAATATTTCTGCTGAGCTTTGATTTCTCACATTCCTTTTCTCTCATTAGGGATGTGTGTTCTCTTAGGGGTGTCTGTTTCAAGGGAATTCCTAGAGCACTTTTGAAAATGGAGAATATGTTAAAACCTTAAGTGGTCTTTAGCAGGTGTTTAATTATACTGAGGTTTTATGGGAGTCTGAAATGGGGTTCACTTGAGCCATTTTCTTCTGAGTTCTGCCTGCCCCTGTTATGTCCTGATCTTTGTTTTATCTATCACAAAGAGGACAGGGTGAATTTACCCACTGCTGTGCCTTGATGTGAGTCACTACAAGGAGTCATGAGAAAGTTATTCAGGGTCTGTGTTCATTCAGTTTGCAGTTGTGGCTGGAAGCACTGAATATGGTGATGCATCTTCTCTGTGGATTGTGCTGAGGCCACCGGTTTCACTGCAAAGTATGCTGAACAGATGGCAATCTTTGCAAAACTGAGGTTTAACTCCACATTTGTTGTTCTCAGTGATGCTTTTAAGTGATATTGTTGGTTAGAAGGACTGTACCTTAGAAAACGCTTGTAGATACTGTCTCTGTGCTGTGCAGGGTTTATGAAGTGTTACAGAAATGACTCCAGTAATCCTATTGGAATGCCTCTCTAGTTGTATCAGAGTCCTGTAGATTTCCCTTCCTGTGGAAGACCCTGGTAAATTGATTAGCTGAGATGAAAGCCTTTGCTGACTGGGACCTGTGTGATTTACATGCGAATGCAGACATGGTGATGGGAGACTGTGCGGATGTAGGAATGGCTGAGCCATGCCAGGAACAGGGGGCTGCTCTTCAAGAGAAACTCCTGAGCAGCAGATTGGAAGCATATTTCAAATTTGTGTGTTTTACCAGCTATAATTGCTCAGATTCATGGACCCCTGGGGAATCTGCTGAATTTAAACTATCTGTATTCTCTTTGAGAATTTAGGTTTTTGTAGCTTGTAAGCCCCATAGCTCATCACATTATTTCAAGAGCACAAAGCTCTAGCAATAAGAAATGTAATGTGAATTATTCTCTAGTCTTAAAAATATTTATTATGAAAGAATAAAAAAAAAAAAATCTCTTCCAGTTGTGTATGGGATTCCCAGTTACAATGACAGGTATTCCTAGAGTACTACTCACTTTTTTTAAAAGTTGTTGGCCATGGCCAATGGGAGAAACATAAGAAAAAAACCTGCTAATTAAAAGACTCCTAGAACAAGAGAGAGTGTATTTTGTAACGTTGTCTCTTAGCACACCTTCCTTGGAATAGGCCTGAAGAGTAGATCCTTCTTCTGTCAGTGGTGTAACAGTGGCTGTGAATTCATATGGCCTCTGATGAGCAGTGAAGAAAGGTTGAGATGTTCCCTGTTGGGGCAGAACTAGTGTTTTGTTGGGGTTTCTCTGCATAGGTCTTCTGATGGTGGTTGTCATATTAATTAAGAACTTGGTCTTTCTGCCTCAGATCTCATTGCCATATCTATGCTATGGGGAGGGCAGGTGTGGGGAATGTCTCTCTAAGTCTGAAAAATGGTTTTCAAAATTTGTGGCTCAACATTCAGGACCACAAATATATTTTGCTAAACTGTTCAGGTTTGGAAATAAGACTCCTAAATGATGCATCTCTTTCATTACAGTGAAGAACAGTGATTTCATCTGATGTTGCTAGTTAAATTTGTGGTGGAGCAGATCTACAAGAAAATTAATCCTCAAAAGGTTTTGCAGGAATGCTGTTCTTGGAAGACTTTCTGTAAACTGTTTGGAAAATAATTGCAGTAGTATTTAGCTTTACCTGTTTAGTGCTGAATATCATTAGAGTTTGACCTCAAAATCCAGTATTTCAATAAAATCACATTAAGGTTTAAGGAACTTTAAATGCCTTTCATCTTTATTTGGAAGAGTAGCAAATTTAGGAATGTTAGGATTTCTGTAGAATATTTCATTTTCATGTCAGCTCTGCTTGTGAAAACCTCTTTTCAATTTTCCCTGTTTCTCACATTTTTCTACCCTGACTCAGGTGGCTTGATCTCATCTATCAGTAAACCAGACTGCTCTGTGATTAGTAAGAGGTATTACTCTGATGTGTCTAGGCTTTTTTTTAAATTATTATTATTTTTTTTAATTTAATATATATTTTTTTCTTTCTTTCCTTCTTGTCTCTGCTTCTCCCTCATTTGGACTCACCTCAGTTCTGTAGCTTGTTATGTGCTCCTGCTCTCTCCTCTCAATCTGGACTATATTACTTTCACCTTCTCCATTTGCCTTCACCCTCCGCCTGGTATTCTCCCTCCAGAGCATCTGTTTCCGTCTTTCCTGATGCTCTTTCTCCCTTTCAGCTGTTTTCCCTGCCCTGTTGTCTTCACTGTTCCTGTTGGCCTCATCCCTCTGCAGATCCTCTGAAATCTGTTTCCTACATGGATGAGAACGCGTCTACTCCGGAAGCTGCTTCCCGTGTAGGTGAGAGTGCCAGGCAGGAAGGCTCCAGTGGTAGTTAGGCTTTTAGGACCAGCAAACACAGTGATTTTGGGGGACCAGACAGCACTTGAACAGCAGTAACCTGTTGGACTGTTTTATGCTGCTTTTCTGTGACTACTTTTCATAAATGGTAATTGCTTTGCTTTTACCCATTGTTTTAAGAATTTCTGCCTCCTTCCTGTTGCAGTCAGGGATTTCCAATATATGTGTCTCCCCAAAATTGTTTTGCTGCTTGCTACAGGTGATGTGACAGACAAGACTAGTGGGAAGTGATGAGGATGAAAGCTAGTGCTGGCAGTCTGCAGAGTGAGTCAACCACTGACGCTAGGAACTTCTTTTTAAAAGCAGCATTGCTTGATTCCTGCCCTTCCCACTAACCTCTAGAGGTTTGTGCCACTGTGGCAATGCTTGAGCAACATTTTTATGGGGTTGTGTCCTGAGGGAGCAGATGGAGATGGGAATGATAATTATTTTTAACCACTTTTCAGATTGATTGTCTATGTTGCTTGCAAGGCAGAAGTAGCCAGCCCTGCTAGCCAGCATGCTCATCCTGCGACTCCCTCACTTTGGGAATCAATCGCCATGGTTACTTTCCCTTATTTTCCAGTGAGCTCCGCTTACTCTTCAGGGGCTGCTAGACATGATAATTTTATTTCTGCTTCCCAGGCTGAAGGTGAGAGGACTATTTATACTCAAGATGAAACAACCACTATGACTAAATATCTGTATTGTGAGAGAAAGCATTTGCAACATGATGGTGCCCCTGAGGGATTACCTTGATAGCTAATGGCAACTACAGATCAGGTTGGATGGAAATTTAAGAATATCAGAGGTTACTTGGAAACTCTTTTTTTTTTTTTGTATTATTGAGAATACAATTTCTTTCTTCGTGTTTCTGGAGTTTTGCTTGCTTGCTTTCTGTGAATGGACAGAGTCTTTATAGGCCTAATAGGCATTGCAGGCAGAGAAGAACAACAATGCCCACCGAAGTCTGTAGATGTGGTGTAATTGAAAGCTCAGTAAGGTCAAGGCATAAATGGTCAGTAACTGTCCTGTAAACAAACACTTCTTGTCTTGACTTTTTCACATAATTTCATGCCTTGTGAGCATGAAGCAGTTCAATATTACCATTTGAGAGTTGGTGTTTTGTTTTTTTGTTTTTTTGTTTTTTTTTCAAGGTTCTTATGGGACTAAATTAAAATTTTGTTCTATAGTTCCTGGTTTAATGGAGAACATCTATTTGAAGAATAATTATTTGTGGCATTCATCCTACTATGGTAGCTGATTTTATGATTTTTGTATTATTTGAAGTACTAGAGCAGCTTTAAACTATTTGTTTCATGATACTGATGAGAACTTAATCCAGGTCAGTGATTTTTTGCACTTCATTATTGGATACTAGATAACTTTAGAATCATTTTCCTCACATGCCCCTTCAGAACTGAAAATGCTGCTGGGTAGAAGGGGGCTTTTGCTTAGTTTTCTGGTTGCACTGATGCTTTCTATCATTAAAGTTTTCCATTGTAAGGTCTGGCCCACTCTTTTATGCTTTCTTCAACTTTATTTACTCTTTGTAGTTATGAGAGTGATTTTTAACTCGGGAAATTCCTTTAAAAAGGTATTGTGCTCTTTGATTTAGTCATATTCCTTTCCGACCATTGTCATGGTGCTGTATTCACTTACGAATGTGCTTAGTCTCCTAAGTCTGCATCTTTGCAGGACGTAGTAACTATGTAGTTTTCATTTTCTTATGGGCATGCTGTCTCTCCTGTATCACCTGTGTCTCTGGCCTGTTTCACTGAATTTCTGATGCTTTCTTCTGTGGAGTTTTCTCATTTTTTGGTATGATTCCCTTTTCTTGTGAATAAACGTGTCAGATGTGGGCTATGACAGTGTGAAGGTATTTCTGCATTTTGGAAAGTAATGCTGTACCCTACTACGTGCCTGAAATTATTGACTGAAAGTTTGTTAATGTCCCAAGTGGAAAGTAAGTTAGAGATCTTGAGTGACTACAGATTCATTGAAAGGATGTGTGATGACCAAATACTTTAAAGGTTTTTAGGTCAGAGTTAGAAAAATTATTTCAGTTATGCCTACTCCCTTAGCATTAATGATAACACACTGTTGAATTGCCTTAAGATGATTATAACATTCTTCAGAGTTAGAAGTCTTCCAGGAATTAGAAGGAACAAATAAATGAATGGCAGATGTTTCCTTCCTGCCCCACCAACCCCCCCCAAATGGCTTTGAAATGGGTATGTGGTTTGGTGTGGTGGTGTGTGTTGTTGGTTTTTTTTTTTTTTGAATCACCAAACTTCAAGTTTTCAAAACAGTAACAGCTGACAAAAAGGAGAAATCTTTTCCATGTTGTTGTGGTGTTGTGTTAGGAGATCCTTGGACATCCTATGCATGTTCTCTGCTGCATTCAAGAAATTACCACATTTAGCAGGAAGACTGGGCTGTAACTTGTAACGTGACTTGCTTTGACAGAAGTGGAGACAGGAGTCAGAAATACTGTCCAGTGGCAAGGCATACTGGCATTAAAAATGGAATTTCATTTGAACCAGAGGATCTAAGACTCATTTTCTACTCTATCTCTGTGATGACATTACAGGGTTGACCTCAAATGTATTATTTTCAGTCTACTTTTCAGTAGCAATCACACTAATTTATCTTTCTCAAAAATGTGCTTTGAAATACCTCAAAGGTTTTAAAAGCTTAAAAACTGTTGAGATTGAAACTGTTTCATGCTGGTTAGATCTAGTGATTTACAAAAATGAAGTAAAATAATCTATTGTTACATGTATTATTTATTGCTTATATTGACTGATAAATATTATCCCTGATATCCAATCGATGGTTTTGCTTGTTTTTTACTTAAGAAATAAATTCCATGTAGAGAAGTTGCATCTGGACACACTAAAAAATAATACAGAAGGTGGACAGTTTATTAGTTCCCCTGCTGTCCTTAGAGTAATCTTTTCTGTGAATTTCAGAGAACAGACTTCTCTGAACTTGAGCTTGCATTGCTTTTTCCTGGCAGTGTAGGCATTTAACAGACTTTAGCAGATGTGTGGTTAACTTGTGTCTCCAGGAGACTTTTGAAGCAGGTGGGAAGGCTTGAGCAGGGCAGCTGTGGGACAATTTGCTAAGAATACATATGGAGGTGCTCACCTCCGGGTGGGGTGGCCTCTGGCTGGTAGCAATCTCGACCCAGGTTTTGGTAGACCTGTGAGTCATGTTCAGAGGATCTGTCAGTTTGACCAGTTGTGTGTGGCACAGCCCTTCTCAGCCAGGGAACAATGAGTCACAAACTTGTGAGTTTCCAGTCCCTGGTATAGAAAATAAAATACCCATGTAGCCACACTTGTGGTTTTAATTAGAAATAAATGAGCAGTGCAAAAGTTAAAAAATTATGCTGTGTACTTCAGATCCCTACTGTATACTGATTTCTGGTCTTTTTTTTTTTTTTTTTTTTTTTTGAAAAACACATATTGAGAAGTAGCAAATTATTGTCACAAATGGAGAAACGCTAGTTTCTGTAAAAAGCAAACAGGATCTTAATACAAATATTTCCTGAACGTTACAACCACAAAACTAACTCGCATGGGTCTATTCTAATTGTTTTGCCTATTCCCTGCACTTGTTTCACATAAACTCACTTATTCTGATCCATTCAAAAAGGTGTTGCTGAATAATTTTTCTGTCTAGTTGTTCATACTATATTATCTTTGTTCAACAAATCAAACAAGTTTGTCTTTTGCTAGGACTCTGTGCTGCTATTCAGCTTATCTGACTTAAAGGCAAGAATCAGCCTTGGAGTATTATTATGTCCACTTATCTGAAAATCACTCTTATTGCTTGTGCTGAAAACAGTCTCAATAGAAAGGCAGAGGAAGTTCTGTCATTGTTATAAATTCCCAGTTACAAATTGCATATATATTGATTTTGTTATTCCTTCTAATCTTCACCTGTTTTATTGTCCCACCAAGCTATTATGCCTTTCAGAAGATAGTAACTGGTCCAGGATCATATTGTATTTTATTTAGATTTCATTGTGTTTAGCTGAATAGTCTGTAGAACAGATTAATACTAAACAAAATCAGATGTAAAACTAGGCTTCCTAGACAAAATCTAAGCTTACTAGACATTCTTACAGCTTAGCTCCAATGTTCGCATTCAATATGTTATTTAAAAAACAAATAAGGAATCATTTGTGTTGAAGTGATGTTCTGTTAGGCAATTTAGTAAGCTGATGCCTGTTGAGAGGTCTGAAAGTATGTTATAGCATCTGTTTGTATTGCTTTTGTATGTGTTCTTTTGCATAATAGGTTTAAAAAATATTTTCCTACAGCTTACAGGCAGGCACTTGCTTTCACTGTCTCTACATTATATTGCTATGTTTTCCTTTATGTATGCATCAGTGCTAAAACTAGCAATAGGTTACTGCTCATGCAGAAATTTTTTTAGCCATGACAAGAATGACTGTTGATTTTTATGCAGATTTGTGCGAACAGCTAGTATCTTGTACAATTCTGGCATGCCTTTTTAAACTTATTTTTATTGATGATCTTAAATTTAAGATGGTAAGGATGTATTTATAAAACCAAGTTAAATTCTGCGTCCTGCTAGCATACACTGTTGGTAAAATATGACATATTTAATAAATTTTGTTCCATGTTTATGAACACCTTACGTTTTTAATAGGATTAATTTTATGAATAAAATAGGAAGGATGCAGCCCTCTTCACTAAGTTCAGAAGACCAACAGAGCACTCCTTGAGGACTTCCTACATTAGTGGTTCTCAGGTCCCATCTGTGGTAGAACATTTCCAGCACTGATGTGTGTATTACTTGTAAATTTAAGAGAGATTAAAACATGAGCATGGAAGTAATGTTAACCATTTACACAGTTCTTTCTGGAACAGGGAATACCTTCTACAGGTGTTTTTAACAGTGGTTCAAGAAATTTGCTTTTCACGAGGTCACCAATATACAAGCAGTGTTGTTCTGAAGTCATTCAGCTGGAAGTCTGTAATTTAAAAACTGGGATGAGTTCTTTAAACTAATTTAAATTTATTCTTAACACAGTTCATCATCTATAGACACTTGGAATAATGTGGCAGAACTCAAAGCACATTGTACTTTAATTACTGGAATTATTATTTTGGTAGAATTTCCTGTAGTTCTGTTCCCAAGGTGATTGCATAGCAAGAGAGTGAAAATATCTGGTGGCAAGATAGTTGTACATAACAAGGTATTGGCGGTAGAGTCCCCTGGGTGGTTATTTAAAATGGAGCTTGCTTGTGTGTAACATCTCATTCTGCCCCCTGCTCTGAATAGCTGCTCCTGGTTTCATCAGAATCCCTCAGTTTTGTAATCTGTATTGCAGGAACTTCCAATATACAATACTAAAAAAAGGTTTTTGCTAGTATTGCTGGCTGCCTTTTGCACTGCTGAAAGAATTAATTATTATGGGATCTGAGGCGGCACGTTGGAGGCTGTGTAGAGGCATTAAGCTTGCTCTGTATTTAGGACTCTGTTCTGCTCTCTTGTTGAAAAGGCAGCTTTCATGTGTGGTGTTGTATGGTCTCCCATGGACTTTACCTGCTGAAGACTGAGGACCAGATCTTTTAACAATTTTGTTGGGTTTTTTACTGAACCTGCCTTCATGTTGGTTATAATGAGCTATTTGAAACAGCCATCTATATTTTGGTAACTTAAGAATAATTTTCTTAATTCAATTGGAGAAAAATGTGATCTTAGTATTTTAAGACTCAGCATGTAGTATGGTTCAATAATGCAGACTTCTCACTGGCGCCCATGTTACTCCATTTAAAACCCTGATAGTACTGTAGCAAATTGCTCAGCAGACTGTGAGTCCAGATAATACGAAATTATACTCTGCTGCAGAGCTTTTGTAGTGTTTGGTTTATTCACCATTTGATTGTTTTAGGATATCTAATAAATACTGACCTGTGCTCTAGGATTTTATTTTTTCCACCCTTTTCATAAATACCTATTCTTCTCATGAGACCACTCTATGGTTCTGTTTTACTTTGTGAGATGCCAAACTCACAATTTCAAAATAAAGTTTTGGACTGTTCATTGGTGTACTACAAATGTTACTGTGAGGCAAGACATCAGTATGATTGAGCTGTGACATCAAATGAGCCACATACAGAAGTGACACTTGAATTTCCATGAGCATTCACTCATTTGCCTCTGCTGAGATGGTCACAGCTGTTAATTCGTACTAGTGGAAGTAGGTGTTTATGTGATTTTTGACACATCTCCCACACAAATTTAGGCTGCTTTCAGTGATGGATTTCATTTTGGCAGACAGCTGGGGTAAGCGAATTCAACCTTGTAGGTAACAAGGACCTATGATGATATACAGGTGAAACATATTGTCAGGTTCACCTTTCATTGTTTGCCAGCTTCCTTAATAAAGGGAACCCACTACAGCTTCCTAAGGAGTCACCTGGTTTTAAGTTGATGTTGTAAATTAATGTTGCTGATGGTAGAATTTGTTCTAAAACTTATAAATTCTTGCATTGTATCAGTATTTCACTTTGAATTTCTTAATTAGGAAGGCTACATGTCACTGAAGAAATTGAGTGCAGTTTGCCTAACACTGGCCGGATTTCAGAATTACTGTGGAAAACAGTTGTAGGTACAAAGACACTGGTCTCTAAATTATTAGAGTTGTATTTTAACTAACTTTTCCCTTAGAGAGTTTTTGGAAGATGAGAGATATTAATGTTTTTATGTCTTGTTAATCACAGGAATTGCATTCATGAATCAAACCACTGTTTTAGTTACTTCAATATCTCATAATCGTCTGGACCAGATTCTTCAGAACATTAATCTGTTCTGGTAGACATCTGTGGAGGATGTAGCACCAAAGGGTTTTTGCGAAATGCATTTGCCAAGGCTTGTTTTGTGCCCAAAACATTTATTATGGTATTATGCATTATATAGCTCATTATGGCATTGTAGCCTACTGCATAAGCCACAGTGCTCCTGTATTATTTAGTTGTGGTCACCTGTTTTAAAAAGGATGTAATAAAATGAGAAAGGTGCAGAGAAGGGCAGTAGAGGTTTTCAAAGGTATGAAACAATAAGGAACAGCGCAATAGAAAAAGGATTCTTCAGCTTTGAAAAGAGACAGCATAGTGGGAGGATATGAGAGGCCTGAGGAAGGAGAAAATTGCTTGCTGTCCTTTCCAGGGTGGAAATGGAAGGGCATCCAATGGAAGTAGTAAGTAGCATATTCAAAGCAAGCAAGAGGGGATAATTTTTCGCAGACTGACTTAGAAAGTGTGTTCTGTGTGGTTTTTTTTTTTGGTGTTTTTTTTTTTTTTTTTTTTTTTTAGCCCCTGAAACTTCAAATTGTGTGTGGTGTATGTAGTAGCTTTTAAGTATTTCCAAAAAGCTGTGTCATTAACGCTGGAAGAGTTTCTAACTCTCATTTGAGGTAATGCAGTACTACAAATGATTGGACCAAATAAAAATCAGTCTTAGAAATCATCCAAATACATCATTCCTCTGAAAGGCTTGCTCTAGTGTATAAGATAAAGCATCAGAGTTTTAGAATATTGTAATTATTTATGAGGTAAATGGTATTAAACATTTTTTCCTCACTGTAGTTTGAAATAAATATATGTATCTTACTTGAAATATCTATTTTTCTATACTTAGTACAGATTCTGCAGGTTCTGGTACCCACTGCTCTACTTGAAATTGTGTGAGATTCTAGGACCAGTAAAGCAAATCTGAATTTGCTTTTAATAGATTACTCATTGTTACTGGGAAATGCTCAAATGCAATATATATGGTAATAAAGATTGCAGAAGCATCAAACTTTCTTAGCTTGATAAGTAAGACGGAGCTTCATGCAAGTGTATGGTAAGATTGAGCAGTTAAAAGAGTTTGACTTCCTTCCTCGACTCTGAGCTGTACAACAGTCAGTGCGTGAAAGATGACATTTGTTGCCAATTCAATGTGTTGAAGCTCCAGAAAATATCACAGACTGAAAAACAAACAAACAAAAAGTAGTTAGTACACTCTAACCACCAAGTTTTCACTTCCAATCCTTCAAATTTATTGTTGGAGTTTGTTGTTCATTCACTGCTATTCCTACCAGTTTGTGATTTTGGCTTCTGGACCCAGCTGTCCTACTTACTTGACTTGCAATCCTTGAGAAATGTTCTCTGAATTATCAGAAGCCCAGTCCTTGCCACGGAGGGCATGGTCTAATAAAATGCAAACCTGAAGTGACACACCAGCAAAAGTCTAACAATGGATTTTTAAAACAGGTAACTAGATGATAACCGTATTTGTATTTAGCAGCTTGTAGAGAGCTGTACTTAGATCCTTAACGTCTTGTTAGGAATTTATTCTATGATCGTAAGAGCTTGGAAAAGACTACTTATATGCAATTCAAGAAAACATTTAAAACATTTCAATTATTTAATGAATCATGTATGTTAACACTAATGAATGTTAATAAGAATATTGTTCCTTCCTTTTGGAAATCATAGACCTAGTACATGGTCTATGCCATTAGCTGGTAAAGAAATAGAAGGGCCTAAGAGTTATTTAGATTAGGTTCACATTTAATAGACACTGACTAAGCCTATGAAGATTTATTTTTCTTATTTTGTGTTGAATTTTCATGCGGGGTTCAGTGTTGACAGCTTTTGAGACTTTTAAAAGTTTCTCTTGCACAGGCTTTCCATTCGTTTTGCTGTACAAATGCTATCAGCCAGACTGTTTGCTTTAAAGATTCCCCCCTCTTCAATAAGTTTCAATACATTAGGTCGTGCAGGTTTTGAGGTTTCTATGTCTGTAAACTGTTTCATACCACTGCTAATATTACATCAACTAAGCTGACATGTGAGTAATTAGAAACCCTGTGTCAGAACCAATGACAATTCATCCAAGTAAAAAATCGGTATCCTTTATAGTTCTGTCTCTTTCAGAAGCAGTTTTCTATGCCACAATTGTAAATACAATTTGCAGCATAATGACTACTGTCTTACTTTAAATGTCAGTTTCATAAATAGTTCTACCTGAAGCATTTCAACACAGAGTTTTCTTGTGTTTGGCTTTTATTTCTTGTTTTTCAACTATTTAATCATTAGTGAGTCAAGTCCCTTTTTAGGGACGAGATGAGAATTTGCCACTTTTGTGGCTTGTAGGAGTACTTGACTTAGTGGCATAAGTAATTTAAATGCTTCTTTGCCCTCACCTGCTTAACCAATGCTGTAGTGCTAGCATAGCCAAGTAGAGAGTCAGGAATGCATGACAAATCCTGAGCCTTTTTTTTCCCTGCCCCCTGTTCACTCCATGTCAGTACTAATAAAAGCTGAGCTTCCTTTGTGCTTTCTCAGCTTTTTTTCAAGTTTCAATTTCCATTTTCTTTCTTTGAAGCAAAGAGAAGAGCAAACATACATAAACAAAACTTCATACTCAAGCCAAAATGCAATAGACACAATTGAATGCTAGTCAGTTAGGAATTTTAAGAGCTTTTCTATGAATATTTAATAACTACATTAACTGAGCAAATAAAGAACATGCTATTAATATTGATACTGTGTTAGCAGTGGTTCAAAGGAATTTAATATGTTTTATAGTTCATAGCATCCTGTGCTTTGTGTAGGCCTTCAAAGAATGCCCACATCTAGTAAGCTAATAACACTACAGATCTCCCTAGCTATTCCTTAATTTTCTGAATTAAGGAAAGTCTGTTGTTTTTCTTTGCATAGAACATTTCATAGCAAGATTTTTCACAGTTATGTAATGGTACTAGTGTTGCATATTTTGTTACTCAAAAATGGTTCTGAAGTGACTATAAAGAGCTAAAGTATAGGCTGTATGCTGCTGAGATGCTGATAATGAGCCAGCCTCTTCCAGAACTCACTGTGCTGTCTCTGCCATCTTATTAGTGTATCTGCTTTGTAACCTTTTGGAGAGCAAAGTTGAAGAGGTATTTAATATTTAGCTTGTTTGCTCCTGCTTACAGCTTGAAAAATATTGATCATACAAATGTTGGAGATGGTTTGCACAACAAGAGGCCAAGTGGAGAAAATAAACCTGTTATACTCTTCCTATGTGCGTTGGTTTCTTGTTTAAATGTAATTTGCAAGTTAACATGTTTCATCTAAGAGTGAGAAAAAGAGTAATGCTTGTACTGTTGTGACACATCTCCTTGTAGCTTTCATTTGCTTACTGAAAACAGGAGCACTCAATCTCTTGCATTGACTTTGTCTTTAAATTCCTTGTGGCCCATTTGCCTTGCCTACCCTTGGTAAGACTCTAGATTTAAGGATCTTTACAAGTAGCATGCATAAGAACAATAGAAATGTTAAAACTTCCATTCTCGACTCTGATATTGCTCTTTCCCCTCTTGCTGGCGTAGGAAAAGACATTAATAGATGTTGAATTAAGACTTCCATCAGTGGGTCCATATTTCGTTCACTTAGAAAACTTCACAGCTATTTTTTACTGCACGTAGTGATAATTACTCCTGTTGGCAGAGCAGAACTAATTTAATCTGCTTTGGCTGCGGAAATTTGTGAAGGAGCCAGGAATGATTTCTGTGTTGAATTGTTAACCCTGAGTCCCTGAGTGTATAATTCTGACAGTACCACAGTGGGCCCCTGCTTTGTCCAAGTATCTAGTTATCTGGTGTTAATGAACATACAGATTTACCAAAAAAAAAAAAAAAAGTATAACATGCTCCTATTTTGGTAACTCTGCTTTTAGCATAGGTCTGTCAAAGATGGCATATGTCAGGGAGAAGTCCAGCCTGGTTTATGGAGAGGAGCCCTTGATGAATGAGCAGCTGTATTTGTTAAGTACCTAATTTTCTTCCTTTATTGGATATGGCTGAAAGAATTTAAAGGGAAGCTAGACATTTCCTGTTCACACACTTTATGTAGGAGCTGATGAAATCCTTGAGTCTGTATCTCTAGTTACTGTTGCTTTTAATGTATATAATTTCAGTGTACAATTATTTGATCTTGCTGCTGGGTAGTTTTGCTATGGTCGCAGTGTCTTCACTGTGTGGCTGGAAGGGGTGATGGTGCTGTTTGGTTGCAGTAGGGATGGAGTTCCTGGATCTGTCTCTTGGACTTGGACCTAGCAGGATACGAACAGTGTTAGTATGGAATTTATGTTACTCCTATCAACACAGTTGTTACAACAAATACTGAAATAAGTGAGAAGACAAACATCTGTAACCCTCAGGGCATTCTTTGAAGGAAACGTTGAGGATACAAGTTCTGCTTCAGTGCTTTCTTTCACTGAAATTACTTGCACATATCAATCTTGGAGACATAACACAGAAGAGCAATTCTTCCAGTGAAAATTGCCATAATGGATTTAACATTTGTCCTCATGCTCTAGAGGTGTAACTGCATTATTTTCCTTTTTGCATATATTCTCAGGAACAGAGGTAAAAACAAAAAGAGATTTTCCCATCTAATCTGTTCTCATCAGCATCCCAGAAATGGACAGGAAATGTCAGGAGCTCATGTTTTGTAGTAAGCACTGAGGTGTAGGAAGAGCATCTTAAGTGTTACAGCAATGATTTGTTCCTCTTCTATTCTTCTGCCTTCTATTCTTGTGTAATTCTGCTTTTCTAAGACCATAAATGGTAACAGAAAGATCTCCCATCTTCACAAGCCTGTATGTGCCTTCTTGCATGTAACATCAGTATTTCACAAATTAAAAAAAAAAAAGTGATTCTGCCTTTTGAGATGTGTGAATTGAAGCCAAATTTGCTCATCTGACTACTTCCCTTATATATACTTGTTTTGAATGTCTGTCCTTTCCTCAACTATTTTTGTCATAAAAAGTTTGCTTTTAAATAAAACCCTGCTATTTTTTTGTGTATGCCTATAAGGCTGTTTAAAGACTAGACAAAAGTGAATAGATGCAGCTATGTAGTTTATAAAGTGGCACCATGTAGTGGAGGAATTAGGAGGGGAAGATTTACGGACTTTCCCTGATTGACATGCTTTATTTCTTGCACAGGAGGCAAAGTGAATTTGGTGGACCATTGACTAAGCAGAGTAGTTCTTTTTCTGTGTTCTCAGTCTTTCGTCATAGTTTCTACGTAATGGTGGCTATGAGTGACTGGCCTCAGTTCTCATGAAGTTATTGGGAACGTCTTGAAGTCTGCTTGGGGCTATGAATGCAATATGCAAAAAAACCTGGGAACTGTGGTGAGGAAGGGATGGGTAGACAGTGTCAGCAGAAGTGAATCACACTGGGGAAAAAAACCACCTTCCCTGACATGAAGTGACAGTGATTCATTTTGGTTTTGCTACCCCCTTATAGCCTAGTGTCTATTTAGGCTGTCTCAGATGCTCAGGCTTCAGTATGTTCTTTAGTTTGTCCTAAATGGAGTATGAATGTCTATTGGTCCAGATAAGAAGATGAGGAAAACTGCCACCAGCTACACAAGCTTTCTTCCTTGCTTGTGACTATACCATAATAAGAAAAAAGAGGTGGTAACTAAAATAAATACAGGTAGCTGTTTTTCCACCACTGGTAATTAAAAAAAAAATAAAAATGCTTAAAGTGGATTAGAGCACTTTCTTAATGAATTAAACTCTCTTAAATACTTATAGTTTCTCAGCTTTTCAGTTTTTACTTGCCTGACGGGTGTTGCTGTGTTAGAATTTCATATAAGTGTCTCACATAGGAATTTGATCTTCAGAGCTCTTTCTGTTTGTCTATGAACACCCTTAGGAGTGTTTTTAGTACAAAAGATATATCTAGATACTGAATATTATGGTCTGTACCAAACAGACCTTTATTCAGTTGAAGTACTTCAGTGCTAAAATATTTTTTTCTGAAATGTAGGCCTAAGATTATATGAATAGAGGCTATATCAAATTGATTTTTTTTTTTTTCTTTTTGCATTTCATCTTTCACTTCATTAGTGGCCTAGTTAGAGAAATCCCTCTTCCCTGTGGGCAGCCACAGTCCTGCCTGTGCTTTTTGTCTAATTAGTCATTTCTATTCAGTATCCTTTGTAAAATACATCTCTACATTTCTGTCAGCACACATAACCATGTACTGTGTTGAAAAGAGACTCAAGTAGATGTTTCTTTTTGTGTGAAGTGCAAATGTTATGGTAGAGAACAGCATGCTTTTTCTGTGCAACTTAGTACAATTTGGTTTGCCCACTCTCTTCTGCTTTAAGTCCAGACAAATACAGTCTCAATTATATAAACCATACCAGCTTTTTTAGGTAATAGACTTTTTTCATCTCAAACTTGCTTTTCGTTTTTATAAGTGTTGTATAAATGCCTCTTACAAAATGAAATTGAGTGCAGAATGGACTAGAGGCCACTAAAACTATAATCCATTCCATAAAAACACAGTGGTTTATGACAAGAGGTGTACAATTTCAGCAGTTCTGATGATGACATTATCGGTTTGTAGCACTACAGCTACTTATGCTGTGAAACGTGAGTGTGCTTTAGAAATGTCTTGATAATTTACAGATGTTAATATTGAAAGTTGTTCTCAGTGCCCTGAACCCCAAAGGGCTGAGATTTTGTTGATGTGTCTCTGGGTGCTGGGTGTGCTCTCCTCTCATGGTATGCCTGGAGATGAGCCAGATACGAGCTGTGTTTTTCACTAGTGTAAACTCTTTTGGATTCACGGCTTATACTGCCCTACTGCAATATTTTTACTGATTCATGTTATAAGAATTTTTAACTGTTTTCTCCTAATATAGACAAGTAATTAAAAATAAAAAAGAACTCGGTCTTGTGCTGAAAGACAACATTTCCTGTGGAGGAGACTTTCTGAGATTGGAGCAAGTGAGACATTGCAAGCTTTCCTTACATCTCCAAGAGAACTGGGTACTCAACTGCTCTTTATGCCTTTAATGATCTCCCTTGTGGTGTGCCGAAGTATAATGTTTTTCTTTGAAAAGAAACACAATAAAGTAGTAGGCTTCCAAATATCCTGAGGACTGTACTTAACTAATGAGAGACTGCAGACTGATGGTGCCTTTTTTTTATTGCCAGCAAGGAGGTTGTCTTTTATAGAACATCCCAGATTTAGGTGTATGCTTTTTTTTTTTTTTTTTTTTTTAATTTGGAGGTTTCTTTTACTAATTTGTACTTCTTCATACAACAACCACAGCAATAAAAACCTTTGTTTTCACTGAGGAAAATTGTTTTTTTAAATGATCACAATATAAAGTTTTGGAAATATTTCTGAAAATTTTCTGGGCAATGTAATCAAACAACTTCTCCAAAACATGAGTAGCATATAGCAAGTTTTTAAAAAATATTTTCTTTCTCATCTATTTTGTTGCAAAATCAGTCCATATAAATATGAACACATTTTTGGTTTTAGTAGTCTCACAGTTTTAACCTTGTAGTTACTGTGGTTAGTTTATTAATTCAGTAATAAGCCTTTAATTTTACAAGTTAAAATTGATGTATACTGAATCACTAGATGCCTCACTAAGCCATCTTTGAACCAGCAGAGGGTTAGGCTGTTTTATCAGGAGGCCTGTTCTGGTGAAGGCACCATTTGGCACATGCTCATTGATGATGTGGTCCCATCTCAGTGCAAGTAAATTTGACAAACGCTGAGTCTGTGGTATCTAGAGCCTACAAGAAATGTAATATAACTGCTGTGTTGCCATATGGCTACTGAATATTAGATTATAATTATGTCTAGTCTGTTTAATATGTGATACATGTTAAGTGCAATTTACCACTCAATGAATTAGTGAGTATTTAAAAAACAGACTGGGGAGAGTGGGGGATTTGATCTCTCTTAGAATATTCCAAAGAATTGAATTTATTACTTACAGTGTAGGTACTTCAACATTTTATTTAAAACAGGAGGGTTAAGGGAAACTTCATTTTTTTGTAATATGCTCCCCCATCCATTTGCATATAATTCATAGTAATGATAATTTAAACACAAAAGGCTGAGGTCATGAAGTTCCCTCCAAATTTGAGATATCTTTTATTGTAAGATATACCTGTTAAGAATAATTGGAGAAATTTCACAGAATGGGAAGGATGTTTTGTTTGCGCATAACTGCTGATACATTAAATGATTCTTATAGCTATATTAAGAAGCTGAATGCAACTCCCTAAAATGCTCTCTAGCATATCTTGGCCTGATTTTTGGCCTATGACAGCTCCTGTCTCTCCCTTAACTTCTTGTTCTCTTTAGAGGTGTGAGCACACAACTTAATGCAGCTGTAAGCTTTCTTTGCACTGGCAGACTTCAGCACTACCTAATCTAAACTCAAAGCTTATCTTTTAAAAAGGCAGCTGAGTTTTCCAGCAAAGAAAAATGTTGTCAGTCAGCATTTAAATGTTAAAAAGTAAATTCCCTATTCAAGTTGAATCTTCTGCATTTGACAAACCTAATGGCCCTTGATGGCTTTTAATAAAAACAAATAAAAACATGAGGAAAAAAATAATCAGAACACAATAGTAACTTTGTGTGTGCCATCTTTTTTCTTAAAGCTGTGGACTCCCAAATGAGCTCATGTTCTAGTTCGTTCTGCCAGCATCATGGTGGAAGAAGCACATAAGTTTTTAATCTCTTAGCCCTCTAACCTTGTAATTTTGAATTGAAAGTTATAATCTTTGCACAACCAGAGAAGCTGGTGGTAATGACTAAGCAAGCTAGCCTCATTTTTAAAATTTCACTAGGTGTAAGAGCAGTCTGGCATAAATGCAGTGTTGTCTTCAAGCAGGCCAGTACATAGCCTGCACCAGCTGCCCCATGTGAGCTGGAAGCAGGTGCTGATGGCTCTATTTGGAGTGGATGGAACAGTGGAGGCTACAGCTCCACTGAGTACCTCTGTGGCCCCTTACACTTGGTGTGACAGTTCACAGTCACAGATGCCTTTCTGGAACCTTTGACTGGTGCAGGGACTGCTTTTGTAATGCTTCACATTGAGTTTGTCAGTTGTTGTCTTGATGTCCAGAACCATTACTAGACTTGTTTATTTCTGAAGCTTCTCTTGTTGAATCAGTGCTTTCATATGTGTAATCTTGCTATAAATCTGATCAGGCGCTCTGCTTTTTCTGTGTCTGGCTGGTTAGCTCTGTGTAGTGTATGATGTAGGGCTCCCTGTTGAATTGGTATTTTGCTGTCTCATGCTGAAGGTAAAGCAGAGATGTACTTCGAGTGACAGTTTAAGGTATTTGTTACTTTGCACTCAGGAAAGGTATGGCTGTGACAGTCTGTATTAATATCAGAAACACTGCTTTAATAAACAACATTAAGTTGTAATATATAGCCATTCTTTAATCTGTCCTAATGTAAATGATCCTCATTGCTATGAATCCACTGTAACATGGAGAACTCTAGGAGCTCAGTTTGATACTGAGTTGCTGTATCAGTACTTTTAAAAGGCATATTGCAAGCCATAGTGCTGTGTCATTTGAAATACTGTTGCTTATAGGTATCATATTTGCTTTTGAACTATACTGCATAATGGATCATCTTTATGGAGCTAATGTCCTCATCAGGTACTAGTTAGTACCTTATGGTGGTAATCATTATCAAGAATGACTATTGCACTTTTTAGGTATCCCTCTGTAGTTACTGCAATGCTATTGATAGTTATGTTTTGCACTAGTAAGGTCTTTCAAAAAAATGGCCTACAGGAAAATGCATTAAAAGCCTTGTAAGGAGAGCACTGTGGCAGAAGCTTTATGTTTTTCCAGATTCAGATGATCATCAATACATGTAGATAACTTCAAGGGAAAAAGCCTTTAATCCAGTACAGAAATCAGGGTGGTTTGAGTATCTTAAATATCTACTACCTAAATTGTGTCTTCTCAGTTTAAAATTTCATCCACTCCTGTGTTCCAGATGGAGGATATGTATTCATAATGTCTTCAGGGTGTTAAGATGGTACACATGTGTTTATTAAACATTCAAAGTAGACTTTTAACAGCTGAAAACACTTGATGTATACTTTCTCATATTCATATAACTTTATTAAGGTAACTTTGTTTGCTTTATTCTACGCTGCCTGTAGAGAACAGAAAAGCAAGTCTGACTAATTTGTATCTAGTAGCATATTGTCATTCTGCTTTGTTTATGTAAAAAGAGAGAAAATAGATTCTGTTCACAAAGTGTCTACTTAGAATTTGGCTAGTGCTTTTGAGTCTGCAGGAAACTTTCATGGCTGAATTAGAACCAGTGGAAGACTGCAGCATAGTGGAAGTGCTGACCTAGAAATAATTATATTGGTGAATTTTGTAATGTACTTCTGACCAAACGGAGCACACAGGTTGCTAATGGATACTCTTAAAGCTTAATATTTTTGTTTTCTTTCCTCTAGTTTCTTTGCTTGAAGAATATAAGGACTTTTCTTTCGGCATGTTGTGAAATATTTGGCATGAAGAAAAGTGAACTTTTTGAAGCATTCGATTTGTTCGATGTGAGAGATTTTGGAAAGGTAAGGATCTTTTTAATTATCCCTAGTAACACCTGTGTTCTACTGTTTGAGTATGGAAGACTTTCATGGTAGATGTGGTGTAGAAGTTATGACTAATGGATGAGTATTAATTATTAAAAAAAGAGTAGGTAAGAATTAATAAAGCAGAAGAATTAGATTTACATTGGATGGGATAATAAAGGGCAGAGAAAAATCCCTGATAGGAAAGTTCTGAAGTTGTGAAAAGCCTAGGCAAATTAAAAAAAAAAACAACAAACAAACAGATCAAAAGATGCTGACTTAAAGGTAAACGAAATGTGTGAAAATAGCAAACTGTGGGTGATTGCTGTCTGGTGAAATCACTTTTGACATAAATAGTTTGGAGTCAGAAACCCTAGACCTATAGGTTGTAAGGCCACATAGCACAGAGCTTGTTTCTTTAGTCTCAAGTGCTCAAAATTCATCCATGTATCTGTCCTTGTAATTTTGTTTGTTTGTTTGTTTGTGGTTTTTGTTTTATTTCTTGAACCTGCTGTAAAGCTCAGACACAGCTATGGTGGGTTAAGGTGACTAGTCTTCATTTACACAGCCTGAAGTATATTCTGTAAGCCTATGATTACTTATTTTACATGTAAAAGCTTTTTCCGGTCTACTGCTCACAACCTCCTACGTATCTGTTTGATCTGTCATTGCCAGCATATGTTCAGTTCAACTTCGGTTTCTGCTTTTGAGTTATAGGGTATCATTACCCTAATTTCACAGGAAAAGGTCTAAAAATTACCTGAAGCGTAGCACCAAAAATAGTTATTTGTTCAAATATAGTATATTTCAAGCATTATTTCTTTTTAAAGAGATCATAATTTTACTAATTCTTATGCACTGCTCTTTTTATAAGTAGACATAGAGGTAAAGAAGGTTTAAGAGTCCAATCATGAATCAGGGCTTCAATATGACTATTTGAAATGGTTCAGTGATTACTGTTAACCAAAACATCTCATCATTTTTCTGAATCTTTTGCTTGATTTTAAGTCCTTTCAGTATAAAATTAGATAAGCCTGGTAATGTCACTTGTTCTTTAGTTATGCTGAACATCTTTTGTCCTCATGAGTCATATTTAAGACAAAGCTTTCATTAATGTATGTTCTTTTTTAATAAATTTAGTGTATTACTTATTAAAAATATTTGTTTTTGTTTTGATTGTGGAAATAACAGAGGAATTACAATTGTTTTTGAAATTATTTTTGTGCACTAGCAATGTCTTATTTAAGGTCTTTAAAAGTACCTTAATACTTGCTTCAAATCTTTGACACTTATACGTAATGCACAGAATTTTAAAAATGTATATTCTAATTAATTGCTGAGAGTTTCACATTTTGTGAAAATATAAATATAACCAGCCTGGTGGTTTGTTTGTTTGTTTGTTTTTTTTTTTTAATACAGTCTAGTTTTGAATACGTATTTTGTAGTGCAAATTATTATTGCTGCATCATTGAATACCCAGTAAACAAGTTCTGAATTAAGGCTGGTTTTAACCTAGCAAATATGTTTCTTGGCACTCTTTAGTTGTCATTTGAACAGAATTTATTTTGAAATACAATTTTATTTAAGTAGAATAATTGGTAAAAAAATTAGTCTTCTATCCATGATATTTAGTATTTTGTTTCTCTTCCTGAAGTAAAATTGGATGCAGAAACATGAACTGTTCACTGTGTTTGTTGCCACAGTATAGCACAAACAGACTAATTATTCCTGGCACTGGTATTTTGGTTTTAGCAATGGTTTCTTTAGCCTTGGCCTCTTTGGTGGCCTTTGTAGCCTTCCTTGGAAAGCCACGAGGTAAAAATGTGGTGACAAATTGGAGAGACTGCTGTTTGAGATTGTTTAATGATGGTAAATATGTGCGTGGTAACAGCTGCTTGGGCAGAGGTGGAGTTGCTAAATTGAACAAGCCTGTGCAGCCCTTGCAGTAGGCTGTGTTGGGCATGCTTTTAGGTGCATAATGACTGTGCTGTTCAGCTGTTTCCATTGCGTGCCTGTGTGGAACCCTGCCATGCACAAGTGGAGGTTGCAATATGCTGTGTTTAGCTAGGCTGATCTGTATACTGTACTAGCCTATGCAAATGAATATGTAGTCAGCTTCCTAAAGTGGTTGCTGAACTTGAGGCCATTAAGAAAGTAGAAGGGAAAATTACAAGTGTATTAAAATGTATAGCTAGCCTTATGCTGAGTTATTTATGTGGTTTTCAGTGTTCTTGTTTGTACAGTTAGCTGAGACTATCTGTAAAGTGGCATGGGATTTCAGTTGCGTATCTGATAAAGTAGCTTTTACTTCGGAAGTTCTGATTGTCAGTAGCACCAGTGAGAATAAGAAAGCTTATATTTTTCAAGTTGCTCTTTGCTTCTCAACTTTCCCCTTCATTATTTTTTTTTCCTATGAATAACTCCTCCAATATAGTCCTAAATCTCTAGTCTTCTGGAATTGAAGTTGTATATATGGAAAAGGCCAAAAAAAAGTGCTGCAGATTTTTTCCTGCTACTGCAACCAAGTAATTCTGCCATTCCTAGAAGAATTCTTTGAACTACTCTCCCTAAACATGCACAAAATATGAATGATCTTAAAATGTTTACAGGCATGAACAAAAAGGGTAATATGGTTTAGGGACACTTTGTTTTCCAGACTGTTGACTAAATAGATAATGGAATGAGTATGTACAATATCTGCAGTGTCTGATACATTTGAATGTGCTGGAAGCTGTCTTTAGATGTCAGAAGTTGGTAAGTAATTAGTAGTGGTGAGATGTAAATAAACTGAGGTGACTCCACAAGCATTTTATCTGGTACCTTTAAATGCTTCAATTGAATTTATAAAGATCATTTAATTTGTCATCTTACAATGGCATATTCTGCTTAATATGACAGATTTCAGTGACTATTTAAGCATGCTAGTGGGGGGAACAGGAGAAATGTGTCAACTGTAGATGAAAAATGTGCCCTCAAGGAAATAAGATTGAAGGGAAAAATCAGATGAGAAAACTGGTGATGGAAAGTGCCTTTAAAAAAAAAATTGGTTTTTTTTTTTTTTTTTAAACTCTTTAAAGAAAATGGCAGCAAAACCCTGTGCATGGTAGAAGTTGCAGCTGTACACTGCCTATACAGTCATAAGACTTTTAACAGCCTTGTGAAATACCGGTTACAAAATGTTTGATGTAATGGTGAAAATTGCATTTAATAGCTAGCAGTAAATGAGCTGTTTTCAGATGCTTTGACATAATGTATGAAAATTTGACTCAAACTGTGTGCTCTGCTTAGAAGAGACTCTTTGAACTCGCAGTGATTAGAGAAAAAGGGTAAATAGTAAGAGAACAGGTAAAGGAACAGGGAAGCAGGTAACTCCATGAGCATGTTTTTAATGCTTACATTCTGTATGAATATTGGTGTCACCTGTTACAAGATGAGTTTTTCCTAATGTTTCATGTATAATAGGACAGGCTATGCTTGAAAAAAAGAGGTCTAGATTACACAGAAATAGGAAGGTTCTTAAATAGTTCTTTCTAAAACTGCATAAAACTTGTTTTTCCTTGAATTCTACAGTATTCACTCATTCCCACTCACCTTTCAATCACTAAATTTCATCGTTGCTGCATTAAGTTCCTGACAGAGCATGAAATGCCCTCCCACGCACATGGGGTGCTAGACAGTGTTTTCATTACAAATTCCATGCTGGGGAGTCATTTTTCACAAGCGCAGTGCTGTCACGTTCTTCCTTTCTACCTGTGTGCCAGAATCAACAAATAATGTTGATACTTGTTCTTTCAGCTCTATGAGTCCTGCACACCCCTTGAGCAGCTGTCTTTTCTGTTGGTATGCCACAACAAATTGTTGCTATCCCTATTCTCTGAAGGAAATTTGCAACTAATGTGTTGCAGAAATGGGAATCTGAGGATTAATTCCAGCGGCCATTTTTATATCAATGGATGCTCTCTGACCTGTGTTTGACGTCCTATAAGGGAAAATGGTGTCCAGATATTGTCAGAAAAATAACTTAGTGTACCCTATTTTAAAATATTCTAAGCACAGAGTGGTTTTTATAACTGATGTAAAGTGAACATAGCCATAGACCTCCCAGTAAGGATCCTGCAATAGATGTCTAGAAATAACATGCAATATTCAATCTTAATTAAAAAAACCCAAACAAACAAGAGGATCTAATATCAACTGCTACCAATCAAACAAGTGCTTAATTGTTTAAAAGCATATAACATAATGTCTAGTGTAGCTAACACTCCAGTGACACTTAAAAGGCTAGTTTAGCTAAAAGCAAGCAACTGCTGTGAAAATATTGAGTGCATATACTAAGGTCATGTAATTTGCAATCATTTTAGTCAGTGCAAAGGAAATATGGGCTATGATGCAGCAGAAAGTCATGCTGAAGTTGAGGATCCTGGTGTTATAGTATTCCCTCAGGTGCAACAGATTCCAGGAAGATCAGGCAGATGTGCATGAGATACACCAAAATCAACACAAGAAAAAGCAACAGTTACAATAAAAAGTTATATATCCTTTGAGGAAGAGAGAGGCAGAAAAATGTTTAGGAAAACTTCAATAAAACGGAAGTAGTTGAGAATTAACCTCAGTTGTTTCAGGTTTTATTTGATGAATTTTAATGAGTGAGGTTAGAGCAAAATATGAGCACTTAAACTAATAAAGTCATATTAAAACTGCAGAATATTGGGGAACATGGCAAGAGATTATGGCATAGTTTTGTTAAGATATTAAAACTGAGAAAGAAATTAACTGGTAAAACAAAACTATCATTAAAAATGGAACTCTGTATCTTCATTCTCTGAGATCATCTAGTGATAGAACTAAAAAAAAAAAGGCTTAGTGGTTTGGACAAGATACTAGCTGTACAGTTGAATTTAGGAGTAGCATTTTGATGCTTTCAAGTGTGTCAGTGATGTGGACTGGTTTGGGATGAATGACACTTGAACTCTTTCAAGGGGTACTTGTGAAAGTAGGAGAATGAAGAAACAGAAGATATGGACAGGTTTCAGCTTCCTTCTCTGTAGAAATGCTTTAGACAAAATGAGCAAGAAAACACTAGCTTGTTCCAAAAATGCTGAAATGCTTGACATGTATGGAAGACCATATTTGTTAGATATTATTTCTGTTTTTATAGAGATACGTAAAGGTCAAGCACTCAGTAGCCTCCTTAAATCACAACAGAAAATGGCCTCCAGCCACAAAGAACATAAATCATAGTTTTGGGCAAAGTGATGAGTTGGAGAATGAGTGGTATTAATAATAGTACAGAGGTCAACAACCATATTTTTGAAAAGTCCTTGAAAATTTATAGAAATAGATTGCCATGGTGTGACAGTAGAAATTATTACAAACACTAGATAAATTTACTGTACTTACCTGTAATAATTTGCTGCAGCAATCATCACTGAAGAGTCTGTACGAATTACTAGGCGTATAACTTCAATAAATCTAAGACTATTAGTGTAAGCTTATAGCTTCTACATGAGCTTACATGTTTTGGCCTGAATATTTCAGAATTATGGTCTTGAATCTTCTTGTGACAGAATACTAGTGCTTTATCACCTCACTGGTCTGTCCAAATGAATCTTCATGAACTTCTTAAAGGTTTGTTATATAACTTTTCAAGTTATAATGGTTGCTTACAGTTTATGAAAATGGTAATGATAATCTTTGGTTTTGACCACATCACAAAGCATTGAATATACTCACAAGTATTTGATCATTAATGAAAAATTCTTATCCAGAGAGTGCTTGGGATGTTTTGGAAGTATCAGAAGACTTTGAATCCTTATATAGCATAGGCTTCTGTTCAGTTTTTCAGCACATGTGACCAGGTTTGGTAAGTCAAGGCTAATGAGAAACTGCTAATACGAGAAAATAAAACTGAGTTTCTGAGCATGTTTCTCTGTTGTTAAGATAATCTCGTCCAAATTTTAGGTGTATCTGATTCATGTATCCTGGAGGCACTGAACTTATAGCATTGAATTCCAGTAACATGCATTTATCTTTGAGGTGGAAGAAGAGGACAGTTGGCACTTGAGCAGATTCAACAGGGCTTAGGACTTAGGTCTTCTCACATATTTGTATATAAAAAGGTTTTTAAATCTTATTTTTAGACAGGGAATTAATTTCTTGCAGTACTTGCAATGCAAGCATTTCAGTAACTGAAAGTTAATGGTGAAACTGACTACTAAACCCAAAACTTCCTGAATTTGTGAATATTGGTCAAAGTAACACAAATATAAACTATAAATAAAACCAGAAGGCAATAAATGAATGACGTGCAGATGAAGTCCTTAGGAACTTTGAAGGGATTTCTGTACATCTCTTTTTCTATGGTAGTTCACCCACCAAGAAGGGTAGGAAATGTGGGGTTTTGTTTGTTTTTTTTTTCTCCCTTTTCTGAGGGAGGCTTCCAAAGAGGAAAGGCATGACAGTTTTCGGTTAGTATTGCAGATAGATGTAAGAGGGAGAGAAAGAGCAGCTGAAATACAATTTGTGTAAGTTGTTGCACGCTCTCTCATGCTTGCAATATAGTTAATTTCTAAGAGAATCTCTCTCCCACTTTGGCCTGGATTCTCCTGCTTGCTGCCTGGGTTCTCTGCTTGTTCTCCTGTCTGTTCTGGGATTTTGAGATTCAAATGGCACAGGCATAAAATTATAATGTCTCTAGAAACAAATAGTATATGGCTATTGCAGTTACCTGGGCCTGTTGGTCATTCTGAAATTTACAGTTAACACATGAAATGGGCTTGACATCAGCCTAAAAATAGCCTGTTGTGAATTGTGTTTGAATTTCACATCTTGTTCAGATGCAAGATTGTTTTTTCCACTGAACTTACAAAGGCTTGGTCCTTAATTTTTTTTAGGTAAATACACTTCTATTTTTGTCATAAATGGTGCAAATTAAGTATTCACATCAGAGACTGAAGTAGGACACAGTTGTAGAACGAAAAGGTTTATGATTTTTACTCAATGATCCTCTGTCTCTTCTGAGTTGGGGGACATTTGCATTCTGTTGATGTTCCCCATATCTGCTTGTAGGTATTAGATTCTGAGTAAAAAATATCACTACTGTGTAATCGTGTAATGAAGGAGATTGCCTGTTGTGTTTCCTGTTGTGGTGTCCTGTTCTTTTTTTTTTTTTTCCCCTCTCTCTCCTCTGGGGAAGACCATCCATTGCATATCAGCCTTTAATTTTTCCTAGCCCTGTGCAGTTTGTTCTATCTTCCTAACTGATTTCCCACAGCCTGGGTAGGGAAGACTTGATCTGATCTGCAGAGCTATGAGCTTTAAGGCTTATAGAAAAGTTACATTAACATCTGTCCAACAATTAATGTTTTACTATTAAAATTTATTGCTACCCAAACTACCTGGATGTTTTTCTATTTTAATTGATTTTACCTCATGGCAGTTTCAGACTGGACTTTGCATGGAGGTTAGGGCTTGTTTTATGAGAATGTATGTTCTTAAGGTGCTCTTCAATTCAGATCTAAATCTGTGTTCTTCATTTATATACTAATTTTCCATAATGGTACATTCTGACATGGTTGACTGCACATCATTTTTTAGACCATGAGAAAAGACTTGTGCAAGTCATGTTCAGGCTTTGCTTTTTTCTTTTCTTTGTTTAGAATATATATTAATATTTATAGGGAGGGAATTTATTGAGTGGTTTGGACTACACCTTCTGTGTGCTTGAGTCATATTCAAATCCAATGTTTCATTAAGCCATGGCAACTCAAATATAGTGTTTTACTGGGTTGGGTGGATTGTTTTGAAAACTTGGCTACTCTTGTGTCTGAAGAAGTAAGCCACTACTAAATGGTGGTAAGAGATGAAGTGAAACAGTAGCTTTGGTTATCATATTTACATATAGGCAGGTCAAGGACAGCCTAAGTTTTTGTCTGTTGTATTGAAATAGTACAATATCTCCAGATTTTTAGGTAGTTTGGGACAGCAGGCTGTACAAAGTGCTTGATGTTGATGCACTATAGAATCATAGAATAGTTTGGGCTGGAACCTCATCTTGTTCAGCCCCCCTGCAATGAGCAGGGGCATCTTCAACTAGATCAGTTTGCTCAGAGCCCTGTTCATCCTGTCCTGGAATATTTCCTGGGATGGGGCATCTACCACCTCTCTGGGGAACCTGTTCCAGTGTTTCACCACCCTCACCGTAATTTTTTTTTCCGTATACCTAGTCCAAATCTACTCATTTTTAGTTTAAAACCATTACTCCTTGTCCTATCACAACAGGCCCTGCTAAAAAGTCTGTCCTCATTTTCTTATAGGCCCCCTTTAACCACTAAAAGGCTGCAATAAGGTCTCCCCTGGAGCCTTCTGTTCTCCAGACTGAACAACCCCAACTCTCTAAGCCTGTCTTCATAGGAGAAGTGCTTCATCCCTCTGATCATTTTTTGTGGTCTCCTCTGAACTCTCTTCAACAGGTCTGTGTCCCTCTTATGTTGGGGGCCTCAGAGCTGGATGCAGGTGGGGTCTCACAAGAGTGGAGTAGAGGGGCAGAATCATCTCCCTTGACCTGCTGACCACACTTCTTTAGATGTAGCCCAGGATACGACTGACCTTCTAGACTGCAAGTGCATTTTACTGGGTCATGTCCAGCTTTTTATCCACCAGAACGCTCAAGTCCTTTTCTGCAGGGCTGCTCTCAATCCTTTTTCTGCCCAGCCTGTATTGATACCATGGCTTGCCCTGACCCATGTGCAAGACCTTGCACGTGGTCTTGTTGAAGCTTATGATGTTCACATGGTCCACTTCTCAAGCTTGTCCCAGTCCCTCTGGATGGCATCCCATCCCTCAGGCATCTCAAATTAACTAGCATGCAAAAACTGGTCTATTTTTCTTGGTTAAAAATGTATATGCCATCATGTTCCTTTGGATTTAAGGAACGTATCTTCATGTTTTGTTTGGTGTTGTGATTGCTGTAAAAGTATTAATTCAGCTCTTTAATATTTTGTGTATCACTTCTGATGTTTGTTGGGCCTTTATTCTCCTTCCTGGTTTTACTCATCCAAACCTCTTCTGCTCTGTATTTTCTAGTTTTGGATCTGAATCAACCCATTTGACATATTTCAGTTCTAATTGTCTACATGAGATTTTAATAAAGTCTATAAAAGAGAATCTGAGATGATATTTGAATTTAAAAAAAAAATGAAGTATCTCTTGAAATAAGGCATATAGTGTTATATTCAAGATACAGTAAGGTGCTTGTTCAAAAATAATACTAAACTGGGCACACTGTTTAAAAGTGGAAAATGATTTTGTGTAGGATCTATATATGAAAACATTTGCTTTCTTACTGGTCTATCCTTGAAGAGTGTGGGCTACAACAAACTTAGCTTAACTATTATGATACTGATAAACTTTGCTCTTCCTAATATTCAGTCTGAGCAGGAGACTGACACAAGCAACTCTATGAATTACCTAGAAAGCATTTTTTGCACTATTATCTGCTTTTCTTATTGTTTCTTCTAGCTTACTTTTTAGCTGACTGCATCTTGTTAAAAACCAAAGATTAGGAGGAAAGAAGCAGAAACAAACAAAAAGACTACGAAGAAGTGAGCAACCTGAAATAGTTAACAGTCCCTATGTTGCTTGCCAAATGTCTTTTTGTTATATGTATTAATAATGAAAACAGCAATAGCAATTCAATTAACTTGATAAAATATCTATTCACAGTTTTAAAATAATACATTTGGTGACTTTCTTTGCTCTATTCCAATATAAAAAAGTTAGAGAAAGCGTATTTACTCTTTTTTTTTTTTTCTTTTTTTTTTTTACTTGGAATGATTTGAAATGGCTAAATTTCTCTTTTACCTAAAGATGTCGGTTAGCCTATCTCTCTGTCTATCTCTCTCATAAGTTTTAAACATCATTGAAGGGTGTCTGTGCTAAACCTCAGAGAGATGTGTGGGCCGCTGTTGAATTCTACCTGAGAGGCACGAATTGCAGGCTACCCAGATGGCGGCTTAAACCATCTCAGTTTTGGGACTTCCTATGAAGTATTAGTTGAGCATGTGTAGGCATTCTCTAAGACCAGCCGCTGATGGTGTTGTGGGGCCAGACCTGCAATTGTGCTGGTGGAGAGCCAGACCGTGATTTTTCTGCTCAGTATGTAGAGTCCCCCCTCTTTGTCCAGGCAAGGGGGAGAG
This sequence comes from Nesoenas mayeri, assembly GCF_963082525.1. Taxonomy (NCBI): domain Eukaryota; kingdom Metazoa; phylum Chordata; class Aves; order Columbiformes; family Columbidae; genus Nesoenas; species Nesoenas mayeri. Next base: position 16,138,697 of record NC_137554.1, on the reverse strand, counting down.
CACCTGCCAGCTGGTGATAGTTGGTAGTTCTCCTTTGTAAAGCAGAAGTGTACTCAAGTGAAAAGTCCCGAACAATAATGCATTCTCAAAGACAGTAGTTGCTGCTCGTTTCTCTGTAAGTGTTAAAAATTTGGGGTAGCTTAGCCTGAAGAATGCTCTGGTAGTTAGATTGACTGTAATTTCATTCATTGCTTTTTCTGTCCAATTTCAATAGAAAGTGAAATCTGTAGTGAATGGTTTGCAGCAGGAAATATTTGAGTATTTTGTGAAAAGGAAATAGGTATGAGTTAATAAGAAGTGTTTACAAAATGTGTTAGAGGGCTTTTACTTAACCTGTTGGTGACAGAGCTAGAGGTGTTTGCTAATAAAGAATTGTGTTCCTACTGTTTTTCTTTCTGACATGGTAATTGTGTTATGAATAAATGTCAGATGCACAGCGTCTGCATGCTTTTGGAAAGGATGGGTAGTTGAAATAGTTTGGTAATGAAATACACCCTTCTGTCTTATTTTTCTAACATAGTTGTCTATAAATCTGAAAAGCTTATATTGTTTTTGAGGTGATCGAGATCATAAAGACTATTTCTGGGAAAATGAATGCATCTTTTTGTGCAAATCCTAGTTTTGTTTACGGAGATGGCTTTTTCATTTTGTCAAAACATGTTGCAGCAGAAATGCCGGATCCTAGGTTTTGAATCTTAAATGGTTTTAACTGTGAAGCGTGAGATGAGATTTATTTGGAAAAAGTTCTATTAAACAGATAATTTGCATTTTCATGGCTTTTTTCATGAGATTTCAGAGGTGAAATGTTGGTGCTTGAAAACTGAGGATTTAATTTCCAAAATAACCATTAAATAATAATTCTGTGTAAATTTTATGATGAATGTATTACCTGATAAACTGGAGAACCTGTTTAAAACCAGCTGTAAACAATGACAATTGCTAAGTAGAAAGTAATTTTACAGAAGAAATTAAAAGTATTGTCAAACAAAGCTATTAAAAAAATGAAATTAAATTACACGCTTAAGATACTGCTAACCTCTACAAGTAAATAACTCCTTAGATTTCACCCAGTTACAGTTGAGAACTGTAATAGGCCAGCATAGGTCTCAAGACCTGCCTGTAAAGAGCCTTTGGTATGAAGTAGCAACATAGGTACACTGCACAATGCAGTGTGATGCTGAAGAATCTAACAAAACTAAATTATTTGAATTTTTGAAAGGTGCTATTTTGACCATATTTTATATGCAAGTTTTAACCTTAATAAAACAAAATTTCTGAATTTGAGTTGTGTATAGGTCTGAATATATCTTCAACTGAAAACCATTTTGTTCTGTGAATATGTAAGGGACACTTGGCAGAATTACTTAAGAAAACCAGTTGATGGCTAGTTCTCATAAATATATTTTGTTCCCCAAATGAAACTTTTCGTTTTATTCCCAAATTTAAGAGGCTGAAAGGTTTAAAGTGTTTCTAAAGTAGAACTGATTTGAGCAAAAATATATCAGTGACATTGTGCAAGAGCATGATGTGCGTTTCCTGTAGTGGCTAATTGATACTGAGTAATTCAGTGCACTATATAATCCAGTTTTTACCGAAATACATAAATGACTTGAGAGAGGATTTATTGCCGGTGCCTTTGCAGGACAATAGAGCAACAAATTGAATGTAGGTCACTGGTGGGATGGGGAGTTTTTCACTGTTTCCCATTCAGTCTTCACTGGGGTAAGATGTTGTCCAAAACTCACAGTTCAGTGTAAAGTGTCAAGCAGAGATGCAGTTCATTTCACTATGTAGCTTTTTCCTCCCCCGGTGCTAGGCAAAAAGAGAATAATCTTCCTGAGGTGTATGAGGCATAGCAATAGCTGTGTGTAAGGCCACTGACGACGGGCCTAAATATACCTTGGGAGCTGCTTCGGGGCTTGCAGAGATGACTAGGAGGTGACATCACTCAGCACGTCACAGAAGATTTGCAAAGTAAAATGAAACACGGCATTAGGAAAGGAAACAATGCCACTGTCCAAACAGTTGGCTCTAGTTGTTGTCTTAATATTATCGCTATCAGAGTCTTGATAAGAAGGTGTAGTTTGCATGTGGTGTAATGATCCCATACAATGTATACTTGTCTTCAAAAGCTGTCCCTTCAAAAACAGTGGAACAAGGATTGACACTCTTTTTTTTTTTTTTTTTTTGGAAAAAAAACCTTGCAATTTTTCCTTTAAATACTTATAGGTAATGAATAGGAAATTTCATAGATGAAACAAAGGGCTAGCCAGTAACCACTGCACATGTTTGTCTTGAGGTGACTTTCTTTCACATGTAAGATATTTACTTGGCTGTTGTAGTTTCTTACGAGTTTATCTTACATATTGATCACCACCAGTTTATTTAAAAAGCACTATATATATATACACACACATACACACACATATTTTGAGATTTCAGCACTTGTGTATATGGCAGCCTCTCTTACAACTTATTCTGGTATACTAAATAGTGTTGAGCTGACATAGTTCTAGATTTGTTTTGAGATTCTGGCCCTTATTTTGATTTGGGGAGGAGGAGGACCTCTCTTGAGAGTTTTTCAGCTAGCTAAAAGAAAGGTTAGACAACCTGAGTACCTGATGTAGTGGATAATCTGTATAATCTGTGGGCAATAATCTAGGCGTTGGAAACAAGCTTCATTATGAGTCTTGAAGTATTAGCTCAGTGAAGTTAATGAAAGTTCTGAAACCACCTGATTAGAAATGTCGTCAGACTATCTTCGAAATGGTGAGGTCTACATTTTTGTATATGCTAACTTGGAGGCTGGATGTAGACTAGATATAAAATGGTTTTTCTCAGTTGGGGATTTTGTGGCAAAAAAATGTTTGTTTGAAGCATGATTGTACCTTAATTAGAAAACAAACAGGTTTTTCCTGGCCAAATTAGTATAAGGTTGCTTTAAATTAGGATAAATATTTTTTATTAATATTAATATTTTTAAACACACTTTAGCATGTGCTTTGTTTTTGAAAAAGTGGATTCTAGACCACACATCTGATTTTAAATAAATCCCAATGTTGTCCTACTTTTTACAGACATTTTCCTTATAAAAATAAACAAAATGGAATGTGAATTCATTTTTTTTTTCAGAATGTAGGAAAGACAAAGTCATTTTCCTATATCTAGCAAGCATTAGATAATACCATCCAAAACTTGATGAAAGAGATAAAATCCTAGGAACTTAAGCATAATGTGCACTTTGATTTTGAACTTTACAGAGTAATTGACATAGACTTTTTTTTTTTTTTTTTGATGGAGACTTGCCACCCACAGGTGGGTGGCATAAATTTGCAATCTGTCAGAGCCACAACCAGACTGATTTTAATCTTGCCTTTATGTGTATTATTAATTAGATTAACCATCAGTTCAGCAGTGCTAAGCATGCTGATGCTGGATGTGGAGTTAAATGGGAGTGCATGAGAACATTTCTATTCAAATTGTAGAGCTTTTAGATATTTCCTTACATCTATTTCCCTTGTAGAAGTGAGTAGTCCACCTGTGCCTTGCATAGTCGCCTAAATGCTAGGAAAAAGTGCTACTTACAAACTTACAGTTAACAAAATAATAATCACACCAAGTAGCATCACATGCCTCCCCCATGGTACAAAGTCAGAAGTACGGAACTCTCGTGGGACAAAATGTTTTCATCCTTCCCTGTTTCTAGCTTTGTTGGAATTTCTTAAAATTAATTGGTTTTGAAGCGATACAATGGTATTGTATTGGTCTGTATTAAAGTGAAAAGGCAGAGAGATGAGGGATGAGGTATGGCCAGGAAGGTGGTGAAATGGAAGAGCAGAGACAGGCTGCTCACACTGCTCTGGCTACTTGCAGCAGGCTCTGGGCCACAGCAGAGCTGCCGGGTTCCCTCCTCCACGCTTGGCTTTTCACGTTGGCCTGTGTTCTGCCTTGCTCTAGCCTTACAGCTGAAGAACATAACCTGTATGGCCAATTCCACTTTAATATTCTCATTTTCCCTGGTTAGATACGGTTTGTCCTTCATCGCTCTCTTTGCCCTCATCCTTTGCTTTTCTTATCACATTGTTTTGCAGCCTGGTGTACATCTCCCTTCATACACCGCTTCTTGGGCCTTTTCAGTTTCTGCGTTTCAGATTTGTTTCCACAGTTTCATTTTGTCTCTTGTTTTTTACCAGGCGACTGGTCTGGTTGTTCCTGTGCTTATTTTAATAAATCTTCAGATTTTTCTGCCTACCAGATAAATACTAAGTGCTAGAGGAGAACTAGAGCTCTATTGGAAATCCTGCAATTCAGCATATTTTTCTCTTATACATTTGTTAGAACTTGAATATGAGGCTGTCTTCCTTCATTTTGATCATGTAAAGAAGAAATTTTCAAGTGTGGTTTTGTTTGTTTCCTCTTGCATCTGATTCAGAGCATATTTTTGTTTGTTGAAAAGCACAGTGAGACTAGACTTCAGTGTTGTCGGACACGAGCAAACCTCTGGAAAGAAAAAGAATTGTTAGCACTGATGTTCTGATAAAGTTTTATTTCAGCTGTCTAAACTGAAAAAAACCCAATAACCAAAACAGAACTCTTGAAATGAAGCTGCAAAGAAAGAACTTAAACTGTGACCAAAAAATTATTCAATAGAATTATTTAAAAATTTTTAAATTTGCAAGTCATAATATATGTGTTAATTTATTTGCAGCGACTCGAAAGGATGTTTTAATGCTGAATTGTAGATTTTTCTTAAAACCAAGTTTCCCCTCTTATTTTTTAAAAAAAGTTGATGTTCAAAAATAGTCAGTTTGCTATACAGTGGAGGGGTGTTTAGGAACAATCATCTATGTATTGGTGTCTATAACAAATATTGATCAACGCATACATGTATGAACTGCTGTGATGTCTCAAGAGGTCAGAAATCTGGATTTACTTAGTTTCTGAGTTTCTCAGAGTTCAGTTTTAAATTCCCAGATGCACTAACTGATTCCTCATTTAAAACTGAATTAGACAACACTGAACACAAGAGGAGGGTTTAGCTTTTTATTTCTAATCAAGGCAGTACTTCACAAATGTGGCTGCAAAAACTACTACTGGTGTTTGAATACAGAAAATAAGGCTTATATCACAGAAAATAAGGCAATAAAGAGTTCCTGAGTGACAGCACTTTTCAGAAGCCTGGATTATGAAATCCAGAAGCTGATCAAGACCTTTCCAGAGAAAATGCTGTGTAGAAACAGCGAGAATCTTCTGCCAATGAGCAGCTCTGGGCTGAACAAACTGCACAAGGCAAGGAGGTGTAGTGTGCTCTGTGGTATGTTTGTGCTTTTTATTGTGCATTTCTGCTTATGTCTGTGTTTGCCGAAGCAGAGACTCCATTTAGTGCTGGCAGTCCAAGCTGTCTGAGGTGTGTCAAGGAGAAAAGGCATATAAAGAGGGGAAAAAAAAAAAAAAAAAAAATCTGAGAGACTGTTAATCATGTACCAACTTTTGTGAGTGTAAAAGTTTGGTGTCATGTCAGGCTGTGAGGCCATGGTGGTGACTCGAGTCACTTACATTCTCTCTTTGCATGGAGAAGACCCCAGCTTGATGTTCAGACCCTCAAGTTATGATGAAAAGATGACCCTGTGTTTCTTCTCCTGTGTGGTTGGTGCAAATGTGTTCTTCTGTGGCAGCTCCCACCGGCAAGGGCTGCTGTTCCCTGTGCCACTCTTGCTGCTACTTGTCCCCTCGCAAGTGTATGGGCAGAAGGCATATGGGGATGTCTTATCAAATTTATGTTGTTGTGTTACTGTTCAGGGCTGGTATGGTTTTAAATATTTGCCTATTTCAGGAGACACAAACGGAGTGCCTAAGATAATGATCTTTACTTGTTTGTATAGAAGCTGGTTTGGATGCTGATGCATTTGTTTGTTTAATTTGGGCACATATTTGATGCTAAAAGACAGGTCTTCAGCTCCTACTGTTGCAGGAGATAGAGTATGTGGAAGTAAGCCAACTGGGAATGTATTCTGGATGTTCCTAGTTATGGCTAAGAGAAAAGATGTGTCTTATTTAGCAGAGTGAGTAAGAGTGAGCATAAGCTTTTTTCTTAGATATATTTTTCTGTGAGGAATGAAAGTCTTTATTGCATTACACTGTTGAGAAAGAAAATCCAAAATGTAATTTCCACGTGGTTTCCCTGAAATGGGAAGTGAAGATGAATCTGGGTGCTGGTTTAGAGGCAGCTGTTTTCATGAGCATTTGAGAGAATGTATTGCTTTGGCCAAGTAAAAATAATAATGTAAGCTCATGTAGAAGTTGAGATGCTTTCTTTGTTAAGTCATGAGATGATTTAAAAAACTTTTCCAGTCCCCTAATATAGTGAAAAATATACTCATTAATAGATAGTAGCTAGTAGATGAATCTACTCAACTAAACTTACCTGTGTTTAGTTCTCATTCTGCTTTTTGTGTACATGTTTAAAACAATTTGCTCAGACACAGTGAAATTGGTTGTTTGTGTGGGTATAGTATCTAAGTAACTTGCATTTCCTTGCATGTTTGCAAGTGTACAGCTATGGGTATGCAGGGGAGTTCAACTATAAATTTATTTAATTATGTTAAGTAAAATGTTAAAAACAAGGTCAGCATACTCAAAGAGGTGTTATGACTTGGTACCATTGTATCAAAGCTTCTCAGCTGGTAGATATGAATCCATCTGAGAGAGTGCCTTAGACCTAATGATGGCTTTAAATTGATCCACGTTCACTTGGCAGACTAAATTCTTAAGGGAAAAATCCCCTTGCTGTGAAGCTTCTGAAAGCCAGAGGAGCCTTGAGTTGGCAAGGTGGTGAATCCTGTCAGAAATCCTTTTTCTTTGCCTGCTCTGTTGGATGTTAGTAAGTTGTAGTAGGCTCCTGAAGATGGAGGCCATGTGGTGCATGTTCCAAGTGGCACAGACAGTGGGAAATGTAAGTGCATCAGTAATCAAAGATCCACTGAAAAATTAAAATTGTGCAGCAGTGGCCTGGACTGTTTGTTACATTTGTGACCTAAATTTTGACTGGGAACTAGACCCTCATCTTAATGTAAAATAGTTAGCATTTGTTGTAATGCAGGTCTTAAAAGCTTTTCTCTATAGTCTGCAGAACAAGTGATACAAAAAAAAGGTATTGTATAAGAGTGGTTTTAATAACTGTGGTATTCTTGAACAGCAGTTCAGTAAAACTTTTCAAAAGTTAAATCTAACTTCGCAACAAATGCCATAACTTTTACTGAACTGATTCACATACTCACAAAATCCACATTGTGTGTGCTGTGCATGCTGTAGGTATCTCAGCTACAGCAACAAACTAACAGTGTTAATATATCTAAAAAAGACGATTCATACATTGAAATTATAATTACTTTTTTTTTGGTGGGAAACATGTAGCATCTTTTTAGGAACAAATTAACATTAAGCGAACTGTGACTTTCTTTGTTCTCATTTTATATTTCATTTGCTTTTCAGGTTTGGTTTCAGTTTTCTTGTTTCCCAGTTTTCGAGGTGATGTTTTTGTCATCAAGCCCCTTCAGAAGCTGACATCATTACTTTCCTAGAATGAGATTTCTTCTTTTCCTCCATTGCCTCACCCTCCTTCAACTTCTTATGTCTTTCTCCTTTTGACATCTCTCATCTTTTTGTAAAACTTTCGTAAAACTGACTCTCCAAACCCTCCAACTTCACTGTTGTCTGAGGATTATATTTCATACATCTGCCTTTGTTAAGCTTTACTTGATTTCACTGATTTTGATGCTGTCTCATCCCTGAAGCTACTATTTTTAGTATGAGTGAGTGCAGCAAGGGAATATCTGTGCTGTTGGAAATATATGAGAGCAGTAAAATTAGTGCTTGCAAGTAAAAAGGGAGATATATTGAGGGGACACAATGTTAAGGAGCATTACAGTTATTGTGGGATAAAATTACAAGCACTATGCTTAACAGCTTTGAAATTTTGGCATTGAGACTGTTTCAGTCACTTTGTTTAGCATTCATGAACTTGCATACACTTTAACTGATCTCTGATCTGCTTTAGATTTGAAGTTTGATATAAAAAGTAGAGAAGGTAGAGTAGAAGGTAGGTAACTCAAGTTATGTAGTGACTGGACATGGACTACAACTTCTAAAAGTTTGCTCCAAACCTGTGCTTACTGTGAAGCCTGCAAAGAAAGGTTCAGGTATTTGATGACTTCCCCCCGCCAAGGGCAGTTGAACCATGAAAATTTAACTCTCTTTACCACAAATATTGCCTTTTGCTGGGACTATAATAACTATGACAAACTACTAGGAGAATATTGGTATCACACGAGATTTATCTTTCATATTATATGTTATATAAAATCAGAGTGCTTATACAAGTTTGGTTGATCGCAATATATTTTTTCGCAGTTTTATCTCCCCAAAATATCTTTTGTGTGTTGCCTGCAAAAGATGTGGGAGCCTAATGTTCATAAAGCATGGCCTCTTCTGGTAGCTTAGTCTTGTGTAGGACAGAGAATAGTTTTCAGCACTACTTATGCTGTGTTTTCTAGGTATATTTGCTTGCCCGCAGTTGATCTTGGATTAGTTCAATGTTAGGCCTCTGCTGGGGCTGACTGTAGTGGGACTAAATAACACTCTGGCTATTGTGTTTGGTTTGGACACACCGTATTGGACTGAAATGCTCAACTCGATTCATTGAACTCTTCTATGCTGCTGGTGTTTTTGTCGTAAGTTTTTAGGACTGAAGTTGTCCGTAGATTAAGTTTTATAACCTGTTGCCTTTCTGGGATCTGTTCAGTCCTGTGCCCTTTCATAAATGCTTTTAAGCAAATTCCACACAAAATATTTGGAAATGCCTATAAACCTTATAGAGTAAAGGTGAGGTATAGTCCTATGTATTTCAAGAGGCAGTATTATTATATCATCATAAGTTACTGCTTCTCCTTTGCCCTGCTACCTTTGTCTTGCCAGCATATCTGATGGTGTGGCTGAGCTGGGAAATAAGCAGAGGAGCTGATCTGCCCTTTAGGATAACGTTTTAAAAAATCAGTCCCTCTCTCTATGCGTGTCAATTCTCTGATGTAATTTATGACATGACTATGCAAACAGTTGGGTTAGCACAGATAAGATAGTAGCAAACTGAAGTACAGGGCAGAAACAAGTGAATGAAGAGCACAAGGCAGAGGACAGAAATTTCTGAAGTCAATAGTGCTGGTGTCTTAATATTAAATATAACTAAATGGCTGGTGATAGGTATCTGTGGTTTGCTCTTATTAATCATAGTATCTACATCTAAAATACATAATATGATCACTATCACATGCTTAAAGAACTCAAAATCTTTTTTAATCTCCAGACAGAGAAAACTGAAAAACAAGTCTCTGTCTGAAGGACAACTCATATGAGTCACTTAACATTGTTAGATATATTATAAAGAAATTTGATACCTCTCTGCAGTTTAGGTCTGGTGCTGCAGTTCTTAGATTGTATCAGAAATGTTGGCCTCTGTGCATCTTCAGATACTGATACAACAGAAGAGTAAATCATTCTTCAAAATAGTAAAGTTGTGTTGTTGTTTATTTGTTTTTTTCTCCTGTAGGAGAAATAGAGTGACTGAAATCCCACAGTTGTATTAATATTAGAACACTCATGAATGCACCTGCCCCTCATGCCCCAAAATGACAGGAAGAGTTAAAGCAAATATTGTTTTCCTTAGTTAGGGATGGCATCATGTCATAGAACAAAGAATACTTTAAAAGTGGGGAGGAAGGACTTGGGACAGGACAGACCAGGTATGTAGAATCATTATGAGACCTGATTCTGACTCTTTTTAAATAATATGGGCGTAACACTTAATATGATGTTATGCCTGGTACAGAGGTGAGGAATTTTTGATCTTATGCAACTATCCCTGTGTTCAAGTACTTTTGGTTTGCTTGTATTCAATACCTTTGTACATTGTTTTACAATGTTAATAGGTGGCTGGCTTGGGAAGAAACATTGACCTAGATAGATGTATTTTAGATAAAAACGAAAATTCAAAAAAGAAGTAATTTTAAATGAACTACCCTTTAGTGTATTTTTTGTCTCCTTGGTCTTCTAACTGATCTTGTAGATGGTAAGCTCTCTGAGGTCTGGCTGGCTTAATTTTGTCATAGGCAGCATGAGGACAGCATCAGTACAAAGGAGGATATGATATCAGACAAACACTGACTAGCACAGTAGTTGTATTTTGTAGGTTATCACTGTTAAGTATAAATATATTAAAAACATTTAAAAAAAAAAGAAAATAGAGAGGAATCCCACCTTCCCTTGATTGTACAGTTCTGCAGTGGCATTTTGGAAATACAGAATTCTTTTTGAGCGGTAAGATATATACGAAGATAATACAACCTGCAAGCTGCTGCTTGTTTAAGTGAACAAAGCAAGAGAATAATTAAGCAGTAGCAAATAAATTTAGCAGTTAGTTTCTCTCATTTGTTTTGTAATTTTCAGTATAAGGATCTACCTCAAGGATAATTAGGTACAAACATAATGAGATTTTTTTTTTTTTTTTCTAAAGAAAGAATAGTTATATATATATATATTTAATCTAAAAGAACAGACAATTAGGGAGAAAACCAAACCACTCCTTTTATCAGGTTTCCATAGTAGAAGTTGATAGTGTTGCTGCTCCCATTGCAGGATGTCTTCTCAAGAATTTTTTTTTTCTGTTTATCTTGTATCAAATATGATTTTTAAAATAACAGTAGAAGATAGTTAAAATGAGTTCTGTTCTGTGTATCTTTTTGTAGTGTCGAAGGTAAGTGCAGTGCCTGTCCAATGGACTGATCCAGTCAGTCCCTTGTCTCTCCTGGTACAAAAGAGTGATCTTTAGAGTGTGAGCCTTGCAAGACAGCCTTGGGCTTTCTTAAGCCTCTGTGACCGAGTTGGAGGGTAATTGCATCAAAGAGAACAGCTCACTTCCCTTGCACTGCCTATGGTAGCAGGGGAGGTGTTCTTTCTCACAGAGAATAAGAGGACATGGCAGTGTGTGTTTACCTCTAACATATATCCTTATCTTCAGTAATTATGCACTGTAATAAATTCAGATTGTCACTCAAGTGTGACTTAGTACCATTCGGCATAGCCACACTCTAGTTCAATTTGTAGTCAATGGTTATAGTAAATTCAGAAAAGGGAGAAGTGTGGTAGTGACTGGTTCACTCAAGACAGGAAGAATAAGATCTTCCTCTGCTTTTAGCAGAAGAGAGGAAGAAAAGCTTCATTGCACAGTCTCCTCTGAATATCCTGCTTGTTAATATCAAAATTGACAAGGAGGCATCAGTTTAAATATTAAAATGAAATAATACAGTGGGAATGAAGAAACCACATGTCACTTAGACTCCAGGATGCATACCTGAAACAATACTTGAGGTGCAATCAATAATGAATACGAAAGCACTCCTAAAACATTTGTATGATAATTTTAAATATCCAAGGTCAAGAGCATCCAAATGTATAGTGTGGAAACTGGTGGTCGCAGTTTAGAGAATTTGCTTGTTCCTTTCAAATGTGTAAAAATAGTCTTTTGAAGTCTGTTAAAGGACAGTGACAAAAGAAATGTAACTTCAAAACACACACACCATTGATTTATGTCCATTCTTATTTAAAAAAGAATTCTGTTCAAAGTCTGAACACCTTTGATAAGCTCATTTTAGTTCACTAAGGATTTTAAATTGGATGCTTACATTTAGGAAAAAAATAGATTATATTAGGATGTACTGTTTAAAATGCAGGAAAAAGCTATTTTTTCCTTGATTGTTTACTGTTATGACCCATATAAAAATTGCAGTATCATCAGTAAGACTGTTCACAAAGCATTGAAAGCGAGCACTTGATCAAAGCTGTATACAGTTTGAAGATGATGTTTGTAAGTGCAGGTTATCCTTATAAAGTTTGTTACAAATGGAACTGGAATAATTTTGTAGGAAACCATTATTTTGCAAATATAATAGGCCCAGGCAGGAGCTCTCGGCAAAGTATGTGTTCTACCTAAAAGTAGGCACACCTAATAGGGCAAAAAGCCCCTGCTTATATCTCCCCAAAATCCTGGCTGCAATTTCCTTCCTCTGTTCCCCATTGGTTGGGTACTTCAGGGTTTACAGACTATCTCGACACACACAATACCCTTCCCCTTATCAATCTATTTAAGATATGGATTCCTGGTACTTTGACTACACTTCCCCCTAAATTAACTTATCAATACAGGTATCGGTATTTATACAGGTGTCAGTACATATTACTATGTATTACATTAAGAATTCATAGTCTGATGTCTCTTGGTCCTTCCCCTCTGCTGGGGTCAGGCACCAGGTCCTCAGTTATGTAAAAACAACAGTTCTTCATTAAATGTTCCTTAAAATTTAGTAGCAGCTAGGTTTTGCAGTACAGTCCTAGGCATATCCTTTTATATTCCTTTGCCCTCCATGCAAAACCTCAAATGTAATAAATGGACCAGAAAGGACAAAATCCTATTCTCCATCTTTCACAAGGATAGTATGCTTGAAGGCGGTCTGCACTCATGCTATTAGCTGTAGTGCTTAAGTGCTGTTTATATCACAGCAGTGCTTGAAGTAAGGTTGTAATTCTTCAAGCAACAGTTTAAAAATAAAAACCAAAACTCAAACCCAGCCCTAAAGCCCCCAAAGTGTGGTGAGGGTGGAAGATACTCACAGAATCAATACCACCAGCTGCAGGCAGGAAGTGGCTGCAAAAACTCTCTCCCTGCACTTGCTTTGGTGAGTCTCTCAGACTTTTGGACAAAAGGAACTGAGTGACAGGACTGTGCTGCTTGTGCAATTTGGACATTTTCAGTTCCTTATACGAGCAGAACTGTCTAGGGAACCTTTCATGCTTTTTGACAAGCAACTGTAGCCTTGGCACTGATCTAAAGTTTGAAAAAAATGGCATTTTAAGCACAACTTTTGTTTAATATTATATACCTTCCTGTCCATAATTGGGTACTGATTATTAAAGACTTGCTTATTATATTCCTAATAGTATGGCACTGAGTTTTATGATTTCCTGGAGAGTGTTCAGTTTTTCTTTTCTCTCTCTTTTTTTTTTTTTTTTTTTTTGCGTGTGTGTAAGTAATGTTTAGGAATAGTGTGTGCAGTCATGTGTAGTTATGTCTGCTAGTGCCACTATTCCAGTTTAGCATTTTGTGTGATCAGTGTATAACAGTGTGATCAGTATAACAGGGATAAAATATTAAAAATACTCCAAGCATGAAAAGGATGGTGGAGGGGTTTGGCTAGTGAGAGGTCTAACCTGGCCTTTACTGTTGTTGGAAGATACATTTACGTTTCTACTGTCCTAGAGAAAAACACTATAAATACTTTATGTCTGTAATGTAAACATATGACTTTCAAGTGTTGATTTGTATGATTTAGAGATGAGAAAAGTAAACAACAGAACTCTTAAGTTTTGGATATTTCTAACTTAATGTCACATGTTTTATTTTTGCAAAAAAGGGGAAGATATGCTCATCCTTAACCTGTCCTTTTGTACATCAGGTCATCTGTCCTCTTGTGTCTTCTACGGTGTTTTTTAAAAATTATGTTCTTTTGTATCTCTGTCTCAGCTTACCTTCCTATGGTGTCAAACTACCGTTCTCCCTACCCTGCCTCTACAAGGTTTTGGAGAAAATGTTGCATCTCCTCATGGCTTTTGAAGTCCCAGCAGTTTTCATCTCTGTAGTTAGCTTATCTACAAGCAGAAAGAAGAAACACCCAGGAGGTTTTTGTCTTGGCTTTTATTTTGGATTTGCTTGGAGGCTCCTGACTCAGGGATGTGAATTTCTCTGCTTTGGTTCCCTGGGACAGTTGGGCTGTTTTCTTTACTGCTACTGAGCCAGTGTTAAGTCTTGATGGGAAAGATGGAGTGGTCTACAGGTGTATTTCCTGAGGATGTAGCTCAGTGGAAATGGAAGAATGGACATGGATGATGAGAGATGCCAGAATATGGGTAGCTGAAGGTGATGTCAGTGAGGAAACAGGCAGCATCCTGCAGCTGGTGATTATCCCTGTGGAAAGTACATTTATGACTTTGCTTTGGATTGCAGCAATTGCTGCTCTACACCTAAAGCTTGGACTTAATTATTAGAATGAAGTGAAAATCAGTTTTCAGCTATATGTGACACCTCTGTAATCAAACCCAGGCTATTACATTTCTACTTGGTGGAGATCTGCAGACTGTTGTGTTCCTAAGGGGATGTTGGTGTGGGTGCCAAGGCTGTAAATTGTCTTCCACGTGTTTGTGTCAGTATGATTTCAACACTTGAATGTATGCCATAGCAGTATTTATTAGAGGCTTATTTGCATAGTTGATATTTGAATTTTGCTGTTTGTTTTTAAGGGCCCGTTAGGGGTGCCACTATGTGAAATAAAGGGTTTGCTTTTAGGCCATCTCTCCCCGCCCTTCTGTCTTTTATTTTGCCTTTTTTTGAAAATCTCTCATCTTTCTCCTTCCCTAGAGGCTTGTGGTTTGATTAAAACTCACCTGAACCAACGCACAGTACTAACATGATACCAGAACAAGGCAGATAGAGAGAAAACGTTCAATTTAACTTATGAACACCCTTTACTTGGAATAATATGCTCATTAGATTAGCAGCTGTGTAATTGCCCTGGAGTTGTCTGGCTACATGTACTTTTTCACATCTGTCAGCCAAGTTAAATGCAAATGTAGTGTAACAGTTCCTAGAGGTCTTTTGGTTTAAAAGTTAGTGATGGTTTATAGTAAAATATTAAGATGTGTTCCCTGCTCCCTTCTCCTTCCCCCGCTGCCCCACCAAATGAAGTATTGATCCAGGGTTGTCCATGGCCTGGAAAACTGCAAGGTAGCAAATGATAAATCTTTCTTCTTAACATAAGGTATTTGAGAATATGAGAATATGTTCATTTATAGCAATTTTATCTCTGAGTGACAGATATGCAAAATGATGATTTATCTTCTTCTCTTCTCACGCCCTCCTCTCCCCACTTCAATCTGATGTATGACTGAAAATAGCTTAATGAAATCTCACTCAGTATGTGGGCATGAGTAGCAGTTCTGCCTTTGAAGTATTTTGCATATAAGACACTTGGAACTGGCCTTGTAAGAGCCTTACCATAGTGATACAGAGTGTATATGTCTTCATTTTCTCTAGGAACATTGGATTTCTACTTGCATTAGCTTTTTGTTTTTCATAATCTGCCCATAGGTCTGGGTGGTGTATGTATATATCCAGTTAATTAATATATGCACGTACATATTTCAAGAGTTCTTACCTTTCAATACTCTTAATATGAGTAGCTAAAATATTCTAAGATGAACTTCTACTAGATTAAACCCTTTGATATTTGTAATGTCAAAACCAATATGTTCTTCTTTCAATCAATTTTATCATGTTATGAGGCAAGGAATAAAAAACACAGGAAATGTAATGTAGCCTTGATAAATATTCTAGGGTATGTCTAACTACTTCATAATCATGATTGTCTTGCTGATAAATTTTACTTGAAAGTCAGCTGGAAGATGATGCAGAACAGAATATAGTATTTCCCTTGTATAATGTATCCTGTATTAAATGAGCAAGTGCGTTCTTTGCCAATGGAAATTTGAGTGTGGTCAAGACAGGCTTTTGAAGGAATTGATTCTTGAAATGACAATAGATAATTATTCTAATATTGCATGGAAAAGTGAGGGATGCTAGGGTTTTGTCAAGTGTGGTCAGAAAAACATCCTTTCTTTATAGTAAAATACAGGTATCCTCGCTTTTCTGAGATGGCACATAGCAGCTCTGTAGTTTCCTTGGACATGGTGGTGCCTAAATCAGTCTTATGCAACCATTGAGCTCTCTTTGCTTGAAAGTAGTTAAAACTACATGCAAACCAGGTATTATTTTTTATATACTGTTTACACAGCTATATTTTATGCAACTGGAAGTCAGCAAACCAAACACAACTATTTCAAAGTCAGTTGATAAGGGGCATTGTAGGCATTTTTTTAGAGATCTAAGGTCTTCTTGAACGTAAGGATGCTCCAGATCATCCTTTCAACCCAGAGACTGGCGGCGAGACAGACCATAGCCAAGGAGTTTATCAGGTCTCTGAAGGATTTATTTTCCTTAATAACTGAAGATTCTCCCCCAATTTGACACAGTGAAGTAGGATCTGTTTGGGAAGAAACTCATGTACGTTTAACAAAAAGTATCATAGCATGTAAAAAAGTAGGTTGGTATTGGAAGTATTTTGCCTTGGCAAATAATTGCTTTATGTTATGCTAATCTGTTTCTATGTACCTGCTAAATAAATTCACTTTGAGGGAGACAATAAAGCTAAGTTTTCAACACAATGCAATACTCAAAATACCAAGCCCAGATTTTGGAAAAAAGACTTGATACATAATACAAGTGTAGATTCTTTGTGACTTTTACTGTGTCTTGGAAGAACATATTGTGATTTAAGTGCATACGTGGAAACAACTACTTTGAAGATCTACCCCACAAGTGAGGTTTTTTAGGTTTTATTGGCATAAACTATGAAATTGTTTGCCATCAACATTTGTTGATCACTTCATGTTTTCAGTTGAGGTAAACATCAGAAATATAAATATGGCTCTAGTCCTGACAGCAGCTGTCAATAGCAAGGAAATGTTGCCTGTTTGGGGAGACAGTTGAGTCGTAAAATTACTTCTGTTTCTTTTAAAAGTGGAAAAGTACTTTTAAAACATGCTTCGTCTGGTCTTGAACTATGTGATTTGTAAGATATTTTTTAAGAAACAAGACTAAAAAGTGACTCCACAAAAATGCCTAATAAGACACATTTTAAACTTAGACATACCACTGCTACAGAAATAAGTAAAATAGTCCCTCTAGTGTACTGCTGCTGTAAGTGTGTGTAGGAATATCTGATGTGATTTACTGAAGAGTATGGCTGCAAGAAATTACAAAATAACGTTTTGGCAAGGAATGCGAAAGTGCTTACATAAACTGGGGAGTCTGACCTGCAACACTAAGTCACAAGAAACAATAATAAATACCAAGCCAAAAACCGCCTGCTGTTAGAGAAATGAATGAAATAAAAAGTTAATGTGTAGTGCAAGCCCACTGCTCTTCCCAGCTGTGCCTGAGACATGACTGAGGAGCAGAGCCGTTTGCCAGGCTGTGGGCTGATATGCACTTCCTCTTGCAGGGCCGGAGATTTGAATTTTGTATCATATTTTGCATAAGCTGGCTATATACTGATAAACCAACTTGGATGTTCACATTTTCTTGAAGCAAGTGTGGCTTCTATGTGACTTCTAAAGACTTGCTTAGTCTCTGTCTGACAGCATTAGTCAGTGCAAAGGAACTCTGTTGGTGTGGGTGCAGGTGGGGCTTCCTTTTATGCCTGAAAGTCTCTTGCTGGCATCTCCCAGGTTCAGCTTCACTGCAGTAAAGTCATAGAGTTACTGAGTGTTCCAGTATGAGGGGATGTAGTCATTGCAGGATGTTTTGGAATATAAGTGTTTCTTTTTTCATGTGTCATAGCTAGCCAGCGCATAAATACGAATCTTTACATGGTACGTAGTTCTCACTACCTGTTCCTGTTAACAATGTGTGTGCAAAGGCTCTGCAGCTCTTCGTACATTTGTTTCTTGCAGAGCCAGCCCTGGAAGCCCTGTTGTTCTGGACTTTGTACAAGCAAGGCGTGCTACTTTTGCACTTAAGCCAAGATGAGTTTAGCCTCATTCTAAGGTACAGGAGCATCTGTCTGAGTCCTTGTTGTGGAAGAGAACTGGGGAATCATTTAGGGCTAAATGTGTAAAACGGATTAAAGCTCTGCTGAAAGGAAGAGAACAAGGGAAAAAAAAAAAGCTCATGAAAAGCATTAAATTGAATGTTATGGATTTTCACGTGTATGGTACACTGTAATTTTGGAGTTCAAAATTGCACTATATTATAGCTTCCATCATATCAAATATATAGGGATTCAGAATAGCACTGTTCTGAAAAACACCAGAATCTTTGTTGGTTTGAAAGTCAGACATTTTGCTGGGTTTAGTTGTATTGTTTTGATGAATGTCTGTTGAAACTGTTACTGTTTTTCTGACAACTCAGCCCATACAGAACTGTGACCTTCTGTATAGACCAAGAAATTCTGGAGCTCTTAAGAGTTCTGCAGTGGCTCAGAAGCAAAGATCTGAAACGTCATGTAGAAGGAGAATCTGTTCTTGCCTCACTTGATCTTAGAGCAAATGTATTTACAAGCATGTGATGTTAAAATAGTGTGTTGACCAGAAAGTGGTAGTTTCATGTGTGATTGTGAGTTACCTTCCCAAAAATTTTTTTGGTACAGATCTCTTTAGTATTATCTTGAGGCAATCATAATTAGCTGTAAAGAGTAAGCCATACTTCTGCTGGGTTTAATTATGCTGGATAAAAGTGAGAATCCCTCTAAGGAAAAGGGTTTGTGTGGGTGTAATATTTTGCAAGAAGATTTCCGTGTGCTGGGAAATAACACGTTGAAACACGAAAGGGATATTTAGTTCACCAGACTTACCCCTCTCTGTTTCGATAATCATTAAACCTCTTTTCCTATGATATCTCCAATCAATGTTCACCAATCTGTCAGAACAGCACAATTTGCAAGCTATTGAATTTTCAATTAACTTCTATAGAGTCTTGTCTCACGTGGCTTAGCAGTTCTTACCATCCTGCACTGGGATTCTTGCAGTTATGCAGAGACAGGTTCTTGTCTGGTACAGAAACCAGAACTTCCCTGAAACAGCAGACTGTTAAAAGGAATATATATATATTTCTTTTTGACTAATGTGAAATAGTTTTTAATTAACTTTATGGTTTATTCAGTCATCTTCTATTCACAGTTTCCAACACTTATTCTAGGCTGTACTGCAGTTCTTCTGTTAAATGAGAATTAATGTACCCATACCTTTGATTATTTAGGTGCCCACATCTATTGGCTTATTTATTTTTATTATTTGTTGAATTTTCTGTAAGGCAAACCGACATTTTCTCTGACATTAATTTTCACAGCAGATTAAATGAACTCAGTGCTCCTTTCACAGGAGTAATATCACATAGTTCATTTTGAATTTTGTTCATCTGCATATGGGACCTGGTTCACTTTGGAGGCTTTGTAGTTTCATTTTAAGCTCTGTAGCTGGGGATTATTCTGTGGTTTTTACTTTGCCATTCTCCTGTGTAAACATGTCATTGTCCTTCCTTTGAGAGATGTGCTTTTAACTCTGTGTTTTATGGTCAGGTTAGTCTTGTAATTAGAACTTCAAAAATAAAGAATTTTAATTGTAGAGATTACTCCCAACTGCCCATGGAACACAGAATTGCTGTACTGAATTTTGATACTACTGATAAAAAACTTATTTTCAGATTTCACTTCAGTTTAATACAGAATTGAATTTGTAAAGACCCAACCTGAAACTTCTGGGAAGTTCAGGGGAACCTTGTAATTGGAAGTATGGAAATTTGAGCAGGGTGTAATTTGGCTCTTTTTCTCTCTCTAACAAATAAGGCTTGCCAGTCTGATAGTGCTCAAAATAAGAGAAAATATTTGTGACAGAGGACATAATAGGCAGAGTAGAAGTTGGTCTTGTGTTATGGTAGCTGACAGCAAAATAACTCCCATCTGTGTGACCATGTGTATGTGTATTCTACTTTCCCTAGTGTTCTATTTCTCTCTTATTGTATACTCTTGAGCACTTACAGGAGATTACAGACTGCTGCCATCTTCTAAAAAGAAATAATGCTTATGGGTTCAAATGTGCAGCTTCTTTAATTGTTTGGCTAATAAGAGATTACGTTCCCTTTGCAAGCCAGCCCCGAGATGTGGTGTTCTGCTGGTTTGGCATTTGGCTCCCTCTTCTGGCTGGTGTTTGGAAAAGCTCAAATTAATACGTTCTGATTTTCTTTCTGGAGATAAAATTGAAAAAAAAAAAAAGTCTTCAAAGGAGTCTGTAAGATAAAATTTGATTGCAATTACATCCAAGTCAAATTGCATATTGAATGTATAATTTGTGACACATATGACCTGTTTTAAAATCCACTTCAAATGGCTTTTACTTGTGCTGAAACTTCTAAAGAAGAGATTTCCCTTTTCCTCTCTTTGTGTTCCCATAACATCCCTCAGCACAAAAGCACTGAAGACCAGCTCATGGGAAATCCATGGACATTCAGTGTGCTCAGTGTTTGGCACAGCCAGATTCTCTGTCTGCATAATTCCATGTAAAATGGTCTTGCTGATAATTAAACAATAGAGAACAAAATGTTTTATTGCTTTGTTCTACAACTAATAATAGTTTCTGTTTTATTCTTCTCTAGGTGATAGAAACACTTTCAAAACTTTCTCGCACTCCTATTGCATTAGGCACAGGAATAAGGTATGTTATTGCCCTGGTGAATGGTGGGCCTCTTGCATGATGCTCTTTGGAAAAGTTGTAAGAGGCAGTATAGGCAGTGTCCCCCAGTAAGAACTTTTCTGGTTGTAAACCAGACTGCCCAGTGGACAGCTAAGCAAGGCTCTGGACCTCTGAGGAGTTCCGAAGGGTACCTTCTATCTCTGGTATGCTTACTGAAGTGCCTAAACTACATTTACTTTTTGTGGTGAAACATGAGGTGAACAAATGCATGGTTAGTATCACAGAACTTGTATGGTAATTGTGACAATGGATTGCAAGTCAGACTGATGCAGATGCAGTGCTAACCTGTGTAAAGACAAATGAGATTTTTTTTTTTTTGGCCTTCTAAATATCAACAAAACTGTCAAGTTTGTGAGATTTTCATTTTAAAAAGAAACCAAAATACCCCAACCAAACCTAACCTCATGAACTATAATTGTGAGCTGTGAGAGAAGGTGAAAGACTTCATGCTTTGGTGTTCTACATAATTTGAAAAGCTTGATTCAGTGGTTTTGTTGTATATGAATGGGTGATGTTCTTTAAACACAGACAAAATTCCCTAGCCGGTCCTGTAATCCATGGCCTGTGGTAAATAGTAGTTAATATTCTCAGTTGAAAAAGTGACAGTGATGTTTGTTAGTAATGATTTATAACCCAATCTAGTAGGGTCTTTTATTAAGTATCAATTAATATATAGAAATCTAGATACAATGTATACTGTTCTGTAGAGAAAGAGGGGAACCTACAAACACATTAACATAGAGTAATCTATGTAAAAAATTTAGAAACCAAAAAAAACCAACCCCACTATGTGATTAGGCTAGTGCTGTCTATAACTTATGCTATTTTTCTTTCTACAGACCCTTCCCTACAGAAGAAAGTATTGATGATGAAGATATCTACAAAGCTCTTCCTGATTTAATAGAGTATGTTGTAAATCTCTAATTAAATTATACATTTTGGCTTTCAGTTGCATGCTAGCTATTTGATTTTAAAAAAGTTTTGTTAGCCATTATGCTGACCAGGAAGAATTAATTCTCAAAGCTTACCTGAATGATTGTAATACATTTGTATATATAAGGAAGCACGTTTCATAGAGGGTGCTGGTAGCAAAATGGCTCACAAATGTGTTTTTAGATTATCTGTCTGTACTATGAGAGTGCTTTCATAGAATTGTACTATCAGTCGTAAGGGACCCAAGGAAATTGTCTTGAACTTGCAATGAAAATGTGTGTTTGGATCATAATTCAAGTAGGTAATTTCCCTAAAAATCAATATCACTCTTCATATGGATGCATTTACCTATCTGGGTAAATGTTTGCAGGATTATTAATTATTGACAATTTTCACAATGGCTTTGAGGTACAGACAAGATAGACATGAACATACTGTATAGTATTGAATGCTGGACTGCAACTATATTTTGCAGACTGGTGAGCTAAATACATCTAGGCATAAAAAATTGTCAGGAATACTCTTGTATCCTATGCTTGAGATATCTTAAGATCCATTAGGTAGGAATCATGTTGTACAAGAGCTAGGATCAGAGCTTGCTGTCCCAAAACTGAAAGTTCACCAGCGCTCACCTCCCTAGTGCTCATCTGGCTCTGTCTTGGTCCATGTTGTATGTCACTTGCTTCCTTGCAGTGAAATAGCTGCAGTTCACACCGTGGGTTTGTTTCTTTACTGCGCATAAAGAAGGGAAAGCTCACCATGGTTGGTGTCGCTCAGTTTATCACTTTCTCTGCAGAGCTTCTCCCTGTTACCTACTGCTGTCTGTCTCATACGCAGCTGCTTCTCACTCTGTGTAGCTAAACATGCAGAAGGTGGGAGTTGCTGACTCCTCTGAGACCCAAGTGGGCTAGAGGTGATGCTCTCATTTCTTACATGTGGTGACATTAGCACTGTTTGAAAATCATATTTCTATCAGTTCTTAAATAGGTATACAAATTCAGTATTGGGAGACCATCTTTTGTTTAAAAACAAAACAATGATTTAACAAATCATACCAAAGAAATAGAGATTTGTAGCTCTTCTTTTGTATCAAATTACAAACACTCTTCACTGAAATATGATCATGCTGTCTCAGTTGTGGAGGAAGCAATTTGAGAAGTACTCTCTCTTCACAAGAAACAAAAGTGCTAGTGAATAATGCAAATGGCCCACATTTTTTAGTTTATCTTAATTAGCAAGTGTATTTGACTAAAATTAATTTAATTGTCCCTAGGGTTTAAATGATGTCTAAAGAATTTAGAATGAATTTAAGGGTTTCCATCAGGAAGAGAAGTAGTAATTAAATGTTTCTATCCTTACTCTGCTTTTTTTGCCAGCTTTTGTTCGCTGGAGCGCAGGTGGTAAAATGGTGTGTGTCTGTGCTGCTTATGGCACAACTGCTAGTGTTTAATGTGAAATGGTAGCACACCATCGTCACTGGTGCAAGCTGAAATGTTAGACTAACTTTGGAGCACCTGAGCTTTCTAGATGTTCCAGGGAATGGTATCTGTTGGAAAAGGAAAGGATGTGAGCAATTTCTGTCTTCTGTTGAATCCCCCAACTACATACTTTTAATCATTCAACCTGCTGTAATTTTTAACACTTGCTTACTTTATCTTTCTGATGTCTTTGATTAAAAAAACCAACAAACCCACACCAAAACCCATAAAAAATCTCCACCGAAACACCAAACAAAAAAAGAACCAAAACAAAACCAAACAAGAACAACAAAAAACTACAAAACCAAAAAGCCTCCCATATTTAATGAGAAATAAAAAATTCACTTGATTTCTGTATATAGTCCTGACTATAGACATAGTGATTTTGGTTGGTATTTCTGAGAAGTCCATGTGGCAGCTGTTTGGTAGCAATTCACACTCATTTAGATTTCTTTGAAATAATTAGTTCTACCAGTAGGGCTTCTGATGTCCTGTTCTTGAGTACTGACAATCCACTTACAGAAATGGTTGTCTTTCCTAGCTTTAGCAGACTGATCCCCAGTTTATTTTTCTTGAAGGCATTTTAGTCTTCCAGCATATTAAATCTCAAAATTATCAGCACATCAGATCAAGTTTCTGGATTATTATGACTCGACTACTTTTAGTATCTTGTAGCGTTCTTTTCTAGACATACCCTAAGAAGCGTGGGTGAAAGAGATATTATGGGCTTGATACAGTCCTAGAGTGAAGTAGGCAAAACTGCAACAGAACTGACTCTAATGAAGCTGAATTAGCTGAGGGTAGAGTTGAGCATTGGCTTTATGCTTAGGTAGTTCTGTAGTCTGGGTAATAGGAGGACACTTTGTGTGCATACTCTATTTTGTTGAACTGTCTGTTTTTCCAGTTTGAAAGGTTGCTTTTATAATTTCTGGGTAGCTGAAGATTGTCATGAGGTGATCAAGATACTGGCTTATGGTATAGTGGTAAGGCTCTCAGCTGCTGGCTCAGCAGTCTTTAGTGTATTGTACCCCAGATAATCCTTTCTTTAGGCAGGAAAGAGACCTGTATCAGTGTCTCTCATCCCAGTGCAGTGGGATGCCAAGCAGTAAGGAGAGGCAGCTCCTCTTCTTAATTAATCTGTTTATTTACTGTAGAAATCTTTTCCTATGAGGAGTAGTCCCTTGTAGAGCTGATGGTAATTTGCCTGTGCTGCACAGCTTTTATAATTGTCTTTTCCTTTCAGTGAAACTGGTGTTGATGAAGATGAGGATTTGTATGATTGTGTCTATGGAGAAGATGAAGGTGGGGAGGTTTATGAAGACCTAATGAAAGATGAAGCAGCACAGCAACCTGTACGTTTTCCAATTCAATAGCAGTTATATTTTTGAAAGTTAATATTTATGAAATTACCTCTTTATAGCTAGTTTTACTGAAACTTCACTCATGCTCAGTTGCATCCTGAGCTGTCATATGCAGTGCACAATCTATGTAAGACTTTGCAGGCTGTTTTGGCAAAAGGTTGAACATTAACTATGGTAATTTTTTGAAAGAAATGTAATTTTTCAATGAAATGCAGTAATTACTTATTTGGCTAAGTTTTTCAGTTATAAATAGTAAGATTTACCAGCTATTTTAAGAGCAATTAAATTAACTGCTTACTTTGAAGTGTCCTACTTCCAAAATTAAGTTATGATATCGTGAAACACTATTGTTTCAGCTGCAATTTGGACAGCTAATCTAACAAGGATAACTGATAATTATTTCATACCAATGAAATTGCTACTTATTCAACCATGTATTTTTTTGTTGATCACTACATTGGTCTTATTACTGAGAATGATGTAAGTAGCTTACTTATCATATACTGTGGTCAGTTTTTGAAACTGTCTTCAAAAAATCTAAACTTAGGCAATAAAATTTAATTGCTAATGGGAGAAGCCCTAATGTTCTTATCTGCTATTCCTCAGAAATGTCTTTTCTGACATGGAAAATGTTAGTCTGTGACCATGACAAGATGTTTTTTAGGACAGTTGTTTTCTTCCTATATATTGACATGAAGCTGTATTATGCTTCCTGTTTTCTTAAGCAGTAAATGTGGAACATGCCTTTACTTTTCCGTATTGCTTTTTAGTAATATAGTTACACGAAGAAGTGAGAAATTCTAAAGTGTGGTGTTTCTGTGTTTGGTTGTGTGGTGTGTTTTTATTTTATTTTATTTTATTTTATTTTATTTTTTTTTTATTTTATTTTTCCTTTCTTTTTTTAGAACAAAAAAACCTTACCCACAAATCCTTTTGTATATTTTCAGTACAAGTGTGGGAGATGTCTAATGTGATTTATGTTCTCTGCTTTTACAATGATTCCTGAGAGTTATCACTATCTTGTCTTTGGGAAGATTGCAGTCTTGTTTTAATCTCTATTGTTTTAAAAATACTGTTTTCAAGCCCGTTTTTCTTTTAGTACAAAGCCCTGCAGGTAATGCGTATAAATAAAGGATGAGATAGGCAGGAAATTATGTTAGTTTTTCATGTTTTACTTGATTTTGTTTACCTTGTAAAATTTAGGTTATTCAATGAAAGCCGAATTAAAAAATTGGGTTGAAAAATACTGTTTTATATCTAATGAAGTTTCATTCACTTGCAGGCAGGATGTTTTAGAAAAGTGTTTGAGCCATAGGAAATCTTTACTGTGATCTCATTTTGAGGTTTTATTTTATACTGAGACTCAAAATGCGTTAAGTTTTGGGTTTCACTTAATGAGTGTGGGTGGCTTATTTTCTTTTCAGATGTAACAGTTGGTAATCTCTTGCAGCTGGTAGTGTGTAAACTTTCTCTTGTTCTTTATTTCCTGTTACAAATGTCACTCTTGCATATCTGTTTTTCTAGCAAATGATTAATATAGCAATCAGCACTCTCACATTCTAATTTTAGTTGCATCTTAGCCTATATACTTCAGATTGAACAGACTTGTGTTTGTATCTTATAGAAAGTAAATGAAAATTGAAAACACAGTACAGCAAAATATTTTTTCCACAACATGTAATGAATGGAGACATTGCAATTGTTTTGCTGTGACAGCTTTCCTGATTGTGGTAATTATTTCTAGTATGTGGTAATTTCCTCTCAGGTTTATAAATATATGGCATGCTAACATGATGATTTTTGCGCAGTTGTTTCATTTGAATCCTACACAATAATTCCTTGGATATGAAAGCACTAACACAGGACAATCTTCAAGGAGATTTTTAGAAGAACCCAATACTGTTCAGGGTCTCCAATAGCAGCCAAAATGTTTTGCATCTTCCTCATCCTTGATTTGTCATTGTTATCTTGCAAAGTAAACCATTCCGCTAATTTTGCTCTAGCAATAGCTGAATTTCAAAGGCAATTTTTCTCACTTGTACAGGTATTGCACATTAGTTCTTATTTCATCTCTGTTTTTGTTTATTGTACTCAAATTCTAGAGGTTTGTGGTACAGATAGGAAATTGATATGCTAATTTCTGCCAAAAGCACCTATGTGAATGATCTGTTTGGATTAGGTGAGCGCAAAACTGAAGTGAATGATTTTAAGTGGAATCCCAGGATTTTGTTTGCATTGCTCTTATGAGAGTTGGTGAACAACAAATCACCACATTTTGTGAGTGGATATAAACTCCTATTGGGTACAACAACTTCTTAGTTGGTGCAAATACTGCAGGCAATTTGAACAGTATTGGGCTCACAAAGGTAAAGGTGAAAAATAACTGAAAGCCCGAATAATGTCAAATTCTAATACTTTATTGAGATTAATTAACTATGGTTAACTGACAGTGCCTGCTTCCTCCTGCCAAAGAATTTGGGAATAAATGATAGATTTTTTTGGTGAGGCTTGTACCAGATGATGCACACCTCACAAAGTATGTTTCTAATGATAATGACAGACTGGATTTTTGCAAAATGGTTACTTCTGTCTGCAGCTGATAAGGATGGCACTTTAATGTTTGTTTTGGGAAAATTAATAACTGCACCATTTGGGTTTTAAAGAGTAATTTGTGAGATAACACATCACCTGGTAGACAAGAGTGATAAGCCAAATTGCAGTTGCAGGAGCTGCTTGTAAAGTCACATGGAGACAGAAGGGTAGAGGAGATATGTCAAAACAGCAAACAGAAGGATGAATGGTGACAAAGCTTTATGTGCCTGTATGATTTGCAACTTTTGTTCAAAAGTTAGAAGTCTTCTATTGAATGGAAAGAGCTGTAGTACTAAATTTCTAGTCCTGGCTCCTCCTGTATTTGAGCAACTTGTAGTCATCAGGTCTAATATGTGCAGGATGTGAATTCCCTACACTGGGTTAAAAAAGATAAGGTGTAGACAGGGATATGCTGAAGGATCCCCCGGAAGCTTATTATAAACTGATAAATGGCCTTCAGAAAGGATGTGATATTAATAGTACTATTCCTTATTAAGCTACTGCTTATTGTTGGTTTTGGAGAAAACATTTTAGATCAGTTATTGATTTTAATTGCAAGAGCCTATCTAGTTACTGTGTCTGGTCTCCAAGCTAACCTTTATGTCTCCAGGTGTTTTGAGTCTTGCTTGACATGAATGCTTCCATACCTTCTTCTAGGTATCTTTTTTTGAAATCAGATTTCTGAGTTATTTTTGTATGTTTTAAAGAGTCCAGTGCTGATAATTACTTCAACTTGCTATGAGTTGGGTGGTTTACAAGGAAAAATCCTGGAGTCTTGTTGAAGATGCATGCATGTTTATGCAAGAGCTGAACTTAGAGGTTGCTGCACTTCCTGATTTGAGGACATGCTCATATTGTGTCTGAAGAGAAAGCTCTCCTTGAGAACTAAAAGGGATAAGCTAAATAAGTGCAGGGATTAGGCTGAATCCAATATTTATGGCAATGCAAATTTATATGGTTTAGTCCTGTTAAGTTCAATGGAATTATTAACTGCTGAGTATTTTAAATCTGAATGTAAGTTAAATGTGACCTTGTATTTCAGCTTCCAAAGTATATGCAGAGTTCAGTGGTTTATGTCTAAACATTAACTTTTCATAATATTACTTTGATGATGAATTTTAGTAAAACTCTTAAAGTCATCAGCTAATTGAACATTAAAATAGTATTGGTTATTGCTATCATCTTTGGAGGCTGCAGTACTAAGAAAATTTCAGGAAGCAGTTATCCTAATTGGTTAATTCTAAACAAATAAATAAATTTGTTATCCATTAGGTACTTGTTAATGGCTTGACTCCATTGTAATTGCAGAAATATACTGAAAATGACATAAGAAGCTGTTGTCTTGCTGAAATAAAGCAAACTGAAGAGAAGTACACTGAAACTCTGGAGTCAATAGAGAAAGTAAGATACGACTTACAAAATTGTTACGTATGTGGTTTTATAACAATCTAGAAAATATAATGATATAGTCAATACATATATGCATTTTTTTTCCTTTCAGTTTTTCATGGTGCCATTGAAAAGGTTTCTGTCAGCATCAGAGTTTGATACTGTTTTCATCAACATTCCTGTAAGTAATTGCGTATTTAATAAACAGATATAAGGTTTGTAGTATGTTGTGTGTTACTGCACAAAATGATCATTTGAAATAAGGTGCATGATTGATTTATGTAGATGCTAGGGTAGCTGATAAAAAAAGGATGTGCACGCTGTTGTTTTTCTGCTTGAAAGAACAGGATAAGCGAAATAGTATTATCATGTTGAATAGTGAATGGTTATAAACTGGAGTTATCTTTGACCCTTAGAAGCTGATAATTTATAGAAGATGGGTTATCTTCCAGTACACGCTGGTATCTTAGTGATGTCTACCACTGTAAGCTGAACGGCTCTTTCATGAGGATTTCTATAGCTACTCTGCAAATCCTTCTGTCTTCTCTGACTGTTACCATTGAAGACATTTTAAAGTTAACTCACAGTTTTAGATTCAAAATCTGGCACTGGGAAAAATAAGGAAATCCTCTGTGAAGTTTCTAGGGGACCTCTTTCTTTGACTGAAATCTTAACCGTTTCTGTGATTTAATTGGTTCCATTTATTTTTGGCCTAATCATAATAGTATGACAGTTTACATATATTTTCAGTTGATGAAAGTATTTAGCCGCTGTCTTTATC
This sequence comes from Nesoenas mayeri, assembly GCF_963082525.1. Taxonomy (NCBI): domain Eukaryota; kingdom Metazoa; phylum Chordata; class Aves; order Columbiformes; family Columbidae; genus Nesoenas; species Nesoenas mayeri. The sequence continues at coordinate 16,109,700 of NC_137554.1, read as the reverse complement.
TGACTTGACAGGAAGACATCAGACGTGGTGTGAAGCCTCTCTCAACACAGACAAATGAAAACAATGTTCTTTAATGAGGCACACTGTAAGGAAAAAAAAAGGGTCCCTAGAGTTTGACCCATGGGCCACATCAAACCTTTGGTGTCTGTAAAAGATCACCTCTGTTTTGGCCATCTCTGGCATGTCCCACAGGCTCTCGGGGCTGTAGGAGGTCGTGTTGGGGAACCTGGTCTGTAGGAATGTTTTAGTTGCTATTCCAGCACCATCCTGACAGAAGCCAAATTATAACAGTTATTACACTGACAATGATAGCTCACACCTTGCCATTTTTGTCCAGCTATTAAGTTTTTCACTCCGATTCTCAATTGGTATAATTCCCTTCTCTTTGAATATTAGTCCAAACTACTGCCACAGATACCAGTAACCTGCTTATCTTCTTGAAGTATGTCAGCTGCCTGTAGAGATCCTTTTGCTTTGGAAAACAAGTTCATACTGTCTCCTATATTAATGTTTCTTATTCATTGCAAATAAGGCCCTGAGGTGCCCTACATAAGTTACTGTAAGCCTCTTTCCTGAGGCTCCCTGTGCCTAGGCACATTGACTTATGTGCATTGAAAGACCTAAAGCCAGGCAACGTGAAATGCTGCAAAGGGGTATAGAAAGGACTTACACGCTATAAGCACAAACTGAGAGGTCACCCACTCACTACTCATTAAAGAAATGTAAGGGGATCAGAGAAGAGGAGCAAAAAGAACAAAACCTGTTTATTTGAAACTAGGCAGACAACATAAACTGTTATACAGGGTGTTTCAAAAAGCTGGACCCAATTTGAAGTCACTATTGTTTTGAAATTGTGTCGATCTTTTTTGGAACACCCTTTATTTAGGTGGTTTTACTTTGCTTTTCATTATCAACAGTCAGTATTCTGCTGTTACAAGATGGTGCTTATTTCTCCAGTGATATTTCTTAGGTATCCAAAGACATTAAAAGAAATACAGGGCTTGCCTAAGCCAAAAATATGTGCAAAGACTCTCTGCTCAGGCCTTGTCTCTGCAGCAGTTCCTCAGCAGGAAGGCTGGAGGGCAGTGGAAGCTTGTTTTAAACTAAGAATAGCTATTACACAGAGCTGCGATGTGGAGAGCAAGTGCGGTTGTCAGAATAGGATGGATTTACCTCTGTTAAAGTATAGTGGTGAAGGATTTGTGCTTTAGAGTGATGCTATGTTGCTTATGTAGATTCTGAAAGATTCTTGCTGGACAAAATTATCTGCTGATGTCAAAATATATTTTATTTTTAAGGAAAAAAACCTGCAACCACTTCAAACTGCTTGCCAGTCTAAAGAGAGTGCCTTTCATTAGGGCTCAGATTTCAAAGTTCTGTCCAATAAAATGGCTTGAATATTTGTGTTGTGTATCTGTGTATGTCTGTGTATATGTGCATATATATGCATTTGTATGTACATCTATGTAGATATGTACACACACATATAGACACATTTGTATGTACACCTATGCATGCATTTGAATTGATATGTATGTACGGACATACGGGAGAAAGAAGGATGGAAGTACGTGTAACATATACTGAAGTGTTGGAATTTTTACTAACTTCTAATGATGTTAACATCAGTTTAGTTTAAGATTTGACTTTGAAGATAGAAGCTCAAAAAGACATTTTGTCCTTTTAATATTAAGTTGTTTTTCATAGGTGATGCTTAGTTGAGTCCCTGTGCATTCCTGAGAAAATGTGCTCCTGTAATATACTGATCGAGAAGCATTTCTATAGTAATGTCTTTGTCTGCTGCAACTTAAGATTCTGAGGATATGGCCACACAATTACTAGCAACTGAATTTAATCTGTTTTAAGTTTTTTCTCCCTCACTTCTGATGTCATTGACCTTCTGTGTACTCCTAGTTTTCATCAATGTGAAGTGAAATGTTTTCACTTAGTTCACAACTCAATATTGCATATTATAATTTACTACATTAAACCATCGTCAATGATTTTTCTTTTTAAACAGTCCTCTGTTTTTCATTGTTGTGGTCTATGTACCATTTACAGTCAGTAATCCTGATTTCAAAACTTTTAATCTGTTTTGACTTAATTTCTTATGAACAGTTTGGCAGTATCCATACAGTATTAAGGCTGATGTAATCTCCTGTAGTTGCTTACAGATTTTTGTATAATAGTGAACAAGTAAGGTGAGTTCCTACTATACTCAGGGAGCAAACCTTTCTGCAATGTTCTTGCCTTTCTCTCAGCCATTAGTTGCTTGCTGTATTGGGAAACTCATTATGATTGCAGTTAACTTAGCACTAGAACATAGCTAATTGACCAACGTAATGTACAAAACTAATTTTTCACAGCTCAGGGACATGAATCATTACTTTATCTTGTCACTAAGGCATTTACTTGACTTGCTTAATTTTAAAATTATCATTATAAAATGAAGATGAATTAACAGTGCACATTCCAAGCTAGAATAAATTAGTCTCTAATATGTAGTTCTTGGAGTTTAGTTTTTTTTTGTCACGTTATATGGAAGATGTGGCAAACCTTGAAATTAGGTTCTACTCTCAAATATCTGTTTACCAATTTACTGAAATTAGTGGATCTAGCATGAAATAATTTATTTTTATATTCAAAGTAATTCTGTTTTTAAAAGCCTTTCCCCTTCCTCATTACTGTTTTGAAGGATTTGGTGAAAATTCACAGGAGTCTAACACAGGACATCAATGATTCCATTGCTAACAAAAATGATCAGAACCTATATCAAATTTTTATTAACTACAAGGAAAGGTAAGATTTATGCATTCTTACTAGTAGTCATAATCTATGCTCAATTTAGTATTTTACCATGTTTTTGTCTGTATGTCTCTGAAACAGGAATGAAATGGATGTCAGTACTCTAATTAAGTATTTGGTGGCTGTAGCCTGGAAGTCAAAATGTAACCTATTGCTATATGAGCCTTCCCTCTTCTTACCCCTGGTTTTGGTAATGTTTTTACATAGACAGGTAACATCTATATTTTGAACAAAAGTTAAATAGCTTATTTTGAATAGTATTTTGAATGCAAATAATCCCAAGTATTTTATAGCATGTACCTGTACTGTTTAATAAATAAAATGTTATAAAAGTGGAGAAAGGTGCAAAATAAAAGAAGGATATATATTAAGGCTACTCCAGGTCAAAGAAAACAGAAGAGAAAGCAGGCGCAAAAGAGAAGAGAGAAGAGACTAGTGTCTTACCCTACCCTCAGTCAAAGGTGTGACCATAAAGCAAACATACTCTACCTTCAAACAGTGAAAAACAGCCAAGCTGCTAACAGTGTAGCTGTGGCAGCATGCTGTGCCCTGCAGGCTAATTGCCAATATTTTTACCCACCTTTTCAGATTGTTTTTTTTCTGCCAGCACTGAACAGCTGTTGGATTGTACGGATTAATTTATATGCTTGTGTTACTTTGCACTTGTACTGTGGGCTACAGTGCTGACCTACCTTGAGGTAACCCTTGGGTTGTGGTTAAAAATTAGTTCCTTCCGGGACCAGAGCAGGAGAGACCTGTGGGAGCTAATTGGATTTGCTCGAGGGAGGTGGGGAAGGAGACTCATTGCAGTAATAACAGGTTTGTGAGAAATTGCACAGCAGCATCCAGAAAATGCGTTGTTTTCTGAGGGAGGAGCGTGCTCCAGGCTGCCCATAATCTTGCCTTCAAAGACCCTCTGTCTCAGCTTTCATGTTGGAGCGGGACATACTTATTTCCCAGGCTTTTAGAAATTCTGCTGCTGCAAGAGAGAATTAGGGGACAAGAAGTTGTCCTGGAAAACACTTATCTTTCAAAAGTACTTCTGAAATGTGTGCTAAAATGGGAACAAATGACACTGGGAAGAAACCTCAAGTTTATATTATACAAAAAGGAAACACTTCGAGGTAGACTCAGTGTCTTAACCATGTAGTGATTAAAAGTAATTGGAAGAGCTAAGTGTTGAATACGTAGAATAATTTTAATTGTGAAAAAAGAATTATTTTTAAAAAAATTAGGTGAAAGAAAGAGACATTTAGGAGACCACTAATGGAAAGCTCATGGGAACCCCCCAAAAAGGGATTTGAAGCATATAGAAGGAATCTGCTCAAGAAATATATGAAAAGTTGAAAGGAAACAGCATGCTTTGCAATGGGAGTAGCAGAAAGAAGCACTCCAAACAGGGGCAGGAACCTTCTGTCATAAAACCAGGCTCCTTCAAGAAGCGTGGCTGACCTTGACAACAGTTGAAAATTTCTTGACTTTTCATACACTATTATTTTGATCTGAGAGCTCATAGGATATAACCTGGTAAAAACTGCTGGTGATGGATCAGTTTGCATAACGTACCAGTTCTTTAAAGGATAGCTGTAATTAGTCCTATTAAGTCCGTGTAACAGAATTCGTTACAGCCTTGGAAATCTATGGTGGTGTAAATACTACAGACTGTTGTTCTATTAAACAGCAGTTATGCTGCTTTTCAATGAATCTTGTATTTATCAGAACATATGCATTGGAATATTAAATGAAATTACGATGATCTACAGCATTTTGAAAGCAGGTCAAAATTGTGTTCTACTGAATATTCTTCCTGGTATTCAGGCTGCCATTGAAGTCTGTGGCTAGATCCTATCCTTGCTTCTTTAGGCACTGCTCCTTTTGAAAGGAGGAGTGTTAACAATGTATTTATGGAATGATCAAGGATTATTCTTAAATAAGCAAATGTTCATTTTATTCTTTGTGTTTTGTTTTGATTTAGGTTGGTTATTTATGGACAGTACTGCAGTCAAGTGGAGATAGCAATATCATGCTTAGACAACATCTCTAAGACGAAAGAAGATGTTAAATTGAAGTTAGAGGTATCAGTATTTTTAACATTTATATATACAAATCCCATGTCTTTCTATGAATATGCCCTGCTTTCATCCATGTCAAAACTTTGACAAACTAGCTGGACTGATACATAAATGTATTTCTCTTCATTTTTTTGGAGCCTCTGAACAAATAAATGAGTGAGCTGTTGCAGTACCTATCTTGGCACTGAAGTTAATGGAGTTTTGCCACTGACATCAGTAGAATTAGGGTTTTTTTGAGGAAGTCATCATCAGGGATACCTTTCTGGTTTTTTTGTGACATCTCAGCTGAGAACATAGAATTGCAGATTCACTGAGATTTGTCAGAATCATCTTCTTCATGTGCCCAGAAATTGCTTCCAGGAGGACTTGCTCCATAATTTTTACAGGGGCTGAAGTGAGACTGACTGTCCTGTTTTGCTTTTTGCAGATAGGTGTAATGTTTGCTGCCTTCACTGTACTTATAGGCAATGTTTCTGTTCTGTGTGTTTGTATGTTTTTTTCTTTAAAGTTCAATTGAATGCCTGATTTCTGTTGTCTTTGTTTATTTCATGCTTTCTCATGCTGTTGAAATATCTAAGAACAAGTGTCTAGGCCCAGTCTTATTTGCATAGCTTTTGTTGCTATATCAACTGTTTTCCTTCATTTTGTTGATATTTTTAATCTTAACCTGAATCTAGTTGCTTGGCCTATCTATCACAGAATTTTCATATGTATATCACTTGTGTATTTTTATTTTAAAACTCTCTTGACTTGTTCTTTCTCCTGTTTTGAACTAGGAATGTTCCAAGAGAGCCAATAATGGGAAGTTTACATTGAGAGATCTTTTAGTGGTTCCAATGCAGAGAGTGCTAAAATATCACCTACTGCTCCAGGTATTTTATTTTTTAAATTTAATAGGACTGAAAGCAAAACTATTTATCAGCAGTAGAATGTAAGAATGAGAGCTAAACGTCTTTATCAAAGGGAAGTGATTGACGTTTCCATAGATTTGAGGCTGATTTGTTACAAAATAAAATCCAGACAAGTGTGGTTTTCTTCCAGAGGTAGTTCCTCAGAGCTGAAGCAGATCTGGGGAAAATAGAATAAACCACAATTGTTTCCTCAGTATCTGAACCTTTCTTTCTTGGTATGTTTAAAATGGTTAGCAGTACCAAACTATAATCATGGTTCTTTGGAATGTGAAATATTAGCCCCCAAAAGAGGAAGCTGGACCATACTTACAGTATACTTTTAAGATGCTTTTTTGCTGTCATAAACTACAATGAAGCCATATTTATTTTGAAATGCTTCTTGTTATAACCTGCAAGCATTAGCTTTTGCAGTTAGTCCTGTAATAAGGTTGGAGAGTCTTATAAATTTAATTTGATAGCTGTGCCAGGAGACTCATTAGTTCAGCTGCAACGAAATATATTACTATATTAGGCTGTCAATCCTGCTGATGCTTGTAAAATGTAATTTTAAAATATCGACTACTTGTATGTGAAGCCTAATTTTGACTCTGCAGAGCAACATACATTCTGTAGCATTAAATTTTTTGAAATATTTCAGTAAATGGGTCATCAATATTTTGATCAATGGAAAATTGGAAAAAAATAATGAATGGTACAATGGCTTTTTAAAGAAACTTATGAGATCTGAGTCACGATTTTATAATCAGTGTGTACATTATGAAAAGATGATATACAACATGCTCTGTGTGACACTATAGTGTACATTGTACAAGAAAGAAATATTTTAAAGACTTTGAAATAAAAAAAATCCCAGTAAATTATTAGAATTACAATGTAAAGTCTAAATGCTTATTCCTTCATTTTCTATAATTTTAGCAAGTTATGTTAGCTGAAATGTATAATTCTCTTCTCAAACTATAAAGAAGAAATAACCTGTTTCCTCAAGAAGTTACTTTTCACTTCATAAAAAACCAAAAAAGCCCCTTTATTTTCCATACAGGAAGTGGCTAAAAATTATTTAAACATCAACATTTGATTTAAATATGTCTTCTGAGTCAGCTTTATATTGGGTATAATGAGACAGTGACTTCTAAGCAGTGCACTGAGATTTTATTGCCAGCATACATCTCATACATACCCCTCTGCAGACAAGTGCATGCTTTGGAATGGGATGATATACCATGTAGTAAAGTGCAAATGAACTCAAGTGTTTACCCATGCTTTCACCATGCACATAATGATCTGATTTGGCAAGTTTTAAGTGCTAGACAGACCAAAATAGCTTCTAATGATGGTTCATTATCAGCTGAAGTCAGTGCTTAGTCTATACAGCAGTCATTCTTAAACACTTGCCAATTATCCCTTTGCAGTAGTCCACACTCAGTTATAGGCTGCTCACTATGAGGATGAAAATGTGAATTCTTGCGTTGTGTTTTCTGGTTTTCTCATTTGTGGTGTGTGTGGGTTTATTTATTTATAAATTTTATTTTTGGAGGTGCAGATGAACAATTACAACTTCCGTTTATAAACTGACAGTGGGTGCAAAGTTTTAACTGTTCTGTCCACAGGAGCTGGTAAAGCACACTACTGATCCCATGGAGAAGGCAAATCTAAAACTGGCACTTGATGCAATGAAGGTAAATATTCACAACAATCAAGTATTTATGTCTTCGTTGACAGTTAAAATGGTAGCTCAGAACTGTATTTCCTGAAGGAGGTAATGTTCTTCACAGCAGATGAAACGTGTTTTCACAGGTCACTGTGAGCTTTGTGAGCGTGTCAGGGCAAGTACATAGTTGAGGGCTTTGCTCAAGTCTGGGAAACAAGTTCAGTAGTTTTCTGAAGTGAAAGGTTTATGAAATAAAACTTCAATATATGTTTACTTCTATGTCATTTTGCTGTCATATAATGAGAGGAAAACCAGGTCTTTCAATAATGTTGGTCACTTCCAAAATTTAGGAATATGTCTACCACTGTGAGTCAATTCTAACCAAGGTCAGTAATTTCCCAGTGAGGTGAAGACTGTTAGCTGTCTTTGCAAGAGTTTTTTTCTGTCATCTTAACATGATCTCTGTGGCTTTACCTTTGAAAGCAGTAGTGTATTTCTGGAGGTACAGTATCTGTCACTTTACATTAACCTGCAAGTGGTACGAATGAATGCTTTATAGAATAGCTACACTGCCTTATGTATAATGTAATATGTGTTTCTCTGCACAGCTTCAGAAATGAAGCACAGTTTGACTTCAGGTGACTTTATGGTATGAATTGTGACATTCATGTGCTGGAATAGTTAAATCTTTTCTACCCTATGTGGGGAAAGGGAGAAAGAAACCAATGTGACATAGGTCATATCTCCTGTTGTAATCTGTATGGTCCACAGAAGATGCTGAAGCCAGACTAAGTTAGGTTTGGGTCACACAGCTGTCTCATACTATGTGACTGTCTGCCTTGGATGCCTAGAATATAGAGAAGCTCACAAGTGAGATTTTTGGTTCCCCTTTTTTGTCATCTGGTTTTGTGCAGTGAATGCAGAGAGCGCCACCATGATAATCTCCCGTGGAGAGATGCCTGAAATGAGATGGTGCAGTGTTGCTTCCATCTGGTGACAAGCCTTGCATCTTGGCTACTGGCTAGGAAAACAACCCTGGGTTTGATTCCCCTGTCCTGCTTTTTGTTTCCCATTTGTTGAATTGCTTTGTTGTTTTTGGTGGCTGTTGGACTGAAAATAAAAGACCAATTAAGAAATCTCTTGCCAAAATGGCTGTGGCACTTATGTGCTGGCTAGCAGGACATAACCAGCCAATTAAAAAAACCCCTCAAAACCCCCCCACCCCCTCCAATCCACCAAAAACCCTGGATATGAGCATCTGTCCTTAAGGCTGCAGTATTGTTTCCCACCCTGTTTCCTGTACCTGCAATATCCTCTTTCTCTCCCAATTTACGGTATTCACTGTAGTAGAAGTAACTGTGCAGCATCACTATGTTGCTTCTAAAAACCCTGGTGTGTGTCCGCTTGCAAATAAAATGTCTTTGGGAAAAACTTCTAGCAAGGTGGTACTGTGCCCCAAGACAGAAAATTCTAGGGAGGATTATGCTGTCAGATTTCTGTTAGCAGCAAGAAAAGAGGTTATTTAATTTCTACACTAACTCTTTCAAGACTGATGTGGATGTATCCTGCATAGATTCATCTGGGAAGCTAGCATAATGATTGCAGCTATTCTTAGATTCTGATTAAAAATGTCTTAGGGAGAAGATGTATCTCTCTCACCCTCCAAATTTGTGACCATATTGAAGGGATACTGTAGGAGCAAGTTGTCAATGCCCTTTCCAACTGCTGCTCTCAGCATCCCTGACCTTACCAATTACCCCTTCCGTTCACTCCTCATCTCCAGCCATAAACAGAGAAGCCCTAGCATGTTGTCACTATTACGTAAGCATGTTCATAGCATTTTAAATACTTTACGGAAATATGTACGCTACATGTTCTGGTAGAGGGGACAATAATGATCTCAACCTGTGACTTCAGGTAGTAAATCCCATTAAAAGCCATGTTTAAAATCTGGTATTTAATGGCTTCTCTCTGCTGTGCTGTAACAGAAAGACAAAGATCCCACCACTGGAGCAGTAGCTGCTTCCCTCCTAATAAGCACCCAGGCTTATGATGTTTATACCTTACATGCTGCTTTTGAGCTGCCTTACCTACGTTTTCTACTATACACTCTATTTACTTCCTGTCTTATTCTCAGATATTGGATATTGTTGACTGCTTTTTTTGGCAGTTTGCTGCATAAATTACATTTCCATCTTTAATCTTGACAATAAGACATTAACAAAATTCAGAAAAAAATCTCTCTTTACATTTTTTTATGTGTTTCTCTTTCTTGCTAATAAATTTGTATTTCAATCACGATGAAGAAAGTTGTAAATATGATTGATGATATGTAGAGGATTTTTTACTGTATTCGGGCATACATATTGGTAACTCTTAAATATTAAAGATTTTTTTTTTTAATTACTAAATATGCAGATAAGTCAAAGACAAAATTAGAAATAAATTTGCCCAAATAATGTATTAAAGTGGTCTGTAATGGAAAGTTTTTTTCCTGCCTTCTTCTATCGATGGTCTAGGACTTGGCTCAATATGTAAATGAAGTGAAGAGAGATAATGAAACGCTTCGTGAAATTAGACAGTTTCAACTATCAATAGAGAATTTGGTACGTGGTATTTTTTATTTATGAATCTTTTCAAAACAATTTTGATTAAATTTATGGATGTATTTTTTTTCCAATTTCATATAAAACTATAGTACTCTTAGCAATATTAAGTATGCTTTGCTTGGGTTAGAATGACATTAACACTTCAGTATAGAAATCTCTGCTCTTTTAGGGGTCCATCTTTGGTTAAATAAATATAAAAGGTTTTTATTTGTACAGTGACTTATGTGTTTTTGTAATGGGAAAAATATTTCCATTTGAAGACAAAAATGGAATGGACTGATTCTTTATTGTTCTAATTTTAGATGATAGTCAGGAAAATATGTTGTTTTCAGGCCTGAAAAGTCATTTTTTGGGAGATAAAAGGAGTGAGGGGTCTAGCATTTGACTGTATCATAATCTCGACACTTTTGCTATATTGAATTGTACATAATACTTTTGTTTCAGAATCATTCCCTCTTACAGTATGGAAGACCTCAAGGTGATGGGGAAATAAGGATAACTACATTAGACAAGCGTGCGAGGCAAGACAGGTGATGGCATGACTTCTGGTGTTTGCTATGAAAAAGCCTGTAAAGTAACTCTCTTTAGATTTTATGTCAGCTCAATGGTTCTGGAGATAACTTTCCATTTCACTGTGCATTTACAGAGCCTGTCCACCCTTGCAAGTAGTAAGTCGCTTGCAAAAGTACTTTCAGTGTTCTTTTCTTATTCAGTAGTTTATTTATTCGCCTTAAAATTTGAAGTGTCACAGGCAAAGGGTGTAAAATATGACTTTGGGTGTTGGCTTTCTGGAGTGTTTTTTAACCATCTTTATGTTGTATTTTCATAGGCATATCTTCTTGTTTGATCTAGCTGTAATTGTTTGCAAAAGGAGAGGTGATAATTATGAAATGAAGGAAATAATAGATCTTCAGAAATACAAAATTACAAATAACCCCACTACTGATAAAGAAAATAAAAAGGTAAATATTTGTTGTCAATTCATGTGAAATGTCTATTTTTACAGCAATTTGAAACATTTTCAGGAGTTCAGAATGTATATAAAATTTATGTACAAAGCTTTATGTTTTAAATATAAGTGGAAGTGATTATTTAGGGATTTCAACTTTGTTTATTTTTATGTAACTAAAATGTTTAATTAATTCCTAAATGGACACAGGAATGTGGTCTTGCTGTTCCCAAAATCAGGGAATTAATGGACATACGAGTGTCTTCTTTATTATTTTTTTTTTTCTTCATAACTGGTGACCTTTGTATTGCCATTCTTCTTATACAGTGGTCTTATGGCTTCTACCTCATTCACATACAAGGTCAAAATGGTTTAGAAGTGTATTGCAAAACCAAAGACTTGAAGAAAAAATGGCTTGAACAATTTCAGATGGCTCTGTAAGTATATTTTTATTAAGATAGAATCACATTCATCATCGGTGTAAGAATATCATCCAGATTATGCTTAACTGCTTTTATGTTTAGATTGGCCTAAAACAGCCTAGTTGTCTGTTGTATTTGGCTTTCTGAGAAACAACTCACTGACATCTTCATCAATGGAGTATTTCCCTGAAACTCCTCCTGGAAAAGAGAGGGGGCACTCTAGGCTATGTATTGCTTCCCAGCTTTGCTGCTAAGACTGTTTTAGTAACACTGTCTTAAACAAACAGGGTGAAATATTAATTATTTTAGCAATAAATATCTAAAATAATAGTGACATTTTTTCCTTCCAATTTTTGTTTTGATTAATTGAAATATATTTTTTTGAAAGGTGATGCTGATGATTTGAGAGGGGATCCTGGCATTCTTCCTAGTACCTTTTAACTAATTTATTGGTTAGTATTTGGAACAAGTTGCTTGCTTATTAAATTTAGTTTCAAAAGGCTGATTTTCTTTATATGTTTTCAACTAAAGAAGTAGGTTGCTTTAGACTTCTGAAAAATAAGCTGATCAGATGCAGCAATGCAGATCACATTATTGTTATGCAGCATGAGCTTTATTTCAATTTCTGGTTCTTGTCAGAAAGACAAATGTGATTATTGACACCTCAGTTATTCTGATTAAATTTAAAACATGTGAACAAGGGAATCAGATGACGGGGCAATGCTTGTTTTATAGCAAAAAAAAAAAAAAAAAAGTGTGAAGGGAAGCGAGATGCTCCCAGTGAAAACACGAAGACAGCATTAATATTGGTTTTGATGTGACTGTAGAAGTATGTGGTTTCGGAAAAAAGGCTATCATAAGCTGATATGAATGGAACTTGGTTGTAAACTGTGTATTTTTAAAACCTTAGTATGGTGAGTGTTAATGATTTAAATGAACATAGACAAGAACCTGGGCTGGACAGATATTATACTGTCTGCTTATTAGGATTCCCATCTTGCTCTTTTTTATTGAAGACAAAATTGCATGTGTTTTGTTAAAAATTTCTGGGTAATGTAGTAGGGGATGGGAAGAGGCATTTATTTGTATGTGTGCAGAAAGCTGCATACTTCCCCTCTTTCTGTCTGTGTGTTCTCCCTGATGCACTTCCTGTAATGTCATTATTGATATTTACTTAAACATAGATTAAATGTGTATGAAAAGCATGAGGAGCTCAGGTTTATCAACTTTAGCATTGCAACTATTGATCACTCTTCAGGCATCCTGGCCCAGTGCACAAAAATATCCAACTAAACAAAACAAAAATCAGCCAAGGCTCTAAGAAGAGTAAGATTTTTATTTTATTATTATTATTTTTTTTTTCCCAGTAGCGCACCCTCAGTTATTCCCCAACATTTTTGTGGCTCTGTGCAGGACCTCCCTGTGCTGTCGCGTGTGCGCTAAGTGGGTGCAGCGGCACATCCTGACGCTGCATCTGGCACCACCTGGTGCTTGGGGCTGCTTGAGAGCGTGTCTGGGGTTTGCTGCTGCTGGTTGCTCTGTGTGAACAGAACAAATGGAACCCGAAGGGTTGACAAGTTAATGTACCGCTCTTTGTTCTGGTGCATATGGAGTTAGTGGTTGGAAATGAGTGGTGATGTCAACTGTATCTTGCATGGGTGTTTGTCCTTCTCATAAATGCACACATCTAATTTAACCTCTTCCCTCGTGATTAAAGGCCATAATGCAGAGGCACGGGAACAGGAGCAGCAGGGTTGCTGCAGGTCAGGGCTGAGTTGTAACATGATATAGTGGCATTATTTGCATTGGGCAATGCTTTTGCTCCCTTATGCTTATAACCACTAGGACTGAAAAAAATGGGGAGCTTTTATGCCTTTTGAAGTTTTTATGTGCTTCCTCTGACTCTTTTACGTGGGTTTGACTTCTTAGCATGTTTTCCTCAGCAGCTCTCACAGAACACACCTCAGGGTAGTGATCATTATATTTTAATGCATGCTGAGGCACGAGAGTTTGTTTTGGGGAATAAACTAAGCCAAGCATTTTGAACAATTGGTTTGTTGATTTGATTTGCTCTTTTCAGGGGTCTCACCCACTGTGTCGCTTACCTGTTCTAGTGTGATTCTACTCTGAAAAGTAGCCCTGATTGCAATTATTCTATTATTCATCATACTCAATTATAATTGCTGCTTCTGTGGGCAAAATACTTTTCATTATTAAAAATTTTACTGAGATTGCAAAACCAGTGTACTTGAAGGGGTGAATTACATTCTTTTTTGATTATCAGAGATGATGTTGTTTACTGAGTTCCAGACAGAAATTTCAGTGCAGTTTTGTTGCCTTTTGGATGGCATTCCGCATGAAGTCAGGTCCGTACAAGTGTTAATCTAAGAACATAACAAGAGAACAAATTAGGACCCCTCTTATTATTTTAAAATTAAGAATCAGCTTTGTTTCCACTAGAAAAGTTTCATTGGCATAACTATGTTAGCTAGGCTGTATTTTTTTATTTTTTAAGAGCTTAGGTATTTATATCAGTATATGAATAACAGTGATGATAGTTATATTACTGAAAAGGCACCTACGGTTGAGGTGCTGGTGTCATTGAGATGAGAATTTGTCTGCAGGTATGGGAAGCTTATGTTATTGATGAGTATGAAATAGAGGAGAACACTGCTTTGCTGGCTGGACTTGGTTTAGGTTTGGAGAGCTGGAATACATTAGGCACATTCGATCTGGAAAATCTTTAAAGGAATGAAAGATGAAATCCCAGTACAATTTCCAGAGTGTTACTTTTCAGACTAATAAGTTTCTGTTAGAAAACTAGTTTTACAAACCTGTGAAAATTTTCTATTTTTTAGCCAGCTCTGTTGTTTCTGTGGTCTATGATGAGTTTTTTTTGTCATGAGGGAGGTTGGGAATAATGAGTTACTGGTCTTAAGGAACTGAATAAATTGTTTTTTATTCATATGATAGTCCTGTTGCTACAGTATGTGTTTGGTGTTTTCCTGAGACTGTTGTTTTATTTAGAAAACATATAATATTAAATCCCCTCAATTTTTATTTTTCCTAAGAATTTCATTAGGGTTATTAAGGAAGTCTGTTCATGCACCACATCCTCAGCAGCAATGATGCTGTGGCACAGCTGCACTGAATTTGATGCTATTGACACATTCACAGTAATCTCCACAGTTGAGGCTGCGTCACCTCCTCTCCTTCCCCTCTCCCCCAGCTTTTAAAGTAAATAGAGTAGGAGTTTATTGTGTACAACCTTCAAAATTGCTGTTTATTTGGGAGCACTGGATTTTCTAGATGACAATAAAAGATGCAGAATGCTGGGGCAGCACAGTTAACATTGCTGTCAAGCTCCTGAAGCTGAAACTTCAGGCTCATAAATCTGATGAATTTGAGAGGCTTTTGTAAAGCTAGCAGGCAGAGACCAATGCAGGATGTTTTAACAGGAGCCATCATACCACAAATGGCCAAGTTCTCTTTTGGTGTGCCTGTTCCCTCACTGATGTGAATGGAAGTTTTGCACAGGGGGATCATAACCGCTTATTGCCTTGGAAAAGATGAGGTGCTTAACAGTGATAGTAGTTAATTTGAGCAGTTGCTATTTTGTTCTTGCAACTCTGTTCATAGTAGTGGGTAAGCCTATAGCTGTGTGGGTAAATAAGCACCTTTTAAAAGATAGTACTACAAAGAGTTTACTGTACTAGACATGGAATGTTTAAATTTAATCTAGCATGTCAAATAACATTGGTTTAAATGCAAAGTCATTCCATATCCAGGATAATATTAATAGAAGTATACAGCCAAATTACTGCACCAAATTACTCAGCCAAATTAAAGACATCCTGTATTAAGTGAAAGTTTGTCAGCAACGTGATAAAGTGCATGGTTTATTTGCTGTAACTGAGCCATTAAAAACCTCAAAAACTGATTGCGAGTATGAGATGCAATTTTGCTAGATTTTCCAGTAGTGTATCCTGTCTAATCTCTTTTCTCCTGTGTTGAAAACAACCAGAAGGATCAGAACAAATATGTAATATATCATACCTACAAATTATTTATAATATTAGGTACTTTTCTGTTATTCAGCTTATGCTAAAACATAGGAGCATTGATTGTGTTTGTGGTTTTGTTTTGTTTTCTTAGAAAGCTCTTCTACAGATGCTTTTCTTATTTTAAAAATGCTTGTTTTTAAGAATAGTTGACTAATAGTATATATTTGTCCATGAATTTATGCTAACCATTCTTTATTAAAAGAAAAAAAAACTACTTGAAAGTTGTTCTCCTTTATTGTATGCTGTATATCAGTTATGTTACTTTGGAAATACTTAGCTGACTAATTATCAGGCCTAATTTCTTATTATGTGACAACTGCTTTTCTTATAATTATGTGATGAATTTCATTCTCTTTTATTTCATCATGGGATGATATAGTAAATACTAAAGAAAATATGTTGATTTATTTCTACTGCTATCCCATGTTGACACTAAACACTTGCTTCTATCTACTAAATAATTCTTTGTGTGTAATTTCTTTGTTGATCATGGTAGAGCATGGAGCAGGTGCATGTTCCTCACAGTGGCAGAGACCTTCTCCATGAAAGGCCACATACTATATTTTGTTTTCCCACTGACTTTAATATCTGAATCCATTAGTATAATACAGCATGCAATATCTTATGCTGGTTTGAGCCAAATTTATTTTGTCATCATGATGTCCAGTTTGCTAATTTAATTAAGTCTTTTTCTGGCTTCTCAATTGTATCTTGTAATCCACCCTAAAAATAGCCATCAGCAGACTTGACTTCAGTATATATTTCTACATAGGGACGTGTAATCACAGAAGAATTTGGGTCGGAAGGGATGTGTGGAGGCTGTCTCCTGCAAAGCTGAGGTTGCTCAGGGCCTTGTCAGCTTGAGTTTAGTACTGCTGAATTTTGAGATGCATAGAACCAATATAGCAAAGTCTCATGCAACAGCGTTGTAACACGCCTTTTAATTAGGCGTTACTCAAGCTCTCTCTTTCACTCACTGGGAAGTGCATGAAAACATCTTGGAGGCAGAGGAACAACCCTTTTTTTTTTAATTTTTTTATTTTTTTTAATGTGCTTAGTTAAAATTTCACCTTCAGAAGTATGATTGCAGTTTCTGCTTCAACATTGTTACCTAAATTGCATGTCTAATTAGTAATGCTGAAAAATCAGTGGGAAACCCATGATTAGGTATGCATTAATTGCATGCAGTTAATTAATCTGATTATTTTTTTAATATACAAATAAAAGATTTCAGACATTAAAGCTGTACAGCCCTAAAAAAATGAGTGGTTTTAGAGTTTTAATTATACTATTATTAAGTTTTAGGTCACTACAGAGTTTGTGCAGTAGCTCAGGTACAGTCTAATATGTTTCTGAAAAACCAGCATTTCAGCTAGACATAAATTCACACCCTGTACCTCAAGGGATGCAGAACATCTAGTCTGATTTTGAGGAAATAATTCCAAGATTCATTGATTCTCAAAGATGATAGGTGCTTGTGCAACATTTTAGATTAGACAAGCTGCATAAGTTGTAGGTAGAGATCATTGGTTTTCTAAATTTTAAAGAAAATCGGTACAAGAAACAAGGTAGATGGAAAGCATTCTTTTACCTATTACCATACCTATTTTCAAATTTGATTTGCACTCTGTGACTAATGATATCAGTCAGATTGAGCTCAAATAGATCTATTCCCTCAGATATTGCATTAATAATGCATATGCATTAAGACTTCTACTGAGAGAATATTTGAGCTCTGACATATTGAACACTGACACATTAAAGCTTTCTTATCAGAGTACTTTAAAAGCCTTAGGTGTCTGCTGCTTTTTTTTTCAAATAGCCTGCAAAGGTGTTTCACTTCTACCAATCTCACATAGGTTACCAAAGCAATAAACAAAAATGTCTGCATGGGGTTCTCCATCAGTATAAATCATAGAAACATTTCAGTTGGATGAGACCCTCAGGATCACTGAGTCCAACAATAACCTAACTCTAGCACTAAACAGTGTCCCTAAGAACCTTGTCTAAATGCCTTTAAAACACCTCCAGGGATGGTGACGCCACCACTTCCCTGGGCAGCCTGTTCCAATGCCTGACAAGCCTTTTTGTGAAGAATTTTTTCTTAATATCCAATCTGAACCTTCCGTGGTGCAACTTGAGGCCATTTCCTCTTGTCCTATCACTTGCTACTTGGGAGAAGAGACTGACACCCACCATGCTACAACATCTTTTCAGGTAGCTGTAGATAGCAATAAGGTCTCCTCTCAACCTCCTTTTCTCTAGGCTGAACAGCCCCAGTTCCCTCAGCTGCTCCTCATCAGACTTGTGCTCCAGACCCCTCACCAGCTTCGTCACTGCCTCTGCACTCTCTAGTGCCTCAATGTCCTTCTTATGATGAGGGGCTCAAAACCGAACACAGTATTCAAGGCGTGGCCTCACCAGTGCTGAGTACAGGGGGATGATTGCTTCCCTAGTCCTGCTGGCCAGACTATTCCTGACACAAGCCAGGATGCTGTTGTCCTTTTTGGCTGGGCACACTGCTGGCTTATATTCAGCCAGCTGTCAATCAACACCCCAAGATCCCTCTATGCCAGGCAGCTTTCCAGCCACTCTTCCCCGAACCTGTAGCGCTGCCTGGAGTTGTTGTGACACAAGTTCAGGACCCAGCACTTGGCCTTGCTGAACCTCATACAACTGACCTCAGCCCAATGATCCAGCCCATCCAAATCCCTCTGTATGGCCTTCCTACCCTCCAGCAGATCAACACTCTCACCCAACTTGGTGTTGTCTGCAAACTTACTGAGGGTGCACTCAATCCCCGCATTCACACCATTGATAAAGAGATTAAACAGAACTGGCCCCAATACTGACTCCTGGGGAACACCACTCGAGACCAGCTGCCAACTGGAATTGACTCCGTTCACCACAACCCTTTGGGCCCAGCCCTCCAGCCAGTTCTTTATCCATCAAAGAGTATACCCATCCAGGCCATGAGCTGCCTATTTCAATACTGCAAAAATAATGACAAGTTCATGTCTGGCAAAGAAGAATGGTTGCCTGTTCTTTGCCATGATTCCAGTTGTTTTTGATCAAATGTTTTTCAGACTTATAAGTGACCATTCACAACATATTTGTAGCTATGAAATTTCTTTAGATTTTTTCCAGACATAGCAGAGCTGTGTGAAGATTCTGTATATGATTAAGACCCCAGTGCAAGAATAGAGTAGAATGTGAAAGCAAAACAGAATTTACGAAAAAAATGTGTAAACACTTGGAGCTGATAAAATATACTCTGGTATTATGTCTTCTGGCTCCCAAAAATCGAGGATTTCCCAGTCCTTATGTTTTTATGACTTCACTTTAAAGTGTGAGGTATATTACTATGAAAATTAATATGTGTTTCTTAACATTCAGTGAAATAATTTGTAGTGACACTGCATCATAAAAATAAAGTACCACTATTTAAATGCTGTTTTTTGTACAAGGTGTAATGTTTTTTTCCAAGTCTTTAAACATGGAGTGCTGCATTACATGCTTATCCTAATACTTGGGCTATAGGAACAGATGTCCTAATTTCTCCCTGCAAACCAATGCTACCTTTTTTCTTAGCAAATTCTAGTGTTCGTCCAGTAATTTACAAGTTTATGGATATATACATACTATATTTTCTTTTGTTTTTTTTAACACCAAAACATAGATGTTTGTTACAGTTAAGTGTAAACATATGGTAAAATATTTAAAACTTATCAAGACAAGTAGCTTTGGAAATTTGGATTTGTTAAACTTAAAACTTTCACAAATAAGACTCAGTATATATTGAAGTATATAAAGTATTTGATGCTTTTGATTTACAAATACTGATGTGTGACAGAGCTTTGTTCCCATCAGGTGATGTTTAAAAATATCATACAGGAGCAGATTAGCTCAAAGCAGTCTGTCTCCCATCCTTTTCAGGGAGGTAGGCTGATAAGGAAAAAGGAAAGCCATTATCTTGTTTGAGACAATGCAGTATGTTTCCAACAAGTTAACAAGATAATTTCCTTGATCTCAAAAAAACCACTCATCATATGATCAAATAAGCAAATTTCCTAGTAAAGTCTTAGAAGTTGTGTGTTCTTCATCAAAAGCACAATTTACTTGTGATATGGTTAATTTAATTATCTAACAGTATTCTTGATGGAGCCTCTTTGATGTGACAAACCAGAATGTCTGAGTATTAACATATGGAGAATTGATTGATTGATTAATTCAGTAAATAGCATCTTCAAAGATGTTTCTGAAATAAAACAGCCTAGCTGGAACAGACAAAATGAATTAGCTGTAAGTAATCAGAATTGCTCCTGCCTGAGAAGGTAGAAAAGAAGCTGAAAATCAGCCTTTGTGAAATGGCATTGCCCAGCTCTAGTGAGAATACCCCTTGAGAATGCTATTTGCTCTCTTCACCTTTTACAGTAAATAACAAAATCTTTGTAAAGATTGAAAAAGTGTTCTTTATTTGTGGTTTTGTCTTTGCAATCTTACCTGATTTTGTTACACAAATGCTTTTCTATTAGACGACAGCATTTTGTATAAAGTGATCAGCTGAAGTGGTAATAGTTGCAAAAAGCCAAAATGTTTTGTGTAGAAAGAAGGACAGTGCAAATGTAGGGCTGGTTCTGCTGTTTGCGGGGAGCAGGATTGTAAGGAAAGGTGCTGCATATCAGAGCAGGGAGTGAGGCTGAACGTCTTTTGGGATGAGCTTTGCATGAAATTCTTCATATGAGGTTTTACTGAAAACTTCTTGTATTGCTTGACTGTAATATATACGTTTTCTGTTTCTTCTGCTGTCCATGTTATTACTTAAAACATTTGAATATGTGACAAGTGTTAGCTATATTTTACTGCCTAATTAAATTTTCCTAAATTTTCTGAGATGCTTAGTACCAGTTGTCATGGCTAACTTCTGAGGTACTTAAAATTTTGAAAGGAGGTCACTTTGGCACAAAACAGGAATTTTAACTTAGGATGTCTTAATAAATAATTTGTATTAGCAATTTTCTGCAGTGATGTGAAATATTAGTAAAATAAGTAAAACTGGGATAAAATTTTTCAGTGGCCTCAGGTATTAACCTGTGCCATTTTCTTTATAGACTATGCTGCATGAATATAGCATCAGATTTCATGTCACATACACTGTAAAATGTTCTTCAGCAGTTCGTGCTCAGGGTGTCCATAATTCTGAACAGTTCTGTATGGAGCATTTTAAATTATTATAGGCATAACATGGAGTGCAGAATAATAACAGCTCTAAATTGCAAAGGTCTAACTTGGGGTTGAGACTTGAGTAGAGTTCAAGGTGTTGAGCTTTATCTGAGCTCCCTGTAGTATTTCTTCTTTTCATGCTTAAACCAGTTGCCATTCACTGCAGACTCCTTATCTGATACTTCATACATCTGCTTATTTGTTATGCCTCTGGGCTTACAGGTGGGCATACATACATTAACTATGCTCTAAAACTAACTTTTAATCAAATAAATGAGTACTCAGTTTCAAATACAATGCACTTTTAAAATTATGGGATATTTTGTAAACATCTACATGCAATCGAACCCTGCATTATTTCTTGTGTATCATTGCAATTCTTTAAGAGATTGATATGGAAACAAATCTTCAGAACCTGACCTAAAAGGTATTTATGTAAAAATGAGTCAAAACAGCAAAGGAGAAGTATCATTAGAAATTCCTAGCATGTTTTTCCCTTGTGGGGAGAAACTGTCACCCCCAAAGAAATGGCAGCTGTCTCACTGTACTGTTGTGCAGAACCTGTCACTCTGCTGGACAGCCTGTTCCCAACCCAAGACCATCCATAGCTGGGCACTTCCTGCAGTTCCAGGTCACTCAGGAAAACATACTTGTGGGATTGCTGCTGAGGGAAAAAAAGGCTCCTCTTCTATCTGAGGTGACAGCCACACTGAGTTATGACCATCTGGAGGAACATCTCTGGTCTTAAATGGTACCTGTGAGGTTTATCATCAGTCCCCTGAAAAGAATGACTCAATTCAGTCAGTGTTCACAATGCCTTTGCTTTCTGTGTGTTTAACGAAGTGATCTACTCAATGGTGTCCAGGTCAGCACCTGCTCTTATTGATACCCAGTCTAGTTTTCCAGCTAATCCACTATTGAAAGAAGCTTTCTTGACCCACTTGCAAATGATTACTTTTGCATTTCTCTGTGTGGTGTATTTGTTCTTTATTTTTCTACGTGTGCTGCAATTCCTGCAATTATGTCTGTATGTGCTTTTCATGGTGGAAAAATGGTGTGCATATATCTGAGTTTTTTACTGTGATGTGTTCCCAACCCTGCCAGCCAAAACACTTTTCTCTTCCAGTCTAAGAAAAAATATTTTTAGTTACTTGAAGTCTAGGAAGGAGAATTCAAGTTGTTAACTACTCCAGAGAAACAAATTTTCAACATTAATTGAAATGTTTGCAATGGATATAAGCAGCACCTTCCCAGTGGCCTTGACCCAAGGAGGGTGTGAATCTCGAAGTCAAGGTAGTATTGAAAAACTGCCAAGGAAGCAATTAAAAGAAATGGTCCTCAAAATACAGCAAGACAGACAGAAGGACTGGTCACTAGTGGAAGACAGCAAGGGACCCCGCAGGCAGACTGTTTAAATACAGTTTCTAACTGCTAACATTAAAGGTAATAGTAAACAGATTTAGAAATAAAAAAAGAGCAGAATTTTAATTTGTATCGTGTTCTGAAGTCTCCTCCTTTTAGCTCCTTACACAATATAAACCCACATGATGGTAGACTTCCAGTGCTCCCTGCTGCTGGATACCTTTTTGTTGCTAGTGCTATGCTGTTAGATTAACACCCATAACTAGGAGCCAAGGAATGCAGATTCTAGTTGCTTTTACTCTTTACATTTTTATAATACCACCTCTTTTGTGTACTCTTTTTCAGTAGAGACCATGTTATTTGCATTTAATTAATTTCCTGTTTTAAATTTAAACTTGCTATAAGAATTTGATCAATATAATACTTTATTTTGTCACTTTATTATATATTTGTTAGGTTTGTTGGCAGCCAGTAGGCTTTCAGTAGTACATCCATGCAAAACAAACTTGAGACAATAGTTTTTAAGGTCTGTAATGCTAATACTGAAACAGCTGAAGGGCAAAACATCCAAGGGAAGATGTACTCAGTATGTTAAAATTTGTGAAACAAATATTTTTTCATTATTTATATCTTTAGAAATATGGCCTTTCTGGGAAACGGAGACTGAGACATGGGAAAATAGGAGGAAGAAGCTATAGTAAAGTATCTGTTAGCCTTTTAGTAATTCTCTTGGGACATATTTGTAGTAATTACATATTAAAGTGGAGAGATAAGACACAGTTTTGGGGCTGAAAGGTTAGTAGTTCTCCTGGTGCATTTTGTTTTGTAAGCCTTAACTGTGTGAAGGAGGTTAAACTGACAGTTTAAAAAGCATATTTATGATTAGCCCACTGAAGAAATTACAATGCATTTTTTTAGTCCAACCTGTTGTGAAAGGTTCTCTGTATAGTTTTTCTTATTGGAAACAAACACAAATTAAGGAATGATGATTAAAATATTCCATTGTTGCTATACAGTAGCCAAATGCCCATTGTATGCTATTGCCATTCAGACACATTCTGGTCTTAATGGTTTCTCATCGGAATATGGTTTTTATTAAGTAAGGAAATGAAAGTACCAAATGCTATCTAAGCTACAGGATATCAATGATATACACTTTTATTGCAGTGTGCATCTTGCAAAGACTTTAGACCCAAGGTGGTGAAGCTTCAGTTTTGTAAAACTGAAGGATAGAGCTTATGCTGTTGGATATGTCAGGATTGCCAAGGTTCATTGCTTAATGAACCTTGACTGCAAATGGTGGAGAAGTATTTTTAAGAGGGGAATATTTAATATCCACAAGGTCATAAAAAATTTAATGTTCCAAAACCTGATGATATTGAGGGCAATTGAGTAAGATACTTGGATAAGTCTTTTCTATGCTGAACTCTTCAGACTTCATAGATACAGGATCTGTTCTGAGATTGAGGATTGACTGAAGAAGATGGCCATTCTGCTCCTTGAATGGTGGCTCCAACGGCTGCTGCAGAGAGTAGAATTGTGTGTCCAAACGACAAATGAGACTAGCAAGATAAGCATCTGCAGGTCTCTGGATTGGTGGTGTAGTGGTGAATTGGTCCCAGTGAGACTAATATTCTGCAAGTAACATGGAAAGAGAAAGCTTTACTCAAAAGGCTCAGGGGCAGCCCAAGGATGTTGTTGTAGTGACTGGAGTAAATCTGCTTATGGGGATCCAGGACTGTGCAGGAGAAGGGTGCTCATGGTTGTCCCATGCAAAACTTTGCTGCTGAATTGAGGAGAGAATTGGAAAAACCTTCCTAATTACAGATTCACTCTGTTTCTGTATCCTGACCTTTTGTTTCTGCTAGAGTGGAGGAGTTAAAACAGCCAGGGGAAAAAGCAGAAGAAGGGAAACTTCTTTTGAATCCCCACATTGCTCGTAAAAAGAAGAGACATAAAATGAGGAACATGTTCCATGTCATTATTTATCTCAGGTTAAGTATTTCTGGTGTAGGGCTCACTTCCTGCTCTGGCCACTCATCAAGATTGTTTAACAGCAGAAATGGATAAAGCATTTAATTTGCTGTGAGCCTGGGGCACCCCATAGTAGAAGTTGTGGAAAGAGGACTGAGGAGTCTGTGAGAGGTCTTGACTGGCCCACTGTGATGGGGAAGGAACCCAGTTTAAGTCCTAAATTAGATTTTCCTAATGTTAACCACAGAAATTGCTGCAATATGTTTGAATTTTTACAGCAATCATATGTAGGTTACTTTTATTTTTTTTCAAGAAATGCTCCTTCTGAAGAAGAAAATATTATTAGTATTAAGCTTAAAATTAATATCAACCTAATATTCATTTTTTTATATGTCTTGAAACATGCCCACAGCTGGGAAGTAGACGGGAATAGAAAATTTGAGAAGGATGAAATGTTCTCTTTACTGTGGTGTGGCAGCTCTGGTCTGTGTTCTCAGGATATCAGTGGAAGGCTTGAATGCTGTAAATGAAAGAGCTTCTTTATGGTTGGACATGACTGCGAAAAGTTGTATGGTAGGCTGTGACTGCTGTTTTTCCGTTGAAGTTGTCATCTTTGCTTACCGTATTTAAAAACTCAAAGAAGAGTGTATGCTATTCAGCCTGAAAGTTTTAATGGGAAAAAAAATCTCCCATGGTCCTTGTGGTATTTGGGCTTGGCAGTCAGGGATGAGTTGTGCTTAATCCCTAGTTCATGCGGTATCCCTAGTTCATGCGGTATCAAGTTGGGTTATTTTTGTGTTATTTTTAATTTGTTGAAAAGCAATATATTGAAAACTAAAATGTCAAACCCCTAGATTCATTAAGTTTCAGCCTTTACATTAAAAGACTTGCCACTTGATACACTGCTACAGTGCACCCTCTCAGATTGTCTCAAACTTGTCCGATGTGACTACAGAATGGGATTTGACATAATGCAGCATGACTGATCAGGTACTGGAACATGCAAGAGTTTTACTGTCCACAGTTAGCACTGCGAAATGTATTTTTTCTACAAAGCTTTGCTTATTCCACCTCTACATTTGCAGTAGATAATACACCTCATCTTTTTTATTTTTTGCTGTAGTTTTTCCTGGATTTTGTTGTATCATTATCTTTCTATATTGTGCTTCACTTTACTCTGTCTTCAGAATAAGCATACTATTTCTTGTTTTTCACTGTTCTCTTCTGCTGCCTTTATCTGAATATTGATGACTGGAAACTTTGCTTTTGCATAAATGTGAATGGTTTTTTTTTTTGAGCAGTGATGAAACACCTTCTGTCTAACATGAATCAACTGATAACAATGTATCTAAACAGTAAGATTTTTAATAGACTATTTCTTTATGAAGAAAATAATGACATAACGAATAATGAATAATGGCTAAAATCCTGATCTTTTTGAAATGTGGTGGCCTCTCGCATTTCAGAATGTATTTTGCTAATGTGTAAACTGAAGTAAAACACATTTCCCATTCCAGTTTAACCTCAAATCAGAGACAATTAGGATGATTAGAAATAGAAGAGGCAAAAGAAAAATTGAATGTTGCTCTTCTCAGTGAATACAACGGCATTGCTCATTTAGAGACAACTGCTTGGAAGTATCTTCTAAGTCTGTGCAAATAGAAAGACTGAGCAGCAGGTTAGGTTTCTTCTCATGTTGATTATCTGCTCTTTCTGTGCAGGATCCTCTGTAATATGCTGAGGCTCTAGTCTCTTCCCAGTCTGTTTAATCTGTGACCAATGTACTTCAGTGGCATCTCCTTTGATTCATTAAACTTATGTTAGGGATTTTTAGGCTTTTCCTTCTGCATGCTGTGGCCATGGGGAAAAATGGGAGAAAAATTATATCTTTTGAAGGGTGGAAGGAAGGACTAGTAAAATATAAGATATCCTTTTTGGTTTATGAATAGTTGCTGTGTGCCCCTAAAAGAACTATTCAGGCTCAAGTATTAAAAAAAAAAAAAAAAAAAATTTAGAAAATCTTTGTGCTATCTTGGCCTTACAATACCTGAAGTTAGATGGCAGTGAATTGACAGTGAGTATGCAATAAGTGTAGGTGGTGAAGAAAGAACAGGTTTTTTAGATAGAGAATTTATTGAAGTAATCATTAGAATTTTAAAAATCACTGATCTAAAACCTGGTGGAGTTTAAAGAAACTGAGGGACTCACTCACTATGGTACGTTTTTATGATCCGTAACAACTGAGTAGTACTTGGAACCAGACTAGGTCCTCCTGTAGGTAATAGTGGACAAGATAAACCAAAGTTTGCCTTATATTGCTAAGTTTGTATTGTATTATATGTCTTCAGTTTGGTTTTCTTCTACTTATGCAAGTAAGACAAATGTATCCAAATTTTAGCATACAGTGGAGAACCGAAATTGTAAGTTTGTATAGCTGAATAAATATTGTCTTGTTTAGGATATTATAATCTGATAGTTTAGCCCATAGCTGCAATAAGACCACTTACACTGAAAGAAGGTAGAGGGCCTTGTGACAGCTCTTCTGGAAGGCAACAGCTTCATTCTTTGCCATTTTAGCACTATTCTTTTTTTTCCTCTCAAGAATAACTTGTTCTGTTAAGGACTGTAAAATGAAACTGAATGGATTCATAAAATATAAAGAAACTCAAATACTACCTTTAATTTAAAGAAGAATGAACACAGTGTATCATCTTTGTTCTGTTAATAGGAGCTATATTTTCAGTACTTCATGTATTTCAGTATTTGTGGAAGACAGCCTGAGAGGAAAAGAGAATTTTTGCATATGACAGGAAGCTATATAGGGATGTGCTTGTGTTAAAATAACTGTCTAAGTGATGTTGTAACTTTTTTTATTTTCATCCACTATACTTATTATTTTTGAAGATTGATCATGTTCTAATTAAATTAATGGAAATTTTTTCATTGGTTTGTTCTTGACAAATGGTCAGGTTGTTAGGATTAATCTCATATGCTTTCAAAACCAATGAGTCTCTGCACATTAGACTGATAATGTTGACATGGTTTTGCAAACTGTGCTGGTCTGAACCAAATGGCCAACAAAAAGCACCTTTTGTTGGGAGTGTAAGTACTGTAACTTCTAGGGAATTTTCAGGATTGTTTATAGTTAACTGTGTGGCCTCAAAGGCTTTAGAAGCCCCTTGGCAAATGCGTTGTGAAATATAGGCCTTGCTCTGCAGAGTTAACAGCCCCAAAGTAACACAGTGTTCTCCTGGTTCAAAAAGTTCTTTACTTTTTTGAGATTAATTTTATCCTGATACCTGACCTTCCTGCTGTGAATGGGCAGTATCCATGCCTGTTTTAGTTAGCTCAAGTTGTGGTATTGACATCTTGCATATCATAGCAGAAAGAGACACTAGTGAGCTAGTTAAAACAGTACTGAGTGTAAGGTCATTCTCAAGCATAAAAGCAAAATTCCATTTGCTTTTTGAGTACAGTTTCATTTTCAACACATTTATTTTCAGCAGGGAGATTAGAAGACTGACCTTTCTGACACTAGGTACTTAAACAGATACTTTGAATGTTTTTTTCATAAGGCTTTTCAGTTCTAGAGATGGATGCTTACATGGTTACCTTTATGTTTCATTGCAATTTGTGGCTGGTCTATGTTTTAGTCTAGAAGTTATTTATAATACATAACAAAGAAACTTATCTAATAAGTATCTCCAACTTTAATGCATGAATTTGTAATTTTGTGTGTCAGAAAAGCTTCTGGTCTTTCCTTTTGAGTGTTGCAGATTCTTACCCTCAGGATTTTCCCCCCTATTTTAATTCTTACGCATCATGCATTATTTTGTTTTTTTGCTAGAAAAATACCAGTAATTTATGGAATCCTAAGCATCCCAATGTAAATAATATATAAAAATACATTAATCCTTATTTTATAAATATAGCTTGTCTGATACAGTCTAGCTTAATATTAAATTATGCACCTAGCATTCAGTGTTTCTGGTTTTGACAGTGTTAAGCTAGTTTGGCAATATTATTGAATTAAAAAAAGATAACAAATCAATTGAAAGTTCCTTGACTCCCCTCCCAATCTTGGAAGTGTGGAAGATGACAGAAAAAAATTGAATGGGTTACTTAAAAACATTTAAATAAACCTTCAAACAGTCACCAGTGCAACAAAATGATGAATGGGTCATTTTTGAATTATACTCCTGCTTTTAAAAGGAATCAGCAGGGACGATAAACAAAACACATATACAGTAATGGGCCAGTGCTTTCTACATCAATTTCACCTTTGGAAATAAGTCTGTCACTAGTGTGTTGGTATCCTAGTGGTGTGAATAGTGGTCTTCTGTTTTATTTGTTAGATTAAGCGTGTGTAGTGACATCTGTAGGCATTGGGAAGCTCTTTTAAGACAGAATAGCCAAACCCCAGTGAATATTTTCTAATTGCTTTTGAAATCACTCATGTTATATGAAGTATTGCTGCATAATTGTGACCTAACTGTCCTAAATTTGCTGCTCATGTTTTTTAACATGGTGGTTCTCAGTGGAAGCTCTTCTTCCTTGTACATCCACATAACAAAATTTTTGAGAATGAAAAAGTGAATGTTCTTCAAGTCTGTAAAATGGTCCTAGTTACTTGCACAGGAATAAAAAACAGATGAAGTCTGTTTTAATTTCTAAATTTTTAGTTATTGTGACAGCTAAGGTAGTTACAGGGTGTATTTTAAGGGCTAGGTTTGCATAATATCATAATTCAGATTTAGTTCACAGTGTGTGGTAAAGTCCACATTTCTGGTTCATCTCAGTGAAAAATATTAAAGTAAAACTAGTTGTTCATGGATTCAGATTTCCTGCTGTGAGTGCTGCATTATGTTCTAGCTTTCATCAGTTTAAAGCAGATTTTTTTTTTTTTTTAGATCAAACATACGACCAGACTATGCAGATACAAGCTTTCATGAGTTCAAAATGCATACCTTCAGTCGTGTGACATCTTGCAAAGTCTGTCAGATGCTTCTGAGGTAAGATTTTTAGGTTATGTTTTTGTGGTGGTGTTTTGTTTTAATATTTTTATCCCAAGTAAATATGGGACTCAAAGGAGCATGTGGAAATACATGACTAGCTGGTTACCTGTCCAAGAGAGACAAGCCATGAAGTCGTGCATAGTATGACAGGAGTGCTGTTAAAAGCTCATAATGCTCCTCATTTATCAGAAGGCTGCTTTATTGTGATTCTTCTATGAAAATTGCTTTATTTAATACACAAGTTCTTACGTAAGAGTAAACGACAACCGTTTTGTGCAGTTTTGACTACCATGGGTGTTCCGTGGGTCCTATTGCTGTAGATCACCAGTCACAAGAACAGATGGAATATTTTTTCAGAAAATCAGATGATGATGATGTTTGAATGTTTGAAATGGGGAGATTTCTTTGTGAGACAGAAAATAACTGTGAAGCATTAACAGGAATTTCTAGACCAGAGATATGCAGACAAATTGAATATAGATGTTGCAAAGCTAGATGAAAAATGCTAGTAAACAATTAATGCTTTCATGAACAAGGATTTGTGAGGCTAAATTAAGCTAAGAAATTCTATGATTTCTGCCTCTTTCCTCTGAAATACACACATGCTTGCACATCTGTAGTTTCTCATTCATTTTTGAGCTATCTTTTAGGAGCTACCTTTTTTAAAACAAACAAACAAACAAACATGGAATGTCTAATGATATAGAGGTATGTATTGAACCTAAATTTCATAGTGTAAGTTGGAGATGCAAAAGTTATGTAAACTTTGTCCAGTTCAGGTGCTCGTGTTGCATATTGTTGATGTTCCATTTGAAGTATGGATAGTGCTTTTCTTCCTCCCTGTCATGTATTCTTCTCTTTAGCAACCTTTTGCTGAACAGAGACTGACCTGGACTTTCAGATTGCAGTTGTTTATTTATTTTACTTACTTACCTATTTGTTTATTTATTTTAGATCCCCCCCCCCCATGCAATAAGGTCTATATGACCATGACAAGTGGTGCAGTGTAGTTGAGTCATTGTGTCTCTGTTACAGCACTTAACTGCTGTGCTGCACACAGACTGACACTGCATTGTTCTGCATAGGCATGCCAACTTGCTTGAAGATAGCTTGGGTATCCCCAAGTGCTATCTTGTGGGATATAGACATCTTCCTGGGTGTCTAAGTTGTCTTGAAAGCCTATTGGACTTAGCCTCATAAAGTGTCTAAATCACTTTTTTAATGGATTATCATTTTAAGCTTCAAACATAAGCTAACATGTAAATACTTGAAAAAAAAATCTGAACCTTAGTGTCTAATCTTTAAATGAGGATAAAATCCTAGTCTTAGAAGCATCTGCAGTGAAGGATAATGTTATGTCCTATACTGTTATCTGGAGAATCTTTGCATTCCTATGTAGCAGTAAGGAAAAAAATAAAAATGGAAGACTGCATTATAATATTTTTATACTTTTGACTTATTTGTCTTGAAGTTTATGTATTCCAATACTTTAAAATATTGAGCTTCTGAATTTAATTAAAAATATATTTCATCACTAACATTCTAGAAATTGCTGTAGTAAATAGCAGTTGCTGAATATTTTGTCCGGGTTTAACTTGTTCAGTCCTGTGTTCCATAACTAGAGTGTACCTGGCTAGCTATCTATCTATCATCTTTTTTTTTTTTTTTTTTTTTTTAAATTTATTTTAAAGTCAATAATATTTGCAATGTAGCCTATAAACTCCTTAATGCTTAGCTATATATTAACAGTTACAGCTCTCTTGAAATGGATCTTATTCTTCATGGTGTCTAGGCAAATTCCCACTGAGATGAAAGAAAGTATAGATCTATAGTAGGATAGATACATAATGGAAATTTCAAGTGTACTGTGCCAAAGTTGCTTTGGGCTAAATTGAAATGGAGATTGTTATTCTACCAGAAGTCCAGAAGAGCTATCTGGTTGTGATTTTGAAATGGATAGTAGTGACAAAAGGCAGATAAGTTGCTTGTCAGTTGTCACTTTTTCTTCAAGCCTTTAAGGATTGTCATTATGCAGAACAGCAAATGACTTCTAATACCTTCTGCCATGTCTTTTATTTCCTTTATGCGTAGAATTTATCGCCTCTAATGTATCACTACCTAATTTTATTTTACAGGGGAACATTTTATCAAGGCTATTTATGTGCTAAGTGTGGAGCTGGAGCACACAAAGAATGTTTAGGAAGATTAGACAATTGTGGCAGAGCTAATTCAGGTGGTAAGTCATTTTTATTGTTAGAATACCATTTTTAATTAGGACATAAAACTTGCTAGATATAATTAAGGTTTAATTTTCCTCTAATTTGTGTTTATTGTAACATACATACTTGTGAAACTACCATTTATAAGCACAATTAGAATTGCATTTAGAATTCATAGGGAATTTTATTGCTACTAAATCGAAATGTTCAAAAGCAGGAGAGAACTGTTATAGGTCAAACCCAATTTCTTCATCAATGTCGTCTACAACAAGGAATTGCTCCTGTTTTGATCGTAGACTGGTCATATGTAACACCTACTGTGTGCTGTATCATCTATCATCCTTGTGGCTCTCTCTTGAAGCCTGTGTCCGTTTTCGTATTTTCCTCTCTGCTCCTAAAGCTATTTGTTTGTGTTGCCTCAGCTTCCTCTTTCATCTCTTTGGTTTCCATGGTTTCTGTCCACTCACAATATTCACAAAAAGGTGATTGATGGCTCTGTACTTCCCACATCTAAGAACCATTTATTTCCTCCTCTTTTAATTGGTTGCTGTACTCTGAGTATCTGCCCTGGCTGTTGTTGCTTTGCACTTCCCCTATTCTTCTTCTTCTGCTCTTTGGGACCTTAAGGATTCTTTTGTCTTCGAGTGCCTTTTGGTCTCCCTCAGATGACTACAAATTTGACCTCTTCTCTTTCTGCTCAGTGTTGTATCTGTAATTCTCTCTCTGACATCTTCTGGATCTCCCACTGCTAATGCCAAATGTTAGATCTCATCATTTGCCCCTGTTTCCTTCCCTGTACCTATTCAGTTGGTGGCAGTGAGTTTGTTACACTCCAGCCAGCTAGTCACGTAACCATAGTGCCATTTTTGACTCTTCCCTTTGTCCAAGTTCTTAACTATTCTTGCTTTTTTCTAGAGATGACTTGATGCTGATAGGGTAGACAACTGACAAACACACACACTCCCACCCCCGAATTTCCCTCCCCATTAATATGTTTGGTTTCCTTTTGTTGAAATGTGTTTGAAAAGCCATTGGAACACACGATGATTTCTGGAAAATGTAGTTGTATATGTTGGAGAAGTTTCTAATTAATTGTCCTTCTGATTTCTCAAGTACCTCTACGTTCCTTTCCAGAATTATTTCATAATAGTTTCTGAAGTTTTTCTTCTCTGCAAAGGCTCCCAGATTTCTGTAGCTCTACTACAAGCTGGAAGAGGTGTGTATCTTCCACCTGTTCATGAGGCAGAATGACAGAAGATGCTGGGCTGCAGCTTCCTTACAGCCTGCTCTGAGAGGAGATCACAGCTGCAAAAAAAAGTCTAATTTATAGTTCTTCCATGCTCCCCCTTACTCTATGAATGAATGAATATGGAAAGGACAAATGGTTTTGCCCACTTTGCTGAAAATGTGTTCTCTTGCCACCCAATAAGGGTAAATGAGTAGGAAGGGAAATTGAGATTTTTTTCTCTACTCTTTTCTAGTTTTACTCTTTCTTTGCCTTTTCAAAGAAAGAAGTGTTGATTGAGCTATGCTGCCCATTCATAATGTGGACAGAGTAAGGAAAGGTTTAAGGAGCAGTTTTACCACTTCCTGCTTGACTATATGGTCCAGAAAGCAATGGGACAACAACTCTTTTAAATGAGTTTGCGCAACTTGAGTATGAATAATTTTCTGAAGCTGTTTTCACTTTTCCAGAGCTATGCTGAGAATTGAGGTCTCCCATAAGTTATCTCTCATGCCTACTAAGTCATGAAATGTTATTAAAGGAATGCAGACCCAAAGATATGTAAAATTCATCATTTCCACTGCATTTTGTGGAAAAAGTATGCTCTACACGCACAAAATTCTAACGTACTTTTAATTTTGGAGCTTTTCCTTTTGAAATCTTTAGACAAATTAATTTATGAGAAATTCAATTTTTCTAATGGTGTCATTTGCTGCTCCCGTGGGAAATTAGCAAAGGTGGCTTGAGAGTGCTGTTAGATAAGAAATTGTGGCACATAGCCAGAATGCTTCAACAATAGCAAAAAGCTTGGAACATTTATTGTATTGCTATGTATTTCTTTTGTTTCTAGGGGACTATTACAGCCTTTTTCACAGGATTTAATGGACATGAAACACAATCATCCTTTTAGGAAACTGGACATTTTTATTCCCTAGTCATGTGATATTAGTTACGGTCACAGACATAGGATATATATATACCCATGATATATGTGTGGTCTGTTAAGTCTGGTGTTCTGTCATTCTGCCAAAGGTTGATTCCCAGTGCCTCACAGGAAAGGGCAAATGTGT
The DNA here is from genome assembly GCF_963082525.1 of Nesoenas mayeri. Classification (NCBI taxonomy): domain Eukaryota; kingdom Metazoa; phylum Chordata; class Aves; order Columbiformes; family Columbidae; genus Nesoenas; species Nesoenas mayeri. Next base: position 16,076,132 of record NC_137554.1, on the reverse strand, counting down.
GGCAGATGATACCCAAGAATGACTTTTCTGTGCCTCAAATGATTTTCATTTCTATTCTGTAGACCTCTTCTATTTCTAGAGGTCTATTTGGAAAGCAGTGATCAGAATTCAAAACGCTGCAATGAGAACACACCATTAGGTTTCTTAAAGGCATTTGAATTTTCCTCAACATTTTCTGGTTTTGTACAGTTTAAGATTTTATTCTTTTTAGATCACTGGGCAGATATTTTTGTTAGCCTTTCTGAAATGATGCTTAGAACCCCCCTGAGAGGACTGAATCTCTTTGTATTTCATTGCAAGTCACAGTTTGTGAAAATTCAGAAGACGGACATCCAAAGATAGATGAAACCTTTAGAATGATAAATTTAATATGTGTCAGATTTAGATGATACACTTATGAGAGAGCAAAACCTGAAGATAAATTGCTGTGTTGTCATGCTGTGCCTTATATGCAAACATATGCCAGCTCTTTAGATGTTTTGCTTCAAAGAAGGCCAGTTCAACAGACTGTAGAAGTTGCAGTGATAAAAGCAGCAGAGTTAATCAGTTGAATTAATAAATAGAACAAAATGTCTGCATTTAGCCCATGGTTTTTTTGTTACTGTTTTTGCCCTTGTTGCCATAAATGGGCAGTGCTGGTTGAAGACTGCTGTGCTCACTTCTGTCGTTATCAATTTAACTTTTTTTTCCCATGCAATACTACCCTATACAAGTAGTCCTCTGCATTTTAATATATTTTACTCTTATGCCTTATCACTTAATTTTTCTGTGGCTTGGAATCTTCCATGCCCCCTCTTTTTTTGTTAATGTTCTGATGAACTCTTTCAAGTCTGATTGTGCAGTCTTAAACACAAGACCTTACAAATCCTTAAACACAAGGATTATAAAATGGTTGCACATATTTCTCTGACAGGACCATTTGTAAGGACGTATGTGTTGTTGTTTTCTCTGGTGGATGATGTAGAGATCTCTTCTTTCTACCTCCTCTGGCTTCTCAGCTGCACTCCTATGCCTTATTTCAAGGCACAAGACAGTTTTACTTATCTGGTGATGCTCTCCCACTAGTTGGAAGGGTTTATATTGGGGATGCTTAAGAGTGGGCTCATTGGTAAGTGAGCATGAGTAAGACCCACTTTTAGCAGATAAAGGGTGAGACTATCTCCATCATAATTTCATATGTTACTTTCATATGGCAATTTGCATGCCCAGTAATGTAGTCTATGCTGTTTATGTAATAATTCATTGTTACAGCACATTAGAGATTATTAATAAAAAGCATGTGATTTTGATATCTAAAAAGAAACCTGCAGCTTTTTCTGTTTGTGTTTTTGCTGACTTGATCAATAGTTGCAAAATTGCTGGCTGTCCTCCAAACCCACCATGTCAACAGCATTGACAAGTAAATGCTCCAATCCCACAATGTTCATTGGAGTTATGCCACTTTTTATTTAACTGCAACAAAGGCTGAGATTGATTGTTTGACCAGCCATCCTTGCTCAACCTGAACAAAAGTCACTCAGGGGGCTTGGTGTGTTGTGTAGAGTCCTAAACTGTGGAACTTCTAGGTCATGATCTGCTTTTCTTCTCATTATGCAATGACTGGCTAAATTGCCGGAAAGGAGCACGTAGTCCCACAGCTCCTTCAAAGTGGCTTACTTTATAGTCCCTGCATTTTAAATATTTTGAATTTTCTTTTAAAATAGGAAGGCAAGAGTAGTTTATTACATATCATTTTTATTTACTCTCTGTTTACTTAGCATGTAAATCCAGCTGCTCTGTTGCATCCCTGAGGACCAGCTCAGTCCCATTTTCTGATCCGTGCTCCCTCACTTATCAAGGCCAGCTGCTACTCCTGTTGCTTTTGTAGTAAAATGTAATTATCAAAATGTGACCCAATGGTATCATGGCCTCAGTGAAAAAATAAACAAAAAGACCTAAAAATTGCACTGAACTCTGGCAGAAAAAGTAGCTTGCTGTCACAACCAAGAACTCACTCGCTCCATTTCATTGGCACATTGATGATGAGCAGGAACTTGAATTAAAATTGCCATGTGTAAAATATTTGCAAGTAGATATTTTTTGAAAAATACAAATAAATAGAAATGAGTTATTCTGCTTTTGTACTTGTGTAAAATTTGGAAAAAAAGATCTGTCATAAAGAAAAAATTCACATAATTCAATACAGAATATTCTGAAATGCAGGAATATTTAAATTGTAATGAAATAAGACAAGCATACATCTTATCTTTTGAATAGTTGTTTATGTGGAAAAACAGATACTGAATATTTTTCTGTTCCTGAAGTGTTAATAGTCAAGTCACAAATGGCATTTGTGCCACCATCAGTGTTGGCAAAGGTTGAGGTTGCTTTTATTTTTTTTACTTCCTTTGTATTGATAAACAACTACCCTGCTTCAAGTAATTTTCTTTATGCAAATTATCAGGGGTATTTATTACCTTCCTATGTAGTGAATTTTTGAATCCAATTATTGAAAGTTAATCAATGAGTTTCTTATTTATTATGAAAAGTGTTGGGACGCTGCAGTCATCAAATGGAACTCATTCGTCTAGTTAGGCTGTTTCATAGAGGCAAAAATAATATTCAACAGCAACAATTAAAAATCAGATTCATTCATTTCCAGTGGAAAATAGAGTGACATTTCTACTTCAGTTTTTTGATAAGAGATCAGAATTAAATAAGGCCATTTAAAAAAAGAAAAAAAACTAAGTCTGGATTTGAAGTTTTGGCCCACACTGCAAGACTTATCTAAATGATTTCACTTCATTTGTGATGCTGAGATGAAACATTCAAAAAAGGTGATTTTACTCAGATTTTGGCAAAAACTCTGAAAGGTGTTATCAAATTGCGAACTAAATACAAAAACGATATTAGATTTCAGCAGCACCTAGGCAACCAATGCCCTCAGGCTCCTTAGCAAACCTAAGTTTTCTACCTCATCTCCTCCTTTGGGGTGGGTTTATTTTTCTGCTCTCCACTCACTATACAAACGCAAATTAATACCTTTGGAAAAGTTGTAATCATAAAAGTGGTTTTTTTGGTTCACGGTATGAGAAAGGAACTGGTGCCTGAAAGCGTACGTGAGAAGAGAGCTCTGCAGGGTGAACAGGCTCAGGGCCCTCAGCTGGCGTGCTTGGTCTCGGCATGCTTTATCACCTTTGCATGAAATGCTAGAAAACCAAAGATATTTTTTTTCCCACACTTTACTACTGCTTTCTTTTTTTTTTTTTTTTTCTAAGCAGAACACAATCTACTTGCAATTTGAACTTTGTAGCTGATTAGCTGTGAATATGGCTTACTGTTTACAAGATTTTACAGTAAAAGTTTTCAAATGTGTAGAAGTACAGACCAGGCACATGCAGTTTGTGCTTTGCCTCAGCAGCGCGTGCAGTCCTGGAGGGTGCACATGGGTAAATATAGCTGTGTGTCCTTTGATAAGGCACTGAACCAAAATCTAGAGTACACTCAAATACCTATTATCAGAGTAGACATTAAAAGAAAAATGTTAAAAAAAATACTCCTTTTTGTGGCTGTTGTGTGGTGGTGTGTGTGCAAAGCTGTTATTGTCTTGATGCAGCTTGATCACCTGCAGGACTTTTTTTTTTTTTTTTCTTTCTTTTCTACTCATTTTTCAATAGTACAAGAAAATTCATAGCAAAAGAGGCAAATAAACCATGAATGGCTTCAGAGTCTGTGGTATACTAATGTAATGCTGGATTGAATTTAATGACACAAAATATAGAAAATTTCTCCTATCTCAATATACATTGGCATGCTATGAAAAGACAGGGATAAGGTGTAAACTTGACTTGCAATGAGGAACGTAGCTTTTGAAGTCCCAATGAGTCAATATTTGTCAAGTATTTTTGAAATGCAGTAAAAGCTGGTGAAGTTGAGTGGAGCGGGTTGTGGTGCGGCTGCAGGCGGTGCAGCGGCACTGGCAGTGCGGAGCGTTCCTAGCTTGGCAGAACCGGTGGGCGGGGAGCGGAGCGCGGCAACAGGGTTTGCACAACAGGACTGGGCACAGCCCTGGGCGGCTCCAGGTATCAGGTAGCAAAAGAACACAGCAGGGCTTTCTGTAATGCAACACAGCACAGACTGAGATTGCTATATAAGAAGTGTACAGTTTGTGGTTGACAATAATGCCAATTTTTACTTATGTTTCAGAACACGGGAACCTGAAACACGAGGTAAGGATTTGTTTTCCTTTGCATGTGATGTTTGTTTTGTTGGTGACATTAGAGCTCCTTATTTACTTTGTGCATGTGCTGTGTGCAACAGGTATATTTTTCTTCTGCATTTAACAACATATTTTTTTTTTTAGAGTGGTGAAAGTAGAAGTTGTCTAAGAAATAAAGTATTCATAATTAAATATAAATGTATTCTGTTCAAAATGTGAATCAGTTTTCAGTTGATATGGCTCAATGCCAAGGGCACTGGAAGGGTTGGAGATGTGTTTTTTAAGTTACAGATAAAAAACATACATTGCTTCACAACTATGTCTAGATCCTTACTGATCCTAGACCAAATCTAGCAGTAGAGTTAAAAGTATGTTTGTTTTTTTGTTGTTGTTATGGTTTTTTTGTTGTTGTTTGTTGTTGTTTGTTTGTTTGTTTTTAATGTTAGCAAGTCCTGCTGGAATAACATGCTAGTGTACCAATCTCTGCCACACCAGACTGCTGGGTGATGAAGGATTGGCAGGGCAGTGTTTGCCTTTTCATGCAAAAAGACTTTAGTTGCAGAGCTATCTAGTGGTTATGGAGTTTGTATAATGTGGGGAGAACAGTAAGATGGGGCCTGTACAGAGGAGCTGCTGTGGGGCATGTAGTACCTTGCTGTCAGCCCAAGGAGACTGCAGGCTGCCCTGGGCTATTTTCTTGCCAGCTCCTTGTACCGTTCCAGTGAGGTTTAGAAGGGCGTGAGAGTTGAGTTTTGTCTGCCAGCTCTGGTAAAAGAGAAACATCACTTTAGACATAGAGCACAATAGTTTCTAGCATCTATTTTAGACCAGAAGTTTGTGATAATGTAACTGCTTCAATGGCATGCTGGTTGTCAACAATATAGGAGCACGTATTTTACTTCTCTCTGTAAGCATGTCTGTGTTTGATGCTGTCACTGAAGTGGGTAATGACATCACAAGGATGTTACTGGTGCAGGGGAGCCATGTGCAGGGCTGACCACCTCTGTGCTCTCTGATGTCTGGGGTGTTTTGGTGTTGCTGTGACTGCAGATTGTGGTGTGGTCAGATGTAGGAGCCCTGGCACCCTCCGGTGGATGCAGCACTGGGCGAGGAGGGGGCTGCTGGGACTGTGGCACCACAGACCCTTGAAGGGGCACAGGTGCTGCCACCAGCCCGCTCTCTTCACTGCTCACTAAGCCCTGCCTCGGGCTGCCCAGTTCTTCATATCTCTGCCTGGAAACACCCACGGAGTAAGCACACTCTTAAAGATGGAAACTACAGCAAGGTCCATTTGCCCAGTGCTTTTCCAGTGCTGCAGCTGACAGGCAGCACTGAGAGCCGTGAACTGATCACTTACTGGCCCTTGCGGTTGAGGTTGCCAGATTAAGTAAAGCTGTGTTGAGCATATGCTAGCTGGACGAAGAAAATATACTACTTGTATGTAATCCCTTCAGCTTCTCACTCCCCAGTTTGATTCATAACTCTTTTTTTGTGAAGAAAAAATGACTGCCTTGCTGCACCTATTGATTTGCTATTGACTACTGAGTTGATCCAAAATGTCAGGATTGCCTTCATTTATACCAAGGCTTATTTAAGTACCTGCTTTATTTCTCTCTGTAGAAGGAAACTTGAGCATAGATGAGGATCTGTCATTTTCATAAATGTGAATTTGGATTTTATACCAGTAATGTAATAAAATCTACTGGTACTGCAATTTAAGAGTATTGATCATGTTTTCCTACAGCTCAAGAATTATTTCCTTAAAATAGTTTTCCATGCAGTCCTTTGGGGTGTATGGTTGTCACAGAATTTGTTGTTGTTGTCATTGTTGTGTTGGTGTTGTTTTTTTTCATTTCAGTTGAACATTTCTGCATCTTCCTTCGTGCTTGCTTTTCCCACTCCTTCCCCTTTCCCTCTCTTGTGCAAATCTGAAGTTACTCACTACTCTGTGTCAATCCTTATCAGCAATACAGCTGATAAGTGTATTGTTTTTTGTTTTTGTTTTTTTTAATGAATAGAATTGAGCCTCTTGTTCTTATTCAGTAATATTACCTTCATTGTAGAAGCAGTTTTAAATTTTTCTTCTTTCCACTGCAGATGAAACAAAGCTTGGAACCTTTCTTTGATTAAAATTGTGGGGTGCAGAAAGAATATGTCCAAACACTCTATAGAGTTTGAAAGCTGTTTTTAAACCAAGCTTTTCATTTTGCTAGCTTGCTAGAAGGCTTAGTAATTTGATTGTGCCTCAGGGTAGTGCTTTCTGGCTTGCCTCGGTGTGTGTCCTGCATCAGCTTATATCAACTGCAAGTAAATCGGAGCAGCCTAATTGTTCCCTTTGTTATGCAACATGCTTTTCTCTGCTTGATTTGATTAAAAAATAAATAAACGCAGGAACCTTCATGCAAGCTACCAGTTAAAACAAGTTTGCAAAAGAAGATCAGTAGTTCACAGATGTGTGTTATTTCACATTGATCTCTGGGATCCACATTAGGTGTCTTGGAGTATAAAATTTGTTTAAAAAATTAAAGAAAAAGTCTCAGTCAGACATTTTCTAATTTCACACAGCTCTGGTTCAGCCAAATTTAATAGTAAGAGGGAGGAAAGTTACTAAATGTATTTAAGTACTTGCCCAGAAAGTAAGGAACGTAAGAGTTGGATAGGAAATTCTAGCTTGCTTAAGTACAAAGTAGGAGTAGTGAAAGCTTCTACCTTACTAAAGCAATGCAAACAACTTTGGGAATTTGTGTTTGTGGACATTATCTGGGACAGATAATACCAAACTTTGTTTTTCTTCCAGTTTTTTTCCAGCTATTCCTAAATGATTGAAAGTATTTTTTTCCTTGCTATCAGATGTTGATATATGTGTAGTCATTCAATGGACTAAGAATATTTTGAGCCTAGTGTGAGAAAAAATGCAATACATGAAAAAAATATCTACGTTATTAAGAATATTTTTTAAAATGTGATCTTTCTACAAGATAAAGATAATTGTGATGGTTGGGGGAAATAATTTAAGAAAACAAGCTTTTCCTAGCAGATTGTGGGAATGAAAGGAGTGCAGTGTGCCTACATGAAAACATGTTTATTCATATCCTTGATTTCTATTTTTGCTATGCAGAAACGAACAAATGGAATTAGAAGAAACTCTAGACATGTGGACCCAGGTTTGTCATGACTTTTTAATAGTTAAACATAAAAAGAGTGAAAAAGCTGTAACTCACTTTATCAAGTTGCATTATGAACACTTGTTATACACACAATGTGAAGAATTTTATTGTTGAATTTGTGAAGGTCTAAAGTGATTGTTCTCTTTGTGATTTCAAAGATAAGGAAGATAAGGTCAGCTGATCAGCTGATTGAACTCTCTCTCTCTATATATATATATTTTTTTTTTTAAGCAGCGCTTCAGTTCTACGTGAACAAAAAAATGCCTCTGGGCATTTCGGTTTACATGACCTACCATATTTTACTCTGCAGTTTTAAAAGAAATAACTAAGTGATGGAAAGGAGACAATTGCTTATAAAGCTTAGGTTCTGATCTGCAAAGTTGTGGGTATTCCCAACTCTTTTGACTCTAGTGGTCCTCATTGCTTAGCTGTATTTAATGAGTAGTTACTCTAAAAATCATACAACAATTGCACTCTTATGTAGAATTTCAAAGTGATTTTATTCTTCCTCTTAGTTTATAGTAGATACTTTTGTAGAGTCATGTCAGCAGCAGCCCTTAATAAGATTAAATGCTTGCTTATAGACTGTGTACTCAAGTGGATGAACGTTTCCTCTGGAGACCCATAATGTGTCCATATAAAATACTCAATGGTTTTCAGTGTAACTGTGTGATATTTTTAGTGTCGTTTTTTACACTAATTACATTTCTGTCCTTTATGTTTCTTGTATAGTTTAATTACTGGAGATTTGTTATGCAGATATTATTTGGACTAAAATTAAGCTGTGGATTATTAAGTATTTCTAGATGTGGACACCTGAGAATAGTTGGAGTCAAACATTAAACAGTATGGCAATTCTATACACCACATTACAGCCTGGCAGAGCTAAGCACTTTTTGAAAAGTAGGAATTCTGGTTGTGCCACTAGCATTGCAGCTGCCTTGGCTCTGAAATTCTAAATGTTGTAACTAGCTGAAGCAGACCACACCTTTCTTACTCACGTACCTTTGACATGTTTTGGAACACGTATCATCACTTTGTTCCCTCTAGCAAAAGAAAAATTTCTTCATGATACTCCTCAATTGTTCTGTGTATTGTTGACTGAATTTATTAAAGAAAAATAAAGAAAACTGTAACTCTGAAAATTAATACAGTCAGAGGGGGAAACATTAAGAATATCAAATAAGGCAGAAGGGGATGAGAATACTTAGAATACTTCTTCCAAGTGGGGCTGTTTGAGTTCTTCCTACTCAGTGGTATATGTTAGAGTGAAGTGTAATGCATGCTTGCAGAAATAGTCCTTTTAGGTCAGGATCTTTAAACCTAGGTGTCTCATGTAGATTCCTAAAACGTTAAGTAATTTAGCTTTGAGAAGCTTTTGAGTATACTGGTGGCTTTACGTACTGTTGAATCTGATAGAAGTATTTACATGATCTTTATATACAAGGATACTTCAATTTTTATTGAAGACTAAGTACCATTCAAATCACCAGAGTTGTCATTGAATTAAATAGATATTTAAAAGCTGTATGAAACCAATGCCCAAAATATGGTTCTGCGTGCCCCGCCATTTACCTGCACAGTTCTTTGAGTTGTTGGCGTAGTCTTACTGAGTAAAGTTCATGGTCCCCATTGTATTTTTGAAAGCCAGTAGAAATGCAGAACATCTACATGTTTTGTTTAGGTCCCTTTACTAGAGATATGGTTGCAGAAAACTGTCTTACAGAATTGCTTCTGACATATTCTATTAAATAAATATTTTTTTTTTAAAATTGCATACTAACATGCTCTGTATGTATACTTGGTCAGTTTTCAAATGAAGTCAGCTTTTCTTATTTGCGTTTTGTCAGCAGATGCATTCTGAGTCCTGCTGTAACTTCGTGGAGATAACATTTAAAGACATGAATATCTTGGTAAACTCTTGGCATCTCTTTTGCCTATTCTAGGTAATGTTGCTCCTCAGATTGCACATTGCCTTGAGAGACAGAAGATGCTGACCAGAGAGCAATATTTGTAAGGGATCAGTTATTTCAGGCATACATTTCTGCATTGATCCTAAGAACTTTTCAAGAACATTGACATATAAATCTCTGGAGCACTGTGATGCTCTTTTTTCTGAGAGAGGTAGTTGGAGTCAGAGGTAACATTTAAATCTTAATGTGGTGTCATTAAAAAAAAAAAAAAAACAAAAACAACAAAACCAAAACACAAAACAAACCAAAACTCTGCTGATGTATTTGTCTTTAGGAGGTTTAATATGCTTCTGCTAGTTGTGTTGCATGTTGTGGTGCTGGAGCACCTGCAGTGTCTAAATATTGATGGGGCTTAGTATTGGCAGTAAATACAATTATTTGAGCTGCAAATACTTTAGCACAAACTTTTCAACATCATGTTCTGTCTCGTCTCTTTGGCTATTTTAATAAAGAATAATGAATGTGGGAGGCATTGTGCTTCTCTTTTTATGTTTGTTAGAGCCAAAATCAAGTTTTACTGGCACAACGTAGCCCTGAATGAAAAATCAAGTAAGTGTGATGAGAAGTACTGCAAGTAGATGGATGCTCTAAACAAAACAATATCTCTTGTCCTCTGCTGGTAAAGCTCATTGATGGAGGAACCTATTTAGCTGAAGCAGACTAAAATCAAGAAGTTGTTCATGGCTATTTCATTTGATTTTGTTTGAAATTTGGTTAAAAGTTTTGACAGTGACTGTTTCACCCTCTAAATTTGCTCTGTGCTGAATAAGAAAGAACAGTTGAAGGAAAAGTGATTAATGGATGATGAATTAGAGAAATTCCTGGGAAATATAAGTCATGAGAAATGTGTGTAGAAAGTACACAAGCGAAGAACAAATTAGAAAGTAAAAGAAACTATGACTTTGTCTTTATGCTGTGCACTATGACTTCAGCCTGTGGTCTAGGTGCAGATAGCCTCCTGAATTGCTCCATCCACTAAGTTTTAACAGGGGACAGGTTTTAGATAAGCTTTCTTTGGATTAATCGTCAGATAATAAAAACCATTAAAAGAATAAACCTGTAAATTATCTGCAACTATAAACCCAGGAAAAACTAGAATTTGCATATTACTGTGGAACAACATGATTCTTCTTAAATGTATTTGAGAAGTGATTACATCGGTGTCAGTTTTTGCCTATAGTGATGATTATATGTTTCTTTCCTTGTGTAAGGAATATCATGAAAACTTTCATGCAGGTGTTTAATTTTTAGCATATGATTTGCACTATTGACTTAAGTGACAAATGGACCATTCATACATATATTCATAAGCATAAATTAAGGCTGTATGTTTTCTTGAAAGATGATGTAATCCCATCATTGTTTTTAATAGAAATAATTTTGTATGTCTTTTAATAAGAGTAAGAATTCTTTTCTTTCTCTTTCTCAGCTATTGGAATAATACAGTGTATGTTTGCTATGTTTTTTATTTTTTTTAACAGTATAAAGAGTCTAAATGTAATATATTCACAGCTTGGTGATTTTATAACTAGCTCTACCCTAAACACTTCTGCTAATATAAACATCGGAACTTTATTCTCTAAAAGTGTGAAAGTATATTTCATATCAGAAGGATAAACTTAGTAAAAATAGAACATTAGAAACCTTATATTCAAGATTCATTGCAGATTCAACTCCAAATTTGATCTGTGAAAGAATGTCATTGAGCATGTTCTGACTTCTTAAATAGCTGATCTCTTTATAAGCATGGATTAAAGATTACAAAAACCTTAGTTCTGAACTGAAAGACAGAACCTACAGCTCTTTTCCCTTCAAAAATCATAAGATATTGACTGGGTTTTCTTGGGAGGCTGTGATGTTAACATGTACTGTAAGCAATTAAATGGCTTGGACAAAACTGTTTTTCAGCCTTGGAATTCAAAGTTCAAACAGTAATTTTAAAAAGAGGTGTTTGTATTTCTGGTTGGTGTCTGGTCCATACTTTGTGAAGCAGTTCTGTAATATTGATTTTACACAGGTTATAAAGAAAAGGATCTGAAGAAAATAACTGGGATTATGGCCTCAAGTATATATGTTAAAAAAAAAATATATATATGTGCAGGGAGAAGTACAGTATTTGAGATATGTATGTTTAATTAGATATAGTGGGGAAATGAGCTACTGCGTGCTTGATATTTTGTTGAAATTTGATTGTATAATCTTTTATCTATGTTGTGGCATTGCTATGTATTTGATTACTTAGCAATGAAACAATATTCAGTTGTTTGTGTATTGTGCTAATGATTGCATCTTGTCTTCATAGTAAAAATTAGATGATAGTCTAATATTGACACTTTAAACTTCTTTTTCAGTGAAGAATGTGGTGTATTGGACTGTGAGATACTTCAACAAATTGTGACACTTTGTGCTCTGTGATATGCAAGTCTAACTCCGATTTCCACTTCAGTGCCATTCCAACCATATGCCCAGCCAAAAGCAAAATCTGGCCCAAATTCAAATGCTGGGATACTCTAGCCTGTATATAGTTCTTTGATAAGCATGTGGTTGTTATACATAAAACTACTGTCTTTAAGTGAGAATTTAAAACATATGTCTCATTTAATTGTCATGTGAACTATCCAGGCAAGTTCTTGGTAGTCCTGATTGACTGTTGTCTTTCTCATTTAGCCCAGTATAGACAATAGCCATTTTCTTGGATGAGAAGGTACAATCTTCTGCAACATGAAGCCCAGCGCTGAAAAACTGGTATTCGGGAATTTTTCTCCATTTCAGCAGTGGGGGCAGCTATCTGTGGCTGGATTGATCTCTGGTGGTCCATTACTACCTGACTGTCAATATCATTGTTGAGAATAAGAATTTATCTTGGTTTTAAACCACAGAAAAAGGTCTACCAAAAATGGAAAGTCAGTATTAAACAAGTCCCCAGTATTTAGTTTTCTCATGAGAAGTGAGGAGCTGACTGTTGTCTGTGATAGTGTCTCCTTATTATGACTATCTTCATTAAGATGGATTAGACCAAGGTAGCATTTTTGCTTTAGTGAAGGAGTTTCTGTGTATAGAATCAAGAAATACATTGGTAGGTGTTTTTCTGAGACCTTCAGTAGTGTTACCTAATTATTTTTCCTTTCAATAAAATGTAGGAGCAAATAGCAATCCTCTTTCAATTGTTCTTGTCTCTCCTTTCTGACTGAGTAGAGGAAACCATTAAAGGCCTGTTGTTTCTGCATCTTTCCTCAGGACCTTGTTCAGAGCCCTGCAGGCTTATTTCTTTCTCTGTTAAATATCTATGAAAAACTTCCGGGGGAGTTGATGTGACAGCATGGACTGAAGTACTAGAGTATACATGAAACGTTCTTTGCAGCTTTAGATGATGTTTACATCTAATGTAATGAGCTGGTCTGAATGAATGTGTACGTGAAGGAGCAGCTGACTGTTAATCAGGGAAAGCCTGAAGGAATACTGGAGGGAGGAGAAATGTTTCACAAAACTTCCTTTAATGAAGTGTTTGTTTGGCAAGTTTGAGGTCTTTCCCACTACTTACTGGAAATGGATGATCTAAGGATGTTACAGAAGTGACAGAAGATGAGGGAAAGGTACTAAATGCCTCCTTTGCCTCAGTCTTTAATGGTCAGACCAGTGCTAGGTATCCAGCCCCCTGAGCCAGAAGACAGGGATGTGGAACAGAATGAAGCCCCAATAATCCAAGGGAAAATGGTTAGTGACCTGCTACACCACTTGGACACCCACAAGTCTATAGGGCCAGATGGGATACACCCAAGGGTGCTGAGCGAGCTGGCGGAGGTGATCACTGAGCCAGTTTCTATTATCTACCAGCAATCCTGGCTATAACTGCGGAGGTCCCAGTTGACTGAAAGTTAGGTAACATGATGCCCATCTACAAGAAGGGCCAGAAGGAGGATCTGGGGAACTACAGACCTGTCAGTCTAACTTCAGTGTCAGGAAAGGTCATGGAGCAGATCAGCCTGAGTGACATCACATGGCACATACAAGAAAAACAAATGATCAGGCCCAGTCAACATGCATTTATGAAAGCCAGGTCCTGTTTGACCAACCTGGTCTCCTTCTACAACAAGGCGACCCATCTAGTTGATGAGGGAAAAGCTGTGGATGCTGTGTACTTAGACTTCAGTAAGACCTTTCGACACCAAATCCCACAGCATTCTCCTGGAGAAGCTGATAGCCCACGGCCTGAACAGGTGTACTCTGCAATGGACACAGAACTGGCTGGAGGGCTGGGCCCAAAGGGTTGTGGTGAACGGAGTCAATTCCAGTTGGCAGCTGGTCACGAGTGGTGTTTCCCAGGGCTCAGTATTGGGCCAGTTCTGTTTAATCTCTTTATCAATGGTGTGAATGAGGGGATTGAGTGCACCCTCAGTAAGTTTGCAGACAACACCAAGTTGGGTGGGAGTGTTGATCTGCTGGAGGGTAGGAAGGCCATACAGAGGGATCTGGATGGGCTGGATCATTGGGCTGAGGCCAGTTGTATGAGGTTCAGCAAGGCCAAGTGCTGGGTCCTGAACCTGAGTCACAACATTTCAGACAGTGCTACATGATCAGGGAAAAGTGGCTGGAAAGCTGCCTGGCATAGAGGGATCTTGGGGTGTTGATTGACAGCTGGCTGAATATGAGCCAGCAGTGTGCCCAGCATCCTGACTTGTATCAGGAATAGTCTGGCCAGCAGGACTAGGGAAGCAATCATCCCCCTGTACTCAGCACTGGTGAGGCCACGCCTTGAATACTGTGTTCGGTTTTGAGCCCCTCATCATAAGAAGGACATTGAGGCACTAGAGAGTGCAGAGGCAGTGACGAAGCTGGTGAGGAGTCTGGAGCACAAGTCTGATGAGGAGCAGCTGAGGGAACTGGGGCTGTTCAGCCTAGAGAAAAGGAGGTTGAGAGGAGACCTTATTGCTATCTACAGCTACCTGAAAAGATGTTGTAGCATGGTGGGTGTCAGTCTCTTCTCCCAAGTAGCAAGTGATAGGACAAGGGGAAATAGCCTCAAGTTGTGCCAGGGGAGGTTCAGATTAGATATTAGGAAAAAATTCCTCATGGAAGGGGTTGTTGGGCATTGAAACAGGCTACCCCAGGAAGTGGTAGAGTCACCATCCCTGGAGGTGTTTAAAAGGTGTTTAGATGAGGGACATGGTTTAGTGCTAGAGTTAGGTTATGGTTGGACTCGATCTTGAAATAATTCTATGATTTGCGTAGTAGTAAAACATTCATCACATCTTGCCACTGACCAGGAGACTTGGAGACTTGCTGCATGCAAACTAACTAGGATGACCTGCTTGTTGAAGGCCTTTTGATTTAGTTTTTGCTATTTCCTGTAATAGACAAAAATGCAGTTCATGGCTTAAAAAGTACAGCTTTTATGGCTTAAACAAAGCAAGAGAGATAAATTACTATTTTAGAGACCTGAAGGGACTCAAACGTTTACTTCTCTTGGAAGTAGAGTGTGTCTAATAATTAACAATCATAATAAAGTATATATAGTTTTCAGTGTTTTACCTAGAGATAATTACGTAATGTTTGTGGAGCATTGTGTTTGCTGAGTCACTGGAGACTGCTCTACATGGTAATGTCTTAAGCTAGAGTACTAAAAACGAGCTTTGATTATGCATATATAGAACACATATGCTTTACTTTTGAGGGGTTTATTGGGTTATTGGACGCTTTTTCCTTCCCTACACAGCATCTAAACATTGTTGTTCAGGGTGCTTATGAAGAATACAGTGCATGTCTCTAGGAATCTGTGTGATCCAGGTGAATTGCAGGCAAGAACTGGTTTAACAGGGCAGTAAGGAGCATGCATGCTGCAGAAGGAAGGCTCCTGAGCAGGTAGAGGCAATATTTATTGCTTGCTGACGTGTTGTATAATTCTGAATGTTCTGGAGTCCTTCAGGGACTTGGATGGCAGCTGTAACCTGACCAGCTCCTAGTATTAACAGACATGTTTCGACATGTTTTACATCATATGTCTGGGACAGTGCTGGCGTTTCAGACCAGAGTTGTCACGTTCTTAGGAGTGGTTAATGGTACAGCTTCATCCAGGTGGACCTCAGCAACAGTGAATTCAGAGAGACACTGAATTGTGTCATCTCATTTGTGAGATCAAACTAATTTGTCACACGTATTTATTAAAAATACATATTACATTCAGGATAGATGCCCCCCCCTCCCCCCCCCTTTTTTTTTTTCTTTTTACTGCAGCACTAACACTGTGTGCTGAGCTATTGTTCCTTCCCAAAATAGTGAATTCATCTTTGTTGTGATACAAGAAAGAACATGTCTAATGTTTTGTACCAAGAAATTTTCCACTATTGCATTTCTGGAAGGCAAACCAGAGTTTTGTCTTCCAATGAAGCATTTCAAATGTAGTTTAATGATTTTTATTTGGGTTGTTGTATTTGAAATTAAAATTATTTTAAAATTAAAATAATTTAAAAATTCCTGTTAGGGAGAGGTGTTTTGAAAAGTGCCTGTCCCTTTGGCATCTCAGCAGTGAGCTAACATTCAGGGAAGAACATAGCCGTTAGCCTTTTCTTTTAATTAAACATCAGAAGACCCAGATGCCAAAGGGTGAAATATATTTATTTTGTCAAACTCTTTCATCCTAGTTTGGTTGGATTGCAAGATTAGTTAGTAGTTGAGTAATTTAGGCTCTTTTGTCTTATTAGATGTGTTTTTGGGACTGTCTGTATCTTGAGCAACCAACATTTTATTTTTCTTCTTAGAGAAATAATGGTCTTTAATACATGCTCAGTGTGTATTAGCATATATTTTTAAGGTGGGGTGGGTTAAAAATCCCACAGTATCTTCCTATTTTCCCGCATAAAAAACCTCTCAACATGGACTGTTCTAAGCAAAACATACCTGTTTACGGGTAACTATAAATACAAGGGAGTTTGCAGGCAGGAAAAAGGAAAAGATTAAGGTAGAAGTGGACAAAAGGGGCATACAAGTGTGATCAATAAAACAAAAAAATACTGTTCTGCTTTTTACATACAAAAAATAGAACGGTACTGTTAAAAAAGAAAAAAATGGAAAGGCATGTGCAGAAATCATACGGTCCAAAGTTGCCTTTAGTTACTGTGGCACATAGAAGGGAATTGCATAGTATTTTCCTGAGGTTTATTGGGATTTAAGAATCTCTTATTAATCTTCAAAAGGAATATTGCTTTTACCCACCTATTTTCATATCTGATTTTAATCTTCAGCGTACTGTCATTCTCAGAAAGCAAAACAAAGATAATAAGGCAATGAATGATTAAAAATAGTCAAAAGTTACTGAATTTTAACAGTAGTCTAAAGCATATGGTTTCTTTTTTTTGTGGCTGGCTCATTTAACTAAATCAGCATTTGATCACTACTTCAAAGTAATTCTCACACAAAGAATTTGGGAAACATTGTAAAACTGAATGCAGCCATCCCATGGGAGAAAAAAGACTGCTGGAAATTCACAGCAGAGAAGCTCCCAGAACTGCCTCTGCCTGAGGATGGTTTTACAGCTTGGTAAAAGGGGCCACAGGCAAGAGCCTGAGAAACCGATGCTGCTTTTTCGGGAGAGTTTTTAATCTGCTCACCTCTTTGAGCTTCCCAGAGAAGAGAACAGTGGGGCTGAGGAAGCCAGCCCAGGATCTCTGCTTCAACAGCAGCCAATTAAATGGGTGCTTGAGGATAGAATATGGGGCGAGATGTTGTGGTACTTCCCCCAGTACCTTGTGTTTTTGTTTCTTAGCTCTTAATTTTTCTTCCACATATTTTCTTTACCACTTCTTGAGACAATCTAAAATCTTAGTGCTCACAACGTCCTTTAGCTGTTGCTTTCATCACTAATTCTGTGAATGAAATACTTCTTTTGGTTTGTTTTAAACCTGCTGCCTTTTAGTTTGCTGCCTCCTATTTTTGAATCAAGAAAGTGAATATAAATGTTGTGGCCACTGTCTCTATGCCACTCGTGAGTTCTCTCTGTCATACCCCCTCTAGTAATCTCTTAGCCTGAAAAACCATTCTCTGCCTTATTCTCCTTATGCAGAAGCTTTTAGATATGTCTGACCATTGGTCTTTCTAGTCACTGGTCTGCTCTGAGGAATTTCTTAGCATTGGTACCCAGCAGAAATAGATTATGATTTTAAAGAACCAATTTTAAAGAATACATAGTAATTACTTTGAGATCTGTGATCTGTATGATGGTAGCTGTTTTAGTGTCCACCATCCTGTATGAATGTTCAACTCATATGTTACTTTGTATTTGTTAATTTACACCTCACAGGAAGTTACGATCAAATGACCTCCAAATATTCTTCCAGCCAAAGCTATTCTGTGACTTGTACAGGCACTTCAGTTGATGAAATCTTCCTTCAGTTCTTTGCAAGTAATGTTATTTTTAAAGAAATAATTTTGCACTGTCTACAAGACCCAATCCACTTTTACTTCTGTTTCAATACTGCAAATTAATTTTTTGAACAACCCAAGTCCAAGCATGGATTCCTTTGGATGACCCTTTTGGAAACCACTTTCTATTTGAAAAAAGTATTACTGTTTTAACCATTTACTTCTGTCCTTTTGCTGTGTATTTGTCTGGAGAGAACTTTTGCCTCTTGTATCATGAAAACTGAAAGAGAGCCTCATAGTGGGTCATGTTAAAATTATGTTGCTAATCCATATTAATATGTAATCTTGATCCTCATGTTCATTGTCTGCCTCAAAGAACTCTAAACAATATCCCCAAATTTCCTTTAAAAAGTATTTTTAGTCTCTACATTATGTTTATCCATATATTTGCAAATTCTGTTTTTGTGGTAGACTTTACCAGTCTGCCTCATAGAATCATCAGATACCTGTGTTGTGACACCTACTGATTACAGCTGAGCTTCTTTAAAATATTGCTTTCAGACTTTACCTCCTGCTGTGATACTGAGGCTTTTTGAAGAAATAGGTTGCAGATTGTAATGAAACAACTCAGCAATTTCAGATTTGAATTTATTTAGTACTTGGTGTTTTCACATAGTGACAGGTTAAAAATTTGATCTGATTTTTTTTTTTTTTTTCAGTAGAATCAATTCATGCAACACAGTTGTTTTAACACTTGGATGCGGTTTACCCAGGAAAAACATAAGATACCTTTATAAGGGATTGAGGTAAATAACTTGAGCTCAGCCCTTGTTGCTGCTCTTGCTGACCTGCAGATAAAAAGAAAACATGTTCACTCTTGCACCTTCTGTGACTTGCTTTTCTTAAACTTTAGTGTGTAACAGGGAATTAAATAGTAACTTCATTATCTGATACCTTGAAAACATGCCTCAGTCCCACTAACCTTAGAGGTTATTCTTTAACCAGTCCAATTGGAATCGGAGATGTGGGGTGAGGAGAGAGCATGAGGCACTATGTCTTTTAGTTCAGATGATAAAGCAGCATGTTTACTGTTCTTGGATTTTTTCCTTAATTGGATTTGACAGCAGCAAATTGCATGAGGTATGATACAACAAGTGCTGCATGGATGGTTCACAGCTTTCCTTCCAGAATAACAGCTCATCCCTGGCACTAGCAGTCATCTTGCAACCAGCAGTGGTCATTTTAGTGCAGTGGATTACACTGAATGCCACAACATTAACAATTTAAACATCTGGAATTTTTTTACTGTAAGACCCTCCAGGTTGCCTGATAGTTTCCTCCCTCCTCCTTTTTTCACTTGATCACGGGGAGAAGAGAGGATAAATAAAGCAGATGGCTCTAAAACGCAAAGAGTATGAGACATAATGTTGGAGACTTAAATCTCTGACTGCTCTTGTGCATTTTGTGCTGGTTTTGTTGTTTGTCTGTTTCTGGTGGTATTGATTTAAATCCTGTAATTGTACATCGCTCTGCACGTGGCTGTGGCATCTGAGAAACATCGAATGATCAACAAATCTCATAGAGCTGATGCTGGGATTTGAATGCGTAAGGGTATTCTTTGTCCAGGCAGTATTTTCAGGAGAAAGAACCAACTCTGAGTGTTCTGCTGGTGTCAGTTTAATCTCTGGTGATTCTTTGATGTAACTGCAGGCTGTTGCCACAAGGTGTGGTGCTTTCTCCCACCCAGGTGTTCCCTCACTGCCCTTTCTTTTGAATCTAATGATCATCCAGTCACAGGGCTTAGTCACTTCAGTGAGATAATGGAAATCTGGTCATGGGAGGCAGTGGTGGTGACAGTGACAAGGAAATAAGTGATTTTCTTTCTGATTGGGTTGCTGAAGCTGCACCGGCTCAGTCCTGGAGCTTCACAGTCAGTGGGGATATAACAGAATACACTAATCCTGGACTAAATGAAACATCAGTTTATGTCCTTTATTGCTTTCAGGTATTGGTTATATCCTAACAAATTACTCACTGTTTGCTGGAGAGAATAATCCACATTGAGACTGGGAAGCAGAAATAGGAGAACCTTCCCTATTGGGAAGACGCATATATGAGAGTTTTCTTGTGGAGGAGAGAAAGAAACAAAAAGATTTTAAGATGGAGCCTGATTATTATGGTAGGATAGATATCTTGACAGGGAACCAATAACCTCTTGATTTTGCAAAAAAGTTCAAGTGATCATGGATGATTCTGTTGTATGTTTTCATTGTTATCTTTAAAACAACACCCTTTTACTGCCTACTCATCTTGTGATCCATCTTCAGGTGGACTTATTTATATGTAAACATAAAAAATGAAGCCATTTAATTTTTTAAACAGTTATTAAAATTTGTACTCGAAATCGAAAATATTTTTCTTTGATAAAAAGGGAGTAAGTTTGCAGCAACTTTAGTGTATCAGAGTAGTACATAATTTCTGATTGCTAGAAAAGAAAGGGTAACTTCTAAATGAAGACAGTGAGGTCAGATATGTAAGATACATAGGTTTTTGTGCTCACTGGATACTTCAAACGTGGTCTGAAAGTTTGTGTATAGATATGTCAACGGAATGAGGTTAGGAATACTACAGGTTTGTGGAAAAGCTGGAGATATCACAAAATATTGTGCCTTTTGGATTTCCTAGAATTTATTTTCACAGGTGGTTAGTGCTTCAAATGTGCAAAGTATGTGGCATGAAATCAGAATCACAAGTGTGTATTATTTGGAGATATACAATTTCAACTACATTGCAGTAACAACAAAATATGTACTCATTCTGTTTTACTTTTATAACACAAATATTTCGTAGTGAAGGCAAGTTTTGTTCTATTTTTGTTCATAGTTTCTTTTGTTCCAAAGAAAATAAGTTATTTGCTATAAACTATACAAACCAGAAATCAGTAGCCATGCTTTTTGAAAGGAGGCTTGTTTCAGCCAAAGCAACAGTGTCTTTTCATTGCTTAATATAATGCCATAATTTAGGTGACATTCGTCTACAGATGTTTCCATGCAAAGAAGGTCTATATCAGCCTGAAATGTTTTTGGATGTAGATTAAGAACTGTCAGTTAAGAAGTAAGAGGTACCTGCCATAATCGGTGTAAAGGGCACAGAAAATAAAAATTGCTTGAAGAGGAAGATCTCAAGAGTGTTTAACTTAAAAAGCTGAAGGAATATGTAGCATTATGAAGAGGGTGCGTGCAGGCAAGATTATTCTGTCATTTGCTGCAACCTGCCTGCTTTACCAGGCATCAGCCACTTCCCATTCACATTGTGTAATAAGCTAAAATTTCCAGAGAATTTGCTTCTTTTAAGTCACAGCAGTGGAGAATAAGGCCATTTATCTTAGAGGCAGATGTTATGAGTCAATACTGAGCACAAAGAAATTGCATGGAAGATAATTCAGTTTTCATTTTTGCAATGCTTGATGTTTAAAATCTCAGCAGGCTGTCAGCAATGCATATTTCTAAATTTTGTTTGGGACCCATGAAAGATTCTAAGTGGTATAAGTGTGCATTTTCATGGGTTACATTGTGCACTGTTACCATCCTGCTGCCCATGATTATTGTTTTGGTGTACAGTATCTGTACACTCAAATGTACAGAATAGTCAGGATGACTAATTCCATTTGTGCTGAGTAGGCTTGTTGAAAGGCAGGGTTGCCTTCTGTCACGCTATGCATTCAGGTACTCTGCAGGTGAGATTTGACTATTGTATTCTTGCTGCAGTGTATTTATTTTTCAGAAAGGACTAAGTTAGTGTGTTTATACTTAATTGACCAGGTTCTTTTCAAAATTATTCAGTCTGTGAATGCTTAACAGAAAAATGCCTGGGTCATGTACAAGACGCATGGCATTTCACAGTATTAAGCTCAGTTTCAAAGGGGAGGCTCTTGTTCTTAAGCCTTTTTCCTTTTACTGCTTGCTGCATAATCATCCCTGGGCAAGAAAAAATAGTATTAAAAATATAGCTCGAAGTAATTACTTCTGTGGAATAATGGATTTTTATCTTCCAAGATTTGTGCCTGTTTTTCAGAGCCTTTTGCTGTATATAATCTACTGCTCTCTGGTCACACCTCTGTAGCTCATCTATAGTATCTGCCCAACATAAGTTGTTAGCTCCTCAGGGCAGGTACTTGTTTGAACAAATACACATTTTAGAATGCCATGGCTGTCTATGGCACCACATTAAAAGATGTGATAATTAACACTGGTTAATTTTCCTACCTTGTGCCTGTATAAAAAGCAATACCTCATGTACCACGCTTTTTAATTCATATGCCAAAACTCTAGTTTACTCAGTTTTAAAGAAAATAATGAAACTTCTTAGCTTTGAGACATTATTTTTTAAATTTATATCCCCAGTCCTCCTAATAAACTACACTGAAATGATGAGATTTCATTACTTTGTCAAAACCAATGAAAACTTTATTTTTGAAACCTGGATATTCTTTGTTCACATAATCAGATGTTTATCACACAGCCATTTCTAATATTTGTTCCAAGTGCTGAGATTCTTCTCAATCTAGACAGTTCCAAAATCCCTTACTCTCTCAAAAACAGCTGCTTATGTCACTACAAGTAAGGACTGGTAGCCTGCACAAACTTGTGTTTCTTAAAATTTTAACTTCAAAAGAGTCCTTAAGACTTGTTTGGCTGAAAGACTTGCTATGAAAGGGAAACCAAGGTCTGTCAGCAAAAGTAAAATAGTTTTCACTCTCATTTATCATGAAATATGTGTGGCTGTGACCATTATAAAGCCAGTGACCTTCCTTGCTCTCTTTTGGCTTTTTTCAGTGCAGTCCAGGAGAAAGCCCTCTTTTTTGAGGGAGGACAGACTGCAGGCATCAAAGTTTTAAATGCCAAGTAACTGTTTTTGAGTATAAATAATAAGACATGTTGTTGCATATGAAATTTCTATCATTTTAAACATCCTTTCTTACTTTTGCAATCCACAGTTATCCATATAAGACATGTCCAGGTTTTCTAAATTAATGTGCTAAAGTTTCTGTGTCAAGCTTAAAAAAAAAAGAAAAAGAAGACAAGTGCAGCTGAAAAACAATCCTTCCCTTTATTGCTGCAGTTATGTATGAATGTACAAAAGCCAATATATGTATTTTAAGAGAAGACTGAGTGTTTGAATGTTTGTGCAAGCAGGAATGGGTTGACATTTGTGTGTCAGTAGATGCTTTCTGCAGTATACTTAATTTTCAGATTGTTTGTTCTCCATTGTAATGTTTTGTCCCCTGACTTTCCCAAATCCTTCACAGTTTCTTTTCCTTCTGTTCTATTTTGAAAAACAAAAAAGAAATTTAAACCTGAGGAGTTAATCTTTTAGAGCTGTCAGCAGAATGACCCTTAAGGGCATGAGAGAGAAATTATCATTGGTCATCTAAATAATGATAGGTTCATTCCCTTCCAAAGAGGCAGCCCTTGTGGCTTTCTCTTAGTTTTAAATGCAAGGCTGTTCAGAAGCATTTTTGCAGTGCCTGTATTTTCTTGCACAGAAGCAAGCTTCCAGATTCCTTAAAATGAATGTCATGATGTGCCAAATGTCCCTGCTTACGAGTTCAGTAAGAAAATACCTTCTGTTGGAGTTATTGTTCTAAATAAAAATTAAATTCTGAAAATTCAGTTTGGATTCTGGATTTTCTTAGCTAAATTGCTTATTTCAGATCAAAATAAATGCTAGCTGTATTTATAGGACCACTAAGCTGAGCACTGAGTTTGGCCTTGACTTGGATGATCTGAAAACTTAAAGCTGTTACTGAGATGGGACTGTCCGCATCAGTGAGTGTCCATGTTCACATGCTGCCAATTTTACTAATGCTGCTTATCTTGTCACTAAGCATAAAGAGAGAGTTATCTTCAAATGTCCTTGCTGAAAAAACATTTGAGCTAAGTCAAGTACTGATAGTCAGATGAGGAGAAGGTATCTGTCTATACATTGTTACTTAAGCAGAATAAGCTACTGCACTATATTAAAAAAAAAAAATCAGTGTAGAAATTTTTCTGAAGTCACACGATTTGAAAAATGCAACCATGTAAATTGAATAACATAACTAGACTTGTTTTCCTTGTTTTTCTTGTAATGAACTCCTGCTATGATCTGCAATGTAGTTCCAAGTTTTGTGTGGATCTTATTTGGAAAATGGAGATACAGATACTTATTAGGGGGCTTTTTGCTAATGATCAGGTCTACAAAACCTGAAGAAGCAAAAGGGCTTCCTGAGTTGTGGTGTTTTTCTGTTTCTGATAACAAGTTGTTGATCAGACTGTTAGCAGACAGATTTTTTTCCTCCCACACTTCTTCATTTTATTTGATGGTTGACCATTTTTGCAGAGGTCTCTGCCAAGAATACAGTTTATATATACAGCATCGAAGAGAAAGGGTGGAAAAATTGAGTCTTTGAATAACTAGAGAAGATTTGGCAGGTAGCAGAGGACTGGAGGGAACCCCAGATGCTGCTTCAAGAAGGTTTTTGAGGATGTACAGCAGCAGGAAAACTTGAGGGAAGACAATCACAGAAAGCAGGGCTAGGACTATTAAAAAAATTTATTCAATAGTTTTATTTGTCCCATAGGATGATAGTGTTTATATCTTCTGTTTCTGTGAAAGTGGGTGAGAAATGTGAATGTTTATGAGACGTGGTTTGGAGTACATTACAAATTCGCTATCTGAATTATGAAATAGTGAAGATTCTTGCTCCCCCCCTGGTGCTTTTGAGTTCTCTGTTTATGGAAGAAAGCCCTGCTATGGCTACTCTACTTATATACATTTCTGAGCAGAACCTTAAACGCTTAGTTGAGTAAGGCTCATGGTAACTGTTAAATGTTTTATTAATCAGCCTTCAGAATTTTTTTGACTTTTTTGAGTCAAGTAGCAAACTCAGGGGTTGTGGTTAGTCATATGAAAAATATTGAGACTTTATTGAACACTACTCACAAAACAGCTAGAGAGATGACAAGTGAAATATTCAGAAGTGATTCTTAGACACTGTCAGCATTTCAGTCATATTGTCTGAATATAAGGCTAATAAGCAATATCCAAAATTAGAACTTTAAATTATGAAATACAAAAATAATGGCTTAAGACTAGGAGAATTACAAGTTCAATTAAAATGTATTATTTGAGGTATGTCTATGTACACATTAATTGTATTACTTTTCTCCAGTAGTAATTATTTAAATCATTGTCATGCTGAAGAGTGCACTTAAAACACTGTGCTGGCATGTTCCATGTATATGAGTTGTGTAATTTCTGTCATAAGTACTTGGCCTAAAAATAAAAAACCCAATGTATTTTCTTTGGTGTCATTAGTAGACAGCCCTAGAAATAGAGTTTTTTTGCTAAGTGATCATGTAGCCTTGCTTTTCTCTTGTGTCCTCACTGACTGAAAAGTCCTTCTAGACAAGCTTTGCCTTTGACAGAAACTGTACAAAGCTGTTGACTTTCACTGGTTGTGGAGACACTGATTAGGAATTAAGAAGCAGCTCTATTGATAAATGCAAGAGAGAAGAATCCAGTTTACTGTAATTCTTAACAAAATAATTAGGAACAGGAATTTTAAACACTGAAGCTAGGTGAGCTGAAGAACATAAAGCAAATGCCACAGGACTTTGTTTTCATATAGTCTATGCTCAGAATAGAGCTTTCCTTTAACTAGCTTTAATAATAATAGTATTGGACCAAGATGTTGCCAAAAAAAGGTGGCAAAGCTGCTGTTTGCTTGTCAAAGTTGTTTAGATTGTGGGTATAACTGTCCACCTGCTCTTCACACTGCTGTCCTCGTCAACCCATCTGTTTTTTGTCTCTGTCTTAACTCCTTGTTTTTATTTCAATACAAAGTCTCCTTTGCCTGTGTGTCTTTAGTTTATGCTGCTAAAATGATTCAGAACACTGTGGGTCAGTGCTGAGACATTTAATCCAATGAGTCAATGAGATACTGCCATGGGTTACTTTCCCCTCATTTCCTTGCTGGCGGGTGAGGATGACTGGAAATGGACCTGCTCTGAGATTTGAGATGTAGCATCTCTTCTGGTCTTTGCTATAGAAGGCTTATCAGTCACTCAATGTCAGTCTGTTCCTCAGCAGAACTGCATGTCCTATTTTTTGTAGCTACAAAAATAGAAACCGAAAAGGTTTAAAGCAAGTTCAGAGTGTCCAAACAGACATCCAAAATGCTATTTCGGTGAAAGAAAGGACAGATTCAGTGAGACTTCGTGTCATTTCCTATAGGAAAGGCACATGTCATTGTGTTGAGATTCTGGAAACATTAAGATGTGGCCTTGTCAGACAGTCTAAAATTCTGTTTCAGATTCAAAGCCTCATGAAGTCAGGAGGCTTTCTTCCATTATGTTAGTGATTTTTGGATCAGGTTATAAATATCTGTAATGAGGCTATATTTTCGCTAGAGAAAAAGAAAGTGTTCCTTCAAGACTCATATTAACTAGGAACGGTGTTTAATGCAGGCACAGCTGGTTTACGTCTTGGTGGTGTCAAAAAATTCACAAATTCACTTTCCAACTCTGGTCTCCTATACTCTATGTCATTATTTTGTATGTTAAAATGATCCCTGTCCAAAGTGTAAACCGTGTTCCATGTTGTTTGGAAACAACAGATGCTGGAATCAATTTTGTCAGATAGAGGTCATCATAGGGCAGGCATTATGCATGTTGTTAGCAAAAAATAACATTTTTGAATCACTGCATGAAACTCTGAGGGTCATTCAGTGCCATTCATAAATGCTGAGCTGCTGTGAGGAATAAAAGTAGTTTATATGTTCTGGTCATTTCATATATAATGAGTATTCTAACTGTACTATGTCTGCATTATTATATTACAGCAAGTACTCAAGATTCTTAAGGAGTATTTTTGTGATGAATCTTTGTGCCAATTAAGAACGAAATTTCAAGATAGACAAGGAAAATTTTCTAGATCTTGTCTGTCTGAACTTCAGTAAAGCAGTTGCTATGCTACCTTGGAGGAATTGATCTGTTTTGAGAGGAGGCTAAAGGAACTTGACTCGTTTAGCCTAGCAAAATGAAGGTTAAAAGGGGTATGATTGCTCTCTATAACTAGATTATGAAAATAAATGCAGACAAGGAAAAGCGCTATTCAGACTGCTGCCTCTAGGTGGGTATAAGTTCATAATGAAATAATTTACACTGGAAAGTAGAAGAAGATTCTAAGTGCTCAGAAATTAAAATTCTAAAATCAACAGTAGGAATAAAGAAATTAGTTTCAGAATAAGCCGATAGGCTTGCTAAACAGCTGAAAGATTGTATGAACTGATTCCTGAGATAAGGATGGATGGGACTTGATCCATCACACCCCAGTGTACTTTGTGTAGGTCAGGAGGTAAAGGGCTGACTATATTCTGTCCAATTAAATGTACACCATCTCAATGTTAATTTGCTAAATAGTTTCTTAGCTCCTGTTATCAAGTCTGTAGTTATATTGTAGAAAGAAAGTTGACTATTCTGTTTGGAGTTCTTTGACTCTTTACCTCAATTTATTAACTTCTCTGTACTCCATTTATTTCTTCTGTGCCTAGTGGTGATGTAAAGGAAGTTCTGTAGGAGGACACTTACCCGTGGAAAAATAGCTATTCCAGAATAGTATGTGCTTGTTTCTGATGCATTCAAAGATCTCATTTAGTCTTTTGCTTCCAGAAAAAATGATTTTTTAACAAATATTTAAAATCATGTAACAGGGACAGGTCCTTTTGATGTTATTTTCATACAACAAGTAAAACACAGTATTTGCACATTCACTGCTTTTATATCTTTGATCAATATAGGCTGTCTACCCATGTCAGGTATTGCTGGCATTGAATGTATTCTCTGTGACTCAGACACTTGTGTTGTTGGAACGTGAATTTATCCTCAGTTTTTGTACTTTGAGGTACAAAGTACTTTTCAGAATCTGAGTAAATTCTAACATGTGGTTAAATAATTAGCACCAGAAAATAATTTCCTTTCTTTATACATGCGTCTTTCATCAGTGACCTTAAAGCTAGCACACAGTATCATTAGTAAAGTGGATGACTGAAAGTAATACAGCATTTAATGAAATCACAATGATGTTCTTATTGCAATGTATGGGAATCCTAGCCATGTATCCCAGATGCTGGTTTATGTAGGTCTGGTGCTAGTGTGTATACATCATGCTAGGCATTGTGTATTCATGGCAAAACCAGTGCTGAACACAAGGAACTCCTAGGTAGACCAAAGATGATGGTTGGAAAAAAGTAGGTAGTAAAATTACAGTAGAAGAATAAGATTGTTGGTTACCATACTAGAGAGCATCTATGGCACGTTAATGCTATAGCTGTCACAGTTTCTGTAGGCATTATGGCAAAGAAGTTTTAAAAAGGGATCCGAAGCAAGATAATGAGCTCTGTTAAGACTAAGACCCTAACCCAAAAAGCTGTTTGAATGAATAGGATTATTTCTAGTGATGTCAAGAGGTCTTTGATTAGATCTCCCAATATTCTATCTGCCAAGGGAATTTTCTAATCAAAATTGCTGTAGGATTTTACAGAATTAAGTCTATTGAATTATACACAAGTATTCTAAGCATGTTATGTTTTAACATGATTATTTCTCTGTTCTATTTTGAATAATTCTGCTAGTTGACACATCACGTGGCTCCCCACCATGTTCTTTTTTCTGATTTTCAGAGATGCCAATCATCATAATTACTAGTGAAGCAGAAAAAACTTATCTTACGTGTGCTTATGATTAATACATTCAGACATATAGTATCTTCAAAGAAACCCAGGATTTGCACTGAAAAGTGCATGAGAACATTTCTTTATTGTCTTCTGATGAGATCAATGCAAAGGTGATTTTTAAGTATGTTGTATTTGCACACCAAAAAAGTGATAAACTAAATCGTCTGATACAAGGTTTCATAACATGAATATTTTTTGTACATTTGTTTTGACTTCCAAATATGACTCTGAGTGCATGCTTACAGTTCTGTCACATATACAGAGTTATTATGTATATTCTGTTGAGGGAATTTCCTTGCATTAGAACAAAGTTGTCAGCTTTGGGCAGGTACTTGTATGCAGCATTGTTTCTATTTGCCACACAATAAATACAACATTTACTGATGCTGAATCAGTATTTGAAAACGTGACAGCCTTCAGCTGAGAAATAAAGCAAAATCTACCTAAGTGGATTAATGGCTTTCTAATAATTAGGTGCTCATTTTAAGTGTCACAGATAACTTGAAGAAACAGGGAAAATTACAGTGTCATTTGGGTTGAGTAACATAAGAGCTGGTATTACTTTGCTTTACATTTTGTCAGCACTTTGGTTTAGTATTTATTCTTAAATACAGTGAGTAGTAATTATTGAAGGTGATCTCTTTCATCTTTCATACAATTTAGAAGAGAACATGGGTAATTGTATTTCTTGCCACCTAAATTACAGTGGCCATTTTGCAATAGAAATAGGTCTTTTGTAGGCCTGTTGATCCTTTGTTGTTAGAATTAAGTTAATCATGATTCTCCAGCAAGAAACTGCTTGAATATGGCAGCCCAGCTCCCTTGACTTTGCATGCTTTTACTCTTGCTTTTATTAATATACAGTATTACAAAATCTTACTTAACCATAAATGTTCTGGATAAGATTATAAATGGATATGTTCACTTAATTGCGGCAGTTTTTAACATCTCACATGGAGTTAAAACCAGTGTGTACGCACATGCAGACACGTTGCAAGAAGAGCCAGAGGCCATGAATACATTGCAAAGAGCGAATTTTATTTTAGTTACCTCTCTACTGGGGGATCTCCAAAGTAGCACCTAAGCTCCCAGCAGAGGTGACGCAAGTGGGGACGCAGGCACTGGTAAGTTCAGCCCTGCTGGAAGATAGCTGAGGCTGCTGAACTCGCCTATAATTCAAGGCTTCAGGCAGGCGCAGCCTCCCGCTCTTTCTCACAACAAAGCAGGAATCTCAGACGTAGTTATAAGGTGCCTAGACATTCTTCACAGGCCTATGCTATCTAACACAGAGATTCTACTCATCAAGCACACGAGGTCAGTAAAACAATTAGTGTGATGTATGTGCTTTTTCTATAGACAGGTGCAAGTCACTTGAGCATATTGACATTTAACTAGCCTCCTCGCCAAATCTTCCACTATATCCCCATACAACCAGGGAAATTATTTATAAATTTTTACTTAAAGATGAATGGAGAGTAATTGAAATAGTTTTTACTTTATTATGGAGTGGGTGGTACTTTGCTTGATTTCCAGTGTTATTCTATGAAAATGTGCTCTTTTAGTGCAATACACTATGATTCTTTAAGTGCTGTTAAGAAATGGACCTTAACCTTAAATTGATCCAGGCTTTGCTACATGTATTCAAAACCACTGTCTGTTGTTTTTGTGTGTGTGTGTTTTATTTGTTTGTTGTTTGTTTGTATGTGGTTTTTTTTTTTTATTTATTTTCAGAAGAAGAAAAAGGCTTATGAGAAGCCTAGAAGAATTGTCTCTTGGGCATGTTCTCATCAGCATTAGGCTTTTTGAAAATACTTGTCTAAAGCTGATGAGATTATTCATATTGGTGTCTTTAATACTAGTTC
Source organism: Nesoenas mayeri (assembly GCF_963082525.1). Lineage (NCBI taxonomy): Eukaryota > Metazoa > Chordata > Aves > Columbiformes > Columbidae > Nesoenas > Nesoenas mayeri. The sequence goes on along the minus strand of NC_137554.1, from coordinate 16,045,800 downwards.
ATCACAATTTTTTCCTTGAACTACAAATAAAACCTTGATATTTGAACCTTATACAGAGCCAGGGGTGCACATGTACAGGAAGGAGCCTCCATAGACACGAAATCAACTTTACCCCAATAAGAAGGGAGGACAAAGATGTATTTTTCAAAGTAGTTCTTTTCTACTAGGTTGTACGTGGTATAGCACTAAGGCATTGCTTTAGTCAGGTACTTATTAAAGACAGTGTCTCTTTGTTGATTGATTTGTGGTCGTCAGAATTTATACATTGTATTAACTGAAGATATATGCTTACTTATGTTTTCTTTTTTTTTGTTTGTTTGTTTGTTCAGGATTACCAAAAATGCAAGTGATTCGAAACTACAGCGGAATACCACAGCCAGCAACACATGATGGTCCACCATTGCACATCCAGATAGGGGACACTATTGAACTGATTAGAGGAGATGCACATAGCTTATTTTGGCAGGTATTGGATGATTTAGCTAATGGCTGTATTACATTAGTCTCAGATATTAAATTCTTATTTGATATATTTATTCTGTAACTTTTTTCCTTTTTGAAATAAAATAATATCTTTATGTTTTATCCAAAATAAGTGTCTAATACTAATACAAAATAATTGTCTTAATACTACTGCTTTTAAAATACTACTTTAAAAAGTGCCAGTAGTTTCTGTATTGTGTAAAGCTTCATTCTCGCAGCCTTAAGGTTCCAGTGAACAAATCTGCAAGAATACGGCATTGGTAGCGATCTTTCTATTGAAATTACAGGAGTTAAGGAGAATGTTTGGCACATAAACAGTGAAGTCCTGTGAATTTTCAGTCACTGCTTCTTTAACATACCAGGACTAAAAGCTATATTGGCAAAACCCAGTTACGAATATTAGATTTATAGGGGAAAGAAACAGCTCTGCAAAACAGAACAACAGCTAAACTTCTTGATGACCTCTCAAATCGGTTGAGGATAGTTTTTTGTCTACATGGGAAAAGTATATTCTCTTGGTGGCAAAATTCAGTATCACGTGGTTCGCATCTCTACTTCTGTTACTGACGTTTCTTTTTAATTGAGAACTATAAACAGATTCAAAATGCTCTCTTGCATTCACTTTAAGGACAAATGCATTAAAACGTGTCATTTTTCTTAATTGTTCATACTAGAATCCTCTTTACTACTGATACTGGATAAATGAAAATAGAACTAAATAGAAGAATTTTCAGGATATTAATAGACCAACAATTGGGAAGTGTCTGTTGTCTTGAATTTTTCCTGTGTCTGTCTTTATGATTTTCTTTTTTCTTTGAGGCTATAATAATTTAATGAATTTAATTATAAAAACTGCTTGGTCTCTTACGTGAGTTAGGTCATTCAGTTTATTTTTTTTGCTAGCTTCAGTTAGGACTTAATTGTCTCCAAACTCTTCAGGACTGAATCAGTGAAATTTGTTCCTATGCCACTGCATCATCCTGAAGAACACTTAACATGAGGAAGTCATAAATAATAGAATTGCTTTATCTATTAACAACTATGTGAATAACTGTAACACCTGTCTTCCCCCCCACTGAACAAACAAGGAACACACAAACAAAACCACAAAAAGCCCTAACCAATCACAACATCAAAAATCCCAACCAACAACAAACAAACAGGCCCCACCTCAAAACTCTCACAACATGTTATTTAGCAGACCATCGACATGTCACATCACTAAAAATAAATTTTTTTCAAATGTTGATTGTGAGCTTTTGGCCTATATAGTTTCATATGTAGGACTTGGTTCTGCAAGGTCTTGAGTTCTGATCCATAGAAGCGTTTAAGCACACTTTTGATTTGTGACTGGATAGAAAGTAATCATCTGACTAATACACTTAGGATGAGTGAGAATTATTGGCACCTTGTAGGACTGATTTTATTGCCATGTTCATATACATCTGTCAACTTGATCTACTGGAACTTGTCTTAGATGCTTTTTGTACCTATCACACTAAAGAATTTAGCTAGAGTCTCACTGTGCTTAACAAGCAGAAACTGGGAAGCACGTGAGGTTTTTTCCCCAGAAGCCTTAGTAATGCATTTGAATCTTAATGAAAATTGTCGTCTCCATTAGCATCATTTGGGAAATTTTATTTCTCTTGAGCTGTCTTGGCATGGACTGCCTAATACAGATTTTTTTAGAAGTCTTGTAATGACATTGGTATTTCGAAATACATATTCAGAAAAAAAACTTGGAAAACACAGTTTGTATTATAATTTGTAAGTTTTATTCAAGAGCCATTTAAGAGTAATTTACAGTTTACCTGCTAATATTAGAGTGGATTTTCAAGTTGCTTGTTGCTCAGTATAGAAATTCAAGTGCTCGTAATATATAAGTACGTGTGGTTTATTTTTTTCGTTCTTTAGAGTACATCAAATAAATACTACAAGTTACTAAGCAATGCTTAAGCTGTAGCTTAACTGCAATCAAATATGTTTTGATAGACGTTAAAATTCTGATGAGTTAATGTTTGAATGATCATATAGCAATTGCTGTGCTAAGTTCTGTAGCAATTCAAGACCATATACACACATGAATCTACCTGTTATGCAGTCTGGAAAATGGGAGGAATATGGGATTTTTTTCTAATGAAACAGCAGATATGTTTCTGAGAGACAAACTGTGATCAGTCACAGAGACAATGAAATGGCTGGGGTGAGCACTTCTGTATTCCATGAATTTACTTTCTGCTTTTTCACTGGTATCATCCCAAACCCAAGCTTTCTTCAAAGAGAGTGTGTAATGCCGAGGTGTTGATACTGCCACAATTTATTTTACTCTTCTCAGTAAACACCTGGCTGCCTGTAAAGAGAAGGATGGTCTTATGCTGATACACGTGTTCCCTTACACAGAACTCTGCTTTTCTCTGCTCAGTCAAGGGCAAGACTAGACATGTGCTGCTTGCCTGGCTGGTGCTTGGCTAACATCACTTGCAGAATGAAATAAGAAAACGAAAGGGTGCTGGGGGAAAAGAGAGTTGAAAACTTGGTGTTTTACATGGAAATTTCAGACCCTTTAACCAGAGCACTACTAGTTGTTTCAACTGTAGTAGTGTAGCTTTGAAGTAGCCATATTTTTATTATAGATGTGAGTATTTCTTTCTTCTTCTGAGTTCTGTTTGAGTAAATTGGTCCCTGCTTACCCTGAGGTTAGAGGCTCTCAGTGGTGCCACAGTGCCTACTATAAGATATAATTCTAGTTTTACAGGTTTGCATTGCAATTACCCGCCATCCTCAGGCAATCATGTTTCTCAAGTATGCCAAAAGAATACAGATATTTCCTGGGCTGATCCCTTCCTTTTTCAAAACCAGCTTTTCTTTATTGCAAATTAAACCCATATCAAGTAATAGCTATTACAGATGTACTTTCTAATGCTTCAGTAGTTAGTGGTCCTGCTGTAAACAGCTAAAAGGCAGTAAGTATATTATAAATATACTTATAAAATTGAAACACTGAGGAGGCAGCACTCTGAAAGTACCTTTTGAACATGTCTTTTGCCTTTTGGTTTCTAATTTTGTTTGTAATTTTTTGTGTCTCTTTCCTCTCTTCTCCACACTTTGCAGTAAACAATATGAAAATGAGAGAAGGATTTTATTGATCCTGGATTTTAGTGATCCTGGAGTTCTAGTACTATGCATGTCCAATGAAGCTAATGGGCATTGCATAGCTAAGTAACAAGCAGCATTCTGGAAATACAGAGCAAATGTGTTAAATGGCTTCAGAAAGTCTCCCTCATTAAAACAGGTACCAGAGCCGTGAATTGGCCTCTAGTCTGGCTGAGACTGTTGTTGAAAGAAATGGACTGAAGGGCTTCATTGGTCCTTACATATATGAATATGTATGCATATATTCACACACATGCAAGTAATATATATTTTAATATAATCTAGAAATACAATGTAATAGTATATGCATAATATGTTTTTAAACTAATTCTGTCCAGTCCTTTGCTTCTCTTTTATAATGACCATAAGCCATTGCAGGGCAGTGTTCAAGGGAAATGCTTACTCATCAAACAATAAGCAATTACCAAGGAGGAAGCATAAAGCAGAAAGAAATAATTAATTGAAGTGAAGTATGGTGGCATAATAATTTTGCTGCTGTTCATGATTTGATGGATAGATCTTAAATTTTGAAATCATCATCTAAAAACAGGTCATGGTTTTGCATATAATTACACCAAGCCTTGAAGAATTTAGCTAAGATTTCTAAATGTAAACAAAATAACCTAGTCTCTGAAGGACATTATCAAATTATTTGTATGAGCTCATTATTGACAGAGCATTTTAAAGTGAGTGGTTTCCTTCAGGAATGTGTAATAAATAAAACCCTGTTCTGTTAAAGATTTGCATTTCTTTAACTAACAAAGCCATCTGCAGTTATCTCATGAGAAGCTTGCCTTCAGAAGACAAAGCCCTTCTTGGGTTGCCTCACTGCTTATTGCATTCATGGTATTGCTCAAAATGCAAAGGCAAAGTTTTGTGGTGGTCACAGTAATTGGGGATATTTTGTGTGATGAGAGATTCTGTCCATGTGACTGTACTGCTGCTTTTGCTTTGATCTTGATGAAGTATGCATCCATGCAATATGTACTTCACTTATAGCCTCTCTGTGTCCCACTGCTGCACAGAACAGCATCTTCCAATAAGTGCTGACACCTAAGGAAATTATGGCATTTTTGCTTGGGCAGAGAGTATTTCTTAATTCTGTAGCTTTCATATAAATCTGCCCACTGATGATGTAGTTTCTTACCACTTCAGTTCAATGAATGTTTAAGGCAGTCTCCTCTGTATGATTATTTTTTTGTTGCAAGTGCAATAGACTTGTTGCCTACAGAATACTTAAAGTGCGCATGTATGTTCCATGCAGCCTGTGGACTGCAGTTCAGTTTCCTTATTCTGCATGTGCATAAATTATAATGTCTGCATTGTGATACTATAATGATTTAACCAGTACAGACCACAGTTAATCTCATAATCTTTGCTGCTGTGCTGGGTTTTTAAGCTGTGATTCATATCACTGTGTACTGGTAGCAGTATCTAAGCCAGGTAGTATAATGCTGGCTCTACATCATATCCTCCCATGGTCTGGTCTTTCTGTACGTGCTACAGTTTTTTCAGTGACTATAATGTGGCTTTATTTTTGTCTTCTTCATTTTTACTTGAGCTCATAGAACAACTCAGTTTGGTATAATTCAGTGCAGACTGAAGCATTTAAATGTCTGCAAGTCAAAACTAGCTTGCATACTATAATAGATTTCGGGGTGTGCAAATACATTGCTGGAAAAACAGTAAGGGATAATCTTGTAAGTACTCAGACTGTATTTCTGACTTGCAGGAGGAAGCACTATAAACATTATGAAATGCTATAGAACAAATGAAATTATGTTCCTTTTTGCACTTTCAGAAGGTAATACAGAGGTCTGTACCTGAGCTCATCATTGATCTTTGGCTGCTTTCTAGTTGTTGTGGACATATGTTGTATGATGTGTCATCTTGTTCAGCTTCTTCCATTTTATATCAATGTTTTTAATGAATAGCAATGGTGTATGGGCACATACAAAACTGAAGTTCAGTTGTGTTCCTTCAAATGCTTTTTCTTGTTTATATATTTTATTCAGTGGCTGGTTTTATTGACTGCATTATCGCTTTCTATTCAGATAAGAATAGTGTTGTAAATAATATCACTTAGATGGGAAACTGTGTCAGAGCTCTGCTTATAAATTAAATCTGTACTTCAGAGGGATTAATGATTTGGGAGTAAATAGAATATATGTATGCAAAGGGTGACTTGCATTCAAGCAGATAGTGGGAAAGAGGGCAAAGAAGCTTTGCTGACAGGTTCAGATCTGTAAGACTGTCACTTGTTTCCACATAATTATTTTTTAAATATCATCGGTATTTGACATACTGTGGCTTAGCTACTGCTTAACTGCTTTTCTCTCTCCTTTGCCTCCCCTGCACTTCTCTGTATATTTGGTGAAGTTGGTAAAGTATTAGGGTGCAATTACATATTTAGTATTACAGAAACAAAATGAACAAAAACGCCAAAGAAATACCACATCTGTTTCTGAAGCATTTTTCCACTTTCAATTTTTTTATGTTGCAGGTATGCCATCAAAAATAAAAAATAAGTGTAATTTTCAACATGACAGTGCTTGTAAAGTGCTGATTCCCAATGTCATTTTCAAATGCTGAATGTAGTCTGTTTGCAGTCTGTATATTAAATTTAATGGAGGTTAGGGATTTATGTGCTTCTAAAAATCTGTTAAATGCAAACATTTGTTTGTCAAAATACACATTTTGATGCCCTCGTTTTATGTGTCTGTAATATAATGTTAGAATTGTTAGCTATGTGCTCTGTTCTGCTATGAAAATGTGGTCAGTGTGGTCACAGCCAAATGTTTACTAGCACTAGAAAGGTGGGGTTTTTTGCTGCCTGGCTGAGGGGCCATCCTTCATGAAAGCTGGGGGTGAGTTATGAGCTGCTGAGGCATGACTTTGACCTGATCAGGTCACTATTGGTGGCCTTGCAGCTTTGGGGCGGCAGTTGTGTTGCATCTAAGGCTCAGTTTAGGCTGTGCTGGATGCATTTCTGCTGCTGGACACCCAGTTGTGTATGCGGATCAACAACGTATATAGTAGGCAGAGATAATCTTTAATTCTTGTGCCTACCTGATTTCCAACTTTTTGCATCACTTATGGGAACCCTTAACTATAGAACTTTGTATCTGAGCTGGCTGATGGATTATTAGCCATAAATTCACACTGAAGTTAGCATGATTTCTTGGGTGCTGCTGCTGCATTGTGGCATGCTCACATTGGAAAACTGTTATGCTGCATTGTGGCAACTCCCATGAGAGTGAGGCCAACTTGAAAGGAGACAATTAACGCTAATGAAAGTATCAGACACTGGCAGACGTGGACAGAACCGGAAATCACAACCTGAGCTCTGAGCACCCATCTTGCATCGCATCTCTCAAACCTCTCAAGTGTAACAGCTATAATTATTTCTTCATTATATAAATTAAACACTCAGCCACAATAAAAACCACACAACTCTTGAGTAACATTTTATTAAAACAGCATTTTATGTTAAAGACTCTTTGATACACTCTTGTTGTCCTAAATTCCTGTGCATGTGTATTATTATTCACTATTAATCCCAATTATGTCTCAAAAAGGATTTTTTTTTTTCTAGGGCAGGAATCTAACAACAGGAGAACTTGGATTCTTCCCAAGTGATGCAGTAAAGCCTAGCCCATGTGTAAGTACAATTGTTTAATTCTGTTTGTCATCTTACTGAAAAGCTGCCTAGTTCATATCCTCTCTTTATTAATCTTACCTTACAAAAATAATATTGTGTCTAGTTCGTGTTTTCGTGGTTTGTTCAATATTGCTTTAAATACAGCATTCTAATACTTCTGGTTATTGGAGGTAAATAGGACATGTCAAGAAAACATGTTTGGGAAACGGATTTAACTTTTGGGAATATTAATAAATTGAACCATATAAAGAGTTTCCAGAGTACAGAACAAACACATTTTATGTGAAAGTGCACTTTCTTATGTCCCCAGCAGTAAGGTGGGAATGCTGCAGTTCTAATCTATTCCCCAGTCGCTTTGAGTTAGAGAGAGGGATTACACCACAAGTAGTGAGTTTAAACATGCATAAAACTGGTATAAAGCTTTGTATTCAGACTGCTTGATAAATTTTCTCCTTTCTGTAGATTCTTCCTTGCCTTTATTTCACACAAGGATGTTCTCAATCTAGAAAAGTTCAGGGTTAACAGTAAGAAAAATTATTTTATAATATGCACTGAAGAGTTTTGTATACAGATGTAGTGAGGTGTTAACATACTGTATGTTTTTTTCTTCATACTCTGCCCTCTACAACTGCATCAGATTACTATATGTCCCTTTACTGAGATTAATTGATGTAAACCCATAAAACCACTGATGAATCATATTCCTTATTCTGCTTTAAGCCAGCTTTAACTTCTTTTAACTTAATTCACAACTGTTTGACTTACTGATAGATATACATGTGATCCTAAAGAATATAAATACATTAGTATATCTTGAGACATCTTTAGTACCTTATGTTTTCAAAATTTTGTTTGAAGAGAATACACAGATACAGATACACAGAATGTTCATAGGTACAAGGTATGTTAGACTGGATGAGAGAGCAGGTCTGGAATAAAGATGAAAATGTTATGTGAATCTAGGATTCTTCCCTTCATCCCCTTGCTTGTTGTAAAAGCTCTGGATTTCCTGTGCCATGGTGTCACTGTCCTGGACACAGGCAGTACCTTCTGTAGGATCCTGGAGCAGTCCAGTCAGTCGTTGTGTAGTGTCACTGACAGCAACTTCTAGCAACATTTTAGGAACCACTGCTCTCCTCTAAGGCAGAGGAAGCAGGATATCCAAAGTTGAAAGAAAAACTACTGTGGTGTTGTGGAGACTCCTTTCTAGTGATAAAGCTTTCTGCTAAATTTAGAAATATACTATTTGGAGGAGTATTGCAAATAATACAGTTTTACAGAATGAATAAATATTATTCATGAAATGTTACCAACCGCTGTCATGATCAGAACAAAAAGATAAATTGATGCTTCACCACTGTTAACTTGGAAAGATGAAATATAAACATCTTATTATGATAAATGATGCAGTTAAAGATACTGAAACATCAATCAGGTTTTAAACATGCTGTAACTTTTACTGTTATTATTAAGTCTAACAGTTTTTATAGCCAGCAGATATAAAAATGCCCAGAAACAGCATAAAATACATATATCAAAAGACTTAGGAATGAATATTGAATGAAAAACTGCTGAGCTCCAGAATATCTATATTCCAGACTTTTTACAGATGTACCTATAAACAATTTTTTCCTCTTTGCAATAAGTAGTATATGTCAGCAGACATTTTTTGCACCAAGTGAGTAATATCTGGTTCTTCCTAGCTTTCTTCCAGTTTTCTCATTTGTGTAGAGACATTGGATATGTAGCACAGTATGAGCCTATAGCTTCTGAAGTAACATTTTATTTTATTCTATTTCATGACTATGAATGACACTTGTTACTTATATATATAGCTGTCCATCCAAAATTAATGAAAAGGTCTACTCAATCTATTGTTTAACTGCTCTGAAGGATGGACTTAAACCATTGTTGGTTTTTTTTTATATCCTTTTCAATATGGTGGGATTACTTGACAAATTAAGAATGCTTTTTTTTTTTTAAAAAAAACCTATCCTTTCTTATCCTGTTGCTGATAGAATGCATGTCATTTAATTAGTCTTATGGAGGATAATACAAATAATGAAATTAATACATAATGTATTATGGAAATACCTCACAACATGTAAAGAATCTGTAAGTGCCTGCTTGGCCTTGAAATGTTTCATTTGATCACTTCACTAAAACATTTATCATGAGAATTCTTTGTCAGCAAATTCATAATCTGTTAACTTTTTTCCAAGTCTCACCATTACAAGAAGCAGAGGTGCCCAAGCAACAGCATCAGTGACTGTGGGGTTCTGAAGTGCCACTGCTGCACCCAGGGGTGGCACCTCGCTGCATTAGGGCCCCTGCACTTCAAAGGGGTTTGCACACCATCAGCACTATAAATGCTAGTCTGAGAGCTCTTTGTCTACACTGTTTGGGAGTAATAAATTTCCATTTTTATCTCCAGAACTAGGCTAACTTAATGACTGTTTTAACACCTGCATAGATTTAGTGTTCTGCAAGCTGAACATGTGACCTGGCTTTACAAGAGAGAACTTTAACATGTTCCACACTAGGGTCTGCTTTGTTATGTAGAAAAAAAAAATCAGTTTGTGGCTGTCCTGTAAATTTCAGAATTTTATCATAAACATCTTGGGTTGAGAGGCATTCAAGTAAATATGTATTTAGGTTTGAATGACCTTTATATCAAAGGCAGTAAGCAGAGCTTTGTGAACTCTGCAAATTTTGGTTTATGGAAATGAATCTTAACAGTGCAGTGATGGAAGGTACATCTTAAGTAAATTTAAAGTTAGCCAAATCCCTATCCTATCACAAAAAAACTGAGCAGTTTTGTTTACTTCTGTGGAGAAAGACAAATTAGGAGAGATACTAATTTAATTCCTTATCTTTTTTTTTTTTTTTAATTTTCTCAATAAAAAATGTTCTGAATTTATCTGAGAATGTAAGTACATTTATGTAACTACAGGATTGAGGCTTCTTAGCAAGAAAATGAGAGCCTTACGATGGTGAAATTGTACCAGTTCTTACTTGTATCAATAATTTTGCATTTTTGCGTTCCAGTAACTGTGCTTTTTGCGGTTACTACCACAAGAGGTTGGAAACATTATATTCCTCTGTATGCTCCCTCAACTCAGACCATCTGCTGTCATCTAGTTTACAATATTCTGGTTCAATAATCACTTCATAGCTTCCTGTTCTGTTTTTTTCCATCCAAAAGCTGCCTGTTACTACCTGAGCAATACTACTAGGACATACCATAGTCTTTTGGACAGGTTAACACACAAATTTTTCGTTACTTGATTTTCACAAGTTTAACTGCAGAATGCAGGGAGGTGGGGATTTTTGTGTTGGTTTGTTGTGTTGTGTGGTTTGTGTTGTTTGTGTTTTGCTGTTTTGCTTTTTTGTGTGTGTGTGTGTGTGTGGTGTTGTGTTTATTGGGTTTTTTTGTTGTTGTTGTTGGTTTTGGGTGTTTTTTTGGTCCCATCACTGGAGTTCATTTCATGGCCAGGTTTATAGATTTGTTAAGATATCTCTGTTGATAGTGATATCAAGTTAGTGAGAATGTAGTTGATGTCATTTTCAATTAATTTAAGTTTGTAGGCCTGTATAATAATATCTTTGTGACTTGATCTGTGTTTGCAAGTCGCTGCTGAAGACATTCCATGTATCATAAACTAAAAACTGTGAGAAGAATGTTACTGTAATTTTTCCCTATTAGATTCCAGAAAATAATAAAACATTCTTTGGTTTTACTGGAAGAAAAAAAAAATTATGACTTTATATGACATTAGGTTATAAGTCTGTGGATTGTATGCTAAGCTTCCGCTAAAATAAATTTTTCAGCACTTCGCTATTTTCACATGTTGTTTTAGAAGAGTAGGCTAATACCGAAATATCATACACCAGAAGGTCAAAATGCAGGGCCGATTTTCACAGGGATTGCTATACTGTGCATCTTGTGCATGTGTAAGCATTATCTATGCGTATGTTTATGTATACATATAATGTCCATTTTGTAAACTGATCGTAGATTGCTTAATTTTTTGAAATCGAATTTGAGAATCAAATTCTGTGCGTATTAAAATCTAGTACGAGTTAACCAAGTCAAATACAAAGGTGTGAATGATGCCATATAAGACAATTTATGGATTATCCTTAGCGCTCTCAGAAGATGATATGCTGTATTTCCTAGTAGACAGTCTTTCTAAGGCCATACACAAAGTGAATTTTATACATGTTACTGTAAATTTGTTGCATATTTTAATGATACTTTTCAACAGTATGTAGCATTGGGCTATTTTATGTATGAAACTTGAATGTAGACACTATCAGGAAAACTTCTAACAGTTCTGTTAAGTAAAAAAAAAAATCTGTCACAGCAGTAAAGAGTTAAAATATTCTGTACTACTTTCAGAATGGTGTGGAATATTTGTCCCTTGTTGTAACTTCCTTCAGAAGAAAATAGACTTTCAGACTAATTAGATCTTCTGCTTCTTATAACTTGTTTCATCTGGATATTGGCAATAGATCAATGCTATTTAACATGTGTTCTTCATTCTCTTGTATCTTTTCATGTCTTAGGTTCCTAAACCAGTAGACTACTCTTCACAACTCTGGTGAGTTCCTGTCTAGTCTTACAAGAAACTCTTTGAAAGAAACAGTTGTAGAAAGACAACTGTGTTTATTACAATTTAATTTATATTGGTGTAACCTTTCTAGGCTTTTGAAGGAGGCATTGGGTAATGGTTTGGGGAAACAATGCCATACGTTGCCTAAAAGCATTTCTGATGTAATAAAGTGCTTAATGATTTTGACATTTTTGTTTACAAGTCTGTAGCTGTGCAGCCTTAGTCCCAGAGGTCTGAAATAGAATAATAGAGATGCATATAATATGAAGTCTTATGAAGTGTGCAAGTAGGTCTTACATGTGAAGTGAATAAAGAGAAGGAATAATGTTAAATACATTTTGCCTCATGAATACTGCATTTCCTTAAAAAAAGGAAAAAAAAAAGACTGTAGCAATATAAGAGGACAATGTATTAAAACCACAACCACTGCTGGTCGGGGGCTTATGTAGTGTGTGCACTGTTTACCAGAATTCAGCTCACTTCTTGTAAAGACGTGGTGATTCTGAGAAAACAGAATGAGCGTCACTTTTGTTCTTTCACTGATTTTATAATGTGTCATTTACACATTAGTCCTGATTCCCTCTAGTTTGCCAAAAGTGAAATCAGACTCAGATCTAAACAAACATTGATTTTTTTCTTTTTTTTTAAACAAGCTAAATAGAATGTTTAATATATAAAATCATTATTTTAAATTAAAATCTAGCATTTGCTCTATTTATAATTTCGTTAGAAGAAAGCATATCATTTGATCAGTCTTTATCTTCTGAGGATTTGTAATACTTAACTAAAAATTACTTCAGGCTGTAACTTGCTGTAAAAAGTAATGTATTTTGTGGTAAACTTCAAAATGTGTTTTCTCTGCTGTGTTTCATAAAATATCTATTTTTTCGTTTAAAGCTCACTTCTAATTGGTAGTGATATATTAGTATGAGATTTTACATAGCAGCGGTCTGTGATGCTGAGTGCCTTGAGACTGCTTTCTAAAATGGTAAAATAGGCGTCCTTTCCCTGGAAGCTAGGTCATTTTCCTCATTTAACAGTTTAACTTCTAGTTTTGCAAATAGCTGTCTGCTGACAGCCTCTCATGAAGTCCCACTCAAACCAGCAAGGCAGAGCAAGGGCATAAATCTGCCTATGCAGTCAGGCTGCAGAATTAGTGACTTATTTGTCATAGTGTTCAACTCTTCATGTCAGCTCTTTCAAATTTGGACATAATCAGCTGATTTTTTTTTTTTTTCTTGTCTGTGTATGTGTAGTCTACCCTTTACACTTTAGGCACTAGAGATTATGAATAATGATGAGACCAAATCAAACAGTGTGGTTGTATAAATAGCAAATTTTCCTATCGGCCTTTTTTTTACCCAATATACTCATGGTGGCAGATTTTTCGCTTTGAGATAAATCCAATGGATCTCAGGGAGGTTCTAAGGTTCTGGGCCACTGTTTTATTGTTTCACTTGCAACACATGATTCAGAAAAAACATTTGGTTTTATGAGCTATTCAGGCCAGTAGTTTTTCAGATAACGTTCAGGTTTGAGTACTTTCCTTAACGGGCATTGTGTTCAGCATGGGCACAAGTACTTTTCTAATTAAGAATTTTCTCTCCCAGTGTAGAATTTTTTCATGCTTTATTCTTCCTTCAAAGATCTAGAAGTGGTATTCAGTTGCAACTGATGTATTTTTTGAGTCTCCATCACATGCAGAATACTGGAGCTCTGCATTGCATATTTGATAGACTTTGTAGTTTTGAAAAAATCATAGGCAATTGTTATTGTTCTCTGTTACAGGTTTGCAGGAGCAATGGAAAGATTGCAAGCAGAGAGCGAACTTATTAACAGAGTAAATAGCACTTACCTGGTGCGGCACAGGACCAAAGAGTCAGGAGAATATGCAATTAGTATTAAGTAAGTGGAATAAGATCTCCTACAGAAAGTTTTCCTGTTCTTTTCTATGTCTAGATAACATTTCAAATAAATAAGGAAAAAATAAATATGTGCTTCGTTTAATATAATCATACATAACTTTTAAGAGAATCAGCATAGGAAAACTGAAGTTGCTGACAAAAATACCCAGAATTTGTAGTAAGAAGGTAGTTATAGTTTTATAACACTGGTGTAGTGACTGATTCTACAAAAATGATGGTCTGGTATGCTGGGTGAGAGTAAGCAAGTGTTTGGAGTGCAATGTGATCTGCTTCTCTGAAGTAAGATTGTTTCATTTACTTCAGTGAGAACTTGACAAAGCCCTTTGCATCGCAGACGTTTCAGTAAAATGTGGGTTCATAAATTCTGTGGATGCAAATTATCGTGAGGGACTTGTTTACTTCCATGTTGTTTATAAACATGAATATAAAAGTAAGAAATAGATGGGAATTCCCAATTAGAATGAGCAGTTAGCTGTGACTTTTTTTTTTTTTCTGAATACAGATTACCTCTTTAGCTGTACTTTAATAAATATATTTGGTTAATTAGATGTCAGCTTTGTTTTGGCACAGATATACATTTTGTCTTAAGAATTTATTTGTGTGGTGTTATTGGGGCATGCCCTCAGGTAATTATTGATTTTGTCTGATTAAAACCGCATTTATATTCATAAGCTATTCATTGCCTACAGGTACAATAATGAAGTGAAACATATCAAGATTTTAACAAGAGATGGCTTTTTCCACATTGCAGAAAATAGAAAATTTAAAAATTTAATGGTAAGCATTGATTAGATTTTTAACAATGTCCGATTTTCTATGTAACCATTGCTGTTAGTGAGAGCTCCGTTGGTTTGTGAAGTTGCAGAAGGCTGTGAGAGATTATAATTGTGTCCATACCTGTTAATAGGATAATTTTTATTTTTATGGTTTATATGCTAGGTAATGATTGTATGTGCTTAAAACTACATATTTATATTTAGGACTGGACTGTGTCCCTTGCAGTGATGTGGAAGAGGAAAGGAATACAGTAATGATCCCTAAAAGTAGTTAGGAAGGGTTCCTTCCCTGCCCAGCACATGTACACATGCGCTGCTAGACATAACGGTGCCTATTGATGTGTAAGTTCAGAGGGAGAAGTACGTAGCATGCCATGTGTCACAGGGCCCAGAAGAGCTCAGGGGAGCTTGTTCTCCCTGGTCTTGGTGCACCAGGTAAAGAAGTGTAGCTAGAGAATGGGGCTGTCAAAACTGCTAGTAGCTCAGAAGTCCTAGGAATATTAGTCATCTGGAGGCAATATCGACTACTCTAGATTAAAGCAGCTGTGTGTGGCTACTTGGAATTTATACTCCGTGCCAACAAACCACTCACTAGCTAACTCCAAACACACAAAACATAGGCTCTTTCATTAACTTTCCCTCCAACTATAGGCATAGTTCATCCCTGGAAATAAGAGTTTGATGCTATAACTGCTCAGTGAGTTTTCAATGTTATGTCAGAGTTCTCTTGTACTTGGAAGAAATTCCTTTTTTCATCCTTAACTTTGAAGAATTTTTGATAACTTACTTTGCGCAGACAAGACTCATAAATACAAAGTGTCCAAATAAATTACCTTAGTGCATTTGTAAAATGTTACTGCTTAAGCATTTTCTGTTGCATTGTTAAAGGAAGCTCATTCAGTATATTATAGAGTGCAACCAATTGGATTAAAAGTTACACTGCAGCCTTCCTGCATGCATATCCAAGTACTCTAAAGCAAAAAAGGACTATACAAAACAAGAGTAGGGAGAAAAGCTTTAAAGGCAAGAAGCCTTAGAAATTATTTTAATTTAATCCCTGATACTCTGTCAAGCAAGAGCATCCAAGTGCTAAAAAATCAAGAAGAAATCTATGCTTTGCTTCACCCGATTTGAAATAAGTGCTCATTAGAATGAAGAGAACTTAAATTTCCAGATGAAGAATGCACCAAACTGTTTCCACACTCTGTCTTCATTTGACATTTAAAAAACAGTGAAGTGTTCAGTATTATGGCTGAGGACCCTGAGATCTTGTCATTGGTAGCAACAGAAATCATGGTGCTCCTCAACTATGAGAAGGAGGTGGCTGCTTAGTCTGCAATCACTGCAAATGATTCACTGGAAACTGGTGAGAACATGAGTGCTCTGGGGATCTTCACAAAGCAAGTGAGCTGGAGTTGCATGCTGCCAGGTATCTTCTTACGGTAATGATGCAGTTTCAAGCATTGATGCTGGTTTCAAAATAGAGCTGAATGATCAGAGATACAAGTATAGGACACAAACTTGGATAAAAAACCAAACAAATAGAATATGCATTGTTTCAAAGAATTTAGAGGACAAAAAAAATTTCTAGGGTAAAAGCCTCATTGCAACCACTTCAGACTTGCTAACATTCTACTAGGAAAACATCATTTCATAACATGGTTTTAGGATATTATATGACATCTGCCTCTGAGAGTTAAATAGACAAGTAAGTGATAATGTAAATACTGTTTGCATGTGCTGTGGAACAACTGCTTTGTTCTGGGTAGACACAAGAGAAAAAGTAACAGCGTCTGGAAGAAGACAGGAACAAAATTAGTCTGAGTAGAACTGGGTGCACATGAGAGACAAAGCCAGCAGCCATGGAAACCTAAAGTAGTGATCTGCAGTGACACAGTCTTCTGTGTTACATTGGAGGTAACAGAAGTAGAACAGCTCTGGTACATGGTGTTCACAGTACATTTGAAAGACTTTCACAAGAGTAGTTAAAATGTGCTGAGTGGGTAAAGCAGGTCAAGGTGCAGGGAAATGTCAGCTCTGCTGCTGATGTGATTCATGGTGATGTGACAGACTCCTATGGAGCCCCATCCATGCTGACATAGGCTACGTACCTTAGTTGTCTGTTTGTAAGCTTGCTACTGTGATTTGTGCAATGAATGTTTTAGAGGCCAATTGTATGTTGACTGGTTTCATGGAAGAATAGTATTAAAAAGTAAGCTTTTAAAAGCAAATAAATCTTTGTGACCCAAAGCACTTTTTTTTTTTTTTTTAAATTTTGCCATTAACTAAAATATGTCTAGTTGAAATTCTTATTATATTTACCAAACAGCATAATTCTTATGAACTTATGTGGTGCAAAAAGTTAACAGAAGTTTAATACTAGTTATTTTTCCATTTATCCAGAAATGCTACTTTGAATGCTGCTTACTTAAAAATCACCCTCTCTGTTGCCTTGGTAATTTTAATGACTGGGTACTCATTCTGATATGTGACAGAAAATTTGATTGACATTGTAGCTTGGGTTTGAACACAATACTATTTCCTAATTTTGACCTATGCTTGGCTTGGTTAACTTTGATTTTGGAAATCTAAGTGTAAGTAGAATTGAAAGACTGAGTTACTGGTGTGAGTGGTTTACAGTAAATACTTTGCTTTGTGCTGGCAGTTGAAGTATCATTAATCAAATGATGTATGTTTCCTTTGATTTGTCTGGTCACTTTCAATCTTATTCTAGGCTCTATGTACAAACTATGAGATATTTACATTATAGAGGCTAATTCAAATGTAAGAGACAATGGCAGGGGTTGGCAATAGAAAGGAATAACACGAGCTGTCTGTATTTTGATGGGTGTTGCCTTGTGTTGAATAGAAACTAAATAAATTATTTCCTTGGCTACATAAACTATTTGAGCCAGTTTTTAATGTTTTCATATGTATGTGTATGCATATATATAATTTGTCCCTGTATGTGTGTGTGCATATGTATGTTTACATAAATGCACACATATACAAATAGACATTTTTTTTTTTTATTGGACCCAAGGAGAAGTGCTGGATTTTTCAGTCAGTGTGTACTATTTGTCACCCTGCACCTCCAATTGTAATGGTAGAGCCTTGAAAGTTTTGCATGGTCTGTGTATCTGCTCATTAAGTTGCTGTTGCCTTACATGCTAATATGCAAGACTCATGCTTTATTTTGGATCTGTTTACTTACAAATGCACGTATGGATAAACATCACTTATCATTGCAAAATAGATTTGAGAAAACAGAGACAGTTACTGTTATATACTTAACAAGCAGCTGATCTTGCCTTCTGCCTGACTTCAGAAAAGCGAATACATGCTCAGCCTGTCTCAAAGGAGCAATGAGTGCTGACTCTGGCAATAACATTTTACTTAATAATAAAAAAAAAAATTAAAAAAATCAATAACCCTCCCTAAATCCTGAAAAGCCAGACAAGTGGCAGCGTAAAAGCAGTCATTATTTATGATGCTTGATTTTTTAAAAAATAAACATGTACTGTGAGATGTTGTTTTATAAAATAAGGTCACTTGTGATAAAACTATCATGGACTGTACACCAGAATGTTGAAAAGGATGTGATTTCAGTTTCCAGTGACAGTGTCTTTTCCTTTCTGAAAGGAACTTGTAGAATATTATAAGCACCACTCTCTCAAAGAAGGCTTTCGAAGTTTGGATACTACTCTTCAATTTCCGTACAAAGAATCTGAAAACTCAGTGGGACAAAGGAGTAACAGAGTGGGTGGCAACGGTATGTATTATACAATTTTGTATATTATTTTCTGTCATATAAATATTAAAAGGACAAGGTATTTTGAACATCTTCATTTTCCATTTTTGACATATAACCAATTAATATGGTAATGCTTTTAGCTAGGATTTTTTTGAAGCCAAGCAGATTCAGATCTGCCAGGGGTTTATAAACATGTCTAGCAAGTTTGTCTTGCTGTCAAACTAAAAACCTCCCTGATATTTGGAAATCTATTAGGCATGCTGGTGAGAGATTAAACTTCATCCTGCCTAGTTTTTTCAGACATTTGCATACATGCAGCTACAAGTGTTAATAATATGTGACAATTTCTAATCCTTAAAAAGGGATTTAAATAAATCAGTCTTGTATTGTAGCCATATCATGTAGGATCTCAGTAACACCACATACATTTCTCAAAAAAACCCCTGCATTAGATTTATCAATTAGATCTATCAATTATTTTTATGCTTCCCTTTAACCTTAACTGTTTACTACAGGCTTCTAAGCTTCTAAAAGTTAATGAACTACTGTACAATGTAAATAGCAATTTAAAAGTTTTGAAGTTTAGCAATAAACTAAAAAGATTCACAATGCATGTGGTATCCTTTATTTAACCTATTGCAACTTAAGTGGAAGTTAGCATGATTTTTAGGACACATAAAAGTTCAATGTTAATGAGAAAAACTACCACATGGCTGGTCTCTGGAAAGTATATTATGTTTGTGTCAAAGAGCAAATATTAGATTTGCAGTTCTGCAGACTTTATCTTTGTACTGCAACAGATGATAAGAGGAAAATAAAAATGAATGGGGATTTTAACAATATGAAGACTGCTGTGAAAGACCTTAGAGTCCAGTCTAGCTTTCGTGATGATGAAGCTGGCTGGGTTACTTTCATTTGCTGTGTTTGTGAGCTTGTGTTTACTTGCTTGCCTCTGTTCCTTAACATTTCTATAACTTTGGAGACTTTCTTCCTCCCCTAATTAAAGTGAAGATAATTTAGGACAGATGATTATAAGAAACCAGTATGTGTCTGTGCATTTCATTTGCTCTGTCTCTACCCCCTAGTTCCTCTTTATTCCTTCAATTTCTGTTTTCTTTCACTACTTTCCACTACTTCCTCTGTCAGTACATCTCTCTTCTTTGTGAATTTCTGTCCCATCCTTTCTTCTCCCTCTAGCTTGCAATCTCCCTTTGCTTCTCTCTTGCTCTTGTCATCTCTTGTCGTTTCCTTGTACACTGCTTACTTTATTTTGCATTTGTTTTCATTATTATTGATTGTGAGCAGAGCCCATTTGTTTCCTTTCTTAGGCCAGTTTGAATGTATCTATATTGTCCATCTGTGCTTATTAGTCTGCAAGAGCATTAGCTCAATTGTTTCAAGCTTTACAGGATACAAGACTTCTGGTACATCCTCATTACCTTCAGTCTACATACAAAAGAAAACATCTCCTTTAACAAGATCTTTTAGGCAATATATGGAAGAACAAGAGAAATGAGTATGGGATGCTCTCATTTTAGTCAAGGGGATGAGAAAGTGCATCTCTGCTACAGAAAATACCAGCCATATAATGTTACAAACTGTTTTGGTGGGAAATGGCAGGTTTTGTACTTGGCCAAACTGATATTAATAATAATTAAAAAAACACCTCTGAATTCTCAGGGTCCTAATATAAAATCTAATAGATTTCCAAAATTCTGCTAGCCTACCTGGATAGACTCTGGATGACACGTTGATTTAGGGGATTTAACAGTTTTCTTGTAAGTATTAGCATGTTCATGAGTGTGTACTTTGTTTGGCTTTTTTTCCTCTTTTTAAGGAAGATGTCCATGATTAACAGCCCATCTTTGAGTCATGCTGCTCAGTTTTAAAGCTATCTTGTTAGTTTTTACTAAGTTGATGTTGAAATATCTATTATATCTAGGCTGTGTGAACCCTGCTGGGCTTGGAAAGAAGTTGGTAAACTTTAGGCTGTAGTATTGTTTAGTAGAGGAAGCAAATAAGTCATGGGGCAGTGGCTGGACATTGAGTTTACTTCACAGCCCTCAGTGAGAGCTGCCACTTGAACTGAGTGCAAGAAAAGCTGTTGTTGAAAGGAAGCCAGACAAGTCAGCTGAAGAGGGAGAAGGGCACTTTCCTGTGGTTTTTGTGGTTTGTTGTGTGGTGGTAGGTGTGGGGTATCCCTAATAACGGGTGTGTGACTGGTCTTCCTGGGCTCAAGGAATTCTTTGATATGCACGAGTTCCTGCATTTGTACTGTTAAGAAGTGGGGTGCACAAAATTAAAGAAGAAAAAAATAAATCTGTTAAATCTGAAAATATTTGGAAGAGTCTGCAGTTTAGATTTGCTTCTCTGAAACCCTGAATGGGTGTCTTCTTTCTACTTTACTCTTTGAAAAATGCAATTGTTAAAATTAAATTATAGATCCAAATTTTCTAGTTATAGTCAATTTCCTTCCAGACATCCTTAGTAGGGAACCTTAGTTTCCTTATTATCAATGAATTATATAGTTAAAAAACTATTATTTAAGTCTTGTGCCAATATTTCAATGTTCTTTTGCTTTTCTCTTTTTCTCTTTCTTTCTCTAAGCCCCTTTGTTCTGTGGGTTTTCTTTTGTAACTCCTCCAGACTACAGCTTTGTTCCCCCTTCCTCCACTCCTTTCTGGTCAGGTACTGCTTTACTGCTTTTATATTTCTGCTAAATTTGCTTCTGTTGTTTCTGTGTGTAGTGGCCAAGGGAAGGGACGAATCTAATACTTTAGTTTTCTGACTCCAAAAACTGAGTTATTACATAATATTCTTGGAGTTTAACAAAAATCAAGCTCTTAAACTTTCCAAAAAGTTTCTATTACAATTAGAAGTTTGAGTAGGTTTTACCAAAGCTCAATAGTCGCAGCAGATTCAATAAGTAATCACTTGACCATTAATTTGCTATGTAGTTGACATCTATGAACTACATATATTTTAATGTGTTGGTTCAAGTGCACAAACCTGAAATTTCACTGACCGTAGACAAAGAACATATTCGTCCCATCCCTGCAGCAAACCATGCTGCAGCAGCATCTTAGAATACAGCAGGTTTTTTTTGTAGAAAATGCTTTCTTTAAATTCTGCATTAACATTGTCAATTAATTTTACGCATCTGTTTTCTAGATATGGTTTTATTTATTCTCATTTAACCATCTCTGACTTTAATAAATGCAAACATTTTAAAATAAGAGGCTGCATAAAAATGCTTAAAGTAGTCACAGTGGTAGTCTCAATTAGTGCATCAGTATGGCTATGACATGCTCTGGTCTCTAAGACCTAGTTATCAAAGAAGTGAGCTGCACCGCTGGACAATTCAAGATTTTGCTAGTAGGAAGGTAAATGCCTTCGAGGAGCGTATGGAAGGAGCTACTACTGTTGAACACAGTGCTCACTCAGGTGACACTGATGCACCTCTGTGTGCAGGGGATGGAGGACTCGGTCTAGGTTATGCAAATCAAGACCGAGGCTGGCTTTGCACCAGGGAAAGAGAGGGGTCTGGCATGCACAAACGTGAATGTGTCATTATTAAGATCTGACTAGGGTATCTGAGTAGGCGGTGTGTTTTACACCTGCTCACAGAGGTCATTCAAATAAGATGGATTCTTAAGGCTTTCCATGTTTTTTAGACAGGAAAAGGATGTTGATAGCAACTTGGTAGTAGAATGGCGAGTGTACTTGCTTGTGCCGAGAGTGTCTCTGAGCCTTCCCTTGATTCAAGCCAGGGATTTCAATCTCAGTGTCCTATACTGCTCTTGAATGTTCTGCCCCTCAGTTGTTCTTTGTTTTGGAGTCTATTCCTTCCATTTCCACCTTACTTATAAATTGGGAGGTGGAGAGGGGGCACGGATACTTTTGCTTCCTTTCAGTAATCTTGACATTGACTGTGAATCCAAGCTTTAAGA
Source organism: Nesoenas mayeri (assembly GCF_963082525.1). Taxonomy (NCBI): domain Eukaryota; kingdom Metazoa; phylum Chordata; class Aves; order Columbiformes; family Columbidae; genus Nesoenas; species Nesoenas mayeri. Next base: position 16,023,482 of record NC_137554.1, on the reverse strand, counting down.
CACTCTTCCAGTCGCTTCCAGTTGACATTTACTTATATAAAGGGACACATCTGTAGAAAAGATGAACAGAAAGTCGTTCTGGTGCTACCATGTACCCAGTGGTCATGACATTCAGCTGGAATGTCTGAAGTACTTGCCTCATTTGAATTGGAGAACACAAAGGAGTTAAGTTTTGGCCCTTTATTGTAGGTAAATACTGTGAGCTGCTATCCTTTTGGGCAAGGTTAGAACATGCATGCAGTGCTTGGTTGTAAAGTCTGTTCTTACTGGAACTGGTATTTGTTTCATGGAAACAAAATTCTGAAGTAGCTTACAGTGATAGAACCGCAATCAAGATTCAGGGTTACATTAAGCGTTATTGCACGTTCCCTGTATTCCCATATATAGTTTCAACAAATTATAATTATATTCCTTTTGTTCCTATGGAAAACTTTTTTAAAATAGCCAAACAATTTGCTTACATTAGATGAAAAAATACTTATTGCATGATATTACAAGTATTTTTTTCAGAGTTATCTACAGAGCTGGCTTAGTTCTGATGTGGAAATTGGTAACGCAGGAGAAGGGTTAAGCCAACTACTGAGAACTACGGGTGGTGTTTGTGTAATAGAACTGAGGTTTAGTTCAAACATTCATTGCTTCACAGAGCATGGAAACTAATACACAAGAACAACCCTTAGGGGATAGGGCTTCAGAATTACGTGGAGGCTATACCACAATGAGAGAGAAACAACCACCCATAGCTTTTATAATGATACATTGACCCTTATGACATTTAAGCACAGGCAGAAACATGAGCGAGACCAGCCTGCCATGATCATATGGAGCGTCTTTTATTTGCATCCCAGTTCCTTCATCAGTGGCCCAAACTAGGATTGCGATTTGTTTGCAGCACATCTGTCTCGCTGTCAATGAGAAACTTTCCCAACATACTCTAGTGTGGATCAAGACTGACCGTAGTTCCCTATCTTTTCTTCTGTTTGCAGAAGGAAAGGGTAGGTTAAGAAAAAAAAAGTGTATTTTTCTTATTCACGCATGTACCTTTTATTTACTTCTCTCGGGCTTCTCAGTCTGTTTCCTGTTAATCCTCTGAGTATCTACCTCCTAATACACGTTTTTTTTTTTATTTATTACTGCTTTCTCAGTAGATTATTTTCTTTTTTATTGCTTTTTATTTTTTCTCTTCTTTAATTTCTCATTCACATTTTTCTGATGGCCACTTTTTTCATTCCATCTGCGCTGTTAATCCCATTCTCTCTCTCCTTCCACATTCTCCCTCTAGCTATCCTCTTTCTCTCCTTCACTCAGTGTCTCTTCTGTGTTGCGTCTGTACAGATGTCCTTTCCACATGCTGTCTTCCCTCAAGTATCATTCATTTCATTCATCTGATTTGGAATTCAGGGCTCATGGTCTCTACTCAAGTTGTTTTTGTGACTGTGTCACCAGAGAGATATGGCTAATATTTTTTCCAAAATTAGCACTGTCATTTTCCTTTATTCCATCACTCATCTGGCTTGGATTTATATATTTCCTATCATGAGCATCACTTTTATTTGAAAATATGGATGCTGGATTCTAAATTAATCTAAATTCTGCTACTTTCTGCTGCAAGACTTTGGGAGATATATGGTTTTGATTTCTCTTGCTTCCTTCTCCTTTTTCTCTTTGGCCTTACAATTTGAAAAAGAGTTAGAAGTCCTGCTTTACCCCAGATTTGCCCCTCTTTTCTATCCTAGTTTTCCTCAATATTTTCCCTCCTACATTTCTTCCGTCCTTAGTTCTTTTCCCAATTTTGTTCATCTTTGCCTTGTGTAATCTTGCTCCTTGTCCCTGCATCTCCTTTTTAGAATCTGAAATGACACAGTGATACCCTGGTCCCCAGAATCACTCCTCCTATCCTGCAAAGCTTCCCCTAATCTGCCAGTGATGTTGCACTGACCCTACAGACATAACTGCTCTTCTTGTTATGTGTGGTGTGTTTGTGGTTTTGTTTTTGGTGTGGGGTTTTGTTTTGTTTTGTTTTGTTTTTTCTTTCTTGCTTTCACTAAAACAATTGCTGCCCATGATGTGCTCTTTCCCTGAGAAACTGATTACCAAAATCCTGATAAGGTACAGGACATAACATTTATGTAAGGATCCAAATGAGTAGTGTCTACACCTGACTTGCTTAAAGGGGAAAAATATGTTTGAACTTTAATATAGTTAATATATCACCTAGATTCTAATGACAACTTCATATTGTAAATATAAGCATTAAATTGGGATAGTTTTTCTCTTTTATATGGCATCTTGTATTGAGAATTTGATAAGCGTACCCTGCATAAGCAGTCTGAAATGTTGGCCTAAACTTTGATGGCATGATATAAAAGAGGGTATAATCTGTTGCCAAAACAGTTTTTTAGGCATTCCCTTTTTTGTGATATATGTAATAATAATTTAAACATAGTATTCATTGTTATTTTTAAATATTTTTTGTATTGTCTCTGTAAGCTAAAAAAAAATATTTGAAGTATAGTGCTTTTCATATATGTAATACTATTATGCAAAAGTCTGTGTTTCTACGAACTATCCCCGGTAGGGTCAGAAGAAATCTTAAATATGAGCAGAGCTGAAAATGTAAAGATTTTCTATCTTATTTGCCATGTTTTGTGTTCCTGACTTACAGACAACTAGTTATGATATTGTTGAAGGCATTGGTAAAACTAGAATCTTAATGGTATTTTCTAAAGATGATTGCGAATTTCTAAGAAATTGGAAAGGATTCTGAAAAAAAAGAAATTATAATATGTACATTGTATCAAGTCAACCATCATGATCTTCTCAAATCTTTTCAGAAGGAAGCTTGCTTGTGCTTGTAGATTCCTATCTGCAGTGACTGGTATAGGAAAACAACTGCAAAAGAAAATGGCATTAAATGAAAAATTAAAAAAGAATGCTTTGACCAAATAATCCAACTGGAATAAATTGATAGAGTACTAGTTTTTTCTAAACTGCTCAGATCAAAGGCCTTTATTTCTTAGGTGTCATGCCCACTTTCCTCTCATTGGAAGAGTCCAGGATTTCTTTTGCAAGTTTGGATATTCTAGATCAGGATTAAAAACATAATTTCCTATAAACTGTTTGAGAGAAAAGGGGCTGGTTTTTGAAATGAGGCTTTTTTCACATTTTCTTTTTAAAAGAAATTTAACAACTTTTTATTGCTTAAAATATTTGGACTTCACATTTGCAAAATGCTTGCGTACTGATATAGCTTAATATTTTTAACTATTAATTTCACTAAAGCTTAGGAAAAAATTTGTAAGGATTTTTTTTCTTCATGAGAAGTTTTGTAGAACAAATTCACTGGTGATTTACAGAATAAACTCCTAAAAAGAGTAGATTTATATCAACTAACGTTCATGCAGATTGTAACAAATGATCCATACAAATTTCCTGTGGAAACTTTTAACTTGTTTTTTGCCCATGCTGGAGTTAGCTTCCAATTTTAGGTGCATTAATATTTAACTTGGGAGTTGTTTTTGAAAGAACAGGACCTTATTCTGTTTGTTTTGCTTCATTAGAGGTTTAAAGTTAAATCAACCATAAATGCTAATAGAAAGAAACTAGTGACCTGTAAAATATGTTGATACATGTAACTGGCAACAAGTTTTGTTATGAAGCACAAACATATAATAATTGCAAATGTATTTAGGAATTTTGGGGTGAGAGGTATTTTATTTACAGTTTATTTAGTTTTACTCTTTTCTAAGAATAAAAATAACTGGTTAAAAAAAGAAATCACATAAACTCTCTTAAACTTTTACACCATTCACCTATGTTTAAACCTTCCTGATATGTGTAGTGCAGGTGCTTTCATATATGCATAAAATTAATGCAACTGTATGTTGTTATGAAATCATTGTTTTATATTTTACATTACTGCTATTTACATTACTTTAGGAGCCTTCAGTTAACAAAAGCCAGTAATGCAAACATCTGTCTCATTTCAGTGCTAAGCCCGAAGGTGATTGGCATTGCCATAGCCAGGTATGACTTCTGTGCAAGAGACATGAGAGAACTGTCCTTACTTAAAGGGGATGTTGTGAAAATTTATACAAAGATGAGTGCAAATGGCTGGTGGAGAGGTGAAGTAAATGGAAGGGTAAGGTTGTAATTTTTCTTTGTCTCATTTCTACCTTCACTGACAGTGACTTTGTAAAAAAAATAACATGTGTTCCTACATCATAAACCATCTTTATATGTTGAAATTCACAAGATACAGCATGTTCTCATCTGTGTTTCAGAGGAGCCAGGCTGAATTTTTGCCAGGCAGCTTTCCCAGCACCTACATTAACTGGTTATTTAATGTGACCTGCCAGGCTGAATATTCGGGCAAGATTATATGGTTGGAAAATAACCAGGATTAATAGTACAGCTACAGCTGAACTTTCTTGAACTGTGTTGCACCCATGTATTTGGGGTCAAAAGCTCAGGTTCCTGGTGCCATGGAAGCCTGTTTAGCAGTTTAACACAGAATTATTTTCACACCTATATGCCAGACATTTTTTTTAGGAGGCTGCTGCTTTGATCTCTAAAAACGTAGCTCATATGAAATGGCACATATAGCAGGGATTTTTACAAATTCACTTTACATTGCACTCTGAGACCTGCATGGAAGTCAAGTTTCAGTTTTGACCTATAGCAGCTATATTGTTTAAATATTAGTATAGTGCTCTTTAATGCAGATTAATCAGAAGTGCTTGAGGCTACTGTTTCCATGTCTAAAGGGCTGAGCTGCAGGGTCAAAGAATGTGAAGTGGAAGAAAGATTGGCTGGGGGCTGGAAATGAAAGTTGCAAGTCCCGTTGATGTCCAGATTTACTGCTTTATGCAATGTGGAGAAGTGGGGTTTTTTTATGTACAGCAGCCTGGTTATGATATAAATTGAGATGGTCAATTAGACAAGAACCAGGGAAGCAGAAGAAACAGTGGTCATCTTATATACATTTTACGTGTGAAGAAAGCTGAGCACCTCATTCCAATGGAGCTATCCACATCCTAAAGGACGACTTGTTATATACTAGCATTCTTTCAGATTGCTTTCACAGCCGAGACCTGAGATCATAAGACCACCTCTGAGCATATTTTAGGAAGGTAGTCTAAAACAAAGTTTATGCAGTTGTTCCTTCCAGTCATGCTCTAGGTTTGGTTTTGAGGTCTTCCATGAGTGTTAAATTGACTTAGGTATAAAGAAGTCTAAGTGAAAAACCTACAGTGAATGGATAAGAAAATAAGAAATATGACATTGCTTTCCTGTATGTCTTATATAATCCTTATTTGATACATCATTAATTTCAGAATGGAGATCACATTATAACTTATGAAGTGTAAAACACTGGACTCTGCTTTCCAGTTCTGTCTTATTTAAAACTCCTGTTGGTGGCAATGGGATTTAACTCCATGTAATGCAATCAAATAAGTCCTTATTTCCTTTGTAAGAGGATTCCCTGGACCTGACTGAAGCCTGTTAAGTATTTAACTGCCCATTCAAAAAAATAGCAGCATCCTGCCTGTAGGAAAACTACTTCTGCTCTTTGTATATTCTGGCTTTTTTTTTTTTTTTTTTTTTTTTTCCCCCTGAATGCTTAGGCTTCCAATTTGGGCAAAAGCTTTTTTCATTTGTTTGTTTTTTTGGGAGGTGGGGAGGATTTTGTCTGCGAGTCATCATATCTGCAACTTATTCTTTGATTTTAGGGTACTTTCCCTAACTGTGGCAGTTCAGTCAAGTTTGTCATTGTAATCTTATACTTACTGAACAGGTCCATTCTTGTTTTGCCTGGTTCAGCCATTTGAAAAAAAATGTTCATCTCATGTTTATTTTGTTCTGCTTTTCCTCTTTTTAGGTGGGCTGGTTTCCATCAACTTACGTTGAAGAAGACGAATGAATTAAAACTTTCCTCTGCAGACCAGCATTTTCAGGGATTGTAAAAATTTAATATCTTCAAAGTGTTACTGGTCTTGTTAAGTGTTTAAACAGCAGCATTTTTGTCTGTCTGAACCTTCCAGTCTTAATGTTGGGATTTATACAGAAGTTTGTGCTGACTGATTATTACCTTGCCCAGAGCTGTGCAAGAAACAACCTGCCGATTTGCCACCACTGGGGATCAGTACAAAGTCCAACGTCACCTTCCCAGAAGATCTCTGGAAAACAAATTTCTTTATGCTCCTTTTCATTTCACCCCCTACTACACCACAAATAGTAGCTATGGCTGAATATTTATTAAGTCTCTTTTCTTCTAGCTAATGTCTGTGATGGTACAAGGAGATGAAGGTTTATTATTCCTTATCACTGAATGCAGAAAACAGTGTTCAGTCATTCCAGTGGGCATAAAGTATAGTCAGTAGACTTTGTCTCGGAACATCAAACTACTTTACTTATCACCTTACAAACAGTTTTAGACTCATAAAAACATTCTGAAGGAAATATGAATGTAGTAAACGTGAGTAGCATTTATGCATATATAATTAGTTAACTGACTACTTTGAGGTCCCACCTAAATCTTCTAACAATTTGTTTAAAAACAGCATTTAAAAAGATGTAGTGATGTGGTTTTGCTTGAAAAAGCATCCACAAAGTGGAATTGTGAAATCCTTTTTTGTCATCCCAAAGGCTTTTTGTGTGAGGTTTTTTCATTTAAGCAGCTGACCATGAAAGTGCGATTCAGGATAGTCATGACAAGATGAGTTTTAAAATTTTGAGCATTAACATTAAATATTGTATTCTAGAGGAGAATGTACTAATGCAAGATAATATCTCTTCTTAAGAACAAAACTGCTTATCTTGACTCTTGATTGATTCAGATGAACTTTAATGCTTCCAACTCTAAGTTGCTTTTTCAGAGTTAGACAGGAGTTTCTGTTGCCTTTTGTGCTTTTATGAGATAATGCAAGGGAAACTTCCAGACTTCTTTGTGCCCTTTCCTCTCTTGTTCCCTGGGATGTTAACAGCAGTGCAATGAGTGAGTGGTCTTGTTGCAGTGTTATGCATATCCCCAAGGGAAAATGTGGCTAGATTAGCTAGCTTAAAACATCAGGCCTTGTAAAATGGTGTCCACCCATTGATGAGGCAGTGTATTAATATATTTATGGAGGGTCAGAAATGCTGTAGTTATAAGCGAAAATAGATGTGGGTGATGTCTTCAGATATGCAGCTTTGACTATTTAGATAATGTCCTACCTGGCTTGAAAACTTCTAAGAAAATAAAGCTCTGAAATGCATTTTCTTTCTAGGGTAACATTGGCCAATCAGGAAAGTTAATTCATCATGTCTCACCTCCTATCTTTTGCTTTTCCCTCTCCAGTTTTCACATAGGCAATTACTGTGCATAGACACTGCACGATTTAACGCTGCAGTTTTTCCCACTCTACAAGTAACCTAACATCCACTGTTCATCCACAGAGCAGAATCTTGCAGTGCACATTTCAGATTCTTTTTGGCTGTCCCCAGTGTTCTTTGTTTCTTTCTGGCCTCCTGGCCATTGGGAAGAACCAAGCATAGCACAGAGGATTCACAGTAATCCCCTTCATCTCTGCAACCTTCTTACCCATCTGTTACACCTGGCATACACTGGTGACCAGGTGAAAGAGAGGATTTTCTAATTAGAAATCCTCCAATTGTGAGATTCAGGGTTGCAGATGAAATTCTGCTGATGCTCTAACTTTTCAAGAATTTACCTCAAAATTATGTAAACTGTGATTGTGTTGAGTATATTACTTGACAGAACAATTGAGAGCATTTGTAAATATGTATATTATGCATAAAACATATCTTGTAAATGGTGTGTGCAGCAGTGTAGACTAGGGTATTCTGTTGTTGATCATGTTTTGCCATGCAGTTTTATTGTCTGTTGTGAGCCTGATCCAATATTCCTTAAGTAGGCAAAGTTGATTCTTTCACAGTTTTGCCTGCTCAAGGGGTAGAGGAATAGGCTCTAGGCCTGTGAAGTGTTTAGTGCTTTGCTGTCATATAGTTCTGAGAAGAGGCAGTTTAATTCAATATGAGTTGAGATATACATCAGTCATTTTCAACAGCTTGGCTTTAGAATAATTTTGAGTAGTTTCTCCATCCTAAAGCTGCTGTAAAGCTTCTAAGCAGTTCCCGAGTCCAGTAATCAGCCTTTGAGAAGAATGAAAGCCATAGCTAAATTTACTTCTGTGGATATATATACACGTCGTTGTCTGTGTTTAATGCCCTATATTGGTTAAGTTAATGCTGCATCTTAAACTATATTTTGAGTACCAAAGACTTCCTAAATATCTGGAGTGTCTCTTTCATGTGCTGCTTTTGCCTGTATGGAAGTTTTGTTGTCATGCAATAATGGAGTTACAGTACTTTAATTTGTACTATTTTGTAAATATGTTAAATATAATAAACTGGTTAATTTTTTTTTTGTTTAATGGTATGTGTCCAAATGCGTAGCTGGCTAGTATCAAGGTTGTGCTTTTGTTGTCTAACTGCCTTCTCATTGTGAGGAGGAGCTGATAATCTGTTTTGGTTTCCCAGATTTCTATAATCCTGGTTTAGCTGTAAAACTGAGCTGTCAATGTAAATAGGATAGTATAGCTTTGCTTGAGAGACTTTTGTTCTCAGGATACTTTGACTTCTGCCACATCCAGGAAGGTGGTGTGGGGGTTTTTTGTTTTTTAGCCATAGAGAACATTGTGCAATCAGTCATATACTGTTGATTTTTGTCTGTCAAAGATGACACTTGTAGTTTTTCGATTGAAAAAAAAAGTTGTTCTTAAAAAGTTTCCTTTTATGTGTCATATTTCATAGCAATGTCGTTTCTCTTCCATCTTCTGCTTTGCTCCCCTGTCATTTGTGAATTAACATACAGATTTAGGTTGAATTGAGCTCAAATATTAAAATATAGTCTATGTCTAATTTCATGGGCTACTTTATAGCCTTTTCGTGGTAACACCTTCATGCATTTTTTACAATATAACATTCATTATTAATATATTTATAAAAATATTTCTGGACAGGTAAATTAATTCAGCAAGGTCAGTGATGATACAATTGCAGTGTTGTTTCTTTGTGTCCCTTCTGGTTTTCAGTAGCAGAGATCTTCTTTTGGAACTGCCCTTCTAACAGATAATGATTACATTTAATGATGCATTTACACATCTCTGCAGATGTAAGGCATAATTTTCCTGTCACCCATGAACATATCACATAACTAAGAGTCACATCTAATGCAAGATGCAAAAGTGTTTCTTAATTAAATTGTCATGTTAACAATATCACACTCAGTCACAGACGTTCTCTTTCCCTTTATATGTGAGATGTGTATCCTCTGATGGGTGAGAAATTGAGAAAGCACTGTAATTAGGGCATAAGAACCACTTGTGACTGTGTTCTGAATATTTTTTTCAGTTGTAAGTCTTGGAAGCTTATTTGCAAATCTGAACTTGAAAAAAAAAAATCTAACTTTAATAATGAAAATTATGCCAACCAAGATATCTTTCTTCTTGGCCTCATAGGCAAACTCTAGATGCTTATGAAGAAACAGGTTGATTCTCAAGGCTTCAGCAGTTGCTAAAGGCAAGAGAGGTGCTGTACAGAAAAAAAGTGGGGCTTGTTTTTACAAAATACCGGGTGCAGGTTTTGTTCTGTTTACTTTGTTCAGTGCAATAATGATTGTTTCTGTTTGGTAATCAGTACTACCAAAACTTTAGCAAATATGCAACTTATGCTCTAGTGCTGTCATACGGTTTCACCAACTGTATTGATACTGCAGTAAATTAACTCCTGTCTCGTTGCTACAATCTGTCCTGCCGAGAGCCTCACATTACTATTTTATCCAAAATTCAAGAAATTCTGCTCAGAGATCACTGCTTATTCCATTTGAGTGATGGAGGGAAGCGCTCCCTCCTCTCCATTTTGTTGCTGAGCATGATATTATATTAATACGACATGGAGTATCTCTTTAGTTAGCTTGGGTCATCTACCTGGTTGTGTCCCCTCTCAACTTACATTCACTGAGCAGGGAGGGCACAGAGTAAGAAACATAGAAGGCCTTGATGCTGTGCAACCCTGTTTAGCAACAGCTAAAACATCAGTGTGTTGTCAGCACTGTTTTTGTTGCAGATCTAAACCACAGCACTGTAAGAGCTGGTGTGAAGAAAAGTAACACCATCTTGGCCAGACCCAGTGTAGCAGGCGTAAAGGTAAAGTGACAGCAGAGGTTCTGTGTGTATATATATTGCGTGGGGCTTTAGCAACCCACAGTAGTAGCTGTTCTCATGAAATTCAGGTAAGGTCATCACTGGCATATACAGCTTTGAATCTTGGAATGTCTTTGTTTAAGAGAAAGAAGTTAACACGTTGCCTAACCTTTCTTAAAATTTGCCATGGAATTTTAGCTTTTACCTAGATATCCACTATATGGACGAAGGGTAGTTTTGAGTATTTTTAACTTTGTGAAGCTGTGAGACAAGATGTTAATGATATCCACATTTTCACAAACTGCTGAAATGTATGATGCATGCATGATTAGCTAATAGAAATATAGAAGAGACTAAGAATCAGAAATTAACTGCAGAAGGGTGATTCATTGCATTATCTTAGCAAATTCCTTTTAAGAACAGGGCCGTTTGTTTTTATAGCAAATGAGATTTGGGTTTCTAATTTAGTTTTATAATTCCTGATCTGCTGCAGTGTATTCTGTCCATTCATTATAAGAATCTTGGCTGCTTACATGACTGTAAAGTTAGATTTCATTTAATAAGCTTCCTGAAGTGTTTAAGTTATTGGTGGCTTTTTCTGGGTTGCATTTTCTTACCTAGTAATGTGCTTTTCAGAAAATATATGAGTTCATTTTTAAACTGTTGCAATCTGACCTTAAGTAAACTCATAGTTACAACAAATGGCGTGTTTGGAGGTGGCTGATTGCCAAGGGACATGAGGCTGGTTTGCTTCCTTCAGAACTCTGTTTTCTTGTATTAATAAAATAATATGTGGCTTTAGGAAGAACAGAAATAAAGATCAGAGAACAAGTAGTAAAAAGTTAATACTATACCATATATGTTAGAAACAGCCTGGTGTGTGGTAAATTTTCTAAATGCTCGCCCAAAATTTCTAATGTCTATTGATAGCATCGGATGGGAAACAGAAATTCTCTAATGCTTCTGTATAGGAAAACTTTGCTAATACAGTACAAGGATCAAGAACCCTTGGACTCGATCCCAGTCCTATCAGATAACTCTAAAAATCTTTCTTCAGTTAGTAGTATTTTTTCCCAAAGCAGTTAAAAGGTTTCTTCAAGGAGATGCAATGTTGTTCCTAGGATTATAATTCTTACTCATGCCTAAGTCTAATGGAAATAGGTATAATTGAAGGAACCTTTTTCTCTGGTAGTTTTAATATGATCAGTGTCCCTGTAGCTTGGAAGCTATTAATAATGTGGAATATGCCAGGAGACCCTCACTCTACTAAATTACAAGGTGATGTACAAACATCTTTTCTACCATTTCTCCCAGATTTTTTTTTTTTTAAAATCCTGAGTTTTTCACTTCCCCATGCTGTCAAATGCTATTTAAAGTTGGTATCTCAGAAAGGCCAGTTAAATACAGTGTGAACACAGTAGCTTGGGAGCTTTTTCTCCTTTACTTTCCTACTGCTTAAGATAGACTCAGGGTGGCTGTAACAATGGTATAGAAAACTTTTTGTTTTAATGTAAGAGAGGGAAGTCCTGAACTCAGGGGAATTTGTAGGCCAGTTTTATTTTATCAATTTGATGTGTTTCTGAATATAGCTTCATTAAACTTGGACTACCTTGTGTTTGTGACGAATGAAAGATTAAATTTGCTAGAACTATGTGTTCTGTAATGTTTTGGGTGTGACGCTTCAACGCCATCTAATTTGAGTGTTTTGGCTGAAAGAACACTTGAATGTACATAGTAAAAGGGAGGCTTGTTTTAATTCATTCTATCTCTTTTTTCTTCCAAATCACAAAGACTGCTATAAAATTCAACCGAGGTGTGGTATCAGTTAACACGCCCAATCCCTGAAGTGTACTGAAGTATATAAATCATCAGCAATACTAATGTGGATAGAAGAAAAATACAGGCAGATCATGGAAGCAATCATATATGATTTTTGTTTTGGTAAAACTAATTTTTATAGTTGAGGGAAGGGCAGAATGAGACTTTACTTATCCTATCAACTGCTCTGTTCCCAAGGACAATTCCAAGTAGAGGATGCAATAGCAGGTCTTCTCTTAATATTTCATTTTAAAAGAGCAGTTTATTGTTTCTACAATTGTGTAGCAGTATAAGTGTATCCAGTATGATCAGGTGAAAACACAAATTAGAAGATGAAGAGGCAGATTGCTCTCCAAATCAGTATGGCACTGTGACTTTTTCCAGAGAGTAGGTTGTGGAATATCAAGCACAGATAGTCAAAACAAATTCTAGATACAGCTTTTCAGTCTTCGCAACTTTGATTCACGCTCTAGGGGAACATAATTTTTTTTCCTGCATTCTTCTGAACATGGGAATGTGGGCTTAGTCTTGCTGGCACCAGAATCTCATTGCAGCTCCTCAGGTTTATACAATAAGACTAGATGCACAAACCCATTCTTATTTTGTATCTGCTGGGGCATGCTAGTAAACACTTGTATACAAGAAATTTCTATGGAAAATATTTTTGATCACATTTTTTCTTTTGCCTACTATCCCAAAGAGCTGTATGGGGTTCAAAAAAAATGAGCTTCCAAAAGCAGTGATTCCCTGCATGCACATTCTTCACTTGCAAATCTCTGAGGGTCTCAGTCTGTCTATAGAGAGAGTTTCATACTGTGCTCAGGGATGTCCATTTCAGATGTGACTTTTCCCTCAACAAACAAGTTCTTGACAGACACTACATTTTCTTGTCTAGAAAATATATTTAAAATATTTTCACATGATGTTATGGAAGCATGGGCTGTGAGTGGACTGGAGGATGGATACTGATAAATCGGTAATTTAGAAAAGAGGATTCAATTAAATACAACTTCACAAATACTCTTATTTACAGGTGGAAAGAGTTGCCTATACCAGTTAAGAGTGGACAACTTTCTGGCTAAGCAGCAGTGCTGTATTAAAGGACTGAGGGAGAAAAGTAAAAGCAAATAATGGATAGAACATGAGTTCCCAGGATTTTACTGTGAAGAAGGTAAATACTGTCTTGGTGTACAGTAATAGAAACATCATCTATAAAATAAGAAGTAATCATTTAGTTCACTTCTAAAAAGGCTTCAGCTGAAGCACTTTGTCCAGCTTTGGGCACTAAATTTTGTGTAAGATATAATTTCATTGAAAATATTCCTGAAGCTGCAAACAAGGAAGTATGAAGAAACTGGAGCTGTTTGAACTGAATTATAGAGCAGGCTAAAACAAGTTTTAACTGCATCAAGGAGATTTAGTCTTAAGGGAAGTTTTCTGAATATCAAGCTACCTAGATGCAAAACTGTCTGGAGAAATTGTAGAATCTTCACCACTGGTTGTTATTAGATATGGTTAGCTAAACATGTGTCGGGGTGCTTTATCTGTAGTTAAAGATGCTCAAGATACATAACACATGTTATTTTGGAGCTCCTGCTGTACTACCTTTCTGTAATTGCCTTTCAGCTGTTCAGTGCTTCAATCAACTCCTGGTGTTTGCCAAAATCCCATAGAAATGTTATACCAACATAGAGAGAAAAGATATACAAAAGGTAATAAGAGAAACATCCAACATAGAGGTAGCAGCTTGCTAAATATGTGAATAGTTTGGATGTTTGCAAACTAAAACAGTTTCTTCAGGAGATGGATCATATTTAGCTCACAGTAGTGTAAAAAACAGTCTTAAGAGTTGGTTCACAGTGGGATGTATGAGCTAAACAGCATTATTACAGTTTATAAGTTTATTTTTAATAGAACATACTGTTGCTGCAACATATGCAGTGTTGTCAAAATCAAAACTTTCCTTAAATATGCATTGATTTCAGGGAATGTTAACAAGGAAGGCAGCTGGAGTGTCATGTCTTTCTACTCTATTTCTAACACAAAGAATGAAAGATCTGAGAAAGAAATTACTTTGCTTCAAACATTCTTCCCTCAAACCATCAGAAACTACATTTTTATAAAACAAAACCAGTTCATTTAGTTCTTTTGCAGAATTTGCAGGAGTACTATAATATTAGAATTTGTCCTTAAAAGAGACAGTGGCAAACAAGCTATCAGCTTGACTGCAGTCTCTTTTAATGTCAAATTATTGAATACTAGTGCTAAGATTAATTCTGCCTGGTGTCTGAATGCATATTTTTAATGTTTGACTTTGTCTAGATTAATAACAAATGATAGTGTTAGGTTTTGGCATGGCATCCTTTTTCTCCATTCTAAATGTATATAAGGAGATGCAACCGTTTTTCTTAACATACAACTGAATTTAGTCTTAGTGTTTGGCTTGTCATGAGTATTTTGTAGTTATCAGTGAAATAAAGCAACAAGCACAGAAAACAGCTGTAGCCCGAATAAAATGTGTCTAGTCCGTAAGGCTAATAAACCTAGGTATTTTCTCTTTCTGGCTCTTCATCAGGAATGCACTGTGAAGATAAAAGTTTTATTTGAATGTCACTGTGTGAACAGTGCTAATTACTAATAGAATTCATCAAACCATGTAGTAGTGTAGTGACACTAAGTAATAATAGACCATGTGATGTGTAGCTGCATGAAGTGATAATGATTAACCTCTGACAACTGAATGTGCCTGGAACACAGCTGGCATGTGATGTGACACTTCCCTGGGTCACTGGAGTCTGGCATGTCTCCACGCACAAAATGAAACTGGGTTCAAAATCCAGAACCTGTTAACGTGACTGGTGGTTGGAACATCTACATGGTTCACTGCACATCAGCCTGAGCTTTGACATGGTGGTTGAACCTCTTGTTATTGTGGCTTCTTATTTTGGAGCTGATATTAATGGGTCCTTCAAAGAGTTGGCAAAATGTCAGTATTTGCTCTACCGATATATTAATTTTTTAACAAATTCTAAAAACTACTGTCTGGACACTGAACTTACAGCTTTATCTGTATGATAAGGTTGCACTACATAGTACGTGTTCAGATGTACATACAGAATATTCTTTGTGATGCATATGGTTGACCAGTATTTATATTCTTGCTTTTTTCAGAAGAAATTGGGGGCAAAAATAATTTATTTAATCAGTGCATCCAGTCTATTTACAAAGAGTATACACATTTTTCCATTTTCCAGACCAGGAATCAGTTTTCTTTCCAGAGATGGAAGTTTCTGGTGAATACTTTGTTCAAAACACCCAACATTTTAATCTCTTTTGTGGCTTTCTTCTCTGCCTGTATATTGCTTCCATGTTTTTTTATGTGGTGGTTTGTTTTGGTTTTTTTCCTCCCTTCCTCTCCTTTTCCTCTAATGAGGTGAACAAAAGAACACTTCAGTCAATCCCTCATCCCTGTTTTAGGAAGCAATACCCAGAGAGGCCTTTTGCCAGCCTGTGTTAACTTTTCACAAGGAGTATCTTGCCTCTAGCAGTGATTCCTTGTTATACTTACCAGTGAATGAAGCATTTAACTTTTTTTTTTTTAAAAAGTCAGTGTGACAAATCCTTAGTAGAGCATTAACATCAGTGTATCGAAGCATACCTGTTAAAGTAGGTTGGAACACTTCCCTGCACAGTAACACAGTGTGGTGCATATATTAAAAAAACCCCTATGGAATACAGGTAGCAGCAAATTCAGTGGCAAAACACACACTTAATCAAGTATAATTAACACTTCCTTTGTTTTTTGAAAGTGAGCATTTCTTGTAGATATTGTGGCTTTTTTCATTTATTCTTTGGAAAAATATTAACATTCTATATTGAATGTTTTGGTAATAACAGAAACCAGAATAATAGAATCACTGTATCACCTGCTCAGCGGTGGCATTTTCTTACATAAGTGTTTATAAGACACTCTGGCTTTGGCTTCTTAGGAGGCTGGGAGGAAACTTAAAAGGTAACTGAACACTCATTTTAACAACATCCTGTTGAATTATGGAACTTTGCAGAGATTTTGTGTTATTTCAAAATATTTCGAACAGTTCTTCTATTTAAGTGATCTATTGTTGTTGTGCAACAAAATAGTTTGTTATAAAGAGGGAGAAAACTCTAAACTGAAATATCCTTTAAATGGGTTGCTTTCATGATCAGAATTCACTATTACACTTTCTAGCATAATGCTAGAATCATATTGTATTTTCTTTTAAGCATTTAAGATGAAAAAAATATATGAAGCACAGACCATGGGGGATGTACAGCCAACAACCTCAGAAGCAGCTCAAGCTTAACCAAAACCAGTAAGTTCAGTTGTCACTGTGGACCTTTCATTATCAAAAGGATACAGGCTGGTGCAAACTGAAGTTATATGGATCAGTCAAGATGCATACTCTTGAGAATCACTCACCTGCATGAGTTTTAGCAGTGATGGTGCCTGAGGCCATCTCTTAGAGTAAGTCACAGTACTCTGGCAATCACATAAAATAACTGCCCAGAAAACTATATTCCAGCTGCATCTCAAGCAAACTGATCTTCACTGCATAGAGAGGAACACGTCAGCATCCTTGTATCACATGCATGAAAGGTGAGGTCGAAGGCATAACCACAAAGTTTTCATAGGGACTTCAGCTTTAATCACTGCATTCCTAAGCCTGAGCCGAAAAGCTACAGTAATCCTAGAGTGTCAGAACTAAAGTGGACCAAAAATTAAGATATGTTGCTTTTACCTAGCTCTGTTGTCCATTAAAGGAAAGGCTTTGAGAACAGCTTTTTGGAATATGGGTGCCTGAGAGTTTTGACAAAACTCTCTAGGATGAAGAAACTGCTGAAAAAAGTTTGAGGAGCATTAATTGTGACTACCCCCTCCCTGTTTAGTAGTACTTGCTTGGGGTTTCTGATTCCAACAGTAAATGCAGAAGAAACCCAAGTATTTCCACATTTGTTGGATTGAGTTACAATTTACCCAAAAGGCAACAAAGCACTATTGAAAAGAGAATTTCTGTTTCTGTTTTTGAACTCCTGAGACTGAGAAACTCATGTCATTCTTACTAAACGTATTAGTGTTATGAATTAAAAACAAAAAGAGGCAACTCTCTGTCTATTTACATAATATTAAAAGATGATCAACAACTGTCCTACATGTAACTAAGTCAGGAGGTTCAAATTAAGCTTACACCTCAGTCCAACCATACTAAAATTAAGAACATGCCATCACCAGTACTAAAGAGCTGTAGGTCTATTCATAGAACTGCTATGCACTAACCAGGTGAACAGAAGTATGAAACTTGACAGTTGAATTCTACAGAGTTTTAGACAAGACTATGTTCACTTTTAAAGACACAATAAATATTGCTGGGAATTTGTAATTTATGGATATTGTGGAAATGGTCTACAAGGATTCTGAGAAGCTCTATTTAAATCCCATAGAGAACAAGTTATAAACTCTCCATGGTAATGACTGCAACAAAAATTGCACTTGCATTGAGTGTGTTTCCCTCCTCTAGTATGGGCAGAAATGGTCAAGGGGAGACTATTATTCTTTCAGTGGCAAAAAGCTTTTGACCAGTGAGTGCTCACTGGTTAGTAGTCAGATAAGTGTTTTCAGATTTCTAGAATTTTGCGTTTACTTAAGAATTCCTAGTAGGTGCACAGAAAGGAAAATATAGCAGAAAGCTGTCGGACTGGTAAGTGATCATGTTTATAAAATTTCTTTTATTTTTAGCTTTTCTATTTTCTCCTTCCCTAATATTCTTCTAAGGACCTGTTGAAAAGTGTATATTCTTTTGTGTTATTTACATTGTCAGACTTGGAAAGTTTCTCACCTGACAAAGAAAGTGGCTTAGTGGTTCCTGTGTATATGAAGTGTTGACTTGTTTAGCTTGCTCCCTTTGAGGCGTGCTGATATGTTATACTGGAGCCAGGTACTGTTTACAGACACGATTCACAGTAGCTATGAATCCCTTGTAAACAGCTGGTATTTTTGCCTGGTTTTAGATACAAATCTAAAACTTGTCTAAAATCTAAAGCTGTCTTTTTGCAGCTGAGCATATAGTGTAATTTCTTATATAACTAAACAAGCAACAGCATGAAGATATTATCACCTAAAAATAGGTATTAGAACTAAACAAATGGTTTTATTGGTTCTCTTAGTTTTAATTAGAATTTGAGAAAATCCTCACCTTGTCTCTTTCTTTGGCCTTGTGAATTATCAATACAATGTAGGTATGGTTTCCTTATTGGCTTTCTGGTACTTTAAGAACAAATAATATAATATTTAGACTTAAGGATATATTCTGCAATGTTCATACATGGGGAAAAACAGATACTTGTAGTGAAGAGATAATATTCCAAAGGCTTTTTCTGTTTAAAGCTCTTCCTCTTCATAGTAGTGTTGAAAATCGATTGATTTAGAGAATTTGAGAATCGTATTGCTGAAGAAAAGCATAATATTAGGGGGGAAACAAGGGGTGTGGGTGTGCACAAGGAAATTTGTCTGAGTAACAATGATAAAACAATGGGCCTGAATTACAGAATATTTTGAAGCCTGGCTAGAATGCAAAGGGATATTTAGAATTCACTTTTAGGAAAACATCAACGTTTCCAGCTACTGCGAACCAACAGTTGATCAGTAAGGTGAAGTGTAAGTCAGTGGGATGTGAAGAACTATTCTAGTGGTATTTCTATCACCCATTTGCCCCACAGCTGGCACAAGGGTCTTCTGACTTGCTTGTCAATGGTTAGTGGCCAGCAGAGAAAGAACAATCCCAAAGTCTGGATTGCCCAGTAGTGCAGAGATATGGGCAAATTCTGCTCACGATTTGTATCCATTATTCCTCAGAGGGAGACAAGAACTACAACCAGTGCATTTAAATGCAGGAAATCAGACACTACTATGTTATAAATGCATGCTGGAAGATGTTTAAGTGTGCTAACTTGTTATGCTTAGTGCAGTCTTATAGAGACAGGATTCAGGGGAAGCTTTTGATCGATATTCTAATCATTGCTCTGCTGGGAAAAAAATACTAGCTGGAGAGGCAGAGATCTCTGGTAGGACTAGGGAGGGAAGAGATTAGTTTGGGGCACCCTATGGGTTACAGCCTAAACTTGTACTAGAAGAAATGAGACATTTTAAAAGAATGGCATAATTCTAGCACGCAATGTCCTTGTAGGAAATACAAGTCAAATGCATCAATAAATGAAAGAGGAAAATGCCATGGGAGGCAGTAAATAAAAAAGTAATTAGTTGGAATATTTAGAGAGCTTAATTGCAATTGCTGAAACTGATACTGTGGCATCCCACACAAGTCTGGAGTTCAGGAGGAGAGACTTGTAGGACTTATATCCAGCTCTGTTCCTCCCAGCAGGAGGAACACAGCAGCTGACCCTGGAGGACATGGCCTTATTCCTTGCGTTGGTACACTGTATATCTTCAGTGTTTTCAATAGCCTGACTGTTTAAAATTAGTTTAAAACTTAAGAATTAGGCCATTAAGGCCTGGATTTGGTGGGAATGAAGGCTCTCCAGGAGCACTGCTGTTGTCTGTTCAGCACTGAAGCTCCTTGGGCACTGAGGGCACCCTAGTGTCAAGACATTGTAACTACCATTTCCATTGGCTTTTGTGGCTTGTACTGCACTGAATGCTTATAACTGAATTAAGCTAAGTCAAGCTACTGGTAATTCCAGTTAGACACTTCTGTCATCTCTCTTACATTTTTCACTAATATTTTCATGTTTGATTTTGGTTACATTTTAACATTTTCGATTGAAATGGCAATTATTCTTTGTCAGAGCCCAGCCATTACTCTTGTCAAAAAGACATATGATACATTAGCTTAAGGGCAATTGCTGATAACTACACAGGTGACATTCAGTTACATAGGATGGACAAGTCTATGTATATCTTTGTCAAGTGGTCAAGGTTTGCATACCCTGCAGTTTACACTGTTTGGGAGCACTGCCAAACTAATCATGCAAAATCAAACCAAACCAAATTTCAGTTTGGCTTTGATACCATTTTGCTATAATTAACATCTGCTCTCTCTTGGGTTCACTGAATAAGCTACTGTGCTGGTATGATGCAAATATATTTTATTTCCTTACGAAGAGAAATTCTCATGGCAAAGATGTTTTATTTATTTTAATACCGAAGTATGTAGTGATCCTCACATCTTAACACAGTAGCAGGCCTTCATTTTCTCGCAGAGTTTGACTTGAAACATTTTCTGTATAAAATTGTGGTTACATTGAAGTCAGTGGCAGAACTCAGCAAAGATCAGGAAACAGAATTTCACACACTAAATACAGATGCCTGTGTTTGTTAATTTGACTTTCAATGATTAGTTTACAGGCATTGTTAGCCATGTAATTTACCTTTAATTCTGTGCTGCTTTGCTCTTTTTCACCTCATTCAACAAGGAGAAGGTAAACAATGGATTATTTTACTTTGTGGGTCCTCTTCATTTTCTGCCTGGTTTTACTTACATAGCGGAGCAGCAGTCACCACAGGAGAGTGTTTTCACTCTGTGACATTTCAATTTCAAACCAGCAATGAACAGTGTGATCATTTATATCTAATAATCTGAACAAGTTGTACCTATAAATTGCCTTTAAGGCTTGAGTAGACCCATATGCCCACTGCCCTCTTTGTTCTGAAGAAGTCCTCTGCTTATCAGCTTGTCCCTTTAAGAGTGACAAGGCTGGGTTTCCTAATCTTCCTCTTTGTGTCTCTGTGTGCTGCTTGAGGGCAGCATGTCCCAGACCCCTCTGACCACTTTATCTACATGTCCTGTTTTTAGGTACCTTCCTACTTGACAGTAGTACCTGCCCAGGCTGTTCTGTCCTTTGACAGTCTGTTGTCAGCACTCAGTCTTGCTGTGCTGGTGTAGTGCAGTACTGCATTTTGTCTCTTTGCAGGGACTTCAGGGGCAGATACAGACCATTCTGCCTTCTCAAATCACATACTTCTTACTGACCTATGCTTTATCTAACGTAATACAGCTAATTTGGCACCTAAATATTTAAAGTGATCATTTTGGAGAGTAGCAGCTTTCAGCTGATAACCAGAGCCATTCAGTCATCTTTAACGTTATTTCTCAAGTGATCATCCACATAGAAAAGAGTGGTCCTCAGACACACACACTGAGAACCTAGTGGCAAAAAATATGCATCAACAGTTCTGTGGATATATGGGATGATTTCTTCCCAGCTGTTACTGCAGTGCTCCCACCAGCATGTTTCCATCTTTGGTCACCTTTAATTTGCATCAAGGAAGCATAAATCCTTCATGAAAGAATCTCATGTGTGTGTCTTCTGCAACAAGACACAGAAGTTATGAAGACAAACTGACTGCAAAATTTGCACAAATACTGAATTCCTAGAAATGCAAATGTACGTAACCTTACAGTTTCCTTCATAATAAGATACAAAAGGGCAGCAAATTTTTCCTTTCTGCATCTTAAAGTAGACCTTTCACTTGCAACCAGAGCAATTAGAACAAAACCTGAAGCTCCAAGCCTATGACAGCATTTCCATCAATATTAAGAACATTTAAAAAAAAAAAAAACAACAAAACCAAACCAGAAGCTGGTTTAGGAATTTAGAATTTCTTCTAATGTGGCCACTTGAAAGCTGGGGACTGGCTTTCCAGCCATTCCTTGCCCTGGCAGAGTTTGCCTGAACCCATGACTGTTGTTTTCATCTGAGAACACTCATGGCCATCTTTGAGGTTTATTTGGTCACTGGTACATTAATAAGATGCAACTTTGTAGTTGCCATTTCTTGAAATCTATGGTCATTAAAACTTAATTAACAAACAAGCAACAGTTCTTATCTGTTATTATTATTATTTTGAAAATTGTTTGCCATTCTAATCTACTTCACAAGGAATTAAAACCCAGAGCTGATCAGTAAACGGCTGCAGTGCCTTATGGTAGTGGCAAGAAAATGAAATGGAAATCATAGGCTGGAGGAGGTGAAAGTGTGTGGGTATGTAACAGAGTAATAAAAGGTTTTCAAGCAACCTTTTCTGGCTCTCCCTGAAGACAATGAGCACGGTGATGCCTTCACTTCAATGAGAACAGGAGCAGGCCTCCAGAGGAGAGTGCTGGGATCCATAATGTAATCCCCCTGCTAGTAGCTCTTTTAAATAGCTTTGGTTTTGACTACAGAAGTAGCAGCTGCGCACACTCTTGGCTGGAGAAAGAGTTGGGGAGATATGAATATATGTGAGAACATCTGGTGTGGAAACTAATCAAACTGCACAAATTATTTTCTCTGTTATTGCTAGATTGTTCTTCTCTGTGCCAAAAAGGAGAACAGGAGGTGAGTGTGAAACCTCTTCAGACAGTGCAGCAAATCCTCTTGAAAGGAAGAATCTTTTTCTTCCCCTGAGATTCAAGTTATTTTTCTCTAAAATGAATCAATCAGGAAAAGCAGCTACTCTTCATGGGATGGGTGTTTCATCTTCCCCTCCTGCCACATATACCCATGACTATATAGGCAAAACTGCTCTTCTGTGTTAGTCATTATCTTCCTGTCTGAAAGCCATTTTTTTTTCCCTATGTCGCCAGCTCTCTAATGCTCTGCTCTTGCAGCAGGAGTGGTTTGGCTCCTGTGACAGAACTCAAAGTGATATTTAACATGAGAATATCAGAAGAGCAACTGCGGATATCCTGGCAAGTTTTATTTCAGATTAGATAGGTATATAGTTTTGAGCAACATATTATCTGCTGTACTCCAGCTAACCAAAACTCTGCGTTATTTGTAAATGTGATTTGCCTTTACAATTCTATGCCAACTTGTCTTATCACAACATGATGCTGACACCACGTCACATCTAATTAAGTGAAATAATTGTCCTGCATTGCTTAAGAGCTGTTTTGTATTTACTTGAATTATACAGGCATTAGCATGCTTATGTGCATCTGGATAGTATTCAGCTGTTTGGTTAAATGACATGTTATGTTCCGTATAGCCACAAGATGTCAGGCCACTCTGAGTAAGGAGCAACACTCAGGGTTAGTGCACCCTGTGCCTCTACGTGTGCATATATACTTATGTGTGTGTATATATATACACACATATAAGTAAAAATTATTATTAAGATAATGACTAAATCTTGGATTTTTAAAAGCATCTAAAGAAGCCAGACAATCAGTTATTTCTAAAGCCTGAAGACTTTGTTACTGACTTTCCTTAGAATGATTTGAAACTTGCAGCCTTTCCTGTTTTGTGCTAAGGCACAATTAGGTAGAAAGCCTGCCGGGGTACCAAGTTCTGTGCACTGAATGCAAGGATTTTGAGTTTGGCCTGTTGTCTTTTGAGTCAGTGGTCCCAGTGACTTCTGTTGGGAGTGGAAGTATGTGAATAATGAGTCTGAAAATGCAACCAGCACATGATTTTAAGAAGGCTTCCCCCACTTACTCAGCATTATATTAAGAAGCTTAGAAAGTTTAAGGTATATTAGAAACAAGGTGTGTTTTTCAAGATGATACGGGGTGGGGGCAGTGGGTTTTGTTTGTTTTTGAAAGACCTGCTCTACAGCTCTTCTAATGTAGCAGAGGAAGCAGGCAGGACTTATTAATCTGTAACCTGACCTGCTGACCTGTCTTCAGGAGTAGTGTGGTGTACAGCAAAAAAAAAAAATTAGAGGCTAAACTAAAAATTTTCTGTGATGCTTCCGGGTGTACACTCAGGTTTTGCACAGAATTTCATCTTATACTTGCTAACATTGTGCCTTTATATGCTGCAGCTGTCATTTTGGGTGGAAAACAATATTCTGTGACTCTTGTATTTAGTATTCCCAGACTGCTTTGCCTTTTATTTTTTTTCTGCAAAGGACCATATCAATGAAACACATTCTGTTGATGAGGAACTCCAGAAGGTCTCTAAGTCGAAGAAGCAGATAATGGGCAGGAAAATGTCCTTTAACTGAGAAAAAGTACAGAGGATAAGGCTGATTTAACTTAGAAAGCAATTTGCAAATGAGCAGGTGGGTAGATACTGAAACAAAGCTATTACCTGTGTATGTTCACATAATATGCAAACACTTTGCTATATAATAGAACTGAAATATTTGTGAAACTCTATACAATGTTTGGTTAGCAAATACTAGAAGCACATGAGGATGTCTGTATATCTACATACATAATTCCAATGCATGCAAGTATGTATTACTTAAATGATACAACGACAATTGAGTCCATCTTTAAAAATTGCCTTTGTCCTGCTGTTGAAAGTCAATGCATTCAATTTCTTCCAGTTTTTGTCTTTTTGCTTCTTTGACTTGAGCCTTTTTGCAGCAAATATCCTTTCTGTGTCTGAAAAATTCTGAGCCTGGTGTGAGAAAATTAATGAATACGTCAGTTAATAATTGAGGACACATGCTATGTCTTGAGCTGTGTCACATAGTTTGAAGACATATATGTGCTAAAGAAACTCACACTGTGAGACAAGGATTATATGGAAGAACAGTGGGAAATGTACTGGTAGACACACTAAAATCTCTCTAAGTTGACAAAAATACAGACCTTGGACAGAACAGGGTCTTCAAAGATGTGGGAGAATGTACATCCCAGTCTGGTGTGGAGCAGTGACTTAAACTGATGAGCCATTGTAACTTTCAGTGTCATTCATGAAACAGATGTAGGTCTTCAATTCTTTTTGTAAATGGTTATGTTTTCTGTCACCAAGGACCCAACATGTGGTACTAACTGGTGAAGTGGCAGGGAATTTCATGGTGTTTGCTTCTCAGGTACTTTGATAATTTTCATTTATACTCTTTCCTTCTTCTTAATTCAGCCTCAGTCATGAAGCAACATGAGGAGCACTGTGACCTCCAACACAAATTATTTGGTGTTTGCTCACTGTGTGTATGTTTGGGTACTGGTTTCCTGCTAATACACTAGCTAGTCCCTATGTTGTCAAATATATGGAGAACATGAGTGAAAGCAGCTCTTGATTTGGGTCATTTTATATCAGGTCCATTTAGTCACAGAGTCATGATGAATTGGGCTGGAAAGGAGAAAGTTTCGTATATCAATGTACAACCTGAAATGCCATTATTCTCCTCCTATTCTCCCAAACCCTTACGGTTTTTGTACTGCTGCATGTGTCTGTCCCTGTTCCTTGTTCTCAGTGGATACCAAAGACATACTAGGAAGCCTTTTACCAAGTTTTAAATGTTTCTATAAGAAAAATGATGCAGGTTTAACAGCATGTGCAGGTATTTGCAGAAAAGCAAATGTGTTTCCCTCTTGGCTGTTTAGATGTCTGTAACAATAATGTCATAAATAAATAATGTTTCCGTGAGGGAAAAGAGGAGATGTTTATCAGATAGAATACATGCCAGTTAGGATAACTCTGAACAAAATGTTAACACGGATTAAACAGGAAAACATGCTGCTGGCAAACAAATTGTTGGTGAAAAGAGCTGCAGCTAGGGATTTCCTTTCTCTGTTGGATAGAAATGGTGCCTGCCATGCAGACCAGCTTTTAAAATTAAGACATTTGTCACCAAACCTTGCTGGGTCTATGGAAACATTCAAATGAGAATAATGTAAGTGCTGCAATAGGATAATGCACAATAAATAGTACATGGAACAGTACAAATGTTGCAGATTATAGTAGGATCAGAGAGATAATGCCTAAGAGATTACTTTTTCCTTTCCTGAAATTATTTTTCAGTAGAATTTAAAACCTGATTCTGTTTTGCTGAAATCAAGGTGAGGCTTTCCTTTGCATTTAGTGGATTTTGGAGCAAGTCATTAACGAATGCAAACTGGTCAGTTCTTGGAGCATACATCCTAATTATCCACAGAATATATGCATCCTATATGCTTAAGTTCTATGTTTTCTAATACAGTTTTGTTCATGTATTTCCTCCTTCTTTGAGGCCTGGCTTTGAGAGATGTGAGGCAAGCTCATCTTCATTGCAGCTTCCTTTGCTAATATTGACAACTAGGGAGAAAACACTGATAGTTTTTGTTAATCAGCATGCACATCTCCATTAGCAGCTCTATTGACTGCCAACTAATTGCCATACAGGAATTACCACTCAGGAACTTAAGTCAGCAGAAATAATGACAAAGTCATGCCCATCTTTCTTTTTGCTTGGTTGCGGGAGGGGTTGTGGTTTTGTTTTTAAAGTTGTTGAGGGCTGGATGACTAATAGCATCCAACTCACAAGTCATACTTCCTCAGAACTATCCTGCCTCCTCTTAGCCATTGCAAGCCATTTCAGGGAAATAAAGGAGGCATTATAGGTTAGGAAGAAAAAAATACAGTGAAGGGGACTCTGGTGTTATTAAAGTACATGCTTCAAATTCAGCATGTGCTTATGCTTTTTATTATTTTATATGGTTGCCATCCTGAACTGACTTCTAAGTTAGTTTGACATCTGTTACAGGAATCTTACATTTTACATGTAGTTTTCCTCTCCTCTCTTTTAGAGACATGTATATGTGTAAGAGTTGGCACATTTTTAATATTAGTAAATGGTCTTAATAATGTCTTAAAAATAGAAAAGCCCCTACTACAGAATCAAACTGATTAACCTATGATTATCTGTTTATTGCTTATTTATGTACTTTGTCAGCCCACAACATTTAGTTCAAAACACAGGAAGAATCTGTTGTTTATTAGAAGGTACGCTTATTGGTTAAACTGGTGTATATGTCTGAAGAATGGGAAGAGAGAAAAAAGTGGCAAGACAATGTTTGAAAGCAGCAGAGGAAAATGCAGAGACATTACAGACAGACAAATTATGAAGAAGGTAAGTACATTCAATCAGTTGCTCTCTATTGGCTTGAGGGTAATCTCTGCCATATTACAATGTACTGATTTATGAACTAATTAGTTGTACAAAACAAAATATTTATAGAAAATGTTTCTCTCATGCAGCCACCAAACCAACCAAACAATGGGAAAACAGATTTTCTGTATTAAAAAATTAAATTCAATATATATTTATGAGCCCATTCAAAATGTAGAGTCTTTTTGCTACCAGATTTCCAGTAAGCAGAAATATCTATGTATCAAAACTTAATTGTGTCAGTATCTAGGCATTTATGGAAAAAATTAAATGCCTAAGCTATAGGTATTTCAAGCTATAAAAGATATTATATATTAATTTATGAAGTCATAATAGCATTATTATATGAGCTTTATTACATTCAATAAAGAAAAAATAAGACAAGGAGGGGAAAAAAACCCATAGCCATCTCTGCCTTTTGGAAGTGGATTTTAGTGTTTTACTGTTTTTATCTGCATGCATGTCTTTTAACTTCTTAGATCGTTAAGATGCTTCCAATTACTTTGACTGATATATAACATCCCTTCAAAAAACACTAGTTGTAGATTCCTTCTAGCCTTAGACTGAAGTGCAAAAGAGAAAAACCCAAACCAGCAAAATGAAAATGTGTGAGTTACATATCACAACATTGGAGCTCCAAGCGTGGTGGGCAGAGACAATGTTTGGGGAGGTGTAATGTAAAATAGACTTGGATAAGATAATTTGAAGTAAGTGGGTGGCAAATACATGCAGATGGAAGACTATTTAACTTCACATTTGCGTAATTTGGATGGAGTAGGGAACTGTAGGTCTCAGTACTTAATGCAGTGGACAAGGTGTCAGAATTAATCTCTCTTTCTGTAATTGACTTTGTAAGTCTCTCAACATCTTCAAGCTTCAGTGCCTGTGAATAAAATGGAAGTAGCATGCCTCCTGCTGTGCAATGGTGTCATGATGGTAACCTCAGTAAAGTCTGTGAGACACTCAGATACTAGATATTGTCAGTAAATGAGAAACCTGTCAAAAATTGTTCACCACTAAATCTACATAGTTTAGTCATCCTTACATCCTACTCAATGAGAAAATTGTGAAAGTAGTGGTGACTCTCTACCAGAACTAGGCAAAAGAGCACTGCCAAGGCTAATTCATAAGTACCAGTCCACCTACTTTTTGCCTGTGGGATATCTTTTGAGCAAAGTGATAAACATATTTTATGAGGGCATAGAAAAAACTCTGACATGAGGGAAGAAAGCAAGCTATGGGATGGCAAAAGAAAGCAGTATAATAAATGTAATTTACCAGAGTGCTCTACATGCCGGTTGTCCCATCCTACAAAGAAACAGTAATTAGAGGTAAGAGATGTTAACAAGAAATGTGTTGAGTGAGTCAGTGTAACCATTCAAAGCCTCCTTCAGTCCTGTGTGGAACATGGTGAGAGCAGATGCCAATGGAAGGCCTGGAGGGAAAATGTTCTTTGCTGAACACATTTCATTTTCTGTCTCCTTATAAGAATTACATTTAATGATTTAGGAGATGTGTGGTGAAAAGCAGATGTAACCACTGGCCTTACACAGATCTTGGCAATGGGGTTCTTCCTGCACTGAACTTGCTCTGCTTTGGCCTGAGGGATGCCTCTATGATGTGGTTTCTTGGTGCTGAAAAGCAACTGCTTTGTGAACATCTGGACAAGATGGCCAACCTGGCACTGCTAAATTCGCAGCTGGAGCCAAAGACAAAGTGGAGATGGTGCAAATGGGCATTGGCTCTCCCAGCAGATGAGTGAGCAGTGTTTCACCTGGGCAGGACGTGACATCCTCAGGCAGAGAGCGACCTATGTGAGGCTCAAATCCTGCAATTTCTAAATCAGATATTACAATGCCAAATGCTGTGTCTATGAATTTGAGTACGTACGTAGTATCTAGATGGGCTTTTCCCATAAGTTCCTGGTATATTTTTATTATCTAGATAATACCTTTCATTTCACTCTTCCAGTGTTAGGTTTCCCTCAGGTATTATATCTCTTGAGAAAACTGGATTTTTGCTTTGTTTCCCTTTGGACTCCAATGCCTTTCACATACATTTCTGTTTGGGACTGAGGTAAAATTTGTGTCTGATCGGTAGCAAGAACAGAATTGTTAACTCTGCTTCATCTTGTTTTTGCTCATCTGCTCCTGTTGCATGTGGGCTCCAGCCTTCATTTCTGTATTTAGCCTTTTAAGTTTCTGCACTGTGAAGCTGAAGACTTTGTGTTAAAACCTGAGTATTTGAATGCCATTTCCTGCGAATGCTTTTTAGTTCTATTAGGTGAGCAGGTCTCGACTTATAAATATGATAGATGTTTTGTTTCAGCTTACTGGTTTTTGGCACGGGTGCCAGCTTTGGGCATGCATTTAGCAGGCCTGTTTGGCAGGAAGAATTGAATAGACCTGCTATCTATAAGGTCAGTAAAGCTAGCAAAAAGTAAATAAGAAACTAAGTTATTTTTAGTGCTTGAGGTAGAAATTTATTAGTGCTTTTTTGTGAATACATTAAGTTCTCATGTCATTAAAATGACTTTTTTTTAAGCTTTCTAAAATAATTTGAGATATCATGATAGTTTGAAACATTATTACTACTTTTGATTTATCACCCACTATACATTACTAATTCTCATTAAAAAAAATACCATATATATATAAAAAAACTAAGTTCTTTATGACCTCAGTGTTCATAACCTTTATTGAAGTGTCATGGTTACCTGCTCGGGCACAGAATAATTTCACACCATTTGGGATACATCCATTTGTCCTGCCCATCACCTATGAGAACACATATTTGTTTGATTCCCATTCTAAAACCAGGATGTGTGAATTGACATTTTGTAAACAGTTATATACATTATGCATAATAATATTATATGTTATATATACTAATGCTATATATAGTAGCAATTATAACCAAAGCTACTAAGAATTTTTCGATACTCTTGTAGCATAACTCTTTATTCATATTCAATGTGGTGTGGAGCTTAAGTGTGTTGAACTGGTTCCCTGCTTTTGCCAGCTGCTTTTTGGGCTGTTTCAGGCAACTGCATTTACCTCTCCGGGTCACAGTTTCCTCATCTCAATCAGAAGATGAATGACACAGAATTTATCTCCAAAGTATCTGAGCGTTTGTATGTTGCAGAGGATAACAATCTAGCCTGTTGTCTCTTTCTTGAGGGCTTTTGAAGTATCTCAGTTGTTATAAATGGAAGTGCTTTGACACTTTAAGAATCACAAGAATCTTGTGAGAATAATTCTCCCTTGTGTTTTATTTGGTTACAGTAAATAAATACATCTTTTTATTCAACACATTTACAGAATCCAGTCCAAGAGAGCCCAAGCTTTTCAATGAGATCTCTTGGTACTGTCAGTTATAAACAACAATGATAGACAGCAGTCACTACTTTTGCATCCACAATTATTTACAGGTGCAAAGTGAACTATGCTCCCAGTATATGTACAAGAACTTAAAGGTTTTCATTTACAAGTTCAGGTAACACTGAAAACAGACATTGAGGGGTATGAGAGCATCAGGTAGGTTGAGGCCTCTTAAAAGCCAGGAACATAGAATATGCCTTGCACAAACTGGCAGAGTGAGGGCCTGAATGGGTGTGCATCTCATGATGTGTTGTTACCAGTTTTGTGGAGGAGTGGTATTGCACTTCCGGATATACAAAATGCATTAATCTCAAAACAACTGATAATCCAACCAGAAAAATTAATTAAAAAAAAAAAAATATCCATTCATGCTGTGGAGCTGAATCAGAAGTGGGAGAACTTACAGAATTATTCTTTTTTAAAAATTTATTTATTTTATTTGTACATTACAGGCAATATTGTCCTCCAGATGTATCCTGCTGCACTACATTAATTAACTTTGGATCTATAATAATACCTGTGAACCAGTTTTATGAACAATGTATGAACATTGTTCTTCTGTTTAGATCATGCAGGAATCTTTGACTTCCATGGGCTGTCAATTGACTGTGTGTGATATCACAAGTGGGTAAATAACCGCTTTTAGACTTGTTAAATAGCAAAAAAGTGTTTGGTGTTTGGTTTTTTTTGTTTTGTGTTTTGGTGTTTTTGTTTTTTCTTGTTTTTTTTTTTTTTTTTTACTTTTTTGTTTGCTGATTTTACTTTATGCAACATTGGTAGCATGATTTGGTTTTGGGCAATACATTGAAGAACTGGAAGATACCAAAATTTTTGTAGAATAAATGAGGCAAGTAGTTTGGATAAGACCAAAAATGGAGGGACAAAAGAAAGATAATTATTGCTTGTGTTACGACTTGAGTTGTCATTTAGCTCTGCATTAAGGAAGAACAAAGATGTAAGATGTGTAGAGGTGGCACTTAGGGACATGGTTTATTGGTGGACTTGGTAGTGTTAGGTTGATGTTTGGACTTGGTGAACTTAAGGGTGTTTTCCAACCTAAACTATCCTGTGATGCTGTGTACAGGACAATATTAACTTTTCTCCTCCATTGTCTAATTACTATTGCTATTACAATCCAAAAAGAGAGAACTGGTACTACACTTGTCATAAGTGTCTGATTACAGATTGAGTAAAATTGGTGACTCCATTTTAAGGTTATAAAATGATTTTTGGAGTGACCAGTGATCCCAGAAATTGTATTTCAGAACACACGTGACAAGAGAACTGTAGACAACTGGACAGAATTTAAAAAGCCCCACTGTGATTGTTACAGAGACTCAAACTTTCTTGGCCAATAAACTGAATTCTCAAAGCTTGTTGAATTTATAGAGATACTTAGAAATTTAACAGTTAAGCATATCTGTTAGATCAGGAGCAATGGTAATATTTCAAGATCTAAGCCACAGTGATGGTGCTGGAACTCAGTTCTGCTCTATTAGATGTGACTTGTGAACCTGCAATATTTATTCTGGATAAGAAATTTAAGATTAATTTCCTTTCTGACTTCTGTCTTCAGGCTGCAGCTGTGGGCTCAGCAAATTTTGTCACTTGGACTAGGTTAGTAGTGAATAAAACCTCATTTTTAATTATATTCAGAGTTTTCCAAAATAATAAAATGTTCCTTTAAGTAATACAAACCAACCAAGCAACAACAACAAAAACCCCCCAAAACTCAGTGTTTGAAGAATATTACACTTGAGTTTTCTTCTATAAACTTTGCATAATTCATCTATATATTAAAGATTTCACTGACTTAGTAGATTATCATGTGTGTTGCTTTGCAAATGACAGTATGATGTAGAAAGATTTTAATTTCCTCTTCCACTAAAATGGAGAAGAGTCCACCTCATTGCACTTTTGCTGTAATAACAGTAAGGGACAACCTCTGGGAGTTGTGAACGCAGAGTGCAAAAATCAAACACTTTCTATTTAGAACACTAAGGCATCCAAGTTGGTGAGATTTTGGCTTCAGTGTTGGATGGTGTGTGTATATACATATATATATGTATATAAAATTTTTACACTTCTTATATAAAACTTCTCAAGTCCCTTTCACCCCCATCAATACCTCTAATATTTCTTCTCGTTGAAGAAGAGTAATCTGTCTTGAGCCTGTCTTGCAGTCTTGAACTGTAAAGGCTGTCAGTAAATAGGATTGAACTGATGTCATTATTCTTAAGAGGTCTTGTTCAGGTGTGTGAGTGTCAGAATTAACTTATTAGTAATTTGTTTCTTGGATGTCACAAAAACCTGCACAGAGTACTCAAGTGAAAATTACACTATGTGAGAAACAGAAAATGCTCATCCAAACCCAGTCTCACTTTCTTAAAACAAGCACGCAGTAGCCTCAAAACCCACTCCTCACCCTCTTTTCCCAGAATTATTACTTCCATTTCTCAACAGTGATCCACTTCTCATACAAAAAAACCATATTTTCAGTGACAACAGTAAACTTGCACTTGTGTACATAGCTCCATCAGCAGCGTGTACGTCACAGGTGCTTGAGCAGCCATAGCTGGCACCAGTACATACACGCAGGAGTTCTGGTGAGGGAATGGTGCCTGGGCACGTCCCAGGTGAGGTGAGGTATGCTTTTCCCTGCTGACAGCAGCAGGACTCGCACAGCCCTGTTGTGCTTTCTGTCACTGAGCTGTCACTTTGGTTCTACCAACTGCCGTGAAACTCTGATTCAGTGCACTTTAACGGTGTGATCTTCATCTTAGCCCTCCTCAGAAATGAATACTAGCTAGCAATGTAGGCAGGAATTCAACCCTGTAGCCCTTACAATCTGTTCAGGTCTACAGATTGCATAACAGGAGTCTTCTCTGCATCCTTTGAGGGTATAAAATTTCTTGAGCAGTACTTCATCATATATATGTTTGGGTCTGTATGGATAATGATGGCCAGAAAAACAATGATGAGAAACATATGATTTGCACTGGAATTTTATCTACTGCATATTGTGGCAAAAATGGTGTATTGGTGAACGTACTGTACTGGTGATGAACTCTCATTTCATTAAATGAAATGCACCATATGGTGCAAAATGCCACTCTTTTGCTTATTTGTTTTGCATATGGTTCTTACATACTTTTCTTTCTGATACTGTACGGTGGTGGAAAATGTATTAAGGTGGCTAATATAAAATTTCTGACTTATGCCAGATGTGTGCTTTGGTGGACAAATGTTTGCATCCATAAATAATTTGTTACAGTTTTTCTTAGGAATGAATTGATTGACTATGTCTGTAACTTTACATTTGCAAGGACAAACATAAAGGCTGGGCTTGAGGTTGGCTGAAAATCTGCTCTTGCATATTCCATGAAAAATATTACTCAAATTTCTCACAGGTGAATAAACCACATGCCTGGATGAATCTAGTTAATTCAATGGTTTAATAAACCTCGACTCCCAATGAGGCTATAACAAATCCCTCTGGCATCTCGGAGTTATGAGAAAGATGTATAAAATCATATGCAAGCAGAAGAGCTCTTTCTAAATTTGAGGATTCTTTTGCACATTATTTTTTTGTTCTGTTCACTACATGAAATAACTTCTTATCTGTGGCTCGGTTATGATAAATTATTAGATCAATTATAGTTTGAGGGCAATATCTGAGGTTAATTTGCATCTGACAAGATTTTTTTCCTTTTTGGGTAATTTGTTTTTGAAACAGCTATGCGGCACTAAGACAGATGCCTCCTCTTACCGTCCCTTTGAGAAGGCAGCTAGCTTGAACTGGAAATTTCTGCAGTTACCTTGTCAGGGAGCAGCACCTTGTCATAATCTGCCCCATTTTCAGATGTTAAATGCACGTGGATCCCGGATCAGAACCAATCCTTTAGTTAGAAACACAGGAATTGCAAGCTGCCTAGGACTGACTGATTTAGCAAAACAACTGGAACTAACAGAACTGCATAAATTTAATTATGAATGCTAGGTTTAAGGTCATTGTTCTCTGAACTATAATCTGGAGAGCTAAGCAATGTGAAGCCTGGTCAGTTCTTGGATGCTAAACCTTCGAGGAAAGAAATATCATATAGGAAATAATTCCACAGTAGTTTCCTTTTGCTGCATTTTGATACAGAACCAAAATTCTAGGCTAGTGATTGTGTTGCTCTTGGTTTTTTGTGTGTGTGTTTGTTTTTGTTTTCTCCAGTATTAGGTATGTGTTTGCTATTTTATAGGCATTCACAGAAACAGGATACCCACTCCAGGAAACCTAGTATATGCTGGAAAGGGTATATATTTTTGGGTGAAAAATAAAGCAGATACTGCGGCTACCTGTTATCATGGAAAGTTTCTACCATATCTTCAAGAAAGGGATTCTGTTTTCTTACAACTCTGAAATGGGAAAGAGTAGGTTCTGCCTTCATTGTCCACTGAAAAAAGCAGGTAAAGCAATGCTGAGTGATGTAAATCTCCTCTCTCAAATATGCACACATAATTTAAAAAATATACTTGAAATGCAGTAGCAGAAACTTATATTCAAAATTTTCAATTAGTGAAGTTGTATGGAGTTTGGAGGAAAAAAATAATGAAACTGAAGAAAAGGATGATTGATAAGAAAACTTTCCACTGGATGTACTTACTCCTGCATAAAATTGTAATTTGTTAATAGGTGGGGGAGGATAAAATGCATGAAATCGTAGCTAAATACGTGGAAAACCATACAGTCTGCACTGCTTTAGAAGATCATAAGTATATGAAATTGGAAGGCAGCTGAATTGATTGCGATCTGATATTCATTATACTTCAGCACTGCTGGCAGAATCCCTTTTAACCAAACGTGCATAATATGCTTTCTTAGCACTTTCACAAAGCCTTAAGTTTATAGTGACAATTAAAGTGCATCTCTTCCAATAATTACACAGTCTGAAATAGGTCTGTGCTAATAAGCTTTAAGAAAACTTAAATTCCACATTTTAATATCAGAAATCCACTTAATTATAGGTAATCTCAGGCTCTGCATGTCACCTGTATTAGCATTTATATTCCTCATTGTGTCTGCGATATGATTTTCTGTTTATTGTCATGAACATCCTTCTAATATATACCTGCAATCTCACGTATGCCATGGCTGGCAAGCGGCCAAGCTCTTAATTTGTCTTTGCATTATCTTTAGCCCACCAAAAGAGCGTGGCAGTGTGAATAGCAAACGTTCTGCGTGAAGGGCCAAGGTGACAGCCTGAACAAGCACCAGCTGCTTGTCTTCATCATCATCATCTTCACGGGACTCTTTCAGAAATGAAAACCCAGTTTGCCTGCCCATTTCTGGAGGCTGGCTGCTGGCCTGCAAAACTTGCTTCCTCAGTGGAATGAGCTTGTCCAAGAAGGCAGCGCCCTAAATTCCGCTCTGTTCACCATTTGGAAGAGGCAGCCAGGTAGAATTTATTTCTCTCAGGAATTTTTCTTTTGCTGATTGTTTTCCATACTAGGCTATTATCTTGGTAAAATATTTACAGCCATTATGATGAAAATTGCCAGGAAACAGGAAATGAATTCACACAGTCTTGCTACCTTTTAATTTTATTTATTTTTTTTTGCGAGGGCTTTGAAACACTGCTGTGGTTTTGGCTTGCCTCTCTATTCTTGTTATCCTTTTCTGTCACACACAGTAATTGGCCTAATAAAAGGCAGAAACAAGAATTTATTACACCTTGGGCAATACTTGAAACAAACTTTATTTGCTGGAGCAGCACTTTTTATCTACTCGCTGCTGTATATTTTGACATTCCTTCTAAATATTAAATTTAACTTTATTAAAAGTTAAATCTTGGCACTTTTTTTTTTGTGATTGCTGCTGTTTTTGCAGTTTCTAAGGCAGACTAGTACATATATAAACATATTTTAATGAAGCTTTTGGAGAAACAATATAAGCTGTGGCTATATTTGCTTCACTGCTGCCAGAATCTACAAAAATGGTATGAATTAAAGACCAGCTTCTGTAATACTGGGTAAATTAGTCCTGGAATAATTTCTGTGATGAATTGAGAGAACAAAGATGAGAACTATTCAACTCTTCATATCTTTTCCAAGCTTGGGATTTGATGAGATTTTCCTCAAACAAATGATGCCTTTTACATTTAAAATAATTTGCAAAAACAATGATGGTAGTAAAAATAAAACCAGGTTAGATTGTCATGATGTAATTTCCACTGTTGAATCTGTTTTTCTTCCACATAGCACGTGGTTAAATGATCAAATTTATGTTTGTTTTCTAAAAAGGCCTTAAGAAATAGCAATACATCTTCCTGGAACTGTTTATGCAGGAATTTTTATTCTTTGAAATCTTCCAGTGTTAAAGCAACAAGAAAACATTTAGAATGTCCTTTGGTGGAATATTATTACACTCATTATATATGTAAACTGATATTCTTTGATGCCAGCACGTTGCCCATACAGAGAAATCTCTGCACAATTAAATGAAACAAAAAATAAAAGGACTAAATAAAAAGTAATATTTTTCTCTTATCTGATTAGAATTAAATACATTAACAAATTGTCTGGTAACACAAATAGGCAATAATACAAAAAATCTACATTGTACATTATTTCAAGAAAAATAACTTCATTTGAATACAAAAGGATAAATACACTTTTTTCCTATAGTCACTCTTGTACAGTAGGTGAACACAGCATCTCCCTGATGCAGTGCTGCTAAGGTATACAAGGATATGACTGGCTTGAGTGGTACTCGGGAGGCTGTTACACATGTGCATCACTAACATCAGACAAAGAAACCTTTCAACCAACAAGGGTTACAGAGCAACGTTCACTAAAGCACAGGTTGGAAAGGATTTGGGGATTGAAGCAGGCCAATATGGCAGCTTTTACAAGATTTCCTTATACCCACAATGCACTGACAGCAAAGAATGCCTTTATTTGGTCGGTCCACACACTGGGCGGAGGTACAGCGCCGCACCGTATAGGAGTAGCAAACGTCTTTTAAATTCTCTTCCCATCCTGGGGGCTGTCAAAGCCGGTTCAGTCCTGTGCAAGCTTTGCAGCCAGCAGTGGTTTGACAGAATAGGCAGGTGCCAACTTGTC
This sequence comes from Nesoenas mayeri, assembly GCF_963082525.1. NCBI lineage: Eukaryota > Metazoa > Chordata > Aves > Columbiformes > Columbidae > Nesoenas > Nesoenas mayeri. The sequence continues at coordinate 15,986,109 of NC_137554.1, read as the reverse complement.
TGGAGTCAGAGGTGAACAGTCTTGACTCAGAGCCCCATCCGTAACTGATTAATATGGCTTAGTTCAGTTCGGCCCTCTGATTTTTGTATGTGGTTATTTTTTTCTCTTTTTGCCTTTTTAAATTTCAGTAGCAAACGCTTGGATTCTGTTTTGTTTTCATGTGGCACGTTCATTTGCAGCAGTCTGAATGTGATGCCATCATCCATAACAGAGTCTAGCACGGACAGAGCCCCGTTGCTCCCAGCAGAGCAGTCAGCAGCAGTAGAGGCCCCTGTGATATTGCTCCCTGGCCAGAGTTCTGGCCACAGCCTCCTGGATCCCTTTCACACTTCAACTTCTCGCATAAAATGCCCGTGTAAGCTGGAGGGCACTGGCATCGCACATTGTTGATGCATGTTCCTCCATTCTGGCAATGCAGTAGTTCGTTGTCACATACATTTGCTGCAAGATAGCAGGGAAGGGAGGGAAAGAAAAGCAGAATAAATATAAATTCCTCTACAGGAGAAAATTGATGTTAAAACCAGAATTTAAACACTACCTCCCCCTTCTTCCTGAGACATGGGAACAGGAGATGTAATTTTTTTTAACACTTCAAGTCTGAATTTTTTATTTTATTTAATATTGGCTCATCCTTTTTAATTTTAAGATGTGTTCTTGAAGAACCATATCATTCATTTCAGACCACTGACTGTAAGAATATTAATGAATTAATAATAGTAAGGATTATTAATGAAATAATATGAATATTTATTTCTGCCTAGTACCAGTGTCTGCATACCTGTGTCTACTGGAACTGTAGTTGGTTGTGTTGTTATGTGAAAGGGACAACGTATCTACAGCTTTTGGAAAGCATGAATAGTGGTTAAAAATGCAACATGGCTTTGCTGAAGCAAAAAGATCTGTATGAGGAGGCAGGGGTTCATAATCAAGAACTGCATATATTAATGATCTGAAAAAATTATGCAAAAAAGGGCAAGCACAGGCAGGAAGTTCAGCATGCTATTCAATGGGGATTATATGGTATATATGTATGAAAATAAAAGATAATGTTGTTGTTTCCATTACAGATCAAATATTCTTAATTAGAATTGCTCCTTTGGTACAAGGGTAACTGGCTTCTTAAAACTATCTTAGATATTGTAGTCTGATATAATAATTTTGGAAATCAGATTTGACAAAAGAGTTAAGAGAAAGTAAGATGGGCAAAGTTTTTAGAACTGCATAATGTTGTCATATTTGAAAAACTGGCGACTTTACTTTGTATTACTTAATATCAATTGAAATACTTCACTGGGTAAAGATATAGAGAGATGAGGAACATACTACTTAAATGTGTCAATCTGTGTTTTATTCCAGGTGGTATCACTAGTAGAATACGTGCTCAATTACAGCTCTCTCTTCCATAGGAGTGGTGATTTTAGTAAAGTTTTTACATGTACTATCTAGGCAGAATGTAACAGTAAAAATTTTCCCTCAGGGAATGAAGGAAAGGGTTAATAGGTCTAGAAGCAGACGCAACATTGTAAGCTGTTTATGCATACCTTAGCCTGGCAATACCTTAAATAATTAAGAACAGGGAAAATATTGTCAATTTTACTTTAAACATTGTTACTTGTTGTTAGAAGAAAGTACAGTTTCATGAATGGTAATTTACTTATTTTTAAAAGCAACCCAAATAGTATGAGAACTAAAAGCAGTCCGGGTTCTTAAGTGATGCAATTCTACATAAATCTATACAGTTTTGTGCACCAGCAACCTTACTGGCAATCTCATCTGTCCTGACTTGCTTTCAGAAAATTAATTTTCTTACTCTAGAACAGGGGTGTCAAACTCATTTTGGGGCCACATCAGCCTCGGGGTTGCCTTCCAAGGACCGAATGTAATTTTAGGACTGTATAAATGTAACTACTCCCTCCTTAGAAGGCAACCGCAAAGCTGATGTGGCACAGGGAAAAATTAGTTTGACACCCATGGTCTAGAAGGACTCTCTGACAACTTCTTTCTAATGTTCTGCATCCAAGTGGGTGAAATAATAATGCAGTATGTTAGAAACTTGTACATGCAATTGAGAGAACAGTTAGATATTTTTTTCAGTGATTTCTTTAGCAAAGTTTTTTTACTAAGTACTACGAATTTAAGATTGTTGTCCAGTTTCTGAATCGTAATGTCAAAATTTGAATACTAAGGTACAACAAAACCCACATATTATTGACAGCCATATGTCTGTATCTTAACACTCTCTATATACATTACAGAAAAGTGTTTACATTATGTACAAGAAACAGTAAATCATCACCAAATAAATGTGATGAGATAAACAACCCAGAAAAATATACTGCCAACATGCCAAAAAAATTAACTATATTTTAAAAGTTGATATTTGAGTTACATCTCTTATAATTGCGGATGCATAGCCTTAGAGCTGACTTTATTATTCATATTGTGCATATTTAGCTGTATCAACATGCAAAATCAAAATACTTTATCTGATGGTACAGCTACTGAATCTGCTTGTTCTAGACTGCGCATTGCTGGGATGCTTCCTGCAGTTCAGGCAATGGTGACGTATCTGTCCATCAATACTGACCATTGTTTGCCTTGAATAACTGGGTGGAAATAAGTAGTTAATTACATACCACTTCTTAAACAACAAATGACATATTTCACTTTGTGTTTCGCCCTGAATAAGTTACCCAAATTTTTCCAAGTATTCAGTAAACCAAATTTATTTTCCAATAACTTTCCTCTTTTAAAACTAATTTTGATAATTATAGCCTCTTATTTTATGAGGCCATCAGCCCAGCTTCTGATCTAGAGTTGTGGGGTGCTGGATAAGCCTGGCTGAAGTTGTGCTGTGCTATGTGCCAGCTGTTCTCCTGACATGCTGGTGGAGGCTGCTATCAAATGCCTCTAATCATTGCTGTCTGCAACATCCTGGGTACAGTGTTAGAGTTTAAAATCAGCCTATTTATTTCCTCTTCATTACTCCGGCATGCTTTTAAAAGCTTGCCCGCAGAAACATTAAAGTAAAAAAGATCTTAATGGTCTCAGCAAGCTACTATGCAGCTGAAAATTCTGGAATTGCTAAACTTCTGTTGTCACAGCTTTCCTCTCTTTATTTTAATTCTTGTATCTCCTTCTCTTGCACACACACACGTACACGCATACATGTGTCATGTAGGTAGCAATTGTGGTGATTCGGAACTTAAATGAAGTTAAATTATCAAAATTTTCTGAAACTCCATTATTTATTTTTTGCCAATTTTGTTTTAATTTTATTCTGACCAACTCTAATACCATTTCCAGCTTCCCGAAAGCATGGTCAGGATTACTTTAAAAACTTTAATATTAACTAATTATGTTTACTCAGTTTAGGAATTGGATTAGTTATAGCTTATGAGTATAGCACATCAGCAGCATAAAGAAAAGTACTTTCACTGGAGCACTTTGACCAGAATTTAAAACAAAATTTATGCCTTAAACAAAAGTAGTCGGCATGCTGCCAAGACAAAAGCAAGGCAAGTATATTAACTGTTGTTATGAAAATTAACAATGTTTCTAATATTACCAGAGAATTTGGCTAGGATACATGTTCTAACACAATTAAGAAGTGGAGAAGGCAATGACCCAGGAGCTGCTGGGCAGTGCAGGAAGATCCAGGATCTTGCAGACCCCTTGCTCTGTAACCCAAGGAGAGCTGGTGCGGGGGTGCAGGCAGGGCTGGAGGGCAAAGGCAGCAGAAGCAGCGAGCCAGGCAATTCAGGGCTTTCCTGCCCCTTGTGCCCCTCCTGCCTGCCATGCCCTTGCCCCTTCTTATACTCCAAGCCCTGCAATGTTGCCTGCACTGCTGAGAGATGTTGAACCAGCTCTGCCTCATCTTCATTATTAAAAGCAACCATAATGAAAAATTAGTTTGAATTAATCTGAAAAGCATCAGGTATCAAGTTCTGATCAAAGAACAAAACATGGAGAAGTGATGCAAGTAAAAGAACGAATTCTGTAGTAATTGTACACATCTATTAAGATTTGTGTGGCTGAGCTAGTTGTGGATTTCCTGGCAGATCTTCATTAATTAGAAGATATGACATCAAACCGATCATTTAAGAAACAAAACAGAGATATCTGATTTGCTCTGGAGAGCCTTGCAGGCCTTTTTGGGGTATATTTCTGAGCTTAGTCTCCAGGTCTGTGCTACTGTGGGAAGTTATATATTTAAAGTAAAATAAAGGAAAATTATAAATGTCATTTTCATAATTCCATTTAAAATCCAAGCTATGGTCTAAGTATGGAATCCTTGAAACACTATACAAAGGAGACAGAAAAAAGCCACATGTAAAAATGAATAGCTGTTTGAAGCTTCTCTGTCCTTGGGGTAACCCCTCACCCCCCAACCAACACCTTGCAAACAATGTCCTGCAATTATTAAGAATTATTATTTTTAATTAAAATGTAAACATATTTTCCAAAGTAATCATTAATAAAATATTGAAGCTTCTTTTTTAGGATAAGACCTCTATGAATGATGATGAAAGATGCCTTCTCATAAGTCACAAAATATTCTTCATTTGTAATTCCAAAGTTGTTACATTTGGTAATGGAATATAAACAGAAAACAAGGGGAAAATATCCAGTCTTTCAACCACCTAAAGCAATTCAAGGGGTAAGTGATGTTCTACTGTTTCATAGAATTGATATTGGGTATTCAATGAAGTGTGTTAAGAGTAGCTTAGTTGTTTGATAAATGTCGACTTTCATCTTAAATGTTCAAATCTGAGTAATACATGAAAATTTCTGAGTCTGGCAAAATTCAACTCTAATACCTTTGCAGCTTCTTGAAAGAAAAGAGATGGACAACTGTGGCTGATTCTGCACATGCACAGGTCTTCTGGTCTGCCTGCTGCTCAGACAGAAGCACAATACGCTACTGGACTTAAACATAGCTTCTTTTCTCCTACTGTCTTTCCAGAAAGCCATCCAGGAAAGGATAAAATACATTTTGTTCCTTTCTTTGTGCTACCTTAATTTTTGTACAGCTTCCCTACAGTAGCATCTTATTCAGTGGGGGTTAGTCACATGAATAAGAAAAAAAGGACAGGCTATTCACCTATAAAATAAAAGAAATGAATGTATTCAAAAGGACACTTTTGTGATCTGGGATAGGTGGTGTTCACTTCCTGAATCAAGATTTGGATTTATTATGACATTTTCATTATTATAGGAACAACATAAAGACCATGAATGATAAAGTCACAGAAAGAAAACATTTTATTAGACATCCTTGCTTCTTTTCTTGAATTCAATAAATGTTTTGTATGACCTTTCTCATCACTGTTTTTCTTCAGCATGTGTTTTGGTATCATTTAACAGCCTTGTTTCTCTCTCTCTCTCTCTCTCTCTCTCTCTCTCTCTCTTTCTTTTTAAAACCATCTCTTCACTTCTCTCCTCTTTGTCTCCCAGATCATGAGTATTATAGTCCCTGGACAGGTTGGTGGGTTGACAGCTCTGAATCTATTACACAACATTTTGGTCTATTCTAAAGCACTGATGCAAGCTTTGACCCTACTGCTGCAGTGAATTTTTCACACTGTTCATCAGCAGTTTGTGTGAATGGCACTACTGAAATCATGAGGATTTTGTGACCTTGGATTCCACCTGGTGTTCATAACTTTGAGAGCATGCAGGTTGAGTAGCTGAAGAAATTATTCTTGACTGCATCTGTTTCCTTGGTACTTCTTATCTAGTAAAGAATGTGAATTCATTTATGTGGAAGTTTTCAGCACACATTCTACACATTCTAACAGAATATTCTGTCTCGGCACAGGAAGTGAGTAAAAAACCAAGCACAGTGAAACCCATATTTTCAATAATGATGTTCATAGGTAGCTTCAATATATGCAGTGGTGGTCTATATATAGACTGTGTGAACAGCACATTGAAGGACCATGAAAAAATGAGGAGGTTTCATCTCGCTACATAAAGAAGTTCAGCATATTGAGGCCAAGCACAAGTGATTTCTTGTCAAATACAGAATTAGTTCCTACGAATAATATAAAGATTCTGTAACTATCAGGCATTATTCTCTAAAAATGTGGTCACTTAATAAATGGTAAAAACAATTACTGAATGAAATTGCAACAAATGAGGAAGCTTGTGTGTATACCTAATAAGAATGCAGATATTTACGCATACATATAGCAAACATGCACAAGGAAACCTCTGCAGTTGTGAAGGTATTAGTAATATTTTCCCCATAATTTTTTAAATAAACATTAATCAAATTGTGGAATGCAAAACACTTAGGTCTCATTCAAATGCAAAGGTTTAAAATTGTTTCCGGTTGTCTGAGAATATAAGTGACCACAATAAAAATATTTTGAAGTTGCCAGAGTTAACAACAACAAATTATTTCCATTATTGAAAACAATCCTAAAACCACAATATGTGCTTACTGTGTGTTAAAGATCTCTGTGTGGAGCTCCGCTGACTCATAAGATTTCACCCATATAACATAAATGTTAGGAATGAACATACAAGGGCATGGGGAAAACTTGCGAGTAGTCAGGCTTCTGAAAGCAGCTGTCATTTCCTCTTACAAATAGTGTTGCACAGCAAATGACAAAGCAAATTTTTGTACCTTAAGTATCATATTAATTTGCATAATCAGTGGTAATAACAGAAGTATCATATTAATTTGCATAATCAGTGGTAATAACAGACTGGGAGGTTTTGTCACTTAGATTTCTCCCCCTGCCTGTCTCCAAATTAGATCTACTGTTAGATTATTGTTAGATTTTTATTGTTACCAATTACAGTTAGTGCCAAATAGTTTTTAAATGTGTTGCTACCACAAATACACGTCAGTGTTGATCAGACTTCTTCAGTGGTTTTAAATTACAGATGTACCTGATAAGAAAAGCAGCTATTGCTCTTTTAAATGAGATATTCATAATGACTTTTTTTTTTTTTTTTTTTTTTTCCAGTGATGCTAACTCAACATTTGCTGTAGTGGGATCAGGAAGACTGTCTTAGAATACTGTCAAATCAAGACGAGGTAGATGTTCTGATTGCATGAAAGGAAAACTGGTTTGTGCTTGTCTACCAAGGCACATTCTGAAGTTAGGACAAAAAAAAGCAGTTTAGACAAGTACAAGCCTAAAATGTATCTTACTGTGTCAAAATGACAAACATTAATGCCAAGATCTCCAGTGCAAAGTTGAAACAATGTTGTGATTAATTATATTGCCAACAATACAAAGACAGAAACATTGACCAGGTGAGAGTAGTTTCTAAAGGCAGACATCTGCATTGTGACTTGTCTTGGCAATGCCCACTGGAGGCACAATTGAAATAACGCTTGATTTTTTAGCAAACCAGTTTTATTAATTTATCAGGGAGTAAATGAATAGGTGGCTAATGGAGGTGCTGTATTTGCTGAAAAATTCTGGTAGAGTTTTTACGTTGTTTGCCTACATGTAATTTCTGTTCCTTCTGCACAATTCTCACTACAAAGCTAAGCCAGTTCTAACCAAATTGCAGAAAGAGCCTTCAGAGTTTCCACAAGAAGATGCAGAAGCTGTTCAGAGTTTTCCCTCATGCCCAGCCACAGAACGGATGGTGATTCCTCTTTCCTGTAAATAGGTACCAATTTATCCCAGCATCCACATGGGTACGCTTAATTGATTACGCTTCACTACTGAAAGAGCAAAATCCTCTACAGAACAAATTTTATTTTAACCATGATGTATGGATACGAGAGGCAGAAAGTTACCCTATTTCATGGATTGTGCCTGTATTTTCTCAGTTTCCATCTCTATTCTTAATCTAAAATATTTGGATTTAATTAATAAAAGATAATGAGAAGAAGCACACCAAATCTGTCACAGGGACAAGACGGAGAACTGAATTTGGAATTGATACTTGTGCATCACAGAGAAGCCATAGCAGCTTTGACAGAAGCAACACAAGATTGTGTGTTAAAATGGTTGAAAACAAATCCAGATTTAGTTATCTAAGAATTATGGCTGAGATAATACCTTTCAATCTTCCTCAGTTTCAGGAAATGATAGATTAGCCTTTCAGTTTTCTGATTTTGATGGTTCCAATTTTACACTTCTCCAAAAGGAGGATGATTCCCAAAGTGGGGGAAAAAAAATCCCCATTCTTTTTATTGCTTTGCTTATAAAGAAGGACCACTGAATTGGTATGACCCTCATCATATTTTAGTATGATCTCAGGAGAGCAATAAGCTACATCTTAGCTTTAGTTACTCCAAAGGGACTATGTACTCGCATCATTCATATTCCACTTACAAAGCTGTAAGCTGCACTGCCATTATTTCTAGGTTCCTGTAGATAAATGAACATTATTACATGATCTGTCTTCTCTTTCCTTAACTACGAAGAGAAGCAATGAATCTACAGGTTTGGGGGTTTTTTTGTGTGTGGTGGTGTGGTGTTTTTTTTTTTTGTCTAGTGTCAACAGCAAGGTCAGGGTTTGGATATAGCAGCCTTCAATAAAAACTAGCTAAGCACAAAAACTCAGATACAGAAGAAGTGGTCATCAAAAGGCCCTGTGAACAGTTGGAGGCTGAGATTTGGTTCCCTAAATATAAGTAGCTACTGCCATGAGAGGTGCCGAAGGGCATTTCAGACATTTACAGGGAGCTGGCAGGTATGTTGTAAGACCTGTGAGAGATTTTGGTATGTGGGAGTGGTGGCAGGGGTCTGCCAGGGGTGTGCCTGTCTGTCTTGGGTGGCTGTTGGGGTCCTGGCTTTGCCTGAACAGCAGCATTTTCAGTTTCATGCACAGCAACAGTATTTTCTTAAAAGTTCCCAAGAACTATCAAACAGAGCTGCAACAAGTATCGCTTCTACATGGCATGAAAAGGCAGAAAGCCTGGAGAGCAAACCAAAGCAGGAGCATGCAAAGGTCAGCAATTCAAATATGTGATTATGAGTTATATAAAAGGCTGAATGTTCTGTACCCTTGGCTGCTAGGCTGCTTGACTTGCAATAACGTTTTGGACACTAAACCCCACAAATAATTTGTTTTCAAAGATAATAGTTCCTCTTTCTGCCATTCTTCCCAATTAATGCTGCATTGAAGACTTTTGAAACTCATGAAATAGCTCCACAAACTTATTACTTTATTTGGCAGCAAAAATAGAGAAGATGATCACAACTGAAAATAGTTCCTAATGATTTGGGGGATTAGAGTTATTCTAATAATTATTTCACTTTTTTTTGGGGGGGGGGGCGGGGGGGTTGGGGAGAAGGGGAGAGAGTGAGAGAATGTGCTGGTGGCTTCTATTAATAATGACATTAATTCCACAGTAGTACTAATCTGAGGACATATGTTGGATATATTGTTATTCCTCAAAACAACGGCATGGCCCCAGATCCCGAACTTCTTTTTAGACCCAACTTAAAATTATTGCAGAGAGCTGCTGGGTGAAAATATCAAGATTAAATTGTGATCTTATGTTGTTTAATGGCAGTATTTTTAAAAATTTATTCTCTCCTAATTTTTTGCTTCCTAAATACAGGATGTTTCAAAAAGATGGACTCAATTTGAAAACACTCTTTCTTTGAAATCGGGTTCATCATTTTGAAACACCCTGCAGAAGATGCATTTGTGTGTGTACTCTCTGGCAATTTGAGCAAAAGTGTTCATTATGTGTTTGATAAAGAAAAGGAGGATGATGAGTTATTTAAAGTTTTTACTGTGCAACACACTGTAGTTGTTGTAGCTTAATAGCACATGTCCTGGCTTTGGCTTTACAAATGAGCTAAATTTTTAATAGTCAGTTTAGTATCACTCAGATGGAGCAAGGTTGGTTCTGCAGATTTTATTTCATATTGCTGTGTATAGCAAACATTGTGTAGAAAAATTCTTTGAATTCAAAGTAATAATTTTGCATTGTAATGGCTACTTTTAAAGCAGACTTAGTTGTATTTCTTTCTTTTTCACACAAAGATTGTTATATTCATGTCAAGTTAAACTTTGAACACTGCTATTCTAAAGTTGTGATCTAAAATAATTTGAATTTTGCAAACTTTCTTCTTGCTACTTTGTCTTAAAGCCAATTGCATGGGGCATTTTGAAAAAATAGTAGCAAAATCTACTAGAAATATATGTTATGACCAACTTCCACACTACATCAAATGGCATTTATAATGGAAACATCAGGAATCTTTAACTACACTATCAAAGATATTGAAATGGAATGGCTGTGTAACTAAAAAAAGGGAGTGTGGCTTATAATCATCCATGTTATAGGGGCCACAAGTAAAGATAAAGCCAAGTTTATATGTATCTGTGATTATATGTTCCTCTTGAGTGCATTTTTCAAAGCAGAGATTTAAGGTACCACAATAATCCTCTACTATAGGAGACCAAAACACCAATGTGCAAACTAATGGTGTAGAATCTCTCAGATGAACATTCAGAATTCATGTGAATGTTAATCGCAATGGTAAAGGCAAAAGGTAAAGATAAAATGTTTATATAGTTCTTACAAAACATACGAAATGTGAGGTGGGTTTGCTGTTGTTGTTAAAGCAACAATGCTGGGAATCAGGAGATCTTTCTGAATCTGCAGTGACTTGTTTTGAATGTGGTTGAAATGCTTCAGAGTGCTTTTGTTGCGCTAGCTTTGGAACGGGGATAAAAACGCTGCCCTGTAGGTCTCTCAAAGCTCTTCAGAGTAAGAATTGTTATTGCCAGCGAACAATTGAGAAGTTGATGCCAAGGAAAGTCAAATGATTTACCTACACTAACAAAAGAAGGGAACAAATCCAGGTCTTGTGAATCGCAGTTCTATTTACTAGATTCCGCTGTTTATTAGATAAATGCAACAGCAGAGTTGATTACTGTTTCCAAGGGAGTTTGGAGACTCTCAGCTAGAAGAAGACTTATAAACTACAAAGTTTAAAAAAGGAATATGCAATCTTGTCCACTTAAATGTTATGTGCAATTGCATAAGATGTCTAAATATTCTGCCAGTTAGAAATATCTATGTCATGTATGTACCTCCTTCTAATCTTGCAAGTCAGAACTTTAGCAGCTTTACCATGTTCCCAATATACAAATATAAAGATTTTCAAATGGTTTTTTATTCCCCCTTGCTTTAGCTTGGCCTTGAAAATTATCATCTGTTATTGTCTATTTTTAATTATTACAGAAAAATTAAAAAATGGCACTCAACAGGCAGATTCTTGTATCATAATTCCTTCCTGAGATATGCCAGATACTAATATGCTCTCCTGTAAGTGGGGTTTTAATTGGTGTAATGCTTTACTTTCCTACTCTTTTAATCAGAATATCAATAAGATGATTCAAACAGCTGGCATATAGCACTCAGCAAAAATGGGAACTAATAAATTAATGTATCAAATAATCAAAGCTATTAGCTGCTTCATGATAGTTTCCATCAACAGTATTTATTGCTACACACAGACTTGCTCTAGGTATCATTGTGCACTTACCTTCATGACAGAGCAGCCACTAGATGGGAAAAGAGATACAATAGACACTTTCCAACACAGACCTGTTCAGGCGCAGTAGTTTTTCTGCAATGTGCTACACAGATGTAACAATGTGGTAGACTTAGCCAATGTTTTGGCTGAAAAGAGTATTGGTGTGTGTGGGTTTTTTTTAAACTGACTTATATCATTCAGCAAAAATATCCAAAAGATGCTCGCACCAAAAGATAAAATAACTGTTTATCTAATTGCATTGCCTCTTAACAAAATTTCAGAGGCTCTGATTATTTGTCTTTTCAAAAGCAACACTTTGATAAGTATGCTGTTAGAATTTGTAATTAAATATTACACACTGACCAATACAAACGAAGACTGCATACAGGCAACCTACATATTTTTCACAATATTATTATGCAGGCTACTACTACTAAGTTATTGCAATAGTAACAGGATTGCACTAATCTCACTTAACCAACTCTACAGTTTTGCCATAATACAATGTAGAAAACACCTCAATAACAACAGACCTGGTTTAGACTCAGAAAGAGAGCACTCAACATTTGCTTGTTTGGGTTAATGTCTGAAAAGTTCTTTCTACACCTGTATGACCTAAAGATGATACCTCTAAATATGGATGTTATTGCTTACTATCACACAATGTTTAGATAATTCAGGATATTGAAAAGTACAGAGTTAAAAGACACTCATGAGTAAGAACTATTTCCCTCTGTGCTTTATATCTTGCATTACTTCTGATGTGCTGATTAACATATTTCTGTTAATCAACCCTGATGCACAAAGGTGTTAAGATTTAATTATTAGTGAAGACTAAAATAACCTGATATCCACAAGGAAAAGATAACTGCAAAATATTATTTCACTTCAAAGTACTTGCTTTATTTTATTTAAAATATTTTCCCCAGTTTTTAGATTTTCAAGTTGTGCCGGAATTGAAAAATAACAAAGCTATCTATATTAAACTAAACAAAATAAAATCCTTTATAATCACTGTGTTATATATTTGTAAAGATACATTGTAAACCTCATGATGAAAAGAGGTAATTGTGCTACTCAAAAAGTCTTCCATTCACACTTAAGACTGAAAAGCCAAGGCCTTGGTCATTTTCATAGGCTCCTGAGAAGCTGTGGACATAACAATGTTACAAACTCATATACTCACCTTTGGACTAGAGAAGGAAGGGTCACACAAGAAATGCTCAATTTTTATGAAAATGCACTTTTATAATGTCGTATATTCTTTTAATACATAATGCCTTTGTAGAACTCTCAGAGAAAATTGAAACGGATTTCTGCTAAATAGAATTTGGATGAAGCTCAATTTCCTGACAAGTTTACCTCTTTGGGTCCAGTCCCGTCCCCTGTCACCCCGGCTTGTGTAACCTGAAGCCCCCAACTCCTTTCACATGCTTATCCTTCTCTTTCAGCAGCCATGGCAATGGGAATCTGACTTCTCTGATCACAGCTCCTCCAGAACTGTGTGTATTCATTTACATTCCCTCCTACAGTGGTATCCAGCGTTTGCTGTGTGCCTGTGCAGAGTGATGGCTTATGGGTGACATGATATTGGAGGACAAGCAAAGGCTGTCATTCCAGGTAGGGCAGCTTTTTGTAGGACTGGTCTGTGTCTGGACCCTTGTTGGGTCAATCACTGAGGCTTAAACACCAAGCCTCCTCCTACTCCATGAAGCTCCATGTCAAGCCCAGCTACCCAGCTCTGGGTCAACCTCAGCACAAATGTGACATTTTCCACAGGAGAAACTTCAGTGTGATTTCTGCTCAGGTTTGAACTACAGGCCCAGTGAAGTGAGAGCATGAGAGGAGTGTGAAATGCAAAGCTCCGATGCTGCCTGCGTGAGACAGCATTTCTCAAGTGGTAACATGGCAGGTCTGAGTGGGATGATGGTTTTCTGAAGACTGCAAGAAAGCTACAGAATTGAGTAGCTGTTAGGCTACAAGAGAAAGATGCGTGCTAAAGGGAAGTGGTGGAAACTGGAACAGACGGGTTTGGGCCAAAGCCAGGATGGGTGGGAGGAGGTGAGGGAGGTACTCAACAGATCTTGGCTGGCTCAATGTTTTGTATTTGCAAAACAGTTAAGGTCTTCTAATGGTGCAGAGCAGCGTGGGCTGCAGCATCATCACTGAGCTGTCATATTGCCACTGAATAAAAGAGAAGATATAACTGGAGTACACTTCTTTAAGCACCTTTTCAGTTGTGTTTTAAATCAGTAATAGTTTTGCATGAACTAGCAAAGCTCTTGGGTCATTGCAGAAAAATTATAGCCGTGTATAGCTTTATTTTGATAGGTGGTGTAAATCTTGGCCCAGTTTTTCAAACCTATGCAGAAGTTATGCTGTGTACGTGCAGCCTTTCATGTTTCTCCCCAGTTGTGTACAAAACGACATGGTTGCATATGCAATTTGAAGCATTTCAAAACATTTGGCTCAAGTTTTGAGCCATTTGTGTTGCAATGCACCATTGTAATCTGTCTGTAAAGCTATGTGGAATAAGACACTTTTTCTGAGAACTGAAGCCTCCTTGCAGAGAGCTGCACTTCGCTGCACAATCTCAATGTAATGGGGCTGATTTACAGATGCTATGTTTGCCCTCAAATGAATTTCCTTGCACTAACGGCTTCAGTTTAAATCTCATTGTGGGATTCTCCTGTTCTTGAAATCAGTGGGAAGGAAGCCAGATTTTTGATCCTTGTGAGAGTAACTTGTTCTTTTTGGATGCTAGTCAGAGCTTATTGCCTCACTATCAAAATGCAGCTTCAGCTCTTTAAAGAAAGAGCTACATGTGGTGAAACTCTACTCTCCTTGGAAATGAAATTCTAAACTCTTCAAAGTAAGAGTCCTGTTTCAAGGATCTTCTGGCTTAAAAGGGAAGTTCATTTCCCATTTTTTTTTTTTTTTTTTTTTTCCCTAAACACATCAGAAAGAGAAACTTTCTAGGAAGTCTTTAGGACAAATGATTTGTGTTTAAGGAAGGGAAGGGAAAAATCTATGAAGTATTAACTATGGAAGAGCTGTAGAAGGTTACCAGGCTCTTGCCTATGTTGACAGGAGCATGTTCTGAAGGTGTGTAACAGTTTATACAAACCATTCTTAAAAACCAGAAGATTGTCTGTTGCATCAGGTCACCAGAAGCAAATAATATTGATCCCAAAATTTTGAAAAAATGCAGAAACAAATTTCTCGCTGTTACCCGTGATTGTACTAATTCAATTGCCAAGATGGGCTTGATAACTACAAGAAGGGACTATGGCAGATGTGCTATTTATGAAGAGCTCCAAGGAGCTTTGGAGGAACTATGGACTAGCAAGTAAATCTTCTGCAGCAAGCAAGTTGAAATGAAGACTAGAATTGGCAGATAGATGAATAAACGTGATGAGCACGGAAGAGTGAACTTTTTGTAGAGGAAACTAACGGTGTAAAAACCTAGTAGATGATTTTTCTTTAAAGGGATCAGTAAGTAAATGGATGCAAATTTTTTTTTAATTGAATAATCATGGATTGAATAATAGGAAACAGGGTAAGAATACATGTCAGAGACTACTAATCAGTCCTGTAACGACTGTGTCAGGACTTAATGCATGCAGAATTGTGCTAGAAAAGTGAGTGAAAAGTAATGTAATAAAGTTTGCTCATATTACAAAAGTATTGTGACTGTAAAGACTTTCAGAAGAATTTCTAAGGTTCAAGAACAGTGCACTTGATACTTTGCTTTTACCATTTAGGAAAGAGTCCTTAAGAGTAGTTCAGGGCATTTCATTGAAAATGTTGACTTAATGTTCTTCATCAGTCTAAAAGGCAAATAGATTCTTGAATTTTTTAGGACTGGAAAAGAAGAATGAAGTGGAAAACAGCACGATGTCAGCATGTAACTTCATGATGAGCCCATCTCTTGAACACTGCATGAAGTCCTGCATATTGAAAAAGGTATATAGTACTACCAAAAAAAAGTAGAATGAAGAGTGATGATATATATAAGCAGCTCCTGTAAAAGGAGAGCTTAAACAGATTAGGCTTCTTCAGCGTAAAAAAGGGAAGCTAGACTGAAGGAAAACAGACATCTGTAAAATCACAAATGTTATGGAAAATGTGAATTGGAAATGATTACTCATTTATTCTTATTACCTTTTCCTCCTAAGACCTAGGGAGTACCAAGTGAAATTGTCGGCCAGTCAGTTAAAACAAAGAAATAATAATAATAATAATAATAATAATAATAATAATAATGTTTTAAATATTTATTATTATTATTTATTATTATACTTTGCATAATAGTGAACTTGTGCCCAGCATGTCTGGATAAAAAAATAATAAATCTCTCAAGAAGTGATTAGGCACGTAGTGAATGAAAGGCTCATGGAGACCAAATAAATATAAACATACTGATGAACCCTTTGGCTAAAAAAAAAAATCCATAAGCTGTAGCCCCCTGCAGTTTGGATGCCTGTGCTGAATTCTAGCCCAGTACTGTCAAATAGGGGACAATGGGGTAAATTGATCCCTGGTCTAACTCAGTACAGGCTTCCTAATTTTCTGCTGTAAGATGTTCTACTGTTTATTAGCATGCAGGTGAGAAGATAACACATGACTCACAGGAGTGAAAAGTTTTGAAGACCAGCTCTAAAATGGGCTAGGTAAGGTGGCTGGAAAACAATAGAGTGAAGTAGGAATCATGAAATGTAAATGCCACTTCTATTAAGTGTTTTAATTAATAGCTCAGATCTTGAAAGGTCTTTATTTTTTTCAGAAATTCATTGCTGAAGTACTCAAGCTATTGATAATAAATAATAGCTCCTTTATTTCAACTAAATTTGTTTGAAATCTTCATGATGAGATTTTTTTCTTTTTCACCTCTATAGATTACTCATAACAAGTAGTGTAAATGAGTTAAGACATGTAAAATATTTTGGAAAGTACTTGTAATAGTAGTAGTATGTAATTAAAAAGCCTTGAGTTTGTTAGCTGTTATATACTACAATACTCAGCTCTTCAGAAATACAAACCTGAAGTTAGAAATATTGATTACTTTAGGATTATGTCCATTCAGCATGTTTAAATTCAGGGCAGAAACACATCAGGTGTGCCCCTGTACTTAAAATATCTCAGAAATCCATTCAAGGTGGAAGCTAGTCCTTTAAAACCTAAATTTACAGGTAGGCTGAATCTTGGTATACCTACTTCCATGGCATCCATTTATTAACACATTATATTAAAAGGCATTTTTAATAATACTTTCAATAACACTGGGGGGGGGGGCTTACCTTCTGTGAGGGGAGGCAGTCAGCACCTTGCAAGTTCAACCTATCAGTTCCTTCTAAACTAAACTTTGGTTTTCATATTGCCATCATTTTAAACAGGAGGACCTCTTGGGAAAGATGTGTTTGCACTTGTGTAAATGAAGCTAAAACAATAACTGAAGTCTTAGTGAGCATGTGCTGGTGTCAGCAATGCCATCAATTGCATTGATGTCAGGATAGGAAGTGTTGACTGTCTTTAATTGCCTCAGGTCAGTAGTTTTTATCTGCAGTTAAGTAGGATAGAGGTTATTTCACTTACTCCTAAATGATCCTTGTGAGTTGCCTTCATAAAAATGTTTCTGGGTGTGTCTGTGCTGCTATTACATCTTTATTTCTGTCCTCATAAAAAGGCAGCGAGCAGGCAAATTACATAGAAGTTATGGCCACTGAGCAGGCGTAAAAGGAAAACATGACAGATTTTTTCAGAGGAAAAGCAGCCCTGCTCATCACTGTTCAAACAAACATTTAAAAATTCATAACAACTAACTGAGTTATAAGTTTCCCCTTCAGTGTTTCCAAATGTGAACAGATTAAATGGTAATTGCTATCAAGCTTTATGTTCTATTTCATGTACCTAATAAAAGTTTATCTAGTGGAGCTTACTTTGTATCTTTTTGATCTATTCCTAACTGACTGCAATATACTATATTAAAATATTTATCATTGTGCTATCAAATATTAACCATTTTAAAGTCATCTGATGAAAGCAAACAAATAATGCTACTTGTTTAACTTTTCATGAATTCCTAATATTTAGTTGTTCAGAACTCTCCCATGATACAGCACAAAAAATACTGAAGACCCTAGAAATCATATTCACTCTTTTGAAGCCGAGATGTTTGGAAGTGCACTCTGCTCACGTCCATCACCACTGTTCGTTTTGACTCTGCATGCTGAATCCTAGTTTTCCCTTCTGTAAAAATTTATGATTCTGCTTCAGTACAAGAGAATTTTAGACTTCTTATTCTTATTCTTATTCTTATTCTTATTATTAATTTTGGGAGAGTAAAGAAAAGGTTTTTAGGAAGTTTCCTTAATTATCCACCTGCTCATCTATCTGAAATTGTGGCTTTGTGTGATAAAAATGCCAGTGACTTGCTAGACCAGAACATGAGTGATCAAATGATGGGAAGAGGGGAATACCGATCCCACAGATATGCTCCACTTGCCTGGCAGCCTGGTCCTGCAGAACTGCTGGCTGCCAGGGGCACATCACCCCCCGCTGAGTGCGCTATGCTCTCCCAGGCTGCTCCTGCTTGCTCAACCCATTGATGATTCATATCACAGAAATAACACAGCAGAAAACTATGATTTGTTTGGTTAGTGTCCTGCTGAGTTAGATCTGAAATGGTTCAATGAAAGGTCAAACAAATGCCTGAGAGATTGCTAGGGGCATGGGACTAAATAGCTGGGAACTGGGAGAAGAGGGATTGCAGCACTTGCAATTAGAGCAGTTTAGACAGCCATGGAATAGCAGCTTTGAAGCTGACATCAGGGCAGGATCAAGAGAACAACCTGTTTGCACCAATCCAATCCTTCACCTTGTTGGGGAAAAATTGTTCTATTAAAGGTCAGCTGTGTAAATGTTGCTACTGAAACATTTCTTTTCACTTTGGAGAAAGCAAGTGTGATCGCCAGGTTATCAGAGTAAATCTCCTGAAGTGAAGAACTGCAGTCTCTTCAGAGCCTGGTGCTTCTTAATAAGATGTTAACTGTGCTAACTAACCCCCTTTTCTATGCCTCATTCTCCACTTGATTTACGACCTGTTATTTTCTTTGGCTTCCCCACACACAGATGTTACCTAGTTCACAATCCCCATCCTGTTCATAGCAGCCTGTCTTCCAGCACAGAGCCACTGAGATCATGTCCTGGAGATCTCACCAATGCCCCTCAAGTCTATTCCCTCTGCAGGTTCCTCCATTTCCACAATATTTCACAGACTTTGTAGGCAGCAGTACTAAAAGCAGCTTGAGACTTAATCCCCAAGCTAGGCATGCTTCACTAACTATGTAGATCTGTATAATAACTATATAGAGAAAACGTTCTATATTTTCATCTTCTCTATGCTCTTCATAGAGAAAAGATGCTTCACTTAATATTTTTTGTTAAATACAGTGTTCGTATTCTGATATGTTTATTCTAACTAAAATGTCCCCCATCCAGAGAGATATCAACCTTCTTTTTCTCCTTCAAATCCAATATTTCATGAAAAAATAATACCATTCAATGAAATTCATACTTTGGTAAACAATTTTCTATGTATCCCTGCTTATGGTTATTTTGTAGGTCATGCGTTTTGGAATGAGTGTGTTACTATGCATATTCACATTGTCTTTTCTCAGGTTTAAAAGACTCAGGCTATCACTATGGCATTACATGTGTAAGTCATCAGCATGCTTCCCCTGAGGTGAGTGGCATCAGTGTTCTACATCATCTGAGAATCAGGCTCAATAACACTGTAATTTTGTTTGCCATCTTGCCTTGCTTCCCTTTTGTCTGTAAGCCACACTTGCCTTGAGTTGCAGCAGTGGGATTCTGGATTTATTTAAGGAGAATTATTCTGTATTTAAATTTGGAGTCATTTGAAGCAGAGTCTGCTCCTTTTACATCCAAACTCCTATATGCACACAATTTCTTTAGTCTGCATAACAATCATGTAAGACAGCTATTGTGAAATTGGTATTTCATTTATCAGGACCAGGGGAAGATCATTCCCTGGGGACAGCAATGTTCAGCCCCATCAGAACTTTATCATTTTCAGTAAATTATTTCTACATTTTACTTCCCTCCAGCTCCCAGAGTGGCAGTGCACTCTTGCTGCAGCTGCATCAGTCCTGGCACCAAAACACCCTGGAACTGAAAGTACATACAGCACCTGTGCAGAGGGGAAATCCCCGTATCCCCACCAGCTAAAAGCACTAAAACTGCTACTGGCAAAAAGATGTAAAAGTTAGAGATGGATTGTCTATGGCCCCCCACGCAGGCAGTTGCAAAGGTGAACTGGAAGCCAGGGCATCCTGGTTCTGAATTTTTATTTCTTTTTTTACAGAGTATAGTTCCCCAGGCACAAGTTCTATGTGTAGCTATTGAAGAACTCACAGGATATGTCTTTGCACAAACATATAAAAGATCAATAACTTTCAAGGGGGGAGACAATTACATTTATGTATTTATCTAGAAAGAAGTGCAAGATGTATTTTTCCTTTTTTTTTTTAAAAAAAAAAAAGAAATGGAAGGTAACATATCTTGCTGAATTGTAAACACAAACTTCCAAAAGCAAACGTTAATATAAGTTCCAGGGTTACAATTTCAGGCTTCATTTTCTCAGAAATTCAATCTGCATGATGATTTTGATCAAACGCCTCAGCTTCTAACATTTGTAACATATTATAAAATGCAAACAAAAAAAGCTTATATTTAAATAATCATATAATAAGTTGAATGTACACTGTGACAGAATATGAATTATCTAACAGGATGCAGAGTAATAAAAGTTCAGTCTGGAAGACAGATACAAGCCCTGAGCGCAGTTTGAGCATTGAAGATAAGAGTGTAATCCTTTGCTGGATTTAATAAAAACTATTTTAAATGAATTAAAAATGGTAAAATAAAATAAACTATTGAGAGTTTTGATGCAAGGCATTTGGGTGAAAACTCATTTGCTAATTGTTTAAGTTTTACACCATTAAACCAAGATGATTTACAACAGTGATTCACAATAAATGATGCACTGAATTTAACTCAGCTACAAGCTACCATTGGTAACTCTTGTATTCAGTCTAGGACTTTGTGGGGCTGCGTGTTCAATGGCTGTATTTGCTCATTGACTATAAGGGAGACAGTGGATAATATTAATCATTGGACCTTTTCTCACCTTTTTCCCTGTGGGATGATCACATCTAATGAAAATTTGAGCTGTGTTGGTTAACTGAGATAGCAAAAGAGTCACTTTTCTTTGGTGGATTGGACAAATATGCAACTGGTTTGGGAATCAATTCTTGTGTGTGTGAAATTAAAGGGTGTTATTTTTAAATGTTCCTGTTTGTATGCAACAGGATTTAGTCACCTGAAATGTCATAGCCAAGAAATACAAAAGATGCAACACTGTGAGCAATACACTCAGGAAAGCAAACAAATGTTTCTGCTTAATATTTTTCTGTCATCCATTTCTTTAAACTCAGGCAGTTCTTTGTGTAAGTATTTCTACCTTTATTTACAGGTTCATCATATCACAAAGCACTATGTTCAATTTAAGACTGGCCCAAAACAGTTGTATTTGCTGGTTAAATTTCTTGCCAAGCACAGAGCTTTGCCTTCTGTTTTCATGTTCATTTTTAAAGGAAATTTGTTAATTTCTATGAAATAGAAAAGTGAAAAAGAGCTATGTATTTTCTCATGTTTCTGGAACTCTAAAAGAGATCCAGGTCCAGACTCTCGGTTCTGAATTAATTCCTTGTGCTTTGATCTGTGTATGTGGCCTGGTGAGAAAACCATTGTCAGTGCCTGGGAGGGAGCCAGAGAGCTGAGCCCCAGCAGCTCCCCTGCACGCACAACGCCTGTGGCATCAACGGTACTGGGGAGGGCTTAGAAGTAGCGCAAGGCACAGTCACATCTACTGTGCCTCTTTTTCCGAGGGCAGCAAACCTTCCTGTACCAACCAGCCCTGCTGACTGCTGTGTCTATGCAGCATAAACCCTGAATTCAGTAAGATAACAGCTGTTATCACGGTGCTTTTTATCTGTGAGGCAAAGCCTAAAATTGCATCTGACCTGTGTATGCACAGAGACACGAGATCCTCAAAGGTTTTAGATGAAATCAGCAAGAGTGAGGTACCTAAATAATACTTCTGAACATAATAGCTTGTGTCTTTTGCTCATGTATGGTATAAGGTAGACTACGAACAGTAATTTATCAAATGATAAATTGTGAATCATAGAAAACACCACAAAACTTTAGTTTTTTTCCCAAATAGGATTACTAATATATAAAACTAAACCACTCCATTTACCAACACAATCATACAAGTAATTCAACGAGCCATGGTATAGATCAAACTTAGTTACAGGTCAAAATTTTTGTTGCCCTAGGTCAATGATTTTTAGCATCAAAGCTCCATAAGAATAGATTTTCTTAACAATGC
Source organism: Nesoenas mayeri (assembly GCF_963082525.1). Classification (NCBI taxonomy): domain Eukaryota; kingdom Metazoa; phylum Chordata; class Aves; order Columbiformes; family Columbidae; genus Nesoenas; species Nesoenas mayeri. The sequence goes on along the minus strand of NC_137554.1, from coordinate 15,964,155 downwards.
CGATAGGCTATGTATAACAAAAAGTAAACAAACACATATTGGTCTGTTGAGTGTGTGTATCCATCTTTGCGTATATACATCTCTGTATAGCATAAGCTTAGGGAAATAGATCAAAACCACATGCTACATGTCCACACAAATAATCTTTTTGAGCTTTGCTTGAATTGCCACACTACAAAATTAAATGAATGAAAGGACTTGAAATGAGATTTAAATCAGTGTGTGCTTGGTACAACATGACAATTTGATGTCTGTTTCATAAAAACTGACACCTTTATCTCGTTGTTTTTCTTCTGAACTTAATTAGATAATTTGGTCTAACTTGGAGAATATCTAACAGTTGCACAACCAGACTGAGATTTGTTCAGAAAATTACAACACAGTGAGAGAAACTTAATTAGTTTTGTCAGCAAATATAAAGGCCGTAGCTTGCATTTCCAGAAACTGTCTAACGCTTTTACAAATACTCTGATTCAGCTAAAATCAGGTTAATTGTATGCTGGGCTCAAAAAATCCTCATTAAAGGAACATTATTTGGGTTATAATGTCCAAATCTGAAAAAATAAGAAATACTGCAATTAATAAGATATTGATTTGACAAGCTGGTATGTATATGATATTATATTAATTGTATGACTGTAAAATTTGCTTCACAGACCTTCAGACCTGTTCAATATCTCAGCTACTTAATACCTTTTTTTAGACCTGATGTGTGGACATGCTCTTCACTGTACTGCATTCAAATTTTACTGCAGAGAATCATATTGATTTGCCTTTTTTTTTTCTTTTCTTCCCCCCTGTGGTTCATGTTACTACAATATCTCAATGTTTCACAAATTCTACTGCTTATTTTGCTGGTATCTAGGGTAAGGTATGGGGGGGTGATAATCTCCTTCTGCATAAGGGGTACAAGGCAGAAGGATGTCTTGTGATTTCTGAGTGCTTTTTTTGAGATACCTAAGATCTGATTTTTCAAAATATTACTAAAAGAGAGCTATGAGATTCAAAACACTATCACTCCTGCTTTCTTCTGCAAGTGCTCTATAATCTTGTGACTCAAAACTCAAGTGCAAGTATCCAGAAAATGAGAATACAATTAACAACCCCATGGGAAAACTATGGTTTAAATAACCTGACAAATAGAAACGGGAGCTTTCTGGCAGAAGCTGAGAAAGTCCAATTTTCTCGGATAATATTTAATTCTGTTGCCCACACAAACTTCCTTTCTCTTCATGTACTAGCTTTAATGTTAATTGGATAAACACCACAGTCTGAAATGCCTTATTTATTGTTTTTCTTCCCAGATATATTCACTGAACTGTCACAAACCCAGATTTTCTACTTCAGAGGTACTTATCACTTGGAGAGGCAACAGTAATCACCAGTTTGTTTTGTTTTGATTTCCCTGCCCCTCCTTTTCGCCTTTTGTTGTTGTTGGTTTTGTTTGTTTGTTTGCTTTTTGTTTAAATTTCTAATATTTGCATTTGTTTTAGAGCACTTAGGCCATTTGTGTGGATGTAAAGCCAATTTTACAATAGTTGGCTAATCAGTGTCTAATTACATTCTGTTTTGTGTTTCTCAGTTAAGAATCAAAAGCAAGCTCTTGTAAAAAAAAATCTCTTTTTTATAACGCGTGTGTAAGAATGCAGAGAGGCGGGGAGAAAAGGTGAAAAACAAACATGAGGGGACTCTCCAGATTTTCTGGAAGTAGATACTTAAAATGGTTATAAAGAATTAATCTTAAGAATTTACTACAAAATGCATTTGCAATAAAAGTCCAATCCTGTACATACCAATGTGATATTTCCACTCACTTATTTACAAGACCTGTTAACCAGAAGAGAGCCTTAATATGCAATTAGGCATTGAGACTACATGTGCTCTAGCAATATTTCTGCAAATTTTCCGCTCTTATTTTTAAGGATATTAAGCATACCTTCAATTTTTTTTACTTTTAGCTTTTGTCTGGTTTCATTATTTATAACAGGTAATGAGCCAGTGTTTTGCAGTTTTATTGTCCAAGGACATAGTTTTAAGCTATAAAAGCATAGTTAAGTCACCCAAGCAATTGAAGTTTAGTACAGAAGAAAGTGAACACGCAGAGAAGTCACCTTTTGTATTTTAGTAAGAATTTTAAATTTGGAGTTAATATCCTGATGGTTTAGTATACAAAACTTATTTCATAGCTTGCAAGATACACATACTGACATATTACAGTGGGAGCTCCTCCAGGCATTAGCAAGAGAAAGAGAGAGGACAATGAATCCCTATTGAAATAAATGGATGGCACAGTCAACTTACTGTCCTCATCTGGAAGCCTCCAAAGAGGCTGAGGCATGATGTCATTCTTACAGCTCATAGAGCATTTTGCTCATTTTCTGCCCTTAAGTAGCTGCACGTGACAACATACAGACGCAGAGGCAGCAAAGTTGCGGGAGAGGGGCGACTCTGAGTTACTTACGTTGACAGCCCAAGCTGTGCCAGATATATCCCGGCAGACATTTATCACATTTAGGCCCTGATGTTCCCTCCTTACACTCACAAAATCCTCTGTCATTACAGCGATCATGGACTGAACCAAAAGGGTTACAATAACAGTCTGCAGAAACAAGACAACACATACACACTGGATTCAGGTCCACATATGGTGGCAATTCATTCAATACCAATAAAAGGTGCACTTCCAGCACTAGAGGTAAAGGAAGACTGTCTATTAAGGATATCTAGAGTAGTGAATATAACTAATATAGGTCCATTTATTTGTTTGCATATGTCATTTCAGGAAGAGATATTTTACGACGTGAAGAGAAAAAGTAAACAGAAGAGGTGTAAAGGCAGAAGATACCATGGCCTTTGAGGATAACTGATTGTAATAGATTCTCTTTTGGTAAGAAATTTTTGACAATTTAATGAATATTAGAAAAGCTTTGTATAGTATGGATATATCAAAGTGCCATCATGGTAAAATGTTTTGCATTATTAAAATAGGCTTGTTTATATTACTCAATATTTTCAGAAGTGCTGAATGTCTTTACAGGGCTATAGAAATGCACTTTACTTATTTCTAAGATAGTCTTCCTTTATAGTTTTGAGCAGTATAATAATTTCTGTGGATAGTTGCCATTAAATTGATGAGATTGTATTTATCAGTGATGTTAATAAACCTTTTACGTATTCCACAATGAAAAGCTTGAGGTGAGAAGTAACGTAATGCAAAACTTAACTTATCAGAACTGGCTTTATGCTGCCATTTTCATTTCTCTCACCTCCCAGTGTGCAGATGGAAAATGCAGTGAGGCTCATTTCCTACTGCATATTTTCCATGTGTATTCACCTAATAAAGAATGGCTAGGGTAACCCATTTCCTCCCACAACACTTACTGTGTTGTTCATTCACAGCCCTTCAATGCAATTACAATATCTGTGTTCAGCTTCCAGCTAGCTGAACAAAGAAGACAAGACAGTAGGTAGCAGAGCTCATTTTTGGCACTCCTTTGGTTTATTTATTACTTTTTTTTTTTTTAAATGAAGGGCTGATTCTTATCTGTATGTAGACCCATGTAGACCCAGAGTAACGCTACTGCCAGTTGAGATCACAGACACATTTTGGCAGCATCTGATCTCTGCTGCTGTTGAAGGCAAAAGATACACAAATCGATTCCTGAATCTGGGCAACCTGCTGAGAGTCTGGCTTTATGTCTGTGAATCAGTGGTATTTTGATGACTACCTTTGGCAATTGTTCCCTAGCATTAGGTTAAACCTCAGCAATACTGTAAATAAAAAAAAAATGGAGTTGAACTTGGAAGGAAAATATTAAAAAAAATCCAATGGAAAAACTGTAACAGGAAAAAAAATACCAGGAAGATATTTGTCATCTGTTGTCTCAGTGTTTATTAATTATAAATTACAGATGGCACTTCGAACATTTGGCATGCTGAAGAAGAATAGTTACCTTTGGCAAACAGAGTTCCACAATAATAATAGAGTCAATTAGCTAGGAACACTCATTAATGAAGTTGAAAACTGACATGCCAAAAATACTGTGCAAGACTGAGGAGAATTATAGCACAGTGAGTGCCATTTGAGAAGCTGGCAATTCTGGTGTTAATCAAATGCATGAAATGTTGATATAAACAGGCATAGAACTGAGATACATGTTGAATGCAGGAAGTAAAATTTGCTTGAAGAGTGTTTATAGAAAACCTTGAAAGACAAAAACTTTGGAATTACATTAGAAAATAGAGGGCCTGATTCTTATACATTAAAAATAACTTAGTTGGACATAATGGAGTTACAGTGATTTAAACAAGCGTTTGTGAAAGAAATCTCTGGCCTGTGATGTTGAATGTGATAGATATATAATATTTTCAAGAGAACAAGAACCTGATGCTGAACCAGTGAAAGCTTTCCTACTGAACTCTATCACATAAATACGTAAGAAGTACCAGGCCCATCTTGTGCTGTTTAAGGGAAAGTAGATATTGGAAACAAAACTTAAGCCAGGCTCTTTTACAAAAGTAGTGTCAAATCAGAACACAGACTCAGTAACCTTTAGTAACTGAATCTAGCCTTCATCTTTTCCAATACACATTTGATACAAGAAATATATAACCTACAGAGGTGCACTGAACACCTATTGTCCAACACAATATCGCAGGCTGTGGAACACTTGCTAAGAACTGTCAAATACCCAAGACCTTGAACAGCTCAAAAGCCACAATTCCAGTGTGCCACATGGAGGCAGTATCTCCAACACCCTTAAACAACAGGGTATTAAACAACATTAAATGAACATTCCTAGATCATCATAGTAAGCATATCACACACCAGGTTCCAGGGTGGGGAAAAAACCTGTAGATCTGAACTGGGAGGGAATTTTCCTCCTAACCTACATCTGGTGACTGAAGGATATGAAGATGACAGTAGCAGTCATTTGTTGACTGAGATTCAATATATCAACATGATGCTTCCAACAAAACACAATGAAAATAAGTAAAAAAAGGTGAAAATGGGCTGAAGCTTGCAGGCTTGCCGCTTATCAGTCTGAGCTGACAGTGGCTACAGGACAACCCTCAGGGTTCTCTTAACCGTATGTCATTAGGGTATCTGAAGGTCTCACGGGTGTTAATTGAAGCTTAAGCCTAAGTGACCGCAAGGTTGGCTTTCTTATAAGTGTGCCACTGATTACCATTTCAGGATTTATGTTGTAAAACAAAGGAAATGTTTTATTACTCTGGGTCTACTTGGTGGTTTCCATGCTATCCATGCTTGCCAGTGTGTATATTCACTGAAATGAAGAATTATTAGAATTTTATCAAGACCTTGTAAAAAGGAAAAGCTCTTGAAGTTGTTAAATTCTTTTTCACTGTAAGCATGTCAAGTGAACTATTTTTAACTTTAAAATACTTTATTTAGAAACTGCAATTGCCCATATAAGGTAATTTTGCAGTTAACTGACAAATCCACAAATTTCTGATGTTTCATTTTAGGAAATAAAATTTATTTTGCTTCCAAAGACATTAAGGGCATCATGAAATTAGATTTAAGCCCACTGTATAAAGAGTTGCATTTGGGTCATTGGTAAAAACCTTCTCAGTATTTCAATTCTTTGTAACTTGTTGTTTTTAAAAATGAAACATTTTACATTTTCTCCATTTAGTTAGTATCAGCTAAGATTCAAAGATGTGTTATCCATGTACTTACCACAAATATTTATGAAAACTATATAAGCAGGTTTGATAAATCAGAGCCAAAGCCCTGTTAGCTGCCATTAAACTAGCTTATCCAAACATTACTCACTTTTCTACATATATGGCTAAAGAAAAAAAAAAAAATTAACCTGACAAAATGACTTTAATACAAGAATAAGACTTGCACATGTCACTAGAAATCAGCTCATTAAAAAGTTCATGCCAATGTTCCACTTGTACTTAAAACCCAAAACACCGCTTTAAAACTTAGAGGAAAAAGAAATGAGCATTTCCAATAGAGCAAGACCCTTTGTGCTTGACATAGAAGGATGGTGAATGCATCAACTCTTTCCGAGGTGAAAATACTCTACATTTTCCCTGATTAAATCTTAGGAGCCCCAGTCCAGGAAAGCACTTTAAGCACAAACTCCTCTGTTTTCTGAAACTTAGGTATCTGCTTCCCTTCGCAGACTTTAAAAAAGAAGTATAAGAAAGTGTTCTTAAGTTGGCAAATTGGCTAGGATACGTATATTTTGTATACAGTATGATCACTATGTTCCTGAAAACTGTTTTAGTCCAACAAGAATATGATTTATTTACCTAATCTGTAGCAAAGCTGGGTTTGATTTTATAGTCACCTTGCATGGTATGATTCTTATGGGAGCCCAAGCGAATTCTGCTTGCATTAAAGTGGGAAAGTCAGCAAATGCATCACATTGCCTTCCCCCCCCCCCCCCCCCCCCCCGTTATTTTAAGATTCTTGTTAAATGAAAGAATTTTAAATTTTATTTCTGCAGAGTCTGGGCAATTTCGATGTGCACAGTAATTTTACTAAGACATTCAAAATACATCACTTGCAAATGAATTTAAAATTTACTCATTTTTGACCCCTGGTTTATTAACTTCCTTGCCTTACATAGCTGCAGCTGCTGTCTTAGCACTTCAGTGTGCAGGAAAAACAGCTTATTGAATGAGCTGATGAAAAATCCCAAATAGAGTAATTCATTGTCACATTCATTAAACCTATTTAGGCAGCTGAAATTATACAGATCTGATGTCATACTAATGATGTCCATCATCTACATCAAACAAATACGAGGGACAGTGTTTTCTTCTCCAAGAACGTTTGATTGGGTTAATCTCCTCAGCACTGTCATAAAAAATCATGATTTGTCTATTAAAGTTCTTATTAGCTCAGACTAATTAATGTTAAAGGAGATCATGCATTTTCTGAATGTGTTACCAAGTAAAGTTAAAAGAAGGACATGGGAAATGAAGTGTGTGGATGGATCTCGGTGTTTACCACAAAATAAAATGTGAATCTGTCAAGCTGCAGACTGAAAAAAATTGCAGCAAACTTTAGTTTCTAGCTTGAATCTCAGCAATTGATTGTAACGAATATTAAAAACATAATTTATTCACCCATAGTCTATTTTGGCATGAAAAGATCCTAGAAGTACTCATTATTTTTGCTTCCTGCAAAATGGAAAGAAAAAAAAAATCACAATGAAAATCCAGAACAGGTTCTACTGATGCTTATGTCCATAGGAAATATTATATCATGAATTTCTCCACCTCTGTCTGTTATTAGAGCAGTGCCTTTTGTGGCTGCCAGTTCGCTACTGGCCATTGTTTGAGGCTTCCTTCATTGACTACGTTCAGTCTTCATTTAATGTGTCCTAACTTTTGCTATGTACTGTCTGTGGTGACATGATAACAATGCATATTCTTTTAGTGTCATAGAGATCTTATATTTTTTCCTATTATGCTTTTCTTATTATGTTCTGACATTTTCTTATATTCTGCATTTTGGATGTCTGTAGCAGATGCTAGGTCCAATGCACTGTTTTCATCTAGGAATCCCTTTTCTAAATCGACATTGTGTCAAACTGATCTGACAAATTCTGCTGCCAATTATGGGCATAATTTCAGTTTCTCCTCTAAGGAGAAGGGAGGTAATGGTACACTTACAGCCCTGTGCCTGGGAGCAGAATTAGCTGCAACATTTTTTTATGAAATGTAAGTGAATAAAAGGGGTTGATAAACACCACTCCCCATTTCCTCCTTATGCAGCTGGCAACTTTTGCAGGTCTCCAGGCAAGTATTCAAGAGTCTATACTAATAATTCTGGAAGTTAGACTAGGAACAGGTATATTTATGACTCAACCCTTCAGTTTTCATGTGTGCAACTCTACAGTGGCTCCCTCCTGTGGAAGGGCAGCACAGCCAGTTTCTCATGGGCTTCCAGGGAACGTCTGGGTGGTTCATTGCACTATATAAATTCAAAATACCTCCTTGGGGCTACGGGGGCAATGAAAATGAGGTGAAAAGTCTACACAGATGCTCTTATCCATTGAAAAAGCTCATTGTGGCTCAACTGGCAAGAAAGCAGCAGTGGTCCCTAGCAGCTGCCAGTAGCTGAAAAGGCACAGAAGAAAAGCCGCAGTTATCCCGGGACTGACCTATGCACACATTTTCATCGTCCAGCTCTGCAGAAGCATTTCTGAAGTAGCCCAGCCTGCATAACTCACAGTGCTGACCTCTAGTGTTGTGCTTACAGCTCACGCAAATGACCGTATTGAGCAGCTCGATGTAACTGCACCGGTTGGAGTGCCCGAAGCATTCACAGTCTTTCAAGGAAGAACAGAAATGTATACAAAATGTATACAGCAGCAGAGTCATAGCACATTACATGCTTAGTAAAAATGAACCATGAATAGAAGTATGAATGAATGGCACATACATGTTAATCAATGTAACATGGACAACAGCAGATGTTTATCTGCAATGAAAGTGAAGTTTGTTTCAGGCAGGTTAGCGTGACCCGACGACCATGGCATGACGTCAAAGGCTGGCTGTTGTTGGCAGAGCTGATGGAACTGAAGCATTTGCAGTTGTAAACCTTTCAGGGGTACTGGAGGCTCAGTTTCTGCTGATAGAAATGCATACCTTTTGCAGTCGAGATGAGTATAAATCAAGACATGGGAAAATCTTCCTCAGATTAAAAATATTAAATGCAGTAGACAAAACTGTCAAACTTCATCATGCTTAAATCCACACCCATACGCAAAATGAAAGCTTTGTTCCAACATAAATGGTGAATATACAAAAATACTACTGAAATTGGGGTATTCTAACTGATAGGCACCTCGGGAACCAGACTGTTTTATTTCAAGACCAAACAAATCTGTATTTTGACAGTTTTGGCCAGCACCTCCTAAAACAATTTACAGAGAAGAAAAGGAAAGAGAGGTGTTATTTAAGAGCTACTTCTACTAAACTGTAAGCATTAACCCATTTTTATATTCTGAGATGAAAAAAAATAGGGCTAGAAAAGATCATGATAACTCTGAAATGTGTACTGAATAGAAAGCATGAGTACTGCAGCCATCTGAAATGCAGCTGACATGACAGCTGCTTTTTAAAAACCTCTTCATTAAACAGAGAAAGCTAGTATGTTTTAGTCTTTAATCACAAGCAATGCTTGGCTTTATGCAGAAAGACAGAAATTAGAAGTGTACCAATATAGTTAGAGAAGGCACAGCTATGTTTTTTGTACAAAGCTTGTCTAAGTCTGATCACTCAGCTCGGAGTCTGAGCCCAGAATGAATGCAGGAAAGGTTATTAGGATGATCAGAGAAGTAGAGAACCTATTTAAAAAGTGAAGACTAGGATAATTTGGCTTGTGTATTCCAGGAAACTGAAGACAAGAGATATCACTGGGCTATGCATACATCAAGGAGATAGCCTTCTGCCCTCCTAAGTGAATATCTGCACCAGTGGACACCACTGGCATAAGAACAAATGAATGTTAACTGGCCATTGAGAAATTTCAGCTGGAAATTAGGAGATGGTATCTAGCCATGAGGGCACTGGGCTTCTCGAACACTTCCAATTTGTAGCAAAACCACTGATACTTTAGAGATGTAGTTTATTAACTGGTGAAAGAGATTATGGAATGTTTCCTGCAGCAATGGAGTACTGGATGCAGTGACTTGGAAAGGTTTCAAGGTCTTGAAGTTAACTTAACCTGTAATTAGATAAAGCTGTAGCAGAGAGTGTAAAATATTTCCATATATGCCAGGGGCCAGTCCCTGTGCTGCCTTTCCTGTGGTATGCTGCTGAGTGAGTGGGGCCACCTCCTGAGCCCATGGACTGCTGGAATAGGGTGCCAAATACAATATTTGTGCCTGTCTGTATTTTTATGAAGGAATAGCAATGCACACCTAATACATACATATTTCTTTAGCTGTTGTCTGATGTAGTAGACCGTAAATGGAGAGCATCTTTTCTTACACTGTACAACAGTTAGCATAACGTGTTTCAGTGTTCAAGAGCTGCCTTTCTGCTGCCAGGAAACATTAATTCAATTTGCATATAAACATTTAGTTAACATACATGCATTCTTGTTCTCTTCAGAGTTATGTTGCTAAACTGATGTTTTGTGGTTCACACCAACCTGACAATTTTGATGCCTGTAACTGCTGGAGCACAATAAAACATTTGGTGTATCATGTTAACACTTGACATAATTGAGTGGGGAGGAAAAAAAGTGTTAATGTTTGTTGTCTTTGCAGCTGGTTGGTATGATTCAGCATCTCAGCCACCTAGCAGCATTTCTCCCGTAGTATACCCAGTTCGCTTGAGCAAAAACTGTGTGGGGCAGAAGCAACAGATCTAAAAATGGAAACGCACTAGCAAACAGGAGTTGCAGGAAAAATTATTACAATTGTAAGTTATTATGTATTTGCTTTTTTAAATAAGGAAGACTGGTTAGTGATAAGCAACCTGATCCCTCTGAATCTCAGAATGTAGGTGAATTTAGAAGAAATAACATACCTTGCTTTTTGAATCAGTAACAGGCAGCAGAATATTACATTTTTATATTTCAAAAATATGCAGACTATATAGAATTGCCAGTAAATCAGCATATATTATATAATATTTTGTGTTTAAAGTAGCAGAAAGAAATCGAGAATATTCTGTGAATGAATGACTGCACTACTTTCACCCTGAAACTGTGATATGACCTTCAATAGTATTACTACTACTCATAAATAGTCATTACAAAAGCACAGGAAACAAAGCTGCACATAAAATAACTCACTCTGATCCAAGTTCTGATTTGGACTGAAGAAACTTCTAATAATTATGAGGGATTTAGTTTGATGTACACACATGTTCCTAAATGTATACAGAAGGGCTACTTAGGTTCAGATGTGGCTTATCAACATTAAAGGTTAGCAATGAGACCAATTCTTATACTTGGTTGCACTCCTATGGGTATTCCTCTTTTGTAATAACTGTGCTGTGTGAAAGAAAGCTTTTGTTTCGAAGTTAGCTTATCAGAAAGCTACGTGAGATGCTACCCTCAACCACTCACACATAACATGTAGAATTGTATTCAGCATCATGCCAGCTGGGAAGGTAATACCTGTCAGTGCTGTATGGCCTTTCTAGCTTATGTGGTTCATCTTAACCAGCACGCCAAGAGCAGAAAACAGCCTGCTTATGGGCTTGTCAGAAACACAGCTTAAGGTTTTTAGGTACATGTCTCTGGCTACCAGCCCAACCACTTTCATGCACTGACAAAGTCATGAAATCATTGAAAGAGATAGGGAAGTATCAAAATCAGGCTGCAAATGGTTCACCAACAATGAAGTGACATGAACTTACAGTGGTAGAAAATGCTGCTTTCAGTTCTGAGTACAACATGTCAGACAAGACACAGATAAACTAGAGACAATTTAAAGCTGAATAACAATAAGGAGTAAATTGTTTGGAAAATAAAACCTCAGAAGAGAGCTAAAGATAGGTTTAATGCGAGGGAAAAGGGGAGAAGAGATAGCCATGTTAGATTTGATAATTGTCTTTGGATGATTTAGGAGCTGACAAATCCCTTGCCAACTCACAGAAAGATTGACTGTATGATCCTTTAAAGACTATTTTCAACACAATGATTCTATTGCAACAATCTTGATCCCATTGTAGAAAGCATGATAAAATTACCCATGGAAGGGAGGCTCATAAAGAAACTGATAATTTACATGTTTTGTTTCTATAAACTGAATACCTTTTTTCCCCATTATAATGCTAGGCATTTTCATCTTTGAGATGACATACTATTGTGCTGGGGGCACAAGGTTCAACTGAAGCTTCAGCTGCAACCAATAAAACATGAAACATAATCACATGAAACAATAGTAAACACATGGAAGGGAAGCATCGCTTTTCAACTAAGACAGATAATACATGAAACAGCTACCACTGTCATTTTCTAATTAAAAGCACAAAAAGTCTTTCAAGAAAAGTGTATTCAGAAATTATTATATTTTTTTCTTTTTTTATTTTCCAGTAACTCTGTGTTTCTCCTCCATACACTAACAAAAGGTAAACAAAGGAGATTTCATTGTAACCTTAGAAATGACCTGCTTCATAACAAACAGTACAGCTTGTTATCAGGATCTCATCAAATGTACCAAACTAAGTTCAAATATTTCTTAATATCCCTTTTTTTCTTAATATATATTTCATGAATAATGAGATATTCACAATACCTACAGAAAGACAAAACATCTTTATACATACTCTTTACAGATAATTTGATGAGGAAAAACAATGAGAAGGTCTCAGGGTTCAGACTGTGAATGACAGATATACAAATGACACAAGTTGCCTGTAAGAGCAAATATTGGCATCCTTCATTATGCCCATCTAATTCCATTGTTTTGATAAAACACTGAAACATCAGTTCGAAATATAATGCCTGTATTCTGAATTTGCACACTGTTACGATAAAATGAAGATGTAAGGCACACTTACAATGCACTAAAAGACATAACTATGCATTACACTCCGTGGCATTTATAGACACTTCTCGAGGATACGGACAACAATTTTTAATGTATTGTTTGCCCTCAACTAATCTGCTTATGTATCCTTTTGTACAATTTATGCATATCAGTGAGGAAAAAAAGACTCTAACAAGCGTCTCCTTCCTAGGCAGCAATCTGAATAGTCATATTCATACATTTAACTCCCTTAAAAACAAATTCCATGTCACCTTATATGCCAACAGTGACTGTCGAAGAAGCGTATTTATTATTTTATTTGTATGGTTTATGTGACTTAATGCTTCTGTTGTTGTTAATGAAGATGCCTCACCAGTAAGCTGATGGGTACACTTCACAGATATTCCAGATTCATACAGTGCAATGTTTTCACAACACAGAGCACTATGGAATCACTGTATGAATCCAAGAATTCCTACCTCTCTTGTGGTTTGCAACTTGAACAGAAGAAACAGTTGACATAGCTAATTTGGGAGCAACTGGATAGGTAATAAAATGAACAGTAAATTAGAAAAGATATCACATAGGAACAAATCAAAAGATCAAAATATTTTCTAACTTTTAAATTAACTTTAACAATGGCTACTATTTTATAAGGAAAGAGTGAAAGGGAAAATGAGTTATATACTATCAACCATTGAATCATTTGAGCTATAATATCCAAGATAAACGGAACATAACTCACATCTAGACACTTCAACAGTTTTGTGTTAGAGGTTATTTGATGATTTCTCCCAGTCCATGACTAATGACTATATGATAACCAGAATGGTCTGCAAAGGGTTTTGTTAAATTTACATGTATATTTTTTTCTGGCCTAATAGCATAAACAAAGAAAACACAATAAAATAATGTTAGGAATAGGCAGATTTCTGTAATTATTCTCTTCATACACTAGCCTTGAGTGGAATATTTAATTTACAATAAATGTTAAACACTGCAACAGCATGCTCTAACACATAATCTGAATAGAAATGCTTTTAAGCTTTTCTGTTTTGTGCTCCCTAAAAAAAAATAAATTCCTAAACCTCTTATTTTTGGGGGAGAAACACTGAATAGTAATTTTGTGCTGTTCAAGATGTATTTTGCAATGAAGTTTTAGATCCCAAGCAGTATAATTAAGCTATGAAATCCATGAGAAATGCTAATTATCATTTCAGTGGGAATGTTTTGATTTAAAATTCCTGTGAATAATGTAGGCTAATTCTTACAGAGAGCAGAGGAGCAGAGATCAGTCTGGGGTTGTTTTTGTTTGTTTAAGGAACACATGCAAAAGCTTGGAAAATATAATGCAGGCTAAATGAAGTTATCTGAATACTAAGTATCACTTAATCAGGGATATTTAATTTAGAATATATGCAGATAATGCAAACTAAAGTACATTGCTAATACTTACAGAGAGCACAGATCAATTAGTGTTTTCTGTTTTGTTGGGCACATTGAGACTTGTATATATAACACAGTAGATTCTATGTATATGTTTTGATATGGCCACTGTGATCAATAGATTTAACTACCGCCCTTCCAATGTTATTCCCCAACAGATTCCCAGTACATCTTGTTCAGTTTAGTAGCTATTTTCTAGATCACCTTTTCACTAATTTTATTCTCCATTAGTATGTGTTATAGCACAGAAAGGACACCCTTTAAGAGCCAAAGCAAGCCACAGGCCAAATTTCTGCACAGATTTTTTTTGAGCAAAGGGCAGTAAATAACGAGAACAAAAGGATGTTATTTTTTATAACGAACAATCATTTTGAGATGTGAAGTATAGCTGAATACAACTTCAAATAATAAAGCATCTTACTTTTATTAGTCATCTTAAAAAGTTGTTCTGTCTCATTTAATGCTAATCAATATGCCACCGCCTGTGTGTAATCTTTTGTGTGTCACTCACACTGCAGACAGTTGTGAATCTGTCCTGCAGAGAACCTGCTTGTATTGCGGATGGCAGGCAAGCTAAGAATGCCTCTTAGCTCATTTCGGAAAACAAAGTGGAAAGAAGACATTAAAATGGGTTTGATGTAGACAATGACAATCTTTCTCACTCAAGAATCTCAAAACTTGCTCAAAATATAGAGTGTTGTCTAAACAAGTGCAACATTATCTAGAGTTTTCTACATATCAGTACTTATAACCTGTGCATCTACTTTTCCAGACTTTTTGCAGTGATGATGTGCACAATCTGAGTGTTGGAAGACTTTTCAGGTAAGATTTTGTTTATGGTTATTTTCTCCAGAATAGTATTACTTAGCATCCTAAGAAAAATTATTTGGATTATAATTGTTACTATTTTTGCCACCACGTGGGACTTCCTGAAAGGAATTTCGGTAATTTTAGACCACTAGGAATTTTACAGCATCCTACCTTGGTTTGGTTTAGAAACCTCAAGGGAAGAAATATTCGGCCATATCCTATCAAACTTTGAAGGATCTGCATGCATCAGGAAAAATCAGGTTTTGTTATTTACATCTGTTATATTGTTCTAAACAGGCAAGCATATGGACAAAGACATAGAATACAAACACCCACTACTGGACTAGTCTAGGTTGCACTTGAGCAGTACATGACTCCACAGTGAACAAGAAAACAAGCAATTGATGACTCCCAAAACACCAAATGGACATAAAATACTGTGCATAGCAATTTATCTTCTGTTGTTTAAAATATAATTTTTCTTGGTGAGAAGATATCCTAGACCAATATATGTGATTCTAACACCAGAAACAAAACAGGAACATATTCTGTTAAATCTTTGTAGAGATAAAATGACAATATCAGACAAATATGGATGTCTTACCAAAGATTTATACCTTACCATAATAGCCTGGTTTAGGGCCTTTCGAGTAAATTATATTTGTGTTATCAGAAGAAATACATTTACCTGCAGAGAGGGCTTTTTCTTTTCCTCTCCCATTTTGTGTATTGTGGCTGTTTCCTATCACCTCTACTGCTATATTTTACAGTTTGATTTTTTTAATAAGAACATTGAATGATTCCATTTCTTATAGGCTCTACGTAATGTGTTACCTACACATAGAAGCATTGTGTCTCTCAGCAAAATAATTAATTATGTTTCTTCATAGCTTCATCTCCTTTGGTCAATGTGCTTCAGGGATGGGGTAGTGGGGAGTGATAATCCTTAGCAGAATGGTACTCAGTGTTGGAGCTGGGGTTATGTAAAGGGGATGGGGTTGTGGGAGGAGGAAAGCAAGCTTTTACTTGGGCCTTGATCTAGGAAATGGTATTTATACTCTCCTTATCTTTCTGTTATAATCTTTCATCTGTCTAGGTTTAAACGTCAGATCTGGACCACATTTTTATCATCTTCTGTGAGTACTGCAGTGGTTGCGTCCCTTCTGAGCTGAGCAGAGTCTTTCTTAATTGTCACATCAACCTAAATAGTGGTGATATTAGCTGGGAGAGAGCTATTTCTTCATTTCTCCATGCAAGGAACTTGAGCAGTGAGTAGATTGGAGTTGTCACAACCTGGTTGCCATTAAGGGTCTTCTAGGTCTTTTGGAATAAGGTGTGTTTCACTGTTATGTCCACCTTAGCAGAAGACCTGCAGGGATGCTATGACAAAAATGATTTCAAACATCTGATGTGGAAAGAGGACATGATTTTTTTTCCATAGTATTTTCTGACTCATTTGTTAAGGTGAAGAGAAATCAGCTGTGTGGGGATGGCTGTCCCAGAAGTGCTCCCCTACAGGGAACAATTCAAGGAAAGGATGATGACCTGTATTGTGCCATTTACTGTCAGATAGTCTTCTGCAATTAAATCGGTCAAGTTGTGATGTAATCTCATCATTACATCATATTCTTGCATTTTTGTGCTTTACAGTCAAGAACATGGGAGAACGAAAAACTGAGTCAGTGTGGTAGATTCTCAAACAGTCTACGTATCGATCAAAAATAACTTGCCTCTACTGGTCAGATCCACCAATTCACACACATAGGAAGTGCAAACACAGTAGGCAGATTGTATGACAAAAAGTATCCAAAAGTTGTACTTACTGAGGTGGCATGAGAACCCTAGCCCACTGAAAGACTGTAATTCCATGCACCTGAGACACCACATTCCTCCTGGAACACTGACTGGTTATGTTAAAGAAGTTTCAAGCACACACAGACAAATTACTTGCACAGTTAATTCACTGTTAAAGTTTTGGTAGCTTTAGGAACACTTAAGTTTGACCTAAAGATTTTAAAGAAACTGGACATTAGAGAATACATATAAAAATCAGGAGCTAAAAAAGGAAAAGCAATCTTTATTAACTAAATTGTCCTGTTGTCCCATGACCCTTTTTCTCTTTTAGCCATCGCGCAACATCAGGTTTATTGCATAAAACCTGTAACATTTCAAATCAGAGCTTCAAATATCCTGCTTTTGTTGTTGAATACTGTGTAGCACACCTACTCCAAAAATTCACATGCACAATGGTCTTCAACTGAAATGGCCTAGATATTACCAGAAGTAATAACATCAAAGCTTTGTAATGCCTTAGGACTAACCTTCTGGAGTATCTTTCATTTAATTCACTATAATTCCTATAAAGGAAATAAAATATTTTATATAATCGGATTAATATAATCAATAATATTTCACATACAATCTTATTCTGATGATTATTTCCCAAGTAACCTTGTCTTGTCCAAATACAATCATTGTATGACAGCAAAATCAGTGTTTCATATTTCTTACTAATCCTATAAATGTTATAGATCTGTGCTCATTTTTGCAAACTTACTTAAGATGGAGGTTGTGACTTACTGCAAAATAATTAAAAATTCCCTGACCCTTCAAATTAGATTACATAGAGCTGAGTTTCTTAATGAACACTCAAAACAATAAAGAGCATGTTTACAGTGCCTGAGGATTACCAATTAATTATTATTAGTAGTGATTATTACTAGTTATTAGTGATAATTATAAGCATCTTAGAAGGGACTTCTAAATGTCATTTGTTCCACCCTTTACTTATAGCAGGGTCAACTTCAAAGTTAGATGAGGTTGTTCAGAGTCATATCCAGCTGAGACCAGCTGCTGTCTTAAGTGTATCTGGGCTGCTTGATAATGTGGTTTATGCTCCCAAGGATTTAATGCTTCTATTATGTGCCTTTTTTTTTTTTTTTTTTTTTTTTTTTTACACTTTGGTAAAGATAGTATTTTTTTTCCTTAAATCCTTATTCATGGAATGTATTAACACCAAGATTACAGGTTTCTTGTTATCAAGGCTTTTCTTTTTTTGAAACGTTATATTTTTATTATCATTATTATTTAAATTGAGACAACATAAAATGCTTTATCTACAAAGGTAGGTGGAGATGTCTAAGTCAAAGAATGTTGACTGCCATTCCCACAAGTATATTGGAGCACATGAGTCATCCTTTGAACAGACACTAAGAAGATTCATTTAGCAGCTAGTTATTCTTTTATAACTTGTGAAAATATTTCTAGTCCTCAGTGATTACCACTAGAGTTTTATTTATAGAGAAGTTGACTCAAACCAAGCTTTTCCAGAACAGTTCCATGTATGGACACTGTATTCTGTAATTAAAGCAATTATTTGCCAGAATAGTTAATGAATTTTGGTATAGGTATTCTAGAATATATAGAGATTTACTGTAATATATTCTATGCCTGTCATTCTGGGCAAACAAGGCTACAAAAGGTGAAAAAGAGTTTCCAGAAGTACATTTTTGTGTTATTATTTAAAAGTGAAGCTACTGTAGGCAACTTTAAGAGTAGAGGTATGTGAGCTATATGAGTGAGCAGAAGATCAGATATGGTATTTTAAATTTGCATTGGAAATTTCTGCATTTTTCATTACTATTGTTCCAAAGCTGATTATATCCAGAAGGTAACTCTTGGGAAAAAAAATAAATCTTACTTTCAGGAAGTAAGGAGAAACTGATTGCATGGTATTTTTTAGGTATATGACACTTTCCTTTCTTTTTTTTTTGGATATACATTATCGGAATTGCCCATGATATAAAATAAAGTCTGTCTTAAATATTCACTGGAAATGCAGTCTGCACCATGGGCTACATTATGTTTTCAGATTGGGGAAACAGTGGAAATGAACAGGTAGTTTCAGCCTGATTCCAACCAGACAGCTGAACAGAAAAAACACCTTTCACGATGTCAGCAGAAATTAATCAGCACTTTGCCGATTTCTCACTGCAACAAAGTCCTGAGCTGACAGTAAAATGAAAATGCATTCTCAGTGAGAGGGGTGTCCTTCCTTGGGGATGAAGAGCACAGCTGATGGCCTGTATGAAGACTACATTTTTGCCTGGGCATCTGCAGTCTATGGCAGACTTAGTGCATTTTCATCTCCTGAACTGTTTCTGCTGACCTGGTCCACAAAAAAGGTATTTGCTGAAAATTACTAATACTAAATCCATAAGTCTAAAATAATGCTTATTCTGATGGCAGACAGGGAACACTTATGTTGACAACTATCGTTCCTTAATTTATAATAACAATAAGGAACCCTAGTGAGGGACTCTGATTAAGATGTTTTTTAACTTTCATTTGACTTCTATTTAAAGCACAAAAAAGCATTAAAAATGTTAATGTAAGCTTAATGATTTTAGTAGAAGTCCATGTTTCTAGTCATAGAAAACAGGCCTTGCACTCCCTGTTTTAAACCATGAATTGAGAGCAAATATCTGCTCTAAAATACAGATGTCTGCTGAGCACAACAGAATTATACTTATGAAGGTGGGTTTAATTATTAATATTAGAGAAAAAAAATAGGATTAATTAAAAAGAACACTCACTGAAATCAATGGCAGATTTAGTAACTGCTGGCATAACTGAGTATTTATATCAGATCATATTCCATCACCTATTGCAAAAATTACACTATCATTATTACAGAATTTCTATCTCATTAGATATGGTTGAATTTATGATAACCTACCTCACATAAAATTTGCCTTTCAACATTTTTATAACACTGCAAAATCTAACCCATCAAAAGGGAAGAAATAGTGAAAAAGTTTTTTAAAAAATCACCCCTTTATTAAGTTTTAAAAATATATTTGGCCAATATTAGGCAATTTTTTTGGAGCAATGTAGGAAGTTTCATACCTGTTCCTTTGAAGAAAGGAGAATTCTGCATATATGTGAAGATGTGGTTGTTTTATGGCAGCTCCTCAGCCATAACAGCTTTTCTAACTGTTGGAAAAATTTAAATGTAATTAGTCCTTTATGTGTCCACTTGTCTTAGAGTAAAATAAAGTGATCTTTTTATAGGCTTAAAAAAATATCCAATGATCCAGCTCTGGAAACTTTTAGATATCACCAAAAAAATCCACTGATTTTAACACATGTGTTGGCTAATTCTCAAACTAATGAGATCTGAGGGAATATTCTTAAATTGTAAGTATTTCCACTAAAATGATTGCAAAAGTGCGCAATGAATTCAGTTATTTTTGGAAGGAAATATTTATTTACTTTCTCATGACCAAAAAAGTAAATTATTTCATTTATAGTTTGTGGAGGTTGTTCCTTTTTATTTTGACTGATTCTGTGTTTTCCTACAAAGATGCTGAAATTGGCTGGTCAACTAGGATTATTGTACAGTAATTCACAACTGATGAAGAACAGTAAATCAAGATCTATTTTAAAAATCAGCATGCTGATTTGGAAACTTCATTCTTCCCTTACACTCTGTGAAATAAACTGATTACATGTCTAAGGGACAGAAGAAGAGGAGAGGGTAAAGTATAGAAGTGCATTTTTTCCCTGCAATTTCTTTCCAAGCTTTATAGATAATTATATTTTACAATATCTATGCAGATCACATCCACTCTCTATAAACTTCTCTGAGTAACTGTAGCTAAACTTACATATTGCAAATGCAATGTGTACATATTGAAATGTTGATATCTTCTTTTCCATAGTGTCCTATCACTTGATTGTTTATTTATGGTTAAAACAAAGATAACTGTGCACTAAGCAATTTCCCACATATTACAGCAAATAAAAAAGTACTGAAAAGACAGTTTGACTGATACATTGTTTCTAACTAATCAAAAATGCTGAAGGTAAACTGGGATGATCAATACCAAACTGTATGTGGCCATGCCTACTAGACTGGTGAGAATAGCTCTTCTTATCTGTTAAAATTGGTGGATCTGGCAAAACAAAATCAAAAGCTCCCTCAAATCCCACCCACCAACCCATCAGAGCTCCCCAGAGTAGTGTCGGTGGTTCCCAACCCTGCACTTGAAATCTCTCTGCACAGAGACAGTTTGTGCTCAGTGTTGGGGTCAGCGTAGGTGCTCTACTTACTGCTCTTCAAGGGCAAAATCCTACTTATACAGAAGAAAACTGGCTTTTTAAATGATTCCTAACAGGAAAATAAACTATTCATGATGTCTTTTATTGGAATGTTAAATTTCTTTCAGATCCAGTGTTTAAATGAGGGCATTATACCACGTAGGGTATCAGTATTTTCTTTCAACCTAGTAATGTTTTAATATAATGGAAAATCCAATTGTTAAAGTGAAAAATTCTGAGTGCTTCAAAGTATTACAGGAGGGAAAAAAAATACTGGCTTGATATTGTAATCAATTACTTAGATAAGTCCATTGCCTTTGACTAGGAGCCTGATTAGCAGTATTATTTATTAAGAAGTCAGATTTGGATAAAATTGAATTGAAATGAGAATATTTTGCTAGTATGTCCAGAATAATATAGTTTGAAGACAATATTTAAATGTTCTAAGGAGATAAACATCTTAATGGTCTCTCAACAGTACAGCTCTCTCTGTAAAACTTGACCTCAAATAATAATAGAAAGTAATGTACAACCTAGTTATGCATGTTTATATCCTACTGATGTATGTGGGTGTTGTGTATACTCTAGTTCAGAGCTTGGCATTATCATGGCATTGATCCCATAACTAAATTTAATGAGAAAACTTGGTTACTGCAAGGGAGCAAAATCAGGTCCAAAATACTTTGTATTGCTATAAAACAAACAAACAAAAAATAATCCACTAGTATTTACTCTCACAACCTTTAAAGGTATATATTTACCACATTAACATTTCATAATAAATATGTAAAACAAATAAAGCTGCACACGCATGCTGACACTATTTTAGTTCTAGAAAAATACCTACTAGATCTTTCAAGGTTAAGAAAACAATAATAGTGGTCATTCAGATTTTTTTTCACTTCTGTGTCTTGCATTTGTTGTAATAAAAAAAAAAAAAAAAGTTCTCTTAATTTAAAATTGGCTATAAAGAAGAACAAAAACATAGGACCAAAGCAGAAAATACCATCTGATTATTGTGATTGTATCTTGCACTTCAGTGCACGGTCTGTCTCTAAACTCTGGCTCATCTGCCACCAGCCGGCTTTAAGGTGATAATCACCCACACAGAGCTATTTGCACATCACGTCTATCCTATCCTGTATCTAATTATACCCTTTATAACAAACTGCTTAGCATAATTAGTGGAGATATGCTTTACAGGAATAAAGACAGAAGCTATAGTTTAGAAGATTCAGCTTTTCAAAGGCATACATGTACAGATTAGTAACCTTGGTATATGGTTACAATAATGAACATTTTGATGCTTTAGTCTATGTAAAATTGGTTCAATCATTACTTTAGCAAGTACAATAATGTAGTTTTCGGAATATTTACATACTATATATAAGCATTGTTTAAAATTATGAAGTGGTTTTGGGACTCATTAATTGCGAACACTTTCACCAGTATTTTTCCAGACATGGCTGAAAAATGCTGAAAAGGCCAGCGCTGGAATCAAGAATGCTGGAAATGATCAAAGAACCTATTATTCAACTGATAGACAACAGCAGGTACAAATGACCTTAATGGGAAAGCTCTGATTTTTTTTTTTTTTTTTTTTTTTTTTTTTTGTCTTTTTCTCCTAGATGATCAGAAAGGATGTTTACTTAATGACCACTGTCTTCAAACTTTAGTGATGAGCTGCTTTAGCACAAGATCCTTTGAGGTAAAAAAGGAATAGAGAATGATATGTGCACACAGGTAAATATATTTAATTTCTTGTTTCTTGCTTTCAGTGCAGTCTTAAATTGTTAAATGAACATCACTTGCAGTGGCATCTTCTTTGTGTGCTGGCAGTTTAGTCTTGATAACCCCCTGCCCCAGTGCCATCCTCCTCCTATACTAGGAAAAGCTTGAAGCACACAGAAGCCAATAACCCCCCGTTAGTGTTTGCTGCCAGGCAAAATAAAACCCAAACTGTATCTCCTGAGAGTAACTTGGAGACTTCCTGTCCCCAGATGGGGAAAAACTCTGCTGATATGAACGCAAACATCATATTAGCATAGACAAAAGAAGAAAACATGCAGAATCCATTAAAGCAGCCACAACTAGTCAATCTTGTTTGGTTTTATGTGTTAATTGTACTTCTGTTAAATTCTCTTAGAGACTAGGATAAATTTAAGGGTTCTATCCTTGTTTAACAATAATTCTGCTGTTTCTATTTTATAGGAAAGGTCTTCAGAACATTGTGCAAGTAGAACTATTTTCTCCCTGAGGTATTTAAGAAAAAAAATACATGACAAAAAACCAGCAGAGTATCAGTATTTACTTGTGCTCATGAAGAGATGTTCATGTTTCACCCTTTCCAAGTAGGCAAAGAAATTTGTTGAATTTTACCTCATATTATTCCAAGACATTTACAGCAGAGTAAAGATAAAGCATAGACTTGCAGAAACTCTTGTATTTCCTATGGAATGTTAAACAGAATTTTCTCCATTTGTAACAGATAAACTGTACTAATCACCCCAGTGTAAAATACAAGGAGGTCAACAATGCATCCTTTCAGGTCACCATTGTTTAAAAGGTATTTGAGTTTCCCTATTAAGTTTTCAAAGGCCAACATCTGCTGATGCTCAGAAATGGTAGATGTGATGACAAAGGCTGTATGGAGTGTGAAGTGATAAAACAACCATAGAGTCCATGCAACACAGTACTAAGATACTACAGCACAACCAAACTCCAAAGAGCTATTTTCCCATTCATCCCATTTCTGCTATTAATGGCAGGAATACTCCTGAGGACAGTGATATAAACTTCTCTTTAATTTAGTTCATTTTTTGGCTTATAAAATATGTGTATAAACACAAGGCTTTGAAAATAGCGCATCACTATGCATTTGCAGTCATGCAATACGAAGGGAGATAGTACAGTGGGAAAACTACATTATTAAGATTGAAGGCTTTCATTCACACGTTATTGATGCTGTTTCACTATTTCAAGCTGCAAAACAGATGCTGCAGCATTCAGCTGTCAAATCTCCTCTCATTTGCAAGGAGGCTACTTTTGATGGCATTTAGCTTGCTGTCTAGAGCTTAACAAATCAGCACCATTCATGAGCTTAAGTAAACTGAGCTAATTTATAAATTGACAGACCTGGCCCTGCATCATAAAAAGCTAGGCGGTTTTATCCAAATTATTAGAAACTTTTCAGTTGGACAACAGGTATGGCAAATTGCATTTTACTACTGTGATAGTCCTGCATCACACAAGTCATGTCTAAAGCCTCTGCAAAGCTGTGGGGAATATTCTTTCAGTCAACTACAGCAGAATCCCATTTCTGTCTCCCTCCTTTATTTGTAATCAGCTAACATATTGTGGCTATGTGCACTTCTCAGCTATGGAACTCGGCTGGACTCAGAGCTGAGCTACTGTGCACTTAGTCCCTTTAAGTGTTCGATGTAATCATCACTTTCACTGATATAGTAGTTCTTTACATAACAGAGTTATAGTTTTGTTGTAGTTTAAGTGTAATATTTTGGTGCTTTAATTGCATATAGGAAAGCAAGATTTTTGAAGGAACACAATTCTGTTTATTTTGTGGAGCAAAGCCCAGTTCAAATGCTGCTGGAGTTAATGCAAAGATTCCAACAGATACATTGCATTTGCTAAGCTACTTCATAAAAATGATAACTCTTCCATTTATAAACTCTTCCATTTGCTCTTCAAATTTACACACACATGAAAATTAACACTTTTTTTTTGGGAAAAGATGCTCAACAAATAGTGTCTTAATTCTCTGTATAACACTCAGTTTTATAGCGCTCAGTTTTCCTCTGTGATCAGAACTGATCAGAAAATCTGCAGTTGAAGGCAGATGTGTTGTCAGGAGTGACATTCTCTCTGACCATACAACAGAGGAAGGCCAATACACAGCCCCTGCACTACAGAGCATGTTTTCAGAGGAACATCAACGACAACAGAAAGGGATGGTGGGAAATTAGATCCAGGAAGCTGAATGACAATGCAAAACAATACTGGTTTCATTACTTACTACCAATACTGGAAATACTGGGTATACCTGTAGAGAAAGAAAACAAAAAAGTATAGTTAGCTGTTTGCTGTGGTTCACCGAGCTGTTACATCTAAGATTCTGAAAAATGTTCATCCTAATTTTCAGAATATTACATCAATACATAATTAAACCAAAGCAACTAGCAATATGTACCCAGTCCTTTATAAATGCAGAGTCTTTAGATTTTTCAGTACAAGGCTGCAGGGACCACTAAAATGTATTGACAGATGGGGATTTCTGGGACCTACACCAACTCTCTGAACTTCATGAATTTCTTCAGAACAATTTTATATTTCAACTAATCAGCCATTAGGTTTAATGCTCTAGATAAAAATATCAGTCATGCATATATTATGCAGATCTAGGAGAATAATATAACCAAGGGATAGATGCATTCCTAACTGCTTTGGCCAGCTGCTTAAATCAGTTCTGTCGCATTAACTGTGTATAGCTATTTTTTTCCTCTTTTACCTGTTGGTTATCTAAATTAAGCTATAGAAAAAAAAGGTAACTGAGCGAAATGATCTAATGCATTAGGTTGGTCTTATTGACTAAGCTTCTCATTGATTTTTTTTTTTTTTTTTTCCTCCTCTGGCTTTCATTTCAATTCCTAAGTTGAATTAATGCAAGAAAACCATTCCAGAGGCAGGTGAGCTTCACCAGAAGAGGTGGAGCTGCTGAAGAAGAAAACTCCTCTGCAGGTTTAGAAATGTGGGATCTCGTGTTGCATGATGCAGTCCCAACATGTAGCTTTTTGTCGAGTCTGTCATGAAAGGTGTTTAGCACAAAAATATGGACACAAAATCTTTCCTGAAATGCCATTTTATTTAAATTAAATGGCATTACTAATGGCACTATTGCTAGTTGCTCGGGTTAAAGTCACAAATTACATATTGATATTTATATCCTGGATATTTTCATCCTCTTAGTTAAATACAGTTTGCCTTTTGTTAGTTTTATTGATCTTTGATGGCATGCATTTTACTGCAGAAATCTGTCTGTGTCTCCATTAAACATCTGCTGTACTTCTTTCAACATCTATCTTGAAGTTCCTTCTTACTGTGAGATGCTATGGACCTCATTCTGCAATTAAGCAAACTGGAGTGAAGTTTATCTTGGAGATAAATGATATTCACTGTAAGCAAGGTAGTAGAGCCAAGCTGGGAACACTTCTGAGTGGCATCCTAAGACAATGCTGAAGTAATTGTATTTGCAAAATGGCAACCATAACCAGGTCTTTTGTGTTTCAACACAACAGTCCTGGGGCATATATTAGACTTGCAGCTCTCTGGTTTCAAATGCTATGGAACTGGTGGTCTGGCACAATGCTGGACACTGCATTGCAGACAGCACCTGCTGCTAACCGAGCCCCACACTCAGATGCTGTTTACAAACTTAATTATTTCTACATCTGCTGAGATTAACATGTATTGTCCAAAATTGTAGAATTATGAGGTATTAAAAGCTAAATAAAAATATCTAAATGTAAAAAAAAGTCTTTTTTCCAGTTAGGATAAAGTAAGAGAACTTCTGTTCTTTTGTCTTAATTGTTAAAAAGGCAATCAAATTTTCAAATAATTTTCCCTGATGTTTCAATAGCAGCTTGTTTACATTTTTGCAAGTCATTGTAGCTGTTTTAAATTAGCAGGAGTCATTTTGCTTCATACACTGACGAAAACTGCACAAATATTAGATAAAATACAGATCCTGTGTTCTCGCACTCACACTTTCACTGTGAAAATGGTATTTGTATTTCCTCTGGGTATACTCCCCCGCCTCAAACCTCTTTCTCTCCCACACTCACTCACAAATATCCTTTCCTTTCCCTCCTGAACAGATTGTAGCAAAGGGAGAGGTTTTCCTGCAAGCCTGCTCTCCTCATTTTACTGCATTTCAAAATTTTCAATGAATTCAGTGATAAATGCTTCCTGGGCAGAGAATAATGAAAACGAGATGCCTGCTAGCCTGAAGGGCTCTGTGTTAACCTTGCAAAGTTGTCTTCAGGTTCTGTTTGAAAAGCTCTTTAGCTATTTCTGTTCAGAGTTTCTGGGTTGGTGTGATCTTCTGCAAGCAGCTTGATTTTTGAAATACCAGGTATCCCTGTGTGTGGTGAGTGGCCTTGATAGTGCACTACTTTATGTTCTTTCTGCTAACAAGAGTGAGAATGGCACTTCTAAGTTTGTATGGCAAAGAACTGGGTATGTAGGGCCACAAAGCAGGATACATTAACACTCTATAAAAACTGCACATATGAAGAAAAATTATTCTTAGGAAGAGTGTTCCTGTGATATCTGGAGTTACATACTGAGGCTGTCTCTCGAATTCACCTGAGCTGTATTTGGTGCAAGACTCAGGTAAGGAGGCACAGGAGGTGGGATTCTGCCTTTCCCCCTCTGTCATTGTGGCGGCAGGTGGGGGCCCCACCACACAGCTCCTCCCGTGGCACCACCACTGGGACACCAACGGGCTGCGGGACTCATCCCACCCTGCTGGCCCTTTGGGTGGGAACAGGTATGTTATGTGACATGGGTCCTTTCCAGTCAGCCTTCCATTGAAATCTGCAGCAGTGAAATGATGTGAACAGGATGTAGAGAGAGATGAAGAATCCCATTACTTCCCTTGATGCACAGCTCTGTTCAGCTAGACATAAAGGGTAAATAAAACCAAGTGATTGCATTTATGTATATTCAGTTATTAAACCGAAGTAATGCTCTAAGTTTTCTTCCAGTTGAAATCACTGGGATGGTTACTAATGGTAACAGTTTTATAGTGAGGAAACAGCAAGTAAAGCGTGCAAAGAAAATTCAGTGGTGGCTACTGCCCCTGAAACAGCAAACATTGCAGAAGAGTCTCTAATACTATTTATTATTTTTTACTTGACTGGAGGATGGTGGTTTGGTATATTACATGTTCACTTAAGTTCATCTAAATATACATGCATTACTTGAGAGTAAAATATCTGATGTTTTCCTTTCATATGGTCTTCTGCATCTGCTCTGTAATTTTCTCCTTTCCCTTTTTTCCAGAAATGGGTTGTTTTAGCTGTTAGCTACCATGGAGCTGACTATTGAGAATGGAAAAAAAAGCAAATCAGATGCTAGCAAAGAAAGCAAGTTTTTTATTTCTTCTATAGTTTGTGTTGGTGTGAAACCTACAACACAAAGGAACAGCGTCAGCCTTTCAGTGAGAAGGGCCACACTGCTGCTTCCAGTCTTGGGGTGGGTCACAGCCTGCAGTCCCTTATTATCTCCATTGTCAATGCCTGACTGCCCTTCCCACCAGCAGCGCAATTAATGCAGTCAGGCTGCACTTCTTCCTGAGTAGGGAGCATGTGTGGGATGAAGGAATTATTCTTTGAAGTCTGTCTTGGCTACCATCTTTCTCATAGGCTTCTCTACCTCTTCACCACAGGCTGAACATACGGCTGCTGTATGAGAGGGAACCAGGGACAGGCTCCTGCTGCTACCAAAACACTACACCCAGCTCACAGCTTGCTCACATTTGGGGAAAAGTGTCAGCAAGAGCTTAGTGAAATATCCAGATAAGGTGAATACAGCCCAGAGACTGAGAATTAAGACTGCCTCCTGTGAAGACATGGCAGGATACGATAGTGAATAATGCAGTGCAAGTTTAGATTAATTTTAATTGCAGATCAAAGCTGTGTGAGAGCTTTTCTGACAAAGGAGATGTCACTCTACACCTCACATTTTAAATCTTAAACAGGAACAAAATATAGAGCTGTATTTTGTAGCAAAGAGTCAAAGCAGGTTATTAATGCCACATCTGATCTTTTGCTAGAATTATCTGTGCTGCAGCATGACAGCACTCCCTGCAGTGGGTCTTTTTCCCTTTGCAGCTCCTCCACTGACGCATGATTGCAACATCAGATCCTCAGCATCAGTTTCAGAAGTTCTCTAGTAATTTAAAGCCCTGAGAAGCTGGAGGAACCTAGGATTTTTGATCCCTCAAAGGGATTGATTGTTATGATCACAGGAGTAAACTTTTTGTGTATTTTCAAACCTGTATTCAGTCAAAGGATCATAGACAGTGAAAACCACAATTCTTAGAAAATTTTGCATGTGTTTCATTGTAAGAGTCCTAGAATTCCTGTTACTGGTAATTTTGCAGTTGCTTGCTCTATAAAGATTGAAAAATTCTCAATACCCAGAAAAATAACTGCTTAGATCAAGTTTGTTATCCTCCTCCCCTGCTTTCTCAAGCAATATCACCACAAATAAATAGGACAGAGAAAATATTCAGTTACTGGTTTATTGGGTAACTCCTTTTAAAATCTGGACCTTTCATCATGATGTTTTAGTGATTTTTTTCAAGTAATCATAATTAATTGATAGAATATTGGATATTAGCAACTTTGAAAGTCCAAAACTCAGATAATTTCTACAACTTTGAGTATCTTCTAACAGACACTTTCCTTCACATACTGCTGCTTAAGGACTAGAAACATCTTTCATTGCTCCTCTTTACTGTATATGGCAAAAACAGAGTTGTTTGAAACCAGTGACAGGGATGGAAGGAATTAATTTCCCGGCAACAGATGCCACCATAACCAGCACAAACAACGAACTCAGCAGTGTCATGCAAGAGGATAGAGTGCTGGAGCATAATTTTTCAAGCTTCATAAAAAAAAAAATACAGCACATGTTATTTATAGTGCATTGGTTTTTAGGTATGTACCTGCAGTGTCTTGCTGCCCATTGCGCTGGATACCTAGCTGGAGGCAAGTTAGTTTATCATTTGCAGGTTTTCCTGACACTTCTGTCTTCCTGAGTGCTCTTTATTCACTACACTTTGCCCCTACTGCCAAGTTTCCCAGTCTGACACAGCTCTTGTGTGACATCTTCCTGTGGCTTTATGTCTTCTGTGAGCTTCATGGACCAAAATTAATATGTAATATAAAATAGGAACAATAAGAGCTTTGTTTTTTGTAACGTATGGCATCCATATCTTACTGGTTTTTTATGGAAGATGTTAGCAAAATCATCAAGGAACAACATTTTCTCTTTAAGCTGGAGTGCCCCATTCCTTCAAATCATGCAGGATCACCTCCTCTACTTCAGTCATCAAAGTAGGCACTGAAAAACTCCTTCCAGTTGTTCGAGAGAATGGGACCCATAGAAAATGGAACACTATCTACTTTGTGAGTCTGCTTTGACAGGACAGCAGGATGTGTGGTCTCTTCAGTTGCAGGCATACATGCTATTTAGATTCCTGAGCAGAAAGTCTGCCATCACACAGTCTCTTGGCCAACTTTGTTTACCCTGGTCCTTCAAGATGGCTTTGTGTCAGCAAACATTCATGGGGAAAACTACAAACACAGATGAGGGCAATCAGTGCAATACTTCAAGTGCCACATTTCTTGCCAGAAACTCTTTCAGTGGCAGCTGTGCTGCAGTGATGCCTCGTAAGTCTTTTCCCATTCAGGCAGGATTAAGGGTGTGCTGCTGAGACAGAAACTGTACTATCACAGAGGGGGACTCACTGCAGGAGCAATTTGGTAGACTGATTGAGAGTCTCTGCCTAACTGTTGACCAAAAAGAACCACCAGTGTTCCCTGTGCCTCGCTCAATCCTTTGTTTCATGTTGAACTATGAAATTAGGAAAGTCATGTAACAGCTGGGAGGCGGTTTTGGCTGAGTGTCAAGCACTTCTGGTACACGCTATTGGTTGTGGAGGGACTGACAAAAAGTGAGCAGGCTTTGATGGGTTGCAGTCCAGCACAGGCTTAGACAGCTCTGTCTGATGGAGCAAGGAACATAAGTGCCAAAAATGGTCTAAACAACAGGAGGAAGAATAGGGCTAGTGCTGTCAGACACACACGACTGCTGAGGAGAAAAGCTATCTTGTAATACCAAGTGTAGAGAAATGCAATAAGTTCACTTAGAGTGTCAAAACATATTGCAGAACAAACTATCCATAGAATGTGGCAGCATGAGGGAATAAATGCAATCACAAAATAGTCAATAAGATAGAGTGAAAATATAAAATAAATGCTATGTGGGAGACAAATGTGGAAATATTGTTAGTGCCAGTAAACAACAGAGTACTTGGTGTCTTTCACAAGTAAAGCACAAAAAAATTGTTTTGGGTTCTTCTGAAAAACTCATCTTGACTTAAAATGAGAAGGATAAAGAAAACAGCTTTAGATCAAGATTTAGGCTATGACTGGAATATAATCTAGAATGGTCTTGTATTTCATAGGCTGGAGGTTGAAAAGGTGTAATAAAGTCTTATTGGCCACAAAAAAATGGCAGAAGCAGAACAGTGGAAACAAGAGAAGTTCCAGTTTGGAAAGATTTGGAAATGGACATTATGCTACCTGTTGAATCGGAGCAAATTTCCTAAATTCAGAGTATCTTCATCTCAAGAAAAAGGATCTTTTTATTTTGTGGGAAAAAAAAGTTACTGTGTGTTTCATTTATACAACTATTTTTAGCTGTATCTTATGTAAGCACACTTACGTAAAAAAAAAAAAAAATCAAATCTATTTAAAATTGTAAATATTTTGGTCTTAGATGGAAAAGATAGACTCTGAAAACTGGATGAAGGAAGAGAATCAAAGGGGCACTATATTACTGGATTATACAAAGTGGCCCCAGGGAATTAAAACAATCTATCACGGGAAGTTTAGGGTCAAACCAGATAAGTTAATTCTATCAACATGTTTCAGCAACTATTTACAGAATTCACACCTGACGAGGGGGAGTGTAATGCTGGGCCTGCATTGTTGACCACATGATGGAAACGGTGACATAAATGCAACAAGGTAAATGAAATTACATCGGCTGTGCAGAGAGTTCACACGATAATGCAAAATTTAATGTGCCGCAACATATGTGGCATTAAATCAGGTAGTGAAAAAAGAAATTAGACTTATGCATACCATAAATGGTTGCTGCTTGTAGCAAGTAATCAGACAACCCACTGGAAGAGAAGCTGATTTAGTTCTGAGTACCACATAGGATCCGATTCAAGTAGTTATCAGAGAAACACTTCTGGATTGAAAGTCAACATACTTGTTGAGAAGAAAAAGGATTAAAA
This sequence comes from Nesoenas mayeri, assembly GCF_963082525.1. Classification (NCBI taxonomy): domain Eukaryota; kingdom Metazoa; phylum Chordata; class Aves; order Columbiformes; family Columbidae; genus Nesoenas; species Nesoenas mayeri. The sequence goes on along the minus strand of NC_137554.1, from coordinate 15,932,202 downwards.
AAACCGCCACTGCAGTAATATTTAACTTTCAGAGAGAGAGCAGATAAAAATGAGGAAGCTAGTTAAACAAATAATGAAAAGAACAGCTAAAAAGATGTAATGCAACAGCATGGCAGTAAGCCAGAGATAAAGTGTATGCGAAACTCAGAACAATCGTATGTGACTCATCAATTAAAAAAAAAATTAAAAAATCAATGATCTTATAAACAAACAAAAAAATTTGACACCCAATCCAAAAAAACAGAATGAAAATGATTTTGGGAAGACACCCTTCCAAAGTGCAAGTCATCTCAGTGGAGAAAGATAGAGAAAAATAAAAAAGGTATAAAATCTGTCAAGTTAAATATAAACCACAGTATTTTGAGAACTTACTACATACATAAAAGTTAATAAATTTTTTTTTCTTTAATAACCACACTAGAAGCAGGAGGACTCCTAGACAGGTGATTGGGTAGATAGACAATCAAAGTATGAAAGTATTGAATGCTAAATGAATTGTTTTCACTGATGTTTACAACAAGGAAATTTAGAGAGATTCTCCCAATCCGAGGAAGTTTCTCAATGTTTGTCATCATCTGAAGGTGTAGATGTAAATAATGTAAATCATTTCAAACAATAAGAATTGCCATAAGGTGATGTTCACCCAAGAAGTGCTTAAAGGAGGTCAAATATGACATTTCTGAAATAACTACTGTAACATATAACCTGTCACTTATGTCAGCCTTGATGCCAGAATAACTGTTTTAACTGAGGCACAGTCTTTAAAAAGGACTCAAGGGCCGACCTTGTAACAACAAAATATAAAGCAGACACATCTTTTGTGCCATTGTAAAAGATACATATTTTTCCCATGTCCAGAACATCATGTGTAGTTTTAGCCTCATCAGATAAAAAAATGACATCACAGAATTAGAAGAGAGCAAGGAATCACAGATGACCAGAGATGTGGTGTGTTTTTTTATATGATAAGATTAAATAGATTAAGATTTGTCATTTAGAAAATAGGTTGGAGGAGTGGACACGTCGAGTCTATGTAACGATAAATAGTACAACGGATGTAAATTCAGATGCGTTATTTTCTGCTTCTTCCTGTCTGAGAAGGTACAGGCTTAACCATAGAAAAACATTTAAAGGAAACAAAAGAAAATACGTTTCACTCATTATGTCATAAAAATGTGAAATGTATTGCCATAAGATGTCACTGAGATCAAGTATGGAAGCCTGGTCTCTCTCTCCACTCAGCAGCTAGCAACCCCTGCGGGTATGATGGAGGGTGCAGCTCAGAAAGCCAGTTTATTGCTGGCAACTGGGACAGAAAAGAAGAAATCCTTCATACTGTTTCCTGTTTGCCAGAAATTCCTGCTGCTGATCACTGCTGAAGTCAGGATTTGAGGGTAAGTGGAGCATTTGTCAGCTCAAACAAGGTTATATTTTGATGATGCTATCATAATAATAGTAAAAATAATAATTAAAACCGTAAAATACTGCCTGTTACTTGCAAAATATTTTGATTTTTTGATGGAACTGCATATCTGATGGAATTCAGTAATGCTGAAATTTGTTTTAACAAGCTTCAGGCATCCTTTTGGTGGGTGCTAATTCCACTGTTCCATCTGGTGTGTGCTTAGTGGATTGGAAATAAAGTAACTGGCGTAACAAGCTGCATTTAGAAAGATACCTGTTTTCATGTTCAGAGGCATCTTGTCACTAGTTTAGATGATTGCTGGGGTAGCAATTGCATTATATATGTGTGTGTGTGTAATTCTGTGATATTTATTTATATACACACATACATATGTATGTATATGTGAGTATGTGTGCATATGTGTGTATATATATAATATATATAAATCAAACCAATCTGGTAAAGCTCACGATTTTTTCCAAACTTTGAAGTATTAATTATGTGAGCCACACTCACTTTTTATAACGTGAAAAAATGAATACTCTTACAAAATGTTTTTTCCCTGCTTTTTGGAAGTTCATTCTTTTTCTGCTCAGTAAGAATTTTATCATAACTTCATGCCCCCACACTTCACGGTTCGTTACTTGGTCTATTACTCTCTCATTTAAGTTGATAAGGTCCCACTTCCTATGATATTTATTTTTGAGGTTTGATTCTTCACAGCTGCTGCTTTGAAGTCTTAGATAACATTCTGAGCATTGCACATTGCTCCTGGTTTTAAACTTTTCATTCAACGGCAGTACATAGCTCTGTTTCTCCAAAATATCTTTTCAGTAAATTGTTATAATCTATTATTCTAAAATGACTGTTTTGCTTTTAATCAGGGCAAAACTGTGGACTCTTTTCTTAAAAGAACCTAGTAATTTCTATCAAAGGGTTTGGTGATTTATCCTCATCTTCTTCAATCCTTTTTTCAAAGGAATTTAAGTCTGTTACTCAGTTCAGGAGGATTCTGAATCACTGTGTATTTCATACACGCATGAAAGGCAGAACTGATGCTCATTCTTGTCTTAGTGCCCTTTCTTTCAGCACCATGTTCTTTTTGACCCAGTCCTGTCCGGGATCAGGAAATGCAACTGTCAATAACTTCCTTTCAATATTATGGAAGTGTGCTGGAATAGTATGTGTGTTGTTGACTGACTATTAGCTGAAAACAAGTAGATATAAAAACTCAGCTTTTCCCCTTCAACACATGCAGTAATCTAAAAGAGTGCATGTGAATCTGGACTGCAGGTCAACATCAGGTAAAAACTTCCTTTATCAACCATTTGATCTTTAGTTATTAATTGGAAAAATGGAGAGAAAATGAGCAAGGACCTCAGCACGCACGTTGAGCTGAGCTTGTTTTGAATCTCTAGACAATAAGGCTGTATGAATGGAGAGCTGAGGGCACCATGGCCGGAGCAGTACTGCTGATACTCCCACTTGTTTCTCTGTGTGCTGTTTTTATGTGAGGGGTCATAATTTTTTCATTCCTTAGTCCTTTCTGTACAGTGTCCAGGGATTTGTCTATACAAACACACAGGTCTCATCATGCAAGTTATTTACAACCATGTGAGAACACACATGATGTATACTTACAATTAACACTTAGAATTGGACACCTTGTCAATGCAATTATATGCATTGGTTCATAAATAAATGACAAACTTTTGCCAGCATTAATCTTCCTTCAGAGTCATGATAAGGTGCAGAATTCTAACAATGAAATATCCTTATTATACAGTACTACTTACAGATATTAGCAGTGCCTTTAGGTATAGGCAGATAAGAACCAGGGCTCCATGGTCGGCCCTGGTAATTCTTCTTGCATTTTCCACAGTCTGGGCCAGTTGTATTATGCTCACATTCACAAAGTAGTCTTTTGTTTTCTTCTTTACAGCCAGTAGCATGAAGGTTGCACTTACACCTATTTTTAAAAGGCAGAAACAAAAAAAAAAAGTGGCATATTATTTAGAGGTGAGTTTTAGTTCAGATTAAGTCTTAGTAAAGCATATCCTATGGCAACCACTCTATTTCTGTGTGTTGTGCCCATATTATTGTTTCAGCATGCTTTACAAGACATCACTCAAATAGCATGTTGTAATATCTTCAGCTCATGCAGGTCTAAAAGCAATAATTTCACCAAGAGTCCAAGGTGCTGAATCTTTTCTTTTTTTCACTAACGCAGCTCCACTGAGATCAACTAAATTATTCATAATTTTCACTACAGACAGGTCTATAATCTTGCAAAAATTCAATAGTTGCTCACTACTCCTAGGAACAAAACCAAATCCTCTGCTTATGTCCTTAGAGAATCTGGCCCAAACTAAGATCCAAATTAGGCCCTGGGAGTCTGAGAAAACAGACTTCAATTAAATATCTTTTGCAATGCCACACTTCAGTAGAAGGCAAGCTCACTATAATGGTGTTTCGCCATCCTTGTTCAGCTAGCACTCTTTTGCTCAGAAAAGCTTTTTTTTTGCCTGCTTTAATTTTATATAGTTGTGGTAGGCTGGAGATCAGAGGAATTTTTCTTGGCATTTTTAGTTTTACTTAGGAAAGAACACCTGATGGAACCTTGTGAGATAATCATCAGATAAACCAAATTCTGCATCTGATCTTAGAACAATTGTATTTTCCTTATTTTCCCCTCTTCCCCTGAAACTAGGACACTTGCAGAATGGGAAGCTAGTTTCATAAACAGTAAGGTATTGTCACCTTTTCCATCCCTTTCCAATGCATGTCAAAACTGGCTAAAATCTGTTTCTGTTTGGGTCTGGAGAGAAAACTAGTGTTTAATGACGCTGTCTGTTTGTTTTCCTAACGATTGTACATCTAGTAATTTAAAGGGTTCTCATGTGGGTATTTGTCACCTGTTCCATACAGTGACCAATAATTAGAGCAAAACAACACATGGAATGGCCAAGTGCAAATTAACAGCTGTCAAGCTGACTTCCATTTGGAGGGAATATGACCTGAAGCAACTGGCCACATACATACATATCCCTAGGGTAAAACAATCTTGCAGTTGTCATAAGTGGCTGCTGGAGAATATCTACAAGAATCTGTAAGGCAGTAGATGGTGGAGCATTCTCCTCAATGCTAGAAATGAGGCAGATTACACTGCTGTTACTTGACTGATGCTCATTCTAAAGAAAAGTATGTTCAGCACCTTTCAAATTGAAATTACCAAAATGTATTGAATATGCTAGACAAAAGAAAGTGTGATTTATTTCATTTCCAAAATATTGATGTTTAAAGACAACATCAGTTGTAAAGTACGTTTTCAATGACGAGCCACTGCAGAATGAAAGATGCCTGTTTGGGTGTCAGTGGATAAGATATGCCTATTCCTATAGAGACTGAAGATTTTGGTAAGTGACACTGCTATTAAGAAAAGTAACAACTGGCTTTACTGTACACAGGAATATGAAAATGGAAGACTTCCAAACAGGAGAGACAAACAATAATGACAAGACCAGAAAATAGAGTCAGAGGAGAAAGAAGCAGGAGAATCTGTGGAGTCACGAGAATCAGTGAGACAGAGGAACCAACGGGATTTCTTTCAGGGTGAGATTTCTGTTTTATTGGAGGGACTCGTCGGTGTCAGAGGCAGCCAGTTGGTCTGGGCAGGAAGAAAATGGCAGCTGGTTCTAACGAAAAGCTGGAGGTCCAGGGGCTCTGAAAAGGTGCTGCAGATTGGTGGGGAAACATAAATGCAAGAACACCTGCTAATTGGTGTAAATGTGCACAGCTCTTTTAATAAGCACTCTTCCTCAGGTTTTTTTGCATGGTTAAAAGTCTTGGGTGGACTCTGGCCTTCTCCATCTCCCTCTGCTTCTATCCAGTCCTGCCCCATGCCTCTTCATATATATATTTATATGTATGAATGCATATACGCATACACAAACAATTCCCATAAATTCTCATGCATATTGATTTCCTTTTATTTCCCACATTCCCTAACTCCACTGTGATCCACCTCTTCACATGTTGCCTCCTCCTTTTCCTTATTTCCGAGGCACAAGAGCATGGCCAGCACAGAAGAGCTCCGCTGCCTGTTCTGCTGCCCAGTTTGTTAATTTTTTAGGGCAAGATTGCTGCAGAAGAAACGCTTCTCAGCCCAGAGTGGTGGCATCGTGCCATGGCAGCTGTTCTGTGGTCCGCACAGCAGGGCCTACGCTGTATGGTGATTGGCAGGGTTTCCGCATCTTCTCCAATTTCAGCCACCAAGCATCACCAGACAAAGGGAAACTACAGATTTTGGAGGTCTATGTTTGTGACAAATACGGGCAAGTTTTCAGAAAAACAGCAAAATGCATTTTTTGGTGGAAGTATTTGGGGACTTTCTGTCAAATTTAAAAGCCTATTAACTGAGATTTAACACAATCAACCCTCATATGGGCATTCAGAAGAAACACATAAAACAGAATGTAGGGATATCTCAGCCTTCTGAAATGTGGGAATTGCTTAAATGGCTCTTCCTGCCCTAAACCAGTAGAATAATCACAGACTCATTCAGTCCCTGCAAATTAACTTATTTAGATGCTTTATACATATTTGTGAAAGCCTCCCCAGCAGAATCTTCTAGAATGCTGCATCCTACCTTAAAAGAGAATTCCAAATAATACCATGTTTAAGAGAAAAGAGAGCAAACTTTCTACTTGCTCCAATTAAATAAGAAAACAACAAAGAATTCCCCCAACCCCACCGTACAAAACAAACAAACAATCCAAAATGACAACAAAAAACCCCACAGCAATGAAGAGAGAGATGTAGCCATCTAGGAGTATGATTTAAAGTGAATGAGAGTAAACAACAAATATGATCACTGAAGAATATAAAGGACTGATCTAAAACATTTGTGGGCAGAGGATAGGGCCAAAACCTAACATTAACCAAGTAGTAAAAGAAGAGCCAGTAACGCTACATAATCCTAAAAACCTTCAGAATAATTCAAATTTAGCTGTGTATACAATTTCCAAGCAGAAGAAAGTAATGAACAAATGTGATCACTGTGGTTTTCTACAAGACTAGCTACAGACCAAAGATCAAGGTTAAAAAAATTCATTTCTATTAAAAACATCAAATGTAGAGTTAATGAGAGCTACTTAAACCAGGCAAAAAGACAAATGTTTAAAAAACCCCAACAAACCCAAACTGTAAAAGGTCAGACAATGTGGAGCAAAAAACATTACCTTTGCCACCTTAGTGTGCAGGCAACGTAAAAGTTAGGTTTAGTTTATGATCATTAAAATTATACAAGTACAAAAAAATCTGTAGATTAATGAAATCTAGAGAGATTAAATTATTGTTCTTGTTCTTGTCAGTGTCAGTAACTACACAAAGGGAGTAAAAGACCAGTAGGATAAGAAGAAAAAAGACATTCAGGGGACTGAACCACAGAGACTGATTCTTCGCTTTCTTGCACCAATTTTTGCTGAGGTCACTTCACAGATCTCAGAGAGGTTAATCGTGATTTCCACAGCAAATCAAGGACGTAGCTGAATACTGAATGAGTGAAAAATTCAGGCAGTGCTAAAACTGAAAGAGAACAAAAAGCATCTGTAGAAAGCAAACTGAACATGAGGTAGAGGGTACCGTGTCTGGGGGAAAACAAGCCAATATCAAATTCTGTGCTGCATGTGGAGAGACATTTTTGCTGAAACAGGGAAATAAAATTTTGTATACTTCTGTTTTTTCAGGAAGGCTGCACTAGGAATTGGGCAATCTGTCCCAGGGACCTCATCAGAGTGTGGGTATGGACAATCTCAGAGACTTCTGCAAAGAAGAGAGATGCCTGTTGTGCTTGAGAGACAGACTTCTCTGGATGGATGAATGAAAAAGGTAAATGTGTGTAGCGGAGCTGAGAGATAACTCGAGTACAATAAAAAGGTACTTCTACTGGTGGGATAAGCAGTAAGAAAAACTGAAATATTTAAGGTTACAGAAAGAAGACTACTTAGGTGAAAGTATCATCCAGATGGACTAGAAGAGAACTATGCTTGTGAGATATATTGGACCGTGAGCAGTGTGAAAAGAAAGCAGCAGAGCCTGGACATTTAGGCATTTCAGATAACTGTGAATCAGCTGGGCGCCACTGATCCAGTGCAACTGACTTGGCTTTCTATCAAATCACTGTCAGGATGCGGAAATCAGTTTCCTATGGAAGACTGCAGAAATTCAGAGTTCTTCAGCTGTCTCAATATTTTTTTAAGGAAGGCTACCATTCTTTTCTGCTTCAGAGGTAAGGAAATATTTTGTTATCTTATATGAATACCCATTATAATAAACTATTACTGAAAATCCTTGGTATCGTTTGTAATGTCTTTAATCACTTACTTTGAAAGGTTGTTCCTAGCTGTTACTGGTTTAAATCTGAGACAGTAAAAAAAAAAGGCTTAATTAGATTTACATACAAAACACATTTAACACAAAATTTTGCATCGCCCTTGTAGATGTTTCCATTAGAAGAATGAGGTCACTATGGCTGCATAAGAATGGAGAAGTTCTGAAAACCGAAAGAACTGCTTCCACATCCAGTGTGCTAAATTCCAGATGACAATATTTCATGCCTATACAGTTTCTTGAAATACAAAGAAAAGTCAAAGTGCTTTATAATATATTATGTATACATGCCCAGAAATGGGTAGCAGTGGGTGGGTAGCAGCTGCTTGGCATGTCAAGTGGGTTTGCATGTGTACTGGGAAGGGATGATTGAGGGGGCTGTAAAAAGCAGAGCAGGTTTGAGAATACAGGTTAAGGTACGGCAAATGTAAGAGGATGTATGCTGCAGCCTTTGCACTGCACTGGCAAACAGCCTAAGGGCAAAATCCTGCATAAGGATGAAATAAATGTTATGGCCAAAGTGCAGTTCTGAGATCCAGTATATGCTCACCATAAATGGCATTGCTGATGTCTAATGCCTTGTACATCTTTACAAGGAATATCTGAAGTCCGTGATTAGAAATATCAGCAACTCCATAGGCAATTAGGTTATGTATGGGGAGATACAGGCCTTGGAACAGCTTTCTACCTGAAGGGAACAGCTGTTTGCCTGTTATATCTGGGGACAGTTTTCCAGATCTTTTTTTGTTGATCATTGTGGGAACAGCTCTGTCAGTGCTGAGCTTGTGGAGGTGAACATCACGTCCTCACAACACTCATCTGCGATTTGAAACATCCCGATGTTCCCACAGCTCAGCTGATATCTGTCTTTCCAGTTCAACCTGAGAGGAGTCTTCCTAAGCACCCTGGTTACAGCACATGCAAGTACACATTTCCATCCAACGTGCAAATTCAATTTTGAATCGCTGGAGATTGATATTGCTGTCCAATGCTATAAACTCTAATTGTGTGGGAGAACAAATTTGTTTTTCTGACCACTCATCTTTGACAGAGTCATTATTTTGTCATAAAGCAACTGAAATGATATTTTTGGCAGTTAGATAAGGGGTGGGAAGCACTCTGGTGTGTTGAAGGAGCAGTGCTGTTGTAGTGGGAGCAGGAGCCCCAGGCATGGTGCATTCCTCACGGACTATTTACATACAGAAAATTGACATTAAAATGATGTAAATATCGCAAAGGTAATTGCTAGTAGTGTCCTCGTGCTTCTGCATGTGAGTGCCAACCAACAGACTGGGGGTCACATGAGGGGATAATTTATGTTGAAGAGATCATTCATGAGAAAGAAAGACAAGAGAAGCTCTTTGATATATTTTTAACGACTAGCCATATGTTCCTCCCTTAGATACATCTTTGGATCATTCTAGGTCATCACCAAAGTTTAGAAAATCAACTTAAAACCAACTTGTAACCCCTCTGCACAGACTCTTCACTTTTACATGCCACAAGTCCAGTCTCTGCTCCCAGGTGAGTAAAGCCTGAACTTGCAGAGGAGTTGGGACATTTGCTCTTCACACTACTGCCCACACAACATGGTGCACACACAAAGTAAAATACCACCCTGTGCAGTTTTAATTAGGCATTTTAAATCACTGTTAGCAATGTTAGGAGCCTTAGTCAGCACCCCAGTGCTAGCAACTACCTCCAGCACCTTGTCACAAATGTCCTAAAGGACTTGGCCGTGCTTAGCATGACATCAATCGTGTTAAGGCTGTCATCTACATTCTGCCTCTTCAGCTTACTAATGACCTTGAGGCAGCTGCACCAGTGAGATTTAGTTTTGTAATGTAATGTAGACAAAGATGAAAATTCCACATTGTAAATACATTTTAAGTGACACCCCAGCCATGAAGGAGGAAAATATGTCAGCTGAGAAAGCAGGTTTGTTTTTTTTTGTTTTTTTTTACACTTTATGAGACAAATTCATCAGATTGAGAAACTGTGCACAGGTAAATGACAAAACTCTTGTACCACTGAGTGTACAAGGTAAACATCATGGACATACTTAGATAAGTCTGGTTTTCCTTTAAATCTCTCTAACAAGTGGAACATCTTTTCACAGAGGCTCACAGCCTCAGAAACATCACGTCTACTGGATATTATTGCTCATTATATCATAGTATTTTTCCATGTCATGTCAAAAAAAAAGGTATGCTGGTTCTTACTATAATTTCCAAAGCTTAATGGATATCTACACAGCCTTACTATTGAAGCAGATTTGTAGGGATGAAAACAAGTATAAAGGACACTATTGTGAAGAAATAAAATGATTGTTGGCCAATTTGTTTCTGTGAGGATGGAACAGGCAGTGAGAACACACACATAAAAGAGGTAACAAGATAATTACTGCAATCTGGGCTATCGGTGCTCACTACAGAGAATTCTGAAGAAGTTCTGAGCTAAAAGGGTGAAAAAAACTACAGACATTGGCAATCAGAAAATGGCCTGGGTTGCTGGCTGCAAGTAGGTCTGCCGAACAAATGTTCCAGCTAACACAAAGCAGAATAGTAAATTCTGGTTTTCATTCAGCATGTTTTGAGCAATATGAATATCTCAGGCCCATGTTGCTGTACAGAATCCAAGCCCAAAAAGGGTACTACATCTTTTTCTGGAAATTATGTATAAGACCCCTGTGGTCTTCTGGTAAAATGTAGCCACGGTAGTGAGAGTAATGAGATGGGAGCCCTTTCATTTGTTTATTTCTGGAAACACATTTGGTCACCAGTCTTTTTCCATGTCCCTTTTCCTGAATTTATCTAATACATCATAATCTCCCACTGAAAAAAAAGATTCCTTTGTGGAATGGGGCTACAACAATAATAAAGGATAAAAAAATTCAATAATAACAAATATAACTTTGTATAGGTAGATATATTATTCTTTCATTTGCAAAGCAAGGACTAATGTTGGATCAGGTTTTTAAGCTTCTTAAATCTGTAAGTAGCTTTGTGGCTAGAAAAGAAGTTTAACCTGTGCTCAGTAATCCTGCTGCACCTTAGTACCTTAAAATCTAGAGATTTACAGAAGCCTCTTCAACTTTATTCTTTACTGTTTAGTTTTTGCTGCTAAATTTGGGAGGAAATTGAATTAGATTCCCACAGGCAGTATGGAAAATTGGGGAAAATAGCTTCTCATCTTCCTCAGCTGAATATAATATATCTAGTGGGGAACAGCAAAACCCAGGCACAGAGAGGATGTTTGCTTTGCTTTCTCAGTGGCCTACTTCCAAGCAGTGTGGAGAGCCTGAAATGAAAAAACAAAATCCAGAAGGGCAGCATAATTCCCTTTCCCACAGGAACGAGGACTTTCCAAGACTCACAGAAAGTGTGCAGGTCATGGAATTGACCACTGTTTGCACTAAGCCAGCCCAAAAATAAGAGCACTAAAGCACTAAATTGAATTATTAACATTTTGATAAGACTTATTGTGTTCACACACTAGTACACATTTCTATATATTCTGATTATTTAAATGGGGACTACTGTGAAGTAAAATGCTGCTCAATACGAACAAGAACTACAGGATCATTACTGATTGATTTGTATCTCAGCCTGTATCTGATTCCTACATTGCCTGATGGACGGATTCCTTTTGAGGCCTGACATTAGTGGGGCAGGTCCTTTTGGCTTCACTGCTCCTTTCCCCCACCCCTTTCAGAGAGATGGCCACAAGCAACCTGATCTTGCCCAATGAACAGTAAATGTTTCTGAAATGCAGTAGTTTACTAGATGACCTCCTTCCAAACAAAGAGAGGCAACTGAAAATATTTACAGGCTATATCAGCACCACTCAGAACTTAAACACAGAAAGGAAGAGGCAGTGACCTATTGAAGCTCTTATAAACACCTTCGTATTTAAGCATTTGAAACTATTCTGATTTCTTGGCTAGATATAAAATGTTACAGACCTCAGCCTCTTAGGTCAAAAGTCTAAAAATAACCCAGCGATGCTTATACCTAGTAGAATAGAAAAGCTAATTCTGAGTCCGAGTTATTTCAGTTTACCACATTAAAAAAAACAAAAACAAACTATCCTTAATATTAAATACTTAGATACACCCAGCCGAGTGGAATGGCCAAACGCTTTTTCTAATTTCCATTCCACATTCTCTAAGTGTTAAAGCCAAAATAAATCTGCCTGGAAATATAGTTGCTGTTATCTGCTATAGAGAACTGACTTCCATCTCCTTCCCAAATACTCATTTTTGCTTTTTCCTCAGAGATATTAGTTTTCACGGAAATGTGTCAATAAAAAGAGTGGCTACAAAATCTGCTAGAGCTTGCCAGCAGCATGTTCTGCAAATAATTTCACCCATGAACACAGTTTGCCGTATTCTTAGCTGATGTAAATCCAGTAGAATCAATGAAATTATGTTAGTTCACACTGTTTGAAATGTGCCCTAATATGTTTCCAGTTTTCATTCATTATCCTAGGTGCAGTGGCTGTACTTTAAGATAATGGCAGATAATATTTTTATAATTTTAAATGGCAGGCCCAAGATCTTGATAAAGCATTGGATGGAAAGTTGGTATCAGTGGAGGATAGGGAGCCCAGGTGCCATGTGCTTTTAGGGACATGACTGCTGAGAAGGTAGGATGCTGGTATTTTACATTGTTCACATGTGTCTGTTTTGCTCTAATCTTTAACCTCAGAAATAGGAAACTATTATTAACTACCCGAAGGATGCCGAAACCGGGGACTATGGCAATCACATCTCTCCCAGAGAGAAAGGAAAATCTCTTGCTAAGGTGAAGATGAACAATGATGGTTACTTTCAGTGCTACCAACTGATTGTTTAACAGTAGTGATTGTTTTGGTAGGTTCATGTAAGAGTCCATCTCTTGCATACACTGATGGGATGGGAGAGTGGGAAGCCTGTGTGTTGCAGAGGTACTGCACAGTGTAGGTGTTCTGAGCTGTCATGGTGTATCATACATGTTTTAATTGACTTGTCATGGTCTGTCTGACGGTGCAAAAAAATAAGGGAGTATGCTGGCTGAGGCTGGCTACTGCTTATTGCCATCAGGATATTAAAGAAGCTAAGTATTTAAATTTTTTTTTGCTTCTGTCCAACCTTTTGCTTAGCCAGCCTTAGTTTGCCATCCATCCGTTGGGCAGCAAGTCAATATACACCAACAGATACCCTAGACCCACGTTCTGTTTTAATCACTATGATACCATCCGGCAGAATTTAATTACTGTATCACAGTGGCTGTAAAAGTCTGTACCACAACCTGCTAGATTGTTGTTGTGGTTTAACCTGGTAGGCAGCTAAACACCACACAGCTCTTTGCTCACTTCCCACCCCAGTGGGTTGGAGGAGAGAACTGGAAAAGAAGCAAACCTTGTAGGTTAAGATGAAAACATTTTAATAGGACAGGAAGGGAAATAATACTACTAATAAAATATTTAAAACAAGTGATGCACAATGCAATTGCTCACAACCCATTGACTATACCTAGGCAGTTCCTGAGCAGTGGTTGCTACCCTCCAGCCAACTCCCCAGGTTTATATACTGAGCATAATGTCATATAGTATGAAATGTCCCTTCGGCCAGTCTGGGTCAGCTGTGCCCTCTCCCAGCTTCTTGTGCACTGCCAGCCTCCTTGCTGAAAAAATCCTTGATTTGGTATAAACGTTGCTTAGAAACAATTAAAACATTAGTGTATTATCAACATTATTCTCATACTAAATCCAAACCACTGCACTATACCAGCTATTAGGACAAAAATTAGCTCTATCCCAGCTGCAACCAGGGCAACTATTAAGAATGTGACTCACAAGCCTCAGATGAAAGCTGCAGCAATATATCACTGCAAAGTTTCATAGCTTACAAACTTAAGAACAGAAGTTAAAAAGTCTTTAGGAGTCACTATTTCTTCTCTTTTCTCCTGATACAGATCTGAGCACTAGATTTGAAAGTCCTGGCATTGTGTTAATGTACATCACCACTTTTAAGTTTATTCAGAGACCAATTTTTCTGGATTTAATTTAATTAATACCAGTCTTACATCTGCTTAGCAGCAATCCCAAGAAAACTGCTCTAAGATGCTCTAAGAAGTGATTACACCAAACTTCCTGTCTTTATTTGTAAGTAGCATTTCACAGTATCAGCTGCCAGCTGGCACCCTGAATTATTTTTCCCAGCACAACACTGAAAAGGAACAATTTATTGTGTGGGAGGTCTAAAACTGTGGTCATTAAATTACCATCCAAGTGGACATGCTTCCAATACCATTCAAAAACGTTACTTACCTCTCTGCAATGGGAAAACTTTTATTCTCACATGTGGCAATAGCCCAACTGAGCTGTTACAAATTTGTGTCCATGACGAATGTTGGACAGACCTGGCTGAAGCAGAAATATCTTTACTTTAAGCTTACAGAAGGACTCAGGATGTAGCACCTATTGTGTCACAGTAGGGAATAAAGTATTTTCCTGAGCCATTGTCAGTGGAGCAGCATTTCTGCTACATGAGAAAAGGGCAAGGTTACTTTCATACTGATTTCAATAACTTTTTGAGGACTATAATAGAGAAAAGCAGCATAAAAATATCCATCGTGCATGCAGAATTCGACACCAGGGAAACCAGTTCTGTGAAGCAGTACATCTGCTGCTCTTTTCAAAAGATTTTAAAGCATTTCTGTTTAAGAGACCTCCTATGGACTCATTTATATGCTTGAATGTGCCCTTAGTAGTTACTGCTGCAGGGACGCTATATATGGCAGAGGGAGGTATGGGCTGTAATGGGTGGCCTCTGGGGAAGAGAAAATATGCCGTGTGCTGCTCTGAGCAATACTCCCTGGAGGAGCAGTCATCGTCAGCCTTAACTCAGCACAGGAGCACGTCATGGTCCTGGCTGGGTGTCCTTTTGCACCCAGCGAGGACAGGCCCCCCGGTCAGCTGCAGCATCTGTTGGGGCAGGGTCCCTGCCTGTGGGCACAGAAGAGGTGCAGAATAGCCCACACCACATACATCTACTCTTGGACAAGAGTTTTCACTTGAAAAAGTGAGATGTGATAACTTTAATCCATCAAACAGCTCAGTCCTGTTCCTACTGCAGTCAGTAACAGGAAAGGCCTTTCTGTGGGTCCTGTTATCAGGATTTAGTGAGGGACCTTCTCCCCTCCTCATTCTCTGATAGCTATCTGCTGTGACCAGCTTTGGTTTTAAGCCCTGTTGTCAAGTTTATGTCTGTAGGTGAGAGGATTTTATACATCAAGCAAAGCCCTGAGGAGACTTCCACCTCCCTTCAAAAAAAATACAGAGGCCAGGGAAAGATTTGTTTCCAAGAAGAAAATGAGTAATAATTCAGAGAAGAAAAAAAGCGAATTAGAACCGTTTGCTCATGGTGGCTCGTGCGCAGCACCTGGCCGGGCAGGTTCCTGCAGCCACGTGGGACATGCCAGGGAAGCTGAGTCGGAACAAGGGGTAGGAGCCAGCAGGAAAGCTTTGGGCACTTGATCAGGAGACCCCACCTACCTCCCTTTGAAAACTGCCAGAAAGAACTTTCCTCCAAAGAGAAAAGGGGTATTGAACATATCCTTGGGATTTTTTTGGTACATATTTTGGCCGTTTTTTGCTTCAGGTGTACCACCAATATGCACAACCAGCAATAAAGCACATATGAAGAACAAAGGCTGAGTTCTCCTTCCAGTTAAATTCTGTTAATAAATATAGTTACACACAACAGCCCCTGAAAATTCCAGGACTTAAGCACTTTAAAAATGACATGTACTTCAAAATCAGATTTCCTTTTTTTTTTTTTTTTTTTTAATTTGTCTTGTTTTATAGGAAATGTGTGAGGGAAAGGTAAAGAACTGTTGATAAATGCTCACTTTAATTTTCATTATTACCAAGAGATGTCTAGGTGCTGACCAAATATTTTGAAAAGCCACCAGGATAAGTGAGGGTGCAGCAGGAATGTCATTCAGTTGGTCTCTTTTAAGAATCCAAACATAAAAACTTTTGGCATATGATTTGGTGGCCTGTCCTCTTCCTAGATATTTTAAAATTATATATATGTAAAATATTTTTGAATTGTTAATACACTGCCTAGCCCCAAATTAACACTTGATTCTGAGAAGTAGTTTGTAACATTCCTCTTTTCAGGCTTATACCTTGCTCCTCATCTGCAGAGAAGCTACTGCCCAAGAATCATCTCTGCAAACACTCTAAAGGCACCTTTTTACCCAGGTAAACTGTGTCCTGCTGTTCTGCTGGTTATAGCTGATATTACTTCTAGGTGTTACCTGAGTTTAAGGACTTTGAATCACCTCTCTCCCTCTGCAGTGCTGCTATCATTACCAGAAAAAGAAGCACCGGGCAGGTTGCTGTGTGCACCAGCTCCGGTCTCCTGGCCATTGTCCTCTGCTGGTATCTCCCTTAGGTGCTGCTCAGAACTGCTTACTATGAGGACAGGTTAATTGATCTCTTGCTGAAAAATCACGTTGCTGAACTTGAACTTTAGGGATAATTATAAGGCAGCTATATTATTTTCTGGAGTGTGTTTGAAGGTATTCATGAATAAACTACCAAAGTTAAGAGTACATAACCAACTGTTCAGAGCAAATGAAGCCAACTTAAACGTTTCAAAAGTGGTTTTGTTCTGGTATTTTCATGCATTTCATGAGGGTTGATTTTGAAAATGCTTAGGCCTCATGGCTCCATCTAAAATAATTGGGAAGTGGTGGATTGGAGGCTTCTCTTTACCAAAACAGACACTCCAAATCCACTTTAAAATATATAGATATTTTTTGTTTTCTCTTTTTTTTTCCCTTTTTCTCTTTTAGTTTTCCATCTCAATTGGAGGTCATAATTTGAAGGAGAAAAGTGGGAAAATGGATCAGAACATTTCTCATTGTTTATCATGCAAGCCTCAACTTTAAAACTTTTAAATTCCATACAGTATAATCTCCTTGCCACAGAATGATTCCCTCTGGAATTATTATGATAAGAATTATTTGCCAGTAGAGCTGTGCAAATAATCGATTTTTCAGTTCACCGACTAAACTGAAAAAAAAAATGGGAGAGAAAATAATTTGTGTCAAATGAAATGTTTAGTTTTATTTTCAGGTTTTTACTCCATTTTTAGAAATTATTTTTGACAATTTGTCAAACAAAAATATTTCCAAAAGAAAAATCGTGCCTTTTTGAGCTTTCACAAAAAAGTTAGTCAAAAGTGTTTATTAATGTGGCTTGAATTCTGAAGATACTTTTAGTCATCCCTGACAGAATTTTCTTCTGTGAATAATTTATACTTAAAGAATACTAATCCTTTCTCCTGATGAAGAAAACTAGATGAGAAGTGAGCAGGTTCTGTCTGTGTGTCATGTTTGAAGTATGCCAAAAGCAACTTAGCATTCAATAGCTAACTTAGATACTGAAAAAGAGCTATTGGGTCACCTTATCTCTAACCCTGTTGGTATTAAGATAACAACATAGCAGAATGAAATTATTTGCTGGGACTAATTTTAAATTCTTCAGGAAAAAAAAGTTCTAACTGTATCTTTTCTTTTTAATTTGGGAAAATAGTTCTTCTTTCACCTACTGTATTTCAGTTCCTGGATTTGTGTAGAGAAAGCTTTCTTTTTCAAAAATACCATATGATTACTGTTTAATTATAGACACTACTTATTGTTATCTTGAAGCCATTAAATTGGTTAGCTTCTGCAAACATTTTATTATGTTTTATTAAAGTCGGTGGAATTATACAAAGGTGGGAAAATTACAAATGCTGTTTAGTATTAGAAAGCTTGAGATAGATGATATCATGGGTCAAATTTACTGGCTTTTTACAAAACAAACAAACAAACAAACAAAAAACCACAAAAAACCAAACAACTGAATTTAGCAAATTAATAGAGAGTGTGGGTATGACTCCTAATGGATGATCTGGCCTTCTCAGAGGTGGATGGCCAGAGCTTGGCAGTCCTCAGCACTTTTCAGATGCAGCTGCAAAGGACCTCTTAGACTCAAGATGGGTAGGGAGAGAGGAGACCTGGCCCCTGGCATTGGCCTTGGAGCAGCAAGCAGGAGACACGTATGGACAAGCACGTACACTGGCCCATCAGAGCACCAGTAGTGCTGACTGATTTTCCTCCAGTGCCAAACCAGGTCTGCCCCTGGCTTTAATACTTGCCCTAGCCTCAAACTCCTGTGACATGGGACAACAGACTGTGAACATCTATCGTTGTGAAATGGGGTTGATGATACTGCTTTGATATTATTCCGTAAGTTTAAGTGACAAAGGACTGGTAGTTTCAAAGCAAAGTCTTAAGATTCTGACCTAATGCCAGACTAGAATAAAATAGTGATTGCTTTTGGCCTTCAAGTGCACTGAAGCATTTATTATTCGTGTTTGTTTTTAACAAATACTGGGCAAATCAAAGAATGTTCAGACAGAGGCTAGAGCTGAGCTGCACTGTCCACTGAGGGGTCGGGAACACGTTTTTGTTGTCTATGAAAACAGGCATGCCGGGAGGTTGAATTTGATCCAGTGACTATAAAATTCCATGTCCCACAAGAACTAAACAACTTCATTTATATTTCAAATGTTTCAGATCAATACTTCCCTTCATATTCTGTGACCCCCACCAGGAAACTCTTATAACTGTAAATATAAGGAGCAGATTGCAAGTTATGAATAATGTAAGGTTTTCATGGGGGAAAGCAAAATGTGAAATACTGCTGACAAAAACAATCAGTATATGTTTATACTGAAGAACAAACCGTTGCAATTCTATTTTGTATAACATAGCTTTTAAAATTCTATGCAAACTTTTCAGTTTCCCCTGAAATGTCAAGCAGCCTTCCTCAGCCTCAAACTCCCATGGAAAATGTACAGGCTGTTTCTGTTCTCAAAGTATGTTTGAACTAATCTGGAAGTAAAAGGTATGCACATGTATAAAAAACAAATATAATACAATACTAGAGAACTGATAGATGCAGGTAAAGAACCTAGATTTTAAGGAAAAAAAGTCACTAATACAGGGATGTCTAACAGCATCTCTTTCTTGACCAGCAGCTTATTACAAGGAAAAGATCTAGCAAGGCTGGAAAGGATCCTGTGTGGGACATGGACAGTCAGATGGTGAACAATAGCTTCCTTGCATTATAGCATTCTTCAGGGCATGGACTTATGGACACTGCTGTTCAAAATGAATTGTTTTTTGTTTGCACACTGATAGAGAGTTGCCATCCACAAAAGAAGAGGAGGGATTTGTTCTGAAGACCTGATGAGCAAGAAAGAGGCGAGGTGCCTTGAGAGGAATCTAACAAGAACTCCTGCATGACACAGAGCTTTATCCTTAATGAACTTGAGCATAATTATCAGAAACCTCCTGAATTATGCCAATGAAATCCCAGAAGGAAAGAATAATGGACACTTTATTAGGAAATATTTTTGTAAACAGTACTTCTGGAGATGAAGGAGTTTGTTTCTGATGTTTTAATACTGTGTTCTTTCTCAGACACCAACAGAGTTGCAGAGATGAAGGATACAGGTCCCCTGGTATTTAGGATGGTGCCCACAGACGTCATGACTTTTTGTCCCCACCCTTACAGCTCATCATCTTTCCTCATCTATTTTCACGTCTGCTCAGCATCTCCTCCTGTTGGCCTACACAAGCCAGGAGAGGAGCATTGCACAGGACTCTGAAGTGACTCCAGATCTTGTTTAAGCTGTTCTCTGCTTTCATACAGGGCAGAAAAGCTCAGGAGATGAAAAGGGCAGAACTTTGTGTATTTTCTGCTGTATACAGATTTATCATGATACACAGCAAATTGACTGAACCAAATGACTTAGTGGCCTTATATCATGAAGAGAACAAGCTTCTGGCACTTGCCCAAGCTTCTTGTAACAGAAGTTGAATGCAACTTTCAGTATATAGCTTTTTTATTATTTTTTTCCTACGCAAATCATTCCTGTATTTTGTGTCAGTTTTAGCCCTTCATGATAATCTCTGTGCTTTCAGATGCTGAAACCTCTGAAGACAAAGGACTTCATACAATAAGGAAGAAAAGTCTTAGTCTGTAACAGGCTTCTCCTGAGATGCATGTACTGCAGACTGTGAGCTCTGATAACACTGGTGACAAAACAGCCATTCCCACCCAGTGTTATTGGCACCTGCTTCTGCAGCTGCCAGGCAGGACAGTGCCCTGGGCTGCTGCCCACAAGCTTCTTAGGATGCAGTCTCACCTACGCCTCACAGCAATTTGTTTCCTCTTCTGTTTGCCTGAAGTAATTATAGCAGCTGAATTTTCAGACCTGTTTTTTTGGTGTTTTTGTTGATGTTGTTTGTTTGTGGGCTTTTTTGTTGTTTCGTTTTGTGGGGTTTTTTTTGTTTTGTTTTGTTTTGTTTGTTCATTTGTTTTTTAATGTGCTAAGCTTATAAGGATATAAAAAAGTATACATTTTATGTGTTAGGAATTAGGCAGAAACTCCTGTATACAGGGCATTGAGACTGGACTTTATGTTCTATTAATTGTGTTTGCATTGCAGCAATATTTGCACAATACTCTAAAAGGCCTCTCTCTTGTTACAGCATACACTCAGCCCATTTTAAATTGCAGAACCTTTTCTCCGGGGGTAAGCCCTTTATTGATGGTCCTAATATGCGCAAGAGATTTTTAAAAAGTCTTGTTATAATAAAATACAGTTGAAATTTACAAAATCTTGAATTTTTTCCAAGAGCCAGCACTAAGCTGCCTTTAGGTGTTTAATTTTATGTGGCAAATGCCTCTAAAAACATAACACGACGCTTTTTGTACGAAGCCTTTAGACAGAGCATATGTACCTCCTCTCCACAATTCACAAGCAGGCTGATTGTCAGCCACACTCATTGTGCATTTGTAAGTCAAAACTGGCTGTGACTCTACAGTGAGGAAACCAATGAATTACATTCAAGGTATATACTTCACCTGCTTTTGGAATCAAGACACATAACGTTTTGTCATTCTGGTGGTATCACTCTCCTGCATCTCTCCTATTTAAAGCATGTATATTTTATGAAGCATTAACAGACAAACAAATGTATAAATGACAAAATCCAAGGATTCATTAGTCTCCAAAAGTAGCCATTGGAATGAAGAAAGATTTCAGAACCTAATCTCTCAATACAGTGCCTCTGTATCTGTAAAAACCAAAAGTCCAGATGTATATTTTAAGATATGAAGTCTAAAACATGTACATGTCAGACCTGAGGCTGTTGCCGTCATCCACCGGAAAGGGCAAGACTTGGAAAGGATCACCACATTGAGGGCTACTTCTGCAGCGATCAGCTGATCTACCTGATCAGAATGTAAAATGATACAAAAGTGGATTGGGTGTGTAAGGACACAAGGGTGTGTAAGGAAAATGGGGATGACACTTCCCCCCCCGAGATATAGTGTGTAGATTGGGTTAAACATTTTCAGTAGCAAAATATTAGCAGTTAATGATACTCAGATTGTTTGATCTTTAGCTCATTAATAACTGTAACACACCATTCTGGAACCACAGCTTCCCATCTTTTAATTCTCCTGTGCTGCAGAGAGGAAGGAGCTGCCCTTGCTGGCAGACTGCGATTCCTATGGGATACAAGTGATTAAAAATGTAACTGGCTCCTTGCTGTTCTGCTGTCCTGCTGGAAGAATTATTTCAGGAGCATTCAAAGGAAGGGAGGCATGGTTCCATAAGCACAGTATCTTTAATGAAGCTTGTTAAATGATAAACAATTTTCTGCAACAACAAAGAATAATAGGTTTGCTTTGTCATTGTAAATCGAGGTGTTCCTGCCAAAGGCGTCCATTCCTTCTTTGAGCCACACAGGCAGTGACTCCTCATGCTGTACAACTGAAGGAGTGATGAGCACCATAAGAGAAGCAAAGACAGTGAGAAATGAGCAGCTGGACACAGGCATGGTGTGGGAGGAGGGAAGGAGGATTTCCAAAAGTGGGTCACTAACAAAACAGATGAGTTCTCATACTGCAGCTCTGTCCCCATCTCAACTGACATTGCTGTACCCTGTTCTCACTATCTCTGCTCTCCAGCGGTGCAGAAAGTCCCAGGACCTGCTGTGCTCTAAAAGGGGGACAAGAAGAATAATTAATATTTTTTTTTTTACCCAAGCCAATTCCTGGTTGTGCATATATGGCAAAATCAACACCCCTAGCTCCAAGCATGGGAAGAAGAAGCCCTCAGTTTGTTAAATACAATGAGAAGATCTAGAGCCAATTAAAATGTGATGAGGCTATAAAAATACAGCCAAGGTAAGTAAGGCTAAAAAACCTCAAACCTCTCAAATGACTCTCCCCAAAGAAACAACAGATGGGAAGCATTCAATGGCCAGGATGTTTGTGTTGCAGTGGATGCTACCAGCAGTCATCAAATAAAACCTAAAGGATCAGCTACTGAGGAATGAATTTCATGTTCCCTCTCCTGCACAAAACACTATCAGAGGTTTCTGGACTTCAGTTCACACTTGTGTGGCTTGACCTGCCTTTTCTGAACAGGCCTAAAAAAAGCCCTACAGAAGCACCACCAAATTAAAGAAGATAAAATTAATATGCTTATGATGAATTTGGTAAACACCATCTCAAAGTCTAAGGATTCTTAATGCATGGGAGAGTTAAATGGGAAAATGAGTAAAATCAGTTTTACCAAATATAAAAGTCAGAAACAATAAATGATCCTGCGACCATTCTGTCTCTGGTAATGTGCATTAAAATATATATAAAGTGTTCTGGGAACTGAAGCAATGCTTCAGTTCAATAAAACTAATGCAGTTAAAGAGAAAGAAACCTGTCTTTCCCCTGCTTGCAATTTCAAATGAGAGCTTCCTAAAACTTGTGACCATTGCTGGAATCCAATTCAGGACCCTGGATTATCAAATTCTCAGCTCTGGCACTCTGCCTTTGAGGTATTATAAAGTTCTGCTCATCACACCAGCTCTGTCTATAAATGCTCCAGATAACTTTAAAGTGCAGACACACCATTTTGAAACAGGCAGGTATTCACTGTGAATCAAAATGGCATCACCAAATTTGTGCAGCCTTCAGACTGTGCTTCTTTTATTGCAGGGCAACAAAGGAAAACGTGTTAGCATGAAGTCTGCCTGTAACATTTTTTTAAACTTGAAAAGCTTTGCAGGACAGCACACCTACACAAAGCCGCAGGTTTCTGAGACCTTGTAGAGCAAGTATCTTATTCTGTAATTCATCCCAGGGCTATGAAATGGACAGGCTAATGAGCTCTCCTGCAGCCTCTTGCCCTGCAGGTGCTTCTCTGGAAGCACAATCTTAAATCAGACACTGCCATGCCAGATGTAAACCCCCAACCAAACACCAACCCCTCCTTCCCAACGTGGCTTAAGAGAGCCACAGCCACACTAGAATCTGACTGATGAAAGCACAAACTTCTTTTCCATTCAGACAGTGGGAGCTGAATTAATTCCTCAGCTTCTTTAGCGCTGAGAGCCATGTCTTGGGAATTCAGTACAGGAACGTATTAATCACTCTGATAGGCAATAATGCAATATATTACTGATGGGGGAGCCAGCACATCAGCACTGTGACAGTGACCCTGACCAGCAGATGACTGAAAGGATAAGGAGAGAAGGAGCTGCTCTAGCTTGAAGGCGCAGCCTCAACTTTGGCAGGCAGTCCTTCACTCTTGTCCCAGTACTAATTTTCCACTGCATTACTTTGCCACTTGGGTATCCAGAAATGCTCATTACTAAGGTATGTGACAGCTCCTGATAATACATGTCTGTGGCAAAATAATTGATCCCTCTTTGCAGCGGTGATCTCTAACATTCATAGGCCATGGTAGGTTATTAGATGGAAGGCATCCTTTGATGGCCTCTAGTGTAATATGTTTCCAGACAGCAATGTGCCAACTATCTATCAGTGACAAAATAATGTCATCCCTGGAAAAGGGCCTGGCAGCAGGGGCTGAGGAAGGAAGAGCATTTAGTTGTATTTGTAGATGAAAAGATGCCCTAAGAAAAGGCGCCAGCCTGATTATTTATTTGCTGTTCAAAAGTGCTCAGTACAACCTAAGAAAAAGATCAGGCTCTGAGACACGGTGGTTCACATTGCTGTTACCAACTCTAGCCTTGAAGTCAAGTTCATGCAGAAGAACAAAATTATCTCTTCAAATATGTAGTTTACTTCTGAAAATGAAAAGGGTAAGAGATGTATTAGTAATGTTGGCGTTAGTGGAAGCAGCTGGTTTTAGCTATTTGGTATTTCAGGGATGTGAGTTTAGCATCATTATTAGAAGTACAGCTTACTGTATTCCTATGCTAACTTTCCAACAGTGAGCAGATGGTTACCCTATTACCAACCATTTGCATTTAACATATTGTAATGATTTATATACCACATGTCACCTAGCAAAGTGAAAACAGTTGATGGCAACTAATTAGTTGAGTGTGAAGACACATATCTCAATGTATATATCCTTATTGTGATCAAATTTTATCTTTTTGGCCATTAATAGATTTAATGTGCAGTGTAACAGAAATATTGATGGGAGTTAAATGTGAACTGCTATGTTCCTCCGTCATCGGGACAGCATCGCTGTCATTAATATCTGTACCAGTACTCCCGTTACAACCCTGTTTTATGAGAGATGGTGCAGGGAGGACAGATTATCAAAATCCATTGTGCTTCTCTACCGATCTTTCTTAAGTGTATTTCAAAGTACTTTACAAATCTTAATATATCATACTGGCTCACATTACAGGTCAACACTCATCTAGAGAGGATGGAAGCAGGAATACTGCATGGCAGAGAGGAAAGACACTCTGCATAGCTCCCATAAAGACAGAAATGGATTTAAAGGTGAAAATGAAGAGAATCACAAGGTCTTCTAGGGCATTTACAAGGAAGAAGCAGACAACTATTGACATTCACACAAACATCAAACTTGGAGGATAGAGTCAAGGGTTCAAAGAAAAAGCATAATTTTAGAAAACTGCCCTCCAGCACTGGGATATGGGCACGTGTATGTACCATATGTATTGCATTTTCCGTAGTATGTCCCAATGCCTGATCTGCCTTAACCCACAGTATGAAGCTATGGATTATCAGCCTCCTCCTGAGATGTTTTTGTTTGTTTTTAGGCTTGTTTTAAAATAGTGGTCATCACCCAAGAAGTGTCAAAATAATCATCAGCTACATTACTCGAGTATGGCAGCATTTCCAGCATAAAAGTTCTAACAATCATTCCTTTTTGTTAGTTACTACCTGCTTACAAGTCTGGATGAACTGTTGTGCAAGCAACCAGATGCTGTTCACGGACAGACTTTAAGGCTCCAAGAACTCAATATGCTACAAAAATTAAAAGTAGGCTCATACAGGAGTGGTAGTATGTCAAGAAGTTCTCCAGTTCCTGCTCTCTCCTAATGTCATTAGGATGCCTCTTGCCGCTGAGCATCCTTTCATTTCTGCCATGTCCCATGAACCTAACCAGGACACAGCCTGTTCTCCTGCAAAGGGCTGCAGTTCACATTAAGCATTCCTGAATGCATTAGCAGCCAGACTTTCTCTTGGGAGAGCTACCTGCAGCATGACCCCTCATCTCTTTCTCCCTGACCATGTTGCTACCTGTTAAATTCACAGCATTGCAGTTCTGTTTCTTTTTATTTTATTTTTTTTTTTCCAGTAGATCCTTCTTTACTTTTTTTTTTTTTTTTTCCATTAACAAGATTATATTCTATGAAAACAGAGTTACAGCAGTGTTGAAAACTTCCCTTGTTGTTCAGCCCAGTTAACAAGATGTTTCACCTGTGTTTTACTGAGGATCTTTGGAGCTGACTTGTTTGCACTACAGCCTGCTGTGATCAGGTAGGAACAATGATGATTCCCTTTGTGCATGGGTCCCTGGTACTGCTGAGGCGCATTAATCCCAGAAAAGGACTTGAGTGAAGGAGAGGAAGGGTTGTCACAGACCTGTTAGACCTTTACCTTTACTAATTCACTTTCCAATTATCTGAATAGGTGTTTTCATGTGACTGAATCACAGGACCTAGCAGAACTGTCCTGCTTTACATCAGCCTTATTACACAAAGAGAATGAAAAGACTGAGAGGTGTGGGGTTTTTTTTTCTCATTTCTTTTAAACAGAAGCTGGGACAGCCTCCTTAGTTTTGTCTTCCCTCCTTTACTTTCTTCCTTCTGTCCTCCCTCTCCATCACTGGTTTTCTCTCACTCCTCCTACATTGAATGCATTTGAAACTCATTGGTTCAGTGTGGGTAACTTCACAGGAATTAATCCTGATTTACAGGGTGGCATCTGAAACTAGTATCAGGTCTAGTCTCTTGTTTCAATACTTCTCTTAATGTGTAGGGAGCAATACACAGTATTTACCATGGCATTGTACTAGAGGGAAATAAGATAAAAGGCAGCAAGTTTAACTCTTTTAGTTTCAAGTATTTCCCTAAATCATGGATCAATGATGTTTCATTTATTACAACTAAGAAAAAGATGAACATAAAAAGAGAAACAACACTTGTGTCAAGAGAAGGCAAGTGGATATTCTAGGTTCAACTACTATCTTCTGAGGCCCTTGACACACCGAGGAGCATCCAGGAAATATCATCTCCTAAGTGAGTGTAATTAGATACTGGGGTGGACAAAACTAACAGCAGGTAATCTCACCACACTGGCACCCTTGAAAGAGATCAGAATGTTAAATTAAAAAACAAGGAAAAAAAATTAAAAAGAAAACTCTACAAGTTGATAGTTCCTGTTACTTGTGAAATAGTTGGAAATTTTTGAACTTTTAAGATTATAATGTATTGTATCACTCAAGCTTTAACTTCAACCTGAAGGACATCCCTGTGCCAAGAATCATTTGTATATGTGATCCAGCAGATCCTTAAGCTTATTTCAGTGTTTGCATTAAATTGAAGTCTTTTGAAATGAAACGCTTAAAGAAAAGAAAGTTTCTGCAAGATATTGGAATCCCTGACTTTATTTAGAAAGGCTCTTTGAATAGCTTTTCAGCATAAAAAGTAATACAGAAAAAAAATTCTCATTTCTTTCATCAGGATTTTCATCTCTGCTCCTTTAATGTTCAATGGCAGAGTGATTTATACTACAGAAAGGCTTGCTGTCTCTCCTCAAACACACTGATCCTGCATGATACTGAGCTTCCTTGAAAGACAGCTGGGGGAGACCAATATGGAAATACTTGACATCTTGCAAAACAGGCCAAGAAAAAGTGATCGAATGCTAAAGAGCAAAGGTGGTGAGTTAAACCTGGTGATTTAAACCCATGAGTTTTTAAAGTGTATAGCAGAACTAGACACCTGGTCAGCTGTCCAGACTCTAATACTCTGCTCCCCTTCCAGCCACTACAAGACTGAGGCCACTCTGAGCTAATGTACAGGACTTGTGCCACCAGGATGGAGGGTGGAAACCAGTATTATTTGAACATGGGCAGGAGTAAAACCCACTCAGGACACCTGTACTGAGTGAACCATTGGGGAGTGCTCAGGTGTGAATAAACACAGTAACCATTTAATTATTTCAATTCCTGATGACCCTAGAAAATGAAGGACTATTTTCCTTAGTGACATATTGCAGTAGATATATTAAAAAGCTAATGGCACTTGGGAGTTAAAGATAAATTGACATGCTCTTAAATACATACATGCTTTTTTTCTTTCCCATTCTCTAAGGAGTTTTTAATTTAATTGGGGAAACTGCTAGATTCCCTCCATATACTAGTGAAAATCTCAAAGGAGAACCAGCTTCTAATGCAAGTGTTCTCATAAAACAAAGAGTATTCAAGTACAGTAACTAAATACTAGAAACTAGAATGGTATTCTGTTGTATTCTTAAAAGCTTGAAACCTACATATCTTCATATTGATGGTCTGGTTCTGAACTGAACATTAATGAAAACATTTTCTATTCTAAATAAAACTAAAGCACTTCTACATTACCACTTCCCTAGGGCCAAGTTCTGTTTCGGGGTAAATTACAGAGAGATATTATTACGATGTTGTCAAGCGTATGCCAGAATAACATACAGATTTAATCCAATCAATCCATCCATGGAATGGATCTGCAGAATTAGCAAGAGGATTGAACCTGGTACCATCCAGCTTTCCTGGCATGACCATCCGCTGAAAGCTGCCATGTGACACCCGGCTCAGGGTGCAGCTCAGCTCTTGTCAAGAGGACGGGCACCCACCTACCCCCAATCCACTGCAGCCACACTCACTTGTTCGGGGTCACAGCTGGCAGGAGGGGCAGGCCAAATAAAACAACAAAAAAGACCCAGCCTCTTTATTAGTAAATATGCTTTCCTTCAGAGTAATCTAGTCAGATTCCAAGATGGATTTAAATTTAGAAGAGAAAATGTGCGAGCAAAAAACTGTTAAAACTGAGGATACTTTTCACTTGGTAATGTTAGAGGTTTCTATTTCTGTTTCAACTGCAACTGTAGCTGAGACTGGGTCAGAAAACCCTGGGGCTTAAATACAGAAGCTTCAAGGTGAGAAGAATGTAAAAATAAGTTCAGTAACATTGTATAGAGGCTGGATATTCTGGTTTCAGAAGAAAACTGGTGGTTCTTAGATAAAAATATAATCACCCAAAGGCAATAAGATCCTTTGTTTCAGCCAGTTAGCCATTCAGTCACCCAATGGAGTAATGTTTTTTTACTAGTATCTGGAATTACAGTTAATTTATAGTGTATAAATGTACACATCACTGACAATATAACAAGTAAAACAAAAGTACTTTGGAATGAACACCATTAAACCTTTAGCAGCCTGAACCAAAAACTGCTAGGAATCTTTTGCTTGGCTTCAAAGGAATTATTATCAGCATTTTAGTGAACTTCTTAAAAAAAACCCCAAAATGTTAAAAAAGGGAGTGGTGCCTCACAGCTTGCTGCCAGGACTGTCCTTCACATAGAATTGAAGACAGGCAGAGCTGCAGGCAGGGAAACCAGAGAAACCTTCCTGAGGTTATGGCACAGCACACCCTCTGATTCTCCACAGCAAGGCCAGATGAGGGGAGAATGTCTGCTCTTTCTTGGTTTCCCATCCCAGAAGACTTTATTTATGCATTAGTTGACCTTTCTAGCCGTTAGGAACATCTTGCTTCAGCAGTTAATTAACACAAGTGCAATAATTTAATACAGCTAATGCTACTTGATGCCCTTTAATGTACCTTCCATTAGTGATATTATTGTAGTATTACCCTGTAAATTAAAATGAGATCAAGACTAAGAGAGGCTCTCTTTAATTAAGATACTGGCACACTGCATCGCCCATTATTCACTAGAAAAAATCACCAAGATTTAGTGAAGCAGACCATCGGTAAGTCAGAATTAGTTCATGTGGATTATTAGGTTTCTTGAATAATGCGTGCACAATGGGGTTGCTGAAATTGTTAACAGCCATGTTTCCTTTTTTTCATCATCTTAATAAATACACAATAGAAGTGTTAAATTGAAGATGAATAAACATGTGGTAATAGAGGATGTAAGGTGTTCATTGAGAGTGCACAGGCTTTTATCTCTAATGCAACATCCATCGGGCTTATTTCATGCCAAAATGCAAAGCAATGACAAAACAAACCCTATATTAAGAGGGTAAATGTCCTATATATAATTTATTGTGACGTATTAACCACTCTAACATCTTGCATATTAAATATGGCAGCTTTGAGACAGATACTTTTCACTGTCATGGATCTTTAAAATACAGTGTGAATCAAATTTCATTTTATGCTGCCTTTGGTGATTTTAACTATATTTAACCTACAGGTTACTTTTTTTCAGTAAAAGGACTAGCTTTAAAATGTGTCTGCTAGCATCACTCATCCACCAGGTGACAAGCTCCTTGGTAATGTTCCTTTGTATCCTGTCCTCATGGAACAGCCCAGTCTAACTTTACTAAATGTATATAAATATGTAGGTCTCAAATCCCTGAATATGAAACATTAGTAGCAAAAAAAAATAAGTAAATTGTAACTTCCAGTTAACATTGTAAAATAACTGCAAGGGCTGGAAAGCTCAGCTGAATCAGAAAAGGCAGCACAAATGCCCTGGTAACCCTTGCTCCCCTCTGTCACATCCTCGTGCTCAGGGCATGCCAGTGCACATGATTAATGATCCTGATTTGGAGACTCTTTTTGGGGGCCCTGTAAGTTTCTTGTATTAAACCAAAAATACCCCAAACTGGGTGACAGTGGGCCTATTGCAAGTTACCTTTGGTACAACTAGGTAATTGGGCTGTGTACTGGAGCTCCACAGCTACTTAGCAGTAAGCAAGGCCATAAATTCTTTAACAAGAAGGGCTCACTATGTATGCAAGGAAAGGCCACCAAATCCCTAAAGAGCTGTTCTCCTCATTAGCAGAAAAGTGATAAGAATTCACATGAATCTAATCTAGTGAGACACTATTACACATCAGATATTTCTTTTAAAGCATGTGTCCAATTACTGCAGCATTTAGACAACTAGCATCAGCATCAGATAACTTCTCTGTACAGTCATGCTTCATTTTTATAGATGTTTTCTCACAAGATTGCCATGTCCCAGATGTGGTTGGAAGGTTTCTATTTCTAATTTGCATGCTATGCACTTTTTTTTAATCCTCCAGATGCTTTCTTTGATAAAGTACTGATAGCCTAATTAAAGTCAGACTAAGATCCAAATGGGTTTTCAGATGGGGAACAGCTTTTCCTTAAAGCAGAAGGACCTTCAGATTCTGAGCTTTGATATGATACCTCTGTAGAGCTAACCTATGTGGAGGCAATGGAGGAAGGATACACATTGAATAGAACACGTTATTTTTTTTATATACTGAAGCTAATGTTACTAAACTATGTCAAAGAGTATCTGAAGCTATCCATGATCCACTTATCCCTCTCAGGAGACTTCTGAAAAATAGTTTACAATGTAACTAATGAGAGTTACAATAAGAATTCTGAAAACATTGATAGTTCTCTTATGCTTTCACATGTTTAATTAGTGATTCTGTGTGTACGCATATGTATTTGGTGTGGACAGAGAAGACTGTAACTACATGATAAATCTATGGTCCTAAGAAATGTATTTTGTTGTTACATTAGAATATATCAGCACTGCAAAAACATGCATTTAAATCTGTATACGGCATCAACTCTTCCTTTATATTAGGAAGAACTCCTTTAGAGGAATATTTTTCAAAAGATTACATCCCAGTAATTTGATTCTATTTTGAATTCGTGTATCAATTTTTGCAATATGGAAATGCTTATGAATATGAAAGGCTTGTATAAAGGTGGTAGAAAATGTCAAACTCACTACAGGAGAAATAAAAATATAGTCACCTCTGTTTTATATAATAACTGTCTCTATTTTTTTTCACTCAGTCCCATGTCTGCAAAAAACGCCCTGTCCTTCCCAGATAAATTAGCTTTTCTGTTTGTTCTGATACTTAGCTTCTTAAAAAAAAAAAAAAAGTATTTTTAAAAAGGAAGATAGGTACTCTCTGTAGAAGAAACAGCAGAAGGAAAAGGTGCAATAGAGAGGTGAGACAATTGTTAATACAGAAGGTCCCATGTATTTCTTCTGAACAGATTTGCATCCAAAATACATGTAAAGGTTATCACCCTCCTGCTTGAGATCATCAGTCAGTTGCTAGTTTGAGTTGAGAAGAAAGCTTCCTGATAGGAATGTCATTACACAGTTATTATTTTTGGGACTATGACACCTGATACTAGTCACTGCTTGCCCCAGAGGGACTATTTGTCTTGAACCCAGCTGAGTAATCATAGTTATTTTATTCAGATCAGTCTCTCCAAAACACTGTTGTTTCGTTCCAATTTACTTCAGCTTCACTTTTTTCAGAGCTAATTAAAGTACCTGGAATGGACTCTACTCTCTGCTGCCTTCCCTTTTTGTAGGCAGTTCATAGCCAGACCTAGGGGGAAGGGTCTGTGCAAAGGCTGCTGTATCAATCACAGCTTGCATTGAAGGCCTAAAAAAGTGAGATGATAAACCAGAACCTCTTTTTTCAGTTAACTGCCACCAGATGAGGCTCCTGCTGTAGAAATGCAGAAAATGTCCTAATGCCAGGGAGAATTCCTGAGCCAACACAGGAAACGGCTAATACTGTCCTGCTTGTGAGATCTAGGGCTGAAGGCCCCAGGCTAGTGGCAGTGAACACCCAGAAACTTGTGTGTGACCAGAAACAGACTTCAACTGAGCCAGATTTCCATGAACATTTCTTGGCAGAAAGTGTTGTCATGTTTGCGGAAATACATGGTTTTGAATAACTTCTAAAACCAAACATACATGCCTGTTTCTAAAGGTACATAATCTCTTACCTTCCGTATACCCTTATGTCTGAAATTGCATAAAAGTAGCGTGCCAGGTGTTGCTCATCTACATATATTTCTCCAGTTGCTGGCCTAAGCAGTCTTATCCTCAGATCTGTGATGGTAAAGAAATCTCTTAACTTCTTGGTTGTGTCAAGCTGGCCGTAAAGAGAAGCCATGTTATGAAGCCGAGGTCCAGCAAAAAAAGCAAATCGATCTTTGATTTCAAAGTGGATTATTTTACTATTTGTCATGTACCCAGTAGAGTATTCCTCTGTGCAAATGATTTCTAGGACTGTTTGCTGCGATAAATCCCTCACTGATTTTGGATCCATGTGGAAAGCATCTAAGCAGTCCGTGGCATAGTATTGGTAGGGCTGCCATGTTCGTCCATAGTCGAGTGATTTCTCCAGGATCATTTGGTCTGGACGGCCAGATTCAAAAGTGATAACTATGTTATCTGTCAGCTCAATAGTTTTGTTCCAGGAAAGTGTAATATTAACATGAAGAGGCTTTGGATAATCCTTCCAAGTTGTGGACTGCCAAAATGTGGAGGGATGTCTTCCTTCAAGATCAAACATCAGTTCTGGAGGATGAGCCAGTTCTTGGGTACTCGCATCACATTCATTGTTGCACATGTAGGGGTTCCCCTGGAAAAGAGCAAAGCAGTGTTACAAGAGGCACAGTACAGGTGACTAACACATAAAGATGTTTCTTGTCTGGCATATGAGAACTGCTGCTTTTTCTCCAAGCATGAAACCAAAAAATAAAACAGAAATGCTTTCAAGGAATACCTTTTTCTTACTGAGATTTATCTTGGGTATTTTACCTGTTGAAGTAAATGTACAAACACATACATATACAGCACCCTTGCTTCTGTAACATAATCATTTTTCTTGGTAAGTTTTAGAGAAAGAAAAGTGTTTATTTACTCTGAACGACTTAGACCAGTGATTGGGTCACAAAAGACCTAGAACAGTAAGCATGTCTCTAATAGCTTTGTAACTCCGACTCTTCCTAGAAAGATGCAGCAGCCAAAGAAAATTTATTTTTAAAACAAGTATGTTCCTCAAGAGCTCCACTCACAAAAGGAGTAATTTTTAGGGCAAGTGTTTTAAGGTCAGCTGTGCAGCCTGTGTATACTCAGTACGAACCAGGACCCAGTACACTTTCAGGTTTCCTTTCAACTGGGCGTGAAATTTATCATGCTTAACTGTGCTCCCAGCTTAGCACTGGCTTCCCTTAAAACATGTACGCTCACCACCAAAAGCCATTAGAAAAACAATGCTTTGCCAGCTCTGAGGCTTGATTTAGACATCTGCTGTCTTATTACAGGGTAGTGAAATACTTCAGGAAAGACTTTTCATGAGACATTGGCTCCGATTTTTCAGGACAAGATAATCCCGCACTTGATTAGGTGGAAGATGTCAGTGGCTCCAGCTGGAATGCTGCCGAGGTGGTTGGAGCTCTGAACAGGAGGCTGAGTTAAAAACAGCAACACAAAAAGCTTGCCAATAGTACGCAGCTTTTACTGTTGCTTGTCTTCTATTGCGAAGTGAAAGTGAATTATTCTCTTCCTGGCCTTTTGATGCATTAACTTGCACACTACGATCTTCTGCTTCTTCACAAAGGCTATTTTGTCTGTAGATTGGGGATATCTTGCAGCAGTTGCCAAGATATCAGACTCTGTAGGCTGCACTGAATTACGTCTATCAAATTTCAGCTTTCAACAGTATATTAATATTTTGCTATTTGTTCATTCTGCGTTTGTTCCAGAGAGCAACCACTGCTCTGTATCCTTCCCTCTGCCTTACACATGGATTGTGGAAGAAGCTACGCCTCTCTTCACTGACGGCCAGCACTGCCGGGGAAAAGGATGCACATGCCTGTACCTAGCAGTGCTTGATAGGGGCATAAGTGCAGCTATTATTGTCATTAATCAGAAACCTACCCTGAAAATAGGACAAGCCCTGGTATGATAATCAACCTTTTCTTTTCTTTTCTTATAATTACAGTTATGCTTCTCTCCATCTCCAGGCCTCAGAGCAATGAAGTGATTCAATGCCATCCAGTGTGGGAAATGGGTTTCAAACATGACTTTCCACCTTAGTCACTGCTCTGCTCCCACCAAACACAAGAAAAAGGCCTCTGCACTCACTTGGACCTCCCCACCAGCAACTTCCTCTTACCTGGGCAGGAAAATACTATTTGCTTTCTCTCTCTTTCCCATTGATACAGCTGAATGCTAAAACTGACAACGATTGATTGGGACTTGAAGTTAGAAAAAACTACAGGACAACAAAAAGGGTTATTTGAGAAGCAGCACACTGCTTCAAAGCCTGCAGCTGTAACTGAAAATACTCTGTAAAACATGTCTATAATAAGTCCCTATAACAGCTCTGATTTCCAGCACACGGTTGGTATTTCTATGCCTTCCTTTTGAATAAAACAGTGAAAATCAAAAATAAATTTCAAGTAGAATAAACATCATTTTTTTTATTATTATTTCAGCTCCATTTAATATATCAGACACAAATTCCAAGATTTGCTAACCTTTTTTTTTCCTTAGAGAAAATACACATATTGTGAAATCTGTAAGGTTCCAGAGCCTTTGACTATAGGTAAATATCAGTTTTGCAGAAAAGTTACGTAAATTTGACCAGAGTTACATAAATCACACCTTTCTGAAGTTTACTAGAAAAATCGGATCACTTCTGTGCCTGTCACCATGAAGCTGCCTGTGTACCTATAATGTATATGCTTCTGTCATCACTTTGGCAAAAGCAGCTTCACTGGGAGGTCATGGGTATCGGAACACAGCAAATAAATACTCCTGGGCAGGCAGACAGGTGCATTAAGCACTGCTGAGGGATGGCTTTGGTTTCCTACTCTATAAGCAGTCATCGAGCCTGTTGTGATTTTTCGTGTTGAAAACTAAAGCTGCTCTGATCTGCCAGTCCCCAGATGCTGGAGGAGGCTTGTTTTATGACTTCCAGCGGGTAACACAGATTGTGTGAGAAGTATTGCTTCTTTCTGTATATGACTTGATTTCTTTTGCTCCATTTTCTTTCACCTTTTCCTTTTTAGCAAAAGCTAAGGTACCAATATAATCAGAGAACACTGGGAGCTGGGGCTCTCAAAAAAACCAAGCTAGTGGGAATGCAGTAAGATCATGCAAACTGGTAGCGACAAGGTACCTTAAAAGAATGGTGCAGTGAACACTAAAAATCAGCCCTAATGTGCTCCTGAATGGTAGTCTATATCTCTGTTGGCACAAAGCTTTTTGGGAAAGATAATGTTAGTCCAATTAATGGCAGAATATAGTGAGAAATGGGTCAGAATCACAGTGTTGACCTGCACCTGAAACTCTTACCATTGGTAACATCAATGGCACAACCTACCACTAAAACACTGAGGTAAGAATATCACTGCAGATGAGAATCCTAATAAAAACCTTCAGGCATATCCTCCCAAAATAATTTAATTATTCTTCTAATTCTATAGCATGCAATTCTCTTTTGAGTTTTGAATGATTTGATGATGCCAAAATAACCTGTGTGGAGTTCAGTATCTTACAGAGGAAATTAGGAGAAAAAACAATCTAAGCTGATATAAACTGATAAAATAATATCCTGAATTTTAACACAGGGAGTGGGAAAGAAATTATGAGTTTAGGTAAGTTCCCCTCTGCCTACTGACATGGCAGTCACTGACATAATTTTGAAATATTTAATGTGATTATTGCTTCAGAGGCTTGGAGTCAGATTCCCTCTTTTAAACTGTTTAAACTGTTTTCAAACTATTTTTAAACTGGTTTTAAACTGTTTCTAATTAATCTTAAATAAAATTTACATGTTAAATGATACTTACATTACCAAAATAGCGTAAAGGGATGTTACCCTGCATGAACGTCCTTTAGTACATGTTAGTATGAAAACAATTAATTTAACTGAGATTAGTTACATATCTCAATGTCTTGATCTCTGTGGTAATCCTCTTTAAGACCTCTGGAAAATGAATACAACAAAGAGAAGCTTTCCCCAGTTTGTGAAAACTAAGCCCATTCTGTGTTGGGGACATCCAAAGGACCAGAGCATTAGCAGCTGTAAGTAATTTTGTGACCAGCAGGCAGCCATAAACAGATCTTAATTTAAGCCTTCCAAGTAGTAGCTCTTCAGCTGCACAAGGTGGAAAATATTTATAACTTTTCAAAATGATATTTAAGCCATTAGGAGATTTCTAAATAATTAAACACTAATAAATACTTCTAAACACTTTACTGCCAATTAGTGTAAAAGGTAGCTGAGGCTTTCCCAACACCACAACCATCTAAAAGAAACCCACTATTTTCCTGTACAGTAATTGGAGGTTGACATTAAATAGCTCCTTGCAGGCAGGAGGCAGGCAAATTAAGTTTCTATTTATTTTGTTTTAGGCCACTCAAGGAATTAAAAATATTACCAAAACTACTGACATAGTCTAAAAGTTTTGGCTTTAGGAAGAGGTACCTGTTTTGTAGGCACAGCAAGGGCACGTGGCAGTATCATGCTCAGCCCCAGCTGGATAAAGCAGAGTTACCTGAGAAGCTGCTGGATGGTACCAGTATGGCTTCCCCTCAATTAGCTGGATTTAGTTTGTTTCAGCACACAATGATGTCTGTTTGTGCTAGCCAGCTTGAACTTCTATAGTGGCGTCTGAGGTGTTCTGCAGGTGTCATTGCCTGGGATGGGGCTCTGGGGCTGGCCTCGCTCCCACTGGGAAGGAGCATGTCTTGCCAAGTGCATCTTCAGGGCAACTCACTGATGGATAGGACAGTGACCCTAAAGTGAGGATTTTGGTTAAAAGCAGAGGTCTAGCAGTAGGATGAGCTTTAAACATCAGCAGAGGAGCCAGCAGGGGTGCTGCAGCTGCCGTTCAAGGGTTGAAGTCCAAGCACTGCCATCTCTCATCAGGATGGCTCCTCAGTGGCATCCACACAGGCTTAGGGCTTGATTGAAGATGTTGTTTCTTTCAGTTCACTTCCTGTCCACACTAACACCTCATGGACTATTTTACTCAGAAACAAAGACAGAGGGGCTTAACTTTTCAGCAACGTGAATATTGGAAGATGGATCATAGGCTACAGGCTGTAATAGACACCTGATTAATTCCCTACAGAGGATTATAACTTGCATTTTCAAGCTTGTGAAGGTTGCTGAGGTCAGGCAGGCCAAGATTTTAAGAAGGAGAAAAATAAATTTTTGAGAAGCGAGTCACAGCAACCAATTTTTATATCATTGCCTCGAGGCAGTTAGCTTAGGTGCACAAGACAAGAAATAAATACAACCTGACTCACATTTGGAGTGAGGCTGCGCAGTTAATTACTGCATTCAAGTCATACTTTTGGAAATAATAGAGTATTTCTGTTTTCCTTTCCAAGAGGTCATTAGAAGTAGTTCATTTCGTACTGTGCCATACATTGTAGATGACTAATTAGACAGAAATAGCTAACAGCAACAATTGCCCTAATGCTTACATTTTGCACATGGTTTCTAACCAGGATTACATGTTTACCACAACAGTGCCAGATTATGAAACCATCAATTGGGAGAAATTAGGTATTGTCCTACTAAGGGCAAACAGTTAGCGTGATGCAGGACCGGCAAGGCACAGAACCTGTCGCGTGGTAATTGATGTTATCAAACTCACTACATTGATTAGCTGGTTTGAGAGCATCTTGGTCAATGTCTGCAGAATTATTGTGATCAAGACAGGGATGGCTGTAGACAAGAACATTTTACCATCAATAGCCTTTCATCACTGCAATGACAGCATTTTAAGTTACAGTGATTTAAGTTAAGTAATAAAAATACTAAAATCTCAGTGGAAGATTTGATGCTCTTTCACAGAACTCCCAAGTGAGAGGATGGCCAGACAAGCACTTCGAACTCTGAGCTGTAGGCTGAAGAGTGTACATCCTCCAAAAACAGCAAAAAGAAAATAAGAGCATGTTTAAATCAATAACTTCTGGGGAGACTTAAAAAGATTAAATCAGGGAGGATCTGACTGGCCAAAAATAAAGAATAATGCTTAGCAACTTCTTGCACTTTTAAAATTGAAAGTACACTGCAGATTATGGACCTGATCCTCCAACAAACTCAATGCAAGCGAGCCGTTAAAGTTCCGATACTGAAAAAATATTTAAGTCTCTGAAGATCTGGCACTTTGCCTTGCGGAACACAGACCTAGCTAATTAATCTTCATGACAACACCTCCATGAGGTACGGGATCCTATCCCAAATTTACATATAGATGCAGAATTAGAGATAAATGCTTTTGCATTATGAACTCTGTAATCCCTGACTATATTGTACTGTTTCTTCCAAAGCCTTTTGGTAGATCACGTGAAATCATTCTTGGCACTCAGAGTAGCTCTCAGATCATGAGATCATGCCTCTCTTCAATAGCATGAACTGAAAATGTATAATAGTAAAACTTTTTAATATTTGTAGCACCAAATGCATTGGTTCATTTGGCAAAGGCACTTAATTCCTAGCAGAACATTCTCTCCTTTTAGTTACTCTAGTTAGTTTTTGAAAATGCTTTCCAATTTACCTTATGAGGCAAATGGAGTTATGTTTCCTCTGAAATATCTCTACCCACTTTTTAGGGAGACAAGTCCACTTAATCATAGTTAGTAATATTATGCTTCTGAAGCTATCTTTGACTTGGCAACCTTGCTGAGGTTCTTTTGACCACTTGATCATTCTGGCATTAACAGTACCTTAAGGCAGCTCTACTGGCACTGACCTAAGTGTGGTTTTGTTATTTCAGAATCTCAATATTGGTGTTTTCCTCTTGTATCAGCAGGTATCTGGCAATATAATTGCTTTCCCATTTATAGCTTTTGCAATGTCATGAGATACATAACACTGGAACCCCATCATGCTGAGGTCTGGCTGAACAGTACAACAGATGTTCCAAGAAAACCTGGGTTTCTTTATACACCAGATGCATATTTGTGTTTGAGAAACTGAAATTCCCAGGGATGCAGCACCCCTTTCTCTCAACTCATTGGCAACTGTCCTGGGAAAGCTCCTTGAAAAGGGCAGCAGAGGGTATTATCTCTAGCTTCATGCTCAGCTCACGTTGGTGCATTTTTGTCTGAGCTGCAATTCCAGCTGTTCTGTTGCCCTGAAGGAGCTCTGGCAAGGAAGTTGTGGTGGAGATATGGAGGGTTTCCTCAACTGGGAATAGCTTCTAGTATCAATAGCAACAACCTTGGGTGTCTCTACCTTACATTTTGTTGTCTGATAACAGATTTCACCTATCTCACATTCGGATCATTTTGGACTATCCATGAATTTAGAATGGGAGCCATTTTGGGGTGTAATAGAAAAATGGAGATGTCTACAACACTGCAGTTGAAAGGTGTCATCCATCTCTGGGCAAGGCAAAGCCAGCGCAAAGGCAAGTAGGTCCCTTATCATGGACAGATGGTCTCAGCTATTGAGGTGATCATAGAGGGAACGTGAGCATCAAAAAACTGAGAAATCCAATAATTTTGGTGGTGAAAGGGGGAATCAGGGTACTGAGAACAGCCCCCCCCCCCCAATTCTTTGTATATGTGTGTGTGGTTTTTGATTATTGCATTCAGATTTTTGGTCCACAAATGAAATCTGGGGATAGCAAAAAGCCTGAGAAACATATTGTGAGAGCAAGGAGGGTCCCAGCAGCCCTTAATATCCCTGACCAGTCCCTTCTGGGCATCAGGTGCTAAGAACTCTCACCAGCCCCACCTGGACCCTGGCCCAGGCACTATTTGAGCTCAGGCTGGGTCTTTCATTTTGCCTTTTTTCTTGGGTGGGTTTGTGCTGTAACCATATCTCCTGCTGCTCCTGATGAGGCTCCCTTTATGGCTCTTCTTTCTCTACTACTTGTGCCTGGGGCTGCTGATGGGCCATTTGTGTCTCCTGGCTGTGCCAGGCCATGTGGAATGTAGGTGAGGGCATGTCTGGTGCTGGAGTGGTCCTCTGCTTCCATGTGTACCCATGTGTTGGGACACTCTGCTCCTGCTGCTTCCTGGTAATTGCTGAGGTATGTGCAATGAGTGAGGAGATGGACATAACAGAAATGCAAAGCTCTACAGCTTGCTCTAGGCAATAGTGGGGTAGATTTATATTAGCTGAGTATGAAATCAGATAATGGGATTTCATATTATGGGACCATAGAAATTTTGTGTTGGAAAAAATTTCAGGAAGACTCATGGTGTGAGGAAACTGGAACACTGCAGTCTGGGTGGGCTCCTACACCATGCTGCTGAGGGTGAGCCACCAAACCATCCCATGCAGGACAGGGTGATCACTGTGAGCTGCACTTGGCTGGTGCTTCCTCTCAATCGGTGAGATATATGCAAGTGGCATGAGGTTCTCTTCTGGTAGTTAACACAATTAATTAAATTTAACTTGTCCTATGGTTTTATTGTGCACAGACACACATAATGCCTTGCAACAGTGATGGAGGCAGGTGGGACATGATGGCTGTGGCTTCTGCAAATGGTTGCTCTTTCCAACTGGTTCCCAAGGGAGGTCCGTCTTCTGCACCTGTGGTCCCTACTTCTGTGGTAAGGGTTTCCTTGTCTTTCTGGTGGATAGCTCTTGAGTAATTTCTGTGGAGGCTCATGAGAAATATTGATGCCATGAGTCCTGGCAATTGAGTTCCTTCAGGTACAAGTCAAAAATTTCAACCTGATTTCTGTAAAAATCAAGTGAAGTGAGCACAAGAGAGCACCAATGTGATGATTACCTGATGAACAGCTCTTTACATAGACTATTCATCACAGTCCTAAAAAAGTCACAGTCATGCATATACTAACCCTTGATGAGGTTAGACATGAGCAGTGTAGAAACACAATTCTAAAGTTATTGAAAAATGAATGTGCGGGTTTGTAATGACTTAAATGAAAACTATGTGGGTCTGGATTTCTCTAGTAAAGGACAGAATTATAATTATTTTTGTTTATATGTTGAAAAGAGTTACAGTGAAAACTGTTTTTGATCAAGCTATTACTGGTTAGTAATATCTTATGGCGGTAAGATTTTGGATATAACAGGATGGGCTTACACTGCAGTTTAAAACTCTTTTGTCCTTAATATAGCTGGTCTAAAACTCTGTGATCAAATTATCACTTAAATAGCTTAATGGTAATGTTTCATGCATTATTTACTAATTGAGAAAGATGCACAAAACCCCCTTATCTTTTTTCTCTTAGCCATGGTAATTTTCAATCTGGTAGGTTTCTAAAACACTATGTTGCTCATTAGCATAGCTTCAAGAATTATCTGACTGTCCACCAAAGCAGATTGTCATGTCTTTTTAATAGGACACATCTCTTCTACAGTGTCCAGCTATTCAGAGTGGAGTGGAAGACTGTATTCGATTTTACAAAAGCACATACAGAAATGTACAGTGCAAAAAACCCAGCTATTGCTAAATAATCAAAGCTTTTTTGTCTATTCCTACTGTATTTAAGTATGGAGTAATAACAAAAGTCCATACTAGTACAGGCTGTCACTATAAAGCAAATACTATGAAGAAAAACTTCTTTAAAATGATGTCCACTTAACCTCTATATTATTGGCTTCTGTGCAAGTTCAAACTAGGTAATGGAAGTCTGAAATGCCAATGTCCCACTAGGATAATGGTAAAAACAACTTGAGCACTTAATCATGGGGTTCATACAATAGCTCAATATACCTGTTAGGCTTGGCTGACTGAACAACATGATAGGTAATATGCTTTATAATTAGTGCTGAATAATTTAGCAGTCTTCGGATTCAGTGATACTCAAATTGTGGTTACAGAGCAGTATCATACAGTTACAAATGGGTGGTTTGAAGGCCACATTTGTAAAGGTGGATGTAAGGCTGCATGTATGCAGACAGGCACAGAGGGTTCCTGTCTCATGGGGCCTTGCAGCCACTTGCTTGCCTGTGGTCATACCTTCTCATGGCACCGCAAAACAGACCAAGGGCTTCCAGTTGCTAATGCTAATTTTGGGCTAAATTGGAATAAGCCTATTCTTAAAAAACAAACAAACAAAACCATAACTCCTCTGGCTTTGAGGAAGGCCTTAAAAACATTGGGAAAAAAATTAAGAAATCCTATTGTGCCACTTTTCTTTCCAGTCTAGTAAACCTGGGACATCCCACCTTTGGGCCTAGCAATTATTCCTCTATGTGGTGAGCTGGGTGAGAGGGCTGATGTATCTGAACAGCAAGTACTTTTTTCTCCAGTCTTAGTTTTCCACTGGATCAAGTCTCTGATCTGATGTACTGCTTGGCCAGGTCAGTGCTGACACTGCCAGAAGGGATGCAACAGCTGGAGACAGAGCGAAGTAATGCAGATGGACTGAGTGGCTTAAGGGTGACATGAAAATGCACCCTAAATTGTGAACAAAGAGCTAAATTATGACTGTGCTGTCATACTCATGCTTATCTGTTAAAAGGTCATTTGCACATACAAACAGCTACTCGTGTGTGAGTGTTATTTATGTTGTGAAAGATTGTTCTGGGGGTGTAAATATGTATTGGACTTGGGCACAAGCAGTTCTGTCCCAAGAAAATTACTTTCTCTACGTATGTCACCCAAGACATCATTATTATTTTATTCTTACAAAAGGCAGTGGGATTTAGGACAACAAATTCAGATTATTTTCTTTCCCACAGATGTAAACACAGCACCTGCAAATGCTACTGGAGTCTGCGCTGAGGCTATTTCTATGGCAATCTCTACAATCTAAATTCAGGTATGAAAAATTCTGATTTTTCTACAGACAGTATTTTTTTTCTCAGTATGTACATGTCTGTGAGCATGCTTCAGTTTTTTTTTTTTTTTTTTTACTTTGCTTCAATTGAAAATATTATTCTTTCTTAAAATGGAACTGTAGTATATGCTACACCTGGGAAGTACAGCTGAGTCTGATGGAAGGTATGTTATCTCATTATGACTGTAGGTTTTGTGTTTTACTCTGAATACTGGCAAACTGTCATGATGAAGATTGAGATACCAAAATGTACTGTATCAAGCTATTTTGGCTGACGCAAAGTTTATACAAAACTGTTTTCATGCACCAAAACACACAACTCCTATACCAGGAAGCTAAAAGGTGAAATAACAAAACCAAACCCCAAACATAACTGGCTTTGTAAAGACAGAGTCCTTTTTTTAAGTATTCACCCTCAGAAAACTGACCTTACAATTTATTTCCCACTTATAATTTCTGCCAATTTAAGAGATGCTATCTGCTTGCATAAATGTGCAGCTACAACAGTCATTCTGCATAGTCTGTGGGATATTGTGTATGAATTATGGCAAGACAAGGAGCAAAAGGATACCAAATCCTCCATGGTATTCATTAATTGTTGCCAGTGACAAACCACTGTCAGCTTTAATAGTTTTCCTGGGGTGATTCCTGCTTCCTCTGTGGGAGACTTTTAAGACTGGTAGAGAAGATTCCTAAGTAGTAGGAATAGTTAAATAACCTTTGTCAAATGTGACAAAAAACATATTTAGAAAAAAAAAAGTATCTCAAATTTTGCTTAATTTCTTCCAAAAGAAATTCATCTTCTTAGAAGACATGGTCTAATCAAATACCTGTACAGGCTACCAAATAACGTGTATATTCATGAGAATAGTACCAGAATAATAAATTGATGTTTTACTGTTCATCACAATGAGACAAACTCTGAGTGCAATTCAATAAACAGTAAATTCCCCAAATCTGAAGAGTCTTCTACATTGTTGTCATTGGAAGTAGACAGTTTTGGTAAGTCAAGGCAAGCTGTCTTTCTCAACTATGATAGTCCCTTATTTTGTGATAGTAATCACACCAGTTTTAATATGCTACCAATGTAATAGGATGTAGAAATGTAGTGTACTTGCTATGAATAAGGATAACAAAACTCTATCACGTAAAGCTATAAGAAAACTTTATCAATCCATGTTTATTTAATGCCTTGCATATTACTTTTCAGCTGTGAATCTCCAAATTACTTACAAGCAGGCGTGTTCAGCTGCCTGCAGTTGCAGCTGGGGGATATCAGAGAGAGGTGAGGTAATCAGTGTTCAGATAACTGGTGGCTGGGCCTGGAACTGACCCTTTTCCTTTGTCTCACACGCCTTTTTTTCCAAAGAGAATTTTTTTTGGTCTTTGTATTAATTCTATGCCTAATGCCATAGAGAAAAGAAACTGCAAAGCCAGACAACAAATAAAAGCAACTAAAGAGACTGAAGAAATTCTTTTCTTGTTGGGGATGTCTCAGCTGTGCTTCTGGGACTGTCTGCATCTGTAGGCATTGTTCATCCCACTCCAAAGTGTTATTGATTCTGTGCCTGTAGATTCCATGCAAAATTGTATTTCTACAATAAATGTAATTTTATTTCTTATTATTAATGACAGTATTGTTTTTGACAATTTCTGACCTACTCCTGTATTACCAATGTATCTACTGCCATTATTAATAAACTTTAGAGCTGGTGGGTTAACACTGAATGTCAACACCACAATTAGAATTGTTGACGTTATGCAGAAACACTGCTTTTAATATATTAAAAAAATCTGTCTTACTATTGCCACAGAATCTGCACTCATTTCTATTGTATTTGATCATTTTCTGTAACAGACTTCCCGGGCTCAGAGGACCGTTGCGTCTATGTGAGCCACTTAAAGGAAGAATGAAAAAGAAGATAAACAAAAATGGCAAATGTAAGTGAAATCTAATTTCA
This sequence comes from Nesoenas mayeri, assembly GCF_963082525.1. Taxonomy (NCBI): domain Eukaryota; kingdom Metazoa; phylum Chordata; class Aves; order Columbiformes; family Columbidae; genus Nesoenas; species Nesoenas mayeri. The sequence goes on along the minus strand of NC_137554.1, from coordinate 15,887,274 downwards.
CCTCATTTCTCTTAAAAGGTGGACTATGCTGTTTTCCCTTAATTTGTGCTTGTCAGGATGATAAAATAAATATTTTTAATGAATCACAGTGTATACCTACATAGCATGGAATTGTTACAGAAACAAATTTAAAAGTTGAATTTGATTATACAATGGAGGGACGTCTTATTAGTATTCCCAATGAACTGTGTGATGTCTCTGCATGTTCAGATAATAGCACATAGTGCTTCGAAAAAAAATGAAGACGCTCATCAAATCCACATTAGGATACTGCACCAATATAAGTAATTCAATCAGAAAAACATACGGTATCTTTTGAGGAAGGGTTGCAAACTTTGTGATAAACTAGTAATTTGTTCAGTTCTGTGCTGAAGATTGTAATATAATTTCCTTTATTCCATATATCCATGACGAAGAATAACTGCACAGCTCTGAAAAATATACAATCATTTCCCAAAATAATTTGTACTGATTGTTATCTGCAAATTTACAGTTCAGGTATGGCATGTGTTTGCACTGACTGCTAACAACCTGTCATTTTTCAAGACTTATTTTGTCGCAGCATGTTGAAATTTGGACGGGTAGCAGGGCAGGGGGAAGGAAAGCAGCTGCTCAGCCATGCAGAGGGCAGGGATGTAATTCCTGCATGATCCCTGCCACTGCCTCTCGAGCTCTGCTGCCTCAGCTATGAGACTCAGAGCAATGGGAACTGGGAATAAAACCAGCCCCCAAAATATTTCATGGCCTCAGTTACTATCCCAAATGACACAGACTACCTCCCAAGTCTGAATGAGAATCTTCTATATGAAATAAAACAGGAGCATTTCCAAGTGTAAGAAAGGCTTATGATAGCATTTGTAATACTTTCAGTTAATGTATCAGATGTGTAGTGTGCAAGCAACTGCCCTGAACTCTGTTAAACTTTCTTCCTGAGTTGATTGTAAAGTAATTCAAATCTGAAGAGATTTCTTTAACCATGTGGTAAGACTGCTGCAATGTAATGTTCCACTTTGAATCTCTGTATGCCTCCACTCCAAGGAGGAGTTGTTGGCACATTAATTGGGCTAGGTCCTGCAACCTCGTTAGTAAGAACAGTGCAGCCTGGGCCATGTGGTGGTGCTCAGCATTTTGATGCTGTTTGCCTACACAGATGTTGTTCTTTAACTGTGCTGTTAAACTTCTACTGAGATAGAGCCTGGGTGTATATGCTAGGATGAGACAATCATAACTAATGAATATTATAGAATGAATATAACCTAGAAAAAATATTTTACATTTGGTAGACATTAGGTAGGGAAGATTCTTACAAGGAGAGACTGAATTTACTTTTTCTATAGTGGAAAAAATACACTTTCTACAATTGCCTGCTGGGACGCCTGAAGGTAAAGTTTAAGGACAGGGATTCTTTTATCCTAATACATTTCAATCTATTACAGAGTAAGTTGATAAGAAGAGCTCCAAGTATGCTTCTTTCCACCATACCAGCTTGGGAAGTAATAAATTACAGCATATTATGTTCCCTATCAGTTCTACCCATCACAGCCTTGTCTTACAGAAGAAGTGATAAAGAGAAACACCTCAAATAAAGTAATACAATTAACTGCTGCCATTTGAAATCTGAAAAATTGCATTTCCTTATCCCAGTCTGTCTAGCTGTTCAATCATTTTTTTGAGGAAAAAATGCTGTTTAATGACTAGCTGGTTTATGGTAGGACCACTTTCTAACAGTCCCTTCTTCTTGCAGTGGTACAGGAAAGGCCAAAACCTTGCACCAGCCACCAGTATCCCAGCTGCACAGCACAGAGGTCAGGGATGCTCAGGAGTGTACCAGGACAGCCCAGCTCCATCTCCAGCTGCCTTGGTGAGAAGCATGATTGGTGACATCAGCTCCCTAACACTTGGATGTGCCTCTGATGTCAGTTGCTCTTGTGGCTGGGTAAGGCAGCACTCAAAGGCAGAAAAGCACAAAGTTGCCTTGCCACAATGATAGATATGCCTCCATGTATTCCTATGGTTACTCTGTAATTTAAACAATTGTGCCATGCAGCATTTATCTTTAAAGGGAGTTTTAGGTCCCACTTTTTACTAAAGGAGCTATATGAAGTGCACTTATTAGAGGGAAAAATAGCTGTATATAAAATGAGTTGTTACTTGTAAGGGTGTAAAAATAAAATCCCTCAGAGGGTGGGGTATTCTTTCCTGACACTGAATTTAGGGCTGCACTATTCTACAAATCAAAGCCATATGCCTCTTTAGATATGCAGTATTTACATTTTTAATATAAAAATACTTTGCATATACCATCCGAGTATTTTCAGGCCCTAATAAAGTGTTTTAAGGACAAAAAGTGGCATAGCAGTACTTATAACATACAAAATCACCCTGTTTAACATGGCCATCTGTGATATGGTAATGCACAAATAAAAGAACGAAAAGCATCTTGAAAAGATTTATGCCCTTAGATTCCTTCATTTTTATTTCTCCTAAATTTTTGATTGAACATTTACTGAAAGTGCTGCAGCCAAATCAATGGAAAATAATTCTAAATCTTAGCTTATGACTGAAGTCAACAGAGAGCTCTAGGTAATTTTAAATGGATTTAAGACTATTTTTGTGAATTTTGTTATATAGCATTTTAATACATTATTGAAATAAAGAATACTTTATGTGGGCGTTTGCCAATTCAAAATGTTGGCGAACAATTAAAATGTACATAAGAAGAAAGCAAGCCTCTGAAGTTATTATATCTTTGATTTTAATAACTTGTAGTGACATACTAAGGTTATTTTAAATGACTTATTAGCATAAGTTATTTGACAAGCAAGCTGAGAGATACTTGTCTTTGTCATAGAAGATATTTAAAAGAAATAATCTGCTTTTTATTTCCTCCTTGCAAATATTTGTGACTCTACCACCATCTATATCTCTATATGTATCTGTATATATTTTGGAACACAGTACTGACTAGCTTTAGATTATAAAATCAATTCTTCCATTTGACATTATGCCCAGTAGAGTTCCTTTCTAAAGTTCCAATATTTCTTAGACAGCTTTTCTAGACCTAATTTTGTAAACATTATTTTGCAGATGTATGAGTTAGAAACTTGAGAGTTGCAATAATAAATATTTAAGTCTGCAAAAAGCTTTAACTCTAGCTTAGCATTTTCTGTAGGGTCCTGTACTCCTCAAACCTGGAGAAGCTGCCTGTGTGTATGTGGATGACTAGAAACCTGGCTGATGCCAACATTTTGTGTATGATGCTCAAAAATAGGATCTTCTGTGTTGTTGTGTGGGTTTTTTTTTTTTTTTCTGGTATCTGCAAGCACATAAGATGAAAACCATTTTAAACTGTAGGTTGAATATAAGAAGATGTATTTATTTATTATAAAATAACCTTATGCCACAGAAAATATTTTATTAGGACTATATGGTTTTATTTAAATTCACTGAAGTTCCTTTCAATAAGGCAAATCCTATCCTGGGATTCAATTAATTTAATTCCTAGTCAAGAATTCACTGAAACCAACAGATGTTCTTACTGAATAAAACCTGAATAGCAATCGAATAAAAGCTTCAGGAGATATCCCAGTATTTATGAGGTCCCAGATCATCCTGTCACTTCCCAGCAGCTTTTAGCTCCATGTACATCACACTTCTCTGAAGCTGGCCTGCTTTGCCATCAGCTGCTCTTCTCTGATGCTGGTAGAGGAAAGTGACTTGCACCAGTTTTTGAGTGAGAAAAACTAAGAGTCACCACTGTGCTCCTGGAGCTTGGAGATGAGGCAGGGCTGAGGATGAGGTCCCTGTGTGCTCCAGGGCTGTGGGGAGCCTGTGTGACTGGGGAACAGCAGGCACAGCCCCATCTGAAGGCAGACAAGTCAGAAAAGCAAGTAAGTGACTAGAGTACATCTGAAGAGTAACTGTGTTTCTCCTAGCATAAGGCAAGTCTGTTTCACAGCAGTGCTTGCCTTCCCAGGTATTACCTTTTGTTAAAGAAATGCTTTATTATAGAACAGCTGTCACAGATGATATAATTGCTATCACTTTGATATCTTAATTAAATTACACCACAGGCTATAAGTCCTTCAGGGCACCTTCATTTAAGTTGCTTGATGTTTGTCAGTCACCATCATGAATAGAATTTTGGTTTTTTTCAATACCTCCTACAAATGCATGGCTCTATTAGCTGAGGCTAGGCTAGCAGGGCAAAGCCAGGCATGGGCTGATGTAGCTATGAGAGATGAACAGACTGAAAAGGCCAATTTGTGGAGGTTCTGACTAGCTTTTTTGCAATAATGAAGATCATCCTGCAGAGGAGTTTAGGGTAAGTTATCTGGTAATGGTGCTGAAATTCTGATTTTGTACTGGACAGCCTACATTTGCTGTGAAAAAGCACATTATATGCCAAAGATGGATTCTAAACTCAGTGTTTCTCATCCCACTATTAATTCCTATTTGTAGCTGAGGAGACTGCTAGCCCATTTTCAGCCTACCTTGAGGTCCAAAAGACGTAACTATGTTGAATACCATGGATCTGAGTAAAATGTTTAGAGTTCATTTACATTAACAAGAGTAATGTTATGGTCTAAGCTGAACAGAGAAAGAAATCAGAGCTTTGTGTGGGATGTTGAATATGTTAACTATTTCTATTTGTTTACACATGGGTATTGCAGCATGTCAGTGAGTGGGCTGAGCCTGCAGCCTGCTGAGGGGCATTGCTCAAATGGCACTGAAGACAACCCCTGCATGAGGCACTCCCTCCCCATCTTGACACTGTTTTGATACACCTGATTGTCAGTTTTATTATTTTGTTGATAGCCAGCTGCTCTTCTGTCACCATCATGATGAGATGCTGTCATGCACTGCTTTTAGCAAAGCTCAGGTATTTACTTTTTGCTGTGCCTTGGAGAAGGGGATACAGAACAGTTACATTCTGGAACACAAACTGGAACACAGGAGGTTCCACTTAAATATAAGAAGAAACTTCACAGTGAGGGTGACAGAGCACTGAAACAGGCTGCCCAGGGGGGATGTGGAGTCTCCTTCTCTGCAGACATTCAAACCCGCCTGGACACATTCCTGTGTAACCTCATCTAGGTGTTCCTGCTCCAGCAGGGGGATTGGGCTAGATGATCCTTTGAGGTTCATTCCAGTCCCTAACAATCTGTAATCCTACAGTCTTGAGTAAATCAGGAGTACAAAAACTTCAGGTGTGTGGATGAGTTTTTGTTAGATGGAGATTTGTTGTTGAACTAGCCAGGCCCAAAGGAATTTCAAGGCCACCTCAGAAAGCTGAAAATAGGACCTGCTATGAGGGCGAGTCAGTTTTACAATAACAGAGCCTCAACATGACGTAAATCAACAGACCTATCAGCAGTGACACTCCAGCGCGTGGACAGCTCATGAACATAGATGATATCCAATTAGTGAATGGAGTGTGGATGCATGATCAAAGGATAGTTGCATATATAAGGAGGCTTGTTTCTGCAATAAATGGCTCTAGCATGATTCACATTGAATCAGAGTGCAGGGTCCTTTATTTGCTCCAACAGAGGTGTTGCAAGGAATAACAAGAAGGTTAGGCCTTGTATGTGTCTGGTGTTGTTACTCTGGTGTTTGGGATGGACAGGACCTTTATGTATCCCTCTTAACTCCCACTAAAGACTGTGCGAACCTTTGCATGGATTAAAATTGAAGCAAATTTGCTTCAAGACACTGAATTACGTAAACAGCACCACAAGTCTGTAAAATGAAATTATCCCACAAGAAATAGTAGAAAAAAAATAAAGGGACACATTGTGTTCAATGGGGAATACTGTAAAATCATTTTTTTTTAATGATGAATAATTGTAAAGGTTAAAAGAATGACATTATGGTGATAAGTGATGTACCCCTCCAGTCATCTCAGATGCGGACTTCTCTCCCACTGTGTTTTATTGTTTGGAATTATTTTATTACTGGACTTCACTTAATGTAAAATTAATTATTCCTTATTATATCTGCATTTTTTAAAAGAAACACCAATTATGAAGTGTGACATTTAAAATAATTCACCAAGTGAGTTTAATTAAATTATGAATAGACAGAATGTTCTGCAAATAGAACTTCTGCTTAGCGAGCAGGCTGCAGCCTGCTGCCTGCACGGTGTTAGCAGAACAGGCAGTAATAGTGTGCGGTATGCTAGACTTTGGAAATGAAACTTTGCTGAACTGGTGAAATACCAAGTATGATAATTAAATGTAAGAGAGATCTTCCAAGAAAATATACTATTCATCCATTATAGCAGCACCCAAGACTCCTTAGTGTTTCCATGCTTTGTATTTTTAAAATACTTCTTTAAAGGGCAGCAGCAGTATAAATGAAGCCAATGGTGGGAAGGCTGCATGAAGGATTTATTTTGGGTTTTGAATCCCTAGAAGAGCAGATGAGTAAGAAGGGCTGGGGAAGGCTTACTTAATTTTTGCAATTATGCAAGACAAACCAAGTACTTGCAAGGAAAATACAATTGCCTTAGTACAGTTAGGTTTTCAATTTAGAAGAAATTCATGTTTTTTCAGTTCTCACATGACATAATGCAGAAGTTACATACAAATGAGATTCTGTGCTACATATTTAAACTACTCCATAGCTTGAGGCAAGATCATCTTTAGCCTCCCGAATGGTATCAACAGTGGCTGAATAAAATCTCTGGAAAAATATACACTTAGTCTTTAGTGCTGTGAAAATCTAGTTAAAATCTGTACTACATTGCTTACATTCTCATCTTTACCGAAGTATTACGGGAAATCCGTGTCAGTCAGTATAAAGTGGGAATAACTTTTGTCTATTAAAGATACAGGTAGACCAAAAAATTAGGAGATCCTCAAACATGTATTAGGTTTCCCTGTGGTGTCTTTCATTAAAATAAATTTTCTTTGAAAAATGCATTAAGATTTCAGAAGGTGAAGATTTTGATACTCAAATATGTGTTAACTAAATTGTGTTTGGTTCCTTGACAAATCACAACTGATGCTTGTACCATTATTGGGATTTTTTCTTGTCAAAGTGCCACAAAATGGTCAACTGCTTTGGAAGTGGAATGTTTGAGGGACAGAGGAGCAGTTCTCAGGCAGCGCTTTTCATGGGAAGCATTTACTGACACATGCTGTTGCAAACCTTCTGGCCAGAGAATAAAATGTGAATTCTTTATTCACAGCTGAAAGCCTTCATTTCAAAAAGTAGCCTCCCTGAAGTCACTGCAACTATATCTGAGAGGCAATCCTGTGAACGACCTGCGATGCTGTATAAATGTGATCAGTGACCAGAGTGCTGCAGGAGTGCGTGTTTTACAGGAATCCAGCTCTAAGGCACTGCAGTCCTTCCTCCTGCTCTGCTACAGGTAGGCTGTGGGGTCTGTCCTTGGCCAAGAAAGTGCTCTGAAAAGAAAGTCACTGGGCGGGGTGGGAGTCGAGGGGAAGTGTACAACTAAATTTTGAAACAAGTTAGTGACAACTGTAGGCAACATCAGGTAAAACTAAAATAGAGAGGTGATAATGGTATGAAACAGGAAAGGAGGAGTGTGAAGAATTGAGGTAATCAGAAAAAAAAAAAAGAAGGCAAAAACCAATTGAAGTTTAAAAGTAACTACTTCTTTTTGTTATTGTGTTCCTCCTCCTTAATCCTCAATCCTCGTTTCATGTCATTCCCCTGAATATAAAAGCCATGGAGTCACAGCCAGATCTTCATTTCCTAAATGGTAAGATGGTAGTGGAAGTCCTGCTGGTTCCTCGTAAAAACCGGTGATGGAGAAGTTATGCTGTTAATGCACACCTACTTATTTGCTATGAGTATGCAGAAGGTCTGGCTTATCAGGCATTCTGAGGGAAACACCCAGAGGTAGTTTACTTATTCACTAGGCCAAGCATCTTTCCAGGCAAGACTCTGGCTAAAAAGTACCTTTTCCCGCCCTTTTCACCTTCAGCCTTCTTCCTGGTTTTCACAGATATTTGGCTATGGTTCCTTTCCTTTTCCTAGAATGTGATGCTGTAGCAAAAAGTACTTGTGCCAATTTCTCCTCATAACTTTGTTTCTGACCACTCAAGCCCATAGTCACTATTTTAGTCGTGGTCCCAATTTCTTCGCTGCAGGAAGTGGAATTGCCCTCAGAAGGACAACCATTATAATCAGCAACAAAGTGATGAATATTTCACCCACCCTTAATCCAGCGGATATACTCACATAGGAAACTCAAGGAATAACTACAACCAAAAAATGCCAATCTATGCCAGTGAGACTCTATAATGTGTTGATAACATTAGCAATGAAAGTGTGGGGTAATAGGATCACACATTCCTTGGAGTTCCCAGAGGTCTTGGCCTCTCATTCTGACCTTTTTTTAATATGTGCTAACAAAGTCCAAATAGCATAACTACATTCATGCACACAAAATCACACCTTCATTTTGCTATGTGTGAGATAAAGAATTGAGCTTCTGATATGAAGGCGGCAGCCTATCTACAAGGAGGAATTTTGCACACAAGAAGAAAAGCATAAGAAAATAAAAAGTCACTGTTTAAAGATGGGCAAAGAAAATGAGATGGAAAAATGTTAGATTTAAAAAAAAAAAAGGGAATTACCATTAAGTCATTTTCCCTGCTGCCTAATTTCTCATTCCTCCATCTTGGTGAACATTATGCTAAATGACAAAACAAGCGGTAAAGATCATGACAAGAACTCATGCAGAAAAGCCAAAACTGCAACTTTGTAAGTCCTCTTTTTCCTTCCCTCTTTTCCCCAAAAGTCTAAAGATGCTCTTATAGAGAGTTTGTGAACCAGAAGTGGGCTCTTAATTTATTTTTATGGCTTGCAATACTAAGAAATTTTACATAATGTGCCATTTTTTAAAATGTGATGCATAAGAATATCGACAAGGAAAATTTGCTGGTTTACTTTTTTTTTTTTTTAATCTTTCGTTTCAGTACCTTATACATTTGTTGTAGTAAACAGTTGTTTATGATCGTGTGGTGGTGTTTGGACAAATAATGAAGAACAGGTCAGGAAATAAGGACTGAGAATCCATCTGGCTAATTAAAATATTTCAAATGGCTACAGGAGATAGAAGAAAACCTAATGGTTCACATTTGCCTTTATCCTTCACGGAGTCCAAGGATGTCCCCTAATCTGACTTACACTTGAATTTATTATTGAATTCCTTTAAAGCTAATGTGTCTAAAAATACCTGTAAAATCTCCCAGATACTAACTGGAACATTGTGCTTTTTTTCACAGGAAGCCTCATATTCCCACTTCTGCCTCAAACCAGCCAATTTCTAGAAGAAACATCAAAGGTTCACTGTGTTTGCCTGTAAAGCCTGGGTCACTCTGTTGTCAAATGATGAGATTCATGGAAGGCATGGAAACTTGGATTTTTGCAAATGTCATGACAGGTACAGCAAGGATTCAGGTGAGCTGTTCTGTGAATCATTTTCCTCATCTACACAGTTCTGCTAACTGGCATTTTTCTGTATGCTTTTTAATTTCTTTTCCCTTACTGTAACTATGAGAGGTCCATTAGTGCCTACGGCTACATTACTATCTCTAGACTCAGGCACCTTAAATGTCTGGTTTATGCATCTTCTATATTGTATCTTGGTATTAATGCAGACATATGTCATGGCTTTTCGCTGTGGCATGTGTAGGTATCCTCACCTCTCAGTGGCCCTGCCTGGCCTCAGTACGTTTGCAAATGCTGAAGCCCAAAAGATGCTTTCCCCACAGAAACCACAAGGTATTATAAATGTAACAAGTAATCAATCTTCTAAACAGCAATCAGGAAACCTCTTAACGAACATCCTACGCAAACACAATAATTAATCTAAGCTATGACCTGAATAGCAATTAATATAATCAGCTTCAAATGCTGTGCCTACTGTACTCATTTTTTGGCTGTCACAGTTAGGATGTTATATACAATATAAACACATTGGTTTGTTTTGAAGAATAATAATTTCAGGAGAGAAAGGTGACACAAATGTTTGTTTTAGGCAGATCAGGTTGTTTGTTCCTATGTGTTCAAATTAAAGCAAAACAATGTCAATATCCCAGCAGAACAAAAGAATATATACACTTAGAGACTAAAAAAAGCCCAACCCACCAAACGTAACACAGAACACCCAGCAAACCCAGTTCTCTAACCACAAAGCCTCAGACAAGCAATTGTGGTCTGTGAACGTTAAGTGGCAGAAAAGAGATGTGTTTGGGCACAGCCTCAATTTAGGCATTGTAAACTTAGCTTTCCTTTATTAATTAGGGGGACACGTCATGTTGAAAACTACAGGCTGATCCACAGCCAGTTTAAGTCAGCCTAGTGCCATTTTACTGATCTAGTCCAGTAATGCAATTTTTTTAGGACAGTATATTTCCTTCTCTGAAATAGTACGTGACATTTAAAAATTTTACAAAGTGCGTGAATTTTGAAGGTTTTCTTCACTTTGCAATCATGTTGGGCAATAAAAGCAGGCAGGAAGGTTTCACTTCCCAGGGGGCAGGCTGGGAGCACCTGTGCACAGTAACATTTAAAAAGCGATACTGCAGAGGTGTTTTTAAATAGGATCAAGAGTGCTCTCCTGAAGGACTAAAATAATGCACTTATCTTCCATACACACTTCTAACAACATTTTCTTTTTCACAGCTTTTCTTTTTACAAATCCTAACTACTAAAATTGACATCGGAAATGCCTAAAGAAATGTGGCTGAAAATAAGCTCCTCCTCAGACAAACACAGGTGACTCTTTCTAACTTTCAGTATCTGATATGTTTAAGTATGGAACTTCCTTCATACTTTTTATTTATTTAGCTTGGCTTTCATTTCAAAATGATTGGGGGGAAAAAAGGAATTCCTTGTCTTTTCCCTGGTGGTAGCCCAAACTAAGTTGAGTATTGGGCAGATGTTCTCTAGGGACTGTCAAAAAATGCTAATCATGACATTTTTCTCAAATGACACTGAAATTTTCTTGTGAATCATTAGATCCATCACTTAAATTTAACTACGCACTTACATTTAACTATGCACGTTATACCAGGTACATGAAAAGATAGGGCTGGCCAAAGGATGGAAATCCTGGCAGGTAACCGTTGCATAGTTACATGTCAAGAAGAAAATCTGCATGATTAATTGAACTTAAAATATATTTTATTCAAAATTTTTTCTTTTCAATAATTATTTTCTGCTCTTCTCTGTGGTGTCTCCACAGACAGCTCTTGTTTCACTTCCTTTACCACACTTCAAAACACATCTATGTTTTCCTTCTCCATATAGTGTAAAAGTAAAAAAAGTTATTTTCCTAATTTCTCAGCTGTTGAAAGAGCACCTGTTGCCATTTCCATAGTGGCCTACACTTTCTTTCCCTTCATCAAAGAAGGAATTAGCAGCTCCCAAATTTTATTTTATTTTATTTTATTTTATTTTATTTTATTTTATTTTAATTTTTTGTTTTTTTGGTCCTCCATTCCACAGAAAATGCAGTTTTTAGGAAGGAAGCCTCTTTATTCCCTCTGTCCTCCCTGTAACAACACCGGGGCATCTCCTTTGGATTTCTCTTATGTGTTAGTACCAGCAAGAGCTCCTTCTTCCTCCTGACTCCCGCAAACACGTTCACATGCGGGTTCCACTGCCCCAGGGAGCCGTGCAGCCACGCTGCCCCGCAGCCAGCCTCGGGGGATCTGCTCCTCCACCTTCGGAGCCATAAGGCAGGCAGATGGGTTCTCAGATGGTGACGGGGACAGCGAGGCACAGGATGTGCAGAAGCCTCCCTTGTAGAGAGTGAATGGGAACAGACTGTGAAAGGGCGGTCAGGCAGTTTTCAGTCATGTTTTGAAGAGGACAGAAATGGTAGCTCGTGAAGGAGCCCGAGATTTCAAAGTCTGGGCTCTGAGATGGACATCAAACTGAAAAGGTTTAAATTTTAAAACTTTACTTGAAAGAAAATTTCCACCAATAATAATTTCTGTATCTAGCATCTAAGTTGTTAAAAATGTTGACACAAGACACTCTAAGATTTTTTTTGAGTGGGCATGAAAAAAGAAGAAAAAAAAGTGGAATACACAGAAGCAAGGAGTGGCAGCACTAGACAGACCATGACTTTTATTCATGAGATTTTCATAGCTGTGGCAAAATCAACCTGACATTTTATTTCAATGATAACACTTGCTATTAAAACAAACAAAAGCCAAACCAAAACCCAAATAGAGTCTATCTCTAACCAGTTCAGTTGCTATGCTATAAATGAGTAGAGTAAGGGTGTTGAAGGTATCCCTGCTGAAATGTAAAATGCAAGCACTGAGAAGCTAGTGAAGCTGCATGAAAGCATACCAGCTGGGCTGGGACAAGAAAGGAGAGAGGTCAGGAACTCTGAAAAGAATGAGGTTCAATACAGAAGTCTTGAGAGGAATGAATTCAAGTCCTATGGAGAAAAGAAAACTACCTTAGATGAATCATCAGAAGCAGTTACCTGTTATAAAAATAATAGTGCTTGCTCTGTTGCTCAAGTTTCTTTTTATTTTTTTTTTTCCTCTTTTCCTTTCCTTCTCTGCATTCCATTGATAGATAACAGATTAAAAAAAAAAAAAAAATCCATGTTTTTTTTTTGTTGTTGTTGTTTGCTTGTTTGTTTGTTTGATTTTTGCCTCTGGGTGCTATTTTAAAACTGCTAAAATCTGGCAAGAGGAAGAAGGCTAGAAAAATAAAATAGTAAAAATGTTAAAAGTATATTCAGCAGCCAGGAAGCTGACCCAAAACTTCAGGTAACAAGTTCATGCAGATGTCAACCTAAAGTTCAGATGGATCAACATTTCAAGTGAATTTTCTGCAGGGTTTTTAGAGAGAAAGGTAAGAAACAAGGCAATAAAACTAGAAGAAAGGTTTCAAGTTTACATTGGGCAGGCAGTCGGCTCTACAGCTTGACTTAGCTGGAAGGGATATTCAAATAGCCAAGATTTTTTCTCTCTGCAACTTTCTCAATTAGAAATGGTTTCTTAATCAAGGGGAAATAGTGAGGAACCCCACTAATAGACTTTCCCTCTGAAGAATGGACTAGTTTCCTTAGACTTGGCATCAAGCAAGAGCTCCAGTACCAATCCCAGGCTACGTGCGAGGTGCAGAGGGAAGGTAAGGAAGCACAAAGCCCACTCTGTCTCATCCCCTGCTCTCCCATCTCTCTGTCCTTCCTGAAGCCCAAATTTTGTCTAAATGCTTCAAGAGCCCTTACCATGGTAGGGCCTGGGGCACAGGGACCATTAGCCATTTCTGAAAAATACTACTATTGATAGAGAAAAGGAGAGCAAACCTGTACTAATTCTGGTAAAAACACTGATGTTAATCTCGATTTAACTCATGCAAATGAGAGCACAGTGTGGACCTTAAGAGCTGGAGAATAGTAATTACCATACAAAAGGCTGCATCGTGTAAAACTAACATTTATAAAGTCTCCTCATTCAAATCTTTAGCTCTAAGGAATCTTTGTATTTTCAACATAGTTACAGCTATGATGTGCAATGAGATACGATGCATACTAAAGACCTCATCTATCAACTAGTAATAGGCAGGAATGAAAGATGAATACCTAATGTATGACTGACATGTTCTCCAGTGAGAATGGCTAGATATTTTAAGTGCATGTCTGTGTTTCTGGGGAAGACGCAGTGAGCTGCTTGATGCCCACAGCAGTTGGCACTGAACAGTTGGCAGCTTTTTCATCTCCCTCTCAGGAGAGTGCCCACTTTACACCAGGGTTTGGTTTCATGTTTAAATCTCACACAGAACCTGCCATGGAGAATGACACTTCTAGTTGGGGAAGAGACATTCAGCAAAAGCACCCATGTCAGATGTTGTGAGAAAGAAATATTGCCTGTGCAGCTTAAGTGACTGCTCAGAAATAGGTTAAGCCTCCTGTGGCATGGTCATCTGAGGATTTGGTGGGGCTTAGGGGGCTGTATGCACACATGCACAGGTGCAAGCTTGCATTCTGATGGCAGGGCAAGAGAAGCCTGTCCCCAGCCCCAGCACAGGAGCACAAGGTGGCAGGGGAACAGTGAGTGGGGCCACTCTCCACTCCCATGTCTTACCAGGTACCTCCGTTCAGAGGTAGTTATATCTAAGGGGGCTTAATGCTCTGACCATGTGAATGCAAGTGCATATCATAGACCTGTTGATAATCTAAACCCTCAAGTGCATAGATGCCCTTACAGTTTACTTCATGTTTAGACACTTGAAATAAAGACCAATGAAGCTTTTCCATTAGAGAAGTTGTTTTTGATAAACACTTCACTACAAAAAGCCAAAAGCCAGCAAGACTGCATTCCTTATACACATAACAACAGCTAACACATGCAGTACAAACATATCTATTATTTACAAGCCACCTATCAGCACCAGGAGTGAACCAGGCTGAATCTTATCAGCAAAACTGCTTTGACACCAAGCTGCTTTTCTCACAGATAAAGTTTTCCCGGATTCTGCCAGGCTCTGCAATGACAATGGGAGGAATGTGCAGGACGGCATACAATGTCTCCACAAACAAGCACAGAGAAGCAGACTGTGCTAATCATGAGCTGCTGGCACACTCTTAACCTTCTCACCAGCAGCTGTGGAAATACTCTTTTTTTCAGATCTGATAAAAAAAGAACCACAGTTTTATTCTTTTCTTCAAAAAGTTCCAGAAACAGCAATATGACCTTTCATGGAATGGTATAGAAAATGGGAGAGAGAATGGGTCCTTTGAAATGGCAAATCAATGGGGGGAACAGAAACAGAATTCATCAGTGAAAAATTCTCTTATGAAATCCATTGCCCTGGTAAAATTTGCACTTGATGCATTAGGGAATAAATCGGCTATCATTCTGTGGTAGGAGAGTCACAGCAGTGAGTACTGCAGTCTTTAACAGGGACACACAACTCGGGATATTTTGAGCTCAGCATTTTACATAAGTGAAGAGCCTAATCCTGTACATGCAAGACTCTGGAGCAATGGAGAAAGCAGAAGAAGGAATCACCTAATTTTCACATGTCCCTGTGGCTCCTGCATGGAAATAAAACGAACAGAAGATAAGCTGGCTGTGTGTGCCACTAGCCAGGCGGCTGGCACGGCAGTCTTGCCAGGGCACTGCCACCTGGCTCTTCTGTGTGCTTGTCAAGGTAAAGACTGATGGTCATGAAGAAGAAAACCTGAACTTGTTGGTCCTCTCTGACAGTCTAACACACCTTTTGAGAAATGTTTTAGAAACTGTATATCACACAGTTGAGGATTTTTAAGCAGAGTTTGTGGAATTCGGTGGCAGTTAACAGGAACACTAAAGGCAAAAAGAGCTGGATTGATGTAGTGTCTTGGACTGCAGATATTAGTCATATAATCACACCAAAACCTTACGAGTTAAGCTTGTAAGATACCTAAATGTTAGAGGTACAGAGCATCAACAGCAAAAGTAAAAGCATAATTTGAATGGTGGAACAGTCTGAGTTTTAAGAACAGGGATATAACAAACACACACCTTGGTGGAGCATCAACTCCAAAACCATTGCCCTGTCTTTCCCTCCTGAGCAACCCAAGCTCAGGACAAGGCACCACCAGAGCCTGTCTTCAGCCAGCAAAGCAGCCACAGCCTGCAGCCCCACCACCAGGTCTGGTGTCTGTTATCCTTGAGGCATAAAGGGGCTATTTCTATCATCCTTTTGGTGCTGAGATATAACTTGGGAAAGAAGTTCTAGTAAGATGTAAGAGCATCATGTATCAAAGGAGTTGGTTGTCTTGGTTTTGTTAAAAACAAGTTTCTCTTTTAGTGATTTTGCCTGTCAGCTAAAGCCTTCATATTAGCTGCATTTTCCTGGAGAACCAGACACATGTTTTGGTAAACCTAGCAAAGGAATGCAAACTTATTGATAAGCATGGATGGACATCTCGCGAGAGGGGCGATGAGAAACAAGTGACCAAGAAACTGACCAACAGTGTATAACATTCCATTCACGTGAATACTTCATATAAAAGTGGGAGATCACGAGGATCTCGTCCCTTTTCCTTTCCTTTTCCCTTCTGTTTATGGCCGACATTAGGAGAGGATCTTGCTAGTCGTGCCTGCAAACTGAGGCCTAGTGAGAGACTGAATCCAGCTCCGGTTGGCTGCAGAGTCTAATCCAGGACTTTGGTTGCCAGCTCTGCAGTTGCTGAGACTTTCAAGATTGGTTTTGTATATTTTGTATTATTTTCTCTATTCTTATTAGTAGCATTAGTAAAACATTGTTAATTTTTCCAACTCTCTTCTGTCTATCCTTCTTTTCCTCCCGATCGCCTGTTCTTAGTGGGAAGGGGGGAAGAGGGAGGGGCAAAAGGGTGAAGTGGGGGGGAGAGGAGGTTAACAATACATCTGCCAGGGCTTTATTGTCACCCCGCAATCTAAACCCTCGACATTGGTTAAAGCCCTTTGTCCTACACCTGATGTGATTTATCCTCTTAATCTACATCTGAATGTAGTTGAAAGTACTCTATTTAATGTTCCACCATACATGAAAAAGGTGATCTCTGGTCCCCTGGGAACCTTGTCTTTCATTTCAGTGCAGCCCAGATTACCAGTTTGCTCTTGAATTGATGCAATTTTCATTATAGCTGATCATGGTTAATCTTATTCACGATTTCTGGGTTTCTGCGGGGAAATCTCAAGAGTGAAGTGTTATTATGTCAGACAATGTATAGATCCATTTAGCACTGCAGAGCCATACAGGAACCATGAGAAACCCACTGAAGGTACTCATGATGGGGTGAGGGGAAAATACTGTGTAGTTGGCTGAAAGCAGTTTGCAATCCAGCAAGAACTGGAAAAAAATAAATTTCCAGATACTCAATGATGCTGTGACTCAGTCACGAGATTGAAACAAGAAGTCTCAGGAAACAGCTTTAACTAATGAAAAGCAAGGTATTGAACTTAGCATCTTATGAATTGCTAACTTCTCTCTGTAAGGATTATATTCTAACTGGTGGAGGGTTTTTTGTTTTGGTTTAGATTTTTTTTTTTTTTGTCATAACCATTGAATCAGTCATAAGGAATAAAATATATTTATTAGAAAATTCATATTCATTAGAAAACGCACAAAGCCAGGAAGTATGTTTCTGTTTTTGAAATGAATATATTTCATTTTTTCTCTTGATTTCTCTAAGCAACTGCAGCGTGATATGATATCACAGTAACATCTGGTAGATAAGTAAGTCTAAATGGAAAATGCCAGAACCACCAATAAGTAAATATGTGTAAAGGTATTTGATTTTTGGAAAAGGGCCAGTAAGGTTTCAAATCTTTCCATATCACACCTATTAAATATAGCTATATGTCCAGGTGTATCAAATACAATGTAGAGTATTTGATGAAGATGGTGAGCATGCTAAAGGAAACAGGGAATTAATATTATTTTCCGATCAGAAGATAAAAAGATGTATCTGCTGAAAATTACTAGAGCCCACGCTAATATAAAGTTTTCTGTACAGTCTTATAGGTGTCATCTTCCAGCAAAGCCAGAGTCCTTTGGGAATCAGAAATACTTCATGCTTTTAAAGTCTTTATGAATCCAGTATGAAAAGAAATCATAGCACAGCAGTATGCTTAGAAGTAATCTCAAAACTAGTATTCTTTTAAAATGCTAACAAAATTTATAATTCATGGTAGTAAAACTCAAATTCAGTGCACATTTTTTTTTCCTTCTGGTGACATTATTAAACAAATAAGTAAAACACCTCTCAGATTTATCTGTGCTTTGTTATTTGAATGAGTTTTAGCCAATTAGTGCTGAAGATAAAAACCTCAAATTAGTCCCTGTATAAAATAGAAATATTCAAGGCTTTTTTTCCTCTCTCTCTTTTTTTTTTTTTTCTTTTTTTTTTTTTTCTCCTCCCTTCATCATCTATATGTAGGACACTATTTGGGATTTAGTTCACTGCTGCCAGTGTAGGTCTGCCTGATGGTTACTCAGGCTGCTTCTCTTGTGCAGGGTGTCAGAAACAAACATTAGAGAAACAAACAGAGGAAAAAAACAACTAACCGTTATAGCTAGAGCCACAGAAATTGCTGGGAGGATTAGGCAGGCACCACAGCTGAAAACGTTCTTGCCTTTTTAAAAATATAATTATGTTTCAATTTGATACTGTCACTACAAAACAACGCAAGCCAACATTTAATTGATGACAACAGTAAATTCTTAAAAGACTAGTCTTCAAGTTTATATAGATGTTGCTTTTTCAGAACTGAAATACTTCAAAGCAGAGAGATAACATGTTGAAAGGTGCATGGTTTGTTAGCAGTAAATAGAGGTAAATACGATCCCATGCTCCCCGCTCTGCCATTTATGTAGAGGAGCTGGCTGGACTGCTGGTTCTTCTGTCCAAGAATACATTAGCAATTCATCAAAAGAGCAAATGTCATTATACACTGGAAGCCCAGGGAATTATTTTGCATTTGATTTCCAGCTCTGATAGCATTATTATTGATTTAAATATTCTCCAGCATAACATGCACTAGACACAAAAGATCATTGTATTTTTGAACTGCCAATCACAGTAATCCTGAGTTGCTCGAATACTGATGGCTTTAATAAAATTGAATATACAAACCCCTTAGGGTCAGATTGCTGGCCTATTAACTAATGAACTTCTACAGAAGCTCCAAGACTAAGGTGTAATTGCTGAAATATCTACAAATGCAATCCTAAAATAGCTGTACCAGTATACTGTATACAAAAAAGCCAGGAATCCTTTACTGCAAAAATCTGTTTTATGCAAAAATAGTGCAAATGAGGAAGGAAACATTTCCTTGTGTTGCCTATCTCCAGTAAATAATGGTACAGTGAGGTCAGCACAGAGAGGTCAGGCGCAATCACAGTTCAGCCTTCGCTAGGGACTGGGACCAGGCCTCCCTGGGAGCGCAAACTGCTGCTGCCTCCATTAAAAATTTCCATTTTATGAGGAAAAACAGAAGAAGACTAAACAGGTAGAGAAAAAAATCGATAATTTTGTCTTAATGTGTAAAGGATGTTTTACCGTGTTCCTTAAAAATGCAAGTTTGTGCCTTATTTAAAGCGGAAACCTATCTTGCTGCACAACTGGAAGTTAGCCAGGTGCTGGGGCTCCTGGGCAATAAGAATGTTCCTCTGAACATCTCCAAGAGACACCATGCACTTCAGAGTCCACCTGGCATGACCTGGGGGGGACGGTGCCTGTAGTACATGGCCACAGTATCTTCGGGGACTGGCTGCTGTGGGTTCAGCAGTCTGGAAGTGCAAGAGTTACTGCTGATATGAATGGTCCAGATGAAGGAGTAAGTTGCAAGTGCACAAAATGGGCATCCCAAGCTGCCTCATGAAGCTTAGGATGTTGCAGAAAACAAGGACTTGTGAATAGCCTTTGGTCCTCTCAAAGAATAAACTATGTAAGTAATTGCCTGAATGTGAAAGAGACTTGGCAGGAGACTGGGTCACAAACCAATTTTGACAGTGGTTAGCAAGCTGTCCAAAAGAAAGATGGGAAGTTGTTTCTGCAGCTAGTGAGACACTATATTCTACCATGGGTGGGACAGGCAGGGCTATGGCTTGCAGCAATTTAAGGCTGCACATGGATTTCAATCAACACAGCTGCCGAAGGACCTAGGGAAAGGAAATAAAAAGATCTCATGGCTCCATGTAGGTGTTTCTGAGAGAGCCAGCTGGGATGTTCTCACAAGGCCAAGATAAAATAATGAGTGAGAGTGAGAATTTGGTATGAGACAGCACAAGTTTACTATTCCATGGTTAGTCTGTTTATAACTAGTATTGGATATAGAGGAGAACTGATGCTGAAGGAATTTGATCCCTATCTCTGTAAATGCAAAAACTATAAGCAAACAAACAAACAAACAAAAAAAACCACAAAAATACCCAAAGCCAAAATAAAAAACTATAACAGAGAAGGACCTTTGTTTAGATAAATGCACCCATCCAAAACCGACAGATATGAAGTGCTGCTGAAGCCAGACACAATGACACTTCCAGCTCACAAAGGGCTTTGACATCTTTTCCCCCATGACTCTGGCTGGAGGCATGGAAGTCACAGCCCCTCCCTGGAGGGCAGAGACCCCCAGCAGAGCTGGCATACTAGACCGGCTGCTCGCTTCAGTGCAAAATTCATCAGCTTACCCCAGTGGCAGCGGATTAAGCTAAACCAGGACATCTCAGGCTGAAGCAGTGGTGGAGTCCCCTCTGTGGTCTCTGCTAAGGGGAAATGGGCAATAACCACAGCAAGGGTGGAGCGGAGGAGATGGGACATCTACAGAAATGCAGACTACTGCTATTTTCCAGTGCCTGTTGGCAGATCTCAGCTTTGTCACAGTTAGCCATAGACAGGTTACAATTATTTTCTGTTTTCTTTTATTCTCACTTAGTGAATTACACAGGAAAAGTTTTGTTAATCAGAACTAACTTGTTTCTGCCACACTGGTAATTACATACATAACTGCCTACGTGCTATATAAAAATTTGATGATCCCATACCTAGAAAAACGTGTGTGGGCTACGGAAAGAGTGGGTTGAAGACAGGTACAAATAGCATTGGTTCAGTTAGCTTGTCTGAATGTTAAGCTTCAGTGTGTTATTCTAAGACACCTATTTATTTATGAGTTTGGAGTCTTACAATACAAAATACGTACTTTTTAAATAAAATTAGAGTAACCTCTACTGAGAAGCATAAAAAATCCCACTTCAGATATCCAAGGGTGACAGTGGATTTTCTCTGCTTGATTTATTTTGTGAAGTTTTATCCACCTACATCTTTCTCAGGTGCTACCATTCTGATTCTAGTTTCACATTTTAAAGACAGTATTACCCTTCTAAAAGGAGGCATTCTTAAAATCCTATGTAATCTCAACAGTAGCCTGTCACTTCTAAGAACTGTAAGTGTAAAAAAGCAGTGCACAAATATATTTTCCATTGCTTAAAAACACAATTCTGTTAGAACGCTCAATTTCTGAATAACTAAAGCGTGACTATCATAACATACATTTATATTTTCAGTCGAATTTTTTAAGTTCACTTCCTTTGAGAGCCATGGTGCAAGCCTCTCCTCACTATGGACCCAGCTTTCACGAATGAGGCAATAATTAGGTGTGGATGCTTTTCCTGTTTGAGATGCTCCACAAATTTACCCAATTAAGCTCAGTGATGGTTATTATTAACTAAGAGCTTAAATGAGCATGTCAAGGTTGGTCTGTGGGTGTTACTGAAGGTTTGGGAGGTTCTGATGGCTGTTGGTCACTTCTGAACAAGGTAAATTTCAAATTAATTGAATAGGACTTGGTTGGGTTTTTTTTTATTGTTACTTTAGAATTTTGTGTATATTAAGTTATGGATAACATACTGGCTGCCTATGAAATGCTATTTCTGTCCTTGTGGCTACCTGTAGAAATTTCTCTGTGTGTGTTGGTGTATGTTCCTGCTAGAAGTGTTCTTAGCAAGTGGTGATGTGGGAAGCCAGAGGAGTAAGTTGGTAGGGAAGCAATTGCTTGTTTGAGGTTGTGTTGTTGCTGGAGCTGGTACCAATGCTATGGGTCTGTTCTGGATGCCCTTGGTGGAAGTGCTTTGACTCAGTTATGTAGTAATGTTGGTTCTCAAGCTTTCAGGTATGAAGGATTGTGAGGTTGTGTGCTGTGTCCACTTAGCTCACTAGGAAAGGCTGCAATGGCTCATGGATAGCAAGTCAAAGAGCAAACCTGGTGTGCAGGGCAGCAGCAGGAGTGTGCCCACAGTGCTAGAGTATCCAAAATCAGAAATTCTTTTTTTCTAATATGAAATTTGATATGTTCTGTGGAAGAAAACAGACCTCTAACAATGTGTTTTAAAAACTTGCTGATGAGATACTTAAGTTCAAGTAAAAAGGGCTCTATAGTAACGAAAAGTTACCCTATTCTATAAAGGAATAGTAAGAGACTGCACTTGACATCAGATGCTCTAAAAGCACCTGGCTGCGATATCAACTGCTTTCCAAGATGTTGTGAGCACACATCTTCCAGTAAGTGATGTCAAATATCAGTTGCTAAAACTTTATCAGAAAAGCTTCTTTCTAGATGAATTTGAGAATGTCCATGCTGTATTGCACATAAAACTAATTTCTGAGCACGTCCTTAAGCTTTGAGGAGTTGAGTGCCTACTAAAACATTTTTGAAATATTTTCTATAGCAAATAAAAATCCTTTCAAGTTAATACAAGAGTCGCAGAGACGGCATGATGCCTGTGGAGCAGAAACTTCCATGGGGGGTGAAAAAACCCCCGCCATATTAGTATGCAAAAATAATAGAGTTGAAACACTACAAATATTTATATGCCACTCCATAAATCACTGTTGTGTCCTCTCTTAAAATATGCTTTTGTTTCTTTCACCTGCCATAGAACATAGCAGAAATAGAAAAGACTCAAAATCAGGTGATGGAAATAATTAGATGTCTGGGCTGGCTTCTAGAGGAGGAAAAATGAGAGCTTGGTATAATATTTGTTGTCTAGGGAGAGATACAACAGCATAGTGTGGCTTGCGCAAAAGTAATAAATGAAGTGGTCTATTGGTTCTTTTACATAATTAAATGAGACAAATCAGTGAAACAAAGAGGCAATATATTTTAAAATGTATTACTGATGGAACTTCTGTGATGTTTACTTGAAAGCCTGGGAACTGCAAAAATGATGACAAACACATGAAGTAGAAATGAAAGGGAGCACTGCTTAGGTCAAGGTAGATTCTGGATTGATGTTAGTTGTTGCAGAAAGAAGGATTTAGGACTGAAAGAGTATAAAACAGCTATTTAAAACTTGAAAAAAAGTAACAACTCTGTTTCAAAAAATGTTTTCAATTCTCAAAAGGTTGAATTCATCCCCTGAACAGCAGCTACAAAGTACACACAAGCTGAATTTGGTTCTGGAAGTGTATGACTTTCTTTCATCTTCAAGGTTTTATTATTTTTTTTTTTTTTTAAAAGCTTGGACTGAGTTGTTATTCTCAGTGCAGTCCCATATGCTTTAATGTGGCTATCGTTTTTTATTTGTGCACTTTAGTTAAATGCATTAGTAATGTATCAGAGGTGACCTTGTATGGGATAACTTTGAGAGCAGGAGAATATTACAGTATTATGAAAGCAAATCTAATTAAAATGATATCAAGTTAATAAAGACTGAGTGTTAAGTAAAAACCAAGAAAAACATATGCTCAGGGAGGGCACTGACTCTAAAGGGAACTATGTAGTGAATGCTGTTATTCTGACACAAACGTTCTGAACTGGTTTTGCTTTAAGTATGTCTATTGCTATGGGCGTTTGCAGCTGAATACAGTTAGCATGTTTTGCTTTGTCAATACAGAGCAAACTATTTTGCAGATGCCTTCTATTACCGTATTTAAAAAAAAATCCATTAGGAAATATTTAGTCAATAGTGATTGCAAAGTGCAAATCAACTGAAATAGGAAATAAGAAATTAGTACTTTTCTTAAAGCATGGTAGACTTGATTATCCATTTACATCAGTGCTACAGGACTGCAAGAGACCTGTAAAACACTAAAATACAGAAACAGCACAACTTGCTGTACAATACAGGCTCCAGCCCATTCTCTTGGATGTTGGATGAAAAACTCCCTTTATGTGACAGTGATGCTACTGGATGTACGGAGCAGCTGTGGTTACTGATAATGATGAGCAGAGCTGTGTGGAGCACAGGGCTAATGTGGCTCTTCCACGAGGTTTGTGTGAGGGGATACAGCATCACTGCCTTGTCCCAGGAGTACCATGGGCTCAGTCTCCTCCACCCAAGCTGATATGACCAGGCTGGCCCTGCCCTTGGTACCAAAGATGTGCTGCTGTGTCTGAGCCTGGAAAGCATCATAGATGCTATGAAAACCTGTTCCTTCCCTAGCCGTGTGAATGATACATAGCAGATATACAGAGGTTGTGCTTATGGTACTGGAAGCCCCAAGAAAAGAGGCATATTTATATCCACTGACAACGCAGAGCAGCAAAATGTGTCAAACTCTGGCTCCTCACTTGCACTGAAAACTCAGAAAATGCTATCATTACAGCCTTATGCACAATATTGCCTGAGGATGCAATTTGCACATCCTCAGGAAAACTAGTGATTATTTCAGCATGGCCAGAAGACAAACTCCTGACAAAATAGAAACAGAATGGAAAAAACAACAAACAAACAAAAACAAACAAAAATACCCCACCCCAACACATCCATAGCAGAAACACCAACAACACATGAATCTGATTAAATGCTGCCCTCACTGAGAACTGAGCTTTATATGCAGAAGCTGTGCCATGCGTCAAATAAACACTCAAGCTATTTAACCCACATATGGTTAAACTGAAAATTGCATTATCTCCTTTTTAGCCTAAATTACGGGCAGACCTTGGCATACGAAGCCTGACTTTGGAAATGTGCCGACCACATGTCGCTGCATCTTTGCAGTGATGATGTGATTTCGACTAGCACGCGGTGGTGCAAGAGGGATGCTGACTGTAAAGAGCAATCCCATCACCTGACAATAGCTCCATGATGAAATGGAGCTTACACAGATTAAAGAAGGAAGGACAATAACTCATCAGAAAAAGCAGAACTGTCTGCATAATTACTTGAAAAATGTCTTGGCCACCACCTTTTATGACACCTGGAGGGTATAAACATGTCCACAGTTTTAATTAATTTTACCTCTTCTTTCATTGCATCTGTATAGCCTGGAGAAATGGAATTCTAATGAAATTACTGTCAGGCATTTCTACTCTAGTTCGAAACACACTTTAGCAATAACCAGAAAATGAGGCATTTCCATGGGTTTAATTAGGGAGAGTGTACTTGGAAAAATACTTCCCTACAATTATAATTATTCCAAATTGAGCCACAGTGTAAACTCCCTTCTCTTAATTCATATAATAGTGTTTTTTCATATCCATTTTAATTTAAAAAGATAATGGAGTGAGCTTTTCCCTGGGGCAAAGCAGAGTTACGGTGAAAATCCTTCTCTTGGTATTTTGAAAGTGGCAACAGCATAAGCTCACACCTTTGACCTTGCAGTTCTGGAATTCTCATCTAAAATTGATGAGTGAGTGAGATCCTTGAATTTATTCTGCTGAAAACAACATATTTTTATAATGACGTTTATAAATGTACCACTAATTGCCCACCATTCTAAATTGCCACAGAAAAATGAAAGGAACAGAGGTCTTTCTCACCTTTTTTTTTTTTTGTTTGTTTGTTTTTGTTTTTTGCTTTTTTTTTTTTTTTTTTTTGGGAGGCGGGTGGCAAACAGGTTTGCTTGTATTCTTTGGAAACACTAAGTAGGAGCTGCTGTCTTCTCAAATACAGCCTGGTTTTGTGCTGAAGCTTAAGGTACCTCTTTCCTCTTCCACATAGGTCTAGAGAAAAGTCATGCTTGCACTGGTCTAAAGCAGATAAAATGGAAATAAACCCCTAAATACAAATTTTAGATAGAAATCTAATATTATCTAATGCTTGCAATAGTCATTTGTTATGTAACCCTTCTGCACCTGGAGTCTTTAACTCCTTTCTGAGATCTGAGCTAGCTATAAATCTGTTGTTTAGATGTTGCTGTGTTAGTTACAAACCCAAGCACTTGGGTAACAGCAGCCTAGCTTTGGCAATGCAGTGCTCATCATGGGCTAATTGACCTTGCTGAGAGTGCACTAGCTCCATCAGATGACTTATGGTATCCATGCTACATCACTATCATATTTCTATGATATGGTCTTTCCTATCCATCTTCCCAGTTAAACTCTCATTCAGGCTCTCACCATACCATGTCTTGATTACGGGAGCAACCTTTACTCTGGCCTTGACAAATGCAATCTTGCCCTGTTGATAACCATCCAGAATGCTGCTGTGAAGATAATTTTTCTAGCTCATTGCTTCAGACACCACAGGCTCCCATTGCACTCCAGCACCAATCCCCCTCCTTCATCTCATCAACCATCAGCTGTTTGCCCTCACTTTCAAAACCATTCACAGCCTATTCCCACTCACCTCCAGTTTGATATCGGGAAGCCAACTCTTTGCTTTTATCAACGCCTGATGATAAAAACCTTCGTTCTTCATCTGTTTGATTTTTATTCATTTTTTTATTACACAGACAACCTCATACTTTCTCCCATGCTGCTTTTCATGCTTGAGAGTTCTCCATAAAAATCAATAAAATGAGATAATGAATCTGCTTAAGTTGATCTCCCTAAAAGCCTCTCTTTTGCAGTAATGACTACTGGAAATGTGACACTAAATAGTAATCACGTGTTATATAATGACTACTGTCTGTCATGCTGACTAGTGTTGACCCTTTACCACTTTGTGCTTTACAACATGTCCGTACCTGTTGTCTCCTTAAAATGAGAGTCTACGTTTGGGTTAAGGCATCATCCAGATGTTTGAACAGCACCTAGCTAGCACAAGAAGGGCTTGCAAATACAAGCGGTCCTATTAATAAACAATACAGTTGTATAAATAATTTTATAGTGGTGGTATAGAAACTACTCACTTAGGAACCAGCCAGTTAAACTCCCATATTTGCTAAGTTTATGGAAATGATGTATGGTTAAGTGCTGATGCAGTGTAATACTACCCTGTCTAACTTCCCCACAACTTTTTAGCTGTTGTAACTGTTGGTTATTCTTGTGCTGTTTTGGTGTTCAGAGAACTCAGAGTCCCTTGTGACAAAAAAGGATGAGAGGCATGGAAAGATTTTTAGACTAAGAGAATCTGAAAAGGCTGGACTGCTTAGCTGAACAAGGTGATATGTGAGAAATAACAGGAAACATTGTCTATTAAGTTGCAATAACAGCACCATCAACTTTTTTGTTGTTTTAACTTATTGGAATGCATGAGTTGTAACAGTGATCTTTTAAATGTAGCTGGCATGGCAAACACAAGAGCTATTCCTTGAAAGCTACCACAGTGACTGACTTTTAAGAATTCTGTAAAAAAGCAGGAACTTTCATGTTCTGAGATACTAAGTGTAGCCTCTAAAGCTCTAAAAATTAAAAGGTACCTAAAGTGAACAGTGAGACAGTTAAAGGAAATAATAATTATGGTTTCCCGTAACTTTCTTACATTAATTTTCCTCTGGGAGAATCCTTAATCACAGTGTTAATTAAGAGCTTGCACACTAAAGTGTTTAGAAACAATGTGGGAAGTCACGAGCTCATACACGGAAATGGAGCAAGATGAGGTGTAGGTGTTCACTCCCATTCATTGTAATTCCTGAAACTACAGGGATTGTCACAAGAACTTCAGATGAACTTGAAAGATCACAATATACACCACATTGAGCCAGAGGTCTTCAGGCTTTAGAGAGTACTCCTATCACGCACTTAATCCACTACACAAATATTAAGTGCAATGGAAGTCATGAGACTGCACATCTGCATTTCTCAGAAACAGTCTTCCAACTTCACTCTGTGCTTCAGCTCACGGTAAGAAACTGAAGCATCACCTACCACTGTACATCTTCATTTCTGGCCCTTGTAATTTAGATTAATACATGCATCTATAAGATTGCTGTCAGCCTCCCCAGTTACATGTGAGTCATTGCTCTGGAGAAGGGACTGACTCCATGCACTCGCAGTTCTCCACATTTATCACACAAAACACCTACAAATGCATTGGTCTGCTCTGAAGGGCAAGAAGCAGCACTGAAAAGGAACAACAGAAGGGAGTATTTTAAACTTAAGATAATGCTATTCTTAGCTGGCAAGACTTGTGGTTCTGATCCATCTCAGACACATAGCCAACAGTGAGCTATCTGGCTGCATGAATTCCCCTGCTTTTCTTCTCTTAGTTAAATCTGATTCAAATGCACACTCTGGTACTTGGGAACATCATGTGGATTTGCAAAACTTTCTGAAAGACTTCCTGTCCATTAGCCATTGGCTGCTTTACAAAAAGGCATAAAGATAGCATTTTCCTCTTGTAACAGATGCAATCTTCTTGCAGTGTTGTTCATACCGTTCGAAGGAAAGCAATATTCCATTTCTTGGATTCACTGAAATAGTGCTATCTCTCAACATAAACTGAAAATATATTTGGAACTTAATTTGGTTCAGCCTTCAGAATTTCACACGAGGGATGAACATAGGATGATCAGCTTTCTGTAATTAGTGAGGTGTGTTAGAAGGGGCTGGATCCTGCAAGGTCATCTGTGCAGCAAACAACTGTGGTTTTGTAGTGCCAAGAAGCACCTAAGATCTGCTCTTGGCATGACCCACTAGACTGACAGTTTTATTTCAGTTGTCATTCTTGAAGCTCATATGAAACAGCTTCACATTTTTATTTTATGAATATATTGTGGAAATTGCTGCCCACAGTGGAGTGAATCCACATATTTTGGTTTCCACTTTAAGTTCCTCACAAATGAAGAGGGAGAAAAGTAGTCGTAAGAAGTGTTTCATCCTGATTAAGGCTTGGAACAACTCTAGGTGTAATTCAATGCATTCCTAAAGGCTGCTCTAGCTCGTGTTGGTTACACAAGTCCCAGCACACTGGCTGCACTGTCTGGAAGGGTTTTTCTGAGGTTCATTCCATGTCTTCCAGCTGCTGGGATGGCCTGTCCCCTGAATGTGCTTCTGAAACAGGAGGAGGATCAAAGAGCAGATGGTACTGAGCTGGCTTTGTCAGTTCTTTGTCACTGGAGGAATTGTTCTGTGCCAGTAAAAATCCTCTGCTCCATCCTCAAATCTGCTTTTTGGCTACTTTGCATGGCCAAACCAGCATGGAACAGCCAAACCAGGGTCTAGGCACTTCTACAGTGACTTTGGTGGATTCGCTCCAAACTCTCCCAGGTGTGGCTGAGGGTGTCAAGAAGCTCATGGCAGATGAAATAGGTGGTTTGTAATGAATGAGGCAGAGGTGTGCAGTAAATTCACCAGAGACACTGTGGTAAGCCTCAAAAGAGACAGAGCTCTCATATCCATTGATGAGTGAAGATAAAAAAAATATTGCACATCTGCTCTCCTCATTTTGCAGTAGACAAGGACATTTTTAAGGGTAAATATTGCTTAGAATAATCCATTGTGCAGAAGCCTTTGGATTATCCAGCACTTCTATGACACACTTCAGAATGTCTACCTTGAGTTCTATCAAAGGACTGTCCACAAACATCTTCCTAAGAAAATAATTAGGAAACCCACTCTATATTTCAAGATCTGAGCAGAATACTTTAAGAAACTTAACAGGGAGCAGGAGCAAGCTGCTGGATGAGTGGTGACAAGGTGTTTCATAACTGAAGATCTGCAAACCCTTGCTGACAGCAAGATCAGCACAGCGAGACCAGTGTTCAAGGAAAGATATTTTAAGTCTGGTAGAAATTTTACGGCTCTTCTACAACCCAAATCATTACAGAACCAGTTAAGGCAATTTTTGTTTCTGAAGGGCAGCATCTGGCCTACTTGGCACACTTTAAAATTTTAAATGTCTGTTTTTCAAAGCAAAAAGCATAACAAAAGTATATAACTCAAACTGGCAGAACACTATACTTTGGATGACATTTTGTAGTTAATAACAATTTAACACAGCATAACCTCAACTTCTGCTATGCTTCAGCCTGTTGCAACCTAGAAAAGTATCCCACAGTTTAGAATAAAATGCTAAGAGATCTTTAAAAGCAGTGGTACTACCCATCTCTGTTCTTACAGGAGCAGTGGCTTCTGCAATGTTATTACTGACTGTTTTTAGCATTTGATGTTTATTGTAAACAGACAAGATTCTGAAATTGTAAGGGAATGTGAGAGGTAACATCTTGGTTGCAGCACTACAAAATTTATGCTATAGTTCTGTCTGTTCGCAAGATAAGAAAATAAAAAGACTACAAACTTTAGAAAACTTGTAACAAATTCACTGCAATTAGTGGGAGTTTCACTTGTGTCTCCATTCACATGAAAAGCCTTCCCTGGGGCTGAACCTGACCCTGCCTTGTGCAGGACTGGCTCCTGCTTTATTCATCCCTTGCTTTCCCCCAGGTTTGCATTCAGTATTACTTAGACATTCTTTTCCTTTCACAAACTGCCCAAACATAATCTGGGCACATCTCAGAGAGCTAAGCTGTGCCTGAGCAACATGATTGAGCACCAGCTGCCTTTTTTTGTCCTCAGGTACCATGATACTCTTCTACTAGGTACATTCTGGAAAAATATGGGTAGCCCCCCCATGCCCAGGAACCATCAGACCCCAGGATGTGTATGCACACTGTGGGCTGGCGAAAAGACAGATTGGCTAATTCCTCATTTATGTTGATGTATTTAAGCTTCTTCCTAACTATATTTTGACCTCAGTAGAGAAAAAGGAGTCATGTGGCATCTTCTACCCCTGACAACTGCTGTTAGTGCAATCAGTGCGTTATCTAGGTGATTTATTTAGATTCAGCTGTGTCCTAACTTGTGGTAAACTCAATTACAATTAAGCTGTGTATTAGGCGAGGTCCTCGTATAAGCTGGTTTCATTTTTATAAGGCATTTGCATTGTATTTTCTGCCATTTCATCTGTAAGTGGTGTTATGTCCTGTTCAGGGCCATTGCCTTTTTCACATTCTAATCTGAGTTCAATGTGAATTTGTCTAGCATGCCTTCCCACCCCACCCTCCCTGTAATTGGACAGCTACAGCATCAGCCATATAGCCATGCCATAAGTACAATAAAAAATAGAATTAATGCACAACCTTCAGCTTCAGCACCTCATCTTGCTGAAGTCAGCCTTCAGATCACCACTTTTTAATTACTTTTTACATTTGTGTTTCAATTATACTGTAAGCTATTTAAAAATAAGGACAATACCTTCCCGTATTTTTGTACAATATCCAGCCTAGTGAAGCACCAAGCTTAACTGAGGGCTTTGAGAGTCAGAATAAACCACTATTTGTTTTAGCCATTTGCTGACCTATGAGGTAAATGATGGTTAAGGAAATGGCTCTGGGTGTCAGTGGCATTTTCTAAGGTGTTTATCATGTATATTTTTCTCAGAAAAGCATATATGAAATTACACCTGTTTATGCATTCTAGAATTCTGATTTCCTCGGACAGCTTTCTGTATTTAATAACAGGATGAAAGAGCTCAATAGTGTCCTCCACCAATTATGCATTCCCCCTCAATGCACTATGGACAGAAGAGTGATATCCCTTCCTTTTTACAGTATAGATTTCTGAATCAAATATTAATGCTAAGCAAAATGTAAATTGGTTCATAAAGCTTAGAAAAGAACAAGAGTGTTCGAAGTTTTCTAGGGCTATTCTAATTCTCAACTTTACTGTGTGAACATGTTACTTAACAGAAGGTATATAGTTCTTAAAAGCCTACTGCTTAAGAATACTGAATGGAAAAAATAAATTGTAGATACTGTCCAATCACACATAATCATTGCAGCTTTTTTACAAGCTTTTACTTTTGAATAGTAACCTCAGAACAACAGGGAAAAAGATCAGAGCAATCTAATCACAAAAAATGACAAAGTATAGAATTATGGCTTTGATTTAAAAATTACTTGTAAAATTGCAATGATAAACAAATTAGCACCCTTTTACTATGCAGTAAATAGCCACACTTTGTTACAGAAAGAGCAAAAGAATGTAATTTCTGTAGGCATTTAAGATGGGACAAAATATGGGGCAGCAGACAATGGAGACTTAATCCCAAATTAACACTATTAATACCATAAAAACTCAGCAATTCTGCAAATTCTCTACATCCTCTGCCTGGAAATGGAGACGACCAAAATGAGATGCAAATCAGTGCCTTTATCTAATGAATAATGCAAATGAGCGTTCCTCTTATGGTGCAGCAGTCTGCAGGAATCCTCTCTGCCTCACCTCACATTTCTTGTGGATTTAAGCACCATGTGTCAGAAGAAATTAGAGAATGGAATTGCCAAGAAATGACAAAGCCTTAGAGCCCCAAGTCAGTGCAGACAGCAAGGTACATTAAGATGCATGGTAGAGAGGAGAAGTGAGCAGACATTTCATTAAAATAAAAATGTTACTATTTTTTCTTCACCTAGTTAATGGAGTCGTATGACATTGTAGTCTGCAATTATTTGTGTGGCTACTAGTTAGAAACACCCTCTAAAATGATGCCGAGGTGGGATCTCAAAAACTTACAAAATCTCAAAATCTTTCAGGTTTGTTGTGTGTGTTGTTGTTTGTTTGTTGTTGTGTTTTTGTGGTTTGTTGTTTTTTTTTTTTTTTTTATTGCCACTGCTCTTTTATCTCTCTGGTATCAGTTAACTGCATCAGCATTTTTCTCATAGCATTACAGAGCACACTGCATCTTACCCATTAGTCACAAGCCTCTCTGTAACTCTTGATTAGCATCTAACATTACCCTCCAAAAATATTCTCAAGCAAACAAACCTGAAGGCGTGCCAGCCCTGAAATTAACTTTTTTTTTCTTCTTCCCCAATCGTTATTTTGCCTTAATGCATTTGTGATTCAGAATCCAGTACCAATTTAATCTGCTCCATTAAAACCTCTTAGCACAGGGACCAGTCGTGCTGCCACTATGGTCAAGTCCCTTTTCCTTGTAATTGAATCAGGTCCCCAACCCAGGGATTTGTGAAACCTAATGCTTTTCTGGTAATCTCTTAAAATATAGAGCAGGTAAACTCAATCTAACAAAGCCATTTGCTCCTCAGACATCTTCTTATTTATCAGTTACAGAGCAGGGAACGAACAGCCCAACTGTGAAAGGGATCTTCAAGGATCTAGGATATTGGGAGGGGATTCCTCTTTACTGAGATGCACAGGGGATATGCAGGGGCTACGGGGCTCAGGCAAGAACATTTTGGGGTGGAGGGAAATTGCCTTTCCCTTGAAAATGGAAGGTCACCCCGAAGTTCCGCACTGCAAAGCTGAGAATGTAATGCAATCACTAAACTTCAGGGTGCAAATCATACATGACACAACCTTAGGGCTGTGTTCCTGTTTTTCACTGAGCTGTGTTGTAAACTAGCAGGCAACAAATCAGGGTTTTGATTCAGTAGCCCATCAAACAGATAAATCTATGTACTAAGCAAAAGGAGAGATTAGATATATCTTACTATATGTCCTTTCAGGAAGTGTGGGGAGAAAAAAAAAACAACAACACACACACACACACAAAACAAAACAAAAAACCCAACCCCTTTTTCTCACAAGCTGACAAAGACATCATTGCTATTTATGGTTGCGCTTCAGTTCATCAGTTGGAGGCACGCTGCAGAAGATGCTAAAGCACTAGCGACATTGCTACTAAATTAAGAGCTTACAGTTTCTTTTTAATAGTTGAAAGCAAAGGCAGCTTGTTGCAAACTTCATAAGAGGAAAAAAAAGCCCAACTATATTATTTTGGATGGATTTTCTCTCAGCTTAGTCCTCATGAATCAAGGGGGAATTGCCTGGGATACAGGTCTATAAGGAATTTGGTGTGAACTCCATAAAAATGGGACTTGCAATCAATACAGCATTTTTGCTCTCCTAAATTAGAAGGACATGGATAGGTTCTCTGCTCCCATTCCTTTTAGCAGTTACCATGCCAGGAACATACAGAGTTTGGGCTTCTGAAATAACCATAGAGAAAAAACTACTGTTAAAGCAACCTATGCAGTTGATTTGAAGCAGGGAGACAATTAAAGCACAGCATTTCTGAAAGAGTAATAAAAATGTCACTGCAAATGACGGATTGTTACAAATCCTTGGCTTCTTCCTACCACTGCAATAGAATATGGTGTTAAATCAGTTCCAAGAGATTATTACTGGTATATGTTATTTTCACAAACCCAAGGAATTGAGTATTATTTCATAAATCAACTGCAGTTTAAAATTAGATTTTTTTTCCCTGACTTTAGTTCTGTGACCTTTACGCATACAATTAACCAAAAGAAAATTATTTAAAAAAATAAAAGTTGGAATCTGACTCAAACTGAGAAAAGCTAAACACATTCCACTAAAAAAAAAAAAAAAAGTCAAACAAAAAAACCAACCAACACCACAAGAAAACAAACTGGAAAATACCTCTTCTGTGGCTGCAGATCTGCCCAATGCCCATAAAGTCCACTGATTGCAGAATAAGATGTTGAGCCACAGATACTGATGAATCAGACTCTCATTTCTCATTAGCTTAAGGCCTTGCAAATTACTTGTAAAGCGTGCCTGTATTTTGTGTTGTTTACTTTCTCTATTGCTTTTTTGTATAAAGCATTAAGAAACCTAGGACAGAAAACTATAAATTATTAAAATCAACAGTAACTGAACCCAACTACCTGGCATGTGGAGATCTATGAAGTGCAAGACTTAAGGAAGCATATGTATTGTCAGATACAGCAGTATCATAGGCTTAATTATAAGTTTCTCTCCTTCATGAGCTTACTGGACAGATAGTGTCTTCTAATGAAGCCTGTATGATACTACTATTGGAAACTGACAAGAACTTCTTGCACAGCAAAAAGCTGATTTCCCCTGCAAACAAATTATCCAAGAATACTCTGAGATTTGCACAGAAATAAGGAGTCTCTGTCCTCCTCTTCTGAGATGCAACATGGGTACGTGCTTCTCTCCACACACACAGAGGTTGCTTAGGGGCTGCAGCACTTCCTGGGACACTGGGCATGAGTTGGATCAAAGACCAGTGTTACCTTGCAGATTGCCAGTACAAGCTCAAGGAAGAAGTTTTATCACCCTGTTCTTTAACTGCACACCTTTGCTATAGCTGCACTGTCAATGGCCACATGTATTTCCCAGCGGAACACTGTGGATCTGATCCTTGGTGAAGAGGGATATTTTTAAATTCCAAAGGTGTTTCCAATTTATGATTTATTTAATCATTGTAAAAGTAAACATGTTCTACCTTTCTTGCAAGGCTTTATATTTATATTTGGTTATAATTATAAACAACCCAATTACTAATCCAGAGTAAAGGAACTGACAGCAAAGGCTTGCTTAGCGTCACCCTTACATCTGTTTTGAGGCCCTGGACATTGGCTAGGTTGACAGCTGAAAAAAACCCAACTGTGACTGGCTTACATGCCAGGAGTTTACATAAGCTCATGTAAAGTGGTGTTATTTAAAAAAAAAAAAAAAAAAGTTAAAATAGGTCATCAGAGGTGCCATTTATCTCTCTAATTTGTGAAAAGTTTTGTGTGTGTGTTTTTTTTTTTTTTTTCTTTTGGTCAGCTTCTGTAAATCTTCTTTTGGGGTATCAGAAGGAACTGTACTGGCAGGAGGAGGATGCTGACAAAATTACATTAGCATAGGTGCAGTGACCTTGAGGATGGGAACTGAAAAAAGAAAAACAAACCCTGAGGCTAAGGTTAAATTCATTGGGGCTCTGCTTCTGTCTGATTTTTGTTTCTGATCTTATGCACAATTTTATCATTCCATCACTTATCAGTACAAGGCCCTTGATGAGATACAATCACCAGAATGACATTCACTCCAAATTCTTAGTTAGATTGTTATTGATCAGGAGAGTCGAATGCTGCCTGTAGAAAGGCTATGCCTGCTTTCTCTGCACTCCTGCTATGTATATATACTGTCTTGGAGACTGTGCCTAGGAAAAGCAGCATGATGGAGTCCTTATAAACCAATCCACATTTTGGTACATGCTTCTCCCATCCTACTGCTGAACTTCTTAACCTTAAGACTTCAAAAGGATTTCAAAAACATTTCACCTGTTCCCATCTAAGGTGCACAACTGAAAGTCTGCACTATTTAAAAAGAAAGCCCAAAAAATTATAGGAGAAGGGCAAGTTAGAACAAATCCATCAGCTCTGGTGGCTTCTCCAGCTGCAGAGCCCTTAAGGTGTGAGGAGAGAGGGAGTCAGGAGGAAGGCAGGCTTTTGTGTTCTTTGGAGCAACTCCCCATTTCTCTCTTCAGTCTTCCTTTTCTTCACCATTTTCAAGAGTTTCCATTTCAGCAAGGCTGGAGAGAGGGACTGGCTCTGGGGACAGGTGCAGGTGTGGCACAGGTGGCAGATGTATGGAGCCACATTCTCCATGGTGGTTGCACCATCCCATTCAATACATGTACACCACTTTACACCAGCTGAGGACTTGTAGAAACAACTTGTAGAAGGAGGGGAAACAAATATGTGCATGGCTTCAAAAACCAAAAAAAAATGCTTGTGAATTTCAGATATAAATCTTTTGTCCATTGTTTAATGATTAAAAATGGCATGCTCTCTACTACAGCTTAAAATTTCACAAAGTGTTATACTGAAAACACTATCTTATCTGGTTAATGAAAAAAGGGAACGGCTGAACTCTTGTTTGGGGACTTGCTTTTAAAGCTATAAAACCTGAGGTTCATAACTGATGATGCTTAGCTAATGCTGAGTGCTGCAACCGATGATGGTGCAATTATGGAGAACTATGAGAAGACCATTCAATAATAGCCTTCTCTCATTTTTAATTATTTACAAATAAGCCATGAGATGCATAAAGCTAAAGTAATATATTTTTATATGCAAACCCCAATATGTATTCTATGTATGTATTCTAGCTGGCACTTTCCAGCTAGAAGGTCTAGAATATGTTTTTGGTGCATGCCCCAAGATTGCCAAAACTGTACCCAAGAAAAAAATGCACCACTTTAACCAAATCCTGTCCTGTCACTAGAGATAATGAGCCTTGCACTGAAGCTCACAGGAGTAAAGTAATCCAAGACCAAGCACTAATACTATGTGTAAAGATTTTATAACTGAAAAAGGCTGGAAATAACCAAACTTCAGTGAAATTGACTCTGACAAGAAAAAAGATTAAAAGATAAAGTCATACTGTTAATTTTGCTTTTAATTAAGATGACTTTAAAGTTTCTAGTTGAGAGTTTCAAACTGATACAGTACAGAGGGTAATATGCACTTTGAGGGAAGTAATATTTGGGTATGATCCATTGCTGTCAGTAGAAGTCCTTCTTTTGACTTATACAGGGCGCATTAATTTCAATGGAAGATCATATTTTAAGTTCTGTTTATGGAAAGTCAAACACTGACTCTTAGGCATGAAATATATCACCTTTACCTACTTCTTAGTTATTGAAGGATACCTTTTTTTAAAAAAAATCATCGAAGCCAGTGCTTCAGATAACAAAAAGCTTGTATGTTCTTTTACTTTCAAAAGCTTATCTTGCTTCTATTTCAGGAAAAAGAGGACTCCAGGTACAACCTGGTAGCAAAAATTTTTCTCAGAATTTTAGTGAGGAAAGCTACAGTGCTTGAACGCCTTAAACCCATTACTTAACGGTTCTGAAAGTCTGAGCAAACTCTTGCAAAGTGAGACACCTTGCTAGGCTATTTCTGCAGGCTATCCCTACAGTATTCATACTGCTTGGCAGATCCATATGGTCAAGGAAGCCAAGAGGCATGTCAAAGTCTGGAAGGCTGTGATAAAAATAGATGAGGGAAAATAGCACATGTAGAAAGAGCTGTTTTAGCAGTCAAAAAATGATATTCTGTACTTTTTTTCTACAGCTATGCACATTGTTGTTTCTAAAAGATGAGGGCTTTTGTGTAACTCTTTGCTACTCCTTTTCTTTTACTTATTTTTTTTATCACTTATTTTTTCCCAATGATTTGTAAATGTCTCCCACAAACAGATCTGTTTCTAGCTTTCACTGGAGGAAAGTGCCTTATGAGCAGGTGTAGATGGTAAAAATCAAATTGATGAGTTAAAATGATGGCTCCTGACAGTTTTACAGATAAAAATCTAAAATGCACCAGGATGCTGGAAAGACACAGTGTGTACATGTAAGAAAACGCTTCTCTCATCATAATAGTGTTCTCTTTTAAATATTTTACAACTACTTAGCTATAAAAATTCTCCTTAGGCTGAATTCTGACATAAAGTATCTCTGATATAGTAGATTTCTTGCTTGTAATAAACATAATTAAAATTCCTTTGCAACCTTTTCTTTCCTCACCTTTTTTATTCCTAAATTCCCTATAAACAATCTACGTAAAGAACTAGTAGATAAGAAATAAAGCAATTTTACAGAAAATATGATACAGCAAACATCAAAGCTACATGAGATTACTGATGCACATTGCCAAGCCAGCTCAATGCCAAGGATTTTCACGTCCCTAGCTGTATTTGTACTTGTGGATCAAGACTGTGTCACTACAAGTGACCTGTGAAAATACAAACTTTTATAGTTAAAATGTGTATCAACAGCCATCATTTCTACATGTAAATCGGGTACAGAACTACTTCTTACTTTTCATGTAGTAAGATTAGCATCCCAGTGCATCTCATCAGTCAATGACCTTAATAGTATCTGGGATTATTTCTGACTTTCAGATCCAGCTAGTACTTACAGGCCTTGAAAAAAGTCAAGAAATACTTGTTTTAACACGTTTTTTTCCTGGTTTTAGCTCCTTTTAAATAAGTATGTGGGTTTTTTCTGTATTGGAAATCACAGCTTTGGCAAAACAGTATCGGTATTGTTTAAAAAAAAACCAAAAAACAAAAACAAAACAGCAGTGGTACTTGCACTAAAATTCAGCAGCTCCCACAATTTCAGCCCCTTCTAAACTCTGTGGATAAAAGCAAATGACAGGTTTTCATCCTTGCATAAGGAGATGGGCAATTTCCATACTTTGTCAACAGGGACTGCTAGTGCTTGTCCAGATTTCTCCCCCTCTGCCCCAGAGCATAGAGCAGAAGGGATGAAAGAGCCTGATTATCATTTCAGTCTGTACATTTATTTTTTTCCTTGAATGTTCTGGCAGAATACTGTGGACTTAAATGTTTGCGTGGGGCAACTTTGAGCTGTATTTGGGAGTGTTTGGTTTGTAAGTAACATACATGTCTAAATGTTAAAATCATTTGGGAGTCCACTTACTGACTTCTGCTTTCTTGAAGGACTCCAGGGCAGCCCACTAACTAGAAGATTTGTCCAGACGTACACAGGGTCTGCAGAACTCTTGGCTGAGTTCACTTGGCTTACTTTCAACTAAGATGCTTACAAAGGGAAATTTTAATACATGGAAGTGCCTGAGGAACCTGCTTTTAGTTTCCAGTGATCCTTAGCTGTTACATAGTACAAGCCCTGTAAAAAAAAAAAAAAAAAAAAAAAAAAAACCA
This sequence comes from Nesoenas mayeri, assembly GCF_963082525.1. Taxonomy (NCBI): domain Eukaryota; kingdom Metazoa; phylum Chordata; class Aves; order Columbiformes; family Columbidae; genus Nesoenas; species Nesoenas mayeri. The sequence goes on along the minus strand of NC_137554.1, from coordinate 15,848,158 downwards.
AAAAACAAAACAAAAAAACGAAACATGACACTATGGGGTTTAGAGATGTATAGGTACTAAATGAAGGAAAAATTGTTTGTCCAGATAATCTGGACAAACCTGAGCAGGATAAAATCAGTAGCTCTGCTCAGTTGTGCTAAGTAAATCCAAAATTCACATTCTGAGAATTGTCCATCACAATGGGAGGAAAAATACTATACTCCTTGTATACTGTCCTCAAAATGAGACAGCAGCTTGGAAAGCCCAGTGCTGCACAGCTCACTTGGGACCATAAGGCATCACACCCCTGACCAAGATGTGCAAAAGTAAAGCAGCTGCACCCCATGCAGGGAGTGATCCCACACCACTGCCCCTCTGGGCTGACTGTGTGACACCAGCAGATTAGAAAGCAAAGGTCATTCTGCTGAAAGGTGGATTTATCCCCCTGGAAAAATACAATCTCAGTTTAAGGTTTCTAGGAGAGAAGGAGTGGGGTCACCTGCTACCATCATCCCTGAGCCCAGGAGGATAGAGGGTGACATGCTGTCTTACTCCAAATGAGGAGTGCCAGCTAGGCTGCTGCTTTACTGCATTGTCCCTCTAACCCAGCAAATCCTGTTAGGAGAGTCTGCCTGCAGTGAGCTACAGGCTTGAGATCACCTCTGCCTCACCATAAGAAGTACAAGTTACAATACATTGCTAGTAAAGATTTTATTTATAAAGTAGTATTGTTTTACTGCAGAAGGTGGCACTAAAGGTGCTGCTGAGAGGACATTTCTGATCCAGCTGCACTGACAGCAAGCCATTCAGATTCCTCTGTGGATGTCAGAGTATCCATTTTACAGTGGAAGCCATTTATTTCTTTATAAAATTGCTGTTTCCACACCAAAATAAGACTAACTGGTCAAGTTTCTGCAGAGTACTTGGGCAGCTTCTCCCAGATATTCCCCTCAGCTGGTTGGGGAAGCCAATTCGGAGGGCCTAGGGTGCTGAGGGCAGCAGGGGGTACACCAGCTCGCATGTTTGCAAGAATCTCATCCACAAAGCCGAAATTGCCCCAGTGAGAGGATGCACATGGCTTTCTGGGCTGTAAGCGCACATTGCCCGATCATAGAATAGTTTGCGTTGGAAGGGACCTTTCAAGGTCATCTAGTCCAATCCCCCTGCCATGAGCAGGGACATCTTCAACTATACCAGGTTGCTCAGAGCACTGTCCAGCCTGGGACCTTGAATGTTTCCTGGAATGAAGCATCTACCACCTCTCTGGGCAACCTGTGCCAGTGTTTCACCACCCTCATTGTAAAAAATGTCTTCCTCATGTCCAGCCTGAATCTCCCCTCCTTTATTTTAAAACAATTACCTCTTAACAGGCCCTGATAAAAAACAAAACAAAAAAGATGTCCCCATCTTTTCGTATAGCTTTTCATCAACAACAGCCCCAATTCCCTCTCTTCAGGGCTGCTGTCAATCTATTCTCTGCCCGGCCTATATTTCTGCTTGGGGTTACCCCAACCCATGTGCAGGACCTTGCACTCAGCCTTATTGAACTTCATGAGGTTCACACAGGCCCACCTCTCAAGCCTGTCAGGGTCTCCCTGGATGGTGTCCTTTCCCCTCCAGCATGACTGCTACACCATGCAGCTTCATGTCATCAGCAAACTTGCTGAGGTTGTACCCAATCCCACTGTCCATGTTGCCAACAAAGATGTTAAACAGTGCTGGTTCCAATACTGATCCCTGAGGAACATCAGTCATTGCTGATCTCTACTGGGACATTGAGCCATTGACCGCAACTCTTTGAGTGTGACCATCCAGCCGATTCCTTATCCACTGAATGATCTATCAATCAAATCCATGCCTCTCCAATATAGAGACAAAGATGTTGTGTGGGTCAGTACTAACTGCTTTGCACAACTCCAGCTAGATGATGTGAGTGGCTTTTCTCTTATCTGCCAACACTGTAACCCTGTTGTAGAAGGCCACCAAATTTGTCAGGCATGATTTGCCCTTATAAGCCATGCTGGCTGTTGCCAATCATGTCCTTATTTTCCACGTGCCTCAGCATAGTTTCTAGAAGGACTGGTTCCATGATCTTGCTGGGCATAGAGGTGAAGCTGACTGGTCTGTAGTTCCCTGAGTCCTTATTTCACTTTTTAAAAATGGAGGTTATATTTTCCCTCTTCTAGTCAGTGGGAACTTCACTGGACTGCCGTGACTTTTGAAATATGATGTGGCTTAACAACTTCATCTGTCAGTTCCCTCAAGACCTGTGTATGCACCTCATCAGGTCCTATGGACCTGTACACCTTCAGGTTCCTTAGATGGTCTCAAAATAATCATTTATTGATCACTGTGTTAGCTACAAATGTCTAATATTTTCAGTTAACTTCAGGGGAATAAACAAAATAGGAGAGCAAGTACCAAACAGAATAAAGGCAGTGTTAAAAGCAGCAGTTAAACAGTTTCTATTAAGTGAATTTATAAAATATACATCTTGTTAAAAGAATGTGCTTTTACCCATAGTAGTGATATATGCCTTAAAACTCTGCAACTGAAAATAAGTAGAAGTCCTTGACTTTGTTTAGGAGCCTTATTTCACTCCCAAATATTTTTAACAACTTAAGTTTTTGTGGGCGTGCTTTTGCTTTGTTTAAGGTTTGAAAACATTCCAGTACCCAAAGTGTAACTGAGGAGAAAAAAAAAAAAGGCAACCGGGTAGAGATTTGTTAATGATTTACTGGGGAATCTTGATGTGTGATAATGAATAGACTGCAAATCTCTTTTACTGGAAATCCTCAGTTTTGTTTTATGAGAAATTTTTAATTTGCTTCCAGTTGGAAGAAAAGAGATTTTTTACCAAAACATTAAAAAAAAAAATAAAAAAAATCCTGCTGTCGCTAAGGATATATTTTTTTTCTCCTCTTTTATGAAATGAAGAACTCCTTTCCCAGGGGCCTGAGGAACAAGAAGCCTTGGAAGTGTCTGCGGGCAGGCTGCTACCACAGGCACAGGTAGGCTGTCGCCTCCGCGCTGCCCCACAGGAGGGAGCTGGGGGGTACAGCAGGAGCAGAGGGTGTGGTGCGTGTTTCTTGCTCTCCTCCTGCTAGCTGCTCTAGTCCGAGGCTGGAAGTTAGGGACCAAAGTGCTGCTTGGATGGGAGCAGCCACGTCAGTGGGGCAGTGAGGGTGTCCTGCCGTATGCGGGGGAGAGGAGAAGGGGTGGTGGGGCTGTAGCTCACCACATAGGTCTTGTGGTACTAGAAATGAAATACCAAGTAACTTAAGAGGAAACACTAAAATACAAACTCTATCTCCTGAAGGATAATGTTCTTTCCAATAATGACAAAACAACACTTGTATTAATTAAAAGTACTCAAAACAGTTCAAAATAGATGAATGCAGGTATTGTACAACTCAAAGTTGTTGCAGATTTACATACTTTTAAAGATTGCAACTATGAAAATCCACATTAAACAAGACAGTAACAATAGTCTCATCTTTAACTCCCTGTTCCTGTTCTACCCCATGCTACCTAATAAGATTGCGTAGATGGAACTAAAATGAAGGATTTGATATCCTTATTCAGCCCATGAAAGAAAAAAAGATTTTTTTCTATTCAACATCTCTTAATGGTTCAAAACTGTTTTAAAATGTCTTACCCAATAATGCATTTATGCATGTCAAAATGCTTCCAAAACTATATTTCACATTTTGATTTATATGTTACTTAGAAGAATATCTCTTCATTTAATTATTTCAGTAAACATAATAATGGTATTGCTAACTACACTATGGAGTATTTTCCCTTTTTTAAGGAATATGAGCCTACTTGTAATTAAAGGAATGCTATATTAATGATGCTGAATGTCTCAGAGGGAAAAATTTAATGTCTACCTCATAATATTATACCAGAATTACATGCACAGAAGACATTTTAATAATCTTTGTTTCTTAATTTAGTTTTGATTTGCTATGAAATACAGAGGAGCACTCAAGGGCTCAAATTTCTACTGTAATCAACATTTCTGCTTTATAAATTGTACAAATGCACAGGACTCCTGTCTGTAGCCTTCTTTTCAAGCTTCTGTTTGAACTATGAAGGAAATTAGATGCAGGCAGTGACAATTGCCAATAATTTCATTATTTTTTAACCACTGGGATGTGGGATGGTGTTATGATAACTAGATCAAAGCATAAGCAGAAAATTGTATTTTTATGTTGCCATTTCAGCTGCAAACACAGCTCAGTAATGTAAATTTCACCTCCAGTTTACAAATTAAAGGAATAGCCACTAGGAGTCTCCTGGTTAAGTTTTTGATAAATTTGCACACTAATCTTGGCTAAGGGAATACAAACCCCATACTAAAAGCTGGATTTCAGGGCACTGGGACCCCTGAGCCATGAGCAGCACCGCAGGGGCTCCTGATGCTCATATTGAGGCCACAGCCAGCAAATGTCTTAGAAACAAATAAGTCAGAAGCATCCTGTGTGCTGTTCTTGCAGGGCAAAAGATGAAAAGTCAGATTTGTTTCATTTTATAACCAGAGTTTTGTGAAATTGTAACAGGCACTTAGAAAGAGGGAAGTAGAAGATTTCACTAACTGTTAGTTACTCCCAGGGATTTAAAGGAGATTTGTTTTGTAAACTGCAATGCTGCAGGCCACAAGAACTAGCACCCCCCAAGTACTTGAAAATTTGCTTACAGTACCTCTGCAAAGTGAATCCTGCAGTTCTGAAAATGTGAAGTAGCTTCTTTGTCTTCTCCCTTTCCCCTTCCTTCTCCTCCTAGGCCAACTAAGCACAAGCGTGTGGTGCCAGACACATTCTTACCAATGCCAAATGCTCCAAGTTCATGAATTACAGACCCACAGGAATGGTCACACTGGCTCAAACACTGTGACCATCCAGTCCAGTTCTGTGACTGACAAAGAATGGCCAAATTTCCTTGAAGAAATGCCACAGAAAGCAGACATGCATCACCTGCCAGCACATATGCCTCACTCAAAGCAGCAAGAGATTGCTTTAAAATGTACAGTGAAGCCAGAGGTGACCAGTCAACCCCTTCTGCAGGGGGCTGGTTATCCCACAGATAGGAGGAATGCTGCCTGTTGGGGAAGGATGTTGTCACATCCTCCTTACAGACACAAGCAGCTCTATGGCCAAAAACCATGAGCATTCACCACTCTAAGCCATTGGTTTGTTTATATGTTTCTTTCATGTCTCTCTCCTCTTAAGCAAAATCCTTTCCCAAGCTCTAAAAATCCTGAGCAACTTTAAACAAATTTTAAACAAATATTTTAGATTTTAAACAAATAACAATTTAGAAAGATATTTATTTGGCTTCTGCTTTTTGAGCCTCTCTGTTTCATTTTCAAACTTTTCTCTGCAACCAGAAGGACTAAGAAAATAAAGACGATGTTTTAAATGAAAGCTGAGAATCTCACATAATCACAGGACTCCATGGGTTTGAAGTTTCAGAATAATATCACGAGTTGTCAATACTGAATGTCACTAGGAACTATAATGTTATTCTCAGAATAGATTGCATAAAAGCAATTGTGGGATAGTTTTCCTGATGCATGTTCCCTGTAGTACCTACAGACACTGTGATGGAGGGACAACCCAAAGGTACTTACAGGTGGTGAGCTGCCACATTCTGGGTTTAGCTACTTGACTAGAGGAGTATTGCACTTTGCAACAAATCTGCATGTGCAAAACCTTGTTATTTGGTCTGTTAACTAAATAAGCTCATAGAGTAAAAATTTGTAATGGACTTGTAGCAACACTTAAGTCCCTGGGGAATATGCAGAAATAAGTAGGAAGCAAATTCTACCATTAACTTCCCATCTCCTCTGTATTGTATGCTTGCACGCATTGCAACACACAATTGCATTGTGCATTATTGTAGATTCTTATCATGTCCCTCTCACAAAATGCCTTAGATTTTATCATAATCTCCCAGCAGGACTTGGGTGAACATCTCAGTCTGGTTGTGTTTCAGGGATATAATCTATACCACACTGATAGCTGACACAGACTCGAAAGCTAGTACCTAAATCTGTGGTGAACAGAAAGTTACTAAACCTGATCAGAGAACTGACATAGAAACAAAACAGGAGGCTGCTTCAACCTCCACCTCTTCCTGTAGAAGCAGTCCCGGCTGTTCGGCACCCTTGCTTATTGTTAGGATATCTGAAAGGATCCTCATCTCCTCCAAGGCAGCATTAACCTGATTTCAATAACAAAACACCAGTACGCAGGTTTACCATGGAAATATTAAACACTTACAACAATAAAACTAAACATTTGTATAAGTCTGTTTGGCACTTCACCATGCTGAAAAGGAACCATTGGATCTCCGACATTTCAAATTTGGGACTTCTTTAGTGAAAGGCCAAGACTAACAGAAAAGCATTCTTCCCCACTGCACATCTTCTCCAAGTATGCCAGTGCTATCTTAACTGACTTTCTAAGACTAAAAATGAGCACAAAAATAAAAGATCTAATTGGGAAATGCCAAAGGTTTGCCCCCATAAATATGTAAAACCTCATTTTGAAGAAAATGTGTAATTTCTACATGTAGATACAGTACACAGACATGAAGCATTTTTAGGGATGAGAATGCTCTACTGCTGTGCGATACCTCAGAAACATCAAATATTTCTGTCATTTTCCTAATGTTTCAAGTAAGTCAAGCCATTACCATGCATATCTGAATATAGTGTTATATGTACAATATAAATCTACACTGAATGAAAATACAGCAGCTTATGATATAGGAGTCGGTCACTCTACACTCACAGCACTAAATACACACTCTCACTGTGCGCTCGCTCTCTCCCCAGTTCTTCCTCTTTCCCTACTTCTCACGTCAGGATTCTGATGGCCTTCTGCATCTCAAGGGCTTCAACAGCAAGTGAACTATAGTTGTAACCTCAGTTCATTCCCAAGCGAACTTTCATCCTCCATCAAAGACCTTGCTAGGTGAAATGTCTTCAGAGGGAGATCTGGCACCATTTTTAATGCTTAATCAAAATGTCTTTTGGTTGTTTTGTTTTTTGGTGTTTTTTTTTTTTTAATTTGTATTTTTGTTGCTTTTTTTGTTTTGTTTTTTGTATGGCATGGTGTTTTGTTTTGGTTTGGTTTTTTTCTGTTTTGTTTTCTGGTTTAAAATAATTATTCTAACTAGAGAGTAGACTGATAACCAAGGCATTCAGAAACTTAATTACTTAAGACAAGAACTGCTGCAATGTTTATCTGCACTAAAAGGAAGAAACAAGTTTTGTTGGGCAGTTTATTTTGCATTAAAAGAACATCTTTTCTTATTCACTACAAGATGAGTTACTAAATGTCACTGATTGAGGGCTAAATCACAGCTATTATTATTGCAAGGGAGAAAATACATTTCAGGATAAAGAAAAAGACCATATTATCCAGGGCATGTTGTTTTTATTTGTTTCTAAACAGTGGCTGCTTGAAGCTGCTTGGAGCTTTAAAGTGTTAAAGCCACATCAGCAGAGATGGATTAGTGGGCAGAGAGCACATGGTGCAGTCAAAGGTTCACAGTGAATATAATTTATTCACATAGCTCTGCAAGTTATCACGTGGCTGTTACCATAATGTATGTGGGAAGCAGCTTCATGTGTGCACATAATGCCCTAAATGTATATGTGGTTGGACCTGAACTCCTTACAGAACAGTAGTGGTTGAAAATGATACCATAAGGCATTTGAAAGCAAATTTCCTTCCTGTGGGGATGTTGTCACAAAGCAATGATGACTTGTACACAGGCAAATAAATATCTTGTAGACTTTTTTCAGTTACGATAACATCACTTACTAAAACTCATTAGGTTTTGAAATCTAAATTATGTAGGTAGTGATATATGTTCCTGGTGTTTTATTAATAGATTTAGGTACATATGTCTTGCACCTCAAACTCATGTTTTTTAGTCAAGGAATACTGTATTTTCAACTCAATAATTAACAAATATTCAGTGGCAAAGAAAATCAATTCTCCATGTCTGAAGGAGAAATAGGTTACCTACAAGCTGAAGATTTCCTTTAACTTGAATGACTTCTTACAGGACAATCTAGGAAACACTTTGGAGAACCACAGCTGTAAAAGGCTGATATATATAGCATCTGCTCATTTTTTCATACCTGTACAGTTATTTACCAAGCTCAAAATTTCCAAAACCAGTCTCAAATTTTAGAAGCATCTGAATTAAGGGACTTGACTTTGGTCTCTTTTAGTTGGTTGGAATGCCTACAATTTCAGTTAAAGAAGAAAGCTGTCAGTAGGTGGTAGAGGTGGCCCCCACCTGGAGGTGTGTCTTCCTCCACTGTCCATACACGCAGGTATGGACCTGCTGTGCCATAGCAAAGCTTCAGCAACACCTCCTGCAGCCATGTGGGCTTGCTGGAAAGACTCCACCAGCCCAGCTCCCACCACCACTTTTTAAGCTTCTGGGGTTTGAGTTTCTAACAACAGTCTCATGTTTGGAAATGATGCTGCATTATACCACTCTATGATGCTTTCAGGTGATCGTATTTGAAATAATTCACTCAAGTCTTTTGTGACCCAGGCAAACACACCCCAGCTATGGGTTAATGCACTAGGAGTTTTATGCTGCTTTCTTTCAAGTCATTAAAAGTTGACCTAGAAAGACATTGAATTCAGGCAAAGTCATGTTAGGTCCCTATAAGCAGAACATCTCATTGCCCAGCTTAATGTGCTGCTCAGCATCTTGCTCAGCAGAACCTTTCACATTTGGAGTAAGATGCAGGTTTTCTTGGATAATTACACGTGCACACTAGAGCTTCCATTTTGAAGCCATCTATCACAAATATATACTTGCTAATTATGTAAAATGAAAAGCTTGCCTTACCATTGCGCAGAAAGTCTCAGGAGGATCTCCACACGTTATGTCTGGGGGATCCAGAGTCACTTTTACATATTTGATCATGTCTCTGGCTTCTGGCTGGCAGGCCATGTAATCCCATACTTTTCCTTCTTCTGTGTAAATCTGTGTCTTACATACGTCATAGTGTCCCCACACAGAAGGGTAGTGCTGCATCACGGAGGATACGGTAACCCAGAGGGTGTGAAGTGACAGGAATCTTGACAAATACATTTCTAAATCCTTGTACGTCACCTTCGTAAGGAGGCTCAGTACTGGTATATGTGCAGTCTATAGATTATACATATACATACATATATATGTATATATTTTATAAAATAGGTTCCAAGTCAAATGTGAAGCATTAGGATAGAGTGTTCATTTCACTAATTGAAGACTTTGGTAGAAGTCACCCAGACCCCAATGACAGCTTTTCACAGCAATGCAGTGCTTGTCCTTTGTCTCATAACTTATCTGTCAGGGCTTCTTGTAAAAGATGTCCAATAGCAGATAATTTGCAAAGTTGCAGGTCTTCAGCTACACTGTCGATAACCCTGAGTGATCCTCCGTGTTCAGGGCTTGCAGGGGATACCCAGGCACACTGATAAATCAGTATCCGAAGCAAAAGAATGAGTGTCTACGGGCTGGTGTCTGTTTCTCATCAATCATTCTCTTCTTCTGGCACCAGCACCCTTTTAGAAACAATAAGAGTTAGAGTTATTGTCCAAGAATCAATGCATTACAAAATATGAGATATGTTGACATTTTGGAGGTTTGATGCAATATAAAGCAAACTGGTATAACATGGCTAACCTTTACTGTGGGTGCTGTGCTAGAATGAACAAACTACCAAAATCATTCACAGTGAAAAGTATTTTGACATGAAGGATCTAACTCTTCTCTAACAAAGACAGATTTATAACATTCCAGGTGAGTTACAGGTTTATGTTTTCAAAACTGTATTTTCACCCTAGCAAAACCAGAGAGTGAACTACCAAGCAAAACCGTTGATCACAGAGGCAGGCAGGAGAGCAGGCAGCCCAGCTCTGCGGGGCAGCTGCAGGAAGGCTGTTTTATAATATTAAAGTGACACAGAGATGGGTAGCAGTGCTACCAGGTGCTGATAGTCCCCTGATAAGATGACCTCAGCAAGCTCCAAAAGCCTTATCTTATGCATTTCTTAGTTGTGTTTGGGTTTTGGTTGGTTGTTTGTGTTTGGTGGGTGTTTTTGTGGTTTTCTTTTTTTTGTTTGGTTGGTGGGGTTTTTTTGTGGTTTTTTTTGGTTGTTGTTTTTTTTTTTTAATTTTATTTTTAATTTTTCTTGGTTTTTTTTTGTAACAGAGATATTGCATGCACACTTCCGTTTCCTTGAATTTTTTATTAGTATTGGAAGAGCTTTGCTGCCTTTTTTTTTTTCTTTGAACTGTATTTGCTTATCACACTGATGATAAACTACTGATAAAGATAATGGTTCATTTGTAGGTTACTATAAGGATGCTTTCCCCCTCTGTTATGGCAGTCTTATTTTCCTAGGTTTGTGGGTGGGGGGTACCTGTGTACTCAGTGTTTATTTCATAGCTGGTATACACACTTTTCTCTCATCAGAAAACAACTAGAAATTCCCTCAGTTTGTACTACCTCAATCATGCTATCAAAGGTACAAAATCCTAGGATGTTATTAAAATGACTTAAAATATATATATTTGCTAAAAAACACAGGTAAAAATACAAATTATGTACAAGGGAAACTGCAAAGAGGGAGGAAGTACCCTAAGCATGGAGAAGGAAAACCAGGGCTAAGTACTCCAACTCTTTTCTCCCAGCCTGTGCTGGGTGTCAACCCATGCCAGCCACGGATGGGGAGCCAGGACACAGGGGTCTCTGCAGGAGAAGGATTTCATCCAGCTGCTGCAGCACCTCTGCACTCGTCTGGATGATAAAATCTCAGAAAACCCGTCAGACAGAAATTAAGAAACAACCGTAAGCCACCACTTTCTGCAGCCTGCTTTGTTTGTTCCCCGTTTTAAATTACACCTAGTGTCATAAGCTCCCTTCTGTACCCCCAAGCCACAAGAAGGGTATATGACCTAATGAGCTCCTCAGCATGTTACTTTGGTAATACACATTTTTAAAACTTCAAAGCTATTCGCAAATGGCCTCCCTGTATTTAAATAATGCTTCATCTTAAATTGAGCTAAACTACAGATACTGTGAAATGCCAACAGATGGTTGAATTGTGTTTCCATAGCAAAGTAATTTACAATAATTGCTGTATGGACGTAAATGCAATTTTCTATTATATTCATTTTATCAAGTGTTACCATACAACTCTCATATACTTTATCAGAATATGCAGAGAACATTTGAATTTTCATGCAATAACAATTCTTGATTAGTTCAAATATATTTAAGCTTCAAATCTGAATTTGACACAAAAGCAGGAATATCTAAGATCAAATTAAAATCAAATCTTTTTAAGAAGCACACTGTGTAGTATTACTGTTTTGGTCAGTGACCTTATATCCTTTTTTTTTTTTTATTTTCAGTGGGAATGTTTACTTATTATATTGAAATTTAGTAATTCAGAGAACACTTTCTGTGTCATTCTAAAGACACCTTATGCACTATTCCTCTAGTCCTTTCCAATGTTTTCACTATTTTGCAGGTGAAAAAAACCACCCCCCAAACTCCATAGCTTAGAAATACTAAAGGGCAACAACTACTCTGCTAAAAATGGAGCCAAATTACTTTAAATTTGTGACAAATCAAAACATACTCTGTATGGGAGAAGGCTTGGTCATAGCTGTAATTAACAGAAGGGGAATATCATGTTTCTGTGTAGAAATAAGAAGTTACTGTTTAATTGTCTTTAGACTAAAAGCCTGTATATTCAGGCAAAAGTAGATTTGTTTTTTTTATTATTTTCCTTGATAGCTCTTCAGTTGCCCAAAACCTTTTATAACTGCTGAGACTTGGATCCACTAATAAACAGGACTGGAATAGACTAAAATAACGCGAAACAAGCCCCTACCTTAGCACAGTGTGCTAAAATACTTCCCATATAACGAATTCTCATTAAAGTAAGCTAGAGTCATAATGATGGTCGTTACACAGAATTATACACTAAAACATCGATCGAATTTAGTGCACTGACAACGAAAAAGCGCAGAGGAGCGCAAGACATCTGAGCATTAGGCAGCTGTAGCAGTGTACGACAGACATTCCTGACAAGAAGCCGCCAATTACAGCTTAAATTTCTGGCATATAACTGGTTCTGATTAATAGTTCTCCATTACATTACAGACATATTATTAATGTATTAAAAATGTCAAGCTTTGGCAAGAACTAATACGGCATGGCTCAGTTAGTCTGCAATATCTTCTTTTAATGAGCTTCCATTGATACAGATAAATATATTGACCAAAGCACATTAAGGATCATGTGCTGAGCACTGCTGGGGTTTTTCTGATGGAGCTATACGATTTGTCTTGCTTATACTTGTTCCTGCAGAGTCACCTATGCTATACATTCTACATTTCAGTGGTCTATTGCTAAGGACACATCTATTTGAATTATTCTGTAAAAACAAAACCCCCACAACCAAAAATGTTTAGAATGACATTTCTCAAGTTTACAGCTGTACCAGTTGCATAGCACAAAGCTTCTAGCTGTAGGCAACACAAAGCAATGGTTTTTTTGTCCCCTGTAAAGCCTGTGCCTTTGACCTTACAAAAAAGCAATTAAACAAATCAGGAATAACTAATGTCTGGTGCCTCAATCCCCTGAAACCCACTGTGCTCTGCTAGTCACATACCTCAGGTGTTAGGGGGCCATGGGGCTGGCAAAGAGGGGGAGCAGCACCATCCTTACTGACTGAGGGTGAGGGAATGGGGAACTGCTGGGAGGACATTAGGTAAAGTACGCAGAGCCTCTGGAGCATGGTGTTCCTGGAGATCTCCATTGTGGGGCAATAGCGGTATGAACCGCAGGACATTTCAAGCCTTGAACATTCTCATGTGCTATAGCCTCTGATAATATGGAAAATGCTGAGACACATGGGAGGTACCAGTGTCAAAGGCCATTTCTGCTGTCTCTGCCATCCCCCAGAGCCCTGCTCTGTCTGCAAAGTGCTGGACGCTCAGGCCACAGTGACTATGTTATAGCCGTTTGAGAAGAATGGCACGCAGCTGATCCCCCAGACTAAAATCAGCTGTGAAGGCAGCTCTGAGCACATGCATCCCTTCCCAGGTGGGTAAGTCACACCTCACGCTGCAGGTTGAGCAGATACCCCCTTCACAAACCAGCTAAAATGCATCTTGGCAGAATGGGTGCTAGTAAAGAACTTCAGGTCTTGTCAGGGGTTGTTAGAAGACACTTCTCTTTTTCTTTCCGTCACTGTGAAAATCCACTCCATTCCTCAAATCACTCCCTCAGCACAAACAGTGTTGATTTGGTTCAAATTGGAACACAAAAGGTTCCACTTAAATTTGAGAAGAAACTTCTTCTCAATAAGTGTAACAGAGCACTGGAACAGGCTGCCCAGGGAGGTTGTGGAGTCCCCTACTCTGGAAACATTCAAAACCTGCCTGGACACCTTCTTGTGTAACCTCATCTAGGTGTTCCTGCTCCAGCAGGGGGATTGGACTAGATGATCTTTCGAGGTCCCTTCCAATCCCTGACATTCTGTGATTCTGTGACACACTACACAAGCTCCCTGCTGGGAAGTCCCTGTGCCTGCTGGGAGCCCACTGTGAGCTCCTGGCCTCCCTTTTTGGCAAACAGCAGGTAAAGGAGGTAATAAAATAGCAAGGGATTGCCTCTCACATAGAATGTGCCTTTGATAAAGTGTAAACTGCCACTGTGCACAAGTAAGAATGAGAGCCAAACCCCCAGTAATTATAACGGATGGCAGCCTGAGGAGAACTGGCTAAAATTATGAAGCACGGCAAGGGGTGCTGGCTGCAACCTCCCAGCACTGGCACCTCCAGAACAGGTTTGTTTTTTTTTTTTCCAAAGGATACATGTTTTAAGTTTTTATCCTTAACAGCTTCACCAGATGAATGTATCTAATCCAGGTCAGATAAAAAGATCCTTTGTGTCCACTCCAGTTCTTAATTATTTAAAGGCAGTTTACAATGTATAAAAGTACCTGCGAGTTAAAATATTTAATAAAAAACAAGTGGTTTATACTTTGCTACACCTAGAAAACTTGAGAACCTGGCACATGTAAAGTTCCAGTACTTAAAATAAACCCATACTAGCCTCTTTTATAAATACAAAATTATTCAGCTATGCAAAGAGAAAGAGACCCTGTACTTAATGATTTTATACACACCTTCCACCATACTTGCATGAAATACAGTATATTCCAAACAATTGCTGTGGTGCCTTTGGATTCAAATGCTGCTCCAAAGTTTAGGTTCTATTTTTATCTGGCTTATTTAACTATTTAGCAGAGAAAGATTTCTTTGCCTCAGGAGGAATTTAAAATGTCAATACCTATTGGCTGAAGAAAATAAAACACAGCATTCTGCTAGAAAACAACTGGGATTCAGCACTATACTTAAAGTATTTCTGGTTTTCCTACATAATTCTTTGCTGAGTGACACCTACTGCCATTATTTGACAGGTACCATCAGCTGTCAGCATATAGAGTAAAAGCACTTCGGCTACTAAAATTTTAGAGCCTTCATACTTACCTGTTTTAAGTTCTTCCTCCAGAATCTTTATAATTGTGGCTTCTTGCCTCAAATATCTCTGTACCTAGTATCAATCTGTTCTGCCAGTTTTTTTCCCCAGAGTTAGCATTTGGAGCAGTTGCAGGTTTTTTTTATTGTTATTTTTCACCCTCAATAAGGTAATACCCGCTCCTCAAGCAGTGTATCCTGGGTACAGGGCTACCAGGCTTTCAAGTTGTGATGTGGGTGATGTCTTTCAAACTGCAAGTTCTTAGCCTAAAAAACGAATGAAAATGAAAGGCTACTGGACCCTAAATTTTTTCTGTGCTATTGCTGGATTTTACATACGGAGCTAGAAAGTTCATGCCACTTCTTATCAGTGTCACAGGGCTGAGGGTGGATAGGAAAGTCCATGACTCCATGAGAATATCCCCACTAACTGCTGGAATCGCTCTGGTAAACATCCTTTAAAACTCCAAAAATATGCCAGAAATAAATATTTCTTTGTTTCCAAAAAACCCCGAAATGAAACAACCCCCACATGCGCACAAAAAAACAAGCCAGGGAAAGTTCTGCTGTGGTTTTCTTCCCTTCAACTGGCTGCCCAGCCCACAGCTTCTCATCCTTAACCGCATTGTCCTTAGGCATGACAATGATTTATTCCCTCTTTAAAAGCATCTCCGCTGTTTGTTTCACTCACTGTCTCTGCTAACATCTCCGCAGAAGTCAGGCTGGCTCCTAGCACATCAGATCCAGAATATTGAGAAGTTGATTGCAGAACAATAAAAGTATATTCAGCAGAGGCGGAAAATGCACATGCACGAACTTTGAGAGTACAAAAGCATCTGTTTTATCGGGTTTAGCTGATCTGCACCGCTCACCGCCATGTGGGGTTTTTTAGAGGCTTTTTGTGTGTGAGCGGTTAGAAAAGCCGCCTGCAGTTTCCGATGCCAGGGAGGGAACTGTTTCCAGGTTCAGCACCAGTGAGCTGTCCGCAGCTCCCCGGCCAGCGCGGCTGCTCCCGGCACCACCGCTTAAACGGGACTTTCGTTCTTCCTCGCCCCCGTCGGGCGGGAAAATGCGCGTGGAGGGGCGGGTGCCGGCGCGCGGGCCGGGCCCGGCCCCTCCCTCGGGACTCTCCCACCGCCCGCGCGCCGCGGCCGCGCCCCTTCAAAGCCCGGCGCGAGGCCCGGGGGACCCGACCCCAGCTCCGCGGAGGAGGCAGCGCCGCGCAGGTACCGGCGCCGCGCAGGTACCGCCCCGCCCCGGTCCCGGCCCCCGCCGCGTTTCGCTCCGCGCGGGCGGCAGGGGGCGCGCGGCCCGCGCCGATCCGCCCTCGGTCCACGGCCCGGGCCTCCCGTGGGAGGTGGGGGGACACGGTGGGGGACGCCGCGCACACAGCGGCATAGCACAGAGCCGGGCCGCGCAGCCCCGCGTCCCATCCCATCCCGTCCCGGCGTGCGCGGGGTTGCGGGCGGTACTCACCCCTCGAGCTCGCCCTCGCCTCACCGCGGGGCGGCGCGGAGCTGCCGCGGCGCCGGGACGTGCTGGGGCTCCCTCGGCGGCGGCATGAGGGGCCGCGGCGCGGGCGGGGTGCGCTTCTCCCCGGGAAAGTTGCCGGCGAGGCGCGAGGGCTCGGCGGGGCGCGGGCGGGCGGCCCTAGGCACTTGTCGGCGTCGAAGTTTGGCGGTGCGCGGGCGGCGGGCGATGAGCGGCGGGTCGGGCGAGCGGCTGGGCGGGCGGGCTGCCGCTCTCCTCCGGCGCTCGGCGGTGCGCGGGCGCGCAGACCATCGCCGCGGACGCGGGCGCCGCGCAGGTGCTGCCCGCCGGGGCTCCCCGCCCGTCGCCGCCTCTCAGGGCGGGGGCGTCCCCGCGCGGAGCGGCCGTTGCATGAGGCGCTGGGCGCGGGGCTGCGGCGCGCGGGTCTCCGGCTTCGCGGCCAAACTTCGGGCGGCGGCGGCGCCTCCTCACTTCGGAGCGAGCTCCTCGCGACTGCCGGCGCGCGGGGCGGCGGCGGCTACCCCACCTCCGGGCCCGCGCCACGCGCGGCCCTAGCGCCGCCGCCGCGCCCGCCCCCCCGCCGCCGCGCTCCCCGCCCCGCCGCCCCCGCCGAGCGCACCGCCGCGGCGGGGGAGGGAGGGCACCCTCGGCGCCGCCCGCCCCGCGCAGGGGACCCGCCGCCCTCCTGTCCGCAGCCCCAGTGGGAACGGGAGCCGCCCAGCCCGGCAGCGCCGGCTCCGGCGGGGCTGCGGCTGCTCCGTTCCTGCTGGAGCAGCCTTAATTTTCCTTTGGGGTTTCGGGTTCAGCCCGATAACACGCACACGGAGGCCGCCTGAAGTGCTTCTGCTGTCCGAGCCCGGGCGGGCTGAGCCCAGCGCCCTCCCGCAGCGGCGCTCGGGCGCGGGGACAGGGCAGCGTCTCACCCGCCCCGCCGGAGGGTCCCTCCGCAGGGCTGGAGGTGCCTGGAAAGCGCTGGTCTCTTCTCTGCCCACAGCACCAAAGTGCCAGCGAAACAGAGAGAGCGCGTTACTTGTGCTGTTGTGGTGCTACTGTGACCGCCCCGCTCGTACCAGCTCTTCTGGGCTCCAGAAAGATGTGAAAACTCCGGCCTCACGGTGTGCTTTGCCTGCCCAGTTCCCTCCTGCACCCGCTTCGCTTCTGAGAGGCGTACACAGTTCTCCCCTTCAGACTTCTCCAGGCTGTAAAACGGTGTCTAATAATGATTAGTGAGTCCCGTGTAGGAATTGTGCTTACTCCTGGCAGCTACCTGGTTACTGAATTTGACCGACTCCAGATGCCAGCTCTGGGAAGCCAGGCACTGGTTGTATTGTGAACGCCCAGGAGCCTGCGTGTTTTGCATTTTAAGAAGTGTTAAATGCATTTATGTAGGTAATGTTACCATTGTATTTGGTTGACAAAATTTGGCATTTTGAAGTGCCAATATGTAACCAGATGGAATGAGACAGTGGATTTCTGGTAGACTAACAGACTTGTTCTCCATTTGGGCTGTGGAATCTGGTAGGTTGTGTGAATAACTGGCAGGATCCATTTAGAAGGACTTTTTACTTCTTCCCTTTATGGACAGGTAAACCAGCAGAATCAAAAGTATGCCTTCTAGTTCCTCCCAGCTTTTGTTTTCTCATGTGGGCAGTGGTGTTGCTTTGCACTTTCCATTCGTCCTCTGGCATCTCTGTGGCTGTGTTAGCAGAGGTGCCACATACATGGAAAAGCCCTTTTTGTAGGAAAGCCAGGAATGATCAAAGGGGTGGGGAAATTTAGCTTTGGGGTTTTTCAGCCCCTAAAGCAGTTCTTGCTTTGTTTGCAGCCTCCTGGTGCAGGAAAATTGTCCTTGAGCTGGTACAAAAGGATAGAAGATGAAAATCAGTAGTTTTCTTTTACAACTTGAGCTGGAAGTGTGTCAGGCATCAAGGCTCCTTAGGGTCTTTTGTAAAGGAAAGGGGCATGGTTTCACTGCAGTTGAAAGAAATGGGTTGTTTCCCTATTTACAAGACGGATGGCTGTACGGCAAAATGCAAGACACTGTATGCAGTGAGCCAAGTCCCTGCAGCAGCACGTGCGGGTGGACCAGCCCTGCTGCCCATGATAGCTGTTGGGGATGTTTGCCCAGAGGTGCCCCAGGCTGGTGGCTTTGGCTGGCTGCAGACAGGTCTGGCTTGGCTGTTTGCAGATGCCGCAAGGTGAAGGCTTTGTGACTGCTTGAGGATGGCTCTCTTGCTTTATTCTTGAATTGGGAAGAGAAAGCCTCCTTTCCATGCATGGAGAGCACAGCTCTTCATGTTATGATAATGCCAGTGACAGAGGTGTACTTGGTGGACAGCAGAAATGAGCATGCCATACGCACCCACTCTGCACCTTGTGCTGCTCAGGTGACATGCCCTAAACATTACCTATGAGGTAGTGTTGGAAGTTTCCCGTTCTCTGTGCCAGCTCTTTGGCCTGTCTGCTGAGACTATCACTTGGCTGGTGGGACTGGCTGTCCACAAAGATTAAAGGCAGGACCAAGTCATTTGATATGTCAAACATCATTAAGTTCTTATGCTAATGATATTAGCCCCTTCTGTATCAAAGCTGGAGCAGCTGGTTTGAGTGCAGAGTCTCCAAGTCTGAGATCAGATGTCCCATACTGGTGAAAATGATGGCCAAAAATCAAATCCAGTCCGACAATGAGGCCAGACTTCACAGCCAAATTTTAAGCTCATCAGAAAAAGGGATCTGATTTAAATTCTTTGTCAAAGGCTGTTGCAAGGATGGAAAAGCAGATGGAATTCAACAGCTAGAGGAGACTTGCCTGTGTTGTTTTTGTTCTTGTTGGAATCATAAACTAGAATAAAATAGGGAAAAGATTATGCCTTTTAAATCAAACTGAAAATACTGCACGAATGCCTGTATTGAATTTCTGACAGTCCCTTTAGTAGTGAGTAACAGTTGTTCACATGTAAATGGACTGGGCAACTTGCTGCCGCATCACCTTGAGACTGGTCTTTAGCAGGATTCCTAAAGCAGATTTGATATTTAGACAGAAATAAGATTATAAATATTCCATTCTAACTTTGGTTAAAGGTAAAGGCTACTGCAGGTCCCATTACCTGCCTGAGTAGGTTGGAAATTGGCTAAAATGAAGATTTAGCCAGTCAATAAATACCAAAGCATGGAAAGTCACAAAACTGAGAATGCGTTATCTTGAAAGTGCTTCCAGCAGTATTTCTTATGTCTTCCCAGTAATAGCTGGTATTGGCCTCTAGCGGAATGAGGGAAAGGGATTAATTTTTGATTACTGGCCTGAACATGGGAGCACCTATGCCTGTTAGGATACTCCTTGCTACAAGGCATAATTTCTACTGGAAGCAGCATAAATTGCTGACACAGAAGTGGTATCACTGATTACAAACTTTTCTGTGAAACACCAGCTGAACTACGAGTTTTTAACCAAGTCCTAAACCTAATCAAGCTTTGCATGATTTCAAGCTGCAGTTTAGATATTTAATGCATCCCCTCATGTGCCATTATGAACCTTTTATTACCTGCTCTAGTCTGAGTTGACCTCTAATGATACAGCAGAATTATTTTACAGATGCATTTCCTGCAGCAGAGGACCACTGCACTGGACAGCAGCAGAGTCCCCTGACTTTACCTGAAGTAGCAGGTGTCCCTGGAAAAGTGTCTGAAGTCACAGTCAGTAGTGGTATTGGAGGCCTGAAGTGAAATATGTGGACATTGATGTGATGCAGTTGCTGAGGCCTGACCTCAAAACAAAGAGGCTGATCACGGTGGGGCTGGTGCCCTGGCAGGGCAGCAGGATCAGGCAGTGGGCGCAGCCGCTCAGGGCTGAGCGGTGGCAGGGGAGGTCCCCCTGTGCGGAGCAGGGATCTCTGTGCTGTGGAGCTGCTGCCCGCTCCATGGGCTGCTCTGCTCCTCCAGCACAGTACACGCACATTTCTGAACTTCTTTTGCTGTTGGCTAAAGGAGTTTTGCAAAGGTTTTGCAAAGCAGCAGGCAAGAGGTGCTGGAGGCAAGAGCAGGAGGAGTGCTAGTTTGCCCTTGCCTCTCCCTGCTGGCCTGAGACAGGGGTAGAAATAGCCAAGAAATAGCAAACTCTCCCAGAGGCAGAGTTTGTGTGTCCACTTTATTGCTGGTTTGCCCACAGTAGTTTAACCTTCTATAAAGTCAAGTGGTTGGTGAGGATTTGAATGTTGGTCTGGACTTGCAACTTTAGTGCCTCCAGCAGCTTATTTTCCAGCAGAATGATTGGAAAACTGTATTGAGATAAATGACAAAATCAAAAGGTTTCTGCATTTGTGCAGTCAGGGGGACAAATCCTGACTCTATTCAGGAAGACAGCAAAAATGCAGACATCTCCAAGCAGTGTTTTGCCACTGCTTGAGCTCCAAAACAGCTTGGAGGCAGCGAACAGGGAGACTACTGAAAAAAAAAATGTCACCCCTTGCTCTTAAACCTCCATCACAGTACACTTTGCAAGAGGTTTTCTCTGAGCAGGATGAATGGCAGAACAGAAAGATGCTGGCAGCTACAAGTGCCTTGTCTAGACCAGGACTTCCATCATAGCGCTCTGCCCAGAGCCAACCCGTCTAGCTGCGCTGGGAAGTTTTGATGGAAAAGGCCAGTGGAGGCACGCAGCACTCTCAAAAGCCCTCCAGCCCCTGAGTAAGGTAATCTGGGTGGCCACCTGGGAGTATGATGTTGCACTGATGAGCATTACACAGAGAGATATGTGAGTCTGACATCCTACTCCTGCCTCAATTTCCATATGGCTTGATAATGACATTTTCTCCTTAGAGAGTAAGGAGATCTTTCCCAGTCATGTTTCAGGGCTGAAAGCTACTCTGAACAGGACATCTTGGTCTGAAATCTTGAAAATGGGTATGTATGAAATCTGGGAGAGAGGCTACCTCATCAGCAGGGCTTTTCATTTGACTGGGATTATTTCCTGATGGCAGGGCGCAGGACCTCATAACTTATTCCTCACTTTAGGATAGAAAATGAACCATTTCAGGTCTTCTGGGAGAAGTGCTGTTGTAATTCCTGAGCAGATCTCTGGGGAATGAGGACAAAGGAGTTGCATGAGGTGTGCCCTCAGTGAGAAGGCAAAGTCAGTTATTTGATATACAAAGGGTTATTCTTAAATATTGGACTTGTTGATTCAGAGGTACATGTAAATTACAGACTGGATTTCCACTCGCAGGATGAAAAACGTTTTGTCCTAATAATAAATACCAAATCTCTGCTGTTTCCATTTACATAACACACATGACACAATGTATAAATCCTTGACAATATTTTTTCAGAATTTAGCAGCTTGTTTTTCTGCAAACATAAACATTTATTTTTGGTGTTAATAATTAATAATATGCCACATGCCCATAATAAATGCAAAACCTAATCTTGTATAGACATAAATGTGTCTGCCAAAGTGGTCTTTCTATGCTGTAAATGACTTTCACAAAGTGGCAGCATACATCCTATTTTCAATCACTCGTGATTTGTTTTGTGAACAAACATGTCATTAAACTAAACGTTTTCTTTTCAAAGGAACTAATACTTCACACATTCTTTTTTTTTTTTTTTTTTTTTTCAGAAGAAAATTAGTCTATAATTATTAAAAAAGAGGAAGTGGCTAATATCAAAATCCCAGCAATGGAGGGATGTGAACGTGAGATACAAGAGCATCAGTGCTCATCTCTCCAGTGGAAAGAGTGAAACGACCTCTTGGGGTCAGTCACTCCTGTGGTTGGGCAGAGAATGACTCCACATGGTGCAGAACAAGATACTAGAGTGGTGCAGAGTGGCAGATGTAGGTACACCCTTCTCTCACCTACTGATTCCTCTCTTCAGAGCTCAGTATTTTTAGGTTTTATTATTTCATAGAAACCAGCAGTAGCTGGGTAACCTCCTGACAAAGCCTTTGGGTTGTATTGCTCTTAATGGCTGTCCCACTGGCGGCCGGCAACACAGGTGCTCTGGGTTATGGTGTGACGGCCCTTCCTGACTGTGAGCACAGCTGGCAGCAGCCACCGGGCTGAGAGCTGGAGCTCTGGTCATGAGCCCCACTCAACAAATTGCACAGTGTTTTAACACTGGTAAAAGATGGAATGTAGTTTGTCTTCTCATCAGTTGAGCCACATGTAACTTCGGTTTGCTAAACTGCACTGGAAATAGCTGACTTTCCAGAGGAGGTTGAGCTGACGCTTTGGGAAAGGTAGTGATATGCTCATACCAGAGACTGATTTATTAGTCTGTTGTGTGAAGACTTCCTAGTTTCTGTGCTTTTTCTGCTCTTATTCATTCTGTTCCAACCAACTGATAACTCTCATCTTTGTCGAAGATTTAGCTATTCAGTTCATTGGTTATGGTTAGTAGTGTGGATGACATGAGGGTGCCCAGAAATTCGTCAAACCATCCAGAAAAAGTAAACCTTAATATTCCAGCATGAAATAAGAGAGGAGATGGAAGAGATTTATCTGGAGCATTTTCACGTTATCATTATGCATTCTGTAGAAGACAAAGATCATAAAAGTCCAATTGCTATTCATGGGCCAGCCCTTACTGATCAAATGAAAATAGAGCGCCCTAATGAGGGTGGTTTCAGAGTAACCAGGCTGTGCTGACTCACCCATTTTTACAGTGACGAACTCCCTGACTGGTATTTCCAAAGTGTTTTGGAGGAAAGTGTTCAAAATTTACTCTTTTCTGAATTTCTCTCTGCTCACTTCACCTTCTTCTTGGGCACCTTTTCTGCTGGAAACCCACAGGCATGTAGAGCTTCATGGAGGCTCATGTTGCTGTAATGTATCTGAGTCCCGGGGGAGCCTCGTCACCCGTGTGGGTGACCATAGGGTACAGCTGTCAATACAGTTGATTAAAAATGTACACAGCAGAGGTTTTTTTGCATCTTCAAAAAAGGCTTTTAAGAATGAGATGTTCTATAGCAATGGCCAGCACCAATGCAAACTTCAGCAATTTTTCAAGCATAATAGTAAGCATAATATATTATAAAATGGAATAGATTATTTGCTCCAAAATATTGAGCCTGTTTTTGAAATGGAGGTTCCTTTTTTTAACTCTGTGTTTTGAAAATATTTCGTGTGCTTTTAGGTTTTTTTTTTTTTGGGTTGTTTGTTTGGGGTTTTTTTGTTTGTTTTTAGCAGATAGACTTGTCAGATTTTGGAGTCAGGCACTGTTTCTTACATTTATATATAGAACCTAACACTGCTCTCATCTGAGTTATGCATCTAAGGCTGGACTGGCTATATATATTACACACAGTCATTAACAAAAATTCATCACCTGTTTTCAGATATCTTCTAGCTGTTAATACTATCCTAAACATCTTTCCTTTTCAAAAATAGCTGTTTAAAGATGCATAGCTCTCATAGTATGTATGTGATAGGTAGCCACTCCAAATTCAGTTCCCAAATGGAGCCTAATGTTTGGGTACAATGATGATTACATTTACTGTGTTAAAGAACTAGCTATATTCTGTTCCCTCAGCAGGGTAAAAGGCATGCATTGAGAATGACTGGTAATTTTTCCAATCCCACATGCATTCCTACACAAATATGGACATTACTTAGTACCAATTTTAATCAGCCCAATATTCTAATATTGAATAGAAAGACTCCAGGGATGATTTTCATTGTTCTATTCTTGATGAATTTCTTTCATGAAGGAAAAGCAAAACCTAACATTCCAGAGTGAATTACAGTAGTGCTCTGACATGGGATAAAAATACAAGAATATTGGGCAGAGGCAGTATTTGAAATTGTCTTATCCCTCCCAATGAAAAGGAGAAATAAGTATATAAAAACATTTACTGCTTGAAAACATGGATTATGAAGAGGCGGTTTTGGTTGTTCATATGACAGGAGTTTGGGACTCCTGGAAAGAGTAGTAGGGAAAACTCAATTTTCATATGGTTGAATGACACTTTTGTCAGGTAACCATTAGTTTTGATTTGTGATATACCATTATAAGCCAGTGAAGGGCAGCACTAACCAACTGTTTTAGGTAACTAGAAAGATCACTAATTTTATTTTAAAGTTTAAAATGATATAAACATTAATTGTTTGGTTGGATTTGCTATGAAATTGTTTGCATTCCTGTGTTAGTGCGAAACAGTAACTTTAAGAGCATTCTGTAATCATCAGAGTGGAATCCTGCAGCTACAAATTAACAGCTTACTTATAATGGATTTTAGGAAAGGGCATTTAATTTATTGAAAAGCTGAATCTCTTGCTAAGAGTATGGTCAGTTCAATTGCTTTATTAGGTTATACCATAGGATCTACGCATCAAAACAGATTTTAGCAGATTGAATTATGGTTCATATCAGAAATATGTCAAGGATAATACAGATATTTTTGTAGTTCAAAACTCTGGAGGTATGGTTTTCTACACAAATTGGTAGATGAGATTAATTCATTTATTTCTGAAATTTCCTTCAGCATTTTTTTATAGGAAATAATGATTGCTATATCTGATAAACTCATCTTTATACTCAATATAGCAGGATATTGGAAAGAACTTTCATTGGCAAATTTTTTTCCTCATGTCTGAAAATTTAAATGTAAACGGGTACAAACTCTTTCAAAATTCTGTCTTATTTACTATGGTGTTTGGGAGGGAATAAATTAGAAGGTATTCTACCATTTAGTCTCATTTTAAATATTCTATGCCCATGTGCACATCTAAAAATCACTTTAACAACTTCCCCCCCCAACACCCGCCCCCAGCAAAAATGTCTTGGCTTTCCATAGGAAGATGTGTTATACTATAAGTTCATGCACACAATAGTTCATCTATTGGCTTGTAAAAGCAAAGCTGTACATCATTCTGAATTTGAAGTATTTGTCGTGGCTGTGAAAAGCAGATGAATCAATCCTGTTAGATGATTAACTGAATAACTGAATACCCTGTAAGTACAGAACTTCACTGTGATTTTATAGTAGGGAAGGGTCTCTCCATTCGTATTCAAATAGCTATCAACAATATTAATTAGCAGCATTGTTCCTTTTTACAGAGCAAATAATTATTCTAATACTAGGAGTATTTTAGCGCTAAAGAGATTGCAAGCATACACACACTCAGGCTTACTGTCTTCTTCCCCTCTGCGCTGCCCGCTGTCGCCTCTGGCTGCCCTGCCAGTCCATGGTGGGTTGTGCAGACCCAAGGTGGTCCCAAGGCTGCAGAGAGATGGAGAACATGCCCAGGGTCTCCAGGAGCAGCTCTGAGTGGCGTGACTCCTGCTGACCCTTTGGGTGGTACACTGCCGATTAGCTTTGTAGGCACATGGTAAAGATTAGCCTAAGGCCCAGCCGTCGGGAAAGCCCTTACTTATTAATCCAAAAGCACCTATTTACCTCAGAAGCTTTGGGGTGTGATACATGTATGAATAATCATTCTGTATACCTCTGCTGTGAGCAAAAAGCCAGTTTAACAGAAAAGTTATAAACAGTTGCTAGAGTTAACAGAACTTCTTGCTTTATCTGGATTTTTTTTGTTGTTGTTTTATGCACTCTGAATATTTAAGGTACCAATGTGAATTCAGATTGTGCCTCTTAATGTGTACTTGCAATGTTTTGCAGTAGGGCTTTTTAAAGATGTCTTCACAGAAGTCTTTCTGGTGTACAGCTGGACTACCTGCCAAAAAGGGTCCAAGTGGTGGAGAACAGGGTAGGAATGACATCCATGGCACTCCAGGCACAGAAAAGCAGGTATTTAATTTAAGCGAGTTACTTTGGCTCTCTGGTGTGAGGGGATGAGGTAGGTGAAGGTTCCTGTCAGGAAAGAGAGCTGAATTAGGGAAGATTCATTGCAGAGAGGACTCAACTGGGAGCCTTGTGGCTTGGGGCAGGCTCCAGGAGAGTGATCCCCTGGGCCCTGTCACTGCAGCCACAGGACAGCTCTGCTAAACCACTTTTGAGAGTGGTGCTGCTTTTATTTCCTCACCCTCTCTTTCACACACATATGTAATACCTTCAGCCTTGCGGTAGTGGAGGGAGGTTGCCAAGGCCAAGATGACTCTAGTTGTTTTCTTTCTCTAGCAGGCTTGTGTACTAACTAAACATAAATATCAGGATTTTCACATTCCTATAGTCAACAATATTTATTCATATTTTAAATTTCACCTGTGTTGCAAGACATTTATTACTATAGTTAATGTGCAAGAGTGTCCAATTAAGTCAGGAAAAATTCCCCTTCTCCTTTTAAGGAATTAAAATAATATTTTGTGGGATGCATCTGAGACACTGGTTACAAATTAAAATAGCCACATTTGCTGCAATAATGGTTTTTATGTTGGAGAACCACACCAATAGATAAGATTATAGAGAAGACAAATCAATCAACAAATGAATTAAATTATTAAAAGCTTAAGCTGACACTGAAGTTTATATGTTTACTCTGATATGTAAAACATCTATTGATCTGAAGTTTCATCAGTAATATTTACACATTTATTCTCATTTACATCATTATTATTGTGTTATCGTGTTAAAAGTATGCTAGGTTACCCACGTGGCCCCCTGGCACTTCAGCCTGAGCACTGATTACCCCTGATTGCCCAAGCTGCTGCTGTTGTTCAGAGACCTTGAGGAGCTCTGCATTCCTTGCTTCCATGCATTGGTGGGGCTTCCATCTAAAAGAAACACCCAAACAAAAACAAACAAAAAACCCAGACAAACACACACTCTCCTCCTGCTTCACCCTCCACCCCAACAAACATGGCAACAACCAACCAACCAAAAAAACACAAACAAAAATAATAAAAAAAAACCTATTTCCCCCAGGTGAAATGATACCATGTCTGTACCTTGGCTCACTAGCTGTGGTGCTTGTTGTGCATGAGGGGAAGCTGAGAAGTGCAGGTGAGGCTGTCCCTGGGTATGGAAAGTGCTGCCACCTCCCAAGTGGCTGTGTCCTCCCAGACAACATTGTCTTTCTCAGCAAGAGAGCAGAGAAGGCCAGGGAGCACAGACTGCCGGTGTCTGGCATGAACAAGAGCTGGAGGAGAGGGAAGGCAGGAGGAGGTCAGAACCGTCTAAAACATGGACCAGCCTCAGGCTTGTGAGCTCAGACCACAGGGCAGTCTGTCTCTGGAGATTTCTTTTGTTTGTTTTCTGTGTTTCTCCAGGGCATGTAAAAGTAAGGTTTCTGTGGGTAAGTATTTTTCTTAATCTCTTCTTCTTCATTTTCTTGACACATCCTCTGAAAAGGCATTGTGTTGGACATCACACACAGTTGTGACCTTGATGCTGCTGGGGAAGGGTACATGCATGCCCTCTCCTCCTCTGAGTTTGGACCTTTTGTGGGGTCCAAGGACTGATTTTGGGAACTGAGAGGATGGGTACTTGCTGTACCAGGCTCCAAAAAGGCATGTGAAGAGAACAAAAGATGTGAACCTTGAATTTTCTCTTATAAAAGAGAGCTTGAAATAGACTGCTTACAACAGACAAGTAATTCCAGAAAAGCAAAACTGGATCATGCTGAACCTGGGATTTGTTAAGAGCAGAAGGCTGGGTGATGGGCACAGTCTGCTGGTAAAGTATGAAAAATCTCCAAAGGCAAATAGTTTAACAGAATTTTATTTTTTTTTTCTTTTTAAGACTTAAGCACAAAGAAAAAAGATTAGAAATAAAAGTTTCTGAAACCAGAAGTTAAATGCCAAGGGCATGCATCTAACATCCATCTGTAGTTGGGGCTAAAGCCATAACTGCTTTCAACAGATGCAGGGGCAGATTTGGCTCTTCTGAAGAAACCTGCAATGTGTCCTTTGGGCCTTCTACCCCCTATTTGGCTCTTTGATTTCAGCAGCTTTGTTTACTGAAGCTGTGACTTTAAGTATTGGCCATGTGTATCCTTCTGACTGTCTGGTTTTCAGTGCCTCTCTATATTTTTTCCTGAACAGAAAAATTGCAGTTAAAATTATACGAAGAACATACAATTCGCCATTGAAGCAGTAGAGCACAAAGAGCATAGCCAACATATGTTAGAACATAGACTGAAATACTTGTTCTCATTTTTCATATTCTTCACCTAATGCCTGAAATCACAAGCTATATCCAAGCTGAGAAACATTGTATGCTTGACTGATATATATTACAACATATAAAAAATATATTATTTATAGTGAGTCATAAATATATTATTTTACATTTGTAAATATTTGGTGCCATGGATCTAACCAATATTTTTACAGGAAATAAGAGTATGCTACTTTGATTGCAATCTGAAGTGAGCCTGCTGGAACAACCCATAACGGGCACCACCAGCAGGCAAGATGGGGCAGGGGAGCCGGTGGGAAGATGCTAAATACTGCTATGAGAGTTGAGGCAGTACAGCTTGTAACTGCACATGCTGAAGCTTGTAGGTAACTCTACTTAGGTGAGTTATTTCATTTTAGTTCCTAAGGGTTCTTTTGTCTTTGTAATTGCGTTCTCTTGTAAAAAAAATATGGAGGATGTCTTACCAAACAGAAAACACAGTCTTTTACAATAGGGAATTGCAATATTTAGGGTCATGTCATAGCAGAAGTTGTTGCCTGAACATCTATTTACTTCTGAGGAACTTGGTCCAGCTGCCCTGAAATAGCTGCTTACTCTTTTCAGATTCTTATAAAAAATTCTATTATAATGGGGATCTTAACTAGTTTTTGGTTGAGGTTTTTTTGTTTTTTTTAAAGGCCACATTTTGTTCAGCCCAGCAATCTGAGAGTTGGAAAGATGAGAATTTCTCAACATGAACAGCTTGAAATGTATTTTAAGAGAAAGCCATTAGAAACATTGTTTTCTAATACATTTCACAGTTTATTGGTGCTGAGTAGTGCAAAAAATCTTGAAGAAATACATCTAGCGTCATTTTGTCACTGGACCATCATAGAAAGTGTGATTAGTCTCATAATGAATAATAAACAATGTGCAGCTGGAACTGCAGGGAGGAAGCATGTGCATGACTGCAATAGCAATCTCATGGGCTAATTGTGGCTGTTATGGCTCTCCCCTCCCCCAAATGCAGAAATGAGCAACTAGTGGCATGAACAATTGCTGTTCCATCATCTTTCAAATACAGGCTGCTAAAAGAGTATGGGAAGTGAATTGAGATATGTGTAAAAAGTGAGATTAATATGGAAAGTCTGTTCCCTTGGTGTGGTGCTCTCTAGGATAACTTGTGTGTGATTGTCTCGCTGCAGCCAAGGTCTTATCATTATCACCATCAGATTCATCCACTTGCTTATTTCTACATCCTTTTATTCACAACAAATAAAACCCAAAAGGTCCATTTCAGCTGTATGTATGTCCTCCAGCCGACCTAATAACTTCAGCTGTTTTCTCCTGCAGGTAGGCTTCTTTACTCTCATCTACCATGTAGATCTCTAAAACGTTGTGGGAATTGCTTAAGCAACATTGGTGCATCAGATAAGAGAGAGGCATTTACTGTGGAACAGATAAAGAACATTTCTTGCCTTTTAACAGTTTGGCATCAATTAGTTAATAGATGGTTAGTGGTTCATGTAGCTTGATGGATCCTTGGCAGCATCCTGAGAAGGTCGGAATCCTTGGGTGGTGGTATTGCAGCATGGTGACATAATATATATGACATCATCCTCTACCACAGTGGTTGTTAGCAGGAGGATAGAATTAATCCAGCAGCCTGAGGATTTCTGGAGAAAGTATTCTAGTTATTTTTTTCCTGGCAGATACTGAAAAGCATAAAGGTACAAGTAGGATGAAGTTCTTGTTAATGCCATCTTTGCTCCACTCTGTATGGTTTATTAACCATAGCTCAGTGATCTCTCCATATCTGCACTTCTCAATCCCATTGCCAATTACTGGAACCAGCCACTCTCCATATGTATTTTAGAAGTTAGTCTCTGATTATTAAATCATGACTGCATGTTAACACCCATTATTTTTATAAACCCACTGCAGATTCCCATGCATTATAAATAAATTGTATTAACTCCAGTTCATATGAAATATTTATAAATATTATGGAAAGGGCTCACTTTCTGTGCGTAGTTATTAGACATTTTGGATTATAGAAGATTGCAAATGGTCAATTATGTAAAATTATGAGAATACAGGCTTAAAGCTAGGTTCATAATCCTATGATGAGAGACACACAAAACCAAGATTCCAACTGGGTTCAAGAAGAGTGACATGCTTTATGTTTCTTAATTATCTTTATTTCCCAGTAGTATTGCTATTGCCAGAGCTCAATTTACTATGTGCCAATGAAAGAGTAATAAGTTGCAGAGACACTCCTATATCAGATGAGAGAGTTTCACTCTCCTCTGTTGTCAGAACACAAACCCGTAGAGGGCAGATGATTTTAACTATACTGTGTTTGACTCCAAGCAATTTTGGAGTTTGGGCAAAATTCAGTTGTGAGGTAAATGATTCTTACCAAAAACCCTGCTGGACATGGGCCATGAGTCTGCTGATGTCACTGAATGTTCAGCAGCTAACAGGAATTACAGTTTTTTATTTTTTAAATTTTTTTTATTTTTTTTCCAAATCTAGGTCATAACTCCCAACTGAGTCTTTCAAAATATCCCCCAGTGCAGTAATAAAAACTAGAAGCCAGAGCAGGAGTACTGAGGCCGATGGTTCGCAGTGCTCTGGTTTATAGAGTAGAGAAGGACATGGCTGAGTGGCAGGAAGAATTTCTCTTAAATATTCATCCAGGTTGCACTGAATCCAGTGGAAAGCATATTTGCTTCCCTGGGAGAACCTGGGGAGACCAGTGACAAATACCTCCAAAACTCTCTGACTGGTCTGTCCGAGCTGACCTGTTGTACAGCTGCCCATTAGGTTGCCTACCAGGGATTAGAAGCTTTAGAAACTTCTCAATTTTACCTTTTTGTTTTGGTAAGGAAGCTCTTCTAAGAGGACTTGGTACAGTCTTTTACATAAACATGATAAATGTGTTTACCCAACCTCCTCTCATCCACAGCTACCTTCTAACTAAATCTAGGTTATGTCCATAGTTAGAAAACTTTATTAATAAGCAAGTTAAATGTTTGTACAGCACCTTGAAGCTGTAAAGTGTTGTCTAAATCCTGAGTACTAGCAAGTCTCTCAACAATCATGCAGCATGTTTATAAAAATGTTTGATGTCCTCAGAACATTTTGACTAAGTGGAGCATATTTCCTGTTGAGAATAGATTTTGCTGGTTGGAAACCATGCCGTATCAAATGCAGACTGCTGTCACAGCATCCAGTTCAGGAAAATAACAACATAAAGAAACATAATTTGAAGTGTTAAAACTGCATTTTCTAAATATTTGGTAGCAGGAGTAAAAGATTTCAAAGAATCCCCTCTTCCTTGTTTAATGTGAATCATGTCGCTTTGATGATTCTAGGAGCACCTGTGAGTTCTATTATAGTGATATTGCATTTGACTGTAGTTAATGGTCTGACTATTTTTATTATGTATTTTTGTGAGTTTATCATTTGGACATTTTAAAATGGAAACATAATGAAAATCGTAATAGAATTAGGAAGCTTTTCTCCAGAAGAATAATTTTTTCCATAGCTTGCTCCCACTGATACCATTTTTCTCATCCTAGTTCAGCAGAGTAGTGTGCTGCCTTTGGGAACACCAGGACTCGCTGTGACCTCCAGAACTGCAGTCCTGGAAAAGATTTGCTCTAAACTGGTCTTGCTGTCACCATAGTTGCAGGAGAGATGTAATAAGATGCATTATAGGACTAAGAGAAAATATGGTGTAAGTCAGAGTCCTCTTCTATTTTCACACTTAAGACAGTGACTTCTTCCTGTATATACTGGGCTGTACTTTATTACTATAAGCTTTCTTTGACTTAAAATATCTTTAGTATTCTGATTCTTGAGTGTCGAAGCTGTCAGGCAGTGCCTCAGCAGGCAGAATCTATTTTTTTCCAGGGAAATATTCCACATCATTACAATGCTTTTCAACCCCAACTAAAGATAGTTTATGAACTACAATGCCATTGCTAATGCCAGTAAGAGGTCACATTTTGCCATAACGGGGAAGAAAAATTGTGCCTAAGAACACCAGAGAATGCAGGTAAATTTTGGGTAAAGAGCTGTTAGACTTCTAACAGCCATGTCAGAATTCATATGCTTGTAATTGAAAACTGATACTGGATAATTACGCCATGCCAACAGATAGCCTCAAAGACATGCTGCCAAGGATACAGCCTGCTATTCATGGCATTAAAAAAGCATTAAGCTAGAAAACTCTGAATTGCTCACCATTAGGCTGGCTCTGCTGCCACCGAAGTCAAAAGTAGAACTGTCAGCCTCCATAGGAACCCTGCTGCACTACTGACACACGTGTCAGATAATTTCATCATTAATTGCATGACCAAATATCTTAATTGTAAATCTGACTCAGTCTTACTTATCGGTAACATATTAAAAGTACAGAGGGGCAAAGAGCAACTGTTCTTGCTATGAATATCAAGCTTTCAGCATTATGCTTTTTTTTTTTTTTTTTTTTTACCAGATGAAATTAAAGTTTAGAGGAGACAGAGAAAACCCCATTCAGAATAGCAATCTGATAAGAAGTAGCTGTTTGCGCTATGATTAGCAAGTCGCCTAAGTAATATTTAAGAGAATAATTCCATGAACTATTGCACCAGTCTGCTTATGTTTTGCTTTCCCTCCACTCCCTGGGAGCCACTTGGCTCTAGCACAGGAGATAAATCATGACAGGTCAGGCTGCCAAAGGCTGCCCATGTACTGCTGATACTGTACTGATATAGTACTGCTTGGGTCCCCAGCACCATCCGGGTGGCACAGCGGCTTTTCTGGCAAAAACCAGCCAGCCTAAAATTCTCCTTTTGCAGCTTCACTATCTTTTGTCATACTACTCTCTGAGACCATTATTAATCCCCATCTTTTATGTCAACTGTTACCCTGAAAAGCATTTCTAAATGGTGCTCAGGTCCCTGGGAGCTCCCCCCTTCCAAGCTTCTGCCAGTTGCTTCCTGCAGTTGCACTTTGTAAGCCAAAGGCAAATTTTTTCTGCTGTTCTTGCTTTTAGTTCTATTTTCCCTGATATTTTCTATCCTATGGAAATCAGATGGCAGACAGAACTACAGATGGAATTGAACTGAGTAATACTCAAATTTATTATTCCAGACTTCTACCTAAGTTTTGCATATCTGAAAGATGGTAATGATTTTAATGTGGGTAATTTATAATTGGTACAACCTTTACTTGTCTCACCGTTTCCCCTCTCTTACCAACCTGAGGCCAAGCCCATAGAATAGAAACATCTTCCACTTCTCTGCCTAATGCTGTATTGAGACCTGCTGGTTTCTCTGCCTATGGTCCCACACCTGCAGCATGGCTCTACATCCTCAGACTTTGCTTAGCTATCTCATGGGTTTTGTATTAAATATATGAGATGGTGTCACAGACAAGTTAAGCTGTCTTCAGCATGTGCTTTTTGCTCCCGTAACACAGCAACCACAGGAATAAGCTGCTCTGCTTTAGCCTACTCGTGCTAATCTGGACACCTCATACCCTGCCACAGGGCTTCTGATTAGCCAAATACGTATTCATCCCATACCTGCCTAAATCTCTGATATTCTGTTTACTTTAAACCTTCTTTTGCAGATGAATCTTTTGATGTGTCATTTGGGTGTAGAAGCTTCTCTTCCTTTTCTGTGGATGCCTTTCAGTTGAGGTAGCCCATCAGTGCAGGCTGCCTGGTCCTGTGTGACCTCAAAGGACTTTTTGTCCACAAGAACTTCAAATCACTATTTAAGCTGATTAGTAAAGAGCATTTACTACAGATATGAAAATCCTGAACACTTAAGAGATCTTCACACTGCATAACGTATTATGCAGCATCTACGCTGTTTGTCTTTTTTTTTCTGAGATAGTCAAATAGGTTTTATAATTTCAGCTCTCACCATGAACAATTTCCATTTCTAGTGTTGGTCAAATGTTTTCTGGTGATTCCTGAAGCTTCCTGGCTGTCACTTGGGGTAGCGACCCAAACTGTGTTTTTGATGCATGCAATTTCCTTCTTGAGAATTATTAGGAATCCTAATACAGAGTTGGGAGATAGCTGTAATTTGTTTCCAGGCACCGAGCTTCTTCACCCACCAGGTTGTCCAGTTGGGCAAAGTTGCAGTATCTAAAGTACCTGTTTTGTTTCATATGGAACAATGATCACAACATGGATCCTCTTCTTGTTTCTTCAGTAAATATTAAAACCTTTTTTCATTCTTTACTGGGTGAAATCCTGTACTAATTTACATGAATGTAATTGTACTGATGTCTATTGGATTATATGGTTAAAACTGAGCAGAATTTAATTTATTACATTTTGTTAAGTTAAATGCAATTTCTAATTAAAAAGTAGTAGTTCCTATGATACTCTTTGCATTCTTTGTAGCATGTGTGCATTTAAAGAAAAGCACAGTATATATTGAGATCATAGTAACTGGCATGAGGGTTTCCAGAGCAATTACTTTAACTGAAATCTACAGTAAATAGAAAAATAAAGCTCAAGGTAAATATCGGTAGCTTTATAGCTCCCCATAGCACAACAGGGAGTGCTACGGGAAAGCAGTCAATTTCTATGCAGGCTTTATTTTTCAGCACTTGTTTTCTGGTGGATATAGCGATCTGGAACTGAAAATGCACAAAACCAGTTGCTTTCACATAAGCAAAATGCTTTCTCCAGCACTCCTGTCCAAGTGCCTGATCAAGAAATGGCCGGTGGGACATGGAAGAGAACCCCAAGCTACATCTCTCTTAGCCTGGCTGGAATGAGGCCCCCATGGCACGTTTGTGTTCTGCTGGTCACTGTGAGACCCCTGCCTGTCCCAGCCGAGGTGGTGCGTCCACAGTGTGAGGTGGGCTGGATCCGTGTGGGATGGGGAGGGGCCCAGGGGGTGCAGCTTGGCCTCTGCCAGAGGTGAACACTGCTGCTACTCTTATCCCTTGGAACTGTCCCATCTAATCAACCTTTAAACCTTCCTTCACCTGGTTCCAGTTCTAGCTCTCTAACTTTATTCTTCTGTTACTATGGACAACACTTACAGATAGAATATTCCTCTGCAAAGTATATGAAGAGAATTGTACTTCCCAGTACTTATTAACAGGCTATCTGGATGTGACTTCATTAGGAGTTATAATAATAAATTTGCATTAAAATACATGAATGATTTAGCTGTTGAAATATTCTTAATTAACAAAATTAACAATATCCGTTTCACCAACAAGTGAAAGAAAGTAATCAAGCATAGGTGGATGAAGTTGTTTGATTTTGACAAGAAGTATGAATTGCACTTTCTTAAACCAGAGTGTTTCCCAGTCCCCCACCCCACTCTGAAATTCGGAGTGCAGGGCCAGAAGGAGCCTGAGATCAGCCAGTTAAACCTTCTCTTTCTGTTACACCTTTCAGTTTCTCCCCATTTGCTATCAGGCTCAATAACTTGCTGAATTAATAATTAAAAATATGTTCTTAATTTTTAGTTTGAATTAATCTGCCTTTGCTTTTCAGCCCTTGCTTCTTGTTACACTTTTTTCTGCTAGATTAAAGATCCCTTTAGTGCCTGGTATTTTCTCCCCATGAGGTGCTTATCTGTTGTAATCAACTCACCACTCAATCTTCTTCTTGGTAAGATAAACAGATTGAGCTGTTCAGGTCTCTCACTGAAAGGTATTTCCTCAGCCTAAAATAATGTATGTGAGCCTCTTCTGCGCATTTTTTTTTTTTTTTTTTAATATCCTCTGCCTTACACAGTTTCTCATATATAACGGAGCAATCTACCACAAAAATAGCCTCCTTTTGTTTTTTTTTTTCTCCACCGCTGAGGAACAATCATCATACAATGACCCTATGCAAGCCTCAAAATAACAAGAACTGGATTTCTTTTGACAGCATTCATTTATTAAGCAGTGAGGCCAGATGAACATATCTGAATCTTCGTCCTTTGCTTTTGTGTGAACAAGATTGCAGTAAAATCCTCTGATTCTTTGGAGGGGCAGGGTGAACAGTGGACCATGTCCCCAGCAGAGTCCATCTGGCTGTGTCACAGCTGCTCGCATGTTGGACTTGAACCTGGAAGCTTTGTGGAAGGAACAGGAATCGTGCCCAGCACTGGGACAACATTGGGGATCACACTGTGGCCAGCCCTGCTGCACCCAACCTGGGAGCACGCTAATACTATAGAAATGTGGTGTTTTTAAACATATCCAATACCAACCAGTAGCAAACATATTGTGGGTGCTAAGCGCTCTGGAGCGCGAGGCGAGTCGGCGAACTGAGTACAGCTGGGACTGCAGCTGTTGGGTTTGTCCCTGCTGTGCAGGGCAGGGCTGAGAGCAGAAAGAAACTGCTTCCACCCTTGCAGACCCCTTGTTTACTACTCTTGTGATACTCACTGTTATGGTTGTTAGAGACATGGTTCAAGAACCAAATGATATCAGCCGTCCTAAATTTAAAACAATTGCAATTTGCCCAGATTTGGTAATTACCTCACTTTAAAACAAAGAGTAAGTTGTACATAATGAAAAAGACAGTTTTAGGGATAGTAAAAAGAGCTGAAGAATAAAAGACGTACTAATTAAGTTTCTCTCCAATCTATATACCTAGTGGAATCAAACTGCCTTTTAGAAGTCAAAGCAAATTACAGGTGAGTTCCTCCTGATGCTGTCACACAGAACCTGGCTTTTCTGCTGTCTGCACCCACAAATCTCCATGTGAGTGCAGGGAAGCTGCCTGCAAAGACTTCACTGCATGGCCAAAAATTCCTGCATTCTTATACGGGAATGCTGTATATGGTGAAACACGTGGCATTCATGCTTTCAGCTACTGAGGAACTGAGGAGATAATGTGCTGGGTTTTCAGTAGTCATCTATGACTGAACAGTCATGGTTCCACAGTTTTTCCATGCTGTTTAAAAAAAGGTATTTAAGAAATTGTTAATACCACATTTACAAACCTTGATCCTTTTGATGTGATGACAGGAGGTCAAGCTTGGAGGTGGTGTCACAAACAGAAAGATATGAGTGTTCGCATATAGAAGTATTCATTAATGACTCATAAGCTAGTATGCCTGGCTACTAATTGGAGATTTTTGTGCAGAAGGATTGTGTTTATGGGCTCCATACAATCTAACTTATTTTCATTCTGCTGCTTGTGAGGCTTTTTGGCAGGAAGAACTCATTAATCAAAATCCTTCCTTTTGTAAATGATGGTATTGGGAGTGTAGGGAGAGATGAGGGCAGGTAGAACATGCATCTGAAATGCCAGAAAGATGCTGCACTGATATAGCTCATACCACGAAATAGTAAAAGGGATGTCAGACACAAGCAAAGGCTCTATTCTAGTGCTTCTTATGTCAGTGCATCATCGATGAAACCCAGTTCTTCTGCGTGTGAAATCTGAAATTACACTTTTATGATCCTTTTATATTTGTTAATTTTTTTAAAGCCATGCAAGCTGAAATCCTGTCTGCTTATCATCCAAGTATTTGAATTAACATTTTACGTTCCTGGCTAATTCAATTTTCTCATTGTCTCAGGGTTCTTGTTGGAGTTGGGATTTGTTGAGGAGCTATGGGATTTGGACAGGGAGCCTGATCCTGCTCCAGTAGGGTACGGGGTACCCCCTTTCTGCTCACCTGCAGTGGTTGCTCTCCAGCTGCCAGAGGCTGCGCAGGACAGCAGTGGAGTGTATGGAGTACATAGAAACAGAGTACTGCTATATATGGGCTTAACCACATGCAAGGGAAAGCTGCAAACACTTCCTTGGCTTGCGTCCCCTCAAGCTAAGGCCTCTGCTGTTCTCACATTTTATTGTTCTTGAGCAAGAAACAGATTAATTTAAACAGATTAAAAAGACATCTCCACCCTTTTAAAGCACTGAATTATGCATTCTCTGAAACAGTTTACTTGGCACAGAAAACTTGGTATTTAAGCTCTTTTTGCTTACATCGTAGGCTAACAGATAGGGATTTCACATGTTTCTATTGGCAGAACCACCTTTTAAGCCAGATTGATCTATTTTTAAAGACAATAAATACAACATTGACCCTGTCTGCTAGCTTACTTTACAGATTCATTAACACTTCCCTATGTTGTATTATTTATTGTCCTATATAGTTATGCAGAGAGAGCTCCAGCCGTTGTACTGTAAAGCAGATACACAGACTAAAAGCAGTTGCTGTTAACGAGAAAGCTCACCTACCACTCACATATCAAGGATGTTATTAAAAGCAGTAGGATGTGTGCAACTTTGGTGGAGGATGAATTTTTGTCTGTAATCAATATAGGAAAAATGGGCTGGATGGTTGGCCACAAACCTGACCAGATCATCTTCCATGGCAGCACTTTGTGAAGAATGTTAGAGAAATTAACTCATATCCTTCTGATTAACCAGCTTTTCAAAGTGCAACATAAGCTCTTTACTCTTTGGAA
Source organism: Nesoenas mayeri (assembly GCF_963082525.1). Lineage (NCBI taxonomy): Eukaryota > Metazoa > Chordata > Aves > Columbiformes > Columbidae > Nesoenas > Nesoenas mayeri. The sequence goes on along the minus strand of NC_137554.1, from coordinate 15,809,638 downwards.
TGGAATACTTACAAGGAGGGTAGAGATTTGGTTTTAATGGAGGTAATCATCTAATAAATTACTTCTGACCAAGGGGAGACTTGGAGGGGCAAGGTAATCCCAGAGTAAAGTTGATTTAACTTCTCCATTATCCTCAGGAAGGCTCTGGGATCTGAGTTTTGAAGGGCTGTATATGATGTTTTTAAAAGGTTTCAGCAGAGGCTTAAACTCCTATAATGTTAAATATGTTTTCTGAAGCAATCTGATTCTCACACCAGGGGTGAGACATGAGCAACGTTTTTGTGCATACCCTAGCGCAGATGACATTTGCTTTTTGACAAGGTTACAAGATGCAAATATATATATATATATTTTTTTTTTTTCTCTAAGTACAGTCCATTACTTTCCCAATTAGCAACAAACAGGTGTTTTACATTTTCTTCCAGAATGCAGCAATGTAGGCGTAGGGAACTTGTGCTTTCAGTTTGCTTCCTAGTGGGCACCACTGTCCGTCAACGCTGCACTCAATGCAACCCCTGCCTGGGTGCCTGAGGTCTGGCATGCAGCATGTTGGCAGGGGATGCTGGCAAGTCTCTTGGTGTAGCTGGCTGCCCTCACTGCCCTATGCATAAAGAGCATATGACTCTGCAAATCTTGAGAGCCAGCACCTTTTTATTTGGGTACAAGAAGGAAACCTGAGGTTGTCATTTTTCAACAGGACATATTGATTTGCATCACAAGGCTGGGAAGAAAACATGCATTTCATCTGCTTTGACAGTTGGCCTTCTGAATTACACTTATAAGCCGTATTAGCCCAGTGCCCTTTGGCAGAGAGGAGCAGGGGTTGGTAGCGTTGTTCTGGCTGATCAGGGACAATGCATGGCTCTGGATTTCTGCATTCTCTTCAGCACTTCAGTGGCATTTATAAACGTGATGGTTACGAATTAGCTCAGCTATTTACAGGCTGGGTTGCGCATGGCTCACTGACAGGGATGGTGCAATAAATTTCTTTTCTTCCCTTCACTTAGTGTTTGATATCCACCAGGAAAGCTGCAGCAGCCAAATATGATAGTGGTCACAAGCCTCGCTAAGAGACTGCTGATCTATTTGCCTTGCTAATTTCTGTAGACAGTTATGTTTGCATCTGCGGTCAGTCTCGGCAGGAGGATCTTCCTTTTACAACCCTATGCAGTCATGTTATGGGATAATGAAGATGAAGGAGGCTGCACAGCTGAATTCCTGCCCTTGCAGAGGGCTGCACCTCACCTTTGTTAGTTGTTGTTCGGGTGCTAATGGTGCTTGCATCTTTCACATGGCCTGTTTGATTGGTGTTCCCTGCTGGATGAGGCTCTGTGAGGAACAGTAACGCATGGTGAGAAGTTCACGTAGCCCCTGCACCACTACTTTGTCTTCCTTAGTAGGAATAGGGGAAAAATAAACCACAACCACTCAGCTATTTCTTTCCAGAAATTTGTCTCTATATTCTACTTAGCTTGAAAGTTTAAGTTTTTGCTGATTTTTTTCTGTTGTAATAGAAGTGAGCTTTTCCTTAGATGGTACTGGTATGTCTGTATAGGAGGGTGTGCAGAAGGCACCTGGTTAAGTGGGAAAAGTGGAGAGGGGAGCTCAGCTGTAAAAGCGGGGGGAGCAGTGAGCAGCCACAGCCTCAAGTATGCCCAGGATGTGGGAGAGAGTAGGCTTCTCCAGCCCTGCTTTGTCTTGCAGCAGGTTGTGTGCTATCAAGGTTGAGCCTAGGCATTCATCCAGACTGGGCCACGCTATGAGGGGCCGGCAGGCACTTGCCCATGTCCCCTTTCCTTGGCAAGAGTTCCTGCAGGCCACTAAGGGGTTAAGCAGAGGAGGCACATTCCTTCCTCCAGACACTAGAAAGGCTGGCTGGTGCCTCCTATATCAGCCATTAAAATTTCTGCGTCCTTATTGATGCTGGTGAGGTTCCCTGCTGCATCACAAACATCTAATGGTCTTGCAGTAGGGAGATGCTTCCCCCCACTCAGTGCCGGGCCAGACCTGGGCTCCCCTTGTCAGACCTCGCCTCTGCAACACCTGTTGTAAACGCTTAATCATACCCCTTATGTTACATATTGTGGGTTTGTGGCACCAAGTGGAGAACTGGTGTGGAAAACTACTTTCTGTCTTATAAGAGTTATTTCTGTGATAAATGCATGTTTACACATGCACATCCCTTCAGACTGTTAGAAAGTGATCTCTTTTAATCTCTGCAATACCTCCTGTACAGTTCTGCACAGTCACCACCAAAATCGGTTATTGTGGAAAATCCTTCCCCTTCTGCCCCCTCACATTGCTAAAATCCAATTTTAGCCTGGGAAAAAATGATTTAAAGGATTCATGTGGGCAGGGTGAATTTTGTGACAGACTGGTCCAGAGCTCCATCCTGGAAGCAGTCCTGCCTCTCAGCTGAGCCACTGCAGGATTTGTAATTTTTATGTATTAGTGATCTGGCACCTTTCTCTGGCATCTTATGCCATACAAAATTAGCCCAGCATATGGGTACTGTAAATTGGAGGACATAGGTTTGAGTAATGAACAAACAGTGACTACGCTAATTGGCTTCATGGGCACGGAGTTCGGTGTCTGCAGAGTAGAATCACCTCAGCTGTTTTACAATGAATAATAAAAATGAGAGTTCCTGATTTGGGGATTTTTTATTTGTTTTGGCAATGGCAAATATTTCCAACCTCCTACTTCTTGTGATGAGAGTTTGTGCAACCCAATTCTCTGCATGTTGTAATGAATGGCTCTTACAAATAGGTGAGCCAACATCTTTTTCCTTTGAGTTTTTAATGTAGCTGAGGTTGATCATAAATAGCAACACATCCAAAGGTGTTCATCAAGTTCTAACATCAAAACAGTAAGGAAAGCAGGAATCGCTGTGCTCATAAGAGCTGTAAATATAAGACTGAATATCAATTTTCAAAAAATAAAGCTTGCTATAAAAAGAAAACCCCAGAAAGATATATTTTACAATAAGATTTATTTTACAAATTTCTACTGACTACAGTGGTTTCTAAGCTTGCCAGGCTGAATTTTGTTATTTTTTTTAGCTGCAAATATTTTCATGACCCTTATTCTTCCTCTACCTGATCCTAGTTTTGCAGCCCATGATCACTGCTGGCTCCTGTGCCGGGGTGACCTGCTGCACCCACAAACACGGAGGCAGCAGCAGCGCCAACTCCCTAACCCAGCCTGGCTCCTAAATCCCACTCAGCAAAAACACCCGATTGTTGCAGGGCTGAGCATGTTCTTTGTCCTTCCAAAAGTCCTGGGCCCTGCCAGGTGGGAATGGCAGATCCTGTGTGGATTGGGAAGCTGGGATGTGTGTGGGAAGCTGTTTGCTGCCATTGAGGTCCCTGTTCTCAGTGAAGCTCTTGCCAAACACCAGTATTGGGATTTAGTGCTTCTGCTCTTTGTTACTTTGATGCAGGCTGATCTTGTGCAAAGTGAGTGCAAGGAATTTCAGTTATTCTCTCACTATTAAAAAAAAAAAGGGGAGGGGAGAGAGAAAAGGAGGGAAAAAGATGACTTTGCCTTGCAAAAGCTAGTTCCCTGTGAGCAAGTGTGCATTTTCCTCAATGCTGTACAAACACTCTTCAGTACTCACATTTAATTTTATGATCTGTGTTTTGGGGAACATAGAAAGTGATATTCCAAATAGGGTATTTTGGATGTGGTTTCTTTGGGTTATGGAGGTATTCAGAAATTGAGAAGTGGGATCTAAGTGCAGTCTATGGAGGGCTAGTCTTGAACACCAAGTATCTGCATTTCAGGTGCTACTCCTGTAGTTTTAACTGCTAATAAATGAAGGTATTTGATAGTTATATCTGTCCTGGATGAGAGAGAGCTGTTGCAGCTCTCACTTAAATATTTTTCCAAGTTGATCATAAATCATAATTAATAAGGATAGATTATTATTTATAGCAAATGAGCTAGATAAATCCTTAGAACATCAGTACTACAATAACAATACTATTAGGCTCTTACATATACATGTACATATATACACGTATATCTCCATTATAAAGGCTTGTATTCATAAGCAGATTGTTTAGGATATTTCTTAAGGGTTTTAGCTTTGTAATGATCATCACAGTATCAAGTAGGGGCATAACAGAAAGGAGAATTGAAGTTTTTAGGAGAGTTTATTTTAGAAGGATAATGTATTTTATTAGATCAGCAGTTTTAGTTGGAAAACACTGGCATATTTTGGTCTTAGGTCTCTCTCAGCCTTGCAACAATACTGCCTCTTTAATGCAATGCGCGCACTCTTTTTCCTGTTGTTATTTATGTTGCTGCTTGGGTTCACCCGCTAATCATGAACAATTAAAAACACTTTTTTGTTCCTTCAAATTGCACCTCTGTGTAATCATCTGTGGGAATTAAGTCCTGACAGTGGCCTCTCTAGCCAGAGCCATGCTCACAGTGTATGTTGCTTAGGGATTTCCTGTTTATGGCTGTACGTAGCTCTCCTTGGTTATTTTTCAGACATACTGTTCTTTTCTTAAAATTGGATTGCAGAGTGCTGCTCGTCTCACAACTCATGCAATAGGATCAGGAGAGCAGCAAATGCTCCTGGCCAGTGTTTTATATCACCAGCTGATCTGCTCTTTGTTAGAGGAGTCTGTTTGTTACTCTCCATGTACCTCCATTGGTGAGCAATGACTTCATCTGCTGGGAAAGCAAGTAACCTAATTTTGAGTAATTTTTTAGAAGAGTCATGGCTACAGTCTCCTGCTGGCTTTGATATCTGCAAGATTTTATGAAGTAAAGGATCTGCTCTCCTTCCCAAATGGTAACTTCTGTCTTGATGACAATCTGAGGATTATGAGAAGAATCAGGTGGGTGATGCCATGGTAGTGAGAAGTTAATCTAAACATGAGCACAGGCCTTAAAAGCAAAAAATCATGATCTACACTTGTTATTTTGGCTGTCCTGTAGTTATAATGAATTTTTATATACAGCACATGCAACAATAATGTATACTTGATACTCTGATAGATGACTGAGAACAGCCACTTATTTTGCAACCTGAGCATCAAACACTTTCACCCTTTCTAGTACATAATTTTTAATCCTTTCCAAACAAAGCAGCACAGTTCAGGCAGTGCAAAGCTTGGAAGGTAGCATGATGATGAAGATTGAACAACTTAATTGTGTTCTAGATAGAAAGTGCCAAAAGGAATCAATGATACAGGAGCCAATAAGAAGCACAGCTTGGGCAGTCACACTCTCGCTTTGCATCAGAGAATAGGGTGGTTTGTAATTTAGTATTGCTGCACCAAGTATTTTTTCTTTTTCTTCCACAGAGGTGCTCATAGGAGAAATTCACAAACCTTTACAAATGTTTAAAGTAAGTTTCAGGTTACCTTTATTATTATTCCATTTTTTTATGAGTTTATCAAGTGAAACACCATTTTTTTAGATGATCAGACTTTGGTCCAATGCATAAAATAAATCTGAAATGCCTCATTCAATTTAATAGTTGTCTATATATCCTAAAAGGAAATCATAAGTAAAATAGTTTAACTGCATTTTTCAGGTCACAAGCAGAAGCTTGGTGAACAGCATTTTCCGATTCTAATATTTTTAACTGCTTTGTTTTGCACAAAGAAATTAAGTGCACAAATTATAAGTGTGTTTAATTATATAATATGTAGCAATTTCATGCAGACAGTAAGAAAGTAGCTTAATATGTTTTCAAATAAATAGAAGCATACCCTTTATGTTACCTGCTTGATGTGATCCATTGAATATCAAGGGCTACAGTGGCAAATCTATAAGAAAAGAAACAATAATGAAGATAAAAATGCCTGAACGAGAGAGACATAAGTTTCCAGCTAGAGATTAACCTCTCTATAGGCCCTTTTAGAACGTAATGGATTTACTCATCCCAGAGCTGGGTTGATGGTCACCCCCACACAAGTACTGTTAGAAATAATCAAGTATACCATAACAGCACTTCACACATTATTGCTTTAATTGTATACAAATAGACTGAATAGATGTTGTATCAGTACTTCTAGATATCCATTTTAGCTGCTCCATGAGTTTAAAAAAAAATAGAAAAAGAGGATGAAAAGACACTTTTCATCCCGAGGCAAGAATCATTTCACTTGCTTCTGGTCTGGGCCACAGTAGCTCAGAAATACCATAGAACAATTTAGCAGAGAACGAAAAAATATTTCTGCATCTGACTGTAAATCCAGCAGTAATTTGGTTTATCCAAACTGAATTATCTCACAGGTACTGTTATGTTTAACACTCCCAGACTTTCAGCAAATGCCATGGGCTCTTTAGCAGTCACTGTCCCTGGGACCATGGCTTTGTGATTCCCTGCAGCTTGGCTGCCTGGCAGCACAGCCACCTGCTTCCCACACACGCACTGGGATTTCTCCTGAGAGATTGTGTTGGATCTCTGACTCTTCCTCTCACAGACATTTTTTATTGTGTGAGAGTAGCAGGAGCATCCCTGCTGGAGCTGGAACCTCTTGGCATAGCTTTTGCTTGTGACATTGCCATTCTGAGATGCCCCAGCCAGGGTCTCTGCCAGGAGCAGGGCAGCAGCCAGGGGCGGAGGGGCTGGGGCAGCCATCCTGCCAGCATGGGTGCCCATAGAGGCTCCTGTGCATCACTTGCCACCTTGGCAGCTTGCTGTGTAAATGCTACACTGCTCCCTGCGCAGTGATATACCTCCAAATCAGCCCTTGGAGGGCCTCATTTGACCAGTGCCACCTTCCATCTTCCTATGTCTTTCTGAAGCTGAAGGAGAAGAATGTTGGTGTGATGCAGGGTGCCAGCTGCCCACTCTGTCCCTCCTCCCCAGGGCTCTAGGTGGGTTCCTGATGAAACAGTGATGCTGGGACAGATCCTGTTCCTGGAAGAAGCCGCCTTTCCTGGTGGATCAGTGGCATGGTTTTCAGGAGCTGTTTAGGTGTCTCCCCTCTGTCTTGTGAATCAGTGAACCTCAGGGCACTTTGCGTGTTGTTTGCCAGCTCTTGTGTTACTGGCAACACTTGCCATGCTTCGCTGTCGGATGTGCCTTGAACATGATGGGGTGTGTAGCCAGGCTGGGCAAGTGTCTTCTCACGGATGTTGCAGGGCATTGCTGGCTCTTCCACTTCATTTCCTTAAACTTAATTAGATGCAAAATGGAAACCTGTGCCTTTAAATGCTGAGTATAAAGCTTGCATTAGTCTGGAACTGGAATAAACCGTGTACATAATTCTCATTAAAAAAGGCAGTCTGCTCAGGTAAAACAAGCAGATGAGTATATAAGGCAGTAAAAAGCAAAAAATCAGAAAAGCACGAGCAGTTCCTGTACTCATTCATGGCAGCAATTTACTGTTCCCTCCCTGCTCCCACCCCCTGTCTGAAACCAAATTGTACTTTCATGGAAGAATAGTTATAATTTGGTATTACCTCAGGTTCAAATTAGAATGGAAGCTGGTATTTTCAACAGCTCTGCAAGAGAAAAGTCTTCTAAAGACTTTTAGATCAGAAATGCTGCTCCATTAGTCAGAAGCAATTTCACATGTTAACATAAAATCTCTCATTTAGAATCAGCAAACAAAAATAAAAATAATTATTTCAAAATAAGAACTATCTTGAAACTTTACTTTAAAGCAGTTGTTCTTCAGTTGTCCTGGGTGGAAGATAAAGACCTTTAAACAAAATTGAGTTATTCCTATGGAGAAATAATATATTGACAATGCTGTATTTTGCAAAGGAAGAATCTTATTGCCTAAGAGATGTGAAATTGGAGAAAGAACCAAAGCTATATTGTTAGGCCATGTTAAAATACATTTGAAAGTGTTGGTGTGCAAAAGCTGGAGCTACAGTCTGCCTGCTCTTTCTGAAACCACAGAGAGTGGCCTGAACTCTGGTGATGGTAGAGATTTAGTGTGGTGCAGGGGCAAGAAACAATGATGTTTGTCCAAGTAACCTTGGCCCCAGCTGGTGAGCAGGTCCCCTGTCTCTGCTGGTGGCACCTGTCCTGTGGTGCCACTGACACCGAGACAGCAGCCCCAGCTCCAGCCTCTCTGGCTGACGGGGCTGGTGGGACAGGGTTGGATGGCCCTGCCCTCAGAAATGACCCCACTGCCCCGTATGCCCTATCCAGGTTTGAGCTGCCAGTGAAGGAGAATCAATACTGCCTGGGAAAACTTGTGTTTCTTTAATTGCCAAAATGTGTTGATTGATACATTTTATATGATTGCTACTAATTTACCGACAAATCATGTTGGGGAAAGCTGCAGAGTGCACTGACTGACATTTCTATGCTTTGACTTACTAGAAGCAGCACCAACTCGCTTGCTTAAGACAAAAAGATCTGAATTACGTTTTAGCAAGTGTTAGGGCTCCCTTGGGCAAAAGTCTTACTCGAGGAGGGTAAAGGAACAGAAAGATGGTAGCTCCCCTGGGTAATCATACAAGGAGCTAAATTCAAAACAGTTGTAATTTAGCAAAAAAAGATAGATTCATTGTGACAGTTTATTGTTTGGAGTTTATAAAATGCAGGAGGAGGAGGCCAAGAGACCAACTAGGGGAAGGACAAGAGCAGCTTTTCTAGTACATGCTCATAAATTATTTCCCCCAGTAGACACATATGCTGTGACTATAATTTCATCTACGAGTTTTGGCAACATAAACCAAAGTCTTGAGCATCACTGCCAGTGTTGCTGCTCTCACCAGAATCTCGAGCAGGAATTAGAAACTTGTGCAGGAAGGAGTACATATTCCTCCTTGTGTCCTCTCAACTCTCTTTAAGGACTCTGCATTAAGTGCAAATTTAACATTTCCATATATTAACAGAATGTATAAACAGGAGAATTAATATTGCCGCCTATGTTGTTTGCACTACACTGTTCCAGTAAAGGTGTTAATATCAGGAATATACATAACTGGAATCACTTTCCTGATGTGGTGGTTATTAGAATATATAGGTATAGGTGCACAAGGGCTGAAAGAGGGAGTTTTTCTTCAAAATATAGTGACTGATCCTACATTTTAATACTTCCTACTATATATACACTTGTTTTTTATTACAGCATAAAGTGCTTTTCCATGGTACAATAAAGAGAAATGCAGCATATGCAAGTGTATTTATCACATTTGTGGCTGATATACTTCCAGTGAAAATTAGGAATAGAAAAAGGACTATGAACACTGGGTCAATGTGACAAGTAAGCCCAGGAATAATAACAGTGTGGCCTGACTTAATATGAATTCATTAATTATATCTGTAGTTCTAAAAAAATTGGATGTAGTCTAAATTTTGAGGAAAACAACCGTTATTCAAATCCCACTTTAATGTAGTCCATGCCAATTTGCCTTCCATAACAGATGTTACTTCTCTTGACAGTTTATTGTGGCCAAACCATTTATTTCTAGCCAGAAAACTGAATAAATGATGAAAGCCAGAAGAGATGAAGATGCATGTGTTTGTCAGTGCAAAAGCTTACTTTTTCCCCAAGATGATGTTTGGTACACAGGAGGTTGAGTGTCTACCCAGGTGCATGTGCAGACAAGTATTTTCAGTGTTCTTCACTGCATCCATTAGCTTAAGACTCATTTGTTTACATTTTTGCTCTTCTAGCTTTTTTTTTTTTTTTTTTTTTTTTTTCTCCTCTGTCTCCTCAAAAATCCTCTCTGTCCTTTCTATCCTGCTCCAGAGGAATGCTTTTGGCCAGCTCAGAACATTTTGTCCCTGTTTGATCTCATGACCCCTTTTGTCCTCCTGCATCCATGAGCACTTTTACATCTCAGTTCTCAGCCCTTCCACACACTGTCTGACTTCTTTCCTGGACTGAATGCTTAACCCTGCTCTGTAGGGCAGAGTACTTTGAAACCTGAACTCCTGCTTCTGGAAGGCAATGATCAGACTCTTCCACTCAACATCAAAACACCTTTGATAAGAACTTGCTGCTAAACCAACATTGCAGCCTGATGTAGGTACCATTGTTTAGAAGGGACTGAAAATTATAACTACATGATGATTTACTAATTTATATTTTTTCCTTCTCAGAGATTCTAAGCAGGTAATTACAATGCTCCATTTGTGACTGCAGCAAAAATTTTAGCATGGTATAATACTTCGTGGAAGTTAGCAAAGTTGTCTCATAATACCACATTTTATTAGGTTGTATGGTTATCACAGCCAACAGAGATAAGAAGGCACTTTAGTACACAATAGTTGCATAAAACAGAACTGATAAAGTCTAAAGGAATGTTCCTGAGGGAGTCTTATTGCCATGCCAGTGTGCCCAAATTTCCCTCTGCTGTTGAAAGAGCAAGTGATATATATGTATTTCACTCTTAAATCAGGAAAAGGGTCCATGACCTTTGAGTATTAACTGTCCTCAGAATGCTTGCTTTCTCTGAGCCAGTTGTACGTCTATCTTGCAATGCTTACAGTGTCCTTTTCACAGGTTTATCAGACACACGCAGACAAGAATTGTGCAGAGGCTGAAAGCATCTTCGCTACGGTTCCACAAGAAGGCCTAAGATTTCAGCAGAAATTCCAAGGACTTGAGATATTTTTCCAGAAGCCATTGGGAAATGGGTGCAGCAAGAGGTAAGCATTTTGCAGTGGTAAAGATAAGAACAAATTTCAGATTTTGGATTTACAGAGAGGCTGTAACTTTCATCATTGGGAGTTCTTCATCTGTGCTGAGCCTCCAGGACCCTCCTGCCTGGGTTGTGCATGTCCAGCCACAGCCCAGCACTGGGGCTGAGCGCTTCTGCGAGGGTCTGAGAACAGGGTTCTGCCTACAGTTTGCAAGAGTGAGTTGAATCCCTTCTGGACAAAGTGATCTGTGGAAAAGTAAGATGTTATTCTTACTAGCAATACTTTTCATATGCCCTTTCTTAGAATTACTTTTACAACGTGACTGAAAGATATGTTGCTAAGAACAAACTTGACACTTGCAATGCATTATAATAAAATTGAAGATAATTTTCCATAGAGAGAGTAAAAAGAAACATTTTTTTCTTTAGTGATGGCATAGCAAACTACCAGCTGTTCAGCCTGCCACCCTCTCACACTGCTGCATTGCATGGGAAGGAGGCAAATGTTTCATGCACTTTGAAACCTTTAATTTCTCTGACTAAGAAGCCCATTTTGCATTATTTGTAATTTTACATATTTCATGACTTGTCACAACCTTAACTGCATTTGAATGGAGTTTCTGTGTGTGTTAAATATAGCCTTTTAAAAAAAGTGACATTTCCCATATTTTACGCAGTGACAAATTGAAATTGTCTTAGTAAGGATCTTAAAAATATTAAATGACATTCATGGTAGGCTGGTGAAAACAGGTATCTTGGTGTTTCACCTTGTCTAAAGGGTTCTAGCAATATGTGGTCGGCATGCAAGGTGTTAGCAGAGACACCACAGAACGTCACCTAATGGGCTTAATGGGCATCATCTCTTTATGCCGGTTCCTCAAGTTGGAGTCATGACTTGGGTACTGTGCAAGAAGACAGTCGTTGCCTCAAAAAGTTTTTCATCAAAGCCAATCTCACTTTGAATCTTGGATTTTTTTTTCCTGGAATATTATAGTTAAGAAAAAATTCTGCCACCAATGGTGCAAATAGTTTCTCTTGATTTCACTGAATTAGCACTGAGCATATGAAGTGATTTATTTTTAATCAGGTTTTGGAAGCATTTAACCCTAAATTGTCTTATTCTATCCCACAGTTATAGAATCATAGAATCATTTTGGTTTGAAGAGACCCTCAAGATCATTGAGTCCAGTCATTAACCTAACTCTGGGACTAAACCATGTCCATAAGAGCCTCATCCGTATGACTTTTAAACACCTGCAGGGACAGTGACTCAGCTACTTCCCTGGGCAGCCTGTTCCAGCACTTGACAACCCTTTCCATGAAAAATTTTTTCCCAATATCCAATCTAAACCTCCCCTGGTGCAACTTGAGGCTATCTCTCTTATCCTATCACTTGCTACTTGGGAGAAGAATGCACACAAGGAACCAGCATGAACTGCAGTATCCTTACAATATTATAATTTAGGAACTGCTGAACCAAGTTTTTCCCTCAGAATGTCAAGGCAACAGATTTCAGTTTCTCTGGCATGGGAAACGTCGAGGGAAAACTTTGGTTGAAATTTGTTAGTGAAATTCACTGACCACACTAATAGGTGTGGGCCTGCATTGAACTAAAAGAATACAAAAAAAGCCCACAATAAAACAAGCCAGACTTGCACAAAATTAAGCTCAAAGATGATTCTAAGTAGTATAGCACATCTCTATTGCATATTTCCTTATCTTGTTAATGTCAGCCTGAAAGTGTTCCAGGCAAATCTGTTCAGAAAAAGAGCACAATATGTACGAATCTCTCTAATCTAAACAAGAGAGCATGCTTCTTACAGGTATGGAGTTTAAAAGACATGGAACATACGCTGAATGATGAAAACAAAAGAAATCGTGGTCATGAAGCAATCAACCATTTGAATAAACAAGAATGTGGACAAAAATCTTTCTTCAGTTAAATGATCACAGACAGTGCAAATTAAGTCTACACTTTCAAAAGGCTTTATGAATGTATTTTGGCAACTTTTTAACCTGTAATGTTATTGGTTTTGTATCAAATAATAGTACTATTTAGGGGGACATGAGACACTCACTGTCACTCATGCACACAACAATATTCTTAATAAACTAATAAAGAATTCTTTATAGGCTGTGATTATAATGAAGTATCTTGATCACAAAAACCCCAACACCCCTAACCTGCCAAATCTGACCTGATCATAACAGTACATTTGCCAGCTGTTCACATGGGGGTAGGACAAGATTTATCATCTTAAGTAATACCTAATCAATGCTGTTTCACAGAAGATGTTAAATATTTTTTTTTTTCTAGTCTTGTGTGCATGTAACTTTTACCTTGTATTAATCATGTCCTCTGGATCCTATTTATGTTGTCTGTTTTGGTGCAGCACAACTAAAGCTTGCCATAAAGGAATAGCTGAGGATCACCCTCATGTTCAGAAGTGCAGAAGTCAGAGTGAACAGCAGCATTCCAGGGACAGAGCTGGGTCACGGATCTGCCCTGGGGTACGTAACACAGCACCCGGGTCACAGCCGGTCACTGGCTTCTGCTGCACTAATTCAGCTCTTAGGATAGCAGGAGGCCAAGGGCATAAAACTTTGATGATTATTTTTTCCTTGCTTTTGTCCATTGATGGGCCAGTCAGTTCTGCCTGTGTATTCCTGTAGCTTTTATGCTGTGTGTGTCCCCGACAGGTGCCTGCAGAGAGGCTGTTTGGGACGAGCCCACGTTTTAGCTAGGCAAAGCAAAGTGATTCAGCTGTAGCCTGCACGCAGCGCTGAGCTGTGTCTCAGAGCTGGTGACGTGTCCCCGGCCTCCCACTGCAGGTAATTTTGTTCTGCAGTCAAGAGAATTTGCTACAATTCACCCATCCCTTAGTAATTCCCCTCCACTGCCCCAGCTCACTGCCCCTTGGTGCTGTCTGGTGGCACTTGCTGTCCTGCTCACCAGCAGCTTTGGGGGTTGGTTTGTGCTCTTCTTCCCAGGGACCATTGCATGCCATTGTGTGCCTTTCTACCAAAGCCACATGTATACAATGTGCACAGGGAATTATTCATATGAGTGTCTGAGGAATTTTACAGAGAAGGTCCATTTTAAAGACTCAAGACAAAAAAAACCCTAAAACAGAACCATAAGGAAAAAATGACAAGAAACACGAAGGAGATGGAAACTGGAGAGAGAGCAGGGAGTGCAATGATAGGGGAGGGAGCTCTGAAATGCTGCATGCTTTTGTTTTCTCTCATCTCGTCTGCTGTCTAATCTGCAATACTTCCAAAAAGAAATAATGCACAGCTTAGTTTGTGGAATTAAGGAGAGCAAGTTTTGAAGTGGATATGGCCCTGTACATCTTTACTTCACGCAGGGCCCCCAAATCTTGGAATGCAGTGTAAGCCACAGGGTGACAAAGTGTAATGAAACACAGACAGGCAACAAGAGATGCCCAGCAGGGCAAGCTTGATATATTTAAAATGAAGTACAGTAGCAAAAGGCATGTGTGCATGTGTCTGTATACACATACCTGAATGTATCCAAAATAAAAATAACCAAATTTTTCCAGTGCAATCATAGAAGCTCAAGAAAAGACTGATGCTTTCCTTCTCCAAACCTTATCCTGCTTCTGTTTTCACCTGTGAATGGAAAGTGAAACACAAGTGGAGTCAACCCATCTTGTAGTGTGAGTAAGATGATACTTCTACAGCCTGACAGCCCTAGCTAAGCCCAATACTATGAACTGTGGTTGTTTGTTTGTTTGTTTGTTTTTGGTGTTTTTGTGTGTGGGTTTGGGATTTTTTTGGTTTTGTTTTGTTTTGGGTTTTGTTTTTATTTTATTTTATATTATTTTATTTTATTTTATTTTTGGGGGGTGTTTTATTTTTTACTGCTGCTTTTACATATCCTAAAGGCAGCGACTATTTACAAGTGGCAGATGACATGAAGGAAACAAACTTTGGGATGTACAATCTATATGGAAATTTTAAAAGCCTAATTTCTTTCCAATTTAGATGTTAAAAATTGCTTTGGCCAAGAAAGACTATTGTTCTTTCTTTTGAGCTTCTCTGCTTTTGTTGACTTACAACATGCACAACTATAATAAAAAAAAAAAATGTTTGGCATGTACTAAACCTCTTTAAAATTTGACATAAAACCACAAAGTATTTACCTTCTTTAAATAACTTATTTATTTTTAGTACCCCTCCCTTTCACTTCTCCCCCAACAATTTATATAGATGCATGGGGAAAATTTAAAAAATGAAAACTTTATAATGATAGGATGGCTTGGCGGACATTTATCAACAAAAACTGAGCTCTTGGTTTCAGGCTGTTTTTCTACCTTGAATGAATTTTTATGGTTACATCATAAACCTTTGAAAATCATAGTTCATTGGGAAAAGGGGGACACAACCTTAGTTATGATATATCATGAACTGTAATTCTAAAAAAAAAATAAAATTAACTCCTTCTGGGAACCCAAGAATATATTGTGATGTTCATGCACCATCTGCTTGATTATATTCCAAAAAATGTGATAGTGAAATACGTATAGTTAAAGTGTCAGTTTAGATTAATTTATCAGCTCCATAAACTACAAATACAGACAGGTACCTAAGCAGCTAACCAATCTGTACTTCATTTCTCAGTACAGTGTGTTTCATTTGGAGGGTAGAGGACAAATGCATTTGTTTAAAGTAGTTAACTTTGGAAAGAGATGGCTTTTCCTGGGGATATGTTTTCCCTGGGCTATAATTCCGCTTTGGTGACAAAATTTGAAGTTTGCAAGTCAAGCTCTCAGGAACCTTGATATAGGCTTAGAAATCACGACTTTTCAAATGTAAAGACTTGGAAAACTTTTTAATTAGTTCCTAGACTTTGAGGCTTTAGGATTTGTGTCTCAAACTCAAAACAAACAAACAAACAAACACTCTTATAAACACAGCTATGATTTTTACAAATTAGTAGACATCCAGGGGTTGGAACTTTGTACTAACAATTGGTGGTTAGTTTGACAAACAGATATTTTCAGTGGTTAGATAATCAGGGTCTGTGTGCCCTCCAACACCCACAGTATGTGTCAGACACCATCTAGAACAGCAGCATTGAACTCTCAGTCATCTTTCACTACCGCGCTTCCACTGAGCACACGCTGGGTGTTTGTGGGTCACAAAGCTGACAAAACTGCAGATACTGGGAAATTTTATTCGTTTAGTGCAGCTATCAAAAGTTATTGACCAAAGAAATCTCAGCAGCCAAGGATGGATCTATTGGTAGAACTGCTGGCTGAAAGAAGTGAAAAGGATCTCCCTCCCCCAGTTCTGCAGATGAGGAATGAGTGAAGCATAGGAATTTCAGTTAATGCTATGTTGGCTGACATACAGGCAGCTTCAATTCTCTTTAATTAGTTGAGTTAAGTGACAAAGTATTTAATCAGCAAGCTAACAAGTGCTCTGTGCATGCGTGCGTTTGTGTGGGGGCGTGACAGAAAAAAGGTAAATAAAATTACTTTTCTTGCTCTAGGTGAAATGGGATCCCTAATTTTATTACAGCTGCAATCAGTTTAGAGGCATGATAGAACAATAAAAATTGATTCTATCCTGTTTTATTACTTTAACAAAGTATTTCATTTAAGAAGATAATAGTGTAATTTAACTGTTTGGCTTTTCAAAGTATGAATTTAGGCCTTTTTTCCACAGTGTCTCTGTTAGGGGAATGATCCAGCAGGTTTATCTTGATGTTGTACTGTTGTATTTCAAGCACACCTATTTCTGTTTGCCACTGATCAGATTAAAGATTGAACCTCCTTTTCTTAGAAAGGTCTAGAAATCATGATCCACGTACATAAGCTTATTAACTTTCAGTATTGCAATTCATTACATCAAGGTCTTAAGATAAATACTGTGAAAACCCTCTAACTGCTGCAAGTCACTTACCGGCTTAGTAATGCAGATTACCATCAACACATCCCCTTGCGCTGCCTGTCTGCCAGAGTCCCTGTTGAGTAAGGTCCAGTTCATGACTTCTGCCTCAGATCTAAAGCCCTCTACAAAAATTTGCAGTTCCTTACAAGACTGTCACTCTAATGCACTGAACCGAGAACACATCACCCAGCAGAGGATGGCATATATGGTGCTTTATTGGCACCAAGCTCGTGAATCTCACACACCTGAGCTAGAAATGACCTGTGGACTTTTTCACTTTCAGAGTCATTAGTTCCAAGCCGAATTATTACTGTAGCCGCTGCTGCAGGCACAGAGGGGACCCCATGTATTAGGTACACATGGAGCAGAAAGACAAACCTTTTCCTAAGCAATTTCTGAAACTAAATCAGTCAGGAGGCAATGGAGTTAGGTGGAGGAAATCAGAGAAATACTGAGGCTGTACCAATTCATATGCGCAACAGTCTGCAGACAGTAGGAACTCAAGTGGGCTTTGAAATAAAAGAATCTGCTACTTTAAGTAGTAGCCAACTACTTTACCTAATCAAAACCTGCCTTTACAAGTCTCTACAGAATGTGAGAAGAGACTTTTCCATTAACTGCTAAAAAATATGGCTCACAAGCACAAAGTGACCCTTCCCAGCCGAGTGGCAAAAATCCTGAAAATTCATTGAGATTTTTGTCATTGGTTTCAGAGGCCACAATTTCAGCCATAATCAATAATTTATAGTAGAGGCCATCCTGGAAACGCAGTTTCAGATCAGCAAGAGGAACTGGAATAGCTCCACTGTGGGTAGCTGGTTTATGGGGGAGAGGTGCAGGGCGTACTGGCACAGCCCTGGGAGCAGCAGAGAGGGCACACCCCCAGCGTCCCCACAGCTCTTCTGAACTGCCCACGTAAGTCCACACCCGAGACAGTGGAAGCGATCAAAAATCCATAGTGTTGTCACTGCTCTTGAGCAACAGCCACAATCTTGGGAAGTTCATTTTTTAATTTACATTAGAGTGCTGAGAGAGGTTAGTTTGAGAAGATAGACATGGAAAACAGACCCTTGAATATGAAGCTGACAGGTTTTATTTAGAAAGCCAGCATATGCACTGGCTGCATTTGTATCTGCAGTGTTCCCCAGCTTGACAGGCAATCTCAAGTATGGTGTATGTTAAAGGGTAGTTTTGAATTCAGATTTTGGTTTTCTTCATACAATTCCTGTAACACTGAACATTTTTAGACAAGTACTGGTTTTGTTTCTCAGTAGAGACTACAGATTCAGTTTCTATCAGTTCTTTTTATTTAACAGCTCACTGAAAAAAAAAAAAAGAAGTGTTTTAGCATAGGTCTGGCTGCCTAGTTGGGCAAGTTTATTTGCATTCTTTCTATGCAAGTAAAATGCCATTGGAGTTGATCATAAAGCCCTGCCTGAAGAGACTATAGGAATGTATGACAAAGTTTTTTATGGTTTTAATTTAATCTCAGAAATAATATCCAGCAAGTAGAATGGTCTACATAGGTACATAAACAATATTCTCATATTCATAATTCTCTTGAATTTCCCAGTGACCTTAGGAGGATGGCTTGATATTGCGAGTTTTCTCAGGCTCATTCCACTCGTCTGAGATGACAATGTGAACAGCATGTTCACAAGAGCTTATGTCAGGTTATGTCATCAGTCACAAAGAAATGCATGTACAAGAAATATAGGATTGAAAACCACATGCCATGGATGTCAGTTCAAGTCCTGACTCAGGAAATATCTTTAGGAGAGCACTTAAACATAATGTGTGTTTTTACATGCTTCCTTGAGAGGAGGTGGGCTGCAGAATATACAGAAGTTCTTTCTTGAAGTAAGATCAAAGAAAATGCATGTAGTACTGTTTGTAAGTCTTCCTAGAACTGGAAAAAATAGGAAACCCTAAAAAAAAAGCACCAGACATAATTGTTGCAGCATAGTGGTCCAGAGTCAAGGTGTCGCTAGTTCTGTGCGATAAATAGTACCAGCTAAGGAGTAAGACCACAAAAGTAGAGAACTGATTTAATGTTTCTTCAATCAGTATTCTGTGAAAGGTTTAGATAAAGCACTCTGTTTACAGAATCCCCTAAAGATAAGAATAGCCATAAATGTTGCACTTGAAGAAATTCCTCTCAGTTATTACAGAAGTGGTTCCCACACAAATCTTCTCTTGTGTGTAGAAGTGTTCCTAAGGCATCTATCAGATAATTTCTTAACCTGGCACCTAAAAACACATGCAAAATTTGACTGCACACAGAGCACAGTGATGCTGATGTGGTTCATGACCCTGGAAGCATGTGACAAGCTACTTCTGCCCTTCTGTGCCTCTGCTACAGGTGGAGGTGACCTGGACTAGCTACACATGCACGGGGAACTGGGACAGATGCTGGGAAAGAAGTACATGGATCCTGGAAAAGCAGCTGAGCAGGTCTGTAGATCCATTTAAGTTGGTCCCAATGATTAAACATTATTAACTATATTAGAGTTAATATGACTTTTGTAAATTAACAAACAGAGAAGCCTTCTGCAACTTTAAACTAAATTCAGAGATGGTTAAAAATCAAATAAAAGTAAATGGAAGCTGAAATACTGTTATACAAGTTACATCAATTTATGTTTCCTGTTAGACTCTGCTCAGTTTTCTTTCTTTGACCCATAGAGACTTATGAACATATGCCATGATTTTTACAGCTCTTACAGATCTTCATTATATTGATTCAATGAGTGCAAGTGTGAAAAGAAGAGAAAATAAGAATATGGCAAAAATGAACTATTAGGATTTCACCCAAAGGAGGATCTTAAGACATGTAAGTACTCTGACATGAAAATAATCCCAGGTAGTAAAGGCCCTTTAGCTGCTGAGGTGACAAAACAAGACCCAAATTCTGGTACCTGATTGACTCACCTGATCCTTATAAATCTGCAGATGGGAATGATTTTGCTGTGGCAAATCAGGCCATTTCCTAAGTGATATCAGGAAGCCCTCAAGGCAATTGTTGCTAAGAAAGAGATTTTAAGAACAGGCTTTAGAAAAGTAAGTATTTTAAAAAGTAGAGGAGTTATGTAGTTTCTGGGTGTAGCTGTAAAGCCTGAACAACTGGAAGAGTTGCTGAAAGCTGATTGTTTAGTGGCTGGTAAGTGAAACAAACTTGTGTTTTTAATCCAAGTCCCACAACTGTGTGTTCAAATAAGAAGTCCTGCAGCTATTATTGCTTGTGTTCTGGTAATCTTAAAAGAAAGCTCCCTGGAATTGTAGTTTAGGACAGAGGTTGGAACACAGAAAGTAGGGGGCAATGATCACACTGTCAAGAAGGTTTCCACTTTCATTTGTCTACTAGGTGCTATTTCTGTGTGTAGCTAATGGTAGCTCATAATAAAACAAAAGGCTTGACTTTCTGTGGAGGAGCATGCTACTGCATGGACTGAAAGGTCTTATTTAAATGAGCATCTAGGCACGGGAGTAATTATTCCCTGTCAGGAAACTGAAGCTTCTGGAGAGCCCTGGACATGGAGAGGACATGTTAACAGTGCTCTGCCCTGCTACAATATAGGTAACATATGTGTTTTCTGTGGACTGACTGATTTCTGGCAGGGCTAGCCATGCAGATGTATGGCACCTCAGAGTTTCATACCACTGCTTGCTGTGTAAACCCAGGAGCTGGTTTCCGTTGAAAACTGAGCACAGCAGTACAGTGAACACAGATACAAATAGATGTGAGAAGTACAAATGGAAATGATAATTTTGGAGTGATCCTTCCCTGGATTTTTAAAACTGTTGCTGTAATCCACTGGTATGTAGGAAAAAGTTTTGATATGTATTTGTTTTCCCTTGGTTAAAATGAAATATTTAACCTAAAGTGTTAATTTGTGTACATAGACAAAAGGGAGTAACCAGAAGGGGGACAAGGACAGGGAAAGGGGAGAAAAGACAGTCTCCAAGGAAGCTGAGGAGCTTTCCAAAGAACAAATACTATCATCTACTTTGTGGATAAACTGATTAGCTCTCTTACAATCACATCTCAGCTGATGAACTTTGCGATCTTCCTCTGTAAGAGCCTTCTATGGCTGTTCTATTTCATTCTTTAAGAAGATTAAGTGGGTAATCCTAAAGCTCTACAAAACCAACTGCTGTTTGGGCCCCTGTGTAATATGGCCTTTGAGCAATGCTTCACCAGTTTAGCTGTAGGGTTCTGAATAGGCTCACTTATTTGTGTGCCTGTGGTTTCCACTCTGCATGGCACAGTGTGCTAGACTTCTAGCAGCATAAGGAGATGACCCTTAGGAAAGCTGAGCCCAAATAACCTGTCCTCTCTCCTCCTTTCCCTTCCCAAGGGACAGTTTCTGTCTGCAAGTACACTGCTTTCATTACTATAATGGCATTTGCAGAGAGATGGTCTCTTCACCATCTGGCTGTTCCAGGGTTTAAGATGCACCAGGTGCTGGTGGAAAGATCTACTTCATCAGGAAGTGTCCATTGTAGCCTGCCTAGAACAGAAAATCCTATTTAAAAAAAACCCACAACAAACATTGGAAAGAGAAAGAGGTAAAAGCAGGAGACCCAGTCAACTGCAGGCTGAGCTTTAAACAACAGTCATGCCAGAATTGGTTCAAAATACTTGTTCTACATAACCTGCTGGGACACAAGAGCAGCCACTCAGGCTGGCATGTAATTCCTGTAAACCACACTGACCATCCTACTCAAATGTCACTCACTACAAGTGAAATTACTAAATTTAAACCCACAGCCTTCAGTCCGGAGGAATACAGGAACCTCTTTTTTTTCTGAACAGTTCAGAATCCTGCAATCATGGAATGTATTTGTAAGATATGAGTTAAATGTTCAGCATCTCCCACTTTTTCTGCTCTACCAGTCTTAAGGCCACAATCTAACAATAAGTTAAGCCTGTGCTTAATTCTAAGCATCTTAATGATCCGATGGTAGTAGCCAGTAGTGTGGCTGTTTATCTGCTTTGATGTAAAGACTTCCTTAAATACATTGCTGACCTTGGCCTTCTCTACCACAGGTTAAGACATTATGATAAAAAATGAATAAGTTCAGTTTCATCATCATCCACAAAACTGTCAATCTGTTAATTTAAAGTTCTTCTGATCCACATGTTTATTCTTCCCTATCTCTCCCTTAATGAAGCCTGGGATGTGGGAGGGGAGGAATAATTTTCAAGTTATAAATATTATAATAAATGGTAGAGGTATTTCAGTCAAAGCTCTTACACTTAGTGACTCTTTACATGAAAATGTAGGCCAGATGTTGATGGTCTTAAAGTAGTTCTCTGATATCTTGCTTGCACATCTGCCTTTCTGTCCCACTCAGCATCCAGCAACTCTAAACCAGCATGTTTCAGTCAGAAGGCTTTCCAGCACCAGAGGATACATCCTGCACAGTGCTCCTGTCTTCCCTTTGTGCTGTGGTGACTGGTAGAACCACAGCTATTTGCTGCAGATTGATTACAAACACAAGATTTTGTGAGCCATGAGTGCTGAGAAAATCAGGCATCGACTTGTCTGTGGTTTTCTGACTGTGGAAACCTGATTGCTTACCAAAAAAAAGTAAACATATGGCCACTGTGTTTGATTGATCTGTTCCTTCACATTCCCTAGCAAGGAATGAGGGGATGACCAGACTTGATCATAGATAAGTAACTTCTGGCTGCCCTTCAATTTGATCTCTGGTGATCACCCTTAGTGTTGTGTGCAGTTTAATTGAATATTTTATATTGCAAAATGAATCAGTAGGATTAACACTTATCATGCTTGAAATGGCTGCTGAAAAATGCTTTTGTCAGGGTGTTTTAAGTGGCAGAGTGAGGGACTAAAACAAAAGATTATTGTTGAGAGAATTTATTTGTTCGGTGGTGCTAAGGGTAGATGAAAAATGGATTAATTGTCCCATTCTTGACACTGCAGTGTAGACAGTGTTAATAACAGGAGTATGCTTTCACAGTGCTCTTCTGCCTGAGGAAGTTCATGGTAAACGAATGTAGGGATATGCTTTGATTGACAGTTTATTCTTCAAGGTGTTGATTGTTTCCTGCCATTCAGGTTGAAGGTAGGTTGTCCAGTAAAGCAGTATCTAATTAAAATTCCTCTGTGGTGTAATTCCCTGAGAAAGGCATGAAACCAGCAGCTGAGATAGCAGGAAACTTTAAAAATTCTGTGTTCCAGGATTTCAAAGTATGTGTTTTGCATGATCAATTTGGAAACCTGATTTTGGGGTTTTGTCCTTCAATGTAGCTGCCCTGTGAAGTTTCAAGGCAAGCAAGTGCCAGTGCCTTCGTTTTGGCTTTTGGCTAATGGCTTTGTATTTTCTAAGGACAACTTGCTGGGGGAGAGCAGTGATAAACCTGACCTTCTCTCAAGACAAAGAGCAAAACAAACCAAGAAATTTACTTAGTTTTTGTTGAGGTGAATTTGAATTGTTGATCACTCCTTTTCTTTGCCAGAAATTGACCCATAAACTCAGGAGTGGAAGGCAGATTAATTGTCATAGCTGGCTGAAGGGTATAGCCTGTGATATAGGAAGACAGCTATTTCTATCATAGCAGTTGTGTGAACAGCAGCATTCGTGACATGCTAATGAACACTGAAAACTCTCCCATTCCAACAAGTCACTGTGCTATAGCTCAGCCTTGTTGCGGCTGCTCCTGTTGTGTACTGGACTGCTAGTAATTTTGTGTGCAATATTCTCTGTAAGCTAAATATCCTCTATATTGTGGATGTCTCTTCCTGTGTTACTCAAAAAAAGAATTACAGTAACTGTTTCCTAGCCTTCCTATCTCCTGAAGTGTTATACTAACTAGGCTGTCACAGGGGTAGTAAAATCCCAAATGTTTCATATGAAGAGGGCTTTTAAAGCATAAATTAATGCTGAGCAAGCACAAGTGTCTATCCTTTGTTAGTCTGTGTTGTACATATTTTAATCTCCTGTAAGTAAACAAACCTCTTCCTAGTAATAACTCTAGATTGTATCTTGAAGAATGACACAACAGTTGAGTGGCATTATGTTCCAGAGTACTGAGATATGGCTATGAGATCCTCGCAGGAGAAAGAGCTGTTGCATATATAAAGAGCACTAAAAAAAAGTTGACTTTTTTCCTCATGAATTAATAGGTCCTATTCTTCAGCTGGCAATGGTCATATTTTTCACTGCGATGAAATATAAGCATACAGACCCATGAGGATAAACGTGATTGTAACTGTATTTAATACAGGTATTCGCATATTCCAGATGACAAAAGGATCAAATGAGACTTCTTTTAGATCAGTATAAGTGGCGTTTTGATATTGTGGTCATTAATTCTGGCTTTTACATAAAATACTTGGAAGTCAAGCAGTCTTTCTTCATGGGTAGGTATTTCTAGAAACTGGCTGCTGCTTTATTGAACTGTTTACTGGAAATGAGGGGGAAATAAGGGCTGTATGGCTTGAGATGGTGGGAAAAAAAAAATCTAAAAGTCACCCTTTACAGAAACAAGGCCTGAACAGATGAAGAAAATAGGTTACTAGTAGCTTTATTTCTCAGTAAAATGTTTGGCTGTGGAGAATCTGTGCTTTTTTAGCAGGATAATTCCTGAATCTTTGTTGTAATACTTTTGTGAGGATAAAAATTGACCACAAACCATTGTGCTTCTAGATGTACAGATGCCTGGTACAAAGCAGTATATACAACCACCTTCACTGGCAGGCAATGCCGTGCACATTCCTGCTGCAAAGTCTTTTACCTAAAGAAGATGTAGAAATCCTCATTTGGTGGGTAAGCGAGATAGGCAGAACAAGTAACAGAGATCTGGAATTACCGAAGTATCTAGATGTACTATCTTTAATTTTCTTAATGGAAGATGGACTTAAGTCACAAATGTGCCAAACAAAAAATTTCACTGTATTTCAGAACAATATGAATAATTCTGTGGTGTGATTTATTAGGTGTCATTGAAAACAACTTTGGTTTAATCAGAAATCATAGTAAGTATGTAATTAAAAAGTTCTCAAAATGTATGGGTTGAAAATGTCAAACAGCATTGGTTGGTAACAGCTTCATTTGTCTACTTTGATGCTTGGAATTGTATGGCAGGGCACAATCACATGTACAGATCAGTGATTTATAGAACTGAGAGCAGACACTAATGAGAAAAAGCTTTTAAAATGGAGACTTCTATTATAACGCTTACGTAGTTATGCCTATAACAGTCAGGAAAAGAAAAAAACCTGAACAGATGGACACTTCCAAGTTCAGGCATAGAAGTTAAGGTTATACCGCTGCACACATAAGTATTATAGAAGGAGAGTCAACAGTAAATTTGGAGGAAAGGTATGTCTTGCTGAGTGGCACTTCAAGACTGGTATTAATTCTAAAAGCTAATGTCAAACTTGCTTTTTGCCTCCCTTAACTAATGAGGAATTTGGTCTTCAGCTAGTAATATTTGGTTTATTTTGTGTTTTAGATGAACAGATACACTTGCATACACCATAGAGGCATTGATCAGGGAGAAGTGTATGTTATTTCAATACAGCACAGGCAGTGAAGCATTTTATAAATAATTTATCTGAAGTATTTCTGTGGTAACGAAGGCAGTGTCCAGCTCTGACCAGTACAAATCAGTGCAGCAATATTGATATCGAAAGGACAGGGCTACTTGCATCTGCTGCAGAGGAAACACAGCCCGTCATCCCAGTTGTAGCATCAGCTCTTGCTCCTGTCTAGTGGTTGGGTGGAATAAGGCTGTAGTGACATGGACACTGGCAATCTGGTTCCTAGTTCTGCACACAAGTGCAAAACAACTGCAGAGGGAATACTGTTGCCTGTTTGTCCCAAGTTATGTGGATCTTCTGCCGTGCCTGCCTGCTTGGAGTGGGCTGGGTATGAACCATACTAGATGTCTGTGCTGCCATCAGCAGTTCTGTATCTATCAAAAAATCCTGCTTGTGCTATTGAGATGGAAAAGGTTTTGCTAAAGACAAAAAGAAAAAGTGAAGAAGCAAAAAATGCTAAATAAAACTTCTAGTAGACAACTTATGCAGCAAGAAGGTTACAGGAGAATCAGGTGATCTACTGTCTAGGTACTTTCATGTACAAATAATTACCTATTTCTTTAATCACAATTTGCCAGGGCATGTAATGCTATGGATGTTTTTGTTGCCTTTTTTTTTTTTTTTTGACTGACATCTAGTAACTGACTTGGTCATACTGTGCTGTTGCCAGATAACTGCTCCTAAGCGTATTGCAGGGCACACTATGCATTTAATAAGGTATCTGTAAGTAATGCTGCAAACACTACATTGCTATTCCATCTGCTAGCTCAAAGCAGGGCCAACTTCAGGTCCCTCTCCAAGAGGAACTTGAATGATGGTAGTATATATCTATGTGTTACAGAAACGAAATGAACTTCTATCACACTTTCTTTCAAATAAAAAAAATCCAACACAAAAACCCCCAACCAAGCAACCAAAACTGAAAAGGAATACCTGTGTTCAAGGACTCTGGAACATGTATTTTAATTGGGAACAGGAATAGAAGAGTTTTTGCTTTTAAAATTGTTTTAGCAGCAATTTTGGGTAGGAAGCTATCTGAGAAACTGAAGTAAATCTCTTCCTAAACCAGGAATAGAACAGACTGATAAACCTAGCTCCTATCTGTGCCTTTATGGTAGGAGTCAGAGGAATTGTTGGAAAGCCTGTAAGGTGGATGGCTTTCCATTGGTTTCATGCTTTCTAGAAGCTCTGTAGTAGGAAGACAACTCTTGTCCCTGTGATATATCCTGGTGAGTATTGCCTCACCTGGTAAAGACTTTGCCTGCCTCCCCAGGTAAATCCTCTTGGGAGATTACAGCTGAGAGGTGAAAGAGCCAAGTCTTTTGCCCAGTTTGGGAGCCTGAGCTGGGCTGGAGGCTGGTGGTGGCTGCTGTGTAGTGTTGCATGCTGAGTGACCACCCATCACCTAGTGAAACCATTGCCTTGTTCAGATATCCAAAGATATAGTAAGTTTTATCCTGGCACTGTGTTTACGAGGCAAGTAGTTAGGAAGGGTGGTCAGAACCAGCCTTTGAAAGCTATCAGGTGAAGAAGAGCTATTGCATTCCCAAGTATAACCTCTAAGTTTTCTGAACCTCAGTAGCTACTTCAGCCATGAGGACTACTTTGTGTGCCATAAAGCCCAGCGTGATTCCTTTGTATGATGTAAAATGGGTGCGCTTTTACGAGGAGTAATTGTAAAAATGGTGATATTAATATACCTGTTAGTTCACACACATGATGAATTACAAGTTATGCTAATTACAAACCAATTTAACTTTCTTGTTTAGATATCCTCTTTACTAAGCAATAGTGAGTCTTAGAGCAAGCTACTGGGAGGCTTCTTTCTTTTTGGCTAATTAATAAAAAAAAATGCAGAATGTGTGTTCTTTGCTTGGCTTTTGTTAGATTAATAATTTAGCAAATAGAGTTGAGTCTGTTTAATGTAATTTTCTCCTCTTTCACTTCAGTGTTTTTCTGGTATGTAAAAGAAAAATCACTTCTATTCAGGTTTTCATGAAGTGAATCCCATTTTCCCCTACTTTGGGATGATCTAATGCTGCAGCAAAATAGGCTGGGGGAAGGTTTGAGCAGCCAGGTTATTCGAGCATAGCTGTTAGGTTTGAATGGCCAATGAAAATTAATTGCTTTTCATAGCTTACATCTTTAAGTACTTCGCATATCACTATAAAGTGTAACGGAAGAAAACTTGGTGACAGTGCCATGTAAAAACAGGTGATAGGTCTGGGTGAGCTTGCTCTGAAAGTAGTGGTGAGATATGAGGACAGCTGGGGATGCCTGCTTTTGCTGTGTTGTTCCCACCAGACACAGCAGAACTGGAGTGTTTCATGGGCTGGGATCCTCTCCTTTGCTGCTGTGCATGCAGTGTGGTGCTGAGGTGGTGCCAGATGTGAGAGCACTGACAGGGAGAGGCACCTGGAGCTCTTGCTGGGTTCTTCTGGCCTGCTGCCCTTGCCCTCTTCCCAAACAGTACTCCTTCCCTGTGTGCTGATCATATCAACTGCATAAAAGAGGGAAAGTCTATGGCTGCTTCAGTCAGTGCCAAGGAGGCTGCGGAGGGTCAATGTGTGCTGTTGTGACTGTCAGCAGGTGACCCTCCCTTATGTGCCTGAAGGGCTCCAGGGCAGATCATGTCACTAAAGAGACAAGGAAGGAAGGACATGGCCACCCACCCACCAGCAGCTGGGTTGAACTGAACGTTACGTAAAATGGGTCTCCTGCTTTCTGCTGGAAACAGAAATAAACAGTAGGCAAGTGAATAACTCAGTAGCTACTTTTAGCATCGGTTTTTAGCAGAGGATACTTTTCTCTTTTTCCCCATAGACTGTCCAGCACATGGTCTGCTGCTGCGGGCTGAATGCTCAGCAGTCAAAAATTGTCACTTGGGGAACAGCTGTTAAGTATTTTTCCCTAATTCTCTAGAATTACTGTTGAAAACTAGACCTGGAATTACACTTCCTGGTATGTAAATTATATTTTGTGTAGTTAAAATGCTCAGTCCAAAAAAATAAAAAACCTCACCCCTTCACAACTGGAATATAGAACAGAAAATTCAGGTAAAAATAATTTATGATAGTAATTATAGTATAACCAACTTGTCAGCAGCTAGTTGTTTAAATTCCTTCTTCTCTACTCCAGGCTTCTCAAACCTGTAGGGAAATCACTGTAAGAAATACCCCTTCTGCTTGCTATATTCATCAGAAATAGGATGCTGTATGTGAACACTTAACTGTGTAATGAAAAAAAGGATCTCATTTGCAGTGATCTGAAGTTTAGAGAGGTCAGCCAGTGTTCTGATAACTAAGCTTAATCTTTACTGGCAACATCTAATATTAATTACTAACACTCACACCTTTCACCATTAAAATCGGAACACTTATGCACGTAATTATGAGTCATCTAATGGCTCAGCAGCTTTAATTTTTTTCACTGCGTGCATTTCATTTTGTTTAACCATGAGAGAACTGGACTTCTATTTATTATGGGCAAAGGTGATTCAGAATAAATCCTGACAGTTTGAGTTACTCCTGAGCTTTCACATTTAATGGGAACAGCATGAAAGCCCTTTCCTTGATCCCTGCGTGCAAAGGGGAAATCTGGCAGTAGGAGAGCTGATACCACTGGTGGAAGTGACAGCATGGCAGGGTTGGACAGACACATGTGGCTTAGCTCTCTTTGCATTGGGAACCCTGCCCTAGCAGGGAAATACCAGTACCCTCACAGTGCATCCTTATTTTGAATGCATCTTTGGCCTAGCTGCTTTACCACAGAACTAAGAGCAGCTCTGATGGGCGATCCTAGCTATACTGATAAGTGTGCAAGATTGCTGGTGTCACTGGCTTTACACCAGGGGTTTCTGCAGACAAGGTATAGTTGATAGATCATCAGGCATCCCTTCTTCCACCCATCTCTGGATATCTCCAGGCAAACTGAAGCCTGTATGGTAGAAGCAGATGCTGCATTTAGACAACAAGCATGGTTTGGTTGAGCAGTTCTTGCTTGTCACAATCACGTCACAGAGCAGCACCTGAGGTCTGGCACTTGCAGGACTTCAGATGAAATGCTCAGTCTCGTGGGACAAGCACACGTGTTGGCTGGGATAATGGATTTATTGATGCAAAGTTGGAAAACGGTCACCAACTCATTTCACATAGGCTACTGGACGGACACTGACTGGATAGAATGACATGAACTTGTTTTGGGATTTAAGACACATTAAAAAAAGCACCATTGAGAAACAAAGCATAAATGAAATACTGGCCACTGAAGAAGGCTAGTGCAGGACAGTGCAAGGCCCCAAGGGAATTTCTTACAGGAGAACAGTTGCTGCAACAGATTTCAGAGATGGTGGGGACGTGCTCAGCAGGAGGGAGAGGGTGGAAAGTGTAGGTGAACAGTCCTTAATAGGTTTGTGACTATTAAATAGCAACTACTGCCATTGCTTGCTTGTCTACCTTTTTTCACTTTGACTAAGCGTGAATAGTAGCTTAATAACTACTTCAGCATAGGTAGTCCCTTGAAAGCTAGAGTACTGTAAGGCTGGAGAAATTGTGAGAAATTCTGGACTCCTGAATGCAGAGATGACTCTGTCCTCAAGTGATGAAACTTGGTCCCTGCCCTGCTGTAGCTACTCCTGCTCTCACTGCCAAGGAGAAGGTATCTCCTCACTAGTTCTCTGACACTTTTCAGTCTTTAAGATAGTTGTCTTTTTTTTTTTTTTAAACATGAATGTCATAAGAGAGTCATATCTAAGCTATCTGGAGCTCAGACTCTTCTGCAAGGAGACTGCTTGACAGGGGGAGAAATTCTTTGTAGTTCTTACCCCACAATAGCATAAGATAGTGAGCAGGAAATGGTCTGATACTTAAAGCAGATGGTTTCTCAGCAAAAAGCCTTCTGTGGCTTGTGTTCTCTGTAATTTTTTTAGTGAGACAAACCAGCTTTCCTGATATGACAGCTTCATTGCCATGCCTTGTGGAAACATGCTGCCACTTATACTAATTTTACCTTGTTAAAACATAAGAAGAAGAGCACAGTGGTAAAGCAAAAAAACGTCAACATCTTTTTTTTTTTTTTTTTTTTTTGGACATAAATGGTTGCCAATAGAGGGAAGTAAGTTATAAAAGCTATGCAGAGAATAATAACAATGTTAAAATATAGAAGTGTTCCTGCTGCTTGTGATTTTGTTTTTTTTTAACATATGCACGTGATGAACCAATGTAGTTGCTAAAAGAGAACTCCCCACAAGGGCTGTTCTACATCTACATGGTTTGTAAATGACAATAGCGAGGCGAAAAAATAATGAAGACAAACTTATTCCAGAAGACTGCACTAACAGGTTTTAGAGTCTGAAGGCAGGGTGCACGGAAGTGAATGCAGAGCACTAGTGTGAGTGAAGGCCAGAGACTAATGCTGGCAGAGCGCTGTGGAGCTGGGAGCTGTGTGAGGGGGACTGGTCTTATTGGGGTGGGCAAGGAGGTGGTGACACATCTACCCTTGGTCAGTGCAGACCAAGGGAAAGAGTGACACTTCTGCCTTTCCTCTGGGTGTGGTGTAAGGCAGGACCATACTGATTCACACTGTCTTCTCCTCTAACTGTTGTATCACAACTCTGTAAATCAGAGTTGAAGATAAAATAATTGGTTTCTTTTAGGCTTTGCTGACTTCTATTGAATATATCCAAGGGTTTCAGGTTAAAGCTTCAGTGGACATTGAGGTCTGTCCTCCTACAGCGCCGTCAATGATGTCACTCTACAGTGCCTGTTTTTGTTGGGAATGGTTCACAATGGTACCTCGTTACACTTGTGTTTTGTCCCTAGACTTCTCCCTTTGGAGTGATTTTTGAGGTCCCTGAGGGTCCAAGTACAGGAACTGAAACAATGTGTAATCATTTGTCATAATTCAGAAACAAACTCTGGAAACTGATTTGTTAATTATCTGCCTTCACCACATTCATTTTTGAGGTAGAATAAGATTTCTGAAATTATTGTACATCCATCATTCACATTTACACTCTATGTGAGTTTTAATTGCTTATGTTTGCATGGTGTCTTATTTTGGGTAGGAGTTTAAGTTGAACTCTTATCTGCTCTGGGGAAATATAGAATCCAAAGATAATGCAGTTAATGGGGTTAACCCTTTTCACTTTTAAGACTGCATATCTGAAATCAGTTTCAGAATTTAAATTATGGCAAACAAAAACTCAATTAGAGCTGTGTGGTTCTTTTCTTGACAATGTCATAATCATACTTGACCACTCTGAATGAAGAGGTAGGAAAAAAAGTTCTTTGATTTAAAGGTAGACAGTGTATCCAAGAATATCAATGCAGAGAGACTGAAAATGGACTTTTGAAATAAGTCTCTATAGCATCTGCATAAAAGCATATGCTCTGAGGAATTGTCTGTGCCTTTCCTCACATTTTTTTGTTCACCATTTAAAGAAAATAAACCTACCTCAAAATTCTGAAAGCAATGACTTTTCTCGAGACACACTGCAGTTCAGTTTCTCAAGACACTTTAGTTACTTGACCTTGCAGTAGGGCTCTGAATGACAAATTGATGACATAATATTTTTTCTTATGTAATAAATGGTGAAGCCATTAACATAGGACTATATGACTTAACTGTAGACCAAAGAGAATTAACAGTTTGCTTCTCAAAGAAAAAAGCTCTTATTCAAGCACATGTATCTTCAATAATAGCAGAGGAAATACAAAAAATTACTGTCAAAGTAAATTGCATTTTGTATGAATGCCATCATCTTTCAAATTTACCCCAGCACAATAATCTTTCTTTATTTAGTGGTGTTGCCCTTTTCTCTTTAGAGACCTTTAGTGAAGTTGTCTTTTATATTTCATGTAACATTAAAGTGACTTAAATGATCAGGGATGTGGTAGGTCTGACATTTATTTTTAATTATTAGCATAAATAAGGAGGCATCTATATTCCACACCTGCTGCAATTATAAAAATATATTTTCTTCATTTATAAAACAGAATATGTGCTTCAGGGAGTCAACCAGAGAGATGAGAGGCAGATCTTTTTGGTAATCTCTATATATTTTCAACATTTATTAGATCTGACCACAAAGGACCAACAATGTGGTTTTGATGCCACTGAACTCATGGCTTCTGTGCAGTTTCTGAGAAAGATATGTGCACAGTACTGAAAAAAAATTGTAGAAGAAAAACACTCCAGAAGTTTTTTATCACAGCCTCATATCTACACTGTTAGGGAGTGCAGCCTCACAGACGTTGTACCTCTTCTGAAAAGAGCAGTTTGGTGAGAAAAGCTATGTTAGTCACTAAAAAATTAAGCTAGAACAAATAGAAAAGAAGCCCCTTCAGCCATTTAGACACCATCTAGAAAAGCACTTGAGTCTAAATTTTGGATCACTTTAAAGATGGGGGGTTTTATATGAATCCAAAAAGCTGAGCTACATTTTGCTGAGTAATGCTTTCCATTTTTCATTCCATTTGTATGTGTAAGTCAGCATTACTTATAGAATGTATAAAAAAATACAATAATTACAATTAATCTAATTTGAAACTCCATTTGTCAAAGTGCTCTGCTTTAGTATTTTATACTCCTTTCTCATGCAGGGTGTCCTATTTCTTTTTTCTTACCAAAAAATCTGTCTTGAAATAGTAATGGTATTACCACTCTTGGCAAGACTGGCTACAGCGCAACAGCAGAATCAACTGGTTATAACTAAATTGTTCCTCTTCAAACTACAGTTCAGTAGGTTAGACAGTCTCATCTAACAAGGTTGAGAGAAGTTTTTGTCCTTTTCCATGTTCAGTGGAAGACAGAAACCATCTAGTGTAATATAAAGGAGGCTATTTCCCAAGCTCCTCCTCCTGCTCAGCAATTAACAAAGTGGATTGTGGTATGCTGTAGTGTGAGTGAAGACGATGACTTTCTTTTGGATGTTTTGCATCTGGAGGTTTCCTGTGATCCTCTTAGATGTAAAGGAGCTAAACTCCAAGTCTACTGAGGTCCATGTAGCTCTTGGTCTCTGCTGAGGCTTCTCTATCTTACAGCATGTCAAAACTCTTCAGACTTGCAAAGGTTTTCCATGGTAGTGGCTGTCAATTTGACATATTTGCCTCTCATGCCATACCTAGATTGTCTCTAGCATTTGGCAGAATGCAAGATATTAGTTGAATACCTATTAAAATAAGTTACGGTAATTTACTAATTTAGTAATTTAGTATAAATCCATGAAATTGTTGTTTAAAAGTTTAAGTAGTTAAAGGCTTTTTGATTAATGGTACCTAACAGCTTGTATGTATGAATATTATAATGCTGAGTGGCTAAATTCCAGGTGAAGTGATTGAGTGTGTTCTGAGGGTGCCCATATGTTCCTGGGTGTATATAAATTATTGTTAGTCATGCAGTTTCAGTAATAGGATTATTTTCAGTGATGTCTCTTCCATTTTAATGTCTTCACTTTTCAGTCAGATTCTGGACATCCAAGCATCTTGCATAACTCCCTTTGTAGTTATTCCCTTGTTCTCTTTCGTGTAACTGTCATAACTCAAGAATGATGACAACAAGAATGAAAAGAAAATTTATTTTGATGTCTCAATGAAATATCAATTTACACAAAACAAACCCAAACAACAACAACAAAACCCCATCACCTTTACATTTTAAGTGACTAAAATGTCTACTTTGACTTTGTTGTGACAGGCAATTTCACTTTTAGGATAATGTTTTCACAAATGTTCAACAGCCACATAGGTAAAACTATTTAGATGTCTGTCTTCTGTTTGCTTCTCTTAGAAATAGGAGTCCAGACTATATGTTGAAAGAAACGAGTCTCTAAACTGTTTGCACAATTTGCTCCTCAGGATGTAAACCTCTATGTACCTTAACATTCAGTGAAACTTGTGTTCTTTTGTTACAAAAACACTTCTTGAGAAATTGTTTGAAGTCAGTGAACATAACTGCATGGGCTAGTTTAACAAGTGTGTTACAGTTGTGCTGGCTGTCTTGCTGGCACCCGTAGCCCACCTGACACCTCTGGCTCACACCAAGAGATCTGTGTGGACGCTGAGCTTAAAGAACATGGCCAGAGCTAAAGAGTTTGACTGAGACTTTGCTGTATGGTGTCAGATATCACCCTGACCCACTGTGGGTTTTGACATTTAGTGTAAAATGGAACAAGCTATGAGGGGTGCAATTTAATATCATGCCAACGCAGGGCACAGGGAATGCAAAGGTGGTACCAGTTCAGTTTTGTCCCCAACCTCTGACTTAGGCAATAGTTGCAACCACCATAGAAAGAGCTATATGACATTGTCCTGAAAAACAAACCAAATGTGCTAGACTGACAGTAATTGCTGTGGAATGCTCAAATGCCTCAGTGAAGCAACCAGAAAGGCAGCAACCAGCCATGTCTTCCACTGTTCCCTGTGCTGATGAACCTCACCTGGGATTTGGCAAAGCCATTTTTAGACATAAAAGGTGTCCTCATGCCCTGTCAGGATTTGGCCTCTGTGTTCAGCCTGTTGTCTGGAATTTTGTGAGAAGGATACCTGTCTCTCAGACCCCAGACTGGGACCATACACGTACTTCACACAGGGTGCAGAGCAGCTGTCAGATAGTAACTGCTTTCATTCACCAACCCTCTCCCTCTGTCATTTGCGTATTAGTGTCATTTCTGCCTCGCTTCTCATGTGCTACATATCAGTCTCTAGATGTTCAGTGGAGTTTCTGCACGCAGATCTGGAGTAGGTTTGCTATCAGAAATCAATATTTTAAATGATGTTTTCCCCAGAAGATTATTATCATTGTAAAATCAAAATATTTTGCAATTCCTGAAAGCTCAAAGAATATTCTGTGTATGAGCTGACAGGAAACTGTAATCAAATTGTCAAGAAATTGCTCCTACTGTGGCAAAGTGAGAATGTTAGATTACATGTGTCAGCATGTGAAGATAAAGACTGCATAGTGAACAGCACACTGAAGGCTTGCTAGGAGATGGGAAGTTTATCGCTGTACGCTGTAACCTATTGCAGACAGTTCTGCTACCTCAGCAGTCCTCAGTTTGCATTAAAAACCCTTATAATCAATAAAATGCCTCAGTTTTGTCATTTGGAAGACATTTTAAATTTTCTACCAACTTTATTTGGTCGATTAAACTGAAGACTAATTGTTATTCCAAAGGGTTAAGTAATAAAAGGTGTGGAATACAAATATATGTACACTAGTTGTTTACTGACTTTAATATTATTATCACTTCTCTAATCTCTTCAAACAGGCACCCAAATGCATGCTGCTGTGATTATTTGAGTAAGAAAAATAGCTCATTTATTCAACATATGCATTGGCTGCTAGTCTGTGTTTTTAGATGTTTAAAGATTTATGTTCAAATTATCTTTCTCCAGTTTTCCTGTCCTTTTGCCTGTTCTTCTGTAAACTCTTCAATCTTCCTACTTTCTGTGTCTGCTCCGCACAGTGGATGTTCACTGAAAACATCTCACCAGTGG
Source organism: Nesoenas mayeri (assembly GCF_963082525.1). Classification (NCBI taxonomy): domain Eukaryota; kingdom Metazoa; phylum Chordata; class Aves; order Columbiformes; family Columbidae; genus Nesoenas; species Nesoenas mayeri. The sequence goes on along the minus strand of NC_137554.1, from coordinate 15,774,069 downwards.
TTGGTTCTGAACTTGGGGGCTGTAACTTGAAACATGCTGAGAACCTGAACTCTCACTAAATTCAGTCAGAATTAATGACTCATCACCCTGCAAGATCAGGCTTGTGGGGCATGTTCTCAAGCAATCCAATCATTCCTCTAGCTCTTTCTCTTTTACAGGTAGGATCAGAAAAGGGATTTTCAGGAGTGAAAATAACCAGATTGTCATTCAGGCTGGTTAACTGCAGCACAGAACAGGTACTTAACGTCAGTGGAACAAATTCAATCATTTTAGAAAAGTACGGTATTTAGCCACTTAACTAGTACAGACTTTTTTGTCTGACCCTGAAATAGCTTACAATTCTCTAACAAATTTTGAAAGGGAAAAAAAAATAATACGCGACAGAAAGAAGAAAATAAATAGTATACAATCAGAATTAGGTGACTAATGGTAGCTTAAACTGGTATTGTACATTGATAAGATGACTGACAAAGGCAATACACTATATATTTCATCATTTTGGTTAGCAGGGAAGTATTTGGAAGGGTATTCTTTAAAAAAATCTTGAGGGAAATACAGTAGAGAATCACAAATACATGAGAACTGGAAACATCATTCATGTTTAATTTAATGTCAAGAAAAGAAAAAAATGGATAAATTGAGAATGTTTAGCTTGATTTAGAAATAGCTTTCTAATATTCCTGGAGTAAGGACCTGGAGCATCCTTCCAGCAAGACTAGTAAGTGGGAAATTAAGCCATATGGCTGCAGGGGAAAACAGAGAGGGGCTGAAAGATCTTTCCTCTGACTTCCACTAGAAAGGGCAAAGCAGCCAGGCTTGGCTGTGCCTCTACTTTCCTGTTAGAGGGTGCAGCAGGTGGACAGTCACCTTCATACTAAAATTAAGGTAGACTTACTTTTAAACTGGAGATTAGGCAGCTAGTAAGACAATAATGTAAGTCAGGTCTGGGACTAGATTGGGTGTCCAGTGAGTCAGTTCCGTACTGACTTACATATTGTATTCTGAAGAGCACATTCTTTCTTAGAATTATTGTATGTCTGGTGAGTGCATTTAGTCATGCTTTGAAGGGCAAAATCTGTACCTCTGTAATCAGTATAGCTCATTGTGGCACTAGAGTGTATCATTTGGAGAGTGTGTATTGTGGAGCAGTTGGGTCTAGGCTTGTACATCTACTTAGTACCTAGCAGGGGAACAGACTATAGATTTGGCTTCCTTTGCTGCTTATGGAGGTCACATGCATTTATAGCTGAATCGCAGCTCCATTAAAACAAAAGGAAGACTACAGATGAAAGACAGTAACCTCTTGATCTGGAGAAAATATTGTTTTTCAGGGTCTTGAAGGCTTATCAAATGCTAGAGGCTGAGACTCAGAGGAACAGAAAGACTGAAGCTGTGACTGGTCCAAGATCTGAGTGCAATGCTAGGAAAAAAAATATTGCTTCCACTCCAAGCTACTGTTTCTTATAGCTGAGCACTTCACTCTCTTCTCTCTCCTTTATCCCTCTCCATGAAAACACTCTTTTCCTGCAGTCAGCAGCAAGGTATATCTCCTCAATATAAGCGATTTGAGAATGTTACTGAAAAAGGTATGATTTTAACATGTAGAAAAAAATGATCATCGATCACAGTATTCTAGAAGAAGATTGGAGTTTTAATTATAAAATGAAAGTTAAGAAAAACTTGTGGGCTGAAATCTTGCTGATTCAAGGGCAGTACACAGTAATTGGTCTGAATTGACCTGCGATCTGCAGGTTGTTTCATTAGTCAATTAGTATTCATTGTCAATCACGGTCTCCTCATCCCAAAGGTTTATCAACTCTATTCCACTAAGTAAATGCATCCCTTCAGTGAAGGTAAGATTCCACTTAAATATGAGAGGAAACTTCTTCAGAGTGAGGGTGACAGAGCACTGGAACAGGCTGCCCAGGGAGGTTGTGGAGTCTCCTTCTCTGGAGACATTCAAAACTCACCTGCATGTCTCCCTGTGTAGCCTCATCTAGGTATTCCTGCTTCATCGGGGGGATTGGACTAGATGATCTTTTGAGGTCCCTTCCAATTCCTAACATTTTGTGATTCTGTAAAAATTTGTTGATCATCTTGGTTGACGACTGAGCAGCTCATCATTTCTGTGTCACATGAGCCTGAGCAGTGAATCCCTAGCTACTTCCTTTGTGCTGCCCCAACAGGAGCTGCAAATGAGTAGGAATTAAATAATAATTACTGTTGCTTGGGTTGAAACTGCTTACTTGTGGTTTATTTTTGCACAGTTCTCCAAACTGCTTCGCTAAAAAGGCATTTAAAATGTTTGTTGTATTGCTGGGAAGGATAGCCTGCCAAGGGCTATTATGATGATAAAATAAATGACAGTGACTGTACTTTGCCTTTAGAGTCTTTCCTTAGAGGACCTTAAGCAAACATCTTCCTGAAATGAATCCTATACAGGACCTTCCTTCATCTTCCCATGTCCTTCAGTTTCTTTGGTAATGAGCAGAATTTTAGCATTAGAAGAATGACTTTGTAGTATAATTCAGGGAGGAGTCTTTGTCATACATCTTAATAATTTATCATGCTTTTGATTAGAATTCTAAAGGATCAGTATATAAGAGTAAACAGGCTCAGGGAGACAGCTCTTTGCACACGTTAATTTTGCAGCAACTGAATTGGTCTTCTGTCATTACAACTCAACGTGTGTAATTGCAAGATCATAATTTTGGGGAAGTTGCTACTGCCAAATATCTTACAAAATGACTGTGTATCAGTTATGCAGTTTAAAACAAGAACTACACCTTTTGTTGTTAACACACAAAGGAGGAAAAACCTGGAGTAAAGAGACCTTAAAACATTTATAAGTGAGAAGTGAGTTACAATCTCTTTTCTAAAATAAGAAAGAGGTGGGTTTTTTTGTTTTGTTTTTTGTTTTCAGTTTGGTGTTGTGTTTTGTTTTGTTTTCTGAATATAAGCCAGCCATTAGATATGGGCAGAGTAGTTCAGATAAAAATAGAATTAAACTGAACTAATATTTAATATTCAAAAATACTGGAGGCATGAGAAACTGATAATCATTTTTGCATATCTCTGTATCACCTGGGGTTAGTAGGGACTAAAAACCATGGGAATGCGCATAAATAAGGTAATTCTGGAGAGGGAAAAGTTCTAGAGATCTAACCTTAGTGATTTGGGGTATGACATTTATTTTTGTGGTCTTAGGTTTTTTTTGTCTTTTTGCTTCTGCATGTGTAGTTTGGATACTCAGTTGTGTGTGTGCTTGGGTTTTTGGAGAGTTCCTTCCCACCTCCCAAGACTGTTTGCAGAGAGCTTTCTGGGTGCAATGCACTTTTTGTCATGGTCTTGTCTGCTGTATTATATACAAAGAGCTGTGGCAGGAAATGGTATGGAAGAAGAGCATCCCAGTATCAGCTTCTGGAGAAAGAAATGCCTGCAGTTGTTTGTGAACCTGGCTGCCTTTGGGAATGGTGCACTTTGTAATGTACTTTGTCAATGGTAAAGAAAAAGGTGATGGTTCATAATTCCCTCTGGCACACTTCTTACCAGAACTGACAGCAGAAGTGAGTGATCTCTGACAATGCAGAGCACAAAACCTGTGACTTCTACCGAGTTTGTGACTGAGTGCAATGACAGGAGCAAACCCAGCTGCTGGATGTTAATGGTACCTACTTGTACCTTATCAGCATACTGTTCTTAGTTACAACAGACTTCTTGCTGCTGGCAAAAAATCCATTTGGGAGAGAGCTGACAATTGTAGCTGGGGAGATAAAATTACAGTGTTATGGAATCAACCCCTTGAGAAGCTTAACAGTTTTGGAGCATAATGGAAGTGAGATAGTGCAAAAGAGGGTTGATTTATTTATTCCTATTAGAGAAAGCTAGAGGTTAGGTTCTGGTCTAAGATGCAGTGATAGAAGCCAGGAATCACCTCTGGAATACCATACATTTTATGAAATATGACTAAAAATCTCACCTTGTAGCTGTGGTGACTTGAGTTCTGCTTATGGAGTTATGTTTACACTTTAAATAATACATGTTCAAGTGTTTGACTCATGATTTCTTGGAACCAGTTCTGCTTCTACCTATAGATATCTAGGTAGAGCCAGGTGTGTCTTGTCGATTTTGACTAGAGCCCCATACTCAGACCAGCTTACTGCCCAAAGGCAGGAGAAGCCTGGCCCATAAATGTGATTCTCTGTGCCTTTGTAATCCAAGTCCCTGTTCCAAGAGCACTGATTGCCTGCTAATGTTTCAGGTATGAGGATAGCAGTAAAGACAGCAATTACGGTGGAAATGGAACCAGGCACAGCTAAGAAAAAAGCTAATTAAAAATGAAGGGGATGAGGAGACTGGAAGATGTAATGGTCCCAGAAAACATTTTGGTCCTAGAACAAAGGGTATCTTTTGAAAGGTTTTCTTAAAAGTGTTGTCAACATAAGTTCATTCTGTTCTGTAGATATCTCGTTCTGTTTTGTGTATCTGTCACAAAACTGCTGGTCACTGTGTAATTGTTGCCATGTCATCTTGTCCATCTGGATGTTTTCTCTTCTTCAAAGTGATTTCATTTATTTCAGTAACATAGTTATCGTATGGATCTCCTTTGTTGCATTCTCTAAGAACCCTTTCTCAGTGCCCAAACAGGGTTGAAACTATCCCTCGTGAATCAAACACAACGTAGCTTCATAAACAGCATTACTGAAAAGACACTTTGTGGTTTCAAGTACCCACTTTACTAGCACGACTGTTCTTGAGTAATAAGGGCTGCATTTGATTCTTAGGGAACAATTTGAGGGCCAGGGTCTAGACTCAGTTACACTAGGATGAATGTAGAGGAGTATCACAGAAGTCAGTTGTTGTTATGGTTTTGTACGGGTGAATCAAGATCAAAATGTTTTTCTCTGTACTGCAAATAGGGCTCTCCCAGGCCCAATATGTAGATCATATTTGTTAAGAACTTAGTATCAAATAGAAGAAATCAGTATTTAGCAACCTGAGAGAAATTAAAGTGGAATTTAGTAATTTTTGTAAGATATTAAGATTTTTTTGGCCAACTTCCAGTTGTTTGTTTGTCCTTTTTCTATAACACTATTTCATACATCTTCGTATTTTATTTGTGAAAAGAAAGATCAAAAAGAGTAGTAATATCTACTAACATTTTTATGGTAACAGTTACGGCAGTTTTAGAAAATTGTCATGCCAGTCAGTGTGTTAAGGTAATTTGAAAACATTACAACAAGATGAAAAAAAATAAATCCTTTATGCTGATCATGGCTGCTTGACCAGCAGGAAACCTGAGTTTTCATTACTGTTAGTGTAACAGGCCTGCAGTTACACTGCCTCACTACTTCACAAATAAAATATGAGAGGCTCTTTGAAAGAAGATTGAGAAACTTAAAACCAAGAATATCACCTATTATAACTTCTGGTTTTGGGACACTTTTGTCTGAGCCCCTACTGCTGAGACCAGAGCCTGATTTATTTTGAGCTGCACAGCAATGTGCCGCATCCTTTTATTGAAGAGAATTAAAGGCAAAGAACCTAAGGATATTTTGTCAAAAATCGTGCAAGAGTCTCTGCTAGAGTTTGAAATGTGTTTGTATGTGGTGCTTTTGTTGTTGTTTTGGGGTTTGTGTGTTTTGTTTGTTTGTTTTTCATCTCATCAAGAGCCTGGGACGTGTTGTAATGCTGCTGAGGTGCTTCTAGCCTGCACCCTGGGCAAGGCAGTGTCCCCTGCCATTTTGTGTCCTGTTCCTCTTGCCTGGCCCTCCTCCCTCTCATCTCAGTGTGGGCAGAAAGTTGTGATTCTCTTGAGATGAAAAGAAGAAAATGTTACTTTTTCATCTTCAATGTTTTAGTGACTTTAATGAGCACAGCAGGTACAGGAGAAGGGCTGGAACTGGCTGAGAGGGAGAGGTTGCTGTGGGATTGCCCTGGAATGTTGAGGTGGCACATAGGGCCATGCCCTCAACCAGGAGCTTTGCTGAGGAAGAATGAGGCTCCCCCGCAATGCTTGTTTTCCTCCCCAGGAAACAAGGAGACCTCATCACAGAAGTCATTGAACCACAAAGTCTGATCAGTTTACATGTGCTTTCAGCCCAAGTGACTTCCCTCAAGGGTTGTTTGTGGAGTCACCTCTGCCTTGACCCCATTTTCCAGAAGGGTGCGATGTGGGTGACCATGCATCAGGGATAGCAGAAAGGGGCCATTGGCCAAAAAATCTGGGTAAGGGCTTTGGAGATTTGCAGGGGATGTCCCCAGGAAGTGAGCTGTTCCTGAGCCAAAGCTTCCTGACTGATGCAAAGACTAACTGCTCCTCCCTTGAGAATGCCTGCTTCTGGGCTGGTGCCAGTGTCTCTCTGCATGTAGGATTTAATCTAGAGAACAGGCTCAAGCTCCCAACCCGTGGTTGTCTCTAGGAGGACAAAGGTGTTGGCTTTGCCCATCCTGTTTAGCAGGCTGATCACAGGAGCTGACACCTTGGACACCCTCTGCCCATGAGGGAGCAGATGCATAAGCCAGGGGAGTGCGGGTCTGCAAAATCCTTCTCACACCTACACAAGGAGCAGTGGGAAAAGAGAAACAGGAGCAGCCTGTCAAAAAGTTAAATCTTAAAGCATCCTTAACAGGAGAGTGGGAGGGAATACCGTTTAATCTCAGAGTTTTACCACTCTCTCAGGAGAGAGGAGTGGAAGAGTGAGGAAAGTACATAGTGACATGCCCTGTAACATGGCAGAGAAATGTACTCTTCTTTACACTGCAACATTGTTAAAAAGCACCAGTTATTGACTTGTGTTCTGTTGTGGCCAAGTACTGTACGAACACAGCAAAACCCCTGTAAACGCCTGGGGATGGGAGCTGTCTATGTAAACTGCGGAGTGTAGACTCCTTTTGTGGTCTAGCAAGCTGGCTTTCCTGCAGTTTCCATAAAAATCAGAAACAGGTGCCTGTTTCAAGTGTGTTACAAGTAGTGCTCGGCTTGTCACATCCTCTGTAAATGTGTGCACTGTGTGTGCGCCCAGGGGGCTCAGCTGCTTTTTCCACAGTGATTTACCCATCGGGCTTATCTGAGGTTTCTGTGGATTTACAGCAAATAACTGAGCAAATAATTCTCTAAGAATCAGAAGTTTTTACAACTTGTTACAGATCCCTAGATTTATCAACAGTTATTAAAAATGGTGAAGATTGTTGGTGCACAAGACATTAGTATATACTGTTCTCATAATACAGCAAGAGCAATTCATTGCTGTCTTTCCCATAGCTTCTGGTACAAAGAAGAGATTAATGTAGGGTCCATTTAATCTAATCTTTGCTCCGAATGACATTTTAGGTGTGTCTACACAATTCCCTGTGCCATTTGAAGTGCAGTGAGCCATCCACAATGGGCAGGGCATCATCATGTGGAAATGGTTCTTCATGTCTCAAAAGCAATGTGTTCCCCTTAGCACTGTGCAGCTGGTACCTGCCAGTTTTGGTAGTGGTGTAATTGTTGTCTGAGTTTTTTATTGCTATATGGTGTTGATTTGTCCTATGGGACTTCCATGAGTGATTTTTGTTGGGGACTTTGCAAAGATCCAACAAAGGTGTTTGAATTGGTGTGGATAGTACTTATGAGCTTAGAGAGCAGAACACCCACATTGCTTTAGTGGCTATAGTCCTGCTTCCTAGTATAGTTTGGAAACGGTTAACTGCTTCTTTCACAGCCCATTTCCTAAATATGAGGGCTTTGGTGGATACAGTTTGCAGTACCTATTAGGAAGTGACCTCACAGAATATCAGCTCTTGAAAGATCCTTATATTCAGCAGCTGGGAATACCTACTTGATAAAGTGTTGTTTTATTGGCTAATCAGGAATTTCAGCATCTTCTAGGTTTGTGGTGTGTGTGTTTTTGTTTGTTTGTTTGTTTATCTCTAAGGAGAAAGCATGACTTCACGTAGTTGAAAACATCATGTCTTTTACTATTTGGAATCTTCTGAGTGTGTATCCTCATCCTGATGCTGAAGGATAGAAGTGTACAAATTATATTACCTTGAAATATAGATATACCAATACCTCTGAAAGTCTCTTTTTAAGCCTTGAAACTTTTCAGGGAACAGGAACAAACCACAAAATAAATATTACAGTGCATTCTTCACATTGTAGGTTAAATTTTCCTTAGCATCGGTACAGAGGTGTTCTCAATTGCTCCTTCCACCCCACCCCACGCCCCCAGGTTTCTGCTCATTTTCGAGTGCAGGCAGAATGAGTGCATTGGTGAGAATGTGGAAAACATTTGTACAAAGTTACTGCTATGTAAGTGGCACAGATTTGGAATGACCTAGAAGGTACAAGAAAATGCTCTGTCTCAGCTGTGCTGCTCAGCTGAGATAATGTTGCTTTGGTTCACTTTCCCTTGCTTGAACAGTGGTGAAATTTTGGGCAAGATGTTGTACCTTCCTGTTTCCTTCTAACCCTATAAAGGCATCGTCATAACAAGAGCCTTACCTATTCCAAGGAACAATCTGCCTCTTAGTGACCAAGCAGTGACTGTGCCATGCTGGGCTTTTTGTGGCTCAGCTGTTGTCCTGCCACAGCCCTTCTGCACTGCTGCAGCCTGCCCCACCTCTGCAGCCTCCTCCTGAGCTGCTGCTGGGTTTACCCCTGGCTCATGTACTGGCTTTGCCCCTGGCTGCACAACTGCAAACCCCATACTGGGGGGCTGACAGTTTTCATGGGAACTGATCGCTACCAACATGACACTTGTCTCTCACTGCCCACCTGCTTTTTCCTGACAGGTGGCTATAGCTCTTGGTTTAATGCAGGGAACTGAATGATACACAACTGTAAAGATTACAAACTATCTGGTGTGCAACACCTGCCCCTGATTACCATGTGCTCCAGTCAGTCCAAGCAGCATCATGAGCAGGAGCAACCTGTTGGGAGTTCAATCAGGTCCTGATGAAAACAGGATAGCTACTGTGGGACATGTATTGGGGGTAGCCAAACTGCAGCACTAGAAAGGATGTCCAGGGTAGGATGCTCATCTCCCTTCTGCTGGACACTGGGGAGAGATTTGATTTCCCTTTTCTCTTTGTCCTTTTGTTGTACTTTTTTTTCACCAAACTAATTTTATCCATTAGAGTCAATGTATGCCATTAGCTATGTACCCTACTAATAAATCTTTGTGTGTTTGGGCCTCTCTCAACATCCTTTGTGTTACAATTAGCACGTTAGGACTCAGTATCTGTTGGAATAGTTGGCTGTAGTACAGTAATACAATATCACAGAGCTCATTTGTAAAGGCTGTCAGATGTTACTGTAGCACCACATAACCTTTTCTAGAAGTATGGGAGACCTGAGAATTTTGCAAATAAACTGAAGAGGAAAAACTTCAACTTCTGTTCATTTATAGTTAGGATGCTTGGCCAGTGCACACTTCAGATAAAGCAATAAGCTTTCAGTTTCTGTGTAACTATGCACAGCAAGTCACCCGGTTGGTCTATCTGGATTTAGATGAGAAAGGAGTTTCTTGTCAGTAATCCAAAGAATGCTCTATGGACTAGATTTTTAAAAGAAAAGTCATTATCTGCAATACAAGCCAGATTTCCTTCAAAAGCTTATCCCCAGTTTAGGCACCAAAACAAAGTGACCACAGTAAGTCAAAATGCTCAGTGGAGGGGAATGTGTGCAGAGTTTTGATCTCTGTGGCACTGCTGGGGCAACAGGGAGGGAGAAGCTGCTTCTGCGGAAGTGTCTAAATATGACCTTAGAATATTGAAAATCTGTCCACAAATGAGGGTGCTGAGCCCTTGAAAATAACTCCCTGAGCTCTTAGGAAAGCCTGGTCCTGCATCTGTTTGATCTGCAGATGTTGAGAGTGAGCTCTTGCTGTGCAGATTTGCATTCTTTGTTGAATTTATTTAGAATTGGTTATCTCGTTTTGTAATTACGCCGTGTGTGTTAAAAGTATAAATACATTTGGGGGAGTAAGAAAATTATTATTAATCTGTTAACACGCTATTGCGAATCTCTTTGGTGTGTTTTGCATCATTTTCTGTTTTGTTTGAAGAATGTATCTTTTTCACAGCAAATAATACAGTTTATTTAAATGCTGGGAGAAACTTTGTTCATTGTTAGTGCAGCAGTATTTACTAGGAAAGTGGTTGTTCTACAATTTTCACTTTGTCTAATTTCAGAGAAGTAAGGTAAAGAAATAGTTACAAGTAGACTGTGTCTGAGAGCATTTCCACGCCACACAAGCCCTTGGCTTTACTTCCTGGTGATGTTGATAAAAGAGCTCTGCTCAAAACTCCCTTTCAGCCTCATCAGATCAGGAAGTCACTGCAGGGCCCAAGAGTTCTCTGTGGCAGACTGTGGTCTGCCTTTACCTGACTTATTATATTTGACTTATTTTGTTACTTCCTTTGTAACAACACAAAAAATCTGGGATGTTGCGAGGGGATCCTGAGAGCGCTAGCCTGCACTGGGGAGAATGAAGGCAAGCTAATAGCTCAGTGAATGTTGTGCACAACTGTTATCAGTGCACTCAAGAATGAGGATGAGTCTTGTAATCAATTATTTCTTCAATGTTTTCCAGAATGAAAGCCCACTTATGCAGACACTGGGTTTGTGCCATGAATACAGAGAGTAAAATACTCAGTGATCCTCTGGCTGAAAGAGTTCAACCCATATATGGAACTGTGGTTATTATTAATGATACACTTTACTCATTGTTATAAATAATTTGTGGTTTTGCTAAAATGGTGCCTTGACTCATTGCAAATCATAACATACTTTTGATATATACTTTAATGACGGGTGTAATCTTTAAAATCTTTTAATTTTGTTCTATAGATTCTTATGATTGTGTTGATAAACATTTAGATGTAAACTGTCACATATGGCTTAGATGGTGTGCATTACTTCTTGGTTTCTATTGCATTGTTGAATAATTTTCCTGAATATAGGCAGTACGGTAACTGAGCAGACCTTTATGTTATGCTATTTCCAATTTGCAACAAGGTAAACACTGGGAGTCAGATTCTCTTCTGGCACAGTTTTGACCTCACTGGATGTACCCTAATGGAGAATATCATCCTCCTTATGCAGAAATACTTTAAAATGATCACATTTTTTTATCTGTAGATATTCATTAACTTAAGGGAACATCTTAAACTAGTCCTGTGGTGAACCTTTTAATACCTGGAGAAACAGGAGTATTGAGAGCATGACATCTGTCTGATAAATAATTACTCATTCTTCTTGATGCCAGGGATTCGAAGATTAGGTCACTCAGCTTAACCAGTGATAACTTGCCATCCATTAAATGCAAAGACTGCTTCTTTTTGAGACCCCTTTGACTCATAACCTGTGTTGTTGTATAATAGATACCACTCATCTCTAACTTCTGTACATCCCATGGATAGCCTATGTTGTCTGTAAGTTATGTGTAGTCTTTCCTGTTTTGTGAATTGTTCCTGTGGTAGAGAATAGAAATAATGCTGTTCCCCATTTCTGTAAGTCTTTACTGAAGAGGGAAGACTTGTAGAGTAACTGTACTGTCCCGCCTCTCTCACAAAAAGAATGTGCAGTGAAAGGTGGGTGAATGGGTTACTTAGCAGTATGCATTTTCCTGCCTGGTGCCTGGAGAGAGCTTTTTCTCTCAATCTCACACCCCTTACAAACACTGGTCAGTGTATGCATGTATTTTACATGCAAGGATATGAGAGACAGATGTAAGTTATGACTTCTTTAAAAACAAACAAACAAACAAAACAAAAACCCACAACACCAAAAATCAAAACCAACTTCTGATGCTTGGATGCCTCAGTTTTTCTGTAAGTGATTGAAAAATGACTTTTTTCAAGAAATCCCATGGAGTTTTATCCTTGTCTGCATTTTCTACATTTCTATAGGCCTTGGACTAAGCTTTCTAAGTAGATTAATATTTGAAAGGTTTGTTTTTGTTGTGTTTTCTTTTATAGGTTGTTATTACTTGGTAGTATTTTCAACAATCCCATTGTGATTTTTGTAGAAGGATAGGGAGAGATGCTATGTTAGTTTGCAGGCAGTAAAATGTGAAGAAAGACAAATAAAAAGAATAGTTTGGATTTGGTGTTTCACAATGATAAGAGATTGAGATCATATTGTGGGTTTAATGTTGACATAACCCAGGGGCACTTGTAGAAGGTGGTGAAATTCCTGCAGTGCAGTGTGGATTCGGGCTTTTACTGACCTAGTACAGAATAAGTAATAAGTCCATGTGGTGCCATTTCAAAAAGGAAAAACAAGAAGGGAAGTTAACCAAAACACCAATCAAAACAGAAAGAAAAGTATTTCTGACAGGCAAGAAAAAAAAAACATGATTTCATTCATAATCAGCCTTGGAAATAAGAGGATCTAATCCCAAGGCCTGCTTTTCTTGTTATGGTGTTTCATCTGAAATGCACAACATAAGTTTTCTCTGCCACTACCTTCACATAAGATTTTGACATTTGCAGTCAAAATGTTACTATAATAATTTATTGTTCTTTGTGCAGTAATTCTGGGTATCTTTTCAAAGGATACTCCCACGGAAAGTTCATGTTTTACTCTTGTATTCTATAGTATTCCCAATCTTTTTTTCTGAGTGGTTACAATTAGCTTGGTAAACTTCTACTCTGACTTTTAGAGCATGTTTTATTTGACTTATAGCACTATTATAATATTATTTGAGTTGGTTAAAAAGAAAATAGCCATTGGTGTTATTACATAAAAATTTTGCAGCAAATTAAGTTTCAACTTAACAATTTCAGATAACACTGTCAAATGCTTAAGGCAAGTGTGTCTTGATTTGATTTCACTTCGGCAAAAAAAGGTGAGAGAAAAAAAAAAAAGGCTGTCTGCAGTTATTCTTTTCCTGGGAAGCAGGCTTGTGGAATTAGGAGCTCTATGAACACCTGCAGCAACATTCAGTATTTCTCATATACTCAAAATCAGCAGCCACACAAAGTGCTTTTGCCCAGGAGACATGTTCTCCAGTGAGCTAAACAAGAACTACAGATAACCTCCAATAACGTTAGATAGGGTGTATCTCCACAGGTGATTACTGTGCAACTTATACTGTTAATAGGTATGCATCCCTGGCATGTCTACGTGCTCAGTTCTATGCAGTGTGCTAATGAGTGCAATGTACAATGGCTTGTGAAATGGTCTCTCTCAAACTGGTTCCTCAAGTGCTCCAGCAGAATGAAGGCTCTTGAACTTCTGTCTTTCATTTAGGCACTTCCATGTGTGAGACATGTGACTGTATAGATATAACAACTCATTTGTAGATAAAGTTTATAGAAGGATATCCACTATTTCCTATAGTTATTTCAGGAACCCAGACTGACTAGTTCACCTGTAGTCTATTAAGTAACTAAAGTATTTTTTTTAATAATCAAGATATAAACTTAAAAGCTTTATAGCGCAACTTTAAAATAGGCAAAATAGATCCTGCAGATGCATTCACAGTGTTAAACAGCATTTAACAAGGCATCGTCTATTAAAATCATAGGTTGCTGTCTGGAAAAGAGCAGCAAGAGTGTAGTGGTAAGGAAAATAAATCAAACAAATGCACATTGAATCTTAGCTATGAATCTGGCCTTAGGCAATTTGGCACCAGTTTGCACCCTTGGAGAGCAGCTGCATTGCAGAGGAGCTGCTCTCTGACGGGCGGGTGGCTTTACAAGCCTGTTCAAGGCTCCACTGCAGCACTCTGCCAAATGTCTCCTCTGCCCAGGGACAGGTGCTGAATCATATCTCTCTTGGTCAAACAGGAGCCATCTGCTTCTGTACCATCACTGTCCTTTCCTGGTGGTGTTGGCCTCCCTTCTGTGATGGAGACACTGCAGGATAATTGTGATTCTGGACCTAAAAAGAGGGATTGATGACTGCCCAGACAATCTAATCCTGTATTCTAAGTCACATGTTTGTTTATTTATTTTTTTTTTTCCTCCCCTGTTAGCACGGTGAGATTGTCATTCCTTTCACTAACAAGCTCAAATGAGAAGATGATTCTGGAACTACTGGTATAATATCTAAACCTTTTGTAGAACTGGTTTTTAACCAACACCCTGAGGTTGCATAAACTTCTGAATTTAAGCAATAAGCAGTGGGTTGGGAGCAGTGGTTAAACAGGATGATAAAGTCAGTCTTATAATAAAGGAGGAGAAATCCCACCTGACTGAAGTCTGGGTTGTTCCTACAGCTCCAGAAAAGGGTCAGATAGCTCATATTCAGTTCTTGGTGGTTATGAAGTGCAGTAAAACAGCAAAACATAGGTCCTGTGTGGTTTCATCTTTAGTGGCATTGTCTGAAACTGTCCTGCTTTAATTCCTTCTTAAAGATGTAAACGTGACTTGTACTTGATACTTTTGTGACTGAAGTTTTAAATTGACACAAGGATTCTACAGAAAGGGTGGTTTTGGGGGAAGGGAGTTGACTGTGGCCTAAAATAAATGACTGGTCTCAGACTCCCCAGGGCAGCTCGCTTTTCTTGGGCAGTGCAGGACACCAAGCTTCATATACTGACAAATGTTTTTGAAGTGTTACTAGCTATATTAAAACTGCAAATGCTTACAGTAGCCCTATTTTAGCCACTTACCTGTAGTTTTCATGTAGTCATTGTTTGTTCCCATTATTTTCCTGTAGCTCAGCAATTCTCTGCCATGAAAATAGTGCACAGAAATAATATTGACAAAAAAAGGGAGGATAGATTGAAAATATCTATAGATGTAAACACTTATGCATCCCACATTGGCTATTACTATACAACATGCCAATTAAACAAGTCGTCATTGATAACTGCTATAGGTGACTTGAAAATATTGCAAAACAGCCACTCAATCTGTAAAGAGCACTGAAGAACAAATGCAGGAAAACATTCTGGTACAGGGAAGTATATATTTAGTTTTAAGCATCTTTAAGCATTCTCACTAAATATCTTAGGACTTACTTGCACACACATTTAAATGCTTTACCAAATTATGACCTAAAGCTCTCCAGCTACCAGGGGACAAGAGTGAAAATAAGAAGTGCATTTAATAAGAAAAATATTTTAAAAGAATAAAAACAACAACGATGCTGGATGTGTTCCTGGGTTTAGTGAAAGGCCTCTTACCTTGCCCATTCATTCATTAATCCAGGAGGAATTAATGAACTTTGGTTGTCACTCACCTCTTCCAGATGAAGAGTAAACCTGTGCTTCTGAATGGCACGTGAAGATCTTGGATACCTCCCTTTGCCTTTTATAAGCACAGAGGTGTTCTTCCACTCTGGGAAACAAAAGGTTGGATCCTTATTTAAGGCCAGCCTAAATTTTGCATTTTGCCAGTCTGAACAAGGACTGATACCTGTCCTGGGCTATTAATAATAACTAATTATTCCATTTCTCAAAAATATGTTATTCTTATTTATTGTAAAACGATTTATGACATTTTATACATAAATAAAACTTGCATTTGAAAAGCTATTAATTCTTATTGACAGTGGTGAAAGAAAAAGTTCTTAACTCATTTCTAGATGCTATGAAAATGTTTTGAAAGTTTTTATAATAAAAATAAGCTTCATAGCAGAATACTAGCCTTCTACAAATACCTTTTCCCTGTGAAACATTCGATAGCAAGAAAATTCTGGCTGAAATCAGCACAAAGAAAAAATATTAGATTGTTGTCAACTAGAGCAGAGTGCCTGCCAGAAATATTTAAAGCAGGTATTGATTGAGATACCATCTTACAATCTTGGCAGCTAGATGACTTTTACACTGAACAAGGAAAGCCAAAAGGCTAAATCCTTCGAAGAGAAGGGTGTTCAAAAACCTTCTCAGACTCATGACCCAAGAGCAATCTTTTCAGAGTACTTCTGAGTGAAATAGCCACTTATTGATTCAACAGGCTTTCTTGCTTTCCTTGTCTTTAGTTTCCTCTGTTGTTCTTCAGTTCAGCCATTTGGGGGCTTTTCAGGAAATCTCAAAGAGGAAATATCTGATCTCTTGCTTTGCAATTTCTTATTCCCAGTCAGAATACCTTGTTAAAGTGTTAAGAAGTCTGAGAGCACAGAAGTAATTTCGGGATGAAGAACATTTGAAGAATATTATATGCATGTTGTGTATATATACTGTGTGATTTTGTGTACTTACATGTATTTAAATATATATTAAAAAAACTCAAAACAACAAAAAACCAAACAACCACAAAACCAACTTGCAGTATTCTCACAAAGTTTAAAATGTTGTCAAATCCACTGTCAAGGCTGAATGCCAATGAAACCAGAGAATTTTGGATGACAGAGGTGTGTGGTTAAGTTCACCCTGGCAACTTCTGTGCTGTTCTTGTTAGTAGGACTACAAATAGCATTTTTTGCCGTTTAGGGGATTAACTTGAGAGGAGGAGCACTTGCAATGTGCAAGATACTGTCATTTTGTGGGGACTTCATAGAAAGTTTGCCTAAAGCATAAAGCTAGATTGTCAGCTAAGGTGAATTGGTCTCTTTTCTCCTGAAAGCAATGGGCTGTGCCACTTGTGTTAACTGAGTAATCCGAGTCAATTTTTTATGAAGAAATACCAGATCAGTGTGGCTGCTGCTGCCCCATGGCAACTGGAGTCTTAGTTGGTGGTGTGGTGTGTGTGGTGATTTTTTGGTTTGTTTGTGGTGTGTTGTGTGTTTGTTTGTTTGTTCGGTGTTTGTTTGTTTTGTTTTCTCTCCCAGAACACTTCTATTCATTGATGATTTTATTCACTGAGGTCAGTCAGAGCTGTAGCTCTTGCTGAGCTTTTTAGGAATGTGTTATTTGGTGTATATAAACACAGCTTTTGGAATTGAGAAAAATGAGGCAAATCAAACACTGAAAGACTTTTTTTTTTTTTCCTAAACCATGTGATCAATACTTACTTTTTCTGAAGGACTGAGTTACAAAATAACAAGCACAGAATACAAATAAAAAACATGAAATGGAAAGAAGCATAGGAGAAATTTGGAAGAAAGGGGTGGGGAAGGAACACAATCAAGTTTATAACAGTCTTTCTGGTTATGATCAGATTTTTTTTAATCAATTCAGGCACTTAGGAGTATATGGTTTATATTTACCTCTTAGTGTTGGGTTCAGGAGTGAAGATATGGTATTTTATTTGGTATTCTAGAGCCATTTACTTCATTTTCATCTTCTTTTTGTTTCCTTTGGAAGGCTTCTATTTTAATACAGCTTTTTGGAGCAAAAATCTGTAACCTTTTAAATGTAAGTTTCATCTTAAATTGACCCTACAAAACAAAGAACTGGAAGACTTGAATTAAAACTGGTTGGGTACATCTAAGCTTCCATCTGTAGCAGCACATTTTTACCCAGTGTAGGTTATTCTCTGAGTGGCTGAGATCAAGGTACAAATGTTTTTATGAGGACCTGGCTTGAAACAACTCAGCCGAGGGCTTTTCCAAGGTGCCTGTCCCACTCTCTCTACATTTTGGTACTTTTGAGTCCCACTTCTTTTTATAGGGCTACTCTTCACAAAATGTGTGAAATATGCTGTAGTCTTTTAAACACTTCTGGCTGTTTATTAATGGTTGATGCTTAGTGGGAATGCAAGACAGAGTAGGAGCATCTTTCCAGTCGACAGTTAACACTAAGTCCCTTAGACTGTAAGTTTTTACCCAGTGGGTATCTGTCATGTGCCTAAAGACTGTGACTCCATGGGGACAGGCTGCCTAATGAACTGCCTTTTTTTTTTTTTTTTTTTTAAACCACTTAAGTACAAATCTCTATACTGGGGTATAATTTATAGGATTACAAACCCATTTAATTTATCATAACCTTATCAATAGCTGGCTCTATCTGCTTGACTCTAATATGCTTAACAGTATGGTGAACGGACCGAAGATCTTACAATGTAAAATAAATAATGTGTTTGGGTTCAATCCTTAGAGATAAAAGGCTCAGTAGATCTACTACAGCTGATCTTCCTTAAATTCCTGTGATTTACTAAATTCCTTAGAACTAGAGACTTTGCATGCTGTATAGGAGACTACTTAAAATGATTTCCTGAATGTAATATAGCAAGTCAATTATATTATTTCATTTTTTTGGTGATTTACTACTAGTTACTTATTGATCTCTGATGAAACTTTATGGCAATAGTGATAAACAGGATTTGCATGCAGGTATAGCTACTGCAGAAAGATTTTATTGCTTCACTCCAGATGATTGGAAGTGAGAAACAGTGCTCCACCTTCTAGATTCATTATTTTGGTGTATGTCTATACATATGTGCATGCGTGTAATATACTGGTCATATGGTATATTAAAGATGTTTAGCTCTTTCTTTCACATTTAGTGACTGAAATGCATATCTTGGGTCGAACAGACCTGGCAGTTCAGATTCATGCTACTGAAACAATTTCCATACAGAAAGCAGACCCCTGTTTTTCGGACTTCTCATTTCCATTCTGCTGGCAATATCTCCAGTAGGCTGCATGTTGTGTTTTTTTCTTTTTCCTAAAGATGGACAGCTGGTTTGTACCAGTATAGTTTATCATGGGGTTGGAGGTACTATACATTGAGGTTTGATTGAGGCTGTTACCCCTGAGTATTTGGACTGGTACTGCTGTCAAATCAAGATTAGTTGCTGGACATGTTCATGGCACTTGGAGAGCTCCCCATGAGGATGGAGGACAAGAGGTAGCCAGGCCTTTCTGCAGAAACCTCTGGTGCAAAGGCTATAGGGCTCAGCCAAATACAACATTGCACCAGCAGGGGCTACCCTTTGTTGAGTTTCATGATTTAAAGTAGAAGTCATAAAAACTGGTGACATATAATAACCTTGTGATCTGTTCTCAAGGTGTTAATCATCCTCACAGTGCATTAAACAGTCAATTTTATCTGTGCATCAATCTCCCACAAAATGGTGGGAAAAACAACATCATAGTAAGACAGCCCATGATAATAATTACTATGCAGTATTAAATCTCTCCATAAGTGGATAGTAAGGAAAAGAAAGCTCAATCATTACATTGGATTTAATTTGCTGAGGGAAACAGCCTTCACACCTGAGCCACAGTCACAGCTTGGTTTTCTCTCAATTAAATCCATGCTTGTCTAAAGCAATGAGGGTTTGGAGGACAAGATCAGGGTGCATGCTAATGAAATTCCCTGCAGTACAAGGGCATTACGCACAAACTGCTACAAGGCAGACATCACATAACCTGTATTTAAAATTCTCTCTAAAGCAATGAATGTAAGAGCTTGGTGAGTGTTAGATGTAGGCCATGCTATTAATAATCAGAGTTGTTTAGTCAAAGTAGAAATTCTAAAAGTGTAAAAGCACATTTATGACATGGTTAAGGACTGGAAAATATATGATGTTCATATTTAAAAATATTTACTCATAAAATACAGGTATTTTAAATTTATAGCATTAAAATACAGATTTTTTTCTGTATGGTATTGCCACTGAAGAACATTTATCGCAGAATATATATTTTTACACTTACCCTTTTGAAATCTAATGTGATAACAAAAAGTTGCTGCTTACTCCTACCCAGATCCATTTTGAATTCTTCCCTTCGTACAGTATGTGGTTAGCCAAATCGAACTATAGCACTATGAACAAGTGTGATACTGCTCTACTAATTAGGTTTTCTTTCCAGACTGTTAGAATTTCTGGCCCTATCACATAACTTCCAGTGAATTTCAAAGCTGGGGCTTCCAGAAAGTCACTGACAGTAACTATTATTGATTGCTTATCTTTTACTGAAAACCATGCCTTGGAAGGATGATGAGTGATTGCATTCAAAAAGACACTGAGATATGCCTATGCAATCACAGAATATTTTTTTTTTTTTCCCCTCAACTATGGAAAAATGTTTTTTTGGGAACTTTTTCAAGGTACTTCATCTGTATGCACACATAAGCAAGTACCCATATTAAATAGTTCTCCACCAAACGTGTATACATTTGTGCATTCCATCCCTGAATATTCCTTCAATGAATAGAATTTGAACTGTTTCAAATCACTCCTAACTAAGGCATTTCTCCCATGCTGTAATGCATTATTGCTCTTCTGTCTAGCTCTAACCTTAAGAGAATTCCATGAAGGAATTATTGAGTAGCTTAAGAAGTTTTTAAAGCTAATGGGAGTGCTTTCATTTGCCTTCAAATATTCAGAGATTTTTTCTTTTTTGAACCAAAGTCATGAATCTTGAAATTTGGCATGAAGGGAGAAAGAAATAATTACAAATCACAGCTGTAGGAATCCCATTCTGATTCTGACTGGCTTTACATGATCTCCACTCCAAGCAGGTCATTTAAATAGAAATACGGTATAGTCAAATGACTACAACTGATTGGAAACAGGACACCTGTTTTCAGGATATGTTTCTGTGGAAAATACTGAATTATAAAAATCTTCAAGGTGAAAAGAGAGGGTGTAAGAAGTCAATCAGTTTTTTTCTCTCCCTTCTCTGCTATTCCTAGGTTTTTCTTGAATCTGTCTAGTTTTATGCAGGGGGTCTAGATTACCTATTTCCCTCTGTGTCAGGACAATTTGCCAAGTATTCATCTATTTTTATCATATTCTTAATTTGGTCCAGCTTTTACTTGTGTTATATGTCACATTTATGTCATTGAAACTTTTCCTCTAGTTGTGGTGTTCAGACATAGGACAAAAAACTTCCTAGCTGAGCCTAGTTATTTCGCTCCTATCTGTAAACTGAATTTCAAAATAATGAGCTGGGTTTGAAACAGGAAACAAAACCCTTCAGAAGGGATTTAAAAACAAACAAACCCATCAAGCAAACAAAGCCCAACAAACCAAAACCCAACAAAAACAAACAAAACAAAACACACCACAAGGAAAGAAAAACAAACTCCAAACAAACAACAAAAAAGGCAAACAAATGCATGAACATCACCTCCCTCCAACTCTGACAAAACCACCGCTGCCATATGTTGATAGCGACTTTGGGTGACATCTTTGGGACGTGCTGAAGTACTTCTGCTTTAAACACTGCTTAACTAGGCTAGTTAGAGATTTGCTATTTAGTCACTTAAGAAAATCTCCAAACTAGTAATTTACACCTTTTTTCTTTTTTTTTTTCTTGCATTTTCTGGGTTGGTGGTGTGGGGTTTTTGTGTGGTAGTTTGTGTTTGTGCAGTCTGACTAGTTGTCAGGAAATGGACTATGAAATCTGTGCTTATGGTACCTTATTTGCATATGAAGCCCAAACTGGCAGCGATCTGTCCATAGAATAGTAGAATATCCTGAGCTGTAAGGGACCCATGAGGATCATTGAGTCCATCTCCTGACTCCACATAGAGCAACACGTTAAACCATATAATTAAGAGCATTGCCTAAATGCTTCTTGGACACCCATAGGCTTGGGGCCATGACCACATCCCGAGGAGCTAGTTTCAGTGCTTGACCACTGTCTCAGAGGGGAACTTTTTTCTACTATCCAACCTGGACTTCCCCTGTGTGGTGGGTTGACCCTCGCTGGGTGGCAGGTGCCCACCAATGCTGCTCTGTCACTCCCTTCCTCAGCTGGACAGGGAAGAAAAAACATTTTAAAAAAATAAAATAATAAGGCTTATGGGTTGAGATAAGGACAAAGGAGGTCTATCAGCAATTACCATCATGGGCAAAACAGACTTGACTTAGGGGAACAAAAAATAATCTAATTTATTACCAATCAGATCACAGTAGGATAATGAGAAATGAAATCCTGAAAACACTCCCCCCCTACTCCTCCCTTCTTCTCAAGCTGCTTAACTTCTGATTTCTCTACCTCCTCCCCTCTGAATGGTGCAGGAGGATGGGAAATGGCGGTTGTGGTCAGTTCATCACATGCTGTCTCTGCTACTCCATCCTCCTCTGTAGGAGGACTCACTCACAAGTCCCCTGCTTCAGTGTGGGGGTCCCCCCTGAGGGACACAGTCCTCCATGAACTTGTCCAATCTGTGTCCTTACCATGGGCTGCAGTTCATGAACTGCTCCAGTGTGGGTCCTTTGCACAGGGTGCAGTCCTTCAGGAACAGACTCCTCCAGCATGGGTCCCCCGCAGGATCACAAGTCCTGCCAGCAAACCTGTTCCTGCACAGGGTCCATAGGTCCTGGCAGGAGCCTGCTCCAGCACAGGTTTCCCATGGGGTCACAGCCTCCTTTGGGCACCCACCTGCTCCAGTGTGGGGTCCTCCATGAGCTGCAGTTGGATCTGTGCTCCACCATTAACCTCCATGGGCTGCAGAGGGACAGCCGGACTCACTGAATCTCTGCTCTAGTGCCTGGAGTACCTCCTGCCCTCCTTCTTCGCTGACCTTGGTGTCTGCAGAGTTGTTTCTCTCACCCGTTCTCACTCCTCTCTCTGGCTGCAGTTTCTACTGTGCAGGGTTGTTTGTTTGTTTTTCTGCTTCTTAAATACCTTATCTCAGAAGCGCTACCACTGTTGCTGATGGACTCAACCTTGGCCAGCAGCTGGTCTGTCTTGGAGCCAGCTGGCACTGGGTCTATTGTACATAGGAGAAGCTTCTGGCGTCTTCTCACAGAAGCCGTCCCTGTAGCCCCCCGGTACCAAAACCTTGCCATGTAAACTCAATACGCCCTGACACAGCTTTAATTTATTCCCTTGTATCCTGTCACTGGATGCCAGAGAGCAGAGATGATGCCTCTCCATTCCCCCTCATCAGGAAGTTGTACACAGCAATGAGGTCACTCTCCATCTTCTCTGAGCTCTAGACAAACCCTGTATCCTCAGCTGCTCTTCATAAGTCATGCCTTTTAGTCTTTTCATCATTTTTGTTGCCCTCCTTTGGATACATTATAGTAATTTTATAGTCTTTTATTGTGGAGCCCAAAACTGCATACAGTACATACCGTATCCCATCAGAGATGTAGTTCTACTGTCTTTTTCCTATTTTTCACACATATGACTCTCTGACACTACTACTTTCTCATTTCTTTTTTTTGTATTGGCTGTTTTGGATTCTTCCAAAAGTAAATGGTCCACCACTTTTTCTTTTTTCAAAAGCCCTATCATAACCCCACCATTGAAAATTAATGCTTGCAAAAGAAAAATTATAAATTCTTCAGTCTATGTAATGTGTACAAGTTAGTCTCATAATATTTATATAGCCAACCCCATCTCTGGGATGCCATGTTTATGCCACTTTCCTGGAATTATCTTGCATTTCCTAGGACTGATAAAAATTCTCAGTAAGACCTGAAAACAAATTTGTGTAGAATAAATAACTAACAGTCTCAGTGGCTCTGGGAATTCTGAGATTGATGGTTATGGCAATAGCCAATACGTGACTCTGCAGATTTAATTATGCAAATATAAGCGGAGTAAGAGATGTGGGAAAATTAGTCAGAAACAAAGAGAATTTAAAAAAAACTTTCTACCCCAAACTAAAAACAGAACTCAGAGCTACAGTGTCTATAAGTCAGAAGATAAACAACTAAAAAAGGATGGGTCTGTAAAGGACTTCGCTGTTGTGTATACATTGGAAAAAAAACAAAACAAAAAACAAACCAACAGAAAAAACGCACACACATCAAACCAAACCAAAACAAAGCCCCCATTTCAAGCACTAAAAATTATTCTAGAAACAGAAAGAAGGGCAGTAATGTGATACTAAGTCAAACTAGCAGCATGACTGGAATTCTAACCAGTATTAGTGGTCACAGAGTTGAAAAATGCAGAGTAAGCCATCAGTACAAAATGTTTCCATGGTAGTATTTGATATGAAGTAGCTGATATGTTTTTGTTGTACTCTGTTTTGCCCTTCTGATGCATAAATGTTATGATAATACAAGTCAATATTTGTTAATTGAATGTGGACAGAATTACCCCAAGGGAATTTAAGAGAAGAAAATAGTGCCTTATACCCACTCAGATTCAGGTTTCATTAGCAGCACCTGACCATGACAGACACACCAAATGGGACTGAGAGTAAAGAATTAGAAAGTACTATGGGCACATAAATGAGGGAATCAAGCTATGAGTGTGCTCAAGCAGTGGGAGCTTTAATGGATCAAGGGTCTGAAGGAGAGTGAGGTAATGATCTATATGAATGTAACTTAATATTTTAAAAACTCTCTTAGATATGTTAAGAAGGGAGATGAGAGCTTGGTGGAAATTAAATCATTTGAAATCGCTCTGTTAGTAAAAAGGAAGGTATATTTTTCTATTATTATTTATTTCCTAAAATTTAGAGCGTGAGTTTTAAATAAGTAAATAAAGTACATGACATGTCTGAAGGTGTTTTTTCATATTATGCCAAATTTAAGATCTTGGGGAAGCGAGAAAAGAAAACTCAAAGGTTAAGAGTAACTAAACTTCAGTTTCTAAAAAGTGAACTGAGAAATTGCTTGTCTCTTTTTTTTCCCCTCCCTCCTTGTGGGATTGCAAGGACAACTGTCCTCCAACCTTTCTCCTTCTGTGAAAGAATTCCAGGAAGAAGGCATGTAGGGTGGTAATTAAGTCTGCTTCACACTGTGTGGTTTAAAATGCAATGTAAAAGCAAAGCAGAGAGAGAAGATCCTTCTGCTGCACCTATTGAGCTGCAGAGAATTAAATTCTTTTTGAGCATCCTGTTATCTCAAAAGGACTGTTTCACAGAAAAACCCAAGTAAAATCTCAATAATTACAAATGTTCAGTGGTTTATGAACAACTTCTTATAGCGGGACTAAGGCATGCTCAAAACAAATTTCAGTTTAGGGATGGAAAGCAGTCCTCGTGCTCACTGCCATGCTACAAACTTAAAAAGTAAAAGTTCAAGGTGAATTCAGTCAGCTGTAACTCACTATATTTTCATATTACTGTTGAAGACTATTAGCCTAAAAAGAAAAAAAAAACAACCCACAAAACAAAAAAAAAAAGCACATAAACCCCAAACATAAATCCCTCCAAAACAAACAAGCAAAACCCCTATCTAAAACAAAACAAAAATCCCCAAAACAGATACCATAGTTTCCATATGTGAGTAATGTTTACAAGTACTTTCCCAAGGCTCTCTCAGTGAGGAGATAGAATGAATAGGATATGAAGTGATCTCATTTGGGAAGAAAGACTGAACAAAGAGGTGGTGTTTTGTTTTTTTTTTTTTTTTTTCCTCATCAAGAATCTGCTTCTGAGCGAAACATTGGCTCTGAAACCAGCTGTAAACATTAGAGAGAGGTAATAAGAGGTACTGTTGCCAGGTGTTCAGGGTAGAAATCAGGCAGACCTCAGATACTTCATATATGAAGATTTTTAAAGGTTTGGCCTTTATAAATTCTAGATGGGACTAAATATCAGATTGATTGTCAAATGTATATTAGTTACTGAATAGGGATGAAGTCATGCTATATCTAGTTATAATATTTGGCCCAAATCCAGTAAAATCTTACTTTATTCAGATTTTTACTATACACTTGCTAAATTAATCTCTACGAAACCCACCAACTGGAAGAAGCAGTAGAAGCGGTGTATGGGGGAGGTATGCTACAGCATATGCTTTGGTTCTGCCCTTGAATAGGACAGTTTTGAAAACAAATTATATAATGTGTTGACAGAAAACCATAATCTCTGAGGTAAATTTGGCTTCAGAAAATATTATCTAAGAATCATTTGACAGGTCTTTTAAGAACAAGGATATGGTTAGAATGGTATCTGATACACTGTTAGCAGACTTGAATCTATCCAATCTTTTTAAAAAGATCTGAAGTATCCATGATTCATGGTAGACATAGGGCAAATACTATAATATTTGCTTAATTTCGATGGGAAAGAGAAAGCTTTTTAGCCTACAGGGTTACGTTCTAACACATTTGTTCTTGATCCTCCATCTAGCAAAAGGGCCCAATTCTGACTCAGAAGGAGTCCTGCTGAGAATTTGGTCAAATTTAGCTCTCAGCTGAACTGTTGGAAATCCAGAATAACTACTTCAGTCAGTGAAGTCTATGTGGACTTGCACAAAATTTACTGATAGAAGAACCTGACTCAGTCAAGTGTTACCAAGTGATGTGTATTTTATAAATGACTGGTATCAAACTTAGCATTTCCTCATTGATGTAAACTGAAAAGGCAGTAGAAGTGGGGGAGAGCACGTGGCACCGGGGCATGACTCATGCTTCAGTGGATGGTTTTCAGAGGTTCTTATGTAAGACCGTTTGAAGGAGAGTGCAGTTTCAACAAGGAAGGTTTAATACCGTTATTTTGGTAATAGCTGGATTTCAGTGAAATGAAAACTGTATAACCTTTCTTATGTTTTAAACCCCTCGTTAGTCATAAGAAGAGTATTATGTACTACTATACTTGCACTGAACACCGTTTAACTGCTATTTGGTATGTGAGCCTGGGACTGGGAAGCTCATTTACTTGAGACCATTATCACCACAAAGTCACTGGCTATGTCAGGACTGATCACGTGTGCACGTGTTCTGTAGCTGATTAAGTATGATTGCCACTTTAAGTTTTCCCATGAAAAATAGGAGTTCATATAACAGAGAGTTATATTTCCTTAGTAAGAAGAGGCATTGAACTTCCCAATGAGTTAATAAACTCTTAAAGGTTTAGTGGATTTGGGGAACAGTCATTAGCAGTCTGCAGAGAAGGCGAGACAAGCCCAGAGGTTCAGTGACAGAAAAGGCCAGACCCCTTTCTGCAGGTGTTAACGTACATGTATGGAACTGGATGTCAACAACCAAAGGCCCGTGGTGCTGGAAACTGAGAAGTGTACTCAGATACAGAGAGTATTTGAACAACTAAAAGTTAAGTGCAAATGGTTGTTTAAAAACTGTAGCATGGATTTCCATGTTTGTTAGTCTCCCCCATTTTTTTACTAAGCTATCTCATAAAATAAAAAGACTTTTCTTCATGGTTATCCCTGTAATCTGAGTCTGGAAATGGAAAGTCTAAGGTAATACTTTCTGGATCCCACGTAATTACAGGGAGACTTGATTTGGTGTTGTTCACTTCAATAAAGTCCAGGTTAAATTGGTATTACGTGAGTTGTATCAAAACCTTAACGTGAATTTTAGCATGCACACAGGTTCTGCTTTAGCAACGCATGCTGATGCATGTGTAATTTGTAGAATTTAGTAGCTGTGCTTAATCTTGCTCATGGAAACATGCATGTGCTTTGCTGAAAATGAGCTTGTAGTTATTCATGTTTTTAATACTACTTTATGTTTATGCCTTAAAACATAGGCAATGTACACATAAAGGTCAAAAGTTGTATTTCTCTGGTGAAAGCGTTTAAAAATGAAACAAAGACTCTTCAAAGGCTTTGTCGAAAAAGATATACTTTGCAGCAGATGGGTTTTTTGCTATTTCATTGTGTATGTTCCTCTTGTTCTTTTATATTAGACTGTGTGATACCACTGTTTGGTTTTTGATCATTCCAGTGGATTAAATCGCAATTGAATATCCCTGGGAACCCTTTCTTCTAGGTAAAAGGGTGAAATATGATGGTTTGAATTCAAGTTCTTGCATTCTTGAAACAAAGGAAGATCTCACCAGTCTTTGGGTCCACATTTTAGTTAATCCATAATTACTAAATCTGTTATTTGATGTGTTATGGAGAATTTAATCTCTTTATTCTGAGTAGCTGAAACTTTGTCTTGTTAGGCATTTATTTAGCTCGCTGGACCAAGCTATGATACCTCAAACACAGCCCAGCTTTAAAAGGAGTGCAAAATGACAAAGATCCTTCTACAAACCTCACATATATCCTATTAGAAATGCTAAAGTACCAAGGAAACATGTTTCTCCTTGCATAGTCTATTGGGAGGGGAATTACTATTATTTCTATTTGAATTATCATTTCACTAAAATATACCTTTTAAAGAAGGGGGAGCAGAGCATTAGAGCACAGCAAAACAGTGCTGGCTGTAGACTATTTTACAGAATAAACAAGATGAAATTGTTTAGATTCTTTTGTTGACTTTGTTCCATGTGAAATACTAAAAGGATTAAATTCATCCTTGCTGCCAGTTTTAACAGGAAACTTATTTTTGGTGATGGTTTGTATTTGCAAGCTGGCTTTTGTTGCATATACATTCTCTTGTGGCATGGAGAGCTATGCACTTTGACAGCCAGGGATTTCATAAAGTAGTAGGAGGTCTTTTTTTTCCTGCCTCATTTTTGTCTGATGTAAATATTTTTATTTATTTAACATATCCTCTTTTTTTGCGCCATTCTATGTTTATTCTGGTAGTAACAGCTATTGCCCCAGAGGTACCCCTGCCCTCCTCTTGCAAAGAGAGCAGAAGTTCTTGCAGACTGGGCATCAGGAAGTATTTTGGGGCTGTGGAATTTTCACACTTCCCCTATTATAACCAAGTGTATGTGACCCTATCCCAGATATGACACCTCTTTATTCTCCCAGGGTGCAGAAGGCCCAGCTGCCCTATGGAGACAGCAAGAGTACCACAGCATAAAGATCTTTTTCACTTCCAGAAAGGTATTCTCTGTTTTTGTGTTAAGTACCAGCACTTTTTTTGGAAAGTTCTTTTACTTTCTTTCAATATTCTGTTCTTACCTTCAAGGTATTTCCACTCTGCATTTGTGAGGTCTTTTATGATATTTATTTGGTCCTTGCAGGGGAATCTTTTACCTTCACAAACTAAAAGCAAGTCAAAGGCCACCTTGAGGAAACCGCGGTGGATGAAGTTGCAGTATAACTGTATCATGCTCAGAATAATGATCCCTCTTCAAGTTTCAATGGAAATCAGAAGCACTTCTCTGCAATGTAGAATTTTCATTCTGTTCACATTCCTTATTGATTTTCCAGTGCTCAAATCCTGTTTTATTGAAGTATCCTCCCCATCAACTGCAAAATGTCAACACAGGTTACGAAATATTTAATCTTTTCTATCATCAAATTCTATTCAATTAAATGTATAGCATCAGCAAACTTTAAAACTCCAGAGCTTTCCAGAGGAAATAATGCAGTATAGGGTATGGGATTTTTGCCCTTTTATTCCCCCCTACTGTGCAAGTTCTCCATTCAAATGAAGTAGAGTAAGACAACTGTCATAAACTCTTGGCTTTTGCAGCAGCTGAAAATAACTGTAGGGCTGCTGAGTATCATTTGTATTTTAGACCAAGTCAATCTTAAATAATTATTTATTCAAATTACATGACCTGACACTTTATGTGACTTCCAAGGAGCAGAGTAGCTGTGAATGGGAAAGTACTTAACCACTGTCTATGCTGGGGTTGATTTTTGGTCTGACGTTTTTTGAAAGCATCTTGCCTAAGAACTAAATTCTGCTGCTTTACTGATGTTGAAGAGTACTAATAACAGGAGTTAAACAGTGTTTGCTTAAAGAGGTAGTAGAGTCATGCTATATAATATGAGCCAATTTAATCTGCATATCAGGGAAAATCAGGATGTCATTAATAAGAAAATAAAAAAGCATATTTCAATTTTTTTCAGTGTTGGGAATATTCAGCAAGGAGTCAACTGACCCTTGGAAGCATATTCAAAAACCCAAGTAAGCTGCAAAGGTGTGTTAAGATGACCATACAGTGACAAACTTGCTGTTCAGGTGTCTTACTCCAACAGCCCATGGTGCCTGAGGCAAGGACGTTTGCGTGTTGGCACATAGTGAAACTCTGGTCAGTCCAGCTTGGAGGGTATGAAATGATTGTTCTGCTGAACCCAACTCTTCAGATGTGATTTTTTTTTTTTTAATATATATTTTTTTTTCTCTCTCTCTTAAAGGACCACATGCATTTGAGTCTCACCTCTTAAACTGTTCCTCCTTTCTGCCTTAGCGGACGGCCAAGTTTATGTCTGGCAACAATAAATCAGATACCTAGAAGGGAACACACAGGGAAGCTGAGTCACAGCTCTTGCAGCAGACACAGAGCACAGCTCAGCAGCAGATTTTGGTGGCTGCAGGCAAACATCCTCAGACTCATATGCACATCCTTCTGAGCACACTGAAGAGGGGATACACCTTTCTGCCCCAGAAGAAACCTTCCTGGTGAGGGTGAGAATAGAAATGCAACCTGTAGATTCTGGAGTCTCAGTTTTTAGCTTTCTGTACCAGCTTCAATGAGGCTGGCCCTGTAATATAAAGTATTGCATAGGCAGTGACTCAGACTTGTTGATTTAGAGTCAGGTTGGATCAGCTCACAAGAACTTGAGTGCAGCAGATATACTTTATCTGACCTACTTGAAAAAATCACATTTAAAAGGAAGATGACTGATGTCATGGGAGGAAAAAAAATGAGCTGCGAGTCTGACCTGTACTTAATTTTATAGTGCTTTTTCACTTAAATCAGTTCACTTCACATAATAGTTCAAAGGACCTACATAATCTTTCCAAGAAAAGCTTCAATTTTAACCTTTTCCCCCTAACCTGACACAAGCCACAAGCTTTCCTTTGTACCTTGCTCACTTAATTATAATGTCAAATAGGGTACCCATTTTTCACTTAATTACTCCACATCTGGGGCCTAATCCCCTTGGTCGTATTTTATGATCAATTTAGACAAACAACACATAAAATAAAAATACTATTAGTTCTATGATCAATTTCTTATTGCTCTGGACTTGATAGTGATAATAAAATGAAGCCACACGAATAAATATTGAAAGGGTTTCAGTCATTCATACAAGTGGTACATCTCCAAGTCATTGCAGGACTCTGTTTCTCTTCTGTGACTTTGAACAGAGGATTGTCCCATTGGAACTGCCAGCTGCAGGTAAAAAAGAAATGGACTGGCTTTTTCTTTTTTTTTAATATGATCTCTTTAGAATATTCAAAATGATGAGAACCTGTGTCAATAGTGTAAACAGCCAACTATTAATTATGTTGGGTTAGGTGTGGGAAATTCCAGGTTTTGTGTTTCATAGGTTTTATCCTGACACATTCTGAAACACCATTTGTGGTGTTATTGGCTCCTTTTTGGTCTATGAACTTGTAACAGCTCGCAGGCCCTTCCCTGAATTACAAGTCCCTGGGCAGGCACTTCCATCCTTGCAGCTCATCTTTCTTGCCTGCATGCAGCAGTTTGTTCTTGTCACTTTGGAATTTTTTCATCTTTTTAAGATGATTTCCTCTGTCGAGATTATTTCAAACTGTAAACTTGCTTGTCAACGTTACTTGTAATCCTTCTTGACTCTGTGTCAGTTATCTAGTTAATTTTGCATCCATCTAATAGTAATTTCACTTGCATCATATTTCCCTATGAGCATGCCATGCAAAACTGTGTCAAAAGCTTTACTAAAAACAGGGTATATGACACCTACTCCTTCTTAGCTGTTCATGCAGTCTGTCTTGAAAGGAAATTGGACTGATTTGACATTTGTTCTTGACAAACACGCTGCTGTTAACCTCCTTGTTACTGACCAATTGCTTACAAATACTTTTTAATAAAAGTTCCAGATTTATTCTGTACATTGATGTTAAGCTAATTAATCTAAAATTGCTGAGTTCCTCTGTTTTCCTCTTTAAATGCACAAAAAAAAAAAGACAGTCATTATATAAATGTTGAATTTATGGTATAATAGACCAGAAATTTGGAGTAGTGATGGTTTTTGTCTTGGTAAAATTCTATTAGCCAGAGCTCAGCTTTGTGAAAGAAAACTGTTCAGAGGCAGGGTTTTGTTTTAGTCAAAACCCTTTGATTTTGGTGAAAGAAATGACTAAGTAATTTGAATCTGAGGTCATTCCCACAAACTCTTTTTTTAAGCAAAACTGTCTCTTTCAAAAGAAAGTCTGGTTAGGAAGAAAAGGTAATTTCTCTTAGTAACAGCTATGTGATTTAGCTCTAGTGGAACCAGGACATGGGACTGTTACTACAAACAGTTTAGCTAATGTATGAATCTGAATTGATTATTGCCTCATGCAAGCCCAAACTTTTAATGTTTGCAACAAATAATACCTAGTTTTAGTAAATAATCTATATCTGAGGATATGCTTGGGCCTTTGAAATGTTGCCAATAGAAAGCAGGTCCTGTGGATTCTAGTTTCTTCTGGTGCTTTATTTTTCATTTGGAAAATACTGACTTAAAAATGTCAACTGTTTGCAGGTTTTCACAGGAATATAACTAGTAATAATTTTTTTTCATGGAATATTATACAATTGTTTTGTTTCAGCAAGTTGAAAACACTTTATTGCGCTGCTATAATTTCAGGGTTGATACTAAATAGGTATATAAAACATACCATACAATATGTGCAGGATTTACAAAATGCTTGAAAAGAGTTAAGATATTGTATTTGTTTAACTCAGAAAAGGCAGGCTGAATGGAGAAGTTTCAATAGTTTCTAAAAATTAATAGGCTATGAAAAAGGGAATAATTACCTTAATTTTTAAAAAAGAAGATTTAGATTAAGTAAAAAAGCATTAATTATACAGATATTCAAGAACGAAAGTAGGCAACATCTGGAGGCTGTGAAATGGCCTTTACTGCAGATACTTAACTATAGGTTAAACAAATATCTTTCATGAACAGCATAGTTAGACATGACCTTGTGTCACGTTTTGGGGCATAGATGGGATGACTTCTTTAGGTTTCTTTCAGCTTTATTTATTTATTTTTGAATAAATATCAAAATGGCCACATCTAAATTAAATGTTTTGAAAGAGGTAAAATGACATAGACCTAATATCTTCATGTATCAGTTGATTACAGACCCAAACCTCCTAGCTAGGACCTGGAGAAAATTTCAGCTAAAGTTGTATTTACTTGAGACAGAATTTATAAAGATTAGTCAGTAAAATATATGTATTTTCAAAATACCTCAACTTAGATCACATGTAACTCTTCTCCCGACCTTTCCTAGTGCAGCTCTATAGCAGCACCACCGGACTCCACTGACTCAGAGTTGCTGCTAATTTTCATCATATGAAAGAAACACTTCTGGTTTCTTTCTTTCTTTTCTTTTTTTTTTTTTTTCTCCTCATTCTCTGTTTTGCTGTTATTGAAAACCCATGTATCACACCATCACTGAAGGTTTTAAAAGGCATTTAGATGAGGTTCTTAGGGACATGGTTTAGTGCTACAGTTAGGTTAGGTTATGGTTGGACTCGATGATCCTGAGGGTCTTTTCCAACCGAAATGATTCTGTGGTTCTGTAAGACCGTATCAGATTATGAAAGAAAGATGTATGTAAATTCTATGCATAATGTAGACAATCTGAGTTATACTTTAACATATATCATCACACTGACTGAAGGAAGAACAGCTATTGAGAGATACTGGGAAATTGTAAACATGCGAAACAACGTGAATATAAGAGTATTATATGTTACAATGTAAAATGTCCTTCAGATTCTCAAATGGATTTTTTTTTTTTTTTTTTTTTAAGATCAGCCTGCGCAATCAATACTGTTTTGTCTCTATTATTTAACACCATAGTTTAGGCTTCTGAAAGCTGTGATTAAAAGCCCGCTTCCTGCAAATATATCTCGAAATAATTGGCTTTCTCTGATAGAATTTACCTAACCAAAACCACATGATTTCATCTGTTCAGGGACACATCATTGCATCTGGGATGACGGGGATGAATCATGCCTTCCACCAAAGAAAGGGAATATGATGCATTATCATCTCATTTGTATAGCACCAAGAAGGACCCAGGTGCTACCAGCGTAGGTGATAAAACAAAGGGTAATGAGCCCAAACACAAAAGATCCCATCCTCTACAAAGGTGGATCCTGGTATAAGAAGGGAATGAGCTGAAAGAAAAAAAATAAGTAGTTTTTAGTCTGAAGACTCAACAATTGTTATGTGGAACCCATTAGTGCTGTGATGTACCAGGGTGCACAGGGCTGACCCTCCAAATCATTACAGGGTGATAACATTTTTGCAAAACTTAGCATGTCTCTTCTGGAAGCAGTGGTTATTCTACACAAAGCTGGACCAACACTGCTTTCCCCAAATGCATCAGTGGATAGTGTTTGCAGAATCATGCACTCAGTGCACACGTGGATAAACTTGTTTTGAATATAACCATCATGACATTCATAGTCGGTGATTACAAAGAGATTATGAAATGTGTTTTATGACTTCAAAAACAGTGTACAGCCAACAAAAAAATGTTAGGGGTAAAAGTGCAAAATTGTTGTCAACTGTAGTTTCAGAAACTTTACAATTGATAGTTACTGCTTAAAAAAAAAAAAGGCCTCCTCATTAATGAAGTCTGCTGTGAAAATTCATCTGCATATGAAGTATAATTTTGAGAAGAATTAACATTTCTCATACAAAGAGGATTTCAGTAGCTCTGACAAGCTGCATAATTGCTTTATGGTTGTATCTAGGGGAACGCAAAAAATAAGTTTCGTAGTTTTAGTACCTGAAACTTAGTTACAGTGACACTTGTGAACCGATGCAAAGCTCGTGAACTGACAGCAGACAGAGGCAGTCCAGCTGGTGTGGCATCCTGGCTTGCAGGATTTACCCTCTGCTGTCCAGTGAAATTTGCTCTCATCACGGAAACTTCATAATTATTATGTTTGCAAAGTCTGCTGTCTCTCCCTGCCCCCACACCTTTGGAAGAAAATGGGAGCACAACTGGATTTTGCTTGTTTCTTATCAATGTCACAATTATTTCTGACTTACATTACAACACGTTATTTTCATAGCACTAGGGGAGTGTGCAAAAGTATCACATGAGCTTGCATTTGAAGCAGTCAAACCTGAATAATAGAGAAGAGGTTAGGACAGGAAAGAAACTGCAAACAACTTGAGTTTTTACTGCTTTTAATCTGCTTTTTGGAATGCAGCTGTGTGAGCTAGAAATGAGGCAGAAAACTATGCAGGAAAAATGCAGCCACTGACAAACATTAAAAAATGAATAAAGAACTCAAAATTGAACCTGTAACTTACAGGATGTTTAAGGAACTTCATATTCTTTTAAATGGAGTTTTTTAGCTTTTTATTTTTTTGTTTTCATCTTCTCTCTGTAGCTATGAGGATTTTTCCTTTAAACTAAACATCACATCTACCTTCTCACAAAATCAGCAGATTCTCGCATTTAAGTCTTTCCTCAGAGTTATGAAATACCAAATATAGTAAAACCAAGAGACTAGGCAATATTAGCTGGAAATCAATAGGAATTCAGAGCAAATAAGGTAAAGCAGAAAGAGGGCACTGAAGTAAAGGGAAAAGAAAGTGACAAATGCAGAGATGAAGAGTACAATTTGCCCCATCTAATAGTTTGATATGTTGTTACCAACAAGGAACAGATATCTTGTACCTAAGAACTACCACAGAATTCTTCCTGAATGTCACCTTTTGTTTAAGCATTGCTTCAATTTCTTTTCCTTGGTTCCTCCATTTAGTGATTTGCAGAGCTTTCAGGTGTTTCTTTTGTCAGCTGCGGTGTGACTCTCTGCATGTGGGCTCCTCAGTTCTCCCTGTCTTCGAGAAGAACCCTCACCTCCTTTCTTTGCAGTGTCCTTTCCTTGTGGCTTGTGCCAGAGTGCATCATGTACCAAAGGATGACTGACTGTGGTGGGGACATCAGAGATACTGTTCGAAGCACTGGTGACATGTTGTGTTTTTAAGACAGAAAAGGTGAAACAGTGGAGCATCCTGGTGACAGCAAGACAAGTCACCCTGCTGCAGTAGTAGGAAATCAAGAAAGAAGGTGGTCTGTCAGACTTGGAAAGAATGACTTCTTTCTAGTTTCCTTCTACTCTTCTAGATACTGCTCTGTGTTTCTAAACTGGAGAAATCCACTTGTCATTGTAAAATACCAAGGTTTCTTGTAAAGGTCATTCTGCCTCAGTTTTCTGGATCTATATCTGGCCCTGTGATAGAGTCAGATGAAGCCACCGGCCCCTGGTGAGCTGCCCAGGTAAGGGAAATGATGAGTAATTAAAAGGGAAAACTACCAACACAAGCACCTGACTTGGAAAACATCAAATGCAAAACACTGCAAAGCGCTACGTAAAGTGCTTCAAATGAAGGCATTGTAGAGATCCTGGGCTCCTGCAGATTTCTATGTTGAATTTGTAATTTTGAAGATGTGATAGAGCAAGCCACAGCAGGCTGTAGTATTCATGAACTGCCACGCTCTTCAGATCACTGAAATACAAAATGTTTTCTGTTTTACAGAAACTTATTTCAGTAATGTAATCTAATTTTGTTTTATACTGGCATGCTGGGAAACAACTCTGCCCCATGAGGGGTGTGGTTGAAGTAGCACAATACTAGCTGTGACTGTTTGTACATGTGATTCACAGTGTCTTTCATAGGTAGATCAAGATTAAAAGAAGTTAATTGTTTAACTAGATAAACGATTTTTCGACTTGGGGGAACTACCTGCTCTAAATGAGCTTTTAAGCAGATAGGGAAACAATGAGCATAGTTTTCGTCATTAGTGATGGTACCAGAATAGTATAAAAAAAAATGAATTTCATGAAACAGCCTGAGGTCATGGAAAACAGACTAAGTAGATGATAAATACACGGATATAAATGAGTTACTTCTCTGCTAGTTTAAAGGAATAAAAATTTATGCTATATCCTCAGTTGATCAAAATTAGGCTCACTTAATTGTGTTAAGTAAGCAGTGTTGGTTTACTCTGATTTTCATCATCACATTTAGTGGTTGTAGCTTTTAAAGCAGGACAAGAACTAGAAAACTAATGTGGACTCTTTGTGCTCTGTAATAAGGGTTGTTTTGTTTGCTTGTTAAATAACACTTTCTTGTTTTTAATATGATTACCTAAAAAAGATCACACAAAAGTGTGATGGTGGTTGTGTTCTCTCCTGGTTGTCAAGCGATTATATTTCCGTAAGAAACTGAATTTTAAAACTTCTCAGTGTGATTTTGCACAGCGCAGAGCCCTGCAGTGAGGAGGGCTCAGAGCTGGGGCTGCTCTGGGGGCCCTGGGAGATGTTCCTGCCAGCCAGGTCCGATGTCAGGGCCAGGGAGGGCCTGTCCAAGGGGGCCTCATGGTGGGGCTGGTGCCTTCTCTGTTCAACCTCATGCATAAGTGATGTCCCTGTCAGCCCCAGGCTAGTTTCCTATATGAGGGAAAAGCAATATATAAAGTAATGCTGACCCAAAAAAAAAATCTCTGACTTGAATGGAAATAGAAGTACAGAGGAAGTTCTGCCTACTTTACCGTTTGCCCTGCCTGTGTTAGACTTTCAGGGTGGCTTTACTATAAAAGCATTATTCTTGTTTGCATCTGCACCTTCATCTTAAATGGTGTTTGTTTTGCTATATTTTTGCATGTACTGTTGATTTCCTCCCATAGCATTAATGGACTTAGAAATATAGTAGAGAATTTTGTATGGCAGAGGCTAAATTTAAATACGCTGTGGCTCTTCAAAATTTCTTTGATTCAAGTCAATGAAAGCCAAGAGTTTTACTTTAAAGTTTTTCTGTTGCAAGATTTGAAGGCTGACGCATCAACTTATTTTGATGTTTGTGAGATCTGGAAATATGTGTGGGGGTGGTACTCCTGTCTTGAACTTCACAATTTCTGAAAAGAAGAGGAGTTTCTGCTTGCAGCCTTTTAAAATGGGGTTTTCTGTCCATGAGTTTATATTAAAAGTCTAACTTCAACCTTGGCTCCATCTGTGGAGTCTCTGAATTAGGTGAAAGTGTTGTTTCAACCAATAACATAATTATTCCTTTATGATCTTTCCTTTAAAAAGCCCAACAGAAGTAATGGGAGAAGAACTTAGGCACAGAGATTGTCATATATGCCTTCCCAGGTATTGTGGAAGTATAATGTAGTAGAAGGTTAAACTTGCTTGCGGTGTACAGAATCAATATTTTTGTCCTAACTACTTAGTGTCAATAAATTTTTTCATATGCCTCACGTAAGAACACCTCATTTTTTTAGTCAATAAACCAATATCTAGTAAATATCTATACATGCATTTTGCAAAATATTTCCTGACCATAAAGTTTTTCTTCCTCTGTTTTCAAGAAGAAAAGAAATTTAATGAATTTGAAAATGAATACTATAAGCCTTGTATTCTTATGGTTTTTAACTAAATGTAGAAGTGATGTAAATAATGTCATGCTGATGTAACTTTTAATGGAATCCTATAATGCATGTGAGACTAGGGGGCTGTGACCATCGAGTTGCTTATAGTTTTCTCTCACTTCTGTGTGTTATTGCATTTTTCTTTCATTCATATGTTAGGTGTGATAAAGCAGAAAGAAGTAGCAGATGGTGAATAACCAGGTAAAGTGATAGTGCTTCATCTTAAATCCTTATTTTTGTTTGCTCTTCTGCTGGAGCACCATCCCTTGGTTCAGCTTGGAAATTACATCACTGCTCATAAGCTTCTTCATCTGAGTGCAGGGCTTCAAACTGGGACCTATGGGGAGAGAATGATAAGAATCTGCAAGTGACATTGCCATGGACTGGGACTAAAAGTTCTAAGTTTTATATTTTTTTTGACAAGCACAAGGAAGAAACAGAGAACAATAGCAGGTCAGTCTTCAGATTACCTTTGATGTCTTTGTAGAGATTATAGAGATTATTTGGTTTTTTGGAGTAATTTATGTGACAGGTATACTAATACATGAGGAGCTTATTTCTTCCATGAAGAAAAAAAAATAACAGAAGCCTGCAAGGAAAGGGGCATTGCTCTTTGTAGCAACTATGCGTATGTTCTAAGTCAGAGAAAAAGGAGGGCAAAAAACCCGTGAAAGTGATCTTTGTGTGACAGCTGAAGAGAAGAGCAATGTGAGCACTATTGGGGTGGGTGTTGACTATGAACTCCCAAACTGGGAAGATCAGGGTGAAGGTTTTGGTGAGCAGTGGATGGAGTCATCACAAGGCACGTGATGGTGTGATCAGGGGAAGGTTGAGCTGGGAAAGGAGTATAGTAGGGTACAAACCTATCAGATTCTTTGAATCAGATAGTGTCTCTTCTCTTACTTTATAAGAGGGAAGAAAGATTCAGAGAGAGATACATTTGTAGACTTGATTTTACCTGCTGGATAAGTTCTGAATTATTAATATCAAAGTTGGAGGTAGTTTGAATGAGAACAGCCAAGCAATGATAGTCTGTGATCTCCATAATGGTTCTTACCTTTCACAGTAGAAACAATCTAGTCCTCTCAAGCAAACAAAAAACTCCAGAATGTGCACTAAAGGAATGATGATATTTTGCAAAGATAGTTTTCAGCTGCTACAAAGAACTCCTAAATGAGTTTTTCTGAAAGGCTGATCCAATTGAACAAGCAGACTTGAGAGTAGGGTAAGCAGAACTTGCCACATCCTATTTGGGATATTAACCATTGTGCAGCCTAAGGGTCTGGGATTTATTTAGGATTTTTAAGATTTGGAGTTTCTAAAAGTCACTTCTATTCTCCCATCTCTAGTCCAATTCTAGCTTAGCAACAGGTTCATATATTATGATAGAAGGCTGTGGAAATACAATAGAAGGCCGTGGAAAAGATTGATAATTTGAGCTGATTGATTATATGAATTTGATATATTTGCTAATCAATTTCAGTTGAAGAGTACATCGTTGAACAGTGTCTGTTAAATGAATTCAAAAGCTTGACAAAGTCTTCTTAGACAAACAAGCAATGTTAAATGCACAGCTGTTATCTGGTGTGAAGGCACTGATAAATCTGTGTCTTGCAGGACAGTAAATCAAATTTTTAATAGAAGGTTTATTTCAGAAAATCAGCAGGTCTTGATCTTTATGATATTTTATTCCCTCATGCTTTTCAAATCAACATTTAATTTCAGTTTGCTAAATATTATTTTGTATTTTTATTCAATCACAACATGCATGCTTCTATGTTCTCATGGAGACAGTAATGCATTCATCATAAATGAGAGAGAATTTTGAACATATTTTAACAGAAATAGCCACAGTATAAAGTCATTTAAAAACAAATTTGTAAAACATTATTTTGCAACCAAAATGAAATGCAAATTCTGAATATAGACACAATATTTCGTATATGAGAGATTACGCTTTCCATTCTCTGTTGCTAACATTATTGTTATGAGTCCCCATGTGTGGCCGAGCTCTCAGCAATTCTGAATCCTTGTCACGGAAGACACAGTTTCTGCAATGTTCTTCTGCATTTAGAGAAGTTGAGTAGCACAGAATTGAGAGTTGGTTTCTTGATCCCTTTTATATTCTTTAAATATTGGAAGTGATCAGAAGCAGATTAAATTTGGGGTTCTCTCTATTCAGTAGATCTGGAACAGGGGGAACTATAAAATTAGAATAAGGGAATACGTGTCCAGAGAGACAGAGTTTAAAAGGCAGAAAAGCTTCAGTTTCTGTTGAAAACACTTGGAGAGGGCAAAAGGGGAGGATGTTTCCCCATTAATCCTGAGTCTAGTTTGCTACTGGAGCTTATTCACACTTTCATATCCCAGGTATTCATTCCCGGCAATTTGTTACCATTTTCTAAAGCAGGCAAGGACAATTCGTAATGAAGCTGGGATCACCCTCCTGGAGCCAGACACAGGCTTAGCTCATAGAGTGCAGACACTGTTACTCTGCGTGCCTCTTAGGATCAGGTGAATGCATTTCTACCAGCTGCCGGCTGCAGGCAGCACTTTAAAAATCAAAACACTGATAATGTAATTTAGATTACACTGCCTATTACGAATGTATTGTAAGTTTGCGGAAGTATTTCTGGCAGTCTCAACACAAGGCAATACTACTTTGCTTTTGTGCACATGAAGTTGTTTGGTGGGTATTTTGGAGTTGTGGGTTTTCATATTTTTTTTTTCCAGTGTTACTAATCAGATAGTAAGTTTGACTGTGTCAGGCTTCCATCTGGTATTCATCTACCTGCATTTAACAAAACTACTCCTAGTTTCTGTTGCTGTAAGTAGAGAAACAATAAGATCTAGTTTGTTTATATTCATTTGTTCTTTAAAGTGATTTTATATTTTACAGGAAATGTACAGTTGGATTAATTTAGGTGGCCAGTGGATGTTACTGTTGCCTCTGCCAAAGATAGGAGCAGGCACATTTCTCTGGCTGTTGAAATAAAGGCAACCCTAGGTCCAGAAGTCCTTAATAGAGCAGGTTTGGAAGATTGTCTCATGCCTCTATTCCCCAAAAGTTTTATTTTGATTTTAGTATCCCTAAGCAGCCATTGACTTTTCTAACCTGATTTCCTCTCTGATGTATTTAATATCAAACTAGATCTGCCATCCATCTACAAATCACAATGACTTTAGTCAGGAAACTAAAAGCAGGCCTAATTTTTTTTGAAAGTAAAAGGTTCTTAAATCACTTACTTCAGCCCTCTCTCGTGACTCAACTTGTGATTCTGTTTGTTGCAGTTCATGGCTCAGGAACTTTATCAAGGTATAATATACAGCATATTGTAGCTGACTCAAATTCTGGCATTCAGAATGTGTT
Source organism: Nesoenas mayeri (assembly GCF_963082525.1). Lineage (NCBI taxonomy): Eukaryota > Metazoa > Chordata > Aves > Columbiformes > Columbidae > Nesoenas > Nesoenas mayeri. Next base: position 15,732,754 of record NC_137554.1, on the reverse strand, counting down.
TTTCCTTTTAAAGGAAAATAATCTTGATTTTTCTTTTTTCTTTAAATAATTCTAGAAATATGTGTTTTAATGACAAGACAAAGAGAAAAATCTATTGCATTAGAAGGAATAAGCATATTGTATAACAGTATCTCTTTACTAAAGAACTTTAAACTATTTAAAATTAATTACTACTAATTAGTTACTGCAACTGTCCTGAATTTCCTTGATGTGATAAACTCCAATATCACAATCTTTTTTTCATGAAAGTCACTCCCAGAATATATTTCCAGAAGTAAGAACGAAGTCTGAGTAAGAAGGAAAATATTAAAGTTCAATCATCTTAGTTTCTGGTAGATTCTAAAGATGATTCAAAAGCATTATGATTGTTCCTGATAAGCTTATGCCAAAGACTTGGCTCCTCATGTTTTTCAGCCATAGCAAGATGGTTCCTCACCTTTGTCTTTGGCTGCTTCCATGAACAGAAATGTGTGGAAATCAATTTGGGAATTTACATGGACTCATTGTGCCATAGTATTCAATAACAATGTGTGTATTTCAAGTATTGTGTTAGTTCTGATCAATATTTAAGATCAGCACATTAGAATTATGTTGTTGTTATGTATTAAATACATAATATTACACATAGGATATTCATTTTAGTATATACAATCTTATGTACTGGTACTTCATTTTCATATGACAGTACATTTTTATGTACTTTGGGAGTGGTAAGACCCAAGAACTAACTTTAGAAGATGTAGGTATGCACCCAGTTGGACTTTCTAAAGCATCTGAAAAAGAGCAAAGTCTTACCTTTGCACTGCGCCAAATTTTTCTGATTTTGGAACTCTTGTAGGGGATCTCTTTATATGTTTTATATCACATGTGATGGTGTGTTCCAAGGGACAGATTCTGGTTTTGTTGTTAACGCTGAAGGGGCATCTTTGTCTACGAACAGCTCCTCTGCAGCTCCTGCAGCATAGTGTTGTGCGGTGTTCACCCGCTGAGTTCCAGATGTGTAACTCCCAAGAAGTTCTCAGAGCTACAGGTTGTCAGAAGGGAGTTATCTTGAAACTGCACAAAGATTAAAGTGTAATAGACTAAATTGTAGACTTTTTAAATTACTATCAAAAAAACCCTCTAAATAAGAAGGCATGAAAGCCTCAAAGTCTGAAAAACTGGCTGTGTCTGAGCCATTAAGGGTGAAGAAAGGTACCACTTGGAAAGAGCTAAGACTTACTAAGCAAACAGCAGATCCATGCACCTGGGTTATGTGAGCATCAATACTAGGTGCTACATGGTAATGTCTTTCTGTGATGCAAATCAGCTGTAGCAGGCAGCTTTTCTCTTGGTTTTTGTCCTTTCAGTGTTTTTCCTGAATGACCAAATATTCTCACTACTTTTTTTTATGGGATCATTGCATATATTCAAGAAAATAATTTCTTGCTTGTCCATATAAGTTACTTGTATGTTCCGTATAAACTAATCTAAAGACGTCCTCTGAAGATATTTACAAAAAGTGACTCAGTTTAGTTGTATTTTTGACGGATTTCTTCTAGTGCAAGGAGAATTCATATGATAGAAAAAGAAACCTGATGCTCTACAAAGTGTGCTTTGCTGCCAAAAACTTCGTGCATATGGGCTGGCTCTGTGTTTTGACAGTACATGAGAAGAATATTAGATGTCAATGAGAACAGATGTATACAGAAGCTCCAAGAACGCATATTTACTGATAAGAAGTTACCCTTTTTTTTTTTTTTTTTCCTCCCCCTCTTTTTTGCCTCTGTGAGCTGCTGGAATGAGCTATTCAACAACTACATTCGCTTGGTTATGACTGGGACTGTATCTTGAACTGAAAGGGAAAAGGTACTACTGGAGAGAGAAGTCTTGTCTCTTCTCAATGAGAACAGAAAGTCTCAGGGAATTTGCTAGGGCTGTTGAAAATGCATCAAGTGAAGGTTTAAAATGTTGTTATAAATGGCTAGATAAGAAGTCAGTCATGTACAACACCTCAGGATTTGTAGATCAGAAGTGTAAATTTGAAGCCAGTTAAAACTTTGCTATATAAGTAATGGAACAGTGGACTTCAAATCAGTTGGCTCTATACAGAAAAGGTTGAATATTTTAAATATTTAGCAAGATGTACTTTTTAACCTTCACTCTCCTGGGAAGCAGTCTAAACTCTACCCAAATCATTAAATTAATCCTTAGTGGCCTCTGTAAAATCAAAATTTCATTTCTTTAGCATGCAAATGATACTATTAATGTTTGAAAATATACAGCACAAAAAAATCATCCACCTCTCTGGTTTGGTCTGCTCTGAAATCTTCAGCCTAGTTACATTACAGACACATAATATAAAAAGTAATTTAAAATTTATCATTGCAATTAGATGGCAATGACTAGCTTTATTTGAAGGATAAAAAGATTAGTCTTTTTCTGGAAAGCATATGTGGATGCGCTGTAAACTGAATTATATGGGAAAAAGTATATTACTATGAAAGACTTTTACTATCACTTTGATTCTGCAGTAAATTTTGGGACTGTCTCAATACAGTTCAAATGGGTCAGCTCTAGATCAGCACTTAGAGGACTTGGTGCCAAATCTGCTGATATTTCTTAAGATATAGTTATCAGTATCTATAAATTATTTCATGTTACTGAAGTGATATCAAATCCTACAGTAACCCAGAGTATGGTGAGCTGGGAGGAGCAGAGAAGGAATGATTGGACAAGAAAGTGTTCTGGTGCTCCAGGCTGTATCCAGGTCCTTACAGACCACAACTAAGAGCTCATAGCTGATGTAATTGTGAAGGTGCTTGTGGTGGCTTTCCTACTTTCTATGTTAAAATAATCTTAACACTGAGGAGAATTGTTTCACTAAAGTGGTTACTTGCATAATAATATTTTTGAGTAAGTTTTAAAGAGTCATATTGGCAGCTGGGTTGAAATTGTTTGGCTAATTTTTTACCACATAAATCCTTTATAAAGACCTGACAAAAATGTTTAAATGAAGTATTCTTAAGTATGAGATAGTTATGGTGGCTTTGGTCTCAAATATGCATGCACATGTAATCTCAGTACTGCTTTGGTAAGCATATCTGTGAATGAATATAAAGGTCTGATAAATAAGCAGTTGTCAGAGTTGAGGAACCTAAATTGTAAAAGTACTTTCCTGCTGGAAAGTAGGCATTTCTTGTTAATGAAAATTATTGTAATTACAATTCTGATTTATTGACAAATTAAGAAAAGCAAATAGATGTTTGGTCACACTATCTTTTTAAAATAGCTTTCTTTTACTCATACCCATAGATCAATGAAAGCTACAGAAAAAATTACAACTATTGTATTTAGAGCAGAGAAGTTTTTCAAGCTCAACCTTTCCAGAAAAAACAAAGAAACAAAGGAACATTTTTCATTTTTCTTGTTATGGCTATGAAATAAGCTTTAAAATATTATATGTAGTAGCATGCCAGCAAGTCATGTGATATGTTTATGAAAGAGTTTGAAAACTTTATAGTATTTGGATATGAGGAAAAAAGACTAGTTTAGTTTAAAGATTTATATGTGGCAATCCTCTTGTTGATGTCTGATCCCAGATTTAACTGTGTTATTGAGATAGCATTCGAAATCTATTATTGTCTGTGTTCCCAAATGATAAAGAAAATTAAGAGAGGCCCATTCTTTCAACAAAGATCTGGGAATTATGGTTTTTGCCCTGTAAGGTCGCACTGAGTGCTTACTTTTTTTTTCCCCGAATGATGTAATGCTGTTTGACAAGTTTCATAACTTTTTGAACAATCGCACCAAGATTTTCAGAGCTTTCCCCCTCCTCAGCTCAGGCTGATTAGTGACTGCAGGCAGTTGGGCAGCTGCTGAGAGAAGACATGATGATTGTTGCCCTACAAACGTTCACATCTCTGGCCTCCTGCTGACATTTATTTACATTTTGACTAAATTTCAGGACAAACTACATGGGGGAGGAGGGGAACCAACAAAATCTTGTAGTGTCTTCGGATCATGTTCCTTGATTTAACAGTTAAGAGGTGAGAGTGTGTAAGAGGCAGTTAAGTTTTGCTTACGGAAGCAGAATTGTTTAATTCAAACACAACTTCCATCAGACATGGCTTAGCCTCCCACTTACTGCCTAACTGTTGGCCCAAGCTACTATGCTTTATGAGAATACACCATAACATATCTTACTGTGTACTATTAATAGCACATGGAGAGGGTCAGAATGTTATTTGCTAGCCTTGATAAATAGCTCATACTAATAACCCTACTAAAGACCTTGTGGTTGCAGTTGTTATCTGTGTGAATAACTTTTTTATAACATGGCCTTTTTCTAAAACTTTTACAGTTAGCATGGAATATGTCAAAGTACCAGTCATATTAGTGTTTTTGAAAGGCATTACTGAGAATATTAATTAATAGTAACCCATTACTCCATCATGTGTATTTCTATAATACTTCTTGAAAGAACAAATGAAAACTTGAAGAGGTTTTACAAAGATCAAGTAGGTGAAGCCTCACAACCCTTGTCTGTGGTACCTAGTATTGTTTCTGTGGTACCTAGTATTGTTTGAGCTTTATAGATAGGGGAACATATGGAGATATGTGGAAAAGTTCTATTCTGCCAGCATGCAGGAGTTAGCCCTCTGTGACTTGCCCAAAGTCAGACAGGAATCTGGCAGAGCTGGGAAGAGAACCTAGAACTCTTGATTCCTTCTGGTGACCTGGGGAGGGGATGGCTGCAGCAGTGCCTTGCAGTTCACACGTGCTCATGGATGTGTGACAGTTGATTGGACTCAATGATGTTAAAGGTATTTACAACCTAAATGATTCTACTTGCTGGGTGCAGACTGATGAGAAATTGTCGAGGGCATTTTGGTTTCCCCTTGCTTTATCGTGAAGGGGTAAATGGGATAAAAAGTCATAATTTATAGGCATTTTCTGCTGAACTAAGACCTAAGAGGTCACTATCCATCTACTGGTACTATAAGTCAGCTTGTAGGCAACTTTAATTTTCAAATCCACATCTATCTGTGTGTTATATAGTGATGAGCACGCAGCAGCGATCAACAACTTTGGGTTTTGTCCTGTCTTGGCCACAGATATTTTTTAAAGGTTATTTTCCAAGGAAACACGATGGACTTTGTACATTAGGTTTCATCAGTAGTGAAATTGTTTGCATATGTGTCCAAATTTAAAACTTTTAGTAATGTAGTTAATCAAAGACTGTATTTGAATTATAGAAGTGTGAGAATCTTAAATTAAATTACCCATAAACATAATAGGAAGAGACTATAAAATTGGAAACTGTTGGTTCAACAGCAAGTCAGTCTTATGAGTTAAGATTTCAATTCAAGGTATTTAGAAATTAAAAAGATATTCTCTTTTTTTTTCCCCTGACAATAATTGCCATAGGAAGCACAGTGATAAGTGTTTTCCTAAGGATAATATTAATGACTTAAAAGAGCCTGGTTACTTATTAGACCCTCCAATCATTCATTCTAGTTTACACAGTTTATTACTCTTGGGGATGAAATCTAGAAATCTGCACTAGAAATAAAATTCCCAGCAGCTTCAGTGGGACTTTTACCTAAACCAATTTTTGAATAAGCACTTCAGAATCCAGACCCTAGTCAAAATATGTGTTCTGAATTTAAAAGAATTGCTCTGAGTGTACAGAAAGCTATAACATTCAGCAGCTGAGGAAGAGAATTCACAGTATCCTAGGTTTAAAATTATTAATTCCTATGAATTTGTTATCATCTACTTTCCTTCAAAACTTTTCATTACAAAAGAAATAGCCCTTGTTGGTGTGGGGTTGCTGTCAGTCAGACTTGCAGTGCTCTTTTTCCATCTAAGGAAGCTGTGTGGTCTGCTTATTCTTCGCTAACCAGTCCCCTTCTTATGCTATACAACCCGAGGGGGACCCAGGTCAGCTATAATTGATTTAAGGTAGATGAAGAAATCATCCAGGAATAAGGCTTCATTCTTGTGAATTAACACAGAGCCAGGGCTCTTATACTCACCTCAGGTGAAGATTGTGTTTTGACTACATCCAAACTTTAAACGAGCTACTTGGCCAGTTAAAATAATGACAATAATGACAAATATTATTAGACCATAATGCTTCTGTATTTGTTGTCACCTGCAATATTTCATGTTTATGTAAAGGTAGTATTCAGTATTTGATCTTAAATAAGACTAAGCAAGCAGAGAATTGTGTAATAAATGTATATGCTCACTTTGTCACCTTTGACCTTTTGTGTCTTCTATCCTTTCAAACAGAACTGATTTGAATATGAATAGAAGAATGTTCCTTTGTGTGATTTTTTTTTTCTTTTTTTTCTTTTTTTTCTTTTTTTTCTCTCCACAGTAGTGTAAAATAAGGCCAGATTTATGTGGAATTTCCTGGTTTATTTTGAGTTTCTTTGACTATGATAGCATTCACTATGGCAGTACAGCTCTGGTCCACCCAGGTGACAGACCTTCACTTTTATACAGAGCTCTACCAGGGTCACCGAAGTATAGATATGATCAAATGATGATATCCAAGGGATATCTATCTACCCTTTCCTTGCTGCCTTATTGAAACATGTTCTCTTTTAAGGCAATTGCCTCATGAAAGTCCAGCCTTTCTCCAAACTTGGGGAAATGTTATTAAGACAAATCAAGTTTGCAAACCTTACTATGCGATGATTTATGTAGTATGTTGCTTTTATTCTCTGAAAGTTTCTAGATACTTCAGTGTTGGAACAAGGGCATATCTCAGAGGATGTTAAGTGATTTTAAAAAATCAAAATGATCACAGAAAATGGTATTTAATCAAATATTTTGCAAAAAAACCTGCTGAATGTGGTAATGCTCTCATCTTCCATTGTATATCCTCTGTTCAGATTGTACAATACTTAAAGTACAGAATTTTAGATTAAGATGGGATGGAATGGCAATAAAACAAAGTGCAGTAATGAATATTATCAGCATTTGGCATTTAGAAACCAAAATATGGCTATTTTTATTAAGCGTAGAGGTCAGTTGATATGTTTCTATTTCCCACTCCTAGGAGTGTAACTCAGCATATTATTTTTTTTTCATCAAAACTCATTCTCATAAATTCAGAATCCCAAGTCCTAAAAACCTGGTGTTTAACTGATTCAGATTTTTATCTAGGGAAATAAATCTGGCAAAAACTTATGTTACAAAGAACCTAGTGGAAGAATAAGTGAGAAAACTGGCACGATAGGATGAGCACAGCCTATATGCTTAAGAATTTGGGTCTAAAGGTGTGGCTGAAAAGAAAGAACTTTAAAGTGAATGTGCTATATTATTCAGGGAACTATATGGTACTAACATCTTTACTGCGTGGATCAGTCTACTGCTCAGATTGACTAACAAGAAAATGGAGCTCGATCATTTGAAGTCAGAGAGAGGTCTGCCACTGAGTTTGATCAGAAAAAAATAAGACCTTTGCTCCCTGCCTGATACTTTCCACAAAACTTCTGTGTTTTGAAAGGTGCCATGCTGAGACTTGACATCTTTGAAAATTTATATATACTTAGAGAAGTAAAAAATTATGAACATGTGAGAGAATGAAAAGAAAGAACCCACAAAACTAGAATAGTCTCTAAGGGCATGAAGGAATTGCCTCTATTCATAGCCAATGATTATGGTTTATCTTTTGGTGCCCTTAGTAATTCTTTTAATCCCCTTGGTCTTAAGTGATATCAGGAGTACAATATATTATCATCCCATATGTGTTAGGAAGCCTTTTCAATAATTTTTCTAATAAACTTAAATTGAAAGTGTTCTTCATTCCAAAGTACAAACAAAATAGGGGAAAAAAACATTTTCAAACAAGAATAATTTTTCAAAATTAGTTGTGAAGTTGAACTTGTCTTTCATATAGTTAGCTGAAAAAAACAGATCAGTCTATGTAGATTTCTTTTAGCAGCATAGGGAATCCTCCATAATGACCTAAGCAGTTAATGAGCAGTCACAGTCCCTCGTGACACGAGGTTATTCCTTCCCAAGACCCATCTTGTCCTGTCCTAAAGCCAGTTAAGAAAATCTTTGAAGGATAAAAGTGAGGCACAAAGATTGCAATATGTCTGGTCATTTTTCATTAAATGCTTCTCTGAAGTATGGAACAACATCATATAATGACCAAAAATTGCCTAAAGCCTCTCATGTAAGCAATGTAGATTTTACAGAGTCAGAGAAGTTGTTGTACTGAGGGAGAATTTGATCCAAAATGAGAAGAGAGAGAACAAATTCTTACAATCATACTTTTCTGTTGTTTTCCATGGATGGCTTGGGGATATTTTCAAATTCCTCCCATCAACCTGCCAAATCACAGTATGGGGTTACTCAGTGTCTCCTTTCCATGAAAGGTTTTGCCACATGCAAACTTTCATCTTAGTTCTCAGTGTGCTTTTGTGTTCTGAAATGCTTTCTTTCCAAGGTGTAGGCATTTTGCTGACATATAAAACTACAAGGAAACTTAATCATGTAAATGTCAAAGTCCAGAGTTACAGGTAATCCTCTATCTAATGGCACATTTCTTACCAGTGTGTGGTTTGATGATGCTAGGAATTGTTGTTTATTGTAGAATCATAGAATAATAGAATGGTTTGTGTCTTAAGGGATCTTAAAAATAATCTAATTCCAACCCCCCTGCCATCAGCAGGGACACCTTCCACTAGACCAGGTTCCTCAAAGACCAATCCAACCTGGCCTGAAACATTCTCAGGGATGGGGCATTCACAGCTTCTCTGGGCAGCCTGTTCCAGTGCCTCACCACCCTCAAGGGGGAGAATTTCCTTCTTATATCTAATCTAAATCTACTCTCTTTCAGTTTAAAACCATTACCCCTTGACCCATCACAACATGCCCTTGTCAAAAGTCCCTCTCCAGCTTTCCTGTAGGTCCCCTTTAGGAACTGGAGGCGGCTATAAGGTTTCCCTGGAGCTTTCTCTTCTCCATCAACCCCAGCTCTCTCAGCCCATCTTCATAGATGTTCTCCAGTTCTCTGATCATCTTTGTGGCACTCCTCCAGACTTGCTCCAACAGGTCCATGTCTCCCTTATATTGGGGGCCCCGGAGATGAATGCAGTACTCCAGGAGGGGTCTCACGACAGCAGAGAGAGAATAACTTCGCTCAACCTGCTGGTCACACTTCTTTTGATGCAGCCCAGGATATGGTTGTCTTTCTGGGTTGCAGGCGCTCAATGCTGGGTCATGCTGAGCTTCTCATAAACCAACACGCTCAAATCCTCCTCCTCAGGGCTGCTTTCAATCCATTCTCTGTCCAACCTGTATTTGTGCTTGAGATTGCCCTGATGCATGTGCAGGACCATGCACTTGGCCTTTTTGAACTTCATGAGCTTTGCACGGGCCCACCTCTAAAGCCAGTCAAAATCCCTCTGGATGGCATCCTTTTCCTCCAGTGTGTCAACCGCATTACGCAGCTTGGTGTTGTCAGCAAACTTGCTGAGGATGCACTCAATCCCACTGTCCATGTTGTCATTTAAGATGTTAAACATTGCTGGTCCTAACACCAGCTCCTGAGGAACATCACTTGTTACTGATCTCCTCTAGGACATGGAGCCACTGACTGCAACTCTTTGAGTGTAACTATCCAGACAATCATATTATATTATCATATTATACCCTGCAAATTCAAAGCAGTGAAAGCCAACTTGTATAGGTTGTAACTATAATGGATTTTTTTTCTCCCCATTTTGTATAGATTAGAGCCAGATTGAATTATAATGTGTGTCTAATTTCTTTTCTGTGCATTAGGAATGGAGGAAGGTCAAATCTATCCAATACAGTTTTCTCTGTGGAAAGAAGGTACCACAGAGTAAAGTGCAGAAGCAAATGCGTGACACCAAAAGTCTTTTCATCCTCACTCATAGCTCCAGTGTTAATACCTCTTATCCTTGGACTAGTATTTTACAGTTAGTGTCAAAAAGACCTGACATGTTGATGGCAGTATGAAATAAGATCAGCTGAGATTGAAGATTACTGTTTGTCTATGAGGTTTCATGCTTTAAATGTATGAATAATTTCTTTGAATTAAAGTGATTTTGTCAGAGGCAGTTTGAGTATATATGTTAAATGGAACATAGGAGATATGGCTGTTCCAGTGCTCTAAACTACCAGTTTCAGAATTTTCTTGATTAGTTGAACTACTTTGAAATCCCAGCTGATCAAATTAATTCCAAGCTCATTGTAATTATTGGGACTATTTCTGCCGATTTCAATAATTTCACCAAAAATCATTAAAAAGATAAAAGTGAAAAACCAAACAACAAAGCAACCAAACACAAACCAAACAAAAACCAACCAAAAAACCCCAAATAAACCTGCACAAAGAAGAGAGCATATTGTTTGAAAAGGCTTAAAAGGAAACCTCAATATTTATTAAATCAAAATTATGGTAGGGTGTTTCTTGGTTCAATATTTATTTCATAACTTTTCTGCTGAAAGAGTCAAACTCAGAATGTCCTTACTATGTAATGCTTGGTTAAATATTACTTAATACTAGTCACATATTTATTTTATTCATTTTTTTTCTTGTGTTCTATCATATAAATATAAAATATTGCTACTTGCTTTCATTAGGCTAAAAGATTTGCTGGGATCCATCCCAGTTCAGATGGGATTGGTGTTCTTCAGTTTCAGTAGTATTATAGAAACCCTCCTTAAGCATTCCTCCCCTGCACCCTTCTCAAACTAAACCTCTCTAACCTTGAAAAAGACACAGGATTTTAAATAGAATTTAAATGAATTATAGAAAACACTAAATAAACTTCAGGGTTTTTTTCCCCATGAGTTTGTGTTAGATAAATGAAAGAGGCCCTGCTTCTTGTATCAAGCCAAACCTACCTTCATGATTCCTATACTTTCATCTGAGCCCCTAGCACAGGAAAATGGCACATGCTGAGCAACTTTTTATACTCACTGTAATCTCACTGTGGCAGATTTACTTTAATCTGTCAATGATTCATGTTTTACACAGCCTTGAATTAATGTTAAGGGAATTAAAAGAATAGGTAAACCTTTTCTCTTTAAACTAGGGACACAAAACAGGCAGGGAGTTGAATACATCTAGCCAAGACAATTAATATCAAAGAACATTCCTTAGGCTAGACCCAAAGAGCAGGTGCTCTTGCCATGAGGGAGAGGAATATATTTGGGGAAAAAAAAAATGTAAATAAACCCAGGAAAACTAAACTACAAATGACACTTTCCCCTCTCCCTCAAGAATGGGAACTGCAGTAAAAGATTACAGGGTTTACATACAATGGACATAACCAGACTGTGACATGAAGTATGGATGCAAGGCAATTTCTGCAGCAATAATTAAACACATCAAAGAAGCCAGGCAAACACAACAGAGGTGTGTCTTGGTTTGTTTTTTTTTTTTTGAAAGAGCATCTGAAAAAGAGCAGCTTGGTGACTGGCAAACTGTCAAAGCAAAAAGTGACCAGAAGAAGAGAGAGGATGCTTTCTTTAAGTCTAAGATTTTGGCTTCCACTCAGTGTCTTTCTATATAATTGATTCAGTGTCTACTGAAATAAGTGGAAAAACTTCCCTTGACTTGAATGCTGCTGATACAGTAATGGCCTGATCAAATTTGTGACATCCATCCATATGAGGAATAATGTTGGCAGCCTGGTTGGGTTCGGATCTAATCCATCTGAAATCAGTTAGTCACTATAAGGGTGTGTGTTGAATGCCACCCGTGTTTAGATGGTTACTCTTGCTTCCAGGTCCAGGACACTGAAACTGTGCAGCATTCACTGGAGAGAGGAGGATTTACCTATGTGTCTCCCAGCCAGGGAACTCACTTGCAGATTAGTACTGTATTAATTTTTCCTTTTAACTAGGTAGAACCAAGAACGTGATTATACTGTTCTTGGTGTGTTTATAAGTGGTGTGCTCCGTAAACCTGGTACGTGAAACTGGTCTGTCTGGTCATTGGGAAACTCTTGCATGAGTGAATGTTCACTGGGCTAAATCCTAAAGAATGCTTGCTGAGTTGTATGTGGACAAATCTTGAAATGAAGCTGGGGCATACTTCCTTTGAATAACTACTTCTGAATTTGGTCTGGTTTGCTTTGGAGAAATATTGATATGGCAATATTTATACATGAACTATTTTGAGGTTTCATTAAAAGCTAAGAAAAACAAAGCAGTGCCTGTACCCCATGTTTTTAGTAGAAAAAAATGCTGTGGTTTCCAGAAGCAAATAATCACGGTAGCTCTTTTGTTTACCTATTTTCATGTCAAGGATAAAAGAAGAGAGCATATTGGAGATAGGAAACCTTAGCGGTGGCATGAGGTAAAGTACACCAGCACTACATTTCTCCACCAATCACTACTAATAAGTTCAAAACCATATCAGTTAAGGTTATTGTACCCTTGACTTGAAATGTAAAGGTTAATGCAGAAACAGTCAGTTAAGAATCTTGAACCTCTTCCTTGTCAAATCACGTATCGCTTATGAGGTTTTGACTGCAAGTTTGGCTATGTAAATTGCCAGATTTCTTGTGCATTCATACCATATGAACAGATATTGGGGAAAAAAATGCCAATGTTAAGGTAACTTTTAAACTTTAGGTTAAATAAATGACTACTTTTCCTTTTTACGAAAAATAACTGTTAGTAAATCAAAAAAGAAAACTCAAGTAAACAGCAGATGAAATATTTGAACTAGTATATGCAAAATAATTATTTAGCACTGTAGACTAGTCTTTTGCAAAGCTTTGAATAATATATGCAGAGAGATTAGAAATCCGTGGCAAAGAAGTTTTGAATTGTGTCCTATATGCCTCTTCCCTGTATTTTCTTTGAAGCTTGCTCAAATTTCTAGTATGACATATCTTTTAGTCTAATTCAAAATGGGTTTTTTACATCAAAAACTGTGGTCAAGCCAGTACTTTTCCTTAAACTGGTTGTTCAAAGGGGAAAAAAATGTTAAAATTTGTTGTTTAAAAGTATACAGCTTCATTTTAGTTAAGGTGCAAGATGACTTTTTTTTTTTTTTCCCCTAAGAAAATCAACCCGGAGTGTGTATATTGAGAAATTTAAAATGACCCTTTTGTAAAGTAGTTTTGGAAATAAACATCTGACCTCACAACATATTTTTTAGAAGAAATAGACATACAGCGATCTTTTATTGTTACATTCAGTGAAAATATTTTTTCCCTAAAAACAGTAAAAGAAACAAATTTATTTTTTTTTTTAGGAAATGGATGGCCATCCACTGGTTGAAAGTCCAGCAACTCTTAATTGGAAAGTACTAATGAATAGTACAAATTTTTGTGTTACGAAACTCTTTAGCTGAGTTACAAAATATGTCAAGGAAAGTGCAAAATGATCAGGAGTTAGAAAGAAAACTAGAAAACAAAGGTATAAAGACATATACTATATTAAGCCCTGAGGCAGTGCACCTTATTTATACAACAGAGAACGTCTACAGAATAAGCAACTAGCACAACAGAGGTATGACTAATAGATAGGTATGAATCAGTCAATTTGTATTCTTCTCACATTTTCCTCTTCCCAAAAGCAGAGAAAATGAAAGAAACCCTCTCCTGAGCTCTCTCACCCATTCATCCTTTTTAAATATAATGCTCACAGCTATGATAGTTAAATTTTAGCTTTGTGCAACCAAGGGTACTAATTTTACATGACCTCTTCCAAACCAAATCATGCCTTTTTTTTCCTCTTGGGGGAAACAGTATCTAAGGCTTCTCTATACCAAAGTAATAATAATAATAATAGTAACAATGATCTAGAACCTCTCTTTCATTGCTGTCTAAACCTAAACAGCTTAGAGCATAGTTTGCCATGCCATAGGATCTGGATTATTTCTAGCTCACAGTCTTTCAGCTTCAATTTACTTGCATGGAATTGCATGGAAGGACATTTTCTAAATATCAGATTTGTAACTACCTTTGAATGCCAATAGATCAATACCTAATTGCAGGGCTTTTAGAATCAATTGACTAATTTGTCTTTAAGGTTTTGATAGGGAGGCAACTACAAGAATGGAAAAGCACTATCTCTGCCATGATAAAACACCCCCAGAAAACAGGTTTACAGAAGCTCAAGGTGGCAGAGACATCAATGTTTCAGCAAGTGGATTTCTTTCTAAAAATATCTTAGATATTTTATCACTAATATTCAATGTAAGTACAGATCTTCTAGCTTTTTCACAAATGCAGTACTTGTGGCTTACTTGGAGGTATGTTTATGGGTTTGAGCTTTTAACCTGAACATTTCTATTTCTTGTGTGAAATGATACACTATCATAATCAGTTTGTGTATCTATGGCCTTAAATGTTCTTTTCTGTGCAGCTGGGGTTTGGGAAGGACTCCAGTGATTTGTGGGCCTTGTCCTGGATCTTGTACGAGAGCACATTAACCTTGGCGGAATATGTTACTATTAAAAGAACGGGGTCTTGGCCTTGCAAATGTTATTTCATGTGTCATGCTTGCCCTGTGGGACTCCCTACCTCTCCCTTGGATACTTTCTGAAAGCATATATGGGAGTATTGGTTTTGCAGAGGGAATAATTTTAGGATATAAATCACATTCTGCTAATTATTTTGCCTTTTCAGTGTGATACAAAAGAACTGCAAACTGTTTCACCTAGGACTGGAGTTAAAAAGTTATTACAGCGGGCTTGTACAAAGGTATTGTTCTTTTACCGAAGCTCCTTCTGTTTAGTTATTCTTATTTTTCCTTTGCAATTAATGGTAATGTGTTTTTCTCATGTTTTACAGCTACAGTTGGGCAATGGCAGAAAAAAATGCTGTATCTGATGAACCTGCAAGTGAAAGTAGGTGGGAGCAAATTTGCCAAGAGTCTTATTCCAGTAGACAGGTCTGTCTCTTGTGACATTAATAATGCTTCAATAGTGTTGATATAAATCAAGATATAGCAAAAAGCAAGCCATAGACAAGATGGGGAACCATAACTAAACTGCTGGTTTAGTTTCCTAGGAGCTGACAGTAAGACGGCAGTTTTCTGTTGTGAGTATCTTCCTCCTTATCCTGCAAACTTGTACAACAATTGTGTTCCCCATTTGCCTGTTTATAATGAATCTCATCAGGTATCGTCAGGGCTAAATCAGCAAATGTGATTTAAAGTTCGATCCAAAATCCTGTGGTTTTAAAAAAAGTCTTTTCATTGACTTTGGTGGGCTCTGTCTTAGCATGTTGCTGCTACTTACTTCTCTGTCTACTTTTATGCCTTGGGAGGTCCACATTTCTGGAGCGCTTTGAAATCAAAATACCAGCTTGATCCTCCAGCCCTTCTGTAAGAAAGCACTTACTACGCTTCAACAAATAAGACTGTAGCTGGGAAACTTACAGAATTTGTGTGCAACTTAAGTTGGTTATAGGCCTTATGCTGATTCTGCAAACAAGGGTGAATATTGGCTCCTCTGGGTGCTGCAGAGCAGCATTTTGTCATTAGTGAAGTACTCAGTCCAAGAGATTAGTAAAGAACAGGACAATCTACAAGCTGCATAATGGAGAGAAATGAGACTGGGGCCAAAGTGCGTGCTTGCAGTGCTGTGCTAGAGTCCCTGTCTAATGACAAGATGCCTTTTGGAAGTGATGGATGTTTCCTTGCCTATATGTAGCATTCTTTTCCTAAAATGTGTGCTTTAACACCTGCAGCTGCTGATTCTGCTTTTCTGATGCCCCATGGTTAAGACAGCAAACACCAGAGGATAATATTTTGTCAGGAACTACTCTGCCTGCATTTTGTCTTCCAAGAAATATGCACGAAGGTCAAAAGATTTCACAGGTGGTTTTGCGGACAAGAGAGCTGCTATATTCCTGTAGTGGAAAATGAATGCTACAGGACCATATGGGAAATTGGCATTGTTTCATTTCTTTGTGCATGTTTTCACAAAGGCCTCGTTTTCCACTAGTGGAGGGGAAGGGTTTCCTCTCCTGGCAGAGAAAGTTTTGTAACTCTAAAGCCATTTGTACTTCTGAACCAGCAAACTCTGGTCCTTTAACCTTCTGCCTAGTCCCTCTCTCTCTCCGCTGCTTATCTTTCTCCTCACTGCTCTCAGTCTCTTTCCTTACTTAGCCCTCTTGTAAAGGGCTCTTCCTTCCTCTTTTCCCTTTTCAGATAACTTTTACTCCTGAAAGCTGTATGTAAACTGTTTTCTGTACTTTCATCAGCCCTTTCTTTGCATTGCTAAATGTATAGCCTCTATTACAGCAGCATATAGTCTCTACACAAAGGCATCATCTTTTCAATTAACAGTGAAATTTGCTGTAAATTCTAAAGGAGTAGTTCCCTCTTTAATGTACTTGATGTTAGCATCAGTTGGGTCTGTGTACCAAAGAGGGATGTTGCTCCAAATCTGAACACTGAGGATACTAAATTGAATGGAAAGAATGCCCTCTAGACCTTGAACTTCCCAGGAAACTCTAGTTTACTTCCATCAGGGTATTGGGAAAAGGAAATTCAACAGCTTAACATCAGCACTCTCTTTACTGAACTGTAGTTGCTGAGTTTAATGTGGCATTTATGCCTAACAGAATAAATCATCTGTGCAGGATGTTGAGCTTCTGATTATAATAAGACAGGACAATAACCAATAAGACATGAAATCACATCTTCAACAATGTGCTAGGACTGAACGGGGGTGGGGGGGAAGATCCCTCTACCCTTGAGGAAAATGGACCTTGTGAAGACCTTGAAAATCCATTTTGCCATTCTACAGCAAGGCAAGAGAATCAACTCTTACTGTGTCTTTATAGACAAGATTTCTGATCACAACTGTTACAGAGTGCTGAACCTCCATGGCAGGAAAACTTCTCTCCACATGTGTGTCTGTCTTGATGGTAAACATTTGAAATATCACCCTCAAAACACTTCCTTGGGTTGTACACTTCAGTACATTTTTCTGATGTTAATAGACTTAACTTTATGTTTTTCAGATGTGGGCAAGTTTCTCTTACATTCTTGGATTTCTACTGAGTTCCCTTCAATCTTGGTTTGCCTTCAGCAGGTCCTTATGTTTCCAGGGAACAGACTATGCTAATTTGAAAAGGGTTTAACCTCATTTGAAATTCTTTATCAAGCTATGCCGCCTTCTCTTCTCCTAACTTGCTTCTCCCCTCACTTGAAATGAAAGAATTTGTGACTTATTATTACAGAATTATACTATCTAATTGTCTTTTTCATAGAGACATCTTCAAACATTTTGCTATTTTATATTATTATTTTTTTTTTCTTTAAATGTAAATAAATCCCCTACAACAATATCAGATGATGGATTCTCTTCATTTATATAACCTTGCCTTTACCAGGTGCATTTATCCCAGAAAGGCCTGACAAGCCCCAGGGTTCTCATTTTTCTTGTAATCTCCTTTCATTGGCACCTAAAGTGGCATTAAGCACACAGACATTTTGACCTTGAAGTCGTCTTGATAGAATGGTAAAGCAAGACCCCTTAAATAATAAAAGAAACAGCCCATAGTTTTATGGTTATAAAAGAAGATCCCATTTCTTTTCAAATGCTGTGGTGATTTTTCAGTGTCTATATTTGCAGTGTCTTTGGAGAGTTACAAGTTTGTTTCTTTCATCTTCTGAAAATACAACTAAAGTTTAGAAGGCATCTTCTTTTTTTAAAAAAATACACCCTAGTTTAATTTCTGGAAACACTAGTTGTCTTTCCCTATCTTTATCCATCTCTTCTTTCAATACTAAACATTCCTCTTTCTCTGTTACTCTTTTTTTCTTTTTCTTGAAAAAACGCCTTGTGTTTTATACTGTCATGCTCCATTTTGACTAAAGATATTGTAGCATTTTGGATATTCAGTATTAGTCCTTAACTGTTCAGTGCATGGACTTTATAAATACTATATTAGCTTCCTCTTGACAAAAGAACAAAAATGTCTTTTTTCTTATTAAGAATATAGTGATGAAAACTCATGTAATTTACTTTTGGTACAGCCTCTCATTAAGAGGAATGGAAAGCTGATTTTATAGTCTGAATCTGTACCTTGATAATATAATAGCATATGTCTCATTGACAGAACACAATAAAATATATTTCATTGATACAACACCCCAGTTTCATTTTTAATAAGTAAAGAGTTCACAGTACTCCAGACAATTCATTCTGTGATCAAAGTGTTGGCAGAGGCTTTTAAAAAAACCTTGCCTGCTGGACATATTCTCCTACATTTCTCTATGTCACATAAAGCATTTAAGACTAATTACCACTGTCTTTGGAAACCATGGCTTGGAAAACTGGGAAGAGAACAATCCAGAGCCTGCCATTGCAGGTCTGTGGCAGTGTGTGCAGCCTCTCTGCAGCTCTTCAGGATGGCTCCGGGTCTCCGAGGAGAATGACCCTGGCACAGCATGGCAGAGCCTTACCATGAGCTCATGAGCCTCGGCTCACAAAGGTGCAAACTCCACGTTTCAGGTGGCTCTTCTGTGGAGAGCTGCGAGAAAGAACTGCTTTGAAAAGGAACTGAAATCTCTGGTTTATTCACGCATACATGGTTGTGTACAATTGACAAGAGGATACGGAAGAATGGGAGTGGGGGGTGGTTGCAGAGCCTGCAAAATTGTATTTTAGATATTAGTTACGCTATTTGAATCATTGTTTCAATGTAGTAAACTTTTCTTGAGTGAACCTTCTCCTGAAGCAAGCGCAAGCACCAGCCCTCAAAAAGTGACAATGGCACAGCTCAGTGTCCTGTGTAAGCTTCTTGTCCCTTAAATGCCAATGTATGAGCATTTTTTTTTTCTCCCTCTGTGCCTCTCTTTTTCACATTCAGTTGTTTGTTCTTCACATTTGCAGCTCCATTGTCATCCTATTTCTTACTGGAGTTTCTCTCTGCTCCCTCACTGATTCTTCATTTGTAGTCTCTCCCAAGCAGAATAACAATCAAGTGACATTCAGTTTTGTACCAACCTTTTCAAAACAGTGTGTTCCGGCTGATTTGAAATTAAGCTGCTTGAATATACTGTTTACAAATCCATACACAGATGTGTTGCAGATAAATTGAGATTAAAACACTTGAGGAATTGTTTTTCAAATTGCAGCATACATATGAATTTACAAAGATAGCCCTTAGCCTTGAAAAAACCTTCACTGGACTTAAAGCTGTGCTGTTGACTAACCCAAATAGCAGATACCCTGCAGATACTAGATAATTTGTAATGTTGCAGAATATGAACCTTATTATGATATATAAGACAAAATTGCTGAGACTGGATGTTTACTCTTGTTGTAAAATTATGTACATCTCTATTGGTTTTCCATGTTTTTACATGTCTGTGAATTCCATGTATATAAAGATTAAATAGATGGCATTTAAATGGGAGATTTGTGTGTGTGTGGAATCCAAATCCACGATACCATTGGCAATAACACTGTCTCCAAACTATCCATACATCCTCCTTCAGCAAATCGTTTAACACATAGCTAAGTCCTTCAGTTCCATTTAAATGCATACTTCTAAGCACATGCTTATATAGATAAGAGTGGTTTATAGCCTGAATTAAGATATGAGATGATCCTCTACCACTGAAGTCACTGAAACTTTAATCACGTGAGTATTAATGACCGAAAGCTGGGACCTAATTTATAGCTGCAAATTCATTTAGTCTTTCCCAGTAAAAAAGTTTTAGATGTATAAAGCTTTGTCTGCAATTCCAAATAGCATTTTTAAAATGTGGCCATGTCAAAATCAACTCCCGAAGTTTCATACAGAGTCAGATACCTCATCTAGTGTGTCTAATAGTTGTGAATATGTGTATATATTGTGAAATATAGGTATAATATTGCTGGCTTACATCCTTTGTATAATGCTACATATGTGGGCTAAAGGCCTGGATTATATGAGGCACGTAACCAGAATGTGGTAAATACTGAAAAATGCTTTATCCATAGTCATCTTCTCTAGCTGATTCCTCTGCATTAATAATACTTTCACAGTAATGTCTTCAGAAAAAAGTTTTCAAACCACCATTTGGATTATCATAAGAAACAACTCATGCAATTTTACCATCTCACACAAGACTTAAATCTATCTTGAAAGGCATAGTTAATTTTTAATGACTTTTTCTCCAGAACCAGCCTAACTTTTTAAAACTAAAGCTGATATTATATTAGCCCATGAACGAATGACATCAATTGAAACGTACTTTTTTTCTTCAAAGTGATTGATGTAATTCTGTATTAAAGTGACCTTTTTTAAGAAATGTTTGGACTATAATGATTTCCTGTCCTTTTTGCTCAGCAATCAGAACAGCAGAACTGGCATAAGGCTGTTTCAGCTGCTTGATGTTGATGTTGAAGGGAAGTGAGCTGCACAAAGTGCGTGCTTGTAGGATGGTGGCAGTGAATACAGGTAAGTGCCAGCACCAATGAGCCATGCAAATATAGAATCCTAACCTGAGAGGTTAGTAAGTAGGGGACCTGGGCCTCACAGGACTGAAAATACAGTCAAATTACTATCTTGAACTACTATCTTTGTCTCTGATGTGTATGGGCTGATTCATGTTTTTATATAGGCAGACTGATCTTCATTGTGCTGGAAGTCTGGCACCTAGAAAAACTGTGATGCCTGCTTGGGAATTATACCTATTATATAGTTACAAAACCACACATGCATACCTACCTCTTATATAGCTAAAAAACCACACATGCATACCTCTGAAACTGACAGATAGCTCCTGTATGAAACCACCTTATTTTGAGTTTTCCTGATAGAAGTCACAAGGATGGCAGTGATCTTCTGGAGTCTCTGGATGAACGTTGTATTAAATATATTTCAATTTTAAAAGAAATATGAGAAATATGGGAGAAATATGGGTAAATTATACTGAACAGAAATTTATTCTAAAAAACATAAGTCAAAAGTTTATACCATTCAGATAAACAGAGTTACAAAAAAATAAAATAAGTTCCATTCCCACTTGAAAAAAATATTCAGAGGAGCCCTAAGATTAAGTTGAGACAGGTACTTGGATTAGATGCCCCATATGGCCGTTCTGGATTGCGAATGTGTAGGCAGCACTGTAAGCTTATTTTAATTTGAACATTGTTAAATATCATACCCCTACAGGCAGTATACTGGGCACGACAAACTCACTATGGCAGTTCTTTCTTTGTTTCCCTTTTTTTTTCCTTCTTAGTTTTGTTTTCTTAGTTTTTTGCTGTAGATAAGAAAATAATCTTTAACACAGAAAGCCTGTTTATTATCTCCTGTTCGTAGGATGAGAGGTAGCAAAATTATTTATCTGATATTCTTTCATCTGTGAAGTGCACTTTTTCATAATGACTTTGTGATCTTCATATTTTACTAAATAAATGAGGAATACAGAATTAACAGGATCTGTTTAAAAATACGGTTGTAATTACAAGGTATCCTACTACCAGAATTTATTTCATAGAGCATATGGGTTCTCTAATTAAGAATACCACTTTTATTTTTTTTGTATTTTAATCTTTTAAGCCACGTATAATACTTCAAGCTCTATTCATGTATTGCCGAACTTGTTACATGTGCCTGCTTTTGCACCTGAATTTTTGCTCTTGTTCAACTACCTCTTGTTTAAGTCTGAAATTAGAAGGAAAAAAAAATACAAAAAGTCCCCACAACATAGAATAATATTTAGTTTTGAAGCTAATGCTGGCTTTTCTTTTAACATTGTTCTCTTATTCTGACTCTTTCAAGTTTGCAATCCAGATGTTTAATGCTTCCATCTGTTTGAAAGTGTTTATCTGATATTTATTTTTTATTTATGGCTGCTATTATATCTCCTGTTTCCTAGGTTTATAGGATGATGCATTTATTACACAATTATTGCTGTGCCAGGTATCCTGAACATAATTTGAATTACAATGTTAAGAATAGCTGTAGCTGTTGCAATAAAGTGTAGGACATAGTTTGTGGCATTTGAAGGCAACATTCTGTCTTTTGCTCTATTGCCTACATAGTGACAAAAATCTCAAGTGTTTAAGTAGACTGACAATCTAGGAGCTATAGTTTATGATAAAATAGGTTGGGATTTAATCCAGAATTTTAGTCTTCCTTGCTTTACTAAGTATCTACTAGAAGGTTCAATCCTTGCCAGCTGCTAATCAGCATGAATACTTGGTGTCCAGATTATGTTTTTGTTTATTGTGTATGCAGGATGGAAGATGGTTAAAGGAGTGGTTTTGTCAAATATATCGAACTCTGGAGATCATCAAGATTCTGCTGCTGAACCCAGGTCTTGCTGGATCATGGAGCAGAAAAGGTATCCCAAATTATACTAAGCTAAGAAAAGAAATCAGCATAGTCCTGTGCACAGGCTTTAGGAAAAAAAATGTCTCTTCTTGATGCACCGTTGTGTGTTTACTCTTCTTCACTGCAGTATGCCTCTGTGTGTTGTACACTGACCGGGAAGCCAGCTACAGGGCAGGTTGGGAGATGGCATAGCTACAGATACAGCCCAGAAAGAAAAAGCTCTCAAAATGTCTCAGAAGAGATGGAACATAAGTTTTTACATGTATTTCTTAATGCTGATCCTATGATATCTTGAGCAGCTGATGATGATCCTGTGTAGCTTTTGACTGTTCATGTGACTTCTGGAGTATTTAGCTTTTTAGAGTTGGAGGTTGTTGGTACCTTTGGGAAATAAGGTTAAATTCTACCCAGAAGTTCCCCTTGACCTTCTCCAGGAAGTAATGGGTTTATCAACTAGTAAGTCGTTCTTTGTCTGCCTTGAGCCTGCTACCCTTCCACTAAATAGCACTTTGTGCACAAGTATTCCTTCTGTTTTCCATGGGATTACTCATCTGAGTACCACCTTATATAAGAAAGGTGACAGCATGAGTATCTAAATTGCCCATAACCTGATTGTTATGAGATTGAAGTTCATTGTTTTCAATTTGCTCATGACTATATTGTTGCAAATGGTGGCGTAATTCAGGGTCAATAGAAAGATTTTCAAAAGAAAACAAAAAAACTAAACCAAAATAACAACAAAACAAAACAAACCCCAACAATAACAAGAAAAAACAAAACAAAAAACCCCATCCTTTGCTTTTGTTTGACTTCCAACATCCTTCTAGTTATTAAAAAAAAAAAATAGTAAATATCTAAAACCCTAAGCAAGTAAAAATCCTCAAACAATAAAAAAAGCAGAAAAGTCATGGAATTCGAGATCATCAATATCTTTCTCTTATCATGCAGGACCTTTTGCAAAGCCAACCTACCCATAGTACTCTTATATTTATTAATTCATATGCTAGCCAGTCTTGTAATCAATTTTTTTTTTTGTAACAAGAAGTGCAGCCCGTCCTCTTTGTACTCATTCTGTACATTGGCTTATCAATAAATCATTCAAACGATCTTAGTCATCTACTGCAAAGTGGAGAAGCTATTCTTTGTCTCCACTGTCAAATCTGCTTCTAAAGTTATCTGTTCACAGGTACATGAATATTTATATAGATGACATTTTCAAGGCTTCTTTGGCCCTAGATTCTTAATGGAGAGTAATATACCATTTAAATGAGTTTAAATTGTTTTATTTTAACTTATTATGACATATTATCGCTCTGTATAAACTAATACTTACACAAAAATGTAAAATTGAGGATATTGGTTATAGCTGAAGATTTTGGGAATTGTTGGGTTTTTTTTATATCTAGTAAAGTAATCATATGCCAAAATGCAAAAATTATAAGCAAGTTTAAAAAAATCGGTGAATTCTAAATGGAAGTGGTTTAAATAAGTTGTTCTTAGCTGCTAGATGCCGTCTTAAATTGAAATCTGAAGTTTCATACAAGATGTCTTTAAGCAAAGTCACAAAAGGTATAAATTTTGTGAAAATATTCTTTAATGATGTCAACAAAGAGGGAGGAGGCATTGAATTACATTCTTTACACCTCTGGAGCTGCAGTTGAAGATTTGCCCCACTATTGCGTTGTACACGGAGTAAAGATACCATGTGCTTTGCATTCATGTCCTGGATCTGACCAATTTCCTTCTGTATCACTTCAGGTTCTCCTTTGGAAAAGGGCTGTAAAAACACAGTACGCTGAGATTTGTCAAAATGTGCCATACTTGATCAGTTGTCTGTAAAATATACAGAGCTCCACACATAAATGGCACGCAGAAACTTATAGCATATTCACAAATAAGTGATTTTAAAGAAAACCTTTAACAAGGGTGCTCTTGGTATGTTATCCATTCTCTACAGCATCTTAAAACTCTATGCTCTGGGTCATCTTCAAAAGCTGAATTTGTGGGTAAGCATGAAACAGATTTGTCAAGCTGCTGTCCACAAAGTACTTAACAACTTACACAGTGAATGGTGGAGGAACAAAAAACATGGTTATAGCTTGAACATTTATTAGATTTCAACTACCAATTTGTTTAAAAGGGGATTATGTTATTTAAATAAAGTAACAGATAAGTAATATAAGACTCGGGAGCTGTCTCATTTGATCATATTGGGATATTACAGAGACTATATTTTGTTATATGTTTGTGTGCATATACATACATATCAGCAAAATACCTGCAAATAATACAGCGGCTGAAATGGATGTCTATCTCTGGCATTGCAGGGCCTGTTGTGTGAACTCCCTGAAAAGGAGCCTTTGTTTCCATAGGCAACAGAGCCGTGGTGACACTATGGATCAAACACATCCGGATTTACTTTTATGCCTCTGAGGTAAACAGTTGCCTGCTGCACTACACAAATACTGAAAGAAAAACTCTCTTGGTAAAAGACCTGACCAGCATGAACTGAGGGTAACCGCAGGCTGCTGCAAAGAGCCCAGCTCATGCAGCTCCGTGATAAAAGTGCCCTGGGAGAGTGCCACATGCACTGCCACTTTTGCCTTTTCTGTCACTTAGTGCTCTTTTTTGTTGTTGTTGTATATTTCACAGCTTAAAGACTGACAAAAAAAACTTTGATGTGATCATTTTTCCCTCCCCCACTTCCAGGGAGAATACGTTTATGTTGTCTTGTCATAGTGAGGCTGGAGAAAGAATTTCCAAGTGTTTCTGCTTTTTGGTATTTGAATTGCAGAATGAACTGCAGCCTCAGGTCTCGGGCATCCCAAGGTATTGTGGACACAGCTAAAAGGAGAGTTTTAGAAGAAAAAGTGCAAATTTTGCTGGTCTTTAGAAAGCATACCCTTCCATTTTAACCAGGGTGAAATAAATTCAAACAACATATTAGAAATGAAGGCACATGAATAATGACCTTTAAATAAAAAAATGAGATATCTTATGATTGTTGTTGTACAAGAAAAATGAAGCATGAAGATCACAGAGAAATGCTAGCTACTGACAAGTTATGCTTGAATTTGCTGAGTTAGCTTAGTCATCTGATTAAAATTGTCTTTCTATGCAATCTATGTTTGTTTTATTTTGCATTTCCTATTTATCTTGCTAATGGTTTTGTTCTCTAAAAGGTAGGTTTTCAGAGGCTCAAGCCACACTGTATGATCTAGTGATGCAATGGAAGCGGAGCCTTGTCCTTAGTTAAGTACACAAAATTTTACAGATATTGCAGTAAGAATTTTATGGATTGATTTTTAATGGTACCCACTGTCACAGCACTGAAACCACTTTTAACCCACAAAATAATAAAAACGATCAGATTTTTGTCTCTGTGATATTAAAGAGACTTATAAAATGTATTCATTCTACTGCTAAAAGTGCTCTAGTGCTTACTTAGGCAGCTTAATGAAAAGGGAGACCTTGACCTGTACCCAGAAGTTTGTGAAATAATTCAGCTATAAGAGTTTTCAGAAGCATGGAAACTCTCCTGTTAGAAGGCTGCTTCCCACTTGCAGGTGCTGATTTCTCACATGACTGGCTCCTGCACCACATAGATTTGGCACTGTGGCATCGCAGGTGTCCCATGCTGAAACAGCATCCCCCTACCCCCTGCTGGTGATGGGAGTCTCAACCTGTCCCTTCACGATTGTTCCACAGGGCCTCCTTTTGCAGACTGTTTCTGCTGGAATAACTTCTCTTCAAAAATGGGTGCTAGAAGGTGCCCTTCCGTCTTTCACTTTCTCAGTCGTAAGAGGTCAGGTACTGTGATATTTTTATCTCTGCTGCTCTTGTCATAGGTCTCCTGGAATTCATATAAATGTTCTGTTTATTTGTTCTTATTAAGACTACTGAATAAATTAATTATTGAGAGCAAAACCAAAAATGTAATTTTAAGGCAGAAATATAGGATAATTATTACATCCCAAAGTGATGAATACAGTCTGGATGGCAATGAATCTTTCTGAGTTCTGTCTCCTAGGTCTATACCATCTTTTCTGTTAAACATGAAAGCTTTTCAAGGTCAGCTATACATGTAATGGTGAGCCTGAGGTAGGCTTACATTAAATTCAGCATTCAGGTTAATATTTTCATTTGTGTTTTTCCATAAATGTATACATAGGAAGACATTGTGTTACAAAACTAATCCTTGTGTAGTCTATTTTTCTAATAAGAGACTAACCTATGCATTAAAAATCACAAGATTCATTGCAAAAATCTTACTTCAAGTGCGTTATTTAACCAAATGTGAACTCTGGATACTTCCAGGTTGTTTAGATGTAAAAAGAGCTTATCTGCGCTTGTACTTTAATCAAAAATTACACATTACACATTATTCCGTCTGACCTAAATAGGTGGGAAAAAAAAAGGAGAGAGTGTGAGTTGGACAGATTACTGATGTTTTGAAAGTGGAGATCAGTTTAGATACTTCTGGGCTGAGCCCTATAGTACTTATCTGATCTGTGAGCTCACCCTGCTATCTTCACTTCCCATTTATTTTAGCAAGAAGCTGGTTTTCATTAGCATGAGTAAAATTTGGTGTCATTTTGTAGAGATTTGCAAGGGCCAGTGTTTGCCAAAACAATTTCAGCTACTAGGAAATCTTGTATTGTTATGCCTTCCTCTGAAATTCCGTAGTCTTAAATAACAATCTGACTTGTTTATTAGGATTTGCTTATTATCAGGATCCAGGTGTCATGTATTTCCCTGTGTATGAGATGAAACATAAAAAGATAAAAAATTAACATAAATCTATTTCAGCCTTTTTAAATTAAAATAATATTTTTATATTTATTTGGTCTGTGCGTGGCTGTCTAAATATCATTTTGAACCCAATGGCCAGCGTCAAACAAATCTGACAGAAGGCAGAAGTATCAAAGATAATTGAATTCTCCGTAGTTTTGTAAAAATAAGACCCCATAACCATTTTGACTGAGGGAGACAGCAGAGAGAGCTCATGTTTTGTGAGAAAGGTTCTAAATTCCCATAACAGAGGAAAAGATCAAAACAGAGCTTAAACCATGAGATACAAATCCACAGGAGACCAAGCTGCATTTATTTCAGGTTTCATTGTTTCACTTGTGTTTCTAATAACTTCTAATGGGATTTACACATTAAAAAAAAAAAAAATTAATCCTGTGTATTTGTCATTATTTGCACTGTTTAGTTAGTTTTCACTGTCCAAACTGATTGATGAGATATTATTTTTCCTTTTCACCATTTTTTTTGTCAGCATCTAAGCAGGTGTCAATTTATGGGAGGTACAAATGGTTGTATTTACTCTTTAATTATTTATTTTAATTCTGTGATTATATGCCCTAAAAACATTCCTACACCTTTTGTTTTGTTTTGATTTGTGGTTGGTTTTTTGTTTGTTTTTGTTTGTTTGTTTGTTTGTTTTAATACAAAAGCTATATAATGATCTTTCCTTGAAAATGGATTTGAAAAATCTGCAGTCAGTGACCTGTGGAAGGTACTCCCCTCGCTGCCTCTGGGTCTTTGCACTAGAGCTGGAAAAATCATTCCAAACTATCCTTTGTCTATGATAGGCATCTTGCTTTCTGTAACCACAGGAAGAAATTTTAGGTCAATGCTGTTTCTCCCTATTGACATTGTGTTTCAACTCCCAGACTTGAGCAGGTGTTTGAACATGCCAAACAAAGCCTTCAACTTATTCAGTCAGATTCTTCCCCTCCCAAAGCTTGTCTTTATGCCCTCTTCCCTGCAGAAAAGGGATCTTCCCATTTTGCAACACCTTTCCTGTGCTGGGAAGACAGCTGTAAGTAGACATAGCAGCCTGTGGTAATGTGCATTTTCAGTGACTGCTAACTTTGGTGGAAAATGACCAGTCTATCCTCTTTTTTATTTTTCTGGATTCTTTTCTACATGTTAGATCTTGTCAAATAAGTAAGAGGGACTGCGAATTCCTGCTTTTCCAGTATTATAACTGTATGAACAGCACAAGTCTGTCCTCTGAGTAGTGAATCTCTGAGTCTCACGATGTCTTTCTAGATGGAGATCGTCTTCTCTGGACAATACTTGTAATTGTGCTAAAAAATTAAACCACATAAATTATCCTGAAAAGTTATTGTATAATCATCTATTGCAAGCAGTGTTTTAAAAACATTTTACATTCGGCACAAGCATTTGTTCAAAGTGAGGAGGAACTGAGACCAAGCAAGCAAAGACTGCAGATTTTTTCATGCCTATCATTAAAGTAACTGTCACGTCACATATGTTTTTTGTGGTATGTTACTGTTAACAGTAACATATGTGCTATGGCACATCCTAAGTGACATGGTGAGTGACATTTTGTCACTCACTTCACTGCCATGCACAGAGTATGTCCTGTAGTACTGAAAGCATCTCAGGTGCCGGAAAAACAGTTTGTTCCATGTTTGCATAGTGAATGGTGAAAGGGTAGCGAGGTAACTGTATTAAAGGAAAAAAGATAAGAGATGCCCGCTTGCTGGTTGCTTTCTGTACTGGTTAATTCTAGTCCAGTAAGCATAGATTTTGCACCTGTTTGATACAGTATTCCACCCTTTGTCCTCTGGAGAGGAGCTACTGCATATTAGAGGTACTCACCAGCTGGGCATTTTATAAATATAAGTCAGTGCTCTGACAGATTAGCTTTGGCAGATTCAGATGCAGAGATGGAAAGCTAACCCTTTACACCCTGCCTCTGAGCTGGAAGTAACTACCTGAAGAGCAGAGGCAGCAGACTGGGTCCGCTATGTAGCTCATAGTTCAGTGGCGTAGCTTAAACTGCTGATGAAGGTAGAACTCCAAGCTGTGAACATGCATCTCATTTTGTGGTACTGGGATAGAGCTGGGTAGAGGGAGCACTTAAAATCACAACAGCTAGATGTTTGAGGAATGCGGACTTTCTGCTCAGTGGGGCGGGGGATCTCGTAAAGGACATGGGAAAGGCCAAAATACTCAATGCCTTTTTGACCTCAGTCTTTACTGGAAAGAACATTCTTCTGAGTTCACTACTGCGTTACATCTTCCTTAATGTTGTGGTCAATGGGGAAAAAGCTCCCTGTGCAGCTTTACAGTTGATAGAAAACTGGGAAGAGTGTTGGATACACTAGGGGGTCCTGCAGAGGGACCCTGGGAGAAAGAAACTCACAGAAGTCTCACGAAGTTCAACAAAGGGAAAAGCAAAGTGCTATACCTGGGGATGATTGATTCTATGTGGCAGTACATGCTGGGGGCCAAACAGCTGGAAAGCAACTCTGCAGTGGATGACCTTGGTGTCCTGGTGGACAAGAACATTGCCAGTGGGTCCAGGGACATGATTGTCTGCCTCAGATCAGCACTGGTGAAGCACATCTAATTGTGTGTCCAATTCTGTGCTTGCTGGGACAAAAGATACGCGGGCCTGCTGGAGTGAATCCAGTGAAGTGCCATCAGGATCAAGAGACTTGAATGTCTGTCTTATGCGGAGAGACTGAGACAGCTGAGGTTGTTTACCCCAGAGAAGAGAAGGTTTAGGGGAATCTTATCAGTGTGTGTAGCCACCAAAGGGAGGGAGCAAAGAAAATGGATCCAGGCACTTTTCAGCAGTGCCCAGTGACATGACAAGAGGCAATGGGTACAACTGAAATACAGGAAATTCCATTTAAATATAGGGAAAAAATTTTTTGCAGTAAGGATGACAAAACACAGGAATGGATTGCCCATAGAGGTTGTGAAGTCACTATCCTTAGAGATATTAAAAACCTGACTGCACATGGTGCTGAGCAACCTGCTCTGTCTGGCCCTGCTCTGACCAAGTGGTTGAACTAGACAATCTCTAGAGACACCTTTCCACCTCAGCCAGTCTGAAAGTCTGTGATTCTGAAGCTCAACCATCAGACTTCTCAGTCACTGGACCTGAAGACAGCTGTGCTTTCAAGTTTGTTTGCTGAGTTGCTTTACTTTTGTTTTGTTTATCTATAGAATAAGACATGCAAAATACCCTAATGGGCAAGTGTTTGCTAAAGACTCATATAATTCTGGGCTGATAAAAGGGTACCAAAATTAACCCTTTGTGTAGGTCAGAAGCTGGAAGTTTTGTAAGATGTTTACGGGAGAGAAATTCCTTATAGGTGTGTCCTGAAGCTGGTCTTTGCAATTTTGCAGCATAAATTTGCTGTCTACTTACGTCTTTAGACAGACATGCAAACTTCTTCTAAACTCACCATACTGCAATTCAGTCTATTCAAGCCATTACAGACTTGATACTTTTTTTAGTGTTTCTTGTCTTAGAGACCTCTTTGAGAGATTTAACTTACCAGCCTTTGCCCCCTTGAATGTAGCTGTATTTTCAGCAGCAATTTGTACCTCCCAGCATTTCTTTTCTACTGCAAATATGAATCTAAGACCCTACATTATTTATTCTTTCTGAAGTGATGAGGGAGAGTTGTAAACCACTGAATTACAACCAGTAGTAGTTGCCAAGAAGGAGGAACAACTAAGAGAGCAATTTAATTGTAGATGTTTTCCTCCTTTCTCCTTTAACTCCATAGGGAAGGGTAAACACAACAACAGGCAGTTGAACAGTAAAGGAGCAGTTCTGGAGACAGGGACAAACAGGGATAGGGAAGGTCAGAAGGAACTTTGCAGGTAGGAGGAGAAGACACAGCCATAGCATAAGACCATCCTTAAAAAAGCAGGTGTCTACAATTAGTATATGGAGTTACTCTGTTTCAGCTTGCTAACATGATGGAATCTCTTCTTGAAAAATTAAATTTTGGTTTAGCATTGGGAAGGAGTTAAAACTGTTGTATCCTTGTTAGTGGATGAGCATGAGACTTCAACAGTGCCCTACATTAGCCCAGCCAGCTCGAGACAGAGTTTTGTGAAGGAAGCGGATCTGAGGGAAAGGAAAAATGAAGCGGACAGTTAAAGCGTTTACAGGGTCATTATATAAATTCAAAGAGAATGGTCTCAGGTCAGCCTATGATGCCATGGTTATGCTCTTACTGGTATTTATGCTTTCTTGAGATCATTGAGAAAAACCACTGCTTCCCTGGAAGTGATACAGGTTTGGAGACAGGTACTTTGACTTGCTTCAAACATATTAATGTAATTATCAGCGTGCTTAGAATGAGTGAAAGGCTTAAAGAGTGTGCTGAGTTGGTATAAAAAAATTTCTTATGTGCTTTTCTGTCCATTCTGTTGTTTGTTTATGACCACAGGGACTTCTCCTTGTAGGGTCCCTCACCATCCTTTCTTCAGAAATATGGATGTAATCTGCCTCCTAGTGAATCTCCACAAGATGTTGTCTCCAACAACTGTGTCATCTGGGGAACTCTACACATGTTTTATCCACAGTTAATAACAATTCTGTAATCCCAAACTACGTGTGCTGTAAGCTATAGTGCCTGACAGCAGTGTGAGCTACTGCTGTTGACTGAAAATATTCTACTTGATATTTAGTGTAAGGAGTGCTTAAAAGGGGCTTAGAGAAGCACTTATTTTACCATCTTCCCTTAGTTTTATGTTAAAAGCAATACAAGACTACAACCTCTTACCTGGGTACCAACAACTGGAGAGGGACATCCCTTGAAGCCAAGAGCTTTTGAAAATGGTGTGGATAATGTTAATGCTGTTACCATGGTTGAAAGACAAGTGGGCATATTCTTCTGTTGTTAGATCTTGTGAAAATGCCCTATTTTCTATTAACAGTATAAGCAACGGGTATTATAAGCTAGGGATAACCTTTTCTTTTCTTTTTTTTTTTTTTTTTTTTGTACATGTGTTACATGCCATATCTCTGAAGTGCATAGGCAAGGCATTTTTGCATGGTATTGTATGCTATCATTTTGCAATTCGTGAATGTAGCTGAGAGGAGGAGGTAGATTCTTAGGTTCTCTGCCTGAAATGCAAGTTCTTCAAATCTGCCAGCACATTCATTCACTATATGATATTTCTGCCATTTTCTTTATAATCTGATTATATCTCTGGTCATTAGAATCTGTTAACAAAAATCAGAATGTGTACAAAAAGCAATCTAAACAAGATTATCTTGCTCTTCTTTCTTCTCTTTCTGTTTTTGTTTCCTTTAATTGGCTTTCTTGTGTGATGTTTTGTGAACTAAAGAAAGCAGGAAGGAAAAAAAAATAGGATTTTTTTTGGAAAAAAAAAATTCCTCTTACTTTGATGACAAGTCTAATATGGGGTCATTTGTTTTGTCTGAAATACATGGCCTTGAGTGTGTTCCCTCTGGAGAAGAGAGATTACGTTATAGCACTAAATGGTGTT
Source organism: Nesoenas mayeri (assembly GCF_963082525.1). Classification (NCBI taxonomy): domain Eukaryota; kingdom Metazoa; phylum Chordata; class Aves; order Columbiformes; family Columbidae; genus Nesoenas; species Nesoenas mayeri. Next base: position 15,700,166 of record NC_137554.1, on the reverse strand, counting down.
AGTCTGAACAAATAAATAAAACTAGTTCATTCCTTGAAGGTAGGCAGGAGTGACTATATAAGAATAGCAGATTAGGGAGACTTTTCTCTAAGTGGTTGAAATATACTTTTGGAGCCACATGCAGACACACTGCCGGGGTGACTTTAGCTCTCTTCTCCTTTCCTTCTGAAGAAAATCCTGAGGAAACCTGAATGTTTACAGCCTTCTATTTGACCAAAAGCTGCAATTATGAATATGCTCTACTGTAATCAACTCTGCAGTGCTCAAGGACAAGACTTGTCCTTAACTCCCTGAGTCTGATGTGATTTTTCAGTACCTTTTTTTCTGTCTTTATGTGGCTTTCCTACTCGCCTTTCCCAATCCATTGTCAAGTGGCTCCACTTGCAGTTGCCTCAGCGTGGCCAACAAAACCCTCTGGGGAACTTACAGATAGACTGTACTAAATCAAGGCCGTGTAAGAATTAGAAATGAAAACCACTGTCATTAATCTATTAAAATAATAATAAAATGGTAGTGTTCCACTGCCGTTTACTGAAAACAATCCCCACACATCAAGAACTGTGTATCTTCCAATCCTATTACTATGGAAACATGTCATATTACTTTAACAGACTGTACAGAAAGAAGAAATATTTTTCTTTTGAATCCAAATCTCCATCTTCCAGTAACGTCAAACATAAAAATTCCTGTAGTTTCTTTGTGTACTCCTATGACTATGAATTTTGTCTGCTGCACTGTTTTTGTATCCCAGATCCTTACCTCTTCTGACAGGATATTTCTTGTTGCAAACGGGATACAGAATTAATTAAAAGTGCATTGTGTGTCTAAGCTCTTTCTTCCAAATCTTTCTGTATCATTTAGGTTCTCCTTCTCTACACTGGTTCAAGTGAACAGTTTTCTTAGTGTTTGTGCAGGGACCCTATGTGGGCATGTCATTGCTCACGAGTCACATTGTAGCTGGAACATGCTACAGCAACACGCATGTTGTTGACGCTAAACAAATTACCTTCAAAGTCCACATTTTGATTTTTCAAAAATTCTTTACTTAATTTAACATGTAACATTAACATTTATTCATCGAGTGGAATGGTTTGTTTAAAGACAAACTGTATTTTAAAACAGACACAATCTTAATCTTAAACAATAGTACAGATAGATCCTCTTCATAATAGAAATACATCAGATCTTTCTGTTCCCTGCTGTGCATGCGTAGCTTTCGTACTAGGATGTAAATAAATGTGCTGGGAAGGAAAAGCTCTTTCTATTGATGGTCAAAAGTATATGTCATTGCTTGGGAAAGAATACTATTGCCTTAATTTTTTTCCCTGAATGCTACTATACTTCACCTCACTTCCCCTTGGTTTATTTATCTTCTACAGCAATTCTCCCTATCCTCAGGGATTATAGTAGCCTAACTTGTCTTTCTTTTAGTTTCTTTTAATGTCAGTGATTCATGTTTGTGTAAGGAGGAATAAAGCTCTTGAAGACTTTTGCTAGATTAACAGCATTTTAAATACTCAAGGTAACGTTTACAGAAGAAGTCATTTTTTTATTAATAAAAATTTGAAACATAAATAGAGACTTGTTTCCTATTTTATTTTCCAAAACCAAAATATACCAGCTCCGCAGAGCTGGTGTGATATTTCATGCATAGGATGTCACTATCAACTTCCAGTAAGTTTACAAATAATGGTCCCAGAAGCAAGATAAGCATCAAATTCAGACAGATGTTGGAATATAAGAACAAAGCTATTGGGCATGGACCTGTGGTGCTGAAAGACCTCCTAAATGTAAGAACAACATATCTAATAAACAATAAATAATTCCTAAAAAGTAGAAATTTCAGCTTACTTATATATTACTTGGAAAAGCATTGGGTTTTGCTGACCAGCAACTTTCTGCTAATGAATGAAACAAGACAACTTCTCTAAACAATTGTTGATTGTTTTAAAAGATTATACTGTTAAATTTGGATAAAAAAACCTCATAAATACTTTAAATATTTTAACTCTTAACAGGTGTTGTCTGTTCTCAGTCTGAATATTACAGGTAAGAGTTAATTCCCTCACTGCCTGTGTTACAATGATATGAATAACTTATCCATTGCATTTGCCCACATTATTCTATTGCGTTAGCTTTAAGGAGCTGTCCATTTATAATAGTCATTCTTTTGTAGAACAGTTAGAAGTATCATTCAAACATTGTTCAAAAAATAATATTTAAACCAGATAGGTGTTATATCGTTACTTCTTTTTGCAAATGGGGAAACTGAGGCACAGACAAAGGCAAGAATTTGCCTTTGTAAAGCTGCTGACGAGTTGTGGGTTCAGTTGAACACTGTGGCAAACAATGTTTACTGCCTCTGGAAAAAAGTGTAAATGACTAATTTATGTGGGAATTTGTAATGAGCTGTAGTGAAAAAGGAATCTGCTGTGATTTAGTCTTTCTTGTCTCCAACTCATTCCCTGGATATAAACATTTTCAGTAAGGACTGAGGAGGGAGGGAGAGAAGAAGTGCATCTGTTTTGGTTTGGTGCCATATTCATATGGAGATGGTTCTTTATCAATTACCTAATCTTTCCAAAAGGTAATTTTAAGACAAATATTGTTTTGAGGAGGTGAGCTGCTTGCTTTTACCGTATTGTTTTATGGAACAATTATTGAAGAAGTACATGTATTTAAACTGGAACTATCTCCATACAAGCCTCCTTTTTAATTCACAATGTGATAGACTGTAGCTTATAGTCCTTTTAGAAAAATACTGTCACTAGGAGTAGAAAAGTGACTTTTACCTGTAATGTGTACAGCTGGTTTCAAATAGAGAGCTATAACTGGCTTTCAAATTTTAATGGAAATTTTGGGGCTGGATAAGGCTCAGATTCTAATAATAGATATTTTTGTGAGAATTCATAAAATCAGTGAGGTTAGATGAACAGTATTATGTGTAAGTTTGTGCTCAACTACAACAACTTCAACATTAAAATTTCTAAGTGATAACAAACATTCCACAATACACATTTTACAATTCTTTTCTCATCTGACCACTTGCAGGCTATTAAAATTTGCTTAACTTTCAAATTTTTAAGTAAACACAACTTTTCAGATTGTTTATTTAGTCTCTATTTTTGGATAGTACTGTTCTGCAATCTTTCAGCTAGACACACCAGGCAGATATTTGCAATGAATTTGTACATATAGTACCAAAACTAAGAACACCACATGAGAGAAAAAAAGCGTCCTCCGACTTTGCCTGTGGAAAGAAAAGATTAGAATCAATTGCTTATAAGCAGTCTTTTCACAAGCATGCTCAGTGATGCTAGATTTTGAAGCTATTATAAAATTCTGATTAAGGTCACCAAATTAGTTCAAAGGGAAGACTTTTGAGTAAGGGCTGCATCTTAAACATGCAGGGGACTACATATACAGAGCTACTCACATATCGGATTCTTTAAGTATGTGCATAAGTGTAAAGGACATGGGCTCCTGAAATAAATTTAGAATGCTTCTTTTGATTTATTTCTTATAGCTACCAGAACCTGATTTTAAAATGAAGAAATATGGCAGGAAATAATTCCCCTCTCAACTTCTGTTTTTCTTGGTAAAACATTGTTATTTGTGGTGTTTATATAATTATATTCCAGTGTAATTCAAGTATGTAATGACATTTCTCCAATGAAAGCATTTAAATAACTCAGGAAATTGCTTTACTGTTCTGTTTCCTGGCTTAAAACCCATTTTGTCATGTTCATTTTATTGTTCAATCTGTCTGAGCTCATCTAGATACATTCTACACTGTACAGAGCAAAATAAAATATTTACTAGCTGATCATCTCATATATGTATATATACAAATACACGTTATATTCAAATATTTCTTATATATACTTTTTTCATCCTTTACTCAGTTTTAGTTTGTATGAAAACCAGAAAGCTCTCACGTAACACCAGGGTGTGACTAGGAAAAGAAAGAGAGAGATCTCATTAAAAAAATAAGTATCAAATAATAACCTACTGCTTATATAATAAATATTAAGCAAAAAGAGAAAGCATTCTAATGTTTCTTGTACTATCAATCAAACATAAGAAATACAGTGTTTTTCCTTTCATTTAGATATAAATTTAAACCGGGGTTTTTTGCATGCACAGCTCCAAAGGGCTATATTTTTTTTGTTGTTCAGTGAAATGGAATAGTTTCATACAGAGGTGGTATTTTCGAGCAAAGAAGGGGAAAAATTACCAGACTTGCATGAGAACTGAATCTTCTTTTACCATAAAGACCCTTCTATGAGACAAGTGATAGGTTAATCTGTCTCATTTTTATCCAGACCTTTTTTAATTTAGTGGATAAGATTAAAGTGCAAGCTGAATACCACAGGTGTAGCTTGGGTTTTTAATCTGCTTGACTCAAGTTATTCTAGTTCCTGAATGGGGCTACTAATAATACAGTTCCCGAAATAAAATAGGAAATGTAAGTACTGCAATGCTTTTATTCAGCTTTGAAAAAATCAGTGGAGCATAAAATATACTGAAACAGATTAAATTTGATTCCTGCAGGAATCAAAGTTTAAGAAGTTATAGTAGAGATGGAAAGAAACTCAGCAGAGGAGATCAAACGCTGCACAGGGGAGACAGTCTCTGCTGGGGGGCGACCATGCCCAGAGAAACCACCTGGGGGAGGCTGCTGCAGCCCCCTGGGGATTTGGCCTGAATAAACAGCTTAGTGACAGCTATGCCTCTGGTTTTCATGCAAAAAAAAAATAGAGGCTGGTGAGATTATGGTGCTTATTTCTATGTTATCCTGCAATGCAAAGTGTGTCTCCATGCTCCAGGGCAAAAATTAAAGGAGAAGAAACAGCCAAATACCCTGAAATAGTTGCTGGTATATAAGAACCCTCTAATTTGGCACTATAGCATAAATTCATAAATGTATTTTTTTCATAAGGCACTTTAAGTTTTATATATTCCAAGCCAAATTCTTTAGCCCTTAGGTTAGCAAAACTCTTGCTGCTCACACTGAGAGGTCTGCTCAGTTAAAGAGCACAAAAGCTTCATCCTGTGTTACACTGACAGCTTTGATATTTCTGCAGTTTTTCAGATTTTCTGCAAGTTGAGGAGTCACAAGCCCCTGTCTGCCTCACCAAGCTCCAGGGCTGGCCCTGGAAAGGCAGCAGAACCCTGCGAGGGGCAGAAGCCCCCACTGCACCCACCTACGGGCCGGAGATCAGCCACTCACTATGTCCTGGCAAGGGCTGGAGCAAGAGCAGGGAGGTGATGGGAGAGATAAAACCATCGTGTTGGTATTAGTAATTGCAGGAGGTGATTCAGAGGAGCAGTGGGTTTTGTAAAAGCCTTTCCTTGCCAGGAAGGAACACTGGAGTGTTTAGTTCCTCCCCAGTCCTGATCAGGCCTGAAAAGCAGCAGGGCTACAAAGGGCTCTGTGCATCCCTGGACCTATGGGAAGGAGAGCCAGCCTGTGTGTTGCACAGTGACTGGTGGTAGAAGGATGGATGCATAAGCCCTAGCCACAGAGGTTCTACTTGGAGAACTGCTGCCTGCCCTTACTGCTAAGTGTATCCTGTGGTGCTGCTTCTGTGAATTCTTAGAAGTTTTCCTTACATCTTAAAGTTCAGAAAGAAATGTGAACTTAACCGATTTTGTTAGGAAATCTGTTTTTCTTGATTAGAATAAACACCGTGTTTCTTAGCTGTTGGCTCTTAATCTGGCAAAACAAAACTATTGGATATGTCTGTAGCTGTGCTGGTTCAACTTCATTTTATGTACTAGCATTATCTTAGAGTAGACTCAGTAACTTCAATTTTTAATATTTAGTTCAGCAGTCTATATGTTTACATGTTTTAGATAATATTCATATATATCTGAATATCTTTTTGTTAGTCTTCAAGTCCAGAAACTAATCCCTGCTTTTAACTGTCTCATTTACAGAACTTCTCAAGAAAACTCCATCATCTGAAAAACCACTACAGCCTGTTGCAGTGTTGATGGGCTAAGGCACTAACAGAAACTTGAGAGCTTCTCTAATTTGATCTGAGAAGATAACTGTAAGTATTTGAGAAACAATCAGTGTAAAATGCATGTTTAAATAATATGTACATAAGCATCTCATGGGAGCCCTAGCTTCATTGAGTACTTGTTTTGTGGTGAACAGTAATTACTTACTGTTGAAAGGTACTGGATATATTAATCACTTTGTGTACTGTGGGTGAACCATCTTGCTTATTTGATGTTTCAATAGTAATTTTGATTAAGAAAGCATGTTGGTACTCTGCTTCACAGTATAAAAGTGCAAAATATGAAACAGTTTTTAATTTTCCATATCTTAATCCTGTTCTTCATATTTAAGAAATAGAAATTCTACTAGTACTATATACTTGGCAGGTATTTATTGGAACAATCTTTAGAACTAATTTCCATATAGATGTGTTCTCAGAGACTGCATTACTTTAAGAAAAAAAAAAAAAAGGTTAGGGTGAAAAGAAGATTAAATCTTATACAGGTGAAACTGCATTAAAAAACCCCTAACAGAGTAACGTTACCTATTCAAGGCTAACTCTCCACTCCTTAACTGATACAAAACATGTTTGTAGATGCTGATTTTTGTGACCTCTGTTCCTGTGAAGAGTTTAAGCTTAAAAAGTGTGGTGAGATACTGAAGAATCTTGCACGTTTTAGTTCAGAAAATATGTATTTAAGAAAAATCATGTATGATGATCTGCAGTCATCCTCTCAGGTAGAGGAGTTGGGGTCTCAGATGGTTCCCCTGTGTAATCAGTTATGATATGTTTGTATTAATGATTCCTAACTTAAATCACTGTTTTCAGTATGGGTGCTGGATTTCTTCCTCCATTCCCTAATGAAATATTTCTTAACAGAATTTAAGCCACATCTCTTTTGAAACGGTAAATGGACATTCACACAAAATCTATTAAAAATCTGTAGCAGAATTAAACATTCCTGACTTGACTGAGTTCTGAATTATAAACTGGCTCACTCATGGTTAAAAGGACTTCACTGACATTAGGAATTATTTAAATTGCTAAAAAAGCTAGAGAAATCTCACTTAAGTATCTCAGTAGGTCCTTCTTTGCTAATAAAGTCTGTTCAAGAAACAGTAGATCCTTGCTAGAGCTACTCATGCCTGAAAACTAGTGCAGCCTGAATGTTGAAAGGCTTCATTCAAAGTCCATCTGTGCTTTAGAGGACTACCCTGTCAAGATAAGCAATCTACAAAACTTTTTCTGACCACACGGACTTATGGCCAGCGAGATACTACGTACAATATATTTTTACTTTTTGCTCAGAATTTCTTGCATAGGAAAAGTAAAATGAAGTTAATGTAGTAGGTACTTCTCAAGTGAGATCAGGTGCAGAGGCTAGAGCTGAATCAGAGGTGGATGGTCAGCCTAAATTGGATTCAGGTGAATCCCACCCTACCAACCCTTTCCTCTCTTCTGCTCTGTTCATTCAGTATCTTACTACACTGTCTGGTGTTTTCCTTCCAGCTATAAGGATTATTCAGTCCTGAAAGTTGCAGGCACATGCTAATGTCTTTGGAAAAAGTTTTTCAACATTGGACACTTACTTTGGTCACAGAACTGTAAAGCTTTGAGAAGATGTGAAAAGTCATCTCATTTCTGCTTTCTCTATATCTGCCTGAAACTGTTTAGCATGTGTTCTACAGTCATCTCTAGCAAGGTGAGAAACTCTGGCTGTATTATTTTTCCAGTTTTGTATCCTATGTCATATTGCAGTGCTAAAGTGTGATTTTGAATGTTTTCTAAAGTTTTGGTACCTTTCTATGCTAGGTAGAAAAGGTATATTCCATGTATCTCTCATGAAAGATTGTCCTGGGCATTTTGGATAGTGAACTGCCTACACATGTGGGCAAGTTCTGTTGCTCAGTGTGAGCTCTATAAGATGACTTAAAGTCCACTATTTTCACTGGAGACCATAAGCAAATAAAAGTTTAACTCCAGTTCCCCAAGACACAAGGCTTGGTCACTGGCCTTCTTATACCAAATTCCCTGATGCTCTGCTATTTATCCAGCTATTAAAATAAAACAAAAATACTTTCATGTTCCTCTTTCCTGTATCTCTTGCCTACAAATGAGCATTATTTCTAATGCAGGTGCCTCAAAAGACTTTACTGCTATGTATGTATAAAGCAGGAATTCTCAATTCAATAGAAAAATATGTATTATGTAGGAATTATTTTCATTTTTAGAGTGATTTGCACACCGGTCTCTTTTAGTTCAAAGGCATGATGTTTACTGAAGAGATGACTCCTTATTGAAAAAGATACTATTTATATACATTTTTAACAGCGCTGAATCAAATAAAGGACATTCTTCTAGAAGGTCCTTTTCATAAATGCTTTCAAATATATTCTGCTGACTTAAATATTTAAAATTTAGGTGTTGGTCACCAAATGAATAATGCATGGAAATAGTAAATAGATCTGAAGTAGAACTTTAAAAATAAAGATTATCTTATTTAAAAAACAAAATATATTTTCTGAAGTTAAGTTGGGGAACTGGCTACTTGGCTTGAAGTAGGAAACTGTCAGTGGTGTTGCAAATACTAAGCAAAATACAGGAGCAAAGTCTAACTACATCTTACTGTTGCGCGGGAGGTAAAGTTAACTGGAGGCACAGAAAAACTAAACTGTTTCCTTGCTAAATGGGGAAGGCATTAGAGACAGCCGGGATGATCTTCCTGTTGCTCTAGCACCAAGATCTGTGAACTGTCTCACATTCCATTTCATGTGTCCTTTATGAAAGCTATGTTCACCTTTTTCAGTGAAGCTCCTTGTCCCTTCTGCCCCTGCAATCTAGTACAGTCAGCTTCTTCCCTCATGTTAGAAGACTACAGTGGTTCTGGAGTCAAAAAGGAAGTTGGAATGTAGCTTTTCAGTATGCTTCTGTGATTCCTTGTATAAAAACATTGAAGTATGTCTCTCTGTGTGTACGTAAGATTATGTAGACCATAAGCATACATGAAGTCTGTGTAAAAAAACAAAACAAAACAAAACTGGATAGACCTTGGCAGCTAATGTTTCTTTAATGACAACTTACCAGTACTTCTGCTGGAAAGTGCCAAAAGAAAGAAACTCAGCTATTTAAACTGCAGACATAGCCATATATATAGGTGTATATGTATATTACAAACGCAAAATGTAATTTTAACATAATAACCACTTCTGAAAGCCCCAGTTGGGCTGACTTATAGTCACCACGTGGAATCCGAGATCCTTTAGAAGCGTGGGCAATGTCTGGAGTTTAATAGCTTGATATTTCTTTTTAGTGACTGGATTTTTCTTTACTCAAAGTAGTTCCAGACCTCAAAATTAAGAGATGTTCAACCAGTAGCTCTCAGTATGGATGTTGCACATGTGTAAGTTAAAAGGCTTCTCTTATTCTAGAGTGGGAATGGTGCAGAACCAATATTTGGAATATTGATTCTTTAGCTACCTCTGTAGCTTAAGACTGCCCAGTTTTTTTGCCATTTCCAAACTGTTTTGATGAGTGGATAATTAACAGTTAATTTATAAAAAACTGTAATCACTGTCACTTTCTAAAATAAGATTATTGCCTTTCAATTAACTTGCTCTCATTTTGTGGGATTTTCACTATTTTATTCTGAACAGCGGAATCCTATGTTCTGAATAATGATCAGCTTGCAAGAAAATTTAATGTAAGAGAACAACATTAAACTGACAGGAAGATTGAATTCTTTTTAATGTGTGGTATCTTTGTGATACTATGGCCTGTGGTTGACAACATTGACTGACATCTTCCTTTTTAGTTAACCTCCATCAACTATTTAATACAGCTTCACATGTTTGTCATATGAATTAGTAATTAATGCTGTTCTATTCCTCATGTTAATATGTTCTTTGAAAATGACATAGAAGGAAGGGCACTTAGATCTACAGAGAATTAATTAGCATGTAATTTTCAGTATATCATCTAGTGTTAATTAGCAGTTAAACCATCTTCTGGTGCATGACCTGCTGATCCAAATACAGCATTCTGTTGCAGTGGCCCTGGGGGGAAATGTCTTGAAAGGGTGTTCTCTTGAAAATGGAACTTTCTGGTTTGTGTCTTTTTATTTCACTGTACCTTAGTGTCAGATCTTTCTCAGTCCTTTCCACAACCACAAAGCCCCTTTGCTGAAGTGGTAAGCAAGCAGCTATTTTGATATTAATCAACAAAGATAATGACAGATTTAAGCATGCTAAAGCGTCACACTGCCTGATGGAGGTGAGGTAACTGTTGCTATAGGAGGGTCACATCCTCCCTGATGATCTCTGTAGCTGCAGTAAGTTCAGTGAAGCTTTACTACCTATTTTTAAACACACAAAATTCTGCCTTGAGGAAATGTAATATTGGCTAGCTGAGCCATTCAGGGAGTCATCTTCTGGAGTCTCTACTTAGATAGTTGTAGTGTATATGCTTACATTTCTTGTGAAAATAAATGAAACAAGCACCTTATTACATTTTAACTGCCTAGCTTAATAGCTCTGCCTGTGTTTTGCTACTCCTCCTTTATCAAGTTGTGAGTAATTCTTTAAATTTTTTATTTTATCACTATAAAAATATCTAAAGCTCTATTTTATTGAGCACTTCTATCATCTCAAATACCTTTATTATACTCTTTTTGAGGTCTTATTTTTCTATGCAATTCAATTCCCTTGACCTCAGAAGAGTATTCATTCCTGGTATCCTCTGTTGTATATTGTACAGGCTTTACCTGTGTGTGTCATCAAAACTGTTGCTGTGAAGTGGTGAGCTTTAATACTATAAAATAGAACTCTTCCACAGTGATAGAAAGTGACTGACCCTAGTTCTTCAACTAGTGGGTGTCTAATTTGGAGACAAAACAAGGTGAGAAGTAAACTTCTTGGGGTGCTGGTTTCTGAAAAGAAAATAGTATCTCTAACACAAGAGATGACTTATCCAGAAAATGTCCAACTAATGAGTTTCTGAAATGAGAACTCTTTCTCTTCAGCTGTAACCAAAATTGTGTAGATTCTCTTAGCAGAAGTTACCACGTGTGAAACACATGACAGACACAAAATATACATCATTTAAGACACTGTCTCAGATGCGTGCAGCGAAATTTCTACCTAAAACAAGGGTGGACTGTAAATCTGTTCATTGCTATTATTAAGTGGTTTTGAAGGCCAATTATAATTGACTGTGGTCTCTGATTAAGTGGTTAATAACTTTCTGAACTCTTCAGATCAAAATTTCTTCTTCTTAGCATATTTTTGCATTGTCCAAGAGCTGACTCAAACTCATTCAATGTACTCGTTATTCAGTTTTACTAAAAGATCGTGTCAGTATGAATTGATCAAGAATTTAGTGCTGATAGCTAAACATTACTTGCATTAACTATCCATGGAGGGCGTTGAAACTGCATTTGTAAGAATTCATTTTTGACTAAGCATATATCCAACCCAAACTCTGGATTACTTCTGTGCTATGAAATCAGTGCCTAATCAAACAGACCAGCCTATTGGCTATTGACCAAGCTGTCAACAGTAAGTTTAAGTACTGATATTTCCCTAAACTTTTTTTTTTTCCCCAGTCATCTTAAATTACAGTCAAAGTAGAACTGATCTTTGAAATTAAGCTCAGAATATGGAAATTACTTGCAAAGCTTTTTGTGGTTTGATTCTGAAACTCTTTCACATGCTGCGCTTCTGGACTGGCTGCTGCTGAAGTCCCTTTAGCTGATATGGGTTGGGCAGAGAAGAGGCAATAAAAGGTGACTATCCATGGCTCACCTCACCGTGATGTTGTGAGAGCTGTTTAAGGTGAATTAGTGGGGTAGTGAAGCTTGTGGAATTTTTTTTTTGGGGGGAGGGGGGGTGGTGTTTGTTTTGTTCCTCTGACAGAATTTGGGATGTCAGTGTTTTCAGGCATGGAAAAAGAAATAAATAGCTTAATTTTAATTAATTAAATTTTAATTAATTAAATTTATCAAGCTTTGGACATTTCTGAGGTCCATGTTCTAAATTATTTTCTGATGACCTGAAAATAATATTTCAGTCCTACTAATTTACAACAAACAAACAAAAAGCACCCCAAAGCTCTACAATTTTAAAAATACTTTTAAACCTTTATATGTTCCATAAAAGAGGTGGGAGGAGCAGTTTAAAACTGAGAGTCCAGTCTTGCCCTGGTAAGTCTCTTTAAAAATCTAACACAAGGAGTACCTATTTGTGTATAAGTATACTAAGTGATCCAGCCAGGCTATATTTTATGTACAGAGAAGAAACACCGATGTTAAAAATGCTAAAGTGTGTTCAAATAACCTGTGCTACTTCTTTCTTATCACAGAATAATGTCTAATTGCCAGACTCTAATTAATTCATTGAAATATTTTCTGATTATTATATTTATCTAAGAAAGCTTGGTCCAAAGCTTACTAAAATGGTTCTTCTATTGTGTTTCCAAATCTTTTTCCTCTACAAAAAAATAATTGCAACTGCTTCTATCCTACAAAATAACCAATCACTATTTGCCTGACATTCAGAGCCTGGTACAAACCTTTGATTGCAAAATCCCGAGTTCCCACTGTCGGCAACTGTTTCAATTCCCAGTTTCTAGGTCACATTAAAATACGATAATAGTAGCTTCTATTCATCTTTCCCTGTTTAACCGCCTCATCTTATGAGTTCCTGGCACTGGCATTCACACTGAAAAGTGTTGCTGCTTGTATGAGTAAGTGGCACAAACATAGACTTTACAGAAGCCTGGAAGCACGTAACCCATAATTTGCTGAGTGATGGAAAGGGAACATAGAGTGAGGTTGCTCCTGTATGCTCTGTTTGTCACCATAGGCTGAAGTGTTAAGAGCAAGAAAAGAGGAATGTTGCAAAAAAGTCTTCTTTGATGACTGCCTAATGATCCAGCAGTGTACTTCTCGCTAAAATTCAAGATACTGATTTACAACATTTTGGTGTTCATTGTGTCAGCAGGAGGCATGATTAATACTCTTGGTCTAAGTAGGAATGCGTTAAGTTATTTGAACAGATTGTGTTTAGTAATTCTACTTATTTTCAAGTGTTTCTGGTTAGTTACTAACTAGATATTTGCAACCAAACTGCAGCTTTCAGAGAGAATTGGAATTTGTGCCTTGCATACAGGCTGACAAAGATTCGAAAACTTGCAGCAAATTGTCACGTAACATTCCTTTTAAAATGCAGCTGGGAAGTAATAGAGAATATAAACTGAGCATCTAATTGACAAGTGTAAAACTACTAATCTGGACTTGAAGTCTGCATCTTTTAGATTTGTTTGTGATATTTCTTGTTTAAATTAGGATTGGTGTGAGAAACTGCATCTACAATAAGGAAGACACTTGTGTTTCTGTTTTGTTTCCCAAAGACAGTCTGAAAGACTTCTGCTCTGATAAAAACGGGTCACGTTTCATTCCAGAGCAACTGAAATGACAGTTACAAACTCTGTAAAAAGTTTATAACAACTCTGCTGACAGATACTCAAATAAGAAGTAGTGGAGGCCAGCAACAGAATACTTTTTACAAGGACAGGGAAATCAGTTGTTGCCCTTGTGGTACAATTCTTGATCAGGTACAAATTCTACCACACTTCCTCTCTGATCCTAGCAAGTCCTTTAAATAAACAAGCAGTCTGAGTGCAATGCAGAGTAAGATATTAAAATAAGAAGGAGGGAAAGTGAGGCCTCTCTTTGCCTGTTATAAAATCCTCACCTGTTCTTATGCCAATAACGTATCTCAGGACTGGCATATATTCAGTGATATAACTCAGTCCTGGTTTTTTTCTTTAACTACTCTTACACCTGCAATTTATTATTCAAATTTTGATTCATTGCAAGTAGATTGTGGTTGTCCTCTGGTGTCTGGGGCTGGGCACTGGGACTGAAAAAGAGAAATTAGATTGAAGTAAGAGCACTAGGATGATTTCCCACATTGGGGCAATGTCAGTATTCAGGAGCCAGTGAGAAACGAGACCCTGTCTTTTGCTCTCTGACAAATCCCTGCTGAGAGCAGGAACTGCTGACTTGCTTATGAGGCCCCCCAGAAACTCTGTGCACCAACGTAAAGGTATCTGATATGATCTCTTTATAGTTTGGAGGATTTCTGAGTTGAAAGCCTTTAATGAAGAGTGATGTGTTCAGCTGTTGTAGGGGGAGCAGAAACACTCTTTGTGATTTAGCTTATGAGGAAGAAAATTATCTGCTTTCTGCTCTCTGTTAAAGCACCTTGGATTCTTAATTGCTTGATGTTTGGACCAGTGCATTCAACACCTATTGTTAATCTGATTCTCTCAGCATAGTTAAACTGTCACTAACTCCACTTCATTACATGTGTACTTGAACTCAACTCTCAGTGAAGCCAATCAAAACTACAGGTAAGTTTGTAGGGGCAAAATTAGGCAGTTGCAGTTGAAATGCTGATACAACAGTGGCTGAATGCAATGAAGTGGGAAAAGCTCTTTTCCCAGAAAACCCTAAGATCGGGTTAGTAACACTTAAATAATGCCATGGTGAAAGCTCATTCTTTCATAGTAAGTTGCAGTCTTTTAGCAGTCTGATAATTTGACAGTATTAATCCCTGATTTTCTACAATGAGACGGGCCAGCTGTGGTTCATGGATCACCGATAGTCTATGGTGGTCCATCTGTTATAAAGGGGATGAGGGAGGAATCCAATAATCTGCAGAAAATCAGGCCTTGCTAGTTGTTTTAGGGACTTACAGAACCTTCAGAAACTATTTTCATCTTTTTCTTCTTGCTGATTAAAATAAAGATATCAAGCACTTGGCTGTCCTGCACCGTAATGTCTTTCTTTTCTGATAACTTTTGCAGGAAATTTGACCTTTACCTTTCTGAAATGGAAAGAGGGGAAATGAGACTGCAAAGGACAGGTTGAATTTCAAAATGGACCTGGAAAGTTTGAAGTAGCTCCTAAGAAAGAGGGTGATATGGGACTCATAAGCTTCTGTAGTCAGAAAGAAGTAAATATTACAATTTCATAGACATAACCAAGTATAGCAGAATTCATTACATCTTTTCTCTTCAGAACTGTCCTACTTTGATGCATAACACAGTAGAATGGTCACACGAGGGAAAATGGCTTGTGGCTGAGAGTTTGAGAGCCCTGCTGGCCAGGAAAGTAGGTCTGCTCTAATAAGTGGCATGAATATGAAGTAGTCCAAGGTGATATTTTAAATACTGTAATCTCCCTAGGGCATTAACACTGATTAGTAAAGAAATCACTAAAGTATTGCAGTTTGCAGTGGAGTTATTTAAATGCGTAACCCAAACACGAGAGATGTTGACTGCTTCTCCTTACTCAACATGGAAATTCAAGTCCAGAACTTTGCTCTTAACTTTACTGGTTGGGACTCGGATATTTCTCCCATTACTTTAATAATGCTTTCTTCAGTCTTGAGGACTCTTAAATAAAATAATAGAGAATTTCATACAGATATTTTTCTAAGTTCTTGCAGTTCTAATGAAGTGATATTGCAAAAATCTGTGTTAAAATTTAAATGCTAGGAAAGAAAAATGGGACAGGAGGCAATGAGGAAAAAAGGCAATGGAGGAAAAAGAAAGAGGAGATAATATTCTTTAAACTCTTAGTGGTAAGGAAGGAGTGGGCCTAATTAATGACTGTTATTTGCCACTTAATACTACAGACTTGGATTAAAACCGTTAGTAAGAAACAAAGAGACAAGGAGAAGAAGAATGTGATGATGGAAGGGAAACGCAGGAAATGCAACACATTAATGTCCCTTGAGATGGTCTAAATCCCACTTAAGATGGTAGGAACTTCTTGGAAGCAGAGACTGCAAACGCAAACTACAACTGTATGATGACAGTGGTCGTAAATTGGGGTCCAGCCATGCTGGGGTGGGGTAAGACAGAATATCTTTGCATTTTCTTGAGATTTGTCCCATGGTGGTCTTGTTTTGGATTTATTAGAAGCTGATCTAAGTTGTAGGAGCTGGTAATAGGCTTCAAGAGAACATGCCAATGTCTGGGTTTCGCTGAGGAGAAAGGAGTGTGGAGCTGGGTTTCTCTGGCTATATGGAGGTTCAGGACTGAAATGGAATAGGAAGTACCTGAAATGGAGCAGCTGTTCACTGTTCAGCTAGCCATTGTTTTTATGCAAAACTATCCAATTTCAGGGAGAAATTATTTTAGTACTATTTCAGGATTTGTGCACTAGAGGATTATTCAAATTTTAGTTAGAATCGATAATATTATAGATTATTTTTCTAGGCATGGTTGTACAGATAGATTTATTTTTCCATGGTTTGTTTTTATGTCATCTAATTCATTGGCGTGAGCTTATCTAGGTATATTAACAAGTGTAAGAGAATAGTCTCTGATCTGTTTGAATAATGGTAGAACTGATGTGTAACCCTTCTAAACCAAGGACTTCAAGGCATTTATTCAGTAGGTGTTGTGTTGTATGCACATTGGGAGGGGACAACAAACTTTAGAAATGGAGGTTGTTCATGCAATAACATTCAAAGTCGTCTTTTAAAAGCAAGAGTGATAACTCTTCAAACTTCTAGCTTTGTTATTGTGGAGGTATTTGCTAGTGACCTCCAGACTGAACCTTGATGGCTCAATGCTTGTACATCACTGCTTCCATATAGACACCTTGGAGAGAGAGCTACTGCTTTGGGAGCTGTAGGACAAATGAGTAGGATGGCACTACCACCGTGGGGTCTGGTCACATTTCACATGCTAAACTGGAACATGCCTTGCTAACTTTTTGCCTACAGGTAATGAAGTTAAAATACCTATGATCTTTCATCAGCCTCATTTACACAGAAGCCCTATAATTTTACTCTGTCTGATTCAAATGCAATATGCACTGGTGGTATTAGGGTGGTGGTGGTTTTTGGTATTTTTTTGTGTGTGTTTTTTTTGTTGTTTGGTTTTGATTTTTTTGTTTGTTTGTTTGTTTGTTAGTCTTTTTTTCTTTGTGTTGACAAGGACCTAGGGGTAAAAGTGTGAGAAAATTTGTTATGCTCCATACTATGCATTTGGAGATTGAGCCAGTAACATTCTAGTTAGCAGTTTTACATAATCTCATTGACTTCAATGACTTCTTTTTCTTGCACAATAAATGGAAAAGACTCAGTCCATTAACATTTAAATTGGAGATACAGATTCCTGATGTAAACTATTTGCAATGACATTAATAGTGGGCACAACCCATTAGTGTGCGCTCATATTAGCAACATCTTAATAATCATGACAGAGCTTTTTTTAAAATTATGGGAATTTCACTGTAGCATATAATTAAATGTATATGGAATTTTTATTGGTTATAATTAAGATGCATGATCTTTGTTTATTATAGCATTAGAAAGTACTATAATAATGCTGAAAAGTACTGCTTGTCATGTGGTATTGCTTAATTATGGAAAAATACTATAACACTTCATGTTGGGCCGATTAAAGCAATTAGTACAAAATTATAATCGGATGCTAACTAAAGTATATAAAAATATTTACAAGCTTACTCATGACTATGGGAATTGCACATTAAATGTTGCTTTCTTAAGATGATGATGCAATTTATATTTTACTGTTTCTATAATACATAGGAAAATAAAATATGTATCTATTAACCAATTATTGGGAAACATCATCAGGAACTTGTGTGTGCATGTTCTTAAAAATATTTTCATCTCCTCTAGAATCTCAAGTTATGTGTGTTGGTCTCATCCACTAAAGCTTTCCCATTTGTATTTCTCCAACCAATAATTCTTTTCTCCTGCCCCTTTGTCTCTAATTGGGAAACATTGACTGTCACTGAAATTCAGTCTTTGGCACAATAATTATGCCAATGTTAATATTTTTCCTTTTTTATATGGGCAAATATCAGATGTCTGTTCACACTTTCTTGTTGCAATGGTTTGGGTTCTTTGTGGATTCTGGAGGGATTCACCATTTCAGGGCAGCTGAAACAGGCAACGTCACCAACTAAAATCCAAAGTGGAGGAAATTAGGTCTTAAATATTTTTAATTATGATTATTCTGTCATCTCCTGTGTCTTGAATCTTTGGAGTGTATTGAAATAAAGCTTCTCCCCATAGCCATAGAGCATAATAACTTAAGTATTTAAAAATAATAAATAAAATAAAAGAATATGTCATTGGCAGTACAGGGACACCCATTTCTCTCTGAGCTGTTGTATCTTGGAAATAGTTTCTTCCCGTTTGCACAGTAACCTCCCCAGTTCCTTCTTGAATCTGCTATTCCAAGGAGGCAGGGAGACCTGGTGATGAAAACAGAGCTTTATAAGCAGCAAGTACTGGGCAGGGAGACATCATCAGTAGTAATAAAAGAGGTATTATTTTGTCTCAGAATTCTTCCTGCTACTGTACATTATGCATTGAAATCTTTCAGTTGTTTTTTTGTTGTTGTTTTTTTTTTTTCCTAAAAGAAACTCTGAGACATTCCTGCCTTATATCTGCCTCAGTAAGGGGAGTGGAATGATATTGTTTCAGCTGGGGGATGTCCCATTTGTTATGGTAAGAGATTAAGTATATTTGTCAGTGTTTTTATTTTATTACTTCCGCCAACCTTGGCTACTTGCATGACTAATTGTGAGATGTGATAATTCCCTCAGCAGATTATGTATTCCCTAAAACTGTGTTAAACTATGCTTTCTTTAATGTTCCACATCAGAGACTTGCTTATTGCTAAATCTGTTTGTTTTTTTTTTCTCTATTTACTTTCTGTTTGTCTCTTCCCAAAACTGGAGAGTCTGAGTTCCCATGACAAACAGATGCCAACTATCTTCATATGCTACACAACAGTTTGATCTGTATGCAGCCCAGTGGTTCTTGTGAGTTGTTGCAGATGTGGTGGTGCTTTTTTTTTTTAATAAAAATCCAAGTCATGAGACACTAAAACAAAATTCTTTCTGTGCCTGCATATCATATGGGAACTTACAGGGTATGTAGATATCATCAACCAAATTCTCTGGTGCAAAGTTTATGAATGACAAGTAACACGTGTGTTCCCAGTGATTACGCTTCAGTTTGTACTGTTAGGATGCTGGCAGTAGGACATGTCATTTTCATATTATGATTCCCTTTAGCCATACCCAATTGTGTTGACTCTAAGGTGTGCACAGTTGTTCTTTAAAAATAACATCAGAGTTCATCTCGTTACCTCTCTCAAAGCAACAACAGTAGTGGTGAGGACCTCTTACTTACATTTCTCTTTGTGTGCAAGGGACAGCCTTGACTGGGGCATGATGCTGAGCCAAGGACAGCAAGTGGGATAATGGAAGGTGGGAGGCTAATTGATTAGGTATTCATCTGTTGGCAAATTCATATATTTTTGAATCTTAAGCACTGAGTTCTACAAGCCCCACCAGGATGACAAAACTTGAGGCAAATATAAAGGTGAACTACTTCTGGTGTGGTTTCTTTGTTGTTTTTTGTTTGTTTGTTTATTTTGTTTTTATTTTTATTTTTACATGACCTTAATCGGATCTTTTTAGTGTCAGTCTCATATCTGTATTGAGAGTAGCTCAGAGGAACCACCATGATGAAATAGCCTTCTTGCTGGTCTACCAGCTTCTGTAAAACTCATCCAAACTCCTGTAGCTTTATTTCTTCTCTTGGACCACGTGCTTCTCTGAAGTGTCATCTTTCAGCAGTTCCTCTTTCAGTCTTAGTGTGCTCACCTTGGCGTCTGAGGCCCTTTGCAAAACAACAGTTTCCTACTGTATACTTCCAATTCTGGTTATGCATCTACTCTGAACTTGTGCTGCCTCTGATTTTTCAGAACCAATAAGTGATGAACATTTGAATTCTAAAACAAAATCAGCCTGTGGTTTTCTCTTGGAGTGCATTTCTTTGACCATTTATATAAATATTTGTTGAAATGATTTAGACTACCTGATCTCCTTTGCTCAGCACTCTCTCATTGCTCTTATATGTACTCTAATTTCTAAGTTGCTGTGTTTCTTATTAAACAAGCATCACTAAAAGACAGAGGAAACTAGAAAATGAGGGCAGATGAACAGTGGAAAATCAAGCTTTGCCAGCGTCATCTAGCTAATTGGGGTAAGAGCAGTACTGCAGATGAGCAGCAGGCAGAACTCTAGGCAGAAACTACTCTATCCACCCATGTTTGCACTTTGGTATAGAAATTTTAAGTCTTCTTCAGACACTATTTTTTTTCATTTTGACAGAAGTCTGGACTACTGTTTATTTATTTATTTATTTAAATAAAAAAAACCACACAGCTATTTTTACAGGTGCTAATGAAACAGAGATTCTTTGCATGCCAAGCACATGCAATAATGAAATTTTGCTTTGTAGCTACAACAGTAATAGTCCAGGGACTATGCTCTAATCTCTAGATACTCCTCTCCCTTACTCATAGGTGAATTGTTTAAATTAATGTGCAATAAGCACTTATCAAATTTTTGGATCAAGTACGAAATGGCTGAGACTAATGGTGTTTGACCAGCTAATTGCCTAGATTAAGTTTTTGATTCTTGAATTCAATGGCAAGTCTGTCGTCACCAAAGATGCAAAAACTTGTCCTTTTCTGCCTGTCTCAGATGTTTGGGTTTTGGTCATGAATATAATGACTAGCAATATCACAATGAGAACAGAATCCAGTGACCTCTGTTATTTCGTGCTTTCAGCAGCTCCGTCTCGCTGGGAGTGCTTTGAATTTTTCAGTCAACTTAGCAACATACTCATGGATACACTCTTCATTATTAAGCTAATAGGAAGGTGCATGGAGGACTTCAAAATGGATTCAAGTGTGAAACCAGTAGGTAATATACATAATGAGGCCATTGTTACAGCTGTGCTGCCTGCTAGAATTAAACTACAAAGGAACTTGAAATTGGCTCTGGTTTAAGTTAGACCTGCACCTGCAAACAGCAGGTCAGAGACACTGGGAACATCAGGCAAACAGCCTGGGATTTCTTAATTGACTAAAGTTATCGATGTATACGTGATCTTGAAAAAGTTTATTTTTCCCATCTTTCTCCTTGGGGGTTGACTACTAACAAGATTACCAGTCTGTAGATTTTGGGTTTCCTTTCATATCCAAATTATCACAAGGCTTCTTAGGGCAATATAACGCTACTGTACAGAACTGTCTAATAATACTAACTGGGTCTCATTTTGCAAATACCTGAGTGTTTTCAGATCTTGCTGTGGTTGTCAAACAGTTGCTGATATTACAAGGCTATTCAAAATTAGGTTTTCAACTTCTCCAAGTCTGTCTATGTATCTGGAACTGGGAAATCATAAAATGATGCCCAGCCTTATTTTGAAAAGATGGATGTTCTTGTGGCTAAGACTGGTGGGGGGAGCAAAGGGAGGGAATAAAGACTTGGTCAAATATTTTTTGTGCCTTATAGCATGTCACTTGGTCTCTGCGAATCTCTGTAGGGATCTTGTAACTACTCGCACCTGTGGGGATAATGGCCCTTCTTCTCTCCTCTTATCCATCCCATTGTTTTGGTTTGTGAACTCTTACTAGTAAAAGACTGCTTTTTACAGTGTGTATGTAATAAGATGATATCTATATTGTTTCCTTCAAGCTGTGCCATAAATATTTTTGAGAATCATCTGTCAAAATATCTTTTTTAAAAAAATCACATTTATGTGAAAACAAACTTCCCATGCTTCTAGGTTTTTTTGTGGTTTTTTTTTTGGGTTTTTTTGTTTTTTTTTTTTTTTTGTTTTTTTTTGTTTGTTTTTTGTTTTTTGGGTTTTTTTTGTTTTTATTTTTTTTTCGTTTTTTTTTTTTTCTTGTAGTCCACCAAGATGACACAGCCCCCGTTTCCTGAAATAGTCTGTGATTTTCCTCTTCTGCACAAATTGCTGCACTGTATTTTGGAGTTGTGATCTATCATGAGAGTGATATAAACTGGGAACCCACAGGAGCTGATGAATAAAGAGCTCTAAGTGCAAGAACAGCAATTCTGGTGACTTTACCTCAATTGTATTCTGAGTAGGAATTAAATATTTCTAATCCTGGCCTCTTTAAATGTTTTGATATGCTGTGTTTATAATAAATCTGCAGGAACTTTATAATATCTGAAATAGCAAAATCCAATTATTGAATTTATATGTGGAATTTAAACAAGTGGTGATAGAGAAAATTCAAGGATAATTCACTGAGTCATGAGTTTCTTTTTGGTTTAGGAGGGTTTTTTAGCGAGTTCTGTTTGTTGTGTTTAACACAGTAAGCATGGACAACGTGATATAAGTACATAGCTATTCCTGTTCATACTTAAAGACTTGCAGAACACACAAATAATAATAAAGACAATCTGTGCCTAGGGAAATGCAAGCAATTACACACTTGTGAAAATCAGAATGTTAGAATTTACTTCTTGTTACTTACAAACAACCTGGAAGACCCAGGAAAATGAAGTATAGTTTGAGACCTGGGTAGGACATTGCTGCCCAAGCTCATGCCAAGCATGTTTTGTTGATTGTGTGTTGTGTATTATATCTCTCAGGGAAATGAAAGTAGTGTGGTCTTTAAAGGAAGGAAGGCATTCTTAAGCAATACAAGATTGCAAATGCAGAGAGAATGGAAGAGGGAGACTCAAAATTCTTAAAATAGCTGTTTTGGCCCCTCACAGTGAAATATAAAGTGAAGCCTTAAGATTTTACTGACTTTAATCATGTTTTTCTTGAAGCAGTGAGCTTTTTGGCTTTTATTTGTTACTCAGGCAAGAAAAAAAAATGTACAAGCCTTGTTTCTGATGGAACTAGATAAATTTGAGAAATTCTAATTCTGGAGGGAAAACAGTTTTTAAAAAAATACAGAAAAAAATATATCCTTGAAACTTTGATAACTAAAAGTGATTGAAGAAACTTGAAACTAGGGCTGCCCCTTACATAGCATGGATTTTGACAACACAGACTTTTTTTAATATCTATATATTTTTACATGCCCTGAAATGTTCTTTTTTTTTTTTTTTTTAATTTTTTCAATTTTAAGGTTAGAAGCATATCATAACACTCCAAAACAGAAGAGAAAGTTGCAATTCCAAAAAATCTCCTAAGGAAGTCTGTCCTTGCCATGAGATGCTGGCCATGCTGATTTGAATAAAATCATGAATGCTTCAGGGCTCATCCAAAATGAGCAACTTCTGAACCTTTAAAGATTCACACATCAGTAGTTTCTTTGATATGAAATAGTTTCTGAGGCAAATCCAGGAAAAATTATTGTCTATTGGAGCCTTTTGCCACCATCCAGCAGTGGTGCAGCAGCGGAGTGAGGCTCAGGGCAGGTGCCTTTTGCTCTGCTTTGGGGGTGGCAACGTGCCCCAGCAGCATGGGAATGGGGCTCGAGCCTCTGCGGGCAGGACATGATGTGGTCCTGTAGCTTCTCACCCTGCCCTGGTGTTTTTCTCAACCCTTCACATGAATATAAAAAGCTGTAGAGTTTCAAGGCCCTGTACATGCCTGTATATATTGATCCAACTGACATAAATTCAGATTTGGAACTGTTTAAGAGCATGCAAAAAATTGTCAGCTGAATGAGCAAAAAAGAGTGAGATTGGACCAGAAGCCACAAGAGTTAGAAGTATTACAGTGTTTAAGCTAATTGTAATTCTTTTTATCTTTTTTACTGTTGGAGAGAGGGAGTCAGGGCAGGCAGGGGATTTCTTTTGGTTGCTGCTGCTGTACCACGGTTAGAAAAACAAATTTGGCTGATTGTTCGATTTGCTTTTACTCTTACAAGACCATCTTTGACTCAGGTTAATCAGTGTCATGTGTCCTGATCCTTTCAGCTGCCTCAGGCACATTGTCTGCCATGCAGGGAGGCAGCAAGTCCTGCCTTGGGGGTTGCCACCACTTGCTGCAGACCTTCTTGTTGCCCAGGACCTCTAAAAGAGCAGTTTCATGTAGTTTTAACCCATTCTCCTTCTCTTAGCTTTACATTGTTAAACATTTGCTATGGAGGAAGAAGGAGATAGAAAAAATATTCGATTTTCATCAGAAGACTGGATTAAAAAGAAAGCAGCTGAGCTGCTTGTGCAGGTGTTGGCTTAGCAGGACAGTTATTCCTGGGTATCCACATACCCAGAGCTAGGCTGATGAACTTAAATCTTTGTTCAAGTAAAACAGAAACATTTAACTCCAAATACACTAGAAAGTCAAGACTATTTATTCACATTTCACTCACTTTTTTCTTTTTTTCAGTTCAGCTTCAGATTCTCTGCCATGTGAGTCCTATGTAATGCTTTCTTTTTTGATGATCAGGCACCAGATAGTCACTCCTGAGATAGTAAAGTATCTTTTAATAGGAAAACTGAGGAAATAGCCTCTAATGATTCTTTGCTAGATGTTATTTCTGCCTCTGCAATGGCTGATTTAAGGCTTGGTGGTGGCTACCAACCAGGAAAAGAGCAAGACAGTGCTTTCTAATAGAAAATGTGGATCTTCCTTACAATGTTAAAATAAGGAGTATTGGATAATACCATTTGGAGGCAGACAAGACTAGGTTCTGCCTGAGTACTGCTTTCTCTGTGATCCCTCACCCAGGATTATGGTGAGTTGATATTCTGTTTAGTTTATCTAGGCAGATGCACATTTTTGTGTCTTTTTTTGTTTTAACTCTTGTGTGACTGTTCTGCTGTCTCAGCTGTTGGGCAAGAGCTGCACTGGTACCTGATGTGAGGCACACAGGCTGCTCTCTTCTCTTCATGGGGAAAGACTTTTGGGTGAGCTCTAAGCAAGATCCCTAATCCCAGCAGAAACAGATCCTAACTGCTTCTGGGCTGAAGTTATTATAGTATTTGATCCTGCTGAAAGCATCATCTTGACTGTGGGCCAGATAGCTGATGTTTCACTCCCACCCTACCCCATTAAAATTCAATTGGGGAAAAAGAATCCCTTGAAGCTTTTGAAGTTAAAGTTGTACTTCATTTTGGCTACTTTTCTGCTTTGCTTTTTTCTACTTCACATCTTATCCTGTTTTTATTGTATGAGTCTCTGTGTTTGTATATGGAGCAAAGCTGAAACAGAAATTCTTGCATTTGCTTTTAATTTTAGACTGGTTTTAAGACTTACAATTCATAGTAGTCTGTCTTTTCAATGCAATAATTTTGAAATAAAATTGATAGGGATCACGTTGTAATAGAAAGTTCTTCCTTTGTGTTTTGATTGAAACCACTGAATGGAAGCTACTGACTTATTCAGTGGGTGGACTGAAAGCCTCATACTCAGAGATTGTAGCTGATACTGCAGTAACTTAAAACTAAATTAACATACTAGATAATAAAACCTTCTATACGTGATTATTCTATAAAATATTTGTGTGTGTGAAGAATTATAAGGGCATAATATAAATAGTGGAAGTGATGGGAAATTTTCAAACTTTTCGTTTCCTAAAACTCAAACAATTTAAGAACACAGCACACTAAGAAATAGTATCATAATACTAATGATTACTGCTATACATAAGGGCTGATAAGTTTTGAATCCTGATTTAACTGTAAGGGTAGTGGGAATGTATAAGTGTCATTACATTTGATAGTCTGACTTGGTTAATTGTAGGAATTACAACATAAATGAATTAAGTTGTGACTGAATATTAAACTGGGGAAATCCCATCTGTTCTAACATTCCTGCTTCAAGCACTATACCAGCAGCAGTTCTAAGCTCTGTAATGGGTGTTGAGATATTAAGCAGGGGCGCCTTAGTGACGTGCTTAGCAATGCAGAGCTGGTAGCTACATGTGTCACTCTGCTTGTTACTGGGAAGTTGATGTTTTTTTGGCCTTCCTTAGACCATGCACATTCCTGGCTAAGGAGTTTGTACTAGCAGCAGATGGACTCTGCAGAAGATTAGATACATCTTTACCTGAACTGTAGTTGTTACAAATCATGTTGTTTTCTTTTTATATAATATCCAGATAATTTAAAAATGCAAATCTGAAATCTGCATTCTTGTTAATGGAATTTCCCAGGCCTGTTATTGTATATCCTGGATTTTTGAGTTCCTAGTGAGGAGGAACTGGATTTTTCCAGGCTTTGAGCTGAGAGCTTATTGCACATTGCTGCCTCTGAGACAGGCCAGGTGCTAATGTACTGAATTAGACCTCGTATTTGCTGCTGTTTACTGGTTTGTGGAGGAAAACCTCTTTCCCTCTGCTGGCAGTCCCATGCTTTGGATTGTTCTGAGCTGACTACTATGCTTTATAATATTCATTTATACCTGAGCCTCATAATTGTTTATAAAATCAGGATCTTGGCTTCTAACAAAACACACAATTTTCCTGAAGAATTGCCTATAATGCAAATGCACAGTATAAATATTTTGTCACCTTTCCTATTTTGTATCTTTATATATGTGTGTTTGGAGGGAGAGAGTTTAACTGAAGAACATGTGCTTCATATGTTGGTTGTAGATTAAGTACAAGGAGGAGCTCACAGTGCTCTTCATTTGGTCTTTCATAAACATTCTGGAAAGGGTGGCTTTTCAGTAATGAAGCTGGCCATATTAATTACAGCATATTTGAAGGTTTTATGTTTTATTTTATCCATAGGCATGTGAAAGATGTTTTTCGATGTGTTTTTACACATGGGTTTTTGAGGACAGTTTGTCCAAATCTGACAGAGGTTACAGTTTTAACATGGCATGGATTCGATGTGACATTTTTGCCCTAGGCAAAATAACAAATTTTGAGCAAATTTGTCCCAGTGAGAATTTAATACTATTTTCACTAAAAGATATCTCTATTTTCAGTGCGAATCATACTTGGTTTATTATCTTGTGAAAAAGCAGTTCTCAGTCATTGCAAATGTTTTACTTTTGTAACCAAACTAGTGAAAATACAGCAGAAAAAGTTTTGGTTTTCTGCAAATATTTCTTATTGTTTCTAAGTAGGATAATTTCTCTCTTCCCAATCTCCCTCTCCTTCCACCCCCCCACTAGCCTTTTTCTGTCTGTTAGCCCTGGTTTATTGATGATGTCTCCCCCTTGTGCTTTTTTTTTTCTTTTTGTCAAAAATTAATCTTAAGAGATGACACAAGAATTTTGATGAGAAGTTGATACTATCAATTGTTGATAGGGCTTGCTGTGAGTTCGAGTCCTTGATCAGGTCATAATCTAAGATTTGAACTGTAGACAGTGTAGGCTTGAGTAAACAGACTTGAGTAACATGTACCTGCCAGGGATTTGACCCAATTATTTTGGCTATGAGGAAGAAAGCTAATGTTTGTTCTAAATTAGCCAAATGTGAAATATTTAGCGTTTATCTTGGTGGTAATTCACAGTTCATTGTATTTCATAGCATCAAGCTTAAACGGAATAAACAATTTTTTTTAATCCTGTCATCCTACATGAATGTAATGGTATGTCTACTAATTACTCTGAAGTGTCCTATTTAAAGATAAATAACCTTTGTACTGGAAAAAAAATTAAAAAATTATGTAACAGTATGCTGACATGTTAAAAGCAGTGCTGTATGTAAATAGTTTTATCATCAGTTTTGTTAGGAGGCGTGCAATGAACGTTATTAGCAGGAACTTTGATTTGAAAGTTAAGGTCTCTATGAATAATGTAAAGTAGCAAAATAAGATGGTGCATCCTAACAAAACAAACACATGTTTTAATTTTGAATTTCTCTTGAGTGGTGTGTCATTTCCATCCACGGAATAAGAATTCTCAAAGGCTGTCATCTGTCACATTTTTTTTCCTGGCTCTTGTTCATGATTCCCAGTATTTCTAGCTCCTTTTGCGATCTTCTTGAAAGTCTTCTCATCTCTTATAATGCATTTGCCTCCCACTTCTTCCCTGCAAGGTGTTAATCTTTCCTTGTGCTTCTATTTCACATAAGACGTTTACATGCTAATTTTCACTTTCCTTGATTTCTTAAAATGCTTTTAAAAAAAAATCCATATCTTTATGTAGCAATGGTATTCTGAAATTGTTAATACATTTGTTGTCAAAATGCCTTGTAGAAAGCAAAAAGGCAATAAAACTTTAAGGCGCTGTGGTTATGGAAATAATGTGAACCACTCTTCTATACTGTGTCTGAAGGTATAAGCAAGTGCTGCAGATTTCTGGGTACCATGGCCAGATCCTCAAGCACCACAAACAATAAGTCTTGCAAGAAATGTTCAAGATAATTTAAGGAATACCAAAAAAAAGACTTTTTGGTTTCTACCAGATTGATTCTCACTGCATTGAGAATACAGGGTAATATCCTTGAAAGGAATACCAGTAACTGGATTTTTTTACTCTGGTGTACTTCATCTGATCCAGAACAATAGTTAGCAATAGTTCCAGAATAAGGGATCCAATTCCTACAACGTTTGAATGCAGCTGGACTTGCATTAGGTTTCCATCCAATGCAGTTACAGTTTTCATGATGAATTCTGGAGTAGAGCGAGGTGTTGATTCACTGTGGACCAGTGACTGAACATGAAGGCCTGAGAGTCTGAGCAGAGCTCTGAGCAGCTGGAACAGCTGGAGATCAGGTGAGTGCATAGAGACAGGGTGGGAAAAGAGAAGGCTGGAGGAACGGGAATGAGGAACTGAACCTGTTATTCCGAATCTTTAAAGCATGTGCTCCCCAAATTTTATGCCATGGACCATTGTTGGTCTTGCATATCATTGTGGTTGCCTACCAAAATAAGGTGGTTTAACTTTGAATTTTGGCTAAGAAAGCATTATCTGATAACATGTTCTTTGCTTATTCTACTGTGCTTATAAAAAACTAATGCTGTACTGTGGTGTGTGTTGGTGTTGTACCAGAGGAAATATTCTGTTACAAAGTTTGCATTTGTCTTTCAAGCTGAGGGAGGGAGATCTAGCAGAGTGTTGACACTGATGGTAAGGACCAGATCTGCTGGACTCTCTTCTGGAACTGTCATCTGTGGTGTGGTGCTTTTCTCTTTTTAAGGACAACATTTATATGGGGTCAGAATGCAATAGATTTGTTACCACTTCCGCTTGTGCTTAGCGTGTAAGGTGGCGATCAGGGACATTGTGGCTGGGGGGGCCTGGATCACTGACACTGCACCTGCTTGGGCACCATGAGGAAGCCCTGTGAAAGCAATAGAATATTTTTATTCATGCCTCAGCCCCAGCCTGTTTAACTCTCACAGCAGCCTTGTGAGGCTAATGAATTATGTCTTACTGCTTGATTTCTCTTGCACATTTATCTGCATTAACTAAAGTGGTTTTACAGGATGTGGACCAGCCAGATTGGGGTGCAGACCCTGGCCCAGGATCAATGGCTCCCAAACCCCCAGTGCTCCTGACAGATGCGACTGATGTGCTGACCGAAAGGTGATCAGCCTTCCTCACAGGTGTGTTTAGCATCCAGTTATACATCATCCGTCTGTATGTGGCTATGTTCCTGTTTGTGTTTTGCTACAGTCAGTTGCCTGCTTAGAAAATGTAAATATTTTAGATACAAGGTTTTAGAGTGTTTATGTTCTTGCTAACCAAAAGATATGTGCTGTATTTTTCTAACACTTTTGGTAAATGCATATATATATATATTTTTGTTTTTCTATGAGGTAGAATATTTTCCCTCAGGAGTTAACTAATATCTCTGAAGCATTCCGAGGTTAAGATTTGAGAAGTCTTCAATATATATCCCTGATTTTCTGACTCTATTGCTTATTTGTTTAGTCTGATGGGAATAGGCTTTGTCTGCTGCGCTTGAAGAAGAAAAGAAGATTTTTGTGCTCCCAAGAGGCGAAGGCAGTTTTCATTGGCATTTTAGTGAAATATTAAAGGCAAAGCAGATTTGGAGGGACACACTGCAAAGGCTGTCACAGTGATCAGAGAAGCACTGGAGTGAGGAAAGGGACAGCTAAATGTGTAGGTGGAGAGTCGGTCCATTTGTGCAAAAGTATGAGTAACTAAGGTTATGAATTGGTTGCAGATGGGAGCTGGCAAGCAAGAAAAGTGGAACAAAATCATATTGACATCCCTGTGTTGTCTAAAGACCACTACAAGACCATTAGTATTGCTGTGTAGCCAGCAGGGAGGCCCTGTCAGGCTGAGATTTTACTTAGGCAACTGGTATTGATTTTTGGTCTGCCGCCAGGATGTAAGAAGGAGAAGATCTTTTTTCTTCTTCTTCTTCTTTATTTCTTTTCTTTTTAATTTTCTGTGTCCATATTCCTGGCTGCAAAGCAGTGTGCCTGCAGCTCGATGTAGGGTAGGGAATGGCTGTGTGCTGTCACGACTCTAACTTTATGGGGGGAACAAAATTATTCCTTTGAATTGCTCTTCAGACTTCTCGACTTGTCTTTGCTCATCTCCCCTCTCATGTCTCCTTTAAGACCACTCTAAAAGGCAAAATGAATGATAGAACACACATGGTGATGACTGGAAGCATCATGTATAGAAAGCTCTTTTTTAAGTCTCTCTGAAGTAATATTGAATGACTTGTCAGCTCCTCTCATTGCCCAAACTGACAGCCCCCTGCTTGCCCACAAGCACCAGCAGCTGCCAAAGCTGCGAGGGCTGCAGATCATCCTGGGTCACTCTGGGTACTGTGGGGTTCCAGGCAGGAGCCAGGAACAATTCTCATGACAGTGCAGGTTTGAGCCTCCTTCTGATCCGGATGCTGCCAAGTAAAGCTGTTAGTAATATTTCTGTGATTTCTGTTCTAGGGAGAACTGATTAGGGGCTAAGAATGGGCCATGAAGCAGCTATCAGGACTGGTAGTAGCTCAAGGTCTTGGGTCTCACCAGAAGTGGCAACCTAGAAGGGGAGTAGCTTAGTATGATGCTTAGTGACTGCTTCTCCTATTCCTCCTCCTGCAATGGAGGTATGTCAGTACTAGTTTCACTTATGTATTTATATCTGCTCAATTTAATGTGTTTACAGTGGGTTTATTTCCCTCCTTCCTCAGAGGGTGCTTGGCAAAAAGGAATTCCTGGCAAGAGAAAAACTTGTGTGAAAAATAATGATCTACCGTCTGCTTGTAATATTTGTATAGAGACTGATCTGGTCGTAAATCATATGAGATCCTTCTTCTGGACTTAAGCTAGCTTCAGGTATACTGTTATTAATATACTTCTTTCAGAGAGAAATCTGATAAATATGTTTTTCTTCATTCTATTGCATGTACAATAAACACTTAGCGAAGGGCGCCTTTTCTTTAAAATTTAAATACCCACGCATAGAAAACTGAGCCTGCTGAATTCTTAGAGAAGCAAGTGCTAAAATAGAACAGTGCTGTTTAACTGTAATAGATTAGTTAGGTATCACATGTTATTTCATCCCAGCTCGTCTATGTCCTAACCTTTTCTTTTTTTTTCATGTTCTGAACCCTACTTAAATGTTATTCTGCTATTTGCTTGACAGGAGATTATTACTATGGAGGGCAGATCTGAACACTGCTTGTTTCCAAGGGGATAAAATGAAAACGTTCTTTTGGGAATCTGGCCCTTTAATTATGGATAATTTTAAAACAAATTAGTTTTGATCATTGAAACACCAGATTAAATCTCGGCATTGATTGCAGTCAGTTCTGTTAACACTCCAAATTTTGTGTTGTCTTGTGGTACAGGCAGCTGTTTGTGTCCTGAAAGTTTATTTGCTGCTGCTTTATTTATACTCTCTCCTACTTTGGTTTTGGCCACATATCTGATTGGGAAAAAACTTATATATATCAAGAAAACAAAACCCCAATCCAGAATAATATGACTTCGTAAATTATAAATGTTTTTAATTTTGCTGTATTAGTAGTGATTAATTAGAACTTCATGCAGACTCTCGATGTATTTAAGAGTAAAATGGTGATTAATAAGTAAAAGCCATTTAATATTAACAGATTCTGTCCAAGTACTGTGTTTTCCCACCCTTTCTAAAACAAAGTAGAAGTCAAGCCCTTACCTGATTCTTTTTTCCTTCGCTCTCCCTCTAGGACTTACTGAAGTTCTCTCTGGCTTGACTTTAACCCCAAAATGGAAAATTATCTGGCTCAGTATTGGGTTGAGTCACCAAGAAATATCCTTGCTTGTCTGTGCAGGGTGTTAATCCCTCACAGCAGAGAGACATGAGCAATTTCAAATTACAGCTTGTTCGCTTAGGTCTGGCAACATTTAGAGTATATAGTATAGTATTTAAATTTACCGTTCAATGCTTTAGTATTCCTCACTCCATCCTCCCCATGATAACCCAGCCTTTATCGGAGCTCTGTCTAGTTAGACTACAAAGTAATCAGAAAAAGGCTACTGGTTTTTATTTGCTCTAGAAAAGCTGATGCAATATAAATAACAGTTTTAACTCTGTTCATGCAACAATGGCTTTATAAGATGCAAATTTAAGGTCCATTTTCTTGAGAAATTGAGGTGCTTTATGAATACCAATCAGTGTAAACACAAAACATCTTCATCAGTGCATTTTGCAAGAAGATGCTAGTGGAGTCTTAGATGTCATTTCAATGGTGTGTTAATTGTGAGCATGGCTGTATTTTTTAATCACACCTTTGAAAAACATCTAGTACAATGGCATCATTTATTTCTTCTTCTAGTAATGTTTTCATATAAATAAATAACTTGCAAATCTTATTTTTAATTTAGAATTATTTTTTTTAGAATTAATTTTTAAGTTCCTCAAACCAAAAACAGTATCTTGCCTTCATGCAGGCATATTTGCTAAATTTAGAAATATGAACTGCTACATAGAATCCTTACTTTACAACATTAACTGACGAGTGAGTACCTGCTTGCAAGCCAGTAAGATGGGTGGCATTTTCCTCTCTGCTGTGTGATAGCAAATGATTACAGATAAGCTGAAGGGATATCCGTTTAGTCACAAGGACTTTGTCTTGCAGCTGAAAGAAGCATTACCAATTCAGAAAGCTCTCTGTGTATGGCAATCAATTTAAAGTCTCCCTCTCTCCTGCTAATGGAAGCTTCTGTCTCACCCCCACTCTGGCTCGTGCTAGCTGCCTCTTCAACATGTTCTGAGCTTGACATAGTTGTATAAGTCACTTTATGGTAACAGGAGATATCGTTATGCTGGTGAACAGAAAGGAATAAATACAGAATTGTCAAGCTGCCTTCAGTTATATCTATTTATTATCCTATATGAATGCACACAGTATTTCATAAAACTCCACCAAGATTTTAATCAAGTTACATGTGTTGGGAGAGGGAGAAGCTGTTGTAGGGACCATGTTAATGAAACCTCATGCACACTACAGTGCAGAATACAAATTAAGGAGACCTTTGCTCTCAAACTGCCATCATTTGCCACACAAACAGAGGAATCTTTTATAAGAAGGCTTTTAGGTCTCTAGGACTTTGTATGCCAGCTAATGCAGTGTGATATGAACACAGGCAAGTTCATCCACTAGAGGGTATTGGCACACTATATATATGGTAGCACATTATAGATAATATCTAATCAGTCTCATTTATTATGCCTTTATATGAGACCTCTAAAAGTCCTTTGTCTTGTAAAGTCCATGTTCCTCAGAACCTCTTCCATTTTCTGGTAGCAATTGTGTTTCTCATACCAGCTCAGTTGCCATGAGAAGAACAAATGGGTGGTAAGCTGCTCACCACCAAATCATCAACTGGCTCATGCCCAGATGGTGATTGGAAGATTCACGTAGTCAGGAGACTTCTGGAGAGACTGAATGGCAGTCAAGTGACATGAGGACTTGCCCCTTCCTCACACAACGACTTTCAGGGTAGGGATAAGAGGGCTCAAATTCTGCCATCCCGGCATTTCCAAAAAGCATCTTTTCTGAAGGCAAGAGGGGGAAGCAAAGGAAGTCCTAGTGGTTAATAACATCTAGTAAGCCTATTACTATCAAGACTTTCAAAAGAAATCTAGGATGGGACCTTTTAATTTATAGTACAAGGGTCGTTTAGTTCAGAGAAATGCCATCTCCTAAGAGTATTGCTTTTGGATTTAACATGTTTATTATCTTGATTATGATTGCTACGTGAATTGTTTGTGGTTTTACTCATAAATGACTGTTAAAAGGTAGTGAGTGTGTGGTATGAGTAAGATTGCAAATATCAAGTGCTTCTTATGGGGCTGATTCAAAGTGCACTGGAATCAATAGAAAACTAGGTTGCTTCCATTAAAAATAAAAAAACCCCTCAGTTTGGAAAACACCAAGAAGAGTAAAATATTAGCTGCAGTCAGCTGAAATTGCTTTCAGTGTTTCAAGTCATTCTGATAAAGAAAAAAATAAAACAAAAGAAAGATAATGCTTCCGAAATATATATTTATTGTTGTTCTTTTCTTGAAAATTTTAATTAAGTGGTGATTCAGCTATGTAAATTTTGTGTTAAGATATGCATATATACTACATTAGTGCTGCAGATTCCACGTCCTGTGAGAGGCCTATTTAATAGGTATTGTGTAGACACATCCACAATGGTCCTTGCCCTAACAATTTATGATTTAAAAAGAAAAAAAAAGTGAAGTAGCAGAAGTTGGGTTATAATTCATGTCATCTTATTCCAGGCTTGTGACTTAACACTTTATAATAATTCACTCCATATATTTCTTATGGTTCTACAGACTTTCAGAAAAAATATGCCTATGCTGTATTAACATTTTAGAGAGGAGTGTCTCTAGGTATTAATAGGGGATGCTGTGCAAATTATCCACTCCTGTTTCTGAAGCAGCCTAGAAAAATGTTAGAGTTTCTGAACTAAAGCTCTTCTCTAGGTATTAGAGAGAACTAGTCCCTGTGACTCACTAATAAACAACCACCAGGACAGGGCAGCCGCCTCTCATCTCTGCACCAGCTGGGCCATACCAGTCACAAGGGAAATTTTGACTGGTACCAAAAAAGTCAAGACTGGAAACGTGCTTGCCCAACTGGTAACAAACGTAATTGTGGATGTGAACAAGGCTCACCAAAACGCAGTGATCCTAAAGCAGTGCTGTTTATCCCCAGTAATGGAAATAGGTAAAATGGGACATGAAAGTGAAACCAACATATATTACCATGTTCATGTTACAAAAGCCATTGTCTGTCTTTCCCATGATAACCCACTAGCTTAGGGAATTGATGATAATGCATATGAGCAGGTCAGAAAATAATTTCAGTGAGAAAGCCCTTTATGTAATATCTATTTTCATTCAAATTGTAGTTTGAGGGATCAAGTAACAGGATGAGATGTTGAAGGATTGATCTGTAAGAAATGGTTTTATTGTTGTAGTCATTAATGAAAATGTTCTCCTTCAATATTCAAACATCTACAGCAGTATTAAAAATTAATCTATATACTGCATACCAATACTTGCTTTTTTTTTTTTTTTGTAGAAGGTAAATTTTAAAAAACTGATTAAGTAAAGTGAAGTACTTGTTTAGATAGCTGCTTTTTTCATGTAGCATTGATTGTCATGTTTGAATAATTTATTTAAAATTTAGTGAGGGATAAAGACTGCTTAGGCTTTCTGATTCTTCTCCTTCCAAAATAGGGTTTTACAATAATGTATAAATTCTAGTGCTCTGCCTAATCTAATTTAAAATTATCCCAGTTATGAAATTTCTACCAATTCTTTGAAAGATTGAGTAGAATAAGAGATCTAGCTAATACCAGCCATTCCTAATACTTAATCTACCTTTTTTTCTGCAGAAATAATGGAAATATGTTCTGCAGAATAGTCTTTAAGAATGCGAGTATTTTCCCTCTTTTCATTTTCAGATATGCAGATATGTATACTTCAACGTCATTTTTAAACGTGATATACTTCATGTATACTTATGTATACTTCATGTATACTTATGTATACTTCAACGTGATTTTTAAAAATCACACACAGTTTTATATACTCCTTCGTTATTGCCACATTTCATTGTGATCATGTCTGTTTTCTATCCATTATTGGATAGAACATCTAAACATCTTTTTACTAAATTACCTATATAATTTCCTTCGCATTGTATACCTGGTTTTCTATTCAATATTCTAGCTTACATTTTTCCTCACTGAATGCCACCTGTTATTATCTGTCCACATTTGTAAATTTCTATTTTATTCCTTATTCACCATCATGGACAGAAATCAGTCACTATTGCACATCATTAATCAAAATTATTCTATGATTCTATTATTTCTGTAATCAGTTTTTAATATTAAAATATTTGCAAACTTAACTAACAGATTTGTTACAATAGCTCCAAAATAATTAAGAATTTAGAACAAGGCAAATAACCTTCAGGTTCATTAAGTATGTTATGTAATCCCTTTTATATGTCATTCTGAGGTACATTTAAGCTAGGCGGATCGAATGCTGGTATCTAATAGTATTTTGGGGGAAAGCTTCTTAGCTGTGGATATTTTTACATCTCTCTGACAACTCTCAGTCTAAATTTTATTGTTGCATTCTGAGAAAAGCCTGAAATTTTTTTCATACTAATTTTTACTACAAAAAATGCAGCAATTTCACTGATAAATTAATCCTCATTCCCACTGTAAAGTGGGATGAATAATCAAATAATATAAACAAAGCTGTATCTTCCAGCAAGCACCCTGAGAGAGAGCAGGGTCCTTACATTTGCATTTCTTTATCCAAAGGTTGGTAGCATCAGCAGTTTCATTTCCATTCTGTGTTACAACATCCTACCACTAAAAACTTTCTATACATGACATTAATGTATTGCAAAAGGCTGTTGTAGCTGATGAAATCTTTTTTAACTTGAATTTAGTATTATCAGTTTGGCATTACTTTAATTCTTCTGCTTTATGACTCTGTTTCATTGTATTTGTGGTATGATGGTGTGGTATTTTTGCAGAGCTTTAAGTAAATTATGGGGAATTATTGAAAAATTAATGGTAAAATATTTATTTTTTAAATTTTCTTTTTAGCACTTTGAATTGCTGCTACCTCAACAGTTGCCTCACATTGACACTTGGATGCATCGCATCTCTTTCTCAAGCCAATGTTTAGGTTTATGAATAAACAGCAATATAAAATTCATCCTGCATTAGAAATTAATAGCTCTTCAGCACCTGTTTTCATCACTTGCCTTAGTAAAACAACTGAAAAAAACAAGGAAGTTGAGAAATACTCTTATTTTCACTTAGCATCAGAAAGACCAGTTTACTCTGGAGAAAATAAATCTGATTTCTAGGGATTCTACTCTTTGGTTCTTGGCATCACCAGCCATGTAATGATGTTGCTATACGATTAACTGCTGTGATCCTTCCAGACTGAAGACACAATATGAGGCTGGGCTGGGTGGGCGGTTCTCTTCAAGCATGTATTTCTGTGGTTCTATCTCACTGCATGGATATGTAAATAAAGTCTTCGAGGAAGAAGTATAGTAGAATGCAGGAATTTGTACTGCACATGTGATTCTTTGATGCTAACATGCTCTTAAGGGTTGAAAGCAACTATTTAAATCCAAGTTTAGAAATGTAATTTTAGTATACAACTATCTATGGGACTAACTTCCCCTTCAGTTTCAATCAACCTTTCCTCATTTTCTATCACAGAATCACAGAACGTTGGGGATTGGAAGGGACCTCAAAAGATCACCTAGTCCAATCCCCTGCTGGAGCAGGAACACCTAGATGAGGTTACACAGGAAGGCGTCCAGGCAGGTTTTGAGTGTCTCCAGAGTAGGAGACTCCACAACTCCCCTGGACAGCTTGTCCCGGTGCTCTGTCACCATGTTTTGTAATTGTGATATGTGTCCACATGCAGTTCTTTTCATTAATTGGTGATTTTGTTTGTTATTTATAAAAGGTTTTGGGCTGGATACTGTTGTATGTGACAGTAAAATTTGAGAGATAAGCAAATTATTTCCTTGCCTCTAATAGTAGCTTTTACATAGCATGTGAAATGCTGCTACCCATGTTAAGCTGTACTAGATGCACAGGAAAGAGAAACACATAAACAAACCTTCAAACCCCCAAATCAAATTAGTTTCCTCAAATGAAGTTATTGGTATTTCTGATGAAGCCTAAAATAAAATGCAAACCTCATGTGTAAATACCTACAACTGAAAAAAATTAATATATTAAATAGATTGGTGATACCTCCTTTTTCAAAAGCTTCCAAAATGTTGTTGTAGTTGAAAAATATATTGCTTTAAGCTCTATATTTTTTGAGACAATTGAGAGGTGTTTTGTTGTGTTCCACGCCCCCCCTCTCCCCCCCCCCAACTCAAGTTTCAATGCTCACGTTTTATGTAGTCAAGGTTACTGTTATAGAAAAGTGTCTTTTGGCATATGGCCTCATGAAGCTTCTTTAGAAGGTTAAAGTAAGTGAAAAACTTTTTGCTCCTACTTAAAGAAGCTACTCAGGTATGCATTTAAGTCAAAGGAAGACAGATGTTGGTGAATACATATTTTAGATGTTCTTTTTTGGGATATTCTGCGGCAAGAGCACCTGTCCTGCCAAATGAAAACATCACATAGGAATGAAGTGGCACTTGTGCTGGTTCAAGCATTTTAAAGCAGAGATACTCAGCTATCACTTAACAAAGCAACATCTGTGGCACAGGATGAGATTGTGCTGCTTTTTGGGCTTGTTTGATCACGTTCACGTCTGCATTTCCAGCTTGTCCGCCTGGTACATGAAAAGGTGTTTTGGTGAGTTTGGGCAATGAGATGCAAACTATAGTTTTGCTTATAGAGCTGAGATGTCCCACACAGCCCCTTCTCAGCACAAAGAGTATAGGAATCACAGTGCAAAGTCTTCTATGTGTGTTTTATCTGCAGAGGTGAGGGTGTGTTTGCATTCCTCTCTCTGTATGCTTGACTGGGAATTCATAGGAATTACTCCAGTAGCTCCGTCATATTGCATTTGCTGATCTGTAGGATTGGAAGATGAGCCTTTCCAGGTTAAGAAGTTATATTTTATTCATGGGAAAGTTCACTTACCTAGAGCACAGGTTTCTTCAGTTCTAGTGGACTGTTGCCCAGCAAGCTAAAACTTTCTTATTAACAAGAATTAAATGTACCATAGATACTTTTGGCTTTCTGTGAGTGTCTTTGAGCACGGCTATAGAGTAGATAAAACATATATGCTCCTTGGTTCTTAAATGCCACTCTGTTCTCCTTTCACCTGGAGAGCATGATCAAAAGTTATGTCCCATAACATTGCTTACCTTTCATCTAACAAATGTTTTTGTATATGCAATATATTTTCGTAGAGGAAATCAACTCTTCTGAAAACAACCATTTTAATTTACCTGCATGGTGTGTAATTCAAATATTTAAAATCGATTTCCAGTTGTATTTTGGTGAACTGTAGCGTTTTGGTTTTTTTTCTCTACGAAATCAGTCACATTGTAGATACTTTGTATAAATGATATTAACTGTAAGTGATAAATACAACTGGGTTTTTTTTAAGGTAGATTATTTCCCAAATGATAGTGACATATTTACTTTTATCAGAGTTCTTGTTATCCAGCTGACTTCTAGGTGATGTAGACAGCTCATTTGTTTATTTATTGGCAGTAAATATCTATGGGTGTAAATGTTGTCATAAAATGATGTGGTTCTTGGCTCTGAAGTCCTAGTAAGGACCAAAAGTGTTGTGAGAAGTACTTTGTTGTCAGCTCAGGGGAAACCTGAAGTTAATTTCTCCACTAGAAGCACAGACTGGGATTTGCTTTATTTCAGTACTACAAAATATGAATGAGTCTTAAACATATTCCTAATACCCCAAGATTTACAGTAGAGAAATACTAATAACAGTTTTGGTAGTGCACTGCTAAGATTCCAGTCTTGTAGTTCTCTTGTGCCTTGAAAGTAAGTAGTCTTGCCTACCTAATCTGTAAAGTGGTGCTAAAAACCTCATTTTGCCACCCTTTGAGTAGAGCAGCTGATGAGCAGCCACAGCCCTGTGCAAATGTGTGTCCAACAGTAATAGCAAAGTGGCTGATCTGTGGTCTTTGTAAAGGAGTACAGATAGTGGAGTCAGAGGGAGGATCTAATTTTTGCTCACTGTTTGTTATTGAGATACTCAGGCACTGAAAATGGAAGGAAAACTGACCCCTTCTCAGTTAACTCAGTCGTTACAGCAGCTGCCTTAGTGATACTTAGTAGTTTAGAGGCTTTTACAGGTTGTGTGTCGTGCATTTGTGGTGGTATGTGTTGGTTTTTTGTTTGTGTGTGGTTGGTTGTTTTTTTTTGTTTCTGTGTATGTATGTGTATGGAAAAGCTTCAGTTT
Source organism: Nesoenas mayeri (assembly GCF_963082525.1). Classification (NCBI taxonomy): domain Eukaryota; kingdom Metazoa; phylum Chordata; class Aves; order Columbiformes; family Columbidae; genus Nesoenas; species Nesoenas mayeri. The sequence continues at coordinate 15,659,992 of NC_137554.1, read as the reverse complement.
TTTTCTTTTTTTCCAACGTGGCCCTGGTCCTTTAATAAGGGAAGTCAGTATTGAAATCAACAAGACAAACACAAGTGTTTCATGTTCTGTTATTTTTTAATAATTCACACTTTTTTAGAATATATAATTGACATTTACTAGTGATAAAATGAGCACTGCAATATTGAGAACCTGGATAGAAATAGTGGAATTAATTTTATTAATTTTTATTGTCTAGCTTAAGAAATATGGAGAAATGGAATATCATGAATAGAGGAAAAAGTTTTTCTTTCTTTTGCTTTGATTTATTGGAAGAAAACTTAGACCAACTAATATGTTACAAGAGAAGTTCAGTATAATAAATAAAAAGGTTACAATTCTGGAACAGCAATTTCCTTATTTAATACTGCTAATGGGAAAAGTTAGAGATATTAATTTGTCAATTACATTTGAAATACATTAACTAGACACAAATAGCTCAGTTAGAATAGACACTGAATAGCTCATTACCCTTGCAAACACTACAGCACAACCCTAACCAGTAAACACATGTTTTCTGTAAAAAGCAACAAGCAGTTGAAAATTTACACAGAAAACGCAAACACCTCATAAGCCTTCTTAGTTACAGATACATTCCTTTATTTTTCTTCTTTTTCTCTGATGAAGCAGGTTAAATGAATAAACCCATCTGAAACACTGTGGCTTATATCTAACTGCACTTATATAATTAGTTTTTAGAAATACTGCTATTAAGGCAAAAATTTTAAAAGATCAAATAATCATTTCATGAAAATAAGATATTAAAATAATGGTCTTCAGTGTAGGTTTTTCCCCTAAACACACTCATTTACAGCTGTTATTGCCCAATAGGTCTTTTACAAGTGAACCCACTGTTCCATCTTTTTTTCCCATCTCCTATGAATTGTATCCTAAAATATTCAGTACTAAGTAATCAAGTGGGATGGATTTTTTTTTTGTGAGTTTTGTTTTGAGTGTTTGGCATTTTTGTTGTTTTTTTTTTCTTCTTTTATAAATCAAAACCTAAGTGGCTCTTTGAAGTGGCTCATAAAAGTACCTCAGTGTCTTTAAATGTACAAAGGTATTTAAATGTTTGTCTCATCTAGCATATATGAAACTTTTAGGAAAAAAATGAAGGCCTCGTCTATATTCTGTTTTCTCTAAGGTGTAGTCTGAAGGATAATTTGGGGACAATATGTGGTTAAGTGTCTATAGCAGAAAAACTCTCATATGTGAACACAAGTTCATTCATTTGAACTGTTATACAAATATTTAGTATGTATGCTGCATGATGGATATAACTTTGAAGTAAACCAGTGCTCCATTCAAATCAAGATTAATATAAAGAAGCTGTATGGAAGGCTGTGTCTGTACGGATCCTGCCGGAGTAGTTTTGTGGCAATGAGCTGAATTGGAAATCTGGGATCGGCTTCTGCAGAGCTGCTCGGAGGGGCTGTGTGCGAAGGGAGGGAGCATAGAGCTCTCTAGCCCAGCAGGCATGTTGTTGCATGTGGTGTAGCAAGGAGCACTGGGCTTTATACTGAGTTTGTAAGGCCTCTGACCTGAGGCTTGTCACACTTACTTTGAATCAGCTTGTCATGACCTGTCATGAGCATTTTCTATGCTTGGATTTGCTGTAACAGCTATTTTTCCAGGAGCCTAAATTTAATTTTGCTAATGTCTGTATTGTACAACAACATTTTTAATGACAGTGGTGACAAGTAGTAATTTTGTATAGGACAAGATATTCATGATTCTAACATAATGTGTAGAGAAACACAGCCTGGTGGGACAGCTAGGCTTTGAAGGTGGGGATACAGGATGCCTTGTGGAAGAGTCCAGGCATGAGATGATGAGAGGTGCCACACAAGTGGGCACCAGAGACCCCATGTCTTTAAATGACTCACCAATGCTCAGTTAGAGAAATGCAGACTTAGAAGTTGGGTAAAAACTGTGTTGGGGCAGCAAAGAGAGTAAAGCACATGTAGCTTGTATGCAAAATCTGCTATATACAGTAAATCTGAACCCCTTAAAAAAGAGCAAGCTTTAAAGAGTGTTAGAAGATACATAAAAAAGACCTCAAGTACCGCCTAGAGAGAGATCATTGTCAACGTCACACTTCTTGCACTGAGGAGCTGGGTTACAGGTGGTATTGGCTACACTACCCCTACCAGGTGAGAGATGGTGGTGTTACAAGCCCATGGGGCAGTAGGAGAGCAAGCCTGATGCCAAGGAAAGGAGTGGATACTAGGAAGTGTGCCTACAGCAGTTTTAATTGTACAATATATTGTATTAGTATACACTATTATTATACAATAACATATTTTTTCTGCAAAAACTGAACTTGACTGAGATCTTTGACTAGGCTTGAAGATTCCAGGTTGTTCCTGGTCACCCTTTCCAGGGCTGTGAACTACAGTTCTCTGTTGGTATTAGGAGCATTGGTGAGAGGCGGGCGAGAAGTGGTGTCCTGACCTTTTCGTTGTCGAAAGAAGTTTGATATAAAAACTGCACATGACAGCTTGGTGTGAAAGCTTGCAACTCTTCATTGCACTTTCTTAATTCAGTCTCCCCCTGGCTGGCTATGTGTCGGGGCTCTGGGGAGCCCCTGTTGCATTGATCTACAGCCCGGAACAAGCACCATTTTGTTGTATGCCTCAGTGTTGAAAATAAAAATCTCTGATGCTAATTATGTCCTTGAAAAGAGCCTTAAAATGCACAGCACCTTTTGTCCAGTTCAAGTGCTCTGTGTGACTGCTCACTATAACTATGCTGTATTTAGTGGTATCCATCAAGTGAAAACAGCATAAACTAATTCTCTGCTAAAGATGTAGACCTTCATTCCTCACAGGTTTCAGTCTCCTTGTCAGCCACTTTGAGTATTTAAATCTAAAACTGGATTCCTTTTTCCTCAACTTGGCTTGTACCCAGACTAGGATATTTCTGAGTTTCCAATACTAATGCTCTTTTGAAGTCTGAGTTTCTGCTTTCTTAAGCTCTGAGTGGTTTCTGTGCAGGTAAAACCAGGGCACCCAGGAGTTGACTGATTGGGTGTGATCCTTCTGCTGCATCTTGCTGTGGGACTGCTTCCTGCATAAGCATAGAAAGAGTGTGTGAAGCTCTTCAAGGACCCCTTCCTATAAATAGTTCAGTGATGGTGGCGTTCACCCAGGAGGTGAGACTCTGCCATTCAGTTTCCCACAAACACCTTTGCCTGGTGATTATTTCTACTCTCAGACAAGCCAGGCAGCATGATGGTTAGAAATGAAGGTGCCAACTGAGATAAATTAGGCATAGGAGATACTTAAGTAAGGTCTCAATGCCAGTATTCCAACTGGTGTGTTAGTGGTGTATTGGAACACAAACTATTTTCTAATTTAAACTCACGTTAAGGTTCATGGCCTTTGAGGTATCTTTAGGAATTAAACCTACCAATTGAAGACCAAGGCTCCAAAAAGAACAGAATAGCAGATGTGCTTGTCTTCCTGATAGTGTACAATCCTATGATAATTGATGGCTGCTTTCTTTACATTTTGTATAACAATTGTGATGACTTCATTGAGTTGGTGAATTACACTAATTTGGATGTGTTACTTATTTCTAGCATGAGTCTGCTTGCTGGAGAGAAAAATAAGACTCTTGACTTTTTACAATTATAATTACATACAGCAGGCAGGTAGGCAGGCAATTTTAATTGCTGTATACATACTCACTATATTGAAGTTCATGCAAGAGAGGTAATGCAAATAATTAAATTAACAGGAAGTCATAGGAGGATGATTCTGAGCAAAAGAGACCCATCTAGTTTCAAATGAAATCTTATGAAAATGATCATCTCCATCTTCTTTAAAATGCATTGTTCTTTGAAGGGGGAGGCAGAAAGAGGAGAATGGGCCTGGATTAAAAAGTGGAAATGTGCAGTTTAAAACCAAAGTTATGCATTGCTTGTTGTTAAGATTTCTTTTCTCCACTATTCTATTTTATATTGGTCTGTGAGAAAATTTTACTGGTGATTTTGTGGTCTTCAGTTAATTGCAGCAAATGTTTACTCATGTATATTTCTGTTTGGAGTACCTACATTTAAATTTCAGCCAGAAATTCTCTCCATCAAAAAAGTTACATTGTTTAATTATTAAGATACTTTGCAATGTGACATTTTTAATAATATAATATTAACTCCTTTAGTCTTTCCCTACCAATATTTGTGTGAAAATTTATGTAATGTTTGATCCATGTGAAATTTTTGCTTCAAAACCAGTAAGTGAGTGAAATTCAGCAAGTATGTTGCGTTGCCACCACCATGATATTGACTCTCTTTTTGAAAACCAGAAGTGTATGCAAGAAATCACACAGTTTTTTGGGGAAAACTAAGACAAGCTTCCTTTCACCCTTCATTGTGTTATCTGGTTTTGAGAGAGAGAGAAGAAACTTAAGCTGTTCTGCTTTGAAAGCAGATTGTGTTTTTACCCTGAGCTCAAATCAAAACCTGATAAAAAAGCTTGTAGCTACATGTTACAAGAGATTTTCTCATGAAATTTCAAGTTTAAAGCTTCCATCCGTTAATGGATGTGAAAATTCTCATATGTATATATTTATATTATTTATTTATTTATTTATTTATTTATTTATTTATTTATTTTTCTGGAGCTGTCATTAAATAATACTTTCCCTCTATTGTTGTGCTTCGGAGACGGTATGCATTCTGCTTGAGCCTGTGTCATTGTAGCCTTGTCACTGTGTCATGGAAAGGGGTTAGGCATGCTATCAACTCTTTCAGTATTATTTTTAGTGTTTACTTATACACTACTTCTAGGGATGGTCAAAGAGGAATATGGGTACAGACTATAGAACAACTTTAAAGAAACCAAGCTTTTTTTCATTATCTTCATAAATGATGACACTTCTCAAAACAAATCCTAGCTAGTCTCCTGCTGTGTGCATGCATGTCTCTTTTTCACAATAAATGGCATTCAAAGGAGCATCTCTGACAGAAGAAAAAATGCTGGCATTAATGCTGTTCAGGAATAATAATATAATTTGCTAGAAAGGGATGGAAGTGCTGTTAATAAATGAAAAACCCTTCGGAGAAAGGTCCTTTACTTTCTTGCATTCTTCAGAAGGACTTCTGGAAGTCCTTCTGCATCAGTGGTTTCTGATCATGGCCTCCAGGGAAACACCCTCTTTGCAATTTGTGCAATAGTACTGTGAAGTGGTGCAGTTAGAAGGAGGGAATTTTATCCCTCAGCAAAATGAGATGTTCCAGACAATATCTGATTTGTTCCCAGGGCATATTTTGGGGCAATCTGATAACATCTCTGATATCAGCAGTGTCTGAGCTGTGGTTAATGAACCTTGCACCTACAGAAGCAACTTGAACCTTGAGCTTTTCTCATTACAGCTAAGTCATAATTGCAGTATTTTGTTATTGAGTGGGAAGATAGTTTTTGTTTTCTCTTGTGTTTTTGTGGGAGTTTTTAGTTTTTATTTATTAATTGATAGTTTGACATTACATGCAGTAGAAATAAGCCTTTTGGAATTTAGGACGTCTTGTGTTGATGACTGATAGCTCTTTAGAGTTGTAGCCTGACAAGTATATTTCCTGAAGCAAGTTCTTTGTTCTGAAAGGTTGGAGTGTGCTGCCAGTTCTTAACTTCTTGTATCCATCTCTGTGGTGCCCTTGCTCTGTCCCCTCTCCCTGCCCACAGAGGTTAGCATCCACCCAGGCTGGCCAACGAGGTCAGATTCTTCACCCCTCCGCATTTACAGCAATGGTGAAATCTAGCTGAGATATTTAAACCCATTGTTTTGTCAGGTTTATCAGGTTCTGATTTTATTGAGAAAAAAGCTCCCAGAAGCTCTGTGTATTTGAATGGAAGGAGAGAAAACATCAGTCCTTTGGCAGAAGTAGCACACGCCTGCCGTGCACTCTGTAATTAGGCATGCTCTGATCTGCAAAAATTGGTTTTGTGATAGAGAGTATTAGGTTACTGAGTAATATGGGATGGCAGTTCAAGCAAAATGTTTGTTCTGGCACTTTTAGGAACCATGTTTAAATTAATGACAATTTGGAAAGATCACACAAATGTAAAGTAGCTAAATCTAGTGTGACTTCATACAGTACTTCAATATAAACTGCCTGAAAATATTCCTTTGAAAGGTAAATATTTTTTTGGGTTAACCTTCCTTCCCATCTTCATGCAGTAATTTTCATAAATGGATAAAAACATGTACAAAACCATAAACTTGTGATTAATAAAATCAGCTCTAGTGTATCATGGTAAGGGAGACGTGAAATGGGCAGACTTTTACAGGTTTGATACTTAGCAACTTCTTTTTATTTCCTGGGGGCTGCAGAAGAGCAGCAATGACTTCTTACACTGTCATGGACAAACTTGATAAACCAGATTTTGACATTATGGTCCTCTATGGCCAAAATACAGAACACAATATTAGTAGAATAATCCTTGATATGCAGAAAACTTAATATCAAATAATTATCAAGCAAGTAACTATAGGACAACCAGATTTTTATCCTGTGGATCAAGTGTATCTTATGAATTGTTTGTTTGATAGTGTTGGTTGGTTACAGTCCTCCAGCAAGTCATCTTCTCAGGTTTCTTTTTCTTCAGATGGAAAGCTCACCATGTAAAAACAGGTATCAATACGCAATTTCTTCAAATAAAGGACATTTTTGTCTCAGGGAAGATCTTTAATGCTTGAAATCAAGCATTCTGATACTTCCACTGGAGCTGAACTCACCCTGCTTTACTGTGACCTGTCACAACAAATGAAATGCTGAGACATCAATCACAAGTCCAACTCTGCCACTCCTCATCTTCTCTTTATGCTAATTGCACAAATATCTTTGTCTTCTGTCAACAACAGGAGGGGCTGTAGGCCAGTGATATGTGTGGGATGGCTTCATATCTCAAACATGACTCTGAGGGGTGTGTAAAGCCATGGGGGAGGCAGAGACCCAAGGCACAGGCAGCACCCTCCAGCACAGCCCTGGGATTTGCTGCTGCACATCACTCTTCTCTGCACATGTAACCACTTGTAGATATTGAATCATTTACAATCTAATTCTGTGCTAATGAACGAAGACTGGCTTGCTGATGTTACGCTGCATTTTGGCCCTCAAAGTCAATACAAGGGAAACAGCTAGAGATTTTCAGTTAAAGTAAGGATATTTTATAAATTGATTATTGATTAAGTTAGCATGATAGGGGGCTGGTTATGGCCTTGTGATAAATGTCTACAATTACAAGTGTCTTTGTTGAAGGCATGATCTGAAATTTAATAATACTGTTCTAGTAGGTCTACATAAACTTGTAACTCGATTTAAATTACCAGGCTGATCACAAACAGGTCCATAACACATCAGTTCCTAGACTAATGAACCATACATCCTTGTCGACTCTAGTAATGTTTTGACAGTTTTTGCCTCAGTGCCTTTGAATTACAAGTGTGTGGAGATGTATTGCTTACTGCTACAATAGGTCTCTCCCTCAGGATATGGTAGGTCACATTTGCTGAATCTGAATTGGTTAACTAAACAATGACAACTTCTTTAATGCTTTAAAAAGAGGTTACAATCATGTTTTGTAGTTGTAATTGCAATTTTCTTTCTTTTTTTTTTTTCACATGGAGAAATATATTAAAAGATTGACATTCTTCAATGTAATATATTATTTAACTTTTTTTTTTTTGAAATCACACTGAGTTCTTCAAATACAGAGGATTTATATAGCATTGTGATTAATTCTAAGATGGTAGAAAACTGTGATTGATCCTCTCCTCACAAACAAAATAATTCAGATTTTAAAATTGGGCTGTCTTTACTTTCTCACTAATTAATGTATCATGTGGAAAAAACACATGCAGCAACTGTCTTATAACATTACTTGTTTGTGTTTGTCCTATCAACTAACCTTGTTTAATATGGGTACTTTTCCCCCTCTACTGTGTTTTTCCTGTGGCTGGTTTTCTAAAGTTGAGAAAATGCCTGTATTGCTCTATGTTTGGTCTTGTCTATGAATTTCCTATTGTTCCTATTGCAAAACAGACAATTAAAGGAAGACAATTTCAAAGAATGGCAGATTATATTAATATGAAATTGCTGTATTTTCTTATACGTGTGTATTTTTCCCCTTTTTGGGATGAAATAGAGTGGGGCTTAAATGAAACATGAAAGTTAAACACTGAGATCAGTTCTCTGATGAAGGTGGAGTATTATTTCATATATTTGAAAGGTTTATTTGATTTATTACTGTATTTGGAGGGAAAAGCAAGGCTGGCTTTATTAAACATTGTGACCTCGAGGAATGGAGACTCTGAAAATGTACCTGTGGTGTTTCCAAGTTCAAAAGTCATAATTTATATGTCATATGTGGAAACTTTTGAACCTTACAATTTTCAAGACGTTTTCTCAAAGTAGGGTCCTATTTGAGTGTAGCATGTTACATGATGCATCATCATTTAATTACTCATGGGAAGATTGGGGATCCATGATCTTAGGTACTGCTGCCTTGTCTTCAGATCTGCTCACATTTGTGACCTCTGAAAGGGCCATTGTGAATGCTGGAGAAAGGAGAACTTCTGTGAGGGTCGTGGTGTCACATGCATCCACTGTGTTGTCTTGCTTCCTTGTGGTAGCCGAATGTAGCATGCGATCTGTTGTATTCTTTATTAAACTCTGTTATATAAATTTCAGAATAGGCATAATAGTCCATAACATAGATCATAATTCCCACTACTGCCCATTATGAATGTGTAATTATCTTCTCAATGGTCCATTATTGTAACTTTGGATTCATTATCTTATAATATGTTAAGGTTTTAAAGTTATAGTTCATGGATCATCGCCCTTCAAAGCTCTCTGACAGTCTATTAAGTAAACGCAGATAATTTAATCTTTAAAAATTTGAATAATTTTTTTTTTTTTTTTCAAAATGACTGACGGTGTTCTAGATGGAGCATTTCTTACACCCCTCAACCTCACTGCAGTCAGGAAAGATGTACATAGAGTTAAAACAGACCCTACAATGTCCTGTGAACAGTAATGCATTTTCAAAACAGAGCAAGATCAAGACTGTTCCTTTCATGTCCATATAATAGAGAACAATAGATAAGAGTGTTTTCTACTGTTTTTATATGTGAGTTTAAAATTATTCGGCTGTATTTAGAATCATCTCAGTGTCAGTCATGCTGAAGCCATGCTGGACCTCTTACAGTCCCCAGCTTTTCCTGTGTTTTTCCATTGCACTGTGTGCCTGCTGCAGGTCAGTGTCTGAATGGTACTGAAGAAACGAAAGTAACATAGTTGTCTTACGTGCTTCTCCCACTCATCTTTTCTGCATTTCATCTTACAGTACAGAAAACTTGCAAAATGTATGACATGGAGAGCTTACAAAGGTAAACCCTGTTGGGCTAAAGTCTTGTTCTGTGTTCCTCAGCCCATGGAGATTTCCTGCTCAAGGGCAATTGCACTTAGATTTAGGACCCACTACAATAGAATGGTGAACTGTGCAGGTTAATCCATTGCAGAGATGACACAGTCTTGGCTTTGTTCCCATGAAAAGGAATTTTTGATGTTGCTTAGTCTGTAAGGGCTTTAGGATCCCAACTGAGATATTGTTCAGTTATGACAAACTGACAAATTATTAAACTGAAAAGGTGCTGCAGTTTGATTCTAACACAGATGAATGTGTGGTGGACAGGTCACCGTACTTGGACAACCTGTGCAGTGCTTGATTTTTATTTTTTTCCCAGTTTCCTAAAGCTTTTCTGCCTGTCTTACAATGTGTATACTTGTCATAATTTTAAATATGGATGAATGACTCTCAATTAGGGGCTTAGCTCTTCAAACAACACCTTTCTCTTTCCTGCACTCAGGGGAGGGAGGACCTGGAAGGAATAATTTGCCATCTTTACACAACCTTCAGGCCATTGCAGTCATGCTGCTGACAAAAAAGTATATGCTTTCACTTTCAGAAGTGGCTTTTTACTATGTAGAAGATAGCTTGTCTTGCTCTGCAGTCCCTTTGACGTCACTTTGGTGAGAAAGAAAAGCAAAGTAGACAGCTGAGCTAATTTTTATAAAGCAAACATTAAATTTCGGATCGCTTAAATACATTTTGTGCTACAGGAAGCGTTTCTGTGACCACCATCTCTGTAACTCTGTAGTTTGGAAAATCTGATTTGCGTGGCTGATAACATATTAATTAATCCTGGTACAACTTGATCTGTATTGTCATTGCATTATGCTCCCAATGACATATATTTGCTTGGTAGTTGTTGTCATGACTGAGAGCTGGGTCTAATTTCATGGGTGGTCCATGCTAAGTGTGCATCCTCCCTTGTGAAGCTCTCAGTGGTGCGGTGGTTGTCCTGTGTGCCCGGAGCCTCTTCCTGCTCCTGTCGTGCTACTTGATTGTGGGAGAGTGTATTTCTCCCACAAGAAGAAATTACAGAAAACTGCTTAAACACCCCAAACAAACAAACAAACCCACAACAAAACAAAACAAAAGAACCCAACCAATCAACAAAACCCCAAAAAAATCACAAAACAAAAACCTCACAAAACCCAAACCACTCAGCACTCACACAGCCTTGTCAGTGTTCTTGCTGGAATGCAGACAGGATGCCAAGCTCCATATGAGAGTGGGCTAAAACACACAGGGATACTGAATTGTGGCTGTGAGGTGCATGCTCTCAGCACTGTAAGAGCACAGATTCCTGATTTGGGCATTTCTATATATTTGGCTCCCTTTCATCACCATGCTAGTATCATATAAAATAGTTCATTTTAGTTAAGTATCAAAGCAAAAAAAGGATAAGCCAGAAACCTCAGACAATTTTTAAAAAATACTTCTGTTGTCACAGTTTTTCTGTCTGCAGGGGACAGTGACCCTGCCTGATTCATCATCAGCCTTCAGATCTTTTTACTGTGACTTTGTTGTTTTTTTTTTTTTCTCCCCTGCACACTATTCTTAAACTGCAGGTTATTTTAAGCCTATTGCTTTTAAATTGCAGAGCCTTTAAGACGTTGCAGGCATGTAGAATTAGCTTGGACAGTATTGAAGGTCACACTATAGAGAACTAACCTGTAATGAGAGTTGGATAGTCTGCATGATAATCTTTTTATCTAACTAATGTACCTGGTTCTAATTTTATTAACCAGTGTTTATTCCTTCCTGTGCTGGCAATTATATTTCAATACTTCAGCACTGATATTTTAAACCTGTATATTTCTGTAAAATTTTTTTGTTAGAGCAAACATTAGATTTATTTGGTTACTCTCATCTAATCAAGTCTGAATGTGTTTCACTCCCCATAAATCTTCCTTGAAATTAAGCTGTTTTTGTTTGGTTTGTAATGCTGTAATAATCATGGACATGGTGATAGATGAACAAAACCACTGGAGGTATAGTCTTAATTTATTATGTGAAATTAGGGAGAAGATGGTTCGAGATAAAGAAACGCAGCTCATCCTAGCGTCACAATTTTTTTCAATTAGTGGTAACATTAAAGACTTCTGATATTGCAGTAGCTCCTTAAAACAAAGTTTTGCCATACTGCGGCTCCTCATGGACTGGGAGCACATGGGTGCACAGTGGATCATTTAGCGAGCACCAACGGTGTCATGATCTTGTGAAAAAAGCCGGTCTCCTCCTGCTGTGTACAAATGGAAACATATGTGGTAAGAACCATGAAGGCAATAACTCCACTCATTGCTGGTAGGGTCTCAGCTCGAGCTGTGCCCACTCCCACACAGTCACTTGAGCCGTGTCTCCAAGCACCATGTGCTTTTCTGTTTGGAGAAGAGCTTATAATATTTTGATGTCATAAAGTTCTTTGAGCATCATTTGATTTCCTAGTAGTTATCAACTGTTTAGTAAGCTGTTTTAAAAATATAATTCAAATCAAAATTTTACAAATGGATACATGTCTGTAAATAATGTATGCACTTGTTCAAGAATTATTTGAATACTGCTACTTCTCCTACAGAGAATCTAAAACAAGACAGAAAATGACAGCACATAATTACAATGAAATAGATCTGGTTGTTAACAGTTCTAGGGTGAAATTTTGTTATTGGCAGTAATAACACCATAAATGTTTGCATTCAGTTGAGAGCATGCAGTGATATTCACAATATTTGTGTCTGAAAATTAAGTCAAGTCATGACATACTTGGAACAGTCTCCTTTCAGTGACCTAAACTTCTTAGATCTGGTAAATATTCACAGTGATAAAAACTATTGATGGAGTTGATCAGTCACCACAAGTTATCCAAAACTGTATGATGACAAGAAAGGACAGTACCTTAGGTCTGATAAGAGTCAATGGCTGTGAATTTTTATTTTTATTCTAATGGTGAAATGTATAGGTTATCTTCTCTCTATGCAGGGGTTGAATTTGTGATTGTTGTACCCATTATGGAAAGCAAAAGGGGAAGTCGTGTTCTGAGTCTGTTGTTTTCAATGTTCTTTAAGGAGATGAGAAAACAGTAACATTTTAATGTTAAAGTATTTGTTCATTTGAAGGAGACTAAATAAATACAGACGCACTCAGCAAAGTAAACAGTAGTAGGAACCAGAAGAGTGGGTAAAATGTGGAAAAAAACCTAAGATGACTTTAGTGGAATCTGAGCTGAGTTCAAATTTTGTAAAAACTGTATGTTATTATTAAAAGATACAGCTTGCTGAAAGGATTATAAATGATTAACAGATATACATACATTACAGCCATACAGGAGTATTGTGCAGTAAATAGTGCTCATCAGTGCCAGTAAAAAGTGTTAAAATCATTTAGACCTACTGGGCCTGTAAGCAATCCGTTAAACAGTCCACTGATTTGCTTTTTAGTAAACTAGCTATTAAGAAATCATTAATCTTTTAATAACTACATGTGGCATTAATGTAAAATATGTCTGAGTCTCCTCATTCTGATGTTAAACAAGATTTATAGTACGTTTCTGGACATTTTCTCCTATCCCCTTCTCAAATGTTGAGAAGGGATACCTCAACAGAGAAAGGAGAAAATTCTAAGTTGTTATGCATGTTTGGCTCTTTTTGTGGTAATTATTATATGAAGTTTTAACACTTTGTGTGTTCTGCCAATTGTCTTACTGCATTACTGAGAAAACATGTTTTTTCTTTGAGCAAAAGAAAAGGAAAGAGAGAAGACATGGCAGTGTTTGGTTATAGAAATTGAAAGAGCTAACAGCCGAAGGGTTGGAACTAAACCAGAAACAGATATTGTTGCTCTCAAAGAGCATTCACCTTGGCAATTATTTCTCTCAGGAATGGGATAAACACACCATTCCCTAAATACAGACAGTTACCTATAGGTGCTTTAACCAGTTTGCATTTTCACAACCCACCTCATTGCAAATCAAACCAAAATTAAAAGAATAACCTGCCTTATCTTAATCCAGCTCTTTTAAGACACATGCAATGTCAATATTCATTTTCTCTTAAAAAAATGTTTTCTACTGTCCTGAGTCTGTTTCTTTGATTGTTTGGCTTCTGTAGCCTCCTATGTGGTGGTGTATCAATAAAAAAGTGTCAAGCCTGGGGAAATGTGGTCAGAAAATCAGTAGAAATGAAATGTGAACTAGGGCAGGTTGAGTCGTAGGGGAGAAGCTGTGTTTCTAAATGAGTCGAAGCTTCTGAAGGGGCTTAAAGTGCCCTCCGCTGGCGGTGTGGGATTTTTACACTGCAGACTGTGCAAGCCTGTCGCAGGGCTGTTTCTTACATTGTCTTTAATAGAAAATGACCAAACTCATAAGGGAATTGGAGATTTAGAAAAGCTCGAATATCTGCTGAAATGCTGGACTTTGTGTCTGCTTTTACTATTGATTGACTGGTGGAGAAGTCTGGTATAGAGAAATATGACAGTGAGATGACATGAGGTGAAATATTCTTTCAGTTATAAATGACCTCGGAATTCGTGAATGGCAGTATGAAGTGGAGCTAAGAATGAATTATGTGAGGACATCCTAATGAGTAGAAGTTGGTTTTGATTAAATTATACCCACTACAGAATTTCTAAGTTTTAGAAGAAATGCATTTCATACTGCAATTCATCACACAAAGACAAAAAGGGAGGGAGCTTCTATAGGTGGAGGTACAGGCTGCTTTATTTATTTAGTAGTGATGTCTGGCAATGAGGATGAATACAACTATGGCATTCAAATGTTAAGACAATCCTCCTGACCGTTCACACTTTGTCCATGCTGTAACTTTAGATCATAAACTGCTCTAAAACGTATGTTCATTTCTTGCAGTTAAGGCTTGGGAGTTTTAATCTATATTTAATCATGTTGATTTTTAAATTATATTTTCATAAACCTGATTAAGCCAATAGGGAGCTGTATCTCAATCATTGTTAAGAAATGGGTAAGATTTTTAGCTAAACAATTACTTAGCTGAGGTTTAGCTTCTGAAAGAGACCTTTAAGGACTGTTTACATATGAGACACATGACTAGTGGAAATAAAATATAAAAAATTATGAGTCAGTGAGAACTTTGCTCAGATAATCTGCAATAGTTTATCTTCTGGGGTGAGCTTTGTGGAGAGTACAGCACTTTTGCAGTTCTGTCAGATCTCTGATAGAGGGTTCTTATGCTGACATGGATGCAAGTACCTTCAAACTGCTGATTTAAAGGAAGTGATTTCACAAAACCTGACATTTATTATTATTCTTTTCCTCATGGATGACATAAGGTGGATTTGTTACCTGTGATTCCTATTGACTCTCATACAATTAGTCAGTCTGAAGGAGAAATTTTGAGCGTCATTCAAAAAGCTGTGGAAATACAAAGGCCAGATATGAATTTGTCACTTTCTAGAAAAATACCTCCACTGTGCAAAGGAAGGTAAGCAAAACTTGCTTAATTTAAAGCTGGCAGCAGACTCTGACATACTTTGTCTGACATACTTCTACAAGTCTCTCCATGTAGACTGGAGAACTGCAGTATTTTCGCAGCAAAATTTTATTTTTACCAGACAAGTATCCAGTGATGCAGCGTAAAGGAAAACTCTTACATAACTGTAGCTTTCCCCTTATGATAAAGACAATGAAAGTGCCTTGACATTTAGTCTAGAAGTATGCAGTGTTTTATTTGAAGATATTTGCTCTCTAGGATAACTTTATAAGGTGCACATTTCTTTCCTGGAAACCTCAATCTAGACAGTCAGATAAGCATCAGCAATGTTTGCTAAAATAAGAGATCAAAAGCACTGCCAGACCAGGCAATGCCAACGCCATGGATGGCTGGAGACAATGGGAAAAGAATGGCAAAGACTGTATAACTCTTTACACGGTCTCACTGGTTTTATGATCATGATGAAAAGATAACTGAAAAAAGCAAGTAATGTGTAATGGTCCCCCTGTTGAATATCCAACATCTTGTTGGCGTCTCTTGAGTATTCAGGAGATGTTGTTACAGATACTGTTCCTCAGCCCAAGTTCTTCCAGGATGGAAATATGCCTAGTAGCTTTTCTGGTTTGTCAGGTTTTGATGTTATGGTCCTCTTCATGATTACTTTAGCCAAAGAAACTCTAAAATTATTGTGTTCCATCAAGTTATTTATATCTGACACCTGAAGTTAATATTGATATGTTAGTGAAATGTTACAGACATTTCAATAGCAGTGGAGAATCAGGGTCTTTTGCGTTTTTACACTTGGTAATTTAAAACAAATGAGGAGCTTACAATCTGAGTAAAGTCATGCAGAAGTGATGTGAGATTCACTGGCTAATGCAAACCAGACGAGCTCTGCTAGAGCTCACGAATATGGTTTATGTTGTAACTTATATCACAAAAACTGAGAAGGGGTCTGAATATGAATTTGGATCCTTTTAAAGCCCATTTTATGTTTATTCAGAATAAGTCTTATTAGGTGTCCAGCAGTTCTGAAGATGCCTACCTAGCCAAGTTAGGCCTGGGGACTGAGGGGCATGTTGCTGCTGCCTTCAGCTCTTTTGGGGCTGCTTTCCTGCTGGAAGCATCATGCTATGGTCATACAGGCTCCTGCCACTGGCTGCAGTGGAGCAAAAATGGCCTGTCAAAGTGAGAAGAGATGTTGGATTGGTCTGTGTGCCTGGGCCACTGAAATGATCAGGTACAATTTTTCTAACCACTTTGAGTGTGACCCTGACTGTCACTGCCTGGGAATGTGTTTTAGATTGTCCTTTCACAGCCCTGAATAATGGTTCGTTTTCCTACTCAAAGCTGATAACTAGGATATGCTGACATTTATATGTCATATTGGGTCCAGATAAATGCTGAGGTGAAAAATATACCTACAGATGTGTAGAGAGACGTGCCTTGAATTTGTGACATACCTTTGCATTCTCCAAAGGGATAAGATATCTTGCTGTAATTATGTAGTTCATCAACTGGCTACTGCTTGTGGGGCTTACCTTGGCCACTGCTGAATTTGGAGACCCACACATTAATTTTAACTCTGATGACAATTGCCTGTAATGTTCCCTGTTGTCACTGCAGCTGTTGAGGTCAGGCCTAATGATATGCCAAGAGCTCTGTGACAGTTTGCATACAGACGTGGTTTACTCAGGTCTCAGCACTGCCATTCTCAGAAGATGAGGAGGTATTGAACTGTCAAACTGAGACTGAGCAGGTGACAGCTGATGCATTTTAGATCAGCTGCCTTCATGACTGATTTAGTAAACCTAACTGAGAGCAAGCAGGCTTTTTCTCCTTCAATATTATACACTTCTTAAAAAAAGGAAAATAAAACGAAGCTGTGAAAATGTGTATTTTTATTTTTAAATGCTACCCTTTAAACTTTCTTTTCACTTTGAAAGCTTTAAGTGTAAAAATGATCCAGGATGCAAGATCTGAGAGAATTTTTTCCTATGGAATGAATTGAGGTAGAGAAATATTTTTATCCTTTCCACAGCTATATGGCAACTTAACATCTGACTCTTCTAGTCAATCACTTTACCTGCTGTCTGCAATATATCATAAAACTTCTTTAAATAGATAATGCTCAAAATAACACAGAAAAGCAACAACATTGAGAAATATATGTAACTAATGTAACAATGGTTTTCCTTCTCTTTCCTGAGTTGCTGTTTCTTAATTTTGAGAACATTAATTAAAAAATAAAAGTATTTAATAGCATGGCCAGAGTTAGTCTAGGCCTTGAAACCATTTCATAAAACACACCAAGCTTCTAACAGACAATGCTGTGGCATAACAAATGTCACTGTCATTGCAGATTGGTGCTTACAGAGCTGATTGCTGTACCATGGAAGAATTAAATTTTCTCTTGTGTGCAGAGATCTCTCTAGTCATTTCTGATGCATAACATTAACATTCGAAAGGCTTAACAGGGGGCTTAAGTGGCAAATTCTTTCCTGTCCATTACTGGTTTGCAGGATCTCCTTTTGGCAGAAGAACCACATGGTCAGAGAATGGGGAGAGAAATTTTGTATATGTCATTTTACTGGAAACATCCAGTTGCTTGGAGCATTTTTTCTCTCTCATGTCTACTGGTATGCAAAGGACACGGTGTGGGAAGGGATCTCTGCATCTCTCCTCTCTTTTTAACTGAAATATCCCTCTCAGAAAAGCTCTGCCATTGCTCCATGTGGTCTCATGAGAATGCTCCTTTGTTTGGTTTGGCTACCAGAGAATACAGTGGATACTATATACCTTGGTTTCAGGGGAAAATGATTTGTACGTCAAAAGAGTTTCTTGAGGTTTTTCTTGAATGCTTAAAAGTGTAAAGACGAAACAATAATGTGCAGAGTGTGAAGTATGTTTTTCTAAGTGACTTGATAATACATTGCGTATGTTTCTTCTCTGTGTGTTTTATTGTTTTTGAGAATTCATGTTCAGGTGTTTTGTTTTGTTTTGTTTTCACAATCCATTAAATACTGGAAAATTGGGTCACTGGAGCAATGAGTAAACTTGGTGAATATAATGGTCAGAGATGTCCAAACCCTTCTGCATTTATTTTATTCCCCTGGAAAATTGCAAGCTGAATATAAAAGTATTTATGTAGAAGTCACATAAATGATATTCTTCCTTCATCACCAGTGCAGCTGGGACTGCATTATTTCTAGTTTTCTCTCACCTCTCTGTCCTCTCCTCATGAAAATGCTTAGCTGCTCCCGAGCAGCACGAGTGTCGGACAAAGCACAGAGTCCTGGGGTTTGCCTTTGGGAGGTCAGATGGAGGGAAGTGCCCGGCGAGGAGATGAGTAGAGCTGTGCTGGATCAGATATGCCAGTCACTAGAAGAAAGGTGGTGACCCAGGGAGGGGACAGTGCCAGATCGCTGCATGGTGCAATCTTTATAGCACAATTCTCTAGTGGCTGTTATTGTTTCCTCGATGTATTAAAAGGGAGAGTGGGCGGAGCAGTTGCAAAATGCTTTAGAAAGCAGATTTATATATATATATATATATATATATATAAATATAATTAGCACTACAAACAACCTTAAAAAAGTAGTAAGAAAACAAAATACTTCACAATTTCCAGGTAAGGGAGGGGGTATAGGGGGAAGGGAAACACCTTTTAAATCTGTTATATCTTCATATTAGAGAAATGCCTTACAGCTCTTGATGCAGGCTCACTTCCCTGTATGTTGAAAACTCATTTCAATATTTATTGCAGTTTGAGGTTCTTTAAGTTGAATATAGTGATGCAAAACATCATTTCAGCAGCATGTTTTCTCCACAGACTGTGCTACACAGTCCTGCATCATAAAAAAAGAGAAAAAAAGAAAAAAAAGGCATTTAGATTATAGAGAACAATAATGTTATCAGGGATATCTGTGAATTGCTTTCTATAAACTTCTGTAATATATCTTTCAAATATATTAATATATGTAATTTTTAGGTTGTGATTCTTTGTAGGCTTCTTGTGTTTTCTTTAAGTTTTTCCCAAACCTTCTGTTTTCTGTTGGCAGGGAGAGTTTCCATTTCTTTCTGTGTTTATTAAAGTCCATACCTGACACTGCAGTCCCTATAGCTACACACTGGTCTGCAAATGTTGCCATTTATGTCTGCGGTGTGGGGTCTGGTACTAGGATCCTGTCACTTAAATCAAGATGACAGCCTGGGACTGGGCATGAACCCTGATGGCTCATTGTAATTCAGCAACCGTGCCAGCAGGGGAAGGAGATAAACACAGCAGTGAAATGGGCAGAGGGTGCCTTTAATGGGTGTTGTTAATGAGAGGAAGGCTGTTTTCATTTTAATGGTGCAATAGATCATTTTTTCCCAACTTGCTATTTTTCCCCTGCCCCCATGCATGGTTTAATACACAGAAATATTACTACACAGTTGGGAACTAGTTGTCTGGAGAGAAATGTTGCACACCTGGGCTGTAAGTATTGTGTTTCCTAGCACAGATGAACCAGAGGTTTATGTGGGGCTTGTGGGGGCCTGAGTGGGTGAGGTGAACTTCCCTTCTTGATTTATTAATTAGCATAGTAATTGGAGAGGATGTTCTGCTGAGACTGTGCTTGTGGCATCAAGAGTTCATTTTGAAAGAGAGAAAATAGTGGGTTTCTGCTTCTCTCATGTTATTTCTGTTTCTAGACAAACGCAGCAAGACAGCACAAAATCAAAGGCGTGCTGACAGGTTTGGTAACCCTGTCAGGAGAGAGAACCCAAATGGTGGCGCTCCCGGCCCAAGCCATTATAGGCAGTGGTTAGTTGTGTATGCATTGCAGGCGCTCCTTTGCTGTAGGGTGGCTGTTTGTAAAGCTAAATGAGGGAAATTTAGAGAGGAGCTGATTGTGTTTGCAGCTAGAAAGACGTATTTAGATCTGGGTGTAAAATTATCAAGTCAGTTCAACCTTCTTGTCTTTTACTCTGTATGTTTGTACTTTTCAACCTTTTTTGATCCAGGAACATCTCAACCTTTTCCATGGAAGTATAGTGACTTAAAGCCCCATTGACAATCAGCTTGAATTTTTAATCAGGTTGCCCTTGCAGATATCCACATTTTGTTAAACAACTCTTCACTCTAGCTGAGGTCTAAGCTCAGACTTCCCAAGAGCATGAAGTTACTGGTTGAAGGCCGCCCTGAGAAGTCGTATGAAAAGGGAAGCTGCCAAAGGGAAATGAAGTCCAGGTGGGATGATGATGAGCAAATAATTCTAGTTATTAAAGGAACTGAATTTTAAAAGTACTATAAAATTGTGTCAGAAGAAAGTACAGGAATCAGTCGGCCAAGTGAACACCAGGCTTTTTTTTTTATTTTTTTATTTTTTTATTTTTTTTTTTTTAATGTTTTCTTTTTCTTTGGAGATCTGCTTGCTAGGAGAAAAGGAAGACAGTAACTAGTTCTTTTTCCCCACAGACAATGAATATTTTTTTGTGCTTATGTCTGGATGTCCCTCCTGGCTATGAGCCCTCCTTTGACTGTATAGGTAGGAACAAGTTAGAATTACCTGGTGCAGAACACCTGCTTGCTCTAAGATGCTGAACTGCTGCCTAATAGAAAACTTGATGTCTTGTGCAGTTCTCAATGTAAATCTACCCTCTTCTATTTCTTTGACTCTTGGCTGTGTGTGATGACTTCTGCAATAAGGAGGAATGGCTAAAAATCAATGGAAAGCTGTTTTAAAACTTTCACATGTGAACTGGTATGTGTGCTTGGCATAGATTCTCAAATACAGTCAGAGGAGATCAATGCCAAGAACGGGGTGCTGGCAAGAAGGAGGTGCATCAAAGAAGTTTGGATTAAATTATAATATGTAAAGCCTCTTTAAACAGCATAACAAGTCATTAGTACTGTTTGGTATTCTGTTGTGTGGTGTTTTTTTTGTGTTTGGTTGGTTTTTTTTCTGTGTGTGTGTGTTTGGCTCATTTGTTTGTTTGGGGTTTATTTTGTTTGTTTTAAAGGAGTCTGTTTTCTGTCTGTATTTCTCAAATCCTAGAAAAAAAGTAGTGCCAAGCTTGTTTAGACTTTTGGGACCTTGAGGAGGAAGCCAGCAGCCAACTATATCCATTTAATCAGCCAGCTTGTTCTTAAACTCTGAGGTCTACATAGGAAAGGATATTTGCTATTTAGGCTTTTGGCAGACAAGGATGGATTGCATCCTTTACATGGCCAAAGGAAGAAGAGACGTTCTATTTAAGGAGCAATTTATTTGATTGTCTTTCTTTGACTTGAGTATTGCTTTTAAGAGCAGTATGCTGGCTGGCATAGATTCTTGGAAAAACATTGGAGCCTGTCAGGTTGTGGGGATAGGAGGAGACTGAGATACGCTTCATATTCCTGGTTCCACACCTGGGAAACTTGAAAGATAAATTATCAAACTGTCTACTGAGTGCTATTAGACAACAGTTTTTGAAGGTCTCTGTACTGTAAAAGCCTGGTTTAGTAACATGAAATTGAAAGTTCCTCTTGCCTCAGAGGTGCTACTAACATTAATAAAGTTCCTGATGTGCATAAATGTTTACAGAATTAAATAACAAGGGTATCATCCTCTTTTTCATTTTTTTTGAGGACTGGTGTCCTACATTTGGTTTGGGTGGAGAAATATAGTAGTCAAGCATGTCCTTTATTGCTTAATCACATTAATGGAGAGTCAATTTAATTGTGCATTTACCACTATAGTAGATAGTCTTCATTTTATAGAAGTGTTATTTCATTTTAAAAATATGCTCAAGATTTTTCACTTTGCTTATGTAAGTATGCAGTGTAAATTTCTCTTAAATTGTATTTGTGCTTCTTAGAAAGGAGTCTTTCATACTCCCTTTTCTTCCTGTGCCACATGGATGCTTAAGTTTATAATTGCTTTTTAAATCTTTTATGATCTCATATATTCTTCTCAGGTTTCTTTCAGTTTTTGAAATGCACCTATGATAGTGCTGAAAAAAGAATGATTTGGCAAATTACTATCTGCATTTAGAGTGATCTGTATGTGCGCACATAAATACAGATAGGAAGTGAAGGTTTAGTTCATGTGAATATTTGTAGAAATACTTCTCACTCATAGTAAAACCTTGTTAACAGAAAGGACTGCAACAAACTGTCTTTGAGTTTCATCTGTGGGTTTGGTGAAGACAGACAAATGTTTATAAAGAATGAAGGAGAAACAGGAAAAGGAAGGGAAAAGGTAAAAGACTGAAGAGAGAGGAGAAGCAGATAAACAGGACAACTCTTCACCTGATGAGAGTTTAGGCCTCTCAGCAGTCTTACTGGCATTTTGCAAGTATTAGAGTGTGTTTTATACTTTATGCGAAGAAAGGTGTTTGAGCATGTAGCATGAAGTTTTTGAAACTGGGATAATATTGTTATGGTATTTCCTCAGTTTTCTGCAGAAATGAAGCAGCTCTTGGTTCACATGCACAGCAGATCTGTTTGTGAGCAGGGACAAACCTGGGGAGTTTCTCAGTAGGGTATGGTTCCATGTTTGTCAGAAAGAGGGAAAAAACTAGCTGCAAGTCTTCACATGGGCACTGGCAGCTTAGCTTCCCTTAGGGATTTCTCTGATACATTATAGGAAGAGGAAAATCTTGGCAAAACCAGGTGTTTTATGAGGGTAAGAGAGATTATCACTGTCCTGGTCAACTGAGGTTGATTTTTTCTGTCCCCTGGCTGATTGCCTCACTGTACCCCTAGATACTAAAGCTAGCTGGCAATTCAGTAACTCGTCCTGCCCTTCAATATTGCTAGTTAATGCATAATTTAATACTTGCTAAAATTATTAAAAACTGGTGGAGAAGGCAAGCGTATTTCAGAGTAGAGAAATGTATTTGTGTAAATGTCTAGATTTGTATTTTTTTTTGCTATACTACTTATTTGATGCATGTGACTTTTTTTTTTTTTTTTTTTTTTTGGTGGACAGGCCACAGGAATAGAAGGAAAGAAAATTGCATTCTGCAGTTAGCAGAAGCTGGAGGAGGACAGCCCAGTCACCATCATCCCTCCCCAGGCTGTGTGTGTACTCACTGGCTCCCCAGCCAAAGCACTGCTGAGAGACAGCTCAGCTCAGCCTACAAAGAGTGGCAGGAGTATTTGATAGGGTGCTGATGACAGATAGCTCTCCCCAGTTACATTATGCAAAGTAGGCTAATGAAGCAACCCAGCATGGTACTGTGAACTGGCAGAAGCGGTAGGCTGGGATGACAAATGGAGCTATTTTGGCCAGGTCTTTCCTTTGCTCCTCTGGGCAAATGAGCTGTAAGTGCACATGCAGCTGGTGCTTAGCTTCCTCTCCCTCCTCACTCCTATCTATTCCTCATTGCAAGCTCTGTTTTCCAAGAACAGCTTTGAGACAAAAAAGAATCAGCAGACTTGTGACATAAGACCAAAGTGTCATTATTTTCAAGAGTCTTTTCAAAGCAGGACTTGCCAGGGAGCTGCGCAAATGTACTATTAATTTACAGTATTTGGGGAAAATACATTGGATGGAGAGCAGTACTGTTGGTAAATGTATTACTAACTTGCAGTCTTAGCACTTTATATTTAAGCTCTAATATTGGCTTTTTCCCAAATCCCTAGACATTTAGTTCAAAGAGATGAAGCTATTGGATTATTGTCTCTTTACGGTCAAGGAACCTGCAAAGTTCCTTGTAGATCCTGGGTACTGAGGCTTTTAAATAGAACAATTTGGTGGCATACTTTGCAGTGCATGTGTATGGTTCGTGTGAAAGTAATTAGTGTAAACTAAATTTAAGACAAGATCTTGCCATGGGTGGAAAAATAATTCAAGCTGTAGACAACACTTTATTCAATAAGGTTTTCTGATGAATTTTCTTTTTCCACATCTCTCCACCCCAACCAACTGTTCTTAACTTCGCAAAAAATCCCTTGACTACTAAGACAATTGTTCTACCATCTTCTTTATCAGAGTTTCTAATACAGTCAAGGAAACAGAAGCAATACAAATATTTGTGCACTAGTGTCATGCCAGTCATTGATCAGAACTCCTTTGAACTAGGCACTCTACAGATGTATGGCAAGAAGAAAGTCCTATTTGGAAATACCTATAATCTTTCCACAGTTTTAGCAAATACATCAACAAATAATGGACATATTTTAAGGAATCCACTGCTTTTGTTTGTTCTTCTTTCACTACCCAATTGTATTCCTGCAGTCCATCTAGAAAGGAATGAAGCACGTCACACTTGCAATGATCAGCGCATCTGTCCTTAAACCATGAGAATCTTTATCCATTATTATTTTTTTTTTTTTAATTTTCCAAATCCAGTTACCATTAGCTGGACAAAGGTCCTGAGGCTAGTATTAAATCAATCATAATGGTAAAATTGCTTCTAGTTATACAGGCTATTAAGGGAAATTAGTAAGTCCAGAGCCATGGAACAGGAGCTTTGGTATGCCACTTTTACAAGCAAATTCCTGGATTTACTAGGTTTCTAAACCTGCAGTGAGTTTAATTAGAGATACTAAGTTGCAAGTGAAATCAGAATATGCAGGAGTAACAAAATAGTTTTATTTATTTGCCCATTTGCTGTACAATTCCTTTTTAATTGCTTCTTCTGCCGAAGCAGCATTAGAAGAACACCTTTGTAGGTTTAATAGCATTTTCTGTGGATAAATGGTCAAGAGATCAGACTCTATATTAGATCCAGAAAAAATTTAGTGTTACTGTTATTGCCAAAAAGTGACCCAAAGAAATGTGAAACATTAAATTTTTTCTCACGATGACTTGTCTTCCATGACAAAGTATAAAGAAGATGAGAACAATTTTGTTATTTCCTTTTAATATTAAAAATCTCCCTTTGAGAACACAGAAAAGATTGGCTACATCCCCAGACTTCAAATGAGAAACAAGTATGATTAATCTTTTCTTTTTAAAAGACTTTTTCTTTGAATAACGTATTTGATTTTCAGTTAAAGAACTATTGAATACAAATCCAAGCACTTTCAACAATTTCAACACAATTTTGAAATTCTAACCAATCTCATGTTATGCTGGATGTTATAATTTGACTGTCTCTCTTGAGTTTTCTAGGAAAAAGCAGAAGAGAGAAGAAGAATTTTTCTGATATAATAGAAGATATAGCTGCCCCATCACACAGCTTCATCCACTTTTGTCTGCCAGAATAACTGTAAAAGAAAAAACTACTTCAAAAGGAAAAGCATTTTATAGGTTTTTGTACTTCCCCCAAGTCTTTGTTTGAGACCACTACACATCTTCAGTAAGTTTCTCATCCCGTGTTTTGTTGGATAACCATCTGCTTATCTGATAAACTATGATGGTTTTGGAATAATGCCACTTATTTCATTGGAATTGTAATTCAATTTGTAAGGCAAACTTTGAGCTCAGAATCTCACTTGACTTCTATATATGCATGTTTGAAACTTTTCTGATGGTCTCTAAACTGACTTCATTTACTGCACGTGTGTGTATGACATTTTTATTCGTGTTAGAATAAATTATGTATTCTAGTATTATTTTGCAAACTGCCTGATCCTCTGTTGTGAAGGCAAGCATTAAAGCTCAGAAAATTCTGTAGTAGATTGAGCCAGATCAGTCTGGTAGTAAAAGTGCCACTGGTACACTGTGAATAAGAGAACAGTGTGTGGAGAAATGGTAATGCCGGACTTCGCAGTTTTGAGATCTTTGCTGACACCCATTGACCCTTCAGTAAGGACAATCTTCTTCCTGTCAATGAGGTGGCAGATAGACTGTGTATGTGGAGCCTTGATTTGTTCTGAAGTGATGCCAGTAGAGTCTTTCTCTGTAAATATTTTTTTTCTATGGGGTGCTGGTTTTGGCTAGGATAGAGTTAACTTTCTTGACAGTAGCTGGTATGGGGCTGTGTTTCAGATTTATGCTGGAAATAGGCTTGATAACACAGAGATGTTTGTGTTATCACTGAGCAGTGTTTATACAGAGCCCAGGTCTTTTCTGCTCCTCATACCACCCCACCAGTGAGCAGGCTGAGGCTACACAAGGAGCTGGGAGGGGACAGAGCTGGGACAGCTGACCCCAGCTGACCAGCCGAATATTCCAGACTATATGACATCATGCTCAGTATGTAAACGTGAGGGAAGTACATTGAGAGTGATAGTGTTTCATCTTCCAAGTAACTATTACACATGATCGAGCCTTGCTATCCTGAAGGTGGCTGGATACCTGTCTGCCCATGGGAAGTGGTGAATGAATCCCTTGGTTTGCTCTGCTTGTGTGTGTAGCTTTTACTTTACCTGTTAAACTGTCTTTATCTCAACCCACAAGTTTTCTTGCTTTTTCTTTTCTGGTTCTCTCTCCTGTCCCACCGGGATGGGAGGAAGAGGGATGTGAGTGAACAGCTGCATGGGGCTCAGTTGCTGGCTGGGGTTAAACAATGGCATATTGCTATATAAAAGTACTTAACCAATACAATTCTGAGTATGGATGCAATGAAACCAGTCAAAGAATGCCTTTAGCAGTATATTTTGCTTCCTTGGTCAATACAACTCTTATAGCCACATTTTCATATAGTTTATCCACTTCCACACCAAGCAGGGTTGTATGGCTTTAAAAAGCCATTGGAAATAGTGTAAACTCCAGTTAGCTGCTTCTGTTGCTACCTGAAATATTAGTTTTGTGGATTTTACAGTTGAACTCAGAATTTTGCCTTTCATCTTATCTCAATAAATTAATGAGCTCTAGGTATTTTTGTAGTAGAGATTAAATGTGAGAAGAAAAGATTAGGGGAAGAAAACAGAAGAATGGTAATGTGGCCTCTGACATTTCCTTTATGGAAGCATCCATCCCTGTCTGCATGATGTAGTAGAGCATTTTAAACTTTATTCTTGAAGCACACAATGAGCAGCATCACTCTTGCACATCGGTCCTTTTTAGACGTTCCTCTGAACCTAAACTTAAGGACCTGTGTACATGAGAGGTGTCTGAAGGTAAATGTGCCCCTGTTGGCTTCAGAACTAGCTTTTCTACTTCTTTTTCCATTCCTGAAATGAATGAAAATATGAATCATTGCCTGAATTAACAAAGTGGCAACTCATCTATGCCTAACCTTGTAGCAGGTGCACTCCAAGAATGTTATTAAGTGGAACCTCTTGGAAAGACAGGCAAAGCAATGCCAAAATACCTAATCCCAACAAGGGCTAGATAGTGGAAAATGTCTAGAGAATTCAAAAGTAAAAGCAACATGTCTATATCATGTATCCTTAGATCTGGGCAGAAAGTGATGTTTTTTTAAATTACATTTTTAGGTTGGAAGTGCCTAACTAACATGTCTACGTTGGACACTTTTCACTTTTTAAATTTTTAAAAATCTTTTTATCTGACACACAATGAAAAAGGCATCCTCTTCCTCTTAGTGACCTTAGAAATGTAGCAGTCAGACAAGAAAAAAACAGATGGCAAACAGGCAGTTGGCACAGTAAAAAGAAAGTGCAAAAGAATATTTTCTTTGAAGTGTGGCATCCAAGGACATGGCCTTTTTGTGTCCAACATTTTTGTTTTATGCTGTTTATGTAAACTTTCATAGTTCCATGCTTTTTTTTCCAGGAAAGTAGAATACTTAATGCAATTATTTACAGATCCTGTTTTATTTTATTTCCAGCATTTTCTTTTTTCCACAAATGTTTATAGCAGAGAGTAGTGCTGTACTCACTTGAAATCCTGCCTCTGCTTCCTCAGACTTACTTTCCTCTCACTATCTGGATGGAAGTATTAATGTATTTCACTGAACATTTCTTAAATAGCAATTGATCTTTATACCTTGGGTCCCCTTTCTGATAGCAATGACATTTAGGGCCATTGTGAAGCCTTTTTGACCTGATTATGTGATTCCAATTGGCTGTGCACCGCGCTGCCCAGAGTGCCGGCTGATGGAAAAGCTGCGGTTTAGAGCTCAATTCTCTCGTCACTGACAGCAGCTACACACAGTCAGGCAGAGGTGGGTTGGGCCCTTCATGATGAATTTGGGTTATTTCTTATTTTTCTGTTTCAAATTCCATCTTTCTGTTTGAGGTGGTACATGTTCCCAGATGCTTTTTATATTCAGGACAAGTTCTTACTGCGATCATCTCACTCTGAATGAAACTTCAGTAGCAGCTATAGCTTTTTATACTTTAAATGCGAATTTCAGCCTTGGTTAAGCGAGAAATTAATTCTGACCTGCCTTCTACTAAGCCTGCCAAATGAATGGCAATTAACTCTGGACTATTAAACCCAAAAAAGCTTTTCTGTAACTTCAGGGAACTGACTTGGAACCTCCTTTACAAAAGGGAAAGAAAAGCAAATGAGGAGCTGCCAAGGATTTTTGTGGCTTGCTTTTTTTTTTTTTTTTTTTTTTTAAGGAGGGTGGTATGGGAGCGGAGAATGAGAATATTATAATATCCTGTCTTCTGGTTCATTTTTAGCTTCCTCAGTTTTCTGACAGAAGGAATTGCTACCCTCTCCAGGTCCAAGACAGCCCCTGATATTTGTTGCTGGCTCTCTTTGTCAGTCCCATTACTGTTGGGTTTTCAAGTTCTCACTAAAGACAGAGGTTAGACAAACTGATGGGTTGCTGGTTCTGCACACCTCTCCCCACAGACTTGTGCTTAACACCAGTAAAGTTTTGTTTACAGGTTACTTTTTTTCCATCAGTGTCTGTGATTGGAATAATTTTCCATGTTTATTTTATGCTTTTCAATGCTGGGCATATATTCAAAACAATAAACAAGCAAACCCTCTTCCAAAGACCCAAGAACAGCAGGCAGATGTTCTTGCTGGGCTCAGTGCCCCCACATGCCGTGTGCACCTTCTCCTCTTCTAACTGGGCCTTTTGGCTGTGTCTGCACAGCACCAACTCTTTGGCTGTTGTTAACTGGTGGTTTGTCCTTTGGCTTCCTTCTACCCATTTGCTTCCATGGTATTAAAAGAATTGCTGTGGTATTCTGACTGTAACTAGAAATAATATTTTTTGCATAGACAGTGTAACATAGCTCTAAAGTAGGTGCATCCTCTACAGACAAACTAATAAACCAGTGATATTTAGCAGATATCATTATAATTGTCTGAAGCTATTAATTATAGACACAAACGTGTGGACAAAAAGAAAACACATACTTCAAAACTGTCAGTCATTTAACAGTAAGATCACTCAGCAAAGCAAGGTGGATTGTTTTGGGGTTTTTGAGCAGTGACAATCTCAGCGTTATCTAGTGAAATTTGCTAAGCCTTTTACACATAGATATTCAGTTTGCTCTGTGTATATTAAACATGTGGTTATCCATTCTTAACACTCATAGACTGCAAAACCTTCTGTACAGAAGGTGAGATGGGCTCACTGATTGAAGGTCCGATGTTTGACTGAGCTGGAGCATTCTCTGAGCTTCAAGAAAGGTTTTTACTTGATGCTCTTTCCCACAGGAGTTCACATTTGGTGTTTTATCTCTGGGAGTGAGCTTAGTGACAGATGCACACTGAGAGTCGGGCAGAAATGCCATGGGAGCTGCTTAAGAGCATTCAGATGCAGAGATGGCATTTGATTCCCAGGCTTCTTTGCTGCAGCTGCTTTATAAGAAATCTAAATCAGGAAACTCTACAGGGTATCAGGAAAGCAGACTTCTGATCTGTGTGCTCTCGCCATTACAACCTGAGTCCTGCTTCTGAAACAAGAAACAAACCTAAAGGTTGTTTAATAACTCCTATTCATTTGGATAGAATCTGTGAAGTGGCAAAATAGCAGGTGTGTGGACACACAGCCGTGTGCAGTGAGGCTGCAAGAGTTTCCTGACAAGGTGTTAACAGGTTGCCTGACATACTCATTGTAGCTGTTTTCATTTAATGTAGAAATTGTGTTTGTCTAATTCCTACATGTTGTTCAGGCGAAATGTTCTGGATGTGTTTTAAAGCAAGTGCCAGTCTTTTGAAATGGTTCCCAGTACCTGCATTATAGATATCAAATACTCTGTTAGAGATAGTCAAGCTTGAAATATTTCTTTTGCATTTTGTTTTTTATATGTTCATGTTAATTTGTATTTATAAATATCCAGAGGTGGTTAATTGAAGCTCTGCAGCAATCCTTTTTCTTTCCCTTTAGATGTATAGAGCCTGAAAAATCTAAAGTACCTTAGGAGCAGGCATGCTAATATTATGTTGATACTTTGCCTTTCATTCAGTGGAAGGTAATTTTTTTGTGATTCATTTGGTGCCGTGAAATTAAGAAAGTCATCTGAAATGAATGAAAGAGTAAATAACTAGATGGGAAAAGTGATAAAAATGTAAACACCCTAGCTGTGAGATAAGGCATTCTATGATATCAAAACTGTGAATTGTTGATGAAGTTTGAAGTCATTCCATTTCCATCTTTTTAAATTCTCATATTAAACTATTGATTTAAATGTACAAACTTTGAAACACAAAGAATTAACCTCACCTTAAGGTTACAAATATTAGAAACATAAATCTTGTGTAAGTCTTATTAAAAAAGAAATACCTGCACTATCTGAGTGAGATTTCTTTCAACCAAAACCTCCTATTCTGAAATACTACCATTCTGACAGTGTGACAAATTGCTGGAACAAATGCTAAATAGTTAAATGGACAAGTGATGGATGGCCTCATAAGCCTTGCAGGGCAGCCTGTGTAAGATACTAATTGGTTCTGTGGAACTGGTTTTAGTCAATAAATTCACTTGAGAGATTTTGTATGTGTATGTGTGTTAGATATCTTTAAAGAATGTAGTGCTGTAGGTGACAAACCACTTGCAATGTATTAGGCCACCAACAACTTTATTTTGTCTGCTATACCATCTACCTTCTTTCAAGGATATAACCTGCTAAAAATCTATTATTGATGCATTGCTGTCTCTCACATGCTTCTGAATTATGAGTTTATCTGGAAGCCTCCAGAATTTTCTGATGCTAAAATTTTCCACAGTGTTTGCAGTTGCTTTTTTTTTTTCTTCCCTAGAATAAATTCTGCCACCATTGCCCACTTTTAGCTATACTTATCGCTGCTAATAGTCTACATATTGGTGAACTCCCCTTGTGAAAAATATTGTCAAGGTGAGTAAAGGTGATTAGATTCTGGCCTTTGGGACCAGTGCCAGCAAAGATCTGAGAAACCACGTCAGGACTGAATTTGGAGATGATAAAGTAATTGAAAAGGGGCTTTTCAGGAATCAGAGTTGGAATTTAGTCCCTAGGTGCTCCCTGTTCTGAAATCCTCAGACTACACTGAGCTTTCCTGGCTGAGCTCTGGTGTTCTCAGGGGTATTCAGTAGCTGTGCCTCTGTGCGTACCCCAGAGCATCCCTGACCTGGGCAGAGGCTGCAGCTTGTGCTACTAGTTACATCTGAGCTCAAGAGGATGAAGCCCCAGGAGGCTTCTCTGCACATTGTTCTTGGTGTTTCGTTGTAAGTTTTTTGTTGAATTGCTTTGTTTGTTTCATTTTCATCAGTGTTGAGATCAAAATTTTTTTCATGGAAGCTTATAAAACCAAAAACTGCCTCAGTAAGTAAGCCAAGGGAGAGGAGAAGGGCTGACATGGTTTCACAGTTTTTCCTGTTTAGTTAAGTGGAATTGATTAATTCTGAAAATATCAAGATTTAAGAAGGCCAAACTTTATGAGAAAAAGGAAAAACTTGAAATTAGTTTAGAATATAAATAATGCTAAACTTAAGGGACAATTCAACTCCAGGTCTCAACTCCATTCTGATCCCAACTCCATTGCAAAATAAAGCTTAGTTTTTGGGGAGTGGCTATAAGTTTGCGAGTTATATGCTCCTGGTTGCTTTTCATTCTCTCCCATGCTAGCATACGAGATGTTTCATAATTAAAGAGAGTACTTTAACTACTGTATATTTAAACCAAATTTTACTAATAACACATACTAGCTACCTTAGCAGTGGTGTTGAAATAATCAGATAGAGCAAACAAGGTATTTCTAGAATGATCTGTTTAAAAAAAAAAAAAAAGGGGCATTAAGAAAATGTCTGCACTTCTGTCAGCATTTGTACCTAGGTCATCTAATATATCTTAAATACAAGAAAACTTTTCAGGAACAAAAATTCATGGAACTGCCTTGATATATTTTAAGTGCAATACGGTATAGTCAGGCCTGGTCAAATACATACTTAACTGGAAGGATGACGTAATTCAGGAGACTATGAACACAAAGATACGTAGGCTCCTTGTAAAGCTCTCAGGGAGAACTTGCTGTGTGTGGCATACAATCCAGCCCTGGCTCCTCAGTACAAGAAAACCAGAATTTGTCACTACAGAAAAGTAAATTTATGTAGCTATGTGACAACAGTACTAATAAGTTTTTCCTTAACTCCTAACACATAATTAGATTTTAGGACCAAAAAAAAACCCCAAGCCTAATGAAAGGTTATATTACATGAATTGTCTGTCTATAGATGGTAGCTTTCTTGTGCGGGTTGACTGATTGAGGTATGCAACGAGTTGAACAGATGTGTCATTGATCCAAACAAGCAGGGGCTGAATTACAGGAGTTCAGAGCTATCCTGTTAGGGGAAACCTGCTGGATTTGTAGCCATTTGAGAATGGAGAGATAAATACAATATACTTTCTTACATTTAATCAGACTCTGTGGCTCCACAGTAAAGGCCTGTGGGTCCCTCTGGAGCAAATTTATAATGAATATTTCAGTTTATTAGTACCAAGGATTGTAACTATACACAAACCAGAACAAACAAATGTTATGTGATCTCTAATACACTGATCTGTATTTATGCTTGCCTAAAAGCCTGAGGTAGGCTCATTTAGGATATTGAGCCATAAAGTTTAACTACTGAATCAAGCGGAGATGACAGACTAGAAATTTTCCGTGTAACCAAGATAATTTTTTTAAAAGCATATCACTTTTTTTATTTAAAGTTGATTTTGAGCTTAACACTTTTTAATTATTTTTTGTGTGTGTGTGTTCTGTAATATAGCACACTTTGCTAGACGTTATATGTAATGAATGTTTACATCAACCTGAAATATCCACAATGTGGCCCTTAAAATACTGTTAAAAGTAATATAGCAACCTGGAAGTGATGCTGTGCCAAGCAAAAGGACCTTACAGCACAAAGCATTCCAGTGAGTGCTCACCAGACCATAGCTTAATCGTGAAGCAGATTTTTGGGTTTAAGTACCAATACCTCTTTTGGTTGTAAATCAACTGGAGATGAGGGTCTTACACCCATCTGGACATTGGAAATCTCTTATTTGAATTCAACTAATAGACTTGGATGCTGCAAGTGTACAGTACATCATCTGATGTAAAGAACTTGCACTTACTATAGACGTATAAAAATCATGATGCAAACCCCAAAAGGTTTTGAATTCCTGTAGAAAACTATTAGTCACCTCAGAAAGAAAGACTAAGCTGTACCTTGGGTACAGTTGATAAGGAAACTGCTCTAAAAGCTGCTCTCATTTTCCAAAGTTTCCCAGCCGGACTTGAACTTTAAAGCTTGAACTGATTTTAAATTAAGTGTTTACTTTCAAATAGCTTATGAAACACATAGGTGAAGAGCTGATGTGTTTGTCACGCTTGTATATTTAGGAAGCCATGTGTTTATGAAGTGCTGTATCACATCTGTGGGAGAGACTGCAGTTTTGACTATAAGAAATCTGCTGACGTGCTGGATTCATTAACAGTTTAGAGTTATTTCTTAACCTCTTCAGAAGTTTCTTTTTAAGAGTTTATAAATATATCTCTTTTCAGAAAAAGTGAATGTGCAATGTTAGAAGAGAAAATGAAGAACCTGAAAGAATAAAACTGCCAAATGTCAAACTTACAAGGACCTACTGCAATTCAGAACAAAATCCAGATTCAGGTAAATTCTTAAGTTGCCATCTGTTCTGTTCACAAGTATCTTTTATATACTATAAATATATTGTACAGTAACAGCTTCCCAGCTGTGAAGAACCCGTTTGCCTGACGGTTCTTTTAATTCCTCTATAAAGGTTTGGTTTTGAAGTTGGCCATCTGCCTAGGTCTCCATGTGATAGGCATTAATAAAATATAATATATAGAATAAATTAAAACATCTGTTAAAATTAATGGGAAAAATGTCCTATTTGGCATGGCAGGAAATACAATAGCATGGAGAAATGGAACAGTCTGAATTGGTAATAATAATTTTGAGAGATGGAGATCATAAAGGAGGCACTTGGGATCTGGTCACACAAGTCTTTGTGTTTGACTAAGAATGTGAGTAGCCCTTTTCTTGGCTTACTTGCACATGAACCTAATACTAAGCATGTTATTTTCAAGGTGTAGATTTTACCTTCTGGTACAGCTATATAGTTATCAAAGATTTACTTGTTCCCTATTTACGCTGTTCAGTATAACCCTTAGTAGGTGCAGTTTTATTGGGAAGGTACAAGGACTGCATTTCCTTCTTTGTCACCACTGTGCTCTTTGTATATGTTGGGCTATAGCTTAGAACTGTAACCATGTGGCCTCCCAAAACTGGGCCTGAGCTATGCCTAACCTCCCCTGACAAAGAAGCCAAAGGGCAGACTGTCTGTCAGGATTTCCCCATGAAGTATTTGATGAGCGCATATGCCCATCTTTTGCTCTTGAGCTAGGTCAGCTGGACCGGAGCTGTGTCTGAACGTGGAGCTGTGCAGGGGTGCCCAACTGCTGCCATACCTGCCTGATGTGCTTCTGACAGGCTAAGTGTTCCCACAACATGAGTACGCCATACTTTTCAAGCAGTATATAGCACATACTCATTGCTTATGCCTCTCCAGCAACTTAAGCTTGAGATAAGCTTGAAGAGAGTTAGGGAGATGATGAAGGCAAATTAGTTTTGCTAGTTATAGCTGGTAAAACAAGAGACAATGGACAGAAGGGACAACCTGGGAGGGTCAAGGTGGACATTAGGAAAAGCTTCCTTGCAAAGGAGGATAATACAGCACTAGAAGTTATTCAAGAAGGTTGTGGCATATTTCTTCACCCCTGGAATTTTTGGGGACTTGTTTAGATAATGCTATGGCTGGTCAGGTCCAGTGTTTGTGGTCTTCCTGCAAGTGAGAGGTTAGACTACAAGACCTCCAGAGACATGTTCCAACTAACATGTTTGAGTCAATTCTTGCTCAGATCAAAGCTCTCTCTCTAGCAGAGATCAGGAGCAGGCACTTAGGAAAAAGCAAAAGAC
This sequence comes from Nesoenas mayeri, assembly GCF_963082525.1. Lineage (NCBI taxonomy): Eukaryota > Metazoa > Chordata > Aves > Columbiformes > Columbidae > Nesoenas > Nesoenas mayeri. Next base: position 15,624,900 of record NC_137554.1, on the reverse strand, counting down.
AGGACATCCATATTTAATCTCTATATTATCCCGTCATCTGGCAACCAGGGGGTCAGGCATTTCCCAAATGAAAGACATATTTGTGTCTATTTAATGAGCATTAAATGTTTGTTTGAGGTGTTTTAACTTTTTTATCCAGTAATTAGATTATGTGTGAAATATATCAGAATTGACCTTGTTGTAGAAAAATTTGGGGGGTTGATATTTAATGAAAGGGTATTTTTATGACAAAAATGTTATGCATTTAATTGATCAGCCACATAGTTCCTGCCTCAGTAACTAAAGTAAAATCAGGTTATTGTTATATAATTTCTAGCATTAAAAATGGACAGCTCTAATTCAGTCTCCTCTGAGTCTTAGCTGGGGTATTAAGGTTTGCAGCATTTTCCACAATTGCTGAGCACTGTATCATTTCTGTGTCTCCTCCTATCCCATGTATTTTTTTTAAACTGGGCAGTGGTCCTAGGTTTGTCTCCAGCGTGCCTCAATACCTGAGTCTGTTTCATTACATTATTTTAGAAATCCACTGTGATTACTGCCTAATCCCTTTGTGCACATCTCTCGGCCTTCTCCTGGAAACAGGGATTAACTTTCTGTGGCATTTCTGATCTAGCTCAATGTGGAATATGAATCACTTCTACTGCTGGACTGTGTGAAGTCTACCTTTGGAGATGCAGAGCACCTCCTGTTGCACAGACGAATCTGTGCTGTGCCCTGGAAGACAGCTCCAACTCTGAGTCCTTGACTCTGGCAGTTGTCTTCCTGGGCAGAACACTTTCTGTTCTGTGTAGCACTGGAGGCTCAGTAACACAACTGGCATCACTTGGGTGCATTCAGCAGCAGTTTCTTGTGCCGCTTGCTCATGGCATCTGACCAGGCTGCACGTCCACCCTTTAGCTGGGAAAAGCTGGTGGCTCCAGCTGGGTGGCACACAGCAGTCACCTCTACCAACGACCAGTGGCATGTGGGTGCTGCCTTCCGGCCCTCTGCTGAAACATCACACCCAAGCACAGTGCTGTGATGGAGAGCACTCTGCATGGTTTTCTTTACTGGTTTGATGCTCACTCTCAGACATCTGGCTATTCCCATTACACAGCAGTATATGAGAAGTATCTCAAGGGTTTCTCCATGTGTATCAAATGTAAACTGAATGCGTCATGCCTCTAATTATGATCTTAAGATCTCTTTCCGTTTGCTCTTATCTGAAGATTTTTTTTTACCTGCTCTTTACCCCTTGAAAACAATCAAGGGCCCTTTGAGATTGACAGCATATTTCATGGAGGAAGCATCATTTCTGTGTATACAATTTCATATTCTCTCAGTTCCTTATGCAGGCTAAAGGGAACTTGGTGGATACTCTGCTTAGACACAGTTAGAAGCATACTTTAGGAACTGTCAGATATGTGTGCATGTATACACCCCCGTTGCTTTTTTTGTAATCTTTCCCTTTTAAGCAGCCTGCTTACATACTTGATATCATAAGGATGAAAGGCATGGGTGGAGACAGATGAAAAGGAGAAGAAAAACAAAACAAACAAATAAATTAAAAAAAAAAAAAAAGAAAAAAAAAAACACACCACAAATAACTGATCCAGGAAACATCAGACTTCAGTGTAAATAGGAAAGACCACTGCAAGAAGCAGATTTTTTTTTTTTTTAATTCTTTATTTTTTGTTACAGATAATTTTTAAAGTAATTGAGGGGTTGAGGAAGTCTTTTACTTCAGATGACGTAATTTTTACTATCAGTGTGTGTTGCAGTGGCACTTAGTACCACTGCACTACTTAAGGGTCTCTGAGAAGTATTTCTGGTTTAAATCTAGAAGATCATATCTCTGTCTTCTCATATTGCACCATCCTGAAACTTATCAAGTTGTCACTGGAGAGGCAATTATTTCTACTAAAATGTTAAGAACATAACTTACATTTCTAAGGTATGTAATTTCATGAGAATATACAGATTTAGGAGAAACTGATGAGGTTTTTTTTATTTTTTGCTTGATTTTGCCCCAACTTTAAAACTGTATTGTTGATACCATCAAAATGAAATTTCGTTTGTTTTTAGTTGAAGACTAGGTTTAATTGTGTTTGTAATTTTCAAGGGCAACGGAGAGGATTGAAAACCTACAAGAGCTGAAAAAAAACACTGGGACTGGCCAGAAAATACTGTTGCATCCTATGAAAGAGAGATGATACAATTTCCAGTTTGCAGATTGTTGATTTTGAGAGCAGTCGGTGCTGGAGGAAGAAGCTGCGCTTCCCAGCGATGACTCACTGGATCTCGGGAGCAGAAGGGAGAGCGAGTGCAAAGAAAGCCAGGAGCTGTTGTTAGGAGCTGGGTGGCTGAGCCTATTAGCAGAATGTAGCTTGTTATTTTCACTTTGCAAACTCCCTAGAAGAGTGAATACTTTGGAAGAGTGAGAAAAAGACCAGGGAGCCAGGGGAGTGGCAACCATGTTTGAAGGAGCAAAAAGAGACTGGGGAAGAATAGTGAAGGTGTCTTTCAAATCATTTGAAAATATTGAAGTAATTTGATAATTGACCAGCTTCAAAGAGCACTTTGAATCATCAGTGAAATGTATTGAAGCAGTAGCATAAACAGTTTAACCAATTGAGAGTAAATGAACTGCAAATACAAAATTAAGATTACCCTGTAATTCAGGTTAGTTATTTATGTGAAGAAAGCTAAGTGGTCTTGGCAAACTTGGTGATTTTTAGTTTTTTTTATCATGAATTTGCTTTAGGAATGCTGATTATTGTAAATGGATGATAATGGTTTTCTTATTAAAAATATTCAAGGTATAAAAAATATTTCTTTTCTACCTTGCTGTGAAATTGAACCTTTCCTCTCTCCCTCCATAAAAATGGAGAAAATGAATCCAAATTATTTCCCAGTAGTGCTCTTAATGGGAAAGTTGTAGGAGTTTAAGATTCCCATTCCTGTAGTTGGTGTCTCATTTGCTGGCTTGGTGTTGCAATGCTTTCCTCTCCGGACCTCAGCTACATGGCTAAGGCTGCTTCTTAGGGCATGGGTGAAGGCAAGTTCAATTCTCTGCTCTACTGTTCTTCTGTGTCCCAGATGGGCTTTGTACACTTTTCTTCAACATTGGGCTGTGTCTCATTTATCCTCTTCTAATAACTTTGCTTAATATTGGGCAATGAACCAGAAATTTGACTGAGAGTTGGAGAAGTAAGTTAGATTCTTTGTATCTCACATGACTACAGAGGCCACAGGGCTACTGACTAACACGAAAAGTAATTATTGGTATTTTGAGGAATATTCTGCTCTTGATCAGAGATCTGTGTACATACCTGGTAAATATTGAGATTTTTATACTTTTCAGAGAGAAATTGGAGTCCCCAGTAGCACTATTAGTATTTTTGTTAGAAGCCTAAATAGAAATTGTGACTACTAACATAAAACTCCTCAGAGAATTTTCAAAGGACTTACTAAAATTTGTATTCATTATTTCTTCTGATTTAAGACAGAAGAGAAATATGGAAGAGTAACAAAAAAATTCTTCAGTATTTATGGACAGAATCTTTATTTCTCACAGTCAGATGTGGCTGTTACCCTCGACATTACTATGCTGCTGAAATACACGATATGCTGAAAGCAGACTGGCACCATGTGGTCTGTGCAGTGTGAATGGGAACCAGAAAGAGTGTGGAGGAGATGACAGGTTGCAGTACCTAGGCAGTGGGGTCAGGGTTGTCCCTGATGCATTGGCCATTGTATCTTGAACATATGTTTTGAAATCATGAAACCGTTTTCTAAGGTCCCTGTTCCTAGTTCACAATTATTATTTCCCTACAGAAGAGTGGTCAGCTATGTAACAGAGTGAGGGGACAAAGTCTGAAGACAGTAAACAAGCTGCTGGAGTTTGTGGATGCCTGCGGAATGTGGATTATCACATTCGTCCAAGGAGCTGCAGACGCATGCAGATTTTGATAAGTATGATGGCTGATACTTGTTTGCTTAACAGCTGGGACCTTCTTTTGCTAGCTTGCTCACCAGTGTAGAAGTGTTTCATACATGTGCCATGTAGAGTAAACACCAGATTGCCTCCCTGCCTGCCAAATTCTTAGGACATTGGTGCCCATGAAGTTGCTCTGAGAGTGCTGAGCAATCATGACTGCATTTGCTATGATAGCGTTTGTTCGCAGGACAGGAATCTGATGAAGCAGGAATGGTGCATTGACAGCTCAGTGTCATATTGAGATTGCCACTGTTAGCTTGATCTCACACCCTACAGAAAGTAAAACTAATCTGAGTAGGGCTTAATGAGGATGTTAACCTCCTCTTTGGAGGATGGCTGAGATCCACAAAGACTCCTTCTCATGAGATGACAGCAGCTAGAAGAGCGGAGAGAGGAATAATTGCTGAATTTTGAACTTTGTGGCTATTGAGAGCTTTTATGTACTTGGCAATCAAACTGTTCATATAATATATTTGCTCCGTATTTCCCATTGATCCATTTCCTGTAGTTCCCAGATCAGCAGAATACGGCCATGCTGAGGTCTTGTGGCTGCATAAACTGTTTGTTTCTTGATTTGCATTTTTTCTTAATTAGCTCTTCAACCTCAGTGACCTTCCAGGGTTGCCTCTTGCCATTCCTGTATCAGTTCCCAAAACCTTTGCTTTTGCACATATTTTCTGCCATTTTCTCTAAAAAGAGTGTTTGTCAGTAGTACCTACTTTTGTAGAGAGTAATAGGTGTTATTTGCCATTGCACCTATAGGTAAAATTCTCTCCCCTTTCATTTCAGTATTTCCTTGTACTCCTGGACTACTGAGCAGTTCAGTAGAGGACATTATCAGACTAGAGAGTTCTTCCACAAATTCTTAATCATTTGTTGTTTTCTCTTTTGTGACGTGCCTCTTCACAATAAAGTCAAATCCACATTGTAATCTGAATTTAAAATAAATTCAGTTACTGGTAATCCAAATACGTGTTCTTAAAATGTCTGTCAAAAAATATAGGTGGGTGTGAAGTACAAAAGTGCTCTGATTAGGAACAGTGTAGTATCATTCTATGCTTAATTTTTCATGTTATCTCCCTATAAGTCTCAGTGGTGGAAACCTGAAAGTGAGAAAAAAGAGGAAGTGGGAAAACTGCAACTTTGCAGCAAGAAAAACTCAGGATGCACAGCAGAAATTCACACTCTTTCCACCTTGGTGTGTTAACACTTCTGATTTGAACTGTTAATTGCTTTTGTGCCTTTAACTCTTTGGCAAACTTTGTTTTTAGGTGTCTGTTACAGCAGTATAATCCACTGCTTAGTATAAAAGCAATGAGGGAAACACTTTACTGCCTTTTATTTGCTGGTCTCTGTTTGTACAGGAAAAAACAGTCATTGTGCTTTCTTAAAAAAATCTCTATTGTATTGGATTTTCAGCTTAGTTGAACAGCAACCACTTTTAAAAATGACAATGTCCCTATGATACTTTCCTTCTAAACAAGACTTCCTCAGGTACACAGTGTGACTGACTTAAATGGCAGGCTGGTAAGAAAGGAAAGTTTTGATTTCTATTATCCTTGTATTGCTAGAAAAAAAAAAAAAAGCAAGAAAGAACATTAGCTGGATGTTGCTTCAGTTCATACAACATAAAAAAAAACCAAAAAACCCAAACAAAAAAAACCCAAACACAAACAAAAACACCAAACAAAACACACATACACACACACACATAAAACAAACAAACAAACAAAAAACAAACTGGCCCCCACAATAACAACAAAAAAAACCCTGAAGATAAACCCTCTTATTTTTATGATGGCAATCTTAAGAAATGAGGAAAAAAAATACTACTTTCTTACTACTTTCTTATTGTCTTTTCCTGGGCTTCTGTTTTCTTGTAAATCACTATTTTTAAATAGGCAGTAGTGGCTAAAACAGAAGTGAGTTTGTATCTGTGACTTACAATCTAAAAGTGAGTAATCAATCATGCTGTGCATGACAATTTTCCATAGAGAAATTTTATGTCAAAGACTGCATGTGTGAGCGATCTGTAAGAGAAATCCATGCTTAGTGTTCATCTGAACTCTTAGATCTTGGTAATCTGTCTTCAATTTGTGAGCTTGTCTTCCATCTGTGCAGTGCATGGAGACAGGCAGCAGCCTGCGGAGCCAAATGGGAGTTTCACTGCTGGAGGAGTCTCTGACATGCTGGTTCCTTGCACTGCCTCATTGGGAAGGCTGTGAAGAAGATACATGAACAATGTAAGAAAAAACATGTTATGACATGTATCAGGCTTCATGGGGTGTGGTTTACGTCAGTCCTGAGAGATTAAAAAGAAAAAAGTCCAAGAAAAAGAAGACAGAACTGGCGCTTATGTTGCTCCATACTTTTATCTATGATGCACATTTACCTCAGCTGAGGAATGGGCATATAGCAGTGAAACTCTGTATTGTAAACCTGGTTTGACGTCTCAGGCTGTCCACAAATGACAACCTGGAAGTAGAGAGATGTTTGTGCATGAGTTTGCAGGTCACAGATTGCTTTCTCCTCAAGTATACTTTACAGCAATGAAGGCACAATTAACAGAATTGGTACCTTTTCCTTGTTGACATCGTTATTGGTCCTGATTAAATGTAGTAATCCCTAGAGTAAGTAAATTGCTTCTGTTGTATATTTGTGATGCTTAGGGAAGCCTAAGTCTTACAAAAATTCCAAGTGCCAGGAATACCCATTTTGCTGACTTTTTTCTTTCAGTAGTGTTATACTTTGACCGTGTGGGACAGAAGAAATGATTCATTTCAAAAATTCAGGTCAGTTCATTCAGTTCAAAACTTTCTTAAGAGATGTCAAACCTGGGGTTTCTGAAAGGTTCTTGTCAGCTTGTGCTTAGGAAAACAGTGGGGAAGGGAGGGAGTGAGGAAAACTCACAAACCTGTGTATATCTCTTTTTTACTGTTTTTTAACAGCTCTCTACTGCCTTGGAAAATCAAAGTTAATTAGTATACTGGGTGTGAACACACAAAGTGTACGTCACAGCAGCATGGGGTTACTACTGAGCAGTACACACCAGGTGGATAAGAAAAACAAGTCTGTGTCAGCTGATGTAAGTTCAGTTTACAATGGCTCATATTTTCAGTGAAAAATTTTCAGAGGTCTACAGACTCTCTGGACTAATCTGTTGCCTGGGAAACTGCATTTTGTAGATTAAGGTAAAGGGAAAGCATGGTTATTAGATATGTATTTTTAATAATTTTTACAGTAATTTTCACAATAAACATCCAAGCCAGGATATGGCCACGGATTTAACAAACCTTTTCATGTTTGTACAGCACTGAGACTAAAGTTGGGTTTATTTTTGTAAGAAACGCATAGTCGTTTCTGAGGTTAAATATTAAGCAAAAGTAGTTCTTTTCCGAGTGTATGAGTGTATGAGTTGTAGATATAGAATCTCTTCCTCTCAGTATTAATGGCTTGCTGTGTCTGCCTTATATGCAGAGTGGATGGCTGGAGGAATGGTTGAATCCCTTCCTCCCAAACCTGGAATAATTGAAAAAACCAAGAGAGAATAAGGTTTGCCTGAACTCTTACCGCTCTAATCATTTTTTATCCTGTGGGTGTCCCCTGTTTCCTTAGCACTTGTACTTTTCAAGAGCATGAGCTTAAATTTTCATAAGAGATATATAGCAGACAGATTTACTTAATATGTGGTAAAGCATAGAGCATCAACTTCTGAAATTGTTAAAATAGAATACTTAGACTGGGCACTCCAGATACTGAAACTTGATTTGCATACAATTTCAAATGAGAGTTTTGAAATACACTAAGAGCACAAGAGTATCAATTTTGAACAAAATGATACAAGAGTATCATTTTGAACCTCCTCTGAAAAAAAAGAAAATGAGTTCATATTAAAATACTAAACAGTACCTCCAGCTTTGGCTAATCAACAAGACAAAAGCTCATTGTTTTGCAGACTCTAGTTCCTTGTGTGACACTAGGTAGGACATCATTTGCATTGGGGAGGATGGAGAAAATGAAGGCAAATGAAAATAGATACTCATATGGAGATGGCGAAAGCTCAAATGAAAATGGGTTTCAGGGAACTTCTTTCCTATGCAAGTGCCTGAGGAGGCACTACTTCCAAAACATAACCACCAGGATGTTTTTTACAAGAACAGCCATGGTACTCTCTGGAGAGCAATGTGCAGATCCTGTATCTGAGCACAAGCACTCAGTCACTGTTTCCAGGTCTGGTGCTCCTAGATGTGCTCTGCATGGTCAGACCAGCCTTTCATGGCTGCTGTCCCTTCCTCATCCATGGCACGTGGCTGCTGGGACTTGGTCTGAATTTCCTTGTGGCTGGGACAGCTCCCTCAGGGGCCACCTGCTTGGTCACAATGTCCTGAGCTGTGCTGAGAGCTGCTTTGCTCTCTCTGCTCTCAGGAGAGCTGCAGGTTTCTCAGAAGATGGTTCCTGGGTCTGGTCTCTCTACATTTCTTCCTGCTGGGCTTTTGTTTTTAGCAGTGAAATGAATTCTGTGATTCAAAGTAATTACCTTTAAAACTGAATCTGTGGTATCGGTTTTGGACAGGCAGCAAGAGAAATGGCAGGTTTTCTATTGTGCATGTGCAGCAGGAGTCTCAGACTCAAGTTTCTATGAAGAAACTCACTGAAAAGCTAATGGCTTTTCTGGTAGTAAATCCATTCTTTCTCAGGGGTTAAGCCATTCAGTAAATGTGGGCACTGATCTCTCTGTTAGGGTTTTCTAGACATGGTCTCTGTCAAAGTGTCAAGCTGCTGCTAGAGGATGAATGCTCCAATCCATACTAAAGAATATTTTCTAAATCAAATGGAGTTGTGGAATTGAGAAGTTGACATGGGCATGCTATCTAAACTGTCACACCTGTGTACAAAAAGAAATAATTCAGGACACACCGCAGTCTTCCGGACTGGTGGAGTCTATTTTTAACTCCCTAATTGGGGTAAGTTAGAGAAATTTGGCGTTCATTGCCATTCAGCTTCCATCTCAATTCCCTAGTGGTAAAAACTTAATTAATTTGGCTGTTATTGTACTATATTTATTTTTGGGTTTGTTTTTTTTTGGTTTTTTTGTTTTTTTTGTTTTTAATTCAGGAAAGGTTTATGTTATAAAAGTCAGGAAACTCTGTTTTGTTAGGTAAGCATTGAACCTGGACTGTTCCATCTAGTTCTACCAGTGGCCCAGAGTGTTCCCCAGCAGAGCACTCAGCAGTGTGACTAATCTGTTATGTATAGTTTGTTCTGTCATGTTCTGCCCATAGGAAATTTGTATAAACATTGCAATGCTTTCCTGTGCAAGATGTTGTTTATGTTTGTGAATGTTTGTTATTTATGCATGTATTAGAAAAGGTAGCCTTGAGTAGAGAGCTGGCTTGCTGTCTTGGTTCTTCTTGGAACTCATTCCAGGACTACTATTACTGTCCTCTGAGGAACCTTATTTGCTACCCAAGTAATCTTTACTACCGAACGCAGTAGTTACTGACATTACAGAATTGTTTGTGTTTTTAGACAGTATTTTAAAATAAAGTGTGTTTTGATGGTTTTGTGTGTTTGGGTGTTTTCAGGATAAAATGTGACAACTTTTGGATAGTTTGGTGTTGTCATGGTTCTTTGCTGGAACACCACACACAGTAGCTCATGGACAACAGCAAATGGCAATTTAAAGACTGATCTTGACTCATAATGTAATTGTCTCAGGCAATTTAAAAGGTCGGTTAAGTTACTTAGTAGAAGTGGCTTCAGCAAACTTTATATATCAGTGTCATGGTTGAAAACATCAAAACAATTAGCGGAAAGTCGCCCATCATGTTTCACTCCAGGTGCCATGTTTGGCTTTTCAAATCTGTATTCTAGCTTTTGAGAAAGTTATGATACATATTTTCCTCATCTTCGATGGTAACATATAAAGCAAAACTGCTTTTTGTTTTCCATAAAAAAGGTGCTTTAAAGATAAATGTGTCTCAAATATCAACAGTTTCATAAAGTACAAGTTGTACACAGATTTCTTGTTCACAGTATCATTCCTTTTAAATAGTATCTCAGTTTATGATGGCAAATTTCAGAACTGCTTTGAAGTTTATTTTTCTAGTCTAGTGCCACAATGTTTTCTCTTAAGGCTTTGTTACTATTTATCTCTGGGCAGGTATGGACAGGTCTTATTCCAGCTTGCTTAATTTCTTCATATTGAATTACTAATTCTGTTATATATTTGTGATTGAGCATGTGTCTCTAGGAAATTTTTTTCTCTGAAAAAATGCAATATGTTGCACTTTTAAAGAATAACATTCAAAGGCTGGAGAAAAAGCCCTCAAACATGATTACTTGTACTTGAAGCACATAGTGCTGTGAATCAGCCACACTGATTTTGGGGAAATGACAAATTTAATATGAAATAACCTATTATTCTGAAGAAGAATACAGGGATATCATGCGTCTCAACTTCTGAATGAAAAGAGTAAGCACCTGATTAAAGAAACAGTAAATCTTTCAGTCAACTGAGTCACTTTCTGGAAGGACTTGTATTAATTCTGGGCTACATAAGCAGCAGTTGTTAGCATTCAGACATTTTTTTCCAAGTTTATTCTCTGGCAGGCCCATACCAATAAAACTCTGTTTCAACTAAGTTTTATATTGTGCTTAAACATTTCTCACCTGCTTGGAGTATCTCATCTCTTGTTCCTAAAATGGTTTTCTAATTACACTACATTTCACCTCACTTATTTTGGAGTATCATAATTCATTCCTTAAAGAAGCAAGGGTTGAGTCTACCTGAGTGTCAATCAGGGTCAAATTTTAGCATCTACTTAACCAAAAGCTCATTTCTTGTCTTGATTTAATTGTAGAAATGGAACAATGGCATAATCCAATCTCCTTGCTATTCTAAATAATTCAAGTCACTTTATTCAAATTCCTAAGAAGTGACTGTCAGTAGTTTGGGATTTGAAATAGCAAGTATTTCTTTATGCTTAACAAAACACAGATAACTGACAGCCCCTTCACACAGGGAATGGTTCATTTTGTGATGCAAAACAGATAGCTTGGTTGGGAATAATATTGTATATCTGTATGCAGGATTAAATCCCAGACCGAAGGCAAAGGCAGGTGAAAAGACTGTATTGCTAGTCTCTTCTTCCTGCAATAAAATATTTCACAGCCCTCAAGAGAGTAAGGCAAGTGACTGGTTAATGCATTGGCTATGTTTCATGTAGTTTGTAACTGGTTTTGAACTTTCCACTGCCGCCTTTAAACATAGGCAGATTGTTGCTGAGATTGAATAGCTTTCCCTAGTAAGAATCTTGTGATAGGAAATTTAGATGTTAGAGAACAGTATACCTCCAGCACAGGTAAGCAATATTCCTGACATCATTGATAATCAAAGTGCTCAAGAGCCAGGCTGTCTTCTTCAGCAAAGACTGTCTTCATCTATTTCATCAGTCATAGGAAATTCTGGGTTTCAATGTTTGAGGGTTTCTTTGTTTGTTGTTTGTGGTTTGGTTTTGGTTTTAATTTACTAAAATTGGTTCAATGTGCACAATTTGAGAAGCTGAGATTTGCGTTCTTAGAGCTTGTGATCCATGGAAATAACTCTGATAGCCAAAGTGATCAGATGGTGCCTGGGAGCTGATTAGTGCAGCTCTTTGCTATCACCCTGTATCACAATGGTGTGTTCTTCAGTATCTGCCATTTGTAAACCTGCCAGCATCTCAGTGCATGAAGCATCAGTAAAACATTTCTGGGAATGCTGCCAAAAGGAATGGCTTCATGCGTTTTGCCCTTTTCCTCCTCTCTGGCTGGTGCTTTCTGAGATCCCTGCTGGAGATCAGCCCAGGAGATACATACATCTCCGTGCCCAGTGTGGATGGAGTTACACACGTAGAGCAGTCTTACTTGTCCAAATAATTTCCAGGTGGGTGGATAGCAGCATCTTGCATGTCATCCTTCTGAGCTGCCATGCTCATTAGCTAACTGATCCAACAGCAACCACTTAACGTGTGAACCCCCTGAAGAGGAACTATTAAACTGGTGGGTTGAGTGAATTCCCATTGACATTATACAGAAAATGCTTTGAAAAATATTTCAGAGCCTCCATGAGTTAAAAAAGCAATCTGTGCATTTTGAAAGCTGTGCTGAAGGGGACTATGATATTTTTGTGTTCTCGTGGTAAAAAATTACACTTGAAGAGATGTTTGAACTTGAAACAACATGCAGGAGGAGAGCAGGCAGCAGGTGGACTTTGAAGAGCAGCTCTGGATGCCTCGGCAAAACTCCTGTTGGTGGCGGGAGTCCTTTTGCTGGCAGGTGAAGAGGCTTCTGCCTTCAGCCAGGGTCTGTCTGAGAGGTGCTCCCGATTAAGTGTGGCTGATCACATTCAGATTTGCTTGTTTTAAAGTATAATTGTCTAAAACTACAGGCAAATACTAATCTTTCAATCAACTGTCTGATTAGATTGTAAAACTCAAGGTTCATAGAATCACAGAATAATTATGTGTGGAAGAGTCTCTGGTGGTGACCTGGTTCATTTTCCAGTCAGATTCTAAGTATCTCCAAAGATGGATATTTCACAACCCCTCTGGTCTTTTCTATTGCTTACCTTATTGTGAACAATTTAGTTTAAACTGCAGTTGCATTACCACAAAAGAGCAACATTCACATATTTATAACATCTGTTCTAGTGCACTTCCCTGTCACCCAAGAATTTAAACAGGAAAGCTATCAGGAACTAGAGGAGCCTTGTAACATGCCTGTAACCTGGACTCAGGAGGATATTAGATCATATATGCACCTTCTTTATCTTGCACTACAGGATATTTCTTATTTCAAGTAGCTTCAGATGAGGTGTTTGCATTTTGTTAGTTAAGTCTCTGTAAGTGAATTTCTCATATATACATTAAGATTCCTACATTCTCCATTAAAAAAAAAAAAAAAAATCTACATTGGAAGGAAATAAAGAGAGTAGTTTTTAAGAAGGCAAAATTATTTGATTTTGAGTGATTATTTTTTAGATATCTTGAATAAGTACTAGTGACTTGATATATATGGGTTTTTTCTAAATTTGTCTTGAAAGCCAAATTTTTAGTGATGAGAATCTGGCAAACATATTAAAAAGTGAAGAATTTACACATGTATACATGCAGCAGTATTTGCATAATGTTCTATTGGAGTATTACAATATCAACAGCTGAATTTCAGTGACCAGGATGACTCCAAGTACATTTATTTGCTAAAGTGCTGCAATGCCGTTGTCAGAAAGCACAGGATGACTCACATGACTCTAGAACAGGGTAGTACAGTGTGCAGAATAGCTCAGATCATAATGGGAAATATGACCAGATCTTAAATGATTTATGTAGTTTTAGCTTTTTAAAAATTTCATCTATTTAACTTAACTTGAAGTTAATTACAGATTTTCTTTCCTGGTAAGAGGGTTGATATACCCACATGACAATTGTGTATAGCATATAGGTAAGTGTCTAGCAGTTTCTGCAATGATTAAGTAAAATAATAATGTTTGGAATAAAAAAAAAAAAAAAAAAAAAAAGTATGATTTCCTTAAAAGCTTAATTGCATAAAGTGCTTTGTCTTAGCCAATTCAAGGTTTCCTTTCTTGCTGCTGAGGGGGCAAAAATTAAGTATTTAAGTCTACAGAGAACACCCAGCTTTTGAGGGGGGGTGAAGACTGGATTCTAGGGATGAAAACCTAGAACAGTGTTGTTTGCCTTGCTAGAAAATGTGACACCTTTGGACTTATTATGTGCTACTAAAAATCCTAGAAACTTGATTTAATATTGCAAAGCAAACAAGAAACACATCTTTTCCAGAATTCTCATTTCTGGTTGGAAATAGGGGCTTGCTGATGATGAGTGTTTTTCTCTTGATGAATGTGTAATAATCTTCAAGCCAGTTGTGTGAGCTCAGTACTCACATCAATCAACATACTTGAAAAGGAAGCCACCCACATTTACTGAAGTGTATGGTGAGATACAGAGGTTACAAATGAGTCTGAAGTCCCATCTGGAGAAAGAGAAGCTTATTTTTTTTAAGATAACCAGAAGTGGGAGGAGTAAATGCTAACTTTCGTGCCCACAGTTGCTCTTCATATGACTATTTGAGGCTTTTTGGCAAACTGAAATTGAATGCACCTGGGATTTATGAATTTTGGTGTATTAATACACAGTATGTATCAAGGTAACAGAGTTAACCCTTGCAACAGACTCATTGGAGTTATTGTCCATATAGGCTTTCCCATTTGCTGAACTAAACGGATGATCTACAGAGACTTGAAGACATTTGGATGACTTTCCTGGAAGACTGAAATAGCATTAAGCTAAGGTTTCCAGGAGAAACCTGATCAAAGAAGGCAGGCAGTGGCTTGGGTTGAAGACTATCTCTGCTGTCTGTAGCAAAGGAGACAGGAACCAGCTGGTTTGACCACAGGAGCAATATCCACAACATTTGCTTCTGCTGGTAGCAAAAGGGTTTATCAGGCAGGACAGTATCTGTTGTTATAGGATATATTCTTGCCCACTCCGTTCTCTGTCGAACTCTTCTGCCTCTCTGACACAGACTCGCTGTGGTCCCCACCTGGTGCTGAGGACAAGCTGCAGCCCTGGCTGTGGCCTTTGCTTCTTCTCTGCTGGACCTGGGCACCAGCACTTGTCCTGCCCTGCCGTGGTGAAAGGGAGGAGGCAAGAAACGATGCTGGGAGCAGGAGGGGAGAGATAGGTCTGTATGTTGACAACAGACACACGGTGCTTGAAATTCAGACTGAAATATGATCTCATCTAACAGATTTTTAAAAAATTACTTGCTTTTTTGTTATTAGATTATTTTGGTTGTGTTGAGTTTCATGGAGGTTTTTTGGTGGGGGTTTTTGTTGGGGGTTTTTGGTGGTGTTGTGTTAACCATCCTACTTGTCAAAACATTAGTCTCTTCTCCTTACTCTTCCAGCCTTTTCAGGGGGAATCATTCCTATTACTTAGGGAAAATATGTGAAGTCTTCTATGGCTCTTCAGTGACAGTGGGTTTTGTCTGTTTTGGTTGGTGGCCTTATTTTTCTGTCTAGTCTCTGGGGAAACTTCATGGTAACTGTGATCCTAAGCATTCTGTACTTAACAGCCAGAGTTTAGAAACTTGATGAAAATGTGGAGTAAAATCTGAAAAATCACTTACACAAAACACACTCTTGTGAACTGCGTTTCTGTGAGGGTAAAAATCAAAGGGGAAGCTTGAATGCATATTTTTGTGTTCAGTGGAGTAAAAACTTACTTCTTGCTAATATTCAGCCCTGTCCTCACCTTGATGACACCCTCTAACTTTTTAATATTCAAGGATTCTTCCCTCCTCTGCCTTTCTGTATTTTCTGGTCTCCCTCCTGTCCATCCCTGAACATCCTGCTATTTTGGCAGCAGCTGGGAGAAGTCCCAGCTCCCGTACATGTGCCATTGATAAAGCACTAGCACCTGTGCCACTTGTTTACCATTGCTGCAGTGTCTGCATCTCAAGGAATTTATTTTTACTCTTGGCTTGCTGCAAGCTTTTCCGTGAGCTGCAAGGAAAACTGACTTATCTGTGTGTTTTTTAGCATGTTCCTCAGCTTATTACTCATGTTATCTGAAGAAAATGGGACAAGCTCAGAGTAGCACTGCAGTGAGCACTGAGGTATGTGTGGAGTCCAGGAGCTGGCCAGCAGTAGCCTGCTGTGGTGGGGTGGCTGGAGACCTCACGCTCTCTCCCCTACAGTAACAGAGTTACAGATGGGTCCCAGATGTGTGAATGGGCTGCTGAAAACTAATCTGTTTGGAAGGACCTGTTGCTATGGTTTTTAGAAAGGATACAGTTTAAGGTGTTTAAAAATTCTATAATTTAATAAAATCACCAGTGAACAATCCATTTGGGGCATACCAAAATAAGTATATTTTGCTTTTGTAATCAATCCTAGAACAAGAAATACTTTGTCATTCAATCCAAGAGTTTACTTCAGGGATTAGCATTGAATATAAGTTGTGTGATCAATGTCATTACCATACCACACCTTTGGGTGCAGTTGCACTACTTTTTTATTTATTAAAAACTACAGTTCAGTTTGCTTTTTTTTTTTTTTTTTTAACCCTGCAACCTCATTATTTTGCTAATTAAAAAATGTGTTGTTGAGAGTAACCTGGAGTTGCATAAATCAATAATGCTACACAGAAAAAGAGATCAAATTATACCTCTTATTTGCATAATGGACAAGATCTAAAATGAATTCCTCAGGTTAATGAGGGTCCTCAGGGTTGTTTGTGAGGATATATGGCCTTCTATGACACCAGTGTGCTACTGATTGAAAAGTGCTGCTCATAGCCAAAGAAAAGACAAGAGAAAATAAGGAGCAACCTGGTTGAGGGAGTCCATATGCTGAAGGGTTTAGCTTTAGTGTATTGATTTTTGGCTGCCTACACTGAGCTCCAGCATAAGCTGAGGATACAAATTCAGATTTACCTTGCTTTGAGGTTCAAACTCGTTCCCAATCTCAGCTGGAGATTTGACTAAGATGGAGCTGAGTTCCCAAGTTTCTGTCATACTGACATGTCTTTCTTAGAAAGAGAACAGTGGTCCCCAGAGAAGTCAAACAAAAACCCTGAAACGTGCAGGGGCTTATGCATCTCAGTTAATTTAGAAGAGGACTGATTCTTAGGCAAGACAGTCATGGGGCCAAAAAATACTTGGAGCAGGCAGTTACAGTAACATTAGAATGTCTCATATTTCCTACTCTGTTTCTGTTCCATTACCTTTATCCTCTTATTCCAGGCAGTTAGATTTGTCTTTCTCTGATTATCTTGCTGTGAATCTGTAATGTGGCTGGAGGAGCGCAGAGCAGTGCCACAGCTGCCCATGCCTGCACGGGAGGAAAGGGGCAGGAGGAACCTCACTTCTGCTGGAGTGCAGAGTTGCAGCAACTCTCTGCAAATGGGATGGCTATTGGAAGCTTATACTGTAGCTGCAGTTGGATGCGCTGTTAATGGAGATGGCAAGAGGTGGATTCAAGGCAGAAGGGAAGGCCTTTTACCTCCCCAGACAGTGTAAAATTCCCTATTCCAAAGTTCAGTTGAGGATAGACAAATGCTGTGGGGTTTGGTGTGTTTCTTTTTGGTGTTTGTGTTTTGGTTTTTGTTTGTTTGTTTGTTTGTTTTTCCTAAGCCTTATTCTTGACAATGAACTAAATTAACTGAATTTTACCTAAACTACTCACCATAGAAACATCATAATCTACTGAAGAAGGACTTCTAATACAAAATTTAAATGATCTAGTAGCACATTTTACTTAACATGTGACAAAAATTACAGTGCATATCAAACACAGAGATATGACTCCTGCTTTTTTCGCTGTTTAATATGCATCTTGAATATTGCAGTAGTAAAGGTGATCTAATTTAGAGAGATCTGAAGAAGGGAAAGTCTAATGGTCAAGTGAAGTAGGAGTTTTCCAATTTACAATACAGTGACTTGTGGAGCCTGGGGCCACTCTTGCTTCCTTGTGCTCCAAGACTCTTCTTGGAAAGATATCAACTTCTAGCCCAATTGCTGCAAACTGTGATGTTTCTGGTGCTCCGATACCACCTTTCTCATCAGTGCAGCAAGGAACAGGCCACACAGGAAGCTAACTAAAAAAATTCTGTGTTAAAGGAAAGCATTTTGTGCATAAAAGGCAGATATTTTGATTACCTCTGCTGGAAGATATAAATCAGTATATCTAAGTAACATCTGCATGATCACTTTGGACACTGGGCTATTGATCTGCGTCTGCAATCCCAAATCTGTGTGGAACATATACTGTGTTTTATCCCTGGATATATTACCTTTCAATTATGAAGTCTGAAGTAGGAAAGGTAGGATGCCATTCTAGAATTACATATTTTGTTATTACAGAAATTTTCACTTTTTTAAAAATCTGAAATTAACTGGCTTTTCCAAACAACTGAATAGCTTGTGTAATGTATTCTTAATGGGTATAGATTCAATATCAAACATACTTTTCAAAACAATAGTTGATTTTAATTAGTTTTGATTGAGATGCACTTCTGTAAATACTGACTGTAATTCCATGTCATACCTTGGTGTAGTGTTCACCCAGGGAGGAAACAGAAAAACCATGTCCTCATCTGGCCTTTGCAATTATTTGCTGCCCTTTCTGTTGTGTCACCCTAATCCTGTCCTACAGCGGTCCTGTTGCCATTTCTGGAAGCCAGTGAACACAAAAAGTATTGTTACGCTAATGGTCCTTTCACCATAATTTCTCTGAAGTTTAGAGCTGCAAATAATGCCCTCCTGCCACCTCCTTCTATGAATGAATCACACACTTAAAACAAGTGTTGGTGTTCCTTCTGGCCATCTAACTTGCCCTTAGCTATTTCTAAAGGGAACAGTATAGTAATTATTCACTTTATTCATTATCATAAAAATCTGACTTGTCAAAAGAAACGTGATTAGTTCCTTTTCTTTAAATGGCAAGAATTCTCAGAAGATGCTGTGCAAATGAAATTGTATATAAAAACGCTTTAAAAAATGTTAATTGTGTAAAAAATCAGCTTTGAGTGAATAGGAAGGATGACATGAAGAAATAATGCACACAAGGAACCTTGAGTCACAGGGGATGTCTCTGCTGCACAGGTAATGGGCTGTCAAACTGGTTTTAGTCTGAACCCCCACATAGAACAGGCTGTAGCCAGAATTTGAGATTTTAAAACCAGAATGACTTAAAAATGCAGGTTTTGCTTTTACAAGGCCTGGGATGCAGTCCCTCTCCTGGGGCAGTTGGTCCCTGAGGGGCTTCCTGCAATGTCCCTTATGGGGTGGCTGGGGTCTGTGAGGTCTGGGAAACAAGGACAGGCCACTTGGGCAGGAGGAGCTGGCAGACATGCCACTGCACAGGCAGCTTTGGGAACTGGAGGGTGTAGCAGGTGAGGAAGGGATTTCAGCAGAGATATGGGTACTGGGAGAAACCTGGAGTGGGCGTTTGAGCCAAAAGGCTGCCGGCTCAGCAGTGCCCTGGCCTGTGCAAAGCTGGGGACTGCTGGCTTTGTGCCTTGATCAGTCAGGCTTAGCACTAACATAGCTGAAAGACTAAGGGCTATTAAACTCAATCTTACAAGTATGGTTAAATAAATATAGATGATTAAACTCTGAAAGAACATTCAGGGAAGGTGTATATTTTATGGGTGCAAATTTGCACCCATGTTTTTAGTTATTGAGCTGATTATTTACATCCAATAAGGTCTTTAAATGTGTCAGAAGAGGAATTACTGACCTGAAAAGGGGGAGCTGCATGAGATCTTTTCTGTTTCATTGCTACAAATAGAGCCTTTAAAACAAACAAACAAAAACTCAAAACAAAACCAAACAACTCTGCCTCCCAAACAAAACAAAAAAAACCACAAAGGAACCAACCCATGCAAACACCAAAAAAGCTTCTAAACCAGTCCTGCTCCCCTTGCATCATCTTGCTTCTTATATCAGTTTCTTACCCCAAAGGCACTATTCCTGTCTGCTTGAAGTAGCGTATGCTTTGGTATTTAGGGTGAGTAATTCTGCACTAAATTTTAGACCATACCCAGGACACAGACCACACAGGTGTGAAGTGAACCAGGGTGCCCTTGTCTGTACGTTGGTGTAATCCCTGCCTTGCTGGGAAGTAGGGCTTGTTATACTGGGAATCAGCAGATGCATCATGCTAATTTTAGACGTCTAATCTGTTCTTGTATAGAGATAGACTCTATATTAATATATATACATGAAAAAATGCTTATTTAATAATATTTATTTAATCTACTGTACATGCACAGAGGTGTATCTCTGGGTGGGTTATTTTGGTTGGATTTGGGCTGTTGTTTTTATTTTGTTTTGTTTTAACATGGACTTTTTGCTGTGTAACAGCCTTCTTCAAACTCTTGTGTCTTGCCTATGATCTATAAAGCTAAGAATTACAGAACAATCTCCAGGGATTTTTAGAATTCTGAAAACTAAATCCTACTGTAGAAACTTAGTGAATTAAATTGCCCCAGTGCCTGTGGTTTTGAGAGTTTGTAAGCTGCCAGTCTACACAGAGGAAAAAAAATGACACATTAAGAGAAATTCCACAAGATGAAACCAGCAGAGCTTTTGCTGTGCTTTACCTATCATTCTTCAAAAGATATTTGATCCTTAGATGAAACATTTGTTAATACTTTAAAGATTTCAACATAAGATCTATAAGGATTTTTTCTTTTTCTACAGCAAAAACCTAATAATATGTCATAATTTTACTTAAGTATTAAACTTCTTTCAATATCTGGAACTAACTGTTCAGCCTAGGCATTCAATAACAACAATGTAACACAGAAAAATTTGGAATCAGGGAGTAAGAGGAAGAAATAAGGGTGGGGGCAATGAGACGGAGGTTTAGCATAATTTCAGAGATTGGATTTAACTCTGAGGTCTCTGACTCTGCTAGCAACATGAAAAAGATAATCTTTTTATGTCATTGATAGGCAAATTGTGGGAAATGCTGAATGCAGGGCACAGAAACTAATCAGAAAAAGAATTAAAAGATGAAAATGCCCTTTCAGATACAAAATCATATTATTGCATAAACTAGGGTTCTGAAAGCCTTATTTTTATTTATTTATTTATTTATTTTTTAAAAAATTAGTTTGTGGGAAATAAAGCAAAGCAGAGCGAACAGAAAATAGTGGCAGGGTGTTAATTGAGACCCGATAATTAAAGTGAAGCATAGTCAAGGAAAAGATATCCTTCCAGCTTTGAGCGTGAAAATCATGATGGATAACACCTTTGGACTTCAAGCACTGTCGTGGTAACCCTGGGAAGCCACCGTGAGAGCCTTAGTGACACACAAGTCTGTGCCTGAGAACAAACATTAGCTGGTAGGGAGTTGCATAAAACTGATTTTCTAATTGACCTTTCTCTTTTTTCTGTCTCTGTCTTGGCGCCTGGGCTGTTGTTGGGTACAAAATGGAAAGGATGTACTTACTCCCTCAGTGATAAAAAGCGTGGGTGAGCAAGTGGCAGCTGCAGGGTAATGGCAACAGTGCCTTCTGCCAGTCTCAGCTGAGTGCTGGGAAATTAAATAGATTAAATGAAATATAGATGTAAGCTAATTGAATTCAGTGATATAAGAGATGAAATTGGAACAGTATAAAATGAGGCCTAAGATGGGGACTTTTATTTTACTTTTCATCAGCACTTTCTTTGGATTGCCAGAGTCAGGAGCTCTTTCAGTCAGAAATGAAAATAAAACAAAGAACGCACACTGCAAGACAAAGGCCACTCTCCTGTTATGCTTTTACAACAACAACAAAAAAAAAACTTTGTAAAATATTTGCAGTGTTTTAGAAAAATCACAGAGTCATAGAACAGTTTGGGTTGGAAGGGACCAACCCCCCACTAATAGTTTGAGAACCATCTTAGACTGAAGTTGCTTGGCTTTTCTCTATTTTTTGTTTTAATTAAGCTGACTTGCAGTTTGAGTGGCTGTTATCCTGATTGAAGGTGAAATTCTCTTTTATAAAGTTAAAATGTTCATAAGTGTAATGAAGTCTAGGACAACATAATTGTGACTAATTCTCTAGATTTTTGTTGTAGGGTCAAACAGAGGTCATGGTTCAAGTCCCCTTCTCCCCAACCTACTTCCACCCCTTCAAATAAGTATGTTTTATGGAAGGACCTAAATTTGGAACTGATGACTTTTATATCCAGACAACGAGAGAGACTACAAAACTTCAGAGACGGTACAGAAAATAAAATAGACATTAAAGTCTGAAGAGCATAATGTGGAGAAGGAAAGTTTTAAAATGAACAGAACAAATTGGCAGCAAAGCTGTAGGTATGTGCTGTGTTTTTCTGGGCCCTGGATTTAAGAGAAGAGCTGTGAACTTGAAGCAAAGGATGAAGGGTTTGATTTGAATATGAATGTCTGACAGGGTCTGAGCAGCATGAAAGGGATAATTTTAGCATTGGCTTTTTGAATAGGCTGGTTGGGTACAAGCTGAGATATAAGCAGGCTAGACAGGCTATAGCTAAGATCAAGGATGAAGGGGAGGAGGGGAGGGGGGAAGCAGGTGGAATTCACCTATGTACAAATCAGTCTGGCAGAAGCATGTGTGACTTTCAGTAATACCTGCATCCTGTTTGGCAAATTTTATTGCTGTATTGGGTTTGGGAATGGCAAACAGAAATTTCATTCAGGCAGTCAGGGTATATTTTATGGTACATGTTTACATGCACAGTTTGGTGAGGGTCTACAATGCAGGGAAGGTTCTCAAGGTATGGATTCTGCTGAGACATTGCACCAGATGGAGGAAGGTCATTTGTAATAAAGACGAACTTCAGCAATCAGTACATGGAGTTGGAGGTTATGGCAGGGTATGCACGAAAAGGCCAAAATATATCCAACATTGTTGAAATTCCGTGGCAGATTTACAGCAAAAATTTTGCAATTCTTTTTAGGATCTAATCCCTGCTTGCACTGTAGAAGTAAAAATGTCAAAACAAATACAATGGTTAGTGAACTAATCAAAACAATAAGAAAAGTGTCTAGCACTTTTTTCATCTTACTTTTGTAACAAATGCTTTTTAAATTCCACAGTGACAAATGATATTAGAAGAAAATACCATACAATGAATGTTTAGTGGGTAGAGGTGAACACTGAAAAAGGGAGTGCACTGTAAAAGACTTAAATAATGTTTCCAGCCAAACCATTTGACAGATTAAATACTTTTCTCCAATGCTTCAAAATTTTCCATCAGAGCCACTTCTCTTTCCATGCTACTCAGAAATTTTTATTATACTTGATTACAAAACAAAGAAAAAACTTTCACTTATTTACTTTCAGATCTTACTTTCATTGTAGAAAGCTTCAAATTCTGGCACTGGCTTTAGTAGAGGCAAAAATGAACTTGCTCCTTCCAACATCAGTGGGAACATTTGCAAGTTTAATAGTCAATATAAGTATTTCTAGGATCTAAGGGCTTACTTTGCATGTAACAGAACTTCTAAAATCCTTTCAGGACTTTTTTTGATTTTATGTCATGGGAGGATGCAATAGAGTGGTTTTCCTGTTTATTATCTAAGTAACCAACAAAAATTGATTTTTATTTTTTCTTTTTTTTTGACTGAGAAGACTCAAGTATTAAATTGAACAAAACTAAAAGAGGGTATGTTCATTTATGCCACAATATGATGAAATTAATGTTGGTACTTTAGGACTGTATTCTGTGCATTTAAGTACAATCCCTTTAAATATCACTGACCATAATTGGATGTTTTTATCAACTCTTCAGTATTGCAGCCAATGTTACTTGATTTGTTTTCATGAAGCACAGAGGCAGAGGAAAGAGGTGGAATTAGAGCCATTCATGTTACTGGGGTGCATTTGTCCCCGTTTGTCTTCCTTTCAGAAAGTGCTTGTGTGCCCTTCTATGTCTCTCAGACTTCTGCTTGTCTTTCAGAAATCTCTAACTAGATGACTTCATGGGGAACATGGCAAAATTAGGAAGGCAGCCATCAGAAAGGGTCTTCTACTCATGCACCTGAGAGTAAAAAACAAACAAGCACCAAAAACAAACCCAAACAAACAAATAAAAAAACCCCAACACACAAACTTGAATATGTGAACTTCGTTTTAGTGTCTTTGGACAGCAATTACAAAAATTGTTTTGAAACCTATGAGAGCTGCAACTCCTGGACTGAGTGAATCAGAGGAGAGGAAATGCCTCTGAGAAGGTAACAGCCTTAGACATTCTCACAATGGGATTAATCATCCTACTCCAGAGAAGACTGAAATGCTGACAGGAACAGCTGTTCAGGTGAACAGCATCTGAAAACTGTTTTGTAGGCTAACTCCATTAAACCGAGGAGAGCTCCTGTTGGAGCCTAATGGGAGCAATAAATTCCCAGCATTTGACAGAAGAGTAGTGCACGGTAAATCCAAGTATCTTCTGTTCGTGCTTTCTTGTGGCTTTATGGCTGGACCACAAAGGTAGACATTACTTGATAAATCCCAAATCCTCAGATCATTTTTTCCCATCTTTCATTCAACATGACAAATTCCTAACAGTACAATGGACAAAGGTTTGCTTTGTGATTATGCACAAACAAGAAAGCATAATGACATATAAAGTCCCAGGTGCTACACAAATGACTGTGGAAAAGAGGTATTTCCAGTTCGCAACAAGTTATTTTGTTTCAGTGGTGAGCTTCCAATCTTTCTGAAGTTAAAGAAATGAGGGACCAAACTGTAATAAGTAGATATCTTGAAATAGTTTTGGAGAGATGAATTCTGCTCATACAGAATCTTTTGTCATTCAAATTTGGAGTTAAGGGTATGCAATTATGTGAAAATATAAAATAATCTAATCAAGGCAGAGCAAAACTTCCAATTGTCTAAAATAATTATATTAATAAGCTTTTCTTTTAAAAGTGTAATTTTCTAGTCTCTGCTTAGAAAATAAATTCTGAAAGTGGAAGGTAATAGAAGAGGGCAGAGGTCAGGACAGTGAGTCTCATAGTAGTTGATAACAATCTCCTATATGTGGGTTCTAGACAGCTTTTAGAAACTTTAGTTATTTGTAAAGGAGAAATTGAGCCACTGCTCATTAGCGTGAAATAAAGATGCTGCATTTTTTTCATTGCCCATAGGTTTTGGAGCCATGTGCTTTGTATCTGTGCTTTATTTGACTTTTGGAGACATTCAGCTGACTCTAAGAAAAATCCATGCTACAGCCTAGCAAAAAGTTTTCCTATTGCACTCTTTGTTTTGTGATTAGAGTTCATAGATTTTTGTAAAAGGAAGTTTGTTCATGCAACCTAGTTTAGGTTTCACATACTTGTCATGTATATATGGCAAGTGTTAAAATATTACAGAGATGAGCAGGAGCATAAACCCTCTGGAAGCAAGCTGGTCTGGTGGTACTGTTAGAGCATACTGTATACATTTGCATTGTAATTCTCCTTTTATTAATATTTTGGGAAATGAAAATTAGATCAGCATGAAATCTGTTTTAAAGAGAGTGAGCTTATTTCAAGGGTCATTCATCACTATTCTAGTAGCTTGAGATATTATGCAAGATGATCAGATCTTATGCTCTAAGATGTGGATAGTATGTGTGGGGAAACAAAAAATATTTAATCTCTTAAATCTTCTCAGCTTTGGTACTTTGCAAAACTGAACAAGAGCTTTGTAGCTGTTTTGTTTGATGATATTGCCATAAAATTTGTGAATCTACAACTTCGTTGCAGAATGAAAGTCAGGAGATCTGCTGAATACATTGTTAACTTTCAAGAGCCTGCATTTTGCTCCTACAGAAGTCCTGCAACATTGCTATCATGAAGCATCCTTGTCATTAAACTGGGGCAGGAAGAGAAGGAACAGGAAAGGAACACAATGGGTGACTGTGATCTGAAGATGAGAAAGGTACCATTTGGAGTCCCAGAAGGCAAAATCAGAAGAGTGTCTGTTTTTAGCATGTTGGGCATGATTTAATTCTGTCATCATCAGCCAGATGGAAAATACGCTGACAGGCTTTGAACTACCACTGACAGGATCAAAGGGCATTGGGGTCACAGTGTGATTAGCTGGCACAACAAGGGCACCTTTGGTATAACTAGCCACATTACTAGTTTAGTGCATTAATTCATATGAAGCATTAACAGTGGTATTATTTACAATATTTTTAGGTGGGTTTGTTTTGTTTTTAAGTCTGGCTTTCTGCTAGAATGTTGCTTCTAGTATTGTATGTTAGGGTTGCTCTTTTTATTACTGTTTTTTAGGGTCACATTATGGTGTGCAGCTATCCAGATGGGTGAAACTACAGGCAACAGTGTTCGGCTTTTAATGCTTAAAGGAAAGCCTACCAGAAAAATTACTGAATTGGTGGTGTCTTTCTCAGTGATTAAACATTGAGGAAAAGAAGAAAATAATATGTTAAAAATCAGTGTAGTGTTTGTGCTTTAATATTTTTGTGAAGGAGAGGTTTTGTTTTCTGATGATGTTTTTGTGGACTTCTTTTTCCAGTTGCCATAATACCAAGCTCCTTTACATTTTCCTGGGTCTCTAGACACTCCAGAGAATACTCAGGTTCACAACAATGCATGTGCCTCCCTGGCTGTACTGTGGAAAAAACTGTGCATTATGATTTCTTTTGAAAAGTCCATGTGTTTGATCGTGTACTGAGGTCGAGGTGTTCTTCACAGATACTTTTACATTGTTATATCCATGACCTGATATGCCTTAGAAGAGAGAAGCCAAGTAGTTAACCATTTATTAGATCTGTATGTGTATGCTGCAGGAGATTACGATCAGTTGCCACATTATTAAAACAGTCTCAACTGACCATTCAAGCGTTTTATTTGTGCATAAAACCAAGACTGGAACATTTAGCTGTCCTTCCCTAGACAGCCTCCTCAGGGCTCTCTTCTGGCAGACAGCCGTGCTCTGAGTTTCAGCCCTTGGCTTAGAACTGTGATGTTTCTGGCCAATTTATCCCACCTTTCCTTATGGTGCTGCTTAAAAACTGGTTCAACCATGTTGCCACCATTGTTAGTTGGCTTAACTAATCCTTTAATCCTATTCATAGTTTCTGTTACATGGTGAGGTCCTGATAATCTCTTTGGACAAATTTACTTTCTTTTTATTATCTTGGCTGGTGTTCAGTCCTTCTTGAGTGGTTGCTAGCATAAAAATATGGTGAATTTTAAGCTAAATTACAGAGGCAATAATTGAAGGACTTTTCACATCAAATTTTACTTTTTCTGTCACTAAATATGAACTCAACAAGTTATTCTATATGGCTTTGTTGTGACTGGTCCCATAAACCACAAGTTTATGTCTCCAGTTAAAGGACGGTAGTGTTGAACTTTAATGAGGGCTTGGAAATCTCTTCACAGACAGAAAGCAAAATATCAAAACTAAATGATTTTAGAAGAGGTCACATTGCTACTTCACTAGCAGTAGTTCCAATTTAGGTAGAAGTCCCCAGCTTCTTAGAAAACATAAAATCATCTCAGCTACTCTGCAATCTAAACCTTAAAGTTATCTGGCCTTAAAAATAGCTTTAATACGAACAAAGTTGTCTTTGCTTTGATTGCTTTTAACTGTATAATTTCATACCTTTTAAGTTTTGCTATGAGCATATTTCAATTAACACCACTGATGGAGGAGAGGAATAAAGATTTGATCATACTAACATCTTACAGAAGGTCTGTCGCTGACAGAGTAGCTGTGGCCTCAGGGGCTGTGACATTCTTTTGGCAAACATCTACTAAAATTATCTTCTGAGAGAGTTGAATTTTGAGAAGCAAATTTTTTTGCAAAATCTGTGGCCCTTGATTAAAAATACTTTCATTCAACAAGATTTCTGTTTTTGAGGCTGCCATTGTCTAAATGGGTCCTGTAAGTAGGATTAAATGCTAAAACGTAGTACAAGGAGTGAACAACTCTGCTAAATGACATCCTGCCTGCAAATATCCTACCGAAGAGTAGAAATTTCACCCACAAAAAGGTGAAACATTTTCCATGGCAAACAGTGACTTTGCATTAAGAAACTAGAGGCTCTGCCTCCCTGGCAGGCAAACCAGGCCCTAACTCAGCCTCATTTTCTGCCCAGAGCAAGCAAGTGGAGCTGGTGAGATCTCTCCTGACAGACAGCTGCCAACCTCCAGGACATGTGCTGTTGGTCTCTCTAAATAGAGTCTTTTTTTCCAAGGAATGCATTGTAATATTTCAAGCTCTGCTCTTTTTCCTTTTTTTTTTTTTTCTCCTTTCTAACATGTGGGCTGTTGGCAGTGTTATATTAATTGCAATTTTGTTGTCTTGGCAAAGAATTCAAAAGTATTTGCATGCCTCAGTGGATCAGTGATAGACTAATGATTTATAGCAACAGTAAATGTCTTTTTCTGTACTGCATAGGTACCATACTAGAAAATAAGACCAGTGCTTGAATCTACTCTGGTAATTTGGTGCAGATATGCTGTTCTCAAGTCAGGCAGCTTGTACTGACAGTGGAGGGAGCCACGGCAAGGCTTGGCAGTTTTTGCATGACTGTTCTTCCAATGGAGTTTTTCTATTGCCTGGAGAAATATCTTGAACCATAACTGATTGTGGAGGCATTTGACTGACAGGGACTTGGATGTGCTAAGAGTGCCTGGTGTGCGCCCTACTCTTGTCACTCCAACTTGTTGACAGCTCATCTTCAGGTGAACTGCTAAAGCGATATTACAATTGTGCTGCATAACTTTCTTGCACTTTTAAACAACTGGGGGTCTAGAGGTGCTGCATTCAGCACAGGAACCTGAAGTTCTTCAAATGAATGCAAGCTGAAATCAGTTTGAGCTTTCTGGATAACGTTGTAGGAGGCAAAGCACAAGGGGGAAAACAAACAAACAAAACAAACACCACTGCCATCCAAACAAAAAAACAACCAAAACAAACAAAAACCAAACCAACAAACCCCAACACAACAACAAACCAGAAAATATATCTTGCCAAAAGCTATACATGTGCAGAAATACTTTCTATACCTGCCCAGCACAGTGTATTCCCTGCCTGTAAAACTTATTTTATTAGAACAAATAGCTGGTTAAAGGAGACAGAAATATGCTTTTCCAACTAAATATTAATGCCAATGAAAACCAGCATTGGTCAATTAAGAAAAAAAACCTGCCATTTTTTTGTAGACATTTTTGTGTAATTCTATGGCATCAGAATAATTGAAGAGAAGATAGTAAATACATAAAATTGTCAAGTTATGAAAATTAAATAATGAAATATACTTTTAAAATCTATGAAGAATTATAGTCTCAAAACTATCTAAAAAGCTTGTTTTCTGACCTACCTTTTTCTAATAGCTCTTTCTTAATTTTCTTAGAGCTCATTTCCCTTTTAAAGAGATCTGAAAACCTGGTAGCTCTTACTCAAAGTTTTTGAGTTGTCAGGTGTAGTATTGTAAAACAATTCCAAGAACATAACACAATGTAATTTCCCATTTTGGGGTATTTTTAAGGGGAAGTGAAATAGTGAAAAATATAGGTGTATTTTATAGTACACTCAACCATACTATCAAATTACTATGATGACATCACTGAAAACACTAGTCTCCTACATAAGATGAGGAAGAAAGAATTTATTTCCTTCCAAAATGAATATTTCATGAGAAGGTATGTATTTATGATATACAGAAACCTTCTGAAAATTTGCAGGGTTAATCCCTGGCATCCTCAGGTAATGCGAGGCGGGGGGAGATCAGGTGCAGTGATATGAATTTTGTTGTAAGCCATCTAACTTTGGTTAAATATCAATTTAACCAAATTAAACATCTAATTGACTTTATCAGCAGGCAAAACCATATTGCATTCCAGACCAGCCCTATGTTATCACTGCTGCAGGTCTGGCATTGAAAGTGGTGCATGGATTAAGGACACGAATGTATGCTGTTCATGTATTGGACATAATCCTTAATCTTAAACATGTAGTAGAGTCAGTTTGGGTTGTATTCTTCCAGGTCTATGTTTCAAGTCATGGAGACAATTGGAAAACTACAGGTGCAGAATATGAAACTTCCTCTGTAAGGAGACAATATAGGTCTAAACAATGTCTACAGAGACACCTAGATACTTTGCAGGAGGAAGAATAACTGCTTAATTATAGACACAATAACAAACATCTGCAGGGAAACACAGAATTCACTGCAGAGAAGTGTCACTACAAAATAATCTACATATGTTAATTGCTAGGTAATATTTTTAAATTATGCAAATAACTAAATAAAACACAAACATGCTGTAGCATTTTAACAATGAGTTAAAGACATATGACACCTCATAGAAAATTCTGACAAACACTACTTAGATGTGATTTTGCCTTTATGCTATGATTTTTTTAATCCGTTTTATTATCAGGATATTTTCAAAGGAACTGCAGTCTTTGTTCTCCGATGTCTAGTTTTCAGAAGTCTGAATATAAATTTCTGCACAGTCAATCCGAAATGCACATGAGAGCTGTGATTATTCAGGTAAGATGTCACATATATTGATTTTCAAAACTTTTAGTGATAAGCTATTTGATTTTCTAAATGTATTATTTTTTTCTTTTCAGTTTTCCCCTCTGGTATACTAATCTTCTCCACTATACATACCTATATCCTAAGTGCAAACATTACATGTTCTAATAGGCACGGCACCACTGGCAGTAGGCAACATTTCCACCAGTTTAAGCTTCTGGATGCCTCTCAAATCTCATTTGAACAACATATGGAAATCATCCCACAAGTAGCTATATTTTTTGGATGTGAATTTCTAAAGAAAATGAAGTGTTCTGTTTGAAACTTGTGGGGAGGGGAGATAAGGAGAAACAGAATATAATAAAACATAGGGAAAGACACTTATCAAAAAAACCTCATGATCTGGCTTCTATACTTCCCTGTTCTAATTCAGTAACTATTTTTTTTTTTTATATGCAGCAAATCCTTTTATTGGATATCTTGTTCTTTAATGACTTCACTACAGGGTTACATGAGTTGATAGGAATGTCTTTTCCAAAATCCATTACCATGGTTCTTGACCAAATGCAATTCAGGCATGTTAATCACCATTATTCTTCAAGAATGTCAGACTACTCAAGTTTTTTAAATGTGAATTTCATGTCTGAGAATCATTGTGTTCCTTATTTCTATGCAGGATCAGGCACCTTTCTGGAAATTATGGTACATTGTCAGCTTAGAAGTGTGCTGTAGTAGATTTAATAAAGATAAAGAAATCACTTTAATTTTGCCAAAGACACACACACACTACTTGCTTATAAACTGAAATTAAAACTATAGTATCATCTGCATCTTTGTTATCTAGATGATAGTACAATTCAAAGAAACATCTACTTTTTCCATATTATGTCTCTTCTTTGACTCTAACACATGCATATTAAAGATAAACTTCACAATTTTTTATGTAATTCTATCAGAAGAAAAGATAAAGTATGGTTAATGCCAGTGGGGTTTGACAAATAACAGCTCTACAGAAATTAGACAAAAATTTCCTTCCGTATTTCCTCTCAACTGTTCAGCCACTTTGATGAAATGGTAATTTCTCTAATCCATTTCTCCAGCTAGAAAAATGTTTTAGAAACTTATCCTTGCCTGCATTTTTTACCATCGTGGGACACATATTATCCAGTAAATGAGGCTTCACATCCTCTGATAGTTCTAAATAAAAATCTCAGAAATATCTGTCCTCTATTGTGCATATAAGTGATCAATTAAAAGTTAAAAAATTCTTGTATATTCTGCACAAGACAGAATGCAAACTGTTTCACTGAACAGAATCTAGTGCAAAAATATGTTAAATCTTGTGTGGACAAATTTCTGCCTTGTGCTGATGGGTGGTTTGACACACCACTTACTTCCTAAACCATCGACGCTGTGAATTGTGGACTTGTGAATTATTGTTTTCACATACATCAGCCCTGGTCAGTTTTACCTTGAAAAGTATGTCTGTTATGCACTAAATGATTGCGGCTTCTGGGCCTGTGTGTTCCTGGGCTGCTATAGAGGAGTGAGAAACATGGCTAGAACAAATATACTACAAAAATCACCCGTAAGCTTTGTAAAAGACCAGTCCCTTTTTAACTATATTCTTTATTTTTTAAAAAGTTTGGATTACAAGGACTAAAACCACATGGGAACTCTTAATCTACCACACTGCTTTACTAGCATTTTTTTTTTTGTTCTCTAACTTATATTTTTATTTAGTCAACTTAAAAGGATGCAGGTGAAACATGATATATTCATCAGAGAACAGAGAAAGATATGAATTTTAATGTTAGATTTGGGTGCTTTTTTCCCCATGTTTGAACACAGTGTTTTTAATTTAATTGTCTAAGAGTAAGGTGAGAAAATATTTGCTAAGTGACATGGGTTGTTTCCCTGTCTTCCATCTCATTTTATTTTATGTGTACACACATGTGTGTATCTGCCATATGCAAATGAATTCAAGTGTAGAGTAGGTACTGTTTGTTAACTTTGACCAATTTCTTTATTGGTTTATTTAGAACATTATTTCCTCATATCCATATTATTTCTGCCCTTCCCAAGTAGTTTCAGAAATGTTCAGCACTTGTGGCACTGTGTAACTGAAACAGACTCACTGAGGTACTGTTCTAAGAGAACTTTTTAAATACAGTTGACTATTATCTTGAAAATACAATTTTTGAATAATAATAATAATTATTAAACGTCATTGTTAAAGATTCCTTTCCTTGCTATGGCTGATCTTTAAAAATAAATTTCAATTCTATGGACTATACAAAACCATAATTCTATATTGAGAAAATGGAAGTTATTTATTTTGATATTTTGCCATGGCTTTTTCTTTCCTTAAGCTCAAAAATAAATTAGTAATTTATTTGCTTTTTTTCCTTAGCTAACGCAATAGGTTACATGATGTTGTTTACATTTTGCACACTTACAAACTGATGCTGCAACACCATTGCTACAGCCTCTTCAACAGGTACATTAGGAACCGTCTTGCATTTCATTCTTCCAAATATGTTATGTTTTTACAGAATTTTACAGAATATACTGTGGATGGAAGCAAGACCTGTTCCTGAGTGAATGTTTTATTCAACAAAACTTGCCCAACATGAGCGTTTTCCAGGTAAAGGATCTACTTTAGTGATTCCTAAGTTCAGCTTTTTGTTTCTTGTGGGTTTTTTTTGTTTGTTTGTGGTTTTTTTGGTTTTTGTTTGTTTGTTTGTTCGTTTTTTCCTAAATGGTACCTGTTTATTTATACACTGTGGAGCAAGTGTCCTAAGAGAAGGCTGCTGAGTCAAAAGTGTTTTATCCCAATGTCATTTGTGAGAATGGGACACAAATAGCAGTCAGGTTGGAATGAGGCTTACCTGATAATGCCAAAAAAAAAAAATTTATGTGAATATTTTTTAGGTAGCAGAAAAAAATCTGCATGATCTGAAATCTGAATAGTTACCATAGTAACTCATGTTATGGTATATTATTTATGGACATATTGCAACATAGAAAGTATTCATAATGCCTTGCTTTTTTCAGAACGTATGTTATCTGGTTGTTCACATGACATTTCCATGGCTCAGTGAAAATGCCAGATCTTTTCATTTGCAGCAAGCTAACATTTCTCTGCACTCTCAAAATGTGCAGAATGATGTATTTTTGAGACCACTAGAAAAAAAATTCATAGTTTATTTTTATTATTTTCAGATAATCAATGTAACACTGCAAAATAGTGCTACTAATTTCTTTTTTTGTTGCTTTACCATCTTTTAGAGGGTGAGGGGCAGGGTGGGGGGGGGGCGGTGTTACACTGCAACCACAACAGGTAGTAGATTCCAGATCCATTGATAGAAAGAGCTGTACAAAAAGTTCAAAAGTATCAGATGAATGGTTCTATCGTAGTTTTTCATATAAGCTTTTTTAATAGTATTACTTTGCTGTGAACATGTAAATTAGACCGCAAAAGGCAGACTAATTTGTTAGCCTGCATTTATGAATTCACAGGCTCATTTTAATCTTCAAGGATTATTTTCAGTCAAGTATTTACTAAAATAAATACATATGCTCTTGGTAAAAGTAACTTTCTGATCACATTTTGAGGCACAAAGAGCAACTGGATACTTGTCACGGTTTAACCCCACCAGGCAACTAAGCCCCACGCAGCTGCTTGTTCACCCTGCTGCTGGGATGGGGGAGAGAATCAGAAGAGTAAAAGTGAGAAAACTTGTGGGTTGAGATAAAGACTGTTTAACAGGTAAATCAAAAGACACACACACACAAGCAGAGCAAACCAAGGGGTTCATTCACCACTTCCCATGGGCAGGCAGATGTCCAGCCATCTCCAGGGTAGCAGGGCTCCATTACATGTAATGGTTGTTTGGGAAGACAAAACACTATCACTCTGAATGTTCTCTCCTTCTTTCTTCTTTCCTCAGCTTTATATGCTGAGTACAATGTCATATAGTCTGGAACATCCCTTTGGTCAGCTGGGGTCAGCTGTCCCAGCTGTGACTCCTTCCAGCTTCTTGTGCACCTCAGTGCTCACTGGTGGGGTGGTGTGAGGAGCCGAAAAGGCCTTGCTTGCTTAGCAACAGCTAAAAACATCAGTGTGTTACCAACATTATTCTCATTCTAAATCCAAGCCACAGCACTATACCAGCTACTAGGAAGAAAATTAACTTTATTCCAGCTGAAACCAGGACAATACTGCTAAGGAATATCAATGAGACTTGGTCACTTGCCTTTGAAAATCCCACCCAGGGCCAAACTAGGTTCTCTAGTTCCTTTTTACATAAATATTGTCTCAAATAATGTTAAGACAGAGGTTAATAGAACTGCATGCAGAAGAATGCTACTAAATCAAAGGGAACAATGTAGGAATCTGCAAATCTAGGTCATTTTGAAATGCTTTGAGGTTGATCTCCTATGTGCACCATATTCAATATTTGGATATAAATATTTAGTCACTTTAGTTGATTAAGTTTACTTGAGACCAAATATTTATCCATGTTGTCTAATTTCCATGTTAGACAGAGCAAGTTTTTTCAAATGAGGTATTCCTGCCATCAAATGCCATGTCATCACAAACATGAGCTTAAAAATCAATAGACATTCCCTTTTATGCTTGTCATTTTCATCATTTTCCGTCTGTACCTATTTTGAACACAATTTATGTCACACATAAAGTGTATGATACCTAAATGCCATAAATCATGCATGTGCTGGTGCAAATTTACATCTGTAATTATCTATACTTGCAAACTATCATTACTATAAGGCTTTGTCAGGGAGTGTCCAGAGAACACGACCCACTTCTCAACCATCCTCTACATACAAATTATGTTCTGTCCCATAATTTATCTATCTGAAAAGTTATTAAAATGTTTTAAAAGAAAAATTGGGTAAAAATCTACACTGATGAAAGAAAAATATTGTATATGTAAAGGGCATTTGTCAGCTCCCTCCTGTGCTGCATTTTTATTTCAGGTGTGAATGGACTTTCATGAAAATGCATTAATATTTTATTGAAAACAGCCCTGTACAACTTACTACCTTGACTCTGCAATTAGCCCACTAGTGGGCAAAAATGGGTGTTTTCCCATATAGATTTTATTTTCATGAGCATTTTCCTGGATCCTGGTAGATTATGTTAAAAAATATTCTTGTAATTCTTCAGTTTTCTATTGGAAAATAAATTAGCAATAATCACTAGCCTGTGCACTAAAGATCAAGAAAAAAAACTCTAGACAAAAAGCCTCCAAATACAGTGGTTGTAGTTGCACACATCTGAGATTTTCCCACTGCACATATTTTTTGTAGGGAGACAAGAAGCTGAGTCAGGGTAGGGTTGCGTTTTTGCCCATTCACTATCTGATCACTGATCCAGTTACTCTGCCAAAAACTCCCATACCTGCTGGGAGAGGCGAGTGGGGAGCCTTCATGTGCAACCCAGGTTTCTTTTGTTAAATTGTCACTATAAAGTAATTCAGTAGCAATTAGTTATAGTGAGGACAGTCTTCTCACAATGGCTGTATATTTTCTTCAATTGGAAACGCTGATGTCTAAATAAATCTGATTTAGGGGCTGCACATGCAGTTGGAACATGTGATCTGAGAGCTCATGCACATCTTCAAATACTTTGAAACATAATCTATCAGAATCTTTGAGATGAAATGAACATTTTGTATTACTTTGCTGCTGTTTGTATCATTACTTTTTAAAATGCTTGCTCTTACTCCCCTACCTCGAGTCTTTGAAGCAGAGTGTCCCTGTAGCCAGTTGATACAGTTCATGGTGATTTTGAAGTTGAAGCCATTTTAGCGTGTGAGGTGAAGGGAAGGATTAAAAGAGAAAAAAAGAGCAAGATAGAAATATTGATTGAGTTGAAAGGAAATCCATTCACCCTCTGCCTTATAATATCAGTGCTTAATGCACTCCAAAAAACAAAACAGAACATTAAACACTAGGTTTATGATTCAACAAATGGAAATTGAGGTCACACAGAAGTGAGAAATTAAAATAATATTTTCGCTGTACATACTAATCAACTTGCAGTTGACTTCTGATACCTGACATGTTTGCTTCTGCACTAACAAACAAACTATCAACCAAGACTTTTTTTTAAAGCCAGTTAACTTCTATGGCACTTTTAAGCCATCCTTAAGAACACATTTTGGGGTATTTTGACATAATAATTCTGCTTCTTCTAGTGGCCAATGTTTCAGTCTTCATACAGAATCTCTGAGCTTCAGTGATGGGAGTTTTTCCAAAGCAATGTTGTCCTCCTCACCACAAGAACTGTTCTAGTCTACTTCAGTATGTAATTGGGGAAGCCTTAGCAGGGTTCGTAGAGATCTTCCTGATGACTCTTTGAAACTGCTGTTTCATCATCTTAAAAGGACTCCTATGCAAAGAAAAAGCTATAGAACATGTTCAAGAAAGAACATTCATTCTCAAATGAAACTTTGTATTAATAGAATTGCTCAGCAGCTGGTGTACAATCTGAAAAAGGATCTTTCTTTTTTTAGAAACATATGATCTTGGCATTCCCTTTACTGCCAGAAAAGGTTATGCCCATACAAAGCAGAAAGGGAAGGAAAGAAGATGGCAAAATTCTCAGCTTTGTATTTCTATGAAATAGTGTGACTTGAAGAAAACCCAAATTGATGTTCATTATATTAAAGGAAAAAATCTTCTGTATTTCGATCCTTCTATTTCCAAAATAGATTGGAAGATTTTTGGACTTGTGAACATTTTTCCGTTGTATTTCAGAAACTTGATCTGTTCATTGAAATTAGTTGAATATTGGTCTTTCATATGTTCAGTAGGGCAGGAGGGGAAACAAATAAACAAACCAAAATCCCAAACCTTGAACGTTCAAGGTTGAAGTTCCATTTTAACTGTTTGTATAGTTCTGCCTTCGTGGCCATCTTGACAGATCTCATAGGTAAAAACCAGCATAGCTTCTCTGATCTCAACTTTGCCACCTACAAATCTGTTAGCAAATACGAAGTTTGCAGTTGCAAAAAGTAAGCATGCCAGTAAGAGATATGACTTTTAAATCCTAAATAAGCAGATATACATTTAGTCTCATTTTCTTCTTCTTTTCTCCCTTGTTTCTTTTATTTGCTGTACAACTGATGAAAGTCTAAGTGTCAGTCTTTATCTTAATTAAATTAATTACATAATCTTAATAGTTATCCATACTGAACTGATTTTTGTGTTATATGTCTAGTTATGCTGTTATGAAATCATGGAGAGTATTTCTAGGCTGCTGCTTCCTATGACATGCAGAACAGCTCATTTTATGATCTTGATACTAAATTAGCAAACTGCAATATAGATAAAACCATGTTTATCTCATATGGGCTCATTTTCCACAGAGTTAATCGACCTCATTACCCTTGCCACACATTTGCCTTATGTTAGTTGAACTATCACTAACCACCACAAACATAAAGATTAGCATTGATGTCACTATTCTAAGCGCTAAATTATATTTACATAGGAAACTCCTTTATTCTCCCCCTGGCATGTGAAGTCATCTCGCCTTTTAGCATGGGGAGCATAAAGGTGCTGCACTACAAGAACTTGTGGAGAGAGACACGGGTGAAGATGGAGCCGTGAGGCTGCCAGGCTGTGTTCCGGGAAGGCTGTGATCGGTGGTAGATAGAAAGGATAGTGACAGACATCCTTTCTTCAGGATTGTCAGGCTCTTTCTGTGCTTCCAATCAGGTAGGATTATTCATACTCCTGCCTGGCCTTATGCACACTTGGGATCCATAATCAAACCCTTATGGTTCAATTTTATCTGTACATAATGTGAAGACAAGTTATTTGAAATGCCACCACCATCTTAATTTTGCCACATACCAGTTCTTTAGTTGCCTCTGTCTTCCAGTCTGTTGTCAATTACTTTGTAGTTAGATTTGGGACAAAACAGTTCAAATAGAAATGTTTTCCCTTGGTCACTTGGATCCAACTTAGCTACCTAGGGGAGTGACTATTAACATTATTCACTTAACTAATCAGCATCTTTTCAGTGTGTCTGAATATGGAAGGCAGACAGAAACTTCCTGCCTGAAGGCAGATGAGTTAGAGTTTTTTGGCCAAGCATATAAAATTTCAGAGTCATGTTGTCTTAATCGGTGGTGCAATGATCTAAGTTGAGACAGGAGATGAAATTCTATAATCTTTTAAAAACAGGCAATTACAGTTGCTGGAAAATTAGCATACATGAAATTCTTGTAGAATTGCATAACTAAAGCTGTGTGAATGGATTGACATTGATGCTACCATTCCACTGCATGTACATTTAGCACAGATTTAATTTTTTATAAATATTCTAGAAAGTTTTCACAAATCCATGTGTTAATCTTGATGTTTTTCATATTCTGATTTTAGTAGATAAAATGAAGTGTCAGTTTAAATAAAAAAATAAAATATTTATTCTAAGCTGTTTGTGACAGCATGACCACAGTGTTTTAGGAAGCAAGCCCAGGAAGGACTGATTTCTGTCTCATCTACTGTAATATGAATCTGAAATAAGCCATTTAAAGGTAAGGGGTATGTTAATAGAGTTAAGTCAGTGTAAAACTGACGTGAAAAGAAGATGAAGATGTAATACTGAGCCACTGGTTCAGAGCAAAATACAAACCCCGTTAAATGCAAAAATTCTTGTGGCTGCTTGCATGGTACCTGCTTCCAGATGCAAGTTATTCCTCTGGTTCTGTTCAAACCAACCATTGGGACATCTTTGTGTTTTGTGTATCTTGAATATTCATGTCAGGGGACTGAAAAATCTTTGAGTGCTTAGAAATTCAAAAGAGTTCATTGTTCTTAGGAGTTATATCAAGAGTTCTGAAAGGCTGTCTAAACTTTTTTATCCTGGTTAGCTTGGTATGGTTGGTTAAGAGAGCTATAGATATATATCTGGTCAAGTCACAGAAGCAAAACCTCTTTTGCATGGTGATAACTTCCGGTAGATTCCCTCTGCTGCAGAGGATTCCCCCATGCCTCTCTGTGTGGGTTGCTGGTTACAGGTCATCCCTATCTCTGGTTCCTGGCCAGTGGGACACAGGGACGCCGGGACTGTATACATGTCTCCTGCCTGTGCCGCGACAGGGCTGCGGGGAGAATCTGTGTTCTTCACCTCAACATGGCTGCTGTAGCTCCCTGGAACTGCAGACCAAATGTAGATCTGAATATAGCATCTAAGTACAGTCCCTCAGATGAGCGCTGTATATCCCTGATTCTGTTTGACAACTCCATAACCTGATGCAGCGCATACTGATTCCTGTAACTGGTTAATAGGTGGAGAAGCCAGGACTTGGTCTAACTTGACTGCTAAGAAACGTTTTATGATCATGTTGAATAGCTCACATCTTTGTTTCCTGTTTTATTACATCATGATTATGATTCTGATCAGTTTATTTTAATCACTATCAATACACCAAGGAGAAGCATCAGACAGCTAATATGATTTATTACATATTTTAGGAGCATTTGTCTTAGATTTGGCATTTCTGCTATCTATCTCCAGAATGTCCCTGCCTTTGTGACAGCAGCCTGTCAGTGCTGTTATGATTGCTGTGTGCAGTGACTTTAACTGCCAGCCTTTTCTGCAGACTTGGAGAGTGATCGGTCTGCACTATAATTACAAAAAGTAGAATAACTTAACACTGGCCTACGGCCCTGTCAATTATGAAGGAATGCATCAATACATAGTGCAGTCTGGTGCTGTACCATGTAAGTATCAATACAGAAGAAGAAAAGTAAACAATGGTGGCCAGCTTTATGCATACTTTACTCTCTTCTGAAGCTTTTCTCCTATAGCTGCTGTTTTACAAATAGCTCTGCAGGAACATCAGGACTGTCTTTGCAACATTAATATTCTTGAAGGTACCTTAAGTACTGAAGGAGTGGTAAAGAACTCCAGTAATGGTAAGGTTTTTCATAAACTGTCTTTCAAATCTGCGAAGTCAAAGTTCAGGTGAGGTTGTGGTTTATTATTATTAATGAATATAGGAACAAGAGAAGATATTAAGATTTCATTCAAAACACATAATATTTTACAGCTGAATTTCAAAGCATATTCTTTTTCTGAACCTCTAGTATGGGTGACCTGACCCTGGTTTTATTGATTAAACTTTTATTCTTCCCCAATGAATAATTTAAGTTATGAGCAGTGGTCTGGCATGATTAGCAGCAGCCTGTGGGAGGTTTTAAATTAGTACACTGTATGCTCCTCCTACTGCATTGCATTCCTTTTGCATCATGCCAGAATCATAAGGTTGAAAACTTCATACGTAACTTCTTAAATTGTTTGACAATTCTCTTCCTCAATAAAATACCAAAATCTTTGCTCTTCTGTGATGCAGGATGAGGGTTGTTATGGAGCTGGTTTTGGTTCCCTGCTTGTCGTGTCAGTCTCCAGCCTTGCTGAAGTTTATTACTTA
The DNA here is from genome assembly GCF_963082525.1 of Nesoenas mayeri. Taxonomy (NCBI): domain Eukaryota; kingdom Metazoa; phylum Chordata; class Aves; order Columbiformes; family Columbidae; genus Nesoenas; species Nesoenas mayeri. The sequence goes on along the minus strand of NC_137554.1, from coordinate 15,584,400 downwards.
TGCCCATAGTGTAGCTGATTTCACACAGGTATATCTGCTCTGCATCACCATGACCTTGATATTCCCCCAAATGCAATGTGTGTCCATCCTGTTGGATGGGTAGAGTTGCTAGAGTTAGGTTATAGTTTGATTTGATGACCTTAAGGGTCTCTTCCAACCAAAATGATTCTGTGATTCTAAGGACAAGGGCTCTGGTTCACCCAGAACACTACTGTAAGAAGAAGTTGTATTATATCATGAAGAATTTTTATACAGGTGACTTAGGTAAACTCATGTTGTAACCTGCATAGCACAAAAGACTGATATTCTGACATAAAACCTGTCCCTTAATAGTTCTGAGATTCTGTACTTATGAAGAGTTAATTCACTAAAGCTTTTTATCCTCAGTCACTCTTTTGAGTCATGCTGATATGCCATGGCATTAGTTTGTGAGTCTTGAAAACAGCTGTCACTAGTCACTAGTGACTGCATGATCATGTCACACGTAAGAGACAGAAAGATATGTACAGGTGGCATTGAACGAAAAACAATCTCAAATTATAAATCATATTTAGAGGTGTGACTGGGAAAGAAAAAAAAAATCCCTACCTCAGACCCATAAACTGCAGCAAAACTGGGGAAAAGAGCCAAAAATAATTACACCAGCACCACACAAAACAGGTATTTTTAACTGAAGAGTCTATTAGCCAGCCTGATGCTAATAATCCTGCTGTTGAGGTTGTACAAAAGAAATCACTTAGTGGTGTCTGCAGCTGTTGTGTCTGTTGCACCACTACACAAAAGATCCCACAGCCTCAATCTACACGCTCTTTTCAAAATGCTCCTTGTGGTCCTGAAAACAGTGGAGAGGGAACTCACAGCCTCTCTCATTCTCTTGGTTTTTGATCTGCCTTTGACTTGCCCCTTTTAACGTGGCAGGTACAATCTGCTTTGCTCTCTGCAGGAGGGGAAGGTTCACACACAAATGCTCCCAGTCCCTGTGATGATGTAGGGATGCAGCATCAATACATATTCAATCAATACAGATATCGGTTGAAGTAAAATGGAGCATGTTTCTGATGGTCATGTTATATGTGGACATGCACTCAGATCCTTGGGCAAGAAAAGCAAAGAGCACGATCTGCTGCCTCATATATTCAGTCTTGCAGGCACGAGGAGGAGGACGAGAAGTAGTTCATTGGGACTCAAGTGCTGTTAGTAGAGGGAGCACTCCCATATATTTTTCCTTTTCTCTATGTCAAATGATTATTGTATTTGGGCTGGTTATTTACATATATGTTACACTCTCTGCCCTATTACAAATTCTGTATTTATTAAACACTTTGTAGAGTACTTCATTTAGAAAAACTTTAAAAATCTTTTATTAGGCTTTTTTTTTTCCTAATGAAATGGAAGTATATCTTTTATAAGAGTAGATATTTAATAAAAATATAGTAATTTTTTTTTTTTTTTTTTCTGCAAGCTGTTTAATACACTGGTATATTTCAAGCATTAGAACTTGGCAGTTTCCAGATGGATTCAGTTTCAATTCAGTCTTAAGCAGCATCTTGTTAAATATTTTTAGGCATTTTAGATCTTGTAGTTGCTTTGGGCTAAAATATGCCATAGCGGAAACTTATTTCAAAAGACAGTAATTAGGGTAATCCCAATCTTAACATTTTAAAATTGATATGAAGATGGGATCAGACAATGCTCTTCAATAAGTCTTTTCTAGGAAGATGAAATGTAATAAGGAGATATTGCATCACATGAAAGTTAAGAGAATAATCCTCTATCTATCCACCTAAAACTTAGGAGGCTAGAAGAAGAGAGGGAATGGCATGTCTGTATCTCCTAACCTTCATGTCTCTTATGGTACTGCTAGTATCCCACTTACAAGGTCATCACTTCAGAACATATTTCAGAAAATAACACGCATCAGTTTTTTCACCAAATTGTTGCTCTAATATGAAAACAACTGTGATCTCAGATGCTTTTATTTTTATTTATCAGAGGATTAAATGCACATGCCAGGTATTCTAGTGTGTGTATGTGCAAAAGAGGATTATGCCTTAAGTGGGTCATAATCACAGCTGATATTATGCATTAAAACTACAGGACTGATGAAATACGAAGTTGCGACGTTCTGGAAACCATCTGTTGGCTGCGCTGTTCTAGTGATGCTTCATAAAACCTTTAGCGGTGCCTATCGGCTCCATCTTTTTACGTGTTACCATTTACCGTCTAAGTCCTTGTCTTAAACCTTTTTTGATGGCTCAGTTTTGTTGGTCTAAAACTTGCTAACAACCATTAGCCTGTAGTAATTTTTATAGAGGAAGAATGTCTTTTTCCTAAATTTCAGAGAAGGCCAATCCCACATCTCAGCTGCAATGGATATGTTTTACATGTCTATGAACTTGTAACACTACACATTTTAAAGTTTCTTCCTAAACCTTGTCAGACCTATAGGACAATTTGTTAATCATCCAGGCAAATAGCAGGAGACCTGCTTTCATTTGGAGCCTGGAGGCTGTGAATTGATGTTCATTTTTTCCAATGATCTGCAGCCACTGTGAAAATACTTAAAGAATAGAAAATAAAATATCAGGCAAAGGTAAAAATATGTTTTATGGATTTAATTTGCACTTGTGCTTCTGGTTGTTATATACTTAGTTTTGGAGTTGGTTTTTGCCTGTTTTCCGCTGTGGATTTTGTGTTTTGTTGTTTTATTTTGGTTTTGTTTGTTTGTTTGTTTTTGTTTTTGTTTGGTTTGTTGGTTTTTTTTTTTCTTTAGTGCTGTAATGGGCTATAAGTGCATTTGTACATTGAAGCTGTAAAAAATAAATTTATCTCTTTTTACAGTGATTTGGTGGTACTTTATTACATCTACCTCTATTCATGCTATGGAAAAGACAAAGAAACAAATTCTAAGCTGCTCTTTAGTTAATACAGTTGTAGTACATGAGGCTGAGGAGCCAAATGCAGTTCAAATGCAAACTGTGGGAAGATTATTCTTAGGAACAACATGAAATTGGATTTAAAATTATAACTTCAGCTGCAGTTAACTTTACCTTTCCCTATATATTTGAGAATTTGGATGCAAAACAAAAAGTGCTTGGATTATAGAACAGAAAGTCAAAAGAAGGCAGTTAAATTTCAAGATTGAAGGCTAAAAACTAATATGTGCTTATTTTTAAGCAGGAAATCATTTCTGGTGCAATGTTTCTATATATTCATGGTAGAGGCACCACTTTCTAATTGAAATGCTTGAAGTTAAAAGTTTCAGGAATGCCAGTAGGTTCCCTGCTGTGCCTGGGGACTTGTTCCACTTTTGGTGAACACGTGAATTTCTGGCTAACCTCAGCTGAGATTAATGATCTTTCTGTACTATAGATGGTGTTAATTTGCATTAATTTCTCTGCCCTGTTCCCTCATGCTAGTCGCTTGCTGCACGGAACAAGTGTAGTTTTCACAGATTTCAGAGGAAAAATTACAGGTTTACAATATCCTGCATCTGAAATGGTGCTGCTATCCATTTCATCAAGTGTTTTTCTGATCCTAATTCAGTTTGGACAAGTTATGGATCAGATGCAAAGTTTGTATCAATTGCAATCTATGATACAAGACTTACTGTTTTCAGTGGCCCTTAAATGATAGATTAAAGGTCTGGAATTACTTTAGGGAGTTATCTCTGGTTCTTTTGCATGGAATTCAAGCCTCTTTTCTTGATGTAGTTTTTTCTTTCTCCTGTAAAATAATAGAATAATTCCTGTGTGAATAATTTTTGTTTTGATTTCATGGGTTAGCCATGAAATAAAATTGTTTAATTTCTGCAGTAGAGTTTTCTCTTTTTTATATTTGAAAACATAAAATTGCTAGAATTTTGATCTAAAGGAACTTTTTAGAATTGTGTGTTTTGAAACTAGACTTTTTTCAATTTTTTTCCTTTTCCTAATAAAACTTGGTGAATTAAGTGTTTGCCAAATTAGGTGAATAATGTTAATGTTTTCACAATGATTCTTTTTTTAGCAAATAAACTGTTTGTTAAAAAAAAGTGACTACACTATCAGATCATCTTGGTAATCCTGTTCATTTTTGCATGCAGGCTCACTCAGGATGTCCTTTCATCATAGAGACATCAAAATTTTACTTCTGAATCCATCTTACCACATTAATAATGTTCCTAACCTCCTGAACTTCTTGAAAATTCTTCAGTAAACATAGTGTGTTTTCCACATGCATTTAGGTGTTTGCATAACCTTTTGTTATTCAAAACAAGATTTTTTTAGGCCTCATATTTTAGTCCATATTGAACGATGTCAGCTTCCTAATATTGTGTGAGCTGATGTCTGTCAAAACTATGAATCTGCTAAACTGAAATATTTTAGTGATCATCAGTAATAACAGATCTGAAGCATTTTTAAAAACTCTGCAGGTGATATTTGTTCCTGGTCTCTTTGCATCAAATGGGATAAGTTGTGATGCATTGCATTCAGGAGGAATGTAATGGCGTGTGGAATTTTTGATAGATGGGACTGTTCTCTCCCAGAAAGTGTTGACTAGACAGAATTAAGATATTTCAAAGGAAAATGTTAAATTTGTAGAAAATGTGCTACAGATTAGACAGAATTTCACCAAAGTTCTACTTTTTTAGAAAAAAATATGAGAGTATCAAATTAGTTTTGATCATTATATGTTTGTGATTATTTATATTAAAACCATATCTCTTGATAGCCCCAGAACAGAGTAACACTCATAGCTCTCTCTTAGTAATTATAAAAATCTTTATAGGAATGTGCTCCTCTGGTATGTCAGGCTCTGTTAGTCTGAAACTTCTCTTTGTCCTCAAGTGTCTCTGTTTTTGTAGTTGGTGATTTTTTTGATATGGTGATTGGAAAAAAAATATCCAAGGTGTGGGATTTTTTTCCCATTCACTAGTAAATTAACTCTTTTGCCTCATTTAGGTGTTCTATGTTCCTGAAAGTTCTTGAGATTTACTTCTTTGAGATATTTTTTGGTCCTATCTATGAATTTTAAATGTAATCATCTGAGAGAAACCACCTTGCCCAAACTCAGAACTGAAAATAATGAACTACTACAATAAAGTGTTACATTTAAGCTCTACTATTACAACCTAGAAACAATTATCTGTTGACTATCAGAGAAAAGAAACAGCAGTGCATCACCCATTGTAGTCTACAGATGTTACTGGCTGAAATGATGGTGGGCTCCACATAGCAATACATTATGAATACTAGAAATTATAAACTCTTTAAAATCCTGGAATTTTAATGCATTTTTAAAATAGAGTCTAGCTTATTTAATACAAAGTTATGATTTACTCTGTTAATTCATCCATTCTTACTTTTTGAATATAATAGGTAGATATAAAATTTATATGAATATTGTACCAGTTTTATTGGGCCATATGTGTATGAAACTGGTTGTATTAGAAATTAGCCTAATTATAAGTGATGTAATACCCATGAAATTAGAAGAGGGGAAAAATGGAATCTTGATTTATTGTTGTGCTATATCAATTTAATCTCCTAAACTAGTGCAGTGGCAGGGGGCAGGTTCTAATGTAGGTGTCTACTTTCTGTCTATGCTAACTGTGCTTCTAAGTCTGGACATGGGATACAGGTTAAGGCTTTGATGGGGTGTGTGACTGAAACCCCCTGCACATTCCTGCGCTGGAGGTCTGGTGTTAATCAGTGGTCTCAGCTGAGTGCATAGGAGGACGTACTTTTTAACTTGCTTGTTAAGCGTAACTCCTTTGGGAAAAGACTTTTGGGGAATGTTGTGGTAAGGGTGTTTTGTCTAAATCATTTTAACAATCTACAGCTTCTACAAAACTGATTATGCCCTTTGAGAGGAGAGTTTTCAACATTGTTTTTGTTTAGCATTGAGAAATAAAGAGGAGAGGCAGTGACTTTCAGAACTTTCTTTTGTGACCATAAAGTCTTCTGTAAACCTTTTAGGAGGATTCGGACCCCAATCACAAAGCATCGAATTGCAGGGCAGTTGTACAAACTTGCTTTGACTGTCATGTCTTCTGAAATATTAGTTGCTAGGTGGGGTTCCCATTAGCCATGCAATCCCGTTTTCTGGATCTCTTCTCTCTTCCTCTCTGCCTTACTTCCCTTTCTGTAAAATCCAACTAGGAACAGCCAGTTGTTTCGTAGAAAATCAGTAAGAAAAACTTACTGTAACTCCTTAAATGAAAGATTTATGATGTTCTACTAAAGGACAAGCAATTGTTATATCCTGATATTTAAGAAATTTAAATGTAGATGATATCTTTAGAAGAAAGTAGCGAATATAGCATTGCAGAGTCAAAGATCAGCATAATCAAAATAGGAAACTGTGGTGGCATTTAAGACTAGTGAATCTAGAGTTCATTATCTTTATTTTTATCTTCTCTGTTGTTCTGTCTAAATACTTTCTAAATATAAGGAATGATGAACTTAGTGTTTTTGAGTGGGTAGTACAGAAAAATTAGGAGGCTTGTGGCAGGGACAGTTGTCTTAGTCTGTTACATGGGAAAATCTTCATAATCTGTCCAAGAAATTTAATTACTGTAATTCACTGTTTTCTGTGTTGCCTGAGTATCTGTGACACTTTCTAAATAGTATATCTGCTGTCACAAAGGAATGGGTGTTGCCTTTGGGAGAAAGAAAAGGTATGGTCCTTTCAGTAGGATAAACAGATTTGTGTTTCTCCAAATTCAGGGTATAGAGGCTTTTTGCAATTAGATTATTAATGCCTTCTTAATCAATGACTTTGTTAGTTCCAAATACCCATAGGGATTGTGCCTAAATGGAGTTGTTTCTAATATCACTCTTTGGGAGCAAAGAAGATTGACCCACAAACACTCCTGAAGCCAACTGTGTCCCCAGTTCTTCAAACTGTCTGTATCTGGAAAATCATGTTGATACTTGATAGGGTTGATAGACCTAAAATCCAGCCTGAATAAAGTTTTTCCTTTCATAGTTATAACTTAGAAAGATAATGAATGCCAAGATCATTAAGTTCCAATGTTTTATTACTGTAAATTGTACCCTGAGAGTGGGTAAATCCAATTCCCTTAGTATTTAGAAATCTGTGTGTAAACTGCATGATGCTATATGAAGAAAATGGGGAGCAAACATTCTTTTTATAGTAAGAAAGGGACACATAAATAATTTGTATTCATCTTAACTGAAGGATCATTTTCAGGGTTTTCCTCAAAGCAATAGCAACAAATGTGTCTGCTGTCTATTGTGAAAAACTCTAATATGCTTTCTTGTGGTCACTTGTTTTGATTGAAGAGGAATTGCCAGAGCTGAGAGGGCATAATGAATGTTATTACAGAGAGGGTTTAAGCACAGATAAAAGAATAAAAAATAAAGTCCTTATATGAGCCCTTAGTACGTGAGGTCTGCCTGTTACTTCTACAATAGTTGAGTGAACATATGTAAGAGCCATTTATAAAGTGTATTGCTATGTGTCTCCTCTGATTGCATACTTTGATGATGGGTTAATTGAATGGTGTCAAGGAGGGCAGTCCCAGTCATGTAAAGAGACTGACAGGATGATGGTAGCAGTCGGTACTTCATTACATAGAAACAAAATCAGAAATTCTTCTTAAAAGCAGTAACTACAGAGCATTTCAGGAGCAAATAGTTTAATGTGTGACTGTTTATGAGGTAAGGAGTTTTTAGGCTAATAGAGCTTCACTTAAACCTGTGACAGTGTTCCACTCTTGATCTTTCTGTGGCCATGTGCATTGGAGCAAATGGACCACTATCAACCCTACCATCACATGTCCAGGGGACTCTCCCACATTCCTTAAAACCAGCCCTTTTACCCTTCCTGTATAAATCATTATATTCATGACAAAGTCATTTTGAAGGAAAATAGCCATAGGTATTGGGTGCAGGTGCCAGCAGGAGGGCTGCTGGGGTGGCCTCTGTGAGAGGAGACCAGGGGCTGCTCCACGCAGGGCAGAGCTGGGTCCAGATCATTCCACAACAGCCCCACAACAGGGCACAGCTGAGCCCAAGAGTGAAAAACAGCAGTGCCTTTGTGAGAGCATATTTAAGAAAGGGCAAAATGCCACATAGGCACTGAAGAGTGAGGAAGAACACATGAGATAAGAGGCCTGTGAAGTCCAAGATCAAAGAATGAGGAAGGTGAGACATGTGAGGCCCATGGAGAGCCCACACGGGAGCAGGTTCTTCTGACAGAAACTGTGGCCCATAGAGGACCCACACTGGAGCAGGGAAGAAGTGTGAGGGGGAAGAAGAGAGGAAGGGTGATGAACTTACAATGAACACCCATCCACCCTACCCTAGGTGGTAGAGGAGTTGACAAGGAAGGCTGAGACGGAGAAACAGGACAGAGAGATGCCATTTTAATTTTGGTCTTTGATTCTCACCATTCAAATCTATTTTAATTGGCAATAAATCAAATTGATTTTCCCCAAGTTGAGTCTGATTTGCCCATGACAGTAATTGGCAAGCAATATCCCTGACTTTCTCTTGACCCATGAGCTTTTTCATCTTATTTTCTCTCTGTCCCATTGAGGAGGGGGAGTGAGAGAGCATCTGAGTGGTCATCTGGCAGCCAGCAAATGTCAACCCCCCACACCGCATGTTGTAGCTCCCTCAAATAATACCAGTGCTGCTATTAGACAGTTCATTTTCTCAAGTCCTTTACCAAGATCTGTGTGCAAGCAGAAGGAGGAACCAAATAACGCTGGCAGCTGCTTTATTGCTTGACACTTCTGCCTGTTTCAATGGTCATCATATAAATGAGATTTATTTACAGTGTTGGGTACAGGATATTTTTCTACTCTTTATCCCTCCCCTCCCTCACATTATCCATTAGGAAAAATAAAGAAAAAAGTCAGGGAAACATCACTGTTTCCCTGAAAACATGCTGTATTCTATTGGACAATCTGGGCTTTATGTCTCTGTTTTCACCTGTAGATTCAGTTCACTAGCTTAGGAGTATTTCTTATGAGGTGTTTTCCTCCATGTAGCACAGTTACTGCTCCTCAGAGGAAAATTGTTCTCTAAGGAAAACAGGAATCACACAGACTACAAGGTTCAACAGCAGATTTTTGTTTCCTGCATCAGAATATTTTGGGTATAACTCAGTATTTCTCACTTTACAGGCTTTTCATCTTTTTGGTGAAAACCATTGGTCTCCTACAAGAAACTCCAGCAAGCTGAGCATGCTGGGATGTGACTGGGAAGACCCTGATGCTGCCAGAGCTGGAATGGATGCCACCACATTGATACCTGGGTGCTCAAACTATCCATTCCAGATGTAACCCTGCCCACGAGAGAAAAATGCCTCTTTTGCTGATTGTCCTGGACACAGAAACAGGTTTGGCCATGAGTTAAAGACATAAAAACAGGTTGTGGTTATTATCCTGGTTCAACAGGCACACCTGGGCTGTGCTGTTTATATCATTGATGTACCTTGTTATCCTTTTTCCTATTTCTTGACTGTTTTTTTCACCACCCTTGTCCCTCCCTTTGTCTGCCCTGATCTCCTCCCATATGAACAACCTGCCCTTAACTACTTCTTCCCCATTAGTCCCAGTTTGCTACATCTATACCCAAGTTCGGTGCTTCTAATACCATTTCCTAGATAATCTCATACAGTATTACTGACACAGGTGCTTTTCACATGATTTTTACAGTTAGGTGACCTCAAACCAGGACATGAAATGCAGCCTGGTCACCTCCCACAGCACTAATTGAACACCAGCTAGGCGTTGGCTGTTGCTACCCAGGTGTTTAAGGTATTACAGTTCTCTGTTTCTGACCTGTTAGCCTCTTTGAACCACCATCAGCTTCCAAAGATGTGTAGGTGTAGAAAAAGGAAGAGAGGCTGTGGTATGTTTTTAATTTTTTAAGTGAAATAGAATGCTGGATGTACAGACTGCAGTCACGTTAGAAGATCTGGCACTGATGATAATGAAAGTAAAAAACTGAGGAAGGGAAAACTATCTTGAATTCAAAGTTTTAACTGTTCAGCAAAATGAATAGAAACAAGTTTTCATAAGCAATGACACATAATTCCAGTATGTAAATGGAAGGTCATATTTCAAGATGAGCTTTGTCCCCTGCCACAGAGTTATTTTACAAATCTTACTACTTAATTCTTCTGAAAATATGGTTTCAATGGTCTTTGAAGCATCGTCTATAATCCATAGGCTGTGAAACAGGAAACTTCCAGACTGAAAGTTTGAAAAGGCTGCTTTTACTATCATTTTCAGTAGCAGTGAACGTCAGTATTCAATCTGGGCTTCTTCTAGCTGGCCAATGCCAGTTTAGTTTCTTATCAGCTTTTCTATTTTTATAACTTATTGGATTTGGATGAGTATTTAAGATTACATGTGAATTTTTCCATTTTCTATTGCATACAAGAAACCATGCAGTTTTTGTTACCTGTCCAGTTGTTACGGATTTTTTATTGAATCAGGTTTTTGGAAACGGCAGCTCAGGTAAAGAAGAAAGGATGGCATAAATCAAATAAGAAGCAGTGTTAGAGGTTTTGAAAAACTTAATTTTAACTCCCAAATGCCTCTGTCTGATGGCTATTGGTGGTGATTTTTGCTAGCCTATTTGTTTTATTGTTTAAGATTGGATCTAATTTTAGATTTGAGTTCCAGATTCAAATGATTCCTCTCATAGCAGCCTCAGAACTTTCAATCTGAAGAGGGTGGAAGTACAAAGAGAAAAACTTCTGCTGGTATTTGCTTAGGCTGCTCTTCCCTTATCTGCCACTTATCAGCTTTTACCAGAATTTTCCACTGTTTAATTTCATTTCATGAATGGTTTTGGTAAGACCTGTAAGGCAGAAGTTACCTGTATTCTCTATGAAACTCAGTATTTTATACGCATTGACTATTGCTCCTTCTGCTTCCTTTGCTTTATATAGGAAATAATTTCAAATACTTAATGTCTGACTATGTGAATGTCTTTTCAAACCTTTGATTGTTCTGTGAGCCCATTCTATTTTTGTATTCATCTTTCTTAGATAAAGTGTTCAGAACAGTGTTCAAGGCACTATCAAAATCACCAATATATTAAAATATATGCTTAAATTTTGATACAATGTTCAGTCCTACTCTTTGATCATCCTAAGACTTTTTTGGTTTATAATTTTTTTATACATTGGAGAGAAATTTTCACTGAGCTGTCCACAGTGATACTTCTGTCCATTTCTTGTGTTGATTTTTGTGCTCAGGGAATTCTAATCAGTGTAAAGTGGATTTAAATTTTTCTCTCATTCTGCATTTCTGGACTTGTAGCTTTCACTTCCATTGTGTGGCCTTTCCCTTGAAAATGAAGAGTTGTGATACCAAAACATTTCTCAGGATTACAGTGATTAAATCAAAACATTTGGTGGAAACCAGGTCTGGCAGGAAACCTGGCCAGATTGCATAGTTTCTAGCCAGCCTCTTCATCTGTTACAGAGCCAGGTTACTGAGCTGCCATGTAGCTCTTCCCAGACTTTTCAGCCTATTCTGATCCTATGAACCTTTCCTTTGGGAGACTGGATGTTGCATGTTTGGCTGTCCCAGCTGCAAGCTGAGCTGACAGCTCCCTTATGGACCTGCATCCTATGCAGCCATATGGTGGAGAGTGGCTGCTGGGCTGCCTGACACTGTGCCCACTCAACACTTCATCTTGCAGCATGTCCAACAAGCAATATTCTGATACTAGTGATTCACTCCTCCTTTCCCATCTCCACAGCAAATTGCTGACAGGTTTATAAGGGATATTTTGAAGTAAAAGAGACCAACCACTTCAAAGTGCTAAATGATTAGTCCTTTGAAAAGAGGCCTTCAGCAGGGCTGTGGTACACGTGTTCGGTTGTTGGGAGGATGTGCCATTTGGAATTGTTTTCACTGGCCTGTTTTGGGTCTGGAGTAGAAAACTATTTGCAAGCAGTTTAGATTACTGCTTGTGCTGCTCCTGTGTTTCTGTAAAGAGAACATTTTTTTCCTTGGTTAATGAAAACTAGCTTTTTGATAAAACCTATGAACCTTTAATGGATTTTCTGGAAGGCTCAGTCTGGAAGGCCACCTGGTTCTCTTTCAAGTTGTATTTCATGCCCTTAGAAATCTAAGGTTACTGAAACTATTTTAGTAGTTATACCTTAGTTGATCATGACATGTCAGATATTTACTTTCTCCTAATTAGCCATATAACTGCTTGCTAGGTTCATATGTAAAACTATAACATGTCAAATTGACATGTTCTATGTCACACATAATTCTATAATTGTACAGATTATGTGCACAGCTTTTAAAAACTATAACACAGTATTCATTATTTCCCACTCTGAAACAGTGGCAGTTCAGCATTGATATTGAGCAAATTATGAAGTTACTTTGCCTACATGGGAGGACGGTGAAAGAACATCTTGTGGTTTTAAGGATATAAAAGAGAATTGCACAAAAAGTTTGGGAGGTAGAGAACTGCTTGAGACACTGTTTACAAGACAGGGCTCTCAAGCTGAATGGCAGCAGAGGTTTGCTTAGGGACAATGCTGTGAGTAATATTTGTGAGCGCTATGGGAATAAGTGGGCTGGACCTTAAATACTTGTGAATTAATGTTCTGATGGGTTTCTTGCCTGTTCCTGGAAAACTTTTATTGAGGAGGGGGTGTGTCATCCACACAAACTATAAGCAAATGGAACAGCTCCTGATTTCTGTTTTGCTAAGGCAGGAAGGTGTTGTAGAAATGTATCGGTCCTAGCAGACAGGAAAATAACCTGAAGTATTCAAATATTCGTTAGAGCCACTTGATGTTCATCTTACTTGAATTGAGGAACTGTAAACTTTACTTAGAATTTATAGTTTTTGAATGTCTGGGATAACGTGAAAACTTGTGTGTTTTTCAGGTAAAATGCTGGTATTTTTAGGGGCACTTTAATCTCAGGAATGGAAATGTCAATTTTAAGTGAATTTTTTCTGACCTCTCCCTGCTTTGGCTTCACACTGACAGATTACAAAATTCAGCATGATACGTGGTGCTAGCAGCAATGGTTAATATGATGAAAAAGAAGCCTATTAAATGTATTAAATTGGGGCACTCTTCAAGGAAACCTCATAGAATTGCTGAATAACTGGTGTGTGAGTTAGCCGCTTCTAGACTACATTTAGGTGAACGTAATTAACACCGCTGTCAAATTTTTAACAATTCATTTTCTAGGGTTTTGAGTTAAAAAAAAAAAAAAAGAAAGAAAAAAAAAGAAAAAAGAAAACAAAAGAAAAAAAAAAGAATCTATTACGTGTCATTTTACCTTGAAAATTAGGCCTAACATTTTCAGCGCTGAATAGTTAGCTGTATGACTAGGTCTTATTATTCTCCAACCATCACATATTTTAATTGATTTGACTTTTTGGAGATAAACGCCTTGGGTTACATATAGCACAAAGCATAAGACAGCATGAAGTAGTTTCATAAAGGATCTTTTGTAATTGGTTATCACACATGGCTGTGCATGATAGAAATGATAAAAGTATAACTGAAATATATTTAAGCCTAACAATGTTATCACAATAGTATTTTGGCTGCTTCTGAAATGTTGATTCCTTTTATTGCAGTATGTCCACACCTGAACACTCAGAAAACATCAGTCTCTTTGGGAATGAATTAGGAACTGTGGGATAGAATTGATAAAGAGCTTATTTCCACAGATTTAAGATCAGTAGTGGAGACTTTAGGAAAGACAGTTGCTGGCTGCTGCATGGGATGTATGGTGCTTTTCTGAGTGCGTGGAGCAAGGTCATCATATTTAACAAGTGAATTCTTACTTTACATATTGTTTTTTAATGAGTCAGTGTAAGGACAGCAGTTACAAAATATCTCATTAACTTAATGCAAATACATAATCTATAAACAATATAGCTTAAGAATTCTGTAAGTCATAAGAAACTAACTTAAAAAAAAACAAAAACAAAAGCAAAAACCAACAGACATTTATCTACATTTAAGCATTTAAGATTTATGTTTCAGAATCAAACTTCAGTCTGTACATCTGGATAGCTGCCCAGATGTGCCTGTATGTAGCTGCACTGTAATAAGCTTTCATTCATTTCTAAAACCTAAGCCATAGAGATTAGAGTACAGTTTAAAAAAAATACTTCTCATTATGTTTTCATCCCTTTATGACCTGGGCTTTCTAGAGTCAGTGGTTCAGAAAACACTCTGTTCCATGTGGATGAAAGACGAGTCCCCCATTTTCTGGAATCTATGGTAACAGAGACCCTGGAATAAACGGAATTATTGGTTACTATGCTTTCAGCTCATCTTGTCGCACCTGTACTGAGGAATCCTTGCTTCACCATGGTTTACAATTCCTGCAGATATCCTTAACATTAGTATGCGGTGTTCCAAAAATAGTGGAACCGTGTCCACCTTCTATCACTTGACTACACTTATTGTGCCTTATCTCTTGGGGCATAAGAACTCATATATGTCATTTGACTTCTGCTTCTGGTCTCAGTTATAAATACTAGATGTTATCTCCTCTAACATTTCCAAGCTTTCTTTAAATAAGAGTGAGTGCAAAGTGATGGGTATTCCAGAATGATTGCCAATTGCTACATCTTAATTGAGAAATATAGCTAAGATCATAACTAATTCATATTAGCTACAGCTTAATTCATCCAACATGAGCACTTGTTCTCATAGCAATTTTTTTTTTTTTTTTTTTTTTTGTTCCTGAATTACTAGACATAGGGAAGAAAAGGGTTTGAATATTATCATTTTGGGTTTGTCTGGCTGGTATATACATTAGTTGATAAGAGAAACTGACACCAAAATAGTACTGTGCCTTCTTATTGCTTACTGTTGTAAAATCTCATTTTCTTCCATTTTTGATGCAATATATTTGGTTTTATTCTTTAACCACAAGGCAATTGCTCTCCTTTCCTCTCCTTTTGGAGATTCTGCTTTTTCAAGGCTAGTGACTGGTTTTAATATTTGCATTTTTTCTTCTAAGCATCCGATCTTGAAATATTTATATAATGTGACGGTTTTTAATGTATAAAGTTAAAGAAAATGAACTTTTTAGACCCCTTCCACCCAGCGTCTAATTTTGTTTGAGTTTCACTATTTGTATTCTAAGAGGAAATCTGGTATTTTTTTTCTCTGCTGTTTCCATTGCTCTTGTTAATTCTACTGCTTTGGGCCATGTTAAATTTGCTTTTGCCAGGAATCATCTTTGAAATCTTTCATTATTAACAGAGCATTCATTCTCTCAGCATGTCCTCTAGGACAATTCTAAATGGGCAATATTCCATTAGTCTTTTAAGCTGTCACATACACAGTTATAGTATCATACAGCTATAATATCGTATTGCCTCTTCCTATCATGAAATATTTTACAATGATGTTGGTTTTGATATGTATTACTCTCCTACAACCCTTTGCAGATCTTCTGAGGTTTTCTCTCCTGATTTCTGAGGCTGCCACAAACTGCTTAAAATAGGGTAAGTTTAACACTTTATACGTTTAGGAAAATTGATTTACTTGTTCTCCTTAATCTTATATGTGAAAAAAAATTGGCTCAGAGTTTCAATATGTTGCTGCCAATCCTCATTTTCTGCATTGAACTGTTCATTTTTCCTACAAACTGCCTTTCTTCTATTTTTTTTTTGTTACTATTTTTATTAAAGAAACATTTAGTTTTAAAAATGAACTAGTACTTACATCGATGAAAAAAATTCCTGCTTTGTTTCAGCAACATGAAAAATACAATAGGGGGAAAACTCTCTGTAATTAAACAGCAAACAAAGGTGGAATGGAGAATGGCTCCCTTGTGTCTTCCTCTTGGTTCATTTCCTGAGACACTATCTGTTAACAGTCTAGAATATTTAGCTTTGGGTGCCACAGGGCAGTCAGCCAGTGTGCCTTTGGAGGAAGTATACTTAAAATAATTTGTATAATGAACATTTGCCATCACCAACTGCAATTAGGAGGAGTCAGCATATAATTAACTTAGTTTCAAAATTACTGCCCTTGTAGATCCTTTGAGGAATCTATAAATATTTTGGTAGTTTATGTGTATTTTGTATGTCATTCTTTTCAGCATGAACTAGAAACTGGCTGTGTGGGGCTGATATGTATATTTTTTTGCTTTTGCGGAAGTCATTGAGATACATTTTAGTTTCTCTGGAGCTGTTGATGTTTTCTTTCTATTCTAAGTGCAACACATTACTTTGCTTGGAGCTATGAATGTCCATAGCTTTATTTTATAGGACAATATCAAATATGAGCTGTACAATGTGCTACCTCTAGGTCTGCCAACTGGTAGACTCCAGAGCAGATAAACAATTAACAAACCCCCCAGTCTGATGGCTAAATGCAGCCCTACAAATGACAGCAACTGAGACTCAAATACAATCATTACAGTTTAGGCAGTGAATAAAGACCAAGAGTGTCAAAAGGAATCTTGTGCAATAAGAACCATTATTTACATGCAAAACTTGATATATTATTTCCTTGTTCATCCAAAATTGTCAACAAAATAATAATTTGCAGTAGGGGTGTGACTTAGGAGACTGTCCAGATTAGACTCTCTTCTCTAAATGCCTAAGGTGAGACTGAGGTTTGGTCTTTAGCGAGGCAAATTTCATGACATGTCACCTTTCCATAACCAAAGTGTTTGAACTTGGGGCATAGCAGGGGATGGAGATACCTCTCGGCTCACAGTTGCCACCAAAGCCAGTGTCACCTCTGCAGACCTTCTTTCACACCCTGTTCCAATCTAATCAATTACCCAAATCTTATGTGATTTAAGGGAATCTCTTTGGTACAGGACTACTGGCTTTGTTGACAAAGCACCAGCTTTAAGCCTCTGTGAGCCCCTCTCTGTCCCACTCCACAGGAGATCTCAGCTAACCTTTCTGGCTCTGCACCATAAATCAGACAGAAAAAAATTCTCCTGCAGGGAGGTATTAATCCTACTGGAGAGCTGACTTCCGCTGATGCCAGCAGCATGTCCATTAGTTTCTTTAAAAGTGATTTATATTAACCCTTTTGAAACTTCCATTTAACCCTTCCATTATTAAGATATCTTCTGACTCCCAATCTCTCTGCTGTCTGATTCCCCACTCTCTTCAGCTTGTCTTTTGGGTATTTTAATTCCTAATTAATAAGTAGGAGCATTTTAACTATAGCAAGATCACCTTATTTTTAGCTGATTTATTCACAGTTGAATCTTAGTGTTTATCTTCAACTTACAGTCATTGACTCTTCAAACGAAGATCTGGACAGAAGGTCCCCAAACTTTGTAAAAGGAAAATTCAAACCTTAGCAGTGCTGACCTCTGCATTTTTACTTTTGACAGAAATTATTTATTTAAATTAATTTCCACTATTTATAAACATCAGTAGTTTTATTTGCACTAGGATTAAGGTGAAAAGAGGTTCAAAAAATTATGCAAATAGAGGGCTACTTTCAGATCTGCTAGATACAACCTGTCTGGAACTGCGGAGAAGTACAGCAGAACTGCTACCTTTGTTTTAAGGTAGACATATAACTGGAGAGGAAAGCTCTTTTAATGTTTTGTCTGAGTTATTCTCAGTAGGGCCTAACACAGACAGGCAACAGATTACTCTTGCATATCCAAAGAAATGAAGTTCCTATGTCAATTAGCCTTCTTTCATAATTCTAATCTCATTTGGGGTGTATCTTTTATCTAGTTATAGATAAGGTATACTGCCCAAGTACTGTAGGAAACACTCAACTCATATTTACTATTGTTTAGAAGGAAAAATTTAGTGGTTTCAAAGATAATACTGAAAAAGGCCAAATCTAAGACAAAGCCAGCCTGTTGTTTATCAACTTGTATTGGGAAAATCTTTTAAAGTTATTTGTATTTTATATTACTCTACTCAGCAGTTTTTGACAGTTAAATGTTTTGGTGATTTAAGTGCAATAAACCTAGGCTCTTTTCCAGAATTTCCCAAAGGCATTTTTAGTGACCTTGGGCAAGTTCATAGCAAATAAATAATGGAATTGAACCTAATTTCCTTTTACAAAGGAAAGCATTGTGGCTATATGTATAAACATTTATATACTCATTTGAGATACTGTAATTTAAGAGTCTGGTAGAACACAGAATGGCATTGTTTATTGGAGTGGATAAGACTAAATGATGAAGTTGCTAATGCTATCTACTCGATCTGCATATTTGTTAGTGTAACAGAAACACAACACTTTCCATCAAATACATGCTTCCTGATATGAATCAAACTCTTTTATTACAATGTTCTACGCTACTCATCAATCTGCCTCCCTGGCCTTCACTGCCAAATGCAAAACGCTTGCTGATTTTCAGGGATGTCACTTGACAGCAATCTGCTCTTGGTTTAGAGTAATAGGTTAGCAGCAAAACACACACAAAAATAATTACAAACATTTAGAGCTGAGTTCTGAGTATATTCTTTGTACCAGAAGTACAATTCTGGTACGTCTGCAATCAGTGCACAGAACTTGGACCATTCATCATTAGAAATTAACTGAAACGTTCATGGAGAATCACTGTGTGACACTCTCAGCTTCACTATCAGAAATGGAAGGGTCTATCTCACTTCAGGATTTTTATCTGTCCTTGTGCACTGCATGATACATGTATTTTCTTTTTTCTCTGTGTAAATTGTTGAACACTTTAGGTAGGCAGTTCATATAAATACAGGAAGTCTTCATTGCTAACAATATATGGATTAGCACAGACTCGGGTTCTAAATGCTCAGTAAACACTATTGGAGAGAATAATCAACCCAGTTGACAAACATTTCTGGCACTAAAGCTCAAGGTAGGCAGTCTGCAGGTTTTAGTGCTAGCACCAAGACTCCTTGACACTCTAGAAAAAAAAAAAAATTCTTTTTTGTCTTGTAGAATTCTATCAGAAAACAAAACTGAAGCCTCTTCTGTTTCATTGGCTTGGTTGCTGTCATTCCGGGTTAATTAACCCACGTGGCAGTCCCATGATTTGTTATGTCCAGTGCTGTATGCCAGGTGCTGAGCAATAAGTCACCTTCACCTCATGTGAAAAATCACAGAAAGTGTGTTATGCGTTGGAGGTGCAAAAAGTCAAGGTTTGATGTACCGAAGCAACGGTAAACATCACACTTTCCTAAGTGTTTAGTGATGATAGGAAACCTGGTGTGCTGTGACATTGTTGGCTTCAAGGGTACAGTACTATGGACGGTCTATTTATGTTTATTGCAGACACATTTAATTTCATACACTGAAAAAACTGGAGATGGTGAGCAAATGTGAGAATCGTGCATTTTATGCTCAAATTGAAGGAAAAAAGATGCTAGAAAAATTATTTCATTATTTGTGGAGGAATTCCTTTTTTCTTGTATGAAGTGATGGCTCTTTTGAAGTCAGAGACACTAGATTGCTGATAAACAAACAAAATCAAGGACATCTGTATAAGTAGTGTTGTTTTTATTCTTACAGTGATACAAACAAAAACTGTTAAGTCATTTGCAGTCTGCCCATGTATGTCATTTCCCAGTAGAACAGATACCTGAAGGGTTTGATTTTAAAACACCATTTAGATGGGAATTATCTGTTGGTTTAAGGTTGTAGCTTTTGGTTTTAGTTTAAGGTTGTAGCTTTTGGTTTCTCCTTAGGGGAAACACAACATAGACGACCAATGAAAAAAAGATCTGCTCTGTTCAGAGAAGAGCTGTTCTGCCTATCTGCTGCAGGTTCAGTAGCTTGACTGTGTTCATTTTATTATATGTATTTCTATTTAATCACTGGGCTCAGTTTTAATCTTGTATTGGTTCTTTTCCAGACAGTGCTTTGGAGCTGCTGATTAGCTCTATCCTTGTAATCCTCGATTTTTGCTGTTAAACTGTTAAATGGAAATTTAGCTTTAAGACTTGTGGGAATTCATCCTGGCTACAACTTTGTTATCTGTACAGCTGGCTTTATATGATCCTTGATCCTAGTGGAGAATTGAGAGTTGAGAGAGGTGGATTAGGAGAGATGCTGGACAGCGAGTTTCGTTCACAGCTGGAAAAGTGAGCATTTTATTTTAAATGCAGTTCTAATGGCCACTGGGTGCATCTGATGTCAGGACAGCATGCAGAAGAGGTAACATACAGTAGACACTGTGAACTCCAGCTGGCAGAAGGAATGGGGGTTTTAACTTACTGTTAATTTTTCTAGCACTGAATTGATATTCTGCCATAAACATTCTTAGTTTCGTTAACATTTTAGTTCAGACTTTGAGCGAAAATAATCCCACCACCTTTAATATTTAATGAATGAGGAACTAACTGCTAGAAATTGTAGTCACTTGTTGAATAGATGAATTTCTCTGAGGAGGAGGAAAATAATATTCCCCAAGGGTCTTTGTCGTGGGAAGTCTTTAAAAGGAAAATGTATTTAAGGTTAAAGCAGATCTGGGTAACTGTGAAGGTGACTTTGTTGAGTGCTGATGGGAGACTATGGTGGGAACCTTTTCAAAGGGTGGGTTCTCAAGAAGCAAAATAACACTTCTTTTGCTACTGGTATGTACAGTGTGGGGCTAACTAAGCAAGTTCACCTGACTAATATAACCAGGAGCAATTCTTATCTTGGAGACTGAGGGTCCATCCTCACCACAACTCCGCACAAATTTGCGTCCTGTTTGGCTCAGTGCTAAACATAAATGTGCTGGCACCAAACCCAACAGCACAACACAGGGGGCAGAAGGCATTGCTGCTGTTGAGATCTCCACCAGCAAAGAAGCACCAGAGCCACCACTCAGAGTACTCATACAGCATCCAGATAGTATTGTCACTGTTGGCTGTGTTAAAATGTTGAACTGGTCTTTGAAGTATTTGAGGTTTTACACTGTTGTGCAGCTAGTTAAGTAATACATGTTTTTCCACTTGTGCTATTTATTGTCTTTCCCAATAAAAGGCAAGTCCTGAACCGTGAACACCTAGGATGTGCCAAGGAGATTTCCAGCCAAGTAGGTTAACTTGTGCTGCAGTGCAGTCATGTATGTGATCATAGAAACTGCTAAGAAAGCTGGATATTACCAGTATGATATTATATTAGGTTGTACAGGACAAATTTATCCTTACTGAATTCTGTGTTGTCGTGGATACATCACCATTGGTACCTGAGCAAGCTAGTTCAAAACTAGCTCAGTTATGTCAGTCATATTGCAGTTTCTGCAAAGCTTTGGTCTGGTCTGAAAATGAATAGAATAAGGATGTTGTATGAAACAAAAGTGTTGGTTCCAAAGCAGCAAAAAGTCCTGCTTTCCTCCTTGCATTAGCTCTGATGTAACTGGTTTAATACTGAGAAATGCTTTTATTGTAAAACACTGTTGGGTATTCTTAGGATAAGATCTTTCATGTGGGACATTTATTTGTGTTAGATATTGGATGATATTCTTGACGGAAGAGTGCTATTTTGGTACTTTATTCCCCATGACTCTCTTATTCCACCGAATCTCAGCATAAACATTCTGGGAGAAATATAATGTAAATATTTGTATTTATTAATGCAAATGGAAATCACACAGCTAAATCCCCATGCACTGGACTAAATATTTACCCTTCTGTGTAGATTTTAAGTGCATTCAAGGACAGAACAACCATTCTCAGTGTTCAGAAATAGTAAAAGGTGGCATTCAAGAGCTGTGGACATTTCCTTACAATATTTCAGTAATTATGATATAATGCTATCAATTCCTCGGTTATCTATTGATTCAGCAATCCACAAGGAAGACCTCTATACATAGTACCACGTCTTAGTAACAATTAGCTTTCTGGAACACCCACTGCTGAAAGAGTTAATAGTCTAAAGAGGCCGAATGGACAAAAATGTAGGGGAAAAATAGATGCAAAAGGAAGTGAAGTCTCCTGCCAAGGTCATAGAGCGAGTCAGCTGAACGAGAAAAGTACCCATTGCTTCTCAGTCCCCATCTAGCACCTCACATGCAGATCCAGACAGCCATAGTACAAACTGGAAGCACAGAGCAGCCACTCGGGCAGAATGTGTGGATTTGCTTGGGGGCAGAATGACAACGACAGGGTTACCTGGCTTCCAGCTTTTCCATGACTCTGCATCTGGCTTCCCAAATGGCGCAGGAAGGCACAAACCTTTCATTGTCTCCAGACATCTGTCCCTTATAGAAGGGTGTCAGGAGGTGTCTCTGCCTCAGCCCAGCAGCTGCAGCAGGAACCAGCAAGCACGTCAGGGAGGCTGGATCAGCCTCTGTGCACGTACCCCCAGAGCAGAGACTGATCTGCCCATCTACCAGGCAGTGGGACACCCAGTACCTCAACCCAGTGGGTCACCCCTGCACCCCAAAGGACGACCTCCAATGTAGATCTGACTTGTACAAGGAACTTCTTTTTGGTGGTGTTTTGAAGGTAACAGTGGGAAAAAACATCATCAAACTTTCCCCAAAGTGAGACTGTACTTCCTGCAGTTACAGTCTACGCTGCCTGCTCTTGATGGGGTAAATCAATGCTATTGTGTTTAAAGATAAATGGCATTGCTTTGTATATGCCTGTGCTAGCAAATGTGTCTCTTGCAACTTCTATAGAAGTAGTGACAAAAGGACAAGTTATGACAGGATTGGAGTAGATTAAATGTGGAATATCTTGGTGAGCTACAGCTCTTTGATTTACTAAGCTGGGAAAATAACTTACAGTTTAGACTTGCTTTTCTCTTTTTTTGGGGGACCAAGGAAGGCTAATACTTTTATAACTGTTTATTGAATGTCTGACTTCATGATCCTGACCTAAGCACTGAACAGGAGACCACTACAGGAAATTTATGCCTCAAACCAGCATAGTATCTCAAACTATTATTGAATTGTAGAGCTACAATATCGCTCACAATAAAGCTAGTAACAGCGGTGAGTTCTTTGCAGCTCTTTCTCTTGAAAATCTCCTGATACACCTTTAAATCAATTTCTAACAGGAAAACCTTTTTCCCAGGCCAGTAAATAAAATGTTTATGGGGAGGAGAATCCCCTCTTGCCCCACTGTGCCTGACAAATCCAGGAACTGCAATAGATCAGGACTCCCTCGCTTTCCTTTGAGGGAAAGGGTGACTAGGGGTACGCTCCATGGTGGCCCTGTCCACCACACAAATCCTTCTCCAGACCAGGTGACTCAGACTTAGAATCCACACAAATACTCATAACTCTCAGAAGTGCCCTTAAAAATCCATCTTGCTGTGGGCAGTAGAGCTGTGGTTTGTGCCACTGGATGGAGTTTCTCTCAGCTACGAAATAAAGAAGAAACGTGATATAATTAATAGAGATTTAATTTTATGGTTACAGTGGGATTTTTTCTTTTCCACAACAAACTAGTAGCTGACTTAAATCAAAACAGTAGGCATAAAACCTGGGAATAGAGAGAAATTCAGATTCATCTTCAGTTTTTGTATTCTGATTCTATTTTTAAAATAAGCAATAGTTTAATAGCAGCTCTGCATCTGAAGCTGAATGTAAAAGAAAAAAAAAATAATCATACAGCACCTGTACATCTGCAGTAACATTGAGGTAGTTTGTTAATAATGAAAATAGCTTGAAGGGTTTGGTGAGGTAAATTGTATTGCTAGGTAAGTGAAAAGTGTCAGTATCTATTTTTATTACCTGGTTTGCTCTGAATCAGAGAAAACCTCTGATCTGTTTTTAACAAGCTAGACTACAAATGTAATCTAAATAAGTTACATTTTGTATTCATATAAGGTTCTCTTGCTACAAGAGATTTAAAAGCCTTATTTCTCCTACATTGTTATATAGTGGCTGCTTACCAGGATCATATTTTTTTTAATGCTAAACAAAAAAATGCAGAAATTATAGTTCGGCATGTTTATTAAAAGAAAGAGGTTGCTCAGTACAGATTAAATTTTTAGGGGAATTTTATGTCCCTTTTTAAGAGCATGCACAGATAATAATTCAGAACCTTGCAGTCCAGTCAGGTCTGCTTGTTAGAAAACATATCGTACTCCAACACAGTATCCAAAAAATCAATTTGCTACTGAACTTTGCAAAATCCTGTTGCAAATCATGAAGTTGTTAAACCTCTCATAACCTATTTATTTTTTACATTTGAAAAATGCCCCTTTCCCAAAAAATGCCCCTTTCCCAATAAATGGATTAATTATTTTTCTATAACTATTTTTAAATGACATTTGGAGGGAGAATTTAATCTCAAATATTTAAAGTGTAATATAATGAGAGGAATGGCAAGATAGTTACATTAAGAAGTGCTTTGTAATATTAACTATGGATATTGCTGTCAGCTCTGCCTTTATTGAAAATGACATAAGTAAAAAAGGAAATTTCATTCTCTTTTTTTTTTTTTTTCCCACTAATCTTACAGTGTTCCTTCAAATAGGATTAATGTAATTTGTTTCTATAAGCAAACATTGCTGGGCTATCAGGCTTGTGATTTAATGGACAAATTTCTGTTTAAAAAGATTTATTTTACCCTGGGACTTCAGTGAAGGCTTTGGCTCATTGTGCTCTGCAAGAGCAGTATATTTCCTAGCTATGGGCTCTGATGCAGAGCAGCCTGCCCTCTGCTTCTGAGGATGCCTCTTGGGGGAATGCTCACCATAGTACTTTAGATGATAACCACTTCCAGAAAATGTAATGGGTGCCAAAGCAAATGGTGAGATAGTTTGACCCATGCTAGTTTGAAGGCTGACCTTACTATAAACTTACAGTTAGATTTTTTTCTTTCCCTTTTTTTTTTTTTTCCCTTTTTAACTCCCCTGTGTAGAAACTGGAATACAGGTATGCTGTGATTTTTACTAGAAAGGCTTGCAGCTAGGTGTCCTGTAGCTTCTGTGGAAGTAGAATTTCCTATCTGTTTTGTCCTGGTGGAAACAGAAATGTACATCACTGTCCATGGAGTGGTTGTGAGAGATCATGTGGTAGAGAAATGGTTCTGCTTTTGGATGGTTATAAAGTTGTGGCTATTACCTTCTGGACAACCAGGAGTGACAAAAAGTCTGAAATGATGCCTTGGACTTCTGTAGGTATTTTGAAGCTGGATTTAAAATCACTTATCTAGAGCAAGTTGTGTTGTCACAAGAACATTTAATGAAAGTCACTATGTGATGTGATCATCTTCTGTGCTGCCACAGCTATGTTGCTAGTGTCATCTCAACTAGCAGCTCTGATATATCTGGTAAGTCATAAACACAGAAGTGACTGTAAGGTTGACTTGTCTTTTGAGTTTTCCTTGGTGCACAATATATAGGCAGAATATATAGTTCATAAATCTGCTTTGCAACAGTACTGCCAAATTTTGCTGACCTAGACATAAAATATACTTATCTGTATTTTCGTAAGTTGTCGCTGTTAGAAAATTAGAATTTCACTCATTCATAAAAATGTTATTAAAAAAATGAAGAAGTCAGACTTTGCAACGTAGTCAGAAATCTGCACATCTAGGTGGGACATATGAAATTCATTGTTATTTTTGTGACTACTAAGGCATCAGCCTCAAGTGCAAAGATTTATTAAGAAATCAGTATTATCTGAATTTAGCCAATTCTGCACAACTTTCCTATAATACCGTTTACTGGTATTGTGTAGATCTTCATAGTGTGACAGACAGAGGTTGTTCTAAATTTGCACTGGTAAAATCTTTATACCACCTTATGCTGCAGTACATACCTTATATAGTATGCAGAGAGGTAGATGTATATGCACACATTCATTCAGGTTATTTATCTTTAGACTTACAAGGCATAAAGCTGAAGATCTAGTATTTTTAGTACTTCAATAGTCCTAAAATGTCCGTAACTATAAAGGTAAATGGCCTATGAAACGATACGCTGAGCATCTTTAAAGGAATGATGTGTTTAGAGACCCAATGAAATAAGAGTAAATCTGTCAACATAAGACCTACTTTAGAGAATGTTATTTCCATGAAGTTATTTTTACTATAGAATATCAAGAAAGCTGTTATTCAGTTAGATAAAAAGCCCATTAGAGAAATGAAAGAGGGGGGTGGGGAGAGAGCAAAAAATGCATTTTAATTACTCAAATTAAACAAAGGCAGTGAAAAAAAATTCCATTTGGCCCAGCCAGCTGAGATTGGTGTGATACAAATAACTAACAAAACTCACAGAGCAATGAAAGTAAGTTGGGGTTTTTGAGTGTCTAAATATGGAAGTGGTATAAATACTTATTTGGATGAAAGAAACAAAAAAAAAAAATAGAGGGCTTTAAGTTTGCACAATGAAGTTGTTATTTCATTTTCTTTTGTGCTTGTTTTTATTACTGAACTCAGACTTGTTTCAAAGTATTTAAAAATGCAGGAATCAGTGGGGGAGAGTGAAATGTTTACTTTTATGCCATCTGAGTATTTTGTGAGTAATTGCAAAAGCAGCAATATCTATGAAAGAAAACCTTACAGCAATTTGAATAGTAATACAGCAAATGGCATAAAACACAAAATACATGTGCTATAATAGATATAGTACGTCAGCTAGTTCTTACATGTAGGGGTATCACTTCTGCCTGAGGCAGCCTCTGCGATGCAAATTTTGAAACTGGGGAGACACACCCAGGAAAGTGACCTCTGGGTTTCCTCTGGTCTTAAAATTTTCTTCTGACATGGTTTGTTGACCACCTTCCAGGACAGGACAGACTATGCAAGCAACTGGCCTAATCCTGGGGGTCACCCTTATGTCAGCTTCTTTCATTGCTGGAAATGTCAAGCTCTAAGCTTGCAATTATTTCAGCAAAGCAACTAAGGACTAAGAAATTCCATCACCCTAAATATTATTCATGTACTTAAAACTAAGTATGCGTTTAATGTCTCTGACAAAGAAAGGACAGGAAGTACAAGATTATATTATTTGAGTTAGAGTAATTGACCTCCTGGCTGTGTGTTTGCAACAGATTTTGGTACTTTTTCATACATAAGTCACTCTAGTGACACATGGTCATGCATTTTAGGCCAGTCAGTGTAGATTTGTTTAAGACTGTTGTTTTGGAATTAAATATCAGATCCAGTTCAATAGTATATTCAATTCCAAATATGAACGTACCCTCAGAGAGTGAGAATAGAGGGAAAAGTCAGATGAGATCATTAGTGTTGCCAAGAACAGCTACAAGGTTTGAGAAGTAAGCTGAGGAGAAGGAATATTACTTGTATGGGAGCTGAAAGTCTACACTTCAGTGAAATATTTTCTTTAAGTTCTAAGTGCACTATTTTCATTTCAGGATTGCACCATCCACCTTTCAAGGGTTAAAAGCACCAGCAGTCTCAAGAATCTTATTTGCTGGGTTTCCGATAGTTAGAAATATTGGTGTTGGGCTTCAAAGCAATAAGATCTATAAAGACATGATCAAATGGTTAATTAAGATATACATTTGCTCTCATCCTTCATTTAGCAAATGAAAACATTCCAATGCGATGTATCTCTCGAATGATGTAGCTATTATATTGTTACCTATAATTATGTAATGACATTTGATATTTCAGGTCTATTCAGATACCTTTCAGGTTTTTTTGATACAAAAGCAGTTTAGTCCCTCGATATATCTAATAAAGTGAATTCATTAAGATGATGTGTTGAAGATTAAAGAACTAATTCTCACAATTATTACAGTCATAAAACGTGCTACGTAATAAAACTGAAAAGTATTTTATAGAATGAGTTAGCACCTTTGGTAGTCAGTGGAAAGAAACAAATGAGATTGGTCCTAATGGATTTTTGCCTTGAAAATCAAGGAAGCCAAAGTGAGTTAGGAAATCAGTGTCAACGGGGCATGTAACAGCCTTAAGCCTCTTAACATGTCTATAATGCAATGCAGATGCTTGCAAGCATTTCTGAGATAAAATCGGCCAAGAAAGCTCTTGAAGGTGTGAGCTGTGTACCTGCATATGGCTGCGTGGCAGCTGACCAGCCCACTGACACATATGCCATTTGGTCAGGTGCTACATTTTGCTGAAGCAAGCCGTCAACTGCAGGACATCAGGCAGGATCTCTATAGGACTCTCTACTTTAACTCTGTGGACAGACTAGCCTGGAGATCATCACACACCTCCCCAGCCTGCAATGACAGATATTCCCTTGGTTTCCAAGTTTTATACAAAATTCCAAAGCATAAAAGATGCTCTATGTTATCCACAGTGTTTATTCATTTTACGTAGTAGCTTCCACTGCTCTCACTGCCATTCCTCTTGCCAGCTCTTTTAAAAAATGTAATGTACCCAGTTGCCATCTTTCATTATAATCCCAAATTTATAAATAAAAGAAAATGACTGCTAAAAAAAAATCAAAGCACTTGGCTGACTATTGGGATACGTTGTTAGAAATCTCTTTGTTTACTGTGAAAGAGCTTGTCTTTTCCTTCCAAATGCTAGTCTAATTTTCATAATGATGATTTTAGCTCTTCCATCCTTTTTTTAAAGCAGCATTAAATTAAAAAATGAATATGTGCCAGTGGTCAAATCTGTTGGTGGCAAAACACACTTATTCTTAATGGGAGTATAACCTTGTTAAAGGTTGAATGAAAACTAGATTATGTCCTTACAGAGAGAGGAACAATGCAGTTTGTTTCTGGGATAAATAGCGGGGGGAAAGTGTGAGCTAAAAACAAATCTGTGTGATGGAGGCAAGTTTAATGTCTGACAGGATAAAGGAATGACTGCAAGAGTAGTGAATGATTGGCAGAAGAGAGGCTGCTGTGGCGATCTTTGAAAAAGCACCGTTTTCTTTCTTAGAGTCCATGCTCTTCAGTACCCTTGACTGAGAAAATAAATCAATGCACATTTCTTAAAATGTATAACCACATTTTTCTTAAATGAGAACTCAGCTTTTGAATAGCCCTTATACATGGTAGGTACAAGCTTTCTCTTGCTAGTGAATCACGCACAGTTGAAAAATCTGCAAACCTGACTTTTGAGTGGTGGAAGATGAACTTGTGCTGGAACTATGTTGATTTACATGAGCTGATAATCAATACTTTAAGTTCTGCAGCATTAAACAACAGATGTGTCAGAAACAGTTGGAAGTTCCTCTGCAATTATAAAGAATCATAGTAATTTCAAATTTCCTATCTGAAGTTAAAGCAAGTACATAAAATAACAGTGAGCTAAAAATATTTCTTTCCCATAGGCTTCAAAATGAACTTAGATGTGGTGAGGCTGGTTTATATTTTGAATGGAAAAGAGAAATAATGTGGAAGAATTCTTTGAATGAATATTTTTAATTAATATTTCTGTCTTTAAAGAAAAGAAGGAGAGTGTCAGAAGTGTTAAAAATGAAGTCTTTGGGCACCCAAACAAGTAAACCTGACATTTAAACATGAAGTCAAAGCTGACTGAATTGCACGTGAACTCTAGCTGTGGATCTATTTCTCACAAATTCGTTTGATTCATGGGCATTTGGATGGTGATTAGTAGTAAAATTGTATTGCTTCCACAGATCCCCTTATGAAAGCAGGCAGATACCCACTTTGCAGGCAGGGACAAGTGGTGGTGATGTGCAGAGGGACGCCGGGCCAGGCCACCTGCAATGCTGCTGCTTTGGGTGTTCTTCTGGCCAGAGCTTGAACTTGTGCTCCTGGACCACCCAATAAGCAGCACTTAATAAGAATTTTTTTTTTTATTTTTTTATTTTTTTTTTTTTTTTTTTTTTTTGTAAATTATGGTCAAGTATACAAAAGCTCAGTGCTAAAGCGAACACATGTATCAGTATCTAAGGAAGTATTCAGTACAATAGGATGTAATCATTGCTATGGCAACAATTTTTTCCATTTTTTCCAGATCAGTGGATAGAATGCTGGTTTCAAACTTGTGTCTATAACGTGTAAGTAGACTTATTTATCCTCTGTTTTATTCCCTTCTGTATTCTCACTCACCACAATGCAGCTTGTAAAGAGCACTTGTAAAGAGCACAGTACAACAATTGATGAAGCATGTGGGTTCAACGATTCATATATTGACACAATTAATTCAATAGAAAACTAATTAATAATAATAATAAAAAAATACCAGTTTGCCCTCTATGGCTTCTTTCATCAGACAAGCACAAAGAGCTTTGCAAATATTAATTAAGCCTCAGAACACCCTGATAAGCATTTCTCTCTTCCTCTCATTTTCTCTCTGTATTTAATATTAATTTCTGGATTACAGTGAATCAGAACTACAAATCAAGAAGAACTGGAAAGGAAAAAAACATCTTTGTACTGTTTTAAGGTTGCCCACAGAATTATAGCCGAATGCTGCATTTGATGCTATGCAGAATGATCTGTGCACCAGTGCCTGCACCCTCATTTTCATTAAACATTTGTTTGGTCCACAGTTCCTGCATCCATCTAATCAGATTTTTTTAAGAACATATAATCCTTTCCTAATCAGTAAGCTGTATTGATGGTTCTTACTACTATATTTACATTGTAATAGGCAGATTTAGTAAATGTGAAGTAATTTTCTTTATTCTTATTTTAAGAGAGTATTCCCCAAAGCTTAACAAGAGTTCATATACTGTACTGGGCAGAAGGCTGGTCTAGGATCTTGAGATCTAATCCTATTTGCAAATGGCTTGAACAGTAGCTTTGGAAAAATATTTTGATCTCATTAGTTCAATTTCCTGCTTTGGAGAAGAGATAAATATTATTTGTTTATTTTCAGGGGTTCTGAAGGATTATTTAAATGTTGTTTTAAAGACATGTAGCAGAGGGCTACATGCACTGTCTCAGAACAGGAATGAGGTGATTATCTGTTTATTGAGGCATTTATTTATTGTTCCTAATTCTGTAAACTTGGCCAGGCTGATCTGGAGCATTTTACAGATGACAAGATTTTGATAAACTCTTTTTCTACAACCTTGTCAGCAGCTTGAGCTTCCTAGCCTTGCTTTAATCAACTAGAAGAATGAAATAATCTTAATGACTTTGAAGAGCAAATTCAAATCTTGTCAGGCTTATAGCAAGTACACAGTGTCGTTTTCCAAGTGCTGTTTTCTTTGGTTCTTGGAATATCAATTCCCATTTCACATTGCTGCTCTTCACTTCATTCTCCCTTTGTATTTTCAGGCCCTGTACAGTTCTTCCAATACGATAACTTAACTGCTACCTCTAATCATTCACACTAGTTTTTCAAATGCAAGAGTGAGTTGGAACAATCTCTGCAGTCTGACCTGGTGAAAGGAAGAATGTCTACACTGAAATTATTCACAGAAAGTACTTTCATCTGGTTTGTTCTGTTACTTCAGACAGTCACATGATTTCCACTCAAGTAAAGACAACAGTATGTGCCACTGGACAAGCTGTACGTGCTTGTTCAGAGCTGTGTGAAAACCACTGATTTGGTAAACTATCTCTCTGGCTTCAGTCACATTTGTTCTCATTTTCTGAGTTTTACACAGAATTTCGTTTCAGACTCAACTCGAAGATCTTAAACTAAACCTCTCCTGAACAGGGAAGCAAATGTGAGACAGAGGGAAGAGGGGTGAGGTGAATTTTAGGTAGCCTATTTCTCTGACAAATACTGTAACTCATGGGAAAGTTACATGTAATTTACACAATTTTAAAAACTCAGTTTCCTACAAAGGTGTCTCCTGCAAGTTGGCCTTGCGGCACAAGTTCTGACACAGTTATTTGCAGCAGCTCTTGACTAGAAGTGAGGGGTGTAATCATGTTTGTCCTGGTTCTCCTGTGGACAGTTTCAGAGAAACACGGTAATTCTCAGTTCTAATGAATTTTATTCAAATATTGGATTAACCACTGCAGAATAAAATTGCAGATGGTCTTTTTTAATGCAGGAAAACATTTGAAAGTTGATTTCCTACCTGTCCATAAGCCTAGAATGGAGATTCTATTCAGGACAGATGTCTTCTGAGTGCCTGCATGTGGGCTGTAGCCTCCTAAAATTTTCTGCTTTTTATAAGCAGATAGAAGACTGACTTTGAGAAATGCCATGTAAGAAGATCTGTGCCAGTGAGTTCCCAAGTTACTTGGGTATGTGGCCCTTGGCACTCCAAACTGTATCCTGAAGAAATCTCTCTTTCCAGTACTATTTTGGGAAATCAGGCTCCCTGACAATGCTCTGAACTGCACGTAAACTGGTTGTCTAAAGCAGATGGTCTGAATATGACTCTCGGGTCTAATTCTCTGTGATATGCTAGCAAGGCAGAAATGTGGTATAGGGAAAATCTGAACTGCAGTCTATTCTGGTTCACAGGGCAGAAAACTAAAAGCTCTTATTTCAACACTGAGAGTCTCATTCAAGCCTTGACATAATGTTAGCAAAGATTATTTAAGTCTTAAAGTTACTATCAAGGGCAAGAAATGGCAAATAAAAGCCAGAATAAATTTTCTAAAATATTAATATTAACAAGGTAGATATTTTGTGTTGCTTTAGGTCCTCAAATTAAGAATAATTAACTTTTGAGGTGGAAATTTTCATTTGTTGAGATTACTCATTTCTTCAAAATTAGGTACCATTGTAATTCTCTCTAAGTTTGTGTCCTGGATCTGTGATAGCCATTTTAAGCCTATGTGCATGTATTTTAAACTGTATTCCATAAACCAGTGTATAATGAATAGTTCCAACAGTTATTTACTGCTACACAACTTCAAAGAGCAAATCTACAATTATGCTCAGTCAGAACTTGCATACTTCTTTGTAGAGTTGTAAACCAAAAATAGAAGCTCATATGAGGGCTGCATTCTCTTGAAATGGCTCTTGCAATTTAGAAGTTTTTTTTTTAAATAATCTTTTGACTTTCAAGGACAAAGAAAAAAAATCTTCATCAGTTTCACATACCATAAAAAATCCTTTCTAGCAGTTTTTGGCTGTTGTATCTTACACAGAGATCAACGTTGTATCACAAACACCATGAAAAAAGCTGCACATTTAGCAGCCACTTATGCATATAATATCCACCAAATGATTTAGCCATCTATTTTCCATAATTTTGTTGATTCTGTGGGATAACGTAACATTTATTTATAGCACATACATAAAATTTACTATTTTGGCTGAAGCACCTTAGCAGAGTCATCTTTCAGCTTTTCCTTGAGGCTTCAGGTTTCATCACTTTGCTCTTACTGTGGACTAATTAGCCTTTCCCAACAGAATGCTGGTGCTAGAATATGAATGAAGTCCTGCAGCATTCTCTTTCAAGTGTGGGATCACTGGGTTAATCTCTACATGAAACAGTTTGGTTACTGAATGGAAGAGCTGCCATGTGGGCTAAAGCTGGCAAAGTCAATATATTTTAAGAGATTTAGTAAGACATGCTCTTCAGAAGTAGTTTCACAAGAACTGTGTGGTCTGCAATAATTTAATAAATCTGAATTACTGTTATATCTGATTGGAGTGCAGCTTTAATTTCCAACCTTTTCATTTGCTGCATAACAAGGACCTAAAGTAACGGAGCGTAATCTTTCTGGGCTGTCAGCCTGGGAGCTGGCAGAGCAGGGAGCGTGCTACTACAAAAGTTGTACTGGTATATTCCATGTACCACAGTTATTAACCTGTGGTTTCATTATGTTGTCTCTGACAGAGAACAGCAGCCCGATGCAGGTGTCTGTACATGGTGCCTGCACAGGACTCTGAGTTCAGCATCAGTAGGGCCAAGGGTTGGTTTGGGAGCTGAAGTCAACCTGAGGAGGAGCCCTAAATCCCCTTTCTGCTGCCATTTGGGGGTTCAGCCAAGGCCGCACACTTTGCTTCTTCTGTCTGCTTACTGTCATTTGCATGCTTCTTCACTGTTAACATTTTGGGCATCCTACAATGTGCTGGTAACTGAATTCTTCCTGCATATGCCATGTGTCAAGTGCAAAGATTCTCACTTGAGTGGCTTTTCTTTGCTGAATGTCGCAGACCGGCAAAGGGATTTGTGTCTCTGTGCAGGGCACCTGGGTGCCGGCAACAAGGGAAAAACCACATCAATTGCATGAGCATTTTCCTTGGGGAGAGCAGACCTGAGCTGAAGCTGGACTTGTGGCTGGAATGAAAGCTGGCTTCAGCTGAAAGCAGAAGGAATTCATCCTTGTGCCAGAAAGGAGGTGGGCATATCTTGGTGGACAGCTATTCTCAGTGGTAGCTTGCTAGATACTGTTTCTCAGAACAGTCATTTTAATGTTTATTTTTCCATTAGTCATCTGCCTACCCAGCTATACACAATCCTTATTGCCAGAAAGAGAAAACTGTAAAGTGATTACTTCATTTCAAGTAAATATTCTTTGCTCTTATGCTTGTCCACTCTGAAATAATAGTTCAACAGGAGTGACTGAGGTGAGTCAAACTTGTTTTGCCTCATTTCCAAGTAAATTTAACAAAGTGGATTCAAGCATCTAATTCAAACACCACTTAGGTTACCTTCCACTTAAAAGGGTCCATGAAAGAAGCAGCATGATTACAGAGAAAAGGAAAAACCTGTGAAAAAATATGAAAAAGAAGTGGGGATGAAGGACAAGGAGTTTTTAGCACTTCCCTGCCTCTCTTTCTGTACGTACTCAGGCTAAGCACCATCACTATCTATCTGTTAAGTAGCCTAGTGACTAATTTTTAGCTGGAATGCATCTTTCTACCTATAGATGATATTTAGTATTCAAGATATCAAGCGTGGCAATTTTTTGCTTGTTTTGTTTTGGTTTTTTTGGTGTGTGTTTGTTTGTTTGTTTGTTTGTTTCCCCTCAATACAGACTAAAAATATACATTAGCTGCAACGGAAATTTTCCAATAAGCAATAAATCCCACTGTGTTCCTACCACCAAATTTTCATCTGCCCATATTCTGCTTGGTGTCTCACATCTCCTGTCTGCACTGGTGTAGTTGTGGAGGGCTTCCATGAAAGCAAATTTCATTTACAGAAGAGGATAGATGAGAATTCTGATGGGGATTAAAATACATCCTCTCTCCTACAGCAGACAAAAAGTGAGCAGAGGGACTATCCTTCGGAACCTGTGGTTGCAGGAGTGCGGGCAGGGGATAAACCTCTGTGCTCTGGAGCCCAGGGCAGCCTGTTCAGGTGCCTCCTCTTCCCTACTCCAGCTCTTTGCTCCACTCTGACAAAAGCAAGTGAGAGCGGGACAGCAGCCAGCTCTCTGGGAAGCGATATGTGTCGGCTAGGGTATCTATGGATAGCTACACTGAAAGGTTGACAGGATATGTATAACCAAGACGCACATCTTGTACAGGTTTAACCTTTTTATTTTTCTTTATTTGTTTGTCATAAAATAGGAAAGATACCAAAAAGGTCTTGAGATTAAATTTTGAGTTGTGGCTTCTGCTAGACCTAATTTTCAGTACACCTGAAACATTGCAATCAATTTTTTGAATATTTTTTTTTCACTGATTATTTTCAGTAAATTGTCAGTTGTGACTTCATTTTTTCCCATTATGTTATTCTCTAGCACAGAATGAAAAATTCTTACTACATGAAACAAACTTACAAGAACAATTAATCTCCCTATTCAGTATGCAACATAATTTAGTGCTTGAATTACATATTCTGTAATTGTGCATTTGTGTATACAGCTAAATATGTACTTCTCAGTAGAGTTTAGCCTCCTATCAACTTAAGATACAGTAAGTCTACGGTATTTGCATGATGTTTAGACAAATTGGTAAAACTCTAAAATGTGATGATTTAGAAAAATTAATGTGTTTTTCGAAACCATGCTAAGTGTGCACAGAAGGGATCATGAGGTCAACTGAAGTGCTGTTCCTTTTGGCTTCGGTGGATGCTTTGAAGTGTAGCTAAGCAGGGTAATAGTACAGCTTTGTAGTACCGTTGCTAGTTCTGCTGCTATTCTGCACCAGCTCTAAACAAAGTATTTTCAGAAGTGGCAGATCTCTACTACGTAGAGTTTTAGCCCTACTTGATCTTGTAAAATGGTAGTGTCATTATATGATGCTTTTTATATTTTGTCTTTAGTTTCTTAAGTATTGTAGCGAAAGCAGTCTGCAGATTTTAAATTTGAGCTGATGGATAAAATTCTATAGCTGAAGGGACACGAGATGTATGATGGGTTTGAGACTGCAATAGGTCTGTTCAACTGCCTCTGCTAAATGACTGAACATCAGTCAGTAGTGAAATGGCATTATAGGTCTGGGTCTAGTGAGCTGCCAAACAGGTATTCCTTGCGATACTAAGAGATGGGAGTTTTTTGGTAGGAAATATTATTGTACTATCAATCTGCAGATGTTACTGCAATAGATCTGGTGTCTGCTCTTTGGGGATTTAAATAGGAGGATTTAATTTTTGCACTTGAATTCATGTCATGCTTCAGCCTAACTTATAGATTGGAGAGAATAAGAATGGATGAATCAAGTTTTATTATCTTCCACATTGCCAGGTTTCCTATGATGGAAATTTTTTTCTGCTGTCAAGGGCCTCAAATCTAAACTTGATTTTTAACATTCTCATTGGATGAAAATGCAATTGACACAGGGAAAATACTGTCTAAAAAAAAAAAAAAAAAGATTTCTGGAGAAAAAAAAAATAATGCCATAATCAAAAGGAAAAAAGCAGCAAAACTCTAGTGGGAGTACTTGTTAAAGATAATACTATCACACATTGAAAGGAAATTATTAAAAAAAATAATCTTTAAACATGTCATTTCCAAGTACTGACTTTACCTAAGGGCAAGAAGTGAGAGGAGCTTTGCAAGTTTTACCTCCCTTAGTAAAACATCTTTATCAGATGCCTAGCATTTTTAATCTTTAGAACTATTTTTTAAATTTTTGTCTTAGAGTACTATGAGAACCTCAAACAGAGCCATCTTATTTCTCACTTTTCCTATAATTTTTATCACAAGTCACTGCTACAATGAGATTGAAAGAGTGGAAAAACACTGTACCATAAAAAAACCTGTATACCATGCTATATACAAACACCATATACAATACTATATGCTGTTTGTGGAAAGTGATTTATGAATAATGGTGTAGCACGAAATGGAAATGAGTGAATTCTGGCTGCAAATAGCAGGTATTTGCTGTTGTACAAAGCAGGAGAAAATACTTCTGAGGTCTTCAAAATGTCCTACCTGGCGTTCTGGCAAGCCGATGAGCCAAAGAGGATCAAACCACAGGCACTGCAGAGGTGATAGTGTTGTGCACAAATGCTTTGACAGTGTGCTGAGAAAATAATTTGGCTAAATATCGGAAATATATAACATAAGGGCTAAACTCTCTTGACTTCCAGGGAGCTCTGTCAACCTATACAGCAGTATATCTGCTTGCAACTGGTCTTTTCTGATCCTTCAGCTGTGCATTCAGTTTCTTCCAGATTTAGATTCTGTGTATAGAACCAAATAAATTTCATGCACAGAGGAAAATAAAAAGACCCTTCAAATACCTTATGCTGCTTAAGACCTTACTTAGGCTTTATGCTTTGCAGTTTGCAATGACCATTTTCTTCAATTCACTAATGACTTCATTAGCCATTGCCTTTGTCACACACTGGTGTTAGAAAATCAGTTATAAGATCCAGATGATCATACAAAAATGTGTCATACACAAAACAATGCTAACTCACAGGGTTCAAGTAGAAAATGTGCGGTTGAAAGTTTTTTGAGAAAAAGCCCCATCCAATGAGTATTCAGAGAGCTCTGTTAAAAACAAAATGACAAAATAACAAAATAAATTCTCATCATGGGAAGAAGTCACTATAGTCTTGTGCTTTAGAAATAGTAGTATGGACACAGTCCATCAGTCTGACACACCTGCTCATGTATAACCATGGAGTGATCCCAGAAGTCTATGGCTTCGTAGCTAAGTGTGGGTGATACAAGCTGTGGACCGGAGCCTCTGTCTGTGTTACTGAAAAAAGAGAAGGAACACATTGTATACACGTGTATAATGCAGATAATTCCTTGTTTCGCAAAACTGAATAGTCTGGAGAAACACCGTTGGGAGAGGGAAGATGACAATGAAACAGGTGAGAGATTATATTTGCTACAGTGTGTGTTATTTATAATGTAATATAAATATCAGATTCTTATTTTTTTAAGAATGTCTAATATTGATATGCTCTTCAGTTTCCTGTCTGAGCAGGAGTCTTTCATCTGGCTTTTGGTATATTTTGGTTGATACTTAAATTTTCCATTTTTTAGTAAAAAGAAATATAGCATAATAACATTATGGAGTTAAATATGTATTTCATCCTTTTGAAAGACTGCTCATCATTAAAGCCCATCTTTACAGCGGATTGCTCAGGACATGAAACATGAGGTTTCAAGATGACATTGCTGTGCTGTAGAAAGTCTTTATAAAAGGGCAGGTGTAAGAAAAGTTTGATCTGTGATTACTCTAACCAGTCACATTTGTCTGCTAGCTTTAAAGCTTCTTTTAATCACAGGTCATAGTCTTTTATGTGCATGGCTACCTTTCATCCCTTCTCCAAAATTCTCTTCTCTGCCTTCTTTACATGCCAAAAATATAATTCTCAGTCTCCTAAAATCCACACATCAGACATCTTTATCTGTGTATTCATAAATAGTTTTACAATTTTAACTTCAAATTATTTCATTTTAATTCTAGTCTTAGTACAAGTAGTGACCGAACTCTCGTTTTTAACCTTTGTCTTTGCTTTTTTTTTCCCTATATATCCCTAAGGTTTGTTTTTATTGCTCATTGTGTAATTTTATTTTATCTGCTCATCACATTTTTAAAAGAGCTAGCAAAACCTTTTAATGACTTGTTGAATGCTAGCATCTTTCAAAACTATAAAGCACCTCTAAGTGAACTAGATTCTGTCATTTGGACTAGCATGCTGTGGACATCTCTGCTCTAGTGCTGATGCCTTCTCTTGTCTTGTTTCTATCTATCATAGCTGACACTCTTAATCTCATGTATATTGTTCTGATTTCACTGGTGTTACTTTTAGAGTGAAATGCAGTCTAGTATAAGGTAGGCCAATGTGTTCTCATGCCTTACTCTCTGTGTAAGGATCCATCCAGGCAGCAAAACAGAGCACAGTTGCAATGAATCAGCATTAGGGGACCTGAAGGCTGTGTCACAAACCTGATGGAGCTGTTGATCAAAGCAGTGACTTGGTTTGGTTTTGGAGTGTGTGGCATAAAGGGCAGCAGGTTATAGACAGCTGACATAAAAAGCCATACTGCTATGTCTTTAACACCTTTTTTTATCTGAATTTGTCCTTCATTGTAAGATATGGACCTGCTGAGAGACTATTAGAGCTTTTTAAAAAACTCAGTCCCTAGCCTGCCCATCCATACCATTTATAATTTAATCCCTATGTTGTAATCATCTCTAACAACAGGAGCCTTAGAAAGTAACTGTCCATTAAGTGTTCATTGCAACAGAGCAAAAGTTACGCATTTCATTACAAGTATTAAAACCTGGGCCTAAATTTGGAAAACGTACCTGATCTACAGATGTCTGATTCATTCAGTCAGAAGTACTTGGTATCAGGGATCAACTGATGGAAATTAGAAAAACAATAGGTGGCTCTGAGCTTTTTCATTTCCTTTTTCTTCTACCCAGTTGACAGCAAAATCCTACAATAATAGAGTGAGCTACAATGGCATCTAATGATTTTCTGGGAAGCAGGGAATATACTTCAGCGGGGAACCAGAAGCCATGTCATACTGATGCTTGATGTGCTGAAGTTTAAAACCCAAATCTCAGCAGTCAGTGACTAAGACATGCTGAGGAAGAAACAAGAAGTCCTGCATTTATTCACCAACTCATATTTTACTGAAATTTGTAACATCCAAATTTCAGAACACTGAACAACCAGACAGAAAGGTGGAGAGGTTAATGCCAATTTTAATCCAAATGAGGATTACAGCCTTTAGAAAGTTATTTCTTAGACATTATATCAGACACCTTTGCCTACTCAATTTAAGCAAGTTTCCTAGGCTGTTATTTTCAGTAATTTGAAATGAAAAGACTTATTTAGTCTTTTTAAAAACAAAGGTTTAAAACAAATGTATTATTTCATGTGACCAATTACTAAACCAGCTCTGGAGGAACAAAGGGGCAGGAAGGGCAGCCCTTCCACAGAGCTGCACTCCCTGGACAGCTGGAGGCTGGGCCCAGGCTGCACCCTCAGCTCTGCCAGCTCCGGCTCCTGACAGCATGGGCGGCTTTCCACAAGTCACCCAGCCAAGACAGGAGTCTTTGGCTTTAACCTCAGGGCTGGTACCTCATCAGATGGCTTCAGCATCCAGGTTACCTGCAGAGGGCTGGCAAGCGCAACGCAGGACACAGACAGTGCTGTGCACCTCTGGGGAGGGAGCAGGAGGCAGGAGATCTAATCTACAGCATCCAAAATGATGCTAGATGCTTGTGTTTTGATAGCCAGGACATTGTTGTCTCTGACAATCAGATAATACCATCAAAAATAGAAAAAGAAAACTATGTTTTGAACAGTACTACTTAGTTTACGTCACCTGTAATAAGACTGGGTTTAATCCTATTATCTTCTGTAAGCAAGAAGTCAGGTCCAAGATATTTACCAATGAACTCATATATACTTCTTTCTTACAATAGATAAATAAATAAATAAACTCTTCTATCTAGCTATTTATACGCATTTGAAAAATATCATTCTCCCCTGGTGCATTCCTTCATTTATTCAAACCAGACTTCTCCATCTGTATATCAATGCCATTATGGAAAGATACATTTCTCTAAGTAGAAGACAAACATCTTTGAATGTATACTAGTAAATATGGAGTGGGTTTTTTTTACTTGCTTTCTTCTACCTTGTTGGTTCAAATAAAGCACACAGCTGTTAAAAAGACGTAGTCTCTATACAGTACCTGCTAAAAATGTTTGCTGCTTTATTAGAATGAAATATGTTGAATGACTAAAATGTATTTATGCATGTTCTGATACATACAGGTGTAAAAATAACTATGAGTACATACTTTTTTATATGTGAAAGTGTAGGGTGTTTTTCTTGTGCGTTGGCAGTTGCCAAATATAAGTTTTAAGTGTTTTAAGAGAACAGTCTAGAGCAAAAACTTGATCTCTTAAAACAAATGTTTTTGTACCTGCCTTTATAAAAATTATTATCCTTTGTATTAACTACCCGATTTAGCAAGTTGTGGATATGAGAGTGGCAGTTACAGTTGCATGCTGAAAAAAAACTGTGATTTTTTTCTATTTGTTTGGCTGCTCTCTGAAATGTATCTTCTTTTCTACTTCTCAAACTTCAAGCAAAAGGTCTGGGAAGTCTGTGGAACCTTAGGTACATAAGAGTGCCACATTGACTGTGATTCTTAATATTTTAATATTCTTATGGGTATTGAATCATTTTGATGTGCAGGAATTTGCATGCATGACTCCTTATACATGATGTTGATTATATAGTCTTAAATTTTAGTGACAGATGGATTGATCCAATTTGGATGATGATGTGCTAATTTGAATAAAATGACAGGTGTACTTCATGCATGATGCAGAAAGGCTATGTTATATTTGTTGCAAGAGAGGATGTAGTCATATGGTATCTCAAATACATTTTTTATACAAGAGCATACTTTGTGAGTTGAAAATCTGCAGGAATGACATGTTGGTATGGAAGAACTGTGTTGACTTTCACAGTTCTAATGTGTATCTTGTATAGATAAAACTTTTGCCTCAGTTTCTTTATTTGCAAAAAATATACTTAATTATCCAGTTAGACATAATAACAGAGTGCAAGTACAAAACAAATTTAAATAACTTGCAATTAAATAAATTACAGTATTTGGGCTTTGGTACTGATAAAATGGATAAATCATGCCATCAAAAGTTTAGCATATTTCTAGCTGAACTTATTTGATTTCTGAATAGATTTTTGAAGCTTTTATGTAACAAGCGAAGCACACTGCTGGCATGAAGATTTATTACATCACTTAACTCTTAAATGTCTAGCACCATAATAAAATCAGCAGAGAGAACAGAGCCATAGCTCCCTGCTAGGGAGCAGTTGAGGTACTTACTGGGTGTAGGTGAGACCTGTGCTCTGCGACTTGTGTCATTCCCTGGAGTCCTTGCTCAGCACCCTGCCCACCAGCCACTGGTATCCTTGGAACTGTTCTACTCCCCAAGTATCACACAGCTGTCACAGCCACCATTACATTTTTTTTTTTGTTCTAAGGAGAGAAAATTAATATCTCCATTTTCTGCACAAGTAGGGAAGATACGGCAGATTCTTACAAAAAATATCATAAAGCTCTGATTCCTTGGACAGGATTAGAGCACTCCTTTTTTCATGATTGGTGCTTGTGATCTGAGAACAAAAGCTCTTTTGTGCCTAATCTGTGTTAGATGTTTCTTGGGTCACAGTTGCAAACGTGTAGGTCAGGGAATAAAGCAAAGCATGCAATACCTGGGCACCCATCAGAAATGCCTATTAACACCTCCTGGAACATTAATGAAGTGTAAAATTGAGGATGTGAATGTTTGTAAATTGAGAGGTCACTGAAGCTTTTATAGTGACAGCTTTTATTCTGTCTTATAGTATCAAGGGAGCAGTGAAAAATATTTAAGCAATAAGAATTAAGCCGAATAAATAGCCAATATGAAGTGGAAATAATTTTATAAAAATACCGAAGCAGAATTTCAATTAAAAATTGGGATATGTCTACCCTAGATCACTTACAGGTGGTGATCTAGAAGCAGCAACCTTTTTGAATCCTAAAGCATTATGTAAGTTCAGGTTTCTCCTTTTAAAATTTCTTTAAAAGCCTAAGGGTAGATATAAACTTCAACACAGTTAATCTGAAAGATCTTAACATTATGCTTTAATATTACATCAAAGATACAATAACACTGTAAATTTAACCACTATGTCTTTTCAAATAGAAGTTGTATTATGTCATATGATGATTTTTGTCAGGAAATAGATTTAAACTGATGAATGAAATATTTTTAATTGTTCACTTTAAAAAGATTGAAACAGAGATAAAAAATACATATGTTAGGAGCCTGTTTCAAGTTATTAAAATGAAGACAGTAGAGAGTGAAAATAAACTATGGGAAACCTACTTTTCAAGTATTCATGAATGGTAGCTCAGTTTATTGAATGGTTACTACACTGGTTTCCTATTGCAAAGAGGTGAATTACAATCCTGTTTCAGTTGACAAGTGGAAATTATATGCTGATGATATCAGCCTTTCTGTTCTTCATTCATCTGTAGAAATCCAATTTGTTATACCTGCTGGTATGGGCAAGGGATTACAACACAAGTGTGGGCTGAGGTGTATTTTCTGAACTATGGAACATTGTGCCTCTGCTTACAGCCTAATGTTTGTTAACTTTGCTGATCAGTAAAACATCTGTTCATGGGTGAAAAAAATGGAAATGTCGTCTTCTTCAACTGAATTGGAGTAGTGAAGCTGACAGGATCAGACATCTTCCTCTCACCATAGATGATGCTTTAGACTGAATTGGAAAGAGAGAAGGTTAATGGTTGGAAACAAAAGGAAATGTAGCAGCAGATTTGGTTTGATCTTCATTTCTGTTACCTGTTTGTTTGGTTCTCAGAGGTTGTTGTGTTC
The DNA here is from genome assembly GCF_963082525.1 of Nesoenas mayeri. Classification (NCBI taxonomy): domain Eukaryota; kingdom Metazoa; phylum Chordata; class Aves; order Columbiformes; family Columbidae; genus Nesoenas; species Nesoenas mayeri. Next base: position 15,540,919 of record NC_137554.1, on the reverse strand, counting down.
AGATTGAATCATTTTGTGCTCAAATGGAAAGGCTATTTCCTACATGGGCTTGATGGGTCCAAAAGGAGTAACATTTTCCAAGAGTGTATTTCCCAATGGAAGAGTGCTTCTGATCCTACTTGAATGAATGAGACATGAGAGTTGTAGGGGCTGCCCAGCTGGCAGATTAGGTGTTTTTACAAAGTCAGAGAGGAGGAACTCATTGTATTAGTGCTTGTAGCAGGCAGTGGTATGATTTTCATTGTGATTACTTTGAGCATAAAAAGCTAATTCCTATGATCATCCTTTCAACCTTTTAAAATCTTGAAAGATACTCAGCACATTAACATCTATTTTCTGGGAGCCATGACTATTACTTGTTTAGCAAATTGTTTTGGTCAGGATGTCTAATCTATGTAAACAGATAGGAAAAGAGGAAAATAAATTTATTCAAAAGGATGATAATATTAACCTAAATAATTAATGTGTCGGTTTTTGAGTAACTATAGTGGGAAGTGTCAGTAAAACTAAGCATCTATATAGAACCCAGCAGATGTTCACACCAACCACACCAATTTTCCTAGCATTTATCTTTTTATTTCCCTTATGTTTAAATATTAAACATATTGTTTGGTATGTTGTACAATTAAGATAAAAAGGAAGACAAATACTCAATATTCAGGTAACATATGAACGTTGTCTTTTATTCTATTAAGTAGAGAATGAATTTTATATGAGTAATATGCATGTCTCCATTGTCAGGTTCTTGTGTGAAGCTTCTCTAAATAGCCTGATCTAAAACAGAAAAATCAAACCTAGCATAACTCCTGAAGTAATTTCATATTTTTCTTAAATTATCCATGACCTTATAATCCATGTTTTATTACTGCTGTGCACAATTACTGTTGTAGCTGTGAAGTCTCTTTTCTCCCTTCATTTCAACTAAAAAAGCCCCAAAACTCTAATTAATCAAGATACATCAGTCAATCTATTTTGTTGTAATATCTTGTTTAGTTGGCATCTTTTAAAGTGTTTTTAAGCATTTGATTAAGTTATCTGCTGAGAATGTCCCTGCTGTTAGGTTTTCATCATCAATGTTGTTCCAATACCTGATCAAGCATGAAGGCTTTGTTGTTTGAACTAACAACAGAACTGTAACAAAAATTTCTTTTCCTTTAACTGCCAAGTGCATGGAAAGGGCAGAAATTATTAACCAAATGGCTTAAGCAGAAGTTAACTCACCTAAAAGTGATTTGGGTTCTTCTCAGATCTTTCAGATTTGAATACAAACAGGATTTTCTCTTGCACTTGAAAGAAAAGCTGGCTGGTAGATATGACATGGTCAGGTGCATGAAGGAACAGTCATTATCCCTCTAGTATTGTATTGCACAGCCTGTTTTCCAACACAATAGCATAAAAAGAAATATGTTCTCATATTTTCATCAGTTTGATAAGCTCATCTCTTGTGCTCCTCTGAATGAAATCATCAAGCATTTTAAAATGTTAAAAGGTTTTAAGAGGGATAATTTGATATACCCTTTTCATGATTTCTTTGCAAGTTAACTGTTGTTGAGATCTGTAGATCACTTTTATTGTTCACTTTGGTAAGTGCCTTATAACAAGCATACTACTAATAATACTACTTTATTTCTTCATACTCTTAAAAGTAGTTTTGCTATTGACCTAAATCTGCATCCTTACCAGCTGCTGAAAATTACTTTCTGCTCCCTGCTTGTCTCCCTCACCAGACACCTTAGAATATGAGTTTGGTAAATTTGCATATTGCTTTTTTATTTCTTTGATATTTGGTGGGTTGATCACCTTTTGGACAGAGGAGGAAAATGCATATTCTATGAATGTATTTGCTATTCTACCAGATAGGCCTTTATGAACATCAGATCTTCTATGCTTTCCCCACTTGGACATGATTCTAAGCAAGCACGTCAGATTCCCTGTTTCTGTTTTTTAGTGCTAAGATAGAGTTGTGTTTTCTATCAAGGAAAATACTACACATTGATGCTATTATGTATATGAATATTGAACTCTCATCCGCTGTCTCTTCTGTTGCAAAACATTTTTCAAAGAAAGTAGAAAATTCACTGCAAATCATGATGAAACAGTTTTTGATTTTTTTTCTGCTATTATGTCTCTGACAGAGTGTCTTTGCTGTCTGCTTGTTTTGGATGCATGCTTTTAGGCATGTACAGTCATATTGAAGTGTTAACATTTGGTAGAGTCTTGTAAATTTAATCTAGATTTCATGTGGGATGTGGAAATCAATAGGAAAATATATCTGTGTTTACATAAAATGTTTTAACATCAAATAACAAAGGTCTATTGGTATGGCAAATGCCGGATAAATTCAATGAGAAATGTGAGACGGTAGTGCAAGGACTTGAAAACATTCTCATGTCACAAAATGTCATGTTAAATCATATTTTGTAATGAGAGAATAATGCAATGATAACTGCACATTATGTTCCATAGGGTAGTTGATTTGGGACCAAGTATTGACAAGACTGTATTGTCCATAGTGTTTTGTCCTACTGTCAGTTCTGGGAAGAAAATATAAGGCAGGTTAAGATGTATGCGTGGTTATTTGATTAAAAAAATCTTCTTCTGGAAATCAGCTATAACTCTTCTTCTATTACATCTTGCAGTTGTTTCGTTTGTGGATTTGATAGAACTGCTGTATAAAATTACAGATTAGCAGTGTTGCCATATTACAACAACATATTTCATTTTCTCTAACCATTAGAATGACTGAAGTTGTTGTTTACATGCATCCTAGGGATGCACAGATATGAAAGGTGAAGATAAGCGGTACAACAGGGGCAAATGAGCACTAACTCCATTACATGCTATTTTTCTGATTTTAAAAGTAGAAAAATAATTTTGTAAAAAAGTAAGCTGTATCTTTATTTACTTTAATTGTTGTTCCTCTGTAAAATTGTTCTAACCCTTTTATTTTTCAAGACAGTTTCATTAATTTCCTGAGTATCAGATTTGAACTTTGCTAATGTCTAAGTTTTCCTTTTTCAGTCTTCAAATGTTTTCTTGTAGCTGTGTGTATCTGTTCAGATACACACTTAGGCAGAGAGGGTTATGAAACTGAAATGCCTTCATAAAGTGAAATTAAACTATTTTGTGAAAATGCTTGGAATTATCATGGCCTACTTGGATCCAAGTTGGGAACAAAACTATACATTATTGACAGTGCTCTTTTGCTCTTTTTATTTGTTTTGTTTGATTTAGTCTTTTGTTCCATCTATTTGTGTCTGGTTATACTGAACTGTGCCACTAAAAGAGAGAATCAGCCTCAATATTGAGCAGCTATGTTTCTAACAGTCACTACTACAGCAGCAATAATGAGGATCTCATCTATTACCTAATAGCTTTGATTTCACATGTTCCTAAAGTGTTTTAGTAACTTAAACTTTAGTTTGGGATTAGTTCAGCTCATTCTGAATAAAGCTTCCGCTAAGATTGAAGAAATAATAACTTTATTTGTTGAAGACAAAATAAAAGGAAACATATCTTACATGAGAATTGATAGGGGAATTTCGGGTAGAAGGGGAAATTAATTCCTCATTTAAAATTCAAGTATGACATTGCTCTTACTGCACATAGTCTGAAAATGCCGCAGACAATGATCACAGAAGTGCACACTTTCATGGGATGCCTTTTCCAAGAACAGAGCCTTTCTCCTGCACTGTTCGCCTCTTCCTGCAGTGGGCACCCAGCACTTGGCTCCTGGGAGCAGAGATGGCTGCAGTCCTACTGGTTGAGATACAATATCTTGTGCTTCTCTTCAGTCTTATAAATGAATGATATAAAAATCTAGATAGATGTTGAGCATCAACTTTAAAATACAGATGTGGAAGCTGACACAGATTGGGCTGAGAAGCGTAATAGTAGCAAAAGGCCATGTATTACAGAAACTGCTAATACTTAAGTATATAGAGGAAATGCCAATCTAAAACTAGGCTGAAGAATATCAAGTGTTTCTAAAGCTTTAAATAGATTATTTTTCCATTTCTGACTCTTTCAGCACTGAAGACTGTACAACAGCCAGATTCTCAGTTTGATCTGCTGTTATTACCTTAGAAGCCTTTTATTTGAACACAGCATCCTTCAGCCATTCAACAGAAGACCTTGAACTCTGCTTCTACTCATAGCAGAGGTTATGCTGAGAATAGTTTTAATAACATTTCTTTTCATCTAGTGATGCTTCTAGAATATATATGCTACTAGTTTCCTTGGAGACTAACATGCAGTCAGCACAATGGCTCTATAGCACCTGTAAATCAAACTTCAAAAGAAGACCCTGTCCTTGTTAGTGGAAATCGTATGCATGATAGGGAAAGAAGAGTATTTTGCTTTCTACTTGTCTTCCAGAGGATGGAGATAGCGGTAGTCCCATATAGAAACTGGAGGTCTAGGGACTGCGAGATTGTCAGATGGTGGAGGCTGGGCAGACTGTGTAGCAGAATTCAGACTGACTAGCGACTTTATCAAAATATAGCACTGGGCTGCATTTAATCTGTAGGCAATAAGGCATTGTTTTGCAAGTGGTGGATGCAGTAGTTATGAAGGTGATGGTGTAAATATCATTAACTGTTTAGATCTGAAGATATTTTAGAAATTCTAATCAGCTTGAGCATCCCTTTAACAACTTCTTCCATGCTATCATAGATCTTGCTATATTCACATATCCCTTTTATTTACCCTTTCTGCATGAAGAGATGAGTTTGTATCAGTTTTCTGCAACTCAAGTACTTTATCTTTCTCCTCTGTACTTTACGGTGTAGTTAAGGGATATATCCTGATGGTTTCTTATTCCTTTCCATTATGTTGATGTTTTAAAATGTTATTAGTTATCGCAGTTAGAAATTTGGTCAACATTTAGCTTCCCAGATTTGCTCTCACACAGAAAAAAAATTAAAGGATATATTTGCTTTTAGATCAGCTACAGATTGAAAAAGGGCTGAAAATAAATAATTGGAGCCTTAGCTGGGGAACAGGAAACGTACTGCAAGTGAGGGAAAAAGGCTTCCCATTGGAACAGACCCATGGGAATTGAGTCTCACAACACTGAGTCAAATAACCATAATATATGTAATCCTTATGATTCCTGCTTTTGAACCAGTATTGTTCCTGCCAATGTCAACATCCACATTTCCTGTGGCTTCACTTTTAGGGACAAGTTCTCTAGAGTAAATCCAGAGCTAAAAATTGCTAGCTGTAGATACAAAAAATTTAACAAACGTATTGAATGCCCTTCACATTCTATGCAAATTTTAAGACTGTGACCCTCAAATATTTGATTAGATAGTGCTGTGAGCTGCTCATCGGCTGAGCCTGCTGACTGAAGAGATCCTTTTGTCAGCTTATCCCTTGCATTGTAAGCAAGATGGGTAGTGGAACCCCCATGGTGAGAGTAAACAGTTATTCCAGCTTATCATGGCATTTCCAAGTGAAAACAGAGTGACACAGTTACTTACTGTGTGATTTCATAATCCGTAACTTCAGAATCTGCTATATTATTATCTACAACAATGAGCAATGCTACAACTTAATGCGATCAGATCTTACGTGTAGTCATAGGGCAGTCCTAATTCTCGTGTTGTTTCCTGCAGCCTTCTGTTGTACTTCAATGCTGTTAGGACATGGCCATCTTTTCTTCTCCATCAGCTACTCCTGAAAGACTTCTAGGAGTTACATAGAATGAATTAGTTTCAGCCAGTAAGAGGCTTTGTCGTGTCTGCATGATAAAGTGCATATCTGCAAAGCGAATTAGTCCTCACTTTGCATTTCCTCCCACATATTGCAGTTTTCAAAATGCTTCAGTCTAGCTCACATCATTGAGTGGATGCAGGTATCAGAGTTTTTGTTAGCAGGTTGGCTTTATTCCTAGCCTAGAAACTGTCTGGCCAGATTTAATACTATCCAAATAGCAGTGCCTCCCATGAATTATGTGAAGTGCATTGTAATTTGTAATGTACTGCTAAAGACCATCCAGATGTTGCCTCTACATAGAGGACCGCACAGCCAGTCTACCAATACATACTCTACAATATCTTTTCTAACATGGTTGGGGTCACCTGAACATAATCATGTGGCAACTGGACATCTGAGTAGATGCTTGGGAAGATCCTTTAATGTCCTTTGGAAGAAAGTCGCAAGATGATGATCATGGATTCCAGAAAACCTCAAATGTCTTATAATCCTCTTGCAGCCCAAAAATCAGGCAGTAAGAAAAGGTGGAATATAAGTCAGGTGAGTTGTTTCTCAGGCTGATTTCAGCATCCTTAGTGGTAGCCATTCTATCTTCACAAAAACAACACACAAAGCACAGCTCAGCTGTTGCTGAATCACGAGGCTGTCTCTTCTCAATTACCCTCTGGATGTCATTCAGTCCTACATACTTATTTCCTATTTCCACTGTCATTTTATTTTTACCATTGGTTACTACAACACTCAATGAGCATGCACACACTGTTGCTAAGAACTCTGGTTTGTGACACGCATCAGGATACAATATTCTACCAGAAGAAATTAAAGATGTCCATCACAAAATATAATGTTTGGAAGTCATTGACATAGGCTGAAAACATAAAATCCCAAACACAGCTTGTCTGTTAGACAGAAATGAGACATAACTGATGATTTGGAGAGCCTACAATGAATGTAGCACTGATTAAATGCAAAAGGCTTTCTAGAAATTAATTAGGATTATATTGCCCCCTATGTCCTGATTCTGTAGCTAGATGAATCTAGGCTATTTGTGAACTTACATGCATACTCTGAGTGTTTTTATTTACTAGTCAGAATGACAACTTCTATTAGTCACAGCCACATTTTTAAGTTGTTAGGTATGAAAATAGTTAGCACATTATAACACACATGAAACTCTTTTAAGAACTTTAATTAAATGTTCAACATAAAAGGGTTTTGTCTTGCCTTGATGTACAGGCAGAACTCCCATTAGTATCAATAGAACTTACATATGTTCGATGAAAGGAAAAGGGGATGAGAGTTTGTAGGGGGGGAAACTTGAAAGCAAGTGAGTTTCTTAATTATAAGTAAGATTTACATTAATAGATGTTACAGATATTCCATGGGGAAAAAAAAAAGAAAAAAGAAACTCACAGTTTATACTAAGTAAACAAATTATTTTAAGTTAATTTCTTTATATAATAGCTTGTTTCTAATTTTTTTGTTTTCATGTATTCATATATTTTGTAGTACCCACAGATATTATCTAGATGGAGTTTTCGTTGTTTTTGGTACTGCATAAATATGTAATGAAATTACTGCCCCAAAAATATTGCAGTCTTAATTTTATTTATAGCCTAAGCAATTCCTAAAGATGTCTAGAACACTGAGTGCCTATGTAAGTAAAATATTTCTTATATGCTTCAGTGAAATATTAAATAAACTACTTTTCCTTACTGGGTCTGATTACATAAGATAACCACTCACACTTCCCCCTGTATATTAACATGTATTACTAATATGCCCCTGGAAAACCATATATAGAAGGAATATAATCTATCACTTAGCTCAAGGATCTGTATTACTTACTAAAAGTTAAAGCTGACAGAACAAATCTAGTTATTCTAATTGTAAGTTGAATAAGCATTTTGACTCTTGCAATTTTTCAATTGTATCCTGCCAGAAAAAAAAGCATTTCTTTCTCATCTAGCTAATAACTGGCTGAACAGGATTAATTCACAGCCAATTTCAACAGTAAAGAGAGTCTGTAGTATATTTTCCAGAATGCAACAAAATTCTGGTCCTGAACAACTCTAAATCAGGAATTTCTATAATTTGATTTTTTTTTCCATTATTAGAATAAAAATCTTGTAGAGATGGAATATTTCTGAATATTAAAAAATAATTTTCAATAGATTATTACTATAATGATACTTTACTACTATAGCAAGGTATACCTTTCCTTTTTTAATATCTTATGGAACAGCATTTAAAAACCAAATTTCATATGCAAATGTTTTCATGCTGCTGTGGTTGATGTTGCCATTTGTGTGTGTATATGTTGATTTACATAATCCATGGAAAGATGTCAAACCTGAACCCGTAATCTATCTAAAATAATGTATTAGTTACCAATACAATTTATCACAAAGGGAAATAAATATATGATTCCTCTTTGATTTTTGTATCAAAGGATTGTGTGGTGGGTTGATCTCTTTGGTGTGGCTTATTAAATAATACCAAGTGTATGAGATGCAAACGAGTACCATTTCTAACTAGCCACTTTGTGCTTTTTGCAGGACTCTGTTGGGCAGCAGTGACTGTGAGCTGCTTTGTACCTCCTGCATTTTGCTGGCAGGATGGTAATACTAGGGCAATGCTGGTGGCAAATACCAGCTGTTGGCCTCCTCCCGTTATCCTCTATACCCTTCTCTGTTTCCACTTGCTCCTTACAGCAAGAGGCTGTAAAAGTAGCAACAGAGACTCGTTTTAGCAATTCTTCTCTATCGTGCAAGTCCTATTAAAACAGTAATATAGTATACTTTAAAATCACTGGCACAAAACAACAAAAAAAACCCCTAGCAACAGCAAAAAAAAATTATTTACAGCCAGTCACCAGATCAGTCAGTAACAGGAGATTGTTTCGCTGGATCATCAAAGCCAGCAATGACTGGGGTCTGTTTCTGAGCAACTCTGTCCTGTATGAAACTCATTCCTCAGTCCTGTTTTTCAAAAGCTTCCAATATTAGACACGAAAAAAAAAAAAAAAGGTCAGGAAGACAGCTAAAAAAGACTTGTCTTTAAAAGTGTTCATAGAACTAAGCATCTAATATATTTGTATTCATGATGTCCCTAATGCTGGTTGATCACCAGAATCAAGAGAAGCTAATTTGCCCAGTATGTGCTGGAGACAGAAAGAAGCACATATAAAGTGAGAAGTTTCATAAAACATTGCTCATTTACCTCCAGATTAGATATTTTTTGCATCTCGTTTATGCTATTAATCCTGATGCCAATTAATTGAACTGCAAAATTCATATTGATGCTGTTGTAACTAACATTTTCCACTCCAGGTATGCATATTTCAGTGTTGTGAGCCTTGGCCATTGCTTTTTTTTTGGTCATATTTCGTTGGAAGGCTTGCATATTAATGTAACACCTTTTAAAATTTTTTTCTCACACTAAAAATGTTTGCATTTAAATAGATGTATAGAGCATGAAGTGCAAGTTGAACTGAACTTTTCTTTTTTTAATAAATTGGGCCTAAATAATTGGGATGTAAAGATTTGCTTCCATTACCATATGGTTAATGAATCTATATAGCTGTCAGTTTTCAGTACAGTTATTGAAATCCAAGCTCACTAGCTGAACTTGCTTTTAAACTACGAAACTTTAAAAATAGAATTGGAGGATGAAATAAAAGGATTTCAAAAGCATTTTTTCAGCAAATGGAATTAAAAATCTAAAAAAAAAAAAAAAAAAAAGACAAAGAACACAAAGTATTATTGAATGTTGAGTGCTCTTCATTTTCTAGGATAGCTGCTGGAACAAGCAGTGTGATTCTTACCCTCTTCACTAAGCAGCAATTGCAGAGTTAATCAGTCTCCAGTATTAGTTGCTGGGTGGCATTTACTTTTATAATAATAGAACTGTCTCTAAAATGGAAGCAATGTGGTTCATGGTTGTGTACCTCACCTTTTGAGGCCAGGAACAGTAAAGACTCTCTAAAAGGGTTTAAGCAGAAAGTTAACTAAAAACATTTTGCTGTGTCCCAAGTATGTAGTTTGTTCTAATTTTGGAATGGCAAATATCAAGTAGAAGTGATGCAGTGCCAGGGTGGTGATGGTGACTCAATATGCACTACTCACTGTAGAGTAGGCTGTGAGAAAGCATTTCTTTTCAATCACACTCGGGTGCTACTCTTCTGACTCACTGCATCTTGTAAATGGAGAAAGAAACATGAGCCATTTTCATAAGTGCCATGTTATTCAATTCCAGCAATGCCTGGAGTATTTGCTCAGTTACTGAGCTCTTTGAGGAGTTAAGCCCTTTCTTAGTAGTAATAGTAGTGATGCATAATAAAGCTACTGGTATTTTAGATATAACTGTGGGAGCAAGTGCCACGCTTGAGCAATAATAACAGTAATAGCAAAGGTAGTAGTTTCTTATAACAGAAATGAAATCTCATCTGTGGCTCCTTTACGTATGTTTCAAACAAATACAAAGCACATACACAGCATTAAAAAGAGTTTTAGTGAGCTACTTACCATAAAAATAATTTTAATCTGGTTCCATTGTGAATGCTTGGCTAATTGAACAGGGAAACACATAAGTAGTGATCCAGTGAGCAAACATGAGATGTCATTCATTTCAAGGAAAGCCATTTGTTTCAGCACCAACATTAGCTGCTTTCTGAAGAAACTTGATTGTTATCTCATTTCCTTTTTACATCAGAAAAAGAGAGTTATAATTCTGTGGTAATCAATTGTTATGATATAATATAAACAATTCACATATAATTTAGGCTTTATATATGAAAAGTCTTAGTTGTGGCTATCATTTCAACAGTTGCTCACATCTGGGGAATGTTGAGCACGACAAGACTCATTACCCGCATGGAACAGAGAGATATTTCTGAGCTTCTGGAATGGAAGATCTGGGCCTCTTGAAATCAGCTTCACAATTGCTTTGCAGTGGCCTGCCTAGAGTAGCAGGGATCTTTTTTTTCTCTAATTTCAGAAACTACTGATTATTTTACCATAGAAGTGTCAGAGATAATGTGTGGAATTCCGCTTAACTCTTCTTCTGAAAATTTATTAGTTTACTACATTGATGTTTTAAACAAAACAGCTGTGTTAAGTAATTGTACATTGTGTTGCAGAGATGGTCAATGGCTGAGTTGTAATTGATATGAGTTTCTTTAAAATTTTCCCTTGAGAACCCTATCAGTTCTCAATAGTCACTTTGTTCCTCTGTTTTTTTTTCCCCACACAAACTCTGCCCTTCGCTTTGTCTTTTTATCCAATTTTTAGAGTAGAGTCCATAATAGTCAATATGCTGGAAGACCTCTTTGGAAGAGGTCTTTGGAACAAATTTGTAAGCAGTTTATTTCATTTTGTAAACTGAGTGTATAGATGAAAACTGCAGAGCAGATGGAAGAAATGCTATTACAGATTTGTAAGCAGTGCCATCAAAAACATTGCTACTTAGTGCCTGGAAAGATTTTGCCCATGTTTCTTGTCATTGGAGAGACTCTTGCTAAGGATGGGTGACCTGGTTTTAAAAGTGAGACAAGAACTATCTTCTAGAAGATTTTTTATAATTGCTCTTAAACTATTTTCTTGTTCTGTTGCCTACTGTCCATTATGTCTCATTGAAGTTCAATGTAGTGCTTTGGTAACAGGTATCAACATGCCAAAATATAGACTAGCTCAGTGAACGGAATAATTTAGCAGTCTGTTTACTAGAACTGAGGATGCAGCTCTGAGGACCTTTGTTCTGTTTTGTGTTTGCTTTATTTTTCTCCTGGTTGTGAACTGGACTCCAGCTGAGCATTTCAGAGGCTGAGCTTTCGAGCCTCCCTTTCTACACTATGGATGGTTGGTGTTCTTTTGGTGTATGGAGTTTTTTTTTGCTTGTTTGGTTTTTGTTGTGTTTTGTTTTTTGGGGGGTGGAGGGTGCTGTTGTTGTTTTGTAGTATTTTTTGTTGTTTTGTTTGGTTTTTTTAATTATTATTTTGTTTTCCAGTAATTTAAGGTAAATCAGTTTCAATATTGAATTGTGACTAGAGTATACCTTTAGTGAATATGTGCTCATGTATGAAAATTGTTCCTCCTAGAACAAAGCTGAAGTTCACTTCAAAGAAAGCTGACTTTTATGTATTGTTTCAAGACCACAGGACTGTGAAAATATTCCACTGACTGATAAATATACTGTGTGTACAGAAGATGCAGAGGAGTCTTATTTTTCTGACCTCTGCTCTGAACTCTTAAGCATAGCCTGGAGCTTTCCTGTATGACCTTAAATCTTTTTCCATTTGGAATTGAAATTCTTCACGGAGAAATGAAGAAGGTGAGACAGATTGAGAAGAAATTCAGATCAGGAGAAGTGGTGGTTCTTTACAGTTTCCTTTCTGAGTTATTTTTACAATGTGAATGTCTATAAATTGAAAATAGACTCAAATATTGTTCTAGATCTGCTTTTGAAAAGCAGAGTTTTTGGATTGGTTCTGGCACTGTTTGGAATAGAAGGTAAAGGTGCATTGATGCATTGTTAGCTTTATTTTCTGAGGAAAGAGTTTTGATTCTCAGTTTATAATAGAACATCAGAGGTCAAAACAAATCATTCTGTACAAAAACATCTCTGCTCCTTTCTTCTTGCACCACCCCTGCCTTCCACTCACTCCCATGCACTTGCTCTCCCTCACCTGAGTTCCAGGGCTGTCCTTTACCTTCCTCTTCCTCACGGGAGGGGCAAGATGGACAAAGCCAGAATCTAGGCTGAGCCCCCTGCTGCCATCCAAAACTATGTCAGTGCCTCTGTCCTTCACAACCCATATCAGGTTCTGGGGACACCATTGATTCATAGATAAAGAATGAGCCCCACATTCAACGTCAGATTCAGAAACTTCTCCTCTTTTTTTTGCTAAATGCTGTTGCATTTGTGGTGGTTTTATAAGGTGAGGTCATAAGACAATAGGAGGGATCAGAGCAGAAAACTTGGCTTCAGATTGCTGGAATCAAACACTGCACTATTGTCAAGAAAAACATGGTGCTTTCAAAAAATATATATTGTTATCTTGTCTATTAGATTTTTTTCAAAGGGAAAAATCTCTTTTGCCCAACTTTACTTGCAGTGTAAGGCTGATTCTAGCTTTTGGAATACAGCCATCATATTTCAAAAAATACATCACATATTTCAAAGAAAAACAAGTAGAACAATTTACTTTTTTTTTTTTATTTTTTTTTTTTTTTACCGGGTTTGCATTTCTTTGTTGTTCAGCTCCTTCCAGTACCACAGGGTGGTACAAATAAAGAGTGTTAGTCTGTGTATTATGTGAAATCTGTTCACTTTTGCTAATTTTGGCACTTAACTTGTCATCTATGTTATGTCAAAGTTCCCTTCCTAGGTAACTGAGACTTCTTCTTATTATGGAAATTAAAATATACTTTATCTTTACACTCCTAGACTTTTTAACACACTAAATTATACTAATGTTTAGATAACTTATAGAAATCCAAATGAGTAGTCAAATACAGGTGAAGAATAAATAACAGTGATCTGTAGTGTTATTCATTACAATATTGGCAAATTATCCTTTGAATTCCATACATTATAATCACTAGTGCTAGACAGCTAAAGTAGCTCACAGATGTTCTTAAAGTTTATAAGGCTGAAAAAAGTTTATATCTTTACACTGTATAGTCTCAAGGGGATAAAACTAGAGTGATATTTCCTAATATTAATTAGTGCTGGATGTCTTGACATCACTGAAATTAACAGATTTTTTTCCCTTGTTTCTTCCTATTTCTCACTGCATTCTGCTGTTCTTAAATTCCCCTCTTGGCTTTCAATATGCAGACTTACTCTGTGCCTATGACACTGAAAAGACTAGTCAGCAGGCACAGTACTGCTCATAGTGACTCATTAATTATGATTGATGATAGGTCTCCTAAGTAAGCTGAAGGTACAGAGAAGTTCTTCAGTGATCTATATGCTTTTTGAATGACAACTATATAGGACTAGGAAAAGTGACAGGCAATAAAATGCTAAGTGTGGCATATTGAAACAAAAATATGGATATCTAAATGATACACAGATCTATTTTGATCTCTGCTCATCTTGTTTGTTTTCATGAGGACCAAAAATTTTATTAAAAAAATATTGACTTTCTAGCTATATGTATCTTCATGAGGTGCTATAGACTAATAAACCAGAATGTTTTGATTCGGATGTGTGTGGCTTGGAGACAAAATAGCTAAGATGAACTGAGTGGAATTCAGATTTAGATTCTTCTGCATTGAAAATATCCCAAACTGTTCAATCAAATAAACTTTGCAGTCCTGTGCATTCTCTATGACTATAAAAAGGGAGTATGTGTCCACAGCATCTAAAACCCCATTGATGTAATTTAGTCTGTCACTTATCTGTTCAGCTGCTCCAACTTCAGCTGCAGTTATGCTCACAGAAATTGTAATTACACCAGCAACAATACTAACAAAAACTTTTTTTTTTTTTAAAAAAAAGGAAAGAAACAGAAGGAGACAGTATAAATAAGGGTCCATTTTCTGCTCTTTAGAAAGTAAAACCAAGATTTTGCGAATGTTGTTTTGAATTTTGTGTAGCTGATTGCTACTTGCAGTTCATATCATCAACCAAGTATCTTCAAATATTCAAATAGAAGTGTTATTGAGGAATGGCAGACCTTACAGTGGTATTTCGGTATGCAGTGGTAAGCATGGAGGTTGTATGATGGTAAGTAGACTTTGTCTTTCTGGGCCATTCATCACATCAATACTTTACTGAGGAGTAGAAAATACACCATCTGACCAGGGTGTGTATCAGATCAGAAATGGTCAATAGGTGTCATCTGTTATTATTTAGACTTGAACAGGAAGTGGCACAGTGGACTTAAGGGATCCTGCATATTTTACTCTTCTTGATGTGCACTACATATTTGAGTTAGTTCTTCTCTCTTGTTCAGTTTTTGAGAGAGCAGCAACTCTGTGTTTGTATGCTGTTCCAAAACATCAAGAAAGCAGCATTTTCTGTTATGTGTAATAGAAATATTTCTTTTTTTAAGTTGTAGTGCCTCAGGTGGTTCTTGTTATGGGAATATTTTCTTCTACTCTTATGTCCATTCCCCTCATGATAAAAACATGCTGGTAAGAACCTATGCCCTCAGAGAAGGAGAAAATGTCATCAGCTCTGAGAATTTTGCCATAGTGCTGGGTTTTGGGACTTTTTGTGAAAGTGTTCAGATATTGTGGTAACAGGATAAACCCCAAGAGCTATTAAAACGATATGGATGTAAGAGTATTGTACAATGTGTAGTTTCCAACATGTTCTTCACATTAATTTTTTCTCCTTGCGCATACCTTCCTTGTAGAAGAAACATTTTTCCAGTCTGGGCTCTGGTTGTGACACACGTGTAGCAAACAGCTTATTTTAATTGTGTTTGGCATATTTTATCAAGATTATACTAATTCAAGGCTTTGTCTTGCTGATACTGTCTTCTAGTAATTTGGCAACAGAGCTTTTCCACTTTATGGTAATAACAATTAACCTTGGAATTTCTGAGAGAAAAAGGAAAAGAATACAGGCTTTACTAGTTTTTCTTCACCAGTTCTCTTAAGAGTTTTAGTCTGAGTCATCTTCTTGTGTGATCATTATAGCTTCACTGATTTCAGTTGTGCTGTTCTGACTTTCATCATCTAGAGGAGTGGCTTACTTATTACAAATTTTCACCAGAAGTTATGTTAATCCTTTATGAGAATAAAGCCTCACTAACCTTACTTTTGAATCAATATTTATGCAGAAATATATTGCACAAATGGAAGTAGACATCAATGAAAATGTACCTCATCTCCTCAGAATTCTGTACTCTGTCACTAAAATCTCATCACTATATTACATTCAATGTCTGTGTTCACATTTGGGTTTTTTTTCTCTTCATAGGCATGCTTGACAACCCAGCTGAACAATGGGGAGATTTGTTTTAACTACTGTTTAAATCCTGTATTCAGAAATAGGTGCAGGTTGTTTGCTAGTCTGTAACACATTAGCTGAAATTTTCATATAACTTTTGTTAAATCGAGCATTTCTTTCTAGCTTGGAAAGAAGAGAACAAATTGTATTCTATTGTTCAGTTAAATGAACGTGGGTGAAAGGATATGCAAAGTAGTAAGCTCTTAGATATCCTTCAAGTTCTCATCCACATTAAAATTGAACATATGCAGATATATGTTTTTATTTTCCTAAGTAAAACCATGCCAGTGATATCTGTGACCCATGGACGTAGGTTACCCCCGTGGTGGTGCGGGTGGCCAGCAGGAGCTCTACTGGCAGAATCGTGGACTGCTCCGCTGTCAGCTGCAGAACTCGCTTCCACTGCTGTTTGCAGCTAGTGTGGAGAAAGAATTTTAGCCGAAGGTAATGGAAGTCAGACAGATAATGACTCTCTCTGATCCTCCCCACAAGTACTGGTGGTGTGCATTATTGTGCTGATTGCTCAAAAAAGTTTTCTTGCTCAAGTAAAACAATGGGAGTTTTGAATTAACTTCAGTAGACTTTGGTTTATTGACCCATGGCTTTGGAAACCTTTTCTGCCTTGTCTGCCTTCATAGACATTCTCGAAGGAAAAACTTATGTCTGCAACAGAAATAATATAAATTTAAAATAACTATTACAGCACAGTTCTCTCTAACTGCAGACTAGAATTTCAATGCTAATATATTTGAATATAATGAACTTTGGTCCGTTATTTTGCTCTCAGATTGATGCTTAGTTCCAGATATCCAGTAGGGCAGAAAAATAACATATCAGCATTCATTAGATACATGAAACTCACTGGAATATTTCCTGTTGCCTATGAAAGTTGCTTTCTAAACTAGGAAAGGATACATGAAAGGAGAGGAGGCAAAACAGAATTGAAATTGGATAAGGTGCCTTTCACATAGCGGTTGTTAGTTATCAAAAGCTATTCTTATGTGATGGCTCACTGGTAGTCTAAATCTAATGCTATATGTGAGTGAAATAATTGCTTCTTAATAATTTAACACAAGTCACATCCCTTATTTTTGAAACAGCTACCACTGCTGGGACCTGGGTTTTCTTCGTTGTGGATTGTGGTGATTTGTTGTTTTTTTTTTTTTTGGTCAAATATTTCACCAAACAGAAGAAACATTGCTTTTTGGGACTATATATTTAGACACTTCAGCTTTATAAAGGTTATGAGAAGGGCTAGATTGCAGAAGACAAGCACCACCCCAAGAAACAGGGTCTCTCCTATGTTTTTTTGTCTCCTGACACCTAGTGACAGTGTCACATCAATTTCTATTTTGCTTCAGAGATGTTCATAAGTACAGGTGAGCTGCCACCCCTCTTCTCATTCTACAATTGTGCTTTGTTATAATTTTTTTTTACATACGGTGATGTAGGTTTGGTTGATCAGAGTCAGGATGGATGTTTTTCATTGTGGTCTCAGTGGTAGGAACTCTGATTTTTTCCTCACTTTCCTCTATCAGCACCAAGGCAAAATTAGATTGAACCATCACAGCCATCTAAAACTAATACTTGTTTAGAATCCAGAACAACTGAAAAACTTAAAGCTGGGTGCCAGCACTGTGTCAGACTTTTTATTTCAATTTTGGACCTTGACCCATGATCCACCCTTTCTTACAGGTCAAAACCAAGTATTTTGTGTGCAAGGCAAGGATTACTTCTAAGGGCTAGGGGGAAGATATTGTTTCAAAGCTGTAGTATCTTGCAGACATCCAGAGAGTAACATCTACATTTTCTACAACAAATTTCAAGTCTTTTCCTGGACAACTAAACAACTGAAATAACACCCTGACCTCCAAGCACCCTTCACCCCCATGTCTATCTTTGAAGGGCCCAAGTCTGACAGATTTAAAGAAGAAAGCATATTATTATGTTGCAAGATACTACTTACAGTAATAGCTATTAATAAATAAGATGACCTATATTGATCTGGACTGCTGTAACACCAATATTTGTAAGGGATTTCAGAGTTCTGAATTTTTTAGAGACCTCAGAAATAAAGTATTCTCTATGTTCCTCCTTTCTGCTGCAGTGACTTTCTAAACTGCTATTTGTTTAAACTGTAAAACTTCTTAAATTGAAAAAAATAAATATATCATAAATCCGATCAATCTGACATGTTAAATGGGTGTTGATTCTTAAAGTAAATTTTATAATTTCAACCAATTATCTTCATTAGGTTTTAAGTACCAGAAATAAATTAGAAGCTGCTTACTTTTTAGTGCTTTTCATGTGAGAAATTATCTGAAATTATACCTCTGACTTCACAAGTATAGTTTAAAATTTTAGAATTATTTTGATTGCCTGTACTAAAATGGACATTAAAGGATGTGATGTGCTGTTTCAAACAAGTTTAGGAAGAGACATAGAGCTCTCTCCTCACAAAGTTCCACATATACAAATGGAAATATAGTTGATTAATATTATGTTTAAAGGATAAATTCAGCTTAAAGGAGCCCAAGTCTAGCACTGTTTTACAGTCTTTGTTGTGGATTCATTTCTACTTATTATTCTTACAAAATATATATTTGTAAAGTTATGTTTGATCAGAACATATAAAAATTACAATTGTTTCTTTTATAAAAGTTGTCTTTGATGTTTTAAGAATTCGTTTGGTTTATGTAAATTTTTAATGCAGCTGAACAGAACCAAATGAAACATCAGAATATTTTTACTTTCAGGGTAAACAAATTTTATATTCCTATATTAATTTTCTATAAAACTAAGCAAAACGAATGATCATACAATTTTCACATACAAAAGAATCTTCAGTCTTTTTTAGTACATATAAACCTGTGCTAAGCACACTTGTTATGTTTCCATGGCTCCAGTGCCTTTTATTTAGGTTTATTTAAAGGGAAAAATCCCATTTGAAGTGTTTACTGATGTCAAGGATCATTGTCTAGTTAACATGCTATTGAAGAAACCTTGTAGCATACCCAGGAATTCAATTCTAAACCAAGTCAGATAATTAGAATTATTTTAGTCTATTGATTCACAAAATAACAAATTTTACTTTCATTATTATTTTGAACTGATATGTTTGTGGTTGTTTAGCAGAACAAAATTTAGCCTCATGTAATAAGTCTTAAGATTCAGATACTACAAAGACCTGCATTTGGATATAGCTAATACACAGAAAATGAAAATAATCATGAATACAAAAGAAAATATAATTGCATTTAGATTCCTTAGGATTTTGAATCACAAATTATGAGGCTGAAAAATCTGTATCAGTAAATCTGGGTCTAACCAGGTATCAAAATACAGGATAAAATCTTCTGAAAAAGGGCTGAAGAGCAAGTCAAAAGAGCCCACAAGCTAATCAAGAGCTGCCTGTTGAAGTGTTAAATCTGTTTCAAATCATAGCATCTCTCTTTAGGAAAATTTAGACCTCCTTATCAGGGTACGCAACTTATTTCCATTATCCATTCCCATTAAAGATGTCTTTGCAGTTTACAGCAGCAGCAGCAAATGTGCAGTGTTTTAAGATACTGAAATATTTTTTGCCATGGGGGAGACAGAGATTTACTCAACAGAGAATCAAGTGCTGTAGAAGTTCTTTGGGGTCTGGTCTCTTCATCCTTTTTTATCTTTGGAGGCTCATGCTTATACTTTATTGCTCTTCACAGAGTTGTTTGTGTTGTAAATCTACTGTTTCTAAATAATTTGTCAAGGAGTGTCCCTTCTTTGAGATGCATAATTCAAATGATATTATTCCTGTTGCCTGTTTGCCTACCATCTAAATTGAAGTAAGGGAAACTCCACTCCCCTACTGAAAGAGCTTCTTGATGTTTCTAAATCATAGCTCAGATATTGTTGGCTGACCAAAGTAAGAAAGAGATCAGGAGCAAAGGAAAGTATACATTAGACATCTGCCTACTTGCCCTTCTAAAGATACCTTGAAGCTATGGATTCGATTGACTAAATGTTATCATCCAGAAGGATTCCCATGTCTCTGTTTCCACTGCTGATATATTTTTATTTTATTGCCTCTTACTGTTCTTACCTGCATCCATAATACAGGCACAATCCAGAAAGATATTTTTTGTCTGGCACCCTACTATTGTTACTTTTGATGCATATTGAAAGGAGCTTTTCAATAAGATGTAACAACATTCAACTCTCCTAAGCGGTTACAGTACAGTTAGTTTGGGACAAAGTAATGTGGAAAAGTAGATGATGTTGCTTTACAGATGCAATTATTGCTTTGCAGGTCTGGCATCTACAAACTTCAACCAGCCAAATTCTACTGTTTTCTGACTCTTAGCCAGTGTTTATTTCATGTCAAAATATTAGCTTTTATCTGACCTTGAGTCACAAGTGAAGAATTTGTTGCTAATACACTTTCAGCTCTGGAAACTATATTGCAGTGAGGAGTTGAGGAAGAGGGAAAGAACTTTTATTAACATGCCATTTTCTTTGAACTATATTCTCAGTAACTTAATTTGTTAATAGCCTTTTGCAAGAAAGAAGAAAAGAAAACAAAATTACCACAACACACTGGAGATAGAACCTAAACCAATACTAACTGCTCTTGCTCTTTCCATTTGGACAGTCTTACTCTCTTGACATCCAGGACTTGTATATCATACCATATTTTGCCTTATTTCCTCTTCATATATTAGCCGGTTTCTGATTTCTCTGAAATGGTGACCATGTTTTTCACTGTGTTCATTTTAATAATGTTACACTTAAAAGCTGTAGTTGCACCACGTTTTTTGTGAAGAGGAGAGGAATCCCTTATTGCAATGCAAAAGAAAGTCTAATGAGATTCGTTGAGCCCCAGTCTGTGCTGGGCCACTCTGCTGCATCCAGAATAAGCAGTGCAGCCATGAGAATAGTCAACCATCTCTTCAAAGTAAGTGATGGAGTCTGTAAACATCTGTCTAGTCACTGGATTTAAAACATATCCAAGTAGACTCTCTGCTCTAATCTTGGCTTTGTAGTTCTTTTCTGCAGGCATGTAATCAGAGTTCCACCTAAATCTAGCTGCCTGTATACCCCCATGATAAAAACCCACAGTTTTCTGTAACAAATGCACAGAGTGGTGCAATCAGTAAAACACCTTCACTCCAGTTGACTGAACAGCTATTTGCTATTAGGTTGATAGGTTTTTGGCACAAGCCTAAAGTCAGGTTGATTTCAGTGGCCATAGCAAGATACTTTCAAGTATCCTTCCCTCTCTCCTTCTCCCACATTCTCTGATGCTTTCTTGTACTGGATGCACTTGAAAACATGTATCCGGGTATTTCATACTGCTTAAGTGGTTATTCTACAAAACTCCCATTCTGTGCCTAGACATAGTGATTCTCAATTTCCTCTACCTTTAAATAATTTTCATATTGACAATATAAAATATTCCCCTAACAATATATTTACTATTTATTACTTCAGAGGAGTGTTTTCTTTGTCCAAGACTTCAAAGTTGGGGTTCAAAATTGAAGCACAGGGCGGGCGACCATATTAATTTGCCAGCAATAGCCCCAAGACCAGACAGACAGGCAGAAGGGAATTTTTAAGTTGCCTCACCGGCTTTCTCTCCTTTTTGTCTGTACCCTGGTATCTTGCAATTGTTAATGCTTTCCATATGAGCCTATTTTATTACTGCAAATGCTTAGTAGAATCTATGATGAGAATCCTAGATTGTCTTCTATCTCATATCAAATTCCTTTATCAAGTGCTGTGATACTTTAAAAGGTTATTTTATGAAATTGCTCTGTTGGTTATATGTTTTCAGTCAAGTGACATAAGGAAATTCTGCAAACAGGGTCAGATCATTTGTGTCCAGAACTGGAAAAAAAACCCAAGTTCTGATTTCTCCACTGGGCAGCTTATGATCAGACAATCTCAATAGTTCATTGGTGAACACACTTTCATCTCCTAACAATTTAGACATTATCATGTATAAGCATCTTACTCTTCTGCTTCCTGTTTTTGAGAAATGTCAGAACATAAGTTGAGTATTCTTTGGTCCTGCTAGGAGTTTTCTCAAGTCTTTACTTTCTGAAGATTTGTTGTTAATTGACAGTCTTTGAAACTGAAGTTCTGCAAATTGCAGAAAAAGCTTGTGTTTAAAAAGTGTAAAGCAGAAGCCAAAGCTGAACTCAATGAGCCAATCTTGCCTGCTTTAGCAGAGAAGAAAAAACCTAGTGATTGTACCAGCAGTGTGTCCATGGATCTGTAAAAATATGATGCGTTGATAAACAGGAGTCTGATTTAATCATCCATTTTAGATTCTTGAACTGAAATTCATTTCCAAGTCACTGAGCTGCAGTGAGCAGACCGATGTTAGTTCCATATTTCTACCTGAAATGTTGTATGACTAATCTGAGAATCTTTGAAAGACAAGACTTTCAAAAAGTACCAATTCAAGACATTTAATTGATTCTGAAAACCCCTCAGTACTTTTGTAAAAAGTACATCTGGGTGTTTTACTTTACTTAAACAGTTGTTACAAAAAACTAAATACCACATAGTACAGTATGCAAACAGTGTTACTCATTTTTCTTGTAGACAGTCCTGCCTCTGTTAGCACTGTGTCTGCTGTCAGCTACAGGCCAGAGCAAGACTTCATCTAAAACCTACTTATTTACTTGCACTGAATTTCTCTTTTGACTGTGCAGCTGAATAGCCCAGTCACACAGCAGAGATATTATACGTGGAGCCCTCATTCCACCCCATTAGGCTGAAGATTTATGCTTAATCCAAACCTGACATGGTTGAATGGATATTAAAAAATTTAACTCCATCCTCCTTATCTTTGCCTGGTTTTGTTCTTCATGTTTTATTTTGTTTTCTGCTAATCATTCTCACTTCCACACACTCTTTGCACCTCTCAGGATGCTGCAGAGTGGGATTTGTTCTCCTAGAGCCCACAGAACCTGAGGACACACAGACAGCCGCTCTGGGCACTGCCAAATGAGAAGGAGATTCAGGAGTTACAGTAGGGAGATCGATGTAAACATAAAAAGTTTCCAGAAACTTGGAACTAAAAAACGTGTTTCAAGCAGGGTTTTCTGGGGTATATGAGAATATAGATTTGGGAGGAGGGGAGTGGGATATAGCTGTTATCATTTAATGTTATTCATAAAGTCTTCCAATTCATCACAGAACTTCAGATCTGGTCTTGCCTACCCGGATTTGTTCAAACAAATGAGAGGGTAAACAACACAGACCATAAAGATCCTGCTGCTGCCCATCCTCTATCATATTTGTAATCCAAAAGCTTCACCATAGATCTGTGAAAGTATGACCTGTTTTCTGGACCTGTTCTGTGCTGAATGTAACAGGTTCATGTTCTTAACATGAAGTATTATTTAATGTGACCTGTGTCTTTCAGCTGTGATACTCTTTGCATTAATTCCTTCTTCATAGAAGCCTCTGTGACTACTTAATAATGGGCTAGGAGAGAAAATCTCAAACTAGAAAGTACCAGAAAATTTTGCCTAATTTGTTCAGTTTTGTCTGCCACTAAACAACCCCTTTCTCCTACAAGCCCTTGTGTAGGGGTGAAATTTAATATCTGATATGAGATCGAGCGTTGGTATAATCTTATGGCAGCACAGGAGATTAGGAACAATGAAGAGATTAATTTGATGAGATTTGTTTATATCTTTTCTCTAAAACCTTTTCTGGGAAATTCTAAAGGTTTTTTTTGTAATCTATGATTAAATTCCAATATATCTCCCACTAGGCTCCCACCTCATATTTCTGTTTACTTAAATACCATGTAATTATGTAATAGCTGTATTTCCATTTTTATTTAACCTAAAATATTTTCTGTTGTGTTATCATTGTAGAGAGAAAACTTATTTTGATAATATTATGGCTATTTTTGCTTGCATATAATACTTTATAATTTGCCTTTCTGAATTTTTAACTTTATTATGACGAAATTGAGAATGTTGTCACACTGAGTCCCAACAACCTTCCTGTGTCATCACTGCAAACTGAACAAGAGTTCAGCAGCACTTTGTCCATCAGCGGTACTGAACAATAGTACCCACAGATGGATGATGCAGTGACACTGGATCCACTGCATAGACTCCTTAGTGTGTCAAGAGCTTAGGTCTTCAAAAGGATCCCATATAGCAGCCAAGGCATCTCTCTCCCAGGAACATGTCCATATAGCTGCGTTTCCACAAGCACTAGAGTGGCTGAGCTGTCCTGCATATGAGCTGCATCTGCTCATGGGCAACCATGGAACTATTTCCAGACAAGATAACTGCTATGGAATCTCTCCACTTTTAGATCACCTGATAGAATCTTGCTCTTTGCTCAGCTGCATGTAGAGGTTTGTAGTTATCTATACCTTGTGAAAGAAGGTAAGATGAGAAAAAAAAAAAAGGGTAATCAAATAGGAGAAAATAAACCGATTTTTTTTTTTTTTTCTGATGAGTTACATCTCAGGAAGATATTTGGGTAATCAATGAAAAAAAAAAAAGACTATTTTTGTAAATTTTAATTGCTCTTGTAGTAGGCCTAATTTACCTAGAAAATACTTCATGATGACAGCTGCAGTATACCTTAAGACAACAAATTGAGTACCTATTTCTGTAAGATATCTGGAAAAACTTTATTCAGTAACAAATAATTGTAAAATATGCATCTGGCAGTGCATTAAATTTTATTTTTGCATACATTTATTTGATGTGGAAAAAAAAAAGAGAAAACAAATCAACAAATAATCAAACAAAAACTACAGGTTTGTTTTTTTTTTTTTTTAATTACTGCTATCAATGGGAAAAAGCTATGACCAGTAACACTAAATGAATGTTCCAAAGTCCAGTGAAATGGGGAACAGGATGTGACATTAATTAAATTCATGAATTTTAAAAGAATGTGTTAATTCAAGCATCAATTTCCAGAATGACATAGCAAAGGAGGTTAAAAACACTTTCCCTGAAGGGATGCAGAAGCCTTCAATGGAGACTGCTACTGTGCCTGCCAGAGAACAAGAAAGTAAGGGGGGCGCAGGTGGGGGGAGTAAGGGTGGTGTAATAGATGTTAAATGAAGTGTGACTTTCAAGTGGTTGTGGCCTCTGGTCCTTCAGTGTTTGAATGCAATACATTTTTCTAGATGACAAATGTTAGAAGTTTGTTACCCAGGGTGTTTGAGGTGCCAAAAGGCTTGCAAATGAAAGATGCCAAAGAAAACATCAGAGCGAACACAAAACTATTAAAGGAATGTCAGCCCATGCATAAAGGTACAGAAATAAAAACAAAATTATGTTAATATTTTCCTCATTATTTTCCCTGGAAATAGACCTTTACTCGTCTGTCCCTTCTTCTATATGATTTAATTAAATGTGTTTAAATAAACAACCCTAAGCACATGTTGTGACTAATTATATTACTCTAATACCATATCTTCAACAGCAATCATAACTGAATCGCTAGTACATTTTCAATGAGGCCATAGTCCTCATTCACCAGTTCTTGTGAAAAAGGGCTGCATTGATTCACCATATTGATTGAAAGATTACTATGGCAATTTGTAGGTTGTAACAGTGTGTATGTACGTCTGTGGGAGGGAATACCCTCTTTTTTAATAAAAAAAAAAAGGAAGGATATAAGTGCATTGGAAAGCAATCTTTTGTATGACATTTTCTAGGATATAAATTAGTACAAATGAATATATATAATGAAAGGGATAATAAAATTTTCACATATATCAACATCAACATTAATATTTTTAAGTTATCTGCTCTATCTCTGCTAAAATGTGTGTTCCTTGCTTTATAGTTTTATAAAATAAGATTATCTAGTTTTGAGGAAAAACATTTGGGGAAGTAAAGTAGTGTGCCCATTGGGACAAAATTGACTCAATTTTATCCTATTGTACCCAGCCTTGTAATTCTGAAAACAAAAAATAAATGTATTAGTTAAATGTAATATTTAAGACTTTTCTGGGAGTCTATTAGCACTTGCATTGTCCACAACAGGTTATGTTATGTGCTGTGTTATGACTTTATTATAGATTCTCATTTACTTCAGTGCATAGTCAGAATGCAGCTGGTTTGTTCCATACTTAACAGTTTAACCATTAATTGTCACAGTTCTCACTTATCCTAAGTATGTAACAGTGACTGCAGTCAATAATATGCTAAGAAATCTCCATTAGCATGCATTAGGACCATTAACATAGCACAAGTTTAACTAATAAAGTTGACAACAACTACTAAATCTACATGTTTTTACTGTCAATTAAAATCTGCATACACACTGTGACATTTATTAAAAATTGAGCAGATAGATACAAGCAGAGATAATCATGCATGGCACTTAGTACTGCGAATATGATGCATTGTTAATTCATAGGAACTGAAAGCCTAATTACTTCCATCACTGTAATTGATGGACTTTGTATGTACTGCTTCATCATATAAACTAATGTGAAACAAAATTTCCTCTAATTTATTGGCACTTCTGAAATAAAGGATACTAGTTAAATATGCATAAATCTGCATATGTATGCTGTTGGAAATTTCAGTATTGATTTTTACATAAGCTTGTTTTCAGCATCAGTATCTAAGTATATGGTAATTAGTCCATTAACAAATCATCTAATACATTATTGGCCATGTAGTAAAATACATTTTTCATTGTTAAGTATGCTCACTGACCATAGGCTCTGTGTCTGAGAAATGGCGTTAGCTCATGGTATTAAATCATCCTCTAGTAACCTAAATACTTTATAAAACATGCAGCCAAGGATATATTAATATTTAAATATTAATTTCTCTACATCTATGATGTTACTGAAATTTCTTTCTTTACTGCCTGTCAAGCACACTGAAGGTAGGAATGCTACTTTCTGTGCCTAGCCTACTCATTTTCTCACATTCCTGTAAATTCAGCAGCATTGGCCAAGTCAATCTGATGGCACCATGGCTGGTAACATTCTGCTCTCTTGACACTGGGGATGTGAAATACAATTCAGATTAGCTGGCTGGAGTAAGTGGGCTCTAAAATTACATTTTTTGGTTTTAATCTCAGAGCACTGCTGTGGATTTTTTTAATGTATTTTTTATACATTGAGCCAAATATTTGCTCTGTTCTTTGAGATACTCTTGCTGGAATAAATGAATCCTTTAGTAGAGTCACCACTGTCTTTCCTGGTAATTGTATGGTGCGAAGGGTCTTGGCATTATACTGTGTAACAGGGATTATGTGAGCATTTCGATTTCTATTGTAATAAAAACTTTAAACAAATGGTGGCATTTAAGTTTTTGGGCAATAGGCTTCTCTGCTGAATAACTTGGGAAGTGTTTCTCTTGTCCTTTCTGTTATTCTTTCTGGCTCCCAAACTTTTTTTTTTCCAGAAAATGAGTATCTAGGTATTCAGATTTTAGAGTACTCTTAGAGGCTCTGTGCTTTAAAAATAGAAAAAATGGAGGTTAGAAACAAGACACTCTGCTCAGGTGAAAAATGGATCAAGCTGGTTTTGTCTATGTGTAGTTCAAGGGCAAAATTATTTCCCATAGTCAAGCTAGGCCAGATGCCTTTGTGCTTGGTTATGCAGGGTGGGCTGAATTAAAGTATGTGGTTCAGGATCAGTTTTGCCGTTGTAATGCATATTTTTAAACATATAAAGATGTGCTTTCAATTATTTGGAGTTGCCTCCCTTGATCTAGTTGCACTAGCTTATCTGCTGTCCATCTTCACTTATTATTGCTGTAGTCCAGGAAACACATACATTGCAGTCACTTTTATGATTATATCCATTCTTCAGAGAGAAAGAATTTAACTACAATGTCATTAATTGTTTAACAACTGCTCAAGGGTGGAGTCAGCTAGTTTTAAACAAATAAAGGACCCTGATGATCAATGGAGGTTTTTCAAAAGCATGTCCCACGCATTTTGTGGTTGGTTGATGGGTCCTTGTAGCTGTATATTACAGCACTGGTGCAGGACATTTCCTGTTATCATGCCATTTTCTTGAGTCATTTTAGAGCACTGGAATCCATTTAGAGCAGTGTTTACAGGATAATGATTGACTCTTTCCATACCTTAAGTCATGTTTTTTTCTTCCAGAGCTACAAAAGAGAAAGAGCTGGGGGCAGCACCTCATTCTCAGATGCTATGAGAGCAAAACTAAGTATTAAAGGTGAAAAAGGCAGATATCTAAGGGTTTTGGAGGGGTTCGTTTGTTTGTTTGTTTGTTTGTTTTAAGATTGTTAAAAATATATTAGTTTATATTGCCACAATAATTCACTAAAGAGGAACTGCAGAAATGTGATCTTTCCCCTGTTTTTTTTATGTTTAAAACATCAGTCATGTTCATACACCTGGATAAGCCTGAAATCCTGTCTGTCTCTAAGAATATGTTCTAATTCAGTTGATAGTTGCACAAATAATTGAGAGGACAACAAAAAGGAAGGGAGACATTTTTCTCAGTAATACTTTAAAACTGTCTTTGATCTGTGGGATTTTATCATTGGAACAAATATACAAGTAGATATTACTGTGAGAAGGTATTTAATTATTTCATTTAATTTGGATTTAACAAATGCTGATTTAAAATGTAAAAGATCTGACACTATCCTCTAGAAAAATCATCAAAAGAGGTTACAGTTAAAGGCCAGAAACACTTACAATGGAAATATCTTTAAGAAGCAATGCTGCGATTCTGTTATAGGGTAAACATGGATGACATACTGGTATGGAGACATATTGATGGCTTGACTTCCTAAAACATGATATTACTTCAAATTTTGAGCAAAGATGTTACTCAGTTTTGAGGAAAAAAAAAAAAGAACACAAATGAAAAAAACAAACAAACAAACAACAAGAACAACAACAAGTTTTGGAGAAAAGTTTCCAGTATTTTCCTTGTCGGAGATTTTCAATAGCATAGATTATGAACTCAAGAGATCAATTGAGGAAAAAGAGCTAGGAGAAAAACAAAAGTTTTGAAAATATAATAGTAATTTACACTTAGTTTGTTGGTTTTTTTCAGAATTTGCTCTAAAATAAATACATATGAAAATTCTTCTAAATGAAGATTTTGCTTTAAGCAAAACACCAAATTTTGTTTGTTGTTAGGAAATACTAACAAAGTACAGAAGTATCAAAGGACAGGGAAAACCTTCAGGCTGTTATACTTGACAACTCCTTTTTCTATTAAACTCCTTTAAAAAAATGTAGATGGCAAGAGATTTGAGTGGGAAGGATGGTTGCTCAGTAATGACAATTAAGAACGTGGATTTATTTGCAGGGTTTACTATCGATTCCTCCTCTAACCATGAGCCAGATCATTTAATTCCTGTGTCCCAATTGCCCTTTTTTGTCCCCACTTCCATGTTACCAAACCACAATTATTTTACCTGCCTCTTCTGTTTTGTTTCATTTTCTGGCTTATAGATTGCTGTGGGGAGGGATGATGCTTCACTATATAAATATGCTTGGTTTCAGGGAACTTTGTTTGGAGTTCATAGAGGCTATTCTGATAACAACAATAACAAAATTAATGTTTGTCTTTTAAATTTCATTATAAATAGTTTTACTCCAGTGTTTCTATAAAAAGAACCAAATAAGAAGTCATCATAAGCTATTAACTAAGAAATTTAGCTCTGAATAGCTTTTTCATGGCTCCTTGCTTTCATTAGAGAAAAAAACGTGCGATTTCTTTGGATACTTTTCTCTGGATCGGGAATAGACACAGAATATTGCACAGTCGCTAACCATTGTGACTACATTGGTAATACTAAACTTAAGATACTTTATTATTATTTCTACAATGTCTTTATTAGACATTACAGTTTTAGAATACGCTTGTTTCCTCCAGTCTGTGAATATCTTAGCTAGACTGCAGAAAGTGTATTGACATTATTATATCACTCCTTCACACTGCTTCAATTCTTCAGTAACTCAGATTCAGGTTTCCTCTATTGGCACTACATTCAGTTTGCTGTTATCTATGAAAAATAAGGTTACTGATGAATAGATTTTCTTGGTGAAACTTTTTACGAAGGCCACAAGCTGACCAAAGAACATTTTAGTTCCACTGTAGCTCAAACTAATTCAAGACAGTGCAATGCTGGAAACATTTTTGAAATCCTTTGAATGAATTGGTTATCTTATAATGAGCACACCTCTAAAAAATATTATACATATCTGTTAAGTTTCTTTTAAATGGGATTTTCTACTCTTGCAGCCTCAACCAGAGATTTGACAGATAGCAGTCAAAGTCTTCCAGCTACTCATGAAGTTGTTAATTTCCTGGTAGATCCTACAGATATTATTAGATCCTAAGACAGTAACATTATGTTGATAAATATGCGTTTTAGCATAGAAAGTGAAAAACTTTCCTAGACCCAAAACAAAAGCAAAACTTCTATGCTACTCTGACCGAAAATCTGAAAAAAGCAGTTGCTCTGGAGTGGAGAAGACATTCACAATAATTTCTGTTCTTTACTTCTTTTATTATGGCCGTGGAACATTAGTATTTCTTGTCCTACATTTCCAGCCTGGCTGGATTCAGAAGTTAAAAATCACACGATGAAAACCTATTTTACCAGCATCTCTGTCTCCCCATTATAGTAATATATCTAGCTAATGGTTATTTTTTAAAAGGCCAATGTACCATTATTATATGGCAAACTCCTGAACCTTCTCTTTTGCTGCCAAAGCCTTTCTCAAGCCCTCTGACTGCTCCCTGTGACACGATTTATTTAAACTTCATAGTCGCTCACTTAATACAGCAAAGTGCAAATATTTCTTAGCGTTTTCACAGCTCTCTCTGAAGTTACCTCTCTCAGAGCTCTGCTTGGGACTTAGTTGATGAGATTGATAAATTGTTGTGTGACAAAAGCTTTGGTCTTTGGGCCTGTGAGTCTTCAAATTATTACCTGAATGAGAGTAATTTATTTGCATTTACTAAGAATATAGCTATTTCTTGACAAAACACTAAGCAGGCTAAATTACTTTTGGTTTATGTAAACAACCAGTGATCGTATGCTAGTTTCTGTCCATGTAATGAGAGTCAGCACCTTTGAAGTTGAGATTGAAGAGTAAAAGATTCCTGAGAGTCCTCTACCTCTTCCTGCTGTGCCCCCCATTATTCCGCATTAGATATTTCTCTTCTTTATTGTCATTCTAGAATATTAATCTACAAAACTAACATTTTTTAGTTGTGTTTCTTTCTGAAAATACTGTTTAAAAATTAATAGTAGGATTCAAACTGAAACATAAAGTGTTTTATTTTCTCTTGTCATTGATAATTGCATATGAGCGGACCAGTATCAGGACAAAGCATGGCTGTAGATGTATAAAGAGGTATAATTTAAAGGGAGACATATGATTAGGAACCATTAAACTGAGGATACAATTTTAGAAATATTTATAGAGTAAGACTCATTTACATGTTGGTATATTTGCATACATATCATTCTAACAATCATTAACTGGTAAATGTTTAAACTGTCTACCACACAGTGATCATGAAAAAGGACACAGATCTTGATCAAAACAAGATCTGAAGAGAAATGAAAGAGAAGCAGAATCAAAAATAGATTTTCCATTTTTGAGGAATGATAGAACAAGCTTGACATTGTATTAAGAAGCAGTGCATGTGCTTTGCTGATTACCAGAAACAATGTGGCTCTGTCATATGGAAATGCAGGAGATTTTGCCTGATAAGGCTTTGCCACCTGACCTGATCAGGATGCAGGAAAACCCAGGCAGCAACACAGGAGTCATCAGTATGAATTGCAGCTGGAATGACAAATCAGACTGGCATTGGAGAGGGCAAAACACAAGGTGGTTCATCTCTACCATGTGGCTTCGCACGCTAGATTGGTCACAGAACAGTGTAAAATTCAGGCAAATAGTATGTGTAGAGCTAGTCATGAGACAAGCTTTGTGCTGATGGCAAATTTTACAGCTTATTACTGTATTAGTGTTCAGGGGCGTTGATATTTGTAGTCTGTTAGCTGAGGGCAGATAAAAATAGGGTTTCAATATATGAAACACTTATCCAGCAGAGCAAGGTAAAATTGTAGTTTGAGATTAAAGAGTTTTTCATGGAAAATACTCTAGAACTGGGATTCTTACTGAGATGAAGTATTTATATTGATTTGCATATTGGACCTTGTCCTAAACTTAATTTCCATACATTGTAATACCTAAAAAACCGAAAGTCCACTCTAACCTTAACCTAACTGGGAAAAGCTGTGAGGCTTGAGACAAGCATTTTAAGCATGATCAAGCAATGGTAATGTTGAGTTATTAAAAAAAATATATTCGCTTCAGAAATACTGTATTGGTCTGATCTGAAACATCAGCATTGCTGCACTTTGGTTAAAAGAAGAAAAAATTCAGCAAAGGGATTTCAGAAGAAAGATGTTGCGTGTGGAATCATAATATGTAATTTGCAAATAAGAACCTCAAATAAGTTAAAATATGTTTTCAGTTCAACAGAAAAGCAGAAATGACAAAAGAATTTACGCCATTGGGTAATATTTATGACTTAGAAGGTTATGAATAAGGTTAGAGCATTGATTCAAATCAGGTCCTCAAGACAGAATTCATAATGTGTCGTGTCTTAGTTCTTTTTCTTTAAAGTGTTTTTCCTTCATAATCTGCAACGTCTGATTTAAAATGCAAACAAGGACCAGTTATAAAAAGGCAAATCTCCTGAATGCATGCCCGTGCCCACACACAACGAGCAGGCCCATTTTCAGGTGGCTGCCATTTGTTATTTTGCAAAAGATGTAACCTGACAATGAAAAAAAGTCTCAAAAAAACATACTAGCATTTCATTCTGGTCCACTTGCCTGGAGCGGTTACATGATCATTGAGAGCAGGTGAGAGCATTGAGAGCAAATGACTCTTAATAGTGTGATTTTTAAAATGAAGGAAAAAATAGAAAGTGCGGACAATAGTAAATCCATGATAAAAATAACTCCAAGGAAACAACACTAATATGGCTACTGAGAAGTACCAAGCTCCATAAACTTTAGTCTCATAGTTCTTGATTTTCAAAGAAAATAGACTGCACTGAATTTTGGTAACATTTTGTCATTTTAGTCTAATAGCTACCACTGTGTTCCACCAAAAAATAAAAATAAAGATAAAAATTTCTGAATTCCAGTAACAGATTAGACTTGTTAGGGTAAAAAATAGCATTTCAGGAAGTGCTGATCTTGTTTCACATCATTATGAGATTTATCCTAGTTTAAAGTCAGAAGATTCTGCTAATAACCCCTAATCATCCTGTTATTTTTCATCACAAATTCGCATAGAGCTTGAATTTAAAGACAATGTTTCTGCAACAACTCAGCAGGAAGCCATAACAGCCAACCTTAGCATTCCAGGCTTACAGAGTAAAGCATTGAGTACAGAGTCTGCTCACGTTTCAAACGTGTTCTTTGGGAATTAATTGGAAAGTACATTCGATGTCCAATAATGAAAAAAGTTGCAACTTAACAGCTTCTTTTTTATTTCAAAGCCATGGCAAATACTGGCCTCCTGTTCTCTTTCCAAGGCAAGGTACTCTTGTATCTTGCCCTTATAATCAGTGGAACTAAAGGTTCTTAACCTTTGTTTTGAAACTGTAACCTGTACAACCCATTGCATTGTGGTATGAATTCTACTCATATTAAGCATGATACCATGCTTCATCAGTGAGAATCATGTATAGTTACATCAGCACAACTGGAACCAGAATATAGCCCCAACAACATGTTTCAGTATAGCAAAACAAAAATATGAAACAAATCTACACCTAAAGAGCATCATAAATGTTTCTGGGGTTCCTTTAATATGTGTCAGGCTCTTCAGAATTAACAATGATTACAGAAAAACAAGAGAGATTATTTTCTTTATGCTGCACGCTTTCCTTTCTTCAATCTTGCATAAATGTTAACACTTGTAATACTGATCAAATTAGATATAGTATAGTATAGACAATCCGTATTTTTCTTCAGAAGATTCTGTAATTATGGCATATTTTTCAGAGTCAATAAATGAAACTGATATATCAAAGTAGTATTTTTACATGGGGGAAAAAAAAAAAGACAACCCCCTCCTAGTGTTACAAATGGATACCAAAATTACTTTTGAAATATTAAAGTAATCCAAATAGACTGATAATCAAAAATGTTGCTCCCAGCAATTCTTGTTGAAATCAAGGAGACTTGTTATATCAATGCAGAACATGCCTACAATCTTTGCAAACCTGAGGTTGAGTCACAAGGGATCATCTCACTGCTTTGGTCAACTCACATTCTAATATGGGGAAGCTAATGCATAATCTGCACCCTCAAAGAGCTACAGACAGGAAGGTTTTGATAGCAAATTGCATTGGAAATATCTTCTCTGAATATATTAAGTGGGATCTAATTTTTAACCTGATTATGTTGCTGAATGTTACAGTAGTAGAAGTGACAACCTTTCCTTATTTCGAACAATCAAATCCTTTATAGAGGTATTCACCTGCTAAATAAAATATGCCAAAAAATGAAAAAAAAAATTACTTTTCACTTGATTTTAAATTGAACTAGTTTTAGGTTTTGTTTCCCAATACCTGGGTACTTTTAAGTACTTAGCCTGTCGATGCTGTAAGAGCAGGAAATAAAACACAAAGGGTTTTTTTGTTGTTGTGCTGGGTTCTGCTTTACCAAGCAGCCTGCCTTTTGCAGGAAAATGGCTACATTTTCCTTCGCAATACTCTAGGAAAGCCCTTTCCCTCAGGAATAGGAGACCATTTAGTATATGTTAAGCCAATTCACATTTTGCTGGTTGGAAATTAATCTGAGCTAAATGGACTATTTGGCCTTTAGGGGAGGAGAGAGAGGGACTGTGTGGGCTGCAGGACTGTCTGTCTCAGGGTTGGTTTGTTCCTACAAACACTTTGTTTGTTCCTGTGCTTTTGCTGCTGGGGGGACCCAGGGCTGCTTCACTGGGTCCCCTGTCCCGCTGGGGCAAGGGCTGGGCAGGGCCACCATCCCGGCTGCCTGTGCAGGGCTGATGTGCAGGTGTGTTGTGAGCAAAGACGAGGAGCACAGGGAGAAACTGTGGCTCAATCCATACAGTTTCTGGCCTGTTCAAAGGGAAAAGCGTCAGTGCCGCAGTTTAAACCAGATTACAAAGTAACGGTCAGCTTCAAAATAAGAGGAAGGGACTACATGGCTGATTTCTTACATGTCCTTCCCATGTGGCCCTTAGTGGGCAAAATACACTTTAGTATTAGGTATGACGTCTAACCTTAATGCAGAATCTTAGCTCTGTAACAGCTTTCTGGCAAACACAGCAACAGCTCAGCTTCACACATGCACATGCTTTGTTATACCTTACGCAAAATAGATACAGATCTTGCACAGGATAATTTATCTGCTTAACTCTCTAACTTCACTAGCTATGGATAATTAAACTATGGATTATTGGTGTGCACATTTTAAATGCTTATTGTCTTGTACTGTTTACAGATTGGACACTAATATGTGTGGTGGATGCTGCACTAATGAGACTGGAAAGAGTATAGCTTGTACTGTGCTTTTCTCTTAAAATTTGTAGTCTCTTTTGCTTAGAGGCATGGAAAGAATCTAATGTAACAGTCATTTTGAGCTTTGGACAAAGAACTAATTTCTAAAATCATGCATTAAACATGAGTCACTATGCTATTCCTTCTTAAAACTAAACACATGATATCCTCTTTGCTCAAATCTGCACTAATTGCACATTAGCTATACCTAAATATTAGTAACAAAGAGTTTGTCGTATAACTAATTCTGTGTAATAAAAAAGGTAGGTCCACTTTTTATTATCTATCATTTATGCAGAAAGCAAAATCCGTCTGGCAATAGAATGAAATCTCGGAATATAAAAATAAATAAAATGTATTTAACCATCCAGTAATTCAGCAGTAGATTACATTTACTTTGGACTGGGCCTGACAAGGAAAAATGTGACTGACTGAAATAGTAGAAATTGTAATTATTGTTACCATGATAGATAATAATTTATTACCAAGTCTCGTAGATAATGGATCGTATTTGATTTTTTTGGAGTGTAGATAATTGTACTGTTCATATGGCAATATAATTTTTCTTGTAGTATTTTAATACAGATTTACTCCGTGAGAGTATGTAGGAGATTTTGACTATCAAAATGGTGATTAGGGAAAACAAACTACAATTTTTAGACTCAGAAAAGATAAAACCAAGATTGTTGGGTTTTTGTCTTTGGACAGTTAACTATAGGTCTTCTGTATCTTTTGAATTATGATTACGTGATGATAATAATTGGAAGCATACATTTGCCATGGCAATACAAACATTTAGAAAAAGAAGCAAAGTAACTTTACAAGATGCAGATGAGAGGAGTTCTCTAAATTGGCTGTGATGGATTTTTTTTCCCTTTCTTCTACCAGTGTAGGAAAAATAAATAATGTTTAATAGAGAATAATTAAAGTGTAATTGTCATCTGGATCATATTTCAGGAAGTGTACGCATGTGTTTCCTACTTTTTATTGGATCTCATTTTTTTACCACTTAAGCCAAAATGAGTGTTCCTGTTTTCTTCAGTGGAAACTAGATCAAGCCAAGAATTTTAGGTTTATTAAACACTTCTACAAAAAGCACTGAGGATGAGGCATCAGGTGCCATCTGTGCTAGTCAGCACAGAGAAGTAATATCATTTAAAAATTCAGGGACCAGAACCATTTTAATCTATGTAGTTAGGATAAACACTATTGGAGGCATGAAATCAAGTTCTTCAAAGCTTGAAAATGCCAAAACAAAAGCTGCAGCCTTAAAATTTTGCCATTTTTCTACCTGCTTTGTGTGACTACACAGTGATGATGTCTCTATGTACATGATTATTTACAGTTTACCCCAACAAGACATCTGCTGTGATCAGTATTTTATTGTATGACTAAGATATAAGAAGACACATTTTAGAACTATAACTGAGAGATCTGAGCTTGTACCAGGAGCTTGGATATCCTCATCAGCTATAATTTCTTTATCTCAAAACCCTAATTCTGAAAGCATATTACATATTAATAAAAACCTTATTGTTAAAAAAACTTTTCTCAGATTCAAATGTCATTATGAACAGAAGTGTTTCAAAGTTAACAATATTATTATTTTCAATAGAGGTTACAAATTTGTAACCTATCAATCAGGTTTTGCAGAATTTTCTTTAATATTTTTGTTTTCCACAGGGACAGATAGATAGCTAGATGGGTGCATGCAAGATAAAAATCATAGAGGTTTTTTTGTGTCATACAAAGAGTTGAAAGTTAAAAATTAAGTCCTTAAAGTAGAGAAATAAAATCACACCCCACAGACACCCCCAAAAAACACCTGTCATTTCCAAATGCACATTTTTCATTTAAAGGAAAAGAAGAAAAATAAACTGTCTTTACAACAAATTTATTCAAATCCTTGTTGTTTTTCTCCTATGGAAATAGATTGACAAGAAATGTCCATTAAAATAGCATTGGTTTGGTATGAACAATGTTTCAGTTACCTGGGGAAAGTTCAAGAATTGATCCATTAGCCTCTAAGAATAACCTTTTCTGTGAGAAGCTATTCCAGATAAGAATAATCCAAAGAGTTATTCAGATGAAGTTGGGCAGACTCCAACTCTGACAGGATATTCTCTAGATTTGGTAGTATCCTACCTAATCAGAAGGCAAAGGCAATTTTCCTGATAGCAAGGATAGAACAAGTTTCTAGCAGTGATATAAAGATTTTGAGAGTGGCTGTAGTATTTGAAGCTTTTGAGTAACCTGCACAGTATTGGTAAATAACTATAATCTGGGGAGACCATTCTGTCAATATTGAAAGATACTGCATTTAATATTATATGAGTAAAAATTATTTATTTTGGATGTATCTTTAAAGACATTTTATTAATATTAACATATACACAGGTTTATCCAACATGCATTTTTAGATTAACAAAATAAAAAGGTTTAAAGTTGCTGAAGAGTTTCTTTTTATACAAGCTTTTTCTCTTTCCTTCTGTTTGCTCAGGTACAAGAATAATAATAGTTGTGCATTCCTTTACTCAAAATAAGAGAAACCAAAGACCCATCATATCCCTGATCAAGTCTCAGAGTGGCACTTCAGCTACAGTTTGTAAACTAAATTTAACATTTATATAACATTTTTGTTACTTTATATTTAATATCTAGACCATAATGGTATACAACCATTACTTTTTCTTCCCATTATAAAACCATTGTGAAAGCAAATGGATTTTTTTTAAAGTTTTTCTTGCAATGAACTACAGTTTTTAATTCGTTAGCAAGGTGGCCACTGACTCAGCTATGAGAGAGCATAATGCTGTAATAATTTAAAACTACATTCTACAGCTTATTCACAGTGGGTTGTTTTGATATGCCACATTAAGATTTAATTTATGTGCATGGCATATGAATCTATGTATAGGCATATAGGCTTGCTTTCCTCAGTTCATGGCTGGAAAAAAAAGATAACAAAAAGATGGTTGGAAGTAGGAAAAAAACAATATTCACATGTGCTGGATTTTTATTCTTATCTACCTTTGCACCCAAAATTTAGTAATATAACAATACTGAATTCCTTATACAAGCCTACAAAAATGTCCTCGTCTTCTCTTTATTGTTTATAGGTGTGTGCATAAGTATACAGGCCAAAAATATAATCACAGGAAAACACGAACGTATTTCCCAAACTTTCAGCTTGCTTTTAACAACCCAGAGAAGTATTCACTTATTATAACAGTTAGTTTTTCTGCATTTCTGTTGCTTAAGTATCTTTTGCCATACATTATTTTTCCTTTAGTTGCGTACTCCAGCCTTCTAGGTTCTGTTCCCGCAGCATCTTCATCCAATTAGTAAATGTCTTGCCTGTCTGTAAAAGCAGAATGACAACAAGAGAAAGGACAATCTTTTCTCTGTCGCAGCTTAGAGGGAGTATAACGGTTTCATGCCCACCTATTTTTCCACATCTCTGCATAAAGACACTCTGGCCCTGATTTACTACAGTGTGTCTGCTCTTTCAGCAGAAAACTTGGAAATTCACTAAAAGTTCAAGGCCTTTGTGTTTTGTATCTCGTTGAGGGGAGGCAGCAGAAAGGTACACGGTACCTGTTTGTACAGCACTTCTCATATTTGCATAGTAGTAACACAAATATTGACAGAAACAGCAAAACCTGTTGGTTTATGAAACAGAATTAAAAAACCTAAAAAAGTGGTATGACAAGATGTAACCCACCATCTGCAGGACTTTGCAGTCTAGCTGCTTATGTCTAAACATCACATAGCTGTGTTGTATCAACATCCATGTCTTAAAAACAGCTTTATTTTAGATTATGACTTTCTGAGATATGATGACAAGCAATTGATTTCATCCTGCTTGATCAATACCGAGTATTGTGTTCCGAAATAAATAATTTATGGAAATAGTACCATCAGAAGGAACTAATACTAGAAATTTTATAACTGCAGGAATTATTTCTTTTACAAGTTGCCTATAAGTGTGTGTTTGTACACAAATGTGTACACATTACAAGGCATAGAGAGAAAAACCTGTGTTAGGAGAGGTGCTACCAAAATGAGTGAAATTCAATCTTGGTATTTCTGACAGTCAGTGCAGGATTCAATTATTCCGTGACGTTTTTATCCTAGAATGACCTGCTATCATTGTTCTTCTGAGAGTGACAACAAAAATGATCCCCTTTGAGAAAATGGCTTGAATATGTGAAGTCCCCATTTAGACATCTTGTGCATCTCTGAGGTGTTTTAAATGCCTGATTTCTTGTCATAGACATTTTAAAGGTAACAAAGCCTCCACTGCGGTATGCTGTCTCTGCCAACAGCATGATGGCAATGAACTATTAGGATTTTTAAATTATATTGTAACATTTAATTATGCAGTTGGCATGTAGAATCCACAGTGATGGGCAAAAAAAGAGAGGGAGATAGATGCTCAGTGGAATTTTACTGTTGATATCCATGCTATGATATAGTGCTACTACAAAATTTCAGTGAAGTTATTTGACAATAAGCAAACCTAATTAATGTCCTAGAATCCAAGTAGCTAAAATTTATATTGTTTCAGGTACTCCCTAGGATTTAGATTATTCATAACCTTCTAAGAGACAATAGCTTTCTAAAAAAAAAAATTCATTCTGAAGGTAATTCCAAACTTGGTTTTATGTTCAAAAAATTTTAATATGAGCTAAAATTCAATTCATGAACTCTAAGCTGAGAGTTAGATAAAGAAATTTCATAATCGTCTTTGGTTCAAATGCCACCTCTTTCCAACACAACATGGTACTTGATTTGATGCTTTTTCTGGAAGTCTTTTCTTACTTCACAAAAATTTGTGAATGCTTCAATTTCGTAAAACTGGAGAAGTTCAGTTCACAGTTTAAGGAAGGAGTAATCAATTTTCAGTTGCTTCTCAGTGATTCTCCCACAGTTCCTGTGGTTTTCACCATTTATTGTGACTCTTTACACTATTGATTTATATTAAAATTAATTCTATGTTAAATTTAAATTTTATATGTACTTTTCTCACTCCTGCTTCTTTATCATACTGATGGCCAGCTTGCTTGTGCTTCTCCTTCAGTTGTTTCTGACAGTGCTTTAAGTCAATACAGATGTAATTCTACACTTCCTTCCTCCTAAATATTTTGTATTCTGTTTTGTAACAGGACAATTTGAATTGAGTTTATTGTAAGCTGATCATGCAAATCCTGTTACAGGTAACTCCTTTCAGCCTCATAAGCTAGAAAGTCAAATCTTTGGAGTCATTAAGGGATGATTCAGTAAAGCTGAATGCACTAACTGTTAAGATCTTCTTCCACTTATCCTCTCTGGGGCCTGACACACCTCACCTGTGTCAAATGTGGTGCAGACCACTTTTTGAGTAAACATGTAGTAATACATTTTAAACTCTCACTTATGATGATTCATTGGTTTGAAAGAATCGTGTGTCTGAAGCTGTCTGCTCAAGTTGTGGTTGGTGACAATTGAACTAATAATTGAAATAATAATTATTTCAATAATCAATCTTCTTGGTTTGAAATATTTGTCTGCAGCCATTGTCTCTGATGGGATATTAAAGTAAGTGTTCATTGATCTGGTTTGCTGTAAAATTTTTCTTGCACCTGTTTTCATGTCTTTTCCACAGGAACTAGTAACTTTAATGCTTTTGAAAATCCAATCCCTCAAGGTGCTGATATCAGAGTGGTTTGTAAAGTGGACCAGACGGATTATTACATTTTGATTTTGACAGATACTGAGGTTTTACAAACATCCTGTTGGCATTTGTCCACACTGACCATTCTATCAATCCATTTCCAGGAACTATTCTTTGATCCAAAACTAAAATCTATTTTCAGCACATTACTATACTTACTATAGCTCTCTTCTGAGAGAACAAAGATGTCACACTGAGGTACCAGCATCTGTATTTCCAAACAGAAAATAAAGATTGAATAAAAAAAGCAAGCAATGTTCCATAGGTTACACTGAAAGGTAAAGTAATATGAAAAACAATATAATTTTTGTGTTGTGTCTTCTACAGTTGGGACATTGAGATATGAGATTCTTTGACATGGAAAATCTGCTAATATATTGAAGATACCTTTATGCCACGTTAGTTTTATACAATACATATAATTAGAAAATGTCATGTTATAACTAGAATATAGTAAATCATGGAAGGTAGTC
The DNA here is from genome assembly GCF_963082525.1 of Nesoenas mayeri. Classification (NCBI taxonomy): domain Eukaryota; kingdom Metazoa; phylum Chordata; class Aves; order Columbiformes; family Columbidae; genus Nesoenas; species Nesoenas mayeri. The sequence goes on along the minus strand of NC_137554.1, from coordinate 15,499,482 downwards.
AGAGAATAAGCATTAGCCTCAGGTTAGCATGTAACAGTTTATGACAAAACCCCCTTATTTGACCTGGAAGGGTAGACCATTTCCTGGCTGGACTGTTCTCTGTATTAAAAACTGCTTTAGTGCAACTCAGCATATGTCTGTGTTTCCTATGTATTCACTTATCTGTTCTTATCCTGTATCACTGAAGTACTAAAAAATTGACTTCAGGAGACATCAACTATACTTTTCCATATTGCACATTTCATTTAAGTACACTTTTTGTGACCTCTACAGGGAAAGGGCAAAATTAGTTATTTTATTTAAGATATATGATACTGTTTGTCTGCTGATGGTCCTGACTCAGTTTAAAAGTGAAATAACATTATTTACAATCTCATTAGTATAATATTTTAAATTATTTCCTATCATTAGGATTAGACATCCTTTATTGTAGCATTCTAGGCATTTATTTACCCATCTGACACAGGGAACACTGTATTGTGATGCTACCTCTGTTGTATGAGTAACTCACAACACAAGTAATTTTAACCCTCTGAAATATGTAATAACCTCCAGAAATATATTGTCAATAATGTCTTATGGCTATTAACAAACAGAATCTTAAAATCTGTTGATCCATGCATTATGGATGCATATGGATGGACTGGCTACATTACCTATGTGAAGTGTGTCACATCAGTAAGGCTGATAAGAAACATTTAGTTATATATAGAAACATAAAGCCATCTCATAACTTAAGGAATTGCACCACCGTATTTTTTCTAAAATATGTATTTTAAGTGAAGATGGCTTGTTATTTCTTCTTCTGCATGTCTTTTGGATTCCTTAGACTTTATACTTCAGTATTTTACTTGTATATGTTGACAGTTTTAATTGTGCTTCTACCCTGTTTTTCACAGCTCAAACAATCAGTTACTGCTATTATAGCTATAAGGGGAATGCAGTCTCTCTTTTACCTGTCGCTCAGTGTATTTGCAAAATATTTTGTTGCTATCTGGCTGGTTTAGGTGCAGAAATTTGTAAATAAATGTTTGTCCTTAGTGTATTAAACACATAAACAGCAATGTTTGTGATAGTTGAGTGTGATTAGCTCTTGAAAAATTCATCAAATGTCCCGAGATCTGCACAGCTTTTTAAAAATTCATAGAAAGTTTTGAAGAGTGAAAATGGTTTGACAAGTAGGCAGGCCACAAAGCAACTGACACATCAAGGGAAGAAGATCAAACAGGAATACAGCAGGCATATTCGTACTGTAGGCTGTGGAGCCTGGCTGCACTCCAAGGAGGTTGAAAGAACAAGCAGACATGAAATATAGAGAAAGAATAGAGACAGGAATCTCAAGGTAGGGGAATGAAAGACCATTTGACATTCAAAAATGATTTTTTAAACATCTTTGACATGCAGTCAATAAATTCAACTCTGCTTTGCTTATTTAACTAGATGCAAAAGTTTTCTTACAATGGAAATTTACACTGCATGAAATTTTCAGGAAAATGTCTCCTATTTAGGAAGGAAATACTCAAGGGATTTGGAAAGGGTCTCAAAATAATCACTGTGGCTTTGACGCTGAGTTATGATTCTGACAGGCTCTATGATTAAGCTATTTCTGACACCCAATAGCTGCAATCTGACCTTAAACCTCTAATGATTTAAGTCTGCTGCACTAAATGTGAGTTTATCATTCGAATACTGGTTATGAAATGATCCCGTTATTTTTATTGTAAGTTCTTTATTAAATGTGCTATCATATTTATGCAGAGAAAATACATTAGTTATACATGTGTAAGTATTCCTAAATTTGAAATGAATGGCAAAGAAAATATTTCATTATTAACATTTAAGTGACTTCTTTTGTATTAAGCAAGCATTTACAAATATGTAGTACAAGAGATATCTATGTAAGTGTAAAATACGTTTAATAACATTTAACATTGCTCTAATCAATGGCTATAACTGCCAAGTTCCAGTCATACTCATCCATTTGTAACATTTACCCATATATGGCATGTGAGTAGGACAGAAAATAGTTCTTCTGCCTTGCACTCTCTTCTGCCACATATCTGTTATGCCATTGATGCCATCCATCAAGGAATTTCAAAGGACAATTGGTGAAAGAAAACATAAGACATTCATCTCAAGAGGCCTGCTTCTGTTTTATTAAATTCTCCTTAGGTTTTCCCAAGCTTTGAAGCATAGGTAACAGCAAGGGATCAAGCAGTAAAAGCCTTTTAAAACTTCAACCTCCTTTCCAGCTGGGTTTCAAATCAGTTCTTTTTTCACCTGGCCCAGCAGTTGTGCTGTGTAAGATGTGTGTAGGATACACTCCAGTATTAAAAACTTGCTAAAAATTAGCTCTTCTTCCTAGGGATGTTTTATTTAGGCACCGCAGCAGACAAAACATCAGGGAGATTACAAATGCCAGAATATCTGGCTTGTTGTGCTTTGAAGGATTTTACATGGGGGTCTGAAAGAATATTCAAAATATTTTATTCTTGAAGATGAATCTACTCCACATTCTTGGAGATTCTCACACTCTAGTGACCACGTTCCTCCATGCTGGGCAGTTCTCAGTGTGTACGCTAGGGTGGAAATTAATAATTTTCTCCATTTGACAACTTTGAGAATCTTGTTAAGAAATGTTTTTGAAGTTCATTTCTAGAGAAGATCTAAATGAGTCACAAAACTTATAAGATCCTCACAAGTTTGGAAGGAGGTAATTTTGTCTCCTTTCCCTTGCAAATCTCTGTGGTACTGGTGCAGAAAACAAGCCAGCCTGGAGTCCCAGAAGCTATTTACTCAAGAATGTATTCTGTGGCTCACAATAGTAAAGCAATGAAGTAGCCTATGTCGAAAAATTTTAATGTGTTTCAGTGTATTGTTTCTGAGTGAAAACGATTAGAAGGCAGAATCCTTCTATTTTGCTTTTTGTTTATTTTGTTGTGTTTCTTTTCTTTCCCAAGATGTCTGGCGCACCTTCTGATGGTGCAGGTGTGCGGGTCGTGCGTCCTCCCGGGGTAGCCCCTGCGCGGCCCCGGGCCCGACCCCGCCGAGGGTTCCGCTCCCGCTCAGGTGTGCGGACACGCGACGGAGTTGGGTGGATCCGCCCAGCGCGGGGACAGGAGCGGTGCGCGAGCCGCCACACCCCGGGTGCAGTTAATCGCCTGCTTAATTACTCGCGGCTGGGAATTGCCTGGCCCTTCCTTATAAAGGGGATCGCTGGAGGTAAATGGTTTGGTCGAGGGTTGGTGCTGTGGGATTTTTGCACTTCCCTGTAGTTCTAGAGGAGGCTGCTGCGGGCCCAGGTTTGCCCACCTGAGCGATCCCTTCGATTTTGTGGCTTTGATTGCATCTTCCCTCGTGCCGGCCGCGAGGCACGAGGTCCGCGCACGGGCACGTGCGCCGGGACAGGGCGGCCGCGTCTGTCACAGCCCCCCGCCCCAGCTCCGCGGCTCTGCGCTGCGCTCAGCTTCTGCTTTTCTCCTTTTTCTTATGAATATAGGAGCAGTTTTCCTGTTGTATCTCTGCAGAGAGGCCGCGACTCGCTGGTTCCTTCCAGGTACGCCTGTTTTTGTAGCTCTGTACGCGGTGCTGCTGCTGTGCGGGAGCAGCCGGGGGCGGCCCGCCCGGCCTGGGAGCGCCCCGAGCCCCGCGGGGAAGGGGTAGGTGGAGACTGACATCCTTGTTGTGTCGTTAATTGCTTTTCATATCCTTATTCTTGGAGGAGAATGGCTTTTGTGCCAAGTCGTTATCTCCCTGATCGTCACAATTCGCAGCTCCTCTGGGCTTTTATGCTGAGCAGGTTTTCCCTGCAAATTACCTTATATGCTCCTGTGTCCCGGGAGAGCCGAGTCCCCGTAGGTGAGCTGAACCCATGGGAGTCCTTCCTTTGCAATTAACTTAGCTGTGTGCCAGGTTTTCATTAGAACCCGATAATTGGTAAGTTAAAGTATTGTAGGAGGCTGCAGTATTTTCATTACTTGTGATTTATTTTCCTCTGAAATGGTGGTCGTGTTGTGTGTATTTCTGGCTGGAATGACATAGAAGCTGTGCTACAGTCAAGTGATTTACCATAGTTACAACCATATGTATATTATACTTCTAGTCTTTTTGTCATGTATACTACATGTCATGAAATACTACTGTCGAGTGTTTAATACACCAGTGCGTAGCAGGAGATGATATCAGATTAATTACACTTGTAGAGTACATAAATCATGGCTTTGAGGCTGCAGTTGTTCAAGTGCTTTCTATGCTACTTGTGAGGGTGTCAGGTGAGCTGCTGCCTGCACTGCTCAGATGTGTTCTGTTCCACAGAGATTAAGTACTCGAGTTTCATGGCTTCACTGGGGCTTCCCAGCTCTACAGTCTTCGGCATAAAAAACGGTACAAGCTTGTTCTGGCAAAATATAACGTTAGGCCACTACAAAGCTGAAAACAAGGCTAACGTTACAGAGCAGTTGTGGAAGTTTGTGTGTGGAGCGAGTGAAGCATATGTGGTGGTGTGCTCTCCTCTTCCAGTAAGTTACAGGTGTTCCCACTGGTACAGCCCTCCTCTGCTGCATTTAGAAGACTTTTGGTACTAGTTACTTTATGCATCTTCGGCATGTTCAAGGTCTTGAGGGACACTATGTTTGGCTGTACTTTTCCACTAGAGTTTTCTGGTAGTTAGAATCTGTTCCTACCAAGGACCTTGGGGACCAGGGACCAGCATGTCGGGTTTTTTTTCCTCATTTCCGTTCCTTGAGACTTTGAACAAAGCTGTGTTCCTGTACGCTGTGAACTTCAAAACACCTGTGTATCCCATTTTTTCCCTTAAAGGATTACATGATTATTCCAAACTTTCTAGTATTCCTTTGATACTGAATTTGGACTACTTAAGGAGCTGGAAAATGGGATATAGGTCTGAGATAGTGTCTGCCAAAAATCAATGAGGAGGGATGTTTTGGAAGTGCGGAAGAAGGCAGACACTTTCCTTAGTGCTTTGTAACATTTGTTAGCTGATGTTGGGTACATGCCAGAAGTTTGTAAACGTCAGTTTGCTTCTTAACAGGGTTTTTGTTTTGTTACCAGTTACGTAAGACTGTATCATATTTAGAAGGATTTGCATGTATAATACGCATTTCACATTTGATACAGGGAATGCATGTTGCTCTACTTACAGCTTCCTCTTGCAATAAGTTGCCCTAGCCTCTTTATTATGAAAACAGAAAATTGCAAGTATACATACATAACTCATGTGTTTAGCTTTGCAAATAGCAAACACTTGCAGTTCAGTGTTTGGGTAGATCTACTCACAACATGTGTTCTTGTACATGTGCACAGAGACCCTTAGAAAGACCTTTGTGTGTGAAGAAGGGGTGATAATTTCTCACTTGCCAGCAGACAAGATTTGGCCGTTCTGTAATCTGTGTGTTCCTGCTATGTCACTTCTTTGCATCTGTTTTCAACTAGTTTTCTTATATATATATATATTTTATTTTTTTTTTCAAAATACATCTATTTATGACCATTTTTACATTTCCATTTATTACATTTTTACATTTCCATGACCAAAACATAATCTGGTCTGTGACTACTAGTGGCTCTTTTAGGTAAAGATTAAAAATAATAACAATCTGTATGTGTTATGAGAATTTTTTTATGCTCCTCTCTATTAAGAAAGTCCCTGTGACCAGACCATTTATACCAGAATTCTTTTTCTTGTTAGACTTGGTGACATCATATATGAATTTTGCTAAATCAAATTTGATTCTTTCAGAAATGTTTGTGCAATACTGCCCTAGAATTCAGCTGATATGAACTTTCAGTGCTGCTGTTTTCTGTTGAGTTCTGACAACAAAACCTTCACAAGTATGTAAACATTCAGAACAAAGTGAAACCATTCATTCAGTCAATATCAATGGCACTAGTATGCTTAGGAGAATCTTGAAAGTCCAAGGACAGTCATCTTGTAAAGGGAAGAGTGGAATTTGAGCTGACTACCTGGTATATAACCTTCACACGAAAACTTCTGTAGCTAGAGCTTCTCCTTAAAACTGTTTAATAATAAACTCTACTCACTTCTATGAACTTAAAACTCTTAACTGAAAAAGAAGCTTTCCAAGTGTCAAAACTGAGCACCTCTGGAGGAGATATTCCTTTGTTATTGAATGAATAAATGAGTAAAATAAAGCTTATAACAATCGCCCAGTATGATTTTATTCAGACTCAAGCCTGTGACTTCTTTTGACTAGTATACAGGGATGTTTAGAGTGTGTTAAAAGAAAAGCTCTCCTGTGCCTTCTCAGAATTATTTACATTTAGAAAGTATTTTGTCTAGTTTAAGGGTGCTATGGGTCCTTCAGGTATGTGTTTTGATTTTCAACCATTATATCGGGATTTTTTTGTGACACTTGCAAAACTCTTCCAGGAGCAAGATACTGTGTAACAAGTTAATGGTACAACCTGATTGAAATTGCCCTATGGTCTGTGTGAACCTCCATACAAGAAACAGGCATGCATAGCTTCCACATTAAGACGACAATAATTTTTGCTTTTTTTGTGTGTGTATCTTATGTACAATTTGTTATGCTTTTTTTTTAATAAACAATGAAGTCTTAAATTCTTATGCTGTTTAAAACAAATTCAGGGAAAAATGGCATTAGAGGTTTTGAAAGTTAGAACTGGCTGTGCGGATTTCAGATCTAAGTATGTGTAAGATGCATTCTAATGTTTATTGCTAGTTATGGTGAATTCATCTTGGCTCTCTAGTGTGAGGATGCACTGGTGTTTTATGGTTCCGATACCTGAGGTTGTAAATGGCTTTGGCCTTAGCTTGTGGAACCCTACATGTCAGCATGATAGTATGTGAGTCCTTTAGAGACTGAGATACACTTCACTCTTCACTGCCTTTTTTTTTTTTTTTTTTAATTAAAACTATTTTTAATCTTCTGTGGAATGTGATTCCTCCCACCTACACACTTAAGAAAAAATATCTTGATGGTAGTGCAAAACTATTGTTTGATGAAAGATGGTTATATCATTCATTACAAAACTAATATAATTCCTTGTTAATATAAACTACCTGTTTTTCCAGTCCCGAAACTGAACAAACTAGATGTCTTGCAGTCTCTTGTCCCTGAAATGACCTTGGTTTTGCTGACATCTTTTGGTGTCAAATTAGCTTTTTGACAGGTTGGTAGCTGGTGCTTTTGTGCAAGTTTGTGTTTAACTAATTTGTGTTTGGTTTGACTTTTTTTTTTTTCCAGATGAAACTCCTTTCTTTTTATGTTTTGTTTTGTTGTGACCTTTTCTGCTTCATTTAGTTTCCTTGCTTTCCAATTTCCACTCTTGTGGAAGTGTCTGTTCTCCACTGCTATTGCTTCATTCTGGTGTTGTTGATTATAGAAGTTCTTTCCTCTCAATATATACCATATCTGTTGTAACCCTCTGAGTGTCACTTTCACCTTCTAGTTTTTTTTTCCTATTGCTGATGACTTTTTCCTTGTAATGATGTTGCTCGATTTACTGTTGTTTTTCTTGCTCAGGCTCCAAACTCTATTTCAAATCTGTCATCCTTCCTTTGAACTGAGGAACTGAATATGGTTTTGGGAATTTGTATCTTCTTACAGGATAGGCTATAAAACTTAATATTCTTAACCTGCAGCCAGTGCAGCAAAGATATTTCTGGGTTTAGTTTTTCAGACTTTTTAAAAGGTCATTTTTATTATCTTAAATGTAGTTATAGTATGCTAACAATTTACACTTGTGTAGAAGAGTCAACATAGGATTGGCTTATGTGTCTTAATTATGAATACATGGCGAGAAAGGCCAGCTGTTCTTTTCTCACCAAAATATATTAGTTGATATTACACAGTTAGTAAGTAGGTGCCTGTAAACCTTAGTGGTACCAAGAAAATGATAAATAGACATTTGTTCTGTGGAGGAAGCACAGTCATTTGACCATTGTTGGACTCCAGTGTATGTGTATTCTTAGCAGAATACAAGTGCTTCCTGAAGATAGCTGATGATAATTGCAAATGTGGAGTGGTGGAGGAATATGTTTTTTACAAAGGCAGAACAAAAATAAAACTCCTGGAGGTGAAATACTCCTCCTCAGATGGCTTGTCTGATGTCATAAGTCATTATTTACTCATTAAAGTTCCTATAGCTTAGCATTGGAGGGTTGCTTTATTTCCTTAATACTACTTTTGAGATTAAAAAATACTTTTTTATTGAGTGCTTTTTTTTTATTTTTCATAATGGAGTAGTGCAGGATGAGAAAAAGTTGCTTATACACTCAAGTAATGCAAAAGCAAAGTTATGCTCATGCTTTACGTCTCCTCAAATCCTTCTCTGCCTACTTCAGTTTCTGTTAAGAATATATGGGGCATATCTAGGATGTTTTCTGATGAGAACCTCCTAAGGACAAGTCTCTCATTTACCTGGCACAAAGTATGATTTAATAATAATTTATTAAAATAATATTTTAGAGGGCAATCTTAGTGTTAGTGTGAAATTTAACCAAAAAAAAAATCTATTCTCTTGGTTTGAGAATTGATGCCTTTTTGATGAAGAGTGTGAGTTAAAAAGTTCATCTAGTGCTTAAAGAATTTTCAGCTTTCTTGGCTTATAAATTACCAGCTGTTACTCTAAATATACCATTATATCTTTGGAATGATGATGAACTTTCTTATGGATTACAGTGAAGTCTGTATGAAAATTAGGTGAAGATGCTTTTTTTTTTTTTTTTTTTAAATTGTTGCAACCATTAAACTTTTTATCAAACATTTCACTATTCTTTTAGCAGACACAGATAGATAGAACCCTATGCATTTGGACAATCAATGTTCATGACCTGTTTTTTCCTGTAGTGATTAAATTCTGGTTGTATGTGTGGTGTGTTGTTGCTGTTGCTGTTTAAACAGTTTATGACTGTTCTTTGGTTTCAGGAAACATTATGCCTTACTTCTATCTAAACCACAGATTGTGATACACAATACATAGGTGTAACCTGTAAATGTAAATTCATTTGGGTTATGGGAATGCCACATAATGGGGAACTTCCTTTTTGATGCTACATAACGATTTTAACCAACTTTCTTCTAACAGTCTTCCTATTCTAGGCCTCCAGACAAGTTCTACACTGACAGTCTTAAAATTATTCCTCCCTTCCTCCCGTGTTGGGTAAGTGGCTTTGCCTGTGAAATATACCTCTTATTCACCAAACTATCAAAAAACCCACAAACCAAATAACAACAAAAAATCACCCCAAAACCCCCACCACCAAAACCACATACCACAAACAACCAAACCAACCAAAACCCTACTGCCAACAAAAAACAACCAACCAAAACTACTCTGCCAACCAAAAAACCACATATACAACATCAACTTCTCCTTTGGAAAAATACTCTTGATGGAAAGGCTAATGGTTGCTGCTAAAAGCCAAGCAAAAGATTCTTATGATCCATCTTCAGTGCTTGGACTTCAGAAGCTGCTTTCAGTCTCAACTTCTTATTTTGGGTGCTGCAAATAATGTACCAGTTATAAACAGCCATAGCGCAGCGATATTCCGCACTGGACGTGTGGGAATGCTATGGATGCATGACTTTTGACCAAGCAAGCAAAAATGCCATCGTTCCTGCTGCCAGTTGGCTTTCATGCCAAAATATATCTTTGGTTCTATGACTCTGACTCTTGAGCTTTGGCTTTCCAGTTTTATCTGACTTCACTACTGACTCTGAGATTTTCTGTGATAAGGGACAAGCTGTGTGTGACCCTACTCTGTTTTCTACTGCTGAAAAAAGTTCATAGTAAAATGTCAGGGTGGAGCTTTTTAACAGGAGGAAGTATTGTTAAATGTGATGAAGAACAGAAACATCACTGCTGGGAAGGCAGTGGCACTGGAAAGGAAGGTCTTGTTCAAAATGAAATAAAATCTTAATGAATGCAAATAGGCATTTGTTGGAAACGGGGAGTCTTAACTCTTCTGTGTTTCGAAGGCATCTATAAAACATCAGAATGAAATAACTCATCACAGGGCCGTTGTTGGACTTAAGATGAGAAGACTAACTTAACATATAATTTTAGTATTTTCAGCACTTATGTTTGGCATAGTTACAATAAATTAGACTGAGTAATTAATTAAACCCATAACAAACAGGCAAGAACATCCAAAGGCAGGAGTACAGCTGAAAGATGCAGGAAGCTTGCAGAAAAGCATGTACTAGGACAGTTCGGATCCCGGTGGCAGTGCTGTATTCTCTGGGATGGAAATACAGCTAAATGTGGTTGGCTTGAGACAGGTGACAGAACTAGTCAAGGACAGAAAGAAAAGTCAGAATTATTGAAGAACGCAAAAATTCTAAAAGCTGGGGGAAGCAGAACTGTTTCTATCAGTAATTACCCTTCGGCAACTGAGCAGAATTGCCAGTCATCCTGCACGAGTGATATGTAGATTATTTTTTTTCTCTTTGGAATTAAATGAAGGTATCAACAGCAAAGAAAACATTTGTGTGTTTGAAACAGTAACACTTTCCTCTTGACCTCCTTTCATCAGTGCCCCACGCATCCCATATATCACACAGGTTATTATTTTTTTGGTCAGCTTTTCATCATTTGTGCTACAGTGGACAATCAACAGCTTAAATTGCTCTCTATAAGAGAAAGTGAGATCAGCTCATGGTCAGAAGTTGCTTATTTACTCAGCGTTTCAATTTAGAAGTGTCATTGCCACCAAGAGAGTATGATTTTTCTAAGTATATTCAAACTTCTTCCTATTATTCAATTCTTCCTATTTCTCAAAGTGTTAGACACTTCACAGGTACAAACCAATAGACAAAATCCTTGCATGTCTACTGGCTGAAAACATATGCCCTGCACTTTAAGCATGGTGTGCAAAAAGATGACTGGCAAAATTCAGGTCTTTGGCAAATGTATTTGCTTATTAAGCTGAGGACTAGCTTGAGAATAAGTTGTTTTCTCTGTCAATTTTTATTGGTTTTTAAATGTACTACAAGTAGTGATTCTCCTCTTGGTGGATATTGAGTGAGAATTAGTGGTAAGTTACACAAAGTACATGTCTGATGAGGAGCAGCTGAGGCATCTGGGGTTGCTTAGCCTGAGAGAAAAGGAGGCTGAGGGGAGACCTTATCACTGTCTACAACTACCTGGGAGGAGATTGTATTGAGGTGGGTGTCAGTCTCTTCTCTCAAGTACCAAGCAATAGGACCAGAGGGAATGACCTCAAGTTGTGCCATGGGAGGTTTAAATTGGATATTAGGAAAAATTTCTTCATGGAAAGGGTTGTCAGGTATTGGGACAAGCTGTCCAGGGAAGTGGTTGAATCACCATTCCTGGAGAGGTTTAAAAGATTTGTAGATGTGGTGCTCGGGGACATGGTTTCATGGTGGAATTAGCAGTGCTGGGTTAACAGTTGGACTCGATGGTCTTAAAAGTCTCTTCCTACCAAAACTATTCTATGATAAGGTAAAATGTTTGTGTGGAACCAAGCCAAAAGCATGTGTGTATGTATCTTAAGCCTTCTGCTCTGTGAGGTTAACTGTTCTTGTCTTTTCTGCAGAGTGAATCTGTGTTATTTAGGGAGACTGTCCAATGCTATTGTAGGAAAATTCTATTGGATAGATCTCTTTTTCTTATCATCCTAGAATAACTGCTGTAGCTTTTCAAATGTGCAGCCATGAAAGAAATACCATGTTGTATACTGTGAAAGCATATTACATTTATAAAATTATAGTGTTATAACTTTAAAGTTTTCTTTTGATGTTCTTGGAGTTTTCTTTTATCATATTTTCTTACTCCCTGTGCTGTGAAATCCTACAGTATATCCTCAGAGATTCATGTTAAGAGAGAGGACATTGATATCATTTATGGTTAGGTGACAACCAGCAGTCAGTGAACACAATGATGTTACTAACCTGATGTCACCCTGTAGAGATAATCCTTGTAGGCTGTGTTGTTAGAGACAAGTTATGTCTGTAGAAGTGGTATTACAAAGAATGCTTTAGTTGTATCCTGTGCATAAATGACATAAACTTGTGGGTAACTTAACAGTTGAGATGGTAATAAATAATGAGATGAATAATGAGAAAATCACTGCAGAATTCTGCATCATTTGGTAACTGGTTGCCGTTGTGCGCATGATACTGTGTGTTAGTTTATTACACTGTAGCAATGCATTCATGGGAGTATTTGAAGACCAGTTTTTTTTTTCTAGTTTTATTAATACCCTAATTAATTGTTCATTCCTTGTATGTGACCATCTTAAGATACAGAACAATTATACAGTGAGATTTTAAGCTCGCCTGTGCTGTATTATCAGTATTTTTTCATTGTTGAGGGTTCTTTATTTCAGGTCAAAGATCACGTTACTCTGTCTCAGTCAATGGTTAGCTAGTCAATTTTTGACAGCAAAAATGATTATGCAGACCAGAGGTCAGTAGTACAGAAATGTTATAGATAATATTGTCCTGTTCTAATCAATTGGACTGTATTGGACAATTCAAGGTCGAACAATACTTCACTTGAGCATGTTTAGGATGTAAATAAAGTAGAATTTGGGAATTGAGCTACATAACTATGATAGGATAGATTATTCTGTTTTATTCAGAGGTATCAAGAATGTGTAAGTGGTTTGCCATGGCATGCTACTCTAGACTGTAATTGTACAAAAGTGTTCGCCAAAGACTGATAGTCCTGCCAATATGTCAGTGTGTCACCACTGACTGCAGTGAAGCTCCCATGAATTTGCCCTGGCATGAATAAAGGCGAACTTGACCTGTGTTTCTTGGATAGTTAACCAGGTTGTTACTTAGATGCAGTTAGCTACCCTGTTGAATTAATTGCTGCTGCACAACAGTAATAACTGCAGTTACATTTTGTTCCTAGAAGTCTTTAGTAACTAGTTCTTTGTTACTGCTGTTGGATGTTAATCTACAGTGGGCCTCAGTTAACTTCACAGCTGCCAAAGTGAAACTATTGCTTGCAAAAACAAGTTTATGAAGAAGCAGACAGTCTCCTTGTTTAAATTTTTTTAAATCTATTAATTTCAGTGGAACTATAATAATTTATTTCAGCTGAGAATTTGGCTCATTGTTTTCTTTGTGAAGTTAGTACTCAATAAGAATTGATGCTGCAGTACTACCTCTCAGGGAGAAAGTAAGCCATTCACTGGAAACTTGCATGTAATGTTCCTTGAAATATTGTAAGAATATTGTTTCTACTGTTCTGGTTTTTAAAAACCATGTTTCAAAGAGCTCTTTAAACTTTCTAATCTCCTTACATGGACAAGCTTCATAGTGCATTACATTACCTGTCTTTTGTGTCTAAAAGTTGAAGTACTCAAAAATAGGTTTCCTCTTTTAAGATCAGTGACTTTTTTCCAGGATCCTTTGTTTCACCAGTTTTAATACCTGTTATAGCTTGCTGCAAACTTATGTAGATTATCTAAGCTTTTCTCTGCTAGTATTTTCTTACAGCTTTTTGTATTCACTGTGAAGTCTGACTTGGATTCAAATCTGGTAATTACCAGAGTCAAGAAAGTCATCAGCTGACTGTCAGTTTTACATATGTGTTTGCTGAGGCTCACTCTCCAAATAAAAAGCAAATTATTTCCCCAATATCCTGCTTGATAGTCATCTACAGAGAAGTAAAAATAGATGGCCTATTTAGAAATGACATAGCACCAGAGTCTGTCCTGGCTTTATAGACCAACATGCACATGAAGAATCTTTAGGCAAACAGAAAACTTGAGTAAATGTGACTTCTTTGAGTGGGTAAACTTTAGAAAATCTAATAAATAAAATCACATTGTGGCTATAATTAACTTAATTTTGTTAAAATAGTTGTTATTTATACCTTAAACAATGATACTTGCTTTGATATCTTACCTAGTTTGCTATTTCCCAGGGACCCACTTAATTGTGTTGATTTCTCCCATTTTGTACTTTAAATCAAACCTACAGTGTATACCCTTCTATCTGTCTGTTACTGGTGAGGTGTTATTTATATTGTACTCTTCTTTCTCCAAAAGATGAAATCTATGAAAATTAAAACTGATGCCAACTTTGACCTTCGAGGGGTTAGCTGAGATGTTTGAAGAGTGATACACCGAATGGACAAGCTCTCAGTTACCCTGTTCTTTGGCTGCTGTGTGTCTGGGTTTTAGTATCCATTGGAAGAATCAGGGGTCTCTTAAACACCTATTTTTTGTGGAAGTGATGGGTAATGTTTGCTAACATGAGTTTTCACATGGGAGTCATGTATCTTAAAATATCATTTTGAATTGAATGAGAAGTATATTAAAGGGGAATCATAACTTATGAAATCTGCAGCAGTCTTAAATCTAAGTCCACCATAATTCTGAGGAGACCAGTTTTTTTGGTTTGGGTTTATTTCAAAATGGGCTGGAGTTGAAATGCTAAATTTAAACTCATCTGGTTTTGGGGAGGATAATAGTGTGTTCCTTTGAAACCACGTAACTTTCTTCTACAGTTTATAAGGTGGCATTATTTCTGTAGCTATGATTTGCTCTCCTTCCTCCTATGGATTCAGCATGTGAAGACCCTGAATCTACCTGAAAAATCACAATATAGACCAGACTTATGCTCCTTGTTACCTTTTGCATGGACTTCTGGATATTATTCGGTCATTGGTCTTCACTGTGTTGGTGTGGGTTGTGGTTTACAGCATGTTTTTTGGCTGCCAGTGAAACTGGGTAATCTAATTAGCAATGAGTGGTTTTGTTACTTGGATTATTCGTATCTTCCACTCACTGGAGAGGTGTAAACATACCAACTTTTAAGCCTAACATCTCTGTAATAAAATGGTCTGATTTAAGTAATATTTTCAAGAAAAGGCCTGTGTAGTTATAAAAAACCTCAAGGCTAAGAACTGCAGATGATTATTTTCTGTTCTAATAGAGTATCTTTTATATATATATGTGTGTGTGTATATATATATACACACACATACGTATATGTATATATACGTATGTGTGTGTATATATATATACACACACACATATATACATATATATATATATATATATGTAAGAGTTAAGGTGTAATCATGTAGGTAAATGCAGGGTATGCTGGTATATACATAAGAAACCCATTTACTGAGTCACTGTCATTTTAACAGCAGGAAGCTTGGCTTCCTGAGGTGTCTCTAAAGCATTTCAGGCTCACTGAGTCAGGACTAAATAACACCCAGCTGGGTAAGAACAAACACCTGTCAGATAATCCAGCTAATAGCTGGTTTAGTTATCAGTGCCGTGCTCTATCTGCCTTTTTCCTCCCTGCCTTTTTGAATGTATGATGCATTTTCCACAACGTCATGTTTAAAAGCTTGAATAATCCTGTAATGGCAGCTGATGGAGACATTTTATATGTTGATCCCTTTTTTCCTTGGTTTCAGAAAGGTGGCAAAAGTTTGCATGATGAAATCTTGGTTAGAATGGCTCTTTTTGTGTGCAGATGTATTTCAGATGGGATTTCTACTCTTTAGAGGAGTATAATTCTGACAGTCAGTGTAATTGCTTCTGGAATAGACATAATCTTTTTCCTCAGTGAGAATACAACTATGCAAATTGAATTCTTCTATGAGTGTGCCCATTTCATAACTATGTCTTTTCATTGTACCTTTAAGGTCAGTGATACAAAGGCTGGCAAGAAAAAGTTGCAGAGCGTGAGTATGACCAAGGCAGACTTGTGAATATTCATATAGACCTTTGTAATACATTTTTTTCTGGGTCAACCAAAAACCTTGCCTACTGTTAAAGGCCTGCTTCCATTGGCAAATATTTCTTCTGATTTTAATGAGAGATGGACCCAATCTCAAGATTGTTGAATAGCTGCTATTGTTCCTTATTAGTTAATAGTGTCATAATGTTTTAAAATACATTTGTAGCTACATAACTTTAAATAATTTATTACATGATTCTAAACTCCAAATAGGATTTCTTAATCCTGAAAGGTAATTGTGCCTCAAAAGAAAAAAAAAAAAAAAAAAAAAATCAAGTTCAGTGGTAGAAAGTAAACTTGTAGATTTAACCAGAAATATTTAGAATGGATGTACTTCTACACATAGTTAACTTTACTTACAAGAATGACACAGTTTAACTTAACAGGCTGTGCTGTCATGGAAGATAATATTGATACTAAATTCCATATAACACATTCTGTAATATAGAACAAACCTAATTAAATGTTCAAATAACTGATGTTATAAGGTAACTTCACGTTTCTATTGATCTGAAGATGATGAGGTTCTTTTATAAACAATGTTAATTTTGAAATCTTTAAATGACTTTCTGGTCCCTTCAAAGGAGAGCAAAGACTGTCTAAATGTGCTGTGGTATAGCATAGATAGCAGAATCTTAAGGTAACAACATGGGGTCACAAACTAGTTTTAGATGTGTATGTTCAAGGTAATAGTGACTTGCTTTTGTCTTATTGTTTCTTTCAACATCTTTCAAAAACCTTGAGTACTGTTGGTGTCCAGCTTACTAGCCTGAAGTTGTCAGACTTATCAGTCTGCATAACTGTAATTATTAACACTGTACTCACCAGCCTCCAGATATCTGACCAGTCCTGAATGTAAAGTAAGACTGCTTTGAATTTCTAAGCCTGTCTTTGCAATTAGGGTGACTTTGCATCCTTGCCCAGGTTACTGGCCAAACAGCTTGTGATCAGCTTTTTTTAAAGTTGTCTCAAGTATGTTTCCTATTTTCTAGGTATACAGGCATCCCTAATTCTGGTACTTGTGAAGTTCTTAGCTTGCCATCTTCCTGCTGTCCTAGTTTATTTCTGTGTAATACATATTTATATTTTTAGTATGTTTTACATCCTGCTGTATCTGGGTGCAACAGGTTACTTTGTCAGTTTGATCTTCAGTGTTGCTATAAAGCACTTAATTCTTACCTAATTGATTGCTGAATTAGGTGGATATTCTTAGCCTGCTGAATTTAAATGTAGAGGGTTTGCAGCTACAAACTGTCCAGTGTAAATGTACTTAAGAAAACTGGCTTAACTATTTTCAGTCTTTCTTATCAAAACTTTGACAGATTTTCAGCTTAGTTAAGTTCAGTCTGAATCAAATCAACATAGTTAATGCTAAAGCTAGGCTATTTCTCTGCTCTATTGTGCTAAAACCCTGCATGCAGTTCTTGAATTTGGTACCTAATTTGCAGTGCAAAAAGTGGCTTTGAGCAGACCATAGGCAAATGCACACAGCATGTGAAGGGAAGGAATACCTTGCTGTCATTCTGTAGAAATACTCCCTGGGAAATGAGAGAGTGGCATTAATGGGTTCCAAGAGACATGATAAAACCATCTTGTTTTGCTGGCAGAAAGGAGATGGCAGTAGGAAAGATCAGACAGTGGGTGTAAGTTAAAAGGTATCACATGACATTTGACAGAGTGGAAGACATATGTTGTAGGCTTGTGGAAGCAAAGAGAGGAAAAAGCAGTCAGGAATCCATTGTGTCTATATAATGTGTTAGCAGCCTATGATGATCCCACTGAAATGCCTTATACACCTTCTGTATAAGTTTTCTGTTGCAGCTTCTGCTGGTTTCCTGTCAGGGGCGGGCTTTTCCATCTTTGGCACCTTTCAGTCCTTCAGTTCCAGCAAGTGTTTTGTGAACTGGTCTCTTCATAGTCGACTTCAACGTGAATCTTGTTTTTGTCTAATTCTTGTTGGTTATGTCTCAGCTCTTCAGAGGTACTTAGGTCTCTGCCCTGTACCTGGGTTCTGTTCTGTATCTCTTCCTTCAAATACATGTCAATAAGAGTTTTATACAGTTGCATTTTGCTTATTGAAATCTCTTTAAATCCTCCACAGAGGCTCATTCTGTAAGAGCAATAATGCAGGACAGAATAAATGTACCTCTGTGGCAAACTCCGAAATCTGATAAGCAATCCCCTGGAAAAATGTCTTATTAGTGCTTTTGGAATAAAATGTTGCCTTTACTGTGACAGAGCTGTGGACTTAGAATTGTAAGTGGAAACCAACTGAGTTTGTAAGACCTGGGAATTTCATTTCTTAACTCATGGTGACAAAAGAAGCAGGACTGGGTTTTCTAGGAGCCAGTGTGTCATGAGCAGCTACATGCTGTTAATAATAAAAGGGCCTAAAAGAGGCAGCCTGCAGGAAATAAAGCTGATAGGGCAAGTGACTTTCATTTCCAGGATCATGGGGTGTCTAATTGGGTAGTTTTAGGAAATCAGGCCAGTAGTTATGCCTATGAACATCTGTAGCTAATATGCAGTCACTGTGATGCTTTAGAGTTAGAATATTTTGTTCTGTTGGTATTAAAGTAAAAAGATTTCTCTCATAAGGGGGAGTCTGGGATGGCTGATTAGCTGTTATAGGACATTAGACCTTGCCTTGACACTGCTCCAAGTCATGTTCTAATGATATCGGTATATTAGGAACTATGAGTTTCAGTGTTGCAGAACCTGAGTGAAGCCTGACAATCCCACAGAGAAGGGGAACTTTTTATAAAAAGCTAATTCTAACACAAGTTACCTGACATTTGTTGTGGCTGGCTGGGCACATGTGTGAGCATTTAGTCACATGTTGTAACTTCTTACTCATGCACACACACGTGTTACTGTTGTTATGCCAATAAAAGAGCTCACGTTGCAGAAATCAGTTTATGTTCAACATGTGCATATCTTGAACTCTTCTGAGTGGTACAAACTGAAGATCACTTCTGGAAAGCTACTAGTTAAAGACATTATGCAAAAAGTACGATGTGAAGTTAATCTGGTTCAGGCCACTGGTCTCATGTATTCACTGTGTTTGATTTGTCATCTGTTGTCTTCAGGATTTAAAGATACGTAGTGAACCTTAATGAAATAAATAACTTACACTTTTTCTACGGATAAACAACATTTAATCCAATTCCTTGTATTCCTTAAACACGTGTTCATTAGAGCATAAGCAAAACAGCGCTGGGTGCGCGGGGGATTCACTCAGCCCAACACACACACTTTTAACAATAAGAAGTGTGCTTAAATACAGTATGGTATTACATATTCATAATGACCCCAGGAACGCCTATACATATTCATAACCTTTCCCGCTTTTTATTAAAATGAGTCTCGGATAACCATTTACATATTCCCCTCCTTGACCCTCCCCTGTTGCGCCTGCGCAATGTCACTTGGTGAATTTGAGGAAGGGTCTTTAGGGGTCTTTGGATGAAGGCTCCTTCAGCTTCGTCACAGTGAACTTTTTACCTTTGGCTCATTAAGAGGAACTGGCTGGAACCCAAGCTACCAAACTGACTGGAACCAGACTGGCGCCCCCTTTTTGCTGTAAATCTTGGCTATTTTGTCTCCTCAAGGTTGCAGCTGGTGCTGTAAAACTTCTTATCTCGGCATTTAATGAAGTCCTGCTTTTTTTTTTTTTTTTTTAGCACAATTAGTTACATACAGCTCTAAACTAGATATTAATTATGTGGTTTAAAATGTTAGCTTGTTAGTAGGCCCTTATAATATAGTTGCTTAACCCTTAAAATGTTAGTTCCCTCTATCAATATAACTTCCTAAACAAGTTTCATAACTTTTTACATAGAACTTAACCACCTTTCCCTTCTCCAAGTTCAGAGTCCGTGCCTCATTTGGTTATACCTGTAAACATTAAACATCTTAGCACGAATCACAACTGCATTTTTCACATTAAGAAATAGGAAAAGAGAGTTAGAAGATGCCACTTTATATCATAGTTGATATTTCACTAGTTAGTAATGCTCTACCCGAATTTCACTTCCAAGTAAGAGGCTGGTGCAGCGGCTGTCAGCCACAGCTCATTCTGCGTTGACTGTGCTTTTTGAATAACCATGTTAAAGGTGTGACACTTAAGTTATTGTGCTTCAAAAACAGATTAAGAGAAGGACTGTGAAGTTGTGCACAGCACTTACCTAATACACCTGCAGAAAAAAACAGAGGAAGGCTCTGAAGTTTTTTGTGCATTAGGGATGTGTTTGTGTCCCAAATGCTGTGCCAGAAGATATCCTGTAGTAAAATGGTAGTTGCATTGTGCTGTGTCTAGGTGAAGGTCAGAAGAAATAGAGGCATTTCTCTGCTGATACAGTTGCTTTGTGCTGGAGTTTAAAATAGTGGAGGAGACCCGTTAATTACAGGGTGATGTTGTATCATCACAACATCATTGAGTTTTGCTATGCAGTAGCATCATTTTTCTTGATCTTCTAAAGAAGCTGGATTTTCTTGTTCTGTCTCAGAGGGTTGTGTTGCTTTATAATTAGCTGAAAAATTAAGGTGAAGAATTTAAATCTGCAATTCCTTTACCATTAAGGACATGGCTTTATATTTGCTTAGTGAAGTATGACTTTTCAAAGACATAACGATTCAGTAGTCCCTGTTCTGCAGTGGAGTAGAAACCTGTGTGATGGCTCCCAGTTCACCCTCCATTACTACTAACTGCAGGGTAACTTTGAAGGCTACAGCCTCTTCTTGCACCTTTTGTAATCTTACATCAGTCTATTTCCATCCGTGCTAAGTAACACCTTGTTTTATCCAGATATGAATCAGGCTTATTCATTGCCCTTATTCTCTGTTTTTTCTTGTCCTGTTTCAACTTTAACAGAATAATTATTGCCTACATGTTCATAGCTCTTTTGTTGTTTTACCACTGACTTTTAATTTTTTTAACTAAAACACCCAAA
The DNA here is from genome assembly GCF_963082525.1 of Nesoenas mayeri. Lineage (NCBI taxonomy): Eukaryota > Metazoa > Chordata > Aves > Columbiformes > Columbidae > Nesoenas > Nesoenas mayeri. Next base: position 15,478,787 of record NC_137554.1, on the reverse strand, counting down.
CCCAATCTTTTGTACTAAATTTCATTTTGAAGTCTTGGAGTATTTCCACAGGCTTGTAAAATGTTTATCTTGCAGACTGACTTCTTACAAAACCAAAACTAAGGGCTGGGTTTTGAAGTCTGCTGTTTCATGAATATGCAAGTGGTTTCACACAAGTTCTCCACAGCACTGTTAGAAGTGTTCCATGAGCACAGAGACCAAGATGCTGTAGTTTTTAGTATTATGCAGCGTCTTTCAGATTCACAAAATATACTTAAGTGCCCAGATACCACTAGTGATCTCAGTGTTCCCAATATGCCTTTGGAGAAGCTGGTTAAGTTGTTGGCAGGCGTCTTGGAAGCTTATTCCACTATAATGGAACACAAGCCTTCCTAGATGCTCCCTTTACTCTGCAATGTCACTCAGCTGAAATTAACTCTATTTTCTGGCTTAGATTTCTGCAGATTTTTCTCATTTCAGAGCTTTCTCTTTTCAAGGCATTGATAAATTAAACTTTTGATACCAGATCATTTTCTTTGTGTGCAGTAGAGACTGTGTATTAATTGTTTTTTTAATATTTTTATCTTTGCAATTGAGGGCTTTTTGGCATTGTTGCTGATGGATTCTAAGAAGCAGCCAAGGATTAAAAATTCAGAGAAACTTATTCCTAGCTCTATATGTGAGACTGAAAACATATTGTCACCACAAGTGTGTGGTATGGTCTAGTGAATATTTGGATTTTTTGGGGTATTTTCCCTGTTACCAGTAAAAGACCATACCTAGTGATCCTGTAGCACAAGGCCCTGGGAGCTGTCTGGACTTGCATTGGCCTGGGCTGGCTGGAGCTTTTCTTCCCATGTCCAGTGTTCTTGTGCCCATGGCCTCCTCAGGGCTGGTGTGTCAGAACCCACAGCCTGGTGTTGGCTGAGGCTGGAGGAGGAATGTAGGCACCTGCCTGGTTGTGGCTGGGATCCGGTGGGCAGGAAGGAGAATGTGATAATAAAATGTGTGAAACAAGCCCCATGTGGCCAAGACTGAACAGGAAGAGAGATTCCCCACCGGTTCTGCCTTTGACAATCAGAAATGGTAAGCCATAGACCCATGGCCATACTGGAATGGTGAATGTACTGGGATGTCTTTGCATAGTACTTTCACCTGCATAAACAATGAGGCTCTTCTTTTTAAATAATATGGACTAACAATAAATTTTTAGTTCCCTTTGAATGTTATTCCATTTTACCCGTAAAAGGTTTATTAACTTTAGAAACTCCTCTTTAATAGCAGAATGCTGAAGAGATAAACTGACTTAAACCAAATTCTGCTAAAACTTAACTGAGCTGTCTTGTTTAACTCATGCCAGGCTGCTGACAATGTCCACTCTTTGCACATATCCCGTCTTTTGGCACCACAGTCAGTAGTTTAACTGCACTATTTCACCTGATTCATCACCTAATTATTTTCTGGTTTCTAATAAAAACCTGATTGTTCATGTTTCTCCTTTTTATTTCTTTTATAACACAAACTTGCTATAGTTAAACTTTCAAGTAACTGTTAGTTTTAAATAAAAACTATCAGAGGATTAAGTTCTACATTATCTCTTCAGGTTCTGTTGTGAAATATGTTTACACAATGCTGAAGTCTTCGTCATTCAATAAAACTTTTAATAGTTATATATATGTATTTAAAAATATTTTTTTCATGTGTAGTCATGAAAGTATAGATTTGAGGGGTGGAATTTTAGCATTTCTGTTGAACTAAATCTTTCTTAACCCCAAACCCCAAATGAGTTCTTGAAGGATTTAAAGATTTGGATTATCAGAATACAAAAGGATGAAAGATAGGGTGACAAATACTAAGGATAATAACAAAGAACTGCCATTTTAGCTTTTTAATCCAAGTCTGCTTTTAAGTACCTTATACATCCTGCTGTGAAACAGATACTGCTAGTGTTTAATAATAAGCATATTTAAAGAAAGAACCACAAACTATTCTTTTCCTATCTATTGAAACATTTAAAGTTGTCTGCAGTTTTAAGTATTGGCATAAGCATTTTGAATGATCTACTGTGGCAGGAAATAACAAAATAAACTGTAGCCTTGAAATGTGGTTTTGCATTGTACAGATAGATCCTTTAAAGTAGGGATGTCAAACTCATTTTCGCCAGGGTCTACATCAGCCTAGCAGTTGCTTTCAAAGGGCCAAATGGAATTTTAGGACTGTATAAATGTAACTACTCCTACTTTAAACAAAGGTCTAATTCCTTTGCAGAACAGGACCCTTCCTCTAGCTTTAAGCAGGAAGTCCAGATGTGCTGATAGACATCATAGCATCCCAGCTGCCATTTGGATACACGTGCACATGCAGGACAGCTCTACACAGAGCACACAGCAGTGAAAAGATTGTTTTTTGGAAAGCATTCATTCCTGAGTGTGATGATCTAGTGATCTGCTCATGCAGTGTATCCCTTGCTGTCAAGAAATGTTAGTGTACTGCTTTTGTGCAAAGCGCACTCCAAACAAGTACGCTTCCAGAAAGTATTGACCTGCAAAACATCTCTGAAGCCAATCTATCTGCATATCTGCAAGTCTGACAATAGAGATTTGTTCCATATATCAGCCTGTGGATAGACATAAAATGGGAGCATCAGCAATACTCAAATAATGCTCTGCTCATCTAGTCCTTGTGAAAAGTTTAATACCGATTTAGAAATACAACTTGGGGGTAAGTTGTTATTGAACATACCATTTACTGTCAGAGTGTAGCAAAATATAGTAATAACTCTTCATTAAAAAAGCAGATGAGATCTTACTTTCTTGGTAGCCAACATGTACTGTCTTGCAAGGAAAGTGCAAATTGGGGAGTGATGTTTGTTAGCAAGAATTATCTATAGACTGAAAGAATGTCCAAAATCCATTTCTGTGACTAGTCATTGTGTAATGATTATCTGTGGTTGCTGTTTCACTTCTGGCTTCAAATCACAGTACAGAGTAGGTCCTGGCTACTGCTTTGTATGATTCATCTTTTTTTGTACCTTCCTGTAAATATAAATATTATTCAGGGAGTCTGGTACCACACACAGACATGTGGCAAAGTTGCCAAGCTGCTGATTTTTGTTGTTGTTGTTTTCAGTTGAAAATCACTGCTTCAGAAGTGAAATCTCTCTTGTAAGCCATCTCCAGTTATGGTTTAATTTTCTCTCAGAGATTATGAATCCTTTAACTGTATCTTAGTGGATAACAGCAGCACAATCCATGTCATGTATTCCTACTCCCTCCATTATCTTAGTATATTCACTCTTTAGCTCTAAATTAAAAAATTACTGCAGGAGAGCTGACACTAATGCTGTCAGAATGTTGTGTAGTAATTGCATAGTGTTCTGGAAACTCCCCTGTGAGGTCTGCAAATGAGGAGGGCAGAGCTCTGTCTTGGTAGCAAAATATGGTCCCAAGGGGGCCTTTCTGCAGTGGAAAACTCTTGTTCACTTCATGTATGAGTAAATTATATGAATCAGTTTGTGGAGCCAAGATTTTTCTGTTGGGCTTGTTATCTAAAAATGAATGAGCAGAAAACAAATAAGTATATTCTGTTTAACTGTGTGCAATTCAGTATATGCTCTATATTCCTTTGATTTTTAAAAGCTTTGGGGTGGCTGTGTTATTACTCCCAAGTGAATAGCACACCTCCTGCTGTTTCTATTTTTAGTTTGGACAGTGCATATCAGTTCTCCTTCATTAGTTCCACAGCTTTCTTTAACTAAAGATGAGAATAAAACCAATATTTGTTATCAGCATTAAGAAATATGTGAATGAAATTTAGTAGCTCTCATGTATGCATATATGCAGGCTGGCCAAATGGGCTGACAGGAACTTCATGAAGTTCAACAACAAATGCATGAAAAATTCCATGCACCAGTACATGCTGGGGACCGTGCAGCTGGAAAGTGGTTTGACGGAAAGGGACCTGGGGGTCCTGGTAGACACCAAGTCGAACATGAGCTAGCAATGTGCCATTGCTATAAAGAAGGTGAATTCTAGCCTGGGCTGCATTACGCATTTCCAGCAGGTCAAGAGAGGTGTTCCTTCCCCTCTATTCAGCACTGGGGAGGAGGCCACATCTTGGAGCATTGTGTCCTGCTCTGGTTTCTCAGTACAAGAGAGAGAGAGAGACATGCTGGAGAGTCCAGCAAGAGGCCACAAAGATGGTTAAGGGAAAGGTGCACCTCACATATGAGGAAGGCTCTAGGTTGAGCCTAGAGAAGAGGAGACTTTGAGGGGGATCTTATTGATATATAAAAATACCCAAAGGGAGGATGTAAAGAAGGTGGAGCCAGGCTCTTTCCATTGGTTCTTAGTGACAGGACCAGAGGTAATGGGCACAAACTGAAACATAGTAGGTTCCATCTGAACATCAGGAAACACTCTCTTCACTGTGAGGGTGACTAGGAATTTGAGCAGGCTGTCCAAGAGAGTTTGTAGAGTCTCCATCCCTGGAGATACTCCAAAGCCAGCTGGACATAGTCATGGACAACTTGCTCTAGGTGACTCTGTTTGGCCAGGGTGGTTGAATGAGATGATCTCCAGGGGGTCACTTCCAACCTCAAGCATTGTGTGATTCTGTGATATTAAGGCTCTTGAACAACAGGTAATAGGCAGAGTTTTCCAGTCTTATTTGATTTCTGGAAATCCATAACTGTTTTACTAAATGTTCTAATAAAATATTATTTGACATTAAAATTGCATGTTGATAGCAAATTTCCATGAGGATTATTAATGCCCAGCATGCGTATCATGTTAATTTTCTGACTGTATAATGTATTTTAGCTTTCAAACAAATACTATATGTGCTGCAAATACATTACTTTCTTGGATATATTTGCTAGTATCTGAACCTGCAGATAATAGCAATGATTCCAAGTCCCTTAGGAGCAGTTTTGCAAGTCTTATTAGGCATGAGAAGCAATAAGTGCTCTTAATGCATACAACTATGCTGGAAAAGCTGAAAAAACTCATGCAGGATATTCCTGCCTCCAGCTGATGAGTGATTGCAGCTCCTTTATATGTATCTCAGTTAGATTTTGTTTAACTAAATTGATAATATGTTAGTCACAGCACTGGGGGTTCTTCACAGAATGCAAGACCCTGACAAAATATTTGGACACTTAATCTGTGGTTCAAACTGTCATGATTAAACTGCTTTCAGGAGTTCAAATGGCAGACTCTAGCAGAGTATATATGCTGCAGCAGCACCTTCTTCTCTAGATCATGTGTGTTGTGTTTCCAATCACCTTGAATTCCAGGTGGGCTGACAATTTAACTGGATACAGCTCAAAATAATCTAGAGGAGCCTAGAAATTGCAAAATAAGCAAAATTTATAAACAAAATGCAGAGGAGATTTAGGAGCCAAACTCTGTAATAAGCTTGAACCCATGAGGAAATCCCTATGTTACTTCTCATCTCAGTTATCCTCTGTTTGCCAAGAACTGCAGCCAAGTCTTTCTTAATTTAGATATACTTCATAGATGGAAAGATCTATGGGGGAAAGAATGGTAGTAGTTTAATGGCTCAGCAGCTTTCCAGCCAGTTTGGATAACCTTGGAAATTATTTCCTTAAAACTTTGCATGTGGCAGGGTGTTGTCATTTCAAGTTAGCTGCAGGTATCTTTAGTTCTACTAATAATACAAAGGAAACCTGAAAGTCCCCATTAGTTGCTATTTTTGGTTCAATGTATTCACCCTTAGGATGCATTAAATGAAGGAAAGATTTTATAAATGGGAAAAATTATATCACTTGGACGTTTTTCTTAGAAAGATTTCTATGGATTTTCGTTTAAATTTTTGAGGTAAATAGTGCATTATTAGAGCTTCACATTATGCCTAATTAAATATTTATGTTAAAGTTACAATTTGTATACCTGCATAAAAATAACAAATTAAAACAGCCTTCCTCTGACTTAATAAACACTTAGCTACCAAGTGAGCATCTGTGGGAGGGGAAGGGAAATTGTAACTTCTTCAGTTAAGTAGGAAATTTGCCATTATCATCACTTGATAAGACTGACAAAGGGGTAAACAACAGGAGTTTTGCCATTAGTGTAGACTTGTATTGTCCTCACAGAGCAGGGTCCTAGGAAGCAAAGCGTGATAAGAAAATGTGCAAAACCAAACTCCTATGTGGTCCAGACCAAGCAGGAAGAGATGTTCCCCTAGCTCTGCTGTTGGATGGCTGAGGCTGTCAAACCTTTAACCTGGGAGATGTGGACCAGAGGACCACAGCACCAGAGAATGAGGTGGATGCTAGGGAGTTTTTTGAATAAGTTATCTGTATTAGTAATGAGACTTTTTAATATTCATATTGGCAATGATGTTGGTTAGATTCCTCTAACAAGACTCTAGTTTTGACTATGGGACTGATAAAACACCAGTACATGAACTACCAGTATGTTGGCTCTACTTAAGCGACATGTTGCCTGCTGCATGGTTCTGAGTATAATGAAGCACAAGACATGTGCAGCAACACACTGAGAAAAGTTGTTCCTGACTTGTACTCAGTGACGCTTAGTATTTGTGACTGACTTTTGCAGCATTTCCAAAAGTATGTGGAATACCTAGTCCATACTTCAAAGATCACTCTGCCCCATCGTTATACATATTTTTAAATTGAAAAAATATTTTTTTCCTAGTTCCTTTCCATTTAGATTGGAATAATAAAAGCTGATATCCCATTTGTTTTTATTTATTGTAACACAAAACAAACAAAACCCAAATACTATCAGCAATATTTTTCTAAGTAATTTACAGTAGCTGATTTGTTTTCTGTCAGAGTATCTTTAGGTATTAGAAATTGTTAGTTTGTCTTTACATTTGTAACAGATTACAGCTTTTTTTTCTTACTCAGTAGTAATATGTGTAACACTGCAAGTAACCAAGCTATATTTAGCCACGTGGTAAACTGTTAACATTTCAAGCTATGTTTTAAGCTTTTGGTGGGAATTAGGCCCCCTTTTCCCACTAGCGGGAACAAAGAAAAGTTAAGAATGTGTGTGTAAGAAATCTAATCAGAGAATACTTAGGTTCCGATTCAGTATGACACTAAAATATGTGCCTGTTTGTAAGACTGTACAGCAACATTTCACTTTGTGAAGTTATGATAACGTTGTGCATTAAACTTGCATGAATTGACGTTTAGCTAAACTTAAGTATTCAAGTACTGCATTAGCATCACCTGGACTACTCATAAACTGATACATGTATTAATAGATTCCTGAGAGCAGACTTAAATTAATGTTTGTAAAGCTCATTATTACAAAAAGGAACTGAAGTTCCGTTACTCTTTATTTCCACTTGTCATTCTCATCTGAGCAGCACCTTCCAGTCATGGCTTCTGGTATAGTTTGCAAATGACAGCAGAAGAACAGCAGCAATCTCTTACACTACATTAACCTTTACAGTGTATTTGTTTGGAGTAGGCAACCATTCAATGTTTCTGTTGCTCACAGAATATTAAGGTTATATACAGAGGAAATAAAAGGAATGGCTGACAACTAAAATCTGAAAATTTTGAAAAGGTCAAAGTAGCATGGTTTAGCACTGTCTGTATGTCTTACTTTCAGCAGATGACAATGTACTGAATGCTAATAAACTACAAGCTGTATATATTTTAAAATATCAATACAAAAAGTGTTTCAACGATCAGTTAAAATGACAGTTTTTCTGTTAAGTTTTCAGTTGTTGATACCCAGAAGTTATTAAATTAAATAAAGGCATTTGGATTTCTTTATTGCTGTAGGGTTTATTGCTACTTCATTCTCTTGGACATGCATGTTTTTATATGGCAAGTATGGTACTGTAGCAAGGACTTTGGGGGATTACTCTTAACAATATACATGGAATTTTATTTAGTAAAAAGCAGAGTAGAATTACATTTTCTGTTTACAAAGCATTGATTCTCAAAACAGCAAATCATCAACACGTCACTTGTCTGTTCAAATACTGTACTTCAGTTAAGCACATGAACCAAATGAAATAAGCACTTGGTGTAAACATTCAAATGAATGATGTTTTCAAAGGAAAAAAAAAAATAAAGGACAGATTGTCATAAAAATGATGAAAGATGAAACCTCACTGAAGATATCCCTTTGCAGCAAGCTGGAGTCAGTTACATCTAACGGATACCTAAAATCCTCAAAAGCTGTTGGTACTGTAATATCACCAGACAATCTATGTGGTTACTTACCTGTTACTAAAATCAGAATGGTTTTTGCCTTGATATCTAATCATAAGTCTCTGGCAACATTGGAACATTTCCTATTCTGTGCATCGTGGCCTGTGAAGACAATTTACTTCCTTCATCTTGGCCATTAACTTTTGTCTTGTTTCCCTGTGGTCTTCTCTCTTCCTGGTGAAATCTGTTTTGGAGCTGTATGCATTTGTTAAAGTGTGATCCCACTGAAGCTTAGCACCTGTAACTTTGAAGTCTGGGGTTAAAGTCTGTCTTCCAGCCTTTGTCCTTTTAACAGAAAGAAATAGATGTCTTAAGGAGACTGTTGGATTTCTCTGGAGTTGCTGTTTCTTGTTATTGGCTGCAGAGGTGGGCTGAAACAGGAGCAACTTGGTTCTCAGACCTTCTAGGATGATTATACTCATATGAGAGGAATTCCTGTAGCATAGCTGGATGTGTATGGAGGTGGTGTAGTAGGAAAGAAAGGAAGATGCTGTTATGGACACCTTGAAGCTAATGGGCATGTAACCCTATTTGCTGTTGCTCCAGATTCTTTTAAAGTTGATAGCTTGAAACAATTAGTTATTCCTTTAGATGTCCCTTCTCTGAAAGACCCAGGAAGCATAATATGCTGTAATTAGTTCTTTGCTATGTAATCAGTTTACAACACAGCATATTTTGGGAAAGGGTTTATTGGTCTCTTCCATTTAGCAAAGCAGTTCTCTGATGCATGAAGAATTAATGCATTCTTCCCAATGAACTGTATCTGATGCTGCCGAACTGCTGAATTTATTTTGGATGTGTGACCTTTTACCTTCTTCAGTGTCTGTTCACTTCTGTGTTGAAATGAAGTGAGAACAAAGCCCTAATAAGATAAGGGCATTAAATGCAGATGATCTTCTATTTTAATACAAACATTTGAGACAATAACCCAGCTCTTAGTGAGAAAAATTGTGTTGTCAGGGAAGAGGTTACCTTAGCAACGAGGTCACCTGGCAGGGCCCGTGGTGTGAGGAGAGTGATGGGGCAGCACGTGATGGGAGAGCCTCAAAGATGATGAAAGAGCAGGAGGTCAATCCCTCACACTTCTCAGTGACTTCCATCAGCTCAAGGTGAGTTACTCCAGGAGTTTCATAACCTGGCTTTCTGAATACAAATGGTCTGTGTGAATTGCCAAGGGCATGGAGGACCAGAGGAAGGACTTTACATTCAGGGAGTTGTTATCATCAAAGGCTTTATTTTTGTGTGAAGCCTTTTTTTTTTTTTTTTTACTTGAAAAAAACCCTAAAAAAACAATACAAAACAAACCCAAGACACAACACACATACAAAAACAAACAAAAAACCCCCAAACAAGCAAATAAACCCCCAAACAAATAAAAAGCCCACCCCCCAAAAAAAAGAAGGAAAAAAAAAAACAGCAAAAAAAACCCCCAACCAAACAAAAAACAAATGAAACCAAACCCAAAACCAACGTGAGGGAATAGTAGAAGTTCTTTGTGCAGATCATCTGTGGCTTGTGGCTGTTTTTTCCAAAGAACTGAACTGTATCATCTAAGGAAAAGGATCATATGCTTCAGATGTGGTGAAGGGAGGCTCAGGATGCAGCCCAGGGTGCTGGGAGCAGATGAACTGAGAGTGGGTTCTGGTTCATAGCTGTTGGTGCTAGACAGGCATCCTTTAGGATTGTTTTAGCAACCCTGAGTTAGAGCATAGGTGCTTGACAGTGAGCTCATGATAAGCCAACAGTGTACTTGATCAGTTTATCAAATTCTTACAGAAGCTTTTGAAGTTAGAGGAAACCTGAATGCTCATGAGGTTGGTCTGGCACTCTGTATGCTAGATGGCAGAGAAATGCAAAGGCTGTGAAGAAGTTGCTAAACACAGCTGGCAAACCTAGCAAGTCTTAGTCCTTACAGAATGTATAAGAGATAAAGATACATAAGAGATACAGACCAGAGTGGAGTGTTTAAAGGTATATGGGAAAACAGAAATGAAAGGAGTAGATTCTATCAAAGAAAAAAGGGAGAAAAGCAAGAAGAGAAAGAGAAGATAAAGCATGTAGTTTGTAAACAGCAATTTGCACTCTTCCATCTTTCTCTTTTTTCCAGACTGTGGGAAAAATAGGGAAATTAAAAGGCAATCTACTTAGAGCAGATAAATAAATACAGCACTGTAATTAGCAGGTAGATCTTAATTACTCCCTATGTTTATCTTTTATCTGTTTTTTATTTTCTTCACCAATCTTTGTATGTTGTTGTTTGTTTGCTGGGCCCTGTGAGAAATTTACTGCACTACCATCCTTAAGGCACTTTTCTCTTGGTTTAGGATTTTCAGTGAGCCATTCTATCTCTTCGTAATTAGTGTGCCTCTTAACCATGTCTGCAGTCTAAAATAAATTGCTCAGTTGGAAGCAAATGAGACAATGTAGTGATGGGATTCTGTATTCAGTGCTCATGTCTGGATCTTTTTTTCAGTCTAAGAATTGCCAGCTTTTTCCATTTCCAAATCAACATTCTGCAAATGTGTAAATGACACCACCTCCTCTCTCACATTGTGAAAGACTGTACGTCTAACTGCAGTGGAGAGAGAATCGAACTTGTGACTTTGTTAGCGAGGAAACGATGTTCTTGATACTTTTCTCAGTCCTCTTCACCCCTCACCTCAGGCAAAACTAATCTCCTTCTCCTCCACAACGCTGTTGTTAAATGGAGATACAGTGGAAAGACACAGTCAGGGCTGATAACAAGAAAAGCAAACACAGATTAGGAGCTGCTAAATTATTCTAGACTGCTCTTAATTTTTAAGGTCTGCTTCCCTTTTGTGCTGGAATTAGTGATATAGCTTAAAAATCTTCTCCCAAGTTCTACTTATTTTTAACTAGTGCCATGAATATATCTTGTCTAATGGTGTAGGAAGGTAATAGTCGTCTCTGCAGAAATTACCTCAAATATGGTTGAAACTGTCTATTTTCACCCCCATGCATATACTTTTGCTACATTTTAAGGGAACAAAGGAATTGTGGTATCACCAAATTGACATTGCTTGATGTTCACTGAGGATGGTTTTTACTCATTCATGTCCAAAGGTGCACGTATTGTCTCCAGGTTTGTTTCCTGAAAAAATGTAGCTGAAGATTCTACTGTACTTGTTATGGGGGCAAATTGAGTAGAAGTTGAAGTTACCGTATATGCACCACTGGGTTCATTATAAACTAGAAGACTTTGAGGAATATAGTGAAATTCACAAAGAAAAAGTGAGTGCTGGAAGCTCTAGAAGGACAATTATTACTACAGAAGTAAGAGTTTATGCTCAAGTTCTCAAGAGTTTTCCTTTTGAACGCTTACCTTTCCATCTTGTATGTTTGTACATGCTAGTCTGATAAGAGAGCACAGGCTCTAAGCGTATTTAATAGAATGATGACAAAGTATTCAAATTTAGGTCAGTTTAACAACTGTCAGTTAACTGAACATTCTATCAAAACTCTGAGAAATCACAGGCAGAGGGCATAATCCAAGCTCTCAAACACACCTTATCCTGTTATATTCCAACCTGAGAATTTAAGAAACATTAGTAACTAAAGAAGTTGTAAGTACTGTCCAAATACCTGAAACTTGATTTCATCTACTTAATTTCTTCTGCCTCAGTTTGCGTGAATAGGAAAAGTTCATGAATTGAATAATTCAGTCTTAGAAAGGGTTCTGGCTCTTAAACGTGTGTAGAAGTAGGCTGCTCCTTCTCCAAATGAGCTGCCACTGCTATCCTGGTTATAAAGATGGTGACCTCTTAAGTGGTATTTAACAAAATCATGAAAGGAAGATAATAAGCTAACAATTTATTACAAAAATAATAATTGATTTTTTTTTAAAAGCTGTAACTTCCTTACTTAAGCACTTTTGTCAAATGCTAATTAAACACATAGACATGCTCTTGCAAATTTAATTTAATAACATCTATTGCTTCTTCAGTTTTCGGTAATTGCTTGACTGTGTTCTCCAATATACTATTCATCTACTATATATAACTTTGTCATAATTGATTGTTATGTTCTTGTGCAGTCAGACTAAACAAAGCATTGCATCAGAGGTTTTGTGTAAGTGCCCAAACCATATGACTCACAGGACTGACAGGCAAATCTGATTGTGAAGCTTCCACCCTAACCATAGTCCTCAATAGCATGCTCAGTTATGCACCACCAGCTGCAGGCTGCCTGGTAATAAGTCTAAAATTGCAATAAGTAGTTTTTAAATTGAGCAGGAAAGAGTAATATCATTTCAAATTACAAGTATTTAAAAAGACCTAGCATCTCTCACATGTAGCTCACTCTTTTTTTCTTTGAAGCTTCTTGCATAGGACACGTGTAGGAGCACTGGTGACTAATGATCTTCCCGTTCACATTACTGGCCCTAACTTGGCTGTAACTTGGGCTTGAAGCATCCATACTGCACTTAAGAATTTGGTGTTTTCCATGCAGCCAGCTCACAGCTTGTGCTGCCTCTGTCCAGTCCATGGAGTTGGGGAACATGGATCCCTACAGATGTGGTGAGCATACTGGAGCAATGCTTCTCTGAGTAGCTCCGGTGTAGGTGAATTCTGAACACTTGCTTCAGGGTTGGACAGTGATATCGGGTGTCACATTTGGGAGTAGGATCGGGCATCTAGTTTCCTGGTGGTAATGGCAGGATTTTTTTTAAGCTGGTTAGGATCTCAGCTTTGCTTGCAGATGCGTGCATGTCCATATGTGTAACATGAAGGAGGTTTAAGAGAACAGTATCACAAAGGCAAAAGCAAATATTAGTTGTTTATTATTAAGGTAATGTTATCAAGGTGAACCTATTTAGTTGTGATACACTAGAGAAATAAAAGTCAACATAACCATGTAAAAGAATTCATCACTTTTTCCTTTGTACCCTTTTGTATGCTCAGCCTGATTTGCTGCATGCCCATCTCTTTGTAAATGCTGGTGAAATTGTTATGAAGGACCTGGTGCAGGAATGCCTAGGAGCTGAGTGATAAGTTTAAGCATTAGTTTAAATAAAAATTATAACAACACATTAAGTGTTTTCATTTATATGTTAGGATTTCTGGATATTGACTTTCTTACTAGTTTTAAATTGCGGAAAATTACACCATTATTTCATAAGAATATTTCAAAGCAGTTGATTGAAAACTTGTATTAGTAATGATTATGTAATAGTTGAGGAGGGACCATAATACTTAGCCCTTCTGAACATTGTTAGCTTGTGTCTTAGATATTTTTTCTTGCTATGTATATTTATAGAATATTTAAGGAACACATGAAAACAAAAAGATGCCAATTTGGAATGTTATGTTTCTCACCTTAGTAAGTGTTTAAGTGTCCTTTTTTATTCTATGAGAGTTTGAGGTAATTACTTGATTGCACTAAAATAATTATAAAATGGTAGCAGTTGACAGGTATATGTTTGAAGTTCTGTATTCATGTTCTCATTACACTATTAGACTCCCATCTTTACTAATGGGAACTTTCGATGTTATACAAGGCTGCTACTAATGTATTTTATTTGGTAAATGCATATTAAATGCAACTGTACAACTTGGATTTTATATACGTATTTGCAATTACAAATTACTTTAATGTTTTTTATTGCATAATTACTGAAAACAATTTGAAGCTTCAAATGTGCATTAAGCAACTTCTAGCAGATTAAGAGAGTGGCTAGAAGGATTTGGCCCTTTAAAGAGAAAATATTGCTTGTAGGCAGCTTTCTAGTATTTCTTTCAACTGCTGTTAGCTATGCTTTCACTCTTTTTTTTTTTTTCTTGCCTTGTTAACATTCCCCATTTTCATAACCGTAGCCGTGACTGCTGCTTCAGGAGCAGAAAAAATGTGCTTCCTAGGCTCAGAGTAATATCTTGCCTGTTGATAGTGAATTACTGTTCTGTCACTTGCGAGTGCTCTTTTCCCTGTTGTGAGGTAGTGCAGCGTCTTTGTTGTTCATATACACCATTAATCTTCTCCTGTTGAGAAGCAGATCTGTGGCTGTTGGGGATCTCCTGCGTCTTTCTAGCTCTCCTCGTGTTCTGGGAGACTCCAGATTCCCAGGGCTGGGCTGCAGTAGCCATGCAGGTGATATGTGCAGGGCCAACAGGTTACCTGCTTTGACTCTAACAGCGTGCTTTGTGGAAGACCTTTCTGAGATTGTTTTTATTCCTCTTTTCACCCAAAATTAAAAGACTGTTTCTAACTCTCAGTGTTTTCTAAAACCATACTTGTCTGTTCAAAATGTCCTCTTTTTCTTACCGCAGTTACAATTTTTATCTTATTGGAATCAGCAGTTGGTAAAGATTTAACCTTCAGATGATTAAAAACATTTGAATGCAAAATTATCCACAACCACTCTATTACATAGAAGTTTCCAGATCATGATTGGAAGCAGAAACAATTACAAACGTTTATTTTAACTAGAAGATATTTTTTCTGCCCTCTCCCAGTTATGATCCTGGGAGGTTACAGATCCTAATTTAATTGCACAGAATGGAGCAATATTTTTCATTATGAATTAGCTAACCGAAAGATTTAAGTAGTTGCTTATGCTTTTTAGACTGTATTTAAGTTTTGGGTAAGAACAAGATACTAATATTGAAAATTAATACATGTGTATGCAGACAGACTATGCAAAAAGTCTAATTAAAACAATATTACCCTGATCTGTGTACATCAAGCTCTAATTTTTTTTCCTCCAGTTAACTATTGGGAAAAAGCTCAAAATTAACAAAAATGAACCAGAAACTTCTCTAGAGCACTGTATGTTGCAGGCCTGTGCTTTAAGTGACTTTTCCAGTAGCATGTGAAGAATTCAGATTACAATTTGAAAAAGCCATTTAATCAAATATATATAGGGTAGGATTTTGCTCATTATCTACAACTTGATCAATGTTTTATATTCTACTATAACACTGCATGTCTTTGAGTTAAAACTTAAGTGTTTAAATCACTTCAACAATACATACAGGTAGAAGTGCTAGGAAAAAAGTCTATGCAAGTTAAAATTACATCTGTAACCTCAGTTTTGAAGGGGAAAATACTACTCACTAATACCATAAAGTGCAGTGCAACCCATTTATAACAAAGGACACAAGTCCAATTTAGTTTGCAGAACTTCATTCCATCTCTGTGGGTAAGGACAGAAACTCTTGCAGGACCAGCCTCTGAAACGCCTTCCAAGAGAAGGAAAACTTAACTTTCTTCCCTTTCATCTATTTTATAAATATAAAGATCACTATTTTTAAAATAAAATTCTGAAGTTATAGTATTAAAAACCATATTTATGTAATTTTTAAAAAGCATCTGGATTTTCAAAGGATTCAGCTCTTGAGATCATAAGAGGTCAGAATTATTTTTAAAAAATCAATTCTTTTTGATATGGAACTTAACAAAAGCGCATCAGTGTGGCAGGACATTTAATACTGACTGATGGGGGCGTGACGTTAGAAATACATGGCCATACCTTTTTTTTTTTTTTTCATTTCTTATTTGCCTGTTAAGGCTTTCAGGCAGAAAATATTCCTAACCTGATTAATCAGACGTGTAGTATTGTATTCAGTGCTATCTGTTTAAATGATGTACAGCATTGGAAGTACACACAGAATAAGGTAAATTAAACAAGCTTCCATTAATGAGGTTTTTCAGGCATATTCTATCTGGCACTCAAGTTTTTATATACAACTGCTGAGTCTCTACAGGGTGTTTCAAAAAGATGGACCCAATTTGAATTCACGCTAGTTTGAAATTGGGTCTATTCTTTGAAACATTCTGTGTTTTTGTTGCCTTCAAATCCTTTTTCATGAGGGCATCCAGAATTCTCCCTGGGAGCAGGGTCAGTGTCTGACAAAGTTGTTTGCAGCTGAGCTGCATGCAGTTAGCTGGCATGGATAAGCCCAAGCAGGGTTGGCACAACAAGCAGCTGCACGCTTGGGGCAGGGTGGCTGCTGCTGAGTGTGCGTGCAGGTACTGCAACAAAAGATGCTGAGACTGCCAGGTACCAGATTCAACATGCTTCACTTTCTACTAGTGTCACTGATACACAGAAACATTATTGGCAAAGGCTGGACTTTCTGGTTTGCACCTGGGTTTTATTTTTAGTTTTACCGGAACTGGTGAGGTAACGGTCTGTGACTCATCAGGCTTGCCCTCTGCAGCCCAAGTGTGCTTGATACATGCTTCTAACTTGTTATTCTTGTAGGTGTTCTCTGATGTCAGGACAGCAGACCCTGCAGTTTTCTGTTTGGCTTCACGGAATCCGTCTGCAAAATTGTTTATTTTAACATTGCTCTTATCTTTGCTAACTTTAAGCCATTTTTCTGCTTTACATTTTGCCTTCTGTTCTAATTCAGTTTTCAGTGCCTCCATTTTTGAGGCTACAAATGTGATAAGCTGTCTATTCTTTGTGGAAGCTACAGCTAGAGGCCGTATACTGGCTTGCTTCACATGTCGAATACTGATGGCTAATTTTTAGAAACAGTGATATGTAGAATAAATTCAGCTTACTATACATTCATGGTCTATGCATAGGTGTATACATGCAAAGAACTAGCTATTCCCTCCTAATGTGGGGTTTTGATCTAGGGCATGTTTTTTGGAGCCACATCTAACTTAAGATGTGTGGCAATGGTAAATGAAGCAGCAACTGCCTCAGGAAAATGGTTCATGCAGTCTGTGCCTTGACTTCCTCTGGGGGCTGCTTGGATTTCTCCATTTGCTGTGTACCAAGCCTGGGGTAACTTCCTACTTGGACACCTTAGACAACCAACTTATTTGTTGTTATGTATTTTAGACTGAACTTATTTTCTTGCGCCAAGTCTGAAGTCTCTGGGTATGCAGTCTAACCATAAAAAAGGAGAAGATTTATGTCTGTGTCGGGGGAAATGGAAACAATTTGGGACATTTGAAACATTTGGTTTAAATGTCTATCTACATTTTCTGAATGGCCATGATTATTTTGTTTTACTTCAGCTAATTACATTTCCAACTAGGATAACTGAAGATCACTGCATTGGATTATCTCTGAATGTTAACTGCCTTATGAATTTTGAATTTTTGTGACGTTACTTGATTGCTTCTTCATCCTGTAATTTACTGATAGCAAAATTTCAAATAATTATTTTTGAGGCCAAACTTCAGAAGTATTTGAGTACTTTGCAGAAAGTTATAGAAATTTCAAAAGCAGTAAGTTTGTGTCAAAATTCAAATGGCTAATCACTCACAATTTTTGGTGGATAGGTTTACAATTCCAAAAGTAAAGGTCATTTGAGAAAACCTTTAGAAGCATCACAGTAGTCCATTTGAAGATTTCTAGCATTCAAAAACTGCTCAGAAAAAAACCATGCGCAGAACCCCACATTATCTCCTCTGCTGGAATGCAACAGTACAGGAGCAGTAGAAGGTTCACTGCCCTCCAATAAAAACCTGATCATCCAGATTTGTTTTCTTGTAATTGGTCTGAATTTCTAGAAGATGTCTTGAAGTGTCCTTGAAACTTTATAAAGAACACAGAGCTGCAATGCCCGAACTTTTCTTGTAAATCATTTGGAGGTTGGGGGAGAGTCAGAAATGCAAACTTTGCTCAAGATGCTAAACAAAATGTGCTAATGTTTAAAAATGAGAATAAGTGCCCAAGGCACTGTGTTTTCACCACTTCTGAGATGTGGACTTATTGCTCCTGACCTCAAAGCTGACACTTGTGGAAGTACCCTGTGCTTCTATATTTGTTTCTTTCTTTATTTTTTTAATGCTGTATTACCAGAAAAGTTGTTTTGGGTTTGAGTCTGAAAACCCAATGGTTGTACTGTTCAAGGACCAGTTTCACTGTGCTTTTTGGCAGATAGATAATTCAGGGCACACAAAGTGACTCACACAACTGCCATTCTGTACCTAAACCTGGAAGAGCAGGTCTTGGTGCTTAAAGCAGTATGAGCACTACAGTTATAAATCTAAAGTACTTACATAATTCTGTCTGTAACCCAGCTAGGATTAATTATAGGGCAATTTCCTCTTAGTTCTCTGTCATATTTTTAGAATGCTTTAACAAAACTCTTGTTGCTTATGTCAATTCTCTATCTGTTTTGTGAAAAAATAATACTATATTCAGAAGTTTGTCTTCTACAATTTAGATATACTGAAGAAAGAAAAATATGATAGTTTTTTATACTAAATTAAAGCTTTTTTAAAATGTCAGCCACTGAAACATGGTTTCAAGCACAACTGAGAGATTAAGTCCTCTGTCAATTGAAGAATAATTCATGCTATATTTATGAGAAAATGCAAATATGCTAACTAGAAGATTATTCAGCTTGGAATTAATATTTGATCTCTAGTGTACCTTAGGACAGACAAAACTTTTCAAGTGGAAGAATCACACCAAAGTGATGATGAGAAGTTCAAAGTTTGATTATATTCAAGTGTACAAATTAATTATTTGTAAATTATCCTAATTTATCTCAGTAAGTAGTATTTGTGTCCATTGTGCCATGGCTTGTATTTGAATGACTCTAGAAAGAAATGGTGCTTGTTGTTAACTTAAACATCTGCCCTTCAAAATACAACTGTTAGGGACCAGAGAGTTCAGTTATAAAGAAAAGAAAGGTGTTTATTCTCCCTTTTGGTCTTATCGCTTCCTGTATACCTGTTGTATAACCACCTCCATATCTGTGATGGGCAAGTGGCTGCATTAGCCCCAAAAAAAGCAAAAGAGCCTTCAGTAGGTGAGCACGCAATATGCAAAATGTGTTTCTATGATAAATGCTCCTTTCCAAAGACTGACGAACCAACTGCTAGTATCTGTGTACCAGTGAGAGTACACTTTGTACAACTCTTACAGTTATTGATACGTCTTAATGAGCAGAGAGAGATTTTGGCTCCAAGTATGTTCTCAGTGCTGGATGCCCAGCTGCTTGCATGCTGGTTTTGATACTTGCCAATGCTGGAAAAAAGAATTTTAAAAAGTCTGTTGGTTCAAGGGCTGCTTTTACAGTCCTTATTGAAGTAATAGAGTTTGGTTTCTTAAAATATGTAATTGGATTTCTCTTCATGAAGCTGTTCTTTGCAGGATGTCAGGTCTTGTCACCTGGTTTGAAGAGATCATATTTTTAATCTCAAAGGCCTTAGAATAGAAAACTTTTGGTTTCTGTTTGCTGTTTCTGTGGGCTTGTATACATTTGAGAACCACTGTTCAATGCATTTAGGTCTCATTTCTCCCTGCTCTGTCTCCATAGCCACCTAAATGGATATCAAACAGCCTTCACATAGATGGTGTGTATTTCATGTGCTGTATATGAATAGCAGCTCTTCCATACCTTTTGGCTATCCAAGAGTATTATGTGTGAAAGGCCAGAAGTCCATGGATCTTCAGGAGGGAAACAGAAGGTGATACATTCAAGATAAATGTGTGTCCCTGTGTATTAATGAACTGTAACTGGCTGCAGTTTGAATCCAGGTTTTTAGACTTCTGACAAGTTAAATGGTTAAGCAAGTAATTTATAGTGGATAATCTCTGTGATGAATTTCTCCTCTTTTCCTAGTAACAAATCTTCTATGAAAGCATAATATATCTTCTCAGATGTACTCATTGTTTTAATTGATCTCTTGCATTCATTCTGGTTGTTTCTTTTGAACCATAAATTGTGCACAGGTTATTAGTGTTTAAAATGCATCTTGATTAAATAAATCTTGATTGAACTTTGACTTTGTTATATGGGAGGATAATTTTTTGGTGTCCAGGTGGAGATTAAATTAGTTTCTGGTGTGACCCTGCAATCTGTAATGTCAATTTTAGTGTGTATTTTACCTTTTTTGTCTGGGAGGAGCAGAAAAGTGCGTGAAACCTTTGGAACCACTATAATTGATGGCATAAACAACAAATACGCATTAGCCTTCTGCTTCACCTACTTGTTGTCAATTGTTTCTAATCCTTTCCTTCAAATAAACGTTTAGAGTCACTGGAGCAAAATATTACTGTACCTTTCTGGGTACCTTTCTACCATTGGGGATTTCCTCTGGCAAAAACAAAAACAACCACAGCAAAAGGTATTGTTTTAGGAATTAACCCAGTACATGAGAGATGCAAAATAAGCAGAACAGGAAATCTACTGTTTAGAAAACTTTATCAAGGAACTCCTGAGAATTTCATTTTGGTTTTTGTAGTGTTGTGCACAATTCACTATTAGGTATCAAACTCTTATACTTGGTTTTGAAGCCATTTATGAGTTCAAGAATTTATTCAGTTCTAATGTAATCAAGTACCCACTACACCTAGGAAAATCAGTGGGAGGGGAGGAAGTGAGAACAGCAATGTCATGGTATCATCTGTGTAAACAAACCAAACCAAACCCCAACCAATGAACACCAACAACAAAGCTCTATACACAAATACAGCAAAAAATAACTTTAGGTAAGAAAGATACATTGAATATAGGACCAGCCCTTAGAATGCTCAGGTGAAAGATGAAGTAAGAATACAGTGCCAGAGAAAAATAATTCCTATGATGAAGTTAGTTTTATAGGCTGTTGTAGTCCCTAGCTTATTCCCTCTGCCTCCCTCGCTCGCACACAAAAGTACACAGTCTGCAGAACTTCAGAGCCCACAAAGTTCATTCATTCCCCGTTATGCTGAAAATGCTGACCAGAAACCAAAGGGGAATAGAGTTCAGGCAGGGAAGCTCCATCTGTGATTCACCCTTTTACATCATGTACACTATGAAATATCATCCCAAATTTGAAGCCTGCATCCATACTGAGGAGTAACAGATGTGATGAGCAGAGACCGACATCCAAATATCTGAATTTGCTGCTTGTTAGAAATTTTTGTTTATTTAAAGAAAATGTTTGTTATGCAGTTGCTTGGCTTTTAGAAAGCACTTTAAGTGAATGATGTCAACACAGAAAAAGTGCTTCTGTTTTGGTTTAGCAACTTGTTAAGCTAATGAGATTTTTTTTTTTTTCTTTTGGTGATATTCCTCATATGTATTCTCAGGATATGCCACTATAAAATCCCATGGAAGCATTATAGTGTGTGCTGCAAATGTTTATTGCCAATATTATAAATCATTTAACAATGCTCAGACAATGAAAACGGATTTACTAAACAAGTTTCAATCTCTCATTTTAACAAAAGCTCTCCTGAAACTCTCAGAAGAAGTAAATAAACCTTCTAACAATTCCATACATGTTCTTCCCCCTGCCCCCCAAAAAACAACAACAAACAAAAGAAACAACAACTAAAACCTCACCAAAAAAACCCCAAACCCAGCAGTTAGCATGACTGATATTTTTCCTATGACATGACTTGGAAATTATGCAAGTGACCTAGTTAAGATTTTTCTAGGGTTTTCCTAGGATTTGAATAAGGCAAAGTGATGAGGTAACTATTCTATAACGAGGCATAATAAAGGTTGATCAAGCACAGGATTTTTTTTTTTTTAAATATGATCTATAAAAGCTCACAGTTTTTAAATAAATAATGCCTGTTTATGTTATTTATTTCTTGTGATTACATTGACACATTTGTGATGGCAGAGGCATTGTGCTAATTCATCCGTTGGGACCTGTAATGAATCAGAAGAATTTCCTGACTTCAGAATAAACCAGTAAGACTCTCCTTGTGTGTATTCATGCATTGCAGGAGTAAACTATTAACATGAGAGTGAACTTAAATCAGCTTTAAATCCATGGCATTTTATAGAGAATAGAATCTTTCTCTATACCTGTTCCAAAGCAGGGTATATAATAAGCCAAGTTCACTTTTGAAGGTAATGTTCCTTCCTCCTCTCTTGTGTCCAAATCCATGGGCTGGATGGGATTTACTCAATGGTGGTAAAAGATTGCCCATGTGAATGCAAGGCTGTAAAATTACAGTTGTTAAGGGAAGCCCCTGATAACTGGAGAAAAGCTAACATTAAACCCATATTAAATAAATAAACATTAAAAGAAGAATCTGGGGACCTATAAATTGGTCAGATTTCAGTTCCTGGAAAGACCATGGTAAATGCTTTTGGAGTGCCAGTTGTGAGCACATGAAGAATGAGTATATAATCAGAAGTAGTCAACGTTGATTTACCAAAAGAAATCTGTGTTTTGCCAGCCTTAATTTTTTTTTGTTTAAAAGTACCTGGCAATGCGGATGAGGGGAGATCAGTGAAGCTGTAATATGGTTTGACCTTGTTATGGCTTTGACACTTTTTGCAGTGTTCTCATGTAGAAGCTTAGGAAGGTGTGGGCTGGAAAAGGGTCAGCTGAAAACTGGTTGTACTGCCGGGCTCAGAGGGTTGGTGGCCAGTAATGAGCAGAATGCCTCAGCAGTTAATATGGAGGCCAGTTTTTTTTCCTTGGAGTTGTAGAATCATAGAAATATTGGTTCCATGAGATGTCTGAAACATTTTTAATTGTCTGAAAGAGTTTGACTATCTTTGATGCTATCCATCAAAATTTTTGGATTACCCCGTAGCCTCTTCTCAATGAGACAAAGTAAGATCAGCTCTCTCAACCTTTCCTTCTAGATCATGTGTCACCACCACCACAGTGGTAGTCCTCCAATGTACTTTCTTAGGCTTCTGAGCATCTTTTTCTGAACTAAGCCACCTAGCAGGCACTGTACTCCATAAGCAATCTCACCAGGGTTGAGTGATTTCCATAAACTGTGGTTTGAGAGGTTTTTGGTAGAACTTTTGGGGAGAAAATAAATTACTAGGAGAGTAGTGCAGCACCAGAAGAGGTTGCCCAGATATTCTTGAGCCTAGGTGCTTGGAGGTTTTCAAGATTTTGCTATGTAAAACTGTGACTAGTTGGATTTAGTGGTGCTTACCTTCTAGCTTAAAGTGGGAGGTTTGTATTAGATGATCTTTTGGGGTCTATTCCAACAAGCATTTCTATAATTGTATGATCTATTCACTATACAAGAGCTGATTTTGATTTTTAAATTCATGTTTCCTACTTTTTTTTTTTTTCTTTTGGTCTTCTATATTGCTAAACACCACTCCAAAGAAGCGAATTATAGGACTGAAAGATCTGTTTCGAACACATGCTGTCCAGTGTCTTCAGTCTTTTCTCAGGACAAATGCCATCAACACACTATATTTTTCTAGGGTCACAATCTGAATACAGTTTTGGAGAGGCTAGATACCAGTTTGCATGGTGCATGCATTTATCGCTTTGGTGTGCTTGTGCTGTGTTTGAAATTTTTTTATGATTTAATTTCTTTTCATAATCCTTGTTGAAGTGTTAGATTTTTTTCAAAGGGAAAAGTCTGAAATTTTATTATCAGTATTACAAGAAATTCAACACTGAAATCATTAGGCTTGCAGGGAATAGAAATTAAAGAAGAATTTGACCTGGAGTATTTTCAAGTATTCCCCATGTTCATTAAAAAAAAAAAATAATGAATAAAAGAAAATGTCAGAACTGTGCATAAGTTTGTATGTGTCTACTTCTGCAGGAGGCAGTATTGCTGGGGTTTTCCTGTCATCAAGGTGTATATTTTGGTTGCTGGGAAGACCACACGGACTGTGTCATGCCTTGAGCAGAATGCTGGGCTGACATCCCTGCCAAACTTGATTATTCTTTAGTGATCCTGTGGAATGAGCCAGGGAATCTGCTGTGCTTGTCATTCCTGGCGCTTCTCCTTGGGGGTGCAATTCTATTTCTGTTTACCTTGATGGCAACAACCTGTTCCCCAAGCTTTACATAGTGAAGTATGAACTGTCAAACACCTTTTCCTGTATACTTTCAGAATATATGCTGTTTGCATATTCTTGCCTCTGTATTGTGGAAAGGGATGCTCGACACTTTGCAAAGCAGAGGGAGGTAGCAACTTTCCCTGTAGAGTTTATCATCTATGATCTGAAATAAAATAGTGACTGGGTAAAAGCAAAGTGAAGTGAGAATAAAGCAGGACTGCAGATAGCATTCCAGGAACAACTTAGATCACATATGTATCTGCCTCAAAAGATCTTTTTGAACCAGTGCTTCCATACATATCTTGCAAGCAATGATGTTTGGGGTCAATCAGATGGGGAGTGCTAAGAGCAAAATCTTAGCATGGTTTTGGAATGAGCAAACGAGTAAAGGCAGTAACTCAAATTTAGTTGCTAAGAAGGTGTGGATTTTTGGGTTTTTTTTTTTGGTGAGGACGTTTTACACTAGCAGGAAATGACAGCTGATTCCAAAGAAATCTGTAGAGAATGAGGCTTCAGTATTTAATGGTGCAGCTGTGAAACAGTGATTCGATGTACAGGTAGAAAGAGAAGGGTGAATTCTGTAGATATTAGGAAGAAATAGCATCAGGATTTTATGTAAAGTAGATGGGAGGAAGGATGCAGTGGTGACCCATGCCTGAAGGGTGTAGAGAGGAAGGTAGCAAACAACTGCACAGGTAAGCATTCAAAAAGAAATTCAGGGAACTCCCTACTAGCCTGGAGAAGCTGCAGTAGGCTGCAGGCTGTTAGCAGGAATTAATGGAGTTCTCACTTCCTCCCAAAAATGAAAAATAGGCTAGTTTAGTGAAGTTAGTATTTCTTATGGACCAAAACTTTCTGACATGGCAGCTTGTATCAGGAGCAGTGAGAACTGTTGCTCCTGTCCCCAGTGTGGCCATTAGAAGAAGGGCCAAAGGGTATAAGTGAACCAGGATTGTCAGGTTTTGGAGGGGAGGGATTGCTTGTGGAGGTCAGCTCAATGGTGTCTCTTAAGAGCTTTGCTCTTGGCCTCCTCCAGGGCATGTATTGTGATGGTGGATGCTGGGAAAGCTGTAGTTGTATTTGAGAAAGCTGCAAACAAAGAGCTAGGCCACCTTTCATTTATACTTTTCTTTTTCTAGTTGTTTCATGTATACTCTTATGAATCATTTTTGGTTATAGTGTTATAAGTTCTTATAAGCTGCATTTCCTTACCATCTGTGACCAGTTTCTGACTAATATACACCCACCAATAATGTTCTTTAGCACAAGAAATCAGCTTGCTTAAAGATCTACTTTTGGGCCTACCTCTCCTTAAAAAGAATGCTATACTCTGATTTTCTACACAATAGTTGCACAGCATAAATGGAATGGGAACAATTTTTTTCATGTGCTGAACAAAAGTTACAATGTTTGTTTGGGAACTTTTTGTGAAAAAAAGCATATGCCAAGGAACATGTAGCAGTAAGATAACACATGCCACAAGGAACTTTGTGAGGCACATATCTTTGAAAATATTTTATTTCTGCATTTATTTTTGTAAAGAAATGTCAAATACAAAAAGCCAACAGGGAGCTGTCACTAATGCACCAAACAGATTTTATTTACAACGTATTTGCACATAGTGCCTTCCAGTCAAAAAAGACATAATTAATGTCCTGGAATACTGGTACATAAGTTTCAAAGGTGAAAATAATCCAGGATGGGCACAAAAGTGTGAAATATGGATTCTGATATGTAAATATTTGTACACAAAATGTATTCCTGTATGTATGCTCTTACATATGGATTGCAGGATTGTGACCCAAGCATGCACATCTTTATTGATCTGGGGATAAATAGTTTCCGAAATTTAGAAAAATTCTGATGTCTTTAACTATTGGGAAAAACATCTACTTGTTTTAAATGTACCATATTGTCAGTCACTGTCCAGCTGTCTTTGAGTTGTTGGAGCCCATCCTCTGATGGACATAGACAGTAATTCTGGTCCTTGACCACACTGAATTTGTACTCAGATATTTCGTTGAGTAATCCTGAAATAATATTTTATATGAACACTGTCTTTTTTTTCTCTTCCTTTTCTTCCCTGATCTCAAATACAATTTTAGCATAAGCAGAATCTAACCTTATTTGTTAAAAAATCCTGTGGAAGATCTTTGCTCCAGAGCAGTGACTACAAATCACTTGTATGTATCATATACCTTAGCTGCCTTGTAAAAGTCCATAGGTATATGGACTCAGGTTTGTTTAAGTTTATTCCCCATTTTAATTCACGTTGATATTTACAAATCCCTGTTTTATCATCTTTTTTGTGGAGTCATTTTGTAGGTGAGTGGTGTGGGTTTTCTGTTTGCTTGTTTTACCCCTCTGACTGGTTAGTTTAACAGCTTGAATTTATATGTCAATGTAAGTTTTTCCTTCCTGGTTTGTTTTGGCCGTGTTTATCAACATAGCTGTTAGGCACAGAAAGGAGTATCTTAAAGGAAAAAAGTAATACAACAGGAAGTCAGGGCTTTTTTAGAGATCTTTTTCCAGTACAGTCCAAATAAAAGTATTTGTTTTCTACAACCCCTTTCTGCTCTGGTAGGTTGCACTCTAAGGCAACAGTTACTGATCTTATTTCACCCCAATGAAGCACCATTTTGCAAGATAAAATAAAGACTAATAAACAGCTGTTTTTTCCGGAACAGGAACAACATCTGTGTTATTACTGCTAGCTCAGTGAATGAAAAATCACTCTCTGATTCCCAAAGTTGTTTGGCAAGAGCTGTCTGAGCAAACTTGGGAGATATCAGGATAAAGCAGCTCACAGAACAGGATTTTTGTAAGTACAATTTTAAAGTAGAGAAAAGAAATTCTCCTGCTTCCCAACTGCACTTGGAGCAGAAGCTGCTGTAGCTGTTCTGCAGTGTGATATCCAGGACACACCCAGGAAACTCTGAAGTTGTCCTCAATCTCCTCCTGTGCAGGGAGGTGAAAGAGGAGGACAAGATAGAAGTTTGTGTATTTCAAAATAATCCAACACCAGTCCTCCCAGTTTGCAAGTGTAGTGGTTCCTGTCTCTTGGTAAGGATGAGACAAAGCACAGACAGCATGAGGGTTGCTACTGTGCTTCCCTCACCACCCTGAGGCATAGACACTGGCATTGCTACGCCTTAGGGCCATGGAGGAATGTTCTACAGCTGCTCGTGGGAAGTGTCACATATCACTGCATGTAGCACTGATACACTTCAGCTGCCTTGTCTCAGTTGTTAACGTATTTATATTAAAAAAAAAAAAAAAAAGAAAAGCCAATTCTTAAACTGAATCATTGTCATAATTGAGTCAGTGAAAGTATAAAATGGATGGGAACAGGGAGAAGCTGCAGGTAGAATTTAAGTGTATAGGAGCAACTCTCTTACTACTGTAGTAGATATGATTGTGTGGTGAAGCCTTTTCCGTGATGCCCGCATCTGTAGGGTACAGTTTGATGTAACTTTCACTTTATGGCAAAGATTCTTGAGTACTTAGATGGGTGAGTAATCTTTTTGAATTAAATTATCTGTTCACAAGTTTAAATGCAGATATGTTGAAGTACAATAATATTTTCTTAACTATGTACAGCTAATAACTACATAGCGTTCACATTGCTAGTATAGTTACGTTATACAATATTTAACAATCTTGTCCTTAATTTAGGCTCTTTATTTAAAACTTCTGCCTTCCTCAGCACTTTAAATTTTCATTAAGCAATGATTAAAATGAAATTTTTAGTAAAACACAGGCTTAGGAAGAAAATTTGAAAAGGAATAGGTAAACATAACTTTTTGGGAGATTTTTGTCACTTTTTCTTCCTCCTGCCATTTTCATTTCCCTCTTATTTTCAGATTTCAGACTAGCTGGACCTGGTTCAAATACTTTTGCTATTTTGACGATATTTATGGATCAAAAGAATATGATTTCCATGGCAACTGCTTCAGGTTTTGAGCAAATATCAGCTTTGAAGGTGCTTTCTCTTTTTTGGGTTTGTATTTTGTGCTTATTTGATTAACCCCAGGAGGGATTTAGATCTTGTTTATAAACAGAGGACATAATTTGAAGAAGAAAAGCAAAGTTCAAAATAGAATTGAGTGTTCAAGAGATCACATCCAGCTGCAGAGTTCTATGAGATTCTTGCTTTGTCCTTGACTATTTAAGCTGGTACAGCTTGCAAAAAGCAATTTTTTTTTAACATAAGAGGTACAATGTTGCATATAATCATGTTGTTTCATAGTTTCTAAATAAGTGTTCTGAAAGAGTTATTCTTATTTATAGTTTTGTGGGCCACCAGGTGTCCATTTGATGGTGATGCGTATGATATGGGTAGACTACATGGTGAAAATGAAACTGCTAAGCCAAATTGAAGGACAAGTGTCCTTTCTTTTTTTTTCCTTTCCTAATATTACTTTTCCAAGTAAGGAATTTCTGTAGTTATCACAGATTTTTTTGTGTGTGTGAATGCAATTGAAATGTTTCATGTTGTCAAAAATAAGATTGCAAATGCAATCTTTCATTCTGAGATACATTTTATACTGCGGAGAAGTTCTAGAAATCAAACTTGAACAAAAGTGATCTGAAAATGCAGGATGTTTCGAAAAGATGGACTCAATTTCAAATTGAAAATACTTTAAAATTGGGTCCATATTTTTGAAACACCCTGTATTTTAGCATTTGTTTTCACATGGGTGAAATTGCAAGTTAGTACAGTTTGAAAGAGATTATTTGAGGTACAAGTACTGTAGATATAGGCTCCCTTTGTTGTAGAACATACGGATGGATGGGACAGAGCAAATTGGATTTTCCTGTTGAGATGTATTAGTGGCTCATATGTGGTAGCTGGTAGGTGAGAGCCTTGTTGGTGACTATTTGTTGCCATTTCATGTTGATTTTTAGCAAATAATGACTTTCCTTAACTATGGGAAGCTTGCTCTGTCAGCAGTGACAATAACTGAACCTGATTGTTGCTTGCACATAGCAAAATGCTTTAGGACAAAGTTTTTCCATTTTGAATGCCTGCTCATTAGCTCCTACCACTTCTACCTGTAATATCCTTGTATTGACTTTACAAAGCACGGAAACAGATTCTTCTAAAGGAGCCAATGTTTTTTGCCAACCATTATTAAAAAAAAAAAAAAAAAAAAGAAAGAAAGTATTAAATTCAGAGATTAATGAATTGCATATCAAATTTTGATATGTATTTCATTAACTTTTGAGAAGTCAGTGGTACTAAAAAAAAACATGAATCCATGACTTCAAAGATAAAACAATTCTTGCTGGAGCTCAACTTTTCTGACTATAGTTCAGAAACACTGTTGTGTATGTTTATGCATTTACATGCATGCATATGAACAGTTGTGGGAATACCTACCTACATTTGTCAATGTAACATTTATTCTTCATTATATCTTTGTACTTGTATGTCAAAGAATGAGGCACGGGACTTGCAGGGCACACCAGAGTGCAACTATCTAATAAGTAAATTTTAACTGCATGTCACAGTACATATTCATGAGAAGGCAAAACTGAGGCTGCACAGGCACTTCCTAGTTCCCTTGAATGTGCATGAAATGTCTTTTAGAGAAAAATATTAGGGTAGTGGTTATGAGCAACACCACCTCCCTGTGTGTTATCGGCAAGGTTAGAAATCTTACTTTTGGGCATTGCAACATCAGTTGATAAATCCTGGGTTACTGAAGTAGCTATAGTAGGTGGAGGTACCAAGATTATAGAGAGGGGTAAAGATCTGAAATCTGTGTAGAAAAAAGAGAAAACTGGAAGGATGCTTCCATTGTGGACCAGTTCAGTGCCAACGTCCATTTCTCCTCGGTTTTCCTCCCAAAAATCCTCAAGATAAAGAAGGATGCCTGGAAAAATGGGCAGGAATACTTTGGGGTCAGTGTGCAGTGTTATGGGGTCAGTGTTCTGGTGGGGATGGGATTCTGAGTAACCTGCATGGTTGTTTTATTAGCTGATGCTTTATTAGTGTTGTTCGGCTGTTACACAATGCCTTGCAGAGCACTTCAGCAAGCGGTAAATTCACACTGTGCACCCCTGTGCTGCTGGAGGTCAGGAGACCTCAGAGACAGTCTGTGGAACTGCAGGACTTAACTGTGTTTCACTGTTGTACTTGTTCTGTCTCTTCATTGATTTTCCTAATTGGTTTTGATTAAGCGCTGCTCAGAATTTTTACAGCCTAACAATAAAGCAAAGACACAGGGAGAGATTTTTGGTCTCTTCAGGGAAGTACTCTCTATAATTATCCTGGTTAAGTTGTAAGGAGCTACAATGTTGACTAATTTTGATCACAAAGCTTTAAATAAATGTGATATCTGGATGTGTTTTATGGGACATTAGGGGGAAAAAAACCCAAGCAACCTTAGAATACTTTTCATATTTTTCTATATCACCACCCACACTGTCAGCTGCTATCATATTTCATATTTTTCTGGCCTGTATACTGTTATTCATTAGAGAAAATAACAGAGAAATGTAGCTTTGGCTACTCAGCTCCTCTGTAGTCCTGAAGGTTTGTGTGCCATTTTGTGGTATCACGTGACTGGGAAGTCCTGGATACTAACACTAATGTTCCTTAAAAAAACAGGTAGTAACAGGCCTTTTAAATTTTATTTTCTAATTTTATTCATTACTTTGTTTCTGAGGGAGCTAGGGCATAACTCTCTTTACAACTTATTCATTTTCTCAGACCTATACAGAAATGGTAGTGCTTGAATAATGCTACGAATTTTCTTTTTTAAAATTTTTTTTTTTTTTTTTAAATTTTAAATTTGATTTTGTGTGAGGAGACCAGGCTGCTGCCCTCCTGTGGGGGCCTCCTGTACTTGCACAGAGCATTTTGTCTTTGCTAGACCCAGATACTGCTTTTATTGCAGTCAGGTTACAGATACCACTTAGTAGGAATGAATGCAGATTGTAGCTAAGAACTGTCCAAAGTGTTTTGGTTAGGATTGTTTCACTAGATTTCCCTTTTGAATTATGATATTAGAAGAAAGAGAATCAGAGAATGCTTTTCAAATTTTTAACTGGAAGTATGAAATCAAGAGAGATAACATTTCAAGGATCTGTGCATTCAAACATGTAGTGCACTGACTGTCTTACAATTTGGATTAATCCATGCAAATATACTCTAGTTTGGTGTATTCTCATAAAATTTAAATTTTGTAAACTTGGGTCAACCTACTAAGGTTCAAGAGTTGCAAGTTTGTACTGCAATGAAAAAAATTCTTTTTTCAGGTTCTCCACTGATAAGCATGTTTTAAGATTCTGAACAGGATACAAAATTTGCTGTTGCTTCAGGTTTCCATGTGAATGTTTCTTATAGTTCTAGCTGTGAAATATTTCTGGCCTGTTTCGAAAGTTCACTGCTCATATACTTTTAAAACCCAAGAATGGTTTTTAAAATGCATTGTTAGGGTGACTTCTTTAGCGATGCCTTTTTAATATTTGAGAATTGTAAGTCAAATTATGCATAGACATACCTGGTTGATTCAGTCAGTATGTTTTGCATGCTAATTTTATCCTGGTAGAGCTGTATTTAATTCATCTGAGTTTTCTTTTATGTTTGTATGAGTGCTGAAGTAAAACTGCGCTTTTCTATCTGAGGAGCCGAATAACTTCTGAAGGGATGCTAAAGGAATGCTCCATAGTGTGCTGTGCACCTCATCTTGTATAAGAGGGAACTACAGATACATAGCACTTTGGTCACGTCAAGGACACCCTGGTACACTGCCTTTTTTTTTTTTTTTTTCCTGAGTGAAACGAATATATTTATTTCCTCACTAAAGGATAATATTTTTGAATCTTGACTAGAGTATCCGGATGTTTGTTTTTTTTTTTCCCAAATATATATGAATGTCCTGTTTTCAGAAACAGATAAACTAGCAAAGTATTTGCAAATTCCACTTAAGTAGCGTTGAACTATTTATCTTGAATAGAAAATTCAGTGTTTCGGATCTGTGTACAATGGAGTCAGCTCCTAACAAGTGGGATGTTTTGGCTTCAGGAGAGATAATATCATACAGAGGCTTTAACCTTTAGGTCATTTGACTGAATGCTGCCCAATTTGCCATAGATCAAAAGTAATTTGTATGTGATGGCTTCACTGGCCTGTGTGAAATTAGTTAATGGTTTCAGTTTGCTTCACAGAGGAGAGTTCTCCATGTTGCAAGAGGCAAAAGCTGTTGGTGGCTCTTCTAGCAGAGATGTTGAGGTTTGACTCTGGGTGGAGGCAGACGACTTCCTCCTGTGCAGGGAGGACATAAACAAGAAAGAGATCACTGTGAACATACAGCAGATGCCAGTGATGCCACACTAGTAAGGCAAAAATATGTCTTTTATTTAAATTTGACAGAAGGAAAAATAGTGACTAAATTAAATAAATAAAGAGTATATAATGACTGAAGAGTAAAAGCTTAGTTCTACCATGTGCTGAACCTGTATTTCTGCTACTCTGGGAGTCCCTGGAATTGTGGAACCAAATATGGAACAGCATGGGTTCCCTGGGCTTGGAGAAGCAGTGAGCCCTGCCCAGCACTCTGTCCCTCTGCGGCATTGCCAGACCCCAAATCTGCTTTGCCTTCTGCTCCTGGGCCATCAGCAGCACTGGGCACTGAGCAGTGGCTGCGCTGGTCAGTGGTGCAAGGATGCTGACTGCAAATTGTTCATGGCCATTGTTCACAGGTGCTGCATCACAACTAATGCCTTTGTCTAAAAATATATTTCACTGCTTTCTGGTTCCCTATTGAGAAACTACTGTTTGCTCATGCAAAATCACAATGGAAAATGTCAAGTCATTTTGAATTTGCCAGGACCTGGGGGGGAAGGGAGAAAACCCCGTAACAGAAATAACTTTTATGAGGGTGAGCCAAGCCAGGCATTTAACTCCTCTTCATCATATGCTTTTGTTATGTAATGCTTTAAATACAGAAGAGGAAGACAGGTGGCAGTCAAAGAGCAGAAGAGGACACCAGCCACCAGAGAACAAGACCATGTGGTCCATTGGCACTGGAGATGAATAGGAGGGAAAGAATACAGCCACAGATGTCAGAACATTAATGTAGGCATACAGAGGTGACCCAAATGCAAGATTGTTAAGAGCAGATACAGGGTTCATACCTTGTGATATCTTCTTTCCCTTGATTTCTTTCTCTCTCACTGTGTTGTTTTGAATTTATCTTCCTGTTTGGCTCCAAGACCATTGTGGTTTCTTTCCCTGGGGGATTTGCTTTCTACTACTTTTGGCTACCATATAACTTTCATTTTGTTGTAAGTTTAATGGAGTCTAGGCATTGTGGTTAAATAGCCTGAGATGATCACATTTTTCACGAGTCATAACCTGTTACATGTCCTGTTTATGGAAGTGATATTGGTATGAGACTAGGGATATGAGGTAATTATAGCCAAAATTGTTTGGATTCTTTTTAATTTTGTAAATGTACAGATTTAAATAGCTATCATGAGGTCACATGAACTAATTGTTCAGCACTTCAAAAATAAATCAATAAAATTAAAATAACAAGACTTCAACCTCTCCAGTTATGTAGCTGGACAATCTGAGCATGGAGATGCTGTTTCACCTTTACAAAACTTCTCATTTACAGCCTTACAAGTCTCAAAATTATCAGATTTTTTAAAAGGCAATGTTTCAACTGGCTTTAGACATTTCTTTGTGTTAGACCAGATGAGCTTCACCAGAGAGGCCCATGTAGCCAATTTCTTGAGTTCTCACAATGAGGAGTTCAGGACAATGCTGTTTAGTTATGATAGCGGTAGTGATACAAGAAAAATAAGTTCATATAGGTCAGTGTCAGGTCTATGCCATTTCAGCACATCCCATTGAATCTCTCACTAGCTGTCTGTCTCTGCATTTATACTGTGTTCTTACTGTTGAAAATCTGTTTACTTCACTATGTTATTTTACTTGTAAGGTTGCAACAAGGCTAAAGGACTTGATTCTCCAAACTGCTAAGTATCTCTTGTGCCGTGCACCCTCAATTTCTATTGCTTGAAGCACTCAATACCTTGCAAGGACCTACCATTCTAGAAAGAGAAATGCACTTAAAGTGTTTTGCAATTCTCTGGTGAAAGTCACTATAGCTTATGAAAGTGCCAGCCACAATTATTATTATTGAGGCATTGTATCAGTAGCATCTATTTCTACATTTCACTTATTCTTCAAAAATTTAGAGAAATGGTCTCTGTCACCAGAGATGAGAAAGTTTTTAGTATCTCTATCATCCCACAATTTTTACCTGCTACTTATTTGTCTCTTTGTCAAAAATGATTCCCCCAACTTTCTTCTGAGACCCTGATAGGTGGAATTTTTTATTTAAGAATTAAAGCCAGACGCAACGTTTTTTACAAAGATTACATAGCTATTGTGTTCACTTTTCCTCCTCCTAAAGTGCAAAGTCTACATGAATAAAGATTCTAGCAGTAGTTTTTTAGTCTCACTGTAGCTGGAGTTTGTTGAAATTTATTATATTTAAACTTCTCACAAGAAGTAGGCATGTTTGAATATTTGAAATTAACTTTCTCAAAATGATCTAAACATGGAAATTATCTCTTACTGTCTTTTGTAATGTGTTTGGAGAGAGCAGCCACCATTACCAGGTCCAACGGCAAAGCTGTTTTTTTTAACAAACTGGTTGTTGTGATACAAGGGACTTCCATCTCAATCATCTTGCTCCCTGAAAAATTGAGCCACTACTCCAGGCTCTGTCTCTACTCAGTAGAGAGGGCAAACAGCTCCACAGGGCAGTTCATCCCCTACAAGGGACCTGTTTTAGGATGGCGTGAGTTTGTCTCTGAAGGCACTCATCTTTCTTGTCTGTGGAGACACATAGATAATAAACCTAGACTAGACACCCATGTTTCAATGTTAAAAAATAATCTGAGTTGATTCTCCCCCTAAAATCATGTATTATCACAGACGCATAATATGCACTTGGCATGTGAGTTGAAGACGACTGTAATTAGTCATAATCTCTGAATCGTTACTCAAGCAAACCTTTAAGGGAATTGTCCCTGATTAATGATTGCAGGATGAAGATCTGTAAGAATGTCTGTAGAAGGGACTGTGATCTCTGCTGCTTTAATGAGTTTTAGTTCTGAGATTCATTATAGTTGAGCTGGCCTTGTGAGTGGCCCTGAAAAATGATTTCTCTCTGAAGTATGCCGCTAGCACTGAGCTGGATAAGTATTTGTAAGGGGCTCTTGCAAACATACTACTTTTTAATTTTTTACTTAAGGTGGAGTCCACTTTTGTTTCTCTGAGCATATTGCTTTGTTTTCCTTTTGCAGAATAAGTGAGAAACAGGGCTAGAAATGTGATTGTATTCTCGGGTATGTAAATCAGAGTAGCTTCACTGGCTGAAACACTGTCCTACTGTTTCACTAAAAGCTGAAAGCTGTGATTGTTTGTGTTTCTTTCATTACACCTGTATGTATGGTGCTCCAGTGCAGGAGACTTGTTCTTGTAGTCTAGTGCTGAAAACAGGGAATCCTGTGTGCTTCTAATTTCTACTGTTGATATAGCTGAAGTAGGTATGCCAAGAGGTTATATGATTAATAATTTGTTAGAAATATTAGATATTTGAATTGGGGGCAACTGATAATTTAATGTTAATTTAGAATTCATCTATATTGTAAATGTAGTCAATCTAATAAAAGTATATATTAAGAGTGGAAAAGGGATTAAGACCATTTTCTTGGATAATGGTAGAGAATTTTTGTTATATAAGGTTCTGGCTTCTGACAAAG
Organism: Nesoenas mayeri; assembly: GCF_963082525.1. Lineage (NCBI taxonomy): Eukaryota > Metazoa > Chordata > Aves > Columbiformes > Columbidae > Nesoenas > Nesoenas mayeri. Next base: position 15,443,090 of record NC_137554.1, on the reverse strand, counting down.
AGCAAGCCAAACCTTAATGACAAGTTCTTGTATCATCTGAGGTTTCATTCGCTTTTAGTATTTCCTTTTGCTGCTAGAAAGGTGCTTCAGATCTTAGCAGTAGGGTCTCAAATGTTAGTTTTCATTTCAGCAGCAGCTGGCCTGGAATGAGATAAGCCAGAGAGATCACTCTAATTAATTTTTTCCTATTTTTCCCTCTTTTCTTTTTCTCCCTACCTAATTGTTTCCCTCCTCTTCCATAAGAAGTGTCATCCTCTCTGAAAGGTCATCATCTAGGCACTTACTGATTATCATTCTGCAGTACGTAGCTTGACTTATAGATCTCTGATTGAGGCTGTAGGCTATGAAGTACAGGGTTTTTTAATCTGTAAGCACTTTTTTTTAAAACCCAACAGTGTGTGTGTGTGCAATCCTTTTTTTTAAACAGAGTGCATTTTAGCATAATGTGTTAGTGTTACAGTTGTGTGAATTTGACTTCTCTAGATCTGCTTTTATTTTTAAACATCCTGTCACAGAAAAACTTTATCGTCCATTGTTTAGTCACAAAAGGATGTTATATGGTGATCTTTTGAGCGGGGTTTTTTGGTTTGTTTATTTTGGGGGAAGGGTCAACTTAACATTAGCTTAATGCAATTAGTTTTAACAAGGTTTTTACTCTTGTATAAGGTGACGATCAATCTCTTATGCTTTCATGATGTATTGCTGAGATTTGAAATTTGAGTGTACAGTCAAGTAGCAATGCCAGCTGTCTGTGACTGGGAGAGGTTTTGGTTCTGCAGGTTTTGTGTTTACTGCAAGGATCACATTAACTGGTATTTTAGATAGAAGGCAGAGAGAGACTCTGTTAGTCACATCCTTTGTGTTGTCAATTATTTCCAGAAAGGCTGTCTGGCCAAACTCACTTTGAAAAGTAGTACACTTCATTTCCCTTAAAAAAATGAATGCTGCCTGTAGCAATGTCTTGCATGAAGCTCCCTTTCTTTATTTTTCATAGAAGGAAAGCGAAGACTCAAAGCTTAGAACATCTTAATCCACAAGATGTAGACTGTAGTTTTCTGAATGGGATCTAGGTCTGATCAGGCCTGTTCACTGCTGTGATTTCCAGCTGCTTCCCTCTAAACATGTAAAGCTAAAATTTGTAGTGTTGTTTACATTTCCTTGCCCAAGAAACTTGTACCTTTGAGTGTGTGTACAGATAAATATAAATACATATATATGTGTATGTAGTCTTCCACTCCCAACTGTTACTTCTTAAACCAGGATTCTTTTTATTCTCCTTATAGCTGTGTTAGAATTGCCTGTTCTTAAATAGTGTAGTTAACTGTCATGAGACTCATTTTATCAGCTAATTGAAGACTCTGGAAAGGAAAAAAAATCCCTAAACATTGATCTACCTGCCTGGTCAAACTTCAAATTTTCTTACCTGTATGAGTTGAACAGAAGACTTTATTCTTCTGGGAAGGCAATTAAATGCTTCTTCACACATGTTAATTACTAAATGAACAGAAAGACACCAGAGGGGGAGTGTGTATTAGCTAGTTAATAAATGCGGAACAGAAAGAATTAATATGAAAAATGCGTCATACAAAACCAATGACATCGTGCCTGCTAATCTCAAATGGTACATGGGAAGGAATTATATGGATTCCTTTATTTCTGTATTTATTTTTAAAATTGTGTAAGCTCTATCCTGTCAGTACTATATATAAGACTGTGTAATACTGTGAAGGATGCTGCCTAGATGGTTTACATGAACAGTCTGAGCTCAGGTTTGGATATACTGTCACCGGTATTACTGTTTATTCAGATTGGTTTATGTTCTGATCTTACTTACACAAATACAAAAGTTGATATAAATGAGATCAAACCTTGAATGGTTAATTTGAATTAGTTTTCTGCTTTTAAAAGACAAGATATTGACAGAAGTACTTAAAAAGAATTCTTATTTCTCTCCTTTCACTTCAGCTTAGTAATAGTATATAATTTAGCAATAATCTGGGGAAACCTTGAAGCTGGCATTTTTTTTCAGAGGAATCAGACAACAGTCTGATTCCCATGCAGTGCCATGAGGCAGTCTTGAAAAATCTTAATCTTTATTTAGAATAACAAGCAATTTGCAGTATTCATGTAGTTGTATCATAAAACTTTGTAAAAATAGGTATGGCTCACAAGATGCGAAGTGTGAAAATGAACAGTATGATATGAAAGAATAAAAATGCTTGTATTTCGCAGTTCAGCTGTCTTCTAATGAGCAATTCAATTAAGTTTGGCCTTGTTAAGTAGGTGCTTGAAAAATAAGTCAAGTGATGCAGTAATTACAAACACAGAAAAACAAATCCCTCCCTCTTTTAAATAGCAATCAAAATATTTATGTGGAGAAGTTGTTATTGGAGCTTTTTATACATATTCCAAAATCACTAGGCAGTTAAGTTGATCACAACTCAGTGTGCTGGAGGATTGGGAGGCTTGAGGAGGTATTCAATACAAATCCATCAGTATCTCAGTTTCAAGACTCTACAGGGGAATGATTTAAAGAGTATGTAAGTTTATAATATGAACAAATTATACTTTACCAAATTGTAAGCAAATTGAGCATAAGAAGTGAATAATGACATTTCACACTGGGGATTTGTTTCAAATTAATACAGAAAACTTACTCAGCTCTGAAGTAATAGATGATACTTAAGTTAGACACTAATAATGAAAACTGGTTTCTGAACAGTGAATTGTACATCTGATAATGAGAACATTGGCTTTAGTTAATTGACAGCTTACTGAGTTCCTCCTCCCCCTTTTGTTTTACTGATGGTCAACAATTTTTTATCTAGGTGATTCTCCCTCTCTACTCTGCTCTGGTGAGACCCCATCTGTAGTACTGTGTCCAGTTCTGGAGCCCCCAATATAAGAGAGACATGAACCTGTTAGAGCAAGTCCAGAGGTGCACCCAAAGTTGATCAGATGACTGGAGCACCTCTCCTGTGGAGATAGGCTGAGAGAGTCTGGAGTTGTTCAGCCTGGAGAAGGGAAAGCTCCAGGGATACCTCATAGCAGCCTGGCAGTACCTAAATGGGACCTACAAAATACTGGAGAGGGACCTTTGACAAGGGCAGGTAGTGATGGGACAAGGTGTAGTGACTTTAAACTGAAAGAGGGTAGATTCAGATTAGATACAAGGAAGAAATTATTCACCGTGAGCATGGTAAGGCACTGGGACAGGATGTCCAGAGGTGTGAATGTCCCATCCCTGAGCGTGTTTCCAAGTCGGGCTGGATTGGGCTTTGAGCAACCTGGTCTAATGGAAGGTGTCCCTGCCCATGGCAGGGGCATTAAAACCAGATTATCTTCCAACCCAAATCATTCTGTGATCCTAAAATAGGATAATCTGCACTAGAGACTTAATGTGGAAATCATGTACGGCATGAGGCTTAAATATAACAGAGTCCCTGACTGCTGTGCCAAAGTGTTTTGACACCACACTGAAGCATCAAATACATTTGATTCTTGCTCTTTCTTCTGAAATTAGTACAAAATACCAGTAGTGATTATTGTACTCTGAACACTTTGTTGCTAGGCACTGCCTTGAGCTTCATGGAAAGTTCCACATGTATCATCAGATAGTTGAGATTTTTCTTTTGAAAAATAAAGTTCAATTTGAAAAGCAAAATTATTCTGTAGATAGCGATCTAGAATTGGAAACCTCAGTTATGAGTTATGCTTCCAGTTTTCTCTGTGGACAGATTTTCACAGCTTCCTTTTCCACTAGAGAGGAAGAACACTGGTTAATGGAGAAGAACCTGGTTGTATGGTTCAAACCTCTTTGTATGGATGCTTAAAACATTTGGAGTGACATAATGGCAACGGCAGCGATGTGAGAACAGCTGAGGAAAAGTGAATAGCTAGCTGCTCCTCTTCTGTTTGCTTATGGCATAGAACAAGTGACGGAATCATCATGCTTGGGAATGAAAGGTGGGGGTACCAAGTTTTGCTCTTAGCATTTAGGTAGTTCACAAAAAAACCTAAAGAGAGTGGAGTGTCATGGAATTGTTGATATTGGTTCAAATGGTGTATGGCTTGTGGAGCAGCCTTTATCTGTGCAAGTGAGATGACAGCAGGTAAATAGTATTCCACTGTCCTCACAGAACTTCTCTGCTCACATGCAAGTCATTTATGTGTGAGCACTGGATAATCATACAGCTACATCTGGGCTAACTTTGGGCACAGCAATTATCTCTAGGCCCTGCAGTGGTGATATAATTGTAACTCTCTCAAAGCGGGGGATGGTGCTGAAAGGACGTCTTCTTTTTAGATTTTAACACATGCAATTTATGTGCATCATACCTGAGTTTAATTTTCCCTCTGGCAATTGGTAAGGTTATCTGACCAGACTGCTGTTTTCTGTCAATCCATGGTTTTATTTTTGGACTTTCTTGAGCAAAACATGCTGAACTTTCTAAAATGATCAATTTTGCTTGTGAGTTATTACTGGAAGAAGGTGATAATTGTTTTATCAATACAAGACACAGTCAGTTGCATTTCAAATACCTTCAGAGCTAGTTATCTGATCACACTCTCAGGCAGCTTTGGTTATTGTTTGTGTTTGGTTTTGGCACTTAGTGAGTTAGTAATAGGTGTGTAATGCTGAATAACTTCCTCTGGTCAGGAGCAGCTAGGCTTAAGCCCAGCTTCTGGTGTGAGCCAGGCCATGTTTTGGGCAGATATGCAGGACGATCACTGGGGAGAAGGGTGACTGCCCCACAATCCTGCCCTGACCTTGCAGCCAGCTGTGGGGTCGTCACACAGCTGTCCTCTAAAAAAAAAAAAAATGAGAAGGTTGTCAAATATCTGATGATAGCCTGCCATTTCCCTTGCTCCTCTGCTCTCCTTGCAGGAGATTTGTGCACTTGACAGAACCAAGTGTTTTTTCCTTTCCTAAGGAAAAATCTCAATATGAGTCTTGAATTGTTCCTAAAGACTTGTCCCAGCAGTGACAATGGTGGGGACACTACTAAAGGATTCTCACTAGCTGGTGTTTTGGCTTCTGAGGGGTGCCAAAACATTTGTCTCAAATCAGTCTTTGTTTTTTACAGCAGCAGATACGCTAGTGAAAGCAAAACCTTCCATCCTTTCATGTAAAATCATGCTTTTTCAGGGCATAACCAATGTATCCATTCGGAAAACTTCCAGGCATTACTCTGCTGTCTGTCTTTATGTTTATACAAATGAGAAAGTCTCCTGTAAATTGTCAGAGTGTATACCTCTTACAGTAGGGTAACAATATGGGTAGACAAACACTTTTCTGTGGTGATTCAATGAACAATAATGAAAAGTTAGCCCATTAAAAGTAAATGAGGAAGTTTTAAAGCCACTTCGGAAAGCTTAAGGCACTAGTTTTTAATAGAATTAAGTACCAAAGGTTGCTTAAAAGAGCAACCTATTTCCCCAGCACAACATAATTTGAGTTAGTGTCAGATAAGGGGACTGGAGATACTGGAAGGCAATGCCCAAAATAAAGCAAATCTTTTAGAATGATCTAGATTTTGCATTGTTACTTAAATTACTGATTTGGGCTTGTGGCAGTTGTGTCATTCATTTGGTGGAACCTTAGCATGTCCAGAATGACAAAATCAGGCATCTTGGAAATGACACAAAGGTAGTGCTGATGTCGCAGAGATGGGACCGTGTGCTGTGTTCGTCTGAGCAACCATCTTCCTTCACCTGTGTGCTCTAGCACTGTCGAGTCATTTGCTTTGGATGGTCAAGGGACAGCGGTTAAAGCTTAAAATATTTTTCTGTTTTGTAAATAAAATATTTTTTATTAATCTACCGAAGTTACGACACATGATGCTTACTGACTTATCTTTCATACTGTGTTTCAGCAAATACATAGTAATGACTATATATGAGAAACCATAAATTGGGTGGCCTGTACTTGTCTCTGAGTGACTGTATATGTAACTCTGATATGTCCTTATCTGATTCTTTGCCTACTCAATGCTTGCTGCACTGCTGAGAGATGTTTATTTTCTTTCAGAGTGCTTTATAAACCTAATTAAATGCTTGTAAATTGTAATTATGGAAACTTCAGCCAGAAGGGTTTTATGTGCTGATGGAATTTGATCTTTTTGGACATACTAAATTTGATTTAAAACTTTGTTTTCATCCTCTATATTTCTAGCATTTAAAAGTTAAGCAATGTTTCTGAAAAAAGGAATAACCTAAAGCACAGTCTGGTAAAGCATAGGCTAATGAAACTAAGGACAGAGCTTCGAAAAAAAACATTTATTTTCTGTGCTTAGTCGCTTCAACCTTAGTTAAAATCTGAAAATAACAGTGTGTTGAATTTTCAATAGATATTTTAGGCTTTTCTTACTGTTCATGAAACAAAAAGGAAGATAGAGAGCAAGCAGCCATCTAAAATAAAAGCATGGGATAGATAAGGAAAGTTTGACCCGATTAGATTACATTGTGTAGTGGATGGCTCAAGCATATCAGCGGCTATCAGCCTCTCACTTTCAAAGCTTCTGCTCTTTCCTTTTAAAAAATTATGAGCCATCTAGGAAAACATAAATTTCATTTCAGTAGTTGATATAAGTCAGAGCTCATAATAAACCACTGGCACCCCAGGGCCACTTCAAACAACTTACTGTGTGAATTGTAAAATGCAGTTTTTGAAATAAATCAGGTTTCTTTTAGAAAACGAAGCAAGATGTACATACTTCTGTCTAAAATGAGTTTACATGAGAGTTTGTGGATTTTCCCAGAGGAAATGTTGCAGTAGTTTCATATCAGCATTTCAAGCCATGTGTAATGCTAACTTTTAGTGCATATCTATATTCATTTTATAATCTTCTAGCTATTATTTTTCATGAATATACACAAAAGTGGGACCCTCTTGCTATTTAGAGTGAGCCGATAGGTTATATATCTGCTTTCCAAATTGAAATAATTGTTAGAACACTAATCATAGGAACATCTTTTCTGCTTTTTTTTTTTTTTTTTAAATTACTGTGTCCCCACAATTTCAACAAAATGTTGTGTTAATTTAACTGCATTCTGTATACATGAACTCTAAAAGATGTGCTTTGCTTCAGTAAGGGCCGGAACTTTAATTGAATAGATCCCATGAATTTAACAAAAAGTACTGAAGGTGGATGCTGCTACACTAGTCATTTAGTTCATCTCTCTGTTTCACAGGAAATAATTATCATGATACAATGATAGATTTTTAAGAACATAGGAAACTTGTTCCTGGGTCAGACCAGAAAACGTTTGTGCCCCAGTGTGTTGTCTCCAGGAGTGGCATCAGGAGGTGTTATCTTGGACACTTTCCGTAGGCTATTTTCTCATACTCTCCCAGCATCCAATAAACTGTTTTAATGGGAAGACAGAAAATCTGAGCAACTCTTTCAGTTTTCCAAGACCAAAAATCACCTCTCATATATTTTCAGTCCCTTCCTCTGTCATTTTTTTTGACTTTTCATGATCCTTCACTGTAGTGTGTGTATGTTCTGTTTTTAGGGAGGGAGGAGACAATAGCATTGGGCCTAGTTATGCTGGCTAAGAGTTATCTAATGTCAAGTTAACTGTCAGATTGTGTGTTTTACTAGTTCACTTTCAACATCACGGTGCTAGTAGAGACTAGCTTCGCTAATAAAGTAGTTAGACATTACATTAGTGTAAAAATTCCACAATAACAGCAAGAAAGAAATGCAAATGTTATTTCATTCTTTTCAGATATTTCAAGTATATGGATGGACCAGCATTTCAAATAAGTGAAAATGTTAGCCGATTATTGTATTGATGTGTAACCAAATCCTTTGTGCTGGGAACATTTAATGTGTTTGGGTGCAGATACACATACAGCTTTAACAGGGAATGATGCTATACAATGAGATAAAAATGGAAAGAATGACATAAAATATTGAAAATAGAAGAAGTATTAAATATGAGGCAAATCTCCTTCTAGGAGCTGCTTGCTCTTAAGCAGATGGAGAAAGATAACTGAACTGCTTCCAAAATATCAACTGGCATCCTCCCTACCCTCTTGAATAAGGGGTATTTTATTAATTTTCCTAAAAAAGATTCTTACAGAAAAGTAATGTTTAGGATGTACTATGCTGTGGAGCCTTTTGCTGAGTGGGTCTTCCTAATAGTAATGTAGTGCAGTGCTGGTGGGGTGAGAGGGCTGTATGGGCTGGATTGTTTGTGTAGCTGAAGGCCTGAAAATAGTCTGGTAGTTTTGTGGCTGTAGGGTGGGAGTCCAGGGAGCTTGAGAATACAACTGATAAGCAGCCACATAATAGACTAATGAGCAGAATGTCAGAAATCCATCCAAAAGAAAGCAAAGTTTTACACTAGGCATGTGTGGTCTTGAATGAGAAGCAGTGCAGAAAATATCCAAACATGACTATAATCTCAGCATGAATTTATCACTTTGTGCTTTTAATGACTGGTATGTATGTGCATGCTCTGCTTTTAACCAAAATTAACTAATTTAAAGGTGCATATGTGCTCAGTCATAGAAAATGCAGGAGAAGTTTTTGATTAAAGAACTAATTATAATATATAAAGGTGAGATGTAGCCTGGATTCTTTGAATTTACATACTGGATAGTTATTTTCCTCTGACAGCTACTGAATGACTCATTCAAAGCACATAGCCTATTTTCTGCCAGTGTTAGCATTTGGTTTAAGTGTGACACTGGTTTGGTCTGAAGTCATATCTAGTTTTCACAAGTTAAAAGATGGATATATATACTAATGCTCTTTTGTTAATTCATAATAGTCTCTTCCTGCCTCTATCTCTCTTAGGGACTGCTGATTTGATGTTTTGGGATTAGGAAAGGGAAAGAGGAAACTAAATACCAGTGTGTACACATTTTTGCTAGGCTAGTAGTCATCAGGTCCCAGTCCCTTATTAGAAGTATGACCAAGTTTGAGATTAGGTCAAGTTGCTCAGGGGCAGTCCAGTTATGAATATCCCCATGGACAGCTATTCCACCACCTCCCTTGACACCTGTTTCACTGCTCATCACAGATGTGTGTCTCTTTGTTGGTAAGCAGCCTGAGAAAGACACTTCACTGTGGATTCTCCTGGTGTGTTCCAGTAGTTTTCATTTGCTGGATCTCTCAAGGAACTTACCCCTAGGTAAACAGAGTTGTTTAAATATTTGGAGTGTTATGCATTGTTTACATTTTTTTTTTTTACCAAATGTCTTTCCTAAACAAATGCATCCCTGTTGTGTCTATCCTAAGCAATTCAAAATCAACTGATGCCAATGTGTTTTTTCATTGGCTTAGTTGGAGGGCGATTGAAACAAGCAAACCTCAGTTAAAATAAGACTATTGATAAAACTTTGTACTTATGCAAGCTAAGAGAATGATAATCAAATTTTGTATTTCATGCAATAAGCTGATCACCACAGCAGTTCAGGAGAAATTTTGCTTTTAATTTAAGCACTGAAGAACTTACTGTTTGGCAGTTTTCCTTTTAGATCTCACGTGTTAGGTTGCTAACAGATGAAAGCTGCTGGAATTGAAGAGTCTCATTAACCAAATCCTGGACCCTTTTTCTTATGTCCTTTGCTTGTTCAGATTAATAGGATGGAATTTTCAGGCCTTTGTTCAATTTACTTTTACATTCTTTGGTAGCGAGGGAAGTTCAGAATGTATCAGTGGCTTTTACCGAGCAATGCCAAGAACCTGCAGCAAGAAGAGGTAGAAATTGATTACTACATGTACTCATTCTGTATGCAAATTTAAGATTCCTATAGTTGGCTTTTAAAATGTTATAGTAAAACTGCACAAAGTTGCATGTGTAAAATCTACAATAAACAATCTTAAACTTAATTTTAATTGGGGTTTAGTCTGAGCGCTCTGATGGTGTGATAACACAGGAAGCAATGTCAGCCTTCCAGATGCTTTTTTAAACACACCTTTTTGAACTGGCCATGCCAGGCAAGTTTGGGAGTGTATTTTGTGCAGATGTTTGAGAGGATCCTCATCTGCTTCTTCCATGACACCGGTCATGGCTGCATCCAGTGAGATGACAGCACTGCAGCTTCAGTGGACTACTGAAGAGCTAGTGGTACTGCTGGGTCTTCCAAACACACAACTCAGGGAGAGGGGAAGGAGATGGCCAAGGCATGCTTCTATCTCTGTGGCCAATGGACCTTTTCCATTCTCAGCACTGAAGATAGACCTTGCAAAAAAGGCTACCCATGACGCTTAGCATCTCTGCATATCATGAACTGGTTGTTTGAATTTAAGTGACAATCTTGAAACCTGTTACGTTCTCCAAAACTGGAAATGGTGAATTAATATTGATTTGGAGTCAAAAATTTCATCACAGATAGTGATGTCATCTCACTAGATGGTGCTACAGAATCATTTTGCCTAGAGAGAGAAAGCTGTGCTTTGTGTGATGATTAATGGCTACTATATTTGTGAGAAAAAGCTGAATTAGATGCTAGAATTCAGGTCTGAGCAAGTTATGGGTCTTCTACTTAAAACTTTTTAATGTATAATAGAATCTGAATTGTAATAAATATTTGACTTGAGGAGAAGTTGAAGTAAGAGCTAAGAAGAATGAGCTGTTATTTTATTATATACGTAAGATACAAATATTAGACTTTTTTTCAAAGCTGACTTTAAGGAATTGGGTAAAGTCAGACCGAAAATAAACACAACAAAGAAAAGGCAGAAAAAGGTGAAACCGTACTTCCTGTAAGCAAATTTTCCAAAATTTTAATGGGACACACAGAGCAACATTTGCTATCACCATGATGGAGATCGACTTTTAAAAAATATCTTGTTATGGAATACTGTTGATTTAAATTACTTCTTGCTCTTTCTTGACTATTCATGGTCAAATTTAAAGGATGCTATTCTTTATAGACATTTAATTAACAAAAGATTTATTTATATTGCTATAAAATTTGGGATGAGGAGAACTAGTTTACTAACTGATGCCAGTAAACTACAACATGAAGATTCATTGTCCAACCTTGAAGTAGTCTCAATGCTTGCTAAGCATAGAAGCAATATCATGCATTGTTATTCCAAATATTCCAAATTCCTATCCTTATTGTTCTCCAAGGTGAGGTACAACTAATCAGCTGTTGCCCTAGGATGACAAGGAGGAAATCTTCTGTTGAAAACATGCAAGATGAAACAACAGGTCTCTAGTTTAAGCCAGGTCTTTGCAAACCCAAACAATCTAGTTCAATACATGAGCTAAAAAGTCAGTCAGGTATAGAGAAAGGTAGGAGTGCCTAGCGTTACTAGAAGCATTTAGCATGAGCCCATCGGTAATATCATCCGGGTGTAACAAGTGGATCAAACAGAAAGTAAAAATATTTTGAACATAGGACATAAGTACTCATCACCATCTGTAGAACCTCAGTTTTCACGGACAGAATAAAGCAAAACTTGTCAAAAAGGTCCTATACCAGGAATAAAGCAAAGAACTTATAATTGAAAAACCTTGATTATTTGTATATATTATGCTGCCTTCTGAATATAACTACCCTCACAATTAGACATATACTTTGGAGAAGGATTGCTACGCTAAATGCTTATCATATAGCACAGTCTTGGCTGTGGATCAGAGACTGCTGTGAACCAGAAAGCAATCTGGGGTCCCACTGACTTACTCGTGCAAACTCTCCAGTGTGTTACAAACAGCGAACTGGTATGCTGTCCTGTTTTCAGTTCCTCAGAGCACCATGAAAACGTGAAGTATAGCAAGAGCAGAACTGGATAAATAATGGATTTTTTTTGCTTGACTGGTGAAACAGAAGGAAAGTAAGAAAAAATTAAGGGAAATGAATCAATCTGAAACAGTTTTTGTAGAGGCACTTTGAGTAATATCACTCGGGGAAAAAAATATAGAAATACCTGACTGAAAAGAATTCTTTTTAACCCTTTAATTTTTATAAAGTTAAATTTGTCATTAAAATGCTATTTGAAAGTGAAAAGTTGTGAAGTTCTATCTTAGAAGTATATAAAATTGCTGGTATTTCTGCAATTTTTCAATTGAAAATGGATGACATGCTTCATATGAATAAGCGTCCTCTTTATAGATAATTCTTGCCCTTTCAGTAAGTTGAACCTCTGTCTTGTAGTGAATATGATATTCATTAGTGGAAATATAGACAGAAGTCAGAATGTGAAATGGACTATTTGAGAGAAAATTGCCAATAGATGGCTAACAAGTTTGTCTTATCTTCTGTTATTAAGACTGTTTCATCATCCTGCTTCTATGGCTTATACACATTGCTGCATGATATTATTTTTATGATGACAGAAATGCAGATGTTATTTGTGTAAATGGTGTAATCTTATTGTTTAGTATGTAGTTTTTCTCTCTCAAATACTGCTCTCTAAAACCAGCATAATTTTTATTGAATAGTTTAAAGCTGCACTTAGTGTTATTGATGTTGTCAGAAATCAAAGCTGAGGTTTCTGTTTATTTCAGTTAATATGATGTTCCTTTTTAATCATCCTTTAACAAATAATCTTGCTTTTTTTTCTGGGTGAATGAAGAACAGCTATTCTCAGGGAAAATTGTTTTGATCTATATAAGATGTTTGGTGTATTATGTTTAAAATATTGTGAACATAAGTTATTGAAAGTATCGGAATTTAGCTAGAAATTAAGACAAATCTTCCCTGACTTTCAGTTCCAATCTAGGGCAGAAAATGAGTGAAATTGGATAGAAGCCTTTATCTAGTTTAATCACTGAGGCTAATTTCAATGGTACTCAGTGGTCCAAGTGTGAGGCTTTGTGCTGCTCTGCCTCGAGAAGTCCTTGTCCAGCCTGTATAGCTGCTCTGACAGAACCAATCCTCAGCTGGAGGGGAAAAAGGATTCCATCAGGAGAATAACCTGGGCTTGTGACAGCTCATCCTATAGGTCCTTCTAGAGCTGGTTTGTGCTCTGCCTTCTGGTGAGTGTCCAACCTCAGCAAACCCAACCCTGGAGATCCGGCCCCCGAGATCCCATGCTGGGTCCTCTCTGCTTCCAGTACTGTCATCCTGGCCAGGGACAGGAGCTTGTTTCTCTGTGCAGCTGGCACTAGCCTGGGTGGAAGCACAATCTTAATCCTTTCTTTCTCGTGTAGGTAAACTGCTGAGTGTAAAAGTCCAGAGAGCCTAACAGAGCACTGAAATTTGGAGTTTGGAGGTAGGCCAGGCTATGTTTGGTGTCTGGAAGGGACTATGCCCGCTGTCTGCCAGAGATGCTTATACTGACCCCAAGCTAAGAACTTCACTACAGGTTCTAATTTGAAGGTGAATCACATGCTTTCAAAACCCTCTCAAATCACAATTTCTTTTCTCTACAGTCAAATCATCAGGCTAATGATGCCAAGTGGGGAAGATTTACCTTAGTTGATATGGCAAAACTAAAGAGGACACAAAACTGATAAAAAAGTGTATCATCTTCAGCATCTACTCCAGCATTCTTTGCTTTTTTCTTTCTTCTCCAACACAGGGAGGATTTAGAAAAAGGGAGGAATGGGTTATATATGCTCCTTCTGTGTTACATACATTTTGACAGTATAACACAATATATACACACTGGCATTTAATACAAATTAATAGACTTCTAGAGAATTAATTTCCATTATGAGATTTACTCACAGTGATTGCCAATTTGGCAGCCTCCTGCAGTGCTTAATATTACATCTGCTTAACAGGCAGATGTAACATTAAGCAGCTAATGTCACAAACTGTACCCAGATTATTTGCTGAACCATGGGGTAAGTGGCTGCGAAAATAACTATATTAGCAAAAAGGAACATTGCAGTACCCTCCATAGCATGTAAAATCCTATATCTTTCAGTTTATCAACACACATATGAGTATGAGGCATTACACACGTAATACCTAAACAGTTGTGTATTATGATGGAAGCATGCCTTCTAAGGAAGATTTAAGAGAGTTAAGATTGATTTTTTTTTTTTTTTTTCTTTTTTGTCTATCACAGACTAACATCCAGTGTGAATAGGATTTCTCGATTTTTCAAAAATACCTATTTTTCTGAAATGAGGGAAACAGAAGCAGTAATTTTTCAGTGGTTCTGTGGAACATATCCCTAGTAGAGCAAAACTGAAGGTAAAATTATATTGCAGTTTCCTAATATCACATTAGGTTTGGAGAACCTGTCATACTGAACATGTTGCTAATATTCAGTACAAAATGCCTGAAGGAGAACATTTAAACTCTACCCAAACCTTTGTTTGTACATCCTTTCTTGACTGTTATGGACATTGTTGCTGTATTTCTCACTGACGGTTCTACTAGTCATGCTACATACAGCTTGGAATTCTCACTGGAGTTTTGAGTTTCCTCTGACACTTGAAATAGGTGTTGTGTGGTTTTAGGTCATTACGTTACTTCCCAAACATGCTTTTGGGGCTAGCGGGGGGAGAATCAAGTTAAATCTATTTAGAACATTTTTTAAATACAGGAGGTTGAGATTCTTGCTTTAAATCTTCAGAAAAGATGGGCATGAGTTTCAATAGCACGAACTGCCTAATACGTGAGGACTTCCAAAGTTGTCTTCTCTTGACTCTCTGATCATTGACTCCTGAGCTGCCCTTCAAAATGTGCTAAATATTATCTGTTGTATGTACCACCAATGTGGGGAAAAACTGTGGAAGAAATCAAAACTAAAAATGTTTATTTATTGATTTTAACAAAAAAATGTTGAAAGATATCTTATACCATAATTGTTAATTGAAAAAAAAACACTATTCTTTTTAGATTAAAAATATGAATCTTTATGAAATCATTACATAAATGGTGGTGCTGGTGGAATACATGAGTATTTGGGAAAATGTTACTTTTTATTGAGAAAGCTGTTCCAATAAGCACAAGGGTACAAACCTGAGGAAAACTACTAACAAAAACAACACCGAAAGAGATATTAACAGATTGGTATTTATTTGGGTCCAAGCTCCCTTTTATTTTTCTCTGGAGAGCCAGTACCAGCTGGAGGGACTGCAGGCCAAGTGTTAGCTGTTCAGAATCTGCTGTTTGGTCTCTTTTGGACTAGGGTTTTCTGTGGTCCAGTGGCTGAGGAAAACTTTGTCTTGGGGACTGTGGAGAGAATTTAGGAAAGTTCATGGAGTGGTTTATGATACAGCATGAATGCTAGAAGGGTCACGTAGATGAGTGCAATATAGTGGAGACAAAAGAGCAATGTAGTTCTATTATATTGCATGTACTTAAAACTCAAATCAGAAAGAAATGCAGGAATATTGTCTCATCACCAATAAGTATATTCTTGGATTATTATCTTCTTTGGAGTTCACCACTTAGAAGTTCAGTTACAAAGAGGTAGGAGGATTCCATGATGATAGAAAAAGAAAAAATATCTTACCAATATGTTGTGTCATTGAAGTAGAACTTGATAAAACTAAGAACTGAGAAACTACACACAATTTCTGAAGTCCTCCATAAGAGATTTTCACAGAATGGTTGAGGTTGGAAGGGACCTCTGGAGGTTATCTTCTTTGGTCCCCCCTGTTCAAGCAGGACCACTGGGAGCACAGCCTTTGAATATCTTCAAGAAGCGGGACTCTACAGCCTCACCATTTTCTATTACTTATAGTTTGTTTGTTTGACTTGGCTTGTTATCTGGCTTCAAGAAAAAGAAACCCAAATAACATAAAGCTTTACTCATATGACATTTTGCAGCAATAAGAGTAGTAGTACCTTTTTTGTTGGTGGTTTTTTTTTTTTTTTTTTTTTTTTCCTGAAGTATAGTAGTTGATTGTCCAGAGCACTTGTTGCAATATTGTAAGAATTAGTCTCAGGTGAAGCTACATCATGACATCACAGACTTCATTTACTGGTTAAGCTGTAAGTAAGAAATCCCAGAAGGTTACCTGGCTGAGAATTCTGGATGGTTTATAAGCTGCAAAGCCCTGGTGTATCTGAAGTTTCTTGATGAAGTAGTTGAGAATGTGATCACTTGACCCAGAGGGAATGATTCTCCCTGGCTTTGAGCCGCAGATTGCAGCAATCAAGCAAGCTGATTGACTTGTCATATGAATAGGTCCTTTGAGCTAAGAAAAATGAAACTTCTAGGAATTAAGTTTTATACCATGGTTTAAGTAAAACTGTATCTTCTTAATATAAGCAAAATCTCAAATCTTAGTTCTTTTTGTGAACCTTTAGTGTTTTTCTTACTATTTTTCTTAGTTCTATATCTTGCTTATGTTAGGGATGATAAAAATGTGAAGCATGACTTATTCTTTCTGTTATATGTCACTTCCATTTTTTTTTTTTTAATTGTATTTGTTTAAGATGCTCACACTAGCCTCTTGAAAACACAAGTTTGTTTTATGTTTTAAGGTAAAGTACTTAACATATTAGTTGTTTTTTTTGTGTATGTGGGGCAAGTTCTTGCTAGTCCTTCAGTATCTTTTTTGCCTTGTAAAAATTAGGCCCCAGCATCACTGTTGATTTATGTTGTTCTTCTTAACAAATCTGAAATGTAATCATATTTCATATCCTTTCTGCCCTCAAAAGAGAACAAATGTATGTGATTGTTTCCATGTTTTTAGCAATTGTTTCCTATTTCTTGCATTCCTAGAGTGTTTTCCTCCTGCACTTTTTTATGATTCATATTTAGAAGCTCTGACCTTTTGTTTTACTGGTTGGGTCTAAGTGACTGACACTCACAGTCTTGTTCAGTATTATTTATTCAGTGTCCTGTTGCTAAGTCACAGATTTATATCGCAAAACTTAAAGCAAAAGCTGGGTAAAACTCCAGGTAGTGTCTGACAGGGTGAATTAATAATATTTTTTTCAGAAATATTTCCTCTAGTATATATTGGTAAAAATTTTTTTACCTGTAGAAATTGTTTGATTTTACTCACTTATGCCATCATTTGTATCTAAATAGAGACTGCTCTGATGTTTTTGATGCTTTTAAATCCGCTGCTGCTCAGCTGGGAACCAATTTTGTTTGTGGCTGGTTAGGAGTTATTTTTATTACAAATAGTAATCACATCAGTTTGCTGCCTTGTGAATGTGTATGTATTATCTTACAAGAACCAAACAAAAATGAGAAACTTGTGGATCAGAGTCTGCTGGTCACTAAAACTGAATGAGCAGCATGGACTGACTGCCAAGTGTGAACGAAACACTAAATAATAGAATTGTGACATGGGAAATCTTAAGTGAAAATGATTGAGATGTGATTGCGTAATACACAATGTATTTAATCCATTTTATGTGTCTAATTTGTCTTAAGATGAGAGGAATTTTAACAGAACAGAAATATAATTGGTGGAGATGATAAGCTATATAGACACAAATGATTAGGACAAGTAAATCCATATTAGAAGTGGTGTATCTGGAATAAAGTAAATCAAGAATGTAATTTTTAAAAAGATAAACTGACAAGTAATTTGTAGGCTTAGTAGAAAATGCAGTCAAGCATAAACTCTTTCCTATGCAGAATAAAACGCATATTCTGACAATTGACAGCCTCTAAGTGTTAATTGCTTGATTTTTATTAATTTTTTTTTTTTTCCCTCTGGACTTTTGTATTCTGTTGGTGAATTTTCAAAAAGACTATGACTTTTACAACATGACAATTATATACTTCTATATATTTTTGCTAAAGAAAATACAGAAATAACTATACTATGTTTTATTATGATGCAGAAGTAATTTTCTTAAAGTTATTTCAGTGCTTTTAATGTAGAATGTGTGTGTATAAGTCAGGGTATTGAGCAAAGGGAATGGCTTGAGGCATGTCGGGTAATATTCTAGGCATCTTTGAAAAATAAGAAAAAGAAAAATAACAAAAAATTATAAAATAAGAGCACAAACTACCTTCAGGTTGGTGTAGTATTTTCTTCTTTCATGGATTGTTAGCCCTTCTGCAGGAGGCTGGAGTGTGGCTACTGAAATGTGGGTTGGCTACTGCCTGTCCCTGGCTACTGCCCCAGCATCTCCAGTCCAGCCCGTGAGGAGGGGGTTCCCTGTACACTGGTCATAGATGTTTCACCTCACAAACTAGTACAGACCACGTCCCAGTCAAAGTTTGAATGAACATGTTAACACATACATGTAGCATAACACTTAAGAAAGAGTGAAGTAATTTTTTTGATAGTATTTGTTGTATACAGACTACATTATTAAACTAGTTTGCTTAAATAGACGAAGTATCTGAAATATGCAGAGTGGAAACTGTACATCTCTTTGGCTTTTTATGCTAGGCTATGTCGTTTCTCTGATCCATTGCCTAGAGCTGTTGAAGTAATGCAGTAGCAGAATGGTTCAGAGGCACTGCTTCTGCTTGGCTGAAGTTACGTGAAATAGTAAATATGATTAAGTGGCTACTCCTGCCACTGTTCATTTGACAGCTTGGAGTCTCTCTTCTTTCAAGATGAGTAAAAGATTTTCTAAAGTGTGTAACACTAAGTTTCTAGAGCTGCCTGTTAGTCTTTCTCATAGTTATCGAATACAGAGATGATGAATAATGGCAACGGTTGTGTTAGTTGCTCACTGGAGGCCTTTTATGTGGTTGAGTTTCACTGACGAGATGTTAGTCTTCACATGTTTATAACCCTACTTAAGCCTTGTCATAAGCATTATTTATGTCACTTGGGGCAAAGAATAAAATATATTAAAAAAGATTTAAATAGCCAGTGATTTGCTATAAAAATGGTAAGCCTTATTCCTAGAAAGCATGGCTGCATCACACACACAGAAAACCATTTGTGTGAGGGAGAAATATGCATTTTAATGACCCAGTGCAGTCTTTCATGCTCTCTGTCACAGTGGTCCTGGCAGTATAGTGTCTGTGATATCAGTGGATTGCAAAGATGATGAACAAAATCAAAACAAAATTGGCAGATGGACAAAAAAAGGTATTGTTTAACTAGTAAGCAAAATGCAGATGGGGCATTCATCCACAGGAGTCATGGGCATCATGCTTATACTGTATTTTTTGTACAGGTTTAGTAATATGGTTCAGATTCATTACTCATTAAAATATAATAAATGTTTACAGTAACAGGGCCAGTCTGTTTCATGGGTGTATTGACTTTAGACTAGTGAAATTAGTCAGATTTAGGTTTGGTTTTGATGTTCTCAAAGTACAAAAAGGTATTTTTCTCTTCCTAGAATTAATATAAAGTGGATTTTATGCTTATAATTTCCAGGAAGATTTTTTTGAAGGATTCTTGGCACTTCTTCAAGTGGTATTGCAACAGGCAGAGTAAAATAGGTGCTTTCAGCACCTTTCAGGATTTAGGCTTTATCTCTGTTCCCTTAAAGTTTTGTAGGGGTTTTTTGTTTGGTTAGTTTCTTGGGGAGGTTATTTTTTGTTCTGATTGTGTGTGATTTGTGGTTTATGGTGTGTGTGGTGTGTGTATTTATTTGTTTGGGGTTTGTTTGGTTTTTGTGTGTGTTGTTTGTTTGTTTGTTTGATTTTGGTTTTTTAAACCAAACCATTCCAGTGCTCCTGAATGTAAGATAATATGTGCTAAACAAGATACAGCAATCATGATGTCTGTTGTGGTTTTCCATCACAGGCTTATTTATAGGAGTATTGCCTGAATTTGACCACGTCTCATTATGAACATTTCATTTGTGTGTGTAAATTTCCAAGTAAGATTACAGATTTAAAAGACCAGATTATAGCTTTAAGTTTATTGCGAGCCTGACATTCCCCTAAAATTAAATCCAATGTGTTGCAGGACATACAACACATTATAGAAAGGTTTGATCTGTGTGATGTTAGTATAAGTGGGAAAGAGAACAGATGGATTCAAATCCATAGACACCACCCACAGTTCATAGCCTGTGCCTATTCTTCACAGTCTAAATAAGTTGTTAACTTAATCATTTACCCAGCCATAACCTTTCTTTCTCTTATCTTTCTGAGATGTTCTAGTGTCATGGTTATGATGTACTGGTTATTTATTTAACTTAATTTTGTATAATGATATTCAGTCTTTCTATAGGTGAAACTGTAAAAAATAATTGGGATGCATTACACCTCTCCCCTTCCCCCCATAAGCTGGTCTTTAGGGGAGGCATTTTAAATATCTGTTGTAATTTATTTTACAAATATTCATATTTATCAGTATAATTCAATTCCTACTTTCTACTCAACCACATTGAGTTTGATTCTGTGATATGGAACCTTCTAGTGAGCAGTCATCATATCAATCCCCTTCCATGAGTGGGACTGGTAAAGAACATGCTTATGGAACATTCCAACTTGTTTATTTGATCAACAAAGTTAAAGTCAGCAAAAGTTTGATTTGAAACATACTAAAATTTTTTATCAGAATGTCATTGCTGTCATTGTATGACATCTACTGTAGAGGCAACATTAAAAGAGAAATTGATCTTGCAAGGAAACAGTAATATCTATATTGATATGAAAACTTGTGATCTTTATTGGAAAAAATATACAATTCTTTATTTTGCAATAAAACAGTTCAATATTTCCTTCTTTACATTTAGCAAACAGGAGATTGATATTTTAACATAGCTGGTTTTAAACAGTTTTCTGTATAACTTGAAGGCACACTCAGCTTTTTTTTTTCTGGTTTTAAAGAATGACAGCAAAAGCACCTTTATCTGACATTTAGGATGATTAAATTTTGAAAAATCACTTGGCATATTCAGCATGACTCCACAGGGTACTCTTGCTTTATAAGGCAATGGATCATGTTAGCTTAACTTATATTTAAGATTTGCCGGCCCGATATTATTGTGTTAGGCAGTATTGCTGAAATGGAAACATAAAATTTTGCTGCCAGAAGATCAAGCCTGTGCCTGCCCTACACTATAAATTAGTTCCATAAAGTTTTAAAATGCAGTATTTGCTCTAGCTCAACTAGTGTGGTAAAGCCAGTAAATTGCACCTAAATATATAACATTAAACCCCAGGTCAAACACGTATGCATTTCTTTTTTGCCACCTTACAGGCTATGCAAGATATACTGCTGTTCTAAAATGAAAAATAACTTCAATTGAATATGTTTGCAAATATGAATAAGTAAGATTGTTTTAATATCCATGACACTGATGTAGAAACAGATTTGGGAGTATCAAAACTTCTTCATCTGGGTTCCTAAATGATAATGTGTTCTTTGTGTCTTAATGAGGTGAGTCCAAAAACAACACTATAGGCTAGAAAAGAAGAAAAATATTGTACTTCTAGGAAGTCATGGATCTGAATTTCCTGTTGAGAAATCATGATCATATTCATCAGCTGAAAAAATTGTATTAATCTTCCTGCTTTCAACATCTGAGCAATGCTAGCTGGTGCGATTGGGCTGGGATTGTTGTGGGGATGCTCTGTGTGGCACCTCTGTGTGGCTTTGCCCTTTACCTTCTGTGGAGCTGAGGCATAAAGCCAGTGTGGAGGTTGCCCCAGATCCCGCTGCGTGCCTGCTCGAGGCAGCTGTCAGTGCCATTTGAACTTCCCTAATTTTCTTTTCTTCACAATGGGAACCCATTATGCTACTTGATTGAGCAAAAATAGCTTCTGTTAGCTGTGCAACCTCTTAGGGTCATGGAAAATACTTTTTTCATCAAAAGAGAGAAGCAACTTTTCCCCAAAGCTGAGAAATAGGCACTTATCTTTGTCCTGAGAAACAGACTTGCTGGCTTAAGAGAATGTGAGGTTCGCAACTTTTCTAATCACATAAATGTACCCTTTATTATAGATTTATGGAAGAGAGAATCTAGCAAGCTGTTTGATTGCAGTACTGTAGCAAAAAGGACAAGGAGAGCAGAAGTTAAAGTGAAGCAGATGGTCTTCACAACTTGGTCAGGAAGATTATTTTAGCAGCCTGTTATCTGTTGTCTTTTTCCTCTGTGCTGTACAGATCTGGTATTTTTTAGACAATTAACTGTAATATATTAATAGCATCATATTAAGAATTTTGTTGCTTAAATTAAATGTTAATCAAGAGAAGAGCTCCAGTCCTGGTGTGCCAGTTTGGGAAGACAGAAGACAGGGCTCTCGCTGCTTCCTGCAGAATGTACAGGAACTCGCAGAGAACGGGGAATGGGCTCCTGTACCAATCACAGTGGCTGTGTTGGGAGGTTTGCTCAATTTTTGATATCTGAAGGACACTGAACAAATCGTACTGAAGCCTTGCAGCCTCTCAGATGAGGTACACAAAGGAGTCTGGTTGGCCTGTATTGCCAAGATGCTGTTTAAGCAATGGAGCTGGATGGAGAGGGTTGCAAGAAAGCATCGGGGAGGACATGGTGACTGAAGTCTCAATCCCTTCTCCTCCGCACTGTATCACAACACCCTCCCCCCTTCATGTGTCTGGTCCAAAGGGCAAAATGTCTGTTGTCCCCAAGGAGCATGTTTTAATAGTGATTTTCAGAAACAGAAGGAATTAAAGCAGCAGCATGTTTGCAAAGCTGACAAAAAGCCCTCAGGTGCCTGTAAGTGCTCCCAGCAAAGGTGCCAACACAGATTTGAATGGGTGGATTTTCTCCTGCCTGACAACAGTTACAGTGATGTTTTGTGTCTGCAGATGCAGCAGAAAACAATTTACAATCTAATCAAATATTGTGAATTAGTTGAACTAATAGGTTGGTTATAAGGCTTTTCAAAGCTGCGTGAATGCCTGGTGCTTGTCACGTTTGGCTGGGAAAGACAGACACGGGGAATGCTGTTCAGTGCCTGGTGTGCGTTGGTTTAAGCTGGAGGCTGTGCAGAGCCCCGGCCTGTGCAGTGGACAGGAGCTGCAGCTCGGGCAGTGAGCCCTCTCAGACTCTCTCCTTCCAGTGCTTTCTGCACAGCACAGTGCCTGGGCTGATATATTAGCCAGGAGTTTACAGTGCACCAATAAATTAATGTCTGCTTTGTGTTATGGTTGTTTACAAATCAATTTGAGAATTGATCTCTTACAATTGCAGAGTTTCCACAGTTTCACTGCTGGTCTCTTCAATGGTTTGGTCTCCTTGCAAGTTTATTCTGGGAAAGATGGACAATTTGAAGCTGAATCTAAAATAGCGGAATAGAAAGGGTGCAGCTTGGTGCAGGATTTGAGTAAAAGATGAAGCCTGGAGAGTCATGCAAATTTTTCAAAGAAGCTGAGCATTAATCCAAGTGATAAATTGTTGAAGAAATTCATTTATCTGTTTGATTGCTTGTAACATCTCTTATTATTAGTTAATTAAATATCCTAAAGGTTCAACACACTTTATGAAAGCTTGTTCACTGAAATAATTGAAAATAATTTACAGTTTCACAAATGGACAGCTATTAAGACAGGCACTAACCAAAACTGAAACCCTCTTATCGCAGCCCCCATGATTAGTGGCTGTACAAGCTGGCACACATGAATGCTGCTAATATTGCCAGCTCTGAGAGTTTGTGTTTTGGTTTCCTTTGTCTTTTGGTTTCAAAGTCTGTATGAAAACTGGATCATATTTTCAAGTGTATTTGATCTAAGGAAAGATACCAGATGTAATAGCATGCCTCAGGGGGCCATGAATCAAAGATAAATACTGAGTACCACAAAGTTCTTGTGATAAAATAAAGAAAGATGGCCACAAACACCGAACATTTCTTGTACGTTGCAGTCATTCTAATTAAACTGTTTGGTTTCTCTGAGTTAAGCTGGTAACTGTTCACACTTGGTGTCCCAGTGTTGTCCATGGTAATAAATGCGTTTTGGCATTGTTTCAGCAACAGTTAGATCGCCGTTCCATGCTGTAGACTTCATATTGTATGAGCCAAGAATTCATCCAATACAGCAGAGGCGATTTTATCTCAATCTACAAAGCAGCTGCTTTGGGCCAGCCATGCAGATTGTTCTGTGTTGCCCTGTGGAACAGTTGTCTTCCGAACTATTGCTTTGCCAATGTTTTTGCAAGTTTTCGATCAGTGCTCTGAAGGAGGCTGACATTAGTGCCCACTTAGTAATTGGCAAGTGTTAACATAATATTAGAATAGAATTTCTGTAGACCGATTGATTAAATTGTGTCAAACAGTACCAATAAAGGCAGTACATGCAAATTAAGATATCACTCATTCTAAAGAGGCTATCAACAATCTGACTCTAAATGTTTTGGTTTAG
Source organism: Nesoenas mayeri (assembly GCF_963082525.1). NCBI lineage: Eukaryota > Metazoa > Chordata > Aves > Columbiformes > Columbidae > Nesoenas > Nesoenas mayeri. Next base: position 15,419,000 of record NC_137554.1, on the reverse strand, counting down.
GATTGTTTCTTTTTTAAAAAAAACCAGATAGTGTGTATCTGTATTTCATAGGCTTATTTAGCAAGTGCTGATATATTTTTGTCATTGAAACTGATACAGGTAAAAGGTTGAAATGGCCAAATTGAATAGTGGCTACAATTTTCACTTATAAATGTCTTACATCTATCCAGAGATAAAGTATATCCTGTGCTTGGTTAAAAAAAAAAAAAAAAAAAAAAAATCTTTTGTCTGTACCCATGATCATGAGAATCTAAGAATACCCTGATTTATTAAGAAACATTGGTGGATCAAGTGCCAAAATCTTGATGTCCTTTTACCCCTGCCCAAAGCTGCTGTGGCTTATACCAGCTTGAGACTTGTTCCTTGGCAGTTTGTCTGCCTGCTTGTTCCTGATTCAGGTGATAGTGGCTTAATCTTGCGTGATTTAAAATGTATAAATCGTGTTCAAATGGTTATGTGTTCCAAAAGTAAAAGAGGGACAAGTGACTGAACCAGCTGGAGGTACCTATCTGTATCTCTTAACCTGGTGTATAAATGCCAAGGAATGGTATTTAAAAGCACAGTTTGATAGATTAAAATATCTAACAATATATTAGAGGAAACACTATATAGCCCTGTAAAACTGCTGCATTCCTAGCCGCCTTTTTTTTGTCTTCCATATTCCATTTGTCAACCATCTCTTTTTACTAGTGCTGAACAGAAAGTACTGCCAGGTATCTTATCAGATGTGTATTCTTCTGATGGAAAGCCTTCAATAGCATGTTTCAAATTTATTTAGATTTGGGATGTGAGAAGACAAGGAACTGTGTGAGAGAAATCCTTTGGTTTATATCATGTTTCTGAAAAGGTTAAATTGTGCATAGTAGGAGCACTACTGAAAAATGCTGATGACTTGAGAAATCAGTAGCTGCTTGTGTTTTCTTTTCATGTCAGGTGTTTTTGCTTTGAGTATATGATCAACTACTGTCTGCTTTGCAATGTATTCAGTAGTATGTGCTATGGCACTAGAAGTGACAGTACAGCAAGCAGTAGAGTTATTTGCCGTGAGGATTTGAACCTGAAGGAAACAATTTTGCAGTAGTCAGTGTGAACAGTAAATGACAGATGCACATTTTTTGTCTTCGCTCTTCCATTTTTTTATGTTTAAGGTGTCTTTTTAGATTTAAAATTGAACATCAGTTTGGGGAATGAATTAGTAAGATTTGGGATACTAGAGTTCTGTGTGTTATATCACATCTGTTTTATTAGCAAATTAATCCAAATATTCAACTTTCTTTTAGGAAAGAAAGTTCTCTGACTTGTCTAACAAATATTTAAAGCAGCCTAGAATCCTATACTGTGGTTCTCTCTTTCTAGAAAAATTTAAAAAAAAAAAAAAAGAAAAGAAAAGAAAAACACCAAATTGCAGGTTTTTCCAGCTGCTCTGCAATGCCTTACTGTGCTAATGCAGTGCTACTGTATTTCTGAACATATTGTCATTGAGATGAAAATAATGAGACTATATAATCTTTATAGCATGCATCAAAGAAACGCCCACTAAGATAGCTAAGATATTTTACAAAAAATACTTTTGTGTGTGTGTCTTTTTGCTTATGTTCATTTTTGGAGGGAATGTGTAAGAGAGCACTGGCACATAAAGTAGGACTTTTTAAGGATTGGACTGAGTTGAACTGTAGGTATTGTTCTAACATTTCTTAAACACATGAAATATAATACATGTTTATTGAGAAAGCTGATTTTACGTTCTGTGTTATCTTCACCATGAAAGGTGATAGAAATAAGTTCTAAACAAAATTAAGCAGGGAAACAAATAGCTCTGTTACTGTTTGTGTCTGCAATTTCTGATGTTTCATACTGATGATACTCTCATTCTGTCTTTCAGTCCTGACCTTTTACTAAGATCTGTGTAAATAGTAGTAACACTAATAATCAGTGTATTCCTAAATGTATTCCTAAACTTCTGTGTGATAATCCATGCTTATGAATGGGCTTGTGATTTTTTTCTTTTAGCTTTGGTGTCCTGCAGGGGTGGCTCTGAACTTGGGGATAGTGAGGTTTGTCTCCTCCAGTGCTTTATAATCCTTTGTAAAATCTGTGTGTAATTTTCATCTTGTGCTAGGCATGGGTGATATATGTGCTTAGCACCAAGCCCAGAAGTGAAATGGACTGGAACCAGAAGTTCACTGTATCTGCACAGGGGTACTCCATGGCAATTTTTATGGCTGTCCCTAGGCTTGCAGAGGATGTTGGTGCAGCAGCCCAGGCAGAGTGCAAGAGACAGTGTGTAAGAAATATTGAGGGAGTGTTGGTTTATGATGTCATTCCTGAGATGAGCTGTGAGGACTGTATAACTCTGCTTCATATGCTTTGTGCCCTTTTTTTGTATAGTGAGAAAACTTGTTATAGAGCTGCTGTGTTTTCATTTACACGTGCACCAGCCTTTGGCAGGTATTTTGCTTAATGTCAAGGTCGTGGAGATGAGCATTTGGCAATTCAGACGGAGCAAGAAATGAGGCCTGTAGGAGGAAGTTGTTACAAAATCCCTTGCAAGTTAGTGGATTTTTTTGGTGTTGTTTTCCTCCACAAATTAATATAGTAGTATCAATGGTATTGATAATGAGTAAGCTGTAAAGTTGAGATCCCCACCAACTTACAAATCATTAGAGTTGCTGCTGACAGCAACAAGTTCCTATATCACTTATTTATTAGCAATTTACAAGCTTCTTATCTTAAAGTGTTTTGTAATTGTATTATTATTGTTAAAATAAAGCAAAATGAAAACAATGCTGGCTAATGTGCATGGTGCATTATGAGCTTTATCTACTGAAACTTTTTCTGTTACCCATTGTAACTGAAATGTCTACAGCTTTCAGGCAAATCACATGTAGAAACTTGATTTGTAATTTTGAGGTCATTTATTGTTTTGTTTTTTTTTTTTTTCCTTGTTTCCTATGTTATTCACTGTGGTTCTACTAATTTTTGGGATGCTTTTGTTAATACAGAACATTTTCAGGCAGGACCAACAATCAGTTATAGTACAAACTGATATTGATAAAAGGGGAGCTGATTAACAGAAAACAAAATATGACTGATAATCCATACCGACAGGGAGTTTCAAATGAACTATCAGAGTGATCTGAAAAAGTACATAGTTTTTTAAATATCACTATGAGAATAGATTACAGTATTTACAAAGCATATCACTAGGACTAATCCTTGGTCTTAAGTATTGTTGCTAACTTGTTGCTATTTCCATGGTAACATTTGGAAAACAAGCTTCTTGACCAGCAAGTTATGTTCTTACCTCAGTGCAAGTTGTGCTGCTTGCTGAGAGTACAAAAATAGTATCTGCAGGTTTAAAAAATAAAGTCCTGAGGTTTTTGTGCAGTAGTCAATCATTCGTATTCCCAGGAAACTTAACAAACAAACAAACAAACAAAATCTTTGTCATAGAATCATAGAAATTGCTACTGTCAGGAAAATATCAATGACCTAAGAGGATCACAGAATTACAGAATGGTTGGGGTTAGAAGGGACCTCTGGAGATCATTTAGTCAAACCCTCAGTGGAAAGGGAATCTATAACATTATTTGCAACATTATTTGCATTCCACTGTAAAAGTCTTTGAGTAGTGGCTTGAAATTAATAATAATTTCATGATCTCCCAAGTATTAATGTACTGACAGTACATGGGACCATATAATAAATAAACAGAATATAAATATAATCTAGTTTTCCTTTGTATTGGTTTCAGAACTTTAAATAGAATGGAGTTATGTGGTTAGAGCCATAACATTTTCAAGAAAATTATCTGCAGGTTATTAATTTTACTGCTAGAGCAATCTCTTATTCTCAGTGGAGTTCACCTAATGCGTGCAGCTTTTATGGATTAGTTGACCAGTTGAGTTAATTCTGTGATTTTACATGTTCAGAGTATCACAAATCAGATTAAGAAGTGGAAGTATTAAATATTGTATCTGTAAAACCATTACAAGGTTTATTAAGCTTATAAATAGAAATTCAAAAGAGGTAATAGGTTCAGAAGTTAACATGTTAATTTTGGCTTTAGTCTCTTTGAAAACAATGGCTTTTGAAAAAATTGGCAAAATATATTGATTTGTAAGGTTTTCAGAAGCTGTTCACATTTGCACCTCAGCAATATTCTGAACACCGGAAACATCTAAATGCTGCTCCAAAATGCCTTAAAATGATAAACTCTTGTAAAATGTTTATGAAGGCAACTTACCTGCATTGATTTGTTGAATATTCAGCATAAAAAAAAATCCTTTGTCATTTTGTTTAGCCTGCATAATAATGACTTTTGTTTGCCTGCTATGAGCTTTAAAGTAATTATAAAGGATAAACCTTTATTGGTAATCTATATCTTTCACAAAGTTGTGTTGATTTTAACTGAACTACAATGACAAAAAGGATATTAGCTTCATTGAACCAAACATTTGCAATTAAATCAGAGGATTGTGGAAAGGATTAACACTAATGAGGTGAATAGTATGGATTACAGGATCTACACTTTGTCCAATTAACTTCAGAATATTTATATTTAGATAAAAATGCTTGGAGTAGATAATGACTAATAATTGTCAGTCATATGTGAAATACAGTTTTGACAGAATACATTAGCAGAAAGTTAATTCAAATTGTGAAGTAAATTAGCATGTCACTGTCTGTCCTATTAGGCACACGTTATGCTGGCATTTCTAACAGTAGCAGCCATGTGAGAAAACTGTTTGTGACAAACTCCTATCTCCTTGATTAGTTACTTCTTAGAGATATTCATTTCCTCTCCCACCTTCATCCTCTGTGCAAAAAAAATGACAGAAGATATCTCTGATTTTAGTGCGTTTGCTCAAGTAGAGAATAAAGTTTACATAAGTGTGTATGGTAGCTTGGATTGCTGGGTCTTAAATTCAGTTGTTTAAAAGTTCTGTGCTTTGTGTGGTTTTTGTTGTTGTTGGGTTTTTTTGTTTGTTTGTTTTGGTCTTTTTTCTCTAAAGAAGGTACATTCTTGCAAGGTCTGATGTTCTTTTTCATAACTTCATCTTCTCAAAGCACTTATTGTGCTCAACTATTGAAAATAAATATGTGTGGAAGAGGAAATGTCTCCAATAGCTAAACTTACCATAGGCAGAATCTGATGTTCAAGCCACAAATCTATTTTTCTTCTGGAAGCCCTGGAATTTCACACATATGATCTCCCCAAATGCCCTATGACTGAAGACTTGTGAAAAACATACAACAAACATTCTTACAAGGAAATTAGGGAGTGGTTACAAAGGGACTGAAGACATATATGTAGCTAGAATCGCTACCATGGAAAACATTATTTCCAGAACTGCCAATGCTTAATGTAGACTTCAATAGTGTGCGTTTTTTTGTCCTCACTTGGTATTTTTCTAGTCATCCCTTAAGAATATTGTTAATTGAATTTGCATACATACTTATGACAGTATTATGATATGCTATTTCTCTTATGAGTTTGAGAATTCTAACTAATGGAGTATTTACTTCAAGTGCAAAACCAACATGCAGAAGAATTATTGTTTTATTTTGGAAAGGTTTGCTTAAAAGCTGATTAAAAATCTTCACACATTGCTTTATGTCTGGAACGTGCTTAAATATTCTAAAAGAATAATTAAAAAAATCCTACACAAACCTAATTTGAGCAGTTTCATAGAGATACAGAGACAACTTTACCCAGTACGGCTTTCCTTGAAGAAGTCAGTCCAGTCTGGCCCAGTTATGAAAAGAGATTTCAGCTATTGTGCTATCCAGTGGAAACTCATTAATTATTTTCTGTTGTCAATTAGAATGGAATAAAAATTAGCGCTGAAATAGACTGAAATTTATGTTATGTTAGGGGATTTAGATTGTGGATTTTTACTTTTTTAGAGAAAGTGTATGTGTTAAAATTTCATGCATAAGATTGATTATGTTTATAGAAATTGACTTTCTTAGATTGCAAATGTTTGCCTGAAGGAAACTGGATTTGTTTTCAGCTACACACAGAATATAAACATGGAAATATAATGAAGAGTTAATGAATGTGCAACACATATTAAAGAGATCAAAGAACAGTGTAGTGAAATTAATTTTTCAGATTTTTTTTTTCTATTTTCTTAGCTCATTACTTGTGAAGGTAGTTAACACACAAAGGATGAGCCATTGCATGATTTATTTATAACTGTAATGCTGCATATACTCTAAACAAAACTGTAAAATTAGAATATTAATATATGCACTGGTGATTATGTCATTTTTTTTTTTTACTCAAACCATGTAATTATGTAATACAGTATTTAGCTGTGACTAACACTATGAAAGGAAAATAGAATATCTGAATGATTGAAAGTGTTTATAAATGTATGCCTGTGATTTTTTTAAAAATGGTATTAACTAGAGATTATTTTAGGAAGCCTATTAAAGTCTTGGTAAATTCCATATTATTTAATTTGTCTTTCCAGTGATAGCATGTAATGGGACTAAAAAAAAAAAAATAAAATGTCTTTTTTCTTCTTTCTTCCTTCTTCCTTTTTTAATCTTTTTCTCCTTTTCTCTTTTTCTCTTTTCTATTATTCTCTTATTCTCTTTTTTTTTTTTAATTTTCTCTTTTTCTCTTTTTTATTTCTTCTTTTTTCTCTTTTACTTTTTTTTTATTTCTTCTCTTTTCTCTTTCTTTTTTTTTAAAAAAGGGGAAAAAGCATTAGTCTTACACTTCAGGTTTCCATATGCAGTTTTCAACTACTGCAATTTAAATTTCTCTGTAAATTATTGTTAGTTATTTCTATAAAGATGAATCAAATTGAAAACAAGAAGAAAATCTATGAGTTTTGTGCCTGAATTACAGGGAGCTTCCATTCTTGCAGATAAAAGGAAATCATGTACAAGTGTAGGAAGTTTAAAAGAATGTGTTCAGAGTAAATTTTTCAAAGGTGTCTAAGTAACTTGGCATTCCCTGTTCCGCATTCAAAGAGAAGTGGACCAAAGCTTGAAGGTCTAGGGAAAGAAGGTCCAGGCAACTAGAAGTTGATTTGAAAAAAACAAACACCACACTTAAATGATAACAGAATAGGGGCTGAAAGGAGGGAAGAAAGTATATCTTGCAGTTGTTCTTTGGTTTGTTTGGACATGTGTGGTATGTGTTTTGTTGTTTGTGGTGTGTGTGTGTGGTGTTGTGGTTTGGTTTGGTTTTGTTTGTGGGTTTTTTTTTTTTCCAACTGTAAAAACACATTTTACTGTCACCATTATGCCAAGCACCCCACTCCTGCCACAGAAGAGCTGCCACATTTCAGTCTTTCTTTTCTTCATATGTTAGTGAGGAGAGAGGTGCAGTTTTATTTACTGGAAAATTTCAAATGCAGGTGTAATGACAAACAAAAGCAACTATCAGGGATATTATAGATATGTTTTCTTCCTCAACATTATGGCGTAGAAAGGGCTTTTCAAAGTCCCCCATTTCCCACCTTCTGTGAGTTCCGTGGTCATCAACATATACAGTGGATTGTCACAGAGTGGGCTCACCTGTGCCCATCTGCCACAAGGCTACGTGTGCTGAGGGCACCCACAGCCTCGTTTACAGCATCCTCAGCAAGCAATGAATAATAAATATGTAGTGGGACTGTGAGCTAGAGCCAAAGACAAGAACCAGAGTCCAGAAGGAAGCTTGGGGGTTCTCTTCAAGGAAGATTTTCAAGATTTTGCATCTTTGGCATCTTCCTATTGTTTACTTGTGCTTCTTTGCAAGGTCTGAGAGTTTTGTTTTCCTTAACCCTGAAACAAACGGAAAAAGTCCTCTGTCCCTGGATAGGGATTCTGACTGGAATGGGTATGGAAACATAAATTTTAGCCTTCTGTATAACTCAGCTGTGCTGGGACACAATCATGACTTCCTCATAGTATCTGAAAACTCTTTTAATTTTCCAGCATATACAGAACTAACTTAAGCAATCATTTCAATAACTCTTAAGCATTTTATGTTTAAAAAGTTGCAGTGGCTTAACAAGGAGGGGCGAGAAGGGCCACAACTTTTCAGTTAATTTGAGCTTTTCTGGTTTTGAATACACAAATCTTAGGTAAGCTGTAATAATACCACTCTGGTATACTTTGGCGCTTTTAACAATTGTTTTGAAGCACGTGTCAAAACTGCCAAATAGTTGTGATATAGTTTAACAAATTTGAATCTATATTATTAAGCAAAACAAGAGCTTTGCTGAGGCAGAATGTTTTGAACTTCTCCATCTCTGCAGAGGAGACTTTAGTGGCCACTTAGCTCACCAGTCCTATAATAATATCTCAACTTCTAAACTTTCAGACACTGATTTTACCAAGGGGTTTCTGTCATGTTCTTCAGAATGCAATTAACCTGATCAAGGTACCTTGAAAGAAGACTTCCAGACTGCTGAGCAAAGTTTGAATTAATTCTAGGACCTGTCTAATTAGATAGCATCATTTCTGTTTTGACTTATATTTTGAAATATTTGCAATGTAAATGCTCTAAATTGCTCTCTATATTTCACTTCATAAATATTCAGATCGTCATTTGACACCTATTGCTAGTTTATACTCTACAAAATGATTGTAAAGTGCTGAAGCATTTTCCTTATCCCAGTGGAAGACAAAACAAAAAATAGCCTTTTTTCTTTTTTTTTTTTTTCAAAAAAGGTGTGAAGGAAAAGACTCTGAGGATTTTAAGCAAGTTCTAATTAATTCTAGTGCCGATAATGTTGAAAAATGCACTATGTAAGACTTCCTTTAGCAAATTAGGGTTTATTTTTGATGTGTAAATATGATGATGCATGCAAATTGTCTCTCCAATAGTAATTAATTACTCTGGGATGTTCTTAAGTTTTAAATATTAAATTGTGGAATAGTTCAGAGAGCAAGGGAAAATTACCACACTTTTGCTTATGGTTCTGGTATTGTGAGCTTCACTAAAACTATTGTTTAAGGACTACAATTATCATAAAATGTGAATGCCAATGCAAATGATGTGCTTTCATTGTCTAAAGGAGAGATTCACGTTGTCAATAGCTTGAGAGCTGGTTACTTTACACCTTTCCACTCATGGCGGAAGGACGATACAGCATTCTCCAGCTGAGGCTTGTTACGATGATGAGTTGAATAAAGTAATTAGGAGACCGTCTAAAGATCAAGGTCATTGCAGTGAAGATAGAGGGAGTGCAGCACAGTTCATACCTGGAGACAGGTGCATTTATTAATAACACATTGAACTGGAGTTTTTTAATCAAGTTCCCATTTACTGCTGACCTCTCTGCTGTGAGGTATGTCTCTGCTTTCTGGTCTTTTCATGCTTAAGCAGCATATCTGTTTGTTCAGGATTTTGAGGAGCATCAAGCTACTGTTGCAACTGAATATAGGGGGTAACTTAGATACTTCAACATATAAAAATACACACACAACATATGCATATATCAACATTAGGAGAGTGTTATGGTGGAAGTTTATTCATTAATATCACATCTTGATAGTAGCCAATTCTTCATATTAATCATTATTGTGACATACACAAAACTATTTTAACAGTTATTTTCTAAGTTAGATGTGAGCATATTGTAAAATGGACTTAACTACAGGGACCTCCTGTATAGTTATTGCTGATGGCTTATGGTCTTTGGTGGCTCACAGCTGCTGCGGTTAAGGTGACAGGCTTGAGAACTGCTTGAGAAGAGGAGGCACTGAAGTGGTTTTGTCTGCTTTCTTCTTGGATATTTATGCTAATGTCTTCTGATTTTATGCTGTTGTCCCCCTCCAAAAGGGGATGGGAATCTGTTATTTTGTGGCTGTGCTGCCTATTTGCAGACCGTTGTGCTTATCTTGTCCTTTGTATAACAAGTTTTGTTACTTGGATGCTTCCTGTGTGCATCTTTATTGTATCTTTGGTGACTGCCTTGTAAAGCCAGTCATGTAAAATTGTCTGGCCAGTGACTAAATTATTTTATAATATATCATTTGATCAATTATTGGTTGAACAAAACAGCTCAAAACTTAAATGTCTGCAGTTCAGGTTGCAGAGCTGTGCCAAGTAGTTTGAGAAACTGTCTTGCAGATATCTGTGCTGCTCCAGGCGGAGTGCTTCAGAACTGACTCATTTTTGAGTCACCATCCCTGGAGGGGTTTAAAAGACATATAGACGAGGTTCTAAGGGACATGGATTAGTGCTAGAGTTAAGTTATAGTGGGACTTGATGATCTTAAAGGTCTCCCAACCAAAATGATTCTGTGGTTCTATGGTTCTTAAGTAGCTGAAGGTATGTGGAGGCTGCACAGCAGATCACGGAGGAAACATTCAATAAACCAGCTTCACATGGATTATTGCAGTATCAGCATGCTTCTGAATTTGCCTATATGTTTTGGTTTGGCAAAAGACCTTAAAGGTTGTGGGAGGAGGGTAGAACTAAAAATGAAGAAGTGTGCATTGTGGGATTTAAGAAGTTCAGTGCAGCCCTGGGTAGGTGTCGTAGGTGTCTAGGTCCCAGTAATCTAAATGCTTTTAAGTATTTTTTAGACTTCACTTGCTTGAAGAAAAATATTGGAAAATCCAAGATTTGTATGTTGAAAATGAAAGTTAGTCTCCCAAAGTGTTGAACTGTGAAAGCATGTTCTTTGTAAAACTTCTTATATAGTAAAGATTTAAAGATTCAGTGGTTTAGAATTTGAGAAATATTGCAAATAAGACATGATGGCACCCCTGGGTCTTCTCCAAGCTGAACAAACCAAGTGAGTTCAGCCTCTCCCTAGCAGTCCTTTCTTCGAGGCCTTTCATCATCTCAGTCACCCTCTGGACTCGCTCCAGTATTTCATTGTCCTTATATTGAGGCGCCCAAGACTGCACACAGCACTTGAGGTGGGGCTGCACCAGTGCGGTGTTGAGTACTGCTGTTGGAATTTGTTAAAGTGGAGAACAATTAGCTGCAGTCTAGCTGCTAAAGTGCTGAGGGATTTTTTTTTCTTTTTTTTTTTTCCTGTAAACTAAAAGAAAAAATAGTTTGAGTGAATTGAACAAGCTGAGCCAGTTTGGTGAACGAAACTCCGTGCAGGAGTAGGTCTCAGTGCTACAGATTTGGCTGGGATTTGAAAAAAACATTTTAGGACTGTAATGCTTGAACAGATAAACGTTGTTTATCTCTGTGACTTATTGAAATAATGACTACTTTTCTGTTATTGAGTCAGGAAAAATGGAGAGCAAAAATTGACTCTTACTATTTCTGATAAACTGATTAGAAGAATTTGTAAAGATATAGTATTACTTTTTTTAATAAACCAGTGATCACGTAAATACTTAAAGAATTGTCTGTATTTTTATAAGTAAGCAAAAATTATACTCGCTTTTAAAAGATGCTGCTGCAGACAAGCATCAGATAGGATTCTGGGGAAGCATCACAGTAGACTTGTGCTATTGTTGTGCTTTTCCTCAGATATTTGCCATTTGCCATTATGGAGCTGAAGTACTAGGTTAAATGTGCCCTTTCTCTGATCTGCTATGGTTGTCTGTGCTCTAGTGTAAGATATGTAAAACGATTATGTATATATATTTACTGACAAAACTAATAACATTTTTTCCTGATAAAACCCCCTCTTTTTTATCATAATTCTCAAAGAGACCTCATAATACTTATTTAAGTTATACATTTTAACTTTGATTTTAATACTAGTGTTAGACTCCTAAAAATTTTAAATTGTTAAATTTTGAAGAACAAGAAAAGACATATTCAAACGAGAAGAAAGAGAACAGGAAAAAACCCCACAGCTTTTTTTGTAGTGGGGGTGGATTGCATGAAAAGTAAAGAGATTAATTTATTCCTTTCAACTTTAAATGCTCATAAATACAACAGGACATTAACTAGAAATGTTCAGGCAATAAACCAAAGTGATTCCAGAGAGAAAAATTAACTAAATGAGGAATATTGCTCTTGAGGATCGTCAAAGTGAATGTTTCCTTATGGGATTATATCATTGAGAAGGCAGTGGCATCTTCCTAACATTTCTCAAGTGTTACACTGAACCTACTTCTGTGTTAAAAGGATTCACGCCCACATTTGTAGGAATTTTTGAGGACTGAAGTTTGTAAGAGCAGGAATTGTCAGAGGCAGTGTATCTGGGTTTATTTCTCAGAAGCAAAAATTACCTCCTCTAACACCTTTAGCAACACCTTTAAAGAAAGAGGGTGATATAATAGAAACAGCAAGAGTTATAATATTCACATTAGGGCTCTAGCATATTATACAAATAAATAAATAAGCTTAGCTCTGAAATTTGAATATGTATGAAAGCTCGCGAAGTTTTCTTATTATTTCATGAAGTTCAGGACAAAGATTTCAATATTTAGTTTTTTAAAACACAAAATACATTTAATCAATGATGTTGTTCTGTTAATTGCATTTGTATTGAAACAATCCTTCCCTCCATGAAAGGAGACAAAAATATTGGAAAATCCAAGATTTGTATGTTGAAAATGAAAGTTAGTCTCCCAGTAAGTTAGTCCTTTAAATATCAAGCATTTACTGAACATTTGCAGCATGAAATCTGAACAAATCAGTACATTTTACTGTACCCTATTCTAAATGTCTAATTTCTGTAATATATTAAACAGAAGAGGTGCTTCATTTTACCTGGGATTTTGCAATAACAGCTCTTTATTTTATTTGAATGCAAAAAACCTTCAGTTTCTGCTTCATTAACTTTACAGATCTCATTTTGTTCTTATTCATTGTTTGTACCTTAGGTTTTTTTTTCCTTTGGTATTTGAAGTGGTGGTTCAGTTTTCATAAAAGTCAAGTGGAAATATGACCTGAACTTCAAAAGGGCCGAGAGTCAACTCTTAAACAAGTAAAGCATTAAGTAAATGTGTCTTTAAAATGCCATACAAATTTCAGCTGTTTTCTCTTACTACTGTGAAGACTTTATCCCTGTGGGTAAATATTTGTTTATATAACCTTAACTTAAGCCAATTAGAATACAGTTCAAGTGTTCTATCAGACTTAATGTAAGAATTTACATTTCCTCATCAAGCTAAAGCTTAAGAGGTCATCTAGACACGCAGGAATTTTTTCGTCTTATTTTCACACTGCAGCTTGATTTAGCTACGTCTGGACATATGCATAAAATTTTGTAATATAGCTTTTGTGTTCTTTCAAGGTTAATTTTTTATTTTGCTGTCTTGGTCTATCAGGTCTAAACAGAACACTTTTAAAGCACTTGGAACAGCTTTTCAGACCATCATAACCCTAAAACACTGTTTTCCATTTCTAACAGATTCTGGAAATGATATTTGGAAGTTTTCTTTGTATTTTAAAAACGTTATCCATGTATGCTTCTTGATTGTACATGTGTCTCAGTTAAGCCAGAGAGATGGGGAAAATCTATTTGGAGTGAGATTGTGGTGCAGTTATCCACTTCTGACATTTTCGTAGGGCTTCAACATCAGCTTCTGATGGAGTATGAATGCTAGTAGATGAATGATTTTTAGATAGGTAGTTTATTTAGGTTTGGGAAAAAACGTGGTAGAAATTCCCCTGGACCTTTCCATGATGAGTCATTGTGACTCTTGCTATTCTGGGGACTGGTTTCACAGGGTGAACTTGATTGACACATTAATGTCAGGTCCTGCATAGTTTACAGCTACTGAGGAGGAGAAAAATGAGAAAATACTTGGAGATTGTGAGACCTCTCGCTGATCAAAGGCTAATTTTGCACTTCTAAATACTGGGAAGAAGAATGGTAGGCCGTGATGGAAGCATGGATCTGTTTATAATCACAGACCTGCTCCATGTTTGCACAACAAGAAATTTGAGTGAGAGACTTTGGTATCTCCTTCCAAAAGGGGCATGATACAGTGTCCCTGAACTCATGCACCAGACACAGGAATGTCTGAAAATTCACACTTATATGTGTGTAAATGCACAATGATCTGTCATGGAACCATATGTCTGTATTTGTGTCATCCTTCACCTGGGTGATCAAACCAATATTCTGCTGTTCAGGAAGTTTCTTTTGTAGGTGAAATCGTTGTGTTCATAACCAACATTGAGCGGATCTAAGAACCTGATGTCTAAAGCTTGATTCTGAATGTCATTGGCTTTATAATGGTCCTGCTGGAGCATTTGAAATACAGTGGATGGCTGTAGAAGTGGTCTTCAGTGATCATTCCTCCCCCACCCTGTATTCTTACTGTCAGCTTAGCACTTAGGCTCTTTCTGGTTGTTTCCTCCCCACAACTCGCACACCTATCACACTGCTGGTTATTAGATGAGTTGCTCTGTTTGATTGCCTTTAGTCATTATCTAGCACAGGTTTAATTATAAATATCCTAGCCTGATCGCTTTTTGGACTTCATTGGTACTGGAGATACCATAGCTCACAACCACATTTTTAGATTTGTTCTTTTAGATACTGAATGGACACTTGTAACAGTGCTTAAAATAACTTGTTACTAGCTGTCTTGAATTACTTGTTTTCACTGACATCTGCATGCCTAATTCCATCAATCGCAGCTCTCTTTGAAATAGCAGCAATTTTTTATCAGTTCCAAGACGGTGTGTTGTAGAGCAACACTCAAACATATATTTAAAAAAATAGTCATTTGGAAACAGCCTTGAAGGACACGTTCCATTACATACCATTGATTTTACAAGAAAAAAGCTACTCTCTTCTAACAGTAACAGCAGAATTCTGAAGGATCTGGGGCTGTGCAAAAGATTTTCTGGGAATTCCTTTCATGTTCAGTTCAGAGAAGCGTAAGTAGAAATTGCAGAGTGGCTTAGACTTTAAAGCTCGAATTGACAACAGGTATACTGTTTACAATATGTTTAATATTAATAGAATATGTCTGGGGCTTTGAGAAGCCTGATCTAGTGGAAGGTGTCCCTGCCTATGGTAGGGAGGTTGAAACTGGATGATCTTTAAGCTCCCTTCCAACCCAAACCATTCTATGATTCTATGAATTGTGTATCTTGGAAAAAAAAGGGGGCACATAAGAAAAAAAACCCTCTCTCCGCTTAGTGCAAAAATAAAGTTCAAGTATGTTTGAATTTTTGTCATAATAAAGACATTCAGTGATGATTTAGTTTAGATAATTAATTATGTATTTACATGAATATCAAACTACCTGTGCTAACTTTGTTTAGAACAATAGTCTTCATCAAATCTAACTGCAAAGGGTTCCTCTGGTAAGGAGCATTCCTGCTCCATTTTCAAGATTGTAGGTATTCTGAAATTTCCATAGAGATAAAAAGCTAAAGGGAGCAGCTGAAATTTGTTAAAATAAAAATGAAATAAAATTTCAGATGGTGTTTAAGTGCCTTCAGTGTTACAGCTGCATTTGTAATGTAGTTGTTGCTATTAAAGGTGGCTTCATTTTTGATAAGTGATATCTTTTGATATGTCATAAAATTTCAGATGAGAAAATAGGTGAAAATTGTGGCTATTATTGTCGCTGCTTCTCGTGCTTATTTATGTCTATGAGCCCTTTCCGTTACAATGAAAATGTGTTTAAACAAACACATTTTTGTTAACAAGAACATTTGATAAAAAGCAGTGAAAGTTCTGTGAATGTGTTGCGAATAAATGCTACATGAGAATCTTTTAACCTGCTTTTAATAAATTATATGTTTTAAGCTCAGAGAAAAGAACTGTTAGACTTGGTTAGTAGAAGAGATGTGTTAAAATTGTATGTGCTATTATGACTAATTTTTTTTTTTTTTTTTGGCTGGGGGGAGAATGTCACTCACGATTAAAAAGGAATTAGAGATTAGATTAGATTAGATTAGATTTAAAAATGTTTGTAAACTGAGTTTGAAGCTGTTTATATTTTAACTTCATTCCCTGTCTGTTATGTTCACTTTTAAGGAGCATATTGCAGGGATAATACTTGAATAATGCCTTTGGTGCTACAAATAATTATTTGCAACAGCACAGACACTCTGTGTGTAACCTGCATATGCCAGTCCTGTGATTCTTTCTCCAAATCTAGCCATGTATAGGTACATCTGCAAGCTAGAAGTGGACATGAAGAAAATGTAGCTGGGTTTTAGTTAAGAGGAAAATAACCTTCGGGTATGAGGACATTTTAGGTGATCAGTGTGATGCAAAAATGAAACTAGTGAATGAGGCCCATGCAGTGGTATTCTTGCAGGATTGTACATGGATTCTCACTTTTAAGCAGCAATTTTTACTGGTTTGCTTAGAAACTTGCGTTTTGTGATAAGTGATATAAAACAAAAAAACCCAACAAATCAACAAAGATTAAATTTATTAACGGTATTTGATTTTTATGGTAAGGATAGATATATGGCTTCACTTACTGTTTTTTACTTATTAGGGACCTTCCAATGTTGGCCTTTACAATCTATTAGTCTTGAATGATGTGGATTAGAATGAAAGAGTGTTCTTTAGTTGATACCAGTGTAGCTCGTGATGCCTCATCTCTAATTTGCTTAGTTTCTCAAGCCTGATGTGAGATGCTGGAGTTTGATGTTGGCTATATAGATTCCTTTGAACACATTTAGCAATACTGAGAAAAGAACCCAGCTATCTGTAGCTCAGTAATTTAATTTTAAGAACTGCTGTTGGGGTTTTTTGCCTGTGTTTTTTCTTTTTCTTTAAATTGTTCATCATAATGAAACATTGTAGTTACTGTCACATTAAGAACTGAAGGAAGGATTAATTTCTCTGGTGTTACAAGGTCAGCTTCTTGAAAGTTGTTAATGATGAATGCTTTTTTTGTTTATACTTTTCTTAACAAATAACTACTTGGATATCAGGGATTTTTCTCCCATGAGTTGCTAATAAGCAGTGTTAATTTTAGAGTTCTAGTGATGTGCAATTATAAAGATTATTGGACATCTTAGCAAAGACAATATCAAATTTTTTAAGATTGTTCGTCTGTTCAGTCATTATTTCTCAACTTTGTTTTGAATTCAGACAAACAAATGTGCTGTTAAGCAACAAAAATATTAATGTGAAAACCACAGTAAACACTTTATGGGTCTGAGCTGCTGCCCATAGGAGATTTGCAATCCAGTTGAGGATGGGGCATGGTGAACCCAGACTGGATAGCTGGTAACTTTTATGCAGTGTGCCTCTAGTCACAAAGAAATCCAGCTGGAACATGTTCATGCCCTGTGAATGTAGTACTGTGTGATAACTGCATGGTTATTTAATACATTTTCTTCTGGTGTCTGCAGTCTGAAGAAATCTCAGTTATCTGCTGATGAAGCCTTCCATTCTTCCATCCTGGCTGTGCTGGATGAGGGCCCCGTGGGTAGCAGGAGGGAGGTAGGAGTCTGAGGGGCAGTAGAGTCCGTTCACCTCTTGGTGCTGGGTGCTGGCAGGGGCAGCATCTGATGAGGCAGATTCTGCTCCCCTGGGAAGCAATGGCTGAGCTCTCCCTTCACCTGCCATACACATTTCGCTAGGTTGGTTGGGTTTTTTTTGTATGTGTGTGTGCGCTTTTTGGTTTTGTTTTGTTTTTATAAGCTGCCATTTGTACTCTTGGATAATTATAGTACCTGGGTAGCTACCACCAAAGAGTACAATTCAATTTAAAGAAAAAAATATGTTCAGGCTCCTACATTGCAGATGGTCATGCTGGGCTGCTGAAGGCCTCTGTGCCACTATGTGGGCTGTTCTAGCATGGAAGCCAGACATTGTTACTGATTTGAGACCTAAATGATTATTTAAATTTAAGCTGAAGAGGAGATTAGTTTCTCTTTAAAGTATTCTGTCAGAATTAGTGCAGGTTCATTCTTTTCTCTCTCTGGTGTGCCGTCTTGTTGGAGAAGACCGTCTGTTTGTCAAGGGAAGTAATAAAATAATATTTGACGTGAGATTTGCTCTGAAATCTTGACATCTAGTAACTGCAGTTATGAAAACAATTATCTGTAATGTGCGTAATTCATTTATGTTTTAATTTTAATCCATCAGTGTCAGATAAAATAAGTTATTTTTCCTTCTATTCCTGGGTGGCACCTATAATAGCTTAATGTTTTCTGGATAGTAAAATGGTAAGTTTTGAAGGCCTGCTGCTAGCCAGGGGGCTTTTTTGTTGACAAGAGCTGCCCAGATGAAAGCTGGTTTTGGAGATAACTAAACTTTGTATTTCTGTAGTTAATGATTGTATTCCATTTCTTAAAAATTATTTACCTATCATAGTTGTTGGAAGTCATATGCGAAGGGAATATGAATTAAGGAAAAAGCAAAAGCAGGTACAAAATTCTGTTTGGATATGTGGACAGTGATGAGAGTTGAGAAGAAACAGATTCTGTTGGCTAATCTGACTGAGACAGTTTCTTTTGTATGTTGCAAATATCGTAAAATACATGGAACATTAACAAAGCAGTTGTGTGCTGTTCCAGGTCTTCTAATTTGTCTCATCCCATTGGATTGGTGATTGTAGTGTTCTTTCAAAAAGTTTATATTTACCTCATTTCTTTATTTTCCAAGGTTGAATACCAGCCTTTGAAAATATGTGGCTTGGATCCGTAGCTTTATAAGACATCCGTAGATATTATCTGAACTACTTCTCAAGGAGTTTCTATAAATGCAGACTTTGTATGACTTTCAGAAATTGTAGCTTGTTCTTAAGGTCAGAGAGATGCTTTTAGAAGAATCAGAGTTATCTCCCTTTAGCAAGAATCAAACATCAGAAAATAGTGGTACTTGCATGATCTTGCAAGATGATGATCTAGGCTTAAGTCATGACATCATACTGTTTTCCACAGTGGTTTGTATTATGATTTCTTTTCAGTGAATTTTATTTCAGGCTGTTATTTCACTAACCTTTTTGTTAGCCTTCATATTTTTAACCCCTTTGTTAGGTGTGGTATTCCTAAATTCATTGTTCAGCTGAGTCTGGCTCTCCCAAATAGTACCAGAGAGATGTGTTCACACACTTTTGCTCGTAATGATGCATCAGGATGTTAAGAAACAAAAGCCTACAGAGCTTATCTGCTTCTTTAAGTAGTACTTTCATGTCTTGAAACTAATTTTGCCTTGAAGTACACCAAAGGGTGTGCTGCATGTTCATTCATAGCCTCCCAGCTAAAAAGTGACAAAAATATATAAAGTTCAGTATCTATTAATATAATCCTGTATAACCCCATATTTTAAATGTTTTATCATATATCAAAGTCAAAATTGACCCTTTATTACCACTTAAATGGTAGCTACAATTAACTATTTCTGGAACATAACCCAGCTTATACATAACCCTCTCATTTGAACTCCAATTATTTTTACAAATCAAGACCTGTCTCCTCAAAAGGGCAAACTTTCCATTGATCTTATTATCAGCTTAAACATCTTTGAAGATGTGGGCCCAAGTGCTTTTATCATTTACAAAACTTCTTGAGCATATTTGAAACAACCTGTCCTTTTCAGGCCAAACTGGGTATGTTTTAGGCCTTCAGCGTTGCAAGGAGTCATGAATAAATGGGCATGAAGTGTTAAACAGGGAGACAGAAGAATCCTGCCTTGTTTTATGTCTGCTTTTGATCTGCTATTGGCAGAACAAAGGAATGTATTGTAACCATATCCTCTTTTAGACAAAAAGTGAAAATATGACAGCCACATCACACAGATTAGTTCAAGAACTTTTAATCAGTGAAATATTTTTCTTTCTATTGCTTCAGACTCAGGTGTTTTCTTCATAATTCCAAAGGCTTTACAAATTTTATTTTTATAGAATATTCTGTGACAAATCCTTTAATCTGAAAGTTTGATTTATAGAGGACTGTTTCTTCTATTTCATTAGTTTGCACAATGCAAACCCAGAGGTTCTGACTTCTGTTTTACAAGTGACGAGTGCGGTGTATTTTATCTGTTGGTGCACTAAGCTTCTTTTCTTCACTTGTCTCTTTACTGAAAGTAATGCAGCTATTCTTGCTATAAAACATACTTGTGTTACTAGGAAGCGAGTGTGTGGCAAGCAGCTTTGTTCTGAGGTGCTGACAATGTCATTGGTTTTCGGTAGCAGGCTAATTTGCCTATGATTGTACTGAAGCTCTTCATATAGATATGGTTAAACTAGAAAAAAAGAACATGATGAATTCAGAGTTGTAATCTTAACTTTCTGGATTCCATGTGCATGAGCAAAGACTGTTTTTCTGTCCATCTTGAAGATAAGCTTACCCGATAGGAAGACTTAAGAGAAACAGAGCTGTAGGTGTGACATACCAGGGTCTGCTGGTCATCCTGGTCAGTGCAGCCTCTTCCTTTGTGGAAGAGGAGAGAGCTGGTGCTCACTTGGGTGTCCCTCTCAGGTGGACTTGGGACTGCGTCAGGGAACACACCTGATATGGTTGTAGAAGGACTGAAAGTTGGCTTTGATTTTGATTTCTGTTGTACCAAGGAACAGTGAAGTTGGTAGTTTCTTGAATATTCAAACTCCTCTCAAATGTTTTTCTATGATGTTGTCTTCATGAATGAAAGGAGCTTATTGTAAACAATCTGCAAGAGAACTGTTACTTTCCTTCATGACTGCAAAGAAATTTTATAATGCCATGACAGTTTGAAGAAATCATCAGTAGAAATACAGCTTAATTGTTGAGAACGTGATTCTATAACTTTACCTCTTACGCTTCACAGAGTGAAATCTGCCTCACTGCCTAAATTCCATTCTTAAATGACATATTTCTTCTAGCACAAAATGCCAAATTTTGAAGAATCCTCCTCTAAAAATGTACTCCCAATTCTATCATCAAATTAGAGAGTACGAATTTTGTACCTGAACCTATAACTATGAGAGAAATAAATATATTTTGGAAAATAGACAGAGATTACTGTCTGCTGTAAAGCAGGGGTGCCAAATACATGCTTTGTCAGTTACTTATCTCCAAATTAAAAAAAGTATTTTCAGATTCATTTAGTCGTCCATTTCTGATGGTCATTTTTGCAAGCGAGGAACTGAATTAAAGAGTGATTCGTGGTTAGAAAATGGTTTGGTTTTATTCCTTTATATCAGAAAGAAAATATAATAATCTCTTACAAATAGTAAAATAATTGCCCTATTTGTTTATTAGTGTGCTTTTTGTGTACTGTTGTTAAAACAAAACCATGTGAAATAGCAATTTTTTTCTGTCAAACATCAAAACAACAGTCTTAACTATATCATGAATGTTAATTTAAGAATAGCTAATTAATAAGTCTGATCTTTGCATTCCCTGAAAATAAGTGCTAGTTTCCATTCCATTACCTGGTGCTTTGCTCCTACAGTTTGAGGAGTCAAACCTCAGAATCTGATGGTTCAGACCTAGGTTTGGGGCTGGGCTCTTCAGGGGTTTTTTTGTATGTGTTTTCCCCCATTTCAATGTATATTTCTTCTGTGTGTGCTCCATATGCTCCATATTATTAAACTATGTTAAACAGTCCAAAATGCTGTGAATTATTCTATTTTAAAAAGTCAATAACCTAAGTGGCTTTATTTACGCCCACTGTAAGCTTCTTTGTCTAGTTTTGCAGAGAGAAATACCTACAGTGTGTCTAGAAAAGATTTTCAAATACTATGCTATTCACTAGATACTTAGGGACAGTACATTTAGAACTAGAGTGGATAATGTATATACTTTGCTATCTCCTACTGGCACCATCCATTCTGTCAGTGTTCATGGCAGAAAATAGCTTCAATAGTGAAAACCAGGGTTTTGTAAGAGGAAGAAGGAAGAATGACACTTTCCTTGCCATTTCAGAATCAGTGTTGTCTCATACATACAGCAAGAGAGTGAATTTCTTCAACTGAGAAATGTTTTACTCTAAAAATGAAGCAGCGTGAGACTCTGAAGTGGCTGATGTTTTTGTGCATTCAGCTTGTGTTATTTACTGATGTGTTATCTGAAAATGTACGTTGTTTAACTTTACTTAAATAACAATAATAAGAATAATAAGAATAAGAATAAATAAAAAATAACAAGAGCAAGGTCTATTCTTTTGTGATGGCCTAGATTAATGTTTTAAATATCTTGTCTACCTTTTTCTCCAATATTAAAAAACTGTTTTAATTTTGGAAATCTTACAACACTATGGCTTCCGAATATTTCTCTATTAGGAATACCCTTTAAATATGCTGCTGATGCTATCTCAGTCCTTTGATAGTCTCTCCAAATAAAAATAAAAAGAAATAGTGATTTCTAACATTTTTATGTATGGTAGTCAAGATCAAGAGAGAAGATTTCAATAGATGGTTCCACAAGTGCTACGTATTCCATCTTTAGGATAGTTCTTTTAACTTTTTATGATCTGGTCTTCCTTCCTACTGTTTGTTCAGTTTTCAACATCGTGGAACAGTTTTGGTTGCAGTCTGTAAATTTGACTGTAATCAACTAATTAAAATGCACAAAACCCTCCCCCCTCTTCAATTTATTACATTTAAACAAGGAGTAGGTATTTCACCTCAAGAATTTGGGCTAGTTATGGATTTGGTATGACAATGGAAGACAACTCAAACATTTCCTTTTTGTTTTTTCTTTTTAGTTTAAAATACATGACCAACCTGCCGAACAATTTTTTTTTTTTTTCATACAGTTTCTGTCCTCATACTTTTACTGTTCGTACAAGTATGTTTACTCAGCCACTGTGGTTATTTCTGCACACTCATGTGTCCCTCAAACACTAAAACATAGTTCGACATGCTAGTGATGTGAACTTTTGTCACCTCTTTTCAAACCAAAGGAGGAGGCTGGTTGATTATTGTCTCTGATTCATGGTGAGGAGCCTTGGGGAACAGTCCCACTGCTCTTGGGAGGTTACTGTGTTACAGTTCTGAGGTGACTCTTGTTGTTGTTGTTGTTTTTTTTTCTGTATTCAGTAGCATTGAGAAACATCACACCATGACCTTTGATTAAAAATTAGAAAGGGGTTGTGGTATTAGTTAGTTTTCTTGGAGACTTTCTCTTTTACTACTTCTATTCCTACATATTCTCCTGCCCAGCCACATTTGCCTCTTCTGGGGGTGCAGAGCAAGGCTCCCAAAGAGCAGGAGGTAAAATACTGGACCACCCATTAAAATAATGATTCATAGATGTCTCAAGGGAAGGGGTTTCTAACAAACGTGTCAATAGCTAATTAAAGCTTGTTTGGCTTTGTATCTAACACTGACTTTCTGTAATTTGTTGACATTTTTTTTGTACGGCTGTTTTTTGAATTTCAAACAAAATTTTGATAGTAGACTATCATGTTTCAGTAAACTCCCTTTCAGTTTACTATTCCTCCAATATGTAACTGTTTCACTACATCTTATCTAAAGAGAAGCCTAAATCTAAGTCTTTACATCAGTGTGTGGGATTTATACCATCTTTGTCACAATGTCACTAAGGATGCTGCTGTGGCTCGCACTGAAAAATGAAGGAAAGTATCTCTACAGAAGTGGCTATTGCTTACATAGACAAAAGGTGGGGATGATGAATTGTTAAGTACTTTATTTTGTTGAGAGAAAATAAATCAGCCCAAGATCCCATGGAAAAATTTGGGCAAAATTAAGTGAGTAAACCTGGATAGCACAAGCCAATCTGTTGCTTGTATTACTAAGCCTTTGTGTGTAATTGAAGATATGAGTTTTGTAGGTTCTGCCTTTGTCTCAAGGCTAGTAGAATATTCTGGAATGCAGTGTGGACTTTGTTGTCCGTAGGTGGTAACAATGTTGACTCTTTCAACTTTCACATTCTATCTCACTCCCACTGAATACCTAAATAGCACCATTTGTTTATTCCTCTGTGAGAACCAATGTGTTGCTAAATGAAGTTTTGTGTAAAATGTGAATTTTTCAAACTTTAATAATATCAGATTATTTTCTTCAGTACAAGTAAGAGCCCAGAAAGTGTTCCTCCCCCCCCCCTCCGCCCCCCGCTTTTTTTTTTCCAGTCATGTTTCACTTCTGGTGATTTGATGTCATGTAGTTTTGGTGTTGTGGTTTTTTTGATGTTGTTTTTGTTTTGTTTTGTTTTCCCAGACTTATATCTAAATTAGCCAAGAACTGTCAGGTACAGAAGCAGAACCTGCTGCTAAGCAACAAAGCTGCATTACCTGGAGAATAATATTACACTGCACTGAATACTGACAGAATTGGCAAATGGTCTCGAAGGAAGAGGATCAGTCACCATTCTGTTACAAATCTATAAATACAGATAGCAGCAAGGATTAGCAGTCAGGAGTTTTCTGGCTTAATAATTTACAGCCCATGTCTTTTCAAAACATACACTTCCATTGAAGTTTGTGTCATCTTAGCCCTTTAATATATTAAGTGTTGTGGAATCTACAGACTAGCAATTTCGAAGAACACAGATAACATCTATCAGGCTATGAAAATTTAGTTTAGTTTTTATACTGTTGAGAAAATTCTTTAGAAAACCCAAACTTGTAAATGTTGCAATTGCCTAAAAAACCAACATAAAATCTTTTTAGTTCAGTACTCAATGATGTGTAGGTTAAAAATAAAGACCGTTAGCAATGATAAAATTATCTAGCTATGGATAGCTGCATATTATTCCACAGTAAATGGAATATCACTGAAGAGGAAAACTGAAAATGAGTTTTTCTGAGACTTAGAACAGGCTTAGATCTGGTAATAGGCCATTTTATGCATTTCAATATATACTACTTTGTAACATGTCTTATGCATTTTTCTCTTTATCTATGTGATTTCCTTAGCTGTATGATGTATGGGTAGGTAAACCTCAAATCCATGTATTTGCTTTCATGAATACCTGTATTTTTAGGAACACGTTAAAATGATTGAGATTACACCTTCCTTTTCTGGAGCCTGCTATGTTGTGTTGGTTTTTTTGTATATAATGTCCCCCAAAATAATAATCATAATCTCTCAAGTAAATGTATTTCTTCAGTCTCATTCTGTTTCTTTTTGGTTTTTCCCCAAGGACATAGGAAACAAATTCTTTAATTCTGGAAACATTCTTTAACATGGTGGCTCATCACAGTGTGAAAGGAAGATACAGAAAGTGAAGTGGAATTGAAAAGCAAAACACAACTGTGTCAAATATTAAATAAGCTAATAAATACTATTGTTACTTTCCTATGCCATTTGATGCATAGCCAACGTTCAGTGAAATATGCGTCATTCTGATTTGGTGTCATGCTGTATAATACACAGAGACAATCACTTCTATGCATACTTGAAAATACGTACTCTCTTTTTTAGAAAAAGCTTGGTGACCTCCTACTTGGTGCAGTTTACTGCTGCAGAATGAGCTGTTGAGCCAGCAGGTCCATCAATCCATCATGCATTTTCTTTGAGAAGACTCTTCAAAAACAATAGGAAGTTTTCAAGTAACTGTGGCTATGAAGTTTGTGATACTCTTAGTTAAATAAGTTTCCCCCTCTTTAGATGAGCCATGAAAACAATAGTTGGCATTTCTCTGTCCCTTTATTCAAGGGCATCTGTGTATATGTACAGGTCAAGGAGACATAAGATGCAGGTATTTCTGCTCTTTCTATTGCACTTAGGAAGGAATTTTTTGCATTTCATTTTGATTTCTGACCTTTTTCAGAGACACTGGTTTCTGTTGTGATTGTGATTCTGATAGATGGTGACATTTTTAAGTTTCCTGGTGGGGTCACTGAAGGGATGTGTTCTTTAAGTAAACATTTAATCTTCTTCACTCCTTGTCTCTCCCCTGCCCCCTTTCCCTGTTACTGGTCCTACAGTACACTCTTCAGGTGGATATTATAGGGGGTGGTTTTCAAGCATGAAGAAACATCCCAAAGCTTGTCAAAATCTTTCTCTTTGCAGATAGGTTAACATTATAGCTTTCCAGTGTCAAGTTTCTAATGGATGGTCACATGACCAGTACCACACCAAGTAATTTATTCAGGCCAGTGTCTGTTTACAATCTGAGGATGATGTCCAACAAGACTACTTCATCCTTCTTTGCATTTTACAATTTATTCAATATATACTGCAAGGACAGGCGTATGCATTAGGCTGTCATCAAGTTAGTACCATTGTTCTGAATCAGTAATGCAAAATTTTCATCATTTTTAAATGAATACCAAACCTGTTCAGGATGACAGACTTTGGTAAGCTTGGAAACTATGATATATGTTCATTTTAGAGACAACTGATTTAATATAACAGTGCCCAAATGTTTTGGGTAGAAAGTGACTTACACTGTTTTGTTTGTTAAAATACATTTATATGACTCACTGTTGTTATTATTACTCTTAAGCTATTTTTATTAGTAGTAGTATATTTAACGAACACTCCTCTGTTTTGTAGCACTTTGGAACTTCATTGACGAGTGAAGCACGAAGTCTTGTATTTTATTTAGAAAGGCAGCCTTTGCTTCGGAGAGATCATGCTCAAAGGCCTTATTAATTATTATTAATACTTGCCAGATAGGTAGATTTCAGATAGTTTTACGAGAGAGATCCCATTTATAGACAGTTCAGGGGAGAATTAAAAGAGTTTTGAGAAGGCTATAACAAGTGAATAAATGTAAAGGTAAATTGGGAATTTATTTTTCTTTTTCATTTGAAATTACCAGTATTCAAATTTTATTATGTAGGTTACACTATTCTAGAGAACATACTTTCAACCTTATTTAATTATTGACATAAAGTTTTAGCATTTATTTAAAAAGGATATGTGTGAAAAATCACTCATTTTCTGGAGGAACATCCTCATCTTTCAGTGTTACTGGTATTATATATCTTCAATGAGACAAGATTATTTCATTTGCAGACAAATAATAATGCTTAAAAAAACCCAATTAGAGTTCTTTCTCTCTGTTTTGAAACAAGAGTAAAACATATTTATGGTTTTCCATAGCTGTAATAATGTGTGTGTGTCAGCGACAGAATGTCATCATACTGCTTGTTAGCACGTGTGGAGGCACGCTCTTCTAAAATCCCAACATTGGTTTTTCACTGTGTGGTCTGACTTGATCTCTATTTCACAGCTACATATGGCTGCTGGCAAGACTGAACTTTAGCAGGAACAGCAAAAGCAGCTATGTGGGAAGACTGGGGTCCTTCAAAATAATTTAAGAGGTTTTACTAGGCAAGTGTGAACTTGATAAGTACTGGAAGAATACAGTTGTCACTAGATGTACCTTTGTAATAGAGGTACTTTGCTGTTTACTCCCTTAACAACATGTTTTCAAAAGAGATATTTTGCTGTTGTCTCCAGTGAAGGCAGAGTTAAACAGTAAGTGTATATATGGATGCTTTTGACAAATAACTCATGTTTAATTCTAGAGCTTTTATTGAAAGTGTCCTTGACAGTATCAGCAAACTTCTTTCAGCTTTTTGTTTGATTTTTTTTTTTTTTTTCATTCTGGACTGAAAAAAATACAATTTGAATATTTTCTTGAAATTGATTTGTGTCAGAAAAGATGATCTCAATTCAGAAGCCTTGATTTGTGTCTTTTCTTAAAAAGTTTCAAAATATTTCTAAAACTACCAAAAAACACTGTAGGAAAACAAAATGTTTCCATTACAGTTTTGTTTTCAATGGAAGGCCATAGCTCCACCTTCTGCAAATTTTGCAAACCATTTTAAAGCTTTGCCGGGAACAGTGGATTACTTCTTGGAAAGACTTAAATCACTATCGCACAAACAGAACTTTCTCTAGTGAAGACAGTGCCTAAATTCATATGGAAAAGGGGAAAAAAATGATTTTTCTCAACAAATAATAGTAAAATGAAAATTAATTATCACAAAGTAAGAAGGTAAGGCTTAGTAGTGAGGTATTTTGTTGTTTATTTCAATATTATTCAAATTATTCACTAAATTCACATCAAATACTGAGCATCTTGTTCCTCTCAATTTCTGGATGTTGAAACAGCTTTTAACACTGGGACCAGTGTGTGACTCAACAGAAAATAGGGAAGGCTGCTGTGTAGCCAAGTGCTGCCATTCTGTTTGGATCACATGCTCAAGTACTTGTACTGTGCATTCCTACTGCATGTCATTGTGAATGGATGCATCAAAGTCCAGGTGCCACATAGAGGAGACGGCAGGAGAAATATTGGAAAACCTCACTTTCCATTCTAGTGTCACGTACAATCACAGAAAAAGGCAACATGCGTGAACAACTTAAGTGCTTAATGGTTTCCCCTTCAAATTGTAGCTTGATGTTAATATATCCTGAAATAGCTTTTAATTCTTCATTATACTTGTAATTATGCAAATTTTTAGAATACTATTGTTATGTATAAATATTCATTTCCTTATATGAAGGTATTAAGGTACATAGAAGTCAGATTAGCATACTGCAGTGAATCACAGCTGAGGAAAACAACAGTGTAGCTCAATGTGTTTTTAACTGGAAATGGGCAGTGAGAGCTGCTGCAGACTGAAAGGACAGCTGGCATGACAGCATTTGACATCCTGTGTGTAATTGGTTTTGAATGCTTGACAGATTTTTATAATGGTACAGAGGCACTTAGACCAGCAGGTAACTGTTGGGAATAGATTGAGTGGTGGTGAGCCCACTTTCATATCACTCTTACTTGAGAATCCTTTAGACACACTTGACATCAAAGTTATGTTCTCTTTTAAGTTCAAGTGCTTGTCAACTGTTACACCCTTTTTAATCAAATTCAAGAAAAGCAGAGCAACTTAAACCACCTGCATGTTATTTAATTAAGTGGTCATTGCTAAAGATGAAATTTAATGTGCAGTTATATGTAATGGGGTGGGACACTAAGTATTGGCTGGGCAACCAGCCTTCAGATTTTATGTTTGAGTTATTTTTGTTGGCAAACCCTGAGCAGAGGATCACTTGTGAAATGGATGTCAGAATTAGATCAGCCAGCCTGACAACTACAGTCAGGGACAAGACAAGCTGCTTCTGTCAGGTGGAAGTGATGGCTTTTTTATTTTGTAATATGTGCCAAGTAAACTGTTCAAAATAATACAATTCTTAGAGAGAATTCTGGTTCTGTTTTCCTTTTGTGTTAGGTGACTGCAAATTGTTAAGTAAATACTAATACTCACCTCTCTAAATAGGCTTGATTTTTGCATGACTTTCCCCGCCCCCCCCTCCATCTGTGTTTGTGATTGAATGGAAGAATACAGGGTTCACCACCAGGATTTTGGAAAAGGATTAGATACCTTCATTCTGGGATAGTGAATTTACAACATGGTAATGGAGTTTGCGTGGCAAATAGTTAAAAATACTGTAGTGCCTGAAAATCAGGCTACCTGGAATCAAACACCCAGATACTCAAGATTCAGATATAACAAGTTGCTGTAAAAATCTAGGTCATAAATTTTTAGGCTTTTGGTCTTTAAACTGGTGAATAAGTATTCTGTTCTTAGAAAATATTTTTTTAACTCTGTCATCATTTGCTGCTGCTGGTTTGGCATTTCACATAGAGTCCTTTAAGGTTTGAATCTAAGGGGATATTTGAATTTGGGACAATAAAATATCTCACATAATACACTGTAAATATCCAAAGCAACTGCTATGTTAAATTTAATAGTCTGTGCCACGCAATGTTCATAATATTTTATTAATAGCCGTGAATTGGATCTAGAAATCTTTATAGTGGTTGGTCTGACCACTCATCCAAAAGATGGAGGCACTTAATTGTGTCTAAGTAGCTGTCAATTTTGTATGCCCTTAAGATGTCCCTTTCTCACTTCGCTGATCACATCATGTTCAGAGCTTCTGAAATGTTCAGATTGAACCAGAAGGTAAAGTTTTGCTTGTGACAAAACTGTAACAGCTTAACCATTATGGTGTGTGTCTACATCTTTGTATGTCTCTGAAAAAATACCTGGAGTTACAGGAAAGGATGAAGACAACTGAAGTAAACTTTTATAAAAATCTAAATATCTATCTTGAAGTGTTTTGTGTACTTGCGAAGTAATTTGTTCAGTGGTGAAATGAGCTATTTTGCTAACAGATGAGAATTCTTTCCAAACAGAAAGAATCAGCATTGCTGTGCTCCTTAAAACTCTCTTTTACACCAGAGGCTATATCTTTGAACAAAACCATGAAAAGATGGTGCACTAGTGGCCAAAAATTCACAGGAATAGAGGTCAGTGGACTTGATATTTTATTTTATAAAGTTTATCAGGTAATTTCAAGTCAGATCCTTTCAGTTGTACAACTGTTCTTCATTTTCCGTTGTAAAGATCCGTGTGGTGTTTTATGTCAGAGTAAAGATTCAGTGCATTCTATCTTAGTGCCATTTGTAATTGTTGGGGTAGAGGAGGGAAAAAGGATTAAATTAGGAGACAAAAGAAGAAGAAGATCTTGAGTGATCCTACAAAAAATTATATAGCATGGCAAAGCTAACAAGTGGTATGGTTCTGTTAGTAACTATAGCAGCTCTTAGAAATTACTTGAGCAATTATACATTTTACCTGTTCAAAACTCATTAGTTTAGAGGTTATAAATGGCCACTTAAGTATTAATCTTATCACCTCTACTGTGTCATCATCTTCTAAAGATTATTTGGATATGAGAGGCTTTTCAACCCATTGGAGGGAGATATTTCACTTCCATTAGGTATTTGTCACAAATGTCAGATGAATTGATTAGAAATTTCTTCTTTAATGTTGAATAATTTAAAGAAAACCCATATTTTTTGCAGTTATTACAAAATAATTTCTTAGCAATTTAGGTTCCCTAAAGAAGACCCAGAAATCTCAGCTAAAATATTGCTGTAAAATAAAAAAAATATCTGCATGACTTGAAGGATGTTTATTAAAGACAAGACATAGCTGAGATATCCACTAATCTCCTTTTGGTTTAATAATTAAGTTGTGTCCACAGAAGTAACTATAGACAGACCTGTGGTTATATATGAGAAAGGTGTTGCTCTGATCTGTGAGACAGTCCATAGAAAATTAGGACTAGTCCATAGAAAATTAGCCTAGATTAGCGTAAAGTGCAAAAAGTACTATTTACCACTAGGAGAGTCACTAATAAGACTAATGAAGGCATTCTCATAAACATGTTAAAGTCATGCTCATAAAATGCAAAACGTGTAGGCTGATGCACTCTATGTAATGCTGGCCCTGTTCTTAGCTGTGTTATGTTCTGTTAAAATACATAAGAAGGTTGAAATATTTTTATATGTATATTTTCTTCTGTGTGTGTGTGGGAGGAAGGTTTGTGGGTTTTTAAAATTTAATTAATTTTTGTTTGTTGTGGGGGTTTTTGTTATTGGGTTTTTTGTTTGGTTGGTTTTGTTTGTTTTGGTTTGGTTTTTTAACTGGTTAATTTCATTTTTCTTTCCGCAAATTAAGGGAAATCTTACTGTTGATCATAAAAACAAAGAACTAGAGTCTACCTGTCCTCCAGAGTTTCAAACCTGGGAAAATACTCTGAGCAGAAACACTGTATCTTGCATTAAAATGTGACAGAGCAGTAATTTAAATTATGTAGGAGGGCCAGCTCCCACTGAAGCCTATCTAAGCAGAATTTAGCATACCTGTCATAGTCCATTTCATTTTCAGGAGCATTACACATCTGCTGCCTCCCAAAAGATAATATTGGAAAACCAATTTGTATCAATATTTGACTTACATATTCAAAACTTCTATCCTGTCCAAACCACTACACAGAGTGTTTTAAATATACTGCATTCTATCAGTATTGCAGCTGTGAGTTTTGGATGATAAAAGTAAAGATTGTCTGAGTACATGGTTGCAAAAATGTGATGTGCTAGATCCTCCCTAAGGTATTTTTCATTGTTACCATTAAACTAAGATAAAGATTATTTAGGTCTAATTTACATACTAAAATAGATTATAATTTTAAAGGAATATTCCAGTGATGTTGGGAAAATTTTACATATATTCCACTTTCTCTAGGTAACTATATCTAATTTTTCTCTCTTAATTGCTGAAATTCAACTGAACGTGACTTCCAGTGGCCAATATTTTAAAAAGTAGCTAGCATGAATACTAGCTCTGTTTCTTTTTCTGTCATTAGGAACTAGCACTGCTACAGTTGGCATGAAGGCAGAGCATCCACACAACTGTTTGATTCTTCAGGAACATTTGCAGCTTTAACATATATAATTATATTCTTTAATCTTCCAAGAGAAATTACTTCATTACCATATGTGTGGGTGGGCCTCCCAGTACAATCTCTAAGAGAACTGCGTCCCATGGTAATGCACTAAATACAGTCTTTAATAAAGGTCTTCAAAGGGCTTGCAGAAATAGAGATACTTGACCCCCATTTAAACTGGATGGAAAGTCATGGTTATTTATGTGTTATTTATGTATTGTAATGACCATGTTTGGAATAAGAGGCTTAGCAGGATTTCAGTTTCAGGATTTCCTCTCCCTTTGTCAGGGAGGGAAACACTTGTGAGATGTGGGCACACATCTTTCCAACCACACCTTTGCCCTCACTTTATTTTCTGACGGTAGTAGGATAATTTTGCTTCTGCTGGCATTTTGACCATGTTCTTCTCTGTAAATTCCTGACATGTACTACACTGTGTTGTCTCTCTTCCTCATTTTTTCTTGTTCTGCTGCTGCAACCCCTTTAATTTCCCTCTAGTTCTGGTAAATCTAATCTAGCTAAGTACTTGTTTTATTTTCCTATTATTTATCCCTGTGATATCTGCACAACTTAAAGCTTTTCAGCTTGGTTGCAATAAAAATAGGTTTAATCTAACGTAAGTTTCTCCATGTTGCTTCTATTTCCTGTCTTGTACTATTTTCATTATGGTAGGAAAGCTAAGTTAAAAAAAAACCAATCAAGTATAGTGTTGAAAATTAGGATCTCTTTGGTCACTGTGTTTGCTCACAGGATGTGCCCAGTTCTTCCTGTAATCTTGAATCCTGAGGCTTTGTCCAGTGACAATGGTCTGTTCATGGACAACTCTTGAGTTTTAACAGAATTCTTCTCTGTAGAGGAATAAGGTCTTAGTATTTTCTCACAACGAGTTTTACAGCTGCACTAATTATTGGAATAACCTTCAATTTCTGTATGTCAGTTTCTATTCCATCTTCAAGTCTTCTGTTATCGTTTTTTGTTAAATCTTTCTTGGCTGGTAAAATGGTGAAGTCTTCCAGTTAAGGACACTTTATTGAGTCAGTGATCAAATCAATGGTGTTATATCATGAGTGAAAGACATTTCTTCCCTTCAGTTCATTATATCTGTACCATAGTGAGGACTGTCATAGGGTACCAAAGTTTTAGAGTTATGCTTCTAATCACTAAGTTTCAGGTGAGGCTTTCTCAGTACTTGATGAGCTTCCGATAGCTGGAGAACTTTGAAGACCCCCAGCACTAGACAAGATCAAGCATGCAGTATTAGTAAGATGAATTAATCTCTGCTTATGAAAAAATGGCTATAATCTCCTACATCAAAAACAGTTTCAAGGGAAATTCAGAACAATAAAGCATTTTTTTAAATAACTTTATGCTTAGAACTTCCACTTTCAAATGTGTAATAAAACCAGGATAGTGTTGAGTGAAAAATGTTGTAAAAATACAGAGATTTTTCAAGTCTAGGTCATAGTATTATTTCATAAAAAATGATTATAAGCCTCTAAAATTAATATCCTATTCAGCATTGAAGGCGAATTAAATGCAAATGAAATTCCTCAAATGAACGCATAATGCTTACTGCATTGAGGTTTCAAAACACATTTGTGCTGCTGAGCAGAGAAAAAAATCAGCCTTACATTGAATGTACTTTGCAAATGCAAATGTCATCATCCATTTCTTTTTATGCTTTTCTGGTTTGTGTTCTTTGTTTTGCAAATATGGTAATTGTAATGCAATTGTGTTAAAATTGGAAGAAGTCATCAAAATTCACCCAGCAAGCACACTGTTCTTCCAAAGATATTTGGCTCAGAAGTGTAAAAATCGCTTTGATATATTTGAAGTTACCAGTTTTCAAGCTTATCATGTTACATTTATGTATTCTACTATGGCATGAATGAGATCAGAAATACTGACACACTAGTATGGGACTAAAAAAAAAAAAAAATAGCATGTGTTAATGTGCAATTTATTTTTTTAAACAAGCCACCTGAAGAATTTTGTTTTTCTCAAGATAAATGTTTTACTGCATATATTGAGACCTGTACTTAAACTTTGTATGGTGTACTTACATTTGCATGTTTATTTTCTTCCTTCAAATATTTTGATTTCAGGGGTTACCTTAAAATACCAATGTCTCTATGCAAGTCCCATAGGAAATAGCTTTTTAGGCCTAGAAGAATTACCTTGGAGTAATTCCATTTTACAGTTCTGTTTATCTATAGCCCGTGATGCCTGGCAGTGATGGGAAGAGCTCTTGTGGCTGTTGCACCAGCACTGACTGCAGTGCCCTGTGGTGCAAACTCACCGTGTTGAAGAATCTTTCTGCAATGCACTGTTAAATTTGGTCCACAAACAAGTGTACGTTATACTAGGCATTTTAATCTAATGTTAGTTTTGACTTTGTGTAACGTATGACATTGGACTTGTGAGTAAGGAAAATTCAAATATCACCCTATGATTAACACTGTGTGTTAATGACTTGCTGGGCATTAGTCAAAGCTGACAAGCTCAAGACAGCTAGGATGATTCCACAGCCCAAGTACTGGCATCTTAGCAATTATGTCTTTTCTCAAAAATAATACATTTCTAATGTCAGATTTTTCTGAGGTACATGTTGCACCAGCAAGAAAGTAGTGAAGAGTTAACTGGTACTGTCCATCTGGGATTCACAGCACAGATAGCAGATCAAGTCCATTAAGAAAGTCGAATTTCTCTAAATAGCCAACAGACTTTATTTTGCTATAGTGCAACTGGAAGATGCTGGAGCAGAATAGCAGTATGTCAGGTATGTGGCCTGTAGTGCTCAGCTTTGTCAAATTCAAAAATAAAAATAATGTTGGAAAAAAAAAAGCCCAAGCCCACAGTTCTGGCAGGTCATAATTAGTGACAAGGCGTGCAGTGCACAGAGCTTGGATAGAAGGCTTCAGAAAATTGACCAGCAAGAAAGGTGATTATCATATAACCAAACACAAAGCACAAGAAAAAAAGCTTAATTTCATGCACAATATCTGGTGAACAAGAAAGCTGGAGGAACTTTAGGGAACTGATTATCAGAAAAAACCCTCAAAGGATAACAAAAGTTAAAACATTTTGTGGGAGATTAAAGTTACACCCTGCGGTGAAAGAGACTTTCAGTCAAAGAAATATACCTATGTATTTTCATTTTGCAGCATAGCAGCAAAATCTGGTTTGATCTTGTTTGTCTAGTTACATATTTCAACTAACTCTGTGTGCATTGTCCTTAAATCCTGTAAGAAACAGGTTAAGATCTTGTGTGCTGTTTGTCAAATTTTAAGATGTAAAGCAATGCTCTTAGAGGCTTAGCAACTTCAGTTAACCACAGCATGCTTATGGTATGTGGTTGAGAGGCTGAATGAATATTACAAGGCTACAGGATCTTCAGTGATGTGGCATTTGATTCGTGGGGAAATATGAAAGAAAAGATGTTTTGCAGTTGCAATGTTTTCATATTTGTCATCAAGTAAAAGGAGACAGTGTCCTTGCTGTACGCAGCTACCAGAGGAAAGAAAATCTTGTGAACAGCACAAGCTACACCTGAGGGCCTAGAATCAGACTGACTGCTTGGAAATGAAGCTGAATTGTTGAGTTTATAGGAGTCTACCATCATTTGCACAGGATTTTGGAATTGCTGCTGTTCTTGGATGGACGGGTAAAGAAGAAAAAGGAGGTATTTCTGTGCGTGTATATCAGCTACTGGTAAAACCTCAGTGACAGTGTAAACACAACTGTAGTTTTGACACTTTCTTGTAACGTTTTAGTTGTGTACTCCAGTCTATTAGAAATATGCTTTAGCTGCTGACAGTCTCAAATGCTAAATCTTAGTTTATCATATGCTTGCTTCAAAAAAATCTATAACTGTTGACATGGAAACACAAATGTTATTGAATGTCCATGATACTGGGGGCTCTATATTTTATAGAAAATATCTGTATAATAGAAATATTGATTGTAAAATACTTAATTATTTTTGACCATGAAGTAAAAAGTGAGCAGATGGGATCAACCTCTCAACTGATACAAATACAAATTAGGGTAATTCTGTGAATTGGTGGGGTTATGAGGTTATGCTGGTTTGCCCAGGAGGACTTGACAGAAAATCTGTAAAAGCTGACATGATTTTTGATCTATATTGGTTAATCTATTCAAACAATTTGTGTCACTTTTTTTTTTTTTTTTTTTTTTTTTTAAATAGGGAAGTTGTTTAAAACAAACACCAAAAGTGCTTATGAATGAGGTGGTTTCAGGTGCTACATACACAATGATGCTTAAAGACTCACAATATCTTTTGTAACAAATTCTGTCATTGAGTGGCCAGCTAAATCAACAGCAACCAGTAAACCATTGCCAGGCAACACACTGGATGATGACCACATACCGGGAGCAGGTTTGATGGTATGCAAGTTATGTGTGCGAGGAGATGCCGAATATGCCAATGCAGAGTGTTTGTTTGCACAGCCGCAGGCTGATGGTTTTCAGGATTTTGAGTATGCCCCCCTCTGACTGTTAGCTTTCAATAATTTCTTTGCTTTTTGACTCTATGTTCTTTTAACTTCTCTTGACATACATGTCTCTTTCTTAATGACTCTGTGCATGTGGAACCTATAAAAATACATTCTAGTTATAAGAATTACAAAAAGTAAATACAGCTGGCCTTTCGGACTGTACTGATTTGAATCACTAAAATATGTAACTGCATGTAGCAGTTCTTCAGTAGATGAAGACTTTTTCTCTGAGTCAGTTGTGGGTAAATCAATTTTCCAGCATGGTGGGTCATAATCCATCAATGATTCTGCTGTCTTTAGGGCTATTTTCATTCAATTGAGATGTAAACATGAGGGGAGTTCAGTGAAAGGTTTATTGTGTACTTTCCTTGCTAACTTTTTTTTAGTGCATGTGTCAATGGACTAGAGCTGTTTTCAAATAAATTTATATAAATACAGAAATTAATTAATTGTTTTATGCAGTGTAATCAGCAATAGTTAAGAACTTTCAGTTTTGTGTATTCTTGATGTCATTGTTTTGTTCCAAAAATCTGGTTTTTTAAGGGCTAAATTATATAAAACATTTTAGGTTGAGTTGGTAGATGCAATTAATTTCAAAAATATGCTTTTTCGGGTCTAGCTGAATCCATAATTTTTCCTTGTTTTTGTCAGGTTAATCCATACTTTATTCATTTTTGCAGTACTAAACCTGAAATCCAAGCTAATAGCATTTAAGATCCCTAAACAGAAAAAAGTGTGCACCTGGTTTTATTTAGAGAATACTAAGT
This sequence comes from Nesoenas mayeri, assembly GCF_963082525.1. Classification (NCBI taxonomy): domain Eukaryota; kingdom Metazoa; phylum Chordata; class Aves; order Columbiformes; family Columbidae; genus Nesoenas; species Nesoenas mayeri. The sequence goes on along the minus strand of NC_137554.1, from coordinate 15,381,703 downwards.
CCTGTTTTGCAGATATGTTGATGTTTATGAAACTATCAAGCTTTGACCATATTGGTTGATCCAATTTAAAGATTTTTAGAATTATAGTTTAACCTTCAGCTTGAGGTGATCACTGGTGATAGTATCAGAGAGAGAGAGAGAAAGTGATAGCATATTCGGAACAAAGACTATATACGAGCATTTGCAGCTATTACCATTTAAATAGCCTTTGTCAACCTAAACAATACACAAGGGTTTGGATGACATTTTTTGTGGGAATTGGATTCCAAGGATCTTTATGGTACGATAAGCACGTGATTCAAAATGACATATTGTAGAGATATTCTGAGCTGGGGCAAACACATCTCAAGCAAAGGATGATAGGTAAAACTGCATCCCATACTGAAAGAGCAAGAAGTAACAAATAGATGGAAAGCACTTTTAACTTTGTCCTCCAATATGTACAGAACTGTATTGTGACATTCATCACAGAAATCTCATCTTCCAAAGCTGCTTCCAATTTTCTGCAGCCTATTTGAATAGATCAACTTCTATTAGCACCAAATTTAGTGGACAAGTAGAGTTTTTGTTCTAGCTGCATCTGTACTGCCAGAATACTATCTGTACAAGTTCTGAACTCTGATTTCCTCAGTCTCTAAATATCATACATTTGCTTACAGGTACATGCCTGAATAACTCATTAAGGTTAGTGTTTCAAATACAACTAGGAAAGAATTTTCAAGATTGAGGATTAGGGAAAATAATATTTTTTGGTTTTGTTGCTTTTATTGCATAAAAATTCTCTGTAGATTTTTTATGAGAAACTCCAGAGAGATACATGATATAAATAAACCAAGGTCTGGAAAGAAACAAGGTTTAAGGACTGTCAGAGTTATAACCCTGCACTTGGAGCGTTAGGCAGGAAGGAAGTTCCGATGCTTGTGACCTGGTCTCGCAGTGCCAGGCGCTGCGGTCAGAGGGTGGGGAGGCTGATGCCCACCAGAGCTGGGCAGGGGCGAATTGAAACGGAGAATGCAACCTTTAGTGTCAGAATCTGCTCTCTAGCTTGATGTTTAGAACACCAAGTTTATGTTAAATTACAGCTTAACACTTAGTCGTCTAAATGTGATGCTTTCATGATAAACACAGGCTGCCTGGGTTCATCTGAAAACAGTCTTACATGTTTGATTCCTCTTATTCACGGGGACATTTTTTTATGTCATCTGCTGAGTGGGTTTCGTGCTTTTCCTTCTTTTCTGTTCTTTTGTAAATCTGGCTTGGAGAACTTGCAAGGAAAGCAGAAAACAGACACTAAGAGCGTTTAAAGTTCTTCATTGTGAGAAGTGTGCCTACAACTTGTCTTACAAATTTGAATATTTCATTTTTGTATCATTTTTGAGATCTCAAAGATTGAGGAACAGATTTTTTTTTTTTGCTGTATTCTTTATCTGTAAAGTTGTTCGTTGTTTAAAAAGACATTTTTTAAGAAATGGACAAGAACACATTAGTCAATAGTGACATTTATGACACAGTTTCTATTTACAAACAAAGTTTTACTTAATGCTCCTGTGACATGAAAGGCGACGTGTGGCACTAAGAAGTACAGACATCTTAACATTGACCTTGCCTTCAGAAAACCATAGGAGAAATAGTGTGAATGACAGTATTGACAATGTTGCTGTATTATTGTTATTAATTTCTGTAGATGTACTTTGAAGTGACCTATGCCTGGGAGTCTTCCTGATTAAGTATATTGCCAGTGGTTTGATCAACAGAGCTATATACTAGTGATGTACATTGTAATGTATTTGAATGTTCTTTATATAGATGTTAGTCCATTACCTATCTGTGAAGTACTCTCTGAAAAAAAGATTCCTTACTTTCCTTGTTTCAATATCTGGTGACACAGATATACAGATATAGACATATATAAATATGTACACGTAGTGTGTCTGCATTTGTGTGGGCCATGAGAATTGTAGAGGTGGTTGTTCACACTTCAACTACTTCCTATAAACCAATTTTGATTTTAAAAGCTCATTGTAATATAAAATATGCTTATGATGATCTTTGAATTGAAAGCTAGTCTGACATATACTGATATCTTGCTAATAGATGGTGTATGACACATTTTCAAAGAAGAAAGTGTACCATTTAAAAAATGGCATTCAACATTACTGGCAATGTTAAATGATGCAGCCCCATCGGTTTTGAATCAAGTTAGATTTTATCATCATTTATAATTCATTTGAATTCCTGTTAAAGTCTGCTTCAGGCATCTCCTAGGTGTTTAGACTGCAGAAAGATAAAATGCATAGATGTATATTGCTGCCTAATAAATCTCTTTCATGTTTTTCACTAGCATAGACAGAGTAGCCTGACCTTGAAAAAGGGCTATAATCTAGTGTCTTTATAGAGACGAGGAAGCAGCTTTGACAAGTAGAAGTTAAACCCTAGATGGTCCAGGATTATCTAGCCATTGCTTAATCTTCTTAATATGGTAAGACAAATCCCATTCTTCATTTTTATATTAACATATTTCAATTTTATTACAGTTTTTAACTCTTAAGCAGAGCTGTAGGAGCTTGGATAGAAATGTCAGGCAAGCATACACATTAAAGAGAAAAAGAATTCTTTAGCTCAGCAAGCCCACAAATTTCAAAAAGCTTACTTTAAATGTCTGTGAGTGAGAAAAAATTAGGGCATTGAGCAAGCCCACATACCTGCTGTAGAGACAACATAATAAGGTGTATAAGATGAGAATTAATTATTATTAAGAATAAAATACATTTATCCTGCGTAGGACTTGTTGTCAGGATAGGATCCCAAATTGGGCACAAGCTTAGAAATGTCCACTTGTGACTGTTAACTGCATCATCAGCAAGTTTCATATTTGTGGGAGCAGGACATGATTATCTTCAGTTGTTTCTGAAAGGAACATATAATGTCAAGTTTAATCTTCATGAGGTAACTGCCAGTTTTAATAGCCTGTTACAGTGCACAGAGACTGACCAGAAAGGTTTCACTTTGAAAACTATTTCTGGAACTGCAGCTCTCTTTGTTTCCTGGATCTCTTTTTCATTTTTCCCTCTTGAACTAGTATAATAGATATTATTTTGTATTTGAAGAAATTGTCTGCCACTGAGTGGGTGACACGTGCCAGTAAAGCAGTCAAATAACTCCGTTGTGGTTGAAGTTGACCTGATGATTAAGGACGTACATAATATTTCCAAAAACCCATACCTTTTATTTGAAGAATAGTTATATATTTTATGGTTAACTTAAAAATACTTTGAGTCATGCAAACATAGAGAAGGAGAGTCTATGGTGTCTGCTCAGTGTATGCTTTGGATATTTAATTTTGTGATTTGAGCTGTAGAGTTATCCCTATATGTCACTGTTTGTGGTGACTATCGTTAGATTATATGACATTTTCTAGGAAACTTGTCCACTTCTGGTTTCATTTCTTCAGTAAATAATTATGTTTCTTCTGTGAAACCAACAAAATCTACTTATCTACCATTTTGAAACCAACCAAAGGAAATGTTTGCTTCATAACTGTGTAACTAAATTGTGGAATTCCCTGTCAGAGTGTATGATGAAGATCTGAAATGTAAAAAGGCAGAAATGGGATTTTCTTATTTTGTACTGTAATGAATAGGCCTAATTTTGTGGATTTTAAAGAACATGCAATCTTCAGATATAATTTCCGCTTCTACTTTCAAATACAATATCCTGTGGAACGACACACCATTCTGTATTTTCCTAGTTTCTTACAGTATTTCCCAGCTGTTGACCTTTGTTCAAATGAAATATGGCTGCTGTTGTGATCTTCAGACACTTGTGAACAGGATCAATTTTATCACGATAAACAGTTTCTCTGTGAAGTGTGATATTAAATGTTTGCATATGTTTACACTTCAGTCTTGTGAAGTGCACCTGCAAAGACATCCATGCAAAAATGTACTGTGCTTGAAAAGAACTCATCGATGGTCCATGTACTCTCTTAGTAAGTTTATGCACAGGAGCTCTGCTGTACACTGTCAGTGTTTTTGGCAGTCATGGATGATGGCAGGGACAAAAGTGCATATGCAAATATAGGGACTGAGCTTGCTGCTGTGTGGTTGCTGTTGCTTTTGTTTGGAAAAATTGCTTTTGATAATACAGTTACATCAGCTGTCATCTTGAACCTTTGGTCTAGCAATTTTATGTGGCTGGAAATTAAAATCAAATAAAGAGTAGCACAGATCTTATCTTTTCCTGTTCAGGGTCTTGTACCCCTTGCAATGTTCCGTTACCAAGTTGCAGATCAGTCCTCAACTGGGAGTTGAAATTTATCCATTTACTTAGACCTGCTTTTTTTCCTTTTCTATGAAGAAGCAATTTGAATGATTTTGCAATGCTCATACTACTAGGGATTTTTTGGAGCAGCATGTAGCCTGTTTCTCTCTATTTACTTGCCAGTTTAAGGACCTACTAATGATTTTAAGGTTTTTATTTTTTGTTCTTTGCTTTTGTGATTCATAATAGCATTCTGTTACTTTATAGTAAAAGATACAATTTTGTGAATCTATGCCAGGTCTTTCAGTTTGCAGGTTTCCTTTTCTTGTCAAAAGGAGTTCCATGGAATGGAAGAAAATGGGCTAAGAAAGAACTAAGACAGAAGGAGGAGAAAATAAAGTCATTAGAAATCTGAAGTAGCCCATGTGAGAAAATGTATTGACAGCAAATTCTACAAAGTATTTTTCGTACAGAATAAGGAAGAAACATATTTGAGAAATAGAGGATGCTCTCTGATTCCCTAAAGCCTCCTGTTTCTACTTTGGCTTAAATTTGACATGTCTGGCATGTCTCCCTCATAGCACAAATCCTGGAAAGTGAAGAGTGGTGTAGCTGGTTCCTGGCTAGTTCATTGCTAAGGGGAAATCGTAATTAAAGCTTCCTTCATTATGTATTAATGTGTCCTTGGAAGGGATCAGATGTTACATAGAATATTTCATGTCAGAGACAGCTTCAGAGAATACTGAGCAGGGAATACAAGTTCTTTGGAGCATTAGGTGTTTTTAAAATAGTTTGTGGTAAGCAAAGGTAGATTTTTGGAAAATCTGACCTTTGCTTTGGATCCGCAGAGGTTTGGGCACTCTGCCTCTAACTGTTCACTCACATCCTGGAATTTCTGCCAGTCACCTGCCACTTGATGTGATAACATTCAGACACGCTTCTGTCCAAGTCCCAAGGGACTACTCATTGCTCTGTGCTCAAAGATTTAAACCAGATTAAAAAGTAGCCACGGGAACCAGAGCATGAAAAGAACCCTTAAATATCTGGGAAGCTTACAGTGGCCTCTTACAAGTCACAACGCATTTTGGCACCATACAAATGATGTGAGTGCCAATGGATGTCAGCTGAGAGCCAGAGCAAGCTGGTGATGCATACTTCTGACAGCTGCTGAGGAACATCTAGCTCTATTGATAGTTTAAGCAAAATGTTGCATTGACTTGAAAACAATATTTTGCAATATTGCAACTGCAGTATTTCAAGCTGGGATAATTCTGCTTGAAATGTATATACAATTTTAATTTTCCCTATGGGGAAATAAAAAACTGTTGATCAAACTCTTCCCTTGCATAGAATACTGAAATGGCACTTCTTAGTAATTGGTTTAATAGAAAAATATTCAACTGAGTAACAAGGAATTTGAGATTAATATCTCTGACTAAAAATTGTCTTCTCATCCAAATAAAAATTCTTACACTTTTTAAGCCCCTTGCAGGCTGTACACATAGGCTCAGGCTTCTGTGTGTTGACATAAATGAAGGAACAGTGCTTGTTTAGTCTTCTGAATTTATAAATCATTGATTTATATGTGTAAAAAAAACCTCCACTTTTTATAACTAAATCATAGGGGTGAAGAACTTTCATAAAATGTTTCATATTTTGCTAGGGAAGCTTTACAAAGTCTTCACTCCTGAACAGATGGAATTTAAAGGATTTGTATTAAGCACGAATATTTGGCCCATCCATTTCATTTTGCAGATACATAGTAAAGTCTAGGAAGTCCAGTTATTTCTTTTCAAATGTATTTTGCTCTTCCTCAGGCCTTTTTAGTATCAGTGATTTCTTAAATCTTACAGTTGATGTATTTGTAAAACTTGTCTCATGATGATAGAGGACACAGCCTATTAAATCACACAACGCATCTGTCAAGCCAGCTGGGTGAAGAGGTGATTTTACTGTATACATGTGTTTCTACAGATACCATTGTCTTATGCTGAGAAATAAGTGAGTCTAGCCAAATACGTGAACAGATGATCCTATTTGTGTAGTGTTTGTTAATGGTATCTGCTGGAATACTTTGCTTCCATTTTCCAAATAAGAAATGTGCAGGCATTCTCAGATATATTTCAGTAACTGTTCTGTAGCTCAGTGAAACAAAACCTGCAGTATTTTAATTTGGTGGTGGTGTTGTTTTTGTTGTTGTTGTGCTGCTGGTGATTTTTTTTTTTTTTTTTAATTCACATGTCTACGTCTCCATAAAAACAACTCCAGTGGGATCTTACTGACACTATGAAATCTTTTGAGAGTATGCTACATATCAGCAAATTCAAAGGGAATTGGAGAGAGAAAATGGATACGTTTTTAAATAATTCCGGTTATTTTGAATTGTCAATATTAGCTTATCAGTTTGGCAGTGCATTGACATATTTCACCCCCCCCCGCCTTCTTGAAAATGTTTGCACATTTGAGAACGTGTGTGTGCTCAGATATAAGTACTTTTGGCTGTATTTAGCTTATTATTGGTATTTCCAAGGTCAGGCCCACTGCAACATTCAAGGACTGATGAAATGAATTCCAGTTTGAGCCTCAGCAGTGTAAACCTATGGCAAGATACATTTCAGCGGGTTTAATTTGACTGTATTTTTGAGAACAGAATATGACTTTTATTATTACACTGACTAGAATTTTGTATGTCAAAAAAGTAAAAAAAAAAAAAAAGTTAACAGGCTCAACCTACTTTAGAACCATCATTTAAGCCCCAAAATTCATTAAAAATAAGTTCCATAGAAGAAATCCTATTGGCATTTCAGGCACAGACCATAACTGAAAAATGCTTTTATATACAAAATGCTTTTATATACTGATTCATGCCAACAGCTTTCTGTCCAGCAGGTGACTTTCTATATTAAAAGGTTTGTAGAAGTGGAGACTGTAAGAGGATGAACAACCTTGATAAAACACTTTGATTCTTATCTTTGAAATTTTTTTCCTTATTACATTTGCCTTAGCCGGTGCTGCTGTAGTTAAGGGGATGTCAGTGCTCCCATTGTAAATGCCTTTCATGGGTTTTTAGGACTTCATGTTAAAAAAAATAACTTTTGTCTGAAATACAGTATTTTCTTTTAATAAGTCTTTGTTCAGTTAAATAGTCAATGTTAACTTGAAAAAAACACGTTTATTGTAAATGAAAGGGCAATCTTCAGCTAAGTAATATCAACTCAGATTAATAAAAATGACAGTATTTTAAAAATCCAATTTTGTTTTCACAGTTAAGGTTGTTTGTTTGATTACCTTTTTTGCATTGCACTTTGTTTAGACAAGGAAAATCAATGAAGTTAGTTTCGGGGGGCTGGTAATCATTTTCCTTCTCAGGTTGTTAGTGCTGCAATATTTAAGATGCTGTAGCTGCAAGGTAAATTTGATGAAAACATCTGCACGTATTGGAATTTTCTGAAAAGTTCTAATGTTATATCCATCAGGTTTTGGTTGCATTTATATGTCACAACACAGAAGCATTCACCTGCTCAGCTCTCATTTCTCCCCTCTCGCCTGTGAGTCTTGCTGCAAAGAGCCCAGCTCTCCAAGATGCTGTCTGGAGTTCTTCCTTTCTCCCAGTTCTGAGAGGCTGTTTTCACAAGCAAGAGCTGGAAAGGCAGTGAGGTGGGAATTCAGAGGGGCAAGCTCCTTTCCCCGCCCCCCTTGTCTTGTTGCCTTGCAAGCCCAGGCTTCTCCCTTTCTTGTTACCTGACTTCTGACAATACACTTGCTTCATCTGTTGAGTTCTCCTGGCTTTTGGGTTTATGTTCTAAGCAGTGATTTTGCTGTCGTGTAGCTTAGCAAAATTACGTTGCGATGGCAATGTCAGTCACTTCTGTCTCAGCGGCCTCAGTGCTGGAACAAATAACCTCCTTGGCAGATGTATGAGTTTAGTGTTAACAGGTTCTGTTTGGGGTAGTTATAAGAAAATGGTGATGTTTCCTTTTAAATCTTGGTGTTTCAAAAGTGCTTTTGTTTTTGCCTACAGGGCTAACGGAGGCAGCAGATTTTAAAGGCTTTTTCTTGTGAACCTACTGTAAGAATTCAGGACTCAGGAAAAGACAAGTCAGGGGAGTGGAGGCAGTTTGGAGGTCTTTGGGCTGTCAAGTGCAGCTCCCTTGGGGAACAGGTTGGCATATGGAGGGGTTTGCTCTTCCACTGAATGCTGGGAAACCAATAGTTTTTCTCTCCTTGATTAAAACACATCAGAACAAAGGCCTGTGTTTATTCTTTCTTTAATACTCACAGCTCAGATCTTCAAAGTCCTGTGAGCTCATTATTTGTCTTTATGTGCAAGTTTATGCAAGGTACATACTGTGAAATACAGGAATGAGCTGCTAAATATGTAGTAATTTGTTACTAAGTATCTTTTTCTTGGTTGTGCTGTTTTCCTCTTGTTTACAAAACAGAATTAACTACTGTTGTGTCATTTCCTTAGGATGGTTATACTGGAGTTTCTGAATAGCTTTCTCTATTGGGTAAGGTCCTATCAAAGGGTAACAATGGTAGTATAAGGAATAGCCTGAAAACCCTTGCAGAGATAGCATTTAATACAGGACGAAATTGTGTCACTACTGTCGTTAGCAAACAGGACCCATTAGATTTGACTGTGAAGTGTTTTTAAATGTGCAAATCCTTTAAGAAGAGATTTTCAAAATGCCTGTCTCAGTTTATTGAAAACTACCCTCATTTGAAATTTGCAGACTTGAATACATTGCTTTTGTGATTCAAAACACAAGGCAACTTTGTTTTGTTTTGTGTTAGGAAATATTTGAACCACACAACAGTTATATGAAAGCTTTAACTAGAAAAGGTTTAGATTTGTAATGCAAATGAATTCATGGAAATGATCCACTCACAGTAGATGAATAATGGAGCTAAGTTATTGGAAAGTAAAGATAATAACAGTATCTCTCGGATCTCATTGTTCAAGAACTGCCTATAAATATAGTGCATTATTGCTCAAGCATTACCAGGTTGACTTCATGTTGCTCAAATTTCTGTGAAAGACTTTTTAGTATCTGTGGAAAAATGGTCTGAGAGGACCTGGCTATTTTGACTTTTGGTTGCTCATGTTTGTCTCATACAATGCAGACTGAAAACAATAGAGTTTCATTGCTAGAATCAAGTAACATGGTTATCTAAAAATGAGCTTGAGACAAGATTTATTTGTTGCCCATTCATCATGAATAAGGAAATTTAATTCAACTGTGAAATGAAATAAGTGAAGATAAACTTTTTTTTTTTTTTTAGTATGTAGCCTCTGCAATCCCTAACACCTCACTGACTTCTGGATAATCCTTAAGTGAAAACTGTTCTTTCATTTACAAATCCTGCTCCTTCCACCTTCATTTTGAAGGAAAGGTTGAAGTTGCCTACCACGTACACTCAGGAGGGACAGGGACAGCAGCCAGGAGTGAGGGTTGCAAAGCACAGGGGTTGTCCCACTTGCCTTTGGCTGAAGAGGAACCACCGGGGAACTATCCCTCTCCCAATGGTTGCTTTATGAAAAGTAATTTACAGAAGAGGCTGAGATGTTCATACGTGCAGATAAGAGGCCTAACCACTTTCCCTTCTGGTAGTCCATCTGTTCAAAATGTCTCTGCTGTGCAGTGGGATGATTGCAGTACAATTGTGTCTACCAGTGACAGCCCATAACTGAGTAGCCACAATTTTCTATACCTGATAGGTGACGCAGTAGTAAATCCTTCAGCAGAGAAAGAAAGTACATTTTAATTTTCTATACTCATCTGTATGATCATCTAAATTATAGAGGTATTGACCAGAAGTGTGCTCAATAAACCTGTTTTCCTCATCTGACTTTTTAACAAGAAAAGCACAAGTTTTGCATAGTTTTTTTGGAAGGAGGCTGCTTTTGGGTGAAACCTCAGCCAGTTTACTGCAAATGAAGCCTCTCCTCAGCCATCAGTGAAGTGCGGTTGAAGACCCATATGATTTCGCCCTCCTGCCAGGTTTCTCATGCCAACTGCAGCAGCTCTGCTCGCTGTGCTAGATGGGGTGTTTTTGTGCTTGGTATGGGCCATTGTCAGAAACTAGGTTTGGATTTAATGATGGGAGATGGCATTTAACAGATAGTAGTCACAGAATTTATTTTTATGGTATTCTGTTCTTTTTCAGTACAGCACTATATGACAAGGACATTTGTTCTTTCCGGATATGATTAGGTGACTTCTCCATCTTTTGTGAGGCTGAAACGGCAGATATTTTGGGCTGTGTATGTGAGCCTCTATTCTTTAGGGAATAAAGTATAAGAGTCTGTAAAAACTTCAGCTAATGAGCAGTAAATTTATCTGGCAAGGTATTGTCCTTTTCCCTTGGTTTATTCTTAGGCTACAAAATTTAGTTTAGAATACATATGGAGAAGAACAGATTCCCTTGACTCTCTGGCACCCTCTCTGGGCTTCTCTGTGGTACAGAAGGGTTAGCATTGAATGCAGTTGTCCCTGTTTAAAAATAAAATATTGGCCAGTCTCTCATAAGGGAAAGCATCATAGATCATGGGAGAGTTTTTTTTTTTTTTAAATTTGCTTTAGTATGTGTCTATGTGAGAACAGGGATTTTGAGGCAGGCTGGTGTTCTCCAGCTCCTGAAGTCTTACTGGTATCAGTAAAGCCAACACTTACTACATCTCTAGTAATGCTTCACACTCTAGTCCTGTTTCTGGTTTTAAGGGGCTTCATTGTTGTGAAACAATTTGAAGAGGTTGAACTGGGTAAATGTTTTCTTTTTCAACCAGCAAGAGAATAAACAATATAACCAAACTATTAGAGTGAGAGAAGGCCTCGATTCCTCAGGTGAAAGTGTTACAACAATATGGGCTGTATGCAATGGAAAGTAAATGTAACACCACCTTACTGCTTGATTACCTCTGCCTGACTCTCTCTAACTGGCTTCATTTTAATTATTATCTCCTTGCCTCTTCCCTTTACCAGCACATTTCTGTTTCAGCAATTATTTACAAATATTTCAGTGTTCCTGCATTGTATCAATTTGGCTGTACTGGAAATGTTTCATTTATGCATAGAAGCAGTATAGCAGAAACAGTTGAGCAACTTGTTGTGGTATGGGAAGGTACTGGTTTCTCATTCTAGTTTCAGTTTTCCTCTTCAAGCTGCTTTCTGGCATGTTATTGTTATTCTCATGGGGGTTTTTGCACGTTTGTTGTTGTAGGGGTTTTTTTTTAAACAAAAATAAGCAAACACCTCCGCCCCCCAGCCCCAAAACCAACAACAAAACATACCTACCCATATGCTATATTTTCATGCTCCACATCACGACTCACAGGCCATCTGAAATGATGTTTGACTTGGTCAACTTAAGCACACTTTCAAGTGAGCATTCCAGAAAACCAAACACCATCTTCCAAAGTCAATTAATTCTATTTATAGCTAACTTTTTTTTTCCTTACATCATGATCTTACATTAAGTAGTTTTTTTACAGTGTATTTTTACTACGAGGAGGCAAAGTACTTTTTGAGATGGAAATCTCTTGCTGGTTATGCTTCTCCAGTCAGTGCTTCTGTTATCTGCTTATGCAGAAATCCAATTTTAACACTCCTCCTTTCCCTTTCCCTAAAATGTGATCACAGATGAGTTGGATGGCACTAGTAATCCAGCAGAAAACTGTAGAGGACAATTCAAGAAGAAGCCAGAATGCCACTGGCCCAGAAAGCCTTCCACAAACCAAACAGTTTCACTTAATTGTTCATCCCTCCCTCTCTTCATCTTAGACTTATTTTCAAGTTCTTTCCTGTGTAGAGCATTTTAAGGGGAGTTAAGACCTGTCAAAGCTGGAATACCAGAGAGAATGCCTAGAACCTGTGTGCTGAAATGGCTTTCATATGGTTATGGAGACTTGGTTGAGGTGCTGCAAATATCTATTCCTTATTCCTCTGTCTCAACCTCATTCTTGTCTCAACATTATAGAAAATAAAATGGCCAGGACCAGTAGGACACACCATGAATCTGATTGTTCAGTGAGTATCCTAATATATAAGGGCTTTTATATTTGATCTCACATTTTTAATATATAATAATGAAAAGCTAATTTAGTTCAAGTTCTAGAAATATCCATATTCTTAGCTGTTATTAAAAGGTAGTTTAAAAAGATACGAACACAAGGAAAAAATCATTGCAGTGTTAATGTACCAGTCATGGTTTTTAGAATATTTTTTTCATTTATTTCCATACTTATCTTTTATTAAGTCTTTTTCTATATCTGATGCAATTCAAGATTCAAGCCTGTGTATTATAGCTCAGCTTTGCATTTTAGTGATTCTGTTAAAATACAACACATACTTGCTTACATATTAGCCCCTATTTCTCTCTGTATATACTAAGACAGAAAGAGTTGTTAGGTTACTGTGTGATTAAATGCTGATATGTCCCACAGATCTATTTAAGACTGAATGTTTATTAAAACATTCAATGTAGATTAAAAAAAAATCACCATATAATAACTTGCAGTAAACTTTTCCTTGGAATATTAAGTAAACACAGAAAAATGACACATTATCTAGGTGCATGTGTAAAGAAAAAATAATTTCAACAGTTTTCATCACCTGTTCTAAAAGGAGAAAAATGCTTTATGGTACTTCAGATAATGCAGTTCTGAAACAGACCTTGCTGCCCCACTTCAAGTAAAATCCATAGAATGGCTATATTGCAGTGAGGATAAGATCATCTTATAAGTACCATAAAAGTGCAATCTGCCATGGTTTCCCAGTTTTTCCCTTTTCCAGTTCCTTTTTTAATTCAGACTTAAATAAACTTGCAGCAGCAGTTTATCTGTGCTGCATCAGAAGATAGATATTTTAGGTTAGTGATAACAAAAAGCCCTATAGGTAGTAATTGCTGCTCTCTCAAGAACAATTAACAAAGAACATCTCATTCCTCCAAAAACAAGAAAATGAGGTTATTTTCAGGCACCCTTGCAAACAAAAACAATCCTAAACTATGTATTTTAATAGGGAAAATACTACTAGCATATGTAATTGGAAAGGCATATATCTCAATGATGAAAGAAATTTGTTATAATGTTTAAAACCACTAGTGTTGACAAGGACAGCTTTAGAAAGCAAGTAATATTCCATTTTAATATAAATTGTGGCATTTATTGATATTTTTGAAGCCAGGGAGCATATCTGCAAAAATCAAATGCTATAACAAAGTGGTACTTTACCAAGTGCTTCCTAAAATGGACATATTGTCCAGCTACATATGTTCTGGCTCTGCCATTTATAATATTTGAATTGTGTACACAATGTATTTGTTAGCAGCATGTCTAGGTACATTTAAATAAAGAGTAATGTAGGAAAAGTGCTTTTCAAAGCACCGAGGAAGAGATCTGGAACTCTTTTTTATATATTCTCCTTAACATAATGATTCTGATGAGAGTGTCTGGTACTTTCCATAGCTATACATCACCCTGATAAATAAGGGTATTGTACCATCCCACATTTTCTAGGTGTCATTTGCCTCCTTCACTAACTTCTGCAGAAACTTGTGGGTTGCTGATATCTGTTGCATTTATCTTCTAAGGATCAGCACCTTTTCTCCAATTTGGGCAAGCAGGGAAGTCTGTTTATGGACAGTTATTTACCATTGTACAAACTCTTACAACCCAAATATATAATTATTGCAACTCTTCCATCTATAGCATTGTTTACCGACCTGAGATGCTCAAGAAAAATTATTTCAAACTGTGGACAGGAGACACAAAACCAGAAAATAACAGGAAGTCTTTCCAAAAGGAAAATATTACATGATAAGCTTTTAAATAAAATTGAAATTTATTTAGTTTGAATGAGAGAAGTGTGGCAAACAGTGCAGCCTTCAGTTATTACAAGGTAGTGTTGTTGTTATTCTGAATATCTGACAGCATAAACCAGCCAGTTTTAGAGGCAAGTCATTGAGGACCATGCTTTGTACTGATGGTCCAGGTAGGAGCAATGTTTTTCTTTTCATCATACATGATTTTTCTTAGATAATTGTTGCTTGTGTCAGGGAAATGTGACCTGTCCTGGCCTGAAGGCACTTTTAGAGACATCTGAATGCCTGTTAAATTCTTGCACAAAATTCAAATGGAGTATAATGTGTTACGTGTTTAATTTCCTTTGCATACCCCTGGAGGACCATTGACATACCTGTCCAGAATGATGTGGAGAGAACATATTTCAAAGTAATTTTGGGAAAGTACCTTATGTGGAAAAAACCAATCAATCAACACCCTGTTTCCCCAACCCCCAAAAAACAAACAAACAAACACACACACACAAATAAACAAACAAAACCCAAACAAAACAACCAAAATCAAAACAACAAAAACCCAAACAAACAAACAAAAAACCCCACAAAACCAAAACAAACCAGCAAAACACAAAAATAAACCCAAAATAAAAGCAACTTCTCAGCTTTCTTTACCAGTTAGCAGTGGCTGAAGCTCAGAAGAAAGTTCCACTGAGTTTTACCCTCTTCGAGGGTTTTTTATTAAGCTTGAAATCTACCACCACTGATGAGTGTGTCTCAGGATCATGTTTTGACCAGATTGGTGTGAGGCATTTACAAGGGATAGTTTGGTTTGGTGCCCTCTTGTCTTCATGGGTCACATTTCTAGGAATTCCTTCTGAGCACCAACATGGAAGTACATTTGGGATCCCACAGCATGCCCTGAAGGTTGCTGCTCCCGCTGGGTGCCAGTGAGCAGGGATTCTCAGTAGCATCTTGGAGGCAATAAGAAGTACTGACTGCAGCCCAGGTATGAGCTTGACTGCTCAGCTCTGTCTTCAGACTAAGTCGTTCCTGTATCAATTAATAAGATATTAGTTTGATCATCAATGAGTTATGGACCCTGTCAGTACTGCATTATGAATATCCTCAGTTTTGTATTGGATATATAACTCTTCTGATTATTTTTAGTTTTGCATCAGTAGTTGAGTGGAGAAAACAAAAACCCCTCTTATTGGTTTATTTTTTACAGCGAGCGTAGTTTGTTTTAGATTTCTGTCATTACTGGTGCCTGAGTCCCAGCTTACTTCACTGGTAACTTATGTGTGCATTAGGGCCAAATGGTGTTTAAATATTCCCCAGCCATTTTCTTTATTTCCACAGATTTTTCAGTTCTACTAGAGATTTAACTTCTCCCTTATCCCATTCAGGATTTTATTAGTCCATTTTATTTCTACTACTGCATTGTTTTCCAGCAATCACTAAGAGGCGGGATGTTGGGTAGTCATGCTTTCCCTAGGATCTGAATTCAAGCCAGAGCCTCAATATAACAAAATAATTGACTCCAAATCAGCTTGAACCAATGACTCTGAAAGATACAGTTCCCCATCTGTGACTCTGCTTCTGTTTCTTGTTCTCATCCAGATAAAACACCTTCTGAAGTGATGAACTATAGGGGAAATATTATCCCTTACAGATCATCTACACTGTTGGGTACTTAATACCCAATCTGTGGCAGGTATGAAGATGTATGTCCTAAAAAAGATAAATGAAACATGGAAACAGCACATTTCCTTCCCTGGTTTGTAAAGCCAAGCAAATGGGCCTTGTGTAAGAATTATTTGACACGTTCATAAATACAATGAAGTGCCTTATTGCTTGAAGTATTTTAAATTTCCATTCTTCCTAGTAGGATCCTCCTCTTTGGAGGATTCTTTCTTGAAATGTCAATTCAACAGCAAGTAAATTCTTAGCCACTCGGAGTGAAAGTAAAAGCTCTGTTTATTTCAGAGTGTCACTCACCATTCTGTCCAGTTTCTTCAGCTGACAGCCAAACTTCAGAAGTCTGTGGCATTCCACATTGCGGATTTCTTTTCTTGGCTTATTGTGACTCTCCCTGGTTTGGCTTGAGAAATGAAGAATCAACAGAAATTTTCTTGCAGTGACCTACTGGGGAAATAATGCAGGCACTGGACCAGAAGTGCTTAGCATTAGGGATGTTTTATGGTACAGAAGATGAAAAGGTGTATGTTGGGGAAAGGTAACTCATTGGAATGTGAAGTGCTTTCACTGATTTCTGTTTAAGAGGTATACTGTTATTCGTGCTAGTGACTTAGATTTCTGAGGGACATACTTTTGCTGATGTGAATCACCCTGTATCATTTCAGCAGTCTGCACTACTCTTTGCATTTTTGAATGTTATAAACAAAATCTCCCAAACTTCTTTGGCTGGAAGGATCTTTTAGCATCTGTACTGTAATCTCTTCAGTTACACAGGAAAAAAAAAATCTGCTGAAATTGTGAGCTCTCACTGCTTGAGTGATTTGAAACTCTTGGTCTTATAGCCAGTTTCTACATGTTCCATCTTTATTGATACTGATTAACCGAATTATAATGTGGTCTGCCAAGCTGGTCTGAGACTGCTGTGCTAGGAGTTGTACAGCCACAAAGAGGATAGCTTCTGCTTCAAAGAACTTACAATAAAGTATTTTGTTTACTGATAAATACACAGATGATATTACTTGCTCAAGGTTATTAATCTGGTCAATGAAGAAGCTGTGTAACTCTAGCTTCCACTTCAGTTTGGCATCATGTAAATAATTCTGCTGAACCATTAACCATTTTTTTTTTCCTTGCCAAAATGGAATATAATAAAAATAAAACCTTTATTTGACATTTTCAATGAGAAGATTCCATTGAACTACCGGTCTCCAGATTGGTGGTAAAGACATAACGGTACCTCTGCAGAGCCTTCCACCCACCATGTATCTTGTCTTTGCATATTTAACTAATTTTTTCCTTACTGTGATACCTATAGACTATGAATTGTGGGTAAAAATAAACTTTGTACTTATTTGCTCCTGTTCTTTGTTTTCATCTTATTATTGTGACTGCGTGACACAGCTTTCTTATAGTCCCAAAGAAAGTATTTGCCACCTTGTTTGTATTTTGTGTTTGTGTTTTAATATTTTCTCTTGGTGGAGCTCTGTACCACCTAGTGGGTTTCTGTCTACAAAGCTGAATCAAACCTGTAGGTCAACACAGATTTGCACTCAGCAACGCCTCCCTTGTTAACCTGGCTTTCCACCTCAATTTAATCACTATGAATTTTACTCCCTACAATCTATAACAAGATACGTAGACTTTTTTTTTTTTTTTTTTTTTTTGTATTAGACAAGTTACCTTGCAAAAGTAGGCTGATTTTTGTTTCTTGAGGGGCATTGTGAGCTTTCCACGATCTTGAGAAATTCCAACTTCAGCCATAGAATGCATAAACTTGTTGGTGCCTGAGGCAATACAAGCTAAGAATTTATAAACTCAAATGTTTATACTTTCAGGAATAAAGCCTAGCCACCATAATTTCACAAGATGATTCACTTGCCCATGGCTTATTTATAAAATGCTTAAATGTTAACACAATTAGCATAAGCATCCTACTCTCTCTAGAGACTCTTTGCTCATAGTATTGCTTGAAGGCTGTGTAAATAGACTGGAGTATTTGATTTTTTTGTTTTTGTTTGCTTTTATTTTTTGAGGCTGAATAGGAAAGGAAATCTCAAAGATAAAGTATTTTCTTTCTTCTTGCAGGCTACTAGGCTCTGCTGGTGAAGCTGTGATAGGCTGGTTCCCTGGAGCAACATGATACAATCTGGATACCTGTGGTTTTAGTTGTATTGGTTGGTGAATGTATATGTTTAGTGTGTATGGTATGTATGGTTTATATTTAGTATGTATTGGTGATTGGTTTTTACCACCATAAGAGACATTGTAATGTGGCCTGTATGGGACTATTTCTTGTCATTGGATAGAGAAAGAAACTATCAGTTTGTTTATTAAGTAGATGACGATGCTAGGAGAATGTAAAACTAGTGTTTGCTGCAGCACTGGTCTGTGTCTGCCTAGGAAGTCTGACAAACTAGAGAACCTGCTGACGTTCTTTAACTGCCCTTTTAGTTTCCTACGTTTTGGTGGTGATGTTTGTCTTGAGTGATTGCAGTAATTGGATGAAAGGAGGAGTGGCTACAGTGGGAATTACCATGGCAGCATATATGACATGAAGTAATGATGAATTTACATTTTAGGTGTAGTAATGTATTTTTTGATTAACGTTAAAACATCTGGAGTGTATTTGATACTTACTAGACTTTCAAATAAATTAACTTTTCTTCTGATATGCACATCACTAATGGCTAGCAGAAGAGGGTCATCCTTCTAATTGGCACTTCTAGGCTGCTGATAGTAATTCACACATGGACTCTCACACACTTAATGGTATGAAAAAAGTGATTTTAATGAGTAGACACTAAAAAGGACCTCGTAGCCTCTCATCTTTGTGGAAAACTGTCAGCTTATGGATTCAGTGTAAGCTAAGTTCATTTATTTGTTTTTTTATCTGTTTAGACAGTTAAAAAATGTGGATGGCGCATGGAATTTGTTGGCAAAATTCTGAAGGAAAACAGTAGGCATTAAGAATTTTGTGTCTCCATGAAATCTCACAAGTGAGAGCTTAGTATCTGCCACAAACATGGCTTGGGTTCAGGTCACTTTGAGCATTGTATAGGAGGAAGGCCAGATTAAACAAAGCTTGATGTAAAGGTGATTTGACAGCAATAGAAATTTCTCGTCAGTGTTTGGTGAGTTTTGGGGTCACTTTTTTCTGAATTTGCTGAGGGCTCA
The DNA here is from genome assembly GCF_963082525.1 of Nesoenas mayeri. Taxonomy (NCBI): domain Eukaryota; kingdom Metazoa; phylum Chordata; class Aves; order Columbiformes; family Columbidae; genus Nesoenas; species Nesoenas mayeri. The sequence continues at coordinate 15,362,767 of NC_137554.1, read as the reverse complement.
ACAGCAAAGGCAATTAAATCTTGAATAATAAAAGAAATAAAATTCAGGCAAATGTTTTTCACAGGTTTTTTTTTTTTAATCTAATAAAATTGAGTTTGAGTGCAAAGATCATGCGTAAACAGAAAAGCACACAAGTACAACAAAAAAAACCTACCATAGACCTGAAGGAAAACTTTATCTGAGTAAGTCTCTCTAAGAATTGTTTATGGATGGTAGCACTGTTTGTTGAAAAGGATTTCTGTTTCTGGGCTTTATGGAGGTAACCTTTAAATAAGGATTTCTATGAAAAGTGAGACAAGACATAGTGAATTGCAATGGATATTAGAAACCAAGGAAGAAGAAGAAATTGTGAAAATAGGAACAGGAGAAGTGACGTAAGAGCAGAAGCAAGTTTGTTCTTCAGCTCCTCAATATAGTTTTTGGGTACTGATCTTTTCAGTCTGAGAATGTCTAGTCAAGGGAAGAAAGGCGTTAAGGCTGGTCATGTTGTTAGTGAGGTAATGTCTTTTTAGTGAGGATGCGGGACATACCTGCAATACATTGCCATACAGAACCTGAAGCAGTATAGTTAGATCTTTATCATATTCCCAGAAAATGTTATTTCATTCTGCTGCTGCTGATTTCAATAGCAGTGATCGTGCTTTTAATTTGGGACTGATATTATCAACAGAGCTGATGACATCTAAAATTCCTTCCATTTGTTTAGCTTAGGATTCTGCTGCTGTGCTTTATTTTTTGGCTTTTATCCTCACATCTGTACCAAAATATGTGTCTCAAATGAAGATTTATATGAAATAACTTTACCTGTGACAACAATCAGATTGTAAATGAGATCTGACAAGTCAGAGGGTGGATATTCTGGTTTAATAACTACAATTAATCAATCGATCAATCACTCTATGTCCCTAGGGAAAATGGCACATTATATAGATGCAGTTGCCTTATTGCCTTATTTTATGATCTGTTGCATTGCCCTGGGTGAAGTCCAGGTTCTCTGTGTGATAATCATCTACTCAGAAGTGACAGCAAGTTTAAAATACCACCTTTACCACCTCCCTAAGTTGTTAGGTCGTCAGATTTGATGATATAGTCATGAGTCAGTGCAGATTGTCTAAGCCTCTGTTCTACCCAAAGAAAGTAAGAGAAGTTTTGTTGAGGTTTTCTGAAATTTGACTGTAATAGAGCAAGATAAAAATTAGTATTTTAAGATTTCCTTTATGATTACATACACTTAGTTATATGAACTGATGAATATAGATAGAGAATTAAAGTAGATGGATAATTTAACAGAAACTCCGTCCAGGTGTGTCTTTTGCAGAAATCCTAATTTAGTCTGAATTACAGGTATGGTTATGTTTTGTTCTTAATGTTAAACACATCCTTAAATCCAATTCATTTGTCTTTGATCTTGAAAAGTGATTTCTCGTCATGAAACATTGAAAACCCTGCAGGATGAACTGAAAGGCAGTTTATTCCTGACAGGGAACATTTTGGCCCTTTTTCACTAACTATGAACCCCCAGCTATTTTAACATGACACAGACAGACTCTTTTGTTTGAATGAACCATGTAGAAAACAGCCTGATTAAACAATTACAATTCTGTCTGTATGTATCACCTACAGAGTATTTTCTTCTTGTTTGTGGTTTTTTTTTTTTTTTTTTTTTTCCCTATAGCTTTTTCAGAAATAATATCTTTACCCCTTATTGCAGCTTATCTATTCCGGCATTTTTTCCCTCACCTGGAGAAATAATCCTCTATTTGCAGCAATGTCAGTATCCCCAGGGTAACCAGCTGCGATGTCACAGACAGCAGTGGATTACGATTTCTACTAAAGAATATATATAATTTTCATGACTTAATGTACATATTAATGAGAAACTAGTCTTGCTGTTCATCCAGATAACAACATTAACATCCAGTTGCTTTGAATGTCACGGTACATGAATATAATGAATAATACTTCCCACGATGTGAGCAGTATATTGTTGACAAGATGGTATCCTCAGTTATTCCATTGAGGAATAACTGTTCTTTTGTTATTGTTTAGCTCTGACTTTAATAGATTTAAAGGATAGATAACCAAAAATTAAGTATAAGCAACTGTATTGCTTCAAAGAAGGAAAGATAATGTAGAGTAAGGAAGAACTGTTTCTGAACCATTCCAATTTAGCACTATTTTGTTTTCAGTAACACACAGTGGGTCTTGCAAAAGCAACTTGCAGTTGTCTGCCTTTTAGTTAGGACAGCAGTTCTGATTTTTCTAGGAATATATTTTCTCATATCTTTTCATTAAAAGTATAGTGTGATTTGAAACATTAACCCATTTTGAATGTATGAATTGGAAAATCTACACAAATCAGCATTTCAGAGGAGGGTGTTTTATTACAATAAAGTAAGAAAAGTATATTAAGAATACTAGCGAATAATATAAAAAGATTAAATTTTGTTTTTTCCTGCTTTTATGCAGTTCAAGCCCATTTAAAGTCCAACTGACATTTGAAACTCTCACTCTGAAGTTAAAACCAACAAAACGTTACTGTCACCTGTCAGGGAGTAAATCAGAAATTTAAGGTGTTATTCCTGATTACCAGTTATTTTCCTCAAAAAGATCTTGTGTGGTCACTGAAAAGGAGTCCTGCGAGTATACACATTTAATTTGGTCACCCTTCAGTGTTTTTTTTATCTGAACAAGAATTAACTGATAATTTGTAGCAAGGCTTTCAAAAGATAGAAAGAGAACAGGGATAGTCAGGAGCAAATTAAAGAAGAAACCAGTCCAAACTAGTGTGGACTTTCTGCAGCCTTTTTAAGCTTGCCTATGCACTTAGCCAAGAAATGGTCTGCATTGTGAGTCAGACTCTGTGAGAGATGGCCTGACAGATTGAGTGCCATCTTGGTTGTGTGTTTCTTTCAAAACAGTAGAAGCATCCAAAGGTAGCATAACTATTAGGTGTAATGGAAAACTACCACAACTCAGTACATCTGACATACTAGTTAAAAAAAATTACAGACCAGATAGGATAATCACAATAATTTTCCTTCAATAATTTGAAATTTATATATGTTTGGAATATATACAATATGTACAATAATTTGTGCTCAAGTTTGAGCATGAATTTTGTTGATTTACATCAAGAATGTGGTTTGATCCAGGAGATCAGTAAATAATTTGAAATAAAGGGCAAACTGTTTTTATTAGTTTAGGGGACATCCTCAGAGAAATTATGGTGAGCACTAGCAATATACCCATTGTGTAGAAAATCAGCCAGTAGAAATGTGAAGGTTGAATTCATGATTTCTATGTACGGAACACACCAAATTGTGGCATACTAGAAAGACTTACAAGTGTCTCAAGAACAGAAACTCACTGCAGCAAACAATTTCTCTGACTTTCAAAACAACTTACCTGTGTTACCATAGTATTTGTAGATGCAAGAAAAGTACCTGGACTGAGAGGATGGTTTGCAGAAGGCAAGTTAGTTGATTATTTTACCCTGTGGTTTTGTTAGCTTGGCAAGTTGAATGTGTCAGTTCAGTGGTATGAAGTTTTAACTCTGGAATTTTAATCCCACCTATTTGGGGGTAATTCACAGTTGTTGTCTATGTCCTGCTAGTTAGGTATAGTTGCTTGGATATGCTGTGGGATCCTGTTTCTACTCCTTGAGTCTGCAAATACTATAAGCTGTGCAAGTATTTTTGGTCATGAGTATGTGGAAATAGAGCTAACTCTGAAATTAACCTTCCGTAGACATTCATGAATTAAAACTTGGTTGTATGTGTGTTTTCAGAAAATATCAACAAAGCCATTTAAAAGTAATAAGTGAGTTGCAATGCGTATTGTTACTCTTTTATGAGTGAAGTGATTCATTATGCTTCAGTGGAAGAGTGAAAAGCTGACCAGATTTTTTGACTGGAAGATTTTTCAGGGCATAGATTTCCTCTCCTTTATGAGTTTTTTCTTCTTTTTGAAATAAAGTGAAATGGTGTGTGATTTCTTCTACCTTGAAGGATTTAAGAATCAGCTCATTAGGAAATCCTCATTTTTTTCCCCTCTCTAATCCAAAAATATGCATTCCACAATAAATTATCCTCTAGTCCATAATGAGATTTTTTGAGATTCGACTGCCTAAAGCAGAGCTCTAAAACCTGTTCATTTGTGTAGGTAGGAAATGTCTTTTTCACCCACAGTTTGTTCAGAAGCAGCAAAATATGAAGTAACTTCAGTAAGATATTTGTACATTTAGAAGACAAGAAGATCTCTGAATTAGGCAGGAGTTTTTGTGGTTTTGAATATATTTCAGTAGCCTATTAATTTCTCTGTCTTTAGTCTCAGTAATGCTGTCTAAATGCTAAAGACTTGCTTAATTTGCAAAGGCAATAAAAGCTTCATGTTCGTACTCTTTTCTTAGAGGAGTCGCTGAAGTTTCATTATTTTTATTTTTATGACCCAAAATAACATTTTTGGATGTATATATTGAAATGAAAACCCACTTCAACAGAATATCTATGAGGAGAATTTTCATTGCCTCAGATACTTTCCCTGGATTGTGGCATGTGCCTAGTTTTAAACAACATTTTTTAATATTCTCTATATATGTATGTGTCACACTGCGTGTAGCATGGTTGTTATAAACAGTTCACATCCCTTGGTATAAAACTAACCATTGTGTGTGACCAACCAGACTGCACTGTATATGTAAGAAAATCCTGGATTTACTTAATATGAGAATGGTTTGATCTACTGGTCATAACAAAATTTTCATTATTTTAAACTGTCTGTCATTTACATTAACTAGGATGTGCATAAGAACCATTCTCAACGACTTTGTGTTATTTCAATTAAGTTTTTCTTGGATCAAATCAAATAATGGTAGGATTTGTTGATTTGTAAAACTGCCTTCCCCATATGGATTGGTATGAGATTATCCCACCAGGGGTTTAGTATCCAGGAAATTAAAAAAAATATATCTGAATGACTAAATGTTTTCAAAAGGAGAAAACATCTATGATAATGAAACTGAGTCTATTTTAAAATGCAAGGCCTCCTCTGAAAGCTGGTATTAAGCATACTCAAAGAAAACATTGTGCAGTAAATACTGTGCATTATGATTATGAAACGAGGTCTCATTTAATCCATCAATATTTTGGTATGTTTAATATTTAAAGGGTCTTTTTAAACTGATACTCAGAAAACCCTGGGATGAAATGATTTTGGAAATAACAAAGCATATAAGAATAGAAGATAATTTGGCCTTTATCACTGTATTGTCATTGGTAAAAGAAATTCAACTAGAGCAGTAGTCTGCATATATATGTAATCTTCATCTTTTCAAAATAAAAGAATACATCAGAGCATTTTCCATAATTTTGAGACTTTTACAAATCAAGTGCGTGAGACTGTAATAAATGCAGTTATGCATCCCAAATATATGCCAAATGTGTTTTCTTATTTAATACAAGGAAATGCAGATAGTTGAAGGAGATTTGTTTTTGCTGTAATCAATAGAACCAATTTTAAACAGTACTTACCAAAGCTGAAACACCTTTATTTTATCATAATATAGGAAATGTTCCCTTATCAGCTAGCGTAACCTGAATATATGTTTTTCATATTCTGGACTTAGTTTATAAAATAAAAAGTATTAGAGGAAGAAGATATGTTTTTAAAAAAGGTAATATGACTGTATTGTATGATTTGAAAGAACATCTTTCTGTCAGAGTTGTCTGGGACACTGTTTCATGTGTATCCTGTCTCAGTGTGTGTTACTGTTAGGCTGGGTGCAGGCTGAAAGGCATCCAGAAGGTACTGAGTTGTGTGAAGAAACACAAACTGAAGTTGCACTTTGACCCCTTCTGTGCTCTGCTGTGCACTGTTTCAACACAGTATTTCATAGTACTTACTACTACATACCTTATGCAGATGTTAAATCATATATATAGAAGTTATGATCTATAAAAATTCTAGTAGAAGGCTGATGATTGTTTGCTTTGATAAAGGTCTTAACTACACAGATTTATGGCTTGGGTAGCTCTTACCATGCTAAGTTATGCGTGCATGTGTATACCCAAATAGTCCCCATGTGTATACCAAATAACACCATGGTCAAATTAATATGAAGAGTTTGGCAAATCCCTTATTTGTGCATTGATATTATGGTACGGTCTTTAACTTAGAGTATCACATAATTGCCAGCCTCTCAAATGTATGTTGCTTTAATAGTTATGAGGATATCAGTGCTTTAAGTTGATGTAGAATGTAGGATGTTATCTTCGTCTGCAGAATGTGTCTAGTGAGAAGGCAAGCCACTGCAGTTGAAGTTCACCTTGGAAAACCTCTGCTCTGTCACATGGAGACACATGAATAATTTAACCTATGAATAGAGATCTGCTTAATGTAATACATATAATTAGATAACCAAGTTTGTGTGAATTAGATGACTTGCTATTAGTTCATGGTTATCTCTCAGTAATGTGTTTTTTCAGCTTCTACTCACAGGGGTTAAGACATTAAACTTCTTATTGAATCCAGAGGCCTGTTTTGCAGAATTGCCTTATATTGAGTTATGTAGTATCAGCTGCATCGTTCAAAGTGCCATAGGATGCCAAATACTCAGGAAAAGTGACTAATTTAAAGCAGACTCATAAAATGAGTGTAAACCCTTTACATTTGCAGGGACAATGAACTACAGGGAGAAGTAAAATGCTGTGCATAGCTAGCTTTGGGCAGTAGGATAAATAGTCCAAAGTGAATTCACACATCATTGACAAGCTGCTACTGGTTTGTTTAAATTCTGTGAATGCCTGTGTATCATATTGCTGTCATCCTGTGATAACAGGCTAGACGTACTCTCTGTGTCTCAGTTCTGCACTGGAGATAAGGGAATACTATTTTACATCCTGATAGTAAATTGATTGGTGGCTGTTAGTCACTCAAATGATACAGGGGAAAGTTTCACAGGAAAACAAACAAACAAAACACCAAAAAAACCCAAACAAACAAACCAACCAACCCCAGCAACAACAACAAAAAAACCAACAACTTATGAAAAAATTAATAAAAGGTGTTCAAAGCAGTTTTTTGAAGTGACATGAAAGACCTATGACACCCCATTGAATAATGGAGATAGAATAAAATAAAATACTAATTTTTTTTTTCATTAGGTGAGCATCATCCGTCTTATTTACCAAACAAGTTACAGTCCTGTGGAAAAACTAACATGTGAATCAATGATTGCAGAATTGCAATTGAGTATTAAGTTATCTGAGTTATTGCTGTTCAGTTTTGCTTTCAGCTGAAAACCAGTAGTCCTTCACTGGACTATGGCAATGCTCCTAGTCCATGTCAGACCACAAATTAAAATAGTGTTGCTTAGAACACCTCTGGTGATGGTTTAAACCAACAACTTCTTCTTCTTCTTCTTCTAGTCACCACGTCTCAGGGCATATAATGGTAACCACCCAGATAGCTCAGACCCAGTTCCAGGAACAAGTCTGTGCCCTACATGGCAGCATTGTCAAGGGTGTGTGCTCTGAGCTCTGGTCCTCTCATGAGTAAGAAAAGCTTGGTAGCACTGTCAGCATCAGGCAAAACAATGTCCAATTTTATGAATACACATGTAGATTTTCCAGCCATGATTAAGAACGGAAAGAGAGGAAAACAACCATTTTGTCTGTCCTTGGTTATTTCAGCCTGCCACTAAAAAGTATTACAATAAATTCAATTTATATGTTTGTGAATGTCATAGCATGAATCATACCACTGCTGACAGTTTGAATTGCACATGCTCTCAACTGTTTGGAAGAGCTCTACAGCCTAGAGTGTCACATGTCCTTCCTCAATAGAGGATAATCAGAGTTAATTGTGCCCAATAGTAGCCTATTTATGCAGCAAGTAATTTTTAGAGGTATTTCTTTCATTGATGCACTAGCTACCTTGAGTAAGCTTGCCTTTAATGAGCTCCCCCTCCTAGTAGTTCCTTATCTTTAGTTTGTTTTGTAGACCCTGAAGACTATTTTGTCCCCTGTGTAAGCTTAAACCTGTGATGTGCGTCCCAGATCTCTTCATGTTTATGGTGGTGCATACGTGCTTTTCATTAACAGCAACACGAGAAGAAATAAGGAAAAATAAGTCTACATACCCATTGTCTAGTATTTGACTTGTCTGTTCTCTGTGCCCCCAAACACCACTATTGAAGGCATTCCATCATGCCTAGCATTGGGCCGCTGGGAGAAGCACGAATGTTTCAGCATGGCAAGGGGATGGGAGAAGGCAGATTTTTACACTGGAGTCTGCAGTATAAACTCTTTTTAGTGTCCAAAGAAGACATGAAGGTAAGAGAGTGTTGCATGGCTGTCTGAGTCTCTTTGGGCTTTATGACATGAGAAGACATTATATGGCTTAGGCCTTGGGTTTTTCCCTTTACTGCAGTGGCAGACACCTGTGAAGAGCTGTACCTAGAGCTTTCAAGCAAGCCGTAGAGGGACATTTGAGTATTGGACATGGGGGTACATAAATGTGTACAAATTAGTTACACAGTATGAGATACATAAAGTTTAAATTAATGTAGATGTCTTAACAGAAACTTCAGAAAAACCAGGCCAATTATCTGTACACTGTATAAAGAAATCAAATAGTAAATGGCTTTAAGCATGTAGAGATTGTAAGTTGCCATGCATATTTTTACAAATAATAACATGTATATTGTGAATTCATGCAAAGGTCACTTAGCATTTCCTTTATAAAGAGGAGAGAAAAAAAAGAGATGTCACAACCCTTTTTATATTATTAAAGGCTTTTTTTTGTTTGACTGTTTTCAAATATTTATATACCACTCCGTATTTGGAACTATTTATAGAGTAAAACCCCTGCATTTTTAAACCATTATTTAACTTCAATTTTAATAAGTAAATAAATACAGGAAGCAGGAAATGAAGATTTGGTTGCAGAAGGTGGATTTTGTTTTGAAGATTTTTAAAGTGAAAATGAGCTAAGTATAATAAGAAATCCTGTTTGTCCCTTTGAATATTCTGTTCTGTAGGGTATCAATGAGGAATAGTATAACTCATAGGAAGATTTTAATAATCTGGTCTGGTAAGTAAGACAATTTATAAGTGTATGATATTTGTCCGTAACTACCTTATTTTGATTACCACGTGTTTGATGTTGCAAAATACTGAAGAGTTTATGTATGAAGTTAGTGCTGTTTACTGACAGTGGAGCTTGGCTCTGCATGTTTGTGTAACATTTATGAAAGACTTGGGTTTTTCTGGCAAGTGCTGCTTTGACTGCAGCCTCTGTAAGATCTCTTTGCAAAATCCGTTAGAGCTGCAAACTATGAATGAAATGTTTATACTGGAAGGCTGGAGAACCACATGTTATCTGATAAATGTTCCTTCCATCAGTGGGAATGTGGAAGGGCCTTAACAGCTCTCTGCCTCCGTAAGCTGCAGTATGACTGCTAAGAAACCTAATCAGGGTTTTTCTGTCTGCTAATTGCTGGGATTCTATTTCTGTCAGTGCTTGTAACACCTGCTTGGAAGCAAGTGGATTCATGGCACCTGAAGCTTTGGATAAATTGTTTTCAAATTTCATTGAGATTCTGTATGAACAACCAAGAAAGAAGAGAAAATGCATTTCATTTTTGCAGCAGGTCACTGGAGATGATGACCATTTGAAGCAGCATAATGCTGCCAAGTGATTGGCAGGGAAGAGTGTTTCATTGACAGCAGGTGCTCACTGTAATACTAGGCACAAGTAGTAGTTAACACCCCGAGAGGTGGAGGTAGTTACATAGGAGTGAGTTGCATTATTTTGCTGGCATTGTGGCACCAAGTCAGTTGTGCCTGGTTGATCCTGCATTTTATCAGATAATGAGAACTTGTGTTTCTGAGTCTTGCTGCCACAGGTTTGGACATGCTTTATGTATTTTTGTTCCTTAGTAAAAGAAGGTAATTACAGACAAAAGGCTGACTTTCTGAAGTGACCTCCTGATGTGTGTGAACATGTGTGCAAGACTCTATGTGGGATCTCTCCAGGATCACCAAGTGTAGAAGTGCTGCCTGGGCCAACTAGTCCAAAAGTGACTGTTTAGGCCTGTGGTTTCAGGAGCACTGAGAAAGTTGAGGTCTCTGCTGTGTGGCAACTCACTGCCCATACTGTGTTTAGTTTATAGTGTGTATTTCCACACTGTAAAGAAGAAAGGGTCCCTCTGTGCCATTAAAGGATGTGTATACTTGGATTTTTAAAAAATATTTGGCCACAGCTAGACTGAGGTTGGCAGGTAGCACATAACTCATCAGAAAACGTATGCATGTGTAAGATTTAGTGGATTTTGATTACTGGCTGGACCCACAGTTCTTTCAGTGTTTGGTAATAAAACAAAAATATCTTATTTTGTCTGTAAAGTGGTTTGATGATTATTGAATGTCTTGTGTAAATCATCTGGGGGCCTTTTTGTTCTGCAATATGGATATCTGTAAACTAGGCCATACCAAGCACTACCAGCTATTTCACTAGCTGACAGTCTTGCAGGAAAGAACAAGGTGAGGATGAACATAGAAAATGAATTTTTCTTTTATCCTGCAGGAAGGTTGCCCCTGTCGGGTCTGGGTTTAGCTGTGTGGCTGGGCAGTGGCAGGAGTTTGTGCTTTCTAGTGCTGACTGTTCTGAGATCAAAAGGGTTCAGTTTCTGCTGATGTCAATCTGATTCCTTTTTAGAAGCACTAAATTCAATTTAAAAAAAAAAGACAAACCCAAAACACAGCTTTATGGCATGCTTTACATTAATCTTCGCCTTTGTGATGCAGTGAGCTTTTCTTTTTCTTTTCACTTTTTAATTTGATTATTCATTTTTTCTTTGATTGACTTTAACTTTGTCACCTCTATGTCTCATCAAAACGTGTTTCAGACTTGAGGACAGCTTGACTTCTCCAAGTTCTTTCTTTGAACTTTCAACTCTGGATTTTAATGAGCATCCATCTGATTCTACTCAAGCTGCAGCAGGTTATTACATCTGCTGTGGTACTGATTTAATTGTGTGGCTACATCACTATGCTGAGATTCCTGGAATCTCTGCAATCACTTTGATTTAGTGTATGTTTAAAAATTACAAAAATTTCTAAATTTTTTTTCCCAAGTTAAGGAAAATGTTTTCTAATTCAAGTTGAAACTATAGAAGGAAAAGGGAACATGAGGCAGTGAACGTGTAGTTTACTGATACATTGGTGGTAAGAATTTCAGCTGCAGTGTTACAGAGTTGTGCTTTTCATAACATGACAAAGGATTTTTATTAATTGGCGTATTTGGGTTTAATTTTAATTAGGTATTTGTAGCCTCTTCCCCTTGATTGATTTTAAGTGGTAGCATGTTTCTGGACAGCTACCATTGCAGTGTTTATGCTGCTGGAGGTGTCATGATTTACGTAGCTGAAAATCACATGCCTTTGATAGGGAGGAGTTGCTCTTAAGGCTTTTATTGACAGGAAACCTACAAACATCATTAAGATTCTTTGATGCAAATACCTGTAGTTGATTTTAGCTTCTAAAACTTACAGCTCTATGGAGAAAGTGTTCCTGTTATCACTGAATCCACTGTTTCTCTTCTATTATGATAAAGTCTCACTTTTAGTGTCATTTATATTATTTTCCTAATTCATCTTTGTGGTGTGTGTTTTGTTGTTGAATTTTTTTTTCCTGTATAGTCATTAAGGGCTTTGGATCAAAACAATTATGTCATTAGGTAAAACTAATTTATGGAAAAAATGGTTCATAGGCATAGCACAGATGAAGCAACAGTGTATAGGGAGATTTTTTGGTAGCCTGGTTAAAATTATTTTCTATTTTTCTTTGGAAATAATGGAAAGAAGCTGCTATGTAGCATAAATTAACATACCTTTTGATATAGAAAAAGCCTATGCCTTCCAGTTGTGTTCTAATAAAAAGTCAACATTATGCCCTAAGAAGAGGGCACTGCAAGGTACAAAATCAAAACATTATTATGAAAAATGTCTAAATTTCTCACAGAAATTTCTGGACAATATGGGGATCTCAATTTGAAACAGAGATGCTGTTGAATAGGAAAGAAGGGTAGAAAAATATTATATTCTTTAATGGTGAGATTGAATTCCTTCAATAAAGTACTGAAATTGCTTTTCTAATTGAAGCATCTTCCTCACTTTCTGTGTAGCCAGCCTGCTATGTTAACTATTTCTCTGATATATTTTTAAAGCCGAGGAGTGATTTTAATCACTTTGAATCTCACAGGATTAATTTTGTGTTATGCAGTGATTTACACACAGCCCCCTTTCAGAAATTTCTGTATCTCCTCATTTAATATTTATATCTGAGGATCATATTTTTTTTTTCTCTTTATGAGAATGATGTACAATTTTATTTGACATTTATCTTGATTCAAGGACAGTGTTACTTCATCTTTGCTTGGCTTTGTAATATCTATCATTCAGTGGAAGGGATTGTGTACATCTCTGTAGGAAGGAAACTAATTTCTTTACTTGTAATATAATACTGTTTTAAATGGAAAGATTTTTAATCTTTCTTTACCTGACCCTATGTTGCCGATTATTTTACTTCAGATTCTGGACTAGGAACTGCCAGTTTATTATCCTACATGTTGAAAAGTTGTCTTTCTTTACAGAACATTGGTGATGTATGTCATCTGCTTTCACTCTCTGATGATCTAAAATTCAAATTTTCTATTTCAGCTATGTTTATGTTTTAGTATGTAGCAGTGTTCACATACCTTCTGTTAATTAGACATAATTTACTGTAATAATTTTCTGTGTGGGTTATGATGATTTTTAAGTGTCTCAAGTCCTTTGGTGGAAGGGCATAACATTGAAGGTTTCTTTCTCTTCCAACTTAGGTATACTTGGTTTCCTACGATCACCAGCAAGGTCTCATTTGCTCGCTTTTTCTCCATTGATCTACAGTTCCTATTACATCTGAATTTATAAGAAGTTATATATTTTGCATGTGTTGGATTCTTTGTTTTAGCTAGAACTGTTTTTACCCAAGACTTCAACTTCATCTTTTAGTTGACCAGAAGCTGACCACTAGCAAGTTGTTTGTAGCCATGAGACATCCCATATCATCTTATGCCTGTGCTTTCAAGACCTCCCCTCTCTTCCCATGCCTGTTCTCCTGGATTTTTATTGCAAGGTTATATACATATTACATCCTGCACAGACTATGTGCTTGCTATTATCTGTTAGTCACAGTATGTATATAACAATAGATGGTACATTATCCAGTTGTATAAAACAAAGAAAACCTAAAACTAATAGGGTAATATTCATTGGCTCTTTAGACAGTGCTGTTGCAGCTAACAAGCTAAAGCAAACCTCCAGGCAGTCCCAGTGAAATCTAGACAGTCCTGAAGTGTACTTTGTTAGCTTAATGCAAACCCTGTAACTAGCAATAGCAGCCCCTATTTACTTAGTTGCTAGACTATTCAGAAAATATAAACTGATTTTTTACTTCATAGAAAAAAAGAAAGATTTCTCGTGTTTGAATGAGTTTTGGGACAAATCACTTATGATGTCAAGAGAAGAACACAAAACATCATTTTGTCCTCAGGTCACACATTCTCAAGAGTTTTCACAGTCCCTTTTCAAACTCCCACTCTCCATGCCACAGTTACTCTTTAGTGGTCTCAGCCCAGGCTCTCAGGTGGGAGACAAAGCACAGAAAGCTGCTTGAAGGACACCAGCTGATTGAAGAATCTGAGAAGTGTAATTATGGGAGGAGCAGATGGGCTTGTCCAGATGAGCAAGAGATCTCAGCTCCTCTCCAAGCAGAAGCCATAGTTATGCTCTTGTCTTATCCTCTTAGTCCCAGATTTAGGTTTTGTTTGTGTGCTTTGCTCAGGGTGTAACCACGTCTTCTCTAAAGACAGAAAGGACTTTCTTGCTTTGTATACCTACCACCATATATCTGGGGCAGGGGATCCAGTCAAATGCAGGTGAATTAGACCATTCTTGCTCTGTTTCTTCAGAGTATTCAATCAATTGCTATCAAAGGATAGCAATTGCAATTACATGAAAGACTTGTGTATGTTAGATAAAAATCTTTATTCTATATAACAAAAATGTATTATTTCTCTTATTTGTAGATGAGATTTTTCTCCAGATAATTAGAAGTTATAAATTAAGGGAACTGGTGCCATCACTTCTCAAGCTTTTGGAACAGAACTTTGTTCAGAAATATGCTTTTCCTTTAGAATTGCCAAAAAAGAAATATTGAATTTGTCTTTTGAGGAATACAAGAAAAACTGCATTTTGTTATTTGCCATCTACTGGGAAAAAGATCCACTTCTTTCTCCTCTGAAATAAGCAAGTCTGTTGGTCCCAGAATGTTTTAGGTTTGAACATGTATGCAAGCGAAAAGATCAATTGGGTTATGCAGAAAGTAACAGGATAATCTGAGCTTTCTTAATAGGAAAGTTTCTGAGCATCCAGAAAATTACTCTGCCCTACTAACAAAGATGAATTGTATCATTTAAAGTTCAAGACAACACTTAACCAAATCAGTCACCTGATCGTGAACTCAGCCCTGATGTGGCCCCTCTGCATGCATCATGTGCAGAAGCTGTGCAGGAGACAGAGGCTTTATTCAGTTCAGGGGACTGGCTGAAATATTTCCCTCCCTTGCACTTATGTGTGTTTAGTCTCTTCTTAACCTTTTCCACAAGTGCAACAATTACGTGCTTCATCTCTGACTTTTTACAGTCCTTAAGAGTGAAGTACCTGCTTATGTTAAATGCCTTCTTCTTTCAGAAGTCCAAGTTGGATATTGTACATTACCTTTTAAAGGTTGAAATTATATTGGAACTACCTTTTAAAATCCTCATAACGATTCTTCCAGTTGCTAATGTGTATCTGTACACATCTAAAACTCAAATGCAGAGCATAAGTGCTCTGCATTTAGCTCAAGATACTTCACGCTACTCTTTTTCTAAAGCTTTTTCTTTGATTTCTAGTTTGTATTACCATTGATTTCATGGTTTCTCCACTTCATTTTGTTTTCAATTTATGCAATTTGATTTTAGATTATTTTGAGTGGAGAGCATTAGAAAGCTCTGGAATTGTGCTTCTTACCTATAATGTATACATCTAGCCATGTTGTATTACAGAGATAGATAGAGATTTGATTTTAGTTACTTTAAAAAATATGATCAGAAAATAAGGCAACTCTTGTGATTTTCTGTCCGTTATTTCTAATTAATTGCTTAGACTTGCTGAATGATACGCCTGTTGCTGATGCTTATAATTGCATATTAATCTATTTATTTTCCAAAGTGACTTTAAAATAGAAGTTGCTGTGGAATACTCTGTATGTGTATGAGATGATGCTTTGCAAACTCATGTTGGCAATTCTAAGGAAATTCTATAATTAAATTGATAGACATGGCTAGAAAATATAGTATTCTCCATTTGTGTTTAAACATGAAAGCGAAGAGAATTTTTGATACTACATTGACGTGAAATGTTTGTAATTACATTTCTTTACACTGAATCTGCTTTAAATATTATACCTTTGTTGCCATGCAAGTAGTTGTGAATTCTGGCTAACTTGAGACTGGGAACAAAAGAAGAAATCATACAATTCAGTGCAGAGACAAAAGGGAAGAATTTATACAACTCATTGTAGAAACCACATAAGTGAAGTATTCAACTCCTATTTATCATCAATCCTCTTACAACAATTATTGCGGAAAGAGAACACTTACCTGAATGAGATGTATTTTATATAACATCTGAAATGTTGTTTGCTGTATGACATACAGCATGCATATATGTGTTTGTTTATAGTTTGAAAACTTTCAATTGCAGATATTTGTAAAATCTTTCAAAATCTTGCATAACTAAAGAGGGTGAGTATTCTTCCAATTTTAAGCTTTCCTTCCTTAGGTACAAACAAAACGCCACCACCACAACAAAAAAACCACCAACAACAAACAACTAAAAACCAAACAACAACAACAAAACAAAACCAACCAAACAAACTACCCAAAACCCAACTCTGGTTGTCCCAGGCTGCTGTACTGTACCAATAAAATATGATCTCCATTATAATAACCTACTTTATGAAGATTAAATGGTTTTGCAATTCAAACAAAGTAAAATTGGTTTAAAGCAAAATCAAACACTAGTTTGCTAGTTTAGGATTTGAATAGTGGAATGAGTAATCTTTTCTTATATTGCTATTGTGCACTGGTCAGCCAAGAAGTAATTGCTTTTTATAAGGCAAATTTGCTTTTACTTTTCCAAAGTAATGAAATGAACCTGAAACATTTCCTTTGAAATCAAAGTCACTATCACTCAAATGTCACCAGCACAATTCCATCATATACTTTCGGCGAACACATAATGAGAAAGTAGGGCTTGGAAATGATTGACAGAATTCTATTAGAAAGCTTTACTACACATTCATCCATAATTATCTCTGTTGTAAATCAATAGTAATTTGATTTTTTTCATAGTTATATGTTACTAATATGTACAGAAAGAGACATCTGGAAAGGGAATATTTGGAGAGGAATAGCTTCAAGATGTAAGTTGGAAAACCTGCAAAAGCATTGAGGGAAGATGGTCTGAATTTCATTTTCAGTTTTTTAACACCTAATGAAATTCTGTGCAAAAAAGTATGCTTATTGACACAAGAAGGTCCTAAAATATGCAAAATTATTCAAGGAAAAAAGTAAGACCGAACCAAATCTTTAAACAGATATGCATAAAGGTCTAACAAAGAAATTATTCCCAAGAGTAAAGATATTCAGTTGCATAAAATCAAAGCTTCTTAAGGGAAAAAATATGTCAAATATAGTTTAGCTTCTCTCCAGTCTAATCATCTGTTCAGAAGAGGAGACTTTATCAGTGGTCTGGGAAATGCTTCTTGGGGGCAGAAGGACAAGGAATGTAAATTCAGTCTCTGTGGGAGGGCTCCATGCTTCCAGCAAAATAGAAAGATATTGGAAGGAATGCTGCAGTAGGCACATAGGGTAGAACAGTTTTCAAGCCCATCCCAATGATTCTGATGTATTTCTCATTTTAAACAAGAACAGAGTGAGGGCTATAAAGTTAAGATGTGAATTAAACAAACATGATTTCATGCTAATGTAAAACTATTACGCCATTATCGTGGGAGACTGCATTTAGAGGATATTCTAAAAGTCGCTCAGCAACTGAGGAGGAAAACTGACAAATATAATACCATTATGACAACACTGAAGCCCAGCAGTACAACTCACATGATTTGATGCTTAGCATATTGGGTAAGACTTAAGTGGCAGAAGGGGAGGAGAACGATGCTGTATGCCAAACACAGTTTTAGCTGTGTGAATTACCAATAGCTTGGGAAGCTTCCAGTGACAATGGATAAATCTTGCAAGAACTGAAATGCAAAATGGTAACAGTGGGTGTCTGCTTTATAATGATCAGACCCAAGAACAGAATGACAGTTCTGTAAAGGCTTATTTATATGTAGCAAGAAAAATATATACTTCAATGTGGATATCATGGATATTTTGACATTAAATTTTCATTCTAGAACCTGCATTCAATTAACATGAAAGTAATTTCAAAATGTCTCAACATCCTAGAATACAATTCCTGACTTGGTTGCATGCTGGATATTGCTAATAAAAAAAAAATATTAATTTGGACCTCATCCAGGCTGAAAATGAAGAGACTGTCATAGCTTGCTAAAAAGCATTTTACAGGATTCTGATCACTTAAGAAATGTGATCAAATGAATTAGAAAATTAAATTGGAATAATAGAAGAAAAATGGAAAGTTGGGTAAAATATGAAAGGAGTAGCATAGAAGAGTCTAATGCCACATTTGATACAGAAGACCCCTTTTTATTTTTGAAGAAAACCAGCTCTATTTTAGGGAGAAGTTAGATGCAACTCCATAATGTTAGAAAACTAGGTTTAACCAAAGGAGGAGTACATAAATAGAGAAATTACCAAGTAAGGGTTAAGAATTGCAAGAAGACAGATGACGAGGAACAAAATAATGTAAATATATATATTTATAGATATATATATCTATGGCTGGAAGATTTTGATTAAATGGGTATAGTCCAAACATAAAAAAAAAAAATCTAAGGCTGTAAGGTTTTCATTAAATGAGTGTAGTCCAGTTGTGGTATTGAATCAAATTAATGTACCTGAATAGTGAAACTAGCCTGTTATGTGATATTGAAATGGAATAGATATGTGTAATTGTCAAAACTCAGCTGAGGATGAACTAAATTAAACATCTGTATCACACTCGTGATTGATCATGCAGTTAACAATATATGGAATGTAAATATGTTAAGAAAATGTACATTAAAACATACATAAAACCATTGTGTGGCAAATAATTGAATGAACATGGCAAATGTTACGAAAAATGGAAAGGCATTAAAAAACCCACCTAATTTTCAAAGATTTCTTTTTAAAGAGTGCCTTAAGAAGATCTTCAAAGTTGACATTTTGTTAGGGTTTTTTTTTTCAGAAAAATGAAAAACTTTTCTTTCAAGAGATGAAAAGAAAATTAACACTTTTTCCAAGGGTTATGAGTCAGTTTCAGAGTTTTCATCTTAGCTTCGGTCCATGTATAATAATGGAATCTTTGAGAAAAGGCTTTGAATAATGAACTGTAAGTGGGAAGTTTGATTAATGATTCCTGAAAAGGCTTGATGGAAGATAGATCTTGCCAAGTTGGCTTGGTATAATTTTTGATGTGATTTAGATTGCCTGATCCAGGCAATGGTGTTTTATGTGATAGATTCCTGTAAGCACTTAAGATTTTTGCTTGAGGAAGTGTTAGGATGCTAAGTCATGTTGTGGACCTTGAATAAAGTGAGTTCATAAGTTAGTGATTTTAGGAATCATTGTAATAGTAATAGGCTTTTCAGATTTTTCTCAGTGACCAGAAACATGAAATGACTGAAAGTGATACTGCAGTGACAGAGGTATGTGGGGGAATGATGATTGTGAAATTATACTGGTGCTGATCTATAGTCAGTTGAATGTATGCTGCTGTGGTGATATTACGGATGAAGGATAATATATTTTTAGGTGTTGAAAGAGAAAATCTAAGTTACAAAGATGCTATTTTCACTGCATTTGTCGCTTTTACAGTCAAAGTAAAACAGTGTGTTCAGTTTTGGAGTCAACAGCTCAAAAAAATGATGCCTATAAATTGAGACATGTTCATGAAATGGTGATAGTGGTGGAAAACATGCCTCATGGTGAAAGATAAAGAGTATTGCATGCTGATTGTCAGCAGAAAGAGCGTTAAGGATCAACTTGACCAGTATATAAACATCTCCAGAGCACACACATCCAAAAATACACAATGCTTGGGATTTACTGTTCCACACTTTTTTATCCTTTTTTTTTTTTTCTTTAATTTGAATTGACATTTTCTACAGAAAGAGTAATGAGCCATCTCAGAAACTACTATTCTTTGCTGTTTTTTTTTCCTTTCCTACAGGACCATGGTGTCATTTATAGTTCTACTTCAAAACAATTTGTAGAGAATATTCTATTAATAACATTATTGAGGAATTCACAAAATACAATAATGTTGCAGTGTTCAGTTAATAAAGTACAGTGGGATTTTGTCTGTATCACTGTGCAGCCTGTAGAAGGGCTCAGCACCTGGAGATGCAGGAAAGATGTGAGGCCTGATTTTCCTGTGCTGTGCTCCTTTTGTTAGAAAATGCTGCAAAGTATTGTTCTTTTTGTTTCTGGGGTGTCAGAGAGTCTCTTTTGTTGGAGCTGTCTGTCATTCACCCAGAACGGATGGCTAGTGGTGTCATTATCCTCACTTTCTCCAGACACACAAACTATGGCAGTTGGGAACAGGAGCATCTGATGAAGTTGTGCTGAGGTCATGAGGAAAACCTTCAATGTCCTGCTGAGGAAAACAGCTTCTCCACAGTCCTGCCATTATCAGAAGAAAGAATAAAGACCTGTCTATGTCAGAGTCCTCCTTTTGGCCAAGACAAGGCCATACGCTGTCTGTGTAGCTCTTGCATCCTCACTGTCATCCTTGAACCTCTTTTCACTGACTGAATTGTTAAAACAGGCATGAATTACATGACAAAATTCCCAGGATAAAAAGTAAGTAGACGATGAACAACCTACCTGTGGCTTACTGTTCTCTCTTGTGCTAGTTCTGAGGCTAAGTGTTGTAGTATGAAAAGAGAAGAAACTCTGGTCTTTCTTCCTTTGGTTGGCTTCTTCCTTTGAGAAGCTCATCTAAAATCCGCTGACTTTGTTGGAAGTCTTTTACCTTTTGTTACCAGCTGTTAAGCTATTCCGTAGGTCTAGCAAAAGTATGTGTGTCATATTGATTAATCCCATGACTTGTTCCCATACTCTGTATTAACCTGATATTTACTTCAGTCTGAAGGTACTGTTCATGTGCTTCATGAGAGAGAATGAGAAAAGTAAAATCAGATTTACCACCAACGTTCAGGTAGTTCTGTTTTTACTTTCCTCACTGTGCTTTACAGATTTACCCACTACATTGCACTGAATTGCCAGAACCATCACCCCTGCATTTTTTCTTTTTTAGGGGACAAGAATGTTTGGCAAGAGAGAGTTGAAAGATGCTTTCATAAATATCCATGTTGTTTTCAAGTCTTAACTTTTAGGAAAGTAGAGAAGGAAACTGAAAAATCAAATACAACTTTCTGAACAGAATGCATGTTACAGTCATATTTGCTAAAATGCTGCAAAGAATTTCTGTAGATTTCTTTGCTCTTAAAAAACCAAAAACAAACAAAGAAAAAAAATAACAATAAAAACATTTCATGGTTACTGCATGACCTTGTATTTATGAAGGTCTATGCTGATTAAACCACAGCTAAGAATAAGATTTCTCTTTCTAAAGGGTGCTATCACATTGTCTTGTTTGGTACACATTTTGCCCTTTAATGATAGTTTTATATGTTATAGCATTAAATAAACTGTGACATTTTTCACTACATGTGGATTAAAATAACTTCAGCTGTCTTACAGGTAAGTACAAAGACAGTAACCTGCTGCACGTAGAACAATGTGTGAAATAACAATGCAAGGTACTAGCAGAAATGATCTGATTCATTAACATGCTTGCCAAATATATATAGAGATATTGATATACTTATTTTTCAGAGGAAGAATTAAAACATCAGTGATACGCTGCTGTCAGCAGAGAAGAATCTTCCCCTTTCTATGTTGCTGCAATCAGGATCGGCTCGTTTCCTGGAGTAATCCATCATGTTGATTTACAAGTGCTGCTGCCGTCTGTACCGTGCTAATAGGAAGCTCATGGCATCTGTTCTTGTGCTGATAGTGAGCCAGCAGCATAAACCACATGATTATTAGATGATGTACAATCAGTGGATTAGGGAGGGAAAAGCTGGGCAAGATTCTGGGCAATTTCTGGATCTTGGTCAATGAGCTGGAATTACATGATTTTTTTTTCATAAAAATGCCTCTCACCTCCTGGGTGAGACCGTGCAGTTCTTTAATGTTCAGACTGATTACAGTGTATTGCACGTCCTTGACTGCGTCACAAACCAAACAGGAACATTTCGATTGGTTGGTTGTTTCTTTCCTACAGCTATGTGTGTCTCTGCTGGCTGCATGGGCCTGGCTAACACCACCATAATTAGCTGTAGCCTCTTCACTAATCACCATGAAGATGGATGAAACATGTTGTGCAGACTTCTCCTATTTAATCCTATTCTGTTCTATTTCCTACTGGTTTAATACATGGAGAATTTGATTTCTGAAATGAACAATTTGACTTTGCCATCTCAAAAGAAATCTTTTTCAAATCTCTCTTCTTTTGCCCCCTTTATGGATTTTTTTTTTTCCTTCTAAATTCAGGATGTTGGTATCTTTTATGTGAATGGGAAGCTGCATTTTACTTCTGTCTTCTGTCATTTTTCACTTTTATCTCCATAAAAGTCTCTAATTTGTAAGTTGCAACTTTTTTTTTTTTTTTTTGCAGGTGGTCTGTTCTGTTCAGAAAGACCTTTTGCAAACAACACTGCAAAACAACATTTTAAAGGACCTTAATTTAAATTTCTTTTAAGGAATCAAGGCCATTATTCATTTCTGGATTTTGAATGATGCCTAGTTGATATGAGGTCAGACACTGCTAAGAATATCAGATGCTAAAGTGAGAGCATAGTCATTCAAAGTTCTGTCAGTTCTTTCAAAACTGGTCTTGATGCAGTACATCTCTTTGGTAAATAAATAGCGGGATTAAAATGTGCTTCATGCTCTGTGTGATCCACATTTACCAAAAGAAGTCAGAAGGGTTTACTGCCTTTTTGGGAGCTGGAAACTGTGAGAGCTTAGTACTCCAGCACATGTGCAAGGTCTCTGAGAATTGTTCAGTATCTTAATGATTTACCTGGCTAAGAAACTGTTCTATTTGAGGCATTTCTTGTGTACACAGGCATACTTTGGACCTGAAGTGTTGGATGATTGTTTGTGTCTGCATCTGTTTTCTGTAGCTTTAACTTAAATGATGTTTTTTGAGTGATCTTTGGGTGTTTTGATGCAAGTCAATCATTTTAAATGCCCGTTTGTTCCAGTAGGTTGTAAAATGGGATGGTCTTAAGGAGATCTGATATTAGTGGGTTAGTGGGATTCATAGTATCCTACTCTTCCTAGGGGCAGCAGTGAACTACTGGGTATTACAACCCATGGGTTGTCCTTCTCCAAGTAGCATTTTTTGGTGGTTAGGGTTTGGGCTGTCTACCCCACCCCCCTAGTGTTTGTGATCAGCAAGAAATGTTGCAAGTAAGAAAACATCTGGCAGTACCAATGGCAAAAGCCTGGGATAAATGTGACTGACTCTGACACAGAGATCTCTTAATAATGTATGCCAAGCCTGTGCTGTACTCTAAAAACTTCAGCAATTTCATATAGCTGACAGCTTGTTTAATCTAGATTCCCTTTTTCTGGGAATTAATTTGTGTAGTCTCATGATGAGGAAATGTCTTGTGCAGAGACTAGTCTGCTCAAAATACCTGCAACTTCTATGGCAACAGGAGGGAAACTTCAGGAGATGAGTTCTCTTCAATTTCAACTACAAATTGAATTTACTCGTTGAAGTTACAAGTTACAGGTGTTATGTTCTGTAACAAAACCCACGCTTTGGATTTCTGTTCAACAGCCAGAGAGTACTTAATTCTTTACAACATAAACAGGTAAATGTAAATACAGCAAAGTTTTTTCAGAAAGTAGATGTTTGTCTGCTCTCTATTCAGTCATCTGTCTCGTTAGCTCAACTTTATTGAGAATTCTGGGACAAGATAATTTTATGGTAGAAATTAGCTAAAGCACATGTGTATTCCTCATGTAGTATTTTGAAAACATATCTAGAAACAGTGCAAGTAAAATAAACTGTAGGATCACAGCAATCAGTTTGTTTTATTTGCAGAAATACTCTTAGTACACTGCTAAAGGCTGGGATGTTTAGGGAGATCCCATTGTGGCTAGGTAACTCACTTTTCTAATGAAACTGAGAAATTTGGGTTTTTTTAGTTCATATTGAAATACTTTGGACGTTTTTCAAGGAAATCATGTTGATCCTTTTAAATTAAAAAAAAAAAAACCCAGTTTTCTTTTCAATGGCAACTTTCAGAACTAAAACAAATCTTGAGTTTTTCCCATGAATGAAATCACACTTTCTAACCTTCCTTGTGTTTCAGCCTTCCGTATTTGAATAAAGCCATGTAGAGATGTGTGAAGATAATCTGTCATCTGTCAGATGCTGTCTGACTTGTGTCAGATGCTATTTACTAATTTTGGCAGTTTAGTTAGCATTAACATACAGGGTATATACAAAGGAAGACTAAAGGAGATCATACATGATTCAGCCTGGATTGAAAGGCATAAGAAAATTAAGTATCTTACATTTGAACTATCTCCTCCAGTGCTGTAAATAAAAGAGGAAGCTGGAATTCTTTTGGGACTATTCCCAAGGCTCAGGCTGTCTGAAAATTATGAAAAGATTGCTGCAAGTAACAGACAAAATGGGTACTGCAGTAAGGTATCAACAGCTGCTGGGACCTGGCACATTAGAATCATTCTTGGAATCCTAATTCATCTTTCTACATTTCATTTGTGAATTAGCAAGAAGCTTGAAACCAAACCTGAGCATCTCCTACAAGTAATTTAGTTTTGTTTGCTGGGAAGAGGAAAGATGCTTTTAGATGAAAAACATGTACTTATTAGATGTATGTTTATTTAGGAACCTGAGAACTAAATGTGTTTGTGACTTGTACTCTGGTTTTGGTGATTGTGGTTTTTTTGTTTGTTGTTTTGTTTTGTTTTGCTTTTTAAGAATAACTACTATCTGATGAAAAACAAAAAAATATTTATTGTCATATGTCTTGTTATTTTATATTTCATTATCTTATTTACGTAATTGGTGACAAAAAATACAACAATTTAAATCCTCACTATAATCACAGAATCACAGAATGGTTGGCATTGAAAGGGATGTCTGGAGATCATTTAGACCAACCACCTGCTAAAGCAGGTTCACATAAAGCAGATGATATTTGTTTAGATCACAACAAAGTAACTATTTTCTCATATTTATTATATGGTAATACACCATATAATAAATACATGTTTCCCAGAGAGGTGGTAGATGCCCCATCCCTGGAAACATTCAAGGCCTGGCTGGACTGGGCTCTGAGCAACCTGATCTGGGTGAAGATGTCCCTGCTCATTGCAGGGGGCTTGAACTAGATGATCTTTGATGGTCCCTTCCAACCCAAAATATTCTATGATTCTATATCTTCCATTTACAAATTGCACCACATTAGACAATACCTGGAATCTGCAAAGCATCAAAAATGTGTGGAAAGATGTACAAATAAGTTATCTTGCTACACTACCACTCTTAGGTTTTGATTCAAGTGGCTGGCATTACTGTGGTTCTTTTGGGATCAGACCAGTCAAAAAACACCTACACTGATAACTGCAAATCTTCCTTGTCCTAATGCCTGTGTTCTGCTGCTTAACACTTGAAACCAAACAGCTCCACCTATCTTGCATCTCTTCTCAAAGCTGTGTTCTGCTGCTAAATGACAATTATGAGTTTATGACATAAACTCTACTTGCTTAAAGCCTTTTTTTGAAAGAGAACATAATTTCTAAACTTTGCTTTTTTAAAATCTATAAAGGTTTGGGTTTGGTGTTTGTTTGTGGTGTGTTTTGTTTGTTTGATTGTTTCCCCTGATTTAAATAAAAAGCATGTTTGGCAAAGCAGATATTTGCTATAGTTAAGAAAATTGTATCTCAGAACATTTTATGTAGATGCTTTTGAAGCTGTCTTATAGACGGGGCATTTAAAAGCATATTTTAAAAATTCAGTAGGAACAGGCTGATATATTGCCATACACACCTGTGAAAGCCCCAAACAAAAGCTCCAATTCCTGACTTAGTGTAATGCTAATGTTGTAAGTATAGTCAGTCAGTACAGAATTTGGGCTTTTGCTGAGAGAGAACTTGGCTAGTATTTTGCTGAAGATGCAAATATTTTTAATAATAAGCATCACAGAATAACTTAATAACAGATGTGTCATATAACAAATCTTGTTTTCTGAAGGAAGTGTTTCAAGAGCCTAGAGTTGAAACTTCTGGGTTTTTTTAATTTGGTGCACAAAAGGGCATGTGAAGACAGGAGAATCCATAAATAATGCTAGGTCCTAGGCAGCCTGCCGTTCCGACAGCGTATTTTATAAACAACCATAAATAACACTCACTGCAGCATATCAGAGACAATTACACCATGCCATCAGCACCATTGTTCTGATTTACTGGGGTCTTTGAAGAAAGAAATACTCACCTGTCATGCCAAACTGCAAAGCTCTAATGTGGCTGATATTTTTTTCTTGGGGTTCATTATGTTTGGCTCTTATTTTCTATGATATTCTGCGTGTTTTGTATTTCAAAATACAGCCAAGAGCAAACATCTTTTGTTGTTGTTGTTGTTGTTGTTGTTTTTGTTGGGATCTTAATGCCTGAAATAATGCTCTTACAAGAAGAGTGTAACTGTTTTTCTTCTGACTCTTCTGAGTCAAATAATTTTGTTTTGTTTTGGAAGTGGTTCAAGGAGCAGCAGCAAAATAACACAGGATTGGAAGGATGATGAAAAAATTGCAGGGCCTGCGGACAGGAGAAGCTTCCTAGGAGCGTGTTTCTGTGATGCACTACAGTGAGGCTTGGGTGTCTTTCTAGAGGAGAAGTGGCGTGATACAGTCAGCAGAACAGTAGATTGGCTGGTAGGTTCTGCAGCAACAGATGCCAAATAGCTTAATTGGTAAATGGGAAGGTTTTCTAAAAAGGGCACAAATTCCTGTCAGACATTAGTAGAAATTAGAACAACCAGTTTTAGAAACCTTAACATTGTCACCAAAAGTAGAAATGTCTAGCCCTGTTAACTTGGATATCTAGTACTTTGAGACTCACTGACCTTGTATAATTTTTTAGAGGAAAAAGTGCATGGAAATTCTGTATGTTTTTCGTGAGTTAG
The DNA here is from genome assembly GCF_963082525.1 of Nesoenas mayeri. Lineage (NCBI taxonomy): Eukaryota > Metazoa > Chordata > Aves > Columbiformes > Columbidae > Nesoenas > Nesoenas mayeri. The sequence continues at coordinate 15,336,195 of NC_137554.1, read as the reverse complement.
GAGGTCAAACAAAAGTGTAGAAGTTACATATGGTATGGTGATCCAACAGGTGATGTCCGTGCTCTCATTTTTCCCTAGTGTTAGGAATGTGTAGGCTTGAGTTGTTTATGTCTGCTTTGCCATCTATGTGAGTCTTGTTTAGGTATAGTTCAACTTCTTAACAAGAGGAAGCTTGACCTGGCAACCTGGTCAGAATGCAGGTTAAAAAATTTGTTTGGTTCACTTCTGCTTCCACAGAGGCATGTAGTCTTTGGCCAATGTTTTGAAAAGCTCTGTAATGTCCTACATAATTTAAAAAGCTGTATTTCTCAGGTGAGTTAGTTTTATTCTATAGTTCAAAAAGCATTCAAAGAAGGGGTTTGGAAAACTGAAGAGTGTTATCTAATGCCACTGTATTTCAAAGATGATGCTGTACTTCTGGAGTGAATAATAATAATAAAAAAGCAGCTATTATTTAGCTAACCCACAGCATGCAAAACTTGGAAACCACAGTTTCATGATTTATGGACACTTTTGACAAAACAAGATGATCTGTCTTAAAGGAAGTATGTATCAGTAAAAAGTATAATTTAGCAAATTAATGCAAATAGATAGCTGTTAGATGGTAGCCATTGGGAGTAGAAGTAATATTGCATGGAAAGTTTCATGAGTTTTGTGTGTAATGGATAGTGGGTTACTTTGAACTGTCTGGTTTGTACAGAAGTACCCGTATTTTCTGAAGTTTGAGCCTTCTTGTAAATGTAAAACCATTATTTCACTTTGTAAAACAATGATCATGAAACACTTCCTTGCAAATAGTGTTTACTTTATCACTTGCTAAACATGTTGAGTTCTGCCTAATTATTTTACACATATTGCAGATTTCTGCAGTTGCAATAAAATATTTGTGGTATTGACTGATTAGAATGAAAAGCTACTAAAAATACTATCTGAGGAATGATAGTGCTGAAAGTTAGTTTGACCAATGAAATGGGACAGATTCACATGCCTTGACAAAAGAGAATCCTGGATAATTACCAAGATGCACTTGGGCTTGTTCTTTTGGATTCTTCTGTGATTACAAGAGAAACTCATCAGTTCTGATAAGAGGCTTGGCCGTCTTCTGCCTTTGCAGGCTGTTTTTTGACAAGGTGGGCCAATATAAATTGGCGATATGCAAGATCTTTTTGAAAACTCACAGGATTTATGATTAGAGACCTGGTGCCATACTTTTTTTTTTTTTTTTCATTCCACATGCTGCTGTGTGCACTAGAATGCCAGCTTCAATTGTGCAAGATACTCCCATAGGACTTTTCCAGTACACTCAGTGTTTAATCTTTTATAAGACTCGTCCAGCAGATGGCTTCTGCATTGTGCATATTCTTTGTAATTTCTATGAACACAAACATTTAATCACTTACCTCTGAAACAAATCCAGTGTTCCTTACCGCTTTCTATCAAAGCTTCTAATTCAAGGAGGCTTTTGACAACTTCTTGCTTCCAAAATGGCTCTTTGTCTATGGAAATCCAGGAGCTGACCTTTTATATTGAAATAAAATCCCATGCAGATGTAACTCAGCTGACAATTAGTTGTCAGAAGTAACTGAGTAGAGTCCAGCCACCTCTGGATTCACTGGCTCACTAGGCTATATCTAAGTGAATTAATTCAGATCGGATATGTACAGATTCCCTAGCTCAAAAAATAATTAAATAATAATTAAAAAATTAGGCAGGCAGTTCTTATTCTCTGTAGAATCTTAAAGTCCAAATCAGAAATCCATACTGCTAAAAATTATGTAGTAGTTATTAAAATTAATACCAGGAAACCTAAGAGAAAGATGTGAATTTTACATAGATACAAAAAAGAAAATCCTTTGTCCCCTGATTATGGCAAAAATGATTCTAAAAACAGTCTCTTTGTGTTATACTGATGTGAATGATGTTCTAGTGAAAATTATGTGTTAAGGTATGGTGTTGCCTAGAAAAATGTCAGAACTGCCTGTGGGAAGTGCAAATCATTGAAGAAATTGATTGTAATTTTTTTGACAGATGAATTCTGGAGAAGAGAAGAAATGTTAAAGAGAGAAAAAGGCAAATCAAGTGTCTGTCTTATATAGTACTGTATTCTGGCTCAGACATTTTTTCAGAACCAGGGCTACCTGGCTAATGCTTAATTAGGGATTAAGAAAATAGGCTGCAATTCCAAAACAATGCCAATTTTGTTGGTAGAATGGAATAAATTAAAGTGTTTGTCTCGTTTTCCTTGTGTGCTCAAAGTCCAAATTTAGCATGTTTTAAAGACTTTTTAAATTTTGTTGCTGTTAATATTACAGAAGTTGAAGAAGTGTAAATGTCAAATTATACTCATTTACCCTTGCTAATAGGAGGGAAATGTATTCATGTTGTAGTAGGAATGCAATAACTCTATATGGTCGTAGCAGTTTTTCCTTACTTGTTCTCATTTTGTTTTGTTTATAAAGATTCAAGAGGGTCTTGCCCTGGATATCTTTGTCCAGCATATTTTATTTATGATAGATCTTTCCATATTCAAAACAATAGGCAGACTTCTTAAAATATTGTATTGTTATTTCATCCCAAGAAATAGGGCAAGAAAATTTTGTGAAAGTTCTTTTTAAACTGTATTTTTGCAAACTGAAATGCTTAGTAAACTTACAGTATTACAGAATCATATTTAATATCAATCTTTTAAATTTTATTTCTACTTTGCAGCTGCTTTTCTTTTGCTTAATAATAGCATGAACAGAGTTTGATATTTTACTAATTTAGCAAGAATCACATATGCAAGTTGTTAAATATATTGAACATTTTAAAAGTTTATTTTAGTGGAGTAAGCAGGATCCTGGAGTAGAGAGTAGGAAATGAATTCTGTAATCTTACCCAGCGCATACAGGGTCACAATTTTTATTTTTACTATGGTAGTGTCAAAGGATCCTATTTTTCAGAAAAATCTTATGACAAAGTGGGACTGGCAAGGTGTGGGAGGAGAAAACAGAAGAGAATAGCTAAAATATAGTTGAATTAGACAAATACAATCCTTTTTCAATTCTGCATATTCTGGGTACTTGCATCGCATGGCAAACTTAAGTTTTATGTTACATTTAGTCCCTTTTTAGTTTTCCTTACAGAAAAGCCCCTTCGCAGTTACTTTGTGATTACTTGCTGCTGCGCCCTAACTTCTTTTAGATGTCCTTGTCCTGGTTTACAGAATTTGGGACATCAGTATTAGCTGTGATGATGTAATGTGACATTCCACTGAATCTTGGAAGAAGTGCTTTTTCAACTGAGCGTCCATTTCATGCAGCACTTCTACCATTCAGTAACTTTTATTGGTGCCTGTCATTGCCTGATCTGAATGTCTCTCCTCTGTCGTGCCTGTTCCCTCTAACTTCTTAGTAATTTAAATTTACAGAGAGGCCAAGAAGGCTTTTTCGTTTGTGTTTTCGTTTGTTTAATCTAGGCAAGTTATTATGTAACGAGAATCTAAGTACTGATGCAAGAAGTACCTTGAAAGAGAAGGATGCTGTCAGTTGGCCCTGTAAGGCTGAAGTTGAAGGGTGTAAAGGAACACCAGGACCAAAGCGAGGAGTGAGTGTGGGCTTTTCTAAAGCACCCTCCTATCGGGGGGCTGAGCGTCACAGTGGGTGCTTTAACCCAAATGCTAACCCCTTCTCGAAGGACTAAAAAGTTACAAGAACTTCTGATCCTGTTTATGAAACATTAACTGTATTTAAAGCAAATCCTTTGATGCTCATTGCTGCTCAGGTCACTGTAAATATAAAAGGTGGAGGAATGGAAGAAGGTGAAAGATGGTGAAATGTACAAGCAAAGGTGCTATGAGAGCTGTGACTGCCAATGTGCAAGGTCCTGCTGCAGTGCCTGAATAACCAGAATGTGAGAAATACTGACACTAACTGCTCCGTTAAACTAAAATAGATTGGGCAACGATACAGATCACCGGTAGAACTGGCAGAATAGGTCAAATAAGCAGGGATAATTTTGAGAGCTGAGCAGGTGGTGAAAAGGGACGTCAAAACGCAGAAGGGGGGAAATAGCAGGTTTTTAAATAGAGCAATATGTACTGCTCTCAGAACGTAAGTAGTCCTAACTAGACAGGATAGAGTTAACCTAGAAGGTCAGAAATTAACCTTATAATAAGTGCTTTTAATTCATGTGTTGAAAAGTGTGTCTTTGAAGTGTAAATGAGAAGGAAAAAAAAAAAAAGAATTGTGAAATCTATGTGTAAGTATCATGACTACCACCAATGTTAAAACGAAGTCTGAAATAAAGGAGAGATGGAGACAAAGGTTAACAAATGAGAATAGATTATTAATAAACAGGTTTTAAGAATATTGAGTAAAATTTATGAAATAACAGTAAAGCACTTAGTAATAGACATTTCAGATACAAAAATACTAAATAGCCTTACTAACACCAGAAAATCTTATGGTGGGAGATACTTTGTGCTGGATAACTAAGGTGGGTGTTGATAAAATCTTAACTACTTTTTTCTTTCATTCATATCACGGAAAAGTACTCCAGTCCAACCATTTGACTATCATTAGTTATATATTGTTTAACTTTGTGTTAACCGTTTTTAATTTTGTTTCATTAGCTAATATGCATATTTGAAAAAAAGAAAGCTAGAAAGGTTTTTCAAGGTCAGTTGTCATGGCTGAAGTTAAAGTCAGAGAAAAATATGCATAAGGAATATGTAATAAGGAAGAATAGCTCCAGTTTCAGGTGATTCTGTTTCCAGACAAGAGCAACCTTGTTCCCTTTGGCTGAGGGTAGATATTTCTCCCATAATTAATAATGAAAATAATTAGTAGATCACCAATGTACAAAGTCTATTTTTGTAATATTTTGTATATAATCTATAAATGCATTAAATTTGTTGTGTCTATAAAATAATATTCTCAGATCTATAAGACACAAAGGTGAATTGATCAAATATTTAAAAAATATATTACTTGAGAGTTTGTGGGTTTCTTTTTGTTTTTTAACATACTAGCAAGTGCAGCTCTCTAACAACAGGACTTCACTTTATGCTGTCCTGAGGATATTCTGAGATATATAGTGATTAACAAATGGTGTGGAAATTCTCAATTATGGAAATATCAAAATACTACTTACATATATGGTATTTAATTACTTTTTAGTTTGATAGAAAAGATTCTTTTTCTTAGAAAAGGTCTGATTTGGCAATTTTAGAAACGTGTTATAGTGTTTCTGAGATACGTATTTATGAAAGCAAGCTACCCGCCAAATGAAATGATCCAAACTGTCTCTAGAGAATCTGCCAGGAAAGAGCAGCTTAATTTATGCATGTTATATATGAAAGTATTCATTTTCAAACTTCAGGCAATTTCTTAGATCAAAACTTGGCCAAATGTGGTTATGAAATTGGTATTTTCTAATCAACCCATAACCATATATGTGGAAACTAATTATATTTGTATATTTGCTCAGTGCTTAGAAATTGTTATAAACTAACTTATTGATTATGGTTTGCCTTATCATAAGTGTTTTTGTTAAAAGATGTGATTTTAATTATACTACACCCTTACAAGTAAGACTATGGTTTGCAACAACTGCAAGAATTTTGAGTTTAACTTTACAACCTATAGTTGTAAGTTCTACAATTGTACTTTTTTTGCTGATTGTGAAAATTGCATTGGCTATAAAAATCAGTCACTTCCCAGGTGCAGTAATGGCCATGCAGGGTGCTAAGGAAATGTGAGCCTCAGACCTATGCAGGTTGTCACGAGACAAGACTGCACAGCAAAAGCCAGCAGACCAGAAAGGTATATTGCTCGTTTTAGATCTAGGAACCTTGAGGGGTTATAGAGTTTGCAACATCTTTGCTGCACTCCTGAGTGATGGTCTGTGGTTCATTGACTATGAAGAGGGGATTAGAAGCTCGGTATTTTTGCCATGGCCAGATGAATGCTATAGGTTTGCATTGTCCTGGCAGAGCAGTGCCCTGAGACTTGTGACCAGAGCTGGCTGGGACTTGTTTCCTTATGTCCAGCAGCCTTGTGTCTGTGGTCTCCCTAGCTGTAGCTTCAGCTATGTGAGTACCAGAGCTGGGAAAGGGTTGGCAGCCCTGGGATGTTGATGCATCACAGCTCCAAGGTCAGTGGTTGACAACCTGTGTCCTGGTATCAGCCGAGGCTGGGGAAGGTGCATGTGCTGGCATCCAGTGGGAAGGAAGCAGAAAGTGGTAAGAATGTGTAAAACTAACCCAAGTGTAACTAATACTTCCCTGCCCAGGGAAGAGACCTTCCTTCCATGCCCCTTCCTCCATCCTATAAACATCACATTCATCCTGGCAAGGACCTCAGTGCACTGGTGACTCACTTGCTTTAACACCAGGCTGGTGAGCCTGTATGAAACTCTGTGTTGCTCTTCTAGCAGGATTTAAAACAGCTTACATGTGGTTTAGGCACTTCATCAAAAGCTCTGGTTGTGACATTGTGTTATTGTACACGTCTTGATGTGATTAACTTTTTTTTTTTTTTTGATTCTTCACTAAGTATTGCCTTAAACTTATAGGAAATACAGCACAGACTGACAGGGTGAATGTGCTACCTTGGATGTCTAGAAAGGGAAAAGTTCTGTTAGGATGGCAGATTGTATCCTAGCTCATTCTCTATCCCGTGTATACATTGAAAACTTTATCAAACTCTTGAAATTGAATTTTTTGCCTGGCTTATAGGGGATTAATTTTAAGTAACTCCTTGGGTATACAATTCCCCATGAGTTAAATATGCACATAGGGGTTCTTATGACTTATAGAATGCTCTCAACAGAAGTGCCAAAGGCTTTAACGACATCCAAGGTACACATTATACTCTTAATTGCTGTTCTGTGCTGCTGTGGACAGATGCCTCTCTATAGTTTCTGACAGAGGAAAATTTATCTTGGGAGGAGATAGCCAGGTTAAACGCTTGGTGTCCTTCCTTTGGTAGAAGTTCTGTCTCTTCCCTGAACATACATTCCTTAGAATAAATATATTGTCTATACTTCTACATTTTAAACATTTAAAGGATGATTGTGACAGCTGACAATGGAAAGATCTGCTTTTGGTCTAGCATCAAAATTCAAAATCAAAGAAAAACTTAAAGTAATTCACAAGGTCAGTGTAAGAATTGATTTACTGTTTGAAGAATGCATTGAAATGTCTGATTCTGTGCTATTAGGAGGATCAGGTCTCATAACAGCTGTTTTATTAGCTGGATTTGTGTTCAAACATAAGACATCTCAAGTGAAATTTCAGGATATGTTATTTGAGCGTGTGCTTAAAATGAGTCTTTACCAAGTAGGTATGCTTTTCTAAATAACCTTGCATGATGTTTACTCCTTCCTTCTTTCTACATTAATTTTTAATATCTTCATGCTTATTTCCTGTTTTTAAGCTGAGACTCAGATTTTTGGGCAGCTTCCTCACTGATGGCTCAAGTTTGCAAGAAAATGAAGGCTGCCACCTTCCTTTGCACTGCTGTGATTCAGGGACATCCACCTGTATGTGGGTATGTATTTATTTTATAGGAAATAATCCTTTTTTTTTCTTTTTCTTTTTTCCTTGTCCTGGGCCATCATGCCACAGTCAGACACATCCTTTACTTTTGCCTGTGACTCTCTGCCTGACAGCTGCTCCAGAAAGCACCGCATGGTCTGCTCTGCTGCACAGCCGGGCTGGAGTGAAGAGATGAAATTGAGATTTACATTTCTGTCTCCCCTCATAAATTGCCTTGTTATGTAAGAGTTTTTGCCCAGTTCTTCCATCTCCTCCTTATTTTTTGCAAAATGAGAAAAAAACCCCAGTTGTTAGGATGCATGCGTCAGGGCCCTGAGGACACTAATAGACCATAATGGCCATGAGGAGCTTCACCTGGGGCCCCCAGCAGGGCCTGTTAGCTGAGCCCTGGGCCCCCAGCACCCGCCTTGGTGGTGCCCACAGGACCAGGGTCCCCAGCTTGCCAGCCCTGTGGTCTGGACCCCCACCCCGGCATGGTTTCCCAGCTTGACCTCATCTCCATGGACCTGCCCAGTGATCACTGCACCACAGCTCAACCCTGACCCACAGAGTGACTGCTCAGCTTGACCTTGGTCCTCCCTCCCTACTGTCTCATGAGTTGGGCTGGTGGCCGGAGCTGGCCACCATCTCTGGGGCTGCCCTACCCGCCACATGGGTGTTTGCAGCCTTGGCCTACTGCACTGCCTGCTGCTCAAAGTGCGAAAGTAAATTGTTAAATATTGCCATGTATTTAGTCAGAAAATGTGGTATAGGAGGGAATTTGGTTAGGGAAGAGAATTGCTTAGTTGCCATTTGAGTATTAGCATCTATGTTTAAATCAAGCAAATTTATTACCAGCTAGTTATAAACTTAGTGAAACTGAAAAATACAGGCTTGTGATTGTACCACAAATATGCTAACCGAGGTCCTGACACACAAGGAGTGTTTTTTAGAGGGATTAATTAATGTGAGAATAGTGTTCTTCCTGGTGGAAGAGAAAGCTGATTTATAGCTTCAGGAATCGGTCTCAGCTGAGGAATACGTTATCTGTTTGCAGATCAGCAAAGTGTGTTATGCCATTAGGTCAGGAGTGGCCAACTTCATTCACTTCTGGTACCGAGCACTCTAATTAGAGGAACCTTCCTGAAACTTTTGGCATCCTGAAAATTGCTCTAGGGTAGTATGAATTTGCAGCATCCTGGATGAGATAAGTTCCAGGGTTCTGGTTTCCTAGATGAAAAATAAATTTCTCAAAGCAGTGAATCACAATTATGAACAACCATGCGGCAGTTATTGACAATCCCTCCAGAATATGCTGTACAGTGACAAGATACTTTCTTCTTCTAATAAGGCCTAACATGACATAAGGTTCCATCTGAAGGACCTTTCTTGCTTTATTAATCTCATTATGACCACTTGAATTGCTACATCCTCTGTAATGATTAAAACATTTGACTCCCAAGTGTGACATTATAATGAGGATGGAGTTCATAGAATAAGGCATTGTATTATTCTGCAAGGGCTGTCAGCAAATGGAAATATAAATCAAACTCCTTGGTGTAATTTCCCTACTGTCTCCACAGAAGAGCAAACTCAAATATTTTACATACACGCCTATATCTGCAGGTTTCTGAATCCAGCTAGGAATGGACAGCATGGAAGATGTATTTTTGCATATTTAAATCTGAAAAAATATAGATGCCTTGAGCACCAAGTTTAAAAGGAGCATGGTTTACTTAGAGTTATGTGAATTGCCAAGCTGAACCTGACCACTTGCAATGTGGTCAGAGGGCAGTATACCCTCCTCTTCCCACCATGTGTATGTTTTTTGGGAAAGATTGGGGCTGAGTGTGCTAGCAAAATTCCAGTTTGACAAATTATATATTTTCTCTTGTTCCCTGCACTTCTCCTATACTTGACAATTTTTAACTGTTCTCTGTTTTCTTGAATGTACCATTGCTCAGTGGGAGTACGTAATTATGAAAACATGTTTCTGAGTATGTATTTAAAAAAAGAAATCTTCATCTGTTATTCAAAAAAACTACAAAATTCTGTATGAAATTTGGAATCCATCTTGTTTGGAACAAGGTGGAAATGAAACAGAAGAAAGGAAATAAAAATTGCCATTCTTCAGCATAATGTTCTAGAATAAAAAAGCATGACACATGTTGGTCAAGCAGTCCTCAGGACTGCTTGAAATGAATTAGTAACTGGAACTGAGACTAACAGTTTTATTTTAGGTCTTGACTGTTCTTTCAGCTTGGTGGAAGTAGTTTTGTTATTTCTCATAGAATGAGTTAATCCAGCATTTTCCTGGTTCAGGAGAAATTTCTGTGGGTGCAATTGCTGCCTTAAAAGCTTTCAGCCTTGGCTCTACTCAGCATGATTTTCTGTCAGCAGTCCATTTTTCTCAGCACCAAAAACCCAGAGACTTCAATTAAGTGGGTATTTAGTTTCTTTTTTATGCTCTTCTTTTTGGTCTAATTACCTGTCTAATGGATACATCCTGTTCCCCAAGCTATGTGTTGTTTCCTAATCTTGGTGAAAGCAGGAAGGGAGCATAACAGAATACTATATAATTAGTGGAAAAAAGATTGTTATTTGCAGGAGAAACTCCTGCTTTTGAAACCTCCTGGGAGATATTCTCCAGGTGATCAGGGAGCTTGGGGATATTTGTTTTGGGTAAAATTGATCTACAACAGACTTTGTCTAAGGCTAGAAACTTGCTGTCCTTTCAGATAGTCTTTGTTCCAAATTAGCTTTTTACTATTTGGACTTTGAATTAGTCCAGTCTTGCTCAGACTTCTGCCTTTGCCTTGCTATTTGCAAAATTCGGCTGTTCAAAAATATTAAGGGCATGGTACAAAAATGTTTTCAATAGGTAAGTAGAATCTGATAGGTAAGTGGAATCTAATTGTCGATGAGGCAGAGAAACCACCATCCTGTCATCTTGGGTTTGGTCTTGTCAGAGGCAGTGTGTAAGAATGCTAGAAAAACCAATCAGAACATCATTTTCAGCATGCCTGAGCACTTCATACTGTATGTACTACAAAAGAATGTAAAAGACACTTACTCTTTCCCCTGCCCCTGATTACTAAGGTAAAAACATAGAAGCAAAAGGATAGATTCTGATCAGCTATTACAAGAAAGCTAGAAAAAATGCTGAGGTAATATACTAAGAGATTTTTTTTGAGGATCATTTCTACTATGAATTATTTGTTTTATAAGGTCACTTCCTTATGATGCTCTTTGAGAGCATCTTATGCACTGAACTAAAAATAATTTCCTTTATTTATTGCATGGAAGGAATTGTGAGCTTTTGGAAGCTATATCTTTTGGTAATTATATCATTGTCATTCAGGTGTCAAGCTAACTGAATTTTCCACTTGGTCTAGGATTGGTTAGAATTTTATTCTCATTAGTCTTGTTAAAAAAGAGCCAACAGTTGCACCAGGAGGGATCATATTCTTCTCGATGTTCTTTAAAAATGTAACAGCTTCAGGTCATTGCAATACATGTGTGTGACACAGAAATACTTTATCACTGTAAATTGGGCTAAGGCTGACTGTTCTGGTTTGAGACGTTAACTCAAATGTCAACAGTGAGCCTGACTTTCATATTTCTGCATAATTTTCATGTTCCATTTTAATTTCATCCTTACTATTAAAAAAAGTTCTGCTTTGTCCTGTAGTACAGAAATCCATACGTGATATATAAGGCAGCCATAGTCTTGTCAAGAAGACAAGAAAGCTTTTGTTTGGTTTCTAGGGTAAAGTTTTCAGAAGGAAAATCATGGATGGAATAAGGGGGGTCTAAGCTTCATTTTTCTGTACTCATTTCTTAGTTGGCAGTTCAGCCTAAAGTTCTAACTGCACTGGCACAAAACTAGGGTGACAACTGGTCTTACACTTGGAGTTTAGAAAAAAGAGGGACTCCAGGCTCAAAATTATTTGTTGCTGTTGTGGATTATTTTTTTTCCCAAGAGGACAAAAGATGATGACCATTTGACATGTGTCCTAGAAGCTGATGAAGATATATCTATCATCAGCAACCAAAATCAGATAAAACTGAGCAATCCAAGGTATGTTGATCTGATTGTATGGGAATGGATGTATATTAAGATTGTAAGGGTAGTGTTTTCTTACTTTATTGTGACTTAGTATCTCTTATCTGAAATGATCAGACATAGTAGACAAAAGAGAATTTTAATTTATAATTTCAAGAAAAAATAGCTAAAATGGGGAAATGAAATTATTCTGTGCATTATTCGCGAATGGTGAAAAAGGTTTTACATAGTGCTTTTTTAATTCTATTCATACAGTAAGATATCTCTTAAAAATGTTTTCAGGTGTTTCATTGCCAGTAGTCAGTTCTGATTTCTGCCAAAAGCTGCTACAAGCCATTGGCTGCTATAGACTTATTTCTATAAGGTATTACTTTAATTAGCTCTTTTTTCCAAATAATGTAGGCTGTTTCTATATTAATAGAGCTCTACTTCTAGTTTGTTACTGTCCTTACTATTTAATGGTTGTTCAGTCCTAACCAAAATACTGAAATTGTTAGATGGATAAACATGCTTGTAAGTGAACAGAGTACCTTGGAAGTATTGAAAGAGTGTAATGTATACACATAGCACTGTGCGTATAATGCAATGTCATAGAAGTGTTAGTACAGTGCCATTTTAAGACAGTGCCAGATGCCAGAGGCACACATTTGCTATTTAGCTAGTCCTGTTAGATAGGCAGTTGTGGACTTGTGGCAAGTGTCCTGCTAATACAACTCCTGCACCTTAACTTTTTTTTTTTTGAGGACATAATTTATCTAACACATATTTCTCAACATCACTGATCTAAAGACACTTCAGGAGTCTAAAAAGACAAGAATAGTAAAGCTGATGATGAGAAAAGGAGTGAAGACCAGGTGATTTGTTTATATTTACATGACACTGGTATTCAGATGGAGTATTTTATGAATCCATTATACACCTTTAAAAATGGACTGCAAAAGGCTTCTTCAAATAAAGATTAAAAACCACAAACCAAAAAATCCCCAAAAAGCCACCAGATTCTTTCTGACAATTTTGCAAACATCAGTGTACAGTGTATAGGAGACACTTCCACTTCATGTTCAAGTAGTTTTACTTGTGGGAGACTGTGGATTTGTCCTTGCACTGTCCAGGAAAACCATATTTAATATTCCAGGTATATTTCTGCTGGTTTAGGGCTGAGTTTCCACATGTGCTGTCAGTGGTGACAGGAGCATGTGAGTGGAACGGGTTGTTTTGTGTTACTATTCTAAGGAATAGTTCAGTTTACTGTAGTATTCTACTGTTTGTAAGTTCATAGAAATAGACATACTTTTAGCAAGAAAACAGAATATGATGGGTCAACTTGTTAAATTGTTGGTTTTGAAGATACACTTTCCTTAGAGAGAGGGATAAGTTTTACTTGGGTAATGTCACAACAGCATGCCATTCTTTGTAAGGCAGGAATATGGTAATGACCACCAAGAGAAAATTAATGTGAGAACAAGAGGGTGGTGTTGGTATTTTTATAAGTTACTTGAAAAGACTTCTTACTAGGAAAATTCATAGCTGTAGTATTTTCATCTGAGACTGACCAGACCACACGAGGTTATATTCTAAAAGTTTAAAGTTATGTATTTAAACATATGCGTCCTCATTGTTTGCAAACAGTTTGCTTACACTTGGGAGACTTTGCTCTGTGCATAATTACATATACAATATTTTGAAATTGTGAAGATAGCAAACATTCTAAATATGCAATTTGGATTTTAAAATTGCTTGGAGGAAAATGTTTTTTTTTATATCTATCTATCTGTCTATCTATCTTCCCCTAATTTCTGCCATGGGCCTAAAATTACATCAGCTATACTGTGTATTCATAAAAACTATTTATCTAGCCTTTTCATAAATGTTTGCAATTACAGGCAGTGAAAACCTCACCTGCCAGGCTGTGATCTCATCTGTTTTTTTTCATTAGAATGGCTGTCTAATGTCCAAGTGTTGCTCACTTATAACACAACACTGATTACCTTCCATCTTATTGATCTGTATATGTATCTGAGTTTATTTACTGCATGTTATTTCAGACTTTGCTGTGAAGACAGAATCATTAATTTCTGAGATGTTCATCAATAGAAAGATTAAGTTTTTTGCTAATTTTGATGTGGTTTTTTTCCAATTCCTCTGTAATTCAAGAATCTGATATCTATGTCTTATAAATTAAAGAAGTACACAGTCAGAAATATTCAATAATGCTGATTTTTACATTGAAGTCCATTTTAGAGTTTGTCCCCCACCCCCAAAGCACTTCTTCCACTGATCTTACTGCAAGCTGTGAGAGCTCAGTTCTTCTGCAGGTCATTCTAAGCTCCCAAGTCTATGTGTTTAGAAAATGAATACCCAATTAGTACCCAACTTGGAAGAAGTGATCCTCACCTTGTGATTTGGTAGGTAGCATTGGTGCCAGAGCTATGCACCTGGCTTTTACTCCACTACCTAAATTGAAAGAGTACTGCTGAGATGTAATTATGGTCTACGTACTCCACCTTGGAGGAGGGAGCCCATTCTGCCCCCCTCTCTGTTACAGTCCCTTTGGGTATGGGCAGTCATTTTTTGAACTTGTGTAATACAATGTCATTCTACTCCAGTTCAGGTCACAGTGGTTTTCCAAGAGTGCACATGCTGATTTAGCAGTAGGATCCAAAAACTGGCAGCCACAGTAGAAAAGTAGATTATACTGTGTTCCTCTGACTAAGCTTCTGGATACACGGGGTGGAATATTGAAGTCCTTACCCAGTTTTCTATGGAGCTTTCCTGACAGGAGAAAGTTTAAACTATGAGCTCTGTTCAGGCTCTGGAAAGGACTACACTTGATGTGAGGACAGGTACCCTGGCTTATCTCCTTATCCTGTGTTTCCCAAGACAGTAAGTCTGTATCTTCTGCTCATTCATTTCTTATGACTCCTGTTATATCCTCCTTCCTCACAGCTCCTCTCTTCTTTCATTCATCCCAAAATCCTCTAGACATATGCTCTATTTACTTTAAGTCAGTGGTGCTCTGTGCCAGCCTCCAAGAAAGCTCTCAAAGGCCTGTTTTTCTATTTCTGAGATTGACTGGAAATCAGCTCTTCCTCATTGCAGGTCTTAACTCTCTCCTTGCATCCTTTGTGCTATGGAACAATCTGAGTCCTTTCTAGTTCCTTCTGCCCTTTCCTGATGTGGTTTTGACCAAGATGTAATGTGAATAGAGTGCATGGTACCTGAAGAAGTTACAATCACAGCATGACAAAAGTTCAGCCCTCATGTGGTGATTGTTTCTCAGCATCCTGCATAACCATCTCTCACTAAATTTAGGTATTCACATGCTAACTTCGTGAATGTGTATGCCAAGTAGGGCTGACTTCTGCTTTACTTGAAGTTACCACTGAGTTCCGTGGCATTAAGGAGGACAGGGTCTAACTGTTAACATAATTTGTAGTCTCTTTGGGGCAATGAACAGACTTTTGAAGTTAACTCCACTGTTTTCTGTATCCTTGTGATTATTCTGAAGGACAGGAGAGTAAGATGAAGTAAAAGCAATCTGAATTGTAGTGCCTGCTTGGCGTTTTCTGCAGTTTTGTTTTCCACTTCTTATCTCCTCATGTAAAAAGCCACTAAGAACTCTATTAAAAAGTTATTTGATCAGAGTCAAAGAATTATCAAAGCCAGCAAAATAAAAGTTGAATTGGCAACCAGATGCTTGGAAGAAATGAGAACCATTTGGCTGTGAACTACCTTTAACCAAGATTTAATTGCAATATTCATTACTTCAGAGACTACAAAAGTTCAATATGACAATCTTAAGGGACCAATAGTAATAAAATAATGGATGTAATATTCTAAAAAATCAGCCAACTGAGAGAGTATATCTATATCAGTTAAAAAACCTGTCATAATTAAAACAGTTATTTAATTTCAAATGTGATTTTTTTCTGTAGTTTGAGAGAGAAAGTATAAAAAGAGAAAGCACTGAAATATGTCTGCTTGTCCTGCTGGATGCTGAAGGTGGTTGTTCTGTTAGTTATAAGTGCTTTCTGCTAATTTGCATCAATTGTACGTATATCTTGCTCTAATCACTGTAACTTTATATTCCTTATTGGCCCAGTTCCATTGCTATCACACCGCTGCTAAATCCCAGCCCATCTGGTAAGTGACAGGAGAGCCCAAAGGTCAAGGGACTACTTTTGCAAAATATACCTGATGCCTGGTCATAACGTCCTTTCTTGCAAAATACAGATAATTATTACTTTATTTTGTTTTAAAACAGGTAATTTACATGTGAGACACTTGGATGCTGCAGTAGAGGAATATTTTGAGTTTTAATTTTATTATAATTTCTGCAGAATTTGTTTTAATTTTTGTTTCATGATAGCAAACACATTTTAATAAACTGCTTATCAGCTCTGAGCACCTCATATAAATTGTAAAACTGACCCAAGGTTCAAGTGTCAAATAGTTGTTTTCCAAATGTCATCAGTTTCTGAAACTGCATTTATCCTGGCATTAATCTTCTTATTTGCATTGTGCTGTGAGATCCTGACATTAATCCATTATGTATATTAAAGCCACATCTTTTGTAGGTAAAGTCGTATTGCCACTGAATGATTTCAGGTGCTGTTTCTTGCTGTTATGTATATCAAGCGGCTGCCATTGTCATCACCTGTAAACAGCTTAGGCCTTTCTGAAGTACTCTTATTGATCTCAGGAGAGGTTTATGGTAACTTGTGAAAGACAACAAAAGATACTTCTTTTTAAGCAAATATATTCAGTATCTTTTTTACAGGTTGCTACCCCGTTTATTTTTTCTGTTACACTGACTTTTCTTTCCTACATCACAATAGCCAAGTACATTTTGAAGCCTGAAATATTTATTTAAAAATTAATTTCCTTCCCATCTAAAAGAAATTTTTTTTTAGACAGGTAACATTGTTTTATCGGTAGGTTTAGCTAATCTATAGAGGATGTAATTTACTCTTCATACTGCACCAGGCGTTTTCTTTTCTGTATGTTATATACATACGTGTGTAAGAATAATGTAGTCCTGTGACTGCTATTATCTCTTTCTTTTATTGGTATTTCATTTAGTACTATTTGGCCCTCAGGAGCAAGACTGTTTAGTTTCATGTGATTGGATTTTAAAATCTATTTGATGAATCAGGTCCACCGAGGCACACCTCTGATGTGACATGAGCTCTACAGAAAGTATTTGGGATGCAAAGAGATGTACTCAGATAATTAGTTTTTGAGGTCTGCTCCTAAAAATGCACTAGATTTAACCTAAACAAGTGAAGAAATACAGAAAGTAAATAGTGTTCCCAGCATGTTTTTCACAACAATGGCATACTTTATGGTCCTCTATAAATCTGCTTTAGTCAAAGAAGGAATGGTTGTGAGCAGATTATGAAGGGGTGGTAAATCCAAGTAATTTTTAATGGACAGTCATCAGAGTGTTGTGCTTTGAAGAAAATCTATGCAATGAAAATTCCTGAAGTCATGTGCTCTGGGCTGTGTAATGCTCAATAGCACTTCACTTACGAAAAACTATGAAGTGTCTTTATTTTCCCCACAGCCAAATGTCAATTTAGCTTATAAATAACACAGAGGTAAAACTTGGATCCAAATATGGATTCAACAATTTCTCTGAACAGGAGCTGCCAGTAATAAATACATCTTGGATTAGACTTGGCATCTTAACTAAAGATATTTGGGGCATCTATGTACAGATCTTAAATAATACAAACATTGTTCCAAATATGTGGCATTAAACATGTACATTAACCTGTATACATGTCAAAATGCAGTAGTTTATTTGCTTTGATTAACATTATTTTGCTTCAATAATTTAATCTATTATAAATAAAAAGCACTGCAATCATTCTGAGGAAAGTGGCATTTCTGTGAATAAATTCCCTCAAATGTTGAAGAGAGGAAATCAGTGGGTATATTACTCAGAAATTAACCTAACAGTATTTTCCAAATAGTATATAAATGAGATGGGAGGAAGGTGGAATACAACATGACTACTTAAGCCTGATTTTCTATTAGCAACATTATGATTGCAGTGTAGCCTGTGCCTTCCATATCATCTCTGTGCAAAACATTAGTACCTCTTAAGGTATTAATAACAGCATTAGTTAAGGCAAGTGATGTCAGCAATTCTGGAAGAAAGCAGGAAAAGAATTTATTTCTTAAAGCAAAAAATTGCTATGGCATGGTCAAGAAGGTACAGGTGTCTCATTGGTCAAACAGAAAACTGAAATGTAAGTAACCTGAGGGTGTTTTGTACATTCATGAAATCAAAGATGACAAGGCTTAGTCACAACTTTATTAACTTGATACTTAGAAAGAAAATACATTATAAGGAAAATAAATTAAAAAAACCAGCTCAATTAAGGAGGTGTTTTTTTCCTTCTTCAATGGAGTATTGAAGGTAATCTTGGGAGAATAATGAAATATGTTTTCAGAAGTGCATCAGCAGATCTCTTCCTGCAGAATGGAAATGTCTTTTTGGCATGGATTAAAAAATACATATATTTATTTTTTTATTTCTCCTGGGAACTTTTAAGCATGGTGTAAAAACATAACTGGAGAGAAGAATGGGCCAGGACAGTATATTTCCCTGGTCCCTCTACTTTTAAAGTTTTAAGAGAACTCTGAATCACGTTATGTCAAACTGTGCACAGGCACAGACTCAGCTTTCACTTGTCGTCATGGTGGTCTTCGTGTGCAAACACAGATCTGTCAGTTACTGTTGCCTTCCATCAATACATTACCCAAAATCCATGCCAGTGGTATCTCCTTAACAACATGAGTCAACATGTGCGTGGAGGAGTGGCTTGAGTTGCAAATGCTTTCAAGGAAAGGGAGAGATGATTCTATGAGAAAAGATGAAAGCCTGGCTTGTTTTGGCTGGGAGAATTGGTTTGCATGCTAATATGATTGCAGTCTATAAATAGATTAGTATTAAGAGGGAGGAAGAAGGAGAGGGATTCGTGTGTGTGCATGTTTAGGCAAAAGTCTATTTTGCTGTATAAGGATGAAGTAATTTGCTTTCAAACATCCATACCTAGGTTGGAAATTACAAGAGGTGTGTATCTGCTAACATGCTAACACAATGGTATGCTCAATAGTCCTCTGAGAGGTGGAGGAAGGAATACTTTATAAGATTGTTTGTAGCGTAAACACTTGTGGCCTTTAACATATATTTATGAAATATGAACTCTTGGGGGGGCTGATTTTTTTTTTTTTTTTTTAATATACCACTGTTGTCTGCAAGGAATAAGATTTTCAAGGGTTTCAAGTTCTGCTGATTAGTGCTAAGGGAGAGGTGTTTAGTTTGCTTGTTTTGACCCATTAATTTTTTTAATTGCATTTTGGTAAAGTAAGATATAATTATTGACCAATTGACCAACACTTGATTTTCTGTCCTACCTAAGTCTTTTGAGTAATTTCTTATGGTAAGGAATTCTGAAGATGATTATTTTTTTTTTAACCCTTTGTTCTTAAATTGCTGTCATTCACTTTCTTGAAGGATTTTCATATTGTTGTCATCTGTGCAAAAAATATAAGCTATGTCTTTACCTTGAGGAGTTTTGTGGAGGTTACATTCCTGAGAGCATTTCAGAAATCTCTTGACTGCTGTATAAAAACTGAGTATACAGTGCTCCTCCAGTATCGCAGATTGTTCATCCGACAATGGAGCTGTTTCATAGGCTATATTAGAATGGTCTGAGAGTTTCACAGATTAGCTGAATGCTATTCACTCTAATGCTATTGGAGAATACAAATCATATTGTTTGAAGTGACTGTTTCCATTTTCTTGCTTTTAGGGTCAATGGGTATTTTGGGCCCACTTGATACCACTTACTGAAAATTCATTCTGAAAGTGGTTCACTTGCCATTGTGATAGAAGGTTTGAAAAGCTGTGTAAAACCAAGAACTTTTCAGAGATTCTGTATTAAATTTGAAAAGTGGTTTCCCATTAAACAAAACAGTGTATTTAAGTACAAGATTGGGAACTGGGAATTTATGGCTCTTAATTCACTGCATATCATACTTGTGATCAGCATTTTACATTTAATTCTGTATTTTTGGACATATGGCTTCATAAATTCCTACAGAAACCAATCAGAATGCCACTTATCTTTTCTGGATTTGTAGAGTCTAGTTTTAGCATCCAATGGTGTGCTGAATACCAAAAAAGGTATTCATTATGACATTGTTTTCTTTCTTACATACTGTTGAATATATTGTACTTACAGGTACAAAGCCTTTTAGGTTCATGTACATGATTCCATGTATGCTCGCAATGATCTTATTTCTGGTGGTGTGTTGTTGGGATTTTTTGGTTTGTGTTTTTTTAGTTTTGTTTTTGGTTGTGTTTGTTTTGATTTTATTTTGTTTATTTGTTTGTTTTCCCTGAGATTGTAGATCACTTTGTTCTCTGTAGGATCATGTAGCTGAGAACACTCTAGAAAGATGAGATTAAAAAAAAGAGATTGTTGCTGTTGTTCTTGTTATGTATAAATCGTTGACTGAATCTTATTCAGCAAGATTTTAAGTTCATTCCTGCAAGTTTCAAAACAAGACGGATCACTCCTCTTCATACTGAAGGTTGAAGTGATGTGACTTAGCAACAATAGCTACTGGGATCTTTATAGTATGTCTTGCCAAATAATAGTGCAATTTTCATGTAGTATCAACTACTTTTGTGCCATCCCCCTGCAACCAGAATAAATTTACTACTATGTGGGTGATGATGTGTATCCAGGTGTGTCAGTGCAATAAAATGCATGTAATCTGACTTGATTTCTAAACTGAAGTAAAATCTAGTTCAGTCCCTGGACTGAACTAGATACAAGCCACAATGCAGCCACTTTAGAAAGAGGTAAATAGGGAAGGTCTTACTGAGAGATTATACGAATTTCTATTAGGGCTTACTGAAATAGTTGTATTGAGAACAACTTTGCATTTCAGTAGATACAAGAGATTTAGATATTGCATTTCTAAAAGTACACACATGTGCAACACATGGATATGGGCATTCAGCTGTGGTCTCATTGCAGAGCACTGATACCTACTGTAGATTCATCATTTGGTTACTGTTGCTTCCTTTTCCTTGGGGACAAATTAAGTTGCAACTGTATATGAGCTTGTTTAAGCATACAAATTAATATTAACTTTGGGATGATGCACTAGTATACCAGTTCTTTGTCAATATTCATGTCACTATACTGCGTTAAATTTAAGCAGCTTTGAAAGTCCATTATATTAATCAGTAAAAAGGCACTCTTTCTCTGAAATAAAAGTAGTTTCATGCGTCAACAATTTCTAACAGCATATGCATAAGCAAGGCCACTTTTTGAGTCAGAGTATTGATGCAGGCATTTTATCTGGTTTTGCTTTGAAGAGTATCTTTGGAGCTGCCTTTGGATTTACCAGAAGTCTACCACCGCGTTTTTTGATAATTTGTTTTGTTACTAGTTCTACCAAAAAAAAAAAGGATTCATTCATTCATTCATTTATTTAAAATGCTAAATTAATGAATAGCTTCACTAACTCTTGCATAAAAAATTGTCCCATTGAGCCTCAAGGTGGGGATTTGGCTGGTTCTGATGAAATATAGGTGTGTGTTTGTACCAATCTGACTTATTGCAAATCCCCCCTCATTCTAATGAAGACTACAAGCCAAACTGGCAAATGGGGCAAGCTGAAGAGCATAGAAACCAGGACTAGGAATGGTTTAACTAAATTTTAATCCAAAATTAATCACAAATATGAATACTTTGTGTTTTTTATGTCAGAATAGTTCACTGACTCTCCTCTGCAAAAAGACACATATGGACTATGAAGCATAAGGAGAGGTTTTCAGTGGCCCAAGGATGACTGTGGTAGAGTGAGATAAAGGAAAGGAGATGCCCAGATTATTAAGTATATCTTTAATGTTTTCATGGACTTTTAAAATGTTTACAGATATTTATTTGGAGAACAGTGAAAATTGACAGAATTTTTGTTGAAAAAGCAAAAAACTATGGAGCTTCACAACTGCCTGACATATGCCTGGATATAAAGATCATTCAGGCACAATACAGAAATGTGAGTAGGGATTCAGTGAGGGCACAAATTCATGGCAGAATGTCACGACCCTTTCCTGCCCTGCAGACAAGAGGATCATGGGTTTCCTGTGGTGAAAGCCACTGTGTCCACTGGAATAGGTAGTGGCCTTACTGCCAGATCTTAACTTCTGTAACATATGTTGCAGTTCCAATGAAGGTATGTATTCTCTGTAAATATGAGGACTGATTCAAAGGGGTAAGTGTGCAATTACTTGCTCTCCTGGTGCAGTGGAATATGAGAGTATAGAAACCAGTCAGTATGCACACAGTGTATTAGTAAATATAAAAACCCTATGCACAATGAAAATGCATGTAATAAATAAAATGTAGTCTAATATCCATCTCTCATCAAAAGTCTGTATTGTTCTTTTTCTCCCTTTGACTCAGTGTGCCCATTTATTTTTCATTATTTTCTCTCATTTTTTGTCAGATTTTTATTAGATTTATGGATGCACAGAAGTTTCGCAGTCCTTGAGCTGAAAACAAGCATAAGCATGATTTTTTCACTTACTTATTGTGAGAAAATGGACACAAAGTATTAAAATAAGTTTTTACTTACAACTTCATTTCATTTTTTGTTAAACTCTAAAATATTATCTTTGTCTGAGATTATGCATTTGTAGAACAGTAGGAGTATATGGGTAAGTTAAATATAATTGCCATGTTCATGATTTTAGAATTTCCAAAACAAGTCCAGGCTTAGAGACAGACTTTTAAATTGAAAAAAAAAAAGAAAGTGAGAAGTGTTGTGTGAAGAATAATTCCCATCACTATTCCAAATCTATGTGGTATATGCTTATTACAGATGAAAATAAATTCGTTGCAGGCACTTTGAGCTTTAATATGTGGCATTAATTCCAGATGACTCTAAATAACAATATGAATATTAAGATGTCAAATAACAGAATGTTTCTATATGAACAATACCTGTGCTTTAAGAATGTTTAGAATGTTTTACTTTGCTTATATCTGTAGATTTTTCAAGAAAAGATTCTAATAATTGACCAAAGTCTCATTTTTTATTCCTAGATCTGCCGAGTAACTGATTTTCAGCCTTCTCCAAAGTGAGTTTTGTGTGAGTTTTAACCTGCATGCATTTTTGATAAGTTTAGAAATTGACTTTCATTTCCTGCATGCCTAAAATAATTCCATGTCTTGTTAGATTAATGCCATACATCATATTTACCTTAATAAGTTAAGAAAATGTCTTCAGAAGTGTCTCCCTTAGAGCTAAAACTGGAATTTGGTCTTAAAGATTAATCAGTTACTCACTAAGTTGCATTACATAAGATTGAAATAGAGGCTGGAAGTAATCATGTTTAAAACGGCATAGTTATCCCTTGATATAATGTATTTTCATACATTAATAATCTTTGATTTTAAATCTGGATAATTGCCACTGAGGCTAGCACATGAAGTCTATTTTTGGTTTATTCAGAAAATATTGTTGAATTTAAACCCAACTAAGAAACTCTTAATCTGTCACCTTCTGTGATTTCCCGCTCTGCCTTGCAGTTGTGTTAAATGTTAATAACATGCATGCCAATCACAGAGAACAGGTGACTGTTTTTCCCCAAATACTTGATGTAATAATCTTTCATTGGTTTGTTGTGTTACTTTCTCCAGTTGCAAAAATGGATATATAACCAAATTATTCCTTCTCAGGCTATTTCATGGTTCTTATAGAGAACAGTGAAGGAAACACGGATGTATTTCCAGTGAGAGATAGCCTGGAGAATGAAGACATGGTTCAAAGCCCCATGCAAGTTAAAATTTTAAATTTCAAATTATGTTATTTCAGCAAAATCAAGAGGCTTGAAGGCATATGCCTGTTTAGAATACACAATATGAACTGTGCAGAAGACAGTTGTTGGTGAGTTTGATCCTGTAATGGATAGCAAGGGTTTAAGAAGCATAATCTCTCCCTCTAAACTAAGGTTTAAGTGCAGCCTAACTCCTAGTTGAAATAAAGAGCTAGTAAAAGCAGTAGAGATTTTTGCTTTAAACTTACAGCAACGTAAGACTCATAGATTTGAAATACTTTGTTGAACCCTTGCCTTAGCTCCAATTCAGATCTGTAATCTGCTACAGAAAGCAGTTCTTCATGATTATTGGATACAGAATGTGATAGCCCACATAATTTCCTTATTGGTTAGACGTTCCCTTGAATTTAACCTGTGTGACCCATACTGTCTGTCCAGAAGGAAAAAAACCACAACATTTCTTTTTACCTGTCATAGTGCTGTACTGTCAAAGACATAATCAGGATTTTGCAAGTGCAGTCTGATATGTGGAATACAGTGTCCAACATTATTAGCTGCAAGTACATGCTTGCATGTATTTAGAAGTGAGATGTCTGTTACTATATCCTCACATCTAAAGAGAAGTTCCCACTGACATGAATGGAGTATTCAGAGAAACAAAGGTCATAATGAAAAGTTGTGTCCTTGCAAGGGAACACTCTGATTTTGTTGAGAACAAGAGACTGAATTCTGGTACCTTAAATACTAACTGAAGAAAATATCCTTATTGGGGATGTTAATAAGGTTTTTAATCCCATCTTTACAAGCATCTGCATAAGGCTTTTTTTTCTATGTAAGGAGCTTGCATGTTTACTGTACTATTGAACTAGTTTGTGGTAATAATCTTGCCTAAATTGCATCTGCCTGACACTGCCCTTACGTCTGTAGACCTGATGTTCATTTTACTGTGTTTGTTTCACTGTGATGAGATTGTGACATACGTTTTCCTGTCCACTGCTTATGACGCTATCAGTGAGATAAATTTATCTTCACTTCCCTTGCAAAACTAGTGCATGTGGGGGATGTTCTCCATCAGACCTAGATTTTATCTACAAGTTGAAAAGAATAAAAGTATAGCACTTAAAAGCACTGTTTGCCTTCTCAAAGGGCTGCAGGAAGCCTCTTTGTAGAAACTGTAAAGCTTTTCAAACAGCTTTTTAAAGGTTTTGTGTGTGTGTCTGTGAGGACTTTGTCCTCTTGGTTCCTTTATGTAAAAAGCAGGCTGTGTAAAATGGGAAAAATGTTTTAAAAGTTTTACTGCAATATATTTCTTTGCCTAGGAGCATGCAGGACTTTATTACATACTTTTTTGCTTTGCTCCTTTATCTTTCACAAGCCGTTCCCTGGTTCTTGGGCTCTGTCAGAGGGAGCAGTGACGTTCTTGAGTTGCATCCTGCCAATAGCAGGTCAGATGGTCAATAGCGTTAGATTGGGGAAACCAGCTGCTTGGTTCTCATACCTGCTTTGCATTTATATGAGCCATTGTTCTGTGTGGTTGAAAGAAGAGCCTCAGCTGAAAAATAGCTCACTTACAAAGCATTCAAACAGTTTTAAACAAGCATTTGGCTGGTTTCCAGACTGTAAACTGCTGTAATTTCTGTCCTTCAGGGAGGGGGGAAAGGTTCTCCTGTATAATTACAGCTGTCGTTTTGCAGCAATATGGGGATAACTATGGGGGGAAAATCCTTTCTACAGGAAAAGCAGTGAATTGCATTTAATTCTTCTATTTTGAGTACCTGCCGTAATATCTATGGTCAAAGTCAGTGGGAAAGGAAGAGAGCCCTCCTTCAAAGGATGGTTCAGAGCACTTAGATTTGGTTGAAAAGTTCTTTGGAGAACGCGTTGTCTCATTATGGCAGAATTAATTACGGTTACTAATTTCCTAATCTAGTAGCATCAATAGCTTCTGATAGTTTGCAGAAATAATTTCAAAAGCAGAGAAAATTTAAGGGGCAGAAAAGTAATTTTCAGGCTGAAATTAGACTTGCAGTGACAGGAACACCCCAGTCTTTGTGCCAGAACTGTGATTGAATGTGGGGTTTTCTCAATCCATCTTCATGTCACTAGGGATATATGTGCTTTATTTTCCACAGTAGGCATCACTTCACTAATCTTCAGCATATAGTGTATATGTAAAATGTCCTAGAAAAGAAAATGATTGGGCATGATTTGAGATGTTGTGGGGAGTGAAGCTTAACAGCATGGGGCGGATCATGGATATAGTAGGTATAAGAATGAAAACTTCAGCATGACTGTCATATATTTCTATAAGAATTTTTAAAAAGTGAAAAAGTCAGTGTAAGACCAAGTATGGAAACATAAGGTCTGCTTGCCTTTTTATTTTTTTTTACTGTTTTCTGCAAGCACATGTTCATGCTCTCCTGGGAATCCTGATGAATGCTTTACCACCACAATCACCACCACACAGGTAGAAATTTTGCCCCTTAGCTGAGCCATGATGAGTTTCATGTGCGGTCTTAGCCTGTTGCAAATGCCAGGCAGCTTTGTCTGCATGCTTGTAACTTTTGGAGAGAAGGAAGCTTGTTTTCTTGGTGTGACATGAATAGTCCAATAGCTGTTGAAATATCTCTGAGGAAAGAGAAGGGAATGGCCATTGAAATACAAATACGATGCTGTTATAATCACTAATCTCCTTAGGATAATCAGAATCTACTTAGGATAATCAGATAAGAGAAAAGATACAAACGGAGAGCAATACTTGGAGAAAACAGTTCATCCCGGCTTATCTTTTTATTCATACTGGTTGGTACAGTCACCACCAAAGCTGCAATTTTCACATACAAATCAATTGGTCCACAAACCAACTGAAAACAGAACAAAAATTAGTTTTCTGGCTGTATATTTCCAGACTTGCATACAAAATGCTTTGCATCATGATTCAGGTTTATTGTCAGTTTATACATACATTCATTTAATCTGCAGAGTTTAAAATCAATACCTTGCTGGCTACTGTGTGCCCCTAAGGGTACAATGGAAGAACAGATAACTGCTTTTTAATTAATGGGATCAGGGTTGTGGTGAAGCAGTTTACTACAACAGTGTAGGCTGGGACTAAATTATTCACTGAAAAGCTGTTTTGCATTATATAAGAAAATCAGTATGCTTCCATAATACAAATGAAAAATATGAATTTAAAATAAATTAGTGTTAGTTCCATGCAGACTTTTACAAAGTAGTATGGCTCTGATTTATTTGGAAGAGCTTCAAGTAAGCTTTACAAATTTGTGAAATGTGTCTTATATATTTTAAGCTTTATTTGATCATTTACTGCATGATCTTCTCTATTTGTCACTGTCTTCCCCTGCTTCCTAGGAAGCTGTTGAATTCAGAACAGAAGTGTTAATTGAAGGCAACCCAAAGGTGGAACTTATATTCTAATGGCATAACTTTATTTGAACTTGAAAGGAATCACACACTTCTCAGGCTATAGGAGGTCAGAATTTCCTAACTCTTAACTTCTCAAATAAAGTTTGGAGAACAAATACTGTAAAGGGTGGTAGGGTCTTGATAATAATCCTAATACTCTTTAATAGTTTATGAAATACATTTTTTCATCTTGGTTTTTGACCTAGGAGGAAGCAATTTATTTTAGAGCTCATTACAGAAATTTGGGGAAACAACAGAGATCTTATCTTTCTGGAGTACAGCAAAGAATTGAATAACATGTTTCATTGAGAAAATGTTTTTGTAGAGCACTTTAAAGAAATGTCTAGGTACTGCCTTTGGAAGAGGAATCTGGTGACAAATAATGTTCCTCAGGGACCCATTTTGGGATCAGTGTTCTAGAGAAGCACTTCATAACTTTGCATGAAGTCTGTATATTTTTGGGCCACCTAGCAAGGAGGCATGTCAGGTGTTTGTTTCTATTTTGAAACTGCACTACATGGTGGTCTTGCCTGCTTAGAGTAAGCAACCTTTACTTTCCAACTGGCAGCATATTTTTTTGTAGAGCAGCAGTTTTGCTGTAGTATGTAACCTTTTCACTGTATTTTGAATCACAGTGTGATTCCTTATCTCTTGGTCTTTTTTCCTTCTCATTTCTCTTTTACATTTGTATTATGTCTTTCTGTATCTTTTCTATCATTCTCTTCTCCTTCCCACTGCTCTTAATCTTTGTAGAATTTGTCAGTCTCTGCTGACAATACATAGCGGACTATTCTGTCAGAGTTTGGACCAGTAACACTGAAGATGATGGAGATGTTTTCATTGAATTCAGTGAGCACGGTTCAGAATTGAAGCTGTGGTAGTACAAAAGCATATACAAAGGGACAATACCTTTGGGTCTTACCGATGCCCAGTTCATGGTATCTACTGTATGAAATTTCAGTCTCTTGTGGTAATACTTTGTAGGCAGTTATAAATAGTGTCACTACTGGCAGGCTAGTGGGTATGGCCAAACATGAGCAGCTGTATGAGGGAGAGACAACAGAGTAGCAGACAGATTGTGTGCACCTTTTAAATGCCCTCAGGCTCATACTTCTGAATCTCTAAATCTCTGTTACACCTGCATGAAGGCAGGTAGTTAACAGAGAAGAATCCTGTGCCTATAAACAAAATTTCAAACAAAATACTGAAATTTATGCCAAAGGTTATTTTCCTTATAATATTTCCATATGGTAAGAGATTAAGGTAAACTCAAATATGTTGCAAATTTTTGAGTGCAATCACATTGAGTTTTCAACATGTGGAAAACAATAAGGTTTCACTAATTTCAAAAGAGCTAGGAATATTTACAGCAGTCAAAGTTTTCTGATAAGATTAGCATTTATATAACAGCTTCTGTTTGCACTAAAGAAAATCAGTCAGCTTCATTCTGTGTTCATAAAGAGTTTCCCTACTATAAATCACCAACTGGTCTGAAAATCCAGCAATTATTTAATACAAAAGTCTAATTTTTCTGCAGTAGAGTAATCTAAAGCTATAAACTAGCAAATAGGTAAACAGTAGAATATCAATTAATAAATGTAGGTCCTGAGATGTCCTGGAACAAATGGCTTTTTTAAAAACAAAGGAAGAAACAACCCCTCTGCTATAAATGTAGGCTTATGCCTGTTAGAATAATGTAATTTCTCAGATTGTTTGACTATCAAATGTTGCTGGTTTTGTTCAGGAATTTCTCTGTTACCACCACCCTTTTTTTTTCCCCTCTTCCTTCTTGTGTCAAAGGGAAGCAAAAGAGCCATAAGGTTTAAGGCAATTAAGTAAACCACCTCCAGTTAATACAGACAATGTTCAGAAGTTAATCACATAATGAGAGGGAACTTGCTCGGAAAATGGAGGCTAAATCTCTCTTTGTGTCAGAGAAGAGCTGGATGAGGTCACACATCACAGATATATAGGGCAAAACAGTGTGTTTAATTCAGAAAGAAAAAAAAAAGCGGGGGGGGGTTGATTGAAAGAAATCTGTTTGAGTCCAAATCTGGAAAACTATTTTTACCATTTATCTTTCAGAGTGTTTCTACTCTCTGCCCTTCCCGTTGTACCATACTAGTCTGGCAGCCCAGGATGTACTTGAAATGCCTTCCCTCACTGCCTAAAATGATAGCTTTTTATTTGAGGACTTGGCTTATTATTATTTGATCCTATAACCCCTTAAGGCCAGCATTAGCAGTTGGTGTCAGGAAATCCCAATTCCCAGTGCCAAGGGGTTAATTGCTTTTTACTGTTTGATCTTTTTATACCCACTTGATATGCTACCTGACCCTTTTACCATCTACAGAAGGTACACAGACTTTTCTTTGCTGGCCTCCTTCCTGAATCTCCCCATAGTTTTCCCCACTGCTTCCTTGCTAGTTGTATATTATATATTTTTCAAAAATTGCAGTTGACCTGATTTTTTCCCTTTTTATCCTTTCAATTTTTTTGGTCATTTTATATCTGGGAAATGTAATAGCTAGATAGGATGGACACAAACACAATTAAAAACAAAGTTGAATATAGAGTTATGAAATGTGGCTGCTGATGTGTGAAGTTAGAATACCTTTGTTGCATAACAATAATGTTTTCTAAAAATCAGAGCTCAAGTGTGTGGGACAGAGGGGAGGAAGCTCACAAAATTAAATGGAGTTATCTTAGATTTTATTACTAAGTCAAGTAATCATATTTCCAAGTAAAACAGATTATCAGATTTGTCAGAAGTATTTGCCTTGTTGAGGTTTACTGTACATTCATTGAAATTTGGGGTCGTTACATGGTTACAACCATAATATTTCAATTTCTTTAGGTCTGCTTTATTTAAAATAGCAATTTCATTTATACTTTTTTCATATTCCACAAAGGTAGCAATCAAGCTGATGTTCTGCCATAGTGTGTTTTTTGAAATCTTTGCAATTATTTGTAGGCAATTAATTTTTTTGTTACACATTTCAGTTGACTTAAGAAAGTGACAAAAATATTCAAAATAACTGAGAAAATTTAAAAAAACCCCTTATTTCATAGATTTTAATGGTTACAGTTCTGGGAAATATTCTATCTCCTCAATTTGTAATGCCATTGAAATTTTAATATGACCTTCCAACATTCAGATTTTTTAAAGTATGATATCATCTAGTAAAGTATAACAGCATAAATAGGGAGGAAATTTGAATAGTATATCTGTAGGGGAATGGCCCATAACAGGTCTTCAGTGTAAAAAAAGTAGTTTATATGGGGGAAAAAATAGTTCTACCAGCACTAAAAATTATACACATTGCAGTGTATCTAGGTCTCACAGTAAATTGGTCTCAGTTTTCAATTTTTCCTCCAGTTTATGATTTTATTAAATTTGTTCCATGAGGATTATCTGGTCTGACAGCTGTGGGAACTCGCACATCAAGAGTTTTCCTCCAGCAGGGTGCTTAAGTCTTGTCTCTAGTCTTTCGGGCTACCTATTTTTCACAACAGCAGTAGATATTTTATTCTCTTAGTCATATTCAGGTTTGATAAAAATGTATTGCTAAGTTAGAAAATTATTTTTTAGGAAGAAGTAAGAGGCAGAAGAAGAAGCATGCAAAAACTCAGTGCATTTGTGTGAGATTTATTGACTTGAGAATATAGATTAAAAATAAAGTTTTAGCTTTTGTGCATCATGGTGTATTTTAAAAGCTTAGCTGTATTGTGCTAGTTCTTTGAAATATATTCCATAAGATTGTGCAGATCTTTCAAAATGTAGCTTTATGCAAAATTTACATACTCTTGAATTTTAGTATGAAGAGAAAAACCTGCAAAGATCATTTGAGTATCCACAGGGGAGTTAGGAACTTCACAGACCTTTATGCTGGTGAATTTTGCCTATTTTGAGTTCATTTATCTCCTCCTCGGTGACAATTTTCTTCCTGTACAGGGAAAGGAACTAATGGTTTATCACCCTAGAGGAAGCTGTTGTTTCCATCCTGGCACTTGCCTTCGAGAGGCCACAAGGATAGAGCCTCTTTTCCACGGTGCAATTGCCTGTCCCCTCTTCAGCACTGACCTGTCTTCCAGCTCTTCCTCAGCAGTCAGAGAACAGGCATTTGCATTCAGGTGCTGCTGTGCTGGATCCTTCTAATTCTGGGCTGAATGGTCCCTTAAAGAGCATATGGCCATTATTGGGAGCTGGGAATTTCATGAAGCCTACATACTGCCTACAGCAAGTTCTCTCTTTAAAGATGACTCTCTGTAGTGGGGTACTTTCCACACTGGCTGCTTCACAGGATGAGACCACAGGAAGATGGGGGGTGTTAATGAACGTGGGATGGCCCAGCCCTGCCGACTGTTCTTTTTTGTGGTCTCTCTGGATGTTTTGTGAGTAAAGTCAGAACTGGCTCCTCCCTATGTAAGGTGAAAGTTAGAATGGCAGAGGTTAAGTAAAGCTTTTTATTATTACTTAGGTATTTCTACAAAGAGGAAAAAAAAAAGAATCATGAAGATAAAGTAGTGATTTCTTGGAAGTAGGCACCCTATGGTGTTGGTAGATATGTTTAGTATTTTACATAGATTCTAGTACTGTCTGGAAGTAGACTACTTCAGTGTGAAAGCAAGAAAAAAAACAAGCCTCATCCTACAGCCATGTATGACAACCAGCAGAAAAGAGCATCCCATGAATTTGTTTGTAAATAAATAATTCTGGCAATGTAATCCCCAGCTTACAAATGTCTTCATCTTGGCTATCCTAGCAATGGGTCAAGAATTAGGCTTCTACTACCTTTCTCATTCGTTATCCAGACTTTTATCTCACTGCACAATAATAACTAACTTAATTTCCCTCAGGCACATGTAAGTTCTATTGTTAGAGTATTGCAATTGCTGTATCTTCAGATACTTTGTGGATGTCAGGTTTTTTCCTCCTCAAAATGCAAACTGAGAAGTATAGTTGGTAGAAAAAATATTGGGAAAATAGAAATGCTTCATTTCAACTTCTCGATGCCGTATTTCATATCTTTTATGTTGATGTAGCTCAACAAAATTGTTTATTAAATTTCTTTTCCAAAGGGCAAACTTAAGACTTCATTTTGTAGAACTGATTATAAGTTGGTCTGAAATATTGCAACAAAAGTTATAATGAAGAGTTTTTTTTTTTTTGGATGGACAAAGCCAAAACATAGAAAGACCAGTGGAGAGTTAGTTCTTTACCAGAAATGTCTTGCTCAGTTGCCAGGTTGTTTTTGCAGAAGCATGGAACTATACCTTTTCAGAAAGCTGAATGTATGGAGAGACTGTGAGGTGTTTGGGAATGATTTCTTTGAGTTCAGGGAGTTATCAGAGGTGGATACACTTGGCTTCTGGCTCTTAGCTAAACCATAACTGCTAAGGGATTTATGGTAAACTGTTGTCTAAACAAACGGCAACAAAGTCTGAGCCTCTGAATGACCTACTTTTCTCATCTCTTTAGCTTTCGTGTGAGGAAATAATACCAAAAACACTGCTGGGTTGAGTAGAAGGGCATGTGAGGTCCAGAACTCTGCCGCTGCACATTTACTCTGCTCTTCTGACTATTTCCCTGGACCTTGATAAAAGGATTTAAATAAATTATTTATTTTTGCCATAGTAGCAGTTTGCAAGTTACAAGATCCAAGGTAGTTATGAAAATCTCTGAATTTCTATGTGCTTGAAAGCCAAGGACAACCCTGGAGTGTTTCTGTGGGCTCTAAACCTCTGTTGTGTGCCACATTTACACATCAAGCTATTACCTGAAGTGTCTTGTAGCTATTCCACTTGTAAGTTAGACTTTGACCTTTTATTATTTTCATTCCCATGACCTCTTTGCCCCTCTTGTCCAATTTGAAGGACGTCATATCTGTCTGGCACAAAATGGTTCCAGTACTCAGGGGCTTGAGTAAATGTTACAAAATAAGAACAGCTAATTTAAAGTCTGTGGTGTTGACATCTGTTTAATATGTGCAGTATTTCCAGAACTTGATAGCAGACCACCTTACAGTAGCAAAGGTCTAAGTCAGACTGTTTAAATAAAGTAATAATGAAGTATAGTGAGATGGTTGTAAACTTGGAGCTCTTCCAAATGGAGTCATAAAGTGTGCTAATTGGTTCTGAGAATTGTAATGCAGTAAAAGTCAAATTTTGCAACAGTGACTATTATAGAATGGAGTTAACTTAGCTACTCTGGAGGTTTTAAATACAGCTAGTCATTAAGAGGCAAAGTCACAAGATTATACGGATTTTACTCGAGTAACAGGGAGATTGACATGTCCATCTTCATCCTTGAAAATTAAGATAAAAAGATCAACTTAATTAACACAGTTAAATGAGGGGAATGTAAAATGCTATTTGTTTGAACAAAGTAGTACCTACAGGCTTGATTAAGTAAAAAGTTGGAACATTACCAAAAATTTAAGTAATTATTTAAGTTGCTTGTTAATAACTCAACATATATTTGATTAGTTGTACTACCAACGTTACAGAGTACCTTAATTTCATTAAATTAATTAAGAAGTATAGAGATTACTGCTATGATAGTGTTGCAACATCTATAATTTTTAAGAGTATAAAATACAAGCAAAATCATTTGATACTGAATTAGTAATCTCAATGAAGTGCATTACACGTGACATCTCTTTAATATATTTCTGCACATTCTGGACAAAAAGGAACTGTTAGAGAGTTTCTACTTCAGTGGCTCCTGCTCCTTGAGGCACTCTGTTTCCTGTGGCAGCAACTTCTGAGTTCATTCAAACCTTTTTTCTACTAAAGTGTTGTGTGTTGTTGGTTGGTTGGTTGGTTTTTGTGGTTTTGTTTGTTTGTGTCATGTTTTTTTAGTAGTTGGGGATTGATATGGCAATTTTTATTACAACTTAATTAAAATGTCACCATTTATGTAATCCTTTCTATTTCTGTAAGATAGTGATTATTTGAATTTGAAAATGGACAGACAAATCAGTAAATCACAGTTATGCCAATCCACGTCTTCCTAGTTCAGAGCTCTCCCTGCCCAGTCCTATATCTTTTCTGATAATGGGAAATACAGGCTTGGAGGAAAACAAAAAATACTGTTTACTGGACACTTATACTAAAAATGGTAGATAGGGGAGCATTTGTTTGCTCCCCTGTTATTCTCTGCATCTGTTCTAATCTGAAGTAATTCTCTAACATGAAATTCAATGTTAGCAGTTTAATTAAAGCCAACTATGTTCTGTGCAGTGGTAGCTCAGTGGTAGGCACTGGAACAGGATTCTACTGGACAGGATCTGGTATCTGTAGAGACATCTGCTACTATTAACCTGTTTCTGAATGCAGAGGAGCTGTCAGATATGGAGCAAATACCTGTTGGAGAAGGAAGGCAAGTAGTGGACACAAGCAAGAAGGTCTTTTTCTTTAAACTTTTAAATTCCCCATATCATATTTAGAAGAATACACTTTAAAGGATGAATCATAAAAGTCATAATGAGACAGGCATTGTTTGCAGTTGTCTTCTTAAGCTGTACTGAAGCAAATGAAAAGATGACTTTAATAGACATTTCCCATTAATAATTCAATTAGAAACAGGTGCAACCATTGAAGTATTTAAACTCCACGAAGATGATGCTATTTTAGTATCAATCAACAGCTGTGGAGTAATTGTCCTTTTAAAATGTAGTTATAAAATTGTTGGCAAAAACAACAGTAAGCTATGACCATGTTGCTAATTTGATACTTGGATCACCAACAGATGCTCTGAAAAGCAAGCATTCAAGTGATAACTGAATTTGTGTGTAGCTTTTTTTGCAAACATGTTATTGTAGAAATGATCATCAAATAAAATGTGTTTAGTCTGCTAAATTTAGATAAAAGCTTAACTTTTTAATGTACTAAACTGTCAGCATAATAAGATGTGAAAGGAAACCTTGTGCTTGAGCCATTTGTTTTGAAAAGAAAATATTTTCATGTAAATATTGCAGACCTAAATGGAGGCATTGTAAAAGGAATCTGATTCAGTTCAGATTTACTGTAAGGAAAAGCTTGTATGAGGCTTATATGATTCTGACTTGCTGACGCAGCAGATGCAAAGTTTTTAATACTGTCATGCAGTGTACTGCCAGAAAACGTAATATAAAGCTGGATGACATCAGTGTCTCCATGTGTGAATAAAAAATAGAAAAGCAAGTTTATTGAGCTGTTTATTGAAAAGTCTGGAAGGAAAAGCTTTAGAGTGTGAATTATTTTAAACTATGGAGTTTTAAAGGCTGCTGGAGGAATTCTGCAGGATGTCAGGAGAAACGCACATTGTCAAGACCTCAGATGGTTTTCAGTAATGTGATGACTAGAAACTGAACACTGGAGCTTAGTGGGGGAAAATGAGGCAGTAGTGACCTTTTTACAGAAAAGATGCCTTGTAATCCTCTAGCCCTTGTCCTCTTATTACAAACTGAAATCTATGTTTTCATTTGCACGTCTGGCACTAAAATGGAAGAGGAGACATTAGTTAATTCAAAATGCATATTTTTATTGCTGGTTTGTTAATATGTCATAGAGGTAAGTATGATAATAAGGTGATTCAAAGAACTGTATGTTAGTTTTCTGAGAAACCCAAAGACTCAAGCTGTTGAGCCTAAGCTGTGCAAATCTTTATCAAAGCTGAAGTTATCTTTGATAGGATATAGGTTGATTTACTCTTAGCAGTGTGTAGAACAATGTGACTGCTAGGCGTTCTGCAGTATCGTGGGCCAGAAAATGGTTTCATTTCCAAATTGAAACTTCATCTGCATAAACTTGTGAACTAGTATGAAGTAGAAAAGACATGATTACATGAAATAATGCTTCACTTTTTTTGTTAAATGTTGCTACTTCTTGCACTGCCCTAGTCATCAAGAAGAAATATTAGTGCTGAGATCTTGTTTCATTTGATTTCAGCTGTAGCCTCTAGAACAGAGAGTGATAAGATTTCAAACCAGCAGGTTGCCTGGGATTGCTGCATTGTTCTGGCTGCCATTCTTCTGGAAAAACTGAGAAACCATTTGCTGCCATATTTTCACCTCAGTGATAAAGTCTGTTGGGAAAGCTGTTTATGAGCTCTCTTCTGTAACCTTCCTTTGTTTCCCACCAAGAGCACACTGCCTGTCCTGAACACCCATTTGTCGTGGACTGTGTAATCAGCTTACTGTGTTTTGCCTGTGAGGGTTACCAGAATTGCCCCAGCAACAAATCATCTTTTTGTAATGATTAGAATTATTCTTTTGGAAGAGCAACTGGAGAAAGAAAGATGGTTTTTGTAGAGGCTACAGGAAGCCATCTCAGTTTCCTTTCACCTTGCCATCTGCTGAACGAACTGACAGTAATTGCTGAAATTCTTCACCCATTCTTCTTTTTAGAGTTCTGTGGCAATTTATTCTAAGAAAAAATAGAGCAACTTTGAATACATATGCAATATTTGAATATGTTCTTTGTATTTCTCATTTTTTTCCTTTTGAATTTCACGGAACATTAATATATTTTTTTTCTGATTTATATTTAAATCACATTATTTGGGCACCTTCCTGAAATTAAGGCTACTTTTCCATTAAAATGTAGATAAATCACTTTACATTTTTGTGAAAACAGGCTTAAATTGTCTCATTAATTTCTCTTTCTCAACTTACCAGTTTTTACATGTCTTAGAAGACATATAGTAATTTAATGGCAGTACATTTTTCTCTTGTTTAAAATGACCTTTTGATAGCATAATCCTGCTTAGTTTAGCATATTAATCTGACTATAGGAATCACAAGGGGTTATATAATACTTCAATCAATCAAATTTTTGAACAATTCAAATAAAATGTCATTGTGTGTTAATCCCAGTTCTTCATTTTTGGTAAAATATTTTGATAGATTCTGTGATACAAAAGGAAGCATCCATGAATTTAGTCTCTGTAGATATGTTCACCGCTTTACCCAGTTACTCTATTTGGATCATCAGGTAAATACAGCTGTAGCAGAAAAAACAGGTCAGGTAGCACTTGGGTTAAATCGGTGAAGAAAAAGGACACAAGTATTAAATCTGAATTTCTTCTCTAAATGTTCAGTTATTTTCAAGCTGATCTTGCAAGGACAGAGATCAAAAACATAAAGACATTGTGAGTATTAACAACAAAATGTTGCCAGTGTGGGTGGTGCCATAGTAATTTTTGTACAGAGTAGGACTTGTTTGAGGTTTTTGAGGGAACATAATTTGAACAGGAATTTTTTTTTTTTTTTTTTGCTTACTACCTGAACCAAAATATGTGCAAGGTATAAAAGCAGTTGGTTGTCACAGAGGATTTTCAAGCTTATAACTAAATAAACCCCCTTTGGACCGTTATATTTCAGCAGCTTTATTTCACCTAATTCTCCTGCAAAATAAACTCTGTAGTTTTGAAGAAAAGGCTGGGGAAATGCACCTCTATATTGCAAAGAAGTGACACAGTTTTTCTTCTTTCTGATCTCTTTTTATCTTCTGTCCTCTACTTATGTTTTTTTTCCTCTCAGGCTACAGATACTGTGCAGAATAGTGATGAGGAAAAATTCAGCATAAATTAAGGCAGTAATTTCCAGATAACAGCTTTGGTCTCTAATCAGCCAAAGAGTGTTTATTTTCAGCAGATGAAATTGATTCTATTCCATTCTCTGTAGATTCCATATGAGCCATATCTGTTCTCCCTGCTGAGTAATGGGGTCAGCTGGCTGTATTCTCATTGCTGACCTGCTGAAGTATTATAAATCGTGGTGTTGTAATGTTTCTATCATGAGAGGTGAGTGACAAATGTGCTTATAATTACCTGTTATGAGAAAAAAGTTTATAACCTTAGTTCTCAACATAAGTCTATCTAGCTTGCAAAACCAGGACTATTTTCAGTTATGAAGTACATATTAATTCTGCACTATAACTGGGTCATATAGGTGTGTGAGAGAAAAATAATGTGGTAAGTATAAAAATAAATTTATAGCACCTAGATTGTGTGGTGACTGCTGCTCCATAAATATCTTCAACAAAAATTCACATATTTCAGGTGTAAGTGGAAATATATCTGAAAATGAAAGGAAGTGACCAAAAATAAAAGTGGAGGAGCCTGTCTAATAAGAAAATACCGGAGAAGATAGAAACTGTGTGGCTTCACAATCCCATATCTCAGCACAGTTAGAAAAGTAAATAAAACTAGAGAGGATTTATCACAATGGTCAACATTAATCTTTGTTAAAAGATCCATTTCTAGTGCTATGGAATGGTTTTGTATTCCAGCAGCGCTGCAGCAATCACCAACATTACTGAAAAATCAGATCAGGCTACAAGGTCAATCTCCTTTGTGATGAAGTCTGTTTGCACCTAAAGCAGCAAATGTTCCAAACTTTATTTCTTTTACAAAGTCATACTTTATTGCTGAATCAAGCATTTGACTTTGGAGTTATTAGTTGAGTGGGATTGTCTGAATCCTCTCCAAATTCCACTCTGTAAGAGTGTGAA
Source organism: Nesoenas mayeri (assembly GCF_963082525.1). Classification (NCBI taxonomy): domain Eukaryota; kingdom Metazoa; phylum Chordata; class Aves; order Columbiformes; family Columbidae; genus Nesoenas; species Nesoenas mayeri. Next base: position 15,297,810 of record NC_137554.1, on the reverse strand, counting down.
GCATCATAAGCTACAAACAATGGATTTCTGATACTTAAGGATGTTTTTATAAGCTCATAAGTAGTCAAACGAAACTGCCCTAAAAATAGCTACCTAGTCTTGTACCAGTTATGTTTGTTAATGTTTAGCACCAAAACAATAATACAGAAAAGCAACACAGACAGGAAAAGAGAGAAAATAAGAGCTATGAGAGACAAAATGGTGCTTTTTTAATTGAGAAAAGGAGAAAAGAAAATCACTTTCAGAACTTAATTTAGGACAATAAAATTTAAAGTACTGTTACTCTATCATTTTAAGAATCTAAACTTTGCCACCATGTATCATTTATTAACAGGAGGTAGGATTAACATTATGTTGTGCTATTCTTATGTACTTTAGATTATATCAGATCAGTTTTTATTTCAATGTGCATGCAAACGAAATCTTAAAATGAATTCATAGGTTTTTATTTTTTAGTTTATTTTTTTTGGTATAATAAGTGTGGAGGAGTGTAATAAGGTTTTTCTGTTTCATTAGTTGTTTTCTTTCCTTTTTCCTTGAGGTTTCATTTGTGGCTGATGTACATTATGGTAATATTATTATCATTGGTGCTGCCACATGTGTGTATTGGGCACTACCTCAGTGGTCTGTCTAACCAGAATGTTTATATGTACCTGGGTTACTTTTTTAGCCAATTTTGCTTCTGTCTTGGATAGGCCAAAACCTTTTTTTTAGTTATTCTCTCCCCTGCCCCCTCCCCTCCCCCCCCCCCCCCCCACTTTCTTTTTGGATACCCCTAATATACTAGGTAGCACATATAGCTCATTTTCTCTTTGATTAATTTGCCTTTTCATATAATCATTGCTATTTAGCTGGTTAGCAAGCAGCTGAGGTTTTCTTTATTCTTCCTCAAAACAAAGAATCCACTGATGGAAGCTTAGTAGTTGATCTGAAATGGGATGAACAGAATCATCCGTACCCAAACACTAGCTCTTTAGTTCCTGACAGCTTTTCGTCTTCGTTTAACACTAATACAGGATGAAGTGATCAGTACTGTACTGGCCAGTCTACAACAATTCCATATATGGAATTTGTAAAATTGAGAATTGATTTTGTCCCAGTGTGGAATGTTCAAAATAAATGAATTAAAATCTTGATGTACACTGTGGAAAACTGTGATTTAGATACTCTTACCCAGATGCAGACAAGTTTGGTTTTTTTCTTCCCAGATTATAGTGGAAGGGTTAAACTCAACAAGGGCAGCTTTAACTTTAGAGAACACTCACAATGGTGATGGGGAGATAAATTTTTGTTGTCTCTGATTTTGGAGTAAATTTCCTGTGGCTGAGAATATCTTGCATGCCTCTAACAATGATCTTTAATTTTTGGCATCAGGAGTAGTAATACATATATCAAAAGTGTATTACTTTATTAAACATAGTCCAGACATATAAATGAAAAGACAGTTAGAGATCGTCAGGAATATTCTGTGACTGTTCCGTTTTTGTTTGTTTGTTTGTTTTTGAAGTGAACAACTAAAGGTCACTGTAGCAACAAATTAAAGTTTGTTCCTATGGAACAATTTAAACAGCTAACTCCTTGCTTTCCTCCTTCCATTCTGTACATTCCAGTTACACAGTGTTTCAGCACAGCCAGAAGTCAAACAAAAAGGTCACTACCTGAGTTACTTGTGTTTTGGTCCACCATCCAGTAGGTCTGCCTGCTGCATTACATTGTCAAAGTTAGCCTTTCTATTGACAAGCATATTGATTTCCTGATTAATGTACCTCTGTTTTATTGGCATTTACTACAGGAGACATAATTTTAATGTTTGTATGATCAATAGCTCCATCAACACCAAGAATTCCTGCTGTTAGCCTACACAGCTCTAACTATGGGGAGTTGCATAGTTCTTGATAAATACTACAGGGAAGTTGTAAACATTAGAAAAGCAAAGAAAATTGATGTTCTCTGTGGATTCCTATTGTATTTCACCCCTAGGAGAGAATGCAGAAACTTTCAAGTAATTCTCTATAGGAAAGGCAACCAGCAGGTAGTAGCTCTCTGAGCTGGAATATAAATGTATGGGAAGTAATTACTTTTAGAATTCCCATTGTGTAGTCACTTCATCTCAAATGTGTAAATACCCATAAGAGAAATCATGGCTTTTGTTCAGTTTTAGATTAAGAAATGACATTTTAAATACCCTTAGTTAACTTCGTTAGAGGAATGGAATTCTGTGGCTGTGCTAGATGCTTCTAGACTTGCAGATGTCCATAAATTACACAAGGTACCTGAAGGCATCTGCGTAAAATGTAGCTGAAGTAGTTTTTGTTCTTGAAATTGTAATGGGCTTTACCATCTCCTGCTTGTTGCTAAATTGTTTTCTTCCTCTTCCTGCCCACCTGCCCTCTTTCTGCCTTTTAAAACCAGAGAAGGGAAAGAGGATACTTTTTTTTTCCACTCAGATAAAGTAGTAAACTTAAATCACCACGTTTTTTTAAACTTTGAAATTAGATGATCAGGAGAATGACAATAAATTGTGCCATTTACCAGAAACTTTGCCTAAATATTTTTCTGATTAGATTCCTTAATTTCATTAAAGTTAATATTCCCCTAGTGGTTAGCTGGTTTCCTTGATTGTCTGAAGGAGGTAGCTCAATGACATTACTCAGTATCCAAGAATGTTCTTGTGTTTGAATATTCTCATGAAGAACACAATTTTTTCTGAATGTTCTAGTTAAATTAGTGCTGGGTTAGCTTACAGAGACCAGAAGATGATGTTTATTTATCAGGTAATTTATGCATTATATAGCTTATGACCTGTTTTTTCAGTCAGGGATCAGAACAAAGGCTATGTATCTTGAGAGACTGAGTATCCACCATTAATTAAGAAAACAAAATGATGAAGTGAAAACTACTGCAAATTCCCCATCTGCCAAAAACCAGGTACTGTTCCCTAAACCTTTTGTGAATAAGGATAAAATTGTGTTTAAAAAATCTGTCCGTTTCCAAGCATACAAATTATGTGTTTTGATCTTCCAATACAAATTTCAGATACTGGAGTGTTGATCATCTGCTGCCAACATTGACATATGCCAGCGGATGAACCTCTAAAGCAAAAAAAATACTAGTGCAATGATTAAATCCACTAAAATCAGAGCTATGAAGATCACTGTATAAGTTGGTCTGTATCCTCTGGTAGACAGAACTAAACAGAAATGAGGTCAGTAATGAAGGTTTGGTTAGGCATTGGTTGTCTTTCAATATGCCTGTATTCCTGAAATTGTTCACCAAACTAATATCGTGCAAATCTAGAGATATTTGTGCCTCTGAAAGTTCATGTAGCAGTGAACGTTTGACTGAAAAAATAATAGAATATTATAAGTAGGTGCTGGTCGTGATACCTATTTCTATTGTTGATTTAAATAGAATATGAATTATTCCACTTGCAGCAAGCCAGCTAGTTTGAGTCATAGCTTTCGAGTGATTGTTTTAACTGTTGGAAATTCTTTAAAGCCACAGGGTTCCCTGGGGGGATGCTGGTGCTGCCTTTTAAGTCAGTCACTTAGGTTCCTGACTTCTGGTTCTTTTTCCTCTTTCATTGAGTGGAAACTTGCTGTTCTGAGGTTTCATTAATTTATTTTGAATGCTGTGGGACTCTAAATTCTTCTTAAAGAGGATGTCGGAGGATTGTGGTCATCTGCCTCCTGAGCCACAGTAGGGAAGATGGAGTTACAGATGGGCATAGTGGTTGATAAAGCACTATCTTGGTGATGTATATACTTGAACTGCAGTGCAGATTGGGTTCTTTAGGTTCACTGAGGGAAACATCTGTCTGTCAATTTAAGCTTTAAAGTATTTTAAGGCCTTAAATGTTAGCTTTGATTAGATATTTGCTTCTAATTTTGTGTTTCCCTTATAAATTGTATGAATGTGTAAATGTTTGTTACCTAACAAACTGAGGTGCACATCTCTGTACATCTATTTTTTTGTGAAGTAAAGGAAATTAAAATGTAAATCTTTATCTGAAACAGTAATGTGTAGTGACTGAGTTCAGGTTTCAGGAAGCAATGACCCCTTTTGGCCTCAAGCATCTTATTTAACTTCTTTGTGATTTATATCACTTTGTGTTAAATGAAGGTAATTTTGTCTGCATTTGATCCTGGAACAAAAAAAAAAAACCCAAAAAAAAACCAACCTCCTTGGGCAAGTACAAAATAACAACAATAACAACTTTTTTTTCCCATGGTTTTCCCTTGCCCCTTTTTTTATTGTTCCCTCTAATATAGGTACCAATCATAAAGATTTAAGAGAGGAAATAAGCTGCCTTTTTTGGTAAAGGAGAATATACTCTCTTACAAACAGTTCCAGTAGAATTCAGGATAAATGGTGCTTAAGTTTCATTTTTCAGGAGTGGTCATTTATCCAACTTTTAGCCTCAGGGTTTTCCACAGGTCAACTTTACCTTTTTTTCCTCTTTTTTAACGATCACTACAGCAACCTAATATTATGTGACAAACAGCACACACAGAGGGCAGATACCCATACATGCAGCATAAGATTAAGAACAACAACAAAAAAACCCCGAGAGCCAGGTAGGCCAGTGAGGTACTATAGTAATCTGTCACACAGAAGATGTGAGCCCAAGCTGCAGATTTTAAGTTTGTTATCAGGAAAAAATCTTGTGAAGTCATCCACTTTAGTGGATATCTCAACTTTATTGGTGGTTTCTCCTATAAAGTTGTCTCTGGGTAAAATAGCACTGTAGCTCGTGGATGCTATGACACATAAGAGCTGTATGAAACATTGATGAGGTTTTAAACACTTTGTTTCCCTTTATTTGTGAGCAATACAGTGGCACAGGTATTGTAGGGGCAGAATTCTCTGTCTCTTGAAAGCTGTGTTTAGCCAAGGAAAGGTATGTGCGGACAATATGAGATGAGGAAAAGGTAGGCTTTGCATAAGTGTTAGATAAATGCTTGGATTTGTACTTAATTGAAAAGCTTCACAGGCTCTGACAGACTATGTCAACCTTTGAAACTTGCATTTTCACAATACATGCATTGCAATGACTCAGTTCTTCAATCTTTATTCTTATTGATTAGTCCTAAAGAAATAATAATTATAACAAAAGATGGCATTGGAATGAAGTAGCATCTGAAGGGCAAAGCAGTGATGCACGTCAGCCCCAGATCTGTGGAGCTGATGAAAATGGCTATTTTGTGAATGAGTCACTTCAAGAAAAGGTTCATCTAATTTACCTTCTGGGTGCTCCTGCATTTTCGTCTCTGTGCAGGAGGAATGTAGTGAGTGTTTTAATTACATTAATTTATTTCTCCTCCGGCTGTCCAGCAGAGGACATTATATCCCTGTATGTCCCAGGTTTTTCTCACAACTCCGTACTGATCAGCCTATTTTTTTTCTGTATGGTTTGTGCCAATAAGAGCAGCACTAAGAGCAGGAATAGGTCAGTGCTCAGCTACTTTGCACTTACATTTCAACACACAGTTTGTTACAGTAAAGGATTTTGTTTTCACATGTCATATTAGTTGTGAAAGAAATAACTGAAAACCTGTATATAATATGTGAGAAGAAAGGAATGTTAATGTGCTCCATCTGCTATTCTGGGCTAATACAGACACCCTTGTCTCTGTGGTGCCAATTCCCTGTGCAACTGGAAAAGTGCAAAGAGCACATTTTTCACTTTTTACTCTGAAAAAGGGGACATGTTTTAAATACCACTTTTCAAGAAATGCCTTTTACTTGCTTTCATGATGGGTGCCAGAATTCTGCCTCTATGCATGCCTCAGTTGAAAAGTAAGGTTAATTGCACTTCATCCTTCACCTTCTGAATAGGTGTTATTTTACACCAATTTATACTAGAATTTTTACTGATGGAGGTCATTGTATTCTTCAGCTCAGCAGTTGTCAGTTTAATTTTTCTGTCCTCACTCCAGGCTCTGAAAGGTCTAGGAAACTTAGTCAAGTTCTCTCACAAATGCCTAGAGTGGCAGTGCATGCATCTGCCTATATTTGGTCTCATTATCCTGGGGGTGTCTAAGTTGGATATTTGCTTTGTGGTTCGTGAGATGGGTGTGTGCATCCAAGCTGGGCCATACAGAGGATTTGGAGGAGTGGCTCCATTTCCTTCCAGAGGGTGTGAGGCTCTGCTAGGTGCTTTCTCTGCAGCACACAAATGTGATAGCAGCCACTCTTGAGTGTCCAACATGGGTGATTGGCACATGGATCAGGAAGAGAAGACAGTAGGTTTTTCAGTATGAATTCTTTAGTAGGTGGCAGTGTGGAGGAGGTGATGACAAGGAGATGAGTTAGACTTGAAAGGTCTGTTATTGACAACTATAGACACTGCTTTTCTTCTTACCTTGAGCCTTAACTACATGCTCTCCTGCCACGTATTTGAGCTCTCAAGACTCTTGACTTGCTCAAACTCTGAGCTTTGTTTCATAGTTTTGTCCTGTAGACCTGTAAGGACAGAGAGTATGTTAATCTAATGTAATTCCTCACCCCTGCAGAGTGGGGATGTTAGGAGTTCCTAGGTTGTAGAAGGGGGTAAAAAAAATAATTCGGTACCCAAAAGAGGCTACTTTTTCCTTGTATTTCAGAAGACCGGGCAAAATTTGTGGTGGAGGTGGCTGTATCAGCTCATGTTTTACAGGAATATAAATAGTTCATTAAAAACAGACTTCAGTTTCCATTCATGTAAAGAAGCTTTGTTCACAACTGTTAGCTGCTAGGTGTTTTATACTATACAGATTTTGAAAGAGGAGAGTCTCAAACCAGTTCTGTAGAAAGTAGAAGATTAAACTAATAATTTGGCAGTTGCAGAATTAATGAGGGTTATTGAAATATACCAAAGCATATAAGTACAGAGTTTGTAACCCTCCACCCCTTACCCTGCAGGAAAATCTATATACTGAAAAGCCTATGTTACTAGTAAAATGAAATTTCTCTTCCAAATCTAAGGAACTGAGTAAGACTTAATGTTCTTCTGATGCTTCTTTATCCTAAATCATAGGGGGAATTTGGGCTGCTGGAAATAGACTGATGTGTTTGAAAGTAGCTTTGTCCTTCTCTCCCCTATTTAAAACAACATAACAAGCTCTTCAGTCTCTGCTTTCAACCCAGCTATCGTATGCTTTTAATTGAATGCATGAAATCAATATCAATTTACCAGATGTCTAAGAATCTATGACTTGAACAGTAGGTGTCTAATGTGAACAGTAGGCATTTGATGAATAGCCTTTTAAGGGTAGATATGTAAAGTTCAAATGTTTTTAAAACAGAATGCAACAAGCTATAAATGCAGTTGTGAAAGGTGGAGAGAGAAGGGGTGCTGATTTAGCAGTGGGGTCAGTTTAGATTGCTTTTTCTGCTGAACTTTGGTCCGTAGTCTTTTACCTTTGGAACTGAAATTGCTGTGGAAACTTATAAGGATAAATAATATTGAAACTTTCAAGCATGGTTTAATGTTACCAAGGTAACCAATTGTAATTAATTTTAAGCACCAGCTGGCTTGTGATGAGCATGAAACCTGACAAACGTTTTCAGGACTGTTCCTTATTTTCTTACCTGCAGCAGTAAGAACATGAGAAATTTCTTTAAATAAAGCATCTACAACAACAAATCAAGCCACGGCTTGATATTGGTCAGTTAAAAAGTTCCAGGAATAGTTTCCAGATGTAGAGAAACAGAAATGTGCAGCAAAAGATTGGGAATGATGAACTTGATCTTCATGGGCATAGTAGACTGATTACAAAATATGATCCTTTAGGTCCAGATTTTGAATTTGTTTCATCTCATATCACTATAAATGTTTTGTTTCCTTGCTAGATTTTTTTTGAATCAACACTATCAATATGGTAGAATTCCTGGACACCATCATCTAGCATTTTGGACAATCATAGTGAATATCCATAAACTTAGCAATATCAATAAGCTCTCGTCAAAACAGTAAAACAGAATAAAAATAAAATGAGTGTATGTTTCATAGTCTTTGTGTTCAGTGAAAAGCACAGAAGAATGCAAACTCCCCGAATATTTAGAAATTGAGGTAAGTTGCTGACATAGCTTGATTGTGTTACTTTCTGAATGCCAGTGTTGGTCTGGAGAGCTTGAGTTATTCTATATGAAGGGGTAACACAACATCAAAACAATCACAAGTAGGGTAGGTATTCTAATCCAAAAGATTGCTATTACTTTATGTGAAAATAAATACTCTATCTTAAATTAAGAAGTTATTAAACTCAAGTAAGTAGAATTGCTCAATTTTTCATTTGGTTTGATCCTGATCTCCTGAATCGCAACTGAAAGCTTAAACTTAGTGAAAGCTAAACATTACTTCTGATCAAAGTGAATGTCTTTGAAAAAGAAATCAATTTCCCAGTGCTACAAATGCAAGCAGTGCCATACTGGCTATATGTATCTAAGTCAGTATTCAGAGTTTCAAGTAACTATGGGTAAATAAATGTGGTTTCTACTTTAATCCTGTCCAAAATAAGTAATAAACTGTTTAGAATGACCCTGATTCTGACCTCATTTATGCTGGAGTACATCCACAGGAAACTAATGAATATTACTAATACTGTGGAAGTCAGTGAAATTATAGCTGAATTATTCCGGAATAACTGAGATAAAAATCTGTCCTATTTATTGTTTTACTTGTTATGTCCCTAATGAGCCACATTTCTCCTGTCTTTCATTTTGCTGGCTAGGACTTCGATAGTAGAAAGTCAATTTACAGAAAAAGGTGATGCTTTTCGAGTAAATAGGCAATTGCAAACACTCATTACACTGGCAAGTTCGCAGTCAGAATGGATGGGACTAGAGGTAGCCAGTTACTGCATCTGGGCTGACTGGGAGCATCCTCTCAGGCAGGACATGCCATGGGCAGCCGGGGTCTCCCCTGCAGGGCCAGCACTGGGTGTCTCAGGCAGGACCTGGATGGTGACAGGGGCTTCTGCACAAGCCCATCCTTGAGCTGGTGCCTCTGGCCAGTTATCTGTCTGGCTGCATTCAAAACACAAAGGGAGGAATTTTGCTGAGATCCTCCTTCTTTTGTGTGCTGCTTTTCAGTATTTTGAGAAGGGGATGTATGCTATTTAAAACATTTTATTCTCATTACCTGGAAGGGGGGGAAAGCATAATATTTATATCTATATCTCAGTTGTTCTTTGTTCTTGTTAGCTTTTCAGAGCAGCAGCCTGGAACTGACATAATTCTCAAGGGTTTTACTGCCACCAGAGTTCTGAATGGGAGTAGTAAAATGGCTCCATCTTACTAATTTAATTCTGTTATATAGAAATGTAGAAGCAACACCAGGACTGCTTGTTATTAATCTTCAGTATTACAGATCCTTCTTTAAACCTGCATCACAAATTGTATTCTGCTTTTAAATTCATTGAAATTGGGGAATTTTCTGTTGGTTCAGGTCGCCAGAATGAGTCCACCCCTGTGGCATGATGACCCATAACTCAAAAATGAAATGTGCAGCAGAAAGAAAAATCTGCAGCTTTTTTGTTTGCTCGCTTAACTTTGCATGTAAGGTATGTTGTGGGGCGTGGGGGTTTTGGGTTTTTTTTTTTTGGTCCAGCTACAAATCAAGCTTTCTTTCGAAGCGTGTTTCTAAATCTAGGTATTTAATGCCTGTTAACTAATTATGCTTTCAGAGCACGAACGTTGAAAATCAAATATTTATTTTGAAAACTGTTGTTCTAATCAGCAGTAGATTTGTCTTACAATGAATTCCTTCTGCAAATCTAATATTACATTTTTGCTGTTAATTTAGAGAAATATTAGCTCCACTGTCCAAATGAAATCTTGTATATACAGGCAGATAACCATTGCTGGAACACAGATAATGTCTCATTTGCCCTTAGTATACAATAGTTCTTATGTTCAAAAGTATCTCGCTCCTGACTTTCTTGAAACTTAAGTTATTTTTCCTATTCATCTCTAGTCATTCAAGGGAAAATGCAGAAACTTAATCAGTGTTTTTTAATGGGTTTGCCCACAGTTATAAACTGAAATGCTATAATTCAGTGTTAACTGTCTTCATAGAAGTCAATCAAGTGATGTTTATGCACTCATTGAGAAACTGGCCATCAATTCCCACTAGCAAAATGCACACCTCTAGTTTAACAATGAAATATAGTCAGCATGATGCATGTTGTGCTTTCTGTAATGAATTATTCATAAAGGTAGATGGATTTTTAATTCTTTTCAGTGATGGGTTGCATGAAACTTGTGTGTGAGACTCCCTGTGATGGCTAAACAAAGAATTGAGAAACTTCTAAAAACTTTGAAGGATAATGTTTGAGGACTGAGAGCATTTGCAGCCTCAGGCTATGCCATGAAACAGCCACAGCATTACTCTGCCTCAAAATCCACAGCACAGTTTTAAAGAATTGTTGTGGGAATATTGAGGGGAGTAGGGGGGAAGACTTAGAAGTGTTTGACTTCTAGTATTTCTGCATACATCTAGGATAAAAGGCGTTGGATTATTACCATATCTAAAACAGTTTCATTTTTGTGTAACAAAATATCTTTATATTTTTATAAAAGAAACAGGAATGAAAAGATCAGGACTGCAGTGGTGGGTAGAAAGAACTCTACTGTTTTGTTATTAGGACTTAAAACTATTTCGGAATTATTTTTAAGTTCAGTAGCGTGTCCGCATGTCATCATGAAGAGTCTCTAATAGGTTACAAGTTTTATGACACATACTTAATAAAAATCACACAAGTGCCAATCAGAATACGGAATTTTGTTATTCCTGTTTTTATTTGTCTTATTAATCCATGCAGCTGAGTTGCATTTTCTCCATATTTGTGTCTGTTCAGTTTTAAACTGAATCCTGCTAACAGCCTCTTGTCACCATGAGGCTTACTCTGAATGATTGTTTCTCACATCGAAGTTGTTTACAGCCAACAGTTGAAATTAAGGGTAGTGTCTGGCAACCCAAGAGAAACAAAATTTCCAAATTAGAGGCTCAGCATTTTTCATTTCTAAGGGAGCCTTTACATCAAATGCTCTCAGAAAGCCAATAGAGGGCATTTTAGCAATTTAGATCTTGATAAATGATCTTAAGTTGTTTGTTTTTTTACTAAATCATGTTTAGCAGTAAATAGTGCTTAATATCAGTTTGAAGTGCGTGTTGTAAATATAGGCTATTTACAAATAAGCAAAGGTAATGGTGGGTCTTCACCCTGTCCGATGTTCCTTGTTTTCATCTGGAGAACTCAGTGTACAGTCTGCGTTTGTTCTGAAGGACAGAAATACCAGGGCTCTCTGGCACATCCTCTAATGAGCCTTCCTGTAGTAGGCTCATTCTTCTTGTATCAGGTATGAATGGTGCTCACTTTTATTTTTCCTGGCTGTTGTTTTTATGTTGTTGGGGTTTTGTTGTCATTGTTGTTTTGCTTATATGTCTTAACTGGATGTTACACAGATTTGATAAACTCCTAAAATCCTAATCACCTGTGAGTCACAGAGCGTTACGCTGCATGTAATGATCATCCCGGGCTGGGGCAGCAAAACAAAGCAAACAAAAAAAGCACAACCAAACCAACCAACCGAAAAACCCAACACACACACAAAAACCAAAACAAAACCAAAACTCCACAACCTATAGTTTCTTGCACTAGTGACTGAAAAATAGGGCAGTTTTACAATGTGAAGCTGCTTTAGAAATGAGAGAGTAACTGGACTTTAGGAAGATTATTTTCTTTTCATGCTTAACAAAGTAATGCACCTTGAGATTTATTTCTCATGTCTAATGCAGTTTTTACAGAATAACGGTACAGAATGTACCTGCTCTGTTGCTTTTATCAGTTTATTTGGAGCATAGCATGAGCACAGACTGAAATACAAGCAGCAAAGCAGCCCTCAGAGTTTCAGTTCATTTTTCCTCCTATATAAAGCAAGCCTTACCAACCACATGTAATTTAGAAGTATTTCTTGTAGTGAGAGGTTCTTCAAAGGACCTCAGAAGAGTTGGAAGGCAAAGATTTGTGGTAACACTTCAGAACAGGTGACCTGGGTAAATGAAGGAGCTTTCTGATTTGATCCAGAACAGAGCGGGGGAGGCAAAATCACTGCCTTTTTTCTTTTTCCTTTTTTTTTTTTTTTAAACTTCCTGGTGATAATTCAAAGAATAAGGCCATGGAAATAATAAGCATGGACTCAAATTCTCTCTCTCTTCCCATCCTGTCTCAGTTAGTACACAGGATTAATGGTTGCTGATCATTAAGGGGTAACAGTCTCCACCTCTGTGTTTAGAAAGAAAAATTGTTACAGGAATGTCATGATGTTCCTGTTTCCTGTGTTTCTCATGTCCCTTGGTCAGTGGAAAGGCCAAATACTTGCTAAGAGAGAACATTTGCATCAACAGTAAGACAAATTGTTGAGAGAGGATCAACTTCCTGTTGATTTCACAAACATGAGACACTCCTCCTTTTCTCTCTGCTCACTAGGAATGAATAAAGAGTGTTATTTTTCAGATAGACCTAATAGGCTTAGAGAGATCTCTTTATTTCAGAGCAATGTGTAAACTCAATACATTGTTTTTTTAGGTTCTATCTATATTTTTTTTTCTAGATGAAAGCTGAAGTGCCAATGAGGCAATATTTATTCAAATAGAGAACCACACTGTTCACAAGGTTTGCTTGCACAGCATGAAAGAGAACACAGGGTTGAGGTCTTTTCACATGACACAAGACCAATGAATTGCCCCATGTTTTTGTGCTATGGAAAACACACCAGTTTTACAAGGGTGTTTTCAGTGAAAGCCTGGGCTCAAGTAAGAGAACCTCTATGGAGCGAAACAACTGTGCAGAGAGAGTTTTGGGCTTGAGGTCCGGTGTAGCACATGGAACTTTTTCTTGAGCAGAGCTTTCCATGTCGTACCCATATTACAGCTGTGTTCGAGGTGGCAGGTTAACCCACAGTGCTGTTTCCAGCTGCATGGGCTTCCTGGCAAAGATTTCTGTTGGCTTGGAAATCTTCATGCTCCCCATATTTCACTGTGGCCTGGAGCTCTGTGAGAGTAAGGGAAGGTAGCCCTTCCCATAATGTTTTTAAAAATTCTGATGGAAACTTGCATTGTGGAGGGTTGCAAAGTCCGCATTCATTGTAGAATCAAGAAAGGGCAACTTAATTGTGACTGAAGTGATATATATGCGAGATATATATATATACATATGTGATAGCAGTGGAAGTAACACTGCACTGGCTCTACATAAATATCTGTAGAGGGGAAGGAGCTTTTGAGGGAAGGGGCATTTAAAATGTTGTCCAATACTACATGCGTAAAAGCAGAGTGGAATGGGTTGGGAGGAAGAGAGCTATGAGCAGTGAAAACAAGTGAGAAAGCTGAGAGATAAATAAATAGTGATAGGAAACAGCAATGTGAGAAGAGAAAATTTCTTGTTGGTATTTTTTTTTCCCAAAATAAACGAGTAATGTATCCATGAAAAACACATTAATTTATACTCCAGGGATTACTGCTAAGTAACTACACACAATGTTGCTAATCTATCTCCAACATCTTCCTTTTTGTAAAATGAGAACTGTAATTCATTGTTTTTTCTGTATTTACTTGACATTTTGGAATATATTGTAGATAATGAGTTCTGAACAAGAAGTGCTCTGTATGTTAAAGGCTATGAAGCTTTAGGTCAACTACTCATCAGGAAAAGTTTTAGTTTGCATTTGCTGTGACGATTTCTTGCCATAGATAGATGCTGAAAGATGTCTACAAATAGTCTCAAAATAATGAAGAGCTGATAAGGCTGAAAATGTGCAGCTATTTCAAAGGTTTTTTTGTCTGAGCAGTGTGTTTTATGTATGTGTCATGGCATGTTTTTCCCCTGAGGTCACTGTTTTGGACATAATGATGGACCTCTACTGCAGAAGACAGGTTTTAAATGTAAATCAGCTACATATGCTGCTTTCTGGTTTCTAGGTGTAAAAGGAGGTTGCTATTTTTTCCTAGCATGACACAAGGTAATGGATAAACCAAGATAGAAGGAATTTTTAATGTTATCAAGCTTTGTCCCCTAATACTGCAATTCCATGTCATGTAATTTCTTTCATTAATTTAGAGAGCTTTATGTTTAAAGCATTCAGGAAAACCATGAAAGAGATAATTGATCTAATGGTTAGGATTTTTCTCATTTCTAGCCTAAATTTACTCACAGGCAGCTGATACCTGTTTGGAATTATTCTGTTTGTTTGGTTTTGTCAGCAATGTCCTTTAGCATCAAAGTAGTTCTTCAGAGCTGTGTACCCCCTGGCCCTTATAGTCAGCTCTTCGTTTTCCTGTTCAATCTAGGGGTCTTTTTCTGTACCAATTCTAGTTTAAATAACTCTTTCTTGAAGATGGTTGATGAGTGTGATATGCATGGATACAGGGTACCTCTTGTACAATTGTATTTTTTTCTTACTTGGTGTCTTCTAAGGTCATATTAGATTCTCTTGCAGCTGTATCACATTGATAGGTCATAGTCTTTTTTGCGATCAATTTTTCTTTCTTTAGATGCTTTCTGTGCATGAATTCCAAGTTAGCCAAGTAAATTATTTTTTTATTCTATTGAATTTTGCTGCTAGTCATACCGTAGTCCTCAAGATTTCCATCACTCTGATAACTTAAGCATCTTCCTTTTTATTAAAGATAGTGTCACTCGCTTACTCCTATTTGTATCCATGCCATTGATGAGAGTACTAAATAAAGTACTTCCCAACAATAATCCTTGAGAAATTTAAAATATCCTGGTTCTTACCAGTTGTGTTCCCTTCTACTGCTTACATTTTCCTTTTCCCTTAAACTCCTTAATAACTTGCGTGTTTTGAATTCTGCTGCTAATCTTCTCTTTATGACTTTACTACTAGCTATCTGTAATGCTTTCCTGAAATCCTGTTAGGTAACTTTTTCTTTGTACCTCACTTATGTTGTATTGAAAATATATAGAAGTAAAGGTGTCAGGTTAGGCTGGCGTGATCCATAGTTGGCAAAATATTATTGTGCTAGATCTTGTTTTCCAGTTTGATCCAAGTTTTAAATTATTTTGTTCTTGCAAAATTTATTCAAGACTTTTGCATGTTCTTGAAGACAGACTATTGCAAAGTGGGTAGGTTTTTTATGTATGCATGTGTGGGTTGTTTAATCTCTCTTTGAGTGTGTACTTTCAAAGGGGCAGTAGCATTAATAAGATTTAACTTCAGGAATAAATGCATTACAGACTGGAAGGCTCCTGAGTGTTAAAGTTAATTGGTGTTGGAAATTAGTTTTTAGGCTACCAAGAACAATGCTAAGCCACTTAAGTATATCTAAATATATCTGAGATTTACTCCTATTAAATAATATTGGACCTGGAGTTTTTTTCCTGTATGTAGTACTAGTGACTCAAATGAAATACAACAGATGTAACTGAAAAGGCAGAATTTTATCTGCTTAAGTTTCATCTGAGCCATAGAACACTACAGGGAGAGTACTTCTGGAGAATTTAAAATATTGCCAAAGGTCAAGGAGCTTTTTTGCATCCCTAGAACATTTCCACTTGATGTAGTGAAAGTTGTCATAGTAACATTAAGAAATCCTAAAAGTCACGATTTTTGTTTTAAAATCTGTGCAATTGAAATATAATGTTGAAATTATCACTGGAACTTTGTTTCTTCCTAACTCCTCCCTCGCCCCATTTCAGTGGGTTTTTTTTACACATTGCGCCATTGCATTTGATACCCAGCTGAAATGTTTCTACTTTAAATTAGAGAACACAATGCCAAGAATATTTAGTAGCAAAATATTTTTATTCTGTGTAAACATTAATTTAGTAATGTAAGGCAGTTGATAATGATGTTGAGTCATTTGCTGAGTAGGAATAATAGATGGGAAGTGGATTTTAATCATATTCTTTAACTTACTTTATGGAAAAATACATCTTGTCCAATGGACCGATGAAAGTCCCCTGATTATGGGGAAATCTGGAAAGGTTTGTGGTAAGTGCTTCATTAAAAAATAAATTATACATTCTAAGAGACATAATTTGGGCAAGGAAACAACTGTGAGTGCATCTTTTGTGTGTCCTGCAGTAGTTGATCAAATCATTCTCATTGACCATTCTATAGGGAATGCACCCATTGAATGAAAGAACAGAGCAATCTGCTATAGGCCAAAAAATCAACAGGCTTCATCACAGCCCACTCTACTTTGTATTCTATTTAACATCCCTTTCATGGACTTTTGAACAATTTTATGGTGTTTTGACTGCTGTGAGGTTTAAAATTCATTTGGAGAGGCTTGAAATTAAACCAATTAATTTCTCATCTTTTTTTTTTCTTTTTTTTTTTTTTTTTTCAGATTTAGAAGGAAGAAATTACGTCATTAAAACTGGAGCTGTAGTAACGGTTGTACAAGCATTTTTTACAAATTTCATATAGCTGATTTGCTTTTCATTTGGTATTCTAGTAGATAGATTAACAAAGAGCATTTCAATTTGTACCTATGCTGTCACTGTTTTTCTTGCAACTTGTCTGATACTGTTATTATTCTGATATTTTATTTTTTTATACATGAGATCTGGTTTTCACTTCAGCTAGCCATTAAGTCATTGATACTTCTAAATGTGTACATAGTATCTCGTGAGAAAGTATCAAGTCTTTTTGTTACATTTGGAATGAAAAGGCCATAAGCAGGTAATACTGTTGTATACTTTATTAGTAGGGTCATTAAATGTATGTCTGCAATGAGAATATTTTAGGCTTCTGAGCCACATGCCTAAGAGATCGTGGCTGTTGGCCTGTACTGAACCCTCTGGCAACTTTGTGCTTCCTTTTGTACAGAAGGCTCTGGGTAGGACATGCTTTGTGTGTGTGGTTTCAACTGTCTTTCTGAAGGAGAGTGGGCATTTTCAATAGTGTTGCTGTGTGTAAGTATCTCTTAATTCCTTCCTAATAATTTCTGTGCCTGTTCAACAGGTTCATTCAACTTGAAAGGAACAGCTGTTTTTTTTGGTTTGCCTCACCCACATGTAGTGGGTAGTCTTTTTCATGGAGTGTATAACATTTGCACTTGTTGGATTTTCACTGTCTGTGGGAATACAACCAGTTAAAAGGGTACCTTTTTCATGATGTAGTGTGTCAGTTTTGCTCTTTTCGGTTGCACAGGCTGAGAGTTGTGAATCTGGATAACAGAATATGCAGTAGACAGCTTTGATTTTGAAAATTGCTGTCATGCTTCATATTTTGATACCATATGAGTTTATTTGCTGTGGTATCTGGATGCTTTAAGTCATGTGGAGTGATTTGAACGTCAGCATGTAAAAGTTCCCTCATATTCTTTCCTGTAGCAAAAGGAAAATTTCTATTGATCATGCACACAAAAAATTTACTGGGAATGAATCTTATTGTAAGTGGATTTGCCTTGCATTGTGTACCATATACTTTCGTGGGGCTATTTTGTGGAATAGTGTATGTACTTCTGCAGGAATTAGTAAGGTGTCTATTGTAGAAGCATAAGGTGTGACAGCCTTTTCTAATGAACCTGGGCTATATGAAGTGCCCTTGTCTAAACTGGCAATGGCAAACATTAACACTAGACTTTCAAGCCTGATACTTCAGAGTACTGTACTAATTGTTACTCAGTGAACGGCAATGAAGGTTAAATAATGCATGGTCACTGCTGTGTTCTTTCTGTTTTGGGAAAGCTGATTTTAAAAGGCCATTCTGTCCTGCCTTGTGCAACAGGATGGAGGACTTACATTTCATAATGATTGTGGCACCTAACTTAGACAGAAATACCAGGAACTGAAAACGTTTAAGTGTAACTTTGAACTCGCATTCTGGTGATGGGCTTAAACAAATTAAATTAAACAAATACTAGATGAAAACTTCAGTTTTAGTGTCTTTTGCTGAGAGGTTGTTTATGTACACATTTGGTATTGGACTAGAGGAAAACCTTTTCAGATCTTCTTGCTTCCATCTCTACGTGGTCTAGTCCAAAAACATCTTGGTCAGGGCAAAGTAGGGACTTTTCTCAGATCATATGCATGGACCACTTTGACAGTCTAAAGGGAGATAAAGGAAAGACCTTTTCAACTAAGTTGTTGAAACTCACCAGTTCACTGAAAACAAAATATACAGTACATATGGTTGACAGACTCTGCAAAGAGTTATTATAAACTTGGAGAAGTTTTTATGATAAAGTCAAATTTCTCTACCAAATATCCTGCCTTTCATTCATGTTCATTCAAAAACATAATAAAATATAATTGATTTTTATATAGGCAAATACGCTATTTTTCTGCAGTCTTGTTCTTCTAATAAATTTCAACCAAAAACATTATTAAAATAAGTTTGAGGCAGTATTTCTATCTAAACAAATAAACCTGAGCAGAATTAATAATTAGAATCTTTATAAATGAAGCTTGTTGGCTACCTTGACTGTAGTGAATCATTTATTAAAGAACACATTTTCAGTGCCCATGCAAAAATTTGGAAAAAAAAATTTTCGTTAATAGAAGCAGGGTTTACATGCCAATCTTGTTGTAAGACCATATTTTTTCACCATGGCTTGTGATTGCATATTCTTTATTTAGTGGAACTCAGTTTTCTCTCCTTATAAAACCAGTGTAAATGAAACTAAATTCCATGCCTTTTAGACTTTCATAGCTCCTTTATATGAATTTGTTCTTTTCCTGCTGTGTAATGAGGATGTACAATGAAAGGCTAGGAAAGCTGCCTGGATTCACACCCTAACTTTACCATAGTCTGAGATGCTTGCCAGGATGTCCCTTTACCATATTCCCTCTTGGTCTTCCCAAAGAAAAACTGTCAAATATTCCTAAAAAAAAAAGACCCGTGACACTTCTTGCTCTAAAATACCTTGTTTAATCTGTATTCTGTGTGAATTTTTCTTCTTGACAATATTCCTTTCAGAAATTCAGTATACAGTAGAAAGGACGTGATATTTGAAGACATATAGTCTTTACAGAAATGCTAAAAATGTGGCAGAAATAGAGTTGCTAAGTGAGAAAATGGTCTCTCTTGTTGCATTCAGGTTCTAGCTAAAAGTTCGTGTGTATACACCTACTGAATAATTAAGGAGAAAAAGAGAAAATATGCTAACTAAAAAATCATATAGTGCAGTCACACTGTGGGCTTGTATTCAAAGAGACCACTCTTACGTGAAATAGCCAACAGTCACAATCTTCTACAGAGAAAGACCACTGCTTCTTGATACAGCTTTTATATATGTAAAATGTCTCACTTTCTGATGTAGACTTGTATATACATAATGTAATGGTAGGTGGTGATGAGTAAAGAGTATCTAGATTTGCACTAAGTTAAGAGCTGGTCTCCAGTTTCAAGGAATCAGCCTGGACCTGAGCTTCCTGTTTAGGATATGTAAGAACAAAATTAGGGACATGGTTTAGTGCTAGAGTTAGGTTATGGCAGGACTCTATGATCTTGAGGGTCTTTTCCAACCACAATGATTCTCTAAAAAACTCCCCCTGTTTTTCCCCTACACTTCTTTCAGCTGTGCATTCCCAAAGTTAGATGATTCGACTTTCAAGTTTTAGCTCATATCTGAATAACTGCAACAAAATTAGTTTCTTCATTACTTTAAGTAGCTGTGCTCAAACATGCCTATCTTTATGGAATTAGAAACCTATGCAAGTGGAACATTATCTGTTTTTTTTTCTGACACTTTCTGAGGTACAAAAATTTTGCAGGAACACACCTAATCTAAAAGGGCCTGGGAAATACCCTAACACTAGAATTACGAAAGTAATGTTCTTGGATCTGTGTTTTTAGCAATTGTTTCCAAAATGGACGCATTCATTTCTGGAGCCCTGACAATTATAGTCCAAGTCTATACCAGATAAGTGGTACCTAAAGCAGGGTAAAAACCCAATGGAGAAGCCAACCTGCTAGAGGGACGAAGGGGCAGACTTTGAGTGGCTTGTTGTCATTGTCTTTATCCCTCCTGTTGTGCTAGTAGTCAGGGTCATACGTTGTGTATGTCCCAGGTGGGTTCCTGTTTCCTGCTGACTTACTTAGAAGTCAGTGCAGCTCAAACATTGTGCCAGGGTCTCCCAGAGAGTTGCAATTGGCACATTCAGCCTCCGACTGCAACATTTCTCAAGTTTCTTGGTTGCCTGCTGCATCAATTTTCAGCATTATTTTGACAAGTACTTTATTTAGTGTTGAGCTGTGGTGTTAAGACAATAAGTTTGCTAACTTCAGCTCCCCGGCCAAGGGCCAAGAGAGACAAAATATGATGTAGCTCCTGTGATGGCACACTTTTTCTGAGGAAGCTTTTTTTTTTTCAGCTTAATTTTGGTAAAGAGAAAAGGGAAGATGCAAAGATCAGATCAAACCAGAGCAAATAGTCCTGCTTAAACATAGAAGTCAAAACCAGTAAGAAGAAGCTGATTTCTTGTCTCCTCTCTGTTCTCAGTGTTATTCATCCCCATGTGCTTTTGTCACAGATAAAATTACACAAACTTATTGGTGCAGGCAATATTTTCAGCATGAATGCTACTCATTGATTCACTTCCCCAACATGAAATCAGTATCAACACATCTGGATATCAATAGAGTGAATGGGAAGGTTTTGGAGCAAGGTACAAATCGGTCACAGCTGGTTTTCTTGGACTGACAGCGTTGCTAGATTGACCACATGTGTGAATAGATGTGCTAGCTAAAGCAGTGGGAGAATTGTATAATGATAATATTGGTTGAAAACAATAAAAAAATCAAGCTCAACTGTTGATAGAAGTCTGTTTTTCAATCACATGATTGAGAGGCAACTAATGTTTTAAATTCTTGTATGCAAGTGTTTGTGGCAGTAATTCTGAGAAGACTGATGCTAGGAACACAAATTTTTACATGTGACGTTATCATCAGTAGTAAAAAAATTTTATTTTCCTATGCAGTGCCAGAGTTCCTATGTGGGAACGGCAGGATGTAAGGTTCCAGCTAAAGGGCCTTGGACAGGTTATACAGAAGTATGGTTTTTATGAGTATAAGGAGTGATAGCCCAGGCCAGTGAGAATGATATCTCGGGTCAGAAAACCACCCCCATATGTATGATGTGTGAATGTTGGGCCTGGGCATGTGAATGAGTGGGTCGGAACTCTGTCCACAAGGTATGCACGGGAACGTGACTGAAAACAGTCACAACATGAGTGTGGTGTGTTTGGGATAACATTATTTTTTTAAAAAAAACATCCTATCTATCCTCTTGATCCAGACCTGCAACTGTAAATCTATAAATTGAGAACTGTTAATAAAAGTCAGCTCAGCTCTGCCTGGCTCTGCTCTCACTGCTAACAATAACTCTGTGTGTGAGTGTCTCTGCATCTGTATGCATCTTTCCTCGTCACTGCATTCCTATAAATGTTGGCTATGTTAGATGTTCATAGTTTTGCCTTATGTCTATACGTGTGGTATATACAACTACACACCTGGCTATGAATACACACGTATCCATGTATACTTTACATGTGAATTCTAAGTACCCAAGGGAATTAAGTAACCATAACTATAAAGAATTTCTTGGTTGTGAAACATTCACCCAGCTCCAACAAGCAGAAAGCAGAGCTCAGTGAGCAGAGACTTGAACTGCAAACACACAAATTGCAATGAAACTTGCACAAAACTTCTGTACATCAGTCTGCCAGGATTCGTGTAACTTGAGCTTGAGCCAAGGCAGGCTAGACCTCTTACAAATACAGCACAAATCTGGCTGTAACACTACTAAGCTGTTGTTGATGACTTACATTATTTTTCTGTCATTTATTAAATGTTTCTAGTCTGGATGAGTATAAGGTAAATTCTGTGCCGTTTTGTGTTCTTCTGCGTGCTATAGCAGAGTGTGCAGCTGAACAGCTCCTCAGTGAGGCCTGTAAATGTATCCAGCCCTGACACAGACAATTTGTTGATAATCTTTGTATATGGACAATCCTTTGCCTTTTTTTTTTTTTTTCTGTCTTTGGAAAGATAATACTAATTGTCTTCTATACTTACTGAAATGTGGGGATAAATTTGAAAAGTATAGGGATGTGCATGAGGTTTAATCACTCCCTATGTGTGTGCACCTTATTGTTAGGGCATGCAATGAGCATTTACCATTGGATTGGATTAATTAGTAATGAAAGATAACCATCACATCTACTCAGATTTGGTGTAAGACTTTCTTCTCTTTCAATTATTATTTCCAAAATAAGCAGCTCATATCCATGTTTTGGTCAGTCTTTGTAGAGGTTTTTGTTTAATGTATTGAAGATGAAATTACGCAAAGGGGAACTTGTGAAGAAATTTTGTACTGGTTACTGTCTGTATGCAACTATAATTACAACTTGATATTTCCCATATGTTGATTTAGAATGAGGCAGGCTATGGTTGTCTTTCCAATAATTTATCTTCTCTGATATCAGAAGGTCTCCTGAAGCTGGTCAGGAACTCTTTCTGTAAATAACTTTAGTAGAATGTTTTCTGACCTGATTATATTTGCTGAGTGGAAAGTTAAAGCTGAAAGAACTCTTTTGATCTTAAAAAGGTTGCTCTGTAATGGGTTTATTATTTACAGTTGTACCTGTGCTCACTATAGTTGACTTATTAATGTGATAGTGCTTTTAAAGAGGAGTGGTAAACTGAAAAGGAGGTGTGTGATTGTTTCTTGTGCTGGAATGACAATAGAGTCTTTTGTTTCCTGCGATCACAAATGGTGAATGGGTATGGTAAACCTGTAGTATATAATCCAGCCAGTGTTGTAACAGAGTCAGTAGCCGATGCTTAGCTTGCTGAGACCTGAAAAGATAAATATCTGAAAAGAAAATCATGTTAAACTCTGTATTTTCTCTGTTCTTAAACACTCTTAATGAAAATAATAAAAATAAGCCTTTTTATTGATACTAGTTACATATCATTCATGTAGGCAAGCAAGGTTTGATGGGAAATTTGTAGTGGCTTGGGAATATGTTCAGTTGGTATAATACCTTTTCTAATCTATCTATAATTAAATAAATCTATACAGAATCTACTTTAAAATTTAAAGAAGCATCCCATAGGAATGTGAATCATGATATCGTAACATCCTGGGATATTCAAATCATTCAGTTTATCTGTAGTTCCTGGTTCACAACTTTCTTTTACATAAAAAGAAAGGAATGTATCAGTATGTTTTATTTTAATAGTTCAAGTTTGTGATTTACTTAGATTTTTCTTGAGGAGATCGTATTAAAGGATGGGGATGCAATTTGAACACTGAAACTGGTGTTACTTCAGGTTTATTATACTTTGCTTTTGATTATTCTGTGTTTACTGAACAACAGCTTGATCTTTCCACTTGACCCTCTCTTGAATTCTTCTCTCCATTTGTTGTGTGTGACCTTTTCCTGTCACTTAATTTCACTACCTTATTCACTTTATCTTGTAGATACTGAGAAGTATTTGCAAAGTATTTTTGACACACCACTCCGTTCCTTTTTTATATGTTCACTCCTGAGGGCTGCAGATGTGTTCTGAACTCTCCTTTATGTTAGTATTTGATTTTTGTCATTGGTGTTACACCACTGTTGTTAATTGTTGCAGAAATTTCAATGTGGGTGTTTGTTCTAAACAATCCATACATATTTTGATCATGTAATAGTAGTCACAAGTCATGTGTTTTAGTTGCACTAGGACAAGATGTGGGTCACCAAATACTCAATCCAAAACAAAGAGAAGTCAGTGGATGGAATGTGGGCTCTGTAGAAATCTGGAAAAAAGTCCTAGGAATAAATGTGTTGAAAAAAACTCTATAAACAATAACAAAAAAACCCAAACAAACCATATATTTTTCTTAAATCTACATTAGTAACCAATTTAATTTTGAAAATACAAAAAATAGCATGCTTTGGACTACTCTTAGTCTATATTGCAAAGCTGTCAAACAGTAAAGATCATCTTGATATTTATAACAGTTTCGGTGGTGATGTGACCAGGCTCAGGATTTCTCTTTGGAAATGTAATCCTATTAGCTCTTCAAGTTATTCTGCTCTAAATTCTTTGATGTCATTAGGATTTTATCACAGTGAAGAAAGTCTGAGATTCCAGCTATTCATGTATCTTTTAAAAATGCAAGAAAGTTTTTAGAAACAATTGTTACACCTGTCAGGCTCTGACAGGAGAAATGTTATGAAAGGTATCGCACTGTTCAATTGGATATTTGGCTCACATCTTGTTCTGGGAGATTTTTTTAATCTAATCATGAGTAGCCTTGCTGATTTCTCATTGGTAGAGTAATAACTATGTTTTGTATATGTTTAATTCTTTACTAACGTAACTGTTTGGTGGCACATTTGTATTGCAGTGTTAATGCTGTATTAGTTTGAAAACATTAATTAAAAATGTAAAATATGTGGTATTTCTAAACTTTTAAGTCATTAAAATAGCTGTGAAATAGATCTGAGGCACTAAAATGTTGCATTTTTTTATTTAATGGTTCGGTGTACTGAAATTATTTTCTCTTGCAAGACAGTTGAAACCATGGGATTTTTTCATATGCTTTAGATGTTGAATAGAAAGTACTAAAAACCTAAATAGAGCGATAACAGATTAACCAGAATCCTGAGAATGCAGTTAGAGGAAAAAAGTCTTTCTGTCAGTAAGTGTCATAATGGCACCTCAAAAATTGCCATTAAAGGTACTAACAATCTAAAACTCTCTAAGATGTCACTAGTAAAAAAAATAATTCCAGCAGTTTGAACAGCATTAAACTTGGGCCGTGCCCCTGCCTAAACAAATAAACAAACAAAACAATCAACCAACTAAAAAAAACACAAACCAAACCAACAAAACCAAACACTACCAAAAAGCAATATTTCACTGTGATCCGTTTAGAAGGTCAAAAGATTCAACTGAAGAAGATCACAGTGGTGGAAACTCTTGGACTGATTTTTCCTGAGCTACAGCCTGCCTGAGGAAAATCCTACCTTCCATTTACCAAGTTTGTTTTTTCTCTGAAAATTTTGTTCAGTACCATTGCACGGCTTTTCCTCAGTTAGTATGGAAAGGAGAGGAAGGATGGTAGGACTGACATTCAGGTTTGGTTTTGGTGTTTTTTGGTTTTTGTTTTTTTCTCTGTTATGTGGAATTTGCCTATTCTTGCAGTCAAATAGATGCATAAAATAGAGTTGTGTGGAATATATGTCGAACAGCTATTTTGTTCTGACCAGTAATCTAGTGGAAGTCTGTCATGCATAATTTTGGTAAGCCTGCAGCTGACTGTTTACAACTGCCTGCAATTGAGACAGAAAATATTGCTCAATTAGATAAAAAATAATTTTGTATTAATTATTCAGTGCTCTCCTGCAGAAACAGAGTCTGTTTGTCTAATGGTTACCCAGAAGTGTCCCCGACTTACACATATGATACCATGAGATCTTGTCATTGAATTCAGCACAGTTGCACCCAAAGAAGATGTGGTATATATCTATTCTCCTCTAAAAAAGTGTATTGTTGACAGCCTGCTGTTCCCTGTATTCTTCCTGTGCACTGGACTGAGATTTTTTCATTTCATGCATCATCATTCACAGCTTGCTGTAGTAATTCTATAAAGTCAGTACATATCCTTAATACACACAAACAGAAGAGGGAACAATATCTTTTTGCTGTTGTTTGAAAGCTGGACACATTTGCATAGATTTAATTTTCTTCCTTGCCTCCTGGTTAACTCTATTGTGGGGGGGGAGCCAACCCCTAGTTGTTTTAGAATATTTGTACGCTTGAAGTCCATTACTAATTTGTTTACAGTGTTTTGTTTTCTGTATGTTTTTTTATCACTTCAGTGTGGAAAAAAACCCTGATTAAAAAAGAGAGGTATTATGTAGTCTAGCTGAAATCACCTTGGATTAGTGCTTCACCTGTTAGCGTTGTCATTTAAATAATTACTTGTGACATAAGGGTCCTCTTGGCTTTGATCTAGATGTGAAGATGGACTTACAGGTTCATATTCTGCTACATAGCTTTGTCTGTTAGTGCATGACTAGGGGCCAGAAACTGGTTCGTTGCTTTAAAAGTTTTCTGGTGTGTGGGAGTTCTCAGCTGCTGAGGAGGAACCATAACTGAGCGTCAGGGATGTAGGGTGGGAAACTGCTCTTTCTGTGGGCTTGACCTTGATATAATTTTTCTACCTGGTACAGTTTAAAACATTTAAATTACCCTAAAGTGTATGAGCCAATATTAAGCTGTCTTTATAAATCTTTGTGGTGGGAAGTATAATGTCTTGTTCCTGTAGTCAAGGTATGCTGTGTGCTTTCCTGCCTCAGGCTGTAGTGGGAAAGCTTTGGCAGCCATGTCGAGCTGAGGATCCCCCATTGCCAATTTCCCTTTCTGTCCCTTCACTGGCCTCTGGCTTCTTGGTTGTGTCTTTGTGATATCCCTTCAGTTGTGGAGCCAGACTGAGAACAGAACATGAGTGAAGAAATAGTATGCTATGGTAAGGATGGCAAACAGAAAAAATGACTGCTTGAACTTCCTGGATTGTTACAGATTTCTGAAACCTCAGTACTGCTGATTGAAAGATTTGGAAATATAACGATGAGTGTATCATCAGGAGTAGAGGGGGATGTGTTGGTCCTTTTCATTTGTTATAGTTATACAAGGATATGCATAACTTCTGTAAAAGGTAGCTGAACACTGCCAGCTGAAAATTCTTGTCCAGAATAGAAAGTGTCAGGGCTGAACTGAGGCTGAACTACATGATCTGGAGACTGATGAAATAAACATATGATTTAGGTGCTGATTAATAATGTATGTGTTTATGAGGGAAAACAACAGGAAGTTCTGCAAGGCGGATGAGAGAGAGTAATGGGGAATTAACAGCATCAGGGTCATGTTCCCAAACAAGATGGGAAAGATGGTGGCTGTTCTGGGGCTCACTGCTGACTGTAAAAGGCATAGTATTAAGAAGAAGCCTACTGTTGTGAGTTTCCCATTGTCTAAGGAAAAATGACCTCATATTTTAATGTATAAAGACAATTGCATAAAAATACAACATGAGATTGGTCTTTCTGACTGGTAATGTGGAAAAACAAATATATATAAAAAAATATACATATACATATATATATATATATATATATATGGATTTGGGGTTCATTTTCTTATCTGTTTCCAAAAGCTAGATGTTATTTTTTCAGAAGCAAAATTTCACACATTCAGTTTTTCAGGTTAAGCCTGATTCAACAGTTGATATTGCTTACTTTGGATAGGCATGACCACTTGTGGCAACTGAACCCTGGTTTCTATAAATCATATGTCTCTTGTAGATTTTTTTCTTTTTTAATTACTGCTCTGTGGCTTTGAGACTGCATCAAAAATAATATATGAACTAAAGTAAATGATATTATTTCCCATTTTAACTCTGTAGATTTCTAGGGAATGGTTAATAAGTATGTGCATTTGCAGCACTGGGAATATCTCCCAGTTTGAGCAAACATTTACTGCATGTGCATCAAGCAAATGCTGGAGGATGCATCCATCCCTGGATGGTAAGCTTTGTTGAAGGTCACATGGCAGCTCATGCAGTTACAAACTTTTGATAGAAAGAGTTGCTCACCCAAGACTGAATTCTGCATTGGACTATGTGGCAAGTACATGCAGTGCTAGAAATGAGTATTTGTGAGTGAGCCTCAGACCCTGTGTTCAGTGTGGTACCTGCACAGGTGTGACTTTTGTCTGCCACATCACATGAAAAGTGATCATTCTAGGTCAGGGCACGTTCTGTGTCCTTCAAGCTTTTGGAAGTAATATATACTTAGCTCTACTGGTATCCTGACAGAAAAGAGAATTTCCATGTTTTTAACTGAGTGAATTTAGTCTCAGTCAGTTTTCTAAGCTTAGCTGAAGTGTAAAGGGAAATGTGAATACATGTTGTTGTCATTTCTGACTGCATCTGTGCTGTGTGTTAACATCCTGAGTTGTCCACAAATATTTTTCTAAGAGAAGAAATGATTTTTTTTTTTTTTTAAATCTCTTGTAAGAGAACTTCATCTATGCTGTGGATAGAGTTTGGCAGTGAGTGAGAATGTGGGAGTTGGTACCTTGCTAGGGAAACCAAGTTGCAGTGCTGCCACTGGGTGCCTGTGAGCAGCCCCCAGACCTTTGCTTTCCAGCCTTGGGCAGGACCAGGATCTTGATTTCTGAGATATACTCAGGAGGTAGAATTGAAACCAATTAAAGATGTCCCTGGGAAGTAATGATGCCTACATTTCCTAAAGGTTGCAAATTGATAGAAGTATTGCTTATACTGTCTTTATTTTTATTTAAGTTGTTATATTTTAGGTCAGGTGTACCAGCCAGAGAGTTGCAATGTCATTAAATAAAATATGCCTTGCTTCTGCTTCCTCAGAAGATGAGTTACTTCTACAAAAATCCCAATCCATATCTGGAAACTGTATTTGAATTTATCCTATAGCAGAAAGCTATTTTTCTTAGTGATTGTATAAAACTTATAAAATTACACTCATAAAACGTGTTTTTTTAAAAACTGGGTATTGTATTACACAAGTTCAAACTCTAACATGCCAAAGTTAGTTCTGTACCACTAAATCTTAGTTAGCTAGAATTTTATTTTGTTATCTAATCTTCAATTCACTTAACAGTCATGACACAATCTGATTTTTAGTTTCAATGGGGAAAAAATAGGAGTGGATTATTTGTGTAACATTTTTAAACTTTGAAAAGATCTCATTAGTTCTACTTTCAAGGATGATCAGTTTGTGTTAAGCATAGGATCAGGCTCAAGGAAATGAAACCAAGAACCATAGCTAAATTACAGTGAGAAATTACCCCTCTCTAAATGTTCCTTCTTTTTTTTTTTTTTTTAGATATATATTTTTCCTGAAGTGTGAGCCTGAATAAAATGTAAAATCATAATTGAATACTTTCATAAGAAGGCAACATAGTAAAAATCTGTAGCTAAACTCTAAGCATTTAAATCAGTACTGTATAATAGAAATAATCCAAGAACGGTTTATGCTCTGTTATAATGAGACATGCACACAAAACAAGGTAGATTAAACCCTAAAGTCAAAATTCTGATCTAAATTAATGCTAGCATAAATCTACAGTAAATTCACTGGAGACAATATTACACCAGGATCACTGAAAATAGATAGGGCTGTCAATGTACCACAAAATACTATGCTCTTCTCCCTCATTTAACACAGTTCCCTCTGTATAATAATGTAAAGCTGATTGCCCAATCCTAAGTTAACACATTATATTGTTCTGTAGGTCTTAATTAACAGAACAGGGCCTTTGAGTCATTTGGAAGTACACTGTATTTTAAGTTCACAAGGAATTTAGGATGTATTAAATTAAAGATAACATCACACTTAAGTCATTAGAATGACAGCATAATTCCGTATTCTGAACTACTTGGTTTAGCAGCACAGTTCACTGTTGCCAACTACATAAACAGCTCTCGCACACCAAGTGTTGGCTGCAGCCCTCCTCCCTGTGGCTGCACGGCAGCTCCTTCAGGCAGCGCCTGGAGGGTGGCTGGGCAGTTACCAGCTCAGCCACTCTAGGTTAAAATATAAACTAATCTCCTCTGTCCTACCTCCCCCAAAGGTAAGTGGCACTCCTAGATTAAAATCTGACAAATAATCAGTGTCAAAACAAGCAGCCTAAATTTAGAATAATTAAGACACATTCAATTGCTATATTTTATGGGTAAGAGCAACTTACAATTAGCTGTCTTTGCAGAGTCATAACAGTGCAGCTGTCAAAAGCCTAGTAAGAAAGTATTAATTAGATGAAAACTCCTTGTTGTAAATCTTTTCTACAGTGTTACCAGAGTTTTTAAACACTTAGTGGTAATAAGGCACCTTGTTATCATAATGGCACAATGACACAAATGCTATTGTGTTCAGAATATGTAACAAATATGATTGTCACAACTTAATTAAAAAAAGACATTTGTATAATCTTAACATATCCTTAGGATACCAGAGATACCATAATTCTTACTTTTATTATGGTAAGCTAATAACAATCAAGAGGAACAGAAACTGTGATGTCAGATGTGCCTTAACCTGTGATCCAGTGATGAGAAGACATTAGTCCATGTGGCACACCTTGTGTTGATGGCATGAACTCCTGATGCAAGGTCAGGGCAACACCAGTTGTGATCAGTCCTCTTGAGGTTTTGAACAGCATCTTTTTCAAGCCAGTGTAGTGTTTTGTTACAGAAGGTTTTAAAAACCTACTTGTAAATTTGAAGTTGCCCTAGTTGATTGTTAGGAAGAGGATGGCACATTCTAGCAGTGATGTCTCCAGGTAACTTAAGGCATTTAAGAGTCTCAGTTTTCCTCTCCAGTAACATCTCAGTGGAAATCAAGTTGCAGTGCAAAGGCATATTGTAGATCTTCCCCTTACTCCTCCTTAAACGTAATGTTCTTTGAACGGAAAATAGAGTCTGAATACAAACCAGACATTTAAACTGAAACTCGTTTTCCTTCTTTCTTTTCTGAAGGAACATGGGAAAATCAAACACCTTCTAACTTGCTTTCATTGGTTACCCAATACAAGAATCTACATCTCCAAAGTAAAGTATTCTGTTCAAAATGCATAATGTGCTCTGGAGAGTGTGAAGGTCCCCTTCAGTCTTGGCTGCATGTGTTTATCAATTTTTTTTGTCACTCTTTGTTTTCCCCACAGATCCCAGCCACAGACTGGCCCATGTGCCTCAGCTAACACCAGACTGTGGGTTGTCACCCACTGACCTCCAGGTGCTGCCAGTCCCTCCCCAGCTCTGGCAGAGCTGAAGCTGCAGCCAAGGAGGCCATGAGCACAAGACCACTGGACAATAAGTCCCGCTCAGTTCAGGCCAACACAAGCCCAGACAACTCTTGGGGCCCTGCTCTCCAGGACAATGGGAACTTATATATGGCCTTCTACTGGCAGTGGCAAAAGTCATATTTACTTGGCTACACCAGACATACTTACACTGAATTTGAGATAAATGTTGACAGTGGTATTAGCAAGGACACATTGAAAAGGGCAAGGAAATTGTTCTGTCTGGCAGCCTAAGTGTGAGAACCTGGGTGCTAGTGAGAAACCAAAACTATCTCCCTTACAACCAGCCTCACATACAATACAATATTAAGGGACTAAATATAACATACTCCATTTGGATTTCTTCCTTTAGGAAGACTCAACTGCAGAGAAGATGCAATGTTTTATTGCTAAAGCAGGAGATATTCATTAGGTATTTTTTCTCACTCACTGTTTCAGAGGCCAAAATGTATTTTGTCCTTCGCCTATTTTTCTATAATCACCCAACAAAACTACAAGAACAAACCCAGCCTGCATGTCAGAATGAATGTCTTTCAGTATATGAATACAATTTTGCATTGACTCATCATCTGTTTTTTAGGTTCAGCAGAAAAACTGAATCACCCTTGCCCAAGCTATGCTAGACAACAGGAAAATATATTTACTTTTGTATCTTCTTAGAAAAACAGGGAAAATTATTCCTGGTGCTCTTATTTCCTATATGGGTGTTTTAGCTATTATACTTCGTGCTGTCACCTGGAAAAGGTAAATGGTTCATCCATCAGTCTTTTAAAAGAAGAGAAGGGAGTAGGCATCTGATTTTTAGAGGATACTATCTCATATCTCAGAGGTGGGACACTTGACATTACTCTGTCCTTATTTGCTGGTCATTGAACAAAATACAATATTTAGGCAGCTCAACATCTGTGATGCAATTCAAAGTATATTCTGCCATATTCTTACATTGCTCTCTGCTGAAAGCCTGAACACCACATTCAGGGTTCTGCGTTTTGTTTACATACCTAAATTTTATCCCTTCTTTTGTAGGCCTCTTTAATTAGATCTAGTACTTAACATCTCTGTCCCACCCTGAAGTCAAGGGACAAAAAGATTGTGTAGTACTGCAGAGGATATATGCATCAGATGTTGTAAAGCAGTAAGATAATTAAAAAAATAGTTATGGAGGAAGGTGGATATTTGTAAGAATAAATAATCTGAGACCGGTCTTGAGGCAGCACAGTTAAAACTAACAATATTGATTTTGAAAAGGTATGTTGGTGATCAGCATGAAGTCCACTTGGGACTGAGGAAGATAAAAAAATTATGCTGTTAAATGCGATGGATATGTAGAGGCATGGTGTTTTCTCATTGAAATAATCCTGAAGGAACTTAGACTTGCAGTGCTAGTAGTAATGGCATTTGGTGTGCTGCAGCTGTAATAGGATGTCCAGAAAATTTGATGTATATTCAGTGTGACTGTTCATAGGGTGGCACTAAATAGAAATTAGAAATTTGTAAAAACTCTTTCCAGACTTTTATCAAAGGAGTAGCAGATGCGCAGTGTTCCAGTTAGACTTTTGGAAATATAATTGTTTTGATTCACGTGGGAATTGCAAATAAGAACTAGCAGAGCAAGAGGCTTTCTAACAATCTGAAACCAAAGTACTGTTTTTGTCTCCAATTATTCAGTACACTAAATTTACTTTTATGATAGTATTATATTGTAACTTTGGAAATTCATTTTAAAAAAATGTATCATCTTGCCCTTAGATAAAAATGTCATTTGTGTTTCATGAAGGATTATTAATGATCTGTACAAACAGATTTTGAAGTGCCCATTAAGAGCATTCTTCTTTTTATTGGAAAGATGGGTTCGTAAAAATCAAAGTCTAGTCATATCTCTGAAACCTAAGTTGTATAACTGTGCTCTGTAAGTTTTATATTAAAATTCCTTGATGTTATTTTTAAACTGAATAGAAATCAAAAGGAATTCAGTGAGATGCAAATTTTTCAGTTTCTTCAGTCACTGTTTTTCTTTGCTATTTCTTGTGTGCTGCTAGTGCTTCTCTCCTGTTCTCTCGTGGATTTTTTTAGTTGACCTTTGTTTAAACTCATTCTTTTTTGAATGAAGGTCAATGAAGGTTAAGCATGTTTGACATCTATCTATAAACTGAGGGAGAAGTGAAAAAATGGTGGGTTTTTTTTTTGCAGAGGGCTTGGCAAGATATTTTGAAGGGCTCTGAAAGTTTTCAGCATCACCTCCAAGGAGAGATTTTGCTCTCTTTCTTTGCTGGAGAAATGCAAAGATGAAAATTATTTAATTTTTTCCTCCTGGATCATGTTAGACAGTCATGGGCAGAGTGTTTGTTTAAAGAAACCCTTAAGTTGTTGAGTTTCTTGCACAAGGTAGGACACTCTACTTTCCAAAACTCCCTCCTGGAGACCTCTTTGTAGCAGTTACTCAAATCCTTTGTCCCAACAGCAGGTAGGAGTTCAGTCTTGTATCCAGCTGGTCTATTCTCACCAATGTAGATGACTAGCTGGGAAGTTTCTGGACCATCCAGGGTATCAAGTGCATTAGGTGTGCATGCAGTCACAGCTCTAACACAGCTGCACAACTATAACAAACATTCTGTATGATTGCTTAATGACTGAATTACTGCTTTATGCCATAATAATGTGTGGGTTTTGTATCTTCAGACAGTACAACTGATTAATCCAGTTAGCAACTTCATTTTCTCTACATTTAAGGGAATTAATAGATGACTCAAACTCTACTAAAGGGAAGAAAAAGTGAAAATTATTTGGGGGTAAAAGCTGGCTTTCTATTATAATACTTGCTAGCATGCTTACCTAGAATGTCCAAAATTGTTTACACTGGAAGGTCAAACTTTTTCAAAAGAAATTTTATAGCACATCAAATTTTAGAAAAGAGCCTTCAAAGACATGTAGGTTTTGTGTGTGACATTTTGGAATGCTGGCTTCGATACTTGAGAACTACATGAGAGAAGGGGCTCTTTTAAGGTGAATTGGAATGATTTGTTTCACGTTTCTAACACAGACCAACAGTTTAAAGCATGGGAAATCAATTTAGGAAATACAATGCATGCCAATGCAGTTTAGGTATCATTTGGTCCCAGCAGCAGCGGCACTTATTGTGGATGGGTTGGTGAGCTCTGGTCCTCCCCTCTGGCCTTGGAGTGTGGTTCAGAGAGAAGGGAGCTTTTAGAGCACCTTCTAAATTGGCAGTGATTCTGTCACTGTCCTGAAATCTACCAGTACTGTCAATCCAGACCTCTCTGCCTGGCATGGATAAGAAACATGTTCAAGAGATGATTTCTAGTTTGGCCTAAAACTTTATTTCAAGTAAGGTGAAGTGCAGCTGACTGCAAGCTAAATTTTTGGCTCCTAGACAGGTTTTTATTCAACATGTTAATAATGAGAAATGTGAAGGAAAAAGCTTTATTGAGCACTTCAGAGAGGATGCTCAATTTTTTTTTTTTTTTTTTTTTGTTAAATTGTGTTTTATTTAGTCAATTCCTTTCAGCATTTTTCCAAATTTATAAAAATTCAATATTTTTGTAGCGAGTTTATCCCAGCTTTGTAGGGAGAAGAGGGGAGAACTTGAACCCATTCTGTTTCCAAGTTATATTGATAGGGGAGAAGTTCCAAGTCTCCCTGCTGAGCGATGATTTACAAGGTAAATAGCAAATGCCAAAGATTACATAGTGATTTTTCTCTTGTTTGGTGCTGAAGGGAAGAAATAGGGTTACTTCTAGGCTAAGAATTGCCATTCTTACAGCATATCATTCTGTGCAGTGGTTCAGTTCTGCAATATGGGCTTCTTGGGAAATAAGCATGTTAGAAATCAGTGTTTTAAGCATGATGCCCTTTTTAGTCAAGGGAAATATTTGTTTCTTGACCTTTTTTTACTTTAAAATGCAGGTTTTAAAATTCCAGAAAACCAACTTGGTGAAAAGCAGAGGGAGATTCCTAGTGAAAACCTTTCTAACCTCGCAGACCATACAAGTTGCAAGTTAAATGTTACATGCTAATTTCTGCAATATCAAAAGAAAATACTAACACGAAGATAATAATATTGAATTTTATCTGTAAGTGAATTATGTGGACACCAAACACAGCAGAATTCCAGAAGTAAAATTCATTAAACAGAATAAATTGTCAAGTTTGCTCTGTGAAGAAAGCTACTGTCATGGAACTAAGAAAAAAAGAATAATTCTGGTCACATGGCGCGTGCAGACAAAAATCTCAATATGCTGAACCAGGGCTGCATGTTTTTGTTGCTGTCCTTTGGATAACCACTACTTCACCAGCTTGGAGCAACATATGGAGAGGATTATTACTTTGGGAACACTTCACTTTCATATGCCAAGGGAATAGAAATTTACTTTGAATTTGCAGTAGCAGCAGGAGAAGAAATTGAGCAGTGAGAGCTTGAAATTTAGGAGCCTGGAGACCAATGCCTGCAGACGAGGTGGGCTTTGAAAGGGAAGCAGGCACAGGGCAGTGGGTAATAAGGGCTGTGGCATCCCTGGAATTACATAACCAAAATAGTTCACGTAACTGAGCCCTCTGTTGGGACTTTAGGGCACTTTAAGAAAGCCAGGAAAGAGGAGAAAGGAGGTAGTGCTCTGATGCATGGACGTAGAAGGCGATAAGCTTGTTGGGAGTTTATGAGTCAGGATAAGATTTGTTACAAAATATTTCTTCAAATTTTAGCACAACTGAACATGTTCGGGTAATGATGTTCTTCCTAGTGACTTGCTGGTGAGCAAAGTGGAGCCTGTTATGTAGTTGTTGAGAATCATTGACTCTCATGACTAGCATGTGTGTTTTATCATCCAGTGGAAACAGATTCTCCAGGTGCCTTACCATCTGTTTGGCTGGGAAATACTGCCCTGTTACCTGACTTATAATGAGACAGTGACAAAGTTTGGACCTTAATCAATTGTTTTAGGTTTACAATGAAGATTTGTGGCCAAGCTCAGCACTGAAGCTTGACACTGTTTTGGTCTAGAAATTGAAACTGCAAGGTCGTCTTTACTTTGTACTTCAGTCTGTGGTGCTGCATTATTCTTGAAGGCAATAAGGTGCCAGCTCTGCACCCAAGTGTCCTAGGACATTTTTCTAAGTGTACCTGTAGTTTTATAGGTAACTAAAAGCGGGAGACCCCAGAGATTTAATGAATGAGTGGGATTTTTTTCTTCAACTCATATTTCCTTTAGTCGGTTTTGGGAGTAGCTGAAGAAGTTGAAGTAGACTTTCACTGGGTAGTGTATTACTGATAGTTCTCATATGTAACTTGACTCATTTTCATGCAATTTTTTTCTCTGTATAATACAGACTGAGCTATGTGATACAGATAGTGAATTATTTATATGTAGTATATATATATCTACCAGTTTATATACTTTTTCATGCCAAAGCTCATACAGGGCTGAAGACATAAGGCAATATTATTTAGCCTGTTCAGCTACTCATAGACCTCAAAGCAAATTGAGTCAGTTCTAATGCAACCAGTAAACTAGTTTCAGAAATGCTAATACCAAAGAAAAGCTTACTGTGATCACATTGACATCAAAACTTTTCTGCCCTAAGACTTCTAGAAATATTTAAAAGGCAGTACAGGGACAAGTGTAAGAACATCTTTATGGAAACTCATTAAAACCATGCATTTCTGCAGCGTTTAATCATCACTAGCATTTGAAAAGCTTAATCTCCCATTGATGAATCTGCTTTCCCGAATAGTTTGTCTGAATTGTTTGCTTTTTTTATGATCTGAAAGAGAACACATACTAGGCTAATCTTCAATTTCTTAATCGTGCATATTTCACTAATGCTAATTGAAATGTTGTCCAAGTTAAACCTGAGTAAGAGTCTCAGGGTGTATTTTATACAGAACAGATAAGCCAGGAACCTGGCCACATGATGAACATATGCTTCACAATGTGTTTAGATTCAGTTAAATGTGGTTTCAGCCTTCTTGAAGCATTTGCAAATTAAATTTTCCTTAGAACTCCAGTGGAACCAGAATACAGGTGGGTAAACAACAGTTTGTTGTTGCTGACAGTTGTTAAAAGATCTTTTTAGTCGGGTGAATAGTCCAATGCCAATGGCATTTGGCATAATTTGTACAATTAATTTACAAAATATGTTCTGTTCCTATGGTACTTTTTTATTCATTGCCACCAAGAACAGGGAAAGTGATTTTTTTTTCTGTATTATAGAAACATAATGAATGGACCTTATGGTAAACAAATGCAATCTAGTGAACTCTGAAATGCTGATAAGTGCATTTGTTATGAGTGTTAGAACTCTGTCTAATTTTAAAAACTGATGAGGATGCTGAAGCAAGAAAAAGTCTCAGTGTGAACATCTAAATGTTTTCTTTCTAAACGTATAGGCTTTATTTCTAGTTTGCTGGATTTATACTGCACAAGAGCACTGGAACTATTAATGCCAGATGTGATTGGTTTCCAGCTTTTTTCCAACTACAAATATGAAGACATGTTTTATTTTCTTTAATTATGGCACAATTATTTGCTACTCACACTTTTCTATTATAAACTGAGTCACCCTCTTGGCCTTTTCTCTTACTAATACATCTTTCCCCTGTCTAAGTATGCTTTCAAAAGTCTGAAACACTTGGAATTTATCCCCACTATTATCTTTGCAAATCTGTGATGTAAAATATGACATGGGAATACCATCAGCAGCCTTAGACATTTAGCCAAATGCTTTTAGCCAATACAAGCTTATAAAATGTTGAGATGACTGCTATATTTCATTAAAAAACACAAATTGAATAGATCATTGCAGTAAGCCATTCACAACATTGTGCAGAGATATTTTTAGACACTGCGGCTGTGCTTCATCCAAATGTGTCTGTCGTCCTCTTCCTATTTGAATCCCTTCACTGGTGTATGCATTGTTGTGATACCATAAAGTTTCAAACCCTCATGAATCTACGGTTATATATACACTTTATTGTAATGATTCAGTTAACACTATAACTAAAAGAGAGGTTTTATTGTAAATACAAATGCAGCACTAAAGTTTTGTCTTCCCAGGCAGGACCACTTGAAGTTTCACCTTTCAAAGGGCTTTTCTCTTGTTTTATGTTCCCATTACAGGCAAAAGTGTAATGGACTAATTAATAATTCATAAAATACTTGGCACAATAAAGAGATTAGCTTCCATGTCAGGTTGTTTCAAATAATATCAAGAATCTGGTTACTGACTTTTGAGACAGTGCAAAAGCTATAGTATCAGATCATTTTTAGATCTCCTTGGAGGGATTGTGAAAGCGTATGCAGCACCAGAAATGCTTTTAATGAGATGTGTCCCTGAAGGGAACAAGTAGATAAGCAAAATGATTTCACTTTTTGTTGCAGAATGCAATGATTTGAGCACAACATTAAGAAAAAAGACCCATTTGAATCAAATGGAAATACAGTTGAACATCATTTTGTGTTAAATGGTGTAGACATGACCAAGGTTTCATTTTGTCAGTAGTGTATTAACTGATGTAAAAAGAGCAGAAAATGAAGGGCTGTGATCTAATATCCAAGGTGCAGAGTTTTCCTGAGATTGTGTATGGCAGGAGTGTCAAACTCATTTTCACGGGGGGCCACATCAGCCCCCGGTGTAAGAGTAGTTACATTTATACCATTATAAAATTACATTTGGCCCTTTTAAGGCAACTGTGAGGCTGATGTGCCCCCTCCCCCCCCATGAAAATGAGTTTGACACCCATGGTGTAGGGCTTCCTACTTATTCATGATTTGTAGTGGTCCTCTGAGAACATTAGTAACAACCTTTCAGAACTACTGATTGCAGAGGGAGATGCTCTGCATATTAACAGCTGGTCTTTACCCAAGAGAATCTACAACCAGACTGACAAAGACAAAAAAAAGAAGCAAGCCGAGGGAAAAAAGCAAGGCAACGGGGTGTGAGTAAAATGATAAAGATGCACTTGAACTAAGCCAAGTGGATAACATTATAATGGAAGAAGAGAACAAGAGTCATTAAAGTATTTCTCACTTAACAGGTTACTTTAATAGGCTTGGAGATGGGAAAAGTGGAAAGCTAGTAGGTTATATTGTGTAGGAATCTGCACAGTAAAAGAGATCTGAATTATATCTCCTCATTTTAAGGAACATGCATGAGCTTTGCCCTCTGCTTACTTGCTTTATTCTAGTACAACTTATTTCAGGTGATGGAGTTACACTGCATTCATACCACTATAGCAAAAAATAGAGTTAAGACACTCACCAACCTAGATTCTTTCAATGAAAAGCAAGACTACTTTTCTTATTTGGAAATTAATGCAGAAATTTCTGTAGCTCTGATTGTAACACTTTTTTTCGAATGAAAAGGTAGCCAGTAAAGTGCCTTTTTAAAGTCTTATAAAGTTATTGCTTTACTTAAAGGAATAAGATTACATTATAGCATCTGAACTGATTTGGCATGAAATAAAATCTAGGCTTTCCTAATTAAAATATTTTATCATTATTCTCACAATAAAAATCCCTAAGAAACGTTCATTTTAAAACAGTATTTGAAAACTATGGCACTAAATTGTGGTCCTGGACTTATTTAAATGGGGCATTTAGTTAGCCATACTCTTAAACTATAAAATCTTGTCTGCCACAAGAAGATTTTGAATAGTAATCAGTATGAACAGAGTTATGTAGAAAGAAATCTAAAATATGTTATAGAATTAGATTAAATGTAATTGCAGTGATGCTTAACATGCCTGAGACAATCTAATTTATTTTGCTTAAGGGTTTGTCCTTGTTTGTTGCTGTATTTGGTTTAGTCTCACTTCTTAAGAAACATTTGTGACCCAGCACCTCCTGCCCCACTATTTTAGAGTTATTAGACCCACATCATTTTGCTGGTGTCAGCTGTGTGTCACCTTCTTTGCTGTGGATGCTCAGGCACCTTGATTCTGAAATTTAGCCAGGATAACTAACCTGACTTTCCTAGTCCTGGAATGACAACAGCAGGAGCTGATAATCTTTTATTCCATAGAGGAACAAGCACAGTGTCCTCCTTTGCATGGACCCAAGGCAGTGCAGCCTTCAGGAGATATTTGGAGAAGGACTGTATCCTCACAGAGGCTGACTGTCTATCTGTGCTCCTGTCAACACTCTCCATCTGAAAGCTTTTGAAAGATGTGATATGTGAAGATGTAATACATTCAGTGCTAACAGCTCTCATTTGGTTTTGCCTGTGTCAGTGGGCATGTGCCTTTGAGGAGCTGTTCAAGAACCTGTTTTCTTTTTGCTTCCAGTGATTGAAGCTGAATGTAGGAAAGATGACCAGTACCATGGGAGAGGTGTCTGCAAATCCTTTCAGCTAGATCTTGCACCGTCTCCATGTCTGCAGAGGGGCCACTGTGACATATTTGTTACTTAGAACACAACAAAAGTCTCCATCAGTAAATCAGAAAGTATTCACACATCTTTCCTATGTAGTGGGAAAAGAAATTATAAATAGGATAGTGCATGTATTTCTCATTCCTGTCCTTCTTGGTGCTCTTCATTTTTCCATTTAACCTCAAAACATATTTTATTTACATACCTGGCAGTGACTTTTCATGGGGGTAGAAGTCCCTTCTGTTTATTTCTGCAGATTGTTAGCCTTTCTGAATTGCAGCTGAAAACATTTCCTTCAGCATCGTTTCGCTTATTACTGTTTCACATCTTCTCAGTGCTTGCTTAAATAATCATTAACGAGAAAGCAGACAGGGCAGTTGTTTAGATTTTTGAATGATCAGTTCCAGGTCATATTAATTATTCTGGAAAACATTTAGCAGCTTAGTAAGACAAGAGTTTGACCATAGATGTCACTTTCATTTGTTTGTGTTATTCAAGACTTGTAACTGGCTGCTTAATGATCTGTGTCATGCAGGTGTGTTATTAGCTCTCATTGGCATATTTTACTCAGTTGTCATTAATGGCACAGAATGGCTTTCCCATCATTTTCTCTTGGAATCCCAAATAGAGAGCAAGATCAGTGACTGTTTTACCATTGAGTTACATTAAGCTGCTCTTTGCCGCTCATGAATCAATGTATTTTCATCTCAGACTGGTCCATGCTCTACATATGTCAGTGCCCCTCCATTGTCTGATTCGCCAAATGAATAACAGCGTTCTTATTAAATTAACGCTGTGATTTTTTGCACTGGGTTACCTGCAATATGTTCAGTTTGGTCTTTTGATTTTACTGAAAAATGTCTCTCAAGTATCAAAGAATAAATAACCACAGTTAAATAAGAACTAAAGATAATAAAATGATATTTGAGTTATAAAATCAGTCATGGTTCTTGACTGAAAATTCAGCTATAATCAGGGAGGTTAGAGGCAGCATAGCACATTATTTCCGCTTCCAGACCTACAGTATGTACTTGTCTTTTTATTTGTGATAAATAATACAGCAGGGAGAAGGGATGAAAGCAACAACTTCTTCATCACTCTCCACTTGGATAAGTCTACACCTGACAAGTTCATAGTAAGACAAATCAAAGTATAACTTATGTATCTACTAGCTTTAAAGGAATGAATTTTCATTCACTGACTAAAGAAAGCCAAAGCACATGAGAATTTAACCCACCAAGAAACAACCATTCTGCTACCATTGCTGAAAAACGAAGATGTGTGCTCTTCTTTCATCTTAGATACAGAGGAGGGCAAGCAGAAGGAGCAACAACCAGTTTGCCATACTTTGGTCATGGAAATCAGCCAGAAGCAGGAAATCCAACCACACAGCTGTTCCTCTAGCCTGGTAAGCCCTTTCTGGTTTGAAGGCAATTTGTGCCAAAGTTTTTTGACCTTTGGCCAAATGTAAAAGAGTTATTGCCAAATGATTGTGCTAAAGGCTATTGCAAATCAGCGTGGAGTAAAGTAAAATGAATATTAAATTGTCAAAGAAGAGACAAAGAATGAAAATGATCATGTAGGGTGTGGCAGTCAGCTAGCATTACTAGTCAACACAAAAGCTGTTAGAAGATACGTAAAGGAAGGCGAGCTTGTAAAAAGTGTGTGGTATGACATGAGGGTGAGAGACTTAGAAGGCTAAGTGTGAGAAATGGTTCTGAAAAGAGCAAAAACTTTTGAAATCAGGTGATTTACTGAATCAAAAATTAATTTAGATGAAAAAGAGCAATAAGAGCCATAAGAATGCAACACCAGGTTTCTAGACTTATTATGAGTGTGGGATTTGTTTAAATCAGATGTGTTACAATGTGCCATTGATCATGTTGCCACACCTGAAAACTCATGACCTGAGCATCCCTTCAGGTTTTAACTGTCATGTTGTCTCTTTCTTACACCACAGCAAACCAGTATTGTGTACGCAGGACTGCCATGGCTGGCGTTATTAGACAAGGCGTCACTAGTGCTGGGAAACTTTTAAAACCCAAATAAAAACAAATTAATAGTACAAAGATGAAGTTAATAAACCCAGGTTTCCTGATGTGTATTATATACTTAAGTTACTCACACTTATCTATGTTGTCATGATGGCATTTATCAGTGTCTTTTTCATTTTCTTTTTTTTAGTAGTGCTAGGAAATGGTAAAATACATAGTTATAAATAAAGGAAAATAACTAGAAATTAGAATTCTTTAAAGTATGTGGCAAGATATCAATTAGCTCATGCACTGGAACATGTTGCCCAGAGACAATGTGGAATCTCCATCCTTGGAGATTTATAGAACTTGCCAGAGCAAGGCCTTGAGCAACCTAAGTCACTTTGATGCTGTGTTGAGCCAGCCTTCGGATGTGTCTTCCAAGTGAAACTTTTCCACTCATTTGAAGCATTAAATCTGGCTTTAAAATTTTAAGCAATACTTCCTTTCTGTATTGCTCATTTGCTGAAGTCTTTGTAGAGGGATCTGAGAAATGGGGTTGGCATGTTTAAACTGTCATTGCACAGGTCTCAGTTAAACAGATGGAAGACAAGTAATATGATCAAAGGAACACTAATTTTTGTGTATATTAATGGGGTCTTTAAAACAATGGAAAACCTTTATGATAAGCCTGTAAAATATATATATAACGTGTTTTT
Source organism: Nesoenas mayeri (assembly GCF_963082525.1). NCBI lineage: Eukaryota > Metazoa > Chordata > Aves > Columbiformes > Columbidae > Nesoenas > Nesoenas mayeri. Next base: position 15,254,886 of record NC_137554.1, on the reverse strand, counting down.
CTGAGGGATATATTAGCATGATTTACATATATAAAGAAGCAGTATAACCTTACATGTTATTTGATTTCTATCATAAAATATTCTTTTTTTTGTCTTCCCTAAGAAACATCTTGCTATTCACATTTGCAGAATGCTCTAAACTGTGATGGTAGATTTTTCCTTTTTTTAATTCAAAAAGTGGTACCCTTCCTAGAAAGGAATATAGAAAAATAGTAAATTTGTTTTGTCAGGAAGATGGAATTTTTTTCTCATTTTATTCAATGCTAATTGGCTTCCAATCATAGATAATAATATTAACTATACAAAAAATATTTTAACATGTTGACATATCAGATGTTAGCTCTGGAATTTTCTCTCACATGTCAAGAACACTGATAATTGAGTCACTTTGTAAAACATCTCTCTGGAGACTTCATATCATTTTGTAATTCTGTAACTGTATTCTGTCACATCAGCCTTCTTTTTGGAAATAATATCCTCTTGCTTAATAGAACAAGAAATTACCCTTGAGATATTTATTTTGCTATAAATTTTCTTTGTTGGTAATAATATGCTGGTGTTTCTGCTGAGGAAACTTGATGAGATCTTGTGATTTTGACCTATCCTTGAGAATCACTCCTGGGAAAAACGCACACCGCAGCAGTAAATATCGGAGTTCTAGTATGTTGCTGTCTTTTTAAATTCATTAGTACCTAGAAACTGAAATTTTTTTAGCCTCAGAAGAGGATGAATTATGAACATCTGTACTAGAGTGGAAAAAAAAAAAAGTGGAAGGGAAAGAGAAAAATTAGTAGATCTTGCCAGTTTTATGCCCTTTTTGGGCTTACACTCTCAGTACAGATATAGAAGACCAGTGAGCTTGCTTTCTGTCCCTTATTTTGGATCAATCTTAATCTTCTTTTGCTTCAGTTTCTACCAAGTATTTTATTATGGCTAAACTTTATGGTATTTGTTGTTAGTTTGTCATTTGTTTTTCAATTTTATTAATCCCAACAATTATAACAAGAACTGTAGAGTTCATAGATAAAAACTTCTTTATTCAAACTGTACCATAGTTGTCCTTCTGTACTGTATCTGTACTTCTGTACTGTAGTGCTGTATCCCCAAAATATCAGGTATATTTAGCTGAGCAAGGTAGCATCCATCAGTCTAAGCAAAGACATCCATATATCCACAAGTTTGGGGCTTAGTCTCCTATGCAGGTTATTAATCTTATCTGAAGTCAGAGGTCTAACATAGGTCAACTGGATAGTTTCTCTCAATGAGCTATTAGGGCATGGCATGCACAGGGAGTAGCCCTCCGAAATTAGGTGAGGTAGATACTTCTCCTGCCCTTTACAGGTAGGTAACTGAGGCAATGCTCATGTGAAGCACTCATTAGGATAAGCAGAAACTTGAACCTAAGTTAAGCAAAAATGTTTTTTAAATGTTGGCTTGGGGCCAAAACTAGAGCCCAAGACACAGCAAAGTAGTTCAAAAGTTCGGACTCAGTTATGAGAACCCTGAGCCCTTGTAGGGCTATTTCTAGCCTCCTTATTTGGATAGTCATGTTACAAGCCATGCCTCAGTGTCCCAGACACTAAACTGTTTTTCTTTACAGAATGTTCTAGAATTAAGCCTAGCAATTTCTAAAGCACTGATTGCATTTCAAGTTGCCTTTTTAAAGGGGAAATAACTTTGAAAGCAGAGCGAAAAATGGAGAGCTCTCTTTCAGTGGCATGACTGCATCCAGAGCTGTTGTTGAGACTTGCTAGAGAAAGACTTGGAAGCTGAGAAAGGCAAGACCTTGTTGCCTTTCCAGGGCTCTGACACTTGGCAAATGCATTGTAAAATATATGGAATATGCTCTCAGTTTTAAGTCCTGTGTGAAAAATATTCTTGTTGCTTTATTATTTTTCTTCTTTTTTAAGTTTTTTATTACTAAAAAAAATGCCATTTCAGAATACAGTATGGGAAAGCATTAAGATTTTTAAGAAGACTGAAAACTGGTTTAATTACTACTTAATGAATTATTGTATGTTGGTTTTGGTTGTTTGTTGTTGTGTTGGTGTTTTGTTTGTTTGTGGGGTTTTGTTGTTTTTTTGTGTCTTGTTTGTTTCATGTGGAGACTTTTGAGTGTTTCTGGGGATTTTGTATGTTTGTTTGTTTTTCTTGCTTCAAAGTTTCCCGGGTTTGTTTCTTCCTTTTTAATGTAGTTAGCAAAATTCATGAGGAAGGGCAGATACCATGCACCAGCGTATTATTCTTTGGCAAATAATTTAAACTCCTTGGAATGCTGCTGTTAAGAATAAATTCGTATATGCAAAAATTTGAAGTAGATTTACTTTTGCTTGAGGCAGTGTCACTGCATTTTAAATCAAACAATACCATTGTTTTTTGAAATGCCATATTCTGTGATCCAAATATATCATATTTATTAAGATTATATTTCATTAGGACCAACTAGGGAGAAAAGTCATGTCGGTATCCACATTTGGGGCTTTTTTCTTCTTTGTAGGATGTAAAGGAACACATTTTATCTGATGGCAGCTGGGATTTGCTTTCAATGGGACCAGTGGGCTGTGGTTAGCTTTGCAACAAGTACGTATTTGTTTATACCCTGGCTAGGTAACTGAAATTTTTTAAAATGTTTTTCACCAAGCAGACCCCAAAGCCTTTTGCAACTGTAGGTTCTCTGATGCAATGTAGTCACTTGGTGGTGAAATTAATTTGGACTATTTTACTCAAAACATTTAGGCTTTGGCAACTAGACTAGAAGGCTCAGTTTGATGGGGAATATCAGGTTTTTCAAAGGTAAGGCAATGAAAAATATAAATGAGCTTTCCCATGTTAAGTAACTTGTTTTTCTTGAGGCCGGTGCATTTTAATTTTTTTCCCCACTCTTCCTACTTGTTTGGTGTACTTTCTTTTTTAATATTACATTACATTTTCTTTTAGTATATTGTATATGAAAAGGATAAAAGAGAAAAAGGGAGACAGAAGGGTGCAAACAGTGCTCTTCTGCAGTCGTGTAAAAGAAAAGGAAGAGTTAGGCCCTACCAGCTGTTTTCATCAGTCCATGTAAATATCAGCATGTTGATCTTCAGAAAATCTGTCTAATCTTTACATCTACATAATGCTACCCTGTTGGAGGAGTCAAAAGTTTCATGAGCATTTAATCAAGCCAAGATGAAAATAAGAAAATAAAGATGAGCTGGCTGAACTGTCATTTCTTCTATGCAGCTACTTGGGTTCAAGTAGCATACAAACAAAATACTTTGTTATTGTATGTCTGAGGCATAGACTGAGATATTAGAACCATTCTTCCAGTAACCTTGTTATAGAAGCTGTGAAGGGAAATGAAAGAAAAGGGTAAAATCGTTTCTTTTTTTTAAGTGGGCATACATCAAAATCAGAAATTTCCAGTAAAAGTTCAAGATGCCATTAGGGAAAAAATGGTAAGAGTTTAGTTGCTTTTTATTCTTGATGAAAAACCTAAGACAAGGTTTGAAATGATTATAAAAGGAAGTCATTGTTGAGGTTTGAAGCCTGCAATACTGAGTTAGTTGCCCTTTCTGAGACCTGGTCTATTGTGCCTTGGCTATCTCCAAGGAGATGTAGACATGGATCTGTGTTTCTTTTTCCTCTGTGAAGTGATGTATTTAATAGCTCTCAAGTGTAAATGAGTAACAGTGGCCTCTCCTTTTCTAAGACTTAGAATACTTAACTTTTTCAAAAATAAGGCAGGAAAAGTAATGAGACACCCAAGATTGCTGAAATGCAACAATTCTACCCTTGTGAACAGTGCTTTAAAAAAATACAACTACAGAACTGCTACGATATATTTCATGCTGTATTACTGAGAGGCCTCCCTTGTCATTCCGTTTATTAGTTCAGAAATAACCCGTATCTGAAATTCATTTCATGACTACTATTTGCTACCAACATAGATAATTCCCTATGATTGCTCCAATTCTTTTGTAGGGTATTTTAATTTATATGTTATTGAAACTTGCTCTTGATGGTAAAGTGCTTGAGATTCTCAATTCTGTTCAGTGCATGATAGTATTTCTCAGAGTCTGTGTTCCAGTTAGAAAAACACCCTCAATTTTTAGGCAGAGAAGCACTAAATGATAAAGAGGGGAAAGCATCTTCTACAGAAAAAAACAAACAACAACAACACAGTTTTGATACTGGAACAAACATTTCAGTGTTTTCTGCTGTTACACAGGCAGCACAGCATTTTGGTGCTGAAAGACTGAGTACCTCTGTTGTATGAAAATACAAAAGAATTATAGTCAGTCTTTCCCGAAACAATAGATATGAAACTTTATTGCAATAATAATAATGAAAAAAAAAAAATCTTGTACCAAAAACTTTACACATTGACTGCTTGCTCCTGTTACTTCTTGGAAAGCTGTAAAGATAGATTACTCAATCTTCTCCCCCATAAACTGCATCTTGAGAACAATGAACCTGTTTTATTTCAATGTCTTGTGCTGATGTTTGTATGTGCTTTAGAGAATAAAATGGTTGAGTACAGATGAATAAGGATCCTTAAAGTCCTGTCCATGTCCAGCCTCCAAAAGTAGCCTAGTGTAACTTCAACCGCTTCTGGGGCCCAGTGCCACAGTTACCTAATGACACATGCCAGTTCTCTTTTACTGGGGGCACTGCATTTACGCTCAATTCTCAGTAAATACAACCCCCTTTACTGTGTGTCAGAGTAGAAGAAATTATGTAATGAAGGTGGCACTTGGACTAAAGGAAGAGCAGCTTAGACTTTTTCAGTTTTCAGAAAGGACAAAAAAATGACTGTAAGTGAATGAACATTCTCTTCTTCTAAATGAATGCAATATGAGGAAATAGAAGGATTTTTTTCTTTTTTCCCCCAGAATTTATCACTGAACAGATTGACTCAAGCATCCCATCCACTCACAAAATGTGAGTGTTAAAAATGAAAGAAAATTGTCTTCTCAGGGAGGAGTTGAATCTTGGCCTTCTACAATACAGCATTACGGAGGTCAGAAGGGTTATGTGCAGGGGTATTTCAAGTGGTCTTGAATAAATATGAAACAACATAAACGCCATTCAACACTGGAACTCTGAATGTGCACCCTGTCTTGGGGAGAATAACTATAATTAAACTTTGTGTTACAATACAATGAATTTGTAAAATGAAACAAAAATATGTCTATGCTGATTATAGTGTGTTTAAATTATAGGGGAAGCATTTGTGAAAAATGTTTGTTTGGGTTTTTTAACAGGGAGTCAAATGACTCATCTTTTCAGTTTGGTTCTAATTCGGATTCAACTATCCTAGAAACTATTGAGGCTCAGTGCTAGTCCAGGTCAGTTCCAGTTTTACCTGGACACTTTCAAGTTGCTGCTGTGTAATCAGTCTGCATTAGAAAATATAACATCTAAGATGGAGGAAGCTGTGAAGCTGCAGATTTCATCCCCACTTATAAATTTTTCACTAGATGTAGTCACCACAACCCATTCATCCCTCTCTCTAAGATGATTTTACTGGTAAGATCATAGATTTGGAGATAAGTTGCAAAATCATACTTTACCTGAAACAGATAGTGGTGTTCAATGGTAAGAAACAGAGAAATGGTGCCTTTTGGGGTGACAGGAAAGAAATGGGATGTTTTGGATACTTCTCCACCATTAGCCACTGAATATATGCACATGTATAGAGATATGTGCATATACACACACAAGGGGCTAGATGATCTTTCGAGGTCTATTCCAATCCCTAACATTCTGTGATTCTGTGAAACACGTCAGGACAATAAAGTGTGCAAGTGAGGTAAAGGAATGAGAGGACACTCGAAGGCAGTACTGGCTTTACTTGGGGTGAGCAAAATGGCCACAGTCCCACTTGCCAGACCTGTGTAAAGTGAGTGTGCGGAATAGTGGCTACTGAGACCAGAGGCAGCCTTTCCTGGCAGCATTGCTAACACCAGCATAAACCAGAGCAACAAATTCAGGTATTTGAGGGTCTTCCCTGACCTGCTTTCCCCTTTCCATGGAAGAAGCAGCAAGATCCAAGCTGGAACACAGGTTCTTTCAGGATTTCATTCAGGTTAGAGAAATAATGGTTTGATTTGGCTTTATTGCACTTAGGTTTATTTTGATTCCTTAATTTTAATGTGCTTATTTGCACGGTGTCTTAAAATATTGACACTGCATTTACAGTATATTTCATTGGCATCCCACTAGCAAGACAAGGTGTTATGAAGAAACATCTTCCTGTATGTGTAAGCATTCTGAGTTGGATGTACAGTCTCTGCAGGCTGTTGACCACTGCTGTTTTGCTATCTGGAACATTGACCTGGTAAGTTAGCTGCTTAGGTGCATTTCTGTGTAAATCCAAATGTTGGCCCCATGGATATTAATATGTATGTGAAACTCTGTATGCAGATAATATTTTGTCCTGTGGCAGACTCTTGGAAGCTCGAGTTTAGTTCAGTGGTTGCAAGAGGACACATTGACAAATATGATTGAATATGTTGTGAATGAAGAAATCCACTGAGCTAAGTCAGACATATGTAGTTATCTGCCACCATTAATTAGACCAGACTTTCAGAAGTACCTCTGACAGTTCGTTATACGCAAAGCTTTTGATCATGCAGCTTCTGTCTCCTTTTAAGCTGTCCAGAACATTTGGAAACAATAATAATTTCTTCCTTGAAGTTATCTTTCTTGGATATGGTCAAATCATTTGGCATTGAGGGTAACTGGAATTACACGTTGATTGTGAACTTGCAGTTTCTTATCTGAGAACATCTACAGAGCAATTTACCAAGAAGTTTGTTTGGATTGAGTAGTATAGGAAAAAAAGAGAAAAAAACAATTTTACCTGTAGGAAGTGTTTCTCCAGAGAAACATCTTTTCACCTCATCTCAGCTCTGTGATTTTCCTGTCCTTCATGGTGTTACACTTAGTGCCAGGCATACATTAGTCTTTTTCAGGTAGCTTTTTTTGAGAAGGGAATTTGACACATAGTTTTGTTTAGAGAAGGTGCTGTGAGATGGCATTTGACAGTTTTGCATGTTGATATAGTTTTAATGAAGAAAGCTAAATACTTATTAGCTGGAGAAATATTTTACTCAAACCCAGAATGCTTATTCTTATCCATTCATAGCACATATGACAATGTTGGAGGTTTTAAAGGTTTAGAATTGGGTATTGAGATTCTGTGATGGGATGTAAGTATGTGTGTTATAAATCCATAACTCCTCAGATCTACAGATTTCTTTGCTTAGTATTTGTCAGAGCTGGCATTTTTACTATTGAGACTTTGAGAAAATTGTTTCATGCTTTTTAATTATGCTGGAAAATAAGGATTTCATTACTTAATGCAGCTGCCTGTTTCAGATAGCAAAAAAAATATTGAAGTGGAACAAACCTTAGGACTTCAGTCAGTCTGAATAAAATTGGTGATGACTTAAGTAAGGCACAACTCTTAAAATTACATATGACTAAGCATAGGCTACAAGTTGCAGTTTGGAAACCTGTTGGTCTGTTTTTAAGATTATTAGAGTATTTACTGCAATGACCCATACATGACATTAAGCGGCATTCTTTTTCTAGATAGAGAAATGGCAGTATTTGCCTCAGGAAGTTTTCAGAGACCAGGTCTTCTATGGGGTCTTCAGTCTGTCGGTGGGATAATCTTATATGTAAAAAATCCAGACTGGAAAAGAGGCTGATGCCCATTGCACTTCACAAACTAAAGCTTTTGGTTCTTATTTCTGTAGTTGTTAGGTATTGTTATATCCTAACATTTTATGTGAACATCCAGCCTAATCTAGAATAAAGGGCAGCGTGGTTACATGCCTGCTCCGCATCACATGCACACACAAACAACACTCTCCCACAGCCTGCAGTGCTCCACAACTGTGCAACACCGAGTCTATCCACTTCACCCGACTGTGCGGTGGTACCATGAGGAAGAGGGGCACAAGCAGTGCATCCCCATGTGCTCCCAGAAGGAGGCTGTCACTGAGGTTTGCAACAGCCATTCTTTTAAGTCTTTTCCTGTTTCTGGCTTCAATCAAGAGCTCCAGGTGAGCAAGCAGCACAGGACTCTGGCAAGGTGAATGCAACACTGTAGTTGTAACCATCTAGGTGCACTTCTTCCCCTACCTAGTCAGCAGGATGGAGTGGGGTTTAGCCAGGTAAAATAGGTCAGGGAAGTTAGGTATGGGCAGGGGAGATACTCAGAGGAAGTGTAGGTGAAAGAGTAATCATAGCCCATATTTGTGATATTCTGTGTTCTTGTGAGAGAAACTGAATGAGAGAAAGAAGTCAATAAGTACTACTGTGCCATTACCACAGAACTGCACCCCTCTCTGTTATCACCAAAAAGAGTTCAAATGCACTGTACTCCTTTTCTCGCTCCTATATTTTCTACTGAGGAAATAATAGTACCAATCGAGTCTTGTTTCCTTAACAGTTGTTGTCATTATACCTGATAACTATCACAAAGAGAAGAAATGATTTGTTTTGCATATTGTAGGCTGTTAACATCCTTTGCTTGTCGAATTCTACGATGCTACAGACAAGGCTGTCACTCTGTATTATTAATTTGCCCTTAGCAAAACAAAGGTACATGTTGTACTAAGTGTAAAGCTAAAGTGACAGAGTCCTTTTTGCAGCTAAAATAAATGCATCCCTGTCACTTTGAAATCATCAATGTTGTCTGGCATTATCTTACAGGTACTAGTGGAGGATGAAGCAGGAAGCTGAAGACAGAGAGAGCTCATTGACTTTCCTTGCATATATACATATCTATACTGATTTTGACCTTGCCCATAAGAGGTCAGACATGAAATTATTTCCTCAGAGCAGCTGTCTTCAGAGGTTTAAATTAACATAAATGGAGAGTGCCATAGGAAAAAAAGTTCATTTTACCCTAATTGGATTAAGATAACTCTCATGCATACTGCAAGGGTGAGGTTTCACTGTAGTACAAACTACTGGGTTGACAGAAAGGGATTAATTTATGTGCCTCTTGTCAGTTTGTTGACTAATACTGTATTGATCGTATCTGTAAAATATGCAGAGTGTCTGTCAGAAAGGAAGACACTCTGGAATTGAAAATTGCTAGCATATCTGACACAATCAAAGCTAGATTAATACTATTAAGCAGCAATAAGTAGGCTGCAGTGTATATCAGATGCAGAGTTTTATGTCACATGTCTTGGAGCAGACATTATAACCAGCCATAATACCCAACCTCAGCAATGGGTGACTGATTTGTGTAATTCCTGAGATTTTTTTTCTGCTTTTCTTCTGTGTGTTCCTGCAGACATATTGAACTACCACAGTTTAATCCCAGAGGAGCCCGCAGGTAGTATTGTCCTTGCATTGAGGAGTTATTAAATTCTTAAGGTCACCATAAAAAAAGGTTCCATTAAATTGAGTTAATAAAAACATTGGGCAAAGGTTTGCTAAGAGTGCAGGTGTCAACGCCTTGAGAATTGGGCTGTCTCTTATAGCATCAAACAAAAAGAATATTTTAAACACATCAGAGTATGAAGATGGTAAATGTGCTGCTTCTGTGAAGTTTTGGCTTGGGTGGAATTGACACACTTGTGCTTTGCTGAAGGAAAAGTTCTATTTAATATTAATAGATTTTCCGAAGGGATGGACTCTAGCAGTTTTCACCGATGAAAACTTTAGACTTTCTGCAAAGAAATACTAATTCTTCCTTTTGTTGTTGTCTTCACATATGTATGCACAGAGACACACAAAGATAAATAGGTGTACATAAAAATGTAGATTAGATATATAGATCCACGGGTTATCTGTTGTTAACCCCTGTTTTGTACTTAACAAGGATGACTGAACTTGCTGTTTTACCAATAATACTAACATCAGCTGAATGTGTTTTGCTCAGTGAAGCTCCTGAAGAAGAGTAGGATTTAAAATTATTTAAAGCTGATTTCTTTAACAGACTCTGGGATGAGGCCTCTGATGAGAAAAATAATAATAATTTGTACTTCTCCTTTTTAATATGTTATGAGTGATGACTTTTTTCTTTAAATATCAGTATGAGATTCCAGGTCCACTGGAGTAAATAGCAAACCCTCAATTTATGATGCTTCAACACAAACCAGATTTCACCTCTAACTATAAGCACAAGAAAATGCATGACATTTTGTTGAAACATTTCACTGTGGCTTTAAAATGAATAGCTGATGCTATTTTTCAACTCCAAAACATTAGGATATGACAAGTTAACTTTGCTGCATTTGTTAAGCAGCAGATGAAGTAAAAGGAAATTGCCATATTAACAATTAATTTAAAACCAGACTCTCTAAGGCTTAAGTTTTGAATGACAGGACATGCAATAAATTACATATTTAATTATATAAAACAATAAATTTATTTCCTGTGCTTGATATGAGTTGTATAGAATAGTGTTTAGTCATCAGCTGGTTCTCTAGTAGGCATGATAGTTTTCCATTTATTTGAAATATGACTCAGGTTTTTTTGTTTAGTTTGTTGCTTTTTTTTAATTGAACCATTTTAGCATATATAATATGTGGTGATCTTAAATGTTCTATTTTGTAAGCTATTAATTTGTCTGTTTGCTCTTTGGAGTCTGAGATGTTTTAAATGTCGGCTATAAAATTGATAGAAATTGTGCTCACAAACAGATCAAATTTCATGCATTCATATATATCTTGCTGCAACATTCAACATGGCAAACTCTCTGTTGTTTAATGAGTGAATACTGTGGGACTTGATGCACAGCATATTAATAATGAAAATGAATATAAATAAAATAATAATAAAGAAAACACAACTCAGAAATGTCTCACAGGTTGAATTCAACCCAATTGTTCAGATTTGATCTGGCAGTCCCTGTGACTGCTAAGCTCAGAAGAGTTTCCCTAATTTTTCATTTACGTTTTTAAAAGGATGATTTTTCATCTGGTGTCTCCTTTTTCATGGAAATGTGTCAGTTAGTCCTTGTCCTTATGTATAACCTCATATTAACTCAGGCTGCTCAAGACTGAAATAACGTTTTAACATTCTTTCCACATTCACAGTCACAAGTGCATATATCTCAGAAGTTTCTGTAAGTTAATAAATTCTCTTACTGTATTCAGAAGGCAAAAGTAGCAATTATTAAAGTGAACATATGGCAGGTGCCTTAAAACTCCAGAGTGACACTAAAGCATATGACTTCAGCTCATTATAAGTATTTTCTAGGTTCTTCTTAATTGCTCTAGTAATTAAAATTCACCAAAAACTGTGAAAATGCCAAACAATTAATACATTTCTAAAGTATATATTACAATATCTCATGTAATAAAAAATATGTATTTTTAAAATTTAAGTTACCTAGTCATCTGTGTGGTTGCAGGCATTTATTTATTTTCATTTTATTTTGACAGCTTTTAAAATTTGTTTTTCAATTAAGAAATTATATATTTAGCATTTAGCTAAAATAGAAATAAAACTAATTTTACTAAGGCTGTCACTGGAAGCAAGAGTAGCATGCAAGAAATGGGAGATTGTATCTATGGAAGCAGTGTGAATAGTTAACATTAATGAGAATTCCATTTGTGGTCAATGAAGAGCCTCAAAAAATCTTTGCTGAAATAGTGTAAGAATAGTTTTAGAAGGCTTTGAGAGCTTTTCCTCGATGTGATATTTCATCAAGGCTACTGATGTTTAAAAATAACTTCAGGATCAGAGAGTGACGGGTGTACATTAGAGGCAGAGTTTGAACAGTTTTGACTGAAATGCAAAGACTAAGTTTGCAGTAAACAGAGTTATTTTTTTGTATATGAAGTTGGATTCTTAAATGCAAAGCTTTAAATGTTTTGTAGTATTAGAGGTTAGATAATATCCTTGAGGAAATAGCTATTTTTAAAATACAATCTGAAATGCGTGGTAGCATAGCCATTGCAAATTAACTTCTAAGAGAAGGTTTAGTTATGTGTTTAATCGATCCTAGCTGTAAGGAAATTAAAGCAATAGTGTAAATAGAAAGAAACATAGTTCCTTCTTAAAGGCAAAAAGAGAGAACTACAAATAACTGAGCTTTTAAGAGGTTGACAAAAAAAATTCATTTGAGGAGTTGAGAGAGAAGGAGAGGGAAGTCGTTATCTACAAACAGTGTTTTATTACAGCCAAAAATGCATCTAGTCCTTCAACTGAACAGAAAAATAAAAAAGTGTATTAGGAAGCTAAACACTCCATCGAGAGTGACTGCACATGTAGCCCAGGTGATGTTTGCTGGACACTCAGAAAATAAGAAGACTGTAAGTAGCTGGGAAAAAGTAAGTATTATATCTGTAAGTATTATCTCTGCTTTATCAAATTGTGTAGCTCTGTTTTCCATGTTACTACTGAGGTGCTGCAAGCCTGAGGCTATAATTTCACTTTGTCATTTCCTGTGTAATTTTTGAAATTCTGAATGTGTTTTCACCTGCACCATATCATTAGCCAATTCAAGATCTTTACCCCGCAACAGAGAAAAAAAATCCTCTTCAAGGAGGAACCTAATGAGTAAGGAAGAAAACAGATTTTTAGATACCTCTGCAGAGCAGTAAGTGTTCTCCTGGCTCCTCCTTTACTGTTTTCTGCATTTCTTTCTTCTGTGCCTTTGCTCTCATCTCTATATGTATGTTATTTTCTCCCTACAGTCATTTGGACTCTGACTTGATGCGTCTTCCCTTAAACTTGTAGTAGCAAGCCTTTAACTGATCTTCCACACCATTCAATAATAAAGAAAGGCTTGTAATATCTTCTGTACAAAATTAGCCTCCTGTAAGATATGATCTGAGTCACTATGAAATATACACCATGTCTGTGGAAAATAAGGTATGGAATTGTATAATTTAGAGACTGTGTATGTTGTCAGGGACAAGGGAAGGATGTGAGGGCAGCCACTGTTGTAGTGACTCCTGAAGTGAATGTGTTTATGGCTCCTTCAGGCAGTGCCACCTACGAGAAGCAGGTTACAGACCTGTGGATCCATAGGTCAGGGTTGTATTGTTCAGATTGGTACTAGGAACATAGCAAAACCATCAGAATTGTGCATAGTTTTTCCTGGTTTGCTGATGATGTTACTGCATTTCCACCTTTCATAAACTCTTGTGAGGTTTTTTTTTCCGTTCGTGTTCTATTTTGGTTTTGTTTTGGTTTGTTTGTTTGTTTGGGTTTTTTTTGGTGTGTTTTTTGTTTCGTTTTGTTTTATTTTGTTTTGGTTTTTTTTAGAAATGGTGATTATTCAGGGAAAAATGCTAAGGTGAAAATGTATTAAATCATCAGTTATGCTTAAAAACTGCTTTGCTAGATTGTTCAGTCAGACTTACAGTAAAACACCTGTTTTCTAGTTTAGCAGCTGGACTAAATTTGTCGTACACACAGCTGCTTATGAGTATGGAATTGCTGTCAAGCAAGTCTAGAGCTGTTTGTTCACAGCTGTTGAAGGAAAATAGGAAGAATTGATGTCTATACGTAAGGTTGCATCCATCTGCTTGTTCTTTTTTGTGGCAAGTCTTAGTCAAGTTGTTCTCTTTATTTACATCCTATCCACACTTACCTTGCATGGTATGTTCCCTTCCCTTGCTGCCAGCTCAAGGAGGAACCACTCTACATGTAGGTAGGATTGCACGTACCGCACATGAATGGCATTTCTTAATGAGTTTTTGAAAGATTATTATGGATCTGTGAGATGGACAACTAGAAACTGAGAAATCTGAGAGAGATCAGACGTATTTTGTGCTGGATTTACATGGAAGTGACACTGAGGAAGTTAGTATAGTTTGTATATGCCAGAAAATCCGGACAAGTTAAGGAAAATGTTAATGGTGCAGTAAAAATTGTCCTGCATTATTCTATTTTAGCTAAGAAAGAATGAGCAAGAAAAGAATCTGTTGAACACTTAAATTCCAGTCTAATTTCCATAAGAATTTTGTTGGAAGGTATTTCAGCAAAATGGAGAGTTGCTTTTGCTTAATCTATTTTTGCTCCACACTGAATAGAGTAGTACTTGACAGTATGCCTCAGCTCAATGAGCAAAGGGCAGGATTTTTGCAATGGCATCTAGGTTTAGATACAAATTTGAGTTTGGCCACTGTTCTCAACAATCTTAAATCCACTTCACGATTAGAAGATTGCATTGAAATATTCTCAGGAAAGACTGCAGGTCTGATTCCGAGTGGTAGTTAGCAGTTTTACCTAAAGCGTATAGTTTGTCCCTTGCACAAGTTTGCTTAATTAGTGTCTGATCTTAAAGCAACTAGGGATTTGCAAAGTCAAAAAAACAGAAATAAGGCCAGAGAAGTAGAGAGATACAATTTAGGGTCTTGGGAGACTATTGCTTTATTCACATCTGAGCATGTCTTTGTTGGCAGTCACTGGGTGCAGGCAGCAGCTTGCTGAAGCAAGGTTGCCATTTATACTATGAAAAAGTGAATAACACCTTTGCCTGTAAGTGAGAGCTGCATTTTGATGGTAAGTAAAAAATAAACTTGCTTGTCAGAGACTACATACTGGGTTGAAAGAAGAGGTTCTTCACTGCCTAAGTTACAAATGACTAAATTTTAGTTAGTATTTACTATTGATTTTACTACTGGGGAAAAGATGTGAAAGAGCCCTGGTTAATATAACAGAAAATTAGTAACAACGACTAAGACAGTAAAACCAGAAGTATTGTGTGACAGGAGAGTAATGAGGAAGAAGGCGGTGGTAAAAAGAAAATATAGCTTAAGATTATAATGAATTTATACCTAAGACTGAAATAATATGGAAGTGAATAACAATCAAATGACAGAACTGTGTGTTTGGAGTATTCTTGCATTCTTTAGCAGCTGAGCTGTGATCTGTTTAAAGTCTCCCATTCTTCCGATGGTGAAGCACCTAGACATGACATCTCCTCCTTGTCACATATGCCTTCTGAACCCATGTTGAAGAGAAGATTAGGAACTGTTAGGACAGAGTATCTAACAATTAAATGCAGTTTCATTCAGTGATTTGATTCAATGACTTTCTGTAACAAGTGTTTTTGAAGTATCTGCTGGGTGTCACTGGGTAAGTAGACATGAGCATCTACTGAAAGCTGAGGAGAGTGTTCTGCTTGGAGCATAGCAGTTGCATCTGTGTTTTGACAAACTAAAAGTGGTTTCAGAAGCAATTTAATCCACACCTAGTTAATAATAAACTAACATAAAAGCAGGGATTAGTATTGTATACTATGGGGAAGAGCATTGTGAAATTTGAATGCCTTGTGATTACATGTAAGCTTGAACTTCTGCAGGTATATAACAAGTAATATTGCTTTTCAGTAGGCAACTTTAATTTAGAGTTAAATTTTCTCAAGAGGGGAAAGAGCAGATGAGAAATCTCTGTCTGTCAGTAAACATTCCGAGGAAATCATGTACCAGTAAAACACTGTGAGAACATCAATATAATGAATATCAATATAGCATAAACAATGAATATTCAGTGTTCAGTTGGCATTTCTGAAAAGACCCAGAGTAAAAGCAGCACCTACTTTCGTTGCCTCTGGAAGTGCAGCCCCTAGATCTGTAGGGGACACAGGAGATTCTGCTGTTTGAGCTGTGCACTGGGAAGATGAAACCATTACTTCAGCTGTTGCCACCCTGCTCCCTGTGTGCATGCTTGCCTGGGAGTGAGAAGGTGCTGTTACACAGGAGTAGCGGCTCTTGTCTCTGAACAGGTTTAAAAAGAAAAAAAACAAAGTGTGAGGAATTGAGATTCATTGAGATCCTCCTCAATTCTCTGCACAGATGTGTACTGCAAATTGTGTGTTCATATCCCCATCAGTGCTAATCAGCTACAGCTACATTGCTGTAGTATTTAACTCCTTAGGACATATTTGGGCTTTTTATTCTCTGTGGCCCCTCTGCTGCATCCCAGACATAGCTGGGATAGCAGTCTTTGGAAGTGTCAAAGTCAAAATTTGCATTGATTCGGTTTTGAATGAAATTAAAGCTTAATGGCTCTGGTTATACACAATTTTAAATTGATGGATTAACGTAGAAAATGGAAGTTTAGAGAAGAAGGAATTAATCTTATCAGAAAACAGTGCATTTGTTATATTTTTTTCAATCAGAAGATTTTTTACCATATTTGAGGTGTAGATCTTCATTAAAGGCCCTTATGAATGTGCCAGTCACACTTCAAACAAATCAGAAGTCAAAGGTCTGATGGTTATTTATTTTTCTTTAAAGTAAAGATACATAAACTACTGCCAGGTAACTCAAATATTTTTCTAAGGGATTTTTAATGTCTTCTAAAGCAGCAGTAAATCTTTATACTTTCATGCACATCTCACAGTTATCCCAAATCCATATGCAATAATTTTTGTACTGTTCCAAAATACTCAAGAAACTCATACGCACTTTTAACCATTTATTCCATAATTTCACAGTTTTATTACATAAATTGTGTCTTAACACTGTGGTACCTACCTTGGCTGATAATTTTAGCATTCATTCAAGCTCATTACCTTCTTTCTTTCTTTCCTCTGACAGGATATTGCTTTCTATATCACCATTAATCACACATATCTGAAAAATCTATTCCTTAAAGTGTTCATTTTTACTTCATATCTCTGTACACCTTTCAAAAAGGAGTGTACTGAATTTCCAAGCAGTGTTTCTGGGGCAATCACTGAATTCCACAAAGTATTCATAGGTATTAGTGTTATCAAAAAAAAAAACCCCAGCTTTTCTGAGTGGTATTAACTTTTGAACAGTATGTGATATCATGTACTTGTCCCCACAGACTCACAAAAGGAATCAGTCTGTATACTAGCTTTCGCTGATTCTCTTTTATGCAGACTAGAATTGAAATCCCCTATGTGACATACTGGTTTCCCTTTTCAGTATGGTCTATTATTGCTAGCACAGTTTTGAGCACATTTCCACTTAGAAACCATGAAAGGGTATGTCATTTCTTACTATCCATATATTTTTCTTTAGCAAGCATTGAGACATTTCCTTTCTTCTGAATAGAGAAAGGTGATCTAACATAGGGAAGATGTATTGACAACAATACTCTTCCAAAACCATGGCCAAACACTTCAGCTGGTACAGCAGGACATTTGGTAGAGAAGTTGTCCCAGGTTCTCATTCTCTTTGCTTTTCTCAGGTCTTTATTCAGACCACATCTGAGTTTTCATTTAACTTTGGGTTTTGTTTTTGTTTTTGTTTTTTTAATGCTACCCTCTTACAAATGCAAGTAGTGTTCACTTACTTTCTGTAATTGCTTATATTTGTGTGTATAGATTTATGGAGAAAGAACTGGCCAAAGTGAAGTTTTCTTAGTAATATTTCAGTGTGTCATGATAGAACCTTGCTCACTTGATTTAAAAGTGATGAGTTTCATTACTTTCTTATCTTCCAAATCTTTGGTAGATGCCTCCCCAGTCTTGTGTGCATTGTACCAACATACCTTTCATGAGCTCAGTTTCTGTAGCAGGATTTTGGTGGTATGCTTAACTATTTCTCCGAGTAGTGGCATAATTTCTTTTTTTTCCCTGCCACTTCCTTGCTTTTATTTAATGTTAAAGGCTTCAGTATCAGAATAAGAGGTAAGAATGCTTTAAAAATATTTTTTTAGTAGAACTCTATTTGCAATTTGCAAACTCTATTTGCAAAATATGCAAATGTGAAAGGCTGACCTTCCCACAGATATTTCTCAGTCAAGGAGTAGGATTAAAAAAAATAGTGGAAGGAATAAGTGAAAGATGGAACTGTGAACATTAAGCATCCGTAATTGCTGTATAATTCAGTTATATTCTCTACTACGATCCACATTTGGCCCAGACATATTAGGAGGACAATGAGGGGAAAACAAATACAGTCCTCCAAATCATGATGTCAGATGACTACGAGGGGGAAGTATGGTTAAATGTGAAAAATACTTCAAACTCCACCTCTGTGTCTTCAAGGTTCTCTCAGAATAAGATTTTCTGTTTATTCTAATGGTCCTTTGAGAGCTTATAGACTTGCAGAAAGTAGTAAAAGCTAGAGGTGTCATCAGCAGACAGCAAGTCTGTCAGATATACTTTACTCATCTCTTGACCTATAAAATGTCTAATCTGACACATCCTTTGACAGTTCAGGATGTCTGGCCTTTTCACACCCTGTAATTCTGCTTGCTAGGCTTGCTGTACATGGTATTAACATATGCAGCAAAACTGAAGTGGCTCTTTACTGGAGTGATGAAGGCAGTTGCCTGTGATAACATGGGAATGCAGTTGATGATCCAGGAGATATTTCTCACATCCTGTGTTTTCCTCTTTGGTAGATGGGATTCTGGCATCAGTTTAGTATATTCTGAAAAATAATCTAACAACTTCTTAGAAGGTAAAGTACAGACTGGTTCCAACTGACTTGTTAAATTATGGCCTGTGCAAGGATTGGCCATGTCAGATAGCCAACAGCCAAATGCTTCCTTTCCCTCTCACATTACTCTTCCCTACATGAGCCAGTCACTGACCCTGCACCCATATCTGCCTCTCCTCAGTGTTTTCTTTCTCCTGCAACCCCCTGACCCAGTTTTATTTCTTCAGCCTGAGCATGCAAACTGCAACTGTTTCTAGAACTTCAGCTCTGTGGTTCTTGCAGTCCCACAAACCTCTAGCAGAACTGGCTAGGGGACCAGGCAGCCCTTGGAGCTGGATGCTGTTCACTACCATTCTCTGATTAGCGAGTCCTTCCCTTCTCACTATTTGCAAAGTGTGTCTCGAATGCAATAAAATTTCTGTTTTTTTGCAGGAGGAACCAAAGCCATCCTCCCTATGGGTATGGTCACATCTTTCACATTTGAAATTTACTTTTTTTGATGCTTTGAAGCTTTATGTCCTGAATGCAAGAATTTTTCCTAATCTGTGATGGAGTTGGGTAGGGAGTCACAGAACAGGCTGGAAGCTTTGGTACGGCAATGCAGTTGCAAGGGAGACTCCTTATTGAGCGAAAATTCATGGAAGCATGTGCCCATGCCACAGTCTGTTTGTCAGTCATGTTATTCAAAATGTTTCCTTTGGTCTCTTCAGATAGAGATGCATAAAAATACACTCGAGAAGATATGAGAATGATGCTTTGCCTCTAACTGCTCTTCATCTGGTTTAGAGCCATTGTTTTTATCTCTCTGGTTTTGATCTTTGGCAAATTGTACTCTTTCCTTTTTTCTTTGCGCAATGTCCTCCTGTGCTTATCTTAGGCTCATCTTAGATGCTGCCCCGTGTGGCTAACCTGTTCTTGATATATTTTGCCATGATAGCATTCTTTCTTCTTCTAGGTTGCTCTTCAAAACACTCTTGTTCTGGAAGGTGTGTAGAAAAGTGCTTCATTGCACTGAGATGGCAAATGCTTGGACAATTGCATGGTATAACCACAGGAGCACTCTGGTGGGTTGAGCCTAGCCCCCATGTCTGTCTCCACCCCAGCAGGATGAAAACTTGAGGGTCAAGATAAAGACATATTTTAATAAGGGAATAAACAACAAAAAAGTGATGCAAAGGCAATCACTCACCACCTTGCAGCAGGAGACTTAATGACATGTTATGTAATGCATAAACACAAAAATCACAGAATTGGTCTCCCAGCTTCAGGTTCACAGATTTATTTTGCTCTTGCATTGTACCTGAGTTTAGAGAGTACCTCTGTGACTTTGGCAGAATGAGGGAAAGAAAGAAAGAAACAAACAAACAAACAAACAAAAAACACAACAAACCCAAACCAACAAAACAAAAATTTTTTTAATAGGTTTTAATAGTGAACATTTCACAAAGCTTTCTGTACCATGCTAATGCTGATATTTCTGTCAGCCAGTGTTCACAGAAAACATATCTTTGCCATTATTCCTATCTGTGTAAATGCTTGGTAGTGGGGCAG
Source organism: Nesoenas mayeri (assembly GCF_963082525.1). Taxonomy (NCBI): domain Eukaryota; kingdom Metazoa; phylum Chordata; class Aves; order Columbiformes; family Columbidae; genus Nesoenas; species Nesoenas mayeri. The sequence goes on along the minus strand of NC_137554.1, from coordinate 15,235,003 downwards.
CTAGTGGGTGAACATTCAGGGAAGCTCGTTTAAATATATATTTTATTATTTATTCTAGGCTGAGTATGAGCCAATGTTGATCTTTGGTGTAATTCCACTTATCCCTGAAGTTACTACTCTATATTATTAGACTTTCTGTTATAAGACTCCTAAAGCACTGTTTGCCACCAAGTTTCATCCGTAGGACTTATGTTCAGTAGGTAATAATTTATTTGCATTTTAAATAATATATATAAGGATACACTGAAAATGTAAGACATCTTAATCCTTTATCTTGTACTAAACTATTTAAAATAGTCAATTAAATAGCCTTTAAAAAATTTCTTCTGAAATCAAGTTTGTATAAGGTAGTTAACTGGGGGCATTAATACTTGAATAATTTGGCCTAATGAATTGGTCACAGTTAAACAGTGTCCACACTAATATTAAATTTGGAGTCTCTGACTGGATCCTTCTACCCATGAGAAGTTGCTGTGGGGTTTTTTGCTCTAATTCTAATAATGCTCTAGTAGACAGGCTTAGTTACAGCAAATATTAATGTCCACACACTTTATTTTGCTTTGAGGTATTGTGCAGAATGCTACAGTTTTCAATTACTATAAATTGCCATGGTAGCTTGAAGATCTTGGGAGAATACTGATTTACTTTCCCCCTTAAAAATAATAACAAAAAATCTTCTAGCTCTGTAATTCTTGGGTCACATTTGTGGAGAAAGAAATGGTAAATCTGATAGCCACCATTACTGACTTCTGAGGGCAAGTGATTAATAATGCATTTTTTTTTAATTTCAGATTTAATAATAATTTTTATTTTGCTCCTCAACAACATTGTAAAGTCCCAGAAGACCTTTACTGAAACAGGAATGGAAGAAGTTAGCAGGTGTTAATAAGAGAACATGCCTGTTATTTTTGCAAAATGCCAGAAGTTGATTGCAGACCAACTGGGGAAGACCTATGAGAGCCTTCCAGTGCACACAAAAGGAATGAACCTATAATTAAATTACAGTTAAGCACAGATGGTTATTTTACAGCAGGTGCTCAACTTTGAAAGTGTATCTCTGGACTATTTTTGTTCCAACATGGTGTTTGGTCCCTGTTGAATTTCTGGTATCATTTAATGATTAGATAAAAATATTCCTCCGTATACTTTTTTTTCCTTTTTTTTTTTTTTTTTTTTTTTCTAGGATAGAAAGCTAGAGACTAAACACAGCACAGGGGAAACCAAATATTAGATTATAAAAAGGGTAGCTGCATACCATCTATGAGAGCTGGAGAACTAACTTGCAATTCAACTTCAGGCTCAGGATTTATAGTTATCCATGGTGAAATAACGACTATGCAAATATTATAACTAAACATATTTTATTCAAATGCTGAAAAAGATCACAATAAATTGTTCTATCATACCAAGGTTAGTGTTACATTGGTATGATTTGTGTTTAACATAAAAATTTCAAGGACTATATAGTCTTCATATGTGACCTAAGTGAGCAAAACATGAAAAGTGCTTCTTCAGAAGTACCTCAGTACATGTTAAAATAATTCCTCATGTACCATAACATAACTAGCATGAAAATCAAATTTGTTTTTATATCTGATTTTAAATGTCACAAAAATCTATCTCACAGATAACAAGTGACACATAAAATCATGGGAAAATATAAAAGCTAGTACTGCAGTAATGTTGCCTTTCCATGAGTGTTCAGACTGCAGGATGTTGGCTGATATTGAGTGAAGTTTTAGTGAAATTTGTGAATCTAAGTAATACTATGACATTGTATATTGGATTAGACTTTAGAAGTTTGGTTTGTCAAGAGATTGCTCAAATAGCCCAAGTTAATTGCTCAGCTTGGGCATATTGATCAGTGTCCAGAGGGCATTTGATTTGCTGTGACCAGTCAGGTCAGTCCATATAAATAAACCAACAACAGAGATGTGGGAGGTGCAGAGTAGCTTAGGTAAGCTTTCCTGTTCTCTTATTGTTCAGCTCATATTTTTAATTTGCACCACCACCTTCAAGCAGAGAGTTAGTTTCTGCAGCCCTGAGGCTGTGGAGAAATCTCATGAGATGTCCAAAGAGTGAGGGGAATTTTGATGCCTTTACCAGCTCAAGTGTTGCTGAACAAAAGGAGTTCAACATTTACTTAGACAGTAAAGTGGCTTCTTTCTGTAGCTCATGAGCTTAGTATTTCTGGATCTCTAAATATCTCTTTTACAAGAGAAATCCATCCAAATACCTTGTTTACTAAGCTATAAAAATTTACAGAAGGGTGTTTTCTGGTAATATCCCCTTTGACTTATTTTCTTAGCTAAGTAATGAAGATGCTAGAACAAGAAAAAGCAATTTGTTTATAGTGGACAGATCATCATTTATAAATGGCCAACCTGTCTGTTCTTCCAAAATAAGACTAGGAGTTTTTACTATGATCAATTGTGCAAGAATGGGGAAAAGGATTTTATTCTAAATCAATGTAATAATTGTCTGATTGTTTCCCATTCATCTCCTCTGGAATTGCTCTTTCCCTTTACCTTAGTGATATTGGTCCTATCTTTGTGTACTGCTCTCTCTGTTTTTCCTCTCTCTTCAGCTCTGGTGCAGCAGTGCAGACCGCTCTGCTTCCTAGTGCTGCAGACATAACACTTTATTTGTACCAATGTACCCAGTCATCCCATTCTTCATTTGAAAATTCATTTTTTGTCTGAGATCCACTGTTCTTGTTCTCATTCTTGCCCTCTCTTCTGCAGTGTTTCTCAACATTGACCTTCCTAATCTTTCTGAAATGTGTCTGGCTTATTTCCTGGAATATTCTTTACTGACTTGGATGCTTGGCAATGGTGTTACCTTCCTTTCTCTGCTGCTGTTTTTGAAATAAAATTTGTTGTATCCTACCATGCAGTCACTGGTCTGGACAAGTCAATGCTAGGTAGGCACAGTGCATACATGGTAAGAGCAGCCATCATCCTGAAGAGTCTGAAATAGGAAGTATTTCCAGCTAACAAAACCTGTCTACTGCTGTCTCACTTTCCTCCTCCCCTATTTTCTTGCTTTCCATCAGCTCTCAGTTAGAAGGGAGTAGTGAGGAAGTATGCAAGCACTTTTTTTCTCATTTCCTAATAATGCCTAACTCTCCCTTCATGGTCTTCTCAAACCCTGATACATCACGTGGCCTCCTTTACCCTCACATCACTGTACTGTGTTTTCTGCCCCGCAATAGCAGCAACATTCTCAGACAACTCCAGTGTTGGACTGTCCTTCTTGAGGGAGATCCTTTAGAGCCCCACCGCAGCTCTGGCCCTGGCTTTGCTCACTGTCCTAGCTCAAATCCCAGACTGAGTTTTAGGCAAGACACTCCTGCTCTTCCCAAGGCCAAATATTGCTCAGAGGGGAACGTTGTTGGCCACACTTGGGCCCCAAACTAACTGCAAGTCGGAGGTTTCAACCCTCTACAATGCGCCCGTAAGGCTTTTAAAATGTAGAAGTGTTCTACGTTCTCTTATATGTACATGCAGTGTTTAGAAAAATCTTACTGGGCAAATTCTGAAAGAATTTTTGAATATTCATAATTGTATTTTTCCCTTTAACCAGTTTTTGTGCTGACTAGTGCTGTTATTTTAGTTACAACTTGGACCATTTTCTCTTATCCCTTGCTGTCACAAGATGACATTTCTAATAAAACCCAGTGTATTTACAATTTAAATTTGTAACTTTCAAATACCTTGCTTACTGAACTCTAATGTGTGGAAGGGACATCCCAGAATATTGAAAAATATACAAAAATTTAAAAATATCAACTGCATTATCTCTGTTAAGGCTTGTATTTTTAAATTCTATGTCAACATTTCCTAGTTGCTATTTTCAGCACACATCTTTAACCAATTTTGGTTTTAACTCATCTGTAATATTGAGACAATGAGATTGGAGATTTCCTTGTTACACTTGAAATATGACAATTTTACTTGAACAGTAATGACATGAAATTCAGTGCTTATTTTTGAGATTCAGAATGAATTGCAGTATTTATTCTGTCAGATTTATGTGAAAAGACTACAGTGTTTTGAATTAGTATTATACAATGTTGGCTAGCTATGCATTGTTCCTACTTGAGATTCATCTTTATAGATTTTAAATTAAAATTTGCTTAACCTTATTGAGGCAAACATTACAGTTTTATCATAGGTCAATACAATAAAATGGAAAGTGTAATGGCAGCATGACAGAAAAAATATTTATAGCATAATAAAATACAGAGCTTTTTTTCTCTCTCTTTTGAGATCAATTCACATTCTTTGCTAATACTTAATCAGTCATACTGACACAGTGATTTACTTGGCATTACCTCTGATGCATTCCACTGAGGCTCTGATTCTTAAATTATTTGTCTTTGAACTCACCGTGACCTATATTCAGTGTTCTGTGGCTGATGAAAATTACTCTTTACCTTTCACTGCTGATGACTAAACCACCAAGAAAAGAAATATGCATTGACACTCTTAATAGCTGCATTAAGTTAGTCTTAAAGTATTAATATATGAGAACTTTTTCATCTTGTATAGATCATGTTGCTGTGCTGAAGAACAGCAGTCCAGGTTGCACAGGTACAAGTGACTTCTGAGCGTGGGTGTCAGCGTAGCCTGCTATACATGTTGGTAGCAAGGAGAACAGACATGCTGAGGTTTGAAAATGTGATCTCCATCCAACAGTGGTCTCTGTGGGAAACTGTCAGGAACAAAGAGAGCAAACCAAGTGTGTCACAACAGTAGTGTGATAGACACAATCCAATTACTGTAATATTATGCAAGATAAATTGAACTGTTAACACTAATTTGGATTCTTGAACTTTCTAGTCTGTTATTTCCCATTTGTCATCTTGTTGGTTTGTTGTTTTTTTTTTTTTTCCATTTAGCTAATGGACATTCTTTCTGTTACATGGGAGGACCTTTTTCCTCTCTATTTGCTTTTGCTGCCAACTGCTGTGTCTCATAGCTGGGAAAGAACAGGTGTGTGAAAAATACTCATTTGGGCAAATATTCATTTTAATCATACATTTTTGTATAATTTTAATTAATTACCATATTTGCTGGAATCTCAGGCAGACATTTTCTACGGATTTAAAAAAATAAACAGAAATTAACTTGTATCCTGGGGCTGCTTTCCTCTGATACTGTTATGTCCATGATCGATAGCATAGTTGTAGTGATGGAGGTAATGTCTGATGAGCTTTTTGGTGTGGTGGTGTGCCTTATGCAGAGAAAGTGTAACAGCCTGTAATGAGAAATAAAAGGCAAGGAAATATGAACACTATTTGCAGTGTAAATCACTCTTGTAGAAATGCTAGTTCTTGAAACTGATTTCCTCACTCTAAATCCTGGCTTTTCAAGTCACATGCAGATGTGCTTCTAAGCCCACACAATCAGGCTTAGCAATGCTCTCTGGGTTTGTGATGTATCTGCATCTGCCAGTTTTTGTGTTTCCCACCCAAAGAGCGCTGTGAAGTCTCGTGTCCCCTTGGCTGCCTGCCCTGTGGAACCACAGGGTTCGGCAATGACAGCAATGACGGCCCTTTCACAAATGCATCTCTAAACAGTAGGTCAGGGTCAAGCCTCACACAGCCCAGGGAACTGATTCTTAGTCCCATGAGGTGGAGGACACCCACTCTGAATCCTCACTCACCTGACAGGAAGAGCCAGAAAAAAACTGTTTAATGAGATCATCCAGAATGGAGGGAGACTCTGAAATGTCTTCCCTCTGAAAGGGAAAAGCGTGGAGTTATTTTGTGGGATTTGTTTCTGTCTCCAAGACCAACAGACTGATAGGAAGACTTGACGCAAAGGTAGCAAGAGGTGATCAGGAGACAAAAGAGGAATAACTGAAACTCAGCCAACCCTTTAGCGATAAATTTATTGTGATAAGAATTCTCAAGACATTGAAACAAGCTGTTTGAAAGCTCTGTACCTGCATGGAGGAGGTGGTAGGAAAGGTAATTCTGTGGGAAGTGAATGTACCGCCTGCTTACCTATGAGAAAGCCCATGGTACAGCCTTCTCTTCTAGCCTGTCCTCACTTTTAAAAATCATTTTACTGTTGATAACTGCATCTCAGAACTCAGCTGACTTTCCCTGTAAAATGCCCTAGCCTAAATTGCCTGTTATCCTTTAAGCCTGTCTTATTTCTCCTTTTTGTGCATTGTTGCCAAACCTTCCACTTAGACATTGAACCTGAGCCATTTTCAAAGGAACAGTGTACATAACCTCATGGCTCTTGGCTGTAAACAGAAAGAATATGTACATTAAAGACCAAGAACCATTCCTTGCTGCTAAAAATATTGTCTTCTGGGTGTTGATGGAGCCAAAATTCGCAACCTTTGAGCAGATAAATGTTATCAAAACATTTTTCAAATAAGATACATCTCACGTTTTTCTGAGATGTAAGGCATTAAGTTTGTCTCCTTTTCCTTTCTATACATACACAGTAAAAAACTGTAAAGACATCCAATGTGGCCCACAAGCTGGGACCTTCAGCATTTGGTGTAAACCTCTGGGAGTGCTACTCTAAAGTAACTTGTAAAACGGTTTCAGTGCTTTATCAATGAGATGCTTGACAATCTCTGCCTTCGTATCTGACTCTCATGAAATGTTGAACTCAATTTATTATTTTATTTTCTCCATTGTTGCTTTAATTAAATTGTAAAGCTGTCATCTTTGTGTACTTGGCTCCCAAAGGAGGAATTATAGCTAGACAAACTATTACTGACATTATTGTCAGAAGAGAGATGTGAAGATATTGTGTTCACGGTAACAGTAGAAAAGGAATTCCCAAAGCTGACTTTTAATGTGTATGCCATTCCCATTCAGACTGCAGGGCCCAAAGCTCAGTTCTTCTTTTGGGTAAAGAGAATGACAGTACAAGTTAATTTGGTCTGATTTCTTAGCAGCACCAAGCCCTCTCTAAATCAGCTCTGTGGAAAACACAGGTAATTTGCAACCATCAATCTGAGGCCACGAGGGGATGATATTGTGTGCTGGGCAGGTACATCTGCCACTGCTTCTGATAGAAGAAAGCAAAAGGGAAGAAAGCAAAAGTTATATTTAAATAAGTAAAAAGCAAAATGAAACATCATAAATCAAATTCCTTGGTTGTATTACTATATTTGGGAAAATTAGGCATAGCTTGCTACAGTTTTCTTGTCTACTGGCGATAGGAGTGGTATTTTAAGAGGCATCAGGGAACTGAATAACCACTGTTGATTAGAATACTTGAAGGAAACAGTCTGGGTATAATGAGTACTCTGAGGAAGCAGCAATTTCCAAACGGATTCTGGGAACATATGGAGTTATTTGTATATGGCATATTGTAATTTAGAGCATGAAAACAGGACTGGACAAAACGTCCTTTCCACATCTATGTTATTTCTGGGCTGAAAGTCTTGTCTTGGGCAAAAAGGGGAATATAACAGTTGTATGAAGCCAAGAAATTATTGGTAATTAAGAGTATGATCAAAATACAACAAGCAGTGTTATTAGTTGCTTGACATTGATACTACTATGTACACCATTATAATACTTAGATAAGTTAGCCACACTTAAAAGTTAGAAGTAAAAAAGCTCACAAATTATGTAACATTTTTGCTTTTTGGTGTTACACTCAACCTTCTACTGCTTTTCCAGGTCCAAAGGCCATGTTGTCAGCAGTGTGTTGTCAGCAGCCTTTGGGGTCCTGGGGGGAATGGCATGTTACTGAGGGATGTTTCTTCCTCCTCTTTCCTGGGAAAACTGAGCTGATGTTTAGCCTCCTCCCCAAAGGTCTGGTCATTTCTGTGTTATCTGAAATGCTCTACACCTTGCTCTTTGTTGGGCTGCAGCTCCATGTTGTACCTGTTTTTTCTACGTGTATGATACAATTTGAATATGCTCAATAGTTGTTTTGTGTCCTTTCTCTTTTCCCTAACGTTGGTTTTATCCAGCTCTGAAGCACGCATAGTTACCAGTAACTGAGCACTGCTGAGTTGTTCACAGCTGCAGGTCTTATCCTTTCGCTGCATCTTTAGTGCCTCTACCTCCACCACAAGCCTGAGCTTCTTATTGATGCAGCATTATTTTAGTGTCTGAGATAATTCGTTCTGCAGTGGATAACTCTTGTTATTCTTACCTGTATCAAAATTCTTAAAAATGTGTCTATTATTATACACAATCAAACAAAGCTAAGTAGAACTAAAATGAATTGGACAATAGCAACCTGCTCATTAAAAGCTTGTCACTATAGGAAAACAAGCTACGACAAAGGTCTGGGCAAGCTGAGCCCCGGCAATGTGAGCCTGACAATTCCTGAGACTTCTCTTGTTAGCTGATTACAAAGCCTGTGGCAATGCATACTGTGTGAGGATATGGTATACATCCAAATTATGATAGAGGTCTGAGTAATTTTCAGTCATCACTGTTAATGGCAGGATTGTCCTGCGTGGGAAAAGCTGTGACCTGCACCCTAACCAAATGGGACTTTCGCTTCTACCGTGCTGCACACAGCAGACTGCAGAGGTGCAGTCTGGGTGCATCAACTGGGAAACAGAGAGCTTTTTGAAAGAAATGTCAATATTGAATATCAGACATTATATATATATTTTTAGTGCAATACTTGATGTCCCATCAAATAAGAAATTTGTGAACTATCTACATGTAACCCAGTTTGTGGCTTGTGCAGAGAAAGAAGTACTGTATGAGTTACAAGTTCATTTTTTTTCTGGAAAAAAATCTCCAGTTTTTTCTTGGAGCATCCGGAAGGTATTAGTGTTTTCATTAATGTGGAAGTAGTAATTCCCAGCAAAGCTGGGCATAGTAGTGTAACCATATTTACGAACTGATTCCGAAAGAATGGTCAGGTAAGATGATAGAAACCTTGGATTGTGTTTGTATGGGTAGGTATTCTAGTGCTTTTAACCAGTGTATATTTACCTGAGTAGTTTGATGGATAGAAGGGAAACATATGAATCTTTTTCTTCTTTTAAAATATGTTCTGAAAGACAATCACTAGCAGATTATGTGTTTTCAAATTGATTTCTGCGGTTACTTCAAGCAAAGTTTTTTTGGTATGAAAATAAAATTACCTTTAATTGAGAATTTTCAAATATAAAGAAAAATAATGCACAGATAAGAACTAACAGACCCTATTTCCAAATAATTTCTTCTAAATCTAAATAAAGCACCTATATTAATGCATGAATTGTTATTTAGAAGCCGTTGCTAACTTTATTGTACTGTATAATAAGCATAAGTTATGAAAAGCATGATTTTGTAGAACATAGTACATCAATTCCGATTTGCTTTAATTCAGTATTGAAAATCACTCCTTTTCTGTAGCTTAAGTAACAAACTTAAATTAATAGTAGAGACTGAAAATACATCAATAGGTGTATTTTAGCAATTACTTGCAGCAACTTTTAATTATTGTGCTCAGGGATGTGTTTGCCTGAATAAAATAGATCCCTATAATATCCATAGTAAGTTGTTTAATACTTGGACTGTTGGTTGAATCGCTGATGAGGGGCATAGCATGTTCTGTAAGGTAACTGGTTGATGAATCTGCAGTCTAAATTTATACAATTTGATTAGTTCCACTGGCAGATAATTGGTAATTAGATGGTACACAAAATGTCATTTTCTTCCATGCTTCATCTTTCAATCTTATTTCCCAAATAGCATTTGTTGGAATATAAAATCACAGGCTGACATAAAAACAGCTTTATATCCTAGATAATGCCATGGAATAGAAAATTTGGATTGATTGATCGATGTAATTTTTTATAGTGATGGTAACAATTAATTTATTCCTTTTAAAGAAAATGTGATTTAGGTCTATTTTTCTCCATAACATTTTAAAGATATAAGTGGTTTGCATTGCAGATGTTCTCTCTCAGGAATAAAGCATGCAATGATACTGCTTGTATTGCTTTAAAAAATTACATATATGAAAATCTTATTGAAAGTTTGAGATATCCATATACTGACAAATTACTGTAAAAATTGTTTATTAGCATAGCAGAGCAGGGGTGCATGTCCCATTATTTCAACAGGATAAGGCAGCAGTTTTATTAATTTGGAGGCCAACAGTAACTAGACAAGCCAAAAGTTGCCTTTAGGCTATTTTGCTTCTTGATTTCTTACCAAAGGCTATTCTAAGCTGAGACTTCCATTCAAGAATGAAAAACAAGGAAAGGAAACATTGCTTAGAAGGGGAGACTTTAAAACCTTAGATTCTGAGCCTGGCTTCAAAAGCACGTTACCAAGTAGTTCATTTCTGGGGGACAAACAGCAACAACAACAACAAAAATCACACACAAAACAAAACAGAATTGCAAAATAAATAAGAAATAATCTGATAGAGAAAAGAGCAGCGTGAAACAAGTGTGACTTGGGCTCTACCCGAACCTAAAAAGCAGCAAAGCCGAAGTACAGGGGAAGTTATATTATGTTATTGAATTCCCTTGTGTTTCTTTGGCAATGTATACTTCACTACATTTATTTGAACTCTTTGCCTCCACTTCACTCATAATTAAATAGCAACAAAGGGAAACAAAGTGGTGGAATCTGCAAGTTCTTGCATTACACATATTCACCTGTGTGCCAACACTTCATAAATCATTACCCCATGAGGATGGCAGTACTCTGAACCCATTTGGAGCAGACATAAATTACTCTGCAAAGTTAGTCAGTGGAGAAGCAGGCTATATTAAGCTTATATGATTGTTCTGGTTTTCTTAATGTTTGTAAAGTTCAAACTCTGTAAAGCTATGGAAAAGCTCCAGTAAGGATTTGCACATCTTTATATGGATTGTCTATAAACCTATTTATGAAGCATAGTTATTGCCATGAAGATCACAGGGCATCCTGCTCTTCTGTGGCTTTCCCTTGGGCAGATCGGAAGTAGCTCTGTGTTACTCTAAGTAACTCTAAGTAAAAGGAATGAAAAGCTGGCTAAAGTGAGGGGCAAGTCTGTAGTCTAACCTAAAGCAAGTCATAAATGAATGCAAAAATAAATGAAAAGCATGTGATGTTAGCTCTCAAATGAGTATGTGGGACAAAGCCCTTGCTGTATGCATGGAAATTAAATTTAAATCTTCTTTATAGTTTAATGTATAACCTCAATGGATTTTACATAGCACTAACCCCTGTTGAGTGCTTGCCCAGCCCATGAGGCTTTACTGCCTCAGGGTGTCTCCCCTCCGCACCTTCTCTTCTTGGCATCCTTTCTTCTTACTCACTAGTCTTATAAATGGGTTTCTGCTTTATCACTGACTCAAAAAGAGATTAAATGGGTGTCAGAGTCAGCACTTTGCCCAAAGGGAAGCTGTTTTGCACAGAGTGAAGGAGATGAGGTCCCCAAGAACAGATGGTTCCCACAGAGAAACAAGCAGAAAGGGAGACAAAGAACAGACTCTACTGGGCCTTTCATTTTTGGAATGGAGGAGGGCAGAGCAAGGACTTGCTACTTAGAGCCAACTAATGTCTGAATAAAGTGGAAGCCGAATCCGTTGCTGCTTCTCCAAAGCAAGATTTCCTACCTGACCTGGCAGATTTGCTCTAATGTGTTATCCTCTTTGTCTAGAGGCAATTGCTACATTGCAGCCGCGAGGACCACCAGAGGCACCTGATACTTGGTTTCCCATTTTACCCCATCTCCAGTGTGTTTGCAGAGTAGGGTGCTGAAACATCAAGAAACTCAGAAGGAGCACATCAGTGGAGTTTGTGCCATCTTTGTGCCTATGGCCAGGCCATATCAAGTCTGAATGACTACTCTGTATTCAGATTATTCATTTAGAACAGTCTGAATTTGTACAAAATACAGATGATCCCAATCTCTTAGTAGTGATTGGGGGTTTTTTTGTAGAATTCTAATCAAAATTGCTTGTTCTGATGGAAACATTTACCAGTTGCACTAAGTCTGGTAGCCTTCTGAGATTTCTTGACCTGTCTCACATACAGCTCAGGGCTGAAATGAGCAGCGTCTAAATGTCAGCAAAATGACTTACCTAGCAACAACTTTGCAAAAATTTAAAGGCAAGTATGTTTCATTTTGGGTTATCTTTGTACTCAAAGTAGGAAGGTTTCTTAAGTCATCCTAATGAATAGTGACAAGATGATGTAGTTTGTCCAGTAGGCATTTAAATGCACTGATTTTTCTAACATTGTTTGTGGCTATTAGTACATTCTGTTCATGATCAGTAGCTGATTTTACAAGATGCTCAGCAAAACGTACCCACATATTTGAAAGGAAGAATCAAGCCTTAAACCTCTTCAGGCATGCTAAAATCATCAGAAGCACATGCTACAGTGCTTTTTTTTTTTTTCTTTCTTAGAGTTTTAAAGAAAGAATGAGTATTGCTTGCTTGTGCTGTTATGTATTATGCCCTTAAAATATGCACATTATAAAACTTAAACATATTAGTATTTTGTTAATTAAGGTCAAAGTTCTGTCCTGCGCAGTATAAAGCAGGCGGGTTTAAAACATTTGTCAGTCTTTGAATAAAAAATAGATAACATCCAGCAACAAATCTGCTAGCTGAAAGCACATTTATATGTCAGGATTTCTTTTCATTAAAAAAAAAAACACCAACTTTTGCTGCCATTATGGGAATCTTCTAAGAGACTAAATTGATGAGAATCACTAACCTAATTACTATAATGTCAGAACACTAGAAACGTCTATTTTCCAGGTCTCGCTAGTTCTCTAATAATGAGATTTAGCAATGCTTCTTGTGTAAGTACTGACCATAAATTATACTTAAACCAAATACCTTTGGAAGATAGAGGCAGGGCATCTGATCCTTTTCAGTTACTGATTCTGCTGCCATTGATGTGTATAAAGGGAGGTAGCCGCTCTTCCCCTGCTTACACACATCCACCGCACCCTCTCGGCACAAGTGACATCTACTGCCACCCACAGACAGCCACTAACACTATAGAGCTCCGTGGATTTTCAATAGCTGAGCTAGTCTTGATCTACAGCTGCCAGATCAAGAGGGTGATGAATTGCTGAACAAAGCGGTATGATAGATGCTCGTAAACTCTTCAGTCATTATCAAATAACTCTATCCATGTAGATGGCTCTCATGGTAAGAGGCCTCTATAGTAAATTAATATCAATATACCAATGTCTGCCCTGTGCAGATCAGCCGAGCTTCTTTTGTCATAATCTCTTGTTTCGAGTACTCAGTACCATTAAAAATCCAACTGTTACTGTGCCTGGCTTCTTTTAGTAGTCTAAATTAAGGCATTCATTTTAGTTTTTAAAATTATCTTTGTAATAAGCTTACAATGACAATGCTACTAAGTGTTATGAGTGTGTATCCATGGGCTGAAATATGCTGTCTGTGGAGTTGAAGATACTCTGATTTTATGAGGTGGAATTTTCACTTGAATGAAAACAGGGTTTGTGCAGTTATAACAGCAATAGCAAAGAAATAACTCTTTTCAGTTCAAGAGCATTATAAATCTCTGTTGTTTCATCAGTACTTTCAAGATTCTGCATTTAGCTTTCTGGTTGGCATTGTCTTGCTTTGGGACTTGAAGTTTAAATATTACGTTACAAGCATTCACGTGTTTGTCCTTGTACACAGAAGTTTTATTAAGTACTTGATTATCTATTAATTGTCCATTAAAACCAGTTTTATATATTAAGCTGTGTAAGGTAGACTGGTTTAAATCACCAGCTCTAGTCACATTTTACACAGTAATGTGGAATTTGATTTGTGGTGATGTACTTGAGCTTTATCTTTACCTGTAGCTTTCTGGGTTTGTTTGTTTTTTCCTTGTAGTAATTTCAGGTTCTCATTGGTTAGAACCGTCCAATACATATTTTTTCACTTGATTGTTGCGTTTTAACCAAGTAGAATTTTTTACTACCTAGGAAACTGCACTACTTCAGTTTTCATCTTTTTAAGCAGTTTTGCCTTTATATATGTTCTAATTTGCTGCTGTTTGCTATTGGTGGAAGTCTTCTTTAATTACCAATTTATTGGAATTTTAATGGAACTAAGATGGAATTATGGAATTATTTTGTGCTTTGTTTTATTAGTTACAAAAGTTTAGACATGTTCATAGATTTAAATTTAATGAAATTTAACAAATTTATGCTGGTTATGCAGGAGATATGTTGCACAGTTAAAATGCTGAGATATGCAGATTTGAGCTATAGAACTAGTCAGAACTAGTAGATCTCAGCCTCCTGCACCTCTCTTTCTTAAACTGGATTATTAGGTATGAGAAAAATAAGGTTTGTTCTTTACCTCTTCTTTTTTTTCCTTGAATAAACTAAGTATTAATCAAATCAGCTAAGCCTTCTATACCTTCAGGAGGGACAGTGTTATTAATCAAGACTTTCAGGTGTTAAATTGTTTGCATGTTTCTGGTTCTCACCATTGTTGCTGAATTTAGGTGCTTTTGAATGTTAGAACGTGATTGTAAAAGTACATAAGGTTTCTGGTGTTATATGAATACTTTCCCAGATAAATACACTGTGTAGAAAAAGACAGGAGAATTCTCTGTATACTCTGAAACCAGAAGTTTCTCTTTATGCTTAGAAACAAAAAGAAACCTAGATGGTGGTGGTTGTAAAAAGTCATTGGTTTATATTATTCTTATGGTTTTAGGGGAGCATGTTTTTCATTTGTTTCTTTTTATGCATGTTGGCGGAATGACACTGCAACAAGAATCTGGAAAGTACTCAGAATATGCGCAGGGGTTTGGCAGCAAACTAACATATCTATACTGGCCAAAGCACAGGGTGGAGAAGGAAAGTCTCATAGAGGAACTGATCATTTAAGAGTTCCCATCTCCTGTTTTCCACTTCTCTGTCCTGCCTCCTCTTAACACGCCCAGTACTAATGCTATAAATTTCCGAGGTGTTATGTCTCTTCATAAAATGCAGTGGAGTTTTCATAATAGAAAAGCAGTTGATATAGATAGATGGAAGTTGGTTGTTCACTTTGCAGTAGATGATGTGTTTTCTCCTTTTTAGAGCTATATGAAGTTATATAAAAATGCAAACACAATGTGTGTAGGTATGTTGTTCTCACTACTTTGCAGTATGTTATTTATAACATGTTCATGTTTTGAAAGAATCAGCAAAACAGATGTTCTTATCTGATATTTTTATACTAGAAGATGGTGTAGGTTGAAAAGCCTAAAGGTAGCTACTCATAAGGTTCTATAATTTTTGACATTGTTACTGTAAGTTACTTCAAGACGGATCTGGTTTGTTTGGGTGACTTTAGGTTTGATAATTAAAATACATTATTGCTTCAGAAGGCAGGTTTTCAATATATGCTGGAAACATGATAGTGTGCTTGTATACCTATTTATCCAGTTCTTTTATATTCAAGCAATTTTCAGTGGCACAGCCCAGCCTCTGGGAAGTAGTTTTTAAAATAGCTGCATTGTTCTACTAATTCACTGCACTTAGTATCCCTCATTCCCAAGATAGTGTCAGGCAAGTAAATAATCATGGCAGGACTTATATAACTTGGAAGTTCTAACTTAACAAGTAGATAAACAAATGTGGCAGAGCTTGCTATTTTAACAAAAGTTTACAGAAGTTTATTAAATGGTTTGCGTGATGTAGTATCTGCAAGTACTGGGATAGATGTGACTCAGAAGATTTCAGTTGTATGTTAATGTATATCAGATTTTCATTTATTAGGATACGGATGTGCCTCTCTAATATGACGAGTACCTTACTATCTTTTCTTCCTCTCAATCATCACCTGGCTTTTTTTCATTTTGTCTTGCTTATCGTCCTATTAAGGGAGGAAGATTAAGGCTTGCCATTTCTTTGCTCATGGATGAAACCAGTCCCATGAGACAAGCTCTTACATTTATGGTGCTCACAGTTTCCAACTGCAAATGCTTCATACGTAAAAGCATCTTTGCAAATGCAAAACAGTGGATTAAAAGGTTTTTTTATACATAAAGACACGTTTTTTCCCCCCTCTACTGCAATTTTGCTACCTAGTATATGCATGTCTTTGGGTTGCCTTCACTAGATCAACTTGTTTAGTAGATGAGGGAAAGGCTGTGGACTTAGACTTCAGTAAAGCCTTTGACACTGTTTCCCACAGGATCCTTCTGGAGAAACTGGCAGCTCATGGCTTGGACGGGCAAACTCTTTGCTGGGTAAAGAACTGGCTGGAGGGCTGGACCCAAAGGTTGTGGTGAACTGAGTCACATCCAGTTGGTGGCTGGTAATGAGTGATGTTCCCCAGGGCTCAGTATTGGGGTCAGTTCTGTTTAATCTCTTCATCAATTATCTGGATGAGGGGGTTGAGTGCACCCTTAGTAAGTTTGCAGACAACACCAAGTTGGGTGTGAGTGTTGATGTTCTGGAGGGTAGGAAGGCCATACAGAGGGATATGGACTGGCTGGATCATTGGGCTGAGGCAAGTTGTATGAGGTTTAACGAGGCCAAGTGCTGGGTCCTGAACCAGGGTCACAACAACTCCAGGCAGCGCTACAGGTCTGGGGAAGAGTGGCTGGAAAGCTGCCTGGCATAGAGGGATCTGGGGGTGTTGATTGGCAGTCAGCTGAACATGAGCCAGCAGTGTGCCCAGGTGGCCAAAAAGGCCAACAGCATCCTGGTCCCTACCTTGAACACTGTATTGAGTTTTGGGCCCCTCATTATAAGACACTGAAGTGCTAGAGAAAGTGCAGAGGAGGGCAATAAAGCTGTTGAGGGGCCTGGAGCACAAGGAGCAGCTGAAGGAACTGGGCCTGTTTAGCCTGGACAAGGAGAGGCTGAGAGGAGACCTTCTTGCTTTCTACAACTACCTGAAAGGAGGTTGTAACATGGAGGGTGTTGGTCTCTTCTGAGCAGCAAGCAATAGGATGAGAGGAAATTGCCTCAAGTTGTGCCAAGGAAGGTTCAGATCGGATATTAGAAAAAAAATTCCTCATGGAGAGGGTTGCAAAGCACTGGAACAGTCTGCCCAGTGAAATGCTGTGGTCACCATCTATGGAGGAGTTTAAACGATGCATAGATGAAGTTTTTAGGGACATGATTTAGTGCCAGAGTTAGGTTATGGCTGGACTCGATGATCTTGAGGGTCTCTTCCAACCAAAATGATTCTGTGATTCTGCCTCTTGACTTAACTCAGTCCTGAGTTAAAATCCTAAATGAAACCATGTATTATGAATATACTGTGGAAATAAGCTGTATTTTGAAAAGCAAGGCTTTCTAGATGCCTTAATGTGCCTTAAAACAAACCATGGCTAAACAGATTACTTGACAAAGCACTGTCTTCACAAGACCAGATCCTTTTTTTTTTTGTTGTTACAATGGGGCCACTCAAGCATAAAGAGTTTGATTATGCAAAATAGATATTGTCTTTATGGTCACTGTCATAAATAGAAATGCGAGAAGAGGCAACAATGTCTGTGACTTTTGCTGTTCTTCATAGAGAAAACTGGTTTTGATTCAGCAGACAGCTGTATCCTTTCAGAGACAGCACAGAACCAATGCCCTAACACAATTTCATATTTCAAATGGCAAAATTAATGTGATGTAGACCACACAGAGCAACTCAAAATTAGTTAGGGAGTCATTCCTCGGGGCTCTCAGTGTTTGTGCTCTCACTCTTTGAGTATTTAATGTCCAGTACTCTCCTAGAAAAACTGTGTTTCAGTGCTAAGTGTCATCAAAATCCCAACTGCAAAAATGTAATGTGTATTATGGTGGTTATATACTGTGGAAAAATCCTAAATCTTCTGTTCCAAAATTATAAACTTTTATTTATTAAGCCAAAGGATTTTAAGTCTCAATAGGATTTCTTTCATCAACTGTTTGAAAAGTCCAGTTTCAAAAAGCCTCTTAGAAGTTACCTATCTTGATAAGAGAGTGAAGCTTTAAGTCATTATATCATAAATTTAAGATGTGGTAGAGGTTTTCTTTCCCTATGTTTTTTTTTGCTATGCTTGGTGCAGAAAAATAAGGAGTGTCATTTTCAGGTGTGGTCATTACCCTGAAGTCTTACGAAGATTGTAACAGCGAAATCTGAGCCCCACAACTAGGTTATCCTTTGTTACGGATCTTTCCTACCTTCCTATGAGCTCACTCACTTTTCAGTTTCTTTTATTGGGAAGTGTACAGTGTGTGAGTTCACCTTGAGTTATAATACTTACTGCATGAGTCTCTCTCTCCCTTCTTTTTGAAGGGAAATTGAGGTGTCTTTCAAACGAAGCTATATCCATGCATTACAGCTCTAGCTGAAGGTACAATTTGTGCGATCCTATTTTAAATTAACCTTCAGTTTAAAAGGAAAGCATCTTGCTTGATTTCAAGTACAGAATGTTAAGGTGAGCAAGATTCCTTTTAGCCTGCGCAGAGAGGTGAGCTGATGCAGGGCAGATAAGTTTTATGTAGAGGTGTTATAGCACTGTCTCCCTGTGAAAGCATTATTTTAGGTAGTGACTTCAAAATTTTAGCAGTGGGTTTGACTGCATTTCTTGCATTTTTAAGGAGGACTTCCAGCCAGCAAACAACATGACATAGAAACGGCAGCTGCTAAAGGCATCCTGCTGTTTCAGCAGTTCAGGTTTCTGGGACTGATTTTTTAGGACAGTTTTCAGAGGGACACCCCAGGACACTGTCCCTGTAAGAGCTTCTCATTAATTTAGTGCTTTAGAAAGTGAGAAAATGATTGAGTTCCTCACCCCACCCCAGCATAAACCTCATATAAACAGGCTCAGAAACAAATCTCCTTAACAGAGGGATATCTTTGGTACAGCACTGTTATTGGCATTACAGGGACTCTTGCCTTTATGCAGCTGCTGGTAGAACTGTAGCATATTGGGCAGTGAGGACTGTCAGTACACAAATGTGAAACTGGAATTCTGCAAAACAAGAAAGAACTTGCTTATGTTAAAGTAAAAAATGTTCTCCTGTCACTATTTGTAGATGTTTCTGTTCTCCCATCAGTTAAGACTGGAGTGGCAAAGAACAGAAAGACACACTGTATGGCAGGGGTGTCAAACTCATGTTCACCAGCGGCCACATCAACCTTGCAGTTGCCTTCCAAGGGCCAAATGTAGTTTTAGGACTGTATAAACGTAGACGTAGTTACAACCACAAGGCTGACATGGCCACCAGTGAAAATGAGTTTGACACCCCTGCTGCATGGTAAAGACCAGTCCTATGGAGAAAGGTGATAGATTAGATGACTCATTTTTCCACTGCTAGTATCATTTTTATCCAAATGCAATTAACTGTATTTTTTTCCTATAAAGTAAGCAATCAGATCTCAGTGGTGAAAACAATGCAGATGACCCCTGCATTGCATACTCAGAAAAGGGTCTGGCCCAAGAAGCGAGAGTATAATAGCTATAAAACACATGAATTTTGTATTTCTAAAATAATTTGGGACTTGAGTTGTCAGATTTTTTAAAATTGTGTTTCTTGCTGGATAGAGGTGGAGTAAAAATTAAGGAGGAAAGATTTTTCTGGGAGTGTAATTCATTTAATTTTTTGTCTTTCCATACTTGTGACTGGAATACATTGGGCTCCAAAAGATGCAAGAAATGGTTCAACTTCAGGGATAAGAGAATTTGAATGAAATATCACTACGCACTTGCCTTTTCTGGCAGTCTACTTTTGGCTACTGTCAAAGAAAGGATATAGGTAATAAAGACCTTTGTTCTGACCCTCCACAACTGGTCTTATGTTCTTATTTTATTTCTTTTCATCCTATATGGTGTCAGTAAGATCGTGGACTTTTTCAGAATCTATCTCTGAAGAGTTCCTCACAGGAAGATTTCTTTCTTTAGGAATAATTATCATACACAGATAGTCATTTATTCATTTCCAGATCTTCAAGAATGTTTGCAAATTATCAATAATTTTAATCAGAGTAGCATATTTTTTAAACTCCTGAATAATTTCAATGTATCTTAATAATGGATAGTACTAGTTAATTATATAGAAGAGCAATCAGATCATGGTATATGAAGGAGCTAGTCTGTTGCATAATTCCTTGATCTGTGGTTATAGTTGGGATTTGGGATTGATTCTGTGGCAGTTTACATAATAAAAATTGGAGCAGTGTGGCCCATGATGGAAGAGACTTATTCTGGGATAGATGAATGAAGCCTGAGCTACATTTCACATACCACATTGTAATGGTATTTTGCAAACGCAGTGTGATTTGCCATACCTTCAACTGTCTTCTCATATAATAATTGCACCAATAAGAAAACACTAAAATACCATCCTACAAATTTAGTGCTTAATATGAACTTGTCTCGTCATTTTTACTATCCCCCTGAAAGGTGTGCTTACTGAAAAGGTACAGTATCTTCTTTAACCTGACTGAATTTGATCAGCATTTTTCCTTCCAGACATAGTCTGTCTTTGGGAAAATACATATATAAAGAATTTACATCAACAGATATTTTAAGTGCTCAGTGTTTTTATTTATGGCTTTGAAGGCATAGAGAATTGCTTACTAAATTTCCAGACAATACCAAGCTGTGAGGAGATCCAAGCACTTTGTAGGATAGAATTGCAATTCAAAGAATTCTTGATAAATTGAAAAAAGAGTCTGATATGAAAAGCTATAGTTGGTTAAGGAGAAGTCAAAGTACTACTCTTAAGGAAGAAAATTTGTGTATAAAAGTTAGAGAATGACCCATTAGATAGCAGTATTTCTATCATAAACCTAGTGGTTTACAAGTGTCCCTTTGGAATCAGAACATGAATCAGTAATTTTGAGCCCTTGTGGGAACAGGCAGGCCTCATCCTGGGATGCGAAAGCAGGAGTGAGATCAGAAATAGGAAGCAATGTTTCTGCTCCATTCAATGTTAATAAAGCCTCTGTTGGAGTCCTTTTACCACTTTTTGACACAAACTTGAAGAAATGTAGGAAC
The DNA here is from genome assembly GCF_963082525.1 of Nesoenas mayeri. Taxonomy (NCBI): domain Eukaryota; kingdom Metazoa; phylum Chordata; class Aves; order Columbiformes; family Columbidae; genus Nesoenas; species Nesoenas mayeri. The sequence goes on along the minus strand of NC_137554.1, from coordinate 15,214,104 downwards.
CCACTTGGGAGAATCAAGTGATGCAGAGAAGGAAGGATCCAAAGTTTAACAAGTGTAACTTAGGAAAAAGAAATGGAAGGTTATTGTCGGTGTTAAGAATAGAGAGGGCTTGAGACATGGTAGGTCTTCAAATACTTTAAAGAAAACTAAAGAAAAAGGCAAGAAACTACCACCACCCCCCAAGGGCAGTTGAGCTTTTGTTGCTGAAAGTGAGTTTTATACAAACTGTTAATAAAAACTCCCCAAAGTAAGGACAGTGGGAGACAGAGATAGTCTCTCGTGTAAGTTTCATAGAATTCAATGAAATCTCTGTCACTAAGAGCTTTTACGAATAAGATACACAATCATCTGCCAAAAATGGGTTAGGTATTTTTAATGCTTTGTTGTGGCAGGAGACTAAGAGTAGAGGACTGCTTTAAGTCTCTTTCAACTATTTTTTCTATTATTTTCTGCAAGTTATTACCCATACAATAACAAAACACTTAGAAGTAAGCATTTTTCTCTCTGAAAAGGTATAGATTTCTTTTTTGTAAAGTTTTTGGCAATGATTTAAAAAAACCATGGATTCTATTGTCAAATTTGATCTACAGTTTGCAAAAGTCCATGTACTTCACTGAAGGACAATGCAATTTAGGCTTCTGCCATAAACACGCTTTTGTGAATTTTCCTCTTAGCGATATATACATTAAAAACTGTGCAAAGTAAATATATTTAATCAGTATTAATAGAATCTCACCCCAAGGGGAAGGGTACTATTAGGTGCTATCATGCTACGAGTCCTATCCCTGAGATGCGAAGAGGCGCAACGGACAGGCTGAAATGTTTTATAATGCAGAGTGGAAGAAATACCTTAGCATTTGAACTGATTTAAATACTCTTGAAACTAGCAATTTTGATGCTAAAAAAATATGCTGCTGTAAATCTGCAGCTACTATTAAGACAGCAAATTCTTGAGCCTCTGTGTTAGCAGCAGGGTTTTCATCTTCCCATATTAGGAAGTAAGGCAGCAAAAAACAGTGTCCAGGCGCTGAAATTCAGTGCAAGTGTAGACATAGACAATACTGCAATACATACTTTACAAGAACTAGATGCAGCATTAAAATGTTAATTAAAACTGTTAACATTCTTGTCATGGAATGGGTGTGTGGCGGGTCACTTTGTCTGACATTCTTGCAAATGATATGCACTGGGCATAACTACAAGATGTTACAGTCGTGCTTCTCCATTGCAACCCATTTAAAAGTTTGCTGAAGGATAAGAAAAGCCAAGTAGACAAAGATTTCTATCCATCCCCTCCAGCTGTTTACTAGGGTCCAAAGGAAGCTATCCAGTTAGAAAATATGCCCTCCAAATTACCAAATACGAGATGTTCTGTTCAATCATTGTTTTAATGTGCATCACAAAGACTGGAAAAACATGGTCTCCCTTTTTAATGTCCCACTGCCATTTTTCTGCTTTTTTGTTGGCATAAAGATTGGAATGTATTTTCAGAGTAGCCTGTGTGTCTATATGCATATGCAGAGGGATGAGAGCCTGTTGGGCACAATGCCTGCTACAGAGCATTTACCTGAATCTTCAATAGTTAGAGCATTTTGTTCATTGAGCTGTTCCCAATGTTGGCAGAAGTTGTTCTTGAGGGAAAAATCTGAGCATCAACAAAATGTGTTTCTGGTTAGATAATAAAACCTTGGTGGAGTTGATCAGTTGGCAGGCTTCCAAATCGGAATCTGACATGCACCTGCTTCATTTATTTGTTTTATGCAGCTTCTCATTTAACATACTGTAATGCTCAGAGAAAACAATCTGGTTCTACTAATCAAATTGCTAACGGTTTCTTTATTTAGTTCAAGAAACTACAGACAGTAATGCCAGGCTGCAGTTACAATACAGGAAATCTCTCTGGAGGATTGGAATATAATCAGAAATATGCCATTTTTTTCAATAGTAGTAGTCTAAAATGGAAGCCTGTAGGCACTGATGCTTTTGGTGGCTAAAATTGCCCTGTGGGAATGGATGAATATTAAAATACAGCAGACTTGAGATATTACAAAGCAGGCCTACTACAGCTTCAGTTTGATCTTTCATGTTATTCACATGGATAAATACTAAAAATATTTGAAAACCCAAACCTTAAATATGCAGAAAACTCAGTCTTAAAAAATTAACTACATTGTTTAGACCAGCTTAAAAGACATACCCTCTACATCTGCTATTTCTCCTGAAATCTTTTATCGTATAATCATGGTCTGCTTACAGACAAACTCACACTTTTTTTGAATCCAGAAATCATCGTATTTGAACTCCTTATTGTGTATGTTATTTGGAGTGACTTGAATCAACACAATGTTACTAAAGAAAAAATGGACAGTCTAAGAAATTGTTAAACTCTGAGTATACTCAGTGAAACAATGTAAGGTATATTATTAAACAAAATAATCAAGCAACAGAACTTCATAGGGTGGTTAATTAATTCATGCAGCATTTATTTCTACTCTTTTGACTCTTCCCAGACTTCTCAAATGAATCTGTCTAGTAACAGCAGTGGAAATTATGGTTGAATTTCAGTTCACTTACTAACAGGAGTTTTGGGTTATAGCTTTCGTATGTGTAGGCAGATATGCGTAATATATGTGGAAGTACTTATGTGTCTATCATATTCCTAATTGTTATGATAATCTAGGTATATTGCTGAAGATAACCTTTGCTTAAATTTGTGGTTTTTATGAGTGTGATTTAGTTATCTTTGAAGGTAGCTGAAAAAGTATTCTGTCCTTCAAATTCCACTTGTTGTCTGTTTCATAGACATACTTTTTAATTGTTTAATTGCTTGTAAAGCAGTGACATTTTTTACTTAGCATTCAACTGTCTCCCAAAATACTGTGTTGAGTTTGGAGCTGAGGGTGGGAATTTGAAGTGCTTTTCGGTGCAGCAGGGTTTGAACTGCAGCTGCCCGCCCACTGACAGGTATGGAACTCACTGTCAACAAGATTTAAAGTTGCTGTCATGTTTACACAGCCACACAGAAAAGGTTGAGAGAGGACTGTGATTTTGTTGAAATTAAGTACCAACAGTTACTGGAGCATAGCAGCATGTATTGGTTATGGTTAATGTTTGACATCTGCATCTTTCAGAGATATTTTAACCACTCTTCCTCTTAGATGAAAAGTGCACTGCATTGTGTTTCTAATCATAGGGTTTTTTCAGTCTATTGAGGTTTCTAGTGTTCAGACTGAGCTATTCAAGTCCTGTAAGTACTTAGTTCTGAACCCTCAGAAGGATTTTCAAATGTAGCTGGACATCTGGGAATTAGATATTTCAGTGCTAACATCCCACCATCCCACACACATTTTAAAACTGTTAAATACTCTCCCTTGGCTCTCTCCGTGGTTTCTATTTTGATCTCTCGGTAACTGGCAGTGAGTACTACCTATATGGATATTTTAAAGGAATTGTTTGCCTTTACATGTGAAAATTACTACCAAAATTGAGAAGTGTTTCAGAAACTCAAAAGATTTTGTCATGGTTATTTTTACTTTTGACAGATATGGAGATGTTAGGAACTAAGATTTCAAAATTTAAATATAAGTTTCGGCAAAGTTTACAGAGATTTTATTAAAAGATCAAGAATTAAAAAGACAACAGCAGTCTGATTTTGCAGGAAGTTTTGTCTCTAGTTTTGCCTTTAAAATATTTTGCTGTTTTCTAAAATTTTGTGAGATTTCTTTCAAAATCTAGTCCTACGTTTGTAATTAACTTTTTTGACAATTTTATCTTGGCACATATATCCAATATGGCCAACTCATACATGAAAAGCTTAACAAAGATACTTTTCAATGAAGTTTAATGACAAAAATACTAATACTAAAAATACTGGTCACATCCCTTCAAAAAAACATTCCCAAGACAGCTCAAGAAAAGAGGGGCAGGGCTGGAGGGCTCTGGTTGAAAGCTGTGGCTGTGTACTTGGACTCCTCAGGGCCCAGGATGGTACCTTCACACAGCAATACAAGGTGTGAGTGAGCCCAGCAATGCTCTGCTGTGCTTCACTGTGCTGTGTAGACATAGCTATTACTAAAGAACCAAACATACATAGTACTTCTTTATTCCTCTTTTACGTGAACAAACATTAAAATAATATTTTCATGGAACAAGTTTGATGGATGCTGTGGATGGCCCCCGTGGTAATTAGTTGGAGAATAAGATTAGGTGTGTGCATGTAACTGGATAAAAATGCTGAACTGAAAGTTCTGGAAGTCTTTACCCAAAAAAAGAATTTGTAAGTTTATCAAATCAGAAAATCTGGACTATGGTATACTGTCTTGCTAAGGCACTGGTTTGCCAGGGAAGCAAAAAAGCCACCAACCTAACCCTACCACAACCCTTAGGTGCATCTTTCTTGTTGAAACTAGCAATATCAATGTACACTAACTAGACTAATTATATGAACATGAAACCACAATGCTTCCTTTCTTGAAACTTTAACAGATATTAAGAGATGAAGATGCTATGGGAAAGAAAGGAGCGTACAAAGATAATGAAAAGGTCAGCCATACAGAACACAATTTTTTAAATCCTGTAAACTGCTTAAGTAATAGAAACAGGCAATTTCTTATACAGGAAGCAACTTTACCTTATAGGAGAGTGCAATTACCACTGCCTAAGAAAAGAAGTAATTGCTCTCTACTTTGGCTAAAATAATCTTTTTAGGACTGGCTGAAGACAGTGAAAAGTTAAGATTCTATCATGTAGAACCACAGGTTCACAGTTCAGACAAATGTGTCTGAGGCTGATCTTAAACTACATGGAATGACTCGTTTACCACTGCTAATTTCATAGTTTTTTAATTACTCTTAGCAAGTAACAGACGTTCCTTAAAGTAGTTGCCAAAAATCTTCCTTTGACACTATTTAAATCTTCCTCCTTCAGCTAAGCTATTAATAACAACAGGAAATTAGGACCTCAACCATTCATTTTACATCTGTGAGAAGCAGATAAATTTTACACTCTATTTCAGAGATTTCCTGTGGAAACAACACCAAACCTCCATAAGATGATGATCATGTTCTTTTGCCAAGATTTTTCAAATACCTAAATGAAGGACAGAATTTGGATAGGAATCCAACCAAATATACTCTAGAAGGTTCACAGCACAATCTGTTCAAATGGTGTTTGCTATATTGCCTGATTTGAAAGTATTAACAGAAACAATTGTTGGTTTTGGTTTTCTCAGATTCTTCAAGACAATACCTAAGGGCCGTCAGAAAGCAAGCAGAGGTTTGACAGTTACTGCTATTCATGTTTATGTACTGAAAATTTGAGACTTGGTTGTATCTTTTTAGATCCTTTTTAGGTCCTCCGTTATATCCCCTTGTCTCAGGAAGAGTACATGTTTGAATTTCTCCAGATGAGTTTGCTAAGCTGAGTGTGTGTTGCATGGAATATTTTAAAATCTGGAAGTTTTGATTGAGAGGAGGAGAAACTGTCCAGTGTGGCAGTTACCATCACGCACAACAAACAGAGTAGTGCTGGTACGTTACTTTAATGGTAAAAAGAGAATAGAAGGAAGATTGCCCAGAGCAGTTATGGGTGCCCCATCCCTGGAAGCGTTCCATGCCAGCCTCAACGGGGCTTTGAGCAACCTGCTCTAGCAGAACTAGATGATCTTCAAGGTCCCTTACAACCCAAACCATTCTATGATTCTGAATTTTTCATGTAGTTTTGTGACCCTCCCTTTTTGTGTCGAATTTGTATTTCTTTCAGTCATTGAGAAAAATATGCCTAGAAACCTGCGCATCGGTTCTGTGGAGGTGGTTCTGTGTAGACAAGCCACGGTCCTATGTGCTCTGTGACACCTTTTGCTTTTATTCTTGTGTTTTAAATGTTGCTGGCATTGCAACAGCTTTTTGTTCTTGTTTCCTGCTTATAAGAAGTTTCTTTGCATATATAATGCTGATTGTGTCTGGTGATTGCTGCTACATTCACTAAAGAGGGACTGAACGTACATCATTACAATAGCAAAAATGCAGACGCATTTTGCTGTGCTCTTTGTCAGAAATATGTTAACGTCTTATAACTCTTTTGAAATAAAATACAGCTGTTTGTATTGCCACGGTTGCATTTTTTGACTTTGATGCCCTGTCCTGCCTTGAGTTATGATCTTGTGTAGGTGGACATTGCCCCTGCTGACTGCTATTTCCAAATATGACTGGATGTTGTAAGCTGTATACAGCAAGTTACGGCCCCTCACAGCTCTGTATGCATCAGGCTGCACATTTTAAACATCTTGCTTTGTTTCCTTGTCTTTTCAGTATGCACTGAGATGACTCTAAATCAAAATGCATATATCTAAATCCCTGTGATATTTAGACTAGCTTGAAATCCAGGTCCAAGTTTTGGAATTACTAATTGAAACTGCGATTTTGATCCTGAATATATTTTGATCCAAAATATATGTGTTGATATATATTTGATATAACTAAATATATCAAATTTAAATTCAATATGAACTTGCCTCTCTGCCAGGACTGTACTGCTACTTTCTTGCGGGTTTTCTCCTATAGTAAAAACCTAGGACAAAATTAATAGTAAGCCAGAAAATGTTCTCCGTATACATTCCATTGTTCTCATTTTGATGATGCATCTTGTTGCATTCAGTTTTCTGTTGGATTTTTAAGAGCTGCAATAAATATTCTATTTTAGTCACCTAGTGAATCTGAAATTTGCCTCTGTGCCTTACTAGGTGTTGTAATCAGTTACCAGGCTGATCATCTATAGTGACATCACTGCCAATGAGGACTACTGTAAGGTTATATATCTGGAGTTGATGACCTTGCAGTCAAGGCATACTCAGGAGATGCAGTCTGTCAGGGGAAAAATTTGTCTATTTGTGTAATTTTGCAGCTGCTTTGTCTACTTTGCATTTATATTGATTTATATTGTGCTCCCCTATATGTGATATGATGCTGAGGCTAGAAGACCAAATGTGGCTTTTACTCTAGGTCATAAAGGATTCTCTTTTAAATTATTAAAAAAATATAAATTATTTACAATAATTGTTTTCACAGTGAATTAATTATAACCCATCCTTCATTTACGTGTCAATGAAACTGAGACACATTAGTTAGAATAACATTAACACTGCTTTGCTTATGAGTTGGGTTTTTTTGTGCAATATGATTTGTGTATGTCTGATGTCAAGAGAGATGTAATCTGAAGGGACATTGTTAGCATATTAATGCAATGCAAAGCAATACAAATTAAATTAATAATCTGATTCAGCATTATTGTTCATAACCTTACAACAAAGACAAAAAAGTCTTAGTATGCAAAACAGTTAGAAGACTTAGAGGATGCTCAAAGAGGTAAACTGTGCAAACTAATAAAATAGTTGTGAACCAACCACATGCCCTGGGATACAGACATCAGGGAACAATGTTCAGTAGTTCATCATTCCTGCCCTTCAGTGTCTCATGTTTCTGATTTCTTCTTTATTGATTTCAACTAAAGAAAATATAAAAGAGTATAGAGGCGACCCATTTTGTTGGCAGATACATGTGTTAGTCTTGTACTCCCAGCAAACAGTTTAGGCATCAGGAATAACGGCTCCTAGGTAAGAGATAAACACAATTTCCTGTGATTTCTAAACCTAGTGAATCAGCAGGAAGAAGTTAAAGACACAGTCTGCTTTCATAGTGCCAGTTGTTTAACTTTTCACTCAGATGCTTTCAGGGCTGTGCTGTATTTCAGCCAAGGGCATAAGTAAAGAATTTTCAGTCACATTCAATATACAGTCAGTATCACATCTTTCCACACTGCAGTTATAAAAAGTGAGTGGCAGTTATTTGGAATCTTTGTGTAATATTGTCCATCAGGGAAATAATTCTTACATTTGTCTCACATGTTGAATAAGAATGCCAAAACTGTGAAGCAGAAAAATAGCATCTGAAATAGTAAAGAACTGTTGCACAGTGATATTAATATCAATTGTTTTGATGCATGAAACAGTCATGTCCTACTTCCGTGGGTTCCATTATTTAGAAAAATGCTTTTTTCAGTTTAAGTTATAGCTTTGGATATGCGTGAAATCCCCTTTCCTTTATGCTCAGCTGGGCAGTTTTCCAAACTATTTACTAAGGAGCTGTGAATCATGTAAGAAAAAGGAATTCCCAGCTTCTTAAGGCAAAAAAGTCTTGCACTTTCTTCACCCCTTCCCCCTCACCCAGGAGAGAGCATGTCCTGGATGTTTAATGTATTTCAGTGCGACGTCGTTCTAGGGCACGAAAAATACCTTGTATTATATTTCATATTAGAAGTGATTCTGAAGGAGAGATACAAATGATTTACAGCTGGGATTTTGACTTATACAAGAGTGTGGAGATTTTCCTGTCTTTGAGATGGAAGTTTGTACCTGGTACTTAAGAACTGTACTGAATACTTTCCACACATAGTTCCACAGCCTGACCAGGTACCACTCCAATCCTTGAAGATCAGATGACGTTGATAAAGGAGCATATGCATGAGTTGTGGAAAGTGTAGCTGTTGGCATTATTTTAAAAAGCAATACACACAGCACAGTTCATAAATAATATGAACGAACTGGATTTTCATGTATCTATTTACCTTTCACTGCACGTTCATTTCTTATGTTTTCAGATGGTTAACTGGCCAGTTTGTGTGCATCTACCACAGGTTATGTTGTGCAGGTTTATGGCTTGGGTTTTTCTGGTGATCCAAGTGGAAGCATTTGCTATTCCTGAGAGGAAAGACTTTTCCCTGTGGAAGACAAACTACCTCTTGGCAAGTCTAGTGATTTCTAATGTGCCAAAAAATTGTGATCTCATGACAGTTGCCCCAGGAAAGTTTTCAGTACCATTTTTTTTGTTGCAGAATGTAAGGGCAAGACCTTTATCAGCTCACCAGCGTCTCTTCAGCTACTAATAAGCAGCTACAAAACTTTTTACTTTCCAAAAACATTTTGGGTTTTTTAATTCCTTTAGCAAAGTACTTACCAAAACATTTGGTGTATTTTTTTCCTTGATATAATTTGTCTATAATACAGAAAATAGCTTTTCTATTAATGTAGTATTGCTTAATTGCTTTCATTTAAGTATATATTGCCCTTTGGTTTGCCTATGTCAAAGTAAACCATAATCAGAAAACTGATTCATGATCTCTAAGCCTCTGTATTTTCCAGTCTTTATGAATTTCTCTTGCTCATTTCTCTTGACACTGGCGTGAAAAAATATTACACATAGAGATCTAAATCTAGAATTATAATTATCTATTTAGTAATTAAAGGGGAAAAGACCATTAGAAAAACAATGTAATTATTTTTCTGTGATTATGAGCACAATATTAGCCAGGGTGTTCTAAGACAAAGTTACAAGATTATCAGAAAAAAAAAAAAAAAAAAAAAAAAAAAAGTGAAAAATATTGGAAATGCTTTTTAGAAATAGGATTTTGTGGATTATTTTTTAAAATAAAGACTAAGGCTGACATTTTTTCATCTTATAGTTCTCAAACTGTAAACAAGAAAAGCGTAGATTTGTTACATGTAAAAAAATCCTGTAATAATCTCTACTTAACATGAATAAGTTATTTAATTACCAGTATGTTCTAAAAAAAAAGGCCAGAAGCCCACATGAAAATAGTGAATAATAATGTATGTTATAATTATGTCTATTTCTATACTCCTTAAATGACACTGCAGGAAGCCACACATCTTCTGCCCTGACTGAGCTGCAGTATGTGGGTGCAGGGTAATGACAGAATATTTTTAAATAAGACATTAAGTCTTTAGTTAACCTTAGTGAACCAGTTCATGAGTGAACCACAGTAATATGTACACATGGAAACAAACCTATTAAAACCCCAGGAAAAACTACATGGAGCTAAAAGAAAAAAATCTTATAGGACCTGAAAAGTCTGTTTCTTTAAGCTTTCTAAGCAGGAGTAAAAAGTCATTTGTACCACTCAGTCCAACATATGCTTAGCAAGATTACTTTTTGTTCTTAGCTTCTCAGTTTCTACTGGCAAATTGTCATTTGTAGACCTAACTGTGGTTCCTCCTCGTGTGTCTTATTTTACACTTACCCTAATTTTTTTTTTTTTTTTTCACCCAATTTATGTGAACCTTCAATTTGTGAAGATAATTTTCAATTCTACCAGATGCTTGCAGAACTTTCCAACCTCATGCCATCTTGAGTTATGGCAAGTACACAATTAGCCAAGTCATTAATATTATTAATGGACATGCTGGACAAATCCAGACAGAGGAGAGTTTCTGTCAGGTAAGCCTTCTTTGCTTTTGGTAACGAACTATGGAACATGAGTTTCGGGCTATGGTTATTCAGCCAGTTTTTGCACCTGCTATTTTGCTGTTTTGCTTGGCCAATGTGCTCCTCAAGTGCTGATGAAAATGTGAGATGTTGCCAAAACTTTCCAAAAATTGGGGTGTAAGAGTGTTTGTTTCCTGCCTCTTAAACACGGATGATGCAATATTCTGTTGGAAAAAGAAATTCAGTTGGTTTGACTTTTTTGGTGTTCGCATGCGTATACTGTCTGTGGTTTTTCTATACTGCCTTCTAGATAGTTACAAGTAGGTAGATAATTTAATGCAGAAATTTTGGGGAAACTTAAGTTAACTGTATGGCCTGCAATTTTTCCTTTACTTTCTCTCTTTCTCACTTCCTTTTTACTTTATTTTTTTTTTAAACACAGGCACTCGGTTCTCCTATTTTCCATCTTCTGGCAATGTTGCAAGTCCTCAGAGATAACTATAAAAACTCAGAAATCACTTTGGCCAATTATTTTAGTATCCTAGAATAAAACTGAGCATATTCCAATAATCTGGAAACAATCTGCTTTTCAGAGAGTTTCCTACGCTGTTTACTTTCCAGGATGCACACCATACTTCAAATTTCATTTCAGCTAACTTTTTAGTAATCAACATTCAAAAAGATGACAGTTTTTCACATTGTGGAAGTCTGAGACATTCCTAAGTGGATTTAGTTTTACAGCTACATTTGTATGAATATTGAAATGACCCATAAGAGGGAAGCAATAAGACATAAAAAAAATTTCACTCAAAAACTTGGGAGAAAATGAGACTAATAAGTCAGCATTGCATTTTATATGGCTGCAGGAAAATATTTGTGATAGGCAAATTTATACACTACCTCTACCTTCTTTATTGATTATTGGGTTTATTTAGTATTTAAACAGCATCTTGCTATCTGTAAGGTTTATCTGGCCATTAACACGTACCTCTTGACATCTGCAGGACACTTTAATGGAAAGCATTGTTGATGTAACTGTTTCCTCAAGATGTAAAATCTAGAGAAGGGAGAAAATTATTAGTCATAGTGACAGTGAACATTTGGAAATCACTTTTCTGTGCATATTATTAAAAAATCAATAAGATGAATATACAGAGGCCAATAGTATTTACTGTAGAAGATCAAAGGAAAATAGAACCACCATACTTTGCACTGCTTAGATTTTACTCTGTGATCTAGTTGTCTTGTGTGATGAAACTTTGAAGGACTGTAATAAATGTCACCTTTGCTGTGAGGCAGTGGGCACCTTTCCTCCCAGCCCCGTTTCTTTAAAATAACTAAAATTCCTTTGTGGATATGGGTCAGCAATAGCACAACAATGCTGTACAGATAAGTAAACATATATGGTCCAAATATATGGAAATAAATATCAACAATATCTATCTATAAAATTCTATTTGTGAAGCCATCAGTTGTTAACAAAAATCAGTAGGGAATGCCTTACTCTTCATGACTACTTGACAAAATTACAGAACCAGCAGACCTCCTTGAAATTAAAAAAAAATGTCTTGTAAAAGTGACATAGGCTTGGACCAAATTCTGAAACCTTCATAAATGAAATGTAAAACTTGAAAAGTCTAGATTTCTTTTTAGTCTCTAATGAGAGCTCATCTCATTAAATATTAACACCTTTTTATTATACCTAATTTACTTATAAATCTTACTGCCACCCATTATCAACTTTCACAGACATCTCAATCAACCTTATGATTAAATCCATTTTATTCAGACTATTTTTTCCCACTGATTTTAATTCTACCTTAATGACTCTTTTTTTTTTTCTTTGAAAATTCATTGAACTTTGGATACTTTCTCAGTGTTTCATGTGTCACTATTTTCATTTCTTTAACTTGACTTCTTTTGTAGCTTCCAGCTGTATCATTTTATTATAAGTATGCTGGTTTGTTGAGAAAAAAAAATCTCCTAACCCTATCTTTAGAATCCATGAGTATTTTCTTGTAAAAGGTTTTTTCTTACTTCCCACAAGTTTAAATACAAATAATGAGAACTGCATTTTACATCTCACTCCCATGTTTTTGCTAAGCTAAGGGGGCCTTAATTGTGACTGAGTAACCACTGAATGTCAGCCCTGTCCTGTGACAGGTTCTTAAACTTGATAAGGTCTTAGGTCATAAAGATCTTAAACTTTCACCTGACCAGGTGAAATTACCAGAGGCAAACAAAAGAGCCCATCTATTCCCTGGTGTTCTGGTGTGCCAGAAAATTATTAGAAGTGCATACTAGAAGGTGTCCTATAGAAAATGAAAACAAAGTCATTACCTGATTATCTCCTGCTCTCTGACAAGTCATGCACTAGGAACTAATAAAAGACTACATTAAAAAAATAAGAACACAGAGATCTTGTAAATAGAATTTGGCCTTATTCTACACAGGTTCATGTGGCATACTATGTCGCTGGACTTCCTAGGAGAAGTTCTTTCTCATTGTCAGGCAAATAAATTGGTAGGGGCTTCTCCTCCTCCTGTTTACATATTCCACTCTACTTTATCATGTTCTTGAAAATGTAAATTTCAGCCTGCTTAAAGTGCATTAATAGTGTTTTCCAAAAGAAAAGATTGTGCTGATTATTTCTCTTTGCAGTGATATAAACCAAAACATCTCAATATGTCTTAGTGCATTAGTTCTTGTTGAATGGGGATTCAATGTAGAATTTGCCTCACTGAATGGAGCACTACTGCCATTGGCAAGACAAAATCTCAGTAAAGGCAAACATCTCAGGTGTTTTCATAGATGCATGTTCTAAGAAATGAACAACAGTTGTTGTTCCATGAAGAGCTACAACAAAAATAAAGAATAATTTTCAGACAGAGGATGACTGAGTCCCAAGCCTACAGATTTCCGTTTGAATAAAAGTGAGATGAGTAGATGTCTTTGCTACCTCTGTGACATGAAAGGATATTTTTCTATTACCATTTTCACTTGCAAGTGAAGTAAAATTAAAATGCTTTGAATTTAACAAACATCCCTGCTTAAATAATAAGAATAATGATAATGAGGATGGTATTTTTGAAAGAGTTAAGGAAACAATAGCAAAAATGTGGGGTTTTTTCTTCATTTATTTCAACAAATGCATACTTAATGATATTTTTGTCTTTATTTTCCACAGGTTGGTTTAGTCTTAGGAGCAGTTTAGGTAAGTATATTTTAAGAATAGGTAGGCATTTAACATATCCATTTGTTTAAGCATTCTACAGAACACTTGAACTTTGAAATACAGACCTTTTTTTAAATGTAGTAATGGCTTGTTTTAGCATCTGTATCTTCCAAACTCCTGTCAGTCATGACAAATGGTACAGTTACTTGTTTGTTTAATTGTGTACTTGTACTGGTTTTACAGTAGAGAACTAGCTATAGAGAACTATTTTAGGGGGAAATGCTATATTATGCTGTCATTCATTCACACCGCTCCCATGGCATGAAGTTTTTCCTTTAAGCTCTGTTGTTGGATGAGATCATAATCAGATAATAATCATAACACAATATTTGTATCTCTCTCGGTTTGCATGAGCAATATCACATTACTTGAAACTGTGTTTTCCTATTATGTTTCCCATGGGTAACGATGCTCTGCAGCTTCAGAATTATTTTGTCCCATTTGGCACAGGTAGGTTTTGCTGCATGGACTTGTCAAACACATGATATAATGGAAAGAGTTGTTTGGTTTTGTATCCAAAATTTTCCTCAATTCTGTCTCCCTAGATCCTGCATCACTGCTTCTGGCCTTTTCAGACAGAGGATGACTGGGTCCCAAGCCTACGGATTTTTGTTTGACTAAAAGTGAGATGAGTAGATGTCTTTGCTACCTCTGTGACATGAAAGGATATTTTTCTATTACCATTTTCACTTGGAAGTGAAGTAAAATTAAAATGCTTTGAATTTAACAAACATCCCTGCTTAAAATACTTATCATTTTCTTACCCATAGGTCATTGTTGTCTAGACTGCTTTGGGCTGCTGCTGCTATTTAATTTATAAACCACTTTTGAGAGTTGCCTGTCTTTTTTTTCTAATAAAGGAATTTTGTTATGCTTTGGGAGGAACTGGAATTGTTAGGTTTATCCCCTTTGCTTTTAGGTAAATGGTTTCTACTTTACCATTCAGTTTCTTTTTGAACGAGTCTTTCATTTAGATGAGGCTTTAGAAAATTTCCTAATAGGTTTCTTAAGCAATATTTTTCACCAGCATGAACAAAATAGATTAGAAATCCCATCATTTTGTTTTCTAGGGAAGTAGGCACTTCTGCAGTACATTTTGAGGATTATGCAAAAGAAAACCCAAGCAGGACAACTCCAAAATACTGCACATTCAGGAGCATTATGGACTTACACTTGTGACAGCTCGTCACAGTCACACACTTGAATATTAGTGATCTCTACCCTAGGGCCCTGGTTGCCAACCAAACAAAAGAAACAGTGTGGGGATGCATTGATTGACTGGACAGAATGCCACTAGTTTTCTTTCAAATGCTACACAAGCTCAGTAATAACAAACTGAAGCATTTTAGAAATGGTTTCTGATCTTCTTAAAAAAATACACTGCAACATTCGCAAATCATATTCCATTGAGATTGCAGGTTAAAATAAATTTGAAATACTGTTAAAGATATGGAGATTTTTTTTAAGCAAAATGAGGTGTCATAATGTAAGTATCTTATCCTGAGGCAATTATGTGATTTTTAATTTTATAATGGCATACTGCATATACAGTATGTTACATTAAGAGAAAACTTAGTTGTGTTCATAATAAAACTATGACATTGACATTAAATAAGTAGGTTCACTGTGATGTGCTAATCACTTAATTGGCATTTATTCAGAAACATAATTCTCTGAGATGGCTTGATTGTATTCATTATCACCAGTTAGAGACCTCTTAATGTTTTTGTCAGCCTGATTCAAAATGCTCAATTGGAGTACAGATGTTACTATTTGCTCCTAAATCAACATGCTTATTAATATTTTTGTATTTCAAACATTTCTGAACTTAATTCCTGTCTTCAGCGTTTTTTTTAAAACCTGTTGACCTCTGAAGTTATCTGTGTGTCAGCAAAACTAGATGAGTTTATTCATAGAATCAAAACAATCTGAAGCTAGTTTATTTAAAGTGCTGTCATTCTCAAATAATTTCAGTTTGATTGGACTACAAATTTCTTTAGTACCCTGAGACAGCACCTATCTCTTGATTTACCACTTCAGGAATTGGCTAATGACTCCTCAGACCCTTAGAAAACCTCACTGGCAGAATTTTAATTTAAATATTAGTAGGTGGCTTTACGAAGGACAATGAAAATTAACAGTTTGCTGTGGACTACGAAAAGCTGCCTGATAAGTTTGCTGTTAGCTCTTCCGGTCAGAACATCTCTATACTGCTAGCTAAATATCTGTTTACCCTTTGAACTTTGAAGTAAATAATCAATTACCCTTTAAGACATCCTTGACAAACACCAAGTACTTTATAATACTGCAGAATAACATTTATCAAGCAGTTATAGATTATTAGCTGTGCTTCTTATTGCTGGAAAAGGAAAGACAATGGTGCAGTTTAGCGGCAGTAAGATTTTGAAACATCCTGGAATTATTTTGGACAAAAAGAACAATATGCTCACAAAAAACCTACTGAGTAACTTTAGATAAACCATGAGTTGATCTTGATGAAGCCAATGTTAATCCTATTAGCAGTAGCAGGAAGTTATGGGAATCCTTTATTCATTAATGGTATGTTCTCAGTATTGAAGTCAGTAGAGGAAGGTGAAAGGGAAGGTAACCCAGATAAATATAAACATGCAGGAATGGCAGCCCAGCCCACACTGTGGCTACTGCTATTACCAGAAATCTGAGGCAGGGGGCTTCTGATGTTCCAGTTTTCCCTTGTTTAGACTCAGCCTACGTTTTACATATTAGGAGGCATGGGGAGAAAACCACACATCCCCTGGTCATTGCAACTAGTGGTGAAGAGCACTGCAAAAGCAACAGACCTGGGATGAGTGCCGTAGGGGAAAGAGAAAATAAACCTAAGGCAAAGCTATCTACTCCCTAGGGTCAATTATTGTTAGATAATTTCTATACCTTAGAAAAGAAAGAAATTTGTTCTGTGAATATGAGGTACTAATATTGCTAAATAATAACAAAAAATCAAATACCTACAAGGTACTTTTAAGGTTCAACACTTGAGCAGAAAATATCCCCAGCATTATTGATCTCATTCCTCTGCTGGCTTTTTTTCTTCCCTGCTTACCAAAGAAAAATCTAGGAGTGGAATTCCCATGGTGGCAGCTTCATTTAGTTTGTCCTGATGGATTTATTTATCTTCAATTGAATGTAAGCAGAATTAAGCAGAAAAGGTGGTTAATATGGTTATGTTCATTTTGAAGAGGGGGCTTTTGCTACATCTTATTGCATGTTTGCCTGAGTCTCTCTTTGACAGATATTAGTCTTTCTGTTACTAACTTGTGTTAGTAACTTACTGTTACTCTGTGTTCGATATGTTGGTAATAAACCATATTACAAGCCACTGCAGTTCAGTGGGAATGTAAATCAGAGATTGCAAATTGTCATTTAAGAAGAATCTTCCCACAGTGTGCTACCTGTAGGGTGGCAGTTCTCTGTCCTTAAGATGTGAGAACTGGAGCCATTATCTGAGACAGTTCAGTTTCTCAATCTATTGTTATTTGTGGTGACATTTGTTAGTGAGATGACGATAAGTTTTCTAAAGAAGCTGGTTAGGTAAATCTATTGTGTTAATAATATTAAAGTAATTTGACAATGCATTGCTTGAGGAGGCCTAGATTCCTTGTGTATGTAGACTTGAAATCCATCCTGTGTGCCAATGATATGTGCCTTTCACCATTCCTGAAAATAGTATCTGATCTTGGCCAGGTTTGAATGTTTAAAAGTTTGCAAGGACTCACAAGACTTGGAAGAATAATCAGATTTTTAAATTGAGTACTGTGAATATTCTTTGCACTGGGCATGTTCCAACACTGAGTGAGACTTCCCTTGCCATTAGACCTTTTGTTGAGAACTGTCAGGGGTCTGAGCTCTCAGTGTGCGAACCGAGGCATTTATTTTCCTCAGCATCACATGATGGTGATGCCAATGTCTAGATAACAGAGGAAGAAATTGTACTGGTACACTTGCTGAGGAGACAGGCCATGATGTGTGGGGAGACTGGGATGAGCTTTGCCCAGAGGGGTGGCTGCATTATTGTGGGGGAGATACAGAAGAGGGCTGGGAATGGGAAGCTGAGGGGCAGGAGAAGGGAAAGACTGTGAGTCACCAGTCGAGGGGAGACTGAGATGGGATGTTACAACAGACAGGTCTTGTTCTGAAAACTGATTCATAATGTGTCTATGTAAAGAAGCGGGTCAAAGTTTCGTTCCCAGCCTTAATGTGTCTAATTTCTGATCATTTAGCACTGTAACCTTAATAATTTTTAATTATAAATCAACGTAATGTGGGCCAGTACATATATGCATTATAGAAGGAATATTGTGAAAGAAATTAACAGATATACAGTAATGTTGTTCTCTTGAAAGATAATTTGTGTATCTAGTGATTCTCTTATAGAGTCCCTGTCTGGCTATTAAATCCAAGGGATTTAGGTATTAATTAATTTTAAGTATTTGGCTCCAGCTATTTAACTAGAGGGTAACCTGGTACCTGTCTCTTATCCATACCAGAGCTTTGGTGTTATTCTTGATTAAAGTCTGTCATTTAGAAACTATTTCTGTGCATAGAGTTGCTGTCAGGGCTGTGGGTGTTTTATGACTTCGTGCATCCAGAGCAGATATATCTCAACATACACCATCTCCTTTCCCGTTCTTTTCAGGAGTATTTCTGAGAAAAACATAGTTTTGACTGCTGTCATTCAACTAATGGAGCTGTAGTGCCAGCATAAGGTCATTTTTCAAGCTTGATTGTGGGGGTATTATGGTGAATTCACGGAGTGCAATCATGGCTGTATTTAGGTCAATAAGAATTTTAGCATTCACTTTAGTAGGAATTGGATTTCACTGGGTGGGTAAACTGCCAGGGCCAGAACCTGGGAGCTTTTCCTGGAGAGGGCAGAAAGAAGCAAGTGGCTTTTGCCTCTTGGGAGGAGCTGGGAATAAGAAGAACATTCAGAGGCTATGCCCAGTGGTTGGTCACCTTACCCCATGAGACCGCATGCTATTGTCTTTTGAAGCACATTTTGAATCCATGGGTTTATTATTTTAGAAAATAATGTGAATATCGAGATTTTGGAGCTGGATTCATTTTGATGAACTTGTCTTTACCAGAGCTTCCCAAAATTCTATTGGTGTTTGTGCTTCAGATTAGTATTTGTAAAATAGATGTACTAATGATAATCTGTCAGAGGTGTTATAGCCTTCAACTAGTGAAGAAAAAATGCAATGCATGAAAGAAATGAGGAGAGATCACACAAGTGATATACTCTTAGGGTCTAGTAAATAACCTCATTGTGGACATAAATGCAACTAAATTCCATCTATTTGTGAACTTATATAATGGAAATTAGCATATGCAAAAAGCCAGGGAGTTTCTAAATTGCTTTGCCTTCTTTTGCCTTAGAATGTATGCTTTGAGAGATTAAGGTTATTTTACATTTAATACTCAAATATACAAATTCAGTAACTTGATACACATAGGTACCCAGTGGATACCAGTTTTATTCTGCCTATGTTACAGATAGATAAAGTCATTATAAAGGTATTTGAGAAGAAATTAAGAATGTCAGAAAAAAAGCTTCATATCATTCTGTCCAAAGTACATGGAACCATTTCATAAAGCACAGGAAACAAAGCCCCAATTTGTGCAGGTTGGAAGAAAAAATATTACTAATATCTACATCTGCAATTAATTTGGACCAGTATGTGAACAGTGAAACCAGTGGCCATACTGTACCAATTTTAGGGGACTCCACCTAGTGCTATCTTGTAGTCCATATGCCAGTGAGTGGAGATAATTCATTGTTCCCTGGACCACATCTGGATAAATTTCAAGTGAAAAGAGAATCTATTTCCTCTCTGTTTCCCCTGAAACCACTCTGTAATGCAAAACCAACTGCATGATGTGAGGATAACTAAGTGATCCTTTTCAAAAGTGTGGTCTTGGTCTGGCCTAAACCACTAATCTTGTCTGCTTTTAAGTAGAGTCCATCTGTGTTAGGATTATGCACCTTATTGGTGTTGTCAGTAGACTTAGGGTGCTTTTCCCTGTCTGTTTTTCAAGGGAGAAGGAAATATCAGACTATAAAAGATTAAAAGAGCAGATGATATTTTTTCTTTCAGGAAGAATGTTGCTATATTCTATACTTTAAGTGTTTCTTTTATTGTTTGGAGTGTAGCGTATTTTCCCTGTGTGAGGGGTTTGCTTTCCATTTGTTTTTTAATTCCTGAAGTTGTCTGAATGGAAATATCTTGAGATGTGAAATATTTAGGTCAATTACTCACTTTGTTGTTTTTTTTTTTCAATGGGAGAGAGGGTCATATAAACAAACGACCCATCACTGAACTGCAGCTACTGATACAATACAAAATATCAGAAGCAAACATTATTTGATCTTTCAGTTCTCTTGTTTCATATTTTTATGGTTACAGATTTGCAAGACTTTGAACATTGATTTATATCTGATTGCTAGAGTATAGTTTCTAAAAATCAAAGAGAGAAAGACCCACAATTATTTTCACTGAAATCCCAGCACTTATTGAAAAATCTGACTTTATAATCCATAAATGCATGAGGGGGTTGTAGTTTGGATTTTATGTTATTAGGGAGCATTTTGCTTCAGATTTTAAAAACAAACAATTGATGTGCCTTCCTAGTAAAATATGGTAGATGAGAACATTCAGTTAAAATTAGTACAGATACCAAAAATAAGCATAAGAATTCACCCTTTTATTTTTTAAATTGTGATTATATGCTTACTGGGGCTTTTTCATTAAAACAGTAATAGCCATTATTTACTCTGTTTCCACAGTGAGAACAAGATAATTGTGCAAAAAGGAACTGCCAAAGTGATAATCCAGCTGTTTCTTGCTGCTTTTACCTTGAGCATTGCAAAATTCATAGCTACATTAAGCAGTAGGAAAATATTTATGAAGATAGGATTACATCTTGGGGATAGAGGGAAGCATGGGCAAAAACATAAATTAGTAACTTCACAAGACCAAGGAAAACAAGAGAGTTCTAATGAAGCAGAGTGTCTTTTGAGAAGGTCTTTGCATAGTTCAAAAATACAAGGTTTTTTTCATTGCTAATGTTTTATTTTGTCCTGGCAGAGCAGGACGCCAGCAGCTGTCCAGGCTCATGTTGACCTGAGTTTATGGGGTTTGATTTCCCTTGGCCAGCAGCCTCCTGCCCATGGCCTCCCTGGCTGGAGGAGGCACCATTCCTAGTGCCACTAGCTGGCACAGGAGTGGCAGCCCTAGGGCGTCAGTGCATTGCAGCCCATGGCCTGCAGACACCTCTGAAGAGCTAACAGGCTCTTAGAGAATTAAAACCAAGACTGAAATGGTCAGATTTAAAAACTAGAATGAAAGGGATTGAACAGTTAAGGCAGATGACCTGTAGTAAGAAGGATATTGCACTAAATGAGGGGGAAGCAACCTGACTGCGTGAAATGACACTCCGGAAATGGAAGTGGAAAGGACAATGGAGAGGCTAGGAAACAATGTGGGACCTGATGGTTAAGAAAGTCAAAGGAAGTAAACTGAACTTCCTGGACATGGAATCTGACTATGGACAGGCTGGCACAGGATTGTAGCTAAGGATTAGTCTATAGAGGGGTACAGGTAAGAGGAGAGTAAAGATGTGAAGAAAATGGGGCAGACCCTTACACAGCCCCTGGAGAGCTGCATAGTTTCAAGTAGGCTTCATTTTCACAGACAAGAAATGTAGCCTATTAATATTAAAAAATATGGGAAAGGACCCTCCACAGAATCTGAAAATCAGTTTCTTTTAGAAAAAATGACATTTATGTTGTTTGAGTCTATCCCCCATGGATGCCTGTAGGAGCCCCTCTGATTCTTGGGTTAACATTTCCATTCAAAAGCAAGATAAGAGGCTGGGTGACGTGCAGAGTGCACTGTGGTTTCTGGGCTTTTTCAAAACCAGCTTCATGGTTAATCTGTATATACTGTGTGTTGTATGTAAAAAGTTGATCTTTTTAAGTTTAAGCTGTTATTTTTCTAACTGTCTGACAACCCACATAAATTCACAACTGCTTTTACGATGCCTTTCCATTATTTTTTGTTGCTTGCTAGTTACTTTTCTTGCCCGATTTCATTTGCAGTTTGAATAAATAAACTGGTTCTGCCTTCAGGTTATTTTAGAAATAGTCAATATGCAGCTATAATAAAATCATAAATTTATTTGAACAGGCAGTTTTGAACATATCCTTCCACAGGGTTTTAAAGTTCTATTACTGTAGAAGCAACTTGCTTAGGAGCTGCAAAGTTTCAATGGTAGTTTCTGAAGTCTGGAAGAAATTAAAATCTTACATAGCTCTATATACTGTACAGGTAGTTTAAACATTTGTGTAGCAAGTTAGGTGAAAATGACTATTGTGTACTGGAATGCAGAACACTGAACAAATTTATCCTTATTTTATCTATATTTAGGGAAGTTTTAGGCCTCAATTAATATGCTGGGAGGAATCAGACTACATATTTACGGCATAATGGACAAGATTTCACCATTTTTAACCTGGGTAAAATTTTGTAAACTAAATGTTCACATCCATTTCCATGATGCTACTTTTTAAAGTGCCACTCTAGGTGATCCCATAAAATGTCATTATTCCTTTTCCCCGACTCTCCTTCAAACCACCTGAGATTATCTTTATTACTTCAGATGGAATTTGTCTCCAGGCATGCTTAAAAATCTCTAAAGAACGGGAGAGTCACTAACTTCAAGTAAAATATCTCAGAAATTGCATGTTAACATTAAGAACAGGTGGATCCTTTAGAAGAGGGACTCATTTTCTCACTTCTGTCAGTGTGGCAGCAGAATTCTGTTGTGTTGGGTATGAGGGCAGGGAAAGGAGCACAGTGGTGGCACATCAGCTGCACTTTCTTAGTTATTCTGTTAACAATGCATAAAATAACTTTGTTTCCTTCACAGGTTTGGTTACATGACAGTTACACTGCTCTTCTGAGATGCTTTTTTCATTTGTAGTTAGATATTTATTATTGTTTCTACACCCTCTGATGACTGCTAACCTGAGTGTTTTAGCCTTGGTGGGCTTTGTTCCTGCAGCCCAGTGAACTCCTGACTAAGCTTGGAGCATGTATATCCCATTTTATCAAATACTTCGTTCCCTCTCCGTATCCCTCAAGGCTTTGTAATTAGATCATAGAAAAGAAAATGACAGCTCCAAGTAGCTTTGCACATATAAGCTTGAAAATAGAAAGGCATTAATTTCATTTTATCTAGTATTTATATCAACACAAACACATTTGCATTTGTAAAACAAAGCAGTGGGCATAGATTAGCCATGACTTGGTATATGAAAGCACCAAGAGGGATCATTAGCAGTACTATAAATGCTAAAAATTACTTAGGTATATCTAAATAGTCACAAACATAATTGCTTTTTAGCTACCACACAGCTATTTAATATTCTTTAGAGGTCAGTTTTCTAAGCCATATGTATTACTACATTGTGCAAAGGCAGTTAGTAGGAGCTGTGAATAAAAGAAATTTACAAAAGACCTCATAATATATAATTGTTAATAGGCGACTAGTGGCTACTACCTCAAGAATAAAAATTAGGATGTCTCATGAAGAGTAACACACATCTGGTTAATGTTCTGCAGATGTAATATGACCTTGATCTCTGGACTAGAAAAA
Organism: Nesoenas mayeri; assembly: GCF_963082525.1. NCBI lineage: Eukaryota > Metazoa > Chordata > Aves > Columbiformes > Columbidae > Nesoenas > Nesoenas mayeri. Next base: position 15,190,896 of record NC_137554.1, on the reverse strand, counting down.
AGATCATGGTGGCAAAGAAATTAATTCAGCTTGGTTAGCCTGTGTTAGTGGCAATGGATGAGGTAATTTCTTATGCTACAGCTAGCTAAAATTTCCTTTCTTCCTCTTCTTTCCTCAAAATAACAGAGAGCTAGTAGGATCATTACCTGTTGCATCTTGTGCATATTTCTAATCATTGTCATGTGCTGCTTGTATAATGTATAAACTTTGGGAATAGGCTGGGTATGTACTCTCATACCTGCCATAAGTAAAATATTTTGGCAAACAATGAATTAATGGATATTTAATCAGGTTGGGAGCGGTTTTTGAGGTCAGGGTCACATCTAGACTCCGTATTCAGCCAGAAAATTACTTTTTGTCTCTTTGTTTTAAGGCAGACACTTAAATGTGTGTTTCTGTTACTTCAGTAGAAGATGTGTCAAATAACCAGCCTTCTACAATATGATGGGCCAGAGCTCTTAAAGGTTGAAAGCTTGAACTTGCTGTGAACCCAATGAATGGTGCTGCAGTCTGCAATATCGTATGAGTCCTAGAGCTGAGAATACTGATGTTTACTATGCTGCTGCCTCATGAATGATGAAGTGATGTAAAATGTTTATCAGCCTTTTAAACCTCTGTAAGGTTAGAGAGGGAAGCAGGAAGATGAATAGCTTACAGCATGCTTGTAAATTTTATACATAGATGACTTCTCTGCTGCTATTACTTTTGACATCTGGAGGCTGCAAATCCTCATGGTTGTCCATATGATTGTAAAACATACTATTTATCCCAACTGAAGTGTATCAGTGGCTAGTTTTCCATGAAGGGACTACCTAGGCATTGCAGGATGCAGCTAGATTTCTTCCCTCATTTTCTCTGTTACAATGTGCGATTGTTTTTGACTGCAAAAGCTGCAGTACTGTGCTTAAGCATTGTGAAAGGCAGGTTATTCCAGGTCCTCAAAGGATTTTCTTCCCTACTTTCCAGAAAACACGAAGGACAAATTCAAATAATAGGCCAAGAAGTGGTCACAATTTGTTTCCATGTTAAGGTGCATTGTGCAACTGTTAAACTCATGTATTAGAAAGTATCCAAAGTGCAGACCAAGGGTGCAAAATGGAAAGAATGTGGCAGAAGGGCCAGATTTCTGGAATACAATTACTTTTAGAATGGGAAGGTCACTTGGGTGCCTAAGGGCTCTAGCAAGCAAGCTCTTGTAGATCTGGTTGGGCCAGATAAAGAAGTTACAGCACTCACCAGACTGTCCTTGACCTTTTGCATCCTCTCTCTCTCTCTAAATACATATATATACACATACACACAGTGGTACAACTGAAAAGCAGGCTGAAGGCATTGTTGGCTGAATGCAGAATTGTTTTCTTATAGGTCATAACATGGGGAATGATCTCCATTCAGAAGAGCAACTCTCTTACTTTGAGTCCACTGAAAACTTGGAGATCTGGTAAAAGCTACTTCTGTAGGTTTAGCCTTGACTGAAAATCAAATATTAGAACTGAACATTTATTTTATCAATAGACCCAGATTTAATTTTCTCTAAACATGAAGGTTTTCCTCATGTCATGCTTTCTTCTAGTGGAGGAGTTGATTCACCTTTCCACCTTCCAACAGGAACATTTTCATTCCTGATAGACTTTGACATGTAAAGTATGTGTCTTCCAGCAACAGCATAGGACAAACACTCTAAGAAACAGTTTTGTTTTTAAATGCTAGAAGAATATGACACTGAAAGTATAAAATGGTAAAATTGCTTCTGCTTGTGGAATGTGACTAACACAAGTGAAGGCCATTTTCCCAGTAGTTTGACTTGAAAATTATTTTGTAATTTAACACTCTCAGGTGTCACTGTTAGATAAAGAATCCTATTCAGCATGCTATAGTGTGTCCCTGGTCAGTGTGGAAACCTGAGCCTGATGTAATTCTGGTAGGTTAAAGTTCCAGTGCTGAAGCTGGATTCTAATATTTTTTTTTTCCTTTTGGCTACAAGGCTTAATAATTATTTTAAGATTTTACATCTTCTACCTTAGAGGCATATACGTTTAAAAATACTGAAGTCAGGTTTAAACTCATTCATAGGTAAAAGTTTAAACCCTTTTGGTTCTGACAGAAGTTATTTCCTCCAAAGCAATGTAGCTGGCAATATAAAAGATTAGGATATGTTCTAGAGATTTCTGAAGTTACTCTCTGTCTCTAAAGGGAAGACAAGGAACCTGAGTATATCCATATAGCCCATTATATTGTGTGAGACTGACAGAAGATCCCGGAAAATGTTGATGGGTGAAAGCTCCCTGTACACCCTGGCAAGAGTTGGCATGTGCCCTAGGAGGGTATAAAAAAAGTTTACCATGTTTAAGAATCAGTACATTTGCACCTTCCTGTTTTGCTGAGGTAACTCCAGGAGCATCTGTTCACTCTCACTGTTAAGTGAGGGGAAATGTAGAAGAAACAAATAAGGAAATTCTGGAAATCAAAGACAGCACAGCAGTTTCCACAATTGCAACTTTCTGTCTAAGATCTGATGGTTAATGAGATGAAGCCTCCCAGCTGTTCCCTCTGTGGGCAGTGAGACCCTGGTACCTAGAGAGGATCAGTGCCCACAAAGCTCAGCATCGGTAGTTCCTCTTCTCAGGGGCAGAAGTACCCATGCCACAGCTGCATCTGGTCAAGAGCCAGCAAAACTCTCATGCTTTATTGAAAGTAGCTAAATCCACCATAAAAATGAGAGATGGCAAAATTTGGCGTAAAGCTAAGCATTCCATAAAACAAGGGTGCTATAAGAGCTAACTGTGTCTATAAGTTTGGTTTGGGTTTTTTTGTGTTGTTTTTATTTTTTTTTCTTTCTCTCCCTATTTTATGTCTTGTAGTCAATCTTTTATAGTAGCTATGTTTTCCTCCAGGCTATTCCTTTCTGTAATTTTCAATCTTCTTTAATTGTTTCCAGTTTTCCCCCTCTAAAACAGCCTCTAAATCTTTAACACATTTTTGTTTTCCTAATTCAGCTTTTCTTTATCAATTCATCTATATAGCTTTTTGGAGGGATGCCCTTTACTTTGACATTCAAGTGCCATTCATCAGGATTGAGCATAAAATCCCCTCCTGACAAGAAGTGTTATAAAATTATTGCAAACTTTATTATAACTATTATTTAGACAAATATATAAAAAGATCACTGCTGTGATCAAATGGTTATTTCACGAAATCTAAATCAGTCTTGAATTTTGAATTAGATTCCTAACATTATACTTAGCATTTTGTATTTAGGAAGTAGACGAGCATCTTTCTTCCATGGAAAGAAACTCCTTCCTCCTATATCAGGGACTTCTCAGTATGGCAGATCAAGAGGTAATTGTCTTCTAACTTCCTCTTCATTATGTGTTTGTTCTATTCTGTCTGTTTTTATTTTCCCTATCCTCTGCATTTTATGGGTATAGACTCTGGAACTTATCTCTTTCCAGTGTTGATACATCAGTGGGTAGCAAAATGAAAATAAAAAGCAATTCTGGATTTATAGCATCACATCTAAAAGTGGACTTGGTATTCTTTGTGTTTCTAGATGGAAACAATTCTAGGAAATGGTAAAAATTAAAGTTTTCTGTAATTTTTTATGTTGATAATCATTGCTAACTAAATGATAACAAAAAAAGTACTCCTGAAATGTAAAAAATGCTTGTTCTTGTACTATAGGCTATGAAAACATCAACCAAAACCCTGCAAACAATACACATAATTATGCTGCAACTGAAAGCCAACCAGGGCACATACTAGGCAATGGTATGAGGCATATAAATATATTATAAATCACAGTCCCTGCACAGATTGGCAAGCTAAAATCTGGCATTAAAAAGTGCTGAGACAGAGAAGATGGCTGGGACAGGTAGAAACTGGATGTGTTCAGTTCTTGGCCATCCAGCAGCAGCAGTCATACTTCTCTCCCTGGTGAATCAGATTCCTGCTTGCATTATGGAAGAGGTGAGAGAGACATGAAAGAGGATAAAATGGATAACGACTTCTCTTTTGTAAAGCTATGAACTATTAGGTGTGAAATAATTTTGAAGATATTTCTCAAGGAAGTGGAAAATGACAGATCACACATCTTTACTATCACTGCATTGAGAGTTGCTCTAGAACAATGCAAGGAGATCAGCTTTGAGAGACCTTGTAACAAGGGCCAGAAACACTTGATATAGTAGAAAACAAAGACTGAGGAGGGTGTAGACTCTGTTATGTCTTTCAATAAGTAAGCAAAATGATGATCATTAGAACAGTGTCTGGAGCAGATTTTAAAGGACTAGGTTTCAATGTCTTGACCACAGACAAGGAGATCACAATGATTCTAATTTGAAGTGAAGAGGGGTGGATGTGTTAGTTAATAGTCTGGGAAGGGTGGAAAGGCTAATTCTAGAGGGCTTTGCAGGAAGAAGACTCATGACTTCTATTCAGTCTATGCAGATGAGCAAAAAGCAAGGAAAAGTTAAAGTTAAAATTAGAAGTCAAAGCAGCAGAAAGAGCCAGTGGTGATGTTGACTGTAATAATTCATGGGGGAAGCTGAAAGGACATAGAGTAGTATTTGACAGAATAAAACATCAGTGAACATAAGGCGAGAGTATTCTAACTGCCAGGCAACAGCTATATTTATGTTTATAACTGTAATTGAACCATACTCTGATGACAGAGTAGCATTCAAATAAAATTAGCCAGCACTTGTAGTGATAGACCGGTCTAGACCAGAACTTGCAATATTGATATGTTCCTTGGCATAATATTTATTCAGAAAACATAGAGGTAATAAAGACATATAAATATTTCATTTTATACCAAACTTTTAGATAAAAATATATATTTACACTTCTAAAATCTTCTGATGTGATCAAATTTAATTCTTCTCTCCATCTATAACATATGTAAGTAATACTAAGGATGTCTGTGCATGGGGTGCTAATAGCTGTACGTGCATAAGCTCAGAAATTGATATATAGACTTTCCTTATTTTACCTTTTTTCTCTTTGGTGCTTGTCAGCTGTTTTCTAGATTGATTTTGTTGCAAATGGTTAGAAGTTCTAACCTAATATTAAACCAGTGCTTCAGGGCTAATTACTACAAAACAGAGTCACAGTCCCAGCTCATGGCCGCATACGCTTCTCCCTTTGTTTTACTTCACTGGCTTACCGTCACTCACTGGGCCTTTAATCAAACCCCCAAGTCCAACTGAAAAATTATCAAATCATAACATTTTATGAAATATGTTTAAAAATAGTGTAAACATTGTTGAACATGCAACACATTATTTTTTAGCATAAAACCAAACAGAATTTATTCTGCCATAACAGAAGATCCCTGGTGCCGCATTGCAGGAGGATTGTGTTCCCTGGACAAAACAACTGTTATGCAATGGAGGCCTAGAGTGTGGTGTCTAACACGATGCTGTTCATCACTAAACACAGCAAGATTTGTGATTAGAGTAACCAAACATCATTTAAGCAAAAGGATGTAAAGAGCTGACAAAAGCCAAGAGGCTACAGCATCCCCACTTTCCTGCAGAGATGAGTTTTTGCATTCTAGCTCCAGGCAGCTGGCTTATGTGTCATTTGCCTGCTCCATTTTGAAGACTGTTTATGGGAATTAAGGTATTTTTCCTTCTCTATAGTGTCACTCCTGTCTAGGAGGACACATAGATCTTCTAAACCTGTAAGTCCCATTCACGCAAAAGGGGACTTGCCAGCTGTCTACAACTTTGTATAGGTGTATAGCGCTTGTATGAATTGTTGAACTGAAGCATGAATGAGTGGGAGACAAATGGATAATTGCTTCTTGCAAGTCTACCATGTGAATGCAGAAAAGGGTGGAGGAGAAGTCTACACACAATGAAATTTACGATTATTTTTGAGTTAAAATTCCACAAAGCTCCCACTTGTATTATAAAAAGCCCCTGGTGTTTTCTGGTAAAGAGCCAATAAGCAGGGAAAATATTAGTATTATTGGTAATCTACTCTTTCATTGTTGCTTTATGTTCATTTCACTTGTGTTTATCTTTCTATCCCTTTTATGGGCCTAGGTGTTTTCTTTCCTAACACAGTTCATCTTTACTACACTGTACGAGTCTCATGATACTCAAAAAGTAGCTAATGTTTTGTACATCACATCTGTAGCGTATGACATTTCTTCACTGATTTTGCTTCAATTTTCTGTCTCTGAAATGATGAAGAGGGAGACAATCCTTCAAGAAAGAAGTGGGAGATGAGAAAATAGAAAGAAAGGGAAAAATCAGTGGAGAGCAGTAACAGGAGCTTTACACATTTGTGCAGTTGTTAAAGAGAAAAAAAAAAAAATATTGCGAAGCAGCAAGCATGACAGAGTGAATCTTCTATGGGAATGTTGCATAGCACAATGCCTAATATTTTACCTCATTGAGACTGATTTCCTAATTTAGAGTCAGAACTTGCATTTGTTGCTTGAGTAGAAGAAGATAGTTGAGGAAAACCATTACTCAGCACCCAGGCATTGATTCCATCCCACCATCTATACATGGGGTTAAAGAAGGCAGTATCCTTTTAATTAGCAGTCTGGCAGCAAGGCCCCATAATGAGACTCCTTGACTGCTGACTGATGAATCATGCAGTCTACTACATACATATTACCTTTTCATTGTTTCATCTGCTTCCTTCCCTAAGTCTCCTTTGTCGGCAGGGAGGGCCCAGTCACTGATAGAGGAAATTTTGGTGCAAAGGCTTTCATTTGTTTCATGAATTGGTATATGCAGCTCAGATTGTCTTCTGTTGAAATTTACCTTGAGAATGTTCTGTGACCCTTTTATTTCCATTTCCAAACTGTTTGGACTTCTCAGCAGTTTGTGTGAATAAGTAATTAGAACACCAACAGGTTACATCATCTCCAGCAGTGTTGGGGTCAAGTGAGTTTTAGTTTTGCTGAGCAGGAAGAAAACAAACTATATGATTGCTTTCTGAAGCGATTTTCTCTATAGAGGTGAGTGAGCAGTTATGGACCAGCGTTAAGAAAGTTTATACTGACATTTACTGTTTGATACGAAAATTCTGCTTCTTTCTTCTGTAGGCACCTGTGTTTTTTAGAATTGAAAAAAACTGGGCTGGCTGAACTCTGTGCCTGGAGCTGTGTTCCAAAATGTTACGTGTCCAAGAGTCACACTGTCCCCTGATTTTCACTTTACTCTCTATACATTTGCAAATGAGGACTATGTCATTACCACTGTCTTTTAACTTCTCAGGTAGGACCTGCCTCTGTGTGTGCAAACTACACCCCGCAGTGGAATATAGAAACCCTGCACACCTTTCAAGCACTCAAGTCTTCTGACTGGGTCTCTCACACATGTAGTTTCTATATGAGCAGCATGAAGGCTCAGAGCCAGCACCCTCCACTACTGAGGAATGTAGTACATCAAAGCTTGAAAAACTGTAGCTTCTTGCTTGCTTTTTGATCCTGTGTGTAGATACTGGGGACTAACATGGTTTGTGCTGCATAATCTAATCAGTGTTCACACAGGTCCTTCTACAAAATCAGTGTTCCAGAATGTAGTCTGAAAATATGACTATGAATCCCTGTCACTCAGCAGCTCATGATAAGATGCATCGCTAAATATGGCTGTCTTTCTTTCTGAATTAGGGTCTGCTTGGCTAGTTATGGTATGGAGTTAACATATAAAGCCTATTGAAGAACAAGAATGGAATTCATTCCAGCAATTTATTTAGGGCTGGTGTCAGGCACTTACTCTGATACCTACAACAATTGTCTTTCGCAGACTTAGACTCCTTCAGCTGAGATTCTTTAATATCTGTAGATCCACTCTAATCTTTAGTATTAGACAATATGGTTTCTCTTAATGCATTAAAATTTATGCTTGTACTTCGGAAAGCAAGTTTTTATCTTACTGAGAGCATGTCAAAAACGAGTATACGGTATGAGGACAAAGTGCAACCTGGTCCAGTAGAAAAACTCTTAAGGAAAGACTGTAAGAACAGATCAAGCATTCAGTCACACTGTCCCTGATAGACTTTCTATTTTTCTAGCAGTCTCTGGTTAAAGGATTTTCTAAGCTGGAGGCTGGTGTTTAGTAGAACTTGATGAGTTTTTCTTCAAAGAATGTTATTAAAAAACCCCACCAAAACCAACATGCTTTGTGGCTCCAGAATATTGTGCAGCATTGGATTTCCCTATTTACTTATGCATTCTGTGTGATAACTACTGTGAACAGTTTTATAACTACACTGTCTGGATGTATGTTAGTGTTCCTCTGTTCAGCATCTGGAACTTAGTATATGATAAATTTAGATATTTGTCCATAGACTCTGGAGAATGGTCCATGAGTTATAGAAGATAACATATATTTATGATGAAACCTGACAATGATTGCTTAAGTATATCTGCCCTCATAATATCTAATTGAGATTAGTAAATTGGAGATTAGAGATTATTTCACAAATGATAAAGATAAAGCAAAAGGTACAAAAGTCAGAAAATTAAAATCACTCTCCACTTTACAGCATTTTTTTATATTTGATGAAAATGTACTATCTAAATGTGTCATATCCAGTCCAGTTTTGTTGACACATCCTACCTGAAAAAGTAAGGAACTCAAACTACCCATAACTTATCCCCAGTTGACTTCAGACAAAACGATATAACTCCAAAAGTTATGATTAACCAGGAAACAGTGGACAGCACTGAATTCAGGAAACATAATAATCCATTATTTTTCCTAAGGCTACACCTGATACTGTTTGACACTTTTTACAATTATTTTATTTAAAATTACTTTATCTCTTTGTGGTAACTGTTACTTTGAGGTGAATCTCATGCTATAGACATAAAAGGATTCAGTTTATAGGAATGCATAGAAGTGATTGAAATCAGTTGTATTTATTCAGAATATACATACTCATGCACACTCAGATACAGAATATGTTTATGCTTGCAAAAGTATAATAAACTACAAATGTTTCCAAAGCAGAAATAAAGTTGAAGTGATAAAATGCAATGTGACTGTAATCTGGTGATGTATAACCCTAATATTACTGGTAAAATATAGTAAGTAAAACTATCAAATACTCTCTAGACTTGATCTAAAAAACAGAAAGTTGAGTATATAGTCTTATTTATTTTCATCTTCTAACCTGTCACGGTAGCATGATTGCCATTCAAAGATGTAGTTCTTGAATAAGTGTCAATATAAACCAAACTGTGTGGGATTATATATCTTTAGCTAAATGGAAGCAATATGATACAGATCATTAAATCTAAACACCTCACTCATTCATCTTTACAACATACCTATTAAGGTTTCTGGATGAGAAATGTTATTGAGGGTACAGACCATTTTTAGCAGTGATAGAAGAGCAAAACAAGTAAAAATAAGTTTTTTCTGTGAATTGCATTTGAATAATTTTTTTTTTTAGTTTAAATAACATTTGCTACATATATCACTTCCCACAAATGGTTAGTACATATCACCCTGAAATATGAAATGTGGGTACATTTACTTTGCAGTGCTGGAAAAACAGAGTGGTGTGCTGTTCTATTTTCCTGCTGTGCTATACATTATATTGTTATTTTTATCTTTCCACAAGGAGGACTCATGTAATACAAGGAAACACTCCTCTGGCTTATAACTAACTCCACCTAATCATGGTAAGTTACTGTGTGTCATTGTTGTTACCTGCAATTCATATTAAGATAAATTTCATAAACTTCTAAGGCAAGGAAAGTCTGTATTTAAATGCTTCTAAAGCCACATTTCTATTTCACAAATAAAAATTTATTTGGTAGCAGAAAACATCCAAGCACTTTAAAATATAGTTTTGCAACTGTGGTGTACTGTTAAATTTAGTACACCTTTTACGTATAAGTACTTCACCACTGTATTTTGTAATAGCATAATCTACACTTACAGATTACCCTATGGACTTCACATTCACTGTACCAATTTATTCAGACTTCTTGTCTGGACTGTAAAAGTGTTTCTTCCTCTCTAGCTAAGGTTAAAGAAATGCAGCATTAAATAAACGAAAGGGAAAACTATGCTATTAAGGTCAGTGAAATAATACAAAATATTAGACTAAATGAAAATAAGGAGGAGAGAAGCTTTAAAATGTGCTCTTTTTAATAATAAAACTACTGCTAGATGCAGAGACATAAAGATATCATGGTCAAAAAATTATTCAGGAAACGAAAGTAGTGGCTGCTATGTCAGGAGTTTAATGAACTGGATTTGAAATCAATGTTATTATTGTATCTTTTGATTGAGGTTGCATTGTAAGGATCAGTTTCAGCAATGGACCTGATAGTTTCTCAGTAGTGCTGGAGAGAACAATGATTGATCCAAAATATATACAATAACTGTCTTTCCAGTTGTTCCCAATAAAATATTAGCAATAACCATGTGGAGATTTCTTTTCAAACTCTTTGAAACAGCTATTGCCTACAGTTATTTTTGAGTACTTTATAGTGCAAACATTGGTATAGCCGTTTCCAATGTCAATGATATTTAAGCTATATGTTTACCTGCTAATGATAGTTGGGTGTTAAGATTTCACAATAAAGTGTTTACTGTAGCTCCATTATATTTTTTTTCTTTTTTTTTTCCTTTTTTTTTGGTTCAAGCCTAATCTGTCTCCATTTGCCCCATACCGTTCATGCCAGCCAAACCTCAACCTGTTTAGCCTTTGTTCCCCTCCTCTTCCCTTGGCATGACACCAGCATTTTATGTGTTTGATGAAAAGCATTTCAGCTCCTTCTTTTGCTAATTATGTCTGTTGAAGACTCAGAGGAACATATTTCCTGTATTTATTCCATTTATACTTCCTCACAGGTAACATTGAACTACCTAAATATTTGGAGAAAGGTTGGCTAGTAGACCTGACAGACTTGGCCCATTTCCTGTCTGTAAGTATTGTCAACAGTGTGTTAGATAGTGGGAAGAAGGTCAGTAGTAAGAGAATGAAGATGAATGTGAGGAAAAGCATGAGGTAGTGGGAAGATTTATTTTTAATCCATATAATGCCATTGAGACACAGCATCTCACAAAGAGCCAGATCAGTTTGTCCAAAGGGACAGTGAATATGAGCACAATGGTAGGAGCAAATATTCCCAGTATGCAACACGTTTTGAAACTGTAGGCCATACGTCACCCAGTGCATCTTAAATCTCTAGCCTATAATGCCATACAAGGATTTACAAAATGCAGAGTTGCATATGGTACAATGCATAGTGCCAAGTGAAGTTAGAATCTGTTGTAGAATAATGGATACCTGTCTAAACCCTGTTTATTTCTTTTCAAATCATATGTTGCTGCAGTTTAATCTTTTAAATTATGGTTCATGAAGCATGCTGTAAAATAAAAAGCAATGCACATGTCTTAAGGTTCAGTGGCAATGTTCAAACATACCTAGAACAGCATAAGTAGACTTTCTTGTTTTTGCCCAGGTGTTTGGACACCTCTTTTGTCACTGAATCATACAATCATAGAATAGTTTGGGTTGGCAGGGACCTTCAAAGGTCGTCTAGTTCAGTCCCCCTGCAATGAGCAGGGACATCTTCACCCAGATCAGGTTGCTCAGAGCCCTGTCCAGCCTAGCCTTGGATGTTTCTGGGGATGGGGCATCTACCACCTCTCTGGGCAACCTGGGCCATTGTTTTACCACACTCATTGTAAAAAATTTCTTCCTCATGTCTAGCCTGAATCTCCCCCCCTTTAGTTTAAAACCATTACCCCTTTACTGTCATAACAGGCACTGCTGAAAAGTCTTTCTCCAACCTTTTTGTAGGCCACTTTTAAGTATTAAAGCACTACAATAAGGTCTCCCTGGAGCCTCCTCTTCTCCAGGCTGAACAACCCCAAATCCCTCAGCCTTTCCTCTTAGGAGGGGTGGTCCAGCCCTCTGATCATTTTGGTGTTCTTCTCTGGCCCCTCTCCAATAATCATTTGTTGCCCATCTTGGACAACTTTTAGTCTCATCAGAGTAGGTTTTGCTATGCTTTGCATAGTCACAGCATGGCTGCTTTTAAGCATGTATTCCTGAGACAAATGAGCACTGAGTACATCTCATTTGTACAAAACCTGTAAAAGTTGCTTGTGATTTAAATCCAGGAGAGCAATAATTACTGTGCGGGTTTTTTTTTTCAGTGTTGGTTTGTATTATCTCTTTTCTCTTGTGTTTACAGATTGTATATTTGTAAGGTGAAATTCTTCTTTAATATAGTCTTTGCTTTTCAGAGAACCCACTGGATTTCTCTTGTGTAAGCATTTAATAATAACAGTAAGAGTGATGGTTAAGATTACAAAAATACTTTTTCTTCCCTCAAAGCACCTCTTCACAATGGCAGACAGCGGGAAAAAAATCATTGCACTTAATGGCAGAGAACAGGTAAATCTTCAACCTTGTGACTCTATTGTACTCCCTTACATCATCCCCTACTAATACTTAATTCTTTCAAAAATCTTTTGACTGGCTCTTCTTTCTCCTCTGAACTTCATTTTCCTAACTCTTTTCATGCCTTTTAATACAGTTAAGAAGCTTAAAGAGACTTAAGAGAAAAATCTCTTTCCCTTTCTTTTCTTTTTTTTTTTTTTTTTTTTTTTAAACATGGGAAGTCTTCAGGGTGTCTCCTAAGAACAAGCTATTTTCTGAGGTTACAGTGATTGTGTCAGCAATCTGTACAGCCATGTAGCACTTAACTACTAATGCAAAATCCATTTTTTCTGAAGGAGTCATACCCTGGGCTTCATTGGGGTCAGAATCAGGCCCATTTCATCCATCACTCCCCACATTTCAGCATTTCTAATTAAATGGAAGAGAAGTGGTCCAAGTACCAGTGGCATGAAATACTGACTTTCTAGCAAAGATACTTAAAAAGAACATCTGTGAAATCCCTCATTACATCCGAGGCTCCCAGCAGTGGTATTTGTACCACATTTGTACACAGAACGATGTGCTCCCTTTTTCACGTGGGATCACCATGAGGTTTGTGAGCTGGCCTAGGGTTGACATACAGGAGAGAGCTGCTCCCAAGGGAGCCACTGGCTTCCTCTTCATCATATGCAGAAAGTTGCTTGGGCAACAGCTACAAGAAAGAAGAGCTGCTTAAAAAGCTTAATTCCCTTGATTTTGCCTCCAGGCTACAAGAGCTTGTGCAATGAATGCTACCTTCCTCAAGGCCTGCGAGTGGCACAGAGCTGAGCCGGGAGGAGCCACAGCAGGCTGTGCTCAGCAGTTCCTGAATTACAGCTTCTGAAAAGTCCTGTTCCCCCATGTGTGCTGCATGTTTTGTTGAGTTATCCCATACTCCATGTACATCTATGACACAAGAAAGCAAGGCAATAATAATATTAGAAAAAATTTCTGTCTTGTAGCACAAAATAGTGAGAGAGAGACTGTTGAGAGGCAGCAGCGGTGTCATTTCAGGATTTTCATTTGCAGTTCAGCCTGAGTTTTTGTCTGACCTTGGCCAAACCCAGTTCCTTTGCTTTTTGGCTTCAGAAAATAGCAAATCCCAGAGGTAATCTGCAGATAAAATCTATTAATGAGTATGAGACATTCTTATTATGCAAATAAAAACTCTAAAAGTGTTTAGATAATATGATTTGAATAAATATTAATGGAAATATTTTATTTTTATTGTGGAGAGAAGGCAGCTACCTGCCTGCTCACAAAATTTTTGTTCTTTTTGTGGTTTCAAATGTTCCATGGAAGGTCTGAGATAAGGTTTATGTGCAAGTGGTTCTGTAGGATTTCTGCTTAGAAAAATGTCTTGTATGAACAGATTAATCACGATAACGCAACTGCAAGCCTATTGCCTGAAATTTCTAAGTGGTGCAGGGGAGCTAGCTATCTGAAATTTGGTGATTTATACCATAATTGAGCTCCCTATCAAAAATGGTTAGATTTTCAACATTTAACACCCACAGCTCCTACTAAATTAAACTTCATTAACTTATGAAAAGTCACAGTGGGAACATCAGCACCAGTAATAGAACGAAGGGATTCCTGCCAGACAATATAGCGTTCACACCACTGATCTCTATTATAGCGAAGTTTGTATAAGCAGAAAAAGTTCAGTATACGGAATGAAGATCTTAAGCATAAAAAATTGAGAGAAAATGAAATTTTGGGTTGACTGAAGTCAGTGACTATATTGATCATAATTCAGCTAGGGCTTAATTTAACCCTTTGGGCTTGATTCCTATGTGCAGTAAGCATTTATTTGTCCTTGGTAGCAAATAATGATTACAAAGTATGAAAATACACTTCAAGTTGCCAGAATCATGTGAAGTAACCTTAGCAGAGAATCAGGTTCCTGTAAGGAAGATTGGATAGGATAAAGCAAACATAATGTGGTTCCCTGTGGAAAGTTACTGGTTGGAGTAATTACATGTCTACTACAGGAGAGTATTGCTGCACCAGAAGCAAAGATGTAGTAAGAGGAAGGGATGCTGAGTAATAAGGTACAGCAGCAACTGGAAAATAAATCTGCAATATCCCATGGGAGGATGGTAATCAAAGTTTAAAAAAAAAAAAATCAAGTATTTTTATTTCTACAGCATGCAAAAAGTGAGAAATTAATTTAGGATGACCTGAACACACTTTCCACAGGACAATGCTGGTGGAGTGGAAGAGCAATGATTCAGGAATGCTACTCTTATTTGTAGTAGTCAAGCTGATGAGAAGTTGTCTACAATATACACACACTGGTGGAATATCATTAGTGTTAGAGGGTACAACATTCTAAGACTAAATTTATAGAATATTCAGACATCGTGATTTTGTTTTAATATTGTTAATCATAGATCTTTCAAACAAATGTGATTTGTTAGACTATGTTACATATTTAAATCACCACAACTTCACTATTTCACAGTAACTAAGAGCTCTGGGCCATAATAAAATGTGAGTAATGACCCTTTTCATTTCAACACTATAAGCAAGAGGTAGAAATGCTCAATGTTCATGAGAAAATTATGATAGGTGGAATGAATAAGCGGTAATTGTTCTGTATTAAGTAAACAAAGGAAACTAGCATATATTAATGTACTCTCCATTTTATTACAGCTCAGTCAGCTATTCTAATCACTTGCGACAGGAGCTGAATGAATTGGCTGCACACAAAGGTGCTGTTTATTAATTTATCTTAACAAATAATGATGGTGTGTCAAAGTAAATTATGTCACTTCATATGTTGCATGTCTTTGTATTGAAATACCAGCAGTGAAAGAGATTTGTTCACTTGCCATTTTCCGAGTCAGAAGTGTTAAGCTATCCATGTGTTGTTGGGTTTTTATGTTTCCTTCCCTTTTCCCTGTAATTCAGGTTAATCATAGTATCTGTGTAGGCAGACAAAAATAGACACCCACCCATGTGCACATTTTCCCAGACACCCTCCCAGACTCCTGTTTCCATATCCCTTTGCTTCCACACTGGGACAGTTAAATTCCATGGAGATTATTTATTACGTGGTTTATATATATAGCCTTAGTGCTTTGAATCCACATCAGAGATTGCTTTTCAAGTGGAGATTGCAAAGGTGTGTATGTGTCTCAATTGGTATTTAAATACATATTATATATACACGGCTGTACACACACACACAAATTCGTAAACGGAGACACTGTTCTTAAAGCTAAGGGACAGCCATCTATAAAGGTAGAAAGAAAAGATTAATTTATTTTCATCCATGACGACTGAAACATGAAACCTTAAGTGATTTGCCCAGTGCCTCAAAGTAATTTAGTGGCACAGACATGCATGTAACTCACATCTCGTTCACTCCAGACCTCAACCAGTTCAGCCTTTTTTCCCCTCCAGTAATAGTTCTGATTTGCTCTTTCAGCCTCATGTGCCAGTGATACCTTAAATTTTATAAATAAAAGTCCTTTTGAAGTCAAGTATACAAATTAAGAGTTGATGGAAGGAAAAGCAATTTTATTGCATTTGGCTGTATTGAACTGATACCAGTTCCCTGATTAAAAGTTATACAATTGAATGATCACATTGATACCAATTTTTTCACATTTTTCAAGCGTAAACTTTGAATCACTGCATTTATATTAAATGGGAATGAAATTTGATTCTGAATAGATGAGATCTTTCTGACAAAGATGAAATCAAGGGAAAAAATGTGCACATGTGCATAATGTGAATATTATCACCTTGAATTTTGCAAACAAAATCCAATTTGCTGCCAGATATAAAAATTAGTTGTAATACTGCCCTCGTAGTGAGTCAGAAAAGTTGCTGTATTAGGTGGTTTCCTATTCTTAGAGATGGTCACAGGACATCTCTGTAATTTAAAAAGTAGTTGGGGAAAGGCACATCTGAGTATCTGGTTTTTTTCTGTATTTAACTTATTGATGTTATTACATGGTGGTAAATGTTCATTGTAGCAGCAGCTAGGGATTTTAAAATAAGCGGAATACTCAACAATATATGTAAACAACATGAACAATCTGCTTATTTGGAAAACAAAATGCTGGGGGATTGCACCTGTGGGTTTAGTGATAGGATCTACGGAATGTTCGTATTGCCGCCAAAGATCCCAAATTCCCCCTTGCCTAGCAGCCAGTGTAACTACTTTTCTCCAAACATGTCTGCAGATCTTGTTTGGAGTCAACATCTGTTGCTCAGGGTTACTGTCATCACAGCCTGGACCTCACTGCTTTCCAAAAATGAGCTGCTGCTTTCTGTTGTTTCAGTGGTAGAAAGCAGTGGTATCCCTGGGCAGGTGATGTTTAGTCAGACAACACTTTTCAGATTATTCTTTTCAACTCCAGTTGAAAATAAATAATATGAATGGAAAATAAACTTTTTTTTTATTCAAAATATACAAAATAAAGTTTCTACCTTTTGCTGAGATATGTATCAGTATGCCACTATACAAAGTGATTAAGGAAAACCAGCCCCGTGAATTGGAAGGAAAAATATGTTTCCAGAACACCTGGCTACTTTTGAAGATTCTGTTCTTACTATGCAAACTGCTACATGTATATTAGTAGAAAATATCATTGATATAACCTCATAGCTGAATCCTAAAACTAGTGTAAATCAACTGATTTTAGAGTTACTTTGCATTTTGCACCTGATTTATATGTTCCCTCATTAGAATTTCTGTGTGGTCAGTAAAAGAGAACATGAATGCTTCAAAATAAAATGGAACACATGTTTAGTTACTGTAGTCTTGTTTTGCAGAATGATTTTGATTTTTTTGTTTTTAACGTGCAGTAGCATGGTGAAAACTCAGTGCAGAAGTGTTTCATCTGGGTAATCTACTGCTAGGTGATTCTGATAATACGCTTCAAGAACTTCATTGGAAAGGCATCCTTTATGAAATACATGATACTTAAGAAGTATTAGGAGAGTCTAATCAGAACATGTTAATACTTTATAAAAGCTGATAAATACTTCCTTCTCTTGACTGTGAAAGCACCACAATGAGCAGAAAGAAATGTGGCTATATTTTTTTGTTTCAACCAATATGTGTATAATTTACAATGCTTAGAAAATTGCCCTGCTTAGGATTACACGTCTCAGAAAAATGAGAATTTCAACTTTGACTGGATTGCTAAGTGTGTAGAAAATCATGATGATGGCATTTTCACTACACAGAGAGGAGAGCAGTGGAGAAAAATAATGTAGTTGTTTGAAAGGCCTAATAGGTTTGGATTATTGCTTCTCCCTGTTTATTATTTCAGATATATTAATCTTTCAGTTGGTGGACATAATAGCAGAATTTCCCTAAAGAATGAATAGGAACGCCATATATGAGGTCAAAAGTCTTACTGAAATTGGTTTTGGTTTAGATGTCTTAGTGAAACGCAGCTGTGGGGTTGAGCTTAAAAGCAGGTGACTGTGACCATGGGCAGTGCTGATGAAGAGCAACTTGAATGTGCCTGTTCATTGTGCTCTGAAGTCCCCTTCTTCACCCACTTATAGAAAAAGGACAGCAGCTGCAAATAACACTGCATGTCCAAAGCCACCTTGCTTGAAAGTTCCTGTTCTTTCTTTCACATTTTAGGATTAGGAATATGAACACAATATGTCCAAGGTGAGCTAGTCTGGTGTGATGAGAGAGAACATTCTTTAACTGTGATTTAATTAATTGCATTTATACTTTTAGACTGGGAAATTATTGATGCTTAAGATGGAATCTGAGCATTAGTAGGACTTGAAGTATTTTGCTGTATCTGTTATTTCTGACAATTCACCACTTTTTTTTTTATACTGTAAGCTTACTGCTGTGAATCTTCATCTATCTAGCTAGATTATAAAGCTTTCTGGGGGTGTAAACTTGAGCTATAGATCTTGGTCACCATGGCAGTATATTTTAACACTGTGGATCTCTTGTAGTCATAAAAATTTACTGTGTTTTATATGATTTTACAAAAATTAACTTGTGGATTTTATATCTGCAAAATAAGAGGTGATTTTTTGTTGGGCTTTTTACAGTGCTAACTGTGACATTGGTAGCTCATGCTATAGACCACTGTTTCCCTGTGATATTTGGATTGTATAATTCTTATTAATGTAGGCTGAGTTTAAACTGCATGCTCAACTAAATTAATGTTTAAGATTGAACTAAACCTTAAGTTAAATTCTTTTATCAGAGAATCATCAACATGCGAATATGAGTAGAAATTAGCTTCAATTTATAATCTAAGTTGCCTAATATATAGAAGTAATCAAGGCCTCATGTGATTTTCCAAATTGGAAAAATTAACATCTATGATTTACATTGAAATATACATGCTCATTGCAGGAGGGTTAGACTAGATGACCTTTAAAGGTCCTTTCCAACCCAAACTACGCTATGATTCTATGTACAGATGTGTTCAGAGCTTTTTTGTATTGTTTCAATCTTCAGCTCTTTTGTCTTCAGATCCAATGGTAGGCCAAAGTACTTAGCACAATTTCTCCAAGAAGCCTTGATTAGGGTTCTCAAGTGTTTCAGGAAAGACTGGAGTAAATGAAACAGGAAAAAAAAAAAAAAAATTAAAAAAGAGGTAAATGAAACTACCCACAGGTACCAGTGATTGTTCCTTTTACTGACATGTTTTGAATATCACCTGCATGTTGATTTTGTATATGCTCACATACACACAGACACAGAGGTTTACAGCTTTTACAACAGTACGATTGTTAGTACAGCGGGTGTTTAAAATTGTTACAAAAGGTGGGTAACTGAATTGGGAATTAGGCAAAAGAGAAAAAAAAGTTTAAAAATGGAATGTAAGCATCTGATGTGAACATTGTTGTTTTACTGTCATGAGACAGCATGACTGTATTATGACTAGAAGACTGATTTTATATTTCAATTCTAATTGAGCTTTCAATATACGAATTCTGTGGACATGTTTCTGAGTTTAATAACATTCAAATACATGTTCAGATTGAATGACCATGTCAATTATTTTTTCAAAAGTACTTACTAGGATTGTGTTAGAGGCATACAAATAGCAAAAGGAACATACTCATTAATATGCCACTTGTTTCCAAATCAATTCTCTCAACCTTGGCAGCATGCTTTTTGTTAAATAATTATTCCTATATTTGAGGCATTCTTGTAGTACTAAAGCAAATGAAAGTAGCAGCACTCCATGTGTTCACTGAATAAATGAGCTTAAAATTACAATGCCATCTGAGTCAGTGCTGTATTTTCACATGTGGTGAATGTGGCTTAGTTGGGTAGTGAACAATGGAACCTTCCTTTAATTGTGGTGTTCAGTGACTCAGAATATTGTGTTTTCTCCCAGACAGTATTTACCAGTGTTAGCTAGGTAATTCTGATGTATGTTAATTGCAGGTGGGAAAAGGGCAGTAGAATGGCAGAAGGAACATTTATATATTTCTGGATAACCAGTGTCATATGATTAAGAGTTTTTTCTGGAGCACTTTGCAAAAGCAAATAGTATATTTATTTTTTCTTTTCTTTTTTTTTTTTTATTTTTTTTTATTTTTTACAAAGTATTAAGCTGCCATGTTTCCTTTTGTACTGAACTTGGAAATGCACTAGTGTTTAAATAGTTAACTCTTTTTTATCATTCAGCTTTTTAAGGAGCAACAAGGTAAGGCACTTTGTGGAAAGAAAAAAAAAAATCCTTATTAGTGCATGTTCCTTTGTCAGTTACATGAAAGCAAACTGTGCCATGTTCAGAAGCACCATTTCTTGCGCTGGGTAATGTAACAAATTTTGTCATAGAGAACGAAAGGCATATTTTGATCATAATGTGTTTCCTTAGTGCACTTAATCTGCATGTCATGAAAACAGTTGGCCTTCACCCCTTCCTTCTGCTCTATTAATCTTCTCATCTTTTTATCTCAGCCCTCACACTGAATAATACCATAAACTAGAAAACCAAAGGATGGCACCAAAGGGAAACAAAGGACTGTTACTGAATGTAGTCCCACTTTTGCTGATTCTAATTTACTTAGAATTTAGTGAACATCCGTCTGTCATATCATCCATCACAGGTAGACACTGGGGTGAGAGAAAAGTAAGCTATTAAAAAAATGTTCTTCATTTAAGTGATTTTGTGATTTCTTATTCAGCTAGGTTCCACTGACTGTTTTGCTTTTCCTGCCAAGTATTAAAACATTTTTAAATTTTTGAGTTTAAAATTAGTGTCCATGAAAGGGCTTGCATTGACAGCTACCGAGGATAGAGTGTAAATATATTTTATTTCTAGAACAGGTACTGCATTAACGATGACAGTTGAAGCTTCCCCAGGCTGCCCCATTATCATGTGCTTCCACCTGTGGTGTAAATTCTTAGTGATGATATTTTGACATTTGGATCGGTAGACTTTCACATGGCACAGTCCACCTGTAGCATTCCCTGCCTGAGGAAGCTATCAAGTCGAGTGCTGTGCAGGATCTCTAACAGGATTGAAATATTTTATATGCAGTAAGGACAGTCAGAGCTATGCAAGCTAAGATAATAAATATAATCAAATTTCATACTTCAAGGAATACACTGATTGCCTCAGGGATCAGGAAAACTTTAACTCCATATCCTCACCTTCCATGCTGCTTCATGCAAGCAGAGCAGATCTAACAGGATAGGAAGTCTTCTAAGGCATCAGTTAGGTGTCCACGTTTTCTGGTAGGGTACCAAATTGTAAAGACCGATAGTTCAACAAACTGGAACATATAGAAGAGAGGAAATCTTAGGTACTATTCAAAAAATGTGTGAGAGAGATTTTCTACACTAGAACAAATTAGAAAATGGCTTACTTTAGAGTCTTGTTTGATTTGTCTCACATCAGAATGCTGTATACTGTAATTCCAATCTTTTGGTTAACATTTTTGCATGTAAATGTGTATGTAAGGCTGTTGGCATCACCTACTTATTCCGTGAGCCAAATCCTGGCTCATACAAGCCCTTCATCACACCAGTGAAATCAGGGAGCTAAAGTACTTTACACCAGCTTAACATCTTGCTCTTAGTTATTGAATTCCTTTGTTTCTTGATTTGTGTGATAGAATTCTGCAAGTACCTTTGAGCAGGCTGTTGACTCATTTGTGAGCCACAGGTAAAGCCACCCACACACATTTTCCTGTAAATGCAGGAGGGAAGCCTGCTTACCTTACCCCAGCCAGACTGCCTCAGCTCTCCTGATGTATAAAGTCAGTTTAGAAGGTTCAATAGGTGACTGATGTCTTTGCATGGAATTTTGGACTAAGATTAGGGTTTAGTGTAGGGATAACCAATTTCTGACATTCCTTTAGCCATAAATAAAAATAAAGTTATAAAATAAGGGCAAGTTCCTTGGTTAAGAGCACTAGAGGGAATTTAATGTGGGAGTTTCTGCTTTGAAATGTTACTGCTGAAGTCAACCTACTTGTTTGTAACAGGCATAATCCCACCTGGAAAAATCAGCACATTTCGTGAGGGTGCTGTGAGCCCTGGCAGAGGTTAATGATGTTGGCCAGCCTCACCTGGGTAGCAGGTGCTAATGACTCTGACCAGCCCCACCTGGGCCTGGGCCCTATTTAAGCTCAGGCCAGGGCAATCCACCTCTTTTCAGCAGGGCTGTGGGCAGCCTTTCTTCAGGACTTCTGGACTTTTCTCCGGATTTCCGAGGTTGTATTTGGATCTGATCCTGTGAGCCCTGAGGGAATCCATCACCACCGCCAGCCCCTGCAGGTACATGGGTGGCATGCTGCAGCCCTGCTCCTGGACTCCTCTCCTGCAGTGACCTAAAGGTGATGAGGTGGAACCCCTTGAACAAACAGGTGTCCGCCTGGTTTTATAACCTTGCTTTGAAATTCTGGGGTTTGTTATGTTCATTTCTGCCTCATATAATTCATTAAGAGGTGACCTGAGGCCTCTTGAAGCCATGAGGTGGCAATAATCTGCCTGGGAGGAGGGTGGGGGTTGAGGTCTGTGTTTGTCTGGTTTGATTTTGTGGGGCTTTGCTGGTCTGTTTTAAGTTGATTTACTCAGGCGTTAAAATTTCTGAAGGATTTTATGATCCCTTCCTAGTTTGCTTTTTTCTTTAAAAAGTACAGTCTAACTATTTTTTTCATTTTTTTCTTCTTAAAAGTATGGGGGTTTAGGTGGGATGCTCTAAAGAAGAGGTGAAATGTTAGCTAAGAGTTTTGGCATTCCTTACATATTATTAAATCAATGATATTTTGCTGAATTCAGTGATGTTGTACTAGTATAAAAACAGTTTTTAATTGAGAAATTGTCTGATAACTGTCTGGTACATTTTTACACATATGTCCTATTGTGTATTATCCTTGATAAATTTTCTTTTAAACTTTGGTATTTACTTTGTTAATTTTTAAAAAGATGCACATATTAGTGAGAGCATTTTTGGAGGTTCAGGTAAAGTCCTTGAAAGACAAAGGTGGTGGAAGTCTGGAAGATGATACTCAGGGCTCAGAGAGACCTGGGGCAGTCTCTGGTGAGGTGGGAGAGGGGCTGAGGCTGTGAGGATGGTCCTGGCAGCCTGATGTCTGCCAGCGAGGCAAGGATGGAAGCAGAAGTTCTCTGTGTATTTAGTGTGAATGGCACAGCAGCTTAAGTCAAGGAAGATGTCCTGTTAATGGAAATAAATTGTGTACTGTGGATTTGCGGAGGAAAACACAGTGATGGAAAGATGGAGAATAAGATGTTAACTGCACTAGACTTGGAACTGTAACCTGAATATCCAACTGAAGTGAAAAAGGCAGAAGTAAAATTAGCTGACTTGAGAAAGGGGACATGTAATCCTGAAAGTAAAAACAAGGAGACTGCTTGTCTATAGAATATAGTAACTTAAAGGAAAAGCATCTTTCCTGGCCATGGCCCTGTAGCTACCCACCTGAATATCAAAAGTGGAATACATCATGGTTAAAGGCTGCTCTTCCCTGGTC
This sequence comes from Nesoenas mayeri, assembly GCF_963082525.1. Taxonomy (NCBI): domain Eukaryota; kingdom Metazoa; phylum Chordata; class Aves; order Columbiformes; family Columbidae; genus Nesoenas; species Nesoenas mayeri. The sequence goes on along the minus strand of NC_137554.1, from coordinate 15,167,520 downwards.
TTTGCTAGGAGAGGTGTATCCTGCAGGTGTGAAAGTACTATCCAGAAGATAAATAAGACTGAACTGGTTTTAAGTATTAATATTCATAATGCTGTCTTGTACTTTAAGGGTAACTTGGTTACTGGTTTTAGTATAAAATGGCAGCATGCTGAGCACTTGGTCCACTGCTTTTTCTCAGGATTTCCTGTGACTTCCATGAGTCCTCTGGTTGGTCTGGGATGTTAGCTGCCACAGTTATATTTGGTTTTTGGATAATTCAGGTGTAACTGGGGGAACAGAAATAAGAGTTTGCTAGTGTAGCTTCTTCAGGGTGGCTGCAGCTTGTGCCAGCTGGGCTGCCTTAGATCTGCTATTAAAATCAGCATCTTATTCTTTGTACTGTGCATCTTCTGTACAGAGAATCAAACCACCTAGGTGGCTGCTGCTGGTTTAATAGTGTAATTGAGTAGTCTAAGCAGCTGCTCCAAGAGGCTTTAACTTCAGTGTATATACATTTCCGAGGATTTTGTTTTACAAAGAGAAGGATTATTGTCATATTCATTGTAATCACTCTAAGTATTATAGGCCAGACTCCTGACTGCTTTGTACCTTCTGCAGTCATTTAGAACAGTGTAAAAGGACTATGAAACATGATGACACTAGAATGCCTGCAGTCTTATTACATTTGCAGAGAGATAAATGATTGTGCGTTGTGTCTGGCAGTGGAGAACCAGGCCATGTGCAGAATGAGCAGAAAGTCAGTACAAGTATTAAGTCGTTGCTGAGATGCAAGTACTTGGTAGAACAAAGCAGTGGAGATTTTGTACTGTAATTCTAATTGAGATTTCTGTTCAAATCTGTCTTCATGTCTGCTGTGATGCTTGGGCTTTCTGAGAGTTGTATTTATCCTGAATGCGATCCTTACTCCAAACAGTAGTCTGTGCTCAGTTGGTGTGTGGTTTTGTTGCTGTTTTGTTTTTCTTTTGTTTTGTTTTTTTCCCTTTTCTCCAGAGTGTATTAATCAGGCATCTTCAGCTGCATGCAATCTGTGGGCCAGGTGCTAGGAATTGGTTGTAGGCTTTAGTGATTTTAGGTAAACATAAAGGAGAATCTGAATCAAGATGCATTTTAGTTAATACATCTTAAAGTGTACTTAAAAAAAATGAACAGTAGACAGACTTGCTAGCTTCATCAAAGCTTGGATTAAGCTTGCCGGAACCACAATGTGTGCACTGGTTATGGCTATACTGCTTCAGAGGCAAAGCTTGAATGGCAGAATTTTTCTACCCTGAGATCCAGCTCTCTCCAAACAGAGCAGAGGAGAAACCACAGACACCTAGAGGTTCAGGCTGGCAACTGAGCTTGAGCTGACAAGACAGCCCTCGGTTTGCGATTAAGACAAATCTTCTGTTCCCCATGTATATCTAGTTCAACCTGAATGTTCTAGTTTTATTTCCACTCAAGCTGTAAATAGCTAGATATCTTACAAGTGCCAGGAAAAAAAAAGTTGAATCATCTCTTGGGGCAGCTTATATGTCACTGCCTGTGACTCCACTAGCACAAGATGTCTCAGTCATAAAATGCCAAATCTTAAGTATGACAAATAGTCTTAAATTATTTTAGCATTTCTTAAGGAGAAGGTGGAGAATGCATTTCAGAGATTTAATGGGAGTTTTACTAAACTTCCATATGAAGAAATCACTCTCTATTATTATTGTTTGGAAGTGCTGTATTTCCAAGGTTATGCTGTTGTCAAGGCAAAGGTTCTGTATTGCATTTCCAACCAAGCCTGACTGATTAAGGGTGTTGGGAGGAATATGTTTTCCTTCCAGAATCTTAATTAGGTTGACTTTAACTCACAACAGGAGATTCTGCCAGCTGTCAGCTACTGCTTGGATCTCTTACTAATTAAAACTCTGAGGAAGCCTATTAAAGGTGTTCAAAAAGCCAAATTTCCCTTTAAAACATCTCTGGCACTGCAACAAAGAGTGTATGACAGTGATATTGCAGCGTAGATAACTTGTCTTTTGCTTTTCATCTTGGCAATATGCCAGTTATGTTACCTGGCTATATAGACTCTTAATTTGAAGACCTTACCTGTCACCTTCCTGTGAAAGGACTAAAGGAATCTGAAGTGAAATTTTGCTGGTATTCAGTTTTGATATATATGACACTCAGGTTTTCTAAAGCAATGAGTACAGGTGATACTGAAATACTTCCATTGAGGTTTAATTTCTTAGGCAGCCACATCCCATAGTTTGTAAATATTTTGAGCATCGAAACAGATGATGATATAACTTATAATTAACAGAATTGTTGTGCCACACTTCATGTTGTTAATTACTTGCTGCAATTGGAGCATACCTGTACTTTAGATATTTCCAGTGTACCTGTTTCTGAGTCAGGTTTGGAGAAAAAAAAAAAAAAAATCCTTATGTACTTAGTCAAATTTCTAGGCCAACAGAAATTCTAAGTAAGGTACACATATACTGCCAAAAAATTCTGTTGGGCAGCATCTCTTTCTCCACTGGGGACCCAGAAAAATAACTCTAGCTTTTTTAGGCTGTCTGCAAAGGCAACAATTTGCTATTGTGGTTGTGTTTTATCTTCTCAGGTACAGATGATAAAAATCTAATATGATTTTGCAGAAAGAAAAGAGTTACCAGAACAGCAGGAGATTTCAGATGGCAGGGACATTGAATGGATGGGAAACGACTTTTAGTTTTCCAGAAGGTCACTGAATTTAGAACTTCACTCGGATTGCTGTAATTCATTTCAGACATGGGTCTCTAAGCAGGTTGCTGGCTTCTTGGTAAGGAAGTTAGAGGCTGTGAGAAAAACTTCTGTGATAGATGAGAAAGCCTCAAGGTAAAGTTATTCTCAGTAGCTGTCTGTTAAGAAAATTAAATAGCCGTAATAAGTTCTCCCCACATGTTCTAGAAGGTGGCATGTGGCAAGATTTCTGATTTGTGGAAGAAAAAGCTGTTGCCAAGATTTAAGGTAACCTGGGATTACTCAGAAGTGAGATGTGGGATTTTTCCAGAAGAGAAGTTACAGTCCCTCTGACTTCACGTGTCACCTTTCTCTGCTCCCTCAGTCACTTGTGATGGCAGGTGCTGTTGCTGCTTCTGTTTTCTTGGCACCTCACAAAAGTTTCAGCAATATCCCCATGTTCCTTCTGGGGATTTAGTCCCATGTCAGGTGTAATTTTATTGATGCTCAGGCCTTGATTATGAACCTTTCTGGTGCTCCTTTTTTCCAGCCAGGGGAGAGTCCAGCAGCTCTAGTCCAGATCAATGGGTATACGGTGAGTGCACGTGGCTCAACAGCGCAATAGTTAAAGCCATAATCATACACTGATTTCTTTCTTCTTGCAGGCTGTCCCTGTTCCTGTATTTTCCTTGAAATGTTTACCTTTTTGATAATAGTTAACTAATGGTCATGCTGTGATGCTCTATACTCTCTAGATAGTTATTTGCAGAAGAAGAGTTTTTTCCCAGTGTTGCAGTTGTTCATTTACTCACTTCTATCCAGCGATAGACTTTGAGTCAGTATCATCTTTCCCACTATATCTTCAATTAAGCATGATGTCATGTCCAATTGTGTATGTATTTTATATCTAAATAGTTTTTAGAAGGTGCTAAAGCAATTCTTCAAGCATTTAACAACTTAATAGGTTAATTAAAGGGTTCTATTTTTATCAAATACTTTGTGAAGAAATTATATGGTTATTGAAACCTCCATACCTAATTTGACTGGGTGTGCCCATCACTGGAAAGAAGAATGAAAATTTTAGAGATAAAGAAAAAAAGGAAAAAAAAGAGTGCCACAACAAGGATTATTTGAGCACTCCCAGAGTAATAAATTAATGTTATTCCTTTCTAGGCAATAATTCAGATTTATGCAATTATGTTCTGTGATTTAATAACAGGGGAAAAAAAAAAAAAATTACAGATTTCCGCCTTTCCCCCCCACTCCCCCCCAAGTAATACTATTTTGGATCAAAACTTGCTCAGTATGTGTTTCTGTATCTTTACACAACAAAATATTTGTATTTGGAACCTCTCCGTTTCCTCCTCTAAAAGAAAGATTTTCTTCCTGGCTTCTGTCATTGCTGTTACAATGGATTATTTGTTTTTTCTGGAATAAACATGCACACTTATTTCATAGGTAGTTAGTTCATCTAGACACATTTGAATCTCATTTATTTTTGTTTTAAAGTTGATTTGAAAACAATTTCTTAGTTAAACTGCACAGTAAGGAAGAATGAAAATTTTTTTATTCATAAAAGCTTCACTTGAAAGACTCAAAATATTAATGTATTAATTGACTTTTGTCACCTGGGGATACAGAACTATTCTAACACTGTAATATAGCTCTGACAGTGTCTTAATTTAGTGGTGTAGAGTTATTTTCAGATATTATTACGTGGGAATCCGGTAGCATAAAGTTGTCAGTGCATCCGTACAAAGTTCATGTGGCAAGTCCTCACATTTGTAGTACTGAGTGGTAGAACTATAGAAATAGCTATTGAAATGTTTGCCTTTTTTTTTTTTTAATTGATCTAATTAAAACTGTGTGGTTAGAACCTCAAAATGACAAGTGTGTTGTCATCATCAAATGTTGCATCTGACAGAAAGTTTGCAACCATGTTTGTATATATATCTAATATAATACACACTGTAACATTTGTGGTTTTACATGGATTGGTGTGAAATCTGAAGTTGTTAATAGATTTTCTTCCCACATCCAGCTAGAGCTATGTACCACTCCAGTCGCTTTTGGCAGCATATTTCTCAATTTTCACATCAGCATAGGTACTGATTTGTCCCAAGTTGCAGCAAGGAGACTGTAGGTTTTGACCTGTAATAGTAATACAAGGTGTTATTAAAAACAAACAGAAGTTGTAAAATTTGCTAACATGCTGTGATAAGATATGAACTATTTTTTTTCCAGAAATATGAAGAAAAAATCAAAATACAGAAGGTATTAATCTCTGACTGCCCCAAGGAATGGGCAAGCACTGTGGGGGCCAGCAGCCAAGGCAGTAGGGGCAATCTCCCTGGCCCTCCTGGGCACCTGCCCTCTGTGTTCCTGGCTGGTCTCCTGGTACGGTTTTCTTGGCCCCCATTGTCTCTGTGATGCCTTCCCTTTGCCTGCTGCCAACTGAGGATTCCTGCCGATCTTCTTGTTAAAGATTTTCTTCCTGGTACCCTCTGTGAGGGAAGGAAATTTTCATTAACATCAGGTGTAGAGGCCCAAGTTGGCAGGATGTAAGGGTTAGTTGCTTGTTCCAGGTATCACAGACAATGAGTAAAAAATGCCTGAATTCCTCACTTCTGAGCTCTGAATGCATACTCTGACATAAGACCACCTTTCCTCCGTGCTGGACTGACAACTCACTGCTCTTGAGAGCAATGCTTCAAAACTTAATTAAGGCAGTACTAATAGGTAGCCTTTTCTAGCTTCCAACAACAGCTACATTAAGTAAAAGAAATCAACAGAAAGCAAGCTCTTAGTGAGAGTAACACCTGGCTCATTATGAACAAGAATACCATCCTTATGTTGAATTACATCGTCTTGGACCTGCATTTTCTTTTTCTGTTTTATAGTATCTTATGATAAATTATTATTCCTCTTATTTTGCACTTTCTGGCAGGTGAGTGTTTATAGATTCTGTGCAAGAATGATTTTCTGGCCGCTAAGCTCATTTGCTTTATTGTGCATGTAAGGCAGACTAATATACCAGCAAAGGGGACGTTGGTAACGTTGAGACAAAGATTAATTTATTAAACAACAATTTAATACTTCAAATATAGAAAAGTTAAGTGTATAATTCATCTTGATTCAACTCTTCAGGTAAAACTCAGCCCTTCAGGTAGTTCACCTTGTTGCATTAGAAAAATAAACCCAAAACTAGTCATCTTGCTTTCTTGAAAAAAAATCTTACAGGTGATACAGGAGTAATGAAAATCAGAAAGTATCATACAGTGTTTGTATATTGGATAGTCTTGGATCCTAATAACATGTGCTGTATGAACATTGTGTGCCAGTTTTATCGGAATGCCCGTGGAGACTATACCATTTTCAGTAATATTTTAGAAAAATTATGGGAGGGAAAAAATGTGGAGGCCTTTTGTTCTCTTCTTATACCTTCCTTGTCATTCGTTTTCTTTTTTTTTTTTTCCTGCTCTTGACTCTTCACTTTAAATCAGTGTACAGATGCCTCAAATTGTTAGGGATTGCAAACTGCAAATAGTTTGATTTTTTTTCATCTCTGTCCACTAGCTCATATATCCTGCAGCAGGACATATTGTAGAGCTGAAACTGTGTGTTGTAAGCATCTCTAAGAACTGGGCTACAGCAAGGTTACTGGAGTATGTGAACAAGTTTGTGGAGCCCAAGAGATATGCATTTTTGTTTCATATATTAGGAGAAAATTTTCTCTGTTCGGGGGGTGTTTCAGGAAAAATGTACACAGACTACAACAGGAAAACGAATTGTACAAATTGTGTACGCAGTATTTGAAGGCACACTGATTAACCTGCACGGTTAATATGTTATTCTGTTATTGTAATTATTGATGGTATTGAAGAGATAACAAAGTTCTTTGATTTTATAGAAGTAATGAATACTGTCTTTCTCTTTAATTATTTCCCAGCTACATCATCTTATTGCTTTCATTTTTGAAGAACTGTGCTATAGGAAGAAAGCAGAGAAGATTCATACACATTTAAACCTTCAAGTGTAAATTTATTTAACTTTTTAAAAAAATTGATTATGCAGTTACAAAAAATTCTTTCTGGCTATTTCTTATTGTAGTATTTGCTCGTATTTCATATGACTGTGGTGTTGTGGGGTTTTTTGTTTGTTTTGGGAGTTGTTTGGTTTTGGCTTTTGGTTGGTTTTTTTGTTTGTTTGGTTCTTGTGTTTTTTGTTGTTGTTTGTTTGTTTTTTACTGCAGAAACTTCAGTTTCTGGGGAAAAAAAAAATCAAACAAGAGAATTAGCTTTTCCTTGGAAGCCAGGATGCAAAATGGGTAATGTTGTTGTTACTGACTGTAAACGGATTGACAAAGAGTAGGTTGCTGCTTTATCCTTGCTGTCCAGAGAAGCAAGGTATCTGCTGTTACCATCAGTTCTCCTTTTCAAGGCATATTTAAGATGCAAAGTGTGAAAAAGACAAAATAGTTGTTTATGGTCTGTTTAGGTGTTATGTAAGTCTTCAGATGGTACTTTCAATGCTGCTTCCATTTTGGTAAGACTCCCATGCTAATGTGCACAGGAACCTGCTGCTTTTTGAATGAAGGAGGTCACAATATAAACTTCATAATCTTTCACATTTTCCCTCTATTGGTTCCTCCCTCTTTACCTTTGCTCAGCCAAGGCCCTACAAAGCTCTTACATTAAGCTAGAAAAAGATTTGCTTTTTTACCTTAAAATTATTTTCACTCTTTTATTCTATTAAAAACAAAGGATCAAAAATACTTGTTGTAAGAAAATCATCAGTTTTGATAAAATCGTATGCAGTTGCCAAGTTCATCATCCTATTTCATTTTAGGGTGAACATAGAATATCGGACATGAATAAAACATGCTTTTGACACTCATACTTCAAGAGGCTATGTGATACAACAGTCGTATTTCCCAGCTACCTTTCACAACAGGTGTATTTAGTTTTGCAGATATCAGGAGCTACAAAACTGTTTGTTTTCTGCTATGTCCTTTTTTCCTGATCCTCCCTGTTAGCTTTTAGATCTCTAGCACCTGTGCAGTTAGACAAGCATACCTGCTAGCAATTTTAGCCTCTGCAGAGATTTCCACCTATACATGTCAGCTCTTATCTGTCCCCTGTTCTCTCTCTGCTTTTGCTAAGAGCAGAGCGTGTTGAACATGATATTAAGTGCAGAATCACTTTCAAGGTTGGGAATCAGTGCCATAACTGGAGGGATCATGCCTAGAACTCCTGGTTCTAGAAGCTTGAGACACTTCATGCTGGGTTCCTGGTTTAAAGGCTCTGCAAGTTCTTTTGTGTGTCTGTGAAAGGAAGAGGACAGAGTACCTCAGTACACCAATCTGTTACCTCCAACTTGTATAAGATATTACTAGTAGTGTCATAAAACTGATATACTTTGAAAGGTCAGGAATCCAGAAAGATATGTAATGGGGTCATTAAAAGTTCATCTGCAATTGTTTACTGCTCAGATTTAGTCTAGAGGAACAGGAAGAGACCGGGTTTAAGAGCCTCTTCTCCTTCCAAACCAAGTCAAGCCTAACTTTTGAAAACATTGTTCAAGGGAAAACATTTTGAATAGTCATTATGATATTGTTGCTGTTGTATTTCTATGTTGGAAACCACAATGCCGTTAAAATGGTGAACAGTGGAAAACAGGATGTGATTCCATGTTGACACACAATGGCCTGTTAGTACAATTTAACCCAAAGTGGCTATGTGTACGTGTTGATACTTCTATTAAAGTAGCTAGGGCTAGGCCGGTTGATGCTTTGTGAACAGGTTTATGCTGACAGAGAGTTGATACTTAGTATTTGAGAAGTTTCAGAGTGGTATAGATGATAAAAGACTGATGCTAAAGTTTTCAGACAAAAGCTCCTGTCTGAAATGGGAAATCCTACAGCAGTATTTTTACTTGTATTTATCAACTATAAACACAGGCTTTGTCTACATTGGCATGAGTGGTATTCTGAGAAGAGAACATTAATATTATATCCTCGTATGGATCAGTAGTTCTGGGGCTAATATGTGTGCTAAAGAAAAAAGTAGTATGGAAATTCAACAGCACAAGAAAAACATTTTCAATGGAAAGACCAAAGTTGTGCATTCCTTTATTCATACAGACATAACTTATCAGGGTTTATACATGAAATCCCAGGTATTAGTCACAGTGTTATTCAGCAGCTGCAATCTGAAGTCTTACAGTAACTTGTGTGATCAAATGTGTAGAAGAACCCTGAGGTTATTGATGACTCCAGTCACACCTCCATCTGCTGTCCTGTTATTGCTTCACACCCTCTATCGCATTTGTGTATTCTACATGGTATCTCCTTCTGGAAGGCAGTGTTTGAGGAATTAATTCTTCAAAAGATTTTTTTTTGTTAATTCTTTTTCAAAAAGATCTTTGATTACTACAACAATATAAATAAATGAAAATAATGATTAAATTAACTTCTGCTGGTTTAAGATGTATTAAGTAACACATGGTTAGAAGTTTTTTAGATAGTCTGGTAAAACTGATGTCTTTCTTGATTTTGATCTGGAAAAAGATTATTTCATATATGAACTATCTTGAATTAAAACATGGGTCTTTAAAATGTTCTGTTTGTTATCTATGCAACAAGTACATATCTAATACTGCAGAAGTGGTTTTGAGGGGACAAATGACATCATAAATGAAATGTCCATAAATAATATGGCCAACAGTATGTATTCTTAGCCTGAGAATAATGCGGTGTATTCTTCTGCCTAAGAGGTGAGAGGAATGAATATGTTTTTGTATTATGAATGCTATAAGGTAAGATGTTACTCAACGCATTGTGAAAGTGCTGTCTGGATGATCGAGTAGTGAGGTGGACTGTGAACTGGCTGAAGGAAAGAAGCCAGGGAGTCATGGTCAATGGGGCAGAGTCTAGTTGGAGGCCTGTATCTGGTGAAGTGCCTCAAGGGTCAGTACTGGGATCAGTACTATTCAGTATATTCATCAATTAATTGGATGAGGGAATAGAGAGTACTATCAGTAAGTTTGCTTGTACTATCAGTAAGTTGCCAAACTGGGAGGAGTGGCTGACACGCCAGAAGGCTGTGCTGCCATCCAGTAAAACCTGGACAGGCTGGAGATTTGGGCGGGGAAAAATTTAATGAAATATTATAAGGACAAGTGTAGAGTCTTGCATGTGGACAGGAACAACCCCAGGTTCTGGTATAAGTTGGGGAATGACCTATTAGAGAGCAGTGTAGGGGAAAGGGACCTGAGGGTCCTGGTGGACAGCAGGATAACCATGAGCCAGCACTGTGCCCTTGTGGCCAGGAAGGCCAATGGCATCCTGGGGTGTATTAGAAGGGGCGTGATTAGTAGGTCAAGAGAGGTTCTCCTTCACCTCTATTCTGACTCTCTTTCCCTTCTAGTCTGCGCTGGTGAGACCACATCTGGAATATTGTGTCCATGTCTGGGCCCTTCAGTTCAAGAAGGACAGGGAACTGCTGGAGAGAGTCCAGCACAAAGATGATTAAGGGAGTGGAGCATCTCTCTTATGAGGAAAGGCTGAGGGAGCTGGGTCTCTTTAGCTTGGAGAAGACTGAGGGGTGACCTTATTAATGTTTACAAATATATAAAGGGTGAGTGTCACGAGGATGGAGCCAGGGTCTTCTTGGTGACAACCAGTGGTAAGACAAGGGGTAATGGGTGCAAACTGGGAACACAAAAGGTTCCACTTAAATTTGAGAAGAAACTTCTTCTCAGTGAGGGTAACAGAACACTGGAACAGGCTGCCCAGGGGGCTTTTGGAGTCTCCTTCTCTGGAGACATTCAAAACCTGCTTGCAGGCCTTGCTGTGTAAGCAGCTGTTCCTGCTGCGGTGGGAGGACTGGACTAGATGATTTTTCGAGGTCCCTTCCAATCCCTAACATTCTGTGATTCTGTGAACTCAGTATTGCCTTAGAAGCCTCTAAATGGGAAATCAAAATCACATCTTATTAGTATGAGAGATGATCTTCTGCTTTTAGATGATTAAACCTTATCTTCAGCAGATTCTGTTGCACTGATGTAAACCTGATATTTCCTCCTGCAATTCCTGAACATTGTGTGTCATTAAGGTCTAATAGCATATACTTTGTTCTTGCTCAGCACGAGAGAATGCTTTTACTATGTTAACATCTATTTGACTTGCAGAGACTTCTTACCGTGAAAAGTTCATTTGGTGCAAGTGAACTGAGAGGATCTTCTCAATGTAACACCCATTACTGGGTTCCCGCGATTGGATATAGGTCACATTCACCTAGTGCAACTCTGCAGCTATATCTGGGATTAATTTGGACCTTAATAAGCATGTGGAAAGATGTTGCTAGCACTCACAAAAGGCATTTGGGACTCAGAAATGTTCCATGTTATTACAAGCAACTAAAAACTAATGGGGGGGGGGGCTGTAGGGAGTGTTCAGACTGTTGTTCAACAAAAGGTAGTTTGGGCTGGTTTTTTCCTAAATTTTTCTTCTTTACCCACCAGCAGTTAACATGAATACTAAAGATAATTTGAAAATATCTAAAGCTTCTAAAATATGTGCTGTAAACTCTGGCTGCTGCTGCAAAAGTTAATACTGCATAGATTTTTCCTTTAAAGATCATTTCTTGATAGCTTTTGTTTTTATTTAGGTAACGATGAAACTGGAAAATCACACTTGCTCTACCAAACTCCTTTACTGTTTATGCTAACATTTTTTTGCTCTGGGTTCTGAATAAAGCAAACACAATCTGGCAGTTTTAAGATTTTTGTACTTGCCTGTGTCACTGGTAAAATGCCCATAAAATGAGAAATATGCTTAAACAATTCAACAGTGCCACCATGTTTGCTAGTATTTGAAAGCACATTGTAACCTCTTTACCTGGGATAAATGACGGTGCTGAAATCTAATGAAATTGTGTGTCCATGATGAGTTGTACTTTTAGCCAGCAACTTCAGTGTTTGTTTTCTGGTGAATGACTCTAAGATCATTTTTTTTATTATGCTATTTTTCTGTGGATTAAAAGTGTAAATCTGAGTAGGTAGCCTGGCTCAGCTGACATCTTGTATTCTGTAAAGCTGAAATTCTTTTTGTGCAGAGACTGAATACTTAAGTTTCATATTATCAGCAGCTGAACAAGCCTTATGTTGACCCTTTGCACAGGGATGAACGTTGTCTAAGGAAAAAAGGGGAGTAAAAGTCACAGAAGTGTCACATATTCTGCCTACAGTAACTTCACATGGAACGTAGAATCAGAATACGTTCAATCTGTTCTGTGAGGAGGAGGAAAGATGCTGGAAGAGTGAAATGAGATTATAAAATTTATATCAGTGCTAAAATGGGAATGTGACCCTTATTCTTTTTGCTAAAGATATGTGGAAATGTTAAGCAGCAAACAGACTTAAAGTGCTCATTTCAGTCATGTGTGAACACATATTAGATAATTAAAGTGCAATGAAAACAAAATGGGTGGTGTACATTGGACAGCTTTGATAAAACCCAGTTCTCATTCCCACTGACAGGAGACTGAGACATGCAATCACTTAAGCCAGATAGTAAATACATCTTATGACCATCTTGTATATGTGACACTGCTATTGCCCTGAATGTCTGTAGTGATTTTGGTATTTGCAGATTGGTTTGTCTTAACTTGCCCTCTTTCCCCCAGAACTTCTATCTTGTCCCTACTATCCATATAAAACACATTGATACCAATATTAATATATATATATATATACACATATATATGAATAAAAAAAAAACCAGTTTCTTGATTGTTCTCTATGTATTACCATTTTTTGTTTTAATTGCTTTGTTGGCATGAAACAGAGACCCATTCAATGAGGAGTACCCAACTTGACATAAAATGTCCAAAAACTCATTAATCCTTCCATTTATTTTTAAGGTAAGCATCAGAAGGAACTACAGTCAATACCAAAGGTCACCTCACATTAAAAATATTCTCATGAGCCTAAAAATTCAGGCATTTATCTATTATGCAGTTATTACTGATGAAACGTAGGACAGAAGTCCAAACATAAATTTGCATGAGCAGCTTGCAGTGCTCCTCTGGCATTGATAGGATGTTCAAGATACACAAATTATCAGACAGATACCAACAGAATATAACAAATAAGGAGACAGCAGTGCTCATTAATACACTTCTAATGTATAGTACTATTGAAACAAACTTCTGCAAATCAATACTGTTACGGTTCAGTAGAGACATCTTTGTGAAACAAGTAATTAAGCAATGTCACTGGCATAAATAATGATAAAGATGTTGTGAACAGATAGAAAGATTAGGCAAGGGGAAGGTGCTGTCAGGTGCTGCTGGGCTGCAGCAGCAAGAAAATTGTTTTCTTTTAAGAAACTGAAGTTAAAAGCATCTTATAACACCCAGGCTTTTCTTGTTGTGGTGGTTTGTCGGTTGTTTTTTGTTGTTGTTGTTTGTTTGGGGTTTTTTTGGGTTTTGTTGTTGTTTTTTAACTCTAAACTACCTCCTTTACCCAAATGTGCAATACAAATGAAATGCTTTTACAGCTATGGTTAAATGCAACAAGACCTTCCGGGAAAGTGAAGAGAACATTAAAAACGTAATTTAATAATCCATTTTAAAAATTGAACCTAGTCTTGCACTTTGCTTCATGTCAGACTTGTGCTGAGCTCCATTTCAGTTCTGCGTTGCAGATGCAGATCACAGGCTTATTCAGTACCGTGCACACAGGCAGCGGCATCAGAGCTCAAACTCGTCAGTTTTGGGTAGGAGGAATTACTCATGCTTAAAAGTGATTGTTTACCAGTAGCAATCCCAATGGCAGCATGACTTAGTTTTTCAAGCTTTTGGGGGAAGAACAGTTACTAATTGAATGTTGGACTTAGTATAAAATTAAATTCCATCAAAGAGATGAGTTTCGCTATTTTAACGGCTCTACTATTTTTTCAAAATGTTCATAGATGTAACCTATGCCTCCCTATCTTGGAGGTGTGTTGCAGAAAATATCTGAAGTGTCTGGAATCTTGAGTTAAGCTTCAAGAGTTGTAGGAGTATTAGCATCTTTTGTTATGTAAGTAGAATTTAGATGTTGAATTACAGTTGTCTCCAGAATGATTAGGTTTTTGCTATCAAAACTTCAGTGCAATTAAGAATGCCCAATAACTGACAGCTAGGTTTTGCAAAATAACTTAAAGATGGAAATTCTAGGTAGGCTTCCAGGAGAGCTGCTTGTAATAGCAGACCTTTCCCTTTCCTATTTTATCTGTGCTCAGGAAATGAAAACAATTTAGTACCTTTTAGTGTATGCATTTGGGCACTCAAATTGATTTTTGGTGCTGGTGTTTGAGTTACCATTTAGTTTTTACTTGATATTGTCAGATAAAATATTTAAAACTAGTTTTCCTCACGTCAAGTGATAATATCTTGGTTACACAACTGGTTCACTGCTCGGAAAGGTGTGGGGTTTTTTACCTCGGGGTGGTTATAATGCATTAGTTATTCAGAGTCAAAGCTCAGATAGAATATGGCATGTTACTTGCACCACAACATAAATAGATATGGTCATCATCCAGAGGTGTGGAGCAGAGTGAAGACAAGGTCTGTAACAAGTCCCATTGATTAGAGGGCAGAGAGGCATGCACAGTGAAGGTAGTACACCAAACTGCTGGGAGCAAAAGGAGGAGAAACAAAGCAAGGGAATTAGGTACTAATACACTTCTGGGAGTCAGATGACAGTGATATTGATTGAAGTAATTTTTGATTAATATTAATTAGCTTTGCATGTAGAGAAAAAATAGAAGATCAATAAGCATTCCACCCCACCTCTTTCAGAAGTTATGTTAAGATACGGAGCATTAGAATAAGGGAAATTCTCTTCCGACTTAAGAACGTGGTCAAGGTTTCCCTTTAAGAAAGATCCTATGATTCCTGACAGCAGAGTAGATCTTGAGAATAGGGCCTGAATACATTTACAAAGTGGAATCTGGCATATGATAGGAATTGAAGGCATCTTGGGGGGGGGGGTGGGGGGTGGAATCTTTATGAACTTTAAATTGCTTACAAGACCATGGGGACTGTGGATAGCAATTCATGATTTTGATGTACCTGCAGCTGACGGTTGCATTCTGCACAAAAGAAGGTGCTAATTATTTTTATTAAAGTTTCTACTGGTAGTTGAATTTTGAGATGTTCGTCTGGAGCTATATGCCTGAGTATATTATTTTTTTGGTCTTAGTATCTGCAAGCGAACAGAAAGAAACAGAGAAAAGCAGTGGTGTGAGAGCTTTGCACTGTATGGCAGTGTCAGACTTTAAACTTGGCTTCTTCAGCTCTTCTTGTGTCCCTGCTGTATATTACCATCCCAGATCTTAGGTTATCTTGAGAGAAAACCAACCATACATTAACCCCAGCAGCAGCCTTTACAAAATCTGCTTTTCCTCTTTTGCCAAGTTTTCAAACAAAGCTCACAGCTTCACCTAATTCTCCCTTTCAGAATGCTACTTTTTAAAAGTATGTTATGTTTCCTTGTCTCCCAATCTCCACACCGTCACCATTTGCTAATAGTTGTATTCATTGCTGACTCTTGTCACTAGAGAAGAAAAGTATTGGACATTTCATTAGAAAAACAGACTTTTGCAGCCCTAACTATGGAAGCTGTCCTGGGGCCAGTTCAAGGCTTAGACTATACAGGCCCCAAGATATAGAAACACTAAATAATCTTAAAATTTTAGCTTTTCTTTAAAATAAGTAAATTCCTTCTCGTTATTCCTGGCTGTTGTTGAAACCTTTATAAATAACACTTAACAATGCAGTGGTGAAATATCTTTGGATTTTTAAGGTAACATGACCACAAAAAAGATTCTGGGGGGTCTGAATTGCTTCATATGTGTGTTTGCACACACATGAATTGCTTCATGTGATTGCAGGTCATCCAGCCCTTGGTGCTGGTTAACATAGCTGATATATCATATGCTCAGTTGAATTTTTATAGCAGTGAGAAACTTGGATGTGTATCAGTCTCTACTCCAAGAACTATGTGAGAGGAAGGTAATGATTTTGATGTACTTAATGCTTCACTTTGCTTTAATCCTGGCTCAATGTGGCTTCTGACATGAGGTGCAAGCCATGGCACAGACTAGAATTGTACCCTGTGAAAAGCAGACAACAGCACAGTCCTGTTATCCTGCAAAGTCTCATTCTGTGAGGTGATCTTTCATCTTCCAAGGAGCAGGGTATGTTAACTTGGAAACGGGGTGAGCGAGGCAGCATTCTAACACACTTGTATATTCTTCTGGTATTAAAGCTGGTTTTTAGTATCTTTTCACAAGAGTGTCTCCACAGCATTGTATCTATTTGACATGATCAAATAGAAACTGCTTTACATTCAAGCCTGTTCTTCAGTCCAAGGCACTGTGAGATTCCTATATATCTCTTTGATTTTAGCCTATGTTACTTACCGCATGCCTAATACAGCTAAATGATTGGATTTGCCAGTCTAAATGATACTTGTTTCCTCTCTGGCCTCAAAACAGACTGCAGACCAAAGGGCACATACTCAGTTTGGCGAGACCTTTAGGGCAACTTTTGTGGTGCATAATAGTAGAAAATGAAAATACTTTACCTAACCTGGATGGGCACACATGATGTGGATTAGCGATAGATCAGTATCTGAAGATATGAATTAATTCTTCCTGTTGGAGACAATGATTTTGAGAACAGAAGTGCCTTTCTTTGACAACAGAGGAATGCTTGGCAGCTGGATAGTTTAGATAGACATCTTGCTTTAAAATGGTTAAAGTTAAATGAGCTGTGTCTTGCCCTATGTGCCAATTTTTTATTGCAGCTCTGGGTAGAGACTCCCATGTAGCACTTCAGAACTACTTCTAATTTTTTATTCCTGTAGCATGTTGTTATATCTCCTGTCACAAGAAATACAAAATGTAAGTTGTTGTTATATGTTATACTAGCTGTAGAAAGAAACAGGATTCACACAAATGCTACTTACTGCCTGGTAGGGCACATGAACGCATGTATATGTATATATTTGAAAACCAATAGTCAAAGTTTCTGTGATAAGGTGCACACAATTGTAAAATTCTTGGCACATTAGTTACTTAGAATTGGATGAAACATAGTTGGCTTTTTTCTTCTCTCACAAACCCTTTTCTCTGTTGCAAATCTTACTTAACTGGTAAGCATTTAACCAGGATGGCTGCTTTATTGGGACATCTCCCAGGAAACCGATTTAGCCTAATGGCAGTGAATGACAATGACTGCTGTTTAATTGGGATATTATTAGCCAAAATTCAGCTTATATGAAAAGTAGTTGGCCAGTGCGGCGAGGTTAAGTAGTGTTTAACCAGTTCTTAAATAGGCCTATAAGCCTAAGTTCTCCTCTCTAAAGAGGAACTAGCTGGATTTATTTAATACATTTAAAAATGTGAAGTGGATATTATTTCATCTTGTTCTTCTGTTAATATGTGACAGCTTAATGCATGTGTTCATTTTTTAGAAAACAGATTTTAAGTGGGGCAGTGTCCTGTACATCTACAGGACAACCTGGAGCCTGAAAATGGCCAGCACTGCACAATGGCTTTGAGTTCTCATTGCTTTTTGACTCTCCCTCTTAGGGGCTCTTAGTGCCATATTAGTGAGGATAAATTTTAAATGTATTTTTTGCATCATAGGGAAGGATGCAGCTGAGAACTGGTAGCAAGCAGTAATATCTTAGCACAGCTGGTTCCCTACTTGAAGGAGGAATACACAGATTAAACAAGAGAGTTGCAGACTGCAACTGGATGGTTCAGCCAGTGGCACTATCCCTAACGGGAGCCCAGGAGGTTTCTAGCAGCATAGCAGGAACATACCCACTTAGTTAGGGATTTAGTAGTTACTAATGATAAGTGGAGAAAATCTAGATGAAGTGTACTGGTTTCTGGTTGAATATTTTCCATGTTAGTTTAACTCTGTAAAATTGATGGAAGTTCTCTGCATTACCTCCAGTGGCTGTATCACATAAAAGACTGGGCTTGTGCATGAAAATCCTTGATGCCTACCTCCATTAATGTCAACTTAACCATTCTTTGTTCTAGTTTTCGAATCATAATTTTCTAACACCAGAGTTCTCACCTTTCACTTCTCTTCCACTTGAATTCCTGTGCTCACCCCCACAACAGAGCAATAAAGGCACATTCCTTTTGCTTTGTTTGTATTTGGACTCTGAGGTATTTAATTCTTAAATTCAGTTTCTGAAGCAGTTCTTATTTAATATTGGATCATGCTAACGTTTCTGCCCCATTAAATCAAGGACTTTTATTAACCAACTATTGTCATTAGTTAGTGGAGCATTTTTTTTATCCCTTCCTTCTCTGCTGGTGCCTGGGATATGGGGACCCTTTCCCAGTGTTGTGTTGCTGTTCCCCTGGGGAAGGGAGCCTGCCCTGCTTCTGGCCCTCCCTGCTACAGGAGGGCTTCACAGGGCAAGAAACAGCCCACCATGTTAGAAAAATGCTTTGGGGAGCTGCTCATCACGACAGTTACCCAAGAGGAGACACATTGGTGATGCACTATGGACCAGTGTGGTGTGTCCCGTGTGCCTGGTGTTCTGCAGAGCCCTCTGAAGGTGGTATCTGTTTCAGGGTTATCCACAGCTGGCAAGGACTACACTGTGATGCAGCAGGTCTTTTCCAGTTTTATGTTTCCATGAAAATCCAGCCAAGGTATACTGTAGCTAAGAAAATGTGGGGATCCCATGGTATGAACTCATCTTGTTTCCACTCCGGAGGAAATTTAGTGCAGCTTTTCCCAATGCCAGACACCTACTTTTGCTGGAAATGCTAAGTGCAATTTCTGAGACTTTCAGAAACTGAATCTTGGAGACAGGGTGATTACAATTAACTTCATGCACACAGTTTTAAAATATATCATAGAGTATAATTAACAGTGAAAAATATTCCGATATCCAGTTCTGTTGTTCAATAAAAATGTTCTGTTGTACAGATAATTTTCAAAGTCTCTTTCACTAGAAAACTGTGAAAAGGTGTCATAGAGATGTTTTTTAGCCAAAATGTATACTTGAAGCTTTGAGCTAAAAATATTTTTCTAGCATTTCTGGGTTTTGTCGGTTGCTGGTGGTGGCATTGTTGGGTTTGGGGTTTTGTTTGTTTGTTTTTTTGATTTTTTTGTTGTTGGTTTGTGGGGTTTTTTGTTTGTTTGGTGTTTTGTGTTTGTTTGGTTTTTTTTAAACCCTATACATAGTTAATTTATAAAGTCAGGAAGGCATGAAAACTAAATCTGTGTGAACTTTCATACCAACTGACTAGCTAATTTTAACAACAAGTCATATTAAGCCTCAATTTCAGTTCTTCTAGAAAGCAACCCTGATTACAGGGCTATTACAAGGTGTTTTAGTTAATACAGAGCTGAGTTTGCAACCTTTGGTGCTTTCTGATTTAAACTGTTTTCTAATGACAAGGCTGATTTGGTTCTGTTTTCTTCCATCACGTTGGTCTGTCGGAACAGTCGTTTCCTGCTAAATTGATAGATAAAATAAATATAATTAAGATGCCCCTGCATCCACCCCCCCCCTTTTTTTTTCCCTATTTACTTTCTGGAATAATGGCATTACCGTTGGAATAAAATAATACTCAAGTAGTGTAAGTGGGATAAGGATCTGGTCTAAAGTACTTGCTATAACACAAGATCATATTTGAGTAGGGAGGGCATAACCACAAAGCTCAATGTTTAGATAAAGACTGCTTAAATGTAAAAGCAAGTCTAAAGATCATTTAATAGTTTTTGTTTAAGACAATTTGAGTTGGGTGTGCTTGTATACAAAAAACACTCTCCAAGTCCTAAACTTATGATTGTGCTTCTCTACTGTTGCAAATCTTCCATTTTTTATAAATTAATTAAAGATTTATCAGACTAGCAGCAGACTGAAAGGTTTAGTTACTCAGGGCCTTTGCCTGAGCAATAGGGGATGTGAATATTGCTTACATGGGTATGTGTTCCAGGGCAAAGGTGGGTGAAAATACCATAAAGGAAGAACTAGATGAATTTGGGGACTGTAATAATGGAAATGAAAATGTAATTTGGTTGTATAAAATGCAAATTCATGGCCTTTGAAAGTAACAATAGGGATTTCTGCTCTAAATGTGAAGCTCATCAGCTGAAAGTGGTGGAGGGAGGGGAGGTCTTTGTGTACTCTTTCATGGAATGCCTATTGGGCACTAATGAGACAGAGCTGTAAGACAAATAAACGTGATCCTTCACGATACTATGAAAAGATGTTCTATTCCCAACTGAGAAAAGGAAATAATAATGCTGTTGTACAAAGTTATGTAGTGACACTCCACAGAAAAGCTTACTGCAATTCTGGTTCTCCAGAACAGTTTCAGAAGATGAGTTCAAATGGGAACAGCTAAAGAAAAGGCCTAGTAATGAGAATGGGGGGCTTGTCATCCAAAAAGACTAAAAATGTGCAACTCTTGGACCTCTGATAGACTTCTAGAAAGTGGTTGCTTTTTCAGCTTTTGTTTTGTTATGCTGAGAATGAAATGATCTATTTAAGCTCAGAACAAATGGATGTTCTAGTAAAGGATAGATGTTTGGCTGAGAAGTTAGTTAAGAGATTCTCCAGCAGCTTTCCAGTAAATGTAATGGGAGTCTATCTACAGACTCTAAATGGTTTTAAAAATAGAGCTGGTTCAGTTTGTAAGTGTAATATGGTGAGGTGGCTGGGGTCATAAAGACAATGTGATACTGGACCTATGGGATGCTTCAGCAGGAATGAATATTTGGCAAGCCCCAATGTCCTCAAGGGTGATAACTCCACAGAGAAAGGGACTTGACTGTCCACACCCCCTTGTTCTCCTCCAGCCAAGCCTCTCAATGCAGCACAGACATCCTGAGAGTCACAATTGATTGAATAAAGCAATCCTACTCCTGTCCCCTGGCTGTTTTGCTTGTGCCGGTGTCAATGCTTGTTCAGTCCCACGCAAGGTCCATCTAAGGTGCAGAACTGAAAGATAGTTAAGCTTGTAAAAAAACCTGTGTTTTGGGGAGGGTGTTTTCTGCATGGGTGATTCACATCCATGAATCCTCTGATAGTGGAGAAAAGTGGTGTTGATGCAGAGGGTGCATATCAGAGTATGTAGTGAAGAGGGAGAGAGAGCTGAGCCATTAGGCCATTTTACTTGTGCATTTTCAGTTGAAAAGATGCTATTAATTCTGTTTGGACAAACTTTCTAGGAAAAGAACAAGCTAAAATATATTTACCTCTTTACACCCTTTTTTCCCCATTGCACTATTTTTCTTCTAATAGTGGCAGCTGAAGCTCAAGATTCAAGGGCAGATCTCCAAGCTGTTAACGCTGGCCCAGGAGAGGGGCATGGTTTAACATGTGCTTCTGCCTTTAGTGTTTCTTGGTGGTTACTACACTTCAAGCAGGTGGCCATAGTGAATCTCATTCTACAGTATTCTTTGGAAAGATCAGTTTGTAACCTATTCTGATGGTTTTAAAAGTATTGTAGAGTGGTATTTTCAATATCTTAAGTATTACTTTTAATTTAAGTTCTTTATCTGCAATTGTGATCACACAAGTGAGGTATTAGATTAGAGTTTATGGATTCTAATACACAGCTTTTACTGGTTGGGCAGAAGTGCCAGTAATATAACTTGTGAGACCAGCAATAAAGAAATAATGTATTGGGAAGTGTGTGTCAGCTTCTGAGTAAGGGACAGAATACATGCAAGCTGTGGAGTTGACCGTGAAAGGTACTGAATTCCTCGTGAGAGGCAATTGTTTAGCAATTCTCAGGAGAATATTGGCAAGTTACAGGAGGGCAGTTAGGGACAAGGAGAGAAATAGAAACATCATTTGCTTGTCAATAATAATGGTGTGTTTATTCATAATTACAGGAAGATGTAGAAATGGACTAAATAAGAAAACACATGAGCAAGCAGGTTAAATGGAAAGAACTAATTCAGTAACTATTTATATATTCATATAGCTATGAGTGTGACAGATTAAGGGCTTGGAAAAGATCAATTTAGTTTAGCTTCAGGGTACTGTTAAACAATGTTTCAGATACAGCTTAGGAAAAAAAAAAAAAGTATTTGAGAATAGTTCTTATCTTATCTCTTGGAAAGTCCTTTTTGATTCCAAGTATGTTTAAGTATATAGTAACTATGTATATTCTATCTGTATAATTATATGTCTGTATAAAGTTACATGTAAAACATATATGTGTTTATGTATAAATTATGCAATAGCAAGAGAACTGCATACGTATAGGCATTGTTGTATATGGTGGTGTCTGCTTCAGACCAGAGGGCATTTACAACAATCTCCTTAGAGCTGTTCCTGTGCTCAAGATTGCCCTTGCTCAGATGGCACACATAATACTTTCTTGCCATGCCTCTGTATTTTCACTGTTGTGGGACTCATAGTAATGTGCCTGTAGCTAGTACAGACCCCCACTGATGCCTTCTCCCCAACTTTTTATCTACCTTCATGTAAGACCTCCTGTTGCAAACCTGAAACATGAATAAGGAAAGGTATTGAGGAGCATGGATGTGGATCTGCAGACAGCTCCTGCTGGAGAAGGAGACAGGTGCTGCTGAGGAGTGCTGTGGCAAAGGGCCTCTGTTCCCTGTGCTTCCCCCTCTGCTCCCGGGACAACAATGATGCAGGAGGAGGGATGGTGGAGATTTGCACTACCAAAATATACGTATCGCTTCAAATTGAGCCTTTTAGGAGAAAAGCTATGAAGTGGGACCAACCACTAGATGGAGACATGTCCATGTAGACTGTACAGGTGTAGTGTACCATAACTTTTCCAAACTGTTCCAGTAAGACTGACACATAATGTTCTGGTTAGAGTAGAGAGCAAGAGAAAAATCCATAAAATTGTGTGTTTATATGCACTTGCTCTTTCCTATTGAATGATAAAGTTTAGTAACTTACAGTGATGCATGTATTGTACAATGCAGGAGATGGTACAGTGATAAGTGCTCTATTAAGTCAAATATAATGAAAAGCCTTAAGCAGATAACTAATGCAGTGTCATTTTGGTAAATATTCTTATTTCCTTTTAATAACAATAGTGCTGGATGTGGATGTTTTTTTGGAGATGGGAACATGGTCAGGTTTATTTTCAATACAGTTAACAGAGTGACATACCATTGTAACATATCACTTTGTAGACTTTGTAAACAGAATGGTTACAGAAACACTCAAGATAGCAAAGTCAAGCACCCAAAAGTTAGGAAATACAATAATTAAGGCTTGCATATCAAGAATAAAGAACAAGTTACAGACTCATTTGTTGTAGCACTATGGTGTGGTCTCTAACCAGAGTCTCACCATTAGTCTTGGTGTCTCTGCTTTATTCAGTGTGCTATTGGGAAATGCTCACAGAGTGATCAGTCTTCAATATTTTATCTCACTCTAACTGTGCACGGTGTGGCCCCAGCCAGCTCTGCTGAAAGACAGTGATGTGAAAGCTTCAGAAATCTTTTTACCTTTGTGCATCCTCTGTGAAATGAATGGCATTATCCCCACATTATAGAGAAGGGAGAAACACGAGGAGAAGTACCTGCTGAATACAGGTACCTAATACGTCTTTATTTTTCAGGCAAATAAGAACACTCTCAGAGCCATGGAGATACTTTTATCTATGACTGCATGCATATCTGTGACTTGCAATTGCAAATCATCCCTCCAAATACCCTGGCTCCTTCATACCAAGTATTTTAAGCACTACATCAGATAAGGCAGAAGTTCTGTGAAATACATCTTGCATCATGTGACACTGACTTATCCTTCCTACTGGTCAAATTAATTTCCTATTTTTCTCCTTGCCATTGACAACCTCAGTTTTGTGAAATCTGTGCCACCTTATCTCTCAAAGGATTTTATTGACAGTTGATGAATTCAGCATAGCAGACATCTTTTCCTAGAACACTAGTCGCTATTGAAATGGCAGTTACATCTGTTTGCCATCTATATTGTCCCAAAATGAATATTACTTGGTTTGAAGTAAGAAAGGTTATAATGTCCAGTGCTGTTCTCTAAAATGTAAATATAGGCAGCTCTAGAGTGAGGCAAAGCAGAGGATATAGCTGCCTGCCCTAAAGGAGACATTAGGGGAGAGTAAAAGAAATTTCTCAAATATATCCATCATCTTCTAGCAAAAAGTGCTACCTGAAAAAACCTGGAAATTGCTAAGGGAGAGTAATTTGGCTGAATATATTGATTAGGGAGTTTGGAAAGTAATAGTGGAAAGTAGCAAAAGAAAAATCCTGAATTACATTTGAAAAAGAGAGTAAACCGGCTAATTTAAGCCTTTCAGTTGAAAGTGAAGAATTGGAAGTGAGTTACTCAACCTAACACGGGCTTGATGTCTCGTTTTATAAAAATAATGGAAATAGAATTACAGAGACACTGTGAATTCTGATAACAGGCATGTTTTGTGTAACACAATCTTCTGTTTTGGAAAGCTCACAGAGAGAGATACCTTACTTCTTTATTTTGTTTTCTGAACTGTCTAGTTTTGTGGTGAAATAATAAGACTGATTCTTTGAGTCTTTCTCACTAGGGATTGCTCAGATGTTCCATTGTTTTGTGAGTGATGCCAAACTGGAGGTGTTTCTGGTAAAAGCAGGTGCAAGGTTTTATTAAGTAGGTTTTGTATGTGCCTCCCTGCCTGGATTTCTCTTTGAAGATTTTTGAATCGCTAAGGTTGCTTCTCAAATACTTTGGGTGTTTGTGGTTTTGTTTTTTTTTTCTGTCATTATAAGAAATGTACACCAATAGTTCTTGGTTTCTCTGTTTTGTATAACTGTCATTCTCCATTTATCTGAGGGAGGAGCTTCTCTCTTGAAGAGATAATACTTCTTTTGAAAGAGGTATTTCTTATCATGGTTCAGTTAGTTGACTTTTCCTGTATTGCTTGCAGTTCAACTGATGGCAGTATTTTGCAATTACAAACTGTTTTATATGGCTTCTTCCACATAGTATATTGAAAAATGTTTTATTATAATTTATACGAAAACATTACAAAGTCAAAGGCAGGTGCACATCTAATGTGGAACAATTACATACTTACCTTGAAATGGAGCAACTGAAAGTGGCAAAATGAATGAAGCTGACAGTTGGTAGTAGTCTGAGTTTGAAAGAGTTCATAGTGTTTTGGAGTGAAGTTTAAAGTTCAAGACAAACTGAAGCTGATTGTATGCTTAATTATGGAAATAATAATGAAATTGTGTATAAAGCTAAGGCTCGTGATCTTAACAACTGGAATAAACAAGAGTGTTTTCCTATACTGTGCAATATGCAGACCCTACACCTATGAATCTCAACCTACTTGCAAAGGAGACTAAGTATAGTGCTCTCCAGCTGTACATATGCCTGTGTGCACTCAGCATATAGTACCACGAACCTCTACTTTCTAGGAAATAGCTTAACTATTGCCCCAAAATATCAGTGGATTTTTCAAGGAAAACCAAGTGTGAAGTTGATAGTGCTGGCAAATAGATTTGCTCATGATGTTCACTCTTGTTCAAGTGTGGCGCCTCTGTTGAAAAAAAGGGGTATTAAGGTCAATAAACCATCTAATGGCATAGAAATGCAGTAGGAAGATAAAATTCTGCAGATTCTACTGGTAGTGAACAAGCCTCGAAAAATCCTGAGCTTTGGCTTTCCTGCGTCATAAATGTGGCTTCTTATTTTGCACCCCAATCTCTTCACTATCAAGAAAACCTAGGGGAAAAAACCTAGGGAATTACTTTCCCATCAGGACAACGTGATAAGGAACTGCCATCTGCTGGTGGACACACCTGCTCTTGAACTTGTACCATACACAAAAATATCTTTGGATTTGCTGCTATGCATCACCTTGGTATTTCAGACTCTTTCTTTTGAACTTTCAGAAGGTATACTTGTCAAGGAGAGTCCATGGGGAATGCATGTAGCTGTAGGGGATGTAGCAAAATTCCAGTTCTGCTTGCATGGTGTATGGGTACTGGCACTTTGGAAGGTACTGAGAGTTTGTGTCTGAAAATACTTAATGTGTGTGAAAATCTTTTTGCCCTGAAAAGTCCTTCTGAAGCCCAGAGGGCTGGTCATGAGCAGAAGAGCTAATTGTGTCAGTGTCTGTTCATCAGGGCCTGAGGTTGATATGGACTCTGATACACTACTTCTTGCTCCCTGCACCACCCTACCTCCCCATGCTAGGATCATATGAGAAGAAAGCAGAATTCTGATGCATTACTTCACTATTAAGCTTTGAATAAGACCAATGTATTTTAATAATAGCTTCAAATTAACCATCATATTGAATGCTTCTATGATTTTTACCAATTCATTGGATGAACGAAAAATCAGGATGCTGGAAGAACACTACTGCTTAAGTTAGCCTAAAGATTTTTAAACCATTTTAATATTGCCATTTCTATGGCTTTTCTCATGCCCTCGGTTTTAAGGGACTTGTTCACTCAAAGGATTTGAGGGAGTATTTGAAGCCATTAACTCTATATTGAACTTTGTTTCAGGCTTAATTGATAAGGCATATTACAGAATTGTCAATATCTAGGATGTAATGTGCTCAACAAAATCCTCTCTAAAGATGCATGTAGTTTGATGTACACTACTGAAGCAGGAAATGGTGACCTTTTATTAAACAAATAAAAAACATGAAAAATAAGTTTAACTCGTATAGTTTTCTTTTGGAAGCAGGATCAAGTATCAGGATAAACTGCCTTTGAACTTGTATCTGCAGAAAAACCTCGTGATTAGCTATTGTTGATACTGTTGCAATAAGTCAGAAGAGGAGATCTAAGCACTATCTGAGTAGCAAAGGGACTGATATGTTGAGGGTATTTGTGTCTCAGTTCAAGGAAGTATTTAAATTCTTACTATAAAATAGGTCCTCAGGTCTGACTTAGCAAAATGCTTTTCTGAATTGCAACATGCATGGAAAATACTCCACACTGCATATGTAAAGCTACTGAAGGTAGTATGCAGATCATTGTAAACCTATGGCAATTGATGTCTTATTGAAGTATTCCATCATGCCTTCCATGAACACTGCATGTCACAGGAATACCATGGTTAAAAAATAATAAAACATAAACAGTTTTTAGATCTCATTTTGATGTATCTTTATCTACAAAGCTGTGCTACCTTGTGTTTTTGAATACAGCTTTTCAGGGAAAGGTAGCTAAAATATGCAAGTAAAAATGTTTTAAGACTCAAGCAAACATTGTATGTGTCTTTGCATGTTGGACACTTCTAGAATTTTGTTGCCTTGCAATCCATCGTGAGATGACTTGCTTGGTTTTAGTGATGTCAAACACCTGTTTGTAGCCTTAGTTGCCCATGGTATGTTATTTTGAAACACTCACTGCTCAGTAGGGGCCTCCCTCTCCTGATAAAGGCTGTTTTAGTGCAGTTGCACAGTGAAGAAGGATGGAGAAGGCATTTCCTTTTGGTTATTTAAACATAAGTTGTATGTTTGTTTGGAGCTGATCAGGGTCTGTGAATACATTGGAGAAAGCTGCAGCAAAATTAGGAAGCTGATGAGAGAGCTAATACACTGTCTGTCAGGTCTTTCCTGTGGCTTTTCACTCAGTGTTCCCCCCTAACCACACTTGTATCTGCAAAAGCTTTCTCCTTCTCTTTTTATAATGCTCATCTCTTTCTTCCTGTTTTCCACTATACTTAACCATCTCTTTTTTTCCTCTCTCATCCTCTCTTTTTTTCTTTGCTTCATTATAATGGTCAATCTTTTTATACATGTCCTTTACTTAAACATATGAAGCCAATGCACTTCAAGTGAGTGCATTCTAAGTACGCTATTAAATCAGGGGCAGGATGCACAACTCTGTTTAATTTAGCACTTACATACATTTAATTTTTTTACGAGACTTCTGTGTGCTATATCTCTTAACAGTTTGCAGAATCATGCATGCTTTCGTATGAGAGAAAATTACTCTAAAGTAATTTCATTGGCAGGACAAATGTACAGCAAATTTATCTGTAGAATTGTCCATTTATCTTTTGGCTATTTGACTTAGCTTAATCATTTATTTGTTACTATTCGTCCAGAATACTGACTCCATTTTGCTTTGTGCAGTGATAATACATGGTCTGACCAAAGCCTACTGAAGCTAGTGGAAAGACTCATTACTTCTGTAGCTTTTAGATCCAACTTGTAATATACATAGAGGCCCAGATGATAAAGGATAGCTTTTGAAAATCTACAGCAAGAGCGACACATTGTGCAGCCTTAATACTGGATTGCCATAAAACTTCAAGAACCCACTTTTTGCCTTTTACTTTTTGTAAATTAGAGCTATTTTTATTGCACCTATAGGTTTTAAAAAATGCAATTATTCTTTCCACTCTTAAAGAAAGAGGTTAGCACACTCTGAAGTTAACAAGATCGCTATGCTAATTATTCCTTCTGTTATTTCCGTTTATAAAGGTCTACATCTTTTTATTGATACTGCTGCTGTTGCTTGCAGGGTCATTTTCAGGAACTTATTCTGATTCAGTCTACAGATACGTTATTGAAATACATATGTAATGGGCCTTCTCAGACAATAAGTGTCATGCCAGGATGACAGAATTGGATCTGGTTAAGTTTGCTCCCCATACTAAAAATACTTCATAAATTATCTTTTCAGATCATTTCTCTCTGTCAAATATGATAGGAAACTTTCCAAGACAGAAATTTGAGCTAAATACCCAAACCCATAAATTTTCAAGTGTTTACATCCTTTGGGCTTACTTACACGATCCTACCTTTCATTCCTGTGATGAACAGCAGTGGACACAGAGCAGGGAGCTGGGAATTTTCAGTGTGGTTCAGGGAATTCCGTAAGCCAAACACAGACAAACTGGGAGGCTTGTAACTGCACTTCCACATCAGTATGAAACTGCGAAAATCAGTAGGTTGCTTTCCAGAGATGCTGAGCATGGCGCATTCTCCATTTTCATCATGGAAGAAAAAGTATCTTGTAAACAAAGCACTCTAGATTTGGAGCAGGACTCTGGAAAATGTAAAACCAAAGATGTAGCAGAAAAATACAGTGAGCTGTACTGGACCCTTCCAACGCCACGGTGAGGAGTAGCCCTGTCATTGCCTGACACCAAACCTGAATTATGCTTAATATTTTTAACAGTGAATATTTCTAATGTTTTTTTGACCTGGAATACCTCAACCCAGTGTGGAGTATGAAGGCTAAAAAAAGGCAGAAAACTTGATTGTGATGTGAGTTAGTGAAAAATAGAAACTTGTACTTGCCTTTGCAATGGGCACAAAGTTTCCAGCCAGTTATCAGAGATCTCTGACCTGAGGTTACAGGAGAAACTTTGCTGTGATTAAAAGATAATTTGGAAAAGAAAATAAAAATAAAAACAACAACAATAACAAAAAAAAAAAAAATTCAAACTCTTTGGAGTCCTCCATGCTGGTTGACCCCATATAAGCTTTCAATTACTTGGTTGTGTAGAGACCTCAAAAATTGGTGCTATTTCCCTTCAGCCTATTCTTTTATACAGCTTCAGCAAATGTAAAGCAGCTTTTTCCAAGAGCCAAGTGTTATTAATTTCTTTCCTGGTTGTTAAGAGTTAGCATGACCCCTGTGCTCTGCTGTGATTCTATTAGCGAGATGAGGAATGGACACTGCAGCAGAAACTCCAGTTGTTTGGCTGCCTGCTTAAGGCCGGTGCCTTCCCTGCCCAAGCATCAGCTGACTCATTTGCTCCCCACCCCAATTTGAGCTGCTTCAGCACTTTCAGTTTATATTCCAAAAGACTAACTTTCACCTCTGTGAACGGTCTGTAGGTGATTGCTGCAGGAACTTGGAGGCAATTCAGCCATTCTTAGCCAGTTACTTTGCTTATTTCCAGTTCTTATAGAATAAGTTTTTAAGTATATCAAGCACATTGAGAGTATTTCCCTGTTTGGAGTGCCAAACTGGAGGGACCGGGTTCACGCTTGATCCCTGGTACCAGTCAGATTGTATAGGTATTTATCTGTTCTCTGCATGTTTGAGGTATGGTATAGTTTATCATATTCAGGAAATGCATCTTTGAAGTTGATTGCTGTCACTTTTTCTTTAATTCCTGATTTCTCTGGTTTTGTCTTCTGTTGTTAACATTAAAGTAGATCCTGTCAAAACAGTAATTTACTTGAAGATAGACTGTGTTGTCACAAAATTTTCCATCCTAGAGTGTTGGTAGCTGCTGTGTGTAGACCGGTCGCTATTACCAAGTAACAGAGCTAACCTTTATTGTAGAGTCAGGATAGCTATATTTGTAAACCATCTACAACAGGTAGCCCTGATATACTTTCTTTAATAGGATTTCATCATGTTTCTATGAGCAGCTGAAATAAATCACTTTAAAAAAAGTGCCATATCACATTAAATGAGGTTATGTGCAGTTATCTTCTGTCATGTGAAATAATTCACAGTCTCACAAAATGCAAGCTAGGAAGCCACCCCCAGGCGTTTTAAGATTCCATCTCCCCCGCGCCCCCCCCCCCCCCCCCCCCCCCCCACCCCAGCTTTAAAATACTGGAAATAGCAATTTAAAGATAATCCATAGTCCTGTATGACAGAATCTGGTACAGATTTTTTCTTCCTTAAGCCTGATCCTGCCATCTTTATTAATATCAGAAAAATATGCTTACTTGGAAGAACTTTAGTGAATTCTTTTCAAGTTGTTTTTTATGAGGATACCTTAATATTTCTTCACGTAAAACAAATTTTTTTGTGTGTAGTATAATTTTTTATTTTTTAAGTTTAACTGCATCTTTTAGCAAATATCAGGACTGAATGACTGAACTAATGTTATTGTTAAGACTATTATATGGGTACACAAAACTATCATAAATCTCAATTTATTAGAGACTATTAAGCATTCTCTTATAACTGTCTCATTGAATTGTCAATACTGTGTTCAGCAGAAGATTAAATGTATATGTTTTATGTCTCAGAAAATTTAAAGTAGGCAAAAATGCATGTAATGGAATCTGTCTGTGCATGCTTGACCTCTGAAAGCAAAGAAAATATTCCAGACTTTAGGGTGCTCAGTCCTTTTTTCTTCCATCAACTCTGAAACTGGCAAGTTTTGGAAGTAGTGATTTGATGCACTGCCAGTCCCACTGCCATCCTTGCCATGGGCTGTATGCTGCACCCAGAGTGTGGGATCCCATCTGATAAACAGCAAAATGATTATAGTTCATTTCCAACTGCCTGAAACTGTTTTTGCTGAATTTTTTACAAGTACTTAATACTCTTCAAGAAATTGAATTGGGCTTGCAGACTAAACACAAATCATAAAATAAAGTATATTGCAATGAATATTTTGATGAGTTCTATGTGGAAGTTTTTGAAAATGTCAATATTTCAAAACATTGCTAAAATGACCTCTGGCTAAACTTAGCATAAGCTGCTTCTATGTTCTGTAAAACACAGGTTTCCTGCTTTAGTTGTTACTAAGTATGAATTATCCTGAGAAGAGGCAGGAAATGCTGGTGTGTTAAGGTACATGTAAATGCATATTTTGTTAGGCACAAATGTAATCTTGTCGCAGCATTATCTAGATAGATATTTTCAAACTTATTTCTCTGTATACATAGTAAATGTCTATTTTAAATTTTGAGAATATGTGCAGCCACTATAGTTCTAAAACTGTGCATACCCATGTGTATGAATGTATTTAAAAGTGATAAGAAAGAAGTTTTTAATATTATCTTAGCAGATTAGTTCTAATACTCAAAACATAGGCATCCTTAATGTCTTTTTGGCCTGAATAGATCTGAAGCCGGTCCATTAGTTCCAAAAAGAATTCTCAAAAGGTTAGAAATGTAAGAAAAGAATACACCATAATTAAAAGGTGTAGAAAGATGAGTACACTATTTTTCACGCATGGTAGACCCATTGTGGGATATCAACAAAGTGCATGAGGAAACAGGGCATGATAACTTCAATGAAAACAACCATGAAATGTGATTTCAAATATTTCAAATGAGGATAAACCACTCAATACATGTGGCTTAATAGAATGTAATTGTTTTAATCAGTCTTTGACATACGCAGTCATTAACTACACAGATAAGTTCTACCTTGTTTAACAGGACACTAATCCCACAGCTATGTAGCAGTTTGTGGAAACTGTGTAGTATTCGAAGGGTAGTATCAGTTTTCTTATTCCCCAAAGCCTCATTATGGAGAGAGAAGGATAGTTACTGGTTCAAGAAGTTTCTTTGATTTTTATGTGTAAGAGTTTAAACTGGTGTATCACAGTACTTCAGCAGTTCTCACATTCACAAAAACAGACTGTCCTTCAGACATCTGAGGCCCATTTCAGAAGCATTTTACTTTGCCGTTTCACCAACAGAAATTACTGAAGGACACAAATCTATCTACTTTCTCCTGTACACAGAAAAAGCCTCCCAGGCAGAGGTTTCAGTTCAGCACATTCATTACCTTTTAATTGCTTCTAAATTGCATTGTGACCTGCCGCATCAATAGCCGAATCTAACAGAAACTAGCACAATCTGAGCATATGTGTTGTTAAAAGCTTAACAGGCAGTTGTTTTGCTGCTGGACTGCTTAAAGGACATTGCATGAAGGACAATGTCATTTGGGGATGTTTTTCAATAGCATATCGTTAATGTTGTTTGGAAGTGGCTTTAAATATCAGCTTGTTTATATGCCAGAAACATTTCTTTTGGCTAATGGGCAGCACAGAACCTTGTTATATCACTATCAGATGTGAATGCATGTTTTAACTTTTACTTCTCTCTGACTAAAGGTAAAAGTTTTAGTGTCAGCTGTGGCATGTAAGAGATTCCATGGAAAATGTACTTGCATGCAAAGTCACAACTGAATAAAGCATTACATTGAAGATTCTAAGCCATGGTATAAAAAACACCCTTGGAGAAAAGATAAGCTCAAATACGTTTTAGGCTGAGCCACAGCAGGCACGATGCCATAAAAGGTAAGCTGTCATACTAGCTACCACAGAAGCTAAGGTATAAAAATCATTGCTCCCTTGGAAGACTTATTCAAAGCTATTTTGCAATCACTTAGAGAATATAACCACACCATCCTGCCTGCTAATAATTTCAGCCAGCTAGTATGTGTTATTTGTTTGCTTATTCCTCCCTGCCACTAAAAATGTACAATTACTGTGGGCCTAAGTGTGGTGTTTGCTCTGTAATGGAAGTGCCCGTTTCCTTTCCTTCACCCTTTACATTTAGTAATGCATGTGTAAAGGGCAAGTGCAGCTGTTGCACCTTTACAATTTTTTTGGAGGATGCTCCTTGTATCTTTTTTTACGGTAAGAGTGTTTGGTTAACAGCAAAGAACAGCACTATTTTTTAAACAGCAGCTTCCTTTGAAATTGCCCTACTTAAAGGATTATATCTGTTATAATAGCATAACACCAATGACTTTTGTCCACTACAAAGACTGCTGTGGCTTCATTCCAGTAAGACATTTTCCACTTTAGAGCCAGGCATCATCTGGATGGCCTCACAGGCTGCACCAGTCTCTGTAATAGGGACACTGGAGGCAGACTCAAAGGAAGGTGATTCAGCTCTATCCCTAAACAGTTTTTCTGTTGGCTAATATACACTAATATATACAAATATTTAGATCATTCTTGTGCTGTTTTCAAGTTTTAAGACCAGTGTTCTTTTGAATTCTTTCATCACAACAGGCTTTTCCAAGCATGCTGGGAATGTTAGAAATCTTAGATGCCCTTGAACTGCAAGAATATCGCCCAATCCCTCCTAGGTTACAGGGTGTTTTCTCTTCTACTATGGTATGAGAGAAACATCTGGAGATGATGAAGTCCTCGAAGTGGCACATGGAGTAAACTGTCAGTGCTAAAAATGAGGAGAAATAGCAACAGGTTTCTGTGCAGTGATTCTTGGTGGATGGAAACACCAGAGACCCATCGAGAGGCACATTATGTGTTTACTGCAGGACAGGAGGATACTGCTTCCAAGTAGAGGTCAGGTTCTCAGATTGTACTCCAGTTTAGCAGCACGATGTTTCAGGTTGTGTTCTTAATTTCATGTAGTCATTTGAATGTAGATGCCTGTTAGGGTACTGCAAGATAAGCATGAAGGGTATTGCAGCTGCAAAAGATTTTGCTTTCTTTTGGATTACATCTACCTGAGCTATTGCTGAACCTCAAATGTCTGTGAGGCATTCAGGAAATGTTGCAGACTGAAATTAAATGTTTGGCTGGAAATCATATAGGAGACTACTGTTGCCTTTTGTTTAGAGACATTAACAAAATTATTAAGTTAATTAGATTCACATATAAAGAAAAATGCTGCCTGAAAGTCTGTAGTTGCAGTTCAGTAAGTGATCAGACCACATGGTTATTCTCTTAAATTCTGACTTTAAAAGCATAATATCTATCAAAAATGAAGTGTTGCTTCAAAGCTATCTTCAAATTTATCATAAAGGTGAGTAAATAGATTATTCACAAGCACTAGCCTGGTTAAAGCAAAGTATTAGAAATACTAACTTTATATTTATCAGCTGCTTCCCTTTCAAAAGCATTTTGCTTTTTGCTGCATTAAAAAAAGAAGCCCACATTTTCACTCTGTGCCCCAGAAAGCTCTCTTAGTACAAAATATCTCTTAGACTAATGCATTTCAATAGAGTTCAATGGAGTATTTCAATGAAAGGTCTATCCCTATTTTTCTCCCCATGGAATAGCTTTCATATGTTGACAGATGTGATCTACTGCAATGTTATAAAAATGTCTGAAATAAAATATAAGTTTTTGTTCTCCCTGAGCTGCGCAAAAGTTGACTGAACTTGCTAAATAAAATCCTAAAGCAAACCTGAATACCAGTGTCTTAATTTCAAAAGCTCGATGAGTCACTCCAGGCTCAGGCTTTTGCAGGAATTAATCATTGCACTGTGGATCTCCAGTGTTCTCAATAAGCACCATATGATGTTTGAAGCAAGGGCTCAGTGGAGCTCACTATCGGCCTCTGGTTCTGCCTGCAGGAAGCCAGCTGGGTGCAAATGAGCTCAGACTTGAAGCCACATCTCCCTGACTGCCCTTCCTGAGCAGCAGGAACATGTGATTGTCTCTACCTGTTCATTTGTGCACACTCTTGGACCTATTGGTTTTCCTAATGAGGCATGGGTCACTAAAAGTAAAGCTTACATAGCGGAGTTTAGGCACAACACTCCACTATGTTAGCTTTACTTGTGCCTAAACACTGGGTATCTATTGGGGATGGTAAACACAGCAGAGCTAACAATTCACAATTGTCAAAGTCCTCTGGAAAAAAATAGTTCAGACCTTTTGCTTTAGAAACATTTGCTACACGTAAAAGAGACCATTTCCTCTAAGTTTCCAAGTGTTATTTTTTCTATAAATCTGTTCCATCTTCCATGTAATGAAAACTGTTCTCAGTCACCTAAGGCTCTCTGGCTGCTTTTGCAATTGTCACTGCATGAGCTGAATAAGTTGCTCAATATGTGCCAGGCCTAGGTTAGCATTGCAGCTCACATGCTGACTCCTCTGTACCACTCTTGCAGAGTAAAAAAGTGTATACTTGCCCATCAGACACAGTGCCATTGAAGGGATTTTCTTGCTTTTGTGCACCTGTCCCAGCTCTTGGCAAAGGGACAGGGAAGAGGGAAACTGCCTTGCAGTAAGAGGATGTGAAGTGGTGTCGAGTCCCCTCAGGCAAGGACAAACCTCTAAACTCTTTGGTAACAAACAGCTTTAAGTTGCAGTAGGACCAGTGTAAAAGAGCTGCCTTGCTGACACTGCCAGTTTCTTCAGACTGGGGCTCAGAGGGGCTTTCACTTAATGCAAGTTAGGCTTGTTTTTTACCTTCTAACAGTTAGAGAGGTGACATCCTTTTTCCAAGGTCACACAGGAAGATAAAGGGAACCTGGAAAGAGAACTCAGGTGTCCTGGCTCTCATTCCTGTACATTAGTCTCAAAACATCTTTTCCATCTTTGCTGTACACATTTATCTCTTTTTGCTTCTACACTGCTGGTGGGTTTTTTGCTGTACTATGCAAACTGCCAAGCTTGAAAACACAGTGTGGTAGGTAATGAATGGTATTTCTTTTCTTGCAAGTACTAGATATGTATAGTATAACCATATTAACACTGACAAGCTAACTTTTATGATTGGTAAATAAATCTTGAAGACTAAGTCCTAAGTAAAGTTAATATCTGCCACACAGGCTCTAACGGAGGGAATAAACTACTACTCTTTGAAATAGTTTTAGTCTTTGTAGGACTGTGAATGTTTACCCTGTAATTTCTTATCAGAAAACATTAATGGAAAGGCCGAAGATATTAAAACAGGCTGAAATCTCCCATATTTTTCTTCCTAAGATACTGAAATCTTTGTATCTTTTTAAAATCTGAAATGGAAATGAGATTATATATAGGCAAGTATTGCATAATGAAATAAGCACACACCAATAAAATAAACTAACTTCACTATGGAATCCTTCCATCCTCAAATTTACTTGAAATAATTTTGTTTATAACCTCAGCTGAGATGTGGTTTAATGATGACATCATACAATTTAAGAACTAAGTTCTGTGGTGCCAATGGTGTTTGGTGTGAAAAATGTAAGAAATTACTCTGCATATGAAGTAAATGGAAAAAAGGATGCTAAAACAGAGCCAGAAGAAAATTTTGAATTGTGCCCATCACTGAATCAACTCTGCTTCTTAAGATCCGTATGTTACAGTAGATCATAAATATTGCAGATTGTTCTGAGCCAACCTCGAAGTGCTCTATAAAAGCACCTCAGAAAGCCTCCTGTCCTAGCAGTGACAAGGTGAGGTTGAACATATGCTGGTAGATAAAGTAAGCTCCTGTAATCCTGGGGATATCAGGGGTTAAGATGATCCCCTATCCTAATTATAGTAGCCTCTAGGCTGCTCAATTTTATGCTCAGCTGCCAGTGTTCTCAAGAGTCCACTTGGAAAGTGAGGTTTTCTAGGGCATAGTGAAGTATAATTACACCTGTGAAGGAAATGGGGGTCGCATTTGCAGCAGTGTTATGTTACCTGGGGACCATCTTATGCTGGGGAGGTTCTGGGGGGATTACTAGATTTTGGTGGAATTGGAAGATGAGATTTTTCATTCTGTGAGAGCTTTGAGAGTTAAAATATCCATTAAAAATATCTTTACTCTGTAAGACCTTGCAACTCCACACAACCATATAAGAAAGAAAAAGGAAAGCTGGGAAGCTCAAGTGACTTTCTCTCTTTGTGATGGTCTCCCAGCTCCAAACATATTTATTTGTTCTTTTTTTCGAAGTCTACATTGGTCCTAGTCCATCTAGTCTTTGGAACTGTTACTCATGTTTTTGTTATTCAAGGAACATAGTAAGAAAACCAATGCTGCTGGGAGATCACAGCTAATAACACCATAAAACAGCTGGATATAGCTGTATAGGTCCAGCAGCTTCAGTCCAGGTACAGTCAGCTTTGCCTGCCCTCTTATACAGCATGCATCCTAATGCATCATAACACATATTTGCTAATTGGTTTCATAGCTTTTTCACTTGCTGCTTCTACCAATCATTTTTTCTTACTGTGCTCCAGGCTGTTTTCTCTGATTTTGTGTCTTGCTGTGTAACCTTGGGAAGGGCACGAACATTGTAAATTTTGAAATTAGATTTGAAATTAGGTTTCTTAGTGAGCTTTTTTTTTTTTTTCCCCCACTCACTGTAGTCTTGCAAGAAAATCACCTTTGGGCTTTTACTAAAATTGTTTGGCTTCTGAAACACTGGGTGATAACTAGTACATTCTATTGTTATTTCTTTACAGTTGCAACAAAATTGTTTGTAAATATAAGAACAGTTTGCTTGTGACCTCTTTAGAGTTAAAAGGATGAAGAAGAGTTTGATTATCTCATCTGCTAAAAGTCCCAATATTCCACTTGAATACATATTTCCAGGAGAGTAAGACGTGGTTGGAGAGTTAGAAATGGCCCCATGGGTTGTGGGAAAGTGCAACTGGAGGGGTGCCCTGGACAATAGAATCTATTCTCTAGTCTCTTCTGGTGATTTTTTGATAATTACACTTATTTACTCTGAGAGCTGTCTAGATTCTTTCTGTGGACATCCAATATGCTGTTAGCTAAGACAAGTGAGATTATCTGTTGTTTGGGGATGTACTTTCTTTTCTCTACACAATATTGTCAGAGCCTAAATAGCTAACGTCTACTGCATGCTTATGTTTAAGTAGCTGCAGGTAGGAGAAGTGAAACCCATTCCCAGAAACAAATTTTGTGTCTGAGGAGGAACTTCTAAATTCATTTGAGATAAATACTGATTGAATAGAAACATGTCAAAAGGTTAATTAAAAAAAACAACAACAACAACCACCACCAAAAAAAAAAACAAACCCAAAACAAAACCCAAAAAGTCCAAACCTTCAACATAAAGCTCTTTACTTAAAAAAAAAAAAAAAGTAGCTAAAAAAATCCTGTTTGGGAGATTACTGAAAACAAATCCATGAAATAATTAGTGAAAATTAATCTCCAAGTCAAATATGTGGAGATTTCACTGCTTGGATACCGATAGGATGGTCTAAGTGTCTGCTGACTTCAGTGGATTTGCGAAGACTTGTGCAGGCAACTGGGCTAGAGCTGTAGCTTCAAACCCTTATCAGCCAATCAGAACATGGTTCTTTGACTAAAGTAGCATCTCAAAAAAAAAAATTAAACAGTCCTGTGTGTACAGAGAAACGAAGGACAGAATATATTACTTGGTCCTCATGTTGTTTTAATAATATTATAGCTATTAAATTTTTACACAGTCAAGATAGTGCTTTATATTTTGGGTAGTTAAGCTTTTTAATTTTAGAATTGGTAGGGAATTTTATTGTGTAATAAAATTTTGTCTAGCTCCGTATTTGCTGAGAGTTAGGATCCAAATAGAAAAAGGTCATAAAAACTTAAGTAATTCAAGCCTATTATCTTGTGCTTATAACCTCATACCACCCCAGGAAAGAAACTCATTATTGATTGCACCTAAGGCTTAGGATAAAGTACGTCTCTATATAGTTAATTGTACCCCACGGTACTGCATCATTTCTGCTGTGGCAAGCTCAATTTAGTTTTGTGAAAGTATTACCCGGTAAGATTTGCAGCTAGGTCTAATAGACACCCATTAATTAGGTGACCACAGGAAATGTGGAGCTGCCCAGCTGGGAAATGGAACTTTGTAATGAGTAATGTTTAGATATGTCAGTATTGATGGCATCTCAGCATTTATTGATAGGTACCAGGGAAGTAATCTCAAATAATCATTTTAAAAGGTTCACCTGAACTTGTGTTTTTCATTGTAGATAGGTTAAAAATGGCTAGTTCAGGATCAGATCCTGATCTCTTTCAGGTCATTGCAACACAGAAGTTTGGAGACTGAACCTTCCTTGTTTACATCTCATTATGTACCAGTAGTAGAATGGCGGATAAAAACAGTGTTTGAAAATAGAAAAGACTTGTCAGCCTGTATCTGTCTCATTGCAACAATAAACTTGTTTACGTAGTAGTACCCAGTTGTCTGGATGAGCTCAGCCCACATGCTTTTGTAAAGAGGCAGAAACCACAGTGTTTTGTAGGGGCAGCTAAGCTTCCTCTCTGACAGCCCTTACTTATCATGAGAATTGCTGTGTTTAAGTACCATTTTAGCAACAAATCTGTATTTCTACTGTTCTTCCTGCAAAGTGGCTTGAAACTAAATGCAATGTATCACTCACTAGGGCTGTGTTAAAGTAGTGCCTTCACTTCCGGAGTATATGGCCTCCAAGGAGATGCCAAAAATCTCCTAATTCTTTCAAGTAAGTTCTCTAAAACCATAGTGTACTAAGGACTACCTTGAACAAAGGACTTAATTGTTATGAAGTTTATTTTTTAAGCATGATTAGAGTTAGCAATATTGAAACAATGTCTGTAGTAAGCATCCAAATTGCTCTTTGAAATAAGCAATCCGTTGTACCTTTGTCTTTATAGAACAGAACACTGATAAACTGGAGGTGTTTAACATTTCAGATTGCTTCTTTAGACTTTGTCCTTCTCAGAGTTTTCAAGTGTTCTGTGTAACTGTAAATTACTTTGTCCCTTGTTCTGCTTAAAATAAGTTATATAATAAAAAATATTGCCAAGAAAATGGTTGCAAATGTTGTCTTTAATATTGCATCTAGTCTTCTTCAGCATGTTAAATTATTTTTTGGGCTCTCAGATTAATTAGTGCTATATCAAGCTATTCAGAATAAAAGTAAACTGGGTGGAATTTGCAGAACTGTATTTTTGATCAGTGGATGGTTTCCATAGAAAGCCCACACTACAGCAGAAGATTCTTGTGTGTGCATGTGGCAGTATTCGAAGAAAAACAAGGCCGTGTGAAAACCAATTCTCAGATTTATAGGTTAAAAAAAACCCAAACAAACAAACAAACAACCCCACATCTAAAGGTCTGCTTTGCTGCAAGCATCAGTTAAAAGCTCCCAGTTCTAATTCATCTAGCACTCACAAGCGGAAAAACACTACTCTCACCAGAGTCAAATATTATCATTGTCCAGAGCAACACCTACAGCTCATATATCATTTCACTGAACTGAGTGACTTATGGTCCATGTTGTATTATTTTCCAGGATGATTAAACAATGAGGCAAGAACATGAAATAATTAAGAAATTAAGGTGGCGTATAGCTACAATGATTTAATTGTTTAATGGAATAGTGATGCGATTTATATATTCTTAATTGGAGGAAACTCTAAGCTGGAAATAAAATGTAGCATTTTAGCTGGCTGACTGATTTCTACAGTCAATCCATGTGTACAAAATTTTACCTTAGCTTATTGATTATGTAGCTGAAATACCTATCACATGGAACATTAATTTTTGTCCAAGAAATATTCAAAGAAACTTCAAAAGTGCTAATGAAAGTTCCCCACAGATATGTACTTTTTAAGTCAGTGCATTCATTTTTTAGTTTAGTGATTCTGTTTCTGCACATTTAACCTTTACTATCTTTCACTTTATAATCTCAGTATTAATTCTTCACTAATTCTGCTTTTAAACAACTCTATCCACGCTTGCAGACTACATAGGTAATTTTCTTAGAAATGAGTTTGTCAGTGAAGCAAGAAGAAAGGTCTTGTAGATTAGAGAAAAAGAATGTTTTATAGCCTGTTGGTAACACCTTTGAATTTGGATCTTATAGAATAAATGAATTGGATTTTAAGTATTGTTGGAAAACATGGGCTAAGAGAATAGAGAAATAACATGTGAGGATTCCCTAAGTAGTTCCTAAAATCAACTAAAAAGTACAGTTGTTTGCAGAATATAATGAGAGGGCAAGCACATGTTCGGCTTCTCTTGCTATCATCTAGATGCCAACAATGTCTGAAGATGATGACAACGTCTTGTGAGTTGGGTGACTCATACCTGAAACCAGTTAAATATTTCACTCAACACATTGGGGTGTTCTCAAAGACTACTGCACAAATCCTATCCCTGAAAGGGGAAAGAAGTCATCAAAATATATTTAAAATTAATCTTACTGGAACTTTCTTTGAAATGGGAATGCAAATGTTTTTTGAGAGACAATTAAATTAGATACCTATTGATCCCTCAGTATGCCCATGGCATAATTGCGGACATTCCGGTTGATTTCTGGAGGCTGTTTTAGTACAATGCTCGATGCACCCCCATATCTACCTGAGACCCTTTCCACCATTTCTTTCTAATGCATAAAATCCAATGGGGAATGCATCTGCGTAGGAAAAAGTCTGATGATGTTCCTCTTCACTTAGTTGACATCTTGACTGATGAAAATTGTAAATAAGAACGTGCTTGGTTGTTCAGGATCTCTAGAACTGTCATAGTCTTCTGTGATACTTGGCTAGAAGTCTAAAATATTCATTAAAAAGTCGGTAACAAAGAGTCTGCCTAAGAAATTGTGTATTTTCTTTTACTTAGTGAATTATGAAATACTTAATAAAATGCATCATTTTTACAAACCAGCTTGTGGCACCTCCAGCAAATGTATCTGACTAAAAGGTGCCTCAGCAGACAGAAGGAGGCTTCTTAAAACCTCTGTGAGAAAACAAAAATCGAGAGGGGGAAAAATAATATTGTCCCAGCACACTCATTGGTGGTGGCATGCTCTATGCTAGTGTCCCTTTTTTTTTCTTACACTTTATGAAAAAATAAATGAGTAAGCATTAAAATTATAAACAAAATTGGTATTTTGCTGTGTCAGGAAGTATTTATAGTTGCAGATATTTTAAATGAAGCTGTTAAGCAACTTACATTAAATGGGTGAAAAAAATGCTTGCTTTTGAAAAAGCAGATCAAGTGAGAGATAACGCACTATATTTAAAAGTAAAAAATTCTGGTTTTGTCAACATAACTTAATAGAAATAAGTATGTGTTGTGCCCAGTGGAACTTCTGAGTTCTGGAAATTTACTCATGCATTCAGCCTTACACTTCTTGTACTTCTTTCTATTGCACCTCAATTACTTCGCATATTGAAATAGGATTTATGGTTTACTGACAAATTTGAATATATTATGCTAACATATGTGTATAGACAAACCCAGAAAGAATGGTACTGTGCAGATGAAGTGTGCAGCATCAGCATCTGTAAGTGACAAACATGCATGTTTTTACTGTTACTACTAACTTCATTAATATTTCTGAAAGGAGATTAAAATTTCAGATGATGCCACAGATTTCCATAGTAACATGGGACTACTCACTGACATACTGTTGAACTTGAATTTTCCATCTGATGTAATATCTTGCTTAATATGGTTTTCCTTGTTGTCTCATCCAGTTATTTTAGATCGTGCTTCTTAACTGGTCCTTCTAGACCAGCCAGACAACAGCCTGGGTTTCCCCTGTCCTCCTGTCTGGTATCTTTACATGCTTTCTGTTTCAGTGTGGAGTTTCAGCTGCATGCACAGCTATGGGAAGAAACAGGAGGGTGACTGTCAGAGAAGGCAGATCACGGTTTACTTCATGTGTGTTCTGATTCTTTTGTCAGAAGAAGGGTAATAGTAGGGCACACAGATGAGGGGGCTGCAGATCTC
Source organism: Nesoenas mayeri (assembly GCF_963082525.1). NCBI lineage: Eukaryota > Metazoa > Chordata > Aves > Columbiformes > Columbidae > Nesoenas > Nesoenas mayeri. Next base: position 15,124,675 of record NC_137554.1, on the reverse strand, counting down.
CTAATGAAATGCTAGTGATCAAGTGGTTTATGTCACATATCTTTGTGTAGTGTTGTCTTGAAGGCACTTCCCCTTGCATTTAAAGTCTATGCTGCATGGCAATTCACCAAGGTCAGTAACACAGGCATCTTCACCTAATCTGGCATTTGACGTTTTGAAGAAACCAAGAGAGAAGGAATTATAGGGGAGGAACCATTCCTTCTGAAATAAACACCCTCCAAGTTCGTTTGGTGGCCTTTGTCATATGCTGCTTAATGATACTGTGTGGTAGTCAGTGTTTTATTCATATGCATAGCACAGTTGTTCTTGTAGTTTAAATATAATGGCTTCTGGCTTATAGATTTCATGGGATATCCACAAATAGTACTGCATGTGGAACCCAAATGACTGACTTCTCCAGCTGTTGGCAAAATTTGGGCTATGTATAGTGTACAAAAAGTAACATTAAATGAATAGATATGATCTAATGACATTTAGTAAGGCTTAGATTAAACACAAGAGGCTCTTTCTGTAGTAGGCATAATGTAGCTACAGCAGGAATAACTTAAGTATAGCAAAGTCATGTGGAAACAATTATTTTAATAACTTTGCTTTGTCCCATAGGAAAAAAAATAAATAATGCATCCCCTATCTGAGTTACTTCTTTTTTTCTATTTATTCAACAATATCTAATTGATTAAAAGGTATATGTTTCTTTGGTTTCCATAATTCTAAATATTATATTTAATTTCTTTATACCCAATTAGAATTCTAATAGGAAACTCTGCCCTAGAAAGTAAATGCACATCCAGCGTAGTAGGTGATGTCTCTAAGTTTAGATTTTTTTCCTTCAGATTTATAAGTTGACATCTTCAAGTTGGTTCATTATATGCTTTTTGAAATCTTTCAAATGTCCAAAAGGTTTTTTTTCTAATTTGCCACCAGTATGTACAAGTTTATTGACCTGGAAGTTGCTAAATTTTCAACATACTATACTCTTTGAACCTGCTGATCCTATGATCATAATATATACACAAAAGGCAAACACTCTTTCCCTGTTGTAATGTATCAAAAGCCAGAAGAAAAATGGTTTATTTTATGGAAAAATACTAATTCTAGCTGGATGGGTTGTCAGTGGCTTGACTGCTTTCTGGGAACCCTTAGAAATGGTCCCCTACACAAACTGGTCTCTGAGTAGGTATCTGCTCTTACATATTTCTCTACCAATTCTGAAATGCGCAGCAGTATTAATAATTCAGTTGTGATTACTTATACAAGTATGGTGTGACTCATTCAGATTCCACTACTACCTTTGGACAAAGATGCTTAGTTCTTTTACCAAAGTGCTAGTCTTCTCATAATGGCAGCTTCACAGGAAAGAACAAAATTAAGGAAAGCACAAAGCTATTTGACCCACTGACACAGAGCCATGTACATAGAGAATATTACAAGAGACATAATAACTATGTTATTACCAGTGTGAGTAGAGCTTTTGTGGCAGATAGGATCCTGTTGTAATCCTTCCTTACTTTTCTATGTGTATCCAAATCATTTTCAGTAACTGTTGTGATAAGTTAAAGAAAGTAGGAAGCAATTAAACAGCTTCTATTCTCCCTTTCAGCTTGCACTGCAATATTTTATTTCTCAGGTGATACTTTGCTTTAAAGAAATATGATTGACTCACTGCCTTACTAATGACTACCTGTTATGTTTTGTACTGGGATTAGCCAAAATTTGTTTTCCATATTTTGTATTCTCTTGGTAAAGTGGTGGTAGAAGATCTCAGAAGGGGACAGGGATGGAAGGTCTAAGAAAACAAACCAAAAACCACTGGAGGGGTGTGGGGGGGGGGGGGGGGGGGGGTAAGGAATCCTAAGAGCAGAAATCTCCATAGATTTCTTTGTGAATATTTTATTTTTTAATACTGCAGCAATGGTAATGGAAAGTCTTCTGATTCTGCCACTAAGAATAACACTTTCGAATTACAACTTTGTGTAAGAGTCAGCACATTACAATGTACTTCCATTGCTCCTTTTATAAATGGGTCTGGTTGCCACTCTGCAATACGGTCTCATGAACTATGACCTTGCTGCTTCACAACACATTTCCCTGCTGAAATAAGTCAAATAACCTAAATGGTTTCATTTTAGCCAGACTTGCCCAAGTGCTTGTGTTCCTGAGGATGATAGAGACATGAAGATTTCCAGTTAGTAAGCAATAAATTTGAGCATGGAAAATCTGCTAGAGATGCTTTGGTTCTGTTCAAGTGTTGAATTCCAGAAAGATGCAAGAAAAATTTCAGTAGGGGCATCTCTGAGTAGTGTGTGATTTGGCTTTAAATATCAAAATAATCAAGCTTTCCAAACTCTAAATAAGATTCCTGTGAAAGTCAGGACCTTACTAAATTCACAGAAGTAAATTTAGGAGCTAAGCTGTAATTGCATCTCAATAGCCCACAACCAAAAAAAAAAAAACAACCACCACCTTCTAAAAAGTTATTTGTATGAGAAGCCTACTAAAGGGGAGCCTGAGCAGTTTATCTGATTGTGACTAATAAAAAATAAACATGCAAAGGTGGTGGTGAAAGTGCCACTCTGCTTGAATATGAGGAGGAAAACAACCATGTGCAACTAATTCTTTATGCATGCTTTGTTACTCACAGCTGGCTGAAAAATATAGCGAATCTGAAATAAACTTGATGTGGTTTGTATGCTGCTAGCATATGATATGTTTTTAGACAGCAGGTAGGGGAAATCTGGAACATACTTTTCACTTTCTGTACTTCATGACTGTTCAGGCAGTCAGGAGCTGGCTGCTTATTCCTCTGAGCACCTGTGCATGGATGAAGGGCCCATATGTACTTTATAGCTGAGCCAGTATACATCTGCCTTAGGACGAATGCCAGAGCAGGAGTGCAGAGCTGGTGCTGGATCATACACTGGGGAAATGCAACACAACGAGGTTGAAGATGTAATTGTTCAAGCCAGGGATTGCTGAGTATGTTGGGGAGGGCATAAGGATGTGTGCTTGGAGAGTGCAGTTGAAAAGAGTGGAGCACAGTGTACCTGGTTTCTATATGTGTCATCTGACACAGGGCTGGTATCTATAGCTGCCACCACCAGTATATGTTCTGAGCATCACCCATGGCTGGACATAGCCAGTACTCAAGAAAAGCAGGTTTTGGAATCCCCGAGACAACTGATATCCAACCATGGCTCTGAGTGGTTTTCACTAGAAATAAACCTGGTGCTATCAGGTATTGTTGGTTTGTTTCTTTATAAAATGTCTATAAGTTATCCTTCTTCCCTGAATCCAGTAGACGTTTTCCTTAGTGCAGTTTCTAGGCATCCCAGTGCCTCTGGGCTTCATGCTTTTAAATGTTTTCCCTGTGTTTGAAGCTTTCCCCTTAAGTTCCTGTTTTTTTCCCCTGATGCTTTCAGTTCAAACCTACTCAGGTGCCCACTTCTGCATGTGGAATTAGTAATTTGGGAAGTTCTGCTTTTCTCTCACAGTTCTGGCTCTGTTATTGACAAGTAGCTCGATGTCTTTAACGGTAGCATATATTATTTTCTTTATCTCGCTCCATAAAGAAGCTTAATTGTTTTGTTTCAGGCTTTTTATTTAGCCTGAATGACAAGCATACTAACTACACTACAACTTCAAGGTCTGTGATTGCCTATAGATCAAAGATACTTATGATGCCAGCCACTAACACTTTCTAGAAACCGTTGTTTAGTGTGCTGTATATTAATGTTGCTTAGCAAGTGGATATGGAGCAAGCCAGCATGAAGAGATAGTGCTCAGCAGCCCCACCATGGGCCACAAACTGTGGGGTTTGTGAGTGGTTCAGCGGCATCAACTGGGCCAACTTTCAGTGGGTAATAAAGCCCAAAACAATTGCTGTCTTTGTGTGTTCCCATTTAATGTTGCTTCTACAGATACACAAGGATGGCTATTGTATCCTTCAGGTAACTTGTCAAAATCACAGTGGAAACAGTTTCTGACTTGTTATAACTGGAAATAAATAATATTGCTTTTTTCTGAAGAGTATTCTCCATAAGAAGGTATTTCTTATATATCAGTGATTCCTCTGATTCTTTCCATAATACTCAGATCTGTGAGCACTGATCTTGATAACTTTTAATTTGAACAAAAATAGCAGGGAGTTGGCCTACTAGGAAAAGGAAAAATGCTCTGTCTTGCTATTAGTGATTTTTTTTTGCTGGGGCTAAAAAAGCAAAGACGACTCTGCCAAGATTAAAACCTAGCCGTGTAGTTATAACTTTAGTGGAGTTTTCTAGTATCTGGAGTTTTTTGTTGGTTTTGTGGGGATTTGTTTTGGTTTGGGTTTTGGATCTTGGTTTTTTGTGTGTCTGTGTTTTGTTGTTTTAGGTTTTTTTTTTTTTTAAAGAGAGAAAAAAACCTTGTCACTGGAAAACACCCTGAGCAAAAGTGTTGGAATAAATCTGGCTGAAAAGGAAGAGGTACAGCCTGAAACTGTAAACTCTTTAACTCATTTTGGAGGTTTCAGTAAGTCTGTTTGTTAAAAACTGTAAATGTTTTTTTCTAGAAAGAAATTGATTTAGAATTTGGCAAGAACTGTTTGGATGTGGTAGCCAGGGGGAAAAAAAAAAAAAAAAGAAAAGAAAAAAAAAAGAAAAGAAAAGAAAAGCCCTTGCAAATAGTTCAAATTAAAATGATGAGTTGGTGAAATGCGTCAAAAAGCCCTGTTTTTTTGTTTTTTGTTTTTTTTTTAACAGATACTGTACCAGATACCTGAGAAACATGGCAAATCTTTTCTCTTTTTTTCAATTGGAAATATGAAAAGCATTTAAATTGGAAAAATCGAACCTGGAAGGACTTAAATAGAACAGAATGCGAAATATGCAAAGTATATATCAGGAAATAATCAGTAGAACTATAAACCACCAAATTAGTATCCCAGTTATCTGAATAGAAGTAAATAAATCTGGACGATGTATCCTGAAATATATGAGTAATACTAATTCTAATGATAAGGGAATAGAAACTATATCCTAATACAAATTCCAATGTGTATCTTTGGTATTGAGTGTTCCCTAACGTTACAGTGATATCAGCCCTTTTGATTACTGTTCTAAGTAGCTCAGGGAAAGATGGTAATGGGGGTTCTGGTTTATTAACAGTCATCAATGGGAGAACTACAGGACTAAATACCTGGGATTTTGGCTGAGAAGTAGGTTACTTAAGATAGTTCATCTTAGTGTAGATATTTTTGGCTTACTTTTTTGACTCATTTGCCCGAAGAATCATTCAATGCAATATCTTCTCATTCTGGCTGGATGTGTCTTTCTTCTCCCACTCCTCCCAACCCTCTAGGAAAAAAAAAAAAAAAAATAAAATAAATAAATAAAAAAAAATGTGGCCACATTGGAGTTTTAGAATGAGAAACCTGCTGTTACTTATGGCAGTAAGTGCAGGCTCATTTCAGTCAAAGGTTTCTGCAAATATCCTAAATGGAATTCTAGGGAAGGAAAGTGCATCATGAGAAACCGACTTCTTCCTGTTGCGAAAAGGTACATTTTATGTTCCTAACATAAACCTGCTATCTTGTAACTAGCACATACATTTTGGAAATGGGGAGGGAACTGATCTAAATTTTGCATATATTAAGTTTATTCACCAACACATTGTCTTACACATAGGTATGTGTTATATATACATGCTTACCTTTGTGTATGTATGTAGCTCAGGGGCTGAAATTCCAACGCTGATATCAGAAATGATACTATGGAAGCTTTTCCTCTAGTCAGTGCAGTATAAATGGCTTAGCTGATTCAAAACAAATCATTAAATCCTTTCTGCTTTGCATAGTGTGGTTGTTTTTATTCTCTTCCTTCCTTTCTGCCATCTGTCTATAAAACTATTGATTTTCCCAGTATCCTCTGGTTTTTTTGCTGTTGATGCAGTATATCAGTTTCCTGATCTTTGGAGGACACTTATGTACACTGAGACAAAGATTAGTTATAATGATGATGTAAGCAGGAGGATAAAACTGGATTGATCCAATATTGACTACAGTCAGGAGGAATAAATCATAACCTAGAAAAAAGGGATGGGGTCAATAGTTTTGAACCTCTTGCTTTAGTTCATATGATTTTGATACATTTAAGTCTGGTTATTTTTTCACTATGTTACTATTTTATTTACCAGAAATGATATTTACAGGATTAAAATATTGTCAAAGACCTGTTGAATATTTTTATAGAGATAACATTGCTTATTCTAGTATGCAGATTCAAGTAGTTAAAGTCTTCTGGATAGGCTGTACAGCTCTATCAAACCAGTTAAAGAGAAATGATAGATCATGCTCTGCATAACTAAAATAGCCTTATAATTATATAGGCAAAAAATTAAAACAACCAGTTCTTGTGAGGCTTATTTCCAGATTCCTTTCAAAGTTACTTAACAAGTGCTGTTCATTGAAGAACAGGGCAAGCAGGGGTTGATCCTGGTTCAAGGTTCAAATTAGAATGGATGCAATAAATCATCTCTCTGAACAGAAAAGCTATGTTCAATATATTAATCCTTGTGAAGGCTACACAGAAATTAAACATTCCAGTGTAACTCTAGAAAATCAGTCTGTAAATCATATTTCTGGTGCTTCTTGAAAGTACTCTTGCTTATGTAGAAGATATCTTTTTGTGGTGTTTGTCTTGTCTTTTTTTTTTTTTCCCCTATGCAAATATTACGTAAGGGAGAGTTCTCATATGATTGCTCCTGTTATCCTAAGGATAAAAGTCTGGAACATAACTCGGGAGTGCCAATAAATTGCATTCATAAGTGCAGATCATCCTCTTCTGTGTTCTCACATCACACTTTTATTAGCACTTAATCAGTTGGCTTCTTAAAAACAAATCACTGACCTTTTCTCTTTCTAGTACTTTGACAGAACTCAGACAGAACTGCTTATTTCAAAGAAAATATATTTTCTGGTCTGCCTGATTCAGTCCACTCTGCCTGGTGCTGTATGACTATTTGCTTCCTTATTCTCTATTTTGATTCAAGATCTAGGATTTAGTAATTTTTAGTTTCATATAACTACAAATGGGAAAGAAAAAGCTTTGGCAGTCACCACAACTAATAAAGCTCTTGCAGGATTTTTTTAAGTTCTCAGTGATCTCTCTCAGAAAGGTGGATTTGTTAAAGTCAAGTCTTTGTTGCTGGAATTACATGTTAGTTTTGACAGGGATACAGTTCTAAATCCTCAATCTCCACAGAATTATCTAATGGACAGAAATGAACCTGTATCTCATATACCAGTGCAGAGTGCCTTAGGGACTTTCCTTCTTCCATGCATCAGCTCTACTTGAAACAGTCCTGAGTTCATCCTAGTGAGATATAAGAAAACTTTGTGAGACTGAGAGTTTCACATCCAGATTTTTCTTTATTATACTGGCTAGGTACTTACTGTTTTGTGAACACCTTGCTAAACAGTCCTCCTTCACTGACTGTAAGGAAGACAAAGTTTCCCTTCTACTTTCCTCATGTAATTTGGTTAGATTCACCAAACAAAAATGTAAGCATTGATCTTAAGAGTGAATATATATTCACAGACTGTGGTGAAGGGATATGTCTGAAAAATATTAATTTGTTCTCAAAATGTTTATGGAGAGTTTTGACAAATTTTACATTTCTGCAGGAAATCTTAATAGCACCATTGTGCTTAAGTGCTATATTTTTGGAGGACTGAACAGCTTAATCCAAAGCAAAGTTTTCTATGATCTTGAATTACGGAATTGAATAGTTTGTTCCCATAAGATGTTTCTTCCCAGGGTAGTTAATTAGATAACTGGAATTACCACTCAGACTGGGATTTTCCAGAAGAACCTAAGAAAGTTTAAACAGACACTTGGAAAATATTTCAGAGCTGCAGGGCTGGCAGCCTGCTCCCAGACTGGGATCCTGTGCTCTGATTTGCCCCATGGCAAACCCCTACTCTTTTTCCTCATTAATTAAAGAAGTAACATTTTTGAGGGTTTTTTAATCACTTAAGCCTAGCTTTGTTTTCTGTGTTCTAGAACTTTCTACTTCTGAACAAACACAAATGGTTCTCTTGGAAAGAGTGTTAATTTGCAAGTAGCTCTTGGAGAAACTTCTTTTCTTTCTTTTTTTTATTATTATTTTAATCTCAGGAAATCAGCAGTTTCTGAAAGATGGCTGTTTAGAATCTTCTGTGGTTTAATCTAGTTTCTTCCTTTTTTTTGAGAGAGACATCAAAAACCTCCTCCAGCCAGTTGGTTCAAGCACAGATTATTTGGTGGAAAGCCTGGGCACCTTACAACTATTCTCTTAATAGCTGCTTTACTTTTTATTTTGAGAGATTGGGAACATCAGTTTTGATCTTCTTACCTGACTTCTCCTTGATAATGATTTCTCCTCAAAAAAAACCAAAAAAAAACAAAAAAAAAAAAACAAAAAAACTTTTTTCCCCCAGCTAAGAAAAAAAAAATAAAAGAATTTATGTGGAAAATGTTAAAATAGGTGACCGTATGAAACATTTCCTTTTTCAATTTCTAAAATATATGAGTAGGGATGAAAATTCACTTAGTGTACAAAAAACAGTAAGGACAGTCTTGTGTGCTCTGTTTCTCTTTCCAGATTTTATTTCATTTTGACTACACTTTTTCTGACTTACATGCCCTGCCTCAAGTTTGTGCATAGTTATTTCATGAAATGCAGAAAACAGTAAAATCCACCTTATTATCCAACTCTAAGCCTGGCTTTGTGTTTAGTATTAGGGACATCAGCAAAATCCATGCTAGTTCTTAGGAAACTGATTTTTTTGTTAACATGCAGACTAGCCACTTGTATTGCAAATTTATTTTATGGTATTTCATTCAACTAAGTTTAATATACTCTGTCTTTACAACATATTACATGTATCCTTGTTCTTATATGTCCTTAATGTTTTCATTTTTTTTTTACCACATACTGTGAAATCATATGCTATATTCAGTGGATGAAAACTCATTGGAAAGCTGGCTTTTCATATCTCTGGTCAACACAGATTTAATGTAGACTATTATCCACAGCTCTGGTAATTATCTGAAACCTTAGTTACAGTATATTCCTGCCAAAAGGTCAAGATAGTGAATTACTTAACCTGGTACTCTTCTCCTTATGACTTGCAGTACTTACTTTTTTTCATTCTACTCTTAAAATTAAAAAGAAAGGCAAACTGTTTGTGAAAGGCAGGAGCATAGCAGTTAATAAGTCAGAGCTGCCTGCTATAACATGCTAGGAATACTATCTAAAACATAACAATATAGTTATGTGTAGAAATGAAATGCATCCAATTTATTTTCCAAATGAATATGTGAATGAGTTTGATTTTGCTTTGTACACTTAAAGATGTATTTCTGTTTGGTTTGTAACTTACCATGAGAAACTGATGTTTGCAGCTATGAATTTTTCATAATAACCCATGTAAACTTCTCCAAATCATTAGAGATTAGAAAGCAGAAGATATTAGAGGCTGTTGTATGTCTTAAAGCTTTGTTGACCATAATAAGGCTTTTAAAAATATAAGAAACCAGATCAGTTCAACAACATAAGTAATTTTTTTCTAGAATACCATTTAGCAAAATATAAAATGTTGCTCAGTAAAGATCACTTCAATGGTTATGGAGACCTAAATACCCATAGCTCTAACTCAAATAACGAATCACATTCCATAACCAGTTAAAAGCCAAGAATGTGTTACAGGGAGAAGTAGGAAATAAAAATTACTAGTAAATAACATTTAAAACAGCTTTGCTTGATCACACTTTAGTGTTTCTGATTTGGTAAACAGCAGAATTATGTCAATTTGAACTACTGAGTCATTAAAGAAAAGTGGCCTATACAACGCAATTCTAATTACAATCCAGTGTCTGTGCCCCGAAATTTATTGCACCCTTTGCAAGCTTTTTGTTTTCAAAAATAATTAGAGTGATACAAAGCAAATGTGTTTTGATGTTGGGGACCTCGTATTCATAACGTTTGTGGTACCTGGTGCCTGTTTCGTCCTCATGTCTTGCCTAATCCCCAAAAGGACATGTGCATTGTGGCCTGCTGTCATCCTTACACCATGACTTTACCCTCCCTTTCACTTTGCTGTAGCTGTGCTGTCCTCAGAACATTCTCTTCAAGTTTGGTGTTTGTTTTAGGGTTTGTTTGTTTGGTTTGGTTTTGTTCTGTTTTCTTGTTTTGTTGGTTAGCTTTGGGTGGACATAGATGTTGTTTGTGAGTTGGTTTGGTTTCTGGTTTTTTTGTAATGTCGATGTGTTAGTAAGACATTTCTTGGCTTACCATGTTCATCATGTGTTTGCTTTGGAGTTTGCAAACTGGATGGAAAAGACATTTTAGCATTGGGTAATCTTGGAAAATGCTATTGCAGTAACGGTATGTTTTCAGAATTCTAGATAGGCTAATGTTTGACAAACCTGTCTAACCAGCAGTGTGATAATATTTAAATGCTTTAAGGGAAAAGTTTAACATTAGAATGAAAACAACTGTGTGTGGTGTGCATGGCTAATGAGTGCAATTTGCAAATACATATACCAGTTACAAGGTTTAAGAGTAAAATAGTGTATTTTAGGATTTAGTTTAGAGAAAGGAGAAGCAGTTTATCTGAAAAAGAAGTTTCTGATATCTGTTATTTGTTTTGCTTTTATGAAGCCAAAGGGATTGCGAATGTGACAACCAGCTGTTTAGATTTGCTTCTTTAAAGTAACTTCTGGAAGTTACCAACAAAGTACTGCCTTATTTAATTGGTTTTACTTGGTATATATGTAAGATTTTCCTCATTTAAGCTTCCTTTTTTATACACCTCCATCAAAGACACAACCACTGGCAAACTCTTCATGAAACTTGCAGTTCTTGTTTGAATCGTTGAAGATGCTGGAAACAAGGCTTTCTTCCTTCACATATATCCCAGTTTCAGCTGTTGTCTGTGTAGATTTAGCATACTTTCTTTGACTTGTTCGGATCCAGGAAAACAAAAAAAATGAGGTAGAATACAGCAGGAGTTTGGTTTGGGAGTTCAGAGCAGGATTTTAAGATTCAAAATATAGGTACCAAGTAGATAAAGTACTTTTGACTATGTGGAAATCAGTGAGATAATTTTCTCATTTTTTGGAATAGTCAGAGAAAGAGAAAAGCCTATGATTTTTTAGCAGAATTAACAAATGTAACCGTATCTAAGCGGGGGGAAGTGTAAAAGGAAAAAAAAAAAAAAGGCAGAAGAGGATTTCTAGTTCTGTTTCTTAACGTTGTGTTTACTGTAGCTTACTTAAGTATTATAATCCTAGAGCATTTTCTTCACCACACCTGAAAAATAAATGTACTGAATGCACGATATTGTCTGAAGACCAGTGTTTGCCTCTTTATTTTAACTTTTAGTATTTTTCATTCCTTATTCCCCCAAGGTTGCTTCCTCTGATATGTTAAAGCATTCTCTACTCAAGATTTAGAAGGGCATTTTACAATACCATCAGCCTTTTATTAGGATAATGGCTGAGGTGACAATGCCCTTAGCAATTGCAGTTAATTTTAAGTGTGGTGGCACAGCCTGACAAAAACAACTTTGTCACAGTTTGTATTCTTAATATCAGCCTGACTCAGGAAAATGTAATCTTGTTTTAAAGAGTGTTTTGGTTGTTATGTTGTTGTTGTTTGGTTTGGTTTGTGTTTCCTTTTTGTTGTTTTTTGTTGGGGTTTTTTCTGTTTTTGTTTCGGTTTGGTTTTTGTTGTTGGTTTTTTTGTTTGTTTTTTTTTTAACTACACTATTCTTATAGACCTCTATAAACAGATGTAGATATAGAATAGGTCTTCTTATGTCCAGCAGGTAAATATTTATCTATTCCCTCAAACAGATAATTTATTGTCATTTTAATTTGATAGGATAGTAACTAAATTAAGTCAACATTTTTTCAGGCAGGTGAGCTATGTAAGCCCAAGTGTAATTGAGAGCAAGATTTTCAAGTGCTTGACATATACCTGCTTTCACCAAAACTGGAAAAGAATTTGAACAGAAAGTGCTGGTCAATGTCATGGTTTCCCTCTCCCCTCCCTCTGCACCTTACTTTTTTTTTTTTTTTTTTTTTCCCTTTCTAATCACTGGGTCTAATTCTTTCATTTGTTTGTGATAAAGTGTCATCCTAAGTGGATGGGAGCTTTGTCTTTTGCTGAAATAGCCTAGAATGTCAAACCTAGTTGTTAATGCAGAACTTTGGAGGAAATGTGGATGAAAGGAAAGAATTATTATAAGATTGTAGAAAGCTATCTAAATCAATTCCAAACCTCAATGAATAAAGCAACATATGAAAGATAGTTCTGAGAATGCTAAATAGGCTGAATATCATGAAACATCTTAAAGGTTTTGTCAACCACAATTCAAATTTGTATTTAATGTCCCTGTTGAAGGAGAGATGACAGAGGATGTTGCCATGTTGAGAAGCATGAGGAACACAAAAGTGTCATTCATGTTTGTTTAAATTTTTCTGTACCTCTGAAAGGAAGAAGTATAAAATATCAGCAATCAAATTAATCTTGAACTTTCCTAGTGAAGTAGATTTGATGCTTTCCATGAACAGATGTCTTGTTTGACTGGAAAATATCTTGTCTCCAATTTCTTGTCAAACATGTTGGTTTCTTGCTGTCAAAAGAAGTGCTGTTCCATTTCTGGTATTTGAGCATCAATCTTTTACTATTACAAAGCCGCTGCCGTTGGCTGTCAGGCCTGCACAGTCTCAATTGGCAGATTTATCTGTCTTCAGCAGGATTAGACAGAAGTATGTCTCATTCACATGATGCTCCAGCCCTAGGCTGCACCAGCCCTGAGAAACTTGAGTACATTAGCTTCAAAGAACCTGTCTGCAGCCCCTTCTGACAGCATACTCTACAAAGTACCCTCCAATCTATTCCTCCAGCTGCTTTCTCTGTGCCTTTAATATTTACTCTTTGTATTGTACAAATACTTTGCCACTTGCCTCTGACAGTAAAGTTTTGTATCAGAGAGGGGTCGACTATTCTTTTTACAAGTTTACCTTAGTTATGTGCTAATGTATTTCAAGATATAATGAAAAAAATAATAGCTGGTCTAATACAAAAGGGTCTTATACTTGGAAGCAGAAGAGATATATATATAAACAGCATGACAAGATAGTACTTATTAAAAACCTTCCCAAAATTGTCACTGGATCCTCATATGAACAGTTTTCTTTGAAACAGTTAATATGCTCCATGGCTTTATTTGGTGGAGAAAATAAGAAATAATGTGACTATCATCTGTGAAACTTTTGTCATCAGCTATTTAGGTACCACTCTTATTATTGCAATCTTAAATTAAAAAAGCAAAACATAGCTTCAAAACATAGTTATCTTCATTAGGCTATGTGCATGCAGTCATGCTCTTGTATTTATGTATACATGCACACGCTTAGAACTGCATATATATAACCTCGAATGAACATTTTATTTTCTAGGAAATAGCATCTCACAAAGCAGTTCTACTTTGCATGTAAAATATTTGGCCATAAATTGTGTTTATTCCCTTTGGTTTAAGCTATGTAGTTCTTCAAATAGCCTGTTATTACATAGTATAGCATTTAGCACCTGTGTAAGCTCCTTATCAGTGACTGCATTGCTTAAAATCTATGTATTCTTAATAGTAGTAGTCTGCTTTGTCTTTTATGTCATTTCAAATTCTATGTACCTCAAGAGCAGCATATCCCAGCCGAGCCATGATATATAAATAAAGCTACAAAACTTGAAGGCAATAATATTATCAAATACTTGGTATTTAGGTACCATATAAGGTTTCTTACTGTACTGATGCACAGGAGAAATGAGATCTGTACTTTCGTGTAAGAGCAGCACTGATTTCATAGAATCATAGAATGCTAGGGATTGGAAGGGACCTTGAAAGATCATCTAGTCCAATCCCCCTGCCGGAGCAGGAACGCCTAGATGAGCCTACACAGGAACGTGTCCAGATGGGTTTTGAATGTCTCCAGAGTAGGAGACTCCACAACCCCCTGGGCAGCCTGTTCCAGTGCTCTGTTACCCACACTGAGAAGAAGTTTCTTCTCAAGTTTAAGTGGAACCTCTTATGTTCCAGATTAAACGCACTACCCCTTGTCCTACCATTGTCACCGAGAAGAGCCTGGCTCCATTCTTGTGACACTCACCCTTTGTATATTTGTAAACATTAATAAAGTCACCCCTCAGTCTCCTCCAAACTAAAGAGACCCAGCTCCCTCAGTCTTTCCTCATAAGGGAGATGCTCCACTCCCTTAATCATCTTGGTTGCCCTACGCTGGACTCTCTCCGGCAGTTCCCTGTCCTTCTTGAACTGAGGGGTCCAGAAACGGACACAATATTCCAGATGTGGTCTCACCAGGGCAGAGTAGAGGGGAAGGAGACCCTCTCTCGATCTACTAACCACCCCCCTTCTAATACACCCCAGGATGCCATTGGCTCTCTTGGCCACAAGGGCATAGTGCTGGCTCATGGTCATCCTGCTGTCCACCAGGATCCCCAGGTCCCTCTCCTATACGCTGCTCTCTAATATTTTGCTGAGATAAGCTTTGAAATTCACCCCTGCTCAATCAGGCAAGACTTAACTGCTGGTTTCAGTCATGCTGGGCTTGATTTGAGAGCAGGAAGCTCATTGTTCTGCTGCTGCCAGTACTAAACAGGAAGTCAAAAGGAGGTTGTAGCTGCCAGGTTTTAATGCAGAAAGAATACAGAAACTGGACTGGGGCTGAGAGTGACTGATAAGTTAAAACCTGTGTTGTCAGAAAGGGAGCGAAGCTAATTGTTGGATACGGAGAGTCTAGAAATCTGCCAATATGAAAGGAGCAAAAGATACTCATGGTAATGGAAAAAAAAATTAAGTCCATTTAACTTTTCAGTTACTAATTCAGAACTGGCACATGTTGAAGTTTTAGGAACACTAAGAGAGATAGTTTTTTGGCCTAAAGCTCTTTATAAACCCCAGCTGTAGTGTTGGAAAATCTGTGTATATGGAGGATTTGCAGCAGTGACTGGGAGCTAGGATATTGTATGTCTGTAATGCATTTTATATGAAGGTGTGGGTATCCATGAGTTTTTCTACTGTGCTTCACAGTGTATGAACTGGATCCTTCACTATTTAGTCTACATGCCTTTTAATTAAGGGGCATTATTTTAAGGCACATTTTCTCATGCTCAGTAATTAAGCCCATTTTCCTGCTCATATCTGTCCCTTATTCTTTAACTTCTTGTGTCTGTGGTTAATCTTTTTTTTCTCCATTGCTGGTCTGGAGCTATCTGTGTGCTGGACCACTTGCCATTTCCATGGTCTAGAACAGTCAGTTGGTAGCTGCAAACAGGAGATGAACCTACCTGTTTGCCCATCTGTGGGAACACTAATCAGAGTTTTCTATTTAGCCACCTCTTTTTTTAACTGAAACTTGAAGGAACTTAATTGTCTCTGAGAATTTTGCTGTCTTCTACCCTGTGTCATTTGGATATGGATAAATTTAAACAGCAGAGTTTCTCAGTTATTAAGGTAAAAACAGTGAAAAAGGCAGTGCAGTCACTTAAGTTTTCTTGCCCTAGGAATCAGGGCTAAGAAGATTATTTATCCTATGGCAATGCTTAATTGATACAGCTACACTAGTCCTAAGCCACAGGTTTTGGTTGTGCACACTTTTTCCTTCTGTCAAGTATGCATTTTCATAATATAATGGTACAAAAATCAGGTTCTTCCCATAATCAACAGCAGTATTACAACTACGTATGTTGGCAAGATGATGGATAGGATGGAGTTCAGATGCTGCCTGAGTATCCATTCTCCTTGACTCCACTGGGTTACTTTAAAAATATCCTTTAACCTAATGTTATACAAAAAAGATGGCTTTGAATAGTTTCTTCTTTTACTTAATCTTCATGGAGATTCTCAGCAATGAGTTTGCCTAAATGTCTGATCTGTGTTGTTATGGAAAGAAGCTGTTACAATGTTAACTAGACCTTCATTTGTACTTTATCATATGTTAACATCGGTAATGTTCTGATTTTGTGACTACAATATGGTTCTCTAGGGAGTAATTTGTCCCAGCTAGACCATCTGAAAACTTCTTGCTCTCTCTCCCTCAGTAATGCAGCTTCAGTAATTGATGCTATTTTAATTAAAATTTTATATCTGTATCTTCCTACATGTACCTGAGCATACAACCTTAAAGATATCACAAAATTTTTATGTCCCCTCTTTCTTCTTGCAACTTTCTCCATTAATATCCCTGATTATTGCAATAGTAAAATAATTATGCTAGAGCTGTGCAACTGAAGGGCTCATTCCTGTTTATTGCACAGGCTAGAGTAAGTGCTTGGGATCACACAGGATCAGGCCAGACATTTATCTCTCCAAATAAATCTCTAAATAGCAGTTAATATCAAAGTCTGTACATCTGCTAGTTTGTGGTGGTGGTGGTGGTGTTTTCTTTTAAATCTGCCAGCACTTGCTATTATAGAAGTTTGGATTTTTGTTTTGTTTTGATTTAGTTTTGGTTTGGGTTTTTTACTTTCATTTCACCCTAAAAATCTCTCAATATTAGCCTTGAATCTGAAATTCAAGGTAGGTTATTCCTGGTATATATCTCAGCAACAATGAACTTTCTGTAATCAGAGCTTGAACTGAAAGCATGAAGACACACAGCAGTTTTAAATACAGTGTCTTTGGGGAAAATGAAAAATAACTCATGGTTGAAGGCTTGAGCCAGCTGCTTTCTAGAGTCCAGGGACCTATAGGATTTGTTGATGCTTCTGTATTTTGATGGCTTTGTCATTTAATTCCCTGTTCAAGGCCATAAATACTTTTAACTGATAGAGACACTATTCTCTTGTCCTCCACTCTGCTCCTAAAGGAAGAATGACTCAATTCTGGGATGTGTCCTTTGCCTTCCCCTTCCCTCTGGCATGGCAGCTGTGACAAGTTCTCTCACCTCTTTTAACTGTCTAACACTCAAATTTGTGCTCAGAAAACATAGACACTTTACAGAAAAGCAGCAACCAATGGCACAGGGCTGAGTGATTTCAACATGGGGTTGCTGAGGGGAAGCTGAGCTGCCTGCATTTGCCTCTAAAGGACCACATTATTAGGTTCCTTCTTTAACAGCTGCTGCTTTGGCTAAAGCTCAGCCATGCCAAGCTTATCTGGTTATGTCTTCCCTTCATCCCTGCCCCCAAACCAGGAACATCTCAGGCTGCCTTGCGACATTACAGCCACTGAGCAGCAGGGCTGGCACAGGCTATAGGCAGGGCAAGCACCCTGCTGTCAGCCTCTGGGTATGATGGGCTGCTGGTTTTGCACAAGCCTCACAAGGTGACTCTGTGTGTCTGTCCAAAGTAGACCCCAATGCCTTGCCAAAGCATGCCAGCAATAGTGTGCAAGGGGCCCTCTCCCAGCACTGCCATTCCGTCAGCCAGACTCAGAGGTGATCCCAGCCAGGTCCACCTCATGTTCCTACCTAGAAAAGTAAGTCCTGCTCTTGATCCTTTCCTTCTCTCTTCTCAGTCTAGCAAACGTGCTGCCGCAAAGGATGAGTTGTGGGCTCCTCTGCAAGGAGAGGGAAGTGGGTTGCCATTTGTACCTTACACCTGGAGATCAAAAAAGAGGATGGTCTCACTGGATCAGAAGAAGATTGGTTTAACCTGCAGAAGGGTGGTGGGAGTGCACAGGAATGGGGGAAAGTTAAGGGAGGATGTCTGTGCTTGAACAAAGTGTGGGAAAAGAGAAGGTCCTGAGGAAAGAGCACCAACTGGAGAGAAATACATGTACGAGCAGGTACTTTAAAACTCTCTCACCCTCTGCTGACTTGGGTCCCACCCAGGGTCTTTGAAACAATGCTGTCTTTCTCAAATTCCTTTAAGTAATTTCTTTGCTTAAGAATTTGTCTAAACATGTAACTTTATCTAATTGCCCCCCTGTAAAACTCCACTGTATCTACAGGGCAGAAATCTTTGAGATGACTTGGCTGATCAGTACTGTGGTACCCTACAAATACACTGTGCCCAGGTGGCAGTCAGTGCTGGCAATGTCAGCCTTCATATTTCACAGTTATCACTCCAGGTGAAATAAAGAGCTATTTTGCTCCACTGGCAAGAAAGAAAAAGCTTGCATTATTCTAGCTATAACAGCTTTAAGAATTACAGTCCAGAAATAACATTTATTGTTTAAGCCTGCCAGTAACAGTGCAAGCCAATTGAGGATTAGTACTGTCAAGATATAGGCATCTGCTCTTAGTTATCTGTGTGAGAAAGAAGGAAGGAAAACAAGGCTGGGAGGAGTAACTCACCATTCTCCCTGTCAGGTTGTCCAATTCCCTGCCTTACCTCCACAGGATGTTTTTTAAGCCTGCATAGATATGAATGCAGCCTGCAACCTCTGATAATCATACCCTGTCTGGTTGCTCTCCATCTACTGTTTTGGACATAGTTTCCCCAACAGTTTCTTTTGAAACTAGGTTGTTTCCTGCTTCTGACTTGTTTTGATGCTTCTGTTTCTCCAGATGCCAGATCACTTGCTTAGTCAATGCTATGCTGTATTTTTTCATATTTCCTCTCCACTTCAGCCAAGAGATGAACAAACATCTGATTGTCCAATTGAGAGGAACAGGGAGAGTTGACTTTCAGACAGATTGTCCTTACAAAGGTATAACAGATCTTATTTGATATATACTACTGAAGCATGCAAACTGTAGGCAATGAACAGGCAGTGTCCTGCTACGGAGCAGAGCAAGCTTGTATCCCTGTAGAAGAAACGAAAAGGTTAAGATAACCTGAGGAGATCACCTTCAGAATTTCCTGTCTTGCAAAACTTCAGAATTACCTTCCAGCATGCTCTGTTTGTCACTGCAAATGCCTTGTCTCGTGCTTGTGACTGATGCTTCCAAATCTCATCAGAAACCCTATCTTGAAACATCCCCCATTCTATTATTGCAAATATCACAATTCCAAGTGTGATGAGGATGACCTATCCTTTAGAAACCAGTTACAGATTTTGAAACCCCAGATGAGGCAAGTCCTGCATGTCACATCAGTCTGCCTCTTTATAGGGTTTTCAGTCTTTGGTAGTATTTACTTAGCTGTTTCTTCACTTTTTCAGTGAGAAAGTAGCTCTTCTCCAAGTGCTTGAGCAGCGGCTGTTTGTTTGGCTCATTTCATGAGGTCAATGTAACACTGAAGCTCTTGTTCATGCAGGGGCAGAGCAGTCTGTGTGTAACCAAGAACGAAGCAACATGGGGAGAGCGATACTGCTTTAATGCTCTTCTTGTTGACATCTAATTCCCTGGATACTCTTTGAAGTAGTTACTTTTCTATAAAAGTGACACTGTTGTTGCCATTAACAGACTTCTTGATGTGTCTTGCTCAGCGGGAATTTTTAGTAGCCATACATTATGTGCACGTGTTCATGCCTGTGCGTATAGTCCCTGTGCATACAGTCCCTGAATCTACGGCATGAGCTATTACTGTTTTCCTGTTTAAGCACTCAAAAGTGAGACTATGAAAAATTAAAGGCTACTACAGTGAAGCTGTTCATTCACTAATGTAGAGTTACTCAATCTGTGTCTAACCAGCTTGATCCATCCTATCAATACCAAGATGAAAGGATAGTTTCTGCTCTTCTAGTAACTAGCCTTGAAAACACCTTTTTAAAATTCTGTCATGCTGAATTACATGGCTCTTATCATTTGCAGATCTTTTTTTGAAAGCAGCCTCAGGTTACATGCATATTGGATTACCGCACATCAAAGAGATTAAAATAGGCGTGTTATAACGATAAGAGCTTTTTCTTATTCTACTTGCAAAAAAAAAAAAAAAAAAAGAAGCAGCAGCATTAAAAAGGCCCTTCAGAGAAAATACAAAAAGGCCCAGAGGAACCACACTGGAAGAAGCAGCTCATAGAAAGTTGCAGAATGGCTGACAGATTCCTGACAATATACATGGGCCCTTTGTTTCTTGCTTTAATGTGTGTTTTATCTCCTCATGAAGAAGCATAAAGTTGGGCATTAACATGTGAGAATAGAAACTACTTGCACATTATCGCTCATTTTATAGACCTGTGAAGTTATAAAGAAAATTGTAGTTACTTTTGGATGCTAATTTTCTTAGGTACTCCTTGCTGAAAGACCTGATGTGAATTTACAGGTGACCAAATACCTTTCAAAGTGCAACATGTAAATTTGTTCAGCAATTTTACAGGAAGAGTTGAGGTGGGGCATCTATTTTTAGAATTTATTCTATCTTGAGGTCTGGAAATTTGAAAGTTGTATTTGATCCCATTCCAATTACCTGTAAGCAATAAAAAGCCCACAACATTAAATTGTGAAAAAATTATATGTTACTATTCGTAAAAGCATTTCAAAGAGCTACCTGTGCACAGAAGGATCAAATCCAATTAGGAGATCATTGAAACTGTAGTTAGAACTTACTCTTCTTTCACGGTTTATGTAGGTTAAAGAAAAAGCTTTTGTGAATGACATGTACTTAGGTGTCTGCCTCATGCTCTTGTTGACTGAGGAAGAATCCAAGCTCTGAGAAAGGCTCTTACTCTTCATGTCAATAATCCAGGTCTTTAAAGCTGGCAGATTATCTGATCTTGGTTTGAGGAGCCTTGGAGGTACAATGTTTGATGGGAAAGTCTAGGGTACTAAGTATCTCACATTGCATGGGTAAACAAAAGCATGAAATGATGTGAACTGTATTGAGTATTACCTAAAAGAGGTTGCTGGTGGTTCAGGGTGTTCTCTAGAGGATGTAAAAAGGACTGGGTTTGGAGTCTTCATACTTATGCAATCTGATTTTACTGAGCTTTAGTTGATTAGTAGTTATTTTTAAAGAACATATACCTCCAGATGATCTGAGTCTTTTTATTTAGAGCATTATAAGGAATCAAGTGTGTGAGTGAATTTTACCAGTGTTATAAACTACTACGACTAAGGAAACAGAATGTAGCCAAGATTCTAGAAGATGGGGGGGAGTTCACTTGGGGAAGACTGCATGTATTATTCACCCCATCTTAGCAAAGAAGGAATATTTAGATTTAATGCTAAAACTGAAACAGTGGGAAGCATGTAAACTCTGATTGTCTGATGTCAGTAGTCTACCTCAGGGGTGGGACAGAAGGCACCATCCTCATCCTTCCTGGCAAGGACTGCAGGGGAAGGAGGAGCTCCCAACCCAGTTCATCTCAGTAAAGCAAATCTAAGAGGAAGGAGAGGAAAGTGTTCTCCATCAGTTTGTGCATCAGCACAATAACCTGTTCTCTGGGAGGGAAAAGGTGGTTTGGCATACACTATCTGGGACCCTTATGAGGCTCCGCATTGTAATGCTGCTGGCTTTATAATAGTGTATTGCCCAATCCTTCCTATCCCTGCTATGCTTTCTGTTTACCATAGCATGCTTTGCACCTCAGATGTAGCTGTATTTTGTACTATGTTCCTTCTTGTATATATTTCTGTGTACATCCTCAAGATTATAGGCTCATTCTTGTAATTAAAATGTCATTCAGATTGCATTTCAAGACCCAAGCACTTTAGTGCACTAGTAGTGATTAATCTCTAAGAATGCCCAGTACCAATCACTAAATCCCTTTTATTTGGGAGCATTGACTGAAGATTAACATATTGACCAGTCAGCTTTCCTAAAGTACCGTATAATCTTAACAATGGTCTGTGCCTCCCACAGGTGTGACCCTAGATCCTAACATAGCAAAGGGTACCTGGTAAATTAACCTTTGAAGCAACATTTGGTGTTAATTCTGACTCCATTTTTGTAAAGTAAAAACATAAAATTAGTTTAATCAGGAGAGTGAAAAATTCTCAAATTCAAAACTAATGCATACTGACCAGTGGCTTTGTTTTTCACATTGATTTTTCTAGGCAAAAAGAAATCTCAGTCAGCATAGGTGGTTCCTCATGTAAGCAAGTTAATGAAAACGTGAATGTGCTGATTCTGAGCTAAAAATATTGTTAAGTTTCATATGAATACAATAAATTAGTGAGTTTTTGAAGTTTCCCTTCCCATTACTCTGGAAATAGCTACAGCACTAACTTTCTTTCCCTTGAAATAATCTAAGTTTGATATCTTGCTTTAGTTTATTTCTCAGTTAATTTATTGGTATTGAGATGGGGAAGCTGACTAGTTACTACTGGCTCCATCACATAATCTCTGATCTTATAAAAGGTTTTATGTTAATTTCTTTTAGGTCATCTCTTAGAAATTGTGTACTTATACTTTGTATCCCAGCCAGAGTGAGGAATACATTTAAATAAATTTAAAATGCAATATTAGTTTGAATACAAAACTTTCTGCTAGATTTTTGAGAGCTTTTGGGTGTGGACTAAGGTGACAATGGACTTCTAAGGTCATTAGCAAACAGTGGACCTCACCTGGAGCTTTATTAAGATTTGCTACGCACCAAACTATGTGTTTTTTCCTTATAGAAAACACTTGTTGTTTCCATGTTTTGCAGATATATTTTTAATTATGAGATTTTACTCTCCTTCTATCATTTCCTTGAAAGCTCATGACACTTAAGCCTTTCAGTCCTCTGGCTCGTGCTGCTGAGTCCTAGCCCAAATAATCTGTGTCCAGATGATTATAATGTATTAATTAAAGAATTTTCATTTCATGTTAGGAATAAGGATCAGATGAATTAATAAACGCTGAATATCTTTTTTTATGCTAATAATTTTCAAAATAAATGGCAGAAGATGAGAATCATCGAGTATATGCCAGCAGTTTAGTGCATCAATAACTTCTGAAGATCTTGTGGTTCTTTCATTTCATATTTAATTAGGCTTTATAATTTTAAGTAATTTCTTTGAAATAAATACACTGGTGCATTTGAATATTGGACTTCAGCATTTGGAGTAGAATTCCAGCCTCTTGTAAGAAATCATAAAAATCCTATGGCAACACAAGAACTAAATTTGTACTTCAATAAGTAATTTCACACATTGCTGTCTGGTTCTTTGCAGCTACCAGCACCTAGCTGAACAAAAGGTGGCTGACTGTTCAAATGTCTGAATTTTGCTAGCTTTCCTCATACACGTCACTTATCTCCAATTCTTTGGATGCTAGTGCTATAACAGTATTGTGTGGAGCATGATTCCTGAACCATGAGTTTTGAAAATCTTACATGGCTAAGAGCACCTGGAGAGATGAAGGGACGAGTGACGGTTCATCTGCAGTGCACAGAAATGTCTCTCCTGGTGGAATTCCAGTTCGTCGTGGGAAGGGCAGGACCAAGACAATTGCTGCTGGGTGCAGAGATTGGCTTCACCCCTTGATTTGCTCCTTCTCACAGCCAGGGACTAGGATTATGAGTAGCTCTCCAGGAGGTTGAGTCTAGTAGTTAGTCAGACAACAAATCCTTGTGTTATGACTGTGGCTGACTGACTTGAGAAGGCACATGTACCTCAGGAGTCAGAGTTTGGCCTTCCTGGCTGTAGCATCTCATCTACACTGTTCTGTCATGCAGTTACAGATCTCATGTTTTGTTCACAGCACTGGTTCAGTCTTAAGGAGGTCACATCATTTATGATCAAATTGTTCCATTGATCAAATGCTAAAGACAGTATCTATTAAAAAAAAAAAAAAAGGAATCTGTGGGAAATAAAATTACTGCTACATAATAACTGATGTCAAGTCTTACTCTTTATTATATTATAGTATCCAAATTTAACTCAAAGCGTTTT
Source organism: Nesoenas mayeri (assembly GCF_963082525.1). Classification (NCBI taxonomy): domain Eukaryota; kingdom Metazoa; phylum Chordata; class Aves; order Columbiformes; family Columbidae; genus Nesoenas; species Nesoenas mayeri. Next base: position 15,100,928 of record NC_137554.1, on the reverse strand, counting down.
CCAAAAAACAGTTTTGGAACCCTGACTTCTTGGAAGTAAAATATGTCATCTTCTTTCAGCTTGCAGCTGTTTTTCCTGTTGTCCCACCCATGGGGATATTCCTGGGTTTTCAGTAGCTCTCCATCAAGAAAGGTTCATTTTGATTGTGGATAATTTTTAACACAGCTCTTGTTTCAAAATGCAACTAGAATGCTAGTTGTGTTATTTAGTTTAGCTGTTATGGCAGGTAGCTAAAGCGCTTAAATAATTTCAAAATCTGCAGTAAAAATCAAGCATGTGTCTATTTTAGTCCTACCATTAGACTCTCTCATCTCTCTTCCTGCTCTTAGAAGAATTCTGAAAATGTTGGGAAGTACCTGCGAAGATTGTATTTTTGATATATTGTTGGAGTTGTTAGTTTGTTGTGTTTTTTTTTTCTTTGCCAGACACATGTAAATGAATATTATTATTGTTTTCCATTAAGAGCAGAATAATTAGAAAATGAAAGCAGGTGCTGCAGTAATTCTTAATGCCCAAAGAGTTACAGGTCTGGCAACAAAGCAGAGGACCATGAGCCACTGTGTCCTTGTGGCCAGAAAGGCCAATGGCACCCTGGGGTGTGTTAGAAAGGAGGTGGTTAGTAGGCTGAGAGAGGTTCTCCTTCCCCTCTACTCTGCCCTGGTGAGACCACACCTGGAATATTGTGTCCAGTTCTGGGCTCCTCAGTTCCAGAAGGACAGGGAACTGCTGCAGAGAGTCCAGCGCCGGGCAGCCAATATGATTAAGGGAGTGGAGCATCTCCCTTATGAGGAAAGGCTGAGGGAGCTGGGTCTCTTTAGCTTAGAGAAGAGGAGGCTGAGGGGTGGCCTTATTAATGTTTACAAATATATAAAGGGTGAGTGTCACAAGGATGGAGCCAGGCTCTTCTTGGTGACAACTAGTGGTAAGACAAGGGGTAATGGGTTCAAACTGGAACACAAGAGGTTCCACTTAAATTTGAGAAGAAATGTCTTCTAAGTGAGGGTAACAGAGCACTGGAACAGGCTGCCCAGGGGGTTGTGGAGTCTCCTACTCTGGAGACATTCAAAACCTGCCTGGACACATTCCTGTGTAGCCTCATCTAAGTGTTCCTGCTCCAGCAGGGGGATTGGACTAGATGATCTTTTGAGGTCCCTTCCAGTCCCTAAGATTCTGTGATTCTGTGACCTTTGGTTCAATACTGATCATATCTGACAGTAAAGTTTTGCTTTGATAAATGATTAAGTATGCTGAAATGTACATTGCTGCAGGTGTGTCAAACTCATTTTCACCGAGGGGCACATCAGCCTCGCAGTTGCCTGCCAAGGACCGATTGTAATTTTAAGACTGTATAAATGTAACTACTCCTACATTTGTACAGTCTTAAAATTACATTTGACCCTTGGCAGGCAACTGCGAGGCTGATGTGTCCCCTGGTAAAAATGAGTTTGATGCCCGTGGCCTTAAACTTTTTTAGAGCAGTATATCAAAGGACTAAAGTGAAGGAAAGGTGCTTTTATCATATGATAATAACACTTTAGAAAGACTTTAATTCCTGTTGCATTCAAGAAAACAACAATGCTCTGATTTTTCATTTTCTCTGTTCACAGATGACTTTTGTCTTTATACAACAGAGTTATACTTTCTTCTGAATAAATTCCAAATGACTGGTTGGCAGGAAAATAAAAAGAAGTCTGAACTCTATATGGCATCAAATTAAGGACAAATTACTAGGATTTTTTCATGTGAAAACTATCTGTAGTAGATTTTAGTAAAACAAATTGCACAGTAGGAGTGTGAAAACTTTGATTAAGAGTTATCTTTTGTAGTTCAGATGGCATTAAGTTATAACTCATTACTGGAGAAACTGGTTCAATCTAATTTTCAGAATGGTGATGGTTTTCTTGTCAGTCAAGACAGAATCTCAACAGACAACTAATTTACTGTCGGTTTTGTGCTTTTATATCTGGAAAAGCAAGACTAAAAGGTATTTAGGAACAAATTAAAAAAAAAAATAAAATAAAATAAAAAGGTGGAGCAAAAAATAGTTTGTTTACATTTAGATTTGTCTGTAATAAAAATGAATTTTTAAAAACCCAATTCAAACAATAGGAATGGAATTTCTAAACAGGTGTAAGAGTTTTGCTTAATGAATATAAATCATCAGCTTTCTTTCTTATTTCAGATCAGTGCTAATGTTATTGAACTAGAAATCCCACTATGTTTTATTATACTTTGTTAAAAAAAAAAGCAAGATTTCTGGAAATGTCTGAACAGATGCTGTAAACTGGAATCTTGGCTATGATGTTGTTTAGTAGAAGGAGGAATGAAGGACTTCAGTTTTGTGTAGCGTTCAGTAATGGCTAACATTTAGGGGTTTTGGTGTGTTAAAAACCACTCCATATTTGCTGCAGCACACAGATGTTCTACTAGAAAACGTTTGGTTTTTCAGTCCTCCTTGGGCTTTTATGACTGGCCTTGAAATGCCTCCAAAGTTTTATGGCATAAAATGGTTGTGAAGTCTCTCGCTTTCCTTGAAAGATAATAAATTGTAAGCTACAGTACTGCTGAACTGTTGCCAATCATGTCAGACTTGATCTGATGTCCACTGAGGACAGTGAGTGTGCTTGTGATGGCTTCAGCAGTCATCACATCAGTCCTTACTTTTCAGTCTTCACTTATTATGTTATTAGTGTAGTATTTTGAAACCTTTCTAAGTATTGATTATGTTCTTCATTGAGATAAATAATGGGTCAGAAGCTTTATTCTGTAATGTATAAAAAGGATTTAAAAAAAAAAAAAAAAACCAAAAGAAAATAAAAAAGGAAAAAAAGAAAAAACAAACCCACAAAAAAAAAACCAAAACAAAAACTTGCAATCCCAGCTGAAAAATGATGTCTGCTTTTATCTTTTAGGAGTAAAAGGGTGCTAACATCCTAGTGAAAAAGCTATATATGCGTTTGAATTTGTAGAATGGGGTGAGTATGAGCAATTACCTAGCACTGATGAATGAAGATCATAATTAACAGGGAGACAAATAGTGTTTTCCACATAATAGTCTCTCTGTAAGTATTTAATATGGTAAAAGACATGAAAACCTAGGAGTCTATTTTGTTTTAGGATCAGTAATTTCTTATCTGTCAGGAACAGTTCCTATTTTTTCATGCATAAATACAGAAGCCATTTAATAACATTTGGTCTAATGAACATTAAAAGCTTCTGAAAACATAGACACAGTAAGCAAAACTGGCTCTATATGTCCTCAGCTTCTCACTACTATAGTATGTGTATATCTCGTAGTCTTTAATATAAAATTCCCACAACTTTTTCTTTGATGCAAGAGAGGTATTTTTTTCTATAAGGCAGAATGTGTTCTACTGAACTTCTAAAATCAGAATAGATGGATCAAAATAAAGGTTTACCTAGAAGTATATCTAATGTTAGGAAAGATGATGGCTGGAATTTGGAGATGGATACAAAGCACATAGGCTGATGATTCAATTTGAATGTAGGAGAGTTGGGTTCAAATGCATAAATGAAGCAAATCAACTGTTTTGATTATTGCACTTCTAATGGGAAACTTCAAATAATTTAGTTTGCATTTAGAACAAGGGAAAGAAATTTAAACATTTTGTTATGCCATGCAGATTCAAGTTTTCTCCTTTTGTTAGCTCTGCAGCACATACAGAGAGCCAGGTCTTTGCAATTCTCTAACAGACGTTCTATGCATATCAGGGATTTGCATTAGGCTCTTCCACTAATGTATTAACCATCGATTCACCTTTTCACTCATCCTATTTGAACTGCTGATGTGCTAGATGGCAGAAGAACAACTAAATTAATACTTTGAAGTTGCTTTACTTTGCAGAGAGAAAGTAGTACCTGCAGAGGAAATAGACTTGATAAGAGGCAAATTGTTAGTGTTACTGCAAAATAACAGAAAATAAACAAGTGCAGAAAGAAAGAGACTCATAAACGTAAAATCGTAGATGTCACCAGGAAAAGATTTTATTTTTTTTTTCCTCTTCTCTGAGATGAGATATTTTTCAGGTGACCTAGGTCTTGGCTGTATCATCAACATAACATAGCAGAAAATTACTTCAACATCAGAAAATAAACTATCAAAAGAAATTTTTTTTTTCTCCCTAAATGTTGATAATTAGCACTCCATGGAAGTCTAATGTATGGAGGAGGTGAATGAAAGGGTTAAAACCCTGAATGATCAAGGATCTGCTGTCAGCCCACTGGCATTTTTTTTAAGCTGCACTTTTTCAATCACTCTTAAGTGATAGTATTGTCTATACACAGAGTTATGAAGGTTAAAAATGTAACAGCTGCTGAGTGCTGTTTATGAAAGAGCAGTATAGGGCAGTTGAAGAGTTGTAAGGGCTTTTAACTTTGTCTGAAATACAAGCCATTGATGCTAATCTTCTCTCTGACTGATTCTTTTTTCTTTCATTTTTCACTTTCATGTTAAATCTTGCAACTGATAGCTCCTTCACTGGAATCATGAAACGAAACAATACAGAGAAATCATGGACTCTATGTACAGAGATGCTGAGGTTTCCCTTAGGCCTGATGTACTGAGGAAGACAGGAGAGATGTTGGGTCATGTGGTCCAGATTGGTCTCTAATGTATCTTTGTGCAATTTGTCACAATCCTAATGTTGGTTAGAAAAGCTACACAAAGATTGTTCTGACAAATGATGCTTGGTACAGGATCCTGTATTTCCTGTTTCAGAATGCCAGTATCTGTTTCTGGTCAGTCTCAATATAGTCCTAAGCAAAATCCCATGTAGACGTACATATGAAAGCTCATTCCCCTACTGAAGCAACCACTGGGTGCTTTTTAGTTCTGCTGTGTTTCAAAAGTGTGATATAAACATTTTTTAATTTAGATGGGTCCACACGTGGTCCTTGGCGAAGAACTAATTCATTTTCTTATTGGAGTATTTGTTGAAAGCAAATGAACACACTATCCAGGACTCTCTCTCCTCTCTGCCACGTGCTGCTGAAGATCGTTGGAGTGTGGGAATGCCAGTGGCCCATAGGACTGGGCATAACTTTCCTTCCAGCAGCTGAGCTGGGGTGACAGCCTCTGCCTAGGGAGTAAAAAAAAACAAAACAGGGAATGACAGAAGATGGTCTTGGTGGTGCAATTATATATAGCTCAGTCTAATCAAAGGCATTTTCACAGATTTTTGAAAGAAAACAATAGTGTGCAAATGCAATGTATTGCTAACATTATTCATTAGGCCTGGAATGCAGCAAATGAGATATAATGTACAAAGTGCAAACCTATGCATTTAAGTGAAAACAAGAATTTCAGCAGCAATAAACCAGGAGCTCTTCAGCTGATGAGCCCAGAGGAGCAGAAGGGCCTTGGAGCATGAATTAATTAGAGATTGGCTAAGGGCCAGTTGTAAGATGCAGCTGTGAAAAACATAGATGTATTGGCTAAATTTCTTTTGGCTTAGGTAAAGCCAAATCTCGTCTAGAATACTACACACTGATTTAGTTAAGCATGTTTGAAAGGCATTGAAACAAGTGAGGCAGAAAAGTTTTGAGGTGGATGCAAATGAGGGTTTGGAGAGCCTCTACTGCATTTTGGAAAGGAAAGGAAAAAAAAAAAAAGGTCTTTACGGGGTTAAAAATCTGCCCTTGAGGATTTGCTCAAGCCACAGCACAGCACCTTGCACAGGAAACAGTCCTGCTGAGATTGTGGTGTGGAGTTTCCCTTCCGAGTAGTTCTTCAGCTGCTTGGTCCAGGGTTAAGGGACTGTGTCTTTTCCCACCACATGAATTGTGTCAACAGGGAGAGGAGAGAGACAGTTCAGCCTTTCTGATAATGTTTATGCAACACCTATCTTGCAATATCTATCTAAGATCTCTTTGAGCATCTTTTAACTAAACAAGAGCTGGCCATAGATCACTGCCCAGTGATGAAACCAGCAAAATAAAAATGAAAAAGACATTACGTGGGGGAAGGGCTGGGTGGGGTGGAATCACCAACAACAACAACAAAAAAAAAGCCCAAAGCAGTGTTGATGGCACTGGTCCGTATACATTTATACATATATAACAATATTTAAGATTATGTGTCTAGTTGTATGGTATGAATAAATTCTGTCTGAAAATCTGAATTTCCAGAGGCCATCAACAAATACGTGTATGAGTGGAATTATATAAAATGATATGCTAAAGTAGGAATTTGCACTGAATGGTACTGAGAAGTCCTCTGGGTCATATAGACATAAGGAACTGGGATTTAAAAATTCATATCAGACATACAAGCAATATTTGCTGTTTTCTCTAATGGAAAATTTGAATGGAAAATCCTTTCCATAAGCAGCACATGACACACTCTGCAACAGGCACGCTTCAGTTTCATAAAAATACTTGCGTAAGCTGTAAGGAACATAGTAATTTCATGCAGCTTTGAACTTCTAGATTAAGTGAGGTTTGGTAATTAGCTGTTGTTTTTGTTGGACTATCTTTGGATGTATTGGTCAGAAAGAGTCAAAAAGCTATAAATGTCTTATTACATTATTATGTTCAGTGGGATGTCTAAACTGTTGATGTTGTAAATGCATCAGTAGAACAAAATAAATTATTGATTTGCTTAGCTATTAAAATGCATGGATTATGCACTACAGTGAGTATAACGATTTGCCAAGTATAGATCAAAAAAAATGTCTATTGCCATCAGAATCAAATACAGCCAATAATGTATAGAAATATTCTTCAGTGGAACCAAGAATTTTAAAGATTTTGAAATCACAGATTTCTATAAAGTACTTGGGACAGGGCCTTTTTTTTCCCCTGTCTTTTCCTTCCATTCTTTGAACAACTACATTCTGAAATTTAATTTTTAGAGCAGTGGAAGTCTATCATAAATGTTGAACCGTATAGGATATTTAATCAGATGATTTTTGCAATCCTATTACAAGCTAACCTATGCCAGATGCTGTATTTCCTCTTTGAGTGAGAAACAGAAAATCTATATGCAGGATGATATACACAAGGAGAGTTTCATAGTTTAAAAGCCCCAACAGTCTTATAGTGTTGCTTGCTTGCAATGTTGGAATGTCCTGTACTTTAACACTTAAGCTAATTATGGAAACCAGTTGATATCATGAAGAATCTTATCATCTTGAGTATATCAGTACCAGAAGCTGAAATTACTTCTGAAGGAGGTGGCAGTAGTAAATGATGTAAAATCTAACTGAAAAACTCTGAGCTGGTATATCTTTCTGGTTTTTTGTTGCTAGTCTGTTGTGCCTTTTCAGGAGAGTGTTAGAGTTAGGGATGTTAGAGAGAATTATATGTTCCCTGTTTCAGAGGAAAATAATTAATTTTCTTAGTTTGGCAGTCTTATTTTAATGCAATTGTGGAGGCACTTGGCACTAGAGACAGTGGGTGGTATTTTTGAGGGCTGAGGTCAGCTGGGTGACTCTGTAGATACAGGCACTGTGTCCCAAAGTCTGGACAATGACTGCTGATAGCAACAGGAGTTTGATGTTCATTTCAAGTGTTTCTGTTTTATTTCATTCTGGGATACTGAAGAGGCTTGCTCGATGTAGTTATCTTTCCAGAAGCTTTATTCATATAGGATGTCATTGGCCTATTTTAGTGTGTACACAGAGCACTGGGAAAGATAGATGTTAAGGATGGAGGGGTTCCCAGTGCTTTCAAGAAGCTGCTCTGAGCTTTCTCATTGAACATAAGTGAACAGTTATGCATTGCACCCTCAAAGACCAGTCACTTGCAGTCTGAATAAGACTCAAAGTATGCTACTGGAATGCAGAAAGAATTGATGGTAGTACAATGGATGTTTATTTTGAGATAAGGCTTTTTTTACACCTGTTCAAGAGATCTGACATATTTTGGGGGCTTATTTTTGAAATGTGTAATACAGTTACAGCTGGGTAACCTATGCCATCAATCACTGTGTTTCTGTTATAACGACTTTTCTGTTGTAAGTAAACATTTTCTTGCATATGAGAAGAGTCTGTGTGTCTCTCCCTGCTGGACAGGTTATCTCACATGTCACATAGGTAAGGTGCCATGCCTGGCTAGTTGTTGGGAAGCAAATGTCTCTCTTCAAATAATTCTATACGAGTATCCTTCAAAGGGGAAGCCCAAAAGAGGATCATCTTTGTTTTCATTTGAATTAAATTTTACCTGCCTATCTGATTTGATTCATTTCTTCAATTTGCATAGCACAAAACAGGGACTCTTATCTGTGAACCCCTATGCTATGGAGATTCAAGTTGTTTTGAAGTCTCTCCCTGTTTTTTAAAGAGCTTTTGTTTCACATATATGCATTTGGAGACAATTGAAAAATGGCAGATAATAGATAGAATTGTAACCATTTTATAGAGTTATATGTTAAGCCACAATGTTAAGTGTGCGTACATCTAAGCTTGCTGCTGATTTTCATAATCTGTCTTCTTTTTCACTGACTCATTTTCTCCAAGTAAGGTTGCAAGAAGGGACAGCAACTTCTTCAAGCCATATGTTTTCGGGAAATAATTGTTATGTTAGAATTACTAAATAAAAAGCAAATATTTATGTAACTGACAGTAAAATGCTCAGTAATGCTGAGAATTGCAATGCTGTTTGCATACATCTTACTTTTATTACCTTGATTTCTTCATATTGTTGGCATTCTTTATCTACACTCTCTATTTTTATACTTTGTATTTGTAGTTGAATTAGAATATTCTTAGTGAAGGGCAAATTATTCTGAGGTTATAGTCTCTGTCAATGGTGACTTCTTATTTCTTCTTTTGTTTTTTTTCCTACTTTTTTTTTTAACAGTACATTTGAAATTACCCTCTCTAGACTTGGCACAATAAATCACTAGAGTTCAAATTACCTGAGGTCAAAAACCTTTTTCCAGAAGGACTTGCATACTAAATGTATTAAGAAACACGTTGTAACTCTTAAAAGGCAAAGCGATGAATAAATGATCAAAGGAACTTTTAACAAGAGTGGAGGTACTATGTGTCCCACAGGAAGCTATTATGAACCCATTAATACCACAAGCCAAAGTTTTACTTATTGAATATAATCGAAATTGCATTGAAGTCGCCAACTATCAAGGGAAATACTTAGTTCCTGTGGTCTTGTGGTTGATTCATTCCTTTGATTTCTCCAAATACCTGTCTTCTTTTCCTCCTTGTTTACATGAACAGTTCAAATTCAATTACGTAAGCCACAGTGATTTGGACAGTCATTGTTCATAACAGCATGATGTTCCTTGATGCTTGTGAGTAATAGAGAAAAACTCCTTGATTATCCACATGTGAAGCCTTCAGATTTAAGGGTACTAGGACTAGAGGCACGCAGTGTGCTGTGTGCAATGCACTTTTAGATCCTCTGAGCATGTTAGGGTTTGGATGCACCCTTCACAAAGGGCTGGGGCCAGTGTGGCCAACCCAGTGCTGAAGCAGCTGCTCAACTTTGGTGACATTGGTCCTTCTCAAGTTGGAGGTGTGCTTGGGCAATCTGGGAAGAGATGGTCAAAGGTACCTCATAACTTACCTATGTATGAGTAAGAAATGATGGTTAAGGGAGTGATTACTCTGGTGTGCAAACCATCTGTAAAACATGAACACTAAGGTGCTGAGGTGTATATCCCTGTGCAGGGAGAAGAGGAAGCCTGTTTTGGGTGTGCAGGGGGCCTGGTGTGTCTGTGTCTCTGTGTGCATCTATAAGAGTGCCTTGTGAAGGAGCACTTGCATCTGTGTATGTTTTGAGACAAGGTCGGCTCTAGATGAAGCCACTGCTGGAATTGGTGGTGGCAGCTCTTTCCTGGCTGTGACTAGGCCAGTGGTGGGGGTCATTCAAGAACACTGTTCCCTGCACAGGCTCCCAGCTTGAGGACCTGCATGTGAAGCAGCCTCAGAGCTTCTCATAGGTCAACTGGGGTCTTCACTTGCTTTGCAGTTCAGGGCAAGCATGGCTGATGGTGGTTTTGCTGGGTGGCACAGCTTGCTGCAGTCCCATCCCATCCATGCTGTGCCATCTGTCACCCCGGGATCAATAAAGCAGCCTCACCACTGGACCTGCACTGACACCTCATCTGTCAGCTCCTGGGCCATCTCCTAGATGGTGATGGCTCTTGTCTGACACCCTCCCCCTGCAGCTAGATCATATCATGACTGAATACGATTTTATTGCTGCTCTTTCCCTTTACTCTCACTTGCTAGGTGATAATGGCAAACAGCTGTCTTCTCATGAACCATCTCGTGAGCACAGCAACACACTGGGGATTGCTCAGCCCTGATCCAGGCAGTTTTATGGTACACAGCTTGGTAGACAGGTTAGTGCATCCTCGTTAGTTAAATAAATGCATCCTCAGAATAGACACTGTCCTACAGTTAACTACTACCGGCATTGATTTAACCTAGAAAGAGTTAACCTCATTTGCTCTCACAAAACCTCAAAAAAGACACATTGTTTTAAGACAGGATTTTGTGCTTTTCCTGTTTGAGAGTGTGAGACCTAGTGCTGATATATTTAAAGAAAATGTCTAGGTCAAAGAAGAAAAGTTTTTCTTTGGACTGAATTGTCCCCAGAAGGCAGTAGAACAGGGCAGGGCTGCATGCTTGCACTTTCCATCCCATGTAGTTAAAAGTTTCCAGCACTTTGCACAGTTTTGTTTGTAAACCGGTTCTCTTGTGATGTTTTCACACAGAAGCAATTTTAAAAAGGAAATTAGGTAACTTGAGCATGTTAAAATTCCTCATAGCACTTAAATGTATTCTTTCATGTATGTCTTATTTATACGTTGCTTGTGTGCGTGCAGTTATCATTGCTAAGGGGTGAGATGAGCTCCCTTACACAGCACACCAGCCACTGAGAGCTGCCAGTCTTGGCTTTCTTGCTGCTGTGAGCCAAGCCAGAGAAGGGGCTGGCTGAGGGAATGTCACCAAGTTCAGCACTCCCCATTTGATCACCACCAAACATCCTTCACTCACAGATTTTCTTCAAAAGAGGATGTGTGTGGACTAAACATGAAGCAAAGAAACTTGATCCATCATGCTTGACTGGCAAACTCCCAGCACCAAAGAGGTATCTGGAGGCAGTAGAGAATGATCCCTAAATCGTGTCATGCCTTAGCAAGGAGGCAAGTTTATGCCATTGTTGGTCAGTGAGGCAAGCCTTTGTAGTTACTATTTTTTTTAATCATACAGGGGCTAAATATAGGCCATATATTTTATTTTCCTAGTTCCCTAACCAAAGCCATCTAAAATATTTATTAGTGTCTCAATTATATTTTGGCAGCCCATTAACCCCACTTCCCCTTTCATGCTGAACAAATTAAAACATTATCCTAAGATACATAAGAAAAAAAATCAGTTAAATAGGATGAACACTGAGACAGTCCCACCCCACAATGGCGAGAAAAAAGCTGAGCATTGAGATGGTTTTGTAACAATTAGCTTCAGTGGACAAAACCTTTTGAAGGTTCTGCTTCTTTATTTATTCTTCCTGTTCTGCATTTTTAGAGTGGTCCTTTCAACAATCAGTGGTGCAGTATAGACCAAATAGCCACACAGCCCTAGTTTGGACTTATTATGTATGCCTTTCACATTTTTGGCAGCTTCAGTTCCATGACTAATTTTATCATGAGCTTCCACTTTGATGGCCTTTAAACTATCTATCCATAGCTGTTAAAATTACTCCAAAGTTTGAAATCCTTTCTTCGCACAACTTAATTCTATGACCCAATTAAATCAAATGGTGTGAGCTGTTTCTTGAGCATTCTCACTTGTATCACTTATTGGTTTATCTTCAGCTTTTCAAATGTCTGAAGAAGCCTAAAGTTTGTTTCCTTTGTTATCATGGAACACAACTAAAGCCTCTTTGTCATGAAAATGTATTTGATAAGCACTTAATAGTTAAAAAATTTAGAATAGAATGTATAATTTGTCCATGACAAACTTGAAATGTGTTTTTGGAATATGGATCAGATTCTGATGAGCATGGCTAGATTAGATTAGATTGGCATACCACCCTGCTGTGTCAGATATGGGCTATAAAATGTCTGTTTATACTTGCTATTGCTTCTTCTTTCCAGAGAGAACCCTTTATGTGCACCCTGCCTATCCTTTTTGGTTGCAGTGTGTGTGTGTAGATTGAGAAAGAGTTCTGCATGAGCCTCTCTGTATTGTTGTAGTAGAAGATGGTGTATGTCTTCTTACATTAAAATGGCCATGCTAAACAGAATTACAATGTCTGTGCTTTAAATTCACCCTAATCCCATTTCTTATTTGATTCCTATGCAGAAATCTGCTACTGCCTGCTGTTGGAAAGCAAATGGCAGGTCTGCCCACACATGACACTTCTGCATTTGCCTGTCAGACATCAAGCTGTGTGATCACAAGAAAGCAGGAGGAGCTGTAGTTTTTTTAGTTATTTGTTGTATCTAGGCAAATGTGAAAGCATATTAACTTTTGCCATTCACTTCAGGGTAGGGAGCAACATTTCTTCCTGCCTAGGATTTTGCTGTGTGTCTCCTGTCTGCTTAAAGCACCTCCAAGCTGACTGGTGTTTTGGAAAGTTCTTGAACACTTGTCATGAAGATATTAAGATATTACAGTCATAGATATTTCTGTCTAGGGCCATAGAATGTTAGATTTCTCTTTGGTATGTTATATGTAACAACTAAAACTTTGACTGTGAGCTTTGCCCCTTTTCTTTAAAAAAATCATATGTGATGTTATATGATGACCTTGTTCTTATGCTTAACTGAAGTGGGACACTGCTGAGGTAGGAGGGAGATTTGTCAGCAGCAACAGAGAGCTTAAAATGTTCTTTAACTGTGAGAGAATCCTGTGCTAGCTACAGATCAACCTTATTGTAGATGTAACCAGTTACAGTTTGGTAGTCTAGTTACGCAAATTGGTGACTATATGAAGTTGATTTTATAACTAGCAGCTCTTTTGTTTCACAAAATTAGTTTATTCAGTATTTAATCTAGACAGTAGCAAAAATAACTTGGGCATAATTTTGAGAAGCTTTCTTTAATACGTTTGAATAACATCATGCAATGCATATTTCAATACTAAGAAGAGAATACTGTGTATATTTTGTGACAATTCTCAGCAGACATCTGCTTATTTTTATAATATATCATCCCAAGATTGGCTTGTCTTTTTTTTTATTCTCTTTGTTGTTGTTTTTGTTGTTGTTTTTTGTTTGTTTGTTTGTTTTTTGGTTTTTTCCACAAAGATGAGCAGTGACATCAGGTTGACTTAAATCAGGTGGAAAAAAGACCTGATGTCAGAGCCAAAGTGTAATTGTTAATAATCCTTGGTTCTCATACATTTAATTGGAGCACAACTTTTTCTTATTCAGACTCTATTGCTGTGGAAAATAATTTAGTCAATACTTATCTTCCTTTATCACATTTGGGTTTTGTGTCAGATAGATTATAAAAATTGAAACTCTTCAGGAATTATGATTTTTTTCTCTGTTGAACTGGCAGGACTGGATCACAGTGCTAAAGATAGATTGGAAGGATGTCAACCTTTACTAGTATTTTGTTAGTTCAGTTTTAAATGTGTAATGCTTATTTGAAGAGTTAGTAATGAAATACAAGTGTGCAGGCCAGATATTGACCTTATGCTCCCACTGAGTTAATAACATTGAAAGGAGTCAGGGTGGGCTTATATTGATATGTTTCCGGTCTTGAATTTGTATCAGATAACCTATTTATAAGTCAGTCCACTTTCTGTACCAAAATAATACTTCTCTGAAACAAAAACTGCTTTATGCTAAAAACATTTTTTAAATCAAGTTAAAATTATTTATTGTCAGAACTCTTCATTAAGGGATGACTAAGAACAGAACATTTGTAATAACAGAGGTTGTGCCTGTACTAGTAGTTTTAAACAAAGTATATTTCATAATTAGAAACACTGAAGCTTGGAGGAAGTAAAATACCGGTTATTTAGAAATGGATCACATACTCATGTTTTGAAACCTGTGCACACTTAGGATTTTTAAATAGAAAAGGCTTGTGGAGTTCTATTTTCTCAGTAATGCACAGGGAAATTATGTGTATTCTGCCAGTTAGCATTAACAGGGGATACCCAAATAAATCTCCTATTGCATTGAGAGGATCTCATGGAGTATAAACCACCAATGGCATTTTTATACAAGTGGAAATGCAAAAATGTCTTTTTACAGACCTGAACATTTAAAGTGAGAATACTGCCTTAGGTGTTTATGGTGGATAGCAAATAACTCACTTTAAGGTACAGCTTTCTCATGATCCAAAAAAAGTGGTGACATGTAGCAATTTTTACTGTTATTATTCCAAGCGTAAATAAATATCTTAAATATTCAAGAAATCAACAGTAGTTTTGAAGCTATCTAGATGCAATATAGCACAGTATGAACTTACTAAATTTTAAGGACAAGTACATAAATTCTCTGATTAAATGAAACGAAGAAATTTTATTGTCTCCTTTAGGCTGATACAAACCATTGGAAACAGAGGAATCTTGTCCTTGGTCATACTTTTGCAAATGAATATATAAAATATCTCCTAAAAATGTACGAGTAACATAGTGCAGTGCTTGTCAAAGATGTCAAAGAACAGCTTAGTCTAACACAAGAAAGTGTTAGTGGCAAAAATGTAATTAGGGTCCTCTTTGAGCTCTTAAAGAGACGGGAATTTCTAATGTTCCAGTTAACACTTATGCAAAAAGAGACACAGTAAATGTGGCAAGAACCTTTCCTTTATCTAAGCCAAACTCTTCTCCCCTTCCCTGCCAAACCTCTTGGTGCGTGTTGCCTTAGATGTTGTATCCTTTGCCATGCTGAGGACCCTCCCATTTCCTAATCTGTAGCATGCCTTCTACACCAAGCATCATAATCTTTGCAATAAGCTGTTATAGCAGTGCTATTTTTCCAGGGCCTCTGTGACAAGAGCCTTTCCCTGTTTTCATGGTGCTGTTGTTTTGCTGTTATTCTCATGGTCTTGAACGTGTTTGTTATTACCAATGCACAAAGCTGGGATACTAGAATGCATGCAATACTTGTGTCAACATGCACACTAAGGATGTTCTAGTCCCACTAAAAGCATCATAAATAGCAACTACCAACAGCGAGTTTGAGAGGATCCCAAGGAAAAGTGTGTGGTGCTGGGGGGAAATCATGGTGATCTTCATTGGGACCACTCTGTGGCCTGAGGAATATATTTTCCAGGGATTTCATCACTGCTCTTCCCTGCTCACCACTGGGGAGAGATTTCCTTTCTGCTTTTCTTTTTCCACCCCCCTCTCTCTCTCTTTCTCACCTCCATATTTAGCCTAAGTTAACTCTGAAGTCTTTGAACATCAAAGGTATGAACTATGGACCCTGCTATGTGCCTGTCTCAAGATCTTTTGTGTAACATTGCTTCCCATGTATACACAAGAACAAAGCTTTACATGGCAGCTTTAAGAAACAGACAGCTATTACCTATACAACAGTGGAGGCTCAGACGAAATTCAGGAACTACTGTCTTGGGCACAGCTGGACACATAATGGGTATGTTTACATGATGCAGTGCAGTACTATGCAGAGATGCTGGAGAAGTATTTTTACTACAGGCTTACTCAGGTGTTTGAGTTTTATAGCTGTGATGCAGTTGAGAACACAGCCTGGGGAAAGCTTTGCTCTTCCACAGCTGTATGCCTTCTGGTACCAGAGTAACCTGGGTTTCTCCACTTTGAACTGGCCTGTGGATGTTAACAGTAGTGATCATGAGTTCCTCTCTTAGGGTCTTGTAGTTTAAATAGCTCCACATGAAACATTATTCCAAAGCAGGTAAACAGTGAAGCAACTCTCTATGTTCAGCCTACTGGTCTACGCTGCTGCAATTTACTTGTGCTAAAATACTTTACATCCAGCCACAGATTTAAATAGTATTCAGTTCTGTGCTTGGGAACTTTTCATTCTGTTGTGTAGAAACGTGTTCATAAAGAAGTTATGATGTTACTATATAAGCATTAGCACAGTTAAACTGTTAGATGTTTACTTGGAATTAAATTACTCGTTCAGCTAAAAAGAATGCATTTTTTCCTAGCTTAACTAAAAACGTACAACCCAGAGCTGTTAGTTACCCTACAGTGAAATTCCTCTCAGTTTGATCTCTCTGATTTTGGGACTTCTTATCCTAATTCCAGATTTCTGTATGCCTTCAAAATACATTTAGAGCTAAATATAGACAGGATCATAATCAGGCTTGGCCAGTCTTTAACTACATTTTCAAAAAGGTTTTTCAGAAGGCTGGAATGGTCAGATGTAGCTTGATAATTCTGCTTTTTCTTTGAGATGAATAAAACTAGCTTTTCAAAAAAAAAAAAAAAATCTGACATAATTTAATCTTTTATCTTTTGATGCTCCTTAATTCCAAAGAAAACGGAATTTTTCCAGAGGGAGGTCCAAAGAAACTCTAGAAAGACTTTGGAAGGGCTTTGAAAATGATAACCAGCTGGTTATGAAGCAGCAGGCTGCTACTACAGAAAGTGCTGCAAAGCTAATAATAGCCTCGAAAGAATGGCTAGCTAGCTTATGCTTTCAGAATATCTGTCTGAACTTATCCCCTTCATCTGATACCTAAACATTTCAGCTCAGAGACGACCTGTGTAAATCATCATTTAAAGAATGTGAGGTTTAGAGGCATACCATGTAACATGTGTTCTTCACACTAAATAATCCTAACTACCATATCTTCAGTTGACTAGCTTCTGACACACAACATATAAGGCCATATTATTTGTTTTTTAAAAATAACTGTTTATACACACAGAAAATTACTTCTCTCTTTTCTCTAAAGGATGAAAAGCTATGTAGCTTACAAAATGACAGCTTGACAGACTATGCTTATAAAATTTTGTGCTCTACTTTGCATGTCTATTCTGGTGGTAATTGGACTCAGAGAAGGTGCAGACATATGTGAAGACTTAAGACCCCCAAGCTTTACATCAGTGCTGAATAATTCAATCTTTGATGCATTACACATGCAAAATAGGTTACTGACAAATGTTGTTGCATAGACTGGCTTTTCCAGGCTTGGAGAGACTTGAGACTATGTATGCACTATGTAATATTAACACCATGGAAACAGAGAAATCTGTCCTGAATAAGGTGAGAGGTCTGTGTGATGCAGACATTCTTAGGCCGTACCTATCCAATAAGGAATACTGACAAATATTCAGGAAGGGTCAAACTGCTTCCATTTTAAATTAGTCCCGTTTACCATAAAATTAACTTAGTTTTTTTGCACAGTGCTCAGCTGTATTGCATAACCCAATGTGCCTGTAATATCTGTGCATGTTACTTTGCCTCAGTGGCAACCTGATAAATACGAAGGAACACCCAGAGTAGTAGATATAAATGAAGCTGGCTTTACTGGGCATCTTTGTAATGCATCATGTTACTTAATTTCTCTGGTTGCACTGATATCTCCTGTTCTGTATGGAAATGCACAGGAGTACCTGATGCTCTGTTGAAGGAGTGTGTTTGCAGGTGATGCAAGTAGTGGAAGGCCAATTTGGGAAGCTCAGGGCAGGCTTGTCCTCACAGACCAACCAGTCAGTGGTATGTGGGTGTTCTTTTGGAATGGATGCATCAGCCCTAGTATATATTTTGGGCTGTGCTCTAAAGAGGTTGCCTCAATTTAGGAACTAGTGATATCAGGTGATGACTTAAGAAAGTATAAAATTTTCAGTCTTGCTAGGGGAATTGAAACACAGAGGGAAATATATTTAGTCACTGTACAAATGCTTCAGCAGGAGAAATCCAGAGTTGTTTTAAGTAAATTCTGTTCATTTCTTCAGTCAGAGATATGAGACAAAATATTTATTGATGTTTCACCTAAATCGAACTTGGGTTTGTCACATGTGTATCTCTATACTTAAAAATATGCCAGCAGAAATAAAACAGCTATAATTGGCAGGAAACCAGACAGGAATGATGCTGCAAAAAGTTCTGGGAAGGAGCACCTAGGATTAAACAGCTGCAATGATTAGCACTATTTGCCTTGTTCCACTAGGATCCTTAATCAAAACAAAACACTTTTTTTCCCCCTTGATCCTTTACTGTTGTTGCATGTACACATGTATGTGCAGCAGTCAAGTAGTGCAAAGGTGTCACAGAGCCCCTTTTCTCCCAGTCTGATCTTTAATTGTGAGTAATGCACAATACAAAATAATGTGCATGTAAAAGAAACATCTTTATATATTTCAGTTCTGATGGAAAGCAAAATCATGGTTGTATGTATGTCCTTTACAGCATATCTTCAATACCTTCTCTTTCTTTGAAAAACAGCTTCTGTGTAGCAAACTTTTTTATCAGCGTGGAATGTACCCTGCAACAAAAGCTTGAAAGAAACAATTCTGGACTTCAGTAAACCTTTTGATATGCTGTCACCTGGGAAATCATGTAGATGGAATAAAACGAGGACTGGGAGAAGAAAAATAATGTGACTGAAGGGCTGCTTGGAGAGCAGATGATGAGGTATATGGAAGGGAACTTATCAAACTGGAGGAATTCCTTAAAGATCTGTGTTGGAGCAGTCCAAAAAAGTAATAAAATAGCAAAGTGATGAAACTGTCTGGGGGAAAAAAGAAGGCTGAAAGGTATTATTAGGAATTATTTTGTTTAGTGAAATTATAGAAAAGTTTAATAACATTAGTTATTAATGCACATTCAAGGTTTAATCACAAGCTCTTTGACTGTACATCAAACAGTTCCACAACTAGAGGTTCCCATTGTTTGACAATGAGGGGGTTTATCTGAATTTATATTTATCCATCTGAGATGTCTGGGAGCCATGAGTCAACCAATGGCATGAACAAACCCACCGTGACCTTATTGTGTGTCAGATGAACTGTTCGGAGAAGGTATATGGAACAGAAGTTAAAAGTGTTCAAAGCACTGTTGGTTCTTGCCTGAAATACTGTGTGTAAGTCTGGAAAACCAAAGGCAGACTAGAGTAGAGAAGAGCTGTGGTATCTGACAATGGTTGCAGTAATATTGGCAGCTAACATGGAGTGGTAGCTCCATAAAGAGCTCATGACCACAGAGCTGTGCAGCCTCACCAGCTCAGTCCTGGAAGCTGTACTGTGCCCTGACACAGTGGTGTGCCTGTCACAGAGAGCTCGGGCTCCCTGAAGGTGTATCAACTTTCAGAAATTCAAGAGAGCTATTGAAGTTAAGGGTCGGTGTTGGCACATGAACAAATAAGTATTAAACTGGAGGCAAGTAATTTTAGTCTGGAAATAAGAAAATTGTTTCTGGCCATGAGAAATGACATCTGAAGTTCTGAGGAATGATCTCACCACCAAGAGCTGGGAGACTGAACACTGTATGTTGTTGAAAGATGATTTTTGATGTATTGAAGGAAAAGACTACATTTAATATTTATCAGCAGTGTAGGGAATTGAATCAAAGGCTACAGGTCCTTACTCAATCATCTTATAGTGAAGGCTTATTTCCTAGGTACTGATGCTATGCTTACACTTTTTTTCTTTTGTTGTTCATTCAACCTGAGAGAGTTATTTGTAATTTTCAATTAAACTAGCACTGGATTTTCTTTCTATGCACACCATAGGATCCAAATGATGGGACTACTGACACAGGTTGCCTAAGTAGATACGGCATAATACTCCTGCCTTCTTGCACATCTTCCTGGCATTTACTCTTAATGTAATAATAAAGCAAAACCTCCTATTTCCCACTGCCATCCTCCAGGCAAAATGCTTTTTTCTACCAATGAAAAAAATTGAATGTGCATTTTAATATGTAAAACTAGGACCATGTTGCCTGGAATGCCTCACACTCCAGTGTTTCTAGCTGAGCATTTTTTCTCATGTGATATTTGGCAGCATGAAACACTCAAATCCAGTCATAGGATATGCTTCTGACTAGGTTAAACAAATATAAATGTAACACTCCAGCTTACTTGCTATATTCTAGTGGAAAGTTAAGGTGTTGTTAAGTAGCATGTTAACTGGCTGGATTTTTTAAAAAAATTATCTTCTGATAGTTTGTTGTGATGTGGTTTAATATTCTGATGTGGAGATGACCCAAGGATTTGCCATTTTTTTTTAAATTTGCTCTAGAAGGGGTTCTCATACCCCAAAAAACAGCCTATTCCCTGTACTCTGTGAAATGCTTTTTGCAATTCTAGTGTCTGCACAGAGGAACCAGTATGTGAACATAGTGTTCTGCCAGATGCCATCTCTGTTCTGCTACTACTCAGACATACAGCTCAGGTCAATGTTTTACCTAGAGTGGGTTAAACAAAAATAACTATTTTATGTTGTATTAATATTAATGAATGGCTTGGTGTAGCAGTAAGCAGTGGGTCCTTGGGCGGCACACCTTTGTTTCAGTTGCTTTCTGTTGTAGATTTGGTTAACGTTGCTTACCTGCTGGTGCAGTGCCCTCTCACCTTTCATGATTTAATCTGTTGTGCAAATTAAACATCCCTTGATACAGTTTTGTTTGTCATAAAGGCCCTTGAAACTGAATTTGATGTACTTGAGAATATTCTCAATTGTTTCAACCCCCTTGTGGGCAATTTGAGGAAACAATGGTATCTCTTAAAAATTTAGAGGAGAAAAGCAGTGGATTTACAGTCCCTAGGAGAAGGTTTTAAACTCTTACTGGGGTGCTTATAAAAGGACATTATCACATTTGAAAAACAGAGGCAGTGGAAAACAACCTTCAGAGCTGTAACCTTCAGGGCTGCTTTTTCTCCTTGAGGAAACCAGTTTTCTGTTACCCGTACTTTTTACGCAAGAAACTTTTTTCTCTTTCTTGTTTCATTTTTTTTAAAATATCATTTCAGATACAGTGGTGGTGCAGTATAGCAGACACTAATAGCTTTGTGAATAGTAATCCTAACCCTGCACTGATTGGCACCCAGTGATATCAAGTTTTTGATATATAGTGAGAACTAAAAGGACTTTTAATAGCATTTGAATGCTTTATGGTTTTAGGCTGGGATAGTTCAATGTCTGAAAGCCTCAGCTAGGTGTATCAGGGCTGAAAGACAGCATAATTGCATTGCATAGCCTGTTCTAAGAGAAATTAATTGTCAGTCTCAAGCTACTTGTTGCTGGTCTTGTTTCCACATTACAAAAGGTGAAATCATCATACTTCTCACTTTTTTGGTGACATTAGAAGAAAAGCTAAACAGGAATGATACATGAAGAGACATGAAGACTGAGCCATCATGTAATGTGGTTTGTTCAAGCTGTGAGTACTGGTAATGAGGCCCAAATTAGGCAGGAGGTGGGGATAGTTAGAATATATCCTTGCTCTAGTGAGCAGGGATATACTGTCTACACTATACGGAAGGAACTGCTAATTATAGTAATATTCATACAAAACAGATTCAAATAAAGGAGAGAAACACCAGAGTCATCTGTGTACCTACGTCTTTCTGAATGTTAATAGCCACTACTCTCTCTTTTACCTGGGCAACTTAAGCACCCACTTTTAAGTGTTCATCTCATCACTGTCATGAAGTATTTTATGCTTTGTTCCCAAAAGATGCTAGAAAAATACCTGGCAGATTATCTTTGAAGATCATGCTGAAGATAGTAATGTGTCATTACAGTTCCTCCCTACTAAGGATTATATTAAGAAAGAGAAGAAAATAGTCGTAGCTTTGAAACTGTTAGCAACTTGTATAGCTGCCTGTGATTCCAGCTTAGAAAACAAAAGGATCCCATGAAAAAAAAAAAAATTCCCATAATGATGCTATGAAAGGTTTGTAAATAACATGAAATACATGTAGAATTATTAGCTGAACAATAAGGAGTACAAACAATTGC
The DNA here is from genome assembly GCF_963082525.1 of Nesoenas mayeri. Classification (NCBI taxonomy): domain Eukaryota; kingdom Metazoa; phylum Chordata; class Aves; order Columbiformes; family Columbidae; genus Nesoenas; species Nesoenas mayeri. The sequence continues at coordinate 15,079,077 of NC_137554.1, read as the reverse complement.
CAGTAAAAAGTTAAGCTTCATTTTGTTCACCACTATACAGACAAATACTAAAGAGTATCTGCCCAGATAGCTCACTGTCTGAATGATATGGCATCACCAAGTTATTTGATTAAATCAGTTACCATGATAACATAAAGGATTCTCATTAATACCTATCTATCATATTTAGGAAGAGTCCTGAGATTTGAAAATTTTATGCATGAGCCAGAAAAGGGTTGTACTCAGACCGGTAATTAAAATATCTCTTCACTTCTAATGGTCTAACATTGAGATTCCAGCTGTGTGAAAGGCTTGTATCGCTTTGTATCTCTGGCTTTAAAGAGCTGAAAATTTTTTATGTTCAAAAAATAATAGGCTTTCCCTGAGGAAGCCATTAGGTATCTTTCTTCTGCATGGTTTTCCCCTAGTGCTTCAATTCTTTATAATCTTTAATTCTGTAAAAGTTAATATTGTCTATTAGTTTAATTTGCAGCAGCTAAATGGTGATTCTTTTATGAATCACTTAAAGCAAAACCATCCAAATGTAACTGAAGGTATTATAGCTTGGATATACTTGAAGTTAACAACCTATTCTTTACCTAAAATGAAATGTCCTTTATTGGTACTCACCAGTGTTTATGTTCACCAGCCAGTTCTTATTATAAATATAGTCTACAGATGAGGAAAGAAAATGCAAATATTTGAATATCAGTAAATGTCTTGTGATTAATATTGCAATAAATCTTTTGAGAGGATTTAGTGTGCTAGATTTATGAACCAGCAATTATTTTTCAAGAGAATTGACCCATCATTTACCTTGAATTGTTTGCATAAGGATTTTTAAAACTGTTGTATACCTCCACAAACTTTTTGTTGTTTTCTAATTCTGCATGATCCCTGATCATGTCTGTGCATTTCTTTTAACTCACAAATTAAGATATTGTGCTACACCTGGATGTCTTCCTGTGTAACCTCATCTAGGTGTTCCTGCTCCAGCAGGGGCATTGGACTAGATGATCTTTTGAGGTCCCTTCCAATCCCTAACATTCTGTGATTCTGTGATTTATGAAAATAAAATTATCGTGAAATGTCCCATATAAATGTATTTAAGCTTATTCTTTTTCTTTCAGTTTGAAAACTGGAAATTTTAGGAGGACTTTGATAAATATAAATTACATTTTGACAGAGCTCCTGCGTGTATTGACACTTTTAAACGATAGGTCTTCCAAAACTGGATTAACTGCTACTAGTAGATGCTGTTGGGGTGGAGTGGCAGGAGGCTGGGAGCGTATTTCTGGCAAAAGTACAACATGGACTCACCAGTCAATTTTTTTTTTTTTTTTTTTTTATAATAGACTGACAAATAGAACCACAGAGCAAAAACATCCATCCTGAGATTTGGTAGATTCAAATTTATGCAGCTACTGTTGCATTATCAAATGTGTGGCACTGTCTGAAGAGTAACATAGAGGTAACTCAGGTCAGACTCCTCCTTTCTACCATGTAAAAGTATCTATCTTGATGAAAGACTCCATAAACATCAGATTTTATTTGATTTTGGTGATGAACTAAACTGAGAACTTCCAAATTGCAAATATTATACTTCAACAGTAAGAGATTTTGAGGTACAGTGTTCTTGCTCAGATGCAAGTAACAGCCCACTGCTAGGAAGCCAGGGCAGGTCAAAGGGTGTGGGGAGGTAATACTACTGGCCCCATAGCGGGATAGTTGGGGTCATTTTAGTTCTTGTTCCAAGGCCAGGACTGGCCTTGCCTTTTCCTGTATGCACACAAATGTATCCTCTACTTCCTTCACCTGTGACATCTTCTGTTGTTGGAGTCTGTAATATTTTCCATAATATAATGTTTATCAACCCAGAGTTTTTCAACCTATAGGAATCTGTAGACCTGAGACTTTTAGCTTTTATGTTTATGAAAGCTGCTTAAAATAGAAGTAGCTTTTGTAATCCTCATGTTCTTATCTTGTAGAAGCTGCATCTTACTTTCATCTTACTTAGCCGATTTTCAAATCTGTTTTCCCAAAGATACAAGATAAACATCAATTATCTTCCCTGAATTAGCATGAGTAATTCCGTGCATACTGTATTTATGCAATAGCTGTGCAAGGCTCAGTCTTCCAGAGAATACTCATCAGTGCACGCTAGAAATGTCAGAGTGAACTGGAGTAGTAACAATGAAGATGAATTCTAATAGATATCATACCTACTAAATTGTATTAGACCACTGAAGAATTATCATGTAGAAAAGCTGAAAATGAAATTAATAGGCAGGATGTATTTGCACTTTTTAGACAGAAGCACCAGCATTTTTGCCTGCTATTTTACTTTTGCTCTGTGGCATAGAGAGGCTCTTTATTAAGGAAAAACGTATCACTCTCGAGAGAAACAGATGAAACTTGACACATGTATGTGTTCTTGAAACATGATCATACAAAGTGAGTGTCTCTACTGGCATAACTGCAACACCCAGAGTTGCCACAAACTTCAGTTTTCAGTAAACAGAATCCTCCATTCCCAACATGCTTCATACATAAAGAATAATCAGTTTGGTTGTAAAGGTGTCTGAATCTCAACACAAATGCACTGTTAAAATGATTACCCCAGCTAACCAGCCAATAACAGACTGAGCCATTTTAGAGATTTATAAATATATCTGTTATTTTCCCTGTATAAAAGAAATGGCTTTTTTTGGCAGGTCTTCTCGACCAGTCCACACTCCCTAGCTGTATTTAATGGACCTGGACACATGGCCTGCAGTGATGGTCAGGATCTGAATCATGTAAATCATCTTCAGCTTAGCTAAGAAGTGAACTGGGTGAAAGTCCTGAATCTGAGCTCATTAGAATATTTAGATACTTGAAATTAAAAAGTTTCATATTGTGCCTCTAACTTGTGACTCCTGATCTTCTATGTCTGTAGTGTTCTTTTAATTAAAGACCTGGATCTTTCAAAAAGGGGGATGTATCCCTTTATGGAAACACTACTTGAGTGACTTTCTGTAATAAGACTGATCTGAAAGTATGTATCATGATCTATTCCCCTAAACCATAGCATTTCCCACATTTAAATGAGATGTGACCAAACAACTATATTTGAACAGTTGAAAACACGAACAGATATTTCATAGAGGAAAACAGTCAAAATGCTCCCATGAGTTTTAATTTATAGGGTTTTTTAATATCAAAAACTGAACAATGTGTAACCTCTGCTACTTTTGTTTGCCTGTCATATACATGTGATAAGTATTGTTACTATAATTTTCTCAGGAGAAATGTGGCTTGACTGGAATAATGACTCTTTTCCAACATTCTGGTGAAAGGATATGGTTTTTCTCAGTTGCTTTTTTTGTCTCATGGTTTTACACCTGTTTGAAGGTACAGTCAGGGAGGATGTTTAGCAAGAGTAACCAAAACAGAGAGAGGCTCCTGGATACCACAATGTCCCTGTGCTGAGGGGCCTTTCTCATCTCACCTCACTGATGAGGTGACCCTCCATCTGAGTGCAGCCGCCATTGTCAGGGCCTTTTCTATCAAAAATTGTCTATGTTGTAAAGTACAGTTTCTGTATTTTTGCCTTTTAATAAGTATATTCTTTATTCTCTGTGTAGCTCAATAAAGGAATAGAAGCAAATTAGAACTGAAATCTGCCTTATCTTTTGGGAAGAAAAAAAAAAGGTTCTATTCACAATCTTCAAAATTGTGTTCTTGTTTTCATAACCCTGAGAAAATACAGGGTAGTTCTTCCTTATCACTAGACTCCTTGATGGTACTTCTCATATATCTTACTGTACCGTATGGCATACCTTCTCTCCTGTGGGATATTTTGGTTCAGACTGAACTTTAGTCTTCTCAGCTGTTCAGAGTCATTTTCTTTTCTACCTCCTCATCTTTAGTCTCTTCCAGTGTGAAGTGTCAGCTGTTTTGACTTGTGGTTGGTTATTCTAAATGCATTTTCCTCTTTTATTATTTTCATCACATCTGTATTATGTCCCTCCAGGGAACACCTAATGCTTTGGGTACAGTACTTTGCATGTGAATTAGACTATTCGGTTCTGTATGAATTTTTGTAATATGTTTACTACCTCAGGATCTGAGAATTTCCCAGTAGTACATTAAGTAACCAAATCTGTCACAGGTTATCTGCTTCCTTATCCTCTCCTTAGACTAGCAGTTGAATATTTTCCTTTGGAATGGTTTTCTATTGTTATTTTTTTTTAAATGTGACACCTATTTATTTGTGCTAGAGGGAGAAAGGAAGGAATTGTGTTTTGCACTTGTAGCAGAAGTGTTGAGTTCTTGGTTCCCAGGGATATTCATCCCAAAGGCAATTCCCAAATAAGTAGGAGTTGCCTACCTTTCATAAAGGCAGAACTGTGACTCTTTTAGTAAAAATCTAAAAATTACTGCTACTGCTGATACAGAAATACATCTCTTTGACTACTCAGAGAGTTCTTTTACTGGTGAAATTCACGGTATTTTACTGATGAACCTTAAGGAAAATAAAAATTGTAACTTGTGATCTAGCAATAGGTCTAAAAATGTTTCCTGGAATGTCAAGTCCAATTTCTGTCATAGATAATGTAGTCAACAATGTTGCTCAGAAAGAGGGATAAGTTTTGTTTCTTTAATAGATATTTCTCTTTTCTTGACTTATGTAATAAATTTAGTAGTGGTTTTCTTTTGTAAATGCAATTTTTATATGCAGGTTACTGCTTATTTGTTTTTGTGTTATTTTGAGATGTACTGTATTGGTTTCTTCACTGCCACGTAGTTATGCGCAGTGGTACTGTCAAATGTGACATACTTGAAATGTGAAATACCTGTAATGAAAACACAAATTAATACTAGAAACTTTTTTTTTTTTTTAAACGAGCACGATGCATTATTTGTTTCACAGATTTTTTTAGGTAAAATATTATGGGGGAACTAATCTGTTCATAGCTCTCAGAGAATTGAGTCAGAGCTGACTTTGCATTTGTTATCTGATAAGGATTGTTGATAGTATCATCTCTTTTCATTCCCTGAATAGTGAATACTAGGACTCCTACTGCTCAGAAAGGCTTATTACTGTTAGATTGGCTTCTAAACCAAGCTAATACAAGTCACAAAGTGTGGTAAATTGGCAGCTGCTCTAACTGATGAAAAAAATAATTGCAGTGTGAGGCAGGAGAAGTTCTTAAGTAATTTTTCTTAGCTGAAAATAGGTATTATCAAATACAGAGAAAGCTATGTTAAAGTAACCTTGAATTTTTGCCTTGAAGCCAAAACCACCTGGAATTTTCCGTCATGGTAATGGCTACATCTGAGCGATTGCATAATGAAACTCCAACACCTAAAAAAGTTTCTTGCATATCCATCACCCAATTCAAAGGTGTTACTTTTCCAGGAAGGAAGCCTGCATAGCTAGGGCTTGCTTTCACACCCTTCAGAATGGTGTCCTTGAGACCTTTTCAATGCTTTCATGTGGGTCAGACTGGTAAGGCTGTGTATCTGAAATTGGGACATAATGTTTGAATTTAAGAACTCAAAATCAGGTCATTGTAATTTCAGAAGAGCTACCACTGAGATCTCAGCATTAATTATGAGTTGTAGTCAGCAAATTTTTAAAAATCAGGTTGTTTTGAATATTTTCCTCAAATTCTCATGTGTAGTCAAGAAAATATGTGTCATTTGCTAATTGGACAAAATATGCAAGTTACAGTAAGAAATATGATGAGATACTGAACTAACTCATACTGCTTTATATCATAAAGATCAGAGGCTGGTGGTGGGAAAGTAAATGTGAATAGGGTCCGAAAGAGTTAGACAAATATATTGCCAACAAGTGGAAGACCTGATATAATCTGAGGAGCAAATCTCTTTGGTTTCTTTAATCTCTGTGATTTTCAGTGCCCAATATGAATTGTAAATGGGCAGGTGGTTGCTAGGCAGCAAAATCTTATTGTGTGTTCTTCACCAATTCTAGCAGTAATGCCTTTTAAAATGCCTGCAGATTGTTTTAACACAAACTTCAGTATAATTTCCTTTCTATGAGACATACCATTTTGCTCTACCACAAGGAATACTTTCAAAAAGTGAGGTAAATATCTGATGGAACTTAAGGATACACCCTGAAGCAGAACACAATATTTGCATAAGAAATGACTGACTTTATCACATAAATTTTCCTGTGTAATTTGCTAACTTGCCTCCAAGGGACATGTAAACCTAAAAGAGAGAGGAGTCAAATGTAAAAGAGGTATTTCTGCTTCAAAAGAGCAGTCTTATCTGAGGGGTTAGTATGTTGTATCCTGAAAGGAAGGGCTTTGTCTATGGAAAATTTTGTAGGCAATTTGTGCAACTACTTAGTTGATACATTCAAGATATATTCCCTGTGTGTTATGCTGCAATATATGGTATCCTTATAAGTTCTTATGCTTCTTAGAAACTGAATTGCAACATCAAGGATGTTAAAGTTAACAAAAATATTTCTGTATAGCTGAATTGCTAGGAACTGGTAACGGTTTATCAGAATATTGTATCTCATTTTAATGTAGTGTAACAAAGAAGCTGTTTTTAAAAGGAGGGAGAACTGATATAGGTTAGGTAAAAATGTGAATTAACTACATACAGTCATCCAAATTATTCAAGGTGCCTACAATGAAAGATTGAAGAAAAATGGTGACTGGTTGATGTTGAGCATGCACATAAACAGATTCTTTGGAGCTGAAAATACAACTCTAACACCAGCAATGGAAGAAAAGTATAAAAGCGATGGTCTGGTAGAGTGTGATTCCAAACATCACTTATTTAAATATTTGTTTTTATAAATGCTGCTGGTTGGTTGCCAGGAAAATAGGAAAGTATCTTTCCACTCGGTGTATTTTATTAATCACACAGGTTTTTGAAGAGGAACATAGCTGGATGCCATTGGTGAATTATGAACATGATCCCTCCCCTGCTTTTTACAATCAGGGAGTTTTGTATGTGTAAGCCGAAGTCCACTTGAAATTGGTAAAAAATAACATTAAGCTCCACAGGAAGCAGATCAGTTTCTTACTCATTTACCATCAGAGATATTTTTATCATCGATTCTCATCTGCTTCTCTCAGTCAATAAATTACACACACAGCACTATTGAGATACCTCTATGCTGAGGTCAAGTGTCTTCCACATGTCATCAGGTTCATGACATGAATGGCTCAGAGGTGTTTTCTGCAGAAAGGCAGTGATCATCTGGGATGCAATTTAAGAAACCTTGAGGTTACAAAACACAAGGAAAGGTTTCTTTAGGAATTAATTTTTAAATTGATACTTATTAAATTCAGTGAAGCAATACCAGGCTGTACCACTGATCCCCTTGCCAGTGCAGCATGCATATTTCTTCCCATTTATCCAAATCAGTGAAAGCCAGGAAGATTCTATTTCTGTAGGATTGCCTGTGGTCATCCGCTGCAGAAAACTTAGACAACTGCTGGCATCTATCTTCTGGCTATAATCTATTTTCAAGATGCAGACTGTGTTTTCTACTTATTTGAGGTTTGTGCAGAACTCAATGCATGAATGTTCAGACTCTCTGAATCACTCAACGTGCTCCCAGTGACCTCAGTGGATTTTTCCCCAACAGCACAGAAAGGAAAATGTAGCTCTAGGTCTTCAAAATAGTGTTGTCTTTGTGGTTTATTAAAGTCTGGGTTTGTACAGTTGTGCTGTACAAACCACAGTGCTCAATAAAGAGAGCTTCTCTTGAATAACTGGAAAGAGTCTTTCTGGCCAGGCTTTTGAGAGCCGTGCCATTTTGGTCTCTGCTGGAAGCCGTATTTTGCATATCTTACAATAGCAGCATTTTCTGTCAATGCCAGAACTATTGTAGTCAGTCATCATTCATGGAAATGTAAAATCTTTGTAATGCCAAATGGTAGAATGGACTCTTTGCAATGCATGACACATGCATATCCTAAACATATGGAAGTATCTGTGACTGCAGATGGCCACCTTGAGCTCCTTTTAAAGTAAGCATTTGATCATTTGGTATGTCAGAATGTGTTTCACTAGACTGTAGTGCTGTAAGATGGTACAATATAATATTCTTTCTGCCATTGTGTTGGCCATGAAATCTCGGTGCTCCCAGCATATTAAAGACAAATTGACTCACTAAAGGACTGAGAACAGACTCCAACTTATTAAATAGGTGATAAAATTGAGTAATATTACCAAAAGAAATGTGAGGGAATCAGATGAAGGTTAAGAAATACTGCACTAATTCAGCAGTTAAAATTACATCAGTCACAAATTCAGCTTCTGGAGATGTTTAAGTGAAATAACAATGCAGTATTGCAGATGGCAGTCAGCATGTCAGTTGTGTTCATTCTTGTGATTAAGAGGAATATCTGCAAAATCTGAAGCAGTGGTAGTATTTATATTAAGGTTGAGAATATAGTTCAAATGTAGCTGAAACCAACTCAGTCTGAAACAGAAGTTTTGTTATTGCATATACAAGCAGAGATTACAAAGTCAGAGTTGTAAAGATCACAGTGGTGCTACTGCAATATATACTTTATTGGATCAAAGCAGAACTTGCATCTGGCTGCTGTGCCAAAGGTTGCTTTGCTTTGTTTCAGAAGTTCCTTTTGTTTTCCTTTTCTGCATGAGGTGCTGGCATTGCTCATCTGGGACATGGATCTAACAGCTTTGTAGAGTGCAGTGCTTTCGTTCATTAGGACAATCCTCTGTTTGCCTGTTGTGAACAGACTGTCTGCTTTACAATGTTCAAGCAATGTAAAGAAAACAGATCATGAAAAAACTCTGGCTTTCTGAATGTCTGCCTGCAGATTTCTCTCCTGGTAGTTTTTCCTCAGGAATTCAATCTGTACTGACAACTGGTAACAGAAAGCCAGATTTTGGAAAGCGTTCTGTTGGCTAACATGCAGATGGATAGCCAGAGGGGCTGCTGGGTATGCCTGGGCACAAAGTCCTGTGGAAGCTTTGTCAGAAATAAGCTTTTGTTGTTATCTATCAAGAATTCCTTCAAAATAAGAAGAAAGTCCAGAGAGGGCCCTCAAATAATGTCACAAAGGAAAAAAGATCATCTGGTTTTCTCATAGTACAGTGCTGTGAGCCAAGACATTATTGGCACAGCTATAGGCTGTATCCATCGACTGCTTTATCCTGGAAGAATGCTTTAATATTAACTGTTCATCTTTTCAACATCTGCTTCTTTCAGTCTTGTCTCATCATCTCTTTTTTTGCTCTCATCCTTTCACCATGAAAGAATTATTGCAGGTAAAAAATCTTTTTAAACACATCCCTTTCACATTGAGTTGAAACTCACAATTTCAGAAGCCTTTAAGCCTTTACTTAAAGCCTTTAAATTATTGTCAGCTCTGTACTGATCACTGCTAGAGTTCAGGTATATAATAAAAAATATGCAGTAGGGGAAAAATTCATAATGCCACAGTGAGGCCAGCAGGGATGGTGCAGATCATAAACCCATTTCCTTCTGTACACGTAGTGATTGAACTACCAATCCCTTCCATTCAAGATGGCTGAAATTGGGGGACATTTTCTTTCTCAGAATTGTGTTGAACACACAGAACTTGCACTGGCTTTACCTGGAGCTATGGCTCTCAGCAACCTGGGAAATCCAGTCCCTGCAATTCACTGTAAAGTCTTTTAGGGAGGGTAATCTTGAGTTCAGATGTGTTACCTTGGCCAGGAATGACTTGTTCACATCCGTGAAGTACCCTGCAAAAGAGACGAGCATTGGCACACAGACACTCAGCATCCAAATGTTCATCAAAACTATGCAAGATTTTCAGATGTGGAAATCAATCTGGAGATGTTACAAGGTCACTTTGTGTGTCTGTGATCTCCTGTGGATACAATAATTTCTTCCTAGGGATATTTCAGTTATTTCTATAACAAATAGAGAAGCACTGATAGTAAGCAAACTAAAACTATAACTATCTTTCATATTTCAATATCAGATGCATACAAGTTTGGCACAGATTTCCAGACTTCAGGTAGTAGTGTGTCCATATCATTTCTTTGTTGTGTTCCCTTAAAAAATTAAACAAAAAAAAAGAGCAAACACATTACACAACAAAAACATCCTTGGACACTCTTGGTTTTCTGCCTTTAGGGATTAAATGATTTATGGCAAACAGTTGCCATTAGTATTCGATATGAGTGTTTGACACCAAAACCGAGTTCTGATTGCAAATCTTAACCTAAATGAAATAATATTTATTTTATTCTGCCTTGTTTTACTTTCTGGCTGGGTTTACTCTGATTTTGCTAGTTGGGCTGAAAAAGCAAGGAAATTAGTGGGCTCTTTTACTATTGTGGAGAATGTGGCAGGAAAAAAGGATTACTTTTTTTAATGTAAATTTTCTATTTTGAAGTCCTCAGACTGTGTTGCTGAAAACACTGGTCAAAGTAGATAATTGAAATTCTGCAGGAAGACTTAACGGTTTTGAGCTAAGCAAAACTTTATCACCTTCATCTACAAAAAGAAGTGTTCTTCCTAAGGTGTACATGGTCTTCTGTGCTGGAGTTGCAAAAAGGAATGTGGGCAGCACATTCTATCTGTCCGTGTACCGCCATGCTTTGCATTTCCTCATTTTTTTCATCTGTGTTTTCCTCTGGTTTACAACATGGTTCCAAATTTTTGTGGCATTTTGAGGAAATCCAGAAATAATGGGGGTTTTAGTCCTATTAATAATCTTTACATATGATTCAAATGCCTTATATGCACTCTTGCATATCTTTTTAATAAATAATTTTCTTCATCAAAATATTTGTATTTTTGTTCAGTCAAGGAAAATTGTCTACCCAAGATCTTTTCTTTCAGTAGGTTTGTTGTTTGTTTGTTTTTATTTTGGAGACATGTATTTATTTGAATGGGCTTGCATTATTTCAATATATATCAATATTCTCCAGATTATTAACAGTGATCCTTTCCTAGGTGTGTGCACACTAATTCACTGATACTTGGTAGTGTAGGATAGTTTTTTCTACTAAAAATTAAGCCAGAAAAACTTGCTTGTTTATTCTCACTGGAAGATCGAGTTGATTAATTGAAATGTGCTTAACAGAACATCTGCCCTTAACACCTGGGCTGCAAAGGGATGCCATCTTCATGCAGAGAGTACAGCTGGGTGTGCTAATGCCATCTACCTCACTGGCCAATAACATTTTTGGTAATCTAACCATTTTTCTTGGATTACTACATAACTACATAACTACATTATGGCTACTATTCTGCCTGCATGGGTTAGGAGGTTCTTATTATACCTGAAATCTCTTGCAAAGCATCTGCTTTTCTCCTACTAACCTACATTTTCCACAGAGGTGAAGCTACTTATGAACTGATACTATATTCTGAAAGGACATGTTTTTCTGCTCAAGATCTCTAACAGTGGAAGAAAACTCCAGAGTGAGACTCCCTTTTATATATTGTAAACTGATTTTTGCCTGTTTCAGAGTAGCCTTATGGTTTTGGTTCAGGATGGCCCTATGGTCTGCTACAGATAATCCAGATGACTGTTATTGTTTGCCTTAGTATCTGGGAAGGTCCACTGTAGCTGAGGGTGGCAGGGAGAGTTCCTGTAGCTGTATGTAATAGAAAAAGAGAAAAGAAATATCTGGAACATGTGTGGAGCTATCTAGAATATAGTCAGCTCAATCCTTCTGTGAACCAGAGACAATTTCAAAGTTCAGTCTTCTCATGTGGGAAAAGATAGAAACAACTCAAATCAACCGTCTAATTATCTACAAATGAAACTGCAATCTGTGTAAAAGCAGGCCCTTCTAACAAACTTCAAAAAGGATTTTTACCCCACCTTTACCATACTTTGTTTGTGTCATTCAAGCCCACCTGTTCTTTTGGTATTCACACAGACCGTGGCAATGATAGCAGTGTGGAAGTGCTGTATCATGGACATTTAAAAAACATTTTCTGCTAGAAGTTACATGCTGTACATGGCTGGCAAAATGTTGTATTGAGTCATAGGTGGGCATCAAAGATATCTAATTACATTGAACAAGAAAACCTTTGTGAAGAGTTGCCATAGATATTGTGGTAAGCCTGACTTGAGAAAAGTCTTTATCTTCCTATTTATTGTGTATCCAGCAGCTGATTCTCAGACCATTTAAAAAGTAATGGAGTCACACCACATACTTTGTATTCAAAATTTTGCTCAACACAAATAAAATAAGTCCATTGCCTTATGTGAAGATGATGTGAAGTGTATCTGAAGTTACGCCAACTGGGAGGTACAGTTATAAAATTGCACCTTTTAAATAGACAGAAGACAAATGCTCTGAAGAACTCAGAAGCATTTTCTCTAAAAACCTCCTTTTTTCAATACTTCAGTGCACAATAGTGAAGAAATAAATATACCAGGTAGGACCAGAAGAAGCTCTTCTTCACAACAAAGTAAACTAACCACAGTGCAAAAGAGATTTGTATTGACAAGTTGAATGCTGGTTTGTGATTGATTTAGCAAAGACAGGTAGAACACAGATTCCAGTAATATAATGAAATGAAGGTATTTTATCCAACTTTCATAACTTTTGGCTTCTTTCCTTTTGACCCAGTCCTGAGGTAGGAAGGTTTAATTAAAATGGTTTGTTATAACTGAGTCTCAGAGCAGAGACAGAAAGATGAGGAAGCGACAGGCAAGCAAGGAGAAGAGCATAATAACCAGACAGAGACTCAGGCTTTTGAGAAAAGAAAGTAGTGTGGCTACTGCCCTGAATTTTCCTGTAGCAGCCTTCCACTGAATAAATAAAGGGAAGTAAATTATAAAAGGCTGCACAGGCAAAAATATGAGTTTACTCTTAATTGAAAGATGGATAGCAAAGATTTTATCATCTTTCACATAGATTTAATTACTTAGATTTTCATGGCTTAAAATCTATATTAAAGGGAAGGAAGGCAAAGAAAAAGGGATTATCTAAAAGGAAAAAATCATACATATGGGTATAAAAAGGGGTTTTCCTAACTTTGAAAGTAGAATGGAATCATTAAATAAAGCAGATTTATGAATTCAGATATGAATTTATTATTGGTTTGTCATGTGAAACCAAGTTAGATTTCAAAACACAAAATGAGACATGCCCATCAGTATTAATAAAATAATTTAAAAATAAAGACTTTGCATTTTAAAAATATGAAAGTTTTAATTCTTGCTCATGTTTCTAAAATCTCTGATCATCTAAGAGTTCTGCAGTAGTCATGGGAAATAGTGGTCTCTGCCCTCCACAGGCACATAAGGAAGAATAATAATTGGAAAAATGACAGTTTTGCTGTCTTTTTTGCCTCAGGGTTTATTTAGACACATTAGACAGAAATCTTGTCTAAATAGGTCAAAAAATCTACCGGTGTTTGTTTTGTTGGTTGTTTGTTGCTTTGGGGGAGTTGGTTTTGTTTTTTTTTTTTTACCTAATGAGTGTAAATAGTATGATGCTGTTATTTACATCAAATATAATAAGACATATAATGTATACAGATAACAAGTTAGGTTGCATTCATTTTCTGTTTATTTTTACTGTTGTTCAATACTTCTGTCAAAAAGTCTGAAAACACACACTCTGTGGCTTTTTCACCTTTATCTGTGACACAATGGTCTGTGGCTAACCTGAGCAGACTGCAAGGGATAGTTTAGTCCTTGTAGAAAATCCCAGAGGAAGTCTGAGTTATCTGGGTCAACTGTTAGGCAAGAAGCTCTGCATTTAGAATTGAAAATCTCCGGACAACTTTATAAATGGTTGATGATCTTTCTGAAGACAATGTGTGGAACTGATTTTTGCTGATTTTCAAAGGAATCTAGTGTCGGTTTTGTCCATATCTGACTTGTCATCTCTTTTCCATTCTGGCATATTTATAGTAGGATATTTGTATACTATGATCACTTTTTGGAACCTTGGTGAAATGAATTTTTCTGCTAAAATGACAAACTTAGCAACTGTACCATATTCTTTGAAATCAGTGAAAGCTTCCTATTAGTGGCTTTGTAGGATATTCACTGATGATATGCACTTATCTGATACGGTAAAGCCATTATGTAATGAAAAAGCCTCATCTGTTCTTTGAGCTCAGTTTAGCTCTCTGAACATCTCGGATGCAACGCAGGAACTTCTGGGAACACAGACACCGACAGCACACATTTCCACAGATACAGCCTTGTGGGAAGATGCTGCATAGAAAGCAATTCTCACGCCTGCCTGGATATTATCTTCCCAAACTTGCTGAGCCATGAGCAAGGATGAGGAGTGCTGTGGATCACAGAATAAATGCTTCTTTGACTCTCTGCTGCCCAAGAGATGTGGAGCTGTTTGAGAGGGCATCCTCTCTACTACTCCTCTGGAGCAGGATTAAGTTAGACTTGAATTGATTTCTCAGCTGCAGGTGATGAGGCTACTAGTAATGTGACATTTGAAACATATCACTCCCTTACATAAGCAATGCAAATGCATAAAGTAATAGTGTGACAGTAAAAGCTGTATGCTTTTAAACACCCTAGAATGCATGAGGATCTAAACCTTGCCACAATCTTAGTATTTGTATAGGTATAGACTGTATAAATTAGCTTTCTTGAATTATAATGATATTTTGTTGCTTTTCTTCTGAATATCGTACATGGATATGGCACATTAATTCTGGATTAGACTGATAGTCACTGTTGTGCTGACTGTCCTTAAAATACTATTTTTTGGCACGTTCAGGAAGACTAGCATCATGTTATTATGGTGATACAAAGTGACAGGAGTCAAGCACACACACAAGTATCATTTTTCCATGCAAAAATAGTAATTACAGGTCTCCTCTACAGCACAATTTTACTTTAAATAGTTTCCCTAACAGTTTTTTCTTTTTCACATGAGACAAGATATGCAGAGTTGCACCTTTATGTCTAGTATTACTTATTCAATGCAAGAGCATATAATTTTCTTATCCGTTTGACTACTAGAAATGGTTAGTAGGGCTGTGAATGCAATCACAGAGAAGGTCAGCATTCTACAATTTCACTAGTTATTTTCTCCTAGTGGCTTTTTCACTCATTTTTTCAAAAAGTAGTAAGTGCAAACCATTGCTATCTAACAAAAGCTTTTTTGGAGAGCTCCCTGAAATGTAAGCGTAGCTGGCAATAGGCTGTGCTTGTCATAATCTGTGATTAATACAAGGTGTCATGTAAGCCCATGTCCTGTTTCACAACACACGCTAATTTCATACACTATGTCATCAAACTTAAACTGAAACTCAAAATGCGATTACTATAATTTACTGGATTTATAAAATTGGTGGAGAGGTGACAACAGCCACAGTCTATATAATTGCTGTGTGAAATACTGAGATGAAAATATATTGATTCAAATGTGCACACAGTAATTCAAAGAAATCCTATAATAGGCATCTTAAACATTTGTATATTTATTTGCTATAGATTTGAATATTTGTGTTGATCTTATTACAGCAGAGTGGCTGAAAAGCTGGCTTGGTGCTAAGGGCACTTCTGGCTTCTCTACCTAATCAATTTTGCTGCCCTGCTTTGGTCTGGAAAGAGCAAACAGTTACTGTATATGGTATAATCTCACAAATTCCTGGAGCTAGCCACACATGTTATATGCTGCTGGAAAGTGTGAAATCCACACTTTCCACTGCTAGTAGCTATTTGTTAATGTTTAAGTTCCTGGTCCATGAAGTGCAACTCTCTTTCCACTGCAACTTGCACCATGCTTCTGCCTGCCATGGCCCACGGTCATCCAGATTTCAAACTGTCTGGTCTTACACTGAATGAAAACTCAAGGGGAAATATTTTAGATGTACCGAAGTAGCTAGATGACTCTGTCATTCCTATCTTTAAGTTTTTATTTTCTTTAGATATATTATCTACTAGGTAGAAAAATGAGTGGATGCCACATTTTTTAAAAAAGTAAATAGGTTCATTTGCTGTAAGTCCTCCATTTTTTCTTGTATTCATACAGGACACAGTCCAATCATTTTCTTTTTCAGTTGATCTGCCTATCCATTAGTTTCTGAGATTAAAACAGTAACACACTGATATTCTTTTGGCTTTATGGCCAAATATGGATATTTCTCCAGGCTTGTTCTTTATTATTCATCTAATAGCTGCTTTAAGGTTTATGTGAAAAAGTAAAACCTACCATAGGGATAATCTCAAAGATGGTAAGCGGCTTTTGCCAAATGGTTCGCAGCAGCCCTGCAATTATCTTATTGCTTTATTTCTCAGAAGGGAAACACTCATTTCCCAAGCTTTTGCTCTAAGAATTGTGAAACTCTTAAAAAAAAACCAAAAAATGGAAGAAAAAACTTCTATTTTAAAGGTCTGGTTTAGCATGAAAATTATATGCATTATAAATGTTTTCTTGGCAATTTACTTGTCATAAATGTCTTTTGTACTGAAAAACTCTACAGAGAATTGAGGGAATTGGATGTATTTATTCTTCATGTACTTAGGAATTTGTAAAAAGACACAATGACAATAAAAATAGAAATATTATGACTAGCTGCGAACCCCCAGATACAGAGATTGGTTTCAGCTCAAATGTAACTTCCTGAGGTCTGAGTTTAAACCAGGCTTCAAGAGGGATTAGGTATGTGCTATTGTACTTTCATAATGAGGAGAACACCAAACTAAATTTAAATATTGCACGGTGTTGCAGAAGATGTTCAGAGCTGATGCACATGAAATAATGCAACAAATAACACATAAGGCTCAAAATACTGCTGTGTTTGTGCCAATGTTATTCTGAGTGCCAACTCAGCTTTGTTGCTGAAAAAGTAGTCCAAAAATAATTGCTATAGCCCAAGCTCTGCTCCAATTCAAAGCCTAAAGCCGGTGAGAGGTCCTTGGAAAGCCCTTCCCATCTTTCACAGTGCAATGTGCCTAAGGGGCAATGAATCTAGTGGAAAATCTGAAGAACTTCATTTTCCACATTTTTGCTCAAATGAACCTGAATTCAGCCCTCAGCCACTCTCATCAGTCAGTATTTGCAGTCGCTTGGGGGAAGCACATCAGGGTTTGAAATGGAAGAGAGTCTTTCAAAGAACCAACAGGGCTGAGGTATTAATATTTTAATTCATGTTGGTGAAAACTTTTCTGATAGACGTCTTTTGCCACAGTGTGTATTTCAAAGACTCTTGATTCCTTGTTTTAAATTACTAGCTGGTTGATTTTATTTAAATGCAGTTGCTCATAACAAACTATTCCTAGCTGAACATCTTCCCAACACAGGGCTTGTGCTCTGCCACAGACCTGATCTTTTGTTTTCCTGAAGGTGAGGGTAAAATATGAATTATTTTATCTTCAGCCTTAGGATGGCAGCACTTGCTGAGAAATGCTGAGCCAGATGCTGCATGGATCTCAGCTATGCAGTTTCCCTGAGCCTCAGCATGACTGCTGGAGGGGTTATTGCATCTACTCTGCTTGTACTCTGCACTGTGCTTGTCCACAGTGATATGGGATCATACCTGGGGTTTTTATGTTGTCAGAAGAAGGAATGCCCAACTGGATACGGGATTCTGTTGTTAATGAATTTACTGTAAAAATCTTAATCTCACTTGATGATAGAGGACAACTTTGCTGAAGCTCCCGCAGGCTTCAGGACCTGCTGTTTTCCTGTTGAAATTAGCACTGGTGGCACAGGATTGGTCTGTAATTAATGTTACCATTTGGCAGCTGAAGCCACTGCTCACGTTCTTTCTTGCTGGTTTCCAGTGATGTATCAAGTACCCTGTAACAGAGGCGCAGAAATACTTGCTCTGTTAGATAGCACCGGAGAGACTATTTTAGCCCCTGTTCATTTGGCAACTATGAAATAACTGAGCTGGCGGTGGCCCTGCTCTGTACTCAGGTCTGCTGAAACAGTCTTGAGTGAAACAACACATAGATCTAATAAACCACCTAAGTGTCACTCCTGCGAAGGTTCTTTCCAGTAAAGAGTTGCAGTGTCAGGCAGTGGGCTTGTGCTAAGCTTCACAGAGGAGGCCCAAATTAAATCGTATCTCCAGAAGTTGCTGTTCCCTGGATACCAATATGAGAATAATCCATTTCTAAAGATAAATTTTCCCCACGCCTCAAAAGCAGAGTACATCAAATGTTTCAAGAAGGAAAAACAGTACCTGTAGGGTTGGTTTCAGAAGTTTCAGTGCATGTAGAGGAAACACAGGGCTGTTAGCGGGGTTTTTTTTTAACCTTTTTGACAGCAAGTAAATGTTCTGTGGCAGACAAATCTGCAGGAAATAAAATTTTATGATGTGCTGTAGCCTTACTGGTTATATATCTATACAATACTGACAGACTATCAAAAGATGCATATTTTCAGTGTTTCTGAAGGTGACTTGAAAGCAGCTTGACTTCTTTAATCATGAACGCTGACAAGTGTGCTATGGAGCAAATTATGTCTCTTTTCTTATCAGCATGGTGGTAGTGTACAAACAGTCCAGTGAGATCAAAATGAACCGAGAGGCAAAGGGTATTTTCTGTCTTGCCTAAATATCGATTACAAACCAGTTGGCCTATAAAAGGAAACAGTTGCACATACAGCACTGTAGCTGCTTCTGTTTTCTATCCTATTGGGTTACTGTTTAAAAGAGCAGTAAGCACTGCTGGTGATTATTTCTTTTCTGTTCTATGCTTTTTAGCAATTTGGAACCAACTTCTCTTCTCATTTATCCTAGGATGATCCCTAATGGAGGGGTACTACTGAGCATGAAAGCAACAATAGCTAATTGCAGACATATAAGTATCTTTATTTGTGTGTGTACATGTTTATATTTACAGGGAGAACCCTGACCAATCTATACTGTATGTGAAAGTTAGGTTTTGTTTTCTCCCCCTCTCCAGGCCAGTGTTGTCACATGGAAATATATAAGACAGGTGTACTTGTATCCTTCAAAAACATTTTGCTTTTTCAGCTACTGTTCCTACCTACTAGAAGCGATGTGTGCAGTTTCTAGCTCAGTTGAAAATCAGGAGTAACTTGTGATGGCATTACCTTTCCTTATGGAAAGGTAAGTACATCCAGATAGAAGATACTATTCAAGAATGAGCATGTGATGAAAAATCAAAACCGAGCATACCAACTTAATGAAATCCAGTTATATTTTTGAGCTCTTTTCTTTTACAGAGACGATACATTAGTGTACGTATACATAATTACCTCACTAAAGAAAGCAATTGCAAGCAGGTAAAAGTAAAGGCAAATAATTTGGCTCTACTGTTGTTATCAAGGCCTTGATCATTAGTGTCAAATGTTCTTTTTACTACTCCTGTCACCTGGCTTGATGAAAAGTTTTCCTGTCAGCATCATACACAAAATTTTCTTTGGTTGTGTAGCAACACTATGGGTCATTGATTTAAGAAGTGAATAAAGCAATACAAAACTTGAAAATTAATTACTGTACTGAAAACATGCTTGCTACTATTCAAAACCCAGGTACAGCACAATGACATCCCCAGGGAAACACCACAAACTACAGTAGTAGGGGGTAAATTAAAGTAAAATACACAACTGCACACAACTTATTGGAAATGACCACTCATTTAAAAGATGTAAGTAGTCCTTGTTTCTGGTATTTTAGTTTCAGGCATTTGGACTCTACATTTTAGTCTGTGCTCTTTAGTCTACTCTTAATGTAAAGTTGTCTCAGGTATTCTTCTCTAATGCTTGCAAATTAAGCAAAGTTTCAAACATGAAAGCGCAGCTCTTCCTGGGTTGCTTTTGTCTAAATGTTCTCAGCTATAGTATACTGCCTATGAATCAAAGAGAATAATTTCACTAGAAGTAGGGGAAAGACCTTGGGGAGATATAAGTCTGTTACTTAAGAGGCAGCAAATAATGGATGATGTGGAAAATATTGAATGTTTAATGCTTTTTTGCTGCTGACTTAGAGAATGCTTTAATGTGACTAGATGTTTAATAGTATTAAAACTAACAAAAAGAGATTAGAAGGATATTCCAAAGGTAAGAAAAGAATAGATCACAAGATAATTGTAGGGAAATCAGAGGTATTAAGGTCAACAAAGAAAACTGGCTGCAGAGCTTTTGAGGGACTAGCTGAGGCAGTCTTGAGGGACAAAGAGACAAAGTAGAGAAAAGCAGGTCTAACATCTGTATTTAAAATGAAAGAAATAATGTTCTGTAGCTTATAACTCTCATCATCTGACTTGCATTTAAAAAGATATCAGATCAAAATATTAAATAAAAGCTTTGTAAGCATCAGGTGATTTATTAAGTTGCGGGAAAGTGCTAGTATGATACCAGATAGGATAAGTCTAGTCTAATTTGCAAAGAGAACAGTTTAATGATGGGAGGCCATAGATGAGATACATCTTGACGCTGCCCCAAACTTATCAAAAGTAAACTAACAAAGCTAGTATGAAGTAGTTGTGTTCAGCTGTCATTCTCAAACAACAGTTCAAAAAGATGCTTTCCTTTCTTGTCATCATTGTATGGTAGCCCAGATGTCATATAGTAGTCAGCATGCTAGGAAGTCAACATGTATTTGAGAGTTTCTTTTCTCATGCTGGCAACTGGTAACACTCAGAGCAACAGCTCTGCAGCTGACAGTCACTGTGCCACTGGTTCCTACAACACAGAAGAGCCATCGACTGGTTTTGCAGATTCATACTCCATGGACTCAGGTTTCGCTCTGGCTCCCTGGTTCAGGGATCTTGTCCAAGTCTGAGCTACTACGGATGAAACTCGCAGGAAGGAGTAGGCTTTCCTAATAACACCTGACTTACAGCGTGGTGGTGGTGGTGGGGATTCTCTCAGGTGTATGTTTGTGCCAGTGTGTTTAAAACATAGGATTTCGGTGTGTAAAAGCTTGGCTTCTTGTCTACCACTGCATCATTCACTGTTTTATTAGACAGTACATCTTCTATCATGCTTTGTCTTTGTGATAGTTCAGATCTTCACAACAGTAGTATGGCTGCTAAAATAATGTAGATGACTTAAGGTCCAATTAACACATATGGATCTTGGAAGTTCCCAGGATAGTGTTCCAGCGTGACGTTTACTGGTCTGTAAAGTGGCAAAACAGGATGAAGCAAGAGCAGTCAATTCCCAGCAGGAGCTTTCAGGAAGGAATGTGGTACATTGCCTCTTGAGTTCCAAACCAGAGGCCAAATTTAGGATTGTCACTGTCTCTGTGACACGTCACTAGTAGCAAGGGCAGGGGGTACAGGCTCTGGTAGCTGTGGGAATGAAGCCTGTCTTGGTGGAAATCTTAACCTCTGTAGTGAATACTTAGGAAAGGGCTTGTCAGGGTCATTACCAGAAAATTTCTCTGCTACCAATACTGAAAACAGCTCAGCAAAATAAATACAGTGCTTTTCAGAGAGAAAAATATAGAGTGTACCAAGACATTCAGTGTACCAATTTTCAGCATGCTTTCTGCATAATTAGCATGTTATTAGAGAAAATAACCAGAAGGCACCTTTAGAAATCTTTTTTTTGCTCAGAGCTCTTCAGTAGACAAAGCTGATAATTCTGTGCCAGATTTTAAACAGCAACTGCTACTTATGCTGTTACTAAAAAAATCTCTTGAAGTGAACTTTTCTTTAAGCTTCTCAGTTTAAACCTTGACTACACATCATCACTGTGATTTACCTGTGGATGCCTAGCATTAGCCTAGTCAAGAATGTTGTTTTTAGTCTTTGCTCAAAGTCAAATCAAAATCTATTATGAAAAACTCCATGTAGTTGAATGCATGAGCATTCCACAGGTGAAGTCAGAATATATCTGTACACTGACCTCTATTTTGAATCAATTTTAAACCTTAAACGGTTAAGACTTGAAATTAATGACTGAATATGCCTTGTGAGAACATATGTGATAAATAAAAAGATGACAGATACGTGAGTTTGTGCTGAGACCTGGAACGGATTTAGCTTGTTTAAAAATATATACTAGAGTGAGGATGAGGTAATAATCTGAATTTTCATTTTCAATTAACAGAGAGATTTGCTAAGACAGGGCTTTTCTGGAATGTTTAAAATCTTTTCTAGCATACTCCTGCTTCTTGTTGCATCTCCTGTCCGCTCCTCCTTTTATCTTTATAAAGTTGCACATGTGTACTGGAGCTGCTCACTGTTAGCAAAAACTTATGACAAACGTTCCCTGCTGAAAAGGGACTGCTTTGATTTCCCTGTGGCCAGCTTTAAAACGGTAAAATCATTCTATTCACTTGACCTGTGATTTGAAAAGAAGACCTAGGAATGGATCTGAAATCCTTTGGAGTGCTGTTAGATAATGTATATGTGGCAGAAAAGACAGTAGCAACCACTCAAACCCAGCACTGGTTTTAAACATGTATTTCTTGTGAGGCCCCAGCATACTGTATAATTAATGCATACAGTAATTTATCTCCTAAATTTGTGGGAATTAATACCCTTTAACTGAAAGTAGAAAGATCGCATTTTTAAACTGCCTTAGCAAAACCCGAGGAGACCAGTGTATCCTGCCTCCTTTGGGGCAGGAAAATATTTCCATCTTTTGTTTGTAACAGTCCTTACTTGTCTGGACATTCACATGATTAGGAATATTGCTGAAGAATCATGGGACTGATGCTGTACTTGTGCAGGGGAACTGCACCGCTTCATGGTACCTGTTTGCTGCTATTAAGCAGCTTTCCTATCCTGGCAAGCTGACCCAGTGATTCCAAGGCTTTTGTGCATATTTGCTGCCCGGGCAGATAGGAAGAGCAATTTCAAAGAAAGTAGGCTAAAACTTCTATTTGGAAAAGGTTTCTTGAAATAAACCATCGCTTGATTAACAGTAGAACCTTTTCTATTGCTTTCTGCAAAATGAATATGCTATTAAAAAAACCAACCGGAAGTCACCTTTATAAACCTTGATTTGCTTTGTGTGTGAGCCTCTCTGTGATTTTACCTGCTAGGGATTCAGACCAGTGTAGTTCATTGAAGAAAGATTGTTCCCATGGAGGGTGTACCTCCTCAGATTTAGCACTATGCCAGCAAAAACGTGTCATTTCCACAGTCCTTCATTGCTGGTGTGCCGCTGACCCAGCCCCTGCAGTGCACACCCCACTGAGTCCTGCTTCCTACTCCTCTACAGCACAGGAGCTGAGACAACAGAAGACTTTGTGTTCTTGTCAAAAACATAATGTGCCCTAGACATATTTCGAAGGTATGCATGCCAAGGCCTGGTAAATCAGGGACATCAGTGAAAGAAAGCATCTATGCCTGAGAAATGGTCCAAGGTGTATTCTCAGATGCAACTTTAAAACTCCCATCTGTGATTGTCATTAAAAATCACACAGCTGAAACTCATCTTCTGTCTCTTTCTTACTAAAGTAGATATTTTGTGCAAAGCAAAAATTAATTAATTCTTTATTAGTAATTTTCAAAAGACTTTGTCTTTTCCTGTGAAAGCAAATCCTATACTTTATCCACATAGACATCTATGACACTCACAGTCTTTCCTAAATATTGATAGCTGCTCATTTATCTTACACTAGTGACAGTCTTTTTAGTTGACCTGTGGTGTAACTTTAGCTGAATAGAATGCAAAACAGGAGCTGATAAAGAGCATTTTTACATCTGAAGGTCATAAATATTGTACAGATTCTCTGTCATGCTTGTGAAGAAGAGCATCATGCCTCTTTTGGTTTTGCAGTCTGTCTTTGAATAGCAGAGGCCTAGCAGAAGTATTGGGGTATATTTAGAATATTTCTTCACGCTTCTAAAGGAGTACAGACCCACTTCTAGAAATTTAATAATAAATACAGTCTGAGCTTCAAAATGTTACATTAATGCAGTGCTAGCACTGTAATATCAAGCACTCAAAAATCAGAATATTTTAGAAGGCTGGACTGTTCTAAGTGTAATGTGGCTAAGCTGCACATCCTGCATTACATATGGCATATTTTAATAGTAAGAATGTATTAAAACTTACATTTTGAAAACCACTTTCCTGTTCAATATGCGAAGCTTATGTTAATGAAGTGTGAAAGACAAAGTCAGATTTGAAGGTGATCTGTTCCGTGGTTAGGCATTTTCAAATTCCAAAGTTTCACGTCTCCTTTTCTGACCATCAGGTTTTTCACTTAAATAAACATTAGGTGTGCTGGCTGAAATAACCAGTGCTCTCCTTAAAGTTAATCAGCATCTCCTCAGAGTAATGTCAGAAACTCTGCACTGTAGTTTTTTATTTTTCCAAATGAGGATAAATACATGTCTTAGATACTTAAAAACAAACAAAAAACCCCCACCTCAGAGATTTTTGAGAGTATCAGCAAACTGAGATGCCTGTCCATAGCCTTCCTAGTTGAAGTGTACATTGGGAAACAGAAATGGCTGAGGAATACTTTACACTTTTTTGTTTGAGACCAATACTGAAAATTCTATGTCCAATTGATATCATGAGAGGCATAGGAGCAGATGTGTTGT
Organism: Nesoenas mayeri; assembly: GCF_963082525.1. Taxonomy (NCBI): domain Eukaryota; kingdom Metazoa; phylum Chordata; class Aves; order Columbiformes; family Columbidae; genus Nesoenas; species Nesoenas mayeri. The sequence continues at coordinate 15,054,658 of NC_137554.1, read as the reverse complement.
TTTTTGTTTTGATGTCATACTGTGTTTCGTGGGTGCTTCAGTATCATCAGTTTGTATTTTGTCATCTGGAGTCATTAAAATGTGTGAGGTATCTTCTCTCTATTTAGAAACGCATCAAACAGCACCAGTGTGCACTTCAGGTTGATTCTAGAACTCTATTTTGAAGAGGTCTCCATCAGACATTTCATGATCTTTCCATGGACTTTAGGAGAAACAACAGGCTATGGTGATTAACCTTGATACCTGGCTTTAGGAACATCTTGTCAGCTGGAGTGTTTACACTGATTCAGGATGGGCTTGCACTCACTCTAGTTCCAGTTGGAGGAAGCCAGCTGGGAAAATGTAGACATGGGGAGAGACCATCAGGCCCATCCCTCTGGGCTCCTCACTCAAGCCCTCAGAGTACAAAGACTGCAATAGGAAATGGACACCCTGCCACACATCTCACCCTCAGGCTTTATGATTTGTGATCTTCTGTACATTGCTTAGACTTTTAAATCTGTATGTATAACTTGTAACTCTTTGGGAAGCTGAACTTAACCTCATTTTAAAGATACAATCTTTCTTAACTACTACTTACTCTATTACATTAATAAAGATGGCATGTTTAAATTTTACTCCTTTAAAAGCACATACTTTATTGATATAGATGGAAAAGTGGAAAAATTGTCATCTATTGAATTCCTATCTGTTTCATCTACTAAAGGGAACTTCTTAAAATTAAAATAGAAACCTTGATAACAGAGTCATTAATCTCTAATTTGTTGGGGTTTTTAAAAATGGTTCTTAAAGCATAATAAACTATCGTGTAATATGCTGGTGTCCAAACACAGTTGCTAAAAACAGTCCATAGTCTGGCACGGGCTAAGTTTTTAAATAGGATTATAAAAAGCCCATGACATTTTAAAAAATGTCTGCATGTTAGAAATAGTAACATTCTTCTCCATTAGACTGACTTTTTTGTCGATGGCAATGATTGAAACTAGAGAGTCTATTCGAGACAGAAAATAATCCCTTTCATATTCTGAATCTAAATAAGATCTTGGAGTCATACAGGTGTATGTGTTTCCCCACTCTGCACAGATAAAACAGTGTGATAGTCCACGGTCATGAAAGGTTGCTTGCAATGCTTGTTAGAGCTGGAGCAAACTGTCTGCGTCAAATACACTTTGTATTCTTGAATTTTAGGTAGCCAATTTGCAGTTTGAAAATTGCAGATTTGCTTCATTGCTGAAGCTTCCAGAAGAAGCAATTGATGGAAATAAAACTGAACTGTAAAATAGCTTCTTTTTTCGTATTGGGAGCAAACTCAACAAGATAAACTGGTTATAAATTAAGACATATTTTGTTAATCAGTGAGCAACATACTTGGATTTAATTTTCTGCACCAGCCTGGTCTCAGTTAAATTGTTTTTTCCTTCATTGCACATCTTGTCAAAGGTCATCTAAGCCTCAGGGATCTGAAAGGCCACTGTCACTGAGGGCCATTTATTTGCTGAACAGTACAATACCCACCAAAGCCATGAGCATCTGCATGCTCCTGAGACAAAAAGGAGTGTTTGAGGCTCCTGAGACAAAAGGAAAATTCAAGCCCCAGTGATGTGGTTAGTCTTGAGGGGTCACGATGACCTGCTGAGAGCTGAAGGGACAGGGCTTTCGGAAGGCTACTTCTGAACTGGCAAGATCCACAGGGCTTGTCAGGAGTCCAGAGCAATTTTCCAGCAGCAAGGTTTAAAACTTTGACCAGGGAAATCATGGGTGTCTTCACAGAGCCACAGGAGATTCCTTGCTAGAAAGTCCTGAACCGAGCTCTGCACAGCGGCTTCCCGGCTTCTATGTTCTGTGCCCACGACTGACTCCTTGAAGGGTGTCATGTCTGCTACTGGCTTCAGCAGGTGGAGGAAGGTGGTCTTCCTCTGTTTTGTGTCCGAGTCCCAGCCACAAAAGGGCAAGCACAGGACCAGCCATGAGGGCTAGCCTGAAAGGTTCATTCAGCAGTTGCTGTGAGAACAAAACTGTGCCTTAATGTTTGTTAACTCGGTTAAGAGGGAGGTGAAATGTCATCCTTCAGTAAAGTGAGATGGCTGAACGGCTTTATTTGAAACTTGCTAAAAACCGTTTGCTTCTGGGCTTACAGAAAGCAGAGAAGTATCACTAGAGAGGGAGAATGTTTCAAAAAGTTATTTGCATGAAAGAAACAGAAAGTTGTGACACTCCTGACATGGCCATAAGAGGTAGTGAAACCTGGAGCTTGCTATAATAATGTATCTTACCTGGCCCAAATCCAACAACAAATAGTTCTGTTCTTTGCTCCTGTTCTTTTGCTGCTGGCTACAGATAAAACTGAGCATGTTTCATACAAAGTGTGTTAGTATCTAGGCACCAATTATTCATCCACTCATAGGTACAAAAGGAACAGCGAAGGGTATTCGTTTCAGCATAATGGCTTCATTAAGCAAATGGGAACACAAATAACTCAGTATTGTAGAAACAAAGAGAGTTTTTGTAAGCTGAAGAGCAGGATAGGGGTGACTGCTCCACTTTCATGGAACAAAACTGGCAATTGCTTTGATAAGTAGTATCACAAAACCAAGCTGGATATAATTAAAATGTGTCCTGACTTTGTGTAATTGTGAAGACAGTGTAAATCCTTAGAGCTATTTTTCTCATATCCATCAAAATAAAAGAACTCTTAATTCATAATTTATAAGGATGGCCACTTCAGTGAGTGCTCCTGCCGGCTACTGTGGCTACCTTTGCAACCAGCAGAGAATGCTATGCCGGAACAGCAGTGACACTTCTGAACAGAAACACTTTTTTTTCCCCATATCACTTTATAAATATTTTTTAAAAATCTTTGGATTGTTAAGTTCTTTGCCCTGTACTACACAGGATGTTATCTGGTCATCTCAATGTTGTAAAGATGAAAAGACTGGAAATAGCACCTAGACATCTTCACTGCTCCATGCTGACAGGGCAGGGGCAGCCTGTATTGATCGTCACATCTAACTAGTAATAAGAATGTAAACTCAGCCTTGTGCTGCTTTCCATCAAAGCAATGCAAGTCAAGCTTTCCTTTTGCACAGGCCTTCATTTCTCAAGTTGTCAATATGTCCTTATAGAGCTTTTAGACACTTATCAATATTTAACTGCAGTCCTATTGACTCAGCAATTACATAGTAATTGATTTAGGATTGATTATAATCACGTTCACATTTTAATGGTCGAAGGCTAATATAACTAACTGAACGTGAAATTATTTAGGTTTTTATTACCATTATGCACGCATACTACTCTTCCTTGTCACCAGATTTTAAGTTTTGCTTAATGTTGCATAGTTGATCAAAAATAGTAGAAGATATTGTTCATAGTCCATTCTTTGCCAGGATGAAGCCTTATTTTTAATAGCACAGCATGGTTTTTATAACCAAAACATTCAAATGGACCCCTTCAGAATATCTTGTTATTGGTTAAAACATATGAAAAGGGTGGGTACTAGCAAATAACAAGAGGCAGTTAACTAAAGGATAAGACAGCAAAGTTATTTTGTCAACTGCAGTCTTGTATCCAAGAGCTACATTTGATAAATGGTGCTTTTCATGAATCAGTTTTATTGATTTCTTGTATGAGAGGTCTGAGGTACAGTCAGAGCTCTGACAGGTTTGATCTCTGCCAGCTGTGATGGCTATAGATATTAGCCAAGAAAAATATCTAAAAAATAAAACCATGAATGTGGAAAGATGGAATATTTTCCTAGTACGACAGTGATTAACTTGGTCCTGTTGGTTTTCTTAACTCTTCAGTGCTCCTGGTATGTGAGGTGGTTCTGGCTGTGTGTGATCCATTGTGTACAAGGACTGTGAAATGGGAGGGGACGACCACTGGCACCCCGTGCTGGTTCAGGGTTTTACATGGTAGACAGGAGATCAAATCGCAAATAAAGGGTTAGGGTTTTTTTGGAATAACTAACTAACTAAGTAGAAGTTTTACAGAAACTAGTGAAGAGAAAGGAGTGGATTACAGTTGTTTTTAAACTGTCACTGTTCACCATTTACTACCCAATATTTTTTTGAGACTTATCAGAGATTAATTTAAGAAAACCTAACACTGCCTTTTTTTGCTCTCTTTTGTCGTGATTTACTTTACTGGGGCACTTTCCAAGAACACACTTCTGAAATTTTTCTCAAAATACAGAGGCCAGTTGCTCCTACAAATAGACCTTGGTAGGCTGAGTGTTAGATCTGGGCCTTAATCAAAGGAAAAAAGACTAAAGGAATCTTCAAAGGATTCCTCACTATGCAAACGAAGAAGTCAGTGAACTATTTCATTGCAGAGCCAAGTCTTTCACTTGTAATAACTGAAAAATGATACTTCCAGCAATAAAGTGCAAATGTTTGAAAAGGTTTTGGAAGTTTGTGAATCTTGCTTTTAAAAACTATCAAACTACCTCAGCTTCCACAGAAAAGATGGCAAATCCTACTCGTCAGCACTGTCATTGTAGAGTTTGGTCAGATCTGTGACTATTTATGGTATGTACATTTATGTCTTATTTTCCTGATCTATATTAACCATTGGAAGTTTTGCAACTTTCAGGTGTGAGCAGCCCTGCAGAGATCTTTAGCACTAGTCAGAATTTTAAGCCAGTATTCTTGTTGAATGGAAAACATTTAATTTTTGTTATTTATATCAAAGAGAAATTATCCTAGGAGCATGTTTTCTGGAACATGGTCACCTCTAAAACCACAGTAACTTTTTGACCCACTTGCTTTATATTTGAGCAATAATTTACTTTCTGTGAGATAGCCTCCAACCTATATTTACCTTCACCTGAGCTGTGATTGAAGTTTGGGAGCTTTATGGATTGTTCCTATAATTGTAGGTGATGCTAATCAGTCTCTTTACTCTAGCTGGCTGTAGGAGCACAGCTCATTAGAAGGAGCTCTTCTAATGAAGAGCTAGGCTCTTCTAAAGGAGAGGAATTTTACTTGTGTTTCTTTTTTTTTTTTTTTAATTCTTACTTTTAGGTATTTTCTCCTCCCTCTCAAAGTTGAGGTACAATCTGAGATAATATTTAGTGTGGTGTGGGCAGAAATACAATAGAATGAAGTTGTTTGTTTAGTGTTAATGCAGATAGTTATTTTGGCAGGTACTGAGAAAAATAATCAGCATCTTCACTAAATACTAAGAATGTTTCTTTCCTGTACAAAGATTTCTTGAGATATACAGTTTCAACATACCCATATTCTAGTGTCACTTCGGCACAGCAGCTCAGACTAAGCATGGTAGCTAAAACTTGCAGCAATAGACAGGTTTATGGTAAATCTGGTTTCACCACTCTGATACAGTGTCCTGCACAAAAATTTCATGTGTTAATTTCTCATCAGTCACTGTAGTGCCAGATTGTTCAGCCTCTACCCGTTGGAGTTGGTCTAAGACATTAAAATATCATAAAATACCAATTTTGGCTAACTTAATAAAAATGGGATCTGCTCCAAATCAGATCTGGTGATCTTTGTGGTCTTGTCTACCTTTGTATTAAGGACTAGTATATTAATTCAGATCAACTAGTATAATCATTCAGATCAACAGTTTTCATCCATGAAAAACCCATAGACATTCTCACAGTACTGAAAAAAATAGAACCTTCTCCACCAGTAAGAATCACCATCAAAAGCTGGTTTTGAAGTGAAGTTCATTTCTGTCTTGCATCTGTGACAGATATTAGATGTGCATAAAGCATCCGGAAGCACTTCTGTTCTGACCCTGTTGCACTTTTCAGTTGCTTTGCACTGTCTATACATGACTAAACCAGGTCCGAGGCCTAGAGTGGACTATTTGACTCCTCTTATTCACTGGAACTAAATTGGGACAGTCAGAAAAATCAGTTTGCTAAAAAATATATATATATATATATATATATATATATATATATATATCTCCTGCTTATTAAGCAGTGGGGTTGTGTTAAGGCTTCCAGTGCATTCAGTCAATTTGGATAAGGAATTACACTTTTGGATAGTTATCAGCACAATGTTGATAGAGGCTGGACCATTGCTAATTCTTGGTTCGATTTTTTTTCCAGTTTTCAAATGAAGTGTGCAATAGGCACAGAATGGAACTATGCATATCAGGTGAAAAAGTTGATTCCTACTCAGACTACTGATGGTGAAATGAATAAAACATTTCAAAATTATAAACCGGTCCATGTGTCTACAGTTCATTTCAGCACTTCATATTTTATTTAAAACACACACACACACACAAAAAGACACTACCCTGACACCACAGAACTGTAGCACAAATCTTAGAGCCTCCTTTTTTAGATCCATTGAGTTTCATCATTTTAGTGGTAGCAGAGTTACATCCAAGATAGCCCAAAACACATATCTGGGGTAACTTGTCCCTGAGAAAAATGGTGCTTAAGTTCTGGATCCTTGAGTGCTGTATGCATCCATAGACTGTTTTCTTCTTCTGTAACAGACAGCAGGCTGCATGAGAGGCATTTTATTTGTTTGTTTGCTGGTTTGTTTGTTTCTATTGAGCTTTGAGTGACATTCACATATGGATATGCCCTCCCTGGTTGCTGGTCAGAGCTAAAATGAAGCATGCTGAGCTACCTGAGTCCTCACAGTCTTCACGTGTGTCCTGTGGCACCTCTCTGTGACAGTGGCAAAGCCCAGGCAGTGATGCTGCCCAGCCTTTGACCTACCTGCTCTTCTTATGCTGCTTCTTCCCATCATTGTGTCAAATCTAGATGGAGTTCTAAATGGACTCTGATGATTAGCTGCTGCCAGAAATAGTGATAATACTTTTCTTTCACAGAGGATTTTAATGAGAGTTAGTGTTCAAACAGCTCTGAGAGCTGTGATATATGATAAGTCTCTTATTGTTGCTACGATTCTACACATTATATTTTTTTTAAATGCTCAGTGCTTTGTTTCTATTTAACTTCCTTAGAACAACTTGTTCTTTTTTAATATGAATTTAATACTGCAACAGGGTTATCTGTTCAAGCTGGCCAAAAGAAACTTGAACCTGCAGCTAAGAGATCAACTACGCCAAGCTTAGTCTTATATATGTCAATCGCATTTATAACAAGGCTCTGTAGAGCCATCAATATTCAAAAAGCCAGAGAGAGAAAACAGGAAGGGCAGTACTGAAAAGAACTTTTACAATGACTCTTCCATTCTGACTTTATCTCTCTTAGGCTCATGTTAAAAGTAAAAAAAAAAACAACCAACAAACAAACAAACAAAAAAAAAAAAGAAAAACAAAACAAATGAATAAACAAAACCTTAGATTGTAATTTGTTATGTCAACATTCCCTGGCTCCAAATGTATCCTCAAACAAATTCTTTGACTTCAGTGTAACAGAAGATCCAGAAACAGCTGTTTTGCCTGATAAATTACTGTTACAGCCACTTTCATAATTAAGATGCAAGGTAGGTTTGTTAGATCCACGTTTAGGAAAAAAGTGCCAAAAGATTAATTGCAGTCTATTAGAATTCTAAATGCATCATCACTGGAATTTTTCTTGACTTTATGCCAGAGTTGTAGAAGTCCAATGAATTGGTGAAGTGACTCTAGCATGCTCTAATCTGCTATGCTGACCACATTCAAACTTAAGAGCCTAAGAGTATTATAAAGCCTAATTACTCTAGAGCTAAAATCTTAAGCAAAGCTTTGAGGGCCGTGCCAGTGAAACACGAATTGAAATTGCCATGGTTCATGTATAAACAGAGAATTTAATCAAGTAGAACCCATAAAAGCAAGGTGTTCTTAAATTGCTCCAGTTATCAAAACATAAGTAGTATTCTTAGGGTGTCTACATTTTAAAATATTTTTGAATACTGCCCCTTTTAAAACGTATTTAAAGACCCTCAATGTAGTGAAGATTTGCATATCTTTTAAATTACAAATTTTTGATTTATTTTATATTGGCTAGAAATTGCTACAGTAGATTAAAAAACAAAACAAAAACACAGAATTACACGTGCAAACATGCAGTATTTGGATAGATTATTATAAGCCTATATATTTTTTTCTGTTAGAGTTATTAATCTAATTCAAGTTCCTTTGTATCATAGAATACATAAGATTTTGTATATTATATTGTCAGTCACTGAAGTGCCATAGAAGGGGGTGATGGCTTTTCTTCATTAGTCTTTTTTCAGGATAGCAGTGTAACTTCTGAGAATACCATTCAGGACCATTTAAATCAGTACATGATTTTTTTTGTTGAGGTAATCATAGAAGTCTTCTTTCAAATAGTAACCTGATGAAGACAGGTGGAGCCAGAGCTGACAAAGACAAATGATTCTTCACTATTGAGAAACACATTTGGTAATAAAATGTCCTGTTTAAACCAGAATTCTGCTCTGAGCTTTGGGAAACTCGTATTTGCTTACTGCAAGTGAACAGATGTTAAGGGCAAAACAAAGCTTTTCTGCCCTTCTTCTCTGGCTCAACCATATTAAAAAAAAAAAAAAAGCAACGGAAAATCCCTGGCACTAGCACTTCATTACTTTTCTGTAACATCCATAGCTTAATTTCTCCTGAAATGATCATAGCTTGATGATCATCTAATTAGGAACACTCATCATAATTTTCATTGGCTGTTTGCAAAATATTCCATCTGGGTAATTTAATGCAAGTTACTTCACAAACGCTTGCTTAAAATAAAACACACACACATAATATAAGCAGAAGAGACATCTCATTTCATGATAGCATTTTGAAACAACATTTTGTAACTGGCTATGAAACTGCTTATAGGAACAAACTAAAATAACAGGAAACGCATAATGGAGAGTCCTAATCTGCCAAAACATGTTATCTTTGTTTCTGCGTAAATTGTTTTCTCTCTCAATAGCTTTTTGCTACACATTTTTCCTTGCTTTGGATGGATGACTGTTGAAATATTTTCTTTCCTATGCATAAAATTACATGATGAGTCATTTTTTGCAAACTTAAGGTTAATGTTATTGTTCACTATATGGGACTTGTGACCTAATAGGCCTTATATACACTTAAGAAAGGAATGGAGAGTATTAAATGTCCTGAAATCATTAGAAGGGTTTTACTATTTGTTTCAGTGAAGCCCAGTCACCTAATAATTATGACAAACTTTTTAGCCATGAAACGACTGCAAAATCCATAGCCCTTTGCCAATGCTTGGGAGGCGACTCACATCCATGTTTATAGCACAGAAAGTAGTTTGATGTTTAGTTTCTGTAGCTGGCCGCATTCACTAGGGCATAACATTTTTTTCCTTCTAATGCCAATCTTTCTATGTCAATTCTGGATTAGATTTCGTTTCTCCAACTCTGTCTTCTCTGATGTCCTGAACCTCTTCTCCACCACTCTCTAGTTCATAATCCCCGTTCTACCCATTTAAGAAAAACAACATGAATTGCTAAGGTTCCCTTAAAATTACAGACATTCATTGATCACATTTCCTCTTCCATCTGTCCCTGTTGTAGGCTCTTGTGTTCCCGTCACAAGGCTGCAGTTGCCCAAGAGATGGCATCTGGACATAAGACTCCTTGTTAAACTGGTGGTGACTGGAGATGGGCAGAAGGGGAAAAGGGTGGACGGCAATGTCATGGAGAAGTAGGGCAAAACTGAGGGAAGGGAAGAAAAAGAAAGGAGAAAGCAAAGAGGAGAGAGAAGGTTGGTGGGCAGGAGCTGATAAAGAAAAGGGGGTCAAAATGGTAAGAGAGTTGTTGAGAGAACTGGGGAGAAAGTACAAGCAGAAGACCAAGAAAAATGTCCCAAGTGTAAAGTAAACAGCACGGACACATGGCAAATTAATGGCATTAATCCTCTAAGATGCCATAAAGTTAACCAAGAGTTAACACGACAACTGTTCAAATGGACATAGGTTGAAGACAAGGCTGTAGCACACTTCCTGGCAGGGTTTTTATTACAGCATTGCACAGGTTAATTTTATGTATTTTACAAACTAATTCCCCAGTTTCCTTTTAAGATTGCTCATTTAGCAATATCCCAGCTCAATAGCTTAATCTGTATTCTTGACATCACCTTATTTCTCTTGGCAATGATTGTTCTAATATTGCTTTAGAGAGTGGTGTTGGATCTTGGTTTTCTTTCTGGTATGCTCATGTGAAACTGAAAGAACATCACTGAAGTCATTGAAGTTCCATATGTGTGAAATTTATTGAAGTAAAAGATTAATTTGACCCCATCGATGTTCCTGAAAAGTATGTTTTGTACTATGACAATGGCTCAGAGCATTTATAATAAATAGAGCATAATTCCAGCAAGTAGTAAAACTTAGAAGCTACTAAATTTTCTGATTAGGAAGAGCACATCACTTGTGATTTGACATATTCATCTAAAGGAAATGAAAGAGAATGTTAGTTTCTTTAACATCCTTTTATTTAGGTAGGATTTATTTAAAGCAAAACTGCAAAATTCCTTAAGGAATGCAGAAAGTAAAGTATCTTGGGGTGGATAGGATGAGCTGCAGTATGAGGTATTTGCTGCCCTGGAGCTGCACTAAGAGAATAGAATGAGGCAAAATAATACTTTCTATTCTTTTGATCTGCACATTATTTTCAGTTTATATGGTTGACACAGTCCACTTCAGGATTCAGTAACAGGGGCTCAGTGGAAAAGGAAGTGAGAATCCTCCTACAGTACTATAGTACTTATTCCAGTTGCTGTTATATTTTCTGTTTTGAGTGAAAAGGATTTTATCCAGGGTATACAGGTCCAGATCATACATTTTCATGTGTCATGATTATGCAGAATGATTACAGCAGTTAGACAGGCTACATACAGAAAAGAGGAGAGATTACAAGAACACTAGTTCTTCTTTTTCTAAGATCTTACAAGATCACAATATGTGTTCTCCTGACAAGCCAGAAGTTTACAGAACTTGAAGTTTAATCACAGCTACTTATGCAGCCATTGCCACATGATCCACATTCAAACTCTAAGAAGCTAGTTAATTTTTTCAATGTATAGAATGAAAAAGCATGTTGAGATGCAACTTAAAATAAATAATTTTCACTGTTTATTAGTAGCACTTACAAAAATATGCCTGTAAATAAAAGAGGAACTCTGCAACAAGGACTTTTTTGTGCTATACAGCCCAAATAAACCTGCATGCACTACAATATTGAACTAAATAAAACAACAAAAAAAATCGCTATATGTAAAATAATACGATTCAAAGAAGATATGAGGGCATACTGAATGCCTATCTTTTCCACACTGAGATCATTGTTATGTAAATTTGATTTTTATATATGTATAGATTTTTAAGGTTCAGGAAATTTTGGGTTTGCAAAATGAGAATTTCATCTTTAGTCAATCCAGAAGATAAAGAAGGAGATGTACAAGAGACCAAGCTGGTAAACACAGATTTAAAGGACTTGTGAAAGTTCTAAATTGAACCATTTTTTGATCTTTGAAGTTTTGCTGCTCTGTAAATGTCATTCATAACTTCGTCTGTCTCATCTATTCCACAACAGCTGGATAAACCATCAAAATAAATAATAATTATACTGTCAAAAGATTATGTTAATCATACATCTGGACTCGACACTAACATGAGAATGGGAAAATTTGTTGGGAATAGATTATAATCTCACAGTTTCCCTTCTTATGGCAGCCAAAGGATTTGCTAGTGGGAAGGGTCTTTAACAGACCACTGTGCCTTGGAGATGCCACAAGCAAGCCAGGCAAGAGATGTGTTGATTTACTGCTGTCTTCTGGCTCTTCTGGAGGAGCGGGTATAGATTGATTTTGTACAACTTTCTGAGACTGCAGTAGAGAAAAAAAAAAAAAAACAAAAAAAAATAAAACAAAACAGATACTGTTTTCCTTCAAAGCCTAGCAAAGAACAAAATATTTTTTCAAGCAAGTTTGAAGGCTAATTCTGTTATCACTGACCCTTCCATTCAAAGCTCTCTGTATTTGCACTCCATTCTTGCATTGACTAAACATATCCCAGTGAAGTGAGACAGGTTAAGGGAACTAAAAGTAATGTATTATTTGCTCTAGTTGAATGGTAATTTTTTGTATGAGAAAGTGTTGACCAACATAGTTTAAAGTGGCCACATGGTTTTTCACATTTACATAACAAAAAATGTAGAAGATGATAATTGATGCAAAATAACTTTTTTTTCATGGAGCCATACAAATTTAGTCTTGAAAAAGACACTTGATTCAAAAACTATTTACTTTTTGAGTGTTTTTCTGTGATAATCGAATAGACACTCTACCTTCCTAAAATTATGCTTTATTGTAAATGTTTTAATGTTTATACAGGAAATTATTCCACAAGCTAAAAGAACTCAGTGTCCAGATATTTGACCAGTGTTTGCATTGCTTTCCTAATATTTATGATAAATATTGCCTTTCCTAATGCAGTGCTTATTTCCTTCAAGTATTTATAGACTGCTGTCATGTATCCACTTAGTTTCTGCTTCATTTATCTCCTGTGAATATATTTTTTACTTCTAAACACTCCTCAAAGGTCAAATAAACCAGTTCCCTTTTCTGCTGAGTTTGGCAGTGTTTTCTGGTGCCTGATACATTGACTGTGTAGAAATAACAGAAATGCACTAAAAGTATTAAGATATTACTCAGAATACAGCGCAAAATTAGGTATCTTTTTGGCCAATTCCTCAAAAGTTTTAAGCTTAGTGCCTAGTGAGATGCCTTGTAGCTTGATCAGAGGTAGTGGCAGAGAGAGGTACCCCTCACACAGAGAGACAGGAGCCAGGGGAGGGACTAGCAAACATAGGAAAATAGAGAAAACTAATATGACTGGGATGATTTTGTCTCTACTTACCAAAGAGAATTAGTACTTCAAGCCTGGAATACACAATTATGAAACTTTTTATGGAACTGGTAAGTAAATGAGACTGTGATATTCTCAAATAAGGCTGATGATGATAGTTCTGCTCCTTTTCTTTAGCCCTGAAACCTAGTGGTTAGAGCATTCAGCGGGCCTTCCTCCAACAATCTGGATTTCATATTTCCCATTATAGTCCCCTGAACACAACACATAGACAGGAGATCGATTCCTAAATCCTTAGGGAATCTAACACTTGGAGTCAAGTGCAACTAGAGCATGAGTATATAAATCTTGAAAGAATAGACTTTAATTGTCTGGAAGAAAAAAATATACATTCTTTAATTACTTTTGCTTGCTTTTCTTCACTTTAATTTGCTGCAAATGGTGAGTCACAGTTATGATAATGTTATCCTCCTTAGAAAATGATTGTTATAATCACAGAACAAGGCGCATGGCTTTTCTTTTGAAATTCTTGTCTTAGGATAGAGAAAAAGGTTGGGCTGACTCAGAACTTGTCAATTTTAGTGTGTTTCATCTTTATCTCAAAGGGGAATTCTTGTTAATTTGTAGGGTCAAATACAAGAACCAGAAACCTGTGACTACAATTTGAGAGCTAAAAGTAGAGTTAAAAGTCTGAAGACAGAAGGAAAAGACAGACAGACAGGGAGGCCTTAAAATGAGGCAAAATAATTATTAAAATTTGATAGATATTCTAACAGTAAGCAAATAGTATCTCATTTAAGTGTGCATGAGTGCATCCGTGTTTGTAGATTGTTTATACAATTATTATTGTTAGCAGTAAAACCGATGTCATAATGACTGAATTAGTGAGAGGAAGGTTGTTGTTAGATATATTGAATATGGTGTAGAAACGTGCCTTCTGTTCTGAGACATGAAGTGTGAGTTTTCCAGAAGAGCAAATGTCCTTTACATATATCTGTTTAGGATCTGACTGGTGGCTCATTGGAACAGGCTTAGCTGAACTGAGTGAATAACAACAGCAAAGAGAAAACAAGATGTAACAGAAAAGTCAGCTAAACAACTAGAACAAAACAAAAGCAGCATAAAGCAATATGGTGACCATGACAAGTGATGGGATTGTTACCATTATGAAAGCAAATTACAGCAGAATTACACTAAGGCACTTGTCAGAAGCTGTTGTGAGATAATAACGTCCCAGCACAATACAGCTTTGATAGTAAATGCTGTTTCGCCTGTTGGGATGTCCCAGATCCCAGGTGTCCTGTCCACAGGGAGCGTCCAGGTTCCTACTGGAAGCCATGAAAGCTCTTGCTCTATCTGCACAATAGACCCTAGCTCTGTTTTTCCTCGATACTAAAATAATATTTTCCAGAAATTTGTTTTTGAGAAAAGTGGAAAACTGTAGAAATGTTCATATATGGAGCTGCATTTGGAGAATTGTTAGTTCCCAGTTTGGTGATTCAAAAATGCTTTTTTACCATTAATCTAGGACATAGTTTTTAAGAAAAAGACAAAGAGTGTGACTTTATGTAGAATATTAAAAACAATTGCTTTATATAGCTACTTGCATTTTAAGTCAGTTCGTGGTCTGAAAAGCTACTATATGCTTCAATGTAATTTTTTTCAGACATAGTATTTTACAACACAAAATTTCAATTTTTTGCAGGTCAGTGTGAAATGCACTGAGTAAGAATCTGCCAGTTTCATTTCATGTCTGATCTTTGCTTCCTTGATCATTTCCGTGATCTCTATCACTTTAGCTGTCTGTGCCTCCACCGGTAGCATTAACCTTGATGTTTTGTAATAGCTGTCTCACATGGCCTTTGCTCTTTCCTGTTCTCTTCCTTAATTTCCTTGGTTATCCACACTAGTGGTTTTCTTCTTTTATAGCCTATTTATTTCAAAGTGATACGTTTTTTCCTTGGACTCCCATTTAATTAAAGCTGTACTGTCAACTTGAAAATCACATTTCCATCTGAAAATATTGTGTCTTCTCTTGTTATAAGAAGCCCTTGAGATGACTCTAGCTAAAAGACAGAGGAGATCTGCAGGAGTTTTGCCTTCCCTTTTTTCATTTTGCTTAACTTGTGTAGCATTCCAGCATTATTTGAGTGTTTGGTATTTCTGGTACTTGAGAGGGTTCAGCCACTGGCTATTTGCAAAAGGAGAAATGACCCCTCCGTCCTCCCTTCATTTCCCCTGTGGCCTTTCAGAAACACGTGATTCGAGATCTAGTCAGTATTGAATGAATTAAACTGTATTACAAGGCTGCTTCAAAGGAAAATTAAACTCGAGGTCTCTTGCTCCCCAAGTTGTTAGGGAAGGACCAGAAGTGGGAGGGAAGGACACAATTCTGGGATGTTTTTATTAAAGTTTTGATGATTTCTGAAAATACAACTACTTCTGTTTCTTCTCTAATTTTCCCTGCTCTGCAATTCCATATTAATCACAAAGCAAATACAGTCCTTTCAAATAAACCAAGTGTTGAATAAGGAAAAGTTCTTTTTGTTTCTAAGTATCCTCCATTAAGAGAGAAATTATTCCCGATGCAGTGAAACTCTGGATTCCGGGGTAGTATTTAATTTTTGAATTTCTAATTTTGAAACCTTATCTGAGGCAGTTTTATAGTAGTATTGTCATTTCTTACTTCCGCAGATATACTTACGTAATACAAAAGACGTTTGAAAACAGACACTACAAATAGTAGCAATAGCTTCTGTATTATTATGAATACACAGGTATTCATATCTTAGTGTAAGACAGAGAAATAAAATAAAGAACAGATTTAGTGATTTATACCTGGTAGTAAGTTATGGCCTTCATAAATTAGGAGGCTGGAAAGATGGACAAAGAGGGGGTTTTTTGGGGTTTTGTTTTGTTTTTTAACAGTGCCATATTGCTGGTGGTTAATACAGATAGACTGAGTTGTAACACTTAAGATCACTGTGCAAGGTTAAGATGGGGAAGGAGTACAGAGTACAGGGTCATCTCTTTGTATTAAAGGAAAGATAAAATTTTCTTAATTGACTTCTAGAGTTTTTTTAAAGGCTTTGTACCAGTCATGAATGTCTTGCTAACAGACTCAGCCATGTTTTTTCCTCTTTCTTGTACTCAAAGCTAGTGAGTTTTAATGGTTTTTACACAACCGAGCAAAAGGGTTTCTGAGAACCTAGTACACCAGAAAACTTGTACTGAGCAGACATCTTACCCACTAGGTTATCACCTGAAATGGAAATTTCTCCATGCTAATATTATGAATTAAATTGTCTACATTTTTCAGTGGGTATTTAGTTAATTTGAGACACGTTTATCAGTATTTTCCAATAAACTGCAATGACAGATTTTGGCAAAGGACCATTGGCTTGCAAACTTGCAAGCTTGCCCCCACTACAGAAGAGTTTATTACTTGTGTTAAAAGAATAAAGTCTGTCTGGCCACATCTTGGTGCTTTTTAAGTGTATTATTTAATACTTTGTATTGAAAAAATATTACAGGAAATAAATGTGAATTTACTAAGCTCTGGAAAGCTATGTTTTCCTCGGTGTGTGGGTGAATTCCTTAATAAAGGTACTTGGTCAGGGTGAGAGGTTTGTTTACCAGAGGGGTTATCAGTGCTTTGCCTGATGCATTGTCACAGTCCTCGGCATTAGATCAGGATGTTATTGCCTGGCAGTATTTCTGTTCCTAGTTTGGAAGTTCTGTGTCAAACATTAAAAAAAAAAAAAAGGAAAAAAAGTGCAAGCACATTTTCATATTCCCTAGAAATCTGACACTTAAAGTTCTATTTATATATTCATAAAAAAATATTCCTGAAGTCTAGCATCCAGAGCAAATTAATAGTTTGTTAAAATTTTTACTGCCTGTTGGACTTGGGGAAATGTGAATACAGATGGCCCATATGTAAAAGAAAAAAAACTTTACTTGCCTATAACCAAAGCTCTTCAAGGTGGTCTCTGCTCATTCACAGCCACCAGCAGTAGTTCTCCTGGGCTTTGAGTTTTAGTATCAGTTCTGCTGTTGGGGAAACTGTGCTGGTGTGATGAGCAGAAAACCCCCGAGGCACTGCTAGGAAACAGCTCTGCTGTAGCATCCCTTGTGACAAGCTGCCCTGAAGGATGCTTGTTTCAGGTGACTAAATTTCTTAGGTGCAAAGTATGCTTTCAGTGACAAACCTGTAATAATTTCCACTGAGGAGTACTTATTACAGTTTTATTTTGCAAATTCAGTAATGCGTAATACCAAAGATACTTCTTACTACATGGAGTAATCCCTCTGAACTCTTCCACAACATACCATATCTAGTAATAAATATTCATGAGACAGAACTCTAATTGAACAAAAATTTTGCTGACTGCAACGAATGGGGGATATGGGCACAAGGTGTAAGAAAAAAGATGGGGTTTTCTTTCATAAGATGAATGGAAACGTTGGTTACCATTATGATGAGGAAAGGGAGGCAAATTTTAATTCTTCATAGAAGAATTTATACTAATGTCATATTTAAACACTTTTTCCCCCCACATAAATATTTTAGCTATTCTCTAATTAAAATGAAAGCTATCCAGCTATCTTAGATTAGCTATTGGGAGAAACAGAGTAGGCTTTTGCCTAGAATGTCTTCCTACATTCTAAAAGTCCTTTTTTTTTTTTTTTTTTAAAGAGTGAAAGAAAAGGATTTTATTCCTGAGGAACTTTCAGAGCACTCAGCTGTCCTCCACAGTTCTGACAATACTTGACTTTCTCCAGTTTCTTGGAAATGTTCCATTATCTGTTTCACAATATCTGTAGGTCAGATCTTTGGCACCAGTAATTCCTGAGATGAATAAGGAATAATATTTTAAGGATGTTAAGGATTCTTATTATTTAAGTTTTCAGTGAAACACCGTCAAATGCTGGTGTTAAAATTCTAATTTTCTTTGCATTGCTGGTACGATGTACATATACTAACTCAGACATATTGTAGCTATGAATTCAAACAACTGGGGTGAATAAGGAATGCGTTGTTTCTCCCTTTAATAGAAAGACTATCTGAACAAGCGGCGTACCATTTTCTTAATAAAGCTCATAGTCAAAGTGTCTTGTTGGATATTTCCTCTGCTTCTGGATGCCCAGACAGCAGCCAAAAACACTTTCTTCATCTTCAGTTGCCAAAGAACTTGTGCCCTTTTCTGTTCAAGCCTCTCAAAATGGTTATCTGTGGCTTTTTGTTCCCAGGTTAAATTACGTTGAGCACCTTGTAAGGTTCATTTTCATCTTTCAGTTCAGCAGCACTGTGCGCACAGAACATACTATCATGTGTTAGATAGATTTTATGTACTGCTTCCGTATTCAGCGCAGGTTCCTGGTTTCAGTCTCTTCTTTGGATCTTTCAGATCTGCCTCTCTTGTCATGCTCTGCCCTTGTAACTGAGATGAGCTGAGACATTTGAGATAACCCTTTGCAGGTATGGCATTTGGAAACAAGACAGTCTCATTGGCAGGGTATAATTGACAATTTTCTTTCCCTCTTGATCTTTGAAGATTATTGACCTGCAGAATACATAGATCAGCCTATTAATTGTATATATATTTAGTTGTTTCCACAGTGTACTCAATGAGATAGTGGGGCATGAAGGCAATAGTATGACTTTGCCTTCAGTCAAATTAAGTGAAATTTAAACTGGGGGAAACTTCACAATTAAATATGACTTGCCCAAGGATCAGTTTTGTCCAAGTACACTAATACAATTTTTATTTTTGATTATTCTGGTTCCCCTTTCACACCCCATATGAATAAAAGGCAACTTCAGTGAACTCATTGGATTTTCACAATTGAAAAAAAGGACATTATCTGACTATATACCTTAGCAATTTTAACCACAGGAAAACAGATGCATATGCACATACTCAATGACACACAGTCTTTTTGTTTCTCATGATAATATAGGAAGAAATAATGTGGTAGCTATTTCTAGAATGCCTGATACCTTAGTGTAAGATATAATGAAGTGAGTCTTCTTTCTCCTTCATTTTGCAAGAAAATTAATTTTGACTATTGCTTTATATGAATTTGCATGATGATAACTTAGGTTAAATAGACTTCTCAGCTTTTCTACCCACAGAGGCAGTTCCTTGTAAATCTCATGATCATAATAAAATCCTATTACAATATGCTGGGGGAAAAAGAAGCGGGGCGGGGGGTGGGCAGGGATGGGGTGGAAAACCCAACCACATTTACATGTGAGTCTGCTTTAGTGATTGGCATCTTTATGGATACCTCGGTGCTCTTCCCACTTCTTTCTGAGTTGAATTAAATGACCTGGAAGTTCAGAGTAAATGTTTAAAGTTTTACTAGTCCTTGAAAAGCGGTAAGGTGAAAAAGACATTGCAATACTTGTTAGTGAAACTATTCAGAAACTGAGTTACAGATGTTGTTACAGATGTTTTCAGGGCCATGTCCTATGCTTATATAATTTACTGAAGCAAGTTATCTCTCTGCCCCTCAAATTTCCTGTATGACTTTTTCCCTGTTTAATAAAAACAACTAGATCATCCAGTTTGACAAGGCAAAACTTTGAGTCAATTTTTAGAGCCCATACCCAGCAATCGATTGAATGTCACTAACTCAGTGTTGCAGGCTCGTACTTCATTCTGCAGCTGAAGGTGCCCAACACCACACGGGCTGGTGCTTGCAGCTCCTACCCAGTGTGTGCAGTGATTTTGTGCTTTTGTTCTGTTTAGATGTGGTTAACTGTCTCTGAAATCTTCAAAATGCAAAATTCACTTTGAAATGGGTTATTTATCTCCCAGTTTCCCTGTTACCCTTTCTATACTCCCTGACTTTGAAGAGAGTTTAGTCAATGCCCTGGGAGAGCCAGATAACAGGCACTACAGCCTGCGTTTGAACTCCATTACTGGGACGTACAGGTTGTCTACACTGCAAGCTCATACTGATACAGCCATGCTGCCAGTGTGCATTGTGGATGTGAAGTATGCTGATAAAAGCACATTTCTGTTGATGTAGACACACCATTTCCTTGAAAGGCATGAAGTAAATGGGCAAAAAAAATTATTTTACCAGGATGCTTCCCCTGTTGTTTCACAGAGTTGTACCCATTAACTTACTAGCTTGTTCAACAAGCTGTTTAGCCAAAATTGTAGGCATTTTGTGTTACAGAAAGTGAGAATAAGAAAAAAGGATGACATGAAGGGTAACTTTAATAACGAATACAAAAAAAAAGATGTCAAAATAGGCAATAGAGTAATTACAAAAAAATTTTTAACAGATTCCCTTAATAATCTAAATATAGAAAAGACCTGATGTATCAATAGAAACTAAGGTGGGAAAGTGAAGAATAACTCTTCTGAGCTAACATATTATACTACATTAAATTAATATGAAGTGTCATTTTTTCTGATATCTGATATAGGTGGAAATCTACAGCACAATTGTACTTTAATATAAGCTCTTTTAATGAATTCTGAAAATTTTGGAGAGTACCATTTGCTTCCTAGGGAACAATATTTATACTATAAACACATTTTGTAAACAAAAAGGAAGTTCTTATGTGCTGTATCTCCTAGAAAAAATATAAACATGAGAACAGGATTATAGCAAAATAATGTTTCATTAAACTGTAGTGGACTATACTCCTCATCTATGAATTTATTCCAGCCTTGTTGATAGATGCCCCATTATTTAAATTCTATCATGACTGGTTCACGTAACTACCTTGCAAAAGTGCCAGAAAAATAAAACCGTGTCAGTAAAGTTAAACAGTGATAGTGATGCACAGGTTACCTAGGCCCTTCATCTCAAAAACTTCCAAGATAGAAATAATCCTTTAATCTTCTGTGTGAGTCTCCAGGCTCTCCTTTTCAATGCTGTACTACATTTTCAACCGCTTTTACTTGCTTTTCTGAATCACCTTGCTAAATCTATTCTGTGTTTATTAGGTAATAGATGTCCTTTCAGCCTTATTGACAGCAAAGGCTTTGGTGAAGTATTTTTTTATATATAAAGAAGATGATTTCCCGGTATATGCAAGGGTTCATTATTAATGGAGAGGAAAAGATTTTGGAACGTATGTTAGTTGAATGATGGGACAGATCAGTAAAAGAAAACAGGATGTTACGGAAAATGGGAGAGGATTGTAAAATGGAAGTATACATTGTCTGAATGCAAGTTTTTTATATCTGTGAATGGCTTTCTCGTTCAAGAATCTTAATCTAATGAAATTCAATGAATTATATTTATTAGCTTCTGGCAAATTGTGGGGTTTTACTTATATTTTATTATTCTTCTACAGTAACAACACTACACATCTCACACCATGGAATGGCAGCTAGTGATGAACAGCTCTGCATGCATCACTATATTTGGCCAAGGAGCAACTGATGAATATTTATTGTGTTTAACAAGCTATGCAATTTCTGTCCTACTGCTGGTGAGACTGAGATGCTACAGCATCATAAACTGTCCCAATGATGATAACATATAGGTGATAATAAGACAGGTGTTATGTCTCCTTGGCAAAATTACAATTTGGAATAGAACTTTAACTGCGAATAATTGCATCATAAATATCTGAAGTAGGTCTATTGATTAACCTGTATGGACGTACATTTAGAAGGCTTCAGGAATAATTTTGAGAACAATATGAAATTGAGATATTTCCCCTTAGATTCCTCCAGAGCTCTTTAGGATTGGTATAGTTATAAATAAACCTCAAAAAAACCCTTAATATCAATGTCCATATGTGCAGGCAGACTTCAAAATGGGTAGAGAGACAATTTTGCATCCTAAAAAAGGATAGTTAGCTTTGGTCTTCTAGTACACTGTTAGTCTTCCGAGGTTTAGTGGGATTTCTACCGTTTCCTGCAACCAGTCTCTTTGGAAAAATCAAAAGAAACTTCCTTTAGTGTGACCTTCCCCAGCAACTATTTTGGATTATGGTGTCCAAATGCAACAGCCTGAAATTAAGCTACAGTTGATTCTGCCTTTCAATATAATGTAGCCAACCCAAACTGATCAGTCCTGGGGATGTTCCTAATTCTAATCACCTGCCTCAGATGTTTTTGAATTCTGTGATTCACTTCTTCCCTGTTTTTAATGTAAGACCTAGTTCTGAGTTGTTCTTAAAGCACAGTCCAACAGAGAAAGAATAATAGCAATTTGTCTTTCTATCTTCTGATTCCAGCATGGCCCAATATCTCATATTTCAAGCACAAAGTTGGGCAAATTAGGATGAACTTTGGTCTTTAGTGAATCCTAATCTCTAAATAATTTTAATATAAGTTGAAGCCACATTTAATGTGAGGCAATTATAGACCATTATTTATCACATCACATTTTTAAGTTTTCCAATACTCTTTTTTCCATCTCTAAGAAAAAGAAAATAATTTTTCTGTTTTGGTTTTGAAACTCCCAAGTTTTGTTATGAGTTAGTTTTCATACCCTTTTCCACTGAACATTTAAAAAAATCTGTTCTGTCAGATAAATCATGAAATATCCTTATGATTTCCTTCACAATGTATTCCTTCCTGCTATAATGCTAATTAAATATCTGGTTAAAACGATGGACAAGCAATGTTGGGCAAACTCCACTTAGCCTGAAACTATTTGTCTTATCTTCAAACTGACTCTGAAATCCATGGCGTTAAAATGCCATAGCATTAAAACTGCTAAATCAGTAGAAAGCTTGAACTAGATAGTAATATCTCTTATTACCATGTAATGTGAAGAGGAAATGATAGCAGAAATAAGTTATGTAGCTAAGCATGGATTGTGCAAATTAGGATGCTTTGCTCAATTTAAAAACTTTCAAAAACTAGAAAGAGTGCAGTACAGATTCATTCGTTACAATAAGTTTATAAAAATACCTCAGTGGACATTATTGAAATAATATGCATATAAGATCTGACTTTCCTTCAAGTAATTTTATCTGAATAGTCCTGTATGACTTTTTATTTGCAGATAATAGAAAAATCACACTTGCTATGTGGGATTGAAGTATTGTCTCATTATCCTCTATAAGGAAGTTCAGCATAGCATTCCCATTCCTTTGCGGTTTTAATTATAATATTTTCTTATCAATGTCTTGACCCTTTCCTGTTTCTAATATATAAGTAATTCTGGAATTTTAAAGCTTGTATATGTAAATTTTATTCAGCCAGCTTTATTTTGAAAAAGCTAGTTTAAATCTTCATGAAAGTTATCTAGAAAAATTCTATCAGCATTGAAAATGTAGGGAGCAACACTGTGTTGTTGGTAAGTCACTAATCGAATGGAGCTTTCTAAATCTAGCTGCAATTTCTAGTGCTATTACCAGTAATTTGTGTCATCCTGAACACATGCCTAGATTTTTATTTAGGGGACTAGATATATCAATAACTCAGAGAGGTCTGGGTCTCAAAAGCTATATTCCTCATTTCCCTTATCTGTAAACTGGTGCTGTTGTTTATGTTGCTTTCTACAAAAAGATGTAAACCTGAAGTTTAGCAGGCTTCTGAGGCAGTTAGATACCAGGTGATGGGGATAATGCCTGTTCTCCTGAAACTTTATTCTGCTGTGGGTTGGACTGAAGTACCATCCTTTAAATCAAACTCAGAATGATGAGATCATATACGTATGTAGAAAGATGGTTGTGTAATAATTATCTATGTTTTTATCTGACTTCATAAAAATATGAAAGGAAATATAATGTATTCTCAATTAGTCTTTAGTTTTGAGTGAAGATTATTTACTGTTTTAACTATTTGGTCATTATCTTCCTTCTTGTTCCTCCCTCTGTCTCTCTCTCACTCATTCTATTTGTATCAGAACTAGTGTGGCCAGCAGGACCATGGCAGCGATCATCCTGCTGAACTCAGCACTGGTGAGGCCCCACCTCAAAACCTGTGTTCAGTTTTGGGCACCTCACTACAAGAAAGACATTGGGGTGCTGGAGAGAGAGTTCAGAGAAGGGCAACAAAGCTGGTGAGGGATCTGGAGCACAAGTCTGATGAGGAGCAGCTGAGGGAACTGAGGCTGTTCAGCCTGGAGAAAAGGAGGCTGAAGGGAGACCTTATCGCTGTCTACAGCTACCTGACAGGAGGTTGTAGCATGGAGGGGGTTGGTCTCTCCTCCCAAGCAGCAAGTGATAGGACGAGATGAACTGGCCTCAGGTTGCTTTGGAGGAGCTTTAGATTGGATATTTTGAAAAATTTATTCACAAGAAGGCTTTTGAAGCATTGGAACAGCCTACCCAGGGAAGTAGTTGAATTGCTGTCCCTGTAGGTGTTTAAAAGATGCATAGATGAGGTTCGTAGGGACATGATTTAGTGGTGGACTTGGCAGTGTTAGGTTAACACTTGGACTCAATGATCTTAAAGGTCTTTTCCAATCTAAACAATTCTACGTGCAACAGTATTTTAATTATACTGTTGATTTTCTAGCTCAGATGCAAATTTGTTTTTCCCCAGAACTATATCAAAATCATCATAAAGATGGAAAAAAGTTGTTTTACACATATGTGAAACAAAACATGTTGTTCTTCTCCCTTGCAAGAAGAATGAGATCAAGAAGGATTTCCTAAGTTGAGACAACATACAGGAATAATACATGTTTTAAAGGGAAAAAAAGAAAATTCATACTTTTCAGTTTACTGTAACTTTGATATAATTGGTTTAATTCAGATGAGCTCACATCACCAATAAATCCAAGCATATGCAATCTGTCACTGGCTATTTTGGGGGCATAAGATATGAGGACCCTATCCTAATCAGGTAGGGAAAAAAACAAACAAAAAAAAAACCCTCACTTTTTTTTTTTTTTTGCCTCCAAGTCATCTTTACAAAGGAATACTTTCTTGTTGTTGTTGTTATTCACATTTCACCTTGTCTGTTATTAGAATTTTAATGTTTAGGCACATTAAAAGCAATAATCCACAGGGCAGGAGGATCTTTTCTTAAGAGTTTCCATGCACTTATCTAGAGATTGTGGCTATTACTGGAGGTCTCTTTTTATACATGCATTTGCTAAGAGACTTTAAGTGATGAACAAAAAAGAAGTAGAGTTAATACAATTATGTTTTTTATTACTTGGGGTTAGCCAGCTGGAAAACTGGCTATCTTGCCTAAAAGTGTTTTGCTATTTAGATGTATCAGCACAATGTTCTGAAAAATCTCTGTGGAATATAGCTTTTATTTAACAGAAAATATATGAGACTGCTTATATCTGATAGAGAGGTGGCATGTTGATTAGTAATTAGTCTTCTGAGGTGCTCAGCAATTTCAAAGTTCACTGACAGCAAAAGATCCAGGCCAAAAACAGGAAAGTACTTGATGTTGGAGCTGCCTGCTGTGAGATCTTGGTAACTTTGAAAAATGTGGAGGATGGGAGAACTTTGGAGAGATTTTTCTCAGTACCAAATATCACTGCCTTTGAGACACTGGACTGAGTACTACTACATCTACAGGGTAGCTATGGTGGTTTTAGGATTAGCAGAGAGCATTTTGGGAGGTGGCTCAATCTATACTAACGCCCAGTGTCTCCGTTTCTGACATTGGCTGAAAAACCAGCAACCCCTGGAAAGCAGTTGAGGTTAACATTATGATAATGGTGGAAATTATATTTGGTGAGGAACACAACAGTGGATGCCACCATCAGGCTCAGATCCTATTCTCAATGAGTACAAGTCTCCATAGCAGAGAAAAAAGTTGTAAATTCACTGGCTGGTGTCACGTAGGGGCACAGGAGATGGGATTTGCCTCCATTCTCAAGCTCTATGACAAAGTGTAGCTTTAACTGCTCTGAAACTCAGGGACTTTTTTTTGTAGTAACTGCAAAGGCATATACTGATGTAAATCCATTTGGTTTGATTCCATCCTCATATTGACCTAAATGAAAGTACGCTGCAGTAGAGTAACTTATCTCAGGACAAAAAAGTAGAGTTAGATTATAGTCGAGGTCCCTGGTCTGCTGTTACTGTTCTTTTTTTTCTCTTTGATTTTGGATGCTTAAAAAGAGAGGAAATTGGCTTGCTTTCCCACTGCGTTGCATCGTTATGGTCAAACGGACTTGTGCAGAGCTAATGCACAAACTTCCAACAAACAATCACTTTTATTTGGAAAATGTCTCATTGTGGGCATCTCAGGATTCACACTAAACTGCCCAAAAAAATATTTTTCTCCCATCTGCAGTAGAAATTCTGTGGTGCAGCTCTTTAGCCTATGATTAAAATCTCCTGTGCAGGATGGAAATGAAGTAAGGTTTTCTTCTCTCAGGTTCATTTGATGAAACCCCGCTAGTTTGTATCACATAGGGTCTGTTGACCCACTCTGAGTGTCCCTGAGGTCTTATGTTACTTCTCACAAAGACTGTAGATCTTTGCTGACTGATGCTGCATTTCATCCTAAGTGGTGCAATGTTTTGCCTTCTTCGCTCTGTGACTTATTTTATAGCAAGGATAATATAAAATATGATTGGGTAGTAAGAATATTACCTATGGCTACATCAAGAAAGCAGCTACATTATTCATGAGAGTTTGTGCTTGAAGTAGGATCCTACACCAGAAATAAAATCATGAAATATCAGATAGGAAAAGTGAGTTATTTCTGTTTTATTCTGGCAGGAACAGGGAAAAAATAAAGAAGGAAAAAAAAACCTCAAGCCAGTGATTTTCATGTAAATCTACTTGTGTATGGTATCTTTTAAAGAGATTGTGTGTTTCTATTGAGCACAGCTGCCAGGTCAAATACTGCTGTTTACACATTTGACTGTAGCAGTTCTGCTCAACTCTTATCCATATGTTGTCCTTTAAAGAAAGAAATGTATCTGGAGGCAGCCTTTTTTTTAACAAGAAAAATCTCCTTAATCTGTCATTGCAGGTGGGGTTGAGAAAAAGATAAGCTTTATTAAGTGTTGTGAGAAAACCCTTATGTCCCTCACAAGACATAGACAGTGCTTGTAGAATTTCTTTGCATGTTTCAAAATTTGTGAAATGGAAAATAAATGGAAAATTGTAATGTTAACCTTCAGATCATTTGAATGTTATTCCCCAGACCAAAAAAAAAATAAATTAAAAAGCAGGTTAAATTAATACAGTATTGTCTGAATTGGTGAGACTTCATTAACAAATGCTGATATAATATAGGACATATGTTTTCACTGAAAGAATGAAGTAGCTGTCTGTTAACACACAATTTAAGCTGACTCCAGAAGACACTCAGATTCTGACTTCTGTTGATATCATCTTTTACTGTCAGTTTTGCCCACATTTTCATTGCTAGCAATGGCAGTTGAAGTGGAAAAATGCAACTCCCAGCATGAAAGGATTATTTTGCTAATCTTCCTTAAAGCTTCTCCTCAGGTATTCTATCAATATGACATTGTTGGTAGGAGACAACTTAAAGAAACTTAATATAAATCCTGTTCTTTGGGGCTGTGATTTTAAGTTGCACAGCATTGCACAGTCATGTGGAAGGATATTTACTATAACTGTTTTTATTCCTTATTTCATTCTGATGTCCCCTGAATCTAAGACCAAATAGGAATAATGTTTTCCTGTAGCTGCAGTAGCAAATATGGTTTTTATTACAGGAGATTCTCACAGCTTTCAAATCCAATTTGACTCATGCCATCCTGCTTTTGGCATACATTAAAATTCGGCAAATGAATCTTACAGAATGACCTGCTGCTTCTGCCATAGTATTTCTTCCTTTTATGAAAGTTTTCCTCAACCTGAATTTCCTTTTTTTCTGCTTTCCTATACTGGATTCTTTCAGGAAAGGCAAAATGTGGAAACACCAAAAATTTATTCAGAGGCAGTGCTGTAAATGGTACAACATGTTCCATTTGAGACTATAGATATGACCGACTTGTTAGTAAAAGGTAGAACCATATCCAGGGCCTTGAACTAACTGGCAAGACAATCCAAAAGGCAAATGATTTTTTCTGTGTAGGCTTTTTAGAAAAACAAAACAAAATACGACAGCCCTCCAAACCCATTTTAGCTATCTGACATGTGCATTGGACATATGTCTCACTAAGTAGGATGAAGCCACTGTCCCAAAGGTATATCACAGCATGATTTCATCAAGAAAAAAGGTTTTCTAAGATTCTGCTTTGTAAAAGAGACCTTGGCAAAACCATGAATTATTATAGCCAGAATTGGACCTGGTAGATTTTTGCTGACTGTCCTACTCTTAATTGTGTTGGGTGTGAGAACTTTTCATCTAGCGCATCAGAATATGAACTAACACACAAAATATTTTTTTTTTTTCTGAGCAAAGTTAAGAATCACAGGCTTTCATTCATCTTCATCAAGAGTCCTTATTGAATATAAAATAGGCATATCTCAGGAGAGCAGGAGAGAAGAGGCATAATAATTAAAGCACAAATCATCAGAGCATGTGACTATTCAAATTTACTATTATAGTATGCTTTGTAAAATCTGTTGTACCTTTAGAGGTGCTTTGCCTTAAGTGTTTAGCCTGAGGCACTGGGTTTTTGGAACCTTGCACCTTGCAAAGACAGTCCTGGTAAGTGAAATGAGCCATCTGTGGCAGCATAAAGCCCCACCGGACTCTACAAGTCAATTGATGGGACATACTAAACTGCCTCAGGGCAGATCCAGAACAGGGGAACTCTGCAGCAGTGTGTACCCACTGGTGCTGCCTCTCCCCACCCCTCCCTCGGGAACTAGAGGGTGCCTTAGGTAGGGCAAAAGGGCACTAGACATAACGGTGCTCAGTGATTCCATGAGGGAGATACAAACACTGTGGCTGCACAGTGATGTGCCTGAGACTGATCTATTCCTGTGCCAGCTGTGGAATTAGGGAACCCAGCACTACCTTTGCTCTTCTGCATGCCAAGCATGAGCACCGTGTGGCTGGGGCTTGTACCTGGATGCTTTGTTCTTCAGATCTAAGCCTGCAAAATGAAATCCCACCAGAACCAGAAAGGGCCAGAGGTGTTTGATAAAGTCTTTGATAAAGACTTTTCTATTTATAGCAAAGCTTTCCAAATGGCACAGTGGTCTAGCTTTGTTTATCTATTATACATTATTTTTGCTCCTGCATTTTCATTGCTTAATTAATTTTAACTTGTGGTGTTGTAAGATTCTTATACTGAGACCGTCCTGTTTACTCATCCACTGCAGCTGTAGTCTCAAAACCTTTTCTAGCTTGGGCTGTCTCACAGGAGCAGGCTGCGTACACTTGCTCACAAACATTTAGTGTCATATTTGCTTTAGTGAATGATCTGATATCAGAGTGTACAGAAACTCTTTCTATTATTTGTGTTATGATTTTTTTTCAGGATATGGGGCCTGAACTGAATGTATAGGGTTGGGATTCTGTTAATTTTGCTTGTCTGCCTTGTTATTACCCCATCGTGCTCTGGTTTCTTTACAACTTCGCCAGTTCTTCATCCAGTCTGTTCAATTTCCAAGAGAATGTGCCTAGAAATAATAATCCTTTTTTCCTTCTGTGATACCTGTGCTTTCTTGTCAGTGACTCACTCAACCACTGTTGAACATGCCATTTTAACAGAAATGCCAAAGGTAACGAGTCTACTTTAATGACAAAGTGCATTGAAAATTATGGAGTGGATGCATTAAAAAGAAGTTGAGAGCTTACCTCCAAAAAGCTTTTGAAATCCCACTAGAAATACGGCTAATCTTTAAAAGCAGGATTGCAGCTGTGGTATCACATAGTAGGAACCCCTTTCATACCCTGAGGGAGCTGCTTTGTATCTCTTTTCCAGAGGTATGACAGTATTGGAGAATTTGCCTGTTTACAAACTCTACTAGGGAAGTAGGTGGGTGAGTAGAATAGACAGAAAGGGACTGCAGCCTTATTTTCTTCTCCTTCCCTCCTAAATGGCCTTTGTCTCTGGTTTGGAAGGATAATAGTTTACTGTTCACTTTCGCTCAGGGGTGGATATGCAGTCAAAATCAACCTTCTGTCAGAAATGATGCCAACTAATTGGTTTTTAAGTCATTGATTCATCAATGTCGCTTTTTCCAGCTGAACTAATGGTACTCCATCTAACTGTTCTCCAGTTTTCGTTTATGCTTTATGTTACATCAGCTCCTCTCCAAAGCCAACAGGAGCAATCGTTAGCAAGGCGTTCTTTCCTTCGTTCAGGTTGGAGAATCCCATGTGAAGCTCCAGGCTGCCAGGCAGGTGAAGGCTGAGGAGGGTGCTTAGTCCTTCTAGCAGCAGGGCTCTGGGTGAAACACTCCTCCTGGAGTTAGTGCCATGGAGAGGAGTGCTCTCATATATATTAGAGCTGAGAAGATCTGGAGTCATCTTCTCCAGCCTCTGCAAACAATGTAGGTTGACATGATCGTCAGGAATGAGTGTTTGCCTTGAAATCAGTGACGGTCTCTGCCATGTTACCCTCCCTCTTCTCTCATTTTGTACTAATTAATCTCCATTTTTTCCTTCAGTAATTTTGAACTATTACTACACTTCTACCTGCTTTCCCTATGCTGCCAACAGTCCTCCCACACCACCTTCCACCTTCTTTTTATTAATTCCTCCTAAGTACTCACAGCCTGTTATCATGTCATCTTTTCTCTAGACAGGGCAGATTCAGCAGTTGGTTTTCTTGCCTAACCACTCTTAATACAATAGTTGCTGTCTTCTGAACTTTGAGGATTTTTTTTTGCTGCTAGCTGCCCTAGTTAAGTCTTCTTTTTTCTTTAAATCTACCATGCTTTCCTAGCAGGGAATGCTCAGAGCAGTGCAGATGTAGCCTCACCAGTGAGGACTGTGTAAAACATAATTTCAGTTCCGTGTATAATACCTTTCTTCATGTAGCCACAAGGACAGTAATCAGTGGGATAGCAGAAAACACTGGATTTTACAGAAGTCAAAGGAAAAATCACTGAGCACTGTGGAAATCAGTGAAAAATTAATTAGGACAGAAAGATTAAGAAATTCATAGAATGATGTATTATCTTCTTAATAATCCAAAGACAAATATCCACTCACAGATTTACATTTACTTCTTCTTTTTTAGAAAAAAATGTAACACCTATAAACATTATTTAAAATCCTTTTTTCCTCATGTTCTCCACAGAATGTTTTGGGCCAAGCTCCTTTACCGACTCTCAGCCTCTCTTGAGTTCACACAGTGCTTTGCCCCAAGACCTGCAGAGCACCCAGCTCAGGCCACCATGTAGTGCAATACCTGCAATGCCGCCTCCTCTTACCTGATCCACGTTCTAAACCACAGCATTTACTGAGTGCAGGTGAAGTAATGCAGCATAATTGCACGGTCCAGTTTGAAAGAAACAGCACCACTTTTGGTTTAGGGTTAAGGTCATACTGATAGTAATACTGTGAAAAGGAACTATCTTTTTTTTTTTAATTGCTTTCAAACAGAGGGTATGGGAGGGCTAGCTTATGTATGTATTATATGTTTGTTTGCTTTCATTTTAATTGCAAATAATTTTGCATAATGTGTGATCAGGATTGTTTGAAGCATATATATAATACCTCATCATATTTTTCTCTCAACATATTGTGAAAAAAATGGGAGAGAAGGATATTCACTTAAAAACATAAAACTTTAATTAAAGGCACCTATGTATGAAGCATCTTTCTTCAGAATATTATTCAATGTTGCCACCTTGAGGCTAAAGTGCATCTAGGCATTTAAGGAAATTTCTTCCAAAGAGAATCTTGCAGTTTTGCATGTTTATGATTTCTAAAACCATGCTAGTGCTTTTTCTTCTGAAAAAGCATTGTGAATTCGGGGAAAATAAATTTCTTGAGCTTAAGCAAAGAAAAGCAGAGAGGAAGAAAGCACCACAATTAGTACATTAAATCCTCATAGTGTGTGGTTTCTTTTAACAAATGATCTCAGAGAATTAGAATTATGCTTGTTGGTCATACGCAGTTTACTTTTCTGTTGTCTTGTCTCTTGCAAATCCTCTCCCAAGCTTTCCCATTTTCCTCCTACCTCTGTCCTGAAAGGATGAAGATGTTTTGTAAAGTGAATAGATTTGGCTTGGTTGAAATTCAGATCAAAGTTAAACTTGGATTTGTAAGAGAAATTAACTAAATTAAGGAGAGAGAATGAATTCTGCTGGAAAAGAAAGGAAACTTATGTAATAGTTATCAAACTGTGATCTCAATCTCTAGCAAAAGCGTCAAAGCTATTTGGTTGTACCAAACATTTGAGTCTCTCTTTAAAGGCATTCACATTAAGTAACATTTGCTTTGTCCATGATCTTGCCTCTGCTGGTTTCTTCCAGTGCTAAGTAGGGAGATTGGTCCATGGCAGTGAGTTATTGATTACTGATGGCGGGGTCCCATTTCCTGTGTATCCAAAGCCAAATCCTTTTGAAATACAGCATTACACAAACAGTGCCTTCCACCCAGAGAAAAATGTCATGCTGTCCAGTAACAACGATGGCAAACACTCCCTTTGGCCTGAGCTATAACGCTTCACTTCCCACTTAAATGGTTTTGCAGTGTTGCACTAAAGAGCTGGCACATTACTCCCCACAGGTGGCTGCCTTTCAGCAGCTGAGTGAAGTGCATCTCTATTTCATCTTTCAGCCATAGTGAGTACTAAACATAACATAGGGCTCCTCTATTTCCACAGGCTATTAACCTTCCAAAACATTTACCTCTGAGGCTAAACTTCATAGTACTTCAACGTCAGTTCAGAGAAATGTCTGTATTCAAACCCAATGTATTAGGTAAGAGTGAACTAAGTCCCCTTGCAACAAGTGGTAAGCGTATGCTGGAGCTATGTGGGGGCTTATACAGCTATTTGAACTTAGTCCTTCTCAAAAGTAACATTTTTATTTTAGAAAGTTTGAGCAAAAGCATTTCATCATTTTTTGAATAATGAGCAGACAGCAATAAAACACATAACCTTACCGAGCTTCTGTTTGTAAAAGCATTTTGAAATATGGCACTTTATTGGTGCTATTTTAATAGGATTTACAAAACACAGGAGAAGTTCAGAAGAACTGGAAGCTGACATCTCCAAAAGAAAATGATACGTCTGCAAAGACTTATTGGCGTCCTTGACATATAAACAGTCACCTTCTTCTGGGGAAATACAATCCTCATCCAGCTGACAACAGGACCACCTAAACAAATAGTTTAAATTCTCTGTTAGCTGAAGGTAAGATTTGCTAAATAAGGCAGATGGAAAGGGTTGTTCACAATAAGTAGCTGGGTGGGTTGTTCTCAGTAAGTAGCTGGACTGGTTGTTTAACCATAGGCATTTCAACAGCTTCAAGTTTGAGTACAACCCCAAGTGAACTTAAGGGAAAAGGTTTATCAAGGAAAGGGAAGTATTTGCATTTGTTACAGCTGGACTAAAGAAGATGCTGCACATGTCATGTCTATAAACTATTGCACAAAACTTGCAGAATAAGGTAATAGCTAATCATTCTGTACCTCATTTTCATTCCCACTGTCATTTAGAAAATGTGGCTGAAGATGAGATATTCTCTGTGTTTATAAAATGGAGAATTATAACAAAAAATGAAGGGCTCTAGAAGTGGATGGTTAGTCAGAAATACTTTTTACAGTGGAAAGAGGAAATAAAAGTGAAATTAGATAATAAAGGAAGGAAAGCAGATCCAACAATAATTCAGCATTCAGTCATTGGCAAAGGGAGCTTAGCAATCCAAACAATAGATTTTGAAATATTTAATCTGCAGGATCTGTGGAATTATGTATAGGAAGAGATGTCTTAGCTGTTTATTCAAATTAAATTGATTGAAGACTGTTCTGATGAGACCTAAAGCTAAATGTCATTCTTCCCAAGGGAGATTCAAAAACTCGATAATTTTTTATTTTTTTTTAATCTCATGGGTTTATCTCGGGGAAACTGCAGCATTGTTCCTGCATCCATGGTAGCTCAGAAACTGGCATGCCAATTGACTGCTGCCTTGCTCTTGAAAAGCTGCCGCGGTTCAGTGTGGCTCCATGGAGGCAGTTATAATACACTCATCACAGTGGTATCTGAACACTGCATAATCTCTAAAGTGCTTGAGGATGAATGACATATAAATACAGAATATTATTACTGTATACTGTACTTAATTGGGACATACTGAACAGGGATAGCTGCTTTAACGCATGTGTCTCTGGAAACTGATGACAGGGTGTAGTAATGATTGTTAGTTAATCAAGATAGTATTGGCATATGTTCTGCTTAAGAGGTCTGATTTAGTTTCTTCTAAATAAAGTGCTGTTTGACCAGGTGACAAAGAAGTGTGAAATCCTGAACTGGTTTTTAAATATGCAAGTTGCCAAGTAAAGACGAAGCAGAATACTTTCCTAGATCTGTGGGTAGCTCAGTGAAGGACACTGAGTTCAGTGGCACTGGCAGAGGTCAGGAGCAGTTGTTGGCATCGCACCAGATCGCTTTGATCTGGCACTGAGAAGCCCACTGGCAGCAGTGATTCTTGCTTGGCATTTCTGTAGTTCACAACAGACAAGCATGTCCATTGCACCGCGTGAACAGCTGCACAGCAAATACTGTGTCGCACCATCCAGTTATGGGTCTGGCCAGAGTGTGTGGTGCACCTTCTTCCCAGGTTTTATCTGGTGGAAGACATCAGAGCTTTTGACATGTATAGGGAGCGTGTCACTCTCTTCAACAAGTTGTCTGGCATTTAACTTCTTCCTTGGCATCTTCAAGCAAGTGCCTGACTAGACCTTTTCATGTGAATTTGGTAACTCTCCTTGGACTGTGGTCCCGTGTAGTGCAATGCAGGCATTCTGCTAAATGAAACAGCAGTCTGTGGAGGAACTAATTCAGTTTTTAGTGTTGAGAGGCACTGTGGCTTGATGGACTTGGCACATGTGGAAGTGCTACCACTTTGCCTTGTCAGCTTTAAACCATTTGCTTAACTGCAATATAACAGTATATGAGTCCAGGCCTTTGTCCATAGAATATTGATCTTCTCTCACCTTACAAATCACATGTCATCTTCACAGGAAAGGAACACTTTGATTTCTCTGTTAGAAAGATAATCATGTTAGGAAATGGTACAAATCATTGTGGTCTTCGTAATGGGGTATTAAAATGAAAAGCCTACAGATGCTCTGTAATGATATGTAGCCTTGCTGATAAAACACCTTGGGCTGTTTTATTTTACCATGGAACCAAAGAGAATTTACCATCTCTTCTGTATGGAGAAACTGTGAAAATACTAAGTTATTTCCAAGTAAAATTTGTAAAGTCACCATGAAAACAGTAGGTGATCTCAGAAATTATTTAGGCATACCTTTCAAAATTAATATTTGATACTAGAAGTATTGTTTTCCATGAGATAAAGCCTTTTAAATATCCTGTGCAGTGGATCTGGTAACTGCTGGAAGCTGTGTGTTACTATAGCTGCTTGAAATATATATTGTAAAATTAAAATCATTCAAAGTGTATTTTGCTTCTGAGTTCACAAAATTTCCATAAAATTGCAGTGCTTCTATGGTTTTCTTTTCCTACTATCAACAATTTCTGGACTCTGGAAAACTTTGGGTCTACTCGTTATCCTTAACTGAAAGACACCATAAAAGCTGAATGAACCCTATGATGTTATCTTCTTCAGTTCTAACCTGGACTACAAAATTGTTGTTTGTCTATAAGCTGTGTTGCCTTATATGCTATATTTGATGCATTTCTTGAAACTGTAGATGCTGAAAATATGTACAGAATTAATCTCATCTGATTTATACTGTCTGAAAATTAAAGCGTCTGTTTTAAACTGGTTAAGGTGGAGTTCCAGGACAAGGTGAGGTGTGAGCCTCTTTGTGGAGATGTTTTTCTTTCTCTTTCCAGTAAAAGAAAGGGACTTCGGCTGTCATGCTTAGCCTAAACATTACCTCTTCTCTTTCTGAAACTGGCCTCCTTATGTTAAGCTTTTGTAACTCTTTGCATACTTTCTCTTGTCTGTCTTTGAACAGAATAGTGCATTGCTTGTTGTTTCTCTTTGCAATTTGCTTTTAGACTAGCATACTATTTAATATGTCTCTTACCTCTTTCCCAAGCGAAGTAGGTTTGTTCAGTGCAGAGAAGCTCCATGGAGCCAGCTGACTGCTTTTTGTGGGACCAGGAAAGAGTCAGGCGTACCTCCTCGAGGCAATTCTCAGCA
Organism: Nesoenas mayeri; assembly: GCF_963082525.1. Lineage (NCBI taxonomy): Eukaryota > Metazoa > Chordata > Aves > Columbiformes > Columbidae > Nesoenas > Nesoenas mayeri. The sequence goes on along the minus strand of NC_137554.1, from coordinate 15,018,749 downwards.
GAGCTCATAGGACAGGTCATAAAAGTATTTCAGATGCAAATATTCTATTTGCAGTTGCAGTTGTATAATTGAGGGGACTACCTCCTGATTTAGACATGTGAGAAAATGTAACCCTGTTAACTCAGCTGTTCGTAGGCAGTAGGAATGTCAATTATGCGTAGCTTGGCCCTGGATAATTAGACAACCAACTTCTTGTTAACTGCTAGTAGGAATCAATTCTTTGCATAGTCCTAATTTGTTGTATTTCACAGAGAAGGCGAACTAGACTCATGATTAGTTTTATTCTCAGTAAGCCTTTTCAAGTCATAGGATGAAATAAAGTTATGATCGAGTCTAAAGATGGACATGAATCAAGATGATTTTTTTCTCTATCTCATGAAATGGAGTATTAAGAAAAGGTTACCATCCATTATTAGTTTAGGAAAGAAGAGTCATGTTGAAAAATACAACAGAAAATAAAGGGAAAGTTATAGTCTGCAGTAGGTAGAGACCATTTCAGTTCTTCCCAGTTTGCTAGAAAATATCTTTGCCTCTCTCATCATCACCTTTCATTCCCCCTACTCTCAGTTTATGTTAAAATATTTACTGAGGCTCTTGCCTAAAACCACAGCAGCTAAATCACTTTAGTATGGGCTGAATTTGCAACAGGATTCTTATAATTTGTGCCCAGGGACTGAAAAGAACTGTGCATCATTATGCAAGTGGCATATGTAAAGTCAGGCTAAAGGGTAAAACAAAAAGGATAAGAAAGGAATTCACTCCTGGACATGCCTGAGAATTGACACAATAGTTTTCTCTGAAGCTATTCTGTCACATTGTGAAGTACATGCTTGGACCATTTTAAAAGTTTTTATTATTTACTCAAGAGACTGTAACAGCTCTGAAGCTTGCTGCAGCATTTATTCAATAGACCAGCTCTGTATTTTTGGTCTATCATGTAAATATGTATTTGAGCAAGTCTAAAAAGGCATATTTCACTCAATGGACCATAGTGGCTCCTCTGGACCCTGTTATTGTTGTACAGTATTTTGTAGTATGTTGCAGTTCCCATATTAATACAGACAAATGCATCTCCATGGTGTGCTCTTTCAGTATGCTCAAAGGACTGATTCCCTTCTAACCTCTCAGGTGCTTGTGTGGAAAGGGAAATTGCTCCAAGCAGCATTATATTGTGCCAAGCTTTTGTCTTTCTCTTAAAAAGAGGGACCTGCCTTTTGGAGGTGAGCAAATCAGTGGGTATTAATACCACTGTCCAAATTTTGCTGGATGATCCTATAGTTAAACTAGCATGGAAAAAACACAACTTCTTCCAGTCCCCTGGTCACCCTGGCATGCTTGCCTGAAAATCTTAGTTTTCTGGTGTATCTGTGAATATCTCAATGGCATTGTCTTAAACACATGGAATTTATTGTCTTTTTAAATTAATGCAGGCAGTTGGCTTTTTCTTGCACTGATTCTTGTCAGCATCTCCCTGCAGAGGGTCTGCATGCTTCTAGTGACCCAAAAGGGAAGGTGGAGCAGGAAGCTGGACCATCCTGTGAAAGCCTGAGGTGCAGGGTTTGCTTCTCAAACCATAAGCTTCTCTCCAGGCTGCATAAGGGAGGAGCTCTTCTGTAAATAGCAATCACGCAAGACTACAAGGGTTTTTATCTACGCCCAGCTTTCCCACAGAATAACAAAACCTGAGCTTGAGTCATTTACTTCAGAGTCTGTGACAGGACAAGTATTCTGTGTCAGCTGCGAAAACATCTCATTTAAAAGCTGGACCAGAATTTCAGTTAATGCATGTTAGCTATGTGACCGGAAATATTTTATATTGTCATCTCTGCTTCTTCCCTTGCTTTAGTGAAATAGAATTAATTGTTGGATTTTTTTTTTTATTTCTGCCTTTTTTTTGTTTTCTTAGCTCTCTCAAAGCTGCTGGCATTGCTGAGGCATTAACACCAGTAAGAGAGGACTTTGCATATGCAAATTTTACTCCCTTAATTAAAATGAGCAGCACTTGATTACACTGCTGAGCCCCAGAGCTGCAAATATGTAAACAAAGGTTACATGCTCAGAAACGAAAATGGAGCCCTAAGTTGTGTTTTTGTGACAGACTTTTGTTAGTTCTTAATCTTCCGTTAACATGAAGCCCAGTGCCAAATTAACTCCTTACTCATAGATTCAAGTGCATGCTGTTCCAGGAGCACACTTTGTGGTTATTTTGTTTAGGTTTGGGATTGTTTTGTTTTCATTTTGTATTTGCTCCTCTGACTTGGAATCCCCTTGCTTTCTGGTTGGTAGGAATAAAGAAATTAAAAGCAAGTGTAGCTTGAAGAGTGTGATGGGGCATCTAGAGAAAGTGGTTAACAGGAAAAAGAAGCCATGGTGTTTTATTTGTTTTCTAATTGTCCTCTAGTGTGTGGTCTTAGTCCTTCAAAATCTAGAGAATTCTGGCTCCAGAAGTCATGAGGACATTCACTGGTGGACCTCAGAATATGATCTGTTGCGACATTTTCTCTTGTGGTAACCACCTTTCTCAAAACACTTGTTTCTGTCCTTGCACAGTAGTCTTTAGCCTCCCTCAGCTATGTTGATACAACTGTCCTTGGTAAACGGGATGATTCAAATGATCTGGTCACAAGAAAAACAAAAAACCCAGCAGAGCACCCTAATACTGTGTGCTTTCTCTAAAGCAGATAATTTCGATTGTGTAATTCATAGCACATAACACATGACTGAGAGCCCTGGTGTGATTCAGGGAAAAAATGGCTGTGGAGGGATAAACTGAGGAGCAAGAATTTCTTAGGCTAGGTATACCACTGTCACGAGCATACTTTGCAGGTGGACTCTCTCTGATAAAGGCAGTAGCATTACATTTCAGTTTTCTTAAGTTTTTCTAAGCATAAAACAGTGTAACAGTGCAGAAGTTTTTCTTTCCTTACCAGCATGTGTCTTACTGAGCTGCCAAGTTCCCTTTTTGATCAGTCAGTTATTTCCCAGTCCTGACAAATAAGACCAGTCCTGGAACAGATATGGGAATTAAAAGGATACAAGATACTTACACTGGTGTAGCTCTTACAAACCCACATCTTCCCTTGGTGTTTCCTTAAGATGCCATGTATATGGTGCAAAGTAAGTGTGATACTCTTCCCTGCTGTTTTATTACACTTGCTTTGCAAGGCAGAAGTGACTGTATATGGTAGTAGTCAGTAGAGAATAAGACTGTTGTATCAGGTAAGAAGCTCTAAGGTTTTCTAAGGCTATGGTGTGATGTGCCTTTTCACATTTTTAAAAAATAATATTCCAGGGACTTTTTTTTTTTTACATTGATCTTAATTTTAATACTTCGAGGTCTTTTCTGCTTACTGTGTATCTATGGGCTTACGAAAGATACGTAGCAAAATTCAGTATCTGCACAGATAGACGATGTCTCAGAAATAGCAAAGGCCAATGCGAATGTGTCACAAGTTTGTAAATTCCACTGACTTGTTTCACTTAAGGATACAGTTCGGCCCGCTCTCCACACACAGCCTCTAATCGATTAAGCCTAACTAACTATAAAAGAACATTTGTAAAGGAAATTGCCACAAATGTCACAGGCCAAATGAAAGCATAGCAGGCAGGACCTAAGTTCAAGGCAGATCACAACTACCCAAGTGCCTATCAGAGTACAGCCTTGGTTGAGATTTATTGCCATTAAGAAAGAGAATTTTGATGAAAAGCCACAGAATCAAAGCATGCAATCACAAACTCCACATACTGACCCAGCATAAATGCGCAAATTGCTGTACTCTGATCTGACATAGACAGAGACTTCACGTCATCTGGAAAATGGATCTCTGCATTTTGCATGGTACTTAGTACACAGTCAAAGTAACACCCAAACTAGATTATTAATAGAAAGAAATGCATTTCCTACAGATGAACTAGAACCCAAACACAAAGGGCAAGTTTCTGTTATCAAGATAAAGTATCTTCTTTTGTCAGTTCCTGCATACATCACATTAACATTAATGACAGTTCCAGCCACACGCATGTGTATCTCTCATTAACACTAATGGGCAATACATGCATATAGATCTCTGGTTAATACTGATGGGAATTACATATACATGCAACACTCATTAGCATTAATGAGGGTTCTCCTGTGGATATCTAATGAACATTAATGGGAGTTACACGCATGTCTATTTCCCATTAGCATTAGTGGCACGTGCATCTCTCATTAATATTGATGGAAAATACAGGAAGCCATATCTCTCATTAATATTTGTAGGAGTGATGCACACTGCAAGGAGAAAGCTATTTCTGCCATATCCTCAATGAGGAAAGTTTGAGCTGTTAATTATATTCTAAAGCAACTTCAGTTTGTGCTGTCTTCCACTGAATCCACTGTATCAAGGTCTCCATTGCCTTGGCCACATGGCACAGGTTTCCCTCCCACATGAGTGAACTATTTCTGAAAAAGCCCTAACATTCTTTTCTTTGGTACCAGACAGCATGTCATCTCTGTGGGTATTTTTAAGCAAACATATTTCTGAATTGCTGCTATTTCAAAGAAAAGCCTGTATATGCTTTTCACAGCATAGGGGTGGCACACACCAGCTGCTGAGTTATTGCTCACAGGCACACAAAGTTTATTGTAAGTTCTTGTGATCATAACTCCATTTTACATCATGCACTAAAGCAATGTTGCATTAAACTCTGACGTGATTCCTGATGAACGTAGTAGAGACTGAAGGCCACAGCTTCCCTTTGGAGCAAGAAAGATATTAATTTGCTAGAGTACTGAGTTACAAAAGGAATAAACTTCAGTGCCCCTTTCAAAAAGTGTTCTCATACCTGCCAAACTGTTTCCATAGGCTTTTCTATATGACTGTATTCTAGATCTCCTTTTAAATACTCAGTGTTCTTGTTGCATAGTGTTGGTGCAGAGCTTAAGGTTTCACACCATGGTGCAGCAAGGGGCCTGCTCCTGGAGAGGACTTCCCTCTCTCCAAGGGTTTGGGTGTGTGCTGGAGAGCCAGGAAGAACCTGCAGCTCAGCACCAGTAGGGCACGCGGTATGAACAGGGATGAGCAGACAGGGCTAAGGAAGAATGATGTTCTCTCTACCAAGTTACATATATGGAGATAGGGGAAGGAAGGTGATTGTATAAAGCTCTGGCCTGGGAATCAAGTGATTTGCAATCACTTCTCACCTTCGTATCCCATTGTAGGATAAATTTTTATTTTTCTATTATTTTATATACCTACCACCTTGTACACAGGAAATATAACCTGAAATAGGATCTTGAAATGCCGCTGTAATGGCTGAGCTACATTTAATGCTAACACTAACAGCCGCATCTGATGTGTGCTTTTTAAAACAGAAAGCAATCTCTTTAGTTTTAAAAGTGCCCTTTGGTAAGATAATCTTATTCCTTTTCTCATTACTGTATAGAATTAGAATATTCGTTGTCCATGCAAATTAGTTACAAAAAACAATGTTTGCAAATAAGATGAAAATCAAAGGATTATTTTTGGCAAACACAACTGTATTGTATCAGATTCCCTAAGGATGGGGGAGGTAGATGTTGCACCTTCCTGTGCCTGTACAAGAAGGCTTCCATGCGGGGAGCACCAGGCTGTGTCGCTGCAGCTGCTGCTCCATCACAGGAGCCTTTTGCAGGCAGGGAGACAGAGTGTCAGAGCAGCTTTGACTCCCACAAGAGTTGTGCAGACAAACCGCTTCGCATGAGCCTTTTCCACCTGCCCCAGCTCTGCCCCTGCGGCAGCTCACGTTGAGCAGTCTTCTGGTGCATATTGGTTCCTCATCATTAGAATAGCGTAAGACATGTCACTGCTTTCTTTACCAGCAGATGTTTAACTGCTGGGCTCCCTGAACCCAGTGAGGTCTATATGGGTCTTGTATGTAATCTACTTCAATTTGCTTGAAAATCAACAACACATTTAGATACAGCAAGCATAAAGGCATAAAACTCTTTATAAGCACAAACATACAGATTCAGACATCTGCTTGCATAAGACACACACACACACATACTTATCTGCACTCACATTCACCCATCCTGGAAAGTCTAATGTGGGAAAGGTGATTCTAGTGCTAAAGGGTGACAGATGTCAGAAGACATCAAGCGAAATCACAACAATAATTTTCTGTCTGGCTACAGCGGCATTAAAGATTCTAATCTGTAACTACAGCTTTCACTTATAATTCAGAATTCAGCTGCTAAACAAAGTAAATAATTTATCAAGTACAATATGTTCTAACTCTGCAGCTTGCAAAAGCCTTAGCCATACCTTTGTTTTAAAGAGTCACCAAATGGTGGAAACGTCAAGCTCTTCCTTAAAGTGCATCTTCCTCAATTCCCTTGGTAGATAGCACTGATTTTTTTTTTTTTTTCCTAAAGATGTTTTATTGTTTTTCTACTTTTCATCAGAGTGGGGTTGCCATGGCAATAAAGTAGGATGTCTTGCTGAATTTCACCTTTGCTGTCTTGCTTCATATGGTTCTCTCTCCTCAGAGCAAACATGGTGGACGCAATGCACATACAGATGTCTGATTTCAGATTTCTTTCTCAAGTGTGCTTGGCAGCTGCTCTCCTGAGACGGGCAAAGCAGCACTTCACAAGCAGCACTTCACTTTACATTCATCCTCACACTCTCTAGTGGCCACCATCACATCTCCCTTGCTTTGTGAACTCTCTTTTAAGATGGACAAAGCTTTTCATGAAAGCCTTGCTTCCATTGTTAACAGAAACTTTTGTTTAAGCATTTCAGTTAACTAGATGACCAAATCAATTCTCCTTCTCTTGAAGTTAGTTGAGGTTAAGTGATGAAATATGCCACAACAGAAGCTGAAAATACCTACCTCACATCTCAGCAATATGCCCAGAGCTAAGCCAGTTACCAGATTTAAGAGGCTGGGTTTAGGTTGTGACACTGCCATCATGATTCCATCCCTGAACTGGGTCTCTCCCTTCCCTCTTAATCTTTATTGTCATCCCAGTTTTCCCAGTTAAACTTCTAGGACTTATCCCAGGAGAGGAAAAAAATAAAAAATAAAAAATTCAAACTTTACATCACTCACTGGGATTAAAAGTTTTAATTTTATATATCTCTCCTGCATCTTTCAAAAATAGATTATAAATCTGTTATCTATATCTGAATTTCACAGTGGTAGCATCTCAGAAATCCAGATGAAAAGGGATAGTAAATGCAAACTTAAGTCACAGTCCTTCAGTTTGAACTTTGCAGATCAGCTCATCTCTCCTTATGGAGTACCACCAGTGGAAAGGGCTGATATTTCTGGGTACACTAATGAATAATGCATGCCAAGAAATTACAACTAATATAATCAGAATTTAAAACTCTGTATCCCAGAAGCTGTATGACACAAAAGAAATAAAAAAATGCATATAATTTTTACTGCAATCTGAATTTTTTCCCTTTAGTGTTTTGATTTCTCTTTGCAATTCAATCAAAGTAAAATAGGGATGTATTACATGAACTCCTGTGGATCAGCTACAATGCCTTTCTTCACTGCTTTTCAATACTCTGCTTGTGATGGCTAAGCTGAGAAAATATTTCCTGATTTTCCAGTTCAAGGTTTTATCCTCTGCTTTCTTTCTGTCTTACTTGCTAGAGTTGCATTAAGTTTTTCTCTGATTTTCCTAACATTGTCCTGACAGAACATCAGTGTCATTTTAAAGTATCACTACAATATTTGCTCTTCTGACTACATCGGTCTCTGATTTCCAGTCCCACCTTTTTTCTTGAGTAGATACTATTAGTAGCATTATTATTCATACATTATAGCACTCAAGACACATGAGCATTGTCTAGCTTTTCCATTTAGTTAATGTCTTAGAAAACTTACAATCTGGGTAAAAGACAAAAAGCAACACAAAGATATCAACACAGATGGGAAAAGGGTGCAAAGACACTTTGCATGCTAAGTAACAATCTCAGCACTGTGATATTTTCTCTTACTTGTGGTTACCATAAGAGGCTGGCTTGCCAGACGAATGGATGTTAACAATTGATTTATTTATTAAGAAGTCACTCAGAAGTTTGAACAAACTTTTCTGTGATGTGTGAAAATTTAGTGCACATTATTTTGCTGAACTGGAACTTCTGTTTTCAGCACAGTAGTAATGGCCTGCAAATACAGCTTCACTGCTGCAGTTGTGATAAGGACTGCCTGTACTTTACAAGACAGACTCTGTTTACTATTTCTGCCCCAAACTAATACTTCTAAGCATGGTGTGTCACAGCTACAGTCATAATCATGGTTGTAGAGCAAGCTGTGCTTTACCAGCTTCTCTTCAGGTTGCTTCTCAGGGCAGAGGCCAAGCTTCCTGCCAATCATTTAGACAGGACCAGGGAATCTTGTGCCTTATAAACCAAACCTCAGCCAAGTTTACTAACACATGAAGCCTGGGTTCACCTGGTAACAGTAAGCCTTTCCTTAGAGCAGTTGTGACAGTGCCTGATTATAGTGACCTAAAAGAAGGTTCTGCACAAAAACCCAGTGTTCATTCTGTCACTTGAAATGTGCAGCATGTGTAGGTCCCTTGTCCTGGAAACTGAGCTGCAGCTGCTGACTTGCTGCTATTTTAAGAATGCATCAAACCCCAGGCAGCAAGAGAGAAGAATATCAGAATGTTTTGAAAGGTTTTACATTGCTTAACATTTTTATCAGGAAGATTTCAAAGTATTTTGTGTGAGTATTACTATTATCCTCAGGTTACATGGTGAGACTGAGATAAAGTACAGATCAGGTACTTCCTGAAATCCATGTGAGAGTTAAGTGATGAAATCAGGAATGGGACCCCCCACCTTGGCTTTACGTTAAATCTTGTAACTATCACATAGCTCCATGTCATGTACATTTCTGGTATTTATGATTCTAACTCAGCTGCACTCTTTGCCATCTAATTCAATGACAATATGTACATTTGGGAGGAAAAAAAAAAAGAACAAAAACAAGGCCTACTTTTTGGGCAATCCATGTGTGCTGTTTATCATCTAAAATGCATTTAGTATGAAAATTTGATGGCTCTTGAAGATATCTTCCTTGACTCTTTGCTGAGCCTGCCAAGAACACTGATAATTAACAGAAGTAATTTTTGTGACAGAAACAAAAAGGCTGACCATATGTTTTAGTCATAGTTCTATACCATTTCTCTAAAAAAAAAATAAAAATGGAATTTCAACCAGCATTAAGAAGCATCAGAATTGAAAACATGGTTCATTACTTATTATGCTTACACTGAATTAAAGCAGCATTTAGCTTTTATGTTCAATTGCATTATTGGAAACACCTCATGCTGTTTGATTAACAAATTTTTATAGGCCTGAGGACACAGTTGGCTGAGTTGAGGTGTTGAAGTATATTACAGTGTGGTATTGCTTGTGTGTCAGCACATGAGCTCTATCCATAGTTGATTCAAATGTGAAAACGCATGAACCAGATATCAGCTTTGTCATGTATACAATAACCATGATGTTTGCAATATCACATTACAGCAGAGGTTTAGTCAGGTACTGTTATATTCCCCTAAATTTGTGTAACATTTTAAAAAAAAAGTGCCTCAGATTGCCTTATTCTGGGGAAAAAAATCAACACCTGCAGCACAGGGTGATTCCTAAGACAATAAATACTCAGTCACCCTTTAATTCTCTTTCTCCCCCTTTTGCTGAGATGCCAGCAGACACTGCAGACCCAGCAGATCACTGCTGTTCAAACAAACAGTGCATGTCTAAACTATAATTGAAGATAGGTCATAGTATCTTATTTCTTGTGGGTACTATAGTACCCACAGGTAGTCAAAGAGGCAGAGGAGTTGTGATATTAACAAAATTCATATGCTGATGCCCCAAAGCTCTTTCATGTAAGAACAGAGTTCACCATTTGTCTGTGGAATAGACTGAGAACCATTTCAGTGCACATTGTCCTCTTACTCTTCAGCTGTGTGTCATCTTTAACATTAACCATTCTCTTTATTTCTGTATCAGAGTAATTCCCTGAAAAGGGATACAATGTTAATAACCTTAGTAGTTTTGCAAGTTGCAGACAATTACTTGTAAATGCTTTAATTACCTTGCTAAATAGTATCAATAAGCAAATATCTGTTGCCTAGAAAGTGGTTCATAGAAATGAAACAGAGCATCTATATGCATTTATCACTGCAACAGTATCAAACAGACGAGCTTTGAATGTTCTTGTTTTCAGAAATTTGATGCAATACAGTTTACAACAAGCAAGAAAAAAAAACCCTCCTTTCTGATTAAACAGTATTGGGAAGAGCAGGTTAGCCATTGATTTCTATGCTCTTTTTGGAAAAAGTCAATGTGAATACAACACTAATTCAAATCTGAAGGATTTACATTTGTTAATTTTGGAGTAGACCAAACCCGTATTTCTTGCCAACCACACTGCTCAACCTGAGAGGAGTGGGACATTTTTGCTACTGTCAGAAATCTAGAAGTGGTCTCTCTGAAAACGTAAACCAGTTTGTATCATCACAACAGACACGGGAAGTTATATAAGTGAAGGCTGTAACTTCAGTCAAGCATCTCAGAGCCAAATCAGACAAACTCTTCAGTGACAAAAATTCAGCATTAGTGCAAATGCCACTACTTATAAAATAGTGAGGGGCAAAAAAAGACATGCTGTATAGGTGAAATCTCAGTAGATGGATTCATTTTTTTCCATGAAGCATTAGCAAGGTTTTAAATAGCTGCAACCTGCATATTAAAAATGCCCATGTGTATAATACATGAATAAGGGCACCTTGGCCAAATACATTATGAAACAGAACTGTCATCTTTACCCCCTTCACAATCACACTTTTGCTTGCTTATATGAATAGGCAAGAATAGCAAGGAGCACTTAACAAAAGTTAAATTAGGCAGTGAATCAATGGATTAAAAAAATGAGCATCCCTCCACTCGTTCCTTTCTTTCCACCACTTTCTCAAATCAGGCCTTTTCTTCACAGCTCTTTATTAAGGCACAAAGCCTGGTAAACGACCATGTTTTATCCACAGCCTGACTGGGTCTTTTTTGTGATTCATTTACCTGCTGCCCCAGCAAAGACACAATCCCATCTTCATTTATATAGCTAAGAGACAGTCCAGATACAGGACAGAATGTACACTACCAAAATGAGGCTGCTACATCTGCTGTGCTTGATATATGTGAAACATGGCAAAAATCTCTCTGCAGCTGTTTGTCTTTGTACTTCAGATGAGAGGATATAATAATGCACTTGCAGGACAGGAGTGACTCACTCAATATTTCAACAAGCTATGTAGATTTTGTGCTGTGCTATTCAATAAAATATATATATTTATTTGACAAGCCATGTATTCCTGGTCCATGAGCCCATTTCAAGAAACAGAGACACTGAATTTTTGGGTCAAAGTTGTTTGACTTTTTCCCTTTTTGTATTGATTCCCTGTGTAACCATTATTCTGCAGTGCTCTCTGTAGGAAGGCTGTCAATTCAGTGTTATAATGATGCAATCATTCATGTTAGAATTATTTAAAATATATATATATAGAGAGAGAGAGAGAGATAGATATATAGTGGTGAGTTTTCTGGTAGAGGTGGCTCTTGTCTATGACACTGGTTTTTAGCTCTCAAGTGAGTGGAACAATGTACAGCTCCAAGTGACAAAGCTTATGAATTGCTGTTATCAGTGAGAGCTTGCTGCGAAAATGAAGTGAGTGTCTACACTTCTATTTTATATTCCATGGAAATTAAAACCATTTTAGGCCCTGCATGCAGGCTTTTACAGATATCTGAACTGTATTTTTTCCATCTGACTCATGTGTCTGTGAGGTCTTTAAAGCACTTTCATATACAGAGAGATTTTTTAGGCTATTTTTGCTGAGTATACTTTGAGTATACTTAAGCCCTTCTTTGTAACAGAGGCTGAGCACACAAGGAAAAATGTTCCTGCTGGACAATGCTTTACAATGACAGAAAGAACAATGATTAGAAAATAGAAATCCCTTCCTATTGTAAGCACAAACAATTTCTAAATAGGAGCAGCTTCTTACCCGTGTTTATTACATGTCATCGTAATTAAGGAAATCTGGTTTGCCCCTTCATATGTGACCTTGACAAATCATGTAATCTTGGCAACCCTAGATTTCATATGGCCCCAGGGTTGAACAAAAGCCTCAGGATTCACACAGTGGCAGGGCAGACTCCTCAGCCCTGTACAGGCTGGGTGTGCTCAGTGCCAGAGCAGTAGCTGGCAGTGAGGACAGAGCAGCAGAGATCATTAGCGACCCTGTAAGACAACACTTCGTACCTAGGAACAAATATCAGTACTGCAGGGGGGAAAAAAAAAAAAAAAAAAAAAAAAAAGAAAGAAAGAAAAGGGTAAGATCACTAAAACAGCAGAGCTACTCTGCTTAAAGGAAAAATAAAATCAGCAAACAAAAGCATTGGCAAGTAAAGGACTCCGGGTTTGTTGCTACCTACCTCCAGTGGAGGTTTCGCTGTCCTTGTATTGTGCGCTGTCCTATTATACTAAGGATGTGAAATTAAATTTCCTTTCTTTTCCAGGACTATTTGCAAGCTGCTCCTGAGTACTGTATCAAGACACACTTCTTACTTGGAAATGACTGCCAAGTTCCTGTTTAAAATAGTCAGATAATAGTTAGCAAAAACATTTTTTTCTGGCTGCCTTTTCATACCCCTATGGAGATAAAAGGGGGGGATGTGTGTGAAAAACTCTGAAACCTCCCAAGACACAGCCCTTTTGTGGGAAGGTTGGAATAGTCTTTTCAGGGCTTTCTCTTTATTTTGATAATTTTTAGAAATATAGATTAGAACAGACTAAAGAAAGGGATGAGACACCCTAAAAGGAAAGCATGAAACAATATTGAAATGATGTGTGACTTCATTCTTGCCTGAAGGCATGCTGAATTCATAAAGAGAGTCCCCCAGGACATTTCACAGTGTGGTGTACACAGCCTGCTTCCCTGACAGGTCATTACTGCATATCATGCTGGGATACAGTACACAGCACACTGGGGGCTGCTTTACCTGCCTCTCTCTGAGTGCAGCCCCTGTAAACAAAAGTTGAGGACTCCGTCTTTGGAATCCCAAATGTCCTGGCAGACTCACAAGACAACAGGTGGTTGATTTGCACTACAAGACAGAGCTGCCGGAAAAAGTTGTCTTGAATTCAGAGGGCTTATGGACAGGCTCTTTGCAAAACCGAACTGTGTGACATGGCTGGCTGTGAAGGGCTAGCTTCTTGAAGGACCCCTTTCTGACTTCATGCAAGGCAGCAGCCTCTGAGTGACTGAAAGGAATTCATTAAAAAGGGGGAGAGAGAGCAGAAGAGCAAATACAGAAGAATAAGAGGGCCGCATGTAAAATACATAATAGAGACACATTAGGATGGGTGAAACTGTGAGGAAAAGATACTTCATTAGTGGGATACAGAGAAGGCACACCTCACGCTAGCAGAGAAACTGCCTTTCTGTGTTGTGTGGTCTTTCTCAGATGCGAAAATCCGTTGTTTGGCATGAGAGTTTTGTATGGCCATTTTGAAACCTAGGCTGGCTCCTCCAGGTGTGCAGGAGGTGTTGGTGATGCCAATGACCCTGAAGAGGAAAAGTCCCCCCAGCCCATCTTCTTCTGGCAAGAAGTTATCATCTGATTTTGATAGCAAACCAGTCAGAATTCCTGTTTGAAAACTAGTGCAGCTGTGGAAGTTTTAGGGATACATGGAAAATGGGAAATATAATTCTACTTCTCTCCAGGAAAATATTCAGCCTTCTGGAAGAAGGCAAAATGTTAAGGCTTTCAGACATGCTGATTGTTTAGATCTGTTGGCATTTAGATTGAGAACCTGAAAAATGGGTCTTCTGGCAGTATTGGTACCCTTCTAAAACTAAAATACCATTGAGTAATAGTAACAGATATGCTCTCAGACTGTGGCCATGCAATGAGAAAAAAACTTCTATGCTAGATTACTAGAATTTGACTTTTGGCCAGTTAAAGTAATTACTCAAATCCACTGCAGTCTTCCTGTAACTTTTCTGACCAATTGGATGTTGAAGTTAGTTACTTTTTGAAATACAGTAAGAAAAAACATCTAGTTAGCATCAGAGTGGGAAGTGTAGCCTGTGATCTTATTGTTCTTGTTTTAAATCTGAATGAAGCATGAATCAATAAATGATGTTTCAGTATTAGTGTGCAGAACTGAGGAAGTGTAGCTAGGGATGAAAACTAGCTAGAGGCTGCCTCATAGTTGTTAGTAATCTACCTTGTGAAATTTCACCTCTGTACTTTTTGTTTCTTCCTTCCTTCTTTCTCAGAAATAGCCTCAGTCAGTTTATTGATTTGTTTTTACCCCAAATTTTTAAATTGTAAAAGTAGTTGTGACTCCTGGTTTGGCCAGATACCATCACCTTGACAGCACTTGTAGGCTTGAATCACAGCTACCCACTGTGTTTGGAAAAGTCCTTTGGTTATGAAGGCCCTGCTAAATTGTTGGATGGGAATATCTTACTACACTTATTTGCAACACAAAAGTATGCCTCAATGGCTTTCTGTGAGCTTTAATAATAGTTTCTTCTTTAGTGTTTTTAAGCCAACAACATGATAATATGATTAATAGAAGACAGAGGGTGTGGAGGATAATTATTTTTCAATGTGGATTAATGAATAAGTGAAAGGGTCAATGCACTTATTATATGATGACATGGCTAATCAATGCATGTTCATTCTCTGTTTGACCTGCATTACTGAGTTAAATCCTGGTTCTTTTTGAGTACAGAGGGATCCTTAGCATTGCAGCCAACCTGTTTTTTCTTCAGAAAGGCAGAAAATGGTGAATGGCCACATGGAGATACACGGCCAGTGGCTGGTACAAAGCTAAATTTCTTTGCTTGCTCTCATGGTAGTAGTAACCAGTAACATCATGGAAGTAAACAGATGAAGAACTAATAACTCTAGAATATAGATAAATTTAATCCTTCACAAACAAAATGTGATCAGACAAGTAAACGTGTAGTTGTGTCATATCATGTCATGGCAAGGAATGAGGCTTCTCTGCCTCAGCTTCCACATCTGTAAAGAGAGTTGGTCCATGAAGTTTCTTGGCATCTAAAAGTTTTTTTAGGTGCTCTAAAGATCATGCAAGTTTTCTTTCCGGAGAACATTTCTAATTAAAAATGGTTCCTAGACAGGACACTTTCCTTCATGCCCATTTGCTTTTGTAACATCCTATTATTTCTAACTTCTATATTCCATTATCCTCTCAGTCCTACTCTCTTAAGTTCCTTTTCCAATGTGGTGATAGCTACAGTACCACCCTTGGTCAATGTTCAGCTACACTACATAATTCTCCTAAATGGTCTTATCTGTCAAATTGTTCTGGTGCTTAAATATAAGCATTGCTTCTCTTCCCCCCACCCTAAGTTCAATATCTTACCATCTGCCATTGCCTTTCGTTTATAGCTTGTCAACCAATTTTAAATCCATGAGACAGTGCTCATTTAAAACCCAACTGAGATTAATTTTTCAAGTGTGATTTCTGAGGTGTTGCATCTGATGTCTACTGATGCTGCATACAAGATCAAAAATTGCTCTTTGTTACAAATCTGTGACGCCCACTGTTCTCATCCTGTATTTCAGCACGTATATCTAGGATCATAATTTCACTCATTGCTGTTTATTGCTCATGTTTCTGCTGTCAGCTGCTTACTTTCCTTTTTAAAAAAACCCTCACTTCCATTATTTTCCTAGGGATTGTAATGTGATTTACCAGATGATAATTTCCACGATTACTCTTTATTCATCTTCTAAAGATCAGTGCCATCCAGCCATCTGGTGTCTCATTAGTTCTGCAAAAGCCCTAGCCTACAAAGGAAAAAAAAAATTACACGGCTGATTTTAAGTATGTGAATCCTAATGATGCAAAGGAGACTGCTCATGTTTTTTGAGACAGGTATATAGATAACTCTTGCAGGACTAGGCCATAAAATACTTTTAAAAGATTTCTTTGGTTAATCACATAAAGTGATCAGCAAGAACACTGTAGTGTACTTCACACAGAAGTGCTAATAGGCCTGTATTAAGGTTTTTCCATGCATTTTTTAACCAGCTTTTCATCAATCACCTAGGCATTAGATTTTTGACAATATGAAGAGCAGTGCAAATCAGTGTTAACCTGAAGCATGTTGATGGATGCATGCTTTCAGATATGGAATGAGATGCAAAGTCTTCCTCATTTCTTAATTAGCCATTTTGCTTTTTCTCTCCCTCATGGTACTAGAAGCCAACATGCCAACACAGTCAGTTCAGAATCAGCATATTAAATCTTTTTGTCTTCTTCCTTAAATAGCAGACTTTCTGTCTCAAACTACTCATCCTCACCAACGCACATATAAAACCCCATCTTATTTGTATTGCATTCTGCAACCAGAAATCCCTTTTTTCTGTCTAATAAGGCGTTACTGCAAAGGAGCAGCTATTTCCCATATCCCCTTTTCTGACTATACCTGAGACACACCTTTCAATTTATTAACATGCTGCTCAGTAAATACGTCTATCCTATACCAATTTTAGAGTGCCATTATTAAGGTGTGAAGCATTTTGTGAAAGGCAGCTTGTTATTGCTATATATCATAAATATCCTTCAATCGCCCACTCTTTGAACTTGTGACTCATCAGTCTGGCATCTCAAATTCCCTCCTGCTAATTACAAAATACTGATCTTGCTCATTACCACCATAATAATAACACCTATTTAGGAAGAGAATACTGCTTCTCCTGGCAAATTGCGATGTCTCGTGTTTCATTGCTTTCTGCCACTTAGCTTATTAAATCAGTTTGCACATGGCCAGTTTTCCACATGCTTCTGCAAAGTCCTGAATGTTCTTTTGTAGGCTGCTGAATTCAGACTGGGTGTTGTGGCATATGCAGGAATAACATCACTTGCTATCGTTAACTTATAGGGCCTACGCCAGCTCAGAAATGCGTTCAGCTATGTGTTTTGTTAAGTGATATAGGAGATAATGTATTTTTCTCTCCCTCAGTGCAGATCAGTGAAACAAAGAGAAATCAGGTACATTTTCTCAGGACTTGCAATAAATCTGAAAGTGAAATCTTAACTTCAACACAAGTCTTCCTGAAAAGGTAAGGCCTATAAGCCAGTCATTAACTGCTGGAAAATATTTATTACCAAAGGTAAGGGCAAATTTACCTACCTACCTCTAAATGATTTGAGGCAGCAGGGAGTATAGTTCAGGGTTGCTTTAGCTGTTTTTATATTATTTGTTTGTTACGTACATTTTGATATGAGAACTGGCACTTAACCAGTCTAGGAGAGAGGAACATCCCAAAGACAAGTCACCCAGGAGAAACAGAGAGACTGGCCTGACCCTGGAGTTGGAACTACACAGAAACATAAAAAATAAAAAAAATTACTGCTTCCCCCAAACCAAAACCAAAATACAACATATCCCCAGTGGGCTCTTTAAAATGAAGAGGACAAAATTCCCAAATTATTCTTATTTAATTACAATCCAGATGAGAAATAATTATAAGCAAGTGTTTGGTCTAAATACTAATATTAAATCCACTCTGCAAAGCTGCAAGTTTACATAGCTGACTGGCTGTGAAATAAACACTGGAATGAATTACTTCCACAGGTCAGGAGAGAATTTGCATGCAAACATCCTGAAAAATGAAGGAAGCCACTTTTAGACATCCTCTAGATGAAAGACATTCTGAATCCATTTCAGGTTTAACATAACAGTCCTGATGGACCAGCATGCTCTCTGAGATAAGAAAACATAACATTTCCAGAAAGAAGAGACTTTGGTGGAAGTCAGTTCGGGATCGTGTAATTCAACATCTCCATGTAATTTCCTCTTATTTAAACCATTATTAAGAAATATCCTTCAGCTGATCACATGTGAAGCATAAGCTTCCTTTGGTATTAACTTCGACACATACAGAGCACTTGCGGGATTATATTAATTTAGGTGAATAGTACCTGTTAGTGAGCATTTGATTGCCCTCAATGCAGAAGGATTTACTCTTGTTATTGATTTGTTAGCAAATATATTGGGTGGAAATCCCCTGGTATTGCTGGTAGCTGCAGATTCCAAATTTTATTGGATTTGTGAGCAATTTTCCTGTGTTTAAACTTGTGATCACTTTATAAAAAGAAAAGCCCAAGAATAAGGTGCAAAACAAACGTTTGTTTTTATTTTGCTGAAAGGAAAGCTGCTTTGTTTTGCTTTGTTTCCAGTTCTTAATTGCATTAGTGTGGCTTATGTCATGGTTACTCTTGCGACAGACACAGAACGGAGAATACATTACTACAGGAGGCAGCAAGAAAGAAGCCATTACCTCTAATGGACAAGGGCTCATCGGGGCACATTTTGTCTCATGTAGAGGAATAGAAATCAAACCCATTCACTCTTTAGTTGCCATAAATAAGCGTATGGGCTTACATGACTTATTTTATAGCACTATTTCCCTCCTAAATAATTTTCCTCAATCCTTTAGGTGGGAGTTATGAAAGCCCAGAATAAGGCAGACGGAAACATTGCCACCCCGAGGCCAGGGCTGTGGACATCCAGGCAACTCCTCCTCACACACCCAGGCCCCACACTGCCCCAGGGCTGCAGGCTGGACACCACTGGGGAGCAGGTTCAGGTGTGCTGCAGAGCCCCGCGGAGCATGGGGTGGGGACAGGGAGTGTCTGGCATCCCCTTTCCCCTGCTGTGCTCTGGTCTTTGCCCCAGCAATCCATACATTCTTAGTCCTTGTTATCAGATCCTCAGGAGAGGCAAAATGATTGATCTTTATCTATTCTTTGCCAAGGCACAATCCCTCTCTCCCTACACGCTGAAATTTCTGGCAGAATACCATAGAAATGTCACAAATAATGAATGCAGAATTGGGCCTCTAGGACAGAAAATGTCTCCTATTTAGCTTTTCTTTAAGAATGATTCATAAAACTTGATCAGAATTAACAAGAACAACAAAAAAGAGAGTTTAATTAAACCCATATTGGGAAATGTCTAAAGAAATAAAGTGTTTCATTATGTTCTCTTATTATATCCTACAATATTCATCCAATTAAGGTTAGCACTCAAGTTATTTTTAAGTTGTGGCATGAATAAGATAACCAAGATATCATATGATTGCTCCAGCTGAGACATAATAGTTGAAAGTAATTTTTTCCAATAAAAATAACAGTGAACAGTGCTATTAATTCATGGTAATGATGCTACTGGGAGAAGCATATGACTTCCAGTGCTGAATAATCAACAAAAGTAAATTAGCTTTAAGTAACACAATGTGTGTGTATGTCTATGTGAGTGTAAATGACCTTGAAAATAAAGAATTAAGAAAAGTAAATTAAATACAGTTTTAAGCATCATAAGAATGTTTTTTTTAATTATGTATTTTGAAATGTAGTCCATATGAATTCAAGAATCCACAAGGCAAAATTAATTCTCATTCTCTTCTTACATATTTTAAATAAAATGCACAGATGTATACTTCTACCGGAAACCTCTCCAAATTTCAGCTTTATCACATGAAGAAATACCATTTGTGATCCTTTCATTTTGACTTCTAACTCAACCAAATCAGAAGCAAAAATTAAATAAATCTGCAGTTTCTTATCCTTTGTCTTTCAGTCCTCACTGTCCCTTTCATGTGGGCTGCATTTAAAGAGAAAGCATTTATCTCCATTTTAGACATTTTTGATAAGCCTTTTCAAGCTGAGTTAAAACATTCAACTTCTTAACTTAGGAAATTCTTTTTTAGTTGTATTTATCTGTTAGCTTGATTTTTTTTTTCTTTCTTCCTACTTCCCAGAAGGTTTGTATTTTCCAAAAGCTACCTGCTCCTCAATTCCAGCACATTTTTGCTATTTAATCAGGAGTGGGCAATTTGTACTTCTACCTGTTCAGACTTAATGTTTTAGTTCAAACCCCTCTTGTCACCTTCAGGAAAAAAACAAACAAACAAACAAACAAACAAAAACCTTGCCATTTTTGCAGTCCATTTCTTACATTTTTTCATACATAGATACTCCACTCACTCAATGCTGCTTTGCATTTTTTCAGATTGTTTTCCTTACAGTCTTTTGTGTTGCTTCCACTTGCAGTCCCTCTCAACAGAGTGGTAGATTGGGAGCTGTACCTAGCAGCTATATATTTTTTTCTCTATGAAACAGTCTTAAATACATCAAATGTATTATGATGTGGAGAGAAGTTTCCATGTTATGAAGCTGGTTGACAGAAATGAAAGAAAAAAATGCTTACTTTTGAAGACTTTGTATTTTTCAGTTTGGCATGCTTCCATCTTCGTATCTGGAAAATTGGAAATACCTAATTAAGTGTTGATTATTTAATTTAAGAATATCCTCCAGTAATGCCTCTTTCTTGATTGTTTAAGATGGTAATTTTCCTATGAAAATGTAGATAGAAATACATAAAGCAGATTACAGATTTACTGAAATATTGAGTTTTATCTTGATTGGTAATGAATCAGTACTCTAACAGTTTACGTGCTGCAAATGGTCTGGGTATGAATATATATAAACAGAGGGGTTTTGTACATAACCTCAGAGTGGCTATTGTGGAATGATTATATTGGATTGGTGTACAACCGTTATTGACAGCTATTTTCTAAGCAGAATTTAGGATAGCTTAGTAGCTGAGATATGCACATCAAGGGGCATGTGAATTCCATAATATCTCTACAGTCTGAAAGTGCAATTTGAATGATGATAGATGTAGGAGATATAATTAGAAACAAATAAGAGAGTGATTAGTATGGCCATTCTAACCATGACTTATTTTAAGGAAGTGAAAGCTTATAGGCATAGTAACATAAAAGCTCCTGATGTGCTACAACCACTACAGAAAATGAAAGCAACAAGCTACTGTGTTATAAGTTTTGAAAGAGTTAATGCACCCCTGTGTTGTTTGGGGGGTTAGTTTCCTCCTGTAAGAATCACCATGAATGTGTTAGAAGGTTTTCCAGAAAAATTTGGCTGATGTGCTATCCTTCCACCTGATCATCTGGTGAGCTGGCTGTTGTGGGGAAGGACTTAGAGGGAATGAACCAAACACCACTTGTTAACTAAGTTAACTAATTAAAAGTTAATTTTGGTTAATGGAAACTTTCTAAAGGAAATCTGTCTTTTTTCATTTCAGTCATGCTGCAAATAAATTTGGGACATGGAGAGGAGAGGGAGAGGGGGAGGGAGAGGGGGAGGAGGAAACAGACAAAGGAAGGAAGCTGAGCAGAAGCCATAATGAAACTATTTTGTAAGTTGTAAACTTCCAATTTGCTTTGCTTGGCATAGTTAATACATACCCAGTAGTGAACAACTTCCACCAGTCTGTTCAACACCAAATGATTTTAGCTTGTGAATTCCTCATTCATTTCAAACTGCTACAGTACATGAGAGTTCAAATGCTGTATCTGATGAGGCAAGCAAGATTTTCATATGCTTTCCACAGAGCAGAAATAATAGATGAATGAAAATCTGTACCATGCCAATTCTTTCCTGGAATGGCAAATGACTTTGTGACCTACTTACTAAGTTGAGGTGATTACCAAAGTATTGATGATATATGCTGTTCTGAAGCTATGAAAATTAAGGAACATAATGCTTTGGGCATACAGTCAGCATTTCATGGGCTGATTAAAATTTCTGTTATTTTTTAATTCCTTAACAATACCACATATTGCCATCTTAAAAAAAATCTTGGGAGTGCTTTACTTATTTTTGTCAGGAGGTCTACTTAATTAATTTGAATTATCTATAGAAAGTCAAAACCAAAAATGTTCATCCAAAGGGACAGTTAAATATAATATTAGCCTGAGACATTGATAGTTTGTAGCTTATGTTTGCCTTCGACTTCACTATCTCTATCTTCAGTTTAAAATGAATGTCATTTTACTAGGAGAGTGATTTAAGCATGAGAATAGCTTTGCATATTTTTGTATGTTGCTCTGATTACAGTCAGATGTCCCAGAAAAGGCAGACACTCAGAAAAATACATTTACACAGTAAGTTATTTGTGAAAAGTTGGAAGAGGAAGTTCCTTTACTTTTCCTAGTAATGAGGAGATAATTCATGCTCAACAATTTATTTGATTCATCTAGCCTGTTTGTGCTCAAGAAACATTTATAGGCAGATAGAGATTTTTCTCAGATTCATTCACTATCTGAATATATTCTCCAAATATTTTTAAAAGTTGTTTCCTCTTCAGTGTGATCTCCAGTTCATGTTGTTTTGTTTAGCTGTGAGTGCCAAACAGTGATTTGGGTTTTTTTTCTCACCTACTCACTCACGAGGTAGTCAGACACAAATTTCAGATTAGAGCAATGAAATGGGCTTTCTGCAAAAGTACCAGGAAAAGGCATCAACCAGCTGTTGGTTAGAAACAAGGACTGCAAACTTCAGCTAAAAAAATTCATTCACAAACACTTTTGAATGATTATATCATTAGCCACCTTCTTCTCATCTTCTTCAATTATACCATATGTTAACATAAAGCTTAAGCTATTTGCAGACTATGTTCAACACTGTGTGAAAACAAATACTCAGCTTTCAGCCCTATAAACAAACGAGGGAGATCCAAAAATATTGTGTGTCCTGTCCTTATGAGGAAAGAGCAGGTAAGCAAAGATGCCGATACCAGTACAGGACCAGTGCTTCATGCAAAGGGAGGCTGTAGGCAGTACAGTGTTGAACTGTACAACACATTTCTAGGACACTTCACACTAAAATGGGAAGAATGGATTTCTGATAAATGTATATTGTCTGCAGAAATCTAGGGAGCATTTTTGCTGATGCTCTTTATAATCTTTCAGGTAAAGGAAAGAATCTCGTTCAGGGCAACATAAGAATAACTGCTAAAGGCCAGTTGAGGTGATGAGGAGGAAAGGCACATGTGTCATCTT
This sequence comes from Nesoenas mayeri, assembly GCF_963082525.1. NCBI lineage: Eukaryota > Metazoa > Chordata > Aves > Columbiformes > Columbidae > Nesoenas > Nesoenas mayeri. The sequence continues at coordinate 14,995,779 of NC_137554.1, read as the reverse complement.
CTCAGTCTCACCAGGGGTCCCATTAACACCTTGCATTTAGCAAGTTGAAGGCATGAGTTTTTAAGTCTGTTGAAAGATATTGACCTGATGGGAAATTCTGGCCATTTAAATCTTGTGGTCTTCTTTCTTCCATAGTTTTTTGCATATTGCCAGGTTTTGCAATACTTTGCAATAATGGGAAATGTTCAGTCTTTCCAGAGCATGTGCATGAGAGTTAGACAGAGTATTACACTGTTTATCAAAGACCTGTGTACTGCCTCTCAAGGGGGGAAATTAAAAAAAAAAAAAAATTGGAATTGGTTATCTTGGGACCACGTTAATTGCTGACTGTGTAGGACAGCGGTGTCAAACTCATTTTCATGGGAGGCCACATCAGCCTTGCAGTTTCCTTCAAAAGGCCAAAGGTAATTTTAGGACTGTATAAATGTGGGAGTAGAAAATGAGTTTGACACCCCTGGTGTAGGGGATCTGGCAACTGGGGGTTTGCAAGGGATGAAGAGGGAGTTTATTTTTCATTTTTTCTGTTTGCTTTTCTCTTAAAGATAAGATGATCCAGGCTCAAGTGCCTGTGACTTCAACTATTTAAACTGTCTTGCCAGAGCAGAATGAGGTTCCAGACTTTGGCACAAACCTTGGAAAATACTTCCAGGTTTTTCAAATGGCACCTTTGCCCAGGTTTGAGGCACCATTATACACCTTGAAATGGTCCTCACCTCAGAAATGCATTTCAGTAATACTGAATTGTTCATTTAGTTGCTGTCACACAAGTATAATAGGAAGCTTTTAATAAACTGATGTAGTGATCCTTTTAACAATCCTTTCTAACAGATGGTCATGTATACTATGCCATGATTTACAACATCTGTGGAGGGGTTTTTTGAGGTCCAGTAATACTGTTCTATCAACTTAACCCAATATTGATTTTTCCCTATGTCTCACTCTTAAATTCTGGTGCTGTCATAGAGGTAGAATGTCCTTAATGCTTTAATAGGAACCGGGTTATATTACTTCTACAATATTTTGTTTTATTATAGACAATATTACTGTAGTACAGTAAGTTATTGAAGGACTTACCTCTTCATTTTTTTATTATTTCTGATGCCGAAGGTGAATACGATAATCTGATAGTAATAGAGTCTTCAATAGTTACCGGAATACAAAGATTGTATTACTTACAAATGTCAAGCATGGGCATATTTTTGATCTTTTTGTCCTTGGTACAAATCAACAGTAACGCAAGAGCTGTCTATTGATCTTCTAGCCAGAACCTAGAATCTGTTTGACTTTGGATGCATATTAGTATTTCCTTTAAAACCAGATTAAAACAATGTCAATATTATCGTGGGAAGAGAGAGAAGGATCATGTATCAAAATTCAGACCCATGCTTTTGTAATGAAAGCATTTCAGATTTAAACAGAGGAAAACAAGACAAGAGCTGAACCTGTCACTTTTCTAATTATGTTCAGACCAGACGGTGCATATTCTGTGTGTCTTCAAAAATATTTCCTTTCTATCACTTTTGGGAGAGAAAAAGCTCATCTGGGCATGGGTAGGGTACATCACACCTGGGCTGCTTTTTACATTAAGGGATTGTGACTTTGGTTGAGTCACATCTTATTTGCAGGTCTTGTCAATGTCTCAAGATCTTTTAAATTTGACCTGTTAAGACTCTGGTGTGAGGAAAGTGAACCCTATGTGGTAGCTATTAGTGTGCATGGCTCCATGTGCTAGGCAGAAAAAAAAGTCTGACTTCTGTGGCCACAAAGGCAGGACAGAAATTGCTCAATGGGGTCCATGTCTTCCAGAGGGGAGCTTGCTCTATGCAGTGTGTGTGTGCCTGCATGCACATGTGTACGCAGGTAAGCCACCACACACAGAGCAACAACCAGGGCTTCCCAAGCTTCATGTGGAAGTAGTGTCTCTACCTAGTTAGGAAGTCCTTAAAGCTTCAGTACTGATCGGAATCTATTTTTTTTTCTAGAGTACTGTCAGCCTGAGAGGTGGCAGAAGTGGTATCATACTTGGGGTCCCTTATTTCTCCACTCCATTTTTTACAGCACTTTGTGAAATAGAATACTTGAAGAAATTTCATACAGGCTAAACAGCCGAGGCTTTAAGGTTCTCTAAATGCTGACTGAAAAAAATCTTTTATGAGGTTTTATCCAAAGTATATTGATGTTGACAGTTGCATAGTAACAATGAGGAATTGTGTGTTTCAGCCATGTCCCAGGAAGACCATGGGCTAAAGCAGTGACTTGGAGACTTCTGGTAGACCAGTGCTATGATGGAAGCGTTTGTCAAAGTGTCAGTCAGATATAAGAACCCTGAAGACCTGCACAGCTGAAAGGAAAATAATGTTTTCCCTAAATTCAGGCCACCATGTAGTTGTAACAATAGTTTGCAACTTGCTGGCTAAATCTAGATGTGAAAACCCAAATTTGGGGGATCAGTTTTGGCACCCGAAGTGATACTAGGGTATTCTAAGCTTGCCTGAATCCTGTTTGGCCCATGAACTGGCTCAAAATTTTCCTCCCTCCTACCATCATACATTGCTTGCTGGAAAAATAGCATTGGCTAACATTTTTTATTTTAATCCACAAATTGTACATGTAAATCTGTAAGAGTTAGGGTGCAAGAACAATTCTCAATGGTAAAGCAAAAGTTTGTTTTTCAAATTGTCTTTTTTACTACAAAACAGCACATAAAGTCAAAAACTCACTTACAGAAATGCGTTTTTTTACTAAAAAGCTGCAGAATCTTTAAAAGAAATGGCCCTTGATTACATGTTTATCTAACATGGGGTATTCTAATATAAGACTACTTTAGTGATTTGTGCTTTGGCTTTGCCTATTGAAACAAAAGTATACTACAGAAGAAACTAGAATAAGCAGGTGTTAATAATGGATGTTTTTATTATTCTAAAGCAGTTTCAATCTCATTTTTAGTTGGGTAAGTACTTATATGGGTCTGAAAGGGCTTTTATATAGAGATATGCTGCATAATTTATTTTGCATGCTCATTTGGATTTCTAAGAGAAACTTTTCGGGACCTGAGCTGAGAAAGTCTGCCTAAGCAAATAAAACTATAATAGTGATCCAACATATGCTTTCTGTGCTTTATTGGCTTATAAAATTTCTATCAGAGCTTGTTTTGATGATGTAAGCAGCATTTTCTCATGCTTTCTATGCATGACAAATGCAGGGATATTACACTGCTATCCCATAAATGAAATGTTGTCAGTAACCTGTTTTCTGTAGGAAACAATGCTATACTGGCACTCCATATCCTCTTCACTACTTATAAACTAATAGACCCAAACCCTAGGGGGAAAAAAAAAAATTGAAAAAAACCACCTTTCTCCCTTATTCCTCACCTTTCTTCTGTTAAAGCAAATATTATCGATCAATGTTTTGTAAGTTTGCTGCTCATGTTTAATAAAAGCTAGAAAGCACTTAGAGAGCTCATCTGACATAGAACAGGAAAAAATTAATATTGTGATTAGTGTGAGTTTCAAGAACTAATGCTTTCTCCTAAAAGGAGATAATGTGTTTCTTTTACAGAAAGAAGAGTAAGAAGGCTCTAATATTAAATCTCTTTGATGCTTTAAACAGATTTTAAGCTATTTCTATTACTGTAAATATGAAGTGATGAAATTTTGGTTTTATTAAACTGGGCGGTAAAACTGCCATAGCAGATTTCTCTATTTCCATTAAGTTTCTTGCTCAGTCATTACGATTGAACATTAAAGTGTCAATACTCCTGAGAACCCTTCTGCTAAATGCAAGCTTCCATTCTTATGATTTAGAAATTCAGCTGAATAGTTATAATTACAAAAGTAGCCCCTAGAGAACTCTGTCTGAAGTGTTCTCTGGACTATGCAGTTTGCAAATGTGTATTAAACTTTTGAAGCTAGCACATCTTTGTAGGGCTGTTCAGGGTACGTACTGGGCATTCAAAGAGCCAGCTCATCTGCTCACTTACTCGTCTGTGTTCTCTTCTGGTCAAGATTTCGATAACATGTTGAGAAATTAAATCTACAGTGCCATATTTTCTTTTACAAAATTAGAATGTTTTCTTACTAAATCTTTCATTGTGCAAAGATGTTGAAATTATGAGATAATAGTCTATTGACTTTTTAATAGGTATGACAAAAATCAGACATTTTCTGCCTTCCTCAACTGTGATGTTAGAGCTTTGGCTGAACCTCTCTTTGTCCATTTTTAAGTCTCCACTGTGGGTTTTGAAAATTCATCTTTCCTATTGTTCGTTTCTTAGTTTTCTGAAAAGGAAGGTGAGAAAACCTTTATACTTTTAATATTACCCACAAGAAGCAGCTGTTGCATCTTGAATGTACGTAACAGCCACCTTCTGTACCCTAATGCCCATATGTGTGTTACTCGTGTAACTCTGGCCAGTCTTGTGGCCCTAGCATTGTTCTAATTTTCTGTTCGTGCTAGGAAGCAGCAAATAGTGATGTATTTTAGTAACTCAGCCCCCTCTACCAACACCATTACAACAGAAACCTCAATTTAGATTTTGGATGGCTTGATTCTTATTTTCTCCATGCTACATTATCCATTCTTCACATTTGCTCATCTTGTTCAGTGTAAGGTAGTCAGAGCAGATTATAGGATATTTCATGGTTCCCGGGAGTACTCTTTGCAAAAGACAACTCTTCCCCAAACGACACTACAACATTAGGCAATGGGTACATTCTGAAATCACTCTCAGATATATGCCTTGCTGGAAACTTTCTTTGGGTATTGATTATTCAGTTATGCCAGAGCTTAAAGCTTATGTCCACAAATAGGTTTGAGTTCCATGTCACCTGCAGAGTATGCACATAAAGGAACACACACAACCACAAACACACACCCATCTATTTTTCAGCCAGTGTGTTGGGACCTCCAGAGGATGAAAGACACTCAAAAACAAAGGCAATCTGACCCTTCTGTCTCTTCTACTTTGCCTTGTCTTTTCAAGGTCAAGTGTCTTCTGCCATCTCTCAAAACAAAAATAAAAGCCATGCTTCTTGCCTCTGTGGCGGCACTGTCACCCTTTAATAGCAAATAAAAATTGTAACAAAAATGTTTATTACTGTAATAAGGATTCTTTAACCTGAACACATAATGAAGAAATGATCTGGATTATATTTAAGGTAAGATAAAGTAAAGGCTAGAAATCTTTGTGCTTTGAGGCATAAATCAGTTAATATTTTACTTAAATAAGCAGTATCTCACATCTTAAGAGGTTATCCTGTAATATTCCCTTACATCCTCTTCTTGCACTTTCTAGAGAATCTGGTCCCGTTCGAAAACAGAATATTGGAAAAGACCTGCGGTGCTTCTGCTCTGGCACAGCAGATCCAGTGCTCAAATTCAAGATGACTTGCAGCACAGCTGTTGTCCTTTGGTCCTGCAGCCTCTGTCATTCTCTGGCAAGGTATGGTGGAGTGACAAGTCACCTAGATGTATTTAATGTGAAATGAAATACGTTGCTTTTTGTTGCTTCTGTTTATTAATTTTTTATTTTAATGGTGTGTCATTTTAAAATATATATTTTAAAATACTTTTGAACTAGGGAGCATATTAGTCTACAGGTCACTTTATTATTTATTTATGCTTTCTTCCCACACCGTCATGCTACCAAAATTGCAGCAGAGATTCTGAGTTTCAGGAGAGCTTGGTAATGTCGCAGTACAGAGTGAATAAAGTAATAATATCAGATATGGTTATCTTTTTAGGTGTGTTTCCTACTGTTTTTTGAAGATGTATAAAAATACATACATATATATATATACATACATACACAGTTTGGGCCACAGTGTGTTTCCATATTTACACAGGAAAATAGTAAAAGTTCTGATAAAACCTTTCCTGTTCTGACCTTCCTGATATCCACTGATTCAGTGGACCTTTTGCATCCTGACCTGTAGCAGACGTGGCCTTTTATGATACATCATGGAAGGTTGTTTTTAAGTACCAAGGCCATGCAGTGTTAAATCCACTTGACACTGGGCTTGATGTTCTCCGCCTGGTGCGTACATATCCTTCATCTCTATTTTACTGCATATAGGTTGAGAATTTGAGTTGGAAGGGTGCTAAGACAACTCTTTGCCTAATCACCTATAAGGGCAGAATTCTCCATAGGACATGCAAACATGTAACCAGGTGTGAATGTCTAACCTGAATGCTAGACATATAGGAGAACATTCTATTTCTCATACTTGTGTGGTGAACTGTTACTTCTTTCTCAGGAAAACTTGAATTATGACAGAGAGGTTACATTGAGATCAATGTGGAGGTTTTGCTTTCATGAAGAGTAGATACTAATGGCTACTGATGATAATAATGCATTATAATCTAGGCTAAAAATCACACCTGAGCTGTGCCTGAATATTTAGGCAAGCAACAAATGTGGATCATCTGCCACTTTATATCAGATACTAAAAAAGAATTCTAGCTGCAAGAGTGAGACTGTGCAGTTCAAGATAAGAGACAGATGAGGCCCACAGAAATAAGTAGGGTGAGATACTTGCTGTTGGTTATTTTGAAATTAGTTGCATGTAATACAGTAAGTATCTCATTGGCTAATAAGATTTTTGTTTTAATAGTTTGGTTTAAAACACATTCTTAGGAGTTGCTGTTTTCCTGGAAATACTGTAAGACTTTCCATGAGAATTGAGCTCAGTTCCAGTAGAAATGGGCATACTTAGGGCTAAGAGCTGCACTCTTATATTAACATCAATAGTAGCTGTGCATGAGCATCCAAGGACAGACTCTTTTTCCTTAGGGTATGCTCTACTTTGATGTTCCTAGAGTCTATAGCCCTTTAAAGTTAATGGGAGTTACATGCTATAGTATGCATCAAGGAAAAAGATATACCCTGCAGTTGAATATAATAACATTCCTCTTCATAGACCAGTACTGGGCTCTATGTTCACATTGCTGAAAAATGTACCTTGAATGAGGCGCTGAACTAGTGATTCATGTAGTTATTTGCATCTGTCAGTGTAAACAGAAATAGATATATTGAGTTTGTCATGGCAATTGGTAGAGTAACAACAAGTTCTTACTGTGCCGTGACAAATCTTTAGCGTGGCAAATGAGCAGTTCTGCAGCTGCCAGCTCTCTCGCAGAGTCCTGTCTGAGGCTAAACCAGGCAGTGCTTACCTGCTGAAGCAAGTTCCCTCATGATTCTGGAGGCATGTGTATGTCTAGGGCTGCTCTTGCCACTATACAGTGTGTAGACAAGACCGGATTTTCTATTTTTATATCATTAAGTGTATCCCTGCAATAGAATCTCTTCATAATTTTCCATCATCCCTTTTAGCACTGCATAAGCATGCATGTGTGTATTTATGCATATTTCTCAATGAGTTTATATGTCTTTGACAAACCACTTTGCCTGGCTCTGAGACCATCTAGTTCTTACTCTCTTCCAACCAAAATGATTCTATGATTCTGCTAGTGAAGCTTGCCACCTATCTTCTTCAAGCAGCTGCTGCATAAGCACTTTGGTTTGATGTGATTCTTTGTTATAAGAGACAATATCAATAACTATTTAACAACATAACCAGACAGTGCCCCAGAAATGGGAATATGATGTTTACCCTTGAGTATATAGTATCATTTTATCTGCTTGCTCTGAATGACACCTTTTGTATGCAACACATTTTATATTGATGAAGCAGTGTCACAGCAGCTTCTGCATCTGCTCTCTCTGCTGCCTGAAAGTGGCTGTAATTATTAATATGATAGCTAATCAACAAAAATAGCTGCCAGACACTATTTAATGGCCTCAAATTTCTCTTCTCCAGAAACTGAGGATATGAAAGAGAAAATGAGTACGCAATATGTTCACTGATTGCAATATGTTCATTCTTCTCTTTTACACATTTTGTACTAAAATCCAGCAGCATTGTTCCACTGGAGTCTGAGACATGATATTGAACAAGAACCTGTTCTCCAATACTTGTTGAAAGGAGAATTAAAACAAAGCCTGCAGATACTGCTAACTTGTGATTATCTTCCTTGAAAATATCCATCTTAAATTGTAGTTGTAAACAAGTGGTATGCATGCTATCTGCTATGAATGGTCACAAAATTATTGTTTTAGTTGAGTAAGCTTTATATTTTAAACAGTATTGCCATCTTGTGGTTCTGACAAGTTTTATCATTCTATTTCTTTTTGCAACCCTTTTTTTTCTTTATTGTGTTGGCAAGAATTCCTAAAATGCCATGGCACATGCAACAGAATTTATATTGCCCCAGTTGCAAAACATTCACAGAAAAAAAACCCTAAAGCCTATATCTGCATGTCATAAATTATTTTATCAGTCTTTCAACAAGATAAGTTACCTCCTTCCAATGAAAGATTTTTATTAGAAGGGCTGTTGTGAGGCACTTGATTGTAAGAGCTGCCTTATTAATCATTGTCCACTTTTGAAAAGGAGTTTTTTCCAAACACTTCCTTCAGCAAGTGTTCGAATTGTTATCTGTGTCTCCTGGCCCACTGATAGTCTGCAAGATCATCCACAGTCCAAAATGAAACCTATACTCTCTTAAGAGTACTTTTATTTCAGATGTTAGTAAGGGTTCCGAAAAATGTTTTGAATTCACAATGGAAGAAGTTCCTTTATTTTTTCCCCCTCAAAGAAAAAAAAGAAAAATCATTGTTTTCTGTCGTTGCACAATGTTAGTACTAAGGAACTGTGCTCTGATTCACTTGTGGACAATGTTAATAATAGTGCACCACTGCCGCTGGCTTCAGAGTTCCTCAGAGCTGGCCCTGTCAGAGCTCAAGACACACAACCCATTTGGCAATGGACAGGACCACCTGGCAGTGAATTCAAAGAGTGAATGCAATTAGCCTCTTCGTCCAGAAGGCTGAAGATACGATGCCTTTATCACCTTTGGTGACAGGAAAGGCTCAAGCCTTTTTACTGTACCAGTCAGATAACTCAAGACCTCTGCCTTGTCAGCTGAGTTGCAGAGCACCTGATGTTACATGGTCCCACTGAAAGAAAGAGGCTGTGACTTCTGCTGGAACTTAAGAGACAGGCAGGATTTTTTTCCCTTTTCTATGAAAAATGTCAAGCTGTTTTTTGTGTGCTCAAACTTCCACAGAAAATAGCAAGTATCATATCAGAACTACTTATATTATTGGTATTCACTATCTTGGTGATCCAAAGGGAGTATCGCCCATCACGCCCAGAGCAAGGCCTTTACATATCTGAAGCCAAGGCCTTGTAAACAAGTGATGGTTTCCCTGGGGCTTTGCTCTTTCCCACTCATCTTGGAATTGTCATACCTGATGTAAAATCACTGGGTTTCAATATTATGTTTGAGATCATGTAGAAATCTTCCATGTACTGAGCAGGTATTTCTGAAAATCCCACCTATGTGAAATACTGCATCATGTACGTGAACTCAGGAACTTGCTGTTTTTCTTTCAGGACACTGTTTCAGGTTGAGCCTGTGACCAAGGATTTCCCATTTTGCAGGTAAATTCCAGGGACATGACACTGTCAGGGAGGGAAGTTTATTGACAAAGAGCTTTTCTTGCTAAACCAAGGATTCCTGACAAACTTTTTCTATATGACAGCTTATCAAAGCTGTACACGTCTGTGAAGTATTTTGCTTTTGGTGAATAATATCTTGTCATGAAAAATCCCCATAGACTCAGAAATTAGGCATTCCTTAATTTACAGTATGATGTGTGAAGTCTGTTCAAAAAAAAAAAAAAAGACAACATACATCCCTTATCTCCTCTGACAAGCACCAGGTATATATGATATTCAAATGCTGCCATACAGTGGTGACTTCTCAGCCTGTACTACCAATCTTAGACCATACTGATAATCACTTTACTCTCACCATGATGATTTTTGGTCAGGCTGGTGCAAGTTGAAGCATTCTGGTTTAACTTTCCTGGTGCTAAATCTAAAAAGATGAGTTTGTGAATGCAGTATGTTTAGAGTAGAAAGTCCCAAGATGAGGACCCTTCTAATGGAAGTAAACTAAACACAAACAACAAGATCTGTATTTGCATGAATTTCAGGGCTGAGTTATAATACTTATTGACATTCATTATTTTTGCTTGAGTAGTGAACACTGCTAGAGGACCTGTGCTACATAGTTCCTATTTTTACTCATAAAATTGAACAGCCTATCCTGACAATACCATTTTGATTGGTAACAAACTTTCTCTCTGTAAAACCCCATAAAGTAAATAGATGAATATAAATTCAAATTTTAATAATCCTTATGTCTTCTGATGGGGGGAAGAAAAAAAGCATCATTCTTTAACTGTAGTGATACTAGAAAAGAGATATCACGGTTCAGGTTTCAGAAGATGACATCCTTTACATCTAGAACCCAGATAGGAGAGATAAGGGATGAGAATTATGTTTGCTTATGCATGAATGTAGTGAACATCTGTCAAAAATCTACCTAGTTATTTTAATGTTCCATTTCAACAAAGTTGACCATCTGCTCTGTCATCAGCAAAGATCTTGTTCTAAAAGCTAAATCAAAAGATCACCTGTCTTGTGCATCTTGTTCTCACTTAACACTGACAAAATTCTAATGGTATCCATCTGTAGGTATGATGGTGACCTGGAGCAGGTACATGCTCATTTGAGTCAAAATTAGCAGCTGGAGTTGTAGTAAGCAGAATAACAATTAAAATGTTTAGACTTTATCCATAACTAAAAGGCATGAAACTAGGTGTACTACTAAAAACAGTCACTCTGTATAATTGTAATACAGAATCTTCAGGCACCTATAAAAGCCAGTGACACGAAATATACAAATTTTCCTCAAGATGATTTTGAAATCTTCAATGAAACTGTTGAACTTGTACTCTTTTTATATTTCAGGGTACACAATAACACAAAGATTCTATCACTGCATAAATATAATACAATAATATAACAAATTGCCAAATTAGTGTTTAATATGAGAAACTAAGTTTTGTAGTGTTCCGATTTTTTATATAATTGCTCTAACTACAAAATAGTACATTCCATTTTTTACCTTTTCTCTTGTTTCACTCCCTGCCAAAATGAGGGAAAATAAGAGCTAGGTGTTAGAACCTTTACGTGACTTCAGTGCTCACTAACAGAAAATAAAAATGTTAGAGGCTATTATCATATCATTTGAGTTAGCTAATGGGCTTTTATATTGCTTGCATAGCCATCACTGGCCTTGCAGAATTATACTGTGTCAGTTCTAACAAGAAGTGGAAGCTTTGCAGGACTGTAAAGACTTGAGTAAGGTGTTAGTTTCTCATAGCAGGACACCCGCCTGAGCCAGCTGTGCCAGGCCCCCAGCTCAGGCTGCCAGAGGAGCTGTACTGAAGGAAACTCCACGTCCTGCTGCAGCCCAGCCTGGCTGATCCCGGGCCTGCAGGCTGCTGCCAACGCGTATTATACAATGGTTTGTTACCGCTGCCAAAACAGAAAGTTTTCTCTAATTGAGGCTGCAGATAACAGGACATTATTGATGCTTAGCACTTAACAAAAAGGCAGCATTTATGTCATATGCTTATTTGCAATTCACTAGAACTCTTTTGTCTAGCATCGAACTTGTTTCTGTGCGCTAAGCATAGTATTATTAGCAAAAATTACATGACTTCATCAGTCTCAATACAAATTAGTGGTTATTTTCCAGAACAGTCCAATTTAGATTAAGCTAAACTATTACATTATTAGTACTTAGATTATCCTGATAATCATGATTCAGCTTCTTTAATTAGGCACATCAGCATGTCTATATAAGATTACTCTTTTGTAGACAGTCTTTTCAATTTATTTTTTTTTTTGTTAGAGTCTCATTAGCCTTACTGACACATCATGTTCTGTCAGAAGAAATACCTAGCAACCAGGCCTTATCTCTGAGTTGCATGTCATCTTTTTGAAATATTTCTTAATTGAACTATCACAGGATTGCATTCAAGGAGTGGAGATTATTTGAAATTTTTTTAAAAAGCGCTTTGCTACATGTAAACTTAGGCTGTAGATTGGTAGAGGTAACAGACTAAAGCATGATATTGACTTGTGATGAAAGCAAATACCTTTTTTTTCGTATGAACTTACAATGTCTCTTGCTCTGCACATTCACCAGGTCTACCCACAGGACTGCATGTCATGGCAAGGGGACCTGGGGCCGGTTCTGCAGAACCTGCATGGATGTCTGCTCCACCATGGTCCGTTCCACAGGCTGCGGAAGAATTTCTGCTCTGGCACATGGAGCTACCTCATCCTCCCCTTCCTTCTTTGACCTTGGTGGTCACAGGACTATTCCTCACACTTATTTACTCACTCCTTGGCCGGTACAGCATTTTTGTCCTTTCTTAAATACACTCTCACAAAGGCATCATTACTTTTCACCAACGGGCTCAGCTGTGCCCTGTTGAGGAACCATCTGGAAATGGCTGTGCCCACCACAGGGCAGGGTCTGGCCTCCTCTCACAGGCTGCCCCAGCAGCTCCCCTGCCAGCACCTCACCACTCACCCCTCAGAGTCCTTTTAAGTGCTAAACCCCAAAACACACACTCTAAGGCACTGCTTTCCTGTCCATGAAAACAACATGTATGTTTTAATATTTAGGTTTTTGTTGTCACAGTACTGACTGGCTTCAGAGACCAAAGGACAGCAGATCCAGTATTTAGCTTTAAAGAGTTTCAGGCCTTCCACAGCTGCAAACACAGAACAGGGGTGACTGCTTAATAATGCATGTGGAATCAGCAATAGTTGCAGGGCCAGTTACATGAGGTTAATCTGGTAAAGCCCAATGCATAGGACCAGTGGAGACGTTCAGAGTCCACAGGTGAGAGACCATCTGCCTTGTCCAAAGCAGGGGGAGGCAGAAACCCTATGGGTTTTTTTCAAGTAGTGTTTTTATAACCTGTTCTTCTCTTAAATTTTCTAGAGACTGAAGCCACAGTCAAGTGACAAAGAAGAGGTAGTTCCTGATGTACGAGGTCCACGCGCAGTCCCTGGGGCCCAAGCTCTGCCACAGCAGCAGGGGCTTCCCCAGGACTCAGCCTGTCCGCAGCCTCGGGCCCAGTCACTGCAGTTAACTGCTCAGCCTGATAATACTGCGGGAAAAAGGCCTATGATATTGGACATATACTTGATGCAATTTTTTCTCCATGTGGAATGGCTTGTTTGAATATATCAGATGTTCAAATAGATGTCATTAGCATAGTATCTCTGAAGAAAGCTCTTTCCTCTGCACTAAAGTTGTCTAAGTAATGGTAAAAAGTAATTTTGAAGGCTGATATTAAGTACAACTGAATGCATTCAGGGCACAAGTGCAAATCTCTTGAAGCTGTAATAAAGCATGCAAAACTACTTCTTTGGTGACAGTTTGTTGAGCATAAAAATGGAATTTGAAGAGCCTAAGCTATATATTTCAATTCAGTGAGATACTCAGCATATCTTAGAATTCTGTTACATTCTGTAGAAATGTCTCCTGAACACAAAGATGATGTCATCTATATTATAAACATGGATACAATACTGCTTCTGTGTATATATGTGTATGTACAATATATACACATTAGTAGCTAGGGTAAGATATTTATTTTGCACAATTTAAATACTATCAAATTAGAGAGCAGTAGAAGTGTGGTTTTATACACTATATCTGGTTTAGTGCGTATTGTTTCTAAAGTAAATAGCAGCATGTTTTCAAATAGCAAAATTGTAACCATGACCTCAATAGCAGCATGGACAGCTTCTCCAGATATTTGTTTTAGATAATTTGTTCATTCCCATATATTAAACGCTTGGGAACTTCTCAGTTTTGCTGATACAAGCATTTGTGGAGCTGTGTGTTACGGCTGCAAGCACAAACAACAAACAAACAAACAAAAACAAGTACAAGATGTCATGAATGTAAAGAGTATCTTTTTTTCTCTTTTTATATATTGTAGTGCTGAGAAAATTCAGTTAGTGCTTGAGCTACCGCAGATTGGAAATCCCACACAGATTTAATTTCATATTATCACTGTTATTATAGAAGTAATTAAACATAGTTGTGAACAAAATCATTTCCTAACGCCATGACACAAGGAATTTTTATTTTTGGATGGCTTATTTTTTTTTTGTGAGCAGAATGCCATTATTATTTATTCAAGAATGACAGAAAAATGCATGGAACCATGGACTGAAAAATTGTTGCCAAGGTGCTCTACAGCAGTGCATTCCTAAAACTCCAAATTTTAGTTAGTAGCAGCACAAATGTTTTTTGAACAGATGAAAAATTTTATCATGAGGCTGCAAATGCTAGTAAGTGGTCACTTTGCTCACATATAAACTAAATGAGTAGTGTTTCCTAGGAATTTCTTAGGGACAAAATTCTTCACCTGTTTCATTTATAAAACATAATTGTAAAATAATAGATTTATTAAGTATCTGTTTCTGGTGGGCAAAGATGCCTATAAAATACTTGTGTTTTCAATCAGAAGACAGCTTTTCAATAACAGAAGAATTGACCTGTAATTTCCTTGAAATTTTTTCATTAGATCTACTCTAAAACTGACTTGAAAACATACAGTTTATTGCACAACAGTTAAAGTATAAAAAAGGCACATGGTTTTGAAGCATTGTTAAGAACATGGGAACAAAACAACGAGGTTATATATATATACACTTAATTGATTAGTCAAGAAGCAATAAAGTCATGAGAATAGACCATTGTGATAAAATAACTGTCTCATTCTCATCAGTTTAATTTCCTGGTGGTGAGTTGATGTTTATTTTTTATTGTTGTCTTTGGTGTTTAGATTGCAGCTTTATCTGTCACTGTGGTCAACTTACTGAACATCTATTCCCTAAAAACAAAGCACATTTTGTTGAAATGGTTGTGACTAATATCTTGCCACTGATGACATAAAATGTTTTGCATTATTATTCCATACAGGTAGTAATTTTCTGGGCTTTAGTGAGCTGTTCTAAGGCTTTCACAACACTGCCCTGTTCCTTCCTGAGTCTGTCCTGACCAAGTCTTTAATTTGGGAGGCTGAAGACCAAGCAGATCCAGGCTTCAAATGCCTCAGTTACCCTTCTGAAACACAAGTCTTTCCCCAACACAAGTTGCCATGATGATAAATTCATTCAAACTTTTCAGGTATTTACATATTAGGAGAAGAAGGAAGGGATGAAGTATAAATACAAAGATAAATAGATGCGGCCTTATTCCATACTCAGCCTTAAACTGAGCTCAGTTTAGGACAAGTATTGCTTTAATTAATTATTTCATTCCATATGTGACTGCCTTGTAATCACACACCAAACAGAGCTGTCAGCTCTCATGCTTCCTTTATGAGACTTTTCGACTTGGCCTCCATGTGCTATTTCCCAACCGCAGTATCGGTGTTACAAACACTTGCAAAGCAAGTCTCTGGCTCTGGACTGCAGACCAGAAAGAGCCACGATGCTGTTTAGTGCCGCAGGAGCGCTGGTGCCTCCTGGTGCAATCCCTGAACTGAAAGGCATCCTGCAGCACAGCCTATGGCCCCCGACTAGTCTTGTGTCTGCCATCAGCACATACAGAAGGCAAGAAATAAAATATTTCTATTTGCTTTTCATTCTTCCAAACCTGAAGTCACTTCTCACCATCGTGAATATTTCAAGTAGCCATGTAGAAACAGAGTATATACTGGGAAATTAGTGAAGGGGAAAGGACAAAAATCAGGTTTGCTTAAAGGACCCATAAATACAAATGTGAAGAAAAACTGCCATTTTGGCCTTTTTTGAGGAATAGAATAGGAAGTAGGGAGACTAGCAACTGCAGGTATTTTACTGTATAGAGGGCACTGGGCTTCAGTAGAAAATTCTCCACTTATTCACTCATTTGTTAGGATAAGGGTGAACTAAACTAACTGCAAAATCATACAAGCATCTTAAAAGATTATATTAGAGCTCAGTATAAAAACAAGACTCACTATTCCACACATTTTAAGGGAAAATGCCTAAACCAAAAAGATTACTTTAACTGATCATTCCAGTCTCTGTGCTTTTTGTTTTATTTTGTTTTCATACTGACATCTACTTGATCTCAATGAAAATTCTGTATGCACAAAAAGCATGAGATTGGACCATTGATTATCCCATAAATAAAACCTTCTTTGCTAACTAGGATACCTAAACAGTTATGGCAGAAATTGAACATAATGGGATCTATAAATATTTAATATAATCTCCAGCTAAGTGCCTAAGCAATGTCCTGCAGGCATAAGGAATGAAAAAAATACACACTAATAGATGTAGATGTGTGTGTACGGATACATGCACACATATACTTATGTGCTACTGATTTTATATTAGTCACACCACCTGTTGCCTAATCTTTTCAGGGTAGACAAATAGATTGGAACAAGGTTATAACTGCAATGACCACAGGTTAGCTAGCGAAGTTTATAAGTCTATAAGTACCAGATCATGTGAGGCCAAAAATCTACTGAATCATTCATGAGCAGAAAAATTCTATTACTAGATTTTTGTGTCTACTTAGATAAAAATGAGAAAGGGAAAAATGAAAGTGGCTTTCATTTTGTGACAGTGGACTTGATTAGAATTATTCTACACACCACTAGCATACACTGACATTCAGCAAACACGTAATTTCTCATCTACTGATATGAAATACCATCAGGAAAACAGAAGACATTATTTAAGGTGATTAAAGAGTAATAAGCTATAATATAAACATGTACATTTTAGCTTACTGATAAAAAGAAATCTACCCATAAAGTCCACTAGGCAGTAGAGTAGCTTTTCAGACGAAGTCGCTGATGCATCAACAAAGCTATGTTCAAAGTAGATCAGATGAAACACTTAAGTGGAGAGGATCATCTTGTAATTATAGTGCCTCTGAAATGGTCCCAATGGTCTTATTCAACCTTCTGATTTCTAAGTGTGGGATAAAGAGAACATGGCATTTGAGTGTGAACATCAAATGAACAGAAAGCCACCTGTAACACTAGGAGAGGAATGTTTTTCCAAAGTCAGCAGACATAGAGCAATTGGATTGCATCCATAACAAATTGGAAGATAGTAGTAGTAATTCAAAGCTAAATTATGTGATGTTTCCTTCATCTAGAAAAATGCAGCCCTGCACAGGCTCTGCACTTCTCCAATTTATCAACTTTGTAAACAAGCTGCATACTTGTTAAGAAAAACCTTCTCTAGTCTCGTGTAAGGTGAGAGAGGCCTTGACTAGCTGTACGATGACTTTCTGATACTCACACAGTGCCACAAGGGAATATCAGCAGAGGCAATATGCACCTTCTCTCATGAAGAGGCTAGAGCCTCACGCCTCCAACATCTAAAACATAAAGGACTTCTCAAGACAGCACCCAGGCTGCTTCAACAGCTGTGCACAGACCAGACCTCACATGAGCTCTCCCACACACATGCCTATACATAAATACACACACACCTCTGCTTTCCTGCCTGCTTGCAAGGAGCTTCACTCCAGTACCTCTTAACCCCTCCCCTGTATTTTAAAAACAAAAAAATTCATATATTTTAAAGACACCTGTATGTAACTCTCACTCTGAGGCCAAAAGGCAATCCCAACTAACATCAACACGAGCACACATTTACAGGTTGTCCGTTTTCTGCACCTTCCCAAGAAATGAGGAACAGCAAACATGAGACTCACCTCAGCCATGGTGAGCACAAAGCCACATCCCACCAGCCTGAAGCCCCATCCACACTGTTGAAACACTTGAAAAAGGCTCAGTGGATCAACGTGAGACCTCCAAGGAGCACACAAAGCCCATGCTTTGCTGGAAGAATAGGAGGAGCCCCCTCAGATACACCTGGGATGAGCGTGGTGCATCAGGAGCTGCAGCTGTGCACAGTTATCAGCAAACGCAGGTGACAGCTCTGCTTCTTAACAGGCTGGGCTGTTAAGGGGGAAAAACATGCACCCAGAAGTGCTCCCCTTTGCAAGAAGAAGGGGAGCAGCCCTATTGCATTTTCTGTTCCCTGAGATACTCTATGATTATTCTGAGATTATTCTATGAATCTATATTTTAAACTAAAGGAGAGGAGAGATTTGGGCTACACATGAGGAGCAAACATTTTACAATGAGGGTGGTAAAACAATGGCCCAGGTTGCCTAGAGAGGTGGTAGATGCCCCATCCCTGGAAACATTCAAGGCCAGGCTGGACAGGGCTCTGAGCAACTTGATCTGGGTGAAGATGTCCCTGCTCATGGTGGTTGGGGGGCGGGAGGGTGGACTAGATGAGCTTTTAAGGTCCGTTCCAACACAACCTATTCTATGATTTGTATCTAAATGGCCTAAAATCAATGGCTATTTAGCAAGTGAATGTTTTTATCACACGATCTCAGCAATTATTTGAGCTTAATCTTGACAATTCCAAAGGCACAGATATACTTTACAAAACCTTAAAGACAGAAGACTCTGGACAATAAGGGTGTAACAAACAGCTCATCTTAAATAGAAATGAATTCCAATACTTGAAATATACCATGAGGTCCTGTAAGACAATGAATCAAAATCTTAGTGACTGCCTCCCACATATACTGTAAGGGAACAGCTCACAAATGATACGAATGGAAATTATGCTGATAGCTGAATGTTCATTATTGTAAACATAATGACTTTCCTGTAGTCACCTCGCCCAAATTCTAAAGGTTAACTTTCTTCAAGGGTCTTCTGACAGACTTCATGTTCCATAGAGTATTCAGAACATTGCAAAAATTAGCATCCACAGTTATTAACCATCAACTACAAACACACAGAAATTGCTAAGCTTCAAAAGGCTTTCTTCACAACTGGAATGAAAAATAAAATATGAAGGTAGTGGTGTATATTTACCTTCACACCACCCTTTATTTTTCTCAGAGAAAAAAGAAAACAAAACCAAACCAACAAAACAAACAAACAACAACAACAAAAAAATATATATATATACTAAGAATAATAAAGAAATATAATGCAGTTAATTAAGCTGTCTACTTTTCAGTCCTGGTGGCTGGGTAATGAAAATATTAATTCTTAGTTTAAGATCAAAGAAGACAACAGAATTTCATTCCCTGAAAAATGTTTGGTATTTCCATTTTCAGCTCACAAGTGCCACAGAATCTTTCACACATTACTGCTCTCCTACAGGGTGTAAGTAGCTTTCTTAACCATACATTAAGTGCTCTGGCTGTTTATCCCAGAGCACTTGGTGTGCCAACTGGGTGAAAACCCAAACACTTTGACTCCAGTAAGTAGAGATAATGCACCACTATTATCTCAACCAATGTCACCAGAATATTTATGACCAAGACTTTTGTATTAAATGCCACCTGAAAGGCAACATATTTAGTAGCATTATTTCTAATACTGGTCTTTCTTACCACCATTTTGATTTAACATTAAGGCAAACTGAAAATTGTCATGTCTTGAAAACATTTGCAAAGGAAATATCTGTATATTGCTCAGAATACGTTGTGCAGTGAGACTAATAGACTGAGACTGTTACAAGCACAGATTGCAGATAAAGGAAACAAACACATGATCAGCAGTTAAAAAGTTAGTGTTATGTGTTGAGTTTTTCATTCGTTTCCCCTTAAAACAAAATGATAACTGGAATAAAATTTTCAGTGTCTCTATTAAAAAAAAAATGTAGACTGCTAGCTTCCCTTTACAGAACTCTTTCTTCTGCTAGAAGTATAATAGTGATTCAGGGAAATAATAAGCTGACACATGAGGCATGCAGAGCTGAACAGAAGTTTTCATTTTTTGCTGTTGCATTGAGCTGAACAATTAAATTTCCATTAATAATTCAGTAAACTTAACCTGCTGGTCCACTCATAGACAATCCACTAGAAGTTCATGTTTTTTTCTAGCTGCACTATTTATTTCACCTTCTCTGACAAATACATAATCTCAACTCTATGGACTAAAACCACTAAAAGGACAAAACATCTTGTGATATATCAGACGCATCCTTTCTCTTTTCTGATCAGGTGACTGTGGAAGTGTTTACTGCCTCAATGTGTCTCTATATGTAACTTAGTGTTCATGAGCAGTTACATATACAATGTAGCCATTCACCTGGCTTTATTGTGCATCACTTCCAGTAAATTCTGATCACTATTATGCTGAAAGATCCTCATAGAGCCAGAACTACAGTAAGAAATGAAAAGAGAAAGAAAAAAAAAGAATGAAGAATGAAAGAAGAAGTAAGAAAAAGAGGGAGAAGAAAACAAAAGAAGAAGATGCTCAACTAGAGGACCATAATAAAGTTTACAACAAGAATTGGTAGAGTCTTAAACTTTATCTGTAAAACTGTTTAACTACGGTCCCTAAAATGTTCTCTAAGGGATACTATTGCCAATAATGGATACTTATAGACCATCTGGGTAAAATAAGTCAAGGAATTTTTCTCATACCTACACTGCAAGTTAATTATCTCTTCATTGATCTTCCTTCTGTTCCAGTCTGCCTCCCTTAAATGTCTCAATATGTTGTACAGCACAAAACAAACCATGCTTGAACCAGCAACTGTATTCATGCTCTTCTGCAGTGAAGGAACAGAAAAGGAAACTGTAAAACAGAACCAGTTAAATTTATCTGGAAAAGAAATCTCATAGATCCCAAAGGAAGAATAGGCCAGTCTATTACTAGGCATCATCTTTCTTCCATTCCCTTTAAAAAAACAGTCTGATAACCTGATAGTCTGTGAAGAGGTAATAGTATTTACCTTTGCTTGCAGTCACATTTCTTCCAATCAGCTACATGGCATATTCCTAGAAATGGAAATATTTATGTTATGTTATGTTATGTTATGTTATGTTATGTTATGTTATGTTATGTTATGTTATGTTTGCTTAATCCCAGGTGATTAGGTTTTAGGGGCTTTTCCCGTGTTTAAATTCTATACTAAATTTCAAAACAAAATATAAAAACAAGAAGAGAGTGTACCTGGAAAACTCAAAAATTAAACCTCAACTCTAATTTATTTTAAATCTCAGAATTTCTAAGGTTTGCGATGTTATTTTGGAAGGCTTCAGACTGGAATTATTACAACAAAACTTTAGAATATTAGCCTGTAAAAAGGTTTTGACATTACTCAAATTCACTGTTTGGCCAATGAAAGTGAGCACTACTTTGCTATGGAAAATTAAACATTGCATAATGCCCAAAAAAGTCAAAACCTTACACTTCAGCAAATCTGTTTGAAATCCTGTTGTGCTCCAGCAAATACCTGACTTTAAATTTGATAAATTTTATAAGAGGATTTCAAATTTGCATTCATTACTGTCATACAAAATTAGAGCCTAAGTGACATCACTTTACCTATAGAAGAATAGTAATATAAATGATAATAATTTCCTAGTGCTAATAATTTTTGAAAATACTTAATGACTCATATGAAAGACTTGGTGTTTCTCTGGATGATGCTGTTGCTTTCTTCAGCTTCTTTGTGCTCAAATTATAAGGCAATGTGCCAAAAAGCTTGATATAAAAGAACAAAAACCAAAGTCTGGATGCAGGTTTGGTCCTCTTGAACCAGTGAACATCTGGCCCACAAAGTTTTACTTAAACTTAAGGAAACTGGTTCATGTTCTTTTTTTCCATGTTGTGTTTAATTCCATTGTTGAATGCACAGCTAAGATGGAATCTACATCAGGCAAAACACTCAAGGCACTCCAATGTAATTGAAAAGTGGATCCACATATGGTCACAGAAACAGACATATCCTTCTCCATATTCAGCACCTTCTGGACACCTCACATCAATGTGTGTCATTTCGATCATTTGCCACAATAGTTAAGGGGGGCTGGGGGCGGATTTGTAATTTTGAGAGCAATTGACTATTACATTTGGAATTAGGTAATGTCACAATAATAGCCCCCACTGCTCAGGGACTGGCTAGGCATCAGTCAGTTGCTTGTGAGCAGTTGTTTTCATTTGCATCACTTGTCATTCTTGTGTTTTATTTATCTCCCTTATTTTCCTTCTCATTACAATTTAGTAGTAGTAGTAACATTAGTACAACTAGCATTCTATTTTCTTCCAATTATTAAACTGTTCTTATCTGTGTGGTGCTTAGCTGCCAGCTGGGGTTAAACCACAACATACCGGCAAAAACTGACCAGGAACCAGGCAACACGCTGGCTTGACTGTTGTCATAGGCTGGAATAACTAATGGGCACAGCCCAGTTTCCTCTGTTGACTCACAGCTTGGGTTTGCTTTGTCACAAGGAACAGGTAAACCCTCTGCATGCGTAGGCACCACTCATAGGCGACTGCCCACAATGCGTCTGCTTGTGGATACAGACGCGTGTGTATGTATTGACCTGCATTTTAACTCACCCAAGTGTTGGTTTGGCCTTTTTGTTTATTTTATTTTCTACCTTCTTTCTGTGATCTGGGAAACACATTGCTGTGTTGCCTCAAACCCCACCACTGCATTGCCTTATCATGTAATAAAGTTACAATCCAATTCTTGAGGGGAAAAAGCATTACTCTTCAATTTGATTACCATTTATTGTTCAGTCAATACAGAGAATCACTTATGCTCAAATACCAGGAAATCACATATGGGGGAAACAGAAATGCACAGACCAAACGGAGAAGGACATTTCTCCTGAGTTATAACTTGGCACCAACGTGAATTGCAATGAATGGATCTTCAGCACTGTTGCTAATCTGGAAATTAGCCATCCCATCACCAGAAACGTACACCTGTGTTCCCGTACATCTGTTGCCCTCTTTGTCTCCAGAAATAACATCACAGTAGGTACCAGCAGGCAGGCCAGTTTGCAAATTGGTGTTCAGATTCCTATGTGAAAGTGAAAGCTATTTAACCATGGTTTTCAAAACAGATATTTTGCATTTTTAGACTTGATGCTACTCCCTTACTTTGAAGGGCAATGTAAAGTGGGAGCTTGCAGACCCTATCCTGGCTTTGCTCCTTACGCTTCCGTTTTGGCTCTGAAGACCTGACATGCACCTGCATGACTCACTCAGGCTGTAGTGATCGCGCGCATCAGGAGAAGAGGACATTACCCTCCCCATCGGTATTGCTACTGAGGAACGCTACGCTTCCCTCTGGGGACGCCGTCTTTCCTTCTGACTTACCAGTCATCATTGTTGAAAACGATGAAGCCTTTACTACCACGGCCAAAAGCTACTTGATTGCTGCCGTTGTCCCACCAGTTGGAGAAAGGCTGACCGTCCACCACATTACGGAAGACAACCATGTTCCTGAAAATGCAACGAACGTCTGCCACTGTGGCTGCACGAGCTCTAAAGCCACCAGCAACACCAATCAAAGGAACTGCCTTTACTTCTTTTTCCTCCACAGTCTACTACCTTATTTGACGCCAGCGATGTTCACAAACCCAGTCGTTGCCACAGGTAGTGTCTGCATTGATCGTAACAGGCTTCGTGGTTCCATCTGAGTAGCTTGGGGGTCCAATCCAGTCATTGGCGTCCTGTGATTGAAAAGAGAAGTTTAAAACTTCTTACTAAAAATACAGAGAGCCCATCTCTGGAGAAAAGCTAGATGGAGCAACCAATGTCCACCTGCTAGATTCAGCGTGGGACAGGGAAATCACTTAGCAAATTTGCATGCACTGGACGGCTTCCCTGTCACTGTTCTGATCCTTACTCACCACAAATATATCTTCAACATCACAAGCTTACCTGTCCATTTACAAAATTTCTTGACCAGCGATAACTTGACATCACACGGGTGAACCCATATGGATGAGCAAGCATGAAACCAACTGCCATTTTATAAAGCCTATTCATTAGACAAAAAAAAAATCATCATGAGATGTGGAAAGAGAAACCATGCCAGAAAACAGACAGACAAACAAGCAAAAGGAAGAAGCGTCACCCAGACAAGAGCAACCTTTACCTGGCATCCCAGAAGGTCAGAATGGAAGCTCCGCCGGCCCCGTGCCCACGCTGGTTGTCGTGATTATCCACAAAGACCAGGGCTCTGTCAGAAGGCACAAAGCCCCAGCCTTCTCCCCAATTCCTAGACAAAACCACAAATACTTGAAGCTACTCAGTCAACTGGAGCACCCAGCATATTCCCAAAAAAGTCACAGGATCTTCATCCTTACTTTAAGTAGGCCATCTTTTCTCCGTTCCACTTGCGGATCACTGTCCCCAGTTTTGCACCGTATTTGAACTCTGTCACTCGGCCATTTCCAAAGTACTCACTGCCCGTGATCGGCTCTCCGCCCAAGTCAATTACCTGGTACAGGAATGAAAAACTGTACATCTCTTCTTGTCTCACAGAGACAAAACATGCAGCCTACAGTCCTCGACATTAGCTCTTGCTTTACGCTGAGAGAAAACATACTAAAGTACGTTTATTTCTGCTGTGTAGATCAAGGCAAAGACACAGAATCATAAAATGTCCTGAGTTGGAAGGGACCCACAAGGATCATCGAGTCCAGCTCCCGCCCATGCATATGACAACCCCACAGTTCACACCATGTGTCTGAGCATGTTGTCCAGTCTCTTCTTGAACACTGTCAGGCTTGGGGCCATGACACCTCCCTGGGCAGCCTGTTCCAGTGCTCCACCACCCTCTGGGTGAAGAACCTTTTCCTGATGTTCAACATCAACCTCCCCTGGGACATCTTCCTGCCATTCCCTTGGGTTCTGTCATGGGTCACTAAAGAGGAGCGTTTAGCACCTACTCCTCCTCCTACACTTGTGAGGAAGCTGCCAACTGGATGAGGTTCCTCCTTAGTCTCCTCTTCTCCAGGATGAACAAACCAAGTGACATTAGCCCCTCCTCAAATGGCTTCCGCTCCAAACCCTTCACCAACTTTGTAGCCCTCTGCTGGACACTCTCCAGTAGCTCAATATCTTTTTTATACTGCGGCACCCAGAACTGCACACAGTACCCCAGGTGGGATAAGTCGATATGATACGTGATGGACATGGGTAAAAACAAGACTGAGCAAAGAAAAAGTAAAGCTGAATGACAATCTGTTGGGGAGGCATTTTTCAAAAGCAAACTACTTATGTCTGCAATGCTGCTCCAAGGACATGGCTGCCTCTTTCTGGGATAACATTTGGTGAAGATGTATCGCCGCCATTCCTCTGCAGGAGGATGGTAAAACAGATAGCAAAGACAAACATAAAGGAAAAATCATGGAGATTACCTCCTGGTAAATGAAGGGTCTTGTTCCTTCAGAAAACCATCTAGTATTTAGATTCTTCAGCTTGTCCAGAAATGCTTTTATGTCCCCAGGCCACATATGCTTGGCAGCATCAATTCGGAAGCCTGCTACACCAATATCGATGAGATGGTTCATGTACTCGGCAATTTTTGAGCGCACATAGTCCTTCTCCAGGGCCAGATCAAGTAGGCCAGACAAGCGACAGTCCCGAACCTAGGCGATAGGGAAGAAAAGAAAACAAAACAAACAGAGAGTTTTGAGGTGCCACTCTCTCAGCTTGTAAAACTTTGCAATGACATGTTTTCAGCTGTAAAATCAATTCTGTTTGGATATCTAACGGGCACAGAAGAGAGTTATGCCAAGGTCTGCACCAAGATACTGGTATATCTACTATACAGCTGCATACGTAAGTTAGGACAGTTGGAGAAGGATAGCAGCTCCTTGTGCAGATGTCATCAGAACTGAAGATGAGAAACGGCATGGTGTATCATTGCAAAGTGGTCTAAGGAAGAACATTAACCTTGAGAAAGAACTGCCACACATTCCATTGACAAAAAACAGTTGCTCTATTAGGCTACTGCCTTGCACTGCTCTGAATGTTGCAAGGGGACTCTTGTCAAGATCAGGTGAATTTACAAGCTACAAGAAAGAGGTCACCAGCTGCGCTGAGTACACTGGGCTCAGTTCAGGAGCAAACTCCTGCACATGCCCACTTGAAATATGTAGGGAGGGTTCTTGATTTCTTAGTGCTTAGAATATTTTTGCACCATGGGTATCTATCTTTTCTGTACCTACAGTCTCTACTTCATTCAGCTGTCAGGTTACTAAGTACAGGTTCTGTGAGCAACTACTATCTGCTTAAAAACAAAAAGAGAGAAATGAAAAGAAAAACAGAAAAGAAGGGAAGGGAAGGGAAGGGAAGGGAAGGGAAGGGAAGGGAAGGGAAGGGAAGGGAAGGGAAGGGAAGGGAAGGGAGAGGAAGAAAGGAAAGGAAAGGAAAGGAAAGGAAAGGAAAGGAAAGGAAAGGAAAGGAAAGGAAAGGAAAGGAAAGGAAAGGAAAGAGGAAAGGAAAGGAAAGGAAAGGAAAGGAAAGGAAAGGAAAGGAAAGGAAAGGAAAGGAAAGGAAAGGAAAGGAAAGGAAAGGAAAGGAAAGGAAAGGAAAGGAAAGGAAAGGAAAGGAAAGGAAAGGAAAGGGAAAGGGGAGAACTTTTGCCAGAGAAACTTACCTGATATATATCACCGTAATTCTGAATTTCTCCATTTCCAGTGTGACATCTGCCATCATTGAAATCCCAGCCTGAGTATGGCACAGCTGGAAAATCTTCACTCCCAGCATTAAAATAGCTCCCACAGGTGGAATGGGTGCCTGAGCCACCCGCAGCCCCACACATGTGGTTGACAACAGCATCCACATAAATACGAACCTGGAAAAGAAATAACTGCATTTCAGTATGTCTCATCAGGATGGCAAAGTGAGAGCCAGAGCTTTACCACATCCCTTTCCATTCGACCTTTTTCCCCTTCACTTTGCTCTCAGTTTATGCCTCCTTTGAGGACAGCAGCAGTAACTCCCCTCTGCTGGAACAGCACTTCTTACTGTATCGGATGCAGAAATTCAAGGCACTTACCCCAACGTTGTTGCATCTGCTCACCATGTCCCTGAATTCATCTTCGTTTCCTGATCGGGTACAGAGCTTGTAGCTGATGGGCTGGTATCTTTCCCACCAGGGTCTGAAAGGGCTAGTAATGACAATATTTTCATTTGGAGGAGAAACCTGCAGACAAAATGATGTATTCTGATCAGAAACCAACTGGTTTTATTTCAACATTTTAAGGGCAAAATCTGCCAGAGACACAATGTCTATCTTTCATTGGCCCTGCAGGGTCTAGGGTTGCGTCTAGCAGCAGCCACTACTTTCCATCCCCCACTTTCCAGCAGCAAAGTTACTTGCAGCTGGCTGTCTCCAAATCAGGCAGTTTGATTTACTAGTTGAATGCTACAATGCCACTTTTCTACCTGCTTACAGGAAACAACTTACCTGAACTCCTCCAAATCCATAAGGAGCTAAATAGCGTTCACACTCAAGAGCAATGTCGGCCCAGCGCCATTCAAAGAGATGTACGATAGATGTTGTCCCGGCCTGGATGTTGGGGTTGTACTGACCCCAGCACACCCCCACAGCTGCGAGCAGCAGAAGGACTTGCATGGTGCCTTCAGTATAAAGCTGTGGTCTCTCCACTGCCAATTTATACTCCTGCAGGATGACAAAGTTCCTACTGCAGCCGTCAAAATTCACACAGATCAACGCTATCAGTTCTGATATGGCTAGCTAGCTCACTATCATTCTTCTGTTTTGTTTTTTCCTGGATTGCCCAACAGCTGAAGATAAAATATCTTTTCACAATGATAATAACTTATCACAAACCAAGCCGTCTGTGAGCAGGGCACCCAAACTCAGAATTGTACTCTTTCCAACCACATAAGCAAAGCTACTTCATCAAAACTATCCCAAAACGTAACACACAGACCCTCAAAGGGGGCTCTGGAAAGTAAAAGGAAAGGAGGGTGATTAAGAGACAACGGGACGTCTAACTGCTCTATGAGAATGAAGGTGTGTGCCAGCATTCAGAGGCATCAAGCTCTTAGGATTAGTCTCAGCTCTGTCCGCAGTACCTGATCAGCCACTCTCAGGCAATAGCAGATGTATCACACAACACCTCCTGGGTCTTCACCAGGCAAATCACATTGGTAACCCGAAACTGACCCCTTATCATGCTTGCAGTTCTCCCAGCATCATTGTCCAGTCCCTGCTGGGAGCTGCTATCAGTTTTCTTCACATGGTCGTGCAGAGCAACTCTTGCACTGCCTGATTGAAAGTGATCAGAGCTGCAAGTGTTTGCCTCTCCAACAGGGACTCTGCACCAGGTTTCATCGCACCTTAGATGACCAATAATTCATCTGAGTCGAGGAAGGAAAGCCAAAATCAGAGGTAAAGTGACACTGCAGATGAGGTTGAGCTGCCTGACATAAAAGAACATTTGAAGGCCAGAGCTGTTGCCCAAGTCCCTTCTGGCTTTTCCTACAATCTCCTCCTTCAAAAAAAAACCAACCTCCTGACTTTGGCCTGTGACATAATTTCATGTCTTCGTTTGGAACTGACTCACAGGATCAATGTCTCGGGAACAACATTCCATGAATAAACTTGAGTCCCACTCAAGAACACTCTGAGAGAACACAAAGGCCAGAAAACCCCTGACATTTGATGAACACCTGTGAGAAAAACAAAAAGCCCACAAAATGGCATATCCACTCCAAGAGAAAAGAAACCTCAGTTCACTTTGTACCTGAACTGCCTCTAGTGTGTTCTCTCTGAAACTACCCAGGCCACTGATTATGTCACATGCATCCTTCTCTTACCCAGAATTTCTCTTCAAGGACAAAACGCAGAAACAGGTCCCATTTGCCCACCTGTTCATTTTCATATCACACACCTTATCCAAGGTCTCTTTTTCCACTACAACAATGAAACAGTAAATTACTCAAAATGACCTTGCCTGCTCGTCAACAGCAAAGAACCAGTGAGTTCACTGCACCGTGTGACTACCAACTCAGCGAGAACGAGCCCCCCCATTCCTCGGTATTACCGAGAGCAACCAAACATGCCTGAAGCCAACCACCCTCTTCATTCTCCAAGGGGTTGCACTGATGTGATGGCACGTCACTGCATAACGCTCAGTTTCACTGGTACGTGCTTTCCACTGAACTACCTGCTATCAGCCAAGGAGAGTAAGCACCCATCCTTGATGGCCAACCCACTGGCAAGGGGACTGGGAGCCCTCACATGACAAGCTATTCAGCAGCTCAAGCGGAAGAGGCTGCAGTGTTTTAGCATGCTGAGGAAATGCACGAGGGCAGGAGAGGAGGTGGTCGTGCAGCACTGATGGTTTATGAGCCTCTCTGAAGTAAAACTCCAAGCAGAAAGTCTTCAATGTACAGTTTCTGACATGGCATCTCTTTTGGTATGTTAAAAAAGTCAGATGCCTAACAAATTGCTTCTGATTTTCAGGGGAATAGAAGCTTTGGGCAGACGAGACATTGGGAGGGTTTGGCTTTGTTTTGAAATCCCTTGTTTTACGCCATTTCATCCCCCAGTATCCTTGGACACCTGGTTGTGAAGCACTCGAGCAGGTGGGTTCTAGCTATGGAAATAAGACCCTTTCATTTGCAAGCTTTTACACTGCAAACCTAAAAAAGGAGGCCCACCCCTATGCTTCCCTGTGTGGTTATAGTACAGACCTGTCAATCAAAGACACAACCAACACCATGCTGCAAAGGCAGCGTTGTCCTAATACACTGGTGCGGCATCGATGTGTACACAAGGCCTACCCGCACGTGACCAACACACCCCTCCAAAGCAAGAAGGCTCAGAGGAGACGGGCAAGAGTGACTGGCCCTTGCAGCTCAGGGAATAACGCAGGCTGTGACTGTCCACAGGTGTTGCAAGGAATGCTGACTTTATTTCATCAAAAAGGAGAGCTGGAGTGCGGCCTTTTAGATAAGCAGCTGTGGCAGCTCAGTGCCTCAGCTGGTTGTGTACCTGTTTGTCCCTGAGGTCA
Organism: Nesoenas mayeri; assembly: GCF_963082525.1. Taxonomy (NCBI): domain Eukaryota; kingdom Metazoa; phylum Chordata; class Aves; order Columbiformes; family Columbidae; genus Nesoenas; species Nesoenas mayeri. The sequence goes on along the minus strand of NC_137554.1, from coordinate 14,965,968 downwards.
TTCAAAGAATGTGAATGCTCCCAGTTTACCCAGACCAGCACAGTTAGGAGCACACACGTTCACTACACGAGATGTCATGCTTTTGTACCAGCTTTCCTAAAAATTGATTCAAGGAATGTTCCAGCACAAAATGGATGTGAATCCATCCTCCTGCCACCCCAGCTTGCACAGACAAGTGGAGCTGGTCTGTGTCAGAGGGGCAGGAGGGGTCCCTCTGTCCTGATCCTGGGGCCAAGCCACATGGTTACAATGGCTATTAACATCCAGCCACATGGGTCTCCCAATCTCTGACACCGCTCCAGTGAGCAGATCCATTGACTGTGTTTTGGCAGCAGGCTCCTGCTCTCAGCAAGGCAGCGCTGGCCACAGCCAGCGAGGGAGACAGGCGGCAAATCCAGCCCATAGGCCAGAGGCACTACCTGGCCCTTCCTCCCTCAGCATCATGGCCTTGCCAGACACTTTGACCCCTTAGGCACATCAAGAGCCAATATCCACCCCAACACCCGTGCACCCTCTGCCACAGAAGGGAAACAGCCTTTAGAAGTACACCTTCGGTCTGGTTTGTCAAAAGAAAGAGATAAACTGTCTGTGCGTGTAGGCAGCTCTGGTAGGTGCTGCACACAATGTGGCTGCTCTGGGATACAGATGTGTGTGTAAGGATAGCCTTTGGAAATACTACATTGTAACTCGCCCAGGTGTTAGTTTGAGTTCTTTTTATCTATTTTATTTTCTTCCATGTTTCTTTGATCTGGGAAACGCAGTGCTGCATTGCCTTAAAACCTATCACTGCTTTGCCAGTAGTTATGAAGTGAGTAATTTACAATCCAGTTCATGAGGGGAAAAAGCATTACTCTTGAATTTGATTGCCATTTATTATTCACTAAATACAGAGAATCACTCATACTCCAATAACAGGGAATCACATATAAGGGAAATAGTAGATGTACAGACCAACAGAAGAAACAGATTTTCAACTGAGTTATAACTTGGTATCATCTGGAATTCCACCATGGTTCAGCACAAAGGTGTCTTCTCTTGATCTTTGGACATGCTGTCAATTCCCAGTCCAGCTTCCAAATAGAGAGAACCACATTTCCACTTATGCACAGAGCAGCAAAATTTAAAATTAAGTAATTTCCATTTTCTCCTTTCATAATTTTTTAGTACTTTAACCAAATAAAGCACAATTACAAAGGCAAACAGGTGTATACTGCCTGTTCCAGATTTGCACTAGCAGCACTAGCTCCTGTCTCTGTATAGCAGCTACTCAGTATTTAATTAATGTAAGCTAATACACTTTGCCCTGTCACAGTTCATTCAGTGCTGAAGAGCCAAGACAATCAGACCACCATGTATGCTATTAGCAAAAAAAGAGAAGAAACAACGTGTGCACAACAGATGTAGTTACAATTTAGCATCAACATGAATTGCAATGAATGGGTCTTCATTCTCATTACTGATCAGGAAATTAGCCATGCCATCAGCAGCAACGTGAACTTCAACTGCTGTACAGTAGTCACCTTTCTTTTGGCCAGAAATGACATCGCAGTAAGTGCCAGCAGGCAGACCAGTCTGCAGAGTTACATTCAAAGACCTTTGGAAAATATTGAAATGCAACAAGGATTATTGGACTCTCAAATGCTTTGCAACTCATATTCGAGACCTTCTAGACGTTAGGTAATTCTGGAATTACTATTCTGCAGCACTTCTCTGGAAAACTCCAAAATCTATTTTCCCACAAAATGACAATAGTCTAGTGCTACTGAGTGAGAAGCCTAGAGAAACATCAAAGGTTCATGTTGTGCTCAGGCCTTGTAAGGCTGCTCAACACACACTAGTAAAAATAATTTTTCATGTGAGCTCTTTTACATTATGACACTTAAAGGAATTTGGTTCTAATCACACAGAATTACACCTCTTTACAGTTAAGAAAAATAATTACATAAACAAATAGTACTATTTAAGCATTTACCAGCAATGATATGAAGCTTAGGTGTTCTCACTCTCCAGGAACTTTAGGACTTCAACTCCAGAACTTCAAATTGTGCTCTAGTGAAATCTTCCTTTTTTCCCCACCAAACCCCAGATAGCTTTTTTAGATTATCACATAATCAGTTCTTGGAAATGTCTACTAGTAACCTGGGTTTTTTTAAGGAGCTTAAAGGTACTTGAGAAATGCCAGATTCCATGCAAATACTGTATTCCTGACATTACAGTGCTCTAGAAGAACATACCAAAATAGTCTAAAAAACTGTCAGCCCTAATAAAACTCCTCTCACATCTTTGAAAGGGTGTCCAAAAGAAACTGTTGTGGTAGACAGCACAGTAGGCTGGAAGACAGTTAACTGTGAGCCACTACATACTTCAAGTTGGTAATGACCCCAAGTTACTTTTAATTATTACAGATCTGACAAACTCACATTCTCTTAAATCATCTCACTCTTACACACAGGATTGCCAGACAGTTTTTAAAGGGGTCACTTTTCGACCATAGCCCCAATTTGTCAAGTTCCCTCATTCCTTTAAGTTCAGCTGTTGCTGGCTGATCATGCTCTTCAGTGACACAGCCAGCTCCAGAACTCGGAAACAGCAAGAGCACAGCACAAGGCCTAACCCTGGACTGCGAATTTAAACTACCAACAACCAAGACAGAGAAAGCATCTGTTACAAAGATCTCTTGGAGTTCATAAAACTTTAAAAGCCTTCTGTTCTAACTACAAGTATTATAATTTGTTCCTCTCTTACTTACCAGTCATCATTGTTGAAAACGATGAAGCCTTTACTACCACGGCCAAAAGCTACTTGATTGCTGCCGTTGTCCCACCAGTTGGAGAAAGGCTGACCATCCACCACATTACGGAAGACAACCATGTTCCTGAAAATGCAATGAACGTCTGTCACTGTGGCTGCACGAGCTCTAAAGCCACCAGCAACACCAATCAAAGGAACTGCCCTTACTTCTTTTTCCTCCACAGTCTACTACCTTATTTCATGCCAGCGATGTTCACAAACCCAGTCGTTGCCACAGGTAGTGTCTGCATTGATCGTAACAGGCTTCGTGGTTCCATCTGAGTAGCTTGGGGGTCCAATCCAGTCATTGATGTCCTGTGATTGAAAAGAGAAGTTTAAGATTTCTTACTAGAAATACAGAGAGCCCATCTCTGGAGAAAAGCTAGATGGAGCGACCAATTTCCACCTCCTAGATTCAGCATGGGACAGGGAAATCACTTAACAAATTTGCATGCACTGGACGGCTTCCCTGTCACTGTTCTGATCCTTACTCACCACAAATATATCTTCAACATCACAAGCTTACCCGTCCATTTACAAAAGATCTTGGCCAGCGATAACTTGACATCACACGGGTGAACCCATATGGATGAGCAAGCATGAAACCAACTGCCATTTTATAAAGCCTGTTCGTTAGACAAAAAAAAAATCATCATGAGATGTGGAAAGAGAAACCATGCCAGAAAACAGACAGACAAACAAGCAAAAGGAAGAAGCGTCACCCAGACAAGAGCAACCTTTACCTGGCATCCCAGAAGGTCAGAATGGAAGCTCCGCCGGCCCCGTGCCCACGCTGGTTGTCGTGATTATCCACAAAGACCAGGGCTCTGTCAGAAGGCACAAGGCCCCAGCCTTCTCCCCAATTCCTAGACAAAACCACAAATACTTGAAGCTACTCAGTCAACTGGAGCACCCAGCATATTCCCAAAAAAGTCACAGGATCTTCGTCCTTACTTTAAGTAGGCCATCTTTTCTCCGTTCCACTTGCGGATCACTGTCCCCAGTTTTGCACCGTATTTGAACTCTGTCACTCGGCCATTTCCAAAGTACTCACTGCCCGTGATCGGCTCTCCGCCCAAGTCAATTACCTGGTACAGGAAAGATAAAGTATTCCTTTCTACTTAAAAAAATCAAACAAGTAAAAGACATTGCTCTAGACTTTTTTTTTAAGGAACAGGCACTACTTGAGCTAAGTATATTATTCGGGTTATTTGCAAAATTGTATTTTAAACTATTTTTTCATTTTCTTTCACCCTAGCTGTGAATTTTTTTCCATCTCCATCCTAAATCTCCTCACCTTATTTGATCATTACCACACAATTAAAGCTTGGGCTGTACCAACTTTATATTTAGTCTAGTCACCAATGTCTCTGCTTCCAGCACATGGGCAACCTCATTTCACTATGCAGCTCAGGAATGTTTCAATATTTGCCCTAGAACTTGCAGGCAACATACTGATTTAATAAAATGTGCCTGGAAGCTTTAGCTGCTCATGACTGAAGCCAATAATTACCTGTTTCTTAGGTCTTGTTAGGATTTGTTATTCAAAAATAAACCACAAACTTGGAATGTCAAGTAACAGTGGTTATGCCATTGGAAAACAAAGTTTCAGACTGTAATCACCATTTATATTTTCAAAATTATTCAGAATTTAAAATTCCGGGAGTGAAATCTCTTTTTAAACCAATACAATTTTTACACTAACTTCATCTCAAGCAAAACTTCCAGGTTACCTACTTCCAGAAGGTCCAAAACAACTGGCACATTTTGCATATCAACTACCATTTGTGGACAGTTCAGATATTTGTAAATAGGGTTATTAAATCTCAGTGTTGATTTCTATACATCTTGAGCCTGAAAACTGCTTGGGCCCAGCTCAAGCAAAGCATGGCTTCCAGTGTGGGATTGAGTCAATACACTCTGCCTGCAAGAAATGTGTTTGTGAAGTACATTAAAAAAAAAAAAAAAAGAAAGGAAAAAAGAAATCACCTCCTGGTAAATGACAGGTTTAGTTCCTGCAGAAAACCATTTAGTATTCAGGTCTTTCAGCTTTTCCAAAATCGCCTTCACATCTCCAGGCCACATATGCTTGGCAGCATCAATTCGGAAGCCTGCTACACCAATATCAATGAGGTAGTTCAGGTACTCAGCAACTTTTGAGCGCACATAATCCTTCTCCAGGGCCAGATCAAGAAGACTAACCAAGCGGCAGTTTCGAACCTATATAAAAATTCTGGAATTAAACATTTTTCATCTAATAAACTGAATGTAGTGTTCTACATACATTTTGAATTTTATTACCTACTTTACAGTGCCAAAATAAAACCTTAACTAGCCATTGTTCACATGCATATCTTCGCCTTCAAAAGGTTGTCCACACAGAAGGAACACTAAGAAATCTGCATTAACCTGGCTTACACAGCTGTAGGTGCTGAAGGATTATAACAGAGTCAAACCCTTAAATCTAAAATCAGCATTTTAATTCAAGTATATTGCAAAAATATTGTACATTATTTTTACTCCAGTATGGTAGGGAATAGATTCCTTATTATTTTAAGTGCACTCATTTCTTCTCTGATGTAGGAGAGATTTCTAGAAATTACATTTCTAAATCTTTTAAAAACCTCAGTTATTATAGCCTTACAAAACATTAAACTCTTGTTTTCTGTTCCCTTTTTGCTTTTGTTTCTTGTATATACAAAATGATGGGCATTGACTTTCATTAAATGAATACTTTAAATACACACTGTATATACTGAATCGTTTGGTTGGTTGGTTTAGTAACACTTACAATGGATTTTCATGGCCATTTCTCCAAAACTCCTCTCCCCTCAACTTAGATTCAGGAAGTATCAAATGCATTTGAAAGGCATAATATATTATTCAAGAAAGACAGGTATTTCTCTTTATTAAATAATTTTTCATTCTGTGGTACATTCAAATTCCTGACCTCATAATCTGATACGGAAGAACAGATAGACTACTAGGAAGAGAAATCTCTAAACAGAAGGTTGATTTCCAAGATTTTTAGCCTTGTTTTTTTTCTTTATGAAATCCCAGTCTCTCTCTTCTGAAATTGAGAGCAAGGAAAACTTCCAAATTACAATAGAAGGCAAAAAATAACTCTTATTTAAAAACCAAACAAACAAAACCCCAAACAAAACAAAACAAACAAAAATCCCACCACCACCACCAAAAAAACCCCAAACCATAAGATAATCCCTAAACAGATTTTATGAGCTTTAAAACTGTGTTTATAAAGTACCCAAGCACATTTGTCTAAATCTGAAATGAAGCCACTGGCTCAAGCAGAGCTATACCGTTAGGAAGTGGTGTTCCTGATAGCAACACTAACTTCTATAATCAATTTGTATAGTTTTTCATTAAGGTTTTTGTTTTGCTTTGTTTTTTAAAAAATATCTGATAGTAAAGGGCAGCAAAGAAACCACAGCCCAGGAATGGATGTACATGAAGAATATAGTTATATTTCAAGGTTTACCTGAGATACATCCTGATAATTCTCAATGTTTCCACTTCTAGATTTACATTTAGCATCATTAAAGTCCAAGGCAGAATATGGCACAGCTGGAAAATCTTCAGTCTTTGCATTGAAATAGCTTTTACAAGTAGCATGGTTGCCAGCACCAGCATTAGCTCCACACATATGGTTGATTACTGCATCCACATAGACATGTACCTAGAGAACAGCATTAACATTTCAATTTGAGAAAGCTACTTCCCATGCCACCACTAATTAACATTCTCTCTCTCTTACCTCTTGCCTTACTCCCTTATTTCTGTTCACTTGCTTCCCCCAACATTTTATTTTAGATATTTCTCTTTTATTAACATATAGCAATGGTGATATAACATGTATTCTATCTTAACAGGCAGAAAAAATCTTCATCTTCACGCCAGCGCTACCACGTCTTCCCTTCTAAATCAGTGGTTGTCTATATCCTTGCATTGCTCACACCAGAAGGTTTTCAGAGCACTTACTCCAACATCGTTGCACCTGGTCACCATATCTCTAAATTCAGTTTCATTTCCAGATCGTGTGCACAACTTGTAGCTGACAGGCTGGTATCTTTCCCACCACGGTTGCCAGGGGTCAGTAATGATAACGTTTTCATTTGGAGGCGAAATCTGTGAATAAGATGGAGTCTCTTGGTAACAAGATACTGGTAATGGTCTATTTGTTCATCCAGTGTTGTAAGAGAAAGAATATAAAAATAGAAAATATGGTCCATTTAATGGAAGATGCTCATAATACCTAACCCATGTAGATCCTCTCTATCCTCTGCCTACACTGTAGTGGGCTGGAAATAAAAGACTTGGGCCTGGAACTTCAGCAGGTAGAAACATACTATGAAAATTATGTTCATGGACATAGCATCCTAATTATCTTTGTGAATGCAGCCTCAAAGATCAAAAGTAGAGTCTGAAATCTGAAGGACTAGGTCCATAGAGGTAGCCCAGAATCAGGAAGGAACTGACAGCAGAACAACTGACATAACGTCCTGCCTCTAAAATCGATCCGACTTGCCACCGTTTCCAGATAAGCTATACCTCTTCCTTTTATAGACACTTTTAAGGATATTTTTCAGGCAACAAGCTTTTGCTGCTACCTCTAAGTCTCTGGACATAACGACCTGATCCCACCACTTCTCACAAAGATGCCCAGGCTGCAGCCTATGTAGCTGCCAGGCCTTTGTGACCAGCTCAGCAAGTCTGCATCTGAAAAACCTTCCTTTCCATGACCCTGTCACAGCATGGATTAAAAAAATATCCAGGCACATACTTTGGTCTGAGAAATCGTTCAGGCCTGTGTGCCTGGAAAGAAGGCTGCAAAGAAAAGATGTATTATTTGAAAATTATGGGCAAGTTCTCAGGTCAACTCCTGAGCTACAAGAGACAGGCAGACTCCTCTCACCAATTTTTCCTGAGCAATCTGACAAACAAACTGAAATAGTTTAATAGCTAACTGCTCTCCAGCCGTACCACCCCACCATCTGATACTACTGGTTCCACAGGAACATGTGTCTGTTGTTCAAACAGAGCGGACTCACATCCACACATCTGCACCAGAACCTGGGTTCCGTTCATTTCTGCCTGCTCACTCCAGGTTCCTGCAAAGAAGGGTCTCCTAATGGCTTACTCTGACACTAGGCTTTATAGAGAGAAACCTGCCAGTGTGGGTGAATGCAATTAGCAGACTTTAATATTTCTTTATTTATTTATTTAAAACCTTCAGCACTTTGGTATTCTCTTTGGGAGTCCCTTTTTTTTCCATTCATAGTTTCATTTTATGTTTATCTAGCTCTTAAGAGCTTCCCTTGATATAAATAAAATCAAGCAGATAAACGTAGGTTATTCCTCACAGCAGTAAAATAAAGATTTAGTCAGTGATACACAATTCTAATTCATCTAAATGCAATAGCGCAGAGCACGAAACATGCACTTCGGAGCAATGAAATAAATTCAGGCTTACACGATGATGGCTGAAGAATATATTTGTCATCATTTACTACTTCCATTACCAATTTCTATTTTTCTTTCTCAGTACCTGTCCTTTAGTAAATTGAACATTTTCTCTGGAAAACAAATTATCATCTATGTAGCAATTTTACTACCTACTGATAGGAATAGAAATACCTGAACTCCTCCAAATCCATTAGGAGCTAAATAGCGTTCACACTCAAGAGCAATATCAGCCCAGCGCCATTCAAAGAGATGTACAATAGACGTCCTTCCAGAGAGAGCGTTAGGGTTGTACTGTGCCCAGCAAAACCCTACAATTAGCAGAAGAAAATAGATACCCATCCTGTGATTTGTGATCGGTTGCATTCTTCTTACTGCCTACTTGTGTACCTGCAAGAGAGTAAAGTACACATTACAAAATACACATTAAAAACTAAATGCCCATCTCTGGCATCATATTTATTTAACTTTACTTGATTGTCATTTTGTTTGAGAATTGGATTCTACTTAAGCCATACCAACCTCCCATACTAACGGTAACTGTGTTTTTCTGAAGTTAAAATTCAGACGTTGTCTAATACAGGCTGTCTCTAGTGCGCAAATTTTTATTAGTATAAAGCCAAAATAACCCCAAAAGGCAAAGGAGTAATTATATAGATTGAAATGGACGTTTTATGTCTCATTTTAATGTATAATACTTTAAATTCCTGTTTATCCTTGAGAGTCATCTTCCAACCTGTGTTACTATGACTTGTGCATATTTAGACAAGGACTTGGAGAAGAAGCATGTTTCTCATCATGAGTTGCCATGAAACCCCAGATACTTTGGAGGTGTAACATATGTGAGTCTGTCATTTGTGATATGCATGACAACTATCATGCCCTAATCTTGGAAGATCTCTCAGGTACAGAAGTGACCATACTGACCCCAAACCAGAAACGCTAAATGGTTAATCTCTGTACACCTGTGCAATTTGTGTGGAGGTATTCTTCTCCCCAAGGACACAACCCAATGGCATGCAGAGGTTAGAGGTGGCGTGAAGCTCCATAGCCAAGAACTCTCTGCAGTGCCCAGGTACAGAGTTCTGCAAAGGCACTGAAGGAGCTTTCCGAAGGAAGAAAAACAGTTGCCTTACCTTCTGACAAGCCAGGCTAGGAACTATACTTTGCAATTAATATCGTATTTGTATTTACTTATATACCAACACAGATGACAGGCCTATTGAAATTGCCTCTCCTTTTTCTCATCTAAAGAGAGATATAACAAACCAGAAGTTAAACAATGATTAAAGTTTACACTACACCATTTAGGATGTCACTCTGCATTCCTTATGTTTAGAAGTTGATTTAGAGAGCCTGAGATACAAAGAAGTCCTAGAAGGACATCTTTTGCAAACAAAAGGCTGAATGATTGCTTCCCCTAAATAACAAAATACAGAATCCTCTTTCTTTCCTCTAAGTCTCTACATGTTGCAAAAAAAAAATAAAAATCTATCGTAACACAAAAACAACACAGGACAAGGAGGGAATAAGAAGATTCCCAAGTGCTGTCACAGGGGACAGCAAACACCTCAGTGAAGGTTTAAATATGAATACATGTGTCTTCAGGTTTGTTACATGAAATAAACCTGCAACCTTTCCTGATTCAATACACATTTAGGAGTGCACTTCTGAACACTCCAACCTGCTATCACCGATACAAAAAACAAACAAAAGTTTATATAACATCTTAATGATTTCTACAAAACTACCCTCCTTCTCTCATTTTTATTTTAGGAAATGTACGATCCCTATCTCTCAGTCAGTCAAGCTGCACTTTGGAGCTAATTCAAGCACAAAAATATGCCAGTTTATAAAGTATGGAACCTGCCTTCCACAGCCTGTTAATATCATCTGTCACTGCACTTCACACGCCGCCAGAGTTATTTAGAACGAATCATTTGCTAATTTTAGATTGTTTTTCTGCTTGTGAACAAAACTATTTTAATGAACTTATTTACTTGTAGTTCTTTGGCAGAATATACAGATAAATTTCATCTGTAAGCATGTGTCCTGTGCGCTTTCATTTTCATGGAAGAATACTTATTTGCCCTGATAGGAAGAACACAAATTAACAGAAAACAAGCTAAAAAAGTTCAGTCTTCCCTCTTGAGGGAAGTCATTTATCAGATTGGCAATTTTTACTTACAGCAGTAAGTACACAAAGCAGTAAGAATAATACATTTTGACCTAACCAGCTCCAAGGCCTAGGGCTTGAAGAGACAAGTCAACATAGTTTTTAATGTATTTGAAACAGGTTTACTGCTGCTTTGGCTTCAGTAGAAGCCATGGTAAGAGAACAGAGATGTTGAAATGCTCAATGCACTCTGGAGGCTCTAGCTTCAAAACGCTTTTGAAACTTGGAAAAAAGGAATAGGCCCATATTCCTATATGGAAGAAAAGAAAGCACAACTGATTCCAAGTCAAAGACCATGTGAGAGAACTGTTTCTGGAGAACACTATTGCTGTCTTGGGCAACCTGAGAGCTCAGGTCAGCTTGTCTTCTGCTGAGTTAGTCTGTGGTATGACACTCAGCTGCTATCTACAGAATACTGGCAACAATATTTAAATTCGCGAGAAGTTTGAGGCAGGCCTGTTGAATCTGCAGGTGGTAAAAGGCTGATATAGGAAAGTAGTTGTAGTCACCGTCCACACAACTCCGCTCAGCAGCTGCATGTTTCATGCAGACGAAGCAACTCTGCTTCGGCGCCTCCTTTAGAGACGCAACACTACCCCTCGCACAACCCTCGCCGGGAATCGCTCTACCGCCCCACGTCCTGCCGCGCCTCTTGAGCACAGACAGGCCACGAACACCCCGAGAGCGAGCAGGGAACGCAACACGCACGTTTCGGGACCCCGCGTCAGCTCCAGCGGCTTCAGCAGCGGCCGCCGCCCGCCCGGCGCCGCGGCGGCGCCGGCAGCCCCGCCCCTTCCGCCTGCGTTAGCTTAAGGGGAGCGGGCTCGTCTAACAGCTGCGCAGCACACGAGATCACGTTGAATCGAGATAAAATTACATTCTGGAATACACTGAGGCTGGAGATTTGAGAAAGATCTCTACATATACATTTATCTCCTTTTTTCTATTGTTAAAGGATATTTGTCTTTTGAGTATAGCACCACCTTGCTGTCACGGTACTCCACTGCTTTGCAAATCTACTTGGTGGCCTTCTATGTAATGTTTTAATAGCTTGGTTCCGTACTTCTAACTCAACGTGGATGTTAGGACATACTGCGCATTCCCTCTATTATATACCTCTTTATGTGCAATAAACTGAGTCACAAAGGTTTGTAAAGTGGCCATGTCCCTATACAGAGTAAAAACACAGTAGCACAAGGAAGGGTTCTGCATCTTTGAAGGCTACCATGAATTAACTAAAGTTTTCTACTTTAATGTTGCTAGAGTGGCTTGTCATTATCAGAATGTTTCTTTTCTCTGGGACCAGTCAAAAACACAGCTACAATATATGTTTCTCTATACAAAATATAAGAGGATCTCACACCAGAAGCTGCTTGCTAGGCTGGAGTAAAAGATTCGGGTATGAGCTCTGGGACTCAAGTGTTTGTCATACAACAGCAACAGAGGCAACTCTCCAGCTACTTAACATAACCTGTGTATTGACAACCACAAGGCTGTTCCCTGCAGCCTTGTATCCAGTAGGAAGACACATTTAATGAATAAACTGGAAGCAGTTTGAAATGTCCTAGAAAATAATAAAGGAAAAGTGATTCCCAGTTTCAGATCAGATCCCTTTAGGTGTCAGCTTCCAAAGACATGAAGGGATAACAAAGATGCAAACTATGTAACATGTGAAATGTCTCAGTGAATTTTTCAAGTCACTAGTGTCATAAGGATAAATTAGCCAGAAACGGCCCATTAGTAAATGCATGTTAACTCCACAGATGACACATTATTTTTACTCTCTCAACCCCAAAATTTCTTTTTACTACCATATAGTGAAGTTCCCAAAATTCAGTTTTTGTGGGGAAAAAAAATATAAAAAACAAAACAAAAACCACTCAAAAGACTGGAACTAGAGATGAGCCTTGTGTATCAAACTCACAGCAGGGACACTGGAGAAATGTGCATGCTTTTTAAAATCCATCTCTTTAGAATTAAAAGCATATTAGAATGACCTGAATTTGGCTTTCACAGAGAACTCCGACAAGGCACACAACTCACATTTATAGGTAGAAAATAAAGTTAATTTAGCTTCTGCTATCACAAGATCTTTGCTATATCAAGGAGTCAATTTATATAACAGCCCTATAGTAAAATTCATTATTTAGATTATCTGAGTCAGCCTCACCTTGAAAATTATAGTGATGTATGTTCAAAATTTAATTAAATGAGAAAGGTTGCTGTGAAATTTGTGAAATAAGCCTGCACTCACTGCTTATAGGCAATCTCAAAAGCCAGCCCTAGTGACTTCTTAAAAAATAGAGGTCATTTGACCTGAAATATCAGATCAAAGGTTCTGAGGGGAAAACAAAACCAAAAAACCCACAAGAAGAACAACAACAACAAAGACATACAAAACAAACTCCAAACACACTAATCAACCACCAAACAAGAAAACCCACACCACCAAACACCAACCCAAAACAAAACACAAAACCAGTTGATTCAAGGGAACTAAAGCTTTGCCTTCCCATTTTAAGCAAGTTCTCCCAACTAGACTGCAGAAGCAGCTTCCTTGACAGATACTTAGTACATGATGGTGGTGAGTATGCTTTATTTATTCTTCAATAATATAACCCCACCAAGAACACAGCTCAGCTTTAATCATAATGAACAGTCACAGAACGCTCATTTTTTTTAAGCCACTTTTTTCTCTTCCCAGCATCATAAACTCCTCAGAGGTTCTCATAAAACATCCTCAGTGTATTTTTCTTGGCCTACTACAAATGCAGACAAGATAAACTAATGAACAAATACACAGTCCACATGGGAACACAGCAAATAAGGGAAGAAGAATTCCAGTAAAAGCATTTAAAAGTAATCTGCTAAACCAGTTCATATTGAAAAAACAGCAAAGATGTACTTATTTTGGTCAGCAATCAATACTAGTGATTTAGGCTGTTTGCAGCTGGAATGATGACAAAGGTCTTTAAACCAGCCTGTTACCACACCATCAACCATGAATTAATATTTTATGGAACAATTTTCTCCTTAAATCAAATCGACTCTCTTGCAAAGTAAACATCACTGCAACGTTTTCCATGTGGTTTTAGGAAGTTATGCTAATCTTCCTAGTATGTAACAAATCTTACTCTGTGACCTCCACAGCATTGATTTTTACTACACACAATTCAAAAGGGCAAGGACCACAGCTACACTGGTTTAACAGTTTTAACTGCTACTCTTGTTTTAATGACTTTAGTCTCACTAGTGATATTTTTCAAGATGTGGCTGAATGATGGAAGTTATCACTGAGGAAAAAAGGGCCTAATTTCACAGTACAAATTCATGCCAGTGCACTAGTCCTCCTGCTTGGTTTCCAAAACAACAAAAATATTTACACTAAAATGAGATTATCCTTAGATTTTCTTATCTTTTTACCCTGAAACACTAACAGCTAAACATCCCACTCAAGTAGGTGCACATGAGTATACATTTTGAATCATCTAGAACATGCTGCACAGTTACAATTGGACTGTTCATCTTTTCAAAAAATAAAGTGTCTTCCTTCACCTTGCCCCTCCCAAACTCCACGACAAAAGTCAAAATGAAGAAAAAAGGCAAAATGAAGACCATGGAAATAATTTATTAGAGATTTTACAAGCAAAGTAACATACATTCATCATGTAAGTCTTGTGACAGTTTAAAGATACCTGGAACTTTTAAGATGAGAAAATTTCATACTCTGCCTTAAATACTTTAGAACTGCTACTACGCACAGTTCAAGAGTCCCGATGATTACACTGCTTCTTCCCCAGCTTGATAATACTTGAAACAGATGGAACACAAAAGGGACCTGGAACATCACAAAGGCATGTTAAAAGTAGGAACAACTAGAAAAATAGTACTGTTATGCTTTCTTTTTGACAAATGAATTGAAAAATCCTTAGTATTTAGAAAAGTGCAGAATGTCTGAAAAAATCTGACTTAATAGATATTATTAATTTTATGTTACAATAAGCTAGCACTATTGCAGTACAGAGAACAAGAACAGTCTAAAAAAAAAGAACCAGCAAAAAGGTAGAATTGATTAATAGTTGATTATTAGTTCAATTCCAAATACTTCATTGCAAGATATTGTTAGATTTTCTCCTCTAATAGGAAAGAGTAAGGAATGTACAATCTAAGTCAACTACAGATTGTTTCTCATATATCAGGACAACAGTAATCATCAAGAGATCTAAATTACCAGTCAACCCTTTCATATTATTAAGAATTGCTCTGCAACATATTTTAACCAATGTATTATTATTATATTTATTTAAAGAAAAATACATCCTCCGCGTAAGCTCAGCACAGCTCTACACATATCAGTGGAACACTTCTAGCTCATACAAGCTAGAGAATTGGACCACAAATTAGCAAGTTATATGACCTTTGACAAACGAGGTAGAGGCCACATTTCAAAACAAGGAAACTTCATTGTGTCTATTCACACAAGACAGATAACTCATTGACTTTCTTTCCCCCCGCCCCCCCCCCAAAAAGTGCCCTTTGCTTTTAAAATTACTGGGTTAGTTCGAGTTCTAAAATATGTAAACTCCTCCCCACACCTACTCTATATGAAAACTTAGATGCAGTTGAGTGCTATGGGAAACATTGCGCAAAAAAAGGATACAACAAGAAAGGATACACTCTGCATGACAGTATTACTGCAGTATTTACGCAGGAATGTTTCTAAAGAAGAACAGCAGAATGTGGTTTAATTTTACTTGATTCTCAGTATTGCATACACAACTTTATGCTACCTACCAAAAGCAAATATGCTTCTTCGACAAGATACAGTTTTGACCCCTTAAGAGATTTAATGAGGGCTGATGAGTCCACCAACACTAAACTCCATATCCAAAAGTAAATACATTTTTGATAACTTGAACTACTAGGACAACACCAGATTTTTCTGTCTCATTAATTCTCCTTCAAGTCTGCCATTTTACAGACTCACTTTTTCCACCAGGTCCAAAACCCAATCGTGTTTCCACTCAATGTAGGCTTTCAAGTCACTTCTTCCCTACGAAGAAGCTGGAGACCTCTCAACATCAGTTTCTTCTACATAACCTTTCTCCAAAAAAGCTGTATTTTAGCTACAGAAAAAATAGGCACCCCAAATACTAACTGAAATTTTTGCTAGTCCATCAAGAAAAAGCCATTTCAGTCAGCAAGGAGTTACATACTATTTTTATAAACCATATATATTATTGTCTCTAAAAAGGATGAAACCTTTGTAGAGAAAATACTAAAAATAATAACATTCATTAATTTAACACAGCTTCTTCCTGTTTAAAAATAACCAGAAGTTTAACTTTTGTCAATTTAGTTGTTAAAAAACCCCAATCAAACAACAACAAAAAAATTGAGACACAAGATACAGATCAATTTTAAGTCCCTCAAAAGTTTGCATTAACTTGTCTATATGCATATTTATTTTTCAATGAGATTCTTCTGTCACTGTTCTTCCTTATAGACTCAGATTTCTATCATGGAATTTTGCATCATAAATCAACACCCATCACAATATTCCATCAGGAGCAGGAAAACATAGGCATGCAGACAGAGGGTTCAGTTTCATTACTATTCGGGAAGTAAGGATTTTTAATTAAACTTCATGTATCCCTAGAGATCTGTATTAGTCTATGGCACATACTGTGATCTTTACATATAAATGATCAAGGTAAGGAAGAAGTTCTACCCCACGACACATTAAACCAGTGACATCAAGGTAACTCATGGAAGACTTTCAAGTTCACAAGTCTTGCATAAGTATGTGTTTGCTCACTCAAAAAAAGCTTCCGAGTTGACCATCAACATGATTAATAACCAGCTAAACACCTCATTATTATCTTTATGTAATTCACATATTATTTAGCATGTTTAGTGAAGTCAGAATTAGATTTAATGTACAAAACTAGTTGGAAGGACATGGAACTCCTAAAAGTGTCCAGAGTTCATTTATAAGGCTTTCCAATAGCTAAAATACTTCAAGTTTCTTTTTTGCATTTAAAGAAACCTTACTAATTTCTTCTTATGAAATACTAGATAATATAAATGCAAGGTTATGTCTAACACAGGAGTAAGAAACAAGACTGAAACATTCTCATAAATCCTTGTTCCTTATGGAATACTTTAGCCAAGGCTCATTTGTCTTTTTCAACGACCAATACAGAAGAATGCCTGTAAAAACCTGATCTTTAATTTGATAAAATAAAGATTTTTGCAAACCACAAATCAATAGCTCAAAATAGGAACTGGTAAAACCAAATAGCATCTCAGAAATGAAGGAAACCATCTCAAACATAATCTGAAGAAAAAATCCTTAAACAACTGACAGAACAAGAATCCTACAACTGAATTAGTTGTTATAAAGAAAAGTACTGCCCTCACAATAACCATACTGTGGGGTCTCCAACAAATTTCTGAAAATAAAAACCAGCTGTTCACATTCTTTATTACAAACTTCAAGGTTTTTTTTCCAAAGTAACAATGATCAAAACATCCAGATTAAAAACACATAATGGATTAAGTAGAATGTTTCAGAAGCGTTCAGCCTAAACTTTGAGTTCATTTGGTCTTAGGTGGAGGCATAACCAGGGTGATGCCCAATTGTAATCCGTAATTAAGTTAAATGCCCTTTAAATTTGAGCTGATCTATCAGAGGGTGCAGAATAAGAAATAAGTGCTTCTAATTCTTGCACCAGTTATTTCACACAATAATTTGAGACAGTTCATTACTCAAATGTTTTTAGTCCATGAAACCCCCCACAGTTAAATCAGAGCTGATTTGGCTTGAGTCACTCTCATATAAAGCAAATACTTAGAGTAAGCAGCAATGAAGTAAAGCTATATAACAGGAATAGTTAAATGGTGGTTACTTTCTGCTAACAGTTACTTTCCCATCAAGTTTAGACAAAAATGGAAAAAACCAAGACCTATGCATTCCACAGCAAAGGAAGCCTTGATCAAATGATTAATTATTAAATAGCACTTTCTGACACAATATCCTTTCCTAAATCACACAAGTTTAAGGCACACTGCAACAGCACTACAATCTCATTTTTCCAAAGTTAGCAAAGCCAAGGGTCCGTTTACAGAGCTAGCAAAAGTGGGTTAATTCCTGGAAACAGTTATTCAGGTTCACTTTACAACGGTAAGGACAGAAGGGAAGGAGAAAGGAACAAGTTTTTTCAAAGCCAAAGCCCCAGATTACTAAAAGGTAAGTGGTCTGATTCCACAGAATTATTCTCATTAAATTCCCCAGATTAAGGGTTAGAGAAACTGACAACTACCCTTGGATATCAGGATTAGGGAAATGGCAGTCTCCAATTTTCTAAACAGGAGGATGCAACATCTTAAACTTACACCAACTATATACCTTGCATTCTGGTATTCTGATGTAACTGCACATTTAAGAAAAAAAAATTGCATGGAACATTTCCCCCCCAACCATCACCATTCCTAAAGATGCCACTAAAAATATAATAAATAAAACCAAACGAAAAAACCCCAACAAAACAAATGAACAATTTGTTTATTTGTATTTTCAGGCAGAGAATCCATACCTTGTGCAGTGTTCTACTTTTTTCTTTTCCCTTCATTGGCATCCTGTTTTGGTCTAGCTGAACGAGCAAATTGCTAAGATTCTGTTAAGGACTAAAAGTGTCAATGATAAAAGGACGTCAATCAGAAGCAAAAGACAAGTATTATTTAAGCAAGAGTTTAAAAAGTGGCCTTTATCTGTGAATCAGTTCCACTACAGTATTCAATATTATAACAGTAGTGTCTATTAGTCAAAGATTAAGCCTACACTAATTTGCAGTACAAAACAATTTTAAGAGACCCTGTCCAAGAGTTTACAATACTAATAAATAAGAAGGACTAAGTGGGAATGGGTTGGGTGCAAGCAGAGCAACTACAGGATAAATGCTTGATATTTACAATCCTCCATCCCAGCATGTTAATTCCCTAACTTTGATGTCTCAGTAGGTAGTTGGGAAGAAAAAAAAGCTAAAAGGAACAGAGGTCGGAATGAACAACAGTACAAAGAAATAAACTATGAAACATTTAAGTGAAAAATAAAAAAGGACTCACAGACACAAAACAGGGCAATGTAATCAAAAAGTGTAGAAATCCCAAACCAAATACCAAACCAACACAGGTCCAAAAAGTAACTGACAGTTCCAGCTGGAGAAGCAGTCTAAACAGAGACCACTGAGAGGAACCACTTCTTTATATTATTAATTCTGCAAACACAGGCTTAACTAAGTCAAAAGCCTACTTAATTTAAATACAATGGTCATACAAGCTAAATTGTCTTTTATACTGTGTGTGCAGGATCAAAGAGCTAACACCAGAAGAGACAATTTTATTGTCTTAAATAAAGCACATTTACTTCCCTATATCAGAAGAGGTGCTTCTATATATTTTTCAGTTATCTTAAACTCGATAATAGCACATTGTGCTATGCTGCCTGGTTTTAAGGTATTTCCTCTTTCCATAGATTTCCAATTGGTAGAACATTATGACACCAAAACGACAGATTGACAGACAGATTACAAATAATATAATGTAAATGTTTGAAGAAAAAGATACAACCACCATGGGTTTTTCAAATAAGACATATCCATTTGCTTCTTTTAAAGCTTTAGCAGCTGCTTTTTCATTAGGAAGTCCAATGAAAGCCTGTCCCTTCATACGACCTTCTTTCATCAAACGTATATCAAACCTAGAGGCAAAATTGAGAATGGGGAATGACTCATGTTTAACCGCACTTTCGTATTTCACAGTACAAATGTAATTCTAATGCTTCCAGTTGGAGAAATAGCAGAAACAGGAGCAGAGCCTACAAGCAGGAATTATGTCATTGTAGACCATTTTGCCTGGGGAAACCATTTAATAAAAAGTGACATTAGACTGCAGAACAGCAAATTGGTGTGCAACTATGGTAAATATGACATATGCAAAATAATCAGAAACAATCAATCATCTACACTGTTCATTCTGTGTTGCTCAGCCAAGAAACTGTATATTTGGCAACAAAAAAATATAAGGGCAAAATAGTAGGGTTTTCAGACACTGTTCAAAAAATAATTCTATTTCTGTACTTGTGATAAACTAAGGTTTTCAGATGGAACACACTTTTTTCTTTATGCAGGCGCATAAAGAAGAAAGTACAGATGACTAGATTCAAATCACAATTTTCAACAGTATTACAGAATTTTTAACCTAAAAGGCTTAATTTTAACCAGGGACCAAATTAACTTACATATTTCGTTCCTCTTCTGACTGGAAGTTAACGTATCTTCCAAAAATGAACTTGAGATCCTGAAATTAAACAGTAGGTATAAGATGAAAACTGATAAAAAGCCCTTTTGATAAATATTTCATTTGCTTGTTTACCTACCTTTTCTTGAACTTGTTTAGCTAAATTCTTCACATATATCCTGCAATTTGGTTCACCTGGCTCGTAGTTTTTGAAAACAGAAAATTTTTCCATTTCTTGAAGAAGACAGAAAAACAGACTGTTTTAGCTTATTTACTTACTTTTTATTTTTGCTCAGTATAAAATAAATAAATTTAATATATGATCAATTAACAAAGGAAATACTGATTTTAACTATTTCTTGCAACAAATCAAAGAACTATTATTAGATAATACATTCTCACAGTTATACCTTCTCTAGAAAGCCTGTTTTTTTCTAGATCCCTTCTAGAAATAAATTCTGATGGTATTTCATCTTCCTCCTCTTCAGTTTCCATTTTATCATTTGAGCTAGGAGCTGGGAAAATCCTTCCAAAGCCTGTATTATTGATTTCTTCTGTGGCTGCATAAAGGTCTGAAATTTCAACACATTATGTAAGTGATTTATGTGTTATTCACAA
Organism: Nesoenas mayeri; assembly: GCF_963082525.1. Classification (NCBI taxonomy): domain Eukaryota; kingdom Metazoa; phylum Chordata; class Aves; order Columbiformes; family Columbidae; genus Nesoenas; species Nesoenas mayeri. Next base: position 14,945,603 of record NC_137554.1, on the reverse strand, counting down.
GAGGATCAACAGCAAGCAAAAAATTATACTCCTTTCAGTAACATTTTAATATAGTTATAGTTTTACTTTGTGAAGCAATTTGGACATATCCTTAAAGAAGTGCATCTTAATCCCTGGTCTGACAAACACAACTGCTCTATATAGTCCTATAAAATCAACTGTAGTACAAAGAAAAGCCATTGCACATGGCAGTTAAGGTAAAGCTAGCCTTGCTGTTCAAGCCTGCATCCATTTCAATGGTTTATCTCACTTTCATTCAAAGAAGCTGTATAGACCTGTAAAGTACCAAGAAACACAGACTGACCATAAACCTATAAGAAACCATCACACCTCATTGCTATTATGACCCAGCATTTTTAGAGCAGATAATCAGTGCATCCCAGAGGAGCTGGCAACCACTTGAACGATGCTTTTTAAAAGCTGGAAAAGGAAATCTGAAATTAGCCTGATATATTAAATTGCACTATATAATACTGAGAATGCATTTGCAACGTATTTGCTAAAAAAACCCCTTAACATTTAAAAGAGAGTGCAATTCACCATAAACCCACAGATCATGTCAGAGAAAGAGACCTTTAAGATCGTCTGGATCCTTTACTATACCAAAGCACAGAGCTCTGTGCTTTAACATGGGAAAACTAGCAAATGCAGACAAGACACAAGTGGGTGTTCTTAAACCCTGATGTATACTATTTACAAAAGTTCCAATACAAAAGAAGAATATTATTCCCAGACCTAAATTTCAGCAGCCTCCTACACACTGAAACTACATGAATTCAGTATCAAATACATTTGAAGTATGAACACTCTTACCATTTTTTTCTTCTTTTTCTGAGTTTATCTGAAGAACAGCTGGGATGTCAGTAGTAATATGGAACTCGATTTTCTTATGACCTACATGCTGTGGCTGATCAAAGACATCTGAAGGTGACAGTGTAGGGTGCAAACTACTGTTTGAAACAACAATGTTAATTAAGATTCAGACACTAATGAATGCATAGTGTACATGATTTTTTCCAGATAATTTTATGCTGTTGTTTACCACAAATATGTAAGTTCTCTGTTTCACAAATTTCACCCAATACAGTTCAGGTTGATTAAAACACTGTAAATACAGAAGGCTGGCAGTCAGAGGGGAAAAAAAAAAAAAAAAAAAAGAAGAAAAAAAGAGACACACCACACTAACTTGAATATGAAAAAGAACTGGCCTTGCTGCTGCTCTCAGATAGTATAGAAAATATACAAAGTGTTCAAAAAAGATAGCAAATCACATGGAGAAAGAATGCAGCTATTAGCAAAAATGCATTCAATACAGATCATCACTACAAAGAAATACTACACTGGTGTCTGCTGTGCTACGGTACTGCAGTTTCAAAAACCAAAAACTTATTTTAAACCAAATCATCCTCTTTTTATTTTAGATTTTTATTTTAAGAAGTATCTCAGACAATAAACCCAGATGGCTTCTGTCAGGGTTGTGATATGAAAATTGTTTTTCTTTTTTTATGAAAAAGGGACTTTTATCAGTGTGATAGCGAGAGAAACACAGAGCTTGAACCAGCTACACTTTACAGATAAAGGTTGTTGAGCAGACTTGAGTACAAATTACATGAAAGTTTTGACCTTTAAAGCAATACAACCAAGCATGAGGATAAGGGAAGATCAACTCCACTACCAAATTTACGTATCAGTGAAGAATACTTGTTTTAAAACAGCAACACTGAAGCAACATGATACAGAGAACACCGTGTAGTAAAAGGAATAATCTTCTGAAAAAGTTCAAAACCCACAGAAATAATACAAACCTGTGAGGAGTACACACTGGAACATTCAATAAGTCTTTAATTCTTTGCCTTTTTCTAACACCACGCTTCTTTGTGTTTATTGGTCTTTTAGGCTGAAGTGTTGCTAATTCCATCAACTTGGTCATTCTGTTTAAAACAACATTTAAAAAAGAACCAAAGTGGTTTACAGTTTACTTGAAAATACCAATTTTGAAAACGTTTCCCTCTTCTTTAAAGCCCTTGAAATACAACTTTTCCGAATATGGTTATAAATAAAGCTGCCTTAAGACCGACACTACATTAATAAACTATAACACATAGCAAACCAATATATACAAAACACTTAAGTGACAATCAAAATTATAATGAGTTCCATGATGCCCTTTCCTTTCCCAAGCATGCTCCTAATTAGGACACTGAAGCTGCAGGAATGCTAAGAAGCCCTAAGCTGAACCTTTCTGGGAAGAAGCTTTTGAAGGTGTTGGGGTTCCCCAGTGTTGGTTGTTTTTTAAGTACCACCTACTAAGAGCATAGGACCAGGCAATTCCAAAATGCTGAAAATGTAGCAGATGAGGCAAAAAGACAGCTTGAAATACAGCGAACAAAGAAATTCCATGGTCAGTGGAAGCAAGGTCAGGCAACATGGAAGGACTACAGAGATGCTGCTTGCCACTGTAGGGAGGAAATACATGCTGTCAAAGCTCAATCAGAATTGAAGCTGGCCAGTACTGTGAAGGACAATAAAAAAGGCTTTTTAAAATATATTAATTGCAAAAGGCAAACTAGAAATAACATTGGCCCGTTGCTTGATGAGCATGGTCACCTTACCAACAGGGACACACACAAAGCTGAGACATTTAACGGTTTCTTCGTCTCAGTCTCCAACACCGATAATGGACTTGGGGGCTCCCATAACCCTGGGCTGGAAAATCATGGCTGTGAGAACAATAAACTCCCAGTCGATCCAGAATTTGTAAGGGATTTGCTACTCCAGCTAGATCCCTACAAGTCAATGGGGCCTGATGGGATTCATCCAAGGGTGCTTAAAGAGCTGGCTGACATCATAGCAAGACCTCCCTCTGTGATTTTTCAATGCTTCTGGGTATCTGGAGAGGTCCTGGATGACTGGAAGCTGGCAAGCATCATCCCAGCCTACAACAAGGGCAACACAGATGACCCTGGCAACTATAGGCCAGCCCCACTTCTGTTGCTGGTAAAATCATGAAAAAGATTGTTCTGGGAGTTATTGAAAAACATCTGAATGAAAATGCAGCCATTGGTCCCAGCCAACACAGGTTCATGAGGGGAAAGTCTTGCTTGACAAACTTAATTTTATTCTACGACAAGGTTACCCACCTAGTTGACCAAGGGAAGCCTGTCGATGTGACCTTTTGGATTCAGTAAAGCCTTTGATACCGGTTCTCACAGTATCCTCCTGGACAAGATGTCCAGCACACAGCTGGGTAAGCACACAATGCAGTGGGTGAGCAACTGGCTGACAGGCCAGGCTCAAAGGGTTCTAGTAAATGGGGTAATGTTGGGCTGGTGACCAGTCACTAGCAGGGTTCTGCAGGGATCCATCTTGGGGCCAGCATTCTTCAGTGACTTTATAAACAACTTGGACTCAGGACTTAAGGGATTGCTTAGTAAGTTTGCTGATTACACAAAATTGGGGAGAGCTGTTAACACTCTTGAGGGCAGAGAGACCCATGACAGAACCCAAGGGAATGGCAGGAAGATGTTCCAGGGAGGTTGAGGTTGAACATCAGGAAAAGGTTCTTCACCCAGAGGGTGGTGGAGCACTGGAACAGGCTGTCCAGGGACGTGTCACGGCCCCAAGCCTGACAGTGTTCAAGAAGAGACTGGACAACACCCTCAGACACATGGTGTGAACCGTGGAGTTGTCATATGCAGGGACAGGAGTTGGACTCGATGATCCTTGTTGGTCCCTTCCAACTCAGGGTGTTCTATGATTCTTTTTTCATAATACTACTTCCACACGCCAAGTATTTTTCTGAATATAGCATAGGGACTTTCTGATATACTTTTCAGTTTAAATAGCAAACAAAGAAAATCGCTTCTTCATTTAGTATGAATATAAAGCTTAAAAAAATAAAACCAAATCACACACAACAAAAAACAACAGCTATAATGTAACTCAGTCTCAAAACTGCAAGGGAATCCTCAGCACATGAAATCTCTCATTATTACTACTCCTAGCAACACACACCAATGTACAAAAAACACTTTGGAAGTCAGACTGCACGTATGATTCAGGCTGCAGAAAAATGAAGACTACCAAAAACAAGCTAATTATTAATTCCTTATATCTGCACTCTATCTTCATTCTGAGTTTTTGTTTTGTTAGGTTTTTGGACATGGGAACAAATGACGATTCACATACCATTTGGCCATTTTCCTTCTCTTTCTAGGATTCAGAACAGCACTGCCCTCCTGCTTTTCAGTCACTGGAGCTTCCCTAAGCATCTGGAAAGATTATCTATGTACTGCAAATATTATCAGACTATCATTTGCTGAACTAGAAGCTACAAAAGTAAAAAAACCACTTTAAAAAAGCCAAAATTCTCACAAATGGCTGTAAAATGCATACCTCTCCTTTTCCTCCTCATCATCACTTTCATATTCTGATTCATCTCCACTAGATAGTTGCTCTTCTTCCTCGTCAGGCAAAGGAGGCTCTTCAGGAGGCAGAGGTGGGACTGGGGGAGGTGGCACAGGCACTGATAAATACTCTTCATACTAATTAAGGGGAAAAAGTTTTAAAAAGGTAATTAAACATTTTTTCCTCTCCATAATAAAAATAGCCAAATCACTAAATCGGAAGATGACAAGAAGCAGGGTTTTTTAAAGTATGTTTTTAGGGATCTAGATACTACTTTGCTAAGCTACATCATTAATGAAAACTTGCCACAAGAAAGTGTAACATTGAATGTTCTCATTCTAACTTGAGGAGTTTAAAACAAAAAAGCAACCACAGCCCTGGGTTTTTACTTTGCATTCAGCTTTAAGGGCTTTCCTGAGAAGAATATGGTCAAAACATACGGTAAGCGGCCTAAGCTCCCAAGCCATCTCAGTTTCTACACTGAACCTATCCAAGCTACAGTTCTATTTCTGTAAGGAGAGAGGATTTCATGAAATGAATCTTTTTTTTCACCGAGACTGCAATAAACACATATTAGGAATTCCCTATGTAAAAAATCACCTCCAGCCTCACTTTCAACAGTCTTAACTACCCTTAACAGCTACTTCTTTGCACCATCAGTTCCATTAGGCACTGATGCCTTCTGGTTTTAGAAATGCTGTGCCCTTTAGAAACTGCTCCAAGAATTCTGAGGTTTCTCACCTTACTACTCTTTTTCGCGTGACCATTAAATTCACAGTGCTTAACCTGTCCCAATACCAGGCAACAAATAAAATTATTCCCAGAACATCAGTGTGAATTCACTTATTTGACAGACTTATTTCATAGTTTTCTTTACCAGTCAGCTTCCCTCTTATTAGAAGCAAGTGTTTTGTTAGGGCAAACACCAAGTGCAGTGGAGCACAACTTCACTATATTCAAATACTGTAGACAGCACTACTCATTTAAGTCCTCACTTGCTCTGTCTACTGCTGGCAGTCAAACTACTTTATCACTGCAACAGACAACTCAGACCACAGAGCTGGTATTTCTATTTCCCTTCAGAAAGAGCTCCCCATAAGCCTCTGTCAGTTTCCCTCAGCCCTGCCTCATTGAAAAAACATCCTGGAGACAGAGCAAGTAAAGTACAAAAGTGTTGTATGATCTCCCTATCAATCTGAATCTAATCAGAACTCCAAACAAACACACAAATAAAAGAACTTAGTACATCTTCGTAAGGCAATGGGCTAATGGTATTCTTTATTTCCTGCGTCAGTAATATGATGTTATAACCTCCCTCTTCTTTTTTTTTAATATCCAACAGCTTGACATATTCCAGTGCTGCTGTCATACGGCCATATTTCTTTGTTGTAAGTACAGTGAAAAAGATTTCTTTATAAGATTAACATGTGCATCTTACGCAATGAAATGCAGCAGTATTTGCTATCCTCTAGAGATTTCTCCAACTTTTAGAAGTTTGAACTTAGATCTCCCACCATGTTGCTAACATTTTAAATTGTGAATCCATTTTACAGTACTTAAAACATATATTTAAAAAAAGTTACCATGGGAGGGCGAGCAGTAATTGGTCCAAAAGGTGGAGGAAGATTCATTTTATTCATAAGATGAAGTACCTGAAATTATGCAAGATAAGTAAGATTTCCTTCAAATAAATAAATACCTAAATATACAAATGAAAATAGTTCCTTGCTAGGTATCATAGCTGATAACTTTTTGCATAGTTTTAACGAAGACATAACTACATTGGTTATTAAACAATGTGAAAGTCTGCACTGGAGATCCAACACTAATAGCAAATATCCCAAACACCCTAAAAAGGCTAATAAAAAAAAGTAAAGTATCTTCTCAGAACGAAATTTCAAGTACCCAGTTCACATCTAATTAGGAAGATCATAGCCAATTAAGTCTTCAGTATTAATGAAATCTTATTTTCTCAACATAATAAAAACTTAACATTTTAACAGTATCACAGCAAAGCTAACTTAGTATTTACTATGACAAAAATTATTTCTGTAGATAACTAAAAGAGGAAAAAGGAGATGTTCTTATTTTTATACTTTTTTTTTTTTGCCATTTTCCACTTACCTGGACGTAAAATTTGGGCACACTTGCCAAGGCGTTTGCTATATTTGCTAGAATTGTACTTGAAGGTGGTGGATACAAGTATTTAAGGCAAGAATTGATGGGAAAGGTGAGGCTGAGGAAAAAAAGATGAAAACCAAGACATCTTAGCACCACTGCCACTATGACTGATAACAATTGATGATTACTAGAGGTTTAAGTATTCATTACATCTGAAGTATCACTGAAATATTGTTTTCCCTTGAACAGTTTGGGGCCACTTACATCATGTCTCTAACATCAGGGAATAGTCCCCTAAGGCATGACACACTTACTGGGATGGGCACAAGGAAAGTACCAACACATGCAGAAAGCCTACAGCATACAGAAACAATCAACATGTCCAAAACCAAAACCACAGCATAGCATGCTGTACAACCATCATAAATTAAATGCTCAAAGTGCTAGATTTACTAGACCACAAATAAATTTATTCTTCATGTATGTAAAAATGCAAATGGGGGAAAAATGAACAAGAAACATCTGGAAAGACAGAAGTTAACAGTATTCTGTTGTTAACACTGGAACAACCTACCCAGTCCTCACGCTCCTCCTGAGAAAGCAATGTATAGTGCTAGAAGGCTATTCTGCAGCCCACAACTTCACAGCTCAAAACACCAGACACTATGAGGGTTCTAAACTTGAAGAACTGAAATGTCATTTTTATGGCAATTACTATAGATATGCATGTGGAAAAGCAGTATGGTATGAAACAGAACACTGCATAACACTTCCTTCGAAATGAACTGTAACAGAATAAAATAATTAAGACAAAAAAAACCACACTAACCCATGGTTGGGTGCAATTCCATTCTCTATTTTAACACAGCTTGGTTCTTTCTTCTCTTCTTCTTTCACTGGTTCTTCTGAACTGAAAATTAATTTAGCATTATTTAAACGGGGCAAAATTTAAGTGCCTAACATATGCAATATGTTTAACCTCATCTATTTAAAATAAAATAAATATATGTCTTTTATCAAAGACATTATTAATTCTTAAGAATTAATGCATGTGGATAATTATAGTAGCCAGACTAAAATAAATCTTTATTCAGATTTAAGTAACTATCCCTGTATTCAAACACTCCTGACCTAAATCTACTCACAGGAAAAGAACTAAAATTATTTCATGTTACTCTCTGTTCAGAGACTGTAAAAAATCAAAGGTATTAAATAATGGTTTTGTTAATATTCAGAATGGAATAAATAACTTAAAACCTTGGTAGTTGATTTTAATTAAAGACTACCACATAGTTTCTATCACTTAGTTACATATTACTCAGGTAAACTTGAAGCCTAACTATGCAACTTAATTTTTTAATTAAGTATTTGACAGACAATTGAAATCCAAACTATCGCAGTTCTTGGTCACAGTAGCATTCAGATGCATTAATTTATTTTTATTTTTAAATATTACATATCCTTTAATTATTTGAAGAGAGACTTGGATGGTTTTATGTTTGTTCTCCTCACGCTTCAAGCTAGATAGATGCTAATCAGTTCCAGCTTAGAAGCCAGTGGCTATAATAGTACAGTCTTACAGTTATCCTAGGTGTCAATCCTGCCTGACTCTTGATTAGATTAGAAAGAAAACAGTGCATGCAATGCTTTCCTGGTCTTAACAGCAAAAGACAAGTATAATCCTGACACACACCAAAAAAAGTAGAATAGTCTTTTTTTAAACACAGGGAACCTGTGCAACAGAGGTCAGCTTACACACATTGGAGTCTTGCTCTGTAAATGAGAACAAACAGGACCATCTGCTGATTAAAGATATTTATAACTACAGGAATAAAGATGGGAATTATTTCATGATGATACTGAATGAAACAATACTAATGAGAGGAATGTAGCCACTTATCTGTAAAACTGAACCTCCTTGTTAACACTTCTAAATGGTTACAATTTATCCTTTGACTCAACAGTAAAGTATCATAATACAGAATTTCCTTTCCTTGACCACAAACATAGAAACTAAATTATAATGCACATACCTTTTACAATTCTCTGAGACAGAAGGCTGGCTAAGTACCTGCACACTATCTTGCTCCTTCGCAAATTCAACAACTAAGGTGTGACCTAAAAGTTTCAGCTGATGCAGTCTTGACAAAGCCTTCAAATAATTATAACGGAGAAAATAAAGAAAGTGAAGAGGAAAAACATGAGAATTACTTCAAAGTGTAACTGATTTTTCTTTGGTTTGTAAACTAGACAGACAAAGCAGTCCCAACTGCTTTGTGTGAAGTGTGGGCCACTAGAGACAGAGGTGGTTCTGCACCTGCCTTCACAGCCCTGCTTTCAGCAGCCTCTTTTGGGTTAGCAGAAAGGAAAAAGATGAGGCTGCACAGCTAGAACCATTGCAGAGACTTAGGTCATCGGAACACAGTAGCAGGACTGCAGCCTTAACAAAGTCCACTAGTAACAGCTGGGAATTTTGAAATCAAGATTCTGAACAGTGACACTAGGAGCTCTAGCATTTTGCAAGTCCAGATCCTCATAGGTTGCTAACAACTGACACAAAGCAACCTAAATTCAACATTGTTCAACTTGTGTAGTCTTTGTAACTTTTTGAGCAGTACTTTACAGCACGGCCTAAAAAAAAAAAAAACACAACAGAGCATAATAGAGAAATTCAGGACACAAGCTTTTTACTAGATTCATATTTTAAAAGTATTATTAGTATCATCTTTTCAGCATTCATGTCCTACATTAACATAGTAGTTTTCTTTTTCTTGTAAAAGCTGGGCATTCGAGGCAGTCTTGAATTCAGTACATCAGTATGTCTGAATTTTATGGCAAATATGCAATTAAGCAGGAGACAAGTAAATTACATTTGATTTATAGTTCATACATAAACTTGCACACACACTCGGTGGGGCTCTGATCAGTCTCAATTCATGTAAGTTTGCCATGCTCTAAGTGACAGGTTGGAGCAAATTACTTTCACAAGCCACTTCCAACCCACCTTTCTTATGACTCTACAGAAGTGTTCATTTTATCAAATCCCTCAAGTACCTACTGAAACAGAACTGTAATATTACATTGCTCTGCATTTTTTTCCCCAACACCGAGTACTAGATGACGTGTAAAATATTTAGAGAACAACTGGCAATTGAGAAAAGTGCTTTGCTAAAACATTCAAAACCCAATACAAACCTTCACAGCTGCATTTTCACTGGGAAAGGTAGCAAAAGCAGTATGTTTCTAGAAAATAAACAAAACAAAAATTGTCAAGATAGGAACTCAGCAGTTTGAGAAATACAGGAAAACAGTATTTCTTTTCTAGTGAACAAAACCCATCCTATACTGCAAGAAAGAACATATCAATAAAATAGTTTAATCCTCTTCTCAAAAAAAGGAAATTTATTTCAGCACCTCTCAGCAGAAGATTTTCATCAAAGCAACCCCTAAAAGTAGTACTTTTCCCGCTACACAAGTCATAACTATTGTAGTGCTATGAAAGTTCAGAAGGTTTCTAACTAATATTTTCTCTTACTTTCTAAGTTAGACCAAATCCTCACAGAATACATAGTTCATCTTACACTTCAATTTGTTTTAACAAACTTTGTTACTTCATTTTGCCACCACATGATTTGGTATTAAAACCCCAAAACATAACACTTTTATAAGAGTAGCTAACAGGAAAATCATTGTAATGAAGTCTGTATTTTTAATATCCTATAAAAGAAAGCATGGCCCTGACACGGGATGTGGACATAATTTATCCGCAGTAATCCAAGGCTCTTTCCAAACAGCATCTGTTGCCTGACAGACGTTCCCACGTTTTCATAATTTTGAGAAAGAAAAATAAAAATTTCAAGAGACAGACCTGTGAAACTGCATCCCAACACCTACCAACAGACCCTCCCACATTGCTTTTCCACAGCCTTACTCCTAACGACAGGCAAGGCCAAAGCTGCGGCCAAGGGCACGGAACGGGCAGGCAGCGGGGGACGGGCCCCCGTGTCAGACACCTCCCGACCGCTCCCCTCGGCCCGGCGGTGCATTCCCGCCCGCGGGGCCACCGCGCCGCAGCGCGCTCCGGCCCGCCCGGGGACAAGGAAGAACGCTGACCCTGCGGCCACCTCGCGCTCCTGGGGGGCGACAAACGGCCCAGGCCAGCGGCAAGTCTCTCCTCCCGTCCCACCGCCCGGAGCCTCCTCAGGTCCCGGCCCTCACCAGCCGCCCGTGGTCCGACAGGACGCGCACGGACACCGCCCCGAAGTGCTTCAACAGATCCTCCTTCTCTGCCGCCGTCAGCTCAGCGGGCAGGTGCCGCACCAGCAGCGTCCGGCCCCGCCGCCGCGCCACGCCGGGGTGAGGCGGGACGCCGGGGTGAGGCGGGACGACCCCCAGCCCCGGACAGGCTGCCCGTGTCTCCTCACAGCCCGGCGCCGCCATGGCAGCCCGCCGAACCCGCGCGACTGCCGCGAGCACCCGGAAGCAAAAGCACAAATCTCGCGAGAGTTCAGGCAGCCTCTTGGGCCTCAAGTCTCGCGAGACTGGCGGGCTTGAGGGATGGGGTGTCTGGGCTGGGAAGTGCGCGCGCAGGCGGCGGGTGCGCGCCCGTCTGTCAGCGGTTTTGCGCCAGCTCACTGGCTAAATTGTAACAAGTTTTATTGCTTTCAAAATACCATTCTCATAAGCATTTAGCTCAAGAGGCTTCTCTTTTCAACTTGCCACTTCACCTGAACAGCAAGATCTTTTTGGTGGACCTTAACATGCTGCTTCGGGGTAGCAGCTGCTGAGTGGCAAAGGCAAGCAGCAGGGGTGAGGCACAGCCCTAGTTACAACCTGTAGTCGTGGGCCTGAGGGGGATTCTGCAGCGTGAGCAGTGAGCACAGAGGCAGTCACCAGCCAGCTGCTATCCAACCTAGACAGAATAATCCAGAGCCAGGTGCTTTTTCTGAGGCCACAGGCCATGAACTCAAAAGGGGGAAAAGTAATCTCCACACATGACTGCTGAAATCTCAGGTTTTACCGTATCTAATTAGCCATTTGCTGGCTGGCAGATCCACCACCTGCCTGTATCCCCATTGCCATGGGCTCTGGGCCTGACAGAGCCACAGTGCCTGGTGCCACTGGGCAGAGCCTGCGGGACCTGCCCTGCCCCTAGGCAGCAGACTCCTGAGTGACACCCAGGGGCTGGGACTGCCAGGGTGCACCGAGACCAGCCTCAGAGAAAACATGTTCTGTAGCCTGTGCAGCGTACCTGGTGAATAGGGAATGTTTATTGAATCTTTCAACAGAACAAATAAGTCCTTCAGTCCATAAAGTCCTCAAGACCGCTGCTTTTCCTTGAAGAGTCATGATGGACCTGATGCTGTACGGCAGTACACTTGAAGGCTCTTGGGCCGTGCTCATTTGGTGACTGAACATTGATAATTTGGGGAAAGATCTGGCCATCATGGGTGGTCACAGTGGTCTCACTGGGTAGATCAGATGACAGTCCAAGTTCATCCAGATGGGCTTGGGAAGGAGTTGAGAAAAAAGACTATGGAAACACAGGATGTTCAAGAACTATCTCGGAGAAAAGCAGCAATTTAGCAACAATTTCTTACAGAATCCATTACTGCTTTTTTCGTTGTTGTCATTTGTATAAGCTAGGAAATATCTATGAACTTGGAAACAGGTGGAAGAATTGGCACAGTATGCAAATATGACAGTGTTCTTTCTCTCTTGATGATACCAGTGGTACTGGGTTTTTTTCTGAGCCTATTGAACTTTAGAAGTAACACCATCCAGCCTAGTAAGTTCCATGTGTGCCTGTCATTTGTATAAAGTCTAGACTTCATGGGATATGCTAGTCAACATGCAATTGCAGCAGATGGGAGCATCAGGATTGCAAAAGCAAGGCTGTGGTGGCTTTGCTGCTGCATCCTGTTTAAATTAGCCTGACTTTTAGTTCACTCCTTGCTAATGACATAGGAGAACTTTTTATGCAGCAGGTCTCTGAAACTTATAGGCAAAACGAACTTCTCTGTTTCCCTTATACCTCTCTGGTACATTCCAATTATTAATCTGCACATCAGTCACCAGATGGTGAAATAATGATATAACTTCAAATATGTTTTTCCCTCAGAACTAGGAAACACTGTTCTCAATTCCAATCAGAGTAGGCTGAGAAAAACATGTATTTTCTTAGTGACATTGGACACTAAAGTGACAAGACCAATTTCACTGGAAACCACCCTAATATCTCATGGTTGTTCAACCCACCTCTCCTTCTCAGCACAAGATCCTCATCAAAGAAAGATATTTTTTTTTTAAAGTCTGGTCACCCTGTTGGACCAGTGAACTGAAGCTGAACATCCCTAGAGCAGAAGTTTAACATAGTATCATGCAAGTCAGGGCGATACAAATGCACAGGATTTTCTTCTCTAATATGCATAAAGAAAAAAATAAGAAAAAAAATTCCTTTCTCCCTCATCTTCACATTCAAAATGGTGACTAATTAATTTTTTTATTATTATTTTTCTTTTCCAAGATGTTAAATTTGGAGATACTCAAACAACACAAGTGCATCATGTTTTGTTGAAATTCTAGGTTTAGGGGTTCTTTGCTTACACAGAGGGAAATGTCAATGCAACTTCAAGTGTTTTAGTAATATCCCTATGAGTCAGAAATACAGACTCGATCAGGTTGGAGAGGATGGAGATCCTTATGTAGAGATCTCTAGTACAGGATCCTGCTCAAAGCAGGGTCAACACCGAATTCCAGCCACATCACTGGGGACTTTCTCCAGCCTAAGGCACTAAGAATGAAAGTTCTAAAGCCTCAACATACAAGGTTTTCTACTCATTAATTAACCTCCCAGTGATTCTTTTTTCCCTTTTATCCACTTGGAAGTGACTGTATAAATGTGTGGTAACTTAATGAAGACAAAATTCCAGATTCTCAATTAAAATCTTTTGAGTTGGTAAGGAGAACAATTTTGAAAAAGATCAAGAAAGCCAGCTTTGCAGAATATCCTGACATTTTGCACACCATTCATTACCCACCCCCTAAGGTTGACATTAGTGACATCAAATCAGCAGTAGCCAGGGGCAGATATAGTTGTCCAAAGTAACAGAAACCCAACTAAGCCTGTCCTTTACAGTTATTAATGGAAGTAGCAAATCTGTGATATATTGAAAATAAACTAGTTTATTTAAATTGATTTTAAAAGTATGTAAGGGTCCACTTGAAACAGTTCAGTTTACTTTTGGATGGTGTGAGTAGGGAGGCTCACAATTTTGTTGCATCCTTAGGGAAAGACGAGCTTTATTATGAAAGCAGCAATGCTACTGTTTCTTGGAACAATTAAGATGGACAAAGATTCTGTTAGATCATCATCCTGATAAAGTGAGACTAGAATGAGGATAAACATTGAAGAAAAGCTTCAGTGTGTGATTTCTAGACTTTGCTCTTATCATTATTGATTGTCTTTTTTTTTTTTTTTTTAATATACACCTCTAGGTATTTTCTGTTGTCTCCAGTGGATGTTCCACTTGACTGTACACAATCAAGCTCTAAGTGAGGAGATAAATAGCTGTGTTAGCAAGAAGATAAGCCCAAGGTAGTATTGCTTGTTTTACCTTGTCTACAAAATACTGTATAGCCATGTACTTAAATTACTTTCCAAGAGCAACCTAACAGTTTTGAACTCTCTTGCATGGCTAAGACCAGAAGGCCACCAGAAGCAGAGTTCTAAATAGCTCCCCAAACTGGTTGCATAGTCCACAGAATAAATAACACAGCATAATGGGGTCAAATTCTTTCATTAATGAAATTGCATGTTATAGTTAGCACTACAGAAAGACTGTACATTTGAATTTATTGACTCTTCTGGTTTTGCATTCAGCCTCTGCTGACACAAGAAAAAACCTTCGAATTACAACAGCAGCAGCTCCAAATAACCTTAATTCAAGTTCCTTCCCACTGAAAGAACAGTCAGAACTTTTAATATAATTTGAGAGGCTGTCAGAAAAGCTTTTTGAAAGAAAACAATCTCTTCACTAAAGGGAAGAAAAATTGCTTTCCTTGTTCTTTCTTGTTTTTTTGGTTTTTGTTTTGTTTGTGGTTTGTTTTGTTTTGTTTTGTTTTCTGCCTTTAATGAAGCGCTTGAAAGACTTTTGTTACTCTCCATATATTCTGTACATTACTCAAAGTGTGACAACTGGAACTCCAGTATCAGAATAAGGGAAGAGTTGTCCCTGCACACTGAGAAGCCTCAGCAGCAAGTTCTAATAATTTCTTTAACCTTTTAAACAAAGTTCACAGAGTTTGTTCTAACAGTGGTGCTTTTTTGCCTTTCTTTCCTTATGCAGTTAGGTTCTGGTTGCTTTTCCTCCAAGCCTTTGAATAAATTTATTTTAACAGCATCTGCACATTAAAGCGTGTCTTGCAGCATAAGAGTAAGAAACCATGTAGTGTAACACTTTATTATGAAGTGCTACTGTTAAAGTGAAGTGTCAATCAAAACAAATTACCTGTCACTCAATGTGTTGAGGGGAAGAACTACACGCTACATTTCATCTGTTTTCAAAGTCAGCTCTCAGGTAATACGTCTAATGGTAAGGCGATGGATTTCATATCTTAAAGCAAGTGTCAAGAACCTTTCAGGTGAAAGCATAAAATCTACCTCTACATAAGCTGAGAGCCTGCTTTTTTTACCCACAGGGTGTGAGGTTCAGGACCAATGTCTTATTGCATGTTATACTTCTGTGTAAGACAGTGTCTTTTCCACTAAATCAATACTTTATATGCAAGTACAACTTTGCTCTAGATCATTGGGCTATGGGGCTTCAGACATGCTGCTTTACATTGAGATGAAGAGCCTGGACACTCAGTTACACGCTGTCATTCCAGAAGCAGCTGATGTGTTACTTTCAGCAAGCTGTTTGACACTGAAAGATCTGGCAATTGCAATCTGCAATTTCTCTTCTTTCTGTTCCTCCTGCTCTGTGGAATGGTATCTGTAGCTATGTGAGAAATCGTTATAGGTGAAAAAAAAATATCTAGGGAAGGAAGAATCTTTGCTTTTCCTTAGAAAGAGGAATGTATAACAAGCAAATGGCTTATTCCACAGGAATATTTTAGTTCTCCATAGCTACAAATTTGGCATTTGTCAAAATTCCCTTTTTTACTCTCATCCTGGGTTTTTAATTCATATATTTTCTGCCTTACTTCAAAAAGTCATCAAAAGAGACTTGATTTAATGAAAGATTGTCTAGTATAGGGCGTTTATTACCTGTGAATCAGAATTAATACACCATAAAGGATTTGGTGACATCATTACTCTGACTTCAGTGTTAGAAGTGTCTAGTGATTAATATTTGTATGCCGAGTATTTGGCACGAGACATTCAAAGCTATACATAAATTGCATTGCATTCCATTTGTATGTTGATATGTGGATTTTCTCAAAATACCAAAAATGTTGACCTGTTCAGCATTAGCTGTACTTTAGGGTGATATATGTTGACTTTGCTGTTTCTGCAATTGCATCCTTTAAAGCAGAACTTCTCAGTTTGTGGACCATGGCACAGCATAGATTCCATCAACTGGCGGATAAGTAAATAGATTTCCTCTATGGAAAGGCAGGAGTACCTCATGGGAAAATAAACCATGTAGTTCTCAAAGATGCCTTCATCACAAGTCTCTCTGTCAAACCTTATCCAATGCTAGGGTTCTCAGCCTTATTCTTGGGACTAGTGTTGAAGAAAGACTAATATAACTTCAAAGTACAGGTTCCATCTTAGCTCTCAAACTCCATATGCAACAGCTGATCTGTAACTATACAGTGACTTGCAGAACTGTGTAATGTGCAGCCAGGACTTGATTGACTGGTTTTCTGAGTGAAGTCTGCTTTTACTTTTGCGCAATAGATTAAAAATATAGGTTACAAATACTGTGTAGCACTCCAGTTTCTATAAAGCAGCTACAACCACTATGGTGTGTTTGCATACAATTACAGACAAATTGAAAGGTTGATAAGAAGGTCTCCATACACCTCATTGATTTCAAGGCCTCTTGTCATACTAGGCCTGTATTTCTGCATTAGAGTGGTAAATATTTCGTTCTATACAGAATGACTACTTGTTACTACAGTTTATATAAAATCTCTTTCTCAGTAGAGAGGTAAACAAAAGTAAATGAAATTAGGCATAGCCACCTGATAAGAAAAATCAATTAACATCTAAACAAGTTAAGATAAAGCTCCAGACAGGTCTAAGTGGATTCAAGCAAAGCAAGTCTGATGTGCCTCAGTCCTGAGGCTTTGCAAACTCTGAAACCCTGTAGCTCATTATTAGTAATGTCAATACTGTATTTATTGGCCTACAGGGTAACATCCTCTATTACCAGGTCATTATTGCAATAACAAATCTGTAGATCAAAATTATAGGAGGTAAAGGTGGCATTACATGTTTTTCAGATTCACTTCCCAAAAATATTTTTTCTGACAAATTTCTTGTGAGCTAGAGAAGGCTAGCAAGGCATTTTTTAAGTTTTAGAAGCCTCAGGACAAAGTGTTTTAATTATTAACGTCATAAAGAAAACTACAAGAGCAGCTTTGAGATATAAAACGCAAAACTGATGGGGAAAATCTGATTATCATGGTGGTAGTTCTATAACTTTCTTCATATTAATATGAATAGTGTAGTGTAACAAAATAGCCTTAGAAATAAGGTCACAGAGGACCAGGATACCGCTGACAATATCTGTGACTGTTAGCATCCTGTATAGATATTACAGAAGCTTCAGGCATGGACAAGAGCTGTATTTTTTTAGGTACCATGTAAGCATATATATAAGCTCAAAGAGACTGCAAAATGATTGCTAAATGCCATTTATTTGACTTGTACATTTTGTGGAGGATTTTAGTTCCATTCGGAGTATATCTGAATACAGTTAAAGAAAAAGCAAGCAAGAGTACATGTCTCTGTTAGTGTGCTTTATTAAATTTCTGTGAAAAGAAAAGGGAAATTAGCCCTTTTAAAAGCCCTAAATCAGTTCGCTGCTTTCCTGGCTTTTGCCTACAATGCTCCCTGAAGTGTAAGGAGCCATTTTCTTCATGCTTTTGATTGTTTTTATTTGAATAAACAGATGAAACAATGGATAATTCACTTAGAGTTCTGCTTTTCGTATTTGGCCACTAGATGATGCTGTGACTCAGTTGCAGATGATACTGTGCTGTTAACATTTTGTTGTTATTCTTTCATTTTATACAGCTGCAGCATTTTCTTATATGAAAAAATGTTATTTTCTTTCTTGTTCTTACATGCATTGTAGCTGTTACTGGATATATACTAATTATATTTTACACAAACCCGTGTAGATCACGTCTTAGCAGTAGCTCTTTCTTCTAGTACTGAAAACATCACTATTCTAGGAGATGTACATATATATATTCTCCATATATGCAGATGCATGGTCCTTTGAGTAAAGATTTTTGCAGAAATTCGAAAGTATACTGAGAAGAGATTTGATACATTTAATTCAGATTTATATTTCATTCTGTTTGTGTCTCCCATGTCATTAGTTAGAATGGTCCTTTTAGTTTCAGTTTATTCTTTTTTCCTATGCTGTCACTGCATCTAGAATTAAGAGTGACATTTCTATTTTGCAAATATTGTTAAAAAAATGAGATTATCTTACTTATTTCCATAGGCATTACTTCTGATTTCTGTTGCCATAAGGCATTTCCCCTTTGTATATCAAAAAGTGTGGTGTTTCGATCCTCACTGTTGGGTCTCTATAGCCAAGAGCTCCATTAGACTTTCAAAGATGACACCATTTTACTGATGGTCTCCTCAAAGTGATTTCAGAATAACATAATTCTTTCACGTGAGCTAATTGTTTTTCACCATTTGTCATTTCTGTGAACCCCTACAAAAAACACTTTTTAATTTGTTCAGTAATTCTTTAATCTTCTTATGGGAAATGTTAACCACAATAAGGTTAAATTCATTGCAGCAGACAAAACATACATACTCAACTAGCTGCCTCCTGTATAAGTGTTAAAGGCACAGCTCCATTCAGGTGATCCCCATATGTCAAAACCAGTGCAGGAATGAAAACAGGTTATACAATTCAGAAAGCCTGTAAGCTAGGTCAGTTCCAGCATAAAAGAGGTTTGGAACTAGCCTAATATTGGTCAGCCTTTCACACTTTCAGGCATGAATGTAGTATACTTCCACCAGTCAGAGATCTGGGTCCTGTTTTCAATTTGTAAGCAAGGAAACTACACTCTTTGAGCAATAAGTAGTATGTAAAGTCTATTTTGCCCTCACTGAAATAGCATCTGCTGGTTGCACTGGGGTCTAGTCAGGAAATGACCACATTGTACTGCAATGCCAGCTTCACTGTGACATTATCTCCACAGCAGGCTCTGAGTTGAGGTATATTCAACATTCATTTTAAAAGTGAGCTTCTTTTTCGCAAAGTCGTTAACGATTGTACTGGACCTGAGCTCCTGTCGCATAAGTGTGCTGAATCTTGTTTTGGTGCATGTTTCTACTAAATTACTTGGAGGTAGGTTCATGTAAAGGACAGCAAGTTGTAGTAGTTATGCTAAATATATAGGATATTCCTCTTTATACTTCCAGGTATAAGCTCACTGGTACCTTCAAAGACACCTAAGATTGCCTTCAAAAAAGTCCTTATATACTTATATAGGCAACAAATACATGAAGTAGAAGTCCTTAAGTGAAATATTCGCCAATAAAATTTGTTGAAAATTCTGTGCCACTGGAATGACAGTGTTAGGGACCTCGAATCTACAGAGTATGCTTACACACTTGCAGTGTGCATGCAATAACACTTTCTAACGAGACAGCATGACAGAGCTGTCATAAGGCTTTCTTCTGGCTTAAGTGGAAGCCAGTCTTACATTCTAGAGAATGACAAAGCCACTTGTTTTTCTTTTTCCACTCCGTGACTGGGAAGCTTAGACCCGTATTTCACTGGTGGTCCCACTGATATCCAGGTAC
Organism: Nesoenas mayeri; assembly: GCF_963082525.1. NCBI lineage: Eukaryota > Metazoa > Chordata > Aves > Columbiformes > Columbidae > Nesoenas > Nesoenas mayeri. The sequence continues at coordinate 14,926,063 of NC_137554.1, read as the reverse complement.
TGCATGAAGTATTTATTCAGTATTAGTGAGGATATCAGCATTACAACTGGACTTTACCTGGTCTTAAAACTATTGATGTACAACTGTAAGGTTTGAAACTGTTACAAAAGGCTTCATCACCAGAATTTCCATTCAAATAAATCTATGTATTTCGCAGACCCGGAAGAGTCTTGGGTTGTAACACACTCCTATTTGGTTTAAGAGTGACTTTTTTTTTTACCTTTTTTTTTATATTTTTCTTTGTGTTTCAACTCTGTTTTTAGATGCTAGTAGGTGTATATGTTTCTAGTCTGGCAGAACTTTATTGGTCAGAAAAAGCCTCCCTGCTGCCAAAACAATTTTCTTTGATAACTTTAACAAGTCATCTGGAGATTTATTGACTTGAATTACAGCAGCTCACTTGTTACTAAGGCTTTGTGTAAATCACAGAAGAGGATGACAGATTTCATATAGGAATATAGTGGATTTCAGCCATTAATATTAGATGTGTACATTTACTTTATGTATTAATACCAAAGTCAGCCTGAGATTGGAGTCAGGTCATGTTTAAAGGGAGGAACAGAGAAGAATGAGAGAACACTATCTTAAGCCAAACTGCAAAACATAAGGAATATTCAGTAGTGGTTAAATTCCTTCCAGTGTAGTGTCTATAAAAGTTCTTTTGCAGCTCTGCTTCATTTAAGACACAGCTATAAAAGGCCGTAATTCCCTCTAGGTTCTTCTCCTTGTACCCTAATTAGAATTTTTATCCAGTGCGTTATTGTTCTGACTCTACTGAATAAGAGCTTGACTGTTGTGGAAGGCTTTCAAGTACACACTCTCCTAAGTACGCTTGTTTTTTTCTGACTTTTAGAAAGCCTTTTTTTTTTACATGTATGATGATATTAAAGTATTAATTCTCCCCTTGAGACAAACATTTCTTTTACTTTTTGCACAATAGCTGAAAAAGCTATAGGGCTAACAAAGCATTTTATACATTTAGAACAATAATTTTGTAGTGCAACTTTGATAAATCTGTGCAGCAAAGCATCACAATGCCTTCATCTGTATGCTTTCAGAATGAGCTGTCAGAGGTCTTCAAGTGAAAGATCATTGTCTTACTAGACCTTTTTTCCTATAAGTTTAATAATTTTCAGACCAAGCTACCTCAGGCTAAGACCATTCCCTGCAGTTTCACTGAACCCTAGTAGTTGCAGGAAGTGTCACCCATGGATTGCTCACTTTGCCAAAAGCTTCTACATGCCTGGTGCTGAGCACTCTGCCTCAAGGACAGCACTTCAAGTAGAAGCTGTAAGCACATCAGTCTCATTAATTACTGGCTGGATTGAGGTCTAAGTATTCAATATAGTTGAAACTTGAAACGCATGGGTCAAACTGCAATTTAAATATGCTACACATTGAAGGAGAACACACATATGGCATACCCTGGTCTAGATGACCATAGGAATTTCCTACTCCTAGTTCCTTACCTTAGGAAGAAGAAAGGATAGACTGCCTTATTGAATACTAAAGTAGCATTTGTGTCAGCTGTAGAGAGACAGCAGTGAAATGGCATGGTGGAACAAACAGGAACAAGGCACTGTCAAACACAGCCTTGGGAGCACAGCAGTTAGGAGGTCATGAAAATAGCTATTTTGACTATCAGAATGATAGTGGGAAGAGATTTGTAACTGTAAAGGTGTTGGCTGCTGTGGTTTGATTCCTGTCATAATCATAGAAGAAGATTTTGTACTGAAGTAATACCTAGCACTCTCCATCTCTTCACATAGTGGAAGAAAATATTGTCAGGGAAGTGAAAGGGCCATGGTATGGAAGGAATGGGAAAAAACGGTCTTTGATGTTCTTACATGACTTGTTCAGATGGAATCTTTCCATTGCTTTCATTTCTGTATTCTAGTAACAATTTATATCCCCTTTTTCTTTAGATGACATTTTTTTAGTCTGTTGTGAAATAGCTTATTTCCCTGAACCTGCATTGGCTGGGATTGTACTCTTTTTAAATTTTTCCTTGCAGTGGTTTATGCTGCTTCGTCATGGTGGCCACTGAGACATGCATAATCCTAAATTTTCTGTAGTATTTTCATCTTCTTATGGATCTTCCTTATAGTAAAGCTACTTTCTGTTAAATATCTTTTTTGTAGTTTAAGAGACAGATTATTAGGCTTTTCATTTTGTGTCAAACTGTGTTAACCAAGAGCTCAGGTGGTTAACATTTTCAGCAGTCATCCATGGGTAGCTGCATGTTGCTAACTTCTTCAAGCTTCTCATTATAATTGTGTGCCCTCTCAAAGGCCAATAACAAACACAATACCATATGTATGAATCAATTAGACTTTCAAATGGATGTAAGGTTTGACAGCTGTTAAACATTACTGTTGTTTGGTGTCTGCTATAATTAAAATTGTAAAACATACCCATCTTGAAGACATATTTTTGAGCTTTGAACTGTAGTTCTCAAACCATTTATTGTGAGATAAATGGATCATTTAATATAGTAAAATACATTTACTTGCAACTTCTTAAATGCAGCACTGGTCTGGCCACCTGAATGCACCTGGTGGAGGCAAAAATAGATAGAACTGGGGAATGGGGTGGAGTGGATACATATTAGACTGAGCCCAGTTTGGCAAAAGGGTCATGTCATCTGCATGAACTGAAGAGTTGTTGGGCAGGCAGCTTTAGAGAGATGTTTTCTGTGCAAGGGAAATTTTTCTGGTTCAGAAGAAGATATTTTCTACTTGAGTACTGAAATCGGCATGTTTGGGTATTTCAAGGATACTTGAAGTGGACCAACTGAAAAAGTTGCAGGTTACAGTAGGGAAATGGAACTGGTATTGTGTTGTTTGGTTATATAATATGCTTATATTTGAATGCTGTACAAATAACTCTTTGCCCCTTAATGATAATAGAGTAAAAAAATAACATGACTCTTAGTTAGTTATGGAATATGTCCGTTTTTCTAAGGATTATTCCATTTGATTTTTGTTTCAATCTGTTTTAAATTTCAAGCAACATTTGTTCTAAGAAAGATTAATTTAAACTGATGTAGCATAGCAAAGCTCCCAAGTAACGCTTCTGCTGTCAAGAAGTAATCTTACTTTCCTTTCCTTTCTATTTTATAGAATCTTGTAACATCAAAGCTAAATTTCTATTCAAAAATACTGTTACAAAAAGCTGGAACACCTCCAGGAAAACATGTTCTACTTCCCAAACTGACTTTGACAAATAAAAAGCTACAGTGACCTTGACATTTACAAACCCTTTAAAATGTACCGTCTACCCTTAGGATATAAAAATCCATTTTAGAACTAATTTTTACTTTAGGCACTAATAGGCACCACTCTAGCCAATTTAAAATGAATTTGGTGTTTAGCAAGAATGCTTCAAAGCATCCTAAAAAATGGGGCACATATCAAATGGCATTGAAATTAATATACTAGTGACTGAAACTGTATACAAGTGTAAGTTTTAGTCATCTGTTTTCTTCTGTGTCTTTCTTGTTTATGTTACCAGCATATCATTGAAAGCTGAAGACTTCTCTCCTTGCTCGGGCAGTATTCCCACTGAGAGCACATAATGACAGTGGAACTGGACCTGAAATGTGTGAATCTAGGGCAAATATATTTCTTAATGGGGTTTGAGTCTGTATGGTAAAACTAGATTATTTAATTCTAAGTGGTCAGGCAGTTGGACTAGATGATTGTTGTAGGTCCTTTCCAACTGAAATACTATTCTATTCTATTCTATTCTATTCTATTCTATTCTATTCTATTCTATTCTATTCTATTCTATTCTGTTCTGTTCTGTTCTGTTCTGTTCTGTTCTGTTCTGTTCTGCAATCTTTATAAGTAGAAAGAATGTAAAAGTCATGGCACAACCCAGGTGTCTGATCTGTTCTTCATGCTGTTCTTCCATTAACTATGGACTGCCACGATGGTCCCCCAGGGAAAGTAGAAGACACTTTGGCTTTGCATCCTGTGTATTTGACAAATAGCAATAAAAACCAAAACCAGAACCAAAATAAATTCTTCATCCAGATCCTAGAAAACAGATCACTGCACCTTACACAAGAATAAACTGAGAAACTGCCTCTTGTGCCTGAAATCCTGTAGTCCCTTTTATAAAGGCAGATAAAGAGCACTAAAGTTGTATGAACCAGAAGCACCTTAACAGGCACCGTAATTCAAAAATTGTGTTAAATAAATTATTTCAAACTCTAAACAGGACTAAGACCAATTTAGAATTGAAAAAGTGTTGAAAGCCCTAAGAGTTTTTCTCCAGGTTTCTGGGAGTGCCCAGATGATAGTCAGCCCCCCTGGCTGTTGTAGTCAAGGAGGTTACTGCAGTATAGTGTAAACCTGCCTTAAAACCAGCATGCTGATCACAGTAAGAAGTTATGTCACCTGAAATGGTGTTACAGCAGTCTCCTGATAAATGCTTTTCTGAGCACTTATAGAAGACTGAAGCAAAATATACTGTGTGCAGAATAACAAACTGAAAACTAGTGTGAGAATCAGACTTGGAAATCACTTATAATCCACATTTTTCATTCTTCAAGTAATTTTTCAAATCTGTGAAGTCATCATATAGTTTTGGTTTTGTGAATGAAATATTCTACACAAATTAGTGACATGCAACTGCCAGGAGAAAAATAGAAACTTCCTATGCAATCCAAAGCAGAGTAAAAGAACTGTTATAGCAAATTGTCTGGCTGGATCTCTTATGTTGAAAGGAGAGTTCCAGTGTAATATCTGGAAGTACTCTAGTGCAATTTAGATGATTGTTTTGGCAGGCTGGCAAGAAAGGATTGTAGTGTCATAATCAGCCAGAGCTGACTAATGCTGCTGTCAGAAGTGGCGTTCCCTCCCCTTCAGCCACATGTTCTGTTGTCTCCCCTGTGCTGGCAGACTGCTGGTACCATCATACCACTGGATATTTCTGCCTGCTGATCTGGCTGAAAGCTAACCCAACAAGACCAGAATTGTTTAACTTTAGACATGCGCCTGAGATGCTTCTGCTATGAAAAAAAGCTTCCCTGTCCAAGAAGAGATGTATAACCCCTCTCAGGGTAATGCAGACCATTTTAAGTTAGTAGTTTTTTTCTACATTGGCTTTAGATATCATAATGTTAGTCATTGCAAATAACCCCTAATATAGATAACTGTGAATATTAATATTTATTTTCATTTTGAATATGGTGTTTGCAGAGTGCCTAAGTGAGGTGTCTACATGTTAACAAGCAGATAGAACTCTTCTGAGATAAAATTATTCCATGTTAATGTTGTTTGTCCCTTGGCAGTTGTTTCAGTTTTCCATCAAAGTTGAACAGACAAATCATATGTTCTACTCCTGCTGTAAGCCTTTGCTTCTGCTCATGAAGAAGGATGATTATTTGGCCATTAATTGATAGAAATAATAGGTCATTGTGTATCAGAACTCCAAATGCCTTGAATGGCTTTTGGAGAAATAATTGGATAACTATGGGCAGCTACTTAGAGTATGTGAAAGAAAATGTATTTTGTTTCCAATTCATAAGTTTTCTACAATCCATTTAATCCGTCTGTTTTGAGCAGATGTCATGATATTATATTTTGAGGTGGTTTTGTTTGGGTTTGGGTTTTTGCTTGTTTGGGGTTTTTTTGTTTGTTGGCTTGGTTTGGTTTTGGTTTGTGGTTTTTGTTTGTTTTACATTGAGTAGGCCTCAGGATAGCAAACTAAAGGTTTCACTAATATTTTTACTGAAAAGTTTGCTATTCTAAGTATGTTAAACATTTTTCTTTCTTTTTTTTTTTTTTTTAGCTTTGAGTAGGCCTTAGGAATGCCAAATTAAAAGTTACCCTGATATTTTACCGAAAGTTTTCTAGTCTAAGTATGTGAACTTTTTCTCTTGTTTTTCCTTAAACATTAATAAAGGTCATATTGCTGCCTGCTGAATCAACTATAAATATTTCCTGTGAGTTGGATTTTATTTCCAAAGTTGCTGACATGACTTCTGTGTATGACTTTGTATCAGATGACCATCTGGGAGACATCTGTTAAACTGTAATATCTCCCAGACATGGAACATATCCTACAGTACAAATGTAAAAAGCTGAGGTAACCTTCTACCTCTGAACAACTGTTTTTTAATAAATAGCAATCAGTGAATAATAAAACACTGATCAAGTTGCTTGGATTCTATGCATAACTGTGGATAAGACCCACTTATGAATTTTGTGACCTGGTGTTTGATTACAGTAGACAATAGCTCAACATTTTTGTTGCAAATCTGTCTGAATTTCTTATAGCACTATGTCCCCCTACCTTGGAAAAAACTAAAAACAGTTCATGTTGTGTCCTTGCTTTCAGCCATCCCCACAGCCTTTAAGAGATTAATATTTCAGGAAGTGACCACATAGATTTTACCAAATATATTCAAATGTGTTTGCTGGCTCACTGGGTGTATTTTTACAAGCTATATTAGTCTCAGTGAAAAAAACAGAAACAAAACCAAAAATCTCTCAGAGCAGTGCATACACAATGTAAGCCAAAAAGCCCAGAAAATATCAGTGGAGATAGATGATCCATATCCATTAACGTTGAGTTTCAGAAAACTATCCAGTGAAAAAAAGTCTCTGTTAGCTTAATTTTTACTTGATGCCAGCACTCTCTATAGACAAATTTGTACCTTCCTATTATGAATCCGTTAATTTGGCTTGTTTTATTGTAGTACTATAAAAACGTCTAGTTGGAAAAACAGAAAAAGCTTACTATGCCGCAGACATTGTAAGGCTTAGAAGAAGCTGTATCTTTTAAATTCAAACAGTAGTTTTCAAGTTAAGAAAATGTGTATTTTCCTTGAGGAGTATATTGGTATAGCACATCTTATGACATTAGCTAGTTAGGAACAATCTTATCTCATTCATTAACATGGCATAATACATGGTCTTAATCCTTCACCACTGAAGAAGGGTAATTCCCAGTGAATATCACTGAACTAGAGTAATTGCCTGGTGTATTATACTGTGAAATAATTCTGTCATTGGCACTTAACACTATAGTTCTATGCAACAGCATGAATGGACTTGCAAACTGTAGAAGTTACCATTGAACAAAAAATTTTAGTAAGTATAATATGACAAGTTTACTTGGCTTAAAAATACAATATGGAAATGAGTTACAGGAATTTTTTTTTGTTTTTATGATATGATTATGTTTAAATAAAAAGGAATCCAAAATTAAGATCTTTCAAATAGCTTGATGTAGAAAAGTATATCTTTTATTACTTATATTGTACACACTACAAATTCATTCAATGAGAGAAATAAAAGTAATTCACAGAAGCCTAACAGTCAGTTAAGTAAAAATGGTGTAGTTCCTTATTATTTTCTACAGTAAAAGCTAATAGTACAGAAAATTAGAGAAAAGCAGGAGTCTAGAAAGCATTATGTCTCACGTTGGTGCTATATTACTAGAAAACAGAGGAACAGAAATAATTTGATTTCCAACTTTCTAATAAACTCTTCCACTTCCTGATTACTATTTAAATGGGAAGTGTGAGGACAAGAGTGTGAACATGATTAACCTTCAGAAGCAGTGCTGTAAAGTCCTGAGCATATACCAGACTGACCGTGCTGCAGATCTGCTAGGATTTTCTCAATTATCTTGGACAGCTGTGCTTTCCATGATCATTAGATTGTGCTAAGCCATTCTCCTGAAAAGTGTCTAGTATGGTCTGTACTTTTATAATTTAATTTTAAAACACTCAGAAAACGGTCTCTGTTTGCGTTCTTCAGCAAAAGCATGCTACAGCTAACATTTCATCAGAAGTAGTCTAGAATAGGTCTTCATCTTGCTTTAATACAGGACTGAATCATCATTGAACTTTGCTGCTTTTGCATCAAAAATACAATTAAACAATATTTTCTAGTTCGTCCAGGAAAAAAAGCTGGTTTTCCCTTCCTTTATGCTGCAGGCATCCAGAAATGACAGGATATTGGGTCTGTGGCCTTGCCTAAAGTAACATCACATCTGAGAGCTAAGGAAGGCATCAGGAAGCAGTTATCTGAGTGAAACCAGACAGAACAGATACCATGTTCTAAAATGTAGCATCAGCCAAAAAGTCTGTGAGGAAAGTTGTGTCTTGCTGATGCTTCTCTTTTGCTGACCAGGTATAGTGATAAAGACCAAAGATGTCTTGGCAATCTGGAAAGAGCTCCTGCAAATAACACTTATCCATCCAATCCAGAACAGTTGGTACTGAGACAAGTATCTAAATCTATCCACAGCAGAGTGGTCCAGTTCTGAGATTTCCCAGTGGTTTTCTCGATTAACAGTACGTCTCTGTTCTACTCACTGTAGAATCCTGTATTATTTGTTTGACTTCACTTATTCGTTCAGGTTCATTATCAGTTGATACCTGTGATATAATCTTTCACAAGAACATATACATGAGTCTTGTATATGGATGATTCATGTTCATCCATATTCACAAAGCTCAAAGCTTCTGCAGTTAAAACTGAGCTATAAAGTTTTAAGAGATAAAAGACATCCTGACACACTTATCATGATGCATTTCACACATGAGCATATCTGCAGTCATCTAAGCAGGTGACATGAAGGTGTTTTTATCTGCTCATTTTGTTTTGAAAAAAATAGCCGTTGTTTCACATTATGAATTTTTTCACTCTTTTATAGAGAAACATAGAGAAATGTTGTTATAATTTATATATTCCAGTTCCCTTTTATTAAGGCTCATATCACATACCCGTGATAGCAAGAGAACAGTCAGTCCCATTAGGACAAAGTGTAATATCTTCACATTTTGTGCTATTCAAGTCACTAGAGTAGGACTTTGAGAACAACAGAAAATAATTTTCCTGTCAAAATGACAAAAGAGAAATTAAATTTCTTTACCTAGAGTATTTGGACTGACAAGCTGTCAGAAGTGGTTTTCCTGATCCAAAACTGAAAGGCTTATAAACCACAGAAGGAGAAAAGAATCTTTGAATTTTCTGACCATGAATGACCTCTTTCTCAGTGATTTTTGGTAGCATCAAATCAGGACATAAACAACTGCATTCATTATGATGAACCAAAATTTCTCATTTTAACACTTCTTAGCAAATTTATTACAGTCCTAATCTTCCTATAATTGACATGGCTTTACTGCATCTGATGATATTCATATTGAAGTCAGTAGATTTCCAATTAATACAGTGTATAGATAGATTCATGTAAGTAAAATGTTGGTAAATGAGCTTTCCCTTTCTTCCATGTACAAAATGTCATCACATTGGAAATATGCTTGGAATTAGGCATGTTTCCACTGAAATATATCGTCTTTATTTTTTTATGCCTGCATAACTTTAGGCATTTGTCCTGGTTTTATCTGGGATAGAGTTAATTTTCTTCCTAGTAGCTGTCATAGTGTTGTGTTTCGTATTTACTATGATGTGATGATAACACACTGGTGTTTTACTTGTTGCTAAGCAGTGCTCACACTAAATCAGGGACTTTTTAGCTTCCCATACTACCCCTCCAGCAAGGAGGCTGGGAATGCACAAGGAGTTGGGAGGGGACACGGCTGGGACAGCTGACCCCAACTGACCAAAGGGATGGTCCATACCATATGATATCATGCTCAGTATATAAACTAGGGGAAAAGTTAGCCAGAGAGCCGCTGCTCAGGAACTGGCTGGGCATCGGTCAGTGAGTGGTGAGCAATTACATTGTATGGTTTTGTTTGTTGTTGTTGTTTTTCCCTTTCTGTCTTATTAAACTTTCTCTTAACCCATGAGTTTTACCTTTCTTTTCTGATTCTCTCCCCCATCCCACTGTGGGGGAGTGAGTGAACAGCTGTGTGGTGTTTAGCTGCCTGCTGGGTTAAACCACAACAGTATTACATGAAAAAGCGGACCAAGGACATTAGTTATGTAAATGACAAAGATCTGATTTGTATCCAAAACCCTTGTATTTTCCCAGTTTACTTGGCAAAATTACCTCATTAGGCAGGAAATTATAAAGAACATATTGTTTGGACTTTTTTCAAACATTTGTCTATTTAAGACATTACAAAACCTAACATATAATTTGGAAAATGCAAATGCAATTTCCAAGTAGCATTTTGGCAACCTACCAGTGGCATCTATTGGCAAAGCAGAATGTGCAAGAAGTGGCAAATAAAAACAAAATACAGAAGGTAGGTCGATGGATATGCGAGGAGATCACAAGCCAGCTATAAGCCAACAGCAAGCTTTTCTTTTAATTAGTGCTGTGTGCACAACAGGATTCTGATGCTCATACAGGTTACATAACTATTATATGGAAAAAAGAGTAGCTATTGTGCACATTGGGATATGAATTCTCAGCCCTGAAGTGTGTAGCAAGTGTGTGTGAAGCCCTGGTGTGTAGCAAGTAGAAAGAAATTGGATGGGGGGAGGAGGGGAAGGGGAGCGCGGATTGGGACCACATCAGGCTTCCCTGTAGTCCAGGTTTGCCCAAAGTGTGTCTACCTGAGGCGCACCATCAAGATACACCAGTCAGAACAAGCAAACAAAAAGCATGACACAACTAGGAGTCTCAGTCCTACTGTTCAGTACAGACAATTTAATAAAGCCTGCAGAGGATATGTAGAATGGAAAACATCTGTGTCCAGTGATGTACCTAGACTGCTCTGGTGTTTAAAATTACTATCTCAGACTATGAAAACACCAAGTAATTACGTGAATAAAGATTCCAACTAAGGAATAGCTTCTGTTATTATGACACACTTTGGGATCATTATCACTTGTGTTTATGAATCTATCTTAGGTACTTACATTGGGAGCTTAGGACTCTTTGTAGGCAACAAAATAAACAGTAACTTTTATAGGACCAATAAGACTTGTTTCATAGGGAAACTAATGTCTGTGGGATGGGAGACCTCAATCCCTGAAGGGTTTGCAGCACTCTTTGTACAAGTTCTCTTACTGCAAAAGACAGAGAAATGGAAGAAAAAGAAAAAAAAACAACCAAACAAACAAAAAACCCAACAAACAGTCATTGGCTTTATATGACTATAAAAAGTATTCCACATAGTCTACGACAGCAACTGATTTTCTATCAACCGACCAATCAAACATTACTAATGAAAAATATTTATTGAGCACCATCACTTTACATATTGCTGGGCAAATTGAAGGATGCTGCCTGTGTTCCAGGACACCCATCATCTATAGAAGACAGAATTATTCCTACTTTCATCACCTTTGCTATTACATAAGCACCTAACAACAAAAAGATTCAGCCTTTATAAAAGACTAGTGTAAATATGGATTAAATGTGTTTCAGCTAATTTCTAATACAATTAAATAACCTGAGGGACCTAAAGCAAGCTAATCTTGACTCTCTGGCAGATTTAAGAAAGTATCTTAGCAACTTTATCAGAGCTTTTGTGAAATACAGTTTTACCTCAAGTATGCAAAAGTGCTGACTGGGAAAAGAAGTCTTCCTGTTATTTTTTTTCTCAGTTCAGCTTTAAGCCTAGAACAACCGGTCAAGCAGATACATACATTTGGCAGAGAAATAAAAAGAAAAAACCAAACCTGTTTTCTTCAGTATCATCAACTGTGATGACAGAGGACACGTAACTATACCTTTTGCAAGGTTGTTTTGTGTACCACCTGAAGACTCACAAAGAGAACTGTCCAGTTTATTTAATCTGCTACACTGGAACGAAGACCATGCTGTTGGATTTTAATCCAAAATAGCCTCATTATTAAAGATACTATCTGAATTAACATCTGCATCAGACAACTATAATGTATTCTTAGAACAAAATATGTGATTTTATAGCAATGAGTTCTGTAACACTTTTCACTGCTTATTTACCACTAGCAGACTAATCTGTACAACCATTCTACTATATTTATATGCTCAGTATTTTTGCTTCAGAATTATTTTTGATCTTTTAAAAAATGCTGTTTTCTCTTTGTTTGCCTCCCCATCTTTTGGGAGGTGACTCTTTTGTCTGTATAAGTAGCTGAAGAGATGCATGGCAAACCCACTTGTTCCCTCATGTCCAAAGGGAAGCCTATAGTCTTCTCTGTGTTCAGGATATAATTCTGCATTTGAGGCCAGAGCTTCCTGAACATCTATACTATTTTATTCAAACAGTAAAATTCTTATGGCCTTGATTTGAGCACTGGGAGATCTTGTTTCATGAGCTATAGGAAGAAAAAATACATCTGTATTCAACTTTTTGGCTTCAGGTGATTGCTGTTGGCTATTCTGAAGTTGCATCTTGATGTTTTCACAGGACTGTTCATAGAATTTGAAAACCTAATGAACTGTGATTAAAATTTTACTACGTAATTATTTTCTAATTGTTTAGATTAAAACATAGTTGTATTATAATTTCACAAGTCGAAGTGCTGCCTGCAGATGTGTAATCACCAGATCAAATTATTTAAAACTAGTGCCAATCTAGTAAATTGAATTGTTTCACAATGTGCAAACAAAATTCAATCATCCTGTAACATGTAAAGTTTCCTGCTTTCTATGTCTTCACTCCGTGTATCCTATAAAGCTTTGAAACAGATTTCTAATAATAATGATAAAAGTATACTAGCAGTTTGGAAGAAAAAGGAAATTATTTTTATGCACAGCAGCTACCAATTAGACATATATAAATATATAAGGTATGTTGCCAGTCAATATTTCTGTTGTGTTTCATGAATATTAATCTTATAGTGTTTGTTAACCGTAGCAAACCAGAAAAGGATTATTTATTGAAACACAATTGTATTGTGGTTTTTTGGTTTTACTTTAAAATCTTAGTTACTCAGCTGATTTACAATGCTGGTATGTATTGAAATTGTTTTGTCAATGGATCTGTGCCAACTTAATACTGCCAGAAGATCTGGCTCTACTACACTTATGGTATGTTTTTGTCTTTCATCTTTTTCCTTTCAGGAAACTCCAACAGCAGGTGCGCTCAAGATGTAAAGTTGCAATGAAAATGAAGTACTGTGTAAGTACATAATTGCTGAATATGTCCTGGTTTCCTGGTTTTAAATTGAGACTAATTAACAGACATACCCAAAGTTGTATTATTTTTATATATTTAGTATATTACTTTTGTTAAGACAAGAAGCTCAATCTGTCACAAAAAAAAAAAAAAATTGATTGGTCATATCCTGCTAAATGAGATAACAGCAGGTATCCATATTTCACTAGTTCTTACACATTTTTTAATGACAAACCTATTTGTAAATACTATTAAGCCTTTGTTTGGGAGAGACAAATTAAAATTTGAAAGTACCTCAAAGACTAAATGTAAGTTACTGTAATGCAAGTATGTTAATCTAAAGTGAGTCTTTAAGATTGTTAATGCCCTTCTGAGTTTAAAATCCCTAAAATCTGGCAGGATCTTGGAATATTTTTTCAATAAGTATGTTCAAAATTCAGCCTTTAAATTCAGCCATACTAATCAACTGAAACTGTTGTCATGCCTTCAACAATGCAATAAGTAAAGGCAAAATAACTGTGATTGCTACCTGTTTTTTATTAAAAGAACAAAAAGAAAATAAAAACGGGACCATGAGAATGGAATCAGGCAGAAAGAAGGGTTTTTCCTGTATCTCTTCATTCAGATACTTTTCAGAGAGGTCTGCTCTGAGAACATTTATTAGATACTGTATCTTCACGTTAAGAAAGTACCAAATCATTTTATTCTCCAACCAGGATGAGTCCTGTGTCAGGGTGCTAACCAGTGTATGGGTAGGAAAAGAAGTTCAATAGCAGGCTGTTTTTTCCTAACACCAGGAATACTTTAGGTGAGCAAAGACAAAAATATTAGTAATGTTATGAAATCAGAGGAAATAGTTTCATCTTTTGCTTATAAGAGGCTTTTGAAGAGCCGCCTTGAAGAAAGCAAATTCATAAAAATATTTGTATTTTCTGTGATTACTAAGATCAATTTAGTCTTCATTTCCAAGAATACGTTGATTAATCAAAAAAAGAGGTATCAATATTCTAAAATAGTAACAAGTTCCAGAAGTTACTACCCACTACATTGAGAAGTGTTTTCTTTAGTCTGCTGTATTTTTTTATCATGAATTGTGGCATTTGGTAAAAAAAACAGGTTTTATTCACCTTATTCAGCACTGTCATGGTTTTGCAGACCTTGTTCTTGCACCCTCAGCTTTATATTCTGCACACTGAGAAGCTGCACTTCTGTTAGTGTTTCTCCTTAAGTATCTGCTGACCTATTCTTGATCCCTTTAGGTGCCTTTCTCTGTACCTTCTTAGCTTCTTTATGCCTCTCTGGAGTAGACAGAAGATCTGCACGCACCATCACAAGATGCAGATACAGCAAAGGCTTACTTAGAGCCAAAATAGATAGATCTGTCCTGTTCAAAGTGAAGCCAACATTGCTGACTGCTCTTTGACATTGATTCAATGATTTCAGGCAGCTGACAGTGACAACTGAGACTTCTTTCCTGAGCTGTAATTACCATTTCTACAATCAACAGCCCATAACCACAGTCTAAGTTATTTTTTCTTTACCTTCCCTTTACACATATTGAACCACATAGGCTATTGTTTTATCCATGCAATCACTTTTGTGACATTTGTGTGGAGTGACTCACCAGCAGCACAGTTTCTACCCAATTCCTTTGTAGCATACTGTCATCTACAGATGTGGAGATTCAGTTATGCACTGTCCTTCGATCATCAGTGAAGGCATCGAACAGAACCAGTGTCAGCAGTGATCCATAGAAAACTCCACTGCTGACTATTCTCTATCCTGGCAAGTGACCATTAAGCCCCCTCTGTCCTTTAACATCTATAAAAGGTGGTGTCCTTCCTCTGGCCACCTAATTTCCCTAATAATCTTTGCCAATGAACTTTATCAAAGGCTTTCTGAAAAATCAAAGTGTGTTATATCCACTGGACCTCCCTTGTGCATATGCCTTTGACACTGTCATCGAACAACAGCAGGTTATTGAGGCAGGATTTTCCCTTACAGAAGGCATGCTGGCTTTCCCCAATAGAATATGTTAATCTGTACATTCACTGTTCCTACTCATCTTAATTAACTTGACACTGCACTGGGGAGAGAACCAGTCTCATCTGTCTGTAGTTCTTGCAAACCTTTCAAGAGCTCTTTCTGCAAATGGAAGTTGTGCTGACAGCCTTCCACTCCTCTGGTGTGGTGGCAACTTTTAATAACAGGTTATGCACTTTGGTCAGCTGGTCTGCAGTTTCATATCTGAATTCCTTCAACACTCCTACATGAGTGCCATTAAGTCCTGTTTATCTATCAACTTCTAACTTATATATTTGCTCTGAGATTATTTACTTCAAAATGGTCTGCTGACTGCAACAAAGCTGTGAGAATGCCAACTTTTTTCCTACATTAGCCACCTTTAATTTTATATTGATCCATATGTTACGGTGAAAGTTTGATCCATTTGATACAATTTTAAGTTGTGATATATATTTTATCTGTTCTTCTATATACAACATTTATAACAGCCTTCTGACTTGAATTATTGATTTCTGGATGTCTTGTAGATTTTTTGACTAATTACCTCATTTGACCTAGTTCCTTTCCAGTGACTGAACAGATTTATGCGGTTTGCTCTCTCCTGCTACCATGTTGAATCTTATTGTATTGTGGCCATTATTATAGACTGGCTCCCACACTGGCACCTCTTGAACTAGGTACTATGCACCAACCAAGACCAAAGCCAAATAACATCTGTCCTTCATCTAACATTTTGTGTGGAGAGAAAAGCTTTGCTTTTCAATTTTCATATGAGCTAGGTCTTAAAGTCACAAATGGCCTCCCTGTTCTTTAAACGAAGAATATTTCAGAGCTTTTTTTAAGAGTCTGTGATTAATTTGTAATAAAGTTTAAAATTAAAGGTTTTGTTTGAGTAAGGAATATGTGTAAAATGAAGCTGTATTCAAGACCAAGTATTGTTTCTATTGAGTTATATAACCAATAATATGCCTTAATATAAGCAGTTTATTTCTGAAGCACTGAAACCTCAAAATTTTCCTATGAAGTTGGGTACAAAGTGCAGAAGTGCTATGTTCTATAACATTATCTCATAGTAGTTTCTCTTTAGAGCAAATTATTCCTGCATCTACAACTTGTAGTTTAAGTTCATTTACAATTCATTGCTAAAAATTCTTATTAAATATTCTACAAAAAGCACAGATCATAATGACTAGCACATCCAGATGTCTTTCAAAGCACAGTTTAAAAGAGAAGAGCACAGAATGTTAAAGACAAGATATAATGTTGCTTTCAGGACTGACTGACAAAACAGAAATTCAGGTACCAAATATGCCCACAGAAGCACTGGCCTCTGATCTGTTTACAGTCTGTTACTAGTTTAATCAGCTGCAGACATGTCCTTGGAATTTCTGCAATTATGATGCTTTATTGTGTATTGAGTAGAAACAATTTACAATATACTTCTCCTCAAAAAAAAGAAATTAAACTTATGTGCTACTGTGTTTTACAAGTGTTACAATAAAAAATAAATATTTTACCTAAAATTCAATAAATACAGTCTAGTAAATTAATTTAAATAAGATATTTAAATATATATCTCTCATATATAAGGTATATGTGAGATATATATCTTAAAGATGTTATTTATTTGAATAAGATATTATAAATTTATTTTTTAAATTCCTAGGTTTTGTATCTATATTAAGGTTTACCGCCTTTGATAACTTTAATGTAACAAAATGACTGTGTCAGCTCTACAGAATATACTTATTAAATAAAGTGAACAAAAGTAAGGATTCTCCAGGCTTGGAAGGTGTGATAAGGCTTGGAGAAGTTTTGCAGTTCTGAAACTAGACATCTGTCTTGGCGCTAAACCCTGTGTTCCAAAACGACGATCATCTTTTCTATTGGGCCAATCCTGTTGGCTGGCCGGGCCCGTGCCGTCCCAGCAGCAGCCATCAGAGGGCAGTGTTCGCAGGGAAATGCGCCTGGCCCCGGAGCCCGGGGGGTGGCGGGGGCTGCGCCAGCGCCTCCCCCGCGCCCTTCACCGCCGCCTCCGCCCGCTGCTCCGCCAGCTCGTTAGGTGGGAGCTTTTAATATAAATAGGAAAAAAGGAATTTACTCCCACTACTTGATTTGGATTAACCTTTTGACTGTACTCTCAAACACTGCCTTTGTGATTATCTGAGCAAATTGACACAGGCAGGGGTGCAGTGGGGATGAGTTCCCGTAGGTTTGTATTGTTTATTCTTCTACTTTCTCATATTTAAAATTTGAATCTGCAACTCTGGAGGATTTCAACTGTGCGAAAGGCAGTCAGTTGCTACTCTCTATGTAAAACTGCACAGCTCATGCATTCCGTGAGGTTAGGAATATCACTGCTTTGAAAGGACGCAGAAAGTGGGGAGGGGAGGAGGGAAAGAAAAAAAGCAATTGGAGGCTGAAGTAACAAAGAACTCATCTTTAGGACGTCATGCAGCTGAAGAGGAGGTAGTGGGGACCTCCTTTACCATTAACATTACTAAACTATTTTAACACTAAAGGCAATCTGTCATTTTGAGTAAATTCTCTTCTGCTTCTATAAACACAGCCGTAATCAATTAAAGACCTACTTGTGAAGGAGCTATTGTGTGCAGTTCCATTCAGACATTGCTGAGTTGTCTTTTAGACAGCCTGTGGGGAAACACTGGTAAGGTGATGGGAAAGTTCAAAGTGCCTAACTTTTCAGTGTGGATTTTGTTATTGAGACTTTTCTCTCTCCCTCTTTTTTTTTTTTTCCATGTTGCTTATCATAGCCAGGGTGAAAAATGGGTGATATCTCTCTATGCATTTAACATTTATAGCGTGTTCTGCTTGGGAGGTTCTGCAAATATTTTAAATTATTTTCTGATGTAATTCATTGGGGAACTTATGCATGGCAGCAAACCAATTACCAATTTGGAAGTACTGAAAGAACAAACAAACCCTATAGAAAGGATACATACATATATATACATATTTATAATTGTGCACATGGGCTCAGTTCGTAACATGTTAGACTCCAGTCCAATGCAATTTTGTGCAGTGAAATATAACCTAATTTACAGCAGTGTGAAGATGAGAATTCATTTCTGTCTGACACAAGCCCTTCAAAAAGTCAGAGTGTAATTTCATGTTGAATGAGTAGTCAAATAAATCATCCAAATGACTCAAATTAGGGTTTTTTTTAAAAAAATCTTTCTGTTGCACTTGATCACCTGTACCTTCAGAGTCCATGAATGTTACCAGTCTTTGCTGAAGCAACGAAATAAACAAGGAAACTTGAACTTAACCTTGGTTATTTTATTCTCTTTAATTTTTCTCAGCGAAGAAAAAGGTTAAATAGCAAAGTGTGTATAAGGAGATCAAATTCTTACTCTTGTTTTTTTAACTTTTTTCTCCTGAACATTAGCATGGATTTTAGGGACATGGGTGAGGACAGAAAAACTGAAATACAAATGGAGTTTAAAAATTCCCAATTTCTTGGTGTTTGCATTAAAAATACATGTAATGACATTTTAAGAATATGCTCTTAGAAAAAAAAAAAAAGAAAAAAGAGATACTCATGGAAAGAAAATAGAAGAAGAGGCAGATTATACCTGTAGTATCTGGATTTCATTTGTCTTTCTGATGTGTTTACTTTTGGATTCACTGTCAACTATTACTGCATAGTCTGGTAGGGGTGAGAGCCTAACAGGAAAGTATATTTGTCACTCTCTGGAAGTTCATAAACACACTGCCTGGGGATTCAAGAATGACAGCATCTTATTCCAGGGAAAGTCACTTAAAATTATCATTAGGCCAAGCAGTCTTTTGGCGTAGTGTATATTATTAAAAATGTAGCAAAAAAAATCACAGATTATGAAAAATTTATTTCTCTTATAGTGCCTTAGCATCTACCAGTTAAAAGGAGAATGAACAGTAGCTTTTTCTAAGGCACTCAGAGCAGACTGGAACCCAGTCGTGTGCTATACTAGTGCTAGCCAGCAAACTTTCTAAACTTCATTTTTCTTTGAATGACAGCTTTTTGGAAGTTATACAGGAGAGCCTTGGTGCATATACCAGGCACTTTGTAGATGAGTCAGGACACCTTAACTAAATCCATTCATTACCCTGTCCCCATTGGGACAAGCAAAAGCTGCCAATTTGATGTTGGTAATGTGGATGCTACATTAGGGAATTGGCTAAGCCTGCCAGAATTCATTCCTGAACTTTAGCAGCCACAAAAGAGTATTTCTCTGTCGTCTGTAATTGATTCAGAGCCAGGTCCCAAAAGGACAAGCTTCCTTTTGTGTGCCATCCATACCAGGGTCTAAGGACACACAGTGCTACAACGTTTGGTTTTGGTTTTTTTTTTCCCTTTCCCCAGCTAGATCACAGGAAACATCTTTAAAAAGAGAAGAAATAAAATCCAAAATGTCATAAATTATATTCCTGAGCATTTTTCAGATACATTATTTATTATCTTTATTATTACATTCTGGTCTGTACCTTTAGAAAGCAGTCACAGTCAGTTTATTATAATCTGAGTATTTAATGTCAATAGAGTGTTACCATTTGGAGATTAAATGAGGTCTGAAGCTGACACAGAGAAGAAATGTATTTGTACAAAAAATAAAATTTCCAGCACTTCAGCTCACTGAGCACAGTACTTATCATCAGTTCATATTCAGGTCAGATTCCTCCTTCCTTTGAAGACTTCTCCCATCTTCCTCTTACCCATTTGGTTACAAATTTACTAGCAGTATTCATCATTTGTGTTTTGTATTTGCATGTTCTGCATCTACTGTGCAATGCATTAAAGATTTCATGACAGTAAATAAAATACTCTTAATAAGAATTATGAAAATTTATACACCTTATTAGCATCATCAGTCCATCCTGGCAACACTCTCAACTCATTCTGTAGAAAACACCTGAGAAATTCGACAAGTAGGATTCTTAGATAGTAAAACTGGTGGCCAATCCCAGAATGTTCTCATAAAAGTGGTTTGTCTATGTACTTGTACTTCAAATGGTTTTAAAAATACCAGAGTATTCTCACAGCTTCTATTCCCAGTTTTCACCCTAGAAGTGACTTTTAATTTGTTGAATCAAGCGTCCTCTGTCTGAACTTGAATATACTCACTGTATCTTTTCCTTGTATTCAATAATAGATATATTCTACTAGAAATGTTTTTCAAAATGCTCATTAAACATACAGGCTTATTCACATGAAAGCACACAAGTGCTATAAATGCTTAGGATAGAGCCAAGAACAGAGAAACCTGTGTGTGGAGGGCTAATCATAGTTCAAACCTAATGGTTTTGGTGGTGAAGCCTTCCTTCTCCTTCCCACCCACTCAGCAGGGGTAAGCAAAAGAACCCAGAGAAGGTAAGGCCCAGTCACTGTAAGTGTTCAGCTGTTTAATGAATGTGCCATAGCTTTCACCTACTAACTGCAAGGCCTTCTCAAGCAGACTCCAAATTCCTACTGAAATGAAGACTTTCTTTCCTGGACTAGGCCTGGCATTCCTGGAAACAATGGTGCTTTTCAAATCCTCTCTGAAATTTCACAGGTGAAGGGAACAGGGCAGTCACTTGATCCCATCCACAAGGAGCCTGTTAGCATTTTAAAAAGAGAAGACAGAGTCTATCACCGAAGCACTGGCAAAACTGGTTAGTGACAGAAAAAGGCAACCTAGACCCACAGCTTAGGAGACCCCTGTGAAGCATAAATCAGTTTGTCTTTTACCTCACGCTACAACTTCTTTCTCAAACTTTTTTCAAGCATGGGTTATACAGCCCACGGAGCTCAGGAGACAGGTTTCTAAGTTGTATCACATGCTTTGGAGTGGCAGCTTTTATGCTTCCTTTAGCCAGAACTTCACTTTGGGAAATTACAAATTAAGGGAAGCCATTGCTGGGATACAATATTGTGCATGGAAAACACTTACAAATACACAAATTCAGGCTTTTGAAATGTTCTTTAGTGGCCTTATTTCAGAAAGACAAGCATATCACAGTAGTTCCAAAAAGATTAGATTTGCAGATCCCCCTTACTCCAAACATCCAAATACAGTATTCTGATGGGACACAAGGGCTCTCCGTTCTGTGAGGAGAACAGCAGAATTACAGAAGCCTCCCAGATGATTTGAGGGATAGGAGGTAAATATCCAGAATTAGCAGTTCTTAAGCAGGAATGTTTCAACAATTTATGTTACAGGAGATTCTTTTCTTCCCATAGTTTAAAAAACAAACAGAAAAAAACCACATCTACTCAGTTTAGCAATTGTTATACTGAGAAGTATTTTGCCTCTAAAATCCAGACAACATATTCACTCTGCCTTCAGCATGTTATGGGGAATACTATGCTTCTTGATCTTTTTTTAAGGAGAACTTGAGGGTTACTTGGATACTGAAACTCATTAAAGAGTTCAAATTTGAACTCCTTTCTGAGAGCAAACCCAGGTAAGTTAACCGGGTCATTTGATAAGCAGAAGTACCAGCAAGGGGGCAATATACATTCTTGAGACAAGCCAAATGATAACTGACTAGTAAGTAGGAGATCGATATTTCATACATGCCTCTGAACCAACTCATCCAGGCAGGGGAACATTGCCTTGGTTTTATTCAATTTTAATTTTGATTTGGCTATTTCCTAGTATTACAAGGAAAACTTCCTTCAGAGTTTCCTTCACTTTCTGTCTTTGTACCATAATGAAATCTCGTATTTCATTGCTTTTCTGCTATAAAAAAATTCAACTTACTGCCAGGGAACAGATTCTTACCTAATAGTTCTCTGTGAGAATCAATAAAGAAACCCATTTTCTCAAGTGTAAAGAAAAGTGAAAAATTATTAGCTTAACTAAAAGTCATTTTAACACTATGGACAACCTGCATTTCCATCTTGAGTCTAAATTTTGCTCTTCAACAAAATGAAGGTCTAGCTCTTCATTTTCCCAGTCTATGTCGTTAACAGAATAATTCCCTTTTTTCCTCAGGAAAAAGTTCATAGGTTATCCAATCCAGGAATAGTTAAAAATAGTTAAAGAGAAAACTTGAGACAATTCATGTGACTAAGATGAGAAGCCATTAGCTTGTGTAACTCATAGGAATTAGGAACAGTTTTGTACTTAACATATGGAGGATATTTTTCCATTTTAGGTCCATATTGGTTTTACAACATAACTACTTACAGGCATTTCACTGAGATGCACTGTAACTACCAAGAAGAATTTCTGAAGGGAAGCAAAACTTCTATAACTTACTGTTTCCTATTTCCATCCTTCATTTCCTCTTCTCTCACAGCATACATGCATATGGCCTTTTTTGATCCTTTTAGATAAAATCAGTGGGGAAGAGATGTTCATTGGTGCTCATTGCTATCTAAAGAATATAAGTTTCGGTAAACATGGGATAGGCATACTGCCCTACCTCAGGCCTGATAGTGCAGGTTAAAATATTGCTAGACCTATGCCGCAAATTCTCAGCAGTTAGTTCTGCTGTTGTGAGGATACCAGCAACATCATCAGTGGTGCGTACGTTACCATTGCTGAGTACCTGGACAATTATTATATTTGATCTTGTATTCCTTGAGCTCTTCTCAGCATACTTGGCTGTTACTGGAAAAATATATCTACCTTCCTGCCTAATTTCTTGGACACCAAAATGCTGAAAATCACACCCCAGGCTTCTTTTGCCGTTACTGACCGTGGCCTCCACATCATTAGGCTTAGCAGCAGCATACTCAGAAGGAGGCCCCGAGAGAGACAGTCAGTGTGGGCAGGCTGAAGCGTGGAGAAAGCTGCCAAGGAATTGCTTCTTGGGTGAACAGGGAACAAGGGAGCTCTGGAATGTGCTCACAGGACTTACGCTGAGGTGCTTTCCAAAGAAAGTGGGTTAATCATGCCACCCTCACAATGACTGGTGCAGTCTCCTGCAGGGAGAAGATTGTTCTACCCGGGCGCTCCACCCATACTGGCAGAGAAATGGGGCTTATTGGCACAGGGAAGGACTAGTTGGTGGTCAGCTCTCCTTGGGGCAAGTCTGACTGAAAAGGCTGGAAGCACTTGCAGAGGTATGTCAGGCAAAGAATGGTGTTGGAATACTGTCTCTTTTTGTTAGAGAACTGAGTTTAATAACTACGATATTGGGTAGAACAGAGGGGTTTAGAATAACCTGAGCAGCTCTTTTGGCAGCCTTGGTCTTGCTTCACCACAAGAAATCCTCAAAAACTTTCCATCATTGTCACACCTTGGAATTCCCTTTCAGTTTTTCTACAAGGTTCTGTTTTAGTACTGAGTTTGAGCTGTTGATGGCTTGTGACTCTGTAGAAAGCAGGAGGAGGAGTACCTTGCTATTTGGAGTATCATTAGTCCCATTCAGTTTCTTGATTTGTACTGTGGAAGCTGGTTTTTCTTGTTTACTGGAGCTCTGTTTCCCACACTGCTATTTGAGTTGGCAGCATTATACTTTTTATTAGAACAAATGTAGGTTCAGAAATGGATAAAACAGAAATAGAAGGTTCACTGTAGTCTACTCTTTTCAGAGAAAACAAACGCCATAGGATGCTTTTAAAAACTCCCATGATATATCTTCCTGATTAGCAGCTAAACTCTAATTGGCTCCTTCTTACAGGCAAGACTAACTGGAAAGATTATGCTGAACTTTGCTTAAAGGAACATATTTATCTCCTTATTTTTATTGTTTTCACAAGTTCCCACTACTGCAGGAGCATGGGATAGATTATATATCTTGTCAATGCTATATGTTTTAGTAAGGCTCATCAATTAGAGAATGAAATCCTCACTATTTTAGAAAGCAGCTTACTGCAAACAGGTTTCCTTTTCCTTTTCCTTTTCCTTTTCCTTTTCCATTCTCTTTCTTTTAAGTAATGGAAAAGAGTGTTGTTTTGTTTGTTTGTTTCCTTAAAAGAAGGAGAAATAGTTTTAAACACTGAAAAGGCTATGTTCAAGTTTTTTAGGAATTATAACTAGGAAGAGTAAGACAAATATCATCAATGATATCAGTACTGGCTTTGGAAGAATTTACCGTGTATTAGCATTCTCACTGAGACACACAATTCCTGTGTGTTAGCAAATACTTTGGATATTTTCCTTCATTGGGCTACCCAAGAGCAGCTATTCTCACTTTTGAGTGCCAACCACTAGAGATGGACTAAATTTGTAGTACCCATTACCTTTAAAGAGTACCAAAATAGCCACATGAAATCTGACCTGTATAGAACCTCAAAATGCTGAGGCTGAGTGTTTGCTGCTCAAACCTGAAATATGCCCTCCTTTCCCCACCTCCCACCCCAGCTTTCCCCAGCTCTTGGAGGAGTAAATAGGGCTATTCATACAACGGAGACAGAAAGAATTCTGAAAGTTATAAAAAACTCCCAGTATGTAATGATACCTCCTACAGTGCTAACCACCATGCTAATGACGAAAAAGCCATACCCTACATGTGCAAACTGGCACCCTTTTTACTGTATATTACTTTTTATTCTTCCATGAAGCTTAAAGTCAGTGGCAAAACTCCCATTGGATCTAGTTGCCATTAGATTTCTCCAGTCGTGTCTTAGAGCTTAAACATACATATGCATTTTTCAAACATTGCACTATATATTCCGTCATCACCCTGTACTTACATTGTCCGTCCTTCTTTCTCTTTGTGTATTATTTAATGTGTTAATCTAAAGGCTCTTTGCATCATGGGATAGTGTCTGCCTGCATGTGTATGTAGGCAGAGATAGGCTTAATGTGAGCAACAGTAAAAATTTTAATAACACTGTCCTGGAGAAGTGTCTAGACTAAGATTGTATCATCCAAAGCCTATTATTCAACTTACATGTGGATAACACTTTGGCCATAAGCAAACAAAAAAGTGTTCTGCTCACAAGACCTGCTCTCTTCTTACTGAGATGCTTTAAAGCTTAAAATTCCTTTCTGTTTTTCCCTTACTTTTCCTCTCCTCATTCTTTACTTCCTTTCCTCATTGGAAGCCATACATGAAATCAACACTGATGATAAGGCAGGGAGCATAGTAATTATGGTCCTATTAATGTTTACCAATTTTGCTGGATATCTTCAGCTCTTAGAAAACTGGATTCTAGACAATCTGTAGCAGAAAATACAGGATTGGAGGTTTTCTTTCAGAGTTGTTGTGTAGAGTAATTGCTCTGGTTTAGAAAATGTTTCTTCAGACAAGTAATAGTAGTAGCCTCCTCAGCAAATTCTGTATTTGTAACCCCACATGGTAGTGGGTGGGAGAGGTAAGGAAATGTATGGTGTGTCCTTGATTGAGTGCTAAATGAACCAAGTGAAGCAGCCTTTAGCAAGGAAGGAAGAAGAAGGGAAGGGAAATAAATGCTTCCTTCCTGCCACATCCTCAGCAGAGAACCAGGATAGGTGTTATCTAGCACATACAGATCTGCTTTTCATACAGCTTTTCATCAGGAGTGAGTATTTTTGCTTTGTTGACTAATTCCCATTCAGATTTGCACTGGTACCCTACAAGTGGATACCTATCTCCTAGGTCAGGCTTAGATATGAAGCCTTGCAAAAACATCCCTCTCAGAAAACAACAAACTGGAAAGAAAAGAAGGGGTAAAAAAGCATTCGTTAATTCTGAGCTGTTGGTAACACCGGGAAATCTGTTAGAGCAATTACACCCTGCCCAGACAATAGGCCTAGAAAGAACTAGCAGGACATAGCTGATCCACAGAGCAATTTTCATCAAAAAACATCAGACTAGAATCCTCTTATCCCTCTGCAGGAATGAAATATTAATACATAAACAATCTCCAAATCATTTTCAGATGTAAAACAGTCTCACTTTATTTGAAAAGCCCAAGGACATTTTGACTGAACTTCATTCTTTGTTAAGAGTAGAAACTGCCTCATGATTAGTTAAGTATTGGAGTGTCTCTCTTTTCAAAGCAGCTAGTATAAAAATTAATTATAATGAAACTACAAGGAAAGTTGCATTACTGTCCAAGGAAAGAACTATTTAGAATTCTTATTATACTGTCAGTCATGTTTTTAGTTGGAATATACTGGTAATGGCTTAGCAAATGACAATCAAATACTACATTTCTTGCTAGCTTCACAGAACAAGTAGTATACTTTCCAAAGAATGCAAAGGTACTTTATTGATCTCCCATTATGAGATGTCCAGCACTGAATTATAGAGATCTGTAATTTCCATCGTATTAATTGTCGAATATGATCCTAATATCAATAATTTTGTTTGTCAAAAACAAAAAAGTAATCTCTTGTGAAAGCTGAACAGTAAGGTTGAACAGTAAAGAGTTAAGAAACAGGCAAAAAAATTCCAATTGCTATAGCGGGCATCTCCTTCATTTATGCTTTGTAAAATAGAAGTAATTCCACAGAAATTAGCAGAGTTACACCTAATTCAATTTGTGCAAAGTCATTATGCAAGTCATATGTTTCTCTAAAACCATTCATGATGTGGGTTAAAGGCAGTCCATTTAGCACCTCAGATTAATGATTTTGCAGTGTGAAGACTCATTTAAGAGGAGTGACAAATATGCACAAAACAAAGGTTTTATCCAATATTCTTGTTTAAATCTGTGGTTAAATAATAACTCTGTACTGCAATACGGTTTTATGATGCTTTAGTAAAATAATGGGGGTGGCAACTGTTTTTGACCTTCTCCTGAACAAGAAGTATAATGTAATCAGAGTGTTCAGATGAGGATTTTTCTGTGTAGTGTATCTGTTCGCTGAGTTTTCTGTAATTTTATTTTCATGGAATTTCAGCTGTGTTTTATATGACAAAGAACACGAAATTTAGAACATCAGCTATGAATGAACAATTAACACTGCTCTTGACTAGTTGTTGTTATTATGTTAATACTACTTTGGAAGGTTGCTGTACTTGCCTAGTCATGAATGACACCTTTTAAAGGTAACATTGTGTTGAGGAGTGGACATGTAGTGAGACTCTGGGATGTATCTTCTGACATTCTACAGATCAGGAAGGCAAAATAAGGCTTGGAGTTTCTTCTGACTCACATCAGTCCTGTTTTGATTACATTATCTCTCAACAGGCATTATCTATATTAATTGAATATGGTAACTGGTTTCCAATGGTGTATGTACAAAGCAAGCTTTTTGAAAGATCCTGATCCAAAATCTGCTGTCATTGTGGATGTTCTTTTGACTCGTCACTAAGTCCATACAGGGTGGATTACTTGCACTGCTAGATAATTCCAACTATGAGAGTGGCAAAGAACTGAACATCATAGTGCATAGCAAGTAAGAACTTAATGCATGTCTTTTAACAAAAAGGAAATAGAGAGGCTTCAACACAACACATTTGAAAGAAAACACACTGTCATTATAGCCTTAGGACCATATTTATGCCCGCTGCCACTGGTAAAAAAATGATTACTGAAAATATGCTGTCAGATATATATTAAGCATCCACTTTGCTTTTGAACTCCAGAAAACACGGTATTTTGATCTCAAAGTAATGGGACTTTTCAGATCATGCTTTGGCATCACCTTAAGAGCCGTTGAAAACTGCAGAAGAACACCTACCTAAAAGCTTTGGTCTCATTCACTTTGAAAATTGACTAAGGCAATAAGGTCCAACTTAAAAAAAAAAAAAAAAAAGAAAGGAACAAAAAAAGGGAGCGGGCAAAGGGAAGCAACTGGAAGTCTGTTTGACCTCTGAAACAAGTGAGACTGTTGGCTTCAATCCTTTGAAGTATGAAATTAAGCAACAAGTGCCAGGCAATAGGTTTCAATTGAGTGAGGACTAGAGGAATTTGGGTAGCCTGTTATTCATTCCCTTTCTCTCTTATTCACAGGTGTATAGCAGCCCCCCATCCCAGGAGGGGAACCTAAACCCTATTTTCCTAGAATTGTAGCCTGATTCCCACCCCCCAGCCTACCCAGGTTTTGCGAAGCCCCTTCAGGAACCTTTTCTGAAGGTCCACCAAAATGGGAAATCAAACAAGCTTCTCTAGATTCACTCCTCTCTAAACTAGTAGGGGAAAATAGAGCTAATTCTCTGGGAGGTATTACTTTTTGATGTGTCCCACATAGAATTACCTTCAGTGAGCACTCTGCGGTCAGCTCAAGTTGTAGAAGAATTCAGGCTCCTCTTCCTCTACCAAGTTCACAGCTGGGCTTTTAGAGGATTCTGTGATAACATTGCAGCAAAGCTGCACCAAGTTCTGGTACGTGGGAGACAGAAGTGTTGTTTGACATAGACAGGATCAGAATACTCCCTTAAAATAAATATTTTATAGGCTCCTTTCCACCTTTGTCTCCTCCTCTGCTTAATTCAGTTTATTAAAGTCATGTGCCTAAATTAAAGAAACCAGAGATTTTGCTACACAGTGTAATAAAGGGCTTAATTGAGGAAAAGTCTCACTTTTATCCTCACACTGCCGTGAATGCATTGCTGATGATCTACTTGTCTCTACACAAAGCGGGGAGATGGAAATGCAACTTGACTGACAGAGATGGTAAATCTGTAACTCAGGCTTGGAGGTTCACCTATTTTTTATGTTTGGATTAAAAAGTTAAATTGGTACAGTTCTTCGACTCAGCTTTCAAGAGGAAAAGCTACAAAGAGTTCAGAGAATTTTGTAGTAAGAAGGAATGTCTAAAAGGAAAGCAATTCATCAGAAGCAGTGGTACAGTAGAAGACACTGCATGGACCTTTTCCCTCTGTGCTCTGGGTCTGAATGGGGCAATTATGGGAATTCTATGGATGCTTGATCTACTTTGATGTGGCCAGTTGAAAGATTCCAGTTGATTTCAAGGGGCGTTTTTGAAGAAGCCTCTATAACTGTTAAAAATCTCCAATATCTGATGAGTTGTTTTCAGTCTGCTTCCTCGCTGAAGGATAAGCACATCAAATAAACCTTGATATGTGTGCTTGTTAAGTTACTTCTATTATGATTTCCATGCCTTGTTGATATTTTTTTTATTTTAAAGACTTAGAAAACTTCTTTCTTTCAATCTTTGATCAATATGTCCAGATAAATATTGAAACAAACACCACATAGATGAGGCTTGTACTTCTATCCAAAGAGTATGTGGGGGCATACTGTGGGTGTCACTCTTTGTTCATCTGTGAACTCTGCAAATTATTTTTCTAAATAGATTTTTCATTATTTGAAAGCGGAGTTAAAAACATGAAGACAATAAAAGGCTTAATTGAAAGCTAATTCGTACAGCTTACTAGCCCACTATACCTTTGTGAAGGCTATGAATGTTTGTAAACCCTAAATGCTGGAAAAGAATGTCTATTACTGGGTCTCTGAGCAAGATTCAGAATTAAAATAGGTTAATATAAGTTCCTTGTACTCTGTTTTCAGCTACGACTGTTTTGATTCTCCTCTTTATAAGATAACACATTTGTAGGTGCACATGCACACACATGCAAACACACGATGTGAGTGGATACTAAATAAACAGCGCTATAGACAGGGAGTACAATATTTCACTGACTGTAGAAAGAAGCCCGATTTTATTGGCAGACTTCAATGATGCTAGACAATAAAACATTTGTAAGTTTTGCTGCAGACAGTCTGGCTGGCAGTTTCAGCAGCTCTAATTTATAGTGAATAAATAATTTCCTGGAATCTCTGAGGAGTCATTTTAATGCTCCGAAAAAAAAAAAAATAAAAAAGAAAATCTGGCATGCCATTACATTCGTTTGCTGTAGTTTTGAACCAAAAATACTTAAAATGAAAGAATTAAAAAACCCCACCCTGATTTCAAAGATAATACTTTGTAAATGTCAAATCTCCCAGTTTCACACTGGTTTACACATGAATGACTTGTGTTTACTTCATCTTTATATTTAAAGGCATGCCAAATCCCATCCGTTTGCAGTTTCTTTTTTTTGTGTGTGTTATTTCTCAGTTCGAGGCAAAGAAACTGTCCAGGTTAAAGAACTCTCATATTCTGCAGAGTATATTTAGACTGTGTTTGTGTTTCTATCCTAGAGTAAATTGATTATTACTTGTAGCACAACAGCGTTCAGACCATTTTCAAAGGCAGTGCAGTCTTGAAGCAGAAACAGAAATTCAAAAAAGCAGCCTAAAAAACAATTTCAGAATATGTTAGAAGCCAACTGTAAAAATATAGATGGAGTCAATTAGCTGATTCAGTTTTGCTGCCATCAGCAAAAAAACCCAGCAGCTTTAGTTTCCCCAGTTGCTGAGTACATTTTTTCCATGAGGCACCTCACAGTGCCTGCCAGTGAATTAATATATAAGTACCTACTGCACTTTTATTCAGTTCTTATTACTTTGATGTATCCAAAAGATTCCAAATAAGAAAATGAAACAATACAGGGGATAAACTTCTGTCACCAATAGCATCACTTAGATATCTAACATAATTCCAAGAGAAAGTACCACTTTTGGTTTCATTAATACTCAGCATAATTAATCACCATACAATTCACAGAAATATAGTAAAGTTAAAATCTGTACTGGTAACAGGGAATTGTAATGGAAAACACTGGATAATTTTAATTGTAGGTCTCATTACCTGTATTGTCCAAAACATTTTCTACAGGCTAGTATCACTGCGAGGAAACAACCTGTAAAACTGCAAAGTATAATAAATTTGAGAAACAGAAAAAGGCTAAACACACACATTTTCTGTGACTGGACAGCACCAAAAAGCTAAATGCATCTTGAAACACTACTTCGAAGAAAAGAGGACTCTTTTTTTGTAGAGAAGTTGCATGGCCCTCTGTTCCCATATTGTTACTATTTCCTATTTGTTGCCTGTCTCTATAGGGAACTATTTCCTAGTTCAAGCACAAAACCAGTATTACTATTCTGAATGCTCAGACAGGGCAAAAGCCTTCAAGGCATTTGGGTGAACATGAACAACAAACAGTAATGGGCTTTTTCCTGTGCCCTAGTAGAGAGCTATATACCTGCCATCAGGTACTGCCACATCTGTTTCTTTCAGTTAGCGCTAAAAGTGCAAAATCTGTTACCAATAACAGAAGGTTCATCCCTCTGACTGCAGAGAGTCAGTGCCAGCCCCCACCAGTGGTGGTGCACACAGTGTGTACTGACCAGCTTGGCTACAAGCAGTACAAGCCACTCGCATCTGGTTCCTTTTGTCTACCTCCACTCCAGTTGTTGAATACTCTCTGAATTCAGTGACACAGAGATGATGAAATTTTCTTATATAAATATTTGATTCAAGTTTATTAAAGTCCAGTCTCAGTCCTGACGTTTTTCAGTTGCTCCAGACTACACGCAATATCTTTCCTCTGTTTTCTTTGTTGCTGAAATGAGATAATACTTTATCTTTTGATATTTGCTTCACAGTTTAGTATCTAGAAATGCAGAGTGTACTCTAGTCTTCTAAGAGTGACACAGGATACATTTCCTAACTTGTGGGCACTTGGAGAGTCAGCACATGTACTGCAAAATAGATACAGGCTAGGTGATTCCTTATTTCAGTGTGTAAGGCAGGAATTACACACTTCAACATGGAATACACATTGGCATTTACAAATGCTACCATCTGTTGCTTTCTAGTACTATGTAATACAAATTTGTAATTTGTATTCAGATCAATGACCAATACCCTTTGCAGATAAACAGGAGTTCCAGGTGATTTTGTGGTATCTGAACTACTTCTAGGTCATGGAACACGATGATGCTCAGATAGGCAGATGGTTAATTTTCCCGAGTTAGTCAGAAATGTAGTGGTAGTTAACTCTGTCAGTTTGTGGGTCATCATTTTTATGTTTTAGTGTCATGCAAAAAAACTAGAAGTAATACAAGTTGTACAAATATGTCAACAGGACCAGGTAAATCTTTGTGCTAATAAATTCAGAGGTCAGTCTTATAATACAGTATTTTGGCACTGTGCTATTTCCATTATCTTAACTCCATATTAATGATATTTGCATAATAAGCTTGTAGGACACTTTCATTTCTATTAGGTTACCATTTATAATTTACTGTACTTAAGTCTGAGTAAACCTCATAGTTACTTCGATGAGTTCCTGAGACAGCCAGAGTCTTGAAGCAGAATTTCCTCTCCCCATCCTTTAAGCAATCACCTCAAAAAACACCCAAGTAGCCTTTTTCTGTTGGAGCGTCTTTCACTCGGTCAGATGTTTGTAAAAGAAACTTGGTACACAGAATTTATCCTCATGTTTGACCTGTCCCTATTAGCATCTTCCTTCGCTTCACATGACTCGTTTTTATGACTTTGTCAACCCAAATTCTTGCATCTAAGGATGCATGGCCTTTTTAGCACTCCTGCAAAACCACAGTAGATCTTCTGGTTCAGAGATGATTCTATCAAAATATTTTCTTTTTCTCATAATGTGTTTTGTCTCAGAGATGCTCATGTGCCTGTTGGTTTACATTTAAGATTTTAAGTTTAGACAACTTCCTTGGGATTAAGAGTTGTTCAATCATTGAAGGATAACAAAGTTTTGTTGCCTTTTCTAATATGCATTGTTTTATTGTTTTATAATAAAACAAATATTTGTTAGAAAGAGAAGAAAAATAAAACAGTCTTAATGATAAAGGCCTTCAAAGATGAAGGACCTTAGAAAAATCTGCATGGTCGCTGACTGGGCAACAAATGTACTTTTGAACCTGAAAAGGTGACTGCCTGAAAGTTCACAGATTAAATGCATATTCTTGGTTGCCAGGATCAACATTTCCATCTATTTTTTTTTTCTGTTCTGTGAAAAGAGCTTCTACTTTAGCTATGCACAAAGGCTTTTACTACAGCTTATTGGTTTGTATTAAGAAAACAAAAAGTGCAGTACTCTTAAAATAACGCCACTTGAAAAAAAGAAACTCCTTGATTTACTTAGCCTTTAAAGACTCACTGATTCATTCTTTAGAAAAAAGGTTGCATGAAGTTAGTCTGAATTCAGGAATTAGTAAGCCCACTTTCCAGTTCAGAATGAAACTTTTTTTACCTTAGTTCACTGCTGTATTATTTTTTTCTTGTTTGCTTATTTATTCTATATAAGATACTATATAAATCTATGTATTCTTTATATTAAACAAGTGATTCTTTAACAGAGAATATCTGTTTATCCCACATGGTTAGCAGGAACCTGCATTGCCTAGTAGTGTTTTTAACAAATGTTTTGCAAGGCAGCTCTGTTCAGGATACATGAATATGAGGAGCTGTAAACTGGCAAAGATGAATGAGAACCTGGAGAAGGAGCAGAAGTTAAACTTGAGATCTCTCATGCAGTGAAGCTATGCTCTAACCTTAAAATGAGTAGAGCAGTGCAGGTTGAGGGTGGGATAAGATGCAAGGAGATAACAGAAAGGTAGATTTACATGTATGCTTATGCAGGTGTTGGAAATATTCATCAAGGAAAAAAAATACAAAAAGGACTATAGTCCATTGCTTCTGTTATTTCTCACGAAAAGAGAAACCATTATTTCATGTAGGTGCCTTGTCCAGCTATGTCTTGCTGTAACTGCTATGACTCTTAATTACTGGACATTTTTCTAAATGTTTGTAGTTTGTTTTGGTTCCACCCCCTGTGACCTGTCGCCATCCCAAAGGCATGAAGGAAATCAAGTTTAGGGTTATATGAGGTGTCCTGTGTCAATGGAAGAAAATAGACTGATCAAAAGGGTGTTCAGAGTAGCTGAATAGATATATAACAAGCAGTAGGAATTTCTTTCACTAGGATGCAGGCTCACATATTCATTGTCATGATCCATATTCAACTACTACTGCAATAGTAACAAGAATTTCTCAAGGACAACATTTGTAAATTTAAAAAAAATATTTATATTAATTCTACTGAATGTATTCCTTATAAGCAAACTTAATAGACAATCTAATTTCAGAGAAATGTAATCTAAATGTTCTGAGATCTAACAATAGTAATCTATTATTCTATTCTATTCTATTCTATTCTATTCTATTCTATTCTATTCTATTCTATTCTATTCTATTCTATTCTATATATAATCTTATATTCTGCTCTTCTGAAAAACAAATACTGTTTCATTCTCCAAATATTAAGAAATTAGTGAGGAGAAATTGGTTAAAATGCTACTATGAAACAGTCTATTAAGAAGTGTCTTCAAAAAAAATGGATATGTATTTTTACATGTGAGTTAACACATATGTGTATTTAATATTTCTCTTTCCAGTTGGTAGCAATTCTTTCACATTTACAACACCGTTCTGAGCACATGGAATTCAATAAAAACATTCTCATCAACTTTAAATAGATTTTGGATTAGGCCTTTAAAAACAAAAAAGAAATGCTATGGAAGTCTCTAGCAGTGCTGTTTTGCTAAGTATGAAATCTTTTAGAAATTGTTTCCAGAGCAATTTTTGTTTGCCTGAATGTCCATAATTTTTTTCAGGAAAAATTGCAGAGATTGCTAAAGCCAAAAGTTTGAACAATTCAAAACTAGATACCTGGATATAATTATCATATATGCTCACTGGCTGGTTTGCAATTTCATCAAATATTAACAATATACTTAAAACACATGACTCTTCTTATGGTTTCTTTTTAGACTACTACTACATAGGTTGACACGTGTTTAATAGTAAATCCAAGACTTTTTAAAATGCACTGCAGTGTGCTCTAACAGATTGTTAAAACTTTATAATCTGGACACCGTGTATAAAGTTCTGGTATCTTTCATTCTGTCTTATGTTCTAGGCATTCATTTGCGGAATAATATAAATATATTCCAAAAGTAACTACTAGAAAGGTTCTGTATGGCAAAAGTAGCTGCTGTATTTTTTATAAGACAACAAATGTTCTTTTAGACTCAGTATCTCCTTGGGATTGCCTAGAGGGAGAAAAAATGTTTTCCTGCTCATTCCTAGCCTTTTGGAAACAGTCAAATAATTGCTATACAGTGATATATTATTTTATTACCAATTGGGTAGTACAAAATTTCCTTGATATCTATAAGCATGAAATCTATAATTGCTGTGATAGAAAGTGACCTAGAAGAAGGTATTAATGAGAGCAAAGTGGTGTTTTCTTAGCATACCTCATGCAAGAGATGACATTGAAACACGAAAAAGAATACATAGTAATATGTTGTATGTTTAATACCTTTCTGTAATAGGTATGTCTGCTTAACAGAAATGCAAAAAAAAAAAAAAAAAAAAAAAAGAATTTTCCTACTTAGAAAGACAATAGTTTCTTACTAAACTTCGCTAAGATATCCATTCCTGGTGTTACGTTAAACACTTTCACCTGAAATGGAGAAAAATATAGTGACTAATTGGCTTCAATGTGCAGAAAGGAAGATTTTTGTTAGATATTGGGAGAAAGCATCCAAATCATAAGAACCTGGAGAAATACTATATTCCTACCGTAAGGGATCAGTTAGATGGGCATTCTTCAGCAATGAAATAAAAAACATATTTAATCTCTCTTGGATTCTTCCAGCCACATGGTAAACTTTCACATTGAGACTAGAGGTACAGCAAATATTGAGAATAGAGAAAAGGCTAGTGATTAGTACAGAATGATCTTCCCCACTTCTTCTTCATGCAGGTGCTTATAGGTTTTTGTTGTTGTTTTGTTTTTAATAAAAAGTTTTTCTTACAAGAAATTATTCAGGGAACTCTTTTGGCCTTTTATGTGGCAAGGCAGACCAGATAAATGAAAGACTCCCTCATAGCTCTATAGAATGTAACATCCTCTCAAGTGGCAAAAAAGCCCCATGCAGAAATGTGATTAGCAAAAGAGTTTCTGTTATTTAGCTGAGGAGGATGACATAGCTAGAAACTGTGGTTAGGAATCTTTGGCAGATCTCTGGATGGAGCCCCCACTTCCTAATAGTCTAACCAATACCTTAACTGGAAATTTTCTGTCCTTTTTCCAAAATGCACAATAAACAAACTCAAAGGGAAACTAGGCTAGCTAACATATCTTTGCAAGTGTAAGATGTATAAATCAGCTAGCAGACACTTCATTTGGTTATTACAGTTACTGAAATACCTTGTTTCTGACCTGTAAAATGGAGACTGTATCCAGTTTGCTTAGCAGCACTGATACTTGTCACTCAGGAACAGAAACTGGTGTCGTGGAAAATCTAGACCCAACTGGATTTTATTGCAATGACGTACAGAGCTGACGGAGATATTTCTGAAACTGGAAATCACAACCCACAGGAATTAGAGAATTTAAAAAACCCTGGTGAGATGTAACATTTCTTAAGAACAATACATTACAACATTTTTATTCTGTACTGCTTTGGATAATTAGTTTAATAAGTCGGTTTGTTTGTCATTTGTGCATATAATAAATTAATATGCATGTTATTTCCTTATTCATGAAGTGTGTGAATTCAGCAGATGAAAGTCTCTTTCCTCTAGAAAGTACACTTGATTATAGCTGACTGCCAATGAAAAGTAAACAGCCAGCTCCCATGAAGAAATGTGCTGAAAGCAAATACCTTTTGAACTCTGAATCTTTATTTCCACTCTTTATGGAAATAAACACATTTATGGTTTGTTTATTGCTTGCAGAAAAAAAGCTTGTTCCCCTCCACCCTTTTCCTTTGCTGCTCTAGCTACCGAGCGGAGCCTAATCACAAGATGTCTGTGTTTATCAAGCAGATGTTCACTGGCCACAGAAAATCAATGTCTGGCATGCAGTTAAACTGTGGGTTTAGACTACACCGAGCACACTTACTCAAAAAGCAATGTTTTGTGTCACTATATCTGTATATCGTAAGAAAGAACAAGTGCCCACTTCAAGTTATGGATCACCTCTATTGTTATTCCATAGCAATGTGTTTTACAGATGTCTGCAAGTGAATTTTAGGCTGAACTTGCTTTGCTTCTGAACCATAAGGAAGTACAATATGCGATCTGTCTGGTATTTAGATATTAACTTTTGTTTGAAGAGCAGTTAGAATCCCCTTGAATTCATTTAAAAACTCCTGCGTAAAACAAGACCTCTGGCAGATGAAGTCTGACCGATGAGTCTGACAGGTTTTCAGCATGTTACCTTTAGCTGGTGATGATATAGTAACAGCATTTCATTTCCTGTGAACCCAACATATAACTCCTAACTCCATGTGAAAACTTAGATGGGGCTTATCAGCTCCTCCGTGGCACTCTGCCCCTCTTGGGATCATGGTTTCTGGCTGTTATAATTGAAGGGGACAGTAATGAAACAGCATTAGCACCAGGAGCCATCCTTTCAGACTATGTCTGACACAAGCACTGAGTGTTACATTATCTGCTTCAGTGAAGCAGAAGGAGGAGACCATCAGGGAGCTGGCTGTACTCCCTACTTTTCTGTTCCTTTCAGTTTTGGACACACTAGTGCAACCTGTGTGCTGCTCTAACCTCTGCCAGCTGGCAGGATTTCCCAGGAGACAGTCTGTCAGTGAGGGCAGCCACCAATGGGCCTGGCACCTCCACTTCTTTCTCTGTCCTGATGTGTCTGCACTGCCTGTGACAGAAGGACTGGTAGTGGGAGGCACTTCCACACTGACATGTGGGAAGGAGCCTTTCCCAACACTGGGCTCATCATCAGAATGGGAAAATGGGACCTGCATCACCTCTCTGTTCACCACCACAAATGTATCAAAGCTGAGATACAAAAAATCAACACACCAAACTGAAATTGAGAGATGGATCAGCAGACAAGTGGAAGAGAGATATATGGAAATAAAAATCTGTGAAATTCTGCATTAGCAAATAGCATGGACTTAATATTTTAAAACCCAGGTTACTGGGCTATCTACCCAACTGCAGACACTGTAAAAATCATTCATACTAGAGATGCTTAAGATATAGTGTGCTGAAAGATTTCTAGTACAGTTATGCATGAATGCACATAGGATCTTCAACTGAAATGACCTGATTGAAATTGCCAATTTACACACGTACTTTTAGTCAGACATGTTGTATGCAAGTAGATAACGAGGTACGGATACTTGGGCTATGAATATGCTCTCCTTCCTACCACAAAATGACACAGACATTTCAGACATACCTTGGCAACTGGAAATAGAAATGTCATTTGCCAAGTATCTAAGTAATTGCCAGACTAGTTCCTTATTGAGCACCGGTCTTCTCAATTGCAAACACTTCTTAAATTGAGACAATTAATCTGGCTGTCCAGAACCTGGGCTTCAAGCTCAGCTCTGCCAAGCTCTTACTCAGCATAGCTAAGTGGGAGCACAGACAGCAATGGTTCAGGGTTGCTGTACCCTAGATCAGCTTGAACACTTACAGTAATGCAATATATATTCTGGCCCAAATATTTTCTCCCGCTTCAGTTTAAACTCCCAAATGCCTTTTGCAGTGGGTAGAGTAAGCAATGAGAATAACGGCTGGCATAAACTAACCTCATGCTGTCTACAGTTTACCACAAGGAAACCTCAGTTTCCCTGGTAGGAATATGTTAGGCTGAACATATTAATGAAAAAGGATTCTACCTTGAGCCAAGGGGCTCAAGGTTTGTTTTGGGACAACCACTGTCTTATACATATTGAGGCTGTATGTAGACACTGGATCTGTTTGCTCACATCAAATATCAAGGGATAATATTAAGTTTTTGTGAAAATGTTGTAAAATAGTAGCAATGTTATGTAGTGATGAATCTGAACAATAGCTGTTACTTTCTTATTCTTTTTAATAGAGATTTTA
Organism: Nesoenas mayeri; assembly: GCF_963082525.1. Classification (NCBI taxonomy): domain Eukaryota; kingdom Metazoa; phylum Chordata; class Aves; order Columbiformes; family Columbidae; genus Nesoenas; species Nesoenas mayeri. Next base: position 14,887,408 of record NC_137554.1, on the reverse strand, counting down.
GAAGACTTTAGGGAAATGACCATCCTAGGCTAGACTTTATTTCAACTTAGTCAAACTGTAGAAGGATAAACTGTCATCTACTTTGTACTGTGATGTTCCAGTCTTGCTTAAGCTCTCAGGTTATACCAACAGCTGGATTTATTCCTCAAACTCTCTTGTCTTGATAACGACAACTCCTTCTCTCCCTTTTTCCTTTGGACAAACCAGGAAAAAAGTCATCAGATGGACTCAGAAAAAACACAGCTTTCTTCTTTCAACGACAACAAAAAAACCTCAGAAATCCAGTAAAGAAATGTAACAAGTCTCCACTTCTGGACAAAGGAAAAATGCAGATAATAGATATAGTCCTTGGATGCAGAGTTGGGTTGGTCAGTAGGCTCAATCTATGTGGACTATCCTAGGTACTTCCTCCAGTAGTTTATATCAATGTCTCAATATAGGAAGGGGTAGCATAAAATAAAATGTGTATTTTCATTATTAGTTCTGCACTTAGTACTATACAGAAGTATCAATTATATTCTTAGGTCTTAAGAAAGGAAGTGAGAATGAAACAGAAGCATCATAATGACATTGTTAATCTTATCTTGAATAACATGCACACATCTTGAATAGCATGCACAGTTCTGGTTGCTCATCACAGAATAAACATTTACAAGCAAAGGCATATAGGACAGCAAGAATGCTGATACAGGACTCTTTCCATACAAGGAATGAATTAGAACTACACCCTGAAAAGAGAAAAACGAGAAGGATTAAAATAATTCATAAAATGAATAATGGCATGGAGAAGGTGAATTTATATTCTCAGTCTCTCCCAGTACAAGATTCAAGAAGCATCAAAAAAGGCAATAGGATCAGACCAAATAAAAAAAGCAATTCTTCACAAAATCCATAACTAAACAGTGGAACTCAGTGCTTCAGAGTTTTATGGATTAAAAATACTGTATAGCTCACTCCTCTCTGTACTAAAGAGCGCAAAGAAGAACAAGTTACGTCAAAAATATTATCGTGTAGCTATTTCCTCAGAGCAAACCCTACATTATCCCTATGGCCCTTATTTTGGTGTTTTGGCTGCTGTTTTCTGTTCTTCTTTCTGTTTGTACCACCACAACACCAGAAGTGTTTCCTTTCTCCCTACCTGTCCTTCTTCTTGAAAGCACAGAAAGCATGACAATAAAATACAGTGGCGAACAAGAAGGAACTGAAGAAAAACATACTGCTACTCGGTCTGCATTCAAGCCTTTTTCATTCACATGGAAGTTAGAGAAGTGAAAACAGAATCTCAAAAGGAAAAAACTTATAAGGGAGATAGTCCTAAAGTACTTCCTTCAGAATGACTAACATTAAAACAGCAAACTGTAATGGGATAGTGTGAAAAACCCCACTATAAAATTAAATAGCTGTCCTTCTTCCTCATATTCCTTTTTGTCTTGGCTGCCCATCTAAATTTGAGTGCTTCAGAGTGTTTGTTTTATATCTGGCACATTTTAGAAAAACTATGGGCAGAAACAGAATTATTGCTATTATATTGTAAGACATCCTTGACTTGTCTGATGGAACAACAGCTCTGTGAGTCTGTCACTACACCACGACTGGCCTATGATGGGTTTAAGTGAGGAAGATCTTGGGAGATCTTAAGTGGAAAGTTTGCTTTAGCATTTTGCAGTTACACATAGGAAATGTCTGACAGGCTCTACGTTAGGCCACTGACATGGAGTCTCTGCAGCTAAGGAATCGTTTCACCTCATCCCGCTTCCCGCTTGCAGTTTCCCACCCTGGCTGATTAATAGTATGCTGGCCCTACAAGGCAGCCTTGTTCTTCTCCAGGCTCGTTATACTTCAGTGGCTGCAAATTTCTTTCAAAAGTGTCAGAATTAAAGACGTTCTAAATGCCCCATTTCATTTTGTTTCATGAGTCTGTCCTTGAGCTGTATTATCCAAGATGTACATCAACGCTAAAAGACAAGCTTCTTTAGCCAGGATTCTTTTGCCCTTTCTGCCCTTCTCCATCAACATCCCTGATTTCTCCTTTCAGCACTGATGACTTGTAAGCTAAATATATCAGTAAGTACAAGATTAGTCCAGACAACTCTTTTAGCTGTTCAGTGTTTTTTATTTCACCCTCACACTTTCACCTAGTTCATGTTCAGTTTTATATTCCACTGGAAAAAAAAACAAACTAAACCAAACCAAAACCACCTTTGACAGTTGTCTCTGTTACTGCTGCTTTTCACAATTGTGTGTGAACATTCCTTCTACTGTCTTGCCATGTAGAACTCAAAAATGTTAAAGCTGCCCTCTTTCCTCCCTGATCTCTCCCAGCCCCAGCTGTGCCTCAGGTGAGTGAGCTTGGTAAAGCCGAAAGCTCAAAAATGCACACAACTTTCCGATAGCGTTAATAACCCACTGTAATTTGCATCACACAATGACAGGAAAAGGAACAAGAAATAAAAATCACTGAATGTAGAGAGAACACTGAACTTCTATGCAAAACGTAGCATTAAAACTATTTATTATATTGTAAGACACCCTGTGTAAGTCCATTACCAAAATAATTAATAAATGAAATAATTATTAAAGTTCAAGAACAAGCAGTACTTTAATATCAAGGGAACCTGTCATAATTTCAGCATTTACATTATTGTCTTCCAATTATGCTTTTTAAATAATGCAGACAATAAGATTTTATAATTGTCCTTACAGTAAAATGTACAAGTTACCTGGGAACAAAACATTCTTTGTTTTGCTTTTAAATTAAAGATGAGCAACATTCTGGGGAAATACAATATTGATTAACATTGGGGTTCTTTTTCATAAATGAAATCTGAGCTTAAAGTATTGTGTATTGAAAAATGTCATAAAGAATATTATCCCACTATGGTCTGCAGCTCTGATGCTGCTGTCTTGATTGAGATAATTTGCAGCCTCTGTAAATGATCAGCTTCTCTCAGTCAGTTTGGAGAAGCTAGGACTCCACATGATGCTGAGAAATAAGTGAGTCCAAAAAGTGACATTTCTTTCCATAGAAAAGCAGGCTTGAATATAAAGCAATAAATAATACAAAATGCATATGTAGTGTATGGAGTTGATGATCCAAAAGACATTGCTGTTGAAGCCAGAGTTTTCTGAAAAAGTAGCAATTAACATCCTCTCATCATATAATGATCTAAGAGAAAATTTGAAAATAAAACAGAAATTCTTCATTGGCAGCTGAGTTCAAATGGCACATGAGACAGCAGTTAGTGAACAGAGTCGCTATTATCCTTTGCAATCATTTCTAAACAAATGAAGAAAGAAGGCTGCAAAGCCATATGGTACATATATTATGAAGTAACCTGTTCCATTCTTTAGACTTACTATTACTGCTTTTGACACAGCTACAGGAAATAAAAAGCTACTGGAATGCAGACCGGGAAAATGTATTCCCAGCAGGCTTTGCACAACTAGAGGCTGGAATCCTTGAGTGGAAACAGACTTTGCAAAGCAGTCTCCCATGCTCTGCGGCTTAGAGGATCTGCTCAAATGTAAAATACATTCTACAAATGTGGCCATATTTAGTAGCTGTGCATTTTCAGATACTTACGGAAAGAAAGGGAAAGAAATTAAATAAGAAAAGGGGGAAGACTCCTCATAGAGGACTGGAACATAGACTAGCAAAGAACTGTTTTCAAGAGAGGAAGCAAAAAGTCAAACAATTCATACTTAGTATGCAAGGCTCAATTATTTTCTTTCTCTATCACTATTCTTAATACACTGGTAACCTCAATCAAGTATGTTCTCACTGGAAAAACTGCTGGTGTTTTTCTTTTTTCGTCATCCACGCTTTATAATTTTTGTTGTTCAAAGCACTGTACAGTATTATCCCTTTGAGTCTTTGGTAAATTTCCCTACTAGCAAACTAAAGTCATATAATTCCTCACTTTTCCAAGACGTGGTGTCCTAAAGATAGGATTTGTGTGATGTTTCTAACAGCTACAGCAAAAAAATACTAATACTAAGAAGATTCTGGACATTAAGCTTTCAGACCTTTTGTCAAAGAAGTGGCAAGGAGTACCCAAAGATAGGGAGCAAGAATGTCTTCAAGCAAAGTTCCATATATTGATTTTTATTGTGTGCCTTTTCTTGCCTTTCACATATTGTGCTGCCTCGTGAGCTATATTTAGCTATCTGGACATTTTAAAGCAATATTAAGTCCACTGAAAAAAAACAGCTTGTGTCTGATAATGTTTTTGAATCACATTATTCATCTCATCTGCCTAGCTGTAGATACCTATTTCTTTTTTAGCAAAGTGAGTAATGGAAAATATATTGCTGACATTTGATACCCAAACAACATTACATGGAGGCTTCTTTAATTTCTTAGAATTCTATTATGCAGGATTGCTTTTCCTGGATTGGTCTCTACACAGGAGCAATTCAAAGGACAGATGAAAGAGTTATTTTCTCAAAGATTTATTCTAAAATCCTTTTAAAATTACATAACGTGCGCATTTCAAACCTATGTTTGTTGGTTTGAAGAGGCAGAACTTGGAAGGGCTTGTTAAACAAATCTGTTTAGCCCCAGCATCATGTTACTACATATTAAAAATCTATTATTCATAAACCAGGAAAAAATTACTTTTATAACATTGAGGAGTATGTTGCACACATGCTAAGACACTTAAATCAATAATCCATTTAATTTAAAAAAATAAAATATTATTCTGCTTCACGAGGCTTAGCCTCAGTCTAGCATCCTTGCTCTGAAATGGCAATAAGTAAACTACAATGACAGTATACATAGTATAAATTAAAGAGAGCTTGTGCAAAAAAGTGATAGTTAGTCTGCCAGTGACTTCAATTTCATTGCCTACTATGGGCAAAGTCTTGGCCTCACTGAAGGTACTGTGTCTATTACCAACATTCTGTATGTTCTGAGGAAAAGAACAAAAAATAGAAGATTATGGTGATGATTTTGGCAGCAACACCTTAGACTGGAATGGGGAAGAACCTAGCCAGGGGAAGGCAAGAGCTGTCAAGGACATGATGAGGATGGAGCAAGAGCACAGGAAAACTAAAAGGAGTAATAAGATTAAGTCACCAGAAACCCACCACACTGGCCACATTTGAATCTACTTTACTGGGTTGTATCCTTTGGCTTCTGTGGCTAATGTGGATCTATGTCAGGGCAAAAGACATGATTCTTTAGTAACAGCCAGGAGTTCTGCTTTTATAAAAGCAAAAATACCCTTTTGACTGTGCCTCAACATTTTATGAAAATGGAAACAAGGAACAGTGTGTGTGGTTTTGATTTAGTGGATAACTTTTCTATGGGACAGATGCATATAGGTCTGCTGTTTGTTCAAAGGAATGAAATGTCAGTGTATTTACAACAAAATTGCAGGTTGCAAAAAGATGGTGAAGTTTCACTAGGTTGAAACTGAGGAATGCCAGTGAGAACATTACATTTTTTGCAACTGTACCAAAATCAGTAAGTTAGAAAACTGTTGCTGTCTCCCATATTTCTTCCCTTATCTTAGTCACTGTGGTTCCCGAGGTGCCGAATCAGCCCTTCTGGCTGAAAATTGGAAGCTGCAGGAAGCAAAAACTACAAAACTGTACAGCTAATAAGGAATGTCTTGGGTATAATTCTACAAACATGCATATAGGTAATTTTACTTGCATATTGGATCCCCTTTTCTGGGATTATTTCTGCTACTAAAATTCCTCATGTAGGAGTTTAGAAACCTGGACCAATCCTTCACTTTTTCTGCCATGTGCTGGCAGTGCTTTAGTAAGGCAGACACTTAAAATTATCCCAGACGGACGGGTAAAGAAGTCTGAAGGGAGCAATTAAGAAATGGCCAAAGTACCGTAACAATTAGGATAGCAAGGTCTGTTCTATAACTAAAGTGGGTGACTTCTACAGGAGCAACATAAATGCACTGAGATCCCTTTTAAAGTTTTGCTCGGTCCTTTCCCTCCTTTTTGCAAATGAATAGAGCTATTCATTTCAATTGAACTTTTGTCTATGTGGGTCTGGAAAGCTGTCTGAGCAACTCGCACAACTCCAGGTAGCAAATGATTGTAGAATCCCAAACGTCAGACAGCCTGTAGTACTAATCTGGATGGCCTCAGTGTAAAATAAAGTGACCCAGCAGGGATTACCCACTATAAAGACTAAAATAAACTAAATGATTTGCCATACCAAATAATTGGATACTTTAAATAAATAACAAAAAGACTCAAAGAATTGATCTTCCTTTGCCCAGGCCATTCATTGTACAGCAGTATTGGCAGGGATGGGAAAAGGAACATGACTTGTAAGTTGTTGAATGTAAGGAAGTCAATCCTTAAAGATTCAATGTTGTCTTCACTAAACCAACAAAAGCTATAAACCTAAGTGCTTGCACACTCTCAGATGCACATTCAGATTGAAAGATCTAACTCTTTTGTTATCATAAACACTTTATTTCCAAAGCCTCAGTATGAGTTATAAGCAGGATTTGATGAAATAATCTTTAGTATCTGAAAAGACATACCAAGAGTTAACATGAACACAGGACACCTGTAAATTTATGACCCTTATTTGTCTAATGACTTGCTCCTCACAAGCTCTGCCAGTCTCCCATCTAGTTAAGATTTCTTCATGCTTTCAGAGCCACATATAACTACCTCTCATCTATCCATCGTTGCCTCTATTCATTTTGTCCCTTTCTGGTCCCATCTCTTTTGGCAGTGTCTATATAATGTTTGCCACTTCAACTCAGGCTAGTTAGAGGGTTTTGTTTTTCTTTTCTATGCGTCTCCTTATTCTTAGGAGTTGTTAATGAGGATAGTTCCTCCCTGACATACCCTTCAGCAAAGCTGATAATTAGTGAAGTAGAGAGACGACTAAGGAATAATTTTTAAATTTAAAAAATAAGAGTCCATAACAAACCATAGCAAGGCAAATAACTGCTTAATCATTCAACTTACATATTCAATTAACTTTTTTACTTTCCGTTATCCTATGGTTTCCCTTCTGCATGTGTAGTTCCTAACACATTGCTGACCTTAGCAGAGAATAGTATTAAGAGTACATTTTGGAATTATTGCAGTTCTTGAGCTTTTCCTTTGCATAGGAATAATTGCCCTGATACGTGATTAGTCCCCAAGGAGGTGCATTTAAGACCCACAGAGCACACAATTTGATATCTGCATGGAAATAGTAAAAAGAAATAAAAGACTGATTTTCTTACTAGAACTTGGGTACTGTATGTGATCATCTCTTTCCAATATAGAAAGGCACTTGTTTGCAGTGAGAAATTATGCATTTTATTTACAGCTGGATTTTAATGGAGCAGGTTTAAGTAGCTTCCAGCTGTCTTTGTAAGGACTAGTCAGAACTTTCCTCCAAAAGGAATCCAGAGATATTCAGGAAATGGCAAGAGCTTTAATAAATCATAAACTGAAACCTGTGAAAGCTGAAAGTATTCAGTGGCATGAGGTTGAAGGAGGAAGGGGAGAGAGAAGCAAGGGAAGAGCATGATTTGGGTTTAGAAAAAAAGCTATTTTGAAATATAGCTCCTCCTGTTGTGTAAAATGGCTCAGGAAAGCAACAATTATTTCTAAAGCTGTGCTGGGGCACAAAGCTGATCCTTGCCACAAGTAAGCAGGTCATATTTTTCCTGACACATCTCCCAGTGAATACCTCTTTGGGTGTGTACATATACTTTCATACGCAGTTGCATGTATTGGAGAAGATATATGTATTTACAGAAAATGTACTGAAAAAAAATCCCACCACATACACAATAACAACAGTCTTATTAAATAAAATATATATCTTTTAGGGATGCATTTTGCCTGAAGTTCTTACTTTCAAATTTCCACACTCTCTTACTGGCTCAAGAACATATTACAAACCAGGAAATATCTATAGTTCCTAGTGAGACACCAGAGCCAGCTCACGGGCTACACATGAAGAAGTGTGAGTGCTACGGGCTCTTCTGGACTCTGTTGCAATCCCATTTCCACGTTACTGAGGGGAAAGCAATTTCTTGCTGGGGTTCACCAGAATATCTGATAAAATATCATTATATTAACCACTTAGTTTTAGGATTCTCTACTGCTATACTCAGAACATGAAGTTCCTAAGATGTAGCTTTAAAAAACCTCAATGAAAGTGGACCTTTATAAACCAAGTAAGGAAAGAAAATTCCTTTTCTATTTATTATAATGAGAGCCAGGACAGATTCAGCTATCCCCACATAACCCCACTGACTCTGCTCAATGGGGTCACAGTGCTGCAAGCCAGGGCAGAGCTTAGCCCCGTGTGGAAATTTCAGGAAGAACAAACCTTCGTTACAGAGCTCAAAAGAATCCTTGTGCTCTCTGAGAGAAAGGTATAAAGGGGTGCTTGTTAATGCTAGTGAACACAGCCTGCTTTCTGGAAAAAGGGGCGATCTTGGTAAAAACCTGTGGCTGTCATACCCAGCAAGGCAAAGTTTCTCCAAGAGAAAAAAATAGCCAGCTAGACTTTTAAAACACACTACGTGCTCTGTACGTCTTTATAACTGTATGACACATTCCTATGGGATAGACTTTCTCCAGGAAAAATCAACAGCTCAGTAACTGACACTATTGTGTAGTGCTTTTAACTCTTCATCATACTTTTCCTCTTCAATACAAAATTTATTCTTCTCAGAACTCAACATGCAGGGTATTTTTCTTACCAAACCTTACAATATGCTAGTATTATCTCATTATCTGTGCAAATTGCTTTAAACTGTCTCCTGGTATCACTCCAGAGGAAGAAAGAAGCAGCATGCTTGCATGTGTGAGGAAGAGAGATCTTTCGTATGGCTTTGAGAGAACATCAAATTTCTTTAAATAATACTGAAGTCATCTTAGGTACCTGTAGGTCAGACATAAAACCAGGAGTGGATGGTACCCTATTTTATTTACTAAGTAGCCACCCTCACAAAGACCATGGCTCTCACCGTGTCAGTCATTTGGTCTTGATGACTGCCTTGAAAACAGACAGGTGAGATCCCTTCAGAGGTGAAATATCCTGTGGGACCAGGAGCAGGGACTCCAGCTTGTCACAGCTGCTGTTCTTGCTCCTGTTTGCCTGAGAAGGCTTGTCAGCTTGTCTCCTCCTGCCCATCTCACCGAGCGGAGAGGCTTCACGGTTGGGTGGCATGCAGAGTCCAGGTGGAGTCCTACATGGAGGTTCTTCCCCCCCCCGCTTCCCATTTTGTCGCAGTGTAGAGCCAGTGTGCCATTTGCACTGGTTCTTGGGCTCTGCATGCCTGCAGGGGGGGCCAGAGAATTTAGCAGTTTCTGACACTTAATCCCAGTGAATGTCTCCTTTTAGAAAACCTGTGGAGAATATATTAATAATACTTCGAACAGAGACAATGGGAAGTGCAATGTAATTCAATGTTCCAATAAAATCTGCCCTCTAAGGCAATCTACTCATCACGGTCTACTCACAACTTTAGTAATTCACTAGCCATTTTCAGTGCTCCTGACTCTCTGAATAAAACACTCAGTTTTTGTGTTACCAGCGTTTAGATTTTTAACTTCAGTGTTTATGGAATGCGTACAAATAACAATCTTTCTAATTTTAAAGAATTTTGTCAGAAGTTAAATACAATATGACTTTTTCAAAGCAGTACGGATAAAGGAAAGATAAATTGTGATCCATCTGTAAATTCTCCATGTACCACAGTCATTTATTACTTCATATTGAAATTTGAAATATGAGAACAAAGCAGAGGCAAAAGCCAAATAAAAAAGCCACACCAGAAAGGAACATCTGCAAAATTCTATGAAAAAATGCACAAATGTTATGAATTAAACCTTTTCTGACTTTCCTTACAGCTGCACAACCTCACACTCAGCAAGACAGGAAGGACTCTCAAATATTTCCTATTCGGTCTTAAGAATCAGTAGCCCATACAATTTATTGGAAACATTAAACAGAAGTCTGTGTGCTGGCATACTCAAAAAAATGTAACAGCTGATAAAGAGTCAAAATGGGAATAATAAAATGCAATATAAAGAACAAGTAATTTGGACTTTCATCTTTAACACAGTCTTTACTATGGCTACAGTTGATTTTGCTAACAAGTGGTAGGGACTGGTGAAGAAGATGGTGCATCTCACACTGAGAAGGCATGCAGAAACTTTTGGAAAAAAAAAACCACCACTTTTTATTGGAAAACAACAGCTTGTGGATAATGAAAGTGTTCATAAGAATGGCATGTTTCTGTGACACTTATTTTTGGTAAAGAATCCTATAGAATGCACTAAATAATGACAAGTGCCTTTTCAAATGCTTCTTTGACATACTGAGTTATGGGGGTTGGGGGGAGGGGGTGGTGCGGGGAAGGAAACCCAAAAACAACAACAAAAGAAACACCACCACACACAACACACCAAAGAAACAACCAGGTTGAAATTGTAAAAATTCAGAAGTCATTTACATTCGTCTGTAAACTCTTTCAGCCTGTTGGTTTATGGACCTTTTCCAAAGTTAAAGCTTGTCTTAATGTTTAGGAAAGGAAACCTCAAAAATCTGGAAAAATATCCCAGATAAACTGCTTCACAATCAATAACTGGCTGCTTGCACTGAAATATGGTCTGTACCACTGTGTGTGGAGGATTGGGACTCAAAATAAGGCAAAAATTTCTAGCCACAGAGCAGATGGTACAGGGCAAAGCACATTTCAGTGGTAAAATTCTAGATTACATACTTGCTGATTTGTGGATTAGTATAAGAAAATTAATACAAATATTTCTCTAGTTAAGCATATAATATTCCTCAATGCACTTTCAAATATCAGCATAATAATTATTTTATTTTGACAAATATCCATTTGAAATTCTTCTCATCCAATAGATTACCTACTTCTACACTGTAGGATTTTGCAGAGAGGTATTATGTAAATGCGTACAGACATACTGCATCCAGAACAAAGGAGTCTGAAAATGAATGTGATATCCCCGAAATATGCTGTGAAACCTCTCACTCTGCAGTGGAGGATGACGAGTTGCTCACATAAAGTCTTCTACCAAAGGACCCCTCAGACATGACAGCTGTCAGGGCATTTCCCGCTGTGAAATGCCCAGTGAAACTGCACTTTTGAGTTTTCCTTCACTGTATGCTGCTTTAGGGACCCTTAAGCAAGAAAATATCTCTTTTCCAATAATGGAGTAGAAACTGGAAAGATATCTGCAATCTTTCTAGGTAGATGCACAGTCTCTAAGGAAAGCTGTAATGGAAGATATAATGCTAGGGAGACATATACCAGTAGACAAAAACATTTCCTTGTGCTTATGACTACTCTCACTCATAGTTTTGCAGATGAAAACGTAATTTATTTATAATTAAAATATTTCAGTTTTCCCCAAAGCTAAAGCTATTCTAAAAGATATTGGCGTTTCTAGAAGTACCAAGGAAATGACAAGCAACAAGAAGAAAAAGCCCCAACCACGAGATAAACTTTATATGAGACAAACATTATGTGTTTGTGTTAAACATTTTATACCTTTATCATTGCTATTAAATGCAATTTGTACATGGGATTATGCTTTTGACAAAAATAGATTTGTTTGTAAGCCAAAAGCTGGATGTTACATTTACAAAGGCTATGCTGTTACCAACACTGGAAGCACATGTCCATGTCACAGAGTAAAAATCTTTCACAAAAAATGAAGCTGATGGAAGATTTGTAAAACCGTGCATCAAGTGAAATCAAAGATTTGCTGCATCAAAATGATGAAATACAGAGAGAATGCACCAAGTAGTTTTCCCAGCGTACTGAATTTATGCTTAGAAATGAACCGCCTGAGATGACATAAGCTGGGCTGTATGACTGTCCTTCTCATCACAAAATGATGGGAATGTTCATAAGTGGTTATCAACACGCTAAAAAAACACAGCCCTGTTTCCTGTCTCTGACTTAGTCTTTTCTTCAAATCTAATCTCCCTGGGGTACAGCAGCACAGCGGTCCCAGATCAGTCAGTCCACAGGAGGAACAGAAACACTATCTGACAATGACAGTTATATTCAGGCCTATAAAGAACCATATGTCCAAGCTGCAGATACTAGTGACACCTTTGTCACCAGCTATTACTCATGCTCCAGCTTTTAACCTTTATGCATGTAGCCAGGGTTGCAATGTCATGATATTAAAATATTTCTAAAATGCTGGAGAATAATTCTGTATTACAAACACAATAAAACATGTATAGACTGCATAAATTGAAAGGTTTGCATTATTTTTCACAAATAAGGACTTCCCTTAGCTGGCTTAAGGCTTTATGTGCTTTGTGGTCAGGATAAAGAGAATTGCTCTCTGTATTTGCAGTTCAACTTGGCACCGAAGTAGCAAATAAACTTTGCTTGTGGCTGCTTTCCAAAGCAAACAGAACTTTTATCTCTACTTGAAACTTTTATTAAGACAAGGAATAGCACATCTAGTATTTATAATTTCCTTCTGTCCTGCACTAAAATGGACCATACGGAAGGATAATCTGGGTAATTAGCTCAAACTGAAACCCAGGACAGAGGAAAGTTTGTGCATAGAGCATTGAGTTAGGGCGGAGGGATGATCAGATCTTGTGCTCTTCTGTTCACCTTCTTAACTCTACAATCTCAAGAAGACGAAACTTGACTCAACTACAGTTCTCCTGGGAGCCCTGCTCTGGCATGGCTCCTTTTCTTCCATTCACAGTGAACCTCCTTTTAAGTATCATAATCTGCCCTGGAATCTGGTTTTGTATTTTGAGGCAGAAAAAATACTAGCTCATCCTTCTATTTATTCCACAATATGTGATATACAATTTTTCTGATGTTATCAAGGGCATTTAACACCCCAATAAAGGTATTGGGACCAACTTTTTGAATATTTAACTCATATAAAAGCTTGGACTCTTCTGTATATAGAAAGACCATTTACTTAAAAGTGGATCCTTGATATTTGACACTGGTAATGTACTGTTCACTGTTTCCAGCCATTCATGGATGGGGTCCAGATATTTCCCTGACATATAAAAGAATTTTATTTTATTTGGATACTCTTATAGTAGCTGGAAGCATTTTTCAGCAAAGGACCTCACTCGGGGTGATATATTTGGTGAACAGACTTTCCAAATAATTCTTCATGAGGCTGTACTGTACTACTGTGTACTGATAATGTACATGTTAGAGCTGTTGCACTCAGCACAGATGTTCCACCAACAGAAGTACTTCAAGCTGAGAAATTGCCTGCTGTTAATCATACATTATTAAAAAAGAACCCTGTTTTATCTACCAATCCACTGAAAAGCAGTTTATATATCTACTGTTACTGTAAGAAAGCTGAAATAAATTTTACTGTGCTGTGAAACAAGTAAAAAGAAAACTCCTAGTTTTGTGGAAAAATGAGGGTAAGATTTTTAGAGAATTCTAATGATAACTTCTTGGCTTCTGTTCCTTTAACAAGGCAAAACCAGGCATTTCAAGTGCAGGCAGGCATGGATTTGCTTGGGGCAGCAGATTGTGCGATACTCAATTTTGTAGTACTTGTGCTCCCTTTCACAGGGCAGAGGAACTGCAGCGGGTCCGTCCAGCAGCCCCTGGCAGACCCCAGCATCCAGGACACTAGAGATGGAAAGACACGCTAGTTCTATTGGTTGCCAGCGCAGGCTATTTTCTTCATTCCTTGTCCAGGTCATTTGGAAGAACAAGAAAACTTCCAAAATCTCACATTTTTCTCCGGAATGCTCTACTATTTTCATCTGTCACTATCACTTTTCTCCTGCTTCTGCAAAAAATTAGTATTTTTACTCCAGATATTGCCAACAGCAGCAGAGTCAGCACAAAGTCTTTAATGAGTACAGGACTCCAATGCATTTATTACAAAATATAATTTTTCAGCATGGTGCATTTGCACTTACATCGGTGCTACCATTTCTGTGTTGCTAGAACTCATCTGAGAAGAGCACTAGGTTACAGAAGGGGAGAAGTAGGCCGAAGCACAGCCACACTGACCTGGGCAGTACTGGCTCTGTAATGGCAAAATTCAAGAACATACATAAGCAGCTAGTCAGATGATTGGATGTTAGCCTGAGGTGGTATCGGTGCTGCCATGACAGCACAGGCGGCTCAAGCCCCTGGCATTTATCTTTCAAACATGACCTAATTGCCATTTCTTCCATTAGTGATAACACTGTTTTAACTGGCTCTTATATATCAAGCTGCTACTCATGTTAGTTGGACAATGTCGGCTCCCTGTTCAGGATGATGGAGTGTTTCAAGCTAGAGAAAAATTTCCTCATGTAACAGTTCCATGGAGCCTTAGCCTTTCTGTCCTGGGCGCTAGGAAGAAGGGCAGCTTGCAGAAGCACGTGTTGTACCTTATCTGCAGCCTGATCAGATTCTCTAGGAGGAACTGAGAAGCAGAAATGGACCCAGAAGTTACAGCAGCATCACTCAATATCTCCAGTGCCCACTGCATGAACACATTTGATTTCAGACCTCTGTTCAGGAACTAGATTTATACGGATACTCTAGCCCCTTTGGGTCTCAATGAAAAATAACTGAAAGAAGCAGAGAGTGGGACAGTAATAGTATAGGAGTGACACAACTTCCATTAGAAAACTTTAATGTAAAACAGTTTGTAAAAGAGGGATTCTCTTTCTGCTAACATGGACAGAATTGCACGTCTTTCATCAGCCTGTCATTAACACAATCAGGAATTACACTGACTGTCATTCATGGATACATAGAAACAGAAAAAGACATTGGCTCAGTTCCCCTCTTTTGTGCAGAATGTACAACTTCTGTTGCCTTTTCTCCTTTTTGTTATGGTATTGCCAGTCCTGAATGAAAGAGCTTACAGATGTATAAAAAGATTTAGATGGAAATACAATATCTGCAGTTTTGTAATTTGTCATTTCTAAAAACCGAAAACACCATGCTTAGCCTTTTTAAATTGAAATCTTCAGTTATGCTCTAACCACAAAAACATGCCTATGCTATCATGTGGATCCCAGCAATTACAGTTTCTTTCTATGATCTTAACTGTATAAAATCTCCAAACAGTTATTTTGGACAAAACATATTTCTATGTTGCTATTACACCTTTTAAGATCACTCTCTATGAATTCTATTATTTCAAATGATCAGGTTGGTATTTCAGAGGGGTTAAAAAGTAGGTAATTTGAAGAACTTGGTAGTACCCAATTGGCTTTGTTTTGAAGAATGCATTAGGAGGCGACAGTCTTAAATTATTGCGAGTATCTGGGCAGTCTGTGGCTGTTTATGTCCTCTCAAAGTTGCTCTAGAGGCAAATCCTCAGTGCTCTGAAGTTTGTCTCTGGATTCAGCTTGGATGCACTGGGGTTTGTCATGCTTCTGCCAGCTAAGATTACAGACCTCTGTTATTAGGCATTGTTTCATGGCATACGTTATATTTCCTTGTCACTTACACAGCACTGAGATTCTGCTATAGTCTAGGTCATCACAGGGATATTTTTTAATGTATCTGCTTATATATATGCCATATATTATTGACCTAACAGAACAGTGGTAACATTTTTAGCAAAATCTTCATTTAAAATTGCATGTGCTTCAAATCATGTCAGTATAAAGAAAAATTGGAAATAAGCCTTAGAAAAGTAGTTTAACAGGGTGCTTGGGTACCTTCCTAGCATTATACATTAATGGTTTGCAAGAAAAAAAAAAAAGAGAGAGAGAATGAATTTAAGAAAATCAGAAAAAAATCATTCATGCAACTATGTTTTGCTAGGTTAGGATTCCAGGTAAAAACAAAATGGAAATTAAAACTAGTAACATTCCACCTCTAGATTAGTGTGGCACGGAACCAAAAGCAGAACGTGGCAGAAACAGAGAAGATACCCACTGTCTCTTCCAAAAAAAAGTTACCTCTGCTAATATTTATGGCATGAACTTTTTTTCTTATAAAATTTGTGTCTTCTCTCCCCATTTTTCCACGATGGAACCTGTTGTTTTGGGGATGAAAGTTTCGCTAAAAGAGAGATTTCACCTCAGTAAGCAATTGAAATCTGCATTTGATAGCTGTAATGCAATAAAGTAGGGAAGATCTCATTTTCTTGGTCTTGGCAATGACTGTTTCAGAGGAAAAATGCATACAGTTTGATTTGACCAGGGTGCTTGTATTATTATTGCTTACTCAAGCAAGTGCTTGAATAAACATGAATATCAATGGACAAACCTAAGATAAATAACAAGCTATGCTTTTTCATGCAGAGTAATATCAATTCATTTGTTAACCCGCATTCTTTTTTCAAAGTGTTTAACTGTAAGCAACTCTCCACATTTTGTCCTAATAATTTTTAACTTGTGTTACCATAAAGCCACCTTAATGCATTTATCCAGACTAGAGTATTCTGTAGTTTACACATAGATACGAAATAAAGGAAGATTTATGAAACTGGTTGAGTGATCTAGGACCATAAATGTGTTTAAGCTCCAGTATCAGAACGCACATCAAATAGAGATGCATTCTGTTGGTATCTGAGTGCATAAGATTCTGAGTTGA
The DNA here is from genome assembly GCF_963082525.1 of Nesoenas mayeri. Taxonomy (NCBI): domain Eukaryota; kingdom Metazoa; phylum Chordata; class Aves; order Columbiformes; family Columbidae; genus Nesoenas; species Nesoenas mayeri. Next base: position 14,870,870 of record NC_137554.1, on the reverse strand, counting down.
GAGTAATAATATCTGATTTCTGGGTGCAATCATGTATTTAAACAGTATGAATTGTGTTGATAAATAACTTAAAATAATGAATTCAAATGCAAATAGAAGAAAGTATTTTCAGAAATATTGGTGATTTTGACTCAGCTGGTTTTGGCTGAGGCTTTTCTTGACATTGTTCTTTTAGCAAGAAATCCCTGTTAAAAACCTGGGCATTTGGAGAGTGTAAGGATGTCAGACTTGGTGACATTGGTCTTAAATACAGTTGTCAGCCATCTTTGAGACAGAGATACAAGTGTAGTGATAGTCCTGTGGTAGTGCAGCACAGTAATGACATATCCAGTCCATCAAGAGCAGTATGAGATCACTGTATGATAAAGTAAGCACAACAGATTAATTAGATCAGATCCTCAAATGCATTTTGCCTTTTAAGAAGTGCCTCTGTCTTCCTCATTAAGCAATACCAGGAGAAGCTATTTCAGATGGTAGTGTGGTTAACACCTAGTTTGTCAATGTAATAGCTGTCCTGTCTCCTCTGTCATGAGGATGTATGGATTACATTTTGTCCCTAAACTCAAGACTGAGAGCAGCAGGGATGTTCTCTCTGTTTTGATGGAAGCAGAACAAGGTCTTTGGGAAAAAGGAGCCTTATATTTGTGCCTTAAAAAAAAAAAAAAATAAATAAAAAAAAATCTGAATAAATTGCAGAATAGAAAATTTTAGATAAATTCCTCTTACTCTTTAACAGTTAGTCTACATTTCCCTCATCTTCCAAGACAGATTTAATCAATAGTCCTCTTTGCCGTGTACTGGTAAATGTCTGCATAACTTATAAGCCACAGGCATCCCGGACAGAGTTAAGGAACAAGCAGTACCTGGCTGAGACAGAAAATAGCAAGTGTTTATGAAAGGTACGATGAAGGTTTTCATGCAGCACAGTTTATCCAACTGTGAAAATATTAGCTGGGGTATTACTGAGTGGGTGCTCAGAGCTCTCTTGGCTGCTGACCAGGATAAATGGTTCAAGCAAAGGAGCTGACTGCAGATTAGTTACATATAAAGAGGACACAAAGTAACATGAGAAACCTGACTCAAGAGAGAGCAGCATGTGGGTAGAGAGATTAATTCAGCATTTCCTGAGTTACTTTTCCCTGTGCCCTGCTCCTCAGTGAACTCTACTCTTCTTTCCACCTTCTCAACTGATCCCACCTTTCACTGTCCTACGGGTTTACACCAGATACAGTTGCAAATGTCATCACATGACTTTCCTCAGGATGCTCTCTGGTTTGAGAGATATAATTGCTAAGCAAACATATCTCAACACAAACAGGGCACAAGTTGCAACTATATCACTGCATCTTTTCACTGAAAATAAATATTATCTTAAAATCGCAAGGGGAAAAACAAAACAATGCCAAACAATACAAGAAACCAAAACCACCACAACCACCAAAAAAACCACACACAAACTAAATACAGCTTCTCTCATTCACGTGACATCTCCCTCAATCACACTTCTAGGACTTTTTCCATAGTTTGAATGCAATTCTTACATTTGAGTCAGTGGTAAGTTTGCATCTCAGATGGCCTTTCTGCACACATCAGTACTTCAGAGTCTCCAGTGAAAGCCCCCCTGAGACCTTGTCAGTCGTCCCACTGCCATTGTTCTGTGTTTACAGAACAACTTGAATGAGATTTATTTCAGACAAAGTGAGAATAAGTTTGTTTAGCTATCCTGACAGGCCAGAAAGATCCCGATGATCTAGAATACTCCGGTGTTTATCAGCTTTTCACCCTGTATGGGTCTGGCTGAACGCCTCTATACAAAGTCAGTGTTTTGCCACAATCTAATAAGCAATATTTTTAAATGCTGTATCAAAATTATAACCTAAAACCGAAAGAAAGCTGGCATATCCTGAAGTCTATATGGAATTAGATGCTCTTGATTTTGTAAGCAAACTGCTCAGGTACCATTAAAGGTACAACAATGTGAAACATGGGATATCTTTGTGTTATTTACATTTGAGTGTTCTTTTGTTGCTAATAATTTCAAAAGCAAGCTGGACATCCTCCATTACTGCTTCAAATCCATCCAGCACCTCTAAGATATTATGTATAACATCCTTAACTGCTGAAGTAATATTGCACGGAAACCACCAAAATATAAATGTACCACAAAGGCAGTTATAGTTTTGCAGCATTCAGGACATGCTACACTCAGCGCTTTTCATCTCACAGAAATACACAACTGTAAGGTCTTCCTTGCAGAACTCACCCCGTAGCACATGAAGCATTATCAGCTACACATAGAATGAGGTTTTGCCTGACCCTTTCCCCAACCGTGAAGGATCGTATAGGCTCTGCCTCTGATTGGTGCTGCTTAGTATGGTTTTTGCTACAGTTCTGTATTTTGAAGTTCATAATGCTTACAACACATTTTTGTAGACGGTTGCTTTCCTATATTCATGCAATGATTCACACAGCCATTTGAATGTAGTGGTGTTATTACAAATGAATCTGTTATCTGCTGAGCATTTATCACTTGTTTTTATGATCGGTTCATAGGGACTTCAGTAGGACTGTCACTACTAAAATTCCACTTTGATTCCTTCATTACCCCGTCCATTAACTCTTCAAATATTTTTTTACTCTGCAGTTCTATACCATCATGGTTCATGTTCTCCTCTGTGGATCCTTTTTAGTAGATATGTTATACCTTTCTCTCAACATAATTTTGGGTAGCTTTCCCAAGTGATAGAAAAATTGCAGCCTCTTATTCTTGTCAGGTTTCTGTTTAGATAGAAGACTTTGATTAGTCCTTTCTTTCCAAACACTGTCTTGTTTCATCTGCTAAAGATATTATAACACAGGTATGACTCAGTAGAAGACTGGGGTGAGATAATTTTTCAGCTAGCCTAATTCCATATTATGGGCAAAGCTATAAAAATTATAATCCCAGTCTGGGTAAAGGCCACACATCTTGGTCTTAATGACAACTGCAACCAAGTTTTAGGTAGAACTATGTCAAATTCCTCTTTCATAAGTGAATCTTTTTATGTATTTGTATTATTCCCTAACACGTGTTTGAAGATTCACCCTCCCTACCCTCCAAACTGCACATCTACTTGATGTTATTTGGAAAGCTCATTTGGGAGGCCCACAGGACCTTGAATTCCTTCAAGTTTATTTTCTGTCATGAAATTTCTGTTGCCAAATGCAAGCCTGGTGTTGTATTTCTACTTAGTAATACATTTTAGGCATTAAATTATTGGTTACTAAATATTAAACTTGAAAAAAAGGAAGTGGTCTTTTGCATTTAGCTAAGGTTACTCAGTGAAAATTGTAGATTTGGAAGGTGTAGTTCTATATTTATTCTAAGTTGAATCCACTAAACCACAAACAAATGGTTTTCTAGTCTTCTAGAAAATCAACTAGAAGCTTGCAATTGCTTGAACTGCACACCATCTGCTACAACATCCATCTGTATACCACCTTTAGCGGGCATCAGAGGAGCTAGTGGGATAGGTATGTCGATGAAGTAGTTTAGCACACTTGAGGCTTAACTTATTTCAGAGTAACTTTTCTTGTTAAAAATATTGTTCACAGTGGTATAACAAGGAATTGAGAAGCATTCATGGTGCGCTCCTACTGTCAAAAGCTTTGGCATATAGCAATAACAGGGAATCTTTCAATTAATTTGTTTGATTTGGAGCAGGTCTTTGAAAAAGAAATAATTTCTCAGTTTCCCACAGACTTTGAATTTTTATATGGTTGTTATAGTTTGTTTCTCTTTACCTGATTAAATGTCCATAGAAAGCTATCTAAACATCAGTAACATAAGTCAAACCATATAAAATTTAGAACAAGCACAGGCCTCTGTTAGCAGTTATTTTCTTAACTTGGAAAATTCAGAAAAGTAAGAGCAGCGTAGAAACCAGTTCTGTGAAGGAACATTGAAGATTTGAGTAAGTGAGAGGAAGTATTCTCAAGGACACAAAAAGGCAGCAAAATACCTCACCATCCCTTGAAAAGCAGTTGTGAGCTTGTTTCCTGTTGGACACTACTGAAAACCTTTATTTGTATTTACTGTATAATCAATATCTAGTATGAAAACTGGAAAGAGCAGCTTTTCTCTCTGTAAAGAAAATTTTTAATCACAAAAATATTTTTACCCAAAAAGTAAAATGTTTCAGCACTTTTTACAGATCCTTTATATAGACTACAAGAATTTGATTGCTGAAAACACTGTATGCTAACATATTTTTTAAAATAAATTCCAAATCCTGACTATATCAAAGTGATTAAACATTCAATAAAGGCCAGAACTCAAAGTGCACCATACTTTGGTTATTTAGTCTTGTTGGTACACTTCTCCTTCAGTTAATCTGTACTATATCTAATGGATAATTACTTCACTCTTACATACCATTTAGGTATGTATTTATATTTATATTTACCTAGTGAAATGAAAATAAAGGCAAAACAAGAGAAAAAGAACAGATTTTTGAAGAAAAATGAAAGTTCTTTTGTCAGAATACACAACTATTAACCTTCATCGAAGAAATAATAGAGTGTATTTCTATTGCTTACCACATATGCAGGATTTTCTTAAGTGATTGCTATGTTGAGTGCTCAGATTTATTTCCTTAAGTATAATATTTCTTTTATTCTAATAAAATCCTTTCTTGTCAACTTGTTTATGGACATATTGCATACAGAATCCATCAAAATGTTTAATGCAATTTGGATTTTCTTTTAAACTGAATTTTTGAGACCTTAGCAACAATGTTCAAAAATTGGAGACAAAGACTCTTGATCATATGACAAAGTCCAGCACTTCAACATCTAAGTTGTTCCATCTTGATACAGATGATAGAAAAAAATAGTATCAAAATCACAATTCTGAAGAAATCATATTGAAAATACTAGTGTTTTCATGTTATTTTTGTGATATTTCTAGAGCTGAATAGGGTTTTTTTCAGCTTACGAAGAGTGGCTTGAAATGTTTTGGTTTTATTAAATTAATTTTTAAATTAATACATTAATACTGCACCACTATATCTGCAGTAGTACTACAGCTCCAGATACTGCAAATCTTATATAAATCATGGGAATTATAGGACACTGGGGAGTCCTATTTAAGATGATGAAGACTCAAAACAATGTACTGAAAGCACAACACAGTTATGTAGTTTATTAGAGTGTTTTGAAGTAACAGTTGAATTCAGATGAGAATAAGGGTCAAGCAGATTTTAAAGAGTCAAATTCATTTTGAGTGTCCTCATCTAGAACAAACAAACAAACGAAAACATTTAAAAAATCAACATCCATTAAAAAGTCTACTTTGTAGAAACTACATTATTGATTGAAACGATATTGTCACATAAAATTTCAAACCACTTCAAGTTTAAGCATTATGTAAAATGCTGCCTCTGCCAATTAGACATGCATCAGTCCTTCAGCACAAAGACATTTTACCATGTGATGTTCTAATGCAAAAGGCACGACATTCATGAAAAGACACTGGGTTTGCCAGAGTGAATATTTAGTTATTCTTTAGGTTGTCATTTGTGGGTTTATGAAAGAACAAATGTTGAAAAAGAGAGAAAGGCGTTCTCTTGCAAGTAGAGAGGGGTACAGATGATTACAATATGAAGTACAACATAATTACATATTTTACTGCACAAAACCAACCACAGAAACATATAACAAAAATATATACATCCATTTTGAGAGTTACAGCAGATGTCCACTTATTTGAAGTGAAGGCCAAGAGCTTTCCCTACCTTCTTACAGCCCTGCCTAAGGAAAAAACAAACAAACAAAACCAGACAACAAGATCACAGCAAACACACAGATGGTTTTCCTATATATCAATCACAGTTCCCCAGCTACTCAACTTGAGGCTTTTGAATGACCAAAAGGAGCTGAAAATGTTCATGAGATGTAGGTAACTGCTTTGTAGTTTATTTCAACCACTGCATTACAAGAGTTTTGAAAATTGCCAAGCTGCAATAAAAGCCAGTCCCACCCCATCCTAAAAAAGATGTCACCTGCAAAGCAATAAAAGAAAAGTTGTTCCTCCCTTTTACTATCTAATGATTAGGTTATTTGCCCTCAACGTTCCAACCACATTCCTCTTCAGCCTGGCAGGATTCAAATGTACATTCCCAAATGTGGATGTTGCCCATTGCCATGACCAGTTGTGCGCTTTCTATTAAACAGACATAGGCTAAAATTCAGAAAAGTATCTGGAGAGAAAAAAAAATAGAGGAAGGACTGCACCAGCACAGAACGGGTTATGGACTGGCAGTGCATCCCCTGCAAGGCAGGCAAGGAGGTGAATGCACTTGGGAAAAGAGGGGAAAAGCACTCACTTCCTAGGTGAGTACTGTTGACATTTCACTCATCTGCAAATAGAAACTAGACAGAAGATCTTTGCAAGGTACCTGAGCTTGAATGGCCTAGCTCTGGGTTATAAATTCCCAAATCACCCCAGGCATCTCCCTGCATCGCTGAGTAAACTGGCTGCAGGGCAGGAATAAAGATTTCTATCTGCCTTCTGCATTTGTTGTGAGCTACCAAGCAGCTACACACTGGTCTAATTCAAGTAAAACATTCACAGATTTCGGTTGGAAAAAAAAAATCTTTAAATCTATAAATTGACATACAATAAACATTTACTGAAGGGTGCTGTAGTCTGAAATATATCTATATATATATATATATATATACATAAAATATTGAATTCTGAGTCTATGATTTTAACTGTAATGACAAATACCACTGACATCAGTAGGGCTATTCACCTGAACGCTGCTACCACTAGAAATTGTCAGTGATGTATTTAGAGTCAGCATATGCCTCCAGAACCCATATCTAAATCAAACTCCTGAGAGAAGGAACATCTGTGGTTTTAGAGTGAAAACTAGCAAGAACAGACTCTCAGATCCTAAATGTGGCTATCATATGTATTAAACAAATAAGAAAATTAATAGATTTTAAAAACATGTTATTTGATGGAACATAATAGTGAGGTTTTGAACTGTGATTCTGAAAAAAAGGTATTAATAGTCACACAAGAAATTGCAGAGATACTTGAAGCGGAGCATGTCAGAGTGCCTTCAAGAAAATCTATTGTATTCTGACTTTTCTTAAATAATTCCTGTACCATTTAACTCTGCTTAGAAGAATATTCTTTAGCTAATCTTTCTCCCACCTCAGTATGCTCTCAATATCAGCTCCATGATTAAGTATTTATCACTAATAAAATAATGACTTTGGGGCAGACTGTAGAGCAGTAATCACAGAAAAAGCTCCTAACTTTGCCTATACTCTGCAAAAATATTCTATGCTGTACTTAAAGATCCAGCTCTCCAGGGGTGCACCATGGCCTGATGCCCCAGCAGTGGGGGACAGTCCTCATCCCCAGTGCCTACCTACCAAACCGCACTACAGGTCTCTGCTGCCAGTCCTCCTCTATTATCTCTGAAAGGCACTAGGCTAGGCTCAGGGAATACGGTGTGCCTAGATCTATAGATGGGAACAAAGATTAGCTCATCTGAATCACAGGGACTCGCCCCAGGAAGTTACAACCTGGTTCTGGAATTACTTTAGAATTATTTTCTTCTGAATATTTCCTTTTCCATATTTAATACTGTTATGGACCATGGTATGAACAGCAAACAAGGGCTCCCTGGCCAAAAGCGCTGAAAATGGTTGCTTTAAAAAATCTGATTATTCACAAAAGAAGGAGGTGACTTCTGTGGCAATCTAAGTGCTCTTCTACATGATCAAAGACTATGTTTTTGTTTCTGATTCAGAAAAAAGGTCTGTTCACTATCAACCGAGTAAACTGTGAAAGGAACGTTGATTTGAAGTGAAGAAAAAAATAATCTTTTTTTCCAAAATAATTTATATCAGACTCTTTTTTTAATAAAAGCTTCATGAGATGTGATCTCAACAAATCGGCATTTTTAAACTTAAAAAAAAATATTAAAAGGTCCTGAACAGTTCCAAACACAGTGAATGTGCTATAGCTGAGGATTCTGAATCAATACTTCTCATTAAAGTGTTGAGAGCTGAAAGAATGAAACATTTCACAAGTTTACTCAGCTGTGGATAAAGCGTTTCCTAATCTCATAGTTAATGAAAGGGCTGGAGGAACAGGGGGAAGGGATGAGTATTCAATACTGAATTATCGTTATGTAGGAATGATACTTGTTTCCATGTTTCAATATTTGTTGAGCTCTCTTCTGAATGGATATAGATTTTGGATTAGTATGAAGAAGGGGAAAAAAGGGAAAAAAAAAAAAAAGGTAGATTTATTTCCCCTTGTTCTATTCCAGTTAGCCACACCTAGTGGAGCCGGGTTTCATGAGAATTTCAGGAAATACATCTCTGCCTGACTCTCTAGAAGATAAATATCATCAGCTTTTAAGAATTAAGTTGCGTTTTTCAAACATTACTGCGTGATAAAATAATAATTAAAGAGCCTATAGGTGTCTCATTTCCTGCCACTTTTTCACTGGCCTTCTAAAATTAGTGAGAGTATTTCAGAAATGAAATACAATTTGACGTTCAGTAAGGGTGGCAAAACTGGATCCATTCCAAACAGGCAGATACATACTGTGCACACACCATGGAAAACATGTATTGGTAGTTTCCTTCATTCATCAGTTATCCAAGCAAGCTGCAGAAGTTTTGTGTTGTCAAAGTGCTACTTCAAGTTACCCATGTTCCTTAAGTGTAGAACCCTGCTGCCTATTATTGGAGAACATTCACTATTAAATGTTGCTTGTGTGAGTAAAAGTGAAAAAATATTTTATTTATCTTTTTGTTTTTCAGGACCAGACTTTATGTAAAGTCTTGAACAAGAAGGATGCCACTGGGTTTGTCACAGTGCAAAGACAGAACAAGAAGTTCATCTTATGTCAGAGTTTACGGCCCCAGCTTTCTGCCACAAACAAAGTAAGTAGACCTACATACATGTTAAAAACACACATGAAACTGTAAAGGAAGCAAAATTAAAAGAAAGAATAGCATGGGGCCAATTCTGGTTTAAGTATGACTGCAAGCTAGAAGAATTTTTGCTCGCTCTCTCAATAGGAAAACTGCAATTCACTCTCTGGCCTCATTCCTTAGTTGTGAGTCAGTGGCTCACCACATTTCCTACAGCGTGCAAGCAAGATGCAGCAACCGTGAGGCAGCCTGGTATTCCCTGCCCTGCCGCTCGCTGCCCAGCATGTGCTGGAGCAGGTCGTTCTGATGCCAGCTCAGGCATCAGGCTGCCTATAGAAAGGGCAAACCAGCCATCCATGTCACTTAGTTAACAAGTCTCTCCAAATTAATTTGCAGAGGCAAACCACTTATTCTCCAAAGCAATATATTCCTGTTAAAAAGTGTGATTAATTGAATGATTTTAGGCATTAATTCGGTGGGCTGGAAATAAAGGGTGAGGGCACTACTGCTGTTGACATGCTACTGCCAACAACATTGGTAAGGGCTCAGCTTTTTAGACCTTTGTGTCTATATAGCTATATAAGAACAGAAGTTCTTTATGTTGTTTTCTAATTTTTCTGTTTACCTTGATATCTTTATTGCATTATTTTAAAGTCAGCGTACATTCATAAGAAGTGCATTACCACAAGTTTTTCCCATGTCTGCATTTATTTACTCATTTTCCCATAAGAGGAGACATAAATAACTCTAGAAATGGAATGGACTCAGTTCATTTACTAATCATTTTATATATATATATATACACACACATACTGAAGATTTTAAAAAGTGGCTTTGCTGTTGCCAGGATCAACAAAATCAATAAATAGATTCTCAGACATGAAAATACAAGATTTACCTGAAAGTGGAAAAAAAATTTTAAAAAAAGGTTTTTCATATTTCTATTGCCCTTTTAACAAACTCACATTAACCAGATCTGAGGGAAGAGAAAAAAAGAAAAAAAGTGTTCTAGATGTAACTGGTGTTCTGGCCCAGAGAGTCACAATATGCTGTGTGAGTCCAATTCCAGTCTTCCTTCTGGACCAGCAAAAAAGTCTTCAATTTCTGTAAATAATTACTCCTGTTCAACTTGTTCTTTTATACATAAAATGTTGTCTGCATTACTAAAAATTCATTGAGAGCTACTAATTGCACCACGTGAAAATTCCCTACTTTGTCATTCAAGAGAAGAAAATTACTTTTAAGAGCAATAAATTATTTAAGAAAAAAAATGTGATTTTTGGAGAAGGTGTGCTGGGAACACTGATGGAATCCTCTTTGTAAATACAGATATATGTTTGTGTTCACACTCAGCTAGATTCAGCTAGCTTGCCACGAAGAATTATTTTAAAGGTCAAGGACCAAGCGTTTTCCATCTACAGAAATGCATAAGGATTAAACAATCTTTTTGGATGTTGCCAGTTTTAAATATCTCCAGATTTTGGCGCACATTCCTTTGCCTTAATGTCTAGAGTGACAAATAAATTCAGTTTGCTAGGCGTATGAAACATCAGTGCCAGCAAATAAAGGTAGTAGACTCAGCACATCCATCAATGCCATGTATTGGTCCTCAAAATTGGATTATGTATATTTTGTCCTTTAGGCCTCCTACCATCCATTTCTAAACAAAAGGGAAAACAAAAGTGTGTTTCTCTGCCTAGGAATCTTTTTTCTTCTTTACTTTAAAAAAGCATTTTTTACTCACCCACTTCACATAAGATTATTATCAAGTACTTACTCTCATGGTAATGACCATATCATATCCCTGAGCAGTGAAAGGATTTTTAGCAATGGGAATCAGAGGGATCCTGTCACTGTGTATTTGCAGTTAAAGGAGACAACTCACAGACATAGATATAGTGAAAAAAAAATTGTCATTCAGTTTTGCTCTACCTTTTACACACATTTTGTATCTGGTTCATAATTATGAACCATTTTATGAATGCAATGTTTACTCTTCAAGATGGGCTAATGGGAATTTGAAGGTTAAAAGTATGTTTCAGGTAGGGACTTAAAAATTAAGTTCATGTGGAGTGAGGTTTAATTTGAGAGGTCTAACATTAGGAAAGGCAAATAGAATATTTATTTATTTATATTAATGTTATGCATTTATTTAGCTCTAAACCTTAAAGTTGCTGGTAGGTGTGAGTTAGCCCTTGAAGGGTGCTTAGAAGGAACATGCCTTGTTTTAGCTCCTTGCAAGATCCCAGTCTGTAGATGAGTTTTACACATATCAGGGCTGCCTGACCACAACCCAGTCTCTTCTTTTGTATTTCCCAATTGGTATACACCCTAATTCAACGTACATGAACTTCACACAAAAGAAATATTAAAGTATTTATGATAATGAAAGTTCCAGCCTAAGGCAGAAAGTGAGATGCATACTTCTCACTGACAAATAGCTTATGCAACGAGTATGGTTGTGCTGAGGGAAGTAAACACACTTGCAATATAAACTGTTAGGTCCAACAGCAAAATGAACGTGTCTGGGTGTCTCTCATGACACTCTAGAGACTGGAAAGAGTATCCCCCATCATACACAGTAGTCCTTTCATGGACTGACATTTTCTGCTAAAGTAATCACTTTAACCCATGAAACACTGCGTTTGGAAATAGGAAACATCCTGCAGTAGGTAAATCAGAAATTATTTTTACAGATCAGAAATATTTTTTGTCAATGTGCTGTGTATCTGTGTAGATTTACTTTATTTGCCACCAGGATCAACATGGGACGCCAGATAATAAGGCCTGTGAAAGCAAAATATTGTTCCAAAATTCAAGGCAAGAGTTCTATGTCTCAGATTTTCTGTGCATTAACTGTCAAACCTGCTGTTTACTACTTAATTTAGTTGCATATGAAGTATTGTCTCTATCAGAAATCGCTCAACTTTACTAAAATTGGTCTTTAAAAAATTGTGAGAATACACCTTCACAATGTTGGTGAACTCATTTACCTAGTTAATAATAATGAATCTAACAAAGAAAAATGTGATGAATCCAGACTACAATGAACAATATATCAGTTTCATCAGGAATCGATAAACACTACATTGTACCTCAGAACTGGTACTTTTTACAGAGGCAGAATGATCTTCAACAGAACCTGAGAACAACCCTACCAATCCATATATCCTTCAGATACTATTCAAAGCATCTGAGTGAAATGCATGCTAATCAAAGCATCTGAGTGAAATGCATCTCAAACCAGTTAAAATTTCAGTATAATTTGAATTAATTTTAGTCTGGATACTGTCTAATTTGGGGCTGGCAGTATCATCATATCCAGTTAAGGTACTGCAAGGTCCCTACCTCCAGTGAGACACAGATCTCAAAATAGCCAATGGGAAATCCAAGTTTCACATCCTACTTTCACTCAAGATTAAATCCTTGCCTCCTGGGAGGTTAAGAGGCGTTTCACTCCTGAGTTTATTAGGAAGGATTTAATTTCTCTTAATAAGACTTCTTTACTGAGCTCCTTTTATTTTGTATCCTGTTGGCTGACACCTTTTTAAAAATGAGAACCGTTCAGTCACAGTCCTTAGTTTTGGAGAGCTTAGGGGGTCCAATTAGAAGCAGAGAGACTTAAACAGCTGTATTTTACCACTTAACCAAGGAAAACTATTTTGTACCAGACATAAAAAAAAGCACATTTAATTAGGACAATGAATCTGCCAGCACGAAGGAAGTCAAAGTAGCATGGTTAAAAAGTGAAATTCTCTAAAACAGTACTGATCAGTTTCACGGGCTTTTAAACTCTTATCTGAACTATTCACATTAGCTAACTGAACCATATAACAACTTCTCATGAAGTAAGGAAAAAAAATATTTATTTATACTTTTTCTACTCACCTGTTACTCTAATTGTGAAATGCAACAAAATTTCACTATTTAATGACTGACATCAAACACTGGAAAGCATTTAATGATTCTTTCTGCTCGAGTCCTTCTAAATTACAAAAGGAACCAAGTTCAGTGCTGTTATTTAGTTACATCCCAAAGTGTTCCTTGGACTCTCTACAATCATTTCATTCTCATAGACTGGATGATGTCTCTAGCATGACTAGTCCAGACTCTGGATGCACACTCTCCCGACTATAACAAATACTGGTCATCTGCCAAACACAACTCGCTAGGGCTTCATCTACACTGTAGCTGGAATGGAAAAAGCTAGGATCTCCAAGCAGAGAGTTTGCTACAGAAAACCAAACAAAATTCAGAAGGTAGCCAATAAAGGCACTTAAAAGGTAGCACAAACTTTTAAGGGGAAAGCTCAGCTGAGATGGAGTTCAGAATATGAAAAAAAGATAAAAAGGAATCAAACATCACTTGTCAAGTGGCTCAACTTTTAACATGCCTGTAACTGCTGCCCTCCCTGGAGAAAAAGACAGTACAACCAATGTTAGTATTTACACTAAACAGGAAATAAAAACATCATGAACCACTGTGATGGACAGAGAGGAAGACCAGAGGCTGTGATGAGCAGAAGTACTAAGTGAAGTAAGTTTTTGGACATGTTCACTAGTGTATTCCACTTCCCTTAGATCCTCCTGGTACTCTTTATTTAAAATCAGGTCAGCTATGTAAAGTCAAATATCCAATGTGTGGAAATTATTGTGTGCAAAGTATCTTTTTGGCAGTTCACTTTTCCTCAGAATGATCCCTCCAGTTTTTGAACCCCATTATTCACCTCTCCTTATCTACTTTTACTGTTTCTTTTCTCTCTGCTATAAAAGCTCCTTCGACCATTTTGCCATAGTGCAGCCCCACACATGTTATGGTGATTCCTGAAGTGTGCGACAATTTATGTGAAATGTTTCATGTTGACTGATTTAATTATTTTCTTTAAATGAGAAAACCAGGGACTGGTGTGGGATGTTTTCTGCCAAGAGGCAATCTGACTCCCTGGAGTAAGTTTTCATGAGAAAACTGGTGGCCAGCTCTGACTCAGGCATCAGATGAAAACAGATAACCTCTCAGGTAGAAAAATGTATAAACTTTCTGTCACTTCCTTTATGAAACCTTAATTAAGACAAGTGAAATACATCAAAACAGAAGAGCTGGAAATAGGCAGTGCTAAGTACAGTGGCCAAGTGTACAATTTTTGGAATAGACTGTTGAACTGTTACTTTTGCACTTCTCTCAGCAGTCTGGTCTGGGCAAAGCATAACAGCCAAGTGTGCAGTATTGGGACAAAGCAGAAATAATGAAGTGTTACAGCCCAATAGGGAATGTAGGTTAAGGATTTAAACAGGCAAAAAAGCAAAATGGGAAGGGCTGATGTAGAACAGTCTGTCTGCCAGAAAAAGGAGTAGTCAAGAGGGAAAGGCACCTGCAGTAGTCATGTCAGAAGAGGCCAGCCAGGCCTCCAGTCAGGATGGTGGCCAATCATTTATTAGCAATTTGAAATCTGATTTCAGTTGAAACTTCCATAAAGTCAGGCTAACAAATCCTGTTCACTGGAATGAGCAGTGAATTAGAAAAATTCTGAAGAAATCTGGGAAAGAAAGACACAATGTAGAGCTATAGATATCCCACAGGGAAGTTTTAATGATTGAAGTAAAATAATGAAAAAAACCAATAAAATACATCAATGTATGCTCTATAAAACTGCAGAAGAGTTACTTATAACCAGAAAAAAGTAATGACCTAAAATTATACAAGCATCTATCATAACTATTATGCAGATCCAGTATAAGAAAGTTAAAAGAATGCAAAACTGTTTACAATAACATCTATAAACATAGCAACACAAGGAGTATGAAAATATTTTTCTTTGGATCATTTAATCTGCAGATTATTTCCTTTCTTCCTGTTTGAAATATAATACTGAACTGAACTAAGCCCCAATGCAGAACTGAAAGCAAAGGAAACAGGAAGGAAATTAAGATCCCAAAGGTAAATGGGTGCAATATGGAGAGAAAAATATAAGATTTAGATCTACAGTCTTATTCCCCAGTGAACTAAAGAAAATGCAGCCTTTTTTTTTTTTTTTTGTGACCTTTATTGCCCTTCCGTAGCCCTAAGATTTTTAACTGTGTTCCCGATAAGCACAAAAACATTTGACGCATTTGAAGAACGCACTGAAGAATCTGAAGTTATTGAAACTAGGCATTAAAAAGACTGGTGCTTCTGCCTGGGAGTGGCAGCTGTTAAGTATATTAAAAAACATCACACAAAAGTTCAGGAATAAACAGAGGGGCTGGCATGCAAAAACGAGCAAGACTGGAAAACAAAGCAAGTGAGGTACTACAAAATTCTCTTGCCTTGTTTCATGAGTGTAATGATGCAAAGTTGGAGACCAGCGTTGGGTTTTGGGTACCAGAGTGGCACTGGCTAAACACATTATAAAATTGCCGTGCTCAGGCTTCAGACAGCTCACCTACTCTAAATCAGTATATTCTACCATGAAGTCCAGGAGAACAAAAAACATGGTATCTTCTGCAGAGGCAGCAAGAGGGCAGCCTGCCAGATCAACTTTTTGGAAAAATGGGGAAACATTTATCAAGGCAACAAAAGAGTTATATATAATTGTGCATGAAAGCTGAGATATTGGAATGATATCACTAAAGTGGTTGAGATTTGTGAGCCTAGCAGCATGCTAGAAAAATACTCTCTTGTTACACGAAAGCTGAGGATGGAATTGATTCAATTGGCTGCTGGAAGGGCATGTCAAGAAACCACTTTTTTGTTACGGGCATTATTTTCATAAGTTGGCTTGCGGCATTTGTATCTCCCAGAACGAACAAGATAGGATCAGACAGACACATAGGAGATTAATTACTCTAATTAGAAGAGTACCTTATGATTAAAAGTTTACTAACAGGAAAGAAAATAAATATCCAGCTGTTGAGAGCAGTCCAAGAGGTAGATACTTTTACAGGAGTAACTTGAACATTTTGGTACTCTACTGAAACATCAGAGGTGTGAGCCCTTTCTGTTCAACCTTCAGATCTTGCAAATAGCTCAGCATAGAGAATTTGTCTGCTTTTAACATTGTTTCCAGATGTACTCTTGGCCAGCTTTTTTTTTCTTCTATTTGGACTGATCTAAATGACCTGAACGCTGGGAACACAATTATATTTGGGATAAAATTCTATTCTCTGCTAATAAAGAACAAAAGGTTGCAAGGCAAAGTTATGTGGTGACTTAATAGCTAAGCTGCTCTTCATCCCAGAATAAAGAGCGGCAGAAGTTTTGAGTACTCCACCCATACTCAAATTTCCATTCATGAACACACTCCAAAATATTCAAGGGGTTAATTAGACAGCTTCTGATTCAGTCTTACAGCAATGAGTGTTCACAGAATTACAGATTAGCAATTGTGTTATTATCATCCCATATTTTCTTGGAGAAAAATAGACTAATTGGAAAAAATACAATTGAGGTAAATAATGAAATCAAAAGCTATAGACTTTGCATTTCACAACAGTGGTAAGTAATCTCTCTGGTAGGGCAAGCAGGACATATTAATATTATTAGTGTGTGAACTATAACCCTACTATGACGCTGGCGTGTGTGACACATGCTGGTCTGTGGGCAGTACAATCAATATGTAACAGATCTGCCCAGAGTCTGCTCTCAGCCCACACCCAAAACTCTTTGGCTCAGCAGTGAGAGAGGCTGGAAATGGGCTGCGAAAGCCAGGGCAATTAACCATGGCCGGCTCCCAGCAGCTGTCATACCCCAGAGCCCCATGACTGCCTCCTGGCCAGACCGCCTCCTGCACAGAGCCAGACCTGCAGTCAGCTCCTGACAGATGGAACTGCTGGCTCCCCAGGAAAAAGCATCACTATTAGTATCGCAGATCCCAGGAATTATCCCACTGACCCACAAATACTCTGCAAGCCGTGGTTTAAGCAATATTGCTTTTGATTATTCAAATTTCGAGCAACTGGATTCCATCTGCCAACGAACCACTAAGCTAAGAAGTCTATTGTTAGTTCAGTGGGAGAATATTTCTTTGGATGAAATGGACAAATGACTGGCCAGTTACAGTATGAGGAATTTTCTGCTGACCTCACGTCACATACTGGGTACATAACTTTCATCTGACAAAAAGTATGATTCATCACTATAAAGAACCCGTGTCAATAAAGAGAACAGCACAATACCAACTGCTAATCAGTATTATGTCAGCCAGTCCAGCCTAATAAGAACTGAAATCTAGAGAACACTATGCTGCTCATTTAACCACACCCCAAGCCTTACAAGTGCCCACTTTAATTACGAAGTTTATTTGTACATTTCATGTTTCAGCTGACATTTTACAACTAATTTTATGTCTTTTACTGTATTGATTATTCACGCAACCTATTCCAACCAAAATTAATGAAAGCTACACTAACTGTCAATGAACTTAATCCAAGCCACTTGGTAGATTAGAAGAATAAAATGCTGAGAAAGGGCTTCATCCTGCTGGTGGATACCAGGCTGTTTTATAGCACGAGCATTCACTGGGAAGAGACCAGTCCCCAGTTACACTGGAACCACCAATCTTCCAGTGAGCTTGGAGGCAGTTTGACTCTCTTCTCTATAAGAATTGTTCTTGTGAGACAAAATTTCTTCCTACTTTTGGTGCTGGAGTCTGGGAGTTTTCATGGGAGAACCATTTATGTGCAGCTCACAGAAAGTCATAACAATCTGGATCACTGACAGCAATTTCCATCTTCTCTTACATATGACTAAATATGAATTCAGTGTTACATAAACATCTAAAATGAAGCCCCCTCAGTCTTCCCAAGTGGCATATGAAAATAACTTAACGTTTTAAATATAAGGTACATTAGCTTTTTGAAAACTAACTTGAAAAGGTACAGCATTTTTTACTGGAAATGCATCCAATTTAGTTACTCAAGCAATTATCCTATGTTTCACTGATTTTTATTTATTCAAACAAATACCTTGCTCCTTCTGGCAGAAGCCACTACAAGGTCAAATACATTTCACATCTCCTTTTAACAATTGATTTTTTTTTTTCCCTAAGGGCAAACATTAGCATTTGAATACTATAGTTTCCAAGCAGTATTACTGTTTAGCTCACTAGGAAATGTACAGAATTTGCTTTTCCAAGCAACTGAAAAAAAAAATCTATCCAAATAATATAGATGCTGAAAGTGAGCATCATTGTTCATCCTGTTACAGATAGAGGTTGTGTGGCATTGCTCAGGTAGAATTTGAGAATATCTTTCTCTTTTAATGTCCCGTTTCTACACCTTATATTTTTTCTTCTTGAGAAGGTGAAGCTGAAAAAACATGAGCTATCCTGCCGGTGGGAATCTCTGTCCCATCGAGAAAGAGATCAGGAGTTTACACAGCTGTGGAGTCAAGTGTGACTCAGAAATACTTCCTATTCTTTTTTTTTGCTTGTTGGTCAGCCTCTTGGTTGTTTTGGGGCTTAGATGTTTTTTGGCACAATATTTTCAAAACTCAAGAAAGAAACAGTTGCATCACCATAAGGAGTTGTACCTACTAGGAACTACGGTCTTTGTCTCATTTTCTTGATACCTGCTAAGAGAATCCTTCACACCCACCACATCCCTGCCCCAAGAAAAGTTCAACAAGTGTCTAGGAGGGTATGAAGATTTGTCATAGCACTGCACTTCTGACCAGACCCTGTGACTGATGCTAACTGAGGTCACACATCAGTCAGCTCCCATCGCATTTTACCTGGCTGTCTGAATTACTGTTGCCAAAAATAAAAGCATGAAAGAGAAGCAGAGGGCAGTGCTTTGCATTGATTGATTCCTGTCCGTGCAGCTAGGATGCCTATTTTGGTTTGTCTTCAGAAATTATGTAGGCTGTTATGTCTTCAGTAGGCAAGGGATCAAACACACTAGACCAAAAAGTTTAAGTGAGTTGAATAAGTAAACAAAATTCATCAAGGGAACTTAACTCCTTGGCAGTGGTACCAGTGGATTCCAGTGGAGCTTGTGTCTGGAAAATTGGACTCCAGGGCCCAAAGGGATTAATTTTTCTTATTTATTTTACTTTCCTGTTGCAGATTTAGAAGTTTGTGCTGTTAGGTCTCTCATTTTCTTTCTTGAACTGGATAGCAGGTCAGGAAAAAAAATGAAAGTATTTACTAATTACACAATAGGCTGGAAGACTTCTTTCAACTTGCTACTATAAATAGGGCAACAACTGCAGCTATTGACATTATTCACTATCAGAAAGGAAGTTCTTTCTGCCATTATTCCACATATACTATTTTTCTAAAGTTGTGTCTTAAATGCATAAGTGAATACAGTTTGAAGGTGTTTCTTAAGATTAATCCCCATAAGTTACTACAATATATGAGTTAACAATTCTGTCACTTTACTAACATGAAATGTTATTTCTCAGCATTGTAAGACTACTTACAAATACTCCTAAAATGAAAATGTAAGCACTGAGATACGGTAAGGCCGTCTACTAACAAAGAGCTGATAATAACATCCTTCTGAGACACAGCCCATTGTTTTGGGAAACTAGTAATCTTAAATTCAAACTACAAATTACAGTGACTGTTGGCATTCCATCAAAGTAGAGTCTTTGTTTGCAAGCATAGCTGTTTTAGTTTTGTCTATTGGATTATCAGAAGAAATGAACTCCGGATTCTCTGTGCAAAAGCTAATTGGAAGAAACATGACAACTTTCAGATTGGCAACCTTGAGAGAAATATGCAAGGCTTGCGGTATGCTTCTTAATCTTTTATTTGAATGTCTGGGTTTCTTAGGGACTAAGTAAGCTTAAAGTGGAGTTTTGCTACTAAATATCCTCTTTAGTCATTTTATAGAATCCGAGAATGGTTTGGTTTGGACATCACCTAGTTCCAATGCCCCTGTGACAGGCAGGAATATCTTCCACTAGATCAGGTCTTCAGTGTGCAAAACCAGATGAAGTAGCTAGAACACCAAAATAAATATTTCTATTTAAGGACTTCATTCAGCTTATCTAAAAACCAAAGGGGGAAAAAAAATAAAATCTTCATTTACTTCATAAATCTTCATTATACCCTGAAAGCAGCTCTAAACGACTGCAAGCTAGCAGATAAAAGTTTAATACTACTACCTCATAGAAAAACAGTTGAAATTCTGCAGATATTTCACATGCAAATTTATATTAACTGAAGTATGATATTCAAGCTAATTTCAGTGAAATTGGTCTTCTATTTATAGATAGGTACTTCATCACTAAAAGGTATTTTGAGGCAACACACGTTATTACATTTGTGCCTGTTCCCTGTCACAATTCATGCTGATGTGACTGAAATTTTGATCAGCAGCCAGGAGAGCAAGTCCTTCACTGGTGGCATTCAAATCCAACTCTAATATCCAAACTGCCTTCAGAATTGGAATTGACATTATTGTCATAGCTCTGAACACAAATACAATGCATTTTTATCTCACACAGCTGAAAATACCAGTTTTCTATTCTTTGAAAATTAACAGGGATTAACCTTAAGAAACATCTTCAAACTGTATTCACAATTAAATGGGTAAAGTGCTACACGTAGATACAGATAAGCAATGACTTCTGGTGAGCTTTCAGAAGAGAGGCTTTCAGAATAGCAATTACACTAAAAATCAGACTGACCCTAAAACAAAGAGTCTGAAAAGTTTTATTTGAACAAGACATATCCTCTTTGGAGTGCTGACATGGATGCTGGACATGAAATAAAATTAAATCCTCCAGTTCTATGGAACACAGGTAAACACTTCACCAGAAAGTGTGTGTGGAGAGAATCCAGAAGGGAGAAAAAAGACAAGCTTTTCATGTGTGCAGAAAGCTTGAAAGAACTGGATTTATTCTGTAAAGAGAAGACTGGAGAAAAGGTGCAATAGAGCACTTCAACTCTAAAAGCATGCTGAAAAAGCGTGAGAGTAAGTTGCTCTTGATATCCACTCTAAGACTAGATAGCTCATTTTTAACCTGCAGCAAGCAAACTTTCTAGATGTAAACCAAATGATAATGACAAAAAAAAAAAAAAACCAACTTGTAGTTTTCTTCCCCTGGGACACAGAGACAAACTACAACATTCTAGGTACCTCAAGCCTTATTTGTCACAGACCTGATAATAAAACAAGATTGGACTTAAATGTATGTGAACATTAGATAACATATATAAATATAGGTGCATGTATAGGTAAGGAAAGTATTTTCCTGAACAGGAATCAACAGTCACAAAGCTAGTATATAGCTACTTCTTCACAGAATGTGACTTCCAACTCACACATAAGTAGGGCTTGATCAGTTTTAGACAGAGTGAGAAATAAGCTCACATCACCTCAGCACACTGCAACACTATCATAGCAGTTGCTAACTTACCCTCAATTTTAGTGTTACGGAGTAGGAACGGTGAATTATTCCACTTTTAGGCCTGTACTCCCTTAAGTCTAGCATAATAGCATAGTTCAATTTGGAAGGGACCTCCAGAGGTCATTTAGTCCAATCCCATGCTCAAAACAGATCTAATTAGATCAGGTTGCTCAAGGCCTTGTACAGTTGGGTCTTGACTGTCTCCGAAGACAGAGATCCCCCCACCGCTTTGGGCAGCATTTTCTAGTATTTAACAAACCTCATGGTAAAACGTTTTTGTTTAATATCTACTGGAACTCTTCATGTTCCAACTTGCGCCCATTGCCTCACATCCTATCACTGTGTACCTCTGAGGTGAGTGTAGCTCCATTGTTTCTATAGCCCAACTAATAATCACAGTCAAAACACAAGCGGGAAGATAATAATCTTGAGTGCTCATCCAATCTATGGTAGTTTTTTCTAGACCAAGACACCACTAGAATTGCACCATTTCACTCTGGTGACAGAATAAAACCAGCCTCGCTGTTAAGTAGAGATATATCTGCTTTTATTCATAGATCAACATTATGTAGAGAGGGCATTTCACAGGACGTAGTTCCTCTTTTGAAAGCTTCCCCACTGTCAGCCTTCTCCAATAGGATTCACCCTCTTTGTTATTAGGACCATTTTTTTTCAAGCCTTTCTGACAACTTGGGCCTAGACCTTTAATTATTATAGGGTTTTTTAATGAATTTCACTTGCTTTTCTTTCTTTGACAGAGGTAACAAAACAGTGCGTGTATATATCACTAAACTTACCTCAGAAGGAATAAACACGGAATATCAAGAGATGTGCAAAAAAGCCATCATTACATTTAGCAACACTGCTAATGAGGTAGTTTTACTAGCCCTACTATAACCTTATTACAACAAAAACTAAAGATGCTTTATGAATTATTCATATAATAATGTTTCAATGGGTAAGTATAACAAAGAATGTTCTGCAGTAAGAATCATGTGTTAAGCTTTCCTGGGTTTTGCAAGTTTAATTTTTCTAAAAAGATACTTGGTTTAATACATTTATTAGTCAATGTTACTAAAGCGTTCTAGAAGCAATTGGATATTCTCTCACATACTAAATACAATTATTTTCTCAGCATTTGTCAGGTCTATTTGGGTACTGGTTATTATGATTCATTAGATCATACAGTTACCCCCAAACTGGATTATGGAATCCTTAAACATTACATGAAATATGCAATCCAACTTCCAGTCAGAGTCTGGCATGAAATTGGTAAAGCCTGGGAACTGTAAATCTTACCTTATATACTGCATAACTAAAGAATCTGTGAAACAAAATTCCAAATCTCACATCTGAAACTTCTGCTTGATTATTTAAGATGATCATAACAAGTTTCCTGTGTATGCATCTGTGGCTTTTTACCAGACATTAGCAGGGCTGAGTTAGCATGACACATACCAAATTTCTTTGCCTGGTTAACATTTTTCACACCTCCTGCCCATGCACAAGAACACCCTGGATATTCTTCAACTAGTGATGTTCATGTCCACCCCTTGCCTGTGTCCAGCCATACTCCTAGTTGTGGAGGTGTTTTCTGTTTTGTCTCAGAATATCTTACTATAGCCTAAAAAAGCAGAATCCTCTAAAGGATAAAATAAGCATTTTATAAAATACACACTGACCTTACTGTCTGCCAATAAGATTTTGCCACTAACTTTATTCTGTGTCAAATGTGCTGTAGTGTCATTCTAAAAGGGAAAATAAGGATTCTCCTGGGCTGTCGCAGGTGAGAAATGACATGGGCACATGTGAAAGAACCAAATTACCTTAATTCCTGGAATTCTTAAATCTTTAATCATGTTGTACAGAAAAAAAATGAACAACAATTAAGGTCATATGCTTTGTCTTCCTAAAGTGTCTAGTTTAGTACTTGTTGCAATAAAGATACAATGCACTCTTAAGTGTACTTGAAATGGCCATGCAGCAAACTATGGAAATGGATTTTTAAGTACCAGATTTCATTCACACATTTTTCTTTCAGTGATTTATTTAAAGCAGTTGAAAGATACAGCAATGGTTTTGCAGTAATGAAAATTCCACTACTTGTAGCACTTGTGTCTTGGCTCAATAGTTGCTGATTTGCTCCAAAATATATTACATAATAAAATGGAATTTCCAGACAGAAGTCAGTACTTTACAGCTAGATATATATCAGGGGAAACCTCTTCTGCACTTTGGCTGCTAATTATATGCTATTAGTTCTTGACAGAAATACTTTCTGGGTTACATTTATCTTTTGTTTTTGTGAAGCCATTTAGAGAAGACTCTATAGCATACCTTCCATTTTATTTTCCACACAGTTACTAAGGCAAAAGTCTATCCATCTTTTACTGGGACAAAGTGAGAATTAATAACAAGCAAGTAAACACAGACTCTAGAGGTACTTTTTATTTATTTATTTATTTCCTAAAGTTGACAATTTGGGGTTTGAAAGGTGATTTCTGAGGAAGGTACACATCAGAAATAGCAGAAGCAGCACATTTAGCAGCCAGAAAAATATCTAACATTTGATGGTAGATCTGAAGAGTCACCATTTCTGAGGAAAGGCATTGTAGTATTCAAACTCAAATACTGGATCCATGTGAAATTCAGAATTATAAACAAATGATCCACAAGAAACTTACGTAACTTAATCCAGTTTCGTATATAGTATGCAGCTAAGAAATTCAGGGGAGGAAGTGGAGGGAAATCCCTATTTTATTTAAGGTAAAAAAGCAATTAGGTTTTCAGTAAACAGTTGTATTGAACACAGATAGTACCGCTCCATTTTCAACATATATCCCAGTGGATATTCTAAGTAGTAACATGGAAAAGCTTGAGTAAATTAGAACATCAGTGTAAACCATTATGTGATAATCTAATTAACTGTATGAAATACGAAGGTAAAAATATAGTAGCCTGAACATAGTCTAATGAAATCACAGATGTTCCAAACTGAGAGGAAGAGTGATTCATAAACTTGAGACTGCCATTATGCATACAAAATACAAATTAATCCACTACAAAATGTTTGGGTTTAGCGTATGGCAAAAGTATTAAAAATTCAGTCTATCACATTAAAGTCTATGGACCTAGAATACTACATAAAAAAAAGCTAAGCAGCAGTACTTCAATCTTTCGCATTAGCCTTTAAATTGAAGTTGCATCTGCTGTTACGTCTTGCTTAAAGAAGTCTAAGCAAGCGGTAGATTTGTTTGGAAAAAAGCCCCTCTCAGACATCGAAGTTAATAATAAAAATAAATTATTTTAACTGAAATTGACAGTTTTCTAAAGAAACTGCACCCCTTTAATTAAAGCTGTAAACAAATATGAAAGATTTTTTCAAAAGTAGCACTGAAGAACCTTCAAAAAATAAAATTATTCCTCAACAGTTATATCACCAAAAGCTCTAACTTTTT
This sequence comes from Nesoenas mayeri, assembly GCF_963082525.1. Classification (NCBI taxonomy): domain Eukaryota; kingdom Metazoa; phylum Chordata; class Aves; order Columbiformes; family Columbidae; genus Nesoenas; species Nesoenas mayeri. The sequence continues at coordinate 14,846,127 of NC_137554.1, read as the reverse complement.
CTACAAAAGAAGAAAAATCCATGAAATGCAGAAGTTTCTCAAGAAATAGGTTGTGATTATTCACAACAGACAAAATAGCAGTCCTCTGCAATGAAACACTGCAGAAAGCACAAGTAAATAATAGCCAAAGGATAAGGCAGAGCCAGTTTTATTATATTATTACAAACTAAATTAAATAAAATTATGTTTGTAAAAAGGTTCCAAACTGTTCACAAGTTTTAATCAAGTAGTTACCTCTGGACTAATACCAAACCAGTGAAAAACTGAAGTGATGTGCACCTGGTAGAAAATAAGCCAAGATATCTACAACAGAAACTAAACAGTGTTGGGTGGAAGAACAGCATGACTGCTGAAGTTTGAAGACACTTTGCTTTATCACGGAATTTCATAAATGCTTTTGCCTCATGATTTTTTGTCAATTTTCACATTTAGTATTTCAACTTTTCTAATATTTAAAAACAATTATGTGTTCATGGGTTCGGTATTTGTATCAGGTCTCTTTTTACTTTATTAGATGAAAACTTGGAGGAAAAAAACAGAAAGGAAATTATATCACCAGCAATCAGTATCATTGGGATAATTGTTGTGGGTTTTTCTTTTCCTTGCTTACATTTGCTTCAAGAAATGAACTTGTTCCCTCTCCTGTTCTTTCAGGATAAGAATAAATAGATTGTCATAATCTTGCTTCAGCTTATTTTTTGCTAGGCAAAACACCTCGGAGAAGTCTTTCAGGAGATTCCTCCCGTGTGAGATACAGGCCTGGCACCATGTCCTGCTCTTAGGGGAAAAGATGCTGGAGTGCTGAGAAGTTAATAAAGAACTTCTGCATGTATCCAGTCCAGCCCCTCATAGATCTTCTCAGTAAATGCACATAAATCAGACTATTTTGGTCAGACCTCTTCTAACAGCTGAGTTAAAATATACTTTCCAAATTCATTTAGAAGGCAACTATATATTGATCAATGTGCATTCATCCATATTTTTGACCGTTAGTTTAAATTAAACCTCCAGCTGTTATAATTACAGAGACAATGGATCAATTCCTGTATATTGGACTAATGTATTTTATCAAGTGAAAATAGCCTCCCTCCTTTTACTTGTGTTTGTGAAAGAAAAAAATTTCCATCCTGCTTGTCTGAAATAATAAGATTTAGAATGCCATATAAACCCTGGGCATAAGATGCAATATAAAGATATTTTGTGTAATAAATAGATCTCATTCTGAGGAGGAACTCTTAATCTATGCTTAATTTTTATGGGAAAAAAAAAAATGCTACTATTGCAATGCAGGGAGTAAAGTAATGGGGTAAAATCGGCAAAATGTATTATTTAAGTGATCTTATACACAAATGGTGCAGCTCTTGAATACTTCAGTGCTTTGTCTCCACCTGTTCTGAGCCAGGACCAGTGTTACTGGCGCCCCAGGCACCGTGGGTGCTTTGCCACACCAGCAGGGTTGGCTGGGCTGTGGGGACAGTGGGTGCCGAGGACACACAGCCCTCCTGTGGCCCCGGCCCCACTCACACAGCTGCTGCACAGCTGGCACAGCCTGGAGGGAGGCAGCCTGGGCTCCCATGGCACTCAGAGCCACAGCTCCCGCTGCACAGTTAGTGCCTCCTCAACACTTGTGCTCTGCCAAGGGACTTTTACACTGGGCAGTTATTTCACTCTCCATTAAAAGGTGAATCTTTTAAAGAAATTTTAAAAGCTTGAGAAGGTTATTTGTTTGAGTTTTCATTTGTTTTGGTTTGGGGTTTTGTTTGTTTGTTTCAATTTTTCAAGGCTTAAAAAAATAAAATCAAATTATTTCCAACAAATATCAGATAAAATAATTTGTCCTTCCCAGACTCCTTCCAGTCTTCTCTCTTCCACCTTTCAGTTAGTTCCCCAGATACTATCCTCAACAGAGGCAACTCCCAGCTCTCCTGTCTTGCACTGATATCCTGATACCTACAATTTCATAAAGAGATCTCAGTTGGATGTTCATAGTGGCTTTGAAACAAATGTGGAGGATATTCTTGTCGCTATCATTTTTCACACACACTAATCTATTCCCTAATATTTTTTTTTAGGATTTTCCATAAACACAGAGTACCTTGAGGTCTTTAGGTATGAAACTAAGGTATGATATTCTGAAAAAATCCATTTTCACTAAAAATTTAACAGATCTACTAGCACTCTCATTGTTTTTTGAAAGCTTCCCTTTTTATAACCAGAATCCTGGATCTGCTTTCCCCAAAAGCATGAACCAAGTGGAAAGACTATTTTTAACCTATCCCAACTCCAATCCCCCCTCACATCTGAGAAAGCTATCAAGCAGTCCACATGGTGTTCCCTGAAAAAAAAGTCAACTTTAAACATCTTTATGAGACCCAAATGTTTCATTCAAAGCAGTATTAAAAATTAAAAAAAAAAAAACAAAAACCAAACCCAAAAACCTAGAGATTTTCCATACATGTTCCCAATCTCTTCTTCCACCATAAAGCCCCACTGGTAGAGCAATCATGCTGACAAAAGTACACAGAAGTTCACACACTTAGTATTTGGCCATGAATTTAAAATTTGAACTGAACAAGTGGCATCACATTTTGTGAAACCTCTGTACATCCCAGAAGGAAGAAGAGCCACCACTCACTCCTCGGCCTTTTTTATTTTCCTGTCCTCTAGAACCTACTTTGTGGACCTCCAATGTGCAGCTGGCATCGTGTTCCTTTGTCAGACATAGCTAAAGGCGTTTCGCAGATGTAGTTAAAATAAAATCTTGCTTTCCTTTGAATAAGCCAGAGGCGATCTTGCCAGTGGATGAGGTAGAGGGACCTATTGCTGTAAGAAGCAGCTCTTATTGCAACAGCTACTGCATTCCACACCTTTATATCCTTTACATGCAACAACAAGCATGGTTTTGCAGGAATCTGGACTAGACACAGATGTTTTGTCTGAGGTAGGTATCTACTTAGACCTCACCTTTGTCTTATGTCTGGCACTTAAACTACCTGGACTTTACAAGAGGAGTCAACGGCCTGTATATGCTCCAATTACCTAGCAAAAATAAGTAAACAAAAGGAACAAAAGAATAGTGCTTTAAGAATATTTTTCAAGGCAGTTACAAAATCACTATCAGGCAAATGTTTTCAGCTGTTTCCTTGGGAAAATACAGGTCTAGATCAAACAAAACTCATTATAATTTTTGAGATTCCAGAGCCAAAAGGCCAAAAGGTCCACAAAGCAAGCTATAAATATAAATAGGGGAAACAAGGAAAATTTAGATCTGTGGGAAAAGGAGGAAAATCTCCTGATATTGAAGGAGAGGGAAAAATATAAAATCCCCTTATTTTCTAATTTAAGGAACAACAAGATTGGGCATCCAAGAACATGTAACTGAAGACGTTTGTACGTGACTCCATAGTTTTTCCCAACACCACACAGCACATCCTTCCAAGTTGTAGGACATTTCTTGAGTATTCAGGAGTAATTCATTTTTGATAGATTGTATTTTAAAACAGAAGTAGAAATCCTTTAAGAGTCCAACAGTAAATGTATCTTGATATTTAGATGTTGTAGCCTTTGCCTAAATTCTTGGGAGAATCTACTTCACTCCCTTCATTTCCTCAGTGGCTCAGAATACTCTCCCATTTGCAGAGATTTGTTTCTCATTTCACTCAAGCAAGATGCCACATTTCTAGAGACCTTTTGTATTTCATAGGTTGTAAGTGATGTTTCAGAGGCAAGGTTTTAGATAAACCGTTCACATCAGTGTACAGATGAGCAGTGTCCTAAAAAATTAAGAACATTTTGTCTTCAAGGAATGATTCCTCAAATGATATTCAGACTTCTTTAAACTGCTGTGAATTAAAAGGGTCTTGTTTACTTTATTCTACTTCAGATCTCATCTGGAGCAAAACAAGTCCACTGGAAGGGTACCATCTGGTGCAGTCCTGCTTGCCCATTAGGCAATGTTGTTGCTAGGCTGGCAGGAATCATGGAATGACACGTCAAGAGACAAAATTTTCAGCCAAAGCCTCCTGTCTGTTCCAATACATTAGCTAGATTTTAGCATGCCCCACAGGGTTCGTACCTCATTCAGAATTTCTAAATATGGCTAAAGTTTTCTGAAGAAACAAAAACCCAAACTCAACACACTAAATTCACCTCTGCTTCTATTAACCAGTGTTCCAAAGTGCATCTTCTCACCTGGATTACATACATTTGATGGAAGCCTCCAGCCTTCTGACGTAGAGTGCTCTCTGTCCCACTAAGGAAGTTAATTCATAAATATTGCACTAGATGGCATTTATAAGATCATAGAGCTTATATATCTGTGAGATCGCTTCCACAAAAGGAGCTGGCTTCAAAAATTCTATACCTCTGTGTTACTGTAATATTGAAACAAATAAACAAAAAATCAATTTACCAGAATTACTCATCAAAATATTGATTTCTGGAATATTTCTGACTTGAACCTTTTCCTTATTTATCCTGCCTCTTGAAAAGTCAACACTAATTCTAGGCAAGATATTAAATATTTTTTAGATGGCCTGCAGTTTCTGCAAGAACATTTTAGATTATACCTGCAATTTAAACATGCCCCTCACCTATATTTTGTAATATAGTCAAGTGGTTAAATATTTGCAGCAGTGACTACTGCACTTTGCTGCCAAAGTTAAACAAATCTATAAGATGAAAGAGTGGTTTTGGATTACCTTCAAATCAGAGACTGAAAATTACATGGCCCATACACAACTCATTCAATAATTTTTCCTCTCAGCCAAGTAAGAAATAAGTCTAAGACAACTTCTTACTATAGTGTTACCTGTTGCTTTTTTAAGTACCAGTTGTTTGGTTTTTCTAAGTAGAGCAACAGATTGCACAGGTTTTGTTTAGTCTACAGGTCACCTTCTGGGCAACTATTTCAAGAACATATGCCAATAGTTAGCAAGTAACTACTGTATGCCAGAGGCTGTAATAAAATAAAATAAAACAAAACAAAAACAAAACCTTCCAGTTACTGTGACTAACAGAATAATAGTATGAACTGAAGAAAAATATGCAATAATATTCTCAAATGGTTATTTTATGGTTATGAATTAACATTTTTTACATTCTGAATTTATCATGATCTCTGCCAAATATTTCACAAATTGCCCCAGAGGCAAAATACTCAAATTGCCTAAGGAATGTAGGTGCCTTGATCAGGTTTGAAAATGTGACTCAAGTTTTTATAACTGCTTAGCTGTATTCTATCCTATACGTTTAAGGCACAGGATGTTAGTGACTGTATTAACATCTTATAAGTGAAATAAAACCACTGTGGCTAAGTAGCCAAATTCCCTCATATCTGTGATGGCCAGAAGACATCTCAAATCTTTGATTTCACATGCTTGAAAACACATCAGTGCATGCAAAAAGTTCACTCTAAAGTACCACCAGCAGAACACAGATTCTACAAAATGCAGAAACAAGTTATTGTGGGAACCCCCAAACTCCAGTGTCATATTAATCCCTATTTAGTGACCATATTTCAACTTCACATGTCCAGTTTTGAGTCTTGTACACACTGTAATTTCCAGAAAGTCATCTAGAAAGCTCTTATTTTGGCTTCACTTGATACTCATGAATTGTGTTACACAGAATGAGTCAAGCAAGTATGTTTACATTCACTGATTGCTCTTACCATTTCCTTTTTGCCCCTTTTAGCTAACTCTGGAGCTGTTTGTCCTCCTTTTGTCTTTTCAGAATTGCACTTATAAGCCACACTAAAAATCAACAATACCATCACCATGTTCTTCCTCGGGTCATAATGGTAGTAATTCTAATTTCAGTTCTCAGGTAGAAGTCCATTTTCCAATTTATATGCTTTACTTAAGATGTAATTAGAAGCATGAGGCAGCTTTTCCCATTTAATTCTGAAGCATCTGGCATTGACCAGTATGTGCCTTCTGTATGTCAGCATATATGTTTGCAAAATTAAAACCAGACTAAGATAATCCTCAACCAAGTAAAATGCCAAAAATGAATTCCAGAATCTGTAACAAATCTACATCCACTTAATGGCACAGGCATCCTCATCTCCTTATGAACATTTGCCTCTACTATAATAAAAAAAGAACTGAAAGCAAAGGCAAAAATAAAACAGTGGGTAGATGACAGAGCAGCCTGCTAGTGGACACATTTCTTTGCCTCCACTTCTTTCTTTTTTTCCTGTCACATTAATTTATACAAGCAGCGACAAGAAGTAGAAGAAAAAAGCATAAAATCAGCATCCACTACACCTTATTCAAGTGTTTCTAGTTATATTAGGCACAGAAAGAGTTTACAAACCTGAGGTATATGTTGAAGTTAAACTTGTTTTGCTGTGAAGTATATTCTAAAGAAAATAGTTTATCCCACCAGATAGCACATGAAACAGATCTGAAGTCAATTCATACCACCACATTTTCACCATTAATTCTTAAATCAGTTAATGAATTCTACCCAAGGAATCCCAAAAGGTACAAGAGGGAAGGTGACGCTAGTCCAGAGAGGGCACAGAGCCCAGGCCCACGCTGAACTAACCTGCCCACTGCCAGAGCTGCCAGGGCTGGCACAGCGGTGCTCGCTGTCCCAGAGGGGCTGGGCCAGCCCTGCTCAGGGGGATTCCTCTGCCACAGCCCCACCATGGCCCCCTCTTCCTCCCCATGCTCCCCAGCAGCCTGCCCGGTCTGCTAAGACAACTTCAGGTAGGTCTCCAGTTTCATTAAAGGAACTGAATCATAAATACACAAAATGCCAGGAAAAACAAGAAGCTGATAGGTTTTGGTTTATATTTGGTTAAGGGGGAGTCTTGCTGAAAGTTACTCATAGGCATTATTCTCCCTCACCTGGTTCTCTTCATCCTTATTGTACAACAAAACAATAACCCCATTTTCTCCTTTAATATCTACAAGTTCTATTTAGCTTTCGGGAGGATTTTATTAGCAAGAATTAAAAATGTTCCAAGGAAAGTTCCAAGTCCACCTGTGTACCAGGTGTCTGTGGGGAGCAGTCACTGTGAGGAGAGGCCAGGGCTCACACAGCCATTTCCCGCCCATCCCACTGGTCCCACAGCCGGCCACAGCCAACCCCTTGGCCAAGCTGGTAGCACCTGTATGAAAGCATATTTAAGAAAGTGCAAAACATCACAAAAATGGTGAGGAGTGAGGAAAAACACTGTGAAAAGAAGCCCTGCATCTGTCAAAGTTGAGAAGGACAGGGAGGAGAAGCCTCTCCAGGGACCAGAGTAGGGACTTCCCCACAGTCCGGGGAGGACTCCTGACCAGCGCAGGTGGATACTTGATTCTTTGCAGGCACTGCTTTTACCAGTGACTTTGCAAACGTATTAGGAAGAAAAGGTCAGAGGGTCTTTGACAGCATCCCTGCTAAGTGCTGAGGTAGCAATATCAGAGAAAACTCCTACCTCTTTTAGTAAAGCACCAGCCTTTGGCAGACTGCCCTAGAGCTCTGTTTCCACCTCCATCCATGTATTAATACATCTCCAGGGCAAAAAGTTCTTGTACGCCAGGCCCCGTCGCCTGTGCATGTTCCTCTTATAACCTGAGCCTGTCTACCTCTAATGTACCATCTCATCTCTTCTGTGGGTCATGCTGTCAGCATTTTGAGATGCCCGAGAGAAATAAATTACAAGTTTAATTCTGACATTTTAAACATGGCTTGCCTTGCAGATGTTACAGTTTGTGTGCATCTGTGTGTGTGTGCTCACATGAACATGTCAAGTTTAGAGTTTGTGGTAAATGATTATTTGGTAGAGGAATCTGCAAAAAAATGAACCTAGAGCAAACTTCCACAAAACGATCACACATAAACCTTTTCTCGGTATAAACTGCTAAATTCTTTGTTGGGAAAAAAAAAAAGAAAAAGAAAAAAGAAAAAAAGATTTTATTTCACGAATGTTTATTATATCAAATACAGGGACTGAATTCAGTTACTGAGAGCTAAAAAAATTAAATCTATAATATAAATAATGTCTTTTCAAACAGCAGACTAACTAATATTTGCCTGAACAATACATACCATACAACTTCCCATTGCATATAAACACTGAAAAGTTTTTCTTTTTAAGTTAGTGTTCTCTTTTTTCATTAGATGAAAGGTTAACGCCATTTTGATAAGCAAATTCTGTGGTGCAATGTTATGAGGTAAATAACTAGTCAGTCCAATTATGGTACATTTCTTAGCTAGACCACAAGTAAAAGATAACTTCTGTTTCTTTCAGATATGCCAAAGTGGATACCACATGTCCAAAACCATTGGTCTACTGTTTTGTAAACAGTAAAAACATCTGAAAATCTGATGGGAACTCTGCTGTAAAGAAGCTTGCTTGTGAGCACTTCGATATTTGTTGTTTCCACAACTAATAATTAAACAATCAGGTTAGTGTTTTATATGTCTCTTTTTCTAAATATAAAGCATGGTTTCAGTTGAAGATTAGACTTTTAAAGATGTTTTCCTTTTCAGTACTATTTGAGAGCACAATTTACTATGAAATACCATCTTGTTACAAGTATATAATTTGATAACATTTTTTAAACCCAAATTCTGACTGGCTGCACAACTGCTTGTACTCAAGCAAACTGTAACATTCATAGCTACTTAACAAGTTTATGTTCCAAGTCATACAATTCACCACCTCACTGGGAGTTCCATTTACAGGAGTTTTCACATAGTACACCTCTACATAGGTTTATTTTGTTGCTTCTTATGGATAACTTTGACTGAACAATGATACTGTCTTGATGTGAGTTAATCTCACCTAAAACTGATGTATAATTTTTATGGTAGAGACCAGGATCAACTGCCACTTTTTTCTTTTCCCTATGTTTGACACATGTATGGTGTTCAAATAAAGATTTGACCTGTGTTTTTAAGGTTATGAAACTCCCCATTAATGTTTGGTTGTTTTGTTTTCTTTTTAATAATGGCCCAGTAGGATTCCTGCTGAAAATGTTACATATAATTCCACGTAATATTTTCAATGAATCCATTTTGAAGAAAATAATTAGAAAATGTTTATTTCTAATGTTAATTCTTAATGAAAAGGAAAGTGATAGAGAGTTGAGTCCATACATCATAAATCTCTGCTGGAGACATTAACCATTCTTTCTATACGGTTCTAAACAGACTATTCATTTCAACATAAAAATAAGAAGTTTCACTAGAAATTAAACTGATATCTCTGTCCTATGCTCTTTGCTTAAAAGTTATTACATTTTTATTTTCCAAATTCCACATAATATCTGTTTGCTGGAAATTCAAGTTCATGGCAGGTAATGAAGAAGTAGGCATGTATATATCATCCTTGTAGAAATTATCTGCATTAGCTCTCCATCAACTTAAAGCTGCCTATCTTTCTGTTTGGCATTGTTTGTTTATCCTTGTGGTAGGTGTGGTATCTGCCATCTACGCTTGTCTGTCAGATCCTCTCAACTGCTACTTGTATGTGATTGCCCTGGTGATGTTCACTCCTCCTCTGCCTCAGCCAGGCTTCCAACTTTTGCCTCACTATCCCAACTAGAGATCTGCCCAAGCAGCTCTGTTTCACTACTGGTCAATGTCCATTAATAATACTGCTTCCCATCCTCTCACTAATCCAAAACCCATAATTACTTAGATAAAAATGAAAACCTAATAGCATAGCACCCTTATGCTGCTAGACAAAAAGGCAAGTAAAAAGCAAAACAAACCCACAACAACACCACAAAAACCACACACACCAAAAAACCTCACCAAGTCATCAACTTAAGAAATCCACAGAAATAGCTGCAAATAGAATTTAACAATGCTCTAAGAAACATGAAATAAACCTAGTAAGGTAGGTATACACTCCTTCATAACAAAGTTTCTAATTACTAAATTCTAGTTTTGCTGATGTGAATCTTCAGCGATTCTACTGTTTTCACAGATAGCTGCTCCAGATTTGCCCTGCTGTAGCCAAGAGCAGCATGTGGCCTTTGAACTCCATTTTCTTGCTTAGAAGCAGCTGATAGGAAGTATGCATTTATTTTATTCTAGGCTTTGCAACCTTCTATTAACTCTTTTATCTTCAGGGGAAATTTATTCCTTGGATATCACAGAAGTTACTGTTACTCCTTGGTAATTAAGATTTATATCTAGCAAGGGAAATAAGCAGTGTGCTGAAGCAACTCCGAACAATACTGAAGGTATTTTCTGAAATGTTTAATTTCTATAGGCTCAAGAATACAAAAATGTTGTCCTTTCTAGTGTTTACCTGACATTCCTGTTGTGTCTAGCACAACTCTATCCAGCTTTTCATGCTTCACAGAGACACCTACTAAAGCCAATAGACGGCTCTACCACTGAAGAAGCCTTTATTAAAAAAAAAACAAAAACAAAACCAACTTCCTCCATCTGGGACCACTTTTCTATTTTCAGTTTTCCAACTCTTCGCTAGAACCAGAAAGACTCAGTTGCAAGAAAGAATTTTCCTTCTCTTGTTGAAATTCAGAAACATGTAAGTCAGCACCATAGTGGTTCTAAACTCAGCTTTCTGCTTGAGGAGCTGATCTGTAGTCACTCTCTGTAACTACCAGAGACTTCAGGAAAACTGTTAAAATCAAATTATGCCTTTTCAATGGCAGGCAACTTATATGGTAATGTGCTGAGCCACCACCAAGGAATGCTCTGGATTCTATTAAGACAGGGGCAATTTTGTAGCATTTACTCCAAATATGTAGCCTTACAAAAAAAGCCTTATTTTCATGTAGCTAACACAGTGGAAAATGTGGCTAGAAACTTGCTAGTTAAGCACAGTAACTTTGGTCTAAATGAAAGAAGAATTATTGTAAAGCTTATAATTTAGGAATTAGCAGTGAGATCATAAAGTAGGCTACTGGTAAACACTATTATTAAGTATTACAATAATACATATTTCTTTGTTACTGACACCAAGAGGCCAATTCACTAACTGTAGTGTGGATGCACAAAATGATTAGACTAGGATTCTGCTTTGATGCATGTATTCGTGAACCAGGTATTCATTTATATCTTCATTATTTTCTAAAACTTGGGTCTTTCTTACATGAATGTGTGACACACATGGAAAAAAAAAAGGATGTAATATCATATTACTGTTAAGACAGCAACACCTAACAAGCTCTTGAAGAAAGCAGGCTTTATGAGTAAGTATCAGTTCATGGTAAATGTCTTGACAGAAAGCTTCCAAACCTATTTCTCAACAGCTTTCTCTCACACAAAGGCAATACAAAAAACTGTTACATATATTGAAATATTGTAGATAACCTGGAGGAGTATTAAATTTCTTAACTGCATATTACACCAATACATCTTTTCCACAGCTAATCAAAACTAGAAAGCAATCATAGTAGAGCTGCAGTCAGTATGAGGACTTAAAACCGTTCATCTAAGAAAGCAGTTCCCGTTCGCAATCCAGAGTCTGCAGTGCTCACAAGAACTGTGACCTGTCAGATCTGCTCTGTGTTAAATACCAACCCTCCTCTGCTACACACAGAGTTATGGTGTGATTGCACTGTGTAAAGGTGGCACTTAAGCCTTTACAAAGAAACTTGTGTTTCTCAGCTTGACTGAATATACTACTTTAAATATACACAGAAACACATTGAGATCTAAACTATTACCAAAAATTTAAGAGATATTAGAATTACTCTGGAAAATTTTCTGAAAACAATAGTTCAGTACTCAGATGCTGACAAAAAAAGACAAATACAAGTTAAAAATCAATAGGAAAGAGATAACACAAACAAGAGAAAAATCATTAAAACACTGATTAGGTCCCTAGCACACAAATCTGAGCACTGCTACTAGTGATCACGTTTCACAAAAGGACATTTCAGTATCACACTAAGTAGATGAAATTAAGGAGTTTAAGCAGAATTATGGAATGATTTTTTGACAAGAATAGATTTAAAAGATGAAGACTCTTCAGCTTGGATATGAGTTGCTCTAGACATAAAAAAATTAGAAATTATTATAAAAGTCAGGAATTATTTCTTACTGTTTCTTATTATTCAAAAAACTGGCAGCCACCAGAAGAAGTTATCAATCAGTAGATTTAAAGTTAAAAATAGGAAATACTTTTTTCATATATCACATCTCAAAATGGTAGCTTTTTATTTTATTCTGAAACCTGAACTTAAATTAAAAACAAAACAAACAAAAAAACCAAAAAAAACAACAAAAAAAACCAAAACCAAAACCAACAAACAAAACAAAACAAAACAAACCAAACAAACAAAAAAAAAACCACAAAAAAACCAACAAAACCAACCACAACTTGGATTTTCTGTAGTCATAATGCCCATCAGTCCACCCTGAGAAGCGCCTGTTAGAGAGGACTTCCAACTCCTCCTTCTCATCTCTTTCTCTCCTATCCTGGGAGTTTCTCCTCCCTCATCCTTCATTCCCTCCTAACTTTGTCTAGAGAGACTATCCCTTCCCCATAGGGACAATCTCAATTTAACAGTTTGCTCTGTCTATGAACTTCTTGTGGCTGTTCTAGTGGCTTGTGCTCATCACTGCCAGAGACAGACGAAGTACCTGCTTTCTCTAAAAACTGGAGGTGGGACTGGAAAATGGGATAAGCCATCTCATGCATTAAATTTTAAAAACCATTTAGAGGATTTGGGGATTTAATGCATTTGCATTCCTTTGCAGATACAGTTAAACATCAGGAGTAGACAATGGTTAGGAGCCATTTGTGCTTCAGAGATTTTTAGTAGAACTTGACCCTGCTACAAAACATTTCTCTTAAATGGTAGAGTTTATTTAGCATTCAGGGCTTTATATGCTTAAAATGTTTTATTCTCCTTTCAATGTGTCTTTCACTAATTTTTCCACAGGTTGTATTGTGTGAGATTTATACAGCAGATGCTGAGGCTGTGCCAAGGCAGTTTCTTTTCTTTAAAATGAATGCTCCTATCTTTGAATTAGGGGGGGGGAGGAGAGGGGGGATGTGTGTTGTTTTTTTTTTTTTAATCAAATGACTTAAACATCTTCAGGCTGTCACTAGAAGAGCTAAGCACCCCTAGGACTGTAATGCTTGCCCAGACAAATGCACATTCCTGTCTATAAAGACCTAGCCGGAATGTCTAGCATCAGAATTTTGTACAGTCAATTCTATTTCGCATACTCAGCCACAAACCCATTATAGTTGAAAACAGCAGAAAGTCTGTTTTAAATTAGGTGACGCAAATACAGTAGTAACAGAAACCACAGAAAAAGCACAGATGTATATAATATTTGCACATTCAAGGCAACCAAGTATGAAAGGCAGGTATCAGTTAAAAAGCTTTCTAAAGCATTAAGTCACAGTTTTCAGCAAATAGTACTAATGAATAAAGCAATATATTAACTGAACAAAAAGGCAACAAATTGTTTGACATTTCTCATTTACTGAAATTCTACCAAATATGTAAGCAACAGAAACAGAGAATCCCAGACTGTCATCTCTGCAGACATGCTATATTAAAGCAAGGGGTGTCTTCCTTTGAAGGTACGACTGGAAGAGGCACTACAATACAAACTGCTAAAGAAGACAAGCCTTGCAAAGCAAGTCATTTAGACTCATGAAAGACATGATCATTTACCGTGAATAAAGCAAGAGAAAAAATGATTATGTAGGCACACTATTGCATTTTATACTGTAAATTTGACTCCTTAAAAGAGCAAGATGACTGCTTGCATCAATCTCATTTTTATGAACAGAAACACCTGAGATGGATCTAGCTTTAAGGCAGAAACAGAAGCAAATGGCTGACAATACTATTTTTCACCAGAAGCATTCTATTATCTAAGTAAGATTATGTTTCATGTTGTGATTTGATATAAGAAACCATTTTTGTTTGCATGATAAGACTAAATCCATTCCAGTAAATCAGTGGGTTAAAACAATTCCATTGCCTTTTAATACAGAAGTGCATGAGACTATTAGATTATTAATAGAAAGAATTAATTCATTTTAATATTGGGAGTATTTGAAGTGATTTGTTTGTCCAGCTCGCTTCTAGCCATAGTATAATACATTGTTCCCGTTGTTCAAGGACAAAGGAAGTTATTTATAACAGGTTTGTGTCTGCAGAATCTACATGTCTGCTGCAGTTTCAGATTTTTTAGGCCAAGAAAAATTGCCCTGTTGAGGTGATAAAGCCTTGATTTATATTAAGGAAGTTTAGTAATTCAAGAGGAGCTGGCACTAAAACTAAAGAAACTGTAGCTAGTCACAAAAAAAAAATTCAAAGAAATATTGAAGAAAAAAAGTATTTGTAGTTTTTAAATCAACTTTGAAAACCCTACAGAAATGCTCTGCATTCTGTGTGAGAGCAAGTGAATCATGCACACTATGAAGTACTACATTAAATACTAATGATGCAGTAGTTATGCAAAATTACTATTGGATCACCAGTTGGTTCAGAAACAATTAAGAAAGTAGAATCTTATCTGTTGAACAAGGTTGGCTACATAAAGCAAGTATCTCCTCCACTCCTTGAAAGGTGCCATGGGGTATTTGTCTTGCATCAGTACTGACACTAGAGACTTATTAATGCTTTGTGTTAATGACTTTTTTTCACCCCACTAAAGAAGTCGAAGAAAGATTGTGCAAAATGGCTCATTTCTTGCTTGGTATCCTTCATCTAGCTCTTCTCTCCCCCCGCGTCACAATGTCTGTCTCTTCTGGAAATTTATTTTAAGTATATAAATTTATTTTCCCTCCCCTATTTTCCTACAGTATTTGCTTCTCCTTTATATAATATACAATGTGTATTTAAAAATGAACTCTTCTCATAGAAATTACTCTTTCAGATTCTTCAAATCCATGTACTAATGTAATACGTTTATTTTAAATTCAAGTGACTCTTTCAAGATAGCCTGTCTTTGATATTTGACTAAGATGAGTCAAAATAGCATGAGAGGTAATAACATACTACTTTTAAAACTTACATACTTTCTAATAAATAAAAAAATATTTCCTCTTCAAATATCACTGTAGTACATCTTCTATGTAGCTCATCCTCACTCATTTATTTGACCAAAATAAATCTTGGAGAACAGTGTGGGTGAAACTATAAGTTAAAATTAATTAGTCTTTGATGTGAAAAAGAACATTTCAGTAATAAATTTATTGTGCCTAGCCTGACACAGTCTGCCCATGATTCAGAAAATGAAGTCTGTAGCATACAATAGGACTGACAGAATAATTAAGTAGATTTTTACCATCTGTCACTTTTTACCTATCTTTGCGCTTAGTTCCTGTCAGCTGTCTCACACTGTCAGCTGGGGTAGCTTGGGAATGACATAGATCAAGGGGTTTCCCGCTCCCCTCTGTAAAGTATCAACCATTCAGTGTTCTCACATTCAGACTTAATACATAGCTAATAAGTGTCTTCCCAGCTGCACCTGTAAATAATAATTGAAAGCAGAACAGATCTGTATCATATTTTTTCTTAATAGAGCAAAGCTTTCATCGAAAGACCTTTTAAGCATTTCTTTTAAAGGAGGCATTCAAAATTAAATGGATGCAAAGAAGTATTAGGGAAAATTAGGGCTCTTTTTACAAGGAGTAACTAAAAATACAACCTGATTCAGTCTACCAAAGACTTTGGGAAGTCCCTTCATAAAATCTTGTGGCTTTATTTCCACATTATCCTGATACCTATGCATTCAAACATTCAGCTTGCTTTTTGAAGCTGGCTGTACTTTGAGTAAAGGACTTAATTGTACTAGAGCTAGCTAACACTTCATGAACTCACTTTATAAATTATTTTAACTGTAGAAACCTAAATGCCAATGCTTCACACCTCAGACTACTAATTACATGACTATACCAGCTGGAGGAAACAATTCTCTCCAAAAATGGAAGGGCAGCAAGAGGGCTATTCTGTAGTTGTTGTCTCAGATTTGACACAACTGTGACAATTCAATCCTTTCATAGCACAGGCAGCGAGAGGAGATGGAGTTTTTGGTCCCTCATGTTTCCATACACCAGTTTCTCTCATGTGACAGCAGCTCAAAGTGCAGTCTCTGAAAACCACACTGCATCTCATTTGTTTCTTTGAACAAGGGACAAGTTGCTCTGTGGATAGCTGTCACACTCTTCCTCCCACATTACACTCCTGTGGGATAGACCGATATCAAAAGAGATAAAAGGGGGGATGAATGGCAAATGGTCTTATTGAGTGATTAAGAAGAACCCATGACAGTGTGGGAGAGTATCTAAGCCCTTCTGCTAGCACTGTCATCTGCTCCCATGTCCTCAGCTAGAATGAGAAATATAGGGAATCAGGAGTGACCTATCTTAGTTACTGCTCTTATGTAAAGTTGCTTTACTTTCATGCCAGGCATTACATATATTTAATTTGGTATAGATTAACCTTGCTTAATTCTCATTTCACAGATAGAAATTAGCATTTTAAAGAAAACAAAAAAAAAGTTAAAATATCTATGAAACTTCAGATTTTCTTGACGTTTTACAAATTGCTTAACCTCTCAAGTCCAGGAATACCTTCCTAACATTTTAATGTTTTTCTTGGTTAATCTATGTTTTGTAGCATCCATTTTCTGTTTCATAACAGTGTAAAGAAAACGCAGGAAGCAGTACATAATGATATGATCCTGGCACTGTAATTTTGGTCTTGTGCATCTCAGTGATCACATTCCTTTGATATGCCACAGTAAGTTTTAAAATTCTGCATTTAATGGTAAATCTGGTAGGCCACAATTGTAGAGCTTGGTAATGCTCATTTTGGCTTTGTAAAGTGAGATTTCAAAGTGGTATAAGATCAACTTGCCATACTTGGCACCATCACATTTAAGTTAAACTTGTATCCTACGTGAATGGATAGTCAAATAAAACCATCCCTCTGGAAATAGCAGGGTACTGTATATAAACTAGAAGAATTATTGGTTGTAAAGCAGTCTGGACTGAACAAATTCTTCTGGCTTAAGCTCAGGGAGCTGTTTGTTTTGCTTTATAACAGAGCTTTTGTTTCAGTAGCTGGAGACCCTATGTTTAACCCAACAACAAACTCTTAAATGAATCAACTATTTGTAGGCTTGACACTGTGTCTACCAAGACTTCCAGATATGTATTCTTTGGTCCACATACCTTATACAGTATGGTGTGGCTGTCTGTATCCTACTCTACACTAAAAATCTAAAATAAACCAAAGCCTTCTCTTTAAAAGATCTAAAAAGCAATTGTGCCATAAAAAACACAATTCCAGTCATGGAGAAAGCAGATCTACTATCATAGCAGTTCTCACAAAATGGCTGGTCTACCCAATTCTAAAGCAATTACTGCTGTGTTTTCCTTCTTTGTTGTTGGTAAATGGGTCATACTCTCTATGACCAATTCTTAATTCCATATTTTAGTTACCAACATTTTCCTTCTCCCATTGTCATTTTAATCTTCTTTCATGGCCTAAACTACTTTATACAATCCAAGCTTTGCATTTCAGGTCATTGCTATTATTTTAAGTCAATTTCTAACTTATATTTAAATACCAACCCTGGGCATAAATATAACTAGTTGAATGTGAAAGTACAAACCAGTGTGAGGAAATGTTATAGAAACAGTCCTTAGTACATTCAAATTTCAGCCAGTGTACTTCACAAAAATAACATTTGTGAAATTATTACGATGCTTGAAGCCTTCAGCTAATTCAGTCTTACAGCCTGAATTTATCATTTATAACTTAAGAACATTGCTCAGGAATAGAAGAATAAAGACAGAAAGCAGCAAGCTATATGTATTTTATTTAAAATGCCTTTCAAGCAGCCATGACTTCATGTTCTTCACAATACCAGGGAGAGCTGGGAAGCTTTACCTTGAGATACTGACAACTGTAACTGGAGTTTAAAAATATGGTTAGATAGATTCCTGTCCGACAGCAAATAAAAGAAATTTTATTTGTACTGCCAGACACAATCATAACTTGTATTTTATACAGTCCCAAGGGAGATACGTGCTCCGCTTTCTAAAGAATCACAGTGTGAGTCAGTCTTCAGGTGAACAGAGAGCAGGCAATAAGTCACAACATGGTGGCTGAAGTATTTTTCAGCCCTGAGAAGGAAAACCAGTGAAGATTTAGAAAAGGGAGTAAATAATTTGACCAGTTTGTTAGGCAGGTTTTCCAACAGTCCACTATCTTGATTTCAGCTATTCCTAAATTAGCTTATTTAGCATTTTACTAAAATGAAAGTTTAGAACCCTCATTTTATTGCTTTGAATGAAAGCCAGTGAGATCCACTACCCAGTCTTACTTGCTTTCACCACTACTGAAGAGGTGAGAATCTACTATTTTATTCCTTATCATACTGCTGTAGACACCTATAGGGAATTACTGATCAAATGCAGACTACTATCCCAGCCTAGAAAATATTCACAATGTCAGCCTATGGCTGTATGGTTTGCTATGGTTTCACTTCATCTTTAAATTTCAAATCTCTTCTCAGCTTTCCTCACCTCTTTCATTCCCACAAACATGACAGCAAAAAGTTAAAGTTCTAAAATACTTGGAAAGTGCCTCTGAACAACGTATTTTATACATTTTCAAGTATAGTTAAAACAGGGTACTACTACTACCAGCATTTACTTACCTCTCTTCTGGTATTATGACATTACAGAGATAAACAGTGTTGTGATAATGATTCCTTCACTTGTTGTTCATTGAACACAGACTACCAGCAAATATCATCAAATTGTACATTTGTTACTGTGAAATTATTTTCCTAATGTTTCAAATTATTTAACAATTTCATATTATACAGGATTATTAAAACCACTATCTTAGTTATTTTCAGACATGAAATTGAACCTTTTCTTTGCATAATAATAATAATTTAAAAAAAAAATTACAGGTTCTGTGCTGTGAATAGTTCACAGAGAATGTCAGCTTTCTATACCACCTAAGTAATAGGAATAAACTAGTGATTAAGAACTACATCTAAGTCAATCTTTACAGGGTCACTTGGGAAAACAATTCCAATTAAATTTCAGAACCACATTGCAAACAACACGTCAAAAGGCTGAGTAGATAAATTTCTTCAGAATTAGCCTCCATAATTAAGTATAATTTAACTCACTTTCCTTCTAAAATAGAGTTATGCACACAGTTCAATTTTGCATGAGGCCATTCTCTGGGAATAGGTTTTTCAATTAATTTTGAACTTGTATCTTTAGTAAATCTGAATACATTTTTCCTCTGTCATTTTAGAAACACATTTAAACAATGCTCATTTAACACGCAACTCAGTGTTAGTAGCTGAGGAACACTAGAAAAGGAGGAAATTGATACTAGTAAATCTAAATGGATATTTTACATTGAAAGCCTTTTGGCATAGAAATAGCATCTTTGCCTAAATATTATTTAGTCAGGTATCTTGGATTTTTTTTTTTTTTGTTTCCTTCTCCCTTCCTTCACCACAAACCATTTTTCAAGTGAGAAATAGGAAAAACAACACAATCAAAAATAGAAGAGAGCCCAGGAACAACTTCAGCTTTCTCACAAAATCTTTTCTTTCTTCATAATTCCAAAAAAAAAGCGATAAATTAGATTTTTTTTCCCTCTCCTTGTGAAAGAGTAGAACTAAAGTGCTAGAAAATCATGAAGAGTTTGCCTGCCTCTTACCACTACCCTGACCAATGTAAAATGTCAGTGATTTATAGGAACTACAAAACCAGTAAGTTTTAAGAAAATTAAACCAAAAATATGGAACATTAGCGTAGAGAATTCACTTACCTCTTAAGACTGCTGTTGAATAATACAATACTGAAGCAGTAAACAAGGATCCATTTTTGCACCTGTCAAAGAACAGTAAGCAAAAGATCCCTAGTAACATATTGGCAAGGAGCACAACATTGCACAATCTGGTTATAGTAATCCATACTGATGAGGATATATGGGAAAAAGAAAAAAAAAAAATCCATATTTCTGATACATTGATTTATTGATTATTCTTAGATTTACAATGAGAAAATGAATAGCATAACCTCAGTTAATGAGTACCAAATCACGCACTTCTGATATCACTTATTGACGATTTATGTAGACCTAAGTGTATTTAGTCAACCACTTAAAACTGGCATGAGGATAACATTATGCTCTATATGGTCTGAACTAGAATTCTCTTACAGAGATATTTGTGTTTGAGAACTCAAGCTTGTAATTAGCCATCTTCTTTACCACCTATCTCTGAATATGTATTATACAGAAGATATCTAGATACACAGGGTGGAAATTAAGACTATATGATTCACCACAGCAGGACTTAGAGCCAAATGATGCAAGTTATGGCCCAAGAATGACGGATGAAAACTTAAACCACACAGAAATATATATTCTTTGCATTTTTAGGTATGTTCCTCAACTTAAAACATTTGAGTTATATTTTAAATTTCCTGTGACTGCAAAACAGACTGCCTTAGGCTGGACAGTCTCATTTTGCAGACTTTGGAAGAAGAGAGCTAGCATAACTGAGAAGTTGCATTAATATTTAATAGTTGCTTTTAAAAGCAACCAAATCCATTTTCTTTTACATAGGAATGTTGGGCTTTAAGTTCTGGCATTTCGGGCCTCATTAACTCAGTGTAATTTCACCTTTTTAAAGATATCAGCCTCCTAGTTCTACCTCTCACTGCTTGTTTCTTGCTCTAACAGCCCATCTCAAAGCAGTTCAACACTGGTCAAAATTGCACTATTGCCCATTTGGGCTTCAAGTTAGCATAACTGTGAGATGAAACTCCATAGCTGGCACAGGGCAGGCAGGAAGGGTACATTTTTGTGGAAGTGTATTTAAAGAAAGAAGAAGTCAGCTGGTTGAGACTGCTCAAAGGTTTGGAATGTTACAGGCGCGTTGTGGGATGCCGGCTGAAGAGGCAAATGCAGGTGAAATCAAAGACACACAATAAGTGAAATTCTCACATGACTCCATAATTCACCATAGAGATACCAACAGCCATATGCTAACAAGCAGGTAAAGAGACAGTTCCAGCTTAGCTTCACCACAAGAATCACCATATTTGCCTTAAAGAAGCCTGCTTTTATAACCCTGTGTGACAGGGCAGCTAGCAAGCCAGGACTTTAAGGCAGAACTGTCTGCACCTTTTCCTTAGAATTAGCACTTCAAAAGGAGTTAAAGGTTTTAAATTCCTAGCTAGTTTTTAGTAAAAACCAAACTGGAACAAGGTAGCTTTTCAAATAGATGAAATGCAAGTCTGTTGAGAGAGACAGGTTTAAATACAACATTTTATAAACAATCTCCTCCCTACCATCAGTGCCTGTACATCCAAATCCTGCTCCCAGGTTCAGCAGATTTCAGTCCTTGGATTACAACAAAATCAGCATTCCTTTTTAAAGTGTAAGAAGACTTTCCTTGTTCTTTCACTTGTAGTTATATGGCAGATTCCTGCCTCTATGAGAATTTCCCAGGTCCTCTGCAAACTCCCCAGCTGCTTGCACTGAGCTGCAGAAGCATTGCCAGCTGAGCATGGCCAATAACAATCAGAAACTAATTTCAGGGAAGCCCCACCATCCCCTCCCTTTGGAAAAGTCCACCTGAACTGAATAAATCCTTCATCAAGTATATTCTCACCTTTTTATAAAATGTAGCACACAATAAGCTGTGAGCAAGTGACACAATGTACCTTCCATCACACTGAAGATGAAAGGCAGTGCTCTACTGTTAATGGTTAACTTTAAAATTGTGACTTCTGAGTTTAGCTTGCTTACTTTCACAGTGCATCTGGATGTTCTCGCAGAACCACAACAGTGGAGAATCCTCAGAAGTTCTTGTGTGTGGAGCTCTGCAAGGCTTTTCTTTGACATGTGCTTAACCAAGCAGAGCTCAGTGATCTCTGTTCTTTTCACTTAAGGTGAGACATTTTCATTTCATGCTCAAATACTTGCTGGATGGATATAGGCGAATGTTTTTCTTACAGGCAGTAATGCTTTAATATAGAAAAAGCAGCAGGGCAAAGTTTATTTTGTTTTTAACTCCTTGAGCATTAGATTGGTATAGACCTATGGAAGGCTAGCATAGGCTTTAATTCTTACTAACTCTTAACGCTTAACTTTTCTCCAAATAAACCATTGGAAACCTTGGATCTGCATTATCTACCAAATTATGACCCTCAGAATACACAGCTTAAATATTATTAAATACAGCAACAAGTTTTTCAGAAATGAGAATGAAGATATTTTTTAAAGTGAGAGACCTAACAGGTGAGAGGGGAAGCAAAGCACTGAACATCTATTTTTCAGGGGAATTTTTCAGGAAAAAAAAGAATTCTGCATTTTTTTTTTTTCCTGCTGTCTTCAGCACAGAAAGAAGTCACTGTTTTACAGGCCAGACCATTTTGCCTTTGGGGAGGGGAAGTCAGGAACAGGGAAACTCCCTGTTGAAGGGACAGCAGCAGCATTCCCATGCCTGCAGCCCATTCCTGTGGCTCCCACAGCTGGAAATTAAACAGAAAAAGTGGGTAATGCAAACTTGTGGTCAGGTTTCAAAGTTAGTAGACTGTACTAGCTCGACATGTTTGAAATCAAACTGCATTCTTTCATTCCATTTTTTATTGTCTGATCAATGTAGGTGTTTCAAATTTTATTACTATCTGCTGTGACAGTATACATTGCTCTCTCAACCACCACAATTTTTAAAACATTGTTTGTGTTCCCCTTTCTCAGTGCAGTATTAGATTAAATTTCACAATGTGACTAACAGTGTAAGGCAACTAACATTAAATAAATTAGCAGCTTTGTTCTGTAGGGTGATTTCATGGGTTGTTCTACATTTTTTTTTCTCGAGACCAGGAAGTCCAGTGAGTTACAGAAATGTATCATAAAGATGTGCTGTATCTTTCTCATTACTTTTAACAATAAAGAAACAGCTCCAGAGTTTTCATGAGAATTAAAGATAAATTCAATGCAGATAATAATGAGTAAATTCCTTACAGGCTAAGGTAAGCCATCGGGGAAATGACGCCTTGGAGACAAAGTCGTTCTGAAAAATCGGCCCTGACAGAGGTGAGCAAAGTGACAAACCCAGAGGCAACTCTGAAGTCAGCAGCTCTACTGCTTGTGACTGCCAAGAAGCATAACGTGCCCAGGTATTTCCAGCTGTCTGTTCGTTATTCTCATTCCTGTCAAAATGCATCTTTCTTGCAACACTGTCATTCAGAAAACATTCACTTTAGGCTCCAAAGGCAGAGGCCAAACTCAGAGCTCTAATAATCTGACGTGAGTCCACTGAAGTCAAGAGTTATCCTTGCTTATATTCATGAAGAAAATTGTCTCAATATCTTAAAGTGTGGGAAATTCTGACCCTATTCAATTAGGTGCAATTTACCATGGGTTCATAGGAATTTAAGGGATTATTTCAAAAGTTAAAACTGCAAGACTGGAGTTTATCTTAGATACTATCAGAGAGTGTTCTTCTGGGTTTTAGCATCGATATTTCATTAATCTCCCTGGGCGTTAGCAGCACTGGCATCACTGAATGATGGAGACTGAATGTCCATTTCAATTTAGTGGTTCTTCTCTCCCAAAGCAGAGCACTGCAAATAAGCCTTTCTCACTCCTCTCTTCCTATAGGTCTTTCCAAGTTTTCCTATACCATTATCATTTGGGGTCCAACAGAAGTGTATATACAGTGAACTAATGCTTTTTTTTCCATCCACTTCAACTCTCTTCCAACTCAAAATAATAGTATCATCAGTCTGGTTTACCTATGTCTTAGTCACCATACAGATGCCCAAGAAATATATATTGATACTACTTTTCATATATAAAAACCACCACTTACATACAATGATTTTAGAAATGTTGAGACACCTTGCAGCGGTTGGAACTACATATATACATATATACACACACACACATACATGTACCCCAATGGGGTACACAGATATACTTAAATATTTAAAAATTAAGCACCTGCCAAAATACTAGAAGGATCAGAGTCATACCTGGCTTGCAGATGTGGGAATAAATAAATAATAATAGAAACATTAGTGTGGTTAAGATAGGTTGGATGTTCTTATCTAGGGGAGAGTAAAAGACAAGATTGTTGTATATCATCTGGAATGAATTTTGAGCTTTTTACAGACATAAAAATAAAAACAGATGTATAAAATCCCATTGGCATAACAAAGCCCAATTTAGAAAAAGCTGTTGTCTACAAATGTGATGATCCTTAAGGTCTATGTTTAGGAGGCCTGAAAGATTCCAAGTAATCTGCGAATGACAGCAAGGTAATTAAATAATCAATATTTGGCGTCAAATACATATATTTTCTCTCCATTTCTCAGTCTCACTCTGATATCTGACTGTAATTTGGTAGACTAAACCTAATAATAAATTTTTGAAAATTACTGCAGTCATCATCTGGAATCAGTCTAGATACAATAAATTAATCCTTAGCATAAAACAAAGTAAACATTGCCTCCTACACTTCAGAATCTGCAAACATACACTGTAGGTGCTATAAGCATATCCAAATCTTCATTTGTCCAGACACTGAGAATCTACACTGATACTGCACCTGGCACAGAGATGTGATCTCTGGTTTTGATTTCTGACAATAGTT
The DNA here is from genome assembly GCF_963082525.1 of Nesoenas mayeri. Taxonomy (NCBI): domain Eukaryota; kingdom Metazoa; phylum Chordata; class Aves; order Columbiformes; family Columbidae; genus Nesoenas; species Nesoenas mayeri. Next base: position 14,821,518 of record NC_137554.1, on the reverse strand, counting down.
CAAATAAATAGGCACATTTCAACCTTCATTGTTCATGCCTACTGCATGTCAAAAATCTTGCAACTTGTTTCACAGCCATTTGACAGTACTACATGACGGAATGTTCAGATTTTATTTTGATCAATGTTTTGCTTTAGCAATCTAATCTTAAGGCATTATGTATAAATATTTTTTTTCATTTTACCTATGGAACTTTCAATATGTAAATAAGGACAACATTTGCATTCTCATAAACCATACAAAAATTACCAGAACAAATTTAATACTGAAATAATTGAATTCTGGACTCACTAGCATCTATTGAAGATTTTTATCTAGTATAAAATATACTTTTTACTGTGATAAAGTACTAGGCTACTGATTATTAAGTTAATCTTGAGTATCAGGATCACGTAACTCATAAAATAATACAGTAGTGGAAGAAGCGATGTAATGGAACATGCATTTCTTTAACTAAGAACCTGAATGTAAACTTTCGTATTTCTATCTTTTTATTGCCTATTTTATAGAATCTCATGAAATTAATATTAAAAATTAAGTTAGATTTTAATCTAGAGTTTTACATTTTGTTTCTTAGAATATATTATATGTTTTTCCAGTTAACTTTTAATCTTCCTCAGCTATCACTACACTAGTAGTCCTCATTACTTTTTGTTTCAGTCCAGATTGTCTACAAATGAATTTAATTATTCTATAGTTTGGGCAACGTGCCTGGCAGACAGCAAGGCTCAGACACTGCTGCTTTGAAGATACATGTTGAAAGAAAAACTTGTCTTTTTCCTCATAAAGTTAATAATTTTCACAGTATTGACTAAAAAATAATCACTTTCTGGAAAAAAATATGGGCAGTTGAGATTATTACAGACTGTAGTAGAGTTATTGAAGCATTGTGACCACCTGTTTCATGTTTTTGAGTGTTAAGGGGAGACGAATACCACTAAGAGTGAATGAAGTTGCAATCAAGGTATTGGTCATTTAGTATAACACACATTATAGAGAAAAAAATGTGAATCACAATTTCAACATATCATCAAATAGGATAAATTGCATGACAAGATTTTCTGCTGATCTTGCATTTAGTTATTCTTTTGTGATTCCCACAGAGCTGTTGCATTCTCCTCTGTTTGTCCTAATATCAGATGCAAATACTCACATTTTATTACATTAAACAGTGACTAAAATAATATTTTGAAGAGACTTGCCTTTTCAACATCCATACAGATGCACAAAAACATGTAAACAGACTGCCTTTGAGAGAGGAATTATGTGCATAAATCCATGCCCATGGACAGGAAGCTCAAGGCAAGTTTTAGTGCAACCCTTGTTTCACTCTTCCCTGGCACGTGAGCTCCTCGGAGCCTCCAGGGAGCTGCGGCTGCCACATGTCTCCAAGACTTCGGTAGGGCCTGGGTGCTGAAGGCTGCCTCACGTTACAGAACAGCATGGTCAGCCCTTAACAAGAGTTTTCAAATGTTAAACAATTAAAAGGCAGCAAATCAAATTAAAAGCTTTGTCATATCTTAATTTTAAAGCTACTACATATCACCACTTTACTCAAGGGAGCTGGTTTGGTTTGGTTTCCTGCAAGATAGAATTATGTCTAATGAAGAATTATTACCTGGCATGATAATGCATGTGATTCCATTTTCATCAGTTAGTACCATTAAAATGGCCCTTATTTTACAAACCGAGGTGGATAATAGTTGAACAATATTTAGAATATTTGAACAAGTCTGCCAGCACTCTCATATTCCAAGGCTGGTGTCATTTGCAGCCCCTCTAATTCCTTTCATAGGATGTGCTATTTTGGAGGAATATGAGTTAAGTATAATGGGACTTTAATATTTATTGAATTATAAATCACTAATACATTTTTTCTTTTATTTGCATTTATTTATATGCACATTATGGTTTGGTCCTTCTCAAACTTGGGCAAGAGGAGGGCAGGCACGAGATGGGGCACTACCTTAAGCAGAAGGTCTCTCTGAAATACTACCTTTGTTTTCTTGGTGCTCTTTCTTAAAGAACGAGGCAATCTTTTATTCTACCCCAAAGTACTTCAACGAGTGATTCAGTAACAAGCTGTCTATGCATGGGAAGAGGAAGTACGGGATTGTCATGACTGGGCATAAATTAATTTGCCGTTAGCTATTCACCTTCTTAGATCTGCCCTTGTCTTAAATTCCCCCAGTTAAAAGGAACTGTGAGGGTGGTAGCATCAGTGTGGCCAGAAGCTAACAAACATGCTACAAGTGTGTGACACATGCAGATCATTAGTCTGTGCCTGCACTGCCTCCTTGTGTATTAGACAGGCCACCAGCACTCCCCCAAAACAAAACAATCCACAAAACAATGCAGAACGGGGACCACAAGAGTCCTTTTATACTTAAACATCTGTGTTCTTAATTTGTCACAAGCTATAATTAAAAATGGATTGTGGCACGTAGACATTGGCCCTCTGCTTCAAGAACAAAACTAATTAAAGCAGGACTGATCAGGGAGACCCTGTCTGATAATAAGATAAACAGTTGGCAATGAGAGTAACTGAACCTGTCCAAACTGTCCTCGGTTAGTTCCCCCAGCCCATGTATCTGTTTCAACTGGCCTGAAGCAAAAGGAAGTCACAGATAAATCATAAAAACAAATGAATGAAGGCATTAGTTAGATACCAGCAACTAAAGGCAAATATTTGGAAGTGTTGTGTTGCAAAACCATGACAGACATAATTAAAGGTAAGTTTTTGTTGGCTGTTGAGTAAATTCAGAAATGGCAACAAAAATGTAGATTTTTGATAGTTCTGCTGTGTAATGGCAATACTCCAATACCTGAGAAATTGATCTCGACATCAAATATGTATGTCTCATTTTCAGTTGTCTTAAATGAGCAAATGAGAAAAATTCTGGTATCCTTAATATGTCACATTTTAGGGACACTACACATTACACTAAGTGCTGACGTTTTTTTTTTTCTCTTGAATTAAGTATAATTACAATTACAACAGGTTACAATCCCAAGAAGAAACCCATATAACTGAAAAAGGAATGGTGGGATGCTCTATCAATTACACTGTGCTGTGCTATAAAGTATTGGTATGTGAACCTTGAAAGAACAGGCAGTTTGGCTGAAATAAGCCTCCAAAACTTTGGCTGAATTACTAAACTGAGCTGGCAATGCTGTATGATACTTGATACTTCCTGCTGCTTACTGAACACCGTGGAAATGTTGTGCTGTTTATATGCTGTAAAATGCTATTTCAGCAATATTTTTCTTTCTACCCTAATTTCAAGCCAGTCTTATCCCTAACCTTCACTATGTTCAGTCCTCAAAACAACGCATTGGCTGCTAATAGCAATAAACTGACATAATCCCCAGCAATTACCCAGTCTACTGAAGTCATCTTTTGTAGTGTAACCTTAATGACAAGTGTATATAGGCTTGGCAGATTAAAAAGATAGCAAACTGAAAATAAGATATTGGATCTTGACAACACCAGACCACTTTGTATCTCTAAATACAAGCTGCATTGTCTATGAATTATGTTGTTGAGTCCTCACCTAAACCTCTCCTCTTGTTGACAGCAACCTTCCTAAATCTTCAGATCCGTAAAAATTGATGGTGAACTGGAATCTTGATACTTCCCTAACCTTAATCTGAAAGATAGCAAATCATTACTGAAAGTGAAAAAATGGTATCAGCTTGTAACATCACTGGTCTCTTTCCTTCCCTTAAGAACCTTCCAGAGACAAGCAATAAGACGACCAGACACCTCAGGGCCACAGAACAGTCCCTGGCCCATTTTATTTACTAGATTCAGTCTAAAGATACTCAAACATTAATCCTAAATTCTTATAACTCCAATTCTAACTCTTGCTTTTTTAATAACTACAGGATCAATTACTAGAGGAAAAGCCAATGGCTTTTATTCATATGAGCTGATTCTTACAGTGTTCTCAGACATAAGAATCAGTAGATTCTGCCATAAGGTACGCTCTTTATACTTAGTCATCCATTTCCAAAACCTTACCCTTAACCTGTTAAAACAGTAACACTCCCCTAGGGCAAGTATTCCTAGAGACTGAAAGGAAAGAGGAAAAGACAATATAAGGCATCTAGCAGTATCTGCCCAAGTCTCACCTCTGTAGAGTCTGCAGAGTCCAACACTAATCTGTAATTAATACATAGGAACCCACTAATGTAATATAAGACAATATGAGTCTTTGGTTTTCATTTGCACTGTTTCTGTGCTTAGCTGCAGGAAACCCTATAGAATAGAACATTACTTGGGGATGCAGACACATTATATTACAAACCCTAAAGTTGTGTAAAAAAAGCCTTCTTCAGATCTAGAGAATGAATTCCAACTGTAAAACAAAATATAGACCCTTAGCTTATTTCTCCATCTGATGTAGAGATATTATTTTCTCTAGAGGAAGAAAACAACAGAAGGCTTTGGCTGCTAACTACATTAGCACAAAGTTTGCTGCCAAGATTTTTGCACTTATGAGAAATTAATTTACCTATTGATGATTTATTTTCCTAAATTGTAAACTCTTTGACTAACACTACACTTATTCTCATCCTACAGGAGACTAAGACATTAGTTTTTGTAAACTGATATAAGGTACTGACTTCTGTCAATGCTTACCTCCTTCTTACCTCCTTGTTTCCTATAGATTCAAAATGTAAGTGGAAATAGGGACAATTTAGAATGCAAGTATCACCACTAAACTAATTTCTAATAGTAGTTTTATTTTTAGGAAGGGCACAAATTTCTACAGGAAATTGCAACACAGTACATCAGATTCTATTAATACCTCCCTGCTACTCATCTTTGGCAGTCTTGTGTACTTGAGCATTACTCAAAGTTTAGGACAGTTACGATTCTCAAACCCTCACGCTATTACTCAAACACTAACTAGAATTAACTTGCACATAAGGGAATAACTCCCATAGGTAAAGATAATATTAGTCAATGGTTTATGCCAACACATTTGAGGAACTTGTAGAAAGGTATCATAACCTGAGTTCTTTGCTAAAACCTTCAGCCTAAACATAACTGTCCTATCTACCTCCTAAAAAGATAGTGTATTCGTTCCTATAGGACTGATAGAGCTCAAGGGACAGGTTTCTATCAACACAGTTACTATCTCCAAGGGTCAGTAAAGTCTAGGAACAATCTCATTTAAGACTTCAAAATCCTCAGTCCTAACTTTATGCCAAATCTTTTCCCTTTTCTTATTGTTAGCAGTGACATGAATGCCTACAGGAGAGACTTCATCAGGTATTGGTTCCTGCCAACAGCAATCTCTGCAGTGTCTGCAAAACCCAAATTTAAAAACAAAAGAAAACTTCCCAGACTCTGACGAAAGCCCATATATAACCTCTCATATATCAATTATGGAAAGACAAAGGTTAATCACTATTGTTTAAAACTGTAAGGACTAACGGGTTTTCTGACCCAGGCCCCTTCAAGCTTCTGGGGGGACTGTCAGATCTGTATCAGAGCTCTTGATAATTTCATTTCCAAAACCTCTCCTATTTTAACATCCTACAATAAACTAGCATCTTTACATTTCATATTTCACAATACTGACTCCACCATATCCTAGTCATAATGTTATGAAACCTGGCAGCTGAGTCTGAAAACTGAAGAAAAAGACCATAGACCTCTATTTTCTCTCCCAGAGAACTCTAGAGAGGATGAAGAAGTGATGCCAGAAGCAGAAGGGGAGGAGGACATAGGAGTAGACAATGGGAAAGGAAGAAATTTGCTTCACTGGAGAAGACTGTGAAAAGGTTATGGTTAGTAATTTTGTTTTGTGTGTTATTCTGCTCATCTTCTTTGTACCTATCTGCAACTCACTTTCAGAGAACCAAGGTTTAATTTTACTGGTTTTCCAGGTGAGGGCTTGAGCCTTTATTTTATTATCAAACTCCCTTAAATACACAAATATCCCTTGTTTCTGTCAACTGAGTTCTGGCAGAACGATTATACTTATTTATTTATGAGAGATCATCCCTAAAGTAAAAGATAACACAAGTTATTGTCTTGCTTTTATCCAAGCTTGTTCTTATCTTCATGATTCTAAAGAACAGGATGCAATTTTGATGGTTTACATTTTTAACTCTCAGTATTAACCATATTAACTAAGAGACAATAAATCCCTGCTGCAAAATAGAGGTATAAGTTCCAACCAACCACAGCCTCCTTCTCAAATCAGCAGACCATCTGTTTCAAACAGCCATCATGTCATTAAATCCTTTAAATTCCCAATTCTAACTTTAACACTAATTTTATCCCTTACACAGGCCTAGAAGTTCTAACCTGTCATGTTGGTGTATCTGGTAGCAACTCCAGTTCATGCGCATTCAGTTAAAAATGTAAGGAATTTTTCACCAGAAACTGTACAAATTCAACCTTCAATATACAGACAGCAACAACCACGTATCCAATTTGCAGCCACATCACAGCCCTGCTTTTGGAGCTGAGTAAGGTTGCGCAGTGCTGCATCCAACCACTCCAGCTTTCCTATGTCAACTGGAGAGGCTTCTTCACATTCTCAATAGAAAAAAAAACTTACTAATGCTAATGTTTCTGTAGTTTTTTGGTAACTGAGCTAATGAGTATGGAACTATGCTGGTTTGTATCAAGTTTATTTTTACTATCACCTGTCTTCCCTAATTCTTGGGCATCTGAAAGAAAGAATCAATGGACACTGAGCCATTCTCTAACCTAAAGAGTCTGGTGTGGCACAGAGAAGGCCTTTAAAGCCTTAGATAACGGAACTGGGGGAGCTCAGTGAAGCTGTAAGCTATTAATATTACTGGTAGTAGCAAAGGGTATATTTCACTTCTTGAAAATAAAATCATGGAAGGAAATACTGTTGTTTATTTCATCTATATCCATGCATTCATATTTTTCTTTCCCTTAAAACTACAAAAAGAAGCTCATTAATATTTCACCTAGCAGAGATCATTCCACTAATCTTCATTTGTAAGCCATCTTTTTTTTTTTACAAGACTTCGCTTCACTGAAGCAATATAACTCACTTTTCTTCCCAGTATTAATCATACCACAGAAAACTCCTAGAAAACATAGATATGCAGCAGAAATTAGATAAGGATGAAATACCCACCTACATAAATCAAAATAATTAAAGTGGTAGAAAAGGCAGTGGGTGATGACTTTTAAGACAGCCATTTATTTTGCAATATTCACTTTTGTGCTGTGAACAGAACTGGAGAAAGAAGTTCAAGTTTTATGATGCATCAACCTCTGTGTGAAGCTAGAAACAAAGTAGTTTAAGCCAACTCAATGTCCCTGAGATACATGGAAACAATAAAAGCATACTCTTCCTTACCGTGCATTAGTTATTCCCAGTGAAATTACCCCTTTATATACAGAGAAGTCTCTTGCTTTTGGTGATGGCAAGAAATTTGCTAGAAAAAACATAGTATGATTGCAAAACAGTCACAGAACGTGACATTTACGGCAATATTTCATTACAGTGCCTATAGCGTGAAGAACGTGAAAGCACTGCTGCTGTGAGTTTCTTGTAAGCTATAGTGGTCCAAGGAAATGTATTCTCTTCTCCATAGCTCCTACCCCCTCCCCCTCTTTGCCCCAAAATACAACAATGACCCATCTGTGCACATACAAGAGAGCAATTCCTAATATTTAAACATGGACTAAACTGCCAACGTTGATGTATTGGGGACAGAACATAATGAATGTCACAGCGCTTAGTCTGTCTTTTCAGTAAAACTGTCTTGAAGAGTAATGAGGAACAAGAAAGCCAACGGAAAGAACAAACCACTGCGGATCACAGTTCATTTAAAAAATAACATCATACGCTTCTCTCTGAAAACATTTTCATGTTTTAACCCTCTTTCAGATTCACAAAAGAACATATTTCTCCTGAAATTACATGTGAAGTGCTGAAATTTTCTATCAAAAATATTTTAAGTATAATTCTATGGCCCTCATAAAGCTTATCTATGCTCTAAATTGTTATTCATTCTTTCACATATTTTCACTGCATCTAGGCTGTAATTCACTCTGGAACACCATCATGGCAATTAAGATTACAAACAATTACTAAGAAAATCAGTTCCAGGGAAGTCAATAGTCCTTAATTTGATGGGCTACAAGACGTGGTTCTTCACCTAAATGTCATGTGACTTTTATCTTGTAACTGCAGAACCTGATGGTAATTTGTTATCTGTCTGTGTGGCTTGATGTGCCAGCATGTGTAAATAACCGAGATAGCTCTAAAACACTGTGGTTCTATTTATATAGAGTTATACAGAATTGCTTATTGATAGAAGCATGTTACCTCACCTGAATTAATATATTTTCTTTCTAATGCCTTCAAGGGATCTAAAATTCTGCTAAACAATTTATCCTATTTGTTCTGCTTTAGATTGATGGAAGACCACAAAAATCAATGGGTACCTTTCCACTGACACTCTGGGGGCTGAACCACATCTCCTAATTTAAATTTCAATTACTGTAAGGGCACTGTGTTAAATTACTGTTTTCTACACTGTGAGAATACCTGTTCTTTGTCACCACCTATCTGAAATGCTTCTATTCCCTCTCTTGGGCAGAGACAGAAATTTTTATTTTTACTAGGATGAAGTTTAGCTATATTCGTCTAGGCTAATAGGAAGACTCAAAAATGTCAGAGAGGTAATGTTTGATGGACTGGATGCAGCAAGGATGCTGGTGATAGGTGTGTAAATTATAAGTATCAGGAGGAAACCTGAAACTTCATAGCACATGAAATTTTCCAAGGACAAAGTAAAAAGAATTAATTACCATTGGGAGTGCCTACTGGCACTGTAAAGAGGAGGATAAAACACCAAGAAATTGACTTGATCTGTTCTAGGAAGCCTCTAGTAAATGGCTGAAAACACCACAGACTCATAGGGCAACAATTGTAGTACTAATATTTGTTTTCTGACTGTTGTGGACCTGGATGTGGTTCAGGTCCAAGACAGACAGTTTTAAGACCAGTTCTGAAGGAGTAAGCTTTGACATACAAAAGCGGGATGGACACGGCATTTTGGTGCTCCACAGCTGTACTGTTGCCAGCCACTGGAAGTGCCAGAACAGCCTGGTGTACCTCTGCACAGAATGGCACCCAATGCACAGCATTTAAGGGAGCTTAGATGTAACTGTGCTATGCACCTCAGTCCCTTCCCTTGTAAATCTAATGACAGTGATACCAACTATTTCAGAAAATCAAGGACAGAAAGAGCCAGGTATATTCATACAGTACAGTAAAACAAGATATTGTAAGAAAGGATAATACACTTCTGAAATTTAATTTGACATCTAGAAGTAACATGTATTTTGCAGATAAACCGTATATTTAATGATTGCTGTAAGGTACTAAAGTAGAAAAATCTCAACGAAGGCAAATTAAAAAAAAAAATAAAAAAAAATTATATACATGTCTATTAAAACGTGACCATAGTTTTTTCTCATTTCCCAGAGGAGCCAGAGCAGAACCTGATCCCTGAAGAGGACCTTGACCGGACCTGCTCCTCCAGAGGTTCCCAGGTCGGTCCGGTCACCAGTGGGACAGCAGGACACGCCGTGAAGGTGTCTCGGGCAGGAGCTGTGAAACCTGCTCCCCGATGCCCAGGATGTGGTGAGGCGGGGAATGGGGACGGCTGTTCGGTTTTTCCTCCATCACCCCGCTCCCTCCTTTCTGACACCGCGCTTGATGCGAAGCCCCCGGGAGTCCCCAAGGGCGTGTGGGAACAAGTGGCGCCTGGGAGTGGGTGTGAGGGTGTGAGGCCCCCGGGACCGGACCTGCCGCCGCACCAACGCCAGCACACAGTTTCGAGGTGCGGGGCTCCACGCCAGCGCCCCGGCTCCTCTCACGCACGTTTCTCCACCCAAACATCCCCCTCTCGCTCCCTGCCCACCCGGCGCCCCCTTCCCCCTCCTTCCCGCTTGTCCCCACTGTCGCCCCCCGCCCCCTCACGCATCCCCGTCTCGCGCCGCCCGCCTCTCTGCTCCGCGGGCAGCCGCGGCGGGCACTGCGCATGCTCGGGGCGCGCGGGGCCCGCGGGGCTGAGGCGGGCGAGGGGCAGCGGTGGCACTGAGGGGGCAGCGGTGCCGGGACACCACAGCGGCTGTCCCCGGGTCGCTTCCGTCCCGTCGTTGCCCGTTCCCCAAACGCCTTCGGGAGGGCCACTTTCCCCCGTCCCGAGGGCCGGCGGTGCCGTGGGCGACTGGCGGTCGCGGAGCAGCCGGTGTGCCGCCACCGAGGCGGAGGGCGGTGCTGTGGGCGGCCAGGGAAGCCGCGCGATTGGCCTCCGCCCGGCGGCTGGCTTGTCAGTTGGGCTCCAGGGGTGGCCCTGGGAGCCGCTCGCCCAGCCCTCTGACGGGATGAAGCCTTTAGGGGGATGCGGCGCTCTTTGCATTTTGATTAAAGCCCCTCATCTTCCTTCAGTCTGAGGGCAGGGCACTAGGGAGGACGGGCCTGCGCAAGGCCGGGCAGAGAGAGAGGGAGGGGGTGAGAGAGAGAAAACCCCCCTTCGTAATCACGTATGGCTCTATAGGAGAAATCATCTCTGGGAATATAGTGGAAAGGACGGAGCTGGTATAAGCTGAAGGCGCCCGGGTTTAATTTACACTTCTGGGTGTCCAGCATGGAGATGCAGAGATGGTCCACAAAGTGGAAAAGGAGAAGGTGGCCCTGGGACTCGGCTGTAACCGTGCTCATCACCTTCGCTATCCTCCGGGCTGCAGAGGTCAGAGGAGGTAAGAAAGCAAAGGGAACCCCGGGAGACCAGTCGCCTCTCTCCCTCCCGTCGGGGAGAAGGACCCAGGGCACGGCTGGGGCCACGTTTCAGAGGAAACCTGTCAGAGCGGCACGAAGGGGTCTGGGGCCGACTCGGGGCGCGGAGACCCGGAGGGAGCCCCTGGCAGCGCGGGCGGGGAACGTCCCTCCCCAGGTGCAGCGGAGGGATGGCTCCCGGTCAGCCTCGGCGTTTAACTGCGGACGTGGTCTTAATGCAGTAAAGGGGATGCACTGGCGAGGTGGGAAGATGAAAGAAATACTTGTTGAACAGGGTGATTTCTCTTCCAGCACTAAATTCAGTTTTGTGGTGTGCGTCTACGATTTTCAGTTTTGTTGAACTTAAAGAGTCGTTACTCTGCTGAAGTTCAAAGTTGTGGCTGAAATGGAGCGACAAGTATCAGCCCTCTCCTGGGAGAGAAGAGGGAAAGTTGGTGACTGGTTTTCTCCATTCTTCGCGTTTTTATTTTTCCCTTTGCAAAGGGTTTCAGTGGGCAAAAAGCTTTCCAGGACGCGAGGGGAGGAGAAAATCTATTTGAAGGGGCCCTTTGCCAGGCGGTGAGGAGCAGCTGCCGGCGGCAGCGGCGCCCCGCAGGTGGTGTGCGCGGCGCCGGGCCCGCAGATGCCCCGGCGGGGCGGTTCGGGGGGCTCAGCATGACGGTCCCTGTCTCCACACGGGCGGTGGCACCGCCGGGCGCCATCCCCAGCTTCTCTCCCCCTTTGCAGCCTCCCCGGGTGGCTCGAGTGGTCCCTTAGGTGTCCGTGGCCCTGGTGGGTAGGGTGCAGCCCTCGGGGGACGTGCGGTGGAAACAAGAGCCAGGCAGCCGCGCGGCAGCTTCAGCAGGAAGGAATCGCTGCGCCCCCCGCACTACCTCTCTCGTGTCCCGCACGTCCCCGCTCCGCAGCGCTCCCGGGCACGGCTCAGCCCACCCGCCGCGCTGTCGCATCTGGGCGCCGCGAGGCTCCGGCTTCTTGAGATGTGCTCGCACATTCGCGGGGCTGCTGCGTGTAATCGGCGGTGGCGGGAGCGCTTTCCTTTCCTACCGGCGGTGGGAATAATGCCTCTTCCTCTCTCCCTTCCTCCATCCTCCCTCCCACCAGGGCCCACAGGCGCATCTGGGGGCCAGTCTGGCTGGGATTGAGGTTTTTATTTTTCTGTGGATCTGACATCCATGAAGGGGCTTAACTCTCCGAAAAGGTTTAATTTTTATGCATTTATTATTTTAACGAGGTATTTCTCGATCTGAATTCCCACTTTCTGAATCAACAGGCGCCCTGGAGGCAGCATAGTACAGTGATCAGTTTCCATTCAAGCTCTTTATACCTGGGCACAGTCTTGACGGTGTCAGATCAATCAGGGCTTCTGCCCCCTGCTGGCCCCATTTCTGACAGGGCTCGGAGGAGGTCAGATTTCACCCCTGCTGCAATTTTCAACTCCAGTGGAGTTACACCCAGGGTGGATTAACCTCGCCGGTCTTCAAGGATTCGGTTCTTCATTGCTGTGTCGAAACTAAATTTCTTCAAGAAGCAATAATGTTCGCAAAGGCATGATAGGTTTCTTATGCCACTTTTCACATGACTATTCACAGTAGAACGGCCTTAATTCAGGGGGATTTATGTAGATTATCTTTACATGATGGGTTGGATGCAAATGAATGGTTTTAAGAAAATCTAAACCAAAGCAGCCCAGGAAAAATCAACAGAAGTTGTCTGGTACTTACTGAAATATATTCAGCAACATTAGGCAGAATAATTTGGTTTTGGTAACTACTAAAAATCAAAAAGCTATATTCAAAATATTTTCTTCCAGTCTTCTGTATAAAGGACATTTCAGAAACATAAATCTACAGGCTTCTTGTGTTTGTGGAAGCATTCTGAAAATAGTTCTTGAACTTTTCTGAAATACAGAATTCCATTTGCATAGAAACTACAGGGAGCTATGTGTTTAGGTCTTGATCTGTTATTGAAGTCAGTAAGAGTTTTTCCATTGACTACAGAGGGAGTAGGATTTGACCTAATTTCCCTAACGGAGCACAAGGGTGATATTTCTGAACTGTTTTTTATGTGTTCTAATCTTATTTAACGTAGTTAAAAGTTAAAATAGGACATAATGATTCATATTTGAAAGCAAGAGAGGGAGAATACTGAGGAATAAAAATAAAACAGCATACTACAGCAGGTAAACAATATGACTAAATGAAAATACTGGGTGAAATATGAATCACTGCCTTCATAAACTCTGTTAAATTAAATCCTATATGCTTCAGTTGTCTTTTCATAAACTACTCCTATGTGAAGAAAATTACATTGTGTATTCATATAAAGTGTTAATAATATAGTAGTGGCTTCTTTTTAAAACAACAGAATCTGTTCCATGTAGAAAAACCTCAAAAGATTCCTAAAATTCCTGGCTTTTTTTTCAAGCTTCTTTATTTAACACAAAAAAGAAAGAGAAGTATGAGGTGTCTTTCATAATACCAAGAAAGGGGGTGTGAAGATCTGATTGGGCTCTTGAGTTCTTTATTCTTTAGGCAGAAAAAGTTACAGAAGTGAGAAGAAACTTAATGGGGAAACTAGTGACTCATATTTGGTCAGCTCAGTGCCCACCAGCTCTTAAGCAGTTCTTTTTAGAAAATATTTTTGCTTTATGACTTGGCTAAAGTAAACAAAATTCACTATTTTAAAAGACATCCTTTGATTTCCTTTCCCCTTCCTCACCTTTAATACTAAATCTGTTGGTAATGTGTTTGGAATGAATAAACTCATTTAGTCAAAATGGCATGGCTTCAACACTATAAATTTTTTTTTGAAGGGCCTGGCATCAATGCACTATTGTGATGCTGATTTAAATTTCATGGGCAAGAAATGAAAAATTGGTCCTTTTATTATTTATAAGTGTTTTCAATCAAATAGAAATTCAGCTCTTAGTCTGAATTTAAAAAGATTTAAGAATCTTTACTGAAAATAAAGCTATGAAGCTCTATACAGAAAATACACTTTGGACTTTCTGTGTGACAAGCAGATTTGTTTCTAATATAGAATAGATACATTTACAGTCATCTTAGGAAATAAAAAGGCTCCTTGTGCTTTCCCCCACACAGGCTTGGAAACCAGTGGGAGTTCTAGGTGCAGAAGGAATGCTGAACTAGGCCCACTAGTAATGGCAAAATGAGAGTTTTCTCTGTGGATGCACCCTTAACATTGTCACTTATTTGTAATTGCTTAGTAAGTTATATTGGGAAGATATGAATCAGATTCATGACTGAAAACTGTTTAATATATCTGGCTAGTCTAAACTTGTACAAAAAAGGTGTTTTAAACTAGAGAAGTATGAATCTCTTCTCAGAACTGTTAGTGGTGTAAAGCACTTTTGACTTTAACCAGTCAATTCACTTTTAAGGTTGAAAAATAACATAAACATTTTCATTCTTTATTCTTTACAGCAAAATAGTCTTGTGTGTTCATATTAGTTTAACAAAATGCCATTAACCTTCAGAAACAGAAGTTGTACAGGGGTTTCTCAGATAAATATTCACAAACTGAGCAAAAGTGATTCTTCACTGTGGGGATGGTGAGGCACTGGGAAAGGCTGCCCAGAGAAGCTGTGGATGCCCCGTCCCTGGGAGTGTTCCAGGCCAGGTTTGATAGGGCTTTGGGCAGCCTGGTCTGGTGGAAGGTGTCCCTGCCCATGGCAGGGGGCTTGGAACTAGGTGATCTTTAAGCTCCCTTCCAACCCAAACCATTCCATGACCATAGAATCATAGACAGAATCATAGAATGCTAGGGATTGGAAGGGACCTCGAAAGATCATCTAGTCCAATCCCCCTGCTGGAGCAGGAACACCCAGATGAGGCTACACAGGAATGTGTCCAGGCAGGTTTTGAATGTCTCCAGAGTAGGAGACTCCACAACCTCCCTGGGCAGACTGTTCCAGTGCTCTGTTACCCACACTGAGAAGAAGTTTCTTCTCAAGTTTAAGTGGAACCTCTTATGTTCCAGCTTAAACCCATTACCCCTTGTCCTACCATTGTTTGTCACCGAGAAGAGCCTGGCTCCATTCTCGTGACACTCACCCTTTGTATATTTGTAAACATTAATAAGGTCATCCCTCAGTCTCCTCTTCTCCAAACTAAAGACACCCAGTTCCCTCAGTCTTTCCTCATAAGGGAGATGCTCCACTCCCTTAATCATCTTGGTTGCCCCATGCTGGACTCTCTGCAGCAGTTCCCTGTCCTTCTTGAACTGAGGAGCCCAGCACTGGACACAATATTCCAGGTGTGGTCTCACCAGGGCAGAGTAGACAGGAAGGAGAACCTCCCTCGACCTACTAACCACCCCCTTCTAATACACCCCAGGATGCCATTGGCCCTCTTGGCCACAAGGGCACAGTGCTGGCTTATGGTCATCCTGCTGTCCACCAGGATCCCCAGGTCCCTCTCCCCTACACTGCTCTCTAATGGATCATTCCCCAACTTATACTGGATCCTAGTGGTCCTAGCTGAAGATTTTCTGAGTTCCAAGGATCAGAGGGTGAAATGGTCCAGACTTTCCAGACCTGCATGTGTATGTCCAGTTTGCTACATAATTTAGATTTTTTATTTGTTTCTAAGGTAAAATAATTATTTCAACTTCAGCAACAGACACATGACGCAGAAAAATGACTGGTGTGTGTTGTAAATTCTCTGGAGTGTGAATCTTTGCATTTAGTTTAGAAGGAGACTTCACAAACGTCCCAGAAAGGATCAGGCTGTGGGAAACTCTGTCTTTTTACTAGCTCTGTAGAAAAGAGGTTTCCCAACTTCTGTTTTGCCTATATCTTAACAAATGTAACTGTACGCAAGTACATATAGAATACCTCTCTGTCCCTAGCACCTATTGTTGGAATGTCACTAGAAAAATAGCCTTTGATATAAAACCTTTCCTGGTGCTTTGGTATTTTCTGATTACTACTACTACTACTACTAATAATAATAAAAATAAATATATATATACTCAGTTTTGCAATTGCATTGCCCAAAGTTGTTTAGTCTTCTCCAAACGTGGCCCTTAGTTCTAACAAGGTTGGAGCATAATAAAACAGCTATGACATTACTGCTGAAGTGAAGTTATACCTAAAACACACTGCAGTAATTATGTCTCTCCTGGGTTTGTTTTGTACAGTGGGGAGCAGTAGGGTTTCCACCTACCAGCAAGATTAAGAAGCGGATTTTCTTTTCTCTGTAGAGCTCTCTACTTCTTTTTAGAAGAACTCTTCCCAGTATTGGTTAATTTATCATTGTTCTGCGTATTTGTTGATGACGTGGTGGTGGTGGTGGAATAAATTAAGCAGAGTTTGGGAGAAATCTCTATTCTAAGAATGTGAAATCTCATGCAGTGATAAAGATTTGTGCTCTGGATGGACACAATAGAGAGCAGTGGCTGAAAAGGAATTAGGTGAACACATGTGCCTGTTGTGAGGGCTTATAACTGTAGTACTCAGTATTAAATACCAGGTTTACAGACTATAAATGTAAGGATTAATTGTTGACCCTGTTATTACAATAGTAATAGAATCTGGCAGAACTTAAATTCTTTTTAGCACATTATCACACGTAAGGGGTTGTAAAAACCTTTGTAAATTCTAGGTCTGGGACTTCACTGTACGTCAAAGTGTTAATGCATACAGTATGTGAAATAGAAGCTATTTGGCAGAGCTGATATTATGGAAGCAAAGTGTTGGCTGCAAAGCAAATTAAAAGCTGTGTTATAAAATATGATTTAAAAAAATGAAGCTCCTGATCCTGCTATGAATAATGTCACTGACAGCTAAGCTTTGCCTATAATACAAATTAACTTAGTAATGAGGCAAATTATGGTCACATTGTTGAAGTATTACTGTAGTCTAAGTTTTGCCTACTTTGTCCCTTACCTGTGTATCTACTCATAGTAATCTGATAAGTTATCAAACATTCATGGTTTATTAAACAATACAATTCAAAGTTTTACAATCTTGCTGTCTGCTTAAGTAGAATTCCTGCTAATATCAGTAGGATACAGAATTGGTTCTGATTTCCTTATGTTGCTCTCAAAAGGTGGATAATACCTTTGACATCAGTGAAAGTATGGTGAAAGATTTTAGTTGTATGATTTAAAAAATCATGTAGTTGTTTCTAAAACAAATTAAATAGGATTACTTTAAATGACACCATTTGTGAATCTTGTCGTTAGCTGTTTTAGGGGTTTTTTCTATGCTTATAGCTGAAAACTCCCATTTATTAGGTGATATTTTTGAAGTCTATTGCAATTATTTCTGAGTAAATACCGTGACTGACAAAGCTTTAAAATTAGCTCAATTTCTTTCATGTTTAAGGGCTGAGAGAACACCTTGTCTCTTCCTGTAGCAGTGACCATTTTTAAGACTGTGTCTTTTTTTGGTATGGTAATAGAAACAGGATACTCCAAGAATTTAATACTTGTTTTGCTGATTTTCACAGTTGGAAGTACTGTTTTCACTGCCTCTACAAAAAGAACTTTTTGAATCCTTAGAAGAGGCCCTAACATAGTTAGACACTTGGGCTGTAGTTCTGATATAATCTGCTGTGGCATTAAATAGGAATGACTCCACGGAAGTATTGAGGCAGATGTTAAAATATTGTAAACTGATGGATCAATACAGATCTTCATCAAATTATGAAGTAGTCCAATCTTTTGTCAGTAAAAAGTGAAATATTTTATGGAATCAGGATCAAGTCTTCAGTGCTTGATTGTTGTCAATGTGATAAAAGCACAACCTATCTAGTCTGAAAGGTTTTAAGCAATAGAAAAATTATGGTCTATCGTGAAATATATGAAGCAAATATGAAATGTCAGTCTCAAATATGTTACACTCCAGAATTGTGTAACATAACTAAAAACAGAAAGAAATATTCTTATATTTTGCTGGATATTTCTAGTAAATAAATAAGCCTGCAAGTGAACTTTAATAAAGAGCTGTGTGTGTAGTTGTATGTAGGCAAGTTTTCCACTGGTTTCAATATGGGATTTAAGTGGTTTTTGTGCTTGTTTTTCTTTTTACTGTATGGGTATTAGAGATCAGTCTTTAAAAAGAGATACAGTTAGTAGTTGGTGAGTATATTAAAAGTGTGTCACTTATATTCATAAGCTGTCTTCATTATCTTTGAAAAACATAGAAAGTCAATTAAATTTTTCCAAATAACTGGTGTGGAAGCAGAAATAGCCAATTCTGAGCAGTTTCACACAAACCCTCTGTTGGTGAAATAGTCAGTCGTAGACCATTTAAAGCATTCCTGTATGCATCTGGATAATCTCTACTCCTTGTAATCATTAAATATGAAAGCACTCCAGTAACACCTTCTTCTAAAAATGTCACCAGCCAAGATCCCAATTACATAATTAATCTAAAAGCTGACATGTAGGAAAATTTTTAACAGGTAAAACAACCCTGAAGCATGTTTCCAGAAGTATATACATGTGCAATATATATTCAATTAATCTCATAAATTTATATTTAGGTACCTAGGAAAGAAAAAGAAAGCAAGCTTGATTTTCAGGAGCATTATTACTTTAGGCAGCTTAACTGGTTTCATTTTTGTCAGTGCCATTATTCATAGCAGGATCATGATCTTCATTTTTTTAAATCATATTTTATAATACACCTTTCAAGATGGAAGATGCTCTGTAACTCAGTTTTGCAACCCACAAAAAAAGAAAGTTCATATTATCCAGTTCTGTAAAATCCTTTGGTTAATATATACAAAAGGTATTGGAACCTTCTCAAAGGAAACTGCAGAACCGATGCTTTTGATGCTTCCTCCTGGAACCATCTTCTGTGACATGACTGGGCTCTCAGCAGAGGGCTGGGAGGCAGGCAATGCTCAGACTGCCCATCCCAAAAGCCTCTGAGGACGTGCAGATCTGCCCAGAGCTAGCCTGTAGGAAATGCTAAGGGCAGAAGAGTGGCTGATCCTTTTCTGGTGCTTAGACACCTTCAGCACAACTGCAAGGAATCATCGCTGGGGATACAGACTAGAGCCTGCAGTGGGAAGGCAACGGAGTCCTTTCTTTCTAGGAACTGGGAAGCTCGGTGAGGCGTTTTGTACGTAGCATCGTTTTGAATTCCTGCTCTTAGATGTTTGCTCCTGTGTCAATGCTTAACAGGTGAAGAACACAGTAAATTAATAAGTACAGATAATAATAATAACTTATGTGTATTTCTGTTTTTAAAATATATCCATCATACCTGCCCACCGTAAGTAAAAGTGTATAAGAGTAAAAATAAGAACAAAAATATTCCCACCACTAATGGATGGGTCTTGTACTGTATCTTAAAGGTTAACAAACTAACAAATTCTAACACTGCTAGTAAAGAATTTCTTATTGATAACTTGGTAAAGTGGCAGTATTTATTACCCTTTCTGCTCTGGCAAACTCAGTTCTAGCTGGTAAACTAAACTGCTTGCTAATTGTTGATAGAATCAGAAATTAGACTAATGATCTGGGAAAAGGAATGCAAGGAAAAGTTATCAGGTTTCACAGGAGAACTGCTGAAGCAGCTTGACAAATGGTAGCTAAAATAAACATATGTAGAAGAAATTTGACACAACCTGTATTTAAGAGTGTTTTTAAAACAAAAACATTTCTCCCTTTTTCTGACCTGACAACACTGTTCTGAGAAGTCAACAGTAGTATCTGAAGACTGGATACCCCTTCATATGAGTTCTTGTTCATGAAAATATTTTCACCTCTTAGATTCATTAAGCCTCGGATTGTCTAATGAGTTAATCAGTTAATTAGAAACCTTCATTGTAGTATTTTTTATCTTTACCCACCTAGAGAATACACAGACAGTCCTTAGAATGAACACTTAGCGTTAGGAAGATTCAAAATTTTAAGAAAAGTAAATAAACTAAATAACTGTAGGCTATTATAGCTTTAATAGGTAGCATAGTTTCAAAAAACTGTGGAGCAGCCAGTACCTTCTATTGAAGTTCCTAAATACATACACAGAAATCTGACCACAGGTAGCCTAATTTGGAAGTCTTGTCCTCAAATATAATGCATCCCTTCATCAGTACCCACCAAATATGCATATTTTAGCCTTCTAGGCTATAATAGCTTCTACTCTTTAGATGATCTGTCACAGTGAAATAAAATTGGACTAAACTTTAAAAAACACTCCATTTAGAATTGAAGATTAATGTTTCAACACTTAAGTTTTAGTTTTGCGGTGGTTCCATTGGAACAGATTACTGGCAGAATGAAACATTTTCATGGAAAAATGTGAAGTAAATAGCAGTAACTTAGAAATATTAGTCTTCCTCAGCTTCTCAGATAATTCTTTTTACTGGGGCAAATTAACCTCTTTAATGCTCCAGGGTTGTATCTGCCAATTACAAGTTATTAACTAAATCTTACAGGCTATTTGTGGAATCATCACTGATAAATTTGCACTTTCACATTAAACAAAAGAAGGGCATTACTGAAGAATTATGCTAACTGAAGAATTTGTTTATTATAAAATACTGTTTATTATATCTCAAAAAAGAAAAGCCACAGGTACCAAAGTTAACAGTATAGCGAACAGTTGCACACTGAGTTTGCTCAGGTATATCTGTAAAATAAAGAATACTGGCTCCTCTGCTTTTTTTTTGTCTTGAGTTTTGTTATTGTTTGCATTTAGAGTATGCCCATCAGCCTGCAGCCTGGGAGCATTTTGTAAATTGTGTTGGTAAACATAACCTTTAAATAGGGAAGGATCATTGTGCCTGAGTGCTCTCATAAAATTAAGAGACTAAGATCCAGGAGTTACCAGACCAAATTCTAAATGTAATAGGATTTCAGCTCTATGGTTTATTAGGCATTTGAACAGAAATATAAGTATTTTCATCTAAATGAGTGATCCCCTGAGCAATTTCTTATGGGAATGAGTTTTGTAGCCAGAAGTTGCACCCACAGTCACTTTCCTGTCCCGGTGAGTTTCACTTTGAGGCTTGTCAGCTAAGCCCTTCCTTCTGAAAATACAGATGTTTGTTTCCTCTGTATACCCTATCTTCAGTAAAATTCTGTCTTGAACTCTTTGGTCCTTAGTCACCAGGACCATTAATGCTTTGCTGTACAGTTCATAGAAAGAGAGAAATGTCAAGTTTGATATAGCCTATCTAAAAGGGTTCAGGGCTATATTAATTTCTCACTGCAACTTCCAAGTGGCTTGCAGCATGTGTAGAATAGAACTCAAGGTGTGGGACCTTCTAGGTAAGAACAATTATCCATTCTGACTTCCTTGCTTATCCCTTAAGGAATAATGAAATTCACTCAAAAGAACTATCAGTTAGATTATCTTTTTAATCTGCATGTATTCTAAATCTACTGAGGACTGCTGTGTGCATCTGTGATAGGATCACTCTAGATGTTTGACCTCTTAAGGTCTGGGTAACACATGAAATACTGAGGGCGATCCACAGTAGTGGGGAATTGTGGACACTTGTGGAATTGACCTATAAATTGCTTCTCAATACAGCTTCATGTAGGAAAGGATGGTTAGAAAACTCTCTGATAACCGATTAGCCTATATAGGTCTAAAACGATTTCCGAGGAAGCACTCGCAAGTGTGTTGAAAGTATTCTAGTAACAGAGTGTCCAGGTAATTTTCTATCAATGAAATGAAGCAGATGTGGAATTTGTTGATTGATTTATGCAGAAACAGACTAAAATTACTAGTAAGATACTGTAAGTGGAAGCTGATATGTATGCTAAGAAACAGGAGCTCAAGTGTTTTCATATGCTTAAGCATACATTTATTGACACATACACATTAGCTGGTTAGAGTGATATGGGACAGGACATTATACTTACATGAAACAATACAGCTCTATTTTCAATGTGTGTTAATGGCCTAACATTTACATACCTAGCATTTGCATTAATGTCACTCACCAGATGGATTTGAGTAAACCTATGTGATCTGAGTAAGCCTATATGGAGAACTTCTTTTGGTTTTGGATCATCGCTGCAGTTGGTCAGTAGCCAGAAAATTGTGAAAAAGCATCTGTTGTTAATAAAAATATTTTCATAAATACAAAGTCATTAAAATAATTAACCTTACAACATGATTGTGGCTAGAAATATTATATGTGTAGATAGATTTTACCCTTTTATACAAAATGACTGTTGTTGATGTAAAACCAAAGATGACATTGCTACCATTAGGTGCACTGTTGATCCATCCTTTTTGTGTTCTGCACAGTTTGCCTTTGCAGGGTCAGATGGGTTCTATCACAATGCAGAATTGTAATGGTGGCTGCTGAAGCACAAGCAAGAAATGTTGCCTATCACTAAGATAGTAAGTTTGCCATGATATCAGTTACAGACCAGATGCATATTTTGTAAACTAAGAAGAAATTATTAAACATTGTTTGCTTACCATCTGCCTTTGCATTTAAATCAAATGTTATGAACCAGACCTGAGCATTCCAATGCAAATTTTCTTGCATCTGATACAATTTGTCCCTGTCGTGTAATGTATAACCTTTTACCTAGGATTATGTGGTCACTGCAAGAAGCATTCCCATAGAGAGATGTGGAAATGCTAAGCATTTTTATTGAACACAGAGGTCATCCATGTTGAATAAGTCATTGGCACAGACGATGTGCATGACTTTAGTTTCTGCATTGTTGTACAGTTACTCGATCCCTCATTTCTCTGATAACACAACCTGTGTTGTTATGGTACTTGGGAACCTCCTCCATAAAAAGAAAGGAGACGTAATAGACTCCAGCTCAAATGTTTCAGGAAGTCAAAGTGAAAGAAACAAGTCCTCTGATCTTGTATAGAAAATGCTGTTTATATTTATGGCTTATAACATATCAGAAATTAATCTTCTGTTTTCACCAGCTTCTACTGTAGTCTGTTAGTGACAGGGTCAGTTGCATGTCTCTCTGAACTTCTTTGAATGAAGGACATGCTGTTGAGCTGTATGCTGTAGCATTTAGTAAGAAGAGTGATCCCCTGCAGCTGGTTCTCTGTTAGTGGAAAAGTAGCACAGTGGAAACTTGCTTTTTGGTTGTGGTCTGAAACTTGGAGAGCTTCATCTGAAAAATGCAGACTTGCCCTCATGAACACAGGCTTCTTTTGAAAGGATTGTCTTTTGGGTTTGTGTGGCTTACCTGCAGGAGGTGGCCTTCAAGCAGCAGTGCAGTGTGACCATAAACACCTGCATGAAGGGACACACTTCCAGGATCTGAATCTTCTATTTTGTCAAATTTGCCATGACAGAGTTGAGTTTTCAAAGTTTTTGTCTAAGTTTCATAAGGAAAATTAACTGCACCCCAAGAACTGGTGAACAGAGCTGTTTGCATGATGCTTATTTGTTGGTTATTTCCCTGCCATCTTAAATCTTAGGACCAAATTGGAGTGATGCAAAAGCATTACATCATATATCATTAATTTGCAGGGTTTTTTACTTCTCTTATGAGAAAACTATCCAAGAAAATTAGACTAGAATGTAAAATCATTTAGGCAAGCCGCTTTATGTACTGTAAGGAGGTTCTTGTGAGCGACCCTAGATCTGCCAATATATGGGTTACATTGTCCCATGAAAATACATGCTATAATCTTAATTTGTGGACCATGCAAATAGGCAAACTGCATGGCCTTAGCACTGGTGCTTTTTCTGGCTGTTTCTTACCATTCTCAGAATCCTGTGGGAGCAGGATGCTGGAGAAGAGGCAGTGTTCAGGAAGAGCTGAAGCTCCCAGGATACAGTGACACTGAGCACTGCAGAACCTACAGAAACCAGCAGAGACACAGTTTCAGCTGGCAGCTTCCAGACTGCTTTTCCCTGCTTTGGGAGTTGTCTTCCTACCTGTCTACCCTGGTTTTCTAAGCAGGCCAGTGTTGGCTGTGCGAGGACTTCTCATCATCCTTTATACTTCAAACAGGTTACCTCTGACCCGTTAGGATCTAGGCACTGCTGCTTTTCAAGAGCTGTTTATTTTTGACTGGATTCCTACATGTGTGTGCTTTGTGGCATATTGAAAGCAACTGTGTCTAGTGCTTTCTGTAGAGGCATTGAGCAGATCATCTGAACGTACTTATAGCAGCCTGGTCAGGGCTACTGAACACTTCATCCAACTAGGTTGCTGTAGTTCCAGAAAATGTAAAAAAATCCTGAAATTCACTGAGGTAGTATTTCCATTACCAAAAAGAGGGTGTTTCTGCAGAAACCCCAATATCTGGTAGCCCTATGTATGACACAGGAGGACTGCATGGAAGAAGTGCTTTACACAGTGAGCCCTGTTTTCAGCTGGGAGTTGGCAATAACAGCTGTGAGGAGACTTCCAGGCCTGCTGCCTCCCAGCTGAAATACAGGATTGGTTGCATCCTGATCTGGGCATTTGATAAGAGTCAAGCCCAGGTTAAATAATGACACACACAAGAATGTTGCAAAAACATTTGTGAGGAAGTGGCACAAACTCAGTCTGTTTACTTCCCAGACTGCATGATATATAGGTTTCTATCAAAAGCAAACTGTTGTAAAGAAGCAAATCTTATGTTTTCCTGCCTGATCTATCTAAAGACTCCTAAAGAACTCTACTTTTTAACTATCGGTCAAAGTGGCTATCTGAAATCTTTTGTATAAATTAGGGGAGCAGCTTCTGTTACTTGTGATCTCCAAGTGTTTAGTAAGTCAGACATGTTATCCTTAGAGATGGACTAGTCACATTTTGTGTAAGTTACTTCATATAACTTGTCATTTATATGACAAGTTACATTTCTAGAAATCCTTGTAAACTGCCTAGTGTTTTTGCTATTTATGTTTTGTGAACCAAAGTTTGCAGAAATAGGTGTCATCTGTGGACTATTAACAAAATGTTTGTCCTTATTATTTGGAATTTGTGGTTTGAAGATTGTTCTATTATTATTCTGTTTCTTGTCTGGAAGTTTTTTAAGCAGCAGAACTAGGAGAGAGTAATGAATAATCTTGTTTATGGCTGAATACTCTCCCAGTCAGCCAGGCAAAGAACAGCCATTATTCTAAAAAGTAGTGAAGAATCTGGTACAAATTAAAGAAAAGAGCAAAGGAAAAAGGAATGTAGCAGTGGTTGACTTGTACAGCAACTTGGTATTTTCACTAATATTTCCAGTGACTGATTCTGCATAATTTTTCTGGTTCAAATTATTATAGGTACTGCAAAACCAGCCATTGGTTACCAGAAAAGAGGTGTGGCAGTTCCTTCAGTGTGGTAGTAACTTCAGAATTGTATGGAATACCTATAGGAAATAGATTATATGTGTCAAAATTATTTAGTCAGTACTTAACAGAGAAGTGAGATTGGTATTTGAAAATTTGCACACAATTTAAATTTTTATTTTGAGAATGTTTAAACATAATTTCTTGAATCTGCAGGATATGTAGATTTTAAGTAATTCAGGTGCGTACTGTAGCATTAGCTTGCAACAGACATTGGCTATTGACTTTATATTTCATAACAAGATCTGATGGGAAAAGCAAATGAAGTTGCATGATGTGAAAAAAAATTGAAGCTCACCCTCATTTTCTTGTTAATATATTTTTAAGAAAGAAGTTGTGTGCATCCTAGACTGACTGAGAAAACATCAGATTTTGTTTTTAAATAAAATATTTTTGGTGTTATTCAAAGATAGGTTTAACCATAAAGTTGAGTTCTTCATATTTGGCAATGTCAGGAAATGAATGAGATGAGCTAGTCAAACTTTGCTCATAGCTGTTATTGACAGTGAATACACTGAAGTGACTTCTGAGATAAAAAACATCTGACAAAAAATAGTAACACTGCCTAGAACTGTACAAATAATAAGAAAAGGACATAGAGATGTTTCCCTCAGTGACTCTAACTAGAATATCACTTTGCCTATGTTTTTACACTCTTTCACTGGTTGTTTGCAAATAGTTGTTCAGATAGTTGAATATTTACACACAATGAATTTTTTCCCTTAAGGTGATATTAGTTGACACAAATAAGGAATAATAACAGAGAATAAATGAGCTACAGTTAATGCCACAGTGCAGTTCAAAGACATAAAGAAGGGTCAGATTTACCAAACACGTTTCCCATCTTTAACAGTGAAAGTCATTTAAAACTTTGTCTTTCCAGATAAAGTGGATCTGAATTTGATAATATAAAACCTGCAAAATAGTCCCAGTGAAAAAATGGTCTGTTGAAATTCTGTTTCCACTCAAAAAAATAAATTAGTGAAGTTATGATCTGCGGGGAGTATGAAAATGAACACTTTATTTTTTTCTAAGAGAAAAGATACGCAGTAGGCAACAAACTTACGTTCTCTCACTGCTTCTCTTGAAGTGCTTGTCCATTCAGTCCTTGGCCTTTGTGATATGGTCAACTTGTATAGATTAAGGCTTTGCTGTTGATTTTATATATATATAAAATTCTGTATCAATATCAGTGCAGTAGCAGCTCTGGATTTCAACTTTAAATTGTTAGACACTGAGCATAAATGCAAACTGATTGTACTTGGTCTCTATAAAGTGCAAAACAAGTCAATTTGAATTTTAACTTAGAAATAATGTAAGACTGATTCAGTCCCTTCACTCCTTGCAGGCAAATGTACATTTTTCTTTCTCTATCTGGATGAGAAAAAATATTAACTTCTTCCCTATCACTTTGTACCTGTAGTCAGAATACATTTTAATGTTAGCAACTGATGACTTTCTGATAGCAGATTATTATTAGCTGAATGCTTCTGGAACATTTGTGCAAACTTTTAAAATCAGTTCCACTTCTTTGAATTAACTCATTAAAAGAATGTGTCGTAATTTCAGTCATGAAGATTCTCTGCATTTGGGAAAGAGTGATTTTCTGTGTATAGTCAGGTAGTTTGAGAATCTGATCATAACAATTGCATTGGATGGAATGAACTCTTATATATTTAAAATTAATAATTCTGTTAAAATAATATTCTGGTGTAGGACTAATCTGCAGTAAATCAAAACAGGATTCAGCTACTGCTATGATTACACATATGCTTTTGCAATGAAATTAATATCCTTTTTAGAGGCTGCATACTGTACAAATGCAAGATGAGTAATTATTTTTTTCTTTTTTTTCTTTGTCAGCTGAACCCGTTGATGTGCTAAAAGCATTAGAATTTCACAATTCACCAGAAGGAGTATCAAGAACAGCAGGATTTTGCACAAATAGGAGGGATTCTAAAGGATCGGATGTCGCCTACAGGGTTTCAAAAGCTGCACAATTAAGTGCCCCAACGAAGCAGCTGTACCCAGGTAAGACTGTCAGAAAACTATTGCTCTAAAGCACAGCATGTCTTTCCTTGTCAGTACCAGAAAACATTTCTGTTCTCCCTAGAGGTGGGCCTGCGTATGAATGACAGGACGTGCTCTTTATCCACTAAATGAATCAGCTTTTATTGGTTTCTGTTATAAAGCTCTTCATCAAATTCTGTGTCACTGGCAGAATTTGCCTGTAAGTCATATTACCTGTTCTTTCATGCTGCTATCTGATGGAAAGCTTATTTGGTGGCTTTCGCAAGTTTCTTCCAGTTTCAGTAGTCAGTTTAAACGCAGTGCTTCCTGTAGTAATGCAGCAGTGGGAGAAAGGAGTTGTGGTTGGCCGTTGCAAAATCATTCCCAGAAGTGCCATCTGGTAAGAATTACCTAAAAGTATCTGGCTATTTTGGACACTAAGTAAGGCTAGTTGTGGATAGCAGGTAGTGTGATTCCATCTTATCTCAAATTTCTCTAAAATGAAATCATCGCATTTTGGAAAAGTTCCTTTGGATGTTAAGGAGAGACTTTCATTCCATTATTTTGCTGTCACTTGATGCAAACCGTTGAGGAAAATAATAAGAGTGTTAAAAACCAAAATCATGGAACGTTTTAAGTTTTTTGCTTTGATACATCATGCAGAGTTTGAATGAGTGTCTCTAAACATGCAGATTAGATGTTGGCAAAGAAAAAAGTTATTTTTTCTCTTTCAAAGTACCAATCATATAGATATAATCCAAGATCTATAGAAGGGGGAAACACACAGTATGTTGTAGTAATAATGCATTTCAAGAGCAACACAGGAAACAGCTATACACAGTTCAAGCATAACTTAGATGTTCACTTAACTCATCAGTTTAATTTTTTTATTCATGGATGAAAATAAAAGCAAAATTCACTACAGATATAATATTAGTTTTATTTTTATGACACGGTTCTTCAGCTTTTAGCATATCCTCTCAACTAAGTTGCATATAGATAACAGAGCTATCCAGCTGAAAATATCATTCACTGAATCGCATATTACAGTCTACAATGTCTTGCTGATATTAATATGACTATTTGTATAATCCATTACTACTTCAACTAAGTAAGGTTAGCAGAATATGGGCTGCTCTTTCTTTAGAAAATGAAAAAAAAATCCATTTTATTGAGAAACTGCACAAGTTGCACAATATAATAAGTTGACACCTTCATATTCTGAGTTTTACAATGTGTGTCATTGAAGCCAAGTGGTCCAACAAAAAACCTTAAATGAGCATTCAAGTACAATTGGACATAAGATTAAACTAACTTGGAATCCCTGATATTTTTTGAAGTTTAGAACAGTACAAGCACTTTCTGCTAAATCAAAGCTTGAGAGTCTAGAACTGGAAGTCTGAGAGCTTAGGTTGACTTGCACTTATTCATGAATCAAATTGTAGCATGAAGAGAGGATCTGGCAGCTGCAGTAATAACTATTTATATGATTCTTGAATGCCAGAACAAGTAAGTGCCTCATGTTGTTGGCTGACATCTAAATTTCTGTAGCCTTTGACTGCCTTAATTTAGGTACTCTTCTTATTAATGCTTTCAGTTTCTGCTCTACAATTGGAATGAGTTTGTTTGTTTTTACCAATCTGTTGCAACACTTCTGTGTGCAGGAAACAAATAAAAAGCATTGCTCGCAGTATAAGAAGAAACCACCACAAAACTTTGCTTAATACAGGAAAATGTCACGTTATCCTCTACTTCATTAAAGAACCTAGAAATAGGTTTTTGGAGGTGATTGTGGTAATTACTTCCATTTGAATCTTGCAGAATAGGCACCCTCTCCCCACCACAAGAAATCATTCTTTTTCAGAGATTATTCTTAAAGATACTTGAGTGATCATGTCCCCTTTTCTTAGTGCTCTGTAGTAGTGGAATTACTACAGAAGATATCCAAGATAAAACTGAGTTGTGAAACATCATTTTAGCTACACACAAGTTGAAATGCATCCTGTGCTTGCTTTCATCTAACTCCTATGACTCATTAGGAAATAGATGAATCTCTTAGCTACTGTAGCTCAAAGGGACCTATGAGTGTCAAAAGCTGGGGTCATCAATATATCTATCCTTTAAAAAATTGATCTAATAATATTTACCAGCTTCTCAGAATATTATCAGCATTGATTTCACTGACTGAAAAGCATTATATAATTGTAAAGGTAACTGCTTAGATTTTTGTTGTCCTATTAATTTATATGCTCTTAGTTATCTTTACAAAAGCATATAGGAATGACAGGAATGGCAACCCAGAAATATACAAAGATTTTTCTAGTGATTTTCCTTCCAATTGTTATTTTTAGTTATTGTTCAAACAGAACCACATCGATAAACAAGAAATTTAAAAGTGATTGAGAAGATTTTGGTAACTATTCCAGATGTGTGTACTAGAACTATATATACCCACAATACATAAAGTTTTACCTGTTAGAATGTCATTCATTTTTTTGACTTTGAGTCAAAACTGTGTTTGGAAGAAATTTACTTATAATTACATGGTGTAAGTGTAAGATGAAAGATTTGGGAATATTATGTCATAGCAGTGACAACAGGAAACTACAGAAGTGAGGCACATGACTCATTTTCAGTCACCTTTCTTAGAAAGCTCACAGTTTTTTTTTTTTCCTAGGATGTTGTCTGTTTAAAGAGCACATGCTGGGACTATGTGAATTAGTCACCTGCCTTAAACATTTTCAACATATCTTCCAGATTAACAAGGCAGACAGGGCAAGTGTTCAGTGCTTTTAAAATAATTTATTTGGGCTCTGTTGACAATCATATTTTCCCTTTCTTTACTTTTTGGTTTTTTGGTCATTTTTTTACTCTGACGTTAAAAGGTATAACTTTCAGTTTAATTTGTGACCTAGCAACTTTGCTTTGTCATTAAAAAGCTTAACCAAAGGCTTACCAGGGTAAATGAAAAGCTTCCTATTTATTGAGCTTTGATCCCTTCAAAATAAGAAATCAAAACAAGCCCACAAGTGGTCTAGATTACTACAGTGTTTTGACAATCTACAAAAAAAAAGTTTAAAAAATGGTGGAAAGCACATAAAACAACATGACAGCAGACAATATAATAAGTGTGAGATAAGGGATTTTCTGTTTTAGAAGACCTATATGTAATTTAAAAAAAGAATAAGGTTTAATGCATTTTGTTTTCATGTTGTAACTAAACAGTCAATGCCATCAGTAGCTTGTCTTCATGGAAGACTGTAGAATCCTGGAAAGGTTTTCCCATAAGACCTGTCTTGGAAACAATTTTATATTTTCTCCATTGGAAGAAGCAATTCCTAAGTCAGCTTTTGATGTTGAAGTCTTACATACTTTTCTTCATTACAAAAATCTAACATATTATTTTATTAAAATTTATTGTATTATATTATTAAAATATTTAAGAACATTATACCCACTGTTATGCACACAAAGTTGCAGGTGTATTCATTGCCAGCATTACAATCAGATTCTAATCTCTCTATTTCTGGTATCTCAAATTGCAGCTGAAGCCACGTGGATCCAATGTATATTCTGAATTTTATAATATCAGTATTACACTTCATTTGTTATAAAGCCTAATAGACTTTCACATCAAGTGAAAGGCAGATTTACTGACAGATTCAAAAGGAACAGTACTGAGTACAGACCTCAGTCCCTCCTTTGTAAACAAGCTGTATCGACTTTTAATTTTGTTTATTTTTAGTTGTAAATGTTTAAAAAATGATATAAAATGTCTACTTCAAAGAGAAAGTATCAGGGAGTAAATGAAAATTAAATGTTTTTTGATTTTGCCTAAAGCTTCTATTAAGTAGAACTAGTTCTGTATTTTTTCAATGTTATGCATGATATTATTCTAGAAAGACTCCAGTATTTATTGTGAGAAACTAAAACAAATGGTTAGCAAGGGAGATGAAGCGCCTGGGAACATATCTGCTATGATATGGATACTTATTTCGTTGAGTGAAATTGCAGTGCACGCTTTTAAATTAGAAGATTGCAAAAAAGAAGATGGATAGAAAAAAGTAATCAATGTGAAAGTATCATTGTTCTTGCATATATTGTATTATTACATACATTCACAATAGACTAACAAGTCGTGTTTTTATGAACCATTAAGAGATATCTTTCAGAAAGAAAAAAAAAAAAGATTAAAAATGTTCGAAGTATAATTTTTTTATGTATTCATTTTGGAGAATTAAAAGACCCAACAGTTTGCATGAGGTATCCTCTGTGCTTATGGAATCATGTAAACCTTTAAAGAATAGTTTCTTAAAGAATGGTTTTGTTACTGTATCTATCATTTTGTTTACAGGTAGTGATTTTCCAGAAGATTTTTCAATATTGATGACAGTAAAACCTAAAAAGGGTATCCAGTCCTTCCTTCTGTCTATCTACAATGAGCAAGGCATTCAGCAAGTAGGTGTTGAAGTTGGTAGATCCCCTGTCTTCCTGTTTGAAGACCAGAATGGAAAACCTGCCCCAGAAGACTACCCTCTTTTCAGAACAGTCAACATTGCTGATGGCAAGTAAGTGTAAAATTTTAAGATTAAAAGTAATACCACAGACCACTCTATAGGTGATTATAATATCTACAAAGTGTTATCTTACATATTTAAATAAATCAGTAACACAATTTCCAGCTAGTTGAACTGCTGTGGCACAAAATCTGAGAACCTTTGCAGCAGAATTTAGTCCCACCTTCAAATGGTGTATACAGCTACAAATAAAGCGGAACCACCTTTCTTATTTGCCATTTCTATAAATCAAGAATGAAGAAATACTCATAGAAGTTAAACCCACCAAAACTAAACCTCTGAAGATTCTTCCCATGCAATATAGAAAGAAACTGTTTTCAAAGAGACTCAAGGAACAGTCTCTCTATAAGGGCTGTCTTTTCCACTTGAAGGTGATAGGCAGAGTGAAGACAAGCTGACAAGACGGCATAGACTTTCTCCTATCCTGAATGAAAACAGTAGATAAAATAAGATGGTTTGAGATGTCTATATGTAAGGAAATCGGGGAAGAATAAGCTGGACATTTCATCTGAAGTGCTGCAAGGACTTATACTGCATACGCAGTAAAGGCAATTAATCTCAAACACCTATGGCATTATTAATGCAGTTGTTAATTTTTTGTACCTGACTTCCCTTTGTAGACAAGCGATCACTCTCCTGGAATGTCATTCTAGTGCTTATAAATGGACTTTCATTCTTTCAAAGGCTTTTTATTTGTTGTGTTGCAGTCCAGGAAGAGCAGCCACAGTCTTCAGAGATACATAGAATGAAATGTTATTACAACAAAAGAAAACAAATCAGTAGAGAAGGAAGGTCAAAAGTTCAACTATAATGAAATATGTTTATAAATAAATAAAGAATAAAGAAAAAGTAATTGTCTTCTAGCCCCTGTATAACCAGATAATAGAATTATACCATGAAACTAAAACCTGATGTGTTTGCCTAGAAGAAGCTGTGATAAAACAAGGCAGCATACTTTTTTTTCATTGACTTCCTCTAAATAATAAAGCTTTGACATGGATTTCAGAATTTCACCCAAACAGCTGAGAAGCTGCTAAAAATTAAGAAATCAAGATTAACTTGTTTTGGTAGAGTTTCCTGCAGTGAGACTACACAACTTCTAAATCAACTGGAGTCAATCATATTCCCAGTGAGCTATGTTTTCATGGATTCAACTTCTACATACTTTCAAAAAATAGACCAACAATTTTCTTCTGACTCAGCTATTTGATGAAGGATCTTATGACAACAATCTTCATCTCTAAATGACATATATTTTAAAAGTGTAAACAGTGTAATGTGCCTGAGGATGCATGGGCAGTTTGCTTTTATAATGATAACGTTTAACCGCGTTCCAGAGAAAACATGGAATTAAAGTTCTGGCTCAGTGATACTGTTTAGCAGTCAGATTCCATTAGCTTCGAGGTGTTCCTTTTCATATGCAGAAGCTCTTCGTAACAACGATCTAAGCGGTCTCTCTTATTTAGACAACCTTAGTGCCACAAGTGCCAACTAAAATAATTTGATTCCAGCCTTCCTCTTAATAGTTACTAATATGACATACTTTGACATACTTTTTGCCCTGGTCTGTCAAAGATTCTGTGATGTTTTGCTCCATGCCAGATTACAGAGTGGCCTGCTCTTGCTCTTAGACATTTAAGTTGTCATAGCAGAGAGGCTCACTAAACTAATGTGGTCGGTGATGATAATAAAGTCTCATAAAGACCATACTATAATTGGGCAAATTGTACAAAACTTTGTTCTCAAATGTCTTTAAAATCATTTGTCAGTATTCTGAATCACGTTGGTGAATATTTAGGTAGGCAAAGCTATTGTTGCAGGAATATTGGCAAGCATTTGTAAGTGTTTATATCTGGAAAAGCATCTGTGTTGGAACTGTTGTACATATTTGAAGAATCTCTATAGCTATGGGACACATTCAAATAAGCAAAAGAACATGGTAAAATTTTGATGATTGATTAAATATATTTGCACAAGTAAATTCAAACCAAATACATTCATGAAAATAAAATCCACTGTCAGATCATTCAATCTAATAAAATGTAAACAGTCCATTCACTTCTAATTTGAGCTTTATAATGTTCTCTGGGTAAAGTGTCAGAGAAGATCAGCTTGAGCTTCATCTTTTTATAGGATATTCACAATGAGCTATATATCAGATTCCTTTGTACTAAGGGACAGAAGATATATAGTGGATAAACAAAACGTATGCATTTGTGTACATATGAGAGAAGAAAATAAATGGAGACATTTAAAATTTTATTGGTGACTGGACTGGTGCACAATCTCTCTTGCTAGGAACAAAATTACCTAGTTTTAAAAACATAAATTACAGTAAAATTACGTTTGTGTTTGTTTAATAGGTGGCATCGAGTAGCTATTAGTGTGGAGAAAAAAAGTGTTACGATGATTGTTGACTGTAACAAAAAAACTACAAAACCACTTGAAAGAAGTGACAGAACAGTTGTGGACACCAATGGCATCACTGTCTTTGGAACCAGGATTCTGGATGAAGAAGTTTTTGAGGTAAAAATCAATACTGAATGAATAGAATTGAGTGGTTTGCATTGAGTGAAGTGCTTAATACAAATCTGAGTGATTTTTTTTTTAGGGCAAAAGCTGATACAATGTAAAAACTTTGATTTATAGAACTTGTTAGTATAGGCTGAAATAAAATAGAATTAAAACAGGGAAATGTCTCTGCCGTTGGAAGATGTGATGCATTTTTCTGTCCTTTAGATTATGTTGTATCTGGAAGGGGCTTGCTTTTTTTGTCTTTCTGCCTAATATAGAGATACCCGAGATATTTAGGAGAATTAATCTGGGAAAGTTGAGTAGTATGATACTGAATCATTTTATTTCTGCCTCTCTTAAACGTTTATAGATATTTGTGCATGCTAACAGTATTTGAGAGAGGGAGAGAAGGATCTGGAAAGTCTTCTGTGTAATACGAATCCATCATATTGTTTATCCCACTTATTACTCTTTCCAGTAACTGGAACATACTTTGGCAATAAGGACATATATGTTTCCATCATTTACTGGCCAAGAAGTACATATAGGAAGGGTAAAATGCCTCTAAGGAAGTATGTGGCTGCCAATCATGAGGCCTTTCTAGGTAGAATCCTTATGTCAATGATTATTTTTGCAGGCTAATAATGAAGCTTCTCTAAATCTACACGATTGAGTTTCTTTTATAATCTTGTTATACAACAATCAAGACCATCAAATTTAAATTAAAACTGAAAAACAAGAAAATACAGATCAGTAGTTAACTCACTTCATATACAGAACATCTGTGCTCCATAAGTGTCCAGAGTCGTAATCCTAGATTTAAGCAGCTTGAGAAGCTGCATGGTATCAAGAGAAGAAAACCAAATTTTGAGTGTAACACTGTGGCATTGTTATCTTTCATTTCCATGGACCTGATGAAATGGGGACATTTCTGAGGTGATGTAATGGGCCAGCCAGTATGATACATTTGATATTCACAGCCTGTAGTCCTGTAGTTACCTGTAGTCCCTGATACAGTTTATACATCTGAGGGACATTATTTTCCCTTTGAAGATGAATTCCACAAATGCCTTATCTAGAGTGGGAAAAGGATTTTTGGTCTCCACATGGGATAATTACTTTCAATTTTCATTTGTATTTTTTTCTTAAGTCAGAAACCAAGTCCCATAATATGTGTATTTGGCAATAAATTGACAAAATATGTGCAGTGTCAATATACATAAGACTAAAAAATTCAGCAAAAAACCACAATAAAAGTAGATAAACTGATATTTTGTTAGTGTTTTAAAAGTAATTTTAGATTCTAATAGAAACTAAGGTAACGGGCCCTGGCTTATTCTTGCAAAGTTTGTAAGCGTTTAAACAGATGCCAAGGAGAGAAGGGCACAGTAAGTAAGCATTAGTGTTTGGTTTGGTTTACTCAGTGCAATTGCTAAATGAAACACCTGACTGAAGTTTCAGAATTGCTGAAATGATTGTACATAGCAGTTTGAAAATAACTACAGAGGTTGATGATATGTGCATAAAGGGAGATATTTATTTTAATCATTTGCATTAAGTAACAATGAGTAAAATGGAAGCATGCTAGGGGTCTTTAATCTCTGAAGTTTACTACTACTATGATGTTATATCTGTCCTCTATATTTTAAATAGTTTTAAATTTCAAATTCTGCAAAAAATTTTTTGTTAAAGAGCGGTTAACACCATTCCCATGGGAATACAGAAGGAGCGGAGGATATCTAAGGGGCAAATAAAATGACAGTTTTGAAAATTTCCAGCTATGCCATTCTTCCATCACAAAGGTTATTAGCCACTCAGAAAGAAAGATGAAACTTTGAGTCATGACAAAGAGTAACTATTTTAAGAGAAAATAATTCCTACTTTAGACATTCCTCCTCAGTGATAGTTTCCTCCATCTCTACCTTTGCAGTTGGTTATACAATTGCCTTCACTCTGTCAAGCCCTATAGATGAATAACAGCTGCAAAGTGATGTGGTGGGATGCAATGATTTTTTTTGATTAGCAACTCTTGGAAGAGTCAGTAAGGTTGGCTGAAGACATACTTAGAAAATTGAAACTGGTAGATTAATTGAAGAAACTCAAAAAATAACCCTACATTTTTCTTGAAGTCAAGCATGGACATGAGGAAATAACTAACAGAATTTGCTGGAATCACTTAAAAAAATACTTTTATCTGCGGGATTTTGTCATGTGTTGAAGAATTAAAAAGGAAGCTGGTAATCCTCTGTCAAATTTTTACTGAAATCTCCTACATTGATGTGACAAGTCATTACCTCAATTCCAGCTGAGACTCACTGAGAACAAAAAGAAATTACTTCTTCAGTCATATTGCTCTAACATATTTGCATGGACCATTCATTTAGAATCCTCAGAACAAATATGACTCCTATGAGGGATATTGCACACTTATTTTAAAACAGTGTTACATCACAGTGGATTAAATATTCTTTGCTTCTAATAGTATCATTTAAAATTAGTACTATAACAAAATTTAATGAAATTAAATTATTGGCAATTTCCTTGTATTTTTTCCTTGTATTTTTTTTTCTCTTCCTAATGTTAACTTCTGTTTTCTGGCCAGTTCTCCGACCTTTGCTTGCTGGTTTAACATGGATGCTTTGATATAACTTTCCTATGCTGATGATCAATAATTTCTCAGTAAGTAACCATGCTGAGTGTACAGAGATCAGGTAGATCACCACTGAAAGAAGGAAAGGGCTGATTGGTGTCCTAAGAGCATGAAAAATGACTTACCTAATTTGCTATTTTTGTATATTCAACAAACATAATACTCCTTGGTGAGTTTACCCACTGGTGCTAACACTAAGAGGCATATTTTAGGAATGTTCTCAGGAAGATCTTCTGGTTTAGCTTTACAAGCAGGATAAAAATAATCTGAAGTATTTTCCAAATGCTGGGGGAGGCTATATGTTTCCTATGAGGAAATTCTAATTTGGAGTTGCCTGCTATTAATTCCTGAATTTAAGTGCTAATCTGAGATTTTATTACATTGTGCTCAATTAATATGGAAATCAAAATAATGTCACATACAATATATTGAATACAAGCAAGCGTTAAGTATCAGGTGCGTACAAATGCTTGAGAAGCAAATTATAAGTTGTGAATGTGTCTTAAAATAATAAAATCATGCTATCTAGAAACTGTGTAATTACTAACTGCCGAATTATGAGACCTTCACTTACTCTGTTAAGCACTTGCTCACGGAAGTGGATCTATGGACAAATGTGAGACTAATTTATAAATGCTTATTTATGAAAGACTGACACAGTATAACCCAAGCTCTTACGTGTGTCATTTGAAATTAATCTCTTCTGTGTTTTCAAATACATAGCGCAACAAGGGCTGGTTTGTAAGTGCTTACTGCAAAGAAGAGAATTCCTAAAATAGCATACTTTTTTTTTCTTTTTTAAAGGAAAATAATAGTCAGATGCTGGTACATGGCACCTAGTAAAAGAATTTTGAATTGTATCCATTCAAATATGTTTGTAGCGTAAATATTTCATAAATAGCAGGGATCTTTTTATTCTTTGCCAGCTTTAAGGATTTGTCACTCCTCATTTAGTACTGTTGGTGTGAACAATACAATAGTTTTTTATAAGTATTTTATAATAAGTTAATAACTAGCAGACTCTTTATGCAGTTATTTCCCTATAGACCCTTTTTTCCTCCCAAACTCTCCACATGTCAGACCAATACAAAGATTATTTTTTAGGCACTGTGCTGTAAATGAGTATAACAAGACATAATCTGATGTCTACAAGTCTGATTTAAAGCCAATGAAAGCTTTAACTGCACACAGTTTATGAGATTAAATCCTTGCAGAAATCCATGTTAATAAAGGGTTTAGATTTTGATACTATGCATTAACTCATTTTCATGAAAAAAAAGTATTTGTACACTTATGTACAACATAGCTTTTCTTTAAATAACCTGAAAGAGCAGTTTAAGATAGAGTGATAGTACCTTGACAGCAATATGATTTAACCTACAGATCACTTCAGCTGAGTAACCATCCTTCACACATCTGTGAGCATGGGAAATCTGAGAGCGCAAGCGCAGCACAGCTGTTCGTTAGTGCGCACACTCCCTGAAAAGGCAGCAGTAACAGGATGGGTAGAGCTTTTACTGGCTGACCACAATTGCTATATGGCTTAAGTAGAAGCTAGGCCAAAGTAAAGCTCCCCCAAAGGCAGGTAGTGTGAATGATGTGTCATCAGTACCCTCTGCTTCACGCTGTCCTGTTGAGCTGCATTACTTGCTAGTGTGGACATAGCCAAAATGATTCTGGTTATGTGTCACCTTCAGTAATGGCTAGTGACCCACTAAATGTTTTCTGTCAGTCAGACTAAAAAGTAATGTTTAACATAAATGGGACAGAAACAAAAAAATGCAATAGGTTCCAGGCAAGTATATTTAGAACCAGCCTTCTAGCTATCAACACCAGAGTGGTCAATTTCCAGCACTAGGAGGGAAAAAAAAAAAAAAAAAAAATTAAAAAAATAAAAGCAAAGCAAACAGAGTCATCTAATAAAAAAGCAGCATTTTTTATTTTTTTTTACAAAAGCTTTCTGTTTAGATAGTTGGGGGTTTTTTGGTGGGTGGGTTTTTTTGTTTGTTTGTTTATTTTGATTTTGTTTTGTTAATTTGTATGAAAGAATGGTGATTTGGTATTTGCTATTTTTTATAGTATTTCCAAACTTATGATTGATGAACAAAAGTAAATAATTCTGTTTTCCTGCTTTCCCTTCCATATTTTTGAAAGCAGAAAGGAGGGAGAAAAAGAAAACAAATGTCTAGTAATTTGTTCGAGTTCAACTTCATTTTCAAGGAATATTCCCAAGAAACAAAGGAATGATCCCTTAACTAAACTGTCTGTAATTACATTTAAAATTAACAACCTGGACTCGAAAATGCTGCCTGTTACATCATCTCCAGCAAATTTTACAGACAGGATTTATTATCACCTCATTTAATATTATGTGTAATATGTTTAAGTTTTAAAAAACATCTGTAAATGAGGTTTCAAAGATAAATGACAATGTAACAGATTTGCAGATCTTTTATCAAGAAAATAGGATATCCTTGGTCACGCGTGTGTGTGTGCGCACATCTGGGTTATGTACATGTGCTGTATACACGGGCCTTGTAACAACATCTAATCTCTCAGCCAAGATTTGCAGTAGACTTTGGTATGTGAACAGCTATTTTCTGAAGGTTAAAAATGATAATTGGTATATCAACCTATTTCTTAACCAAACTGAATATATACTCCTATAACCATGGAGTTTCAAAGAATCAAGAAGACATTGATTTCTGTGGAAACTTTGACCTGTACAGAATTGAATTTTGCTTTCACAATTTATTGCTTTTACAGTGCTTCAGTCTGGCAGGCTCTAAATATCTTTCTCTAGCTATATTATGCAATGGGCCTGGGTTATGGAATATTATATTAAAGGCCCCTGGAATTCTTCAATCCCTCAGATCTTTGCAGGAAGAATAAATGAATTATGCAGCAGGTTTTTCTAAATTCTATAGTAACAATATCCAGGCTGTCTAGACTTCTCTTCTTTGGAGTTTATAGTTGTACTGTCACATAACTAATTAGAGAAAGTTAGCACATATAGGCGGGTTAGGGTTTCTGCTGATTTACTGAAGAAAAGTCCACTCTGTAATTCTTAGGCTTCAGCCATCATATGGAAATGGAAGATATTGATGTTGTTCTCCTGAGTTGATACAGTCTCTAGCACTAGTTTTATTATGCTTTTATCACCATTTAGGTGGCCATCTTTCAAAATCTATTTATGCTTATAAGCACAGAAATAGTACTCATTTTATCCAGAACATTAATCAGAAGGATGATATTTTGCTGGTTCTAACCCTCCCACTCTAGTTGTGGAAAGTCTTTCTGATCATCTAGTATATAAATTAGACATTTAAGTAATTGCTGCATAATTTTTCATTAGGTTTTTTTTGGTTGGTTGGTTGGGTTTTGGTGGGGTTTTTGTTTGTTTGTTTGTTTGTTTGTTGTTTTGGGTTTTTTTTTTGGTCAGGCTGGAAAAAGAACAGTAAGGTTTATCCTAATGAAATCATTATAGAAAATCTAATTATTTTACAATAAGAAACTGCAACATGAATTCTCAACTCTGGTCCAGTCATGTTGTTATGTAGCATCCTAATTGTGCAACTGGAAAGATTTGTTTGTTTGTTTGTTTAGATGTTTTGGATAATTTGTGAAGTTTGCTTCTGTGGAAAGGGTCCTTCAGAGCTTCTCAAGTAATGCTTACCTGCTGGTCCCTGGAGACAGGTCACTTTCACCTGGCAGAGTTATTGTTTTATTAAGATCCTTTTGAAAGAGACATCCCAAAAATCTGTCGTTACAACTGAACTGTTAGAGGTTCTCGTAGAACTAGGGAGCTAGACCATAACATTTTAACTACAGGAAAAAAACAATTACTTCAGCACTGATTCCTTCATGTAATGCCCTTACAGCCTTGTAAGGATTCATACTTTTGCCTTTTCAACAATGCTGGCAGGTGATAGTAGAGATGTCTTTTATCAGTGATAGAAACTTCTAGCTCATGAATAGACTATAAATGGACTATTTTAGGGTTGTACTTTTCTAGTACACTATATTTAGAAAGCATTAGTAAGATTACATAGTTAAAAGTAAAAGATAATGTTTCAAGAAGAGAGATAGTACTTAAGACTTTTTATGAAGTCACAATTAAGAGAATAAGCAGCTATTAACATTTATTGCTTATAATGATAAAATAATTCCTTTCCGTCTCAGACCCTCAATGATCTACATCATTGAAAAAATCTGACACTATATCTAACCAAAGATTCTCCTTATTCCAAGTTCTGCTGTGTAAACTAAGAAAAGCTCCAAAAAGGTGGAATCAAATATAGCGATTACTACCATGAGGCTGACTAAAGCAATAATTACATCAAGAGAAAGTCAGTAAAATCGGAAAGAGGGCTTGGTAGGCTACTGCTTTCCTGCAAATTTGGTCTTCATTTCCTTTTCTTGTTAGTCAATGCTTTTTTTCAGTATTGCAAACTGGCTCTATTTTCAGCGCTGATACCCCACCTTGTGCATTACTGCTTCAAGAGGTGTGTTTTTCAACAGATCCTGGAAGGGTACATACACATAAACATTCTTATTCTAGAATGTCACTGTGGGATGTCTGTGAGATTCACAGAGGAATTTTCAATGACTGAGCTCATCACACGCTTCTCATTCTTTGCTGGGCTGTTCCTGACTGTAGAACAGTTGGTGGGAGGGAATGCCTGTGCTGCTGTTCCAGTAGGTGGGCATTCAACTCATCTGAGCATATTCTCCTTGTAGCTATGCAGCCTGGTTCTCCACATGTGCTGTGGTATGCCACAAAGAAGTAAATGTTGCCTCACACCTAATTAACTCCTTTTAATAGTCTTGGAGGATTCTGCAAAGTAGCCTATGTTGTAGAGTGCCTTTTAGGACAATGCTACAGAAGTAATCTTTCTGGACCATGTTTTCATGCTAAGCATAACTGGTGGGCAAGATATTTTATGATTCTCAGGCAGCTTTTTTCATATAACCATGAGGCTAATTCAAAAGCTGCTGATTTTAATTATGAGCATATTCCCAAAATAGAGAGGAATTAGAACATTCATGGACTATTTTTGTTCTTTATTGTGCTGAATACTCAGCTATGCATTGACTTTGTGAGTTATGTGTTGTCTTTGACAACAACTTAGTTTCTATTCAATAAAGTATTTATGATGCAAACTAAATATTAAGACTCCAAAATGATCCATTTTACTTAAAAACAGTACTTGTATGCTTAATGTTAGGCATGCTTGAATACCTCCTAGCTCTCAGCTTTCTCATCCCTAATAATGTTAAATATCTGATAAACACTTTTTAAAAGACATTGTATTTAGTATTATCCAAGATAAAAAAATTGTTGTAAGGCAGCAGACTTTTCTTAAGGGCTAAATAGGCTTTTTGCAGTTTGGGGGGCAAGTTAAGCGTGAATATCACTACAAGTAACAAGATGAAAAAGTGACTGTGCCCAGAGAGTTGGTAGATGCCCCATCCCTGGAGACATTCAAGGCCAGGCTGGCCAGGGCTCTGAGCAACCTAATCTGGGTAAAGATGTCCCTGCTCATGGCAGGGGGGTTGGACTATGAATAGATGACCTCTGAAGGTCCCTTCCAAACCAAACTATGTTATGATTCTATGATCTGTCTGATACCCCACCACAAGCTCTCTGCTTCTGCGTTTTGCTGTCATTTAACTTAACTCTGACACCAAATCATGGTGGAATACCTGCTCAGCATAGACATCAAATATTTGACTTGTATAGCACACTGTATATCATCTATCAACTTTGTGAAAGTGCCTGAGCAGCCTTTCCCGACAAAGGTGGTTATGACAATTTCATAGACAAAGAAATAGAACTAATCTATACAGAAAGCTGCCTTTTGTACTTTTTTTTTCCTCTATGCATTTTTCAGAGTATTTTAAGAATGCTCAGGTATATCTGTAAATTTTTCTTTGTTCTCTTGTCTCCTTCTGCATCTTTGCTCTTCTTTTCTTGCTTTCATAAATCTATACTGTGACACTTTTTTCCTGCAAGTTTCATGTAAAAATAACTTTATGCATATATGTTTAGATACCTCAGTGTTGTTTTAGAGAGCAACTATTAGAACTGTTAATAACCCCTGACTCGATTTTATCAATTTTTTCATTTCAAGTTCTTGGAACTTGGTCAGATAGAATATTAGGTGCCTAATTTATGACACCAGGTCATGGAGTATGGCCAGATTAAATATTTGTAGTTTATTCGCAAAGAACTTTATAAAATTATATTTCAGTCTCACAAAGTCAAGCAGTTAAGATCAAAGAATGTGTTTGTGAAGACTGAAGTAATTCTGTGAAAATTTCTCAAAGAGCGCAGATTTGTCCAACGAATACCTTAGAATGATAAATCACAATAATGAAATCCATAATAATATATGTGGAATTTCATGTGCTGAGATGACTGACCTTATTTGAAATGAAAGCTCTTCACTGACTAGTGGAACAGCACTGCCAATACATCATGTACAAATACTCAAGCCATCTAATTAGCAAAGACAGGAAAATAATATTAAAGAATAGAAAAACAATAATTTCCTGGAAATATTTTTATAGCCGATGTTAAAGGACAAAGAGAAAAATTAATGTTTGAGAAACCAAATGTAAAAATCAATCAGTTCCTCAGTAAAGTTCTCACACATGAATAGCCAGCAGCAATTTCTGTATACTGGGTGAGACTTCTGAGGGCCTCCCTCTATGTGGACCCATGACAGACAG
This sequence comes from Nesoenas mayeri, assembly GCF_963082525.1. Lineage (NCBI taxonomy): Eukaryota > Metazoa > Chordata > Aves > Columbiformes > Columbidae > Nesoenas > Nesoenas mayeri. The sequence continues at coordinate 14,777,966 of NC_137554.1, read as the reverse complement.
ACAGGCGGGGCTGGGAAGTGCAGTCAATGGATCAGGAACAGCTTTAACCAATTTAGGGACATCTAAGCCAAGTGGTAACAGCATGCTGAGTGCTTCTTGCAAACACACAAGCCGACAAAACCCAGTGCCAAAATTCCATGGCATTCAAGATCAGCACGAAGTGAGCTCCAGAATACTGGCAATATTTCCCAACCTGGGTTCTCTTAGCATATCACACTGAGCAGCAGTAGTTTCAGAATCAGTTTTGGCATTACTTGCACTAGCTGGCACACTGCACACATGGTGATCTGTGTGGTCATCTCCAAAAGCCATGTATGTTCAGCGGCATGTAGCAAGACAATGACCTGAGCTCAACAGGGTGAGGACGGGGGTTCTACACATCTGTCTCTAATGGTTGCTCTAAAAGAGTTATCTTTTTTTCAGTTGCTAATTCTCTCAAACTTATTCCTCTGCTTCACTTCGTTTGAATTTGGCTGGTGAAAGAGGAAGGGCAGAGCGCTTTGGAAACACTTTACTGGAGATGGGGGATGCGTAGCCCGGGCTGACAATGACTGTACTAAACCTCTCAAAGCACTCCCACTCTTGAGGGAGTCATGCAAAGAATCAAAGGGGGAACTTCTTTGAATGTATAGCAAATTTTGTAGGATGATGTCTGAATCAGGAAGCATCAGTGAGCTAAGGAAAGTAAAAGAGAGAGTCCAGAGCCACTGGCAGGGAAACAAACTGTGGCATTTGTAGTATTTCTGGAAGTTTAAATTTTATGTGTGTATATTCCAACTCTAAATTAATTTGAGACATGCATGAGCCTATAAAGTGAGTTGAGAGTACTATAAGAAAACAGGTTTGTAATGTGTAGCCATTATATGCTAAGAAACATCTTTTCTGTTAAATAAGTTAGTAAAAAAATACTGTAGGACTAGGAGAACTGCAGAAGGTTGTTTTATTATTTTCAGTTTGAGCGGTTTTTTTGCTTCTTTCTGTGACTTCTCTTTTTGAAAGGAAGGAGCATTGCAAATTATTCTTTACTATTTGAAAATATTATCTGATTTTGTTAATTTGTTAGAGGCTACTGTTCTGAGAGATGTAAAGAAATTTTGGAAGTACTGAGATAACTGAGAATTTTCCCAACTGTACATTTCCATCAGTAACGATATTTTCTCTTTAAAGACAGACCATGCACAAGTATACTAACAAAGTTATTTCTTTGCCCCCATTTTTGGTAAAAACAAAATAAAATTACATGAGAAGTATGTAAAAGCTTAAAAATTTCCCCTTTTGGAGAAATAATGAAAGATTAAAGTTAATAGCTTTTGACCAAGAACGTGTGCCAATTTTCAACAACCTTATTTTTATGACAGCATAAGAAGCTCCTGAATGAGGAAATTTATAGTGGAAATGTTGGCAGGAATTTACCTAACGCTCTTTAAATGGTACCACTATGTTAAGTAATACACTGGAAACCAGACAGCTTTCTGTGGAAAATGATAAACACACAAGTTCTCTGTAGGGGATCTCAGCAGAGCCATTTTTCTTATCCAGAATAGTGGGTCTCTTTACTGTGGTGTTGGGTTTATGCATGATACATGGGAATAGAGATGAAAAAAAAAAGTTTGTTAGCTGTTAAAATTTTTATTTCAACACTTTCTATAGTGTGTATTTACACAGTGCTTACTTAATTATTTTTATTCCAGTAACTGTGTCTCTTTTATTTTCTCTTCTCCCTTCTTTGAGAGTACAGATGTGATGTAAACTCTCAGAACTATATTGTTGATCACTTGCATGCTGAGCTGCATGCTGGTAATAGGAAGTACCCTGAATTAAATCTGAGGAATTTAGACTAGTTCCCAGTGAAGGAGTAAACAAACAGCATGAAAGTGACAGAGCAGGAGTTACACCTTCCCACCTTCTGCATTCCAAATCAGACAGCATTTTAAGCCAGAATTTTACATATAGTCCATTCAGTATTAATTTGCATTGTTTTGCCACATGAGCAACAGTTGTTTTCCAGAATAGCAGCAGAAATTAAGTAGATATGTTATTTATAACTATGTATGTTAACATCTAATCTAAGTGCTGTGTGCCGAGTTTTGTTTTCTGAATGAAAACCCTGTAATGCTGATGAAATATAGACAATCTTTGTTTTTGTTAATTAATCTGCATTTGCTTTCCTGCAGGGTGAGATACAGCAGCTGTTGATTATAGCTGACCCCAGAGCTGCATATGACTATTGTGAGCATTATAGCCCAGACTGTGACTCCCCAGTGCCCGATGCTGCTCAGGCTCAAGATCCTCAAGTTGATGAGGTGAGTAATCAGTCGTGTATTACTAGATTTATTGCACATTAGTGGTTGTGCTGAATGCAAGTTACCCAAGGAGCATTTACAGCTAAATGGCATGCATTGTTCTAGATATGAGGGAGGAAGGTTGCAGGATTGCATTGATTTTTGCTATCCACTCATTTATGTCAAGCATTTGAGTGACCTATCACACTGGTATTTGAGTAACCAGCATGCTCAATAAAGGTAAACTGTAATTTCTTAAAAAATTATAGCAATATGTGTTTGTTTAGTTGTACCCGTTTGTTCTGCCTGTGTACATTAATGGTTTCACTGATGCTGAATACGGTCAAATGCCACATTTGAAAGATATGGGAGGCTACGCCTATTTTGCAATTGTAAACTTCTACTAGAAATGCCATGTATTCTAATGAGCTGTCCCAGTCTACAAATCTGTGTACACACAATATTATTTCAGCCAGCTCCATTTGTAGTGGGTAAATATCATCAGGGACAAAACAGAGCTGGAATTTTTCCCAGAAACACAGAAAGTGTTTACAGAAACCGTTTGTCGCTTGAGACAGTTCTCACAGCCATAAACTGAGGAATTCACTGAGTCCAAGGTGGTTCCTCAGGTTAGACCTCTGAGAGTCAGCAGTTGTAGGTGTTGTTTACGCATTCTAAATACTTGCATCATACAGTGTAAAGTGGAAAGCTTTTGCAACATGTAACTAGTCTTAATTGGACTTGACTCTGGACAGTTAGTATGCAGCCAGCTGTGTGTGTGATCTGACTGGTTATTGTTACTGATTGCTTAAGAGATCACCATTAAGAACTTGCTGAATTCTTCTGAATGCCTGCTTTGAGCCGATTTGAGACAGAACTTCTTTTAAATATATAATAATTGTATTTGTCGTTACTATTTATTCTATCTGACTGAAGATTATGTCATCAAGTAATATATGGTCATAGGGCCCAGAATTTAGTTCAAAGAGACTCCCACATCCATTGCATCAGAGTTACAATTCAAGATATGTCAAGTCAATTACATATTGGCAGAGGCCTTTACACTACATTACAGTGTATGGAGTCTGGCCTCTTCATGAACACCCTGTAGGACCTTCTGTCTGTGTGCCTGGCTATGTGGACCTTTGTGCACTGTATGCCAAAACAGAACAGGCTGAAAGCATATTTTATGACAAGAAAATAAAAGATAGCAAAATCAAATTATTTTGGATGGATGACTAGCTAAATCTCCTGCTGTCAAATATTATGTTTGTAGTATGTCAAAGCTGTTTAACACTAGCATCAGTTGACAGCACTCCTTTGTAGATCAAAAGAAAAATAAGCTTCATTGTAATTGTAAAAACTATGTGCACATATATAGTTATATGCTCATCATATAGAATTTCCAGTTATATGCTGCACATCCATTGAAAACAGTCTGTTGGCACCAAACAAAGAAAGGGAACCATCAGATCAAACAATTGGTGCTGTTCTCCTTGAGCATCCTGAGTAGAGATCATCTATAGCCCAATGCAGCTGCTACTGGTGTCAGCAAATACAGTTAAATACCGCAGCCATTGCAAAAATGCTCTTGGGGTTAGTGGATTTTTAATGTGTTTTTCTAAGACCTATTTTTTTTGCTCTGTAATCGCATATATAGTTTGTGGGAGTACCTACAGAGAAAAAGTAAAATCAGAGATCTTAATTTGTAGTGTAGCATTTTTAAATGAATTTGAGAAAGTTTGAGAAGAGCTAAACGATTTCGAGAATGGAGAACTGCCATTTCTGTTTGCTTCCATTTATTGCACTGAGTGGTGATGGAATTATTTTGCTTTCTGAGCTAAAACACAGTTTCCTTGTTGCTGTCCATGAGTTTATATGCGTAACTTTGTATGAGTATTCCAAGTGAAGTCAATGGGTCTCTTAACATGTTGTGTCGTAGTAATCTGAAGTAATCACAGCAGCAATGCTACCAGTGTGATGAATATGAAATGGAATAAATTACTGACTTGCTCAGAATTATAGAATTGTCTGTTAGATTATTAAAAAGCTTGTTAAAGAACATTGTTATCTTTGATATATGCAGCCTATCAAATCGCTTAGAAAATTTGTTTTAAGGAAATAAATGAAACAAGTCTTATTTAGGTACAAGAAGTAGTTAAAAAAGCTAGCAATGCTGATTTATTTAAACTGTTGATTGCAAAAATAAATAAGGTATTAAAAGATTAAAATAAAATTACAGCCAATCTCTATGAAAGATAATTATTTCAGAACACCTGATTGTGTGCTTTGAGAAGATTATAAGTTTGATAGTGATATCTGATAGAATTTATAGACTTAGATCTTCGTAAAGCTTCTGATTTGTCAACATATGATATTTGAATTAAAAAAAAAAGAAAAAAAGGAAAAAAAAAAAGAAAGAAAGGGAGAAAGAGGCATTGTTTTGTAAACAAAAAGTACTTGACAAGCAGATTCACATCTGGCTGCCTTATTTCAGAAATTACTATAAACAGAGATCTTTCACTAAATTAACTTTTTAGTAGGGTTTCTCAGGAATTGTGCTAATATAGAAATGAACGTAAAATAGGTTCTATTAAAATTTGTCACTCATGATATTGCAGAGCAGTAAACAGTGATAACACAACTAAAGGCAATGTTACACACATACCAGAAAAATTTAGAAATGCAGGACAGACATAAAGAACTAGGAAATACCAACTTCAATACAAGCTCTTTGCTTGTGTTAACAAAAGAACCTTTTGTCTGCAGCAGCTTGTCCCCATCTGTGGGCTTCATCTGCTGCTATATCAGTGAAAGCAATTTCGGGGACACATGATTTACCAGACTGGGATACTAATCAAGCTGAAAACCAACATGAGAAGGTTCCTGTTCAGCTCAATTGATTTCCTGGTTTTCACACAAACTCTTGTGATAGAAAGAGGGAAGAGAGAATACTGGGGTGAACACTAGGCAGGATTGTGTCTTTCAGTGTCAGCTTTGGCTTAAGCCAGCAGAAGCTGAAAATATTTGTTAGACAGTAGCCTCAGAAGATTCTGGTTCTTAAAGCAGGGAAACAGTTTCTGCATGACCACTGAAAGCAATACGGGCAAAAACTGCAGTGCATGTCTTAATTTGTAAACAAAGGAATAAGAATACAGTTGTGATGTTACTTCTCTGGTTGCTGTTGCTTGAAATATATACTGAAACATCACATATGCTCTTGGTGTTTAGCCACTAAAATAAATATTGCAAAAATGGAAATGATTCATATAAAAGCTGCATGATTGTTGTAACTTTGGGAGTTGGAGAACTTAATGTGTTTGACTTGTCCACAATAATGACAAAAGCTTGAAATGTTGATCTGTTAGCATATGCGAATATCCTTCTGAAAAAGAATATACTGACTGCAGACAAATGATGGGGGCAGAGGAGAAAAGAAAGTTAGATAATTTCAGTAGGGAAAATTGTTAGGAATGTAAGAACAAATTACCAAAGTGGCATATCTCTAGATATCTTCAAGCCAAGGATAGATACCTTCCTAAAAGTTTTGGGAAATGTCATTTGTACTTTACTTGGCTTAGTTACAGGGTGACTGTAAGAAGTCTTGAAGTCTGAAAGTATACAGGAGTTAGTTAAGGTGATCTGAGTCCCTTCTGGCCTTACATCTCTGAGCCTTGGAATTATTGCAGACCAGAATGAGAAACTGATACTTGGCGTAGAGGAAGGAGACTAATTATGTGATTGCAGAACCTATTAGTGTGTGTTTCCAGCATTGACTACAAAACTCAAAGGAAGTGGTTGGCTTTTGTCAGTGAAATAGTAAATTATGTTTGTAGACTTGCACCTAGGAAGCTGAGTAGGTTTTCACTTGATATCACACACTGTTGTAGTCTCTTGGCAAGTTCCCAGCCTGGGAATGGAGTTACTCTGAAAAGTTGCATGATTTTTAGACCACTGAAGAAACATCTAGAGAGTAAGAATTGGCTAAGATGATGTAGATTTAAAGGCAAAAGTGCTTTGTTTAACTGAGTGTAATCCTCATTGCTCTGGGCAGTGTTTCCTTCTTCAAAGGAGCAAACAGTCAAATACTCAACACAGTAGTCTTTTGGACATTTCTTTCAATAGCAGTTCTGGCTTAAATGAGTCCTTTTTCTTTGTGGTACTCATTTCCATCCTATGCCATCTTTCCAGTTCAGCTGGTAGAATTGTTTATGTGTTTATTGGGGGAAAGGTGTAGGACTTCATCTAAACTAAAAATAAGGTACCAACAATAAAATGAGAAGAATTATTGAAATATATTGTAGTGATTGTCCATTAAATGAGCCTGAGGATGTGTGCCACTTGATTGCAGCTTCAGTAGTGCAATATTTGCTTTTTAAAATGTTTTGTTTTGTCTCAAGAGATTGAGACCTTGACTTTGCTCTCATATATAGGTTTATTGGGCACTGATTTATAATCAAAGTGTCTTTACTGATGATACCTGAAGTGCTACATTGGGACCTGCTTTTTCTTCTTGCATTTTCTTTTTACCTTAGCATCAGATTCAAATTGCAATTTCAGTGATGCAACAGAGAGGATTTCAGTGCCTACTTTTTACTTGCAGGGTCCTTTCACCCCTGAATTAAGTGCTGAGGTTACCCTAAATAAAGCCCTGGAAGAATCAAGCATTTCAAATGGGATTCACAAAAACAGCAAGCTATGAATAAAGACATAGACCTAGCCAGCCTACAAAGGAAGGACATATCTTAAATTCTATACTTCTCTACAGGCTTACTCAGCTGTTCTCCTACCTAAACAAGGTCAACCTCCTGCATCCTATCACCTCTCCCTTTCTATAGGGGGTTAGGTAGGAATGACCTAAGGACTTCAAGATAGGAGCTTTGGACCTGGGTGCCGTATTTCCACTTCCGTTTTGATTCTATCAGTCCTTTCTGGATCCAAGTAACCTTTAGCTACCTTTCGTATACAGGCTCTGCAAAAATCTGTTGAACTTGGCTGTTTGCCAGAACTGTGGGGCTTTCTGTGGGCAGTTCAGGCTAAGCCATTAGAATAGGGGTGCATTAGAGTGACATTCCTGTGCAGAATGCTGTTATTCCTCTGTCTTCTGTTCCAGCTTCATCAGACCTAGATGTCATTCAATCTGAAATTTGAATATGGGAAAGCAATAGATTAATAGTAATATCCACACACTTTGTTTGTTATCATTTATTTCTACCTTCAAGACTTGCTTTAATTTAGGTACGCGTCAGTTGTCCTTGTTTTTGCATATGAATAGCTATGTATGAGTCTCTGTAACTTGTCAAGTACAGAGTGATGACCTCAGCAGTTGTTACTACACCAAAAAGGTGTTGCCTACAAGTTGCTTTAAAAAATGTGCTGAGTCTGTGGCTGCTTCTAAATAAAAAAGAAAGGGTATCTGATTACAGAAAATGTTCAAATTTGAACACAGCAGGTGGGAGAGAGTACTTCCCAAATGGACCAAACCAAATTATTATGTGATGAGCATAACCTCCATTCTCAGAAATTTCAAGCACAGAATAGTCACTGTATTTGGTTTACAATGAAGGAGGTTCCCAGATCTTTTAAGGAACATATTGTAACCTTAAATACATTCACAAAGTGTTGCACGTTATTGTCTTATGTCAGAAGAAGGTTGCTAGTGAGTTCAAGATGTTTGGTGCAATTAAATAGCTTTTAGATAAGAATAATTAAGCAGAGAACAAACTGACCAAAAACTTTAGAAACCAATTAGATTAGTGCATTTGCATGATTTCAGCCTAGTGTCACAGTCATTTGACCGTGCAAAATGTTCCTATGGCCTGCAAATTTTGGAGGATTTTTACATAGAGAAAGCAGACAAATGAAGGGGCAAAAAGCTGCAAACAAGTAAACTGGTAGGAAGTAGGAAGAGGAAATGAGTGAGAAATGTGAGTTCTCTGTACTTGATTGTTATCCTTCCATCGTAGAATTTTACAGAACAAAGCTCGATCATTAACAATATGGTATCTTTATGAACCCTGCAATGTACCTGAATGGGAAGCACCAGTGGCTCCATAGAATCTCATTGAATATCAGAATTAAGTGACAGTATGAATTACTATGGAGCCACCGGTGCTCACCATTCAGGTACACTGCAGGTTCATGAGCATAGTGGCAAATGCACCATTCAGCTGAATAAGCTGAATATTGTCTTTGGTAGAAAAGGGTCTACAAGTTTGTTGGGGGTTTTTTTAACATTTTTGCTTTATTCTGCTGGGGTTTTTTTGTTTGGTTGGTTGGTTTTTTTGTAATACTGAGCTTTAAGATTAATTCAGTAATCGTTAAGTTTGCTTCATGCTGAAACTATAACTATGTCTTAAAGATCAAATGTGAGGATGAAATTATATCTTAAAAATTATCAAGAGTACTTTTCCTAAGGAAAATACCTATGCTTTTCTTACAAACACCTTGTGAATAGTCTAGCCTCTGTCTTGTTTTCAAAACCCTTTCCACTGTAAAGGAGATGTATTAAATTCCATTCCAGTTCAATCACATATGCTTGTCCAGCTCACCAAATTAGAATAGGGAAAGACTTAGCCAATCTTCATATTCCTTGGTGTTGGGCAGTATATTTTCTGGAGTGCCATCAAGTCTAGTTTTCAATGGACCCAGCTATCAGGCTGTCAAATCTCTTGGAAGATTATTCTGCAGCCCAGTAAATCACAGTCTGGCTTCTGCTGAAGAGATTGCTCCCCAAAGGAACTCTGCTTCATTTATTTTGGACCTATCCCAAACTAATGGATTACTTGAAGAAATGAAATGTTCACCTTTAATGAAATGAACTTGGTAAAGCAAAGTTGCAAATGGCCCCCAAATATGTTGACTTGGAGGCTTCAGGCATTCTTTCAGACCATGTTAATTTAGTGTCCTTTCCGGTGTTTGACTGTTCAGAAAGAGTAGTTTTCTGAAGAATACAGAATGATAATTATTTTCATGTTTAATTTAATGTTTAATGTCAATTTTAGAACTGAAGTTAGATAATTTAGCAGGTGTTAATGATAGCTCCTAGCTCTCTTTTTCTTTGAATATGTATAAAGACTTTTTCTTTAAGCAATTAACATAATAAAGAACCTTAAGTGTCGTCTTCTTTTGACAGAATCTGTCTTTGGAAGTCGAAGATTTTCTTCTCTCCTTTTATGTCCTTGCTTTTGTCACTTCTATGAACAATATAAGGACTATGTGGTAGAAGAGGCCATCTTTTAAATCTTTCATCTTTCCTTCTGCCCCAAGTTTGATATCTACAACCGTTTATTTTTTTATACTACTGCATCTGATTTTTAAAACCCTCATTTTGCTTGGCATCCTTTATTTTTTGTATTTTGTAAAGTGTTAGGGGGTCTAGAATGTTTCAAAGTCATCTTTGCCTCCTTAGCTAGCTAGGTTATTTGGCATAATATTTAGGCAATAGAAAAGTTTAGCACATGACAGTTCTTTTGTTTATGATTTAGATTGTTAGTTCCTTGTAGTTTGGAAAGGTAAAGCAAAAATTGCTAAAATCTACATGTTGGAATGTGGGTGAGGGTTTTAGAGTATGGATAGCAGAAGATTCTTTTTCAGAGTAAGGCTGTCTTCAGAATATTTAAGTCATTCCACAGTTGAAACAGATCTTGAATGCTGCTGATCTTCTGCTCCTAAAATTCATCTGATGAAGAAAACAGTTCATCTCTTTAATTGGAATTGCGTGATGATCTGGTAGTGTAATATAATCACTCTGGTAAAGAAAGCATGAGGTCATAGTGGAAAAATTTTGTCCCAGCAAGAAACAGCAGGTTTTATTCTTCCTTTCATTTGTAAGAAGACAGTCATATGCAATATTCATTACAAGAACGGCTGTTCTGTAACTATTGGTGGTCTTACAAGAGAAGAAAAACAACAGAAAATTAGATCACATTTGAAGTGTGTATTACTTGATGTCTCTAAGCTGAAATCTCTCACTGAGTTCAAGCTATTGTCCAAGGTGAAGATATCATTTTGAGTACATCTTTTTGATATTCATGGGAAAGCACCAGGAAGGTTAATACAGTTGTATCTATTTTGCTATTACTGTGAGGACTTGGTGAATCTCATCTCAATTGCCTCAGATCTGTAACTATCCCATTATCTACCAGTATTAGGGTTTAGATAAACTTTCATAGACAGATGTCTTAAACAGGATTGAACTGATGCTGCACAGTTGTGGTAGGTATATTTTGCTCCTGGTTAAGAGTACCCATAGAAGAATCATAAGAATCATCCACAAGGGGAGTGTCCCTTTAAATCCCATTCCAGTTTCTTGATTCTCTGGCTGCATTCCTGGCAAGTAGTATCTTCTTTTAGTATACAGCTAATGAAACAAATTATGCTTTCTTCAACTACACTCTTCGTCTCTGTCATACTTGCTTTCATTCTTGGCTTTGATTTCTTCCTGGAGTTAGTAGTCCTAACTAAATTTAGAAAGTGGCAGAAGGTATTTTTCCATTTGCATTAATTAATTTTGAGATTCTAGATGCTTTCTCCTGTATTTTCAGGAGTCTCTTTCCTTTGATTAGCAGTGCAACCATGACAGATTTCTGTGAACTCCCCAGCTTCTGTGTACTAGTAGCAAGGCCTGAGGTAGCATGGGTTTTGCACTCAGAAATGTTAGGATCCAAAATGTGATGGCACTTTTCTTAAGGTTTGTTGAGGTGTCAAATTGAGTGGGTCACATTGCCGTCTCTGGTCATTTGCTAAAAGTGACCTTATAGTTGTGTAGCTCCTGAAAAAAGGAGGGATATGTGCCACATTTCCAATATTGACTGTTAATGGCAGGGTAAGCCAGAGTGCCAGCTTCACAACAGGTGTCTAAAGCCCAATTATTCACTCCGTTAAACCTGTTCCTAGTGTTAGTAAATTTTGTCCTCATTTAACTGGCCAGTCCTTTACCAGTTCTGTTGTCTCATCTTATAAGTGGGGAATAGCCTTTTTCAGGTTGAGTTGGTAAAATCATGCTGTAGAGTAAAACATGTTTCTAAAGTACATCTTTACTACAAGTTAGGAGCGTAGAGGTGCATTCCTTCATATGGACAGATTGTGCCTCAGGAAATACATCTGGAAGATTTTGCATCTATATTTCACTAATTGCAACAGAACCCATGCAATACAGTACAAAACATATTCTATTTGTTTATTAGCTGGCCTGAAAGACTAGAGTTGCTTGTCTTTCGGAAAGAAACAGCTGGAAAGGAAGGATTGCTAAGAATAAGGTCTTTCTATGTAGGAAGTGTAGGGCTACAGCATGCTCCTACTTGTCCCCCTTGTAGCAAGGGGTCTACTAAGTACTGCCAAATAGGAACTTCTTGAATATGGTTTCAGCACAGTGGCCACATGTCCTAGCTTGTAGGTTCAAGAATTTCCTTAATACCCCTCTGATACTGTGCTCTTAAAAGGGAAGAAAAAAAGCCCATGAAGAAGATCTTCACTTGCATGGCAGTAATCTGATTCCAGCATGGAAACTGGCATTCCCCACTTTTCATCCATTCCTGTGCTTTTTGTCTGTGTGCCTGCGTATCATTGCAACTCAAATGTACCGCTGTATTTGTGATAATTTTTTGAAAATGTCAAGAAATTTCATTTTCTTTAATAGAAATGAATGACGCACCGTACCCAAAAGTGAAGTATTTTCTGTGTGATTATGCATGATGCAATAGATCTCTCCACATACTCATGCTTTTCTGTATGTGTTTTTTAGTTCTCATTCATAAATGTCTGGCTTTCCAAACTATGCCTCTGGCAGATCTTAGCATAAATATCAATTTATCCACCACTTTCTTTTTTTAATACTAACATACTTGGCACAGATATTTTTCCTTTCTTGTTTTTTTTTTCCCCAGTCAACATTTCTGTTTAATTTATGGTCTCTGAAGAACGTTTTGTAACCCACTGTTGTAATTTTATTAGTCACATAGTTGGCACAACTCAGCACAGCCATTCAGCTTACCTTGAGGGAAGCCATACTACGGAAATTTGAAAAACAGTTATAATACTTTGCAACACAGAGTTATAATGTAATTGTTAATTGGTCAAAATAAATGCTGGAATGAATGCTTCCAGATTCAGAATAAGTCTACAATGCTTACTAAAAAGGAATCTATGTATCTGGAAATTATTAAAACAAATTCCTAACAGCATATTTATATTTAAATCCAGCTAATGAAACAGTAGTTCTCTCCAAAATATTCCTCCAATTATCCCTTAAGGTATTGGATAATATTTAACATGAGTAGTGTCTACTGTTTTGGTACCAATAAAAATTACATAGCAGAGTGTTTGATTCTTGTTGCTTGTCTGATGAAGCATTTAAAAGTATGAAATGAGTTGTCACTGGTAGGACAGAGTGACTAAGTTTGAAGAGGTATATTCCAATAAAGACGACTTTTCTTGTAGATCAACCTAGTTTGCATGGACTTTTCAACATAAGATAATCAGATTTTATGCATTTTGCACACATTTCTATAATTTCCAAATAAATACAGCAATTTCAATGCTATTCTGTAACTATTTCAAAAGGGCTGTTTTTATCCATGTGGTTATTTCTTTTCTTTGGTTCCTTTATATGGCTTCTTATGGTCTCCTAGAAACTTGTCACTGTATTTTCTTTTTTGGATGCCAGTGGTATCCTTCAGTAGAAACAAGTTGTATTCAGTTGCATTTCCAGAACTGCACAAGCCAGAAAACAGGATTTTATACATTTACACATCTGTAAAAATGTATTATCACTGCTGATGAGGCCCTCAGACAATACCATGTACAAGTCAAAGATGTTCCATTGACTTCATTGGGATTAGGACTAAATCCAAACTTACTGAACAGGAAGAGAATAATCACATAGTACCTACCAGGTTCAAGTCCACAATGCTGCTGATTTTGAAAAGTATAAATAGAATCAATTTATTTCTGTAATGCCAACAGTACCACTGATGAATTCAAATCATGGCTTATGTTATATAACAGGCAGAAATAAAGCACCATTATACTTCACAGAGAAGATATTCTCCACCAGAAATGATGAATGTTTTGTTATTTAAGTGTAGTTTGAATTTCTCTTATTAATGTGCAATATAGTTTTGGACAATTACCAAAAGTATGTTACATTCTTTCTATATGTTTATGAAATGTCGTGCCTAGCCAAGTTCTATGTGCATGGGTGTAGAAATAATCAAAAGGATAATCAAACAAAAAGCATCTGACTTCTTAAAAGAATCTGTATCTTCTCTGTAAGAAAAGCTGTTGATTGTAGTAGGACTCTGAGGAGTCACAGGAGTGAATTAACAGAAACCCATGCAAAGGGGTTTCTAGGTGATTAAGACCTTTCAGTGTCAGTCTTATGCTTCCTGAGGAAATCAGCTTCTCCATATTTTCCGCACACTAAAATCATAAGTACAAGTATTGTATCAGAGGGCTTCACCAGAGAAAACAGTTAAACCAGTTATTTGGTCACGTGGTATATATATATATATTGGTATATGGAGGTCAGTTTTAGTCTCATTTACAATTTCTTCTAAATGTCAATATCTTTCTGTTGCTGATTATATTTATGGCTTCTATGAATCTTCAAAGTCATTTAGAAATGTAATTTACTAATCTTCTCAACAATCTAATGGAAGAAACAGATATTGTCTTTGCTTTACAGACAGTGAGGCTGACTTGTAACAGGAGAGAGATTTCAGAAGTGGCTAGCTCACGTGAGGCACATTAGAATATTTCTTCCTCAACAAGGGAAAAAAGACACTTGGCCAGATTCTGGCCACAGTTCCACCTTCCTTTGGCTCTCTGGGCCTATAAAGAGAATTGGTAGCAGCCATGAAACTGCTTTAATTTACAGGACCAATCCATTTCTGTAGCTTCAAGCATGACAGGAGTGGTAACATAGTTTAAAGCTGCCGTTCTCAGCTGTGATGAGTAGTACTGGGTGCATGTAATATCTAGACCAGTATCTTCATGGCACAGCCAGGATTACAGCTCAAGACTTCCTGGCTTCCTAGTTCATGTTCACAACATTACACTAGCCAATTCTAACTCAATTTTTTCTTGTAAAAGTTCTGTGGGCCAAATCTCCGTTTGATACTAGTTATTATAGATACAGAGCTTTGGAGCAATTTACAGCAGCTGAGGATCTTACCTTTAAATGAAATTATATCAGTGAAGCTTTTGTTCAGGCAGTGTGTACCATGGAGCTTCCCTGGTTTTGAGAACTCTCCAGCAAACAAGAGGAGGATAGCCATGGTTGTTTGTGAGTTGGGGCCTCTTTCCTGTATCTGAAATTATTTACCTTATTCATGTCAGATATTGGCATCTCTCCACTCTTCTGGTCACCTGAAAAAAAAAAAAAAAACCACAGGTAGAAGAGTATAGGTAAAAAGAGGCATTATTTGCAATTTAAAGACTAAATAAATTTATGATTTGACAAAGATCATTTGGTGCTCCAAGTATTCAAAATTACAACTGATTCTCCTGCACAGTCCAATAAAAGAGTTGTTTCCTGGCACTACTGCTTGCTTTTTTATTGCTTTTATATTGTGCTTTGAAAGAAATAAGAAATTGTATTTTTACCCCAAATGAATAACTATATTGAATTGTTCATACTACCTTAATTTCCTTAAGGTTTATTCCTAAGTAAAGGTTAAGATGCTTTCCAGTATTGCTAATCTAGTTTGCTACCACTAACATGGGCATGCCTGATATTTTTCCATTTGCAATGTAGTACACACCAGAAGATTTTATCGAATATGACTATGAGTATGGGGATGCAGATTATAAAGAAACTGATTCTGTAACAGAGGGACCCCCACTGTTCGAAGAGACAGTAGCACAAACAGAGGTAACAGTCTGATCTGCTTGTTGTGTGGTGTCCAGCTGTCCCCTACCACATGGTTTGTCAATTTGTGTCTTCTGTATATAAGCTTAATGTTTTGCTTTCACTCATTTCTTTATTCTGTAGCTGTTACGCTTGCAGTTAGAGATGGAAGGTCTCATGGCTGACAGCATTCATCTCACATTTGGTTACCCTTCTTTCATTCATGCTTTCTCAATTTTCTTTTCATTTTATTTATGTTTTCCCATTCCATCTTTCATAACATTTGCAGAAAAAGAAAGCCATGGTCAAAAAGAAGAAGAGGACAGTGGCCGCTAGCTCAAAGGACAAACCTCAAAAGGCCACAACAAAAAAATCTGAAAAATATGCATCCAAGAAGAAGAAAAGTTATCAAGAAGCAGCAAAAGGCAAACTAGGGGTAAAGGTAGCCAAGAAAAAATCAAGATCTTTCCCATACCAAGACTGGAAGATCTCTGATAATAAGAAAAAAAAACCTAACCCCACTAGATGAATACGTCTGGCTAATATCATAACCTGAATCAAAGTGATACCTCTTGAATTTTTCCTATTTTTTTTAATAATATACTTTTTCTTTTTCTTTAATACTAGGCAAACATTGTTGATGGATTTCAAGAATATAGCATAGCTGAAAATTACTATGGACCCCAGACAGAAGCTCCCTCCAGAACTACTGAAACAAATGAGGTAATGAGGACTCTTGAGAAAATGATAGGCAAAAATACTTGCCCAGCAGATTTCAAGGATTAAAAAAGCACAAACACGTTTTAAAAGGATGAATGTCTGTATAGTATACATATCTATAATAGCAGTTAATGCAAATTTATGCTTCCTCAACCAATATCAGAACCTACTGTTTTCTTGTGCAGAACCCCCCATTGAATCTTCATGATTCTGGAAACTGTTCAGTGAAATATGCTGTGGGAATGCAGCCTTGTTGCATTCAGTGTGGATGTGAATGGAGCTACGTCTAGTATAAACCAGGTTAATACTACACATAGTCTTCCCCATCTACTAGGAAGTGGAGCCTCTAATTTTTCCTGTAATTCTTAAGATGCAGCATAAAATGAGCCTAACACAAGACAACGAGTGGCTGAAACCATAGCAGCATGTTGAAGTTGAGTCAGAAGCCATCATTTCCTTTTAATAGTCCCTCAGCTAACAAAACCAAATTATTTGCTTTTCACTGAGGTTCTTTTCAAATGAAATGTATTTTGAACTGTCAAAAAAAGGGTAACGTCATTATTTTGACTTATGTTAGAAACTATGTTTTTAGAAAGCCACAATGACAAACCTAAATGTTATTTTAAGGTTACTACACCTAAGCCAGTGTTGATTAATATGTCTGGATATTAATCAATGCTAGTTTTAGAAAAATGATGGCTGATTATAAGAAATATTGTTGCATTTTTCTTTTACATTTTCCTTTCAAAATGAAGATACGTTGCTTAAAAGATGTACAAAACTGCTCCTTCCTCTCTCCTCCCCTCCCCCCCACCCTGGACATTTGAAAGGGTCCCCGTTTTTTTTTTGTTTTTCTTCCTCTGTATCTTGGAAGATGAAGGTGAATTAAGGTATTTTTGACTCAATGTACTGTGGACTTTCTTATGTTAAATCTCATGTTTACTTCTCACAAGTTGATCAACAGAGGCATAGTGAAATCATACTGTTTCTTGGGCAATTGTGTGCCAATTGTACAATACTGCAGTTCTAATGAGGTAGATCCAAAGTGTTAATGCTCTCCTTAGTCAGAGCAGTTCTACATAAAGGAAAAAATTGACTTAGAATTGGTTCAGATCTGCATTTACTCTAGCTATAAGGCAAAAGGCATAGCCCAGTAGCTAATGGAATTCAGCAACTGTTAAATCAGAACCCGGCCTTCTATTTTAATTGCAATATATTTCAATATCACTATTAGATCAAGATATTTTTTGGTTACTCTGAATGTTGATTAGCTTCTTAATATATTCTTAAATTATACTACTTCATCTTGTCTTACCGTCTAGAATATCGATCTCATATTAGTAATATCTGAACTTTTATTTCTTTCAATACTATCCTTTCAAGAGACCTGTGTAACAGAATAAAATAGTACTCTTTTTTACTCCCCCCTTGCCCCCAAAATGGTTTCGTACATCTCAAATATAGCATTCTTTTAAACTGCTTTGGCGCTTGTAAGTTGGTTGCTTGGTTTGACAGTTTACGTACTTGAAGATGGAAGTTTAGATTTCAGAAATAATAAAATTAATGAATTAATGTGAGTTTTGCAGGTGGAATTTGACTCAGACAAAAAGCATAGAAATGTCCATGATAGACATGAACCATGATTTTTAAAGTGATAAATAAAGTGCAAAATCATTAACAAGAGAAAAGAAGCAGAAACATTTAGCTCAGCATTGGTATTTATCAACACAGAATAATGTAGAAGGCTGGGCTTAACTGAAGTGCTGCTTGCACTTCCTGTACATTGCTATTGGTAAAAGCTCTGAATTTATTCATTGTTCATTGCAGTGCACATGTCCATTCATGAATGCTTGTAAGTGTGAAACCAAGCAGGGAAATTTAGGCGTATTTGGCACTAAAGTAACATTAAGCAGGCAGCACACGTAGCGTACTGGATATATTGAATTCAGTGTTTTTGTAAATTTTTAAAAAGATATTACTTCTTTGTACTACTTAATAGAAAGATCTTTTAATTACTCTGAAAGACTGGACTTCCATTCCTTCAGACTCTAATTAAAAGACAATATGCTGTAGTTCTACTGTTCTTTCTTCTTTTGACAAGTCATCATGGTGGATCAGCATATGCTTACATTGCTTTACTAACAATAACCCATGTATTCCTCCTATTTCCAAATCTTTGCTACTGATATGAATAGCAAAATCCTGTTGAAGAAGTATTTGCTGAAGAATACATAACTGGAGAGGATTATGATAAAAAAACTGAGGAAACTGAATATGGAAGCAGAGGAGTAGACCTCAGTGAATCTGATCTGCTGGTAGATGGAGATTTAGGCGAATATGACTTTTATGAATATAAAGAATATGAAGAGAAACCAACTGATTCTACTAATGAGGAGTTTGGTCCAGGTGTTCCTGCAGAGACCGATATCACAGAAACCAGCGTAAGTTGATTGGAGGTATAATGCAGAATAATTTAATTTAGTGTATCTTTTACAGTTGTACAGACTCAGAACTGTACAGACCCTGATCCAGAGCTACTTGTCCATATTAGATATATTCTTACTTTCTATAGGCTTTGGAGCAGGCCTATTCTCTTCTTTTAGTAATCCTGAACTTTTGATTTTCTTAAATGCAAGGCTTTTGTCTCTTTTGCTGAAGGGAGGGTTGAAGATGGGAGGGAGATGAAAGAAGAGGTGGAATTAAAGAAAAATTATAAAATGAACAGGTTTTAAAATCTTCCAAAATGAGAGCTAAAGCTGGAAAGAAATAAACTTCTAATCCAAGTACTGTAATTATTATTTTCATATGATTACCTTAAGAAATTGAAATGCATATAAGTGTCTAGAATCCTATCACTTCTGCAGCTTTACAGGGGGAAAATTCATGAGTGGGAAGGTGAAGGTCTGAACCCTTCCATGAAAGTAAACTTAGTCAATTGTGACAGGTTTATGACTTGTGGGAGTGATTTAACAGCTTGGGATATATAAGGAAAGATAGGATGACATGGTGGATCCTGTGAATCATGCTCTTTTGTGTGTGTTTTATAGCTCTTTCCCTCTGACTTAATCACAGGCTTAACAGCAAGGCTTTAATTTTCCTTTAGTTGTGCCAAGATCCTTGTTTATCAGTTTACCAGACTGTGGAAGCTGCAAAGAAAATTAATATGAGTAAGACTGGAAGCAAAATTAATTCTTATTTGGATTTTTAATTGGGAAGGCCTTGACTATAGTAGGAAAGGAGAATTTTGTTTGCAGTATTTGCTCAGTCTTACCTTTATTTTCTCCTCACAAACTCAAAACTTTAGTTTACAAAGGATACAAGAAATAACAGCAAATGCTGTGAGGTTGCTTTTCTCTGCCAACTTTGAAACCCATACTTCTGTATTTCTTTTATCATTCCTTTCTAAAGCCTGTTAGGGTCATTGTATTTTTTAATGATCCTTATCTATGCAATGTGATACAAGCTTACTTTTTTCCTTCTAGCCCAGATGGGGACACTATGGCAGAATGACACAGAAAAGGTCAGATTATCTGCAAAGCAAAGAGCCCATAAGGCACCGTTTTTGCCTGCATTAAGCAAATGACAGTGCAGACTCAATCCTGTGGTGTAAATTTCAACTTAAAATGCCTTGCTACAAAACTGAGAGAGTCAGAGAGCTTGAATGAGAACCCAGGCTCTGACCTGTGCCAACTTTATTACAACTCCCATCTGCTGAACCAGAGATATCATATCATTTTCCTTTGACACATGAATGTATTTAAAACACCTTTGACAAAAATGGCAAGACGAAAAGTACTTGACACCTGGGAACTTTCAAAAAAGGGGCAGTATTTCCAAAGATGGAGACTCGATGTCATTTTTACAACCAATTTTCATTAATGTAATAAAACATAATTATCCATAGCACTTGCTACTTGATTTTTGTGAACTATTGCACTGTTACTAGTGAGATCTCTGCCTTTATAAATCAACAAAAATTGCACAAGCCATGAATCTATATATCTGTTTTTCTTTTCCAAAATATTTCATATTGAAATACTGTGACATTATCTTCAACCTTTTCAAATCCTCAGCTATTTTAGTGCAAATGTGGAATCACTCTATTGAAAGAAAAAAAAGCACCATAAAGAGTCATTGTTAATTGTCAAGAATACGTTCATTCAAATATGAAAGAACTTTGTGAGTTGCACACAGAAGTTTTAGATTCTAAGTCCAAATTTCTAATGGGATGCAAGCCATTGCATCTTATTGGAAAGCTACAAATTGACAATATCCAATAATTTGAAAAGTATGCATGCAGTTTTTGCATTTTACATTTCACATGCATTAAATATCTTTGTTTGATATGATTGTGCCTGTGATGTATTTTTTGTAGGACAGATCAATTCCAGTTTTAGCTTTCAGTTACAGATTGCTACAGTTCTTTATTGTGCTAGGTCCTTAGACTTTCTACTTATTTTCATTTTTGGGGCTGTTTTTACTGGCTAGGTGACTGGACATGGGGCTTATGGAGAAAAAGGCCAAAAGGGGGAACCAGCTGTGATTGAACCTGTAAGTACAGATGGGGGCAATGTATTTTTTAGCACTATGTAACATTTGTACACTGTTGATACACCATTATCAAGCCATGCTGTTCATGACAGGATGCCAGTAACCTTATCCGTGATCTCTGAAACTATCACCTGCAGTGTGGATGGTATAAAAGCAATAAGAGACAGTAGCCAGTTCAGCCTTCCCTTTTGATGAACCACATGGTGCTTAAATATGTGCAGAGGAGAGCAGGGCATGGATCTGCTCTGCAGGCCATTTAGTAACTTCAGCTTGGACAGACCTACAGAGATAGCTTCCCCTTAGGCACAGGTAACACTGTAACTACAGCTTTCAGCAAGAGCAAGGAAGTCCATCTGAGAGGTTCAATAAATGCTTGTGTGTTCCACCTGTGCTGGTGCAATCATACTGCCAAAAGTTTAATTAAATACTTTCTTCAGAGATTACAACTTGGTCATAAGCACGGTAAGGGATCAGTAGTTTACAGAATTTTAAATAGTAGAATAGTAGTTTACAACGACTAGCTTCAGCTTTTTGGTCTGATCCTCCTTCCTATGGAAAACCAAGAACAAGTGAGGATCATATATTCGTAGGTCTTACCATGACCTGGAATTTGAACTAGCATCTGCACTCAAAAAAAAGAATTAAGACTCACAACTTAGAGTAGCCAAAGTTATTAACAGAAATTTTTTAACAACATTAAAAAAAAAAAAAAAAAAAAAAGTCGTGTGAGAATCCCTCCTGCCTAGGAATCTTTATCACTTTTAAAGCCATACAACAATTCAGATTCCAATTCTACTAATTGTGGAGGGAAGATCCCCAGAAAAGTTTATCAAAACACTAAGAAATGTTAACTTTAGTAGTTCAGCTAAATAGATGTTTTATATTTTTCCCCAAGACAAGACAAATTTAATATCTTGTTTCATCCCCTGTAGGGCATGCTCATTGAGGGACCACCAGGGCCAAGAGGACCTGCTGTAAGTAGATTAATCACAATTTCCTTTTATTTCATTTGATTTCTCCACTGTGCTTTGGTATTCATGAGTTGACACAGTTAATATTGCTCTTATCATAATTCCCAAATCGTATATTAGACTTAGCATTTGTAGAAGGGAATAAAATAAGGTGATTTCAAGCATTTTAAGTGGCAGCATGCTGCAAGATGAATGCACGTGAAAATTGGACTTTTGAATGTTGACTATAAATCTTTGTAAGAAAACAAAAAAGTATGCTGCCTTATACCAAATGTGTGTTCAGCATAACTTTCCAGAGAAAAAATAGTTCAAAAATGCTGCAAACATTCATCATAATAATGTCATTCATTTTCTATAGGGTCTTACAGGTCCCCCAGGTCTACAAGGTCCTGTTGGTCCTCCAGGTGACCCTGGTGAAAGGGTAAGTCAACAAACAGATTATCCTAGGTATTTGTGGTATGTCTTGCACTAATTGCTACAAGGTTAAGTGGGTTAGATCCTGATCTGAAATATATATACATGGGTTAAGAAACTTCAGTGAAACTGAGGCTGATTTACTCATCTGAGCAAATCAACTGAGAATTTGGACAAAGATTTCCTTAGTGGTAGAAATATATACTGTAAATACAGAAAGAAAATTATGTTCCTGTTTGTATTTCTCTGTTTTGATTTGAAGTATTTTGAAAAATAATAAAGCAATAGGTACAAACATTTCCTATGGATTTGAAAGAGTTTTTAAAAAATCAGTAGGACCTCAACTATAACATGTAGAGATATGGAGAAAAACAAGCTCTGCAGAATCAAAATACACATGGAAATATTTAAAGTGATGGATAATACTTAGATGATCTAGGCAGAGTTTGTTTGCCATATTAAATAACATACTGCATGAGAACCCTGTCCACTCATGAATATAATTTAAGATCTTATTTTAGTCTTATGTGTTCTTACAAGCCTTTACTTACTGCTACAACTAACACATTTTAGAAGAGCCTAAATGTATTTATTTGAGGGAAATACGCTACCAAAAAAACTTCCCTGAGTTTTATGAGTGATAGTTTACTGATGAGTCTATCATATTCATTCTGTATTTGTGTATACAACATGTTGAGAAGATGCTCTTACTTCACTGAACAATGAGATAAAGTTAAAATCCCAACAATGCTTCATCTTGAGAGTAAGTCAGCATCCACACTCTTTTCTTATGTCTTCCCTGGGAATTAGCTAGATAACATATTTTGGAATTTAAACTTATAAAATAGGAACTTTAACACGTTGTAATGGAATAACTACTGATAGTAATCCTTTTGTAAAATAACTGCTTAGTGAATTCATCATAAGAAATTCTTGACTAAACACATCATGTGCCTGTTGTGGAACAGACTTCATGTTTAATATAAAAAAAGGACACATCACACAAATAAATAATTATAGAAATGAGTTACCAAAACTCATGAGAATACAGATTTCTGCAACTGGATTCCACTGTTAGATTCCATCCTAATGAAATAACATGTCTTAACTTTAAATTTTAAACATAGATGGACAGGTTTGGTTTTTTACTTAATCAACAATTAGTGTATATGAACAAATGCTTTAGCTCTTGCTATAACTATTCTGACTGCTTTTCATCTTAGGCAGAAAATTTAGAAAAGCGATACTCTGAGAAAATTGCCACTCAGGAAAAGCACATTACTTAGTTTTAAATATCGTGCATTAATATGTAGAATGAGAATGTTGTTTAAGCACAGAACTACAGAACAATTAGTTGAGAAATCCACCACTTTTTATAGTTGCCTATGGTGCTTCAGTTTTTGTACTAAATTATTGTATCATTCTAATCTTAATAATGGGTATAAGACAAGTGAGAAATGAATGAATATACCCTTCTGGAGAGGATCATAAGTGGTCTCACTTTTACTTACTGTAGGGATGAATTTCACTCATATAAAAAGGTGCAATTTAAGAAGAAATTGAAAAACTATTCCAGTCTTCAGTTTCATCTTCAGTAATCTAATCTGCATCTTATGAGCTAATCTTTCAGTTCTAATCTTCACAAAGATGCATAATCATGTGGCGTAAAATCACTGCAGGCAAGAGTGAAAGTTCTTTGGGTGCCTTGCCAGTGCATTCAATTATTTTTCTATTTTGTAAACTGATTTCAAAATTGGCTGCATATATAATGACTCTTTTCAACAATTACAACATTGTATTCAATATTTTACATCTGAATTAGTAATAAATCTCAATTTAAAATTTATATGTAATGTGTTATTAGTAGGGAACTATTTTTTGATACTTCAGGCTTTTTTTAAAAAAAAGAGCTCAAACAGACTCAGTAACAGACTGCTGCACTTAATTCTTGAAGAGGGGAAAAAAACACCAAATTGTTTCAGATCAGCTTTCCCATTGTTTTATTCAACTACTGAGCAGCAGAAAGGACCAGTTAGAATGTTTGATGTTTGTTGGTCTGTCATTGCAACCCTGCAGAGAGCATTCTGGTGAATGAGTGCTTTGTCTGGCAGACATGCAGCAGACAAATCAGCACTCCTGGTCCAGGACCTTCCTGCCCTTGACAACCTCAGCTGGTAAAAATGCAGCATGCAGATTGCTGGGAGGAAAGGTGCAAATCTAAATCTAACTGTTGTCACAACAGCAATGTTTATCTATCCGTCATGTTGGATCAATAATGATGAGCGTCATGTACACACATTGGTACAAGTCTTCAGCTCCAGCTGACACAAAAGGTTTAGCTCTTTTTAAACTTTCAGGGAGAACTAGATTTCATAAAAAATGCATTTTGAGTTATAGCTGCAGAACTAATGTAGCCTTTGAAAAGGAAGCCTACTCAAAGGCTGGAAAGAGAATCAGCATTGTTAGTTCTCTATGTCAAATGAAGCAAAGACTTGAACGCAATGCAAATCTCAGCTCTCACCCAACCTTTGAAATCATGAGCAGAGCCTCCGTAACTAGGTACTCCATATTCCATTTTTTAATATAGTTTGTCTTTGTATAGCTTTCTTTCCTATTGCTGAATGTTTTCCCCAAACTCAGTTCTTTGATTACCTCACTAATGATGAATAACAAAGAGAATGTTAAACCTCCAAGTGTGTCATTATGAATACAAGTGTAAGTGTATATGAGTGATTCAAAAGGTTTATCTTATGTAACTATCTTTTTGTTCTCATCCGATTTTCTCTCATCCATTTTTTCTTTAGGGTCCCCCTGGTCGCCCTGGTCTCCCTGGTGCTGATGGTTTAGCAGGTCCTCCAGGTACCATGTTAATGTTGCCGGTAAGTTGTATTATAGTTACAGGGTAACCAGCCTCCAAAATGAGGAAGTTTGTTCCAAAAACTGTATCAGTGTTTTCTTTTTTCATCTGATTTTGTCTTTGGAGTGCAAAATGATGCAGTTTCTTCTATGGTGTAAGCATTTGAAGATCATGTGGTACCTTTTTTCCTCAAATAAAACATATGCTTTAGTTCCTGCATGACTGCCAGATTGGAACCTACATGTTTGTATTACACCCACTGAAATCCTCCTTATATTTTCAACAGTAACTATTATTTGCTACTATATGTCCTAAACAAGGAGCTTGCTGTTGCACAAAGGACCTGTACTCCCAGCAGGCCTGTGTGCTTCCAAGTCTCTTTGACATGGAGAATTTTAAGTATTCCATGCTTAAAATTTTACTTCAATGTCCTCTTTGAAGAGTCAGTGAATCCTTTGAATAGAAATATATTCACATAGCCAGCTCTGCTCCCACTGGAGTCAAAGCAAAACACCATCTGTTTTAGCAGGTGGAGGAACAAGCCCAAAACTGTTAATGTAGCTTGCAGCTTTGTGGTCTGAAAAGTACTGTGTGCGTGGAATTCATTATTC
This sequence comes from Nesoenas mayeri, assembly GCF_963082525.1. Classification (NCBI taxonomy): domain Eukaryota; kingdom Metazoa; phylum Chordata; class Aves; order Columbiformes; family Columbidae; genus Nesoenas; species Nesoenas mayeri. The sequence continues at coordinate 14,752,710 of NC_137554.1, read as the reverse complement.
CTAAGTGTATGTGTGTATATGAAAGATCTGATGAGTACTACTGTCCCAGAGAACTGATAAAGCAACTGTATATGAAGGGGCAATAAAGCAAAGTAAGTTAAAAGTCTCAGAACTGTAGTTGCTGCAGTTCTGATACAGGAGGCAGAACTCCATCAGTGTCAATGAGGGAAGGATGATTTTGTGAGGTTTCTTTTCTATTTATGAAACAATCGATGGAATTTTACTAAAATAAGGTAATGTTTTTGACCTTGTGCTTGCATGAAGTTTTGTTATCACAGCTGGCTGTCTAACAGCAATATTTGTTTACCAAGAATTAGTTGATAGAGATATGCCACTATTCCTCTGGCGTATTATTCTTCTGTCTGTAATTGCTGTGCCAGCAGAGCAAAATTTATCTTTTATTAGTTTGCTCCATTAAAAGTGGTAAATGTGGACTAATACTTAACCTATCAGTCACTTTGCAAAATCTTGCTAGCATTATGTTTAGATGTTAATGAGTCTCACCACAAGTAATTTACCAAGTAAACCAAGAAATTTCTCAGGAAGGAAGAAATTGGCCTAACGTCTCTCGAGTTCCAGCCTAGTAGTTTAACCATCATCCTGACTTCTACATTTATAATCCCCACTGAGAAACCACTATCTTTTTGTATAACAGAGGATGTGCTCACTTTATACCATCCTGGTATAAAGGAATTAGCAGGTGGAATTGAATCTAGCAGTGGTGGATAAGTCTTGTCACAGAGGTACATTCAAAACACTGAGTAACATGTGGCAAACACCTTTTGTGGGATGTGTGGCTCTCCGTTATCATGTGTGGGGCTTGATTTCATCAAAATGGCTTCACGTTTCAATGGATGCACGACAATTCATGTAGGCATTTTTTCTTGGAAGAACATTTTGAAAATGTGGTTGATTCCACATAATACAGATCCCTAGAAACCACCTGGCCTCTTTTCAAATGATAGAAGGCTTGCTAGTTCTCATTTTAGAGAAAGTCAGATGCTCATTTTTTGGGGCTTAAAGCCATAGGTTTTCCACCATTTGCCCCCAAAAAATCCTTCTATTCTGATAACAATGGAACTGCAGGAGAAAGACCTCAGTTCTGATGCCATGTCTGGGTGTAGGAAAACTAGACAAATGGTGTGGGCAATGAAAGATTCATGGGTCGGATATCCTGTGTGCCTATGCTATACCTTTGGAAAGCCGTGCTTCTTGTTGCAGCATAGAGTCTCTGCAACATTGCAAAGCTCCTGCTAGCAGTTTCATGAGCAATGACAGTCCAAGAGTGCAGGAATGAGTACTTAAAATTTGTTCTGTAATTGATTTTGAAATTGTCAGAAATGACACAAAACTGTTTCAGTTTAGATACCAAATATTTTTCAAATTAAAGTCTGCCTTAAATTGAATTGCATTTTTCTTGGGTAGCCACCAATGTACTGATAATTAGTCAATTTTGATACCTATATTATTGAGGTTTTGCAGACAATTAACTTCTATTTTGGCCTCTTTTGAAGCAAGCAAAGAAGCAAACAAAATTAAAATCAAACTTCTACGAAAACAGTAAAGTATTTGTTAATAAGGGATTAGATTTGCGCTTCAGTTCTAAACTGTTACCAGTGACTTATTATTCATGCTGGATCCAGTGGCCTCAGTGCAGCAGTCTTCTGAAGTTAGTGGGATGAACTAAAGTCTGGTTTTAATTTCATATATTCTGATTTCTTTTCTTGTTTTTATTCGTGCAGTTCCGCTTTGGTGGAGATGGTGAGAAGGGTCCAACAATCTCAGCTCAGGAAGCTCAAGCACAAGCTATTCTTCAGCAAGCTAGGGTGAGCACAAGGAGTCTACAAACAAAACTGCTGCAAGGGTACAGCTCCAAAACAGTTCCATTTTATATCATGCAGGTTGTGAAGTAAAGATCTTGAAGCATCATCTCATTGGAGTAGTCATCCTTATTGACAACTGGCTCAATGATGCAAGCTATTCGCTAATGCATTATGAAATTGTATTTATATGGAATTTGTATGCTGGCTGGTAACTTTTTCTTGAAAACTGGTGTTTTGTTCTGTTTGTTTTCTCAGATTGCTATGAGAGGTCCACCTGGTCCCATGGGACTCACTGGAAGACCAGGTCCTGTGGTATGTAAACAGAACAAGGGCACAGGTTTAAGAACACAGTAATGCAAGTCCATGGATCTCATTCTGGCCTTGCCTACACCTCTGTATTTGTACTTACTTTATTTGAAAAGAAACTGATATAATTAAAGCCATGGTTTATATTCTTATTCAAGGTCTACAATGCATCCTGAATACTGAATCAGTTTTAATGGTAAATTTTGGTTTGTTTGGATAAAGCACATTGGTAGGTTTACAAAACCAGTGAATAGTTTTACATAAGTAATTACACATGCCTCTACAGTCAGTAATATGTAATAATGTTTATAAAATTTCTTGTGGTAAATATGAAACTCCACAGAAGGAGATACTGAAGCAAGAGTGTGCAGAATGACTGTGGCTCACTATTTAAGCTGAATCTGCAGAGTTGAGAGTCATTCCTATAAAGAGCCACACAGATTTGTACTTTTTTTACTTCAGTCATGAATTTGGCTTGACTGTTAATACCAAATGATCTTGAAAGTGGCCCTGTGGATGTTGAAAAAGCTTAATATTTGTACAAAATCTATACATGGAACACAAGAGTTTTTCTGCTTACGTGCAAAACAACTTTTTGATCACAAATAGGTTTGCCTCTGTAATCCCTACAAACACTTTAAAAAGACAATACTCAAAATGAAAGAATAAAACCAGGTAGGAACCTCAGCAAGCCAAAGCCACTTGATGAATCTTGCAATTGCAATTTCCTCATTCAGGAAATGGATACTTTTCAGACTCAATAGTCCACTAAATCGGGTAATTTAGCATTTACTAGATTTCAATAAGCTAGTATAAAGCATCTGTACCATGATATAAAATAACAAATGCTGCAGCCAAGATCATAAGCTTTGTCAAAGACCAGTCTTTTCTAACTTTCTCCAAGATGATTTTATTTATCCTGTAATGTAGAGTAAAATTCTCTTTTACAGTAAGTACAGCATCCTTATTTGAAAGATCCATTCCATTTAGAAATGGTTATTTTTGTCTGCTGTAATGGCACAGCTAGGTCAGCAAGTATTTGGCCTCTTAAATTTTGATCTATCTCTGCTGTAATTTTTATTTTTATCATCATTATGGTAATGGACACAGTGTTAGCATTTTTCATTACATCAGATAAACACCTAATTGTAAAACACAGACAAGAATACAATTGTGCTATTGAGAAATGAGAACAAGTGACTGGGTAGCCAGGAGAAAACGATGAAGCAAGTTCCTATTGTTTTTTTCTGTGAAGAAAAAGTGACTACAGATATATGCCAGTCAGAACTATTACAGCACACATAGAAGACAGAAACAGAAGTTGCTGGAGGCTACCTGGTTTTCTCCTTGCCTGAGAAAGCAGTAAAATTTTCCTCCAAAGTAGTTTCCTTCCACTCATCCCAGTTGTGGAGATTGGGTCATAACTTATAAGTGGTGAGACTGTAGTATAATACGGTTCCTTTCCTTTCTTTTGCACTTCTTTCCTTCTTTAATGTGATTCTTTAGCCACAGCCCATAGGTGAACGGTAACTATCAACCTTCCAGCCTCCTCTTTTTCCCTCTAATCCTCGCCTTCCTTAATGTACAGTATCTGTTAATTTGAAAGCAGGAGAGGCATATGGACAAAAATGAGTATAGCATCCTATTATTACCAACAGAAAATACTGGCCAGGTTACTGTCCATGTCGTTGTGTATAATTATAGCAACACAGTGCAACAGAAAGGTTGCTTCAGTGGCTCTTGCTACTATTCTCTCCAGTGACCAATTTTGTTAACAAAGAAAACCCAGAGGAACATAAGGCAATTACATACTGTTGAAGGAATATTTGGGGGAGCATAAGGAATACTCTGGATCATGTTCTTCCCTGATCCTAGTTCTCCTCAGTGACCCTTGAAAGCTACAAGACACTAAAACTCTTTTAGGTTGTACTCTCAATTGGTTTGGTAGTGCTTCACCTCATCTTCATATAGGATAAAAAAATTTGTTCCGGATTATGCTATACTCAAAATTGGCCAGTCTTATAAGACCAGTCTGTTTATCTAGGTGAAATCTACTGTTTTCAGGTAAATTTCAGCTAAATATCCCACCAGAATCTCACTTTGCAGAAACTGAAATCACTGGACTTTATTTGTATTTTTAAGCAGACCTATACAAGAGCAAGCTTGTCCTGGAGCAATTTTTCCAAAATAAATAGTTGCTACCAAGCAGAGAATTTGGCTCACAGACTCTGATCATGATTAGGTATGCAATACTTAGAAACAGTTAAACACATTGAGTCTATTTAACAAAGTAGTTCACTATTTACAGCAGTGTATTTAAATCAAGAGATCTGCAGGATAACATTCAGTCTATAAAGACAAAATAACTATAGAAGTGCTGTAAGCCAGGAAAGACCAGTATGATATTGACAGTGGGTTGTATACCTTTAGCTGACACATGACCTGCCCTCATACTCATGCTTTCATGTTTTAAAACCCTTCATGAATTTCTGCCTGCAAAGTTCAACAAATGTATAGTATTAATAGGCATTATGCTTCTAGGCCACCAGGAGGCTCTAGAAATCCAGCTCTTTGATCTGGTGACATTTTTGGCCTATGGTTCCAGAAATAACTAGAGATTCTTGGTCTGTCAATTGTTTGTGTGCCCAGCTTATTTTAAGAATGAAATAGTTGGAGATTTTACTCTTAATGTGAATTATATTTTGTTAAATTAATCTAGTAGCTTGTAAGATACATTTAGAAACATATCAGTTATTAGAAGTCTTAAAACATAGCAATGTCAAAGCCTCAGTCTAGCTTCAACTGAGTCAGGAGTTCAGATGCTTAAATAACATAGGATACAAAATATAAATGTAATCAATTATATTAATTAAAAGCAGAGCTTACATCAGGAAAACCCAAACAGTCACCACCTACCAAAAACCACTGATCTGTCCACTGCCAGTATCAGCTCGGGATCTGATTTCCAGTTTGCTTAGGACTTGATTCAATAATTGCAAGGTCAGTGAGACTCTTTCGACTCCAGGCTGCTAGACTCAGCACTAAGCCAAGCCATGGGACCACTTCTTTCTTTCAGTGATCACTATGGTGAATATAGAAGATTAACAATTTTCCAAGGTCTGCAAGACTAATTTCATATTAAATACATACATTTGGTCATGACCTGTTTCAGAGGTCAGAAATGCAAAAGTTCTTTTGTCCATAATAGTGAACTCCAGCATGTTCCTTCCCTGAGTCTATATTCTGTATGAGCATGTGGAGATTTTTTGTTTTGTTGTGTCTATTTTTGTGAGACTGCCATTAAGAAAACACAAACTAATTTTGACTAGTTCCGCCCCAGATTCCTTGTACAGTATCTTAGCCTAGTTTAGGTCTCTTTATGAGAAGTATTTACTCTGAAAATCAGCATCATCATTTAATGATAGTAAAGAGATGCAGTTATATAGATTTCCTACTTCTTCAGGGCCAGATGTGCAAAGACCTGGATTAAAACATCCCTGAAGTTTATGGCAAGATGAGACAGGGTGTTTTTCATTGACTATATTGATCTTTGGATTGAACTCAGAGACACTGTTATTTTCAGTACAACACAGAAACAGATAAAGTTAAAATAGGCAGCTTTCATTTCTGTTACCTTCCCTACAGCAGATGCACTTCTGTTTGCATTAGTTACGTTTTTACTGTGCTCATATTTAGCTCTCAAGTATTAATAGAGAAGAAAGGTTTACATTTGATCCCATTAAAATTGGTGGGAGTTTTCTTTGGTAATAGATTTTTCGGCCCAGTTTGGCTCTGTGTCCAGACAACGATATATCAGGGTTTATCTGCATATTGAAATGGTGAATTCATACCTCCTAATGAATAGGGGATGGATTGTTTTTTCTCCCTGAAATTAATGTATAGAAATAAAAACTAACTTATTCATTTCATGAGCTTTTTGTATATTTAAGCAACATGTTTTGCTTTTTTTCATCAAGGGTGGACCTGGAGCAGCAGGTGCTAAGGGTGAAAGTGGTGAACCAGGTCCCCAGGTACAATAATATTGCCTGTTATGTTTGAGCATGTTTATCTTTAAGAAAATGCATTCATATAACATAGAATAAATCAATCAATGATATGCTTTCCATGTGCAATTGAAGAAAAAAATACTTTTACAATACTATCCTAATTAAATGCAATAGCCTGATTGTTCATTTTGAAATATGAAAGTAACAATCTTTATTGTCACATGTAGAGTGTCATCACATGGAAACCTGTTTTAATATTGTCACTTCAGGCTCTTTGTTGAATAATCATGTCAGTCTGCAACTGTATGACCTTGGGCTCTGATGTTATCAGATCTCATAAGATGAGAGAGGTTTAATTTAGTCGGTAATTGACGGGGATATTTTCAAGAAAGACATGACATAGCAAGAATAAGTCTTCCGGAATCAGTGCATGCTTCTCAGCTTACTGTTATATCAGCTTTTGTGCAGTTATGTTAGAGATCACTGAAACATACTAAAATCTTTCAGCTTAAACCTAAAGGTAATGGGGTTCTTAAAGAAGTCATGATAGGAGTCTCTGAAACAATAATTTTGCCATATCTCAAGTGGTCTCATGTATTTGCTACATTATTGAGTGCCTGTCTTATAATTTCACATGGATATTTGCAAGAAAAACAAAGCAATTAAGCAAAAAGGCACTCTGAACAGCTTGTGAGTCTTCCAGTTTGCTTACTTAGGTTTTTAGGTTTTGGTTTTGGTTTTTTTTTTCTTGTCCTACTCAGTATTTTTGGATGGCTAGTCTTTACCATTGCTCTTTTAACCTGAAGAAGATGCATTTGGATGGGGGATGAGAAAGCTACCACAGAACCATATGCCCACACATCCGTCAGTGAAAGTTACATGTTTGAAAAGTGGAATTAGGTTTTTCCACCTGGGGTAATTGGTCTCCCTTCAGTTAAAGCTGTGCTGTGTAAAGCTAAGGCAGCATGTGAGCTGTTTGCCAGCACAACTCATGTTTGTGTATGAGTTAGGGATATGAAATAATCTAATATAAAATAATTATTATGTGGCTAAAATAATTCTGGCATGAGAAGAAGAAGGGTTTTCAAACCACAGGACTGAGATCTTCAAAGCCATGAAAAGAATGTAAGAAGCTTTTATGTTAAAAGGACCAATTACACCATATATAGTGCAATCTCATGAAAACTAGTGTTAAAATTGGTAGTGCTGAGGCCAGTTTAGATGCCTGTGTTGTATTAAAACTCACGGGAATTTGGAAACCAGAATCCATCTCCTGGGAAAAAATGCAGCTTTGTGTATAAAAAAAATCTTGTCTCGTTCTTGAGGCGAGATATTTAACTACTTTTTTGCTGGCTTGAATGTGATTCTAAGAATTACACTCTTTAAATTCAGGGTCCTCGTGGTGTTCAAGGTGCCCCGGGTCCAAGTGGAAAACCTGGCAAAAGGGTAGGTAGCATATGGATCAATCCTGCTCTGGTAAATAATTTCTTTTTAAATAGATATAAATATTAACTAATTTCACTGCACTTTCAAATGTTTGCCCCTTTGGATTTTTGCAGGGACGTCCTGGAGCTGATGGTGCCAGAGGAATGCCAGGAGAACCTGGTGCCAAGGTAAATAATAATGAGACCTGAGGCTTTAATTCAGTCTTGGAATGGGCTAGAGAGATTTTATGTAGGTACCACAGTTTCTTCCAGGCCAACCCAAAATTCTTCTCTCAAGTGAAAATACTGAGGTTTCAGATAGCTGGGTCAGATGCAAGAGCTGAGAATGAATCATCCATTTAAAATATGGTAATTAATGGTAATGGCTAGAGGTTTGACCTTGAAGTAATTGATTCTTGGGGCCTGATTCCTATCCCTCTGAGTCAGTTTCTGTTTACAGAGTATTAGTAATAGTAAAGTAAGTTTTGAATCTGCAAAGTGCAGGTAGAATAAAGCTTTTCATTTCAATGTAGACTTCTTTTTATAAATAGCATAATTACAGCACAGTGAAAAAGTTGGTGTGGCATCTTCTCTTGCTTTAATGCATAGAAATAAATTTTGCAAGTTTGGTCTATGCGCTCCCTTCCATGTATGTCATTCAATAATAAAAGTGTACATATAACCAAGGGTAGAAATTATCTTCTAGAGGGAAGGCACCATTTATTCAGAGTAATACAGAATGTAATAGTCATTTACTAAAGCTGCGATTTCTTCTTTCCCAGGGTGACAGAGGATTTGATGGCCTTCCTGGCCTCCCTGGTGACAAAGGTAACAGGGTAAGAAAAATGTGTATTTATACAACAAATTAATACTGTCACAGAAATAGTGCCCTATTCATTAAGAACAGCATTAAGGACTATGGGGGGAAATGCCAGCTTTTCACACTACAGAATAGTATCTGTGTTGTCAGATAATGTATTCCTCACTAAACATTTCAGTAATATCAATCAATAGGCAACAATTCATATATATGTTAATGATATTAAAATATTTTCAGAATTCAGTTCACATCTTCAGCTAGGTTTTGCTCTGATTTTCCTTAGCTAAGGAATTTGCCTGTTGGATTTAAAGTTATTGTTAAAGGAAATAGGAAAAAGAAATTAGCATGAAATTTCTGTGTCAGGAGCAAGACAAATTTTAACCTGCTGAGAAGCTAGCTCAAAAAATGCATTTGAATTGCAAACTGAATTGTTTAGTGAGGCTTATTCCAACAACTGCAGCTTAAAGAAGTATTAGAGTCAGATCAGATAAGTTAGGAAAACTTGAAGTAATATTTAAAACAACTAATGTACTTGCTGCTTATGTCATACCAATCTGTAGGATGAGAGTGGATCTTTCCCTACAAAGTAGAGAAATAATCATAGCAGAGGATTTCTGCTTTAAATTATACCCCTAATGTAGATGCCAGTAACAACATGCTCTACTGAATATGATACCGGCTCTTACTGCTGTGCTGGTAAGTGCTATGTACCATAAAAGAAACAGTGAGGGGGGATGTCAAAAGAACTATTCCCATATGTGCTAAAGCCTGATGACCAAGGGATGATTATAGTTCTTACCCTTCAATGGGTAAGTGCAGTTGGTGCCCTTCCCAGGAAATCTCAACTGTGTCAGGTGCTGGCCCGTAATGTAATTCTTTGTCATAGCATCTAAGGATACTCGTTTGAGTTCTGTTTGCAGTTCGGAAAGAACTCCTGGTGTCATACAGAAATGTCTCAGTCCTCTTCCTTCATCCTCTTTTACTTAAAGAGTGTAAAGCAATCAGCGCGTCACAGAATTGAAATCCAGTGTGATCAGGACGTGACCAGCAGAGGGGGCAAGGCATTAAGCTCTAGCCACTACTTCACTCTGAAGGCTGAGCAGAAATTGGTTCAAAGTCAGGGAATGTGTGTCTCCTTTCCAACATGGAATACTAGCATTGTCTATCTGTGGAACCTTGTGAGTCATAAAGAATTTTTTTTGCAAATATTCTGTTTGTTTCATATTTCCTAAACAAATAAATAAATAAAGCCCCCCTAAAATGGAACAATAAGTTTGGGTTGAAATTTGCAAAACAATAATGAAAATCATGGCTTCTTTTAGTAACTTCTTTCATCCCACTATTTAAAGATCACTGCATTCTTGTGTGCCTATGGAAATCTTCTGTAAAATTGCACACTGTGATCTTTCTGAAAGCAACTCAATTCAAAGCCAGATCAGATAGCTGTAGCTCTTTGGATTCCTATATACTGACAGCATATAATGCAAATATTCAGTTCTCTTTGGTTTGCAATAAAGAGCACAGAATGAAAAACAATAGAAACACTTTTTCTGTTGTAGTTATGTTTCATCTGTAAGAGAATTGATGTTGAAAACCTTTAAGTTGTAGGACGTCATTCAGAATTAGTCATATTTGAACTATGCGTTGCAAATTGGATGTTTCTCTGAGGTTATGCCTCTGTCAAACACAAGTTGTCAGACAGGAATTACTGGATGAGATTTTCTGACTTCAAATGTAGGGGAGATCAGACCACATGGTGTAATATTCCTTTTAGCCTCAATATCTATGACTTTGAACTTTTCTCATTTAGACCTACTAGATGCATAATGCTTCTCCAGTATAAAAGCAAGACACTATATGCTAGAAGAAAAGGTCTAAGTAAGAAGAAATTCAGATTTTAACAGAACATTTGAAGGAAAGAATTAGAGATTGAAGAAGTGAGAGTGCTGATAATGATAAGAAGTTTTGTTTTTACTGCACAGCAATATCAGGACACTGAATGCAAGCTCCTAGTCTAACCCTAAGAGCCATGTGATTGCAAGGCAAGAAAGGTAGCCCTTGAGGGGATGAATTATTTCAGTATTTGAAAGCTCAAGTCAGTCTTCACCTGGTTATTAATTGGAATCTAGAGCACAGATCATGTGCCTCATGTGTCATCTTTCAGCATTTAGCATGTAGAAAAACACATGCTCTACCAGCAGATCACATTGAGTAGTTCCAAAACTTAGCAAAATACAGAAACTCCTGTATTAATTCATCTTACGGATATAGAAGTGCAGTTCAAAGAATTTCATTCCATCCCATGCCAACTCCAACTGACGGAGGACAGAAAGCAGTACAATAAAATCCTGACATCTGTAATCTTAGATAGCTCTGATGTAAGAAAGCAAGTTACCTAAAATTCCCTAGAAAAGTTTGAAAGAGTAAAGAATGGAGGCATCAAAGAGTGACTCCATATTTCTCTGCTGGGATCCACAGCAGTGGTCAGGCTCCTTGGAAACACTGATAAAATTAAGGAAAACAGCATGAATACTTGGTTGTTGTCCAATGCCAGAAGGAAGTCACAGTCTAAAAACCTGCTGCCCAGACAGAGGTCAGTCAGTGGTGTTTGAGCTATGAAGCACACTAGTTCTCTTTAGAAATAGGGAAAGAAAAATAAATCCTAAAAGTATGGTCCAGATTCTACTGAGGCTCTGCATATATAGACTTGAAAAGCCCCAACCTCTGAGGGGAAGTGTGGAAATCTGGCTGCCATCCAAAGCCTCAGACAAATCAGTCCCCAGGCTCTCAATGACTGGAGCCAGGGTGCGTGGTTCTGAAAGGGGGTTAGTGATCTTCACTGTGTATATTCCAGGGCCCAGCAAATGGTTTATTAACATCTGACCCATGTACACATGCCTTATTTTACTAGCAGTAATATCTTGTGTAGGGAGAGAGGGAAGGTGTCAGTGAGACAAAGGAAAATGTGGGAAATGCTGCCTTTTATAGCAATAGTTTGTGGATGTTCTGAGGCCAAGAATAGTTGCAGAGTAAAAATTTATGAACACAAACAGTTCATTATTTCAAATGTTCATTTGTTTTTATCCTAACGTAATAGAAGACTTTACCAATGACTGTAATCTGCAGATTTGTATCATTGTGTCAAGACATGTTTTAACACATCAGACTTCAGTTAACACATTTGTTTTCATTTTCCTTCCCATCCATTATTGTTTCCAGCAACAATATAATGTTTTAATAACTTTCCTTATTCTACAGGGAGACCGTGGCCCACAGGGACCTCCTGGCTTACCTGGTGAAGATGGGTCAAGAGTGAGTTGCTATTTACACAGTAAAATCTATAGTGAATCCTCATGTAACGGGAATATGTTCATGACACTTGTTCTTTTTTCCTAAAACTTCTATTCCTCTTGTACAAAAACAGGGAGAAGATGGGGAAGTTGGGCCAAGAGGTCTCCCAGGTGAAGCTGTAAGCAGTGCTTTCTTTTTCTTCTGTTTCTGTTACAAGCAAAAATCACCCTCAGATTTTTTTCCTTTCTATTGAACTGTTCTGAATTCCAGGTATAAAAATTACTCTATGTGTGTGTATATAGACAATATTGATTCTGGCTAGAAAGCAAACAAATTAACTGTTTTGTTAGGGGTGAAACACTACTTAGAGGATTAGAATTAAGTCAGGGATATATCCAGCAAAGTGTACACAACTTCCAGAATTGCAAAGGCTATTTCTTATGCTATTGTGTAAAATCAGTCACTGCAGTCCCTGATACATGAGAGTATAACCAAGCCCATGTTGCTTTGAAAATGTTTTCCAAACACCTATTTATTAGAAAATATGACCTGGCTTCTTCTCTTTTTTCACACTACTGTGCTTCATTGTTTATTTTTACAAATGTTTCACATACAGAATTTCCACTGCTGTCAGTTGGAATGCTGCAGGTGCTGTCACTGCAGAGCAGAGTTCTGCATTGCAGGCAAGAAGTCAAGCCTCAGAAAGGGGATTTTTACCCTAAATGTATGATATATTGCTGCCTGCTTACAAAATAGGAAGCTGCTACAGAGTACATGTTAGTGTTTTGTGACTGTATCATACATGAGGAGATTGGTGACTTGGTCCTGCCTACTTTTGCAGCATGACACGAACAATGACACAAATGATGAAAACTAATATCCTTTTTCATAGTATAAGGACAAAATATTATGTTGTAGACCAAATCTTGATCACCTTATTTAGGAGAAGAGCCTTTGGTCTTTTGTGGGATTTTTTAAGGGTAAGAGAGACAAATTGATTTTGGTTTCCAGAATGCCTTGCATTTATTATTATAAAATCATTGGTAATTTAAAATTATTTATTTGGTCTTTACTAGAGAGAAAAGCACTGTTTTACACTTAGAATAGTAGTATAGAGTATGACAGACCAGCGGATTTTCTGAAGACAGGAATACAAGTATGTATGCTACTCTTTAGGTCAGACCTTCAGGCCAATACACAGCTGCAACTTCAGTGGAAGATGCTGCGCCAATGTTCTGCATCAGCAAATATAAATAGTTATCTCATACCTGTCTCTGAAGTGACCACACAGTGGCTAAATCAAAGCTTGCCCTTCCACTGACAGCCTGTTCAGACATATGGTGGCCTTCAGGAGAATCTGCTATCAGTTAATTTTTTCCTTTCTTTCTTTCTCCCTCAACCCCCATACTGCCTTCTCCTCATCTTTCCTACTCCTTGTGGTATTCCTTGCCCAGTCCTGTTCCTGGGCCTCTCTTGTTCAGAAAAAATCATACAGCTCTTAGTAAGTGTTTCTTGTCTTACAGGGTCCACGGGGATTACTGGGTCCCAGGGGTACACCTGGTCCCCCTGGACAACCTGTACGTATGAACTGTTTTATATTTGCAGTTTCCCGAAGGAAAATGGAAGTGCACTGAAAGTCGTTCATGTTTATATTGTTTGTTGTAGGGCATTGCAGGTGTTGATGGACCTTCAGGCCCAAAAGGAAACATGGTGAGTAAGCTGGAAATTAAAAAGAGAGTGGATTCTAAGAATCCTTTCCACATTCTCTCGTCCCTGCCACTATGCCATCCTTTCCATTTAATTAAATTTTTCTGTCAAAATATTCAGATTTATAATGTTTTTACATAGAAAAGAGAAGCCAAATCATGCTTTCTCTCAAATTCTTTTAGCACCATAGACTCCAGTGCTTAGATTTTATGTGTGGGTTGTTATTCTCTATTAAAGAAAAGGCCATGATATTCATTAGCATGAAAAAAATATTATACTGGATAGAAAGTTTGTGGTAGACTTTAAAGAGGGAGGAACAAAGCTGAGTTTGTATTCCTTTTAGTCATTACAACAAAGATTTGTAGTGCAGAAATGCAAATCTAATGCTTTGGTATTTTTTTGCATGGTAGGGTCCTCAAGGGGAACCAGGACCTCCTGGTCAGCAAGGAATTCCAGGTCCACAAGTAAGTGTAAAATAACTCTCAAGAAATACGATGCGATGTGCAGCAAATGTTTAATAAATGGAAATCACTAAAAGGTTAGCTTTTTCTGTGCGAAACTGGTAAAGCTTCAAGGATTTTATAAATAATGCTACAAATGTGCTGAGGGCAGTGGGAGCAGAGTTTTCAAGTAAGCTTTCAGGGGGATTTTTCATTCAGGAGAAAAATGACTCATTCAGTGTTCCTGGAATGCAGCAGGAACGGCCACACCTGGAGGAGGGTTCTGAATAGGATCTTGTTACAGACCTACTGCCAAAATAGTGGCTTGTGCAAAGGGCTTACGCAAAACTCCTGATCTAACTTGCAAGGAGGGAAAAAAAGCCACCTATGTTTGCCAGTGTGTTTAAACAGATTAATGAGGGGCCTTGAGTAGGGTGAATGTATGTATATTGTTCTCCTTGGTTTCTCACACTGGTTTCTTTTTAATAGGGGCTTCCTGGTCCACAAGGTCCTATTGGACCTCCTGGTGAAAAAGTAAGTGACAGCATTATTCTGGTATTTCACAGTCAGTTCTGTGCAACAGCCTCGCTCATGTGCTTAGTGGCTCTGCTATGTTTTAAAGACTAGTAACTGATCTGAAAATTAGTAGATCTTCTAGAAATCATCAAGTAAATAACCAACAGAGGCCTGGCTTTCCTCTCATGTACACTTTTTCACAAGCATCATTTCCTCCCTTTATTTTGAATTAATTTTCTGTTGTTAGCTTCAGAATCCTATCGACAATACTAAACAGTGTGTACTTGTATGCTAATTAATTTCACAGCAAGCTATGAAAATTCTTTTTATTAATCTCTTTTTTTATAACAAAGTTTCAAAAATGTCACTATTGAATTTTACACTAATTTTGCTTTTCTCCCGTATTTGCTAAATTCCTACTCTATTGATTCTTCTTTAATTTTACTCCTCTTCGCTGTTTAGTGTACAGTTTATGAGAAATTGAAGGAGGTTTTAGGAAACAATATACATAGTTTTTTATCTGCCTGTGTGCCTAAGTATTATTCTAGCAAAATGGGCTATGTCCACAATACACGCATTCCAGAGGCTTTCACAAAGATGTACCAAGCCTTTCAACCATGAACACTGGAGTTCTGTAACCTGAACTCTTTGCCTTTTGGTCTTGTTGGTAACTTTCATATGGTGAATACTTTTATTCCTGAAATTCTAAATAATAGCTAATTGTGTACACTGGAGAATAATTCCTGACCTTGTGTTGTGTGTGTGCACGTTCATAGGGTAATTTCTGAAGACTGTTCTTAGGCAAGCATCTCATTGAAAGGTGTGAGGGACTTATATTGGCTAAAGATTGTAAGAACTGGCCTTGCACTTACGTATGATACGATAATATCTTTCTGGGTTTAATTTTTTATATTTTTTATTTATGCCTGCTAGCCATATCAAGGGATTTATGTATAACTACATTTTATATCCTTAGGTCTTAGAGTTAAATGTATTGAATATGGGTGGGTGGGGTTTTTTCCTCATTTTCTTTTTATTTTTTTAATTATTATTTTTCTTATAGCTAGTCTACACCTGGGGTGGGTTCACCAGTTGTTTTAAAATGCTAAAAAGATTTAAGGTAGTTTGCTGGTTTAGGGCATACCAGTCCTCTGCAAGGATGATCCTCCATCATCCTAGCAAATGATAGAATGTTCACTCGTGTTCTTAAGATGTGTCTCTCTTCATGCCTTTAGGGACCTCAAGGCAAGCCTGGCCTTCCTGGCCTTCCTGGTTCTGATGGGCCTCCTGTAAGTACCCAAATATTCCATCCCTTGAATGCTGAAAAACTTCTACTAGGTAAAAGTATATAAGTCATATTGTATTAGACACACTGAAAAAATTTTGGGATGTCAATGAGACCAAAACATGAATAGTGTTAGTAACAGGCTACATGTTGGGTGGGACCACATGCTTGGCAAAACTAGAGATTTCCTATGCTCCTGTAATAAGACTGACAAGTGCAAATAGGAAAAGGATTCCTGAGTGATTCTCATAAACAATAATCTTCTATTAACCTTTAGTTTCATTAAATTGCCTTTAAATTTTGCAGCATTTTAGTGTAAATTTTGTAAGAAAGAAAAACAGTGGATCAGTTAATGTTTTGAGCACTGAAGGATTAACAACACTGATATGGAACAAAGACATAAATGTATTTTGTTTTAAAAATGAGTCACAGTTTAAAATAAAGATATAGAACATTAAAACTAGATAAGTCTTCTCTTGGGTTCTGCAATAAATTCCACAATCTTTTAAGTAATTTTAGGAATGTCTTCATGTTGTAATATTAATCACTCTACTTGTTTCAAAATCAAATTTGAGAGTGTATTGCATTAAAAACCTCTTACTGCCAACATATTAACTAAACAAAAGGGTTGATCAGGGTATTCCTGAAAACATTGACATTAACTATTGTCCAGCTTTTCCTTTGTTATGTAAAAGAAATCAGTATTGAAAGGAAAATCTTTCCTCAAAATTCTGTGCATGCGTTATAATACAGAATAAGGGTGACCTGAAATTCAAGTGTTTAAATAATTGAGGTTTTATTATAAAATGTCACTACTGAAAAATGAGTATTTTCCCAATCAAATACATTTCTCTTACATTAGGGTCATCCTGGCAAAGAGGGTCAGTCTGGAGATAAAGGTGCATTGGTGAGTTTTAAAACTTCTCTGTTTTTTTACATAGCTTTCAAGAAAACTTTTGGGAGTTTTTCAGATTTATGCCACATTTGTTGTTCCAAGAACTGATCAGAAAGATAATAGAACACCCATTACACATTCAAAGCATCTGTGTGCAGACAAACATATTTATTATATTCTAAATATTATAGAGATTCTAAACAATATAGATTACTCTTTTAAAGTAAAACTGATTGTGGATTTGACAAAATGGCAATCAGTAAAAATTGCATACATTTAGTATAAATAACTTGCAAATGGTTTAAGTAAATTTACAATTCCATTGTATAGAGTACCCACTAGGGTTCTTCAGAACCTTGTTTTGTGAAGATTTACAAATGCATGCATATACATTGTATTTTTAAGTTGTTCAAGTCAGTGGCAGTGAAAAATAATTTCTTTATTTCTTCATTAAGCAGTGAAAGGTCTTGGGGATCTTTAAAGCATCCTGCTTGCTCAATATTGACCCTTATTTATCCAGAATAGCATCTGAAATCAGTTTCAGTTGCAGAACCCATTTCAGTGGCAATACTAAAAGGTTGTATTCTCGATAAACAGGATGAAAGAATGAATAGGACATTTCAGAAAGTACAATTTCACTGACCCAAGCATATTGCTATTTATCCCAAAATGTAATGTTAGAGGCTTGTAGACTTTATCCTGATTTTTTAAGAAAATAATGCTTACACAGGGCACTTATATTTTAAAAGTACAGGTGTGTGACCATCTGTCAGTTGTTCCTTACGTCTTTTCAATTTAATGATTGATTTCAGCCAAATTTGATAGAAAATGTTATTTCTAAGACATGTTAACAGTCTGAAGGTTTTGTGAAAAGACACTGTTAGAAAGGGGAAAAATACCTTATCAATGGCCCCATTAGGGAAAGATTTTGTTATCTGTCCATCTGAGGCATCGGGGAATCAACAAAACAGCTCAGCCTCAGACCCGGATATGTGTTTCCAGGCTTCCTTGCTTCTGCTCTTTACAGAACTCAGTTTCTTTAGACAGTGCCATCAGATTGTATAATATTGAAGTTGAGCAACTTTGAAATGCTGACCAAACTGTCAATAACAGGATCCAGATACCTGTCAGTATTGATAGCACCTTGAGCCTTTTAGCTTTCAGGTTTGGAATCTCTTCTTTTTTCTTTTTTTTTCTTTCTCTCTCTTTTTTTTTTTTGTTTGGTTTTTTTTTTTTTTTTTTTAATCTTTTAGTTATTATGATCTCTACTTTTGACTTGTATCATCATCAGAATTAACATACAAATTTTCTCTAGGAAGACACCACTGGTTTCTAATTGGTGTCTTTTGGGGTTTTTGTTTGTTTTTTTGTTTGTTACATTTTCCAATTACCATTGTTTCAAATAATTTGCATTATGGATAGATGTCTCCCAAATATACAGGTTGAACCAAGTTCATAATTCTATTAATAGTTTTATAGTGACATTGAAGGATGCTTTGTGATGACTTGACTTTTCTTAGTGGCAGGCAGTCCAGTGTTATTTTGGTGTCTCACACCAGACTGCTGCATTATAGTGAAAGAACAAGGATTAGACTCAGAAAAGAACTGCTTGCTAATCAAGTACTGTACAAACAAAGGTTCTTTACTCCAATATCTTTTAGGGGCCTCCAGGTCCTCAAGGTCCAATTGGCTATCCAGGTCCTCGTGGTGTAAAGGTAAGATTTAATTGATGGATTCCTCTCCTGACCCCTTTTTGAATATGTACATGTGGGTAATTCTTCATATTCTTTCTTTAGGGAGCTGATGGTGTCCGTGGTCTCAAGGGATCCAAAGGTGAAAAGGTAAATCTGACTGCATTTAATTCCTTTCCCTTTTTCTGTGTTCCTTATTTCACTTATTCTGTCTCCTTCACTGAAGTGTGTTTTCTCTTTCGGCAATGGGTTTATTTTTGCCTTACCCTAAGGACATACCAAGCCCAATTCATAAATTACTGACCTCCACGGTTATTTACACTGGTACAAAATGAATATAAACCCTTCAGTTGTTAGAATGGTCTTGGGCCCCCTTTGGACCGGTTTTGTCTTGCAATCTGTCTCAGCTACTGATTGGAGAGAAGATAAAACTTTTGTGGGCCCAAGAATGCAAAACGCAAACTTATTTTTTGAAGTGAGGTTGAAATAGAAAGCCTTTCTTGTTTGTTTGTTTCAGTAACATGGAACATGGTATCACTCTTTCCTGACTTTATTGACAGTCCAAATATTACCCAGATTCTAAGTGAGCAATATCACTTCAACGTATTAAAAATCCTAAGAGCATTGTAGTAAAACATTTTACTATGTGCTTATTCATCACAAAGACCTTCGTTCTCAGGATATAACTAAGCATCAGGTAGAAATGCAGTCAATGGTCTTTGTGTGGATATTGGAACAGTAGTTATATCAGGAGTTAGTCTAAGAAAGAGGGAACCAAAAGTTGATCAGCTATACTAGAGCAAGTTGTGAACAGCTCCACTGAAAAACTCTGGAGATTTTGGCTTGTATCTGACTAATTCATACAGGTGTAAATTAAATTTGTCTGAGTGCTGTCTCCTTGTATTTCAGCATGGGCACCTACTAAAATGCTTGAAGTAAATTCTCTGCCAGAATTTGCTAGGCAGCAGATAAGTAATTCTCATTAGGAGTAACAATAATGTGTACCTGTATATGGATGCAATCTTAATGTTCATTGGTTTTTCTGCTTTCTTTTGATCAGGTCAGCCAGTAAGAATAGGCAGGGCTGAGTATTGCCAGATATCAAACTATAGAGTGACTACTTCTTGTTTTAGTTGGTGAACATACATCTTTTTGTTGTTGCTAAGATATCACAACCAGCCAACTTTTTGATTCCTGCCATGATACTATTAAGACACTAGTTCAAAAGAAAAAATAATTAAAATGGAAGTTCTGGTATCAAAAAGAATAACACTGAATAGTTTGCCACCGACCTTATTAAAAAGAGTGATAATCAAAAAGCGTAGGAGTTAAGAAAGGACTTTGCAATATAATTCCTGATAAAACAGAATAATTTTGTTTTCTCTATCTTTACACAGGTTTTAAACAGCTTTAAACAGCTGTTTTAAGGAACTTTCAAACTAAAAAGTAATTTTCTGTAGTGCAGTGATAATTCTCTAAATTATCACTGATATTTCTCTAAAATAGCAATCGCTGTATTAGATTTTCTGGTGTCTGAAGTTGTTGCTTTATCTGTGCAAAACATCCTCTCTATTACTAGAAGTCTTCATATGCACTTCTGCCTTTTTTAGGGTGAAGATGGCTTTCCGGGATTTAAAGGTGACATGGGCCTTAAAGGAGACCGGGTAAGCGTTTATTCATAGCCCGTATGTTCTTAAATATTTTATGTGGTGTTATTTTGGAAGGACCACTGAAGTGAACAAATAAATTTACACCAAAAATAAAAGCTAGTAGCTTAAATTATTATTATTCCCTGTGCATGCACAGATTTGAGTCAGAGATTTGGTTCTTGTGAGTCAACAATGGCACAGTTATAAAGAGGAGAATGTCAGTCTTGCATATCCTTTTCACTAAACCTCTTCTTAGGGAATCTCTTTTTCCAGATACCAGGATCTCCAGTATTTGCCTGAGGAAAATTAATCTGTCCAGGATAAAGATGTTTCCATTCCAACCTAGTATCTTGCAAATTTCTGCCAAAATGTTGTTTATCCCGATAGGCACTTACTTCCTTTCACAGGAATTATTGTGGAGGTTCTAAAAAAACTTTTCACAAGAAACTCATGGCCTGTATCTGTTGTCTGTATATATAAATAACTGTGAAGATGGTACCCACATAAGAACCTACATGCAGACACTTTTCATCTATGGACTGTCAGGGTGCCTTCACAAGAATTTAAGGAAAGAAAAATAAGAATATGCAGTTTCCAAATGCATCTCTCTTCAGGCAAATCATGTGGGCTATTACAGTTGTGATAGTAATATTCAGTGTCTAATTTATTTGTATTTACATTTATATAATGAACATAAGCAGTGGTATTTTCCTAACTGGAAATCAGACGTGGCTTTGTGCAACCCGATGTCCCTGCTCATTGCAGTGGGGCTGGACCAGGTGACCTTTAAATGTCCCTTCCAACCGAAACCATTCTATGATTCTGATCTCTGTTTACATTCACTGAAAACTTATTTTCAAGTAATTGTAGGTAGTCTCTCTAATATATGCACAAAGGCAATTGTTCCATAATTATGAGGTGGTGTGTTTTAGGGAGAAATTGGTCAGCCGGGTCCACGAGGAGAAGATGGTCCAGAAGGTCCGAAAGGTCGAGCAGGTCCATCTGGGGACCCCGGTGCTGCTGGTCCAGCTGGAGAAAAGGTCAGTAGCCAGATATCAACATGGTGACATGAAACACAGGAGAGAACAAGCACAAAGATAAGTACAAACCTCTGTAGAATCCTGACCTCAACAAAAATCACTTGAGATCGATATAGAGAAGGAAAGGAGGCTGAGGAATGTGTGTGCAGGTATCATATTTCACTGGGTGACAGCATCAGAAAAGAAAGCTGATTTCAGCAGTGCCATTTTGGGTAGCTGGGAAAGAATTATAAAATAAAACAAAAATGATGGTTCAGAAATGTGGATACTGTATTTCACTCAAGTGAAAAGATGCTGATGAAAATATTTGTCTTTAATTTTTTCATTAACTGTGTCTTCAATGCTAGTTCTGTTTGACAAGATAAGGACAGAAGGTGCATTTTACATTTCTTTCTCAGTTTTGATGTCTCTGAAATAGGAACATTTAGTATTTTCAATACTAAAACATACTTTCAAGCTTATTCAAATTACTCAACTTAAATATAGGTTCATGTTTTCAAGCATTTCTTCTTCACTATAACATATATGGGAATCTCAGAGTCTCCCAAGTCCAGAATCTGAAGCCCTAAATATTAGAAGACAAGTTAAAAAATTATTGGTGTTGAAAGCACTGGTAGCTGGGCTTGGAATTTCAGACCCAAAGTTTTCCCTGTTCTGCAAATATGTATACCTTTTCTTGCCCATTGAAAATCAAACATATTGTGTGGATATTGTGTGGATACCTGGCCAGAACGGAATGGGTCAGAGACTAATTCTATGATGTTAGTCCCGTGATATTTATTTAATATATATTTTATATATATTATATTTATTTTAGCACAAAGACTAGAATAGTCTTTGTGAACTCTTAGATCTCTCCACAATATTAGGGAAGACCAGTTATCAATGTCCTATTCCCTTGTTATTCCTCTGACTTCTTCAATGCAAAGGTTCCATAGAAATGAAAGTACCAGAGTAGTCTTTTATTCTCTACATTCAACTGATCCCACGATAAGAAAACTCCTTCCCAAGTAGGTCCAGGGCTGGATTAGTTTAGTAATGGAAATAACAAATATGGTGCCAAAAAAATGAGGAACATACCAGAAAAGAGCTGATGATCAAAACCCATCCATATTCACATTCAAAGCTTATGCAACTGGCCTTGCTTAATCATAAAATCAGGGACAAATTTTTCACTGAATTTGGCAAGAGTTTGTTGCACTGTCATGCTACAAACCATTTCAACCGTAGTCATGTGTGCAGCTTGTTTCAGTGTGGCACATAACTGGCAGCATTAGAGTTATCTTCATAACTCAAATAATTCTTCTTTACTAATGTCTCAGCCAGACACATGCACTTACATTAATATGATAATACACAACATCTCCACGTGTGTGCTGCATTTTTTAGGAGCAGACGTTTATTTTAGCAAATTTCCTTTCCCATACAGGTCTCTCCTTCCTCTTTTCATTATCTAAGGTTATTACAGAGTACCATATTATACTTTATAATCATATCTTTTCTATTGAGATCTTCTCCAAAATGTGATAGTCTGGAACACAGGCAAATAGACACATTCTTTCCCAGAGTTCCCATCTTTCAAAAACTGAAACTGCTTTCCCTGGCCTTTGACAGCAGCAGGCCATCACTCATCCTCTAGAGGTCTGAAGAGACTGACTCAATGGGTAGGGTACTTATTTCTAGAATAGTTAATGTCAGTGTTGATAAGACTGCTTATCCTGTTCTTTCTGAACATAGCAAGTTGGTAACATTTGTTGACAAATTTATTGTTAGCAAATAGTCAGTGGGGTATGATTTGTCATAGTCTCAAACAGTTTAGAACTATTCAAGAAAAAAAAGATTCTTCAAATGTCTATTCATGAAAGATCTGGGGAAAAAAAGCAACCATCACACAGTAAAAATTTAAAAAGGTTTCTTTTCACTTAGACCTATTAACACCCTTATTTCTTAAAGAATATTACTAGTTTAATGACCACAGCTTCACATCACTACACAGCACTTCATGGGGAAAAAAACAAAAGAAGACACAGAGGTATTGGCTTTGCAGAACTCATTCATTGGAGTGAGACTTTTTATTTAAGTTTGGGGAACTGAGCCCACTGTTGATTAATAGTAAAAATGAGAAGTTGGTTTAATTGAATATTATATTCCGTGAAGTATCATCACTCTAAGTTGTGGAGAAAATACGTTCTTATAGAAGTTTGCTGAACCACTAAGAAGGATAAAATAACATTTAACAATGCCTTCTTATTGCAGGGTAAGCTTGGTGTACCCGGATTGCCAGGGTATCCAGGAAGACAAGGTCCAAAGGTGAGCTGTGGATCGTGTGCTTTGACATTAGTCACAAAGGCAGTTATTTTATTTGTGTGTTTGAAGAATCAGGGTGTGGGCATCAAAGCAAGAACCATTTTTCATATTTTCTTTCTTGACAATCATGTTCTGAAGTAAAATCTTCAAAAACATGGGATTCCTTAAAGCAGGCTCATTAAGGAGCATTATATTTCCTCTTCTTAACTCTACTGCCTTCAAACCTTTGCCACCCAATCCTGAGTTGTTTTTGTGCGAGCATCAGACTGCCGTGCACTAAACAATTTGAAAATGAAGGAACTGCTGGTATGCTTGAAAGAGAATGGGCACTGATAGTGATGGGAATTTTCCATGTGATACAAGGATTCCATTTGTGTCATTACTGCTTCTTCCATAGAATAAGCCGTATATATTTCAAACATATAATTTACAGTTTTCATCATGTTGTCCTTTTGCTCCTGTTAAGACAAACATGACAAGACCCAAATCCTTAGTTGATTTATGTGCCCACATCTATTCTTCAGCTATCCTTTATGTTTTGATTGCAATAGAAAACCATGTAAGTGGCTTCTGGTTTAAGTGAAGGTTTATATTTTAAAAACATTTTTATGAAACGTATTTTTAAAAAGGTCATCCTGACACAGCTTTAGGAAATGGGCATGCTAAACTAATTACAAGCTCTCTTTTCTGAGATTAGCAAGAAAGAAAAAAAAAAAAATGGAATAAACCCATATTTTTACAAAGATTCCCAGTGTAGAGAATGCCAGTAGGGACACATCACATTTCCAGACACCCTCAAAGATAACTCATCTGGGGAAATATCACAAATAAAAGTGTCCCTTACCCCTTCTACACAACTGAATAATCAACCTGCAGTAAAATCCTCAACTTTGCTCTACTTTGGGATCTATTTTTATTTTCAAATTTGCAGTTATGATTTTTTAGAAGAAATACAACTTCCTGGCTGGCTAAGCAAAGTGTTTTTCTGACTAGTCTATACTTTGGCCCTTTTCAGTCAAATGAATGAACTATCTGAAGAATGCATATTCATTGAACACTCTGTGTTAGTGAAAAATATCAAAACCATCTATGGAAAGTATTCATGAAAACTTTTCTCCTTGAGAGACATGGGTTTTTTTCTTCTGTTTCTTAACTCAAATGGCTGAGATTTCAGTCACTCCTTGTGTTCCTTTCGAACTGTCTTTTGGAAAGTCTAAGATGAAAGAGGTTCTACATTGTTCAGTTCTAAGAACAAATATGATGTAGTACTTCAAATAAAAGTCAAATGATTCTTTTTTTCAGGAAAGACTTGATCAAGAATTTCTTTACCTTAACTTTTTATCACATTAACATTGAAAATGGATCTCAAGCTGCGTTCACTGTTTGCTCTTCTAATTTCCTGCTTAAATTTCCAAGAAAGAGTAATGACAGCTACAATACATCAACTCACTAGAGACCTGTTTTGAAACTCATTCACAGTCCAGGTCAAATTAACATACAGGAGAGAAAAAAAAGAAGCAGCAGAAAAACATATTAGCTGTCTAAAGCAAATAAGAAATCTTGTCCCAGTATGGTCAAGAGGGTTCATGCCTTTTTGTTGTTGTTGTTACTTCCTTGCTTTTCATTATTTTTCTTCTGAAAATTGTTGTTAAGAGTACTGCCATTATCTGATAATTTTCACTATGTTTGTTTTGCTTCTGTCTAGTCCCTCTTGATTAATATAATTGCATAAAGTACTATAGATATAAGATATTTACAATGAAGTCATGCCTATTAATTTCCAATCATTAGCTTGTTTGTTGTTTTGTTTTTTTTTTTCCCTTGGTCCTTTCAATTATAAAGAACATGCTTGGGCTTTGCAGAGTAGAATTTTCAGAGTTTTATTCACATTTTGAGTTGTAACTGGTGAAGAATTAAAAAGAAAGAACAAAAGAAAAGGAGAAGGAAAAGAAAATAAAATCTCCTTTTCTTCCACCAGTGAATATCAGTTAGGGTATCATTAAAATCAGTGTCAGTGAAGTTGTTCTGTCCCTAAGTCATTAATAGATGACTGTAATGACTGTGAAACAAGATTCATTAAAGGGAAAACATAAGTTACAAAAAGAGAAAAAAAGGAAAAAAAGTACTTGTTGACATTTCAAAGCAGAGCAAGAAGAAATTATGCTTTATGTTATATGCATTTTATTTACCACTAAAATATGAATAGCAAACTGCACACATATAGATGCATTACCACAGCAGGGAATCTGGCCAGCAGTTTTAG
Organism: Nesoenas mayeri; assembly: GCF_963082525.1. NCBI lineage: Eukaryota > Metazoa > Chordata > Aves > Columbiformes > Columbidae > Nesoenas > Nesoenas mayeri. The sequence goes on along the minus strand of NC_137554.1, from coordinate 14,727,246 downwards.
TGGTTGACGAAACCAAACACTGCTTTGATTTTCATCTCCAGTCACTTAAAAGTATATTTTATCAAGTCTATCACCTCTGTGACCCCAAGTTCCTTATGACAAGCTAACACCTTGGCAGGTAACAAGTCTGCTGTCCCTCTGGACCTGTATACCAGAAAAAAGGAAGAAAACAGTATTGTTCGGATTTGACTGGGCAGTTAGCAGAAGGAAAAGGGAGAAAAAAGGAGAAGCAGGAATAATGCCCGGAAGCAGTTTCAAGTCAGATAGTTTCCTCATAAATTCTGCTTCTGAGATGAGCCAATAAGGACATGTACAAATGGCACGTATCAGTTAAATGAAACTGGCCAGTGGTCACCTTACAGTGAATAAAGCACCTGAGGTAATTTACAGTGCAGTAAAGTGAACAGAGGACTGCACCACTGCTTAGATGTAGCAACACCTTTTGAATGAGGTTATTTTGTAAAAGAATTATTAAACTGTGAGGCAACAAGACCTTGTTTGTTCCTCTTCATTATGACACAGTTATTTCTAGGAGGCTGTTACTCATCATTTCTTTCCTACTTTTAAAAATGGTGCAGAATTAATGAATACTTCATTGTCTAATAAGATGAAAATTAATGTCCATTTTATACATTGATTTTTTTTTAATGCATTCTGGACTCAAGGCATTATGGTAAGTTAATTTACAGCTATTCATCAGAGCTGTCACACTTGCAAGTTTGACTCATACAATGTACATAACTTAGGATGTGTGCTTTACATATAAATTAAATGTTGGCTATACTACTGTTTTGCTATTGATATCTTCTGATATTTGAATTGATTTCTCACACAGGGCTCAACTGGTTTCCCAGGATTTCCAGGTGCCAATGGAGAGAAAGGTGCAAGGGTATGAGAATTCATGCTTGCATGACACTTAATTAACTTTTGGAACTCAGTGGTATGGGAAGAGTCTGAAACCTAATGATACAACTTAATATCTAAAGAATGGTAAAACCAGGCTTTTTACACTTAAGATGAACCTCTACAATAATGTAAAACAGGAAAAACTGAGACACTAGCTCTCATTCTTTAAGATATTAATCTAAATATACAGGAACTTGGACACTTTCTCACTACGCATACTACCATAATCATATATTTGAAAAAGTGGAAAGAAGTCACCTTTGCTAAAGCATCTTTTTTTACGGTACAGCTGAGTGAGTTGACAAGGACTGTTTTCCTGTATCCTATTAATTATCCTGCTACCATGCAATTTACCTTTGAGGAAATTCAGTTCGTGTTTCATAAGTATTCTGATTTGCCACAAGTTTTTTTATAGGCTGAGCTTTGAAAATGCAAAATATACCAGACAAGATGAAGAACATGTGCCATTCATTACAAACATTAAAAGGTAGATGTAAAATGACAGCTTTCTCTGCTTTGTTTACTTGAAGCAGGTGAGGGAGAATCTGTTATGCATATTCTTCAAACTGTAAAAATGAAATATAGGTTAGAAATAAGGTCACTCTGCCATTGTCTCTAAAGCTCAATTGAACATAGCAGAACTTGTTAGAAAGATGATGGAATTAAAAGCATGAGTCAGATTTCATAGATGATAGCAACTTAAAGTCAAACTGAAGTAATGTATATCATTCTTAAGAATCCATTTCCATTTCCAGCATGAAAACAACCAGAAATGAATTATTTTAAGATGAAATATATGAACTCTAATTGCATTTGTGTTGCTTATGTATGGTTAAAATTGTTGTTCTATTATTTTAGCTAAGATAAAGATATGTTGTTACAGACAGACACAAGCAATGACACAATATTCAGTTCATCCTTGTTGGGAAAAAAAATACATGATTTCTAATAAAGATATCAGATAAAAAAACAAAGTGATAACATCCAAGAGCAGACTTAAAATGATGAAAATATGATCGTTTTGATCCATTATCAATCCTTCATAAAGCTTTCAATTCGGTTGGCTTACTAACCACATCATCAATACCATCAAACTCCATGTATGCTCAAGCATTATGCTGATCATCAATGAGACAATAACTGCCAGTTTAGTAATGTCAATCATGTATTACTATTAATCTTGCCTAAGGGCATATAATTGTGTTTTATGCTACCACAGTCATTGTCCCTGAAAATTCACAAGCTGCATAGCATTTTAAGAAAACCACAAATTTTTATTTTGATAAGTGAAACAAAATCAATATAAAAACACACTCAAGAAAACCTTCAAGAAAACAGGTGTGTGCATTTAATTGGTTTCCAATAAACACAAGATTTATGCTAAAACATCTCTGCTGTTTTTATGTTGCTGTTGTGTTTACCTCAGATAGTAGAAAGTACCAGTCATCAGATTTCTTTTTCTACCTGAAATATACTCTTGAATTTTAAACTTCTTTACATTAGATTTCACAGCAATACTAATGCAGAGACTAAGGAAAGAAATCTGTTGAGTATGATTAGGAGATATATTGAAAAAAATTAAGGGCTAGTATTCTGGCAAGTTCTGTATCTCTGTGCAAGTGTGCAGAATCCTGGTTAGGTATTACGATCCCTATTTCTGTTACTAAAAAAAAAGGCCCTTTCTTTTCTCTATTAACCTGTGGAGCCATCCATGGGAACCTGGGAACTTTGTCTTCAAGGCTATTATCACATTGGAAATGATGCCAAGCCCTTTAGACTACTGCAGAGGAACCCTGCTTGTTGTGTGCCATCTTCTGTGCTATTTTAACATATTTTAAAATGTTCTAATGCCTATGGCAGAATCTGACTCTGAGGCAAATTTAGCTACAAGTCCCAGTGAATTCAGAAAGATAATACATTTTATCAAGGAACATGATTCTGTAAATTGAAATGCAAAGTAGATACTTAAAGATAAAATAACATCTAAACCTAAGGGAGTTGCACTCTGCCTCCACTTTAGTAAAAAAACTTTATCTTGCAAATACAATGTCTGCTAAGATGATTTCAGTGAACTTTTCTCTACAGGGATTACATGGCAAACCGGGTCCCAGAGGACAGCGAGGACCGACAGTATGTACTTTTGCTTTGCAATTTAGAGGCTTTCCTATATTAATTGCCTCCACTATACTGTGAAGAACTCTTTTTATTAGATTATGGTATCCAATAATTATCATCAAGTGCATGTGTGTTAAATTGACAGGGTCCAAGAGGCTCAAGAGGTCCCAGAGGTCCCACTGGCAAACCGGGTCCAAAGGTAATTCTCAAGCACACTGTACAGATTGGTTGCAGGCTGCTTCTTTTAAATAAAATAAAGGTCTAATCTTTGAACATATTGTCTTACCATTCTAGGGTACTGCAGGCAATGATGGTCCTCCTGGCCCACCAGGTGAAAGGGTATGTGAAAGCTATTTATACATATTGTTTTTCCCATTATGTAGGAGTATGATTTCAGGATGAGAGGGTTGTTTTATTTTTAGCTCTCCCTCCCATGTCTTGGCCATTCTTCGACCAGAGCAACCAGAACTAACAAAATCTGAATTGCAATGATGCTTTTTTGTAGAGTTATGAATGGAGTAGCTGAAGTCTACTTGAAGCTTCTTCCATCTGTAGCTCAGTTTTGTACATATAGGACACAGAGAATGCAAATACACTTTGTATTATATCAGTGCACTTTGTGTATATCCATGCAAATTACAGTTGTATTTACCAGCTTATACTCTTAAGAATGCCCCATCTACTGCAGCTTACTGCTTGTCTATTGGATTTATAGATCACTCAAGCCACCTCCAGAAGCTTCTTTGTTGAAGCAGCTAATTTGTTTTTTTTGTTCTGTTCAGCCAAGAATTCCCTTCAACCTACTCTCTGCATGCTTAAGAAATCCCATTGGGCTTGCTAAAATATTTTTTTCTGCTTGCTATTGCCTTACCAGTCAATACACAGCTGTATGTAGAAAATATAGAAAAACAATATTAATAAGTCAGATTTGTAATAGCAGAATTTGAAAAATAACTCAGTTTAAGTGGATGTGCTCTCTGCCCAAGTATTTTTGCAAAGCTTAAGAAACTTTTCTTTCACAGTAATTTTTCATTAAACTGCTAACCTTTTTCATGTAGAAGATCTATAAATCCTTTCCCAGTACCCAAACCCAAGTCCCAGTGATCTCCAGGAGTCAAACTCTTCAGGAGGGAACTCCTTGTGCATTTTCCCCTGCTCCATAATATCACCTTGTCACAGTATTTCTTTGCTGAATACATGTACACTTTGTGTAACAAAAACAACAGCAACTGTTTCTGTTAAAATGACTAAGCAAACTAAAAAGGGAAAAGGGCTGTAGGATCAGACCACATGGTTTGATTGAGTTGGTTGCTGTAGATAAGGACATCCATAAAACTAATGATAACAAGACCAAGATAACATAGAAATCTCAAATTTTCAGTTTGTGTGTCTGCAGAAAGCAATTAAGGTTAATTTTGTTTGGTTTATCCTTAGTAGCTTTAAGTAGAGTATTAAACATGTATCTGCTGTATACATGTACAGGAATGCATAGGCTTGCGTAGCTAATGTCACATGTTTCTGCCTAAGAAAATAATACCTTTCCTTTTAACAGAAAGCCATTCAAGCATATGCCAAAAAAAAAAAAAATGAATACCAAGTACACTGAAGACAAAAGTTTTAGTTTACTAAAAACCTTTCATACTCATCATTTTAGCTCTTTCATTCCTGAAGCTGAATATTACTTAGCTGTCCAAGAGACTGCTTTGGGGAGCAGGATGGTGGTTCTTGCAGTAAGGAGGGGAAGTAGGATAGAACAGAAGGAAGGTTGAGGACTGGAGGACTAGACTGTAGCCAGTACATATGAAAGGCAACACTCCAAGGGAGGCTGCAGTAAGAAGTTGAAAGTACCTCTACATCAGGTAAAAGACAAGGTACCAGTTGAAACATGGACAGCAGGAATAAGTGGAAAGTTTGGGTGAAACGGGAATGATGCAGCATGTAAGAACACAGGGGCAGGAAGCTGGGATTCAGGAGAGGAATGAGTTAACTAGGATGTTGGATGTAGAGAACTAGGCATAGTCTAAGAAAGGAACTGTACATTATTTTACGCTGAGGAGGAACAACAGAGGCGGACTATCAGAATGTGAATGGCAGACCCTCATGAAGGAGTTTGCTGACAGTTCAAAGAGGTTATGAGGAAGAGAAGCTGTAGGGGGACTAAAAACAGAGAGCAGATTAATCCAGGATGAAGGCATCCCTGGAGAGAAACTGATTAGAGCAAAGAGATGAAGAATCGCAGAGCACCACATCTCATATCACTGGTGTCATATAAGTGTGAGGTATCTATTTGCTTCCCAATAGGAGTGAATGTCAGCCAAAAAATAAAACTGTCATTTCTACTCTGCTGAGTTTATTTCAGGTACCAGACATGTGAATGTTAAATAATGTCTTCTGTAGCTACTGTTAAAATGAAATTTAATTACAAAAAAGCAAGTGTAATTTTGATAACATGCTGTTAGTATTCTAGTGCTTATTCTCACATAATCTGTCAGTCCAGTGGCTTGAAATCTGCAAGACATATTGTGAATAAAAAAAATACGCAAATCTTTCCTTAAAAAGCCTCAATATGTAAGGATCGAAGTACAGTGGGAATTTATGAGAAAGAAGGTGCAACTAACATTAAAACTTTGAGTTGTGCTCTTATAACCTAGTTCCTGAGAAGAGCCAATTTCTTTCACATATTTTATATACAACACATGTTTATAATGTATATAATATATATACTAGCTTTCCTCTATAAAACTGCTCAGATTTTTTGGAAACTTCATGCTTTATTTTATAGCCAGAAGCAATGAGGAAAGGTCATTTGTTCACAGAAACAGCAGAATGAGAAAAAAAGCCACAAACTCTCTTATGGAACATATTTGTGTGTTACGGAGGTTTCAGAAACAACCTTACACCTGTTTTGGAAGAGAAAATACAAACTGACAGATAGTGCAGTAAGATCACAAGTATTTCTTCCTTTGCCTAGCATCTCTTAGTTGACTCAGATTTAGTATCACAGTATAATCAAGGTGTGTCCTGGAATAATATTCACTTAAGGGCAAGTTCTCCAGGCTGGGCCCAAGGGATTCTCTTCCATTGCTTTGCCTTCCACAGGAGGCAGCCGTGCTCTGGAAGTGACCTTGGCTCTAATGAATGAGGCTTATGGAACTCAGAAGCAGTTGGCGCTTTATCAGAGGAGCAAAAGCATAGCGTAATTGGGGAGATGTGGCTTCCTGCTTCAAGTCTCTTGCTTCAAACCAACATTCCTAATATATTTTGACAGATGATTTCTTAGCAAAACTACACATCATGTACCAAGTAGAACAGAATAAAGTCTTGCACTGTAAGACTAGAATGCATGGCTCTGCTGTGGAACCATGTAGAATAAATAAAATTTTTCAGTTTGCTACTTTTTGACTTGGCACACTAAAAACTAATCAGGAAAAATTATTTTAGTAAGCTGACATAGTCCCTTTCAGCATATCAACAATAAATTTTAAAAGTCAGCCTCCATTTTTTTTGGTGACAACTTTGGGAACAGTCATGTGAGCTAGTACTGTTTGTAAATATGTATGAGTTGAGATGTATGTGGACATACATTTAAGTACACATGTACATGTGTACAGTTGTACACATACATACACAACACACTAACTTAAATGATGTCAAGACTGTTGTATTTAGTCCCTGGCAACTCTGGAAAACTTATTCTATTTGGAAGCTTGTGCTGTTGTACTGGCTTGAAATATTGTCATAGTGTAAGAACTGCCAAATACGAATGTTGGACTGAAAGTTAAAAAGACCTCTAGACTATTAATTAATTCCATGTTTTATGCAACATAGTAAACAATTTTTCTTACAGTTGTGTATGCACTGTTTCAGGGGTCAGATGCAGACATATTTTATATAAGTAGTTTTTCCTTTTGCTTACTGTATTCCTGCACAGGCAGTATTGATTGTGGGAAATCCTTTCCATTATCTGTGCATGTGCATTGTTGCTACCAGTACTCATGGCAGTGGAATGAGGCCTTATACTTGTAACCAGACATTATCTACGGAGTTAGTGTATTTTATAATTGAAGTTCATATCTTTTGTAATTGAAGCAAACTTTTCAATCCAATGTCATGGCAGCTAGAGTAAAACTTTACTTGTTTGGTTGCCTTTATACTAGGGACCACAAGGGCCTCAGGGACCTGTTGGATTCCCAGGACCAAAGGGACCTCCAGTAAGTATCTTTATACTTAAATGTGTGCAAAAAAATTGAATGTTATTTTTCATACAATGTTTCTGAAATGATTAGTTGAAGATTTACTTATAGGATGGTTTATGTATAGATTACAAACATGCTTATTGAGCTTTAAGGCTAAGAGAAGAGCTCACATATTCAAAATGGTCATTGCTGCAGCTCATATGACATTCAGCATCATATACTAAACTACAGATTTTCTAGTATGTTGATGCCAATGTCCAAGTGATAGACTGAGTTTAGGCAAAATATTACTTTACTGGTGTATGTTTTCTTTTAACAATTAATTTGTTAAGGAAAAAATTAAGAGGAAGGAGACATTAATTAGTAGCAGAAATGTATAGAGGTAATAGCACATTTGAGCTGCAGCCTGAACTAGTTGTACTGCTCTTCCAGTGTCTTTCTTCTCATGTGGAGCAAGTACAAATGCATCAAACCACCGCTTTTTTCACTCATGCGTTTGTTATTTTTATTTCCAATGTCAAAAACTGAAATTTCATCAAATACACATGCTTCATTTTGTGATAACTGAGTTATTAAGCAAAGAAAAATAGAAGGTAAGTGTTGGGACTTTCCATGATCTCTGAATTTACAGAAATCCATTTTGAACATGCATGCATTTGACAACCTAACAGTTCCTCTCCAAGCAATTGCTAACACAGATCAGGGAGGACACAATGAAAACATATTATTAAAATCATAGTTATCTAATACAGAAACGCTTAAGCTGTACTGAAGATAAGTCTAGAAAAAACCAAAGAGATCAGAGATTCTTACAGCTAATTGCACCCTTTCTTTTCAGAATTAAGGATGGTAAGAAATGTTTTGATTCATGTATGGTATAATTTCAGGGGCCACCTGGAAAAGACGGCTTGCCTGGGCACCCTGGACAGCGGGGTGAGACTGTAAGTAAATGCACTTTACTGTGTTAGTGTTGTAAACTTCCAAAGGTCATGATTTTATAATCAAAAGTAAAGAAACAGAGACAACAGAGAAAAGAGGGAAAGGCTGGTACTAAGAGGTAACATAACTAGTTTTCTTATGGCTGGTAGGTTAGGCATGAGTTTCCATGCTGTAAGAATGAGGGGTTTTTTTGCTGTGTTCCATTAGTAACACCACAATGAGCTTAAACAGTCAATAGAAGTAAAATAAATTAACATTCAGATTTCAGTTTTAAGAATTTAAGATTTGTCAGGCAATTACTGTTTGGTTCTTTTCTTACTGAATGCTATGTAACATAAATAATAACATAATAAAAAGTTCTGTTAAAGGAAAAAGCCAGCACCTTTGGAAAGTAGGATCAGGAATTATTCAACCTGTGAAAAAACCCCTAAATTTGAAAATATAGCGTATGTAATCCCCCTAAGAATCACAATGAGTAAATTCTGGTAGCAAAATGAAAATTTAAAAAAAAAAATTTAACAATTTTCATAGAATTATTTTTAAAAACTCTCTACTTCTGTAGTGCAGAAGCCTTACTCATATCCCACTGAAATAAAGTAAAATTCTTACTCAGATTTTTCAGAGCTAGAGAAAGCCATAAATGAATTTTGAGGTAAATTTTCTCAGCATGTAGAATGTGGTTTGGGTTCCAGCTTCACTGGAAATCTATTAGTGACTGCTGAGTCACTTCCATTGCTGGAAGGGGGAGCACAGAGGTTGGAATAACACATAATTCTGAAAAACTGTATTTTCCGTATTTTCTTCTGCTAGTACTGTAGCATTGTAATGCTTTTCAATGATAGTGGCTTCTTTGTGTGTGAGAGAAATGTTACAAATACTTTGTTCTTTTTCTTTGCCATGATTCAAAGACTAGTCCTGTATACCATAAGAATGAATTTGAATCATTCTTTAGAATGCAGGAAGCTCAAAATTGTTCCTTAGTCTGATAAGAAAAAGCACAGTTACTATTTCTCCTTTATTTATTTGAACATAAGCCAGTTATGTACCATTACAGTGAAGAATACTAAGAGTGCCCTGGGCTAGAGTATGGTGATCTTTCCCTTCTGTCCAGCCCTGGTGGTGAGGCTGACAGTTTTGTGTCCAGTTCTGGGTTCATCAGTACAAGAGAGAGAGCTACTGGAGAGAAACCAGCAAAGGGGCCACTAAGATGATTAAGGGGCCAGAGCATCTCTACTGTGGGTAAACACTTACAGAGTTGGGACTGTTTAGCCTAGAGAAGAGAAGACACAGCTCAAATCTCACCAAAGTATATAAATACCTGAAGACAGAGTATAAAGAAGATGGCAATGGGCATAAACTGAAACACAGGAGGCTCCATCTGAACATCAGGAATCAGTTTTTCACTGAAGGTGACGAAGCACTGGAATGGATTATCCAGAGAGGTTGCAGTGTCTCCATCCTTGGAGATATTCAAAAGCCATCTGGACATATTCTGGGGCACCCAGGTCTCAGTGGCCCTGCTTCCACAGGGCAGTTGGACCAAATGACCTCCAGAGGTCCCTTCCAATCTCAAACATTCTATGATTTCTTGATTTCACTCATGACTAGAAATGAAAGATGCAAAATACAATGAAACTATGGACTCTGCTACTGTGTGATGTTTGGAGCAGGTCCCTCTGGGTTCAATCAAGACTATGGTTCTGTAATTTTGTATATCCTTCGACTTTAGCAGGGTTAGACTCATATAAAACTGTAGTAACTTAGGAGCAAATGCAGCTTTTCATTAGCATTGTTTTCTGTCCCGTGTATATGTATAGTTGGGCCAGAACAATTTTAAAAATATTTCCCCTCCCCATGTTTTCTCACTCATATGTTTTTGTAGAAAAACAATTTTTTAAAAAAAACAAAAAGCAGACTTGTTGACTTTTTTTTTTTTTTTGGTGAACATTTCCATTTCAGATTTTTAAAATATGTATAAATCAGAAAACCTTCATTGTGCTTGCTGGTAAATCAGGGTCTTAAGAATTCTGTCTCTTATTTAGGCGTATATCTCATTAAAGTTCAGTGGTGCATGTGGGCATTACAGTAATTAGGGAATTAGGCTAAGAGACATACTCAAGCTTAACAAATTAGAGAGCCAGATTCCCAGATTGCACTCTGCAGCTTGCTTATGGAATAATAAGCATATGCTGACAGCAACTGAGGTAGGAGAAAGGCTACAGCTTTTTTCCCCAGTAAGGCATATGCACTTTGAAGAACTGCCATTGTTTACTGAAATTCTAGACATAGGAGCAGTAATATAATGATAAATAATTTTGAATATAAATGTAGGAATAAATTAGATACTGAAAACAAATATTAAGCTAGTTCCTCCTTAGAAGTATCAATTTCACTGATATCAATCTCAGATTGGAAGGAGGCATCAGCTTCAGAGATTGTTAGATTACGTGGTGTTATGCAAGAATTCAGTGCTTCATGGCTGTGAAAGGATAAAATAGAACTATACTAGGTATTTCATCTATTAGAATTAATCAAGGACCTTCTTCTTACTACAATAAATTCAGTTTTATTTATTTTTTTTGTTTGTCCTTTGCTATTTTTTTCTGTCTCACGGAAAACAACAGAAAAAATTGAGGCTATTTAGGCACTTAAAAACACACAGAAGACTTTAGTGTAAATTTTTAAATGTTGAACATTTTAGATGAACCCATGGGATGTTCAGGTCATCTTGATTATTTGCTGCTGAAATCTCCTTTGCTTATGACTTCTTTTACAAGTCTGAATCTGTAAGAATAGATAAGCTGGTGACATAAGAGAGAAAGCAGAGTAGTAAAACCATCATTAACATCAAAAATAGTTGAATATACTGCAAAGTATCAACACATATCTGAGAATAGCAGGTCTTCCCAAGGTACTTTCAGGAAATGGGTAATATTCAACAAGCCTTTGTCTTTCCTTACTATAGGCTTCAGAAGAAGCTTTAACTGTGTAAAGGAAGGGATACAAGAATTATTCCATCTATAGCAGTTCTGAATTTCAGCAATTAGAGCAAAGGGGAACTTTTGTATTTGTTTTTAATCTGGATCATTTCAGAGGTCTGAGACAGAGTACCTAAACAGTTATGGGCCACACTGAATCATGATAACATCTGGCTGGTAGCAAGAAGAGAATCAGATTGAGGAAGGTAAAAAAAGCTTAGTTCAGATCTGATGGAATGGGGCAACTGCCAGTGAGACTGTGCCCAGAGGAATGCTGAGCAGGGGCCAACATTCATAGGAAATACGGGCCAGATGACACCCTTGTTTTCACACAGGTGGGCAGAGTAGGAGGCAGATACAGGCTCTTGGACAGGATATACTGTGTGAAACCTCAGATGTGATACAGCAGTGAGTGCGCTCTCCTAACTTTATGCAGCAACAAACTTCCAATATTTGAAATAAATAACTTATCACATATGAAATATACATTAAACAATGCTACTATAAAGTGAGATGCCATCCAGCTTATTGACTAATTTTGGATGGAAGTGTGGAGCCACTGATTATGAAAATTCTGTAAAATTTGCCAGTGTTCTGAAAAACTGCCCCCAAAATGTTTGCTTTCTATTCTCTGATTCCCAGTTTTTGTCATCATATCAATTTCTCATTTCCTTCCTTCTTTTTGTGGCATTCATGCTGCTTTTTATATGCATCTTTATATAAAATTCATCTTCCCTGGATCTCTCTTTCTTTTCATTTTCTTTCTGTCTAACCTCCCCTTTAATGCCCCTCCAACTTAATCCACCATCTGTGTATTTCTTTAAAGAGCATTTGTATGCCTGGCTTTATGATTCATAATGTATATATGTAAAAATGTAGTTTCAGCTGTCTTTTAGCTGCATCAGTTATGCATTCAGACTCATCTAATCAAGTTCATCTAGAGATATCTGTAAAATTGACTGGATTTTTTACTGCTGCACCACCTGAAAGAGACTTGAACTGATTGAGATAAGACAGATTAATCAGTATTTCACTTCTAAGAATACACAGGAAAAAATAATTTCTTGTCTTTATTTCCTGAAGAGAAGGAATGTCTGACATGGAATTTCTCTTTCTACTCTTCAGCACAGATATGAATTTTGCTCTTCTATGTCTTCTCCTGGGTAACATAGTATTCTATAATTATTTCACAGGGTTTTCAAGGAAAAACTGGTCCTCCTGGTCCTGGTGGTGTTGTTGGGCCTCAGGTACATAATTTAATTTCATAATTAACTTCATAAGACCAATGTTTAATGGATATATTATGGCTAAGGCAACTGCTTTTGTTGTATTGGAAGGACCATATTGATGGTTATATTAACTTTTGTAACAAATTTTGCATTACAATTTTAGAAAGGTGTACTTAGTAATCATCAGTGATTCCACAAAACATGCAAATGTCTGGGTTACCTTTCCACTTCCTTTTTTGTGTGTTTTCTGCATGTGATCATGAAGTTGGTGGTTTACAGAAGTCAGAAAGGCAGAGTTCTATTGTATGTTCTGTTGTATGCTTGAAAGAAGCATACAACATGGGACTTTCTTGTCAGAGGCCAAATTTCAGTCACTTTTAGATTATGGAGAGATTTGCTAACAAAGTTTCATTTGATCTGATCTTCAATATTTGCAATAAAATGAAGCATTTGGATTGCATGAGCTTTTTTAGGTAATTCTCTCAGTGAAATTTTTCTGCTAGTGAATCCAAAGATGTATCTTTCAACTCTCCTACCTTCCCATTCATAATATTCAGAAAAGCAACAGTACAAACAGTGTTTCAAGACAAGCACAGTACATGGATTCCCCTTCATGTTCTTTTTGTAACCTCTTTCCATACATGGATATACACGGTGTTTTAAAGCTTCATTGCTTAAGGAGCAAGGTCAGCGTTTCACTCTTTGGAAGCTGTACAGACATGTCTGCAGGCAGAATGCAATGCAACATTTATTTTATAGGACAATGATATTTTCTAAGTCAACTTTGCCTAGAGGGAAGGTGAGGAATGTATGCTAACCAATAGTAATATTGTTTTGTAACAGATACTCGTAGCAGCTGGATATTAAGAATTTGCTCCTCCCCACTCTACCAGCCCCCAAAACAATAAATACCTTGAGGTGACTGTTTTGCTTTTGTGCTTAGGGTCCTACTGGTGAGACTGGCCCAATTGGTGAAAGAGGTCATCCAGGTCCTCCTGGTCCACCAGGTGAACAAGGCCTCCCGGGTGCTGCAGGAAAAGAAGGTGCTAAGGTATGATGTGGCTTTGGGGAGCACATTGGAAAGTACAGATAAATTACTGGTAGTCCCACCTTTCAAATCATCATGCAGAACATGCGAAGTAAAATCAGAACATACAATATAAAACCATGATTGGCACATTTCACCCAGAAGGATTCTGAAGACTGAAAGACTGCAGTTTAAGAGTTGTGTCTGCTTCCGTTGAAATAATTAGAATGCTCTTGAGCCAATCATTAGTATTTGTAATAAATAATTTGTAATAAAAATTTAAAAACCCGTTTATATATACTACTATTCACTATGGAAATACATAGTAATGACATTTTCACACCAAGGTGGAAAATTGTACATTGGCATTTAAAATAGGATGTGTAGTACTGGCTACAAGGCAGAATTTCACTGACCAAATTTAACTCTTTGCTTACTTTTTAGCCACCATTGGGGCATAAGAAAAATATTGCTTATCTGGTACTACTTTTCTGAAGACTAGTCAGTCTTCAATTTTAAATAGGCACTGTAAATTTGTAATGAATGTATCTTTAAATGTTTCTGTGGCTCACTGTATTTTTCACTATTTGTATTCTATAACTAATACTGTATTTTGTCAAAGCTTGTTATAAATTCAACTGTATTGATAGACTATTGTACTGAAAATCTTAACAGAATTAGTGGGTGAGTAGGTAGGGGCATAATTGGTTTTGGTCATTTCTATAACTAGGACCTGGTATTTCATTTTCATCACTCATTTAATGACTAACATAACTATTCTGAACATTTTTTTAAATCAATATGTAATATGTTTCTAAGGGTGACCCAGGCCCTCAAGGCATTCCTGGGAAAGATGGACCAGCCGGTCTTCGTGGTTTCCCTGGAGAGAGAGGCCTTCCAGGTGCTCAGGTATGATATAAGCACTAGAACAATTGATGTGATATTTGGAAATACTAGAAACAATACACTAATTCTTATTTCATGGAACCTTCTACTGTGCTTAAAAATGAATGCAATAGGAGAACAGACATCAACCATTCAACATTGTTAAATATCATTGGCTATATAAGCAAAAAGGAATTTATTCAGTTTTTCTGGGTTTGAATTTTTACATTCTTCCTGTTACATGTGTTGCAAAACCAACTCTTGAACTTTTTTCTCATTTTTTAGGGTCCAGCTGGTCTGAAAGGAGGGGAAGGCCCACAGGGCCCACCTGGCCCAGTTGTAAGTAATCATAGTAATTTTATGTAAAAATAAACAGTATTACATAGTAACCTTTTTGATTCTTTTCATGCTGTGATGTTTTCATCAACACAGTGTGTAAACCAGCAGACAGATGTATGTCATTTGAAGTGATCAATAATTATTGTCTACTGATTATCCATACTAATAAACATTCAAGGAATGTGAAGGTTTTGAATATCTGAAGCCTTCTGCTCTCAGTAGGTATGAGACTCACTTGTTGGTCAATACTTGCCACTTACACAAGTTATGGTTGAGATGAAAAAGCTGTAAGATAGTGGGAAATCTATGGATAGTGGACTTGTGCTGTTGTAGTGGGTTGCCCCTGGCAGGATGCCAGGTGCCCACCAAAGCCACTCTATGACTCCCTGTCTTCAACTGGACGCAGGGAGAAAAACAAAATGACAAAAGGCTTGTGGGTCAAGATAAGGACAGGGAGATCACTCACCAGTTACTGTTATGGGTAAAACAGACTTGGGGAAATTAATTTAATTTACTACCAATCAAATCAGAGTAGGATTATGAGAAATAAAAAACAAATCTTAAAAATCCTCCCCCGACCCCTCCTTTCTTCCTGCACTCACCTTCACTCCTATTTTCTCTACCTTCTCCCCGCCAGCAGCACAGAGGGACAGGGAATGGGGTTTGCACTCAGTCCATCACGTGTTGTCTCAAGCAGATAGTTGAGGTGCAGTGAACCAGAACTCTTCTGTGCATGCAGAAACCAGACAGCAGAAGCATACCTGACATATAGCATACCCCACTTTCTCAGACAGGATACTCACACAGTACCTGTGCCACTAATGTCATAGTTTCTCATAAGTACGCATCATGTAAACTTGTGAGGTGAAGGCACATAGCTTGTTTAGTGGTGGCTGTCTGTTCAGAGCCTTTTTTGAGGTGAATGTCTCAGTCATCCCCATTTACCATCCTTTGGTTCAAACCATGGAGCTCTCCTGGAGCCAACAAACCGTATTCCTTTCATGTGAAACGATATTGGAAGAGAAATTTAGGAAGTGCTTCTAATACCCACCAGCTAATGGGAGTTCAATGCCTGACTAGAATTATCATGAAGTACAGCCCAGAAATACACAGAGTATGGGTGTCAGGAGCACAGGACCGACTGTTTCTTGACCTTATAAATCCATTTCTGTTGGGGCCACACTTCCTGCTAAGGTAAACATGGTCACAGAAAGAATAACTTAGGAATCTCAGAATTTTTTGCATATTGTTTTTCCGATCGTCGAGAAATAGACAAAGTAGTAGCAGGATTTCTGAGCAGAATGGAAAAAGAGTGTAAAGGCTAAACAATTTTTACTTTTTTTTTTAGAATATACTTTGAGTTCACTGCAGTGCAAGCAGGACACTTGAGGCACAAACAGCAGCAAGCTGCCCTGAAAGTATTCTGGAAGTCCTCAGTGGGATTTTTTTCTATTTCATCTTTAATTACTAATTTGTTGTCTTGAAAGTTCTTTTCAGTGAAAAAATATGCATAGGTGCCCTTAATACTGGTTTTCTGTGCATCTATAAGGGCCACAATTAAACCACAATAGCTTGCGCTTTTTTCACAGTATGAGTGTGACCATGAGTATCACGTAGTCCTAAAGTATTCTTCCATCTATTTTTAGCCAACAGAGGATACTTACAGAAGTGTAATTATAATAGAGTCTTCATTTGCCATTTACAATAGGAAGAGAATTCATGCCACTGGATAATTTTCCTGCAATTTCTCGCCAATACCAATTGCTTCTAACGAGCAGATATGGTCAATTATAAGCTTTATTTGGCTAGTGCAAACATCTGCAAGCATACCAAACAAATGACCGCTCCAAATACTGTACATGCCAATTACTGTGCTTAGAGTGATTTGGACAAAAGAAAGAGATGCATGAACGCATTCCAGAGCAAGGTTTTTTTCTGGGTTGTTGTTGTTGTTGTGGATTTTTCATTTTGTAGTTGTGATTTTTTTTTTTCTTTTTAACAGTTCTCTTTTATCTGTTATCTTTGTTTTCTGTTTGTTTTCTTCCCTTCTCATACTACGGTTTGGAATGCTGAATGCTGATGAGAGAAAGCTCTTTGGAATGTCAAGCAGTCATTTTTCATTAGCTCATTCACTAATAGGATGCCCAAACCGAACTGAGAATAAGCTAGCTGTAGGCTACCCAATTATCAATAATGAACTATCTAGAGCTGTCTTCTTCTATATGGTAACATTTTCCAGTCATGGGGCTCTTCACTAGTTGAGCATTTTGTTAACCATCAGTAAAATTAGTACTACTACGTAATGTATATTATAGCTACAATTATTTATCTCTTCACAGAAAGTGAGATAAAAACAAGGTTACTAGTGGGTTTATAGTCTGTATAAGTGAAATACAAGACAAAGCATGACACTTCCATTCTGTAGAAAAGTTTTTCAAAACCACCACAGATTAATAAAAAGTTTCCAGGATGTGAGTACCACTGCAAGACCACAGGTTAACAAGGAGTTTAGCAATATAAGGGCATTGTTTCATAGTGGGAAAGAGTGACTAAAAAAAATAATAAACATAGAAAGAGAGAACAGACTTAAGCAACTTCCTAAAATCCTGTCTATAATTTAGTGTGGTCTGCTTTGATCAGAGGCCATTCTCACAAAAAAAAAGAGAGGATCCTTGAAAACAGGAGATGTACCTCATGTTCATAACTCATGTGAAATTGAAATCTAATAAATAAAAATGATGCAAAGATAAACATGAAAAGTTGGCTGTGTAAAAAGAGCTACTAGAAATTATGGCCACTGTTAGTGTCTCCTGTTTGATATAGGAAAGACCTATGAGTTGTTTTTATTCTTGTCCTTTCTATTCTTGCATCCTACTGATGAAATGACTTTAAGTTGTTTAGCTTGTGAGAGCTGACAAGATCAGAGACCATGGTAGTATGGCCTGCAGGGTAACTGATTTTTATTGCTGAATTCACTGAAGTCTTAGGAACTTAAATAACAGAAGTAGGACTAAAACTTAGGCATCAACCCAGACTTTAAAAAAAAAATCAAACCAACCAACCAACAACAACAAAAACCACAAACAAAAGCCAAACAGCAAATCCTAGAAGGATAAAGTAATCTATGATTCCTGCACAAATAGCTCTTTTGAACACTCATTCAAAATTAGCTCTTACTGACATAATTTCTAAAAATATTTGGAGCAACCATTCAGCATTCTCTTCTGCCACAGTTACCTGGATGGAAAAGCATCTTATGATGGAATTAGTATCAGTTATGGCAACGGGGTCAGTCCAGGAAAAGTATGTCATGAATAAAAGCAAAACATTGGGCCCTCATAGGTGAAAGCACCCTAACATTCCATTGTTCCAAAAGCCAGCAAATTTCATCTTACTCAAACATGGAAAAAAAAAAACCTCGATATTGAGAGCTTCAGGCTACACCACCTATTACTTATCCATTCTATGATGTATCATCCCACTTCCAATATATTAGTTGGAAAAGTGAAATTATCAGCAACTTTAAAGTGTTACAAACTGTCTTGTAGGTGTCAAACTGAAAAGCTGGGGAAATATTATTATACAGCAAACAAACCTTTCACAGAGCTCTATTGATGCAAAATTAGTAAATTATTTAAAAGACAGAAAACAAGATGCAGCAAAAATGAGAAAATACAGATGTTTAGAGGGAGAGGACAGCTCCCTTTGCTTCTCAGTTTCCAGCAAGTCCACAAAGTAACTGTTAACTGTGGTGCTGATAGTGGAATGGTTTCTCCCATTAGACTTGAATGCACAAGACTAGCTTATACGTAGAATACGGTGGAACAGAATGCTCTGTTGTCTTTGTTCCCATGCTGCCCTATCTACAGGACATGGGAAGGATGTGCAGCATCTTGAATCCTCAGGACTGGCAAAGCTGAATTTCTTGTCAGAGTTCTCAGCCTGTGATGGTGCAAAAAAGCACAAAGAAGCTCCACCATTCTCCACGCGCTGTGTGTACCCAGGAGAGCACCATGCATCTGTCTCTCTGCACAGGCTGACTCTGGTGGGGAGACAGGGAGAAGCAGTTTAGATGGCAGCTAACTTCTGTATCAAAACACAGGATGTTTTCCCTTGTCATATCATCAATCCATTTCACAAATATAGAGGAATACTTGGTCAGAATCTGCCTGTGTGATCAAGGAGATATCAGGAATTTGAATGTAAATGTATTTTGCTCCCTGTCATTTAATTGCTGTGAGGTACCTCCAAACAAGTGTCCATTTCTTTGCTGAGTTACAGAGGACTTTTGTTACAGACCACTCTTCGGAAATAAACCCAGCTTGCAGAAAGGATTTAAAATCAGTACTCCACATTGTGGCCTTTGACTAAATGATAAACAAATACGGATAGACCAAAATATAACATTTTTATTTGAAATTCCATTTATTTAAGTAGAAGTTCTAATCTATAGTGTTATCTGTTCCCTTGTATCCTTTCAGGTTTTTAGTACCAGTTTAGTTTTTTAGTACCAGAACAACTTGTTTCCTTTCCTTATTCCTCTTCAGCACTACTTAAAAGTGGATGCCATCTGTATTTTTAGAAAGTGCAATAAATAAACAGGAAAAATTAATCCACCCTAGGTACCTTTCTGGTTTTGGATCACTGCAGATTTTTACATACCTAGTAACTCTCTCTATTTTTTCTAGTTAGCTCAAACCAGCAGAAACCATAAAGGCACAGCTCAAATTATGAAAGGTTATGGAGCTTGGCTCTGTGGCAGATTGACATATTTAAAAGAAAGGTTGTCTTTTTACGGAACAGCCATAAGCCTTACACTGCTTCAAAGGAAAGAACTGATAGGGAAGGTAGAAACTAAATTTTCACTTTTGAATGCTTTGGTAGTTTCAGATAGAACAAAAACCTTATTTAGACAATTAAAGAAATACAGGAATGACAATGA
Organism: Nesoenas mayeri; assembly: GCF_963082525.1. Taxonomy (NCBI): domain Eukaryota; kingdom Metazoa; phylum Chordata; class Aves; order Columbiformes; family Columbidae; genus Nesoenas; species Nesoenas mayeri. The sequence continues at coordinate 14,707,690 of NC_137554.1, read as the reverse complement.
CAGGACTTATTTAAAGTGAGATTTATTGATGTTTGGGTAAAAATTATTATTCTCTATAAAAATATACTATAGAATATGCGATTCCGGATTTTTTTTCACATCCAGCACCACCTTTTCCTCTTTAATTTGTAATATTAGATTCTTAACTTTTTCTGTGATTATCTAAAGATAATACGTCCAAGCCTCCTCTGTATGACACATCAAATTAGTTATTAGACTTCAATAGATTTTTACACAGATGAATTGAAATGCAGAAACATACTGATCATCGCAGCAATGTACAGCACAAAACTTGACTAAAAATTTGGGTTGTGTTGTGGGCTAGTTTTGCGCTTTAGCATGTTGAATATTCTTTCATCAGAGTAGTACTATGTTAATGTATTTTGGAAATGCAGAGGGAAAAAAGTTCCTGAAAAGAGGCTGAAGCACAATCTCATTATGATGAACAAATACAGGAAGGAGTATTTGTGAACAAGATAGTATTGAATAAGAACTGTTGAGTATGAACGTCAGCTTAGTTCTTTTCGCCTTTTTCTTTACTTACACATATGCTGAATGCGTCCCCTTCTACTATCTGTTATCTCACTAAACAACAGGTATCTTCTCTGTTGACCCAGGTCAGGAAAACCACCAACAGCTATCAGAGCAATAGCAGAATTCTCTAATACTTCTTAATTTCTTTCCAGGGTTCACCAGGGGAACGTGGATCAGCAGGCACTGCTGGCCCAATTGGTCTACCAGGTCGTCCTGGACCTCAGGGTCCTCCAGGCCCCGCAGGGGAGAAGGGTGCTCCTGTAAGTAATCACAGAGTCACATAAAAACATCACAGCATAGATTTGTCATTCCAGAATGATACTTTTTCCCACTCTCCTCTTTGTCTATTAAACTTATCCTCAGAATCCCTGACCTACTCCTTTTATATTTAAAATTAGGTGAATAGTTAAATATTCATTGTTGTATCCTCTAATGCCCAAGAAGGGTTAAACCTGTTATTATCGCAGCCGGGAGTGAATATAATAAAAAAGTTTGTCAAATCAGTCTTTTGTTAAAACTTTGTACTCAGCCACTCTGCATTAGAGTACAAGTTTATTTGTCATCAGCTTCGATTACTAGTTAGTATAATTTTCTGATACATTCTCTTCCCTTTATAGTTTCCTTTCAGTTGATTTTGGGTTTGGGGTTGTTTGTTTTTTAATTTTATATTGGTAATGTGACTCCCTATACTGAAATCTTCATTAATCTCCTGTGGTAATGTGGATCACTTCCTTTTCTTCAAAACCAGGGTGAAAAAGGTCCTCAAGGTCCAGCTGGACGTGATGGAGTACAGGGTCCTGTAGGACTTCCTGGTCCTGCTGGTCCTAGTGGTTCTCCTGGAGAAGATGGTGACAAGGTGAATCATTGTAATTGGTATTAGTGCATCTGTGAGAAGATCTGTCAGGACAGTTCTCTGGTTGTAGCTTTCTTCACAATAAATACAGTGACGAAGAAACTCTAACCTCTACCTCCCCCAAACTCCCTGCAAATAACTAAAAAACCCTCTATAATGAGATGTGTGAGGGACAGATGCCATTGGGATTTGTGTTCAAGAACTAGTAGACTAACATTTATCCTGGCAAAGAAACAAGGATGAAAGCGTAGCAAAATAAATCAAGGCAGATGGTGCCAAAATTTATTTTTGCCTATTTTAGAAACCTGGTTTGCTGAATGAGTAAGATAAAATGTTCTCAGTAATGTAGAGTGATTTGAAACCACTGTTGATAGGTTGAGGGTGTCAAAATATGCTTGCAGCAGAGGTATTCTGTTCACTTCTAGCAGAATTTAGGACATGGTGCATCTTGCATGTTTGCATGATCCAGCACTGTTCTGTTAGCACAGGGTAAAGGTAAATACTTTGAGGTTTGTTTTTATGATGCATGAGTGTTATTTATGCCACAGAAAGTATTTCCTTTGATTTAATTTAATTGCCTTCTATTACTGTGTAAAGAAAACATTTTTTCTGACATGGTTTCCTGGTGATTTGAATAATTTTGAAATGTTGTACATTACAATGAGGAACAGTTATTCAGTCAAATACAGTTAGATGAGTCTGTAAATCAGGGTGCTTTCATTATAAATTCATATTGAAGTCAACATGAGAAACATAATTTCCTTTATATAGAGCTCAGTTACACTATACTTCAAAGCCAGGCCTTTGCAGTATAGCAATCAATATCTAGATTTAGATGACATACTATTGATCAATTCAGAATTGTCCCCTTTAGTCGTTCACACCTGAAGCCATAGCATAAAAACCAAAATAATCGTGTCAAAAAGGGAACACTTAAAGGTACTGTGATATTGACTTAAGCTAAGTGTGAAGGAGACCATTTTAAACAAGAATTTTAACTTTTAGCTTTCAATTACAGGGTGAAATTGGTGAACCAGGCCAGAAAGGTAGTAAAGGCGACAAGGGAGAAAACGTGAGTAGCAAAATCATTTGTCTGTTACATTGGTTATAAAGTATTCATGCATGAAGTATGCAGGTAGCCTGGCTACATCAATGAACAGAAACAAAGGCACAGTTCTTCAAAATAACGTTGAGTTTTAATGCAATACTAGAGCTTTGTACTTACAGAGCCATGCATATATTTAGTATTTCTCATATACCTTGAGCTTACAGAATCCGTAAAATACAGACAGGTGAACTACATTGCTAAGCGCCCTTCCTATATCATTTTAATTCACACATTCTATCTTTGAACTGGGAGATAACAAGAATATACATACATTCTCTTACTGCGTTTAAGTTAACTTGACTGACTGCATTGTGTGAACATACCCAGCTTTAGCTTCTTAGCCATAATGATTAAGAAGATGAAGTCTCAGCAAGAAAATCTACTAATATAGTTTTAACATTTTTGAAGAATATCTAATTCTTTGAGAGCACGCTTAACTGATTCCAGTATTTCAGAACAGCAAGGACCTCAGATGAAATATATGAGTTTTCAAATATTATCACTAGTGAACTTAGGCCTATTCAGGCTTCTACTGATTTAATTTGAAATGTTTTTGTCTTTAAAATTATTTCTAATGTTCAAGCACTTCCTCTTTTGGTTGAGGCTAGAAATATAAAACCAAGCTTTTTCCACTGTAAAATTTAAAGCTAGAAAGAATAAAACTAGCATGTTTTTCTGTTTCGTTTTGTTTGCTTTCCCAAAAATTCAGAAAATATTTATTTTCACTTGTGTTCCATTTCAAGATAAATTGGCATTTTATTTGAATAAATTTGCTTAAGAAAAAATGAAGAAGTAATTGCAGAAAGATTATAATTATTATCATTATTATTATTATTATTATTACTATTATTACTATTATTACTATTATTATTACTATTGTTACTATTATTATATTTTGTCAATATTCACAGTTAGCAAAGCTCAGAACCCAACATAGGAGTATTTATAACTAAGCATATTTACTATCTTGAAAAGGCTGTGTGCTTATTATGATTAACGACTTATACAGCATCATAAAAGTAGATTGCTTCTAAAAATTGCACCAAATTTATGGCTTACACATAATCAGATGATGTTTTATAGGAGGATGCATAAAATTTAAGCAAATCACAGTTTTATGATAATTTCTTAGAAAAAAAACGGGGCAACAAAATGTGATCTTTTTTGTTTTTAAATATAACATTTTCAGTTATTTATGTGAGAAAACCATATATTTTTTACCATCTTACTTCATTATATAAAATCACAAGTGCTGTAATAAACTATTTGTAATGCCCTGTTAACACAAGGAATGTGATATTATACATATGAATGAGAGCATACTTCTGTTACAAACTCCAGTTTTCCAAGAAATATACATGTAACCAAGTTGTAAACAAATTCTGCTTCATACTAAAATTACTTCTGCGTAATCTGAGCTGAACGATTTGGTTAACTTGGTAAAATTAATATATCGAATTAAAACATTTTTAAAAGTCAGTTTAAAAATGATGGACTTGTTGCCAGTTAACGGAAAATCAATCTTAACCTATTTGCTGTGGTAGTTGTAAACCAGCTGTGGGATGCAGAGATACATGCAGCTCCTTTTTGTCCACCTAAAGAGGTTCATGACAGTGCAGGCCCTGTATACACAGAAAAATCTGGTGTTCAAAAGAAAAGGCAGAAGAAGCATATGAAGCAGGTTGTGGTTAAGTTTCACGTTGGGCTTTGCATGTGATCACGTACATATCCTTGTTTTCCCCTTTGACGTGCCTCTTCATTAGAGATGCTTCTGCATCAGAGAAATTCAGAAAAAACACTTGCTGCACTGTTTTATTTCAGATCATTTTAGCACAGCTAGTTATGCTGAGCATTAGACTGTGACCACAGTTCCCACAGTGACTACTAATGTATTTGGGCATGTTCCAGCAGACCTGCTTTACAAATGAATTGTCTGCAGCATAATCATTTGAGAACATATCCTGTACTCTCAGTCTCAAGGTTTAAGGCATTTGGGAATATAGTATGTTTTCCCTGAAATACAGGGTTCAGTGTTCAGGCCTGCTTTGTTGAAGTGAATGCTGTTCCATTTGAAGTTACATGCACTGAATTCTATTTGCCCTCAATTGAAGTCATTCATCCATGACAATTTCAGAATGTGTTTGTTTCAAATCTGCTTTCCTTTCAACATGCTGACAGATGCATACTGCAGCAGGGAGGAATGGCCTTGTTGGTCACCTCTGAAAGATTCTGAAGAGGAAGTAAGTACCTAGTTCTGATAGCACAGGACATATAGAACAGATATTCACAATATCTAGACACCCACTAAAGCCTCAGTGGGCATTTAGTGCCTAATCACAACAAGGACCACAAGGAAAGAAGAATTGATCCCTCTTTCCTGTTTAAGAAGAGCCAGAAACATCTTCAGTTCCCCATTGAAACTAAAGGGATTTATGTTTGGTGGTCCAGCTATACTGTGCCTAAGAAAAAATACTATGTTGGCATATCCTAGCTAGGGACAGGACTATTTTATTGTTGGTGTACATCTTCTCTTGAGCTTCAAAATCTCCATGGCTACCATACCTCCTTTATGAACTGAAGATCCTCTCCTGATGATTCTGGTCAGTCTCTCTCCATTTGCTCTCCAGAGCAGAGTCTGGCCATGTGTCCAAATAACTTCTCATTGATCAATTGCAAAGTACCTTCCAACCATACTTTATATAAAAATGAGTATTTAAATGAGATGAAAAATGCGTAGATCTCGTTCTGGGCTCTATAAAATGAAGGAGCAGGTAGAAGCATCAGTGTAGAAGAACGGATTTAAGAAAAAAATAAAATTCATGCATGCTAATCCCCTTTCTCATGGTAACTGTCCCAGCCAACAGGAATATTCCTAGCAGCCCTTTCATTTAGATATGTCACCATAGAGGCTAAGAAGCTCTGTTTCACCTATTGCCATTAGGTATGTGATTGAAAGAAAATTATGAAAGACAAGAAATACATAGCTTGACACTTCAAACTCCCTAGAAAATAAGTTATTCTAAAATATACATAGAACCCAAAGAAAGAAATAGACTACAAGACTTAAGAAGTCCCTTTTCCTTATCTCCCTATAAAGGGAAGAATAATCTAATTTTAGCCCTTGCAAGGTCTTAAAATCCAAGCATTATTCTGCACTAAATAGGAATTCCCAGCCTAGAAACTGCAGACAACTTCTTTGCCATCTGAAATAGCAGACTAGAATTCAGGCATTGCCAGGTGTAAGGTTTTATGCTTTCTTAGCTTCACTCTTTATCAGCCTAGTCTCTCTAGCTGGTGCAAAAACCAGAGTCAAACTACAACATAATTTTAACCCCATCATAAACTAGTATCTTGCATTCCCATCCTCTGTTAGATATCTCCATTACATGACTGACTTGTTTCTGCAATAAGCTTAGAAAGTTATTATTCTGTAAGGAGACTGAAAAAATTAAGAAGTTCCTTTCAGAGACACGTATTTTGCCATTCTGTTGAAAAGACACTTAATATCAAAGAGAACGTGACTCAAAAAGAACTTAGAGTTTTTCATGTCTCCTGAAGGTCAAAATAAGCTTTGTGCTGTTGCAAAAACCATTTGCAATTTCTTAAAAGCTAATCCAAATGATAACTGTTCTGTTTAAAGATAGATTGTTAGGTGATGCTTAAAGGTTGAGTTTTTCTGCACAAATCTCATTGAAAGGTCTGGTAATTTTAATTGTGAAAAAAATAGTTTTCATTTTGATTCATGTTTGCATGGGAATCTATTTAAAACTTTACAAATGTGCTTTCAATAAATGCTGGTATTATATATAATAGATGTGCAAATCTGAGTTTTTGAGAGATAAATAATGATTGTACTGAATGGAAAAGACTTGTGAATAATGCTACATTCTCTATAGAGAAATGTAGAAATGCTTAACAGACTTTGATCACGCGAATAGGGTTGTCTCTGTATTTGCCTTTAATCTTATTCCGGATGCCATAATCACTAACTTTTCCTTTTGGATGTTTGTTTGTTGCAGGGTCCTCCAGGTCCACCAGGTCTCCAGGGGCCTGTTGGTGCCCCTGGTATAGCTGTAAGTAGCTGATTCAGAGCAAACCCCAATCTTGCCATAACTCATTTGATACTCAGAAGTTCTTTGAACTGCATGCTCCTTACTCAGGAATGTATTTCAAATCACTATTAACAATTTTATCATTGTCTCTTACATGCAGTTCTTTACTGTAAACAAGCCTGCATAGGTGCTATTTTGTTGAGGATTTACAGCAGGGCAATAATTTGAAGGAATTTTTGGAAATGAATTAGTGTAAATGGTGAATGGGGCCTATCCGTTCAGTGAACTTCTTTGATGATTTGTATGACAGTCAGTGGTAAAATCAGCTCGGTACCAGATGCATTTAAAAGAGAGTATCTCTTTAAAATCCACCTGATACCAGCTAGAATGTATATGCAGATGTGAAAGAAAAGAGGTATTCAGGGAAGAATTTTGTGAGACATGCAGTATTATTTGACCTGCATTAAGTCAGGTCATATTGCTGGGATTCTATTTGTATAACAGATTGGATTCAATCAAGGTGGTGTACATGCCTTTGTAAAGACATTAGCAGTGATTCTGAGCCCTTGTAATTGTTTTCCAATCATTTCCATGGAGCTTCTTCTATTGTTATCAGACCAGTGATACTTTTGCTTTTCACTGTTTCCAAACAGGGAGGTGATGGGGAGCCAGGCCCAAGAGGTCAGCAAGGGATGTTTGGGCAAAAAGGTGATGAAGGTCCTCGAGGCTTCCCTGGCCCTCCAGGGCCTATTGGCTTACAGGTAAATTCCTTTATTATTTTACCCTCTACCTGTAAGAAACACGACGTCTGTGTCAGAAACTGAATGAGTATTGTCTTCTATTAAAGAAATGATAGCATCTGTTAGTAAGAACTGAAAGATCCCATATTCATAGAGTTCATGCATAAGTTGCAGATTTAATGCTGAAGGAGACTGGTAGGATCCTCTGAAACTGAACTCCTGGCTACCATAGGCTTTAGAATTTCATTCAGTAATTCATTCATTTATATAGTGCAGCAATTTCTGTTTTAACAAGAGCACTTGTTTTAACTGGAGATACATATTTTAAAGTAAAGATTTAACCTGGAAGTGTATTTAACATGTCCTAGTCATTAACCATATTTTCACAATAGGTTTTGGCAACATAGCGTGTTTCTCGGTGATACCACCACAGACACTATTTGTGTTCTGAAAGATTAGCAGAACTCCATGATGCTTATACACTGCTGCCATCACTGGCAGCTTCCTCTCATTTCATGTTTCTTAAAATTGTTATTTTTTGAGTAAAAAAACCCACAAAGCAAGCATACAGTAAAATGTCAGCTTCTCACTGCTGCACCCAGAGAATTACAGTTGAAAAATCCTGCTTTTTCAAAAATATAATTTGCATAAACATAACAAAACAAAGAACAAGATGTTTAAGACCCTTGATTCATTTCCTTGTAATTAACATCAGAGGACAGAGCACTTTGAAACTATTTCTAATCCATGCATTAAGCTGTAATACGAATAATATATACTCTCCTTTAAAAAATGGAAAATTATAGCAATAGTGTTTGAATATATTAACCAGTATGTCTCTTTTCTATCCACCATGCATGAACAGACTCATGTCTTTCACTAAGCCAAACCTTAACCTGTAGCTATAATTTTTAAAATTCTATTACATAGTCCAGTTTACAAAACTTACAATGAAGTTTATAAGATAAACAGTTCATTACTGCACCAAAACACATCTTGTGTAGATTCATATTGTCTTTGAAATTGAAAACCTTTTATTTTCAGAAATAGCAACTCTGAAAAAAAATCCTAGATTTCATTATGAATGAAATTTATTTTCACTAAATTTTACTATTTTAAAGAGTGAAATAAAATTATCCTTGTTATTTTTCTCAGATCTAGGACACTGTTCCAACTGATGTTTTTCAGTAAAGTCCACCTTCACATATTAAGTTTAATGAGTACTAAGCTACATAAATATGAAGCTCAATTAGGCTGAGTCACAAATCAAATATTTCAAATGAGGAATTTATTTCTCTGATCAAGATTTTAATCAGAATATGTTGGTTCATGGACCAAGATCCTATGTTTGCTAATGGCATTGAAATACCATGGAGAAATCAGGATTTTCTTTTATGCAAGAATACAATTGTCACAGTAATTGTGAAGTGTTGGAGAGTAACAACTTTCTCTGTCTAATATATAATATTCCAGTCTTACATATAATATTCCATGGAAACTGTATCACACCTCAGTATCAGTATCTACTGATACTATTTACATTGGATATTAAGTAAAAAGTATTTTCATAAAAGTGAACATTGGTAATTTTAATAGTTATTATCTTAATTTTGAATTTCCTTGCTATTTAATTTTGATAGTATTTTTTTAAACAGGGGAATTTTTAACAGAAGAAGTTGAAAGTAAAGAAATTCTGAAAAACTCTATGGGCCTATCTAGGTTCTACTATAGTCCATTTATGGCAATTTTACTTAAATTTTGAAAAATTAAATGACAAACACTTCTATTACTTCTTCCCAAAAGAACTGAAAGCACTCCCAAAATACCATGTCCATGAATGCATGAAATATTGATGAATGAAACCAGTGAGATTTTTTCAATGTTGAAATAGGAGTTCACCGAATGGCTTTAGAAAGTCTTTTCAAAAACAGAAATATCAAGTAAATGTTTAATTGCCTTCAGACTTTTATAAATACCACCTCTGCAGGCAGTTAAATGAGCTGATTATATTTATCATGACCTCGAATCATAATGGATAAGGCATTCAGCTTTTTAAGTTAAATGTCTTTTTATGTTCATGGGGTGGAACCGAGCGGACTACTGGCAACTGGGAGCTCTAGTTTACTTGAAAGGGGCTGCTTCTCTCTGAATGTCAGCTCTTTAAAGACTAGTCATCTAGTCCAAGTCTAGGCTTCTGCTCTAATCACTCTTCGGAACAATTAGCCACAAAATTGTTCTTTAAAACTCTTCACAGTGAAGGAAAAACGTAAAGTCAATTCAAGTTTATTTTGTTGAACTATTACAAGGTTAGAAGGAGTAAATATGAAGAAAGATATAACAAAACTGTAATCATAAACCTGGTATTACTACTCAGCATATGCTGTAATCAAAATGTGTTACTGAAGATAGTATTGTCAGCTATGGGCTTCCATTTTAATAGAATACAGTCCAGTATTTATATAAATAAGCAAGGATTATATTGAAAAACCACTATGTCATCACATGAGCTAAAACTGGCTTTTTTCATGCTGAGCATCTGATAGTAAACAGGCTTTCACAACAACCATCATGCACTGACAGGTCAGCCAAGTTTTCACAGTAGTACACAGCAGAGACATACATCATTTTTAGAAAGGTATATCTCTGAATTTTGTCAAGTCATTCTACTGTTCATTTTGTGTCAAAGTCACAGGGCAGCTGAGGAATGGATATAGTGTTGGCTAAGGTTATACTTCATACTTTTTTATACAGCTTTGTAGCAAATATGGCAAACTGTGCTTTCCAATCCAGTTAGCTTGATAACATACTCTGAAAGTAGCAGAACCCAGGAGGTGAAACTTAGAACTAGGTTTTAATGTAATGTAAATCAGTGTAATATTATTGACTCCAGATCCAGGAGATCTGCTTTTTATAGAAGCCAAGGCTTGATCCTACATTTAGGAATGCCCAGCTTAGTGGTGCTAGTGCTTCTAGCCATGATGACTTGATACCAGATGTCAGTATTTGCATCACCTGCAGTTTCCTTCTCTTGGTGTTTGTAACTATTCAAATTTGGACACTTTGCTTCTAAGGATATGTTTGTATAACCCAATGCAATGCCTCTCAGCAGGATTTATTACCTACGCTGGACAACTTATTAAAGCAGTTATACAGCTTCCAGTACTCAGGTAGCTTAGACATCTTTGCATACCACTTCATTGTGCTGCACTGATCATGTTTTCTTTACATATATATGTATCATAGCATAAATGAAATTATACAGATGCCCACCTGGGATCTGGATAATAACGGCAGTGTTTTAAAAGTCACTCACCCTAGCATTTCTGTGTCTTTTTTTTTTTTTTTTTCAAAATTTTCTGCCTCACCTGGTTTAAGCATCCTAGGACTACTTATACATTTGCTATAATATAAAAAACTCCTTTCATTTTTTTTTTTTTTTTGTTTTAATGCAAATAGGTTTCGTTTTCTTGCTTGCTCCCCACCCCAAGTTCCCAAGTTTCACATGTAGATCAAATTTATATTGTTTCATATTGATTTATAACTTATCATTCCAGGTACCCTACTAATAGTTTTCTTTTCTTTTCTCTTCCATGTGTTTTAGGGTCTGCCTGGCCCACCAGGTGAAAAGGGTGAAAATGGTGATGTGGGCCCAATGGTAAGACTTCTTCCCCACTGATCACTCTGGAAGCTATAAATATATTGTGAATTATTATCCTTTCTCTGTAGCTTACAATTTGATAAGCTACTCATGAATTTGGTGCCTGAGTATGACATATTTTGTGTAACATAAACTCTGGGATTTACTTTGTATTCTCACATCTATCCTCCTCATCTTTAATATCAAGATTTATGTCACTTGAGCAAAGAGTAGGTAGCAAAGCAGATGCTATGTGTGTCTGAGACAGGAGAGCGACAAGCAGGTTCAAGAAAGAAAGAAAAAAAGGAGAGACCACTGCATCAGAGAGTTTGGAGGTGCTTTTCTGGTATTCAAGGCATTGCACCTTAGCTTTAGGTAGTTGCAGGCCAGAAGATGGTAAACAGTATTTGGCTGTGTTTGCTCTGTTTCTCTGGGTGGTCTGAAGACTACGTTTTCCAACTGTTTATGCTGTTGACAGAATGCCTCTGGGCTGGTCCTGACTCAAATGCAAGCTATCTTCAGTATCCATTTGCCTCCAGCACCCTACGGCAAGCCCGGATGCTTTATTATTGCCCATCTGTAGGCACCATGGTGCAGTACTGTCACATAGCTCTTACCAGACATATAAGCCATGCCAGGGTATTTGCGCAGTGGAATGGGTTTGCAGGTAACCTGCAGGGAAAGTACAATGCAGGAAACCAACCCTCAGGAGTCCTAAGCATGAGATCATTTCCAGCTCAGGTACTGTGTAACGTAGCCTGGATCCCCTTGTGAACTCATGCAATTGGGCATCAATCTGGCCCTGCTGTTTCTGTAGCACTGTGAAAATGAAAACTCGTCTATAGATTGAGCATATTATTTTTCAATTGCCAGATAATCCCCAGTGGATTTATTCTTTATCATTGTAACTATTTCAAATTGTTTCCTTGATGCAGGGTCCACCTGGCCCTCCAGGTCCAAGAGGTCCCCAGGGTCCTAATGGAGCTGATGTAAGAACTAACATTTTTTTGTTTCTCTCAGTAATTCAGTAATAACCACTACATTTGGGATAATTATATCTGGGATAACTAACATTTTTATCGTTGTAGGGTCCTCAAGGTCCCCCAGGCTCAATTGGCTCAGTTGGAGGTGTTGGTGAAAAGGTAAGCAGTGATTATAATGTCCTAGAAAGAGAAAACATTGGAACAGAAATATAAATATACTTTTTGATTCTTCTTCAGAGTGATACAGATATATTGCAATTCCCAAATATCCATCATTGACCTAGTCTTTGTTAATAGTGATACAATAGCTATACTTCTAATGGCTGACTTACCACAACTGGTCTTTTTATTTCATGTTTTACATCACAACAATATTTAACAATGAGAGGAAAGAGTTTTGGAGCAGAAAAGGTCATTCTCAGGTGAAGGATTAAATTAAGTTTATGGTTGTTTCCTTAACTAAATAGTTTGATGCCTGCAGTAACATTACTGGCTTCAAGTGGTTTTCATTTTATAGTGGTGTAGGTTAGAATATCATATAGCCTTCTAACTGGAACATAAAGAATATAAGCTATTATCTAATGTATCAGTGGTAAATATATCTGTGAGGTGAAGCAGACCTGAAGCATCAATACGTATCTGTGCCTTATACAGATAGATACAGTTCAAATAAAGTAAAAGGTCTGAGGATGTTTTGTGGTAGTTGAAAACCTGATTTAAGATTGATGCTGTATGACATTCACTCATTAAATTTATTTTCATTGCTATTTTCAGTTCTCTGTTCAGAAAATTTCCTACCACTATATGGGGTGTGGGGTTTTGTTTTAATTTCATATCTTACCCAAAGAACATGTCAGATATATCTTCCTTTTACTTAAAGGAAAGATATTGTATGCAATAGACATAATGGATTCTTGCATGTGATTCATTTGAATCAGCAGTATAAACTACTATTAAATGTTGACCAAACACAAAATTCAAAAGAGAGTCTCTTGAAATTCCTATTTTCGTTCATTTTACTAAGTTAGATGACCTCAGCCTTATCTTGCATGTAAGCATAAAAGCATTTTGCTGTGAAGTTACCGATTTAATATGAATCTTTTCTTTAACTTTGGATTTGGAAAGAAGATTTTGAAAGGAGCATAAGGTGAAGGAAACAGAATAGAAATACATTGCAGAGAAACACATTACAGAGAAATACATTCTGAGAAACTAAGTAGATTGCTCCTTGAGTATTTAAATATTTGCTACAAAATATCATATATACTCAATGAAACACTGATGTCAATGAATCCTAGAACAGACATCCCTAGGAATGTTAGGACTGGTAGTTTTTCAGAAAGTTCACCATATTGATAACTTTTCAGAATATGAAGCGAGTTTTCCCCTTTTCTTCCTGTCCCATCAGATAATGAAATGGACAGGTACCTCTTCCCTCATCTTCCTCATACACCATTACTGAACTTCAGCACTTCAGAAGTTTTAACTTCTATTCCCTTTCCTTTGTCCACGTAGTCTCTTTGAGACAATGTACCAGTATTGTACCTTTAGGTAAAAATCCATCAGATCTATGAATTTACAAATAATGACTCAAGTACTAGGTCAGTTAAAATCACTTATATTTGTCATGGTCCTCTTCTTGGCCACTGTCCAAAAGAACGTCACTCTGCTTCACAGACCTTATAGGTATTCTTCCTTTTCACAAGATAATGAAGTTGCCATTTTCCCAGGATTATTTGTATGACTAATAATAATTATTTAAAAATTGTAAAAATCTGCAGATCACCCTACATTATCTCACAAGCTCCTTGTTCTCCTGTGATAACAAAAGATCTTTCTTATGATGCTCTTCAATATTGTTGACATCTACCATAAAAATTTGGTTGTTTTTTTCACTAAAATGTCTTTCCTTTAAATAACCCTTCACTTATATTAGGGCCATGTCCAATGGAATCACCAACTTCTTATCAGTATGATCAAACTATTCTTCTAATAGAATCTTCAGATGTTTCAAAAAAATTGCCAGTGCTCTGGGATGTGGTGAAGAGAGTAATAGAATAATGTAATACAATATATGGCTTGATGGAAAAATATCCTACTTTGTCTTTTGAGATCAAAGGGTACTTAGCCCAAGCAGATGAAAGTATTAACTTTATACTGTAGATTTTTCATGGTAGCACTGTCATGTCTTGAGCTGACGGTGTTTCATCGCATTCCCTGTGTCTCAGGATGTGGCTCTGTGCATCAACTCACCCCTTGGCAGCAGTGGCATTCTCATGTCTTCGCTCTTTTTTACCCAAAATTGCATAAGACATTAAAAAAACCCATGATGCCCTCCTGCTTGATTTCATTATTAACAGGGATATTCCCTCTAATCTCCCAAGATTGTGACATTGTTCCTCCAGCCTATCTCAAGAGAGGGCTTGACATCATGAAGAGCTGCAGGATTTGTTTTTCTCTCTGGGAAGAGTGCCAAAAATGTGTCTGGGTGTAAGAGGTGGTAGAGATGGCAAAAAAAGTAATTGGAAAAAGAAAGTCTGTATGTCAGTGCAATACAGAAAAAGAAAAAAAAAAAAAGACACAGTGAGAAGAAAATTTTTTCCTGCAACTACTAGGATACTGAGTAAAATCTTGATTATGAGAATACTACATCCAGGGTAGCACCCATTACATTCACTGCTAAAACAAAACAAAACAAACAAAAAAACCAAACAATAACAAACCACAAAACAAACACCCAGCACCTCCTTTGCTAACATTGTGGCCCATGGAAGTCAATAGGAATTTTGTCATTGGTTTCAGTCACCTCCTTAATCCTGTTCCATGATCAGATTATATTGCATTCATTTTTGTAAAAACATTTACTTACAGTGAACTCCTTATTCCTTTTTTCCTCCCTGTGACTCCTCCAAGTGATTTAGAATCCCTATTTGTGACAATCAGCCCACCAAATTTAATTCAAGAACATGAAAATCAAACTGTTTATCGCTGGTTGTCATTTTTATTTCCTGTTGCTTCCCACATTGTCTGCATTCACAGAGAGGAGCCTCCAAGTATATTATTTTGGAAGTTTTTATTTCTTCTAATTATTTTCCTCCTCTTCAAGTTTTAGTACATGCCAGGTTTTTTCCTAGTTAGCATGCCTTCTTTTTTAATTTCAGTTCCATTAAATGAGTTCTGCAAGCTTAGAAATCATAATGAGTTGTTTTGTCAGGAGGAGTTTCTGCAATGGGAAGACAAAACAAAACATGCCTTTTCTTTTTCCCTTCCCATATATTTTTTCCCACTGTTTTTCTTGTTATGTCAGCATGCATTGGCCTCTGCATCCCTTTCAGGAAAGACATATCATGCTACAGGTAATGCAGTGCAGTGCGAATTATAGTGGAAAAACATTCTGGCATCTTCCCTGTCACTGTTGGGGAGTGAAACAGATTTGCTCACTGTCATATTTGAATGGTTAGACTAGGAGATATTTTGTCATTAATATGGGGGTTTCAAAGCCCCCTTCTGGCAATTTATAAACATTTTTTTGTCACAATTAGTGCCAGTATTTTTAACTAGCTTGTTGTTTCCTCTGCTGTACACACAAAGGCCTAAATGTTCAAAGACATCTGCACTACAAATGTGCATGTAGCCTTGCATTATTAATGCCTGGTCTAGACATCTTGAGACACTCAACTAGAACCACTTAAATCCAGCTTCTACCTAGAGATATTTCTCTTTCTTGTGTTTATAATTAAGAAAAAGCAGAAAACCAAAATGTATCAACACATGCTTATCTCTCATTTGATATAAAAGGCAGATATTATAAATACCCAGTAAGTTTCTCATGACTTCTCAAAACTGGGCCTTAGATGTTTAATAACATCTAAGAATTTAAACCACAGAGAGGAAACAGAACAAGTAACATTAAACTCACACTTTTCTTCCACAAAGACCAATAAAATAAATTTGCCTTTCTATTTTAGGGTTGTCTGTGATAACTGCACTGAGTACTGTGCCCTTCTTCCACTCTTCCTCCCTTCCACAGTATGTGTTAAACTGGCAGAGTCAGAGTAATGCAAAATGAATGTCTGCAGAACCTAAGCATTGGTAGGTTAGGTAGCCTCTTGGAGTTTAGATCTGGTTTAGTGTACGAAAAAGTTTGATGTTAGAAAACCATTACACTCATCTGGGTTTATGCTCATTCCCATTATATAACTCTAAAATAATTTTTTAAATAGTACACTAATAAGGAGTCCAACACAGTAGACAAGTGAAATCAATAGTTTACATGTTCATTGAGTCATTGATTTATACTGCAGATGGAAGTGAGAGGACAAAATTGATTGAGTATTCTGGGGCTAAATTTAAAAAATACGTCCGATAAAATTACACAGACATCTTGTTGTGTGCGTGTCATTTTTTTCCACACACCTGTGTGCAGGCAGCTGCTAAGGTACTTAATCAAGGTATGCTTATGACAGTTTATGCTATCTGAATGTCTGTTCTAAAAATAACTTCTAATAACTTAACGTGACTCACTGACTGTGATCTCTTGTCATCTTTCTCCATCTCTCCAACATGCTTGTAAACATAAGCCCTCCCCAAAAAATATAGCACAGCTTTAGAATTTCTCAGTTAGTCCATACTACATATAACACAGTCACATATGCGTATCTATGTGGAACAATTTTTCTCTTTGTCTCTTTTGTGAGCACGGTAAAAAGGAGCAACTGAATCCTTTTCACAACCCAGTCAGATGCAAAGTTGCCCCTCATTCTTACAAAATAAATAACCATGTCCCAGAATATAACTGAAAGGTGGCAGCCTTCCATCGACTAGCTCTCTGTCTCTGTGCTTTATATGGACAGTTCTCAGAAACTGGTCATAATAAGAAAATAATAGTAAGAAAACCAAGACTTTTAAACTAGTGTCCTTAGCCTGATAGAAATCATTCTGCTTGCTTAATCCAAGGAGGTTTTCAGAATTAAACATGTCTGTGAAATGACATGATTCATAGTTTATAATGTCTCTCTTTACTTCTTGAAATTCTGTTGGAGTCTTTGCCTAAGAAAGACCATGCTAACCTGGTAACAAAAGAGGAAAAAATTCCCGAGGTGGAATAGATCTATTATTAGATGATAAAATCTATTAACCAAAAGAATATGATCTATTTCCCATGGAGAAGGTGCGTCAGATCCTGAATCAATATCTCTCTTACTAAAAAAGCAAAGAAAGACAAGGGCAAACAATAACTTACAGGTTGCACAGTTTTCAGTAGCTATAAATATAAACTCTGTAAATATATATCAGCTACAATCTTCTGTATCAAAACATTGTTTAACTCCCTTAACAGCTGTCTAAAACGTAGTACCTAATATTTGGAATATAAAAATCAGTGTCAGAAAAAACAAGGACTGCATACAGGAAAGTCACATTTTTTAAAAGAGCAATGATTTAGAAGTATAAATGTGAAGTGAAACTTTAACTGGTCTCATCTTTCACAGATGCCCTTTAAGGGGAACATCTTGACATTTTCTAGCCCTTTCCATTTTGCTGTCTTCCACACCGCTGCTTATTGGGGAGTCACTATGCACAGGGCTCATATATGCTGCCTGCACCTGCCAGTTTCACCATGTCTGCTACAGCATAGAGCCCGGAGATCCCAGGAGCACAGGGCTCCCCTGCTGTCCCCAAGTATAGGCCATTGTGTCAGAGAAAGCCCATGTTTTCTCTTGTTGCATGATACCATAAAGTGAAGATGTATTTGTCACGGGAAGGGTAAACAGTGTATTACAAATCAAATGTGAATAATCATAAATTACAACATCATTTGGCAGAAAGGCAGAAAAAGAACTTACTCTCTGAGATGTTATGAATGGGATTAATACTGGCGTAAGTGCTTGTCAGGCAAGACTTGGTGCAGCTAATGTAGTTAGTACTGCAATGGGGACACCTGTTGAAGGGGTCTGTATTGTACACTCTGTTAGATACGTCTACTGACTTCAATAACATCAATTTGTTCGCTAATTCCAGACCTCATTCTCTGTTCCTACATAAATCTAAGCTGATTGATAGTAGGCTTGGACAAAAAAAAGAAACAATACTAATGATGCTGCAGATTCAGTAAACCCCATGCAGAGGATAAGGAAATTAAGATCATGAGTTTTCCTAGAAAACATATTTAATGCTTACTGACCTGAAGTATCCATTAGATTTTTCTGTATCACAGAAGCAAATTAAGTACTAAAAAGGATCATTAATTTTTAAGACTACTCTAAATCTAAGTATGTCTAGTATGTCTAGTAAAACATACCACAGTTTCTAAAGCAAATTCACCCTTTAAAAGTGCCCTTTCTAAAGGACATTGTAATATTGTTCCTAAAACTGTGGTTATCTGTTAATTATCCTATTCTGGAATTCAGTTGGCTATTCTGATCTTCTTCTATTCATCTAACATAATATTGACATTGGGCCAAATTCCAGGTGAGGTCATCATGCTGCCATTAGCTTCTATGAAAAAACGTTCAGTATTCACACCATAAGGTTTGGTTAAAATTTATATTTTAAGATTTATACTTTTATAGTGTCTGCATGGAAATGACAGGCATTTATATTGTATTAATTGAATGGTCTTAGAATGAAGACAGGTATTCAGGTCATACAGGATATGAACGATAAACAAATTTATTCCAAATCTGCGTTTGAGTTCAGTGGAGGGGATGAGGTGACATACATTTTCAGCACTGAAGTGATCTTGTTTATAGGCATAATTATTGGCAAGGTTCATTTGGTTTGAAAAAATAATATATATGTATGTGGGGAAAAAATCCCCCCATTAGCAGTTACATTGAGAAATCCTTTGGAATAAAAACACATGCTACTTATCTCAGCACTCCATGACAACCACAAAGCAGATTCTGTTATCCTTTCACAAACTTATGTGCCTGTAATGCTAATAGCTAAATATTCTACTAACAGAGTATTTTTCTATAAAGGTTTATTTATCAGACCACTGAGCTAGAAAATAATCAGTCATAGCTAAACTTTAAAATCAACAATTGCAAAGACAGTCTTTGGGCGAATACCTGAGTATTAGCTCAAAGAGACTGAATTAACTTAAGTGTTCACTTTATAGTGTATAATCTTTGACTTGCACAAATTTTCTTCATATGGTGTCGTCCTCAAAGCCATTCATTTACTAAACCATTTCCATCACCAGTAAATACATAGCCTTTGTACACCTTTGTGGCCTGTGTGAAATTTTTGCTAACTGTTATGCTATTATTTTATCTTTATGTTTTTCTTCACATATTTTTTTTTATTCTAACAGCAGCTGTGGCAATATCTTCATTCCAATGACATACATTTCCAATTAGTATTCTCTTATTTGTGGAAACTTGCTTCCAGGCAAAATGTATCTTCTAGAGAAAAAAATATAGTCAATATACTTCTTTGGCTTTTCTGTGACTAGAAACAAAGATGACAAAGAGGAAATTTGCAATATATGGGATAATAAAGGGGAAGATCTTTCAAAGCCCAAAGGGAAGGTTAGTCTCCCTGGCTCATGAAAGCTTAGTTTGATATATTCTCCCCAAAATTTCATATTCTAGTTCTGCAAAACCATATGTAACTCAACCCTTTTTAGGCAGACCCAATAAAATACAGTTCTTGTGAGATGTTCACATGAATAAACGTGAGAAGAATTAATATGTAAAAACAGAAGTAGATTAATAGAAATATTCTCCCTAATTACTCATCAACTTATCCTCACACATTTACAGGGTGAACCTGGAGAAGCTGGTAACCCTGGACCTCCTGGAGAATCGGGAACATCTGTGAGTATTTTGGTTTTGTCTTATTATTAACCCTTATTGCAGTGAACAAATGTAACTGTTAGTACTTACTTTAGAAAGCATTTAATCAGGTTACTTGCCTACTTGTGTATGTCCTCTCTACATTTTCAGTGAAGAACGTATACCTTTAAAATACAATTTGTTTCTGTGTATAGCCATGTATTTTACTAACAGCTAGAGGACAAAGCTGAAGACTTCCTAAAAGAGTACCTATTTTTATGTCCAAAAGTATTGACTTTGACATGCATGTTTCTCTCTCTGAAGACAGTTCATTGATGTAAACTGGGTGCAGGTGTTGGCACTTGGTATGAGATACACAGCTTTTCCAGGCTGAGGCCCTAATTTCCCCTTCACATGCCAGCATTTATTGAGGAGTAACATTGCCCAGGTCTGAAAAAACAGTTTTGGCATTGTAACAGTATTTTCAGCCGTTCAATTTCCAGATGACGTTTTTGTGTTCATATGTTTTCTGCAGGGTCCAAAAGGTGAAAGGGGAGAAAAAGGTGAGGCTGGTCCACCTGGAGCAGCTGGACCACCAGGTGCTAAAGGACCTCCCGGTGATGATGGGCCTAAGGGTAACCCAGTAAGTGAGCTTAATAATTTTAACACAAAGCACTGTGAAGCCTTGGTGAAGTTGTGCTTCATATAGAACTGTATATAATTTCCTTAATTTGAACTAAATTCATTATATGCTTCATAAAATATTTGTGATGACTGCTACCTGCTTGTCAATGAATGACACATTCTTTATTTTTTTCCTGATTTTTTTTAGGGCCCAGTTGGTTTTCCTGGAGATCCTGGTCCCCCTGGAGAACCTGGTCCAGCTGTAAGTATATTTAAAAAACAGTTTTAGGTTTTAAGTCTTGGTTTTTACTGAATTTTAGTTAACCCTGCCTCTTCCTTGTCTGGGGATGAGGTCTTGCCTGTAAGATTTGTTGCCTTTCTGTCCATATATATCTTAAGGATTAAAAAAGTTTTAGAAATCTTTTAAAAAGTTTTGAAAACTAATGCTATTAGGAATATGCTCTGTAGAAAAATAGCGCTCATATATTCATATGGAAAACTAAGTTATTTAATTTAGATTAATTTTCTTGTGAATTCTGTAGGGTCAAGATGGTGTTGGTGGAGAGAAGGGTGAAGACGGTGATCCTGGTCAACCTGTGAGTTGTTTCTGTCATATTATTTCAGCTCTGTGTTTTCTCATATGCTAAGAAAGTATCATTCGCTGAATCAGCGGTTTCCGTACATCCAAATTCTTTAAAATATTCTGTAAGCAGATGCTTTTCCTATTATACTGAAAAATATCTATTTCCTTGCAGAGATAGAACTGCCCGTATTATAGTAACAATCAGAAGCAAGAGCTCCATTTCTTTTAGCAGTAGAAACAAATGATGTGTTAAGGATTTTTTGACTACTGAGGAGCACTAAAAGCACTCAGGGCAGTTCTGAGCACAAGAAAGGAATGCAGCCAAATAATCTTTATTAGCTGACCTGATGAAATGAAGCAAGATCTTGATGTTTCTATTTTAAGAAAGTTAACAAGTATCTGAGCAATACTCACATTAAGCGCCAAATTTCTTGTATTTCTGTGGATTCACATATTAAAGCATCATTCATATTTATTTATTTTTTTAATTGCAAAAATATAGAGTTTCCATTTTGGAAAGGCTATTTCTAGCTCTGGAATTTTTTATTATGAGGGAACAATCCTATACAGTACTGGTTGAAAATAAAAAATGCTAATACATTGAACAAATGATTGGAAGTAAGTTATAAACTGGGCTTTACCTGCAAACTTCATGAATTACTATCTGTATATCTTACTTAACAGTAAGTACTTTTAGAGTATTGTGTTCCTGAAGAAAAGCTTACCAAACTATTCAGCAGCCCTGAAATATTTGAGAGTATCACAGCTTACCAAGATGAACTAGCCAAATGGCTATCAGTGCACAAAAGACTTTTCAAGAGAAAGCCACCCATGTGGCAGCTAACTCACAGATGCTGGTGAACAATTTCAGCAAAAGTAATGACTTCAGCACCTCAGAAAGCAAGAAACTTGCTAATGGAGTTAGGCAGTGGGCTGACTCTATGGCTGTGTGGTACTTCTGTGCAGCCATTTTCTGGTCTGAGATGTTTTGTTGAAAACAGGAAGAGAAAAAAAGGAACAATTGAACTTTGTACAGTAACAAAAATTGTTAAAACCACCCTAACAAAAGATTTGTTGAATAAGCAGATATACTTCTGTCTGTGTATTTATGGTACTTACTTTCTGCCCATTGAAAGGGGTCAACATGTAACATTGTTGTTGCATTTAGTAGAGATAATTACTTTATTTGTTACCGCTGACTCTATCCTTTTCCACTGCAGGGTCCACCAGGCCCTTCAGGTGAAGCTGGCCCACCTGGTCCACCTGGAAAAAGGGTAAGTAATTTCTCATTTTCTCTTGTATGTCTCTTTCTGAAGCATTATGTTCTATAGAATTTCAGCTACTTGCTTTCCATTTTGTGACATTCACCTATGATGTTTGAAGTTTCGTTTAAGTAATGCAATGGGAGAAATGAAAAAATAGCAGAGAAAACCCTTTAACATGGGTTACATGGAACATGAGAACAAAAATACATAGAGAAGAATATATTCTTCATCTAGAAATGCACTTTTTCTTTTAATCCACATGAATTCAGTGACTGCTAGGTTAAGAATTCAGTGTCTGCTGAATTAGTCTGCTAATAGGAGTGATTATTACAGTAATACAAGACATCATCCTCAGGCACATGACTGCTGGCAGGAAGCAGGAACAACGTGTCTGCTTTGGCGTCTTTAGCCTCTGAAATAAAATAATTTCAATGGAGCTTTTGTGCAAACCTGTGTCATCTCCTCTGCATACAAAATTAACAAGCAGACTTTTCTGTAACTTATGAAGCCATTCCAGTATTTCTAAAGTCTTTGACGCTTCACAGGCTTTACAAATAGCTAATCAAAAGCAGTAAACAATGTTACACTTGCAGAACTGTAGTAAATACGTCAACATTTAGGTCTGCTTCAGAGAGCAGTTTGATCCAGTTTTTACACTTGAAAAAATAAGGGAAGGGGCATCATTAAATGTAAGCTGAGAGGTATTTAACAAAATGTGTTAAATTGCTCTATTTAATAGGCTTGAGTGAACTGACAAGCCTAATTAGTTTTATCTATTTTACATAATAATCTCTTTGCTCCACCAACTTACAAAACATTTATAATACTGTAAATGATTATAGTGGCATTAGCAATCTTATCAGTAGAACTGAAATATGGCTTGGTTGAATATTAGCAATTAGTATGTTTGTTCAACATCCAATTAGAACTCCCTACTTTATTATACAGAAAGGCAGTAGCTCATTCCTAACAGATGGGATATATTGCATTGATTGTACCTAGACAAAAAACACTTTAGAAACAAAAATGTCACATCACCTGTGGTTTGACACGTTTCCAATTTAGGGAAAATGTATGTCTAAATATTGCCAAGTAAACCCATTCCTGAATTCTGAAGAAAACATTTTGTAGACTCAGATTCTACATTACCTGAGTACCTGCATGTTTTAAGCTTATAGAGTCTGTATTGCATTGACATTATAGCAGAGAGAAACAGGGAAGGATTGAAAACTTCATACTTTGCTGGCAGAATGAACACAAAAAATGCTCTTCATTAGTTTTCATCAGTTGTATGGTAGAATCAGTTTCAACAAAAAGCCCTATCAAGTATCCTTTCATCCGAATTAAGAAGGACATACCATATCAGTAGTAATACTGCTGTCTATGGAGGTGCAGCTCTGGCTATACTAGTAGAAAGTGACATTTCACCCCATTTTTTGTTTTTCTGTCTCTCAACAAGCTGGCAGTGCTCAGGATTCATACTTTTAAATTTGTTCTCTTGAAATGCTCAGCTGTCTAGTCTTCTTCCTTATTCTGTTATTCACTTTCATTCCCCTCTTCCCCTCTATTTTGGAACTACCTGAACTCTGTTTCCCTGCCAAGTCTTCTGAAATTATGCTTACTACCAGGTTTCAGAGTTTTGAGCCATCTGTGTTTAGTATTGCGGGTTGCAAACAGGTTCCCCCAGCTTTCCCTGGGAAGCAAATTCTAAGGAAAGACATGGACATGAATACAGTTTCCCCATTGTTATCTAAGAAAATTCAGCTACAGATACATAGTTAGAGTGACATTCAACTATCAAGTGAAGACCAATAGTAAACTATTTTTCCTAGTTACAGATGGATAACAGTAAAAAGATTACTATTAGTTGGTGAGATAAGCAAATACCAAAACTGTTTTACTGTGGTGCTCTATAGGCTTTGACAATAAATACTAGTGCCTTGCAGACTGAGCAAGGGTCTCATGGCCAAGCAGTACCTGTCAGAACAATAAGCCTTTTCCTACTCTGAGGAGGTAAAATTGACTAGCATGCTCATTAGCATCTAGCTCAAGTCTAAATCAAAATAAAAGGTTAAATTTATGGATGAAACAAAAATGGTTCATTAGAACATCCACAGAATGTGTACCCTAATTAATATATTACTTCTCAGACCTAACGATTGCTCTCTCTTCCAAAAAAAAATTAAGAAAACGTTTATTTGGTTAGTTGCCCTTATGGACAATGTTGAATAACTTAGAAAAGAAGGAAATGTTTCTGTGAAAGAGATTTTTTTTCTGTTTTGGCTACAGTATCATGCTACCTCTGCAAGGTGCATAGACCACTTGAAATTATGCTGTTTTTTCTGTGTTGATTGCAAATACATAGTACACCTAACAATATGCCAGGTCCTTATCTGAACAGACTGATGAAATGTAGCAATGGTTTTGTGTTGGAAATCATATTTTTAGTCACATGACAGACAGCTATAATCAACAGTTTAAATTATTCTAATAAAATTATGAAATATGGAAGAGCAGGCATAAATGTCCAGTTGGTTCACGTAACAAAAATTGAGGATGATTTTGTTTCTGTGTGAGTTATTTTTTCTTCTCAGTTCTGCATAAAATGTATCAAGACAATATGTCCAAACTTAAATGTAATGATCATAAAAATCACCATGGTAGCTATGGTGGTGAGGGTTGAGAGCCATTCATTAATTCAAAACTATTGTTGTTGGTATCTTTTATGTCAGTTAAAATTTACCAGACACTCCAACAACTCAAGTGTGGGAAGGTAAGATAAATAATAATTAGCATTGTTTGTCGGTGGAAGCACCATCTGTGCCATGGCAGCAATCACAGCCTGTCGGAAACAGCAGTTCCTTTAGCTGCTTTATGCTCAGTGCAGCATTGGCACGGTTTGATAATGAACGCACCTCCTTTGTTTAGCAATCATGATTCATTGGATTTGTAATTTAGTGATCACAGTGTTTTTAGCCCTGCTAATTCATGCTGCAGCTGCATTTCTAGATTATGCAAAAACCGTATTTCTCAAATACAAGCTATCACACATAGTCCTTTTCAGTTTCTTAGGTGGAGTAGACTATAATCCATATGGGAACTTGAGTGCCAGGAATTTTCAAGCAGTAAAGACAATGGGCATGTAAATTAATTCACGTAAGAAAAAAACCCTCCTGTTTTTAAGAAGTTCTTGAGTTTATTTAAGTACCTGCTAATCATTTCTCTTTGTATCCCTGCAAACTGCGATCCACCCAACAAATTACAACCTACACAAAGATATCACCAGAGATCATTATTGGAACAGTGGCGATTTTAATTATTCTGCCTGTTTTAAAAGAGTCAGCAATTGCACCACACTGCCCAGGGCTTTTTATCTGCTCTGTATTTTGAAAAGATAAAATTAAGTCCTTTACCACTTGCAGCTCTTGAAAATACCAAAGAGAACAACCTGTTGATACCCGCAACAAATGACCAAAGTCCACTGTGGGTGATTCAATTCATTTTGCATTATATTTGATGGAAAGCCTGAACCATCTCCGTTGGCCAAAAGGTTCATACCATGCTGCAGATGTTCATTTCCACCCTGGAGAAAGCTTAATTTCAGAAGCAAATGCATGGTCCTTATATACATCTATGTAAAGAGTTATAAAATGAATATAAATTTCCAGGAATTAAATTAAAACTGGTGGAGTTACTGAAGGTATGTGCCAATAGAAGTGGATGGTGAACTATATTAGGCTATAAAATTTTTGGAGTAAATTCAATTCTAGTATAAAAAATAGCAATTAAGTCAAACTGTGGTCAAAAGCCCTGAGCTCATAAAGCATTACAGGTAGGTCTTGATTGGAAGAAAAGTTCTTACCTGTAAAATTAATAATGCGGTTTAGTGCTTTATTTTTAGGGGACTGTATTTATTTTTGTCTGTTGTTATGAGGCAAAAAGCAGAAAATAAATGGAAGTGATTTTTTTTTTCTTTTTTGCTGGTCCTTAGAACTTTTTTTTCATTTCTACATAACAAACTGTCTGTTATATTAATGAACAGATGAGTCTTAGGAAGTAAGTTTTATCATTCAGAAAATCACCTTGTATTTGATCATGGTCACTTGTCTTTCCTTTTGCTTTAATCTGCTCATTGGCTGGCAAGAAATAGCTACTTGTAATAAAGACATTTCCCAGGCTGAATATTAACCTTGTAGGAAAACAGTTGGTCCATTATCTTGAGTGCATCTTTTCTAAGCTAAGTACATATTAGAGAACCATTTTCAGAAGAGTACATTAGATTCTAGAAACTGCTTCTGTTCATGACTGAAGCTATGAATATTAATTCTCTGACTTGAAAATCAGCCCTTGATGTGTTTATTTTCACTGAAACCTTAAGAAAATGAAAGATGGGTGACTTCAGCAATAGGTAGTCACAGAGCTGCCAGACGACTGCAACTCCTCTTCTATGGCCTTCACCTGAACCTTGTCCCATCTCTACATCCTCCCGCATTACTGAGTTCCTTCTCCTTCGTCAAACAGAGCTTTTGTAGCGTAATAGCAGGAAACATGATACCAAGAGCTATTTGTAGTCAGTGTCTCTATTTAATTCCTTACGGTCTCTAGTTATGCGATTATTCCTTTTCCTTTCATATTTATTGGAAAATATTAATGCATGTATTGATTTTTGGCTACCCAAATATAATCAAAAGGCTTACTGAGCCCACTCTTGACTTGGAGAATGAAGAAGTATATGCCTTTCTGTGTGCTGAGAATGACAGGCCCTTTTGGAATCAGTGGATAAGCTACAGTGAACAGACAGAAGCCAACATAAAACAAGTTTAAAATTGTTATTGTATATGTAAATCAGTATCGTTCTTCTACTTTTATATCCTGTTTTGATTTTTTCCCAAGCTATTTCTTTGTTTTTAACCTCACCGTATCAGACATGTTAGGTGCCGTATATTCTTTTAGATACTCTAAAATCTCAGAAAATGTTATGAAGGGAAAAAGAAAGGATATGGCAGATTGGGATTTTTATCCTGTAAATATAAAATGTCAAGAAAGAAATTTAACTTCTTTTGTTAGCATTTTCTACTTATTAATACAGTGGAAATTGCATTCTCAGATTTTCTTCACTGGTAATATTTTAGAAAACTGAGATTATGAGCTCAGACTCCATGTTTTACAGGGACCTCCTGGTGCAACTGGTGCTGAAGGCAGACAAGGTGAAAAAGGTGCAAAGGTAATATGTTCAATAATTTTTTTAGGAGTGTGGGAATGTAAACTATATATAGATGAAAAGTAAATTGCTTATCGTGCATTGAGTGTGAAACTTAGCGAAGTAATAATAGGTAAACTGTAAAATCCAAATTAAATCCCAGAATTAGTAGCAATACATAATAGAGCACATAGTGGACTCTCTCCTGTGGCAGCCCAACTCGACTTGCCCCTGTGGAAAAGCAGATGAGCATGCTTTTGTGGGATCCACATCTTTGTATGAAGCTATCAAAACTTTTGAACAGAAAAGTGTCCTGTGCAGAACAGTTTTACAGTAGTTTTTAAAAAAATGGAGTGAGGAAACTCTGCTCTCACTTTGCAGCTTGTATAACCCTACGGTGCCAAGCTGAGTCAGCTCTGCCTCTCTGACCTGTTGCTTATGGTCTTTCTAGGGTGAACCTGGTGCAGAAGGGGCTCCTGGAAAAACGGGCCCAGTTGGTCCACAGGGACCTGCAGGAAAACCGGGCCCAGAGGGTCTCCGGGGCATTCCTGGCCCTGTGGTAAGTAAGCAGAGCATATAATAATATTTTAAATGTTGCATTTCTCGTATATTGTCTGGTAAAGCAAACTTTGTTTTTCCTAGGGAGAACAAGGTCTACCTGGAGCGCCAGGTCAGGATGGCCCTCCTGGGCCTCTGGTGAGTACCCTTCCTTTCAGTGCCAAAACAGAAAAAGCACTCTTTAAAATATACCATTAACATGTCCGTGCATTTACAGAAAAATGAATGTACAAGTCAGTTCTTAGCACAAAGTCACTATTCTTCTGTGCTGGTAAAATCTGATACCCAACTGCCTTCTAATTTTACTGCTCTACTTTAGTAGGCAGCTGTGCTGAATACTGCTGAGTTATAACAGGTAAAAAGTAGAATAAGGCAGTGCAAAGCCAAATTCTTGAAATCCCCGGAATAGAATTAAAAATCAAATGAATGAAGCTTACAATCAAAAAAAATCCACTTCTGTCCCCACATCAGCAAATCTTAGTACCTTAAATCATTTTGTTTCCTTAGCAGTGGCAAATTTTGTACATCCATTGACTTGAATGCTAGTTTAGAAAAACATTATTCACAGGGTAAAAGCTCAGATCATATCTATTCCTTAGAGAAACAAAAAAATAAATCAGAAGTAGGGCCAAAAAGGGACTTCTACCAAAGAAGGAAACATGCTCGTTTTATAAAACAGAACACCAGGATCATGTCTGTTGTTCACTGTGGCAATCCCAGGAATCCATGACCAAAATGTTTGAAAGCATCTGAATGAACCAAGCTCTCAGTTTCTAAGGCATCCAGAGCATATCGCAGTTCTGCTGTTAATATGATTAAAGCAAGGGAAGCTTACAGATGACGTATTATCAAATTACATCATTGCTTTTATTTACACTTGGTATTTTAGTGCTTTTTTTTCCTAACAAGCTGGAAAAAACCCAAAACTGTGAGCAGAAATTGTACAGTATTGGTCTTCTTATTCAGTATTATGTGCAGAAATTCATATCTAAACTACATGGCCAGCTGGTAAATTCTTCACATGTCAAGCAAAGGTGATACAATTTATGGAAACATCTTACATCTCTTGCTCTCCAAACTCACTGAAGTAGAGTTCACCTCTACTATCATAGTTGAGGGACAAATTTGGAATAAAAAGCTTCAAAACAAAATATGGACTGTTATGGTTTGATGGAAATAAGCTAGTGTTACACACTCAAGGCATTTTACAGTTTGTGAGCAGTGTTAACACCTACTAAGTAAAATCCACTCTGCTATTTTGGCCAGAATATACAATCAGATTACTTCAGGAGAACAGGGCAATAAGTGGCTATCCTCCACTTCAGGACTGATGTGGCTCTTAAAGGTGAAACTGAAGGCTGTGAGTAGGAAGTATGAAGGAAATAATCTGTTCCTTTTCCTATACGGACTTGGAAGATACAAAGGATACAGGTCCTTAGGCAGCCTTAATACTGAAAGTTTTTGCAGTTAAACTCCATACCTGAACTCAAAATCTTCCAAGAGCATTCTTGCCTCCCCAGTGAGAACGCAGAGCCTGAACATCAGCTATAAGATTTTCACATCATACTTTTCCAGTATATAAAAATGGAAGTGAAAAAAATGGGGAATTTAAACTGAAATGCTGCATGAATCCAGACTTTTACCCTAAACCACTCTTTCACTTTCATGTGCATATGTGAACAGGAGCAATTGCCTTTCCTTTCACTGACTGAAACTCTTTGATGGGTGAAAGTATTGGGTAACCATTTACCTTTCCAAAAACGTTTCGAACATGCAATTTCTTAACCTATAAGCAAGGAGTTTCAGAACATATATTTTTATGTCCGCACACTAGAAAGATTTATTTTTTTTTCCAATGAACAGTGGTCTGGTACATAGATGTATCTATCAATCAATTCTGTGTATAGAATTATAGATGGTATTACAACGACACCTACATATAATTGCATTTTTCTCTGTCCCTTAGAAAACAATAAGGAAGAAATAATGTACTGAGTAAACTATACACTACAAGTCTTTGTTGCTTGTCATTTTAACATTCTAATGTTGTCTAAGGCCTCATAGATATCACTTGTAAGTCAGAGGTTGGGAACAATGAATGAGAAGCTGCAAGGAAAAGGACTCCCTTGTGCTAAGCCTGCAATAAAAACACATTCAAAGAGTTTATGATGGACCACCACCATAGTTTTTAAATGATGTGCCCAATTTACAAATAAAATGCATGGGGCACTGAAAACTCATCTCTTCAGTTACAATTCTAAGCTGAAATCTAAAAGCCAATGAACAATTATTCAGCAATAATAAGCATCTCTTTCCCTTGTGTCAGTCACCAGGAGCCTCCAAATACATTATGAAAAGATCTCTTTTCCAACAGTGGAGAGCTTAACTATTCAATTCAAATGTGAAGCTGACTGTATTAATGAACTATATATGCTAAATGCAAAGGCTCCTGCCAGCTAAACAAGAACTTTTTTTAGGTGCATTGCTGCAACTTAAAACTTTATTTTGGATTTTAAGAAAGTAAAGGTCATATGTAAAAGTTGCTGAGGTTAGGTCTCCCTTCTTCCCATCCCTGCACAGTAGATTGCTCTCGGAGAAGAATATGAAAGCAGATTTGCAGTAGAGCACAACAGACTGCAGGTGAAAATGCCTGATTCTGTATTCCAAAAGCTTAAAAACTTCACTTTTCATTCATGAATTATGTATTTGCCTAGGCTTTTGCATCTAATGATATTCTGAAGTAGAGCTGCAAAGGATACGCACTGAATAATATTTGGTATATGAAGTGTTATGGCACTTTTGAATGTGTGCCAGGTTGAAAAGGTCACTTATTACTTGCTCTCCGTATCATAACTTCACAGGTGTCCGCTGCCAGCAGGAGACTGGTAGTGATGAGGTACTGACTTAGTCTAGCTGCTCAATGCCTAATGCATACGTGTTCAATGTGACATTAACAGCTTCTGAGAAACGAATGCACTGCATGGCCTGAATTTTTCACCTCATTCTGTACAAATTACGCAAAACGAGCATGGCCATTGAGAAGACTTCTCAAATCCCTCAAAATTCTTCTAAAATTATTTTAAAATAATTATAAATATTAAAAATAATTATAAAATTATAAATATTTAAAAGATTTTTTTTAAAAGCTGGGAAAAACAATCCAAAGAGATTTTAACAAGCTTCATACATAATATTTTTCGGTGCTATTGATCCAAGTATATTTTTGACTATTAGTAAAATAGTGTCTTTAATGGATTGCTCTTACGACCCCAGTAAAGATAGAAAAAGCACTGTCAGGGAAAGGAAGCTAGTTCAAGATAGAAGAACAAAATTACTCAGTGGTATTTGCAAGGGATATGCAGAGAGTAAAATCTATCCATGCGAATGTGTTTATTCTTTGCAGTAGTTTCCCAGGTAGCGAGACTGGAGTTGAGTTTTCCAATAGATTCTCTAAGCATTGGCTTGCATAGGAACCACCTGAAAAAAGTTAGTGGTTTGGATTGTGCCTTCACTGCACCCACCCCAGAAATATGGAAGGGCTTGTAGAGTGGTTCTGTTGTTCACAGCTCTGTCTCCTGCCCCAGCATTATTTCTGTTGACAGAAATCTAGCTGCATGAAGTAATGTTTGGAGAAAACTTCAGATAGAATAATGAGTATTTCTAAGTCGGTTTCATAAAGTAACATGTGTCTTTACTGTGCTGCAGAAAGGATGGCTTGTAAATACAAATTAAAATTTGTAAGCTGCTTACATGATGTGAAACATGTAAATACCTAAAAAGGTATCAGTTTAACACCTCTGTAAGGTAACAGTATTATCCCTGTCCAACAAATGAGGAGTAGAGGGTTAAAGAGACTTAGGCAACTCCTAAAAGCATTTAGGCCTGCCCAGACTAATAGTGCAAAACCTAACTAATTTGTGTAACTGATCCCATTTACAAAGGTGACAAAGGGCCATAAACTTGTACATGTCAGTGGAGCTAGAACACCTAGATGACTTTAAGTAAACTTGAATATTTAGAAAATATAGATTTAAATGCATTATTCATGTTAATACAGGAATTTAAGGTGGCAAATCAAGAAAACCATAATTCCAAAACAACGCCCTGAGTGCTGAAACAAAATATGAGGTAGTTCTCCAACAAAAAAAACATTGAGGAGCAGTTATTATACCTGATTTATTTTCTGCACAAATCTTACTGAGCTGTAGTAAACTGTGAGAAAACAAATAACAGGATACCTTCCTCTGTCTTATGAAAGGGCTAAAATAAGCAACTAAAATAAGGTACAGCATTTAAGGTGGAAGTAATAACTGAAAGCATGTAATGGAACCACAAGCAAAAATGAGGCTAATCAACACAAAATTTTGTGAATTTTTTTTTAATGTCACTTGCTTCACTGAATGCTTTCAGTGCTCTTTAAGAATTTAGTTTACCCTCTGCTTCATAGATTTCTAATAATACAACACTTTAAAGATTTCTAATTATAAAGTAATTAAAATGCTACAGTACCATCATTATAAGTTTTTAAATGTAAATTTCAACTAAATCCCACATCATCAATCACAGCCATCCACCACTGAATAACTGAATAACTCTGTACTTTCTCTTATACTGCCTTTAACAATATTTCAGCAAAACATGATCTGTGCAATATGTTAAAACGTGCTTTAACATTACTTCCCTTGATTTATTTAGGGTCCACCTGGCTTGCCTGGCCTGAAAGGAGATCCAGGTTCCAAAGGAGAGAAGGTAACGCTTTATTCTTTGTTTGTGTCTTTCCAATTTTGACCCGTTGTAAAAGTCTGTATAAAATTGGCAGAAACACACACCAGAGTATTTGTATCAGAAAGCAAAACAAGTTACTGTGTCTATCAATCACC
Source organism: Nesoenas mayeri (assembly GCF_963082525.1). Lineage (NCBI taxonomy): Eukaryota > Metazoa > Chordata > Aves > Columbiformes > Columbidae > Nesoenas > Nesoenas mayeri. The sequence continues at coordinate 14,674,895 of NC_137554.1, read as the reverse complement.
TTCCCATAGCCTGCATAGTAATCGTCAAGTTTTAAGCCACATCTGATATCCTGGAGATATATAGAAAGAAAAAGATTACTGCCTGTGTGGTTATCTACTGACTATGTGATTCTTCCTTGCAATGGAAATCCCAGAGACATGGAAAGAGAACTGTTGGTTTTACAAAAACAAAGTAACTAGAAGTAAAAAGTATTAGAGATTTTTATTTTAAAACAACAAAATGTAAATATTTAACAGCCATGATACTTGAGACATACAGGATAGCATTTCCTAATGGAGTCCCAACAATTTATTGGTTGGTTGTGCCTCAGAGAAAAACTTTATAGAGAAAGGGATATAAGGTTAGTATGAAATTTGTACCCACAGGTATTGTTATTTCTGTATTGGTTTCAGTAAGGACTATGTTGCACTCAGATCTCTTTCATTGAACAAGCAGTCACAGCTTGCAAATAATCTCCAAGTCTAGAATGCCAACACGGAATATGCTTTCAGATTAATTTGTTTTCAGTTTAATTGTTGACTAGCAATAGTGATGATATTTGAAAGCTCTAATTTGTGTGTTTGCAAAGCACATTTACTTTATATATATATGGAGTTTTAACTACATTCTCTTCTGTCTTGTTTAGGGACATCCTGGTTTGATTGGCCTGATTGGACCCCCAGGAGAACAGGGTGAAAAGGGTGACAGGGGTCTTCCTGGCCCACAGGGATCTCCTGGAGCCAAGGGTGATGCAGTGCGTAAAACATACTTGTGTTTTCATTCAAATTTCAGGCAACCAAAGAGTATGTATTAGAGTCATTCTTTTGAGAGACATAAAGTTGCTATAAACATTTAACACCTGCTAGATGTTAAAACTTTCCTAGGCATTGTACAAACACAGTGAAGTTAAACAGCTTAACACGAGATCACAGAGTGTCTCAGAAGATGAAGAAAACACATAAACCTAAGTCAGGGATGAGATAAAATTAGCAGCACCAGCTCATCATGTTTATTAACTGTACTACCTAAGGTAGCTTCCTTTCTTGTAGTTATTAAGCCATGTTTTAAGGTACCATGTAAAAAGTGATGTTTCCAAGCTAGTCTGAAGGGCAACACAGTCATGACTGTCAGTACTGCAGTGTAAGAACAACTACAAGCAACTCAAACTGTCAGATAATGTTTTGAACTTACAGACTATTTTGGACCTTAGCAAATGGCCTAAATCAAAACTCATCAGGGATGGATGCTTAGTAGGACTACCTTTTTCACAGCTACATGCACATTTTTTAATTGAGTCCAGTTTGTAGAATACTTTAATCCTGTACTTATTTTCTGATTATTTCTTAGGGAATTTCTGGCCCTGCTGGTCCACTGGGACCCCCTGGTCCTCCTGGTTTACCTGTAAGTAATTTCAAACACTCCTCCAGTCCAAAACACTCCTTTGTTGTGTGGAATACTCTCCAACTATAGTTATATGTTCTTGCCCATAGGGTCCCCAAGGTCCCAAAGGTTCCAAAGGATCCAGTGTGAGTAACTCACCTCCATATTTTTTGTTCTTTTAATTAACTTTTGTTTGTGTTATTTTTTAACATTGTGCAGCATGGTCAACGAGGTATTTCTTTCATTGCTTTATAGGGTCCTGCTGGTCAAAAGGGTGACAGTGGGTTACCTGGTCCACCTGGTCCACCAGTAAGTAAAGAAGTCTTATCTGACATGCATGCACATTACACTGACATGATGATCCTATTTTGACACCGTTAGAAAACAGCAGTTGTGAACTTGCAGATAAGGAAAATCTTAACAATTGTTTGAAAATTCATTTTTCAGGAAACCCAGATCCACCATACACAGAAATACACTGTCTGCATGGAAAAAGCCACTAGAAACTTAGAAAATACAACCGCCCCCATAAAAAAAACCCCTCACAATAATTATTTATTGTGTTATATTAAAGCACAGAAAATAGTACGATATTGCTTTCCCTCTGTTGATACTTCTCTATTTCTACTATTTCTTTTTTATAACATAACTATCTAAAATGAAAACAGTCTAAATCTGAATGAGTGTTTCAATTTCTTGAAATGAAATATTAGTTTATAGACCCCAAGTGGAATTTTAAAGTTTTATCATAGGAAACATTCACAGTTTTCATTTATCACAGACTATGTCTGTGCTTGAGGGAATTGACAGGGATAAGGAGGCAATCGCAAGTCAGTGGAGCACACTGATGTGAAGGCAGCACGTGCTTTCCCAAACAGCAATGTAGTGAGAAGAGTTTAGAACACAACAATGGTGTGGCCTTCTACAATCAGCTTGTTCTGAGGGTGAATCAAAGCACATAGGCATAAATCTTAAGGAAATATGTGCAGTAAAGAATTTGAAGAAAGCCTATTCAAAGCCTCTCCAAGCTACATTGTGTGGTCTTCCTCTGGGTATTTATGCAGGTGAAAAACAAACAGAAAAGGTAACCAGAGATTTTGTTTTCCTCGCAGGGTCCTCCGGGTGAGGTAATCCAGCCGCTGCCAATCCAGTCACCCAAAAAGACAAGAAGATCTCCTGATTACATGCTATCTGATGCTGGTGATAATATTCTGGATTATTCCGATGGCATGGAAGAGATCTTTGGTTCATTGAATTCACTAAAGCAAGACATTGAGCACATGAAGTATCCAATGGGCACTCAGAATAACCCAGCCCGAACTTGCAAAGACTTGCAACTCTGCCACCCAGACTTCCCAGATGGTATGTTAATATTGCATGACAGAAGTTATGATCTGCTAAGATACTTTGTCAGAATAATTAATTTTTTGGTAGATGGTTAATATAGTTGCTTAATAAATACAGTCTCATTAAACCCATTTTTGCAGGTATAAAATTTCATAAAATGTAAGTAAGGAATGTTCTCTTGGTAAAAGCCAAAATTCTTTAAATACATAACCTGAATGGTTTTAGATTTAAAATTGTTTACAGTGCTAAATAAAAAACAGTTATTGTTTTGAAAGGTGGGCCTTACATTTCTAGAAATATCCGAACAAGAGAGGGATGAAAGATTGATTATATTTAGATCAATGAAAAGTAAAATAAAAAAAGTCAGCATGCTCAAATAGCTAATAGCTTCTTTTAAAAGAAATAAGAATTATTTTAGTAGCTGTATGCTTTAGCTTAGCATAATAATATAAAATAGCATTGGTATTATATGAGATTTATTACTGATTATGACTCTCAAAATTTCAAGTTCTTTTAACCTTCGAAACAACTATTTGTTCTACTGTATGACCACTGTTCTGTATCACTCAGCAAAGACCTGCAAGTTTCTCTGACACTGTTTAATGCTTCTAAGTATAAGCTTAATAATACGCCGAGTAGTATGAACAAGACAGTGTGTTCTGAAGAACTGTCTTGATTTCATTATGCTTTATTATTTTCTTCTTTTTTTTCTAACTGAGTTTACCCCTCTGGAGAGGTTTAACTGAAAGGCAGCCTTCACACAGTTTTCATCCTTTCATATTTTTTTCAATCGCAATGGATATTTTTCCCAGTTCAAAGCAATATTTTTCTGGTTTTAAATGGGAGGAAAAATAGATTTCGACAGTTTAATAATATTTTATTGCTTTAACTCTAGATAGATAAAAACAGAAGGTTGCCTTGAGGAGTGTTTAAGCATAGAGTGCTATATGAAAAACACATATTTTACAATTCAGTACCCTCCTTAATAATATTTTTTATAGAACACATTCACTTTCTTCATTTACCAGTATTTGCTTATTATTTGGAGCTTTCTTCATAGAAAAGTAATCTTATTTTGGTTAAAACAGAAGTAAATGCATTCATTAAAATACAAAATTCTCCCGCGATAAGACCTACAGGTAAGAAAGACTGTTTTCAATAAATACAGCTTGTATCAATTGAATTCTAAAATACCATAAATGCTTTATCTATGCCCTGTATTCAGAAGACAGAACTGGTGAAAGGATTTGTCATTTCTCTTTGAAACCTCCATATTTGCTTGAAACTGGATTAGAACAGTAGTGTCAGAAAACCATTTGCTGTCCTGCTGTGAAACTGGCTGGAGATAAGGACCCACATCACAGAAATCATCATTATAATTAGAATGGTAAATTTTTTAAAGGGCTGATTTTTAATGGACCTTGGATTGACAGCCACTCTCTTTCATGCTCAGCCTTCACTCACCCTGCATTGTAGGGCCTGAGTTCTCCATCATGCCAGTCTGGTAGGACTGCTGAGACTACGGGAAGCCTCATGCAAGTTTTAACTGTATTTTCCACCATGTCACCTAACCAAACATTAGTCAATGTGTTTTATTAACTAAAGCAGCCTGAAGTGTCACTGGTGTTGTAGCTTCATAATCCAGCAGTAAAAACCATCTTTGCTTGAGGTATTTCTCTCTCAGTGGAAGCTTCAGGTACTTGTGCCAGCTACAATCTCACCAAGCCCTGTGCTGCCTTTTTATGTAGATAGGTATACAAATGACTCCAGATTTTGCTCTCTGGCCTAAGCCATAGCTTATTTCTGCCTAAGGCTGCCTCTGCTCTGTTTTTGAGAGTGCCATCATAACAGGTACAAATCCTCCTTCTAGCTGAAATACTGAAGTGGCCAAAGTGTTGAGATGTATCTTTCACACATAAGGTCCATCTTGAGACTGAGTTCTCTGCAGTTCCTCCAAAACCTCAACTGTATCCTGCAATAGAGTCATGGTTTCAAGCAAAATTAGACAAAACCAAAAGGACATAGATAAAAATAGACTTTGATCCTGGTGTTACCTTTCATAAACAACAGCAACAAATCGCATGGCAGCAAAGAAAGGGTTGCTTTCTCATCATTCAGATAAAATAACTTTGCCACAAACTTTGGAGGACTATTACATAGCAGTAAAACCTGGATCTTCCAAATACCACTTCCACTATATAAGGCAAATATTTTCTCATTTGTTTTAGGGGAATATTGGATTGATCCTAACCAGGGCTGTTCTGGAGACTCCTTCAAAGTATACTGCAACTTCACAGCCGGTGGGGAAACTTGCATCTACCCAGATAAGAAATCTGAAGGAGTAAGTACCAATCTGTGTTTTCAGTTGGCTGTTGACAAACCCTACTATGCTTTTGCAATGTCAAACTAGACAGGATAATTGGTCACATTTTCATATATCTGTCTTTCTGATTACACTGAAATTTGCATAAATCTGAATGAAGTAGTAAAATATTACATAGAATTAACAAACAGTACTTTCACTCCTTTTCTTAGACAGGGAATCTATGAACCTGCTTGCTAACCCTTCACTGCATTGCAGAATGCAACATAGCTGTGCAGCCAGTTAAAGGGCACAATCTAGCATTCAACACCTAAAAGCTAAACTCTTACTGTGTTTTGCTTGGGGGTTCGTTTATATCTATTCATTTATGCCTATGCAAAGTAGATGTAAACCACTATGTATTAACAGTGTCCTCACTCATTGTTGTAACTTACCTCTGATGGGGCATATGGTGTACAGGAAGGCTTTCTAAAAGCTTGTCTGAGTGAGAAATATCTATCAGCATCAACATCACTGAAAACTCTAATTTAGACACTCTTCACAGGTACAATTTATACAAGCAGTTTACCTGAATCTTAACAGTTGACAATAGTCAACAAGAGGTAATGGCTTTAAATTGGATGAGGGTATATTTAGATTAGATATATGGAAGAAATTCTTCACCATGAGAGTGGTGAGGCACTGGGACAGACTGCCCAGAGATGCTGTGTTCAAGCCCAGGTTGCTCAAAACCCCATGCAGCCTCATCTGATGGAAGGTGTCCCAGCCCATGGCCAGGTAGGTTGGAACTAGAAAACAATTCTATGATCAAATAGAAATAGCTCTCTTTATAAGCTATCACATTGGATTCCATTTAAAGTCACTAATCTGAAGGCATTTTATGCAAGAAAAACATCCCATTTTAGAGCTTTAAAGAGGCCAAGATATCAGAAAGAAGAACTGTTCTTTACTATCTGATGTGAAATTTGTCTCAGGTAATGTAAAAACTTCCTATCTGTTAACATGTTTTAAATACTGTCTCTGCTCTTCTACCACACAGGTTAGAATTTCATCATGGCCAAAGGAGAATCCAGGATCTTGGTTTAGTGAATTTAAGCGAGGCAAACTTGTAAGTTGTCATTGCAACATAACAGTTATTCACAAATCAGGTACATGCTATCAGTGATCAGCAGATCCCAAGGAATTTTATAAATATTTAGATAATGAAAAGATTCTTCACCCCCAGCCTTTTTGCCCTAAATATCAGAGCAGCTATATGGCCTCTTGCCACTGGACAGCAGAAGCCTGGAGTGTAGATCCCCTGCCCCATTCTAGGTAGTTGGAAATGCACTGAGTATGCAAAGGTGAGACTGCAGGCTGACAGAACTTTATAATTAACTAAAAACAGATTCCCAAAGAGATTGTGCTGTTTTACACTATATGGCAAGATTAATTCTCTTTCACATTAGAATGAAGCTAAAATATGTAGTTTTTTGTCCTAAATATATTGCTACAACATGAAAATCTATTTACTGAGTCATAGCTTTACTGAACTTTAAGACTCCATAAAATGTTATATATTGGTTTATTTTTTTAAAATAAGGACAGTTATATGGTTCTTTTGTCAACAATAATTTTGGTTTGCATTTTAACAAAGAAAATAGATAAATATTAATGTAACTTATATTTTCCAGCTTTCCTATGTGGATGTTGAAGGCAATTCCATTAATATGGTCCAAATGACATTCCTTAAACTACTGAGTGCCTCTGCCAGACAAAATTTCACTTACAACTGTCATCAGTCTGTAGCTTGGCATGATGCATCATCTGACAGCTATGACAAAGCGCTAAGGTTCTTAGGATCAAATGATGAAGAAATGTCTTACGACAACAATCCTTACATCAAAGCTCTTCATGATGGCTGCGCAGTAAGTAGACATTCAACAGAGTCTTTATGAAACCAATCTGTCAGTGAAAGTAGAAATCAAACCAATTCATTTGTTCATAGCTTCCTCCTGAGAAAAGCTTTCTAAAGACTTTACTTTCAATAGACTGCCTTATATTAAGACTTTTAACTGCAGTACACTAGTCCCTTATTTAATTTTCATTTTTAAAAAAAACTGTAATAACCAAGCAACAGAAATGGAACAAACCTGTCATGGATACAGGCTGTCAGCATCGTTGTGCTGAAACTAGTCTATCTGCTAGCATGAGCACAGTATAAGAGAAGACCAGAAGCAAAAAACATAATCAGGGGAGGCAGCCCATCAGTAGAATATACTCAAAACCAAGGCATACGCAGACAGAACATTTAGTGAATACAGTAAAAATATGTATGAGCCATATGTATGTACCCAAACATAGCGAATTAATTGCATAATTTGATATATGACTTTGTATTTCCTTTTCTCATTTTTCAGTAGTCAAAGACAGGTGATGTTTGTGGATTGTTCCTTTCAGACTCCTCTCTTAGCTCGGCTGAAATCACTGAGCTGTCCAAACACGCATCCGCTCTCTGACCACCTCTCCAGCAGGGGCTTTGTAGGCATAGCAACTGTTACCTCTCTTCAGAAACAGAATTGTTTGTACTGGACACATTGAAAAAAAGACATCAAAGGAGCAAGTGGAAGTCAAAGCCTCATTAATTATTTGGGGTTTTGATATGGGAGCATTTTGAAGGCAGTTCCTGTGAAGTCAGTGATAGAGAATCAGAAACCTGAAAGTGCCAGGATACATTCCTGGCTTTGAGACAGAGACACAGCTCAGGTAGATGCAGAGTCTCCTCCCCTCTGTAATGAGATCCTAATACATAACGGCATCATGTCAGTTTTTCTGAATGCCCTGTACACTTACTTTGCTTTTGTTATCCACAGTGGGCAACAGTAGAGCTCCAGAGAGAGCTGGAAGTAATTTAGGGTATAACTCTGTCACTAAACTGAGAACACTCAGATCTACCAACCTGGATGCTCACCTAAAAGCCAAGACACTGGCATAGCTGAAAGGGGTCTCAGGAAAAGACAAAAGACAATCTGAACCAAGTGGAGTCCCAATAACTAACTTGGCTGGATGATATTTAGAGGAGATAAAGAGTCCATCTTAGGAAGCAAAGTTGTGCCTTCAAACCTGGTTTCTAAGTACATCAGTTGGCAGTCCTGTCAGGCTACTACTTACTTTCATGTCCACACAGCTGCTGTAGTATTTGAGAGACAGTTAAAATCTTTCTTCTTAGAAGGGGACCTTTCTTCTGTCTTTCAGAACTGTTTAGTGATTTTTTTTTCACAAGGAAGACATGCACACTGCTATGAAACTATTGTTATTATTATTGTTAATATTATTATTAATAACATTATAGTATAGATGCGAACTCAGAATTCTCTAAGAAACATTAAATGTCTTACATAATTTTTCATTCGTAGGCTTCGTTTAGTAAATCAAAAAACTATGGGCCAATCTTTCTAAAAGCAAAAACCTTTCTTATCACCTTTATAAAATAAAATCCTAAGAAAACATAAACTTTATCACAGTCAGTGCATGAGGGGGCAATAATTCATATATCCTACACTTCATAGATAACCTGTAAAGTTCTACAGCACGTGCATACTGCTCTGATATATAACCATGTTTGCTCTTTTTTTTTTTTTTTGCTTCTCTTTTAACAGTCAAGAAAGGGCTATGCAAAGACGGTGATCGAAATCAACACACCCAAAATAGACCAAGTGCCTATAGTTGATGTGATGATCAATGACTTTGGTGATCAGAACCAGAAGTTTGGATTTGAGGTCGGTCCTGTCTGCTTCCTTGGTTAAGCTTAAGAAAAAATCAGATCAACAAAAATGTTGCACTTTGGTGCTACCAACCCACTTCATGCCACATGCAAGTTTTGAATAAGGATGGCATAGAAAATATGTCTTGCTGTGTGTGTGTGTCTCTTATCTAGGAAGTAATTGTTGCCCTTGTAGGGCCAGAATCACATGACTTAAACTTATTTTGCAAAGATGCTGTGGCACAGACAGACAACATAGGGCTCACTTTAGGAACACCCCCCTTTGGATTCCTTTGGTGCTGTAAAAAAACAAACGACATGGTGCTCCTTCCACTACAACAAAGAGGTGTTAAGAAAGTGTTTAATAAACTGTAATTATTCTATGTACAGTACTATACTGGTATTTCTCTGTCCACTTCCAAAACTTGCATGTGTCTCTGAATTGCATCAGGCTCTTATAGTATAATTACAAAACTACATTGTCAATACTGTATTGTATGTATTCTGAAAAAATAAAGCTGTAATTGCCAGTGAAACCAATTCCATCTCTGATTAATAATAAAAATACCTTTGTATATATTGTTGTTGAAGAGCTTTGTTATTTGAAGTCGCCAACAAACCTTAAGGTGGCAAAACTGGAAGACCTTGAGCAGCACACTCAGCTCTGCGGATATCACTCAATTTCAATAACGAAAGCACCTTCAAAGGTGCTGTATTCCATGGTGCTATACCTCAGACTTTTTATTTTCTTTTCTAAATCCATAATTTCATAAGATACCTGTATATACCTAAAATAAACAAGTTTATATTTTTGGGTGGGGAAAATATGTAAGAAAAAAATCATCACACTATTTCTGTGTAAGAGCTCTGTTCAAAAATCTGTGTGAAATAAATTAGTCACATAGCTTTCTTTTTTTCTTAGCTCATCTGAATTCATTTCCATTGTGCTTATTTGGTCTGCATAAATATTAAAACTGCATTCTAAACACTTATTTATGGATTTTTGCAGTGTTTACTTAGATTTTTCTGTAAGCAATGATGGATATTTGCTTCCTGAACTGGATACACAAAGTTCCACAGAATGGTCCCATACAATATTTGCCCATCCCATTAATATGAATTTTTTTTTCCTGTTATTTCACCTGAGGGCCAGGGATGCAATATGTCTAGGTCATGTGATTCTACAGAGTTGCTAAGCAACAGAAGAGGGGACTGCTTCCCACAGAGCTGTCTTTGACCCAAACTCTTACAATTTGCTATTCAAATCTCACCAAAAAGCGTTGGTTTGGCCTTCCCTCTGAACATCTTATTCAGGTAGCTGGAAGTAGAAATTACATTTTAGCTTTACAACACAAATCCTTTTGTAATTATTTTTTCATAATATATGTAAGACTTGAAAAGAAATGTTTGTTTTTATTTCTTATTAATTGTTAAATTAAATAGTACTAGTTTCTGCTGGCTCATTTCCAACTGGTATTTTCTTATGCACGTTTATACATGTAAAAGTGAGATTTCAAAAGTCAACTTCTTGCTGTTCATATTTTCTTTTATTTTTGAACCAAAGTTTGTAACTGTCACCTCAAAGAGGAAAATACAAATTTTATTAATAAAATCAAGTATTGTCTACCTGGATTGGTCATTCTTTTTTTTTTTTTTTTTTTTCCCCATGCTACCATCTGTTTAGAAAAAATACAGTTATTTGCTTAAGATTCTTCCCCTTGGCAATAGCTTTGTTAATTTTAAAATGAAGCTTTACATGTTAATGGCTGATAGGAGATGCCTTAATATCAATTGATTTTCTATTACAAGTGCGCTCATTGTTCTGTGAATGATCTTCTGTTATACATGCACCAAAAATAACTTGAGAATGAAAAAGACAGGATATTGAATGTCATGTCTATTATATTTACCTGGAAAGGTTTCTTGTTTGTGTTCCTCTTCTAGGCATACAAATTATCAAAGAGGCTATTTGTTAATTCAGTAAAAAGCAATGCCAAGACTACTGCAAAGGAGCAGACTGCTCTAAAGCTATTTATTCATTTTGTTTTCAGTAAGGACATCGAAGATTATTACACTGAGGAAGGCTGCAAGCATACAGATATTCAGACATGCTGCTCTAGCCAAAATCGGTCTTGTTTTTTTCTCAGCTATGTGAATGAAGGCTCTGTTCTAAGGAGAAAGGATGAAGCCAAAGCCTACAATGCTACCATGGACATGTTTTGTCTCGCTTCTCTCAGGAGCTTTGCCAGAGCTTGACTTTGTTTCCAGTTCCTCAAGGGTGGAGAAGTGATCTCCGTCAAAACACATCTAACTTCAGCAAGGCAGACAGGAGTTGTTAAGAATTCAGCAGCGGGACTGGGATCTAAGTGTCTGCTTTGTTCCCTGGCATCATCTAAGAATTTTTTTTTTCAATACTAAAAAGTCATTGTAGCTTAATCTTGCTAAAGCATAAAAGAACTCCAGATTGCATAATGATTAAAATGCAATTGAAAAAAACAATTCAGTCCCTCCACTATGGTGCCATTACATTATATACACTACTAAAACATTATTTATATAAACAGGACATGACCAAGGGCCATCATCGTTTTGTAATTTCCATTTTGGTGGGTGATGCTGACTATTCAATTGTCTTTCAATGTCTAGTATACATTTCATGAGCTATTACAAAGTAATAGTAGTAGTAGCCTTCAATTTCCTGATTGTCAGACATTCTACACCCAAGTGACTAACGTTATTGTTTTTTCTCATACTCAGCTGGTATTTTCAGAGCAACATAAGGCTAAGCAAGGATAATCACACAACCTCCTTCATGATTTTAGAACAAAAAACATCTGCCACAAACAGCAACAATAAACCCTCAACAGATAACAAGAAAATCAGAAATTAATCACTTTCCAAATGATACAGGAAGCACAATGGCTGACGGAATATTTATCATCATTTTTTCTTCTATGTACATAAAGAAGACTGGATGTAAGTACCTGTCACAGTTCTTTAACAGCTTGCAAAGCCATCTTCTGATTTTGTGCCCTGGCCTGCACTTTATGCCTTAAATGGTGGTCAGTAAAGTTATTTGCAAGAAGAAAACCAAATTCTTCTCTAGCCCCAGAAGTTCTCTAACTTGGATATTCTGCTGTGTTTTCACCATAGTACGGATGTGATAGGTAGTCCACAGGGCTGGGACAACACGGCTGCCCAGAGTCCCAAGGTCATCCTGATGATCAGGAATGAACACAGAAGCTTCCTGCTCAGTTCCCATCTCACCCTAGTATATCTCATAGCCAAAGATCTTCAAAACGGCCACAGCCCATCATGTGCTGCAGCAACACAAGGCCACAGTGCTATATGGCCTGCAAAGGCCTGGTCTGAAAGCTTTGCAGTTCCCTAGCACTAGAAAACACAGCTAGAGCATAGCCATAAACCTGGGTTTTCAGATGGAAAATATTAACTAAATGTTGAAATTGCAATAAATGTGATTAACAAATAACATTCCAATACAATTAGTGTTGCTGGAACAGATATACTAATTTGTTGTTTGTTAGTTTACCTGGAATTTTACAAAGAAAGCCCAACAAAGTCAGCCATGGTATTATCACCAACCTGAACAACTTCTACAACAAGCATTTTTCATTACAGAATGCAAAGTATATTAAGTGAATGAGAAGTGGAGAGATTCAGAATGAAATTCTTTTTATTGACATAAAAGCTTATTTCCGTCAAATATTAACAAAAAATAGGTAAGGTTTTATATTCTATTCATACAGTCTCTTGAGCCTATGCTTTTTTTTAGAATATCAACTCAATGGCAGCTCAGGTGAAAGAGCAGCTCTGCTTTGTGGTCCTGTTGCCCAAATTGGCTCACAAGATAACACAGCATGATGTGAAGGCTCAGGCTCTGGAGAATGCATAAATATATAATCTTCATAACATTTGCTATTCAGTAACTTTCTGATTTGGATGTATAGGGATCACTTATGCCTTTGTTATTCCTCAGAAGGATTTTAGAAATATCCACTTTGCTCTAGGCCTACAGACTTACTCAATGCACAGATATTAAGATCAAAGCTGTTTACTGTCATGAAGTGCAAAAAACAGAATTTTAATTTGTAAAAAAATTCCATGGCACTCCTATTTCTGAACAGAACAAAGTATGTTTCACCTACCTCTTTTTTTAATGGTGATGTTTCCATTTGAAATGATAAGGTGTTTTTCTTCAAACTGAAAATATTTGACTGGTAGAAGGATGTCCAGTGGTATCCACACTGAGATTGTTTCCCTCTGTGCTGAGGGACAGGAGCTGAATAAAAGACCTGTATAAAAGAAAGGCATAATAAAGCCAAGTACAAACAGTTCTCAGTGTACAAAATAAATGAGAAAAATGCAGGAAAAAGGAAGCAGTGGGGAAATATGTGGGAAAAGGACGATGAAAGCAGAACTTGTCTGCCTCCTCTCCTCAGCCCAGGGCAGCAGGGTGAGAAATCTTCATGGCCCAGTCTGGGAGCATTCCACATGACTGCAGGTACACAGCAGCAGTCAAGGTTGCTCACAATGTGAAGGGGGGTGCTGCACCAGCACCCTAGTTAGGAGGCAGCAGCAAAACCAGTTTATAAAAACTGCACCTAAAAAGAGCAGCAAACATTGCAGCCTGCGTGGGAAACATGGTGCCACTAATAATCACAGCACTGGCTGCAGCCACATCTCCGTCCCTTGCTCTCCCTCCCCTCCCTTCCCAAGCGCACCTCTGTCTTCAAGAGACATTCCTGAAGTTGCTTCCTTTGCAGGAGCTTTATTCTTGTGGAGCAGCCACATTTTATTGTGGCACTGGGGAAAGCACAGGATGTCTGAAAAGGGGGACAAGAGGCTTAATTTTTAAAGGTCAGGTACTGGAAGGAGGGAGAAAGGGTGATGAGGGAGGGTGAGCAGGCTGGGAAATCAATATACAGCCACACTAACATGCTGCCAGACTCTCAAAACATAGAGCGAGCCATTCAGAAATCCAGATTAGGAACAAGGGCTGCTCAATTTCTGGCTCCTTTTCATACCACAGAGAAGCATATTGGTCAGGCAGCCTGAGTGTTTGGGCAACAAAAGTCAGATGAAAACAATACAGAGGCCAGTTCACGTTGATGACTGTGTGAAACAATCCTCTGCACATTAAAGTTGCTCTACTTCATTTACTAAGCACATTAACCTCAAAACAAAGCCTTAATATCTTGAGGAACCACATTTGAACTAGTGTTGCATCTTTCCATGCCAATTTTCCCGAAGAAAGTAATAAAACAACCAAAAAAGTACACACAAACTGATGATACCTGAAAAAATTCCCGATTAAATGATTCTTGACTATTCCAAGACATTATGCAGTTTTGCATGTGTGCATTCATTTCTCATGTTTTACATAATCTGTCTGATGACTGCATGCACAAGTGTACTATGTAGACACAGCAGCTAGCCAGCGTGATTGCTCATTAAATTTAATGAGTAGGTTAGAATTATCTACTATAAAACTAAGATGAAAGCAAAATCAGAAATCTGAAAGCCAGCTAAGGGCTGAAACATATGCAAGCACAGTTATTTAATACCTTCTTAATATGCACAATGATAAACACTTCATATAGATATACAGCAAATTTGGATGCACATTACTCAAGCAGAACTCAGCTGTGATGGTGTATGAAATGATGTATTTAACACTAATGAGATGCATAACTCAGATGAAAGAAAAACACCCCAGTACTTCAGGCCACTCTTGCAACACTGGAATATTTTCATGACACGGGCAGTGCCAGCCAGCAGGCAGCCAGCACAGAGCTCCATGCACGCTTTCAGACCTCTGTACATAAACATGTGCTCACTGCCACACACGCAGCGCTGGGCTGTAATAAGGTAAAAAGCAGCAAAGTGTAAAGCCCAGGGCCTGCAAACACTGTATACGTGGCATGAGAGAATTACAAAGAAAGAGAATGAATGACCAAGTAGGTCTGAGGAAACACAATAAAGCGCTCTTTTTAACAAGTGGCAGTAAAGACACTTACTTGGATGCTTTTTCTAAGCAAAACTTCCACCTGTTCCACGGAGGGAGATTGGGTTCAAACTGGTACAATGTCTGGCCATGGCCCTTGGCCGGGCTCCGGCAGGCGGGGAGGGGCAGCAGCTGAGAGAACAGCGGGCCGCACGGCCTGCAGAACTCGCTGTACGGGGGAACCCCCGGAACCACAGCGGCCGCACCCGCTTCAACCCACCCCGGGCCGTGCGGGCCCGCCGCGCACGCGCGGCCGGCGGCACGCGGGCCGGCAGCTGCAGCCTTTGTCCGCGCGACTGCGAGGACCGTTAGAACCGTTGGCCGCCTCAGCTGCGTGCCCGGCGCCAGAGTCTGCGAGCCCGTCGTGCTGCCCGCCGCTTCACGGCGAGAGACTGAGGAGCGGCTGCTTTGAAGCTTGCAAGGTAACTTCTGTGAGTGAGTGTGTGTGTGTGTGTGTCAAAGAGATGTACCCTCATTTATGTCTAGTTAAAAAATCCTTAATTCTCACTTCTCCTAAAAATGTCCCATTAGGAATACACCCGTTGCAGAGCCACAGATTTCTATATCTCTGCATGTGGAAGAGGCGGATTTAAGTGTAGCTATTACTCCTGCAGACGCACAAGAGAAGTAAAAAAACCAACCAAACAACAAACCTCGCAAACCAAACAAAAACCCTGCAACACCAAATATGAACCTTGCTTTCTGCTCCTTCAGACACAGGAACCCATTGTGTGTGCTGTGACTCCTTGTCATTGGTGTGCAATGGTAGTGACGCCTACACTGTCACACCGTGCAAATGCTTTCCAAGAGTTACCACCAATTACAGGATTATTCTCTGAAGAGCTGGATGTATATAACCTAAGGCGAGAAATGTTTTTAAAGAGTAAAAGGGAAAAAGGGGGTTGTTTTCCTTACCTAGGCGTTTCTGTGGTAGAACCAGCTGCACAGTTCTGCAAAACCCGAGTAGAGGTGGGACTTCCAACAGCAGGCAGGCAAACACTAACCGTATTTAAACAACTCTGAACTAACCAGGAATGTGTGTCTTTAATTTTGAAACACCATTTAAAGAGTTTTTACACTGACATCTCTTCCATTGAGATGTGAGTCATATTAAGCAGCTTTGTGGTGGATATAGTAGCTCCTCTTTCATGTAATCTCTTCCTCTGAAATCTTTGATTGAAAGCTAAGCCATATTCAGGGTTTTGTGGTTGATTCTGGAAGCTTCCTTCAGTAAAATCATTCCTGAATTAATTGCTGATGGAGCTCATCACTCATAATAATATTTCCAGAATCCTTCCTCAATTATCTTCACCTGTCAGTTAAATAATCTTTTGGACGTGACACCCATTAAGGAGTGTAAAAGAGAAGTAAAAACTTCATTAGTCAAAAGGGAGAAGCAGTACACAGTGCTGATACTGCCCACGGGTCTGCTTTTGCACTTGCTGAAATACAAAGGACATTTCATTACAACTTTTAAGATAAACAGCTGAAAGTAATTAATCCCCTTGTCCTCAGTCTTTAAGGACCACGGCAAGGATTCTTCTATGTTAGGGTTGTAAAATTCATTTTCATTGGGGACCACATCAGCCTCATGGTTGCCTTCAAAGCCCCAAATGTAATTTTAGGACTGTATAAATGTAACTACTCCTACATTTATACAGTCCTAAAATTATATTTGGCTCCTTGAAAGCAACCACGAGGCTGATGTGTCCCTCAGTGAAATGAGTTTGACAACCCTGATCTGTGTTCACAGTTTCAGGATGTATCTATGTAAAGGTGCAACAAAGTAAGAGACCTGCACCACTCCTACACATAGACAAGTAGCAAATTAACAGTTAGGGTCTAGCCTGGGCACTCTTTCTCTCAGTTCTCCTTAGCTATGAGTTGTCTTAGGCTGAGGGTCTCTCTCTGTAAGCTAAAACATTCCTGAGCAGGGGAGAACTCCAGACCATGGTAATTCTTAAATTAGCACAGTTACAAATTGTTCATCCTTCCTTGTTACCATTGTTCCTGTCTGAATTGCAAAAAAAATGACTTACCCTTAATGAGGTAGGATCCAGTTGTGCAGGAGATGCAAGGACACGTCTCACATATCTAGGGATGAAAGAAGAGAAAGGTTAAGATAGTTTTGAGCTGTATCCCTCCTGAAAATAAATGAAATTTAGATGCTTTCAGAATATTTGGAAAAAATACACACAAAAAATCCCCTAATTTTCTGTGTATGCTTTCATGAAAACACTATTGAATTGAAAAACATTTTTTGTGCAGTAGATATAAAGCTTGATGTATCTTACAGGTCTCTGAAAGTTTTAAAGTAAATCCAAAGAAACTGTTTCAGTAGGCTTAGGTTTCCTGCACACAGGTGCAATACATTTCATTTTTCAGCTTCTTAAAAGCTTTCAGACGATGTTTGGACAAAGCATCCCTTCAGTCAATAACTCACCATAAACATATGCCAGTATGAAACAAACAAAAGATACTTTCATAGAAGTGACTTACATAAATACAAGTTAGTACGAAGAAAAGGTACATTCACTCTTCACTGTGGGTGATATCAACTACTTACAAAGACTTTTGCCCTAACTTCACCTCATTTCCATGTTTTGTGATGGTATCAAAACAAGACTGCAGAGAGCTACTGAAGGCTGATGCCAGGGTAAGCAAAAGGGGAATCAGAGCCATTCAGCTTCTCCGACTGCTATTGCAGTAATGTGATCAGTACCTTGACAGATGCTAAGAATCATTTTACTGATTGACTTTTCTTCAAACCTAAGGCTGTGGGCAATCAAAGAAAATAGGAACATCTGGCTGAGCTTTTGATTGCCATGCTCACTGATATAGTGCACCCAAATAAGCAACAATTACTCAGTACAGCTTGTGTCAAAAGACATATCAAGTTAATTCAAATTAAGTCAGGATAAATTGAATTCAAGTGGCATTCATGCATATTTGTATGCATAGTTTAAATAAGATGCTTCTGCACTACATTTTCTTTATTTACAAGGAAAACACATGAAAAGTTTTGTGGTTTAAGTAATTATTTTCAAAAGCTTTTTGACTTCTTAAAACCAAACTTCATGGAAAACTCTGTGTCCTTTGGAAGGGCATTTCCAGACTCTTAAAGATAAAAATTTGTTAGCTTTCTAAAGTTCATATTTGTCACTTCCTAACAAATTTGGAGAAGTTATTCATAAGCATTTAGGCAGTAACAATTACAATAATACGTGACTGGTATTTGGGTAACCTTAATAGCTAAGATGGTGGTCAAGATAACAAACAGATTGTAGTAAGAAACGAAAGTCCTAAAACTAATTTCCTCACGTTTTCACTTGATTTTGAGTGTAGAACGCGGGGAATATGTATTTTCTTTCAAAAAAAAGTAGTATTCTTGTTTGGATTCTATTTATTGCAACAATAAGTTAGGTTGAATGAGAACCTGAGATTAAAACTGATCAAAGGTTAAAGACAAAACTGAAGTTGTGTGCTTGATTTTTTGAAAACAGAAATTAAAAAAAAAAAAAAAGTTAGTCTTTGCTTGGTAGATACAGATACCATTGTTTCCAAGTTAAATTTTTAAAGTTTCATTTGTAGCTAGGGTGTGGGAATATTCTTGCTAGTAAAATAGTGACAGGCTCTCAGGCTGAGGTGCTATCAGTGCTCAACTAAGTATAGGTGAAATTTACTGTAATGTCACCTCAGTCTGGCCTGATTCTAAAATCCTATAACAAAAGTCCCAGGAATTGTTCTGCAACACGTTCAGATGTGTGAGCATGGGACTCAATATGCTTTGTTATCAGAGGCCACAAGTGCAATGAATATGGCCAAGAAGCTGTTACACTCTTTTTTTTTCTGAAGGTCCGCTTTGTTTTGGAGCCAGGAAATAGGTTTTTGCTATTCATTGACTCCTGTGAATATTAAGAATCTGAGACCCTTGAGAACAATCAGATCAATCAATTAGAAAACTGTTACTGTGCTGCCTTCATAAATCAAGGATTAGGGATCCATAACTTCAAACAGCCTTTTAGCAGCTGTTTTCTTGAAGTTCTTTCCTTTAAAATACCAACCCTGTTACACATACGTCTTCTGATTCAGAGGGTAAGAGTTCTTCTATTAGAGTTACCTTTCAAAATATATTTGATGAAAAATCCCTTAGATAGTCTAATGATACGGTCAAGTTGCTGTCAGCTGAACAGGCCCTTTACAAATGCTACTCAAAAATCAATACCAGTCCTTCAGTGTCTTCAAAGGATGTGGAGTCAGGGCTATAATAACAGTGATTGTCTCCAGCAAATGCCTGTTCAGTGATCATTCTGCGGTGGCCTGGAAGTCCAAATCCCCCTCAATAACTTTTAAAATGGACACATGCTGGGAAATATAAAGTCAGCCCTAGGAAACAGGCCAGTATCTGCACTTTCTGGCTAGTCAAGTACCTACTTATTTGCTCCATTGTTTGCTCATTATTGGCCTAAAATTTTGGAGAAGAAAGTCTGCTAAAAAAGTAAGTTTCAAAATAGTGGGTCAGCATTTCAGACTTGCTCAGCACACAAAGGTACTGTGCACCACAGGAGAATCAGTTGGCAGCTCCTCGCTTTGCCTGTTTTATTTAGGTATTTGAAAATAGACTAAAGCAAAGATTGTGATCATAGGGAAAAAATAATCACAAACAGCAAAGCAGCGTGCGTAGTTATGGTCTCTGATATGTATTCTCTGGGTAAAGCAGCTGGCTTGCTTGGAATCAGTAGCAGGAACAGGGGAATATTTAGCCAAGTTTGAAGTACTGTGACAATTACTTTAGTGATAAGACTCTGAATGCCCTTTGTAGATGCAGAAGGTTGCTGTCTAACCTTTAACAGTAAGAACAGAGCAACTGAAAGGCATTCTCAGGGCTAGAATTTTTAATCTGTGTGTGTGTATGTGTCATACATGCACGTGCAAGTTTTCTCTGTAATGCTGGTTGCATACTGGCATTATTATAACTTGCAGCAAGTTCCACATTTTCAAAAATACTTGTGTCTATTAGCTAGAGATGCTTTCTTTCCTCTGAGGTTTGAATAGCCACTGATGTCAATGAGGGTATTTCTTTCAGTCTCAGTGAATACTATCCAACCACAGCAAGCAAGGCCTTAAACTCAGTATTATCTTGTGCAATATCCAGAGATTTAATTTCCCTGAAACAATTTGAAGCCAACTGAAATCACTTCAGCATTTTCTCATAGGAAGTGTTCTTAATCTTGTTACAGTTCTCATAATTTATCTTCTAGATGCTCTTTAATTAGTCCACATGTCGTCTTAAAAAATAACATGGTGCCAGAATTAGCTAGCTGAGACCTCACCTGTACTGAATAGAGAGAAGAAATTACTTCCAGGCTTTACATATGACACTTTATTGCAACAGCCTCATATTCTAGCCCCATATTCAGTCTGTGACACATTATAAACTACAATCCTTTTGTACCTTGCTGATTGACGGATCGTGACATCACCTGTATTGAACATTTAATTTCCTTTTCCACAAGTAGGACTTTTGCACTTAGTGCTGAGTTCTTTCTTACAGCCTTCACATCAAATCCACCCCTCTGTCTAGTTGATTTTGAACTCCAGGAGCTTTCTGTCTTCCTTCTTACTTCTCCTGACTCAGTGCCACACACAGTAAATCCAGCTCTAAGCAGTATTTTCCTTAACGGTGTAAGAGATGGCACTAGGAATTTGCCTAAAAAATCTAAGGCCTTGCTATCTCGGTATCTTCTGTGTGCTAATAATTTATCAAAAACAAACAGACAAACAAAATGGTTCTTTGCACTTCTGGTCTGCTTTTCTGTTTTTAAATAAAATGAATAACGAATCTCTCATAATTAACCTTTATGACAAATGATATAAAAATGGATTGAATGCATAAGCCTACTCCTTATTATCTGCTATCCTGTCTTTATCCATTCAACATCAGATTTATATTTTATTTTCCTCTTTCATTTTAAATGGAGTTACTAAATAATGTCATTGTCCTTAAGATCTAAACTAATCAGTTGCAATTAATCTCGGGTCTTTTGCCACATGTCTATGAAATTACTCTGTGTTCCTTCTCAAGTGTGCTTCTACTTTTTGTCTTTTACTTTCAGACCAGGCAAGAGTTCCTTGTTAAGTACTACTGATCTGTTACTGCACTTCGCTCTTACCAGTGTGCTTTATCTTTGCATAAAACATAGGATAGACAAGCTACTTTGGACCAATAGGGTCTTATAACTGCTAGTCACAGGTAACATGAATTCTAGGAGTCCTAGAAAGTAACATTTGTGAGTGGATGAAAAATGAGTTCATGTTTCATCTTTAATGCCATTTGTTTTAAATGACTGACATTCTCAGGATCTGAGTTCTCTTCCATGTTCCAAACTGACTGAAAGTTCCAGTCATGGTTACAAGGATCATATCACTTCTAATATTTGCACTTTATACACAATACAAGAAGACAGTTAAAGTGAAGAGCAGGTGTAGTCAGTGTACCACAGAAAGTGGACCAATTAATTTCCTATAGGCTTGTTGCCTTGCATGATTTGCCTATCCTCAAAGATACACAAAGGAGTGGTTTTCAGTGTCTCTTATGTTTGCTAAAAGATTGCTTTTCTTAAAGTCTGATGCTTGGTTGAATCAGTGCTTGCCCAACACATAAAACTCACTGCCAGAATTAAAAGTCTCAACAAAGTCCTTTCTCCATGGGGTTCTTGAAAATGGGTGTCCCAACTTACATAAGAAAGAAATTAAGTTCTTGGGGTACAGAGTACACATCCTTGCTATCTTTATGCTTTACCTTATCAACACTTATGAGTAAAAATATTAGAAAAAGTTGTCTATATACATACATAGATCTACTCTCAGTGCTGTCAATTGCTAGAAGACACAAAGAAGTAATGATGACATAAGAAAAATATCTTTGGGAGTATAAAGTCAGTGATGGTTTTGTATCTTAGCAGTTAAAGAACAAAATAATGACTGAAGAGCTCCCAACTGTTTTTTAATGCTGCCTTAAAGTATTTTTATTTCAACCATCTCTCAAGTATTAAAGTTTATTTCCTGCTAGTATTCCTTCCAAATTAACTGTCTTAGCAAGCTTAAAAAGAACCCAAAAAGCTTTGTGCAGACATGCTGTACCACCATGTTGAACTCTACTGCTCCATTAACCATGATAAAAATCATTATCATGATTTTTTTCTTTGTGCATAACATAGTGTTTGTATGAATGCTTGTTGCAACTGGAAGTATATTGTGCCATCTAGCAGCTGACAGTTTAAGTTATGCAATGCATAAAGATTGGACTAGAGAAAATCTTACTGTGATCTCACAGCCAGTTTCACTGAAAACTGTTCTCTGAACTGGCCACGGTCTTTGTGACAGCTGTTTTCACAGGACATTCTGGTAGCTGTTTGTTTGTTTTTATTTCAAAGGACTTAAGGAACTAATGTTATGTGCAAATATATTATTTCCAATAAGCATCTGTTAGTGAAATAAGTTAAACTAAGTACCTACCCAGGAGTAAAATTAGGTTTTACAGACATGAGTGCTACCAGAGCTATCAGACTCAGGGAATCCTTTACCATGTAAATCTTAGTGATATGTTAATAATACAGTGCCTTAAGCAACTGTTGGCTGAATCAGTCAAGTTCAGGACATCAAGACAGCCTCTTCGCTTTGCAGTGTGTATAGTCATTACATTTCCCTCCATTTGTCTTCACTCAAAGCGGCACCCGACCACCTTGGTGCTCATTCCTGTTAACAAGAATGTGTTCTACCTTAATACCATGTCAACTGAAAACAGAAAGAGTCACGTGGATGATAGCATGAGAAACTGCATCAGTGTGCACAATGTTATCATCTAGATGAGAAATATAAATGAGCGATAAAATGCAATTTAAGGGAACGCTCAGATGGAAAACAAATGTGCCATTGCAGACAGACAATTTCTGAAGCAGCTGCATAGGAATCCTCCTTCACTTGTAATTCTTGTAAGATTGAAAATCAGAATTGTTAAGCAATCAGGAAATAGCAGATATTTTCACTAAAAGCAGTACTATTGTAATGAAGTCCTTATCTTTCACTGACAAGACAAGCATTATAAAACATACTGGGTTAACTGCATGAGCATCCTAAAGCTTGCATATTAAAGCTGTTCATTTGGCAGAGAGACTAATAGGCCTAAAAGCTTTCTAGCTCATTTTAACACCTTCTGTTTTTCTTGTTAATGCTGGCACTGATGTTCAGTTATTATTGTAGGAGCTGATCATATTTAGAAAAGCTTGCTACTTTTTCTCTTTAGAGACCTCATCTGAATCACTTTTGAATATCTAGCAGATATTCAAGATATTCAGTTTTTGGAAATATGCAACAGAGCCTTTAAACACAAGGCCATTTGAAGAACCTCTACAATCTCTAGCTACTGTGCGTAAAAAGGAAAACCTTTCTTGAAGATACTGTCTCATGTAAGTACCAGCTGCTGGCTTTATCCTCTGAATCAGCTTGTGCTGATCATTGAGGAGTCAGGATCCTAGACTAGACTAATCCCATACATCATTACAAAGTCCGTATGTTAAACTTCTCACCAGTACTTACCGTGCTCAACA
Organism: Nesoenas mayeri; assembly: GCF_963082525.1. Taxonomy (NCBI): domain Eukaryota; kingdom Metazoa; phylum Chordata; class Aves; order Columbiformes; family Columbidae; genus Nesoenas; species Nesoenas mayeri. The sequence goes on along the minus strand of NC_137554.1, from coordinate 14,651,489 downwards.
TTTCCCGTGCTGCTTTTCACATTCCAGTCTTGTTTTACTACCAGCCCTTGGCTTTCAACCTTTTGTAGTAGAAGAAATGTGACTACTGAGGCCTAAGAGTATGAATGGGAGAGGATAGTATTTTTCTTTTATGGCACTGAGCTTAGTAAGTTCAAAAATGCCACACTCAGGGAAATATGTCAATTTGACTGCACATGTCTCACTTCACTAAAGAATCAACATTTATCAGCATCTCAGGTTTGCTCCTCAGCTCTTGTATACAATCAGTTCATGGGGTCTGTGCACAGATAAAAAGGTTAATGCTCTTTTGGAAGCAAAGTAGATGCAGGTGTGTTTTAGAAACATTTGTCATTTTCATTTTCTCTGAAATACACCTAAGAGTAAAAATGGCTGCAGGATAAGAAATATCTTTATTAAGGATGGATGCCTAGATGCATTCCTTTCCTTTCTGTATGCCTTAGTCTCCATCTGCATTAACAGAAGTTAGAGGAGTTAATAAGATGCTCAAAGAAATTACTCATCTCTCACAGGCATAGCAGTCACATGTCTGTACATGAAGACAATCGCAGATACTTAGCTGAGAGTAGCAAGAGTGGTGCTACCCAGGACTCAGAATGCCTCAATCCATCATCTGGGTCAAATCACAACTAGTTCCCACACAGCAAGAGAGACTAGTCCTGGGTACAACAACCACAAATTGTGATTTTTGTGAGTAAGCAGCATTGTCCGGTAGATGCTTGTAACTAAGCTCTTAGAGTCTATGTTTCTGATGCTAACAGACCTCTTCCCTAACTTTTTTTGACATGGCCAGCTTTGGAACTAGCTGTCTGTTTGGAGACCTTCTTAGCTCTTCCCTGGCCACTCCTTCACACCCCTTATACACCCAGAAATACATTCCCAAGTATTCATATTTGCTCTTTTGAGCCCAAGCTGGGACTATATAAATCAAATCTATTTTGCTTTACTGCTAAGTGCTGAACTAGTCTGTTCTTTCTATGTATATCTATATGTACTTGCATTTTTGTAATAGAACTCCTGACCAATGAATGTTACTCATGACTCAGTCCAGTATAGGCACTGGAGCTACATCTCTCGAATATCTTGGCCTATTCCGCTCTCTGAGGAGAGAGGAAAAGCGTCAGCCTGACATTCCACTATCCTTGTAATCTCACCAAATTAGGAAAAAATTCATGCAGGCTCTGATTCTGTCAGCATTTACACTTAAGGCAAAAATTGTCTCTGGTGGCTAATGCTACAAGGATGCTAATATATAAAACTCTGTTTCAATTAAAAACAAAACAAAAACAAAACCACATTTATTTTAAAACCTCCAACAGGATTATAATCAGAAATCTGAAAACCCTTTTGTTCTTTCCAAAATAGATTACACACATGTCATTATAGTCAGCATTTTATAGATACCTTGGAAAAGGACATATGACTGACCTTCACATCAGCCTTAATCTTGAAAGACTAGATCAATGTATTGCCCAGGCCTGTATGTCTCATTCTGTTTCAACAGTCAAAGAGAATTTGTTTGTTAAATAAGAACTCTCCAATGACAACAGAAAATAAGATATATGGAGCCAGCGTGCAGTGTACCTGTTCTCAAAATTCTCTTTGTTTTTATAAACTGCAAGTTTCCAAGCCACTTGCATGGATATCGTCTTAATTTCTCAGACCAGAGTATCCATAATGAAGTAAAATGAGGTAACACTTAGATAGGGACCTGGTTTGTTTAAATATATGTCATTCGATGACGTAAACAGTTACTAGGATTTTACAGCCTTTACATACTGAATTCAACTGTTTACAGTGTTTCTTGGAGGACACACAGTTGACATTACTTACAGATTAATGACTGTTGTATTCTCTGTGTGGGAATATCATAGATCTCAGATTATTGAGAGTTTCAGCTTCAGACAAAACGTAAAACCAGAAGCACAAACTTCTGGACACACGCTCTATAAATGAACTGCAAAACATGCACCCAGGTGGTTTTCTACCACTTGGTGAGGCCCATTTTGGTTCTAATGATGTGTCAAAAAAAAAGAGTCCTGACTGTAAGTTTCTCTTAATTTGTCTTTAATGAATATAGAATGATTGAGAAATCCTAAAAAAAAAAATCTTAAACTACATGGTCAGATAGCCAGGATTCTAACAAAAGGAATTGTTTTAAACCCAGAGTACCTTCCAAAACCATATATATCATTGAGATTACCTTGTTGTGAAGACGGGCAAGGAGTGGGTTTCTGAAGTCATTTGTATGCCTTAGTAGACTTGCATTCATTGTCATGAAATCAGCCAGATTTTCTCCTTTGTTGAAGCACAGGAGTAAGTTTTGGAAAAGAACAGATGCTGCAAGGAGGCATCCTTAGGCCACCAGTGATTAGTTCTTGTAAAAATACTGTACCCACAAGATGCAGTTAGGATTAGTTTATGTACTGCACTTTGAAGACGTAAAAAAAAATTTCAAAAAGCTAACTGGTACTAGATTATCCACTACACTCGGATTTCTATATTAGTGTTTTCAACTATCTTATTCTAAGTGATAAATAGATATTCAGACCAATTAGCTATTTTTTTGCAAGTATTTAATTACTGTATCTATTAATTGAAAACATAAAATACAAATTTTCACTATGAATGTCCCTTGCATATAAGGAAAGAAAAAACTTGATTTCCATTTAGAAAGGCGCCTGAAAATCTGTTTATTCTCCTTTTTCCACTTGTTTACTTCCTAAAAAAGTTTGTGGTCTGTATAAGTGAACAAAATTCTTAGAAGTAACTACTTTTTCCTTACCTGATTATACTGCAAAATTCACCTGAAAGAAAAAACCAACAATAGGATTTTTTCAGCTTTTTGGTAACAGGGTAACAGAAGAGAATTGCAAGCAGAAAGAGAGTTTTTTCCCCTCCAAAAGCTCAGGATTAATTTGAAAGTGATAACTGAAAAACAAGTTGAAGGACAGTCACATAGAAATCAGAAATAAACTTTTTCTCAAGGAAGGTAGTGTTGCACAGGGACAGGTTGCTCAGAGAGAACACTTTGTAGGTATTCAAGATGCAGCAAATGAGGCCAGGCCTGGCTGGACCAAGCTCTTAGTAATAGTACAACCTCAAGGAGGAGTCTGGAGTTGATAACTCCCAGAAGTCCCTTCCAAGGAATGGTTCTGTGATTAGTGACCTCCTACTGCAATTACTGAAATTACCCAAGAATCATCCAAGAAAAAGGATTATAGGGTCTTAGTAAAGAAGTTAAATATGGTAAAACCCCTAAATATAGAAATAAACCAGAATACTGAGATGCTAATGCAAAAAAATAAACAAAAACAAAACAAAACCAAAAAAAAAAAAAAAAAAGAGAAAGAAGATTCAAATAAGGAAACAAGGAAACATATGCAATCCTCAAAACCACATTAATATTTCAGTATTTCTATTGAATTTTCCATTGAATTGTACATACTAAATGGAAGCAAAGAAGGGACCCACAGCCAATTTTCCTTGCAAGTCACCTTAACAGAAATCAGAAACATTTACTTTATCACAGCAAAAGTCTGTGCACAGATTAAGTATTTAATAAGAGGTACCCACATCAACAGTCATTTGTGTTTTGAAAATAATAATGTAATTTTATATAATAGGATACATTTAAGGATAAATATTATCACTTTAACATACTTTTCACCATTTGAGATTTTCCTTCAGAAAATTTCACCCTCAAGTCTTTATAACAAGAAATTTTATTTTATTTCCCATGTTTCAGCACCCTTTATATTAAGACATTCAACTCAACACTTCAAGTTGATAGGGTTTGTAACTGGTTGGTTAGGCTGCCTGTTCTGCAGGTAAAAATTTAAAATACATTACATTCTTTTATAATACTTGCATCGCTGTACTCTCAAACAGGGCAAGAAACTGAGACTTTACTCTGTCCGCCTGAGAGCACACCTTAATGTAGACAGGCTAAAGAAAGAACGCAGCATGACACCCAGCCTTCCTGCCTTATAAGCACATGTGCAACCAGCTTATAAGCATGTTTTGCTTCTTTAATGAATAAATAGATCATGAGTCTACTACAGTTTCAGCTACAGCAATTCCAGGAGACTTAGTTTTGATGTAAGGGGAAGAATTGGTTCATGCTGCAACTGTTCATATTTTTAAAATCTGGACATTTATGGTTTATCTTTTATACTGGCCAATATTGAAGGCATTGCATATGTTGCAATAATCTTATTCTTGCACAGGGATTTTCCCACGTTTGAGAATGATATTTGAATCATGAGGATTTCACTATGAAACAGGAAATCTTCTTTCTGTGCCTCACTATTTCTTCCCCTTTAGGTTTAAATCCTCCTCTATCCACATATTTTTAATTTATACCTTGCAAATTGGCTGCTCATTTCATCAATGTATGGTAGCTCTGCTGGCTCATGGCACAGATCTCATATCTGGGGACTGATTATGTACCATCTTGTAGCTGGCACAGGCATTTACATGTCTGAATGGCATTTACAAAATATCACCACCTCAGAATATCCTCATCAATTAAAAAGTTTTATCCAGATCTACTTACAGCACTCAATCTTAAATTTGTTCTATTCTATAGTGGGTCATAATTTCAAAAATTAAAATACAGCTCAGTGCTAAGTCTGGCATCATCCTTCTAATCCTCCCATCCTGAAGCTTCCACCTGATCTGGAAATTTCTCTTATATTCAAAGGAGGGATTTGTGACATAAAGAAACTATTAAATACTTATTTTTTTTCCTTCAAAAATAAGAAAAAAGGTACATTTCTACTGTTATTTTATTTGTAATACAAGATTCCTTCTTTCAGATCCCCAGTGAGAGAAGTGCAGAGAATGAATGTTCTCTTGAGAACAAAATCTAAGGGTGTTTCTGAACTTAGAGGATCTTTCTTGCCAAAGTTTGAGTCTCTAGCGATCGCCAGCTGTTTAGTAACAATGCTGGTTTTTGTATAAAAGTGTAAAGACCTTCATGTATGTAAGGCAAGAAACATTGCAGAGCTGCTCATCTGAGCTTTTCTAATTGTTCTAATATCAGCAGCTGAGGAATTCTTGCAGATGGGTTTGTCATAATACTTTGTTGGCATTTTTTATAAAATTGCCTCTTCAAGCTAAGCAAACCCTGGAGAAAAATAAAGCTGTGATGAATACAGATGCAATGTTAATTAACAAACACTAAATGTGAAAGTTTTTTGTAAGAATTAATAAAAAAAATGTGTATGGACATGTCAAGAAGCCAGGAAATATTTTGAAAATAGTTTCATTTTCCTGAAAATTTGACTCTCTACATTAGAATATATTGAGCTGAAATGCTAGGCAGTAAATTAAAGGCAAGGGCTTTGTATTTGCGCCTATGCATTATTGCTGTGGTGGTGACGTTTACCTCAGCTGCCCTTTGGGTATACTGGCGAATCTGAACAGCTTTATAATCTTACTGGTAAATTCTAGGTTCTAAAATACTACAATACAATGTATTAGGAGCAGTCTTCTGGGAGAGATTTCCTGATTAGGCAGCCCAGGTTAAAGATGTAGTAGTTTTTATGCTGCTGTGTCATGTCGGTAAGCAAAACAAATGAAATAACATCAGCAATGATGTACTTTGCTATGTTCTACTACTTTGAAGGATGCGAAACTCTCTCTATATAAGAACTCGGTAGAGAAACTCATGTGAGCTCCTCTGTGGAAAACAAACCAACACAACAAAAACCCAAACAGGTAATAAAATCAAAAGATGAAGGAAAATAATGGTTTCCACTACAATATTCTCTTTGGAGACAGCCAATATTGTTGTCCTCATGTAACTAGCAGTGCTAATATGTAATGTGTAAACTAATCCTGTCACAGAGGTGAGGTCTAGAGGTAAATACAGAGATTTTATTAATGCTCTGCTAATATTCATTTTACTATGCTAATATTAGTTCTTTTTTCTCTATCTTGTGCTGTCCTTAGAGTCAGACTGTACCTAAACCAAATATCACCTAAAAAAGAAGCAGTAATAGAGATGATTGGTTTGGTTTATCTTCATCTAGTTTGTTATTTCAGTCTGCACTCACGTTTCCCTTTCCTTTTTTGATTTCCTGGACCAAAAGAATGAAATGTTATCACCAGAAGAAAAGGAGAAGGGGAGGGCTGGAGAGAGAGAGGAGGGAGAGTCTTCATTTGTCTTCATTTCTCTGTATCTCTTAATTTCTGCTTTGCATTCAGATAGTTTTGGTGCTAAAAAAAATCCATACTAATAAATAAAAGCAACGTTCTGACTCTTTATTGCCTTTGATCCCAAAGAAAATCAAAAGATCATGCAAACCTAAAGTAAAATGAAATTAATTATCAAGCTCTGGGGATCATTTCACCAAAGCAATTGATTTCATTTCACCACTGCAGCCACCTCTCATTGGAAACCAATCAGCTGTTTAACAGCACACTCATAGAACAAGATAACAAATTATCTCAACATTTCCTAGAGAATAACCTTTCAGTCTTTCGCTACAACAAGACAGGTCAAAAAAATTTTTTTGTTGTTTTTTAACTTCAGTACACATGATCTCTTGTTTACCTACAAGAAATATATTATAAAGAGAAGGGAGTCCAGCTGAAGAATCCATACACTAGAATGTACGGCTTAAGTTTCAGCTAATATACAATAGGATTTTCAATGACTTGCAGACTAACAAGGATTTGGAGTTGTCACATCAAACTGCATTTCTACTTAACAGAATGCTAGGAAATAAGACTTCAGTAAGGTACAGGCTTCTATCAGTGGACATATTCTATCCAAGTGTGATCCCTCTAGGTGTATATGCAGGACTTTGAGGACTCACATTTGGGGGTGCCAGAACACTGGAACAGGCTGCCCAGAGAGGTTGTGGAATCTGCTTCTCTGGAGACATTCAAACCCTGCCTGGACACATTCCTGTGCCATCTGCTCTAGGTGAACCTGTTTTAGCAGGTGGGTTGGACTAGATAATCTCCAGAGGTCCCTTCCAACCCCAACCATTCTGTGATTCTGTGACTCTGACACAACAGAGTTCTGAGCTTGAGAAGGGGCATGCTTTACCTAAGAAGGGAAGAAGGCTTTGTCTAAAATATTGTATGCAAAATAACTAGTTCATTTTTTAGCCTTGCCACACTTTTTTTTCCTTCTGTCTTTAACAAAATTTCAGTTTTTCTTTGATCCATTTCTCCATGTGTTGAACAGGAAAGTGATTCCTTTTCTAAGTCACTCCCCTCTAGGGCTAGGGCATATCTTACTTTCGCAATGTACCTAAAAAACCAAAATTCTCTGTTGATCTTCACGCCTTTCAGACACTTCCTATACTACTAATTAGCAAATCATTTTAGATTTTTCCAAAAATGCTGAAAAATCTGGAATTGCCATTACCACTCAGCAAGCGACTCAGTGATGTTTTCCCACTGTTTTTGTTTTGTCACTGGTTTTGAAAAATTATATAACATCATACACAAATCGAATAATCAACCTTTCATTTTAACCACCAATTATTTAACCCTCTTTATAGCATGATGCAGTATGTGTATTCTCTGTCTCGTATTCCCATAATCAAATATTCAAACTTAGTTCTAAAACTTAACTTTTCTGAGAAACCATAATGCCAGGGACTAGAATTTTTGCCATGACATGTGGGTTCTGACAAGGAAATCCAATAAGGTGAATTCATTCAAACAAATATAATACACAGAGAAGCATATAAAAGCATAATATACCCACCTGGACAATACAGGAGCCCCAAGTAATTTTTTTTTTCCATATACCGTATTCACTTCTAACATCACACAGTAAACAGCAGGTGGTTTTAATCAAGCTCTTTCCATCCATTATTCCTTCAAATGTTGTCTTTTAAAAGTTCAATATTTTTTGTGCTATATATTTTATAATACACTCACATAATTTTCATATCTGATGAGACCATTATCACAAGATACCAGATGTTCAGTACTCCTCTCTTAATTGTCATACTTAGGGCTTGTGTCTTAGGACTAATTGAGATAATCTTTGAGGTAATCTTTGATCTGGGTATTTGCTTCCAAGACTGGGAGGACACAATACTACTTTACCTCAACATATGCTCATGCAGCAATTGCTCATAGGAACAGCTATTTGAATGTTTGAGTCCCCAAAAGTCTGCAATAGCTGCTTTTCCCATACATTCCTCAACCTCCTATGGTCTAGAGGAGTACTCAAGTGCTTGATGTTCTGCGTCTTCAAGAACTACCACCTTAAACCAGGGCAAACAAGGTTTTGTCAGGTAGGAAAAATATACATACAAGAATATATTACTTAACAGTCCTGGGTGATATCTTCTTTTAAATATTGATTCTTCTCTTGCCTCAGAGCTGTTAGCAAAAATTACAGAATTTGTGAACTGAAATTCCAGTAATAGAATAACCTGTCTGCTGTCCAAAAAATATTTATTTAAAAAAAACCCCTTTTTCTATTTTAATTTATTTTTTCTTCCAAAAAGTATTTCTCAAAATAGTGGACATTTGTAACCAACATGTTGTTTATAGCCTGATTTACTTAAGCCCGTGCTGTCCTTATCACATTGCAGAAAACCTTATTTCCAGAAGGTATTGATATCTATCTTAATAGGCTGGGAAAGAGATGCTTAACAAGACCCCAGCGGATTCTACAGGTCATTAAGACTAAAGTCTCTCACAATGATCATTTTCTCTTCCAAGAGTTGCAGTGAATTTTGAGAATAGCATTCCACAGCAGTGTTAATGCTATGGATGGAAAAACCTTACAGTTTGAAGTAGATTTAAAGAGTTAAAAGCAGATTCAGCAGTGCTATTTTTACATTGCCAAGTAAGCATGAAGCTCTGTTTTAACTTCTGAGGAAAAGCAGTAGAGAGAAGAGCTTATCTTCAGTGGAAGAAAGAATGTCTGTCTCTAGAGACAGTGCTACATCATCTAAAGCCATCCAGAAAACAGTATGTGCCAATCAGTTCAGTTCCAATGAGTGCTATAGAGAAGATGAATAAGCAGGTTTATATTAAAAACTCATACCAGGCCTCGGAGTTTGGAAGCGTGGCTTCCTTTCCTTGCCAAGCTCTCTTTAACCTCGGTTAGCTGTGAGCTGATTAACTACTTAGGTTTTGTCTTAACTTCTGTTTTCATTTTGAATGGCATTAATCCAGGAGTACACACAGTGGAAGCTTCCAAGAAAACTTTTGAAATATATGATCAGTAAAAATAATGAAGATTTCATTGTTTACTTTAGCATTTGACCCACTGCAAACAAAACATACCTTTGTTTTCTGCAGGAGTGTTAATGTCAACTATGAACTCAGTTTTCTGTGGCATAGGGACCTACCCTGGAGTTTGCTTCCGTGATTTTATTTTATATGCAATGTTTTTAATAGGGCATTTAAATTATAGTTAGAAAAGTTGAAGGGACTATATTTGATACCGAAAAAGGTGAGATGGAAAGCATTTTAAGAGGCCACACTTAAATTTTCAAAGCAGTTTCAAAGGAAATAACATGAGGAGGATAAATCAGGTGACCAAGACACAAGAGAGAGCAGCTGCTTGGGTAACACTACTACAGAAAATATGGGAGACAGCGAATCACACAAGATGAAAGTAGTAAGTCAACAATGACAGCTTCCCAAAAAAGATGTGGAAGATTCAATACATAAACGTGTGTGGAAGGACATTAGCTATCTTACAGTCTGTAATATAATTATTCCTATGCACTTAGTGTTGTGGTAAGGTCTGAGCTAGCACATAGTATTTTTACTGAGACAGACCTGAGTAGGCAAGAGCATTGCTCCCAGGGCATGACGAGCTAAGAGTCACAGCGTCTAGTTGTGCAACAGCAGTGCAGAAAAGCCCAGAGTTTCTCCTATACAGTGGTGATAGTGATGTGGCATATTGCATGGTATCCAAAACAGGCAAGACAGGTGATTGACAGGATCTTTGCAGAGACCATACAGAGCCAAGACTCCAGACCTTGAATTGAAGGAAGGAAATGAGTCTATACTATAGAAGCTATACTTGTCATGTATCTATGTTTCTACAGTTGTCAAGATGATTGCCATTATTTTCTTAGACTGGCACTAGTTTAAAAGGCACAATTTCTTTGGTCTCAAAAGATTGTTCCACTTTGAGCCCATCTTTTGGCTATAAAAGTTGAACATAGGTTTGGATTCAGTGATCTTCATATGCTGTAGCTCCTTTAAAAAAGTAGAAGGCAACTCATTTCCAAAATGAAGTATCAGTGACTAGATTTTGCCCATTATTTCAGGATTGTGCATTGCTAAACATGCTAAACATTACGTTCTCTGGTGTAGATTTATTGCTGGTGTCTGGGACAGTATCAACCATCACTTGGACATATATTTTATAAGGTATTGTCATAGATGTCTGATTTCTTTTAGGCATTGTCACTGATTTTGAAGTTTGTCCCCCTTCTGCATATAATCTCTTCATTTGGCAACTACTCCTTTATTATTTAATTGATTTGAATCTATGAGCCTGTTGTTCAGCTGAAGCAAGCAAATATAACATTTATTTGCATTCTAATCTTGACAAAATCCACTATTCCTTCTTTTCTGTGTTTATCAGAAAATGAGTGACAATAGCTCTCACCATTACTAGATTAGCTCTCCTGGAACTGTAGATTAAATGCCCTATTTCTTCTGTTAGAAGCAGTGATTTTTAATATTTGCCCTCAATCAGCTGTTCTCTCTCACTGGAAGAGTCTTTATCTCATTCTGGTTTTTTCCATTCATCCACTCGCTGTAGCTATTCCTAGACTTGATTAATCATGTTTGGTCAGTGTGATGTCAAAGATTTCATCTTTCAGGAAAGAAAGAATATATCCCTGTTCCCTCACCCATTTTTATTTCCAGTCTATACAAGTTAAAAATAGGCCTTTAACTGGAAGCATGGCACAAAACATAGCACTTCCAGAAGAAATAATACATTAAATTTATGAAGATTCCTAAGAGAAAAAGCACATGAAATTATGTGCCTAACCCCACAAATACACTTGTTGTACATCCCCCTAAATTGTCAACTTTGTCTGTAGCATTTTGTTGCCTTTCTTATGGGGCTTTTCCTGTAGCATTCTAACTGCAAAACAATATCCAAATCTACATAAACACGATTACTTCACAAGAAGAGGCATCAGAAGTCCTATTCTTCTCTCTTGCCCTCTACAAGCTACTGCCAGTACATGAGGATGTTTAGACAGATCAGAATAGTTTAAAATGCAGAGGAGAGCTTATGCAAACACCAAGAATTACTGAACCACACTTCTACAAAAAACTCTCACAAAAATAGATCAATAAATACTCTTCACTCTTCTACTGAACTGAGGAAATTAATTGATTATTCACAGCTGACCTAACACTGCTAGCCCGAAAATCTCTGCCCCAAGAGCAGACAGCTGTGGGTATTTCTTCTTGCCACAAAGAGATAGTTAACCCTTCTGCTGGCTTCCAAACACAACTGATATAGCTGTAACCTGAAAGGCTGATGTATAATTAAAGCAGAGGTGCATCTTCGACTATATTACCCTGGAGCTGGGCCTTCACAAGCCACTGAAGTTCACAGACCCAGGGACTTAATACACTGTCCAGGAGGAAGCATATCTCAGAAAAACACAAGTCCTTAAGACATGATTCCTCCCTCCTACTCTTTTTTCTTCTCAGTTCCTTTCCACATTTCCTGACCCAGATTAAGCAGTCTTAATTCTTCCTTACGTCCGCTGAGACTTAAGCAGGTAACTGAAATAAGTATATTTCAGACATAGTGGGTTCCCCCTGTTTCTTCCCCTTGTCTTGAATTCCCTCCTAGACATGGTCTTGTATTTCTCATCCATTCTTCTCCCCCACACTCACACAGGATGTTGTGAAGCTGTAGAAGGAATTCAGCAGAGAATTGCAAGAGGTGGCCTGGTTCAGGTTCACCACTACGTACACAAGCCTTCTCCAGTTTTTCAGATCACTGTGAAAACCCTGTGCCCCTTTGCAAGATGCACATCATTTTGACTTGCATTTCTAAGCAAGTCTGTTGGTTAGGTTAAAAATACTACCTTCCTTTCCTTTGCAAGGTCACAGTATTTAAAGCAGCTGTGATTTAGGTCTAGCAGCTACAATAATTTCTTCTTGCTGAGAGTCCAGAGACACAGAGGCAGTTAATTTGGGTGACAAATTCAGGTAATGCAGATTTCAGATTCTATACATCTTGTCTGCAGCCTTTCTTGTTCTGGTTCAATAGTAGTTTGCATGTGATTTTGGGCTTGTTAAAATGTGTGTTGCGCTGCATTTCTCCTACAGCCCTGCAAGCTCTGCTAACCCCAAGCATTTATGTTAATGAGACAGATAATTCATCTTCCATCCCATCCTCCTCAGTCCTTTAGCTTCTTAGCTGCAAAAAAATGAAAATTATTCCTCACTATTTGAATTGACAGTGGGGTTTTTGAGAGAGAAATGGGAACTAACATACCAAAGGAAACAACAAACCTTTCCATCTGACATTATCCTGGATTTTCTCTTCTCCTCTCTCCCCGCCATCTCCTCTAAAGGGTCAGGATTTTTTTTATTTACTAATTAATTTCCTAGAAAAGAAATCTAGGCATTCCCGGGTTTCAAAACAGGTTAAATGTTGGCTTTTCCACCTGGCTGCACCAAAATACCAGTTTTGCTGCATGCATAGGCACTTAACTAACTGTATGATCTAGGCCTTGATGGTTCTGGGGCTAACAGTTCTCATTACTATATCCATTGCCTGTGCCCACCTTGACTTATAACCAGCCCAAACTTCCCAATTTTTGAGCTGCATGTGCCAGCTTGAGTAAGATTGAGCTGTTTCTTTCTACTTCAGTCTCCCTACCCAGACACAGGTTTTTCAGTGGTAAAGTAAATCTCTCTCTCTCATAATAAGCCTGTAGTATTACAGGAATAATTACTGATTCTGACATACCTTTAATCAGCAGATATTCATTGTTTCATTAACTAGCAAAAACACGCCACTAACAAGATGGAAAAACCTTCTTGTCGCTTAGGAAGCACATCAGCTGGTTACAAAACATTGTTTTTTCCCATTCAACCTTAACCGGAGTTAGAACTTGTTAGTTGTCATGGCAATAAAAGCATTCAGGTGGTAGGAAGGAGAAATTAGTGGGTTCCATTTAAAACTATTCTGTTAGGATATATTCCTAAGAAAATCAGCATGCCAGGCAAAGACCAGTACTACTTAGTTTTGGTGTAGTTTAATGTTTTGAAAAATCAGTTTGTATGATAAATGTTTCTTATTATTTAATATCATTTTATCTAGCTGTCTGTTTGCCAGAATAAATCAGTGATTGATTGACTAAATGTCTTTTTTTAAAGTTACTCTGGTAAAATAAATATTAAGGAAACTGGGATTTTTTCAAAGGCATTGTAAAAAGATACAATCAGGAAAATAGTCATGCATGGCTAGTTTTGCAGGAGGCTCTTTTGCATTGCTCTGTATGTATCAGAGAATAAACTTACTTATACAAGCAAACTAGAACAATACTGTTACTTCAGAAAGTCCTTGAAGCTTTTAATAAGGCTAGCTCTAAGCTTTAGAAGTTGGGATAGCTTGTGTCACTAGGTATGTAACTGGCTTGCCTTTATTGTCAGTGCATTTAGTTTAAAAGAATTTGTGTCTGATCAGACACCAGTAGCCATTTTCTGGATTTTAACATATATATGAAGTTTTATTGTAGAAATTTTACTATTTAGGTTTTCATTTTCACTGATCTAAAACAATTAAAAAGTGGGGTGTGGTTATTTGTTTGTTAGTTGGTTTTGGTTTGATTTGTTTTTTTGTTTTGTTTCGTTTTCATGAGAAGAGGCAGACAAGAAACATGTAGCTTTCTTTGGTGTAGACTTCCTCTGGCAGATCTGATCCCACAGGCCCTTGCAAATAAAACCACAGTAACATAGATGTTTCAGAAAAAAATCCTTATGGCAAGATCAACTACACCAAAACAATTCTTGACAGATACTTGCCTACTGTACCCACTGCAGTGCTTAACAATCTTCATGGTTGGGAAAGGAGTTCTATTATTGATGTCTAACCTGTATTTTTAATGCTGTAGCTAATGTCCTTTCTTTTTCTCTTACAAACAGTGAATATGGAGATTAATACGTTCTCTTCCTCTTTGCAGAAATTTTGAACATATGAAAAAAGTTACTATGTCTTTTCTCAACATACATCAATTGAAAAAAAAACCACCAGGTTTATCCCAGGTCATGTGTTTATCCTGCCCATCAACTCGCCTTGGATAACTCTCCTGTTCTTTGCCTGCTGCAGCTGTGAAGCAAAGTAGTTAGTAGAAACTAGTTTAAGCCAAAAGCAGGGACTTTTGCAAGTGGGGCAGGATAAAAGCAATCTCATGGCTTTCATGAGTCAGCTGATGAGAAATAGTTTTGCTGGTTTCAGTAGTGCAGCTATAAACTAACTTGTCTAAACAAAACAACCTAAGGTTTGTAATAATTTCTCAGGGATCTTGTTTTTTAACCTACTTATTCCTCTTTCCCTTCTCCAAACCAAAAATTTCCTCTCTGTATTGAAGTCTGGTACCCACACCTGAAGATAATACTGAAACTTCTGTTAAGCTTATATTAAAAAGAATATTACTGTACCCATTAGAGTTTGCTATTTCTCTTCCTCCTGTTTGCAGCAAAATGATAGATTCAGTGAGCCAACCCAGGCATTCTCCATCTTCTACTTTGCAGTTGATTATTCCTATCATAGAAAGCATGATACTTTGCGCTTGTCTTCACAAAAATGCCTTCTTTTTTTTCCTACTTGTCGAGGTAATTTTTAATTCTACTCTTCTAATTTGCTTGCAGCCCCTCGCAGTTTGGAGTCAAGCAGTGAATGCTCTATAGAGTGCTCAGCAATTACACTTCCCACGCAGTGCTCAATTCTGTATATCTGGCACAACAAGGTTTGCAGATTCATCTTGCTGCTACTAGATATTGTCCTAATTATATTATGGAGCAGGTAGAATGAAAAGCCAAAGAAGTTAATAATGAAAATAATATTGACTTCTAATTCCAAGGGGAGGTAGCATAGTCACGCTCATATGGAAAATATAGTGTGCATTTTTGCCTTGAAAGAGGACATTTACATCTCTGGCCTTCGTGAACAAGCCCAGGAACAGCATGCTGTGATTTTTTTTTCTTTCTATTTTAAAGTAGTTGCTCTTATTTCCAATTCCATTGCAATACTTAGACAACAAAATTATTACATAGTGTCACTGTCAGTTTTCAAATTGTGAAATCAATTAGTTTCTGCCAAAAGAGAAATGTGAAAGAGACAAAAAATGTTTCAAGGTGCCAGTGAATAAAAGACTAACAGGTGTTATGACTAGAGGCACTGTGCATCATAGTATTTTTGTTCCTTGATAGAAAGTCAGGACAATTTTTCAAAATATATTGAAGAAAAAGTTTCAGAATCTGACAGTGACATTTAGTGCAAAGAAGAACTGAAAATAGAAGCAGTAGCTTTTAGGAGATACTATTTTCTTCCATAGCTGCTTAAATAGGCAAAAAGCAGCAGAGTCCCCAGTGCTCTGGCAGCTAAGAGGTCAAGCAGTATCCTGGGTTCATCAACCACAGTATAACCAGCCAGTCAAAAGTGGTGATTATCCTGCTGTATTTAGCATTGGCACAGCATCACCTTGAGTGCTGTGTACAGTTCTGGGCCTCTCAATTTAAGAAGGACATCAAGGTCATTGAATGCATCCAGAGGAAGGCAACAAAGTGGCTGGAAGCAACATTCTGTGTGGAGCAGCTAAGGACTTTGGGTTTGTTTAGCTTGGACAAAAGGAGGCTGAGGGGCAACATCATTGCTCTCTACAGCTTCCTGAGGAGGGAAGTGAGGAGGGTGGTGCTGCGCTCTTCTCTCTGACATCCAACAATAGGATGCATGAGAATGGTTCAAAGCTGCACCAGGGGTGGTTTAGACTGGACATTAGGAAGCATTTATTTAACAAGAGTGTCATCAAACAGTGGAGCAGGCTTCCTACAGAGGTAGTCAATGTCCCAAGGCTGTCAGTGTTTAAGAGGCATTTGGCCAATGCCTTAAAAACATGCCTTGAATTGGTCAGGCAGTTGGACTACATAATCATTGCATGTCTCTTCCACTTGAAATTGTCCAGTCTATTCTACTCTATTCTGCACTATCTATCAAATGTTACTGCTCCTTCAGGCAATATTACCTTGCACCAGTATTTTCACTATATTTTTATGTAATTTTAATTGGTGGACTGGTATCAGCTTATAAATGGTTACTGTTGTATTTGCATTATTGGAAATTTTCTATTTTTGATCTACGAATTCTATATGAGACTTTCAGAATAGTGTGTAGGGGCGAGGAGTGCCACACACTAAGCATACCACAGACATGAGAGGGGTACTACACACATTACAAAAATCATGTTTCCCAGGACATGAAAAAAGAGGAAAAGCCACAGGGAAGATTCCCAAGACAAGTGCTGAAAGTGGTAAAAATATTCATCACTACCAAGTTACCCTTCTCATTCGTGTTTTACAGAAACAAAAATCATCACTATTGGTGAACATTTCTGTATATTTTGAACACAATGGTTTTGAAGCACTGGAGCAAAATAATGAAAGGTGACTCCGTGGTTCCCTGACTGGGATGGCTCAATGGCAAAACTGAAGTTCTGTATAAAGGCTGAAATAAAGGCACTGAAATTGACATTAAAGTGCAGATAAAGGAATATCCTAACAAATTTTACTACACTCAAATTATGTCTTCCTTTCCCTCTGAGAATAGAATTCAGACACTGTAAAACTCTACCATCATAGGAAACTCGGGAAAATTGTGCTCTTTCATTTGGCTGGTATGCTATTACTTTAGCTCAGAGAACAGGCAGGCTGAAACTCTGGGACCATCTTGAGAGTTGAACCATTTGCATAGTTTTATAATTAGGGAAATGAAATGAAATGAAATTCTTTTCCCCTTCAGTTGGTATTGAGTCATAGTTCTCAGGGATATGAAAAAGAAACAACTGATGCACCTTTGTGATACGTTTCCAATGGCAGTAATATGTGCTAAACTTACAGTCACATACGATATAGAAAACATAAGCATTCTATGGGTATTAGTTAACCATTAGCACTTCACATAGTTTGATCCATGAATGAATGGGAAGGACACAACCAACTCTATTTGTCTTATGCATTTTCACTTCCTTTTTTGATCACTCTTCTTGTGGCTCCTGCTTATCACTATTCATTGGATAATTTTAGCTGCTTTGCTTAACTACAGTCAGTAATGATATACCTCCTAGGTATACCTGCTAATAGCGTTATGGAGATCACTTAGAACTCTATTTGTATTCAGACGTTTATTTTCATGTCTCTCATGATTAACACTGAAAATATGTTGCTTTTTAACAATGTTGTGATCCTGGAATGCAGAGGAATATGAGACTAGATCTTGAAACTCCAGTTCCTCTCTACGTTCTTTTATATTTCCTTAACATAAGTTCATTGTTTATTCATTACACTTTTTTTCCAATTGTAAGTTCTCAATACAGGCAAGCTCATTTCTTTCTTACTGCAGGAACATGTTAATGAACAGTTGTAGTTCATTTAGCTTAAAAGATAATAACTAACAGTCTAAGCATTTTTAGTCCGCTTATGCTGTCTACTGCAATGTCTTTTTCCTAAGGGCTCATTAGATTTTGAAGAGTAATGATTAATTGCTGAATATAACATTTTTTCCAACACTGAAAAAATGTGTGGGTTATTGTATTCATGTTAATCAGGTAATCCATGAATATGTCACTTCAAGTACCCACTATCCTCATTTACTATTTCAGGGGGCTAATCTGCATGACTTTCATTGCCAGTGGCTGACCTGTTAATACCAAGATCAGCAAGGATGCCAGATTTATTGTTGGCCTATTCTAGAACAGGCTCATTTAGAGGTGAATCTACAACAGTGACTGAAGAATTAATTAGAATGCCTGTGCAACTTACCTAACATACTTCAAGATAGGACAAAATATTCAGAAGACATTTTTTATTTTTCAGAAGTAATGCAATTAGGACACTATCACTAATGACAAATCCTCTTGACTATGTGCTATAAGGCTCTCAGATGGCATTCATGCATTTAACAGTAACATTTGATGCACAATATAAGCAAAGTCTGCCAAGTGTTTAAACTCATGTCCATATGTCAAAATATACATTTCATTGATTGGAATTACTTGCAGTATTGGCCAAGCAACTGTAGGTGTTATATACATACGCACGTGTACACACACATACATAATTTCTCTCTGCAGTAGCGTCATCATGCTGTCGCATTCCACTCCCTAGGATCACATCTGTTCGTAGTGATAGGGTGTGAATTAATATCTTTTTCATGTTTTAGCATCTAATGATCTTTTTCCATTTTGCAATGCAAACTGGTCTTTGACACTCTTTTCAGTTGTCCTTTTCCAGCTGAACCTAATTCAAATAGCAAATTTGTAATAACAAATGGTTTTGCTTTACTAATATCTTAAAGTTTTTTAAAGTTGTCCTTCAGCATTGCATTGAACGGATATGCTTATATGTCTTTCTTGAAAGTTTGTATTATAGTGCTGTTGTAGCCTTAGTGTCCTAAGGCTCTATGAAAGACAAAATGTACAGGGAGATGTGTACATTTGACTATAACAACTAATGTAGCTGGAAATAACACAAGTTTTCAGACCCACTCCTGGAAGACACAAAGGAACACTCATGTACTGCAGGTTTATTATTCAAAACAAATCCTTCAGATGCTTCACCTATTAAGTGATATTGTGACTCCTTACAAACCTTGCTTAAAAATTCTTCATAGCACAAGAGAGCACTGCCTTTTTCATTGCCTGTACCTGCTGAAAAATGGGCAGATCAGCCATATCAGAGAGCAAAGCAGAGGGCTTTTAAGGTAGAAGGTACAGTAACACTTGGATGACAACACGTAAATTGGGGAAGTATAATTTCAGCTACCTACATAATAAAACTTCAATTATTGTGCTTCTCCTCTTCCACTTTCTGAAATACCTACCAGTATAATACATATATTACTATAATTTAGCCTTATAGTGGAAGACCAGTAGGCTTGTCACTCTTGTACTTACTGAAAGGAACTGTCATACTTTACCTTACTTTATTCTTATTAACAAAGAAATTACCTCTGGATTTCTGTTGTTGATGCTCCCTGTATCTTCTTATTCCATTTTGTCCTCCTCTCTGTCTCAACAGCAGTACATCCATAAAGAGCTACATTCTGCGTGAGGTTGAGTTCCCAATATTGTAATTAATTTTGCCACCAAAAAAACTCACATTATTCCAAGAAATGTAGAGCGGTACTTTGAAATGTAAAGGAAATGTGGACAGAATATTCAGGAGGCAGGGCTTTGCTCTTCATTATAAGACTTTGTAATAGAAAGAAACAGAGTTTATTGAAAAGGCAACAGTCTAGGTCAGCTAACTCTTCCGAAGGAGAGGAGGGGTGTTTTGAATCAAATTAAGACAACAAATTCTGCCTCAGTCAAAGTATTTACTATTCAGAGTCCTACATTATAATAGGAAAACAGTGTTTTTCTTAGTTTTCGTTCTACTCGTGCTTCTCAAATTCCTCTATAAAGTCCAGTTATTTTGTACTTAATTGCCCTGATATCTAAAGTACTTAGCCTCTGGCTTGTCAACCAAATATTGCTCTTACAGGTTTGCTCTGCTTTGTGCTCTGAATATTGTCTGTAGTGTCAAGTGTCTTCTAGGAAAATATGCCCTTTGAAGTAAGTAGCATGAGAAAAGTGTATGATATCACAGAAACATAAAAGGATGTGTGTTTTGGTTTTGTGCTTGTTTGTTTGTTTGTGGGTTTTTGTTTGTTTGTTTTAATTACCAGAATCTATTTTGTTGTCATTGCAGTGATCACAACTCTTGCTCATATTCCAGCACTCTCACAAAGGGAAGCCAGTCACCTCATTCTCTTTCACTGCCTGCTGATTTCTGTCACTTCTGTGTCTCCTCAGTCCTTAAATCCTTCCTCTATTTTACAGCATTGCCCCACTTCTTGCAGACATATCTGTGTACAGTTTTCATTCAATAATGTTGGCTTAAAGAACAAAACTCTTACGAGACTGTTGTTCAAATGAACCATGTACATGCTGACATAAGAACTGTGTAAAATAAGGAGATCAATATACTTTGGTTTTGTGCTTTTGACATGGCACTTGCAGTTTTTATGGATCTTTGTGTTCTAGTAGGGAGTAATTCTGTTTGACTGGTATGAACATGTTTCTTACTGCAACCAGACAAAGACAGTGTGTAAGAGAAGATTTCTCACTGGCATAATTTGTCAGCCCAAGGGCTAATTCCTGTTGAATGTCAAAAGAAGATGGATGTCCGAATGCCATTTTATGCTACTGAAAATATTTCCATATGTTAATACTCATATTTTAAGTGGAAAATCTCTTTCTCTCTGCTTAGACCTATGTGCCTGTATGTGTGTAAGCATAATTATACAGATATTAGGTTAAATTCAGGGTCTTAATATGTTAAAACCAGCCACAGAAAGGGAGTTGAGGAGTAAGTAACATGAGTTAAGTCTCTCTGGCCACTGGGTGTCAATGTTGATGCATATTGCATCAAGAAAGAAGAATTTTATAGGCAACAGAAAATGTTTCTAAGCATTAATAGATAGTATAAATGGATTATCTAGGTTGACTGGGAAAAATTGCTTCTTCCTTCCTTCCTACAGAATTGTTCACTTTTAGTAATTGCCTCATACATACATACCAATTTTTTCCTGTACTCATTCAACATGTTTATGACATAATTCCATTATGGAAGTTTGTTCTTACAATAGTTGTGTTTCAGCTGTGTCAAAAGCTGCATTAAATTCAGAGAATAAGGTTGATTACAAGGACAAAAGTGTGGGTATTTTTTAAAAAAGCAAAATCTGGGAGGTATTTGTAGACTTTACAGAATACACATATTATTGATATTCCTCCACAGATCTTGCTAAGTTCTTTAACATTCATGTTCCTAGTTTCTTCAAATAGAGCTATCTAGACACACTGATTTCTGGGAGGACAAGGAATTGTTACTTACTGTGGTGCACATCTCTATGTTGGATTTAATGTATCTGTGCACACAGACTTCTGCAGTCATCAAAATGGTAGTTTTACTTTGAAACTGCTTAAGTAAAAACTGTAACTATGCTGCTAGAAACATTTGCAACTTCCATCCGCACCCCAAAATCACAGGAACCTGATGTGTCCAATGGGAGATCTAAGAAAATGCTTTGTGCGTATTTATTTTCTAGTCCACCTGTGATATGGTTTTACAGCTACCCAACATGTGCCATATCAAGTTCAAGCACTACTATAGATACAGAAAATTCTTTGCACAGTTTATTTACTTAAGCCACTGCCTGGGAAAATTGTTGTGCTTCTTCATGCAATGGCTGTTCTTTAAGTACACCTGTCCTGTTGTGATACTGTTCTGGAAACAGTACTGCCTACCATCTAAACACTAGAAAGCCTGTTCTAGAAAGCTACTGGAAATTTTAAAATATCATATCTGGTGTTTTTAATTTGTTTCAAATAGATGTCCATAAGCATTTTCCTTCAAGTGGTCTGAATAGTATTAGGAGCATTTTCACACAGAGGGAAGATGCATGCGGGGAAAATTGTTCACTGCAGTCAACCTTGAATACTAAATAATGCCAGTAAAAAAAAACCTTAGTGACTTAAACAAAGTCAGATTCTGACAGGGAAGGAAATTATCATGGAAATGGTTAGATTTAGTATGATTTCTTTTAATTCTTCCAGATAGCAGGTATATTAAGACTGAAAATTATCTTTGTGAGAGCCCACATTTTAAAAAATTACTGTTTTAAAATATGATGATGAGAAAATGTATCTTGCACCAATTGATCATTACTCTGAAAGTCTTGCTCATTTACCATCACTACCTGAAACTGCACTTTTATTTGCAATTATGAAATTGTGTTGAAAATATTATTTTGTCAAAAAAAAACAAAACAAAAAAACAAAGACATTTTATTCACAAGTGTTTTAGTACTTTTTACTACTGAGTAAAACTTATTTTCTAGGCTAAAGCTTTTCATTACTGCAATTAAAAATTTACCACTTGATACCGACTTTCGTCATATTTTCAAAATATCCTTATTTTCTTAGCCAAAAAAGAGAGCAAACAATATTTTTCTGACTAACAGTATGACTCCCAAACTTTCAAGCATTCTTTGTATTTTCTCCAACAAAGAAAGGTTCAGATAAAAGACATTGTCATTTCATTTTTAGTAATATCACTGTTACTGGTAAATATGCAGGTTGATTTACTAGAGAGAAAAATATGAGCAAACTATCCCAGAGCTGTAAGAACAGGATTGAGTGTACAGACTCTCAGCAGCAACTAGGAGCTCTAGTCACAGATTAAAACCGTGTTACGAACCTTCCTGCAAGAAGTGGATAAGAAGACTTCTACTGGATAGAGTTAGTAGGAAGCAGAAAGGAAGAATGGAAATCTTTTTGCAGAGTGCTTCATAAGCTTAAAGTTTTCAGCTTCAATCAGGTCAAAAAGAGAAGTCACACATAGAAGAATGAAGCAAAATGGTGATATTTAAGACATGACAGATCTAGAACCAGTGACAAGACACGATCAGACTCTTATGTAACCATAGAATATAAACAAGGTTAAAGAGGAGATTCCCCTCCTTAGAAACAGGGTGATAAATTAAGTGCATCCATTTAACAGATTTGTAAAGTGACATCTTTATGCTAGCAACTAAGTAATAAATAACGGGAACACTCATATTTTTGCCAAAGAATGTACCTTCAGAAAAGATACACATGCATTCCCTCTCAAGCAAAAATCAAGCACAAGGATAATTTAGTCCTAATAGACTGTGCGACGTTTTAGTATTTCTTCACACTGTTTTATTAGGATTTCAACAGTAACTATCCTTTCTTTCCTAATTGAACATAAAATTATACTACTTATGTATATCTTTCATGAAATATTTATAGTACACCATTTGGGTTTTGATTAATTTTCAACAAAGTTCCTTTAAAATCAAATACTTTGGTTATTTCTGGAACTGGCTTCTCTAGTTCCCAGCTCAGGTCTTCAGGTCAACAAGTGTCTGGTGCCAGCTGGCTTTGTTTTGGGCCTCTATGTAGCCTGGCACTTGGATTTGTGTGAGAAGTGAAGGTTAATGCTCTGCCCTTCTGACTCAGGCTCAGAAGTAGGCACTGCTCTTTCCTTTCTGATCATGTGAGAATTTGAGGGCACGCAGACATATTGAAAAAAAAAGTATGAAGTACAGTTTTTTATTAAGATGTCAGCATAAACTTCGCTTGATTTTGGTGTGACTGAGTTATACTATTGGAGACCAAGCAGTGTTGCCCATTCAGTTTGTTCAATGTTTTTAAAAGCTAAGATAACAACTACAAAAATTAGTTATTTTCAGCAAACGAAAACTTCTCCAAGAAACCACTGCTTCTGTTGTCTATGTTTAACACCTATCATGGAAAGAATAAAAGTCAAAAACCCTGGAAACATCAAACTTTTGATTACTTTTCTAACAAGGTCCAAGGATATTCTTCTGCCGTAAATCCCTGTCACATGTCAGACTTTTTCATCTGCAGGTTGAAGTTATTCATAGCCAGGTAATAGCCATTTGTTCTTTTGCCAGCGTTATCCTTAAGTTCTTCATGTTTAATGTTGAGCTTTTAAAAAAAGCTGGAAATGCCTTAGATCTATCCATTCTTGTATCATACTTGCCTTTATTATAACTATCTTTGTGACTAACTGTTACCCTAAAATTTACTATTCTACATCTTCCTTGTCTTCTGGTATTTTTTGGTAACATTATCATTTAAGTTCAAGTGTGTTTCCTTCCCCATTTTCTGAGAGGTAAGAGCATGTGTATGGACACCTTCCACAGTTGAGGTGCATTAGCATGACCATTTTCTGTGCCTTGAGGCAGTAATTTGGCAACATGGCCTCCAATCAAATTCCCCATTTTTGTTTAAAAGTAGATGGAATGTTATCTTCCCCTTGTATACAGAAGTCTGAAAATTGCTGCATTCACCCGCTGCCTTGACTAACATCATGCTCTGATTATAATGCAATATTAACTCACCACTATATGTATGTACTCATTGATTTGGTAACTACAGCTTAATCTCACTTCAGCAAGAGGCACCCAAAGTAACTTCCTTTTATACTATGCTTGCATTAGCTTATTTTTATTTATTTAACTTTGATAAAATCTATATAGGCCAGAACCTTTAGTGAATTTTAGCATGTTTCATTAGAAACCTACAAAAACTTACAATGCAGCTGTCCATATTGTACCTGTTCCCATGAAACAAAAAGCAGAGCTTTTATTCTTCAGCTATTTTAAGGGATTTGAATGGTAAGGGAAAAATATTTACCATGAGAAATTATTATATTTGCGTTTCCCCCTCAGGAGGAAAGGAGGTATTAGTGACTTGTGTGATGAACCTTCAAAGGAAGTGATCATCTCCTTGGACTTGATGAAAACTAGAACCCCCTGAGTCTTGCAATAGCCCTTGGGAAGAGAAAAGTTTTGCTAGTAAGTATCTTGATTACTGTTCTGAGGCACTGTTGACAGATGCTTTTCTGCTCCTTTAACACACAGGTAAGAACCTTTTTTCCAGGCTTAGTGGATAGTTATTCTGTTGTTTAGTCATTAAAACTGAGGCTCAGGAATAGTTAGGCATTAGGACCACATGAAACCCAGATCTTGGAATCTCGTGTAACTGACGTGTATGTAGGCAGAAGCTTTCACTTCAAAGTATATCAGATCCAGGCTGTTCTTTTTATATTGCCTAAAAATTTCAAGTAAATTCACTCTGATTTTTTCAGTGCAGAGATATACTTACACTTTAAGACTGTGAATCCTCTAAAAATAAAGCAAGCTATATTCAAAACAAAAGCAAAAGATTCAGTTCTGGTTTAGAACAGAAAGAAATAAATTTTCATAACTATCAGCAATCATATCAAATTCCCAAGAATAAACCGAATAAACAAAAGAGCTAAGTGAGGGAAAAGCAAATGCTAATATTAATCAAGAACTGAAAAAATATGATGATACTCCAACTTTTACTTTCTTGTTTTCCCTTCTGATATTTCTAAGCTTCATTTGCTAAATTATGATGCCCTGATAAAAAAATGTCATTATATAAATAATTTATGTATTATTTTTCATTGCTGGAGCATATTTCAAGGACACATATGGAACTCACTGTATCTTTTAAAAAGCATTGTCATGCCATGTAGTTTTCAAAGGTTCTGTGCTAAGAATGTATTGGTTTGGATTCTGTTTGACCTAGTGAAAGCTGTTTTGTATTTTTCAGTTTCAAGACCTATAATCCTAAGCATATCATTACTTCATCTAAAAAGCAAAATCAATGTACAAATGCTTGTTTTCATATTTTGTGATTATTTATTCTCTGATTTTAGTATTTTTTTTTTACTGCTACCAATAACTTGGCATTGTTTTCAAATTTTCTCCAATCCCTTTTCTTTCCAGACTTCAATAGAAAAAGAAAAAAGTAATTTGAAATTTTCATCAGACTATCAGTTCAAGGTTTTAATTTCTTTTTGCAATTAAAAGTGTGAAGTCAGGAAATAAGTTTCTAAAAATAAATACAAAAATTCCACTTAAATCCAAATTAAGGGTCAGGTCCTACACTTGTCCACAAATCCTTTAATCCCCTGTGAGAGCACATTAATTGCCAGCATTTTATGTCTTTATAGGGTAAACTCCCGCTTTTTTGATAATGAACACCAAGAGGGCAGCTTTTCGTTCATTATCTACTCAAGTCTACAGTGGCAACAATGCACCTCATTTGAGAGAAAAGCTGAGTATCTACAAAAATACCTGATAGAGTCTTCTCAAGAGCTCTTTTTCATTGTTTTTTCCAGCGGGGGGTCCTCCCTCTCACGTTCCTGCTGCCTTGTCCTTGCCATCTACCCAACTTCAAGCCATTAATCATTCGCAGCATTCTGCTGGGTGCAAAACCTGCAGGTAGCACACCTATTGCATTTGTCTTTATGTGTCCTTTTTTCCCCAGTAGTCTCCCCAAATACATCTTATCCTGCATTTCAGACAGGCTTACTTTCCCTGTCGTTAGATCTTGCTCTGTTTCTTCGTTATAATCCCACACTTCCAAAACAGGCAATTACATTAAATACACAGAATTGTTATGCGTTGAGGAGCTATTCCAGCTTTACTTGTATTCCTGCTGCCATTGACTTTTTTATATAGGTCTTCTGGATGTATTCTCTTTTGACAGCAGAAGATCAATCATCTCTTCATGCACATTTATCAGAGACTGAAGTAATTCTGAGCCTGCATTTGCTTGGTTTTATAGCCTGCTCTTTTGTTACAACATTCTTAAGGTCAGACTCTGATTTAGGTCTTTCCCACAGACTGCTGGAATGTTTTTCTTTCATAAATCTTTTTACTCATAATATAACTAAGAATCCTAAAAAACATAATTAGAGATTACTGTTCTGACAAGGGAGGCTATAATCTGGGAAAAAATACTGCATAGTAGATCCATGCAAAACACTCAGCAGAATCATGCAAAGGCCAGGCCAAATAGAACAAACCAAACCACACCCACACCCAACTCAACCAACCAACCAAAACCAAACACCAAAACACCATAGCTCTGGGTTTTACAAATGGTTCCTGCGGCCACCCAGGAACAAAGGATTCAGGCTCCCACACAGGAGAAAGGAGGAAAGGAGGCAGCATGGGTGTGAGGAACTGAATGGAAACCTAAGGAGGGAGACAAGCTCACAGGGAAGAAAGGGTGCTCTGCTAGCAAATTAGAATACAGGGACTCTGGCTGTGCTTTTGGAATACAGGTTGTACGAACTGCTGTCATCCAACAACTCTCATCTTCGATTTTGTTCAATAGTCATAAATCTGTTTTCACAGGATAATCTCTTTACAGTATATATTCTTTCAAATGTATAGCATATCTAATGTGCAAGATTGCATGTACTCTGTGAAATGCAGCTATGCTAAACCAGTAAGGAAAAAATCAGCTAAGCCAAAGGACAATAGAATTAGTGGTTACACAAAATACACAAAAATGAAGATTAGAAATGGCAGCTATTCCAGGCAGTAAAAGTGGTTGATATCCTGTTACAGCATCTTGTTGGCAGATCAGTAATTACTCTGACAATAGCAGTGCAGAATTCATCCTACAATCATAACTTTAGCCACCTACTTTAGATCCTAATACATCATAATTTACAAACAGAGAACCCACTAGAACAAATGATCTTGTTCAAATGTCAACCTCCTCCTCGGCTGTTGCACTCTCTGCTTTGTATTCCAAGTACCATCTTTACTTGAATGGCAAAACAATACATTTTTAATGGCATTAGCCTTATGAGCCCATGAGAAACTGAGCCAAGTTTTATTTTTTCTCAAAAAGTACTGGCAGGCTTATGAACTGTGTGGCAGGTACTAAGAATAAATAAGAACAGCTTCACTGTAGTTGATAATGTCCAATGATTTATACCCACTGGGGACCTGAACTGGATTACAAATTGCAGTAATTTCTGTCCTTAATTATAGTTATGCCACCTCACTGCAGAATGAATTTCCACAGGTGGAGCTTAGGGTCTAACTGAGCTTACAGAATATTTATGGATGGTGATGATGCATGAAAAGATTTTGCTTGGCTTTCACTTCCATCTCAGCTTTCACTTAGAATATGAATGCTTGTTTTCTGACTTTGAACTCTGGTAGCAGAATTTTTAGGAATTTTCCACCGAAAAAATGAACTTAATTACTGAAACCAAACCCTGTGTGTCCTTAGGATGCAGCCAGGCTTTTCACTTGTTTTCAAATATATTTGTAAGCAACTATCTCAAAAATGATCTAAAGAAACTCAAATTACACTTCTGTAGGCAAACATTCCAATAAAAAGTTCCCTGACAAGTATTAAAACTAGTGAAGACTGAAAAGAAGTTTCCTAGGTGGAATTGTATGGAACAACTGGAATTATCAGGGAAAGCAAACATAAGTGCAGTGATTAAGTATACTACCACTATGATGTTCAGCCATGTTCAATTGGAACTTATACTGAAACAAGTGAAGTGGAAGCCTTCTGGCATTATCAGAAATCAAGTATAATGGGAGAAGAGGATGGAAAGCTTGCTCAAGGAGAGACTAGTGAAGGAAGAACAAAAGAATCCTGCATGTCTGCTAGAAGGCTTAACACATAGGAGAAAAGACAGCTATGTGAGCTAAAAAAATGTGGGAATAATAACAAATGTTTGTTAATGAGAATAAATTTAGCCTGCAAAACTGGAAGATGTTTTAACACAGTTCTAGAAGTGCATTCCCATAGGATTAGGTAAGGAGAAAAAGCTGTGTTCCCTTCGAAATCTGTAACAGGATTATATGATCCTATGTCTCTGGAAGCAGGGATTGCCTTAGATACACAGAAAACCCCATTAGATTAATGCTTCCAATTCATTAAAAATTCTAAAGGTTTCTGAATTTTTAAAGTGAAATAAGTGGAGAATAAATGGCACAGCTATTAAGCCAAGAGGCAGACTAGTTTTTTTTCTTTGCATTATATGGCTACAGATAGACTAAAAATTGTACTAGTATATTAGTGTTTTGTTATTTTATTAAACTCTTGTTTATCTCAATCCAAGTTTCTCCCTTCCCTTTCAATTCTATCCCATTTGGGGAGGTGGGAAGGGGGGTTAGTGAGCAGCTATCATGGTTGTGTTGCTAGTTTGGTTTAAACCACAACATATTTGAAAAACGTATTGTCTGCATTGTGATTCGAATTCCATTCCTATTCCTTCCTGAAATGCTCTGATGCAGCTAAGTCAATTTTTAATTGGAGCAATGAGCTGGAATGGAACATTAGAAAACTTTCTTTTTTTTTGTTAAATTGTCCTGGTTTGTTTTTTGGTTTGGTTTTCTTAATACTAGGGTATTTGCTCTGCAATATTAAAACTTTGAACTGTTTGTGTGTATGGTTCATACTGATAATAACTGGGCTAAATGAGGCAATGATAAAGATTTCTGCACATCAGCTAAATCTAAAATGACACCTGAAGGGTAAAAGCTTTGTACCATTACCAGATAATCGCCGAATTCTTCATTATTCCAATATGGATGGTATTCACTGTCTAGAATATATTTTCTATCATACATGGATACTTACAAAATGAACTACAATTTTTTTTGCATCCAATCTTCCGTAGTGTATGTATTTGAATGCTGGTCCTTTAAATATAGGAAAGAAAGTAAAATTAATGCAGTACAGCAAATCATAAAAAGCAGTTGCTACGTACTGTGAAATAAGTATCTGGTCACAGGTCCAGGTTAGATAAAAAGAAAAAAGTCAAACTTATCAGCAAATTCCAGGGTTTTGCGGGAGTTTTGTGATGAAGTAGCTTTTACCCGAGCTATGCCATTTTAAAAAAGAAAAATTTGGTATTTTGGTAGGATATGTTCATTTCAGCAATGCTTCATTTTAAAAAAAGGAATTGAGGAAGAAGCACAGTAAAGTCCTTGCACTAAAGCTCGAGCCACCTCACCTAAGCAGACTTCTCTAACATGGAAAAAGTAATTTTCTGTATAAATATACCAAATAGAAAAACAATATTGATAATAAATATATTTATAAATATGAATATCACACTGAATATAAAAATCAATAAAACTGGAAAAATTTAAAAAGTACTAAACAAATTAGAAATGTTTTTGTGTATTGAGCTGAAAGATTTCGAGCAATTCCTGGTTTTATTTCATTCTGTAAAATACGTTGTTTTACTCAGTTTTGGAAAACTTCAGGAAATACAGATTTTCCTCCAAAACATAAAATTCTATTCTTGACCACCTCTAGTAACTAGCGATAATTATCTCAATATTAATTTGTGCGTACCGCCTTTAAAATGTGCTGCTCAAATGTTTACGTTTTATTCATATCTGATCAGCTAAAAACATCCATTTACTTTGTAAAGATCCACTGAACAGGTTTTCAAAAATAAAATGGGCCAGCAGATATTCACTCAGTCAATTTTCAGAAAGGTTTTTGTATCAGAAACACTGGCATTTCTTCAATTACTGACTTAGCACAATGTGTCATGGGCTAAAAAACAGAAAAGGGGTGAAATCTCCTTGGTGTTCTTCGGAACAGAGGCAGATGGCTCCCATCTCCCTGAAGTAGTTTTGTTTTCCACCTCTTCTCTCAAAAGGGAAATTTGTTAACACTGTGACAAAAACAAACTACACAGAATAACAAGTTCAGGCACTTTAGGAGAAACTGACATATTGTTTTAAAGTAGAATGGTACTTTCTTGGGAACTCAAATGTTTATAGGATTATAAAATGCATGGGATGACACCAGGATATATATATACCCAAAATATTTACAAGCAAAATTGCTTTCAAACTTTTAGGGGGGAAAACAAAGCAAAACAAATTCCTTTATGTGTCCTGATCTAAGTTGCTGATGTAAGTAATTAGCAGTGCTGAAATCTGAATCCCTCACAGTTTTCTACTGCAGTTTTTTATGACTGTGGAATGATACCTCATACTTTTTGCTAATACTGATGAAAACCAGAGTTCCATGGGACTATGACCGCCCTTCCCAGCAATTTGGTAACAAGCACAGACATGGAGACATCTGAGAATTTTTGGTTATACTCTGGGCTCAGGAAAATCAGATTTTATGGTGGGCACAGGCCCAGTTCTATTTCCTTATAAAAAAAACTCCTTTGTATAATTGCTTTTCTGTTCCTGTTCTTTGTGTTTCTGCAGAGTTTCCATCTTTAACTACTCAGTTCATCACCTCTTCACCTACTACTTACAACTGGGCTTTCCTCTCTACTGACACCTGATCTCTTTCCTCCAAATATCCCCATCCAAACTCCCTGTGGACACAGCAGGTTCCCATCTTCCTTCTCTATAAAGTCAGGGAATATCTTCAGCATGGCCCAACTGAAAGCAGAGAAAAGCCAGCATCTCCATTTCACTATCAGTTGCTAACAGGTTACAAAAGTAATAGTCTCACTTAGGGTGGGTTGGACAGGAGACTGCCCAGTAAGAGCAGTCCTGAATTTCGACTAGGTTGTAAGGGAACTAGACTGTAAGGGAAAAATCAGTCCTTTTCATGGAAGGTGTGTGTTTGTGAATCATTTTGACATGATAAGAGCAGTAAAGAGTTCTATCTGTTCTTCAGATCACAACATGGATTTCCTAGACTAGAACTGACTGTAAGGAGGAGCTAGTATCAACCAGCATAACCTAGACATGCCAACTACATTAGCAACAGCTAAACTAACATTACATGAGGACCTAGGTTTAAGCATTTCCTCCTTAAATTGTGGTTAATTTTGGCTTGGCATGCATTTACCTAACACTGAAGTTAATAATCATAACTTGGGGCTTGTCATGCAGAAGGTTGCTCTAGTAGTTCAGTAGCTTTAGATGATAAAGCTCATTTGTTTAGCTGGTAATAACTTTTCTCAGGCCTAGTCATTTGTACTATGATTGATAATCTGGAGATTATGGATAATCTGAGTCATTGCACAATGAAGCCTCTCGGAGAACCTAAGTTACCCAATACAAGACATTATTGTATCATTCAGTTACAAGCTGGGGGGAGGGGAGGAGAGAGAAAGAACAGAAATGTTTGAAGTAATTTCCAGAAAAAAAGCTATGAACCTGTATTCAATGAGTTTAGGGTAAGACCATAAGATAAAATCATAAGATCATTTCAAATTGATTTGACAGCTATATAAAATGTAATTTATTTTTTTTTTAATTGGCGTTTTCAGCAGGCATTTCAAAATAGTTTACAATTCCTTAAGACATAAGCACTGAACTAACATTTGTGCATGAAGGAGTCCCACTTAACTCAGGACCTGTCATTTGTACACAGAGCTGAGCGATCTTTAAAAATATTTTTCCAAATCCCTTATTTTGTCTGGTGTTGCTGTCCAACTTTCTCAACAGAAAGCACAGCTGAAGCCATGCTTCTCCTGCTGCAGTGACGGTGCTATCCCAGAACACACATGCAATTAACAACAGAAAATATCACCTTACAGTATTTCTCAGCGAAGGTCCTTTTGTCCTCTACACAAGTCATTAGCTGTTGGAGATTTCTTGGTGGGGGTGGGGGGAGGACAGGGTGTTTGCCTGGTGTGTGTTTCCCCTGTCCCTGTGTCTCTTCTGCAGAAGTTTCCAGTATTGTTTGCCTTTCAAACTGTTACAGCCCATCTTCAAGGAGAACTTTAAAAACCTGATCACAGCTGCAGCTGAAGCAATGCAGAAATCCCCTCGAGCTATCTGCAGAGTTCTTCTGTCAGCAACCTCAGTGTCAGTCCTCTCCAGAGAGACTTGTAACAAAACTTAAGTCAACACACAAGAGCTCAAAGGGGAAAGCTCTCTGCATGGGATGATGTTTACTTAGGGAATAAGCACTCCTTTGTCACACTGGAACCCAGAATTTCAGAAGCAGATACATTCCATTAAGTTTAATTTTATAGCAATTCTGAGTATGCACAGCACAACTACAGTTCTTCATTTCCATGTGATTGAATTACGTAGAAGCCACTGAAGACAGATATATGTATTTATAGAACCAAACCAAAATAAATAAAAAGCCCATGTACATACTGTTGAAATATTTTGTGATTTAATCTGTTTATTTAACCATGATTCATTGAGATATTTAAGGGACAAGGTATTTGCAAACTATTAGGAAGAAGTTCAGTACACTACAGAACATTAGAGGTCACAGTATCAATACCAAAATCAAAGCTACCGTAACGGCAACTTACAGAGAACAAAGATTGCTCCTTAAGCTAAAAAATATTCTAGAATACTAAACGATTTCAGAAAAACGATAAAAGCTTTATGAATAGAAAAGCAAAGCAAAGCATGTGTTAAGCAAGCAAAAATCAACTAAGGCAGCAAGAAGAATCATGGATTACCTCTGGTTAGACACAGGAGAAAGACTGGGGTACGTATAAATTTGGGATGAAACCAATACTGAGTATACAGTAACACTTCAGTAAAAATATCTCTAGAAATACCTAAAAATAGAGAATAGACAATAGAAAGAATATGTTTTTTTAAAAAGTACTTCAGAAAGTCTACTCCATCTACAGGGTGTTTCAAAAAGATGGACCCAGTTTGAAACCACTATGCTTTGAAATTGATCTTTTTGATACACCCTTTATATCGGCCTGGAACATCAATAAACGCATGCATATTCATCTATCTGCAGTAAAGGGGATTTTCAATAGAAAGTAAGAAGTGTCAATAACGTCTTCAATCGTTTGCAGTCAAAGCCTAATATATTTTATTCACACACTGAAATATTTACACTTTATTATGTTAATATTCTAAACACAGCAGCTTAAAGATGTGAAATTGGGTGATATACTGGATAAAGAACATTAATGATGCTGACAGGAGGCCTTGTCAGGCTCAAACTTGCTGTTAAGGTCAGTGATTAGCTTAAGAATTCAATGCCTTAAAAAAAACTGTATTGTCTGACTGTGGAGAAGTTCTGGCCAAGTCCTTCAATAGATGGCCAGGAACTGAAGGACCCTGGCCTCAGAAAGGACTGGGAACAGCTGAGATTTCTAGAAAAGAAGCCTGAATGATTCAGAAAACAATTTCAATATAATTATATGGAAAGGAGTAAAACGGATTATTACAACAAAATAGTTTAAAAAGCAGGTGAAGGAATAGGCATGAATGAAGTTTCTCCTGCTGTGTTACCATCTCTGCATTATTTATAAACTACTTATTATTTTATAATAATGCATTATAATTTAACAATTATGTATTACATGGAAAACACATGCACTAATCTTTTACACCAATTTTGTGTCTCTGAAATATAAATGTCTTAAAACTATCTGAATGATATGACCTCAAGGTAGGAAGGTGGATTTCACTAGTGCTGTCCAAAAGAAATACATCTAAGATATATTCAATACCTGGGGAGAGATTCAAGAACCATCCAGCAATTAGGTATCGGTTAAAGGCCAGTCACCTCGTCTACCTCTGTAACCAACTGAATGAGATACTTCAAGATGGCGATTTCTTGTATCCTATGTTTGCCTTCTATGAAGAAGGTCTCTTTTGCCAGGAGCACTGTGCTGGCTGACTGCCTTAGACTAGACACCTGCTTTTTAGGCAAATGAAGATAAGGGAGGTGAACTCCAGCCCTATGACAAAGAAAGTTCTGTTCACATTTGTAGATTCCTTTCCTCATGTATGCAGGAGTTTAACTAACCAAACCTGGGCGTGTATCTATCTTGAATCACATTTGTTTGGCTGGTTTTGGTAAATCTTACCTCAAGAAATGCCTCTTCTCAAAAGTTGAAATGAAAGGTATTCAAAAAATTTCCAGCAACCGCACACGGACATTTCAAACATGATCCAGTCTGGTATTCAGAAAGTCCAAGTTTGCTGTTTGTTTTCCATGCTTGTTGGGCAATCTTCAAAGCAGCCAATATTTAATCAATATCCAGAGAGTATATATTCCTTTCTTAGAAAGATAGTTTTCTGTGCAGGAAGCCTGAAAAATATGCCAATTGGTAAAGAGTATTTTCTCATCAATGTAATGACACAAACCGAAACATTTTACAGTTGTTTCCATACAGTAAAACAATAGTACCTATGTTCTTGCTAATTATCAATACCTTTGTTATGGAACTTAAGCATATTTTTGTTTTGATTCAACAAATTTTTCTATTCTTCCCAAACTGAGTCAAATATTGACACAATAAATCACACTCAAATGTTCAGTCTGGGTTTGTCTGCTGATAGGCCCCCACATCCCTACAGAAAACAGTAACTCCTCTTCTGCTCAGCACTGGGAAGTGAAGTCCCTGCATAGACACACGTCCTTCTCCTCAGCTCCAGCAAATCTCAAGAGTGAAAGAGCCCAAGCCTGTGGGAACATTCACGGCTCAAGAGCAACGACAGAAAACACCAAGACCAAAACTGACAGATTTTGAAATGTCACTGTTAAAGCTTCATAGCTTCCCCCCTCCTTTTTGTTGTTTTTCTTCTCCAAAGTTTAGAAAATAAAGATACATTACACAGAAAAATGAAAATGAAAAGGAGTGGTTATCCGTGTTTACTGTTAGAAGGAGGAGGAAAAGAAAAAAAAAACCCACAACGACAGAAAGAAAACTGTAATACTGCTTCAATTTTTCCATGGGATTTTATTTAAACTTAACATCTTTATTTGTATTTATTTATCATATTTGGAAGAACTAAAAAACATTCTCTTTTAAAACCCATTAAACTGAAATAACTGTAATTGTTAAACTTTTTTTCCTCCACTTGAACTGTTGAAATAAATTCTGAAATAAATTTGGAAGAATTTAGAAGAAAAAAATGCCAATGCACTTTCCAGGTGCTGTGAGCATGAGTGGAGACCATTGCAATCTCCAGACATTTCTGGAAAGAATTACTGCCTTTTCATTTTCAGATATTAAAGAAAATCATCTCCAGTAGGTTGCAGTTCCTATTCTACATATTGCTTCCAGAAAGACTGGTTTCTGTATAAATCAAATCACTTTGAAAGTCAGGTTTTATTGGGACTCCAAAAAGCAGCAACACAAAAAAAGGTATTTTGCAAACCTGCAATACCTGTATTTCTATTTCCAATTGAAACCTGTCTTGTATTTAATACTGCACTATACAGACTGGTTTTGAATTGCTATAATTACACATCTGAATATGTATATCATGGAAATGGGGCAATCAGAGACAGAGTTTTCCAAAATTTTATAAATAGCAAGTTTATATCAACAGATGTGCTGAGAGTGGGCTGTTTGGTGTTTTTTTTAATAAAGTGATCCTGAAATTTAAAAAGATTTATTGCTTGATTTGCAGACTCTTTATATAATACTCAGTTACACTGGCATTGGTTCATTGTAAAATTATTTACTAGATTTAGAAATGTTAATGTCCACAGCTTAACCCATGTTTTCCTGAACTGTCCTTTATTTCTGGTATCTATCAAACTACACGGAAGTGTTGCAGGGATTTTTGTTTGGTTTAATTTTACAGCAATGGAATATCTAAAATCGTTGCATTTCTGCAGCTGGGGCAGTTCTTGTACATACAGAGACTTGTGCTTAATGAAACAGTAACTGGCATTGTACTATCCAATACAAGATGCTAGAATGAACGGGGGGTGTTGCTTGTGGCACCCTAACACTGCTTTGGAAATGGAATGGAGCCCTGTGTTCCCTCTTTGAGTTCTGTGGCCAAGACTTAACTCAAAGGAGCCCATGAGTTTATCACATCAGATACATGTGTATCTTAGGATAATTTGTCTTCTACTAAAATGGCTGCTGTACTTGTTTATATGGGAAACCAACTTCTCATTATTTCCTTAACAGATGGAGCCTATAGAATAGACACAGACAGTGTGAACTGCTTTGGTGCTGTATTCACCAGGGCTTAAACTGAAATAGAATGAATTTTCAGATTAACTGTATTTTTTAAAAATCTGTTTTCCTTCATATTTAGGCTATTCTCTCCTCTTCTCAAAATCACCATGTGTTTTCCCAACTTATAATCTTGTTCATTAGGTACAAATGTTTACATCATAAAACTTGAGTCGTATGATGAAAATTTGTAACAGTGCTTTTATAGCAGCTATTACAACAGCTTTAGAATTAATGCTTAGCTCAAGGCTAGAGAACAGCAATTATTCAACTGGATTTATTGGGAAGATGCAAAATCTCCCTTACAGTTGCTTTAGCAAAACAATTATTAGACAACAGAGAACATTAGAAAGAAGGGAGCCTGAACAAGAATCATGTGTTTTTAAAGTGCCTTACAGACAAATTGTTTTATTTTATCAAAAGCCTGAGAAGGGACTTGACTAGTGTAAGTACCATCATGAGAAGAAAACACAGGATCTTTAAGGAAGCAGAGAAAAGCTTCATATGAGTCATTTGAACAGATATTTGAAAAAAGTCTAAATCTGAAGGGTTAATTAATAGACCAAATCATCTAATGTGTTTAGGCCCCTTCTTCAGCTAACCTGTCACAGTAGAGGGAACCATCCATCTTCCCCCAGGATGACCTTAAATGAGAAGCTTGTCTGCCAAAACAAACATTATGTCCTTCTTTCTAGGAAAAAATCAGATCACCAAGATCTTAGGTCCAGTATAGGGATCAATAAAGTTTTATAAAGATAAATGAACTCATCATTTTTTATACATGTAGCTTTTTTTTTTTTTTTTGGTCTGAATTAGTGTCGAAAACACAGCAACTGGTAAATTCAGTGGAAAAATCACCACTGTGGCAAATGTGTGCATACGCATAGCTTTAAGTTCATTTCACTTGAAATTAATGACAATTAGCAGACAGTGCTAGATATGCATTAACACATAGATTAGTATGTATACATTAGTACAATGTATTATTGCATCCTGGCCCCATTATTTACTTGGTCTTTAGAACTCCAGTGCAGAGCACACATGCAATTAACAACTACTTCACTTTTCAATTGTGCTACTTTGGTCTCTGCATTGAATCATGGTCCCTGTTACAACTCCTGTCCTAAACATAACTGAATACGTATCATTAGGAGAATTTTCCTTGCATACATGCAATGGTTCCACATTCCTTAAAGAAAAAACTGTGAATCCAAATTAAGAGAATTAATTCTGATTTTGAAGGTCACCTTATGTCAATGTTAATTACTACTTGATTATGTGGATTTGGGGGGCTTCATAATGATAACAGTACATTTCTTGTTGAAGTGTCACATTTTGAAGGACTGCAGTAATACAATGCAATCACAACAGCAGATGTAGTTTACTCAGTCAGGAGATATAAGCAAAACTGTTTCTGATTTTAAAACTTGCCACGGGGAGTAAGTGAATCACAGTAAAGCCGCTGTGCTGTAAACAGCATTGCAAGTCATCTGCTAAAACATCAAGGCCTCCGCAATCAAAAGGCCGACAGTCACGACTGAAGTTACTGAAACATAAGAGAATTTCAATTGCATCAATATTTTAAAGGAAGCCAAGTCAAATACTAGTTTAAGTTCAGTGATACCAATAATTACTAAATCATATCAAGACACAATTTATAGAACATCCAAGAGTCTCGTAGAACAATGATACTGCATTTTTAAAAATCCAGGCATTTATTTCATCATGTCACATATTTTCTTAACTACTTACATTCCTTAGAAGCACGAATGTCATTGATTTCAAGTGGTGTTTTTGCTTCTAGATCACTTAGGGGCTTCTAAGTATCTCACTTTCTAAGTTTCTTAAATATGCTTCTCGTGTTTTGGGTAATTATTTCACCTAAACAGCTCCTGAAGATTTTTTTAACCTCACTTCTATAACAGCTGCCAGTGCAGTTGGTTTTGCTTATGAAAAATAACATGACTAACATAACATATCACTTTTTGAAATCTAAACATACTACATGTCTGAACAGTGAAAAATCCTAGGTAGTCATCTCGGGGTTTTATTTAACTCAAAGAAACCCATAGTGAAATGCTATACACAGCAAAACTAAAATCAGACATTGTGTATTTGATAAAACTATCAGGTGTTGGTTGTTTTAAACGAGCACGTTTGATTCAATACTCAGCCATTCAGAAATTAAGAATCTGCTTATTAGACTCTTGGCAGACTTTATAAAAAGCTGCCAAAACTTAATTTCCATGAACATGTTTCACAGTCCCATTTAACCCTAAAAGAGTTGCTTATGTGGATTTGGAAAGCTAATTTATTCTGTTTAGAGCTTCTTTGTGCAGCTCCAAGAATAAACAGACACTTACTGAAATTTCCAAATGTTTCAATACAATCCCACTTCACTTGACCATTACACTGTAGAAAATTTCATTTGTGCAAGAAGTGACCTGAATTCTATTGATCCTAAAAAAAAAACAAACAAAAAAAATGAAGAGAGGTAAGTCCCACCACCACCTAAATAAACCAACCCCCTCCCAAAAAATAAACTTAGGCAGGGAATATACCTCTGAATATGGTTATTTCATTAGGAACATCCCTTAATTTGGGTCTGTATTTCACCTGATGTGTAGCTAACAGCCTTGTTATTAATCATGTCTTAACATAAACACTTTGAAGCTGTTGCTACTCAGTAATGTTCATTACAAATAGTCCCTGTGGGAATCACCAGCTTATTTCATTAAGACTCCTGCCTGCTGTTAATTGCTTTTAGGAAAACATGAACAAATTAACTGTGTTTTAAGACACAGTGGTGTAAATTTATATGCTTGTGTGTTTGATAGCTGGGGACTAACGATGTTCCTGATATTCTGCTGTTGCACTACACTATATGATAGTTGGCAGCACTAGCCTGTTGTAATCAATAACGGCGGTACCGAGGTTAAAAGAACAAAATATGGTTTGCAAACCATAGTGTTTATCATGCTGGCTGAGACACAGTGTCATTCTGGGGCACGTACAATTAATTTTTAAGTTTTAAGAATCTCTTGTGTGAAAGAAATTACGCTCTTTAGTAGGAATTACTGATGTATATTAACTGAGCAAATTAAAAAATCCAAGGTATTTTTTTTACTATGACAGTGGCATAAACAGGATGTGACACCTCACTGTTGAAAACAAGGGTTTTCCATAGTTAAATGAAGTATGTGGCCTTGTACAGACTGTGATAGCATTCGGTTAAAATAGCATAATAAAGAGTAATTTAAATGTTTTCATTCAAAACATAGTAGAAACAGCCTGCAGTACAATTTTCACAAGGAATGTTAAAGCAAAAAGAAAATTACGTCATGTTTGCAACAAATAGTGTTAAAAAATAAAGTTATTTATTATTACAAAAACCTATAGCACGATATGACGTTCCTGCTACTTAACTGGGCTTCATCACAGTTGCATAAATAAAGTCCCTTGGAAAATATGTGTCTGCAATCCAAAAATCAAAAGGAATTGGGTAAAGAGTAGTCTGGGAATTTATTTATGCGTCATTAAAGAAATAATTATTTTCTCCCCTATTAGCACAATGGATCCTGAGCGTCTCATTTGTATGTGCAGTATAAACCTCTGACTTTTCGGGGAACCAACATTTCAAATTCAGATAGATGTCTAAAAATGGGCAATGTGATTGTCATTAAAATTATTATT
Source organism: Nesoenas mayeri (assembly GCF_963082525.1). Classification (NCBI taxonomy): domain Eukaryota; kingdom Metazoa; phylum Chordata; class Aves; order Columbiformes; family Columbidae; genus Nesoenas; species Nesoenas mayeri. The sequence goes on along the minus strand of NC_137554.1, from coordinate 14,611,220 downwards.
TAGTCACTTGATCTCAAAGAAAAACAAAAAAAAGAGACTTGTAACCAAGGAGTGGGATGCTAAAAATGCCGGGACTGTTTCTTTTGCAAGGTAAGAACAAGATGACACTCAGAACTGGAAGTAAGTGAACTGCAGACTGATCAAAGATAATAGTACAACACAGAAACAGAAGCATTACCATTAATCACAGGACTATTCAAATATTCAAGAAGGATTAGAATTTGTATGAATTACAGGAATGTTCATTTATGATAGTGTGGGGAAAAAAAATAGAATTAGGGCAATGTAAAAACTGAATCTAAACATTGGTTCCTTTGAGGCTAAAGCCAATTGCTACTTATTAGGCATTAGGGAAAAACAAGCAGATTGCCCTAATTATTCTGTTGAATGCTCCACTGAAGCATCTGTGACTGGCATCTCCTGGGAACTGGATACTGCACTTGATGGCCTCCAGATCTAATCCAGCATGGCCATTCCCTCAATTCCAGCTGAATTAGTATCAGCTAAATTCTGCATCTTAGATATGAAAATTATGCCGGAGCTGCATCAGATCACATTATTTATGTTTCAGTAACTCCTTGTAATATTGATCTTAAACCATATTCCTCATTTAATAAATAGTCCTGCAGACTTCATTTAAACCAAAAATGTGTGATTAGGCAAATGCATGCTTGCAGCAGCAAGGAGCCAATGGGCTCGAAACAAGCATGGTCTTCATATTCGTGCTTAACTACATTAATAGAAAATTGTGTTGTGGATGCTGAAAATATTTTGGACTGTGCTGTGTCTTAAGGATCATTCAGTCCGTGTTAAAGATATTTAACTAATGAAGTATAAATTAATTACACTTGTAAAGCACTTTGTCATGCTGTAAGCGAATACTAAGTATTCACTTTCTGTTATTAAATCAATAGCAACTAGGTTATAACACTAACAGAGTAAAAACACTCTAGGACTTCACAGACAGGCTTGTGTTAATTCACCCACTTTATAGATCATGCAAAGAGAACCTGACTGAGCCATACTATTTCTAGGTTGATTTAACTCCTTTACCAAAAGCTTACAGAACTACAGAGTCCAATGTATACCAGAAACAGTTGGAAACTAAGTTGCAGTAAGTACTCCAGTGTAAACCATTTCTGAAATATGAAATTTTTTTTGTAAATGTAGTGTTGCAGAATGTAAGGAAAAATATTTAATTTTCCCAAGATTCCAAGCATATTAGAATATGTTGTTAGTGCTGAATCTTCTACAAATCTTAAGAAATATGTGGTCACCATACATTAGAGTAATTGCAGTGAGTTCCAATATACTATAGTTAATAGTTCAAGAAGCATATGTTTTCCACTACAGTCATTAATCATTCTAATCATAGTATTCTGTGTGAGCTCAGCCAGATCAGAACCATCAGTAAGTGTTAAAACTGTTGTTACGAGTTCCTGAACAGATTGCAAGTGACAATGGAACTCAGTTCACATTTCAAGTTTCAACTCTCTCACAATAAACAGTATTAAAAATCTCACATCAGCTTCTTGCCAGATTCTCAGAAATAGATTAATAAAAATATTTGATCAGACACACAAACCTAAATTATTATATTATTACCCCATATACATTGAGCCTACAACACAAGCTTACAATTTTTTACATTAATTATAGAACTGCATCCCACACTATTACAAATCAGACACTGGCAATACTCTCTATAGAATGCTTGGCCTTCTTTGTTAGAGCCTGAGGGAACAAAACATTCCGCCCCAGAACAATGTTTTTTTTCAGTTTATATTAAATAGGAAGATTACCTGCAAGTTGATGTTCCTGATTTTAAAGGGGGAATAATGACACATGAGCATGCCGAGCCATGCTGACTGCGCAGTTACCTAGGAAAAAAAAAGTGCTGTTTCATGTTACTGGATAATTGAGATTTGCTTGTAAAAAAAAAAGGAATTTCACTTTACTTCTCCCTGGCCTTGTTCTCTCACTGCTTTTCTTGCACTGGATCTAATTAATGATCCTGCAGCCAATAAGGTGAGTTGGTTGAGCTGATACGATAGAAATCCACAGAACAAATTAACAGCTTTCTAAAAAATCTACAAACTGAACAGATTCCCCTCAAAGGCTTGTGCTCAGTAGACTCAGTGCAAAGGGAAGGAATCCACAACTGAACCATGATAACGTCTACTCGAAGTTATGCTCAATTTAGAGTAATGTTAAACCACATTTTGAATTTGAGACGACGGAAACATAATAATGCAATTCTGTATTGACTGTGGCTAGTAATGTGCCTTGCAGAGATTGCCCTGAAGTGGCACATAAAAACCTGTGAACCAGCTTTCATGCACTAATTCTGGAAGAGGTTCTATAATCAGGATGTCTATGAAAAAGACCACAGAGGGAACCTCGTGACAGTCCCCCACAAGTCTTTCTATTTCTAAGGAGACACAGTAAACACTGCTCTTTCTGAAAAGTACTCTAGTGCTGCCAAAATGTCACAACAGCGACAAAATCCAGAAGTGTTTTTTCACCACATTAGCAAAGCATTATCACATAGCAAAATGAAATAAATATACACTTTATCTCAGTCTAGCCTCTCACAAATCCTGTTTTCAGTCTGCATATGGATGTCTCCAAGAAAGAGTCCAGAGCAGAAACTAGACAGTAAATGGATATTATATTACCGATGTCAGCATTTAAATTGTTTATGTCAGAATCAAATGTGATACAACCTTCCTGTTTTATTTGACAATGAATTAAAAAGGTTTTAAAATCGTAGTGGCGGCATATGGAAATGTGGATTTTAAAAACAGTACTTTTGTCAACCATACATAAGCATTTCTATATATTTGAGAAGAGCAGAATTAATCTGGCCTTCTGTTTTATAATTGTAAAAGAAAATATACTGTAACTTTTATGCTTGTAATTTCTGGCCTCTTGATTTTCTCCAAGAACATCAGGCATGAAGAGATGAATTTTAAGTTTCCAAAGACGGTCTGTGAAAGGCAGCTGCAGATGCTACCCCATTTTCCAGACCCCATTTTCGTCAGGTGAGAAATCCAAATCTGTGAATCATTTTGGCAGTCACAGGCTTTCCAGAATAGAAACCAACATTCAGTTTCTGCAGAAAAGTTCTCAGAGGGAGAACATGTCTTTTTATTTCTGAAGTAAACTACTTGTTTTGAAATTTATTGAATGAACTATAGTCAAAGAAAATGTACCCGACTAGCACATTTCTAGGAAAAGACAAATATGCTAAGTGGTCTGCAATTAAAAACAAAATCAATCAATTTTTAATTGATAGACTAATTAGTTGAATGTATAAAACCAGATGCAATAGTTTGACCATGCTTATTTAATTGATTCATTTTAACTATTTTATTAACATTCAATGAATGTAGCCCCAAACCCAGAATGTTCTCTGCTAAAAAGACCATTACATCTCTGCATAGGCAGAACTTTTCACCAATTTAAATGTTCCGGAATGGATGGAACAAAGTAAACCAAATATGCTTTAGAAACTTCAAAATTCTGCCACTATTTCTGAAGGAGCCCTTGGACTTAAAATTCCTGTGTGCACTGTATTTCCCTCTAACTTTAATCTTAACTGAATTGGTAAGTAAGCAATCCCTTAGTTCAGGAATGAATAATTTCTTTATAGCAATCTGGAGCTAATGCTACATTCTATAAGGAGAAATACCAAGAGACACATCAATTTTGCTGGTTCCTGAGGAAAGCAGAGATCAATTTATCAGAGAGTCTTCAAGTTTCTCTTTAATTCTTTAAAAATAAACCCAAAAAACATGCTCCAAGAATACAGCTAATTTCCAAAACAGTAACATGAGGTGCTTTTTTCCATGTCTTTCCTCCAACAATGTGCTCCAGTTACTCTTCCCACTCTGTGTGCCCAGGAATCACTGGTTACAACACTATTCTGACATGCAAACCACACACTTGTGTCATTCCCAGACCAGCTCAGTGCTAATGTGGCATAAAGCGTGACCTCCAGCCTGACTGGCAGATGCTGGTCAAGGGAGCAGTCAGGTTCTGCTCTTCCATTTACTACTGGGCAGTGTACAACATTTCCTTCCAGGCCAAACATCAATACTTTCTACTCCCAGAATACACTTTGTGGCTGTTGGATACATAGATTTTTCTCATGATAAAAAGAGAGGAGAAAGGAGAACTGCAATGCAAAGAGGGAATGCTAAGTCCTGCATTTTCCTCAATGACATCTTGCCTGTGCATTCTTCTTACTGAGCAGCAAAACTGATTTTTTTAAAATCACATTAACTAAAAACAATTTATCCTCTGCTATTGCAGCATTTACGTGAACTACACTACCAGAGAAGCGTACTCTAACTCAAGGACACAATGCACTGATAGCAGTGACATCCACATCTCAGCAAAAGCGGGGTAATATCAGAGTAATTTCATAAAGTTCACATGGGCATATCTGTGAGTAGACTTATGTAAACAGGATCAGACTGATGTACTGACGTTCATGGCAACTTCTCACTGCCTGCTCCTTGTAACTTATTGAAGCACAGGACATGCTTTATGACTTCAGTGACAAAATCAATTGTTCTTCCTGTTACATGTCACACATTTGTCCTCATAAGGCATGAATAAGTGTCATGGGAAGAGAAATGCCTCTCAGACAACCAGTGAAATCCAGGAGGAGCTGAAAGCAGCAGTAACTAATAGACTGAGGCACACTTGAATGGGACAGCTTAAACTCTACTGTGTCTCTTATTTAAAGAAATTGCTGTAGCCACTAGTTTTACCCTGAAGCTTGCCACCAGTGATTAATAATGTTTTAGTGACACCGTACAGTCTGCAGTATTCTCCAGACCACCCATATCTAGAAACACACATTTACTGTCCATGTCATCAGTGACCAAAGATGCCTGATTTCTATTAAATCCAGTGGTTTGGGGAGGCTGTGTCTCTATATCTAGCAAAGCTGATACACAAACATTACAAATGCTCCTGTTCCAGATGACCTTTAGGCTTCTTAACATCCTAGTTCATCCACATTAAGAAACACTTCATGTCTGTGATAATACAATAAAGAAACTGGATGACTGCTGTCTTGTCAGATACTCAAGACATTTTCAGTTCTGCACATCTCACCATTTCTTCCTCTTGGAACCTTCACTTTGGACAACATGTAAGATCTACAGCCAGTGTAGGCACTCTCTGTGAAGGGTCACCACCCCGCCCCCCTAACAAGAAGTCTTGCCTAAGGTACAGCAGGCTAGCAGCTTGTCAAAATATCAGTTGAAACAGCAGGTTCCAAGTCATTAAATCTCAGTTTATGTTATACTCCAGAAAGTCCTGACATAGCAGGAGGGTGTGCATTACTGTTTAGGAAAAATAAGAAAGACAGCTGTTGTACTGACCTCTATTCATTGGAACCTAGTCCACAATACTAACAGTTGCACTAAAAATGTCTCTAAAGTTTTATTGTGGACTCCACAATAATAAAAATGGAAGGCAAATTCATAAAGATTCACATCACCAAAGACTGTACATTTGTTGGTGGGAAAATGCTCTTGGGGGTCAATTAATACTGACCAAAATCCCTGTCTAATCAAATTATTCCTGACCAACCTTAAAGGGAAAGAAAAAAAAAAGGACTGATATTCTAATCCAACAATTCTTAAATTATCTGGGAAAGCTTAAGTGTGGGAACTTCAATACTGAGATAATTCAAGAAACATCAGAAATATGTGCAGCTCTGCTGCAATTAGCATAATTAATGTAGTTTGACACTTCTAGTGTCTGCAGGAATTAGCCAAAGCAGAAAAGTAGTTTAATTTTTAGTGGTTAGTATTATGTTATGGTTTTAGGGCTGACTGGGCATGCATTTAATGTTGGCATTATAAAATAATTAAATTAAAACTTAAGGCAGAAGAGGGACTGTCACTTCCAAATGAAATAGGGGGAAGAAAATGATGGGTAAACAAGTCACAGTAACGAGTACTGGAGGAATTTATACAGGCATGGTCTTGTTCTACTAGGGACTGTGAATTCCACATGTTGAAAGCTCAAGCATAGCTCAGCAAACACCGAAGACTCTGCTCAAATGAAGTGTTCACCTCTGCAGCAAAGCTACTTAGTGACATCCCCTAAAACGACGCGGCTGCAAATCCCCCTTTTTCTTCCTTCCCTTCAAAACTTCTAATGTAGAACTGTTGCCGAAGTGGTTAAACATCTATTCAGTTCTTCCACCTTTATTGTTGCTTACAAATTTTTGAAAGCTGATGATGATTGTGCAATGAGAATTAACTTTATTTTTCCTAAACTTAGGAAAAACAAATAGATTATTTCCAAGAATTCTTTATCTTCCCAGTTTCCTCTTCTTCTTCTGCCACAGTTGTGGCATGATATTTGAACAACCTGAAGGAACAGTTGGTTTTGGCAATATTGTTCAGAACATCCAAGGACAATTAAGCTTTTAGTTTTACCACTTAAGATAATTATTACTTTGTAAAGAGTCTAATGATTTAGTAGTGCTTTTTGTGAACCCTACTATCTTGACTTCATCTGTGCAGAGCACTATCACTTCACCTAGTGTAGCGCAAGATGCATAAATCTTGGAAATGTTTCCCTGGTGGTTAAACAATCAAAACTCCTAAATGACGGAGGTAACTGAACTTGTGTGTAATTTTAATGTACTGAAGCCAGTAAGGCTAGTTAAATGCTTGAAGTTGCATACCCTTCTGCTTTACCATACAGGAAACTTCAATTCTATAAGAATATGAAGAAAATGAACTGGCTTTTACGAGTTCTCTTATAAGATTCAATCCAAGATACACTTACCCACACAGCATGGGAGTATTTGGTCAGGGGCATTCTGTCCTAACATTGTCACTGATGTTTCACCCATCTTGCTGAACGGAGTATTTTTCAGACACCTATCATCAGAGCACACCATATGGCATGTGCCATCTGGGGTACCTGGTCTGCATTGGCTGATGATCATTACCATAATTAAACACATTTTATCTACCTCAAAGGGATGTCAATAGTAATGGACTGTACTGGTAACATAGATCACTGGTGTATACAACGTACACATACTCGTGGGATTTACAAGGCATTTGGAGAGCTTCTAAAATATAGGTCATGTGGTAAAAAGTAGTATTAGGGTCTCCACAGCACCCTTTTCTTCCAATTGCCCTGATTTGAGCTTTTCTTTTTCTACCATTTGTTCTGCATTTCACAGTTTCTTAATAGCAATAATTTCCAAATCCCATGAGGAGTTTGTATACATTGCATATTCAAACACACTGCAGCACTTCTGCAATGAGTCTGCACAGTATTCACTGCAAAAAATTCCAATCCATTGGCAAAATTTCAGCCAATGCTGAAAAAAAGTACACGTTTGGGCCTTCAAACACAGAGTAACTGGAAAGTATTAGCTATTTAAAAATGGGTTACTTACAGATTAAATGGAAAGGGATATTATCTATTCAAAGAAAAAGGATAAAACAACATCTTCTGAATTTAGAGAGTCCTTGAAAGATTTCTTACAAACCAAATTGGAAGTGACAAAAGCATATTATTTTAATTAGGATATAACTGAATAAAATGACTTGAACAGATTATGTATTAACTACTTTAGAATATTTAGGACACCAAGGTCCTTTGTGTAGTGGCAAACCTGAAGTAAAAAACCTTAGTGCACTGAAACTGGTCCACTTGAGAGGAAAATACAAGTATATGTATACAGATACAGGGGTGATTAAAGGATTATGAAAATTATTAATGAAAATAAAGAAAGATTAAAAGCCGCACAGCATAAACCCAAGGCAGAAGTAATAAAAGCTGCACCTCTCTCTCAGGTGTGTCTCCCAGAGCGGCGCACGCTCACCGAGATGGGCGCACAGCAGAGCTCTGGTGCCGCGGGAAACGCACGTGCTGCGTGCTTGGTGTTTGACATGAGGGGCTGAAGGAAGGACCTGCACACTGCAATGTAGGTACTGGCAAGGCTGTAAGAACTAAGTGGTTCCAAATTAGCCACCAACCCAGTCACCACTGTTGTGAGGGATGGGACAGTAGTAGTATCGTATGTTATAGCACCAGATAAGAAGAGCAAGTGAGAAAGGCTACATCTCTGCTAGTAAATAAAATTGGTTATGGACTTTTCTCTTAAATTCAACACAGAATATCCATATAAAAGCAGCACAAAAGTATCTACCCTAGAAGAAAAGAAAAAAATAAACTAATACAAGTCTATCTGTTTGGATTTGGAATGAGATGTCTGTAATACTTCGTTTTAAAAAGAGACTATTAAAAAACAGTCATCTTGCTGATTATTTCTTATCATTAATTATATGGTGCAAAATTAATATTATGATGATCTTCAAACACAAGTATAAGCAGAGCATTTCCTTCCAAACTACTGTTGTTCTTCCTTACGGCAAAAGCAGAAAAAAATTGTATTAAAAGAATTTGGCCTCCAAATCCTTTGGTTTTCTTTCTTTGAATTATTTTTCTTCCTTCTTTGCATGCCTTGTTTTCTGACTGAAACGCAATATACAGTGACACACCAAACCATGGTCAGAGGGAGAATCTTAGGTGGGATGAGAGAAATAAGAAAGCTGCACTGAATAGAATGGAAAAAGGAATCCACAGTGAAAATCCATACATCATTTTTCAAGATGTCTCTGTTGGCACTGTACAAATACCATTGGCATCTCATTTAATTCTACTTCAAGGCTTAAGCATTTCTGCATTTTGCATTCTTATTCTCTCCAGAATTTTCTTCCAAGTCTTGAGTCTGCAGTACGTATATTTGTAGGTTACAAGTAAAACACCCTTGCTGAAAACAGCAGCCTAATTGGCCATCCTGCCTAAATAAAATCTTAAAACATTATCATTCAAACAAACCCCAAGTAAACACTGAACACCCATCCAAAATTGATGGAAGACACTCATACTGGCACATAAAATGCAGGCATGCAAAAAATCCTGGCTGAAGTTTAAACTGTTTGTGAACAAGCAAGATTTGATAGAATTTTCTCAAAGCTGGATGTGAAAGTTTTTGCCCTGTGATTTGTAAATATTTTTCTGCCTGGCTCTGTGCTATTGCCATTTCAGTTTCAGAGCTGGAAAAGGTCCTGCGATTTCCAATGTAATAACTGTCTGGCAAACCCCTGCCGAATTGCCCCCAAAATCCCAAACCAACAACCACCACCTCCTCACAAAAAATGCAACTTCAACCCTGCCTGTGGGTTCACAGTAAGTTTAATGATGGGAAAACAGAGTCAAGAAATATCTTAAGCTGCAGAGACTGCCATGAATGGTATGGCCAGCTGCCTAAAATATTCACGGGTCTGCACTGAACCAAAATACGGATGTTTGAGCACACAAGCACACAGGTTCGTACTCTATTTTAATAGATTTCTTCTGCATTTTTTTTTCAGTTGGTCAAACTTCTTCAAACTATAATTTATGTTCATTTAATGCTCTGACAGTTCAGAAACAGCAAAGGAAAGCCAATTCAGACAGAATTCAGACAGCCATATGCATGTGTGAAAATCATTGTTTTACGAACTAAACTGGTGAAAGTAAGAGTAGGGCACTTCATATGTAATAACCATTAGCTGTAGTGAGAAAAATGCACTTTGCATAATATCAAAATATTTAAAAGAATTACCTAATATTTGTATATTAAACATCTATACATTATACTTTGTATCGTCTACACAAACACACACGGAGCCATTCTAATGAGAAAATACGCAACTTTCCTCCATAATCCAGGAAAAACAAGGTAGAGTTAATTTTCCAGAATATAGTCACCTTTATTATCATACAATGTTAAGTGATTTTGTTATATGCATCATACCACCAGTGTAACAGAAGAATCAGAGAAAGGAGAAAGAGACATTCTAGGTCATCCCTGAGGCTGCTGTCTGTTTATAACCTGCCCCCCTCACCTCATTCTCCTTTGCGGGGATCACGTCTGCCAGAAGACTCCAAGTATCTCCTTTAGCTAAATCCCTCAACCTAAACTTCTCCAAAATAACAGTCTCCCCTGAAGCCCCAGAACTCCTTCTGCAGCCCTACCATTTTTGATGAACTGCCTCCTGCAGCCAGCAGAAGGGCCAAACTGACCAAAATATGCATATTTTGCCTAGATGCAAATCTGTACTGCTACTTAATGACTGCACACAGATTCACTGATGAACATGGAGCCACAGACTATGGATCTTCCTGCTCTGAAAGCACAAGTGCTGATACAACTCTCCATAATCCTCCCGATATCCAAACCAATAGCCTGCCAGAGCATTCACCAAAGTACACACATTTACTCATCACGATAGTTTGAGAAAAAGCAGAAATATAGGGAAAATTATTTCATAATGAGAATAGTTTTAATGTGTATTTATTCTAATAAATTATAGCAAAGACATCCACATAAGCTTCTGACAAACCCCTTGTTATTATTTCTATGCATCTATGGGGAAAAAAAAAAAGGTGGGATTTCATGATACAGAAGAGAATTATCTATGCTATTCAGAACTGTAACAGGACATGTTTGTCACATACGACAGATTCATAGTGCTGTTACAACAATGTAAGAGTGACTTTCCCAACCAAATTAGAGTGCCTTTTAGTGTTAAAATGACTACTAACCATTTCTAAAATGGATGTACACTGATTACCATTTCAAAAACATGCTAGCTCTCTAGTAATTTGTCCCTTTTGGAGTTTGAGATTAATATTGCCTTTAATTTCCTTACAAATAAAAAAAAAAAGTTTTACCTAGTGACATTGTTTGAGTGGAATTACTTCTCTTCAGAGAAGCACATTAGAATTACTTATTTTTCCAAATTTCATTTAAACAAACATAAGTATTGTTAATTGTTCAGAATGACTTGCGAAACAGAAAGCTCACTATATTAATAATGAGGATGAAATTGTCTATGTACCATGTGATTTGACAGGAATAATTACTATTAGCTTAATGAAAATTGCAGTTAGGAATCATTACATAGTTATAGTATCTCCATCTTCCATTTTTTTCATTTTTTTTGTTACACTTGAGAATGAACGTTAGAAAAGACAAGTCAGAAAGAGAAGGAAATGAACTTAAGGTAAACAAGACTGATTTTTTTCAGTAATAGAAAACTGACGATTGATGCAAGGGAGGATATATTGCTTTATCTTGTTACAGAATGTCAGTGCAAAGAGAGAAGATTTCTGAAGAGGGAATAACCTACACTGCCATAGACCTCTGCTTAAACTGTGAAAATGTCTTTGTTTAATGGCTTGCAGTTGTGAATAAATTGGAATCATTAAGCATCAGATCTTGAAAAGGAAGCAAGAAATGTTTATATGATGTCTTCTTGCAAATACTCTAGAACAACAACAATAAAGGCACGAGAATGTGCAGAGGTGATTATACAGAAAAGTAAAAGGGATGGATTTTTCACTCAGTCGTAAGGTTTTTTATAGAACAGAACAGTGGTGACATAGCAGCAAATGAAGAAAACTGTTTGAATGCTGTGGCTTGCAGCAAAATGACTTCAGAAATGGAATTCCTTCAAAAGCCTGTTTCTGTTTTCTAGAAGCAAACAGAAACTCTGTCCTTCCCCCTGCCTGAAGGAAATCCCAGCAGTTCCGCTGGGATTAGTTCTGATTAGATTTTGGCACAGCCATTCAGTCAGGCCATGCCATATACCCAGTTACACAGGGTTGGATGATGAGCTTTTCTGAGTGTGCAAGTTTTTAACAATGCCAGTATTTAGATGTTTTTATCAGAATCAATACATAAGTTGACTCCACTGCAAGATGGGCTGGTTATTTCAATTCTTCTTGCATCATAGTTGGCCAGAAAAACACTATTTAACAACCCTCTAGTGATAGCTTTTTTCTCTACTGAATAAAAACAATGTGTAGCATCCACTTGTTTCCTTCTCACTAAAAATATAAAGAATATGCTTAGATCAAAAAATCCACTTCTGTAAGTAGACTGGAAAAATAACTTCTAAAATTCAACTTTCTGTTTTAGAGGACAAGGTATTCCAGTTCCATGTGTGCTGTACACTGAAAGACAGACATGAAGTATGGATCAATAAAATAAAGTAATTGTTCATCAAAACTACAAAGATAAACCTAAAAGCTGTGCAGTGAAGCATGGAAAGGCCTATATTTTGTTCTTGAATGTCACAGAGAAAAATAAGTGCTTCAAAATAGTAGAACAAATGGTTGAAGATATGCAAGAGTCTGACAAAACCAAAACTGAATTGTCTAGTTTATACTAATTGGAGGAATAAAGATTCATTTACCATCAGCCTATCACACATTAGCAGGTCGTAGATGAACAAAGGTTAATGTAGATAATAAAAAAGAATGCTGACTTCAAAACATGTCTACACTGATCTGTTATAAAGTACCACAGCAGTAACACTTCAGAAAGTTCAATTTCAAATGGATCATGGGAGGGATTAGTAAGAAACATAATTGCAACATCTGAAAGAGGTTCTCCAAGGATAAAAATATATTATCACAAGCCTAACAACAATAAACGTATGTAACAGGATATATAAGCAGTCCTAATACCAAACCTTAAGTAAACATTCCAATTTACTATAATATGAGGTACAGTTAAGTGGGCTGTGAAGCTGAAGACTAATGTAAGTCATTGTGACATTTCTAGTAATTCACCATTCATGAGAAAGAGACCAACTAAAAGCAGCTTTCCTACAGGAAAGTATTTTGCAAGACTTTCATTACTACACAAGGTTCAAATTCATATCTGTCCTATACGGAGTTGATTTGCACAAAGCACAACTGAAGTCTTTAAGGTATTTAAAAAGTGTAATACTAAGTAAAGCTGTTATTAGGTCTGTCTTTACATCTCACACTACAACTACAACTGTATCTATGCAAATACAGTGCTATTATCTATTTGCAAAAACACCATTAGCCTGACGGTTTTTTACTAATAGTAACAGCCATATTTTATCATGATTTTAGATAGGCATAAAAGAACAGCAAAGAACTTAAGGAAGAGAACAACAAACAGCTCAAAAATATAACAAATTGCATCTCTTCATAAAGTATGTTTATCTAATACAGTGACTCTTGTTCCCCTACTGACTATTTAAACAATGGTATCTGAAGAGCCTGTTAGTGTAAGCCATGAATCATAAGTCAGAAAACAATTATCTCTGACTCGAACCATCTGCTTTCTTGTGAGGGGATACAGAGCAACTGAGAAATTCTGCTGTCCTTTGGGTCAGTCAATAGCTAGAGATGTAACGGGTTTAGAAAGATACACAACAAAATCAGCCTCCAATCTATTTCTTTTAATACAAGATCCCTCTGCCTTTTTTTCTACTACGTCCTTTTAGAGATGCACATAATGACATTCTTGTTTTCATATCTTTGGCTACTCTTTATATGAAATTGAACAGATCAGTCAATTGATACCTTCAGAGAAAGAGCCATCAAGAGAATTAAAAAAACAAACCCACAAACAAACCCCCACCCACCACAAAACCCTATTTAAATGTCTTTACTTCACTGAGAATTGCCTGTAGTGGAAAAGTAGTGTAAAAGGTCACTATACACAATCTTAAATTGTTCACTCCCAGCCCAAAATGCTTTCTATCTCCTAAAAAAATCTGCCTTTAGAAAACAGAACAATTTTAACTGAAAAAGGAAACTATGAAAATAGTTGTTTAAAGAAAGTAAAAATACTTTAAAAATACAGTGAGATAGTTTCTATGGTAATTTTCTTGGTGACGGCACCGAAATTACAATAGTGTGTTTTGATTTTTTTTCCTATGTTTACCTTTCATGAATATTCTTGCTCTTTTAATGAATATTCATGAAGTGCGTGGAACTGCAGTTGTAGTGAAGCCAACAGGCATTTGCCATTTACTTTTAGGAGACAGTATCAGTAAGAACTATGGATGCATTCAGCCTAGCATTTTGGGTTTAACCATGGGCAGATGAGGAAGGTACCATTACGTAAGAGCATAAGGCAGGGATACACTGATGACTGAATTCTTCTTGTACAACCTTTCTATATTTTGGTAGTCACTCAGCCTTTGGACAAGAACCAGTAGTCCAATAAATTTTAATTTAGCATTACAAATTATTTGCAGAAGTTTTTAGAATTACTTCAGGATTCTTCTTCTCCCCCCTAGGTACTATTAGGTTGGTGCAAAAGTAATTGCAGTTTCAGACTGTTAATTTTACATCATTATAACTAGGCTCAAAAACATCTTTATTAATCGAAACAGGAAACATTACAATCAACACATTTTTGCCAATGAGAAATAAGTTTGTTTATTCCTGTAGCATAAAAATCCATGCTTGGAAAGCATTTTTTACACCTTGCTGGTTGTAGAAGTGTTTTCCCTGCAAAACCTTGTCAAGATTCTTGAAGAAGCGGCCGGTTGGCAAGAGGTTAGGTGAATATAGCAGATGAGGCAAAACTTCATAGCCCAATTTGTTCAACTTTGGAAGCATTAGTTGTGCAATGTGTGGTCCAGCGTTGTCATGGAAAAGAATTGGGCCCTTTCTGTTGGCCAACACCAGTTGCAGATGTTGCAGTTTTCGGTGCATCTCATCAATTTGCTGAGCATACTTCTCAGATGGAATGGTTTCACCGGGATTCAGAAAGCTGTAGTGGATCAGACTGGCAGCAGCTGCAAGTCTGGCTTTGGAGGTTCTCCTCAGTCCAACCACTGAGCTGGACATCACCAGTTGTTATTGTATGAAATACGCTTTTCGTCTCACGTCACAATCTGATTGAGAAATGGTTCGTTGTTGTTGCAGAGAATAAGAGAAGATAACACTTCAAAACAATGATTTTTTTTATTTTCATTCAGCTCGTTAGGTACCCACTTATCGAGCCTTTTCACCTTTCCAATTTCCTTCTAATGCCCAATGACTGTAGAATGGTCAATGTTGAGTTCTTCAGCAACTTCTCATGTAGTTGCAGGAGGATCAGCTTCGATGATTGCTCTCAGTTGGTCATTATCAGGTTCCGCTGGGCAGCCACTACACTCCTCATCTTCAAGGCTCTTGTCTCCTTTGTGAAATTTATAGAACCACCACTGCACTGTACGTTTGTCAGCAGTTCCTGGGCCAAATGCCTGGTTGATGTTGAGAGTTGTCTCCGCTGCTTTATGACCCATTTTAAACTCGAATAAGAAAAATCACTCAAATTAGCATTTTGTCCAACATCATTTCCTTAGTCTAAAATTAATATAAAATAAACAGCAAGTAATAAGTCAGTAGCAAAACCCCATAAAGCAAGAAGAGCACGTTAAAATAACGTAAAACATAACCACATTTATGTAAGAATGTATTCAAATATCAAATGGCAAATTTCAGCAATGCAAATACCACAGTTCCTTTTGCACCAAATTAAGAGATAAATGCACTGAAAAAGAAAGCATTTACAATATTTTTGTGAGCATTCATATTATAAATCTAGTGCTAGCAGTTCGGCGTCCCCACAGAGAAACATTCCATTTGAACTCACTAGACAAGCAACCACAATCAACAAACAGCTCACAAGCAAGCAATGAGAGCTAGAGTAATAGTTGCATATGTTGTAAACTGTCAGATCACTGAAATGTCCCAATTTTGACAGATACACGCTCTTAACTGGCCAGCAGATGACTTCTTACACCATGGATAGCGTTTTCATTAATTAGGTTTCAGTTCTGTGATGAGATATGAAGTATTTGGGAGAATGCAAATAACTGAAATTGCCCATGTATACTTTATTTATTATAATATATTTCTATTTTAATGTAAAATGGGGGAAAGACCTAATGCAAGCAAAGCTTTTGTCTGGGTTTTACTTTATCCCATCCTGTGTAACTTTAACAAATTCATTCCTCCTTAAAAATTAAAAAAAAAAAAAAAAAAAAAGAAAAAGCTTCCTTAGGTTTGCTGTACTATACTGTACTATACACACAGCAATAAAAATCATGGACCTAAACAATATATGATTAAGAACTACCAGTATCTAAATATGAATCAAGTATTTATTCCAGCCCTTCTCTGAACTGCTCATTTTATTCTGTCCTAAACCAATTTTAAAGTTTCATTTCCTTTCTTTTCAGTCCTGGACACGCTTTGGTTGTTGGATCACCATAATTTGGGAGAGATTGAAAGAGACGTCCTAATGAGGAATTCTGCAATGGCTGCTTGCCAAGAAGTCAATCAAGTGATCTCTTTCAAAGTCTATCACTAACCTCATTAAACTAGTGAGAAATGAAGCTGTGACTTTCTCAACCTCATTCCCTGAAGGCTTCTGAGGCACTGAAGGGCCAACAGCAAGGAACCCCGACTCTGCATCCCCCAAAGACGTGCGGACGGGTCACTGGCAAAGGTCAGAGATACCATGAATCTATTAAGGTCACAGAGATGAAAATGCCTATACGGGTAATACCTCTTTAAAGACTCACATTATTTGCATGTAGTTTCCTATGTAAAACTCAAGTGAACCTAAGAAAATGTCAGCACCAGCTTTCAGGATCCCAGTCTGCTGCCAGTTACTACCCTGATGATTTGTCCTAATGAGTAATGAACAACTGTTACTAAGTGCGTAGCAAGAAGCAAAAAGACTGGCAGAAGCCTTTGTTTAAAGCACAGGCACTCTAGAAGATAAGCAAACCCAAAGGAAGTTATAAGAAAGAACAGCTATGTATCTGGCAGGTTATAATTGTGTTCTATTCATCTTCCTGCTGCAAGCAAGCATATATAAAGTTTGCTACTACCTCTTTCATATCTGGCATACCATTGTCTGATCGCCTCCTGTTCTTTACCACCTGATCTTATGGATATGACTTCTCTTTAAAATGGCACACAGGGCACCACATTTCCAAGAGGAATAATAGAATTTATATTATAATAACTGCATTAAAATTACAAACTACAGAAGAAATTGTCAAACAATTGGTATATACTAACAAAATCTCAAAGACAGACTTCTTGAACTGTATAGGTCCCAATGCATGCTACAGTGACTGCAGCTCTCTAAACTGAATGATTTTTCAATATATATATTATAGAATACTTGTCCACCCATCAACTCATGATCTTCTGGAAAAGTTCACTATCCTGCAGAACCTTTCTAATTTTTTTCTTACAGATGAAGTAATAATAAATAAGAGTTAGCAATTTGATTAAAGACTATGATGAAGAAGATTCCTTTTTTTTGTGATCCTAATGTTCATTCAGTATGATGTCCACTCACGTGCTGAGGTCCAGCACAAGGCCTATGCTCTTTTTAAGACATATTAAATCCCACAGGGCTTTCCTTGTATAAATCAGATTGTTCTTCACATCTTGCAGCACTAAATCATAAGTGAACAATATTATCAAGAGTTAAAATTAGACATCAATTAATTTAATGGAATCATCTAAACAGCAGTCAGAGAAATATTATCATGTTACCAACCTATGACATATCGTGAATCATACTGAAGATTCAAAGGTTTCAAGTATATACTCCTTGAGCCACAAACGCTTGGCAGGCTTCCAAACATTTTTAATATAGTCAAGATAATAAGAATGTGCACACTTTTAACTGTGCTTTTATCCTGAGAGAAATGTTAAATTCAATAGGATTCAAAGAAGCTCTCTTACAAAATGGTAAAGCAGTTTGATATTTCAATAGGAGTATTTCCTACTTAAGATTTTTCTTTAATTCATCTAGAACATACAGGCATTCATTTAAGATAAAAGTAGAAAACAATCACATCTTACTATAAATAAAAATGTCAGTCCCACACAATGAAATGACACAATTTAAAGGAAAGCATGATGTTACACAGATACATATTTTAGTGTTAGTTTAACTAAACTTAACATGGGCATCACATTCTGACCAGCCCAGTTGTGATATAATATTTCACAGGAGAAGGATGTAGGCATAAGTGGGTCCTAAAAGTCTTTTCCATACTAATAGAGGAGAGAAGCTCTTAGAAGAAAGTGAGAATGTAATTTTCTCAGCACCTGTACATCCAGGAAACCTTCATGAGAAACCTAAAATTTAAGGCTGAATCTTAAGCATTAAAAATCTGAGTGGATGTGTATGTTAAATTCTCCTTTTTTATCAATTATTCAATAATAATCAGAATACTTTGTTTTCTGGTTCAAAACCAAACTAGTTTTGCATTTGTTTTGCATTTGCATTGTTTTTAATTAGCTTATAGTACATTTTTTAAAGGCTCTCTTTCTCTCAAACAGAGAAAATGATCCATGCATAACTGCAGCTGCTGAAGCTAGTGGGATTCAAATACCTTCATCATAGCTGAGGCAGAGGGTCATAGGCTGTGTTTTACCTCCCACTGAAGCTAAAAACAGAACTCTCTGATTTCACAGTATTATGAATAAATCTATAGTGAAAATCACTCAATGATACTATCCAGAACAGTGTGGATCCTGATGTCTTTACTGGCATTGCTGTTGCTATAATTATTTTCTCATTATTTTATTTGGAGTAGTCTTCAGATTGTCAGCCACAGGAAGTTATACAAGTGCATAATATATTGTATGAGAAGAAAATACTTAAAAAAAACTTTGGCAAGGCTCAAGAAAAGCATCTGCAGAAATGTTTAGATGAAAACTGGGAGCCCAGCTCCCAGATTATCCTGAAATCTCTACTGAAGTTTCATTTAATACTGAAGGTACTCATACTAGAAAGAGACATCAGTTTTTCACTGTACAGGTCTCCAAAGATTCGAATACCTAATGTAACTCCATTTCATGTAGCATTGTTCAGCAGCTTTTCACATGCATGCCTAGCATGAATTTTTTTATAGGCTGTTCCTAGTTTAAATTAATTTTTATAATGCCTTTCCAAACAATATGAGAGGATTATACATGCTAGAAGCACTTCTGAAAATGTTAATTTCCCAGGTTAAAAAAGGGAAAAAAAATATGGCCCTAAATTTTTTGTTGTATCGCTACTAGGTATGTACAACTATGTGTGGAACTGTACTTCACTCTGTTAGCCCGAATCTCTCTTCCCCTTACTGTATTCTACCCAGCCACTGAAGTCACAGACCTAACTGCCGCCACGTCCCTGTCAGTCCTTAGCTTAACCTGGCAGCACCTTTTGAATCTAGGGCTTACTCTGAATTACATCCATAGCCCACACACTGCCCTGCACTGCTTTTCACCAGAACTTCCTTACTTCATCTGGCAGCACTTTGCTTTGAATTAAAAGATGCATCTGAGCATTTTAACCTCTGCTGATGCTGTCTCAACTGTTCCCCTAGAATTAGCACTTTTTGGTGCTCCACCTAAAAGCAGCAGTGTAGTTCATCCAAGAACTTCAAAAATCATAAATTTATCCAAATTCTTTTCTAATTTAAAAGAGTTGTGTTTTATTATGGGAGGTGGGGGAAATCAAACTTCTACTTTCTTCTGAGATACAGAATCCTACAAAACACTGGCATATTGCTCTGCCACTTCCAACAGGAACACCACTTCAGTCTGCCCTGTTCTGCTGCCTTTCTTGAAATGAAATAAAATTATTTCAGTAAGGGAATATATGCTGTCACAGTACATCCAAAAATAGTGTGTACAAGGGCCAGCACTGAAGAGAGTTATAGCTGAAATGCAGTCAAGGGTGTTCTGCTGCAAAAACTCATTCAGAAGGCATTTGCCAAGGAACAAATCTGAAAGCCTTTCCTTGAATTCCTGAGATGCCTACAATTGCATCAGTAGGCGTGCTGTTCCTAAGGCTGCAGTTACAGGGCTTCCTGACTTCCAGAACTATGCAATGAATACCTATTTCTGATTTTGAGTGCCTTTGCTAATTATTTGTAGTCAGCCCTGGAAATATACAAGCTGAATTTTCTTCCTAGTTAATTCCTTTCCTTCTCTTCCAGTGTCCTTAGGGTACACATGTGTACATTTATATGTATTGTCATTAATTCCTCAGTTTGAGTGTAACTCCTCTGTCCCCTAGACCATATTCTTAATTCTCTCTGTATCTGAAGAAGAGGGAGAGGCTGAGCCTCTAGTAACCAAAACATAATACTAATTAATGATAATAATAATAAACAAATAATAATTATGTGGTTTCATTATGGTTCAAGTCTAATATAAAAAATATCCTAGCTTTGGTCTTACTTTATGGAATCGGCAAGAATCTTACAAATCTGTGGCTTGACACACCCCTGGCTTCACCCTTGACAGTGGTGAAGTTTTGCTACTATGCCACCTTATAATCTGCCACTTCAGACGGCTATAAAATGCATATAGTAAGAATTTTTAAAATGTTGATTATACACTGTCATCCAGAATATAATTTAATTATTGTATCTGGTGTGAAGATATCTAAGTTGCTTCAGAAGTAACAAAGCATATGAAACCTGAATTAAAGTAAAACTCTCTCATGGAGTAACATATGTCTTATTAATATGATGTAGAAAAAATTATTGTGACATGATGGTGTTTTAAAATCAGAAACACTGATGCTGCATTACAAATGATCCTATCTCTCTTTTTACTTTATATTCATGTAGTCTTAAGGATTTGTGATTTTTCATCTCCAGGCATCCTTAAGTGTGCTTGAGAACCAGAATAAATGTATGCTGAGAAGCCTTCTTGAACCTTAAGACCAAGGTCACCCAGAATTCCCTAGGAACTGCTATTAAATTCCTCATGCACGTTCTTTATTGTCATTTCAGCACGTTTATGATAAGAATATGGAACTGCCTGCTTTGAATTATGCTTCTACTTGCTATCTGCTGGCTTGCCTGTCTCTATTAATAGCACATCGGATTTCAGAGGATAACACAGTCTGAAGTGGAACTCTCTCTGAATTAAAAAAAATCCTATTCTTGGACATTAGTTTATAATGTGAATTAGAACTATTTGTTTTTAGCTTAAAAAATGATTACTGGGAGTTGATCTAATGTGCTAATTTAACACATCACAGCAATTTTATAAGCTGTAAATTTTCCTTCTGGAACACCTTGTTCCTATTTCTTGAGGAAAACATTCCCTCTTTCATTTATCTGGATGTGAACACCATGTGAAAACAAATTACACACAAGTTTTCATATACCACCACACCCCCAACTTCTGATACAGCAAGCACTCTCAGAGCTGTATTAACAGAAAGACCATAACATATTAATAAAAAAGAGCAGGAACTTGGGTTTATGAGATTATTCTTAGCAGGTATAATGAGCCAGAGGATCCAAAGTATCTTGTTACGTATTTTGTATTGAGCGAGATAACCGAACAACCCTATTCAAAAAAGGAAGTCTACAGTTCATTTCTGAGAGTAAATATTTTAAAGCATTTATCTGACTTAGGATCACAAAACCCTAATGAAAATCACCAGTATGGTTTCTCACGAGTTATTTAGTGCCTGGTTTTCAAATGTAATTATGAACTAAGAGATACAAGTAAGTATCCAGTGGGATCCTCTAAACACCTGCTTTCTACATATTTTCTCTCCATGTGGGGAAGAAAATGAGGGGAAAAGAATAGTAGGCCAGTTATATCTCCAAAATGTCACCCTATCTCAGCATAATTACATTAGCTACAACAAAAGAATACAACTTGAAACACAGCAATGTATGTGACATTAACAATTAAGCCCCGCAATGAATTCCACAACAATCTAGACATGTGAAAAGGACCGGGATATGTCATAGAATGTTCTGAATTGGAAGGGACCCACAATGATCACTGAGTCTGACTCCTGTCCCTGCACAGGACAAGCTCAGACTTCACCTGATGTGTCTGAGAGTGCTGTCCAATCATCTCTTGAACACTGTCAGGCTTGGGGCTGTGACACCTCCCTGGGGAGCCTGTTCCAGTGCTCCACCACCCTCTGGGTGAAGAACCTTTTCCTAAAGTCCAGCCTAACCTCCCCCTGGCACATGTTCCTGCCATTCTCTTGGTTCCTATCACTGATCACCGGAGAGAAGAGATCAGCACCTGCCCCTCCTCCTCTCCTTCTGAGGAAGCTGTAGACGGCGATGAGGTCTCCCCTCAGTCCCCTCTTCTCCAGGCTGAACAAACCAAGGAACTTAAGCTGCTCCTCATAGAACTTCCCCTTCAAACCCTTCACCAACTTCATAGCCCTCTTCTTGACACTCTCCAGAGTGTCCTTTCAGATAGTTGTAGACAGCGATAAGGTCTTCTCTCAGCCTCCTTTTCTCCAGGCTAAACAGCCCCAGTTCCCTCAGCTAGTCCTCATCAGACTTGTGCTCCAGATCCCTCACCAGCTTCATCAACTCCTCTGCACTCTCTCTAGTGCCTCAATGTCCTTCTTACGATGAGGGGCCCAAAACTGAACACAGGATTCAAGGTGCGGCCTCACCAGTGCAAAGTACAGTGGCACAATCACTTCTCTAGTCCTGCTGGCCCCACTATTCCTGACACAAGCCAGGATGCTGTTGGCCTTTTTGGCCATCTGGGCACACTGCTGGCTCATGTTCAGCCGGCTGCTGACCAACACCCCCCAGGTCATTTTCTGCCAGGCAACTTTCCAGCCGCTCTTTCCCGAACTTGGGGCTGTTGTGACCGCAGTGCAGGACCCAGCACTTGGCCTTGTTAATCTTCCTACAACTGGCCTCAGCCCAATGATCCAGCCCATCCAGATCCCTCTGTATGGCCTTCCTACCCTCCAACACATCAACACTCCCACCCAATTTGGTGTTGCCTACAAATTTACTAAGGGTGCACTCAATCCCCTCATCCAGATCATTGATAAAGAGATTAAACAGAACTGACCCCAATACTGAGCCATGGGGAACACCACTCACGACCAGCTGCCAACTGTATTTGGCTCCGTTCACTACAACCCTTTGGCCCTGGTCCTCCAGCCAGTTCTTTATCCATCACAGAGTACAGCTATCCATGCCATGAGCTGCCAGCTTCTCTGGGAGAATGCTGTGGGATACGGTGTCAAAATCATCATCATATGACATGATACTTATATAATATCATACACAATGGGGTCTAAGAAGACAGCACAGATATTAGTCCTTTAACCTTGTTCCCTAAGATGCCTTTTTTTCAGGGCAAACTAAATCTTGAAGACATAGAAATATAACAGTTCAAGGTTGTGCAAGTAACATTCAAACTATACACTCAAAAATTATAATTTAAAATAACTCAGTCAACCTGATTAAATTGTGTTCCATCATGTGGATAAACTTAGAGCATCTAATATATATTTTTGAATTTAAAATGTGGTCTGTAAGCATTTGATACCAATGTTTCATAAGGCTTCTTGGTTGCCAAAAGTCACATCCATCTGTTATGCTGGCAGCATTCTCAGTCACAAGGTGCTTGGATCTTCTCATTTTAGGCATCATTTCCAGAGAAATACAAAAACTTTCAACTGATAGTGCAAATGCATTCAGAAAGTACCAGTTAAAAGCTATCTGGATGGGACAACAGAATATCAGCGAGAAAATAAAACAGAGGAAAGAATATAATAACTCTACAGAAATGTCATGTCATTGCTTGAAGAAATGAGCAAACATTGAAAAGGGTCATTACTAGTCAACAATAATGCTTAATGATACTTTCCAAGGGACGCACATCGGAAATAATAGAACTACCTTATATTACTTCCACAGAGCTTAAAAACCATCTTCTGACCTCTCTCTCAGACGTGCATATATATATATCTATATGTGCATGTATGTATGTGCTCAATATTTCTGCATAACAAAACACATTTTTCTGCAGTTACAACAGAAAAAAAACCACAACACAAAATAAGCTGGCTCTTATTAAGAGCAAATCCATTAAGATAAGTTCTGTATGTTCCAGAAAACCATTGCAGCTCCAACTTTATCTTCCTTTAAGGTGAACTAGGAAAAGGTCCTGAGCAACAATTTTTCCAGGCGTCACTACCCACAGCTTGAAAATGCTTACCAGAACATGGAAATGGGCCTTCCTCTTAAGGGGATTATCCAGCATCGTATTTACAGCTTGCCCTAGATATCTCTCCTCCTTTGTGCTCTTTTTACTGACCGAGCATTCTCATTTCTGCTTCAGATATATTAATTTGAGGTAATGTGGGCTAATTGTGTACAAAAGGAAGACCTTATAGATCTCTTGCTCTATCCTATGGGGCAGTTATTCCTCTCTATAGATATATCCAACAGTCTTTCCTACTAGCTTTGTTTACCCTCTTTTCAAGTTATGGCACATATGCTTCAGAGCTCTCTTACAATGAGTCTAGTAATATTAGATGATACATTTCTCTATGATGTAATCTACTTTCCTTACTATACACCTAAAAGGTTCAATCTGTGGGAAGATTCTACAGAGAGTTAAGATCCAAATATATTTTACAGGAATTCCAGATCTGTTCTAAAGTTCACTATTTGAGAAGCTGTATACCTGATTGATAGGAGTGAACTTGATTTAACTCACAAGATGGCTAGCTGAAAAAAAAAATCTGAGCCTTGGTGATTAAGTCTTCCAGTAGTATTTTCAGTGCTCCAGAAGCCACAAAAGCACTTCTTTAAATGTTTGAGAACTTTTCCTAACTCTATTAGTAGGAGTAAAAATTTTTTAAAAAAATAAGAAAAAAAAATTGCCTATGCCTGAAATTCTTGCTTCTCTCCAACCTTACTGAAGGTACATTTCTCCAAATCTACATCTCAACAAGATGAACAGTTTTACACCACTATCTTTTTCAGCTAGTTAGTTTTCCTTGTATTCCACAAAATCCATTCCCTAAAACTATTGATTTGTGTTTGTTTTCCACTACATTTTTCTTGCTATCAAATAACTGTAAGATCACAATTTTGGAAAGCAGAGATGGCAGATGTTTTCAAGATGCATTTGCCAGATACATTACCTTATTTCATGGCACAGTGGAGAAACTGTAATACTTACGGTCAGCTGAATATCTACCATGTCAGGTGAAAAATTCTCCTTTTCCTTGAATACAGGCTGAATCATGCCCCTAAAAATCAGCTTCTTCCTTAGAGACTCAGGTTATCTAATTATGCTGAATCTATACAGGCAAAAGGCCTCAGTAAAGAAGACTATGATAGACAATTTTGCAAAAAAGTTCCTTAGTTTCTTTTTTATTTCTTCTTCTACACAGTCTGCCTGAAAAAGACTAAATTCCTAGGGACAAAGCTCAGTATTTTCACATTCACTTATAGATGCTCAGGTTTTGCTTTTCTAGGAAAGTTCTAGTGAATAGGCATATCAGAAGAGCACAAAAGCAGCATTTAGAACACTTGCATTCTGTTTAGGAAGTTCCTTGCACTACCAGCTGTCACCAAGAGACTCAGCCCTGTGGGAAGAATTCTGCTCTGTCTGCAGCACTTCTCTCTCTCAGCTGTTTGGCCACGGGCTGCACCAAGGAGCATCCTCCCTGCCAGCCACATTACAGTCCCCAGTGAGAACTGTTCTCATTTCAGCAAGAATGGGCTTTATGCCTTTGCTGAATGTGACTGGAATAGATGAAGACAGTCAGGTCTTTACACAGTCAATGCCAAAAGTGTCACTCAATAGTATATAATTGCAAATACTGCAGCAACACAATATTCACATACAAGCTTGTCAAGGAATAAGAGAGTTTTTAGCAAGCAAAAGTGCTTCACAGTATCAGCTACGGATTTTGTTTGATGATACAACTACAATATACAGCATTAGAGGCCACAGGGTGACAGTAAAATACAGGAATGTTGATCAAACCAGAAAAAAAACAATGGCCTGCAACAGAATGGAATACTTTAGCTAAAGTAGTGAAACAGTAATAAATATTTCATTTTTAATACTATTTTGTAAGATTTGATTTGAGGCTTCATTCAATTAAAGCAACTTCACGATTTCCACTTACTTGAAGCAATGTGTCACAGCATCTTCACATAAGCAGCTCAATGTATGAAAGCCTCAGTTTTCTCACCACAGAACAGTTCTTTATCTATAATTCAGCTAGCTTGCTGACTGCTGTCTTTGTGAACTTCAAATTTTATGGTTCTCTTCTTAGTCTGGAGGAAGATAAGACAATTGAACTTTTGTAAATTCATGAATTTTGACAGAAAAAAACATATATACAGTCTGCAATTACTTTATGAGAGCATACGGTGCATTCAGAATATGATTCCATCACTTCAATTACTGAAGCAGTGATTTTCCAGCAACATGATTGTTTTACAAATATTGTACATTAATGCTAGTGTGAAAACAGTGTCAGTGTATGGATATACTGTAAGACTCTGTAATTCAGAAAACTATGTTCTTCTGCATTGTGACAATGAGCTATGAGGATTGATAGTAACTGAGAGCGACACCTAATTTCAGTGGATTTTAGACCTTTCACCCCTCAAATGCAGGAACACTTAATTGCTTTTTCTTCCTTAAATATAAAAGATGAGTCCTCCACAAAACATTTATATAAATTTCCATTATCAAGTTCAATTCACTGATGAGGTATTTTTATAATAATAAACAATGATAATTCATAGAATCATAGAAGGGACCTGCAATGAACATCAAGTCCAACTCCTGTCGCTGCATAGGGCAGCACCACAGTTCACCCCATGTGTCTGAGGGTGTTGTCCAGTCACTTCTTGAATATTGACAGGCTTGGGGCTGTGACACCTCCCTGGGGAGCCTGTTCCAGTTCTCTACTAAATTATTACACAGATCCATAGAAAAAAAAAATATATATATTGTAAGCTGAGTGGTGGTTTGGGGGGTTGTTGGTTTGTGTTATTTTTTCAGCTGCTTTAACTTGCAGGAGATGCGCCTATATCTGAATCACAGGTAAGAGTGAATTGGGGCCTATATCCAGAGAATTTGATGTGGAAAAACTGATAGATTTGATCAACTCCCAGTTTCAAATTTAAGGAAGATACTGCTTTTGGCATCAGATCTTAGATTAGGAAACAGATGGTACCAGAAAGGTATCAGAAGACGTGCACTAGTAGATTTTCAAGGCTTCCATCACAGACATGGGGAAGAAAGCAGTCCTGTAAGTAAATCAGTGCATTACACCCTGCAATTACTTACATGTGTAAAATTTTAGTCTAAATTAGATGGACAGAATAAAAGCATCAATACCTTTGTGACCTTCTGAGGTATGCTACTGATGATGCCAAATTTACTGTTTTAACAGTTACAAAGTTAGTGTTTACCATACACAACAGACTTGTATATACACTTACACTCAGACAAAATATTAAATAAATTAAGGGCCTAGTTCTCTTCTGCACCATATCTGCTTGGTTCCATCGATACACTGACTGATCAGGCTCAAGATGTTTTAAAGCCTCAACTGACTCAGGAAGAGGTTTAGACTCCACCACATCCCTCTGAAAAACTTTAAGTTACTGTAAATAGGCAACTCAACCAAATATTTTTTTAAAAGCTAAGCTTTCTGAGAGTCTGTTGCCCTAGATGAAACATTGTCTATAGTAAACAAGACTAAACATCCTGAATAATCCACTTTTAAAACCTTTAATTAGATCAAGAATACAGGAAGTGGATTAACAATAAGGGTAGCTGTTTCTCCTTATCAGCTTCAAGTTCTCTGTCTTCTCGTTTTCTCAGACCATTGCTAATGTCTCAGACATGGTTCTCATGTACAACACCTAGTCATGATTTCACTCAACTGACATTTTCTTCCATTCCATAGAAAATTATTTTTAGATTCCGTAGATGTTTCTTCTCTGACACTAGGTCTGTTATTCTTCATATGAAATGCACTGAAATTCTGTTCGAAGATGTTAATGTAAATAGAATAAAAGACACAAGGGAGTTATAATATTTTATAAAAATCAAATTCTTGATACTTTATAGTCATGACTGATAGCAGACTACTGATGAATAATGATGGCCAGGGAAACCACACAGAACAACGCTGAAGAAATAATCCTAAGAAATAGGTGTTGTTTATATCTCTACGTAGTTAAAATGTACCTTAGGTACAGTTTCCCCCAGTCATAATTTCTAATTTGGCCCACACAATAAGAAACAAACCAACCACACTATTTAAGCCATGGCTGTCTGGTTCTCTGTGTGTCATGAATTAATATTCTTAATCCACTTACAAATAATGTTTTCACACCTCAAAGATATTATCATAACTGATCCTAGCTGTCATATGCATTAGTAAAGAATCCATACCTGTCCAACAGCCACAGTAAACGGCGAACTGAGTGCTGCCACAGCATTACATAGGGGAAGGAACACCGTATTGTCTCTACTGCCATATCCCTGCTGTGGGTACAGCCCCAGAGATGCCAATCTTCATGTGGGAAACTGGCACATTTAAGTGTACTCACCTATTTGGAGATTTTAAATAGCAAACCACTCTAATACTAACCAAATACTGGAGAGGGGGGAATTTTTGCAAACATATACATTTGCTATATTTCATCTATCGAGCTGTTGATTTCCAAATGAAAACAGGATACTATGAATTTAAGCTCCATTTTACCTGAATTTTGCAAAGCGCAGTGTATCTGTGTGGAATATCTGAATGTGACCACTTTGATACAATGCAGTAAGAGACCAAAAGCAGTACCTTAATAATGACATGCTTTAAACAAACTAGATCTTTCTATAACAAAGTTTGCCCTACCCTTACAAAAAGAAGCTACGGGTAACAGAAAGTTTGAAGTATACTATTGACTGATACCTTTTTAGCTCTCCCCAAGTGTTCAGTCTCTATGTGACTGACCTATGTGTTACCTTTGCTTGTAAGCTTTCGGATCTTTTAGTCTCAAGCATACAGATTACGTCTCATCCCACCCATCATTCTGGTAAGCTAGTACAAGATACGCCTGAGCAAAGACAGGGCAGAGCAAAAATGACATCTTCTTTGTTATTACATGAACAGTTCATTCAGAAGTAAAAATCTCTCTCCCTCCCAATTTCCAGTTTTTTCCTTCCAGTAAATCTTTCAAGAGTTACATGTTAACATTATCAAGTCACATGAATCTCTAGTGGTACTTGTGGAGGTACTGATAAGACTTCTGGTTCTGATAGAACGGCCTCATTTTATACAGACTTAAATCAGGAATGCATTTCTCCCAGTGCTTTTCATACTATTCCTGCTGTACCTCAGGCAAATTACATTATTTGCAAAAGTAACTCATAAAGTCATTTTCCCAGAAAACAATCAAAAAACTCTCCCTTCATCTCTCCATCTCTTCCATCTCTCTCTGCTTTTCTGATAAATAAAGCCATTTGCTGTACTGGCACCTTTGACAGATAACTTAGTAAATTTTTTTGGACATATTCCCTCTCTCTTAAGCATATAAGTTGCAAAACTGTTTTTCTGTAGACCCTATGTATCACTGAGACAGGTTCAACCATTCAGTAATCATGGAAAGACACCAACTGCCTTCAATCCCGGAACAAAAGCAACCTAGCCCAGCTGGAAACCTCAAAATGCATGACAAAAGTCACACAACGTTCACAAAGAGAAAAAAAAAATAAATAACCAAAGTTGAGCAGAATTTTCTCTAAATGGATAATAAAAACTGCATTATTGCTACACAACAAAGTCTCATCAAGCTTTAGAGGACCACATATATATTTTCCCTTAATGTACTAATTATACTATGTATTTTTTAAAATATTCTACATTGCCATCAAATTATAAACCTAACAATTATTTTAAAATAAAGCATAGTTATATATGCAATAATTTCCTCAATAGTATGTCTAATAATATAACTCACCTATTTCTAATAACAAGCAGTGATAAAGTGACAAGTAGTATTTTATCACTGGTATGGGTTAATGTACATTTCCGTTCTAAAGCAAGTATATATTTAAATTTTCTCCTACTCCGTAGCAGAAAATGGCAATGATCTTAATTTAACTTGGAAGTGAAACAAGAGCTAATTTAGCTACAAGAAAAGCAAGTCTGGTTATGTAAGCCTTGGGTTGAAATTTCACTGCAGAATAAACATTTGAAATGAAAATCGGCCAACTGTACTTGCCTTTTTCCTGGGCCTAGAAGCAATACAATTGTAGCTCATCCACTCAATCACTTCTATTTCCAGAGTTTTTTTTTCCAGAGGGGTGTTTAAATGAGATATCTAAATGTATTTTATGCCAAACAGTCCAAGTACATGCATTAACAGAATTGACTTTGGGTCTTATACCTAAGAATAATTACAGAAATCATTTTATCTGTCATGTGAAGGACCCAAAATAAAATAAGCTGTCACGAAGCATTGTGTCATGTCACCATACACATACACACATTTTATACTAGGAATATTGCAGTTGTTCACTTTATCTCCTGTAGGGACACAGTCTAAGGTGGCAGCTTTCCTCAGGGAATATGCTATTGTTAGATTTCCCATTAGGGCCTTTTCCATGGAAAGAGATTTCTCCTGTATCACTGACGAAGTTTCACTCTTCTTGAAACCATGCTGGGTTCAAACTAGAGGTGGTCTCATCAACTTGATTTTTAGAAGTGTAAGAGAGAAAGAGAGGTATTGTGGATGATGTGCCAGGAAGAAGAAATGTGATGTACATTTTCAAAATCTTGCTTACATAATCTGTATTTCAGAAGCCCTTGAGATTTGCATTGCTCTATTTACTTCATTGAACATTTCAGCTCTACTAATTCCCGCTCACATACCCACTGTCAGAATTTCACTGACAGCACTAGATTTCTGTGTCACAAGCAGGACTACAGCTCCTTTTTGAACTTGTGTGGCTTAGTCTCACTGTTTCCTGGAATTAATCCAAAGTATAAATACCAAATATCTGTTATACCTTTGTGTCTGATAGACAGTAATTTCTCCAAACAGAACATATATCTGTTTCAGCAAAAAAAAAAAGCATGAATAATACAAATAATAATAAAATGTCTCTGACAATAGGAAGAATCATCTTAGCAGTCCCACTTCACTCACAGGAAAATGAAAAGGTCATGACATGTCAGAAGACTGTATATGAACAAAGGCTTGGGAACTGCGTTCAACAGAAGACAAAATTGGTTTCAGGCAGTGTCTGTTCCTGAGGCCATGAAGCCATCAGGGGTGCTGGCATTGCTGGGGAGCTGGAGCGCCAGCTGCTCCTGCTTGTCACCGAGTGACTACTGGTACATTCCTAGGACAAAAAGTGGGCGGGACAGCAAGAAAAGAGGGGTTCCCTCTAAAAGTCCGTGAGATTTTTAGATTTTGCCATTTCAGAGAGGATGGCTATACTCATACAGAGCATACAAAATTCGGTCTTATTAAATTATTTCTGAATATTTTTAAATTATCCTTTTCAATTGAGTTTATATAAATACATACATCTGTATGTGTGTGTTTGTGTGTGGGTATACGTATAGAAAATATCAGCTCTCATCTAGCAGTTTGAAAAACTATCACGTAAAATATTTTTCATCAAAAAATTGCAGGCTAGCTATAATGCAACTATCCATTGTTGTGTAGCTACTGCAGTTTTATGTGTACCAAAAGAGCTTGAAAACCACTGCTGTAATTCTTCAGGAAAAAAATACATAGCGGTCTGTTTTTTCTCTGGCTTTAAATAGAATTAAAACTTCAAAAACTAGAAACAGGAAAAATGACAAAACAACAAAAAATGAAGGTTTAAAATATATCTCCCACCTACTAAAGCACAAAACACACCACCTTCCACACAATAAGTTAATCCAAGATGGGTAAAAGTTGTTTTCAAGCACTCAAATGTATCTAACCATTAACTTCTCCCTTGATCTCTTCAAAGTAACTCCCAAACAATATAGTTTTTGTTTTCGATTTTTTGCAAAGCCATTCTTCCCTTCACTTAGGAAAGCTGGAAAACCATATTACCAAACTATTACCAGTAACAAGCATGTCTTGCTTGACAGTCAGGATCAGAAAATTTATAATCTTTTCCTGTTATCTGTTAGTTCAACATCCCTACAGGAAGTTTAAGGAGCCAGTATTTGATTTCAAAATAAGCAGTTAAGACTGTATTCTGGGAAGTACTAAAAGACACTCTACATCCAAGTGATCTGTCTACAGTCTAAAATGAATACCAGGACAAGAAATTTTTCAGGCTCAGGACACCTTAAGATCTGGGAGCTGGTCCTCTGACAAGAAGAGGGACTTGTTTGTATTCTGTTACATTGTGACTTTTGGATTTCCCTTTGCCAAACCCTAGCTTGGTCTGGAAGTTCTTACAGTTCTCTGCTGCCTTTACTTTTTATATCAAGCCACAACCGAAGTCCTAAAGGAGGCAGCTGGCTTAGGCTACCTTCTGACACAGGGCAATTTCTGAAGAATAAATAAAAATAGTAACGTGTTTTGTTTCTCTTTATATAACAGAGAGTCACCTGTTTCACAAAACAGTCCTGAGTGTGGCTCATCTCTAATCCTGCATACTTTGTATTATGAAGTAATGACAGTTAAACTGCTATAGCTGGACTCCAGCCACTTCGACATTCAACATCAGAGATTCTGCACCTGATCTTCAGCAGAGGCCTCACCAAACAACACGGATGACACAGCTATAGGAGTGCTCAAATGTCAGAAGTGTATTACACTCTTATTAAAATCCTTAGTCCAGTTTTACAGATAGTTTGCAAATGAGAATATGACCTATAGAAGCCATGGGTCTGCCTTAAAGTATTTGCTTTTCTTATTGTAAAGTTTTGGAGTTTGTCCTAATTCAGATGCAACACAAAATACTCAGCCTTGTTCTTCCCAAGCATGGTCATGGTTCAGCATCTTCACCTTTCCCTATGCTTGCTCTTGCCCATACTAGAAAAGGAGCAGCTGGGCATCCAATTCATCTGAACTAACTTCAGTCATTTAAAATGCCAGGTTTCCCTCATAGGCCACTTGTCTAGGTTCAGTCTAGAGGCTAAGGAGAGATACAGGAGGGGATGAGACTCCTGGAATTCTGTATTTCTCTTCTTTAACTACAGAAGCAAAGTGATCAAGCAGCTTATACCAGACACTTCCTAGTACTTAATGGTCTGCTAACTGTTCTGAACTGTTCATTACCATACAGTTTACACAGAAGCCTCAGTAATTGCTGAGCTTCATGATGTTTACCGTTTCAAACCCACTCCTTGAACCAAGATACAGTCTGTGAATTCCTCCTGTCTCCCCAAACCTCTCCTGTGCCCAAAAAAACAGAAGTGCAGAAGAAACCTGTGTCTTTATTTCTTATCGTCCCATTCACTTCTTATAAAACTTGTCTCTAAAATAGACATAATACCAACTGCATTAAAGGAATGTACTGTGGCTTAATTGCAACATGCTCTGAAATCTCTAAAAGACACTGCAGAAAAGCAAAGGATGATTATTCTGCAATCTTTATACAGCAATATATTTTGAAAAATGACAAAGGCACGTGTTGATATATCCTAAAATAATATTTCCAAATCCCTTAGGGGAATTTCCACCACCGCCACCTCCCCCACCCCCCTGGTCGTCCCCGTCCGTCCGTCGTCCCGCCCCCCCCCCCCCCCCCCCCCGAGCAAATCTTTGTAATTTAGAAGAATCACAAATAATAACTGAACTACAAGCAAAGCTGAGATATATACGAACAGCTGCCTCTTTTCAAAGCTCTCTAGGTAGAGACCACATCAGTGTACAAATTTAAAGAGTATTTTTTAGTTTTCATTTCTAATCTTAATAAGAAAACCAAATATGTTCATTTTGTTGAAGTTTCAGGATTAACTTTATCTGCTTGCTACTATATTACAAGAAATAAAAGAAGTATAAGTCTTATTTTCAAAAGTCAACAACATCTCCCACTTTCCATTCTGGATATAGGGGGTTTTTGTTTATCTCCTGTAATACTTGACATAAACTTGGCAGTCACATGGCATAAACTGAGTTTATTATGCTACTTGAAAGCATTACAAAAAAGAAACAGAGTGGAATACTCTAAGCCATATACACACATGAATTGGAATAAGAAGAGATAACTTTGTTTTGCTAATTTGGAATTGACTCTCCTTTCAAAAGATATTCCTACAAAAGTTATCAGTTATCACATAGGAACTGCAATCAACCCAGATTCTAAGAATAGTGGTTTACATGAATAATTAATACATAATAATAATTAAAAGTAATAATAATTTATACGTAATTTTAATTACTACTGTAAACAAGTTTTCAGAGACTTCTTATAGCAAGGGGAAAGAATTAAAAAAAAAAAGTGGAGCGCAAACGGTTTGCCTGACATTGGTCTTATTCAAACTAAAGGAAGGAAAGTTTCAGGGGGAACCAAATAGCAATCCTTCAGTACCCACTAGGAGTTTATGGAAAAGACAGTGCCAGGCTCTTCAAAGTGGTGTATGGTGTGAGGATGAGTGACCACATTGACAACTTGAAAGAAGAAATGTTCAGAGTGGATCAAAGGAGAAGCTCTAACCACGAGGGCTGGCAGGCAGCGGAGCAGGTTGCCCAGGGAGGATGTGCAATCTCCACACTTGCAAGTTTTCGAGCCCCAACCAAATAAAGCCCTGAGCAGTCTGAAGTCATAGCTCACCCCGCTTTAAGCACAAGGCTGTGCAAGAAACCTCATGAGGTTGCTTCCAACCTAAATTATCCTATAAACCTACACTTACAACCAACAGAATACCTACAATACAGAAGAATCTAAAATGTTATTTCTGACATCAAGACAACAGATGGAACAAGCAATAACTATTATGCATCTCAGTCTCAACTTGTTATACCATAGTAACAACACCGACATAAGGCATGTGCTGAGGCAGTTGTCTAAACTTCAGCTCATTTAGATCTTGTTTAAGTTGGTTTTTAATGATTTCTCTTGGACAATTTCAGTGATTTCTCTTGGATTTCTCATGGATTGATTCTCATTTATTTGATAAATATAAATAACTTCCCATAATTAGACTTGACTATCTGTTGTAAGGCTTCTGGATAAAGAATATGTTATCAATGATCTTTTGGAAGATGTTCCTGTTCTTAGATCTCTCATTGATACTTTGTTTTCATACACAAATATTTCTAAAAAAAAAATAATTGTTCATCATTCATAATTGTTCCTTTCATCTAGACATCACAGAATCAGCAGCTTCCTCCACTGCTTGTTCAGGATGCATGAAAGACATTTTACAATATAGGTTTTAATCAAATTTTTCTCATGCTTTAAATGGATAGCATTATTATTTAAATAGTCAAACATTTTTCTATTCTGTATCCTTTTGTTTCCTTATTTAACCCTCAGTTGATAAATAATGAAGTTTCAAAATATTTTTATATACTTTGCTTTTCAGTTTTTCAGTTTTGATGTTAATATAGCAAGTCAATTGAACTAGGATGAACTGTAAAGGGCCTTCAATTGTAAACTAGTGGGGTTTAGCTGAAAAGGGTAAAGCTTTCATTTTCATTCTTAGATTCCAGAAGAGCAGAAATAAACTGAAAATTACTAAAATTCTTTTCAGTCATTCTGATATAAAATTAAAAATTTAATTACCAGAAAAATGTTTATCTAATGAAGTACAGTTGTAGTTTCACATCATTGGGTTATGAACACTGATAAATAATTTAAAAGATAAAAAATAAACACTGGAATTTATGCAAGTTGATATGAAAGCTGTGACACTCACTAACATCTGAGCTACATGAAAGTGTGTCAGCTGAGGATCTTCAGCCTGATCTGCTACACTGAAAAACAAACATAAACACAGGTTCTGAGGTGTAGCTTCAGTATCTTAGTTCTGTGATTGGAACTATTACGCATACAATTATTTTTCCCCATATCATGCTTATTGTATTTAATCTGTTTGAATTTAATATGGCACAATCTACAGTACCTGTGTCTACAGTTTCACTTCTACCGTGCAACAAACCGCATTTTACACAATGCATACATTTACTAAATTGCTATAAACCAGATGCCATTTTATTGAGTTCTAACATATTTGTATTCGATAGGAACAGCAAGTACATGCCACAGTGATCTTAATATAACAAGGCACTAATCAGTAAGTGACATTTGGAAAAGCACTGTGTTTTTAAAATTGGATTCATGGAAAGAAAAAAGTCAACTAAAAGCACCTCTCTGCTTAATTGGCTGTATTAATCCACCGACCTGTCACACAAAGAACACAACTGCCAGAAACACTCAGCGTTCACATTGCTGCTAAGATTAAAATCAAAGAGAGCGTCTCACCATTTTTTTTTGTAATAAAATACCATTAAATACACATACAGCATGTGAATAGAGAGTATTTATTGCTGAGGTTTTTTATTCCTCGTCTTCCCCTAGAAATGGTAATAGTTCATTACGCATTTCTCAACAGGAAAAAACATCTTCTTTCTTTCAAGGCCAAGGAACACCTGTTTAGTTCCAGGCCAAGATTTTCACAGTAAAATTTCTTTAGTTCTCAGCCACCAGTGGGCAAATAAAAAACACAGAATATCTAAAATTCAGTTTGTGTTTATTTTACATAGATTTAGAAGCTAATAAAATAAAACCCAGAAGCATTATTATTGGGAACTTTTAGGACTCTGGCTGTTCTGAATTGGAACGAAAATCCCAAATCTGACTGATAATTTCAGTCAAAATTATATGGACCATTTTTAGCTCCTGCAGCCCTTCAATATATGGAAATCAGGTTATCTCAGAAATATTTGGTTATTTTTCCTTTTAAATGCAAAATTATGTATACATCATTGTAGTGGGTAGGAAATCTAAAATATTTCTGTAAGTCTATTACATTGCCACACTTTTCAGTAAATTTCAATTGCAAAGACGCAATTAACACAAATACCTTCTTTCCCCTCAGGTAGATCATTTCTGCCAGGCTTCATTCACTGCTATTTTGCAGCAGATGATCAGATGTTAACTGTTGTATGACTTTCACAGAAAAATGTGTTCGTAACAGTTGTTCATCAGATTTAATCTGACTTTGCCCACTGTAATTTAATTGAATTTTCTCAATGAAAAGTTTTGCCCATATATGATAACTGTAGTTATACTTAAATTCTAATTCAACTAACAAACAGAAAGCTATGTAACATCTAATTTTTAATTAACATAAGCCTAAAAGCATAAAATAGTAGGTCAAAATCAGTTCTCGATTATACTGAGATAAATCCTGAATAATCAATAGGTTTCAATAGTCATACCAGGTTTCTTCTTATGTGAAGTAGTTGTGAGAGTAAATTTTTTTTCTGTATATCCATATTCCTTAGGATAAGCTGTTACTACAGCAGGTCTTATAAAAGCTTTCACAGCTGAAAATGACATGGAAGTGTCACAAACGAACCATTTGTGATGGATGAGCTGTCTCTATATGGCAAACCAGAAGGAGCTGAGTTCCCACACATAACAGCACTTATTCTCAAATGCTGAAGAAATGAGTTATTTAATGGCTAATCACCACATTAGAACAAGTTACACAGGAAAAAGCTTTGCTCTTTCAAGAAGTCTCTTCAGTTTAGTCCAACTGGCAGAGACACTGCTCTTTATTTTAATCTCAACTAAAACCATTTTTGGTTTTCTGTAGATTTTAATTTTCCAACATGCAAAATTCTGTATTCGTTGCCTTATAGAATCAATTACAAGAAAGCACAGGTTTGTAAGAGCTGATTAATAGATCTTAAGGATTCCCAACATCTTGGAAAACACAGCAGAAGTTTAGGATATTGGTGCATAGAAGCAATTTGGTATCTTTGAGAATGCAGCTTGGATACCAGCTAGAGAAAACACGAATCCTAGGGAATGGTAGTTTGGCTCCGAAGCTTTCCAGGCTGGCCACAACACAAAAGCTTCCCACTTCTCAGCCTACACTCACAAAAATCTCATTTAATTTTCAAGGCATGACTAAAATTATTGGCTATGCTGTAGCCAGTATAAAACAAAACCTGTGGTGTCAGCAAGAACATAATAATTCAGATATTTGCTTAAATGTTTTAATCCCTAACTTTTAGAATCATATTAAAATCATAATCATTATGAAAGAAAATGCATTTTCAAGCCTTTGTTTTATAAGAAGAGCTTTAAAATGTGAAGTCTAAAAGCTTAAAAAGCCCAGGGAGAACACCAACACCACCACCCACCCCCAAAAACAAAACAAACAAACCAAAACAACAATCCACACACAAAATGAAATTTGATGATCGCTTGGTGAAGTATTGGCCCCCTGAAAGAACTCAGAAACAAAACTCTAACACTGAATCATTTATGTAAAACAGACTTCATATTCAGAGATAGCTTAGCTGATCCAGTTAAGATCCTTTATTTGCCTTTACCCTGCAAAATTTGCCTTTTAATTCTCAGCTATTAAAATCAACATTGCATTCAATCTGGAATTTGGAGGCAATTAAATTTAACACAGTTGAAGTGTTAAATGGTGAAAATGGTAAAAGGTGAAAGTGAAGAACCAACAGCAAGGGAAATGAAACCATAAGAAATACTCAGATTTTTTAGCTACAACCCCATGTAGCTAAGGGGTTCCAGCTGTGCCCTCACAGAAGATATACTGATGATCTCACACGTATTGTCTCCATGCCACTTATATAAAATTTCAGATGTCTGCAGCCGCTAATTCAGCAAAAGACTTTTCTAATTTGGGCCAGAAGAGTTGCAGTATGACACTCCTGAGAAGTACTAGGCCTCTCTCCTTAAATACTCATTTTCTATGCCATAATAGTCTCAGAAATCACAGCAAAAAGTAACTTTTTGCACATCTATTTTCTGCTGTCCAGACTTTGAGCAAAAAAAATTTAAAATGCACTAACACTCACTATGCAATAGCAACCAAAAGAGATGACGCACCACTCTGTACGAGTCTGTAGAACTGAACTGACAAGAACCTGTAAAGCACAGTTACAGCTTGCTCCAGATGGTCAGAATTGGTACAGCTGAGAAAACTCTTCTGCTTCTCAGAAATCTTCAACATTATGAGATATACTACTCTAGATGCCTTTGAATATATTTTTATTATTATTATTCCTCACAACAATCAAATTTTAATTAAGGAAAAAGCATTTTCCTAGTTCAGATACTTTTTGCTTCTTTAAAAAGCTGATCGCATATGCTAAATGCAGTACTAAAAAGGAGGGAAAAAAAACCCCAGATCAGTACAGTCCAAAGTTTGTTTCAAACTTTCTTAGAAATTACCTTTTAGCAGTCTTGAGCAGAGCTATTAATTGTGAATTCAGTATTGCATTTGAGTTCCTTAGAACAGATTAAGCAACAGAACTGAATGAAGCAAGGCACAAGGAAAGATATCCACAACATAAGCCTCCCAGGCTTTTATGTTTAGATCAAGGGGTATTGATTTACAATTCTGTGGATGAAGACACTGGTGAAGAATCCAGGAAGGCTTGGAGTAAAGTGCTGATATCAGTGACAGATCTGATTTCGGCCACCAAATAAAAACAAGGCCAATGTCCTTGTCATAAACATGCCTTCCTTTTCCCAACTGACTTGTAACACTAGCAACTATGTTAATGTGAAAAAAGTAAAAAACAAAAACAAAACACAAATCACATGGAGAGAAGGAAAAAAAAGCAAAACATAAACCAAAATTTTATGTCCCACCACAATCACAAAATGAATGGAAGTGAAAAGCTGGAGGACCACAAGAAATAGAATAGCAAAAATGGGTGAAAGTAAGGTCTCCAAAGTATAGCATACAGGCTCTTATTCAAATCTAAACAAAAAACTATTGCTGCCTCAGCAATGAGGCAATGTTCAAAGAGGGGACAGAGGGACAACAAGTAGTAAAAAGTGTGCAGACCACATCTATGCTGGTTTTTGTTTGAGGGTGGGTAGTTATTTTTTTGATCTAACCATTTTTAATGTTAGTGTTCCTAAGTGTCATTTTACCAATAGAGAGAAAAAGCTTTTTGAAGTGCTTTTTTTTTATGTGACAGTATAACCTTTAATATGATTCATAAAGGTGCAAAATCCTCCTTTTTGTTAGTCCACTTATTTTCTGATTTTCTTCTTTAAACCTCATTTAGATAGCAACAAAGTCAATAATCCTAAACAAATTAATACTAAATAACAAAACAATATAAGATAGAACAAGTTTTACAGAGAGCTTCCATATGTTCAACCAATATTAGAAAAAGAACAAAACAAGCTTGAGGTCTCAGATTCCTGACTGAAAATATCAGGAGGAAATTAAGCACATCTTTCATGAAATCCATTTGTTTTTCTCTTTCAAAACAAAGCCAAAAAGCAGAAGAAAGAACAGTTCAGCAGCTACGATCTCCTAGTAGTAACATAATTCATGACTTATCAGCTTCCCTGCTATGTCGTACACTGCTCTCAGCAGCACCAGTCCCAGTATTCCTCATACCAAGGATTTTAATCTCTCCCATCACACTGGACAAGCTCTGCATCCCTCTGCTTCTTCCCTGGTCCACAGAGCTCCAGCTTACTCCTGTTCTGATCTCCTCAAGAGCAAAAGAGACTTTTGTTAGCTTCACAACAAATGGATGAATAGCACAGAAATTCTAGCTGCTTTTTCACTGGGGCCTGGACAGATGTTTGGGGCAGAACTGGGCCCAATTTCCATATGGAATAAAGTCATAAATGCAGCTCTGACCTAGCACTTCATCTCAAGTGATACAGTACAAAAGTTCAAGTTTTAGTCATCCCAGTTGTTCTGAGTTCTGTATTAGAAATATAAAAAATGGTATCAAGTTTTATTTCTTTTCACAATTGCTGCATTTTTTGAAACAGTTCCCCAAAACCTATCAGTTACCAAAAATGTCTGAGGTAAAATATGTAGAATTTCTTTATAACATTTCCTTC
Source organism: Nesoenas mayeri (assembly GCF_963082525.1). Classification (NCBI taxonomy): domain Eukaryota; kingdom Metazoa; phylum Chordata; class Aves; order Columbiformes; family Columbidae; genus Nesoenas; species Nesoenas mayeri. Next base: position 14,570,501 of record NC_137554.1, on the reverse strand, counting down.
AAAAATATTTTTTAAAAATGTATTTTGCTAAATACATACTTTTTCAATATATCTGCCCATGATTATGGAAATTATTCTAAATTTTATTCTTTTGTAATGTGGTAAAAATAAGTTGTCACAAGTAAATTTAATTTTTAAAAAGACAATGAAGTATTTTATGTAGGTATAAGCAGCATTTTACTCTTAAAGTCCAATTCTGTCTCAAACCTGAAGGCAAAATGTTGGGTGTTTTGTTTTCAAAGTAAAAGAGTAAACATGCCTATGAAAATCTCTGAAAGACTTGCAAGTTTCTTGAGTAATATTTAATCTACTTTTAAAACCATTTGTACCAAAAAATTTGAAGTGAACAATGCAGCAGTTGTTATTTTGCACTGGAAGTTGGCAGAACAAGGCAGGTAGCATAAAGCAGAACAGAAGAGCTGGGGGAAGTGACTGTTTACTAGCACTTCAATAACGATTTGTTCTCAGAAATGGTATTAATAAATAGAAATTAATTTCTATCTCCCTGAGTGCAATTCCCAAACTTAGGTGTCAAATTCTGCTCAAGAGAAGCTCCATGGTAACCAGAAGATCTTCAGCAGAATACTCTGTTTCTTCCCAAATCTAATATTAAAGAACACCGGGAGTACATATGATTAAACTTCAGAGTTCTTACATTATGGCATTTCAGTTGGATGCTCACAACCTAGTACAGTTTTTCTTATTCCTCCTAAACGTCAACAAAGAAAGCATTTTTTTCTTGTCATCACTGTCTCGGAAAAACAGTATGTTTTTAATCACAAAGTGGGTATGCTGACTTTGCTATATGAAAAGCAAGCCCTCAAAAAATCAAGTCTTCGTTGATAATTTTTTTTGGTAGGCCATAAAATGTTAGTAATTTTTTTTTTTTTCTGAAATGACAAAGAGTAACAAATGGATTGTTTGTTTATATTCAATTCATATAACCACATTTTCATTCCTTGTCCTCAGGAGTAATCTCTTTGTCATTTGGCTTCATGAAAAACGAATTCATTGTTAATAATAAATATAACCTGATCAACAACAGCTGGTAACACAGACATCATCAGCTTTTGTACCTTCTTATAAAAGGTTCTTTTTTCTCAGTGGCGCTGTTTCTTCAGCTTAAAAGAAAGCAGCAGCCATGCAGATAGTCTCTTGAGCAAACCTTTCACCAAATACTTCACTGAACCTAACAGAAATAATAATGCATAATTTCTCAAGCAACAATCCCCACCACCAGTTTAAACCTCAAAGTACATGAAATCATCTAGACAGCTATCAAAGGATGAAATGCAGTCCTGCCATACAGAGAACAACAAACTGCTCTGTAGTGATAAAAAGCCCAGAGGCAGGATATCTGAATCACTCATTAAATGCCAGGGCAACAGTGCTGCTTCAGTCATTTAGATGAACAACAGTTATTGGATCATGGCTGAGGACCCCATATAGTCTCCCCAGACAGCTCCGTCTGCACTGCATTTTTTCCTATATATAAAGCAGTCTTCCTCACCAAGCTATAGTGTCTCCTGCCCCTTCTACATCCAGCGAGCATAAAGATTTTTTTACCAAACTTCTGTCTCAAGGCAAAATCACTCTGTAGACATACCCTGGGCTAGGAGATAAAGAAATACAGAGAGCAATCTTAAGAAATAAACCTATAATAGATATTAAATGTATTGTAATATCTAGATGTTTAAAATTATTTTGTTCCTTACCCTACCTGAAACATTTTAGAAAATGAAAAAGCAAGAATGACAGGTCATGGGTAGGGCTCAGGAGCCTCCAGTTCCAGACCCTCACCATCCCTTACTTTCCCTCAGCTTCTTTTTGGCCTCGGAATGAATGCACAAGCTTAAACTGGAACAGTTTATCCATACATTAGCAAAAGAGGAAGGCAGAAAAAATGAGATCAATGTACAGATGAAAGGGACATCACCAAATAAATCAATCAAATCACAATATTGCAGTGACAACTATCCAGCAATATTTAGTATGTTGCTTTGTAAAAATGAATTACCATACTGTGAATTATTAAAATATTTCATTTAATCATTTAGACTACCTGAACAGTACTGCAGGATAGACTTCACAGTAAAGCAGAGCCCAGTCTGATTCACGTATAGACATAGGGAACAGAAATAATCCCCCTTTAGGGGAAAGGAGGGAGTGAACAGAAAAAGAAAAAACTGCAATCAATAGAAAAGGACCTTTTGTGTTAAAATACAATGTCTTAGGTAAATGCTAAGTCATTATTTTTCATTTATATGTTATTTTTCTTAACATGGAAGATAGTAGGCCTGGCTTAGAAAAAAAAATATGCTAACCAAATAGACATTTTTACCTAAGCACTTGTGTACAAGTGCAAAAGTCATATAAAGAAGTATTTCATTTTGTCTTTGGTTAATCCATTTATTCCAATAAATTTCGGTCATTTTTATAAACACAGTTACACTGCCCAGTGTTTTCATGGCACAGTTCCCCTCCAGAAAAATAAAAAATAAGAAACATGAGGGCTTTCAGTATATTTCCATTACTGTCTCCAGCAGGAAGTGAGAAATGGGATTAATCGGTATTTTTCATCAGAAGGTGTCATAGTGCTTTGCTGCACTTGTTTGAACAAGTGTTCGGCAACTATGCTATTAGAACAAGAATTGTTGAAATTTATCATGCTAACATTATAGATTAAAGATTATTCTTTTTGACAATGTTACACACACATAAAATGTCACTTGTGGTATCAAACACACCTATTTCACCTTGAAAAAAAAAAAAACATTGTTCAGAAAGGGACAATTTAAGAGAATCTTGATTTAAATACTTAGGGATGACTGAAGCTAAGAGAGCTATACAGTAAAATGTTACCATCTCCACAGAAACTGAATACTTTACCAACTACTATTTTGCATTTCCCTAAGGAACTTCTCATTAGAAACTCTTTGTCTTCATTGGACTTTCAGTTAGGATTTTTGGGTTTGCTGCTAAAAGAAAAGTTAATATACTTTATATATTACAATTGTATTTAAACAGTATCATAATTCTTAAATGTACCTATTTATTTCAACTACTTAGTACAATGACACAGAAGTTTCAGCTCAGCATGATTAACAAACAAAAAAAAATAGAGAACAAAGTACAACCACAATCAACATTGTCTTACAGCCACTGTAACTAAATTTATAACTATTTTGTATATTAGAATTATACAAAGAAAGACAAAAGGTTGGAAGGTGCTGCAGAAAATACTGAAAAAGACACATGGAATACTGATCACTTACTTCATGGCAGGATAACAATAGCACCCCTAAAATATTTAAATATACCAGTATCTATTGTGGAAAAGAGAAAAGCATCCACAAATAGGATTGGCATTGAAGTGACAAAGGAAAATGTAAAACAGAATAATTCATGCAAAGAATCTGTATTTGCCTAAAGCATAATCTTTTCAAACTGTATTGACACATGCGAAGGGAGAAAAGAATTCACGCAAGAACAGGACAAAATTAGACACAGTTTGGAGACAATTCCATCACTAATATTAACGACATTTTATCCAGTGCCTAGCAGAAAAACTAGTAATCACATGTGAAACTGTTTGAAAAATATATCCTCCTGTGTAGAGCAGAATGTAAAGCATTTCTGCAACGGCCTTCTGAAACAGCTCACTGACAGAAGCCTGCTGTGACATTAGTGACTGAAATATTAAATTTTGCAACTATATTTCATCAATAATAATTTTGAAGACTAAAACCTATGTTTACAGTATTTGTTTATGCAATGGGTCCCATTTTCTACAGCAACACAAACTCACTGAAATACAGGCCAAAATGCTAGTAAATTAATTGGACCATGCAGCCTTGAAAAACATTTGCAGATGTCAATCGTCAGTATGTGCTTGTAAATATGGCTTGTAGGAAAGCTCCCATAAAGACTGCCACATTATGCAGATCACATTAAATAATTTCTTGTTTAAGCTACAAATCTAATGCTTAAATTACCTATAACCCATTAGCCTGAATAATCTCACAGGAATGGTAATTACAGATACAAAGTCCTTCATCTCAATTAGACCGAATATACAAACAGTAAGTAGTGAATAACTCTCTATAAACAAAAACCCGCTACCATTAAAGAGATCAAGATTTGTTGTTGTTACTTACACATTGGGGCAAACAAATAATTACAAAAATGAAAATTAATCCAATCACAATTCAGCAGCATGCAAAGTCTGAATGTTTAACTTGTAATGGGTCTGCAGGGCAGCCATAGTGATGGGATGAGAAATAGATCTGAATATCTCCAGAAATCATAAACTGTTCTAGATTTTGCTCAAGAAAGTTTAAGTAATTAAGAGATCAGCACATACTTTGGGAAGAGGAACTAGCTTTCACCTGGCTATAGGGCTGCACAGGCACACAACCACTTTCTCATCACACAGCCCTCATCTGCACTGATAAACCTACTCCTGATTTGAACCACACAACATCCCACTAGGGCTGTAAAGGAATGTTGAGTCACCTTCACTGCACAGATAATGAAATTAACTACATCCCAGAATAATCTCATATGTGCTGCAAAGTGATACTAAAAATAAAAAATTGGAGGATCATTCCCCTTTTAATAGCAAATTAATCAAGCTTTCTAAACAAATATTTTAGTACAAGTAGTGCGTATCTCACTTAAAAAGAGATCAGGAACAGAGGTCTCCTACATGAATGTGCACTCTACAGGGGGCTCAGTAGAACTTTGAAACAAATATTTGTCATTACCTTGAAAAAAATTTAGCAAGAGATCATCTTCTTTTGGAGTAAAAAGCCAAGAGTCTTCATCTGCAGATGCTGCAATGCTTATTTGCATTAACATGACTCCAGTGAAGTAGAAAAGTTTCTAACCAATAATAAACAGGAGAGTTGCTAGTAGATGAATGAAGTTAATTAAACACAGTACCAAGGTGCTCTGAGACCTAGTTAGCATACAAGGAAGGAAAACAGTAATCAACATCATTTCCCTCCATTTCCAATTTTCTGATTGAAAATAAACTCTTCATTTGCAAACCCACTCTTCTGTTTTATGGTCATGACACTCTTCTTCCTCCAAAAGCTTATTATGCTTAAAACAAAATTCAGAAGAAGATAGAAAACATTTGTCGTTCAGCAGTTTGTAACCAAGGAGCTCCGGCAAGATGGGTTTCCCTTAGCTATAGCTACACAAAGCCATGTAAGAAGCTATCTATGAAATACATAAAAAGAAATTTTCTCACCTAATCCCAAAATGATTTCCGACCTTGCATGCAGTCTGAACTGATAGAAAGTAATGACTCATGATAAAACAATGAAGGCCCAATGATGGATTTTTCAAAAGAAACATCAAATATCATTCCACTCCTTAATTGTGAAGTAAGAGCAGAACAATGTATTTTAGCACTGTGTCCTGTTAGCAAAGGTTATTTTCCAAGTAGCCACACTTATATTTCTCCCGTGAGGAAAATAATCTAATAGCTCATCACTGAATTCTTATTTTTATTTTTAAATACCCCACTTTTCTATTTGAGGAACTTAACCCACAAGCTGAAACGTGTGTTTGTATTCTCCTTTCTTTTTTCTTAGTAACAGGTGAGAGAATTCTCAGTTAAATAGGTCTTTTTCCAGTTCATCAGTAAAGTTACTAATCATGAGTAAAGCTAGGATCTGATTTTCTACTACAGTGTGTATATAAACCTCCTGCCGATGTGAGCAGAAGATCTGTGTGTGCAAGGGTTCCTGGAACACCCAGAATACACAAACTTCTTAAAGTACTGAAGACTAATTCTTTGCATGCCTTATAACACAAATCATCTCTGTTATTCACAGTATCACTCAAAACATAAGGAAGTGTGTGCACCCTGGGCAAAGTAGGGGTGTATGAGCAAGTGCACATAATAGGAGAAAAAAAATGAAATAAAATTATTTATGTTGTTAAACAAAGCCAAGTTTACAGACAAGATCTTTGCACCAGATATAGTTACATATGAAGTGCCCTGCACCAAATGATAATCACAGCAAACAAAGGCCCCACCATCAGAAAAAGTTTGATAATTAGAAAAAAATATACCAATGTGTGCACACAAGAAAGGGGCCGTGTTTTTATGCTACTGATTTATAAAAAAAATCCTGCTTAATATTTGTACTATTGCACATTCCTGGATTTAGTTTCCATTCTTATTTTTTAAGTATCAATCCTTTCTTTTGCTTTCTACTGAACAGAATGCCACTGGATTCTCTATTTTAGTAGGTTCAACAACATATTCTATAACTTATACTTAATTAAATTATCATCAATGACTTTCCTGAATGCTCTCTATCCTTAAAGTTTTTCTTTTTGCCTGCATTTTAATGCAAGATTTTTTCTTCCCATAACTTCAACTCCAGGCTTTATTCTGCAGTTAGGTAACGTTTTCTCTTTCATGCCTTTTTGAAAACAAAAAACTTCTTCCTAATGTCGGTGCATTATAACCTTTAGGCAAGAGTATTGTCAAGTTGACATATAAAATTCCCCTAAGTGTCTTTCAAGAGCTTTGAATGTCTTTCTGTTACGACAGTCTGAAACCATGGCTTTGAGAAAAAAAATGTTATTAGTTCAAACAATCCAAATGCCTGTATTACCATTTGCTTCTGGTTATCATTTATATTTGATTCCCTAAATATATGTTTTAATCTTGGTACTAAATAGAAAGATGTAATGATTTGATTTTTAGTAACATATGATGTACGCATTTCTACTCCATTGCAGATTTAAAAACTACTAAAAAATGTAACTTGATAAGATGCAAGGCATGGGGATACAAAACTATCACATGTATTGCTGCAATGTCACATTAATTTTCCATTCTGTAGTGAGTGAGCTTTACATAATCCTAGATCTATTTCACTCAGCAAAGATTAAAGAGAGGAAAATAATCCTCTATGAAATGTTTGAGCTTAAGTGTGAAGAAGAATGTACATCAATGTCAGCATTATTTTTTCCAAGACAAATCTTCCAGCAATCACAACTGAAACTTTCAAAGTACCACTATAAAGTATGTATATACAATGGGTATTCCTGTAGATGTCCACGTGTTTGGGACACAGTCGTCTTCTGAAGTCCAAGAGCATCCTGGAACAATCTTTGCAGTGTTGTCACTCCCAAAGGGAACTGGTGACAGCTTCAGTTTCTTGCAGCTGAGATTGATTGCCAGGAGAATTTACAAAACACAATCCAGGCAAGTGAGTTAGAGTCTCAAGTTAAAAGTATGAACTTCCTGACTCCTGCACTTTCTCAAAGGAAAAAATGATCACCCCCAAAAGACCATGAGCAGGAGCCTCATTTAAAATATTCTGATTCATACTCTGGAGAAGTGTATTTGTCTCTATCAGTTCTCACAAAAAGGACCTTATGGGCTGTCCTTACTGCATTTTGGGACATAAAGAATACTACCTTAAGTTCTGTGGTGTAGTAATCCCTGCACCACTAGTACTGAACAACATGGCACATTATGTAAAGGCTGCTGGTAAAGTTTTCTTCATTAAAAGAAAAAAAAAAAAAAGCCGTATAAATAACTTCATATTACATAAAACTCTTACTCCGCAATTTATCCCCTCTCCTGACTTCCCTCATCACTCTCTTGAACAGTAACAAATAGAAGTAAGATGCTATTCAGTCTGGTCTTGCATTAGGCTGGATTAACTTGATTCAGAAAAAGTCAGTTTATTAGTATCCCTGTGGCATCTCCCAAGTTAACACTCTCCTATGGACAACCAAAGTACCCCAAACTTTCTTCTTCTTAATGACTACTAGTTACAAGTTTCCTTTCACATTTGCCAGAGGGCAGGAGGCTGACCAAATAGTTCACTGATGCTGATAGCTCTCCACATCTGCAGTCATTTTTATGGCTTTTGTCATGAGATCTGGGACACAGAGAATATGAAAGGAAGTCAGGTATTGAAGAACTAGCTGCACAAGCTAAAGCCACAATGAAAGATTCTAGCAGGAAAAATAATTACTCAATAAGTCTCCTTGGACCTATTCTAGGATAATTTCAGTAAGATAACTGGAAAAATTGAATCACCTTTCCTTATCAGTGTCTCACAGTCATATATAAACCTGATGAAATCTACGCTGCAGCCTGTGCCTGCTCTACAGAAATGACTAGCAGGTGTGAAAAAATTTGTTTCAAATACTGAATAATAATAGTTATTTTTAAGCAAAAGACACCAAGAGACATAAAATGTATACCAGAGCAGCAACCATATCTTTTTTAAAAAATTTATTTCCATAAGGCTCCATTAAGTATCTTCTCCCAATTTTGTTCTGTTTTATTTCCAGAATTCAATTTCCATAACTATTTGTACAACCTAAATTCATCTGTTAAAAGATTTGTACAGCCTCTTTCATCATATTGCTAACGCATTCCGGTACTGACTGATACCATCTCTTTCTACTACATTCGGGTTCTCCATACAATGAAGAGCATTAACATAAAGCAGGCATACTCATTTTCATATCATCGATGATAAGCTGGGTTTTAAACAAGCAATTATACAGGTTTACAGTTGGTAATTTCAATGACCCCACTGGAATTTTCTCTCTTTCCAACCGGTATTTGAGAAAAGAGAATTAGTCCTTTACTGATATGTTTAGAACTTTATGCTCTGGGTCAACATGTGATTTTACAAAAAAAATTAATTTCCTTTCTACTTTTCCTTTTTAGATGAAGTACCTCACTAGCATTGCCAAAGTCCACATTAATCTTGAGCCCTCTGTTAAGAGGACAAGTCCCTTTCTTTCATTCTCTGCTGAGAGTTCCATGTCTATTGAATCAAGGAACTACATTTTATGACAGAAGCAATCAATTAACTAACTATAATTTGTTGTTTCCCCATAAAACAAATCCAAGTACACAGAACCACAGACAGCATGTACACTGTCATGTTCCACTGTGAAAATAAACAAAAATAGAGACCGTGTTTCCAAATGTTCTGTACATTTCCTGGTAAGGTTTTCCCACTCGGTTATAACTATTTAATGTGATGAGTTACAAGGTCAACTAAAATCATACCCAGTCACTCCAACAATCTATAAAAAAGAAAGATTTAGGAACGCACACAGAGGGTACAGAGACAGAGTCAACTCAAGTGCATGTCTGTATAGACTGGAAAGAAGAGAGGAAAAAAAAGTCTGCTACATTCCTGATGCTAATATTTAGGAAAGCTACAATATCCTACAGCCTTCCAAGAAAAATGTCTTCTCAACCTTTCAGGCATATAGCTACATATACAAGTCTTGAAAATTTATCTGACCTACAGGAAATCTCAGCTAAATAAAAGGCAACAACAGCACTCCTTCAAAATACTTATTTGCAATAGGAGGGTAGAGCACTTTCAATAAATATATTCTCCTAACTACAAATCTTATAATTTTTTTCCTTTTATCTGTGTGAAATATTCAGAAAAATACTCTAAAATGTTTAAATATAATTATAATAGGAGATTCAATATGACTACACATTATTGAATTACTGTAGATTTCCCAAACCAAAACTTCCTTTGTCTTTATTAGCAGATATGAGCTTCAAAATCTGACATTTTTGTTACGCGTTTTGATTTACATACTTCATTTTGTTACTGTATATATGTTAAAAGACGATACAAAATGTGAATACAGTAATCCCATGTATTGTCAGAAAACACCCATGGGTAATGGCAAATTCACACCACATTCTTTGAAAGCTTCCTTAATAGTTACAGGGTATTTAAGTCTGACTTATTAACTATCACTTCTCACCCCTGAAGTTCTCTTTCTGACCAGACTTCTATACCGTGCTAATTAGAATTAAGAACCTGACTGTAACATTGCCATATTTTTTGAGATGGTCTTTATTTTGGCCATTTTTTACACAGAATTTCAAGTTTCAGCCAAACTTACGCTATTAATTCTTCCTAGTAGCAGAAACTTGTTTCATGTTAGGCAAATAACTGGACACTCCTGCATAATCTGTTCAAAAATAAGTTTACTAACAATGTATACAAAAGGTTTTATTAATGAGAATAGGTCAAGCACAACCAGTATAAACCTGTAAATCTAATCTAGTTATGCACTGAACAGCAGATGTACAATTTTTTTTCTTTCGGAATAGACATATTTTTCTCATCTGCTCTGTCACTGGTTTTCCTTGATCTGCTGGATCAAGGCAGTATGCCAGAGCATCTACTAGCCTCAGGTTCAGTGGATATTCCAGACTTCTCCATTTGCACTATTCAGATTACATCAGACAGTCCCCAACATTGTCCAGCTCCTCCAGAATATTTATGATGTCGCCTCTGACAAGTTATAAAGATTTACTAGTACTGTAAAAACAGATGGTACGTGTGCCAGTCCAGATAAACCATTTTGGAGTAACCTTGCCAAGTAGCAAACCCAAAGGTATTCCATGGGTTCCTATCAGTGTCAAAAGCACAAGGTTTTATTTTGGAAGGTCTTTGAAAAGAGGAGCTATGATCAAAATGTGTGGTACACCATTTTTTGCATTCAAACACTCCATATGAGATCTTAAATAATTTCTTTCATCCGTCCTTTCTTTATGCACTTTTTACAAACACTTAGACAATCAAGTTTCACCCTTACAGAGGTGCACAGAATAGCAATTGCAAATACATCTATGAAAATACTCAAAAGAAATTCAATGCAAACTCCCCTCTGCATGAAAGATGACAACATGGTCAAAGAGTTGGGGACCAGAAGGAAAAACATGAAGGGTTTTATTTTTTTCATTTCTTACTTGCATTCTTGCTACAGTAACTGAACTAACTCAGTAGTTGTATAGAATATTTTAAAATTAACCCAGATAATTCAAATTATACTAAAATAATTTTATTTTAAAAAAACCCTATATTTACAAAGCAATAATCCAAGCCCTATCCAACTATTCAAACAGTAATAAGCTCAAGAAACATTAAATATAATTATTATTTCATTTATCCAAAATCACATTAAATAATGTTAATTCAATATTTTTCTTTGTTTGCTTTTTTGCACTATAGCAGTCCTAATAAAATGCACAGACCAGACCTGTCCATAAAGCCAGCAGGAAAACTCCCAGTGAATGAAGAGGAGGAAAGATCATACCCCTGCCAGGGTAAAATTATAGAGAAAGGAAAGAAAAATGTAAAGATTAAATTTACTTAACAGTCAGAACCAGTCTAAGCGGCAAGCAGTATTTTATCTGTGATTTCACCTCTATGAAAGAGTTGCAGAATAAAACAATGATGACATTTAAATCCAGCTCTAGATTCAGATATTCATCAAGGTGCAGATCACAGAAAACTATCTTGGACATGTAACAGAACAAGTAAAATACAAGTAGTAAGAAGACACTGTAACTGTGCTATTCTGAACCGTGATTAACTTTTAACAAAATAAAATGTATAGTACTCAAATTTTGCTGATGGAGCAACATCAGAGGGCTTGCAGGCATACTTGACATGAGCAGCAGGAAATAATTCATTCAGAGTTGTAGTTTCTAGACACTGGGCACTACTTCTGTTATAGCTATAGTCACTGACCAGTCGCAGCCCAACAGAACTCAGAGAAACGAAACTGAATTTCAAACATCTGGTATCAAGTTTTGTTTGAGTTTAAACACAAATAATACCACAATCTCCAGGAGACTGTTACCACTGTTACGTAATTTTACTTCTAAAGAACAGGTTTTTGAAACACACTGGATAACAACAAACAGGATATTAATTCTAAATATATTTTTCTGGCAATGATTCTATGATAAGGCTTACTGGAACTGCGTCCATCTTTTGCTGTTCAGCAAAAATTCAAAAGGAGGCTTAGCTCCAAAATTACTATTAACTTCCATTGAAAACAGAGCAAAGATATTAAATCTATCTTCTAAATATGGCTTGACTGCAAAACAGAAACTTTAATTCTTCTTAGTCAAGACCTATGAAACCAGAAAAAAAAAAAAAATCCAAGTTACACCATGAGTCAAATTAATTCCTAGTGCAGTTTTTTAAGACTACGGAATAACAATAAAAACCTAGAGTGAAATTTTAGACAAGCTTATAGTAATGAAGTTGTTGTACATTAAGCTATGGTTTTAACTGAACTCCTACCGAGTGGTGATATGCCCCTTCAAAGAGAAAGAGGTCTATTAATGGGAACGTGAAGTCATTTACAAGCTCAAAACACGAAAGAATTGTGCTTTGCATGAGGAACTGCTGAAAGTCCACTTATGAAGGAATGACATGGTTTTTGTAATTGATAACACACAAAATACCAGAGTAAGGATAAAGGCCAATGGACAAGTTTATCCCTGGGACATTCCATCATGCCCAGAGATGCACTTCTAATTCAAGATTTTTATGTGCATGACAGACTATGAACCTAAGCCAGCAACCTGAACCAGATGTGAATGTGGGAGTGAGTCCTTCTTGGACTGGAAAAACAGTTTAGCAGTTCTACACTCTCTTTGCTTTTAGCAGAATAACCTGAAAGACTGAAATGACTTTAATGTTCTTTAAATTGCAGAGCATTACAGCAGAGGTGCCCTAGTACTTTTTTCTTCCACTAACCTTGACATACACTCTTTGAGTTCAAAGCTTGATTAGAGAAACACATTAAAGATATGTGTATTGTAAATGTAACACAGAAGGAGCCCCATTTGGATTTTTCTTGGTAGCAATACATATTGAAAAGTGCATACATTTAATGTGAAATATTATATTGACATGCCATAGAAATACCTGCAGAACATGTCGATATAGCACTTGCAAAAATAAGTATGGATTTTTTTTTCTACTGAATAATGAAGAAGTCAGTAAAGCTCTTATAAATTGCTGAATATAAATCAGTGCTGCCTGAGGCCACAATAGCTTAAATCTCTTCCTTTCAAATAGAATTTTTTTTCCCTTCTTCCTCCCCAACTTTGAGCGTATATAATATATGTCAAAGAACACATCTTGAAATTATCATTTTTGTCAGTGGTACTGCATAAGGAAGAGATGTAGTACCTGCTGCAGTAAACTTTTTCACCTCATTTAAGCAGATGAGAGTCTGGGTATCATTTTAATCATACATGTACTGCAGCAAAGGAGGGCAATGAGTAAGGTCCTCAAGTGGAGCATATTAGCTTAGTAACCACTAAAATTTGTTATCTACATTTATTATCACCTATGCTGGTTTGTTCTTTAGCAGTCTGAGAACATATATTTTAGTCACATATTAGTGGTCTGACAATGCAAAATTTAGAGGAAAAGAAAAAACAGTTGCATAGTCTTTAAATACATTTCCTATATTTATAAAAGAAGTATTCCAATGGAGTAAAAATGTTAATGTAAAAAAGGAATAAAGGTGACTAAACTGTGAAGCTGGAATGTTCTCAGGCCATCATCCCTTGCTTATGAAGCGAGGAAAGGAAAAAACAACTTATTGCCACCATCCAACAACTCAGTGGGAATTTGGCGCAGTCTGACCAAAATGTTAATTGAATACAGGTTACATTCATCAAAGAAACACTACCGTGGTCCATTTACTAAGCTTCCAGTCTTCTGCAGAAAGACTAATAATGACTTGACAAGCTCACAGAAGCAGCCCCACAATTCTCCAAATTAACATTAAAAAGTAGTCTCAAATAACTGAGGTAAACTTGCAAAAAGATGCTTCAGCCTACATGAGATAAGTGACCAATGTACTGAGGCTTCTGTTTTGTTTTTCCTCGAATATGCTTACTATTGCTGGCACTGCCTTTGCACCCACAACATTCTTCCCTGACACTGTCCTGAGTCACAATAAAGATGGCACTTTGTCTTTGAATCTCAGGACACTTGCACCCCTACATAAAGGAGCAATTGATTCCACTCTCACCAAGCACTACAAAGCTGTACTCATGTTCCCTAACTAGATCAGAAGGGAACAGTAGGAAAGTCATGAGAGAAACTCAGCAGTGGATACCGTCACGTTTGTATAAGGTTCAGCAGAGAGAATGAGCCACGAACAGTGTGCAGAGCTCACTGATTTTGTGCTGACCATTTCACTTCAGTGCTGACATATGAAAATTGAAGTAGTCTGATATTTGCTATGCTTATTTCCAATAACTGAGTAGGTGAAAAAAACTCTGTAAAGCAAAGTAAAGCTTCCCTTACTTTCTGAATGCATCTGGAAGAAAAAAGTTACTCTGCGATCCCATTGGTGTAATTTTTTCCCTACCGTGACACAGATTTTTAAGCATCCTTGGTCTCTGACAGTCTCTGACCTACAAACTTCAAGCACAGCAAAATGTATATTTTTTCTTGATAGTTTCTGGGAATTAACAGCCACACTATTAAAAGTTATTATGTATAAAAGTCATTCATGTCTCATGCTTGGGAAAATAAGAAAGTCTAATCATTTTTTTTGAGCAGATACCACTGATCAGGCAGATAGTAAAAGAATGTCCTCAAAAACGCCTAAGGCAAAAAAAAAAGGTTGACACTTAAAAGACTCTAGTAATAATAAAATTGGTATGTCTCTATCTAGACACTGTATTCACAGCTTGTATCTAGGGATCTGCTTATCACTGAAACAAAGCAACAATACTTCCCAAAGCATTGATACATGAATAAAATAAGTAAAAACAAATATCCAATAACTACTGCAAAATAATACCATGGAAAAATCAACAAGGTAGTAATATGTCCAAGAATATTTGTGCATCTATTTGTATACATAAACCCAAACCAATACTTTTCTAAATATTCATAACTAAGAGTTACACTCTGTGAGTAATTTATTTTTCTGGGGAATAACGATACTGATTAAAAACAAACAAACAAAACAAAAAAAAAATAACCCCACAAAGCTTCTCCTGCAAATTACAAAAGAAGAAGAAAAATTAGGAAATAAAATATTTCAGGTTGAACGAACTATTTTATTCACAGAATCACAGAATGTCAGGGACTGGAAGGGACCTCAAAAGATCATCCCGTCCAATCCCCCTGCCAGAGCAGGAACACCCAGATGAGGTTATACAGGAATGTGTCCAGGCAAGTTTTGAATGTCTCTAGAGTACGAGACTCTGCAACTCCCTGGGCAGCCCGTTCCAGCGTTCTGTTACCCTCACTGAGAAGAAGTTTCTTCTCAAATTTAAGTGGAACCTTCTGTGTTCCAGTTTGAACCCATTACCCCTTGTCCTACCATTGGCTGTCACCGAGAAGAGCCTGGCTCCATCCTCGTGACACTCACCCTTTATATATCTGTAAACATTCATGAGCTCACCCCTCAGTCTCCTCCAAGCTAAAGAGACCCAGCGCCCTCAGCCTTTCCTCATAAGGGAGATGCTCCACTCCCTTAATCATCTTTGTTGCCCTGCGTTGGACTCTCTCCAGCAGTTCCCTGTCCTTGTTGAACTGAGGGGCCCAGCACTGGACACAGTATTCCAGGTGTGGTCTCACCAGGGCAGAGTAGAGGGGAAGGAGAACCTCTCTGGACCTACTAACTACACCCCTTCTAATACACTCCAGGATGCCATTGGCCCTCTTGGCCACAGGGGCACAGTGCTGGCTCATGGTCATCCTGCTGTCCACCAGGACCTCCAGGTCCCTTTCCCCTACGCTGCTCTCTAATAGGTCATTCCCCAACTTATACTGGAACCTGGGGTTGTTCCTACCCAGATGCAATACTCTACACTTTCCCTTGTTATATTTAATTAATTTTTTCCCCACCCAACTCTCCAGCCTGTCCAGCTCTTGCTGGATGGCGGCACAGCCTTCTGGCATGTCAGCCACTCCTCCCAGCTTGGTGTCATCAGCAGACTTGCTGATAGTACACTCTATTCCCTCATCCAAATCGTTAGTGAATATATCGAATAACATAGGCCCCAGTACTGAACCTTGAGGCACTCCACTAGATACAGGCCTCTAACTGGACTCTGCCACATTGACCACAACTCACTGGCTTCTTCCCTTCAGCCAGTTGGCAGCCCACCTCACTTCCCAGTCATCCAGACCACACTCCCTCAGTTTAGCTATAAGGATGCTGTGGGAAACTGTGTCAAATGCCTTACTCAAGTCAAGGTAGACCACATCCACCTCCCTGCCATCATCTATCCATCTCATTATGTCCTCATTAAAGTCAATGAGGTTGGTCAAGCACGACTTCCCCTTGGTGAAGCCATGCTGACTGCCTCTAATGACCCTCTTATCCTTGATATGCCTTGAGATGGCACCAAGGATAAGTTGTTCCATCAGTTTCCCAGGGATGGAGGTGAGGCTGACCAGTCTATAGTTACCTGGGTCCTCCTTCCTGCCCTTTTTGAAGACTGGAGTGACATTTGCTTTCCTCCAGTTCTCAGGCACCTCTCCCATTTCCCAACACTTGGCAAAGATGATGGAGAGTGGTCCAGCAATGACCTCAGCCAGCTCCCTCAGCACCCGTGGGTGCATCCCATCCAGACCCATGGATTTATGGATGTCCAAATTGGCTAACTGCTCCCTAAACCCAGTCCACATCAACTGAGGCAAACTCCTCCATTGTCCTGCCTTCCTCTGGGGCGTCAGTGGTACAGGGCTCCTCAGGACAGCCTCCGGCAGAGCAGAAAGAGACAAAGAAGGCATTCAGTAACTCTGCCTTCTCTGTATCTTCTCTCACCAGGGCACCCACCTCGTTCACTCGTGGGCCTACATTGCCTCTGGTGTTAGTTTTATCTGCCACGTATTTGAAAAAGCTCTGTTTTCCTTGACCCTTCTCACCAAGTTTAATTCTAAGGAGGCCTCAGCTTTCCTAGTTGCCTCCCTACATCCTCTGACAACAGCTTATATTCTTTGCAAGTGGCCAAGGTAAGTGACTTTCTTCAGAAAGTGATCTCTGGGAGAAAAAAATAAAACCTTTTTTTTTTTACTTTCCATTGTCACTCCAGCTGTATTTTAGCCACAGCTTTTCAGTCAACTTGATGCAAAAATCATAATCATGCATACCATTTCAGGATAAAAAGGTTTTAACTCAAAATTTTATCTGCTCCTACTGAAAATTCAGTAGCATTTGCACCAAAACTGCATTATCTGACTAGCTTTACTAACTTCAAGGACAGTTGGCAAGAGTTTGGGTTGCTCCTGTGTGCCAGGAAAGACCTGAGCAAGGAGACTGCACTGTATTTCTTGCAGAGTGTTACATATGTCCAGGAATTTCAAAGTGCTGCATAAACATCCATAAATTAAACCTCAGTAGGTCACTCTAGTGAGAATTCCAGTGTTTTCTCATTTGTGAACTAAGACGTTAAATAGCCCTATTCCCTTGATGCCATTGAGATTTCTGTTGTATTAAAAAAACACAAGTCCTGTCTCCTCAGCTACAAAAATGTATGGAATTGATCCAGCAAGTAGTTGTGAAATGACCAAGGACACGTAAGAAAACTTGGGTGTGGAAAATCATGCCTAGCATTCAGCAGGGCGAGTAAACTTACATGCCTGATTTGCACAGAGACAGCAGTTATGCCGCAGGGCAGCCAGGGGATGGTAAGGTCGTGCTGGTTTAGGTACAAGCCAGTGAACACACATGAAGTTTAGAGTCCCCTTGTCATCTTACTCCTTTTGCCTCCCTGCAGTATTGCTTTGTCCAAGTGTTTGGAGAGCTGACCTTAACAGAAAGGATGAGCTGAGGCTGTCACATGGATTAGCCATAGAGACAGAAATCCTTTTCTGACAGATCTGAAAAAAAGCTCTTGCTGCTCCAGCACAAAATGTCATAATGAATGCAGGGCACAGCTCTCCCACCAGACCACCAGTCTATTCCTCCTGCTTTCTTTGACCTGTTTAGCAAATCCCCTGCTTGCAGTTCAGCATACTTGCTCCCCCCACAACACATTTCATTGCAAGATCAAGTTCACTGACTGTCAGGGTATCTGTTTCTTCTTACGCTGCATCCCTCTGAACCTGAAGTGAAGTCATGCTTAAAATCAAGTTGATAACATCCTAATCACACTGATAGCATGAAATGTGAAAGTTAAAGTCAGTATCAAATATCTTTAATTAAAGGAGTAACAGTTAACTACTTTGGTAAATACAAATGAAGAAACAAAGGAAAGGAGTACATTTCCATTTGTACAGTCCTGTACTACCAAATAAGCCCCAGTTTGAAGTCACTCAACTTTCCATGCCTTTCCACATACACAATCAAACTAATTTCTGGAACACTGTAAAATGATTTATTCTTAGGTGTCAACATTGGCCTAAGGCAGACTTTTGATAGCAGAAATGCAGCTACCAGAAAACAGGGTATTTGTAACAGATGGATTCTCAGGTACAAAAGCATAAATGATAATGCTATAGTCATTTCAGAAATAATTATTTATACTAATTGGGTTTTAAAATTTCAAACTAAAACAAGATGTATGAATGTCATGGACTTCAAGTAAAGAATAAGCTCAAGCCAACTTTAATTTGCAGACAAAACCAAATGAGAGACCAAATCCAAATGACAGAAACCAATGAGACATCGGGGTAATCCAAAATCAACCAACACTTTGATAACATTCAACAAACTGCGGGTTCAATATACCAGCTGAGGATATTATTACTACAGGACAACACACAAGAATGATTTTCCAAAGAATGCACACAGTCACTCCAAAAAGGCCTCTCTCATTTTAGGGTACCCTGAAGATACAATCACTCACCCAGAGTCGGGTGGTGAGGGCTCACCCAAGGATATATTCAGAAGAAACAACCAGTCAGCTAGGATGAGGTGAGGGCTCTCAGTCCCAGGAAGTTTCCTTAGACAGTATTCCTGCTCTAAGGCAAGAGGTTCCAATCACAGTCCCGCTGTTCCAAGAAGATCGCTCAAAGGGGATCTTCAGCGGGAGTCCCATTTATACCCTGACTGGATCTGAGCTGTCATCATATAAGGGCACGGCACAGAAGCTTCTCTGGGCCTGGGGAACATCGCTGGCTGAGGACCCCATTTGTTGACCAAGGGTCCTGTGCCTCCTGCTCCCCCAACTGAGGGGCGTACATGACTGGAGTCACCATGCCCCAGGGGGGAAAACATTACAGTCAACATCCAACCAAGGTGTGCATGTGATGACAGCCACGGTGAGGCATGAGAAGCATGAAAGTAAGTTGCAAAAGAGCCAGCAACTGCCGTATGCAAAGCTCTGGACCTTATGAGAGTAGGTGTAACTGCTACAGTGAGTCACATACACACAAGCTCATGGTATCAAAACACTTGTTATCTGTCACCCTGAATGCTTTATTTTGACAAATTGCAGAGAGAGAAAATATTAAGACTTTCTTTAATCAGATTCAAATTATATAAAAGTAACCCCATGTTACCTGGCTCCTTCCTTCTATTAATGTGGCTTATATTATCCTTCCACATTCTCAGAAGAACTGAACTTTCTATGAAGATTAATGCTACACTCACTTCACTGCACATTAATGTAGAAGACATTATTAC
This sequence comes from Nesoenas mayeri, assembly GCF_963082525.1. Lineage (NCBI taxonomy): Eukaryota > Metazoa > Chordata > Aves > Columbiformes > Columbidae > Nesoenas > Nesoenas mayeri. The sequence goes on along the minus strand of NC_137554.1, from coordinate 14,551,055 downwards.
TTTCAGCTCCAGGAATTCCCACTGGCAAACAATATTAAATCCATGCACTGTCTCTCCAGCTATCCTGACATGCTGGCTTCAGAGCTTCTATAAATTCAGCCACGGTTGATAACAGGACTTCATGCCAAAATTATATATATATATATATATATATAAAGTACATACCTGCACAAAACTGCAATTGCTTCTTCCTGTGCCACCACAATGGTTTCTATGGGAACACTAGAGAAGTTACCAGGATTTACTTTGAAATAGCAATATTTTTTTTTAGAATTATACGACGTCTATGTCTTGACATATTAATTACATTGTTTAATGTAATGCATTCTTCTCTAAGGATGTGTCTTTAAGAACACTAACATTCTTATATTCTTAGAGATTTACCTCTGTTTTTTTAAGGGAAATGTCCTTGAAACTGCTCTAAGGAGAATTTATGGGATAAGAAAAACATATTGATTATATATTCCCTATGTCTTCTAGCCCAAATAAGTAAGGAAACATGGAGAAATCTCCATGTTCTATGGTACCATTGTTCTTCAGAATTAAGTAAATATAGACCTAGCAGCTCCTCTCCCACTACAGATTTACATCAGTACTTATCAAACTTAACTTCCCTTTCAACTCTTACAAAATTTTGGTTTAGGAAAGCAAAATATGTACAAGTTTCTAAACCCTGAAAACTGAACAGAAGCTTTCCTTCTTGCATTCATCCCTAACTGGTATTGTAGTAATTACAGATACAGATTGAAATTACATGTGTAAACTTTTGTGCAGGAGTTGTTTTGTATTGTTGTATTGTGCACAACAGGGAAAGGAGTGTGTGGCTGAAGACTGCCCCAAAACCTCTAAAATTCTTGGAAAACAAGATCTTATTAAGAAGTCCATCACCCAGCAAAATGCCTAGCATGAAATCTCTCTCACTCAAGCTGCAGGTTCATTGATGGCATTAAATCCCACAGCTCTGCATATTCCCATCTTAACACCTGCAGCAGCAAAGCTGGCAATTATGAAACAGGCCAAACAGAATCTAGAATCTAAGGTCCTGTTTAACCTTACATTTACTACTTGGAGTTTGAAGCAAGAATTTATGTATTTACCATTTCTGTACAGCTTTAATATGAGTAGCAACAATTTAATGGTAGTAAGCATCTCTTCCCATATTAGATATTTGATTTAATGTCATAGAGCCAAAGCTCCTTTCCTGAGGATTCGCAAGGGAACAGAGGCAGGCAACATGCAAACACATGAAAGGGAAAAAGACTGATCAAAATGATGTAACTGAACACATATTACAAGAAAACTATGTTTGTCTGGATTGTATATTGTTTGAAATAAATATAATTAAGGCTTTACTTATCCTTCCTCTTCAATAATATGCTATCGTACTTCTTATATGGTGAAACTTGGTGTGTTACAGAACAGTAGAAGCCTGAAGAGCTCTGTATAGGTGAACAGTTGTGTACACCATCTTCAATCAGTCTCCCAAGCAGGAAAGTAGCCCTTTGGGAGAAGAACATCCTTGCCAGTGACATCCTTGTCATAACCATGCCCTCCATGTTGAAAAGACCTACTTCTTCCAAGTCATGCCAGTTTCAAGCTGCCGTTTTGATGGATGCATTCAGCTTGGAATAAAGAATCTGATTTTTAGAAGTTGTTTTTGAAGCCTAAAGGCTTCTCCCAAAATTTCAGGATGCTGGACAAAATGTCAAATGAGAACTGTGGCCTATTTTAGTTCATTTTCACATTTTAAGTCAATACAAATGTCATACAAAATAGCACTATGGAGCAAGCAGCTCCTTTTTAATTCTTGCTTCTCACAACAACTTAGACTTTTCACTCAAAACACAACAGAAGACTTCACACTATTTCACTTGAAATAATTTGTTAAAATTATGTTTGACCTCAGAGAGGATTAAGTTATGTGCTTCAAGTTGTACCTCAGCGCTAAAAAATAACATTGCTTTAATTTATAACCTGCTCCCTTTCTTCACTAATTCAAAAGACTAATACCACCACCGTTTCTACAAAGCATTCAGCAGCAAAACAGCCAGATCCACAGATGTTTCTGATTCTATGTATCTCTATGTGATTCACATATAAAGCACTTACCTAAATGAATATGCACGGCCTACATCGTGTACACACACTAGGTGTACTAGCAGTAACATCAGTAAAAATGGCACATATAGGCAGTTTTACATTTAGAAGTCAGTATCTGAAACTGAATTTGCACTTTTATCTTCCGAGAAATCATTTTTCGATTATTAGACCCTAATTCAGAAGGATACTGAATGATGAAGATATTTCTTCATTTAAAAAACTTGTTTTCGAATAATTGTCTTTTCAAGTAACAAGATTGCATTCCTTAAAATGAGGCAATCAATCCTGTATCTCTACCTGTCACTGTGACACTTATTTGACTTTCTATAACCATAAACTGTTTATTAGCTATTTGTTTTCCCTCAGCCACAGCAAACCAAAACAAATACGAATACACATCTTCAAAATGACAGCAGCATTTTCTAAGTACTTTGAAGCTATATATTTGATTTTAAAAATCATTGCTGGATTTCTTGAGATTCCTATTTGCATCATTTCTCACAACTCAAGTCTGTTCTGCAAGATTCTTCAGAAGTGCTGCAGTATAAAAAACACACCACCTTTTCCTCTCCTTCTGTTATTTATAAAGGAAAGCTTAGCCACTAATAATCCACTTGAAGATCCAGGTTCTATAGAGTCTAAACCAGTACTCTCATACTCTTTCCCTTGTTTTGATTTTTAAGTGGAAAGAAAAAAAAAAATCAGATGTCTAAGACCAAGTTTAACTAGTCTGCAGTTTACTAACTTTGACCCACTTGGGAGTCACAGGCAGTAACTTCCTCAGATACGTGATGCTTCTGTCACTTCTTTCACCTGATGAAGTAATCATGAAAATGTCACCCTCTCTTCAAATCCACATGGACCTAGGTGCTCATTGTGTCAGGAGAGGAAAGGCCTGCAAATGTTCTGTTTCTTTGCTGCATTTTTCATTCTTATCCAACTTTTAAATCCTTTTTTGCCGTCCTAATTGTGTTTTATCAGGGAACAGGACTTAACAAAGACTGGAAACTTGTTTCAGGGATAGCACTGCTGTTTCCTCCAAACTCTGCCATTTCCCAAAAAGCTAATTGTATCCTATGGCCAAAATAGAGCTACTTCCTTGTCTTTCCTGAATAACTTGCATAGCAGAAACAATATTTTGTTAAGTAATGGCTTACACATTTGGACAACTCCCAGTACTCAGCTAATGCTAACTGTATTTCCAACTAAGAGTGTGCCTCATGGCAGTTCTTTCAGATCAGGAGACAGTCCTAACCTGTCACTTCAAAGCAACTTGTTTGTGTGACTGTGCTCTAATTACTGATCTTTTCTGTTCAGATGACCACATGACTTTATGATTTGTTAATCTATGGAGCACAGCCAGATCCTACACTATATCTACTACAGCATTTATGACCAATTTACAGTATTTCAAAAGCAATATTCTGCTAGTTCCTCCTGTGGCTACTAAAAGTGCAAAAGAGGCATTAACTAGTCCCAGAAGATACACTCTTAACATGTAATCTTTTTAAAAAGAGGCAAATACATGAACCTCTGTAGAAGCTGCCTGGTCTAAGGCTCTACCCGTTAAGAAGAGGATTGCCGAGAAGATCACCTTGCAGAACAACAGGCTAAATTAGTCTTAGAGAATTTCTACAAAATGAGAGATAAAGCCCCTTTTAAGAAGCCAAGCCTGTCCCTGTTCTCTGGATAAATAAATCATATCTCTTCAGTACACTCAGCATGTGAAGGTTCTCCCTGGATTTTATTATGCCTGTTTCTATCAGTTTCCTATTGCACAGATGAACTTTGTGAGTTTTCCTTAAGACCACACCAATAATACTATTTATGTAGCACTGTATACCTCTCCTTGAACTAACAGTATATCATTTCAGGACACAAGAGAATGGTCCTTCCATTCTGTTGGTTTGTAGGGAAGAAGCATGCATAGACCATTAGCAGTCTGATCAAAATGTACCTATTGATTAAATTAAAATAAAAACAAAAATGTTAGGTCTAGATTTTGGTACTGCAGGAAAGTAAATGCCAGCTTATATGCATAGCCTCTTTATGACTCAAAAATAGCTTTCTCCTTTATAAGCAGTGCCATTGATTGATGCTATTCAGGCAAATGTCTAAGAACATTTTGTTCAGTAATTATTGTGGGCTTGAGCACACAGATTATTGAAGAAAAATCTATTTTAAACTCAAAACCCAGTGTGCCCTTCACTGCAGGCATGGCTGTGACTAAGAGAGATGTCATGCTTATTATCTTTAACAGATGCAGAAGCTCAAAATGAACTATCGAGCTCATTAGAAGACACAAAACAAGGCATAGCATCCAATAGTCATACCAACAAATTACTGTGATCCAGGCAAACTAGCCAACTACAAATTGAAGTGGGAAAAAAAGAGTGAACATCAGACCTATAGTAATCATTCACAGCAAACCCAGAAGGCAAACAAACAGCCTGATTCTTGCTGGTCTTTGAACTATCAAACAGGACTATACCAAAATGCTAGCATGTCTCAGGGACTAACAGATGGAAAAATGATTCTTATTAAAAAATAAGACAAAAATACATGTAATAGGCAAGTACTGCAGCCAGGGATATGATTAAAATTTCTAGCAAAAAAAAAATCCATACAGCTAGAAAACGTATTTCTATAAAAACACTTCCATAACAGTAACACTTCCATAACAATAACTCCTGCCCTTAAGCATACCTGCTGCGCTTCTGTGACTTTAGCAGAGTTCCAACTCTTCTGGCCAAAAAGGATTAAATACAATTTTTCTACCATCTCCCTGGAGTCACATTTCTTAGAGTGCAATGACTGGTAAGGAGAAAGAAAGATTTGCTCTTTTCATCTGCACAAAACCGTCCTTCCATTTTGCTGTCTGCACCTCAACAGATCTTGTGTTCTGTTATTTAAAATGTAGATCAATGTTCAGTGGAATTACACAATATATACATCAGAATAATGAATCAGGCTCAGGATTTCAGCACAGAATTTTCTGTCAGTTTTGTCTTACTCATAAATCCATTTTTGTTTGTTTCTGCTATTCTTATTTCCGAGTCTTGCGTCTCACAAAGTATTCTTTGGGGTTTACTGACATAATGCTCTATTCTCACAATCCTTTGGCATTCTGAAGAAGAAACAGACCTATGTTTTGAATGAGGTTGGATTTCTATCTCTACATTACTCTCAAAATACGAAAGTGACAGGTAGGAGTTACAAGTGTTATAATCAATCACTCCCAGGCTTTTGGCTATACTTGAAAAACAAGCTTTTGCTTTATGCAACCTAACTTTTATGTATTTTAATAAAAAATAACTTCACTGAGAAGGTGGTCGGTCCGTGGAATAGGCTCCCCAAGGAAGCAGTCACAGCACCAAGCCTGTCAGAGGTTAAGGAGCATCTGGACGACTGACACTCTTAGTTATGTGGTTTAGTTTTACACAGTAGGGAGCTGGACACAATGATCCTTATGGGTCCCTTCGAACTCAAGATATTCTAGAATTCTATCGCTTCCTGTTGAGGTCTCTTGATGACAAAGTGGGCATCTACCTTATCGCTAAGATCTATTGTTTCATTCAAAAGTAGCCTAGTAGTTTTTTCCATAATCTTAAATCCATGCTCAATTGGAATGAAAAAAGGCCAAGCAAAGCAAGGTCATGAAAAACCAACAGCTTCCATTTTGACACAGCCAAAGACATAACGAGAGGCTATCAGGAGTAGGAATATGTTTCAGCAAATCAATGGATAAACTGGAAACTTCACTTCAGCATCTTTACCAGACTATGAGATTGTTACCAGTTGTGGCTGGATATCAAAAACACCTCAAGAAACTGAACAAAAGTCTGCTTGTATTTTATGGGCATTTTCTCTTCAGAAGAGTTCTAAGCAGACTGGAAATCCTATTGGCGTTGTTATTTTTGAACAAACACATTATGACAGTAGTTAAACCCTTGGCCCATTTTAGTCAAATGGAAATATTGCAGCCTCCCACTCCATACGTGCCATATTTTTCACCTATTCTGTTAGGCTGTTATAATTCATTGTTACAAATGATGAACGAAAGCAACACCTCTGATTCTAAGTAGAAAAACAGAATTCAGTCAATCTGATTTTTAACAAATAAATATGACTGAGCGGATCAGGCTGGTATTCAATAACAGCCTACTTTGTCTCTGGACACATTTTCAGTGTCCATTCATTACCTTTCAAAATATCAGCTTCTTTCATCCACAAGATGAAATAACTGTACTCAAAGTGTTAAAAGTTCATGTAGACTTCTTGTGAAACTTTAAGTTACTGAAGAAATAGAATCTTCAGTAGGGAAAAATCTTCAGGTTAAGAGGTCTGCCAAAAGATATGAAGGGTCATCTTCAGTGCGCAATCCAGCAGAATTTGTCAAACAATAAAGGCCACATTAAAAAAAAAAAAAAAGTCATTAAAGAAACACAGCTATCTCTAAGAACATGTTTCTTTCATCTGAGATTTTAAACCTTGTTAGCTTCCTGAACACACTAAGATTAAAGACAGAAAACTTTTCAGGTAGGTATTCAGAATTTTCAAAAGAAGAGAGTAAAGACTAAAATCAATTCTTCATGGAATAATTTTATTTTAAAGTTTCCTATGATAATACAAAAGAGATCAGCAATGTACTGAGCATGCCCCATTTTTCATGAATGTGTCTTAATAAAGCAGGGAAGCTCTTTATTAAGAGCTTTGAAAAGACTTGAAAGATCAGCCTGCGGATTGTTGACATGAAGATGTCAGAAGGAAAAAATATCCAATATCCATTTTATTGCACACTGGATATATTTGCACTGGGCTAGGCTCTGCACTCTCATGAGTCATGATTCTAAGATGCCAGGATAAATATTCAGACATTTTTAACTCTTATTTAAGCAATATTACTAACTGTTGGTCACTATGTCACTTAAAGAATAGGGCATAATTTAAAAATTGCTAAGGTATAAAATTAGATATTCATTAAATTATTATCATTTACATTTTGACAGTCCATAATAGTTTTAAGATTGCTATGAAGACCTTTTGCATGCCTTTTTATGCTATGATGGCTAAATCCCTGTGGAATTATTAGGACTTGACAGCTCTACATAAAGTAGAAATAATGGTGTTTGGCATCAGAGAGCTCCTTTATCCTCTTCCATCAATACTGCTGCAATAATTGCAAATGTCAGGCTAAAATGATTGTGAGTCTCAGATGCCTGTCACTTATAATTATACAAAAAAATCAGTATGATTATTACACTGTATGTTCCATCACAGAACCACATCAGTGAAAGCATAATGACTTCAGCATGTTCAATTCATTTCAATATAAAGAAAATAAAATCACCCACTCAGGCCTTTCAAGGAAGACCTACTCAACTAATCAGAAGAAAATCACCCTCTTCTGCAGGATGTGACAAACTGCAGTTTCTAATTCATCAGTGTCTCTGAAGAATGCCATTGATACTGTCACTGAAAACAACGCTTCCATCATATATGTTTAGTAACAGAAACAAATATCTGTTCAGATATACACGTGCAGTCTCACATGCAGCCTCTTTAGAGAAGTGTGATGTATCTTTGTATATATATATGTGGTTGTTACACATAACTGTAGGTAATTGTTGATGTTTACAATTAAAATCAATGATTTTTTTTCTCATGCTCTTCCTTGAGATAATTTAGCATTACTAAATATTCTCTGGTAAAAAAGACTATTCAAATACATTTTAAATTACTGTTTGTCATTGGTATCATTGGATACATTTAATTACTGCTGTTTTTGCAAAGGTAATGGCTTGTGAAAATCGTTGGCAGATTGTGATGTCAGTGTTATACAATGTTACACAGTTAAAACTATTTCTGTTAGATATGGGTGCTGAAAGTGGGTATTTCATAATCTAACACAGAGTAGGTAATCAACATTTCAGTTCTGATCTCTTCCACTCTTTAGAATGAGTGAGTTGAGTTCCCATAGTATCAACATTAAACATAATAATAACAACAATAAAAACCACGACCACTGTACAGTCTGTGAACTATAAGAGGAATAAACTTCCTCTATGAGAAAGTATGTTCTTTTAAAGATAACTTCTAAATTTCCTTGGTTCCCATGTTTTTGGCTCAGACCTCGTTGTCCTACTCTCAGGAATTCAATGTAAACATAATAAAAGATAAGTGCTTACTACTGTCATGTTGGTTAATTTGTTATCTAAATAATTTTACTGATTAAAAAAATCCAACAAACAAAACTATAAATTTGATAATTGGTATAAATGATAATTCTCAGCTGCTTTGTCTAGCCCACTGTGCTCTGCTCGTATTCAAGTGACCCTCAGATACTGAGATACAATATCACATTTTGGCTAGGTACTAAAATAAGCAACAGAACAATGATCCCAGTAGCTTAGGACCCAATGAAATAGCTGAACAAGAGCACAGAATCAGAGAATGATTGAGGTTGGAAGTGGCACCTGGAGGCCACCTGATCTACCCTTCCTGCTGACGCAGGGCCACCCAGAGTCAGCTGCCCCAGACCACGTCTAGATGGCTACTGCGTATCTCCAAAGATGAAGACTCCACAACCTCTCTAGGCAACCTGTTCCAATGTTTGGTCACATGCATCCAAAGCTCCTGGAATCACATCTGTTGATGGCAATGTTCCAGTTCAACTTTCACTAAAAAAATTAATCTAATCAAGGAAGAAGTTTTTAGAAAAGGGCAGTGCAGCAGTCAGAGCAATTCTCAGAATATACAAGACACTCGGGTTCAAATGCCCTGCCTCCAGCCTACAAAAATCTAACATGGAGTATCATTCCAAAAAATGCCAAAAAATGCCCTCAGGAGTTCTCTTATTGTATATAATTATATGCATTACCAAGTCAAATATTTGGGGCTGATGAAAGGGTTTTGAGAAGTGTATGGGGGGGGATGTTATTGTTGGGGTTTTTTAGTGGGTTTGTTTTGGGTTGTTTGTTTTGGTTTTTTGATTGTTTGTTTGCGGTGGGAGGGGTTGGGGCAGGGTTTAACAGTATTCCAGCAGATGAAATAAATTTGATAAAAATGCTTAATTTATATAAAGTTTCTATTTTTGGATTTTTCAAGTGGATACATTAAATCCTCAGTTGAAAACACAGGTAACCAGAAACATGAAGGGTTCCATCCATCCCTCCCACAGAACCAAGCCTCTTTGTTTCCTACAGGAGAAAAAGACAGACTTCATATATGAATTATTAATCAATCTCTTTAAATTATAGCTAACTATAAATCTTCATTATAGTCACTTAAGCGATGTCTAAATTATAGGAATTAGGGACATTTAAACTCATTGTAAGACCTGGATACTTAAAAGAGCCTCTTCTCTCCCATATCTTAGTTTCCCTGGGAAGCAAATCTTGGTTTATAGCCTAGAGGAAATGAGACATACTTGGCACGTTGCACAGTTTGGATAACTGAAGCACCAGGAGTACAGAGCAAACGTCTGAGAACATCTGATCCACAAATACGCTTACTTCAAAGGGATGGCAACTCAAAACTCACTTTCTTAAGTAAGAAAATATTGGCTGCTTATTTATCTTGAATTAGCCTTGTACTGGAAATCAAGAGATAGCTTTATATAATATGAATACAACATATATCTCTGTAGAAGTATATTCAAGAATCCTTGGGCATCCGAGCTACCATGCAGTGCTGAAGCAGTGGTCAGTGACTGTTTCGGCTTTGATTCTCCTGTAACTAATTTTACAGAGCTGTAACCACCATTGCCATTGAAGTCAAACAAGCAAACAAACAAATTTATGATGTATGAAAGAACCAGACCCAAAGCTTCCAGAGTAACAGGTCATGCTAGTAGTGCCTACCGAAATGATTGTTGCAAATGCATCTGGTCCATCATCCATCATGTCACATATTCAGACTGTCCAGAAGAAACTTGCAATTTTCACCTGGCATTTAGTCCAATTCCTATTGTTGTAGGTTATATGATCTTGTAGAACATTACAGCTGTTCTTAGGAAGAACATACTATTCTTTGATTCTGATTTGACTCACAACTGAAGGCCATTCATATAAACTTCACTAACTGACTAACTGGCAACGTTTTTTTCCCCCACCCAACGCAAAAAGTACATATTTAATAGCGTGAGGCCTGAAAAGGCTGACTTTTTCAGAATCTCTGACAGCAGTCTCCAGGGAAGTCCTGATGCAAGGTATACTTCTTCCAGTCAGCTGAGGCCACAGTCTCTAGATTCTCCAGTTTGGTGGAGTTAATTTACCAAGAAATGCATGACTGAAACACTTATTATAAACAGGCAGTGGGTGAGGGGCAGCAAGGATTTATCTGACCTAACCTTGACAGTATTTTGCCAATACTTTTGAAAATTTTCGGACTGGGGAGACAGACATTGAGGGTTTGGTGACATTAAAGGAGTTAACACAGTGTTTGTGTTTCAGTGCAAATGAACTTCCAGAGGTAGTAAAAAAGACCACCCGGTTTTAAAAAAGACAGATCAATTTTAAACAACACAATCTCACTTTTGAGTTTAAAATAAAAACGTGAATATAGTGTCTTGAATTTTGAGAGATCAATTACTAAAAGATATTAGCGCATTCTTTCTACAGGCTGTCTTTACTGAATAAGTGCATGGCTTTGTAATTATTTTGAGTGTAGGTAAATGACACAGTGCAGTTTTACGCAAAGATATCCTTATATAACATCTGTGTTGGCTTCTATTTCTCTGTGGCGATGACAATACTGAACTTCCACCCTCCACTTTCAGGAGTGAACTTTGCTCTTCTATGGCTTCAAACTGCTTCTTTTTAACTTTATCATATCTTTCTTTTCATTCTCACCAGACTCCAAGCCCTTATTTTCCTGTTTTCCACATTCCTCCAGACCATCCCTTCCCTATTTACATCACTTCCCCACTGCAGTTTTCCCAAATTCTAGCTTCTCCCTCATCTTATGTCCCTGGGGCCTTCCTGAGCTTTGGTGCAAATGAAATATTCACTTCAAACCAAGAGGTCAAGATTAGGAAAAACACACCATTGAAGCAACACTCATTTACTTAATTATACTATAATACTTCTTCAAACCATGACCAATGGCCTCTCATAATGTATTGCATTGATACTTCATCAGAAAGTTGTTTTCCAAGACAGAAATGGAGCCAGAGAAGATACATATCTAAAGAGGAATACATATGAAAGGTAGTAGTGTAAAAATCTGGTTTTTGAGAAAGGTAATAAACTTACACATTTTTCACTGTTTATTTTTAAGAAAAAAAAAATAAGCTGTGTTTTTTTTTTTTTTACTTGGTTAAATGGTTCATCATTTCTATTGTGTTCCAATTCAAATCTTAACCTGCGTATTATAACAAAACTACATAACATTTTCCAATTAAAGCTATATTGTCTTGAGGCTTAGAAAGCCACTGCAGCATTTGATGTGTATATGAGAGGAAACAACAAGTGGGAGGAAGGAGGTTTCATTACTGTAGGTTACTTACCTATAAATTAGTTTCAGGATTATTTGGTAGTAAAAATGAGAATGTTATTGTGAAATTAGTCCCGTGCCCATCCGAGCAATATTTCATATAAATAGTAACTTCTTCTGTTAGAGGAAGGAGTGATGACTCATGCAGCCATGTCCTGGTAGTAATGGGCTAGCTGACTTATGAAAAAGAAATTTTATATGCAGCAACCTGAATCAGGCACTCTGTTCTAATAAACTGAATTTTAATGAGAAAGAGAATCAGACTTTATATACTAAAGACGTTGACTCTACTCAAGGTGATACTTACTGCTACGAGTATTGCCTACTATTAAAAAAGAAAATGTTTGCTGCCATACACAACACTGGAAGGGGAAGTCAGGAAAGCATTAGATTACCCTTTCAGCATCAAGTCTATGCTACAAGATAGAACTGCCAGTGACTTTAAAAACATTACAGAATACACAGCAAGCAGCATTAACTGAAATCAGCAGGTGCTTTTTACAGGATTGTCAGGATTTTGGCCCTGATAAACCATCTAACCTGGTCTAACCAATAGTAAAGTCACATACTTAATAACTACGCTGACATTTATACTTTATTCAAGTATGGTGTTGCTGAATCATCAATACATTCAGAGGAAAACACTGGTAACTTGTCTATTCGATGGATTTCTGCTACAAATTGTTTGTACAAGATCAATTCGACTCCACCAACAATTGCCCTGCCGCAGCTCATCTTACCATTTTTACCACTTAAATTTCATACTGACCCATTCCTCCTACCCAAGATTATCTCAGTCGATCTTGACCTGTTGTACTATCAAACTATCTCTATTAACAAAATTTCTGCTTTTTTCAATTGACTCTCCTCAGCATTTGTGTTCTTCCCTTCCAGTTTACAGTGACTGCAAGTTGCTGAGGCCTTACGTCTATCTAGTTCAGCCCGGTCACATTATGATAGAAAAACTGCTTAACACAAAGCACGTAAGTACTTCAGTTAGCTTTGCTGAATCAGGAGGATTGCAGTTAGTTCTTTTGATCTTGCTGCCTTATATTGTTTTCATAATATTCCTTCCTCAGAGCTAAAAGCTTATGTTATTTTTGGTTCTTTGGTAAATAAATGCGGTGTTATTATCTTTGTTTGTTTGTTTGTTCTACAGTACAAATGTGAAGGGTTTGGATCAATTACCCATATATTCAAATTAGTGCTGTTCTTAAATAATTATAGTTGCAATAGAAGCACTAAAAAATCTTTGCATCTGACAAAAAAACCCTTTCATTATTTGTGTCTCTGTTCTTCCTATGCATTTGGGTAGAAGGCTGAGGCACTGGCAGTGTACCAGACTTCTCAATGGATAATTTCCTCTAAATTATGAACCAGAGCTATTTTTACTTTTGTATCTTAATATGCACCACTAGCTTCCTTTTTGTTATTGGTATGAGAAAGTAACTTAATGCATTGTTATGCGACAGTCAGCTTCTTCTCTTTCTCCCTCTCTTTCTTTACATATGCCTCTCTCTATATATACACATATATCTGTTTACTCATTGAAGTAATGCAGCAAACTTGTCTTGATATAAAACCTAGGAGACTCCCAATACACCATTCTTCATTCATGCAATTTGAAGTGAAACATTTGAAGTAAAATCAAGAGTGTTCTACCACTGAGTCTTCAGTGTTGTCAGTCAAAATAAGAAGGAAATAACAATAATGGTCTTTGGGATCTTCCTCAGTAATTCCAGAGCATCTAAGTTAACACTTCCATCTACTAACTTTGGTCCTATCTATGCCTTATGGGTAGAGCAAAATATTCAGGAAGGGCCTACATTTCACCCTCAGTCACAAGTGAGATGTTATGTCCTAAAATTGTTTAACAAGCTCATCTGTCTGTTTAACTTCCATACAACCAATCCAGCTTTACTTCTATATTCCTGCTAATGTTTGCAAGGATTTCCCTATAAATACTGAAAAGATACTTTCTGTCCCCTTTTAAATCCTTTATGAAAACCCTGCCTTTCTGGGAAGTCTATAGAACCCTTGATACTGATACGCCAGGAAGCAATCTATCTATCTAATCAGCACTATTTATTGGGTTTCTTTACTCTTCTATCCGTCATACCTACTGAGCATCTTATGTCTCTGACTTAATTCCTCAGCACCTGGGGCATGGATAATTTATTAATTGTGTTTGTAGAACATCAAGTGCAACAGGGTTATGATTCATGCCAGAGCTGACAAATTAAATAGCCTGTCTTTTCCCTGAGATTCTTGAACACTGGTTTCCAGAACATTAGTAAAACAAAAACTGGAACTAAATAAAGTGACTTGGATGGTGAGCACAAAAAATAAATTCTATGGGCATTTCTCTCAAACTCAGGAATGCTGATTCTCCTAAATATTTGTGTTTCAAGAAATCTTTCAATTTATTTTTTTTTCCCAAACAAAAACCCCTGCATAAAGTGAACATAAGTTTAGGTGCAGGAACAGAATAGTAGAAACTATGGATTGATAGATACAGGTATATATCAATTATAAGACACACAATCAATATTTGTTCATTACCTCTCTGGTTTTCTGGTAAGCACCTGATCAAACCTTAAAGACTGCCTTTGATCAGAAATAAAGTAAACATATCTGAAAGCTGCATACATGCAGACAGACTGGGTTTTTACATTCATAATTATCTCCAAAGGGTGTTTTATGTCTAAGAGTTCACATGACATATCTGTTTTGTAAGGAACTACGTGGCTGTGTGCATGCAAAGCAGGTATACTTTGGCATTTCAACTTTCTAAATGTGTATTATTCCTTCTGACTCTTGAGAATAATATAAGAAATTCTTTAGAAATGGTTTTGATGGAACTGTTGAAAATCTGTTGCACTCTGTTCACTGATAAAGAGTCAAGCAGATTCAGTCAGAAGCATTAGTGTTCTATTCTGTCACTAGACGCCTTTGAAATCGACCTACTTAACATTTAAAAGTTTTAGCTTGCTGGATTTGGCATAGATATATAAGCCCTTGCCACTATTTCATGACAGGTGACAGAGAAGAGATGATGTCCTTTCAATATTTTGCTCCAATCCAGCTCAACTAGTGAAAAGCTCCTACTGAAGAACAAAGAGCAATGGTATTAAAAGAAGGGGGGAATAAAAGGGGGAAAAAGAGAAAAGAAAAATGAACTAGCACGGCATCTGAGAGATGAATTCAATCTGGGCCATCCTAATTAACACACTAGGGCAAATCCTAGATTTTGAGTGACTTAATACACAAGATATGTCAAACTGGACTTGAAAAACTATCATATTACCATTAATCTATCATAGAACTCACAGCGAATCAGTATACAGTCCCACATATCCTGTCACTTAGTAACAGAATTCAAAGGCTTCATTTTTTGCTCATTCTGAAAGAGAGTTTTTCAAGATGAAAGTTTTTTCACCTCTGTGACCAATATAGTCTTTCTACTCATGCAAACAGGCATGCTGCTCTAGGAGTCCATGAAAAAACCCAAGGAGTCAGGGAAAAAACCCAAGTCATCAATTACATGCTTAAAAACATACGTAACTTGACAAATATACTTGATATTTACTACAATAGTTCACCGAACAGAACATGCTCATTTCAGAAAAGTAGTAAAGCAGCACTAATAGCAAAGACTCTTATCTGGGGAGGCTAGGGTCACAGCTCTTACGTATGCTAAGAGAAAGCTTTTCAAAGATTCAGTTTCCCAAAAGGCTTCTCTTCAGGATATATGGCAACAGACTGCATACTACTAAAATTCCAGCCTACACACTGTATTAGCAAAAAATCAACACCGTGTATATGACAAGTTATTATTTCAGTACAGATGCAGTCAGTCTGACCTGTAATGTCATTCAAATTGTATGTGCAAACTTTTACCTCAGTCAAACTACAGAAAGAATGAAGAAGTAAACTTCTCCTATTAGGTGTTGCATTTTCTGAAAATCTGACCCCAGGGATATAGATTTCCTTGGTTAGCCTTTACAAAACTGAAAATATGTCCAGCTCTATTATTTTTCATCATTCAATCAAATTTAAATAAACACAGTTTTCCCCTCTCACACTGACCATACTTGTGCACTTGTGCTATTGAAACTAAAAAGCATATCATTAACAAAGGACAAAGCAAATACAGAACACTAAGACTGCAATATTTCATTTCCTCAGGTAGATGGAATTGTAAAAGATAGGAAATGGCAGAAAGAACAGTAAATAGAATTCCTTAGAAAAAGGATTCCTTTCCAAATTGGATAGAAAGCCAGTTGATAAACTGGATACAAATCAGATAGAAATAGATTATTACAATCTACCTTTTAATATTCTAGCTAAATTTGATTTAAGGCCATTTTCAGAAGGAACAAGTGTTCTGCCCAGGTAGACACACCAAAGAAAAAAGAGAATAAATTCCAGCATGCATGAAAAGCATGCTTTAAAACTATGTGTCAGCAGAAAAACACTGTTACATGGAAGAAGGAAAAGTACAAAGAACGGATTTTTCATGTCAAAGGCAGTGCTTGACAAGAGAAAGGGCATCAGCTTCCTGAAAGAAATAAACTCTTCTCCATGCAGTCTGACATGAACCCTCTGGGAGAAAAAAAGAACCAAGCCAAAAGTACTGCTCTCACAATGGCCAACGTTCTTTAATCTTTGTTACCTGTGTTCCATACAACTTAGAGGCGTAGCTTCACACAAAAGAAAAATTCTGGGGATTTAAGAATAAATCTGTCTCACTCTGCCCTTTCTTAAAATGGCAGGTCTTATTTATCCTATGCTTATTTTTCCCATTTTTCCTCTGGAGTAGCAACTGATGATTTATCTTGACAGATACAAAAGATGGCTGAGGGGGAAGGTCCTTCTGGCCTACAGCAAATGAAAATTATTACAGAGATCTAGACTGTGAGATGTCGCAGCAGCTGGAATACACACTGGCAGAGAGGAGGCTACTGGCTGTGGAACACCGGATATAGCATGCAATATTATATGGCCTGATCATGAGTACCATGATACAAGCATATGTTGTGCTTCTCAGGCAAATTATCCATAATCACACCTCACAGATATCCATGTATATAAATTATTCTCATATGCTTGCTATTGAACTGAAGCAGTTGTCCTCCTGTCTAGACATGTGAATCACTGCCACAGTCTGTAGTCAGATTACTATCATTGAGCATGAGCTACTTTGCTGTGGAATCACAACTATTACATGCTGAAGTAGCAACGGCATTTTTCAATCACTTTGTGTTGATTTGCCACTTGCTGCTCATCTCTGTGCAGTCAGCTGACCTAAGTCATTTTGTAATCATAGGCTATACAGCCACTTTAAAATGTTAGCACAGTCACAGGAAATTATGTGCTATTATAGTCAAGGGATATCAATGCAGCACAGCTAGGATAGCTCATGGACCAGGCTTTTTCTAAAGTTAAGGTCTTTGGAATTTTGTAGTGTTGCGATCAACAAGTAATTTAGAGAATATTAATTAATTAATTAATGCTTAATTTACACAGATTAATTTACACAGGTTGCTCAGGGCTTTATCCTGTCTGGTCTTTAAAAACCTCCAGGGTTGAAGACTGTACAACTTCTGTGGGCAAACTGCTCCATTGCTTGACTTTCCTCATAGTGAAAAAGATCCCCTAAATCCATTCTAAATCTCTGTTGCTTCAACTTTTCCCCATTGTCTCTTGTCATCTTACCATACAAATGTCAAAGCCAGGCTCCACTTTCTTGATCATGTCATCGTATATGCTGGCATGTGGCTGTTACGTTCCCTTGGAGCTTTCTCTTTTCCAGCGTGAACAGGCTTCTGTTCCCTCAGCCTCTCCCCACAGGCACATGCTGCAGCTTCCAACCATCTTGCTGGTCCTCTGCTGAATTCACTCCTTTTGACTGATGTCCTTCTGTACTGAAAAGCCCAAAACTGGATGTCGTATTCTAGGTTTGGTCTAATAATGAGTGCTGAGTAGAGGTGGATAACTTCCCTAGGTGTTCTGACTACAGTTGTGCTAATACAGTCGATGATGCTATCAGTCTTCTGTTACTAGGCCATATTACCAGTTCATGTTCAGCCTGTCAGGACACTCAAGTGTCATACCATAAAAAATTTCAGCGGGGGGAGGCGGGAGAACACATCAAACACACCATGTTTTAACAGGCCATTAACTTGGCATTTGAGAGACCTGACCAGTGTTTACTGAAACCTATCAAATCTTGTTGCTTTCAACCTTTCAGGAGCTTGGTCCTACCTACTGGTTAGAATGAAGAAACTCAAAATCTGTGTTGTGTTTTCCTTTCTTCACTCTTCCGGCATACAGGTAAGCCTCTCTAGAGTGCATGCACATACCTTTAAGAGCTTCACTTCTACAACTGTCTTGTATCTGGGACAGGAAAATAAAACTGCAAGGTCTGCTTGGTGGATAGCATTGAAATTTCCATTTTCCTCTGAACAGAATTTTGAGCAGAGATCAAATGAAGAACAAGGACTGCTGAAAGCAATGAAGATTGGAAGTGCTATGAATGGCCCAAGTTGCAGATCTTACTCAAGCAAATGGTCCCTGCTGAAGAATGCATGATTAAGCCCCAGATAAATTTTATAAACACTAAAAGATTCCATTAATAGTTTTTATTTAACAGAGGACTTAACATGAAACCTTAATTATCAGAGTGACTCTCTAAAGGCAGAAGAGAAGTACTGGAAGATAGAGAAATACAACATCCACAAAATTTGCACTACAATTCACTGAAATACGGAGTACCTTGGATTTTTAATCAAGCCCCTACCCCAGCAATGAAGGCTATGTATGAATATACACTAAGACAGAGTAATAGAATAAGGATCAGTTAAGGGAAAGAGAGAGCCAGTGAACAGCAACAAAACTGGAAATGGGACAATGTATTTAAATCAAAGATTGGTATGTGTCGTTATCAGATGGCCTTCTAGTACTTGTTTTCCTAGTCTAATACTAGGAATAATTTCCTAATACTGCACGTGACACAGCTATGCCCCATTATGCAATACAGACACTGTAGGTTATACTACTAAGCTTGGTTCCCTTCCATAATTATTAAATCACTTATTTGCTTTTGTTCTCTAGATTTATGTCGCGTAGACTGAACTGTGCAAAATGACACTCTTGCGGGGAATCAGCAATAAGGACTGTTTTGTTTCATTGTCCAAACACAAGAAAGGTTGCTAGTCTGAAGAACTGCGTTTGCATTTAAATACTTTTACCTTTCAAAAAGCACCTTCTAGAAGTGCTAATTAGGCTGCAGTATTAAAATAATATCAGGAACGTGCTCAGGTAATAACAGCATGTCCTGTAAAAACTCACTTAATGCAAAAACAGTACCACTGCAGAATGATTGTTTTATGTTACTGAACACCATTCATATAGAAACAACAGGTTTATATCTCATCTTTCTAAAATTTCTCTTACACAGGAGTATCACAGAAGTCTCCTGTGGAGAATCACATAGTTATGCATTGCTTTTACAGACGGCATACACTGCTCAGGTTATCAGTTTGATATCAATTCTTTTGACTGTCAGGAGTTAAGCAAGGCTGCTAAGGTGAAAATCAATAGCAAAGAGCACAATGAGAGAAATAAGATATGTACAGCAAACAGCCCCAAAGTAGTTAAAATAACACTGGCTTGAGCTGTTTGCCAGGTGGGAGATAGTGGTCTGGCACCACCCAGGCTGCTGGCTGGGCTTAACCTTATTTGGCTGTTTGCCTATAGTGGCAGGAAATCCTAAACCTTAAAATGGTGTTGGCCAAACAAAATAGGAAAAGCTGAATAACTATCAGAAGCTTACAGCTTTAAACTACACGAAAGAAACAAGTGGATAGTTAGGGAGGTACCCACTATATAAGACAGAGGTAATAAGAAGCCTGTTTTTCATACTAAGTAGCTAGACTTGAAGTCACTACTTTCCAGAGTTAACCATTCAGGCAATTCCAAACACAGACACCAGACACTCTTTGTAAAATAAAATCGTGCCTTTGAATTGTCTAAAGCCATCTTATGTTCCTGAGTTTCCTCCCAGCTCTACTGCTACACATTACCTTTTCACTGCCAGAATTCTCATCCTCCTTTAATGTGAGAGGGCCGACCCACCCATTTTCTTTCTTTCTCTCAAAGCAAACAGAGCTTGTGCTTCTTTCAAACATAGTATAGTCTTTGAAACGGGTTTTGAAGACAAATTTGTCATGTTCATGCTGTTAAAATCTCTATACAATGCTATTTGGGAACACACTACCAAACTTTTCATGATGAAGATTTAATGTTTTATCTTCCAATGTACAGTACAAGTTGAGAATTTCAACAGACGTTTCAGTATCTTCTTACACTTCCATGCTCCCCTCCATTTCATTTTTCCTAACGTCACCAGGTATTCTTTCCATTTTCTTTGAACAGAAATACCATATCCCGGTTCTTTGGGTTTTTGTTTTAATGCAACTGCAGTAAAATTTCTTACACAGAAGCATTTGTTATAAAATATGCAAATTCCAGTAAGAAAGCTAAGAAGGGTGGACTGTATCTTCCCATTAACCAAACAGTTTAAAACACAGAATCAAATTAATGCAAAATTCAAGACAAAATTGGGAAAAATTAGAGTGCTGCCACATTCCAGTCTAAAAGAAAACATTCAAAAGACTGGGGTGTGAATGCCCTCAAGAGGATGTGGTCTGTGGGAATATAAGGAATGAGTGAAAAAAACACTTGAAAATTCTACAGAAGAAGGAGCACCAAGTTATTCTGAAGATGCTCAGTGCGAAGTCTTTTAAGCAGGCTAATCCAGTTTCAAAAATAGCTTCTTCAAATGAAATCAACATTATAGATTCCACAATTTGGAATCAGAATACCACATCTGCTTCTCTTACATCTCACCAGAGAAAGCATTGCACATTCAGTAAAACGAGATATGTGACCATATATGACCCAGCAGTGACTGCAGAGCACCATTTTATATTGCTTCTATCATATCAGACAGATGTAATTCAGGTCACAAAGTTCCAATTGTGATGTTGAATATATGGAATATAAAAAAGCATGAAGTTTTACAGGTTTCTTCTTCTTCTTAAAAAAAATACAATTAAAAAAAAAACAAACCTGTTTATCATGTATTGAATGAAATACCTATTTAACATATACATACAAATATTTTACAGCATCTTCCATACCATGTAAGCGTTACCTGAAGAATATTACGAAGATCACAATAGTACTTTTAATAATTGACCAGACAGGGGGTGTTGTATAGTTGAGGGGGAAAAAGGGGTTTGAAAACAAGCTTTACCATCTCTTTCATGATTGAACTTTAGGATTAGATACAAGAATTAGTACTTAAAGCTCTACATATTATATCATTAACTTAGTAACTCAGTAGGAATTAAGAAAAGGTTTACAGACAATTTCATTGCAATGATATGCTCTGTAACCTACAACAGCACGTGCTTACCACAAAGCCAATGTCAGTTTGGAGAGGAAACAAAAATCTGACTCCAGGATAAATTATCAGATACTACACTGTTGGTCTCTGGGAGGTCTCATGCATGTCTAATATATTTGTAATATGAAAGTGTTTCCTAATGATAGATTCCTGTTCCTTACATATATAAAACAGAGACAGTGCAAAAGCAAGTACAGCTGGTCTTTCCCACTGAGCTGTGTAAATAACTGCATTGTCCTTGTGCTACCAGTGAAGCTAATGGAGTAGAAAGAGGATGATTCTTTGCTTCCAAAATTGAGTGTATCATCTGGGCACCAAAGACTCATGCGATATTCCTATTACCTTTTTAAATACTCAGAGGGTAATATGAAAAGGGCAAAGAATGGGTTTATGTAGGACAAAAATGAAATTACTTCCCTTGGCTTACTAGACAGTCTAGACAGTCATTGACAATATGTTGCAGATCTGCCACCTCTAATTCATGCATAGGACTCAGTATATCATCTCCTTTGCTATTCCTCTGCCTTTCTGAAGTAAGAAAGAAGTTGCGTAAATAATGACATTAAGATGATAAAATGCCTGTCCTCCTAGTTTGGTCTGATGCCTGCCTGGCAATAGTTCTGTATTTGTGCCAGACTACGCAGACTGAATGCTTGCTGTGTCCTGTCCATGTCTCATCCCTTTCCTGTCAAAGTATATACTAATGCACATCTTTTACTGAGCTTTCACAATGGGAAGGTTCGGTGTACTTTCCTCATCTATCTGGTGAAGCATTTCACCATTGCCTCTTGTGAACTCGTACTTTTTCTCTGAAGCTGATCATGAATATATACAAAATATGAACAGTTCAGATGATGGCCTGTATTCTGCCTGCTACCTGAACATTATTATCCTCATGCAAAATTTTCTATTACTATGTGCTGTACTCAATAGGTTCACTGTATCTTAGAAAGGAAAAATAAAATTACCATTGTGTCTGGTGCCCAAGAAATTATTCAGTGCTATTTTATTGAATTCCAGACTATGACACTTAAAATGAGAGCTAAATTGATAAAAGATGGTTGTTTTTCACTTTCTGCCATTTTCCCCCATCAAAATCCTGAACATCACACCACTTTCCAACATCTCATTTGAAGGCCCATCCTACAGTAATTTTATCCATACTGTGCCTGGTAGCACAGAGAAATTTATTGTTGTATATCCAAACAGTAATACAAAGACTACTCTTAGTAGCTGATGAGGCTAAACTTTGCTTAGAAAATTTGGTCTGGATACTGTCAGACATACATATAGAAAAACAGAATGGGAAGGGAAGCTGGAGTCAATAACATCTTATTTATATGATAACTTAACATGAATTTAGTTTGTACTATGAATAGCTCCAAGTGCAATACATTCACTGATCTTCTAACACTTGTTCTGTTATCTAAGTACAGCACATACTCACCTGAACCTATTGTCTTATTTTCTTCTACAATGGTTTTCTGTCTGCATTTTTCCTCTCAGTCTTGCCTTTGTCTCCTACCTAACTAGTATCAGTTTTCTACTACACTATACTTCAGTGAAGAAGAGAGCAAGAAATAACTGATTGCTGGGTATGGAATCTACAGGTACATCTCTACTGTCACATCAGCTCACACATAAATTCAAATTCCACAGTTGCCCATGCTGCCTAGTGGTTTACTCACCCTCACTAGGGCTTGGCAGTGAAACTCTGACATATACAAGGACCATCCTGAGCTCCCGTTCTGTCTCTACAGAGTACGGATGGCATAAAGTTGAGGATCATAGCATGACAAATTTGAATCCATATAAGATACAGCTAAAAAAGAACCTACAGACAGCATCTGAACTTTGTATTGTATTACATGCTTAGGGAATAGTCCAAACCTCGAGTTTCAGCATACAAGCTAAAGCTTTAAGTTTATATTGGAGTCTATGGTGCGCATTTATTTACTAATGAAATGAAATTTACTAATAATGAAATCCACCATCTAACACCCATACTAAGTTGCTGGAGAAGCAATAAATAAATGAGAATCTAAAATAATGTCAACAGCCAGAGGAGAGTAAATAATAATAATTTAAAAAAAAAAAATTGCACATGCAAGTTTCAAACACCCATGATAGTTATAAGTTGTGTGTACAATCCACAGGAATTGCATTCAAAGATTCAAAATCCTTTGTATTCCCGACTAAACTTGAAAAATGGTAGTGGCTTTAATGAACAGTGGTATTGAATGGCCAGATAATACAACTTTTTCCAGTAATGAAATAAAACAACTAGAGATGTAACGACTCTCAGAAAACACCAGCTTTCTATAATTATGCAGTGTATTAGAGCAGGAAAATTTGAATTTTAGCAATTTTCAAAGTGATTTAGGAATCCATGTCACTTCTTTCAAAGTGACTTTGACATAGACAAGCCTGTCTTTAACTGAAAGTCAGGGGGAGGTAAGCTTTTCAGTGATTTTTAAGTATTTTAGGCATAGCGATTTATGGCTAGATCTTCAAATGGCATAAAGAAGCATAGCTCCACAGACTTCATAAAGTTATGTGGCTTCATAGTGGCCAAGAAGCTGACCCCGTAACACTAAACATAAAGTTCTTGATGTACCACCAAAATGCAAAAGGTTTTGGATCAGTAGCTAAGTATGTTTATAACTAAAGGTCTGATAAACACTAATAACTGATAATTTCAAAGTTTACTGTATATTAACTCAGAGAATTTTCACATTAAAATGCTTTAAGACTTATAATGACCAGCAGGCCACTCCTGAATGATTTGGACTATTTCAAAGACCTAGAATACTTTATCGTCTCAGATGTAAACAGAAGAAATAAATATTTTCACATTGCTTTGCCACGGCACAAGATAAGATTGTATCTGACTTCTCTTCCTAAAGTCTATAAGCTATACTAATCAAAAAATCAAAAGTACACTGTGTGTGATATGTTCGCCTGTAGGAAACAATATGACCATGAATCCTAGCAACAATATGTAAATAGCACTTTTTTATTTTTCCCTCTTTACCTACCCCACCTTCCCCCGCCCTGGAAGATTTTACACTGCAGTCTCAAAAAAAGACATGTATGAATGCATCCTTGTCACCACAGCCTTGCAGTCTATAATGAACTGCAATCCACTCTTTGCCGAAGTTAAATGGGGGTCTAACAAACCCCAAGTGTAATTGACCAGTTTCCTTAAGATCACGCACAGCTGGATCTAAGAAATTATTTAGCTTCAGGCATTAATTGAATTTTGAGTATGTATAGTCAAATCCTGACAGAGTTTGAGTACCTGCAAGCAGTATTTCAACTTCATCAGTCCTGTTAGCCACATAATTCCCGTTTGCAATCTTACAGGGTTGGGGATCTTTTTGTAACTGGATACATCTCACAGCAGGTGCTTCCCAGCAAAAATAAGTATTCATCATTGTTTATTTGTTATAAAACAATTGACTAGGATGAATTTCTGCTCTTAAAAGGTAGTCTTAAGGAACAGAACGTTTTTCTGACTGTTAACTGAATAATACCATGTCTCTTTTTCCACTTTGATTATACTTCAAAGAAACCTTAAGTGAGAATTTTTCATACCAGAGTTGTTGAAGCCAGTGTGAGGAAGTGCTAGAACCTTCATTAAGTTATAACACCAACATCACACACGAACAAAAACCCAAAAAACAGTTCCACAAAGGAAAGAAATTCAGAAAGCAGAGAAACAACAACTTCTTAAATTCAGAAATACTCATACCCCATCAGCAAAACTACCCCGATATACTTTATTGTTTAAGGGAACTCTGGAAACCATTAGCAATACAGTATCACTACCACAAATTATTTTCACATATCTTACAGGATCAAGATGACTTTTTTATGTCTATCCTTGATTCCCATAGTAGAATGTCATCATGTAAACACTGAAATTCAGTATTGTTCAACTTACAAATGTACTGTATTTAATATATGCATGGAAAAAAGCAAGTACCTAGCAGATACAAATTAGCATGATATTAACTGATATTAATAAACTGTGTCTATGATTTTGCTAAAAAGCACATTTAAATGTATACCATTTATTTTAAAGTTACTATTTACACAGAAAAATATCACATTGTAATAGCTCTTTCATTTATTTAAAAACAAACTTTATATTATGCATTTATTCAGGGAATTTTAATTTAAACTAACTAAAAGGAGTTACTGACTGTCCACTGGAATTACTCTGCAAGCAGTTATCTTTTGATATTAGGAATACTGAGAATTAGTTTGTTACAATTGGTTGTTCTGGTGAAAACAACGTTTACTGTTTCGCTCATTTCAGGAAAGGGTGAAAGTTTGTAAACAGCAGCCTTACAGTCAAGTTTTTCACTTGAAAAAAATGGCTGCAGTTAATCTTCTACAACTTTAGCTTGCAAAAGTCAAGCATTCAATTTAAGCTTACTTTTCCTAGGATACTTCTACAAAAAGCACAGACTGCCCATCACCTTTACACTGCAACTGAGCTCATTCTGTGACTGAGGGACCTAAACGCATAAACTTCTCCACTGACTGCACAGGGAGCCTAAGTGAGGAGCTCAGGTCTAACACCTAACCTTTAGATTATTAAACTGAGACAAATCTCAAGCAAAGAGAGAGACAAGGAATTTATTGTCTCTGGTCAGGCACAGCTCGTGCAGCCCCTGACAGGCAACGCCTGGGGACATAACACACACCTAAGCTGCTTATGGCTTTATTATATGTTGCACTTGTTCAGCATAAAGGACTGGTTAAACTTCATTTACCTCAAAAAACAAACAAACAAACGACAACTAACCTGTTAATCTCTGAGTCGTTGCCGAAGCGCGCAGAACCTTCCAGAAGGCCAGCTGGGGAGAGGCGGCAGGTGGCCGTTAGCACCACAGGAACCCCAGCCAATCAGCGTCCAGCATTCCCTGGCCCTCCCACACCTGTGGCCGCGGGGCGGGCAAGGCGGGAGGGGCTGGCCGGGGAACAGAACAGTTCTCTTCGAATAGAAGTTTTACTAAAAATGTAGGGATCATCTAGAAAAATTTTGGTAAAAACATAGCACCTATCTAGCCAAAGTTTAGGTACCACTACAGTGAAAAATCCCAAGGCAGCTAGGCTGCTATTACTGACTGCTGAACCCTACAGCCCGCTGACACACCTGAGGAAGCCAGGTTACCCTGGGTGCGGCCACCTCCGCCGTCAGGCACAAACAGGCACTCGGCAGCTGCGGGCACAACAGCAGCACCCCCTGCTCACTGCTGGCTGAACCAGCCTGCACACCCACCAGTTTACCTGAAAAAACGTTTTCTTCAATTAAAATTTCTCACCTACGCTCTTCAACGTCTTTTTCATTTTTGCCTCTTCTCTGCCTTAGTAGTGCAAATTTTGATACTTTCTATATCAAGAGTTCTGCTTCCCCTTGCCAGCCATGTGTGTTTGCATTTGCTAAACCAAATGCTTTGCCTGGATTTACCATTTAAATATTTCATCTACATCTGACTTTTCCATGCCTATGGAAAGCAAACACTGTAAAAGTTAACATATATATGGCATACTTTTAATCTTCCCTAATCAGAGTTTACAAATGTAGTATAAAAAAATCAAATTAGCAAAATACTACTTTGTATCTCTGAATAAAAACACCCAATATTTTTCTCTGACTTTCTTGCTTTCTGATTCAATAACTGCTTGTTTACAGATGAATAACATTTGCACTGGTCACTGTGTCGGCTTTCACCAGCACATTTTCTAATTAATCAGTACATCTGTTAAACCACCTCAAAGCAGCCTGGGTGTATGAACAGTCCCCACCCGTCCAGTCAAAGCATAACCTGGGATCAGCACAGCTGGTGTGTCCACCAGCCCGGAGGCCAGGACAATGTCCACTGCAGCTCCACTGGCAGAAAAGCAAGGTGAGCTATTAGCTGGCACAAGACTAAAGCTACATTTTAAAAGGCATGGAGACTAACACGTAACGTGTCACACACACAAACCCACAATCTACTGTTTGTGCAATCATTCCATTCTGCTAATAATGTTCTGTATTCTGCACAGTATTTTCAGTCCTACTGCTAGTGGTCTGAAATTGTATTTTTCATCCAGCTTGCTTTCTAAATATTCTAGCACGAATCTGTTTGTCCCAGGTGGATTTACTAAAATAAATGAGAACGTAAATTATTTATAGATCTACTATACTTCTACTAACTTGCTCCATTTATGCCTTATAAAAAATTAATACTGGAATACAAAAATCTTGACAAATGCCTTCGCAAGCAATTAACCTGAGTTGATACTACGCTATATATTTTGTGCTAAACTCACAGCAAATTACATATAAAGGCAATATGGCAAAGATTGTCCAGTATTTTCAGTGTTTCAGTGATACTGAGCTACAATTCTGCTTTCATTTGAAAATGCCTAATGGCTATCAATATAAAATACAGACAAAACTACAATGATGAGTGTAGTCAGATGTTAGATATTTGAATCAGAAAATATAGCAGATATGTGAATGCAATATTTGTAATCATACAGACCGCTAGATTTTAAAATGCATTGTTAAAGTTTACAAAAGTAGTGTCTAAGTGTAAACTAAGGAGACAAAATAATTTCCCTAAAGTGTGCAGCATGACAGCAGTATCAACTTCTACCCAAATGTTCAAAAGCACATCGTCTTGGTCTGCACATGTATTTCACTGCATATAACTGTTATCTCACACAGAGACATGGCTACTGCTCCCACAACTGAAGAACGCAGAAGTCTTAGTGTACTAGCGTAACTCATATTCTTAGTTCAGAATTGCAGTGGGGAAGATGCAGCTGACTTCATTCATAGCTGACTCCATCACTTCAGGTTAGCATGTTAGCTCTATTTCGTGGTCAGCAATAGTAATGAATAATCAAATACCAGCAAATCCTTCATTAATTGCCCTAAGTAACACAGTGAACATCAGTTTTCATATAACAGTCCAGTATTGAATCTGATTACACATTGGCATAATTCCTCGATCTAGGAGAAAACCAGTTTACACTCACGCACTTAAAACAAAAATAAAAACACCCCACACAATTATGTCTGATTTTTTGAAACTGATTTCTGAAATCTGAATGGCTTTGGCCTATTTGGAGTCCAAATATTTAACACCAGATGTATATTTTATTTCAGTGCCTGTTTGGGACAGATCACAACTGTTTTACTTTAAACATACAAACAAGGTAACAAATTGTGTGGTCACCTCTACCTGCCTTTCCCATGTCCTCGTCCAAGCCTCTTCGATTCTTAGGCAGAGAAAAATGCACATAGAGACACGAAAAGACTCCCTGGTTACAAAGGTACCTGTTTCACCAAATACACATGGTTTAGATCTCATAGAACACAGCTGAACACACGTAGTTGGGAAAACACTAATATTTAATACTCAACATATCTTGAAGATGTAATATCATGGCAACCATCTGTTTTGGAGATCTGACAAGACTGAGCATTTCTGGGAATAGAAAACTGAGAGAATCTACTTAGCATTAGGATTTACTCTGCCATACAACCCAGACCTATTTATTCTAGGAAAACTCTCAGAGGTGATGAAAGATGGCTGCTGAGGGGTGTGATGATGGCCAAAAAGCTAACACTACAAAGACATCATTCTTCTTGCATACATAAAGTGATTGGGCAGCTCTGGAAAGAATATCTATTCAACTGCCAAAGACACATCACACAAGACAATCTAATTATTAATATGCTCAAGTCTTTGTCAAATCGCTATTTTTCATACAGAGAAGTATCTTCTTTAATAATCCTAAATCATATGATGAGCCTAGCTTACATCAAAGAACCTCTTATTTCCTATATGTTAACAAAATCTGAGAAACTGAAGATGGAAAATTATTCTTCTCTAGAGATGAAGTTGGTATAAAGCACCGATTGCTTTGCACACTCTCTACAAAAGGAAAGTTTTATTGGCTTAGGATAACAATGTGAAATATTCCTGTTAGGAGTTTGTGTACTTGTTAAAATTATGCTCAAAGTACCCCCTCTGGACTAATCTAGATTTCTGCAACCGGCATCTGAAACAAATGTGAAACACTTAAGATAGTACTGAAACAGTTAAATCAATCATTTGCAAATCACAGCTTACTCAATGTCCCACAGCATGGACTACGAGAAGACATCATCAAGGGCACTGAGCTTTTACATCAAGCAATATAAAAGGTGTTTAAGTGTTCCAGCAGCTGTTGCATAAGCGCTCCTGAAGGAAGCCCGATGGTGTCTTCCTGAATATTGAAGACAATTTCATAATAGAATCAAACAAGTTAATAACCTAAAGAAATAAACTGAATGAGTGGTCTACTGAATTGTGTACTAGAGGAAACTTAACAGACTTGGGTTCTCGTCTCCATTCTGCTGACAAGACATGTAAAGGAAACCATAGTTTTTCTCACATAAAAAGTGAGAAAATGACAATACCTCCTTTCTCATCTACTAATGAGAAGTACGATATAAAAACCAAGCATGAAGTTATTTATAAACTGACACCTTAACAGAAAAGATGCAATAAAGTTATTGAAAAACATAGTAATTTTGATATTTTGTGTCTAAAGCTCATTTGCCAACATTAAAACTTATAATACTTTAATGAGAACACAGAATAATATGACAAGCTAATTCTCAGTTATCTAACGCTTTCTTAAGCTCCTTATTTATAATATCTTAAAACCACAGTAGCGACTTGAGCTAAAAGCAGCATCATTAGACCTCTGGGATTTGTATTGTACAGACCATTAACTTCATTTTAAACTCTTTTATTCTTGCAGCCACAGATGTGCCCCTTTCTTGCCACTAACCACCATCGCTGCCATATACTCATCCTTTTCTTTTTAATTTACCACATTTGTGTTAAGAACATTTTGACTGCGGTATTCCAGTTGAAAAAACCTCTTGCTTAGTACCACATATACAGGAAATGTCAAACTGCCTTCTGAGGAAGATTAAATATGAGACAATTTTTCTAAAAATGAATAAGTTGTAACCCATTATGATGTGCTCCTACAATGATTACTAAACATGTAGAAAGCATGACTCATTTAGATAAGAGTTATGATTCCAGTAAGTTTGTGGGAACCAAACTCATCCTCACTAAGGCATTTAGTCATTAGAAAGCCGAGTCACCCTTCCAGGTGTGACTGTCAGCCTGACTCAGTAATTCCCTATGTCAGTATCACTGCCAAGCTACCTTGGAGGATGAAACTCCTTTTACAACAAATTGTCAGCTCACTTTTAGGACACTGAGATTAATTATAGGCTCAGACATTGATCTGTAGATCTTCCAACTGGTCAGTGATTTGCTGCAGACAATGGCTCTGGCTGCAGAGTGTAAAAAGAGAACACCTCTCTCAACATCTATCCAACTCAATATTTTTCCCAATATAATTGCAATTCTTTTTATGGGGAGGATATGAACTATGATTCATATGATCTCCCACAATCCTTTCATCATAACACATTGCTTGAACAAGCACCAGTGATTTGTAGGTTGTCACTGCCGGTTCTCTAGGGAACAGTCTATTTCTACTGCATGATGCTAAACATGTGCCACAGACTTTTGAATTTTGAGATCACTAAATTTGTAATAGCCTTTCTAACATATATTAGAAACATATGGCCATAAGTAAAAGCTATTAAAATGTTTCTATTTCACCTTCCTCATGAATACTTGGGCAGGTGGCACACAGGTTCCCAATCTGTGTATATATATATATATATATTATGCATTTTTTGGTAATCCAAGTTATTACATGATTTTTCATTTTCTGTGCACAGACAAGGATTTCAAGGATCTGACAAGCATCTCATTCTGAGGAACTCTCAACTCTCTGACCAAATCAAGAGATGAAGGAAAGGAAAGCAGGACTTTGCAGGGTAAGATCTGGCATTTCCATGAATTTTGCAGATGCTGCTTCATCACTCTAAATATTATTCACTACCTACATCATAACAACATCAACAGACTCATCATAAACTTCCACAAGTAAGACCTTCTCTGTGGATTCTGCTGGGTTTGTAAAAGTAAAACATCCCCTGATAAGGCTTGATTTCTAGCTTTAAACCTAGGAAGGACTATTTCTGAAATGGCAGCTTTATTATGAAAGACCAATAAAACCCTTGTATACTGTTAGTTCTACTTGCAAATTTCAGCCTAAATAGATAAAATAATAAAAAAAAATAATAATAAATAAAAAAAACCACCAAAACCCACAACCTTCACTGTGAAATTTTTGTGAGATAGAGTGGTATGTTTCCCAGAAAATATAACTTATTTTAATTTATTCCATGAGAATAAAACTTTGTATGCATTCTGTACAATAGATATGAATTGCTGTAGCCAATTTGCATCAATGGAATCATTTTGTCTCAAGAGTTCTAGTGGAATTCAAGTTGCAGAAGCAACAGACTCTTTTTAAATGCTAATAGTATAAATTATTTCAAAAAAACACCACTCTAGCTTAATGGCTGTCTGCCAAATTCCTTATTTTAAATCTTAGTGTTTTGAAAGAAGAATGAAACAAGTATCGATCTCTTAGTTGAAAGCCCTGCCGCCAAAATCATCAAAGCCTTTTTTCCATCAGGTTCTGTAAAGAAAATATGCTCAAATATTCATCATCCACTACATAAATAAAATTCAAATATCATTTCTAGTTCATAATTACATAATTACCATAGCTAGGAAAATCACACCCCTAAACTTCACAGAACATTCATGCACTTTAGCAATCTCCACTTCTATTCTTACGCTCTGGAGTATGTGCACCATGTGATTATAGGCTTTTTCCTCTTGCTGAAGTCAACATTTATTCTTCCTGTACCACTTCTGTGCAATGAAAGACAGAAATTTCTAGCAGTGCTCCAGAGAGGGTAAAACAAAGGCAAATCTTCCACCAAACACAAATTTCTGCAGAAAGCCATTCCTGCTGCCCTGACAGAGAGACAGGGCAGAATGGGCAACTGCGTTGGTAGTACAGAAAAACTATGAGAGTGATTATACTCACCTGTAAATATCTAGACTATGAGCAATCAAAAAGAAATGCATAGAAGTAGACATTTGGGACTTAATTGGAGTTTCAGTAAAACCTGATACTCCACAAAATCTAACTGATCTCCAGAGTTCTGCTTCCAGTTACGCTGGGGAAACAGACATTGTTATGGGCTTCTTGGCTGACAGTTCATTATTCCAGTAAATGCAAAAGCGGCCCTACTGAGGCTATAAACTATCAATGGAAATTTCAACCTAGTCTTTCTCTTCAGAAACACACTCAGTTATTAATTCCTGCCATAATGCTATTACTTCTCTGACAGGTTGGAAAAATCTACTTGGTTTCACAAGATTATTTTTTTATTGCACTCTCATTTTATTCTAAGTATGTTTTGCTCTGTGTACTTGGAAAAATCTTCTGTTTTTTTCTTAATTCATTAAATCAAGATAAGAAAGCTACCACTGAGCTGCTCTTCCTTCCAAAATACTGTTCTCTCCAGAGCTGAAAGCCTACTCTACCTAGTTTCTCTCTGAAAATGAGAACTTTACTAAGTCTTAATAACTTCATGATCTTTTTCTCACTTGAAAGCCACAGTCTTATTACACAATATAATAACGAGAACTCAGAACATTCCATAGAGACTACAGCCTATATGCTTTTAATACTGTTTACCTTTACATTCTTCCTGTCTCCTCAAACTTTTAAGATGTTCTTAGAAGACAGAGGGTCAAATCTCACTCAGCTCCCTTTATACTTTGATATTCTGAAACTCTTACATGTTGAAGCTCTAAGTATGAGGTATATCTGATTTGATCTGGGTGCCAGTATTATACCTGTGACGTTCTGAAGCTCTTCTCCTAGATATTTTAAATGAATCAGTGCTAATTAACAATAGATTAATCTCATTTTATCATTAGTTTTAGCATGACAATTCACATTTTATGATGGATTTTCATACGGCATCCTCTCCTTTTGGAAGTGCTGAGCACTCGCTTTTGAAGTCAACAGAAGTTATGAATACTCCATACATCTGAAAAGCAATCCCTTGATTTTATGAGCATATTCAGCACCATCCATTAGAAAATTAAATAAATACATCATTGCATTATTGTCCTTCTTGCACTTCTGAGGCCTGATAATGCCCTACATCAGTTGCACTGATTTATACACTGAATTGGGAACCTAAATCGAGTTGAGCTTTCCAGCCCTCCCTCAGCTTCCTGAGCAACAATTCAAAGAGGTGAAACCAAATCTGCAGGGCATGTAGTAAACAGCCCTCTTAAACTCCCTCTGCAGTGGAACAACAGGAGAAACAAATAGAGAAGACAATCTGTGCAAAGACAGCACTTTTTTCTTCATTGCTTTGCTTCAGGTGGAAACCTCTGACTTCCACGAGCTTCAAAAGGCTAAAAGTTTGCACTAAGTCTGGTCTCTCAGGATCAAAACAAATGAGAGTAAAACAAGTATGGACATAAAGTTAAAAGGTCATTAGCTTTTCCTTTTTTTTTTTTTTGGCTATGAACACAAAAGGATTTTCTGTTTCAGCCTGTTATGTCCATAAACTCTGGTATCTTTTTCCTATTTGTTCCAGCAGGAAAAAAATAAAAAGAACCAAACCAGTCAACAATTCTCTTTGAGTTGTTTCTAGTATTCTAACAAGCTTCACTTGTCTGTAAGAAGTATAATTTATAATAATACCCTACATTTATCTAAGTCCATTTAGCTTCTGACACTTCCTGCTGCTTTGGAAAGCTTACAAGTTGTAATTCAGAGGTACCAAATATATCAGAAATAGACATATGACAACTACCCAGAAACGTGGAACATATATCTATTTATATAGCTATATATAATGCTTCTATATTAATATTAGACATATCTATTACTAATTATGCATATGATGCTTAACTATGTACAAGGCCTTCAAAGAAATTGTACTTCATTCATACACCTTGACAGATGGATAAAAACATGCCCATCTGTACCATGAATAGAGGGACATGATTTTATAGAACCCCGGAAGCCAGCGATGTACCATCACACAACTAAATGTATCTGTCTTTCTTTGCACTTTCACTACTAAAATTTTACACATCTTTCTGTCGAAGCCATTGCTGGGCTGTTTGCTGTCATTTGTTCCTGCTATCAGATGAAGAAACAGTTTTGATTGTCTAAATTCTTAGGCTAAATACCCATTAATTCTTAGATCAGCAGTTGCTGGTAAACTTTCCAAAAAATGGCTGATCATTCCAAATAGAAACATATTTGGTGCAAGACATGAAAGACTTTTCTTCATACAAAAGGGACTTAATCAGCTGTGTAGCTGTACTCACAGGCCTAATCAAATTCTTAGTATTGAAATTATGATTTAGAAATTGAAAAATTCTAAGTTTCAAGACAAAGTTACCATTTAATTTATTTCTGAGCATTTCCCCTAAAAATATCTCAGAGCTCAATGGAGCCGATCTTTGGAATGCAAAAAGGGAATCAAAGTTGAAACTAAGAAACCAGAAGATAATGTTAGTAGGATTTTTAAATATATGCATATACACACGTAACCCTTGCAATATGCTCTAGTTGATCTTGTTAATTTTACCTACAATTTAGGAAAGTTGATGGATTCCATACCAACATAATGTTTTGTGCAATTACAATTAAATATTCTTAAGTTATCCCTTCTAATATTCCTGTTGGTTTGGAGATAGTCCTGTCCTAGTGAATTATGATCTTTGTTTACTCATACGTTTGTCATTTTTCATCCTGATTACAGTTCAACAAATCAAATTAAGGCACAAATAACCTTTGAGAAGTTCTATCCAGGAAAACTGTCATCATCCTCCTCTGTCAGGCAGGCTGCACAATCATGCCAGACATAGTCTGAACCTTTTTATACACACAAGATTTTCATAAAAGATAAATTCAACTTCAAAGCCTAGTCATGTTTTCAGATTATTCAACAGCCTGTACCAAATGCATCAATCATGCAGCTGCTTGTGACTGAAGGCTGAGACCTACACCTCACGCTCAGCCACCACAAACAAAGCAGGAGTCACATTAAAGCTGTGGCACCAGCTGCTACAAAGCCACGTAGGATATGGATGATTAGAAAGCTGTCCCCCACCAATTCCCTTTTCTAACATAAAACTGTATGCATTACCTACAAAAAAAATCCCTTCCTCTAAAAAGATGAGCCAAAAACCAAAACCCTTTTAAAGTCTAAGTATTTCAGAAGTTTTTTCCCCCCTGTAGAAAAGCAGTGAGAAAATAAACTATGTGTGGCACATCTTCATTCTGTTGTTTCATCAGTGACTTATAGAAGTGATCCCAAATGCCATAGAGATGAAGCAGTCAAAATGTGAGGGAAAAAAAAGAGAAAATATAGTGAGGAAAGACTGAGCAAAGACTTTCCTCAGACAGTGGTCTGTCTCAAGGCCTTGCTCAAACTATGAAACTATTAACACAAAACATTAATTAACTAATTAACCTGTCTTTCAGTACATACAATAACTAAGCTCAAGTACAGGAAGAAAAATAAATTAATGAAGTCAAAAGTGCTTATGAAACTTAATGCAGTGTCTTCCAGTTTAAACACTGTCTTTTTCAATTTCATGATGCATCCAGAGATGTTCATCTCATTCCTTGATCCACCTGCAAATTTCTGCAAGAGGCTATTACATATTTCTGGTTTGTTTGATTTTACTATGTGCTACTGAAAACAAAAGACTAAAATTACCTGTACTTTCTCAAGCAGCCAGAACAGTTTTTCGTCATTTATATAAAATTTAATATAGTCTTTGGGAACTGGCAGAGAAGACAACAAATACAGCATAGCTCACCCCAAACATCAAGAGTCAAGAAAAGCTAAGAATGAGCCAAACTCACTGTTAGCTTTACAGAAGTATATGAAGCGTATTTTTAACATATATGTTATATGGGGTTAGAAAATAGTTTAAATCTCAGTACTACCTGTCGGCAGGAAGAAGTTAATTTATCATGGGTAAGTGATCTGATTAAAAAATTTGTTTACAGTCATATTAAGTATGATATCCATCAGTAGCTGCTACAATCATCTTATGGGATCAAGCTGGGACACAAGAGGTTCCACTTAAATTTGAGAAAAAACTTCTTCTCAGTGACGGTGACAGAGCACTGAACAGGCTGCCCAGGGAGGTTTTGGAGTCTCCTTCTCTGGAGACATTCAAAACCCGCCTGGACATGTTCTTGTGCGACCTCACCTAGGCGTTCCTGCTCCAGCAGGGGGATTGGACTAGATGATCTTTTGAGGTCCCTTCCAATCCCAAACATACTGTGATACTGTGATCTTCAGTAAAAGACTGATCAGTGTCTTGCCAAATGAAAACTCTGTCTAGCTATGCCTATGGGATATCAGTATTTCAAAAGCACCTCTGTATGTCAAGAGAAGGTAAAATTGTAGTAGCAATTTTAGTGTTCTAGAAGCATTAGAAGTTGCAAAATCGAGGAAAGAAGTTGCAAAATTGCAGGAAAAATAGAAATAAAATACAAGTAGTTTCATAGCAAAATAATTGAACTTTCTAAAGTATTTTGGCCTTGCTCTGATACAGGGACAGCTTTTAGGATAGTACTGAACACTGTGAGTATGAGAACACAGCTCAGAACAGCCCAGATTGCCCAACGCTATCTATATTCTTTGTGCACTGGGCAGGAGCTTTGTATTTCATACATAATTCACAACTTGCTGCAGTCATTCAGCAAGGTCAGTACATGCCCGACCATACAGCAATGGAAAAAGATTACATATATTTAGGGAATAAGACAATACAAAAATGTGAGCTGTTCCCTGCATCCATTTTAAAGTCTCAAGTTGCTTTTGAAGCAGGCAGTTAAGAACAAGAATAACCAAATATAGCCCAGTGATAAATTAAGATCCACTTACATACCAGGCTATAACTTCACAACACACTATATGTTTTTTTTATACTTTAATCCACTTTTATCTGACTTCTCTCTCCAATGTCCTTTGTTATTGTAGGGCTCATTGTAACCTCAAGCGCTCTTTACCTATTCTCCTATCAGTTTAGATTTGTGCATATTCTTCTCTACGATCACAAAAGCATTGTCTATTATCTTCCCAAATTCAAGAGAATTCTGATCTGCCTTTCTCTGTCTCTTGCAAGTCTCACTTTCTGCCACACTAACAGGAATACAATTTTCTTTACCTGCCTGCACGCCTCAGCTTTGACTGAGATGGAAAATCCTTTGGGGTGAAAGGATAACCTGAGCTCACCGGCAGTTTCAGAGCGAGGAATTCTGCTACCAAAGGAACCAATTACCATCATTTTCTAGCAGAGTTCACTGTGATGAGAAATAACAGGAGAAAGACAGCTGCTGCATAAATGACCAACTACATAACATGGATGGAACAAGAAATGTTCGTATTCCCTCACTTATAACACTGATACATTTTTATAAAGTGGCTTTTCAGAAAGAAATTACAATATATAAAAGAGGATAGAGAATTTTACATGGTTTAACCAGCATGTTTAGCACAGACTGTGTGTCACCATTTAATAATAAGCCATTTGAACTTATGTCAGGTTTCAACAGAAGATTGAAGTGAACCAGAAGTACAACAAAAGCATCCTGCAGACTACACCAGAAGGGATTTTCATCTGGAGGTTTATGAGATTATCACATGAGCTGTCTCTTAACTGATAAGCAAACTTTTAAAATAAATGAGAAAGTAAGTTTACTAAAGAGTTAGCAGGACAATAGAAACAAGCAAGAAAAATAAACCACATCCTCCACTTAAGCTGCCTCATGTCTTTTTCTTCACAGTGAACTTCTAGTAAATGCAATTCTATAGGACATTGTACTATATTAATTCCTCCAGGACTGATTCAGAGATGGTATATTAACGCTTTGCAGTTTGTAGGAAGAGTACAAAAGAACTGAGATACTTCAGACTTTGGAGCATTAATTTTTTTGTTTGACCTAACAATGGCTATTATTCTGAACAAACTTTTTCATAAAAAATATGCTAGTTACACATTTTAAGTTTTAAAACAAAACAAAACTTTGATTGTAAGCATACTACCATCACTAAATGTTCCATTAGATTATTTTATGGTGTTTTTACAGACCTGCTAATTAATTCTGCACTGATTTTTATTTTTAAAAGACTTCAAAAGATACAATTTTCACTAAAACTTCTCTTGATATAGCAATGATGTTCAGGGATTTCCCTCTGTTTCCACAATTTAATTATTTGTTTTTATATTAACATTTATCATTTCCTAATAAACCCAGCAGAGCTAACTCTTCAGGCATTATACCACCTAATAATCCACAAGGACAAACCGTTGTTTTAGATAAACTGACTTGAATCACTTTTGCTAAAATGCTCTTTCTCTTGGAGACCATGCAAATTTGGAGAATTTTATAATCAGACTAAAATATGGAAATTCACAAGCAGAACATAATGACAATCTCTGCTTGTGTTTCCAACAAAATGAGTTAGTTCCATAGCTTTACATATGAGCCCTAAGAAAGAAAAGATACTGTTCAGCCTGATTGCCAGCTTTGCCTGCACTGGAGCTCACTGCCAGGTGAGCAACGGGCTCGCAGACGCGCGTTCCCTCAGTGTGCCTGCAGGATTAGCTGAGCTCACGCTGCCCACGCAAGCAGAAAGTTCTGAACTTCTCCACACTCACTGTGTACACCTGTAGCCACAGGTGACTGAAAACTGACTCGTTTTAACTCGCAACTGGCTACCAAGTGTTCTTCTTTTTTTTTCTAAAAAAAAAAAACTGAGAACACATGAAGGAAAATTTTTCTTTGTGATTTCAGAGTCTTTGTTGCATTGAAGAATTTGTGAGCTAGGTAAACCAATAGGGCATTCATTGACTTTTTGCATTTGTCCTTTTTAGCCTCTTGGTTGGTAATATTGAGGTATAGTATTCTTTCGGTTTTTTTGTTTTTTTTTTTTAAAAAAAACAAAATAAGCTTTATATTAAAAACAAAACCACACAATGACAACACAAAAAGAACCAAGACATTTGGGAAAGCTGCTAGTCACAGTGCTATGAACCATAGCCTGAGATAGCTCAGCTGAGAAACTGAAAAATGACCAAATAATTAGGGGGCAGGTAAGAAAATGAAAAACAGGGAGGCAAAAATAATGCTACAAGGATTAGTCACAGGAAATGCTGAGGTGAAGAGCTAAAAATGTATTTGGTGTGCTTAGACACAAAATTTGTATGTGAAGGTTATATCAAACCTCTGTTTGCTCCAGACCTCATTTAGCAATCATTAAGCAAAAGGAATATGAAATGATATCATTTAAAAATGTGACAGAGTTCAGGACAATCCATGGCTTAAAAAAGCTTTCAGTTGGATATAGATGAAAAACTCTAAGCTGATAAAAAATACTCCTACTCCTTTGCAGAACAGCCCTTTCCCTATGTCTTTACCATATCTTTCTATGTAAATATGTTTACAATGTGTTTCAGGAGAGGTTGTAATTAAAGCAAGCCAAGCAGAGTCAAAACAGTTACAATCTTAAAAGCATACAACACAGTAAAATCAATTATGAGCATAAAGCTAGTAATTTCTATTTATTAAGTAAGAGCACTGCCTTGCTTCAGAGTATTAAAATATTTAGTTAGAGGTGAAGTTTTAAGACATCTGTATTAGAAATATACAGAGGTCAAAAAAACACCTGGTTCTGAATTTTATCTCTGTAACCATAAATATGTATTTGTTCCACGGGAAGCCCTTTTTGTATGGATCCAGGCAGGAGTTTGCTGGCTGTGAAATATACACTAGAGCAGTTTCTATTATTATCCATCTAGGGTGTGAAGTAGCTGTTTGTTCTGTACGGAAACAGGAGGCTGATTCAGATGCCAGCAGTGCAGCCTATGCTGGCATCATAGTGCCTTCAATGCTCAGAAAGCCATAGACCCGCATGTTAAAGCCCCCATATAGTCAAAAACTTCAGTGATGTAAGGCACTAAGTATTAATAGTCCAAGCCCATATTAAGTAAAAATGAAACACTTAATACTTTAATGAGATCATGAAAGGCAGGAAGAGAAGACAGAACGGCCTTTCTTGTGACCTCATGAACATGAAGGTCCAGAATTCAAATTACAATGAGAAGCACACGGTGATTCTCAAGGCCTGAGTTTTCCCTTTGTCCTCCCCAGACAGCTCACCTGAGCAGCCTCTGCTTGACAGGGGCTAGAAAGGAGGTGAAAGATTTTTTCCTTCAGGAGTGAAGCTCGCTCTTTGCTTGAACCCAGGGAATCCATGTAGGCCTCCCATGAGGTGTCCCCCTGACCATGACAGAGAATCCTTGGGCAATCGCTGCACTTCCCAGACACTGATATGAACTGAATAGGTACCATTAAAAAAAAAAATTTAAAAAATTTTTAAAAATCATACAAATTTTACATTAGAAAAGCTTAGATTGTGGGAAAATAAAAATTTTCTCATAGATTCCGTTTGCTAGCTATGAAAATAAATGAAGAAAAATATGCTACAATGCTGTAGCAAGAGCAGAGGCCTGATGCATCCAAAAAGTAGAAATATATTAAGCAGGATACAATTAATGTTTGCTTTTCTTGAATTCAGGCATAGGTATTCCAAATAAACATAAACA
The DNA here is from genome assembly GCF_963082525.1 of Nesoenas mayeri. Lineage (NCBI taxonomy): Eukaryota > Metazoa > Chordata > Aves > Columbiformes > Columbidae > Nesoenas > Nesoenas mayeri. Next base: position 14,510,309 of record NC_137554.1, on the reverse strand, counting down.
TATACTTAGCTGTGCTACAAAATGCTCATACATGATGACAGTGTCATACATGACAAGAAAAGGGGTAAAAAATATAAAAACACCAACAGTGTGAGAGGAAATATAGGGAAGAATGGCTTTACCCAGAATGGTTCCATCTTCCCTTGGTGAAGAGCTCTAGACACTGATCACCTCAACCTCGGTGACCAAGACCAAGGACCACAATCCATCAGCACTGACTACACAGCTCTGTGGTACTACCATTAATTTAGGATAAGCTTGTTAATAACAAATGACTACTTTAAAGCGGTGATAATAACCAGTAATGTTTAAGAACTAACCACTGGCAATATGTAGTGCTCCTAAATGTCAATCTAGTATACTTCTGTTTTGAAGCTTCAGACTGGCCTGATTTACCAGTTTCCAGGTACTCCACTGCAATCTCCCGCTCTCTTATTCTCTTACTTGCATACACTTACATTCACTTGCAGCTGAGCAAATAAAGAAAACATTGCTGCAAAATAAACTGTGAAAATATTGAAGTTGCAGGCTTGGAAACAAATTTTCATCTCACCAGAGTTTACAAGTCTGCATTTCTAGTATTTAGAAGGAAAACGCTGACATTTTTTATCAGCAGGTCTGTCAAGTCTCAAGCTGTCAGTACGAGACTTTTACTGAGTTCTGATCTTCTACCTGCAACATTGGCATCAACTGAAGCATTATAGAGTGCAGCAGTGCCTCTTTTGCTTTGGGACTCCAGGCAACAGCAACAGCCACAGCACCACGCAGCTCCAGCAGGGTCTGTGCCCAGAGGGGCTTTGCTGGCAGCACAGACCCCTCCCCTCAAACCACCTTCTCTCCTCCCTAAGGCATTTCTCTATCACACTCCACGGCACCTCCACCTCCCCTCACACCTCCTGCCAAAACACAGAGTCTAAAGCACTGGATTCACAATATTCAAGCATCTGTTCTATCATTCCCCACAGGTACTTCCTTATGGCCTGGCAAAAAGTGGAAATTTTACACAATAGACTGTCTTGTTTCAGAAAAGTATCAGTAACATTGAGAAACAGACTTTTTTTTTTAACAGGCAGGTCCAAGGAATTTAAAAAGAAGAAAAAAAAATTACTGATATAAGTATGTTAATTTACTCTCTAAATGTCAGGCTAAGCCTGTTCTACACCAGCTTACTTTGCTGCTGAACCTGTAATAGAGCATTCACCATGAGGGAAAAGGAGAACGTATGTGCAACTGTGGCAACATAGAGGAGTGTCCCTGGAGAATGAAGTTAGACCCCAGACTTCTGTGCTACACCACCTGTACACACTTGCTGTAAAACTCGGGAAATAATTAGCAAGTATTGCCCCTCCCCACTGCAACCCTCACCTCTCCATGTCACCGTGCCATGTCACCTCTCTTCGTACAGCCGGCATAATCCTTTCTACAGCAACCACTCCATTTGCTACAGTGGTACAAAGAAAGGGAAAGGGCAAGCTGAGTTATTACTCCTGTCTGGGCTACATGGTATGGCTATTTGTGACTCAGACACAGTGTTCTGACAAGTGTTGCCTCTGGACACCTCCAGCATCGTGAAGGAAGAACGTATGAAACAGGAAAGAGTTCAAGGATGTACGGCTTTTAAAAGTTTGCGCCATTGCTTATGCCATTTCCTGTGCAGCCTTTATTAGATCATTTACCCTTCTGTGTGAATGATATTTTAATGACAATGTTATGAATAGTAAAGAGTCATTGGAACCTTAGAGAATAAATGAATAAAGAAAAAAAAAAACCACACAACAAAAGCAAGAGAGAATTTCACTGGAGAAAAAGCAAAGCTTTTCTTACTAATGCTTTTATCTTCTAGGTGCAGGGAGTTGCTACATCATTTGATTAATTTTCAAATGGCTTCCAAAACACTGAAGAAGAAAATGCAGAAAAGCTTCACACCAGAAGTGTAGTGGACTAGTTGAATAGATTATATTTATTCCTTGCACCTGCTCTTCTCTAAAATGTCTCTTGCATGTAATGTACTGTTTACAGAATACTATTGTTTTATTTTTTATAACTCTGCAAATAAATTCTGTTTAATCCTAAATGCCAACATGGAGTTCAGAGGTTTCTGCATTCCACATTCCTTTAGAATTAGGTTTTCAATTCGAAGCAGAGAAAAAACTGTTGAAGAGAACGCCTGGTTCCTGGTTTTATGGGTAGCCCTTCCCATGCAAGGCAGCAGCAGTAAAACAACAAAAGCCAAACTCAACCAGCTGTAAGCAACTGTGGTTCCAATTAAAATTGTATTAGAGTGGCACTGAGAGCGAGATAGCACTGAGAACCCAAGGATACAGGAAGTCAGCTTATACATAATTAATTTGTTAATCTTCCATGGCATTTCATTGAAATGTGTTCTATTCTCAAATACATCCAGAAGGATGACAAGCTGTCTTTTCAAGTGTTTTATGTGCATGCGCTCTTCATTCCATATTTAATTAATAAATACAATGGGATGATGACGTTTCAACTACTTTTTAACATTTCTCCTAGCATTCTGGGATTTGTTTGCTTTGCCATATGCTATTTAGTGGCACATTTATAATCAATCAGAGCATTCAATCACAAGAATCTAAAAATACCAAGTGGCTTTTTTTTCTTCACAAAGAAATCACCGGAAACTGACTCTTCAGAAGTTATTCAGTGTGATCCTGGATGTTTGGCGTTACAAATAATTTCAGTGTTTGCGGTTTAATTCAAAGTTCAGGGGTAAGAATACAAGCCTTTTGATTCATTTTACAGATCTGCATTTTTTATTTTACTAATTATAAACTAAAATTTGTTAAGGTGTGCCTTAAAATGTAGAATTAGATAACTCGTTTGTAGAGTGGAGTGTTAAAACTGCTTTATGTATTGAATACCTTAAGGGAATCGAATCATCACTTATAATGAGACATATTTTATGAGGAACATTTCAACAAATGCATGCACTCCTGGACTGCTTTCCTATTTTGTGTGACACTTTGCTGTCTACTATTTCCCAAACACTGAGAAAATAATAATTATCAAGACTCTTTAAAAAAAAAAATCTCTGAGGAGGGGGAGCTACATTTTAATGTGGTTTTACTGAGGTTGCAAATGGTAAAATATGTAATAAAGTGAAATGATACTCCAGTTCAGAGGGCTGGAATCTGCATATGGTGTCAAAAGAAAAATCTTGCTACAAATACAAGGAGCAAAGCCCATACCTCACGGAATACTCTGAACAATATTAACAGAAATAACTTGATGCTGACCTTGAACACATAAAAATATCCAGTGCTGTATGTCAGTGCTGACTAGTGCGATGATGTTGACCTACATTAACATTTGATTACCTTTTGGCACTGTTTTTAAGCTGAGCCAAGGTAGCATTCAGTCATTACTTATTTCTTTATGGTGCCTGTTTAGAACAGAGCCATCCAGGTAAAAATCAGACAAAGGAAGACGAAACTAAATAAACAACAAAGTGTACTTAAATTTAGATTGAAGATATATGTTAAATACTCATCATGGAGTACTGACAATAATAGCACCTTTTTCTATTCTCAGCTGCTGGGATCTTTTGTTATGCAAAACATGAAGTTACATAAGGTTTTTATTAAAATTCTTACCGAGTAGCTATTTTCAATATTACCTATAGCTAACAGAAGGTGTAGGTAGTACAAATTATTTCAAAGACACACACACACATATATATAGATGTAGTTTCAGGATCACTTAGTACATTACCTCGCATGACAATTACACTACTGCTAGACTGTCAAGAAAGCAAAGAGCTTCAGGAAGCCAGAAGTCAATGTTGTCAGAAGCATGCAGGCATTTAAGCAAAAGGGAGAGTCCAGTGGACATAATCTGGCCATTGTCATACTCGGAGCCCAATGGTTTCCTCAGCCCTCACTCCAATGCCAACAGCAGAAAACTGGTCTGGAGGCTTTTCCTTCCTTGCTGAGCTTACTTACATCATTCTAGACTCAGAAAAACAGGAGACTCAACGAGCAAAGTAAACGATAGCAAATATAAATAATAGGATATCCACCAGACTTAGAATCCTAACCTAAACCCCCAAAATATTCAACATTTGGATTCAACAGTCAAGTATCAGCTCCCCTGTTCTTTTAGCCCCTTCAATGTTGAAACCATTTTTGTCCTGCTACATTGAAACCTACTTCTTTAGGAGATATATAGCTCCAACACAAGAGAGTGAACTTCATCTATAAATGAGTTTTTTAAAGTCTGTGTACAGAAGAAAAAGGAACAAATGCTTACAGTAAGAAACTATATTTTGCAAATAGAAGAGACAGTTTGAAATTAATGTTATTACATCTATAAATATACAAGAAATTACAACACTAAAGCTTTATAAAGCTTCTGTGATTGATGAAGAAAACCACTAGTAGACTCCTATAAACTTATAAGTTTATAAAAAATAGAAAAAAAATGTCAAATTATAATTGGAAATACATTTTTCTAGTTTTTTAAATTTAAAATCAATTTAATAAACAAATTGAACGTATTTTGAATGGAAATAGAGGAAATGTAAAACTACCTCTGAGTACCAAAGATTTTCAGTCTTTGTTGATGAAAGAGGACAGAAAGCAGCAGACAAAAAGAAGAGACAGGGGAGAGGAGAGGAAAGGAAAAGAATGGTTTTATGTTATAATATAGACACAATAATATAAGCTGATAGCTGTAGAAACTGAATATAGGCAGACACATTGCTTGGAGCCCTGTAATCAGCTTCCAAATGAGATATGGTAGCACGTCAGGGTGAAATAGATATCAAAAACAATGCTCCAAGAGAGAAACAAAACAATTCCCCTGTAACGACAGATGCTATTACTTAGAAAACTTTCTTTAAAGACCCTATAAGAAAATAAAAAATAGTTCTTAAATTGCTGGATAACAAAAATCAACATAGAATGCAGCACTCTGAAAAAGTGAACTATCCTGAAGCTTATTCTTCGTTTTTGTCTAGTCTTGAAATTTGTAACTAAGTTATTCCTTTTCTCTTTTCATGGCTACAAAAATATTTAATTTGTGAGCATAGCTTATGTTATTGTGAGGGTGCTAAGAAGCTTTTTCAGCTGCCCTTTCCTACTGATGATACCACATAAAAAGTAAATCTCAACAGTTCACTAATTAGACTCAAACTGGGTTGTGAAAGATAAAGCAACTCTAACAAAGCAGTTTTACCTAATAGACTGAAGACTATTTCTTCCAAACAGATTTTAGAGAAAATGACCTTGTCTTTACCAGGTATTCCCTGCTCTCAGCTTTACCACAGCTGCTGTTCTTGTTCAGCGATGTCAGCAGAGCTGAACCAAAGATAAAAATGGTAGGCAATGTAAAGAGAAAAAGATTGACTATGCCAGATAGCTCTCAACTGCTCACACAACTACAGGACAGAAGGTGTAGAGGACTTTTCTATGAACAACGAGAGATCTCTAACATAAGCCTTCCTGTGTAACCTCATCTAGGTGTTCCTGCTCCAGCAGGGGGATTGGACTGGATGATCTTTCCAGGTCTCTTCCAATCCCTAGCATTCTGAAAAGAAAATGAAATCTCTCTGATTCTTCTTGAGCATTCCAACCAATAACCATTCAGAGTAATAATATATTAGCTTCTAGAAATAATTTCATTGGAACCACATGAGAAAGTAAGAGTGGCTAAATGTATCTATGTCAGCTCAGCTTTAAGTGCTGTACTGTTCATCCCAAGCTCATTCAGCTCCTTCATTTGTCAACAAAGTTGAAGGTTAAGAGCAGAAGAAAGTACGTCTTCAAAATACCATAGGGCCTTCAAATAGTGAGTGGTTAAAATGACATCCTTATAAAAATGGCTGGGTAACAGTGGCAATGTAAAACTTCCAAATCTGGGCAAAAGCTGTCAGGAAGCCACAGTCAGAGTTGTCAAAATGAAAGAATGTGCCAAGCACCTACTCACCCTGGGTCTGAGCTGGCATATTGTGCCCTATTTGGAGCAGCACACTTTAAGATATATATCTCAGATCCAAAATAAAATGCAAGAATCATCACTGGGAAAGATGAATAGTGGCACAATCATTACAAAAAATTTAAATAATGAAGACATAGGTTAATCAATGTGAAATCATCTGCATCACAAACAAAAGGTCCTACTTTTAGAAATCACAGAATAAATACCAGGTGATAAGAGGAACTACTTATTCTGGAATCAGTGATTTTTAAAATAATTTGAGGTTCATGATGAATAATCAGCTGTATAAACAATCATGCCCTGTGACAAATGCACTAATGCAGTTCTAGTATCTGCAAAAAAGAGACTCTCCTGTAGGACTAGGCAAGTCTTATTCCTCTACCACAAGGAGAAGGAGCATGTGTGTACATTAAGAGAAGCGTATGTGAGAGGAAAGAGGTGTGGAGATGAGAATTTATCACATGGCCTCTGTCTCTAAGAATGGCCAGTCCAAAAGTTCACTTTGGCATAATCTGATTTCTTTTATTTTAGAGATGGTAACAGAAAAGTATGTCAAAATATCTGTATTCAGAGTTGGTTCTAGGCCAATTAACAATAAATCGATATAGTAAAGCAAAGTACAGTCTTGCTGTATATAAAACTCTACTGTATGTTCCTGAAAAAGGCACACAAGGGAAGGAATAAAATTGTCTCTTCAAGCAGAAAGATTCAAAAGCTTAACAACTAGTTAAACCAAATCATTCCTGGATTTTCAAATACAAGCTCAACCCCAAATTTAGCCTTTCACCTTCTTCATAAGCTCTATTTTCTATGAATTCCAATGCATCTTTCATAAAAACACAAAACTTGAAAGCTCTGAACTAATGTCAGCACCATGACACTCCAATTTGCTACAAAAGCAGGCAATTTATAAATGATAACAAGGAGCCACAGAATGCTGGCACTAGTTTCCTAGGGAGGCAAAACTAGTTCTTCCAGGCAGGCAAAAAGGGTGCCCTGCTCCTGCCTCCATTAAGAGCCTTCGGGAGCTCCATTTGCATGCTAGTTTACAACTAGTCAAAGGTATTTGAGTTTCCTCTCCCCATCAGATAAGCAATTTTTCCTCATCATTCTACACACAGTGAAGCGTGAGTACATCTAGCAGCTTTTTAATGAATCTACTTGTTTAGTATCCACAATTTTGTCTTGTAGCACACTACACTTACCATCTTTGGTCTTTACTATAGTACTGCAGTCATTACAGAGAGTTGGTTCAGAGCATGCAGCATAAGCATCCTTTGAGTCTTTTTAAACTGGTCCTCAAACTGTGCCTATGTCTAATTGCCACTCCCTTCTAACACGTTCATTTCTAGTCCTGTGTTCCTATCAACTACAAATAAAAGACTGAATAAATGCAGTGATGTATGATTTTATCCCATCCATCTTCTATTTTTTTTACCCATGTTACATCTATGGTTTTCTTACTTTCTTTCAAAGTTCAAAATTATTTTAATGGACACAACTCAGGCAGCAGCCAAGGAAATAGAATAAATCTAGGGGATGACTGTAACTGGAACAATGGATGACACCTGCGGATAGAGCTCATATGTGAGATTGTGCAAGTCACTTAAAACAGACCATCACATGGCTCATAATTGCATACTTCTAAATGCCCTGGTCTTGAGATCAGCAGAAGTGCCAAATTCCCGCAGCTGCAACTGAAATTAATGGGAGCTATGCTTTAAGCATACTAAGTGATCGCATAATAGTAAGTCTGAGAAGTAAGACTCTAGACATTCAAATTAGGCATGTACAGTGATTGCAGATTTTTAACTTTGAAATTTCTGTATTCTTTCTTTGAATTTCTAGAAAAATGAGGCTAACAGTGCTACCCCAATCTGCAAGTACATTGTAGAAATGTATGTATTTTTAAAAGCACTCATATTTTAGTTATGAACTTCATTTAGAAGCTCATGAATAAATTACTAATAAAAAATGCCATGTTTAAGTAGTGTGCATGTATATGTTTTGGGGGAAAAGGGATTCCAGAAATATTAGAGAAAATATTACATAGATGCTCAGTGAGTACAGTCCATCTTGGACCTTGAACAAGGAATGTGCTCTGCAGGTAAGTAACACAGCATAATGGGCAGGTATTTCATACAATAACGTAGTTCAGATTACGCCACTTCTGTTAAGTTGGCCAGGTAGCAATACTGACATTTCCCAGCTTCTGAATACTAAATAGTTGCAAGTCTTAGTCTTCTTTTAATCCAATTTCTAGAGTGCGTCTGCACGAATCATTCATATTACAATGCTTCTTCCTCATGATAAACACTACCAGTCACTCCAAGAGAAGATCTCTTCACATTCACCTCCGATACACAGACACGTACCTCTTCAAAGCACCTCTAACCTCCATCATCCCCATGATACATTACAATCTTTAAAAAATAATGTATTCAAGGAGACACTGTCAACAGAAATTATGATTTAGAACACTGAATAACAAGAATCACAAGACTTTAGTGGAAGAGAAAATCGGGCACGCAGTTTTAAATTTAAAAAATACATACTAAATGATAAAAAAACCTACCAGAAATAACACAGCTGACTTCATTATTTAAACCTGGCATTTGGTGTAGTAACCATATATTGTGAACTGAATTTCTTCTCCAGGATCGATTCAAAACAACTGGATTCCTTAAAGCGATGCTACACCACATTGTTCACCAGAGTCCTGTGCAGGTTCCTCTTCCCATCAGCAGGTATTTTCTGATCTACCAGCTGCTGCACAGCTGCTCTGCTTAAAGTCTGACTAGAAACTGATACTGTCTTCACTGCCTTGAGCATGGTTCATGAATGGAAACCAGAAAACTGTGCTATGAGGTCTACAACACGAGCTACTGTTAGGTAGAAAACGCACAGAATTAATAATGATTAGCCCTCAAGGGCATGTATAGCTAAAAATCAATTATAGTGGCAGCTTGGTTATCTTTTATAGCTAGATCGTTTAATGTGCTGCAAGATACTGATGTCTAAGATGTCTAAGTTTCCACCAAGGGAATACACTTCGAATAAATATGTAGGATGTGAATACCTTTTTCTCACCCATGGCAAAAATAATAATAATATTATTGTGGAAGTATTCTTACAAGGACTCATAAAACATAAAATTTTCATTACAGAGAGCAAGCATTTCCTCTCTGTGGTTTCCTTCTTCCATCTGTCGTGAATGTCAAGCATTTCAGAGTCATTATGAGAACCAACAAAATCCTGTAGAAAAGGTGGTTTGTTAATCACAGCAGCCCACTCACATGGTGCCTCTTTCAGGAGCAGCGCTGTTGTGACTGCTGCCAGAAAGCCTTTCTTTCAGTTTTTCTGAGCAGGAGGCAGCTGGTACATGGTAACTAGGTAACTAAGAATGCATGAATGTTAATTTCAATTATTCCATAATTCTGGGTAACATAAACCATATTGCTTTACAGAAAACTGTCACTGTAATCTCTTCCTTATTTTGACCTAAAAATGTTACTATCTGAATCACTTCTGTTAGTAATTTTTTTTTACTTTCTCATTTCATGTGTACTTATGCTTCAGATATTATATTTCCTTGCAGACAAGCAGAATGACTGTGTAATTTTTTTTCATAAAAGTATCCTTAAATCACTTTTAAGCTTCTCAAAAATTTATTTTAGAGCTGTCTTATATTTGGACCTTCAACTAAAATTGGTCTCGCGCTTTGGCGAATAATTTTAATTATGATAAACTTCTTTAATTTTTCCAGTATGTTCCTTCTTTGCTTGGAAACTATTTTCTGCACAAGAAGAGAGACGGAGGTGAAGCAAACAACATGTCTGTATTTAAATAACTGGTTGTATAAAATACTGTTAATGTTTATGAAAGTATGACAAAGGGGATTTTCTGACTAATGAAGTTACTCAATTAAAAATCAGTTAATGTGCTGGATTAGCAGGCTGTTGGGGAAAGACTGAAACAGTTACCTGGCAATTGGTCAAGGAGCCTTGTCTTGCAGAACAATACCGGCATAAAAATAGCTCGTACATCTGAAAGGCTGATTACTAAAACTGTTGTGGGAGCTTTATTTTTTAGAATAATATAGAATTAATGAGAAATAATACAAAGAGGGAGTTTAATTATTCTGAATAGAATAATTTTCTACCCTAGCCTCTCAGGATGGGTACGATTATGTAGGTCACATATCTAAAATGACTTTTATGAATATTTCATTAAAAGCCACATCTTTTCATGAAGGATAGTAAGCAATAAGCCATCTTCAGACAGTACGCTCTTTATAGTGCCTTAAATTAAAGCTATTTCCCTTGTGGTTATGGAGCTGTTAAGAGGAGCAGTCAATAAACACAAAACCAGGTGTATTTCATTTTTAGGTTATTGTTTTCACACAATTATAAGTAAGTTGTTTTCTTTCTCCCTCTCTCCAAATCCCCACCATCATTTTGAATGCACAGCAATTAGACATTGGCCAGGATTCCTAGTCTGCTTGTACTTCTGGAGTGTTACTATTGAACTGATGAGAATACGAGATAAGCATTTTCATGTTCATCCAAACAATGAGATTTTGATTCTGAGTTGATTTGTAAGACTTTTAATGAAATTGCACAAATGCAAATGAAACTAAAGAACTTCAATAATGAAATTATTGATCAAAGATATTGAATTTTCTTAGCTGGCACCACTTTTGCTGGTTTCAGACAGGAAATATTTTTACATTCCATTTTAGTGTTTTTCTGGTTTAATTTTTAACTGGATTACAGATTTTTTCATTGTAATAAAACATTCCTCATGAGATGTACACATGTAAATGCTTTCAATGATGTACACAGTCTTTTAATAATTGTTGTCGACACCCTTTCTTAGCTGCATGGCTGAGTTTTGCACATACAAGAAATGGGGGAAACGTTTGGTCCATTAAGCATCAGAAAGACTAATTATGATTTAAACGATCATTTTCTGCTTAATCTTAAAAAAAAGCTAACACGCATAGTGCAGGGTCAGATGGTTTATCAGGTACTGTCATACATTCAGGTCTCATAGCTCAGTACCTGAATGGGTATGAAGTCCCAGTTTATCCAACATATTCTACTAGTGAACTGAACTGCACTTAATCGCATGTGTTCAGAAAGGGAAGTCTATGTATTGACTTACTATACTACCACATCCACTTCGAGTACTAAATAATTACTTGTAATATTTAAGTTTAGGAGAAATGCATTCTTGGCTATTTCTGTACTCCTGCTTTCATACAGACTCAAACCTAGATATAAATAACAATAAAGGTAAAGCTGTGTTCTTGTTAAATAATGAAGACGCAATCTCTATCCCATTTTGGTATCTGTCTTGGCTGAAGAACTGTGTCTAAAGTGTTTGAAGGAGCTTCTGTAGTATTCTTCCAAACTTCAAGTAACGTCAATATTAATTTCATGGCTATTTCCGTAGCTGAGCTATTCTAATCTTCAATGAGCATTAGTTTAGAGAAGGGTAGTTGGGGTTAAATTGTTAACTAGACACAAAAAAAAAAAAAAAAAAAAAAGGACAACATGCAAGGGATATGGTTTAGCTAAGCAGAAACATTATCAATTCATCAAGGAACTACTCAGCACTAATCATGGTTTATTACTTATTTCCCTTGGTTAGAGTACTGTCATCAGTCCCCATACCCACTTCTGAGACTGAACTGCCCTCCCCTTGCATCTTTTTACCCAGTTCCTTCCTCAGAATACTGACTCTACTTATCTTCTTCAATGCCATTGTGCTCTGGCTTATTAAGGGTCCAGATCCTTTCTGACCAAACTGTGTCAGAAAGGATCTGTTCCCTGACAACTGTGGCACTCTGAACTATCTTCTCACTAGACAAGACTCAGGTTGGTGTGAAGTTGCCAGCCTGCACTAAACTGGCCATGAGGGTGTGCTGGTTTTGGCTGGGGTACAGTTCATTTTCTTCACAGTACCTAGTATGAGGCTAGTGGGGTGGGGAAAGAAGCAAGCGGGGGACATATCAATGCCATTCTGCTTCCTCATGCTACCAAATCTTGCCAACTCAGGGAAATAAAAATATGAAGAAAACATTCCTTATCTACCCCTTACATCAACGACCTAGATATTCTTCCTTCAGGTGTATGCTAAAATCTTCATATGTCTGAATGTGTAAGAGCCCGTGGGACCAGTTCCCAAGCAAGAGGTGACATCTTCCAAAGGACCCTGGCCTCCTCCCATGTGAATTCACAGGACAGGAACAGGCAGGGTCTGCAGCTGGCTCTGATACAAACAATTGATGCTGGATTAACCACTTCTCCTGACCCATTTTTTCCCCACAGGAATCCACATGACTTAGCAGATCCTATAGTAGCATAGCCATCCAGTGATTCACATACAACACAGCTGGAACAAGCAAGAAATCTGAACTGCTTCAGAGTTGCAAGTAATTCATGAGCCAAAGCTTGGCCCCCCTAGAGCCATAAAACATCTATGAGCGAGTGAAAAATTATAAGGATTTTCATGTATCTGCTAATGCAAAGAACCTAATGCTATATGCTTAAGCTTATTGATACTGACAGGAGACCTTATTGCTGTATACAACTACCTGAAAGGAGGTTGTAGCATGGAGGGGATTGGTCTCTTTGCTCAAGTAGCAAGAGATAGGATAAGAGGACATGGCCTCAAGTTGTGCCAGGGGAGGTTCAGATTGAATATTAGGAAAAAATTCTTCATGGAAAAGGTTGTCAGGCATTGGAACAGGCTGCCCAGGGAGTGGTGGAGTCACCATCCATGGAGGTGTTTAAAAAGCATTTAGATGAGGTTCTTAGGGACACGGTTTAGTGCTAGACTTAGGATAGGTTATGGTTGGACTCAATGATCCTAAGGGTCTCTTCCAACTGAAAAGATTCTATGGTTCTATGATACCTTTTGTGCTTGACTTCTATTTTGCTTGTGATGCTTCTTTTTGCTTAGTTTTCATATGCTGTCTGTATTTAGGGTATTTAATCTGGCACAGAAATTACTGCTAGTCTGCACAAGACCATATGCCACACTTTGAGAGCAGAGCAAATACAAATAAGGAGCTTTCGTTTAATCTCTTATTTAATTTGCAATGATCTAGACCACTGTGATCTGAAGGAGTACCATACCAACAGCAACATATAAAATCAGAAGAAGAGTGCAGATAGCACACCTGCCACATCAGCTATATGGTGCCTGACCTCACCCACATATACATTGTGACTGGACACAAGATGTGCAGCTTACCACAGAGCTCATAGGAAAGTAACATTTTTCCAGCAATTACTGCTCTGAAATGAATAAAAGAAACAAAATGATACCCATGATTTGTGCATCCCACTGTTTTTACCTGGTAAAAACTATCCCAAGTTCTTATAAACAGTTAGACTCAGTCTCAATGTTCACAAAATATTAGCTTGATAGCTATTGGTCTGAGCCTAAGAAAGAAACCAGAAGACAAAACTGCAGTAGCTCTTATATACACAATTAAAAATGGAAAGGTAAAATCATCAGCTTGGCATCACAGATGAAAAGTAACAACTGAATAAACTCTGCATTTCCTAAATAGATTCCAGCTACTTGTAGTTATTCTTTGCTGCAGCTAACAGAGGTTCCAGCCAGCTTAGCTCACACGTATTTGCTGATGCTGCTTCACGATAGCAATACAGGGGCTGTGCTTTCATGCACAGCAACTGCTTCCTCCAAACACCTTCGCAAACAGCATTTGTACCAAACATCTTCTCAAACAGCAGTTGTACCCTCAGAGATGATGTTCCTTCAACTCTGACTATGACTCAGATGCTGAGACATAACAGAGGCAACACAAACATTAACACTGGGATATTTTCTAGTATAACAGATACTTAATCAACATCTGAGCAATTAAACTAACTTTTTTAATATCATTGTAGATTACGCAAGAAAAAAGGAGCAAACATAACCTATTCATGTTATATATGTCATTTACACTGAATGCGACTTAGAAGGCAGCAATATGTGTATGCATGCAAGCAAACCAAGATTTTGGTAACAGAATGCTACAAATTAATGACAGGTGACTACCTAAAGGCTCCTAATTTCAAGTCAGCTCACCATCTCTAATTATTAAATGCCTTATCTGTAAAAAAGAGCTATACCTATGCAACGGGTTTATATCACACTAACAGCAAGTCCTTGCTAATTAAGAGTTTATTAGAAACTAGAAATACTACAAATGCAATGCTATGGGACTCTTTTTGCATTTTCAGTTTTAGTGACTTGAAACTCAAAATGTATAACATAATTCAAAATAATAAAAATTAGTAAAGCATGTGTTTTTAGGATGTGTTTAAGACTGGAGTTTTTTAGTGTAAGCAAGCAATAAAAAGTTGAGAAAATTTTAATATATCGTTCTGGATTTGTTTTGTTTTCTGTATTGTTTTGTCACTCAACATTTTTGTTTTGGCCACCCTCCCTCTTTTTATACCTCTGTTCATAATCCCTCCCCTTCTCTTACCTTCATTGCCCTTCCACTGCTACATGCATAATTAATAAATATCTGCAGTGTAAACATTTTCTAAGCTACCACTCCAAACTCTAAAAAAAACCTCTGATAACTGAGCAGGTCAGAAAATATTAGGACCAACAGGAAAGATTTCCTTCTAATTTATGCTCTCTTAATTACCAACAAACATCATTCTTCCTCACAAAGATTGAAAACTATATACCAAAAACATAAAAACTGCTCCATTTAGTCTTCTCTGTGTGTAAGTTCTATACATACAAAAATAAATTAATATAAACAGTTTCATATCCAAATTTTCAACCAACCTAATTGTATGTTATTCTGAAGACTACAGTTTGAAGTTGTGAAACACACAGAGCAACATTTTACATAAGTATTTCTAATATCTTCCTTTACTAGCCTGGATAGCTGTGCCATCTTTACAAATCTTTGTTGTCTTATGCAAAGCTTCTTCAGAAAGGACCTACTGCTTATATTAGACTTTTGTCTCATATCAGCGCCTTTGATCCTGCTTTGATCTCACTGCAGTCAGTCTCACAGAATGAGACTTAAGTCACATTAAATCCTTACCGTGTTTTTAAAAGCTATCATGGAATCCTTTGGAAAAGCAAGGCTGTTAAAAAACTTCTAGCAAGATTTCTGTAGAGCTTTGACTGAAAGAGGTAGTTTAAAAAAAAAAAAATTTACTAATGTCAATATATTTGAAATAATACATTTTCTAAATCTATTTAGGCAAAACATTTTCTCAGTTTAGAAGACTGAATAACAAAATCAAGAGCTTCTAGATCAGTGTTTTCAAACAATCAAAATATGCAGAATGCCTGTTAATTTCATTTAGGTGAAGACAATTTGTTGTGAAATTACATTTTAAACATGTGTATCCCCATTCCTGGGGATACAATGTCTGTATGCCAGCCCAGTCAGGCTGCTGTTTCAAAGGTAATCTTATTCTTCTATCTGAAGCATAATTCAGAAGTGTTTGAACACAAATGATAGCTACAGGTCTATAAGGTAAGACAATTTAGTACTATATTCTAATATATTTTGTCACAGACCTACACGGTATGCACACAGGCATGTACCTATTTGAAAACCAATAAATTCCAGACACTCTTTTTCCAAGCATTTGCACACAGAGGCTGGATTTAACAAGCAACCATTAAACTGATGTCATCAACTCCAGCTGAAGATTTTCCCATCTGGACACAGTGTACTAAAAGATACAGAACCCTTCTCTGTGAAAGTATGCTCACCTTGTCCAAGGACTTCTCAATATCAGATGTGTGAGAGATTCCTTTGGTCCATGACTAGTTCAGAAGTAAAGATACACTGATCACCCAGCTAGCAAGTCAAACAGTACAGGAAAATATAAGACCTTTTCTCTACTACTGTAGGTCTGTCCTCTGTACCAGCATTAATGCCTTTTTACCCAAAGCCAGTAAGAAATTCATTCCTTTGACACATCTATCCCTCTATAAATTTGGATGAGATTAGAACCCATCTAATTTAAAAAAAAAAATAATGGGAAGATGAAGGAGGAATGAAACAAACAATGCGAATGCTTTTTTTTCCCTGTAGAAAACATGATTGAAACAAACAAGCTGCTCAACCCAAAGACTTTCCAACATAGTTCATCTCTTATCAGTCTGCTACTGTTGAAACAGTTCTCCGAAACGCATCACTTCCACCCCCCCAGATAATTATTTTCAAGTATTTAATGTTTTGTTGAACTTAAGCCTCATACCTTAGCAATGGACATCCTGCACATGTTCCTTGGCAGATGGAAACAGCATCTTCTGAACTAATGGCCCAGGGGTTTATCTCAGGCCGTCAGAAGTTTGTCCGGAGGCACTGTGTGCCTTCTCTGCCATGTCTAGCATTCAGTTCCTAAATTAAACCAACAGATACCCACAGCAACCATTTTATTAACACAGTAAGAACTTCAGTAACTTTCCAAATAACTAATTCACATACGGAATTTTAAGCTATTATAGATTTTTAAGCTTTTATCACTCTCCTTCCTGGTTGATCTCACAGTTCTGCCCAATCAGAAATTTTCCTTCTTTTTCATACTATTCCTATCTGCATTAAAGCATTAAAAAAAAAAAAAAAACCTGACTAAAATAATTTGGACAGTTTTGACCATTTCTATAAGCTAAACAGAATTTTCACAGCATCAGATTTATATGCAAAATATTCAGTACTATGGCCCTAGACAATGCCAATACCCTATAATTTGATTGTGAGCATCTCAGCACAGCAGAGAGACAGTTATAATGGCATCAAATTGAAAGCTTACAGCGATCCAAACTGTTGGTTTTCTTGGATGAATGAATTAACCAGAACCAATGTTTAAAGTCTTTCTGTAAAAAGACTAAGACTTCCTAGTCTACAGGTAACTGTTTTTCTTTCTTCAAATTATTCTTCTAATGTTACATTAATATTCTGAGCTGTGATTTTACTTTGGCATTCATTTTGTAACAAGCTCAAACATGAGACAGCAAATGTTTGACTTTATACACAAATAAAAGAAAAACTGAATTGATTATGTGAATAAAGCTTTCCTTTCTTTTTAGTCTTCTTTAATCAGTTAAGAAACTAACACATCTGTAAAAAGACAGGAACATCGATTTGTGCCTTGTATTACTTAAATCCTGTCACATATATCATAATAGTTTGTTCTTGACTTTTACAGAAGATCCAACTGAACTCACACTCCTTATTAACTGCAAAAATCAACTAGTTGGGGGAAAACAAAAAAACAAATCAACCACATTGTATCCTACATTACAGGAGTTAAGTTCTCAATGGATAGGTGTAGAAGGGAAGCCTCCACAATCTGAAGCACAGAACAGAAACACAGTCGGATTCCTTTATGGCTGTGCTGGTTTTAATATTTCAATAAACCAACAAATAAAGCTTCAGAATGAAAACAAAAAAAAAAAAACAACTGAACAAACAAACAAAAAAATACAACCAAATCAAAGAAACACCAACAAAAATGACAAAACAAACAAACAAAGCCTCACAATATTTCTATTGATAAATAGCAGCAATTCAGCTGAAGAAATTCTCCTGCTGTTTATTTACATGGCTTGTACATCTGCTGGAGCCAACCTAAGCATTTGATTGTCTGCTAGATAAGGAGAGATGTGAATCAATGAGCAAATTACTTGAGCCACTGCACTGCCAAATTGGAACCAAGAATGACCAAGCAGGACAGTACATTATAGTTGCAAATATCTTCTGCATTCATATTTAACATAAAGAATCTGCAAGATGCAGGTGACTGCTACCACTGCAGGCAGTTCATGACAAAAACAGTTCTCTCTACTAAAAATAAAACAACAAACTGCTCTCCCTCTTTTTTTTTTTTTTTTAATGATCTTTCATAACCTAATCCCCAGGCCCTGATCCTGGTACCACTCACATACGCCTGTGTGGAAATGTTAAATCTGTCCTTCAACGTTTTAAACACCAGGGTCCTGAACTGCACTCTACTGGTTTTATACTCATCCTTCCTTCCAACACCATTGTATTCTAGGAAGAAAGAGATATAATTTCACAATTAATTCCGGCCCCCTCAGGGTAAAGACGATTTTTTACATTAACACACTGAAAGCTGCTGCAGTGATTGACCCTAAAGACACTGACAAATTAATTACTTTGCTAGTCAATATGGCATTGCAGCTTAAAGACTGGAGCAGATACCCAGCCAGTTAACATCACACATGCTGTCATCTGCTGAGTGTGACAGCAAGCGATTTGTACTACTCTTCCTGAAAGAAAAGCTATATAGAGCCTTCCAAGAAATATGTTACCAACCCCCTCACTCATAGCTTGCTTCACAAGTTAAATAAAGAATGTTCAGGATCTGTAAGAGGACCGATAGTATCTTCGGGTTTTTTGACCCACAGGTTTAAAATGAAAAAGGAGACTATCTCAGAGAATTCATTAAAGCTTTGGTTTTGAGCCCACTGTTTAACAGCTGGAGCTAAGGTATGTTCAAAAAGATCATGAGATTTATGTGAACACTCATACAAGTGCAGATGTGAGCAAGGGAGTTCATATTTTATGTACGTCGCTGTCAAGAGTCAGCGCTACCCTGATTTAAAGAGCTCTCCTCTGGACTGAAAGAAAAAAATAAATGGCAATAACGTATAAGCTGAAGTTCCTGCAAAACAATGGTTGGGGCCAACACAGAGGAGTGACTTTTTAAAAGAACATCATTATGAGAAAGCTTGATACCATTCTTGGAAAGACTACAGCTATCTTCTGAAAAAAAGTGGAGAGGTACCAAAACTCCATACATCTTTTTTCTTTCTGATTTTCAATAAAACACCACCAAATAAGAAAACTGAGTGATTTGTACACTACTGTTCTGTAAATCAAAATATACATCAAGCTGGCCTAAAACTATAGATATACACATAAAAATATGTACATATATATACACATAAAACTATATAATTTACATCATATTGGTCCAAAAATATGGACTGCTGAGACATACAGCACCTGTTTTCTGCCAGACATGTTGAGGGATAAAATAAGTGACTCCCTTCTCACACACAGCAGAAGAGGTGAACCAGCTGTGCAGATCCCCACTGTTACACTGATACGGGATCAGAGGACAATTCAGGCTGGAAGAGACCTCAGAGGTCTCCAGCCCAAACTGCTGCTCAGAGCAAGGGCAGCTCTCAAGTCAGTTGGTTACTCAAAGTTTTATTCAATCTGGTCCAGAAAATCTCCAAGGACACAGACTATACTACAGTGCTGGGCAACTTGTTCCACTGCTTCACTGTCCTAATGGTGAAAAAGGTTTTTCTCATGTCTTCAAACATGTGGTATCTACAGCTTCTATGCTTCCTGAATATCAGGTATCATGGGTACGATTCACTTTTCAGACCCACTAGTTGTAAATGGGGGACAGATGTCCAAAAGATCAACAAAATTACTGGAATGTAAAGCACAGCATGAGGGAAAACAAGACCTTTCACTTCAAAGTATAATTTTATTACGATTATTTATTATGGATGATTTAATCTAGTTATTCCCTATAGAATTTACAAATGGGCTGATATCCTACAGAAAATTGAAGAAAATCTTTCATAAATTTTCTTCTCTAAAGATGAGATACTGTGTTTGCTTTGACCAAGTATCATAGCCAAAGCCATGAATGAGTGGAGCTGGAATGAACAGAATCATTTCATCTGTTCATCTGCTGCGCAACAGGAGAGGAGTAAAATCAAAACAAAACTAGAGCCAACTCTCAAGCATTTGTTGTAACACTGGGCAAATGGAACACGATAAAAAAGGGATAATATGTGTCACATGCAAATTATAGTTTCCTAAATTTGATACTGTAATGAGAAAACAGAAAACAAATGACACTGTACATATTCTGGAACGCAGAATTTGCTGAGCTGTTAAGTCTACCAGTGCAGCTCTCGGTGAGCACACCTACAATGCTTTGAGACTCGGATGGAGCCACTTTGGGATCTGTTCGCTCATGAGAATTTGTCTATAACCTGGATAATTTCCTCACAGATTAAGAAGAGCAGATACCATTTGATAATTGAAGAGAGACACACCAACTTACTTTTCAGAAAAACTTACTTTAGAACCTAAAAAATCTTGTATGAAGAAAACTGAAATATCTTTTAAAAATATTTCTCTTCTTACGACTCACCTTTCTAAAAGCCATCTCTCTACTTCAAACTAATCTCAGAGAGAACACTGACACATACCTTTCACAGCCACGAGCCTACATCAGTATTCAAAACCTAATCCTACAAAAGCACAAGGGGAATGCCTGTAAGCATCACCTTAGATGATTGCTTTTTTTCACATGTTTTCTAGCATCCAGCTGGAATGAAAATATCACATATGTGTCAACTAACAAAAAATTATCATAACAGTGCCTGAGTTTATGTCATCTGCTACAACAAGCATCTTGGCTATGTGGGACAAAACCAGGAGTATTGCAAACAGCACCATGCTACTAGGTTCTTTTAAAAACCAAAACTGATTAAAAATCAAAGCAATGAACACTGTATTACAGAAAATGCTAACCCCTTAAGCTTATTTGACTTCGTGGCAAGTTCTTACACAAACTTTTCCTTCTTCCTTCCTTCCAGCAGAAATTTCTGCACAGAAGACAGACGTGAGATACCAGATACACTGATTCTTCATTTGGGGCAAAATATCTGGTACACGGGTAACATTCACAATCTTAAAATAGAACAAAACATAAAATCCATCAGAATGTATTTTGTGATCATGACCTAATCTTCTAAGTACTTTTGCCTTTAAATGATTGTGACAAATACTGGCATTGCAATTGAACTTTTAGTAGTGATTCCTTGTTACTGTTTTTACTATTTTGAGAGCCAGTCCTGCGGGATGCTGAGTGTCAGGAACTCCACAAAGATCAACAGCTGAGGGTACCCAGGTACTTTCAGTTCCCACAAACATCATATCATTACACAGGAATATTGCAAACAGCCTCTTTACTATAACACTCTGGTCAAAAACTATCAGAAATATCAGGAAGCTCGTGAGCAGAGTTCCGTCACCTTCTAGGAAAAGCATTTTTGGTAGATAACATTCCTCATATATGCTGTCATTTCCATGAAGAAAGCCATTCCTACATTTCAAACTAATACAATCTTTGATTACATATTTTCATTTCTATTTATACAGTAATTTATATTGATATTTAACTGATTTGTAATTCTGAAAAGACTATAGCCATGTGGTGCTCTAAAGTAAGGGTGACGCTAACTCCTAAAAGACCAGAAAGTGAAGGATTTATTTTACTAATTTGTTTTTGATGCTTAAAGATACTTCAAGAAAAGTAAATTCTAAATACGGATCAGTTTCAGAGAAATAGCTGGAGATGTAAAAGAGGTGCTTAACATGCTGCTGAGATCTAATTTCAATATTGGAACTAACTAATACAGCACTGTGGATTAGGAAGGCAGGTTATAGTATTGACATATTCCAAAAAGAGACAACTCTCCTTACATGACTGATCACTATAAAGGAGATTTCAATCAGATGTCAAAACCTATCCAAATACAGGCCTATTTAATAATTTACAGTACTCCTAAATTTTGTCCTATATCTGCAACATCTTTGTATTTTATATAACATTACATACTTTCACTGGCTAAATTAAATAAATTCATCTTTTACCAATGTTTCCATTCACTTGATTTAACAGCACTTCAAGTAACCTGTTTCTCTCACATTCCTTACAAATCTATCAAAAAAGTTTAGCTTCTGTATCATTGAGAGCTTAATTTTGGTTTTATCTTTTTCTCTCTTTAGTCTCATTGAAATATCAAAATATCTTCTGTAATGAAAGACAAACCTATGCTCTACCAGGACACTTCAGGTCCTGTAAAGTCAACATGGGTCAGTATTCCATCCCTCTTCCCAATTCCCTTAACTTTTCATTCTTATAATATGGAGAATGCCTAAAATTCTAAATCTGGACCATCTTCCTAACTTGGTGGGAAAATCCACACTCATGAAATATTCAGTGTAAGACCAATTCCATCAAAAATGTTAATGTCTAGAAAAAATATTTTATAGCACTGCAATTAAAAATAGAGTTTTCAGATGTGACCTGCTATAAATAACTTAAAGAGTGTCTTTCTAAAGATGCATATATCTGTTGTCTATCATAACTCCCGTCAGTACTTTCAAGCTGTCAAACTCACATTGCAGAACTTGGAACTTATTTATATATAATTCACTGCCTACGTCCAATTTATCAGCTTCAGTTTCCAGCATACCCAAGTGAACAAGTATCTTATTCCATCCGCTAGCAATACATCTTGCAACGTGGTGTGAAAAAAAAAAAGTTGTTATACCTTTAGCCACACAGAGAATATCCTTCACTATCTAGACAAGCCATATTCAGTGTGCCTCCATTTTGCTCAGGAAAGCTTTTGATATCTCTTCTTCCCTCTGATGACTGTTCTGCCCTGACTGCAGCCATTTCCATACAAATAATTCAAGAAGAAATGTGATTTCATAGGTTTTAAGGATAATGAAAAGCTTTGTTAGAGAGAGATCTTCAGAATCAAATACTCCCTTGCCACTGTGGGGCATTCAGCAGAAGTAAAAACTTCCTCATATGGACTTAAATTTTGCTTAAATTTTCAGATACATTTTAACAAACCAAATTATTTCAGGTACTAATTGCTAGTGATTCTCACCACTCTTCAGTCTTTTCTGACAAAACAAATATTTGTCAGGTTGCTAGAGGCTGGAAGAGTAAGTCTGTTATGAGTAAGTCTTTTTCTTCTCAGTGGATTGTTAAAATCAAGTAGAATAGAATTGGATCACTTTATGCCACATCCTTTTGCAACATGTTTTGGTATCTTTTCATATATCAAATGACCTATTAGTAACACACAGAAGTATCTGAGGGGTTCAGGAGATCTGAAGTCTCACTTTTTCAAGGGCCTGAGGAACAATTTGTTTTATTTTTAACTTGTACCCTTTGATATTTTACCAATTTCACAAACAGATATTCCAAGCAGCAACAGGAAGTGGACAAACAGCACATTGCTGAAGCTCTTTGAAAAGTTTGCATTCTGTGATTAATAGTTCATACATTTTGTCAATTTTGTTTACAATAGACTGTAAAAAAGGAAGGGCAGAAAAGTCTGTGGAAAATAAAGGTAGGAAAAATAAGAAAAGTCACTGAGGTATTCTAGAAAAGAGCTAAATACCTTCCTATGTGTGAAGCCTTTGTGCCTTCTGAATCTGTCTTCTTTTCTCATAAGAAATTGTTTCTTTTGAAAACAATATTTGCTTTGTCTTTTGGAGAACCTCAGGTGTTCAGTGCTTTGGTACTGCTACTTATTACTGAATCCATATTAATACACACAGCTGTCCCTTTTTAGATTTTTTTCTGGTTATTTCATAGAAAATAGAGCTTTTACATTTTTCTACACACAAAAAAAAATAGCCTCCTTTTTGTATCTTTTTATCTTTTCTTCATAGAAGGAAATTCAATAGTCCATATCAGAGGGGATTCTCTTTCCATTGTGGACCCTGGAATGTCAATGGAAGTTCATTCATAAATTCTACTGTTTCCTTTTTTGACATAAGGAACCACACTTTGTACATCCACCTTCCATGGAAATTAAAAACTATACCTTTGTCAAAGATACTGCTGACCTAAAGGGGGCTTCCCTAAGTCATCTTAGCATAAAACTTAAATTTTTATTCACTTACCAAAGAAAATCCCCAGAAGAAATTCAGAACTCAAAAATACAATAAACCACTGCAGGAAAAATTGGCATTTTTGATTGGGGAACATTATGCCAACAATATATGATCTTTTCAGATAGTACATAGGCAGAACAGTTTCTGCTCTATTTGTCTTTCAGCGGTGGTTTGAAAACCATGTCCTGTCCATACTCATACTAATAGACATGCAACCAAAAAACCCTTCCAAGCCTAGATTTTTGTTTTACTTTTTTAAGCTGAAGATTTGCATATTTAAAGATATTTTTACCCTAGCTTCCTCTTTGTTAAGATCACATAGCACCTAAAAATCTACAATAGTGTTGGCTTTTCAGTGCTAGCTGCTGAAAAAGTGCACAACATAGACCCCAGAGAATCTAATCAAGACTAAAAAATTGCCAATTGTAAAGCTAATACATTTTTAACATGCAAAGCTGAAAAACTTGTTTATAATAATATTAGTTATAACATCATAAACTATAAATGTTATAACATTAATATTATACTAATATTATAAATAAGGTTACCCTGACCATAGATTGTGAGCTTGAGTCTTATAAGGGAAAAAAACTGCAACTTCAACATACTTTGCCCATGCTTACAGGGTGGTACTAAGTGCGATTTACATTTGGGCCATACTCAGCTGCACTGAGCATGCAACCCCAAGGAAGGCAAATCACATCCCTACTTGTACTGCCTCATCTGTAGCTGTGGAATCATAGAGCGAAACATAGAATGTCCTGAAGGGACCCACAAGGATCATCGAGTCCAACTCCTGTCCCTGCATACGACAACACCACAGTTCACACCATGTGTTTTAAGACATTGTCCAGTCTCTTTTTGAACACTGTCAGGCTTGGAGCTGTGACACGTCCTTGGGGAGCCTGTTCCAGTGCTCCACCACCCGTTGGGTGAGGAACCTTTTCCTAATGTCCAACCTAAACCTCTCATAAATCTCTGTGCAAAAGTGACCACGAGCTGCTGCATAGGCAGCAGAAGCCCACCCAGAGCCTTGGCTGGCAAACTGGTGGTATTTGACTACAACACATTTGTTGAGGTAAAGGAATCTCCTGACTCCACACCGCAATGTGTCGTTGGGAGAGCCCCCAAAGAATACTTCAAGCAATGACTTCCACCAACCTTCACTTGCACAGGCCTTCGTGCCACAGCTCTGGCCAGATGCTAACAGACATGACAGTCCCTTGCTAGCTCATGGTTCAACCAGAAAGCAAAGTGGTGACTTTTCCCTCAGCCAAGCCCTGACTTAACTTTCTAGATGGGGGAGTGAAAGGGTGGGATTCCCCAGACAAAATCCCTCTCCCTGCTGCGGCAGCCACACATCCCAACAGCCCGCCCTTGCCGCCTCCCCGTGCTCCTCTGCCAGGTGCTCCTTTCAGGAGAGGCGCATCTCCCCGGGGCGGCAGCGGGCAGAGCGGTGCCGGCTGCACGCTGCTCTGCGCGGAGGGAAGAGCCTCCGCCAGGCACCGCTGGGGTAATGAACCAAAGTCTGGCTGAGGGGTCCGCAGAGCCGCCCCGCCAGCCGGGATATGGCACTATAACCGCGCTGCTCCTCAGCCTGCGGCTGCTGGTGCCCTTCAGCAGCTCGGCTCGGCTAAGCCCGGCTCGGCTAAGCCCGGCTCAGCATAGCCCCGACCGCTCCCCGCTACCGCTCCGCGGCTCCCTCTCGGCGGCGGTGATGTCACATCCGCCGCCAGCCCCCGCGCCCGTCCAGCCGCGCTGCCGTCGCCGTCTCCCGGGCCCAAAGTTTGGCGGTGGGCTGGCCGGGGGCGGAGGGGAGGGGCGGGGGTGGGACGGGGCAGGGAGCCGCTCCGGCAGCACGGGCAGCGCCGGGCTCGCTCGCCCTCCCCGCGCCGAGGCTGCCCGCGGAATGAGCGTCCCCCGGGCGGCTGCCGCTGCCGCCTCCACTCGGGCTCCGGCGGGCGGGCAGAGAGTGCGGCTGCCGGCGCGGTCGCTGCAGCGGGAGCGGAGTGAATGACCGAGAGGAGCGGCGCGGAGAGGCAGCCCCGGAGTCAGGATGCGGGCGCCCGCCAACATCCTCAACCTCCTACTGCTGTCCTTGCTGGCCAGCCTCGATCCGTCCCAGGTAGGAGCCGGCTGGGCGCCCCCGCGGACGGCAGGTGCGGCCGCCCCGCGGCTGCGGAGCAGGGCGGGCGGTGCCGGCCCGCGCACGGCGTATGCGGTAGCGGGCGGCGCGGCTGGATCGCTCCGGGGAGAGGCGGGTGCGTGTCCCTGGTTGTGTGATCGGCCAGGAGGGAGAGTTCGTCGCGAAAACGGCTGTTCCCGGGATTACGGGCTTCCCGGTGCGAGGCGGGGAAGCGCGGGTGCAGGCGGCCGGAGGGGCTATGGGTGCGGGCCCGCGGCACTGGCGCGCAGCGCAGCCGTGTGCCCGCACCCCTAGTCCCCCCACGACCCCCGGCAGCACCCCACGCACAAGTTCTGCACAAGAGGCGGCGGCGGGAGCGCAGGGCCAGCCGGGTCGGGACCGGGAGCTGTCCAGCGCAGGCGGACAGAGGCAGCAGCAGCGCCCGGGGACTGCACCGCCCTCGGCAGGGGCCGGGAGACACAGCCTCCGGCTGGAGATAAATTCGCTTAAAGGGGAACCGGAGGCATCACGTGAAGATCCTGATTTTAGTACTACAGCCACGCTCGCGGCTGCTGCAGAGTTTTGTTATTTTCAATTGTGTTCCGGTTGCCAAAACATCACAGCTGATACTGAACTAACGATAAAAGTAAACAATATGTCTTAGCCCTGCCACCTGGCTTGTGACAGGAATTTTAGATTAAATAATTTTTAAAAATCAGAATTGCACTATACCACTTAAGAAGAATGATGACAAAACCCCCTAGGCCTGCAGATGTCTGTACTGCTGCATCTCATAGACACAGAACTTGTCTCATTTGTCTTTTTGTGACATGCAACCTTCTAACTGTGAGCATTTTTAAAAAGTAATGAGAGAGAAAACATTCTTACAGTAGTGCAGTTCATTACCAGCAGTAGTTCATACCATATTGCCACAATTTACATTGTGTGCTGGTGAATGTCATTTTAATGATGCTTGTTTAGGTACCAAACAACCGTATGAGACAACGGTTCAACTCTTCGGCAGATTTTTTCCTTTAAAATAAAGGAATTAATCACATACATTTGTCATATAAAAATATGTTCTGAATTTACAACAATATGAAAGGGATGTTCCTCTTTAAAAATATAAAGATAGAACTTTAAAAGGAAATCTGATTTATGGCTGCGGTATTCTGACCGCTTTTTAATCAGTAAGATACAGTGACAAAAAGGCAGGAGGTGGTACGGTATTAATAACATTACCTAAACAATTAATTATATCAATGTTATTAAATAGGAGCTATTTGAAAGTACCAGCTAGTGCTACGTCTGTAAGGAGACTCATCAAGCAAGGCACAGTTTTCCACATCTGTGTGAATAACAGCACATACTCATGTTATAATTACAGGTTTTCACACACTCATTTTTCTTCATTTTTGTATCTTCTATTACACTTAACTAAATCTATTAAAGTTAAGAGACTTAAAGGGACTGTGAAAGCAGGAAAAGCAAAATTTGTGTCACTGTCTATCCAAAGAGAAGTAAAACCACTAATGAAGCAAACAAGCTTCAGCTGACAGAACTATTCTTTTAATTCAGGTATCAGAGATAGGCCCCAAAATAAAAGCAGGAAGAAATTTTCCATCTTACTTGTCTGTCACCATCCAGCACCACAAAGCAGGATGACCCACTGGAATGAAATGGCATAAATTAACTTTTGAAACTTTGCTTCTAGCCCTTTTTGCTGTGGCATACTGTGCAGAGGGCATAAAAATGGCCTTTTATTCATCAGTCTGTGTGACATTTTCTGGGATATTAAAATGTTCATTGCAGGCTCTTTCAACTTCGTGAATGGGTCATGAGCCAGAAAGCTCAGAAGTCCTTAAAATTATATAAAAATAAGAGCCTTTAATCAAAATCTGGTGTTTACCAGAGCTATCAATAAATTGGATTTTCAGAAATGAAAACATGAGATCAAATGGTTACTCAGATCCTTGGTTAAGATGCACATTAAGCACAGAGAAGATGCCACATGACAGGTAATAATTTAGTTTTGTTGAATATGAACAACAGATCTCATATTTCCGTGAAAAAATGTATATATAAACTGTTTATAATTTCTTTTAGAAAACAAGTACAAGTTGTGATTGAAATCTTGCTTCAGAAATCCAAGTAGTGGCTCAGTTATTTATCTTGCTTTATGCTAGTTTGAAATGGAATAATAATTTCTGACTTGCAGGTTGGAAATCAAATATATCATATGAAATTAACAGTAGGAAACAAGAGGATGTTAAGTTCGTTCTTTTCCAAAAAGACTTGTGCAATATGGTCACGGCTAGACAGACAACTTTTTACATGCCCTTGACACTCACAAACTATTCAGCTTATGAAAATGAACCATCAGACATTTCAAAGTATACGTAATACGTTCCTGTTCATGTCCTACATAATTAATTACATAATCAAATTATAACTTATTATACTGATTGACTACTTTGAAATAATGCCTGGGAAAAAAAAAAGGTGCTTTGAGTTAGTACCAGGCCATCACAGACTCAAGACTGCTGTCCACAGCCACTCGTATTATGATGGGGCTTTTATGCCAAACTTACTAAGTTATTTACTGATCGTAAAGTGTTTAAGTATCGCCATCTTATGGTAAAATATGTAACAAATATATATTGTTTACTCTTAAATGTCTGGGACCATAAGATTTTATTTCAACTACAGTAATTTATTGCCCATGATTTTTTTTTTCTAAACATGAAACAGAATATTGACCAGCTCTAGAAATTCTTCTTTAATAAATGGAAGACAGCTCTCTACTGCTTCATTTTAAACACTCTTAGAGCTAATTACAGAATGTCAATTTTAAGAGACTAAATAAATGTTATATCTGTTAATTTGATTCTAATTGTTCTCTGTATTTACATAGAAAAATACAATAAATATAATTATTAATGACAATATATTTCAGTAAAGTTTTATTTCCAGCAGGGTGGGTAGATATTCAGCAGAAAGCCAGATATAGGGAAAGGACTCGAAATATAAAATTTTCCTTTCTCCTACACTTAAGTGCAGTATCTTGAAAGAAGGAGCTATTATATATTACAAAATTTCTAAGAGTTACTGCTAGATGGCATCTCTGTGCTGCTTTTCTACAAGCCTGGAGTTTTCTGTAATGACCTTCATAGTATGTAAAGTGGACTTCCTTTATGGGGGTTGCTTTTGCTGGACACCATTTGATAAACACAGTAGTATAACCAAGTGAGCATTTTAGAGTGTTGTAATGCTGCTCCACATAGAAATCAAGCTCAGCAGGTTTCAAAGTTCAGATGGCTTTAAGTTTAATTTTGAAAATTTAAATAGATGTGAAATATATGTTCATTTTTCAATGCAGTTAATGTACTTCATGCCTTTAAATTTTATAATGGCTGTATGGGTTTCAATTATTTGAATTTCACAAAAATATGTTTCAGAAGAAGACTGGCAAGTACAATCCCAAACAGAAGCTAAGTATAGTATCATTAAGAACAGTTACAGAAAGCAACTGTTACGTGTATTAATTGCTTGACATAATAGGATGCTTGGGAATATTAACATTAAAAAAATAAAAGCAAATTTAAAACCAGTCATCTATTTTTGAATGCTTAATTAAACTTTGCATTTTGATCTTTGGAATGGCTGTGTTTTTAGATTCCAAAAATCTATGTTTTTCACAGAGTCAGACTATACAACTATAGCCACCAAAATCTTCCTTTTCACAGATTTCAAGAGCTTGTCAGTATGAAGAGTGTTGTACTGTAATGCTGCTTTGCAATACAAAGTCATTCATCCCTCTTGTGAGATTTTATAACAAGAATACTGTGTATAAGAGTTACCACAATACACTGTTTTTGTTGGAAACGTGACTCATGGTACTACAAAACACTGCAAAATTAAACGGAAATTTCATTAGCTACTTGGAAATTGATTTACCCTGTTTCCTACAGTATTAGTCAATATGAAAACCATATATAATTATTTAGCCTGCATGATTTAAGAATGCTCTAAATCACTAATTGCTGAACATGGCCAACTCTCGGTTGGTGTCTGCTCTCCTATTTCTGAGCAACACGATTCAGTAGCCACCAAAGAAGATGCTATTGCCATCAGTATATCCTGGGCCCTCTCCCAGGTGTCGTTCCAGTTACTCTAGTAACTTCAGTCAATGGGTAAAGACCAGAGACCGTTGATAACACAACTGGTTCTTCCTGCAATGGTCAATACAACGCGCCTTCTAACCTTTCAGTCCCGGGGAAAAAGAAAAAAAAAAAGCTTCATCTATTTCCTATTCATGCACACTCAATGACACACATCAACCATGTGTTGAGTAAAATCACATAACAATATTCACTGCATCATTTTAAGTAACATATACAAATGATACTGGAAGAAACTATGCAAAAACATGCATGAGTGACACCCGCACGACTGCTAACTCTGCTGGTGCTATCAGACACCACATGGTCTTTAACAGCTTTCTAAGACGGTTGCTGCTGTGTGAAGAGACCTTTATTTCTTCCAGCTAAAACCAGATTCCTCTGTTGTTCACAATTAATATGATTACTGCTTCTTTGAAAGCACTCATACGCTGGTTATATACATTATATACACTATAAACAAAAATTTATATATGTATACACAGACGTGTGCATACAAATACTAAGTAATTATTTTCTCATCATATGCATATTGCCTTCGGGTAACCAGGCTTCCACCTTTCTTCTATTATTTGGTCAAGTCATTAGCCAATAAAGGAAGAAGAATTCACAAAATACATAAAGAAGAAAAAGCTAAAGCTGAGGAGGTGACTGTCAGGAACAGGAAATGCAGCGTAACAGCTATTAAAACAACATCCAGCTCTAGGTCTGAAAATGGTGTTTCCAGCTGGCTACAGATTTAACACATTTAGAAATTTCAAGTTAAAATCCATGAAGTTCATAAGGGGCCCATTAAGAAATGAACAGGGAGTCCTCGGAGAGTCTCCAGTCTATTCGGGCACTGAAATCCCTTTTTCAATACTGTACAATAACAAAAATGCTTCAGAGCATCACATAAGCATTCTTACTGGATCCTCTCTGAAAACCAGGTAAAATTCAAAAGCCTTGTGTAAATTTTTGCAGCAATATTCTGGGAGGAGTCCTGTCAAAGGCCACCTTTAACAAGAACAGCAATCCATCCTACTGCTTACATTCACAAGGCAGGAGATCTCTTGTTTGAGATAAAACCTGAAGAAAGTGAGGACTTTGTGTGCCTGCGTTTGATTGAATACAGAATTCTTTTCATGAGGGAGAATTCAGGAATAAGTGGAAAACCTCTCTTACCTACACAAATGAACTGAAAATTTCAGAAATTCTTGTATTTAAGCCTAAGTAGCATAAAACCAGAAAAAAACAATGCAGCTTAGAATTCCAGACCAGATCTATTATTCACATGTTTTTAAACCAAGATGTGTGGCACAAGCACATGTTTCTATACATGTTAATCATTCCACCTAAGAACCCAGCCAGTAGAATTCTTGGTCCTCCAAGCCAATACCAGAAATGCAGTAGCAGTACATATAATTCTTAAAAATACTTCGAATGGTCTACAGAAAAAACATTTAAGTGTTAAACATTTTTATGTATTTCAAGAATTCTGAAACAAGATCAAAGAGTTTAAATTGTACTTGTTTTACAGAAGGATGCAGTGTGCACTACTTCCCACATGGTCAGCTAAAAAGTGTGCACTTGGTGCACCTGCGGAACAGTTCACCTCATGTGACCTCACTTTTCAAAACCACACACACAACCAGCTCCCGATCTCCAAATCTGTACCTCTTCAGTATTTTTACTCACCTTTTTTTTTCTCAAGAAGAAATGATCTTAATGCACTCAGAGGGAGATCTCTTAAGAACTCTCAAAGTACACAGTATCAATCTTCATGTACTTCATCCTGGCATTAATCATGTTTTTGTTGAGTTTGCTAAAAAGAAAAAAAAACAGGAGATGATTATCTTAATCATTCCTTTATTCAGGAATTCATTTTCTAGAGGACACAATTCCTCCTACTTCAGTACTAAGTTATCTTTATCACCAATTCAGAAAGTTGATTGTATTTGCTCTGGAACGCATTGAATATTAAGCAGAAAGGCCAGTGAATGCTATTCAATAAGAAGTAATATAAATGAAACAGAAGTGTAAAGGTAGCTGTTTTGTAGTGACAGCTGCACAGAACTGTAATTTAGAAAGGGACAAAAAGTTGCAAGTGCAATGATTCTGATGATGGCACATTATTATCTAGCTGTCTGAAGGACACCCATCCACCACTGATGGCCACTTGATACCCTTCACTGAAAGAAAGGAGTTACCTTCATTTCAAGATGCAGGAATCGAACCTGAGTAGTTCAGTTAAGGGAGCATTTGTCTCTGCTCATGAATTTAAGATTCATATTACAATGTTTGGCTGATAGTGAAGCTCAAGCAAAGACAATTCTGAGATTATTTCTTAATGTTGTGCACAGCACAATGTCAAGAAATGTATCTGAAAAAAAAGGAGACTGAACTTGGACACAAGCTATTATGTCACAGCATTGCTTCCAAGATTCAGTGACACTTCACTGCAAGCACAGACTGCAGCTTCACATTTTTTCATTAGTGACTCCAGTCTTCAAGGCAACTGAACTTCTAACAGCAGCATAATTTACCAGAACACTTGAAAGTATTTCAAAAACATTACTATTTTTGTTGTTACTGTTTTATTCCTGCCATTAAAGGTTTTGTTTGGAATTAGATAATTCTTTTTCTGCCTGAACGAGACACCAGAATACAAAATAACAAGTCCGCTTATATGGGTCATCTTATCCCCATTTGTAAGACCTTCTCATTGGGTAGAGTAATGAAAGATTTTTTAATAAATAGGAAAATAACTTACATATCAGCCAAAGCAAGTTAGCACCATTTGTCTAGCTAGCTCTATGCTGACGAAAACTAAGTGATCTCTAGTCTTCATCTTTACTGGCCAGCTTCTACAAATAGTTTCCTAATAACTCCCTCTTCTGACAATACAACTGATTCATATTAATGAACTAAATATGCTGCAAAATGTGCGTGCTTAGGGAAGCAAACTCAATGCAAAATGTTAGTGATACAAGCAGTTAACATTTAAGGAGGTAACTGTGTTTACGGTAGTATCACACATAATATATACTTTTTTATATATGCTATTCTATGCCCTCTTCCACTTCATGACAGAGGTTTGCTCATCAGAAAAGCAAAGGAAACAACCAGGCAGATTTTTTATAAGTTAGTAAACAATCATAAATTGGAGCTTGAGTTATAGCCAAAAGCAGGTTAAATAGGAAATACCAGGCCTGTGGATATAGGATTTTGTAAGCTCTTAGCCAGCTGCTTCTATATCTGTCTTTTCACAAGAAAGAAAAACATACTCTGTAATTATTCACAAAATATGCTCTCCTATTTATTTAAAACCTTTTTCCTCAAGAGAAATTGAAGTAATTTTAATATTCTGACCACTTCTGAGCCTTTCTCAGACTTCTAAATCACTTAACTAAAGCAGTCCCAGATAACACAAAATTAATTATTTCATCCTGCATTCCCCTCAAGACCAGTCACCTGCCTGCTGCACTGCCTTCTAACCAAATCAATTGTTGGAACTGTGAATGCAGATTTAATATTTCTATTTATTTATCAGTCAGCATAACAGCAGCTTCTGAAAGCAGGTAGCCCTCCTCACTCCTGTGGTTTGGGGAAATAGTATTCACATCCTCCTGAAGCTGTAAAGTTATTTATAAGGGGGGAACCAGAACAATTGGAAAAGACTCACTCAGGTCAGAGAACTGCAGTTTCATAAACTCTCTTATTAAGAGCCAATCACAACACTGTGAGTAATATTATTCTTAAATTATTGGTGCATGTTATTAAAAAAAACCAAAGTTTTATATAGATTTTCATGGACCTCCTTTTTTAGAACCACTCCTTTAGAAAAATACTTCAAAATGTGTTTCAGTATATCTCTTTCAAGGAGATAATTAAGAACTTAAATAATTTTCCATATATTACATTGTAGATGTTATTTGAGTTTGGACTTCAGTTTTAATATTGGATTTACAGAAATATGAACTTCTGTATGTTCAGAATACATTAATACCTCCATGACAGCAAATATTATTGATCTGAGATGTCATAAACACAAACCTGTCACATATGTGCTTACTAATATTAAATGGTGGTGTTCAGTCTCAGCTCATATTGCATAATCTCTTTCATATTATTCTAACAAATCTGCCTTCTTATAATAAGATTCTGTGCATTTTAAATCTATGGTATTGAGAATTTCCCAAGAAAACGCATAGAAAACAGTGTAGTAACACTGAGCTACTGTACTAAGTAACAAACAGTACATAGAAGAGAGGATGGTATGAAAAAAAAACAGATACAGCTGCAGATATACACGTTCTCTGTTCTCAAAGCAAGCATGTGACAGGTTTAAGTGTATAATGAGATCTCAGATCAATATTATTTGCTGTCATCACAGGTGTTGCTGGGCCCTTGCATAAAGAAGAGAGTTGCACATCAGGCAGAGCAGCAAATGAGCATGTTACAACAAATATGCTTTTTCTGACACATAAAGTAGGGAACTTTGAATATTTAGTAATTCATATCTGCAGAAATCAACTACTGATTATGTCTGGTGTCTTACTACAAAAAAGTCAGATAAGCTCAGACATCACAAAAGTCTACAACCATATTAAATAAGAAAACCCACAGGTATTATGTAATATTCAAATTATTGCATCAATAAAATAATTGTAGAAATTAATGACAAAGTGCTAGTTAATGAAATCAAATTGCTAAATTCTTAAGCTTTCTTGAAGAACTGTGACCTCTTATTCATAATATGCCCTGCACATATTTTACTCAGAATGACAATGAATTGGAAGCTTTTGGGAAATAACTTACTCAGAGAAAAGGTTTCTGCAAAGCAAATTTAAGCCTGAAAGTTACTTCTGTTGCCTCAGCTTAGCCAAGGAATTATTTTAAAATCTACGTTTAAGAGAACATCCAAAACGGT
Source organism: Nesoenas mayeri (assembly GCF_963082525.1). Classification (NCBI taxonomy): domain Eukaryota; kingdom Metazoa; phylum Chordata; class Aves; order Columbiformes; family Columbidae; genus Nesoenas; species Nesoenas mayeri. The sequence continues at coordinate 14,475,357 of NC_137554.1, read as the reverse complement.
GGTTGTTTTCTTCACCGTCAAATTAAGTTTCCTGTGAGATCAGCATCATTCAACTGATTATTTTCTTTTAAGTTAGTCTAACACACTCAGTGATTTACTTTTTAAATCAGTAGCTATTTTTCAGATATACAAAAAGCCTTGTTTGCAGTGTCAGTTGTAATGTTATATTATTCAGCCTGGACATAACTTCTGTTCTGATAACTGATTCATCTTGAATAGCAGTTACTTAACATACTTTCAGGAATTAATTTACTAAGAGGAGTAAAGGGCCGTGCAGACTTCCCCCCCACTGTTGGTCTCAGTGCATTCCCAGGATCTGTTCTGTGCCCCTGGCTCCCCAGCCAGGACGTCTTCATGGCTACAGTACAGTAAAATCTGCCAAAATCAGAACCTTAAATAACTCTTTTGGAGGCTACTCCTCCTGGTAATTATTTCAAGACACGCATATATATAAATTAAATTAAATTAAAAACCAACACACACAAAAAACCACCACCACCATTGAAATGTAGTGTAATTAAAACATAATACTTGGTAGTTGCTCTTTCACAGCAAATGAATCCTTAAATAGCTGACAAAACTCTTGCCAAGGATTCCTTAATAGTCTGAAGCTGGTTTATACAAAACAGGCTATGAAACTTTATAACCTTTGTTGGTCTTCAGGTCCCCACCTCCAGCATTTCATAGCTCCTCTGAACAGCAGCTCTGACCTTTAGCTACTCCCCCAAATTTGGTGTCATTCTGCTCCACTATCCTGAAGATGTCAAGCAGTGCGAGCCCCTCAGCAATACCCCTCACCAGCAGCTGCAGGTCACACTTCAAACCACTGCCCATTACCAGCCCAAACATTTTTCTGCCTGCCTTGTAATCCACCCCCAGTGTGCCCACAGCAGGGACGCTGCAGGGTACCCTGCCAAAAGGCTCAGGATGGGACATCCCCTGCATGTGGCTCAAGTAATCTGAGACAATTAGTGATGTGCTTCTGTTCCTAGTTTTCAATCAGGCTCTGTTGTGTATGGTCCATTCCTAGAGGAAAAATAGTTTTATCCAGTGTATAGAAAGAGTAATTGTGAGCTCATATAATTGCCTTTTGGCATTTGCTTTCATCAAGTCCTAAAAAAAATTTTCAGTAAATACTGAACACTTCATAAACTCTATGACAAAAAGAAACACTGGCATTTTTATACAATGATGATTCACATCCAAGTCATTGTCTATATAACTTCCCAGTGCAACGTTATCATGAATAACAGTTTTCAATTGAGTGATTGTGATAACATGATCTTTGTTTTTCTTCTTTTTTATTGGAAGAGGACATACTGATTTTTCCAGCATCACAGCTCTTATTCTAAAGCCATTAAGACTGAATTTGTATTTCTCAATTTTTTCAGCAGCAAACTAAGGGCTACAAGTATAGACTTGAGTGAAGTTCTTGGATTGGTTGATTCTGAATGACTGGAAAATTATTTTGTTAGTGAGATACTGAGATATCTCCTGGGCTTTTTTTTTCTTTCCTATGCGAGATGCAGAAATGTTGTACAGTATACTGCGATCCATTTTCTTTGCCACTTTGTCCACAACAACTCTTAGTTAATTAACAGCCATGACTCTTAGTTAAACTGAATTCTACCTAATGACAGTGGGTTTTTATTCACTTTTATATTTAAGAAATAATTATCTATTGGTATAAATCTCTCCATTTTAGACACAGGATATAATATCCTTGCACACTTGCACTACAACTACTAGTACTTCTCAGTCTGTTCCTTTTCTAAATAAATTTATTCTGGTACTTATTCTCCCAGTGCTCTAATAGATTTTTCAGCAACTCCTCTGTCCTCACAGTTTATTCTGCTTACTCTTTTTTGAAGTATTCTGAGAAACTCATTAGAGTTTTTGAGATGCACATTACATCATATAGGGAGAATCTGTCATATTTTTGTCCTAAATGTATCTCTGGTCAACATGGCGGACACCTGGTTCATGGGTAGGTTTGTTCTCTGACTTGCAGCACTACTCAGTCCTTTCTGCATGTATCCTAAAACCAGCTCAAGATACGAAGACGGCCACTGACCTGTTTCCCATCCTGTCACTGCATACTTCACAATTATCAAAATATTTAAAACACGTGTTAACAATCTCCCATGAGAATCAGCTTTAGCCACAAGCAAAGAATACGGTCTGCATTTTTGTCTTTTCAAAGCCTCATGTTCCCCTCTGACTCTTTAACCTAAAGGCCAATCCTACTTCTGCCTCTGCCCGCCACCTAACAGGCAGGAATTTACTGACTCTCAGACACCTCCTCAGTCCCCAACACAAATTTTGCAAGTGCTCTTGCTTTTCTTTCTCTTTGTGATTAATATGCTTATATGAAAATGATACAGACATTACTGTTTAACAAGCTCAAAAGTACATGTGTTAGTAACACATGCAATTAAGTTAGATATGCAAAAATACAGTGGTAAGGCACACAAGAAGCTATATTCCACACTATGGCACACAAAAATTAGTTTCCAGCCCTACAGAAGTCCCTCCTGGCCCAGGAAAGTATACTGAAACCAGAAGCAAAGACGACAAGAAGTTCCTCTAAGGTAGGAAGGTGTACAAATAGTGAGATATCTTTATGCCTCTACTGAATTTGTACATAAAACTTCTCGAGTTAGGTATGCCCCATATATTTCTACATTCTGTCATATTACAAATTCACTTACAACATAGAAAAATCTGTCAGTTGTGACTGTCACGAGGTTAAATAGGTGATTCGCATTCTAATCCTTTTTAATAAGAAGTTTATAAAGATAATTTACTGACCTTCTGCTATACTGGTCCTGCAGACACTGCTAAAATAAATACTTGTGTATTAGCAGATGGTACAGCAATGCATTCTGCCTTGTTCCTTCCAAACCTCCTGCTGTGATCAGCAATCTATACAGCACAATTCAAGGAGTTCAGATTTCAGTGCTGTAGTCGTCGTCTTTGGCTGATCTTTCTTTGCCCTCCAGACATACTTGCTCATAAACCCACACCCATATTTTGTTAAAGCTCAAGTCAGTGAATGTGAATATCTGCAGGGCAGTGATACAGTAAAATCAGTGTGTCCACAGTTCCACCCATTGGCTGTACATTGACAATATAGGACCCCAGTGGCTTTAAATGGTTGCTCTTGTCCTTATTTAGAGTCATTTTCTGAGATCTTCAGAGTTTCTTTCAATTTAAACAGCTTTTAGATATTTCTCGGCACCACAGCCAGAACATTTATTCAGGTGTCTCTCACAAAGTAACTTGATATGTAAGTCATTTTGGTTAGTGCTGGTCCAATGCATTTGAATCAGGAGAAGTACTAGAAATTGCAAAATACAAAGACCGCCTACTACATCATTTTTATCATAAACCCTTCAAAGTTTCATAAAATCTATTTTTGAAGCAAATTGCAGCATCCAGAAAAAAAGTAAAACTAGATATAGAGTAGTTTATGCTCCCCATGATTGTTTTCCCAGATTTAACTTTTGCTGAAGTGTTACAGACTTATTATCGTGATCCGAGACAGAAAACAGTTGTTTTGGAGAGACAAGAGGCTTTTTACAGAGAATGCTCATGAAAGAATAACATCACAAATTCTGTTTAGAAAAGCTAACTATGGAGCCTATGGATTGTGGCTCTTTGTGAGACTGTGATTTATTATCAAAAAAGCAACGGCATGAACGCTGACCCTTTCTTTGGTAATGGCTAAATGTTTTCTTAAGGAAAATAAGACCTCTATCTCATTTTACATTATGCACTCTATGCCACCAGTCTTTTTTCATAATCTCTCATTTCCAAAGACAAGTTATCTTTATTATTTCTAATATTTATTTCCTGCTCATTTATGAAACATGTTTAATTCAGTATATCTATTTTTATTGATTTAAAGAGACAGCTTCTATTTTAAATATTCATTTCTTAGAAAATTATTTCTATTGAGGGATGTGAAGGATCAACGACTAAGGGCAGAGGAAGTAGCTGGTTTCTTTTGGTTTTATAACCTTTCTATAAATTAAACCTTGAGCATTTGCATTAGTCCTTTCAGTAAGAAGTCCATTGTGTTTGCTTTGGTGTAAAACACTGCTGGACAATAAATGATGTTCAGAAGAGCAGCAATGTTCTGTCCTTTGTTTCAAGCAGTAAAATACAACTTCAACCTGGGGACATACATACTTGTTCTCCTCCTCTTTGTCAATGAAAAAGAGGATGCATTTGAAGAAAATTTTTAATGGAAATATTGACTGAATCAGTGATCTCAGAATGTCTCATTTATTGAGATCATGGTGGTTATCTTTTTGAAATATTAATCACTCCCTTCTCTAAGGTGGTCTTTCTCAACCCAAGGACACAACCATGAAAAACTGTACTGGCTGAAACACACAATTATCATTAACAAGTATTTCATGAAGCGATAGCTTTGCTTTTGTGAGTGCTACCAGGGACTAGACTGTGGAATTTTGGAGTGGGCAGAGAAGTACTATTCCTCTTCCCTAAACACCTGTAACTTACACTACTTTTCCCCCAGTCCTTCTCCCGTGCTGAGCTTCAAGCTCCAGAAAGCAGCACAGGAGGAAAGACACAAACACTACTCGTCTGCTCTTCCAGCTCCGCCAGCATTGTCTGCGTGTGGAGGGATGCACAGGCAGATCTGTTCCTCCACTTGTCAGACTAGACAATGACATTACCCCTGATGGACAGGATGCACAAGGAGAGGGGAGGCATGCGTTGGCTTAATTTGTGTTTCCCCTGGCCTGAAGGAGAAGTGAAGACACACTCTTCTTCCTTTGGGGATCTGAACACTCTCTGAAGACAGAATGACAACGGCTTCTCTGATAAGGCCAGTGTACAAGAAATCACCAGACGATACTGAGAGCCTTGAATTTTAGATTTTTGTTTGTTTTTTTGAGAAAATGAAAGAAAAGGGATTTTGATACAATACTGACAGTAGCTGTAGAATTCAAATTTGCCCAGCTCTAGATTTGTCAAGTGAGAAAGCTACACTAATGGCTATGGTTCACTGCTGCTGTTCATAGAGAAGAAAAATTTACCCAGATGCTACTGGTATTCATATTGCATTCACTGTTCTCTGTCAGGCATAGAATAAATTGCTCTTGTCTATAGTTCTCTCCTATTTTGAAACGCCACAGAAATTAAATAAGGTTAAGACTGGTCATTGAGTCCATCTCTGTACAAAGGACATGACCAATTCAGGTTTTCTCAAACAGTTCCACAGATCACTTTCTAAATGGATGGTAACAGTGATGGTAGTTACTGAACAAAAATCCTGATAAGCCCATATCACCTATTTCTGTTAAACAGAAACAAGGTTGCAGTTTTTTCTCCTTTAGAATTTTTCTGAAACAAGGTATTGTCTCATGCTTGCTTTCCCCTTCTCATTAGTATTCTTGGACATACACTATTTGTATTTTGTGATTTTCCTGTTTTAATAGCATTTAACATTTAAGAACAACTGATGTTATAACTTCATTTCCTAATTATTCCGGACCCTTACCTCCAGAAAGTAATCTTTTAGCATTTTTTTTTCATGTTAAAATATTACTCTTCTCTCATGCATTCTCATGAATTTCTATTGCAGTTCTAAAGATTGGCTATATCATGTCATCATTAGTTTCCCAAACGTTTGCAATTTTTAAGTAAACTAGTAAATATATCTTTCTTTTCTAATATTTTTGCTTCCTCTGTGGAAAATATGCTATTGTTAGCTAATTTCTTACTAAAGGCCTTAAGCTTCTCCTTTCTTCTCCCTCCAAAATGCTAATTATTCTGTATTTGCACACTCCTTGTTTGGGATCTTGGAATGCTTTCTTACATGTTCCTCTCAGAGCCCCTGAACTGTTGGGCATTTGCTTTTGCTGTGTTCACTTGTCTCTATAGGATTGTTTCTTTTTCCAGGGACCTTTTTGAAATTGTTCAGTTTTGAGAGATTCTTTAGAGCCGGTATCAAAGTCATTTTCACAGGGGGCCACATCAGCCTCGTGGTTGCCTTCAAAGGGCTGAAGTAATTTTAGGACTGTATAGATGTAACTACTCCTACATTTGTAGAGTTTTGCTAAGTTTTGACAGATTCCTCCAGTCTCCTCCATATCACTTCATATGCTGAATTTTGTTATTTCTATTATTTTTTAATAATGACTGAAACCAAATTATCTGTGCTACAAATCAGTGCATTTCAAGCCAAATACACTGTTAACCTAAACATCCCAAGATTACAAGAATGCACGATTATGGTTCATGCACCATATATATATGATTTTACTTAAAAGTCCAAAACAGACAGATCTAGTAACTTGTTCACTGGACTGGAAAGACTTTCAGCAATCCTTCCAAGGGCATATATCCAAATTCTGGAACAGTTACTCCAATTAATATCAGTTTAACTAAAATGCTTTATGACAGGCATTGGGGAGAGAAGAAGGAAAAAAAACAACAAAAAACCAAACCAAAACAAAACCCACCATGCTACACTGCCTAAAGGTACCTTTATATATATATATTGGTTGTTTTGGAGAGGCCGTTATTTAACGCGTCTGCTTGAACAAAGTGTTGACTGCAGCAAGGGGAACTAATGATCAGCTTACCTACCACCATCAACTTAAAAACACAAGCTTAAGAAATATCTTAAATAATATACTATGGTATTTTAAGTTAAAAAGAAAAAAAATTATCCAGTCAATTCACATCTGGAGATCAGGCCTATTATTTCGGAGTCTCTGCTTTTTCTGCTGAACTCTTCTTTGAATTCAAAGCATTTTAAAATCAGCATCATCCTTTTAAAGACATCTTTACACTAAACAGAGCGCATCCTCTCCATTCCCAGTCAATAAGGCTTTGCAATGTGCTCAGACCTACAATCACTGATGCTGGGTAAATTCTCGTCTAACAAAATGACACGGTTGATTCCACAGTATAGCGAGTGCTGTGGTGTCTATTCATTACCACACTCTGCTTGAAGATCAACTTCCTTGAAAAGTAACTGGATGAAAGACCAAAGATAATACTGGAAGTAGTGGGAACTTCAGAATAAACCCTTAATGCCTAACAGTGGGTAGTAGCTAAGCCATGGTTGACTTCTACAAGTGACCTGTAAATCCAATTCAGAGCTCCATTCTAGACCACCATGGCTGTTTCCCTAGAGGCATGCCAGAGGAAAACCTTCCAGCAAACCACCTATAGGCATGTTGCAGTATGGACATTCCCAGCACCACACAGATTAGGTGTGGCACGGAGGAAGCCATACAGGCTTAGGAACAACTGCAGAGATAGATACAGATAGATATAGATATATAGATATATAGATATAGATAGCTGGCTTGTACTCTTTTTTTTTTTTGAGAGAGCCAAGCACATCATGAGTTTCACCGGGCCTTTCTTCTCCTTATATTTTTACACCACTGATTCTGAAGTGAGAACCGGCATGATGGGTGTAGTTTCTGGTACATTTCCCTTACAAAATCTGTTTTCTACAAGTGAAGCACCTTTTGGTGACAGAGTCTGTCTCTAGACTGAGCGGTCGATACATGCTAGGGTACATCTGGAGGCTTGACTTGTGCATTTTCCAGTCAGGGTCAGTGGGCACCAGGACTTCTTTGCAGACCTTCTTCTTGGGTTTGTCTCCCACTGAAACCAAGGTATAGGGGAAGCTGGCTAGATGTCCATAATTAGACTTATGTGGGCTTACAGCCAAAGCCTGTACCCAGAGCTAATACCTTACAAGCACTCTCAAGAGCACAAATGTAGAAAGTCAGAGTTGAGCAGATAAATGCGTCCAAATACTTTTTTTGCTACTTCAGTTGTCACATGGCACAAACCCTGTTTCTTCTGAATTGTGTTCTTTGGAACAATGCCTATATTATAAATGGTAAATGGAAGACATATCATCCTTATTGGATAAAATACAAAATCAATCTCAAATGAACAGACTGGTACAATAATAGCTGGTGATGAGAAGAAGGATGGCACTAACAGGGAATCGCAGAATGTGCTAAATAGTGGGCACAGCGTGAAAAATGCACTAGTTACTCAAGAAGTGGAAAGAATGGGCTTAGGGAAGGGAAGACAGGAAACGCCAATGATATGACGCAAGATCAAAATCAATAATTCTACTGGGAATACCCTGGAAACACTGAAAATGGAAAGAACTGAAAAAACATGATAATGTCTTGAGGACTATTTTGCCTTTCATAAAGGTACTGACCTATTAACAAATGAGCATATTAAAAATCAGACTAACAGTACCAAAGTAGATTGTGACTGGAATATATTTCATTAAAAAGTACTCCGCTGTTTGCCTAAAGCAAGCCCTACGGCTATACCTCCCTCTGCCTTCCACCAAGGACAAAACCAAGAGATCTCCAAAGAAAACGCAATGGCCACAGCAGCAAAGCCAGGTTCATTTCTCACATGCGACATCAATCAGTTGTGAGTCAGAACATTACCACACCTGTGACCGGGTCAGCAGGCATATACCCATCAAAGATTATCTCTTACTGGACAAGTACGTCAGTGCAAACTGCCTATGAAGAAAATGAGAATGAAAAAGATTAAATGATTCAATATTTTTCTTTCCTAATGCACTGTCCTCTGTAGACAGGAAAGAAATCAACAACAAAATCTTCCACAAATAGTCATTCTAATTATTAAACAAATGTACACAAAAATTGTTTGTACTCCTTTTCTAGCAAGCAAAATTGCTGACAGAGCCTTAGGTGAATACTGTAATATATTTTTGAGTATGAGCTTATAATTTGTACTTGCATTTGTGCAGGATAACAAATTTTGTCTGCTCATTTAAGAAATACCAATATATTTTAAGGCTTATCAACTCAAAAGGAGCTCCAATTTTAGCATCCTGGTTTGTGAATTATTCATAGAATAGCTACATGCCAGGAGCTATTTATAGAAATGTTGCTGAAAATAGTCCTCTGCCTTTAGACAGGTTCTAGTAAATATGAAGCTAATTTTGTTAGTTGTTTAGATCAAATTATCTGCTTAGTCCTATTACTGAGGATACAGTGCAGTCTATTTTTAAGTATGTGATGGAGCTCTCAGCACTTCTCAGAAGAGCAGGACAGAGCCCAGCACATTCCACTGATGCATTTTTTTTTTCCCAGTTCTTCATACTCAGATTCAGTTCCTACTGCTCTTTATAACAAAAGCACCCAGAGTTAAGTAATGCTAACAAAAGCAATATCTGTTTTCCTGAGTACTGGCAAGAAGAAATATATGCTTCTGTTGTACTTTCTAGAAAGTAATTCCACAAAATTATGAAAAATTAGGGAAAGTATGCAAAGGATCTCTGACTTATTGTATAGACCCAAAGAAAAAACGGGAAGAAAAGCGCTCAGTCATTGAAGCTTTAGAGAAGAATATTAAGTACTATACAATGGCAGGGAAGAGTGAAAGACTGAGAGGTGATTGATTTTCTTTCAACCTATGCCTGAGAAACATGTCAGCAAGCAAACAAAGCCAGGAGTAAGCTACTATATATTTGAAACAGAATCCTACACAAAGTGCTTTACAGCTATTCCCAGGTTTTATCATTCTTTAGCGAGCCATCAGTTTCAAGTAGTGTGGAACAAAAAAAGCCCTTTCCTACTAGTTTTATAGTTTCTTGCAAGATCATTTACTAGATTTTGAAGTAATTTATTTATATCTCAAAATAATGAGCACAATAACATAAATGCATCTTAAAGGATAAGGGAAAAAATTACATGCTTGAATTTTTAAATAATTTTTCAGGTTTATTTGTTTATTTGTATTTTCAGTTGTATTTGTTTTTCCTACTACAAACATACAGATCTTTGCAAGAGGGGTCTATATAAATAGATCAACGGATACACATGAAGTCATTAGTTGAGATCATGAATGAAAATATCAATACTATTGTAAGGTGAGATCACATTTTCTATGCTGCTACGAAGACAGGAAATAGCAATTCTAACTCAGTATTCTCTCACATTGTGTTAAGACTTAAGCAAATATTACTGGGATACTCCACTAAGATTTAAATAAAACTAGTACCATCCATACTTATGATAGAATCATAGAATCATTTCGGTTGGAAGAGACCTTTCAGGACCATTGAGTCCAACCATAACCTAACCTAACTCTAGCACTAAACCATGTCCCTAAGAAGCTCATCTAAACACCTTTTAAACACCTCCAGGGATGGTGACTCCACCACTTCCCTGGGCAGCCTGTTCCAATCCCTGACAACCCTTTCCGTGAAGAATTTTTTCCTAACATCCAATCTAAACCTCCCCTGGTGCAACTTGAGGCCATTTCCTCTTGTCATATCACTTGCTACTTAGGAGAAGTATTCTTTCACTTTGTTCCTTTTCAAGACCATTTTTGGTCTTAGATTTTCAATAGCGTAGATACACATACAACTTCAAAGTTGTGAGTTTTTTCAGAAACCCATGTTCTTAAATTCAGACAAGTATTTACACTGGAAATAGCTGTCCTGTCAGGATTCAAAAATAAGTACATATGACTAATGTCACTAGTCAGAAATTAACCATATAAACTGGAATGCTGGATGGTCTCAGAGACAGATTTTTAACAAAACTTCAAGGCAAGGGTTCAGGTGGATGGATACCATAGCTTTTGCCAAAGACACCAGAGGACATCAGTCTGGAATCAGGTACTTTGTGGTTAGACAGTGAAACCACATCATATTTTCTCTGAACAGTCCACCCAGCTCTTAGAGTTGTTTTTCTGACAGGGAATAGATACCGTATACAACTCCAGAAGGTGCTTTCAGAACTTCATGAGACCTAATAGCCCTTGGGGAACATAAAAAGTAATGTTACTAAAACTCCTCAAGGGAATGTCCCTGTTTTCTTGTCTACCTGGGAAACAGATATAACAAATACATGATTATGAATAGATCCAGTGTGCAGTGTATGGATTTGCTTTCAAGTAAACCTTTCATTGTGTTCCTGGGAACTGCTAAGCCATTCCCTTCTGTTTCTGTCCAGATTTTTTCTTTTGAGGAAATCATACAGTAGGCAGAAAAAAACCCAACAGATAACTTCCATATGAGAAAGAGCAGAGTAAACAAGATTAATGTAATTGTGGTGTTCACAAGGGATTCGTACAGCACAATCTCAGGGCAATAAATTTCCTTATTCTATAGCTAGAAAAAGGATGCGTTGGATTTAAGTTAGTCTGAAGTAAAAGCACAAGGACACCTAGGCCAATGTTTCTACTCAAGGACCAACATAGTTGCAAACAATATCTGCACTGCAGCCAGAAAATAGAGAAGACGACTAAGGACTGACTTATGACCAAAGAACATCAAGAAAGGCAGCTGATCCTAAAAGTTCTGTCTTACAGAACTGGTATACAGTTTTTATTTATTCATGCTGAAGAGTTCTAAAGACATTTTATCAGAAAAAAAATACATTCACACTGCACTCCAAATTATTTCCTTGGGGAAAAGAATTATTTTCTTTTCCTATTTCAGTAGTCTTTTACTGCCTGAGGGAAAAAAGAACAAAAAAGTTGGAAAGTTTCTGCAAGTTTGGATGTCTTAGCTATTTTTGCTCTGGCTTGTCCAAAGATTCATAAGGAAAAAGAAACTTCTAAAACTGAGAACAGTAAAAGCCAGCATATAAGCTGCAGGAAAGTGAGAATGGGAATTAATTTCTTCATTAATACCAGACAAAGTGATTGTACATTAAGGGGACACAGTGGCAGACAACACAACTTGCAACCCAGTAATTATGTTTGGTGAACGATGATATGGAGCATAATCCTTAATCCTTAACGAGTTTAACTGAATAAGAATTTAGGGATCTAGCTCTATGTAACAATTCCTTCACATTATTAATATATTATTTCTTTTACCATGTTTAATGGTGAAATAATATGTTGTCACCTACTGTTTAGTATTTATTGTACATAATCCAGAAACAAAGTGCATTTATGTGATGTTGTCTCACACATGCACATATAATCTCCATATATTGTGAAGTAATATATAGACATGCTACTGAGCCATACAGAAGATATATTTATGTGACATATAGGACATCATTTTTATAACAAACCTGCATCTTAAGGGCTAGATTTCATCATAGGAGTATTCAACTACAATCAACAGACATTACATTTGGTTCTACCTCTATTGCAGTCACTCCATGGTTTTAGGAATTTAACTGTAGTTTCATATCCATGACAAGAACACACACTGTTCATGTTGTATAGGAGGTAACAGGATTTTAGAACTCCTCTTTTTTGGTGGGCTGGACTGAGCAGGTCAAAATAATATAGTGTCCTTAGATTAAAGTTTCTGTCTAAATTGAAGTCATTATTATTATCGAAGAGAAATGAAAAAGCAATTTGAAAGACAGTTAAGTGGAAAAGAGTTCAGTCAGACTTGTTCCAGACTTAAATACTTAATGTCTTTTTGTGAATTAGAATTTGGTTGAACAAAGAACCTGAGCTTGGATAACCCACAATTAACCTATATGAAGTAGTTTTGTGGAGCCCTCTGAGGAGTCCTGTGGCACTTGGGAGGTGGCTGATTAACTGTGCTGCTGGCACAGCCTCCACCTCCATGGAGTTGCCACAGCATCCCCATCAGGAAACCCTCACTGTAAAATTAGTCTACTCTTTACTGACTGAACCTGAAAAGATGAAAGCACAGGAGAATTATTTGCCAAGTGGCACAAATTGTTCTCTTTTCCGTAATGAAAATTGAGTTCCAAACCCTTCAAGTTTTTCCATTGTGTAGCGTACACTTCATTTTCAGATGATCTAAGACCATTCTTCCTCTAAGATTAAGCCTTTGGAAACTATATAGGTCATCTGCCTCCAAATTATGCCCTGGGGATACAATTCTTAATGAGCATTAGAGTGTTTTACTATTACACAAACAGAACAAAGAAAGAATTGTTTCCCCCTTCTCTCCCAAATATGTAAATTATTGCTGTTAAGAAAGTATTTACTATTCTTGTCACACTGGCTCACCTGCAGTGGCAGATATCTTGGGAAGAGAAGAGGCAAGCCTATATATGTTTTTGTATTCCTCTCTGCCCTGAAATTCTGTATGGCTCTCTGTGGGAAGAACAAAAGAACAAGACTCATTCTTCCTTAGTTTCCTCAGCAGTCACACAACTGATTTCACAATATAGTGCCAGGTTTGTAGTGCTTCCAGTGTTTACCAAGATAAGGGAGATAATGCTGTTTGTGTTTTACTTCAAATTAGGAGGTTTCAGGAATGTATACTCCTGTATCAACTGGAGGAGGAAGGGAGTGGTCCAGAGCTCAGTTTGGTTTTCCATGTTTCTTGCTCTTCTCATTATTATTCCATCCCTGTTTACAAAAGGAATAATAGAGAAAAAAATACTTGTAAAGGGACACAGGAGGGACCCTTCCTTTGTTCAGTGTGACATTTCCTTGGCATTTGTTTTATCTCAGTTCAGTAAAATTACATTGCAGCTGTCTAGAAGTGTTATTTAGTCTGTTATGAACTCTGCATGAAGTATTTTGAGATTTGATTTTGTGGAGCCTCCCCTGTTTTAGTAAGTTATTTCTGATGCATATGAGTTACATGAACCCAAGAGCTCCATTAACCTTCACTAAGCCATCTCTGCAGTTCGTAGTCTGAGCTCACATACAAGCACAAGGATACACATGAACCAGTATCCTCCCCCCCAAAAATATTAACAAATGAACTATTAATTTAAGGAGAACCTAAGAGGCACAGCTAGTTTATCTATACTAAGACAGCACAGTTGTGCTGTTTAACCGGGTTGAGTAGACCAGAGCCTGGTGCTGAGTTCTGTGTCTTAGTTTCTTGGCAGCTGTATCGGAAGAGCTCGCTTTCTGTCACTCTGCTGCCCCCTAAGAACATAGCTCATTTTAGCGGTATTTGGGGGATTCCCCCTCAGCAGAAAGCAGTGACTTTCTCTCCATTTCCCAGAAAAGTTTCTCAGAGTAATTATTTTTCAACTGACAGGGTGTTACTCTATTAAAACAATCTCAGCCATTCCCAGTGGTACATCCTCCCTCCTACAGCACTGTACAGGGTCTGGGTCTGAATATGTGGCTGTTGCTGTCCTCTGGAAGTGCCTCCTCTTCTGCACATGTGAGACGCATTTGCCTGGAAAGGTTTACCTCAGTGTTCCTATTTCAGAAATCCACTAAAACACAATATCTCTCAAGTCAAGGATACTTCATCATGTAACATTGCAAATACCAATGGATTAATTGGTGGAAATGATGACACGTTTTTAGAAATTAATATTATATTTTACAAAACTCTTCAAAAAGTTGCAGAACAGTTTCCTCAATTCTAACTCTTCAATTCCTGTGAGTAACCAGTAATTTATATATAACTTCAAGAGCAGAGGCAGAACCCATATTCTCACTCCTGTGCACAGGATATCCACAAATCTGTATCCTGAGCAGGAAAAAAATAAGTGCTGAAATAATAGTGATTCCATAAGAGGTTCTCTTTCATCATTTCATTGATGAAATAGTCAACTTGTAGCTGGAAATTCTCTCAACTTGTTGATTGGAATGGAAGATGCTGATCCTGAAGGTCTCTTCCAACTGAAATGATTCTATGATTCTGTGTTTCGCTGGGTACTAGTCATGGGAATTTTTATTCATAAGTACTTTTGTGTATCAGTAAATCAGACTTGGGTAGTGTGATTAATGAATGTATGGAATAAAAACCCATCAAAAAGCACCACTGTATATGAGATTTTTTTAGTGATATGTGCCCACTCCTTTACCATTAGCAAAGAACTCAGAAGAAACAGTAGCACACCAGTCTTTTTCCTTTACAACTGTATCTCATGCATCAGCCTGGCATTTTGGCTGCAATTTCCTAAAGATTACAGGTTCACTTTTCATGAACCACTGACACATATCCAGTACAAGATCAGATGACGAGGGCTAACATGACCATAAGTCACTTGCAGTACTGCAGCTCTGGTGTTGCCAAGAGAACCTCCCCATCGTAACATCAGTCAGAGCTGCCTGAAGGCTGTGATGCCAGCAAGTGACCTCACCCCAGAGGTCCAGGAAGACAGTGAGCAAGGGAGTCACATAACCCAGAGATCTCTTCATGCCAACACGTCCTTCCTCAGCCAGCACAGGACAGCCAGAGAGCCCCAAAGCATCCTCACAGAAACCAGGAAGAGTCTGTTTTTTGAATTGTGTCAGCCTTAGTTCTTATGCTTTTGTTTCACTCTCCCTGTGAAAAAGCTCAATTTTCAGCTGCAGTAGTTTTCTTTTCATAGATTGTTAGCATACTGCCTAGTAAGAACGCAATACTAGATAGACTGAGGAAAAATCTTATTTAAAAGGGTGACTATAGAATAAGGAATAAAGAATATTACCTCGTTCTGCTTTCCATAATTACGTTCCAGACTGTGTGCCCAAACACACACTGACTCTCTAGTTTCTTTACATTGACTGCCCCTAGTATAAGACAGATAGAATTATCCATTACATCTCAGGTTATTCTGATACTGCAAATATTTTCTTGTGTTGTAATCTGTTATTTTTATTTGTATAATTGTATTTTCCTTCTTCCCTCCTTTCTCATTTAATCTTGTAAGTAGTAGACTATGTAGTATTTTTGCTTTTTTTCCCCTTCTACAATGGATTGCAGACAACTGTTTGCCAACCCAGAAGACTTAAGTTACAGTATGAATATAGACTCTGAATTGCCTGTGATTCTTCATGATTACTAAAGACTAACTTTATGTAGTAACATAACTATCTGTATAGAATGCTGGAAGGCTTTTATCCTAATGGTTACATTTATAATGCATGAAACAATATACCATGTTATAGCTACAGTGCAGTTTATATGCCTTTGGCAGAAGTAACTGCTTTAACTAATACGGAATTTATCACCTGTCCTTCAACTTCTGACAAACCCCGTTGTCCTTCAGGGGTGCTTTTCTTTCCCAAGATACTGATATTCCCCCAACTGTCAGCCCTTTCAGTTTCTATTCTATTTTTAAAGGGTCTGTATGGTCATCTCAGGCACATTATTTTCTCCAGATTGTCTCAGTGACAGTAATATGTATTATTATCTTATCTACAGGTATCTAATATTTAAAATTTTAATTCTTTCACATATAGACTGTAGGACCAATTTTCTCTCTTTTCTATTTCATAAGTTCCTGGAGAATTGTTTTGTCTAATGGAGCGGTACTTGCATTTTGTGCTCTGAAACAATGTTGTTTCCAATTCATTACATGAGGAGAAATGAGGAATCTTGTGAAGTACCGCATTAGACTATGAAGTCAGAATGTCTGCACTGCTAAACCAGATTGGTCTTTGGGGAAATTGCATCTTTTCACCTGACTAAGAAGCTATTATAATCACATTCTTTTGACTGCCAAGAAAGCTGCACTAGAGACTCCATTTGCTCCCTCCTTAATGCATCTGACTTCTAATACCTCACTCTTGAGTCAGAGCAAGAGATTTTACTATTCTTGTGCACCCCCTGATTCCCAGCCTTCATTCCACTAGATTCTAGTAGTACCCTTGCCAAGTTCAGGACAATGTAAACTCGCAGCAACGCAGGAACAACATCTTCTGAACTAAACACCAGTTCCTCCAAGGCCCAATGTGCAAAGAGGAAGAGAAAAAACAATAAATGGCATCTATATCTAGATAGTATTTGTCACCTTTATAGACTCAACCTTAGCTTTCCAGCTTTATCTCTAGAGCACAAAGCAACTAAGGTAAAAGCTGAAGTTTCTCATCTTGTATGTAAACCAGTCTTTCCCCATCTCCTCCACTCTGCCTCCTTTCTCTGACGTGTTCAGGGCAGAACTGCCTATGATCCCACATTTCAGGTTTGAGAGAAGTACTCCATTCAAGGCTGCAGGAGTCCAACATACTTTCTTCTGTACTCGTGATCAAGCCACTGTTATTTTAAACCACCTGCAGCAGTTTGTCTGGACCTTCTCTTTACTTCCATTTAATTTCCTGTTTGTTTCAAGTTAGTGATATATATTGAGAAAGGACAGCATCACACAAGTGAGCTCATTTATATATGATATCTTGTTATGTTTTGAAATAAATATTTACAAATGTAATATATTCTGTTTGTCTCTGGGACTGATGACCAGCTCAAGGGATTTATAGCCATGATATTTCCCATACATCTGGGAATTCACAGCAGGAATGAAGGGAATACTGCTTGGGATATTGCTTTGTCTTTTGCTATCTGTTCTAAACATACTGCACAGTCCAAAGTTTATTTATAAGCAATTAATTGTACCCTCAAGGAACTAGGACGGCTTGGTAGCAAATTTAAGTCTACAGACTGATACCTCAGTTCCTTAATAGAGGGACCCTCAAGCTACAACTCCTAGGAAAGTATTTGACCCTGCAAGGAAAGATGGAAAATCTGGAGCCAGATTAGAGAAATTCTCTGAAAAGATACCCAGATTTAGGAATGTGATTCTGAAATCAATTGTTCTAAACCCAGAAAGCAAACTGTAGCACAGAAGACTAATACATGTTATGGGAGTGTTCTACATTCATGTATGCACATAAGCCAAGGTTTTAGGAAGAGGTCATACCACTTATCAAAACAACTGATAGAGTTATAGAAAATGGTTTGCTAAAGGAAAAATCTGACAATTTGTATCACTTAAGAACCTATAGTCATGAGTTC
This sequence comes from Nesoenas mayeri, assembly GCF_963082525.1. NCBI lineage: Eukaryota > Metazoa > Chordata > Aves > Columbiformes > Columbidae > Nesoenas > Nesoenas mayeri. Next base: position 14,457,656 of record NC_137554.1, on the reverse strand, counting down.
TGAAGAATTAAAAACACACAAGAACTGCAGACAGCATCTTCTGTACAGCTCAAACGTGTATCTCGACAATAAACACACATGAAAGACTGCCACCAGCAGAACATTTGGTTAGATTTCAGGATGAAACAAGATTGCTCGAATGTCCCCAGATAAGTGTGTTTTTGTAGTCTGCTTTTCCAGGCTCTGGATCATTCTCATAGGCCATTTTGCTTTTAGAGTATAGCTGTACCTACTAACCTGTTAAACAGCAAAGCAAGTTGCTTTGTTTTGGTTTGGTTTTTTCAATTCTCTATCAATTTTTCAAAAGAACTAAAGTGTTTAAGCTGGTATTTATTCTAAACCTTTTGAAATGGGAATTTGTTGTTCATCCCAAAATATCCATTCATGTTACTAATAAACCATTGAATTTATGTACAGTGACTTGATTGACAAGTTTTCTGTAGATCAAAAAGTCATGTGCAACCTAGGGACTTCTCTCTTTAACATATTACCAATTGATTAAAAGGAAGCATTCCAAAATATTTATTATTGTATCAAAGTCATTTAACAAGATCTCCAGTGCTAAGTTTAATATTTTAAATTCATAAGAATATTTTTATTTCATCATACTATAGATGAAAAAAATGCATGTCAATAACTATGTCTACTGCATTTCCCCTTAACTCATGAAATGACTCATCTGTATCTCTAGTACACTGAACAATGAATTGAAAGTCTTACAGTCCAGAGCAGAGCATAACGTGAGCAAAGGCAATCTATCCAAACCAAAAGAACTGTGATATACCTCTTGTGCAAATCATGCAAGTCATGCTTTGCCTTTAAACTGATTTTGATTATTTGCCTATAATAAGGAAAAAACATTTGCAAACTGACCGTCATTTAATTAAGTTACTGCAGAGCTAAAATTCAGCACTTTATTTTAAAACTCCACTTAAATTCTTCCAGGAAAATGTGGTATAAATTCAAGCTGGGTTTTACTGAAGTGCCCTTCAGGAAATGGCTGGTATTATCTCTAAAACATGTATGTGGTAGTAAAAGAAAAAGTGCTCTCATTGGAGATAATTTAGAAAAGTATTATTAAGAGTCTTCAGCCTCAAGCAGTCATTGCTTGCATCAGATTTAAGATCTGCAGAAGTCTGTTTCCTGAACAGTGTAAAATATGCAAGAATCTGCAACAAGCTAATTATTGGTTCATTTGGTTTTATTTCTATTGACAAAGCCAATGTCTTTAAAATCACCTCTATCCATTAGGCAAGTTTTTGTGTTATTACTGACTGTGCACTGCTGAAGTTGTGCGTTAATATTTCTACATTCCTTGCTGCTTTGACTGCAAGAAAGCTTATGAACACAGGCAGCAGGCATTTCCTATGGCAACCATGTTTTCAAGCTAAAGAAGGTATTTTCACCTTTTTTTTCCACATTATATGCTACATTAAAGAAAAAAAAAAGGCACCTAATTTTTGCAAATAGCCCTATGGCATCTCATCTGACCTGAAATAAGACAAATATTCTCACTAAGCACTGGCTGAGCTGGGTTCCATCTGGAATCACCTTTCTCCTTACTTGTAACAGACTGTGTTATGTTCAGAAGAACAAAGGAATCAAACAATTATTTGCTAGTCCATCAAAACGAAAAAGTCAATAAAAAAGAAGTAGATGTGAAATAGTTTCTTCAGCTTCCCACTTTTGACCTCTGCAATATTTTCTTCAGCATCTTCCTATTGTCTGTCTCTTTTTATAGAGATTTTAAATCATATTATTCTAGTTATCAATTTAAAACTTATTTCCAAGGCTAACAATAATGGAACTTATTGCTATTTAATTGCCTTAACACTACTAGCACTTTCACAAATTGGCTAAGATGTATCCCATTTTTTTCCAGTTTCATGTTAATAGTTTTTACTGTTATAGTTTAACGTTATGGTGTTTTAAAAGTCAATGTGTAGAAGCTAATATCTGAACCTTGGGTAGGAATACACCAATGCAAGACAAAAACCCAGACCAGAATTTTTGCTTGGCTGGGACAGATGGCTGTAAAATACAGAAAAGGACTGGCCAGGTCTGATTATTTCTGCATTATGCTGCTTAAGCAGCAGAACGGCGAGTCACAGCCCTTAATAGGATGAGCACTTTGCCTGCAACTTGCAGGCAATTTTATTAGTCTTCAAACAATAAAAGGAAAGCTATGATAATTTATTACATTTCAAATACTAACGATTTTAAGCCTACCAGCAATCATCAACATCCCTATATTTAGAAGTGCCTGAAAACAATATGTATTCCATTGTGTTCTTTAATCATTTTTGTATGAGACATTTTGGAAGTATCAATTTATTCAAATATTGCTAGAAAACATAACACTAATATGCTTTACCCAGCTCAGGATAAAAGGTAGAAAATACAATTGCAGCTATGGTATAGCCAGACCTTTCACTTCTGAGGCACTATCTCTACTGTTCTCAAGATGGATTAAGATGAGAAAAAAGCAGCCAGATTTTTTTTCACATGGACTTTGCTGGAAATATTAAATACTTCATAATTTTCTTCCCCAATCTACCTTTGAAAATGTAAACTCTACTTATTTACAGCATTTCCTACCTCTCTCTTGCTACCAAGATGCAGAAAAAGACAGTTTCACCCCTCTAAGCAAGAAGTCACATACAGCACACATTGTATCCCTGATATAATGCACAGCATCTGGGCAACAACCCCAGGTTCCAGTATAAGTTGGGGAACAACCTGTTAGAGAGCAATGTAGGGGAAAGGGACCTGGGGGTCCTGGTGGACAGCAGGATGACCATGAGCCAGCAAAGGATATTTAAATATGAACAACAATGAAACATGACAACCAATGATAGGACAAGGAGCAGTGGGTACAAACTGGAACATAGGGGGTTCCACTTAAATATGAGAAGAAACTTCTCCACAGTGAGGGTGACAGACACTGGAACAGGCTGCCCAGGGGGGTTGTGGAGTCTCCTACTCTGGAGACATTCAAAACCCACTTGGTCACATTCCTGTGTAGCCTCATCTGGGTGTTCCTGCTCTGGCAGGGGGATTGGACGGGATGATCTTTTGAGGTCCCTTCCAGTCCCTGACATTCTGTGATTCTGTGAAAATACTTTCCCATTCTTAAAGAAGTTCACCTTTAGCTCCAGCAAAAGTGACAACATAATTTCAACAGTTTTCCTCTGTTGAAAACCAAAATATCAATATTCTCAGTTACTTTCCAGTGTATGAAGGACCAATATATGAATGGTTTGGATGCAAGAGGACTCTATTTCTGGATCTTGAACACTATATTATATACTATATGACTTAGGTTTGGTTTTTTTTTTTTCCTTTTAAATTACAGAAAAGTGCATGCCACATAGTCTAGAACTTAAGCTTTCATGAAACCCAGATAAGCAAGGTGTGGCTGCGCCAGAGCAGGCCACAGTGGGGCTGTCACTGCCCCCGGCTCGGTGGCGATGCTGCGCTCCAGGCACCCCAGGACATGGTCAACCCTTTTAGCTGCCAGTTATGGTCTGTCACAAAAATGAATTTAAACTTCTCCCCAGGCATTCAAGTTCCAACAGGCCTGGGATGAGTTTGTAGGTGTTTTTTAAATGGTTGGTTTGGGACTGTAAACACCTTTTGGGAGCTCTAGCACAAGTTGTGTGTCCAAAGTCCTTTTTTTGCCCCTGTGCAAAGAGTTCCTTCACTTTCTGTATTACTGTTAGTCAAGCTGCAGAAACTAATTACAAGATTTAGTAAAAATCTTTTCTTAAATTTCTCTGTCGTTTGCTAATGAGTTAGCTCAATCTCCCTGTGAAATTAATATCAAATCTCGAAAGTTATGTAAATGCCATCATTAAGCAAAATTTTAGCCCTTTTTTATTAATTAGATCTAAAAGCTTATGTAAGACTTCACCAGCTTGGCCTATGAATTTTACTCTTCGCAATCATAATGCTAAGCAGTCCTTTAAAGACTCACTGACTTTGTGATTCTTAATTAGTGAATTCCCCCTAACTCAAGGTAGAAAGAAAAATGTCTGTATTGAACTTGTTGTGGACAGAAACCTTTTTCTCTGGAAATCTTTGCTTCTAAGCTAGTCATCAATGCCCACTCTTCACACATTTCATGTTTTTCACCTATGAAACAACAGCCATCTCTACAGTTTTTAATTTTGAAATTGTAAACAGAGGATTATGACTGCACACAAGGATTAAGTGCTAGAGATGGTACGAAATAGCCTTAAACCACTGAAAAGTCATTTTAAAAATATAGGTTACAGACTGCATGGTGAGTATCAGTAAACAGAAAGCTTCAGAGGGGGTATCTCCTGAGTCTTCATCATTTATGCTCCTCGGCTGTCAGCCCACTTGAACCCTGCAAAACTACAAAATTCCAGTCATCTAAGTTGGGAATGACCTTGTTTCCATTGGTCATAAAATGCAACTACAAAAGAACCAGCGTAACGTAACATGACATCTACCCAGTTACTTTTTACAATACTTTGCATTTGGGAGCTCAGATGTGAGCCTTTTGTATAGGTAGGTCACTGATCGGTTTGATGCCAGAACTGTTCGCTGTATGGTGAGAGCTTTGTTCTCTTCCCCTGCCGCAGCCTGAACTATCGGCCATTCCACTGCTCGGCTGCCAAGCAGCACAAAGCCCGGCCACTTTCCACTGTCTCAACTGCTGCAACCATGTTCTATAACAGCTGTAGAAATCACTCATTATTAGTCCAAGACCACAGCTTTCTAACTCAGAGAATAAGATTTAATTCTACATCTATCTCACCGTTTACATTGGCTCACAATTTTCTTTGCCCAATTTTACAAGGACTTCCAATGTGTATCACTCGTTTCAAATGAGAAGAACATGGCCTCTCCTGAGTTACTAGCCATTGCATACATGGATTTTTCTGAGCATTACGCTGATATTAAGAATATTGAAACTCTCAAAAGTGCTACACCAATCACACCTAAACAAACTGCTGGTAGAAATGGAGGAAGGACAGTCAGAATACAAATTACTGCTTTATAAACAATGTGGGTATCTGTGGTTGTCCAACACTCATGCTGAGTCTGGGATCCTGGAAAACCATAAGCTGTCTGAACTACAGTAGCTATTTTGTTTAATAGCTGTCCCATGCATAAGTACTAAATTTGTAAAAAGGTGGTTCGGATTGTCTGTCTTCTAGGTGTCTTCCTTTTGTTCTATTCAAGAGCAAATAGGCAGCAATCACCAATACCTCACCACTAAGTATGTCTCAGTACTTACAGCTCCATTTTTTCCTGTCTTCCCCCCTACAGGTTTCTTTTCCTTTCTCCTATTACTTCTACAATGCTACTTCAAAATTTTCATGTTCAAACAAGCTTTTATGATCTCACTTCTCACCCATATGCAGAAATCTCAATTGTCCATATCAAAACTTACAAAATTGGCACTACGTCGTTTGAGGAAAATGGCAGCCAACATTAAAGTACATTTTATTGAGTGGTTTGTTTACTTGTACAAGCCAGTGTTACTACATGAGAGGTAAAAGCACTGATCAGGGACACATCTGTGTTTTTTTCATACTTATATTTAGTTTTGTTCTCTGCTGTGCATTACAGAAGTGCATTTCTCACAGTAATATCTTCAGACAACAGCATCGATTCAATAAATTTCTCTTTTCGCTCACTAGGGGCCAGGAACAGAACCCTGGACCTTAAATATAACACCCAAATTTCTCACCCATGACAAGCTCCAGCTCCCATTAGCGTCACGGCCCCAGAGAGTGCACCCCCATGGCTCAGGGGGTGCGCCCCGCTCAGCACCCTAGGCAGCACACGCTGAGTCAGGAAATCTCAGTAAGAAGAAAAACCACAGGGTAAAGGGCAAGCTACATAACAATCAGCATTTGGATCCTTTAAAGTGATATATGTTTTGAAACTTTTATTTCTGCTCTGTAAAACAGAAAATTTAAAAGGCAGCTAGAAAAAGAATACGTTGTAATTTCAATGAGGTCTATGATACACCTGGTATTATTTTTCTGCAAGTAATACAATTTTGATACACTTCCAAATAAATATCTTTAGTTCTTCTCAGCATTACTGAAATCAGAAACTTTCAGGATTGTGACAGCCTTACAAAATAACACGTGTTTGCTTTCTATACCCTTATTTAAACATAAAATCATTTTATTGCACCTTTGATCTCAGATCATTCTTTGTGGCATATCCATAGACTATTTCCTGTTTAACGAAATGCAGCCATCTCCGAGGTGAAACACACCACCTATTTAATCACATTCAAAGCTCTATACAGCATTTAGAACAGATTATGGAATTCACTGATTTTCATGGCTCAAGCACTTCTCTAGGATTATATATGATCTAACTTCATGGTGAATTTCAGCTTTTAGACATCTTAGAAGAACCAAGTTTCTTTTTAAATTTATCCACAATGCAAGCCAGCTCACCTGCCCTCAACAGAAGAGTATGTATTTTTAGGACGGGATTAAGACAAAATTACATATGGTTAAAAACCTTCAGCATGAGGATTACTCCAGGAGGAATAAATCCTTACATCCAGTCCCTACAGTTTTCAAAAGAACATTGAGGCTGCAGTTCTGCGTGATGCTTCCAGAGCCAGGGCCAGCCAGCACTGCACCCTGCCAGCCTGGGGATGTCCATGGCAAGAGCAGGGATGCCATGACCCTCCAGGTACATGCAGAATCCCAACCTCTGCTGAAGGGAAAAGGACTCTGCACAATCTTTAGTCATCCTCTATTAAATAGATATCTCTTTACATTTTAGAAAAGAAGCTTTGTGAGTATGCATGGAAAACCTTCATCACTCAGAGAATTAAAGAGGATAGAACAGAAAAGAATGATTTTTCCAAACTCTTTTTCTCCCATTAGGTCTATCGTCATATCACACGTTTGAGGGAAAAGCTTATGAGGTTTTGCTGAGTATCTGATATAAATGTTACTGAAAATGAAAATGGCAGGAAATCAACTGAAAGGATTTTTTGTTTTCATTTCAGTTAGTCCTCCCCTGCCCATTTTTTCCCTCAGCTGCTTCAATTAAACACAAACTTTCATAAAGCACATTGCCCAGTCTGTTTCTGGTTTCAGGCAATTCTGGTCATGAACTAAGCCCACTGTAGACACACTGCTTTGTTACTCTGTACACTTGGGAACTGCTAACAGCAGAACACAAGATAATAGGTGGGAAAAAAAAGCATGAAAATGCTCTCTAAGAACAAAATCTTCCTTCATTCAAAGGAAGCTCCCTGAAGCCTGAAAAACGAGCAAGGGACAGCTAAGACCACTTCCAAAAGAATGTCACAGCATTGGTACAGAAGCACGTGATGGACAACAGACTCCAGTAATCCCTTGCTCAGTACTGCTGTCAGTGGAGCTGCCTGACTCCAGAATGTCACCAAGGATACACACATGAGGACATTCTCTAGAAAGCATACACACCTCTCAAACTGCTCTTACAAAGAACCTGGATATTAGTACTCACAAGTAACACTGCAAAGCCAGAGGGTTTTGTTGAACAGAAACATCAAGTTAGATGAAGAAGCTGATGTTTTCTCAGTGTTTCTAAATTCTGAGAACTGGAATTGAACTGAAAGGGCAACGATGTACTTGCTCAGTCCACCAGAGCTCTGTGAATTTTAATTGCTATTCAAATTCTAAGAACTTTGCTTTATGCACGCATTAACCTCATGTGAATAAATAATAATGCTCAGGAACATGACTAATGACATAAATTTCTTAAATCAATGTACTACTGAGTCACCGCTAGAACATATCTCATTAAGACAAAGAACTCTGCAGAAGAACAACACTATAACAAGGGAAGCTTTGACTTTTATGCATGAACTAAGTTTCTAAACCTAACCTGTCAAAGTACAAACTTCCTGAGGTTTAAGATTCCTGACTATGCTCTGCTTCAAAGGAGACTATTTAAGACATCTGAGCCATGAGTATGCACTCACTTTGATCTCTATCTGCATAATATGCAAGGTCGTTCGTAGGCAAAAACCTTTATAGCATTTACTCATGAACACGATTTAGAATTTTAAGAAATATTTGGGAATGAGGCTTTTTTTTTTTTAACATACATTAAATAAGCTGACATCAGGGCTAAATGACTGCTGCTGAACTTCACATCTCCTCTTTCTTACAATCACTTTTTCTTTTCCTCCAGTCAGGAGGTAACTGGACATTTTTCATGTATTTATGAGTGTGTGTTCACATATTGCTGACTCTTGGGACATTTGCTTTGTTGGGACTTCTAAGACTGACATTAATTACTCTTATAGTACAGAGAGCATTGTACCTCAATTGTAATAATGTAACATTGGCTGTATTCTCATTTACATTAGACTTTATTTAACCTAAATCAGGATCTCACTCAGAGGCAAGAAGAGCCTCTGACTGCTTCTTATGTCATATGCTGAATAGGACAAGCAGAAGGCCAAGGCCGTAGGACACACCCAGAGGATAAAGCACAGACACCACTGCAAAAGCTGATTTTTGAAACCTAATACTGCTATTGACTCCTTTGGAGTCAACAAAACACCACCAAGTAGAGTCACCGTTGGCTCTCAAAAGGTATCAACAGTGTTAGGAGATTTAACAAGGGTTGTTTTGTGGCTTTGATTACCATATTTTTAGTATCCAAAATGCACTGATGGAGAGGTTTTTTTTATTAAGTACCTGAAAGCAATTCTAGGTGTTGGAAGTAGATGAAGATTATATATTTTTTTTATTATTATTTTTTTTTTTTTTTAAAAAGGGTTTTCAATGACAAATTGCATATTTGGATTGAACACCGGCATTTCTCAAATTTGCAATCCAATAATGATTTCTAGTAAGTATGTTTTTCACAGAAGACAAACTGTGGAACTCCATGACAGTGAATGTTGGGCCTCCTAAAAGTACAGATGAGTTTAAAAAGTTACTTGAGAAATTCATGGAAGGAAGCATCATAAAAGTCTGTTGAACATAAATTTACAACCTCTTGCCCAATAAGTACCACAGTTTGCTGGAAGGTTACACCAAGGAAAGTGTTACTGTATGTTTGTTCTCTTCTTACACTCTGTTCTTAAGCATCCACTGCTGGCCATTGCTAGAGAAAGGAGCTCAATGGATTAAGGAGATTGATCTAGATCCAGTGCAGTGTTTTTTTTACTGGAATACTTTTTTTGGAACTGAGCAAAAAAGGTGTTTTCTTATTCAGACATCAGTGTCATCAACTAACAGTTCATATTTTGAAAGCAATCCAAGTTCTCTAGAGAAAACTGCCCTTGTGTGTTATCTTGTCCCAGAAGTTTTGGTATCAGTTAGATGAAGTATGTGAAATAAGTCAAAACGCATGCAAACAAGTGTATGCATTTAATATGCTACAGGTAAATAAAACTATAACATGCTTAGTATTCAATTATTATTTTTATATTTAGCTCTTTTACTGCAATGTCTATATATGCAGAAAAACTAGCAAAAAGCAGAATCTGTATATTAACAAACTCAGTCTTTCACTGTTTTCAAATGCATCACGCTTCACTGAATTGGGTTTTCTGAGTATTTGAAACATTTCACAGCTCCCCTTACTGTGTAACTCCCAGAAAACATTTAATCAAAGAATTTCCCTCTCTATTCTAATGCTGGAAGACCTCTCGTAAGATTATATAATAGCTCTCAATGTGTTTTTCAGTTTCTTTTTAAACAATTTGCCATGTGTCTTTATTAAACTGCAGAGACTTATTGAAATAATTCTGAATGAATGTTGGAAGAAAAAAGTCTAACCTGAATTTGGAGCATGAGCTCCAAGAATCTGAAAAACTGTTTGCAGGAGTTTAGTAACTTTAACCAATGCATTCATGATCACGCATTCCTATAAAAATGGTTCCCTTTAGTTTCACTACAAATTTCCTTCATACAAACCACCAAAATTCCTTAAGAAAAATATAGTCTTTTGGAATCAAATTCAGAAACAAAGTCCGTAACTGCGTCTGGAATATATACAGTAGTCTATCTCACTGCAAACTTTTAAACAAGTTCTCTCTAAAATAACTGCTGTTAGAAATACCTGCTCAGCATTTCTTTTAAAAATAATTCTGAAAAAGGTAAAATTACCCTAACGGCACAATGATTTCTACACTTCACCCCCCCCAACATTTGCTAAATTTATGAAAAAGATAAATTGCTACTGAACCTACAGGACTAGAGAACAGTAGACTTAACAGCAGATTAGAGCCAAAAGAAGCCTCAAAATGCTACATGAGCACCCCACAAGCTGTCTTCTCTTTCCACCTAAATGGCAATGAAGAAATATCAAGTCTGCCAGCCCTGGATGTAATGCAATAATTCTCAGTATAAAAACTTATAAACTAACAAGAACACTGAGAAATGTGAATCTTTACTGCTTCAGTGTTCTTTTATGAACAATAACTATCTTAACAACAAGCTGTGCAAATTATAAAGTCACTGATGTTTGTAATTTATGTGAGATAAACAGATCAAGGAAGGTTCAGAAAGGTTTCTGGTGTTTTCCTGGGCAGGCTGACAGTTCTCCCCTTTCCCCATCCACTGGCACAAGTGTACAATCATATTTAGAAGGAAACATGAGCATATTTCTACCAAAGCAGTGATGGGAACTGGGGGTTATTTGTGTTTGGGTTTGTGATTGGGCTTCTGCATTTCAGGCAGAACACATACCACTCCACGAGGACCGAACTAATTAAACGCTAATTGACTCTGTAGCACCTATAAAGAGGTAACTCACCCATGCCATCTCCCACTGGAAACTGCAGGGATGATCAGCATAGAAAGGGCTGCTTATTTAGTGGTCAGAGTAAGACAGTCATAAGTATTTGTTAGTAAGAGCAGAAAAACAGAGGGCAAATAAGGATATGAGTGTTTTAAATGGGTGATTAAATGTGGGTAGCTTGATCTCCTCTCCTGCTGTGGATGCTGCGTGCTGCAGTCACGCCTCTCCCTGCCAGCCGGCACCGGGGTGAGCATCCGTCACCATGAAACCTCATTAGCTCCACAGCAATGAGTCCTCCACTGCTGAAGCTTGGTGCTGTTCTTAGTACCATGGCAATGATCTCGAACTGGATGTCCCAAACTCTCCCATCTCTAGTAGGACTAAATACCACCAGAATAATCACTTCAGATACTCTAGTAAGTAGCTCTGATGTGTTGCAAGCCATGTTAATGCTGAAGTAGTATTTAAGTGCCAGCAAAAGCTGTACTTTGTTGCCTCTTTGTAAATCTCTTTTTAAGCTACTAATCTTCCTGTCATCGTTTAATGCATGCTTCTCTTTGGGCATCTTAAAACTGCACATTGGTGAGCATGTTGTGGTCTTACTGTGAAAGGAAAGATTTTTAAATAGTCTCCTTAAATATTTAAGAACAAACACCATCTTGAGTGTGAAATGCTAAAAATAGTACGGCAGTGTAATTTCATTTGTCTAGACTTTTTTCCTATGCTTACTGCTCCAAAAAAATCCATTGCATTATTAAGAAAAAAAATATCTAGCAGTAAGTTTCTTTTTGGCTGAATAACGTTACATGTTAGTTATTCACTACAATATGCAAGTAGTCTGATTCTTTCCTATTTTCCTTTATCAGAGTACAGTTAAGCAAATAAATAGCTGTTAGAAACAAAATAAAATTGCTTCTAGGAGGCTGGGCACCGGAATTTAAGAAAGGCTGATATGGGAATATTACAAATGACACAAATATCACTTTGTATGGTTGATACTCATATACAGCAGCCTCTGTTAATGAAGACCTACAGAGAAGCTGTGATTAACTACTCATGAGAAACCTAAATATTAAAGTAATACCTAATTGGACAAGAGGGAACACTATACTGATATACATAAAGTAAACTAGAACACTGTTTTCCTAAATGTTTAGTAAAACACTCTCTGTATCTTTAACTGCAATCAGTTGTTTACATAATAGTATGTTATGTAAAATCTACATTTAACTACTTGTGCAGTAGTTCACTATGCTCAGAACTGAGCATTTTAGTTGTAACTAAAAATGATACATTTAATCAACATTTAATTAACTGAACATATGCATGCAGGAAATCCGTTACTGAAGAAAATGACTGCACTTATACTTTAAATATTACTACTTTAAAATTAAATATATGATGCTGTAAGAAAGAATTGTGTTATGTTTTAGAGCAGTAAGAAGGTAAGACAAGGAAAAGCTCTATTTTATTTTCCTTAGATGTAACGTGCTCATTCTACTATAGTATGTATTACTAGTTCTTGTGGCAATGTATTATAAGCAATAAAGCTCCCTATCACATTTAAATCCAAGTTTAAAGTTGTAACTGAGTAACTAAAAGACACACACACATATATATTTATTTATACACACACAGACACATATATGTGTTTATATATAGTACCATGCTCAGCTTCCCAGTAGTGTAAACTCTCATGCTTCCCTTAGCTACAGTAGAGTCCTGGTGATATAAATGCCTCCTAAAGATTATTGAAATAGTGCTCTTGGCACTCACTGAGTTGGAAACATATTTTGTGTTTCAAGAGGGGTGGCAGACTGTAAAGCTGGGGAACCAATCATAAAAACCTGATTATGTGAGCTTGGCAACATCTGCCAAGCAAAAATCAAAACAAAACAAAAAAAAACACACACAAAATGAAACAAACAAACAAAAAAACCCCACACTTGAATCATGTGGGGTTCTTTCAGCATTAAACCAAGCACCCTAAATCTGCTACCTTCTTCTAAACTTCATATGTTGGCTGAGAGATTTTATGCCGCAGGTACTCAGCAATACTGAGGCCATCACTGTATTTAACCACCATCAAGAGTTACCCACTGGAAGCTTGTCCAGCAAACAGTGCGGCACGTGCACTTCGCCAGTTCTTCCCTAGCGCATACACAGTTCATGAATTGTCTCTATTGTACCAGGAAAAAAGAACAAAACCTCCCAATTTCCTCCCTTAAGCTGGAAGAATTGTACAAGGATATGGGCTTGGGGAAAGGGTCTCCCCTTTTCAGTTCTGTTCCAGTCCCAGGATCAAAATTGCAAGACAAACTGAAAAATACTGTTTCTATTTAAGCAACCATATTGAGTATATGTACTGCCATCTGCCCTCTCATGAGTAGCAATGGAGGCAGCTGTAACAGTTTTATCAGAATATATAAAAGTGCGAGTAAAAAAATGAATCTTTTGGAGGTAAGTGAAGTAAGTGTGCAGCACAGCACCGTGCCAAGGCAATGATTAATACTGCTCTTTGTACAGACACCTCTGTTTTCCCCAGATTTTCAAGCACTAGCATAATTTATTCTCATTGCTGTTGTCTACTTGTTATTTCTTTTTCCTGTGTGTTTACTAAGGCCTGTCAGCAGTAAGCCTGCATTTGAAGAGTAGATTCAGTGGTTTCTGTAAGGTTTTGATGCCTTGTAGCTCTTTCCCTGCACAGCAGTTTCTGCTTGAGGTGGGGATTAAATGTCAAACTAAAAAAATAACGAGGAAAAGAAAAACGGCAAAGTGTTCCTGCACACATGTGCTTGTTTTTCTTTGTGATCACTCATATTACCCACCCTAATTAATGAAGGAACTCTGATGGCCCAAATACAGGGAACCTCAGAATACCACAATGAACTGCAGCCTAAATAGTAGGAGCACCATGAGAGCGCTTACCTCTGTATGGCCAGCCAACAACCATGCACTCATATTGGGCCTGACAGCCTCTCACTGGGAGAAATATTTTCCCAAATAGCAGTTACTTTTAAAAATCAAGCTGTATGTTAGACACCATAAGAAAATATCTGCTGAGTTAATCAATAAAGTTGTGGGTTTGTTTTTCCTTAGCTAAAGCTGAGAGACACACTCATGACATCACTGGAATACATAAGTACCTCTGATAGCACAGCCTGGGTTACAATGGGTTTACTACAGACTCCGTGTGATCCTCCTACCTCATACATGCTCCACTGTAGAAAACTTACTTGAACGAAGTAAACCCAGTGGCTAACCAATCTAAATGTACTCATATTAAGTATTTCTGTTCTAAAGGAATTACAGTCCCAAGCTCTAGGCTCCTGCACTCTGTTTCCTTGCTCTTGCGTGACAACACTGGGCATAAATTCTACAGAGAATCATGGACTCTACTGGAGTGAACAGAGCTTATACTTTGCAAGGGTTACCAGCCTTGATAGGCTGAACTTTTTCAAGCTTGCAATCTTAGTTGCTGCTCAAAACCAATTTAAATTGTCTCCGCAGATGTGATTTGGGTTAGTTTTTATTGTTCTCCATGTCTTAAATTAGATTCCCTTTGCCCTAGATTAAGGCAAAGAGAACACCATAGAGGCAGTGTAATTTAGCACTCTGGATATGCCTTTCCAGCAAAACCTAAGGCAAGTTCAGCTGTCCCCTTTTTACAGTCATCTACATTATGACACTCTGGTTTTCTTTGCAAACCAGGAGAACAATACAATTTTGAGTTTTCCATTAACTCTGCAGTAGAAGAGGTCACTGCTAGCTTCAATGACTTCTTCAGAAGAATTATTATTGTGAAAAGTCTGTGCTCTTTTCTAACCTCAGTCTGCAGAGATATTGCACCTCTTCTGAGGTGAGGAGCTCTGCAGTTTGCTCTGCACTAAGCCACCACTAAAGCATCAATATCAAAGCCTGCCAGTTTAAAGAATTACTCTCCATGCTGACACTGAGTACATTTTTATAATATAATTAGTAACTGATTCCAACTGCGACCAGACCAAAACTGGCATCCATTAGCATCTGTACTATGAAATTCAGTAGTCACTACTATATTATTAGAAAAGAATAATGTGTAATATTAACTTTAAATTAGAGATTTAAAAGAAAGTAAAATAATTACTTCTTGTGTCCATTAGTTTTAATTCCATCACCTGAATCTTTTCAATCATATAATTATAATATTTTCTCTCATTCTTCTGCTGTGTATTTCTATACGTTCATAGTTGGACTTGATGATCCTGAGGGTCTCTTCCAACCAAAGCGATTCTATGATACATGCCATTAAATAGATAGATACCTACTCTCAGAAGGTATCACACAAACTTTAAATGCAGCACAGTGTTAGCCTGCTCTGCAAGCTATGTAACAGATTAGCAATTTCCAGAATTATTCTGTCCCAGTGAAGGACATGCAATGTCTTAATTGCTCTGTGCCATGCTTGCCATGAGCCCTAGTCGCCTAAGCTAAGCAGAGCCCTGTGAGTACCAGCCTGCAGCGGGGCTCTTCCCTGTGCTGCGTGTGCAGGAGAAGCCAATGCAGAACAGTTTTCCGCATGCTGCGTCTCTGAGAGCAAACCTGCAAACCCACATGCCCAACCACTTCGGAACAAATTCCCAACGTGTGAGTCACATACACTGTGCTGTCTCTTTGGGGTATTACATTTGTTCTTTTCTGCTTTTGTTGTTTCCATTAGTCTAAAGTAAAAGTCATTCAGGCTGAAAGGACGTGTTTGTTCTCTGCTGATGAAAAGCTATACAAAGGTGTGAGAGATGACAAAAATGTGTGAAATGACCAACCTGATTAGTTAAGAGAATAATAAATATTGAGTAGGAGAAACCTCATTGCAAAGGCATACTGCAAAAATAAACAAAAATATTCTGAGGTCGTTGTTTTTCAAACAACAAGAAAATCAGTTCAGCTCCCTTTATTTTTACTATTCTGTTGTTACAGACTCAGATTAGCCCCAAGGAAGGGTGGCAAGTTTACAGTTCAGCCCAGGATCCTGATGGCCGTTGTATTTGCACTGTTGTTGCACCCGAACAAAACCTATGTTCAAGAGATGCCAAAAGCAGGCAACTCAGACAACTGCTAGAGAAGGTAAGTTTTCCCAACAAATTCCTCCTTTTAATCACTAAACTTCCCATGGAAATCCACTCTTTTGCCTCTAAACTTAATACATAATGGAGTACTGAAGAGTTATCTAATAAATATATTTCTTCAGGGTGTATCCCCTACTATATTCTCACCACTGATCATTATTTGTCTATTTTCCTTATATCACACCTTTCCTACCCCAAGCCACTTACCTAGCAAACTCAAGTTGCATCTTCCTTCTCATTCCCTCCTCCAAAAATTCTTATTTACACACAGACAGGACTGATTTTTCTGTGTAAAAACAGTTACAAATCCCACCTCAAACTAGCTCGTTGCTGTGGGATTTTAAACTACAGCTTCTGCTTCAATCATATGAGACTCTTGAAGGTCATTCCTTGTATCTTACTAACAAATAAGATACAGGCATGATAGCATCTGCAAAGCTGACTGTACAGAACAGCAATGGTTCTAATTTTCTTTCATTTATTCTTTCCTCTAATAATACTATTTCTTTATTCTCTAGTGGTGCAAATTTTGCCTGAACAACACAATTTGTACTTTCAGCATTATCCACTATTCCATGTATAGTAAAACCTGGCAAGCGTTACTTTGCATCAACATCTAAAAAATGCTGCAACCAATAAATCACAAACTATTGTTCTGCACTCCCTGCACAAGTCACCAAGGTTATAGTTATTGTACCACCCCCAGTGGTACAGAACCTCAGACCTAAGTGTTTGAGAAGCAGCAGAAAACAACATAAAATACAGACTGAAAAATACATTTTTAGCATACAATTTTCAGCATTTTTCTAGCTATAGAAAAATCACTCCAGTACTAGCATAGCACCAGATCTCTGCATATTTGCCCTCCCTAAACCTCCATGAACTGCAGCAGGGCCTTAGTTTCAGGTTGTGACAGGGCCCGTAGCACAAGATGCAGGGAGAGGACATTGGTGACCCAGCACACAGAGCAGGCGTGACCTCCACTCAACGCTATTTACTTACCAGAGGAAGAGTCTTTGCTCTAGCAGATTTCCCAAATGCTAAAATAATAATGAAAAAAACCAAAACCCAACCCAACCAACCAACACAACCCCACACCACCACCAAATAAACCACCTTACTCTCTTTTGGGGTGGGGACTGGGGAGTGTTAAGATCTCAACATAGTTTTTGAGCTACCACAGAAAAGAACCTAAAACATGTTGTTATGAATAGAACTGTGGTAATAATGTGTACGTTATATCATAATTTCACTAAGTCCACGCAGAGTCATTTAATTAGAGTCTCTACGTGAATGCAGCTTCTGCCAAATGGAACACTCTTCCAAAACCCGAAGGACTTTATTTTCCTGCTTTCAACAATTAGAAAGCAAATAAAAGAGAAACATTAATTTTTTTCATTAAAAATACTTTCCATGAAGCACTAATGGTAACCACACAATGACTAAAGTACACTATTTTTAACAGTACTTTAAGAGGATTTCCTGAGTCCACACATTCTGTAAGCCACAATGTATTGGTTTCAAACATGAATATCATGTAAAATATTGCATACTCTTGCAAACAACAGGAATGCTGCTGGGTTTGTCTTTTATTAGGAAGGTAGGTCTGTTTGGTTTTTTTTCTCTTTAACCAAAACATCAATATGGTACAATCTACTTTTTCATGTTTTGGGAAAACAAAACACCTATTGAAATGGAATAACTGCACTTGCAAAATATGTCATTTTTATGACTGTCAAAAGCATTGCTTTTGTAACAGATAATGTCAAAATATATATGTCATTCACTCTAGGTGACAGTTATTCTTGCTTCATTGTGGTAAAAGTGCTCGCTATAGCTACAAAGTCACTTGCTCTACAAATGTTACCTGAACATTCACTACTTCTCATCTGGGAAAAACAAAAAAAAAAAAAAAGTGTTTTTCTACGAATGAGAAAATTGAATAAAATTTCTAATTTTCTATCTACTTACCAAATGATAAGCAAACACCTATTCAATGATGGGCACATCCCAGCTTATCTCTGCATAGTCTCATGAATTCCCAAAACAGAATTATTATCAAAATGCCTACTAACAGTCAAAATCATGCTCTTCATACTAACCAAAATCTCCCAATCTCAGTCCTGTCTGTCCTGAAGTGCTCGGGAGGAAACACACGCCATACAGCACGTTCTGCAGACCAGTCAGCATCTACTACAAGTGCCAAAGTAGACTCTGCTGCCTAACAGCCTTTTTTGAGCCGGTTAATAATGGTGCTGAAAGGATCTCTCTGTGCCTCAAAGAAGCTAGACCAAATTGATTGTGGCTTCAAGGTGTCACTGCTGATAGCCCGCTGTTAGCCCTGTTCCACAATTTTGGTACTGTCTTGCAGTTATGGAATTTAAAGCTATACTGTGGTATAAATTACTCATAACTAAAGCATTGACATTAGCTCATTTTATTGCCTGATATTTAACTACACTAGGAAAAAAAGTAAAGCAACAAAAAAGTGCATTTAGAGAATGTTCTTCTTTAACAGGTTCAGAATATGTCCCAATCTATTGAAGTTTTAAATCTACGGACTCAGAGGGATTTCCAGTATGTTTTAAAAATGGAAACACAAATGAAAGGGCTGAAGGCCAAGTTTCGGCAAATTGAAGATGATCGGAAGACTTTAATGACAAAGCATTTTCAAGTAGGTTTTATTTTAACACTAACTTTGAAAGCCTGCTGGAAGCAATGTACTAAGCAGCAATGCATGGAGTACTAACATTTCAGTTTGAAATGCTCAGACAGAGCAATATTAAAAATAAAAGCATAATAAATCTTCCTTTATGATTATAATCTTTTGCTCTGTTCAATTTAATTGTAATAGGGAGTAACCATTAATTATTAAGTCACTAGAGAAATGTCACTATAAACAGATTCTTGTTTTTTCTGTATCAATGTGCATGTCATACTGATAAATTAATATTCATTCAGGCTCCACTGATAAATGGGAAGATCTAATGGAATTAATAGCAAACAACTAGAGAGTTCTGCACTTTTACCACTGCCTGACATTTACTGCAGCTGATGGCAAGAAAGCCTATAATAAATCAGGTTATCGTAATTTTTATCCACTACAATTAAGATCCAATTTCATGTCTGACAGTTTGCTATTTTGATTTTGGGATAGGAGTATAATCATTCCCAGTCACATGTGTGTGATTAAAGAAGACTTCCAAGGAATTTTAATGACAACAAAACTACAAGCCAATCTTTGGTGTGGAAGGAAGGTCGTAGGCATTACAAAATAACATTGTGTCTTCTGAAAAAGCAATCTGAAGTACTCTTAAGGAAAAAATGTTAAAGGACCTATTTAGGTTCTTTAAATATGAAGTCTAATAAATTGATATTTCAAGACAGAAAGATAGGGTCCAGAAAATACATTCGGGGACTATATTATGTTAACCACACATATATTTTAAAGGGTTTATGAAAGTTCATAAAATGGACTTAATTTTCTAAGTGGTGCTACAGTTAGATATCTGAACAATTACATAGCTAACAAGTCTAATTTATTTTTCAGAGACACTGAATACCCAATGGGCCTTAATAATATCAGGAATTATAGTACACTAATGATCTGACTATCAAACTTTACTCCTTCTGTCATCCATCATTCTTAGTTTATAGTTTGAGCACATACTTCCCGTTATTTTCAGGTAGTAAGAAACATCTCCACCTTTTTTCCCCTTCATCACTCATTGCTACAATAACAACACATTTGTATAATGTCATAATACATTCTGTATTTTTGTTATAGTTGTCCTTGGGAACAGAATATCAAAATTTGAATGCCTGATACACAGTGTCAAAGGTAGCAGATTTCTGCAGTACTCTAATCTTTTAAATAATTCAATATTTGTGTTGGTCAGTCATTTAACTTCAGTTTGAGGGTTTGCCAGGAGTATAAAACAGATTTCCAGGCAAATTACAGAGTAATTTAAAAGGTCAACAGAATACAACATGCTGCTGGCTCTCTGAAATTTCACATTCCAGTGCTTTATCTTTCCTGAGACAAAGAAACTCATTTTGGATATACCATAACCTCTCATATCAGCAGGCAAGAAGTGCCAGAATATGCCTACCACCTACCTGTGTTGCAATACAAATGAGTTCTTGTACCACTCATCACAGCAACAACCTGGGAGTGTCAGCAGAAACCAATACAATTATTTTATCACACACACAGAAAATCTTTCTATCATTTACAGAAACGTGACATTCTAACACTTGTAGTTCCATGTTGATAAGAACCAAAGAGTAAAAATTTCACCCAGACGACACTTGAACATACGGTCAGATTCAGTCAAATCAGTACTTATGCCAGGTTGGCAAAATACCTGATCACCACAAAAAGTTACAGCAGTTTGCTCAAATGAGAGTTTGTCTGGCATAAATCCTATCAGAAATAAGTTACCTTCACTAATTCTTTTAAACATGTTTTATCTTCCAGAGCTTTTACAAGCTTTGCATTTTCCCCATTGCGGTTTACTCATCTTTTTTTGCAGTTCACTGCCCCACAGAACTAAAGCCCAAGTTCATCATTTCAAAATGAAGTGAGAAAAGCTTTGGCCCCTGGAGCTCTGCTTTCTGTACCACAAAACTGTTTGTTTTAACAGGCATAAAGTAGGCTCAAGTTAAGTTTTTAATAAAAACAGTCAAATAAAAATAGTTTTAACTGTAGATAAAAAGACTCTCCACTTCTGCCCATTTCAGTAATTCTGCTACTGTAATGTCATTGGAAGATCCCTTGATAATAGAACTTCTAATACTCTCAAATCCATTTATAATGACATATCCACTTACAATTTAAAATGCAATTTTCTAGCTATTAAGATGACCTGTCTGCAAAATACACTTCCTAACAACACATAAGTCTTTATTTTGAGTAAATAATAATTCCAATATGAAAGCAATTGTTAAAACAGTATGGATATATTAACTAGGTGATGAAGAGATACTGCAGAACTCTCAAGCTGTCGTAGAAAAAGTTCAAGAGGCAAAAATTCAGAGGTAGATCTTCAAACAGCTCAAATGGTGACCCTGCCTGTCAGCTTCTTTTACATTTCCTTAGCAAAAATGCATTTGGCATCATCATGTTATTTATCTGGGAAATGTCCTGCCCTGCTTAGTGCATCTGTAATACAAGTGATGTAACAAACTGCGTGCACATCTCCGCACACCTCAGTGACTACGCTAACCTCTAACCACATTTGCTTCCACACCTCTTTTTTGTGCTTGGGCTTCCATTTCGATCTCTTCTGCTTTCCCCCTTCACCTGCTGACTACTCCAGCTATTCTTCAGGACTTGATTTTTTCAACCCCCCCAATAGCCTCTCCCTGTGTGTCCTCATCTGTTCCCAGTGTCTATTATCACCTAGTGCTGGTGCCTAACAAATCTTTATTTCCATCCATTGCCTTGCTTTGCCCAGGCTTGCATCTCCTCATGTCTCTTCTGGCATTTGCTCACGAAGTCCTGCTGTTACCTCAGATTATAAAAAGAGATGCAAATCTCTATATACAGATGATACATCAGGGACAAACCTGTCTGCATTTCAATAAAGCAACACCTTCTGACTGCAAGGATTCTTTGAGGTTTTCTACAGAATAATAACCAAATAAAGAACAACCTCAAACCATTTAATAAAGGTGCATTTAAAAGAAGAATCAAGAAATTAAAGATAAGCAGCCAATATAGGTTACAAACTCAGACAAATTCTCAAAGTCTAGGACTCAGCAAAAGTCTGAGAAAGGGACAACACAAGATTCCAAAGTGGAGCCTTATTTTATTTAATCAGTGTTTAAAAATAGGATTGACAATGCAACAACTACACATATCAAAAAAAAAAAATGATTTGTGATAGTCCAGAAGAAAGATCAGCTGAGGAAGCTCAAAGGCACCTAATGATGTAGCATGATGGCAAAGCACAGTTAAGAACCATGGGGTTTTGACTTCAGAAGAAAGAGGTTTGTACCACTGTGGCCAAGCCAGAACTAACAACAGCCATTCAAAATGAATTCAGTAGTGAAATAGAAATTAACTGTTCACCTATTGCAACAGCACTGTAAACCAGGTAGTATGACCTCCTTGAACATCACTGCGTGTTCAGGCCTAATCATCTTCTCTCAAGAAAGATACACTTAGAGGGGGTTTAGATCCCCTGAATGGAAAGTCAGATCTTCAGCAGGTTTGATTCAGATCACGTGAAGGTAATTCTGTACTTCCAGTAGAAACACTAGTCTCTCATGAATTTTATCTACTGCTTACTACCATTAAGTCTGGGATTTCTAAGACTTTCAAAATACACTAATAACAGATATGTAACTAAAATCAACAATAATTTTCAAGTCATTTTAATAATCAAGCATAAATGCTACATTAAAGGAATCAGGGAATTGAACTCCTTTAAACTGCTCTAACACACATTTGATTGCCTTTAACAGGAGTTGAAAGAAAAGATGGATGAGCTCCTGCCACTGATCCCAGTTCTGGAACAATACAAAACTGATGCCAAATTGATCACCCAATTCAAGGAGGAAATTAGGAATCTGTCTACTGTCCTCACTGGGATTCAGGAAGAAATTGGTGCTTATGACTATGAGGAACTACACCAGCGTGTACTCAGTTTAGAAACCAGGCTACGAGACTGCATGAAAAAGCTCAGTAAGTTAACAATTTCATGGCAAATATGGTCCCTCCGCTGTATATTTTTAGTTGTCTCTCTATTGAAAGATTAAGTTTTCTTTTTTCTTGCTTGATGAAAGACCGCATTTTATTCTGATCTGTGCTACCCTAATAAAAGTCAAGAGTAACTCAACCTAACATCAGTCATATCTTACATAATGATCTGCCCTGCTGTATACAGAAGGAATTAAGATGGAAAAATATAACAGACAGCAACTTTAAAACCTTAAGAGATCTACAACAGTTGGAGAGCTACAAATATTCTTTAAAAAGAAGTTCATGTTAGGTCATGTTTGGGATGTCAGTGAGAAGAAAAAAATAGTGGGAAGTAGACTGGGATTGGCTTTGAGATTTCCACATCATAAGCCTGTCATCTTGCTGTGATACTTGAGATGCCGCACTGATGGTACTTAGACCTGTAATAGAAGCATTAGGAGAGCTGTGGCACTCTCCAATTTGCAATACAATCTAATTAAGAATTACCCCTAATTTAAGTGAACAAAGCATGATTTTTGTAGGAAGCACATCACCGAACCTTTGCGAGCACTGCATTAGATTTACACCAGGCAGCCTCCGTCTTGGTTGTCACATGCTGGCTTTAGCTAGGAAAACTCAAATGTTCAGCATCTCTGAAAATCACCACTAGCTCATTATCAGCTACCAGAACTAAAAGCCTGAAGTATCATAATCAAGTGTCAGCCTTAACTTCCATTATCCGAAGAGGGATAATTAGTACCTAGCTGCTTTACAATCACAATGCAAAGTCTCGCCCCTTCCTAACCCATCCGTGCGTTCTGAGACTCCTGAATGGATCACCATTGCTATCTGGATTGCTGTAGCAAATAATCCAGCCCCTCTATGAGAAATAAATGCTTTGTAAATTAATACTAAAATTAGAAATTCCAAAGTTCAGTCTTGTGAATTGGTATCTCAGTTATGAAGTCTAGGATGTTTACTTTTAAATGCTACACATGACATGAAATACACCATTAACTTCATAAGCAGTACCTCTTTATTTTTGGGAGGCCATCAGATGAGGAAAATCTAGGTTATGTTAGCCTCTTAAATTATTTATTTTCAGTTTCTTCATTTTACACTAGAAATAACACAGTGATGATGGGCTAAAATACATGAAAGACTTCTTCAAACAGAAATTTCTTGTGATCCTATTTTCCTCTCAGCACACACATAAGAGCACATTACTGCATTGACAGGAGGCGGTCAGGAGAAAATGGCTGCAGTGCAATACCTCAGCAAGCAGGAAAATTCATATAAATAGACAGTATTTTCTGACAGCGAGTGTTCCAGTAAGTTTATCAGACACCAACAGATCATCAGCTTATCTTTAATGAGTATCTTGTTTTTCTTTGCTTTTGCAGCATATTCTTGCAACATTGATAAGTGAAGTGACTACAGTATAAGATACATTAATACATCAGAACAACTAGGTGTATTCACAGGGGGCTCTCTTCTCAGCAGTTATTTACTATTTCCCTATTTTTCATTCACACTTCCCCTCCTATCTATCCTGAATTCCTGGAACACATTCTATTTATCTTGATGTGCTAATACAAAAAAAAAAAAAAAACAACTAGTAAAATTATGTATATTAAAAATAGAGAGAAAAAAATTGTATAAAATAGATTATTAGGCACATCCATTATTAAAAGGGGTTTGGCCTTCTCAAGCTCTAATACAGACTTATTGGCATTATTCCCTGGTTTTAGATGCTTAAATGACTTTTATGCTCACCTGCTAATGGACTGGCTCTATTTCTAGCCTAACCCTATGTGCCTTTTAAAGTAAAACCAGCTTCAGTTAGGTTTACTGTAACTCCTCAAAGCTGGTGCTGCGTGTGCAGAGCAGCACACGTAAAGGAAAACCAGCTTTCCTGCCCAGCCCTTCTCCCCAGGCACACTCACCCCGCGGGACATGATCCAGCTGGGACTGCCCGTGGCGGCAGAAGGCGGACTGGCCCCCGTGTGCCACAGGATCTGGCTTGAATCAGCACAGATTTTGTTGCATTTCACAATATAATTATCTAGCCAGTGTGTGTGAGAGCTATTTTCCATTCTTCTCCCTAGCAGGTGTTTTTCAGCAATATAATGCATTATTTATATTGTCCTGGCCACTTAAAGGGATCTTCCATCTGCACTGGCAACACTTCAACGCTCATTAACATACAGTAAGCAGTTGTCTGACTTTCACTGAGATTTAACGATTACCACAGCAGTTGTAGTGACAGAAATGAGCTCCTTCTCTTTGAAATAAGAGAAAATTCAGGCTGAAGCCAGTGAGAAATTTGTCGACAAAACTTTAAAAGCCTGCATGCAATTAAACACATACAAATAGAGTGTGTATGACTGCACACATGACAAATTCACAAACAGTTATGCACATATAGGTCCTTTTCTGGCAGTCACGAAAGGCATGTGTATTTATAAGGGAATGCAGGTTGCACAGTTTGCTTGGGACTCCCTATTCTTGTCATAATGTTTTTACGAAATTGGAAAAAAATATATGGGTAGCATTCATAGAAGCCAATGCTCTGCCAAATGTTGCTCGTGAACTATTAAGAACTAATTAGAGCAGATACACATTGGATTCATTTGTAGCTACATCTGACTATAACATAGAATCTAAATAATATTTTCCAGTACCATTTTTGGTTAGAAATTCTAAAGATTAATATTCTACATATCCAAAGAAATGCTGTTACATCAGTGGCAGAAGAGGCATTAGTGCAGGCATGAGATTACTTTATTGATTGCAGCAGTACTTGTACTTCCAAAGCATCTTTCCCTTTGGGATTTGAAGAACTTTACAAATATCATTTAGTACAAAACCGTGCAATAAAGATATATATTGTTATCCCTATTTTGTAAATGAAGGCACAAGCAGGCCAGGAGGATAAATTACTTCCTCATAGATTATGCAGCAAGTCCCTGCATACATGCAAAGAAATCCAGAGGCTTCCTTGCAGCAAACTCTAATAACTAGACTGGAGTGCTTCTGGGTTTGTATTATGTAGGACAAGAGACATCCATTAAGAACTAATTCTTCATTCCCTCACATTACAGAGTAATGTAATGACAAATTTGATCATAAGCAGGAAAGTGCAAGTAGTAAACACTTGGAAGCCATTTGTGCAACCACTGAAAGAAATACTCACTTCATTTTCCCCTATTTATTACCTACATTAAATAGAGTAATAATGCTTACAAACACTTTAAGAGGATGTTTTGATTTTATTTCCCTTGCAAGTCCTTCTATAAATCATACACTCACTTGGCATATATAGCAGCTGCCAATATTCATTTGCATCACAGAGACTGGGACTATCACCTGCCTGTTCCCAGCTATCTTCAAACAGCTCCTGTCCAATGCATGTATCACAACCTTCTCCTGTAATGCTCACTTTGCTCACTGTAATGCTCCTATATGCTCACTTTGGACCAGCTTTCCAGATGTGTTCTGCCCCATAGACTTTCCTAGCCCATAAGGTTAGCACATCTACTTTCTTTTTTAATGGTCACTTTGTGCTCAAATTCTTCCTTAATATAAATAAATACAGGTCACAAATGGACTTACTGGAGTCCACAGTACAAAACTGTTATAAGAGAGGAACCAAGCCATAAACAATCGTGGATTATATGACGTTCCTTCTACGGTTCAATTTAGGATAGATAAACACTCAGAAGCTTAATCTTCCAATTACTACAATCAGTTATGGTTGGAATTTTCTAATGTAAGATGCAGCTGCAGAAGGGGAGGACAATTTGGCCTCAATTACTTTTTCTTTGTATCACATATCCCTGCACCATCAGTCAGCAACAGGTTGACTATATTCACAAGACCAGTATTTAGCGAGCCAGTTGATTTGAGGAACACTTGGCACAATTTACTTCTACAAAAGTTACTTGTGCAGCCTTAAACAGTTCAAAACAGCAGGAGATGATTTATGAAGTTGACCATTCAGCCAAGACATGCTTTGGGGCCTCGTCCTGTTCTTTCAAGTAGTTCTTTCTGAACTGAGAGAATTTCCTGATAAGGGGTTCCAGTCCACATGTATCTGGAAGCAATGCTTTGAGTTCTGACTACTCAAAAGAAGAGAGAGATAACACCCACATACTTACCCCTGAACATTTTTCAAATTAACAGACAAATGAGGTTCTGAAACAATCTTCTGTTGGAATAAGGGTGAGGGTAGGCAAATGCAAACAATATTTCCCCATTTTAAAAATAATGTTAATAATTTTATTAAAAGGTTGTCTGCAACAGCCAAGTACTAGACTTATATTACTAGAATTTTGGTGGAGAGGTCACATATTAAAGTGCAGTGCCTAAGGATCTCCCAGCTCTAAGAGGCTGTGTGGACACCGACAGCTCTGCTGCTTCCTCTTTACTGCCCACACCATCAGCAAGATGGGATATGGATTACCGCTACAATGGGAATGGCTTACCATATGTGGAAAAATACTTGTAGTATTATTCCTTAGTTTTAAATACTAGTTCCATCAAGTTGTATCACAAATAAACAGATTTATGGGTTTCTGTTTGATGAACAAGGAAAATAAAAGGTAGGATATATTATAAGGCAGGAGGAGGAAAAAAAAATTACTTGTGCCTCTTTCAAGATGCTCTGGTTTGCGATACTGAAAAGAGAACCTTTGTCACCTTTTCAGTCAACTGCCCCTCAGCTATATAGCAACTCTCCTAACAGTCTTCCTTTCTTGACATCACTCTATGCTACCAGGGAATAAAGATTCAATCACATATAGTCTGAACCAAACTGATGATCATTTAGTGGCTGACATATAACAATATGTGTTTCTTTTCACATTGTACTGTATCTCAATACATTCTGAAAGATCATTCTCTAAAAGCATCTGGCTCCCATCACAGGAGAAAGCTGCTCAGTTCATATAGTTCAAAGCAAATCAAAACTTGAGAGGTTTATTAATTATTAACAACACGTAATTAAATGGCAATCAGTGAACTATACATTCAGCATCAATACAAGTAATACAACAGAGGAGTAGTAGAAACATTAATAAACCTACCAATTTCTAAGCACCCTTCTGTAGTTGGTACCAAGAAGCCCCAGTCACACACGGTGCCCCAGGCGCACAACCACCCACAGTATGAGGTGCACACACCCCCAACAGCCACCGTGGGCTACCACGAGCCCACTCCATTTGACACATTCTGCTGCTGGAACCGCGAGGTCTCCAGCGCCCATGTCCCCACTGCCCCCAGCCCGACACTGCCCACAGGGGGACACGGGGGGCCTCAAGCCCTGCTGCCCCCGTTCAGTTCAGAAGTGAAACTCCACAGCTCATTTTTGATTCTGCACGTACCTTCCGGGATATTTTTTCAAACAGAATAAACAGGGTTTCAAAATTCCAAATTCTTTGCTTATGTTTTCCTACTAATTTCAATGCTGTGTTCTAAATGCACCAATTAATCTATCCTTTAACCTATATATTCATTGTACATTAATTATCTTAAAAGCTACACATTCGGGAGTTGTTATTTTCTTCCTGATTTCTTTCTATTCATTATTGAGTTTCTCTTGCCCACTTCTGATACCGCTTACTAACATAATATCTAAAAATAAAGGCCTTCACCTAACAGGATACAGTCCTCTAACTTTCCAAGCTAATAGCAATTCATTGCTGTAGAAAACCAGCACTCAGCACACAATACAAGCAGCCTATCTGCAGAAAATTCCAGAAAAAAAAAAAAAACCAAAACATATACTGCAATAACCAACTGTAGAAAACCTGTAAGATTCTTTAAAATGGGAAATTCAAAAATAACTTCAAAAGACTGTAAAATGCATTGAGATGTGTAAATAATAATGCCTTTGAATTGACCCAGAAAACAGACACAGCCTGCCCTGCTCGTTGAGGGCTCCGCATGTACTCAGTTGTGTTTGTTTTCCAGCACAGCCCTGGTCCCTGGCCATGATCAACATGGCCACGAGCAGCCCCTGAGCTGTCACCCCAGCGTTAACCCCCTTCCAGCTGCCTGCAACGGGCTTGCACAGTGCATCCTTTGCCCGTGACATAAAGAAGAAAATACAGACTTGATGTGACCTTCCCTTTTGAACTGAATAAATTCACTCTCGACACCAGATACAGTTTGTTTTCCACATTTCCTAGATAAATGGGGTTCCACAATACAGCACAACCATGTATGACAGAGAAGCACTTATTTAAAAAAAATAAATGAAACGTGTCACTTCTTTTTACATTCTTATTGAACATCTTTTCTTCAAAAACCTGTTATTTCACCTAATCACATACACACCACTGTAAGATATTAGACCTCTTAGTAAACACATGAATTCCATCAGGGGCTTGTTGTTAATAGGTATGTTATTAACATCCCCTAAAATATAGATTTTTGGATTGTTAGGAAGGTCGACATCCAAGATCATATCAACTCTCATTATTTCCTCCCAGACAGTCTAATTTGAAGCAGCCTAATGGATTAGAAGCCAGCCAATACGGCCAAGGTTGCTGAATAATTCTCGTATTTGCTTTGTTAACTCCAGACAGGCCCCTGGTACTGGAACAGCTGTGTGTGTGTAACGGGGCCACCAGCCACAGCCCGTGGGGTGCAGCTACACATTTGGTGTATAAGCTCATTCCTGTCTGCCTTGAACCTCCTTGTTACCCTGGTCAATGGAAAACAAACATCCATCAACCCTGGCCTTGCATTGAAATTTCTGAAGGCAAAAAGCAATGGGGGTTCATGTCTTATTTTCATTTATTATTAAATGTTATTCACTTCAGCTCAGAAGATATTTAACTAGATTGTATTTTTCTTTATGTGCAGAAAATGTAGCTGTGCTTTAATATATACGTAAACAAAAATATACATAATACATTTTCATTTGTATCTTTTGACATGTTTATATTACTGCTCACTATGGAAAAGTTCATACAGTGAAGATGACAATCCATCTTCAACATAAGCCTGAATCCCCTGGAGCCACTATTTAGTTTAGAGCAATTGGTCTTGTGCTCTGACTGATGTCAAGGAGAGTTGTGTAATTACTTGCATTAATGCATTTGTTTTTCTAATTTCAGCATGTGGCAAATTGATGAAAATTACAGGTCCCATTACAGTCAAGATATCTGGAACCCGATTTGGAGCCTGGATGACAGATCCATTAGCATCAGAGAAAAATAACCGAGTACGTTAAGACACTGAATATACCTTTGTGTCCTTCTGGAGTTTTACTTGCTTTATTTTAATCTTTTAAAATGTATTTTCTCCCCCTGGGAGGTTACATGTGCAAGCATGCTGCTTCTACTTCCATCATTTTCACTGTTAAACACCTTCAGAGAAAAAGCAACAGTGTTTATGCAAAAACATCCAAAGACAAAAGTTAGCTAAGCACCTTTGTGCCATGTCCTTCATGTGCTTCAGGATGACACACACCTGTCTGAACCAACTACATTATTTTCTTCTTCCAACCATATTTAATTGGGCTTTGATCTTTAAGAACCCAAGTAATCAAAAACATCAACACTTTTACCCAAGAGTATAACCCATAATGCAGCACAGTCAAAAGTTGCAGGATTAGGCTCCATATAAGCTGTATTCAGACCATTTGCCACCTCAGATCCATGTTGTTACTGTTTGGTTCTGCAACAGGATCTTGAGCTGGCCACAGCTTTGAGGAGGTGCTCCCTCCATCAAAGGGCTTTTGAAGTCAAAACACTAGATTTCATGTGTGTGAGGCCCGGAAGGTCCATTTTTCTGCATACAGAAAAACCCAAAGGCAACAGAAAAGGCAACGTATGAATGGTGATACCTAAAGATACGTGTGCAACTTTTCCCTGCCTGGTGTGTCCATGTAGGTTTACTACTCTCAATCTACCGTCTCTGCTACAATCTCAGTTACCTCTAGGAGAGCAGCAAACTCTGCTTAGCCTCATCTTGTCCTGAGGAAGATTCTTGTGCCACCTGAGAGCACCCATGGCTGCTCCGTACCCATTCAGGGCCCTCACCTCCACCAGTACCTGCTCCCTGCACACCCACGGCCCTGAGCCCCCTCAGGCAATCCCACCACCCTCCGAAAGTAACACAAAGACTACCTGTGCACCTGCAAATCAGAACAAACTGGATCCCTCCTAGCATCTCAATTGACAGGAAGATGGGCAGCTGAATTGGTGTTTATACAATTTTCTTAATGCCAGTTCTGAAATGAGCCCAAAAAATGTCTCCACAAATTCTTCTATTCGTTTGTGAGTCAGGATTTTATTTGTTCTGACAAACTAAAAGGAGAAAAGGCAAAATGCATGAAAGAAAAATGGGGGAATGGAAGTTGGCATACAGAACATTAAGAAAAAGTATTTGTTTCAAGGGGAAAAAAATGGTTCCCAAACTTTATTGGATTCACTGCTATTGCATTTGGTTTCTTTACTAAGACTACACTATTTTTCACTGATTAGAGGCTCAGTTGAACAAAATTAAACCAAATTTATTCCTGAGCATAAACCCAAGCTTAGTTCACATGCCATTTCCCATCTCACGCTTTGACTATTAGTCTCTGGAATTATCTTTAAGCAACCCCCATATTGCAGAGAGCTAAACACTGAATAATCCAAATAATCCATAATTCAGAAATCCAAGAGTTCCTCATGCTTTGTAATGGGAATGTAGACAATATTGTACTTTGGTAGCCTACTGCACTCCTAAAGTATTTTTTTCCTTGTTTTTCTGCAATGTATCCATCATGCCATATCATGATCACATACCACAGATGGTGTTCCAGGTGTTCACTCCCAATCTTTGTTTCCTTTCCAGGTCTGGTACATGGATAGTTACACTAACAATAAAATTGTCCGTGAATTTAAATCAATTGCAGACTTTGTCAGTGGGGCTGAATCAAGGACATACAACCTTCCATTCAAATGGGCAGGAACCAACCACGTTGTCTACAACGGCTCCCTCTATTTCAACAAGTATCAGAGCAACATCATCATCAAATACAGCTTTGACACTGGGCGGGTGCTTGCACAGCGTAGCCTTGAGTATGCTGGCTTTCACAATGTCTACCCTTACACCTGGGGTGGCTTTTCTGATATTGACCTGATGGCAGATGAAATTGGGCTATGGGCTGTGTATGCCACCAACCAGAACGCAGGCAACATTGTCATCAGCCAGCTGAACCCAGATACGCTGGAGGTGCTGAAGAGCTGGAGCACAGGCTACCCCAAGAGAAGTGCTGGAGAATCCTTCATGATCTGTGGCACCTTGTATGTTACTAACTCTCACTTAACAGGAGCCAAGGTCTACTATTCTTATTCCACAAAAACCTCCACTTATGAGTATACAGACATTCCTTTCCATAATCAGTATTTTCATATATCCATGCTTGACTACAATGCAAGAGATAGAGCTCTCTATGCCTGGAATAACGGACATCAAGTCCTGTTTAACGTCACCCTTTTCCACGTCATTAAAACTGAAGACGACACATAATTTTCTTTCCCTTCCCTTTCCCTCACCTCCCTCCCTCAAAGCAGTGTCATTTGTGATAAACCCTAAAAGCATCCATCTCTCTCATTTCCTTTTAATTTACATTCCTTTTTTTTTTAAGGAAAAGCAACATTTTTCTACCATATAATGCATTTCAAATATGGCTGAGCCTGTCAAAAATGACCTGTTGGAAATAAAAGCATATTAACTCATGATTCTACAAGGTCTGTCAAGACCTTGTCTTGAAAAGCACTAAAGAGCATTTAAGTGGCTAAAGATAGTTTTAAAAAAGATTATGATCTGCCTTATTTTAGAGTCAGAGACTAACGGTGGCTTAAGTGCATGAATGTCTTTTTTTACCTCATTTTTGGTTTTAATTTCTTGCTGAACTTCAGGAAATAGTTGGGTAGTGTCAGACACATATTGCACATTGTATTTTTTATTTATTTATAAAGAAAGACTTAGGAATTTAATTTACTTAGACATGTAGTATGATTCATTTTGCCATCACCCAAATTCAGATGTGGTGCTGTACAGTATGTTTTTAAATCTCTTACAAACATTTTATCTACTGTATGTGTTTCTACCATTGTAACCACCATTGTGCAATTGTATCTCTTCACTTATGTGAAAGTAAACTAAGTACTATTTTTTATAAAATATATTGAAGCTTAATTGCAGTTCTGGCTATGAAAGGGATAAAAAACGGAGAAAAGATTGTTATTTCTGAGAAAGACCAATAGTTTCTCAGGTGCATGATCCCTCTTTCTCAGCTTTGCTCAGTAGATCCCTTCTTATTCACCGTTGGTGCTTACTGGCTTTACAATTGTTTGCCCTGTCCAATTGTAATCTCATGCTGGGGGCTGCCCTCTGTCAATCTGTTTTTCTCCTACTTTCTTTCCTTCCACCATTTTCCTTCCCTTGGTTATGCTCACACCCTGAGCTGGTCTTTACAGGAGAAAACGTGAAAGCAGCTGCTACTGGTGCCCCCGGCCTGAGGGTGCGAGCGCATCCCAGATTTGTGCTGTTCTGGCACAATGAAGAGCAACGTTAGAAGTCCAGGTTCTTTCTTTAATCTGCCTGTCATCTTACTCATAATAGAGGAACACTCTGTTGATAAAGCTCTTCTCTGGGATGACCGTAATCAAGGAGAAAACACAAAGGAAAAGGTTCAAAGCCCAAATGATCAGTGTGGCACCCGGCAGCCTCCGTATTCCTTGCCCTTGCTAGAAAACAGCCACAACACCAAGGCCAACCTCTTGCAAAAAGGTTTGGGTTTTGCAAGCAGCAGTATTGTTTCTTATGGTCAAAACAGATGCCTTTAAGAAACAAATATTTCTGAAGGCTATACAGCTTGCTACACTATTTCAGAAATGGGGGGGAGGACATGTTTTATTGGGAAAAAGAATGAGGTGCTATGTATCTATTTTGCATAAATGTTAAGAAACTAACATTAAGAACTAGTAGAAGACTTTTTATTAAGCTGGGCTATCACATAATACAAAAGGACAGGTATCTGAAAAATTATGGGAGAGCTGCATTCCTCACAAAATCTCAGATTCTCCTCTTTATACCCTTTGAAATTGGGCTCATAGAAAAGAATATTTACTAAAATCTTCCTATTTAAGAACAAGAAAAAAATTGAAATGCACTAACATTTTGTGACACGTATTCTGAAGAAATTTGATTTCCTGATTCTTCCAACATACCAGCTGAGTCCACCTTATTTCTCATGAAAGTTTTCATTATTATAAATATATGTCTATATACATTTACAAGTCTCCTTTACAATATAAGCCCATGTGAACCTGAATAACAAATTGCCTTATTTTTCATTCTGGTTGAAACCAGAAAACTAATTAGGTTTCAAGAAAGCAGAAGTGGGGGGAAACAAATGACACTACAACATAACCAGAGAAAAGTTACTCTCCTGCCTTGCTGAAATGATAGTTCTTATCCCTTGCAATCTGTTACATGGGATTTGGGGACACTGAGTTCAGCTAAACAGACAAATCAAACCACTTCACTCCTTTAACCAGCTTTCCTGTATTGACAATGAAGCCGCCTCTGTGACACATGAATGTGTATACAACTACTGATTTTAAAAAGGTTTTTTATGTCATACAGGAATGTTTTATGAAAATGAATTATGTTCAGATTTTTATCAAAAGCCTTAAAACAAACCCTAGCCCTTCCTGCACACAGAGTAACTTCAACAAAGTAGAACTTTTTCACAAATACAGCATTCTTACAAACATTAGTCATTAGATTGAGGAATTAAACTTCCTTCTACTGTGTCACCATAAACTAGACTAATAGTCATGGCATGAGGATCAACGTGTCTGAAAAAAAATGGTTCCTACCATATTTCTTTGTAAGAATTTCATATAATGTAATTAGCATGCATACATTAGTATAAGTCCTTAAAGTAAGATTAATCTCACTGCATCTCAATGCCATTTAAAGGGTAACAAACGCCTATTAGTCCATGGAAAAAATTAAAGACAGACAACTACAAGGTGCTAGAGGTGGGTGGGTAAGAGGGAATAAAATAAAATAACAGCTTGCGCAGCATCAATACGACAGAACCTGGTGAGATATTATCACTGCTTCCCACCAAGGAAAGTTCATTTTTCTGTGAATCAGTATTCATCACCTCTCTTTCCCAAATTGGAAATTCCAAAGGCATATTCCCAAAAGGCTAAAAACATCATGCCTCAATATCAGCAAATTTGTGTGAGAAGCTTTGCCTTCATAATTGAGCAGAACAAGCAGAAAATCATCATTATATAGCAGCAACCTACATATCAGCAAGTAAAGTTTTATTCTTAAAGTATGGGCTGTTTGTTACAAGGAGGTACCAATACTATGGGGGGAAAAAGTAATCTCTCCTTAAACATAAGAAAATTCATTGTAGAGCCTATTTTAATAGCTTAGTAACCTCCTGCTTCAAGAGATAAATACGTAAGAGGACTACATTATTTCTGCACCTAAAACAGAACTCTTAACTTCCACAGAGCTGTGCTGCCGGCAGAGCGGGATGCACACAACCACTCGTCTAGCACAGGAACACGAGCCCGCCAACCCAGCAGACAGCCCTCTCCTGAGGGAACCTCAGGAACACGAATGATGCACACCACAAAGCCCACAGCTTTCTCCCTGGAACAGGCTAACCGTTCCCTGTGACAAAACAGGTAGAACAAACCTCCCCAGAGAAAGCTTCCAAGAACAGTAATCATTTTTTATAGTTCCTTCTGGCAATTTTTTCCAGTGAGTAACTGCCAAATCTACTGTTACACACGTAGGCTGCTCAGCCTGCCCTCCTGTCACCCTGTGCAGAGCAGAGCACTGGCAGAGTGACTCTGCAGAGCCTGCTCAGTGCTTTACTCACTGCTAGCAAAACATGGGATTCAATCTGAAAAATGAAAACAGAATAGTTGAATGAGACAGAGTGTAACAATGTTTTAATCACAGATTGCTCATATCTAAGTATTTCCAGACAAGCTCGGGAGCAATAGCTGTCTCTCAGCTCAGAAAGACAGAATCTTGGTTCACACCACAGCCTGAATAGAACGGTTACCTGGTAGTTTGTCATAATAAACAATTGCTTAGAAAACAATAGAGATGAACAAACCATGCACATCTAATTATTCATCCAGTAAATTTTATCCTTTCCAGTACAAGGATTGCCAGGGAACAATCTTGATTCATACTCACTTTTATTATAGTCAAAACATTCTTGGAAATCATTTGGATGGGCATGTATCTTCCTATAAATCATCCAAGCATTCCCTGCTGCGAATGTTACTCTACACCCGTGACATTCAGGAAGCAATGCTGAGCATCTGGGCATCTTTTCCACAAGTGGCTGATGAGTGCTGCAGCTGCAGAGCTTTGGGACAGAGCTGATCTCAGCCCTGACAGGCTCCCCTCTGCACTAATTCTGAAGAGACCAACCCCTGTTCCACCACACCCTGTGACAACTGTATCCCACCAAAAGCTCACACTCAACAGACTCAAGTGTGCAAAGACTAACTTCCACAGATCACAGAACCAAGTCCTGAAATCACTTCCCTGTCAAAAATAGGGGCCATCTTATTGCAAAAACAAAAAGCAAAGCCCATTTTCTAAGCTGAGCTTTCCTCAGTAATTCTCCCACATGCAACCGTATACATATACATAAATATGCAAAAGCAAATAATTTAACTGTAAACTAATCCTAGAATTCTAAACTAATAAGGTTATTTCTCTCACTGAAAACAGACCATTTAGATTACACAATCATTATTCCTGGGGTTTCTACACTAAGTTACTGGGAAACTAAGGGGATGAAGACTTACCCAGTGCCAAGTTGTGCAGACTATACAAAAATAAATGTTTTGTGCAGTATGGCTTTTGCTGGGCTCTAGAACACAGACATACTACATCAATGAAATAGCTATGATCACAGATACACAAAACTGAGATGTGCAGTTTTCTCCAAACTGCAAACAGATCATCCACCTGATTAATCTAGCATTATCATTAATTACCACTCTTATAATCTATGAACTCCTAGACTTCATTGCTGCCAGTCAGTGTGTTTAGTAAGCATTTCAAGACAACCTCTAGCCCCCCACGTCTCTGTCTTTTTCCTTAGAGGCCTCTTGGGTAACTAGCACACATTGTGTCAGGCTGCAAGGGTGATGAACGCAAGGGACACATCCTTCCTGCAGTTCTTGTCCAAGTCAGCAGGGATTATTCATAAATGTAGAGACAAGCCCCACATTTCAAAATTCTGTATTTCCTCTGAAACTGCCACATGGAGGAAAATCCTCACTTTAAAAATAAAAATAATGTTTATTGATTTTGTATCTACAAGACTTGCCTAAGCTTCTCATAAAGTGTTCTGCCTCTTAAAGATTAACGATATTTGTCTCTGTCTCTGAAATGAAAGGAAGAAAATGCACATTTCTTTATAAACAGAAATTTCTGGTAGATTCATACACAGCTTCCCAGCTGAGCATCAGCAGCAGAGCCTGTGGAGTTTGCTGTATCTACTGCTTCAGAACATTCAATATAATTACATCTCAGAAATATTTCAGCAGCGTGAGTGAAACAAAGCTTCTTCAGGATTTTGTTTCAAAAAACAGCATTTTAAACACAGCCCACTATAAAGGCAGGTAAAAGTCATATCAGCTGCATTCAGCCTCCACCTTGGAGTCCACTGTACAGAAGTCACATTTTCCCAGGAGTCAATTGTTATATGTGCTTTATGTGAACTTATACATAGAATTAGTTTGAAAGGCGACTGCATGAAAAACATTTGGAGAGAAAAATACCTATACAAAGCTGCTGTTTTAAAGTAATCTGAAAGAAATGTACCATACCGTATTACTGAATTGTGTTACTCCTTTGATTTTCTTGAGCTTCCTAAAGTCATTCCCTTACTTTCAACACATTATCAACCACATGTACAACCCACTCTAGGTTATTTTTCTTCGCATTTTCTCTTCTTTTGTTCTAATCTTCTTGATCTTCACCTAAATCTGCCCCAACTCCTCTCATCTTGCAGAGTGAATTTTAATAAAGGGCTGTTCAGACAGAACTCAAACTGCACAGAAGATTTAGAGCACACCAAGCTTCATCTGGAGAAGGCCTAAATTTATTTTCCCAGTTATGTAAAATTTAGCTCTAGTGTGCCCATAAAACTGCCTACAAGTAGTACTGATTGTATATCATGGGTTGCTCTACAGAAATAATTTAAAACAGATTCAAGATAGCTTTGTTCCCTTTTTATTTATTTATTTTTAAGGAAACTTTTTTTTTCATTTCTGCAATGATGAGAAATTAAATTAGCATGATCTTTCATCACAGCATGTTTAGACAATGCATTTATCCATTTCGATCACACCCTCAAGGTGGTCAGCAACATTTCCATCTCCAGGGAATCAGGCACCACAGTAACTGAGTGTGCAGCCCGCCAAAGGTGCTTATGCCTCTTGAGTTAAGCTCCAGGTCTGTGTCACACCATGCAGACAGGCCATTTATTTAGGCTTCCCTCATCTGGGTAAACTGGGCTTACTGTCACCTTGAAGGACATTACAGATTAATGGTTATTCAGCACTGTCACTATCAGTGTAGCATTTGAGAGAGAAGTGCCTTTTGGAGTAACGTACACAGAAGAATTGCTTTAACTCATGATTACAGCTCTACGAGTAGCTCGCTCCTGGAGAAGCAGCACACACCACCTGGCATTTCTGTAGCAGCCATCTCTTCAGGACTGCCAGGCAATTTACAGACACTAATTAACACAGCTTCCTACCCCATCAGCAAAGAAAGGAAATTTTTACGAATCTCAAATCTTCAGGCTGAGCAGTCTGGACATAGATCAGCTCAGCTTAAGCCTAACAGGGTTTTCTTTGGCTCACTCGGAGGTGATCTTAGATTTCCAGTATCTGGAGTCAGCGTACCGTTCATTAGCTCTCCTGCAGAAGCAGATATCTGTGCCCAAAAGTTCAGTTCTCACACTCTTACACCAATTCTTTAATTAATTTTCCTGTTTTGTTCTCAGTCTAGCAAAGACGCCTTTGTTCATTAGCAAGGTGTTATTTTAACTTGAGAGTTTCAGTGTCAGTGGTATGTACTGCAGA
Organism: Nesoenas mayeri; assembly: GCF_963082525.1. NCBI lineage: Eukaryota > Metazoa > Chordata > Aves > Columbiformes > Columbidae > Nesoenas > Nesoenas mayeri. The sequence goes on along the minus strand of NC_137554.1, from coordinate 14,418,948 downwards.
GGTGGCTAGTTAATTCATAATCCTAGTATTCTTGTCATGGACAACAGCCTCCAATGATTTTTGATGAAAAAATGTCACTTCTAGAAGGAGGCACTTTGTTTGCCTTCATGGAGAAGGAATCTAAAGGGTGCTGTATGTGACCTACTTTTATGCTGCCTGTATTTTGCATACCTCCAAAGGTCTGTCTTTCCCACAGACTGACTCACAGCGACTTCAAGACTACCAGACTTTACCAGCTTCCCTGGGTCACGAGGAGGATCAGCCACAGCACAGGGCATTTGATCCAACCCAAGATGCTCCCAGAGCAGAGCAGTGTGCAGGCTGGGGTACAACCCCACGTACAGCCCTCAGCAGAGCTCTGCCCTGAGCCGCAGGCAGACAGAACACTGGGTACCCACCAAAACATCTTTTAGGCTCTTACATCTCTGGACTAGCTCTCTTCAGAGCACAAGCCTCATCAAAGTATACACAAAAGCAATTCTGTTTATCAGGCCAAATGAGGGAGGGAAACATGACCATTTTTATATGCTTTTACACTGATTTGAGAGCCGAACTGGGAGACTCACAGGCCTCATTCTGGCCCTGTGCCCAAGATTTTCACTGACAGACTAAACTGCATTCTTATAGCTAATGGTAATATGCTGTTATTCTAATAGTAGGGCAATATCATGAAACAGAAGAGAAAAAATGACACCATATACAGCAGAGCCCATAATCTGAAAGACAATAAACACTGTAAAATTTAACATATTAAAATTATCCCAATGGACTGTTCCATATACACAATACATCCTGTAGCGTAATAGCACTCAGTTATAGTTATTCAATAGAATATACTAAATAAATACCAACTCAGTTGATTTTATTAGTGTTTACTGAAGTCAATATGCATGACGTATGTCTAGATAATTATGGAATTAGATATTCATGTGCCATATGAAAATGGATATTTATGTCATTCAACTGGCTCACCAAAAAAAAAAAAGCAAGAAAATACTATAATTACAAGCATGGAACACTGCTTATTTGCCATATTAAAACAGAGTAAGAAAACATATGGAAATAGAAATTTTTTACACCCCAGGGTAAGACGATACTTACAGTAACGATATAAATTAGGAATCTGTAAATACAGTGCATCAAATGCATCTAGATAAAGGAGCCGCATAAATTTCAGTTTTATCTTTTCCCTTCCCCGTTGCACTTAGAAAAAGCACAGAACTGATTTTACAGATAATACAGACACATAGATGCAGATGTAAATAGAGACACATGACTGTACCTGATTTCTGGATAGTATTTACGACCATGCCTCGAGAGAATACAGCATCTCTGGGCAGTCGCTTATGCGCTGACTAAAGCAATATCATCCAGGAAAAAAAAAAACTACCCCCTTGGTGGTCAGACTCCCTGAAATTGAGATATTTCTTCTACCTAGGACAAAGTTTGTCAATGCCATGCAGGGGTTGGAGCCTCCCAGAGGCAGCAGGACAGCCACAGACCAGGGGCACGGGCAGCTCCCCCTGCGCAGTGCAAACTGTACATTCATCCTATGGGAACTGTACCGCTCTCAGCAGATGTTCCTGAGAAATCACAATGCTCCTCCTTTGCTCATCTGAATAGTCAAAGGAAGCTTGTTAATAAAGTCAAGGAAACTGTACAGTGTAACAAACTTTGTAAGAAAACAACCTTAGCAGAACCAGCTTGTGTCTGACAGAACAAGCCCCATTTCCCAGAGTTTCATGGCACTGCCCAGCTGGTCCACTCAATGGCACAGACTCACGAAGAGGGCATGTGTTTCCATGTTTGTCACCTGGAATTAGGTGAGGGAGATGGGGGAGATTTATTACAGATTTATTACCTGCAGACAGGTACAGCAGGCCTAGAAAAGCTAATCAGGCTTTTTTTACAACTTTTTTCTAACGTGTATTCTTTTGGGATACCTTACTCATCTGCTACTAAATGGAGATTCCTCTGGCCTGCCAAATAACCCATTTAAATTAGCATACATTTACATACATTGACATACAAATTGGTCCCACTGTCACATTTGGATATGGTCTTGTCTGAATCCACGTATCAATATCATGAGCTGAATTATAGTTCACTGACACTACCAGGCCCACTCCTGTGCAGCTGTTCAACCCTTTCACAAGGTATTTCATTAAGTTACAAACAAGCGGCTTTAACATTTCACGCAATTCGATATCGGTTTAGTAAACGCTCTATTTTCCATTTCCATTCTTATGTAAGCAATACTGTCCATTAGTTTTAAAAGAGGCACTAAGTAACAACTTCCAAGGAGAAAACATTTTAAAATCAGAGAGAGTCATGAAGGAACTGACGGAGGAGATTCCTGTACCCAGCGATGGTGGCTACGTGTGCACTGCCATCAGTTACACCTCAGTTTTGCTTCAGTCAATCCCAAGTTATCAGGCTCAACAAGGAGCCCACACTGAAGTCAGTTTTGGAGAAGTGTAATGGTCTGTGAAATAGGAAAGGTCAGATCGGGTGATGCATTATTCATTATAGCCTTAAACTCCGACTGCATGAATCTCTGACAATATTTAGATCTAAAGCATTTATTGGCGCTTTTGGGTGCATTCTTCCATTCAGATTTATAAAGACTACTTAAAACATAGCAATGCTTCAAGAAACACAAAAAGGTCAACATTAAAACATTGTCCCATTGATTCGCACTTTCCTGCGCTTATTGAATTACTGATCTAGAAACTCACATTCATTTATGAAAGTTGTTATGAATAAATGTTCATGATTTTGTCCTTTTCAAAAGTAGATAGCATTAAACAATGGTTACTTTGGGCTGTCTATTGGGAACACATATAAGATACCACCACTTAATTGTTTTTTTTTTTTAAATTTGTCCTTAACAGAAAAATCATTAACTTTGGGGATTTATTGCATAAGTAATTCACTTTGAAAAACTGCAGAGTGATTTCTGTTTTCTCAATGACTGTTACAGACTTGGCATGAATCGAGACTGCAATCACAAGTTTCTACTAAGAGTATAGTTTCATATTTCATTTTCAGTAGTAGTAAATCCAGTAAAAGAGTTTCCCACGTTTTTCTCCCTGTTTTCATTCCCACCACTCCGCTGCAACTCACAGCCTGTTTGCACTGATGCAACTGTTTAGCTAGACAGATATTACCAACATAGATTGGGAAAAACAGACAAAAGTGTTGTATGAGGCAGAAAAACGCAGTTCTCAGTGCTTTGAATTAGAAACTAAGTAAAACAGGAAAGAAAGATTCGGTATCTGCTATAATTTTGGAACATGATTACAAAATTGGATATTGAATTGTAACAAAATACAAACTCCTCCAAGACCTTTATCCTGACTACAGTAAAGTTAACATTGCACAAGGAATATAAATGTTAAAGCAAGAAATACAAAATCATCAACTACAAACAGCAGGATGCAGCAAACTGACTTCTGTATTTTTGGAGATATTTAAGATTAAGTTTAAAAAGCGCCTTGGCTAAAACAAAAGTACGTTACAATAGCTACATAGAAGATCATGGTGATCTGCTGATGGATTTGGCTGAGTAAACTCCCTTGGATAAGGAGAGAAGCATTAGAGGGATTGCGTGAACTCCCCCGATGGCCCATGATGCTGACTCTCTGGCTGGCTCTGTCCCACAGGCACACTGAAGGGATTCAATCTGTCTCGCTGTGGCTTAAACAAACCCAGACAGTAGGGAAAAATACAAGCCAGATAATCTTGACAGAGATTAGCCACCAGATAACATGACCTTTACTTCTACATATTTATGAGTCAAGAACTGGCTGTTTATTCACTTCAGTGAATATTGTGGTGTATGTACAAATTATGCTTGCAAATAACAGTCATCTTTCTTAACCACCACCTTTTATTTTACAAATACATAAGAGGAAGTTAGAGGCCTCCATATTTCATTTAATTTTATTATCAGAAAGAGAAATCCAATTATTGTCAGTGTACTTTTTTGCTTTTCATCCTTGAAGATGCAACAGCAGTCCTCTGAGAATATTTTCTTTGTCTACTCAGCTTCCAAGTCAGTATATTAAAATGCCACAGACAGAAATATTTCTAAGAGAATATACAAAGACAGCAGCCTCACCTTTCTGAGTATACCTCAGGTATGTGATTTATCTTCTTTCTAAAATAGCTATCATTCCCTTCAGGAAGTATTTTCTTGATTAATTGATCCAGGCCTATCCGTCTAACTTCAGCAGAAAAGACTAAAATAAGTACCTTTCAAACTCTTTTATAAAAATCACATGCAATGTAATTTAGCAGACAATCACGAATTTACAGAAAACATCTATACAAAAAGTCACATTATTAGACAATTTTCTGGCTCAGTAAACCATCCTCAGGAATCTCCACGCCTGTACTAAGTAACCAATTGTTGCTCCTTTTCTGACTCGGCTGACAGAGGCAGCTTTTCCTACATTAATATTCTAAAAATTCTTCCATTCTTTCAATTTTACAGAACCCATCCATCAGTATCACTTACAACAGCAGTGTCTGAGATGCTATCCTACCATTCAGCTATAACTTCCAGAGGTACTAAATAGCTTTTCTCACACTAATAATTCAGAAGCTGAAGTCGCTAGACCGTATCAATTGTGTTGTTCACAATCATTGAGGCTTTTTTGGGGGAAAAGATGTTGCACCAGCTTCACAGCTACCTCGAGGTAGCATAAACCTATATAACCAGTAAGTTTTACAGCTAAGTTTCCATCTGCGCTGTCACACCAGGTAGCAGCAGCTGTATCAATCTGTCACTCGTGGAAAGTGGAAGACATTCTTTGGATCACTGTTGATAAAAAAATACACATCATATGGAGGAGGCTCGGACTGTGGGAAGATGAGTGCTCAGCAGGTGATGGTTACTTCATCATTCTTTATCATTGGCCAGTTGTGGATAATTTCATTCTACTTTACTGGGACTACAGCTAGCATAAATTCAAAGACTCTATTCAATGCAGTCAATAACAACAGACAGAACAGACACTTCAAAGCCTTAAAAGAAATAAGTCCACATTTTATCTTCTTGAGTTTAGTATGCAGCTTCTATAAAGGTCTACATTTAAAATACAATAATACTTTGATGGGACTTGCTTTCTCTGCTCGAGAGCCAGATCTCTATTTGTACACTTTAAAGTATCTAAATGCTAATAAAAATATCTTTGGGAAAGAAAATTCCCACTAGAACTTGCATATTAAGTTAAGCCTTTCTACTGAGAATATTATTAAATCCCACTAAATCCTATTTCCATTCAGTCAGCAGCAGCTCTGTGCATAAACAGACAAAAGTATGCTATAAGAGATTATGTTTGTGAAAGAACTACCAGCTATCATTTTTGGCTCATTCTTTAGCAACAAAATAACAATGATTCTTTAAAAAAAAAAAAAACCTCTCTCTAAATCAAGAGGTTATTGACAATATTATTTTAAAACACATAAGTACCTTCCTGAACTTAAGCAAGATCAAACCACAGGAAAAACTGGAGATAAGCACTTTTTGCTATGTTAGAAGCATAATGGACAGGAATACAAAATGAGGGATTATATCGAGATTTGCCCCAAAATACTCGGAACATTGGTGGAAAACGAAAGATGCCAATAAACATATAGAGAGAAGTATTAAAAGAACTTGCATATTTTTTTCATTAGATTATATGAACTTAGCCAACAGGGAGAGAGTTCTTCTGAAACAGTTTTTTCAAATGAGAAGAAAGCAGATGTAAGATGTAAAATATTTCAATAGCTTTAAAACAAATCCAGGTCAAATGAGAAAAGACACTTTCACCCCAAATAGTCTTGCACACAGACTTAACTTGTAGAATAATGTGATACTTCTGAATAGTATGTTGTTTCTGAACTAGTAGTGCCAAGCTAACATATTTCAGTTCGTGTAAGGGAGAGTGATTTGTTTTGCCATTATGGATGAAAGGGAGAAGAGTCATTCATCCAGCAATTGCATTGGTTGCCAGAAATTAGATGCAACACAAACATCATATTGGGAATTGTCCAGGAACTGGTCAACACATGCTGATAAGCAGCAGGGAGCTCTTTCCAACTGCAGAAGTACCTGGTTCAAGCCTTCCCAGGGATTCTTCCACCAAGGGCAGTGGAAGAGTCCATTTCTGGACCAGCCATCCATTCTCACAACCCATTTGTCAGCACTTTCATCCAGGAGGTCTTAGACCTTCCATGTCACTCACATGTTGTTTCGGGGACCAGACACGGATTAACTCACTCTCTGTGCCTCCTCCTCAACAATCGAACTTGGTGGTAGCTCACACTAAGAGGAAGTTAATTCCTTGAGAGGGCCTTTAAGGTGCATGGATGCCACAGAATTACCTTCCCATAGGTCCTGCCTCTGAGCCTACACATCTTATTTTAATACTCAGCCTTAATTACTATTTCCATAACTGCCCTCAAGGGGACAGGACAATGTGCCTAATCCTGTCATCTCCAAACCTGACATGGTGCTTCTCTGTCTTTAACCAGCCAAGCCTGTACTCACTGAGGACAGATCTTGAAGCAGAAAGTGTTCCATGTTGGCCAGAGAAGAAAAAGAAACGATCGAGCTTTACTCATCACCTCTCAGAATCAGAGGGTGAACACTCAGTATTCAGGTGTGATTAAATTTATATCTATTTTGAAATATTGCATTTGTTTCACCAAGATTTGAGATTTTTAATATACTTTTATGGCAAATGCCTTTCAGAATGACAGAGAATTCTCAGAGAAAGTTAATTTACCTCACCTAAAGCACTTTCTTCTGATTTAGCCATTTTCTAGTCTGATATGAGCTTCAGAATTTATGCTGCCAACTGCATGCTACACACAGTGATGACTTTGAGGGTTCTGGAAAGAAAATACTGTGTTTGGTGCTGTTCTTTCTTCTCTCTAAGGAGAGTTGCTCACCTCAATGGCCTTAGAAAATATTTAATCCAGTACTAATAATGAAAGAGCATTTTGTTTGCAATAATGCAGTGATGGTGGCTGTACAAGCAGTCTAATTTTGCTCCATGAAAAAGACAAACCTTTGGAGCCAAACGTATTTCTCATTCACAGAGACTGTAGGCTAAAAAAATAACTGTGGATGTACATATAAAAACTCTAGTGTAAGTCTTCGGCTTCCTAAGGAATTTGCTTATGGCATTTTCTATGTTGACTTTCTCATAGTTAAAAGTTTCATATTTTTAATGTACATCTGCAGTTTCATTTTGAAATCTGGCTTTAAAAGCCTTTTCCTATGTAGTAAAGCAATTTCAAATGCTCTGTCTTTATATATGGCTATATTTAGATTCAGACAAACTTTCCCTGTTTCTTCACATTGGCTAGCAACAAGTACTTTTAATTAATATTTGGGGGATCTTCATTTTGTTTTTAAGACCATATAAGACAGAAACGGCGGATTTTTGTGCTTTTATGGAATTCAGATTATGTGACTGACAACCACAATGAAACAGAGCACATCGTACCACACAGGAACACCATGTACAGTAATAGACCAGATTATTCAAGCAGCATAAAAGCATCAGTTCTGAATTTAAAACTACATTATTTTCTTAGCCTAGAAAACATAATTCAGCAATAGGTGCTGTTGGAGCTAAAACCCTGAAGGAAACAGAGCGTTAGTCTCTCAAGCACCAAATGAGAAATCAAAGAGATGTGCCAGTGTGTGTGATTTCCAGAGCAGCCCTCTTCTTCCTGAGCTTCTCTTGTACTGTTCTAGGCGGACCTGCTTTTAGACCATTTCCTTCAACAGTTTCCAAATTCATAAAACTACTAAAAACCAAAAGTGCAACAGCTGATAAGGTTATAAGATACAGCAAACCGTATAGTTCACAGGCTGTTTCAAAGCAAATCAATGAAGACAAGAATGCAGCGAAATACAGGATTTGCTTTTGCCAAGCCCCGTGCCCCAAACCTGTGCTGAGCTCCCAATGAAACAAAAAGTTACCTTGTCCTCAAGAGGAAATCTGCAGGGAATTAATACCTTCTAATTATCGTGCACCATACGTGTTACAAAACAGCACCACAAACACCTTCAATTTAGACATGAAGAGACCTCATGTTGGCTCTGGATAAGTTATTCTCTTGCCATACCAAAGAGCCAGAAGAAACAACATCAGATTGAATGATGTAGGGAATCACTAGTTGAACAGAACACCCATGCAGGTGTATTATAGTTGAAAACAACTACCAACATTAAATGCCTACCATATTTTTCTGATTGAAGCAATTCTCTCTATCCTGCTACCTAGTCTGGTTTCTGCCAGGAAGTAATGCAGAATCTTACAACTCTCAGATAAATGTTGGATATGTAGAATAAATATGTATTTGCGCTTACTCAAGTCTTTTTCAAGTTTTGGAGAAGCAGAGAAATACAGCTGATAGCTACAGGAGGCATCATAGTGTAGAGAGAAACATGAGAACATGAAGTTTCATACCTTGAACAGCATTAGTCATGGGGATAAATAAGACAAATCGATTAAATGTGCACTGTAATGTCAATTATATTAATAAAATGAGAAGCCCAGTGAAGATTAACTAATACTGAAGTCCATCCACTCACTTCAGTGCACTATAAAAATCATCAGCTGTGATTACTTTATGCATTCCATTAACTTAGCTAAGTCACTCTACAAGGTGTCTGGTTAAATGAAATTACTATCAAAATACATAGTTAAACTGTAATTTACAGTATTTTTTTACTGTAACTACAGAAAAATCTATTTTTTTTTTCACCAGTACTTAGGCTCAGATAAATGTTCACAATCCTCCTTTCCTAAAGCTGTGACATTTTTCTGTTCTGACCTTTATACAGCATTTATGATGGATAGACATTGCATTGACAGTACAATCATACCTAAATTTAAACTGTCACAGCATGAAGACAAAATAATGTATTAACAGCAGTCAGAAAAGACCTCCACCTCCCATATTCTTTTCCCTTCTTCGAACTAGAAGAGTCAGCTGTATGCACTTAAAATACGCGGCTTTCTTTAGATTACATGCAGATTATTTTTAAAAGTCATAATCAGTTTTCATGTATGGAAAAACAGAAGGGAGATTTTTGGTATCTATTTGAATAGATAGACAAGCTGCATTCTTCACTTTTCCCTCCATGAAATACTAAATATGACTGAAAAATAAGCGTTATTTAGATACATAATGTCTGGTGATAGACAATAAAATTATTGTATTAATCACTTTGCAAGGAGGAATATTTAGCAGTGATTACTTTGATTCCTTTTAATCTAGTTAGTAGTTACAGTGTTATGTATAAAAAAAAAAAACACCCACAAGAGTAAATCCAGACTCAATGTTTCCTCTAATAAATCCATTTCTAATTAACCCGATTTTCCTGCACCCTAGACTGGCAGCACTAATACGGTTTCTTGAAACTGCACAGTGTCTTTCGCACATTTCTGTACTTTAATATAGAGTGCACAACAGAGAGGCAGTTTAAAATTCACTTCTGCAAAATAACGAAGAGGATGAGTATCTGCCGTAGCTATGAAACAAGGAGTGCTTTGCCATCACGTCTTCATCCAGTAAACTGAAGACATCAAGCAGGTTGCCCACACTTCTCTCTTCCTTCATGACATCCATTCTACTCTGAGTCCTGTTGTTTTTCCCTAACCCGCGGTTAGCCCCTCCAGGGCAAGTTTCCTTCCACACAGTGGGTAGTATACACGTATGCTTAGCATTATAACCTGGAATTCCCATGTCATTATAGAGATGAAAGGAATAAGAGGATGAAAGAGGAGAAAATAAGTGCTGCTGTCACTTTAAACCCTGTTTATATATGGAACGTGAGGGCTATGAAAGGCAAAACAGATCAGATAAATTAATGAAGAACAGCCATCCGCATAGATGTGTCATGCCATACCTCCTGCCAGAGACTCTGCCTCCTGCTCCCTGTCCCAAGAACACAGTGGGCAATCCACAGCTTCATATCATTACGTCTTCACTCACATTTCAGCAGATCAATAAGGACTCTAAAAGACTCTTTGTTCCCTACTTCCCTACAGCTAAACATTGATTTACAGTCACTAGAGTAGGTCTGTCAGTCTCTGTACACATCTCTGTTCACTTTTTGTAGATGGCAAAAGATTTTGTTAGGCCTCATCAAATGGTGTGAAGATGTTGGAAGTCTCTGTGAAATGCAGCACACTGTTAAGCATGGATTAAAAATAAATCTGTGGCAAACTTCAAAAATGCCTACTTGTTTTCTGAGAATTGAAATTATATTTGCATTTCACAGCTGTGGCTGTACAGCATGTGTACATGGACTAACTTTTGGGATGCACTACACAGATCATCGACTACAGAAACAGACCTGTGGAAATAGATAGTTTATTGTAATTACGTATCGCTCAGAGAAGCTTTCTTGACAGGAATTATTAAAGTTATATCCCATAATAAGTCAATGGTAATGCTTCCCCTGAGTGGACTGTGGAGAAAAATATACCACTGTTTGTTTTCTAATAAAATAAATAACTGAACACCCAATGTTCTTAGTCCCTAATTGAGAAAAGAGAATGGACTTCATTCTTACTGACAACTTATCTGTTACATTTCATAGACTTGTATTTCAAACTCACTCACTAAAAGATGACATCTTAAATGTAAATTGCAAATGTACTTGTTTGTTTATACACATACTTATTAAAATATAGATTGAAATTAATATCCAGGTTTCCCAAACAAAGTAATTAATTGTGCATTAGAGAAGCTCAATACTAATCCAATTCATGTTTGAAAGATAACAGAAAAACATGATGCAAAATTAACAAAAGATTCAGTTCTGTTCTCTCCCCACTAATATTTGGAAGGGAAAGATTGAAATATTATTTGGATAGACAGTCTTGACTGATATCTGTTGACTATTTTCATAGGGATCTGAAGTGTTTTGAAAATTCAAAGCCTTTCAGAATAGTATCTCTAAGTCTGTTGACAGGGTCTAAAGCCAGATATTTAATAAAAGGATCCTTCTGCATATGATTGCATCACAGCAAGTCCTTCAGGACTTCTGCTTTGTCCTTTCTGGCAGCATTGTGCATATATGTCGCAATATCTGCATATTAGCTAAAGCATAATTTCAAGAGAAGCAGGTCTTCTGTCATGCAACTGCAGTAGCCCTTGGGTTTTTCCTATTAGACCATAAGCTTTATGTTCAGAAGTATGCTCAAGGTACAGCATTATGAGTGGCTAACAGATACACTGGCCAAAAGCTACAGCACACAGGAGAGCAGAGATGCTTGGAAAGAAATATTCCATACAAAATCTCTTTAATCCTTCACTGTGTCTGCACAGGAATCAGAAGGATTTATTCAGTTGGCAAACCTTGTTTCTGGAACTTAAATACTGTATATTGGAACTTTTTTCCACAAAGGAAAAAGTCAGTTACATATGACTTCATTAAATAACTGTCTGATATGTACAGAAACAATACAGAACTGGCTCCTTAAGCTGGCACAGTTACACTGCAAAGGAGGAAAAGTGGAGGAAAAGTACCATATGTAAAATACTGATTTTGAATGACACCAAGAAGCAACATTATAATAGTTTTGGAACTGGTTTGAATATTCTCTGGCTATCATCCCATGGCTGAACACAGAAGTGGCAGCAGAGATGTGATAAATTCTGGATTTTACTGCCCACTTAATTATTGAATTTATCATTTATCCTAATGCCTGTGTAGGAAGTACTGACTCCTTTACTGGTAAAATAATAAATTACACTTCATCAGGAGCTAAACCTCAAATAGCACATCAAACAAGGCTTTTGGTTGTTGAAATTTTCAAATCTGGCTTCTAGAAACTGCATCCAGTGTTCCATCTAGTTTTTGGTGATGGAGGCTGAACTCTATGGAACACATTATGCCAAATGCTTAATTAGTGGGAATTAGCACAAATCTATAGACATCTAAGAAGTGGTATCATGATAGCATCACTTCACCTCTCCTGAATTCCTGAGACTTCAATTCACCGTATGTAACCAAATGCAAAAAATTGCTAAATACCTGCTTTGAAAATGCAAATTCTAATTAAAAAATACCACTCACTGAATGTACTTTCTAAGGTTTATCTGAATGCAAATAGTAGCCTACTAGTCATTTTTCATTTAAAGGTTTTCAACTTAAGACAGAAACATTCACATTTCTATAGTAATCCTTTTAATTTCCTCCCTCAGTAGATGAAAAGACCACATTCAAGTATTCAACTGGTTCACCAACTATACAACAGTCTGTACAGAATAAATATTAAGCACTCCAGTTCTCTTAATTTAACCATGTCAAAGTAGATTACAAGCCTTCAAGAATATCTAATAAATAATAATTCAACAGAGTGAATACAAGGATCCAAAGAAAGTGCTAAGGTATAAGAATAATATGTCTATTTGAAGAAACAAAACAACCTGACAGTTTCATTAATTTAAATAGCTCATTAGCTTTGCCATAGGAAAAAAAAAAATCCATCAGCATTAAGAATGTAAAGAACATTTTTAAAGGGTGAGAGACATATGCAGCCACAGTGTCAGCAAACAGCAGAAACCTCTAATTACAGCTTTCTCAGTTTTTCCCATTTGTGCCTCAAATATGCATATATGCCACCAGTAATTATTTCAGCGATATACAGTGTCTCCCGTGTGCCTGATATAACACAAAATGCCCATCTCATTCTTAGTCAATGTTTATTCATTTCCCCTCAGTTTGCATAGCTGAATGAAATGTTAGCTCTAAGTATAACGAGAATTGTTCCAAATCTCCAGACAAACACGTTGCCTTAAGTACAAAGTAGAATCTTTAACAAGGCATTTCAGAGACACCTCATCTCCAGTGCATTGCCCATGAAACTACTCTGCTTCTTAAATCCGCCCAGTTACCACATACACAGGCACTGTATGTTTCATTGCTCATGTTCTTTGCTCATCACACAGATATTGAGCCTTAAGAGGCCAAGCTGATTCTGAGACCAAAAGGGCAGTCCTGTTTATCAGGACACCAGCATAGGAGCAAAGGCTCCCTCAGGATGCAGGAGAGAGAGAAGCGCAGTCGTGCTTCTCCACAACTCTGTTCAGTTTTCCGAGTCTGGAAAATCATAGGCTGACAATGGGTTATATAAGAATCAGAACAGTAAATCCAACATCAAAATCAAAGACAGGGATATAATCAATGTTGCAGCATACATTGTTTCTTGAGTTAAAGACACACATTTAATAAAATGCTTACAGGAAACAAAAACTCTAAAATTTTATATGTTCATACATAAAATATTGGTGACCATGTGCAACAGTCCCTTAAAATCTGTCCTACTACCAATATCCCAGAGACAGCCCATGTAATATTTTTTTAATATCATTTTTTCAAATCCCTACTGAAGCCAGTCTCCATTGACATTTCCCTGTAGACAAGTTTGAAATTAATAAAACCAGTAATATCTGCAAACCGTGTACACCAAGACATCTCAGCAATGTCTGAAGTGAACTGGACATGTACTTCCCATTTTTATTAGTACCAGAAAACCACGCATTGTGCTGAAAATAACTTCCACATAGCACTTTTTATTTGTATTAAACATTATTGCTGAAAAATGGCAAGTGCCATGGGGCATCAGTGTCTTTTGTGGGTCACCTAATGCAGCCATCGGCTGATTTAACAGCACCTTGACAGCCTCCCAGCAAGCGCTGCAAAACTCCCTGCCACTGGCCTTACTATTTAGCCAGGACGGATTTGAAAATTAAAGGAAGTTTTCTTCCATGCTCCATTTAGGGGGTTTCCTTTTGTTTGACACATATTCTGTACAGTTAAAAATGAAAAATTTGAATGGAATAAATGTTATCTTATCAATGCCAAGCCAAATTTTATTTTGCCTAGAGCCACAAAGTAAGGACTTGCTATATTTTTTTACTATTGTTGATAGCACTGCAGATCCAAACAAAATGTTTGTGTACTGTTCAGAATTTTAAGGCTCTCTTCTGATGAAACTATTTCTGATTAAATAGTATGAAAAGTAATGGAAGAAAAAAACCCCACACCACTAAGTTGTCTGAAATACATGCAATACAGTGCAATAAGTGTCAGTGCAGAATGCAATTTTCAGTCTACTACGAAAATGCAGGAAAGCAATTACAGTTGTTCTGCAAAAAAAGAACACAGGGATACTCTTGACCTTCAGCTCAAAGTGAAATTAAAACTCTACTGCTGGGGGTGGGGTGGGAATCAACTGTACTAATGTGCATGTTGGTATATGTTACATACAAGTAGAGGTGTTGGACATAAACTAAATCTCACAGGCTCTTAAAATTCATCACATAGGCTATAATGCTGTAGCTGATTTACAGCATCCCATTCAAGAAAGATAAACAACTGGACAAAGCCCAGAGAACATCATGAGGTCATCTGAAATCTAGAAAATATAACCTCTGCTTGAAAGAGTTTCGTTTCTTCACAGTATGGGAGAAGCAAAAATAAGGATTCACCAGGTGATTCTAAGAGACTGCTGTGACAAAACCAGAAGTAAACTGTACTGCATATTCATTGTGGGCAGGACAATTAACAAGCTTCAATTGCAGAAGATCTAAGTTAGATGTTGTGTAAAATATTCTCACTAAACAGATAAGCTCCTCAAACTACTGTTTCAACCCTAATCTGTTTTTCTGTTAGCTGAATACATTTAATATGTGGTGAACCCTTATGTACTGTGAAATGTAGGAGTTAATTTAAAACAAAACAAAAAAAAAAATCGGTTATGAAAAAGGTGCCTCATTTTCTAAAAACAGCACCAAAAAATCCCATCAACTGTTACAGGTTCAGGATTTTGTCACATAACATGCAATGCTGCATGCAATGTTATGGCTTTATTTGCGTTTTCTTTCCTAGTTGAGTATGTGTGAAAAGAGACAGAGTAAGAAATATTTTACTGAGTACATAAAGTCCGCAGCAGAAATCAATGTTACTAGCAGTAGCTGCAGAATTAATCCATTTTTTTAAGGCAGTACTACCATGAAGAAGAATTTTTGAATGCTTGGAACAACTAGGCTTTTTTTTCCATACAATTAGAACCACAGCTGTATTTTGAAACACATAAAAGGCAATTACTTTGCTTTGCTTGTTTAATAAATTTTATGTTGATTGTGCTACCTTTTTCAGACACTTCTGTTTCCTGATGCTAAAAAAAAAAAAAAAAAAAAACACACCCATAACAGAATATTCGAGAAACATCAAGTGTCATATTGACAGTTTATGCTTTTTTAAGGCCAATAACCATGTGCTGGTGGTGTGTGGATTTTTTCCTTTATGGTTCACCTTGCATAAAATCCAATCTTACTCAGTTTTCTTAAGTGCCCAAAACCCAATATCCTGGTAAGAACATTGTTGAAAAAAGTAATTGAGTAAATCAGCTATGAATCCTGGCCCTGTGCTCATCTAGCAAGTACATGGCATTACAGAATAATTGTCTTCACTTTGCAGTTACACCAAAAGCAATATTTTACAGACAAAGGCAAAAATACAGAGTGAAAAACCACTTTATTTTCCAGCATTACTTAGACAACAGCTCAAACCATGCTCTGTCAGCTCTTAACAATTTTGCCCCCAATTTTGTACATTTACTATCAGACAATTTCAAATCAAATCAGGCTGAAAGTTTGTACCTGTGCTATCAGTTCAAAACTGATGGGATTTTTGCTACAAAAGGTTTTCAATTACTTGTCTTTCTGAATTTATAAAAAACTTCTCCATTTGGGGAGCAGACTTAAATAGGCATTGCCAACTACAGCACCGTGAGTTGAATTTTTTAAATATATATTTTATTTTTAAAGTACAAAGAATTTTTAGATAAAAAAATTGACTAACCTTAGGGTGGGAGGATTTAAAAACAAAACACAAACACCACCAACAATAACAAAGGATATTTAAATATGAACAACAATGAAACATGACAACCAATGATAGGACAAGGGGCAGTGGGCACAAACTGGAACACAGGAGGTTCCACTTAAATATGAGAAGAAACTTCTTCTCAGTGAGGGTGACAGACACTGAACAGGCTGCCCAGGGAGGTTGTGGAGTCTCCTACTCTGGAGGCATTCAAAACCTGCCTGGACACCTTCCTGTGTAACCTCATCTGGGTGTTCCTGCCCCAGCAGGGGGATTGGACTGGATGATCTTTCAAGGTCCCTTCCAATCCCAAACATTCTGTGATTCTGTTATTAGTAATTTCATATAGAATACTTCACAGGCAAATATGTGATCAAGCACTCAAAAATATTAACAACATGCTGAAACCTCATGACAACATAATGAACCTTGGTGAGTGAGCAATGGTTCCCATTTACACCAACTTCATTTTATTGGTTTCAATTAAAATAGGTTGACCACACTGTATTTAATCTGCTGTAGCTGTTTGCAAAGCAGACATTCCTGTAAAACCAAGACAAACTTGGATTCTGATCCATCCCTCCCTCCCCCAGGTTCCTAAGGCAGCAGTGCTGGGTGGCTGCCGAGGCAGCGGCTGCTCCACAGGAGCGCACAGGGACCATTCTACAGGAGTCCGTGGGTGTCCCACACTGCAGCAGCTGCCAACTGAATCATTTCTATTACATCTTCTAACTCCTCACGTTATCTGACTCTTCCCGTTCTCTTTGACAACGTGTGCTCATCTCTATCGATTGCTGTGAAAAGTGACCTTGTGTTATGGATTGGCATTGTAGTGAGGCTAACCAGCCGTAACTCTGCACAGACTTTATTTGCACTTATTCTAAAAATATAACATTCAGAGCAATAAGCAGATTCTAGAGTTCAAATAAATACAGGTACAATCCACTGCAGCATCGGGGTCAGAGTATTAAGCTTGCCTCCTCACCTTGATTATCATGTTTTTAGACCACCTTTATGTTGTGCTTACTCTATAAGTACATTTTCACACCTAGCTACCAGTGCTTACAATTGAAAGTTAAATTTTAAAATTGTCTTGGGGATTTTGTTCTCTCTGCCCCCACTCTTCATGGGAACAGAACAATTTCCATTTCCACCCTTCTGTAAAAACTTGAACTCTTTCTGCCTGTCTGCAATGACATTATTGTACAGAGCTTTACTGGAAAGGCCTCTATATTTTGAGAACATAAATACTGCACCTCCAACATTTCTTCAGAAAGCATCAGCTCTGCCATTGATTTCAGCATGCTGACTCTCAACTGGACACTGATCACACTTGTTACAATATTTCAGCAAGGACAGTAAAAAGGTTATCATTTAGAGCAGACGCCACTCTGAATTACTATTTTAGTGAATATTGCTAAAATGCATCTGACCACTCTCTTGAATTCAGGTAATAAAGAAAAAGACTACATACAACAGTAAGCATTTTAATTAGGTCTTCAATGTATTTTGGCTGCTTCTTTAATTAATAAATTATGAATACCTGGGGCCAATCTATTGAATTTATTTAAACTTAAGATCCTTTTGATTCAAAGATACTTGATTTTCTATAGTTATGTACCGTTCCTCTAGTTTACATGTGTCCTATATTCTATCTGTCATCTTATTGAAGTGCCACTTTGGTACTGTGGTGTTAGAAATAATTAACATTGCAATAATATTATGACAACTTGTTCCAACACACACTCTAGACACTAATGGATTTGTTTTCATTGCTTTTGGATATCTCTATATCTGATCTGGCAGCTTTAGTCTGAATTCAGTTCAAATGTAAGAGTCAGTTCTACTATCAAGAACATAACTCATTTATTTCTAATGAGGTGTTTAATCAAAATATATTTGATATGATAGCTGAGGAAAGTAACACAGAACATAATGCAAGCACAGGGTCAAACAATGGGCCAGAAAATATCCTTAGTTTTCACCCTGAATTGTTTATGAAGAAATTGTTTCAGAACATCGAAAGACATCTCTATATTTTAAACCTGAACATAGAATTTTAAAACAGCATTTAGATAAACCACATATTAAATGATATCAGAAATAAACTGAAGTACCTACCAGGATGTATTGCACACCCAAACAATTTTGAACCTAAAGATTAAAATTTGCTGTAAGAACTTCAGAATCTGCAAAAGCAACGTGACAAGTTCCAAGATGTTAGAGCTGTGTTTCTTCTTTCCAGAAACTATTTTGTGAGTTAGGAGGACACTGGCACTACGTTCTGCTTCTTTAGCTCCAAGGACCAGCAATGCTTTCCCTTTGCGCTGAAGTAACCTGACAGCGCATCAGGAGGCCTGTCCAGAGCTGTGTGCAGCCCGGCTGGCACAGGCAGGTGGAGGAAGCTGGATCCAGGATGAATTGTCAGCTGTGCTACTACTGACATGTTCCCCTGCAGGAGGATAAGAATTGGCAGGTAACTAGTGAGGGGGCACAATGCTATAGTCTGCCTCCTCTCTATTTTAGCACTGTTCCAGCTGAAAGGAGGAAAGTCCACAGAGGACATTTAAGTCATCCTTACTACACAAACGGTGAAAGGAACAGGTCACTATGGGATTTTTACAAAGACAGATCTCAACAAGGAAACTAGGAATAAGAAGGATGAGAAACTCCTAATTCTGCACTAAGTACACACCACCATATCTATACATATGCTAAAAAAATTATAGATTTGTAAACACTGTTAGGGGCCTCTGGCCTTTTAGATTCACTAAAGTAGAGGAAGGGACAATAAAGAGTGAGCAAGGAGACCCCATTCTGGCCCTTAGTATTAAGAGATAAGTCTGAAATAATGGTTTCATTAGATTCAATGGCCCAATTTTCAGTGGAGACCCAGAATACACCCAAAACTGTAATTGCTGTTGGATAGTAAATTGCATATGAATATTACATGCATGGAAATGGATGGAAAGGCAGGGGCACCTTGATATGAATAACAGCACTCTAATGTTGATAAAAACCACCTGTTAAATAGCAAAAACTAAAAAAAAAAAAAAATTGATATAACACTTTTACACAATTTCAAGCAGAAACGTGTAAATTACAGTTTTCTAATGTGACATTCAGCACCCTTCAGAATGATACAGAGATTAGAAAATTTTAAAAAGTGTAAAAGAAAGTGTGGTGCTGGGAAAAATATAAATTACTTGGTATTAAAATTCCGCAAGATGTTTTTAGGTACAATATTTTAAAAACAGATTAAAATAGGTATTGCAGATAAGATCATGTATCCTGCCTGTTGACTTTTTCTCCTTTCACTACTCCTCTCACTGAAACAGAGAATCCCTCAGTAATCCATGTGCTATATGCAATAGCTCATGCAAAATTAACAGGACTACAGTCATGGCTCAGCCAGCTCTCCTCTGCTACTACATCTTCTCTTACTCAAGTGTCTTTAAGAATCTCAGCTACTGAAGTCACAGGCACAGCTCAAGTCGTACTTTAGTACAGATAAAATATATCTAAGGGATAAGACATGTCAGTCCATGATCAGGTTAGAAAGTGATTAGTGACTTCATCCATCTCTGCATATGAATGCCGGAAGTCAGAGACCTTAAAAGAAATACTGATAAGCAAAGTTCATTCAAAGACCTTTGCAAAACCCATAGTGTATTGGAAATCAAAGAAGTCTTGGCTTGAGAATATAGATGAAACCAGAAAATATAAATGAGCAGTCATTTGCAAAAAAAAAAAAAAGGAAAACAATTCAAGGAACAGTTTCATCTCCTCTCTAACGCTTGTAAATGCACACACAATCTGAACAATTCAGGTCACGGTTTCATTCCCTCTCTCGTGCTTATAAAGACTCATGCACAGAATCTGAACTGTAAAACAGAAATCTAGGTTGGCTGCAGCTGGATCTTACACTACGGATGACCATGGTAATATATCCATTTTCCAACTCTTGAACATAAACCATTCATGCAGAGACCTTGCAGTATTTTGTTTTGAAAAACAGAAGTTAAAGAAAGTTTAAGAGTGACTTAATATTTTATTTTTATAAGGAATTTCACAATTTCTGAGACAGATTGATTACAACCAAGCACAAAGGATTCAAGTTATTGTAATTTTTTAAAAATACCCAAAGGTCAGGAAAAGTGGGTTATGACTCAATAACAAAAAGCCTTTCAGGGACACACTGAACATACTTATTCTCTGATGTAAATTAGAGCAGCTTCAAAGCTACTCTAAATTCCACTTGGTTTGCAAAAGTCAGGGAAATTATGCCTGCCAGAGGCTGCTGCAATCCAGTATACTCTGAGGATGAAGAATAGAGCAGACAGCTAACCTACTGCCTTTTTGCTGCATAGGAATTTATCTTACCAGTTGGCAACCTTAGCTGCCCAATTACAACAATTTCTAGACTATTGTTTTTAATATATTGAATACATGTAATTTAGTAGTCCTGTACCTGCAAATTTGTTTTTGGACAACATCACGATAAAAGGCTATACAGAGTGGCCGTTTTCTTACGCTCATCTACAGAACACAGGTGGTTTAAAAGATGCCAGATCACTGTGAAAAGGAATCACTGCACACCAATCTCAACTGCAGTAACTTCTTTATGAAAACCCTGCCGAGCATTTGTGGATACATGCAATGGTCCATAGTTCATTTCAGACTTCTGAAGAGACAGTGTAATAAGCCAGAATAAATGTTTCCAAAATACTCCTGCGTGAAAAAGCACCTGTAGAGACTGCCACAAACATTTGGTTACACAGGTTTGGACCACTTCTACAGTGTCTCATAGCAACACCAGAAATTAAGATTTTTCTTTATACACCTATGTAGAGGATTAGATGATCTTTTGTAGAGACTGCAGTCTATTCTTGCAGGTGATCCCAGCTCCACAAACACAGAAGTAGGGACTGAGCAAGGAACAGAGTGCAGCCTCCAGGATTTCTGCCTGCCTGAATGCCCACAGCAGGGATTAGCTCTCACGGTGATGAAGAACCCAGCAGCTTCATCTTTCTCAGTTTCTGACAGGACACAACATAGCCTCAAGGAAGCTGACAGGGGAAAGCCTCCAAAAGGGATGATTTGTGAGCAGTACCAAACCTATCGCTCAGGATTGTTCGTTCTCAATTCACAAGGGAAATTTCCCTTTTCACAAATAGTCCACTTTGCCATGTCTACTGGAAAAGTTAGAATTGTAGCATTTTTAATCATGCTCTATGGGGAAAGGGCTTGAGTTAATAAAACTGTGCCAAACTTGATTATTTCTACAGAGGAATGTTGGTCTTTTCAAAATGCAGTCTTCGAAGTGTCCAAACAGCACTTGCTGTGAAGTATGCACAAGTGCTGCTAGCCACACCTCAGCTGCGCAATGCTAAATGAAAATACGAAAGCCTGACATGTTGTGCTTGGAATGAACCCTGAGACTACTCTATCCCAACAACCAGAAAACTCAAGCTACAGGCTTTTGAACATTCATTTTGGACCAGATTCTGATTAATTTTTCTCAAGTTGAGTACTATCTTATTTCTCAAATGATTGTGCCAAAATGGAAGTATTTGTACAGTTCAACCCAAAACTGCTGTATTTTAATATACAGTATATATCCCCATGTACTTGGTAATACATCTGTGCTATATATTGCTGCCAGGAACAGATGAAAAATATTTTTGGCAAGGCTTTTTTTGCCATTCAAGTAAATACAATTTATGATATCATTAGGTTTTGATGTCATATCTTGACAGGAAGCCTAACTGTTGAGGAAAGGCTATCCTGCAATTGCTACTACTGGATGAGACTGTCCATATGTATTTCCTGGTGGCAAATTAAAACCTTCAGAGTTGTGAAAGGACCAAAGTTATTGCCATTGTTTTGACAGTGTCTTGAATTTATAAGCACTAGATGTTGCAAACCCCTTGCTGCTTATTTTCAAACTACACTCAGTGGTAAAATACAGACTACTGTCCAACTTTACGACAGATTTTTCACTAGGAAGGAAGCCTAGTAGTTGTCTTTGCCTTCAGAGCAATGGTGTGAGCTAAACTCAGGGGACTGCTGGTACCCAGGGTGACACATGACGTGTTGTCTAAGCAGGAGAAAGGTCACCATCACAGCCTCACTTCCACCCACTGCCCAGGATCACATTTTCTCCTCCATGCTGTTTGACTCTTATTTCTCCACCTTTTTCTCCTGGTGATTATTTCCTGTTATTTTTCACTTCTTTTTGCAGTAGCAATAAAGAAATGATGTAGTAGCACTGGGGAAGACAACGCAGGTAATCAGAGAAAGATAGATGCTTAACAACTATATAACTTACTCATTTTTATCTACGTTGTTCTATTACTTTGTGTTACGTGTAGCTTCCCATGATGGAAAGTAATGCACATAATTACTTTTCACGGATTGTATTTACATGACTTCTCTCTAAAATAATAAATTAGGAACGCTTTTGTGAAGGTCACCTTGTTAATACAGTAACACAGAATACAACAGGATCAGCTGCCACTCCTTATTAATCTGGAGTAGAACCACAGCTAACGAGATTTGCAGTTCTTGGCTGGCAGTCTCACCCAGCAAACAGCCACATTTCCATGCACACCATGTTTCTGCCAATAGCACAGGCTCACCCTCGCCACGTACCAGCACAAGCCTCCAGGGACTAGATTTGGGGAAAAGAACACAAATCGCAAGTGACTCTTCAAAAGGGCTTGTTCTAAAAAAAACATTTGTAAGAATTGTTATGGGAATTACTGTGTGCTGGCATTTTATTTTTCACATGATAGCCATTACGCATTATCCATGAAAACACAGATTTAGTTTTGAAAATTCGGCCCAAGCTGAGAGTAAGCAGAACCTAAAAATGGGAGCTACTTTAAGAATCTGAACTTCAAATGTTAATGGAAACCTCAGAAACCAAAAGCTTTTTAAAAGATACCATTGCTTTCAGGAGCCAGCACTTGGAAAAAATTCCTCTGAATTGTTTTTAAAACATATTTCTTAATTGTTTTATTTGGGCAAAATAGTCCATTTTGTCTGAAGTCTTCAAAAATACCAAGAGCTTAGGCTGTTCTGCAAAAAGCATTAAGTCCAGAAGCAGACTTGTCTCCTGGACTTTCTTAAAATGTAATACTCATTATGAAGATAAATTTATTAAAAAAATCATGTAAAAGGCTCAGTGGAATTTTTTGCTTTTAGGCAGATCAACTGACAAGGCATATAACCTTATACTAATAGGGATGATATCAGAGGAGATTATTTTCTCCTGAATATTGTTTAGGGCAGTCTTAACATCTTCGGGAGATAATTTAAAGAGATATTATTCAAGATTTTACAATGATACATTCCTGAGACAGAAATTTTAATCCACACAACTCACGGAACTCCCTAACCCGAGGCAGGTTCCCGTAGCAACTGTAATTATACCACCTTCACATATGCATTACTGCCTTTTCTTACAAGATAACAGAACAGATAGTTTGGCAGTCTGTAAAATTCTACTGAGACATTGTTTTTACTACACTTGTAACTCTGACCTACAGGGTGCTACTATACTCTGACCTTTTCAAGTTATTTTTGTACTCTGCTATGAGTTATGTTTCCTCTTCAAAGTCAGTAACCGTGATTCTGACCTTACTAATACCAGTATAAATCATGACTGAAACAGTAACACCACAGCACTTCAAATCTCACCAAAATATGTAACACAAAGCTTGTCACATATGGTTTTTGTGAGGATAAGAGGTTGCTACCTAAAGATAGACAATTTTTTTTTTAAATATATACCTATTATTTCAAGAGTTGCTATTCTGAAAATGTTTGCTTCTGAGGAATTTAACAAGACAAGGAAAGAAGAATATTTCTGCTTCTAGATGTCCATTGGTAAATCCTTAATTCGAAGAGTGAGCCAAACACTACAGGAAAGAAAATATTTGATGTTTGATTTGATTTGGGTTGGCCATTCCTAGCGTAGATAGAACAAATAGTCTCTACTTTCTTGTCAGAGAGGCAGAGACTAACTGTCCCCAAATCCATATGAGATATTTACAATACAAAGTTATGCTAGGAATGGTCTCCAATGACCCACCTTAAAATAAAACAAACTCTACGCTGGGCATGACAATGACATATAAAGAGCAGATTAGCAGATGACCACTGTGCTTTACCCAAAAGCTAAAAATCAAACTTAAATTTGAGCTGACCTATATACTTCAGATCCCATGTCCGTAAATGAAAAAATGGTCATACTGAATTACCTCAGGTATTGTGTATGTGAGTTTTATCACTTCAAGGGAGGCTGGCCCAGGGGGCTGAGCAGTCCCCATTCTGCAGGGCGCTCCGTGGGCCGGCGCTGCTCCCGCATGCATGGCAGCACAGCTCAGACAGCCTCACCTTTCCCTACTGCGCAGCTAGACAGCAGCACCACTTACCAGTTGTACTCTGCAGAGATCTTTTCCAAACCTCAGCTAACCTCCATAGTGAGAAAACACTCCCAAAACAAAGCAGGTAGGAGGCAGTTTCAAGTCGGGGGGGGTGGGGGTGGGGTGGGGTGTTCGGTTTTTGTTGGTTTTGTGGTTGGTTTTGTTTTTAAACAGTAAGAAAAATGTATTTGAGGTCTAATCAGTTCTCTGCCTTTTTAAGGAAGAGACTGAAAAAATACAGGGCTTCCACTAAGCCATCTGAAATAGTCTGCTGTCTTGTCTTTTCCCAGATATCTGCTGACCACAGAAATATCCACTCTTCCATTCCTAGTTCCTCCCTTTGTGCATATGCCAAATGCTGGCATGCAGGCTGCCCAAAGGGAAAAGTATATCATCTCCGGAAAGTTGTTAACATAAGGCTGAGCACAGACCATGCCACTATTATGACAGCTTGCTGTAAAACAAAAGAGACAAGCAGAAGGGAGAAAAGTGCACAGCTCTTTTTTCTACTACATATGTTTACTGTTCATTCCTAAATATTAAGTTTACTATGATCTAGAATGCAGACAACTGACAAAGCACAGAGCAATTCAGCAATTTAGTTTGCTGTAGCTCCTTTTGGCCATTTTTACCATTGACAATGAGCAACAATCTTCTGCACAGGCTTCTGAATTATTAACTTCAGTCAAAATCCATGTCACAGGAATGTCCTGTGTGACAAAAGTCTCTCAGCTCCTCCCCTGCACTGAGCTATGCAATCTTTTGGGTAAGAATTGCAGAGGTTTCTGTGCCCCAAGAAACAGTGAGCTACAGCAAGAACCCATTCACTTTATGTTGCTTGAAGTAGCCAATCTGGATCAAACACAATCAGCAAACTTCGCCATGTCATTTAGTTATGCTGTGACTCCTAATTCTTCTGCTTCATTATATTCCTATCTCATAGAATCAGACAGGAAATATCTGGAAACACATGACTTTCATAAATATTTTAAATAAAATATTAATGTATTATTGTTTCCATTAGCTTCTTGAGTGTCTTCCCCAGAGTGCCCATTACAGCCTTGAAATACCCAAGAACTCTTTCTGCTCTCATATTGCCAGTTCCTATCAGCTATTCTCTGCTATTTTCACAACACTACAGCAGTCTCATTAGTCTCTGGTATTCCCTACCTGCTTTCTTAAATATTCCCCAAAGATATGTCAATTTTTTATTCCCTGTCTACCTCTTGCATAATTAAAATGCAGAACCCACGTCTCCCATTCTGTGATTCAATGAAATAAGAATGGTAAAAGCACAGTGTCTCTCCCCTGTCAATACTCCTATTTATCTTTTACCTTTTGCTATTCATAGTGTTTCTAAAACTGGATTGAATACATACATTTGACCTGGTTGGGTCAATGTGTCATTTCTCTACTATTTGCCAATTTGCCAAAAACCAATGTTTGTTTGTACCTTTTATAAGTAAGTTCAATGCAAGGATTTCCCTGGTTTGGGACAGAGAGACAGAGCAGAAGAGCAGAGCTCAGTCTCAAAGCCAGGGCAGCCAGAAAGGCCCCTGGGATCTCACTAGGACACCGAGCTTAGGTGTGACAGAAGGTCAGGTCCTGTCCCCACAGGAATCCCAGTGTGCCTTAGAGACAGCCATCCCTTTGCAGGTCCCTACCTCTCATTCTAGCATTTATTTTGTGATCACTATCTCTCTTTTTTGTCCTTGGCACAAATGTTTCTGTTTTGTTCAGAAAGAAAATCACAGACCATAGCTATATCTGAATATATTTCACTTAATGACAGTTTTCTAGTAAGTTTACACATAAATCAAACCAGCCTCAAGAAAGATATTTCAGACATTGCAAAAAGGCTGAGTTTAAAACATAATACTACATCACTGGTTTTTTGTGTCTGTTTCTTAATCTAGAAGTAAAATAAAGATAGCGACCAAGTGGCAGAAAATTGTACAGCCAGAAGCCAAATGGGATCTCTGTAGATAGAATACATCAGACTGGCAATATTATGTGCTTTCTTCTTTTTTCTCTTTTTATCTTATAGATTATCAACACACTATAATATTCTTAAGTTCTACTGAAGGGGGAATAAAATAAAATAAAAATACCACACACAAGGACCCAGAAACTGGGCTTGGTGTAACATAGGAACCACAAGAACAAATTGAGCCAAATACCTACAGATGTTCACATACTACTTCAGCCAATTTGGTTCCTCAGAGATACTTTTTCCTCTTGAATGCTATGGGTTATACTTGTTGTACGTAACCAGCTTCCTCAGGTTTTTTGGTTTTGAATGATTTTTCACTTTGACAAGTTAAATTTGAGGACATTTTCCTACTCTCTTCTTTCACATTACTCCAGTATAGAAGATGCTGAAGCATTCATGCTGTGTTTTTATGATATTCATCAATTCTTACTAATAGAGCTCTTTAATACATATACTCGCACATCTTAATGAAACACTAACTTCTTTCCTTAAAAAAAAGTGATATGATCACATAGAAAACCCAGGTGAAGCAATTAAATGATTCATTCAGAGCCACATCTGTATCATCCTTGTCATAAACCAGATGCTAACATCTACTGCTAGAAATTAAGTTCACCACCAGTGGCTCCAGACTTCCCCATCAGCAAAAGCATTCCCCATATGTGAGTGAAGAACCATATATACATGTGTATTTATTTTTTTTTGTTTAATATATGTATATGAACTCATGTATATAAATATGCACTAGTCAATAAGGGGGCAATCTTGGCTTGTGATCCGAAAGAAGGTTGAAAGACCAAACATGAAGGCACGATACAGAGAGAGAATAAAGATAACACATGTATGGATTCTAACAAGTGCCAGTATGACTGAACATTATATTATGCTTCTAGAAATTGCTATTTGCTTTGTCATTAGCTCTGGCTGTACTAATTTTAGCATTAGTATTATATGAGAGTAAGATCTCATATACCTTTGATCATAACTTCAAATTACTAATAGGAAAGACAGCTTTTGCAAACGAATGGTCTTTAATTCCCTTTTTTTTTTTAATAATACAAATAAATGTACTTCTCTACAGTTTTTGAATAGTAGTTAATTATGAAATTTCACTAAACAAGCTGATTATTTCTAAGGTATTCTTACCACTGTAAATATTTTATTGAAATAATATGATTTTCTATATCATCAATTCTTTTTTTTTTTTGCTATAGAACACAGCAGAATATAATAACCAGAAAATCTTCATGATCCTGATGTTCCTGCAGGATAAAGCCAGTATGTCCAAACTGGAGGCTGACCTGTTGCCATCCCCTGCTTAATCCTGCTGCCACTCTACAGGCATAGAACTCTCGTGGAGACCCTTTTGACTCCAATAGATTTCACAAGGCACCAGATATTATGTTCCCTGGATATGAATTGCTTCTCTTATGCTCACTCATTTTCATACTGCCTCCACATAAAGTAGAATTCTACAATCGCAGTTTTAAGTTACTTCTTGCTGCTTCACAGTAGTAGCAAAATAATATGTAATAATCCAACAGTTAAGCTTATTTAGTTGCCTTTTTTTCTTCCCCCCTTTTTTTTTTTTAAGGAACCTTTAAAAATTTTGCTTGGCAGGTAAAATAACTACCCTGACAAACTATTAGCCTGTAGCTATTCTTTTTCCTGAGATTCTCGAACCCCCTTAAAGAATTTGATTCCTTGACAACTATTACTTAGTAATTCTCTACCCCTGATCTGACACTTAAAACGAGCTGAAAAGTTTGTAACAGATCAGTATTTTGTAGCAAAATGTGACTGAGAGCGCCCACAATATAAATCCCTATAGGAAGGGTGCAGATGGACTTGAGACCCCTAATATGAAGGAAATAAATCAAATAATTGATTAGTACATGTGTTTCAGCAGAGTTTGTTCATTGTTTGATTTGAGCCATTTTTAAATTAAATACTGCATGCAAGTAAAACCATGTACTTCTTGCTCTTATTTTGACCTTTTAATTACCTTGCACTTGTCAGAAAAAACACTTAAGGACTTTTTCTGCCTTCCTGCCTACAAAAAGGGTAATATTGTAACCTTGATATTAGCTTATTGAAAAAACAGTTTTGCACTCAAAACTAAGTGCTATATTTTGTGGAAACCAATATTAAATAAATTAGAGAAATTATGCATAGATTTGTTTCTTCTTCCCTTGGAGATTATAAACACCCTGAGGCAGCTCATTTTTACAGAGCCTTTGCTGTCAAGAAGCAATGAAGTGCAAATGGAAGCCAATTGAACTTAGCAATTTGTTTACCCAGGAAGACAACAGCTGGAGACAAACGAAGTATTTGAATAATTAGCCAGTTGCATTAGATAAGGAACAAAACTGGTATATGATCTAGCATTATAATAAGGAAAGTTCCTTTGGGGGATTATAGAGAATTAGTAATTATCTTCCTTGAGGATCAAGGAATTTACTTCACCTTATCTTAGGATGCTGAAAACTACAAATGGTCCAAAATATTACTCCCTGTCTGTTTTTTTTCCCAAACCCTCAGGTAGTACAGACTTTATAGCTTTTTACCTCAATGTTCAAAAACCATTCTGGAACATCCACTAGTCCCCCTCTTCTCCAAAAGCAAAGCTTCATAAACCAGAAATTGTTTAATGATTAGATGTTATGTATCAGGAGAAATTAAAATTTGTGTTATCAAGTATGTATTGCTTTGATACCTTCTTCCAAATTACCTCTTGGGAACTCTTAAGTTTGAGTAAAACTTTACTAATCCATAACAAGTAATTGACCCAAAGAGAAATAGTGATGAATTCTAATATGTTGTGCAAATCAATTATCTACTACCTACTGGTACATAAGAGGGACAGAAAAAAAACAAATTTCTTCATTAAAATGTCTGCATACAAAATACTTAATTCAAAAGCTGCTGAAGTAAATGGAGAGATTCCTGATGCCGTCACTGGCTTTTCAATCAGATCCATCTCACAGAACTTGAACTCTGTGGTCAGTTCAGCAGATTTTTAATGTGTAGTGACTTCAATTGAAATTGGTTCTACAAGACATTATTGTAGAGCTCTGGCTAAAGTGACAAATTTTCTTTATATGCAATTAGAAAAAAATCAGAATTAGAGGCACAAAGACCTGAAAAGCATATAGAGAAGGCTGTAGAAATTACTACAAGACAGACATTCTGAGGAAAATAATTGTTTTTTATCCCTATATAACAATATGTTTTGTATTGATTTATCTGAGTGACAGTGACTGATCAGTACTGGGCAAATGAGAGAAAGAAGACCAGCTCTAACTGGACTCTGTCCTCTGGTCTTCAAATTCAAGGCCACTCAGTTTTTGTTCATTTTCCTATTTTCTCACAGTTATATAAGAAAAATAGACCTGATACACTGCAATGCATTAAGCCAAAGTCACTGCTAGGAAAATTCCTGTGTTACTTAAATCAGTGTCGCCTCAGCTGTTCCACCCCCCTGTTAGCTCAAGTGTTCTCCTGTTCTAAAACCCCATAAAATTCAGCTGAAATTTGCAGGGTGTGGAGAGCAGCAGAAATTGCTATTTCCAAGCTTGGAAAAGCTCCCAGGAAGCAAGTCTCACATCTTTGAAGTAACAAACGCTAGTCCATTCTGCTTTCTTCTATCACATCATTGCAGCATCCATAGTTGTTACTGCTGTTGCATCTTCAGAACTGACCCCCTTACCAGCACACTGTTTCTCAGCCCTATGTGTCTGCCAATGCTAAATAAATGTAAAATATCTCAGAGCAGCGTGCTGATTTTGCCAACACTGCAGTTGTCAATTTGGAGGGGATTCCTTAAACAATTTTTTATTTGTAGAAGAGCAGCTGATTTCTAGAAACAATATAATTCTAACCATTTTGGGAGGCAGTTGTGTAACTCATACTAATTAAAATCTGGTATTACACGGAAGTTGTAGTTCATAGTTAGTTGATAAACCACTATCTCTACAATTTTATTTGTATAGTCTGTCATACAGCACATAGATAACACGGCATTATGACATTTATGGTTAAACTAGTTACAACAAAACTTTTTTTAAAAAAGCTGCCTCTGGCTTATATGCTTCATGATACCACAATCTCATTATTTTCTCCACTTTTTCAATACCAGTCTTGTTAAATGTGTCTTACAGAATGCAGTTCAACATTTTTCTGCTGATAAACTAACATCATACTTCAACTCATTTCTTTTTCTCTAAGGCTGGCCAAAAGCCAACAGCCCAACCTCAAGACTGGAATCCTCACCAACTACGTCCATGTTCTTTCTGTGATTGTTTTCTGTGAGTAAATGGGAAAAGGGGCAGGTGCAACATTTATAATGACTTATCAATAAACTAATGCAACATATTTTTGAAAGTTAACTTTCAATGTGGCATGAAATAATTTGTAGCAGAATCCTACATTTATGAAGCAACTCCCATTCTGTATATGTTACTAGTACCCAATACATTCTTAGGTAGTCTGAGAACACTGAATCCTCATTTCTCAGCAGATCAAAAACTATTCAGAAAATAATTAAGAACACAAATTAACCTGTTCAAGGGTGATTTGTAAGCTGAAAAGAGGGCAAATACATAAAATATGTGTTCACCATAGAACACCAATGCCTCTAGCTATCAAATAATTGATGACCACCCCTACATATACATATATATATATACACACACAATTTTAACATCAACCCAAGTGTAATCTCCCAATCCTGAAAAAAAACTGAGACAAAGTGGTTCTAGTCAACAATACAGAAAATAGCAAAAGGCAAACTGAGTTTAAAAAGACACTTAGGTTCCAGAAATTGCTATTTAACATATTTAGATTCATTCTGCAGACATGTGTAAATACCATTTTCATCTCATTAGGATCAATTAAACTGTGTTTTCATACTTATGAAAACACAGAATCAACTTCAAAGAAAAACAACAGCTGTGTAAAGGAACTTTTTCTTTTAAGTTTGTGTAATTGATAAGTCCTCAGTTTTCCACAAAAATAACTAAGAGATTAACTCTTGGTAAATACAGGATGTGAATTTTGTGAAACACAAAGCAAACCAAAGTTTCAAATGTTAGTTCTCCTCCAACTGAATTATTCATTGCAAATCATTCTTGTGAATTTACTTCCCTCTCTTATCACAAATTCTACGGGAATTGACCAGAATTTTATTCAAACATTCATTACCTGCAAGTCTTTGCTGAATATTTTATGTCAACAAATTTCAGTCCTTGGGATGCTTGTAAAATCTTCACCTCGGTACCACACTACTTCATTATTTCTTGAATGTTTGGCCAACTTCATTATATAACAATGTTTCTGCTGCTCTGATTGCATTACTAAAATGGTTTAAACAAGAGAGTAACAATGAACGCTGAATAGCACATGATGAAGCATCAGAGCAGATTTTTAGACAAAAAAATTCAAGCAAGTATTTAAGGCATACATATACGAGTGGAACACTGATATGTTTAAATTTCATCACTGCCTCACTTGAGAGTCATTTGGTATTTTTATGTCTGTCTACTACTTTACCTCTGACTTGTTAATGGTCTTGAAGCTGTATTTTCAAAAGTGCTTACACATCTAAAGCTGAAAACAAGGTCAACAAAGGATTTACACGGGCATATAAATCCCTTGATTTAAAGATGTTTCTGCAAAGATCATTTTGATGCTTTCGTCCATCACTGGGCACCTAAACAAGCTCAAAGATCTGATCTTTTTTGTGTGTTCTACACGTCATTGCCTTAAATCTTCATATTTTATTATCAATAACAGCTCTATTGAGCTTATTTGGAGAATTTAGTTAGCTTATGCACAGACAGGATAAACAGTGGCTATGGATCCGCTATAGATTCACACACTGCCGAAAAAGAATGAAATTCTGCATAAACTACAAGCAAAATACAGCAGCTCAGTTCATTGCCTTCGGTTGGACTGGGATTTGACTAGGAGTCAGAAAGAGATGGCACATTTCTCCTGCTATTTTATATTCGAATGCTAAAGATAAGTGGAAAGGATAAACTGAGAGAATCTCACCCCATGAGACTTCTTTTGAATATGCAGTAATCCTCACCTTTGATAGAAAAAAAAAAAAAAAATAAATCAATCTTGTTCTGCTGATAAAAATGAACTGAACTGAACTGCAGTAGAAAAGACTATCTGTCCTTTGTTTCTCCCAAGGTACTCTTAAATGTAAGACTAATTCTACAGGAAAACAGCATTTATGGTGACTGTTTCTCCGATTACATGACAGCTGGACTAAAAAGGCATACTTTACTAAACAAGGCATATAGGTAAACATTTCACATTTGCCCAAGACTTTGCAGCAACCTGTGCACTAACATATTGTTACATTTCTCTGAAGTTCTAACAAGCAGTAATTTCCTATGAAAATAGTGAAAGGAAACACATTCAAATTTTGCTTTATCTCCTTAAATATAGGTCATCTTTCTAATGTTATGTAACCCCATTTGAAAACCTCAGTGACAAGCTCCATAAAACCAGGCACAATGTCAACCTAGCAGAATAAACATGTGAGTCAGAAAAACAGTCATAGTCTTACACTGCAACATTCGAAAATAAAGCTCATAAGCAGCAATTTACATTTTCCAAAAAATACTGGCATGCTTTAATTTCATTCTGCTTTGAATTAGCATTGGAATGAAAGTCTTTAAAACGCATTCTAATATAAATTAGTTGTATCTAATGCTGGGACTTTACAGCTCAATAACACTGAAAAACTACCGAACTTCATACATAGGCTATACCTGTGATATCCAATATATACTGCATAAAATTACTAGTATATTAATGACAAATACTTCTGAATAAAAACCTACAAAAAAGGGATCAAGATTGAATAAAAATATTTAAATATTTCAATAATATCAAAATGAAACAAGTTCAAAGCATCTATTTGGACATTTTATGCAACCTCATAACTAGTTTCAGTTTAATAAAACTGTATTTTCTGAAGATTAGGCTTAAGCTGAGCCAGCATGGAAAGCCAACTTAATCTTCAAAACTTGATCTTTGAAAACTGCCTGCTACCTTCCATCAGACACTGTCTAAGGAAGCATGGTCCCAATATCCATTCCGGGGCACAGTGGCAATTGGAGAACATCAGTATTTTATAACAAGGATGGAAAAGGAACATCTGGAACTGAATTCCAGGAATATCTGCAATCCAAATACACCGTTGCATTCAAACAATATATTGATGAGGCACTCTACAACGAGTTCAGAGAAGTAGGACATGAGAGACTACTCAACATCAGAGGTGGTTGAAGTGCTATTTGAAAGTAACCAGTAGTACTGGATTAATAGAATTGCTACTGACACTGACTTTCCAAATGAAATCAGTGTATTAAATTACTATTCAGATAATCCAAATATTTTTAAATTACTATTTATTAGAAATGAGTAAGATATCAGCACAGGGACACTTACGATCATTAAAAGAATTGCTGTGTAACAGAGACAACAAAAGGATCTGCTAAAGCAATGTGAAACAGCTGCAATGCTGTGGAAGACAGCAGTGGGATTTGACAAGAAAAAAAAGGAAAAAATCTTACTTTTTCTACTGTCTTTCAAAGCTGATGTATTTGCATAATTGAAAAAATGTGTCTACATGTGAGTCAAAGAATAGAAATTAAAGTAACTGTCAAACAAGAGTGGAATGAAGAACAAAGGGAAGGTAGGAGGATGCAGAAGAAAAGAAATATTAACACTGTAGAAAGCTGCAGAGAATGACAAAGCCTCAAAACAGCCACTGTGAAGAAAAAAGAAAGCTCTTCAAAGTGATGAAAAATCATAACAAAGACCAAATTTTACAGCAGAAAAATCACACACCACATACTGAGAGCGTTAACTCAAGTAATCAGTGTATACCCAAACAGATGTACAAGAAGTTACAATGAATCAAACATTCCTTGTTTCCAGAAAAGGCCGAAAATGCTGTTTCATTGCCATCAAATGCTGTACTCCTTACAAACAAATGGGGCTGCTTTTCCTTCTGTTTGTAATCAACTACCACCGCAGTTCCCATGGTTATACAAATCACATATGAGTATGAATGATAGATGGATGGATACAGATTAACACAAGTTGACAGGATGACTCATGTTCTGAATCCGTAACGCTGTATTGTTTCTCTGAATGTAGTTTAATCACAGGATTTTTTAAACATGAAGAAAAAGAAATTCTAAAGAAAAAAAATTCATTATGTAGTTTTTAATAATATCCTTATTTGTTTCCTCACTGCCATTTACCACAGGACCCTACAGAGATAAAGGAAGCAATGGAAAAAAAAATAATGAAAAACTGTTGAAAAAATAAGGACATTATTAAATACAAAAGAATGGATTTTCCTTACTATTTCTTTGTTCATGTTTACAGGGTCCTGTAATAAATAGCAGTGAAGAATGAAGGGCCTTTAAATGCACGCAGACAGAAGCAACATTGGGAAGCATAGCTAAACTTGCTGTGTGACCTTAACTATTAAGCACCGTAGTTTCCCATCTAGTATAACAGTCTCTGTCAATCAGTTCACCCTCTGTGCAACTGTACATAATCATTATATTTTTGAAGTTGTGTGACACCTTTTTCATCTAACAATTATTTCTTATAGGTTACTAACAGAATGCATCTCCAATGCTTAGGGCATTAACAGCCAATTGACTTCCCTTGTCAGAAAAAGTGACTCATCATTTCCTATTCCTACTTTGCAACAGCATCTGGCTTAATGCACCACACATCTCAAACCAGTAGATTACAGTAACAACAGTATAGTCAAACACATATATACATAAGTGTTTATTCCTAACATTGGCATAGGATTATCACCTCTTTTCCTTTCAGCATAATTTACTGTGCTCATCACACAAATCCATACCAACTCTGGGCAGCACCAGGACAAACACTACCTTCTAATACTCATTTTGTTACTTTCTCAGACACCTCAATTTGTTTAGACTGATTATTAAATAATGGAAAGGTTTATCTGTAAAAAAATTAAGGGGTTTACAGAATAGAAGAATTACAATGAAGACTACTTGTAAGATAATGTCCCCCAATCTTCAGTACTAATGGGCTACTAACATTGGTCCCACTCCAAATAATCTTGCAGATCTTTGTAACATCATGACCATGTTGACTACAAATGAATTCTTCATACTTACAAATTAGGATTGCAGCTCAAACTAGCATCAACACTTTGGCAAGGGAATTTTCTTGAGTAAAGGGAATTAGGCTAGACCCACTCAGGGTGTTCACCTTCATGGCACCAAAAGGAAGGTCCAGATGACTGCCGTGCATTAGGTGCCTGATTTTACACGGGTTAAGTGGGATAAACTCATCCTAAAACCTGCACATATAAGCACTAACTTCCATGTGTGGCTACCAACATCATTGCTTTCCTTCGACATGTTGCTAGAGTTTCTTATTAAATTGCCTAAAATAATTCTTTTTTTCAGGCATTGTTTTGCCCCCAGTTGTCACGCTCCATTCAGACCAACTCTTACACCAGTGACCCTCATTAAATTCAGTAACAGATTTATTATTGACTCAAATGGGAGCAGAGTTAGACTTATACATCACAGATACTATTTTCATCCTTTAATACTTCTTTAAAAAATACAGAGAAATAAATGGATTCTTCCTTTTCAGACAATGAAAATACATGGTTTTAATTCCTGTTTCAAGTTTGGGCCTGTGAACATAAAGCACCATCTTCAGAGCTCTGCATGAAATCAGGGTGCTGCTGCATTTCTTGCTATCCTGGCTGACAGCGAGATTAACTTTACTTCTGAAACAGTAGGAGGCTGATGCACTCAGAAGGAAACAAAGAGGGACAGCACATTTGTTTCCAGGACAAAATACAAGATTTTTTTACCCTGGACTTCTGAAGAGCAGCTTTTCAACTTTGCTTTTTCAGCAAAGAAAAAAAAGCATCTTCTAGAGACCACAGGATATTTCATTTCCCATTTTTAATAGTTAACATACAATATCAGCACATAAAGGCAAGTGACCACAGTGATTAAGTTGTTCTTATCAAAGGACAAACTCAACTTTCACATCCTTCTCATAATCCAGATACCGAAGGTCCAGACTTCCACAACATGCTTGACTCGTTCATCTTAAATTCACTAAGGCCACAGAAGGCATTTTATCTGGCACTCTCTGCTCCCTGCCCTGTAAACACCTGATTTTTTTTTATGGCCATGTGTGGAGATGAACCTTTCTTTCTGAAAGACAATGCACAATAAAAATTGGTCACTAAGGTCTTATCACTTTGTTAAGGAAACTACAAATAGTCACTTAAATATTCACAGTAAAGCCACTTAAGTGTTTACAACATGCCTGTTTCACATATATAAATTCAGCCTCAGGTGAGCATCCATCTGCATATAAACATTGTCTGCACAAGTATGTTTTTTTGCTTGATACTCTACAAATCTGTATTTTAGAAATTTATTATAGAATCTACTGCCTACTAGTGAACAGTGATCTGGAACCAAGTTATTTTTGCAGTCTGTAGTAACAATTGTTGACCTATGGCACCACAGACTTATTTCAGTAGCTATGAGGAAAAAACTTACTCAAAATTTGAGAAAGGCATTGCAGTTCGATAAGTAATTAGCATTCTATTGTGCATGTGAAACTGCACATCATTTGGCCCAACTCGAATATTCACACTGATGGAAATCATGGGTAGTGGTACCAAAGCCAGCAGAACTGCACTAATTTAAAGCCTATGTAAGTAAAAGAATAAGACCCAACATCTGAAACATGCACTGACCCATTTGTGTATGCTCAGGAGCTCACTTCCTTATCTTGTGACTGTCCCAGGAGGCCCCTTTTGCAATGTTCAACCTTGCAAGCAGAGAAACTTCTTTACTTAAAGAACTTAATGGTAAACTAATAAATAATAAAATCTAATAGAATAATACTCTGGAGCAAAAACTGCTGAGCCTTCAAAACTCTCCTTTTTTGTCTGCACTAAAGGCTTTCATTTGCTTCCCCTCTGTGCATCCCTAAAAAAGAATAAATGGCAGTAAAATGAGGAATAGCTGTTTCCTGAGTTTCAGGTACATTCAGTGGTCCATTACAAGGGGAGTGCTCCCCACCACTGATCTCAACACCCCCAAGGACTCTTTCTCATCAGGTTCCTCTGACATGGCATACAGCAACAACATCAGATGACAACTCCTGTAGCCTTGAGCCTGCAGAATTTTGCTCGTTCCCAATTTTCACATCAGCAGCAGTCAGAGTACTTAAGCAACACCATTCATTATCATGTCTTTGCACACTTGTTATGCTCTGACCCAAAACCATTCCCATGTGAGGCCAAATGAAGCATTAAGTTCTCTCTCTTGCTACAGTTTGCAAAAGTCGTAGTCCCATTCGTAAAGCAAATAAATTTTATATCTAATAGCCAGGCAGGATTCTGCCCCTACTACTCTGACTACAAGCTTGTTCCAGGACCTAATTTCTCTGATTGTTAGAAACATTCATCCAGTTTTCTATATAAACAGATTAATGAATACATTATTCATACCCATTTGTTCTTCTGAAGTCCTGCTCTTGTTTTGACTGATTCCTTCTGCTGCAAGAGTATATTTAATTTAGTAAGAGATGGGATTTTGCTTCCTGTTTGCTGAGCATGTTTCAGTTAAACACCAGGAATCCTCTGAGGATCTGTAGGACTCCCATATTTACTGCTTGCAATGTCTGCAGTTCTGTGAAATGTCCGAATTTCAGTAGCATGAAGCAATATGCTCTGCCAATGCCAGTCTTGGGAATGACATGGCAATTGCAGTTTCTAAACCAGCCTAAGGTTTTTCTCCATTATATCTACTTATATAACAAGTCATATCTTATACTAAACTACTATCTTCAGCTATTAAATTTCTGCCACATCAGACAATCACAAAACTGTACTGAGTTAAATGCAGTTTATGCAAATTTGCTGTGATTTTGTTCATCATATCAGCCCTTTGCATCTGAGCACTGTTAGGCAACTTCATTGACACAGACCTCAGTGCATTAAAGAAAAATAACTCATATTTCACATTAATGGATAGCAAATAGGAGTTTTCCCACAGCCAGAAATACACTTTTTTCCTTATTAAATCACAACTGATATTTTCTCGGCACATTGACAATTTTCAGTGAACAACAGCATTTATAAAACAGGAACAATTAAGAATAAGGACAAATAAAGCAGAGAAAAAACAGAATTAAAATCCTTTCCTGCTTTCTATTTCAAAGGATAACCTAGAGACATCAATCAAATATCATTATACATCTGTACTCTTTATCTGAGCAAGACTCTCACTTAAATCAACAAAAGACTTTTCAGCACAGCATGTGTACAGCTTTATGTTTTCAAGCAGCAAAACAGAAGTCTTGAAAATTGAATTGGTTGCTCTGTACTGAAGATTATGCTTGAAAAAGTTACCTAAATACATAATTGCATCACTATTATGCTACTGATATTCACATGTCCAGTACATCAGGTAGAAGATCATCCACAATCACGGCCTCCTTTCCAGCTCTGCCCAAGGCCACTGCGACCAGTGGCATTTCCAAGGTGGCCCTTTCACCACCCAGCCCGGAGCAAGCGGAGCCTCAGCAACATTATGGAGAAAGGAACAACCTCCACTTCTAAAAAATCCTCATGTTTTCAACAAAGGACAGGAATTACTTTTTTTTACATTCCAAGAAAGGCTGTATAGATTGAATTTATCTTTTCACTTCCATGATACAAGACTTTCATATCCTGTTAGTAATATTTGCAGCACATTAGCAATTCCACTGAATTTTGCGCACTTGTTATTAGATTTAGGGCTGAACTCATCCAAAACCACTTACAATAAATTACTTTTTTGTTTTATCTAGCAATTTCAGTGTTTCTATATAAGTATATATCTATTTATGTTACAGATTTTACAAATAATTTATAACAGCAAAATTCTGACATTAATATAACAGTGCAGATATATATAGATTTCCACAGGTTATAATTTTGTGTAAATCAGACAAAGTCTACAGAGGAGAAACAGTGCTATTTCCTACCATGGGTAGCACAGAATGTTAAAATGTGAAGGTGATTTTTCATTATCATTTCAATAGACCACTGCTGGTAGGTAAAAAAAAAAAAACAAACAACACAACAACCACCACAACAAACAAAAAAACCCCACAACCACCACAAAACAGCAACTCTCGAGCTGGGGTGGGCACTAAGGCACTACTAAGTCCTGCCAGGGCCCCAGTTATGGGTCTTGAGGTAGAGAAAACGAAACAGCTGAAGAGTGGAGAAAAGAGCAGGAGGGCATCAGTTCAGGAAGAGAAAGACTGAGAGGAAGCTCCTTTTGTTCAAACAAGAGGAAGAAACAAGACAAGAAGATGAAATAAAGAGAAAAAATAACAAAGATGAGAGAGAAAAAAGCATGAAGAAATGAAATGAAAAAAAGACATGGGAGGCAATAAAGAAATAAAAAATATAACATACTAAAGAACAGGGGAAAAAATAGGTAAAAGTGCAATTAAAAAAAAATATTTTATTATACTTCTGACAAACACTTTATAACGCTGTAATTTTGGAGGTAATTAGACTTAAGTCTAACATCCACTAACCCAACACTCCAGGTGTCTGTAGAGCTGATACAGGAACTAAAAATATGAACTTAAATGAAATAGCTGTTTTGGTGAACTATGCTGGCATGAGTACTAATATCTTACGACAAAGAAATAATACAGGAATAGATCACCACTCTAGTTAGTCTAACCTGAATATCTACTCCATATTTAAAGCAGTCTGTTGATCCATCTTTCATCATTTCTATTAAAAGCTTATCCGTAAAGGAAGGCTGACAATAAACACATTTGCTCAAACATCTGTTTTCAAGTGAAAGAGTTAAGTTATACAGACTCTTTTAGGACAGAGCTTTTGTTGCAACTTACACACTATTTTGTGTTTATTACCATAGCAATATCAGGACATGCCACAAATCAGACTAATTCTGAAAAAGCAAGCTCTTTTCCACTTCCCAAGTGAGTTAGTAACACATAAATGAAGTAACACCAAATACTTGGGGATGAGGACCAAGACCTTTACATGAGCCCACACTAGCCACAGAAGACAACTCGAGGCCAGCCCAGTAGTTTTGGTCATTACAGACTCCAATAATTGTTGTAAACAAATTTGTAAGGAATATTGAAACACAGAACTAATACAGACATATGTACCCAGCATTTCATGTGCCCCATCTCACCATTCATCTGCACAAAGTCATTCTTCAAGTGAGCAGCTGATGTTTTTTAAACATAAGCAACTTTGTTCATTTGATCTGTTATTCATTGTTCCTGATCTTGGATTTATCCATAGAAATACTGAGCCTAAAAATTTTCATAGGTGGTATTTGATGAGCTGTGAGGCTCATATGAAATGTGTTCTGTGCATGTGTTATAAACCTGCTTTTTAAAAGCTTGCTGCTGAAAAATGAAACTGAAGTAATAATGTGCAAGTTAGGTGACTAGTCACACATCATGAAAATTCAAAATTAGCAGCTCCCAAACAACCTAATCATGGAAAT
Source organism: Nesoenas mayeri (assembly GCF_963082525.1). Taxonomy (NCBI): domain Eukaryota; kingdom Metazoa; phylum Chordata; class Aves; order Columbiformes; family Columbidae; genus Nesoenas; species Nesoenas mayeri. The sequence goes on along the minus strand of NC_137554.1, from coordinate 14,377,989 downwards.
GTATTGGCTGAGCTGTCTGTCAAGTGCCTATAAATTACAAAGAGATCCTTAGAAATCAATAGCCATTTTAAAACAAAAATATTTAAACTAAATTGATATTATAACTATTCTGAGCAGATCAACTATTTCTAACAGTAAGAATACAAATCAACATATGCAAAGTCTATCAAAAATCTGACCTCACTCACTTCTGAATCCAGAACCATGCTCTCTCACACATTTGCTTTAGTCAAATGGAAGGTTTACTGCAGCAGCCAAAGCACACTCCTAGCTTCATTAGGAATAAGGGAATGACAAATATGAGAGCTGAAAATCTGTAAACCATGACTCTGGCTCTCCCAAGAGAAATCTTCTGCAACAGAGAAACTGAACAGGGGAGTAGGAGGTGGCACCCCAGAGAAAAGGCTTTCTTTTCAAAACAGTACCTTAAACACTTTCCATTATTTAGGCTGATAAATCTCTGGTTTGTAATCTTCTTAATATCTTTAGAAATAGATTATTACATTCCATATTTATTGCAGAAACTACGTACACAGTTCACAAGCTACAAGAGTAAAATCTTAAATATGCAAATTTTGAAGATCCAGCCCAGTTGCACTGCATGTGTGGTACATAAAAATATTCTGCAGAGCCATGGTCACTTAATCCAATTCTCCCATTTGTCCAGGAAGAATTTTGGCACAGCTGTTCTTGGCAATGTCAAGAAAGGAAGAATGGCTACAGCTTGTTATTCACAATACAGCTAACTATTTCCTCACATATAGAAAAGAGCCTTTTGACAGAAATGTATTACTCTAAGTTAGCAAGCATAACTTCGAATCCAGTTCCCCAGGATTCACTGCATCAGGAACAAGGCAGCATACAGCTTTACACTTGTATTTGTTCTTGAAAGGTAAGAATAGGAAAGAATAAGGAAGGGCCAACCACCCAGATGGAGGGCTGGCATTTCAAGAACCCCAAATGACCATCACCTTTACAGCGTACTCATTGCTAAGACTTTTTTCTCTCCTGCACAAGGATTATAAAGTAATGGTAGGGTGTTGGTTTTGGAGTGGCTTTTTGGTTGGTTGGTTGGTTGTGGTTTTTTGCTTAGCTGTTTTTTTGACCCTTCTTTCAGGAACCTCAGTACGAGTAACTGCCTGGTTTGCTAGAGAACACTTTCCATTCCTGACTGTGCCCAGCTATTTTATCACAAGGAAACACCTTTTCAGCTTTTTTGTCATTGTAGGAAAAAAATAATGAAACCAATAAGATCAATTTAAGCTCAGTTTGGTTCTACCACAAAAATGCGCTGCCTCCTTTGATATCATCTATTCTGCTATAACATTTCTTATTGCTGCTTCCAAATGTCACCTTTTCCGTATGTATCTTTGTTTCAGAAACTTTTTCTTTAGGTTCAATAAGTTATTTACATGCTTTACTAGCATCATCCAAAAACTTCATATACAGTTCAATGCACATCAAATCAAATGAAAGCAACAAACTCCAGGTAGCTCATCATTTCTGCTGTTGCAGGTGAACAGACTGCAACTGCATCACATAAAGAGCTGCACTGGACAGAGTAGGACCAGCTGAGGGTTAAGCACATCCCGCTGGATGTGGCAGACTCAACAGTTACACTTCTTGGAACATTCTTAATAAAGAAGTTAGAAAGATTACTTTGCTCTGATTTTTTTTTTTTTTTTGAGAAGTCATTTCTACTTGCCTTTTTTCTTGAATATGGCATTTTTCTCCTCATCTCTTTCAAGCTGTTATCTTCAGTAATTTGTCCATTCCCACATAAAAGGCAAGAGGACCTCAATTTGCCTCTACCCTGTCCCAGGAGAGATCACCCACGCAGGAGGAGCATGCCCACCACATGACCCAACACCACAGCATGTTCATCCTACACAACTCAAAGCTAAATGTTCTTTGCTTCCCCGTTTGCTTTTTTCAAACTGCTCACACTTGAGCAGTTCCATAAAAATCTATGTTTACAGATATCAGAAGCACACAGTTTTCAGTCAAAGCTAGAACACGAGCACAGGGCTTCAACAAACTTTGTTCCAAAATTCCATTTTCTAAGTACCACAGACAGCGTTTGTTGTCCCCAAAGAATTCAGTTTTATTTTTAAAAGTGTATTCAGCTATCCACCTTTCTCAGAAGGGAATCTTCCATCTGACAAATGGTCTTACAAAAAACCTGACATCTCATTTTCTTCCACTGTATTTGCAGGTAGCTACTGCAGTAAAAGCACGAAAAAAAACCCACCAGCCACACACACAAATCCCTGTTCCTAAAACCAAATATTTTGGTGCTTGCGAACTTTACCTGGACATTGTTACAAAGCAGAAGTAATCAAGAGAGCTCTGCTTGAGAAAAAGAAAATGGCTTTAGAAAATAAAATTTAAACTCTTTCCCTTACTGAGAAGAGAAAGCCAAAGGTTGTGGGGAGTGAGAAACAAGCACAACCACAGTAAATTACAGGAGAAAAGCTGAGAAGAGATGATCTGCAAGAATTGATCACGTGATTTACAAGTGACTCTAGAAGCTTCATCCTTTGACTATAAGATCTATTATCTTGCCTCTTCTTGAGAGTGAGCATTCACACCTGGTGACCTCCCTTTTTTATATTTCTAGTATGTTGCTTTTCAATTCAGAGCCTCTCCTGATGTTTGTCTCTCCTGCCACCTTCTTTTCCAAACACAATGTTTCTTATATTTTAATTCTGGTTTCTTTTCAGATTCTCAAGCATTCTTCAACATAATTGATTTCTGACAATTAATCCTCTAGGGATCAACTAATGCAATCAATGTGCTATTACTTATTAATTTCTTGCTTTAGGCCTTACCTCTTGAGAGAAAGAATTTAAAAAACTTCTTTCTTAGTAAATGGATTGGATGACATATTAAAAGTAAAAAGAAGTGGAGACCGATGTTGCATGTTGCTGCTATATGTTGTCCAAAAGATAATTGTTCACAAAAACTCCCCTGGGACTCCAGTACCCTGAAGCTCTAGATAAGTGTCAGACTTAAAGTTTCTCATTTCCATGCCTTAGTCTCAATTATCTGTAGAACATAACATTTTCCTCCACACCCTTAAACTTGTTATTGGTGAGAGATAGAATACTTATATTCCCTAAGAGGAAGTTTATAGCTTGGTGGGGTTAAAGCAACTTGCCACCTACAGTGACTATCGCTCCTCAGGATGTCCCTGCCCCAGTAGCACACAGCAGAAGAGCACCACATTCATCTAAAGATGGTTTATTTTTCCCCAGCAGAACATGGCCTGCCTCACATCATAAAATACCTGATTATTTTGTGTTTCCCATACCACCACAGTATTTTAGTATGGGTATGCATTACATTTGTATACCTAAGCATTTTCCAATAGCATCACTACTACTGCAGATACTTTTTCAGGTAGGACAGTGATTTCTTACTGGTAAACCATTCTCCTCCTCATGAAGTTACTTGCCTGTATGTTATGTGCCAATCACACACACTTAGCATAAGCATCACTAGGACTGCTTCAGATCAGACACTGCAGAATCTGAGAATGCAATCAGTTGTTTTATTTCCTTTACAGTTTATTATTATTCAATTACTTCTAATTTTTTAACTCTTAAATCAGCTTGTATGGTAGAGGATACACCTTCAGAGATGTAGATTACTCAAAAAAGCTAAATAAAGAAGAGAAAAGGGAAAAAGTATATTAAATTCTCTCCCATCTGCAGTCACTTCTACATTATATCAGCACAGCTTTATGTGAAACAAAACTGGTTACTGAAGTCAGACAATACATAACTTGTAAAGGACATTATAGTCTGTCTTAATTAAAATGTTGAAGAAAGGATGTGATGCCCTTCTTAATACACTGCAAATTAACATAGTAGAGAATGAGCATATGTCTAGTTTTCATACCCATGGAAGATTTTTCTAAACAATTTACCCAGACAAGAATTGCAGTTTTCCTTTTATGTCATCTGTGGTTTAACTTCAGGATGCGCGACTTTGAGATCACTGCCAAATACATCTGGCTTCCACAGAATTTTCAATCAAATCAAATTTACATTATAAAGCAGCCTTTGTACAACATTCTAGGGCACTGAACAAATTCACTTTAAAAATAAATGCAATTGAATATTAATAAGTCAAGCCAAACAAATAATTTTGTTCTATAGTTAGAAATGTGCAGTTCTCATACAAATAAGGATTAGATTTCACAACCAAAGATCACACTAAACAAGAGTATGCAGGCCTCAGACACAGGTGAAATGAATGGCAAAGCAAAACAGGTGTCCTGGTGAAAAAATAATTTGGCTACAGCTCACGTAGAATGGGCACAAGCTTCTGAGCAGTCAATGCATCAGTGTCAATCTGGCTGTTGACCAGTACAGTTGGAAACCTTAATCCAAGATTTTCAGAGAGAGATGCCCAATTTAGAAAAGATTAATATTTTAAGATGGGATACAGGCTCATATTAACTGTTATCATGTTCAAGTTACCACTAAACACCATGCCATCATGTAATTAACATAATTCATGAGAAAAACAGATTTACTGATCTCAGGGCTCTGCCAGTCTGGAACCATAACTGTAGGTGTAAGGATTTGCACTGCTCAACACAAATGCAAATATCTGCTCACTTCTATGACTCCAACTAATTCATATGCATAGATCTTAACTTTCTTCACAGCTGAAAAATAAACATACAGTTATGTGTGTGTGTATATACATGCATACATAAGCACACAAAGTTTTGTATTTGGAAAGACTCTGAAATATTAAGAATTTCTATTATTAGTCATCCCTAGGAACATCAGCTGTTACAAAGTTTACTGGACGAGTCATGAATACGAAACTTAATTATTCAAATAAGAGTAGAGACAAACGTAACCAATCATACCTGCAACTTACTATTTCTGCATGCAGAATTATCACTTCTGATACACACACCTGAGTAACTCTGTCAACTCCGAAGGTGCTATTCATAGGCTTAACACAAAGTAGGTCTTGAAGAATGTAGTCTTACATCATTTCAGTTATTTCTCTATTTAATACTATAATTAAGAGATAATGAGAAGAATATAGACTGGGTGTAAGATCACCCAGTGAATTCAATCATATATAGCATTTATAAGCCACCCTTACTTACCATCTCCTGAGATGGCTTATGATTTGAAATAATTGACAGAGTTGATTTTTTTCCATTTCTCTGTGCAGATATTCTCCTTTATTATTTTTACTATATCATCTAAGCAATGCTCATCACTAACGAATCAAAATCTCAGCACTAATGAATACCTACATTAGTATTCAAAATCTATACACTAGAAAACTGAGTATTAAGCTTCTAAAGACTAACATCAAAAGAAGACAAACTTTCTCTATACTTTTGGTTAACTTACAAATGTCAGTTTGCTGCCTGAGCAGTGCTGTGGGTATGAAGAAAGCCCAGTGTTGCTGAACAGAACTTTTAAGGAAACTTTGCTTCCCAGCTTGCTGCAGAGTGTAACTTCGTGCTCTTTGAGTCTTAACAGCAAAATAAACTCAGTGTTCACACAAGCACCCCAAGGAACTTCAGAGACAAACAGAAAGTGTGTATCATGCATACTGGCATTCTGCTTTTTACTCTTTTCCTCCTGTTTTTTCCCCTCATGACTGAGAACATATATTAACTTCACAGTATTAATTCAGTCAGGGAAGAATGTAAAAAAAGCATCCCTCTCTGGTGAGAAAGACCTTAGAGACAGCTGTGCAGTCTCTGGGGACCAGAAACTCAACACAGCAGGGAACACCGCAGAATCTAATAAAAATCCCCTGGCTGTGCTCCCCTCAGCCATTTCCTCTTAGTTAAATGCTACTGAAAATATTTAAAAACAACAAGCAATGCAGGCAATGTGCACATCCATTTGCACAGGCACAATTCCAAGCAATTATGATGCCACACAATTCAGTGCATGCATTTTTAACTACAATTTTTTTTCCTTCCACTATTCTAACTCATACCACAGGAAGAGATACAGACAACCCATTCTGTGGGGTAACATCTCAAAAGACAGGTACAATCCAGGGATCTCTACTAGAAGCTGGGGGAAAAAATAGTCCTATCCAACCAGCAGAGGTTACGGATTAGCTGTCTACAAACTAGTCTCCTTTCAGAAAAAAGAGGAGGCGAACCAGTAGTTCTTTACAGATGCTTCCAAACTTTTCCCACCCAGCACCCAAGACAAACTTGCCAAACCAGCAGGTTTGATATTCAAACCCCAATGTAGCAAAGCCTAACACATTCCACTGCCAAAGCAAATCTTCTCGGCACTGCAGCGGAGACACCACAGCCTCACACACCATTTCAGTAACATTTTCTCCATACTTTGCCCACTCTTCACTTCTGTCTGCACCTCCTTCAATTCTGCATGTATGGCTGTTGTTTTTTTTAAAACCCTTACCACTTATCCTGATGTCAGTCAGAGCTTTAGTACAAACTTTCCTCTCAAGAGAGAAATTAATCACAAAGGAAAACAAAAGCTAATTTATATCACCTTCACCTTTTCTCCTTCACCAGTATGTTTACGGGGCTTGAACTTTACCAAATAAATTTAAGTGTGTTTGTTTTGTAGGTTCATTCAAGATTTTACATGTAAGTGCATTGGTTCCTAACACATGGAAAGGCCCTCATCCAAATGGAGCTATAGTCCGCACAAAACACTCTCATTAACTGCAATGAGCTTTGAATTAGGCTTAGAGACATCACTGCTGAATAAAGGCCCACCAAGCATGAAACATGGAAATAAACAGCACCTATTATTGGTCATCTTGTGAATTGTATGGCTTTCTACTTCTAAATACATACATTTTGCTACCTATTATTTCTATGCATTTGGTTCTCAGGTTAACACTGATAATATCCCAAGTCACTTTTACCATCTCTACAAATATCCTGTGACGTGGTTTATGTACTCAGTTGTCAGGAGAAGTCTAGCATCAAAAGAAACTACTGAAAGCACAACATACCACAGGCCAATCAGCATATTTCAGGTGCCATTAGGAAAAAACAAAAGAAGCTTCTAATAGATCAGTCTGTGAAGAGCAGACTGGACTGTGAGGTGCTAATTAAGTTCCTAAGTATTGCACACAAATTGCAACACAAGCATGAGATTGCTCATTTTCCATGAACCTGAAGTAGTGTTTCTCATGTTTTCCACCTGTGTTTAATTAACAATTCAACACTCGTGAGAGGCCTAAAAAGCCAGAAGCAATCAACAAGGGTATATGCATTTCCTTGCAGATAAAACTTAAACTCATGACAGCTGACTTCAGGGAAATTCATCACTACATAGAAAGAAAAGCTGCTGAGAAACAAGAATAAACAAAATTTTTACAATGGGAATCATATGGGATAAACAATTTGAATACTAAAAAAACTCCCAAGATAATGTATAACAACAATGCTGTAGAAATCAAAACAGAGACATCTGTGCCATGCAATGCTGGTGTTGGAGTCCTTGGAGAGGGATTTACAGTCCCAAATGTTCTAAGCCGTGATTTTAATCTATTTGCGCACACACACACATCATTACTGAAGTCCTAGGTTTTTGTGTACTGAACGTGCAATGCAGTTAAAAATCTTTATTTCCAGCTAGTACTTGAATAATTAAGGCTGTCATTCAGTTAATACTCATTTAAAGTTACAAAACTATTGCCAGCAAGAGCGATTTATCACAACATTTGCAAAGCTACTTGGCTGATTGTTTTTGGCACGGTTCTGCAGTTTGCATCATTCAGATACGTTAAAATGAAAAGACCCATTCACTAACCATTGCTCTATTGAAACAAAGGAGTATTTTGTTTTATTTTTCATAGTGCATTTCTTGGTTAACTCTGTGACATCTAGCACAGTTAGAATTATAGGGTTAGACCACAAACTTCTGGATCTCTATTAATATAGTGGAGCAGCACAAAGATTTCCAGAGGATACCTAATACTTACCTGTTTCACTTAACTCTGAAAGTTGTGGGCTGCCTGCTCATCTCAACTAAACTAATGATATAAACACAGCATGCATCTACCTAGAATCATAACCTATCTTTCCATCATTCTTTTAGAAAAGAAGCTCTGCATCTGAGTCTCTGAAAATTAAGTGTGATCTCCACATTCTTAAGATGGTTTAGTCAGGCAAAGGACACTTTGTGTCAGTCTCAATTTATGTCAAAACATGGGCTCAGCAAAACTTTCTGCTTTTGTTGTCAGTACAGAGATCCTTAGGACTTCTTAAGATTTTTCTGAAGATCTTACTTGGTCCACAGTCCTGTTTAAAGCATTCTTAGTGTACAAACAGGCAGATTTCATTAACAGGACATGCCTATCAGATATGAAGGCAAGTGACAATGCTAGGACATGAAGTACTGTTAAGCCATCAGCTATACTTCATAGCATTTTCTATTACCGCTTTCTTTCATACTCCCAGCCATCTCAAACATTCATGCAATTTTTTTGTGACTTTCACTTGAACACATATCTTTGGTTCTATCCACCAAGGTGATGAAAGTAATTTCTTGAACAAACGCAAGATCAAAACCCCTAAAGATTTAAAAATCCCAAAGTTTCAGCCACTCCCCATTATGCCAAATTTTCAAAGAATATGTAGCATTAACTGGTACTAGTTTAAGTTCACCTTCTCAAAGGCAACAGATTTCTCATATTGCAATTCACTATAAATTTCTGTGCTCTAACATGTGAAGGATCCCACAATTTTGCCCTGTCTCAGAGGCTGAACACTGTACACTGCCTCCATAGTCTGATCCCCTTTCATGTATAGCACTTCTTACCATGTAAATTCAAACTCTTCAATGTCTCCCAAGTAACAGTGCCAGCAAAAAGCCAGTCTGCTGATTTGAAAGGTATGGGACCACACTTCATTTTCACCACACTACAACTTCACTGACTGCATTAAGAGCAAAGAGACCTACCTTCTATTCTAAGAGAATATAAATAATTTTAATTATGTAACTGCTATTTGAAGGCTTTGAACTAAGAGAGATGATGATTAGCCTGTTTCCACTAGGCTCTTCCTTCTGTCCTTTGGAATGCAGTGATCTCAGCTACATGCAAATCAGAGATAAGTTCATCCACACACTTTGTGCTATTCTGGCTAATGTCTTTGGAGTTGTGGCCTCTTGGAGTGACCCTAACCAGAAACCCATTGTCCATCAAGGGGTGAGATGTTGACCTCTCAGTTAAGGCAGGTGAGCAGAAGCTTGTGCTGTGGGCACAGCTGCCCATCGGGCCTGTGCCACCCAGCCCGGGGCTGCAGCAACAGCTCAGCTCATGGCGGCACAGGAGCCCATGAGCTGCTCCCACTCAGCACCAGGGACTGCACCACCTGCATGGCCTTGCACTGACCTGAAACTGCACTAACAAGTTCATCTCAACATTGGTTTTGTTTGACAGTAGAAAAAATGAGTAGAATTGTTTTCCTTTCCGCCATTTTGAAAAATAATATTTCAACCAACTCAGGCAAAACTAACATAACTTGGAAATTTCAATATTGGGCATCCCTATTAAATATCTTGCCAGCCAATAGTAATATAAGAATTTTCACCAGAAGTATGAAAACACCTCATATTTCGCGTGCAGCTCACTGGTTAGGTAAGCTATGGAGCCTTAAGAGCATCTTCCCCAATCGTCGTTTTGAAAGAGTCATCAGATTTAGTTTTTTCGATAAAAGGAAAAGAGCCCAGCTACCTCTAAGTGCGCAGGAGCCCCTCTCAGTCACACTCTGCACACAGCACTGAGCCAGTTTCTGCTCTCCGTTCTGTTCGGTAACGGCTGGCTAACAATAAAATTTCTGCCGAAGAATGCAGTTTTAAATGGGGAATTTTATAAGAGAGCTGTTTGGAGGAAATATTAGTCATACAGCACCACTACAAATTTATTCTGTATGTGTTTCCACAAAAATGATAAAGCCCTCTTGAAGCTTTGAATTTGATTCCAGTATAATATTAAACTGTTTAAGATGGCACTGCATAATTCAAAAGTAAAAGTGATTGTGCTGTACAAAGGAAATTGTATAATAGGGGCTTAATGTATGAAAAGTCAGCATTATCTGGATCTTTCTAATCATAATTTCAGTTGTTAAAGCATCAGGGACTCCATCAGTATAGACACTATATTCTGATTCAATTACATTATGCATTAAGAAGTGGTGGTTTACAGCATCCATTAGACTTGTTATTACCCTTGTGCCATACTCAATTGACCAAAGGAAAAAAGCTCTCTCTTAAGAGAGGTAAAAACAAAAAAGCATATTCAGTGAAATGCATTGATAAGTACTTCCCAAGAGAAGTTTCAGTTCATTTCTTCCAGAGATGAGTATTCCTGCAAAATGCAAAGTAAACATCAAGCCTCATTACCCTTTCATATTGTTCAGACCCCACATATATAGGTGTAACATTGATTAATGGAAATAAATTACAACATTCTGTGACTCAGAATAAGTGACTCCAAAAGCTTAGCAACACTAATAACAACAACAAAAACCTTGAATAAAACAAATTTAGCAGGAAGCTAATCCAAGCCTTATCCATAATATTCAGCACCTCATTTTTCTGTTTATCTTGAACCTCAAAGCCACAAAAATAAAATATTGCCATTCTTAGCATTACAATTGATGGCAATAGCCATAAGAAGATAACTTTAGTCAGGACTGACGAGATACTATTTGCTGTTATTACTGAACATAAGATGCCAGTTTTGCAGTTCACCAGTTCAGCTGTCAATTGAACTCTGATCTACAATGCAGCACTTTTCCACTTCCAAACAGACCAAAATAAAAAAATAATGATAAAAAAATAAATAAAATAAAATGAAATAAAATGAAATAAAATGAAATAAAATGAAATAAAATGAAATAAAATGAAATAAAATGAAATAAAATGAAATAAAATACTCTGTTCTCTGACTCTGTATAGGATTTTTCAGGCATCTGCAATCTTTAACTACCAGAAACTGCTGTGCTAAAGCCACTCTACTTAGTATTCAGGGTGTTAGTCATCTCCAAATTAGATTTTAAACACTTATAGAGTAATTCAGCCACAAGGTTCTTTTTTTTAGGCAGGGTAGGTCATGACTGTTCATAACTATATTGCTAAATTAACACATTTATCAAATAATTGCATTGAGCAGGAAACTTTTCCACAATCTTCTAGGAATTCGGTATGCAAAATACTTCCCATTCAAAGATAAACAATATGTTCTTTTTTGTATGTCACTAACAAAGCAAAGCACATTTTAGGAATCAACTGAAATATTTAATTTGATAATTTCAAAAACTTGGAAATCTTGTTAATGAAGGGGGTAAAAATTGAATTTTATTAAGAATAACATTTTATTTGAAAACTGAACCATGAAATTAAAAAAAAAAACAAACCCACAACTAACTACTGACAAAAAGAACTCTCGCCGAAATAGCACTTTTTTTGCAGTTTTCTTTTTGCGTAATGAGATATTTTCAGCCAAAAATTTATCACTATTCTATAAACGTACAACAAACTTACTCACAATCCAGGCCAATGATATAAGGCCTTCTTACACTTTTGTGGCAGGTGTAGATGACTCAATTCCTTTACATTCCTATGCTCTAGAACAAAAATTTCTCACCAAAGTCATTCTTGTTTGTAAAACATGAACAATATTACTCCAGAGATAAACATATTCCAGAACCAGTTGCCTGCCATTCAAATACAGCCAACGCTTATACTATGTCTCTTAACGCTTCTCTCCCCCATTGTCTGCTCGTTTCACAGCTTTACGAGCCCCCCTGGTTCTGGCCATCTGCTTTCCTGCTGGAGTCAATCCCTCTCCAATGTGTTCTATAGCACGTGAGACTTCTCCAGTTGGCTCAGGAAAGAAAATGTCTGGCTGATCAATGCCGCCTGCTTGACAATACTGAACACTGTTTACAAACTGCAGCTAGCTTTAACCAACACACTTGTCCCCAGCTCCAAGAGATGATCATGAGTCATTTCAAGTCTGCAACGAAATCATTGTTGAGATAAACTGCACTAAGAGCAAGTGTGGGCCCCATTCCTACAGCAGAGCTCCACTCCAGTGGCATCCTCTGCCCACACCAGGTCCCCACCATAATCAACAGAGCTCTAAGCAAGTTTTTGGAGTAACTGGTGTGATGCTCACATCAAAAAAAGGACTTCAGTGAATAATTTCTCAGTACTGATACATAAGCTGAACCTCATATATATGCATCTTACTCTCTGCAGCTTATACCAAGACATACCATATAAACAGGGAGTAAAGCGAACTTTCTCTTTTAACGGCAGTGATACTATGCTGATTTACATTAAGCATCTGACTTCTTCCTTGTACAAATCCTCTATGAAACCTGGTAAGGCACTCTTTTTTATCTGGTGATAGAAAATATTCAAAAATATACCCAACATGGCCTTTCTGTGGGATTTTGTTTTCTGGTTTGGAGCGTTTGCTGTTGGCTTTTTTGTTTGGAGTGAGGTACAACTTTTTAAAAGTACTTTTTTCCATAAGATCTTTAAGAAAGCATTTCTTACTAGCAGTAATCACCAAACATTGGAGTATTTTAACAAAACATTGTAAGCAGTTTGCCACCAACCTTTTCTAGTCCCAGGATAATCTGCCTGACATCCAACAGCAGATGCCAACCCACTATTCTTACATGTTATTAGTTTCTGGCTACAATAAAAAAAGCCCAGTATCAAATTAGAGGCAAAATAAGATTTGAAACAGAATGCTGAAAATGACAAACCAGGTAAGCCATTTATTTCACCCCTTCAGATACTAAGAATATAAAATAATATTGCCCTGAACATGCCTGAAGATGGCACAGAGCCATTGGCTCAAGAAAGCGGCAATGGAGTATCAGGAACAAAGCATAAGGGACGTGAACTCACTGTAAGTGATCTCCTGCATCAACTGAGCAAGACCAGCACCAGGACTGGCAGCCTTGGACTCTTTTCTCCCCACATGATTCATTAGTTTTTAAATACTGTGGTCTGTGTCATGCAGGACAGAGTGGATAATGACCATGGTTTCCTGGAATCGGTGACTCCCAGGGTGCTGTGGTACCCTACAGCAGCAAATCAAATGCACACTCTTACTGCTTATTGCTCGTAATACTAATGGCATGTGCCAAAGCTGCAATGGGAATCATTGCTTTGCAGAACTGGAACATAGGAGTACACAACAGTTAATCTGACACTGCTACAAGTGCTCTTGCTCAGGTTATCTCAGCCATTGAAAGGAATACTCAACCAAAGTCAACAGCAAAATTAAAGTTCTCTTCTAATAAAAACGCAAATGAGAGGACTTGAAGTTCACATTGACTGCAATACCACATACACCTTTGGGCATATAGGCATGTCCCATGCAAAGTGACTGAAATAAGATGGGATCATTAGAATAGAAAGTATATAAACTTGCAGCTGCCTGTAACCTTTACATATTTTTTTTCTCCCATTGCCATGCCCTAACCATTTTTCATATTATCTCATGATGAGAACTGTGCCTATAGCGTTCCATTTATTAGACAAAGCTACAGCTTCAACGTTACAGCTTAAAAGAAACTGATCTGGTTCTCCAGTAACTGCCCTTTTTGTAGTAATGTCAAGCTGTAGGAGTGAATGAAAAATACTTCCTGATCTGATCCATAACATTAATTAGTTCTTTCAAATTCACTTGGGATTCAAGTAAATACACAAAACACAAGATAAGATCCCAGTCCTAGATTTCTTGTCCTGAGGAGAAGTCTTTACAATCTAAGGGCCAAACACACAACACCTGCTGAGGAAGCATGTGGTTTTTACAAAAAAATGAACACATGATTGATCAGACCAAAAAAACCCCACAAGAAACCCCACACACCAAACCAAACCAAGCAACACAAAAAAACTCCACCAAAAACAAACAAAAACCACCACACACAAAACACAACACATGCCACACAAGTGAAAACTGTAAGATAAGAAGAAAGTAGGCAGAATTGGATAAAAAACACCACAGTTTTGTTTTGCTTTTTAAGATGTAATGGAACTTGTGATTTCTTTCACTCACATTGTAGAATTGTGTTTATGCTAATCTTTCTTGGTAAGTTGCATCAATATTGTCTTCTAAAACCAGTTCCTCCAGACATTTGGGATGAAGGAGCCTGCCTTCCTCTCACTTCCAGCAGTATATTGATTTAAAATACCATGTCTCAGAACATGGTGATAAGGAATTCTTATTCTGACAGGAATTATACCACTTCATTATTCCACAGTACGGAGATTGTGCTGAGCTTTCCACAGGCAGATTTAGCTATTGTAATGCAGTAGAATTTATCTGCCTGTCTGGGAAACAGCATTGTTTAGCAGAGACCCAAGAGCCTATGAAGCTTTATGGCCCAGTTAACAAAGGTACATGTTTATGACCTTTGAAAGCTATCTTCCCAATTTATTCAAATGCTCGCTCAATCATTCTCCGATTCTTGTGGATGCCTTTGCATCACCTTTAACAGGAATTCAACTGGGTCCAGACACAAAAAAGTCTAGACAAGACTAGGAATCTCATGGTAAAACATTCGTCTAGCAAATGTTTGATGCAAAGTGAAGGAATTTAATTTTTTTTTTAATAATGCCAGTGAAAATTCAAAGGAAAAGTATTCTCTTTAATAAGAGAGATGCATTCTGTCATTGCAAAGAACTGCAGGAGATAAAATCCCTGATCAGCCTGCGTCACACTGTGGATTTTACCCTGGATTCCCTCCACAGACCAAGTGAATGTTCTTTTCAATATACCGTCATTATTGCAGGACACTTTTGTCCTGTTGAAGTCTTAAATTCTTTGTTTAATGCAGAGGCATGGTGGGATCACATTGGCATTAGAAGTTACTTCTACAAGGCTCATTTCTGATCAGTCACAATAAAAATATTACAGAATCACAGATTTACTGGAAATGAAGTCAAGAATCAGAGTTAAAATTCATTGCTAAAATCAAATGTGTTGTTTTATCTTACTTAAGGCAGCATAGAGAAACGAAGCTGATGTGGCAAAATCATCCACATCATTTTCAATAATATTCCACAGAGCCACATCCGCAGATAGGAATTTTCTTCTTTTATGCTTTACTTTCCAAACATACTATCACGCTAATGTATTAAAATAATAATTCTTATTTCCTAGACACTGTCACTAAATGTATGTAATCAATTATAGTTGCTGTTTCTATTACCAGTGATATTGCCATAAGTGGAAGATATTGGTAGCAAGAAGTTACCACAGCATTGTGCCTCTACGTGTCTGCACATTTGTGTGTCTTCTAGTGGGTCACTTATTTTTAGAGCAAACTCCTAGTGACCTGAGAACTGAAACACAAGACCAAGTTGTGCTCACAAAAACATCAGTTAACCACAGCCTGAGTGACATCTAAGAAAAACAGATGTTGTAACACTGGCCCTCAAAAAATACAGGCAGAAAATTACAACAGAGGCCTTGAAGCAGCAAGAACAGGATGATGACAGAGACCACAGAACAAATCCCTTAAGAATGATTTACAGTCACTATATGCATGTAATTTGGGGAACTGGGTAAAACCTGTTTCAGGAGGAACAAAGAACAAATATCCAACATATGTAAAACATAACATAGATAACAGATGTTGGATATAATGCCACATTATAAATCAAGGAAGGAAAAGCAGGTGAGCAGACTGTGTTAGCAATCATACAAAAATGACCTGAAGAAGATGCGAAACCATGGAGGAAGAAACCATCATAACATTTTGCTCAGCGAAGCATCCGGGATCCTGACAAATTGTAAAATCATCTCCTCTTCCTTTCAAGGAGAATTAGTTCATGAAACTCAGGAGCCAAGTTGTATGGGAATAAAAGGGTAATGCCAAAAATGAGGGGAGATGGCAGAAAGTTTGCACATATCTATTTATATTATCTTTGCAAATGAGCTGTAGCAACTAGATAATTTGGATATTAAGTGTTAGTATAGTGACTGGCCTAATAATTCTGTGATTAAATAGTTAACATTGTACTCAATAAATTCTTGGATTCAAGTACATTTCTTCGGTCTGCAAAAAATGTAGAGTGAATTTGACTGACATCCTGCCTTTGAAGACCGACTGTTAAATCAGGGCTTTATTATCACATTACCATGGTCATATTCTTACTTAGAACTTAACTTCGTTAGGATTGATTTTGCTCAGTAATGAAGTGCAAACAACTGAAGCATTCCACCTTGGCAAAAGCTGTATGCCTATTTTTCTTTCTCGCAGACAAGACCATTTCTACTTTTCTGGATGACAAAGTAGCTTCTCCTCACCCCATCCGTTGTTACAATACACACACAAATGCAACTACTTTATAGCCAGCTTCTCAGAACAAAATTTTTCCTGACCATTTTATGTCAAATGAAAACATCTCTTTATGATCAACATGCAAATTAACACACATTTTCAAGTCTAAAATGTTTAAAGGACAGGAAAGCTATTTTTGCACCTCCTGTTACAAACATAATCAAGAAATGCCATGTTCCTCCCATGCGGTATTCCAATTACATTTCTCTGCTGCCTCTGAGAAGAAACAAATACAGAATTAACATTTCAGCTAAGTTACTCTATTTTTTATGCTAGACAACACTTTGTCACTTTTTATTTGTTCTGGAGCAACTCAGCTGAGCTGTTGCAACAGAGATTCCAAGAATACAAAGAAGGAATTAAAGACAATGTCTATACTGCTTTAAGCTCTCGCCACTATAAGCTAACCTAAGAATGATATATCTCCTCTCTAAAAGAGTATTTTGAACAGAATTGAGCCCAAGCTGATCCAGACTGAAAATAAACCATACGGAAGGACTGACTCAGAGAGCAGGGGGAGGAAGGAGAATTTTGGGGAGAGACAGAAGAAGAGGGGGGGGGGGGAAAGAAAGGGAGGGGTGGGGGGGTGGGGGGATCATTATTTTCCTCCTCCTATATTTGCTACCATTTTTAATTGCTCTGTCCACAAAAAAATTCCACATCTATTTCACATCTTGTGTCTTTTTTTAATTTATAGTATATAATGCAAAAAATTAGGTCATATAAAACCAGCTATAAGCATCCTATGTCCCTTCCTAAGCCACTTGTGCTGTACAATACACTGAATTCATGCACCAGCAGTTCAGGGATACAAGCTCTTTTGTGGCTTATCACTTAATTGGCAATTATAATCCTATAATTAACTACAGAAAAAAAGCCTCTGGCAAAAAGCAGCTGGGCAATTCAAATATGAGATATAAAATAACTCCCCAAACAAGTCAACAGACAGCTTATCTGCAAATACATAAACAAACCCCACTAGAGAGTTAGCACTGTCAATCACTCAGGCCTCCAGCCATCAAGGGGCCACATCAGCTCCAAAGTGGCAGGAAATGGTTGCAGAGCAGCCAAGAATCTGATACAGGACAGGACTGCCCACCATTCCTCAAAAACATGGAGAAGGCTGAAAAATCTCAACTCACCTTGTTGCTGTAAACACCCTGATATAATCTTTTAGTTGACAACCACTTATAGAAGTGGTGGGGCAAAAATGAGCTCATGGAAGTGTCACTCACCTTAAGATGTCAGCAAGCCAAAAAAGCCAAGCCTGACTGGCATCTGTCCTGTTACACTCGACTAAATTCTTCACATCATAGGAACACATGCATCTGCAGCCAACCTGTTCTTTTGAAGAGAACAGCAGATGGGCAAAACCAGAGAGTGACAAAAAAGAAAAATCTAATGAGATTCACCTTGTCTTCCTCTTCTGATATTTAACACTTCTTCACACCATCTCCTTACCTTCTGAACTCACCACTGAATTACTTCTTTAGCTGGATGACAGCATAGTGGATCTTGCCATGTGCTACAGATTTCTTCACACAACATAACTGAGCCCAACCAGACTCTTACCAGGCTATTCAAAAAGCATTTAACATGAGATTGCTTAAGTAATGTAATTCTTTCTTAGGTGTTCATTTTGCAATATTTGTAATTGTACCCCCTGAACAGCTAATTCAGCAGTGCCTCAGAGAGGCTCCAGCTCCTGCACCTCGCTCCAGAGAGGCACCAACACAAACTGATTCCCATCTTCTTAGAAGATAATTTAAGTAAAGCAGAAAGCTCCTTGTGTAAAGAGCAGTTTGTGTTATTTGTGACCTCAAGTATTTAACTTCTTAATTTTCAAATGAAGGACTATGTACAAACAAACAACTCAAAGAATAATATATACAATTGTGAAACAGCAATAAAGAAAAAATGGTACAAAGACTTTGCTTATGAGGTTTTAAAAAACAAATAAATAACACTACCACACACACACATTTCTACTCTGCATTCATAATATTAAACAAGAAAGGTCCAAGTTCCAGCTCAGCAAACACATACTATGGGTCTTATAAAGTTTATTACTTTTCTGTTTTCTCAATTAAACAGAAAATAATACATTTTTAGTTCAGTTATAAGAGTATGTGGTCATACATCAATCACCACTGAAAGAACCTTTGCTGCAGCCATTTCCAAGAAAAAGAAGATAAATGAGGAGAGGACACATGGTGGTATCAAAGGTCTACTTCTCCCTCCGCTGACCTAAGTCAGTTTGCATGTGGAGTACAGACCTGCTCAGGGAGCAAGTCAGGCTGTCCAGCAGCATGAGCTCGGAGCCCATGCCCTCACATTTTGACATTATTGTTTGATGTATAACTAATTTGTCACTGGACTGGAATCCAAGCATCTCATCTCTTAAATTAGTACCCCTGCTAAAGGCTCCAGGGTCATTCCTGCCCTTTCGCTCTATTTCTCAAATACTAGAAAAAGCAGAAGCATCTCCAAACACATTCTGGTGCTCAGGGGCTCTTATAATTGGGATAACGGTCTAAACCCTTCAAAAATTAAAGCATCTGTGTGTCCCCCAATCTGGACACAGCAGCCACTCGCAGGAGTACAGTAAGACAGGCTGCAGCACCTCCAGCAGCTCTTTGGCTTCCTCCTCAAGCAGTGTTGTCTAAAATTACTCATGTAATTTATCTCCACTTGCAAACAGTCCCAAGATTTAAATTCACCAAAACATGTAGTTTCTGTGATCATGGCAAAACAAACAAAAAAACAAAAACCCCAAGCAAAACACAATAACACACAAATAAAAACAACACCAAAACACATACCAATTTTGTCCAATGTCATTTAAACCTCCTATGTCTTTCAAATGCTAATTCATGAAGCTGCTAAAATGAGATTTCTTGTTCTTGTAAATACACTGTAACATGCTGAAAATATGGGTGTTTGATGACCGGTCTATACCACTGGAATTCAGTGTTCTCTTTTTTTTTTTCTTTTAATACCTTTGCTCTTAATGATGAACTTCTAAATACTATGCAGATTTCTGCCTGCTCAGTTTTGTATTGCTATCACGTCAACCAGGGTTACCAGACACCTCAAGAAAAGTAATAGGCAATGATACAAACAAAAGTGTCCCACATACACAGCTCCAAAGCAGGTGAGCTCTCAGCGACTGGCTTCTTCTAGACCAAAATGAAATACTTTTCCTAAGACCAAGCCTACAACCAGAGTAAAAAATCTTGGAAAACATGGGAGGTCTAGGTAAGCTGAAAGAGGTTTCCAGGGTTTGTCAGTGCAAAACTACCATGTGGGGAAGACTCAATACAAGTGACTTACTGCAACAGGCAGTCAAGGTACTTTAAGATTCTTTCAAGCAATAAATTAAATGGACTCAACTCTATGAAATTCTGTAACTACCAGTAAATGACTGGTGGGACTACCAGTAAATTCCAGAGGAAAATTACATCTTACTGCAGAGGGAACAACTCTCATGCACGACTTAAGAAACCAGATATTTGTTGCAGATGGATGGCATATCTAACAATAAAATGTTGAGGTTTGTGGTTTGGGTTTTGTTCGCCTTGGAGATTTCGAGGTGTGCTTAATACAAGCCAAATTCTGTTCGTGTAGGGTTAAGCACACACAAAGTGATGCATCCATTTCACCCATACCTTGCCCAGATCACACAGGTATAACAGAAAGGAGCTTGGCTCTGCCTAACTGGGTTTCTTCCTTGTCCTTTTTACAGTATTCCCGTTTATTAAGACAATATTAAGTCCTACTGCACCACGATGACCTCAGTGGCATAAATCATCTCTTATAATTCAGTTTTCTCTTTACATTCAGAGTGGCTGCTGCATTCAGAGACTGAAACTGATTCATTTGTTCTGACATGTGAAGATGCAGAGTGCACCTTTCAATCCATCACTCAGGAGGATGCGTTACTGACAGCAGGAGAGGTCACTGAGGCAGCCGCCTCTCTGGCAACAGACGCAGCATCATCTGGAGCTAAGTGAGCTATGGTACTGTCATTTTCTCATCACATATTATGAAACCAGATCGTATCACCTCAAAATGCCAAAGTCATTTTGTGTGCTTTTGAATATTCTGCGAAGTAATGACACGTTCCTCAAAACTAGACAATTCAGTAGGTCCATCTGAGAACTCTGGCACTTGCCAGCAGTTAAGCCTGCTAGCTAAACAAGCGCTGGGGCACAGGAAGCCCCAAGGACAGAAAGAACATGAGTCTCATCCAACTGATGCCCTCCAGTTGCCATCAGCAAATTAACCTCAGCTGGAGTCAAGCAAGATATAAATACCAAGCACAACTGGAAGGAGAGAGGCTTATACTGAGGAAGACTTAGTTCCTAAAGGATATGAATCATGGAAATGCTTGAAACTTGGGAGAGCACTTGGAGAAGCAGCATACATGCTTGGCCCTGTTCTCTTGCTCCTTGTGAGGTACCAGGTTTGGCCAGTCAGGGACACAACAGATGAAACCTCAGTGTGACCCAGTACGGCCACACTCATGCCCTTATCTCTTACAAGAGCTCTTTGAGCACTTAGAGCAGCCATACCTCCCTCCTCTTGAATATCTTCCAGTTCATTTATTAGTGGTTTTTACTGTTTGGTCAGGGAGAAGATTGGGAGAAAGATACATAACATATGGGCTTTTATTACCTAGCTGTTAAGGAGCGGGGAAGAGACCTGGATTTCAGTTCTCATTCAGTGACTACTTAAAGCTACTGCAAGAGCAACAGTCTTCCCTGAGCACTAAACTAAGGATTTATTTGTGACACAATGCCTTGGATGGATATCTAGTGTCAGGATACCCAGGTGGGACCAGGGAAGGAGGACTGTACAAAGTTGAACATTTCTTTGCACTCTATTTCTACTTAATGCACCTTAAATGCAGGGAATCTGCTGGCGAGCTTCAGAGAACAGAAGGGCTCTCACTGTTCCCAGTGTGTAATTAGACTTTTAAAAGAAATTGAAAAGGGAGGACTTTATTTTTCTCCAAGGCACTGGCAATCAATCATGGCAGGTGAGGTGTGTATATCTACAGAAAGACTGTAAGAACTTCTAGTACATTAAATTCTCTGATACCTGCCCAGCACTGCTTATTTTATGTTTATCCCCTTTCAGGATAATTGCTAAGTAACAGACCCAAAGCATATTATCTTAAATTGAACTAAGACTTCTCAACATCTGTTTTTGTTTTAGGATTAAAAAAACCCAACCAACCAAAACTAAAAACACACACAACCAAACAAAAAAGGAACCAATACTGGTTCAATCTGAAAGGTTTTGTTCAAATAAAGCAAAGTTTGTTTCATTTTAAGAGTGATTTAGGTTTTGTCTCTTTTGTCATTTTTGCATAGATAAACAAAAACATGAGTAAAACTCTAATAACAAAAATGCTTCAAACATGCCAAAGTGAAAGGTTGTTTTTTTTTTAGCCAAAAGAATTCTTTACTTATATTTAATTCACAAAAATCACCTCAAATGACATCTCAAATCTTCTTTATCCAGGTGAAGGACTACACTTGTAACTATAAAAATCTCTTCTACCATAATGTTTGGTTCTTCTTTTCATCACAGCATGTAGAAATTTTCCACCAAGCACAGGAGACCAGAATGTACAATAAATCACTTCAAGTAGTCTGACATATATAATCTTGAAGTTACGTATTTGCTCAACCCACCCACCCCCTCAAACATCAATAACAACAAAATACACGTAGAAGAACAAGCTTTTTTGAGAAGTTGATAAATGTTATTACTGCCGTCACTTCAGGAAGCTTCAGACTACATGCATGTAGTTCATATCTCTGCCTTCAAAGGAGCTCCAGCCATGGTCACCACCTTCTGTTGATATGATTTCCTGAACATTGCTGTTCTCCCAAGAGCATCACTTTCCTTCACCACATGTCATACAACAGATTCTAAATGTGTCTTATCCACATCTTATCCACCATTTCCCCAATAAATTTGATGGGAGAAATGAAGCATGTTCTTTTATCTTTTAGACATCACCTTTAAGTCCTGAAGCTACCTGTGCTTCTTCTAGGACAAGTGTGGTTCAAACACACTTGAACTCCAGCCAAGGACACGTGTAGGCTCCTTTTCTGACCCGAGTTAACTAGCACAGTCACACTGGCAGATACACTGATGAGACTTTTAGGAAAGCACCAAAGAAAAGGGACAGAAATCCCACCTCCTCCTGCTGAAGAACAGATTATTCCAACCACAATTAGGCAAGAGGGACTTTCTCAGCTCCCTGCATCTGCACAGCAATTCCTCTCGCCTTGCAGTCTTTTTCAATTCAAGATACAAGGAGCTTGTGCAGATACTTAAAAATTAGTGACATTGCAGGACACCTCAAACACAAACATTCCCTTCAATGGGAGACCAGATGCCCCAGGTAGAGAAAGGGAAAGACAAAAAATTATCTTCTACACTCACAGATGTTAGTTCTTGTCAGCAGCACCCAAGACCTAGATTTTTATATTTGAGCTGGTAGGCAAACAAAGTCAGTAAACCTGGGTTTTCAGGCTCTATTTTGCTTATTTCAGAAGGTATTTACTTCCTCCCTTCAGAGAAACGTAAACTATACCAGAGGACAACAGGATACATTTAGGTCTTGATTTAACCACCTATGTCATATAATTAAACAAAGGCTTAATGTCTACCTCAGTGCACAAGGGTTTGACCAACATATAACTTTGCTTTTTCTTTCAGCGTTTTCCTCACATCTATGTAAAAGCAAGCTCTGCTCCCATTCTGCCCAGTAACCTTTCCCTTTTTGTTTTCACCACCTGAGCAGTTCACAAAACTAAATGTAATGACTAGCACCTCAGCAGCAACCTGCAAGAGGCACCAAAACAAATCAAAAGCAGCAGTACCGACTGGTTGACAGCTGTAATGAATTAAATTGCCTATCCTGCTTCAATTCATTATGCCTCCCATGGAGAAAAAAAAAAAAAAAAGACTCAAATGTAAAATGAGCTATTCAAAAACATATTTTGTATTTTCATTAATTTAACAGAGTTAATTGTTTCCTATATGGTACAGCTAAAAACCCCTTATCTGCACAGCACTGTGTCACAGCATAAAGCTATAGCAGGTGCCCAGTGAGAAGGTACAGAGGCAAGGGAGGGATCAAGAAGATGTCACCTTCTAAGGTTGACTTAGAAGGTACCAGTCTGTGAAAAATGTATTTCATTTGTTTAGGTGCCTTCATGTATCTGCAACATCTATGTCATTTAGTTCCTAAACGAAGCCAGTATTCTTTTAGTTTCAGCAATGGAAATTATTCTTCCCTTCTGCAGCATTTGAATGTCAGACTGTTGCTCGCTGCCACCTGCTGGAGTTTGGGGAATTTTAGAGCCCAATAAACAGGAAACAACAGCAGGCATCACAGTGGGGGTCTGTGCATGCTTTTATTTATGAGATCCACCAACATTATGTCTTGCTACCATTTCAAAAGTAGAACTATTTTCAGGCATGTTTTATGATTCACTTTTACATAAAAGCTTTGACCTCTCTTGCCCCACGAATATCATTACCTGCAGAAGCTGGATGGAGGTAATAGAATGCAGAATGTGTTAATTTTAACCATAATTTAGTTTGACTGGGTGTTCATAAGTATAAAGAAAGAGGCAAAAATAACAAAAGGTAATTTAACATAAGTTCAATGTTCTAAGTAGTAAAACCTAACTCTAATTTTCATATACCTGTGTATTTAGGGAATCTAAGGACAGCCATTTTTTATTATGGTGTTTAAGTCCAGTATGTAAGAAGCTCAGTCACTGAGCTTAAACTGATTTACAGAAGTCAAATGTTCAATTAATTCAGCAACTGTGAAGAGAAAGATATCTAGAAATGTAATGATCAACACAGGGAACAGG
Source organism: Nesoenas mayeri (assembly GCF_963082525.1). Classification (NCBI taxonomy): domain Eukaryota; kingdom Metazoa; phylum Chordata; class Aves; order Columbiformes; family Columbidae; genus Nesoenas; species Nesoenas mayeri. The sequence continues at coordinate 14,353,713 of NC_137554.1, read as the reverse complement.
ACATTATTTGCCAAGTATCAGAGAAATACTCCCACAAGTAGGAAAGTAAATCAGACTGGGAAAGGACAGTCCACATCTTAGAAGCAGTATAGCTACCTCAGGGTGGTACTCTGTCCAGGCTGTTTAATTCTCTTGATAACTCTGGTATCCAACAAACACTGCTAGTAGACCCCAAGGGTCATGAAACTCCAACTAATTAGAACTGTATCACAGCCTTCTTGGGAGATCAGAGGAACTACTTCAGCTTTGTCTTTTCTCTTGCTGAAGAGAGAGGTTTTTTTGGAAGTATGTGTTATGGTTTTCCAGTACTTTGAGCATATATACATTTTTTAAAGGCATTATAGAAGCATTCTTAGTATGCATAATAAGGGATTATTTCAGAAACAATTTACAAATAGATGCTGAACACTGTAAAGTTACTGCAGCAGTGAAGCACAAGCCTTTTGCATTACCTGCTTAGTCACATATGATTCAGCACATGGATGTTTTCAACACTGTGGATGCTCAGACAGCCTGAATAAGATGGATGAGATCTGACAGCCAAAAATTCATCCAGACAGAAAGTCTTACAAGCTTACGAGGAAGGCCTAGACCTCAGTACTTCAAAGAGATTTGGATTGTGCACGTATGTATACTGATTGACTTTACAGCCTTATCACACTGGCAGGATGCAGCTGAGCCAATGAAAGGGCCTTTACTGTCTGGCAGCATGTCAAAACCTCATCCACAGTCCTGCATGTCAAATCAGATTGGCTGCTTGATGTGCAGCTGCTTTAACAAGTAATCCACAAATACACTAAGCATTTAGAGTGTGTTCCCAACACATTTAGTTCCAAAGCTGTAAGTTTATGCATCTTAACCTGCTGGAGGTCATGCCATATACTTTTCAGTTTCTCAGCTTTTTATTCTTCTCTCCTCTTCTCACTCCACAATCTAACAGATGTCTGTCTTCTCTGCAAGCTGCCAAAACCAACACTAGCACAGGTACAAAACTTGGCTTTCACCCATAGCTGTTTTGTTTTATTCCCTCAAATACTCTGACCAGCATTCACCAACACAGAGTGCTCACCAAAATAAGAGGGCTTTCAGGAGTTTCTATTCATGATTCAACAGCACTTGGCTCTAGTGCTGCTGTCTGAGGGAAGGAGCATTTGTGCTTTACTGTAACAGTGAAACTGAGGTATTTTGATCTTGTTATAGAGTAGGGTAGCGGCAGGACAACAACTTTCTAAATACCAGCCATTTCCACTACAGAACACTCTTTCCAACAAAGATAGTACACCTTTAGAATAATACACATCTTATAACGGTGTCCAGGAGCCACGATCAAACAGCCATTGCTCTAGATGTTGCTGCACAGACCAGGAGTCGGAACTACATCTGTTTCCAGGAGATTCTCACAACATACATCTGTTTCTTAGAGTTAACTGCCATTCCACTGCAAGGCAGCAGACATATTACAAGGTCTGGTTTTATTCCAGCATATAGTAAAAGTAGATACCACGGTTTCATGGATTTCCCAAGCTGTGACTTCAAAAAGGTTTTCTAGAACCTAAAAAGCACTGGAGTAAGTGGAAATGGAAAGCTGGCCCTCTGCTGCCTATCCCTCTAAATTGTTAGCACATGACAAGTACAGCAAAGCGACAGCAACACAACTGATATGAAAGATGATAAATATTGAATGAAAAAGTTAATAAATCTATTTTTAAGTTAACTGCATATTGCTGTGACAGTGCCCAGAGATCAATGGAGTACAGTCTCATGGTGCCCAGAACTGCAGAAACATAAAATAAAGTGACAGCTACAGGCCTGACAAGCTCACAGGCTAAATAAAACACTTACAAGGTTAAAGAGATTCTTTCCATCGACTTCAGTAAGCTTTCAGCTGGGCTCTAGGGCATCTGTGCTGAGACAGCCACAACAGCCGCCATGAGCAGGCACTCCAGAAACTTCCTGTGCTTCCACTCTTAAGAGAACACAGCTAGCCGGGCATTTTAAACCCTGTTTGCAAAGGCATTCAGACACTTGAAGAAACTGAAAGTGCCTGGGTCCAAGTTTGTGAAAGGTACTTGGGTGCACAAGACCTACCAAACAAAATAAACCAGTCTCATAGAAGCTTCAATGCTCAAATACCTTTAAAAACTGGGATCTCAGTTTAATAAACACACACATCTTTCCTTGAGAGTACAGTAGTAGAGGAGCTGTCAGAATTGCAAAATAAAAACTCTTCCTCAGCTGCTTAAGAATGGCACAGGGTACAGTTCTCACAATAACCCACTTTCCTTTTGAACACATTGCGAACACACACCTTTTACCACGCTACAGCTCCTCCCACTGAAATGCAGGAGATGCTATGCCAAAATCAGTGACTTTTTCTCCCCACACCATGAAGCCCAGTTAAAGATCTAACTTTCAGCCCAGTGAATGTCTTAAGAGCAGAAACAAAACGTTTTGGGTTTTTTTGGTGTGTTGTTGGTTGGTTGGTTTTTTTGTTTTGGTTTGGTTTTTTTCCCCAGTATTTTCAGAGAAAGCAGGAATGCTTGCTCACCTAATAAACCAACACACTGCACATATAGTACTGAAGACTTTCATTAGTGAGATTTTAAACAAACTATAGAAGGCAAAGTTGGTAAATCATTTCTTGTTGAACAAACTTCTCTTTGAACCCTGATTCTTGTTCCCCTGTTCAATAAATAGCATTGCTTTCAGGAGAGGATTTGGGTATGGGTTTTTTTACTCCTCCAAATAAGTAGACCTTGTAATTTATTCCACTTTGAAAAACAAATTGGGCATTCTGTGGGTCACACAAATATAATCCAGCATTTCTAGGATCTATTCTTCTGCCACCTTGATGTGTGGACATACTACTATCAATTATAGTTTATGTTCGTCTCAAGCAGAAAATACATCCCTCATTCTCCAAGGGTTAGAGGTTTACGCTCTCTTAAGAAACTAGCATTACACTCAATTTGAATAACATCAAGCATAAAGATCCAATAAGTGATGTTTTCCATGAGAAAGCAATTCTTCTAGAAGATATTATGTTTATGTATGAATATAACATGAGATGCACAAAGTCTTTGTTTGCATACCTTGCAGGACTATTATAAAAGCATATGTGCAGAAGGTTAATCAGAAATGGTAGCAGATATTTAAATCTAAGAAGCTTGACAGCTTCTTCCACATTAAGTAAGCTGCCTCTGTCTTCACATTACACACTTCTCCCACCCTCAGAACAACATCCCACTTCCCTTCAGCAGCACCACTGCCAGGGGAGGGAGCTGGGGAAATTGAATGAAGAAATGTCTCCCAGTTGAGATCCTTGCTGTCATTCTCCCACTTGTTTTGCTTATTTATGTTGCACATCAGAAGCCCAGCTCTCTTAAGATCTTGCTCACTGCTCACCCCTACAATACCTCAGAACCAAAAATCCCTAGTAGACTTCATATTTTTCTTCTGCCCATCCCCAGCCATGTCTTCCAACAGCCCGCTGTCCTGATAATTCCTCTGCAGTATCCCCAGCTGCACAAAAGCAGCTGAGTGTATTGTAGGTACTGACTAGAATACAAATATCATGTGCCATTACCACTGTAAATGCATTATAAGATGCACTCACCCAGAATAAAGGTGACAAGAATATTTAATGAAACCCTGGAAAAAAAAAAATCCTAAAAGGCATTATATTATTTCTATCTTGTTTTATAGACAAGGGACTGGTACAGACTCTGGCATGTTCCTTAAGTATCAACTATTATAAAACAAAACCAAAAAACCTCTCAATAATCACAGCATGGTAGCAATCTGCTTCAGCTGTTACTCTCACTAAAAATAATTTAATGTCATGTCAGATACTGATATATCCAATTGCGTGCAAATCTGCAAATACATTGAAAACCCAGGCACTGGGTTCAGTGGGAATTCATTTTTGTAAAGTGCAAATATAAACATAGACAGGTAAAGAAAGAAAGAATACAAAAACCTCTCTCATGCAGGCTAAAAGTATGTGCAAATGAGTGCTTAAAGAGGTTTACCAGCTTTTCTTTCTTTCTTACAGCTGTTAGACTTGTAAGAAGTAGTCACTCATTCTTTATTGGTTGCTGTCTGTGAGGATTTGCCATCTTGCCAAAAAGAATGGATTGTGCAGTGACCATGAGCACATTTAATAAACCGCACCAAAGGCTTACATTGAGGAAACATTAAAGTTTAGAATCAGTACCAAAAGTGCAGAAACATAGAATTAAAGCTATTGCTCCATTACGACTACAAAGTTTGACTATCTTTAACTGCAGGTTGCATTTAATAGTCCTGGTCCTGCAACTTTTGTTTACATCAGTAACATCCCGGTCCCGCAACCTTCATTTACACCAGTAATGTCCCCTTGGACTAGCACTGAAGTCTTTACTCAGATAAACTCTAATTGAGCTGATCTGAATACATGGATTTTCTCCCAGTAGAACAGAATTCCTTAGCATTAGAATTACAGCACATGGTTCAATATTTGTAAAAATACCTGAAGATTAAGTTAATGATGGGACTGAAAATATGCACTTATACACCTTTGCTTTACATAGTTTATGAGGTATGCCCTGAAACAACAGCTAAAATACTTTGCTTTCATTATAACAGCTTATATTAAACCTGAGCTACCAGGCTCCAGTTGAAACCATGGCTAATAAAAGAAGCTGTGTATCTGAGAAGTTTTCAATAAACAAATGAAGATATGAAGGAAATATTATGCATATTTTACAGATGAGAAACTGAAGCGTGGAATAATTAGGACTCCTCAAGTGTACTATAAAGCTCACCACTAACAGCAGATCCCTTGAGCCTTAGAACAAGGCATTAAACGCAAAGATATCTTTAGTTTCCCCCATTTTCCTTCATCTACTAAATTTACTTGTTCATTCATAATTAGATTTGGCAAAAAAATTTACTGCTTAGTGAAGTGAGATGGTAACCCTAATACTCTCAAATTAAAATAGTGCAGGAAAATGTCCATCTCTGCATTCCTACAGAGCTGTAAAACGACTTCTGCTCCTGTCAGTGTGCACCAGCTAAGAATGTAAGAATGGCCACTGTGGATCAGAATAACAATTCATTTAGTCACATCTCCTCTACAGCAGTAACCAACAACATACACCCACAAAAAGCATAAAAACTGAGTAAACATGCAGTGATACTTCCCCAAGTACTCTCCCAACTTCCAGCAATTCTGAGAGTTTAATGCAACAGGCATCCTCAACTGTGTGAAGTGGTGACACTATTTATGTGACGTGGAATAAAGAGACTGTAAACTCATCATGACTTCACAAAGACCCAAATCCAACTCTGAGGCAGTAGCAGAGTATTTATGTTTTTTCCTTGCACAGCTTGCTTTTTACACAGTTATTTTATACATCCATATGGATATCCAAAGCTAAAAGGTCCTATTAGTACTGAAAGGCATTCCCGCCAATTTGTGTAGCTGTTTTGGGAAGGGTATGTTTATATACTATATAGATATGTCACAAATATTTAGCACAGGGAACAGACAACTTTCTAGCTATAAATGTAAATGAAAAGAAATGCTGTGGGTACTCAGCTGGCTCAGTAGAAAGGCAGGGCACGACTAGCATTTACAGGGAAACTGAAGTTCAAGATGGTGAGGAATGGAAGGGAGGTCTAATAGCAAGAGAAAGGAGAAAGGGTGACAAGAAAGAGAGAGGATGAAACCTCCAAGAATGAGTCATGAACATTTGGTATAAAAAGACAACATGCAATAATAATTAAACATAACTTTTGACCATGATAACTGAATCTCTAAACATGGGGATATTCTTTAATCCCATTATATATTGACTAGATTTTGTATATTAATTCAGAAACACAAACTTAGCATGACCAATCATAACATACGACTCCACAGTTCAGAAAGATAAACTCTAAACAGCTGCAGGTAAGAATCATGCATTACATTATTATGTTAGAAGCGTAATCCAATTGTATCTAAATAATTGCCAGAATTGAGAGACCAATGGTTAATCTTGTAGGTCATCCATAAAGCTCTACTTCAAACCAAACAGATAAGCAAGACTTTTTTTTTTCTGAGGGAACAGAATGTTAAACCTGTAGTTGAATTCTGCTTTGAATTGTTAATAATGTTTTTGCAGAATAAGTAACAAAGTAAATAGTGATTCTCCAAAACAACTCTTTATGCTTTTCCAAATCTCCCCAAACAGCCATTTGCTGTGATACTCATCTAAAACCTGAACGACACGCAGGCAGCTGTTGGGCTCTGATCCTCCCAATGCTGACCGCTCTCCTCTCATTGTTCTGTTTTCCCACATCTGCTGTGCCCACCTGCTGCTTGTTTATACACAGATTATAAAGTCTTTGGGACAGGGATCATGTCTTTGTTCTATATTTGTACAACATCTGCCACCAAGTAACTGACTACAAACTGAATTACTTCTCATTGAAGAAAAAAAGATTGTCAGACAGATATTACTGTCTGAAGTGAGATTTGCTTCTTACTTTTTCATGGTTAGACACATTCTATAAAATATTTTTTAAGTAGATTCATTAACTAGTTCATTTTTCCAGCCATCGTGAGGCAGTTGAGAAGGCCATTGTTTCACATGCTAACAAATAAGACTCCTCAAATTACTATAATTATTTTGCACAAAGAGCTTGTAATGAAAAATAGCATGGACTGGAGTACCATTTTCACATGAAAATGGTTCTTGCAGTAAAGTGAGATGAATATTGCCTAGAGTTTCAAAATTCATAACGCATCACAGATAATAAATAAATAAATAGATAGATAGATACACACCACAGAAAGACAGTAATGGCCTCAAGTTGCACCAGGGGAGGTTTAGATTGGATAAAGGGCCGTTCAGCATTGGAAAAGGTTGTCTAGGGAAGTGGTGGAGTCACTATCCCTGGAGGTGTTTAAAAGGCGTTTAGAAAAGGGTTTTAGGCACATGGTTTAGTGCTACAGTTAGGTTAGGTTATGGTTGGACTCAATGATCCTGAGGCTCTCTTCCAACTGAAATTTTTCTATGATTCTATATCTCTGCACTTGGCACTCCTGAAAATAAAAGAGACTTCAAGCATGTGACACTGGATGCTTAGAAATCAAAGCATCTAAACTGCTTCTGAATCTCCATCTTTGATACTAACTTCTTATAAAATTACCTATATTTACAGGGAACGTAGGAGTGAATTATTTTATTGTCAGTGGTTTATTCTCCATCCTATTCAAGAACATGACATCCAGAATAAATCAGTCAAAACTGGTATTTGGATTTAAGCATAGTAATTGAAGGCAAATTAGGCCTGCCTCTGAAACAATCTCCAGCAGATCCTTTACTGCTGTTCCACTTTGTATTTTTACTTTGGCACTGACAGACATTCCAGAAAGTCCCTAATAGGATGACAAGAGTATTACTTATGAGTATATTATATTACATATACCCTTAAGGTCTTTGCCTTTACAATGTGCAAGATACAATTATGTACCACCATAACAAATGAAGGATAGATGCACATGTAAGTCAAACAATTTCATCCATGTAATTCAAGGTTCAGGCTGCATGCCTTGTTTATTACAATTAGATTATTCATGTAAACATATAGCTTTATGTAATCCCTGCTCTCTGCTATTTTCTTATTGGCATCTTCCCTTATCAGTGACTATAAACTAGTATACTGCACCAATGTGCCATTTTTCAAGTCTGCTTTTCAGAACTTGTAATTTTACATTAGAACACAGCAAGTGAAGGACTAGAAAAAGTCATAACACACAAATCAAGTGAGAGTCACCTCTGTGTTCCTGCTTCAGCATATTGCTGATTTTCATCCCAGATCTCTCACTGGCATAATACCTTTGCACCATGTCCTCCACTTTATTTCTAGAAAAGTTGTCCTGATATATTGTTTGACTTTAGAAAAAATTACCTTGTCTGAGAACAGAATGGGGCCTGCTTAAGCTGATGTAGGATTACTAGAAAAGTACCAGACAGTGACCATAAAACAAATGGTGAACCACAGTAACTTTCATTGCTTCACTTAGTGTTACATGTTTCACGTGACACATACTCAGGTCTTTTTCTTTAGTTGTACAAAGCTAAAAACTGACAACTAATCACTGAGCATCAATGTAAGCTTCTCACACTCTATTTAGTCTATCTTTTCTTGTTTTATTAAATGCATAAGGTGAGACAACGAAGAAAGTGAGAGAAGTTACTAAACAGACAGCCTTGGCAATCATACCCAAAAAGTTCATCATACTCCAAAACATCACCCTTGGTGAAGTCTGAGTTAGTAGTTCCAAACTTCAGTAGGAATAGACCATACCTTTTTGGCTTAAGGTGTCCTGGTACAGCAACAAGGCATTTTCAACATTGTTCAGATCTTCGAAGCAACTTGCACTACTAAATCAGATCTGCTAAGTCCAGTCTTTATGATAAAGACTCATCAGGATGCCTTTGGAGAGGCTTATTCCTTCAGTAGGCATCAAATGGACTGAGCTCTCATTCAAAGTTCCTAAGCAATTGTATGTTTCCATTGCAGACTAGGAATAGAGCCATCCTATATTACCCAAACTGCATAACACCTGCCTCCCATTAAGGTATTTCTATATTAAAAAAATAATAATTAATAAATAAATAAATAAAAGCAAAGCCACTCCACAGCTAGATATATTTCTTTATAGCAAAGAGCAAAGCTGAAATTATTTCATACCTGACACAAACAGAAAGACACAGTACCATGTGGAATACATTTTCTTGTGGATTTTGGTATCACCACACATCTCCACACCCATAAGTTTCATAGTTAATGCCTTAGCTGTGATGGATCCCAGTGCTTTACAACATACAAGTTTGCAATGACCCTAATAAAATTACTTTCCATCTGCCTAAAGTTTCAGTGGCAAGAAATATTTCTGACATATAACCAAGGGCCTGGCAGCAGGTCTAATAGTACAGTGCTAGGTTTAAAATGCTGCAGTTATCAGTCAGTCACACTACAGAGCAGGTCATGCATAGCAAAGAGCTGCTTTATTAGCTTGATGGAATATGCAGCATGTATGAGATGACAGAATGCAACTACGAAGTAAAAGCCAAAGCTGATGCAAAATATGCCATCACAGCCCATATAATGTGTGTCGTTCACAGTAACACCAGAGATCCATTTTGACCAGTGCACGTTAGTCAGCGCTTGAGAGATGACTGTTAGGGAGCCATCCAAGCTCAAGATCTAACTTTATCTTCTTTCTTGGAGTGAAAACAGGAAATGGAAGTAGGAGGAAATTAATATATTTTTCTGCAAGCTGCAAAGCATAATAGACATATAATATAAATAAATATTAACATCTCTGAGACTATTTTTCACACTAAATTAGTAAGCATACTAGTGATTTACTCCCTACCCCACTCCCTAGGCTCTCTTGTCCTTTTCCAAAACAGACTGAAGTACTCCTGACATCACCAGCCGAGAAGCAGTCCTTTCATTATTCACAAGGCATTAAACAGTTATTAGGAAAGTGAAAGTAATGCAGCCTATTTAGGGATATCATAGTGAATGACCTAAAGCAAGAGGCCTCCTTTACTAACAAGCAATGAACAACCACACATCACTGTTAGGCTAATTTTTTAAAACCAGATGCCTTATTAAAATGTATTGTATAAAATGATAAGCACTTATGAAGTTATCTGCCTCTCTAGACAGTTCTGGGAATTACTACATCTTCCTGGCGCTTTGCTATAGATTTCTATTAATCCTGCTACAAAAACTGAAGAGAGGATTGCCAATGGTAGATGCTGGCAGGTTCTTGTCACAATTCTCTCCACCTTCTTGCAAGAAAACCAACTAAAATATTCAATTAGCTGCACAAGTTCCACCAAAAATAAACAAATAAATAAACCCTTGAAGTTCTGTCTGGATGTATACTGAAATCAGCAATACCACGTTTGTGATTCCTTATGTGTGACCCAAGTGGTGGACATCATCTTTGACTATCAAGGTATTACTAAGATATCAATTAAATATTAAAAAAACATTACCTTCTGTCCACATAATACCCTGCATTCAAAAGTATCTACTCTACAAATTAATTTTCCTCTTATTTTAAAAATATTTTTTCAAATTTCGACATGATAGAGAATGCTTTTCAGCAGCAGCAATACAAGATTATAATTTCTGTAGCCTGCTCCTCCCTGCATCAGCACACCTGAATCACCAAGCTCAGTGTATACATAAATAAAAAGACTGCAGCTGTGGAGAGATAGGGAGAAATCTTCCAAGTCAAAACTGGGGTCATCACAGAAGTGATGTTAACTGCAATCAGGAAATGCATCAGCGCCAAGGGTAAAATCATACAGCATTATCCATGGCATCAGATGAATTTTTTTTCTTCTTCTCTAGCAGACAAAACTATCTAAATAATAGATCTGATGCACTGTGACTCTCAATGCTTTATCAGTGTATTTGGAGAAAAGATAGCATTGATAATGGAGAACACACCAGAGTGAAATAACTACAATTTGCAATCACTAGCTGTATCTCTAAAAGCTTCAGTAAAAGAAAGTTCTGAGTAACAACTACATCGTTGCCAGAAATAATACAGATGAATACTGGTGATACAGATGATGACTGATACTTTAAACTCAAATTATCTGTTATATTTTGTACACTAGAAGGACATTTTGAAACGTTCTTTGTAAAAGGTATATTATGGGATGAGTCAACATGTTAATACAGATGTTCACCATCATGTTAGGTCTCCTAACAAATTCATACAAGCAACTTTATTTTTAATTTAGCACTTCTGTGGCAGTGTGCTTGCATATCTGAAAACACAGCTGCAAAGACCACTAGTAACATGGAGATCTACATCTATGAAGACATACAAAAGTACCATAATTACTTCCAAAAAACCTTAAGAATGATCCTTAAACACTTGGCATTTGTTGCAACGTGCGTTAGTGGTACACAGATTTCATATCACCACACAAACAACAATGCAACTTGTAGATGTGAAACTCAACAGCATTCAAGAGCAGGAGCTGGTTTTACATAGCAATGCCACCAAGACAGGAACCAATTTTCAGCCTTGTTTCTTTCCACATTGCCTCAAAAATTGATTGCAACTACCACTTCTTATATTCTTGTGAACAAGTCACTTGCTCAGCCCTCAAATAGTAATCATTTTCTGTCTGTTGGCAGCTTCATAAGCCTTCACTTCACAGGCCCCAACTCTCTTTCCCTCACCAGTCATTACAGCACCCTGAAATCTGTGTCACTCAACTCTTTTCTCAGCCTCCTGCTGCTCTCTCAGAGATGCCGCCTTCAGTCTCATTGAAGACCCTGCTCTTACTCAATTGCACTAACTGATGATTTGTCATACAAGTGACTCCACCAGAGCACTCAAGGGACCACTCACTGTTGAGTACTCACTCAACAATCAGGACATCTGAAGCTAGAAATAAATTACTGTATCCTTGGCGTTAGGGTTAAATTGGATACTCATTCTGCTACAGCAGCATTTACGCTGAACCAAACAGCAGCTCAGTGTTCTACGTGCACAGGAAGGCAGGAGGTAACAGAAGGAGGGCTGTCAAAAAGAGTAAATTATTTTACTGATTGGGGCAGGGGGATATAAGCACAGATCCCAGAGGTAAGCACTTGTTCCTGCTGCTTTTATTTGACTTGCATATCATTGTACCACCTTTGCAGTTCACAGGCCTAGAACGGGCTCCACACACAGTCCCAGAGCAGCTTGGAACACATTGTAGCTTGTTTTGTGCAATTGTGGGAAGCAGCTCCATGGGGCTGCCAGAGCAGCTCAGGGCTCTCATTGCCAAGCGGTGCCCAAGTGACACATGCGCCTTCTCAGGAACCAGCGCCACCAAGAAACAGCATGAAGCTCTTAGCAGACTCCTCACTGCCACCCAGTCTCTTCATGCAGAAAAGTGCATTAGAAGTTTTGTGGGCCATGCCCTGAAATTATGGACTTATCTATAAATACCCAGAAGAGTAAAAATAGTATTTATACTTAATAGGCAAGATCAATGTTTTCGAACATAGGCTATAAACCTAAGCATCTCCATTTGCACTGAGGACTTGAAATAAACAAGAAATAAATTTCTGAAGTGCTGAGAATCATCTGCTCTTATTGGTCTCAGTAGTTTTTGAAAAATAAACTGTTTAATTAGATGCTTTGGCATGGACCTAATTGGCCAACTTTTGACACTAGAAGCTTAAAAAATAAAATCTCTACAGTGGAATGATCTCATCTAAAGAAAATATTGCTTCCACTCACCATTTGGTTTTCCTTATGTCCTACATTCAGCCCTGGAGTAACTATAAAATCTCAACTGTCCATTTTGTTTCCTCTAATTCTACAACATTAATAAAAGTTTGTGTGTTAAATTAGCAAAGTTTTTTTCCTCCAGGCAGGAACCAGCACCAAAATATGAAATTTTGCAGTGCTCCTTGCTAGAACTACCTGTATTATGGATTGAAGTATATGCAACTAAAATAACACCTCAGACTATCATGTTTTGCCAGGCATATCTATATCTCAAAATGAAGGGCAACACAGAAATATCTAAACTAGCAGAAGCACCAGTGGGGACATATATATTGTGCAGTGAAGCATCATAAAGCCTTATACTACTCTACTGCACCCAGGCTAAGCTCCACCATCAATTCAGGTTTACTGGCTTTGGTGCTGCCTCATTCTGTTACAGCCACACTGATTATATTCTGCGTTGTTGCAGTGAATACACGTCTTTGATTCTCCTGGAGGGAATTAGCTCAGATTTGCAAAGAAGCTAGTAAAATAAGAATGAAATTTTTGATGTCAGAAAAGATAATAGATTTCACCATACAGTGAAGTATTGATCTTAATGCTTTTGTGTAGTGCTATACTTTGTATGTGCACACAACCACACACAGGTAAAAAGCATGGGGTTTTGTTTAGGTTTGGGTCGGGGTTTTTGTTCGTTTTCTTTTTAAATGCTGCTACAATTTTGGGGAAGCTTGAACTCTGCTTTGGAGCTGCTACCTAGAAAGGTCAAACACTGACCTATTGGTCAGCTTCTTATTTGCTAAACATATGAAGACCTAATCCCCACCAGCACCTCTACAAGCTGTCTCAATAGTCAACAGGGCGACAAAGATGTCTGTGAATCTATGAGCTTAATAAAATGCATTCAAGTGTTTTCATACGATAAGCCATCTCTATGCTACAAATCAGTAAACTCTGAGGTACATCCCTCATTTCCCATCATCTTTTGGCTGAAATGCTTGGGATCCTTCCCAAAGGAAAGGAGTGTTGGCAAGGAGATGTGATGCTGTCTGACGGGAGTCGTGATGCGACATCAGAAACAAGACCAAGCAGGGCACAGGGGGGTGCATCTGTCCTCCAGCACAGACACAGCCATTCTGTTACTTGCCTGTAAGTCAAAATCTCCCCTGGCTGGCAGATATCAGTCAAGAGATTAGATCAGTACCAGTGTGGATCAATATAAAGATGCAAAAGAGTATATTTAGAGAAGTTTGATAATGTCAATAGGTATTCATTTTAATTCATAATAACTTTTGTCACTCAGGGGTTCTTAGAAATTAAGCATATTATAGAACGAAATAGCTTTATGCTTGAATAAGTTTTTAATGTAACAAGACATGCCAGTATACCTAGCTTTCAAACAGCATTTTTACCAGTAGATCACAAGAGAAGTGGAAATATATTATTGTTTGTTTTACACTCGAGAACACTGATTCTCAAACAGGCATAATGCATTATTACCTTTAGATACATAGCAAGCACACAGGAGAGCTCAGAATAAGACCCAGATTTCCCATGTCTATATCTAGAGCTTTTACGTTAAATAAGTATCATTAACATGAAAATTCCCTTCTAGATGTTAAATATTAAAAAGCTTACAGTTCCATGTCAGGAATGGAAATACTTGGCAACACAGAAACACAGCATTTTGATTTCAGATATAAGAAAACAAGTGTTAGTGTTAATCCTAAGTATAAAGAAAAAAGCCACCAAAAAAAAAGAGGGCATAGTTTGCAAATGCAGGAAGATAAATTTAAAAACACCGAGGTGGGATTCCTCCAAAGAGCAGTCTATCATTCTCCTAGAACTCCTCAGCCTGCCTTAGCCATACACAGTAAGGACTGAGGAATAAATAGTATTTTCATGGTTTAAAACCATTTCCTCCATAAAAGCAGAGCAACAATTTATTAATTTGCTTAGTTTTGGAACTTCTGTCAAACCATAAAATGTGAACAGTCTTCTCCCAAAGTAACATTAACCAAAAAATAGACTGAGGCCATTCAGGAGAAAAGCCACACTGAACAAGGTACCACTTCTGCCAGGTAGATGCTGACCCTGAGGCAGTCGAGAGGAGAGGGCAGGGGTTACAGGAAAGGTCAAGCACAATATGGGAACAGCTTTCAGCCCTTTCCATACCTGCTCTTTCACTGTTGGAAACCAATGGTATGGATAGTGCCAGAAGATTTTGGAGTTGATACAAAAAAATGCTTAGTGTATAATAGATCAGACACTTCATTCAGGCCTTACTGCTGCTGCCAAGCAGCTGTACGAGGGCTCCAACTCACTAGATGACAAGAACCTTCCTTCATTCAAATAGAAGCAACTGAAAACAGTCATTACCACCTGATCCAGACTGCACAGTATCTGCGTACTGTCTCAGGTGAACAATAATGCTGTGATCACTCAAAGCAAATCCTCTGTTCCAGTCACCATTAAGTAGTACAAGCCTTCACATGGCATAGCTGATGAGATGAGAGAAAAGAGACCCACAGTCATCCTGTGACACTTTTCTGATGTCCTGGGCTATCCAGAGGCAGCCTCCTGGACCAATGTTATTCAAGCAGTCCTCTATTCTCTTTGGCAACCAAACTAGACACAAGATCTGTGGGAGAGGCACCCTCCCCTCCTAAAACGCAGTTAGAATTAATATATTTCTCAGCATGAAATCAGATGTAAAAGCTGAGTACCTGTACTCAGCTGCATCCTACTTTATACATTCTAAATGTGTAGGTTGGCAATTTCTAAACCATGGTTATCATAAGAGGATTTCTAAACGTGTATTGAAAGGTTGAAAATCAATTTCCTCTTACCAAGGACATGTACTCCAAAATTAATATAAAATTGCTATTTTATGTCAATATGTACTTGCTGAATAAAATATGCATTCATATTCCACTGCAAACACTGAATACATTAACTCCCCACAAAAAATCCTGGCCTTTGCATCCACAGCTTGTCCTCCCGCACTGTGCTTCAAGACAGAATTTGTTCATATTAGACCTAAGAATGCAAGGAATAGTTTGAGTATTGTTTTTTCAGTGGCAGCATCAGCATAAACAGTCCCTTACATCTTATCACTTTTTCCCACCCTCATCCTGCCTCATTTATGGAGGTACAACTCTGCCCAGGGAAGTTGTAGAGTCTCCTTCTCTGGAGACATTCAAAACCCTCCTGGACATGTTCCTGTCCAACCTCACCTAGGCGTTCCTGCTCCAGCAGGGGGATTGGACTAGATGATCTCTTGAGGTCCCTTCCAATCCCAAACATACTGTGATTAGAGTACAGTGCAAGCCATACAAGGAGATGGCTCTTAAGGTAAAAAAAAGCTTGCCTTTTGTTTTTTCTTTCAATATAATTTAATTGCCTAACTCAATTCACTACATATTTCTTTGAAAAATTACAGTGATGCAACTGGTAAGAAGGGGAAATAGGTAATGCACTGGTTTTGGCTGGAACATAGTTAATTTTCCTCAGAGTAGCTGGCATGGTACTACATTTTGTATTTGTGATGAAAACAGTGTTGTACAAATCGAAAACTTTAAGGAATCTTGTATTTGTTTCTACAAAATCCCAGACCATCTGATTCTAGAATAATTGCTTTCTAATGCTTTTTCTCAATTAACTGACATGTCAGCAAAAATGAGTAATTCTACAGGATCATGGCCATATCCTTGTATTCATGCCTTTTCAAAGTTTGACTTCCCAGGTTTTATAGAGTGACTTGAAGCAAGAATCCAGGTTAAAGATGTGCAATGCTCTGACTGTACAAAATTCATGTGTCTAAACAGCTTTACGTTCTTTGACACCAGCTGTATTCTTACTGAATTTGTGTAACCCTTGTGATCCTCAGTCTGTTGTTCTCAAGGACGCTTTGCTGTGGTTCTCTTCAGTTGGCAATATTGGAGATCTCCCAGTTTTGTCTTGTTTCTATGCCCTTCCATGCATGACATCTCCTTAGCTTTTCCAAGGGAAAAAAGTGTAAAGCAAATTTATTGCAGAGTTGGGTCTATTTCATTTTTGAAAGCTGATTTATTTTTTTTAAATCTTTCTGGTCACGCACTTATTCCAAAGGCTCATGTTTAGTGAAGTATGAGATTACAGACAAACAGTTTCAAGAACTCTACTCCCTCAAACTGCAGCTAGAGGTACACTCTGGACTGGAAAACACCTCACCAATATTGTTGCTACGGCAAAGCTCAATAAGAGTTTAGTGACCAGGCATGCAGCCAACAAAATAGGGAGGGCTGACAGATGACATTTCCCCCTTTGTTCTTTTCATACAATTTGCTTTCTGCAGCTCTTCTCAAGAGCACAAGAAATGTTTCAGCTACAATTATCTCCACAGGAGCTTCATTTTTTTTTTTCCTCATTTTCTTTTTTGGCTCCACAACAACAGTCAGAGCTATTGTGATTTTTTTCTTTGATTCCAAATGAATTACATATGTGTTCATAATAAATAATTCCTACAAACATTATTATCACCTATGCTGTTGATTTCCTTTTTATTAAAAGAAACTAGATGCGAAGTTGGAAACACAAACCTAAAGGCTTCCTTTCAACTCCAGTTTAACTTGATAGCAGACATTTTCTGAAAAAAGGTAGCAGTTTATTGTAAAAAGCAGATTTTTTTTTTGTTCATCATTGTAAACAGAGCTTACAAAACCCATCACAGTTGCTTTTGTCACATCACCTTTGAAAGCCAGTGTTGGGCAAGGTTGCTCTAACCTGATGCTGTAATTGCCTCCAGTTAACATAAACTGTATCATCAAGTTCAAACATCTTGTTAAATATGATTGTTTCTTGCAGAAAATATTGTTGTAAACCTATACAGATGTGTTTTAATATGGAACAGCATAGTTGAATACAAACCCAGTACAGGTTTATGTATATATTTCAAATAAGGAAGGCAAAAGAAGATATAAAAGGACATTAAATGCTCTTTGAAATGCCTTGACAATTCTAGGAGACCCTTATTAGCTATAGCTCCCTCAGCATTGGTATTGTTCAAATTGCAGGGTTAAGCTATTTTCATGCACCATGAGACCACAGCAACAAGTATGTCACATCCTGGAAACTGTCCTAGCTACAGAAATTAAGTGTAATTAATACTATTTACTCAAAAATTAGATGCTGAAGAGACTGTTTATCTGCACATCTCTATGAACATGCCTCTGAAGGAATTAGACTCAATACTATACAAAATGACAAAAGTAAAATAATACCAAGGAGGAACTGAGTAAAATGGGAATCACAGGGTCCAGGGACAACTAGCCTCCTCCAGGTGCCAGGTTCTTGAACCTAGGTCATGACAAGAAGATGGACATTAAGTTCTTCACTCCATACCATGCTCTCGCAGGGAAATACATCACAGATGCTCTCTGCATGGGCTTGCTTAAGTTTAAAATTCAAAATACAAGTTATCACAACCCCTATGTGACCACCAGCGCAACACACTTTGATTTTTAGCAAATAAAGTGGTGGCCTTCCTCAGTGTGCCTGACACCCATGCAGGGACCTCAGGGTGCACAGATACAACATGTGAGTTCAGGCATTGTGCAGACGGGAAGCCCAGCATGGTATATGGAAACCTCTTCTGATGCAGGAGCCTACAGCCTCCAAAACATCTGATCCAGCAGACTGTGAGCTTGGCCAAGGCCATTGCTCTGTAGCTGTATTGTGGCAGGCACAAGGAGCACATAACCACTGCCAGCAGTTACAGAGCAGCCCTGGTCTGCCAGGAGGAATAAGAGCTGTATTCTCCCAGTCCTGCTGTTAGAATCCTGCTGGGCTGTCTGCCCTACACGCTGCAGCTGAGGCCGCTTCCCCTTCCACCTCCTGGCCCCAGGGCACCTCAGAAGATCTCCAGCAGTCACTTGAACACAGCCTGCAGAATTTTACACCTTCTGCATGTCTGAGTCCTGTTGACATTATGCCACAATACAAGAAAGCTTCCCTACCTCAGATAGCAATGATGCTCAAGGTTAAACACATCTAAAGCCAAAGCCTCAGTCTGCTAAAACAAAGTGCAAACTGAACTTATTGCCTGGCAACTATAGCTGATCATACAACTTTACTACTCCAAAACAAGTGATTCCAGAAATTCCATACTTTCAAATATACTAGGTGTTCCCATTTTGTTGAGATTCCAAAATTAAATTGAAAGTGTGTTTTACAACAGTGAAATTTTGTCTCTCAGTTTATTTTAAGAAATCTCTTACAGAAGGAATAACTTAATGGCAAAAAGGAAAGGTTTGAGCTGTTCCACTCTGTTCTGCACCCTCACAGGTAATTAGTTGTGAGCCTGGACTTCAAAATGCTTCCATTAAAAGAAGTCTATTGGACATGCCTCTTACCAGGATTTGTAGCAAACAAGTAAGCCCTTTCAGAAGTGTCCTAAACCTCTGAAATACTTTAACTCATACCATGAACAAAATAAGATCAGGAAAAAGAAAAGTAATCAGCAGGCTAATGCACACTAAATAAACCTCTAAAGCGGGTGTAAGGTGGACAATCCTTGGAAACAAGGAGAACTATTAATGGCAATATTAATTGAGGAGGCTATGAAATAGAAACATGAGGTACTTACTAATGAACTACAGCTTATACACAAGGACTGACAGCCACTGTCTTTAGTTACAAGGACAACCATTTTCACTGCCACTTGAAAGTAACTCACCGCTCACCAGCAAAAGCACCTGCAAGGATGCAATAAATGAGTAACTGACACACGGGCAGGCACTTCAACTAGATTAGTAGCACTTTGAGATTTAATAATATTTTAATAAGAACGGTAACAGTGCTCTGCTGAAATGGCTGAATGTGGACTGCTTGGAAAAAAGCACCATATAATCTGATGGCTTTATGAATATAATGAAAACACCACATCACAGTACAGAAGGGTTTACAATTGCTGCAATTCATTTAGCCATCTGCCCAGGAAAAGGTCAATGTAATTAACAGTTTAAAGATAGATGTGATGGAAAAGTAGAGACTAGACTTTATATTAAAAAAAGGCTCTAAATCAAGAAAATAAATACTTTGATTCAAGAGAGGGTACCATTAATTTCTTCCTGAAAGACAGATCTATTTCCATAATAACATGCTGCAGCCAAAGGTGGTTATTACCCTTTAACAGATGTTTCAGCCATATTAAAGACACCAAGGATATCAAGCTTTGAAGACCTTGTTCTAGGACATTAGACCACATTAAGAAGCTTACAGTCACCCACACAAAACTACATTTGTTCAGACACCAAAACCCATTTAAGAAGCAACTCTAAAAAGTCAAGTCTTCTACCCTTTCAGCCCCTTTTCTGCATTGCCAACTTGAAAACATCACCTGTATTTTTAAGATCTGATTACATTGCAAAGAATTAGAAAAGCACAAAGAAGGTGACCACAAGAAATACTGAAAAAATAAAGAGCATTTAAAGGATATATTTCTAGCAAAATGGATTAGGAATGGCCAGAAGCCAAGAAAAATATAATTGTTTGGGTTAGAAACTCACAGAGCTGAAACGGCAAGGAAATGTCAGAGGTTTCCAAACTGGCAGTGGTCTATGGAGAGCTGCTCAGACTCATGGTGTCAACTCCTCTGCTTTTGCTATCTGCAGTTAATTCCTGCAATCAAATATCTGACACGCATTCTCCCTTTGACAGATCTGAAGTAAGGGGCATTTGTAGGAAACCCAGATCTGGCCTCCCGCACATGGCTATCAAGCGCAGCACACCACATCAGGTGCAGGAGCACTTGAGGACTGCTACTGGTTTGAAAATCCCACCCTTACCACTGCATATGTACTGGACACATCCAAATTCTTCGGATCCCAGACACCTAGAAACTCTAAGCAAAGCTATGCTATCTTTAAAATGTACCAAGCTAGAAAAAGCAGTCAAATCCAGTAAATTCCAGGTGTACAGCAGCCCTAAATTAAATGAACGTGCATATACTAGATTGTATTTCCATAATAGTAGTTGACAAAAGGATGTTTCCTGGGATATGTTAAGCTTAAATCTCATGGTGTTAGAACAGCATGGCAGCCACACAATGTTCAGCACAGTCACCACTCTGATTTGCACTGCTGGGCACAGCAAGAGCCCACAGTCGCAGGGACAAAGTGGCGTAACCAACCCAGTAAAGCCGCTTAAGGTGCAGCAGAGAAGGCTCAGAAATGAAGCTTGCTCCTTTTTGTCTCTTGGAAGGATTGCATCCGTCCAGCAGCTTGAACAAGAACAATTCTGAAGCTTCTGATAGGCACGTGAGAGAGCAAGTTCGAGCCAAAAACATTCAGACTGCCGAGCGATTAGAAGAACTAATATCCACTAGGGATTTTCTTAAAAAAAATACTAAAGCTATTGAAAAGATTAGGCTACCTAAATTTAATCTTTACTTGGTAGAAATCTATATAGCTTCACTGAACTCAAAACAAATACACTTTTTTTTTTTTTTTGTGGTTGAAGACCTAAACGTAATTTGGACACAAGCAGGCAAGTTCTGTGAAACTTCATAGGAATTAGGCATGCAGACTTCTACAGAAATTTATCTACAAGCCCTAGAGATGGAGAAGGACTACAAATCTCTATATAGGATTTTTGATCTATCTCCAGGCAGAAACAGTTTTCTCAAATGCCCTACTGTTATGTTACAAAAGGGAAAAAAAAAAAAGCTACAAAGTCAGGTTTTAGCAACCCCATGAGGCAAGTAGAGATAGCTTATACTCCATGGCGCTGAATCCATAAACTCTGCTTTGCTACCTACACAAGAAAAATGAGAACTCAAAATGCAGCTAGGTGACTCAATGCAGCCTTCTTATATAACTGTGCAGTTGGTATTTAGACCTATTTAATATATTTAATGAAAAATTATTATTTCATGATGATGGATCCTATCCCTCTCCTTCCAAAATGCTGACTAGAGTGTTAGTGAACTGCTACAGCATCATAACACTAACAATTGTACAACTAAGAGTTGCGTAACTCAACTTTACCTAGCTACTAATGCAGAAAGGCTTCGCAGTGCTGTTTAAATGCTCACTTCCACACCAGTGGAAAGTAATGGAAATACATACTGAACTAGACCTGCAGGCTGCATCAACAGGTTTTGCTTCTAAACAACTTTCCAAAATAGCATAAATTGTAGCTTAGGGACTGCTTGTGTCAACTATTTATTTGAATACCTGTTACTAACAGATGGTATATAACAAGTAAAGTTTTCGAGAGGTCCTAGAAAAGTAGAAGAAAACAGAGTAAAAATGTTCTCAATGCAGAAATGACAATTTTCATTAAGCAATGAGGTAATCTTTTTCTAACACTACTTGTCCTCATTTATAAAGATTATTACCACAGGAAATATATTTAAGCCTATCTAGCTCATCACCCTAGTGTCTACCAACGACTGCTCTCCATTTATTTATAGGACTCCATGCTATAAGACTCAAACTAGCAATCCTACCACCTGCTAAGAAGCTTTCCTGACTTCAGAAATCAAAACCAGGATTCAGTTGTCTAAATACAGGCACGGAGCATTGTTTTCAACAATCAAAGACATTTCAGACACATACAGTTATTTTTGCACAGTATGTTATACTACCCACTCAGTGCAGCATGCCACAGAATTCATGGTAGATTCTTCGATAAATATAATTCATCACTCTCTTTCTGCTTTTTTCTACAAAGTTGTAAATAAATGAAAATACTCTGAACAATGCAGAAAGCTGCCATTACCAAATGTGTAATGATCACTTTTAAAAATGCACTTTAATTTTCATAGGAAAGATCTACCCCATTGTCAGATCTAATCTGCCTTATCTGAGACTTTGATCTAAGTGGTGGTGAAAACTGAAAACTGAAGCACATGTACAAGAATTTTAAGGATTCTATAGGTTAAATTCTTATAGAATGAGAAATATAAAGGTGTCCATATCCTGCAACTGTTAATGATTAATACCTGCCAGTTGCCATAATCAAGGAAACAGTAACTCAACTAGTTAAAAAACCACAGTAAAAGAATCATTGTCTGCTAAGGCATATTTAACTTCAGGCAGAATCTCTGTAATTAACAAAACAGACATCCATCCACTTTGAAGATAATCCTCAAATTATAATTTTCTCACTGGATTTATGTGATTTAACACATAGCCATTTTCTCAGTAAGACTTGAATATGCAGTAGTCAAACAAGTGACTGCTGTGTTTTAACCATAATTGAGCATTTTTTTCCAGGTCTCTTTAAAGATTAGTGTATTCTTAATTTTCATCTGGTACAGTAAAGCACAACAGGCACATGCTGCATCATGCCACTTATGAAAACAGGAATGCTCCCTGAATTTTGTAGAGCTTTCAAGTATGCAAGAAAAGCAGAAGTTTCAAATACTGAGGCACTGAAAACTAATAGCCACATTTAGAAGTCCAATCCTATGCTTCTTAGCTGACCAATCATACTTAATGGAAAGACCAAGTCAGGCACTCTGAACTCTTGCGCAAACAGCAGTCTCCAAGTTGCCTGTTAAAAGATCTGTTCACTAGTGACCACCATGTTACAAGAGGATTTACAGAAGCTGGGACTCATTGGCAAATGATACATTAACAAAAAGTGATTTCTTAATTAATATTCATAAAATAATTCAAACAGCTCTATTCTCTGTTAAATAACAACCCTCATAATGAAAAGCTTTTTTCCACTCTCCTTCACAGCAAACTGAGATATGGCATTTCAGTGCTGTTCTCAATAGGCACTCATTGCCATGGCACTGAATAGCTGATGTGCATTTTCACAGGTAAAGAAAGGCTATTAGCTGACAAACTATTGAGAGACCTGACATCATTCACTAAGAATACAGCCACACTCTTCAGCTTTCCATTTGCTTCCCATTTCTTTCTGACATATTCAGTATTTGTGTAAATTTCAATGAGTTCCCAAGTTGTGCAAGGATTTGGCATTCTATTCTATTCAGATATCTGTATCTGTTAATTAAAAGGTATGGCTTCACAGTGCAAGAAAAGCTTATCCTTGGGGTCACAGAAACAACCTACCCAACAAAACTGTTTGCAGGTTATGGGAAATGCCAGCAAAAATGCTGAATGAGCATTGTGAACAGTGTGTAATGGCTGCTGGAAACAGGAAAGTTGTTTTGTTACTTGTGGTTTTGTTTGTTTGTGGGGTTTGTTTATTTTTCCACAAAATTATTTTAGTGACAAAAATTCTCTGTTGTTGAAAATGAACAGCTAAGAAGTCAATAGTCATAACATCAGAGCAGCACAAATCCTCTGGCTTATGGCATTACTGCAGCCTTGGAAACAGCCAACCCGCCATTGAGAGCCCACTAACTCCGCAAAAAACAAATGGATGAGCTATTGTCATTGGTTCTTGTCTGAACTTACTTGAGGCACTGATAATTTCTTTTAGTTTAGAAAGAGAATTCTCTATACAAAGGACTTGTTTCTTCACAACTTTCCATAGAAATCAGTCTGATTAGGTTCCACAGAAAATATTTTTTAAACATTTCACAAGCAATGTCTCCTACAAAATGCTTCCTTCTCCTTGTGAGAATGATCTAAACAAGCATAACATCCTCTCTGAGAAAGAAGAAAACAGAAGAAACCTACATGCCCTTTCTCCTTTACAACATATGCAAGCATCAACTCAATCCCTCGAGACCACTTCAATGACAACAGCATACATCAAGAACACAAAATAATCTCTTCTACAAATCGTGTAGTAAACATTCTGCATGCTGTGCCAAATTGTAGAAACACAAAAACAAGTGTCACTTTCTTGCACCACAGCTGACTTACCTATATTTCAAAGAGCTTACTGAGGTCAAAGGGGTGGAAGAGAGTTTGCATAAATCTCAATGTAATTCCACCGCGTTTCATGTGAACACAATTTTTCAGGCAGATTATCTGCCACAATATTGTCTCTCAAACTCCTCTCAGAGTACACTAAATTATCTGCTTATAAAATTACCGCAGACTATTGGTTATGATGGTTTAGACCCACATTTACCACAACATAGTACTCCACATCCTACTACAAACAACTTCAGTGTGTACCTCCAGGCTGGCTGCTGCTCCATAGTCATGTTGGCACAGGCAGGATAAACCATTTGCAATTGCTCGTATCCACAGCCATCACAACATTGCAGCACTCACATTCGGCTGGAGTCAGGCTGAAACACAGCCTTCCTTACCCTGTGGGATTAAAAAGAAGTGTTTCAGAAAAATATGAACACAAGGACACACACCAAGCTACTGCTAATGGGTCACAGAAAGGAGGTCCTAGAGATCAAAGAACTGAAGGACACTTGCAGGACACCCAATAACAAATCAAAACAAGACAGGCTTCTAGCAGCGCTGAAGCTACTTGTCAATACTACAGAGCCTGGGCAGAATCTTCTCCCAGCTGAGAGGCACAGTACAGAGGTCACTGAGGACACAGACTCCCAAACTGATGGCAAGGTGGGCAGGAAGATCTCAACTGCTGCTCCAGTTCTTAGATGAACACAAGAGCTAGAGGCAGTCTAAAGTCCACGAAACATTTTGTTGAGTGAGGTGGGAAGGAGCACTTCATAGCACTGCACTCTGCCACAGCATGAAGCACAGCCCACAGGACTTCATCCCAGCATTTAATAAGGGTATTTCATAGCATTTTAACAGGATATTTCAGGTTGCACAACATATTAACAGGCAGGAGAGATTCTTTTAGGAGAACATGATACAGCAGTGATTTGCATTCACAAAAGAATTCACAAAAGCAGAGGTATCAGCATGGTAGGAGCAAGAAGCTGAGAACATTTACGCCCTCCTGTTCCAAGAATTTCTTGCAGAACTGTATTTTACCATGTTTGCCAAAGGCATAAAACAAAATTTCGCAAAACAATTATTTATAATGTTGGTAGCATTACAAGGTAGAACTGCCCTGCCTTTTGCTCCAGACTAGACAGCTATGCTTTTCTGTACCCTCAGGGAACTAGTCTGGCAAGTTATTCTATTCTATATATTTTTGTGCTCTTTTTTGACATCTAAACAAACACCCTTCCAGCTTCCTTGGCACACACACAAAAAAAGTAATAAATCCTTCAAAACAGGTACCTACATTATTGTCAACCCTGTTAGTGCAAACTACTAAGTCCTTCCCACCCTTGTTCTCTCACCTCACAAGCCCCCCCCCCCCCAGCCTTGCTACCCATCCCAATGCCAGACTCCCCTGAACACACAAGCATGGGCATGCACACCATATAAAGACACAAGGGGTAAGTTTCATTTCAAATACAAGTTGTAAGAGAAGAGAGATTAAAACCCCAAATCTCCAGTCTCAACACTGGGAAAAGTTCATAAGGATGGTAGTTCAAATGCAAGAATTTTTTTTTTTTCTTTCTAATCTGTGATGGAAATTGGAAAGAATAACAACCATCTGCTACATTCAATTCTCTTGTGGACCCTGTATTGAATGATGCAATGCTTTGCCTTCCAGAGCTTCTAAAACTGTGCAGGGATCTGCAGGGCAAGCTGCAAGGAGAATGAAGATATGAGAATGAAGATGACCCCAAAGTCTGAATGCCAGACCGTTCAGCAAGGGAGAGTCCTTGGACCTGCCAAGAAGTCAGTGAAGTGACTCAGCAGGATCCCACCGCAGCCACACCACTATCAGCCTGACAGAGAGCTTAACTGTGAGCCAGGACTCTGTGGAAAATAGCAGCAAGAAGGAGCTCAGGAACAAAAAGCTCACTTGGCTTGAGAGCATGCTCCAGGCAGGGGGACTGTGCTGCAGAGCAGCACACTGCAGCCCCCAGCAAGGTTCTGGCTCCTGCCGGCCTGAGCCCCTGGCACCGCCCAGAGCAGCTCTGATGCCTCCAGCCACAGCTGCGCTAGATCCGCTGCACCAGGCCAACCTGAAAGCCAGTTACACAGTGGCAACTTCAAGAACAAATGTAAACACATCTTTTTTTTCAAAACCCAGCATATTTCTAGCTGTGTAACTAAATGTGAACCCCTGTACTATTTATTTCCAATTTCCATAATTTTGATTGTTGTTGATTTGCACTCTCATCCCAATGCTTTCACAAAAGTAATAATTCCATTCAATAAAACTAAAGAACAAATACTTATAACTTTAGCGTATTTGTGTAACTGCGTACACATATTTATACGTATCTGTACATGTGAAAAGGTGCAAATGTTTGATTCAAGATCCACAAAACTCAGACTTCCCAAAATGGGGCTGGAGTTTTCCAAAACAAAACATGGAAATTCATTAAAAGGTATTTACAGATCATTCCATAATATCATCCTTGACATTTCATTAACTATTTCTGATATTCTATGGAAACAGAGGAAAATACTCCAATTAATATTTATTAAAATTCTATTTAAGACAACACTGAACAAATAAGCTATTTCTACTGAAATATTTCACAAAGTTCATGAAAAACTTCCTGTATTTCTCACCATCCAAATCTACTTCAATTGGTGATAAATCAATATTCCCCAAAGTTAATATGTTTTTCCATTATGATAATTGGTGAATGATCTCCTGGTCTTTATCTCAACCTACAAGCTCTTCCATCCTACTTTCTCACCTTGTCCTGCTGAGGAGGGGGGCGAGTGAGCAAGCAGGTGAGATCTGGCTGCAGTACAAGGTCAGCTCATCACACATATCTAGCAAACTGTCTTGATGGTCTAACATTCTGCAACCACTACAGGTTTGCAGTAGTTCTACAGAGCCAAACATTGGCTGAGAAGTCCTCCAATGCTATTTAATTCTTGTTTCCTGAATCCAGACAAAATACCATGATGAGGAGGACAGCTGGATGACATCACTACCTCCTGTTGTTGTGGTGAGGCAACTGCTGCAAAGATTGTTTAGCGCTTGCAAAGGGATTTCCTTGCAAAGCCATAGCCATCTCCTGGGGCAATTTCCAGAACACAGCCACGAGTGTCTCTGCCTGCGTGTATTTGCCAGCCAGTCTTGCATCGCACTGGTTCAGTCATGCGGCAAGCAGGATCCAGTGAGTCAATCAAAAAAACACAGCTAATGCTCAAGGGATAACAAAGGAGGAATCGTATGAATTTATGAGATTCTAGCATATGCATATACAACAGCTTGCATGTGGCTTCTATTGCATATGGGGAGGGAACAGCATAACTCACAAAGATCAGAAGGATAAGACACCATGGGATACCAATTAAGAATACCAAGCACTTAATGCAGGAAGCTCTACTATCTGAAAAGAAATACCAACTGTAGTAAAGCTGAGGTTGCTTTGTTTGTCTCTGGCCACATGTATTTTCATCTGTCTGCACAAGCCACAAGAATTCAGTATGAAATAGACTGCCAAGTTCCAGCAGCTTTGGAAGCCCACACTTCTCTTTCCTCATGCATGGACAGTGCAGAGACCTGCACTCAAGAGTGTGGAGCCAAATTTAATGCATCGGGGGAAGTTCTGGCTGAAAGGACTTGTCAAGTTAGAATGTTATTTAATACAACAAAACAAGAATTCTTAAAAAACTAAAAATTTTACTTAAAATGTATTTGTAGCTCTACCTTCAAATGTATCTAGAATCATAATGTTGGAAGTGGACCTCCAGAAATAATAAACTATACACACAACTCCTGACAAAAACCTGTCCAAACCAGTGTAAAAAAATATTTAGGAAAGAAGCTTTCACAGGTGATAAGTTTCCTCTCTGCTTGGAGTGAAATCGTCCTCTGGACAGAAGTCATAGCCAATTAAAAAATGATAAAACAAGACACACAGTGAACACATGTAAATATTCACTGTACAAATAAAGGCAATTACAGTAGAGCGATCACTGAAAAGCCCTCACACAGGGGGAATCATCCTGACACAGACACTTTACTAGTCAGTTCAACTAAGCCTTGAACCCAAATTATACTTGCACTTGTTCCTGCAGTATTTATTCATATTCTGCACACTGACCCATTCCTAAACTTTAATCTTTCCTTGAAAGTACTAGCAAGTCTTATTCAACCCAGTTATCTCCACCTCAGCCATGGGCAGAGATAGCTCGCTTGATTCACTTGATGTCATTCTCATTTATCATTGCATCCCCATCAGCCCTCAGAGAGGCTCAAGGGGCAGCCCCTGGCAAATTGCTCAATCTGTCCTCTTCCCTGTGCCAACATTTTAAAGGTTCCCTTTGATCTCAGCTGCAAGTCTAGGACAACTAAACCTCACCAGACCAGCAGAAGCTACAATTTAAAAATAAATCACAACTTTTTTCATTGCTTCATTGTCCTCAGAGACCCTTGGCACTTTCTGGACTGTATCTTCTCATAGCTGCTTTTTCAGCTCTACTTAGTTTTCAATTCCAGCCATGTTCAGTATAACCCTGAATTCTGGCAGGAAGTCACATGGGTAAATGTAAGTACACTTGTTAAAAATAAATAAATAAATATTTACACACACAACTCACTTTCGTTCTTTAGTCACAAATGATATGTCTTTCCTGACTGAATTAACACATCTTACAACAACTTTATTATAAATCAAATTAAAGTCCTGCAACCAAATATCTTCTGATTTTATAGCCAGATCATATTTCTGTTGTGGATGCTTTGCATAGGTAAAGTCATCTTAAATTTAGTTTGCACTACTGTTATCAAGTCATGCAGTGATATTTTCTTCTTATGCTTCTCTAGGTATTAAACTAATGAGACTAGATGGATAAAGGCATATTTCAGCCTCTAGTGATTTGATTTATATTTGGACATATTGTTTTTAGCTATACAGAGTCATGAGTTATAAATATCCTGGAAATCAAATTAGAAACAGATACTAGATTTGGGAGAAACTAGAAGAAATTTTTTGCTCCTATATCAGAAATAAAATACCCTAAATCCAATCCAGCTACCAAACTGGCATACGCTTTAAAACAATTGCATTTGTAGAACATTTTTGCTCCTAAAGTTTTTAGAGTTTTAAAATACAAAGATAGCAGAAATCTTTCCTTCTCATTGATATCCTGCAGCTGTCTTTTGCTATTTATGCATGTGAAATGGCTTCTTTATGCTCCTGAATTAAAAAGAACTTAAGAACTATTTTCCTGAGGTCTTCTATGGTTCTACATGCATATGAACTAGCTAAATAGCGGAAGATACGAGGTCTACGGACATAAAGGTGTGAGCCCAAACTAGCTCAGGGGAGAACTGGGGATTACAGCAGGACCCATCCCACAATACCTGACAATGAGAGCAGAGCAGGTCCAGAGATGGCAGCCACCCTGAACCATGGCCCCCGTCCATCAGGTAAATTAACAGAGTGAGGCAGGTCCGAGGCCAAGCTTGGTCACTCCACAGGTCAGGATCCAACACCGTCAAGAGACTGCCCAAGAGACCCATAGTGACAGGACAAGTCTGCCACCAAGCCAGAATCTCACACACAGGTCAGCAGGATCCATGGACAGAGACAAGTGTAGCTGTGGCTAAGCCAGAGATCAGCACTCCTCTAGCACTGCCCAAAAAAGAGTAGCAGCCCCAGGCTGAGCTTAAATAGTGCTCCTGGCCCATGAGTGGGTGGGAGGCCCCAGGTGAAGCTGGTCAGGGCAATTAACACCTATCAGTGCCTCAGGGCACCTGACAGAAGGTTCCTTGAAATTAGTGGCACATTGCTATATTGAAGCTCACAGTCAGAAGCAGCACATCATTCACCCTAAACAGCTACAGCCGGTGAGGAATAAACCTGAATATATTATCAGTGCTCCCATTCATCCTGGTATTATTAAAGGAAATCAGAAAATTAATCTTTGGTGAAAATGGGGCAAATGAACTTGCTTATATCTCTCAGTCTACCTAAATCTTTTCTCCATGACAAGTTAGTAGCTCTGTTAATATTTAGGAATTTCTTTTCCCCTCAGTATTTGTGTGGAAAGAATTTTGCTCAAAGGACAGCATGGTTCTCAGTAAAAGAACTGGCTCTTTCTAACCGAACCCATGTCCATTGAACTCATTCTACACCAATACTTAATGTGTTGTACAAATTGGACAGATTATTTTCTTACCCACAAGACATGCAGAATGCAGCTAAGATTGTGCTCATGTATAAATGAAAAAAAAAAAAAAGAAAAAAACCTGCAAGTCATCTCAGTCCAAGGAGAATCAAATCTTTTCCTCAATCTATTAGTTAGCTGCAAAGGCAATTGCTTTACAGCAACCAAGAAACCAACAAGATGCAGATATCTCTAATAAACACCCCTCTCATATATGTTCAGAAGGCTCAGGTTGTTTAGAGTATCTTCCATCTGAGCAACTTCTCCATTACTGTGTTTTCCCTTGAGGCTGTCAGTGGAGTTTATGTTCAGCTAGTTTAAATTCAAAAAAGACACATGTAAGGTGGCCACTACTCAATACACAGTGATTCCTGCCCTGTTTATAACAAAGCACACCTTCATAACAGTGACCCAAGCTATCAAACTGGGGACAGAGAATAAAGGTTACCTCCTTATTAAGAATCTTCTGTGTTTTCTGAGCCCTGCTGTTGGAGCCATTTGGAGTCCAAAACTCCCTTAGCACAAAAAGCCTGTCCTTAATCCCTTGCATAATTTCATTTGATTTGAGCATAATATAGTCTGGCCTTTCAAATACCTTTTCAAATTCATTTTCTTCCTGTTTCCTACTTTTTCATCTCCACAACAGACAAGTTTTTACACCATTAGGAGGGAGCAATCTAACCTATACAAGCATTAGCACCATTCAGCATTTTAAATCTGTAGAGTCTGGAGCAATTAACACAGAGTAACAGTTTATTCTACAGTGTTTCGGAAATGACACAGCATATAGACAGTTCCACAGCTCTTCAGTTTTAGAACATTTGATAAACAAGTTCTTGTAATTTAAGATAAATTATGATCTAACTCATGTATGATTTTCTAATGAAGCCAAATGATGAAATAATAATGTAAAAGATATTTTTAATTCCCAGTTAGGAAACCAGTAGTAAATGTAAAAACTCTTAACACATTTCCAACAGTTCCTCTTTCTTTAGTGTTTTTGGCTTATTACTGAAGGAAGATTTTTCTTTAGCTGCAAAACACTTCTGTGTCTGAAAGTGATGTGTGACAAATGGAAGAAAGTTCATTTTGGCTGGATGTTTAAATCAGTCTGTTTTCTGAAAAAAATACAGTATTTGGTGTACATACTTTTAAATTCTATATAGCCCTTTTTAATATACACTATTTATTACCAACATGCTTCTGCTTGAAACTAGCTTTTATTTACTTATTAATTTCACACATATTACTGGCCAGTTTTATTTTAGCCTGGCCATACTGGTATCTTGACTCAGCACAAAGCAACCACATTGTCTGCATGCAAAATTCAGTGCCATGTTGCCCCAGTTTTAACACAGAGGACAGACATACCAATGACTCACGGATATTCTGAGTAGTGGTAAACAGAAGATAACTGCTAGTGCATGAACAAAGTCATTACTTCCCTGTTCCCCTATAATTTGATTTAAAAATTAAATTGGATAATTACTATATGACTCTTTTGTCAATGTCAGAATTAAAAGTGTTAAGACAATAGCAGGCATTTCTCCAAAACCTTGCTAAGACTATTCTTTTCTTGTTAGTTTATGTTGTGAAGAACTGTATGCTCAAATTCTCAGTTCTGGAGTTCACAAATATCTTCTAGTGGCAATCAACAGCACTTGTTTACATGGACAAAGCACCCACAAAGACCATGTCTGTGTCTTTAAAAGCATTCTCTGCAAAGCGGTGATCCTGATTAACACACATGCATGAAGAGATCTTGAGCCTCTGCTACAAATGGGTTTCTCAACAATGCAGACCTGTGATACAGCTTAAACAGCCACATCTGTTGCAGGGATTAAAATCACCCTGCAGCAGCACTTACACAACATTTGGCTGTGAAATGCTGAGTAACATCAACAGAAAGCCTCTGAGATGTTGAAAAATGGACTGGCAGTGCTTGGGAGGCAGCAGGGTTTGATATGTTTGGTATATGCTGGCTTGCCTTAAATGACCAGCTGATATGAGCTTCAGAAAGGAGTTGTGGCCATATCCCTTTTCCACTCCCTCAGGAAAGTTCTATTGGAACACTTAACTTGCACATTAAAGCAGACGAACCAAGATTGTTAGAGCTCTTCGTGTAACCTTCTAGCATGTCAAGTAAAAGAAAAGATGTAAGGAAAATAGGAAAAGACTAAAAATCAACTGCTAAATGACACAATGTAAGTTAAAAGAACATTTGGGGACCATGGATAAAAAGGGGAGCCTTTGCCACTTGGGCTTGTGCCTCCAGACTAACATAACAAAGTTAGTGAAGAAAATCTACACAGAAAGTAAGTGCTACTAAGCATAGCCCTACCACAATTACGAACAATGAAATCCCACAGTATTTACCTGGTTTCAAGTTTCCCTACAAATCCCAGATGTGAAAGATTTCCCTGGGATATTACCCAAGGTTCACAAACTTTTCCAGAGATTGGAGGATTCATTCTAATGGACTCTTCAGCCCTGTGGCATGAGCTATCTATGTATACCTCTTCATCTTTTAAAAAGATGCATTTACAAATTAGGCATTCCATCTGCTATTTGCCTCTTTTCTGCTGACAGTGTCATAAAAGTGAGAGTTGGCAACATGGATGAGAACAGCAGCTTTGGTTCATTTGTCTTCATCACTTTTTCCGGTTTGTAGAAAGGGTTGCTGTGCTAGTATGCAAGCATAACAGATTAGATTTTTGATGAAATGTAATTTCATGGAGAGAAAAGCTTAAAACTCAATTATAGTTGAAGTTTAACATGCTTTCACAACCCCTGAAGTTTGCATCAGTCCTAAACAATACCTCTAAAAGCACTTGGTGGAGAAACTGTGCCATGTGTCTTCCTATTCTCATCAAAACTTAAAGCCAAGGCAGGAAGAAAGACTTTGCTGCAAAGCCCCACACAGTAGAAGAGCACCTAAAACTATATACAAGTATTTTGTTCTTTAGGTAGTCAGTGTAAATCCAAAACAATTCTCTTTCCCAAGAGTAACCCAGACCGATACCACGATGTCGTCAGAAAGAGATCAACCCCTCAACCAAAAGAGAAAACAGTGGTTAATGCAACCACTGAAATTTTCATTTTGATGAGTATTCTTCATCCATATTTCTAAAGAATCAGTGATCCATTTATCTGTATCACTGCACACTTTATAGGCCTTTACCACTAGATACAAGGCCCCCATCACCTACTCTTTGTGTTGATGCAATTCTATCTCAAAAGACTCATGCAAACAGGAAAACAAACACTTTGTTATGAAGAAGACCTTACCATCTGTGTTATTCAGCTGAAGAGCTTTATACCTAATGACAGGATCTGCCAAGCCATTATGAGCTCTGAGTGAGTATAGGAAGTCCTTGGGTTGTAAAACCCACTTGCCACATACTGCAAAAAAAACAGGGGAAGTTGACATGTTTGACTTGCAAAATAATACTCATGCGATAGTAAGGCAAGACAGAAGTTTCAGAATTCATCCAATATTTCTTTTTCATTGCAGAGCTTGAGAGTAGTATTCTAAGAGTAAAATTTCTGGAGACAGGCATGAGACATGAGACAGGTGCTGAGACCCTTATCGTAAAGAAATCACAACTTTTTTCCCAGTGAGTGCTCTGGGAAACAGATGCTTACAGCGTTTCTAACCTGCCTGCAGACTGATGGCTGACCTCACATAGGGCTAGCATAGGGGTGGTAGTGGCTGCTGCTCCTTATAAAAACATGCTTTTGGTCTGGGTTATGTTTAGCAAAATGCCACAGGCTCCTCAATGAGGAAAGTCACTCCACCTCCTGCAGCACTGGGGGTTCAGTAGAGGCCCTTGAGGGACAGCCTTACATTTCAAGCAGAGCTTTTGTCTCAAATTTACTTATAAGCACAGTACTAAATATAGCATAGGGCATACACTGAGGAGGTACAGCTCAATGACTCTCCATAGGCTTACAGTGCAGCTAAGGCTTGGTTTAATCTGTGTCACACCACAGCAGGGTCCAAGGGACCATGTACCATTCAAGCACACACAGACTGAATGAGTGGGCTACAGATTTCTCTATGTCCTTCCTTGTCTCTCTGATCATGAGTTGAGCTGCAAACTCCAGAGGCATTCCGAGAATATGGTGGTGATTGCAACAGGCTGGCTGAGTTCAGATCTGACAGGGTCATCATTAATTCATTAAGTAACAAAGAGTATGTCAAAAGTGTTAGTGGGTGCTGAAGCAGGCATCGATGTCATGCTGTTAGTTATTAACACTATTTGTGGCAGAGAGAAACTGCAACAAGATCCACCAGCCAAGTCCCAGGCAGGCGCTGCTGGCCAGCAACATTTGCCCTGTCCCTGCAGACACTGCCTTCCTGAACAGTTCAGTGTCTGCACTGCTCACTAGCAGGAAACACTTTTTAAATGAAAGTTGAATTACTTTCATACAAACCAACAACTCACATTTTCTCTAGCTGCTAGTAATTTTTATTAGGAAAAAAACAGCCAACCCTTTTACTGCTTACATAATTAAAGAATCACACTGTTCTTCCTGTGGTTTTTCTTGCTTATGATTTTCCATTGTAATCCATTAAGTGTTACAATGTTAGCAGGGATTTAATACACCAGATTTAATCAACAGTTCTTCTCATACATCAACAACTGTGCTCAGAGAACTGTACATTAAATAGAGTTTTTAGTGAATTATCTGACCTTTCCCTCTCAAGTCTGCACCTCCTAATTACAACTTTCCTTGTTTTGGTATAAAATATTGGCAAGGTCAGACCCTACCACAGCACTTACAAATTTCCTCAAGAGGCTCACAGAAATGACCTGGCTGCTTGTACGAACTGTGACTGCAAATGTGTTCAGATTATCTACATATTTTGTATTCATGAGGTTTACAGTTCTAGCTTGCAGCCAGGAAAATGGCTTTGACTTTTTTGTAAGTGTCTGAGCAGAAGGCAAATAAAAAATATAATATGCTTACTGACACACACAGTTCTTTAAACTCCTGCTACATTCACCCTGACAATTCTTTTTCCATCAACCCTCCTGTCCTGGAATATCTTCTTGAAATTTGCTGACATAGCAGCAAACAACATCTTCTGGTTGACATATTTTAAAATTAATTCTACTAAAGAACCATTGTTTCTTCTCTGGTACCTAAAAGCAACTAGACTTCATTCCTGTGTCAGAGACATCATGAATAAATGGTCTTTATCTTCAACAAATCATTATTTTGGGACACAAGGGGTAGTTTTATCTAACTATAACCTTAAAGTCTAAATACTGAGCCCAGCTCTCATCTCACAGTCATTTGGGCTAGTAGGAGCTGATTAAATGCATTGTTATTGACAAACAATACATTCCTCCACTTATATCGATACAGGCTCAAGTTGATACAGTAGAGCGGCATGGAGTGTGCATCATGCACCTATTTCCACAAAAAATATAGAAAAAAATATGGCCTAAAAAATGAGCCACAAATAGCTCAGCAGTTAGGGCATTCCAACAGGCCATGGAATACCTCCAAGTGTCCATCCCCTTCTGGAGCAATTAGAGATACACACAAGGTCTGTAGAATTGCTGGTTTGCTCCCGGAGGCTGAGCATGACTGAAGTCTGTGGAAACACTCCCAGCACTACCAGTGGATCTGGACAAGTCTTCAAGAGTGCAACCAACCACTAGCATCCCTGGCATGCATAAATGCTGTTTGTGCCCTCCTCTGAAAAACAGGTGAGAAGCAGAAATAAAGGAGCAAACTCCAGTCTCACTGGCTGGTGCTTTACTCACTGCACTTAACGCCTGTGTCACACTCCTATCTCACCTGCCCTCTGCAGCCCCAGCCTACGACCACACACTCTTCCAGGCCTTTCCTCAGAAAAACAGCAAAATGGCATTGGATGTTTTGAACATTTTCCTCCTTACACTATGATTCAGCTTCTCTCATCTCATTTCCAGATAGTTCAATTTTGGCTGGGAAAAGGTTTTTCAAACATTAAGTATACTATAGGAGCCTGTAAAACTATTTTTCTTCCTTAAAAAACTACATAGCCAGTTTCATCTAGGAGAAAATTCATCTACTTTGATTAAAAGTACTGAAATCCCCATCCTTTTCCTTCATTTTGTGTCTTCATTTCATATACCAGCTCTAAACACCTGACCTGAATTTCAGTGGGATGCTAGCGTGACTCTGGGACTCCCTGAGGAACAAAGGAGTATTTCAATCCTGGCCCATCATTACTTCTGGAATACTAACCATTTTTGCTGTGTGTATTCCAGTCCATTTGATAATTACATCCACTGTTATGAGGTGCAAAATCCGGGGCATAATGCGGAGTACGGTTGGCACAACTGCACTTAAGAAAAATACCATATATATTACAGTCAAACTCTCACACCGCTGGAATTTTAATGGCTTTTCCTCCATGAAAAGCCTTCAATAGCATTCTGCTATGGGTTCATTTTGTCCCTTCATGACTTGTGTCAGTAAAGCAATCATGTTTTAAAAAGAGTGCTTGTTTAAAAGACAGTAAAGGGAAGCTGTTTTCTTGATTTAGGTTACAATTTGGAAGGGCTTCAATATAGACAGTACATCAAGTGCTGAAGCAAAATAGATTTTTTAAAAAGCCTTCTTTCTATAAAACAGAGAATGACATTTACAGATGTGTGCCCACAGAACACAGTACTAACAGCTTGGTAAGGACAACAGGCTGTTCAGCATCATCTTCAATATAATTTGTTCCCTTTGAATTTAAAAGTCTCAATAGACAATGCAGAAGAAAAGATTGTCTCCTGCAGCCAGCTGTTAGTATTTCAGCCCAGTCAGGCAACAGAAGATTTTTCTAAAGCTGTAACAACAGGTGGCTGTGTTTGTCCTGGATGCAAAGTGGAAAATTAAGGTAAATGTAGCCATGTTCACTGACTGCTGCCATTGCCACCAGAGAAGGCAATATACAAGCTAGCCTGTCTTTTCTCCTCTGAACAGTTACAAGGAGCCCAGCACTTAGAAAGAGTCCACTGAAGGCTACTGCTCCAGCTCCTCCATCAACTGGATTAAGAGGAGGCGGCTGAAGGGCAGCAAGCCCGCACTGACGATCAGCACACAGCAGCACTGCCGCCTGTCCCCCTGTCTGCTGGTGCAAAGGACAGCCAGGAATTCCCCACAAGCTGCTGCCACAGCTTTGCTATTTGGAACAGACACAACCAGAGAAGATGCTGAGAAACAGGCTCAAGGGATAACCAAAAATGCTGAGTTTTGAAAGATGAGGGAGAAAGAAATAGTGAGGATCAAGGGTAGAGCTGGAAGGACAAGACAACCTGGAACTTGACCATAAAAAAGAAAAAAAAATGTTAAAAGCAGTGAAGTACAAATATGGTGGAGTGAGACTGCAAAAGAAACGTGGAGATTCATGAAGAACAGAGGAATGGGATGTATAAAGCATTACCAGAAATGCAGAAGCAAAAGCATAGGAAGACATGAGAAATATGTGAAAATTTGTTGCTAGTCTGAAGTAATTTGTTTTAGTGCAATATGTATGGGAATACATGCAATATGACAGGAAGGAGATAGAATCAAACAGGTTTTTTCTTTAAGAAAGATTCTCTTCTATACTACAGCTTCCTTGCAACTCAGTGGGAAGCATTTGAACAAGACAAACACAACACATAAGTCACTCCTCAGCAGAGCAAATGAACTCGCAGTTCCCTATGCACTGGGGAGGTTGCCATCTGTACCTCAGCTACCTCACCTGAAGCTCATTCAGGCCTTTCCATGCTGCACTGCAGTCAGTTGCTACTACAGCATCAGCATAACCGAACTCTGAGAAATCTGAGCCTTTACAGGTACCTGCACACTTTCCAATCCAGAAGGCTTGCCATCTTCCCACTAATCTGTTGTACAGCCTTCTGCACTTCACAGAACTGATTTGGGGGAGATGAAAAAGCTATTTGTTGTCATAGAAACAGTAGTACTTCACGCTGCTGTGCAGGCTGATATGTGAGGATATTATTGTTTGGCCTTTTTCCAGGCATCCAGATTGAGAAATGCTAAAAAGCTTTTAAGAAAGCCTTTGAAATTTTGCCAAACAATCAGATGTACAATTTCCACAAACACATCCAAATATTTACCAATTGTTGGGGATAAATTTGAAAAGCCTCAGGTATGGGAAACACTGTTGAAAAAGATATATTCTTGACCCCAGAAAACAAACAAGCAATGGACATTCTGTAAGGCTACAGGAAAGTCCAAATGTCCATAATCAGTTATGAACAGGCAACAGCCAGTTGTCTCCAGTTCCCACCACTTAGCTGAGGCTAAGACTTTAAAAGCCTATAGATGGCACAGTAATTAAGGTTAATATTGCAACAGCAGATATCCTAGGGGTTTAACACCTGCCAAAGAGCACCACTAACTGAGAGGAGGGTAAGATGCTTATGACTTTTCCTTTACTTCATGTTCTTTGTAAATGGAGAATAACGGTGTCAGTTAATCATTAAACAAAACGCATAGTAGTGACCAAACCTCCTAACACTCCACATATACAGCTCCCCTAATAGCTCCAGGGGAAGACAGGTTTACACCCAAGTTACAACTGATACACCACAGAAATATAGGGCAACTGGTAGTGTTTTAGATCACTTACTTTGGACAAAAGAAGTTTTCTTTTACTGGAAGATCTCTTTTTTTTTTTTTCCTTTCCTTAGCGTTTTCCCTAAAAATATCTTCATCCTCCACTTGCAGAGCAGTATTTCTTGGTTATGATAGAGTGGAAAGATAATTCTGAATGTGTTATTATTTCATAGGCATGGTGTATTTTTTAACTATTTGATTTGGCAAGTGTGAGTATGACTAGGATAGATTATGCAAAAATTTAGCTGTATGATGGGCACAGGTGGAGGGAAAGAGGCAGTTTAGAGTATAAAGGTCACCTCTTAATCCATCTGCATTGAAACTTCCCAACACTACAATTGTCTCTCCATCTGTTCCAAATAGTTCCAAACCGTGTCCCATTTAGCACAGAAATCATCGCTCCCTTGCTGAAAGCCAGACAAGATTATCCAAACAGCCTTACATGTCCTGTGTGGAGAAAAAAATAAAATAGCCCGGTGGCTTGCAAACAGCCTGCCTCTGTGATGCAGGCATGACATTATCTGACATCTATGAGCTAATGTCCAGCTGTTCTATTGCCCATTAAAATAGTCTCGGTTTTTCTTACTGAAGGAATCTGCTCCTGTTACAGAATACATCTCACTTTTCTCCCATCTCCACAGAAACAGGCAGAATGCCTTAGGAATTGTAAACATGCAGTTTCAGCTCGCTCGGGCCATGAACCTGGATGGACGTGACACTGAACTGAGCCACAAGGAAAGTAAAGCAAAACTGCTGGAGGAGCAGTGCGGGTGGGAGCACTTTTCTTACATTTAATGTCTCATTTCTCCTTGGCCAGGAGCCCAGAGCTGCAGCCAGCCTAACAGCCTCCTGTGCCAGATCCAGCATCCACCCTCTGCCCCAGCTTCCTTCTGTGGATCTAGGCCATCCATATTCAACTTAATTGCCAGCGCCAGGAGCAATCTAATGTGATGCAGGAGAGCATAAGCCATTGGAAAAAGAATAGCACGTGATAGACAAAATTGTCTGTAAAGGGCTAGTAATTTACACTGTAATTATTTTTGTATTATGTGTATAATTACATGAAACAGAACAGCAGGGTAAATGAAAAAAAAAAAAAGCTGCCATTTTCTAAATTCTCCTTATTTCATTGACTATTCAGACTGGTGCCATGTGTTAGAGTTCAACAAAAGGGAGGACCTGAGAAGCCCGTGGTGATACTATTTCTGACCTGACCATAGAGCGATTGGACTAGTCCCTTCCAATCCCTAACATTCTGTGATTCAGTACAAACACACAGTGACTTTTAGCCTACACTCCTCTTCGACGGCAGTCCTGTGTGACCACCAGCTGCTGAAAATCCAACCTAAACCCTTTTCCTTTCCCTTAACATGCTGAATAAGTACTTTCTAAAGACAGACAAAGTGAGTTTTATTAGATATGCCACTTTTTTCCAAGAGAGGAGAAGTCATGACTTTCAAAGCACATGAGTCTGGGCTATATAGTTGATCAGAAAAATAATCCACTTGTCAAAGCCTCTGATTATCCGAGTAGCACTGGATGCTCTGCTGCATCTGTAGTTATTCATTGACTTAGACTGTAGTTCTTCACTGGACTGCACCTAGACAAGAGATGTCTTGTCACTAGAATTTGT
Organism: Nesoenas mayeri; assembly: GCF_963082525.1. NCBI lineage: Eukaryota > Metazoa > Chordata > Aves > Columbiformes > Columbidae > Nesoenas > Nesoenas mayeri. The sequence continues at coordinate 14,313,119 of NC_137554.1, read as the reverse complement.
AGACATGCTCACATTGCATGTATTTGTGCCACACTTGAACATGAGAAAACGGCAAAATTATTCAGGTGAACACCTCTTCAGAATATTTTCTCAAAGCTAAAAAGCAAATTCTTGAAGGTTGCATGGTCTTCTCATTAGATTACAGGAAAATTAAGGTGGTCTGTATACAAAAGATAAGGAATCAGACTGAGACATAAGCAGTAGGTATCATTGGGCTGAAGTGAACCTCTGAAATTTCCCTGCCTGCCAGCCACAGGCTTGAGAAATTCCTATAGCTACAAATTTTTATTCCGTCATGTCCTGAAGAGGGGCTTTCCCAGTTTTCTGCAGGAAGCACATTAATTTGATTGCAGGAGTGACATCCTCCCACTCCCCCAGAAGCCACAGATTCTGTGTTGGAGGACACTAGGGCCTGTTATGGTCAGTCTGGTGAGATATTGAAAAGACAGCCCAGATAAATTGCTTATAACTAACCAAACTGAAATTATCAGATCCAGAGATTACTCTGATTTTGCTTCAGGAAAGTAATGGGTGCCCAAGGGAGAAGCATATGCTGTGCCCAGGACATGCCATGAATGCTGCAGTACCAGCTGGACGAAGTCAAGCAAGAACCTTGCGGACAACCAGCAACTGCAGCTAAGGAAAAAGAACTAGCAGACATTGCACAAGAGTACACTGACAGTACATATCATGTCCCCTCCCTTCTGTACAATTTATATATCATTTTATATAATGCTAGAAAACGCCAGTACTAACCAATGAGAGAAAAACTCGAAGGAAAACAGCTGGTGTCACAGCAAGAAGAGAGTAAGGTTAAAAAAAAGGATGATGCTAAAGCATCAGCTGATGTTGCAAATTCTGGCTCATTTGACTTTACTGTTATATGAAAAGCTTGTTTTCATTTTATTTCTTCTTTTTACAGATTCATAATTTATTGCTGCAATATATAAAACTTGCTGGTCATGTTTCTACAGTGGCACTTTCCTTTGCAAATATTACAGAGGTTGGAAAAGGTGTATTTATCTGCCCTCTGCTGGAAGCATACAGCAAAAATACAGCACTGCCAGCACTGTCTAACCTGCTCAGTGCAAAATGGTTCCTCCTCCACACACAGACCATCTTCATCATGGATTCAGCATTTACACGCAGGTTGGATTTTGTTTAACGTACCTAGTCAAAATAAACTTTGTCTTAGTCGTCCAGTATTGACTTCACTCTACTATATAAACACTAGAGTCCAATCTAATCCCACTTAAACTGGAGTAAATAAAAAGTATCTCTGTGGAAGTCAAAGGAATTACACTATTACAAAACCGTCTAAATGAAAGCTGAATTATACTGTTAGAAATGCACCTGTTAAAATATGGATTGCCACATTCATAGATATAGAGGCACTTTACATATACTGTGTCCATGTCAGTGGAAATAAAGTACTAATCCAAGTGGATGAAATCCTACATCACCAGAAATTTAAAAGTTGCCAGAAACTTGATTATTATTCACCAGAATTAAAAACAAACAAACAAACACAACTTTCTGCAGACACTGTGTGTGTCTGAACCCAACCAGCTTGTTCACAAGAGCTTGCCACATAAACGTTACAGGACCATTAGGAATGACCAATCGATTTAGACATGAAGATCACAAAAGAGAGAGGGCTCAACAAAATCACAGTCAGGAAAGAACTGATGCTACTCATCAAAACCAGAGGTAGATAGACCTGTGCTATACCAGCCACCCCAGGACAGTGAGGAAGACAATGACCTGCCAAAAGCACTAAAAAATCCAGCTGCATTACATTTATCATTCTTCTTAAGCCATTCCTCCCCATAATCAACTTTATCAGAAAATATTATATTTTCTTAAGCATTTGCTTCTGTCCTCTTAACTTCCATCAGTTGCTTTAGTGCTGCCTTTTTTTTTTCCTCAGGGAAGACTGATACAGGGATTCGAGCATCTGAGTGAAACACGCCTTTTTCCAGCTGTTCTGCAATAACTTACTAGTGAAGCAGTCACAAGACAGAAGATCTTCTTGCAGTACTATTACTTTTTTTAACCCAAGTCCAGCTGTGATATCTGTTAGACCACAATCCTTTGCCAGAACTCTAGCTAATATAGGAAAAGGCACGGTTAGTTAAAACTGACAGAGACAACCTGCTAATTAGCATGCAGACTGTATTCTAAAAATCACACTGCTTCTTTTGCCTGCTCATCTTTTCCTATAAGCTGATTCAGACCACCAGAACCTCAAAGATCCCAGGTGTTTTGCCAAATACAGCCTTTAGGATAAGGCATATTTGCAGCATTGCTCTTTGTGCTTCACTATATATGCATTTTACATTAATTCGGCTAGTACATATGTGGCAGCAGATCTTCAGCATTCAGAGGGTGTATATTATGACAATGAAAAATGCAAAACTACTGCACTAGCCATCATGTAGCACATTTTCTGGGCTTGGCTTCACCTAGTGAAAGGATTCACCATTTGTGGAGTTTTTCTTACTGATGAAAAGTGACATCATATTCAAAACTAACACAGCTGTCTCCTAATTTTATTGCTTTACATGATGCTTTGATCCTGCTAGTCTTAAATTTTAAAAAAGGTAAATTTATTTTATATATATATATATTTAATTTGCTTTCCTCAAAGAAACATTTCACCCTCCATGGAGGCTCTGACTGCATTGCATCCTATGGGCTTTCATAGCAAAACTTACACTAGAGAAACATAGGATGGTAAAGCCACTTAAATAAAACATTATCCTGTCTCCTTCTACCTTTCATGCTGTTATTGTAAATTAATTTTTAATCAGTTCCTACCCCAGATACATTCCTCCTTTAAACATACACTTATCGTGCTCTGTTACAAGCATTTATAAAGGAGCAATTTAAACACAGTGCCAACGCTGCTCCTTGGAAGCCCTTCTAATTCACATTTATGTCTAGTATCAGCTTCAACCACGATGCTCTTCCTTTTTACAAGCTTCTAGGTATGTATTCGACCTGTGCTATGGAATACAATCCATTTCTGCCTTCTGGGCTTGCTGGAAGGGATTCTGTATTAAAGAGGAGGCTTTCAAAGCTGCCAAGTGCAGTTAGGAATCCATCTACCACACATGTTTTTGAAAGATCCTCCTAACATTTAATTTGTTTTAAAACATACAAGTACAACAATGACCCAGATAGCCACACTGCTATGAAGTTTGGTCCTGTTCAGTATGGCTGAAGTTTTCTGTTACAAAAAAGGAGAGAATAAGGTCCGTGATTCATAATACATAAATGAAAAATTACACAATATACAGCCAACACTGCTTAGCAATTGTCTTTCCATTGTAAACTCTCCTGTTGTTTCTCATTTGCCAAACTTTAAGCATTCTGACTTCATTTACCCACAGGGCTGTCTGCATCAGACTAAGGGGTTCTTCTGTTGTTTTGTTTTGGGTTTCTGGGGGGCATTTCTGGGGACTTGATTGGGGGTTTTTTCTGGTTGGTTTTCTGGGGGTTGATTGGTTTGTGGTATTTGTTTGGTTTTGGCTTTTTTTGTTTGGGGTATTTTGGTTGGTTGGTTTTTTGGAGGGGATGAGAAAAAAGAAAAAAACCCAAGCAAACTCAAAATCACCTGCTTCTCATCACTGCAAATTTATCACTTTCATTGAGAAGTTCTAACATGTCTAACTGTGAAGTGGGTCCAGCTGAGAAGTATAGTTTTGTTATGCTTTGTCACCACTGACTAAGTCCTCCCAGAATCTTTATCAATGCTAGTTCAGTAGAAATATAATGGACTTTGGGAGCTGAATGATATGAGGAGTCTCTCTTACCAAACATGTTCCAGCATTTCATAGCAGGCAATGAAACTATAAACACACCAGCATACAAACAAGTCTGAAACACCTGGGGTGAGACTTTCAGGAGTCACTTGTCAAAGTCAAGGGTCCCCTGTAGTGCATGGGGTACTCTGGGCTTTCTGAGTTTTGAGTGTTTGGCTTTACAATTTTAACACTACATCCAGGTAGCCTTTATTATGTAATTGCACAATCCATTATAGCTGTATAAGACACATTAATACATCCGTGCTTTTTGCAAAAGTGTTCAATATTATCACTATTTTCACTACTAGGTCAACTTACAATGTAAAGTTTTAAAACCTTGCTTTAAAAATCAACACTAATAAAATTAAACACTGCAGGTTAACAACAGTTTCCGAGCAGCAAATCCCTCTGCTAAACGTTTTGATACTGCAGGCTGTACAATACACAAATCAGCAGCACGCATGCATGTCTGTCTGCACATGTTAACACTAAAGACACACAAGAATTCCACACAGAAGGAATCCTGCACACAAGCGACACATCCTGCAGCAGAGCTCCTCACCTTTGGGGAATTTCTCCCCCTCCCTTTCAGTCTGCAACAGTGCAAGCACATGAATCATCAGCATGCAATGCAAACCCTGTGTTTTTCTCTGCAGCCAGGGAGGACGCGACTGATGGGCGAGGCTCAGCAGAAGATTTGGGGTCTAGTGGGGATTTCTTCCATTAGGATCATGCTGTGAAATACTTGATAAGACTGTTTATTACAGCAGTACATTTCTAAGCTATTGTCAAGGATGTCTGGGCCCATCTAGTTATATCAATAAAACCCAACAGGTGTCCAACCTATGACTTGACAATTTTGGCTCAAAGTGAGCATCTGAGGCTTACAGGCTGATTGCGTCCAGGAGGAGAAGGAAGGAGAATTCTCTTTTAACTAACAGTGATGGAGGCAGAAGTCATAACCTTCCGATTCATGACCAGCTGACAAAGACTGATGGCACAGCATACAACCAAGCATCACTGATCCCAGCCAGTTACTTATCTGCAGTGTATGCCCTACACTTTAACCATTATTGCTGTTCTAAAAGGAAGATTAAACAAAACCCAGAGGGATATGGATTTTTGTAATGGCTTATACAGCTTCAGTTGACACAAGCACTATACAGGATATTTCCAGAGACTTAACTTCTTACAGACAAACCCATAGATGTTAGGGATAGATGATACCTGCTAAGCCATCTGTTCTACTTCATTGACAAGGCAAAACTGTTCCTACTGCATATTTATTTGATTTTTACATTAGTGTTAAATACTCTGGTGGATGGAGCTTCCACTATTCACATGGGGGGTTTGACTCACTACAGAATACTTTTCACTGGCAAGATATTTTTCCTGGTGTTCAGCTTAAACTTCCCCTTTTAAATTTCATCCTATGAGTTTCATCGCCCTTTATTTGTGCATGTGCAAGTTTTCATGTTTCAGCACACAGGGAAGAGAAGCTGTACTCATCAAGGACTGTTACGTAAGCAAGTTTTAAAAGAATAGAGAGTCCATATGCAGAAAACTTCAGAGAAAATAGCATCTACTCTCCTCCTAGAGAATGCCAGTACAGTGAAGCCTTATGTTTCTCAGGTACTGGCTATAATTATTGCAGAGTTATCCAAAATTTCTAGTAGGAGAGGACAGACAGTTTCAGGACACCAACTGTTTCTTTCATCTGTACAAAAGCAGTAGCAGCAAATTGTTTCTAGGCCAGAAGCTCTGCAGAGGCACCGTAGGCAGCAACCTCCAGTTCTCATCTGTTTGTGGAGGCTGGAGCCAGAGAGGCCAAGCGACAAGGAGGGCTTGCTGCAGCCTCCCCAGCCATCAGCCAACCGTGACTTAGCACAGACTGACACTGACCCACTGTCACACGTCCCACCTGATGCTCGGACAGGTTCAGAGTCACACAGCAAGCCCAGCAGCATTGCTAGTCTGTGTGAAGGTCTCAGGCCAGCATTTTAGTGTACCCTTTTTGGTTTTGTTACATTCCTTGGAGTGCCAGTAGAGGGATACTGCGTAGAGGATTTTGTACTGCTGTATGTCTGCACTGGCTACATTTTACCCTCCTCAAAACTGATTCAGATCTCACATCTTTAATGCTTTCCTTCATTATTTTCCTTTAGCATCTTTATTGTTCTCCAATATAAAAGACTGTTCTGTAATTAGGTTAACAACTTGGCGGGTTTTTTTTCACTTAATCAGCCTCCTACACCCTTACTAATTTGGAGATTAGTTTAACTGAAGTTAATCTGTTACCAAATGCCAAATGTCTATATTTGCCCTGGTTTTAGTAATAGTAGAACCACCCTTCTATGTAGTTAAATTTCATTGAACTTGTATATCTAATTAACATTTAAAAGCAACTTGTTAATAAATGATCACTTTTCTACATAGCTTACGGTTGGGTGTTTTTTGTGGTGTTTTTGTGGTTTGGTTGGTTGGTCATTTTGGGTTTTTTGTTTGTTTTTCCCAGCAGATGAAGCTGACAAATTTCAGATAATTTCACTACAAATTGCCTCTTTCACTATTTCTTGCTGTTTCTAACAGGAACAATACTTGTTTTCAAGGAACACAGTGGCCTGTAGCAATACTGAGAAATATCATTAGCAGAGGCATAAAGTTTATATATAGATATATATTTAACAGTTTACCACTGTCATGGTACATACATCTAGGTACCATATACAGAGTTCTGTGAAAATCCTAGGAATCTGGGACAAATACTGTCTTCAGTGAGATGCCGTAAGATTCAGTGGCACATTCTGGCTGATCTAGAAATAGATCTGCAGTCACAGCCTCAGAGCTCATTTACAAAAATCTGCTAACAGTATCCTCTCTTATGCTCACAAGTCCTTCACTTCCTGACTAGGTCAGAATAGTCAGAATAACATAAACGTTAAATACTGTTAAGTCCAAGAACAGAAGCCTGAAAGCTTACCCTATAAACAATGACATTTTACAACCTAAGAACTATTATTTTAACTCCTTTCACTGCATACATTTGATTTTGTATCATGGTGCTTTCTTTACCAAAATACCACACGGGACCAAGTCATTGCGCTACAGAATTCCTTGCTCGTCTCATTAATGCTCGATTACACAAATCCAAAGAAGGAAAAGTTTAAAACTCTCGTGTCCAGCAACTAGTTTAGCAGGCACCGACCTATGGAAGAGATCCCCCCGCCGGACCGGCGGCCGCTAGATGGCCGTCGCCTCCCGCCGCAGCCAGGCAGCGCTCGGCAGTAGGACTTCCACTGCTCCCCTAGCAGGGCTGTCAGCTCCTGTAAAGACAAAAGGATCACCATTCTCTCTCTCCTATGCAGCTGGCAAGGTGTACTGGAAAGGTCTCCTGAAGCACTCGTGCTGCTGCGCGGCTCCCCGGACTGCAGCACCCGAGCGGCCCCGCGGCGCAGCCAGGGCTGTGGCCGGCTTGGCGGGTCCCGGTGCCCGGCTCGGCAGGTCCCCTCTCCCTGCCCTGCTGCCATGGCGAGGGTTTGTGCGACACACTGGGCCCAAAGCTCCCAAGATCTGCAACTGAGATTGACTTGAAAGTGAGCTAATTAATCCAGCAATCTCTTGTTACCCAATTACACATTACCTAATCACAGGTTGAATAATTAACTCTTCTTTTTGCCTATATGTACAAATTAGCCAGTTGCTATCTAGGTAAGGTCAAACTGAGCACTCCATCTGGGCAAAACTCAGGAGATGTGGGAGGATAAACCAGAGATACAACAGAAATGGGACAAAGACCACTGACAACTGTTTCTTGGGAAAACGAACTTTTGGGGTAGAGCCATTTTCCCCACTTCCAGATCCACAATGCACTTCCCTTCTATTTTTCCCCCAAGTCAATGCTGTAAGCATCCCTCCCTGGGAGCTCCCTTCTGCCACTCAAAGCAAGCACTTTTTGATGGAAAATGAGAAGCAGAAGAAACTAGAAGAAGCAGAGGGGGGAGTGCAAGCAGGCGGTGAAGGTGAGCAGAACAGGAAGACCCTGTTCCCAGGGCTGTCACTGCTGGTGAACCCCAGAGAAGCCCTCTCCCTGACCTGCTTGCTGTGGGGACACCAAGATGCCAAGGGGGCTGTAACAGAAGATGAGGGTGGCTGAAACGATCGCACTAGGCAGGCACAGAGCACACATTCGTAGGAAAATACATTCCATTGCCCTCAGCAGTCACAGAGCAATGTGGTTTTAAATTAGATTTTGGGACATAAAACAACAAGGACAGGAAAAGTTCCTTTTGCAAAGTTGTCATAAGTTAAGCTGATTGAACAAATTCTCTGACATCTTTAGAGGTGACAGGCTGCAAGCAAAGTACCAAGCAAGAGAGACAATTCACTTATACTAGCACAGAATTTCCTAAGTTTTCACTAGCAAGTACTGAGATGACCCAGACAACCCTTGAAGAGAGCATTCTACACTAATCCAAATCAGTCAGGAACACCTCTGCTTCTATTAGAAAACTGTTCCCATTAAGTAACCAATATTTCTCATTCACCCGATCTGACACTTAAAACAGCTTTTGATAAGCTGATGAAAAAGTCTGCAACATTTGGAACAATCCTGTACACTCTCATCACTACTGTTTGTTACAAGGGGTCATACTTATTAATTTTTAAAGACAGTTGTAAAACTAGTGACGTACTGTCTTCATATAGACATGGTTATTCAGTGCACACAATGGTAGCTGTTTGAAGCTGTAAGACCTTTTAGTTTATTCTTAAAACATTTATAGGCATGCTCACATACAAATATTATCCACTTAAAGAGAATCCAGAGGGGAAAAAAATAAAAATCACTGAAAGTCTAGGAAAAAACAAACCAACAAACAAACAAAAAAACTTTCAGGAATGATTACATTAATTGGGATCAGTTAGTCTAAAGACAGGAAATGAGGTGGCAGCCTGTCAGATTTTAAATACATAAAAACTTTCCACAAGTGCAAATGGAAGACTAACCTCTGTAGGCAGAGCAGATGGAATAAGAAGTGATAGACTTAAATTGCAAAAAGAGAATTTTAGGAATTTCAGTGGTAAGGACAGCAAAGTGCTAGGATGGATGGCCTGAAGAACCTGCAAGTCTTCACCCACAAAGATCTTCACAAACAAGTTTAAAATGTTTCTAGGATGACCTTGCATATTCATTATGGACGAAGGTGCAACAATATGTTAGATGACTTTTCTGTCATATGATTTTATGCAACACTAAGATTTTTATGATATTGCAAGTGTCATAAAATACAAGATTATGGATCATGTTGACTGATCCCTAATAGAGCACACAGCAGTGTTTCCTCTATGTCCAGTCATGCTACAACCCCATGGGAACTCTAATTTCTCACGGACTTTTGCCATTTCTCCTTTCATGCCTGACAGAATCAAGAAAAGCAGAGGCAGGTTCCAAATACAGTGAAAGAAAAACAGTAGCCAAGTTCCAGGAATTGCCTATGTTTAAGAATGAGCAAAAACTCAGACTCAGAAGTGGTTAATCTTCTCAAAAATCTTCATTTCAAATCAAGATGCTATGACATTCTTGGAGATTAAAGAAAACTAAAGTCTATTTAAGTGGATAGTCCTATCATTCATAGGATGTGTGAAGACTTGAGACAGAAGAATTCCATCTGGCACAGAAAGAGGGTGCAAGAGGCCCTTGACCCACAGGAAAACCTTCAACTTCACCTCCTAAACTGCTATTTTAGGTTAAGTACTTAATGTCCCACAAGGTGTAAGTTGTGAGTACCCTGGACACACCGCTGGGTTTTTGTTTGTTTTTTTTAAGGTTCATGGAAGGAACAGCACATTAGAGCACTGATCACCCAGACCTTATTAGATATAATGGTTTCATATGTAAAATACAATAATTTATCTATTTTTAAAATCCTGAAATTCTGCAGAGAAGGGCACTCTAGCTGTGTGGGTATCACAAGAAGTTTAACCCAGGGCCTGTCCTGACCAAACAGCTCTCTCTTCTGATGTCCCATAACTTTCAGCCCCCCTGCTGCCCAACTCAACCTCACACACACCCCGCTCTTCTAGTTATGATTTGGTGCAAGTTAACTGAGTTAGCAGGGACTGGGTTAGCTCAGGACTTAATTGTTAGGTACTAGTACTTCCAGAGCACACCATTTGCAGTGCATATTTTGTACCATACATTGAAGCAAATGTCATTTCACAAAATATCTCTATGACTATGACATGAATTCCATTTCATGGGGAGAAATAAACACACAGCCACCATTCACTTGTTTTGCACTATTCTGGATTCTCAAGAATGAGTGAACAAAACGGTCTATTTTCTGCTGATGCAGACTTTCTGCATTTGCTCAAATAAACATTCAACCATGCCTGGCAGGGTGGGGCTGAAGTTTGGTTTTTCTAAATATCTCTTATTGTCATTCTGAAACTTACAGGCGTGTTCAGCTTTTCAGGATTTCATGCTGGGAGCAACAACTAAGCCAGCATGCAAAGAGCAGCACAGGAAAAATTAAGAAGTGCAACAATCATTCATTTTTCACCACAGTTCCAACACCTCTCCCATGCAAACTGATGGTAAATCTTTCATTGACCCAAGAGTTCAAGGTCTGACAGCCTCAGTGTATTTGACTGTGACCACTAAGAGGATCAAATGCAAGTCTAGTGTAAGTAGGCTGAACTTTTAGCATCTTTGATGCAATTTCCACCACTTTTTGCCAGAAACAAATTTCATCTAAGCACAGGATCTGCATTAAATGAGCATTGTCCACATACAACTCTTGCAGTCTCCTTTCTGCTTTACTATTCTTTCCTTTCATAGCCCCGTTGCTAATTAACTGTTGTACAATGACGAAGACTAAGCAAACGTGCCTTTAGAAATGAACCAGCAGGATCCTGTGACAGACCACTGAACAAGGAGAACGATGGGGAATGATGCCTGACCTGCTTAAAAATAAAAACCAAACCAACAAAACAAAACCCTTAGGAAAAGCAAGAGAAAAAGCATGAATTTTCATCCTTCTCCAGAGAGGACAAGTAAACAGGGTAATTTCAGCTTCCCCAGCACTTTGCATATAAAAGCCCTCTTTTGAAATACAGACAGTAACCACAAACGGAACTGTAGTAATGTTTCTGCAATCAAAACAGTTCTGGGTACATCTGCATGCCTGGGGGCAGATAAATGAGAGTATCTAGGGCTGGCAGGATGCAAGACAGATCAAGTCCAGGCACCAGCTAGCCATGTTAGCACTGCTGAAACAAGTAAGGCACACAAACATGAGATATCGTACATTAGCTTAGGCTGCCTTGTGGTTACCCAGCTATCCAGCTTTCATGCTCAGAAGACCAAGTCAAAGCACAGAGATGTGTCTGCACTTGACATACTGAAAGGTAAATTAAAATCAAACACAAACCTCCAGAAACATGTAGCTACAAATGGAAACAAGAAGAGCAGCCTGTTCTTCTGGTCTCCTTTTGCTTTTCATCTCGCTTATTCTTACCAACTTCAGCTTTGCAAACTCCAAGAAACTCAAACGATACTATGGCAGCATTTTAAAGATCGCTAGGATCAAGGCAGACACAAATCCAAGCCTTTTTCCTAAATAACTCTCCAGGTCACACTCATTTAACTCAAACGCAAACACACATACAGCCATTCAGAACAAGGAGTCAAAGGCTGTTTACATTCTCCTCTCGTGTATCATCAGCGGCAGAAGCTGCTGTACCTCCACCACAACTAGTCAAACAGGCCTGACATTTCTTTGTAATGGACACAGCAGTAACATGCAACCTGCGTGTGACCGAACCCCTGAGTATCATTCTGACATCATGGGAAATCTGTTCATGAACTCCTTATGAACTATGTGCCCATCTCCGTTGGACCAAAACTTTATTTAAATTGCAGGGCTTGTCTGAGTCCTTCACTACCTCCACCGTCATCTAAAATTCCAAGTCTAACAGCAGGGCTAACAGCAGACTATTATCAACCTTTAAGGGCTGTCAGTTTAAGTAAAATGTTTCCAGGCCAACATGACATGTGCCGAAGATGGACACAGTCCCAGACCAAAGCCAGATCAGCAGCCAGTTACCCTGGGATAGAACTGGGCAGAAACCTAAAGTGTTTGTTTCTGCCTTTATGTAATGAGTTTGTATTTTGACAACCTTTTGTAGGGATTCCAGTGTTACTTGAATCTGCAGGTTTTGCCAGCTTTTAAAATCCTATGCAAAATATGTATCAAACATAAAATGTCATAGGCTTAATTCATTATGTCATCAAAACACTGAACATGTTAAAGCCATCATTGTATTACCTCCAAAATCCAGGCAGACGTGGACCTGCTTGATGTATCCAGGCAATGCTCATAGGTGACAAACTTTTTTCAGTTCCCTGCCTTTGAATAGGAGGTCTCACGCATGCAATTTTATCAGTGAAAATCCTACTTCTGATTTGTGGGAACTCCTCCACTTTCAGTTTCATTAAATTATTGCCAGATTATTATCACAATGAGGAAACACAGGGCATTGCAGCTGATTGATGGATGGTGGGGGGGGAACTCATGGTGGTGGTTAGACTGCCATTATTTTGTGGTTAATATTGTTTCTTTTCTGACTCATTGTATTATAACAATGACAGTCACTTAGAAGGGAAGGAGAAGTTTTACTGAGTTGATTTCCCATAACAGAAAGAGAGTAGAGGCCACACACAAGGCTAAGGCTGCAAGTAACACATATCAAAATGCCTTAAAATGTTTTGCTATTTGTTTTGCTTTGCTCTGAAGTGCAGTTCAGAGTGGCACTAACCTCATTCCATACAGGAACACAGTCAAACAGGAAGAAAGGTGTGATCTCTAGGGATATTTGCACTTTCTCCAGTGTATCTGAGCAGTTTTGTTTGCAGTCTCTCTATCCCTGAAACAAAACAAAACAAAACAAACACTTCGGTGAAATCAACAAATCCCCAGGAAACTTCTTCAGTAAGAAAAATCAAGCCCCTGGGTATTTTATCAGTGTGTCTACACAAATGCAAACAAGATCAAAAGAGCCCTGTGTGAAAGCTGCTTGATAACCTGTGTGAGAAAGCTGGGTCCTCTGCCTGAATAAGCATTAATTTTAACATAATTCCCAAGGTGTCAAGCAGGGGTGGTACCAACCTGCTTTGTGCCTTATGTCCTCACTAAGCTGTTCCCAAAAGGCTGCCCTCAGGTGGATAACAGACATTACTGAAGTAAGTTTGGAGGACTACAGTAAAGGCACGCCTGAAACACTTTGTCTCAGCTCTCTGCCACAGCTTTTGGACTTGTGCACAGTGGATTTTGTAATTAAACTCCAGCTACCAAGACTTTGTTAGTTCAGGCTTTAATGTCACATAGCACCATATACTCTCACCGCACTTGAGCATGAGAAGTATCCTGCAAACACTCACATGAGCTCACGCACACACAAGTACCGCAGCTCTGCACCGTTCCCACACAACCACCACAGCGTCCCCTGCTGTGAGGGCAGAAATCCAGATAGACCCGTGATCCCCCTTCCTCTTGGACACAACACCAAAGGGCGGGAGAGGACACCCCCGCTGCCACCTCAGGAGCCGCAGGCCTCGGCCTCCCCCTTCCCGCCAAACCCGACAGTTTCCTCGCCGCGTTTTAAAAGCTCTGTCTACGGTACGTGATTCGGTGCTGCTGGTTAAATAATCAGCAATAAATAGAGGCGTTTAGGTACTTCCCAACAAAAATACTGACTCTGCGAAGGCGTGGCCTGCTTTACAGCTGCTGCGCTTTAATTCTCACCTTAAAGGTTCAGGCTTAACACCCATTAACCCAGCGGCCACAGAGCCCGAGCAGCGTTTCACGTCTTCTGAGGCGCTGCTTTAACTTTTCACAAGCGGCACAGCACGTGGTTTTTACTATTGACTCACGGCCAAGATTAAAGTGTGTTTCATTTTTTTTGGTGTTTTCAGCTGTTGTTTCCCTGCTGCCGCCCCCGGTGAGCTCGGGTGCCCGTGCCCGTGTGGGACCCGCCGGGCCACCCGCTGCGCGGCCCCGCCGGCTAAACCCGGGTAGCGCGGGGAAGGGAAACGCGGCGCAGGAACAGCCGGGCCGGCAGGAAAACCGGGGGGAGCGCGGCAACAGCGCTCAGGAAGGGGCCGGGGGAGTAGGGGCGGCTTCGGTGGCCTCGATGGGCCTGAGGAGGAGGAGGGGGGTGCCTTTCGGCTCCGCATAAGCAGCTCGGGGCCGCTGCGCACCTCCCAGGCGGCTGGGGCCGCCGTGCCCCTGGGATGTGGGCGGCTGGGAGCCCCGGGCGGGAACCCCGGGCTGTGTGCCCAGGGAAAGAGATCATGTTCGCATTTCTTAAAAGAAATAAGAGGTAAAAAAAATATATTCTAAAATATTAAGGTACTTAGAGTCTTCAAACATCAAAATTCAGGTAAATCCAAACCTGAAATGCTTCACATGCTTCATCTGGCTGTGGTTTCTATAGGCACAGTCTGCTTTTTGTCTGGAGCTTTTAGAAGTTCTTTCTGTGCCACCCCGCACACTTGCACAGCGGAGCTGCCGGGCTGGGCATTGTGTGTCCCCGCTCTCGGCTCTCTGGTGGGAAAAGGCTTTGCTCGGTGAGCCTTTTATGTTCGTTCATCCCATTAAAGCGCCTCGCTTTGTTGTCCTCTGAACCCTCTTTAATGCCTCCGCAGTTTTCAGCAAGTTTAGTGGAAAGCAAAACTTCACCCCGTATCATTAAAGAGTCCTGACCAGAGCCACTCCCGCTGCTGAACCGTTTCAAGTTAAAAGATGCAGTATTCCTTCACTGTAACCTCAATTATGTAGACAAGTTCTTTTCCCTCACACCTATGTTATTTTATGAGAAAAATAAAATACAACCACTTTTGCATTGGAAATGAGCAACCTCTGAGATGAAAGTTAATCTCAAAAGATTTCCTCAAGCAACATTTGCAATATGAGGTATAAAACCAGTGAGAGATCTGATAAAATGCAAAATGTATTGAATTGCTAAGACTGGGGCAGGGGGGTGGGAGAGAAAAGTTTTTAACACTTTTTGGAACAGAGTTGTAAGCTGCTTTCAAGTAACATCTCTGTGAAGGGCGTTTGGGGTTTGTTCAAAAGGTGCATTGATCAGATGACCCTGATCAGCGAGGAAAACTATGCTTCAGCTACAAGTAATTTCTTATCTCGTGCCAAAACCAGCAGTAGAAGTGGGAGTTGTGATGGAAATAAAAAACACCTAAAACTGCCTGGTGTTGGGGAAACAGCTGGCGTGTTGTCCTTGTGCAACAGGCATCCGAATGGTCACCAGATTAGAAGAAATCGTTAGACCGTAGTTGTGTCTTCTCTGAAAGCAAGAAAGATAATAATGCAGACTTTAGTGAGCTGTTTTTCAATAATAGCACCTCTTCAGAATGTGTTTTTCAGCCAAGATCTTGATATTTATTCCAACCACAAGGGTAGAGTCGCACATATTAATATATTTATTTTTCTCCCACCTTAGAGTATCTGTGATACAACATCGCTCAGCCCATCAAAGCACAAGGAAATACTGCAAGTAGCTGGGCAATAAATGACCTGGCAGATCATCCCCCGAATTCAAAATGCCACAGATACCTGCTCTTTGAATAGTACCACAAAATTTAAAACATTCAGTTGTAAACATCCTTGTGTATATATTATGTATTTATCTCGGTGAGAATTCATGAGACCTCACCCAGAGATGCTTAGGAAAGAATTGCAGATCTAAGGGTAGAGTTCACAAGTGAAAATCCTCAGCTGTGAAAATTCTCAGAGAGGATTCCTTCTTTTCAAGTGGGAGGCATCAGACTGCAGTCCAACCCCCACCCCAATCCTAATTTGTCCTTGAAACATGTTCTCCTGTACACTCTCAATCAAAATCTTGTGACAAATCCAGTTTTCACATTATGAAAATTGTTATTGTGCCTTCTCTGTAACCATATAAATTCTATTGCTTACAGCAATTCATGTCCCCACCTTCACCTTATAGCACTGTGGGTGCTCGATATAGGCAAGAATTTGTCTGAGACAGTGTTCCAGCAATTATACCAGTGGCCAGCTAAGTCAGGAAGTCTTGGCTTACACCAAGCGTATCTATGCTTAAAAGAGCAAAACTACCAGAAAGCATCAGCTGTGATTCAAACCACGAGTTTTTCCCAGCTAGTGACACTGCTTTCATCAATGATTTCGTGGAGCCTAGCAGATCATTTTAACCTGGTATTTATCCAGTGATTTCCCTCTCGCCTGTGTTTTCCAAATGTTCATTAGTTATCAAAAATTATGCAGTCTGTATTTTGAGTCCACTTTTAGCCAAGAAGAGTGATTCCAAATAGACACTGCAAATATCTTAATGCTTGTCATGGCTTTGATTACATGCGTTTCCAATGTGCTGTTTTGATCTGTAGTGTACTGTGTATTTAAAAATGAATCTTCTCCAAGCAGTTTTTCACATAAGCTCAAAATAAATATTGGCCTTTGTCTCAGGTTTCCATTATGCGAATCCTAAACCAGGCTTGGTGGAAGGTTCACGGAGGGTTGACAGCGCATTGTCAGCTCTGCTTTATTAGGACTTTTCCATGCTGGAGCGTTCCTGGGTGTGGCTGATGGGATTTCCTGCCTTTTTGTCCTGCAAAGGTAGCACAGAGGGCCCGAGTGCAAGGAAATGGTTCCCACTTCATTCCCATATAAGATTTTTCGGTAGGGTAAGAGATCTGCCTGTGCAGAGCTTTGCTTGGGGGGGTTTATTTGAAAACTGCTGCTTTGACACAACATCTCTCAGGATTTGTGGATGAGCAGGGAGACACAAGGAAAACATCACCCTGTTTTGGCAGGAGAGAGGGTCCTTAGCATTGTAATTCCCTTCAGTGGATCACATACCTCTATACTAATTATGTTCCCAGCTTGCCCCCCAAACAATTTTTTTTTTCCTTAACATCTTAGTTTATATTAGATGCTTGAGTTTCAGAACTCTCTAGACACTTAGTTCAGCAGCAAATTTGTACTGGAACAAGTTAGCTGTACCACATGTTCTTGTATCTAGCTCCTGTGTGCAGAGTGAATTTGATTATTGTTCATAATCACAGAAAATCCTGTGCCTGGAGTAATAATTGAAGGGAGATTCTTGACCCAATGTGATTCTTGCAGACTGTATAAAACGAAATAAGATTCTATCAGAATAAATGAGATGACAGAGAATGAGCAAATTCCATCTATAAATGCAAAGATGGGATTAGAAAAGTTTGTGAAGGCAAATTGTAGGAACTCGATTTAGATGGATTTTGCTTGTTTGTTTCTTAAATTCTTGGAAGTTGAGTTGTAGTTGGATTAATGTCATTTTCCAAGAAACAAAGTATGAGGAATTATTGAATAGGTATTTTCCTGGGGAATTTAGAACCCCCTAAATTACAAAGCCTGTCCTTGAGGAATTTCCAGCATTTCAGAGCTGAGTAGGTTAAATTGCTCTGGTCTACGTATCCACATTTTTGGATGCTTTGTCAATCTGACCCTTTTAACAACATCTGATAATGCCGCAGCCCATGCAAAATGCAATCAGTATTGAGAGCTTCCAGACCAAATTAGGAATTAGGAAATGTTACGGTTGGGCATTTCCTGTATTTCTTAGTTCAGTAAGAAAAGGCTGGATAACAGTATTTTATGCTCTAGTTTTGGTCCTGGCTGCCCGCATGGCACCGCCAGCCCGAGGGCTGTTCCTGCTGCGCTGTCTCGAGGGTGTTCTGGCTGCAGCCCCCACTGCCCCAGGTCCCACACACACATACCCAGGCTCAGAGCAACAGACATTTTGTTACCATTTTCCATCCCTTTTCTATTCCTCACACTGGAAGAACAGCTAGGAAAAATAATATAAATCGAAGAGCCAGGTTACTCCAGATAATTCAGGCTATTTTATTTCACGTAGACATTTGGTATAACGCACCTTTTCAGTTCTCAGTTCATTTTCTCTGCCGGTTTGTCACATGGCCAACACCAGGACAAAGCTGCACACCCTTCGGTGTGGACAGAAGGCTGTCTGGGGCCTGGGAAGGTGCTTTCCACATTGCTCACTTCAAAAATGTGCACTGCACATCTAGCCTAACCTGCTGGGGCACGGTGATGCATGTCTGTGGCCAAGGAGCTGTGGAGTTCCTGTGTAGGAGGTGAAGAGCAGTGCAAATGGCCTGTCTTGTCTTCTATTTTTTTCCCAGCAGGAACCCTTACTTTTATTATTGTTATTATTACATTTATTGTTCCCTGTTTGAATCTTATCTACTTGCATAGATGTGGCCCGTCTGTGGAGGAAACAAATTCCAGTCATCACGATCAAGAGTGTAGGAAACGCTTCCCATGGCCCAGTGCCACACTCTGGTGTTTGCATTTTTTTAATTGCGTGAATTACGTAGGGCTTTGAGCTCCCCTCCAAAACTGGGCTCCCATCACATAGTCACCTCAACAGGGGAAAACAGTCATTTTCCGCAAAGGCCCAAAGCGTCATTAGAGGAGATAGATAAGTGAGGGATACAGAAACAAAGGCAAAGCGGAGGGAAGTGACTCACCTGTGGGCTATCAGCTACGAGTAAGGCTGGTGATGGTCACGAGGGGCCAGTGACGCAGCCATGCTGTGACATGGCTCATCCCTTGTCGCAAGATCTCAGAGCCGTGAGGGACAAACAACCCTAACGCCCATAAGGCTTCAAGAGCGGAAGGGTGGTCGTTGTTTGGATAAAACACCCCTACAAATTCAGATGTCCTTGTGCATTGCCTCATCCCCATATATCACCTTTATTTACTCACTGGCAGCACATTGAGGGCTTAACTTGGACTTTCATGGTTTATATAATTTTGGTGCTCTGCACAGAAGTGACTTTATCCCTGGGACAAAGCGGCACTTTCCCTCATGACTGTCAGCACCCGGTGCAAACCACCCCTGCGCAAATGAAGGCCTGAGCCAAGAGAGACTTATCTTGTGCGCAAATACAGATTTGACATTTTTTCCAGCCCTGCTCAGGTCACTAATTAAAAGCCTAGGAAGTGAGCACACATGAAATCATTCCTTCCGTACAGGCAGACAGATGGAGAGACATTCCAGCCTGTTTCCAGTCTTTTGTCTTCAGGGCATTTTTGGAATTTCCTTCAGGAAGCGAGGTTGTGACCCAGAGCCTTCCTCGGTGAGCAGGCTCTCGTTTCCCACACTAAACCTTGCATGGCAATGACATACAGCACGAGAAGGTGAGGTTTATCTTCGCGCTCCAACTGCATCCTGTATGAGCTCCATGGAACTTAAAAGTAATACCGAGAGGGAACGGCAGCAAGAGAGGAAAGGGAAGTCAAGCCTTTGGAAGCAGAATCGCAGCACCTATTCCGTTACACTGCCCCAGTCTTTGCTGGTGGACGCAGTGGAGCTGCAGCGCTTGCATAGTTGAGGCCGCCTTCTGCGTTTCAGAAAGTTCCTTGATGCTTGCAATAAGCTAAGAACTAAACTCACAAATTATATTAGTGATACAAGTGAATTATTTGACTTATTCTACTCCAAGCAGTCATGGCAAAACTGGCAGTCATCTGTTTGTTTCCTCTGTTCGTACTTCCTTAGCTGTTGGAGACAAATCACTACTGTAGAGATTCTTTTCAAGACATTTCATTGATGTGTGTGCTGATGAAAAATTATATTCTGGCATTCATTTTATATTTTACATGATCCTGTAAGTGGTATTATGCATTTTATATCCCCACAGATTTGGCTCAATCCCAGCAGGTACTGAAATGAAGGAATTCTTTCGCTGACATGTCAACCCTCGCAATAATACAAAACTACTAGTCATCTGATAACAGGATCTTTAAAAAAATCAGTTTATTAATGTTTAGAAGTCAATAAAGCTATGTGCAAATTGAACAATAAAAGTCAGAAACATTTTAAATACTATTTTTTTAAACCAGAAAAAAACCCCTCAGTTTAATTGCACTGGAAATTTTACTACAAAGGCAATAATTTTTTTTTTTTTACAAAATACCACTTCTAGGAATTGCCAATAACTGTAAATCAGTCAATTGCTCTCAGCTATCCTAGATATACCACTTTTGTTATAGTAATACTCTAGGTGCATGAAGACTCCTGCATCTTATTAACTTATTTACATTGTACACATTCAACCCCATTAGCACAGGTTAGAAAAATAGAGGAGTAAAAACGATGCTGTAAAACAAATACATTCAATTTAATGACAGGTACTTCTTCCATGAACTGATAAAATACAGACATCTTTGCTGGAATTATAGACATTAATAAAATGTGCCAAAATGTATTGCATTTTGTTATGGAAGTGCATTTATCTATAGTCATTTCACTTCAACTTTCCTTTTATTTTTCTGAAATTCAAGATATTATTTTCAGATTTTCTGACTGATCTTTACCTTTGGAAAGACTATGAACCTGACACCGAAATGCCCCTTCAGTTTTTTGTCAAAAATCCTGCTGTTGTCAGTAGTATCTTATACTATTAGATTTACCTTCAGTCATCTTAAAGAGAAATGACTTTTAGTTCTACCTTGCATTTGTCACGATAACGCGGTTTATTTAATGCTATAGAGTAACAAGGCAATCAACGTGTGGGGCCAAATGCTACTCTGAGCTACTCCATAAAATCTGATGCAGTCAATGGAATTGTACAGGTAAAAGTAACTGCGGAGCCTGGCTCATGGCCGTCAAATGTATTATGGACCGACAGCAAAAATTCACAGCTGTGATCTTGCTAAATAAAACCCCAACAGCTTTGGACTCTGCAAATAAAACCTTATGACTTAACTAAAAACTCTGTAAAGTGATGCCAAATTATGGTTGTACGTGGTCTAAATTATATCTTTGTGTGATCTCTCTCCTTGTTATGTGCTAAACAAACACTTCTGACCAACTACACCAGAACCACCACAAAACTCAGTACAGAAAGATCTTTGTGTCAGTGGTTTGCTGCAAGTAAAGGAGAAATAACTTCACATTCTTCTCACAGGGGAAAGACAAAAAAAAAGGTTCATTCTCCCTCTCCCACCTCCCCCTCTCTCTTTCTCTCTCACACACCAGGCATCATTTCACCAAGGCATCAGTCTTTCAGAGTTACTAAGGAGATTTCAGGATATGAATGCGCCTGACAATCCCGAGCTGCCTCAGTGCAAAGACAAAACATGCTCCAGGGAAAAAGATTTTCAAGCCAGAACAGTATGTCCCATTTCTTGAACTCCAGCCTCGCAAGTGCACCATTTGCCTCATTAGAACTAATGCTACTTGCTCACTTAGCCCAACGCTGCCGCCGTGAGCAGGAGGCGTCGCAGCTCCGCGATTTCAGAGGAAGGCTCTGAAATACACCCCCATGGTTACTCTTAGGAAGATGAGGTAACATTGCCCGAAGACATGATGGTTTCAGGACGGTCACCTTCCTCCTTCTGTGGGTGGGAGGAGTTGTCAGACTTACTCCTGCTGAACTCCATCCCTCCGATGATTGGCCTCTTGAATTTGGTCCCAGAATCCGTCGGGGGACACTTGCAGCAGCACAGAATCCTGATGAAAGCCCTCCGCATCTCTTTGTTTGTCAAGGTGTAGATGATAGGGTTCGTGGCTGAATTGAGCACGGCCAGTACTAAGAAATATTCTGCTTTATAGAGGATTGGGCAGGTCTTCACCTTACAGCCCACATCCAGTAAAAGCAGGATGAACAAGGGAGCCCAGCAGGCAATGAAGGCACTCAGGACTATGATCACTGTCTTGAGCAAGGCTAGTGACTTTTCTGAGCTCCTAGTAGCTTTGGTAATGTTTTTCCGAAATGTCAGCCTGCGGCTCCTAGTCCTCACCATGGAGTAGATCCTGCAATAGAGGACAACAATAGATAGCAAAAGGCCAGTGAAGACAGTGGTGCAAAACAGAATATAGTGCTTGTGGTAGAGAGGCAGCACGGTGGAGCAGTTGTACAAGAGGCTGATGCAGTTCCAGCCCATGATCGGGAGTCCCCCGAGTATCACGGAGATAACCCAGCACGCGCTGATCAGCAAGAAGGAGCGGAAGCTGTTGCTGCCATTGTGGAGTTTCATCTTCAACATGGTGATGTATCGTTCAATGGCAATGGCCAACAAGCTGAACACTGAAGCTGACAAGGCAACAAACATGCTGCCTTCTCTTACAAACCACTGGGAGGGGGTGAGGCTATAGGTTTTGTGCCCAGATAGCAGGAGGTTGGCGGTGTAAGCCACACCAGCCAGCAAGTCTGAAAGAGCCAAGTTCCCAATGAAATAGTACATGGGTCTGTGAAACTTCTTGGTTTTCCAGATGGTAAGCAAGACAAAAATGTTCTCTAAGATTATAAAGCAGCAAATGATGATAAAAACCACCGATGTCACTTTTATTCCACTGTCCGCATTTTCATTTAGCTTTCCCGTGTAATTATAATGCTCTTTGATGACATAGTTGACATCAGTGTTGGCGAGGTTGCTGACGACCTTCAGCGGGGCAGTGGTGCCGGAGCTCATGGTGCCCACCTGGGCGCCGCTTCCCCCGCGGCCGCCGGACGGTGACGCCGGCACAACGCCGGTGGCTGCCCCGCAGCCTGCCTGGCACTGCCGCGCAGCTCAGAAACCGCAGCCCTGAGAACAAGAGGCACAAAGCCCAGAGTTAAAAGGAAGGCAAACAATGTAACAAATGACAAGCAGTTTAAGATGATCTGCTAGTTTAATTGTACATCAGAGTCACAAATGTAATCACACTGGAATCAGTTTCATTCATCTGTTAAAATACATTTAGAAGATGGTGAGGTGCATTCAATAGGTAACGCTAAAAAGGCAAAAAAAGTTGTGTCATGCAGAGCTGAACAGGTGAACTGGAGTTGGCAAGAGCTGCATTACTGGACTCATTCCAATGCAAAAAATCTCAAAGCTCCCCAGCAAGAAGTTCTAGAGTATCTTTTTCTTCAGTAGGAAACACACCTTGTAATACAACAGCAGAGATGAGATTTAAAGGGCTTGATTCAGTTTAACTGCAAATGCATGAAAGCCAGCACAGAAGCTACTCAAAGGGAGACGTATATTCTCCTCCATTAATAAAGTCTGAATATGTTTTGGAGGGGGGCAGTTATGCAATTCACTGATGCCATCTTGAACAGTGGTAAATTCACTGATGTATATGTAAGCAAGAGATCATCTCAAAGCTGTAAACAGGAAAGGGTGCCCTTGCTAAATAAAAGAACACGCTTTACAAAACCTGGACCAGTCAAAAGTTTAGAAAATCAATAAAAATACGTTAAAAAAGCCAGATAGCAAGCCCATTCCATGGGTCTGAAACAAAGAATGGCAAAAAAATACCTTGCATAATTAGCACTGCAAGCTTTTGAAATGGGCACGATTAAGGAATGCAGATATGGATGGAAGTCCATTTACATATACACGTTCGATTTTCTAGTGGGCACTTAAAAGAGAATTAAAGACGTGAAATCACGCCAGGGAAGAAGAACCGGTAGAGCTGTTAAATTACAGCCTAGACTGGGCAAAGCAGGAGGTGCGAGGCCACAGAGTACGACTCCCCGCTCTGCTCCCGGCCTCCAGCCCGCACCGCTCCCCAGCCCCATCCCAGCCCGCAGCGCCTCCGCCGGACGCGGCACCAAGCCGGGCACGGCGGGTCCCGGGCACCCCTCGCCTCTTTTGTTCCGGGGCTTCGGGGGGACGCACGGAGAGCCGACCCGCGGCGCTGGGACTTCGCGACGGCCCCGGGCTCCGCAGGGACGGCCCCGCGGTGCGGTGCGCGGCACCCCGGCCTTACCTCGCTCAATTGCGGCGCGGAGCCCACATCGGCCCTGCGCATCTTGCGTGCCCACGGAGCAACTCCCGCGGCCGGGCTGGGGGCTCGGTGGTTTTAATGTTTCTGCAGCTGCTGCTCTCCACCCCGTTTCCGATTATTCCCCTCTAACTCCTCCCTGCTCGCGGCCACGGGGCGGCTCGGCTACGGGACCTGCCCGCCCCGCCCGGGACCCGCGGCCCCCGGGCACTCTCGCCGCCCCGCCCCGCCGCTCCACCGGCGCTGCTGTGCCGGGGCTTTACAGACCCGACAGGCTCGGGGAAGAAAGAGGGGCCGAGGCGGGGAGCCCTCCGCGGGACACACCTCGCCCTGCCCGGCCGCGGGAAGGGGCCGCCCCGGCCGGGCTGCAGCCGCCCCTGCGCCGGCCCCGCCGCTGGCCGCGGGGGAAGGCGGCGGCTCGCCCGGGGAAGGAGGTGTCGGCGGGGCCCGGCCGGCTCCCAGCACGGCCTCTGCGCCTCGTGGGGTGCCGGCGGCAATCTCCCCCTTCTTTGCTGTGTAGGAGCAGCAGGGATAAGGGCAAAGGAAGCAACCCGTGTGCCACCTTAGTCCTGGCTCTTGCGGGACATTACAAGTAATGTTGAAGGACATACCTGGAAGATGCTCTTCCCTTTTCTGTGCGGAGGTGGGGTTTTGTCCTGGCAGGCTCGGGCGCCTGCAGGCTCCCGTAGGGCTGGGTAACTCAGCACCAACTTCCCCGAGCTCGCACCAGCCCCACGGGCAAGGCTGGGTGCCAGCCAGCACTCGGGGAAGGCAGAAGTCAGCACTGGCCCATGGCCGACGAGGGATTCACTTCACACCACTGTTAAACACGACCCTTTGCTGTTGTTTTCACATGCAAAAAAAATTTCCTGAATATTCAGAGGATTCTGTAAAACACCGGCATATTTGAAAATATTATTAAGTTTTGAATTACTTTTTTTTAAAAAACAAAATCGGCAATGACAACTACAATGGTAACAGTGCTATTACATGGAGACTGAGAAAGAAGTGAGTTTATATTAGTTACGTTTATATAATTCCTTCTCTCTTCAAACTTCTAACTTCTAAAAGAAAAAAACACCTCCGTGTATGTGAAATGGTAACTGTTGGTGATCTACTGCTGTGCTTGCTGCAGAAGTTTTCCTTCCTTGCTGTGTTCTCTTTAACTCCACTTCAAATTGAAACACAAAAGACTACCCAGAGCTCAACAGATTTAGGTTTTTCAGTTCACAGCATCGCACTAGTCAATTAGCAGTAGCAGTCGTTACGAGGAAGCAGCTTTCCTCTGAAAGACAGCAAGAGTAACTCTACCCTCAGGAAGAGAGTCCCTCTCTTATTTATGCTAATAGTCATGCTTCGATTGCTCCACGCCTCTCCCAGAATGACTCAGATAAATTACACTGGCAAACAGACATTTACTCTTCCACCACAAAGCTAGAAACTTGAAAAGATGTTTAGCCTCCTGAGAGCCTGGAGGAAAATACAGCCGTTAAATTACAACTGTCAGAAAAGGCATGCAAGATAAATCACGCTTGAGGTTGACATATGCATCCCCTGCAACTGCCTGACATACCCTAGATAGTTCAAGCTTTCCCCCTTGTGTAGCTAATTTATAGAAAATAGAAGTGCATTCATTAGGCATTTTCTTCTAGGAAATAATTCTCACATCATTTTAAGCAAGGGGAACATATTAAAGGAACACGCTTTAATTAAAGGACAGAATGACTCATGGTTTCAGCAGTCAGATGTACAGGCTTTCACGTTTGGGTTATTGGTCAACCGAGAGGCTACAACTCAGAGATGTGACATCCAACAAATTATTTTCAAAGGCTGTGTAAAATACTTGGGCAACATCAGTTCCACTCCAAGCACTTGGCTATTTGTATCACAAAAAGCATCATTAAAATTAGATGACCACACACATCATAGTCCTCTTGACACCTCAACAGAGAGGAAACTGCAATACAGCTTCATTTTTCTCAGGCAAATGAAGCCAGATCAGCTGCGTTTGCACTGGTGGCTGTCTGAAACCTCAGAGACATAGGTAAACGTGGCTCAGCAGCACAAGTTGTAGCTTGCTTATGAGGGCTGAAACACAAACAGAAGTAAGTTCAGGTCGGTCCAGCCAACTCTACCAAAAGTACGTTGGTGTTTAATGAGGTGATTTACACCAGGGTTATACTCCATCCCCAGCAACAGAACAAGAACTCAGAATTTTCTTAGTATCTCCCCAACTGCCAAGTCCAGTGTTAAGGAAGCTTGTACTTCAATGAAAAGCCCTGCAGAAATCCAGGGCAGATGTAGCTCCTTTGAGAAAGCGACTCTGGAGTTACCTACAGTCAGAATAAGGAGAAAGGACAACACACTTAGTCACACACCATTTCAGAAATAACCGGAACGCAGGCCTCAGTCAGTGGGAGGGCTGCACGCATCATGACACCAAACTTATACATAGGAGCTGCTTGACCTGGGCAAACCAGTTAAAAAAAATGTTTGTGCAACATGTCCACAAGCGTGAAGAGGCAGACGCTTCTGTTCATAGAGATCCTGAATATGTATGTGCTCACAGACACTTGAGTTTTTAGGATGAGCAGAAACTCATGATTTAGGGTCTGGCACTAAAAAAAAAAGAAAAAGGTTGCCCATGATAACCAAAGTTCTTGTGAACCTTTCAGTAAGAACTTAGTGCGGTGGGGATTTCAGAAACCTGGCTAGCTGCAGGGCAGTTTTCCAGCTGGAGAAAGCTTTGATCTTGTCAGAAAAGAGGCTGCAAACTGGGGTATTCCCAAAGCCTGCACACTGACAGACTGGTGGCACCGATGCCACCAGAAGACCACACTGTCTTAATGTGAGCACCGCTGGACAACACACGATTAAATCAGAGGAGTGTCTGAACATTATCCACCTTGAAAAGATACAGAAAATCCCTGCAAGACAGATTAGCAAGGGATTTTTCTCCAACACATTACTGTGATGCACCTTCAAAATTTTTTCTCTATATAAGCAAAAAGTACTTTTATTCATCTTGATGCAGCTTAGGCCACGAGCCAGAGACGTTCCTCTCTCATGTGGTGGGTCAAGACAGGATCCTTGAAATGGTGTTAATGGAACACATTTGCTCACCAAGAAAGCACAAACAGCAGCCTGCAGAAGCCCTCAAAATTCTCATGACTAGGATAAATTAAAAAAGCAGTATACAAAAAATCAGGTTCTGCAATCCTAGAATAAATATTCCAACATTCCACATTTTTAATAATTTTTCAAGATTTACATGCATTGTAGCATGCTCTTATCTGTGCCTATAGGTAACTAATACTTTTCAAAACGTAAGAAAATAAATTGTTCAAATGTGTTAAAATGACACCTTAAATGAAGTACCTGCAAGCAGCAGAAACTTAATTACAATACTGTGAGACAGCTCAACCCATACTGGGAGAATACGCCGGAAAGTTCCAAAAAAGCAGAGAAAATGCTGAAAGTAAGCATTCCTGTATCTGTAAGAAAATAACAAATAAAAGAATAAACTAAATGATTTTATTAATTTGTTAACATAACAGTAGAAACAAGTCATTGATATTGATTTTTGATTATTGATCAATATTTCTCAGGTACTCTCAGTACCCAAGAGAACAATTTAGCTTTATTGTTCCATTTAAAATGAATTAATGTTTCAGTTGCATCACTTTTGCAGTGTAGAACAATCTCATTTGAAATTATCCTTTCCACAATGGATAGGTTAGGTGAATTAATTTTCGGTTGATATTCATAGTGTTCAAAAATTCCATGTCTTCTTCCTTCAGATTAAAATCAAAAACCTGGTTTGGAAAAAGAAAAAAAAAAAGGTATGAGAACATTGCAACGATTAAAGCACACATATTTGTTTTGTATTAGTATTCTATAATTTAGGTGGTCTGGTTTTAAGTTCTTGATCTTGATAATCAATAAAAATTAAATGGCCTTTTTTGTTTTAAAAGGCTGTTGTAAAAAGTTTGCTATATTCATTTTAGTAAGAATTCGTACTTTAGTTTTAGATCACTAAGCTGAACATAACATTAGGAAAAGCTTAAGTCCAAGTGGAAAGAATTGAAGCAGTTGAGAAAGTGACATACAACAGTTTTACTGGATATCATTGCACCCAAAAACATACATGCTTTAATATATCCAACTGTGATTTTATAGATATATATATTAAAATATAGCAGAAGTTCTGCATTAATCAAACTGTATAATGCAGCATTAGAAAACATTTTGAAGGTTAATTTTTTTTCCCAGTGATACAGATCAGTTAACTAAAGTCCTACCATATGTTTTCTTCTAGGGTCAACTAAAGACATTAATGGAGATTATACCTGAACTTAACACAGTATTCTGAAGAAACAGAAGTTTCAGATGGAAAATCCACAATTATTTGGCAAATTACAGCTATTACTTATCTGTAATACTGGGAGGAGACAACCAAGCAGTAAAAGAACCATTTCCGCCCCCCCAAAAAAAACCCAACAAACCCACAAACCCATCAGTGATCATTTTCAGATTAATCAAAGGTACTTATATCTGGTTTGTAAGGCATTCATGACAATCACGCAAAAAAAAAATCTCAGAAACCATGTGGTATAAAATAGCTGGTTGCTGTTTTGTTAATATAAAGACTCCATAATATATATATTTTTTTCAACATCAGGAATGTGAATTTATAGCACAGTATATGTATGACCTTGACAGGTTTGCTTCAGATTCATCTTCTACCACATTTCTACTGCACCCAAAGCAAGTGATTTACTGTAAATTTATCTTGGCAACATTATACATATGGGTATTCAATGGGATGAATTTGAGTCACGAAGAACCACTAGGAAAGAATGACTTCATAGAGAAAAGAAAAACAAAATAGAACAAAACAACCCAACAATCTCTGCCCTCCTTGTTATCAGGAAACTCTGAAAGTAATTGTACACTCCCCCATGCTCCAAATTTCACAGCCAAGTTATAAACTTAGCACTACTTCATTATACTGGAATTGTGAAGCCTCATCTAGAAAGTTCTGGAAATATGTTTTGCTGGAGAGAAAACAGAGCAATCATTAATAGGATGATAATGCTGATAACATACTTCTGAATTTCCTATTAGTTCAGCTACAGAATGGTTCTTAAAGGGCATTGGTGAGCAAAGCCACTATTCAGTATTCCTCTTGGGTGCAGTGATTGAGATTGGTACAATGGATCTGTACAAAGTTGCTTAGAGAAGCACATCCCATAATGGTGGCGATGCCATAAGTGGTTTACAGAGCAATACATGTTGTATCACTGGGAAGAGTATCAGTGTCACTGATTTAAATTCATTTCAGGCTTTGTGCTTCTCTGGTCCCTCAGAAATCATTACTATTGTGTAATGTCCTGGCAGTTGTAATTAGTCCAATGTGATGCTGCAGATGGATAAGCAGCCATTCATAAAGACAAAGAGTAAGGTTGCATCGCTTGTATCACAAATATAACATAGGCTTACTGCAAGGCAGTGCAAATACTCAACATCTTATTTCAAAAATGCAGAAATCTTAATGGAGGCTGCAAAAAGAGCCAAAAGATTAAGTACAGAAAAAGACTCCCAGCAAACAACGCAAGAAATTGCCAGAAGGTTGGTTTATCTGTTATTTTACCCAATGCACTCTAGTCAGAGATGAGCTTCAAAGCTTTGCAGGGGGTGTGGCAATGTGGAAAGAGTGACCGGCTTGGATTCAATTACTCTCAGCAAGAGCTACTCCACCTTTGTCCCCATTTTCAAACACATAGGGTTAATGTCAGTTTTCCTGTCAGAACAGTTCAACACTGCTACTTTAAAAAGAACATCAGCTGGTGTGAGCCACGGCACAAAAAGAAGGGTGACTATTATGCAGTCTGCTTGGCTTAGAGATTTGCAAACTTACTGGTATTATAGTTTCTTGATTACAAATGCTAGTCAGGAAAATGATGTATTGAAAGTTATGTTGGGGGTCAGGTGTGGTAGAAACACCTCCGCAACATAATTAAAATTTTTCCTCCTGAAGTACGCACTTTACAAAAACATTCCTATTATTTTCCAATTAAATATTCTTAGATGCTTTCCTCTCCGGTAATATAAGAGATGAAATTCCGAAACAGGTAAGAAAATGGAGAGAGAGAGCCATGCAGAGACAGACAAGAAGCTACCATCTGTGCAGAAAATAGCCTCATGCTTTCCACTGACTTTCCGTTTATTTTTTTCCTTTCCTTAGTTGTTTCAAGAGAGTTCCCTTCCTTCAGGAATACAGTGTTCCTGCAAAGGCAGCTGACTGCACTTAGCTAGATAACACTGATTAATTGTATCTTATTTTACATAGTGGTTTATCTCCAGTAGAAAGGAATGCTCCCATCAGTCACTACCATAAATGACCTGTATAATAGGGAAAAGTGCTTTTAATTTTCAGGTGTATGCCCCATTCCTATTGGCAAGACAATGGGTTACACTGACAAAATGGATGCATTGCCGTATCTTAAAAATGGTCATTGTAGAAAGGTGAAAAAGTGTTGTTTCTAGAGAAAGCTTGTCTTACAGAAATATGGACAAGAGGAGGAATTTCAGCCCTGGGGATGAATATGCATATAATCTCAAGAATTCACTTGAAGGATGCATTCTGAGTTCACAGAACGACAACACTTAAAAACCTAGCAACTCCAGGCTAACTGACCAAAGAAGAAATAAAAAATGGAGTTAAACTTCCTAGT
This sequence comes from Nesoenas mayeri, assembly GCF_963082525.1. Classification (NCBI taxonomy): domain Eukaryota; kingdom Metazoa; phylum Chordata; class Aves; order Columbiformes; family Columbidae; genus Nesoenas; species Nesoenas mayeri. The sequence goes on along the minus strand of NC_137554.1, from coordinate 14,282,740 downwards.
TTTGTATGTTAAGCAATTTTATATCCTTTTTGCCTTCTAGGTTCTGCTTCTTTTACAGAACATCACTCCTCACTGCTATCCCTAAATCTACTGTTCACTTTCTAATTTATTTTTTCATAATAGTATGATCAAAGTTGTCGGTACTTTAGAAATGTTCATTTAGATGAGGTGATAGAGACTTCAGCAGCCTTTGCTTAAAAAGAAAACTATCTCCCACAAGTGTAATATCAATTTAGTTATACGGCGGAGCATAAAATACGAATCTACTGAGTCTGTCTTTCCTTCTGCAAGAAGAGGATTTGCTCAATGACTTCAAGTTAACATAGTATAAAACTTGTGCATGCCATCTTCAAAGGAAGAGACCTATCCCAAGCACACAGGAGATAACAGGGCTCCAGTCTCTTGGGCAATTCCAGCTTCTAGCAGAAAACAATGGCTACTAGTGATGGTACAATGTGCAAAACTGCCCACCACACCTGGCAGAAAGATAGCGTGGGTCAGCTGCGTCCTGGCACTTAAAAAGCTTATATTGCCTCAAATCACACTCAACTTTATGCCTAGTTAATATTAAACTCTTCCAGTTAGATACCATGATCTAGACCAGAGAAAATGCTGGCTTGACTTCCTAGCAAAAGTAAATGTAGACACAAAAAACACTGTAAAATCTCTTTGACAGAGGGAGCAAGGAAATACATCAATTAATTAGGAAGCCATCATCACTGCAGCCTAAAGTCACCTATGTGAGTGATTAACAAGAAAATCTGGTTTACTTCTGTTTAATTCAGAACAAGGAGGTAATCAGTCAGAAATAAGTGCAGAAAAACCAGCACTGTTCTGACCAACATGGGAGTACTGTGTTATTAGCCCTGACTGATATTGTTCTGGTAATACTGAGGTAGAATTTGCTAGCATATATCAAGATTTGGTTTACTTTGTGTGCATAATTTGTGCTGGAAATAGTATGTTGATGTGATGCCTGTTTCTTTAAAGAAAACTAAAGGTAAAACTCCAACTTCTCTTTTGCAGTTTCAGAGTAAGTCTTCACTGAAGCCAAAAAGCCACATGGAGTGAATACTAGGCACACGATTCACTTCTAGTTCTCTTTTTATGCATTCAGATAGAGTGTGAAGCAAGGAGTCCCTCAACAGCACTGTAACAGGTCTTTTTTTTTTTATATTGCTAAGGTAGCTAAGGCTGTTCTATGAAGTGACTTTTGAAAAGCAGGATTAGCTGATGACCACTGGTAGAAAGGCTTATTTCTGGGCAATGTTCCAAATTTTCACTTGGTCATTGCCATTGTTTTCTGCAAAAGATAGGGAAAAAACCTCTAAAAATTACCTTTATTTTATAAATAAGCCTTACTTTTTGGAACTACTGAACCCCTCGTCACAACTGTTAAGCCAGGTACATAGCTGGTCATAGACACCTGAAGTGCCATTCCAAGAAAATGAAGCACTCCAAACTGCAGGTCACACTTGAAACTCTACAAAATAACCTTACTGTGAAGACTGTGCATCTTTCTCGGGACAGTACATTGTACAGGTATTAGCGATCACAACATTTCATACAATATCTTGTATTTTAAAATAATAAATAATACATTAACGATTCCAGAAGCAAATCTAGACAAACTCTGAGGACCTGTTATCAAAAAGGTAAGTTTGGCTGTATTTTAGCCAAGCTGTACAGAAGCTCTACTTTGAGGACAAACAATGCAGGCTAGAATATATGACTGCTCTAAGTCGCTTCTTGATAAGAACTAAGGAGCTTTGTTTCACCATATGACTAAAGCAGAACAGCACTGGGAAAACTGCCTCAGGAAATCTCCACACAATATAAATCACATTCAGATTTTCCATACCTTTCTAGACACAGGAACTCCTAAAATATTAAACCAATGTGACTAGAAGTTGAATGCTTAGGTGATAAAAGACTCCGTAGACATGTTTCTCAAAACAGATCTGTAAATTACATATATCTATATCTACATCTCTCTATATACATACATGTTTTATAAGAAAATCTGAGGAACGGTATAGTCTCTTAATGAGTTTTCCTGGACAAATCCCAAATGAAAGCTAAACTAATTGTCACTAAAAACTATACAAAATTCACCTGAATTTCCAGTAAAAGATCAGTAATAACAAAGATGCTTCTTCAGCTCTTAGAGCTTGCTGCTCAACTCTTAGCCAGGCAGACAGTTTATTTGTACACGGAAAGACTTCTACTTTGTTATAACTACAGGCTAGTAAAGAATATGCATAGAAATCTCTGGGTCAATGCCATTATTATGCAATAATATGCATAAAAAAGGTTTTTTTGGGTGGTGTTCAGATACTGCTTATGACAGTGAGATTGTATTTTTGATGGAGATTTGCGGTATATTGTACAACATAAATACTGTAATAATAATGGTATTAATGTATTTTTTCACCCAGCTTTTTCTTCTTCATACGTTGTATCCCTCTAACAAAGTACTTGAAAAATTATTTCATATTTAACACCTGTGTTGTACACTAGTAGGTAGCATTTTTTCTTACATTTTTAAAGAAGGGTTATCTCCTCATGCTCTTTGATTAAAGAGCCTGAGGTAGGGTCAATGGCATAAATAGCAGGCTTTGCATGGGCTTCAGTGCGCTACGGATCAGGATTTGAGACTGAAATTTAAGATCTCTGTACGAAAGTGCTACCCTCTAAAATATATTTTGTCTGTTACCAATGTTAAGGATTTCAAATAAGTTATCATTAATAGCAGACATTAATCTTACTATTATATTCTTATTGTAACTGTCCCTGAGTTTAAAGTAAATGGTGTAACTGACAAAAGAAAAAGCTCAAACCTTCATTCACAAAATAAGGCTTGGGTCCCAGGAAATACGTCTCCCATCATGCATTCCATTCAGAATTTCAACATCATCTTCTGCTATTGTAAAATCAAACACCTATTGGAATGCATATATAATTAACATAATTAACAAAGAGAAAAATCAGGAGTGTTTCTGTTACTTAACCTGACCAAGACTCATTTAAAGGTAAGGCAGAATTTTTCAATATTTTTCCTTCTGGAAATTCTTCTTATATTTTGTCATAGGCAAATATTCCATAAAGCTGACAGGCTCCACTAGGTCCTTTGCTCCTTTTGTGACTCATTTTTATTTGTAGACTCTGTTAAGATGGTTTTGTGGCACTCTGGCCCCAGCAAGGGTCCAAGACAATGAGAGCATCAAAGGTGTTTTTGCCAGCACTCTATACGGTCACTGCCAGAGGTATAGATATTCTTCCCCATGAGAGTGGTGAGGCACTGGGACAGGCTGCCCAGAGAAGCTGTGGATGACCCATCCTTGGATGTGAACAAGACCAGGTTTGATGGGGCTTTGAGCAGCCTGGTCTAGTGGAAGGTGTCTCTGTCCATGGCAGTAGGTTGGAACTAGATGATCTTTAAGGACCCTTCTAACCCAAACCATTCCATGATTCTATGATATGAATATCCGGACTGCAAGCACTCTGGAAACCTGAGCTCAATATTTCACTTATATCCAAATGTCCAGTTTAGATTGTTACAGTTCTTTTCTTCGGAACTTTAAACAAAAAGAATTAGTAGAAGGTATGAGGACATTCACAAAGGTAGCAAACCAAAGGCTGTATCTATCTTTTCTATGTGCACTTAGACAAAACACACATGGATCAGCTAGTACAGAAACAGATACAGTGCTGTAGTGCCTCATTACTAACTTGAACCTGAAAGCGGCCCCTGTTTTCACACACTGATTCTTACAGCAAATGACTTCTCCTGTGGCAAGACCTGCAACGTGAATAACAGTGTCAGTGTTTTCTTAGCAGGTGTCTTATTCAGACATTATGACTTCAGAACTGAAGTTGCTTTAAGTTGGTCTGTTGTCTTTGTCAGAGCTCCCCCATACTCAACAAAAAGATCCTGTGGAGCCTGAACTGCTGCCAAATGAGCTCCTCCCATCCTGCATTATCCAGCAATCACCGTCTGCTAGAATGACCCTTGTAGTCAAACCTCAGTGCTCAAGCTTTTGAAATCTAAACCAGGGACCAGTCACGGAACCAGAAAATTATATTACATTATATTATATTATATTATATTATATTATATTATATTATATTATATTATATTATATTATAGTATAGTATAGTATAGTATAGTATAGTATATTATTTATAATTTTATTTTAAGGGCTTAATGATGTCCATGCTTTCACCAGCCTGACTAGAGGTGGTAGAGACTCAGGCCAACACAGTAGTGTGGAGGAAAAAAATAAAATGAGAGATGTGATAACCAACATCAGATAACTGCGCCAGTTCTCCCCTCTTCCTCTCCATCCTAAGTGGTTTAATTTTTGCTGCAATGCATTCCCTCAGTTGTGGGGGGTGGCATGCAGTAAACTCTGTAAAAATAAAATTAATCTGGAATAAAATTAATCTGGATTTAAAATATCATTGGGGAAAATAAAATAAAATACCGAATAAGGAAAGATTTTTAACCTGGTTTTGTTGTCTGATCTTGTTCACCAAACAGCACCATGAACAGCTGTGCTTGTACCACAGTGTGCATGTCAGAATAAACAGTCAAGGCAGGAACTATTACACCTAAGCAGGCATAGCCACCAGGAGAAATCCTCATTACATGTACATTGATTTACACTGACACACACAGAGTGATTTAACTAGCAGACAGAAGTTTCCTATCTTCTTGTGAAGTTTCTTCCTGATTTGCTAAACAGTTCATATCCTATGATATTTTTGGAAGTAACAATAAGGTTGTTGTGGTTTCTCCTCCCCTCCCCCAAAGAAATTACACTTTCAGATTAGAGAAATTGAGGGGAAAATGAAGTAAGGAATTAAAAACACCAGGTATGAAAAGAAAATTTTAAAAGGGTGGGGAGAATCGTGCTGCCCATCCTCATTTGTTCCCTGCTTTTCTTTGTCCACCCCCTTCAAGCTGGGACTTTCTCTGCAAGTTGAGCAGAAGGAAGAAGGTGGGGAAGAGTCAGCTCTGGCAGGACAGTGATTTGTAGCTGGGATGTCCCCCAGAGAGTTTTACAGCTTTCACACAGGGTAACGCATAGCATACAAACTCCTTCCATTTGGCCTATGTGCCCATCACGAAAAGGACCTAACCAGAACCACATTAGAATGTTCTACAATCAGCCAAGTAATAAATGAAAATATTAATAAGAAAAATCAACTATGAAAGGTCTTTCTATGGATATCTTTTTTAAACACAGCGATTAGCTCTCCAGTTGATTTCTGACATTTGTGAATTACGGTTTTCTACTATATTGTAGTAATTTTATGGTAACATTATTGGCCAATTATAACTGAGTTGTCCCAGTATAAAACTGGTATAGGAAAATGGACAGGCAAACCGAAGCATTAAAAACAGTAATTCAGATGTTAGTCGGACTTGAGCGCATAACCAAATATTACCTTGCAGTTTTCCTGTATCCTTTCTGCTTTTGTGGACTTTGGAATTGTGACAATGCCATTCTGAAAAACATAATGCTTTTCATCATTACAATGTCCATAGTCTCAAAGAAAATAATCTCTCTTCAAAACATTTAAAGACATTCCTCATGTCTTCTGAGGTTTTAATTTCATTTTTTCAGGACAATGACATTTCTATATGCAGCTCTAAGTGCAGTCATATACACTGCACTAAATTCCAGCACAGATTATGTGGTTTATATCAACTTTATACACTATTTTACTGCTTAGTACTTCATGTTGAGCAACAGAAATGGAATGATGCCCCATACTGCTTGTAACATTTAGCTTGAAAATGCCTCTTTTATTGGTGGTTCTTTTTATACTCTACAATCAGACTATTTGCATATTTAAAATACTGCCGCGCTTTTTGTACTACATTCCAAATTTCCAGTACAGCAAAGTTAGTTCGTGAGATATCAACAAATGGAAGGCAGAAATACTTTCTGTATAAATTCTGGTGTGATGCACACAACCCAAACTATTTGCATTTTTGTCCTGAGAGAGAAGATGACTTTTTATTACCACCCTCCATTACCTGTATACTCCAGCGTATGCAAATTTGTGCTGGAGTTCTGCCATATTTCTTTGCCACCTGAATGATACTGGGATGGGTGAGTGCTTCCCCTTTGGCTAAAGGACAGTAGCCTTCAAAAACAATATCTCTGCTTCTGCAATAATCAACCAGCTCCTGAGGTCTTTGGAAAGGGTGGTATTCAACCTTAGATAAATAGAAAGAAACTTTTAGTAAAAACCTGGAGAGTACATTTAGTAGAAAACATCATTGATAAATGAAAATATTTTTTCTCTCTTGTTTTTAAAAGTACACCATGAGTGAAATCACTGCTTCTGGGAGACAGATGTAAGTTACCAGTTTTAGAAGACACATGAAGGATATTAATGCACAAGCATTTTGCCATTAATTGGCACAATAGTTTACTATGCATTTTAGGCTTCTCCCAGAAGTAAGGTGCATAGAGCAGTTGTCTGCCCTACCTGCAGTTGGACTTGCACTCTTGTTCTGCTCTGTGTTTGAGAAATACACACAAATGCATAGTAGAAGTCACCATCAGGTCATTTTGAGTGAGAGTGCCTTCTCTTCTCTAAACCTACTTCCTTTCCTGTTTCTTTGTGAATGATCTTTGAGCTGCACAGGGAAGGGGAGGTTTGCAAGAGACCAACCAGAACAATTTGCTTAGGATGAGGGCCTGACCTCGGAAGCAAAGCCTGTTGGCATGGATCGTGCAAGGAAAATCCTGTATTCTGTGTGTGATGTCACCGACAGCTAATGCAGGGAAGCATTGCCGCTGTGGAATGGCGTGTGAAGGAGACCCTTAGTAGGAAGGAAGATCACAAATTGCCAAGAATCAGTTAAAAGAGGAACAGTAACAAGCTGCAAAGACATAGTTTTTGGAAGGAAAAAGAAAACAGACATTACTGGAAATTAAGGGTCTCAGAAGAGCCACGTATTCTGGCATGTACCAAAAGAGAACCTCCGTGACATTCCTGACTATGTTATTATTTAAATGAGTATTTCACAGTTTATACATTGTAAGAAGCATACCTTCCTCTGCATTCAGATGAAAATGGATAGTGTTTTCTTTTATAAAATACATGTGATATATTTTTTGACTGGCCATCACCACTCTTCCAGTGATCTAACTTCTGTGCATTTTAAAGAAAAATATTCTTCTGAACAATTACCTCAACACATGGAATCTGGAAAATTTCTTCTGCCACAAAGAGGACAAATGAACATTTCCTGTTTCTCATCTTTAGTACATGTTGTCTTTGCAGACAACAATAGCCGGGAACAATAAGCTGGCAGCCGTTCAATATGCACTAAGAAAAAACTGTGCCCCTCGAAGGCTGGGCTGAGTCAGCCTAAAGCTGCTATGATCTAAATTACTAGGTGGACTCGGGAACAAGGTTCAAGCAGCAGACACATCCCTGTCTTCAACCTTTGATGTTTCTTGACCTTTGAGTAGTCTTTTTATTCCATGTTTATATGTGTAAGACCAGTGTTTAGGTCATACAGTTATTCATTTGTTTGCACCTGAGCTGACTAGAAAATATTCTCATTGTTTTTATACAAAATTGCGAGGAAAAAAAGAGCAAGCAGGGTGTATTACTCAATTATTACAATAGTAATAAGCCATTCTAACAGACATTCTTTACACTAAGTGCAACAAATAACGTAGCCCGGAAAATACTAAATAAAGAATGATGTGTTTAGGATCATATGCTGAGAAATCTGCAGTACTCTATGGCATCAGGTGACTTATTCAGTATTTATTACTAATATAACTGCAAGCAGAATTTACCTGCTGGTCTAGTAGGATTTCTAGGCAGTGCAGTTCCAGGTTACACCAGAAATATTTTAAGCAAGAACAGTGTGCTAAGATGTCACCTGCCTGCTTTACAAGCAGAATACACAGCAACAACTACTTCCCACCTGGGAAGATTATACTTCGTGCTTTTCACTGAATCAAGAGACTCCCAAATTTTGTGAAGAGAATTTTGGCACATGCAGTTCTGTGTTGGCAGCAGCAAGCATTTTTCTGCTTAAATATATTGCTAAAATAATCAAATGCATAAAATAAATAAAATAAGCACTTTTTAATTTATTTTTCTTGTGAAAACCTTGGAAGGTTCCAGCAGCACCTGAATACAAGAGACTAGCATCCTGAGCTAGAATAGGCAGAGGCTCAGTGGCCAGCACGTGCTTCCCCTCCAAATAACAATTCCTGCTTCCTGGCTTGCCCCACCCTTGCTATTTTAGTCACCAAACTCTTCTCAGGCGAGGGCTGTCCGTCATATGGTGGTAGATGAAGATCTTGATCTTTTCTGGCACTCTCCCCTTAGTGATTTGTGTGTAAAACCTGGCATTTGTCTAATAAAACAGTTTGAAGTTGACATTACAGAACTCATCACAGTTGCTGCTTGGTCAGTCACAGAGAACTCCAAGTAAGATGCTGGTTTTATGACAGTCATAGCACAATGGCGAGAAGTCGAGCCTAATAACAACCCTGACACACCGTCGTAGAAAACCACGCCTTGGATGATGGTATACGAAAGCTTCACTCTTTCCAGCCTGCTGTGGGTTCTCTTCACCTGCTGAGGTTTCCCTGCATCTGGACTTGAGCCACTTTCTTAGTGGGAATGCATAGTCTTAAAATTAGTTCTCTTTATAAAACTGAAATATAAGCTTAGAAATGTTTTCTCTATAGAGGAACAGTTCTGGGGAGTTTATGTACAAAAGGCTTGTTTACTAATGCCTTGAAATACTAAAATACATTTCTACCTTGTACAAATTTACATAGTAGAGCTCAGTATTAATGGCAATATTAACAACATCACTAAATCTCCCTGCAGTCATTACACAGTAATTCACACTTGTATAAAAGCAGATAAAGTAATGACGAGCTTTGCTATGTGGAATTCGGAGAGGAACAGTTTATATTTGGTTTCAGTGTATCACTTCATTAAATGAAACATATATTTTAATTAAATTATTTTAAAATCCAGTCTTACTACTGCCGAGTCAACTACAAACGCTGAAATACAAACCTGTAACTTCTAGGTTGTAGGTTTCATTCTACACAGTGCTAGAACAAAATATTTGTCATCATTTTACACAGTGTTTAACAGTATTTTTAATACTAGACTGTTACTTTAGAAGATGCTTACTTAGTACCAAATACCTGAAGAATCCTATATTCTTGAAAAGATAGGCCTTTCCAGCTTCTTTAAAAGCCATGATGATATTGTTTTTTCCAGGAACTAAGAAGAGAGGCAGGTCTTACAACTTGGTTTTTAGAACAGCAGCATTGCTTACTACTTGGTTTGCAAATGCTAATAAAGAACCTCTTTTCCCTTGCCTTCCTACTTCCTCCTTTTCACAGAAAAAAAAACCCCTTTCAATTTTAACATCATAGGAACTGTTGGAATCGTAACACCCCCCTAACTTCTTTATGCAAATTTAACACAGCAAAGAGGGAAGTGATTTTCCTTCACTTGTTTCTTAAATATTTAGTCTTTGTATACGATTATTATTTGCAAATGTTTTCTATTTAGAAATAAGTTCATTGAAAGAGTATGTTATTTTATGCATAAACATAGCAAAGATCTTTTGTATTATACATTCTAGACAGTGAAATAAGAATTGAGTATAGCACTTCCATTCCCAATTTAAATTTCGGAATTCATTAGTTATTTGATAATGCTGAAGTAATCTCACTGTCAGATTCAGCAACTCTCCAACACTAAGCAAGAAATAGAATAAATACTCTTTTGAGGATAACCTGAACTATAATTCTTAAGATTCCAGTAACTGTAAAAAAGTGTAAATTATAACAAAACTGTTCAAAGTGGAGGAGTCTGCAGTGGCTTTTTTGTTCTTAATTTGGAACAATGCTGTGCATGACCTTAACAAAGTGACTATGGGAATACAGCAGGGGCAGCCTCCATCCCCATTCCCAGTATCACTATCATCTCAACTTCTTGTCTCCTCTTTTTCAGCCACAGAAGGAGAGGCCATCAAGTAGTACCAAGAAACAACTTTTCTCCATTAACACTATTGACACAGTAAGACTGGTAACATTTTGACATTGTAGGTAAGAGGAAATTTCAAAACAAATCCAAGATTACATTTCTTTTTTCTTTGCAGTGATTTAGTAGGACACTGAAAGGCTATTCTCATTTAACAGACAGTGCCAACTTAGGCCAAATGCCAGTAAGACTTTGAAGATGTATATTTCTGAAAAGGAGACACAATTGAACCTTGGCAAACTCAACAATTCTTAGTCATCAAGCTGCTCATTTTAAGACATATTTCAATGGCTTATTTTGAATAATTGAATTTAAATATTTTATATGGTTTCATGTTAATTTAACATTACTCATAACTGCCCTTTAGTAACCTTTAGTCTAGTGTACAGCAAAAATCACACATATTCAGTTCTCACAGCCACATTCTGAGCAACCTTTCTGTGGCTGTTTATGACATTAAACCATAAAGAGCTGCCAGAAATCCTCCCCACCCGCACAGAGGAGAAAAGCACACGCCTGCACTCCAGCCATTCCCATTCCCAGCTCTGTGTTAGCACGAGCACACTCACTGGCAGGAGGAGGTAGGAACTGGAACATGAACTTCCAGCACCGCTGCGGGCAGAAAACTGCAGCAGGGGAAGAGTTGTCAGTGTCCCGGAAGCCTGCCGGTGCCTAAGGGCCATTTTTTATCTGCCTAGGTCAGCAAACCCATTTTCCCTGGGCTCTCATAGTACCTTCCTAAATGTGAAGTTTACTGACTGTAACGTGATCTTGAAATATGAATATGAAATAAAGGAAGAGCAAGGTAAACAGTACCCTTGCATGGATGTATAATCACCTGAGGCTTTCAGTGTCACTTAGAGGAATGACAGAGTATTTGAACACAGGCTTTCCAAAACCTTGTTCACTCTAGAGATGCTCAGTGTTCAGTGGGCCTTGAATTTTATTTCTAAACTGTTTTATCATCAAAAACTGGCACATGGACCATTTGTTTGTGCCTTAAAACCAGCCACAAACAAGTAGCCTGGGGGAAACTGGGGAAAATGCACCAGTACAGGTTAGGGCTTGACCTGCTAGAAAGCAGCACTGTACAGAAGGACCTGAGAGTCCTGGTCGACAACAGGTTGACCATGAGTCAGCAATGTGCCCTTGTGGCCAAGAAGGCCACCAGTATTCTGGGGTGCATTAGGAAAAGTGTGACCAGCAGGTTGAGAGAGGTTCTCTTCCCTGGTGAGGCCGCATCTGGAATACTGCATCCAGTTCTGGGCTCCCCAGAACAAGGAATTACTGGAAGGAGTCCAGTGGTGGGCTACGAAGATTATTAGGAAGCATCTTTCTTATAAGGAAAGACTGAGAGAGCTGGGTCTGTTCAGCCCGGAGAAGGCTGAGAGGGGATCTTATCAAGGTTTATAAATACCTCAAGGGTGGGTGTCAAGAGGATGCGACCAGACTCCTTTCAGTGGTGCCCAACGACACGATGAGGGGCAACAGGCACAGACCGAAGCACAGGAGGCTCCACCTCAATAGAGCAAGAAACTTCTTTACTTGAGGGTGGCAGAGCACTGGAACAGGCTGCCCAGAGAGGTTGTGGAGTCTCCTCCTCTGAAGACATTCAAAACCTGCCTGGACACATTCCTGTGTGATCTGCTCTGAGTGAACCTGCTTTAGTAGGTGGGTTGGACTAGATGATCTCCAGAGGTCCCTTCCAACCCCAACCATTCTGTGATTCTGGGAAAAGAAAGGAAGAAGGACTTCTTCCCCACCCTCACTTCAGGTCATCTTCCTGCATGGCTTTCACTATGTATATAGAAATGAAAGAGAATAAATTGTACGACTATGGCTAGTTTGGGTGTACTCTTTCAGGCATAGGGGTGGAAGGAAATTATTAACCAAAAAAAACCAAAGCAAAAACCCGAACCCAGATACTTTAAATATATTTATCCACTCACCTGATTGACATGTGGAGTAATCACACAGTCTTCCTTTAGTTGCTCAAGATGACTGATAAGAAAGTTGCTTACACCAATTGATCTACACAAACCTAATGAGCAATAGAACAAAAAAAAGTTTGGAGACAATGCTAAGTATTTGGGAGGATGATTTGAAAAAAATATCACTTTCAAGAGACAAAATGGTTGTATGCATCATTTCTGTATAGCAAAATACTGCAAGGAAACAGAAAAGCAGCACTGAAATCTAGTTTGACAATATTATCTGAAAGCATGGTTCTGTCACAGTCACACTAGGAAATAATTTTATAATCTAAACACACTGGAAACTCCCCAGTGTATAAAAACTCCAGGCTAAATTCTGGGAAAGGCTAATGTAGTATAAGCAAAGAACAATTGGACTCCACCAGAATGAAAAGAAGGAAATGGTGTTCTGAGCAGCCTGCCAAAACTAAAGAAAAGTGGAACATTTGCTGAAGACTAATAAGGTGTGAGCAATACAACACAAGGACAAGCAGCCCAAATGAACTATGTAGCACTGCTTATATTTCTATTAGGTCATTATGAGATGTTGGGTAAATACTCAGTATAAAAACTTTAACCAAGTGAGCAGTATCTAACAAGAACCAAGACGCTTAAAAACGCAGCCAGATTTCTCAGCTCCTGTTGACGTGCAAATAAAGTCAAATGGCAGAAGGGTGACAGGAAGGTTATTTTTTAAAATAAGCCTTACATGTGCATACATGTGTATAAATTAAGTGCTGACAGTCCTGAAATCAGATGTCTGTCTTCAATCCTCAGATACGATAAGGCATAACTCCCAACACTGGCCTGTCAGCCACACCTCAGCCCTGACTCATCTCTGATAGTTTGGTCCTTGTTCCCTGCTAAACACAGTTAACAGGGAAACCAACCGTGGTCAGGCCAGCGGTGGTCTCCACATGCTGAGTGTTCTTTTTTCTATACATGCAGACAAATATCTACAGGGGAAAAAAAAAAAAAAGGAATTAAGCCAAAAGTTATACTGTTATGTTTTCAGAAAAAAAGAAGTAATTGGGCAATTTCAGCCATCTGATGCCAAAAGAATAATTTCTGGACTGAAATTTCCATCATTCCACAGTGAGAATCGCCACTTCATTGAGGTCAGCAGGGAACTATAGGGACCTGCCTTGATTTGAAGCTGGAATATAGACACATAAAAAGCACTTATTAAATGCAACTGAGAAATGTGAATACATTAAAAGGAAGAATTTCACTTGAAGTGAAAGCTAATTAACGTGTTGGCGAAAAATGTACTAACCAAGTAGTTATTCCTAGAATATTTTATATATTAAACAAATAACTCACAAGTAGACTATAAATTGGAATATAAAAATATGAGCTATAAAATTACAAAGTATCTTGAATTTGCAGGTTAGATTTATCTGGAAAAAAACATATTAAATTTTTGTAGTTTCCTATGAAAATATGCAAGTGAAGTTACAGGTTTTGCTAATTATTTTAAGCAGATTGCTAAAGCCCTAAAAAAAAAAGGTTCGCATTAGAAGAGCCACCAACCATATAAATATAGGCAACCTGACTGCTATGTTTCTTTCACTTATTTTTGCAGTACAAGCAGATAAGCTGCACAGCAGCAAAACCTGTATACATGCTACCACTTTTTAATGTGGTTTCTTTTGTAAAATACAAAAAGAAGGAAAAAAATACATGAGGAACTAAAATGCTTGACAGCTTCCCCTTACAGAATTTATCAATGTTGAAGATGTATAATATAATTAGATTATAACCTGCACTACAGCGATTTGCATAATTGGTAGGTAATCTGCCAGAAGGAGCAAAACCCGAGCATTTGACTTCTACTGACAAACAGCCCTGAAGTGTCAACACTAATCAATCATTACGCCAAAGAAGTTAGAAAAACACTTGCAGTTTTAACACAATGGTGAACCAAAATATTATAGTCGAAAACAAAAACCATGCTGTTATTGCTCTTGAAGAATAAAGCTTTTATTTCAGGCCGAAATAAAACTCAATCACAGATATGAAAGATGAAAGGGCTTATGAAACTTGCCAGTTTCCACAGAAAGTTTCCTTTTTTCCCCCCTCCAAGATGTTTTGCTTCTAGAATACTTGTCATAGACTTTGAAGTCTGTTCCATAGTCTCACTGCGTTCACTGATACGAAGTTTTTAGTTAGATTTCTCATCAAGAAATTTCAGGTCAGTTATGTTTTGTCTTAAAAGTGATCTGAGTTGCTCCCACTAAAATCAGCGCTATAGCATTCCTGTGTTTAGCGTGTTGTTGCACATAGAAAACTAGACTCAAAATTGCCAAGAAAGTAAACATTTTCCCAGGCAACGGAGAAACAATAATTAGAATTTCAATGTTTTTGTGGAACCAGCATTTTCTTAAAACTTTTTTTTAAGGGAATACAATTAAAATATTTTCATTAAATCCACATATTTAGTTTTCGTAAAGTTAGAAGACTTTGTTTCAACCCCATTGTTTTGTTTTTAGTTACAGTCTAACACAAGAAAGTTTACGTGTTTTGACTTTTGTATTAAATTACAATATAAAATACAATAAATATGAAAACAATTGTACAGTCTGACTGTATTAAAAAACCTTATTTCAATGCATGGTGGAAACATGAATTCAAAACACTGGAATTTCCTGAAAAATAGAGAGTTTAAATTTCAACGAACAATCGATGAATTCTACTCTAGAGAACTGTGACCATCTGCTTGATGGAGTATTAACACAGTTGCTCTCCATTTTCCAAATCTGGGAAAGACTGCCTTAAAGCAGGAGATTATACAGAATTACTTCCACATTTACATCCGCGGGATTAATTCCTAAGAATGAAGAATTAGAAAATGATGGTTAAGAAAACGATGGTCTGGTTAACTCCAGGGCCTTATCCAACAGACCAACACTTGTGACTACGTATATCAAATAAGATCCATAAAATGATCACATCAGTTGCAGAAATAAAAAAAAATACACACTGAGAAACTTGCAGAAAAGGGTCCTGACTCATTGCCTTGAAACAACAGGGTGTGGGGGCCACATTTCTTTGTATTTCCTCTCTCCCGGAGCTCTGGCAGAGGTAGGTTCCCCAAAGTCTGTGCCATGAGTCTCAAAACCACCAGAATGCTCTTGAAAAAAAGTGGGGGGGGAAAACCCCAACGTTTATTTTCAATTTAAAACCTGTTTAGTGTGCTTTAAAATCCCATTTCATAAAATTTAAGCACAATTCATGTCTTAGCTGTTGTGACAGCAGGTGGTTTTGAAGTCTATACTTCTTTTTACCTTAACCAATTTAACTAGTCCTGAAGCTCAGGCCCTCCAAGGTAAAAGTTGCAGTGTGCTACCTGCAATCCCTCTAGAAAGCACACTTTTAAAATATACATTTGTACTGCCGTATTTATGAAGTTACAGAGCTTTGACTAGGGGAGAGAAAGCATCCTCCTTATCTGCTTGAGGAAATGGGTGGTTTGGCCCTTATGAAGCAGATTTTGAGAAAGTGCTGGGTGCAATAAACAAAGAGTCTGCAATTCCCCATTAGCTCCCAGAGGTTATTGAGGCTTTGTCCTGCTCCTTGCGACCCTGACTTCACAGGCTTGAAGGAAAATTTGGCAATGATGCTTCTTCTATGCATAGTAAAAATTGACTGACCACAATGGTGGAATGTAAATTTGCATCCAGCTTTGAGAGACTAGCATGAAACTCTGCAAGACACATTCGAAAATACATTGGCAAAGTAATGGTTGATCATAATGGGAAAAATCTCAGTACCTTTCTCTTCCACAAAAACAAACAAACATAAACTTGGCCTCTCCCACAGTGTACTACTCCTGGTTGCTGTGAAGCAATCCATCATGCTAATGGACTGGTTTGCAATATAGTTGTGTGTTAAGCTTAAAGCATTTTTTATGGCAACCTAGAAAATTATTGGTTTTTTTTCCTTCTACTTAGTAAAATACCAAATTGTACAAAGTTTCATGGGCACTGTTAGTCTTGCAACAAAAAAGCGTAAATATACTTTCTTGGCACCACAATATTGTTTTAGTACAATAGAGAGCCTTATCTTTCTCTAGCACTACTGTGGACTTTTACCAAACTTTTAAATACTCTCTGGAATATCAAATGTACAAAGTTCAGTTCAAAAAGGGTTTTTTAAATTACAGAACTGGATACTGGATTTGTGGAGCCCATTTTCCTCCCCCTCCCTGCTGTTCTCCATGAGTCAGAGCAAGGGAGAATTCCCACGTCCTGTGAACAGTGCCCATTCTGTTATATCTTCTATTCAGGCCACAGCAAATAAACACAAATGGATCCACTTTTCACAAGAGGTCAACTACAGTAACTGTATCTTTATTAAAGAAGGTTACACAGGTTGAAAAGGTCCACAGTCTCTGTGATATGCATGCTAAGAACTTCTCTGCGGGTAAATGGCATTACTTGCAGAAACCATACAAGATTTGATTTCAGCACAGCTCGCTAAATCAAAGCTGTAGGCTGAGTGTGCCCCGCATGCAGATTGCGAGCCAGAGCCTTGATAAATAAAGCAGATGGCTCTTAGACAGAACCAATAAGGAATTAACTTCTGAATCTATGCAATAACGCTTGTTCACATTTCACAGACTACAACACAGCCACCGAAAAGCTAAGTGTTCTGTCTAAGACACACAGAAGACTGTGGCAAAACTGAAAACAAAACAAAATCATGCTTCCTCCCCCAAAGGATTTATTTTTATCCTATTCATTACCACAGTATAATTGCTTATGCGCCTTAAAAATTACTTTCCTGCTTCTACAATGCCATGATTTATTACTCCTGCTACAAATCACCTGTGAACCATGACAAACTGTGAGGACAAGAGGAGAGGAGGCATGAGTAGAAGTCAAATGGTCAGCTTCTGTGAAAACTCATTATAAACATTCAGTTTACACAACTGCTAGGTGGTTAATTAGACAGCGTAATGCAGCAATACCCTGTTTCCCTGAAAATAAGCCCTACAATGATTTTTCAGGATTTTTGAGGATGCTCAAAATATAAGCCCTACTCAAAAAATAAGGCCTAGTTACAGTTCATAAAACAGTCAATTTAAATAGTGTCCAGGCAGCTCTACATGTAAAAAAGTAATAAGTTTTGGAGCAAAAATTAATATAAGACCCTATTGGGGAAACAGGGTACTAGCCTAATGAATTCTGTCTCTGACCCTGGCTGCTCACACTCACTACTTCAGTGCAAAAATGTCTTAGTTACATTGTCATACCTTTTTCTTGAATTGACGTTACAAATCAGATGAGATTAAAAATATTCCATCAAAAAGGCGGTTGTTTTCAAAACCGAAATTCCCTTGTACTCTTACAGATTTCCCCTTCTCTTATGCCAGTTTTAAACATGTAGAATCATACTGTGATACAGGTTTGAAAAAAGCTGAAAATACATTTTTATATCTAGAACATTCTGCAGCTGCTCACAGTTGGGCAATCAAAACTGCAAAAGCAACATGGTACACAGACTCAATCCCACTATACCTTACGTCAATATTGCCATCACATGCTATGTTGTGAAAATGCCATCAAAATTATCAGCAACTCAGCTAAGTACTTAAAGGCTATTAGAAAATGTACCCTTCAAACTAGCACTTGGAAAGTATTACAGAGACCACATAGTCAGATGCTAAATAGTTTATCCTTCCTGTTACTATAATGGCAGAGTCTCCTGAACTGCGATACCTTATAGATTTCTGTATCAGGGGCATAATGATTCCCAGCTGCTATGAGTGGGAACAACCTGACTGATGTCAATACTGATGGACAACAGGTAGGAATCTAGGGCTTAAATCCAACATATGTAAAACTGAAAAATTGTGCCTTTTCCCCAAACCAGGTACATTTTTTATTGAGATAAAAAGTTATTTTTGACAAGGACTTTACTTTGAAATGTATTTCAGCATTCCCTTCTTCCCAAGAGTTCTTGTGTTCACACTGGGACCACGAGGTACTTCTATGTGGGTATACAAATGTGTACATTTGCTTAAAGTAAGCTAAGGGAAAAGATTTATCAAAATTTTTGACAAAAAGGATTCACTTGCTAGTAAAAAAAGCACAAGCCATACACTGCAATAAATCATGAAACAAGGAAGTCTGAGGGCTTATTCTTCCACTTAGAATTACCCATGAAGTACTTAAAACTTAAGAAAAAAAGAGTAAAATATAACAAATGAGGATAGTCATGCAAGTTTAGATTTGTTCCCACTTTTATACTTGCACCAAAATGACATTCTATAGGAATTTCTTATTCTTAAATAAGATACTGCACATTATGAACACTTCTTTATGATCTTTAACATAAATATGTGTAGTATCTTTTTTTTTGCATACGTCTTTAATTGCTTTCTTATCTGATCAACAGGGTGTGGTGCAACCAACATCCTCACCAACTGCAACCACCTTCACCCATGAAAACACATCTCTGAACTGTGCTTCTGATAATAACAAGCCCATGAAACATCTTCATCTGTACGGAGAGAATACTATAGAAAATGTGAAAAAGATGTGTTACTAGAAAAATTAGTTACTTGCTTTTACTTATCAGAACTTTAGTGCAACTTACACGCATTCACAAAGGACTTTTGCCAAAAAAAACGTTGAGACAAACATTTTGTGGAGCTGTAACAAATGTTTGTGAATTATTCAACACTTGACAATATAAGCATAGATTTAAAGTAACTTTCAGTAGAATAAAAGCAGAATGTGTCATTTAGGAAAGGATGTACAAGAAATTTGTGCCCAGTGCACAAAAACTGTATTTGGTTTACTGAACCCTCACTCTTAAGAACTGACAGAAAATGGAGGAAGAAAATATGATGATTGAAGTGGTCTATGCACAAAGATAAGGACAAGAATATTGTTAAGGTTGATTAGGTTCTTCTCTCACTTGGAATTCAGCAAAACATAACTTTTTCTAAGAACACAGTGACACCGTTTCAATTACTGAGATAAACAATTTCTGTTACTTTATGGGAGTCTCTTCAAATCATATGTGAAGACTATTAAAGTATTTATTTTGAAGAGCATTTATCTATCTTTAGTCTCATCATATTTTAACACATTAAGGAATCTCTGATGCAAGTAAAAATATTTTATGTAAGCATAAGCTGCATTGCTTACACTAAAAAGATAAGCAAAGAATTTAACTCTCAGTGAAATGGCACTGAGTCCCAGTGGGATCTCAATCCAGAACAACCGCCACATTACTACTCTTGCCAGCTTCAAGCAAAAGCTGGCTGCAGGCCTTCATTCTTCCCAGCATTTTAGATGGAGGGACAAGTAATCATGTGCATGTGTGTATGAAAAGCTTGCTGAGATTTTGGACTAGCCGCAATGCCAAAATCAAGGTCATTAAAGACACTGCATATGGAAAGGGTCATTTTGCTAGGAACAGACCAAGTACCAGTGAACACATATAATGACTATCCATGATGTCAAAGCAGTCTGCCACATTGCTTTCATCTGCCAGCTGACAAATGCCTCTACAAGAATGTTGCAGCTGTCAAGGGAATATTTGACTCAATGTATGTATCTTGGAATGGGTTCTGTAGGCAGTCTGGCCCCTGTCCTGAGGTATTGGAGAGGATAATTCCACAAAATCACAATGTATGAGACCACAAAACTTCAAACCATAGCCTTGATATTACAAGAATCCTAGTTGATTTCAGCTGTTGCAACAGAAAGAACCAGTTATTATACACAAATGTCTCACTGACCAACACTAAGAATTTTCTCTCTTTTCCCTCAGCACTGTTTATCTCATAACTCTTTAAAGGAAAACTTGTATGCAGGCTGTTGAACAAAGACACGTCTAGAATTCTCTGCCTCTCGGCACTGCAGTACTGAAAGAGACTTCTTTACTCCGTCGCCAACCTTAAGACAGATGCACATCCAGCAATGGAGACACCCGGTTCCTGTGAAAGAGCTCCAATCAAACTGGAGCAGATTAACAAATCACAGAACAAACCAAAAAGCTACGTTACCAGGCATAACAGCATTGAAAGAAACTACTTCTTGATACTGTAAGGTTGCTTCCGTTAGTAGGAATCAGTTTAACACTAAGGTCTTTCCCACTCTGAATAGCTACCAGCTTGGTCTATCAGAAGACATCCAGCATGTTTAAATAGGAATTTTTAGTGCAGGTAGTGCCTTTAGCCCATACTGTAAGGTACACACTACAATTCTGAAAACAGTAAAGAAAATAATAATTATCCTCCCCCATTTATTTGTTCCTAATTCTCAATGTAAAGAAGCTGCAGTGACTGACAGTGGAAACTGCTGCAGTTCCTCAGGAGCTTTCCCATAACAAACACCTTGTGATCACTTGGGCTGACTACCAAAACCAGGTGCAGAATTCTGATCCCTGAGCTATCATAAGAGACGGCACAATTCCCTCTGGAAGCAAGGCTGGGCCTAAATGCATGCAAATTCCAGTGCATGCTGACCTGGACAGTGGCATAGACCCAGAACCTCTGATGTCTCCTCCGTTAGCTGGGTGAGAAGATATTTCAGGCCAGAAGCCCTGCAAGTTGTGCTGCTGCAGCCTCATCCATGTCTCAGCTGCTAAGTGCTGGTTGAAACTCTCTTTGTAGATGTGACCAAAAAAAAAAAATCTCTCAAAGCTCTGAGTGTAGAGGCAGTTGGGATTTTTCTTGCACCAACTTGTGACCAATCTAAAACTTAACATAATCTTTAAAAAATCTGCTTTCAAGAGTTTTAGTCTTGGGTCCTAACAGTTTATTCACCCTCCTCTTAGGGTAATCAGTAATAACAGTTAAAAATACTATTAATAATTCACATTATTTTAAAATGTTGCTTGCCCCAGGTAAGTGGGATTTTGCAGAATAAATATTAACTTGGATTTTCGTTGAAGTTGAAAGAATGAGAATTTTTGCACTCAAACGAACTGTGAATACAGAGACGTGAATAAAGAAAATCTTGTTAACTTCAGCCAGACCAAAGACTTAGGTCAATACTAGGATCTTGTAACCATCTCATAAGTCTCTTACAGACAGATGTGCATTATCAGTCCCATAACACAAACCTTTTTTTTTTTTTTCCCTACAGAGAACAGTGTTTATTGTCCCTGTACTTTCAGATACTCTTCAGTGTGGACACAGCTAATTGCTAAAACCACTAGCAAGTTGAATAATTTCAGTATTTCCTTTGTGAATTGACTGCTGAAGCATACCACTCATTTAAATGGTCAGTCCTTAAATGGGAAGCTTTTAATTTCTACTGGTTTTTTTTCCAGAATAAACATCTCTTAAAAAAAAGGATTGCAAACAGAAGTCAGTATCTACCTCAACCAATGTCAAGTTCAGAGAAGACAAAGAACTCACCTGTTTAGTCTAGAACTTATAATTTTTTCCCTCCATAAATGAAGATTTCCCCCCTCCACCACCTTGAGTAAGGATTTTGACTAAATCCTATATTCAGTTCATTCCAAGGCTAACATGTTGCTCACATAACACATAGAAAGTCAAATGCATGCAGTAAAGATATGCAGCAAGTGTTTAATCTTCAGTAGAAAGTCTAGTGGTTAACCATGCAAACAAATTATTTAACATTTTCCTCGGATATCATTGCATTTCTGTGTCCAGAGTGGTTAACATTTGCATGTCATTTCAGTAACACACAGTTATGGTCAGGACATCCAGAGTCTGTATCTCCTAAAGCAAAACTGGGGAGGTTAATGTTCTAAGGCACTTCATTCAACCAGACTAATAATTTTTCCTTCCCCTGCAGATGATCTAACTCAAGTAATTTAGACAACCAGAGCTGGAAAACTTACACTCAGCTAAATAAATAATGAGTCTATAGAATGCTTATATTCAGAAAAAGACTGAAGGTAGCAACAGGCAAACTGACCAAACTGTTGAAGAAATGCAATTGCAGGAAAAATAAATACAGTGGTTCACATTGCCCAAGAACTGCATGACAGGATGGTTTCTTGTAACACTATTCCTAATAATACTTCGCGGTGCACCGAAAATCAAACTGACAGTTACCAGAGCTTGAGAGAATAGCTCCCTTCTTTGAATTATTTTTTGACAGTTAGTACCAAAGATTCTGCAGTTGAGTGTTTGTTCCTCATCTAGCCAGTCCGTTTTGTTGACCTTTTCTAAAACACAAATGGATCTAGAAAGTACCACAGTATATTGTGGTACTTTAAAATATAAAATTCAAAAATTAGAAAATGGCATCACACAATTAAAAATAATCTAAAGGAAGTAAAACTTAGCATGATGTATACTTAGAACAGAGGAGGTTACTACAAAGATGTTCTATAATGGCATATACATTTCAACGTAATTTGTAGATTTCCTCAAGAAAGTATGCACACTTCTCCCAGGAAGAATTTGGCAACATATTCTTTGCAAGCAACACAAAGCTCTCTTATTTAACTTACCAAAATGCTAATGCTGCAGTTTCCAAAGAGATTCACATAACCCACACACACAAATCCCACTGAAATATGAGCATCCAGTTCAAATTAAGTTTTTGAACATCTCTGCCTATGAATTCCCCAAATCCCATAATGCACTATAAATCTTCCTGCCAATATAGGTTTTCATGATTATATCACCTTTCTCATAGAGCTCCTCCATCGCTCCCCAGGTTTCAGCACGGACCTCTCGATTGCTTTTACCAGGAACATGTGCGTCAGGCCAGTGTATTAAATAAAGATCTACAAAAGAAGCAGAACCAGATTACTCATTAAAGTGTCCCCAAAATATATCTATGTATCAAACCACGTGAAACAGCATTTTCCCTCCATAATGGCCCCTAACATATTATCATTGAAACAGCTACAATTACTACTCTGTGACCTTTACAGTACACATCCATTTAGTTTTAGTAAATAAAGTCTACAACATTTCATTGACAACTAAAGGTAGCAGAAGTTGCATATGTGCCACAGGTTTAGGTCACCGTAACCAGAATTTCATGGGGACATATGCACCTAATAAACTCTCAACATACACCAAGCTCCATCAAAATCAAGGTCACTGGAATGAAGGCTGGACTACTGCTCAAGTGCTACAAGTCTTAGAGTTTATGGAAGATAAATATGTCTAGTGGTTCTATAGATATTTTATACAACTTCTGCAGTGGGTCTGGGTTTTTTACCTTTCCAAAGAATACTTCCATTTATGAATTTCTGTTGGAAATTACACCACATTATTTCACGTAGGTTTTTTTTTCTAAAATTTTGTGGCAGCATTTGTGATTTTTAAAAGATTATTATTTTAAGGGAACAAAATGATGCTTCATTAAGTTTTATGGAATGTTTGCACAATTTCAAACACAATTAACATTTACTGCTGATGAAATGACGCAAGGAGCTATTGAAACTGGCTATCTCAGGACAGCATTTTTGGTGTTGTCTCCGTGCAAGAAAAGACTACCCTTCTACTGCAAAAGGAAGCATTTCCAACAGAAGTTAAAAATGAGAAATTTACATGTATTGGACTCAGAGTTCCAAATCAGATTACCTAACTTTCAAAAATGATAGGATCTATAACTCCTTTATAAGTTTGTAGACACTGCTAGACATTCTAAAGGAGAAACTTAGGAGGTACTTCGAAAACCACTACACTTCTACTTAAATTCTAACCGCAGATTAAACAGGTAACTGCAGGCATCCCAGTCAAAGAGGTGTGGGTCTTTGCCGCATACCTTAGTCAGACACAAAACAGGAAAAGGAAATAAATACATGACTGAGATGTGCATTATTGTCTCTGTGCTTTATAATGCTCCTTTTTTGGCCATTCAAATATAGAGTTAAAACCAAAAAACTTTGCAATGAGCAGCATTTTTTGTTCTTTGAATGCATCACACCATTCATTTATAGCTCCTCTTTGTGAAAACACAGATCTTTGCCAGAATTTTTTAATTTATATTTATTTACATTTAAGAACTGCACTAATGATTACTATAGCACAGTGCTAGTATATTAGCTTTCCAACTCCATAAATACAAATTCAACCTCAATTTAAGAGGAAAAGGTAATGTGAAATTTACTAGAATACACCAGTTCCCATTTGCGTGCAGCACTGCAACACTGTTAAAGAGAGTATTTTGCTTGGACTAAGAATCTAATTAGAACAGTACAGAATTTTGTACAGTAAGATATGTAACAGATGTACTGAGGAAAAAAATTATTTTGGGTGTATCACAAAAATCATCATCTAAATTTGCACTTTCTGATACCAATAACCCATTAGACTTTTAAACATAATTGCTCAGACAAGCAAATATCACTCATATATAATGATTTGCAGCATTTGGATTTATGTCACATTTAAAGAGAAAGTTGCTCATTCTTTGGCCTTATATACATAAAATCCACTCCCAATTTTGAAATAAGTATTTAAAAAAGCAGTCTTGTCACTGATCTCTGAATAATATTTATCTAATCGCTCTGAAAAAAAGTTATATTTATTAAGAATAAACACCAATACATAGTATTGGATTAAATACCAGTTCCTGTGACACTTAAGTGAGAAGAGCTGTTTAACTATGCAGAAACAGGTCCTATGGCATCAACAAAAAATAATCAGTAACTTCAGCAGAATTTTACCAAAAGCTACTTTACCAAAAGCCTAAATATTCAGTCAGATATCACAGTTTGCAAATGTTCACAGGAATAGCTACGTCATGGATTTCCACACACAAAGACGCTTTGTACTCAGCCCAAGAAATCGAAGCGCTCTTAGAAGAATGACTTCTAACAGATTTGATGACTAAAAGATCTCTGGCCTTGGATATTTACAAAAGCAGAACATCACCCTTCCCTGTATTAGTGTCTGAAACTTCTTCAATGCAAACATGATTGCCTGTTGGTCCTTTATTTTAGAAAGGTGATATTATCAGGTATGTGATGTCCATATCATCCTATTATGTTTATTTTAATTACAGATTTTTGTTGAAATAAAAATTACTTCAGAGTCAGAAATATACGCATTTAGGGCTAGAAAGCATCTAGTGGATCACAAAGTGCAGTCCTCCTGACTGCAAGAAGTGCTCGTGGAAGCTGTGTGGCAAAGGTACCATATATCAGAGGCAAGCAGCAGAACGGTTCTTCTGCCAGTCATGCACAAACCACCCCGGCACAGCAAGAAGCAGAGGGAATCCAATGTACCCTGCAATGAGCTGAGGGACTGAAGGCATGGACTCTCAGTGCAGATAAAACAAGAGACCCTTTATTTTGGCAAGGCACTTACATTTATAGTTAGTATCTGTTGTACACGCGTTTTAACTTTCTGGTTTAATTGGCTTATGGCAGCTGTCCACGTGCTCAAAGTTATCTTACGATTCGTCTACTTAATCTTTCACACGCTCTGGCAGTTTGGCTAACACATTGTAAATATCTTTTCTTGTACAAAAACATTCTGGTTTCTCATTCTATGTTGGTCAAGGTCGTTCCAGTAACTCAAGATGAATGTAATATACGACACAATGAGCAATGGAGATGCCACTCTATTTAGATAAAATAAGCACAGCTCATTTTAAGTTAGAGCCTGCTCACTTCTACTACATCTGTTAGAAAACTTGTTGCCACAATACTTGTAGGCCAATAAAGACAACAAGCACCTCACAAACCAAGGTCTATGATTTCCTCTTTGTGAACACATTCACACTTACGCCCATACAATCTCTTGCTTGAAATATTTCCCCTCCTGTGGGTTACAAGAACACACACACTCGTTTTCATTTTGGAGGCAAGAAATTAGTTTTAAATTATTTATCAAAATAGCTTATGGTTCTAGCAATCAAGTGACATGCAATTTTACCACTGGAGGATTTACAAACAGGGCACATTTGTATCTGTTGAGAAGAATGGGGTTGTGCCTTGTAGCATGGGACAGATTAATCACTACTTTGATATGTCTTACAACCATATTTTTGTTTTAAATAATCTTAGAAGAAAAAAACCCCAAGGATTCACAGTATCAGGATGCATTTGACAAAGGAGGAAAGAAAATCCCAAACATTCACAATCGAACTTGGTATTTACCAGCTTTTTAAGGCAACCTTTACAGACCATCAAGCTGCAGTGGTACAGCAGTGAGGCCTGAAATTCAAATGTCAAAATGCAGTGCTACAGGAAAACTAACATTAACACATGAACTGTGTTCCCACAGACATTTAAAATAGAGTTGCTTATTACTTCTCAGTGGTTGCAGCACCTACAATCACCACAGTTGTCTTAGCTTTAAAGTACAGGGACATTTTACACATTTAAAAGCCAACAGCATGTTGTCATGGGAATAAAAGTTAGCAATTCTATTCAAATTCCTAATACAATATTTAAAAAAAAAAAAGGTCAAAATTCACTAAAGCAAATATAGCTTTGAAGAACAAGCCCTCGTCCATATCAAACCTGAAAGCAAAAGTATATTTTTCAGTGATTTGCATAGTTATCTTAATGAAGGATTGTATTTTCCCTGCTTTTCTCAACTGCCACTACACTTAGTATGTACATGATGTATTTTTCTCTCCCGCTTAATCTCTTTTTTAAAATGTTTTTTACTCTGTTGGAGTGAGGATCAATGTGAAGCAACCTCCAAAGTGTTCTGAATTAACACGCAGTCTGAACTGGGTGTATTATCATAATTCATGTGATTCATTTGTGACACTGAATATGCTGATAGAACATTTGTCCAGCTCCAGGTGGGAATTTGTGATAGGTTAGATTTCCCTGAATGTGACAGACTGAAAGCAGTCAAAAGGAAAATAAAATTGTTCATGACTTCAGTAACCCACAAATCACATTTGAGAAGAACTTACTTTGGAGGTTTGATCCAAATCCAAAGGAATGTATTCTGCTACTGCCAAACCTGCAAGATTTGCTGCCATTTCATATTGGTTTTCTGTGACTGCTGGTTCAGGACCACATTTAGAAAATGCAAGCAGCAGAATATCTGTTACAACCACTGCCCACAAATAATACAAATTTCCAGCTTCTCATGGATATATAATCTACTGAATAAAAATTCTGGAACACTGCTATCTTAATACCAGTTGCCCAAAAAGTGTTTATCGAAAAGGCTTCATAATAGTATTTTACATGGAACATTTTTTCTCTCAAAAAGCTGCAACTGCTTTCAACAGTTTGTTTCAACAGCTGCCATCTATATACTGCTAATGCACAGATTTATCAATTCCTGTTAGATTACTTCCCAAGTCTCCTATTCAGTCTGCGTGGACAGACTGTATAACCCATAAGGATCCTCAAGAAAATTAACAGGACCCTCCTTAGAACAAAGAGCTCAGCTGCACATTTTGCTGCCAGGGCTCCTACAGCTTTTTCTTTTTGCAGTCTTCTGAATGGCTAAGTTCCTTCCAACATAAAGGTCTAACTTCACAGAGAGATTATTTAGGATTTTTCAGTTTTTCTATATGAACCACATATCTTTATGGAAATGCTGTGAACCCACATATTTGTTTAATGTCATATAATGAAACCAGGAAATTCTGATTCAGGTACATTTCATGTAACTTTATTTCACATTCCTATTTCACAGAAAAACTGCCAGCTTTAACACATGCTTGTAACTGAAGAATTTACTTTTCTAAATAAGCTTGGACACAAATTGGCCTGTTATTACCAGATCTTTTCTCCTCATGGGTTTCATGTCGTCTCTATGGTATAGGCTGGCCAGCAGAAAAGGGACACAAAATGCAGATATGAAGGAAAACAGAGCTAGGATATCTAAGCTTAGTTCTACAAGCTTATAACCATATTCCCGAATTTCTGCATTGCAGTTACTTTTGCTAGACTTGTGATAAGCTTCAATTTCCAACAAAAAGTTCTTACTCTATGCATTTTTGAAACATTTGAAAAGTTCATATTTCAAGATATTGCCACTTTTTACTTGAAAATCCTTCCAATAGAACCTTCCAGCTGAGTATTTTCAGACAGGAGGTCCAGGACTCCCTAAAGCATGATGCTTTCTCTGAGCCCCATGAAACAGACCACGTATTGTACCTCTTCTACAGGCCTACTTCACCAGCATATATAGCACTAAATATAGAACTCACCTTTAACTCTTTCACACGAGTGCAGATCCTACTGTGTTTAACAAAAATGGTCTGCAGAGCTAATTCAACAGAGACTAAGCTCAAGCAGCCAAAACCATTACTCCACTTGCCATCCCATCCTTCTTGCGGCACTCATCATCCTCACAGACAGGTCAGGGAATTGCATGTGAAGTATCTCCTAAGCCATCACAACTTACAGATCATCAAGCTAAAGCAAGCGGAAGCCAGCACTGATTTAGGTCACTATGTCAGACCAAGTGATGGTTCAGGAAGAGCTGTATACATTTTTTGGACATCTCCACATCAGTGGAAAAAAGGTGAGGAAGGAGGGAAGATGGGTAAGTGTATTAAAAAACATAAAAGGGAAAAATCTAGTCTGGAAGCAAATTGCACAGACAGTTGTAATAGTCCTTCATTTGTCTTACTAATATGAGCAAAAGTAGCCTCAGAGCTGAATATATCTGACAAACTGAAGTTCTTTCGGTTTATGCCAATCCAAGGATTCACCTGCATAGTGACAGTATTTGTGCACTTCTGGCTTGCAGGTATTTTTTCCCTTGTTTCATGTATTTCTGCTTAGCAGCAACATGAAACTGAGTGAATATGTAAACTGTGTGAGCACCTACTTTATCAGTATACTACCTGAGAAAATAAAACCAAAGTACAATACTAAAAAGAATCACTGAAAATGTTTTCCTGGAAGTGAGCCAAGTTTTCCTCTCATCAACATTCAGCACCAGTGTTACAGGAAGCACAAAAAGCAGAGAGGAGAAAACATGTTATTTCTTAATTTAGAGAAGAAAGTCAGGGTTTGAAACTTTGCTTATGAAAGTCTACTTGCAGTGACCTATATTTGCATGGGACAGACAAAGAGATTTTCATTCATTTTGGATTATTCTGTACCTGGGCAGGATGTTAAGGGACACATTTCCAGAAAGAATGGAGCCAAAGATGTGCATACAAATATCTCAGTCTTTAACAGATACCGGTTTGGGGTTTTTTTGCCTTCATCTTACAAAGTACCTAAGCTAAAAAAGCCAGTGAATACATCACACAGCTGCCATTAATATTATACACCATTAGTTCTGTGAAATCTGTACTTCACAAAATCTGTTCACTGCCTCATTATTCATTGGTAACAGGGGGACAGAGTGAGGAAAGAGAAGCAAATTGAGGTTTGTCAGGACACTGACAGATAATGTCTGACAGTTAAGTCAACTATTGCTTATCAACGTAAACACTATCACCACTAGTGTCATTACTTTAGATAATTATTTTAAATGCATCTTCCTCCACATTCTCTTTATTTTCATTGTTCCAGCTAGGGCAGAAGAAGCAAAAGCATTTTAAAAATACCATGTTTATTTTTATCAGGTACCTCCTCTCCTATGACCTGTTGCAAATAATTAATTGGCATTGTTATTGCAGCTCTTTGCCTGTCTAATAAAGGTGTAACAATATCACATCTTTTACTACCAGAAGTTTATGATCAGAGCAAGTTTGAAAGTGCGTAAGTCTAATTCAGTGTTAGTTAAATTTTGTCTTCTAAAGTTTCGTAGCTACTTCTAACATTTTCCACAAGATATATTGCATCAGACAGACCAAACCAAAGGCAATTATTCAGGATTTTAAAGAGTTACTAGACCTACAAAATGAGTTTTAGAAAGGACCAAAGAAGAAATTAGGCATTTTTGTCACTCTGTTACCAATGAATTATTCCAAGGTTTATGAAGCCTTGTTTCATGTGTTTTTAGTAAAATACATACAACTCATGTGATAGTTCCTCAAATCAACTTAACAAGGAACTCTACCTTGATCTGTTTTAAAACATTCACAATGAAGAAAAATTCTGTGCTCTCAGTTATATCATGTGAACTTCCTAGAGAACAAACAGAACGAGAAATCTGCAAATGTATAAATAAAGGCAGTATTTGGTTTCTGTGATCTATCTGTTCTACATCTTTTTTTCAGGAATTCATTAATCTTTGCAAATACTCACACGGAATGCACAATAAATGAGCTATATATAAAGATTCATACCAAGATATTCGACGCCAAGTCGTTCACATGACTCCAAGCAGGCTTTTTTGGTGTTTTCATAGCCATAATCACTATGCCATAGTTTGGTAGTTATCCAGAGGTCTTCTCGCTTCACATTACTCTCTTTAATGGCCTTTTGGAGGAGGGATTCACAGCCATATCTTTTTGCTGTGTCAATATGACGAATGCCACATTTTTGTAATGCATGGACCACAGCATCATGGGAATAGCCACCTTGATGGGAAGTACCTAAATAAACAAAATCAGAAGTGAATTAATTGTCAGCCATGAATTGTGAGGGACGTATTTTATTATTTTTAATTTTTGTTCTCCTTTTTTTGTATGTTGACACAGAAGCTTCTTTTTTCTAGGCTGGGAAAAACCATGAAGTGCTAGAATGCTGACACTGATTAGAAATAACTCCACCAAAATCAAATATCATCAGCATTTAACTGTAAAGAAGTGATTTCAGAAGTCAGGCTGAAGACCATCAAAGAGAAAACATGTATTTTATGGAAAATGAGTATATGGCACTTCATTTTCATATAGGAGCACAGCATTTACAGACAAAAATATTACCAATAAGAAATATAATATAACTTCAAAAGCTATTTACTTTGCAGAAAGCATATTTTGAAACCTTTACTCTGCTGAACTCCTGGTAGCTTCAAGTTATTACTGTATTGTACAACTCCAGACCAGGCCATACCGCAGGTGCAATTCCCATAATGTCAAGCTCAGCAGTAACCAAAACAATGGAATCCTACACAAGAGCTACAGAATGGGCGTACAGGGGTTTCAGTAACAAAGTACTGTAACTCGCATTGTGTAGGTATTCACTGGATGTGTATTTTGCATGTCAGGGGGACGGAAGGAGGAGGAGACTCAGCAGGAAAAGCAACCAGCAGGAGGACCGTCAGATAAAGAACTGGTTGAGAGCAAGAAGGATGATGTTTCTACTTACCCTTTCCTGTTAGTTGTTTTTCCTGCCATGAGCCCCTCACCCATTCACCCTCACTCACACACTTCCCACAAACAGTATTTTCTACAGTTTGTTGGAGGAAATGCTCAGTCAGTCCCAGTCAGCTCCCAAAGCCACCTTCTGAAATGGTGCTTAGTACTTCAAGGCCTTAGCGCTATCAACAACAGCAGATGGCTGCGTCACTGACTTCAGGAGGGCCCCATACAGTTATGACAATCGACAGCAACAGGGTCTTCAGCCACTGCTGAGTCTACATAAAGGACTCCAGGTTAAAGAAAAAGAATATGAAGTGAAATTTGTATCTGCTGCTCCTCTTTCCCTCCAAACATAAGGTTTATTTCTACATCAAACACTAGCTGCATGTTATGAATTTAACATGTGTCTATGGCCACCCAGGTTGCCAGAGAAAGGAAGCAAATGAAAACATACACACAGTTGCCTCAGGCTCATCCTTAGAACCTCCCAGCCTGAACTGGAGAGAGAACGCCCACGGCAGCCTGTGACTTGCTCACACACGTCCTACCAACACGTGCAAGAACAAAGAGAAATTACAAAAGTCCTACTTGCGTGTAAGGCAAGCCAGGCTCTCCTGAATGCTGATCATTTTTGTTCACTCCTCATTTTGGAAGGAAAGCCAATGATAACTCTGTAATCTAGTTCAGCACTCCACGTCATCTAAAATAAGATCTCTTATGGTCTGATGTGACACACATACAACTGCGGATCAGTACACTCTCCTGATCACAACGGGACAATCCCCACTTCATGTCTGTGACCTACAAAATGTGGAGTCTTGAATTCTTGACTTATCTTTATGGATTTTAAAATGACAGAATTATACTACTATATTCCTACAATTTTGACATGCATATCATAAGTATTTTACCTTCCAAACGTAAATAAGGTTTTAATGGTTTAAAATACAAAACTTTAGAACTTTTTTTCCTCCATAGTCATTAATTATGAATAATAATTGACTTAATTTCTGAGTTATCTAGAAATAAATGTCCCTATAACTTGTTTTACATCAAAGTAAGTAGAGCTAGATCACTTTACACTTTCAAAACAGCTATTTCAAAATTTTAATGCATGCTTTAGAATTTTAGATAAATGCAATCCTAGTACATTGCAACTATGGGTAAAGAATATATATGCAATTAGTACATTATTCAGATCCTAAAGGAATTTTATTAAAGAATTATATAACCACCACGGAAAAATTACTACACTTTTTAATAAAAATCCCTTCACTTTTAATAAGCTGGTATTGGTGCCAAATAAATGATGTTGTAACTATTGTGTCTGTTTCTGGCTGAATGGACATTTCTAAGCACAGAATGAATGGAGTTCATTTAGAGGTCTTGCAAATGGACTCAGACTCTTTTCATGCATAATGGGTTTCAGTAAGAACATTTAGGACAACCAAGTTTTTTTTTTTTTTAATTTAACCCTTTTAAGTAAAAGGGAGAGAGTGGGAAAGAAGGAAAATTCAGAATAATTTTGTTATTGTTCCCCATTCAGATATGGCATGCACACTTGTTTCATGGGAAATAAAGAGATCAAGATCAGTCTGGAGGGAATTATCTCAATTTCAGTGCCTAAAAATGAACTACAACAGTCCTGATGCACTAGATAGTAATTAAAAAGAAAACTTATTTATTTAATATTGCCACTCTGCAAGCCAACTTAATAATGAACAACAGGTTTCTAAGTTAATTATGCTACTAACATAACAGCTTATAGACTTTAGAAACCACAGTTTTCTTGTCTTTACTCATGTGATTAAATATGTTTACAATTCATAGATGCAGAAAGTTCACAAAAGAAGGTGGAATGACTTATATTTCTAGTTTGTTATGTTTTAAATCCAGACTTAACATTATTTGAACACATTAATATTCTCACATGTTTGGGATTGCTTTGTTCGGAAAGATGTAATTCACACTGTACCTGTATATTTAAAAACAAAATCCAATCTCACATTTAAAATTAATATGAACTAGCACCTGTTCTGTCCCCTTACTGTTTCTAAAAACATGCCTTAATATGAATTATCTGATAAAAAAATAGGAATTGCTTTTAATAAATGACATCAAATACAAATAAGTTGGGAAAAGCTCTCTATTTTTTAGCTAGTATTTTAACTTGTTTTCCTAGGGAAATAGCACTGTTCTCTCTGACTGAACGAACCCAAGTTGGACAGATCTGAAGATGTCTGAGATAATTACATTCCTACAGATTTTGTGAAAAGCAGTGGCTGGGAGAGACAAGGATACTGCACTGGAAACATGGACAGGTCAAAGGACACAAATCTATTGAAAACTAGGCTTAATTAGATACGTTGTTGTTTTTGTCACGATTACTCATCACTTTCTTGATATCCTAAAGAACACTTCTATCAAAACTGGGATGAGAAACATGCTCTGGCAATCTATAAAACATTCCAAAGATTATTAGGAAGGCAGAATCCTGTTCACAATGTGGTTGCTACAGGAAAGAACAAAAAAAAATATCCAACACCCACACACCAAACAAAACACAACTAACCAAACACCCCAAAAACCCAAAATCCCCACACCAATCAGCTACGTACCTCCCCCTCCCCCCAACTGACAAAATCAACAACATCCCCCCCTCAATCTTCTCCCAGAAAAATACAAAACAACTAACAAACCAAAACACTACCCCCCCTTATGCACTATCTCAGCTGACCCTCAGCCTCATTAAACTTTCTGTTCTCCTTCACGGAAGCTGCAGAACTACAGAGATCCAAAGCACCAGCAGTTTTTCAAAAGAGAATCGAGACCTACTTTCTCTCCCTGCTTTCTCCCTCCCTTTGTGGAGGAGTGTGCCTTTCTGATCTTTGTGAAATGTGAAAGTATTATTTATCTGAATATATAAAAATATTCTTTGACATGAAGAACTTTGGCTACTTGAAATCTATGGAATCAGTTAGATTAGAAGAGTTCCTGTTTAAGAAACTGCAGCCAGGATACTTAGAGATCATATCAGAAATTAATGCTCTTCTGACATGAGTACTCAAGTACTAAATTAAAACAGCTGACGAACAAAACACCTACAGAAGTGCCCATTCCTTTGCTGATTTTATATCCAAGTAATCGCTCAAGTAAAGAACTCTCAAAAGTAATCACTCAAGTAAAGAACTCTCAAAAACAAAAGCTCAAACATCCTTTTATTAATGTTTACATACTCATTGTGTATATATGGTATTGCATGCCATAAGAGGCTCAAAATACCGTGTTCTATTAGTTTTACTTCTATTATTTCAACATTACAGCCACATAATGCATCTAATGAATACATTAAAGTTTTTGGTGTCAAAGAGTTTGAATTCACTTATAAGCAAATTTGATGATAAAACATAAAATGTTGCCTAAATGTTCCTAAATAATAATATCACTATGCTAAAAAAACCACTGTTAATAGACCTGGCCTATATAAAGTCTAGAGATCACCATGAAGTTTCTCTCTTACTTCTGTAAAAACTATCTGAATTATGGATATTACTTCATATGCATGTTGTACTTTAGTAATTTTTTTTTTTCCCCTCTAAATATTATTTTTTTTCTAAATATGATCCATTGCTTAGTGCAAGGGGGTCACTCTGGGACTGTTTTTCTCCTATGTTACTCAGTTAGAATAAGCTCATAGAATTCAGTAACATGAGGAAGAGAAGCAGGCAAGCATGATTTTAAACTCTGCAATTCTACTCGGGCAACTCTGCACAGGCACCAAGGAGCAGAGTGCAGAAATACAGCCTTGCCACAATGCAACAGGGTAAGAGAGAGCGATTACATGTTTATTATGTATCCAGGGAAAGGGATGCCAGAATTGCCAGTTTTCTCTCTTCCTGAGAGGAAGGAAGAAATGGCAATGAGCCATTGTTGACAGAAGCACTCTATTCCCTCCATCCCACAGAGGCTCTGACTGTAAATGATTTTCACGTAATCTGCTGTAAAATGATCATACATCTCTGATCACTGACCTACCATTTATCTGGTCAGAACTCTAGAAAAGGATGTATAAAAGCAACTACTCAGAATGTGTCCCACAAGCAGCCCAGAAAGTCTGTAAGCAGCATCTATCATCAGTGGGATGCGATGGCTCCATTATGGCACCAATTCACTAATGTGTTTTTGCCAGCAAAAACACACTATCACCCAAAAAATGCAAATATTTTTCCTGTAGGAGTAAAGCAATTTCCACTGGAAAGTGCCAGCTATTTAAATTGTTCAGCTTTTGTACACAAATATTTTTATCATGCAGAACTTCTCAATTAAATTTATAGGGAAGGAAAACTCTGGAAAGTGACCTATACATTTGAAAAGCAATTATGAATGTGTAATCCACATAGAAATTTCATAAGCGAAGCAGCAGTACACATTTATTCAAATGCCTTTACAGACAGACTGCCAAATCTTGAAGCCTTTTCTTTCACTCCACACTTTCCCACCACCGTGAGAACTATTTCTCATTAACAACCAAATTGGTTTCAGATGCTCTGCTATAAGATGTTACCTTAGAAACCATTTGGTAAAAGACTGTGGCTTCCTTCCATAGAAATCTCAAGCAGTGAAAAGGCAGATTTTCTGGCATAAATCAAATCCAATTTCTAGGGTTCACTAAACCTTTTCTCCTCAGAATAATGTTTTGTGACTAGATCTTAGCAGTTAATAGTGCACAAAGAATTGCTGGTGTGAAGCAGTTTTAAATGATTTTCATTCTATTCCCTTTGTTAACTCAATTGAAGTTACTTCCAGTGCTTATCATACCTTGATAGAACTTTTACCTTCATAACTAATAAGGATATGTAGTGTGTACAGCAAATAGACTGATTAAAATACTAATTTTATTTTCTTCCCCTTTAATACATCTCTTTAAACTACTCTATCTGATAGAGATTATATTAATTGATTAACAACATTAGACATTTGGAAATACTTCACAATAAATAAGAGACTCGTGACCATTTCTTCCTTGTCCAAACAACTTCCATGAAAAAGAAAAATCAAAAGAAAGAAAGTATTAAGTCCACACTCTGTACCTAAGTAGGGCATTATCAGAATAATTCCTGCTTTGAAAGTTTGACTTAAAAATAATAGTTATGTAAATAATTTACAATTAAGTATAATCAACATACAGTTGAGGGACAGCAATTTTTAAAAAAGTGTAGTCGACCATAAGACCAATAATTAAAAACCACTTAAATACTGTAAAGATATAGAAAAAAAAAATATAAATACAACTGCAAGATATAGTGACTTGTAGCTTACAAGTTGAAAATGTATGTACAACAGCTCACCATTGTAAGATCCTAATTCAAGATGACACTCAAGTTGATGGCTAATTTTTGGCATCATAGCAGTGCCCTTTACACCTACCAGATGTGCTGGTTTTGGCTGGGAGTTAATTTTCTTCACAGTAGCTGGTATGGGGCTGTGTTTTGGATGTGTGCTGGAAACAGTGCTGATAACACAGGGATGTTTCAGTTACCTCTGAGCAGTGCTTACACAGAGCCCAGGTCTTTTCTGCTCCTCATACTGCCCCACCAGTGAGCAGGCTGGGGGTGCACAAGGAGCTGGGGGGGACAGAGCTGGGTCAGCTGATCCCAAGTGACCAGAGGGATACTGAGTGTGACATCATATGGTCTGAGGTATTTATTTTGGGGGAAGGAGAAGAAAGAGGGAGATGTTTGGAGTTAAGAGCATTTGTCTTCCCAAGTAACTGCTAGAGAGCCCTGCTTTCCTAGAGATGGCTGAGCACCTGCCTGCCCATTGCAAGTGGTGAACGAAACCCTTGTTTTGCCTTGCTCACATGCGCCACTTTTGCTGTACCTATTGAACTGCCTTTATTTCAACCCACAAGTTTTCTCACTTTTACCCTTCCGATCCTCTCCCTCATCCCACCAGGAAGGACTGAGTGAGCAGCTTAGTGGAGCTGAGTTGCTGGCTAGGGTTAAACCACGACACCAGACCACTCACAGAGTAAGTGCAACTGTGAATCACGACAAGATCCTGCAATACCATGTGACACTGAAAGGTCTGAGACTTGCAGTGTCCCACTGCCAACTAATCGCATTCATGAATTCAAAGGATGGTAGCAACCCAGCTTTCTGTAGTGCAAACTAAAACTGAAAAATAATGTTTCTGATCAGATGCCTTCTTTTTTTTCCACACATCACCTAAGTTTAAAATGTATTTTCTCAAGGTTTCCAAAGCAAACAACATTTCTTGTAGCTCTTCCTCTCACACTGCACATTCAACCTTAGAATAGTATTTATTAGAATGCAAAGCACTTCTATTCAGGCGTTAAGCCTGGGGAACAGACCTTCCAGTTATGAAACTGATGTCAAGCCACAAAGATGGCTTTCTCTGTTCCCTCACCTCTCCCCCAGTAACAAGGATTTTGTATCACTCTCTGTGCTGGAGGTACTTGGCATAAACATTAAAAGAACTGAAGACGGTTTAGGAATTGGTACCTCCCTCCTCCCCATTTGGAAGCATGAGGAAGTACAGCAGTGTAGGTTACAACAGCATGTAACATCACAATTCAGTGCTGCCAAAACTATGCTATGGAGCTCTGGCAAAGAAAAAAGGTATGATGACTAAAATCTGCTACATGAAGGCCGAGAGATAAAAGTCAGCTTTCTTTTTTTCCCTAACAATGTTTGGTATCACTTATTTACATTACAGAAACATGATGCAAGTTAAACACACTGGAGTTTGCTTCTCTACTCATTTCAAATTGGCTACAAATAACTTGTTAATCTAGTGGGCAATTAAGCTTGTAGGATTTAAAAGTATTAATGGCAACAGGAAATTTGAAAGCATACGCATAAAGTGCCTCTGCTTATACTGGTAAAAGGTTTTAATTATTTAACAGTGATATAAACCTTTTTTTTTTAATTTTACTTAGACTTAGTGATGGACATTTAAAATTAATCTGCATCACATCAGCAACAGGGTGTTTACCAAAAAGAATCCAGCATGAGAAAGGAAGATATCTTTCTGCTATTAAATCACAGTTCATGTATCAAAATATAAATAAGGAAAAATCCCAAGCAAAAATACAAAAAGCTGGCTTCATAGATTTGTAGATGCACAGAGCAGAGACAAAGTAGCAATTTCCTCCAGGGGGGAAAAAGAAATTCTGTACTGCATGCAGTCTGATATAAGCAAAAATTGGTGTAGTATTTTGCCCACGTGTATTTACTGGTACCCTTTAAAACAACATCTGTATAGCAGTCAGTCTTTTTTAAGGAATAAAACAGCACCAGACTAGAAGTAGGTGAAGTTAGAAGAAAGCAAGGAATGTGGAAGCTCAGCAGGTTTAGTCAGGTTAGGAGAGGACAACGCTTTGCTCCACTGTCTACAAATACACAGCTCCCTGGAATATGGCCACATTTTGTACATGAGAGAAGTTAAATATCTGCAGGCCCTCAAAGCTCAAGTACAACTCCTCAAGGATGGATCTACTGAAACGGTGGATGAATTGAGACAGAAAGATTTATAGACATGGCATTTTGTTCATCACAAGAGGCTATTTAAGGAAACTTGGTAACCATGGGTGAGAAGCCAAGTCCCAACAGAATAAAAAAATGGTTGAGACATAAAACAAAGGGAAGAAATAAACAGCCGATTCTTATTACACGGTAAGATTAATAGGGGGGTGTGCCATAGGTCTTGGTATCAGGACCACCAGTCCATAAATTTCTTTAAGAACTGAAGCCATGAAGAAACAAGAGCCATGAATTAAAAAAGGCAGTAACAGTGGAGAATGACAAAAAGTGAAGGCTTGATTCTGCTGCCATTGAATTGAAAAGCAAGATCTTATTTGATTACAATCGCAACAGACTGGGTCTTTTTTGACCACAGCTAAGTTTAAGAATAAATATGAGCAACTCTGGGATTAATTATTAAGAAGTAGGTAACTGGATTAGTAATACATCATGGAAGGAAATGTTAAAATACTTCCACTCAGCATTAAGATTCAAGTTATATGTAGCATTTCAATGAAAAGAAACAAAACCAAACAACCACCAAAAACCCCACAAACCTCCCCCCCCAAAAAAAAAGTAACTTCCCCCCGCAAAACACTAAAATCAACACAACCTGATGTAATGGAAGTGGAGTAATCCAATTCTGTTTTTCTCCAGAAAAATTCTACTTGTTGTGAAAAGAACTGGGAACAACAAAAGAAGTCTTTGTGTAGTTGCAATGCAAATGATGCAATGTCCTAAACAATGCAATCAGTGAAGTCAGTAAACACTTTTACAATTTATTTACTTAGATAAAGCTACTGCTGAATTATCAGGAATCTTATCTATGGAACACCCTGAAATGAGGACAGAGATTTTAATGGTTTCTCTTGAGTATGGAGGGACTTCATGTGTATGTATGTATGATTTTACCATGTTAGTACTGCAACATACTAACAAATACAGTAAAAATGCAATTTAAGCAAGACTGTTAACAGTAAGTTAACTGACATAATATCTTTTATTGGAATTGATTTTTATTCCTCCCAGGCTTTGGCTATTTGACTAGTAACTGCTCGAGCAGTACCTGCCTCCTTTCCCAGTTACAGTGCCTACCATAATGGCACTGTCCATTCTTGAATGGTCTTCTGAAAAGAACATCATTACTACTAGTAAAATACTCACTATGTGTGGCATGGGTAAGGCACAATGAGTATAAAGACTTGATTATTTTGTTTAGTAATTGCCTGTCCTGAAGCCCCTTCCCAAACAAGCATGAAATTAATGTTATACTTTAATAGGAAGGGATCATTAGAGAACTTTTTATCTCATTAAGCTGTTATTAATTCTAGCTACTCCAAAGATTACACAGAAAGCAACTTTAGACAAAACATTTTATGATTTTTTGTATCACCAGCACATCTTCTCAGGAAATCACATGCTACTTGACCAACCCTCTGAATTTCATTATTGCTGTCCCTCTCCCCATGAAACAAAACAAACCAAAAAGCCTATCTTCTAATGGGAATGTAACCACCATGTCAATGGCAGGAAGATAGTTTCAATAGAGAGAGCCAGAACAAGCCTGAAGAGATGTCTATAATTGCTGGTTTGTGGAACTTTCACAATACAGTTGTGCTGGTTTGACTAAAATTGAGTTAATTTTTCTTCACGTTAGAAACTTTTCTTATTAGTAGCTAGCAGAGTCTTTTGGTTTGGATTTACTGTGAGAATAATGAGACAACATACTAGGTTTCCCATGCTCTGCCTGAGAATAGCTAACTTCTTTCTTTCAGTAGCTGGGCTATGTTTTGGAGTTGGGATGAAAAGTACGTAAGAACTCACTGATATCTTGGCTGTATCAAGGACTCCTGAATTGTCCAGCTACAGGTACAAAATAGCAGCTGGGAGGCAGAATAATGGGACAGCATCTAGACTGAAATCCAGGTTTGTCAAATAAATATTCCCTACTATTAGTGTCATGCTCAGTATATAACTGGAGTTAGCTTTTCCAGCTAAGTAGTTCTGTTCTGGTTGAGTTCTATTTGGGAATTTGGTTCCGTTCTGCTGTATTTGGAGTTCCATCAGAATTTGGCCTTTTGCTATTCTGCTGCTTTGCAGTTAGCTTTTGGCCTCTTCGCCTTTTTGCTCTCTTGCTGGGATCAGCTGTTTGGGACCAGGGTGCTCTGCTTTCCAGGAGTGGCTGTTGAGTGCAGATGGAGTTTTTGAAAAACTACATTGAGTATCACCTATTTTATATGTTATTATTACTAGTTGTAGTAGTATAGTATTATTATTTTTGTTGCCTTATAAAACTGTTCTTATCTCAGTCCACGAGCTTCTCCCTTCCTTTTTGGTTTTCTCCCAGGTCGGGGGGGGAATGAGTGAGAGGCTACTGTGGTCTCAGTTGCAGGCTGGGGTTAAACCACAACACACAGCATTTTTTTTTTTTAATAGAATAAAACACGCAGAGAAGTATGTTGGTAAATTTCACGAAAACAAATACTTTTACCACTAAGAGACTTCATCAAGTTTCTCTCACATCACAAAGCCTTCCAAGGAGAGTGATGTCATGCTGAATGTAACCATTCAGCACACAACCTTGAAAACATTTCCTAATATTTCAGTTACAGGAAGAAAAGCCCTTGTGCTACAAAATTATATCCAAACACTTTAGAGGGTAGGTAGCATTTTTACCCCTCAGACTTCAAGAAAAAGAGGAAGTGACAACTTTCTAAGTGGGGGCTTCCTGCTTAACAGACATGAGCATGAACAGTACAAACTGTACGCATTTTTCTTCCAAAGCCTGAAGAGGATGATTTCACGTGTACTATTTTGACAAGTGATGCATTTTTGAGGATGCTGCTTTAGATAAACACTAAATATCCTGATATCCTGTAGTTAAGTAAGACAATATAAGACTAGGTAATTCTCTACTATAGTACAAAGACTCACAAAGTATGTGATTCTCAGATACATGTAGCTCCTATGAAAAAGTGTTATACACCAAATTCAGAAGAGTGTCATTTTATATCAGTTATTTGCTCTGTATTTCTAAACCACTAATAAAGTCTTGCAAATATGGAAAGAAATTATAGCTATTTTATTAGCAAGACAGTGAATGTATCAATTTTCTAAAGCAATCTAAAGCCACTATGAGGTGATGTACTCTCTGTATCAAGTATTAGGGCCAAAATAGCAATTAATTTTAGACTTAAGCCTGTCCTAGTTGAAAGCAGCCTTTGTAATTAAAATTACCATCGACCATAAACATGCCTGAATCTCTCCATGTGAATAATATTGACTAACACAATTATTAGAACTGAAAGCTATCAATAGTTTTTAGAATCATACAATAAGCAAGATACAGATGACTTTTATTTGTTAATGAAAACTTCAGCTATACAGCATATTTCTAACACAAAGGTGACTGCTTTATAATAATTGGTAGGTGTCTCAGGAAAGTCTGCTTGTCTTACCACTGCTTGACGACTTTTCTTTCTGCTGGACACAAGACAGATACAACACAGTATGAATATGTATCTAAGTAAATACAGAATTTTTGATGTACAGAATTTGTCAGGTTATTCCAAGTGACCTTTCAGACTGATCATAAGGTTATGTAGTGTGCAAAATTTATCTGGTGTACAAATCCATTTTTTTCACTAGAGATTTTAGTGGAAATTGATCGTCCTAACCAAGAACACTTTGTGTGAGAGCAGAGCATCAGAAAGAGAATGGTAACCTAATGAAAGATCACTTAACCTCCTTCCTTTCCGTCTCCCTTTCTGCATCAAACCTTAACTAACTTACTGAACATTTCCTATACGAATTTGGAAGCCAAAGTAGCTGTGACAGGGAAAAAAATCATTAAAAACAAACAGTTAATAAAACACTACCGCCCACCTTTCGACAACTGAAGCTTGAACAGGAAGAACAGATCTTTTTGAGAGAATGCTATCCTAGGCTACTGTTGAGCTCTCTCAAGTAATATATTCTGGCTGAGAAACATGTTATATGTCCCCTACTCCAGCCCTCAGATACTATGAAAGGGTTTCATCACCTGGAAATAACTTGCATGCCTATCTGAGCTGCCCTCCAGCTGACATGACTGGATAGTTGCAACCCTCTTAGCATATTTATCTCTCTCTGAAGCTTTTAGAAAGATTATCTAGCAACAGAGACATCATACCTATCTGTCCTCTCGAAGATGACTTTTCATAGATAACAACTCTATCTGCATTTTAGAGGGAT
This sequence comes from Nesoenas mayeri, assembly GCF_963082525.1. Taxonomy (NCBI): domain Eukaryota; kingdom Metazoa; phylum Chordata; class Aves; order Columbiformes; family Columbidae; genus Nesoenas; species Nesoenas mayeri. The sequence continues at coordinate 14,239,840 of NC_137554.1, read as the reverse complement.
AAGAAATGACAAAGAAACAAACAAATCACAAATCCTGGGGAATTTTTTTGCACTTCAAACATTAGTTAATGCAGTAAGGCTGTAACAAAAATAAGCTATTAATTTGTAAAAGGGTAGTTAAGTGGGAACACCTACCATTGATATAGATCCCATTGTGTTAGGCTGAATATCATGGTATTCATAGCTGGACCACAAATGCAAGCATGGTGAGTCCTGAGCTTCACCCCCCTTTCCTAAACCTGCTATGTTTTGCAGTATGTATCAAGGACTTCTTAAAACTACATGGCTGGTTCCTATCTATTACAAGATCCTCAAAAAGCTGCAGAATGTTTAAACAATAAGTGTTACTCTAGCAAGACAAGAATAGGCAAGTGAAGTAAAAAAACTTTTGAACAACATAGGCCTTTTTGCTCATTATATAGGTACTATGTAAGGGACAGCTGTATCTAGCATTCTTAAGGCTAATAGATACTGAAATAACTAATTCATACACTGGGCATACACATTCTATGTGTTTATCAACATGTGTATGCACATGAATACATGATAAATGCAGTTATCAACATTTTGTATACTTTAAAATTATTTTAAAAAAATCTTTTGGCTGATGATGCTGAGTTGATAAGAGTTTTAAACCAATATGTGCAACTCAAATTACTTTTGGTACTTTGAAACACACATTACAAGTTCTATCCACTTAGTGTTTCTGGATGAAAAACAGCCTTATTAAAATCAAAGGCCAACTCTTATTGACTTAAGTGGCTTAATACACTCTAAATACAACAGCTCAAATTTTGCTCTCCTTTATACTAATGAAAATCCTAAATAATTGCTCTGAAGTCAATACACACTCATAGGCTAATGATGAAAAAGACAAAAGGGTCATTTTATTTTATAGCTTAGCTTGATACTTGTGTGACTGATTAAGTACAGTGTCACGGACAAAAAACATAAGTGCCTTTGATTTGTATATTTATGTAAAATAATGGAAAATATGGGATATCAAATTGACCCACAATAAAATTGCATCATGAAAAACGGATTGGGAAGGGTATTCATGTTTTAGAATATGTTATGAATGAAAGCAGCTTCTGGAAAGGCTCTTAAGAAGAGATGGAAAGAGATGCTCAAATACTGTGCCAAAAGAATCTGAGGCTTTACTCAAGAGATAAATTAACGTACTTTTACAATGTCAACTATACAAAAAGACAACTATTCAAAAAAGCCCAGAAAGACATGGTCAAGTATGCAGTGGTCATTGGTATGTGTGTGGTTGCCTGTTTGCGGGCCGCCTTCCAGGCAGTCCTACGTGTTGGGAGAGTTAATGGTGACTTTACCTGTTACGTGTACAGCATGGACAGTGCTCTGACACCACATAATTACGGGTATTAACCCTCCTCTGCTCACATCATCCTGTGCTGACTTGGAAAAATGGCCTTTAATCATTTAATAGTTTGGCTTTTTGGAATTGTTAACAAATTCACCAATTTAATGGATTTGGAATTCAGAAGGGTATAAACCCAATATTCCTATGTACAACTAAAAGAAGGATTTTGCTGTATGCCAGTCTTGGGTTTATACCATCTACAGTTCAGAAAAAAAGAAAACACTTTTCTCAAAAGCACAGAGGAAAAATCAATCCTTTTCTTGCCTTGTGGAAAAAACAAAACAAAACAAAACCTTTCAAATTTCACAGACACTTTCATACCCAAGTTCGCACTGCAAGAGTGTACTCCAGTTGCCCTGTTGCCTTGTTTTGCTAGGAATGAATGCAATAGCTTTCCTGAACTATCATTAGCATTGCCAGCAACTAACAGTCTTATAAGGACTTCTAATTTTTCATTCACATTTTAAAAAGCAAACTTGTTAAGAGTTTAACCAATTCTATCGCAGAACTTCTCACTGCACAATCAACAATAAAACTAAATGTGAATGATAAAAAAGCTAATTACCCTTTGCATTTTAATATTTTCAGGCATTTTTTTTCTCCTAAAAACATATTTAAAACTTCATACACATTTGTATGAGCAATAGCCAAAATCATTAGCGTGATAAACTTCAATATGTCACCAAACCTTGGATTTCAAGAAGAAAAAATTATAATTAAAAAAATGGTTAAAAAAATCTTCACACACCAGATTCTGATCCAGTGCCAGGGTTTAACAGCCTCTGAATTCCTTCCCCATAGGCGCAGGCCATGTGTTCCTGCAGCCACAAGGCACGAAGTTCGCGCAGGCCGCTGACCCGAACATGATGCCAAGGCTCCCACACAGGCTTTCCACTGCAACAGGTGCAGCCGCCAAAAAAACTTTCAATAAGATTAATTCAGGCTTGGAAGCCCGTTTTAAAGAGAAGTCTGCTCCCAAGCCTCAGAAGAGGAAAAAAAAATAAAATAAAGAAAACACCAAAGCACCGACTGATACCTTTGTGGAAGCAAAATGAGGGGTCGGTGCTCCCAAGCAGCAAAGCACCTGTCGCTGCAGGCGGCAGCAGGAGCCCCTCAGGGCCAGTGTAACGGGCCCGCGCACGTTCACCGGCAACAAACCTGCCCCTGGCGGCCGCGCCGACCCCTCAGGGGGGTCAGGCCCGGGCCAACAGCACAGCCAGACCCGCCGAGCCGGCCCGGCCCTGCAGTGACCCCGTCACCTCACGACGTCTCTCAGAGGGAGGCGTCTCGGGCGCCAGTTCCGGCCGGGCCCGCCCCGGCGCTTACCGAGCCTCGGCACTTACCGAGCCCCGGCACTTACCGAGCCCGGCACTTACCGAGCTCCGGCACTTACCGAGCTCCGGCACTTACCGAGCCCCAGCACCGGGATGCTCCGGCCGCTCGCGAGCGGCAGCGCGGGACAGCCGCGCGCCCCGCCCCTCTCCACTGCCCCCGCCGCCGCCATGCTCAACGGCCGCTGCCCGCGGGCGGCACAGGGACCACAACTCCCGGCAGCCCCTGCGGCCGGGCCGGGTGAGCAGGAGGAGGGGCGGGGGTGCGGCCGGGCGGGTGGCAGCAGCGCGGAGGCCTGACGCGTGGTGGGGTGTCCCGCCTGATTCCCGCTGCCCTCCCGTGACGGGCGGCGGTCGCGGCCTCCCAAGCATGCTGTACCTGGTGGGGCTGGGCCTGGGGGATGCCAAGGACATCACGGTGAAGGGGCTGGAGGCCGTGCGGCGCTGCGGCCGCGTGTACCTGGAGGCCTACACGTCCGTGCTGACGGTGGGCAAGGAGGCGCTGGTAGGTACAGCCCAAGTTACATACAAGTGACGGTGCTGCATGGTAATCTGAATGTCAGCCTCCTCTGAGCAACGTGAAAAGTTACGGGAAAGCTCTCAAGAGATAACAGATTCTTTACTGCAGGCGTTTTCTGGAAGTCTTCCTGTGCTGATGCTTTTAAAATCAGATCTCAACATTCAGATGACATGATTTACTTAGTTTATGTTGTTGGCCTAAAACATGTATTAAAAGCTATTTGATGTTGACCATCTAAATTGGCCCTCAGTTTGGTGAAAGAACTGTATGGACACACTGAGTCTACATTTCAGTTTTTGTCAGGAGGGTGCTTTTTATCTATTCCCTAGTTAATGTGCTTTGATTTCCATTAAAGCGTGTAAATAGATTCCATGAGATGAAAACAAACAGAAAGGTCTGCTTCTGGGAATGCACCTGATATGCTCTATAGCGTGCATTTGCATGCATTGTTGGACTAAAGCCAGGCTGCTCCTGTGGTAAACCCACCCAAATGGATGTGACATTGGTACTGAGTTCTCAGCACCAACTGCTTTGCTTTATAGATCAGCTCCTATTGCTGCTCTGCTGCTCGCTAAAGTGCATCTAGTGTAAAAAAAACCAAAACGAAACAGGGTGTCAAAAATGAGTTGTAGTTTGTTTAGTATAGAACTCAGCAGTACTCCAGGGTGGCCATCAAGCATTCTGAATCAGATACCAGTTTTGCTTATATAATTATTTGGTCCCCTTTCTATTGAATCTGTACACATTGCACTCTGTTTCACAAGGAAAACAATGTCCTCATTTACAGAGGTATAGAAACTTATCCAAAAACGGTGAGGAAATCACACTGGAAAGGGCACTGAACCCAGTAACTGAGGTCCCATATCTAGTACTTTTTTTTTTATGGAAGCAGTGCTCCACTTCTCTAAGTTATGATGGTTCTAGTCAATTTATTGTGGGCAAAGATGGAGCTATCACTAAAGTCACAGGAAAGGTCAGAGGAAAATCTTTCTGGACCATAACTGACTTAATAGTTTTATCAATTCGTTAATATTTGTAATACCACCCAAATTTTCTGAATACTATTTAGAACAAAACCACCTTTTTTGGTCTATGCCCTGGAAAACAACCTTCATCTAGTAACGTAAAGACCATGTGAAATGTATGGTGAAACATGACTTACAGAGACAGGTATGTTTGGGATGGTCAAATAACATGTTTCTAGAACTAACTGAAGTTTTATTACACACATGAGTTTTATTTGCACATGGAAATAAAGGCATTTAAAACAGAGACACAGTGATTACTGAGCTGCTGGACAAAAGCAAAGGGGACAATCAAATACATGTTTATCTGTATACATGACAAAGTATTTCTTAGAGAGACCTAAAGATGAAGGATTAATATGAAATCAATCATTAGATGTGGTTAGTTACAATGTACTAAGGAAAAATCAAAAAAACAAGATTGTAGTCTATCTGGTGTCATATTTGTGTCTGGTTTGATGTCAATATTATAACTAATTTAAGCAGTTAGGCTCAGACTTGTGAGAAGGGATGCCTGACAGTAGGATGAGCAGTTAAATTAACTCTACTGAGAGTCTACCCAGGTACCTTCAGTATACGCAGGTGCAATTGAGCTACTTTTGGAGCAGGTCCTCAACTGACACAGAAAGCACAAACAAGTCAGTATCAGAATAATGTGCTTGACTAATTTCTGTCAGCTCAGGAGCTCCTTTGTGGGAAGCTCAGGTGTTCTTGCAAGGGGAGGCTGGGTTCGCTAGGCCATGGCTTAGACTGCTGGGGATGATAATAAAGGTGGCCTTTCCAGTGTCCACTGTCTGTGTTCCTGGATGAGCACCCAGAGAGATACAAAACCACTCTGAAGTGTCTTATTTTGGTGTTTGTCATTAATTTCAATTTATAGGAAGAGTTTTATGGAAAAGAATTGATTTTGGCTGACCGAGAAATGGTGGAACAAGAAGCAGATAGCATTTTAAAAGAAGCCGATGTTTGTGATGTTGCGTTTCTTGTCATTGGTGATCCCTTTGGGTAAGACAAAACAACATTTTAGTTATTGCTCTAGCTTGATCACTCTCTTTTTTCAATAGGAATTAGCCATATTCTATAACTGTAATTGTTTATGAAGAAGCTGATCTTCAGACCAAAACCACTTTCTATGTCTTTGTATATTTTTAAAAATTGCATTAGAAATAAACATGCAACTGTATACACTTTACCTTGCTTTGGAGTTTCCTTGCCCAGATATTCCTTATAGGTAGGAATGTGGACCCTGCAGGATGTATCAATCTTTCCTTGAGCAGTTACTTATAATTTCATTCTCCATGCTAGCTTTTACAGAGAATGTTTTGTTCCAGGTTTTATCTGCTAACAGAAGAAATTCTAGGATATCACATAATTAAGACATTTGCTTTATTTTGAGAGAGTATTTTTAGTTGCTATTTGGACTTAAAAACCACAGCTTTTATGCTCAGTTGTTTCAGAATGACTACTGATTGTTGGTTGTACAGTGCTTCTGCTAGTTTTTGAAATAACTTAGGTCATTATAAATGTTTTCTCAGTGTGGTTTATTAAGGCCTTTGTTTTCACTTTTTACTCCTGCTGAAAAGTATACTCTCTTTCTATCACCAGAAGTATCTCCTCCTGTCTTTATAGTCAGGCATCATCAATCTGCAATGTCAAGCCATACAGAAGAGCTTTTAGTCTCCAGCTGGTGATTCAAGTTTTATACCACTGTGTTAAGGGCACAAGAAAAACCAAATCACTGAGTGAATGGAAAAATGGAGAGGGTTTATGAAAAAGAGGAGCAGTGTGCACATCTGTCAAAAGTGGGTAATTCATGTAAATACAGGTTGAAGGAACTTGGCAAGATAATATAACATTAAATCAGTACTTATGGGCAGATGATGCTGTGTTTTGGAAATATTAATTGTATTTTTAATGCATGTAAATATTAAAATTAGAATTCATGTAGAGTGTAGAGCCACGTTGCCTGTACCCTTGTGCTCTGATCCAGTCACTGATAGAAGTACACAACACGAAAAAAAACAACCTACATGTATTGAAATGTAATGGCTACTTGTAAGCAGTATCTTTATCTGCCTCAGTTATCATTAGTTTCAGTGTCAAAATACTTCAGTTCTGATTAATATACTGCATCATTGTAGAAAAATACCCTTTTCTTAATGAGTTGCTTCTTTCTAAATGTTTATGTTCTTTGTTCTTACTATTGGAGCACACAGAGCCCTAGCGATTTAGGGGTTCATGAGGTTACTAGGAAAGAGTACTGAACATTTCTGTTCTAAGGGAAGCCATACGGGAGGAATATAGAAGCCACATGGCTGCAGCTGATCGTAGAGTTTCAAGTATATTTGCTAGGAGGAAGAGTACTTGGCAGCCTTAGGGAATCTCAGGTGTTGGTGGTTAATGGTTAAAGTGATCAAACAAGCTGCGCCCCTGTCACTTTTCACTGCTGGTCACTGCAAGTTTTTATCTGCATATGTCGTACCAGCTATGGATGTGCTAGCAGGAACCTGACAATTTTAGTAGTATACTGGAAAGCCCACCTTCATCTAGGCTGGTGCTAACATTCATATTATGACTACCCATAAAATTTAAAATCTGTATCAGCGACAGAAAATACTAGTATAGCTCTGGGTGCAGAGCTGACGGCATGAAGCCTTTGCTGGTATTAGCTGAGTGCTTGTGAGGGCACTTCTGCTTTAAGCTGCAGCCATTATGGTTAGATCTGTTGGGACAAAGTACTGGCTGGAGAAAATTTCAGTGAATAAAACCAGCTGATCCCTTGGTCAGTATTAGCATAACCACAAAATCCTCCAGTGCTCCTTGTCCTATGTATGTGAAGGGAATGATAACAAGGCCGTAAAACTGGTCCCCTCTTCTCTTAGCGCAGGCATTCTTAAATCACCTTTGCTTATGGAAGTCAGGAGCATAGTTTGTTTACTAACCAGAGGGTTGGTTTAGATCAGGTTTGATAAATTTAGGTAAGGGGTAGATGCATTTTCATATTTCACATGCAAATGTGAATGGAATGCCTAGCATGGAAGCAAGCACACATGCAAGCAAGATACATATGTAAACATCGTTGCAATTCAAAGATTTGCTGGATCTATATGTACTTTCCATTCCTAATCCCAATTGCGTTAACTACAAGCCCAGTCATTCTTGCACCAGTCTCTGCAAGGTGTTTATTGAGCATTAGATCTTGAGCCAAACTTAGCTCAGTTCTAAGCTTAACGAGAATTTTTCTTAATTATTTCAGAATAAACCTGATCACTCGAAGTCAGTATAAAAGCTGGTTTAGTCTAAGGATGTTTTTTTTAAGTACTGCATGCAGTTTACCTCAGTCTGTTCAAAGTTCTTGTTTGAGCATGTTGCTTTCCTAGCACGCGCTGCTGCCGATGGGAGAAGGTCTGGCTGTGCAGTGAGTAAGGAAATGTTGGAGTTTTGTTGAAGCCTATGCCAAACAGAGCTGACCTTTGCAGTTCAACAGATGTCCAGCTGACACCTGCAGAAGACAAACGATAAATGGAACTTTACTTTTCAAATACTTGCCAAAGCTACTTTAAAAAGTAATGGTTGTGTTGGTGCTACAGTTTTAATGATGCCAGAAAGTTACAAAGAACTGTAACAGACCACGGATGCCTGTATTTTCAGCTAGGGAGGATGACATGGAAACCTTACTGGAGTTTTTACTTTCCAGTAACAATTAGTCAAGTTGCCCTTTTGGGACCTCTGCATTGCCATAGTTGTGAAGGGTTTAATTTTACTTTCAAAACAAACTATAATGCTAGTACCACTTGATCACTTTATGTTTTCAATCCTTAATTCCTTTCTGTTCTCAACACAGGGCCACGACGCACAGTGATTTAGTATTACGTGCAGTAAAATTGGGGATTCCATACAAAGTCATTCATAATGCTTCAATAATGAATGCAGTGGGCTGCTGTGGTTTACAGGTAATGTTTTTGTATATATGCTATTCCACAACTGCTAAACTTAAAATTGGTTAGCTGTTCCACTGCTGTGGCAGTACATGTTGCAATCTGATGTTTGGAGATCTGAAGCAACTCTACACTCTTGTCAGAATTTGTTAACACTTCCTTTTCAGCATGTTACATGTATGTCAGCAAAAGTCCCTTTTGATGAGCATATGTATAAATGGATAGTAACACTTCTATTCTTGTCTGCCTCAGGAGACACTGATATTTAAGTTATTTTACAGGTAGAGCTTTGCTCACATTGGCTTCCTTCTACTACTGGTGTCGCCTAATAAGTTTATTCTTAAATTAGGTTGTTATCCTGTTGAGAAATGTGTTTGTCTTGTCATAAAAGGAATATATGCACAAGCCTGTCTATATGCCAAACTCAGATCATAACTAATTAAAAAAATCTTATATATGATGCATTCTTTCTCTCCAAGGTTAGCCTGTCTTCACTTTCTGCCCATCTGCTGAGAGGAGGGATTCGCTTAGCCAAGGACTAGAAGAACAAATGACAGTTTTTGTGATTTTGAGTGGCTGAAATAGAAAAGGTCTCGTGTCCCCCAGGAAAATACTTCACTACTTCTTTTTGCACATGTCCATTATTACTTTTCCCACATCAAAAATGTTATGGCAGTGTAGGTAACGTGACTAATCACATATAAATTAGTGGAAGCTTCCCCTTCTTGTCTTCATTCATCACTGCCCTCTCAAGATTCAGAGTCATTCCCCATGTATGGGAACCCCTAAACCAAGCTCCTGCTTTAGCAAAATCCAAAGCAAGCACAGTAACATATATGTATGACAGGCCAGAGCTGAGGGTTTAAACCCTAAGTTTTCATCACTGAAGGAGGAGTCATTCCTTCCTAGCTTAACATAAAAGAACACTTTTTTTTTAATTTCAACAAACAACTGACACCTTCAGATTTACACTGACAAACTCCATTAGCCTTATTTCAATGCTGCCCAGCACCAGAAAATCTGTTGCAATAAGTTGGGTATTATCTCTGGCTTTGATCTCATCTGAATGGTTTGGAAATGTGAGAGCCCTGTCTGATTTGGCAGTTCAGCAATGCTGCATTGAACAGCTGTTCTGAGAGGTGAATGCTAATGCTAAAGGGAATGCTGCACAGGATTCACGTTCTTTATAGTTCTTCCCATGAGCACTTTTCTTAGTGATACCTGCCTATTGCTGTAAGACGGGCAAAATTATCTTTTAGGAAGGAAATAGGCTCCTTTGTGTCTAAAATCTACATGTACAGCAGCCAGATGGCAGCTGCCGCATGACTGCACTTACTGGGGCGGGTAACACAAGAGTTGGGGCTGGGGCTCACCCTTTCCCCTTTTGGCTTCATACTGGTACAAAGTTTGCTTCTGCTGTCAAGCTGCTGACAAGTAGTTTCTACTACCCGCTATCTTTTTACTGTTCTTTGATGGTCTTTAGGAAGGACAATGCAAGGCTCGTATTCCCAAAAAGAAGAGGTGACTTAAGTTTTCTGAAAGTTTGCTTGCCCCACAACTCCAGCTAGGCATGGGAATGACAAGTGTAGAACTTCTAGTTTAATTTAAAAAAGAGCAGAAAACTAACTGGGAGTATATTGCAAACATTCCATAAGGTTTTTGACATACGCAGAGTTTTGAAGATTAGTTTACTGTTTCCTTACACCGTGCTGAAGGGGACAGACCATGAAGGAAATGTGATGTTATTCACTCTGGCATTAGTCTCCTTTTCCATTCTGGCTTGGGAGGGGCTGCCTTCTCATAAGTCAACATTCCTGTTGTTATATACAGCAGTTTAGGAAATAGTGATCATATTGTATTACCAGACAGACTATAACCAACTATACATTTAACTCTTTATTGCCCCTTATAGGCATAAGCAGCAAGTGAGGGATATCTTACAAAAAAAGTACCCTGGATTTAATTAGAGTTGTGGTAGAACTTTATAATTTATTTCAACAGTCTTTACATTTATGGGTGTCTCCCACCATCAGTTTAACTTTGGAGTTACTGCATTCCAAATTGCAAAGTTGCTGTCAAGTGTAGCAGGGATTCCTCTTTTGCTTCACCACAGAGGCTTGGCTTTTTAAAATCAGATTGTGATACAAAACCTCCTTCTTTCTCTAGTAAGAGAAAAACAGGAAACACCTTTATACGCTGTTCTGAAAGCCATGTGCGTAGTGAGCTGTATCTGATGATTAGGCCCTCAGTAAAATGCAGCTACACCCCAGTCTGTTCACAAAAGAACATATTTCTTGTCAGAACAATGTTTCTATGCAGCCAACATGCTCGTAGTTGTGCAGTTTTCCTGCACAGTTGTGAGTTAATGAAGTCAGCAGAGCATTAGTGATGGTTTGTCACCTTCAATTCAAAGATATATTTCTTGCTAAATTGTAAAGAAGGGTGAATATCTATTTTCAAATACTTTTTTTTTTTTTTAACCCTCTTGCATATTTAACAGAATTGGTGCAGCTGTTTTGAAGGCTGCACAGGTGAAGACTGTATTTGTACAAGGAATAGAGGTTTTTTAGTTTTGAAAATGGAACTTTTGGAACTTCTAGGAAGCTCTCAGTTTGATACAATGAACTATAGGTGTTGCAAGCAAGAGATAGTATAACTTAGCACAATATTAGTCTGACTGGGCATAAGGCTCTATGACCTGCTGTGTCTCCCTCCTTTACACTGTTCTTGCTGTGCTTCACTGTGTCAGATTTATTTTTTTTTTCCAAGGCTGAAGAAAGTAATTTCCCTCAAGAACAAATTTCCAGCCTAGGGGGGAGAAGTCAGGAAAAGTGCCTGTGTGTGAGTGCCTCTTGGCATGTTCTCTACAGGTTCACCTCTTGTCTGGAGTCTGACACATAGTTACGTTGATCACTCTGACGCCGGTTGTAGTGAAGAACTGCCACCAGTGAAGAAAGTCGTGTAGTTTGGTATCTACACATGCTGCCAGGGAGGTCAGGGAAAGGGGACACAATTCCCCAGGTGAAGGCAAAAATTCTCAGAGAGCACTTCTGCTGGGTGGGAACTAGCGAGACAGTTCAGCTTTCCACACCAGCAGCTGCACTGTAGTTCTGTAGCTTTGGAAAATTCAGTATTTTAGGTAACAGTCTTACCTTTGTTCTACCACTGCTCTGCCACCCTGTGAGCAAGACATTGCCTTGGCTTTATCCGATTAGGATTCAGCATTGCAAGTTGAGACCAAAAGGAGAGCCTAGCCTGACTTCCATGGCTTTATCTATACCCACACTCAGTTCTTCAGAATAGGGCTGATCGCTAATGCTTTTAGTCCCAGAATAAAGAGGAAGAAAACTCAGGATCTCCAGTTTATACCTTTTTCCTTCCTTCCTAATCTGCATGACATCTGTGTTAGTTTAGGAAGGTGACTGGCCAGAGCTCTCAGGACAGAATTCAATCAGCCCCGGTTCTGGTAATGTGCCTTTGAGGTATCAGTGTGGATGGTCTCACACACACGAGGAAGACTCTGCATCATAATGACCTGTGATGCACGTGAAGGAATGATGCAACTTGAAATGGCTTGAGATAATGGCATTACTGTAAAAAACAAGGATTGAAAACTAAAGTGCAAAGCTGGACACAAACCATGGGATGAGACAGAAGACTGAAATGATCCACTCATTTCTGGGAGAGTGGTGTTGCTGGTTTTGGAAGCATTGACTTTATGTTTTAGTAGAGTAGCTAGGAAAAAAAACATGCCATGGCAAAGACCTGACTTTCTTTTCAGACATACCCACTTTCCACCTGAATAGCTTCAGAACAAACATCTGCATGTCCCCTTGTTTCTTCCAGTGACTCATCTCAGGCTTTTTGTTTGCAGTCCAGTTGATTCTTATAAGACAATCACAGTTAAAGAAAGTTTTGTCTTTTCACTACTAGCTGATCACTTAAATGCAAAAGCAGTGCTTAGTATGTTATTTTTAAGTCTCAACAGATGAGTACACCTTCAGTGTCAAGTAGAAAAATATTACTTAAGGAAGCTGAAGGACGCTATCATTATTCGCTGTGCTCATAGTCAAACAGAAAACTTGTAGTAGCTGCAGGAGCGGAACCTCTCAGCTCCACCCTGTCTCTGTGCCCTAATAGTCAAAAATACTTATTGCTCTTATAGGAAGGGCTCTACACAAAATGTTTTTTATTCACTGACAGTTAAACTGTTTTCCATAACTGGCTGGTTTTCTCACTTACCTGCCAGCTTCTGAGCCTTTTAGAAGTTGGTATTTGTTTGTCAAACTCACTAAAGCTTAAAACAGTGCTAGTCACGCTGCTTCATTAATGACAACTGCTGTTCAGCTTAGTGCCATTTGTCACCAGCAAACATGACCCAGAAACATCCATTTAATCAGAATAGATTTTTTTCTTCATTTAGGTATCTTTGTTTCAGATTATTAACCCAAGTGGCCAGGGTGGGAAGGAATCATTTGATGTTGCTGGGAAGAGTCTTAGGGGGTTATTAAAGATAAGGTGACGTTACCTTGGAGAGAAAATTCTGTCCTGGCCGAGCTTGCTTGGAGTTTCTGAATTTTTTGATAGCTGCATTTTGTTCTGCTTGTGGAGTGGCTGTTTCCTAAGTGCTGATACAGGAGGCAGCCAAGAGAGAAATGTGTTTTTCCTTTCAGCTGCTTTTATGTGATTTGTCTCAGCTGCCTCCTAAAGACTGCAATCATGTGGAGTGGGCTTCCCTCAGCCAAACATCCTTTTCTTCACAGTTCCTTTCTCTCTGGCATGTACTAAGGGCATAGGAGGTTTTGGGGACAGCTGAGCCAATCTGTTGGCTTGCAGTACAAAAAGGAGTCATAACCCTGTGTGTGTGAATGGTAAAAACTTCCAGTTTCATGTGAAGGTTCTCATGAGAGACATTCAAAATTGCTAAAGATCTGTAAATGAGATAGTGTAAAGGGCTAGAGCTAGGCTTGTGGTTGTTTCATATGACCAATTACAAGGAAAAATGAAGCTTGTCTGATTCTTGCTACCTTTTTGTTGATGATTGTTTTACTGTCCTTTGTCCTTCTGAGCTGTTCTCTTGCAACAATATATAATATAAAAAACCGTAGGAGCCCTTTAATCTCATGCATATGGTCTGGAGGGTTGTTAACTGGTTACAAAGGGTAAGGTGAAAAATCTGACATCTTAGGTTCCTTTTTTTGAGGATGTACATTGCATAGCATCACGTCAAAACACACAAAAGGATAAACAAAACATGTCTTCGTTTTTCTGTGTATGGTCGTTGGGATTTATCAAGAAGCAACCTGGGATAATACCAGGTGCTCTACAGTCTCCAAATTCCATTGAGGGCTAGCCTTAGGAGGAGCAGCCTTAGGAGAAAAAGCCTCCGGTTTTTGTCAGTGGGATGTGATCAGGCTGTGCAGTATTTTCATTCCCAGAAGAACACACCTGGCCTGTGAGAACTCTCTGCAGTGTAACCTGTGGCTGTCTCAGCATAGAACATAAATGAGTGGCAGTTCAGGTTTGCAGGTGTTTGCATGTGTATCCAGGTGCCAGGTCTGACAAATGTCATGCTAAGACTCCTTTTCACCTTCTTCCCCTGATGTATGTCCAGTCCTGAAGCTGTTTCAAATTTTAGGAAAGGAGGTAGGTTAATAAATGACAAATTGCTTTGTCACTGTTGCAGCTGATACAGCAATAATTCTGGGAAAGATGCTGTAAAAATAAATGTCTGCGTTTTGAAATGTTTACTTCTTGGTTTCTCTGCAGCTGTTGCCCTACTGACCTTCAATATTATCTCGCCTCTTCTCTCCTGCTTGCTTTAGTACTTTTTAGAGGGGATGGGGGATCTTCCTTTTTTTAATTTCCCTATTTAGTCTTAGCTTGTTCCTTCTTTTTATCCCCTATATTTTTTTGGAGATTAGCCACACCAGTATTTTAAGTGAGAACTGCTGATCCGAACAGCTTCAGGTGTCTGATGGTGTTCAGACTGGCCATTAATGAAGTCACTCAGTAGTTTCATTGAAATTTCACTTGCATGTAGGCTTTCCAAGCTGAGACCACGGTACAGCACTTTTTGTCTTGTAGTTTGTTCTGGTCTCTCAATTTGCAATCAATTCTGTTTATATAAACAACAAGTAAAATAAGAAATATCATTAACAGAAGGGTTAAAAATACAAGCCAAAACCAGGCACCTCAGTACCAAAAGCTGCCAGACATTCTTTCCTATTATGTGTGTAAATAAAATAGGAAGTTATAGCTGCTTCTGAGATGATGAAAGTGTGAGTTGAAGAACAGCTTTCTGCTGTATTTTGTGAGAGGCAGAAAACTCCAGCAGACAGAGCACTGCTGTGGAGCAGAGAGTTCTGGCTTCCTTTCCTGACTTCAGCTATTGCATTGCAAAATTTAAGTGCACAAAGCTTTGCTTAAGCCAGTTACTACTTGGGCGGGGGGTAAGGACTATTTCCAAAGACCAAGGTCTTTCAAAATGACCTTTTGAAATTTTTCTGTGAAGTTTTTGAGCATTAGGGAGAAGGTAAGCAGGTTGGTTTCCAAGCTGAGAACACAAAATGTCTGTCCAACTGTTACACTGAGCCCCTTTGAAATTCTGTCACTTTCGTGAGCAGAATGTGGGCACTCTAACAAATCTGATGATTAGTCAAGTGTGATGCTTGAGATGTTTTAGCTTGCACTGAACAGATCTTGCCCACTCCTAACCCCAGCTGCTTCATGTAGAGTGCAGCACACAGAAGACCACTGTGAAACTTCATCTGCTGTTGCTTCTCTTTAAAGCTGTGCCAGAAATTGTGCAGCATGATCCTTTCACTGGAAATATACAGAGCTCTTCATTGGCTTATAAGACTTCTTCTTAGCAATCTCAAAGCATGACATTAATCCATAGGTGTGTTGTAATACACCTTGGTTAACAAATGTGTCACAGTTTTATTCCAATGACAAGCATGTTTTCTGGAATTTTGGGGCCCTATTCAGTCTTTTATGGTTGGTGGAAAGGATATTTTTAAATTTCAGTGGGTTCTGGCTCTGGTGGACCTGCTGTCCACTGTGACCGCTGAATCCGTAGGGCAATAGTAGAGTTCTTGGTGGTTACTGCATCAAGGCTTTTCTTTACAGTCTGATAGTTCATGCTAGATTTCAGGGGGTAGAAATTAGAACACACCACAGGGAACTGTATTAGGAACAAATTGAACCTGCATGAGGTACAGGGAGACAGTTAAACGTGTAATTTCTAATACAGTTATGTGTTGTTTCTTTAATGCAGGCTTGCTCTGGTGGAAGAGCAGTGCCTGTTTCCATAAATGTCACGCCTGTGCAGAGATCAAATGCTGGATGAGAAAGAAATATTTGTTTGTGTCTATAAAAGTGCTTGTAAGGTAATTGGTTACACATAGTTAAGCACAATAAGGGTATCCTTTTACTGCTTCAGTTCCACAGCATTCAGAGATCGTTGGTGTACTTGAAAGTTTCCTAAGTAGTATTTTCCCATCTTTAATTTTAAATAAAAATATGTATGCATTAAGAGTAGTAAATCTATTCTTTAGAATTTAGTTAGTAGAGGCAAAGTTGCAAAGGCATTTCTAGGTGGTTAATAAAATATGCCCCATTCCATCTTGTTGGTGTAGGAGTTACTTGTGTGCTGCCCAGGTGCTGAGAAAACAAGTGTATTTTTGTGAGACTGCAAGTGTAGTTTTCTATTACATCAATACTTCATGAAAATATTTTGAAGTTGTTTCTAGCGCATAGACAGGGCATTTCTGACAATGTTTTGTTCTTTTTTGACATTCAGACTTCAGTTTTAATGCAAAACCTGGTAAACAATGGACAGATTCAGTGAACCTGACTGGCAGTGCTTGCACAAAAAGGATAACTTGCTTAACTTCTTGTTGGCAAAGATCATGGAGAATCTTTGTAATGAGCAATGGAAAAGACAGAAATACCAATCAGAAGGAGTACTGTAGAGTATAAAGTTGAATGCCCAACTTGTTTTTCAGCAGAATGGTCTAAAAGATCTGATTCCCAACAAAATACTTATCAGACAGTAACATTTTGCCCGTTTCTGCACATCCTTTTCTTTGCTAAAAGGCAGAGGTGGAAGTTCCTCTCCTTCAGGTTATTAAAATGCCAAAGGGACTGGGATAAGAGTTGAGGTTGATCGAGGCCACATTCTGTGCCGGAGGGGGGCGGCTGCTTTGGGAAATGAGCGCGGGGGTGCTCAGGTGGCAGAGGGTAAGCTGGGCGCTCAGGCTGCTACGGGACATTCAGCAGTTGCTGATGACTGAAGGGGCACTACCAAGGAGATTGCAGGTTAACTTGCTTGCAGGTGCTCTGACGGTGCAGGGGAAAAAGGGAAACTCCTGCTTCTAAAAGTTTTTCTTCAAGTTCTAGCAAGCCACATGAAAAATGGGCAAAACATACCTTGTTTTTTTCTTGTTCTAGAACACAGCCTTGAAATAGTTAACAGGTTACATCAGGAGCAATTAATTTGGTTCAACCTATATTTAGTTTACTGGAAGAACCTTTAGATTGTGAAATGTGCGCTGTGTGTTCTTGTCCTTGTGCTAGAATGAAATACTTGAAAGAGGAAATGTTTTCACTAATGTTCCAGGAATCTTTGAATAAACACTGTTCCTATCGGCACAAATGGTTAAAATCTGAGCTTTTTGTCCCTTGAAAACAAACGTGTTTCTGCTTTGATTCAAATTCCTCTCTGCCAGCGTAAAGGACTTAAAACCGCAACCTAATGCCACAGTAAAATAAGTATGTATAGGGGAATCCCCGGATGGCGCAGAGCTGCCAGAGCCGCTTCTGCACGGGCTCGTCTGCTCTGCCACCAGCACACACTGTGCCTCTCGGAGGGGGCTGGGAAAGCAGCTTTTCCTTCCAGGTTTCCAGAGAAAGCGGGAGGTTGGTCTGTATAGCTGTTTTTTCTCTGGTGGGCTTGAGCAGACAGAATATTGGCAAGCTGCAAAATCCACCTGGCCCCGTTCCAGAGTTGAACTGACCAAAATTGATGCATGGTTCTGCCCTTTTTCAAGTTGGTTACAAAAGCTTCCAAGCCAGATGCTGCCATACGGCTTTTGCTTTTTGCAAAGTGATTGGCAAGACTTGCTTCAAATGTCTTCAGCCAGATTAGAGACGCACAGTAAGAAATATAGTCAGTGAGTATGTTTGACATAGCATCCGCTCGCAATATTCTTACCATAGGTGTGTAAAAGCTGTTGCATCCCTCTGCTTCATGCACAGTCAGTCCCTGTCTTCAGATCTTCACATCCACCATCTCTTCAGACTGTAACTTCTTTGGCATGACACAGTTTTCATCTGCAGGAAAGGGCTGTTTTAATACAAATACTACTGTATCAGTAGAATTGAAACATTGTAAGTATTATGGCATTATTAGAAGTTGCCTAGTCTTAACCAAAATAAGAAATAATAAGTAATAATTTTGGTGCTAATCTTGCAAGGTTTTGACTTTAAAAGGTCCTCAGAATTAAGTAACGAAGAATAGAATGTAGCATAGAGTGTAGAATAGAATGTATTAATATACATTGGAAAGGTGAATGCAGAGATAGGTAAGAACTTTACGGGTAGTTCATTAGTTGTTCTTTAACATGCTTCAGTGTTTGCAGAGTAAAAGAACAACAGCACATCTCTATTATGAAGAAGAAGAAAGAGTTCACTAATTACAGATTTTGTTAAAAAGAAAGGTGGGAATGCAAAGGAATGCACTAAAACTAGTCAAGGGATAGAAAAGCACAGGACAGCTTTCTTAAAAGGAAGCATTATTTTTAGTGCAATGTTATTTTATCTTGCTCTATGAAAGAGCAAACTTAGGCGTTTTATAGGAGAGTACTCTCCCGTGGTATGAAACTTCCTTCTTAACTAGGCTCAGGACTTTTCAAGGTTGAAAATTGTTGACACTTTTTGTGGAATTTTATTGCATGTGCTATTTTTTGTTCTTAGTGTGGATGTGTGCTACTGCATTTTCTTTGTTTTACAGTTGTACAATTTTGGAGAGACAGTTTCTATAGTTTTCTGGACGGATGCATGGAAGCCAGAGAGCTTTTTTGACAAGATTGAGAAGAACAGGCAGAATGGAATGCACACACTGTGCTTACTTGGTAAGCAGCAGCTCCCCCGGTTCCTTAGCTACCACCTTCTGTAGTGTCCAGAGACAATCGTGGTGGGCATGAGATGAAGCCTAAGATTAAACAAATGTTCTTAGCTAACACGAATCTTTGAAAAGATACCAAAAATTGGAACATTAGCGTATGTGTATGTAGAATCAGTTCAGCCATTGTTCATGTTAGAGCGGCCAGGAATTTCTTAATTCCTCTTCAGGAAATCTGTAAGAAATGATGCCTTTGTAGAAGTCAGGAGCAGGAGGCCCATATTTGCTCTACAGATCACTGTGACTTTAAGCTAGGTCTAGCTCAGGATCCAAACCAGAGTGCAGTGAATAGCAGCTATCTTTTATTGACTTAATGAGGTTAGAGCTCAACACATTGGACTTTCTTGGGAGCTAAATCATACATTTAACTGCATTGCTATTCTGTAAGGTGATAGTCTTTTTCCTAAATTATCTTACCTAAGGATGTTTGGCAAAAGGTAATTGTCACTTGAGAAGCCTCAATGCTGTAACAAACCCTTGCTGATGATGAGCAGAACCAGCATAGCGTTCCTAGCTGAGCACTGTCCCCAGGCTCTCCCGTGGTGCTGCCTCATCTTGATCTGACCCAACAGTCCTCAGCTAAAGCCACTTTCCAAGTAGCTCCACCAGCCCAGGTAACTCCTTAAGGATTATGGAGCTGCCTGCATATAAACTGTAAGGCACTTGCATATCGGTATATGTAGTTACATACTTTTGTGTATCATCTTTAGACACTGCAGTGCTAAATGAATTAATATTCTAAGTAAAAACAAAGTCTGTGGTAACTGGAGGATCCAGAGCAGGAAACAATTTAAACATTTAAGCATCACTGCACATCAGACTTTCCAATGCCTTGAAAGTTGTTTATTTTCAAAATTGGCTAAAAATCAGTATTCTGGTAACTTGTTTTAAAGAAGGACAACTTCGCAAGTGTTTTAAACGAGGATTATTACAACTATAATATGTTAAAACCAAGTATTCATTAGATATTTTGTGTAATCATTTATACGAGCTCCCTTTTTAATTTTTTTGTACAGTAACGAGTAAGAATTTTGAAACCATAAAACTGCTTTATAAATCTCATGTTTCAGGGACAGTTGTGTTACTTGCATCTAATTGTAGCTCCCAGCTGAAAACTACCCATTTCTAAATTAATTGTTCCCTTAATACTACCTGGTCATTGTGGTCTGTGTATTGTTTATCCAACTAGACTAGATTACCAGATAAGCAAATGTGACATAAAAAGGTTAGTGCTGATAAACATCTGAACTCAAAGTGACTTGACAAACATATAAGCAATTTGGTAAACTGTGCACTAATAATCTTGCAGATTTGCATTTATAACCCCTGTCTTCAGAGTCACTTTGCTTTGGGAGTTCATTGTACAGGGCATTTCAAAAAGGCGGACCCAGTTTGAAATCACTGTGCTTTGAAATTGGGTGCATCTTTTTGAAACACCCTGTATAACTTAAGCAATACTTTTTATAAAAATCAGGATTAAAAATGTATCCAGCCTTGACTATGATAATATTTGAGGGGCATTTGAATACAGGTAACGTTTGATTGCCTCTTGGAGAGATTGTGGTCAATTAGAATTTCATAAAATTGCAGCCGCACAGAGTCTTACCTGACCCCTTCTCTGGTTTATTTTTGCCCAAATCCTTTTACTTCCCGAAAGAGAAGATTGTTCTAGATTTTGCCTGGACAGGAAGGAAGTGCTAATGAAAGTCAGGTTCCTGCAGGGCAGTGATGTAACCCCTGCCCATCAGTCATACTGTTCTACCTTTGGGACCACAATGTACTCATAATTTAATAGTCTCAGTGCCCCGGTGTGCTTACACATGCTGGCATTTAGTTATCCTATGGTAAATATGCCTGCTTTTTGAATACTTAGCAGTATTTTTATTTGTCTGTGTTGCTCTGAAATCTGTGAAACTTTCCCTGTCTTTGTGTAAAATCACATGCATAAAATCACAATAGCTTGTGATCAATTAACATATGAAACAGTAGAATGTAATCCATGTTCCTTTTCCCTGTAATAGCTAAAATGTTGTTATAAAGTCTATAGAATCTGCTAATTAAATTAAGCTTTACTTAGACAGAAAACCAAGTGAGAAGTTTGTAGGGAACCTGCATTTAAATGTCTGTTTTGTTTTACAGATATTAAAGTGAAGGAGCAGTCTCTGGAGAATCTAATGAAGTGAGTCACCATTTTGAAAATACATAGAATACATACTATGTATTTACAAAGGGTTTTTGGACAAGGAACAAAGGTTCTTTGCCCATAGTCTAATGCTGAACTTACCTGTCTTCTCCCGTACTTCTTTGTGGCCACCATCTTTTGTTTCTTACAAGGAGTGGAGCTCTCTTGTTCATTACAATAGGACCTGGCTTTATTTGCAGTAACTGAATGGAGTTGCAGCAGAGCATTTTTTTTAACTGTTCCTGTGAGAGGCACTAAGTCAGGATGTGGTCAGCTTTCTGCTGGGCAAATGAAGTGTTATTTTACTGCTGTTCTGCCCCATCCTCAAACAGATCAATAGCTGAAACACTCTTCTGAATTAGTTGTTCCTTACATGGGCTAGAAACGGTCTGAAGTACTGAATACATACTGCCCTTTTTAAACATTTAAATAAGCGATGCATAGAAGATGCTCTTAAGTTCATTTAACTGTGTTCAAAAAAGCTCTTGCCACATCTTAATCATCTCTCTGCAATCTGTATGTTTTGACAGTGGCGAATATAAATGGTTACTTTATAGACATGCTGTAGCTCTGGTCTAAATTAACATTTGTGACTTCTCACAGTATCATTGAGGTTTGTTTATTCTGGAGTTTCAAAATAAAATCCATTTGACTGAATCCACAGTTGGCAAGGAAAGCATTTCATTTAAGAATATATTCCTAGTCTGTAATCATCTGTCT
Organism: Nesoenas mayeri; assembly: GCF_963082525.1. NCBI lineage: Eukaryota > Metazoa > Chordata > Aves > Columbiformes > Columbidae > Nesoenas > Nesoenas mayeri. The sequence continues at coordinate 14,218,551 of NC_137554.1, read as the reverse complement.
ACAGGGCATTTGACAGAAAAACAGCAGTTTGCCCTTGAATTTGACTCTAATGCATCTTTCAGGAGTAGCTGCAAAACCTGCATGTCGCTTCCAGCACCTGAATTTGCTTTTAGGACAAATGATCTGGCAGCTGGAGGCCCTGCTGTTTCACAGGTGTGGGGAGAGCACAAGGGCCTTCTGTCTTCCCGAAAAATTGCGCTTTGTGTAAAAGGCCCGGCCTGGGAGCCTGGGCCTGTTTAAGTTCAGTTTGCTGGTTTCTTGAAATAAACTATAAGAATGCTAGGGGTAATGAAATGGGTTATATGTGAAATTGCTCTATTTTTCTTTCCCTGCAGAGGAAGAAAGATTTACGAGCCACCACGCTACATGAGTGTGAATCAAGCCGCAGAACAGCTTCTTGCCATTATTCAAAACAGAAGGCTCCAAGGACAAGAACCAGGTACTACTGCTGCAATGTTTGTATCTGCCGCCACCTCTCTCAGGTCACACTTACTGATGAGCTTCTGAACTCCGCTCCTTCCCTCTTCATCTTGGCATTCTCTTGCTCTGCAGTGGAAGTGGGTGGCCTCAAATCCTTGTCGTGAGATGGATTTGGCAGAGGGTGCACACAATGTAGTTCAGTGAGCGCAGATGAACAAGCACCGCTGACTCTGGGAGGTTTAGTCAAAGCCTCCGTTTGAGAACCCTGTGCTGTTTCTATCTCTCTTTAACTGTGAGCTCTTTGATCCATTAAAGCTGCAGGAGGTGAAAAGATTCTGAGCATTTTAGGTCAGTCAAGCTTCAAAAATCTCTGCCACATTTTATTTAGACTGGTGACACTCAGCTCTACATGAGTAGCAGCATGAATCGAGGGTAACCCAACAATGCAGAACTGCAATTTTGACCTTGAATTCTTAACACTAGTCAAGAGCACACTGTGAAAGGTGTTTATTGAGACCAAGAGTGAAGTTACAGCAGCTATAAGTGACTCTATGTCACAGAAAAATTATTTCTAATAGCAATTCGTTTAGCTATATTCCTCCTTTTAAAAATGTATCCCTTAAATACTGTTAAAATGAAAATCCTTTCATTTTTCCCTTTTTTTGTAGCATGAATCAGAAGCAGCACTTTCCTCAAAGTGGACACAATTCCTGAATGAACTTTGTATTCTAATTCTGTTGCCTTCCCATTCTTGATTATAAACATCCCTAAGATACAGCTTTATTCTCTCCGGAAAACAAGCTGCTTTCTAGGCTACTCCCATGATGTATTAGTTGGGAGGTTTAAGACAGCAGTGTTAAGGTTTAAGCATTTTGAGTAATTTTTCCTTTATGATAGGACCATTAATCAATAAATTAAGCATTTAATCTTCCTTCTTACAGGAATTACTGAAAACACAATTTGTGTTGGCCTTGCCCGTGTGGGTGCTCCGGATCAGAAGATCGCCTCAGGCACACTCCGTCAGATGTCAGCTGTGGAACTGGGCAGCCCACTCCATTCCTTGATTGTCACAGGCACTATGCACCCGCTGGAACTGGAAATGCTTCAGCTTTTTTCTGTAGATAGCTCCAGTTTTGAAAATAATGCATTTCAAAGGACCACTTAAATAAAAATGAAGCATTTAAATTTTTATTCCATCTTAATTTCATGATAGCATGAAGTTATTCCTGTGAATATTTAAAGCTTGCCTAAGTGCAGTTAGATTGTATATCGCTTCAAAAGACACCACTGTGGGAACATGGACTTGCTTTTACCTGAGGCTACAAACTGCAAACTGCACCTGCTGGTATCAGCTTCTGACACACAGACACCTCCCGAAACCTTTAATCCTGTAAAACCTTTGTCTGATTCAGTTAATTGACATCTACATTAGTCTTAGGTTGCTGACTAAGGTAAGAAGTGCAAGTAGAGAACTGAAGTGTACCAGGTGTGTCTGGCATCACTTTTGCTGTAGTACATTACCCAAGCCTACTGCATACACTGGTGTAAGGGCATTTGAGATATTAAATTTTGCTTTTCAGCTTTCCTGAACCTTAGTAGTTCTCTCACCCATAGAAGCCATCACTGCGCAAAACCTGTTAGGTCTATGTCCATCTTTACTCTTAGGAGGGTGGATACAGACAGGTGAAAATGTTCTTTATGTCAAAACCAAGAAAAGCAAGAACTGGCCCTTCAGCCAGCTGGGAAACAGTGTGCGAAGCTGCACAGAATTTCCTTTTTCAGAAGGCTGCAATTTAAACAAGAACTCCATTTCTTTGTGCGTTAACACGAGCATTTATGAAGGGCTGGACTCAAACTGCAGCAACCACAATTAACCTCAACCTAATTCTCAGAAAATGCTGCAAGAATTCTCTTTAAAATCAGCTAATGCATGACGGTGGTTGCTATTTCCACTAGACTTGACAGTATGAATGACAACAAAGCAGACCTGTATGCATATTTTTTTAAACTGAAGATTTATTGGAAAGAAATTTGATCCCATATCTTTTCAGCAATATAGGATATTTAACATTTTATATAGACTGTATTCAAGTAGAAAAGATTACATTAAAAATTTCTAATATTGCACTTGGGACAAGTCATGGCTAAGCTACTAACGTTAGCATTCCAGAACAAAATCATACATAGTCTTCAGAATTTTAGTGAGCTGCCTTGTGTTATTAAGATTCCTTTACAGGTATTTTGATACACTGTATTTAACTTAAGCTCACTGCTTAGAGTAATTCCTGTAATTTCAAGGTAAAGGCAAGCGATATGCTGAATGCAAGCAATATGCTGTATGCTACCAGGGATAATTTTGGCAATATTTCACATTTGAGCCAAAATACTGTAGCGATTCATTTAACTCTTGTACAAGATCCCAGCATACACACAAAGGACTCCAATGCACATGGGAAGTGAAATACACAACTCTTTTACACATTATTTCCACCAAATTACCACATAGGCGGGAACCTTTCGTGGCTCACTGAAACAGACAAGCAGATGCCCCAGTATATGCACACAGGAGACAGTGTCCACATGCCACGCACAGCAGAAGTGTCACCAGCACCTTTTCACATTCTAGTGGCCTCTGGCCAGCGAAGCCCCAACAGGGATGGTCCCTGCAACAAAGCCTCAGTGGGGGAGAAACCCAAAACGGAGTCCCCGCAAGTTGCAGATGGGGATTTCCATGGAGGTGTAAAGGAGGAATTAACCACTGAGGCTGTGTAAGGGATCAGAGACATGGATTATAAAAAAAAATAAATAAAATCCCTCTATACTCATTCCCAAACACGCTTAGAAGGGGTGGGATAATCAGGAATCACAGCAAGAGGGGAAAACAGGAGAGGACTTAATTAGTAACTAAAGCTGTCGCTCTGAACTGGTATTTAAAAATCTCATTATATGCGTATTGATTAGGATTTGCATTTCATAGAAGCATGAAGGTTTCTGCAACTGAAATGTGCCAGAGAAGAGCCATGGACTTCCAATTCAATTGCACAGTGGGTGCAAAGGGTGGAAATCTGCACATCAGCAGCAGCTTCTCTCCCCTCCTGGATCTTGTTTACATTCCCAAAACACGTTAATGTGCAATAGTTAAGAAGAGATAGCCTTTATTTCCTTCCCCTTTAAATCTAACTTTACTTCCTCAGAAAAAAATTAAGAATGTTAAGAGTGACTAAGGTCCATTTTGTTAGTAGCAGCAGTTTCAATTTTTATGTAAAAATAGTGTCAGCAGATCTTACTAATGATGCAATTAAACTTCTGTTTTAGTAAGCAGTATTACATAAAAAGCACAGTCATTTGTTTGGACCAGCACTTTTGCCTTGGTTGATCATCTCTCTCTCTGGAGGGTCCCCACTGATACAAGGAACAGTCTATCCATATATACAGACTCACAGGAGTTGCCTACAAAGGACCAGTCTTCACTGTGCACACTCTTATTGAAGAATAAGAGTAGTTTTCTTCCACTGTCATTTACCATGACAAACATTTGGGGCATTTTAACACAGCACTTGTTTTATCTTCCTGTTTTGCTACAAGTCCTGTAAAAATCCCATCATTTGTAGGCTCAACCTTTGGGACAGGATGGTTGTAAGTTACTGTTTTCAGTCACAATAAGAAAAAAGAGAACAAAAAACACAACACAAAGACAGACCAGTACGCCCAGAGTAAACCTCAGGTACATGAAAACAGGAGAAAAATGAGACTTTGGAAATCTGCTTCAAAATTCAGTACTGGACACCAGGAAACTGAGTTTTAGATGATGATGTGCAGACATTCATCCATCTCTGGATGCCGGTCATTCACACAAATCTTTGTTTAAATGATGCGATGCATCTCTAATGAAGTCTTAAAAGCAACGTATTATATAAGAAAAGGAGCCAAGTGTTAGGTAATTAGCAAAACACAAAATAATGGAGCTTTGACTCAGGATAGGAAAAGCTGCACTTCCAATTGCATGACTTGTACTCTCCTAAAACGTGAGCGGTAATCCCCTTAGTAGGTGAAAAAAGTAAATCCAATGTCACTCCACACAGACATCCTAGATGTGACTGCTGGACACGTCATCTACTGTCTTTTATGGAACATCGTGATGATTATGCTTTTTCAGAGAGCCTAAAAAAGCTTGAAGTCTACTTTGAATCTGATTTCCCTACACTATCCTCAATTATATTGAGCAAACAAACGATACATTTCTTACTATAAAAGCATCATGTTGTCCTTAAAAATAATGAAGTGAAGAAAGTATCTTGGTTAGAAAGCTCAGACTTACACATGCTTTCAACAGAAAATTATCATAATAAGCAACAAAAAGACGTCAAAAATTATTAAAATCAATATTGTGTAAATATAACCAGCTCATAGGCTTTTTCACTCCATTTCTCACATGTAAAAAGTTTGTAGATGTACATCTTAAAGAGAAAACAAAACACATGTCAGCAAACAGACCCAGCTGCCACCCGGGCAGATTCTCACTTGGGAATGAATTGTAGCAGTTGTCTTTTCATTAGGGAAACTAAAATAGTGGCCAAGTTTAGCAACTTGGGCAGCACCACAGTTTTTCTGCAATTCCAGGAATACTCAGTCCCAAAATGTGCTGTTATAAGAATGATTTACACCAAAGCCTGCTCTTGGATCGTGATGCAATCACAATGAAGTCGGCTGGTGCTTGCCTTCAAAGTGATATGTTAATATTCTCTAGCATCAAATAGTAATGTTAACTATAAAACTATCAAAAAATCCTGCTGTCAGCCACCAAGGAACAGTCTATATGCAACATGCTACAAAACAATATGAGGGATCTCCACCCAATAATCACTGCCATATTTTAATGACCTTTTCTGTGAACATATATGCAAATGGTATCTTACACTGCAATACTGGAACATGCTCAACAGATCCCCGCACGCTGGCCCTGTGCCGTGCGGCTTTAGACCCATCGTCCTGCCAGGAGCTCCGGGACATTGCACCCGCGTCCCCTCCACGAGCCAACGGGGCAGAAACCAGCAAGGGGGATAAAGAAGGACCTGAAGACTGGAAGAGACTGTAAAGCTTGAAAGAAATATATACGTGGCTTTTCACTGCTATTTTTCTTTACACTCATTGTTCGGTTCCAAGCGCAAGAGTACAACCCCATGCTTTGTACAAAATGAACACTCATATTTCAATATCTCCTCTGGAAAATCTGGGAAGCACCTATTAATTTGGCAACCGTTATGTTTTCATGTGAGAAGTCAAAATTCAGGTGCTACAGGAACGACAGAGGGAATGCAAGAAACTCTTCATCTCTATCAACAACATCAGTGGCAAAAAATGTTTCTGCAAATGACTCCTCAGAACTTTGATAGTGCCCAGCACTTACAACACAAACACCGTCAGCGTCAGAGGGCCTTGATTTCAGTACTGCCACATACCAGGTGTCAGGAGAATATTTAAAATACATACCAGTCAGTAGTGGCTACAATTTATCAGAAAAACAGCTGTCTTGTTTTTTACTCCACAATGTTCTGTTTGTAAAATGTCCTCTTATAAAAACCTTCCATTACAAAGTTAGCTACTACAGCATAGTGGAATTAACATCTGTAATACCAAGTATAGCAGATTGTCTCTGAAAACAATGCTCAGATCTGAAAGTGTAAAATTATTATAAATGCTAGAAAAATATGACAGACTAATGTTTCTAGAAAAACAACAACACAATGAGATTTTTTCCTCCCCATGAAAACACACAAGGCTACAGTAAGATAGTCAAAACCACCAGACTTGTCAACCTGGAAGAAGCAGAGTGTTGAACAGCATGAACCATGGTCCTGACTTCCATTTTAGCTATTATATAACCATCGGAACAACTATTCCCAACATTTGGAAAAGCAAGAGTTATCTCACCAATCACTTTAATAAAAATTATTACAACCTATTAAAATCAGGGAGATTTAAGCTTTCACAAACAATTTAGGGATTTAACTTTTCCCACTATATAATCTGGAAGATAAACTTCAAGCTTTGCTTCCATCACCAGCATCTTCCCCCAGCTGCCTGTTGATTCAGTGACCATTATGAACATGGGTATCATCATGTAATGTCTCATTACTCTCAGAAGTGTGAAGGGACTAAGAATTGGAGTTAAATTTCATATTGTGACTAAAATAATGTCCACAAGATACATGCAACAAAATATGCAGCTTGTTTTGGAAGCAGGTTTCTTCCCAACAGCTTTGCCTTTTACATTTAGAATTTTTCTGTCTGTTTGGTAAGATGCAAGTCCAAAAGTAGTCTAATATCTACACTTACACAAGTACACAACCCCCCACATACATCACTAGTAAATAATCAGACTGCAGACAAGAGATTTGTAAAAGTAATAAAACCCTTTGATGCTCCATATTTTTGCTGGCAAATACCTCTCCTGATATAAAAGGCACTTTGAAAACCCAATATGGTTTGGTTCATTAAGTTTGCAAAGTACAAACAATCGTACAAACATACAATTATATTGAAGCATGTCAGCCATTGTGACATTATCTACAAAACAAGTTTCCAATTGTTGATAACACTGGTTTTATGGGAATGAGCAGTGGTTTCAGCAGCTTTACTGAAGACATGACAGGGTTTCCAGTACCACAATCTTAGTAAGTAAAAAACCCTCAAAACCTTGCAAGTTTAGGGGCCACAAAAAGACAAGACCCAAAGTCCGTAACATTCATTCAATATTTCCTCCTTAGAAGTGAACTCCATGTGTAGCCCAAGGGCAGAAATCTATTCGGCCGATTCCAGAGCGGTGGCGGAGGCGGCTCTGTCTTGAGAAATCAGTTGTTACACCGTTACAGCACAGAAAACTTTGGTCCAACAGCACAATTTCAGAAATTCACTACATGGCTGCGACATCAATCTGAATGTAAAGCTGTCTTACTCCTGCCTACGGAAAAGAGAGGGAGAGTTACAAAAGAGAACTGTAAAGCCAAAGCAGTTGAGCTGTCTTGAACTGCAGTCCACACCAGTAAGTCAACTATCAAAAAATCTTAGCATCTTATTTTTCTGTAATTCATCTTCCATATTTAGCACACCATTCACCAAGATCCTACAAACTTTGAGAGCACTGTATGGATACACAGGTCTTCACACAATCAAGTGCACATAGGTAATTTTATATTAACATCAGCTTTGCTACATTACTTTTTCCTATTCATCCTAAATAGCTGTCACACGTGAAGCTGCACGAAAGCAGTTCTTACTTTTGTACAAGTTTAAGTTCCTGAAAAGCGAGCTGCTGGAAGAGCTGTCAGTTTAAAATGGAGCTAAGCACAAGAGCATAACATGGGATTTGTTGTTAGAACCAGTTCTACATTAAGATTTTAGCAAGAAACAACAACGGCTACAGTGAATTTACATCACGTCATGACACACTAGAATAATTTTTGGTAAAGGTATGTGAATTGTATGGAAGGCCTTCTCCTCTCAGAAGTCCTAATTAATTACGCTTACATGGGCTTGCTTTTATCATAATTCAGTATGAAACAGTATTAAAAATCACTTAGTCATTCATTCTAATGTCAGCAGCAGGCCAGCAACAATGGTGCGATGGTCTCTGGTGGTGCAACGTGAACCCGAAGCGTCAGGCTGAGCACTGACTGCAGAGCGGATCGGCTCCAACATCACCAGCTCGCCTTCAGCTCAGTTCAGGGGTAAAACCAACCGTCATATTAAGATAATGAGGGCAAATATTACTGAAGAGAAAAATATCTACTTGCTCCAACTGTTCCTCTGCTTATTACCATAGGTCACTTAAGAAAAAAGAGAGACCTTGTTCTCCCAGTTCCCTTCCTAGACATGTGGTTCTTGGTACCTCTGCAGCTACAAAGTGGCCAAAGAGCTAACAACTCAGCTGGAAATGCAAACCTTTGGGGACTTTACGTTAAAACTAATTTTACACCTGAAAGAACGTTCTGCATAGTCCTTCCCCAAAATACCCCTCAGTTTCTACATGGTCTGCAGGATAAGCCATACGGACAGAGTTCTACCTGCACCATAATCTGGAGCTGTATGTGATACATCACCACAAAAAGGACCAAACTTTGCGAATAAAGTTTGATTTTAGAATATCTGTAACAACAAATCCTCCTTCCTTAAGTGTCAAACATAACAACAAGTGCGTGTGTTTATTTTTACTGGGTTCTCCATGACTGACTACTTCAAAATGCCTTAAACTTCCCGGAGTTCACAAGAACTCAAGCACTCAGGAGCACAGTGCAGGGTTGGCTTCAGTGGTGAGAGTCCAGAAACGGAGAGAATCCAGTCTGGATTTTCTAAGAAATGTTCTAATACAGTTAATTAGAGGGTGCTTATCAGATGCATAAACAAGTCACTAGGCCATCACATACACAAGCTGCCAATGCCACAGACCAGCAGAACATTTAGCACAAGGGAAATAACATGCATGTGAGCACACAAGGACCTTCCCCACTGTAGAAACCTTTGAGAAAGCACTAAACTGTTGGCAGAAGGGCATTTTTATTTACTGTGTGAAATATACCTGATCAGAAACTCCCTTTCTTACTGTCCAACTGACACAGAAAAGTCACTAATTTACGTATCTCCAAAGTATTACACTCTAACTGACAATATTTTGTTACCTAAACCACTGGTTATAAACAGCAGTATTTGTCTCCTTTTCAGCTACAGAACTCTTTGTAATTCAAAAGCAGAGAAAGGACATTATGAGAAAACATAACAGTTTTTTTTCAAACACAGTCCTCCAACACCATGAATAGAACCAGGATGTTTGGCCCTGGATGGTGTAAGAGAGAGTAAGTTTCCAGCTTTATTCTTTACAAAGTTTGCTTGCTGGACTAGAATTTTCTATTTTACCTTAATAGACTCTAGGCTCTACTTGTAAACCATTCATACCCAGTAGCTATACTGGAATAGGCAGCCAAACTGAATCTCATGTTTAATGGTTGAAAGTATAAGAAAACAACAGGAAAAGCTTTCTCAAATTTGTAAGATTTTAATCATAAGGCAAGAACTATCAACTTCTAATAAAGTTTCTCTCATCCACAAGAATTCCAGCGATTCCTATCAGCTACAAGTGCTATCAAACACCCCACCATCTACATATATATATATATGACAACTGATGGTTACATTTTAACTAGTGATCACCACAGCATGGATCTTACTAAAAGACAACAAAATATGCTGAGATCATGGATTCTTACAAGTATAGAAATGAATGACAAACACAGCATCAGCACAGTGAAAAACTGACGTAGGTCCAGTCTGTGGTCAGCAGCCCTATCTTGAGGGAAACCTCATTTATTTTCTTGGTTCCTCACAGGTCAATATAGAGTTTCAACCGAATTTGATACACCTCAGACAACTACAGCTGTTATTCCCCTTAAGTGGCATAAAAAAACCCTAATGCAGGGTGGTACAGTAATTCCATCTACACTGATGGAATTGTTCCACACAGCGGAAGCAGAGTAGCTTTTCAAAACACACATACCAACACCACAAACATTTACTTTTTCTTGATAAGAATTCAAATGCCACATCACATGACAGGCAGTTTCCACTTTGAGATGTGATCTCCACTGACGAGACGTACCTGAGTAAAAATGTTGTGAGTCTGGCTTAGAATCCACCTCCCATCAGCATCAGGAGCTACTAATAATTTCAAAGTCCCTATATAAACATCAGTACAGAGAGTCCAGAAGTGTGGATCATGTAAACTGTAAACTCCCTGCAACTGCTGCACCTAAAAATACAAGCACATTTTAAAAAATATATTTCAGAAAATATTTATCCATGCTGTTTTTTATAGAAAATATAAAAGCTGATGTATTCTTTTCTTTCCAGTCCATTGTACAATTTGTGATATTTCACCTAAATTCCTTATTATTATCTCAGTAATTGCAAGGAAGGTGAAAACACACCGATTGCATGTATGTGGCATCTAGCTGCATTTACATTCTACATATATTTTACTGAAACCATTTCTGAAAACAGTGGTATCCAAGAAAGAAAAATCAGTTAATAAATTGAGAGGGCATTCAATCAAAACAGCAATTTTTGCAAATGTAGGAATCTCCCCATAAGACAATTTGTGAGAGATTCTAACTATTAACAGAAATGTATTAATATCTGTGTAAATATTTTGTGAGGGCTTCGGTTTGTCCTGTCAATTCATCTGTACAATTTTAGCAAACCCTCCACGCAACGATAACAATCCTTTATCTTCCTGAGCACAGATGGCACTTCTACAAGTGCTCTGTATTATTTTTGCAAAGGTGCTTCAAGTGTTCAGGTCATGACACAGTATTAGATTAGAAACAGGGGTACCAGGAGAGAGATCAAATTCCGAGTAATCTGTGTACTCTAAATACGCTTCCAATGTTACTCCACCTCACTTTAGTAAAGACAGAACTAGATTTTGAGGGAGACAAAAACTGAACCAAACAGAAAAACATTATGCGCTTTGTATTAACATGAAGTACTTTGAGAGGAAAAGCTTCAGGATCTGTTTTTCTAAACCAACATAGCTGATATTAAAATACAAAGTTGAAGCTATATACAACTTAGGACTTCAGCAAGAGAAGAATCAAACTGGTACCTCCACTTATACATCTATGGAACCTTTCACAGGCACTACTGGAAAACCATCACAAAATATCCTCACACACACAGTTCAGGGTCATTCAGTCAGCAGCTTGACCTGAAGCAAAAATGGTCCAAGAGCTCACCCTCTGGTAGCACTGAGGCAGCACTTTTTCCAGGGAAGGAGGAGTTCGCTGCATCAAAATTCCAATGGATTCCCTTAAAAGTGGAACAATACTGGAAAGAAAAAAGGAAGTTAGCTACCATTACATTTTCAAAAGATGCAGAACAAAGAGCAACACAACATTCCTTAATGGTCTTGAAGAATTTTTCTTTAATTGTTTCACCAGAAACTGAGAAAGTCAACATGAAAACCTGTTACAGAAAACGAAAGAACTGACAAAATTGCTATGGTGTCTTACTAAAGAGAAGATTACTTCTCTCCCCAGTTTTCCACAGAGACAAGTAGTGGACATTCTCAAAAGACTAACAGTTAAATCACGGGATCCGACAGCATCTCTCTTAGGGTCTTAAAAGTTATACGACAAAGCAGCTGATGAGTACGGCTCAAAACCCAAACCCTACTTCAATGGCAATCACTCGCAATCAACCATAAAAATATGCAGCTGGAATGGCGTGTTTTGCTTTTGTGTTTGGCTTAACGCATATTTTTCTTATGAACTAAGATAATAATGGGGAGAACATAAAACTAAATTAGTATGAACCAGTCCAGCTATAACAAAGTTATTTTGTCAGAAACAGAAAACGTAGCATATTCTTGAAGGGAACTAAGTGCAGGGTCTCATCCAAGCTCAAGGATTAAACATTTGGAAGCAATTATGAGTTCCCTCTTGGCCAAATGGTCTTGTTTAAGCCACAAGCTAAGATGACACTTAATACCCTCTACTATTATTATTATTATTATTCCTTTCCTTCCCATCCCCCCACCCGCCAAACAGTAAGCCCATACCATGAAGCTACCACTAAAAATTTATACTTTTATTAAGTATTCAGTATGATGATCTTTTCTTTAGGAGTAGTGCATCACGTTTGGCTCAGTAAAGCATCTTAAAATTTTCAAGAGGATGACAAATATTTATAGCTCAATACAGAAACTTCAATAGCAACCTAATTTCAAGAGCATATTAATCACCTAACTCTCTAGAACAAAAGTGTTGATATATTTCAGAAATCATAAGCTGAATTTCAGTGTTTGGCACTGGCATGACAGCTGGACTATAGAGTGACGGGATAAAAAGCAACCAGAAAACGTTTGTAAGAGATTAACTGAGCCACCTGTTCAAGGAAACTGCAGCAGCTTAGTTTAAAAATCTCACGAAGTAACACAGAACACACTGCGTAGACCAGCTGTATATTTGCAGATGGCGAACAGCATGACTGAACCATTCCAGCCCGTTTCAAAAGAGATGGCTCCATGTCCATGTGGAAGCAGCGCTGCCCATCACCTGCTCATGCTGAGCCCGGCGCAGGAGGCAAGTGGAGGGCGCTCGACTCTTGTCTAGTGCACCTCTGGAAAAACAATGAGCCTAAAATTAAGTCTCCTTGGAGGCACACTGGTTACTCCAGCCCAGTTCACTGCCTGATGCACCCCGCACGTGGCCAAACAGTCACACTGCTACCGAGGAATCAGCTCAGAAATAGGAAGAAGCAATTAAGAGGCAGGCAGGAGCTGCCTAAACCAGACCTCTCATGAAGATAATTAAACATTTAGCAATGCAATAAGTGTCAATCTGTCTAAAGGAAGCTTAATTGGAGCGTCACATTCTACAGACAGTGGATTACAGAAGTTTAGGGAAAAAGGTTCTCTTATTAATGGACCCATCTCACTAAATAATGTCCATGTCACAAGCATTACATCAAAGGGAGCAGGAGCTGCCAAAATACTCCATTGCTGAATTGATTTTAGTTTAACTCACTATTTAAAATGCAGGTTTGCTTCTTAATAAAAACCTTGAAGACCAACACACAAGCTCAGAATGCAAACTGCATACAAAGTTTTTGAACGCTGACTCCATCCCCATAAATTTAACAAGGCCCCTCTAAAACATGCATCCAAAGGCTTCAAAAAACACACAAGTACAGGCTGCATATTTCTTCCCAGAGAAAGGACGAAGGACATGGAGAATGTAGGAGCTTGCCTTTTTATTGGAACATACCACTACGAGTGGAGAAAAATAAAATCCACAATAGCAATGTCAGCAAGATAGGTCAGACTGGCGCAACTGTGGCGGATGCACTCGACCCCTCCATTACATTATTTGATATTATTTACATTATTGGATAAAACTGATGTACACAATCTGATGGAATGGAAATGAATTGGCAAGTAGGAGATATGGAGAGGCAGCCTACAGAAATTCAATACTATCAGGTTGGGAACTCTGAAAAAGGATTTGCTCAGTGAAAGTGATTGACTCATTCTGGAACAGGATGCACGTTGAAAAGTGAAAGTTAAAACCCCGTTAGAGCTCTGCAGCTGAACATGAATTTAAAATTAAGATCTGCTTCATTGTGAAAACCTTGCTGCCTTAAGAAACTGATCTTCCAAGTGAAAGTCTCCGCAATCAGCAAGGTGTGTGCAAGCATCAGAGACTGTCTCTCCTTGCCAGTCAATGGGGTGCAGTTTTAAAGTGGCACATATCGGAATCATTAGCTCAAATCAACTAATATACAAAAAGATACATGACAAAATACACTCCACTCTTAGTATGGGTGGTACAGCTTAAAAGATAGTCTCCTTACTGGCAAGATTTAAGAGAGAAACCTTCTGTGCCAGTTTTTGGCAATAATGCTGCACGAGTTGTCCTTTTATCCAAATTACAAAAATCCTAAAGCCATGAAGTTTAACTGAAACAGCAATATACTAAAAGTCCAAAGAACAGAGGTAAATCAGGATGTGGTTTGATAGTGTAGGTGGAATATCAAGCATATCCCAGGTCACCCCTCCCTCCTCTAACTTAGAGAAAGCGTTCAGCTACAAATTTACGTTTTGCAAAGCTGAAAAGGCCAATAGAAAGCTGCAGTGATGCGATATGTCCTTACAGACGCCGTTAGAGCACAAAGCCCCTGCACTCAATTCTGTACCCAAAGGGACACTATCTTACGAGGCAGTCTTATGGTAAGCCAAACTAACACGACAAACTATAAAATCCAGTTTTCTGATGTCTCAGATTTTCCGTTGTTTCATACATACTACTGAAGTACAAAACCTTTAATTAAAACCCAAAACTCCACACAGTATGCTCTTTTCTCAAACACTAAAACACAGTATTACTTAATGACCAGGAGGCGCTAGTAATATTAGTTCCATCTCATATGACTGAAGAAAGCACTAGGAAACATGATGATACCAAACAGGCTCAGAATGTGGTTAGAGAACTTGACCAAGCTTTCCTTTGTTTTGGATTAGTCATTAGTGCAAAATACACGTGGTTGTCTGCAACAGCTATTGCACTGGTACTTCTCCTTTTTTTTTCCTTTATAAAAAGATTAAGGAAAATAAAAAATGCTGAATTCTCACTAAGTGGGGAGTTTTTTTCATGCATAAGCAGTCTATAAGCTTCTCTGCTAAAGCAAACACAGCTTTCCGATGGTCTCTGGTTACCAAGCCCTGAATCTAAAATATCACATTCTTTCACAAGACAATGGAATTTGAAAGAGCACTAACCCACAGCAAGATTCAGGACAAAAACACGTCCTCTATGAAAGCCATAATAGCAAAAGCGGATGGTGTGTGCTAAAGGAGTTAGCAGCACATCCCGCTTTCACATACACTGTTACAGAAGAAGCAAAAGGTCTTCAAACAGATAAAAGCCACTGACGTGAACTTGATAAATCCAGCCTGACACTACTACACATGGCCTGGTTAATATTAAAGAGTGAAAGCAGCAGACTCTCAATCAACTTGCATCACATTCAGATAGTACTCACATCCATTCCAGTCCCATCTTGTTTATGCCACTGTTTTTGCAGGCAGAGCTGGTGAGATTCTGGCACTGTCATGATGTCAGAACTTTAATAAATTTTTTCTATTAGGCAACTGTGATTTTAATCAGATTGCAGGCTTTGCTCAAGACAAAGATCACAGCTTTAATATTTACTTCTCCAATTTTAAATTGTCTCTTCTTACAATAATGTAGTACTTTCATTTACAGGGTAACGGTACCTGCCAGCCTTGCTTGAAAATCAAGGTAGCGCATGCCGTTTAGCAATGACGGCTCGAAACAACGCCAAGGACAAGCATGATAGTTTGGGGGAATTTTGCTATAGAACATTCCTTCAGAATCTTAGGTAACATAGCACTTCATTTAAAGAAGTATTCTTTAATACTGTTATGTCTCAAACATTGTATGGTATATATACACCCAACGTTTCGGGCATGTCCTCCACCCAAGCTCTTTCATATATTGTATCATGTTCAAGCAGCTCTAGACTTCAAGTAAAAATGATGTAACCCATGGAAACAACTTCACTAAACAACCGAAGTAAATTGCCTCTTTTCTTTGACCACTTAATATGTAGTCGGCATGCTCTGTCCCATCTAGTATCATATTTAGTCCACGATGACTTTCTAGAAACATGTGGCTCTAATAGTGGTTTCAGAGAAACTTCTTGCTTTATAATGGAGTTGTGGCTTTTGCTTGATGACTAATTTCACAGAGATGATGGAAATACTAAAGTTGCTTCAAAATTTCAGAATAAGGTTTAGAAACTTAGGGCTAAAAAATAAATGAACATTTAGTTTTAAGTATTAAAAGCAGTTTGAGATTTGAAAAATTACATTAGGAGGAAAACACCTTGGAAGATGCTTGGAGAGTGTCAACCACTACAACTATGAAATGGCTTCAAACAAAATGCTAGTGAAACAGACTTGTCTATTGTAAACATGTCCTATTTGCACTTTATATTTAAATTGACATTTGCATGAGATGGTACAGAAAGTAATCAAAGAAAGATTCATTGCATATTAGTGGTAGCAACCAGGAACACTCAGAGCTACAACCCCTCACCCACACCAGCTTCACCCTCTGCAACAGGCCATAGATAGATGATGCAGAGATTTTAAAAGATCACAGTATACAACCCTTCAATTGAGAAACCGCAAACTACCAAGCCCTCTCCTTGTCAAGGCTCAACAGATAAATACATGAACAGAGAAACGCAACTTTCTACAGCAAGTAAAAGCATAATGGAATTTGCAAGGCGAACAGTATCTGACTTCATGCCTTTCCCTCTATCAGAACAGTAATACGTGGGCTAGTTTTCTTCCTCTAAAAAGATTTGAAAGCATGAGCTGTAATAGGTATTAACAATATTTCGATATAATTCTACTGAAGACAGGCTTTGACTGGGATGTAAACAGTCCCAGTCTGCCAAAGAGAAGTGGCTGATCTTACCTCTGTTTAATAAGAGCTGCCTAAATTCTGCTTCTGCTAAGCTTGGAAGTGTATTTATATGTCCGTGAAAACAACCTCAGAGAATCCCACACCGGATTTTCACTGCACAGCCAGAATGTTCCGTGCTAACTCACGAGGAGTTTGGCAGCAAATACGTCACCTTAGAGCAGCCTTAGCAAAGGACCACAGGAGCGACCGTGTCAGTAGCTGACAATTGCACTAATGTTGTCTACAGGAAGGCTCAACCATTTGAATTAAAATCACTGCTTGACTTCCCAGGAGAGGTGATGCACAACCGCCGTGCATCCGCACAAGACAAAACAGGTTACAAATTGTGCAGCTTTATATTGCAATGATAAATGCTTTAGTCATCCTATACAGGTATTTCTGTGATTTCTTTTGGCAAGTGTTGCCATCATTTCAGAAAACCGAATAGAGCAGGAGACCCACTAATAGGAGCAGGCAAGACTCAACTGCCCAACACTGAAACAAATGCTCAACATAAAATGAACAGCTACTCTATCCAGACACACACAGTCCTGGATTAGGAGCAACGACTCTGGTCTGCACTTGCATGTGACCACTTTGATATTCTACTGGCTTAACAGACACAGTTCCACAGAAGGTAATAAGGATTTGTGTTTTGCCTTTATTTCCTTTGGATACATAAGTATCCTGGAAAGAAAAAGAATTTAAATTAAAAACCAAAACAACAAAAAACCTCCCACCACTCAACAACAAAACAACCTACACACTCTATAAGTCAGACTCAGACCATTAAGCAATAACTTGGGGGATATGTGATTAAAGTCAAATCACTACCAGGTATATGCACATTTTATGCAGAAAAAATAACATATATATATATATATATATATATATATCTCTCCAAAAAAGCCCCCAATCCCCACACTTCATTAAACCCTTAAACAACTAAAAATGTACAAAGTATTAAACACTAAAATCACTGACTGCACAGTGATTTCTTAATTTTAGTTCTTTCATTTTTCATTTACCATTTTCTTGAAAATTTCCTTGTTAAAAAGCAAACTATTAAAATGCTCCTCAAAGAGTCTCTTGAACCTCTAAAAGCATCTCAAACAAACTCTATACAGCTTATGCCTTTGCCTGATACATTTGAACTACAAAATATGTTCTATATACATTCCTACAGTGTATGCATTTTGTATTTAAAAATCCAATGGCCTGTATGAACTCAGCATCAGACCTTCAACAAAAATCACAGCTTACTGCAATGGCATGAAAAAAAATCACAACAGCTAATCAATCACCTTGAAGTACGCTAAAAACGTAAGTGCACTACAATAACCACATTTTGATTAAATATCTGCTTGGACATGCAAAGTGTAACATACTAATGCCGATTTACTGACATATATTTTTAAATTAAGCTATGTTTAATTGTCAGCTTCAGAAAAATGATGAAATTAAATTGCAAAGTATTTATTTTGGTAAAATTTGAGACAAAATTCAGTGAGATAATTATTTTTCCATTTCAAGAAAATTTCAATACATACTCAGTTAACAAAGTAGCTGGAGTTGAGAAACTGAAAGTTCTTGGTGACAGTTCTGTTACTTCACTATACTCGTTTGCTAATTTAAGAAAGCAAGAGCAAAATATCATGTGATTTCATAAACACTATCTCACATCCAGTAATGGATACCAAATTCAATACGTGATAATCTTCCATTCTAATCTCGTTCTTTTCTAAATTACGTTGTACTACTTGCATCACAGTATCTTTACAGGATGTAAAAGCTGCGAGTTGGTTATACAATGGTGCCACATTAGTGCATTACCTAGATCTTCCTATTACAATCCCTCATCGGGCCAAAAAACATGACAATGTAATTTGTTAAAGAGACAGAATGGATTCTCACTAGTCTCAAACCAACATAGCTAACTACTGTCACACCATTATCTTTGCTCCTCCTGCACCTATTACCAAAAAAATTCCTCTTTTATATACATATACCTAAACTTCAGCATCAGGAAATAAACCTGGTTTTGTTGAAAATAATTCAGGCACGTTTCTGAAGACATATTTCCAATAATACCCATCATACTGCAAGAATATAATCTTTCCCAAATCCCAACAGTATCCCAGATTGTTCAGCTGATTAAGAAAATTACTTTTTAAAGTTAAGAATCCAAAGGCTTCTTTAAAGGTACCTTATTGTACTGTTTACAAGAATGCTGTTTATCCTGTAGAAGACTCCTGCCTAGAATTTACATCTATAATTCTGTCCTAATATGCAAGCTCATTCCAGCTGGAAAGCGTACTAACTACTCAGATTAAACACACATCCAAAGTGCCCTGTAATCTAGACTGGTCTGAAGAGCCTTCTCTTAGGGGAGAACACCACCAACCAGCATGAGAAAAAATTCATTTATCAGTCTGTATTTTATTGGGAATTTCCACCTTACGAAAACGATTTGCTCAATGTATACTTTATTTTCATATACAACCAAGCAGAGTTCCTAGACTGTAACATTCAGAATAGTGTATCGTCATTACTTAAAAATTAACAGAAAAGATTCAAGTTTGGACTGCTCTTCCACCATGACTTTAGTTTTACAATCATGTAGCCATCTGCAATATTCACAACTGTTTCCTAAGATACCTTCCTGATGACAGAACAGCACCCATATTATAAGCAAGTGTTATTCCAAGACTGCAATTTGGCATTTGAGAAGTGACGAAGGCCAGCACAACAAGAGCTCAAAGATACACACACATACAGACATTCTCCAAGGAAAGAAGTCTCCCTCCCAATTAACAAGCCCAGAGCAAAAGCATTTCCATACACATTTTGACATTTCAACTGCTTTATTTTAAAGCTTCAGAGTACTCAAAGACATAAAAGAAGATCCACACTCAGGGTTTTGCTTTCACTAAGAGCTGTTGGTAGATATTAACAGCAGTAAGGAGAGTATTGCCTGCTCAAGTTCATCAGTTAATAACTAACAGATTTTATGTAGAATCCAGAGGTCTAAGCAGCTAATTAAAGTGTAAATGGACAGTTTCATATACTTATAATTGGAGTCAGGCAAAAGAGCTTTGGAAGATCAGCAATAAAATACACTACTACTTAGATTTAAACCATCAGCTACCCTAGTAAGAAGAGCCAGCACTTTGGGGCTTTCACACAACCTCGTTTGATAGAAGCAAAGCTTTACAGCCCCAACTTGGGGAAAGTCCTCAGAAAGCATTCAAACTTTTGGACAACTTTATCAGACTGGCTTTTGCTTTCAGACTCAAAACTACGCTTACTTTATTACAGCCACAAAGAACAGATTCCAATTTTGAAACACGCACGGGTCTGCTTGCTGGGGCAGACATGTACTCTTACCCCACTCCGCCTTAGCCAAGTTGGTATAACTAACAAAATGGACAAAAAAATGGGCTACAAGTAAAATTGACAAATATGCCTCTAAAACAGCAGACAATTATTTAAGCTAAAGCCAAATCCCCACCCCCCCAAGTTATTTATCCAGGTTGCAAACAGTTTAGTGTCTTTTTGCAAACCACGTTTTCCCCCTCAAATTTTAAATTTCACAACATTTCAGTATAATATTTTCTCTTGGTTAGATTTAGGTGACTTGAAAAGATTAAGGACAAAACTATTGTAAATCGTATCAATCACCAGTTGGGCGCCTGTATTACTGTTACAGAAGATCACTTTATGGGAAAATCTGAAAAAATCTTTTGCATTGATTTTAGAAAAGCACTTCACACACACAGCATAGTGAAGAGTAAGGCAGAATAAACAATGGGTTTATGTCCAGAAGCATAAATGGAGATAGCTAAAGTCAAACAACACAAAAGGAGACTTCAAGCTCTGAAAGAATATCCATCTGAAATTGTCAGTCATCTTGTTTATAATCACGTTTAAGTGCATTTCAGGCAAGGCCATCACTAGTTAAGTCTATTGGATTGCTTAAAAAAATAATTAAAAAACCAACAACCAACCCAAAGTTGCAATTAGTGTTTGCTCCACTACTGTGCTAGGATATGTTAGTCTGCAAGAAATGCAGGCTTGCTTCTGCTGGCTGTGATGCACTGACTGCACTCACCACAATGACTCTAGAGACCATTTATAGCGACATGGACCGACAAAATAACATTACAGGCTGAGGTCTGGTATCAGGTCAAATGACACACCAAACCGTGAACTTTTCCACCATTTCCAGCACAGAATACAGACCTCAGATGTTCCTCCTAACTGTGCTAGAAGACCTATAAAGCTTTATTATGAAACTTCTATTAGGGAAGGTAGTCTTTTTCCAACCTCTGTATGAATGGGGAAAAAAAATATACTCTAATTCATGTGGTATTTTCTGATCAGCACTCCACATCTGCTTCGCTGCACACAAAGCCAGACCCTTAAAATACTGGGTGTATGGAAACCTATGTTTTATTTAACTATCACCTTACCAATAGTTTCTTTCCCTTGGTAACATGAACATTTTCTCTCCCATTTTTTGAGGTTTCAGTTACAGAATTAGTTTGTAATACTTTGTCCTTTATGAAATTACAGAAGGTTTAAGTGAAAATATAAAGTTGATATTAAAGTGGTAATTTAATAGCGGGCATTCAGTGCCTGAAGCATGTTGCCCATCTCTGATAAACAGGGAGATTCGCATCAATAATTCTGTGAATGCTGCCATGCGTATGGCATAAACACACCATATATGGCGTAAGCATAAGTTGCTGCAGTTTATCAGATGACATTCACCACTGCTGGAGAGACAAAGGTGTTCAGTTATTAGGCTGTAACTGGATTTGTGGCGCTCTGCCCTATGCTGCCATTGAAACTGCTGCCAGAAAAGCCTCAGTAACAGTATCACTGAATGAAATGTTTGCTTGTCCAGCCTAATCCAAATGGCTGCACGTTTGGCTTCACATCGTGTCACAGACCTTGATAAGCAACAACCGGGAAAGCCCACAACTACTTGAAGCACTTCCATCAGATCTTAAAAGGAATAAGGACGTCTCAGAACACAAAGACAAAGGAAAAGACAGTTCTTGCTGGCGGGGGGGGGTGGGGAAATTACCGGCCTTGGTTTGTCAAGGACAAGGGCACATCCTGTGCCAGCAGCGCTGCCCTGCAGCCATTCTGCTCCAGTTACTGGAGAACATGGGCTTACGTAAGCCTGGACTAAATACAGAGAGGAAGCTTTTTACAGTTTGAACCTGAAAGACATTTTTGTAGTATTATGCAAACACGGGTAAAATATGCAGATCAGGAGTGAAAGCTGTAGAAAAGGAAAAGAAACATCTCATGTAAGAGCGCACCAGAACAGCTGCAGAGAACAGAGGTAACATCTCACTCTCGGAAGAAAAGCAAACGTCATAAGCCATTAACACACCAGACAAATCTTTTTTTTCTGAGCTGTAATTTGTGCTGGAACTAGCACCAAAAATACTACCAAATATCAGTGATGGCAACACTTACCTTACACCTATAAGTATTGCTATCAGCATTGAACAAATAGGATCTGCTATCATTAGACCATAGTTCTGCATCAATAGAGCAGATATGATTACACCGATACTTCCAAGCGTGTCCGCAACAATGTGCAGAAATACACCTGTAAGAGATTAATCGACATGATTACAACTTGGTATTCTCAAAGCTAACGGAGTATTTCAAAGACAGTTTATGGAGAAGAGTTGCAAGACCTAGATAACATGACTTATGCTTGTTAAATTTGTGGTTAATTTTTGGTCAAACATACAGAAAGTGATCACAAGATTTCAATGTATTTGTAGAATACAAAGCATTTGAAGAATTTACATTATTTTCTGCACTTAGCAGTAAGGGGTATTTCATGGCATGGCAGTGATTAAGAGATGTTGCTAATTCTTTTTTCATTCAATACTCATCCATATTACAGTGAAGAAACTCATGTTCCCTGATGCCTAGAGACAACAGCAAGTACTGTGCAAAATGGAAAGACTTAACAGGAACAGTTCTGTAAAACTCTGAAAGATGCCAATGTTTTATCTACAACATCTTGTAGAAGTTATTTGGCAAAGAAATATGAAAGAAAATTATTTTGAGAATTAAACAATACTGCAGACATGAACAACTTCACTCTTATTTCAAAGAATAACAGTCTACCTTAATAGATAAAGAAACAAGCACTTTGCAGCTGGCTAAAATTTAGCTTTTGGAGCTCTCTGCTGGCAATGACAGGAATAGTCATTCAGAAACAGTTTTCTGAATACAATCTCCAGATTCAGGTAATCCCTTCTCACAAAAAACAACACGCAACTAGAAATCAGCTCTTTAGTGATTTTTCCAAGTCTACATTTGTACTGGGTCTGGCTGGGATGGATTTAATTTTCTTCACAGCAGCCTGCATGATGCCGTGGTGGAGACTTGTGACTAGAACCGCGGTTTAGCTCTTGCCAAGCAGCGCTTGCACAGCACCAAGGCCGCCTGTTTCCCACTGGGCCCCCACAGCAGGCAGGCTGGGGTGAGCAAGATTCTGGGGGGGCCCATGGCCAGGACAGCTGACCCCAACTGGCCACAGGGGTATTCGCCACCACGTAGCATCACCCTCAGCAACAAAACCGGGGTGTTGTCTGTTCAAAATAGCTGTTGCTCAGAGACTTCCTGGTGGAAGGTGATGGGTGATTATCTTTGCACTGCTTGTGGGGTTTGTTTTGCTGGGTTTTGGGTGTTTTAGTTGTTTTTTTCATGGTTGTTTGGTTGGGTTGGTTGGTTTTTGGTTTGGTGTTGGGTTTTTTTGTTGTTTTGTTTAGTTTCTTTCCCCCCCACTCTCCTTCCCCCCTCCCCTTCACTTACTAAACTGTCTTTATCTCAATTAAAGAGTATTTTTTGCTTTTACTCTTCTAATTCTCTTCCCCATCCCACTGCAGCAGTGAACAAGCAGCTGATGGGTGCTTAGTTGCTGGCCAGGAACCAACCCACCACAGCATTGAAAATGAAACTATATAAAATTGAGTCTTTTAAATACACTTTAATTACAATGTGCCTCTCATGAAAAGACTTTGAAATGTCTTCTACCAAAGTACTGAATATACATAACACAGTATACTTTAGATTCTCAGAGTCAAAAATGTTCCTTTTCCAGGACCATAAACAAGACAGAACATCATCCAATAAGAGAACACAGTATGTACATTTTGGTATGCCAAATAATTACTACCTCTTACCTTACCTAATTTTCTCCCTCTAACTTTTGAGCATTAAAAAAAAAATAAAAATAACCAGAGCTCAAAAGTTATTAATAAATTATCAATAATTTATTTACACTAATGCTCAGGAGATCATGGACTCCAACAGTCCTTCAAGCAATTTAGAGTGAATTACCATCTGGTCTAAACCAACTGTAATAGCTTGATGAAATGCAAGTTTTAAGCTCGGGTACTCTTTCGGCTCCTTTGGTTTCTGCTTTTAACTACTCTTTCCTAGATTATTATTATTTAACTTTTCAACATCAGTAATAGAAGCTGAATCCCAGCTCCTGGGATCTCTCTTTAAAATTGTGTTGACACTGCACCACATTTACACTTGAGGGAACACAGCTCAGCACCTGGCCATGCCCAGAGTCCAGCCCTGCTCTGTTTACAGCTGGAAAGGGACTTCATAAAATATCTCCTCTAAGATGAAATGTAGCATTTACCTAGACACATCTTCCAAAACAGATGTGTGACAAACATGTCACAAGCATGAAAAAACTAATACCGCTATAGTTGTTCTCATCATACCTTGTAAAATTTGTTTGCTGGATCCAGCCATCCCTTCCAGCGAATGGTCATCTGTGAAGACAATCATTGGCACGTTAACCTACACAAAGGCTCTCCCTAGTGGTATATTCTGTTATAGTCTTCCTTGCTGAAATTTCTTGAACAAACAAGCTGCTGGCAGTGACCAGCTTTTACCCTAGCTATTGTTTTATAAAGCACCAATTAAGTCTTAAAACACATTTTTAAAAATAAAATACCACTTTACTCAACAGATTTTATCTATGTACACAAAACGATCAACATTTGTTTTTTTAATGAAAACAAACTGAGAAATAAGGCCTTTCTAGTATTTAGCAAAATAAGGCACTCACGAATACAAGGCACACACACAAATGAGTAAGGTCAAATAAATTTACTAATCAGAAATATTTCACTTGAGCAAGCATTTATACCTAACGTAAAACAAGGATAAGACTTGGAGAAGGAAGAACTAAATCAAAAAGTCCTCTCGTCCAAGCAAATTAATGCCTCTATGGAACATATCAGAAAAATATTTCAAGAAAAATTTGTTAAAGGATAACAAATTACGTCTAATAAAGATATATAATAATGTATGCAAAAGTAGATTTGAATACCAAATTGCACAAAACAGATAGTTGTATTCCCTGTTCCACTGGGGTGGGGGGCACAGACAGAGCAAAGAAGAGGCAGGAGGGGGGAGCTCTTGCTTTCCAACCAAATTCCAGGACAACACTTGGAAAACAAGCACCAATTTTCTACTAAAAATATCAAGGAAGGGACAAGTAAATATGATTAATAGTCTTTGTCACCTCCTGTCTGCAAGCTACCACACTATTCTCCGCCCTGAACACGCACATTTTCAGCCACATCAGATTCTAGTTTATGGTTTAGGCTGAAAGGACTGAAAATCCTGCATTATAGTAAGGCTTTCATTTGTGTTGGTTCAAACAGGTAGCAACCAGTCTTTTCTCCCACAGTGAAGGCTGCTGATCACATTCTGCACAGATGTCTCCCCATAGATAGCTTGCCTTTGTAGAAGACAAGCATAGCTAAGATACCATGTACCTTTTCCGTAACCAGCTTTAAAACAGATTACAACTACTCAAAATCAGAAAAATCTCATATTTGAGATCCCAAACCAAGTACGACATAACAGTCCCTAAGTACCCGAAGTAAAATTGCCTGTTCACCGTTCTAATTATCTTGATCTGTAAAATTGTTCAAATGGAGAACACCAGCAAAGCAGGTTAACTTTGTCTATTGATTTTAATAAAAAATTGAAAAGAGAGTACTTGATAACTGACTTCATTATACTGCTGTAGCATACATCTGCTTTGCCAACACATTACGGTGAACATTCAAAAAACACAAGTAAAGCAAAATCTTTCAAAACTAACACTGAACTTCCTGCAAGCAAAAAATCATTTACCAAAATGAGTCACAAAACATGGCGGTGGCACAGCACACCACACATTCAGTGAAACTATTTCCATGTATGCTCTCAATGAGCTGCCAGCACCCTCTTGTTTTTTTCCAGTAAATCATTATTGGCAAATTTTAATTGAGTCACAATGGTATGTGACATTAGCTAAGTACTTACCATGACAATAACTCTGACCGTGAGAGTGTCCATGGCCGTGATCATGAGTGTGTCCATGGCCATGTTTATGTTCATGGCTGTGACCATGACCTCCGTGACTATGTCCATGGCTGAGGCCACCATTAAATAGAGAATGGCTGTGTTCATGCCCTATAAACAAATATCATTGTCAGAATATAAATTTAAGTGTTGAATAAAAGTGTGCTTACATTTGTTTCTAAGCTACTTGAAACTTATTCATCTTTCACGTCATCTTATAGTATGGCTCTAAATAAGTTAAGAAAATTAACACAAGCTGCTTGTCTTCTAAATCCGTGCTGTACAGCTGTATAATATATCTGATTTGAGAAGTCAAGTGCTTTTATACATTCCCACTTCTGAGAAAAGTTGTGCTACACTTTTAGTACAATTTGAAAAAGGTACACATAATTTGATACAAGCACATTAAAAATAGCTGTTTTAAGAAACCAGAAATCAGCTATCATTCATATATTAAAAATTCAAGCTTAAATTGCTGCTTAAAGACCAAAGTATTTTGTTCCACGAGTCTATATCAGTTTAATACGTTAACCTGAAAGTGACAGCATTTAGCTTTGCAGTAAAAAGCTTACCATATGTATTTAGACAAATTCTACATTTAAATTCCAAAGACACTAAGATGAGAAGCATCTGAAGCTGAATCATCCCATACTTAAAATGTGGTTCAGCCACTGTTTTGTAACTTTTCCAACCAAGAAAGACCTTGCTTAACTACAGCTTAATTTTTTCCAGACGACACTTTGCAAAATCTCTTCCAGTAAGGTGCACAAGAGTGCATGTTCTGGAGTTCTAGGTCTTCCAGTTAATGGATATTAACATGACAAGTACGGTAGTGACAAATCAGGGCTGGTGATAAAACATAAAAGTCAATATTGCAAAAGATCACATACGCATTTGGCTAGGATTGCCACTAAAAAGACATTTAAACTTAATACTGGGGTTCTCACTGGAGGATTATAAGGTCCTGCAACACAAGTTGCCAAGAAAAAAGCACAGTACTGAAAATTCTAGACATCCTACCAGAGCCATGTGAATGTCCATGACCTCCATGTTGAAAAACAAATATCCCTATAAGATTGACAATAAATCCTAGTATAGAAACAGGAAGGAGTCTCTCATGATGCACGTCAGGAGGTTCAAGCGCTCTCTAAAAAAAAAACACAAACACCACAAAACAAAACAACAAAGCAGGAAACAAACAGAGTTTTACAATCTCTACTAAAAGGCACAGAAAAAAACCAACTTAAACACAGAAGCATTCTCATACATGGAGGCATATATAAAGACATAATTAGAAATTACTCGGGACTTTCAGTTTTTGGGATGGTACACAGACTAATTCTTACTGCCTGAAGTCAAAGCTCTGCTATGAAAGCTATGAAAATATAGTAGAGTGTTCTGATATCTAGCTAACTTTTACTGTAGGACTTCATTACGCTGCAGGATGTGGCTTAACACCATATGAAAACATTCAAGTTTGTTGTAGTACATGGATTGCCCAAGTCATCCAAACAATGCCCAAGAGCCTAAAATGTCACTTCTTCCTTTCTCCTTAGAAGTGTGAGAGGATGAGGGCAATGAAATGAAGACTGAGAACAAATAGTGGCATTTTTAGAAATTACTAAAATCTAGATTGATTTTTTTAAAAATTCTTTTTACCCTGTTTTCTTTGGAAGGTTTTTTTTCAAAGAGACAGGCCTAACACAATTTGCATCTGAAGCTAAGTGTTGAAAGGGAAAGAAACATTCACCATCTGCCCACGGGGCTGAAAGGTATAGGCAACAGTGAGACAAGGAAACTTAGATCAGATGTAAAATTTTGGATTGACAGTGCAAAGCGGATACTTAGCATGGGAGCTCAGACCAGGGAAAAGAATGATGTTTCAACACTACCTTTGACCCTTCCAGTAGCAGTTTTTCATTTTTCTACTAAGTTTTGTTGCTGTTTCTAGCTTTGGAGTGGTTTTCCCAAGCTTTTAGGCACTTTTAGCCCAGTTTGTATTGATTTTTAATTATTTACAGGCTTATTCATGTAGACGATCTGTTCCTGAAAGCTCTTCCTAGTTCTCTAATAACTAAAATAAGCCCACTAGAATGTGTTTGGAACTACAAGTCTAAACAAACCTATAGTACCTCTCCCATTAAAAAGTAAAAGCATTAATACGAGCTGATGAGAATCAGTTATCAATTCTTAATTCTACCTCACTTCGGTACAGACACCCTCGATGTCTAAATTTTAATCTTGAAATGATCACCTGAACCAAATCAAGAAAAGTGCCCTTCTAGATATGAAAGCTATTACTACTTGGCATTTATATCAGACTTCAAGATTGGAAGATAATGCTCTTTTTTAAATGACTTAGTCAAACTTCTTTGCAGAATGTATTTCCATTTCTTATGGCTAACTTCTCTCCACTGAATGACTAGTTTTGGCCTTATTTGTCCTTTAACAATGTGAAGATCTTTCTATGACACACTTAGGTGGCAGAAAAAGGATAGGGTAAACCTCATAGAATCTTTACACACAACTAAAATACACTATTTAAGAAGCTAGCACAGCTACACTGAAAAAGCTGGGCTTCTGTGCCACAAAGTAGCAACTTCAGATGGTCCTATTCTCTGTTCACATCACAGATTTTTAAACAATTGTGAACATAATCAATTTCAATAATTCTATCCCCATTAAATATGCTTTACAAATGGAAATGTGACAAGGATACAGCAATATCACATCATACCTCAACACCTTCAGAAAAAATGAAGAATGCTGTAAAGATGAGGAATAAACCATTTACAAAACCAGCAAGTACTTCTGCTCGAACATACCTGCAAGAAACAAAAAGCAATAGCATATATTACCACCTCCATTTAAATGCTGAAAGCTAAAAGTCAAACTTAGAAACTGGAGTACCATCTTCTACATTTCAAGCAGTTGTATCACACATGGATTTGCTAAATGTAAGATTTCAGTATATAAACTAGAGAAAAGTATATAAAATTAACTATGTTGTATTTTGACAGAAATTACCTGATCTAGATTAGCCATTAAGGGATCTACATGGAAGAAAACTTTCAATACATCAAAATCTTCCCATTTAAGATCACCTCTATTGAAAGTTATGGTATAAATGTATATTTGGAAGACACAGAGTAAGATAAACATGTAAGATGTCATCAAATTATGCTAATGTAAAGTTCTGTGTAATATAAAATAGCCATACATTAATTTGCTCCCCCGCTAGTAGGGGGATTTTTAATAAAAGTAGAAATTAGTATTTCAGCTACTAAATTCTGGCAATAAAAACCAGTCAGGTTAGAACAACATATAATTCCAACGTAGCAAACATCAGACTTAATAAATTGTGTCTGTTCTCTAATAAATGAAACACCAGCTGTTTAAATGCATAGTTGTAATTAATACAGAAACTGCTTTCATTGCAATTAGTTCACGGTACAACCAATTCTTCCTAAATTGATTTCTAGGCACACTGGAGCTTCCATCTTAATTAAACAGTGCTTTAAGTTTCAGACTACATGATCCATGCTTAGGCAAGACAGCTGAAAGTAAATGCTGACATTCAGGCCAGTAATGCTACAGGGAACACAAGAACCCTTGTAACACCTCATTTGCTGTTAATTAATCAGTATCACCAATTAATAATACTGCATCACCAGTATTGTTTCAGAGGGCACAGCTGCCGTATGCAATACAACCAAGTCCCTGCCGCAGCTCCAGCTGTGAAGGGCAGCACAGGGTGACCAAGCTCAGCCCTGAGGATCCGGGTTCAAGGCGGCCACAGCTGCTGCAGCTGCTGGTTCTGGAAGTGGGGCTCACATCTCAGGTGCAGCACCACAGAATCTTGGCTCCTTCCAGTTGGAACTTTCTGTTCCAAAGGTGGCACAGGGCACCAGCAACCTGAGATTGCCTGTGTGGCACCTTGCTGAGCTGCAGGGACAAGCCCACGAGCAGCTGCTCTTACTGCACTGGTGCCACAACCACAGGGGAATGCAGCTCTCTGGTGTGTGACGTGGTTCCACTAGTACAATCACAGAGATCTCAGAAGAAATAAACCTACTCCCCAATGGCAATGTCTTCACATTTTTACTATTTCTAGGGGGATATTAACTTTAAAGTTAAAATAACTCAACTTAAAACACCCCCCCCATACACTTTCAATATAGCTTTTTCCATGTTCTGCAAAAAGAGGTTTTGTTCGTGCAGTGAAAAATTAGCACCTAGACATTTACTAAAATACATTAAGGTAACAACTTGAAGTTTCTTACCCATATGAGAAAGCATCGTTTGACCTCCATTTTGAAATAACGGAAGCTGCTAATCCAGCCAATAGAGCAGTACAGTCGAAAAACATATGAAAGGAATCTGATATTAGACCTAAGCTGGAAAAGAACAAGAAAAAAAAGTTATGTTCCATATGCTGTATGTTCAGTACAAAAAAAAAGCAGCATTTAATCTTTTACACACTAGCAGAACACACCGTGTGTCTAAAGCTTCAGGGGTGGTTTTGCTAGCACAGAGGAGAAACTCTGATACAAATGGATGACAAAACAAATATTATGAGAAAACTGCTTTTGTCAGCTGAGGGAAGGCGCTTTGGAAGAGCCCTTGGCAAAAAATCCTCCCAGCATATGATTTCGGTGGTAGCAGGAGGTGGTTTCCACTGACACAGACCAAATCCCCAGGGGTAGATACGCCCACAGACATATCTCTCACCAACATAATTCTATTGGCAGGTATTCGTTCCTATATTTTGATTTATAGTTTGGCCATATGAGCAACTTTGGCTAGAAAAACATATACATGAGTCACATTTAAATGCTGACCCCACAAAAGTCATAAAAGTAGTATTCCACATCTAGTTAAAAAGAAAATTTGGTTTAAAGATACTGCTTTTGGGTATCTATAATACACAGTGTATATATAGGTTAACTATTGCAATAAAACAAATTATTCTGTTGAAAACTACCAATACCACCAGAGTGATGGCACTAAGCATTTACAAAAGCAATATTTTCAAATCCATTTTCAAACTTGATATTTGGGAAGAGTTTTGACATATAAAAAATTGGTCGAAAACTCATGTCTGTAGGAAAGAAAAAAAAAAAAAAAGAGGTGAATCAATGAAATAAAGTTTCCTAAAATGTTGACAAACATATGCCTGTGACAAAGTATTTTAGGCCTGTAAACACTGTAGTCTTCCACTTAAAATTTTAGTTCATTATGTCAAAAATTCCAAGACTGCAAAGTCTACCTCACTATTAATGTTATCCTCTCAAGTATCTTATTTCAGAGCTAACACATCATCAGATAAGAGTCTGTCTTTAACATTCATTCACACTGCAGCAACTTGACACTTTCTATGAGTAGGGCAGGCTGAAAAAATGGAGTTTCAGTACACAGGGAATTTTAAGATCATATTCTCTTTTGCCTGAAATAAAAGCAGACCAGCAAGCCATATACTCCTTAAGTGCTTTTGACTACCACATACATTTTTTAAATAAACATCTTATGTTTACATGTGGTTTTTACCTGAGCAGAGAAGCAATCTTTGTCTTACCAGCTGGAAGGAATTGACTAGAACACACACACTCCCCTTCCATCTGGAAGCTGAAGGAAGCAGAGGCTGAAAAGACCACTTCCTAAATGGTTTATTTCAATGACCAATGCACACCTACAATCTCGATTGCCTAACACAGGATAAGTTTAGCATGCTGTTTTACCCTATGAAGTTCAAAGAACTCAACCTAGTTCATGAGTTACCCAGTCAGCAGAACTCACGAGTTTGTAGGCTGTATGTAAATTGGATTTAACACCACACACAATGGTGGCCAAATTTTACTAAACTACTAATCATAGACAGGTTCTGTAAGTCTGTAAGGAGGTATGTGCATCAAAACACAAAAATTGCTTCATATTGGATAAGACATTCGATACAGGGGTACTGATATCGTTCCAGAAGTTCCATTTTCCCAGTCCTTTGGTTTTCTAAGAACAATTACATATACAATTCAGTTATTGCAAACCTAAAAACAACAGGTTACGTAGTAACAAGTTCTGGAGGACAGCCATATGTTCACATTGAAGTCAAATACAAAGTTTCATTAGCCAAAGTTTGACCTACTTCACATTAAGAAACAAAACCATTTCAGCCTGACTGCAATAAATTTCAAGATTAATCTGAAGCGTTTCAGACAAAACACTCAACTGTGGAAGAGGTGGGTTTGGAGGAGAGAGAACAGAAACCTTGCTGTCTCTATTTATTTACATATATACTCTATGTACACATACAGAGATATATAAACATACAACTATAACACACTTTTAAGGCAGAGGATGATGTAACGATAAATTGTCCTTAGGTGCTGCAGCCACCCAAGTGGGAAACATAGGAAGTAATTCTGAACAAACCTTAAAGGAAGACCAAAGACTTTAGCTGGACGCCTATGAAGCAGTAGAATGGAACCCCTATCAAATTCTTGAAAGGTGAGAGCTTCATTTGACCTCCATTTCATTTTCCCCCTCCCCAAAACCAGGTGACATCCCTAAGAAAACAGCTCATTTTAGGTTTGGTTCTGAGCAGTAAGGAAGATCAGTGGGGAAACAAAAACAAACAAAAAACCCACACAACCCAAACACATCAAACATTCAGTTAGAATTCGGGTGACAATAACAGTAAGTTTGCAGTGATTTAACACCACACACAATGGTGGCCAAATTTTACTAAACTACTAATCATAAACAGGTTCTGTAAGTCAGTAAGGAAGTATGTGCATCAAAACACAAAAATTGCTTCATATTTGATAAGACATTCGATACAGAGGTATTGCTTTTGAAATTGAAGGAATAAGTATGGTTAAATAGAGATAGCTAGTGGTTTCTGAGAGATTTTTTTTGTACAAAGTCTCCTGGGAAAGACTATAAGGACTGTTACCGAAACAAAATCCCACACTAGCTCTAGAACCAGAAATCAAACAGCAAGTTATCACAGTACTGTGCTCACACCTGCAAATCTTCCAGAGGTGACACTTACCATAAGTGCAACAACAAGACTGCTGTGCTGCCATCTCCAAGCAGCCAGAGGCATGTGGATTTATCAACAGGGGTCAGTCCAGACTGTGTCTACAAGGCAAGTCACCCATGGCATGAACACGCTCTGTGTTACACCTACGGCTGTGAGAGATTCGACTGCACAAACCATAGGAAGTCCAGTAAGAAGCCAATCTGATTTTACATGAGGCTTTTTAAAAATGACCTGTAAATTAAAGGGACCTTGAAAAACAGGTGCAAAGTGACTCGTGAAGTAAACAACTGATCCCTTCAACCATTTGCAACATGGGGCATATGCAAGAACTTCCATCAGAACTGGAACACATGATCCAGAGTATAATCCAGTAGAAACCCTGTACTCAACCACATTGTGTCTGAATGAGGATGCTTTAGTGAGGACTTAATAACACAATTTTAACACTGAATTACATAAGTATGCATGTAATAGTGTTTTAAAACAGAACAGCCCAAATAGTAGATTTCAACTTCAAAGAAGCTCTCAGGTAGCAAAATACCACATGCGGTTCTGTTGTCCATGCTTCAAGAACATCAATAAAGCAGAGTATTTGTAAGAGGATCATAAAGATGACAAAACACTTATGTGAGTTCAGGAAATAAATTACTTGGCAAACATAAGCTAAGGAGAAAGTAAGAAGTAAGCATTAAAAAATCAAAATTATTAGAACTGAAGACTTTTAGAGCTTGCTGACAAAAATTTGGGGGGCTGAAATCATTAGATTTGATTTTGAAATAAGCATCAGGCACTGGCCATACCCAAGACAGGCCACAGTGAAATAAAGAAGAGCTCCAAGAAGATACACAAAATCCCCTTTACAAATGTTCTATTTCCAGATCTCACAGATGGAGAGCAAAGGAACAGTGTTTTTTGAACTCAATAAATAATTTTCCCTATAGGGCTCCTTGTTTGCTTGTCACGTGTTTGTTGTTCCAAGGCATGAACCATCTGCTTTCACTGAAGGCATTCCTCACCTCTCTGCTACTCCTCTCTACTAAGAGATGCTTGCTAAGATACTGTTCTATTCCAGCCCAAAATCCAGACTTAACATAAAGATACCTGAACGTAGTGGTATAACAAGAGGTCCAACTGATGACTATTGAGCAAATCCCAATTCTTAATATCTATAATGAACAAAAATAAGTAAGAGTCTTCTCAATTCCAGTAAGCCAAATTCTTCAGTGATGAATTTCTAGAAAGTGTCTCAGTTTCTCTGCTTAACCTTCTCCTATACTGAATGTTTTCTGGCATAGATTTCATTTCTGGTCACGCCATCAAAAAGTTATTACGCTTATAAGAAAGACATGAGAACAAACTCTCACAAACATTTAGTTCTTTATATATGAACCATTAAGAAAAATATTTATGTCTTCTGAGCTCTTAAAAAAAATCTGTTCTTGACCAGACTACACCTACAATAATCCTCAGACAACTGCACAGTGACTCAACATCACAGTCAAAACCAAGCACATCCAAGATGGTCTGCACGTTGTCAAGACAGCACTGAGTTCTCACTAGTGCTACAGTAGCAATTACTGCAACCAAGGTTAAGGATTTTATAGTATGATTTGAGATTCAGAGAAACATGACAAATAGTAGGATACAACTATCTCCAAATCTGCATTGCTGCATTCACTCAAGGCTCTTAGATTAAGAGCACTAGTAATCCCTGTCCATACTGCGGCTTCTGATAAAGACAACTAAGTTCCATGTGGAAGGAGACACTGTTGGGCTTAAATGACATTTCCATGTTTGTCCACTTCAAACTGAAGTACCAACTTATAGACTGAAATACCACCATAAAACAACTCTGTCAAGAATGAAGTATGATGGAGACACTACTACCATTGTCTGTTCTCTACCTGTACACTGTACAGAGTACTAAAGTTATTTTGAATTTCTGCTTATATTTTACTACAGATTTTTCAGTAGCAATTTAGTCAAGTCCCTACTGTTTTTTCCCCCTTTGTGGATTTACGTGCTACATAAAGCATCACTTAGTTATACCATGATGTGTTAATTCCTGCTTCTCACTGCGAGACAAGGATGTTTGCTGTAGCGCTGGTTTTTGCCACAGAGCTATCAACTTACAAATGAAACCACATCCCCAGACAAAGGATCCTGTAGGAAGCAGCAGGCACGAAACGGTTACAAGCCCTGGGTCCTGTACCTTATGCCAAGGCCAGGCTTCCTCCTCAGCAAAACGCCTGGCAGCGCGGCCAGCAAGATGCCAGGTTCTAAAAGCACTCCTCCAGAAAGCGCCGAGTCGCGTCCCCAAGACGGAGCGCACCCCCCGAGACGCTGGGCTCCAGCTGAGGGGCTGTGGGAGCCGGTCGCTCCCCACGGGAGCGCTCCCGGTCGGAGGAAGCTCTCCAGCAGCTCCCAGCGCTCTGCTCTGCCGACCGGCCCCTCCGGACGGCGGGCCCGGAGGCCCGGCCTGCCCACTCGGCCCCGGCCCGCGGCGCCCCAGCCCGGCCCCGCCGAGAGGCAGACGTGGCACTGGCCGCGGCGGGAGGCGCCGCTTCCTGCGCGCTGGGAGCCGCTCCCACCCCGAGCCCCTCGGGCCGGTACCTGTTACTCCAGATGCCGTAGAGCAGCTCCACGAAGGCGAAGGAGAGGTTGAGGCAGAGGAAGAAGAAGAGGTTGCGGGAGGTCTTGTCCGCTAGGATGGACCTGCGCACGGAGCACACAGCGGGTCACTCGCAGCCGGCCCAGCGGGAGGCAGCAGCAGGAGGCCGGAACCGCTGGACCGGCGGCCCAGACGCCCCCACCATCAGCCTTCCCCAGCCCCTCCGCGGGGGCTCGGCCGCGGCCCCGGCCCCCACTGCTCCCGGCCCGTCCCACCCTGGGCTGCTCACCTGAACCAGCCCGACACCTTCCTGAGCAGGTTGAACTTAGGCGGCTTGTACTCATCGTCCTTGATGGAGAGGGGCAACATGTTCCCGGCGCCGAAGCCGCGGCGTGCCCGGCGAGCAGGCGGGGCGGCAGCGCTGCCCCCGGCCGGCCCACACGCCACTCACACTTCCGGCCTACGCCTGCGCGCCGCCGCCGCCGCACATGGCGCTGCGGGGGGCGTGGCGGAGCGGGCGTGCCGCCGCGGCGGCGGGCGCGGAGGGCGGGGCTGCCCGCGGAGGGCGGGGCTGCCGGCGGGCGCCGCCCGGGCCGGGCGCTGTCCGGGCTCCGAGGTGCCGGTCACAGGGCAGAGCGCGCGCTGCCCGTGCTGGCGCGGCCAACAGGAAAACCGAACCAGGCTCCAGAACGGGAATTCTCGCCCGCGCCCCGCTCACCATGCCCGGTGCTCCCGGAACAGCTGCTGCGGCAGCTCTCGGTTCGGGGCTGGGGCGGCGGTCTGGTCCCCCGCGGCCGGGCCCGGGCTGTGGCGTACCGCCGCGCCCTGGGAACCTGTGTGACAGCCAGTGCCGGGCGGCGGGAGGACTCCCTGCCCGCGGCAGCACCCCGAACTACAACCCGCGGCCTGCCGGGAGGAAGCGGAGAGACGCCCCACAGGAAGCGGGATACGGCGGCGCCGCCGTAGCGCTGCGGCGATCCCGCCTGGGCCACCTCTGAGTCACCGGAGCGGCCTGCGCGGGCGGGCCCAGCCGATCTGTGGGGTGCCGGGCCGGCACCTCCTCTGCCGTGCCCTGCCCTGCCCTGCCGCCGTCTCGCTGCTGTTGGCGACGCCTCGGAAGCCCAGCCCAGCTGCGGAGAGCGCCGCACCGGCGGGGAAGCGAGCGGCGGCACTGGCGCCCTCCCGAACGTGAGCGAAACCGCGCGGGAGGGGCGGCCGGGCTGCGCGGGGCGCTCCGGCAGCCGGAGCTGCTGCGGCGCGGCGGCGGGTGATAGCTGTGAAATGCTGTGGGGAGGTGCTGCCCACGGAGAGACGGGAACTCCTTCAAGAGCTCTTTTTCTTGGAAGGAGGATTAAAGTACTGTATTTTGATGAGGGGTTTTTATTTTCGTCAGTTGTATTTTGAAAAGGTCTTCTCTACAGGGGATAGTTTAAGAAGTTTTTAAAGAGGTAAATCGTACAATGCAATTTCATAACTCAGTTGGCAAAACTGATCATCGGTTTCTTACTGGAAGGTGCTATGATGCTAATTCTAAAGATTTTTATATAGATGTTTATTTTAATAAGAGAACAGATAATAATATCCTTACTTACTGTTACAGCCTGTTGAGTAAATACAAGAATCTATGGCAAGCCAGGGAGTCTCATTACCACAGTGAACAACATCTACACTTTCATCTTAACTATGTTTTTAAACTAAGTAATTGTTATGGTAGAATTGGTAAGTATTGTTGTGTCAAGGTTGCAAATGGGGAAAGAGAGTCTAAGGTCCACCTTTTTACTAGCACATATGGCCAATATATGGTATGATTGTTTACACCTATAAAATGAAGCAATCAAAAATTAAGTTCTGAAAA
This sequence comes from Nesoenas mayeri, assembly GCF_963082525.1. Classification (NCBI taxonomy): domain Eukaryota; kingdom Metazoa; phylum Chordata; class Aves; order Columbiformes; family Columbidae; genus Nesoenas; species Nesoenas mayeri. The sequence goes on along the minus strand of NC_137554.1, from coordinate 14,181,166 downwards.
TAGTTTCAATGACCTCTCCAGCCTCACAAAGTCAGTCAGTGGTAAAAATGGAACTTAAATTTGGAAGACCTGTATGTATGGATATATTCAGATATCTGGTATCCATACAAGCTGACAAGTCTGTACTTTTAAGAAGTAAGCTTATAGAACCTAAACAAATTACTCTTACAAAATTTCACGTAGATTTGATTATTAAATACAGCTTCTTGCTCTCTGTATTTTTATAGTACCATTGCTACATAAAAAGTAAAAACTCCCTTTTCTTTGTTCAGCTAGTCTTAGAAGAACAAAAATCCCTCCAACAACCTAGGAGCCTTAACAGACACACATTCTTAAGTTGCAGTCCTACATATTGTGCATCCTTCTTTTTTTGTGCTTATGCTCATATTTGCTTTCCCTTCTGCCAAGCTGCCAAACCAGATGGGAAAAACAAAATGCTGTGTCTTAAACCTCTAACACAACTGGTAAGCTTAGTTGAAAGAGAGTGTGAAGGGTATGAGCCAGAAAAGAGTGTGGTAGCCAAATACATATTTTAGTGGTGCCTGGTGAATAAAGCAACAGAAGTTCTGGAGACCTACTTGTATCTCTGTAGTTGACCCACAGGACGGAACACATAGACATCGCATTGGTACAAAACAATAATTTTCCAAGCAGAGACGTATGCTGTGCTTTTCTTTCTAACCAGCTGGTGTAATAACTTCATTCTGGAGTGTTCATTGAAAGGCAGAGACAGTTATTCAACTGAGCAACAGGAAGAGGGATTGGATAATTACCAAGAATATGTACTTCAATCAAGAATTGAGAGGAATGTTTACTTGTATAAGAATGCTGGGTAGCATGTGGGAATAACTGTTAATCTTCAGTTATAGAGTCCCTTTCATTTCCAACAGATTCAAAGATCACAAACAACTGTCCTGGAAAAACAATCCTACCTGGCAACTATGAGGTAAGTGGAGAGGTTTTTTAGACTAAAATAATTTACATTCATATTTTAAGGATGGTATATGCACTGTGGATAAAAAGTGATCAAAACTTGTGAGGGAAAAACGCACAGATACTCTCTTGTGAGAGATGAGGCTGTCCTGGATCACTTAATTTGATCAGAACTCCCTGCTGAAGTCTTAGAACTTACTAATGGCGTACCATGAGTAGTATCTATAGATGAGTAACTGTTTAGTAGTAAGCTCAGAATATTCATCTTTTATTCAATTCATACTAATCTTGCAAGTAAAGGAGGAAGAACACATGTGGATGACACATTTGAGGTGCAAACTGTGGAATGCAGTGGCTGCTGGATCCTGCTCAGATTACAGTTTATGAATGTCTGGAGAACTGGTAGTGCTACCTAAGAGACCTGAATGTCGGGGCTACCTTTGTAGGAGCTGCGTTTTAAGAGCTCCTGTTTGGTTCCAAAAGTGGGAGGATCCAGAAACCCCTGCCTTGCACTAAGGCTGTTCTCCCATTTAGCTGATACATAACACCCAGCCTCTGACATTTCCCATTTCCACTGAGTTCTAGATTTAGCAGACCAGCTGTTACTGATGTTGTTGCATTCCTACATTACCCCATTTAGCACATTTCTTGTGCTCCCCCTGTGCTAATAGCCCCAGTTAGTATGAACAGAATTGTATTTTCCAATAACCATTACTGAGCAGATATACAAACTATTGACAAAATGGCCAGCAAATCAGTGATAGATTGTTCCTTCTGTTTATGGCGCCTGAGCAACGGAAAAAGAAAGAGCATTTAACTTCTTCTTTTCTGCCACAGCTCTTGAGGAGGCACCTTCTCTGCCTTTTGTTTCCCAGCTGAGGCAGAGCTCCTGCAATGCTGAAAATACTAAATCTCTGTACAAATTTGCTTTCTAATGTCAGCTGAATGGGTCTGGTGAAGTATGTAGATGTTCAATCAAAAATGCAGTACTGAGAAAATAAGAGACAATGAACAATCTAGAGTTAAAGAATTGCTCTTGATTCATTTTTACAGAACAATGAAATTCAAAGTTAACAAAAAAAAGGTGAAAAGCAAGTTAACGTAGAAGCTAAGTACCAGAAATATGTGTCTTGCTAGCTGCAAGTAATTGACCCAAGCCCTGAAATCCTCCGTATTTATTACTTAAACAAAAGTCTACTTAACATTATGGGAGTTTTGCTCAAGTAAGGGAGGTAACTATACATGGGATTAATGACTTTTCCTTTCCTGTTACTTGTTTTAAAGGTATTTTCACTTTTGTAAGCTTCCAGGAAGAGTTATGGGAATCCGCCTACTACGCTTCACTTCTGTCGTGATCATTGTCTTACTTCTTGTGGCAGGTGCTTTAACAGCTTTGCTTCCCAGTATCAAAGATGACAAAATGCCCAATTTGAAAAGGGAATCAAAAACCCACAGTCAGTCTGCCTTGGATTCATTTACTCTTATTATGCAGACATACAACAGAACTGACTTACTGCTAAAGCTTTTAAATCATTATCAAGCCATCCCCCACCTACATAAAGTAATTGTTGTGTGGAATAACATTGGTGAGAAGATACCAGAGGAAATGTGGAATTCCTTGGGGCCTCATCCTGTCCCTGTTGTCTTTAAAGTTCAAACTGTAAATCGCATGAGGAACAGACTTCAGAATTTCCCTGAGCTGGAAACAAAAGGTAATCAGCAGTTCATATCACTACTACTAATATTATTTTCACACTTAAAATCTGAATGCTAAAAGAGAGATGGTTTGAGTTATATTATGTAATAAACCCATGGATCTGTTTGGCTACTTAATAGAATGTGGGTAATATAGAATAAACCTATTTTAATGATATCGGATGCACACCACCAGCAGCAGGCTAGAGGCTGTCAATGAAGAGTAAGGAAAAAAGGGATGTCAAATGCGTTTCATGGGTTTTTGCAACTGTGTCTGTTCTGCAGTTTCTTTGTCACCTAAACACAGGTAGTTCAGCCTCCCTTTTGTAGTGTAAACTAAAATTCATAGTGCATGTATCTGTTGAGTCTCTGCATTAACTTGGACTTGTTATCTGATAAAGACTTGATTTAATCCTTTCATTTTAAGACTAAGTTCTCAAGCATGTTCTGTTCTTCAGAGAAGCTTCCCTCTCTAGCTGTCTGGTTTCCTATCTCAAATTATTCATCCTTTTAAAGAATATTCTTCCCAGTCTTTTGGCTATTCACTGAAATAGTCTTCCTAAGCTCTTTCCAGGAGAAGAAACAAACAAGGCTTATTGCTGTGCAAGTGGAAAAAAATCCCAGATGTTGCATTACAGACCTGACCTTACTCATGATTAGTAAAGATAATTCTATTTACTCCCCCCTTCCTAACATGCCTTGCTACTCAAAATCCATGACTTCTAGGAACACTAGAAGTCACTAGAAACTTCAGCTTCCCGAGTGTGTTACTTACTGTAATAGGATTTATTCTGACTATAAACTTAAAAATCTTTAATGCCTCTGGAGTTCTGATCTAAGAAGCTCTTTCCTTTTCCACTTGCTGATAGTCTTTTGCCTAAAATTTAAGGTAAAGATTCTTCATTCTGTAGTTAATCATATTGAAAGTTGCCAGTGCAATTTATTAAGCTTGCTTATTTAGAACTTGTAAGGAGTGAGGAGACGGGTAACATTTTATACTAAGAATCCTGTATAAATCTCATACACTAAAGAATGGTATCTAAGTATCATACACAAAATAATGGTATCTAACTCTTTATTTGAGTTGTATTTTTAAACAAGATCAGTAGAATTTTAAGTTGCTTTGTCAAACACTCCCAAGTTTTCCAACACATATCTGACCAGCTGTCCTACAGATAATCAAAGTTGCTGAGTTTTGTGGCAAATAATCTATAACTTAGGTTTGCTTCCAGTTACCACAAAGCTGCAAACTTGCTTTAGCTTTGAAATCTAAATGTTTTCTCAATCTATTTTCAAGGAGTTACGATTCAGTTCTGCAGTTCAGCTTAATGGTTATAGAAGTTGCATAGCTACCGTGTCAAATACTGTGCTGCGTATTGTGCTCATGTATTTAATCTGTTGGTAAGGTAAAAGTTTTTATTTTTTTTTCCTCCCTTCAGCTGTTTTAATGATGGATGATGATACACTAGTCAGTGCTCACGACCTTGCTTTTGCCTTTTCTGTTTGGCAGGTAATGTTTTGCACCTTCGTAAGGCAGTATTTGTGAGTTACAATTGAGATTAATGGTTTTAATTAGAGTAACATTATATCATAATGTTTTACCATTGATTTTCTAGCTATAAATTTTAGGAGGATTGAAGTAGTAGAAGTTGTAAAAAATATTCTTCAGTAGTAGCTATACCTGTAATGTATAACTTTCAAATTTTTAACTCTTCTTGTACACAGTCACTGAAGTTGCTGACTGCTGAATTTATTTAAATTTATAGCAAGCTGGAAAAAAAAAAAAGTGGAGTTTTTTTCTCTCTAGGAAAAACTGTCTATAAACAATGTTGAGTGCCAAATACACAGCTACAAATAGTGGATAGGTGTTTCTTGGCACTACATGATGTGGAATGAGGCATATTGTGTCAGTTTTGAAAAAAACTGTATTTAATTGCAGCATTTATGCAGATCAAAGGACCATATGCCAACAATTTAATTCTTTCCTGGCAATAATTTTGTGCTCCTCTCATTTAAAAAAAAGCATAAACCTGTATAATGAAAATGCTTAACACACATTTCACAGTGTGGCTTCATTCTGATTTTTTTAAATTTCTTTTTTCTTTCAGCAATTTCCAGAGCATATAGTGGGATTTGTTCCTAGAAAGCACATTTCTACTCCTTCGGGTGTATATAGTTATGGCAGCTTCGAATTGCAGAACCCCGGATTTGGAAACGGAGACCAATATTCTATGGTTCTTATTGGTGCAGCATTTTTTCATAGTCGCTATTTAGAAGACTTTCAAAGACAGCCAGAAGCTGTTTACACCTTAATAGATGAAACTCAAAATTGTGATGATATTGCTATGAATTTTCTGGTAGCCAAGCACACTGGAAAGCCTTCAGGAGTGTTTGTGAAGCCTGTTGATATAAGAAATTTAGAAAAAGACACTAACAGTGGCTATTCTGGAATGTGGCACCGAGCAGAACATTTGTTACAGAGATCTTACTGTGTAAATAAACTGGTTAATATTTATGATGGCATGCCTTTAAAATACTCTAATATCATGATTTCTCAGTTTGGTTTTCCTAATTATGCCAATCACAAAAATAAAATGTAAGCCAATGAATTTAAGGTGTTAGATGTTAAGCAGTACTCAGTGAATTGTAGAGAGTTCAAGGACAGAAGGTGTAATTTGCCATCTTTATTTGTAGCCTCTGAATTTTTTCCATTTGGCTTTTAATGTATTTTTTTTTTTCCTTTCTTACTAATTCTCCATGGTAAGTTCTGAGAAAACTTAAAAAATAGATATAAATGTTTAGTTATGATAAAATCATCCTCTTTACTTAAAACCTGAAAAGCTATTATGATTAATTAGACAGGTTCTTCAGAAACCTGCAGACAAGAATGCACTCCTACCCTTCAGTATGTATGGTTGGTTTGTTTCTTGTATGTTGGTTTTTTGGTTTGGTTGGTTGGGTGGGTTTTTTTTGGGAGGGGGAGAAAAGGGGGAACATTGTGTTTTCTTTTTTTTTTTTTTTTCTTTTTAATTATATGTAATTAGTCAAATGAGGTCTGGGCATATTTTTGATAGTGACATGTTGAGATGCTTCCCTGCCTTCCCCCTCCTCAATTCCTCCTGCACAGTTCCCAGTGCAACTACAGAAGGGCTACAGTGAAGTGTTGGCCAGGCTTCCACACTCCTGTATAAAACCCCTCTGAAGTTTGTATATAAGTTATTCTGTATTGAGATGTTCCTAAAGCTGCTAGGAAGGCAAGCCAGAAGAGAGTACCTCACCTTAGTCTCAGATAGTCCTAAAACCATTGCCTACAATATCTACTACTGCTGAGATAGTAATAAATGATCTCTGATGTGGCTTTTTTTCCTGTTATTAATTTGTCTAGAGTTGCTGAAACACTGCAAGCAGCTGAAAGGTAAAACCTAGCAGTTGGAAATGTAAGAAACATGAATACATGAAATAGGAAAGTTATATAAGCACCCAGAAGAAATGGATGGGATATTACTTATTAATACTCTACTTAGTACTTATTTTTGTGTCATTATTTGCATGGGCATTGTTACAAAAATGTGCCTAAGAAAATCCTCACTTTTAAAAAATGTCTTTTTTACAGTTCCTAATAAGATCAAGTTGTTCTACATTTGCTACATGGTGCATTTTGTAATATTACAGGTCTACTGGGTTTTTTTAGCTACTCTTTCAAATTAATATTTATTTTACTCTTGGTTCCTTTCGTCTTTGTTTTTGGTGTCTATGACAACAGAATTAAAATGTGTAATGAATGGGTAAAGCGTTAATACAAAAAAGTATTTTAAGGTACAGTGATATTTGACAGGGCTGGACTGTTATCAGTCTCTGAATTCCCTGGCTTCATTCATAGCAAGAAACAGAGCTGTTACTAACAGCTTTTGTTAGATTGGAACTCTGTATTTCTGGAGACACTGTGTTAACATAAACAGGACAAACCTTTTCCATTGCAGTTACAGATTTTTTTTCTGGTGTGGAGGAAAGAACAAAACCCAATGATTTTCCTGTATCACAGTGAGTAATCGAATCGGGCATCCAGAGTAGATTTAGTTTCACCTGCATCAGCTTTTAATTGATTCTTAGTATCAGTTCAAAGGTATTGATGGGCTATCAAAATTAGCTTATTCCTAGTACACAAATAGCATCTGCACAAATTGTGTATAATTCTATAATTTTTTGTAATAAGTTAGCTGAACAAAAAGTGGTTGAAAATGTGACACATTCCTTACAGCAGGGCTGATTCTGGGTGTGAGTCTTTGGGTTTCTTTCGGGAAATGGAGGATTCCTTTGCCTTGTTCTATCAGTGTTAAAGGATTTGGCTTCTGTTCAGTGAAGTCTTCCTAGTACTTTTGAAAGATTTAAAGGGCAAAATCTTAAAACGGCAATGTAAAGTCTGCTTAATTTTGTTGTAATAATGAAAAGTAGCTTTTTATTATTGTGCTGTAGTGGTAAGTAGTATACAAACAGGTCTATGATCTCTCCAGAAATGCAACTTTCCTAGTGGTAGTTTACTGCATTTTATTTACTTTACTGGTCTTCTGTAGCTTCTGTGCAGTATCAACTACAATTGTGGGAACTCACAGATGTTGTTTACCTTACTTTTAAAATGTGAAAGGAACTGTCAACTCAGCCAAATCTTAGTATTGGGTTCTTTGTCGGGGGAAGGAGTTGTTCTGGGTTGGTTGTTTTTTTGTTCTTCTGTATCAGTGAAAGAATTAATAGAACAAGCTTTTATTATACTGGTAAATTTAATTTGTACCATTGTCAAATAAATACATAAAACAGATTTGTGATGGATTTATTTTCAGATTATTGAACAAGTTTTTCAGTGTTAGATGGCTAAATTAAACTCACAGTTTGCACACAGATGAGTAGCACCAGGATTTCCTTTTTTTTTTAAATGTGTACTTGTTGGCACATTCACTTAATTTATGTAAGGTCCACTCATGAGGAAAAAGGGCCATTAAAAACCACAGCCTTAAGGAGTTAGGCTTAGATAGCAAAGAAAATTCAAAGACTTCAGCTCTAGCCATAATTCATTGTGTTTAGGAAACAAAAAGGGTTTGTTTGTTGATTTTTTTAAAAGCTGGTAACTTTTTATCCCTTGATGGTTAAAAAAGTGCCTGGAGGTTCTTTAATGAAATGTATTACCGAGAATTTATTTTATAACAAAATAATATCCATGTCATGATTTCTTCTACGAGATTTTTCTAGATGTCATTTGGAAATATTTTGGAGTCTAAACAGATTAATTTCTACAGAACATTCAGAGGTGGTGATCAATGTTTATGCAACTCAGGATTTTTGAAATGGTATCGAAAAGATATATTTTAAAAGTCCTCGTTGAAAAATCAGGATGAAGTCTTAAAACGATGCAATGAGACAACAAGAAAATTGCTTCTTTACCTATAGTTAAAAATTCCACAAGATGTCACTGTAGCCTCGATATTTGATACCATCAAATGTTAAAAATAGTAATTGGAATTGATTATAATAAAATTGTATGAGGTGAAAACATTTTAAAGCTAGCATTTTAGAGGGTGAAGTTCATTAGAAAATTATAGTAAAAGCCATGAGACATAATACTGGAACTGAAAAACATGGAGGTTATTTTGTACATATTTTTACAGGGAGGAAGAGAGAGATTGTTTTAGGTACTTTTTCTGCTCACAGACGTGCTAGCTAACTGCCACAAATGAGAACTTATATGCAACCAAAACAATATTTGTGATCTTGCAAAAGGTATATAAGTGGTGTACAAACAACGTTTGATAGTGAGGCTTCAGTTTCCAGTCATGTTTGCCTCCTAGATTGACCAGCCTAACTATATGGATTTACAAATAATAGGCTTTAACACAAACTGTGTATCTAGAGATTCTAAATACTGGATAGCTACCCCATTGCACTGCTCTATCTTTGCTTCTTTTGCCCAATATACCTTAGTTAAAGCTAATTTGAGTGTGCTCACACAAACTCCCCTCAATTGCAGCACAGGCTTAGAAATGTATGTTACATTGAACTATAGTGAAAGTTTGAGTAAAAAATTGTGCTAAAAACTATGGTTCTGGGGAAAATACATTGATACCTCTTTTCTTACGCAGGATATGTTACCCCTTACAGAGCTGCTTGTAAATAAGAAAATAAATATTTGATTTAAATAAGAGTTAAATATGTGTGAAAGTCATATAGAACAATACAGAAAAAGAGGAATGCATTTATTTCCAGAAAAAGCAAGTACTCTCCAACAACCTTTATTTAATTTGCTTTTTACAGAAGACTATGGTCTCTGTCTTGCAAGCAGCCTGCATGGAATAGCACTTACCATTCAGAAAGGGGTTTCTTACCTAAATTCACAGGACCAGGCCCAAAGAGAGTCATATTCAGCAATATTAGTTCTGGAGCTATGAAAAGAAGGAAAAAAGAGGAATGTAAGAACACAGGTACAAATTATTAGAACCAAAAAAACCCAAGCAACTACAAAACAATTGCATGGGATAAGTACTTTCAGTAGTGCTTCAGCATGTGTGTAAGGCTTCAAAAGGCTATGCAGTGCTAGACACTAGATTAAAAACTGAAGAATCTAAGGTGTTTTATACTCATATTTAGCCTCATCTGCAGACACACTAGAATTAATTAGATTAACTGGTAGTTACAGTAGGTTATTTATAGTGTTAGGAAAGCAGTGATAAAGATGTGGACCTCTGGGCTGCATATTGCTTTATATTACAATGTTTTTAGTGTTTTTGTTTTGGGAAGAATAAAATTTTTCTTTTTTTTTCTCCTGAAGGCCCCTTTACCAACCTTTTGCCTGTTTAGTGGTAAAAATGAGACAGTCTGTCTGCTGTTTGATGCTTACTAATTCTTTGTGGAGAAACAGGTGGTGAAGAAACGCATTTCTAACACTTCCAATGCTTCTGTTTCTTTGGCAGTAAGTTAATTGCAGAGTACAAGCTAGTTCAGCTTTTGCAAATGAGCTACCAGAAAGCCAATATTTCACTTCGCTAAACCATCAAGCTACACGTGATTTTGTGTAATTTTATAACAGCCTTAGAAGCATATGTGAAATCTTCGTCGCTGGATGGCTCCTCTGTAAGAGCGAGATCCCACGGCTCGAACCGTGTTGAGAGAGCTTCGTGAGAAAGCCGCGTGTGTCGCAATCGGCTTCTCCGAGGTCTTGCTCCCTCTCAGTTCTCCCAAGCACACAAAACTCTCCTGAGGGAGCGAGGGTCCCGCAGGTGACAGAAACCCCGGCGGGCGGGCAGGAGGCGCGGCTCCGGGGCTCCGCTGAGGAGAGCCGCGCGCCCGGTGGCAGCCCCCTCTTCACTGCTCGCTCATTGGCTGGAGACGTAGCAAGGCAGCCTTTGATTGGTGGGTCAGTTTGTCTATCAGGGTAAATGGAGGTGCAGACCCATCCGGGCCAGGCCCCGCGCGAATGGGTGAGCAGAGCACTCCGCCTTGCCCCTGAGGCGGCCTCCTGAGCGCGGCTCGCTCACCTGTATCCTGGGCTGGACCCGCACTGCCGAGGTACTCGCTCCGGCCCAGGCGCTGTGTCTCAAAACTCCTATGTCTCTGTGGGGCGTTTTGCCACGGGCCGCCCTCGGGCGGGGGAAATGGAGCAAAAAGGGCCCCGGGGCGGAGAAGTCCGTGCTGTGCCGGAGCGGGGCGTGCGGTAGGGCGGAGCTGTGCGGGGCGCAGAGCCGCTCCCTGGCGGATCAGGGCGCTGCCGCCCCGCTGCTTACAGGCGCTGTGCGGCGGAGGGCGGGGCTGTCGGGCCGGGGGGCGAGGGGGGGCCGGTCACTCGCACGCCTCGGCCCCGGGCCAGGCGAAACAAAGGCTCGGTAACGCGGTTGCTAGAGCGCCGTCGGTCGCCTGGTAACCGCCCGCTGCCTCTTTATCCGGGGGCGTCTGCGGGCTGGGGTGGAGTTTGAGTCCCTGCAGGCGCCCGTCCGGCGGCTCGCCGTGTCCCGGAGCTACTTCTCGCCTCCGCTCCCGTTCCTATGCGGGCTGCAGCAGCGGCGCTCCCAGCAGCGTGGCCCCTGGCGGGCGGCCCCTCTGGGCAACGGGTCGCTTCCCAGCGAGCCCGGCCCCGGCCCCGCCGGGGCTGCCCGGGAGCGCCATGAGTTCGGAACCGCCCCGTGCCTCGCTGCTCCGCGCCCTGTTTAAGATGGAGCCGGCGGCAGCCGCCTCCGAAGTGCTGGGGGGAGCCTCGGAGTTCGTGAAAGGTGAGAACGGGCCGGGGAGCCCTCCCGTCCCCTGGCCACGGGGGTCCCGCTCGCCGGAGCCTCCCTCAGAAAAGAAACCCGCTGGCTTCTTTCCCGTCCTCCCCCGGTCCCGTGGGCTTTGCTGCGTCCCCGGCTCAGCTTCGGCCCCCTTTCCCTTGCGGTTTTCGCGGGCCGCCTGCCCCTCGGCTGCTGCGGGGCGCGCCTCAGCGGTTCCTTCCTCCGCTCTTTTCCGGCGAGAAGCGGGGCCGGCACCTGTTGCTACGTGTTGCCGTGTTTTGGGTCAGAACCCCCCCTCGCTCTCCTGAAGTCGTACCCGAGGGGTACCCGGCCCGTCGGAAGGGGCGGGGGGGTCCTGGCGGGCTGGGCCCGCGGGGGGGCGGCTGCTCCCGCCGCCGCTCACGCAGGAGAAAAAGGCTCCGCGGGGCCGCTTCCGCTCGTGGGCCGTGGGTTCGGTGCCCGTCGGCGGTGACAGGCGCTGGGGAAAGGGCCGGTTGCCTCATCGTCCCTGCACTGCTGCCCTGCTCTGTCTTTCAGATCGGTTGTACTTCGCTACTTTACGAAATAAACCGAAAAATACTGTGAATACCCATTACTTCTGTACCGATGAGGAGCTGGTCTATGAAAAGTAAGTGTTCTGTTTGTTTTGCGTACTCAAAGTCGTCACCTGAGATTCTTCCCAGCACACTTTACTATATAGAATATTTTTTTCCCTATTTAGCTGCTTGCACAAAGCATCAGTATAAAATTAGCCTGAACATATTTATATGTTAGCTGAAAGTAATTTAACAAGATTACTTAAAGCAAACAAACAAAACCACAGAAACCCACCCACAAAAACAGCTACAAGACCAGTTAAATGGCTTAAATTGTGGTTGAGCTACAGGAAGGATGTCTGAGCTTTGTAAGATTTGTTGTAAGGTGGAGAAAATCTCTTAATTAGATGTTATTAAATGGTGTCTTAAATAGAAGACTTATTTGCTATGAGTAGATGTAACAATAGTTTCATATGTATTTTCCTGTATAGGGAGTATGAAGTGATCACCTTTTATACAGAATCATAAGAATGTGAAACTTAAATGTGCTTTTGAAGAACATCTGCAACTTTTTGTAAGTCTGCAGGTTTTGAGATGAGCACTTCCTGTTGGCTTTTGTAGCTTTAGAATAGCAGAAGAAGTATTTTCTGTGAAGTAAGAGCTTCATGTGTTTAGAAGACACTGGTAGCACATAGGTCAACAGTAAAATTGATTGTAGTGTGACTACTATTAAAGGACATAAAATACATTAAACAAATAATTGCTCTGTGCTGTGGTTGAAAAGTAGCTGCTCTACACTGTGTTCCTAGCTGTTTCATGTGTGATAATTTATCTAGCCGCTTGACAACGGGTTTGCTGTAGCACAAGTGAAACAAAAACCATAATTTTATTTTAAATACAACTTTCTGTATGGGTTGAAGAAGTTGTGAATATCAGCCATTCCTTCTTCCCTTCTCCAGTGACTTCAGTACTGCTTCTTTGAAGGTGTAAAACAATCTTCCTTGGTTTCTAGCTTACTTTCTATGCACAGCTTATGATTTTAGCATTTCTTTTCTACATGTTTTTTTGAGTCTTCATTATCTTAAGCTGTGTGTCTTCTACTGGTGTTCCCAATGATTTGTTGCCGAAGTTGACTCTTGTAATTAACTGTGTGGGTTGGGAGTAGGTTCTGTAATGATCATTAACTGACTTAGTTTGGAAGGGGAGCTCAGGAGTACCTTAACGCAAGGTTGACCTAATATTAAAAGCAGAATTCAACTGGAAAAGGTCCAGAGCAACCAGTGTTACAGGAATATGTTCCATTTAAATGACAGAAAAATTTGATTTTGTATCTCTCTTAAAACTTCTGTGTTATACTTGACCTGAGATATTTTTTTTGTTTGTTTCTAATTCTTAATATGCTTCTAGGAAAGGTGAAGGAATCTTACGTGGGATTTGATCTTAGGAGTGGGAAGGGGGACCAGTTCTGTACTCCGTTAGTTACAGATGATTGTACTAAACAAGAACCATAACTGGGGTATTTTGTGTGAGGACAGTGTCATATTTTTTTAAAAAGCACTGAGAAATTTGAGGAGGGAAAAGTAATTTTCTTTAACATGGAAAAAGGAAATTCAGTAACTCTACTCCTTAACCCAGTTACGTGTTGACTGCATACTCAGGTGTAACTTGATATCAGATATAATTATAAGATAATGGTGGGAAGCAAAGGACACATATCAAGATTTTGGACATATAACTCAGTGTATTTTCTGAATTGATAGTTCCTAAGCTATTTGGTCTTTTTTGAAGCTATCATTCTATATTTGATACTGTAATAGTGCTCTCCATTTTGTTCTCTCAAATTAAAATACTAAAACATGATATGAGGTAGAAATTAAGTGACAGTTACCAGGTGGTATGGATAAGTTTTGTGTAATAACCTCGTTTATGTAAACTTCCCCAGATATTTGTATTGCAGCATCCATCACTATCAGTGTATACAATGCTTGGTAATAAAACCATGCCCAATTTTATTTTTTTTCCTCTTTTTCTTCTCCTCTCCAAGGAAGGTTATATTGTCTCAGGGAAGTAAAAGCTAGTGTAAGTAGGGTTACAGTTTTTTTTCCCAATATGTTTCTGAAATTGGAAAGCTAGAGGCAAAATAAGGGATCAAATACAAGTCTCTTGTTTCTTGGGGAAATGCTGATTTTTCCTGTAGCTTCCCTTTTCCTTATGCTGGTCAGTGAGCTTGCTGTCGGTCTGTTGTGTTTCACAGGCTGCACAGTAAAATAAGTGGCCTGACATCAGCGGTTGTCTGTAAGTAGTAGTGGAGTGTGAATTTAATACACCAGATTGGATCTTCTTATTTTCTCAAGAATGCAGCCTTCTTTTTTCTGAGAAGGTGATGAGAAATACTTGCTACATGATGGCAAAATAAACATTTGTGAGTTTTGGAGTGCTGTAGCTCAGGATAGTTGTTTCCAGAGTCTTCGTGCAAAATGGCCTGTGTATTCTGTTCTTGCTGATCGGAATTTCATGACCACTTCTGCTTTTTAATCAAATGAGTTATACAGATTGTTACAAGGAGGGCAGGAGATGTCTACTCAAGGACAAAATCATCAGTACCTGTGAGGTAATTTTGCTACTATGACTGTTTATTGTCTTGATTTTGTTTAGGTGCATCATTTTAGTGAGAAGAGGGATACTTCATTGTGCATGGAAGTAAACTGCTTTGCTTTGGGCTGTTATTCTCCTAACTTTAGTGATAAATTTGTGTAACACTTCATACTTTAAGAGTTATATAGCTGACTTTACTGAGGTATCAGTTTGCTTTCACTAAAGCAATATATGACCTGAAAACCTCGTGAATACATAGGTTTGGGGGTTGTCTGATAACAGAGCATGTTATTGGATCACATAATACTTCAAATCTCACAGCCTCACTTCCTTTATTTTTTTTTCCACCACTCTTGAAGAGACATAAGGAAGTAATAGTGCATGTTAATATTATGTCCCATTTATTAATCAGAATGGCTGTAGTGCTAGATCTGATGGTTTTGGAAGCTTTGGTCTGATAAATGCTGACTTGCTCTTGGAGTTTGTCATGTGGTTTATCACTAAATTGTACACAAAGTGTGGTTATGTAATCTTGAGTACTTCAGCCTTCAGTTTTCACTTAAAGTTGTCAGCTGTTCTAATTAATTCATAACACTGTCTTCACTTTTTTGAACGTTCACGCTTTAAAAATAATAAAGATAGGCTTAAATGCTTTTAAGAACATCTCAAATGCTAGCTGACTAGGAACTTGCTACTAGAACTGTCACTATTTTGGTTAAATGTGCTGCAATTTGATCTTGAACCTATTATGCTAGGGAAATGGTATGTAAATTCCTCAGCTGAGGGAACAAGAAAACTGAATGAATTTATCCAATCTGAATTATTTTTTTGATCTGTTTCTGTAAGATTTTGTCAGTCTCTGAAACTCTGAGGTCCTTCCTGAGAAAGTCTGCACTGCTGCTTATAAGGGAATACAATCTTTCAGGGTAATGTAGTACAGGTGACTATTATTCCAGGAAAATGGAGTTAATGAGAAATAATCCAGCTTGATGGAGACTGTCATTTGGCAAATAGACAAGCCTTGCTTTGGCAAGACCTCAATTAATTAGTTAGGCACTAGTAAGAAGCTTTTTATTCTCTAAGAATAGTGTCTTTCATGTTTCACCTTTCAGTAAACAGATCTGGGTTGAGAATACTACACTTGACTGGTTAATTTGACTTTCACATATTTTCATTAAAGCAACTTTTTATTGTCCTTCTTATTGCTGTTTTCTCAAACAAAATTAAAGCTTAAATAATGGGAAATTGGAATCTCTGATAAGTAATAATGGCAGCTTTCAAAAATCATAATGTTTTTATTCAGTCACTTGTTGTGATTTTGGATCTCTTGTATAAACAGATTTTTGCAGATCTCATCTCTGACATCCTGTGAGCAGCTGTAAAAGTAATTAATATGATATTCCCTGTACATCATATGTTTTACACTAAACTTTCTTTCAAGCCATTTTGTGTTACTTGCCCATTTTACAGCGGTCTTATGGTAGCGACTACTTTGAGTTCAAGCAGCAGTAGAATAAGACTCTCAAATACTTAGCTACAACAGTACTAAATGAGTGCTTTTTGGACCTTGATTTGTAGGACAAATTTCCTTTACTGCATGTATATGCAAAGAAGCAGTTTCTTTTTCCTGTGAGAAGAGTAAGAGTTAACTTGTTTATTTTTACTTTGGCTAAATGAGTCTTTTCTGTGGCTATCCAGTAAGAGTACTTGCATAGGAAACCTGAACTACACCATCATTCTCTGGCTTATATCATTTGAAAGGAAAAAGAAAACTTAAACTTAGCCTTGTTACAACAAACAGAGCAGTCACTTCACACAGAGAACAGGGAGTTCCTTTTCCATATCACTAGGTTTTGAGGACTTGAACCTGACTATCAGATGACCAAGATAACTTAGTAAGCTGAAGTCCACAAAAAAAAATTAGGAGATTTCCCAACTTCTAAATTCTATCAATGTGACTCTAAATACAGAGCTTTGTATACTAATACCGGCTTTTGTATGTCTAATTCTTACAGCTGAGTATTAAGAATAGTACTCCAGCTTTATTTTGTTTTCCATCTTAAAATGAGAGATTTTAAATACACTCCAAACAAGGAAATCAGAAGATCTAGGAACTGAGAGTGTCAGCTTTTCCTTCAGACACTAACTACTGATGTAATTTTATATTTGAAACTTGTAAAGTGCTATCCATTAACATTTATGATGTTCTCTCCAGTCCAACAGTTTCATGAATTTTATACCCACATGTTGCTTTACTAAATCCATCTTCACTTTTTTGTGTGGAAAAAATAAAAGAAATTGCCAAAACTGTTGAGGAATTTTTTTTGTTTGTTTGCAGTAAATCTGTTTTCTAGGCTCTAGTTTTATACTGGAGTGTAGCTTGACATAGGAAACCCCTTAGAAGAAACTTGGTCTCTGTTGACTTTTTTTCCATAGAGAGTAGGTTTTAACATGACCTGAAGATTATTCCAGAGGGAAACCTTTTATGGGAGAACTTCACTGATGTTTTGTTCTTGGTGTTGAGGAGCATTATATCAAAAATATGTGGTTTGGGATAGCTATTTAATTATCTATAAGTTGAATCTATGAGTTCTTGTTAGATTTTGAAGAATTGGGAGCCTGAGGAAGATTTGGAACATTCAAAGGAAAATGGAGTGAGTACCTGTTGTTGTGTATAATCCAGAGCCTCTGCATTATTCCATTATTCAGATGCAAGCGGTGAGGTGATACTTCATTTCTAGGGTTGTATAATATTTGCTGTGTCATCCTTTGTCTATTCAGAAGCATGCAATCCCTAATTAGCATTAAGTGTTAAGGATTGTGTCTCAGCCCGGATAAGAAGGCTTCTAGCAATTGACGTGTTACTGGAATTGGTGGGGCTAGAGCAGGGACACGGTGCTGTGGAGCAGCCAGCCTTTGTTCCTGTGTTTGGGAGGGAGGAAGGATGAACATGCTCTAGGGAACAGGAGCTGGAGAAAGATGACTGAATAGGTAGGATTTCCTGAACAGCAGTTAGTAATGAGTGTGTGGACTGGTCCTCTTGGCTTTCATCCAGAAGTTTTGTGGCATATTCAGCTTATGATTTGAAGCATTTATCTGTAGTAGCCCCATGGCCACTTCTGCAGTAGCTGGTTCTTGTGCTGCTTAATGGCGAGATTCAGAGCACATGCAGTAAGTGCCTTACAGTGACCTGAATGTTGCAGCAATCCAGCCTAGTAAAGGAGAGGAAAGCAAGTGGAGAATGTTTTCCAACTTGTTCTGATTCAGTCTCATTGCTTAATTTTAATAGTAAGATGGCTCTTTGTAAAATGCTGAGAAATTAGTGTGATTTTTTGCAGTTAGGAAGCTGTATTTCTGCTAGTTCCTGAAGTTCTTGAGGTTAAACTTCTTGACTTGAGTAATTGCAAGCCTTTGGTTCTCCTGTTTTTGCAGAAAAAAAAAAGATTTAATGTGGTTGATGGTCTCCAAGAATGCAAGCTTCCTACCTGAAGGAGAAGTTATACTTCAATTCTGGTGTACATACTGCAGAAAGTCACTGCAATTGCTAAACTGTGCCTCCATTTTCAAGTTGCAAAACCACTAATTGAGTAAGCTGCCATGCAAGTAATGTCATCCCCTCTGAGCATTATTGCGTTGTTAGGAACTGATCCACCAAGCCAGTTTTATCCCCCACACACACCATATGGTAATTAGGCTTTAGACCATATTCAGACTATTGGAAATGCCTATGGTAAGAATGCATTCGTACCCCCATGTTCAGTGTAGCAATAACACTGAACTCACACTGCTCTGTCATGAAGAAAAGAATCCTGAAATAGCTTTTCAGATGGGAATTTCCTATCCTTTCATCTGTACCTCTGTTTCATTATCACAAAACTGCTAAGTGAATGGCAGTATAAAACCACTGCTCTGATGTATTCATCTGTGGGTAAAAAGTATGAGGCTTGTGGGGTAAAGTAGAAGCAGTGCAATTTACCTTTGAAAGATAACTTGATACCTTGACTGTAAGTAGATTAACAGTGATGTTAATATGGAGGTTATAAATTCATTTCAAAGTCTGCAAGGCTGTAGTATTCCTTCATTGACCATAACTAGTCTCCATCGAATAGTTCAAGATGTGAAAGTTGTTTATTGTTCTAGTGCTGTACTAGGATCAATGGTATTCAGATGCTTAGTGAAAAGGGACTGGAGCATTCAGAAGAGGTACCCAAAGCTTGAGCTGACTCTGATACCTTCACATGGCTTCTCATGGAACTGTGGTGAGAAACAGCTTGTGCTATGGTCCTAAAGAGTTGTGGGCTACATTTCTTTGACCAATAAATTCCGTGAAAGAACATAGAGTAACTGCTTGCATGACAAAGACCAACAAGCTCTTTATGGGCTGGCCTTTCTAGGTGGATGACCATTCCTATGATACAATACAGCAAATAACTCAGATGTTAGGCTGTAAGAACTGGTAGGAAGGAGTGGCTCTAGGAGCCTCTTCTGTGGAAAATACAGATACAAGAAAGCGATGTTACTGCTTCCAGGTAGCATTATGATAGTATTTTTGAAGTATTTAAATATTCATCTAGTATATTCTGGGGTTTTGCTGTTTCTTAGTTGGAGAAGCATAAGGATAGCAAATTTCCATTGATGAGCTGGAAGAATAATTTAAGCCGTCATCTAAATACTTGATTAAAACAAAATATAATTAAATGTAGATTAATTCCGTACTTGCCTTCTGTTCCTCATATCTGGTTCCCACATCCATTGCAAATGACTGTGTCTCTTAACTGGCTTAGGCTTCAGAGGCATCCTGACTTCCTATTATGTATAAAAGCTTATTAAAACATCTAGATACAAAGAAAGTGTATAACCTGTAAAAGAGGGGGGAGTAAAATAATATTGGGTAGATTATCAGTAACTATCATATAATAAGATTTTATTTCTTTTACGTTTTGTCTTCAAGTACTGTGAGATAAAGTTCTTTATTCAGACGATGACTTGGTGTGTCATTTCTTCCCCATAGCCCACATATCCCATCTTCTGCTTATATTTAACTCTATGTCAAAATTCTCTTCTTAAGAAGAAAATCGTCTGGGTGTGTGAGGGTGAAGTGTCTCTAATTCAAGTATAAAAATGGCCAGTTATGCTAAAAGTAATGAGGGTGCGTAAGATTAAACCCTTCATTTTAATCATGACAGAAACAGTATTTAGTTCTAAGGTTATAAATTGAAGAAGGGTTTTGTAGATCAGAGTTCATTGACTTCAGTACAGAGCCTTGTGCTACCTTTCAGAGAACTCTTTGGAGATTTGTAAAGCACTGTTTCACTTAGGACATTCAAGCTGATTCCAATTTAGAGGTTTTAAGTAGAGAAAGTTAGACTTATATATGTAATAAATCAACTTTCTCCATTCCTCATGGATCTACAACAACGTTTTCTCAATGTAGCCAGTGACCGGCTTACGCTGCCTGCATGATGTTATGTAAATAACCTGGCAATTGCCAGGTAATAATTCTGGTGCAACAGTGACCTAAATGCCTTTCACTTATGATTGTGTTTGGTTTCTGAGAAGTACCTTGTTTCTGCAGCATAGACAAACAGTGATAGTACCAGAGTCTTAAACACTGATACTCCCCCCTGCCTCCTCTGTTTAAAAGAAGGACAGCATACTTCGTGGTAATGAGTGATGGAGGAATAGTCAGTCTAAGATTGTAACATCTTAGAGTTCAGCAGCTGAGAGAATCTGAATGGCGTTATTTTGTAGAAACAGAATAACTTCATGGACAGACTAAATGCATTTTATCCTTATCCCCGCCAAAATAGTAAGTAATTTGTCTGTTGTGGATAAAATGATTTGTAAATTAATTTTAATGAGCTTTTCCTGTGCTTCTGTTTGAGTTTAGTCATGTGTGAAAGTAGAACCGAATGTATGCCTTCATATCGATGTACTTCCAGCAGATGAATAGTAATAGAAACTTATTATCCTAAAGCATGCTGTAGTTCTTCAGTGCTCTAGATGAACTATGTGTTCACTTACATCTTCCAGCAGATAAAAGCTACTTTTTTCACACTGGTTTAAAAAAAGTATCCTGTATTCTAGTAATCATCATATTCCACACTTTTTCACAATACTTTAAAAAGTATTTTTCCCAGAATCTTAAAATCCTAAATTCTACTCTACTATCACATATTTAAGTGAAAGAATGCTCTACAGTTAAGGGAACAAAGTTTTTAGATTTAGAGATGGTGTTGGTGCAGCAAAATGGGAGGAAATGTTAGTAAGCCTTTTATATAGCTTTTTTAGAAGCTACTTTCACTGTAGTATTGTTAGAGCTCCAGTTTTAACTTATTTGTCATAACTCCTACTTGTCCTTCTTAGAACATTTTTTTTCATCTTGATTAAAAACTGTGGAGGGTTTAATTTTAAAAATAACTATTAACTGTTGACCATATCTGGCAGATTTATCTAAGAAAAGGTGAGGAATTCCAAAGTCAAACCCTGCTTTACTGCTACTGCAATTTCCCCTTCAGTTAGTTAACTTTGGTGCAACCTACAAATGAAGTCCTGAGAGCTGGACAGCTTAGTCTTTGACACAGCTAATGAGTGTTATATTTTGTACTGAAGCGTTGAACTGAATCTCAACAAACGTTATTTGACGTTGTAAAGTAGATGATATTGAAAGAGCACTGGTGTGGCAGGTGGGCTGTCATTCTAGATGGTGATCAAACTAATGTAATTCTCTTTTTGCACTGCTTTTGGCTTTGTTTTCTTTGAGAGAATGTGAGGAGGAGGATACTAATAAAGTTTAAGCACCAAAAAGATAGGGGACTCCTACTTCGTTTTTGTATCCATTTAGAAGAATGGCTGAAGCTGGAGGGCACCTCTGGAGATTGTCTACTCCAACCCCTGGGCTCAAAGCAAGGTCAACAAGAGCAGGTCGCTCAGAGTCTTGTGCAATTGGCTTGTGGTTCCACAGCCTCCTTGAGCAACCTCTTCCAGATGTTTGACTGCCCTCAAAGTAAAAGTTCCCTTCCTTTGTTTAATTGGAACATAATTAACTTTCCTGAAAAATAAACCCTCTGCCAATGGAGAAGAAAGCTTGAAAGGTACTACCCACCTAATCTATCATCTGATTTCAGTAAGTTTTCACTCTTCAAAGCCCAGAAGTCATAGAGTAGAGTTAACTTTTCTGTTGTCATTCCCCAAATAACATGTATTGAGATGCTGATGGCCTATTTTATTTGTCAATAGACAGGAAGTGCCCTGTCTCTTGTCAAGGCTTAAGACAGAACTTATTAAAACAATTTAAGTTATAGTCCATTCTCACTGTAATTTATAAGCTGTACATCAACAGATTTTCTTAGACGAAGACAGACCTTCTACAGACAAAAAGGAAAAATATTGGAGAAAGCTTGCAATGTAAATTTTGAGCAATTTTGCATTATGGGTGGGGAGGGAGAAAACTCTGGGAGGTGTCACTCTAAGTTGCTTGCATAAAGGCTCCTATTAGTTGTAAAGGCACCAATGTGAAAGGTTTGCTAGGATGGACACTGTGAACCCCTACCAAGAGCTTTTGTTGTGCAATGATTTTCCTGTACAGACTACTGCTATTAGCTCTTACCCTAATGACAGTGATTGCTGCTTCAAAGGTAATATGAGTGTTTAAGAAGAATCTGAAAGAGAGAAACAAGAACAATCACAAGACATGAAATTAATAAATTGCAAGAAGAGCACAGAGACAAGAGGATTGGGGGGACAGAGGGAAACATAATTATATGTGAAGTGTATATGTAATATGTAACCTCTGAAATAGTGGAGAATGGGATAAAAAGAAATAAGTTTAAATTTTGGGCAGAGATTGAGACTGGACATTATTTAATAAATTTTACTACCAAGAAGAAGTTCTGTTTAGTGTATTCTTCATAATATCTAATTAGGTAGTCTTATCTTAAGCAGTTGTAGAACCTTTATCTAGGGTGACATCAGTGTGGCTTAAAGGAGATTAGATCATGTCTTGAAGTTGTTCTCTGTAGCTTTGTCCAAAACCAGAACTGGTTATTATGGGACGGAGAAAAAGTTCCGTACTTAGTGTGTGTATATAATGGAAAAGGTAGTGACCAGAGCATCTGAAGCTGAAGCTACAAATACTTTCAAAGTAATTGTAGCTATTCTTCTGTTAAATTAATTGATAAAGGGTTTATTGTTGCTCCATATATATTGGCTACTCAATATCCTCCTGAAGTTACTGATTTGGCAGCTTTAACTTTCAACGACATGCATGTTGAAATTTGCTTAGCTCTTTTATATAAATAACACTTTTTCTTGTTCTTTTTCTCCCAGTTTCTATGGAGATTTTGGCCCGTTAAATTTGGCAATGTTATACAGATACTGCTGTAAACTAAATAAGAAATTGAAGGTAAGCTTTGTTTAAAAACAATATTCTTTTTTTGTTGTTGTTTGTTTGTTTTGAAATTCGGCTAAGATGTATTATCCAGTTTGGTTCTTAGGTGCTCATTCTAGATGGTTACTACTAAGCTTCAAGGTTGTTCTTTGTTCTGAATTATTTTCTGTCTTACTCATGGAAGTGTCACTTGCTGTCAATTAATTTGTAGAAGCTTCCTTATTTTCTTGCTTCCATATAATGATTGTTGATTCAAGGCAATTTTGAGTTGCTGTTCACTGGAGAGAGAAAATTTTAGTCTCTTGTTTGGATACCACATTAGCTTTTTTGTTTGGCTGAAAAATGTTGGTCCATCCTTTATAAAGCTGACTAGAATCTGTAAATGCAGCAGTCAGTTCTGAAGATCACTGTGACTGTGTTTTGTTGTAACAACACCGTCTTGTCATGAAACCACAAGCCTGAGCTGACTCTGGCCAGAAACTGAACCCCTGGCAGCAGGAGACCCTTCACCAAATATTACAGATTTAAAATCTTTATACAATAGTAGACCTGTAGGGGAAAATGGGACAACAGATATGATAACTTTGGCCACTGTTAAGAGGATTCCTGTATCAAAAATGACATTATGTTGTGACTAATGTTTGCTGCATAAATGAACCCATTATGCAAGTTGATTCACTCTCTCTGTTACTTCCAGAGGCACACTGACTTTAAGTCAGTTTTAAGAGGAGGTTTTGCAAATTGATGCATTTGTAGAGTTGCTATAACTTTTTTTTTTTTTAAAGTGTTTCTAGTGAAAACTAACTTTGCTTCTTAATACAGTGAGTAAGGAACAGCACAGAGAAATCTCGTGTGGATCAGCTGCAGTCTCAGCTGGGAGGAGGTGCTGTTTGCTGCTGCTGCCTTACCAGAGGCTAATTCCGAATAGGTTAATTTAAACTACTAGTGCATAATAGAGTAACCTGATAGAGCAACCACTTGAAAGTAATACCTGATTCTAACAGCTAAAGCATGGAATACCACCTGAGTGGTACAGAAACTTAGACATGAATAGATTCCAGTCTGGCACTACCCCTGAGGTAGGTCACTACCTGCTAACGTAAGCTTTGCTCTTCTGGTAGTTAATATATATGCCAGCCCAGGTTCTAATGTAAATACTATATGCAGTGGCTGAATAGGCTTGTAAGACCAAAGGCCAGGGCTGAAGTGTGCACCTGATGTGTGCTATAGGCCTGGCTACCAAAAACTACTGCTGAGCTTCACTAGTCAAGAATGATGGATTCACAGTTTCTACCCTTCCACCCCTCACCTTCTCATGTCCGTCCCTTGCACCTGTCCCTGAGAAGATTCCTGAGGCCTGAACTAGTGTGTGTAAAACAGAAGTTCTTGACCTGTGACTTAGCTGCCAGCAAGGCTTTGATGCAATGAGCAACTGCAGCAGAAGTGTGGTAATTCTCACGTGGCATCAGGGGACACACAGGCAGCCTGTGAGCAGTGTTTTGGACACGGGGAGCACAGATTTTAATAATGACATGGAGAAAGAAAGAGTCCTGTTTGACAGTCTGGTGCTTGCATACCCATGCGGGAAGGGTGGCCGTGCCCAGCAGCAGGAGCTGGCTGATCCCAGTCAGGAAAAGGCCCTGCAGGTTGTCCTGCTCTGCAACTCCAGCCTCTCCTGCGGGGTGATTGCTGCTGCACTACAACACTTTTGGGACTATGAGGCAATCCCAGTGCTTAAGCTCAGATGACTCCTGCCATGATTTGGTCTATACCTGGTTGGGTATGCACTTTATGTACTTTTCTTACATAAAGAGCCTTTAAAAGAAGCATGGCACCAAAAAAAAATTCACAAGCCACAACAGTTTTTATGTGGCTGTGGTGTTCCTATTTATAAAAGTTTTAAACTTAGTAATTAGAGTATAAAAACTCATTAAAACAAACTTCACAAGCTTCTTCTCAAAGGCTTTCAGCTGTATCTGGTTTTGTTTTGAGAGAAGAATTAGATATGGAGGCAATTTTCTGCTTTCTTACCCCCTTTCTTGGGGCAAGTGGGGAAGGAGAAGGGTACCAGTTGAAATGTGCTAATAGCAGACCAACATTTTAAAGTAAGCTGTTGTAACTTCGTGCTGACTGATGTTAAGAACAGTAAATAGTTCTCTTCTGAAGAGCTGAACAATTTAGTCAGATATCTGTTTGCTGAGAAAGTCACAAGTCAAGTCCTAGTTATGCTTTACAGGAAAACCTTTCTGACCTTGTTATGTTTGTAATGTTTTGATTACTGTGGAGATGATCTTGACTAGCCAAGTCAACAGCAAGAAAAAATGCTTTGCCATGCTATCTTTCTACTTGGTCTTTAAATTCTGTTTGAGGGAAAAATGCCTGACTAAGCAACTGTGATTAATTTATGAAAGAAATCTTTTTTCTTCTGTTTAAATAAGTCTCATTTCATTAAAAACTACTTTAAAAACCCTGTGTTTTATGCATACATAGCCTTACACAATCTCAATAAATTCAGAAGGAGGGGTAATCAGAGAGAGAGTGCTGAGATAAATGATACAAGTACAGAAGATCAAAGGCAGGAGAGGGAAGGTTCTGGCCAACGTATGAACTATGCGGTTAACATTTCTTGTATGCTAACTGTATTGCTGCTCAATCACAGGAGTTGGTTTAGTATAAGCAAACTGCTGGGCATTCACATGGCACTATAGTAATTGCAAGTATCTCCTTTAAGACAGCTTAGATTTTTAGGCAGGTTTCCTTTACATGTTTGAATACATAATTTTCTATGAACAGCTTGCCAGTCTTGTAATCACTGCTATTCATATGTACAGATTACATATATATACACATGTATATATTTAAACAGTATTTGTGTTGGTCCAGGCTTATTAAACACAGTGCAGTAACTTCTTGCTTGAACAATGCAAGTACATTAAGCCATATCCATTAAATAAAACACCATCAAATACTTTGATTCTAAACAGGTGTCAATCTAGTTATTCTCCACAATAGCACCTTCTAAGGCTGTGGAACCCTCTCATAAACCAAATGAGTTAGTTTTATCACCTAAAACAAAACCTGCCACACTTTTCATGTAACCTTTGCTTTTAGTTTAAAAGATTGAGTGTAACTCCTCTGGGATGTATCTTGACAGTTACTGTTCTGTTATATTGTTACATTGTGTCTTGTAATGATGTGTGAAACTGCTATAATTTTCTTACTGGTAAAGAAAAATATCTTTAGTGCTTTATAGTATGTCCGTTAGTTTTGTTTTAGAAAAAAGTTTATTTTCACCTATGTTTTCTATATCTCCAGCTATTCTGTAGACTGAAAAATTTATCGTTGAGACATTTTTGGTTCTTCCGAGTTGCGCAGTATCTAAGGGAACTAAAGCCAAGAGCCACTCAGGTAGAGCTTTGGAGCGTAAAACAGTCACCTCAAAGAACTGTCTTTAACACTTTTTATCATTGTGCTTAGCCAAAGGAATAGACTTAACTTATTAATCAGGGTCAGAAAATCAGTATTTTTTAGAAATAGATCATATGGCTTAGTATTGATATGGAAAGTGTTGAGAATTTGTGTGTTAATGTTAACGGAGGCATTACACTGACACTTCAGCAAACACTGTAAAACTTTATTTGCACATGAGTTAGAGAAAATCAAGACAGTAGTTTGGTTTATAGGCTTCTGAAAAGTAAAACCCTGATGCAGTTTTCCTCTGGTTGCTATGCTGTAAGCTGTTAATGTAGGTTTTCAATTTTGTGTTAAAGCTTTCATCAGGATTCAAAATATATTTGTTTCATATAGCAAAATGGTTTGTAAGAATTAAACCCTTATATTTTGAAAACGAAACAATGAAAATGATCTATTTCTTTCATTTAAAAGTTCTGGAAACTTTTAAGCTGAGCTGTCCCTTTTTGGCTACTTCAGGTACAATTGTGTCTCAAAATCTGAATGACTTCATATACCCGTATGATTTAAAAAATCCATTCTGTAAAATAAAACAAGAAACATGGTCCTTTTCCGTAGAACTTACTTCTGGCTCGGTACATGCTTTTTGCAGTTTAAAATAGTATTTCAGGTGAACTGTAAACTGTTGCAATGAACTTCACTTTAAAATAAGTAGTAGTCAACAAGTTATAATTGAAGTTCTGTCACTGTTGCATAACTAGTGTAATCTTATCCCACCCACACATCATGGGTGGAATTGCAGTTAGAGAACACTAAAATTAAAAAATTGAAGAGGGGGAAGAAAGGAGGGATCTTAAAATACTGGGATTAATTTTGTCAAGTTTTAATAATAATTGAATGCTTCACTAATTAAATAACTACTTGTGCTTTGTATGTTTGCACATACACTGAAGGAGATGTTGCTGTTGGTCTCAAGATAAAACCTCTTCCAATCAACAGCAACCAGCTATCTTAGGAATTACAGTCCTTTTTAGAAATACTCAGTTGCATTAACTCTCACTCCTCCTACCTATGGAAGTTGTGAGTAATAAAACCAGACTAGAATGTACAGTTAAAACTGCTAGTAAGGGTGCTGCTTCTGGGGATGTGGGAGTAGGAAGCTGACCATGATATTATACGTACATCGGTTTTCTCCTGAGTTTATCAGCTATTTGGGGTTTTTTTGCCAAATGTGATTCTGTGGTTAAAGTTGTCCTAAAATTTGCAATAAGGTTTAAGATGAGAGCCTGCATTTGCAGGTTTCTGGAACTGAAATACAGTTGGCATGAATTAAATGAAACACAATTCTGCAGCAGTTACCTTATCTCCACACACCCAAGTGTCATTAGTGCCAAGAGTAAGAAAAGTAAATTAAAGTTGTCCAATTGGAGTTAAAAACCTGAAGCTGAGTAACAGGATCACTGGTATAAAGGCATTTTATAAAATGTGCAGTTTTTATGAATAGAAACACACCTCAAATATTTAGAAGCAGAATCCAGTATGTTTATCTGACTTCCTCAAAACTGTACTAGTACTGCAGAAAACTGTCAGGAAAAACATGTGCAATAGTGCTGCAGAATATAATAAAGACGTAGCAATTCATGAAGCTAAAAAAATAATAATAATAATGCAAGAAACCGTCCAACTTGTCGTTTTTAAGTGACAATTTTATATCTTTCTGGCTTTAAATGTTTTGCTGCAGTTTGCCATTATTGTTCTTTTCTGGTGCTTGTTGGTCTGGTTTTCAATGGGAGTTTTGTGCACAGGATTCTGACAGAGGCTTCTTTTCTAACTAAAGAAAGAAGAATTGCAAGTGTTACTAGTTTAGTCTCTGCATACCCTTTTTCAGGCTTTTCGCTGATGCAATAATTGAATTTTTTCTTGTATAAATTCTTGCCGTTGAAGCTTTCTAAAGATGTCTGTCACCGCATTTTTAGGTAGCAGAGATGGAAGATGGTGTTCAACTTATAAAATGCCTGTAAGATTGATTGCTTCAGTTTTTCCACTGTCTTCTCCACAGAATTATGCGCTAAAGCGATGTAGCTCATAGGAGGATGTTTTAGTCTGAAAATTTCAATCTCCTTAATCAACATTCATAAGCTGTTGTTCAAATATTTAAAACTTGGAAATATAAATCCAGAATTTTGTACTGAACATTTTGGTTCAACTGCATTTTATAGGATATTTTTGCACAGCAACTAAGAAACCCACACTGATACAGTGGCTGTTGTCCTGCACTCTTATCTATTAGTTAAGAAGATTTTTTGTGGTATTGGTAATTTTTTTCTCCTTTAAGAATCTTCTCTGTAAGAATTTTTCGGACTTATTTTTCAGTTTTGGAAAAGTGACTTTTTAAAGTATTTTAACATGTATTCTCTCAGTAAATATTGTGTGTTTTGTTTTTTTTAAAAACAGTATTTCAACCTATCAAGAAAGAAGATCGTGTACTATACCAGTTTTGACCAGCGGAAACGAGCAAATGCAGCATTTTTAATAGGTGCATATGCTGTAAGTATGATGATTTATCGCATGAATACTTCTATCCTTCCTTAAGAGACATCTGCTGTGTATAAAACAACATCTCAGGGGATGGTCCTTTGGGGACACGGGCAGGTTGTAATTTGATTCTTCTGTAAGCTGTCTTTGAAAGTTCTGCTGTATGAGTTTTAGGGACACCCTGTCTTTAACACTTAACTTTCATTTTCTTGCATGTCAAAAATGTGAAGCACAAACTTAGATCTAAACTTGGCTGTCTTAGAATTGATTGCTGCTCATGGCAGTGGTGAGATTCATACTGGGGAGGAGAAAAACTCACAGCCTTTCATGAAGTTATTATACCAAAACTGTAGTGATTATTGAATGAAATTATTTTCTCAGTTAATTGTCAGAGCCTACCCAGGATAATGGAAAAACAGAGATACTTCAGCCTTCTGTTATTGCAGATAATATGCAATACACAAGCCAGTCTGAGTTACTTAAGCCTAATTTATTGTGAGTTTTGATCATGTAAGTTTTGATAGTCCCAAGCTGACACCTTGCACAGCTGCTTTTGTCTTCATAGCAGTGTTGCCCAAACTTCAATTTCACCATCTGGCTCTACTGTCCAGAATTGGAGCACACTACTAGAAAACTCAGAGTTTTTGCTATAGCATGTTTTGCAATGGTAAAGTATTGGAACTGAGGAGATCTTGGTCCTGAGCTGACACCCATGTGTTCAGCTGAACACAGAAGTCTCTGTTAAGTCGGGCTTTATGGTGTGTTTAAGCTGGTGGTTTCCTTTCAGGCCCGAGGTCACGCAGAAAGCAAAGATCAATAAATGCAGATGATAATGCTGAAGGACTTTAGGTTGCAGATTCTTGTAATTAAACATGTTTTACTGCAGGTGTGGGAATAGTGTGTAAATGCTCTTGACAAAGATGATCTATTTAAATTTAAAGATTGAAAAAAATAGAGAGAAATTCAAATTCTAAAAATCTTCTTTGGGTTAGATTTTTAACCCTTGGGGGTAAACCTGATGAAACAACTCTACAAAACGAATAGTAAGAACAAATGAGTTAGCATGTTCTAAATTTGTTAATGTTTTTGACTGTATAAGGCTATATTTAATAATGCTGGAATTAATTTCCAATTCTGTGGTTTAGATTCTGTTTAAGGAGCCTCCAAATTCAATAGTGTATAAGCTTCACTGCCCCTTCAGGTCCAAAATATGTCTGAATTGTAGCATCTTCAGTAGTTATTCCCATGCTATAGTTTAAAGAAGTTTCAGTCATTCCATTCAGATTGCTCTTTTTCTGTTTGCATCATTATATCTCCAGTTCTGTATTTAGAAAGATTCACTTCTAATTAAGCCGGTAGCTAGAGAGCACTGATCTAGTACATACATAGATTACAGCATCTAATTGCCTTCACTGGATTGCCCTTGTCTGATCCCACCTTCACCTCTGGTACATCTCAGAAGCCTCAGAAAGGGTAGGACGCTGGCATTCTGAAGAGGATGAGATTTATTTTTCTTTTTTTTTTATTCCCCTTATCCAGTCCTTGTTACCTGACTATCTCAACTAAGTAGCATCTCTGTGTCTGAGGAGGGGTTAAAAGGCCCTTATCAGTAGTGTGTAGGCCCAAGGAGAGGGTGCTACTGTTTGTGAAGAGAACTTGCAAAGCCAGGTTGTAGGAACAGAAAGATAAGGAGCTGCATAAGATGCAAGTCCTCCAAGCAGAGGACTGATCAGCTAAGTAAGACCATGCCAATTTTACAGTATCTAGGACTTAAATATGGGAACAGTCTGATATATTTGGTAGTTCTTATTTGAAGGAGCCTGCTTAGCACCTAAACCTGGGGATAAGAACATACATGGTGGGGAGGGCAGCAGAAATCCCTCTAAAGAAATTCAGGACAGAGAACGTGTAGTGCATGTACCAGGGTGTGTCTGTATATGTATCGATAACGGATATCAGGTGGCACATTACACATTGGATGTTAGCTTATGTGTACAATAAGGTGAATTAGTGTGCCACAACTACAGGCACATTTAACCCTTGCCTAGTCTGTTTTAAGCTTCTTATAGCTCTTAATTGCTAGCATATGCAAGTGATTTACACTGGCTTTGATACTGTTACTCTTGCCAGGCTAATAGGTGTTTTAAGTATCTTCTGATTATTGAAGATATTATGTACCAAGAATTCTTTACTAATACAGTGTTACCATTACAAAAAAGTATTCACTCTCTTGTTGAAAACACCTTGTAGTCACCTTACAATTCCTCTCAAATCAGTATAGCATGAGAAAACATTTTGCATAAAGATATCCAATATATTACATAAGTATGTCTTCCCAGAGTTACATCTGTAGACACATATTCCTGAACTTGCAAGTGCTATGGGAGTTCATTCACCTTCTTCTGTAACAGTTGATACTAATGCCAATAAATTCATAAAATGAATATTTATTCTAAAAATATATTATCTACTTAATCTATTTTGTTTTGTGGGATATTTTTAACTGCAGAAGCTTATCTTCTTTAATCCAGGCATATTCATTTTACACTCAAGAAATAATATTTGCATTTTTTGAGTGACTTGCCTGTAAATGTTCAGTCAGATGCAGTAAATGTACACTCTGAGGTTATGTGACAGAACATTTCCTGACCTGAAGGAATCTAAGCATATCCTTCAGTAAAAGAACTGCCAACTGCCAGTTTGCTGTGTTGCAATTTGAATATCCAAATTGTGACAGAAATGTATGTACTCTTTGATTTAAGGTCTATCTAGATTTTTTTTCTCTTCTTCGATTCTACAAGCTTTTTAAGACCAGAAAGTCTTACAGTGAAGAAGGCTACCAATGTGTGAAAGTTAATTGAGAAGACTTGTTTTATTTGTCGTGGTGTTAAAATATTAAGTGTAAAATGAAACGTGGAAAACAGTGGATCAGGTTTTTAGGAATGTGTTTCCAGTGGTGATTATGCAACTTAGATTGTTCCATTAAACAGCTTCTTAGACATATTGAACTGAAATACCCTATAGATATTAAAATATTTTAATAAGAGAGCCATAAGTTTAAGCATAAGTCTTGAAACCTTATTGGCAGTGGCTTGCCTGTTGTAAATTGCATCTTAGGAAGTTGCATTTTCTAAATTTCCGTTTTTACAATGGACTTTCAATGCATTTGGGCTAATCATGTCCAGTTGATAAATTATTGTTCTTGCTTTTAAGGATTCTGTAAAGATTACTTCTGTTATAAAATTCAGATTAAGAAGAGCTATTTAAATAATACGAGTATTTAAAGTTTTCGAGAACAGAACAGCATGCCAACTTCTCTGATCTTAGAGAAGTTCAGAGTTCCTCCTGAATGGCCAAGTCTACACCACAGGCTGTTCAGTGATGGCAGAAACATGGCGCTACCAGGTTTTGCAAAGTCTTATCAGATGCTGCACCCTTCTTGAGACCGCTTTAGACTGGCTTCACAGAATTCTTGCGGTAACTTCGTGGCTCGAGTGGATCTGTTCCATAGACTTCTAATTAGAAAATGGCAGGTGTGGGTGGGAACAAGATGAATCCAAATTCTATTTGAAATATTGTGGGTGAGTTTTGAGATGGACTTGCAAAATACTAATTCCCTTTTTGTTCTGTAAACTTTTTAGAGTGTATGGTATGAAGTTGTGGGTTTTTTTGGCAGTGTGTATGTGGCCAGTATTGCTACATGTCATGTGCCTGCATAGTGTCCCAGCCATGGAGAGCTTTGTCTTTCAACCACATCATTCAGGAAGTTGAGAACATAATAATGGAAATGTCCCAGAAAACAAAATATATATTTGGAATTTTTCAATATTTGCTGAATCTGCTTTTTTACAGATAGCAGTGCCACATGATACAAGTTACAGCAGTCACAGGAGGGAAAGGGAAGAGAACCTTGTCTCTTGTAAAACAGTTATCGCAAGAGAATAATCACTATCTGGAAAGTGAATTCTTTTTTCAAGGCTTTTACTTGCATTACTTCCTAGATACATGTTCAGTTTATACCAGCTATTCACAACAGGCTCTGTGTGTTGCTTTTGTTTTTCTTTAACTTGTGTATGTTGCAGAATGAAAGCACTCAGAAGTTTCATCATATTAGATCTGACAATGACGCTAAGTTTCAGTTGCTGAGTTTTCATTGATAAAGATGAATCAGAAAACAGTTTTCTTGATTTTCCTTAATGGATATCACTACTTTTTAAGTACTGAAGACATGTACTGTAATGTTTCCTTCTCCATTTCATTATCCTTCCTCCTTCAGTTATTGCATTATTCTTGACATCTGCAATACTATTTATTTTTCTTTTCAGGAGCTCTGTTCAGTGTTTCTTACTCTCTCCTTCCTTCTGTGTTCTTATCTTTTTCCTGTTTCCATTGTGGTATCTTTATTACGAACTTTGTGGACAGACAACTAGCAGTGTTTGGTTCAGAATGTCATGTGTACATGCCTTTGAGCAGAGACAGCTTTGAAGTACTGTAACTTCTGTGAAATAAAAACTACTGCATTGGAAAATATTAATATGATACAACTTTGCACCTACTTCAGTTTTATGGCTTGCTAACTGTGTAAGATGGAAACTCATCTTTGCCTGAAGTCCTCTGAACTACTTTCTAAACATCTTTTGACTGCAAGGAGGAATTTAGGCTTTAAATGTAAGCTAATTGATGTGATTATTAATATTAATTGGGATGGATAAAATCAGTGTTTTTTCTCTGAAATACAACTGCCACTGAAATCTAGTGCACAGGATGTGTTGTTCTTAAATGCCTAACCTTCCCAGTGTGAAGGACTATAAAGAAAATATAAAGGAGACTTATTTCACACACTGAAAGAATCTTGCTAATGGCTGTGAAAACAGAACGACATCACTATGCTGCAGGGGTTGAAAGCATAAACGTGGTGCCGTTATTTAGCAATCATGGCTGCAGACAGGCCATTAAAGCAAAAAATAGAAAGAAATGGGCCCTTCACTTGTTGAAATAAGTACATACATATATCCATTAAGTAATGTTTCAATATTAGTAATTACTGGTTTGACCCCAACAACAAAGAGTCCAGTAATTGAGTTAGAAGTAACTGTTCTGATAATACAGAATAAATGGAATGGTTTTCATATAGAAGTATGGTCTGTTTTGATGGTGGAAGGCTTCAGAAAACCTTTGCTTTTAGAGTTTCAGGAGGGAAGTTTGGCCAAATACAGGGACATGAGTTTTGAAAAACATGTAATTTGGGCACTTGCTAAATGAAACGGCAATAGATACAGTGCCGCGGTATTGAGATTTGACATGGAAGAAAAATAGGGTTTGTTCTTCTTTTTGGATACTGGTCATACTGATCCGTGCTGTCAGTGTGACCACGGTGAGTGGAGCCGCAACAGCAGAGCCTGAGGCTGAAGTACAGCTCCGTGTCAGGGAACTGATCTTTTGAAAGCAAATCAATTTTTGTGGAGGGTTTTAGTCCAAAATTAGAGCAGTTGTTCAAAGCAGTCAAACAGGTGGTAGATGAAAAACAGATGATTCTGGACCCTCTCTTTATTGGAACATGACAGAGTTTCTCAGACTTTTTTACTTGAGTCAATTTTTTTGTTGTTTTGTCCTGATCTTGTCTTTTCTGTGTGTGGTCTCCATGCTTGAGGAAGAAATTAATGTAAGAAAATCTGCCTACCATGTTGACTGCTTAGAGAATGCTAAGAATCCTATTAACTTGAGATATGACTCCAGACGTAAAGCAGATGGCAAATATTCTGGAGTGACCACCACTTACCTTCACTCTAATGTATTCAAGGTCAAAAGCTGAATAAAGCTTTTATATCAGGAACTAGCTTATGTCTTGGTTAAGAAAATAATTATTAGGATAGCTTGTATTCAACAGTTAAGTATGCATAGAACTCAAAAGTAACTGCTGATTGTGAGGTGGGGGAATGTCTAGGAAAATTATGTGGTTTGTTTACGAAACATATTTGTACACAAGAAATATGTAATTATTAAATATTTTTTGATTAAATATTTTTGGATTAAATATTTTTGTAAATAATGTCCTTGTTTAATATGTATTCCAAGTTAAATTTATTTTAGGAACAGTTTTACTGCACAGATATGAATTGGAATGCAACAAGCTGTGGTTGTATTCCAATTTCTTAAGCAAGCTGAGCTGCTAGCGCTCAGCGATAGCAAAATGAGCCTTGGCTTAGGGTGTTACAGTAACTATATGTTGGTCTCATAGTAACAGGTTCAGCTGGTTGATTTGGATATTTTTTGTCAATTAGTGGTTTAATATTGATAATTACAAATTAAAAAGTGTTTATGTTGCAAAATCTCCCATTGAACTGTCATGGAGGAATGTTTCCTTTGTCAGCTGCTGTGATAATGTTTTGACTCATGTGAAGCTGGACAGAAACCTCCAGGCATAGATGCCTAGTTTTCATCTTTGCACAGTGTTGAGTCTGTCTTAAAGTCTCTCAGTTGCAGAAATATGTGGGGCTTTAATTTTTATTTTTAAAGGGGGGGAATGACACAAAACAGAAATCTCTGACTTCCATTAATTTCTGAATCTCTTTAGTGTCTTTTCTGACATAAATGTCATGGGAGTCAGTCACAAAGGAGTATAGTGTACAAGAGTTTAGTGGGGTGAGGGAAGTATACGTATGGTTAATGCCTTTTCAGGCTCAATGCTTATTTTTTTTTTCTCTCTCCTCTCCTGCTTTAGGTAATATACTTGAAGAAAACACCAGAAGAAGCTTACAGAACACTCTTGTCTGGATCTAATCCACCATATCTTCCATTTAGGTATGTGAACATGAGAAATGGGCCTGACTTTTCTGTGTTGGAATTTGCTAACCATAAATTTTTCAGCTTTCCTTCCCAGCAAAGGGTTTCATGTCTGTACAGATGTATGGAAGTGACCCATCTCCATAAAAAAATATTTTTTTACTTCTGGTGGAATTACTTGCTCTGTGTTAGAATAATAAAGCCATTTAGACTGGTCTTGAAAACTGTCAGGTTTAGAAACTAGTTCTTAGCATGTTTGTGACTTAGCAATTAAAAGTTTTCTTTATGTTGTATCACGTTTTACTGTTTGGAAGTCATTTAAATCTTTTATATTAGATAGTACATAACCAGCCAAACTTCCATGAATGAAGGGTGTTTTATGCGGTTATATTTTTCTCTATTTTAGAGAACAAGTACTGATGTTCTAGTTATTAAACTGCCTTTCTGTTTTCAATGAATCATAGATAAGTTCTATCAATCTGTATTTATTCTTAGTACCAAAGTCATATCAAGACTTGAATCTGAGGAATTCTAGCTATCATGCCTATCTAATGAAGAGATTGCTGGATTTTTTTTCATGGTGTGGATCATGAAATGCCCTTGTACTCTCTGAATGGGAAGATCTCACACTGTTTTTGTGCAAACACTGGCAAGAAAAGGCAACTACAAGAAGTTCAATACCCTCTTTTTTTAGGAGAATCAGTATTTTACAAGTAGTGTTCACTGTCAGCTGATGCATTTGTGAATGCAGACCTACTTTGTATATATCAAATTCATCTGATTCTGCAGCCACTCAGCAAAGGAAGATCAGATTCTCTCTCTTATAGCCTTTACAGCAGCCAGATGCAGTATAAAATATCAGGACAGTACGTTTGTATGTGAAGACCAGTTTGACTTTGAAATCTTAAACCATCAAACACATTTTTTAAAAAGGTATCAAATCAGTGATAGCTTTTATTGGCAGGGAGTTTATACATTAATCTGGTCATCAATAGCTCTCCAAAGCCCAAGAAGTTCACTGAGCTGTTGATATCCATATTTTTTTCAGCTAAATATAAAACATATTTGGTTCAATGCATTAAAAATAATAATTTAAAAAACCTTGTTTTTATCATCTCTAAATTCTCTATAAGGTACAGGAGTGATGATTTAAGTTAAATTAAGAATAATGTATAATTTTATCCACCTTTTAGGTTATTTCATTCCTGATCTTTTCCCAGTTTGAAATAATTGCATTGGTCCTTTCCATTCACAGATAGTTCAGCTATTGAAAAATTACTACAAGAAGGTCTTTAAAGCAAACTCTATTCGGAGCACAGAAACAGTGTCAATACATTCCTGTCTCCTTGTTCTTCTGGGAAACAAACAAGTGAAATGTTTCCCTGCCATATTTCCCTTCCTTCTGGAGATTACTGTGTAACATTTTAGTGGAGTCTAAAATCTCAGTGGTTCAACTTTGGCAGGAGTATTTCTTTCATATAAGAGTTTTTAATAATAAAATGACTTAATTTTTTCAGAATATTAAGCTTAGTTTATTCAAAACTTGCTTAGAAAGCAAAGCTCTTAGTAGTGAAGGATGTATTTTACCTGAGAATAGCTGTATCTTGTTCACCAGATAAAAAAATTTACTGTTTGGAATTAGAGTAAATTGCTGTGTCTTCAGGTAGTAAAGATTAAGGTGTATAGAAAAAAGGTTCTGACAAAGCAAAGAACCTTAGTTGTCAGATCCCAAAATTGCAAGACACAAAACTTAGGAGAAATAGTGTTTGCAGAACAGTCTCATGACTGGGGAATCTGATAGGGAGGGGATATTTGTGAGGTGGATTCATAGGAAAGTGCTGGAATAATACATAAGGAGCTTAAGAATGATGAAGGCTGAGAGAGGGGCAAGTAGATTCGATGAGGGCCTGCGGTGGGACAATCTAGACTAGCTGGGAATAGGGAAGAAAGCCTTTGAGATTTTGTTCCCCCTGACCACCCTAAGACATTGAGACATCTCTGGTGCAAAGCACAGCATGATGCAGAGGAACCTGTGCTGGAAGCAGCAGCGCTGCCCCAGGTAGATCTGCTTGGCATCAGGCAATGCTGTGAAGAAACAAGTTGATGCTATGAGAGTTTCTGCTCCTTCCACATCTTTAGTGTCTTGGAAAGGACTAAAATGACTTGTGTACAGTGAAAAAAAAATGTATGCCTTACCTCTTCCCACCTCTTCTAAGGTCTAGGAATGAAATAGTTTGAGATATTAATCATGGTATTCAGGACTTACTGACTTGAGTTTATTCTTGGAACCTGGAACTTAGATGTAACTTCTGTAGTAAAGGTAATCTCAATTTCAGTAGGTTCAAGTGCAGGAGTTTACCGGTGAGCAATGATCAGTTAAGTGTTACAGCTAGACCAATTAACAAGTTTGTTCATTTGATATGTGCAGTGTCTTCTAATTGGAAAAAAAATAGACAGCTTTCAGTAGGTGGAAGCTGCAGGATTGTCAGATTCTTTATGATGTATTGAGATATGTTTACATCAAGTGATTGCTGGGAAACCGATTGACTTCCATCTAGCTCAGTGACCTCAAAAAGCCTTAATCGGCTTAGATCTTCAGCCGCTATTTCATTTGAAGACAGCTTCAGCAAATATTGCTCGGGGTAGAAGGAAATCAGAATGCTGTTCTTACAAGATATGTGGATTTTTTGGGGGGTGGTGTTTTTGTAATAGAAGAAGCTAAAGACAAAGCAGGAAGATAAGGCACTACTATCTCTGAGATACTTTCACCTTATTTTTGGCTGATTTGCTGTCACTTAATGATGCTCTGGTGTCTTGAAGATAGTGTGCTGTATCTTCACTTACATTTAACAAAATGGTGCTAAGACCATTTTAAATCATCATAAATAGCAGTTTTCTATTGTGAAACTAAGTTTTAGATTTTTACTTCAAACTACTCTGTATTGACGTTTTAGTAAAGAGAAAAAACAAATGCATTTTAGTATTATTGTGTTCAGTCTCTAGATATGACATGAATTTCAGAGCTAGATTTTGTAGCTTTTGGGTTTTGTTTCTTTATTGCCAAGTGCTGGGGAAATAAACTGTGTTGTTGTTGACAGTGGTTAGAGGTTTGGTGAAAGGAAAAGCGTGCAGTATTGAGGTCAGCCACAATAACTGTGAAATTGGATGTGGGATTTGCAGCTCTGTAATGCCGACTCAGATTCATACTACAGCTGTGTCTCATGGAAATATTCACATTTTGAAAGCAATTAAAGTACCATCAGGTAATAGCTGGTAAAACCCTGTTTGAAAATCAAGGCGATTATGTATTTGGCCTTAAAAGACTGGAAGAATACTGTAATGAAATGTGATCAACAACAGAAATCCAAGCACCTGCACTGTAGAACTGTGCAGGTGGTACCTGTATGTGCTCTATTCTATTATTCTGACATGAAGCGAAGCATTCCTTTCTCTTGTATGCTTTTTTAAACAGAGTTCTGAGCTGAACACAAAGGTATAATATTTGAAATCCAAATAGCTTCATTTCCACCAGTAATAACTCCTAAATGTTTTTGTATATGCATATGTAGCCCCAGTAGGTTAAAAATTACAAAAGCACATGCATTAATTTTCCCTAGGATAGGATGCTGACTGTGTGTGGTAGAGAAAGGAAGAATACGTTTAAATAGGAAGTGTCTGGAATTAATTGTAATTGTAATCTTCCTCATAACTGTTAGTGCTTGCATTTGGTTTTACTGTGGTACGAGGTGTGGCCCATTGAGAACCGATTGCATTTTATGCAAGCTAAAATTAGTATTATTTATTATTGCACTAAAACTTTGAAATATATCTGTCACTGGTAAAAAGAAAAGGCATGCTGATGGGTTTAGCACTGTATAACTGACTTCTCAAGTCAGTGTGATATGAGCATAACTATATTTGTAACAGTTTTTTTTTTTTTTAAAGTTCTGGCAGTATCCAGTGTTTATCAGCATGATCTGGAAACTTATACATCAGTAGGAAGGAAGACAGGTTGACACAAAGAACAGTGAAATTGAACTAGCTGTTCTGCATTAGTTTTTAAATATTTATTTTTTCCAGTAAATGCATTAATTCAGGAGGATGCAGAAAATAAGATAAAATTTGGTTTCTAAATATTTACAAAGCTTCTTAATGATTTGACATGACTTCTTAGTGATTTCTCTGGGCTGGAAAAAGAACTTGATAACTCAGCCCCAGCCTGGAGGGAGTCCTCTAGGTGACTGTGGGGGAGATTTGTTTTGCTTTTGCTTTTAACACAGTAAGAATCAAACTAATTAGTGATTTAAAATACCTCAGACAACTCCTCTAAACAAAAATATATTTTACAAGTAATTTATTTAAAATGTTCAGGAAATCAAGTCACTATAAACTCTTAATCTTTGCATTTTGAGTATTTCAAGGCCTTTCTAGACATGAAATTGGTGATAAGATGGGCATTAAGTGCCTTTCCTCTAATATTTCTGCAAAATACTCTTTGACTTCTCTGGAATAATATTAGATGATATATTTGATAAGAAGATTGAATATAAAAATGTATCACTTCATAAGTATGGTGCAACTTTACTTCATAAATAAACTAATTTTTAATATTTAAAACAGCTCTGTAAAGTGCATTTTGTTGCTTGCTGTCTGTTCTAAACTTCAGTTTCATCCTCTGAGTCCACAAACACCTTCCCTGTACTTCAGGTATTGCTTTACTATATCAATGGATCCAGCATACACAGTTCCCATGGATTATATGTAAAACTTCTGCCAGATTAATTTCCTTGTTCTTATACCTAAAATTGAATACCTGTGGATGGCTTAGCTTAAAATTCTGGAGCATAAAGCAGTTTCAGAAAGGGATGTGCGTCTGGAATTGATTCTGATCAGCCAGTTGTACTTTTGGAAACTAGGAAAACAAACAAAAACCAAACACACAAAAACCACAAACAAACAAACCCTACAAACCACAAGCAAACAAGCCAAACCAGGTATACTCATGGATTTACCTTGAGAAAGTTTTGGAGTGCTAAAATGAAAATGGCTGTGGCTTTAAGGAAAAGTAAGTACGTAGATTTTGTTCCAATTTTTGTGTTTTCCAAATTATGGTAAGAGGAACTTTCATAATTTGCTTGCGTTTTCTTACCAGAAGATACTTGAGGAGCACAGGTAGAGAGAGATGATGGCAGGTCTGATGTCATATGCTCAATATTTGCCATGGTTCATCAAACATGATGCTTTCCCTTGAAGCGTTAGGTAACATTAAGCCACAGCTTCCTGGTGTTATTTCACTGCTGTGCTGTAGTGTAACTCATGTCTAGCGTTTGTTTATGGTTTTGTTACAATATTTTCTTTTCCCACAGAAGATAGATGGGGGTGTGAGTTCTTCAGATCTTAAGTCAGTGTGTTACATTTCTTTAAAAAAAAAAAAAAAAAAAAATCATTAGAATACTGCTATTCTTTGAGTTTATCTTAATGTGGGGATTTAAACAGCTTTTTCACTTGTTCATTCCAAAACTTGGCCCATTTGGAATTTTTCTGGGTTTATTATTTCACCGTGCGCGGATGGCAGGTGTCAGCAGAGCAGTTTCTCTGGTGCACGTGCACCTACTGTGATGGTTACATGCACAGCAACAGCAATGGGACAGGTGTGGCTTGGATTTGGGGGCAGTGGGTGTGAGCTGCAGGTGTCCACGTGCACTCAGCTGTCATAGCTGTCTGTGGGAACAGAGCTAAGAATACACCTCCAACTGTGATCGGCTTATCTTGTACATCTAGGTCAAGTTCAGTGTCCTCCCCCTGCTCTCCTTTCCCTTCTCTCTTGCTCTAACAGTGCTTAATGGATTAGAGACTCTTTTCCCAGTGTTGTTTTTATGTGCTGCAGTATCGGATGCCTTATCAGTTAGAGAAGTAGTTATCATTTTTATTTTATCTCTCTCTATATATTATTGTTTTTGCAACCTAACATGTAATGTAGAACATCTGCTACAATCATATCTTCTATTTATGTTTCTCCGAATTCTTAGTTGTGTGGTTTACATTAGCTTAGGTTTTGTTGTTGTTGTTTTTGTTGTTTCTGTCAGTTCCTTCAGAAAACTGGTACAGCTTTTAAAGATTTTCTGCTATGTATGTGTTCCCACTGGGGCCTGAAGATTTTTTTGCTCAGAAGACCTTTCTGTTTGCTAAAATGCTTTCATGCTAAAATGATCCATTATTCAACTTATCCCTGACAAAGCATATTGTCTGTAAAGTTTATATTTTATAGCTTTAGTGTGTTTTGCTTATCTAAGGTAATGAAAATACTTTATGGCTTTTCATTTTGAAAAATGTCTTTGGATTTGGTTATTGAAGGTTTATTCACACTTTAAAGTTCTCATTCTAAAGCATTGTGGCTAAGTACTTTGCAATAATCTAATGACTTGAAAGCTTGTCTAGAGTAGCCTGCCTGTAATATGACCCTACCAGAATTATAGCTTTTAATTTTCTTAAATACCTTTTCTATGAACAATGCTTGCTCGAAACTGCTATATTTATTCTGTTGTAAAAGAATGAGTGAGAATATTCTACTTACTTGGGGTTGAAGGAGCATATCAATATAACGAATTTCATACTAATAGCAAGTAGGCTATCAAAAAAGGAAGGTTTTCAATGAGAGATTGAAATTTTGAGTCAATTATAGATAAAAGATGTATCTGTCAGAAACCTAAAACTTTGATATTCTGAGAAACTACGGTTCTTAGCATTCTGGATAAGATAGCTCAGAGCAACACTATAAAAGATTTCTTTAATTGAGTGAGTGAGGAATAATCTTCCCAGGTAGAATTTTGTTCAAACACAAACTGGTCTGAAGCAGGCCTTCAAAAATATTTTTTCCTTTACCATAATATAGTTATTGCTGTTACTTTCTTGGTGGTGGTGTGTTTTGTGGTTTTTTTTTTTAATGTTGGTGTCACTTACTACTTGAATATGTTTTGCCTGAGGGTATCCTGTCATCTTCTAAAGAGAAATTGTTATTTTCATAGTGGCAGAACCAAGGTCAAGTAATTTAAACTTTAGTTATATCTGGATAATTTTTAATCATATGTGTAATCAGGCATCAAAATGAGAGACTGTAAAAGAAATATGAACTAGTAGTCTAGTTGCCTTTCTTTATTAGACAGTGTAACTCAATTAAGACTTGAATAACGGTTAAAGCAATTTTTGCTTTATTTGCTACTACCCTTAAACAGTTGAGAGTACACAAAGCTTCCTGTTCCAGGACACCCTAAGTGATTTGGTAAAGGACATGTAGTTAGATGATGTAAAATGTGCACTTAAAGTAATTCATAGTATCTCACTGCATTTATACTGCGCTTCATCTTTGGGAGAGGAGTGCTTTAGCCTGAGCAAGCTTCTAGAAAGATGTCATCTTCTAACTTTAATTCAGATTTCTCAGTGGGGATTTAATAACTTGAATATACTCTGTGTGCTGCCCTTCCTTGAGTATTAAAATTAATTCTGTGTATATTCATTTGTATTAAATCTATAGGGATGCCTCATTTGGGAACTGCACGTACAATCTTACGATCTTGGACTGTTTGCAGGGAATAAATAAGGTAATAACACTTTTCCTTGGCAAAACAGATTTAAAGTGACAGATCTAAAATGTAAAGGAAGGTACTGTTAAACCAAATTTTCTAATGTATTTTCAAAGCACAATGTGTGTGAATGGGTAATACGCTGTCATGAAGCCTAAGGTACTGAGGGCTGTGGTTAAGCAGTGACACCAGGAGGTTACACTTCCACCTGGCTGGCCTGGCCTTTGACAGCTTTCTGAACTTTACCTTCTGAACTGGAATGAGCAAACCCACCAGGCTTGGCTGTGGACAGGTCTTACCAGTGCACTGGGACTGCTAATAGAACATCTGTAGCCATTGGTAAAAGGGAATAACATGGGTGACAAAGTGAGACAGATACAGAGGTATACTGTGATTTAATCTGGGCAGGTTTTGCATGAACTTGGCCCCAACTTTCCCCCCAAAACACTTAGTTCGTTGTTTGACACTAATATTTTCAGAATTGTTTAGAAAGAATGAAAACTAATATATCTTTCTAATGTTTTGATGTGTCACTTTCAACAGTCCTGGTCTTCAGGAATACTAAGCTCCAATATAGTGGTTTTTTTATGTTATGTCACCTTTTAATTGGCAACCTTGTGTTATAGTGTTTACTTCATTCTATAAGCAAGGATTAAATTTTGTTCATTTCCCAATGATCTTGATGAAGGGAGCAGGCTGTAGAACAGTTCTGTACAAACACTTTATAGACTATTTGTAATTCTTAAAAGTATGGTAGAACAAGTGTTTCTTAAAATTGAAAAAAAGAGATTGAGCTTAATATTTTTAGTTCTCTGGGGGTGGGAAAGGAGCTGTCAGTTAACAGAAAGACTCTAATCTGTGTGACATTCTACAGATCCTAAAGCTCTGTGAAGCAGTAGGTGCAGTCACTGAAATTTATCTGCAACCAACATACCAAAAGGACTTTGAGATCAGTTTTTCCTCCTTTGTTCCCATAAATTTTATTGAATTTTTGTCCAATTTGCCTACAGAGATAAAAATACTTGGAGCAGAAACCAAATGCCTTAATCTAAAATAAAATCTTAGTCTATCTGGGTAGATTTGGTGTTTACATGCACATATATCATA
Organism: Nesoenas mayeri; assembly: GCF_963082525.1. Lineage (NCBI taxonomy): Eukaryota > Metazoa > Chordata > Aves > Columbiformes > Columbidae > Nesoenas > Nesoenas mayeri. Next base: position 14,137,356 of record NC_137554.1, on the reverse strand, counting down.
CACATGTCATCCAAGGGTCCTATGAATACTGGAGTGCAGCCAGCCAACCATGCTTAAACGAAATATGTTTTTCAAACTCAGCTGTTCAAATAAACCTCTTGGTATCTTATGTTTTATGACAGGTCCAGCCATTGAGCTTACATTGTGTATGACAAAGCTATTTTTGTTTTGTCTTAAAAAAGGTATATATGTAGCAAATAATGGCAGACTGGGTATTGTTTTTTTAAATCATAGATCCTGTGGTGTACTTCTTATCACACCTAAACCACAGAATATTGTGTAATATCTATACTTCTTGGAATGCAATAGATTCAGTATAAATATATGCCGCAGAACTCTCTTCCACCTATTCCTTGGAAGACATTTGGGCTAAGAATTCCTCATTTGTAGAATAGTTTTTAATATGGTATTATACACAAATCTTCAGTACAAAATTGGCATATTTAACAATAGTACAGTAATTAAATGCAAAACTTGACTTCTTTCAATGCTGTAACAGACACTGTCTAACGTAGTCTAGTGAACTTCAGTCTATCAGAGGAATGTGTATTAAAAAAAAATTTTAAAACCCACATAAAATACAGGGTTATACACGGTACTGTATTCTGTATATGCCATTTTGCCTGGGTATTATGGTGGTGAAATCCGAGTATCAAGTATAGAAAATCAGTAAACCCTAAATGTTTTATATTGTGTTATGTCCAATGGCACAAAATATATTCAGCATAGAAATAATGTAATGAGTGTATGACAAAAAGGGAATTGCTTTTGAATTTGTCATCTGCCTTAAAGAAAAAAATATACACAGTGGGGTGGGGAGAAAAAATTTATTATTAAGTGATATGCAACCACCTTATGTTCCACTGTAATGTGTTTGAAGAGGAAATAGTGAGCCTGACATGTTTTCTTGACTTTGTTGGAGTTTTTGTTGTCTGTGTTGTTAATCTGTGCAAATGTAATGTTGTCTTCATGTAGAGGCTTCAATAAGCTGGAAGCACAAACATGTAGTAATTTAGTTTTGATTCTCAAAGTCAGTATTATAAAGTGAGATTATATATAATATTTCAGAATAAACTGACACCTTATTGCCTTTTAGGCCTTGCAGCATGGATTTTTTGACTTTAAGACATTTGATGTGGATGAATATGAACACTATGAGGTTTGTACATTTGATAATGAGTTGAACATGTTTGGTTTACTTAAAATAAGTTAGAATATGCCATATCACACAACTTTAAGACATACCGGAAACCCACTTTAAGTAAAACCAGTGTTCAAATGTAAGGTATGTACACCCAAACCTGTATAATCTGTGTGAAAAACATGCAGGATGAATATTGTTACCATTTCAGTTCATCAGATAAGTTGTCTACTATTTTTGACTTGTGGGGACTCTTTCCTGCTTTCCCAGCCTTCCCCCAGGATATGATCCAAGGTCTCTCAGCTGCCCCACAGTATCTGTTTTCTTTCAACACACGTTGAGCTGCTTCTTGAGATGCTGTTAGTTCCAAATATATGACTTTTTTTTTTTTTTTGATAGCCACATAGATTAAGCAAATTTTGAGCTTTATTAGTAAAGATGCACTATGTGAGGATTCTAGTAATGAAAATGCATGCAAAATATTTCCCTAATGAAGTTCCAGAAAGCTAACACATGTAATTCACTGTTACGCCAGCTTTCTTACAACTTAAGAATAGATACTCTAGATGCTTCTAGGGCTTTGTTCTGTAACATACACACCTTTATCTGCCAGCAGTAGGCAGTTCTCTCAAGCTATATTGCTGCAGAGAACCTGCAAAATATGCCTGTCCTACACCATGAACTGTGCAGCGTATAGAAGAAATTGCAGGCACAGAAAGTGAATATATTATATACAGAATAGTGACGTGATCTTCGTCTACCATTTCCCACACCCAAAGGAAGAGAAAGGTTGGGTTTTGTTTTTTTTACTGAAGTCAGCATCAACCATGTGGTTGTATCGGACCTTGTCTTTGGAACTCCCTGAAGTTCCTACATTTGCATTGGTTAAGGAGAAAGATATATAAACTGGAGGTGTAATAAACATTTGAATATATATTAAACTCTTTTTAGAGTTGCTACTTAATTGTACCCAGTATTCTTCCACACAGCCCTCTCTAATGCAATTTTCAGAAATTGTGGAAATGATGAGAATAAATTTGCTTAGTCTGAAAATGTCCATTTAAAAATGTATTATTTTAAGTTGAATATTTCTAATATCAAACAAGTTTTATGGATAATTGCTTTTTAAGAATCTCTAATGTTTGATAAATAAGTGTTTTGTTTTACAAGCGGGAATATAGGGGTGTCTCAGTACATATCTGAAATACATACAGCTTTAGGAAATGCTTCATAAATGTTCAAGAAAGAGGGTAAACTCAGGAGAGGAATAAACAGTGGCAAAACATGATTTACGAGACAGATCTATACAGTTGATGTTGGCTGCAGAAGGCACACTATAACAGCTGTTCACAAAACATAAAGAACTTGTAGAAGGATTTCTGTATCCTGTAATGCTACATAATGATTAGATTAAGAAATTGGTCCAGCTTTTGGTGAATTACTGAAATTAAGAGTAACTAAAATTTAAAGTGTGAAATTGCTGCTCTTTTACTATATGTACAAAAGGAAAATATTCTAAAAACAAATGATGGTCACGAATTCTTAGGAATCTGTAGATATAGTAGGCATTAATCTGCCTGAAAAAGTATTAAAGTAATTGACTATAGCTATCACATTATCTTGTTTAATACGTAACATTATGTTAGTTTGTGAAAACTATGTATGTTCAAATGATGTTTAAAGTGTGCTGCCCCCTGTCTGAGTTTAAGCAGCAGGAACTTGGAATCATCTTTCATTTTTTGTCTATTTTTTGGAATGCCGTCTTTTATTTTATGCATCATGGTCAGCTTTATATGTTTAGATACGTCCTGTGCTGTATTTCTAAAACTTTCAACGTTCCAGGTTTTTGCTGTGTTAGGTTTTCAAATGTGTAGTTATGTGGAAGAAAGTTGCATAAGACTTAATGGGAGCAGGCTAAAGAAAATTCTATTTCACGTTTATAGTTCTTTCATCTTTCTACATTATCAAGGCAGCTAATTCCCCTTTTGTTGGACTAGATGTAAAATACTCAAGTTCTCTTTTTTCATAATAATGTTGTTTGCATGTAGCGTTGAGTATATATACACACATAGATACCTGTAGTTGAGATTGTTTAAAATTATTCACAGTAAGTCGTGTAACTATGAAGAACTACTGAATTCACAAATAAAGCCAGTAATACAAATCTGAAAATACTTTTAAGCTCTTCCTTGAAGGGGTAGAGGTGCTCCAGTGTTGAGCCTGCGGTCTGTGATACAAATTTGTGGGGCAGGGGGGTCCTGACTTGGCCCCAAGGTCAGTTCGCTGGTCCTTATGCAACCCTGTTAACTTACAGGAGTTGTTGCTGCGTGAGGACATTTGGAGCAGCCTAATGGGCTCTGCTAAGCAAACAGTCGGTGAATTGATTACAGTAATGCCCATTATCAGAACCTTTCACTCATTAGGATGTTTTGATGAGCTGAGCGCTAAAAACACAAGCTTAATAATGCAGTTGAACTGAGTTCCATGTCCTTAAAAGTCATGCTGAGAATAACTGTGTGGCCAAATGAGGAGCAAGCACCCTTCAGTTAAAAGAAAGCGGAGTTTTGAACTTTAGCTATGCATTTCCAAAGAAGCCTTCAGTTTTCTTGCTGTCAGAATTTGAAGAGCCTTTTTAAAGTTTTTGTTTTAAAGTGAGCAAGAAATTCTTCCTTATCACAGTTTGAAAGTTTTGTTGGTTTTGGTTTTTTAGTCTTTTTATTTGAGTTCTGCTTTGTGACTATGATTACTGACTCATCAGAGCTTATACCAATATGTAAATCTCTGTTTCTACTGGGAAAGGATAATGGGTTTTGAAGGCTAATTGGTTTTTAATTTATTTTCTGTGAATTGGGTTTTTTTTAGCCAGTGCCTTATAGGGAAGCATTTTTCCATATTGCATTTCATTTTATTAAGAAATTTCTGCAAAGCAGCTTGTGGTAAGTTGGTTTGTCCTATAGTGGTAAGCTAACTAATGACATTGAAGGGGTTTGTTTTAATGCAGCAAGAACATAGTCAAAAGTAAAAATAAAATCTTTTTTTTAACCTTATATGTACAGATATTCAAATGTTTTTCTCTTTCCCTTCTGAAATTTCTATAGCGAGTGGAAAACGGTGACTTCAACTGGATTGTTCCAGGAAAATTTTTGGCATTTAGTGGACCACACCCAAAAAGCAAACTTGAAAATGGTATGCTGTATATTTTAATGCTATTCTATAATCCTTTTTTTTTCCAGTATGTTAAATAATCAGAGCCAATGAGCAGAAGACAGAGGTTTATAGATTATCATCCTCAGAAATAATCATACAATGAACACTTTATATACTATCATAGAACTTAATTCTGAAGACTATGGAATTCTTCTATTAAAGAAGAATTCCAGATCTTCTAGTAGTCAGTGACTTTCATTCAGTGATGAATTGCCTGAGAACTTCGGGCCCCTGACGTTTTTCCTGGAACCTGACACCTGGTACGATAAGTATACAGAATTAAAGATGAGTTGCAAAAGCAAAGGAAACTATATGAAGAATTTTGTAACAAAGGCCAAGAAAGACTAGAAAAAGAAGCTTGTCTTTACTTCTGAGGATTCTTGGGATAATGGGAAGGACCTATGTGATTCTAATGGAATAAAAAAGAGACACTTGACCAACAGAGGGAAAGTAGAGATTTGGTCCTACTAAAAGGAAAAGGAGTCATTTATAAACTATAATCAGATTTTTGCTGAATTTCACCTTGTACTTTGTTCGATGTGGCTTTATGTGAGCATGTTTTCTGAATATCTACTTTGTCTTTTCACTTCTGTTCTCTCATGTTTCCTTTATGACTGGAACGCTGCTTGTTGCATAGTGTTCTCCGAAGGTTTAAATGAAATACAAGGAGAAAATATTTAGATTGGTTTGGGTTTCTTCCCCAATCACTGTTACAGTCCCTTCTTGCAGAATTTTTTCAAAAATTACTAAAATTGTTCCATGCAGTTTGGAAAACCTATGCTTTATTTTTAACATGTATAGAACTGAAAATTACCAAATAAACACCAGTGCTTAAAATCCAGTTTGGAGACTACAAATAGGCCTCACCCATGGGAGCCTAAGTACACATAACAAAGCTATGTTTTTGTCATTATATTGTGACTCTAATCACATTTATTAATGCGTATATGACTTGTGGAAAAGATGTGTGTTTTGTGGGGAAGCTTTTGGACTTTATTTGAACAGGAATAAAAATTCTGGAGATAAACCAGTGTATTTGGTCAATGAGAGGCCTTCTGATTTGTGTGGTAGCTATGTTGGTCCTGTGTTTGTTTACAAGACGTGATTGTTAATATAAAAGAATAAACTACATTTTACAAACATATATAGACACGTGTGCACGTGTTCCCTCACACCCTAGTCAGAGAACATCTATTTGGTGAAAGTGCCCTAAACAGGACACTCCCTGCCCCCCCTTCTTCATCTAGAGGATCCTTTTGTTTTGAACTGAATCGAGGGACTAAAGCTTTATTACTGCACAGTGGAGCAAGCGTATTTCTGATATTACAGTTTATTCTTCAACCATTCCTCTCGTCCATAGTATAGATCACCGATCTATTTTCCTGATAAATGAGTGTTTCTTCTTAAAGTGTGTTCTTGTTCTTTGATCTGCAACTTGACTATAGATGAACAGCTGTTCTGAAATGCTATATTCATATATGTGCCTGACTTCATATATAAATCCTACTTGTAGAGAGGAACGGGCTAATGAGGAGACAGTACAGTGTTTCACATATGCTGTGCTTTAATTCTTTTTCCTAGCCTTTTTTTAATTATAGTTGTCTTCATGAGAATTTTGTGGACAATTTTTTTTTTTTTTTTATATCGCTTAATGTGTTCATTATTCTGAATAAAATAGTCAAGCCTTTTTTTCATTCCAAAAAGTTTTGGAGGCAATTTTGATTAGGCGGACTTTGAACTTCATATATGACATTAAATGATTGTTGCTTTATTTTTTTTAATAGGTTATCCTCTTCATGCACCTGAAGCCTACTTTCCCTATTTCAAGAAACATAATGTCACATCGATAATAAGACTAAACAAGAAAATTTATGAGGCAAAACGCTTTACTGATGCTGGTTTTGAGCATTATGACCTGTTCTTCATAGATGGAAGCACACCAAGCGACAGTATAGTTCAGAGGTTCCTCAACATCTGTGAAAATGCTGACGGTGCTGTTGCTGTACATTGTAAAGGTATATGCGCTTAGTTATTTCAGATTGAAGCTCAAAATAAGTCCATTAAGTTTATTCCAGACATAAAGCATTTAAAAAATAATGCTTTCTGGTTGTGAAAATAATATCGCTTCATGATTCTTGGCTTAAATGAATGACAAATATTTGTTATTTTCGTGCACATACGAAGTTCCTTCATCCTACACGACTGCTTACAGTAACTGACAATCTGTTGTTCATTGTTCTGTTTATTCTTAATATCACTTGAAGGCATGAATTTTACTTGATGGAGATTTCACTTTTGCGTTATGCTTTCCCAGCATTATGATAATTGACTAGGAAATGCAAAAGACTGAAAGGCTTTCTTTGTGCTTTTGGACTGTTCTACATTTTTCTGTGGGGCATGACTTCCACCCTTCAAGTTAATGTGAGTTATTGTGATGCCAGCATTTCAAACCAGCTTATTTCAGCAAATCAGCCAGAAAATACATAAAACATGCTTAGTCAAGAATGATTAACAAAGGCTTTGAAGGGTTCAGCTTGGTTTATGTTTAGAGTTTTGTAAGGACATTGTGGAGACGAATGTCTTGCTGATTTGAAAGAAGAATAGCACTATTCATAATTTTTTGCATGAACAGTAAACATGCATATTAAAGATAAGTTTATTTGCTAACAAGTTGTTAATGTGGCTAGAACCCAGAAATTCTGGCATTTATAATCTGGACATCTGCTAAAAGACTAAAACAGGAGTAGATTGTTGTGTTCTAGGTTTAGTTGCCACAGGAATACAATAGACTTTTTTAGGGACTTGGATACGCACTTGCTAAGCTGAAGTACTTTTGATCTTTTGCCTGACAATTTAATAAGCAAATCAGTCTGTGGTGTAGTTTTGTTGTTTGGGTTGTTTTGTTTGTTTGGGTTTTTTTACACCCTTCTAAATAAGCTTATACAGAGTTAAATCAGCAGTTAACTCAGTTAATATCTTGTCTGTAGTTTTCTTGTACTCACTGCAGAAGTATTCCAGCCACAGCTTCCACACTAGAAATTGCTTGTCCCAGAAGTTATAGAATGGTTTAATGCAAAACATTGCTATGGAAAGATTGTACATTAGCGGGAACTTCCCCTTCTTAAATGAGTCTTCAGAGCTGGTCTTCCAGTATCCAGTTAGCGAATCTCACTATTTGTGAGCTTTAGCTGAATCATCTTAACTTGCCAAACAGTCACAGCACGATTTAGTTATTGGTTGAATGTAAGGAGCTTGTAGTTGTGTGTAGAATTGTCAGCAGGAATGTCTGGCTGCTTAGAGAGTTTCCATTTAGATAGCTGTTGGTGCATAACAATAGCTGGCCACCACCAGACTGTAAACTTCAAATATTGTATTTGTGGGAAAATAAGGTTTAAATGGGGAGACACTTTACTAGTAAATAAGACACAAGGCTAGAAAGGTATTAATTCTTACTCTATAGTGAGAGATTTGTCTGGTGGTAAAAGCTAATTTTTGTGTCACTCTATTCTCCCCTTAAACACGGGATTAGTTTGTCATTTGGGGACCAGTGGGTTAAATTTTTTTGAGCTATTGATGTATACAGTTATATGCTGGTCAACATTCATTGCTGTTTATATAGATAGCAGTGAATACTTTTATAGGTTGGTTTTACAACAAAACTGATTCAAAAAGAAAATGCCACTGGCTGAGAAGATATTGCTATCTGTTGTGATGTGCATATATATTTGCACATTGATTTGTAAAGTATGTGTGTTGGCACCTCAAAGGTACTTTGATTTTGTTCTTTACTGGTTTTATAAAGATGAACTTTGCATCCAGGTTGGTCATGGCTTTTTTTAAATATCAGACAAAAAAAAAAAAGTTTGAAGTGGAATTGTGCAAGGGTGATCACTGTTGCATGCATTCTTAAACACTCAGCTTTTTATAAGTATGAAATATATGTTCTTGCATCTACAGCATTGAAATCCAATTATGTGATGAATGGGATATTGAATTGGAAACTTTCTTCAAATATTAAGGTGGTGAAAAACATTGCAGAGAAGTCTTCTCATATTCCACACTTTGATAATTATGAAATGCTGATGATTTGGTATGTGAACACTGGTATTTGTGTTTCTGCAGCTGGCCTGGGGAGAACAGGAACACTGATCGCCTGCTACATAATGAAGCACTACAGGTTCACACATGCTGAAGCTATTGCTTGGATAAGAATATGTCGACCAGGCTCTATTATAGGACCCCAGCAACACTTCTTGGAAGAGTACGTATTATGTATAACTTCCTTGCTGCTAAGAATCAACTGCTTCTCTATATCCTTACCCATCTTGCACTATTGATAGGGTTTACTCTCTGTCTGCTGATGTTGTATATTACTGCCTGTTGCAATCAGTGTATTTAAGGCTAGTTAATTTGGGATTGAAATCAAAGTTCGTAGCAATCATCTTCTCTGGAATGCTATGCATTTTGTCACCTTGCAGGGCAGAAGGTCTGAAGACTCTGCACGTTTAGGAGTTACACAAACGTGTTGGAAGTGTAAAATCCCTATGTGGACAAAAGATTAAATCAACAGTAAGGATTTATTAAAAAATTAACATATTATAGAAAGGATAGACTTTATATACTTTATATATAGCCAATTATGATGCTTCAAAATTCATCTTACAATAGTAGAAATGATATGGTTTTTAATTTCTTGTAGCTAAAGATTAAATAAGTATGTGCTGGACAGCTTATGATCTGTCAGATTGCTAGCATAAAGTATGAAGTGTTTCTGATTTGGACCTAATAGTCATTAGCAAAACAAATATATGATTTTAATATAGCTCCTTCTCAAAACTAAGTGTATACTCCGAGTTGAGAACATTTCATTTAGAGATAATTTGAATGAGTGATTCAAGGTTTGATCCTGACTGGAAATTAATGGCAAAATTGCACTGGCTTCAGTGACGTAGACAGTAAGTTTTAATTTCATAGTGCTTTCTACATTGTACATCACTATTATAGTGGTTATGCTCATATTTCAGTGTGGATACCATGATGTTATTTAGTTGGAGGCATTTTCACTGTTATGAGAAAAAACATTTTGAGATAATCCATCACAAATTATCTTTTTTCATAAAAAGACAAATGTAACAGCTCTTCTAGATACTGTGTAAATACAGTAAAACATGCACTGAGCTTGCATGTTAAAATCCATAGGATATCAGAGACAAAAGAGTATTACTGTAATTCATGAGAGAAACTGAGCATGACTGAGGATTCCTATGCACCTTCCAGTGCAGCTGAATGGGCACTCCTTTATTTGAGAGGTGGCCCCCTGTTATTTAAAAGACTGGGAGTCACACACTTTGAAACCCTGTGTTCACAGAAGCTGGGGTATAACTTCTTCACCTGCGGCTGATGCCTGGATGATGCACTTTTAAAATAACTTGCACAACAGAGCAAACTTGAGAAAGGTAGTAGGTAGTGTGATTAGTAGGTGCTGTTTACTTGAAAGGTAAGAAAAACAAGGCCCATGTCTTTTCTGTAGTGGTGTGTACTCGGCTTGATTTTATAGATAGAAAAAGATCCTTCACTTTTTTTAATTCATCTGTACGTTATTCACAGCTAAGAGCTGTAGGATTGTTCAGTAAGAATTTTCTGCTGTCCTAATGGCAATAGATACCTGTTTTGACAATTAGACAAAATTCAAGCAATGTCACCACTAGTGTCAAAATGGGATTGAGAAGGAAGGAGCCAACATCAGTTGCATCATTCTAATATAAAATATCTTGCCCTCAGGGCTGCAAAGTTGCCTGTGACACAGAGGAAAAATCTTGCAACTTTGATCTGCCAGCCTTCATAAAAGTCAAAGCTCCATCTCTTTGGTTCTTTGAGGTTTAAGGGGGCTTTGAGTAGTACTTTTGTATAGACACTCCCACTCAAGTATGTAACAAATCAGTTTGTTACTGTGAATGCAATTGATCTTGAAAGATCAATTTAAAGGTATTTAAATTCAAGCATATTTTCTAGGTTACTTCTGTTAGGTGAAATAAGTGGTGTTCCCTGTCCCTGTGCCCTTTGCTTCCTCCTTCTCTTGTTGTATTCTTGGGGCATAGTGAAATTTTTCTGGAAGTGCTTACCTTTCCCATTTATTATTGAGCAAGTTTAGGCAGTTGGCTCAGACTACTTGGCTCTTAAGCCTTGCTGTAATATTTTGCTTTCAAACAACGAAAAATTTCCAGTGAAAGTGTATTCTGATTTAATTCCTCATTCTTTAATTCTCTGATTAGTATAGAAATTTAATTTTGTTGCAGTAATATGACCTCAGTTCTTGGATGGAACTAGCATGACAGGCACCTACCCAGCAAACTTCCTTATTGAAGAATAATGCAGTCGCATCAATAAAAACCTGCTTAGCCCGTGTATGTTGTAACTTTTTTTACCACCTGTCTGAAGGATATAATATTTTCTGAAATACTAGAGTCATGTTCAACTTTACATGATTATGACCACTTCCACTGTGCAGTATCACCACTTCTGGTACACATTACATATATAAAAGCATTACTTCGTGAGTTTTTGTTTTAAAAGCCTTCTAAATACCATCGCAAATTTCTGTTTAGTTCGTTTCTTTTCCCAGTAGTATTTTATAAAACGAAGTATTAGTATCTGTATGATTTGTGATGGCTGCAAACTTGTTTGGTGATTCCGGGGGTGATTTTGTTGTTTTTAACCATTGTGGTTTGTGTGGCATTTTTTGTTTGTTGCTTTTATTTAGTTTTGGTTTTTGGGTTTGTATGTTTGTTTGTTTTTGATAGGCGTTTGAATTTTTTTCCACTTGAAGATGTACAGAAAGTTCAAATGTTGGCAATCTCTAACAGTAGTATGTTCTCATATTGGCTTTTTATATGTATTGAGTTTTGCTGATATGAATTGATTTTGTTTTGTATCCTAAAGGAAGCAGGAAATGTTATGGCTGGAGGGGGATCTTATCCGAACAAAGCAGAAACAACAAGTGGCTGATGGAAACATGAACAGAGTTCTTTGTGGCTTGAATGACATTTCCATCAGTGACGGCTTGAATAAAGTACAGGACTTGGATCAATACAGGGAGGTAAGAGTTCATAAGAAAACCTTCAAATGAGCAGAGATGGAGCTTATAACTAGCTATAGATAATTTTTAGGTGTGTTTTTTTTTTTTAGGCTTATATTAGTACTAGGTTTTCTTTTTATGGGTCATGATTAGAACAAATCTTCCCTTTATCAGAAATAAAAGTAAAAAGCTTAGGCTATGTTTAAAACTGCTATAGCTAATTTTGCAAACTTCAAAAGGTTTGCATTATTTCAAGTCATTCTTTCAGGGTTTTCAGTTGTTTATTGGAGAATGGAGGTAAAAATGATCAGTGTTCTTCCTGGAAATCCATTTATTCCCAGTTTCTAGCTAATAATGCACAAGTGTATAGCTATCTATCCCTTTATCGCAGTGTTATGGATTACTGATGTCATGTGTACACTTGGCGTAAGGACCTTTTCAGTTATGTAGTAGAAGTAGGGACATGAAGTGTGGACTAAAGTGAACATACTTCTGCTTCTGGACTTGTAAAAATCTTCAACTGTAGTTGCCTACAGTATCTGTGAGAAGCAGTTTAGAGGAACCATGCATTTGATTGATCCTATCTTAGCTCTGTAATAACTGAAGCGCTTTTATGTTGCTGATGGAATCCTTTACTTGATGTAAAAGCCCAGGGAGGTAGTGGGCACCTTCTTCAGATAGTTATTAGTGTAAATTAAAATAATCATCTATCATGTGATCTATCATAATCTGGAAGAGCAACTTGAATAATTTTCTGTAAAGGTACTGTTTTCCTTTATGGAAGTTCAGTTTGTGGCTTGGAATATGTAAAGTTAAATATCTAGATCAGTAGCTGGAGAACATAACTGTGTGGAGATGATCTCTGTGCCTAATAACAGCAGCTGGCACACAGCCATGTGGGTAAAAGTCATGGTTTTGAATCTCAGCTACTACTACAACTTTACTGCTTCTAGTATCAAGGCAATTTACTTGCAGCTAACTCAACTGCCTGTACGCTGTGCAGCAGCTAATGTATAGTTTCACAGTATAAGTTCACAGTGCTGCTTTTTTCTGCTGTAGCTGCCTTGTAATATGTAAATTTCAGTTTTTTACAGATCTCATGTTAAAGCTGTTTAACGTTGTTTTCAAAATATTTAACTTATCTCTCTGGGTATTCAGTTACTTTTCAAAACCTCATTATACTGGGCTCTCTAGAAGATCAAAACAAATTAATGTTCCCAGTCCCAAAAATGCATGGCGTCAGAGGACAGAATAGCTACATGCAGTAAATGTTGGGCAGGTAAACACTCTGAAACAAAGTTTATCAGCATTGAGGCTGAATGATAGGTAACCATGGCCTAGCATATACTTTTCAATGAAATCTAGCTAAAATATTTAAATTTTCCTGTAAATAATGCAACATTTAGACCATTACATCATTAGATTAACTTCTGTTACCTTACTTCTTCTGTCAATCCTTCATCTTGGTTAATGGCAGAAAATATTGCTCTGTTTTACGCAGAGCAATGAGGTCAATGAGGCACAATAGGAACTGCAGTACTACAAACACATATTTGATCTGAGATCAAATGAAGCATAATTGGTGTAAGTTTGTTTTTCATTTGGCAATTTAAAAAAAACCCAGTTCTCTTGCTTTGTGCTTCCTTATTCCTCTACTACTTGATACCGTCTATACTTAATACTTGAGTCTTAAGAGAGTCTATTTTCAGATCAGTCAGAAATTATAAACAGGCATTTAAACAGTGTTGACATACACTTTTAATATTTCTTAGAGTTTATAATATTTTCTAAAGCTAGCAGAAGTAGATAAAACTCTGAGATCTGCTCATCCTGTATTCCTCATTAAGTTCTCATGGGGAATTTTTTTTCAAAACTGTATTTTTGTAGAGGTCATGAGAACTTTTTATTTTGAAAAAAATATAGTAATTTATGGAAGTTGATTTTTAGCTCCTCTTGCAGGACACACAACTTTAAATTTCTTCCTTTTACATATCACAAAATTGTGTTACTGCTTCTCTTTCATACTGATAACTTTAAAAATACTGATGGAGGAAGGAGTTGGAGTTTTAAGTTCTTTGAAGTAAATAAATACTGGTGTTAGACTTAAGCATCTTGAGCTGATTTTGAGGTCACATTTCTGCAAAAAAGCCTCTGTGAATGTGCATTTGTACAGTGACACATTTAATTTACTGGAACTATGCAAAGACGGAGTAGTGTCCTCTGTACATGGAAGACTGTAGTTGAGCCTTTTAAATTATAATCTTTGTGAAGGAGATGTTCAATACTATGAAACTGTGCTACTCCTAAGGATTTGATGTATTTCCTTGCTTGAATTCTTTGTGTTTCCCAGAACGATTCTGAAGATAAAGCAGGTGTGGAAACTCAGAATGGCATGACACAGGGAGACAGGCTTAATGCTTTAAAAAGTCGGAGACGGCCATGTTCTGCTACAACTGGAGCTCTGAGGTAATTAATTCTGAGGTAATTTGCGGTTTTAAATTCAGTCTATTGCTATCAGATCTTGATGGCAAGTACGTGACCTCATTTAAGGCAGTGGTACTAAATTTATTTAGATATACATCTATTCATTAGCTGCAGATTTGGTTTATTTTTTTCTCTGTGTCCCTGTTCAGGGTACCTACTTACTATGTAGCAGTAAAAGACAAAAATATTTCAAAACTTTCAAATTTATATCTAACTAGCATTTTTAAACATATGTCTCAAACAAAATAGTCTTCAATCAACTTGGTTATCTTTCTGTAATTACTTTTCTGTACTCATTATATAAATCTTAAATTTTTCAGAAGCAGTAAAAATGTGACATTTGAAAAGAAACCTGAAGTACTTATCTGTTTAAATTTAAAATAGTGATTGTTAATGATTCTTAACTCTTGCTAGTCTTGTACTTTAAAGCTACTATGATACATGCAAGACAGTTTTGAGAGAGGGGAAGGGCTTATTTATCTTTTGATTAAGATTCTGCTTTTGTTTCTTTAGGCTGCAAGACATGAAACTGCACACCAGGTCAATATCACAGCCTTTCAGGTATTAACTTTAAAATTATAGTTCTAAATGTGTACCACCTAGATCTTAAATTTTCAGTGTTCTGAATGACATCAGGACACTGAATAGAAATGGCAGAATTGAGTCTTGGTTTTGTAACCATTGCATCTATAATATAACATATAAGACAAAAAAGCTTTCATTTTAAAGCATGAGTATGGAAAAGAACACATTCTCTTCAGTTTTGTGGCCACCTAGAGTTTTGAGATGGATTATTCTAGATATCTAACATTGAAAATGTATTTTTACCCTTTCTTGGTGTAAAATTAAAACTGCTTCTGCTCAATGTCATTCCTTCTGTGCTTGTAGTTGGGAGACTCGTATTCAAGGTCTTTCATCCTTTAAAAGCTGACCCAGGTCATATCCCCTGCTCTAAGGATGGGGAGAACTTCATACTACTGCAACAGCTATTTGTTTATCAGTTTTTAATAAACTGATATAGACAGCTCTAATGCTAACCTTTTGGAGTAGTCCAGTGTACCATGCTTACAGCTCATCATCAAAATATGAAGAATTTGGTCATTAGAAGTCCCCTCCTAGAAAGAGCTGTATGTTCTGTGCAACTTTGTAAAAACGTTCTTGCTGTCATTTGGAAATGATGATGTTGTTCTCATGAAAGCTACAATGTTGGGTGTTTTTTCTACTCATACTGGCTTTGTTGCAAACACAGAATTATTCTTTCTCAAATTAACAATGTTTAGAACTTACAATCAAATTTACAATAAATTTGATACAAAATGGACACTTAGCTTTCACAAATTATCAAGGTGAAAAGTAGCCTCTAACTGTATTATACAGTACAGCAGGGGAAAAATCTTAGGAATGGGATATTTGAAATGGTTTTTTTTTTTAAATATATTTGAAAACAGGCAAACTTGAGGTTTTGCTGTGGAGTTCTCAGTACTCAGACTTGAGAATTCCCACTTTTTAAAATACTAGTCTATGTATTAAGACTGTGTTTCTGAGATGTGTATTTCAATTATAAAAAGCTTGCTTCTCACTAAAACTCTGCTCTCCTTTTAGACTGAATACCTCAGGTAGCACAGAAGGATCCATGTCTCCTCTGAAGGCCTCCAAAGTGATGGCAGCTAAGTCACCATCTGCAGAAAGAATCAGCAGAATTCCCATATCCTCAGGCTCTAACCTTAAAAGGTTTTCTGCTTCTTATTCTCATTTTGATACAAATACTTACTTTATGCTACGATGGTTTTCAACACACATGCAGTCTATGAAGTGCTTGCTGTTCTTGGGTAATAAGGCTTAAATTTACTTAAAGTTCCACTAGCCAAGCTTTAGTTGCCTGCATATGAAAAAAAAAATCACCGAACCTCAAAACCTATACTACTGGTATGAGGGTTTTCGTGGGATTATGTCAAGTCAGAAACAGTAGTACATTGCTCAGGTGGGGTTTTTTACTTATCTGAGTTTATAGAAGTTTTGCAAGTATTCCCACAAGTCTATTCTCAGAAGAATACTGAGTGGTAATTAATGTTTCTTTATGAACCCTTGATTTATTGCTATTTTATTCCATTATTATACTAAGTAATTATGGGTGCTAAATTAAATTTAGAATGATGCATTTTTAATAACTTCCAGGCACAAATATTTACTTGAAGAAAATAACTAACTTAAAGATATTACAGGACACTCTCTTTTTATTCTCAAATTTTATCATATTAATTCTTGGTTACTTGATTTTGAGAAGTGGAAGAGGAGTTCTTAAACCGTTATATGTACACAAAGTACTTCAATATAGATCAGCCACTGGCTAAACCATTTAACGCAATCTCCTGCATGTGCAGATGGTTTGAAAGAGATGAAAGCTAGCCGTAGTGGTACTTTAATAAGCAAAGGTTAGGAACTCCTGACAAAGAATTTTGGTTTTCATTATTTGAGAGCTGGAAGATGAACCTGTGTACAAACATGATTTAAGAATCGTCTAGGTTATTCATCTAATGTCTTCTGAATTGTCTTTGTTCTGTATATATTGATACATACCTTGTGTGTATTTTTTTTCCCCGCATGTGTTTTTCATTCAGCGTTTCCATAAACTCCAGACTAGCCAGTTCTCTAGGGAACCTGTATGCCGCTTCAGATGATGATGAGAGCAAAATGACATCATCGTGCTCTAGGACAGGTTTTTCTGTAAGCCAAATCTCCAGCCACTTGAATAGCAGCTTGCAGCTGCCTCACAGAAATAACCATGAACTGAACAACAACTTATACAACAGAAACAGCAGTAGTGGCAACAACCTGAGCAGCCAAACCAGTTTTCACAGCGCTGTGACAGATGAGTACGCATCAGCCTTCCTTTATGGGCCTTACAACTCCTCCAGCACGATACCAGAGTCAATCAATTCCTGTAAGTTTGTAGTCACAACAGCACTTTCAGGCATCTGACCGATGCTTATCTTCCTTGCTTCTGTGAGAACAGCTGTCACAAAAAATCTTAACCCAGCATAATTCTCCAGCTTCCTTTAATGCTTCTGAACAGCACCTTTGTCTGTTACCTTTTTAAGTAATTATCATTTCAGCTGCTTTTTTTCCATCTTTTTCAAGAATCTAGATCATGGAGGGTTCGTGAAAATAAATCAATCCTGAACTTGAACTAACGCCTTTTCTCATAATGTCTCTTTTCTGGACCTTCTTACCCTTTAGGTGATTTTATATGTGCTTATGTATCTTAATCTTCATGTAGTAACAGATTTAAAGAAGCCTTTGTATGTATCATACTAAATGGAAGGTATCATGTTCTTAAAGGTGGGCCCCACTTGAAAGGTGAGTCTACTTGACTTGAAACCCAGTCGTTTTCTAACACCAAATGTGAAGAGTATTTTAGAGCAAGATATTTCTGGTGGTCTCACCATTTTAGCTTTCATTCCTCAACAACTTTGCTGCCTTGGGCTTATTTTGTGCCCTTTTTCTGTGTGAGAGCGTCTGTATAAAAAGGTTGCACAGATAAATTAATGCAACTTGGAAGTGATTCTGTACAAAATTCAGGGAAGAAAGACCAATAACTTCAGCTATTTTAGGGAAAAAATAAACATTTACCACTATAAAGACAATTTAAAATATCTGGTTTCCAAAGATTTGATATCCTACTAATCATAAAATAGTGCAATGTTTTAATATAATATATTGCCTACAATTAATTGAATCTATCAGCCTCTTTAGTAGTGCCAACACTTCAGATTATTTTTAGGTGCTGCAAATAAAATTGCCTTCTTACAAAATTAACTTGAGAATATTACACCTTTTCCATTTTCTTACCACTGAGAAATTATTTCAGTATAAAGAATGTTTGTGTTATACCCGCTACTGTTTCTGAGCATGGCGAGTCCCCTGTCTTAAAAGAGCTAATGCCCACATTGCATGTAACTAGGATGTCAGCCAAAAAGATGGCTCATGGGTTGTGTTCTTTTTCCTGAAGAAATGGGGGATCTCCCTTCTTATTAACACCAATTGTAGCACCATTTACAGCTCAGAAGCCACCATGTGTATAGCTTGGGGTATGAATTGCACTTTCTGAAGACAGTAGGAAATAAATTCTCATTGTTCCATTGTGAAATTAAATTGCATGTGTGACTGAAACCTAACTAGTAAAATGAAGTTAGTTGAGGGCACTTGATTCTGTATTCTCGTAAATTCAATTGATATTTCCACTGGAAAAAGAGTAGAGTTACTGTGCTAGGATGTGCTTGACCTAAAGCAACTCTTCAAAATTCATGATGCTTTCACACTCCTTGTGTGCAAGTACATTTAGCTTCTTATCTACTACAACTGGAAATAAATGTTAATATTCCATGATCTTAGGATTACTGAGTATTCTGCATTGAGTTTAAATTTTACTTCAGACTTTACTTTAAACATCAGCAGTAACATACTTATAAGGGACTTCTTGATCATTGCCACATCCTTTCAGGTCTTTGAAGTTGTTTAACCTCTTTAGTTTGACTGTGTTTTTACCTGCTACATGGGATTGAGGTAAACTATGTATAATTGAGATTTTTCGCAAGCTGGATATAGAAGCCATTCCAGTTTTCTTATGATGAAACCAGTTCTAGAACAAGAGAACTGTTTAACTAATTTGGTTTAATTCCTCTGGGTGTAGAGATGAGGGGAGAGGTGAAAAGGTGTGTTGCGAGCTGAGGATGTTTGATTTGGGACATGTCCACAAGTCCTTCATTTGTTTGTGAATTCTCATGATTCTGGAAAGTCAGCCTTTTTAGGTGTTTTTTAGGGGTGTTTTAGGTGTTCCCATCCAACACGCTTGCAGAAATTCAGTCCTCAGGAAGGCTCCAGTGGAGTACACTGGAACCCAAATCAATACACCAGCAATGGTAGACAGCAATCATTCATTTGAGGAAAAAAAGTGGTAAAGTGGTAAAGTGTCATATATATATTCATATATACATATATATATATTTATTTTTTTTTTTCCTTCCTCTCACCTTCAATATTGTCTCATATTTAATGTATTTGAACAGTAATTCTTTGGAAGGTCAACCCATTCCCACTCTTTTCAATTGTACTTTCTGTAAATGATATTCTGCCAGCAGCAATTTAAAAAGTTTTTTCCATATTCTAATTACAGCTGTATATTATGCATAAATATGTAAACCTACATGCAAAGCCTGAAGGGGAAGAAAATGCAACTCAGTCGTGAAAATAAGTTGACATTGTTCACAATAGGCCAAAAGTTACAAGAGTACCACATGATAATAAAAATTATTATAGAAACAAAAAGCACATTTCCTCAAACAGCTTAAAAGCTTGAATGAAAATGGAACATCTTTAAAACTAAGAACTGTCATCTCCTTTGTAAAGATATTATAGTTGCCAGACTTCTATGCTTTCACTGTTAAAAATTATTTGTAGCAAAGTTAGTAGGCTTGTTCCATAAGCAAAGGCTAAGAACTTAAGTAATGGTTGATGCTTTGTTTCTTGTGTCTAGATATTTACAGAATTCTAGGTTAGCATTATGTTTAGATTTAATCTCATAAACCCTCAAGGTTCAACATAATGGAATTGACACAAAAATTCCCCAAATATATCTGGGAAGAGTGGCTGGGTTTATAACGTCACTGTCTCTTCTAGTATTGTAATACACATTTCTTTCTTAGATAAGGGTGACTAAAATACTTAAGGGAGAAGAGCAAATAGTGTTGATTCTTGCTTAATTTAAGGAAGAGGATAAGAGCAATTAATGAACAGGTGAACAGCCATCTTGACATCAGAGGCAGACTATAGCTATGTGCATCTTGGAAAGTGGGAAATTAATTGTTGTTCCCTTGCAATAAAACTATTAAGTGCCTGAAAACAGTCATTTAAATTAAATAGGTTAGACATAGTATAAAGTTTCAGGTTGAACAGGAAACATTTTTGCAGAAAAAGTAGCTTTCTAGAATGCATGTTTCTACTATTTTAAGGTCTTTATTCTTCTCCCTACCTATCTTAATGACCGAGTAATCCATGAAAGGATGTGAGGGTGTAATCTTTGAACAGTGCTTGGATTTATAGCATTTGCTGATTAGGAGCAGAGGATATATACAGTCAAATATATAACAGCAATACCTTTAAATGAGATGCTATATCCAGTCTTTGGAAGAGTGAGGTGAGAGAAAAAGTATTTTATGTATTGTCATGTGGGAAGCAGCATTTCTTAGGAAAAATCATGCCATACAAAGTCTGTGGTAGCAAAATACAAACTCCTGACTTACCTGTAATCTTTTTTCAATATAAAAATGGTTAAAACGCTTTCCTGCTTAGAACATGTTTTTCCAAACGTGTCCTGAATATTTCACGTGCTTCTAAATATACCATATGGCCCTGTGCCTCTGTCACAATCACAGTGGAGTGCACTAAATGGTTATGTGGTTTATGCACAATTGACTGAGTTGAGTGCAGTTACTGTGATGCCACAGTGTTTAAGATGAATGGATTATTTGATCATTTAGTCTCTGAATGCTTTTTGGCTGATAGTGAGCCTCTGACTTACTGGCTAATACAGATCTATCTCAATGGTGATTTATTTTGAATACAACAGAATTTTTCTTGATAATTGGTCCCTCTGGTTGAATAGAGTCATGCTTAAAACCATCTCACTTTTAATCTGAAGCTTGCTGTATCTCTTTATTATGTCACTGTTATAGTCCTTCATTACCTTATTTTCTTGTCATGATGATGTTTCATGCTAGTCATCTCAACTTGATTGTCTTTCAATAAGCTAAGTTGGCTCAAAGATCAAACACTTTACAGTTTTTGAAAATCCTTTTTTAATAAGTAAATACAACACTCTAATTGTCATCTTTCAGGCCCAGAAAGCTGCTACTCGATGCTGTCCTGCTTATAAATAATCTGTAGCTTGTGTTACTGCTTTAACTGTAATGTGTTGGGAATTTATGAGGAGAAGAGAAGAGTTCTTCCCATCCAAGATACTGACTTGTATTTTAGTCCAGTGTCCTGCATCCCCTGTTTTTTTTATGTGCAACTCTGCATTTGGCTCTGTAAAAGCATCGGTTTTTTTCCTTCTCTCTTCTTAATAGGACTGATTAGCCAGCCAAGGAAGGTTATTTTGTCTTACCACTTCAACCACTGACATCCAGCTGTTTGGCTTTTGGTGATGTTCATCAGTGGTCTTAAGCTCATGAGCAAAATATGGAGCAGCATCAAACCTTAATACCACTTCTGGCAGAATTCTGTTAGAAGCAGAATTCTGTTTAATGATTTCTACTTCAGTGTTTTAGATGCTGAAATTACTTGGAAATCTTGTCAGCTGCATCTTAGTCTTGTTGCAATGAGTGTTTGTATTGCATTGCACTTTTTGATAATTGGAGCACCTGAGACAGTGTACCTGACAGAAGTCTATTACATATACAGGAGGTTATGATTATTCATTTAACTTATCAAAGAACTCTTGAATTATATTAATTATATTCATCATCTTTTTATCAGCAGCACCTCACTTACCTGAGTTAGATGTCAACCTAACCATCTATAATCGTATAGGTGCTCTATTTTAGAAAACCACCTTATCACTCTTATTTCTTTAACTACTGACACAAGTGGTGCAGGAGCATTTTTAAGACTCTTAGGACAGTAAATATTCAGTTCTAATTAATGTTCTTTAATCTCATGAGTGAGGAAATGGGGAATTTCATTTTTATGGAAAACAAGTACTTCTCCTCTGCCCCCAGTATGGAAGGGAAAGTTATTCAGTATTCTTTTTCTTATTTTGTAATGAAATAATAATTAAAATATATTGTTCTGCATATCACTTAAACAAAAACAACCATGACTATGACTTTCTGTTGTTGTCAGTCATATATTTTTCCCTAGTGGTTTTAATCCTTCATCAGTGTAAGTTATAATCCACTTATTGTGTTTACGCTGTTGTATGCTGATGAACTAAAAGTACAGACATAGGATAGACAACCTGCTATTCTAGCCAAATAGAATAAATATTTTATTTGCAAATTTTACAAATTGGATGTTTTGATCAAACAATTTCTTATGATCAGAATTTGCAGAAATATTCTTATCAGGTATCACATTAAAGGTACCACAAGAGTTATAAACACAAATATCACTCTTTAAAATTTCTTTTTTTTTTTAATTGAAGAGTATGTAACTGGGTAATCTTAA
The DNA here is from genome assembly GCF_963082525.1 of Nesoenas mayeri. Lineage (NCBI taxonomy): Eukaryota > Metazoa > Chordata > Aves > Columbiformes > Columbidae > Nesoenas > Nesoenas mayeri. Next base: position 14,115,226 of record NC_137554.1, on the reverse strand, counting down.
GATGAGTCACCTTTTGCTTCTATAGCTGTCATGGAAACTGGCAAGATGGAAAGAATTTCAGCAAATTGAGAAGTGTAGCAGTATTTTAAAATTCATATACATGATCTTTATACTTGTAGAATAGTTGTTCTTAATAAGAAATTACCATTAATGAACATTGGACAGCCTTTGCAGAAAGCAACAAACACTAGTGCATCTTACTGATTGGTAAATCTAGCAGACTCAAGGGACCACTTCAACTGCGTGTGAATTTTCTATAATATATCCTGATTTATTTTAGTGGATCTTGTGTATTCATGATAGTTCTTGCCTGCTGCAACACTCCTGTTGCAAGAATGTTTTGGGAGAGTTGATGCACAATTCAAAACACTTGAATTACTTTTTTTCAGTTCTATGGAAAAAGTGCATCTTCAGGTCCTATCAGGCAGCCCCTAATGTGACAGGCTTGTTCTGTCTGAAGGGTTAATTCACAGCTGACTTGGTCCTGAAGTTGAATTAATGCCAGTATAGGTCTAATGCCTAGAGGGATCTCTGGCTTATTTTGTCTTCCCGGAGGCTTTCGGTGCCTCCTATTGAAGAAGAAAAATGATAGTGATCTAAGCAGTAGCTTCAGCATGAACTTCATTAGATACCATTTCCTGAAGTGAAGCTGTCTAGTTCTTAGTTCTTTGTTTAAATGTCTGATACTTGGGTATAAAATGCCAAGCTTGATACTGCATGGGACCACTGTAGGACTAAACTTTGCAAATTCTACTCAATTAACTGATTTTATACTCTCACCATTGCAATTCAGCAGTCAATTTTCTTTTTTTCCTTCTATTTTTACCTCTATTTTAAACAAGATTTTGTTAAATATCAGCATATGACTTGTAAAGATGGATTGAGGCTTTTTGTTTTTAATAAAGCTTTCAGAATCACAGGCCATACTTTGAGTCACTGAAAACAGAAAATAGGAATGTAAATTTTAAAATAGAAAACTCCTCAAAAGATTAAAAAAATCACAATTACAGGCTTTGAAACATTACAGTCAATCTCTTTGGACAATGTGAAGAGATTGAAGAGTAGGAATTACTTAACTGCAGAAGAAAAAAAAACCTCCCCAGCTATGATTTAATTTTTCAAAATGAAAAAGTACTCAGTATACTTTACAACAGCTCAGTTGTTATGGCTATCACCATGTTTTTAATAACATGAACTTTATGTGAATAATGTCAATTAATATGAAAAAAAATGCTGCTTAGATCTAATTATTCCCAGTAATCAGAAAAGGCTTTGAAGCATTAGGAAGAAATCGTTGCCATGTGAAGTAGAGCTACGGTGAGGGTGGGAACACACTGAAAAACATGTTTCTCAATTTGAAAATAAATAAAATAAACCCTGCCTACCCATCTGTAATGAAAATTAACAAAACATGCTGTCTTTTTTCCAAGCAATCTGTGCTGCGTGGATATTTGTTCTTTTTATATGTTGCCATTAATATTTTTCCATATTTTTATAACTTGGATTCCTAACAACTTTAAGAATTTTAGTTTAAACTTCAGTGTCTTTAATGTGTGGTTTGCTTGTTTGTTTATTTAAATTATAAGTTAGAATGCCTGGGTATTACTGTCTCTTCAAGGGCTGCTGTTCGTAGTTCTTTGTCAACTAAGCTCGCTGTTCCCAAGATCACCAGAAGTGTAGGGTGCTGTCTGGTCATCTCTCATCTGTCCAAGCTTAAAGTAACCAACCTATTACTGTACAACACATGAGAGTACATTATTAAGTGCCATGCATTTTTAATGTTTGTTAATCAACTTTACTTGGAATTCAGTTTTAAGGGATCCATTTCAAGTATTGCTCTGGTTAACAATCAAAAAGGTCATTACCTTTAAAATACGCTTCTGAAAATGTGAGAGCTTTGAGGCTCATTAAGAGAGCAGAAGTTTCAAGTGCTCATTATTGAAAGGCTATTCCTTCTGTCTGACTCTTACACATGTAATAAATGGCCTGACAAATGCTTTCACCAAAGCTAATAATCCCAAATGATTATTAGAGAATAGAGTGGGGAAAAATAAAACTACTATGATTACATATTCCATGGTGATTCTGAGCCTATAATTTTAAAAATACTTGTTAAATCTCTTTAGTTTTATTATAAAATATTTTCTATTAAATTATATCCTTCATGTTGAATCCTTTCAGTACTAAAAACAGACCCTTTTTAGTCAGTGGTATTCAGATCTTTCTATGCTGACAGCACTTCTTTTTCAACGTAAGGAAAGAATAGCCACATGGTCTCAGATCTTAAAGATGTGAAAATACATTTAAAAGGCAACTTTGGAAATATACACTGAGAGTTAACATACAGGAAAGAAAAGTGGTTTTGCGATATTAGTTAGAGGTCTAAAGGTTTATGTATCTGTTATGCACCACTTCTACCAATAGGTTTCACTATGGACTCCAAACAGCATTTCTATAGTGACTAGTTAGGGATAGTGGGAAAATGGAAGAGAAGACTGCAAGGTTCTGAGCTTTCTTGGGATTCATTTTGTTCTCCAGTAGTTCTCTCTAATTCTGATGAATTGATGCAGTTTTAAAACATGTGGGTTTTTCTTATTTGCTATTTGTTTATAACCATACTAGTACAGTGAAGATATAAGACTTTCCATTCATCAGAATTACTTCCTGAACACATTTGTATACGAGGCAATAAAATGTTCGGATGCTGCCTAAACTGATTAAGTACTTTAAAATGAAACCTTAGATTTCAGCACCGGCAGAAATGTAAATGAATAGAGTAGACCAGGTGATGCTTTCCTCTTAATTATACTGACTATTTGCTAATGCAGATGAACCACTTGCAGTGCTTCATTGGCATCTGGTTTTAGTAGTCATACATAAATTTATTCATGTCCATGATTGTATGGCTGTAGTTTTTTTTATCAATAATTAGCTATACCATATGTTTCTTATGATTCTTACCTGAATCAACATCTTTATTATGCTGTATTTTACAGTAGCACTTTGATTTTCATTTAGGATAAATGGAAACAGTTCAGTTACAGTAACTGCAACCATGTGTTTTTCCAATATTGTTTTAAGGTAGTGTTTTAAAGAGCTTCTAACAACTTCTTCAATTATCTCTATAATTTGGTTTGGGAAAGTAAGCATAGATACAGGAAAGCTGATGGACTTCACTGTATCCAGTTTTTGAGTTTATTTTATTCATCTTTACCTATGCAGAGATTCAGATCCCCCTCCAACTATATTTTCCTTCTTCCTGTCCTTCCTCTACTCTTAACCTTTAAGTGCAAAATGTGTATTATATACAAGTACAACCTCCCCAGTGAATTCTAATCGGTTTTTCTTCTCTGCACAGTCCCTTCAGTCTGAATGTGTTCAGTACTAAAGCCTTGCTGCTTTGGTGAATCCTGTTGAGCTCTTAAAATTGAAGTTGTTCATGAAGGAGAAGAACTGAAGGAAGGAAGCTGCTCACTCAGAGAAGGAATCTTCAATACAAGACATATTAAAACCTTAACACCAAGAGGAGACTTCCTAACAGGCAGAAATGTCTTGTTAATGACTACTGCAGATGCACTGATGTTGAATTTATGGAAATTATTTTACCCCATGTTATATACAGATTTAAATTTTTAATGTTAAGACAGCCTGAATATATTTCTAATGAGTTTCATTAAGACTTTTATTAACTTGTGTACAGTGTTAAAATATAAAAAGAATATTTTGGTAAGCAATATATATATATATATACACAAATTATGTAAAAAAAAAAGTATATATTTTAATTTAGTGTTGTTTACCTCTTTGCTACGAAAATGTGTATTTTACAGAATTTTTGTGTTTATCAAAGATGAAATTTTTTTTATGGACAAGATAGTTTTTCTTGTTAATGGGTCCACCATTATGGCTAAAAGCCTAATCTAATTACTTTTTCACTAATTGGTCTTCTGGTAACTTACTGGAAGTCCGACTAATGAGGGGCTAGTTATCCTACTATCTACTGAAAGCACTTGATACGTAGTCTACTTTCCACTTTCAGCTGCTAATGTTTCATAAGGAAACAATATGAAAGAAAAAGGGAAAATATTTGCTGAGATGTAAACTTACATCTTACAGGTAACTTACATCTTCCATTGCAAAGAGAAAATAATTTATCTGATGATTCAAGTGTACAATTAGTGCTTTCTTTCCATTTGTCTCAAAGGAATGTTTTAACTTTTTCTTTGAAATGTAGAAGGTTAAATTGCTATGCAATATATACTGCAAAAATGAAAGCAGACCAAATTTAAGTTGGTAAGACTGTGTATGTACAATGAATTTGGCAGTGCTGCATACTTACATGTTTTTATCTTACATTTGGCAGTATATGTACAGTTTCATTAGCAAAGCATACTAAAGTAAATGTTGGAAGTTTATGAAATTTTCCCTTATCAACTGGACACTTCATGAACTTTAACATTAGAAAACTATTACTAAACATACAGCTAATGTAACCTCCTGTATCACAGAATATTTTTATCAGTAGTAAAGATACTCTTTAATGTATAGTTTAATCAGGTGTGATTAGGAATGAGATGTAGAATGAAGTGGTATTACAATGAAATACTAGAGATCATGTGTAAAATTTTCAGAACTCCGCAAGTGCACAGTAAGCAACAAAATGTAAGCAGCTGTGAGGACTTGATTTGCCACTGATTTCTAAGACACAAACAAAAACATATAACCTATGAGTTTTTCTGATATCTCCAGAAACTTGAAAATAAAACTTGGTTGAGTTATGTCACTCTTTGTTTCTGAAGACTTGTGAATGCCCTGCATTTGCTCTACAATTGAAGTTAAGATGAAGTGCCACATTATTTATTTTTTAAAAGATTAGATGACATACTGCTATGGAAGGTTGTACTGAAAGTGTTAATAAGCAATACTGAGAGCAGCTATATAAATTGCTGAATAAAATTTACATGCAATACTGTACTATTTTCACAACTGTGTATATGTAACATATACACACACAAAGTAGCATATGTGTGTGCATATATATACAATATACTGTATATGAATTATAGATTAATGGTAAGGTAATTCTACCTCTTATAAATAATTTTGTCATGTAGTTTGTTATAGTTTCCTTAATAAAATTGTTTAATTTTGAAATGTAGATATATCTACATACAGCTAATTGACAATAAAATGCCTATTATCAGCCAGCTTCTTTGTTTCATAGTTTTTTTTTTTAACTTACTTTTGATGTAAACTAGTACGATTAGATCTTTAATTGAAGAGTAGCTCCGCAAAATAGCCTGCTTTCTTCTAAGAAACATAATGTATTTATAAAAAGGTGATGTTGCAAAAATATGTTACTATGGCAGGTTTCTTTTATAACTTTTAAATCTTCTTGGGTTTGCTTTGTATAACATCAAGTATTTAATCAATGTGTTGATGTTATGATGTAAAGCATATATTTTAAAATACCATAATTTAAAAGGTGTGTCTGAATTGAGGAAACTTTTTTCCCTGGATAGGGACTCCCAATAGAGGTGTAATACACCTTCTCTTTTTCGTATGTGCAAGAGGTTTCTTGGTCTCACCAAGAGCAGGGTCTTTATAAGAACCTAAAAGATCATGCTTTCATTTAGCTTTTTATCCTTCCTTTAATTAAAAACTAGTCACAAATAGTTCTAACACTGTCTAACTCTGCTGCTGATTGTCAGCAATTTTGTGTGTGCACGATTATTTATCTATGGTGTTTAATATTCCTGTCAGACAAGCCTGTACTGCAATAGATGACGTGGGCCGGATGGAACTGCTGCACGGCCACTCTGAAGGAATGGCACAGCCAGGAATAGCGTGGATGCTTTACAAGTTGCCCAAAATCTACAGTGAGTCTAATCTAAAAACACAATAAAAGGCTTCTGCCACTATGCTCAGATAATTAATGGATGTTGAGTTGGATGTGTAGAGTAAATATAAACAAAGAACAGCTACTTAAGTTTCTAGTATGTAGGAATCAACCTCTCTCTTACACCTTTTTCTAAACTTCTATTGATCTATTATACAAACTACAGTAAATGCCAGCTAATGGACAGCATATTCTTTTGTTCTTAAAAACAACTTCTAGCCAGTATTCTGTAATAATCAGCTTCTTAACAACAAAAAATTTGGGGACAGTGAAAGGTCAGGGAGGCCTTTAGAACCTTGTAGTTTTTAAGAAATACCCTGAAATTTGCTTCATATCCTCTGTTCACTTATCCGTGAACTTTACCATTTATGGTGCTTCATATATAAATATATCTTCTTATTCTGGAAGAACAAGCTCTACCACACGAGATCTTTAAAAAGAGGTTTGATAAACATGGATGGATGGATTAAATACATATAGAGGCCTCTCCTGGACCTACAGTTCTGTGGCTAATGCCTTATTGAAACTTTTAATCATATCTTTATGCTTTATGAAGGTTTTTGGTTAGGAAGATATTCTTGTTAAAGACTTAGAGAGTATTTTTCAATTACAGTACTGCAGAAAGAGGAGGATTTTAGTTTCTATAATAACTGTTCTCTACTGACAGCTAAACAATGAAAGGCCTCAAAAGGTTTGACACTTGATTAGATCTACACTGTAAAGTGCAGCAGGCAAAAAATATGGTAATTAAGGGCCTGATCAAGTAAATCACTCAGGTATGTCTTTAACCTTAAGCACATGAGTAATCTAATTAATTTAAAAAGAACATAGATATTCATGTTTGTAACAAATCTACATTTGGATCAATAATCAATTGCAAGCATATCAGCCTTCATGTCAAATAAAAGATGTGCTATGTTGCAACAAAATAATCCATTGACCCACACAAATTAACTTCATTATCTTAAAGAATGTATATTGTAACTATAATTACATCCTACTATATTATTTTGGCATTGTCATTTGTTAGCATTGTGAGTTTAACAACATCCAAATGCCTTATAAATATATCTTGGGTCAATATACAGGTCATACCTGATGAGCTGAGATTTCTTACATCTGTAGGCCACATATAAACCACCTGTAAAAGCAGCTTTTCTCCTAAAATCACCAAAAAATTAATCAGCATTCCTTTTCTGGAGAGCTGCTGAGAGGAAATGTAAGTTCTTTCACTAGTTTCTTATTAAATCTTGTCCTGGGTAAGGGCATTAAACATTTTGTCCCTATTTGAGTAAAGCACTGTAGAGTTCCTAGAAGAATCCCACTAGTAACTCTTCTCCTTTCAGGAGGGACTGTTAAGCTTTTGTCAAGGTTTAAACGCTATCTAGTAATCAAGACCAGGATGGCTGCTCACTCACTCCCCCTCCCACCCCTAAAGAGGGGAAAGAACCAAAAAGGAAGAGAGACATTTGTGGGTTTAGATAAAAACAGTTTAATAAGACAACAAAATAAAAATAGAAGATAAAATAAGTGATAATGCAATTTCTCATGAACTCTCTCTGTATCAAACAGCCAGTCCCATGGAGAGAGAGCTAACAGGCACAAAGGCCCAAAGGCCAACTGCAAAGGGGTAGAATGGCAAAAGGCCGAACTAACACCAAACTCCAAACAACTCCCAAATGAAAGGGAACTGAACCGGAATGGATATAACGAGCTGGAAAAGTTGACTCCAATTATTTATAGAGCATGATGCTAATGGTATGGAACATTTCACTGATCAATCTGGATGTCAGTCCAAGTGCTGTCCTTCCTGTGGCCGCCTCCTACCAATTTGCACCTGGAAAGTCCTTGGTTCCCCTGACAACCACCAAGATATCAGCGAGTTCTTACATTCTCTTCATACCTACTCAAAAACACAGCTCGCCACTGAAAGAAAAAAAGCAGCTCTATCCCAGAGAAAAGCGGTGCTAGCTCATTATTCTTACACTAAATCCAAAACAAAGACTCTGCTAGCTACAGAAAGCTTGTAACTGCATAAAGAAAATTAACTTCATTTCATTCAAACCAGCGCAGCCCTACTCTTCAGCTTTTAGTCCACCTAAGAACCTGTCATTCACCTCTGCAGGATCTTGTGCTCTGAATTAATTTTGGTGCGAGACGATTTCTAACGCTACGCTGGTTGTTTTATCTGTGCGCTGACACCAGCACCCAGGTCCAGCAGGTTGGTGATGCAGGATTTCCTGCGCACTGAGACAGGCTGAGTTTTATGAAGAAATGTAGAATATGTAGATTGAGGATCAGCTTCCTCAAATAAGAAGTACTGTCTTACCAAGGAACTGTGTATCATGTTTGAAAGATTTAATTTGGAAAGTATATTATTATTATTATAGGCCAGCTCTAAAATTAACTTGAAGCTTGCAGAAGCATAGTGCGCTTTCTTTTAACAAAAATAAGATCAGAAAAAAAGATCAGTTTAAGTCAGTATCTAGCAGAGGAGTTTCCACAGTAAATGGACTGTATTTTAGACAGAAGTGACTGACACTGGTTTGAAAGCTTGCTGCAAATCAAAGTTGTGTAAACAGATTTGAACCAGGAAACTGGTAAGGCAAAGAGAAGAGTCAGCCTGTAGTTGCAGTATTTCTGGAGCATGATAGGATTTCGTTGTGGGTTTTTTTTTTTTTCCCCTCGATTTAACAAGTTGAAAATCTGCTGAATAATTCATGAAGAGTGGAAGGGCTGAATCTTCCTGGAATGATATACAGTGTGCATACTGTGGCACAGGAGAAACTGCAAAGCTTTGTATCAGTTGCTGCCGTTCCTGCTGCTGATTGCAAGGTGCTGCTGCTTTTGGCATTTTCACAGCTACAGAATCCTCAGTTGTGCTCTGGTCTGCTAACAGCTATCTGCTGCCTATGGACCCACCTTCACTAGCTACAGCCCGTGGGATCTCTTGCTGCCCACCTGCTTTGGACACTGCTGTTCTCTGGATTGTCCCTGCAAACTGCATTTTCTGGACCTCGCAGCTCGTGTGACTGAAACCTGCCGTAGAGTCCCTCAGCTGCACATCCCCCCTTGTGCTCAGTGGGGGACTCGTGCAGCAGGATCTTCAGACCCAGACAAGGATGGCATTTACAGGAAGAAGTCAAAACTGAGCTGCATTCAGCGAGATGCCCAACGCCTCTTCCTGGAGTGCCAGCTCACCTCTGCTGCTGCTCTGGGAGGACTCCTCCGGGACCCGCATCTTCCTGTCGCTGCTCTACGCAGTCTTAGCTATCTCAGGGACTTTATCTAATGTGATGGTCATCTACTTAGTCTTCTCCTTCAAGAAGCTGCAGACAACCAGTAATGCCTTCATCGTGAACGGCTGTGCGGCAGACCTGAGCGTGTGCGCCCTGTGGATGCCCCAGGAGGCTGTGCTGGGGCTGCTGCCCCCCAACTCCTCCTCCCTTCGCTCGCCGGAGTACCGGCTGCTCCGAGGGGGGCTCCTCGGGCTCGGCCTCACCGTCTCGCTGGCCTCTCACCTGCTGGTGGCCTTCAACAGGTACGTGCTCATCACCAAGCTGCCCAGCGTGTACCAGGCCCTGTACCAGCGCAGGCACACGGGATGCATGATCGGGCTCTCCTGGGCGCTCGCCCTGCTCCTGGTCCCGCTGCTGCCCGGGCTCTGGACGCCGGGCTCTGCCCAGCAGCCGCCCCCGCGGCAGACGGACGGCAGCTCCCGCTACACCGCGCTGCTCCTCGCCCTGGCCGTGCTGGGCCAGACCGCGCTGCTGCTCCACTGCTACCTGGGCATCGTGCGGCGGGTGCGGGGCAGCGCCAAGCGGGTCAGCGTCCTCAACTTCCACCTGCTCCACCAGCTGCCCTTCCCCGCCGCGCCGCCGCCGCCCCGCCGCGCCCAGCGCCGCCTCAGCAGCGTCTCCGTCCTGCTGCTCTGCTGCGTCTTCCTCCTGGGCACCCAGCCCCTGGTGTGGGTCAGCCTGCTGGGCTTCTTCCTGCGCCCGGCGCCGCCGGCGCTGCAGGCCGCCAGCTGGCTGCTGCTCTGCGCGCTCTCGGCCCTCAACCCCCTGCTCTACACGTGGCGCAGCGAGGAGTTCCGCCGGGCGGCCCGCTCCGTCCTGCCCCGCGCCGAGGGCTCCGCTGCCGCCCCGCGCCCCGCCGCCGCCGCCGGCCCCGCCGCCGCCCCACCATGCCCGCAGCTGCCGCGGCGCCGGGGGACGGTGGGCAGCGCCGGGGCAGCCGCCGCCGCGCCGCGCTGAGGGGCCGCGCCGAGCGCCGGGCAGTGCGAGCGCCCCCGCCGGCCCGGGCCCCCGCCCCGCCGCCTGGCGGCGCCCGCGACCCCGTCCCGCGCCGGGCGGGCGCGAGCACCCGCGTGCCCTCCGGCCGCTCCCGCCCCGCCCGCCGGCCGTCACCTCACGGCGGGGCCGCCTCACGGCGGTGTCGCCTCACGGCGGTCACCACCGCTCCGTGCCGGCCCCGCGCACCGCTCTCCCGCTCCCTCTTTCCCCGCACTGACAGGAAGCCCGAGGCTCCGGCTGCGTGTATGGGGCACCGGGACGGGCGCTGGGTGCTGGTCTCCCGCCCGCCCGGAGCGCGGCCCTCGCCGCCCCCTCAGCGCCGCTCCCGCCCCCGGCGCCGTCCGGGACTCCAGCCAAAAGCCGTGGATTTAGAAATCTGGGATAACTGGTAAATATGGCAACGTACGTAACTGTTGTTATGCTTTAGAGGTTTCAATATGAGACAGGCACCTAGACAGAGACTTACTGCAAATTTGTTTTTATAAAATTATGTAATTCTTAAAGCATTTGAAGTAATTATTTCAAGTGAGCTCCCTGGACACGAGGTTCACTTGTGAAGAGCTGGCGAGTTCCTCACCACACACACACAAATCCACCAGGAACTTTCCCAACAAACTTCCATATGATGGTGTCTGTGGAAACTGGTAAAAACACGCATGCCTCTGTGGTGATCTAGTTTGGATGTTTTGTTTTGAAAGCTCTTTATATAAAGGCCTGTTTTGACAAAGGCCTCTGCCTATGGTAAAGCACTTGATAAAATACAATGCAATATGGAGACTGGTGGTATCCATCTAACCTTGTGTCCTGTTCAGTTACCAGTTTATTGTGTTTCTATTAAATGCGTTATTGCTGAAGTGCAATTTCACAGCCTGTGCTAAATATAAAATTACATTCTGTGAGGCATATGGAAAGGCAACAGCTTCTCGCACTGAGGGTGGCAAGGGAAACCAACTGCTGTGGTGAGTGCTGCACCCTCATTCCTCTGAGGAACGCACCTAAAATCCTTGTTTCCTTGCCCGTTTCTTGACCACCTCCCTCCTCTTTTCCAACATGTTTGCTGTTGTTCTCTTAGTGATGATACTTACGGTTCTGTTTGCCTTTTGGCACAGAAGTCTGGAAGAAGGTAGTTGTTTTCTGAGTCTGTGAGCATCCACAAGCAGTATTACCTAAACTGTTCTGTTTTGAGAAGAAGAATGGACACATGGGATCATAGGAAATTTCTTCACAACCAGTGTTTGTTGCACTGGATGACAGGTATTAATACAAGCTTGGCAGCTCTCATGAGGACATTTGAACAATGAGACAATAACAAGGAAGCAACAAGCATGATAGGTATAATGTAAAAGGCCCTATGGCCATATTTTATAATGCTCCACACTTTGCTTGCCTTGCCTGATGGGGTTTGATTTTCAACAGAAATTGCTTTAAGAGGAAGGGAAGAAATTTGTTTTTTCCCAAGTCTAAGACCTGTTAGGCATCTGTGATAGCGTTACATATCTAAAATCCTTATACTAGTATTTTATTTTTCTAAATAAAAACTACTGTCATCACAGAAAATATTCTTCTTGAGTTCAGGATTTGATAACAGCATCAAACCCAGGCCTCAAAAGTAAAATGAAAAAAAAAAAATCTTGACATACTGAAAACGCATCAACATCTTGAAAACAGCTTTAGCCATTTGTAAGGACCTGTGGAAAAGCAAGAGAAGTTTCCTAGAGTCTGAGGCTTACAGAGAGCTGCTTCCTCCATCTGGGGGATAGTGTGAGAGACAATGTGCCGCTGTGTGATAGCATCAGAAATATGGAGAAGGCTAGTGAGGAAACACGAACACACAAGATATGCAAGATTTATTTTTGTCAACACTGCGCACATATCCTGGAGAGTGGAGGAGCCACTATATCTGTGTTGTAATCTCATCCTAATCACAGCAATTGTGCTTTTGCTAGCTTTGTGCAGCAAATTGACAAGGAAAACTGTTCCAACCACACCTGTACCAATTCTGGAAAATATTGCGGATCACTGCAAAAATAAAGCTAGACCAAGGGCCACTTAGGCATGAGACCCTGTTCTCCTATAAAGTAATCCTTATGCTGGAACGCACAAAAGGATCCACATTGCCAATTCCCACCATGGCTAAAGGAACTGAAGGCGCTTGGTAAAGCTCAATACTGGGCCCATAAGCAAAAGAACAAACATTAAAATAAAAAATTAGACAACATCCCCCTTGTTTTCGACTATGGAACTTGTTAGTCTGGAATTAAAGCAATAACCTGTTTCAGAATTCAGTGTGCAAACATCAGATAACTGGAACTTCTGGACTTCTTCCCTTGTAAAATAGCATGCTAGTCAAATCTGAAATGCCTGTATTTTATATAGACTACATTTTACATGCAAACATGTAAAAAATGCTGTCATGTACAAAACTCCAACTATCCTTATGCTATGCATTAATTCCAGAGAACAGCTGGAGATCCCGTGGAAAGTTTGGTGTGATTACATCTGACTGTAGATCTTTGACTGTTTTAATATACTCAGGTGACCTAAATAGCATTACGCAGAAAAGAATTTCAATTTAAAGTAATTAAGAAAGAGCAATTGTCTCAAGATCAGTTTCTCTGGGAAATTACTGCTCAGAAAAGTCCTGTATGCCTTGTTCTATAGCCATATTCTTTGTATTTCCACACTGTAAATACTCCATGATAAATTGCAATGGAAGCTCGGCTTAGCTCAACTTCTGCTGGCGTGGTGGTACTGCTTCTTGGTCGAGAAAACTGATCTGACTTGCAGTTTTTGGTATCTATGCTTTACTTTTACAGCTGATTCAAATGTATCCACTGCTACTTTAATGGTGACTTTTCTTCAATATAAATTTCTGTCATACTCAACTAATTTACAGATGCAAGGGATATGTTGCCAATTGACCTTTAAAATGTCTCAACCAAACAATCTTTCAAGAGGTGTAAATGAAGATGGTGGGAAATCCCGTCTGCAATTCAGGCGAGTTTTGCTTGAACTGAATTGCTCCTTTGCTCTGGTGTTGTGCCAAGCAAGTTGTCTCAGCATCGCCTGAAGTTACCCTTCCTAGAACGGCTGGTCAGCTGGCTTCACATGTGCTAGATGAGGGCTGTGATCTCATTAAAGCATTGGATTTATTATACAATAGTTCAGCTGTGTTGTTCATGTGCCACAGGTGCCTATTCCTTTGCTATTTTCTCAGGGCTTCTGGAAACAAGAGTAGCTAGGAGTTAGTAATGGGCTGGATGGATTGTGGCCAGTTGTATTGTTGTGGCTTAAAACCAGCCACTTGGTGTATTAGGGCCTGAGGAAATCTGCTACTCAGTTTGCTCTTTGTCCATGCAGAAATACACGTGGGACTGGCTTTTTGAAACTGAAATTGTGGTGCCTCAGAAAAACACCCTAAGGCAGGAATATGGTTGTGAAAATTGCTGGCAGAGGGTGTTCATGAAATCATAGTTTGGATTAAATATTTTGAAATTACCCTTAATTTAAGACAGTTGTAAAAAGCCATTGAACTGCTTTGTGGAATCAGGTAGCTACAATAATATGTGCCTCCACCAAAACTGGACAATCACTGCCCTAAACAAAGGTGCATTAAAAAGTACAGACAGCAAAGTGAAGCTGGGAAAATATGACGGGGAGATAAAGGTAACAAGACAGGGGCACTAACAGTATGATTCTGAGGAACAACACAGCAAAGAGTCCGAAAGCCAAAAGAGGCCTGGGATTATGATGAAATAAACCATCTCAAATGATTTGATTCTTTATATATGTGAGGAAATAGAATTCTGTGCTCTTCTTAATAAATAAAAACATGAAATTGTATTCTAAATTTCTTTTTTTTTTTTTTTTTTTACAAAGCATTCCATACACCAACAATTTTTCTTTAATCTCTGGAATCAAAAAAGACTAAAGGTATGAGTTTCATCAGGGCCCTTATGGACACTTAATTCAATAGCATTACTGGACTTAGAAGCAGGGATAACATCTTAGCTAACCTCCAGATTCAGTCAGCCATAAGCACACTGTAAACCCTTTTTTCTAACTACCAAATTGATGCTATTTTTAAGAAAACCCACATACAGATTATTTTCAAATGAAGACGTTTAAGTGTAGCATTTCATTAAAGAAAAAAGTGACAACATATACTTTAGCTTTCCATTTCATCTTAAATCACATATCTAGATTATTGCAGTATTCTTTAAATTCAGAAGTCCCTTTCCCAAATGGCAGTGAAAATAGCTTTTCTCGTGACTGTTTAACTTCTAAGAAAGCTACCTTTTTTTCTCTTTTATGTCAATCCTTCCCATGCACTGTCATCATTTTATCAGGGTAATAGTCTATTTTCTTTCTTTCTTTTCTCCCTTTCTTCAGTGTTTCTGTCATTTCCTTCACTAATGGAAAAGTACTTGATCCTGCTGATCAGGCCATGACTGCTAGAGCCATGTAAATTTTGGGTGACAATTGTAAACCAAGACTAAAGAACTGAGGGACAAATTCCACATACTTGAATTTCTACCTAAGACTGAGTGGGTTTTGAAGGTGGATTGTTTCCTGCATAGAGTAGTGGACAAATGCTCTGTCTGTAATTACAGATACTTGCATTTTATTAAGCCTATGTAAAGAGCAGGGGTAATATAGAAAAAAAGTCACAGGTAGTTTGAAGGCTGGAGAAAAAAAACTTTCTAGCTGAAGATCTCATGATTAACTTATCAAAAGTTATCCTTACAGAATACACACCCTTTCCATAGCTTTTGCTGTGGTTATCAGCTTTTTTGGTATGGTGTTGAAACAAGAGAGTAGAACCATCTATCATTTTAAAAAAAGAGATATAAATAGGAACACTAAAATTATTTATCATCTATGATGAGTAAATGTAAGTTCTCTTGATTCCACAGTAGATAACTTGCTTGGCTCTTTCCTGTTTGTTGTAACTGCTACGTACATGCTCACAGCATTAGGAAAGTCACATACAAATATAACAAATTATGGCTCTGAGCTGAATTAAAGGCATGAATTAGTTTTCTTCTATCTCATGCATCATGAAATATTGCTATTTTACTGTCTACTGATTATCTATATTATACCTGTCACCTGATAGCAACCACGGTCGTTATGGTAATGTCAAGATTATAATTATAGTCCCTTCTGCAATGTAGTCATACTATGCTAAAAATCGTCTCTTTGAGATGGTAGTGTCCCATGCTTGGTCTCAGCCCAAACACAAATACATTTTTAGATTTTTGAGAGGAAAAGTATTTTGTGTCTGAGTTAGTAACATTCAAGGAAAATTATATACTTCTATGTACATACGCGTGTATATATTAAATATATATAGCCTTTTAGTAACATTCAAGGAAAATTACATACCTATGTGTACATATATGCTTATTTAATTGAAAAATATGTAGCCTTTTGAACTATGGTTTAACTTCATTTGAAATAAACAGAACTTATCAAAACTTCTTATCACTTGCTCAACATCCCTTCGGCTGAGTTTGGGAATCTAAGAGTATAAAAACATGCAGTTATTACCCAGAGATCAAAGTAATCATGTAGGCTTGTTTGGCAGCGTGTGTCAGTGTGGTAGGTAAACCCAGAGCCTTTGTGGTACCAGCCATGGTGCTCGAGGTGTTCTGGCTGCACCTCCTGAGGTGTCTCTCGTGGCAGAGGCTGGTGACCTCTCATGCTCAGAAGCTGATCCGAGAACCAGAGCCAGGGCTCCTGGGAGACATGTGTTTACAGGATAGCAGGTTGTGGGTGGCAGGGAGAGAGTGACTTCCCAGAGAATAAAATGCATGCTTTCAGAGAGTCATCTGATTTCCGTAGAATGTAAGGGCAGAACTCTGAGAACAAATTTTAAGTCTATATCTGGTATCTTCTTCAGATTTTTATTACTATCATTGGTCTGTTTTATTTTAGATTTGGGAGGCAATTGTTCATTTAATTCTAAAGAAAAAAATATTTTCTCATAAGTATACAAATGTATAAAACAATTATCTTCCCAAATGTAAAAACATTCCAGGGAAACGATATTGAAGAATCTGTATGAATGCAACTTGGGGAGCAAATAATTCAAAATAGAAACCCGCTACATGTAAAACTAAGGGTCTTGTAACCATTGTCACATTTAGTAACATCCAACACCATAACATTATGTTAACCTAATTAATAAAATAGCTGAGTATATGTTAATCTTATCTGTAATTTGAAAATAATTATGATCACCATAATCAGTATAGAATGGCACATACAAGCTTTTATATTTATATGAGAAATCTGTAGAAATACAGATTTGTTGTGTTGTTTTGTTTCCTATTCTCATCACTTACACAGTACTGTATTGAAATACTGCTTTTTATTAATTGATTTTAAGAACTAAGATGCTGAGTTTAATATATTTTTGGTAATATTTTGACATCAGTATTTGTTTTCAAGCAAAAGTATAGAAAGCTGTTTGTATACCAGCCATTCCTAGGTTGGCATAGATACCTATTATGTAAATACTTTTATTCAGATAGTCTGTGAACCAACTATCGCCAAGAATGATTATTAAAACATTCAGTGGTCATTCGATTGTCTGTAAATGGCAAGCCAGTGTGTGTGATGCCAGTGGGTGTTGTCGGCAGTGTGACAGCTGTCTCTGTGCCCCTCAGGAGCAAGCAGGATGAGGGCGCCAGCCTGAGCCTGCTCCTGTCAGCCCCCAGCCAGGGGTCTGACTGAGTCATTCTCCCTCGTACAAACCAGTTGCAAAAGGTTGCAACTACTGCAGGCCTCTAACAGCTGCACGTATATGCCACCTTTACACTCTTAGTAGCAGATTTATCCTCATATCCTCACAGCCTTAAACTGGTTTATGTGAAAAGGAATAACAGTAGTGGAATTTCAATTAGTTTGTTAATTATTTAAGGATTAAGGCCTTATTATATAATAATATTTTATGAAGTTTGGTTGATTACTAGAAATTCGTGGAATATCTTTATCTTACCATGGAGTCTGAAGTGGGAGTTTGAAGACTCAACTGGGCATTTGCAGCTAGAAGCTCGTGAATTGATGCCAGTTGATGGAAGTGAACCATGCTTATGAGGTACAGCAGGAAATAACCCTCCTAGCAGTAAAGAGCACAGCTGTGCATGAGAAAGAAAGTTTAAGAAAACTAGATTGGATGTTGTATAGTTCTGGCTCACCAGAAGCTGCCAAGAATGTGAGCCAGACCCAGATGTAGAAGAGACTTTACCTGGTCTTCTGCTGCAGCCTTTTTTATGAGGTTACACCTTTGTTAAGGGGACTGGATTTGTTGTATTCTTGCATATAGGTAGTTCCTACATATATTACAAAAGAAAATGCAGCCCAGGCATCTTTGAGTAAGTCTTAAATTCCAGGTGTGTACACAGAAAACCATTACCCAAAAAGGGTTCCCATTTCATATAGCCTGTTACAAGGAGTTGTGGAGGACCATTTCATGTCTGCTCTGCTATTCTCATCAAAAAGCCTTTGTTACTAAAGGAAGACACCTCCACACACACCGTGTGAATGAAAAATATCTTTCGCTAGCTTTTTTCCTTTCTGGGCACCTCAGGGAATCTTCCAAGCCTTTTCAAATACTGCTCCTTTGAGAGCAGGGATTTTTGTTAGAGACAAATGCCTTCAGCAATGTGAGAGGATTTAGCCTTGTTGTCCTTGATGTCCTGTGAAGTGTGTATTAGCACTGGTCTAGTGCCAGAGCTTTCGCAAAGGCACAGCTAGCTTGCTTAGAGCATCAGCATGGAACTTGACTCTCCATTTTGGAGGGAAGCAATAATACCTATTCCAAAGGAAAATACATACTTTTTTTTTTTCTCCCATTTTTGAATGAATTATCAAAGGAGGAGTTTATTGAGAGGCACAATGAGTAATTTCTTCCCCTTATTCAGCTGTATGTCTAGATAAATAGTCAAGACTAGCTGGACAATTATATTAATAGCAGCTGCCTGGGCCGCCTTTTGCTACATCACACAATTGTGTTCAGCACACAGAATTACTGAGGTCAGGAAAAGAGCAGCTAGATGGCACTATGGTCCAGAGAGATTATGTGCTGCTGGTAAAGGAGATGAAGCTGTGCAAGTCCTCTCGTCTAAACAGCCTCTAGAATTAGATAGATAGATAGATAGATAGATAGATAGATAGATAGATAATCAGCAAAACCAGGGTCAGAATTCCTGAACTGGAATTAGGGAAAGAACAAACTTGCCATTGCTATAATTATTTAGCTTTTAGTGTGGGGGGTTTTTGTTTGTTTTATGGGTTTTTTTGTTTCAATATTAGCAGGCTTAAACTTAAGCATATAGACATGAAAGAGATTACAGATGTAAAATGGCTTTAAGGCCACCTACACAGATAAAACTGTAAGAAATAGGTTGTGCATCCTTGCCTCAAAAATCTTAAACATATTTGTGCTTTTTAAACATACATTCAGATACTTCTGCTCAAATATGATAATAGGTATGGAAGTAGATAAGCAATGAACCACATCTGTGCAGTTAGAGAAAACCAATCTTACTGGGTCCAGGGAGCTAGAGGGGGAAAACTTGCACCCCCACCTACTCATGAAACTTTTCTTTGTTGATTTTTTAAGGATAGACACAAAGATAACTGCACTGCCAAAGTATAAATTTTGTATAAGCAAATATCTGAGGCAGTTATAGTAGGACACTTATTAAGTTATCTTTATATATGTATATTTCAACTTTCATATGTCAGTTTTCCCTATCTCTATTCTTAGAAGAAAATTTGTTTTTTACCAAGTTATGCTAGTTTTTAGTTAACTAATAGAGGTAATTCATCCATTTGTATTTTTATCAGAAATAAAAGTCAGACAAGAATGTATTAATATAGTTTTTATTAAAATTATAAGGCCAGTCAAGCCTTTACCTCATCTATAGTTAGTATTTAAGAGTACAAGTACGCAATTTAAGCCTAAGAATTCCTTAGAAGAATGTTGAAGTTATTCAAACATAAAACAAATCAACAAAAATATCTCTAAGCTTTCGAAGTCTGGGGAGGTCTTAGTTAATAATGAGTTTAAAGAAGGTCTCAACATTTGGAAGTACATAAAATCCAGGCAGCCAAAGAACTTTGAGTCTGTGGTGGAGTCAGCCTCAAGGCTTTTTCATTAGTGTACTTTGCTTACGCAATGGAGGGGCCTGCCTTGCGGCATGCTGCACTTGAACCAAGGTCTGTTGCAAAAGGAAGAGGACTTTTTTTAGAGGAGTTCAATAGTTGTTGGTTTAGGGGTAAGGTGTTGCAATACAAAGTCGCAAGTTACAGAAACATGCATCTGTTACAAAACAGATGCTACAAATTACTGATTTCGTAGTGGTTTGTCATGGCAGAAGGTAAGTGTGGAATACAAAACTATTCCTTCAGGGTTCAGTGTGTCATTAACGTGATAGTATGGGTTATGGATGGGCATGTAACTAATCTGGAAATGGCAGAAAAGCTTCAAGGTTAGTAGCTGGTAGGTAGGCACTTGAGGAACTTCTGGGGAACTTGCAAAAAACACTAACAAAATTAAATTAAAAGCTTCATATAATTACGGAATTTTAATGCTTACACAATTGCAAAATTGCATATGAAGAAGGTCAGTGAGACAAGTTCATAGAACTGCAATCCTACAAGGACAGTGTTAACAAACTAGCAGCTGGAAAAGAAATAGAGCCAATGAGTAGGAATGAAATTGAGAAAATAGGATCGGGAGGAACATGAGAACAAGGCACTCCCTTGGAAGTGAAAATGAGGTAATGGACATAGCCAACATGAAATACTGGGGGGACTAGGAAGTTTATCAAAGATGGTTCAACAGTCTAAAGAGAGTCAATCTGTAGACAGAAGGCATAGTAGAAGAAGATCAAAAGTTCTATAGAAAGTCTGCAGAGAAGCAGGTCCATACTAATTGGCAGCAGAATTGGAAATTTGAAGAATCAGGCTATTAGAACAACCATACACTGGAGTGGCAAAACAAATTACCCTTGGACTAGCAAAGAGCAGAAAGTCAATTACTTTTAACATGGCACTTTCTTTAAAAATAAGAAAAAAGTGTAAGGAATTTCACAGCAGTTATTTTTGAGATCTTCCTACCATTTCAAGATAAACTGAATTTGTCAGCTCCTGCTTTACTGTGTATTTGATAATTCAGGAGTCCTTGCCAGCTCCTGTGTTTAGTGTCAGAATGCTAGGAGGACCTACTTCAAATGGGAAAAATGCTGCTTCTCAAGGGATGGAAAACATAAATGCCATCCATGACCAAAATGCCTAACTAGAGGGATTTAGGAAGAAAATTCATCATAAATTATAACAAATTATAAAATCTTTTCCTTCTGTCTACAACATGGGAAAACTCTAATTCCTGTTAACACCTTTTAGGAACACCACCTACTAGCTGGTCTGCCTCCATTTGCATTGAATGAGCAACTGCCATAGATTGCCCAGAAAACTGTAGTAGTATCACTCCTCCAACTTACACTAAGACATGGCAGATCATGAGCCTTGTTCTTAATTAACTGTGGATTACCGCTGCTTTATTAAACCACCAGTCTTTATTTTTTTATTTATTTTTAATCTTGTGGCAATCATACACAGTTTTTTCTTTATGGGGATCATACTGTGCAGTTTGCCATTCAGCTGTGAACTTCTGAGAACTGACTGTAGGTTTCAGCCTTCAAAAGCCCTAAGAAATACGGTAGTGCTGATACAGGACTTGTATAGCTGTGAGTTTTGCTTTGTGCCACCTCAGCAACAAGGAGCAGGACTGTCCACAGAGTACTGTCTGACCTAACGATACTTCTGTTCTTTCCTTTTTTTGCCATTCAAGTGCTTTCCCCCTAGAATTCAAGGAAACTCACATTTTTTTTTTTCTGATGATGTGTCAAATCCTTTTAAAGTAGCGTGGATGTTGGCTGAACCTTCTGGAGGTTCAGTCTATAATGGCTAAACTGAATGAAAGCCAAGAAGTTCTCTTATGTCTGTTATAAGTCAAGGGTCATGTTGTATATGGAGCAAAATACATGTATGGTGACAGGAAGCAGACTTTTCCCTATGTTTTAAATAAACAATAGCAGGTCCAATTTCTAGTTATTGGTGATAGGAAGATCTCCTTGTTCCATCAGATTTCTGTTTCCTGTGACACTCTATAAGGTACATCTCCTTCATGTTTGCTGGCATTATTTGTATTTTCTAAATGTGTGATGCAGCAAATTCTTAAAAATAACCATCAACTTTGTATTTGTTTTCAAGAAAATGCTGACACTAAATAAAGTACTAATTTTGGATTGCAGCAACTACCCTAAAATAAGCACAGTCAGCAAGAAATCCAGCATGAGTGCTTTTTTAATTTAGTGTCATAGGTGAACTGAAAAAGCATGAGCTGCTGAATTCAGTGTACTTTAAATCTGTGAGAATGTTTAAAAGTAATTATTCCAAACACTATTATTTTTTAATTGCTTACCATTTATTGAAACTGCTTATTTTACTTCAGTATCCCTGGATTAGTTTATCTACCAGATGGTTTATCAAACCAGTATATTTTAATGGAAAACTGCGATATATTTGTAAAATACTAGAAGTTATAGGTTAAATATATTTTGGCTGGTGACTCTTCACAGGAAGTCCAAACAGGGCCTATGAAACAGGTGTAGAGCATTGAGTCTTCTAGCAGGAGACACAGACAGTGCGTGAAAATATTAACATTTCTCATCAATTTTAATTTCTCTGGATTAACGAACAATTATTTATTACATTGAAAATAATTTCTGAGCAATACTAGGAATGCATTAGAAATATATGACATTATAATGGAATTTTGAATAGGGTCTTCATTGACATAACATTGTGCACTGTACTGATTTGAAGAGTGGATTAGAATTTCAGATATCATTATAAAGGCATTTTATACTGCAACAGTCTGCAATGGGCTGCCCAGGGAGGTTGTGGAGTCTCCTACCCTGGAGATATTCAAAACCCACCTGGACACCTTCCTGTGTAGCCTCATCTGGGTGCTCCTGCTCCGGCAGAGGAATTGGACTAGATGATCTTTCCAGGTCCCTTCCAATCCCTAACATTCTGTGATTCTGTGAAAATCGCTCTTCCACTTAAAAAAACTGTTTATTGTAAATTAATTAGTGTAACATTCTTGGAAGGTGCCAAATTAATTATGTTTGTTTATTTCAATCTTCTGTGAATATTTGCTGCAACATCCATTGCAAATTACATGACAGATTCCCAGCCCTGCCCCAGTTATTCCCAGAGATGCCCTGGCATAGCTGCAGTGATTCAGCTCCCATGTGTCTTCCCGGCTGCCTGCTGAAGAAGGCAGGCTGGAGAGCAGGACAAGAGCTGAGGTTGAAAGACCATTTCTCCGCAAGTGACTCCTGTCTGTCTGCCCAAGCATCTCTTCCCTTTACAGCCTTGAAATTGGCTGCAGGTTCCGCAGTTGCTCCACATCCATGAGACACCTTCCTGGGAGCAGGAGCCTTCCTTCCAGGGCCTGCTGCATGAGGGAAGGACAGGAATTCCCGCTTGGTTCTCACTCATTCTCTGTTTTCACCCTGACTGTAAGCTCTCTGCAGTAATGTGGCTCTAAACTACAATATTTCTGTTGTGAGCAGAAATGTCTAAAAAAACTTGCTCCAGCACAGGTGAGGTCTAAAGAAGAAAAGACAAGAACATTCATAACCAGTGGAAGAAGCCAGAGAAAAGAGCCTCGCCTCCATGCCTCTGCTCTGCTGTCTGCAGCACCTGAGTGAAGTGGGTACTAATTTGACCAGGCACATTCCTTTTCCTTTCTGTTCTAGTCTAGTCTTGTGATACACAAGAGTGATTCCAGCAAAAAATAAAGAAGGGGCCAATATCTAACAGTGATGAGGTGACTTGGAGGTGACTTGGAAGGAATAGCTATGAGCAGAATATTTTTTGGAAAAACAAAGGGCCTTGCAGATCTCCACAAGATACCAGGAATGCAGGAAAAATTTTTATATTCCTAAACATTCAACTTCTTACACGACCGTGATGTTAATTTTATATAAATACATTATTGAAGAAATAATGACATGTGGGAGGATTTCCATTTCCTCTCTTTTACAAGGGTATTTCTAAAGCTTTCAAACCCTCATTAAACAGCTGTCTGCTCTTAGTACATACGTACAAAACGTGTTAAGAGCTATTAAAATGTGATTGCTACAGTAAAAGTTTTTTAGAGTTTTTTTTACACAAAGCCTATAAGCCTTTGAGTTCATGGGTTCATGCTCTACCAACTAAGGGGAGTATCTTCTAGTACACTTCTTATGTAATGATAGTAAGGGGTCTTTAGGCAAAACTAGTAAAGCATATATGAGACTTTGGTTACATAGTTAACTGGACCTAATGCCTTCACTGATGTTATGTATATTTTTCAGTATTTTGGAGAAGTAATAACCAAAAATATATTCTTGCAGGGTAACATCTAAATATTTATTTTTTCAGTTTTGAGAGTCTGCAACGTGCTGAGAGGCTACATGGAACTTAGTGTGAAGAATATTAATTTTTTAAAATACTCTTCTGTTTTGTTTCACAAATAAGAGGATTTTTTATATCCATTTTTTCTTATTTTTCTTTATTCTTCTGTAGAAGGTTTCAGTTTCAATATCTCAGAAATTTTTTCACATTTCTAAGTTGGTGGGGCATTTCCAACAAGATAATGAAAAGAAAGAATAGTAGGAAATCTTAATCAATTTGATTCTACTATTTTTGTACAAATGAACTAGCTGCAATGACAGAGCAGGAACTAGGTGGGAAAAGAACAATAGCATGTTTACGCAATACTAGCGAGTAATACGGGCCTAGATTTGGGAAGGACTTGGAAGCAAGGAGTTTGAGAATTCAGCTAGTATGGGCAGTTATAAGAAATGCAAAAAAATTAAATACCTGCAAATGTTATGCTACAAAATTTCTTACAGTTCTGATAGTTTTAGCTATCAGAGCAATTGCAGTCTACATGTGATAATGGCTTTAACAATAAATGGCATGTGAGAAAGTAGTCAGCTGAGTGATCTTACCAGCTCTTCTCAGGTACAAGTGAGAAAATGTTTACAAAGGAGCAAGAGAGATGTTCAGCATACTCAATAATAGATTCGCTGTAATTCAAAATGTTTGAAGCTGACTTTCAGTAAAGCGTATTGGAAAATAAATTATAATATTTAGCCTGTGATCTTTACAGGACTGGAAAAAGGCACAAGGACAGTTATGGTGATAGAAAATGTGAGAACTGTCAGTGTAGAAGAGCATCTTTAAAGAAAAGGAATAGCAGGTTTTTGAAGTTACCCTCTGCAGAATTAGGAAAAGAAAATAAATATGCAAAGGGAAAGTGGATGTGCTGAAACAAGTGTATAAAGTTGCAGATGATTTTATAATTAAGGAGAAAGATGGTCAAACTGAAATCCTGACAATAAGATGAAACATGAATTACCAGCAAGAAGAGTTTCAGGATAACCCTTAACTTACTGATAACTGAAAGGAAATTGAAAGAGGGCAGCCCAGGTACTTAAAGAAACAATTCTGCAAGAAAGGTTCAAAAGTTTCATATACCTGATGTGAATTTTAATGCTAGCGCTTGCAACTGTTCTATCACAGAACAGCTAAGGTTTGGTGTTGTACAGGCTCGTAAGGATAGAATGACAGAGCAAGTTACTTTTGTCAGCAGATTGTCTTCATCGTTCCAGGTTATTGCTTATGCTTGGACAAAAGTGCCGAACAGTTACAGGGAAGCAGAGGCTGCTAAGGCATGTGATAATCAAGAAGGAAGTGTAGTCATGTGATAGCGAAGGAAGTATTTTAAGTTCCTTTGGGTCTGAGAACGATTTTGTGTATGTGGAGAACTATATGGTTGTGAGAAGTGGATCTTCCAGATACTTCTCAAACAGTAGTGTTTAAAGTGCTTTTCCCAGTGGGGCTTCCCTTATCTTGAACTCATCAGAACAGTTTGGGGCATTTGCCATTGCAGTGCTGTGAAACTGTTTGGCAGGGAGGCAGCTTTCTTCCCAAGGGTGAATTTCTCCTTGTATCTATCTTTTAATAAGATGCTGGTTCTTTACATGTTTGTACTCATCACACTCTTCTTTTTTTTTCCATGGTAACTTCCTGCTACAAGTGTTACATCACACAAAATCCCCCAATGTTATGAGTCATTGTTGAATCTAAATTCTGCATTAGGTCTTTCTCTCCATAGTCCAAATGTTGTTCTTTGGTTGATGAACTATCTGGATAGATTCTTCATGCTCAACTTTAAGACTTTCTTGTAGGCGCCCAGAGAAGCTTCTGCTGTGGAGGGGCTTGCAGCAGACACCACAGACTGCTTGGGCACCTGGGTTTTCCACAATGCTGGACTGTTATCTGTGAGTCACTCCTCATCCAAACTTCACTAACTTCACTTTCTAAAAAGAAAGTGTTTTCCTGATGTCACTGAATGACTCTGCATATGTCCTGCTCCAGGGAATAAAATCTTGGTCTCTGCTCGGGGGTGTTATTTCCCTGAGTTCTCTGGAATTGAGGTGCACTTAGTACAGACAAAAACGTGAACTTCTGGCTAGAGAAACTACAGTGAGAACCTGGGTCTTGCTTGGTGTTCTTTCATTGTAGAAGTGGATGTGTTTGTAGGAAATGGGACAAATGAGTGTCACTTCCTAAGTAAAAACTGTCTAGAAGCTGTATATACCCTAAAGCTGTTTTTTCAATTGCTTGGTTTTGATGCTTTCTCATTTTCATCTGTAATCTCAAAGCATTTTCTCATAATCATGCGGATATTACAGCAATTCCTGTTAGTAACAGGATTTTAAAACCTTCCGTTCCCTTGCAGCTCATTCAGAGGATAGTAGATGTACTGAATTAAACACATGTGTTTTTGTTGTACCTATACCCACATAGCTGTAGATTACCAAAACATGAACAATAACTGCCACTGATTATTATTTTTTTCCACCCATTTCTCTGGAGCACCTTAACTTCATTAACTTTGAATGCCTAATTTGAGCACCTGAGTTTTCAGAGTAACAAGCATTCCTCACTACTTTAATTAGGCAAAATATAGTTCTCACTAACTTTAGTCGTGCTAAATGAGGCAAAATTCAGGTACAAAGAGTCTCCCTTGTCCTCCAACTCATCATTCATTCCCACAGCCAACCTATCTTCTACAGTAAAGAAACTGAAGGTTTCTTGGCAAAAAAAAAAAAAAAGTATGTGAGTGTGTAAGTAAACTTTAATTATCTTCTTTCACATTTTATAGCATGTGGATTTGCAACCTTAATGTCATTGTTAAACATCATATCGTATTGCAGAAATTCCATTATACCGGGTCATACTGACAGAAAACATGGGAATGCCTTAAACTTACAGCCCCACCACATCAGCTGTGCTGTTGAGCTCTGATGTCTGTGCATTTAGGACTGTCCTGAGTACATGCAAGCAAGAACTGAAACATGTTTATTTGCTCTGACGGGATTATATGTGTATGGTCTGGTCATACACAATAGTCATAAGAGGATAATACGTCCATTTGGAAATAGCTGAACTTGTTTGTTTGTTTGTTTAATTATTAAAATTAGTACAGTAGTGTTTAAGGAATACCTTAAAATAAGTAATGTGAGCAACTATACATTTTTGGGTGCAGGATATTAAAACTTATATTGTAAGAGCAGCATATATATATCATAAAATCCACTGAGGACTTTGCTATGACCAGTCTGTTTTATATGGAAGTTGCTAAAATACTCCTAGCATGTTTTAAACTCTAATACAGTTAAATAAACAAGAATCTGAAAATGTGTTTTCTACTGTATTTGTAAAATATGTATGTACACAGGCATTCACATGCATAGGGAAGGATCGTGCCTTAAAGCCTAACAGATTGAAAAATTCTATCAATGATGTTGAGAATTTTTATATTTTACCTAGTAAAGTATTCCGTAGTGATTTTTAAGGATGTTGGTAGTACATAAAATTTACACAATTCAGTGGATGTTGTAAGGGGTGCAGACATTTTCAAAATAATCTTAATTGCCAGACAATATCTCAAAGCCAAAGTGCCTTTACAGGAAAAATACAGTTATTGCCATCAACCTGCTTTAACTCAAGTACTATAAATACAATGAATGGGGACTGATGAGGCTTTGTATGTCCGGATCAATTCTTTTTGAGAATGGGGGAGTGTTGTCATTAAAGTCTGAGAATTAGATCAGTGCAGTAAAGCAGCACCAGTCTAATCAGAGTTCATGCAGTTGCAGCCTGTACTTTGAAAACCATTGTTTGAGAAATCAGCAAAAAAAAAAAATTCACTGATAAATTGAGAGATTCTAGAGCAATTTCTTAGGCAGTATTCCTACTTTACCAGAAAAAAAAAAAAAAAAAAAACTTCTGAGATCATTAAAAAGTATCTTAAGAGCTTAGACACTACTTGGGAAGGGCAGTAGTTCCTAAATACTTTGGAAAAGTGTCTGTCCAGGTTTCTTAAAAGGCTGACTCATTCTCTTTTTATCAAAGAGAGATAATGGACTGAAATAGGAGATAGACTTTGGAAGGGACCCTGAGACAGATTATCAAATTATGTCAATACAGAATTTGACTACTATGTAATTTTTGTGTGTTTGTTTCTGTATATAGCTATTGACATGGGAGTTTCTAACAAAGTGTTTTGATCGAGTCATCTTCACTAGAACAAGTTTGGAAGTAAAAAGCACTTCCAATTTATTAACAGTATTTGATCTGTGACTGCTTGCTTTTATCTTGTGAAACTGTGTTTTTATAAATGTATCTTTATGGTTTTAAGGAGCATTCTTTAAGTCAAAAGCTAACTCTATATCCGAATGTACAAACTCATCAAGAACTAGGAAACGAGTTCAGTTCAATGGTTAAAAAGCTTTTTGGGGTGTATTTGTAAGGCTTTTAATTATTACTACAACACCTCAGAAATACGAGGTACTCCATGGTGAATATGAGAAGACACGTCCTTAATTCAGGTGAGTTCCCATCAGGTTCTGATCTGGCATGTACACAGTGGCCTGTTTGCACAGAATTCGCACCTGTATGAAAGCTTAATTTCAGTGATTGAGAAGATTTACAAACAGGGCATAGGGGCTGTAAGGAGATGAACTGCATTAAGGTGAATCTTTTAGCATTTAGCATCAGTAACTGAGGTTTTGAAAAACAGGAAACTGTTTAGGGTGGGGATTCCTAAAGCATCTACTGTTCTTTGACATAATTGTGTGAAATGCTCATGTTTGTGTAACTGCTATGTGGGCATTTGGGGTTCTTTATTTTTCTTCTCTTTGCTTCTGCAATATTTTTAAGCTTCTGCTGATGTTAACAACTAATTACCTCTTACTATCTTTCAAACAGACACCAAAATGAAACAAATTACCTTTAGCAAAATATTTGGAAAAATGTGGCCATAGAAGAGGAAGAAATTTTATCATGCTCCCATCACTGAGTCGATGCTCAGTACAGCCAGGGCAAAGCAAGACTGACTTACTTAAGAAAGAACTTAAAAAAATATAATTTCTAAAAGAAAAGTAATGCAAAAAGAACCTAATTGCAGAAGTAGCATTACAGCAGGTGGACTTGCCCCTAAATATAAGTCTTGTCTCCTAACTAAAAAAATCTTAGAAACTTCTCCATTCCACATGCCGTAGTATAGCATGACATATACTAGAAGCCATATGGTTTTGCAACATACCTAAATGTTACCATATGTTTTGTTAAAATGTGTCCTACCTGTTACCATGTGCTATATATTTTACCAAAAGCATTTTTTCTGCTTGTATTTCATATGGAACAGCTCATCCTGAATTGCTTAGAGCTCATCCGGGGGCATAGTACAAGCCACAACACACTTAGAGCTGCTTCAAATATTGCCCTCAATAATGGAGGAAAAAGCTGTTGCTTGGGCTCTGTTGGTCCTGGAAGATTTGGTTCAATGAGAGACACACAGCAGGGCTGATTTGATTAACATGTTTGTGAATCAAGAGAACAGACTGTAGCAGCTCAGTGGTACATAACAGCAGTTAGTTTCCAACTGTCCTAAGAATATTGTTCCTTATAAAAGATATTTTACATCACATTTAATTGGGTTTTATTGTTTCAAATGAAACGCCCTACCTCCCACTGCTCCCCAAAAGGTCACATATAAAAAAAAATTTGGAGGGAAACTTCCAGTGACCTATTACATTGTTTTAGCATTACTTTTCCTAGCAAAGACTGCTTGTCTTGGCAGTCAGTCATAATTTTGAAGTCCTTCCAAAGGAAGACAAGTCTCCATCCTCTCTGAATAGGTCCAAAATAATCAAAATGCAATGCCTAGTGCTAATCCTTGCCAATAACTTTCGGAAGTTATTGCAAATAAGGAACTTGCAATGCCTGCTGAGTGGCAAGATTTACAGGGCCCATGAATGTATGGCCAAATCACTCTGGTCACATATTTCTCTGTACTGAATCAAATAAAAAACCCAGTGTCTCTCAATTGTATTTTTTCCCAAAATTATTATTGTTATTGTTATTATTCTTATCTCTGATACTTTACTACATAACAATACTGGATGGACATTTATAAAAATACGACTAGAATGTCACCTCAGAAAATCTATATTATAAGGAATAGACTGTATTACATGGGGGACTGGGGCTGAGTCAGTCAGATATTGAAAGCAATTGTGTACCTGTATTAGGGAGGTGACTTTCATGTCCTGCTGGTGAACACACATGCTCTCTCCCTTTAATACCACAGTTACGTCTCTAGCGTTCCTGTGCAGTTCATTCACAGTGAGTGTTTCCATCCCAGCTTGGGTAGCAGTACAGTTTCCTGTGAGCTTGTTCGACAAAGTCAGGTAGCAGTTTCCATCAGAAACCATAGTCCTTGGCTGTCACTTGTACACATACAAACAACTTGCTGACAACGGCATTCACCAGCAAAGTGAGGAATATGTTTATAAATGAACTTAATTTTCAGTGAATTTGAGATACTTTCAACTACAATAAATTCCTTGTCTCATAGAGAATGAGACTATGAAGTTCATTGTTGAAATGAGTTTCTCTTTTTGGTGCAGAGTTTCTTAACACTGAAAACATAAATGCAGATGCAGCACTCCTTTTGGCACTAGGAAACATTGTGTTTTATGTAGCTTTACTAAAAGATCTATTCTAAAGCTTGTATGTGGTATTTTCAGTAGTAATCCACAGTATATACATAAATCACTAAGTAAAAACTTATTCTAAGAGAAGTTATAATATATGGAGAAACAGATGTGTATTTTCTCTTTTGCATATAATTATTTAGTATATATGCCACTTAAACATTAATAACTTACATTGATATATCTGCATATGTTTCACACAACACAGAGCATTTTTATGTTAGCATAGGCCATAAAGTTTTGTATTGTAAGGAGTTTTAAACTGTAACTGGGAAAGAATATCCTTTCAAAGCGACATAACAAAATGGGATTAAATTGCAGATATAAACACCTAAATATAGGCTATCTTCAGGATATCTCTAGGTGTCTGTGTCAACTCATACAGTTACTGAAGTTCAGTAAAACTGTTCTGAGTCCTACAACTAGGTGGAATGTATGAAAAAAAAACCCACCAAAAAACAGTTTTTGCATGGCAATGATTTTAACTTCTAGACCATCAAAGACTTTAAGTCCCCTCCTTTATTTTTTTTTTAAACATTTTTTCTTCTGCCTATAACTAATTTTGATTAAAGGTCAAATATTGATTTCTCCGCCTAAAAGCAGGCAGCTCCAATGTTATCAATATCACAGCACAGATTAAATGAGGAACATTACTTTTCTTATTTGAAGAATAGCAAACCCTGTGCTTTGATAAGTGAGAGTTCCTCTCATTTCCAGTCAAATGTTTTGCATTTCCTTGAAGTAAGTTTTGATTTCAGGTAATGATACTGTCTGATTATGTGTTGCTTTCTAGCTGGGAAACTTTCAGGAAGTTTCTTGCTGTTTTCAGAGACAAAATGCCAGAATTTTATACAAATTTATCTGCCTCAGGATTTACCACTCTTTGTATATATTGTTCATTTTGTATTGGTTTTGACTGTTTTAAAAATGTGTGCGTTTTTTCACTGTTGAAGGAATAATATTTGCAATAAAGCAAGCCAAGCTAACGCAGGAAGTCATACCTCAAGTAAGGGGACATAATATTCTGTGGAAATAAGGAAATTATTTAAAGCTCTGCATGATGAACTTGGCCTGTTTTGTGCAGTCTTCATCTTCCGCTGCAGCACCCGCTGTTGACTGTTGCTGTAAGTCAGTGGACCAACAGTAAATGCTGCTGATGTGGCAAATGATCTGTTCCTCAGGCAGATTTTGCCGGAGTGCCCTATAGTCTTGCACTTCTGGCCTGAGGACGATGGGTCTCCCTGCCCAGGTGGCCCACTTTGTCAGGACAATAAATCGATGTTCTCTCTTCTCTGTCCTGGAGGAAGTGTGGAGGAGGGAAGATGGTCTTCCTTCCAAAGGATATTTGCCTTTGCCATAGTGACAGAAAAAGCTGATGAATAAATCAACAAGAAAAACAAAACAGATGGGTCAGAAAACCTATGGCAAAGGAAAAAACAATGAGAATATTGTATATGTCAGGACTCTCATTGCCATTTCATAAACAAACTTCTTCCTATTTTTGTATATCTTACTTGGATATCCTGTTTCTTTCTTTATCCCCTGTGTGACATGGGGATTTTGAAAAGGGCTGAAGCCAAGGTAAGGTTTCCTCGATGATGTATTTGAAGAATGTGGAGATTTTTCTGCTAAAACTGAGAAATGTTTGAAGAGTGATAGTAAACGCTACTAAAAATGGTAACTGCAAGTCTTCTCCCAACAGAAGGATGGAAAGAAACATATCAGGAAAAAAAAAATTGACTACGCATTAGAGATTTTATTACATGTGTTTCCCTTGAAACGTCTTTGTATTTTGCAGTCAGTTTGGACATGTATTTTCAAGTCATGTAGCAACACCAAGTTTCACTCTTTAGATAAAGATGTTTATTCTTCATGGTAAAGTTTGCAAACATTTGTACTATGGCAAAGACAGGCTCCTGAACTGCAGCCATGCTCTGTGCTTGAGCCCTGGGCTGAGCGGCCCATCGTAGCAGGAGGTCATCTATAAAGTGATGAAGAATCTTGTTCTGCATGGCTTCTTACACAGATCTTTGACAGCAAAGTAGCTTTTTAGTTTTTCAGTTGTTCCAGTTTCTAGTGGTAGTAGAGTTCACTTTTAAGAAACAGTTGGTAAGTTGTTGCACAGCTGAAGGGGGCAGTACAAAGTCTAACAGTATCTCTAGAAGATTCTCTATTTGAGTCCATTGGGTTTTAGATTAGGCCAAAATGAAGAGTGAAGTAAGAAGATAACATGCTTGTCTTAGGGAAAACTCACCTTTAGAGGTGGGTGCCAATGGGCAGCTTTGTAACAGCATGTAGTGCAAAGTCAGCAGAGGGAGAAGCTGCTACACAGTAGAGGCAGCCAAAATGTGGTCACAGGACTGTGAGATTTTTCTTGTATCTAATTATGCTCTCAAAAACACAGACTAAATGCATAGAAACCATCCTCTCTGAGTCCTTGTGTAAGCAAGGTATTACTTGTGGTTCCCCCATTCTCAAGATTTTATCTTTTCACCTGCTTTTGGCCAGTGTCAGATATAGGATTACGGCTCAATAAAATTTTGGCTGATCCACTGCAGATGTTTATAGATTCTGATAAAAATCTAAGTTGGATAAACTAAAACCTCAGTGGTGGGTCAAAGTCTGGATGCCATCTGTCTCTCCTTATAAAAACTACACTGGTGAGCTCATTCAGGCAGGATTTGAATTCAGAAATATTTTAAATTGGGAGGAGGAGTGAGATCTTGGGTACTAGCTATCCTCTGACCTGCTTTCCATGATTCTTACAAAGATTCAGAGGAATATTGAATTAACTGGGAAAAACCTCTTTCTCTTACAAAAGTAGATATTTTGTCAAAAGTTTTGGTGTAGAATTGCATTTCTTTTAATATATGATGGAGAAGATCACAAGCAAATAGTTCTAAATGTAAAGAAGAAACAGGAGCAGTGGAATTTGTGGATGAAAAGAGTTTCTTTTGGTGTGAGAAGACAGAAAGTGTAACCTCCAAGCCCAAACATGTCATGTGTTTTATAATACATGAAAATAAGAATAAGAGAATAAGAATATTCTCAATAATATTTTATTTTATCTGAACTGTACATGGTAGCTTCCATTTGAACTACTAGAGAAGGCAAAATATTTTCCCTAAAATGTGTGAGATACTGAAGACTTAAGACTATTTAATTATGTTTTGGGAAGAGCTTTTTCCTTAATATTAATTTCCTGGTTTCCATTTTTTTTTCTCTATTTTTGGGAATTTTATGTATTTGCATTAATTATTGTGTTTTGTGGAGCAACTGTGACTCTTGAGCAGAAGCTGGGCTTTGTCAGGAAACATTTTAAGTTTTAGAGTAAGAAGAACTCACAGTTTATAAGAGTTTGTTTTGCTACTCTTTCAAATAGCCTCCTACTATGCGGATGCTGGAAATTCTACAAAGACATTCGTGTCAGTGTCTGGCATTCATGCATACAGTGAGTACTAAATTTCTCAGTTGAGTAGTAAATTTCTCAGAGGAGAGCCTGTGAAATTTGTGTGTAAAGCACTATTACATCAGCAGGAATGGTGGATTTAATTCCTCTTTAACAGCAGGATTTTGAAGCAGCCATGGACTTGTGGGCACTTAATCCAATTCATCTGGGAAGCACAAAGCTACTCTCACCGTTACTGAACACTTCTGTGTGTTGTAAACCCAGATGTGACTATACAGGCTATACTTGCTTTCACTCCAGGCTCTTGACATTCCATGTACTTGAGAGAGCTCTCCGAATAACACAGACATTTTTCTCTCTTGAGAGACAGTGAGCAATTACAGCCAAGATAAAACTGAAAGTTCTTGATCACATATCAAGTTAGCCTTCCATAGGGTTTCACCTTCAGTGACCTTAACAAGTAACTATGAAACGGTTAAAACTGATATAACTTGGTTATTATGAGATTACCAAGAAATTACAGATGACTTCTTGCTTATTTTTATGTCCTATTTCTTCTAATTAGATCCTGCCAGGATTTCCAGTTATTCACAACAGTTTGCTTTATAGCTGTGTGCCAGGAAAGTGCTATTCCCAGTCAAGTCCAGTAGATAAAATTAATCTTAAATGACATATGATACGAACCTGATGAAAATAGACACATGCCATAATATGAAATGCATTCATTAAAACATTACATTTTATAAAGAAGAGTAAGAAAATAAAAGAACAAGGTAAGTTTACAGGTAATTCACCAAAATGAAACCAACTTTACAAAGGATGTTGTGCAAAATTATCAACTTGTCATTTATTTATCTTTGTAATAATCTACAGCTTTAGTCTAAATTAATGGTCTTTTTCAACTGTACTGTCCAGTCTTTTTGATAACATAGAAACAGTGTTGTAATTTGTATTAAAAATAAATATGACGATCTAGTAGGCAGCAGTAAATAGTGCAGATTAATTTAGTAATTGCTTTCCCCCGGATGGTTATGGACTTTTAAACACACTGCTTCCTTTTCAACCTTCTGATAAATTCTTGTTCATTTTTGTAATCATTCTGTACTATAGACTCCACCTGAAAATTTGTCCTCCTTTACACTAGATGTGGAAACCTTCTAGTTGTCTTTTTAAATAAGTTGTATTTATTAATTTTCCAAATAATAAATTGCATATAAAACCAAATAGAAATAAACCTTCAAATTAATAAATACAATATGCAGGATAAAGAAAAACAATTTTTCATAAATTTTCTGAGATCCTAAATTGTTAATAGTATGTATTTGCTATGTACAAACACATTTTCTGAAGCTATAAGCTACAGCAGGATCCATATACTGATCTTACAGGCAGAATGAACATCTCTCCATGCCACAAAATTCAATGCAGTCATGGCACAAGACACCTGGAAGTGCAAGAAAAGCGAAGTCAGCATTTGGATCTTGGCACCTTAGCAGATGAATCAGTGTAATAAAATGTAATAATAAATAATTTAAATCATTAGTTTTATATCAAACACTTCAGGTAAATAATGCAGAATTACTAGATTATATTTCTTTTTAGTGTGGGATAATTGTGTTGTATTCATTCCAATAATCTAGGAAACCGAGTGTAAGATAATTTGCTCAAAATTTAATGAATTCATCCTTGAACATGCCCCTGAAATTCCTGTGCCATGATCCTGATGGTCTTGCAGATACTGAGTCACCACGCTACTTGATATCCTGAAAACCAAGAGACATTACAAAGGTAAGAGAGATCTCAAACTCATGAGCCTACCAGAATTTAACTAGATCTGGTTCTTCATCTACAAAGGGATTCAGCACTGCATATGCAACATTTACATGGCTTCCTTATCTTTTAGAAACTGTGGGGTGCACATAAATGTTTTGATTCCCATTGGGATGTCCCAGCTCCCAAGTGAAAGCCCTGGCAGAAGCTGCATGGTTGTCTGACCCAGTCAGTAGTGATTTCATTCAGCAGGGACAGAACCTTGGCCAGAAAACCATGTAGTTAGAGTATTTGTGTGGAGCTGAGCTGTTGGAAGAGAGGTACTAATATCTGTTCCTCATGGTGTGGAGCTAATTATAGTCAGAAATGAAGACAAGAGAGGCAAAAGGGTTATTAAACTATCTGTTCCTTATGAATTGGTATTCACATATAACTCTGGGAAATTTCAGGGAGGATCCTTGGCTAAGAAGCATGGGAATGTTGAAAGTCAGACACTTCTCAAGCTAATTCAATACAAATTTTATCCTGCCTGACAGCAATTTGAAACACGCGTCACATTTCTCAAGTTGCTTCTCTTATCACTAGAGAGTAACATGGTCTATGATAGAGGGTGACACAACTATGAAAGTCATTCTTGCTCAGTTGTCTATATCAGACAACAGTGACTGGGGCTTTGATGCCCAGCCAAGTAATTGTCTTGAAAGGGGAAATAAATCCCAGCAATTTGCATCCTTCTTACCCTTGCTAGTCTAGAGGAACTCAGCTGTCCATGGGTTTTGTCACTTAGCGACTCCTACATTAGCATATTCCTTCCACAAAAGTGTTAACAAAGCAAGTAGTTAAGATGATACTTAACTTTGTGGTGAAAAAATGGAAGAGAGAAATAGTCAAAGTAACAAAACAGCATATTGTAGATTTAGGGCAGTGCACATTGAAGAGATAAAGAAAAGGTGCCAGATCCTTAACAGACTTGCATATGGCTTTAAGTGTCACTCAGTTTATTAGTATATGTACACACACACACACAAACACACATATTTTGCTACTGCAAAATGCTTTCTCATGGATGCTTATCATTTTGGCTTGATGGAAGTAAAAATCAGTTCATTGCTTCTTGTTTCTATTTGGAGGTTCATTTTCTTTAGAACTTTCAGTCCTCTTCCTGAGATGGAAAAATAACAGTATCTATATAAAAGAAACATTTCCATATGTGTCAAAAAAAAAGACAAAATAAATTGAAAAAAAAAAAAAAGTAAGCAATCCCTGGAATTCTCACCTGTATGGAAGATTTAAAAATATGATTCTTGAATCATGCAATGTTACGTCATTTAATTCCCTTCTGATATGTTAGTGAGCCAGTCCACTGAGGGACTACAAAGATACGTTTATGTAATGCAGGTGCAGCAAAAATAACATCTGTACAGCTCAACACAGCTCTTCAGAATATGAACCATTTTAAGAGAATAAAGGATATAGTCTGTGATAGACAAGTTGGAGGATAATCGATTAGTAGCAGTGCAGTTGTCAGTAACTTGTCTAGGAGAATCCAAGTTCTGCATTTGTTCCAGCTGGCATGGGCTGTCACAGACCTTGCTCATCATTCCCCTTTGTCTTCCTGGGTCCATAGGGACACACCTTGACCTCATGACTGAAGCGCAGGAAGGAGGTGGGAAACAGGAAAGTGACTGGTCTCCGTTTTCCCATAGTCAAGAGTCTACAAGTGCCTTGGAGAGCAGCTGCTGGTGAGTAGTAGCAAAGCTTGGTCAAAAAGTTCTCCACTCATCTCTTGATTAACTTCATCTGATCATGTGAAATGCTGGCCACAATGAGGTACACGACGATATTTAGTGGTATTGGAGTTTCATGTGGAGTACGGGGGGAATTAAGTAACTTGCTCATATTCCATGTTAAATGTTTCAGCTGACTTTATCTTGTGATATCCTAGGTGCTAACCAGTATCTGCACTTTGACCCAAATCAGACTTTATTTTTTTACTCTGACAATTTTTAATGAGTTTTGTCTGAAAAGCTATAGTTCCAGTGAGAACAAACAACTTTGACATGTCTCTGTATTTGTCTCAAAATAAAAGATCAGAGATCTCACTTCAAAATTCCCAAGGAGATGTTGAATACACCAAGGCTCGTATTTGAATTTGTCTCTCAGAATACACAGGAGAATGTTTCAAAAGGGAAACTTCTTTTTCTACATATGTCAGTATGAAGACAATAGAAGCTCAGAAACCCAAACTAATAAAGTTTGACTTACAGTACAGTACTTGGCACTCTAAATACGTGGATTTAATGGCTATTCAACAGTTTCACTTTTAGATCCAGCATCACTAAAATAATGCTTTCTTTTTTTTTAGAAACAAGATTTGGAATTTCCACAGCTTGTTTTTTTGCCAGCCACAAGAGGCTAAGGTAAAATGTAGGGACTTTTTTCTCTTGTGGT
Organism: Nesoenas mayeri; assembly: GCF_963082525.1. Taxonomy (NCBI): domain Eukaryota; kingdom Metazoa; phylum Chordata; class Aves; order Columbiformes; family Columbidae; genus Nesoenas; species Nesoenas mayeri. Next base: position 14,077,198 of record NC_137554.1, on the reverse strand, counting down.
TTCTATTTATTTTTTAGATTAACTTCTTGTTCTTTCTGTGAAGTGAAACAGACGATGCCTGTGAATAGAAGAAAATAATAAATCAGTTATTTTGTAGTTTATGCAAGTTATTATACTTCTGGATTATTTTATCTGTCATCTTTTGTGGATTCTGGATGCCTTCAGCTTAACCAGACAGGAAGTGTCATAGCTGGTGAGCTGGTGCCTCAGAAAGATAATGAAGGAAAGAGATGCATTTATTTTTATATGCAGTATTTCAGAAATTCCAGAAAAGGGAAAGAAGCAGATGGTAAAACTTTATTTACCCTTTTTTCCTTATTTTTTCAATAGATGACAAGTTAGATGTGGAGTACAATTGTAAGGTGTGATGTGGGTTACAGGGTAATGCGTTGGTGTTCTTTTTGTAGCTAGGAACAAAGTTGCAATTCCTGAAACACACACAACTCTTTAAATAGATCTGTATGTAGATCTCATCCTTCCCATCCATAGATGAAAATTATAGGGAGTCAATGATGCTCTCCTCCCCCTCTTGGGGGCTATACAGAGGTTGTATTATTGTCAAGCAATGAGAAAGAAGGTGGAGGGAGTTAGGGAAAGCAAAGGGTCAGAGGTGCTCTGGGAACAAAAAAGCCATTAGGCTCTGAGGCAGGAAAAGCAATATATAACCTGTATAGCAGGCTATTGAGGTTGCTGAGAACTGAATATTTTGAGTCTGGCAGATCATTATCTGCTGTAAAAGCCATATAAGTCAGCAATCTTCATACATGTCCTCCAGGTTCATGTTTTTTCAGTTACTTGATCAAGATATGACTGCATTAAAGGTGTTACCTTGGATGTGGTGCCTGAAGGGCATTTTTCCTTTGTTGATACTGATATGTTTTCCCCCTAAGAATAGTACCATTTGAGTTACAGTACATTCCTCTTGCTCTTAGTCTTTAGGCATGAGCATACTATGGAGGTATCAGGCACTCTTTGCATGGAGTGAAAAGTCTTCATCCCAGCTGTTTCCATAAAGCATCAGAAAATCTGTAAGAAGCTTTCTTGTCCTTAGATGTCCAGTGCACATCTCAAGGAGATCTTTCATAAGACGGGTGAGAGCTGCAGTTTGAATGGGGGACCTAAGTATGAACTTGCTGTAATACCTCTATGATCTGAAGCTGAGCAATTGTTGAGTCAGGCTTAGTTGCACCTTCTCACCTGAATGCCATGACTTCCACAGAAGGATTTTGCCCTCTGAAGCTTATGCGACACAAAGATCTTAGTAATAAACATGTAGCATATTTTACTGTTTTGGGGCCCTACATAGAAATTATTATTCCAGCACTAGATATTTTTTAGAAGAAATCCCAAACGGTGGATGTAGATATTGGGACGAAGTGCCATGAGGAATTTTACTGCTGACACGGGAAACCCCTTCTCCATAGATCCGTGGCCATAAATCAGTGAAGGTTTCAAGAGACCAAATTCTGCATGAGGTTCAGCCTTTCAGCTTTCCCTGGGTAGCCTCCATGAGACAGTGCAGTACCTTAAAAATGCAGGAAGAGGGTTAGAAATGTTGGATTACTAACATGTTGCATAACATGCATTTTGTTCAAGTAATTCATTGCGGTATTAAGGACTTGTGATCTATTTTATCTAGAGGAAATTAATTGAAGTTCATCATATAGGTATTTAGCAGGATTGTAGAAGTATGAGTTAAAGCAAATGCTTAGCACTGTTCTGAGATGGTTTTCTTTTCTTACATCCAGAAGTCTGATGTAAGTTTCAGTTTCCTGAAAGATATTAGTATTTCCTAATGCCAGGCCAAAAATGATGTGTTCACTATTTCCAAACGCCCTTCTGAGACACACAATCGTTTTATCTTTGTTTGTCCATCAAAACCTGAGAAAAATCTCTTTTCATTACTAGACATATTGGAAAACATGTATTTACATGCCAGTGCTTAAGTTTTTTAATCTCTTTTGCCTTTAGTAATATTTGTGTAATACTTGTTACATTCCAGTCTTCATTATGCTCTACATGTGTCAGGATTTCTCCAGCTGATCCTATAATACTTCATCTCACTCTGAATCTAAATGCATCCTCTATTTTCATCCCCAGTATCCTCCTCTGTGCCATTTGAATAAAAAGCTAGATTATCTGAACTCTTGGGGTCAACTCCTAAAATTTGTCAGCTGATTTCTTTTTGTTTTCAGATAGAACAGCCAGTTCTGAAAACAAGCAGACTTGATTCCCATTTTCCCATGTGCAGCTTGTTGCTGAGGATAGTAGGAGCAACAGTAAAGTACATGTTATTTTAAAAATACATAGAAGGGACATATTTGAAGTTGGGTAAGGAGTAAGTTTTAAGAAATTTTAAAATTTCTTGGCAGATCTCTACTTCTTTTAAAAATACTTGTTGGCTAACCCTGCCCTTGCCTATACTGTCTGAATTAAATTTGTCTGGTCACTCGGTATAGTAGTCCCTCTGGTGAGGATCCAACTCCAGTAAAGTTAATGGCAGCTGTCCAGTTTAATTTACTGAGAGCTGGATCAGAGTTATTTCCTATTTGACGTTATCTGATGAAGGACTTGATTACAGTTTTTCCAGCATGCAGATATAGCCTCCTATGTTTATATCTCTTTCTGTCTAGAAACGGATTTCCCAGAAACGGGGAAATTTTGCCTTATCTCCTTCAGTTTAGCCTGTGATTATTTAAGCACTCAAAGCAGATGAGTTTCATTCTTGCTTCTCTATGCCTATGACTAAAAAGTATTTATTTGCAACTTAACTAAGGGCGGACACTTTCCTTCAACCAAACCCCTTTTAGAGAAGTAAAATCACATTCTGTAGATGTTATTACCTACTCTGGACAGAGCTTAGACTTCCCGATTTGGTAACAGTACTTCCAGAGCAGTTCTCTGCTTGCATTTCCTGAGACTTACAAGAATTTTTTTCTTCCACCTCCTTCTCTAATAAAACCAATGAAAATGATAATAAAAATAATATATTATGGGAGAATCCACTGTGGCAGTTGTAGAGAATTTCAGCTTTAATGACTTTTGGTAAGGTATTGCTAGATGCTTCAGATTTCCCCGTTTTATTGTTTTCTGGGTAATTCCTGGGTGGTTTAGTTTTTTTGTATTTTTGAATATTGCTGTTATTATTCATTATTACTATTTTAATATATACTTTCTGCCTGAGATCGTAATTTTTTCTTCTTGCAATCATTACATCCCTTTCATAAGTTTATGATAATTGTATGAAAATAGGGGTTGATCCTTCTTATCTTACCTAGAGTGTTTGTGTAGCAGGTTGTACTGTCCAAGTATCCTTTGATGGGGCTGCAAACGTGGGGGCACCTGCAGTCAGGAAAAAGCAGAAAAGAAGACATGTTGCCTGAGGGCCAGCGGAAGCCTTATATCCTCTGGTACCACTCTCGCCTGAACAAGTTACTTTGGAGTTGGCATTAGGTTATTAACCATAAAATCTGCTTAACTCAAAAACTATTATGTTGATGTAGTGGCAGATTTTCAGCAATTAAATTTCTTTAGCATTTACAACATTGTTACTTCAGCCTTTATTTTTCCACCTTATTGCTCACTTACTAGATATTTTAATCTTTGCTGTTTATAAAATATGCTATATGATGACAACATTTCATAGACATCAAATGCCTAAACTATTACATACCAAATTATTTGCCAGAGACATTTTGAAAAAGTATATGTTTTGTTTTGGATTTCTTGTTGCTTTTATTTAGTGATTCATAATTGACCAATATGAACTGATCAAGCAGTTGAATAAATAAACAATTCAGATTTGGAAACCTTTATCCATTCTTTGCATTCATAGCATTTCTCAAAAGAAAATTAGCACTGAATATGTTATTTTACTTTTTAAAAAAAAAAAAAAAATATATACATAAATTACATTTTTGCTATATTAGCCAGTAATAATTGTCCTCAGAAATATCCCAAACTAGATTCATATACCCACTGGAAACCAAACGCTGAAAATAATCCCCGAGTTGTATTATCAACTCCTATCCTTCAATTCTGTATAAACAGGACATAAAAGAGCTGAAAGGCATATCAGTAATGTGGTGCATACCAGTAGCAGCTTGAAAGAGGGACATTTTAGAAGCACTTTTAAAGTGAGATTGGGAAAATCAGTTCATTCAGTTCATCTGAACAGGATGAGCCTGATTCAAGCTGATCAAGTCACATTTCCAGACTTCTGTTATCTGACTTATTTATTCATTTTTAGGGATCAAAAACACTTAGGGACATGAGTAATACCATCTCTTAAGCTGATAACACAGTTTTCAAAGGAAATACTGAGTTAGGTGAAGTTAGTTACAGAACTGAGCATTATTGGAAGTATTCTCAAGATTCAGCCCTACAAAAACATTTGTGCTGAAAGCAAACTTGACTAACTTTTCCATCTGAGATATGGTGCCATTCAGTTACTTGGAATTACCCGCATTCTTTCATTTTATCTGTTGTTTGCAGGATCAGATCTTGACTTGGTCTTTTTAAGTCTAGTAGGCACTTTATTCCAAGCGTTCCTGTCTGTTTTTTCCTGGGCTTTGAGTTCTGTTTTGAAGGCAGCAGCAGAGGGCGCCGGCCCAGCCCAGCCCAGCCCAGTCAGGCTGTGCCTCCCTGCTCTGGACTTCCCCGGGCCGGGATTTCCCATCCCACCTCCAGAGCCCTTATAAGAGCGCGCTGGGGCTGCTCTCATAAGCCGTTGCAGAGCAGCAAGATATCACTGTGCGTCTTCACAGAAAATACGAAGCAAGGCTTTTGCATTTACTTTCTTTACCTAGTAACAGCAATTACAACTGTTAAAACAGATGGGAAGAACACGCCAAGCTGTGCTAATAATTTTGTATGCTTTAATGACTGGTAAGTTGGGGAATTGTTTGATTGTTTTTAATTCTGTTAAGTATAAACTGACCTGCAATTTACTGTTTGATCTTCATTTCTCCTTGTTCCAGTTGCTTTTACATGTCGGTGAATATGGTTATCAATTAAGTAGTTCTGACAAAATGTCAAGAAGTTTTTTTGACATTTACTTTAAGCTTTTTTATGCTTTGGAATGACACAGTAATTTTCTTACTGAGTTTGCTAAAAGGCAGTCTAGGAGACAACTGCAGTATATCACTGCATGATTGGTTTTTACTGTCATCCCTGACAATGTTGGTCAAGTTTGGTACTGAATGTCCTATTGAAGGTGATTCTGCAGTTGTCCTTGCTATCTTACTTCCATCTACTTCCCACAAATGTTGAAAAGTTTTACAACCAGATACACCTGACCAAAAAAAAAGTAAAAAAAATTTGTGCCAATGCATTGAATTTTGCTGAGAGCACTGAGTTTATGCCATTTTATACATGAGAACTGTCTGTTAGAGTCATCTGAGTCTGTATTATCTTTGGCAAAAATACCAATGTTTATTTGGTATTTGGAGATGTAAACTATTGTATGAGATTTATGAGTTTTACCTCCACGCAACTGTGAAACTAAACTTGCGAATTAATGACCTCATATCACAGTAGAATATGAGAAGAAATAGGAAAATAAATGTTGGGAATGCTGCTGAGTTTATGTATGTTCTCCATATTGCAGTTAAAGCATTTGAAATGGAAATTATACCTGCTAACAGAGTTGTTGCCCAGATTGGAGAAACACTCGTACTCACATGCAATAGTACTGGCTGTGCATCACCAAGCTTTTCCTGGAGAACCCAGATGGACAACCCCCTTGGAGGAACAGTGAACAACCATAGGACATACTCTACCTTGACTATGAATCCAGTCAGCATTGTGAATTCTCATCATTATCTGTGTACTGTCTTCTGTGGTGAGAAAGAGAAAAAAGAGAAGAGTATCAAAGTTGAACTTTACTGTAAGTAAAAATGTGAAATTCTCTTTTAGTAGTACAAGTTCATAAAAAATCAGTAATTGTTTTTAGATCTTGTGGTTGGTAGTTAACTGGTAATGCTAGAGTAATTAGTCTGCTGTAGCTCAATATATATTCTCTTGTAACATTCCTTTATCTGTCTGTTCAAGACTCTTTCTCAACCCCTTTCTGCTTAGTTTCTGCACTGAATGTAGTACATACTGGTCTTACTTTTTCTTATTCTTGGTAATACTTGAAAGCTGAAACATAGACTCTTCAAAGGATCAATGGAGCTAGAAAAAAAACAAACCAACCAAACAAACGAATACCCCAGCAACAAAAAAACACCAGCAGCCCCTGTGGTTGAGATGGATGTCCTACTGGATCTTATTAGATCATTTGTGATCATATTTCAACAATTGTACAAATATAATTCCTGTCAGTGTATGAACTGCTTATGAAAGACCTGTATGTCTTCATATCTAGGTATATTAATATATCTTGTAATAAAGTTGATATAATATTGTGTTCTGAATGCCTCTAAACTCAAGCTGTTTGATCTTGCTCTTATGTTAACCATGGAGCTCATCTCTGCTAGACTAAAGAAACTGATTTTATTCTTTTAGCTTTCCCCAGTGATCCTGTTATTGAGATCAGCCCATCCATAGTTGCTGGAGAACCAGTCACTGTCCTCTGTAAAATTCCTGATGTGTATCCTTCTGATCGCCTGGAAGTGCTCCTAAAGAAAGGGGAACATGTTCTTCATGAGGAAAATTTTTACGCAGATGGCAGCACAAATACAGAGACCAAAACTGTGAAATATTCATTTAACCCCATGGCTGAAGATATTGGGAAAGAGATTACCTGTGTGGCCAAGTTACCAATTGCTAATATGGACTTTGAACCCAAAGAAAGAGTAGCTTCTCAGAAACTGAATGCTAACTGTAAGTATTTTTGTTCTAGGGCTTTCAGACCAAGTACTCTTTAATGTTAAGTTTCATGGAATGGGTTTACAAAGTATGTGCTATAAATAATTTATAATCTGCACTTCTTATCTGTATTATTTTTGTAGATAATCTAATGTATTCAGTTGAATTCTGCTGTATTCAGTAACAGTCATTGAGTCATTGAATACCCATTGTTGTTCATGACAGAAGTTAGGCAGTGCTTTAATAACTCCCCTCTCACTCTCTTACCTTGGGCACTGGTGCCAAGTCAGAAGTGAAGACCAGAAGAAAAATGGCAGCATGCAGATAAAGAGTTGTTTTTAACATTGCCATTGTATGCTTAGCAGTTCCAGGTTTATAGTCCTAAACAACAGGGAGACAAATGTAAGAGTAAAAAAAAAAAAAAAGTCCACATTTTGTCTAGCTTAGTAAAGCTTTCAAAGCTGCAAGCCGAATGTCTTATCAAGTCTGGAGAAATTATTGCACTGTGTTACTGGAATACAAATGATTCATTTTTTTCTTGATATTTTGTCAAAGGTACCTCTAGAGAAGTTAGTGTTAAAGATGTGCATGTCATTCTTCATTAGCTTACTGACCTCATTTCTCTTTTGTTCTCTTTCAGTTGGTCCACAAAATACTATCATTACTGCATCTCCAGGCAGCTCGCCAATGGAAGGAGACCATCTGAAACTCACTTGTGTGACTGAGAGTAATCCACCACCACAAATAGTCTGGAGAAAACATCTGGCTGATGAAAGCATTCAGCATCTGGTAGAAAACAATGTCCTTTCTATTCCGCATGCCCGTTCCACTGATTCAGGACTGTACATCTGTGAAGTAATTAATCTGGTGACTAATAAAACGGAGAAAGCAACTGTGGACATTGTTGTACAAGGTACAAGTCTGCTTGAATTTAACTTCTGTTATCCAGTACCCAATTGGCAGCTGCCTGTTGGGTTGGAGGATGCTGAGACACTGAAAATTAAGAAATTATGGCCCCTTCCTTGTTATGTATTCATGATTTAGCTTTCAATTTACTGCTGCTCTTCATGGGCCGTGCTTTTGATTTCTATGCTTAATTTTCAGCTAATTCTCTCTATACTGCTGTTGTCCATGCACACCTCTAGACATTTCCTGCAATGCAACACTCGAAGTGATAAAAGAATCTGAGAAAGCAGTGGTGTGGGGGACACTGTTATTTGCTTGAAATGCTAATGTATGTAGCAATTACGCAGGGGCATAACAGTTTCCTTCTTGCAACTAGTAGTTGTAGCCAGTAGTAGTAAATTTAGCAGTTATTTAATAGTAAAATTATTTGAGACATTATTAGTATTATTATTATTGCTGTTTCAGTAGAGCCAAAATTATAAGATGGAACCAGGGACCAAAACCAAAATGAACAGATCCTTGGGCAAGCAATTCTTGCTTTCTTAAAACCCTCTTAATCTTCAGTACTTTTACATTAGTATAACAGCATTTTCTTTTGTTATGCAGGTGCTCCAAGCATTGCAGAACTCTCTATTGAGCCTTCTACAACAGTTCAAGAAGGACAAAATGTTTCCATACAATGTTCTGCTGAGAGTAACCCTCCTCCCAAGATTATTTTAAGGAGAAAATCGGACAGAGCAGACATGGGGTCTTACAGTGACAGGAGAATTCTTCTTCTTCCATCTGTGACATTCCTGAATAGCGGAGACTATGAATGTGTGGCAGAAAATAAGTTTGGGAAAAGTAAAAGTGAAATAACACTTAATGTGGAATGTAAGTATGTGTAATGTTTTCCCAATAATTTAAAAATAATTAGTTAATTCTCCACTTACTTCAGTTATAAATGTAACCAACAAACTAAACAAAACCCTGTGAGTACAAAAAAATCAGCGTAGTCCTCAGCACTTCCCCAAAGAAAGAAGTAGTGCTGATGAGCAAAACAAAGACATGAAATCTTTAATTTAATGATAGTCTTAACTCAGGATCTGAATGAGTGAGAAATTGATCTGCCTTGATCTGCCTTCTTAATATTATTGATATGTTGATATTGATATGTTTAGGCGATAGAGAGTTTGTATGGAAGCTCTGACAGTGTGTATTTTACTTATTCTGAGAAAGAAGAAGCAATTAACTTTGGAGGCCAGCAACCTGGCATCCAGTAGGACATGTTGGATCCATGTCTAAAAAATCCAGTGATGATTAACTACAGGATTCTTCCTTTCAGATGGACCAAAGAATACAATGATCTCCGTTATCCCTGCTAACACCGTTAAAGAAGGAGAAACTGTGACGATGAAATGTACTAGTTCTGGTAATCCAGCTCCAGTGATCTCTTGGAAGAAAAAGAAGGCCACTGGGGAGTCTGAGAAAATTTCTAAAGATGCAACTTTAATTGTACAGAACATAAAAAGTCAAGATCTGGGGCTTTATGAATGTGAAGCTTATAACCAATTTGGCAAAGAAGAAAAAGTTGTGAAATTACTTGTTCAAGGTTAGTAGAAGACAGAACACAAGTGTTTTTGTTCTATGTATTTTAGGTCCAGATCTCATTCTGTGAAGGATGGTGAAGTTCTGTCATTGATATCAATGAAGTTTAAAAGCCCTAATGTCATTAAGTCATTTAGGAAGCTTTAAACAATGAAGGGTGAAATCTGCCTTAGTACAGACAGCTTATGCAAAGTTCTCATGTCAGTTGAGCTTCCATCACTCCTTCCAATTGGCAAATATATACATGAGGCAAAGAAGCCATGCAGTGCCTATATTTTCTTCCAGATAGGTCTCAGGGGAGGATCCTGATACCCACATACAAAAGATAAAAAGAGGAAGTACATGCTGCAACTTCTCTGTGGAGGGACTGTATCACAGCCTCTTGGCTCTCCTTTAAGTTATGACCCTGTATTACATTCTCACAAGCTGCATTTAAGCTATGCCAAGTGCTGATTCCTCAACCTATGCGCAATGATAGTAAAGTTTCATTTTCAGTAGTAAGCAGACTTTTCTCCTTCAGCCCTGCTGCTTCTGTTTATTGCATGGCAACAGGCTGAGGGATTTCTTCTGCCACTAATCCATCTCTCTTCGTTATTCTGCACTATTCCTGTAGCTGTACCAAAAAATACACTTTCAGTTTTCTGTTCAATTACAGTTATGCACGTCTATTCAGAGAACTGTAAAAGAAAAGTGGGTGGTGGGATCAGAACCCTTGAAACAGTAGATGGCAAATCCACCATAGACAGGGCTCAGCCAAAGGGCACAGGGACATGTCATTAACGAACTGGGAGAGCAGTCTCAGCACATAGTACTTTATCTCCAAGGTTAGTTAAAATAACTACTGTGCAGAGTTAATATTAGGATTTGTTTTAGACAGACAGAATCACACCTTCAGTTCTGTTAAGAATGAATTGTCTTTAAAAAAAATATGAGTTTCTTAGGTTCTTGTCATAAGTGGTAGGATCTTAGTGCTAACAAAAATTTCTGTCCAAAACAGCAGATGCACAAAATAATTGCTGCTTCAAAATTTTTCATAGTTCCACTTCCACCTTTGAAAACAGGATGTAAAATTGTGGAACCTAGTGAAAAAAACTACTGTTCTAGGACTCCTTCCTTTGCCTTTTCAGTTGAAAGAGGACATCAACCTCTGGGTCTGTTGATCTGTATCCTTTCATGAACCCAAATGAATAAACAGATAATTTAAAGAAAGAAGCAAAGGCTTCATATAACATAAAAGATATGCAACACAAACCATCAATTGATAAAACATTCTTTCTGTCAGCTGCTGTTGACTGCAGTGTGTAAAGCATAGCTAGTGACAGAGTAGTGTCTAAAGTGTGCTCAAATATGAGAGTGAATCCACTACTGGATTAGTACTTTGTGTGTACAAGCTGCTGATACTTTCTGAGTTTTTTTGCTTCTGTTTGTTGCTAAATCCTACCTTGCATTTCTTTTCTTTTCAGTTCCTCCCCAAAATATTACTGTGTTAGTATATCCATCAGAAAATGTTAAAGAAGGAGAAAATGTCACTATTACATGTAGCACATACAGTAACCCACCATCACAGATGGTCCTGAAAAAAGTCCATCAGGAGAATGAAATTATTCTGCCATCAGTGAATGGAACCTTTATACTCTACAATGTCACCAAAAACGATACAGGCAGATATTTACTTGATGTTTTCAATGAGGTTGGAAACAACATCAAAGTGATTGATATAGCTGTTGTAGGTAGGTAGATCTGTTGCCTTAAATTTATTTTGCATGTACTTTCTAATGAATTTTGTGTCCAGGTGACCACAACTACTAGTTCATGGCTGATCCTTGTGCAACAGTACTTCAGTTAACCTAAAAAAAAACCCTAAATCAAACCAAATAATAGAACACCTGCTGACAATAAGCTGGATTTGACCTCCTTTCAGTGTGGATGTTATTGGCGCTCTTACCTGAATTGGTGAAGTAGCTTTAGGGATAGGGCCAGAAAAAGGTGAATCCTGGCTGCGTTTCTGTCTGTGTGCATGAACAGTGAGACCAACCCAGATAAAGTTCTGTTTTACAAAAAAAAATCTAAAGATCAGGCTTTTTAAACATGATCTTCTCCTGAAGAATTTTTTCCAGGAGGTGGAAATGTTCCCTAATCTTTCCTGGGTAAAATAGGTTATATTATTATTGTATTCTTTATGGGCTCCATGGTATTCTTCATTGTAGATCATATCAGATGGGTTTGAACTTGCATAGCAAATTCAAGACCAAGATAGCGGCCAATCATGTAATAGTACCAAGTGCGTAATATGGAGTTACTAAAGAAAAAAGCATATGGAAAGTGGTTTGAAATGTGCTTTGTGCATGAAAATATAAATAGTGTTCCAAATGAAGGTAATTAATAATGTGACTTTTACAGTAATATACACGTATCTTTTTCAATGAGTTTTTATGCAACTCTTTCCTCCTTTTGTTTCCATTTTCAGGAAGATTGGAAAAAACAGATCAAATGATACCACTGATTATTGCATTCTCCTGTGTAACAGCAGTAGCAGTACCTGTGGCTGCAATTTGGATCTACGTGTCAAGAAAAGCAAAGATAAATGGATCATACAGTCTTGTAAAAGCACTCAGGCTGAAAGTGTGATTGCGTGAATATAAGTCTAAGTTCATAATAAGCAATGTTATTTATTGTTGTGACTGGTTCTACTCTTCTGTACCATATGGTAACAAAAAAGTGACTGAAGAACACCACCATGTGATAGCAAATGGATTTTTTTCATGTTTTGATAAGTATTTCAGTATTTAAATCAAAGGGAAAGCTAGCATCCTGTCCTGGAAGCTGGTAAATTACTTCTGTGTTGCAGCATGCTGAACAAAGAGTTCCTTGGAGAAGTAGGTTTGTACATAGTGTATATTTTGTGTTATAAATATGTTCAACTGAATATCAGTTTGTAAAACTGCCGTCTTACTGCAACTGTACAGAGAAATGTTGTCAATTCAAAGATATAAATCAGTATTACTTGAGCTGATCAGATAATAATATTTTATTTTGTATTACTCTACAGAGTGAATGTTTTTTATATGATTTGTCTGCTGTGGTAATGTTTAGAAAATGTTCTCTTTTTGCTCATATTACCATAAACTCTATGCCTTTAATTAAGTTACACAACGACTGGGCTATGCATTTCTAATTCATTTAAGATCTATGGGCTCATTTGTGAAACATTTTATTTTAAATATTATTCAGAAAGTGTCTGGGATTATAGTCTAGTTACTTTTAGGACAGCTGAGCTATTTTTGTATTTCATATTTTTAATCATTCTCAAATCAGCATCAGAATTTGGTTATTTCATCATGAGCCAAATCAGAAACTTTATATACAATATGAGTTGCTGATAAATACACTTTACACATTTCTGCTGCAAAATGAAGTTACCAGTAGGTTTTTTTGACTAGATCCCCCTAGTGTTTCTTGCTTAAGATTGTGTCAGAATACATATTCCTATGGAAGGAACCAGTGAAAACTCTCATCCTTAGCAACAGCAGATTTGAATGTAAAGTCACAAGCAAGGCAGGCAGTGACACAGGCAAGGGGGAGAGGCAAAATCTCTGCAGTCTCAGCAGTGTTGGGTGGGTTGTTTCCTGAAGAAATCCCCTTCCCAAGCTGCTCACTGGGGAAAACTGAACCACTTGCCTGACGTCTTTCCTTGTAATAGACAACCAGTGCCTGCGTGCTTCACCATGGTTAGCACCTTTATTCTCCACATGCTCTCTCCAGTGTTGGCAAAAGGGCTGTGAAAATAGTGGGCTTTCTGTGCAGAGACAAAGATGAGGGGGAAGGAGAGATGGAGTTTGATGGCATCCTCCCTTACATCCCTTCTCCTGGCTCGCAGACCTGCTTTAGCTTAGCTGGTTGGTGATGTTCTGCACTGAAGGGAAGGTGGTGTGAGGTGCAGGCGCTGTGGCTGAAATGTTGAACTGAGTTCAGTCTCAGTAGCCCTGAGCCAGCGTGTTAGGCACAGGAAGGTGGGCTTGGCTCCCCCAAACTTGCACACACGAGGTCAAGCAGAAATATGTGAAAAGAGCCTTTAAATTTTACAAACGGTAACAACTGCCCCCAACAGCAACACCAATGCAGATGTCTCCTGGCAGCTAGCTGCTGGATGAAGCAGTGGTGCAGATCTCCCATAGCTTTTTCACAGCACTCTCAGCAGTGTTTTGTGCACAGTAAATCAGTGCATGCAGGGTCCTGTGCTTACCTACAGCTGGAAAGTGGGGGTGTAGCAGAAAAATGGGAGCAGTGTGGACTTGGCTTGGAGGAATGTGAGCATGCAGTAGGAGGGTGAAGAAAAGATTGAAGACAGAGGAGGAGGAGAGCTTTGACAGGCCCATGACATACATTTCTTGGAGGTGGTGCCAGGCAGATTTATTCAGAATAATGTCAGGCCTGTCTCAGTGCTGTCTTGTGAAAGAAACAGAAAGCATGATTTTTCCACTGTGCAAAACTTTGCTGCACACACATTTTGCAAACTGGGTATAGTTCTGATATCTGTATTGCAAAAAGGATAGAAAAGATTCAGAAGAGGACTGGAAAACAGGAAAAAAGAAAACGCCTGGGACTTTCCAGTTTGGAGTAAGAATTCTGAAGGAGGAGGGGATATGACTGACGTTTTCCAAATCGTGAAGGCAACTGACAGCAAACAGATGCAGAACTGCTCTTTGCCAAGTCATGCAATGTCAGAACTTCAGGGTGTGCAAACTATGAAGACAGCAATTTAATTAAAATAATAGCTATAATAGAAAGTGAATGGTGAATTACTGGAAGCCAATGCAGAATGTTGTGGAGGATAACAGTATCAACTGGCTTGAAAGGGGAATGGAAAAAATAATGGACTAAGAGTCCATAAACAAATGCTAGAGGAAATAGGCAGAAATGTACAGCATAACATCCCTAATCCAATGGCCATTGATGCTGAGGAATCCTCAGGGAATATACTGCAGAAAGTGTCCCACTGCTGGAGACATACTGGGGTAGCTGGATCACTGGTTAGACCCAGAAGCTTATGTCTGGCCTTCTTACACCTTCTCTGAGCAATCTTGGTCCAGGTCTACTTGGAGAAGGAGCTGAGCAGTTCCTGTGCTGTTTTTCCCTCTACTGTAATCCCTTAGAAGGAATAAAAAGAGGAAAGAGGTATGGGAGGGAAAAAGGAGTCATCCTGCAATAGCACTTTGGTGCTTCTGTAGTCTTTCCTGGAAATTCACCCACAGATTCCTGCTATCTCTCCACTGTTGGTTTTACCAGTATTTGTGATACAGATACTTTAATGTCTACAGGGCTTGACTGCCCTCTCAGGGTCTCTGTTAAGTACTAAGTCATTTAAGTCAGTAGGAGTTGGCCTGTGATTTCAACAGGCACAGATTTTCAGCCAGAAACACTGAATGAATACATAAAGCTTGTAGTGCTCACTTTAGGAGAGGCTGCTCTTGTGAAATCACAATGAAGGACCTTGCCAGGGGATCTCCTCCCCTGTTGCCTGATTTTTGGTGTTTTCCAAGACACTTAATGATTTGTGCAGAAGCTTGTCCTATGGAGGTTTAAAGTTCACAGTCAAATAACTTCTCTTTTTATTGAAAATTACAGAAGGAATATTATTTCTCCTTGCACTAGTTCTCATCAAGCAATATGCAAAGCCTCTGCCCTGGCAAAAAAATCAAGAACAGCAACTCCAGCCCAGCAAGCACTTTGAGAAGGGCTCAGAGCTGCCTGGAGGTCCAGGTAAGAGTCCCTGTCACAGGGCTTGTCTTTATGACAGGAAAGTGGTCTGTAGAGCAATGGGCTGTGACAAGTCCAGCCAGGTTTTCCCTATGAAGTCACCTCAGGTTATAGAGATGCATTTTCCCCTGTCTGGGACTGTGCTGAGGCACACCAGTTGCCCTTATGTCCTCAGAGCAGGGGTTTATCCCAGCAATACATACCATGCAGCAATGCTAATGCTAAAATGAGCCTGGATTTTAAAAGATGATTGCAAAACCTCACTCCCTGCAGCCAGTTCAGAGTGCGCTCTTCCTTAAAATGTAAAGCTCAAACAGAAGAAGATACGTATTTTTAAACTTCTCTAGGAATGTCTTCAAATTATTTTGTAGGTATGCTGAAGGGAACAGTTAATATATCCCATGACAGAGGTGCTGTTACATGCCGGAGATAGCGTGGGAGGCTGTGTGTTTGCAGGGATATGCTCCCCCTGGTTTCAGGGACCAGCAGGGCTTGATGGTGATGTTTAAAGCTGAATGATGACCTGTTGTCTTCAGCTGTGGCAGGCTATTCAGCTTTATCGACTTGCTGCTGTGCTGGACCAGGTAACTTCTCTGGTCAGACCATGTCCCCCTGCAGGGAACCTGATTTTGAGTGGAAATTCCTCGCAAGTGGTGAATATACCATTGTCATTCATAATTAGCTGTGCCCTTTCTGTTGTATTTACAAGGCCTGTTTCCTCATCCAGCATGTCTGCCCTTTTAGTCCTGTCTCCCCACAAGATAATTGCATCCTGTAGTCAAGCCATCTCTTATTTATTTGATAAAGGGATGGTTGTAAGCCTCTATAAAGCATTTTCTACAGTGGTAAATAATCCTTGTGGTCTTTTCTAAATCCCCTCCAGCACTTCAACATACCCTTTACCATGTTGGAAAAGTTCTGTGTATGATCTTCCGTGCTGTTTCTGCCAATGCCAAAGGTGATTTTGCTTCTTTACTCCTTCTCTGTGCAGCTCTGCTTCCATAAACAGCCTTTTTTTACATTTGCCACTTTTTTTTTTGTCAGAGAACCAGTGCAGGGAATAAAGAGTAAGTCAATTACTTATTCCCGTTATGGTTTCTCAGTTCTTTGTAGGATACAGTTCCTCAGAGATGTTCTTGGTGCTGTTTTTTGAAACAGAAAGTAACGTGATACAAAGTCAAGCGCCTCATGAGTACAAGTACCATAAATCTAAGTTTTCTCATAAAGCCTATGTTCCATAAAACCATGCATTTTAAAAATAAATTAGGGAAGCAGTTATATTAGGGAAGCTACCTCTCATGATCTGTTGTCTGTTGTGCGGGTCAACAGCCTTTAAGCCTCACAATCTTTCTGGGTCTACATGCTATGTATCCTGCCACCAAAGTGTTGCAAGTTATTCTAACATAAATAAGGGCATGCTTGTAAAAAGAGTGATGTGCTTTGCTGTTATCTACCGGGCATCTTAGTAGTTAAAATGTATTGTTTCAAGTGCTTGGGCAGCCACTCAAGCAGGGAATCTCCTGTCTGTGTCTCTGCACTTCCCACCGAGGAGTCCTTCTGATGCTGTTGAAGTTCACAGAAAGGCCAGATGTGTGTCTATGAGACGCAGGGGTATGAAGTTCCCCTTACTCACTGTGTTCTTGGTTTCTCTTACTGATTCTGCTGTGTTCAAATTTCGTTGTTTGTGAAACAAGGGGAACGTTTTTTTGCCAGGTTGAAAATTTACAGTTACAAGGACACCTTTTGCTTTTGTCCTTTTTAAAAAAAGCAAATATATGTTTTATGAACAGATGTGACAGAAGGTCTCGGACTCTGTGCTTATGTGACTTGAAGCAGGACAACAATGACTGTTTCTTTTTTCATTGCAATAATGAAAACTATACTTGTGTTAACTGAACCAGAAAGGAGCGTATGAGGAAACCAGAATGACTTTATTGCTCTTTGCTGTTCTTAATTGCAAAAACCAGAATGTTGTGACCTAATGCTGTTGATTTTTTCTCTTAAATATTTTATATTTCCTTTGAATTAGAGGCAGATATGGGACATCTGCTCTCAGCATTTGGAAGAAATGGTGCCATAGATGTTGAACAAATCCATATTCCCAACACATGTATCTTGTCTTGAACACTTCCACCTATTTCAGACTGTTGTATTTTATGTTGTTCTTTCATGTTTATTAAGGGCTCAGAGACTTACAGTGATGGAGACTGTTGGTTTTAACAGTGATGTAACTTTGAGACACTACAATGAGTTGAGCCACAAAGCCTTTTCACTTTGGCTAGTCAAACCTAGTTGATTAAACTAGCATTTTACATTCCCATGCACTTGGTGTGCATGAAAAAAACCCACAGCACTACATCCTTCAGCACTGTTTCTAACATGCAGGTGAAGAGAGAACTTCAGAAAATAGGGCTGGAGTATTTACTGGCATTGTATCTTGACCTCCAGCTAATGGGCTTAAGCAACAAAATCTTGCACAAATTGTGCATTTGTTTGCTTGTTTCAATATCAGAAATACATATAAAATAGTTAAAACACAACTGCCCACAGTTTTAAAAATAACATCACATGTGTATCTGCTATTGTTTCTATTAATTCCCTGTTCAACCAAAATTCAGGAACACTTTGTCCCTCCGTATATGTCCAAGCATCATAACAGTAGAGTAAGGCAAGACAGCACGATTCTTCACTGCTGAATAATTCATTCAGACACTCTTATCTAAAAAGCATACAGGAATAAACTTTTTGGGGAGATAATTTAGTTTTTGTAGATAAGCTCTGGGAAAAAAGGAAAGAAGAATTCCTTCTCACAAACAAAATATAATTCCAGCATCACATTGATGTTGAGCCTTTTGTTCTAGTTCATAGTCACAATGGCCTTGGTGCTGATAACAGAGCAGGGATGGAGCAGATAGCAAGATTTTGTTTGTATTGATTAAAGAACATCCCTTCTTTTGAGAAACTGTGGCAATGTTGGCATAAACCACTCTTCCCAAGTTATCCAAGTTGAAGTGAAAAGCAAGAACATGGCAGAATAGCACTCTACTTGGTCTGCCAGCCAAAAGGTGGTATATCTGTGGAAACAGCTAAAGAAATGTATAGGATATAGGATAATTTATTTCCACATCTAAAAGCTGAAAATTCTGTCTTCAAAATATAAGTGTAATGAAATATCCTGTTTATTAGATCTATGAACTTATTGACAGAACTTAATTATTCTTTGTCTTGTTCCCTGTTTGTAGCAAGTATCCATCACAGCAAGCAGTTGAAGAGCACACTTCACCAGCAGTCTGCATGTAAGATGACTCCTTTTTCTTGCCTGTGTGTAGCTCACTGTTAATTCAATAGAATAGGGCTGCTGTCACAGTCTACACTTCTTTGGACATGAAAATCCACCCTCTAAAACCTGTTTTAGTTTTTTTTTTTGGCAAAGCCCTCTTGTTGCAGAGATGAGAGCCAGGTGAGGAGGTTTGAGTTATGATCAAGGCACCTGTTTAGCCTTGGGCTTGATTGAATAGTGAAGAGAAGGAAAAGACTGTGTGAGATCAATGCTGACTCACCCCCAAGGTTTCTACAGTCTTTTATGAGTGCACACACATAGTTTTGGAACCAGATCCAGGTAAGGAGGTAACAAGATGATTGTAGAAAGATCCAGTGAAAGGGAAGTGAGCTTCACTGTGATGTAGAGCATAGGAATGACCACACTAGGTCAGACCAAGCAGCAGTTAAAAGTTAATGCCTAAAAAATCCTATAAAAACATGAAGCATTGTAATATATTTTCCAAGTGCACTCCTAGCCTCAAACAGTTTTGAAGCTCAGGAATTTCCTGAGTCAGTTTGCTTCACTGCATTTAGTAACTAGCAATGGATTTGTTTTCTGTTTATGTTGTCACTTGCAACTATGTAAATTCATAGCATGCACAATATCTTTGTTTGCAAGCAAGTACTGCTTTGCTGAGTTTGATGTCTTGTGGTGGTATGTCTGGGAGCTTTTGAAGTTTCTATTTTATACTCTTTTGGTTTGTGTTCTTTTCAAAATGAAAGGGAGCAGGAGAGAGTTTGAGCAGCCTTTCAACACTGAGCTGTCTAGATTTCCAGATATGTCTGGGACACAAGAGAATGTAGTGTGAAAAACTCTGTGCAGCATTGCCACATGCTGTCAGCAGCAGGCGGGAGGGATTTGGTAGTGATCCTACAAATTATAGATGGAGGGCTGAATATGCAAAATCTGTTAAGGAGTAATTCTACATACAAGCTGTATTGCAAATTACTGTATTTAGCACAGTACAAGTGAGTAATCAATTACACATTTTAAAAACTCTAAATTGGACATTTAACATTCAAATTTTTGTTTAAAAAAGGTAAGCTAATTGGATAATTCCTTTTAAAATTAGGTCAAGTGTTTTCTATAAAATAAATATGGGAAGAAAACTCGAGTTTTGAAATTTTTATTAAGAGTTTATATTTGAATCAGAGTGGAATGTTTAAAACTATTTAAAAATCCCTGTTTTCATGCTATATCTCTTTGAAATTAAAACTGAGGTTATTTCATTGGAGTAGTGTTGCAATCACATGAAATTTTAAACCCTAGCTTGGTCACTTTTTAGGCTGGTTAGCATGTTATGTCAGTTCACAGAATTGCTTTACACCTAGCAAAGTTAAGAAGATTTATTGTCCAGAAGGTGTATGGTAATTTAGGATAATGTTCCTTTGTGAGACCTAGACACTTATAAGGAAATGAAATCAAGGTAAATGAGGTTAATTTTGATGTGGGGGAAATTGGGTTTTTTTTGACTCATTGAAGCACTGCAGCAGAGTCTACTTAGGCTTCTTGCAGAGGAATTGTTTGCCTTCATGTTTTGGTTTATTCTTTCTGTTACACTGTGCTACCCTGTTCCATTTGTGAAGTGTTCAATGAGGCAGGGGGGTGGCTGTGACAGGTTCAAGCAGGAGCAAGACTGGGTGCCACCACACCTCCTCCTGTTCCTTGCAAACAAAACTAAAGCCTTCAGTATGCTTTTCACAACCACCATGGGAAAATATTTCATGTAGGTTATTCAGATTCTAAGACACTGTAATGTTTTTAGTATGTAGAAATCTTGACCAGGGAGTGTTAAAGAAGAATGGCTGATACATTGTTCAATGTCCTAAACTGTAAGAGTAATAATAAACCAGAGTAGACAGTAGTAATAAAACAGATTAAATATTGGGAACCTTACTGAATTGGTAGAACATTTTAAAAATCTCATAGAATTTTTAAAGGATTGTTTATATAGGTATTGTTTCCACTGTTAATGACAAAAAACTTAATTTCAAGGTAGCATTTTGTATGTATGATTTATCAAAATGAATATGTGAAACAATAGACCAACAGCATGAAGCACAGATGAAACAAGAGCTTCTTTTGTTGGAGCCTGTGAAGAGTGTGTAATCAGAGCTCAAGTCTATGACACTTGACAAGAAAAACTGTCAGTTCTGAACCACAAGATTAACATCCCTGCCTGTACTTAAAAGATGAATACCTCTTTTTAGTTGTATCTTTCCTGCAGTTGAACTGTCAAGCACAGACATAATGAAAGCATGTTTTTTGAGTGTCTTCAAAGAGCCATCCTCGGGCTCTTGGTTTTTTTATGGAAAGAGACAGAAGTCTGCAGTCTAGGTAAGGGAACATAGTACAGTGCATCTTCTAGGTCACCCCAGGATTATGGCCTATACACTAGTTGTACAAAGAAGCACCTTAAATTTCATATAACATGCTTGATCATTTTACTTACTGATCATTTAATTTCCCAGCTTTAAAGAGGTCATAATTAGATTGAATTAAAAGCATAAACTTTTTTGAAAATATATAATATAGTGACAGCTGGTTTAAAAGTTAAAGTATGAGAAAATTTGTGGCTATTGTAGGCCTACTTTTCCATCCCATTTAATCTGTTTTGCAATTTGAAGTTTGTAATCTGCAGATATCTCTAAACACTGTTGCCAGATGAAAAATACGTCTTAGAAGGGCAAAGCATATTTCTGGACTGATTGTAGTCTCTCAATATCTGCAGGCATGAGACTTGGTCTCTCTTCCAAATCACTGGCATTAGTCATAAGCCTAAATGTCCAGTCATTTTATGACTCCTTTTAAAGTTCTGTCCGGAATGACTTCCTGTGAATAAAAGCTGCATAGGTTAATTGGACACTTTGTGAAAAGTATTTCCTGTGATTGGTTTAAAATACTTCTCCTTTTTGTCCCCCCTCTTTTTTTTTTTAATTATGATGCAGAAAGACTAAAAGTTTGTTAGCTACCATTTTTCTAATAATCATAAATGTGTACAAATCTGTCTTACTCATATCTTTTTTAAATGAGAAAAGTCACCAAGATATCACTCTTTTAAGTGTTTATATTTAGAAATGCTTTTCACATGTCAATAACCCCTGTCGCCCTCTCCAGAACTTCTAGTGCAATGTCACTGTTCATAGGCAGTGATCAGTCTGGTACTTTCTATTCCAAATGAAGCTCCATTGTTTAGTTATCTTGAAGGAGTTATAATGTTTCTTGTATTGTTCTGCAGTTCATTCCTAGCAGATCCTAGTATTTTGGGATATTGCTGTTTTAAGCCGACAAGGTCTGACTGATACCAAAATAAGATATTTCATAATTTCCAATCCAAATCACCCATGATAGGGCAAAAGGAGAGCCTGCTCCTTACTGAAAACTAATTTCTCACACATGCCCCCCTGTTTTTTTCTGCTGGGTTTATTTTTGACTGGATCAGCTCCTGAATCCAAATTGTTGTAGGGTCTTACTCATATTTAGGCTAGTACAACCAAACTTGTGGTCAACAGCATGACAGAGCCATCTCCCATACTTGCATCAACTGAAAGTGTCTGTGAAACCAGTTACTCGTGATAGCTGACCTTTTTTTAACCATAGATGTACACTCAGTAGAGGGCTTTATTGAGATGAGAGCTGTGATTGTTAATTGCCTGCTTAGTAAAATGCACACTAAACTTGTAGTAGGTTTAATAACTTCATCTAAATGTTCATTGTTTAGCATGTCACATAGCAAAAATTTCCTGTAGGAAGTTGCAAGCAATTAGCTTCGCTCTGAAAGTCTTTGATATTTATAAAGCCTGACTTGGATTTTCCAAGTTAGTTGGTTGAACAATATTTTCCGTTTCCCGGAAGTGTATTTGGTGACCACATTTAGGACTTACTTTAGAGTATCCTTGTTTGAAAAGTGTATTCAAGTAAATCTTTATTCCCAGAAAGAGTTTAAGGTTGTCTTAACATTCTTTGAAATGCAAAGACCTGTACTGTAGACATAAATGAGATTTGTCAGAGATAACACAGGATACAGCCCTTGCAAAGGAAGATGTGATGATGGGCTATATCTCTCCTACTATGGCCCTGCAGTGTTTTACAGCTGTATCCCTTTCCTTTTCAGATTATTCCAAATGGCTTTTAGGATCAGCCATGCATAAGTCACCAATATCATCCAAAGCCAATTAAAATATAGATTTCCTCACTATGGAAAGTTACAAGAACTTTTGATGAAGAACATTTTTTCCTGTTTTTAATGAATCAGCATTGACTAAAAAAAAATAAGTTTAAACTTCTCATTAGTATTAGTTATAGAAAACACCTCTTTTGATCCTCTCCTGTTTGAGAGTTTTGACCTGTACATCTGTTCTGGATTACCTGTTTAATGACCACATCGGCCACATCCCAGGTGCAGCCATGAAATCCAGTATGTGCTTCCATGTGTTGCTGAGATAACAACTCTTCAGTGTCCTCCACCACAGCAATGGCACTAACCAAGAATCACACTGGGTGGAACAGAGAGACACCAGGGACACAGGACAAACTGAGGGCTGTGAGCTGCATCAGGGGGTTCAGTGTTCCCTGCCCATGGAGAAAGCCTGCAGTCTGGAGCCAGGAGCTTTCCCTAAGGAACCTGGTGAGCAGAATTAAAACTGTAGATGAAATGTGTGGTCTGAGTTACTTCTAGCAGTTCTGCCATACAAGTGACACCCATTGGTATGTCAGCAGCTTCCCAGCATTGTTTCAAACTGGCAAGCTGGTCAAGAATACATGATGTTCCTGTCATCTTGTATTATCACCCACTTGCTCAACAACAACAAAAAACCAAAAACCCCCGAAACTTTGTGTCAAAATCCGTGAGTCAAGAACATAAATCTACAAATTGCTGATGTTTGTCTTCCTACTGTCTACTCATAAAGAAAGTGCTTAGGAAATAATTTTTCTGTGATAATCTAGAGTCAGCTGGTTTAGAAATGTATCTGTGTAACATCTGAATTTGTGTCAACCAACAGCTGTGCCTTTTTAGAGAAGCATAGCTATAGTGTGAACTGACAGCCGTCCTTGCAGCTATTTAATCCCCTGACCTAAATGTGGATGTTTGTCACAACCACCAACACTACTACTATTTGCTTCTAAGATTAAAGGGGGAAATAATGTCTCTATCTGCATGTAGTTGTAAAGCTGTGCCAGAGTAGGTTTTACTCTGTTAATTACTAAAATCTGTAAACTGTTAAAGTAAAAGCTGGTGCTGTTTAAGATGCCTTTTTTTTTTTTTTATATTAGAAGACATTATTTTAAATACTACTAACAGCTACAATTAAATTTGGTGGATGTTTAATTTAACTTTGCTAATAAATTTGTCTCCTTTCCGAATGGTTGAGTTGCAATGGTGTTTATAAGGTAAGAAGTAACTAAGTTGATCCTTCTTTTTCTTTCTTTTTTTTTTTTTTACACCACACATAAGTCATCCCAAAAGCTAAGGTCTGTTTTGTTAGTCTTTAAAAATTAGCATAGTTCTCACATAAAATAATGGATCTGAGCCCAAAATCATGTATTAACAAAACAAAATGCTTTTCAAGTGTGTCAGTAAATTCAGTACACTTCACTGAGGCTTCAGTAAGTGTTTTCTGCGCTGTGACCCAGCCCTGCACTCCATGCAAGATGTGTGACTGTAGAGCTGCGGGGCTGTGATTGCAGAAATGTTGCAGAGAGGAGACAGGGTAGCAGCTTGTGGGACAGTGGAAGGATGGCCATGGAAGCACCAGGACTCATGCAGCACAGTGACCTACGTTCTCAAAAGTTTTCCAGATTAAGCAGTTTTCCTGCAAAGGTTTTCCTCTTGATTTTGTGCATAAAATCCTAAAAATTGCTACAAAATCACAGTTGATCCTAAGTTGAGAACCCCCCCAGACTCATAAGTGAAAGCTGTTTCTGAATAACTCCTGTCCTGTTTTCTTGTTTGTAAAGAGAAATTATATAGGTCCTGTGCACTTGGGAGTATTAATGCTCTACTGGAACAGCGGTGGTACCGCACACAACCTGGGTGCTAGATTTTGTTCCAGAGAAGCAAATTATGCTAAATTCAAACAGTTTGTGAGGCACTTTTGAACTTTTGAGAGCTCTGTTAGCATGAAAATAAAAAGATGAGTTTTTAGCCTGATAGTAGAGAGATGTAAAATATCATTACCATCATTACCAGTGATGTGCAGAAATCTTCAAAATAGTTATAAATTTCACAGTCATTACAAAATATTAAGAGCAGTCAGGCAGTGCAACTAGGAACCAAGAACCAGGGATCCCAAATCATACTTTTTGACTCGGTCTTTTCTAATATGCCTTTTAGCAATTGATTTCACTTGTCACAGTCCATCTGTCCTGTATCTTGCCTTGTTGCACAGTTTTGTCTTATAGGCATTATAGTGAAGCTTAATTTGAGTAAATCACCCTGTAACTCCTAAGAGAAAGATGCTGGGGCAGAAGAGTGCTCTTCCTCATATGGTGGTAGTTTGAGTACAGGGTAGATAAAGCATATGTAGGAGTAACATTCTTGGAAGGAGACTTTTCTTGAGGTTCAAAATATTTGTTCAAGTTTTCTTTAATCTGGGCTTTTTGTGGATTTCACCTATCTCGGTTTAATTGAAGGTCAGTCTTACAGTTATGTGAGAAAAACCGGTCTTGTTTTTTTTTCCTGGATGAAGTTGTGAAACCTCAGGAATTTCATGCAACAAATTTTGTGCAATTTCCATCACAGCTTCCCAGCAGTTTGGAGGCAGTCTTAGGCATCCTCTGAACAATGCTCTGACACCTGAACAAGGAGAACTAAAAGAAAATCATCCTTCTTTCAAAGATGTCTGTGGTCTAATAACTGTTACTTTGCTAAGGACTGGGAGGTAGTTGCAAGCCTTCACAAATCTCCAGATATACAAGGAGGCCCATTTTTGCTAGAATTTGGCTATATGTTAATTGTTAATGTAGACTTTATTTTTTGGCTTGCTTGAGCTGGAACTCCCAGACAATCCATGCCGCCTACACATTAAAATCTCATTTTGTCTGAGTTGTTTGAGCCAAGGGTTTTCCAGGAGGGGTGACTCAGGCACGGGGATCTCCAGATTCACACAAAGTCCTACCACTCCAGGCTCTGTGTGTGCAGCTGGCTCCGGGAACTTGAGCATAAACTCAAGCACAGCTACAGCATTATATATGTGAGCTTAATTTGCTTCAGTTTCATGTGGTTTAAAGAACAAACTGTTCGCTGCAAAAAAACCTCCAGCCAAACTCTTCAGGAACAGGTGTCTCTCTTCTGTTCATGCAGAAATAAGGTGAATCCCATAATGCTGTGTTCCTTCTGTTTCAGAAGGTATCATGAACTGCCATTTACTGTAGCTGCCTCTGCAAGCAGCTGCGTTTGTGGGAATATCTCAGCAGAATGGAGCCTCTGCCCAGTTAGACTGTAGGAGGGCCTTCAGAGTTGTCCTTGAATGCTTTCTCCATCTCCGATTGTTCTAGTTGGGAGGAAGTAAAATGGTTTTGCAAGGACAAAGGTTAGCTGGAGCCAGACTGTACTTCTAATTCTGTACTTTAACAATACCGTGATATTGTAATGCTTCTGTAAGTAGATGTGAATGTGAGTAAAGGGACAAGAAGCGAAATAAATGTAAATTTGGAGCAAAGGTGAGGAAATACACATAAAGCAGGAAAGAAATGAATTTGAAAGCGAGGCAGAGAAAATATAAATACAAGCAGAAAAATAAGTAAAAACAAACAACAACAAGAAAGAATGTGTTTGTTTGTTTGTTTTTAAATTTGATCCCATTTGATCCTATTTGTCATAAGTAGCCAGTTGTGCTGCAACTGAGTTTGTGAGCTGGAGGTGCTGACAGTCTACAGTGCAAAAAATGGGCATTGGGTTGCTCATTTCTTCTCAGATTCACGCACTACAGCCAGCGGCACAAATACAACAAACACTGAAAAAGAGAGAGAGAGAAAGCAAGCAAGCCAGCTTAGATCAATAGGATGAGACTGTGTAATTTAAACCTGCTAAGTATTGGAGGTTTTGTAATATGTTGTGAGATCACATGGAAAACTGTGCAGTTTTTGCTGAGATTTCCTTATTTTCTTCTGCTGAATTTTGACTGTATTTATCTTACCCATACTACTGATGTGTTCAGGGTAGTAGTGGCTTCTGGAAATAACCTGCCTCTGGTTTACTGGAAACTTGAACTTCATGCAGTCACGTGGTGGGAGAAGCGGTGAGATTACAGTGGCTGGCACTGAGTCTCACTGTGCGGCTCAGTAGGAGCAGGGAACCGTCTGAATTCTTAGTGATTGCTGAGGAGACCTAAGCAGTACATGGGTGTCCTTGAAACCCAGTTCTTCCTGCAGGGATGTCTTTTCATCCATTTGTGATCTCGTAGTGTGAGAGCAGCAAGCTTTTAATCAGAAACACAGCAGGAGTCATTTAACAGTCAGGGCAAGAGGTGGTAAGGTTTCCTTCTTTGCACAATGTGTGAGTTAAAGCATCAGCAAGGAAGCAAGAGATCCAGGTTTAACTTCTTCCTCTGCCAGAAAGGATTTAAATAGTTTTCCCTCCGAACTGCAGCAATCACCAGCTGCCCAATTTGCTGTGGGAGAGGTACTCTCTTCTTTTCCTGCCTGATAACCAGAGTAGCTGGAACATGTGGACAAAGGTTTCATTAGTTCTTTTTCAGGATCATTAAATTATCATTGGATAAAACACGTATCTAAATTATGTCTAAATGTGGGCTTGGGCTTGACTCTTGATTGAATGGCAAAGCATTTGAATTGCACTTGTTTTATGCGGCACGTATGAAATACTAAACAGGATACAGGAATCTGGCTTGCAGTCAGAGGACATAAATCTTGTGGTCCTGGAGGTCACCATGTTCTAAGACGGAAGCAAACAAATCTGTCTAACAGCACAGTTTCAAAATTATTTGTGCTGACTGACCAAAATAAATTAAAAGCGAGTTAGTTCAAATCACGTTGACCTTTTCTCTCTGACGGTGGTTATTGATTCAGTTACCTTAATTCCTTTCTGCAAGTACAAAGGGTTGATATATTAAGTAATTTTATTTAGCATATGGCTTTTTGGACTGTACTAACCCGTTCTAAATATTCTATTTCACTATTACTAATCAAATCTGTCTTCAGCTGTGCAGGTTTTACAACTGACTTAAAAGTGTGAAGAAAACTTAAATATGTCCTTAAGTTCAGAGGAGCTGAGCAGACTGTGATGATTGTAAGCTTTGGTGGGAGCACAAGTAGCTGCTTCTGGAAACAAGACTTCATAGAGGTATGTAAGTATTCTTTCCTTGGAAGCAGGCCCTGCCCTATGGAAAGACAGAAACTTCTAAACCAGTTAGTCACTTTTAAAATTTTGCTCCAGCAGTCCATCAAGTTTGAAAATTTTGTTCCAGTTGTGATTATTAAGGTGAAGGAAATCAGCACATTTGAATGTTTTCAGTAATTAGCTACACACGTCTTTTCTTAGCCCTCCAGCAAAAGCAGCAGCTTAGACTGACTTTCTGTTTTTTTGGTTTTTTTTTTTTTTTAATTGTTCCCTTTTTTGGCACTGAAAAACAGAGAAAGGAAAAATATGGAATTAAGAGTTATTCTCAAAGGCTTTAGAGACCAGAGACTCTTTCATTTTGGAATGGTAAAAGAAAAAGCAATTAGTGGTGCTATTAAGAATGTTTCAGCTGAGAAGTCAATTATGTGTAGCAAAATTGCAGGTAAAGCTGGGGAGCTGAAGTTTGAAGTCCAGAGTTATGATGTGGGGGGTAATAAAAAGATTAAAGGTTTGAATGGCTAGAAAGCCCAAGATCTGTGGAGCTTTATGGAATGTAATTAATTTTTAAGTCCTGCAGTTTTTAAGTTATACAGTTCAGTTTAACTTGCAAAGTCTTCCTTTACAGTCATACATCTGATAATTCAATTATGAAAATGGACTCTCCCACATAGAAGAGAATGCTAGCAATCTTGTTCTGATAAGAGATAATTATACAGCACCACCAAATCATTTAAACATAAGGAGGCCATGTGCTTATCCTCACTTCTGATGACAAGCCAACCACAGCTATCTCAGGTCTGTCAGCACATGTTGATATTCCCTGTTCAGCTGGGGCCAGCGCTTTCCAGTGCTACTTCAGAGTAATTTATTCAACTTACTTGGTATTCTGTGACTTTAATTGCTATAAATTGAGACTCTTTCTTTACACTCACATCTTAAAATTAATTTGCTGTGGAGTACTCTCTAGCAAGCCATTACAGCAAAGAATAATTCAAATCAAAGTAGTCTGTGGCTAAGTTTGCATGGATGATGGCAGAATAAGTGTGATGGAAATGCTGTATAAACTAACTGCTTACTCCCTACTCCCCCGTCTTTCTTTGCCAAATGCTGTAATCTGATATTCTTTTTTATTTATGCATATAGCCAAAATTCTGTCTTCAGTTATACAAATATAAATTGTCTTAGTCATGGTTTCATCATATTACAAGCAAAGGTTTGCTGTTGTATTATAACAGAGAAGTCTTGATCACTGTTTCTAAAATACAGTATACTGGAATTTGTCTTGGTCTGTACATTCTGATAAAAAGTGGATGCTTTATTCGTCACCAGTATAGGAGAGTCTGGGATTGAAACAAGCCTGACGTTTTTCAGATACTACGAGCCTTAATGACTGAGAAAACATATGAACTACTTCCTGGATTACAAGAGTTGCATAAGCTTCAGGTCAGCTGGAGTGTAAAGTTCTATGTTTATAGAGAGATTTCCATGTGGAAAAATCAGTAAAGTCTTTCACAAATTGTCTTTTTACACAGGAATCATTCCTCTGGTAATGGAAGTCTTAAGTGGCAAGACAAATATATTTGGAAGGAGAGAAAGAGAAATAATTCTAGATGTTTTCTGATCTAATAAAATTTGTTCTTTTTATGGATCTTTGAAAACTTGCATGGTATGTCAGAAAGTTTGCCTAAAATTTCAGCCTAAAATATTTATATGTAAAGAAAAAAATTATTATTTGAAAGTGGGATTTTCAAATGGGAGTTCCTTGTTCTAGCAGATATCCTATCATTATGGGATTACGGTATTGGATTTGGAAAGCATTAGGCAGAGGAGAAATTGTGAAACACCTCAGAGACAGCTGAATGGTACAAAGACTCAAAACTACTCAGCTTGTAGTGTGAGCTTCTGCATCTGTGTACTCCATAAGAGCTTTTAGCTTTTAAGTGGACTTATCAGTAGGTTTCCTAAGCTTTGAACTTGGGTCTTCAATGCACTAGTAAAGC
Source organism: Nesoenas mayeri (assembly GCF_963082525.1). Classification (NCBI taxonomy): domain Eukaryota; kingdom Metazoa; phylum Chordata; class Aves; order Columbiformes; family Columbidae; genus Nesoenas; species Nesoenas mayeri. The sequence continues at coordinate 14,047,515 of NC_137554.1, read as the reverse complement.
TGGGATTAAAGGAAAAAATCGGGTTCTGCCTGAGTTTACACAAGACTGTGTTCCCACTTGTTTTACCTCAGTCTTTACAGACTTTTCTGCAGTCAAATATTATGAAAGCACTTTCCAGTTGACCTATCTTACCTGATTTTTAGATACTGATATTACTTCATATTCCCTCCAATCCTCAATAGATTGAATCTCTGGGTTTACATTCACTTATTTTTAATTCGAGAAGATGTAGCTCTAATTCTAAAAAAAAAAATTATCAATTTTTTCCATTGTAAAAAATTTCATTTGGCATTTTTTCCCTACATGCACCTTTATTTGGTATAGTGTTTTATTTAACCTATGGCTCATTTTAACTATGTCATTTATAAATAAACTGTACTGGAATACTTTAGAGGATGCTTCTACACTGTGTTTGAATGACCATGAGTTGCCAGGGAGGGCATTCAGGATCACAGGATAATCGAGGTGGGAAGGGACTGCAGGAAGGCTCTGGTCCAAACTCCTGCTGCATGCAGGGTCAGCCGTGAGCTCAGACTAGCTTGGTCAGGGCTTTGTCCAGCCTGAGCTCTTGTCTCAGTTTAACCCCGCTGTCTCTGACCCTCCCGCCATGCACCAGCATGAAGGACCTGGCTCTGTTTTCTCCATAACCCACTTGCAGGCACCAGCAGGTTGCTGGTGGGTGCCCAAATCTGTCCCCTCCCCAGACTGAGCAAGGCCCTTCCCTCAGCGTCTCCTCACAGAGCTCCAGGCCCAGACCAACTTGACCACTGGTGTCTTTCTTGTACAGAGGACGGGCCCAAAGCTGAAAGCACTTTTCTCAACATGGTCTAGAAAAGAGTAAATGTTTTACTAATATTTTAGTGACCAAAATGAGATGCACAGGCTCAGAAAAGCAATGGTTACCAGCTGAAGTAAATTTAAGGGCACGAGAGGAGAAAAGGTTCAAAGGTACTCACTCTTTTTGAGAGAAACTCAGTTCAGTCAGAACCAGAGTGCAGTATTTCCTGGGGAGGTTTTTGTAACCAGCTGCATAGAATGCCTTCTTATTTGTCTTGAGACTTCAGTCACCGCACATCTCAGTGCAGTGCCTTTCTCTGGTCATCTTTCATCCAAACACGGTTCTCTCTCATGGAAGTATGCTACGGACACAGCATTTGAGAGGATTAATCCCATTTCCTTGGTATATGGAACTTGTGAGTCATCACCACTCCTTGTTTGAGCAGTATTAAATGTAAGCATCTTAGTTGTATCTATACACCCACACTGAAGTTTTTATATAAGATTCAAATGTGCCTGATTAACATAAGAAAACTCAGTGCACATTTGTAGAGCAGGTGCAAGCAACGTCTCATCTCTTCCTGAACAAAAGGTTAATACATTCTCACAAGTGACTTAATCCAACTTTATTGCTAAAAATTATTTGATTGTAAATTTATATAAATGAAAGTTAAAAAGCTTCAAGCAATGCACTGTAATTATTAGCTCGGAGTCAAAAAGGGCAGAAAGATTTTTTAAAAGTTACACCACTAATTACCAACAACTAATTTGCACACACTGCATTAATTTTAAGAATTAATTATACTGTAAAATTTAAGCTTAAGTACATGCAGCACGTGCAATGTAGGAGCATGATGTAACAAGATCTGCAGCGCATGTTTTGACTTGTAGATTTAAAATCTAAGTGAATTGAAAATAAATGTAAACCTGGAAGATTTAAGTTTTATGATACAGAATCCCATTGAAAAGGGAAAATAGCAACTTGGTCAAACATTAATTTCTGTGTGTGCATGTATAGCAGGAAGCCAAAATTCTTTTGGGAATTTCATCCTATTGAAGAGTAAAGTCTTTTGTGGATGTATCCCATCTAGGGATTTTCCAGCCGTGGAGGAAAAAAAGACCGTATGTAAAGCCTGACCAAATCCGCACCAGGTTCCTTCAGTCCTGGAAGCGCTGCAGGGGTGGCATAAGGAGACAGGCGGTACAGTGACAAAGGCGAGCAAGGAAGGGTCAGCTCACTGGCCTTCCCATCCATCCAGTGGTGGCCCCATCAGTCATGTCACAAGAGAAGGCTGGACACTTGAATGGGCCTGAGGAAGCTACCAAGGACTGCCAGTTATTAATGACCGGCGGCTATTTTTAACCAGCTTATGGAGAGCAGGGAGGTGAAGTAACAGTTGTCAGTATTGCTGAGCTGCTATTCATTGTACATTTAGGAAGAAGAGGTCAAATAAGCTTTTTTTCCCTGGTAACTTGGGTTTTGTTAATCTTTGTTAGGTAGGTTGGCTGAGCATTTATACACTTCTGTATGTCTATCTGGAAGACAGGAATTGCATTTCAATCTTTCAACAGGAATTTTTTGTTCAGTGACTTTTTTTTCTCTGTAGAAACAAAGCCTGCATATTTTAAAATTCTTCCCAAAATAAATTTTTCGTTAGTAGACCTGATTTCAGGAAGCGTTGTGGATATAGCTGGGAATTCTAATGTGAGATAGTTCTCCCAAGGTTTTGCTAGCTCTTATTTTTTGCTGCAATGGTTTCAAGACAGTCTTGGGCATTCGTAAATGTGGGAAGAATTTTGGTAGCACTGCAGATAACACCTCAGGTGTGTAAACTGGCATAGTTTTTCAGAAGCAAATAAAAGCTATGAAAAGATACTCCAGCCAGCCTTTGAGCAGATAGAAAATCATGGTGAGGCTTATCTTACTTTTAATGCATAATTTAATATGTATATGTGCACAAATATGTAAAAGCCTGCCTAATCTGAAAGATTTAATTTAGCTGTGCTTTTATTCATAAGGTTTTCTTCACATAACACGAGCTTGTGATGCTGATTTATTTAGTCTTTAAATCATCTAGGCATTAACATCTAGGTATAGTTACAGACCACGAAGAATCTATTATGCAAGAAAGTGGGTCATTCTTATTTGATTGCTAAAGTGAAGCAGTGATTACAGGGCAAGAAGGCAAAGTGTGTAAGGCATTCACTAGAGATTTTAAAACCTGAGGGCTTTCAAACCCCTAAAGCGTTAGTTACTGGATTGTACTATAAAGATCTATACAATGTTGGCTTACTTTGACTAATAGTACAAAGAATGTTCTCAAGAAGCATAATTTCTACAAATGTTTTAATTGCATAAAAAAAAAAAAAAAAAGATTTAATTGCCTGCACCCTTGTGAAAGTTGCTTGATTGGCTCTTGGTAAAAAGATACTCAACTACACAGAATCCAACAATTGAACTTCAAAAGTATTAAAAAGGAATACTTTGTTAGTTACAAACTGTACTAAATATGCTTTTCTGTATTGATTTTAAGCAATAATATGTAACTATTTGTAATTAATTTTTGGTTTTATCATCTTATTCTAGGGTTTACTGAAGCTGCCTTGTTTTCAGCTACCAGAGCAAGCTGAGGATTCCCCACATACCAGAAATCTTCTGAGTAAGGTAGAACTGATTATCTAATTGTCTTCTGCCATGTTTTCTCTTGAAGAAATACTGCACTGGTACAGCGCTAAGCTCATTTTCCCTCCATGTTTCCTGTAGCAGGAAGTAACTTCCATTTAAGAAGTAGCCCCTCAGCTTAAGAAACAAATAAAAAACTCCATCAAAACAAACAAAATGCCCCCCAAAAAAGCAAACAAACCAAAACAAACAATAACACAACAAAAAAACGTAAGCTTTTTACCTGCTCACATTAAATGTCAGCTGCAGGAGTGGTTAAGCTCTGTTAACAAGTTGATCAGAAAAATTGTAGGACCTCCATCTTTGAAAATTTTCAGAACCCGACAAGGCCTTGAGCAACCTGATGTAACTTTTAAGTTAGAGGTGCTTTGATCAGAAGGTTAAATTAAATTACACCTAGCCATCTCTTCAGCAGGAATCTCCCCATTAGAAGTAAAATTAGCCAAGTAAAGATCCATTCAAATGTGTTTTAGAAGAGCTTGTTTTCTTAAGCACAGAGAACAGCTCCTTGTGGCTTTCTTTCAAGTTTTGTGGGAAAATACATTCTGAGTTCTTCCAAAAGGAAACAGTGCAAATCAGCAGCAGCACAGACTAATAATTCAGAGAGGTGCTCTGCATCAGCAGTCGGGTCTGTGGTACGAACGCACTTCAGCGGGTGTCTGCTGCCTCCTGCAGACCGTTCCCAGCCTTAGGGAAAAGAACCGTCATTTGGTCAGATATTAACAGCATCCCATTCCTTTGCACTAGTTTTTAGGTGGGGAGAGAGAAAGAAAACTAAGAAAGATATTGTTAAGCAGATAGTTGGTGAACATTTTTGTGTATCAGCAAAGGATTTTTGTCATGTTAGAAATGCACCGTAATGCAATTATTTTAAAAAGCACGACAAACAATACTTCAAGTTACAACTTCAGTTGTTTAGATTTAATTGTCACAACTGAGGAAAAAAAAATCTTAGAGCAATGGGTGAAGTCTGGGTTATGGAAAACCTTGAAATCAATTCAAGCTGCCAGAGTGCATTTATATTGTTTTGGTTAAGTGATTCAGTTCTTTGTATGCCAAACAAATGATGCTCTGTCTCTCCTTTTACTTCAGAACAAGCTTTTGTAGCACTATCAAGGCCAGATTGGCAGAAAGTCTTCCTTACTTCATCCAAAGATGGAGGATTTTATATACCTAAATATACCTGCGTGTTTATGCAGTGCCGTGTACATACATTTCTGTACCTGTGTGCCTATGCATGTGTGTTCAACAGCTGAAATCAAGTACACCCTTTAAACAACAACTTGGTGAAAATACAGACTCAGCTAGCATGTTAACAAGGACAACTATAGACAGAAAATCCAATCATATCATAAGTTAATATTTTGTGTTTGCGATGTAATGCTTTTTAGCTTGCTTGAGAAGTTTTTTTAAAAGAATAGATGAAATCAGATGTAAAAGAAGATTATTTTACGCATTGAGTGGGTTTTTTCTGTTGGGAAAGAAATTATCCTTCTGAAAAGTTACTCTGTATCCAACTCCCACTAACACAACCTGCTGAGAAACAGCAAACATAAATACCAGGCTTTTATATGGTGATACTGCTTTATTATTTCTTCATGCACGATTTAAACAAAATGGCTAAAGGAAAGCAATACAGATTTGATGGTACACTGCATTCCCTATACCTCATAACATAAAGGTTCCCATTTTCAAAACTTAAATAGTTATTTTCTACTGTGGTGAATCTGAAGTTTTAAAGCTTCTAACTGAAGCTCTCAAATACATACAATGTATTCTATTTATTGTCCTGTCTGTACTCATTCTGCTGCTAATACTTTAAAAAAAAAGAGAAAAGTGTAAAGTTGCCATTTTTCACACCACAGATTCTCAGCACATCAAGGAAAAACTCGACATCATCCTTGAAGTCAAAGCCCTCAGATGTGACAGAAGGCTCCTCCTGTTCATGCGCATATCATACATCCATTGAAATGTAGTGCAGTACATCACTGAGGTATGTTGAGTTTTGCTTTTGTCAGTTTTCTGCCTTTTTTTAAAGCCCTATAAATTTGAGTTTATCATCCCCATTCCTTGGCACTCAATGATGTAGGTATCTGTACTGGAATCTTCCTCTTCCGATTTTGTCACAGTAAATTTGGCCTAAAACAGGATTAGAAATATATCACTAATTAAGTTATAACATATGTAAGTTTAAATATTCAATATCTGATTTCAAATAGTTGTATTGCCATGTGTTTATCAATATTACAGCTTTGACTGATTTAATTAAGAAATGTTTAAATAAAAGTGGTGAAAGTATCTAACCATTCTAAAGGCATTTAACTGTAATGTAGGTTTGTTTTCTACAGGTAAACTCCCACATAAATATGGTAGCAATTATTTTGCTAGTGCTTTTTCTGCATGATTAAGTTCAGTTCACAATGCCTGCTAAACTGCACGTTTCCTAGTTGCTGCATGGCAACTGACAGGGAAAACTTCCTGAAGTTTTGGACTCACCTTTGTTAGCTGCTCTGCAAAGTGTATAGCTGTTTGAGTATGAAGTGTAATTGGTCCACTTTTCACTCGAGACACCCCCTTTGCTAGTGCCATAAAAATGATCAGCTGAAAAGGAGGAAAAGGTAATAGTTAAGTAACTCTTCAAATCTTAGGAACTTATTGATTTAAAAAAAAAAAAAAAAAAAAAAGAAAGTATAGAAGATGTTAAAATGTGGTTTGCCAAGTTTCCTAAACTTCATGGTGCTGAGTGTGAAGTGTGATCCAAGGCCCAAGAAGCCTGGAAATAACTGCTGTAATACCTATTAAAAAAGGGCTGTTACTCTTCTCAGTGGAGTTTGCCATTTACCACATTTAACTTGGCTCTCCCTCACCCTCCTGCCCCAAAATTCCCCAAAGTCATGTTAGACTCCAGATTATTACTTTTGTGTAGAGAGAAAAACCTCAGGAAGGATTTTTTTGGTGTTGTTTTGTTGGTGGTGTTTTTTTCTTTTTTAAAATTATAATGCTTTCTGGTGATGTAATCACCAGACAGATACTTAAAAATTCTGATTTCAGTTACAAACATCACCATGACAAGTACTCAGTAAAGTATCAGGTAAGTCTGAATAGTTCCCATACAGCCTGAATCTAGCTGTGGCATGTTCCCACCAAAATTGTACTGTGTACACTTTGGAAAAAGGAGGATGAGTCCTAGACCAAAATACTTCCTATTCTACTACGTAATAGTAATGTGTGACCAGGTGTTTACAGCTAAAAGGTAATGTCTCCCACCTAGAACAACCCAAGAGTCTTACCAATCTCCATTATTGGAAATAAGATAGTGGAGGGTGGAAGTTCTTCATTCTCAAATGAAATTAGGTGAGCATGACAAACAGGAACACCTCTTAGATATTCTATTCTCTTATAGCTTCACGTAATACCGTTCTTAATGTGTAACCAGGGAGCTATTTTTACTACACTACATGGGGTGCCAAATAGATGCAAATTCCTACCTCTTTTCTTCCATACCTACTAAAATTTGCAGAAAGGGAAAAATTAATAGTGTTGGTGCAAAGCCAGGAGCATCTGTGGTTCCTGTGAACTGTATGTAATTTGCTAATCCTAGCGATATTGTGACCACACCTGGAAATCTCCTAAGACTTCTAATTATCAACTAATTATGTAAAGTCATGCCTACCTGTGGAGATGCAGTCTAACTTTGAAATCTCATTCTTCCCTTGTTCATACTTATTTACAAGTCATACATACATGCATGCTCTTTCTACTTCAACCTCATGTGAAGCCATTCAGAAGCCTTACTTGGTCTTGCAGAGAATCATCCACAGTTCCACCATGTTTAAGATTCCTAAGCAGTATCTCAGCTGCTTCAATGCCAACCTTGTCAGGATTCTTTCCTAACAGAGAAATACAGGAGATTAGGATGCTGCCAATTATTATTTAACATTCTAAAAATGCAGAAAGGAAAAAAAAAGACTACATCAAGGAAAGATGAACTTTTTAAATGCTATTTCCATGCTCTTGCCTCAAATGTCTTCTTAAAAAGACTCCCATCTTATGATGGCACATAGTAAGTAGCCTCACTTACAGTCAGAGAAATATTTTATTCAAACGATTTAAAACTAAAATAACTTCTATTCCTTTTCATCTAGATACACATCAACACTCAGCGCTAAACAAAAACTTCAGGGGTGAACCACAAAGACTGTATGTTCTTAAAGTCCAGAAGTATTTTCAACTCAGTGATCCGTAACAATCCATTCTGATAAAAGGTGAGTTTAACAATTTTTATATTTGTCACTAGGCGGAAGCAGCTTAGAAGTATAAAGTGTAAGATTCCATTTACTATGTTTAAAATCTGCTTATTTCCACTGTCCTTTATTACGGAATGACATCCATTTAAAAATGCAACACTCAAAGCATCACATCTTTGAACAAATTATACTTCAGATTCCTATTTATTAATAGCACATTAAATCTGTGAGGTGTACTTCATACAACTCTCACCTCTTTTGCCAAGTGATGACCCAGCTAACAAACAGCCTGTTGAAGTCTCTGCAACAACACTAAGCAGAAAAAATCAACATTAAAACCAAAATCACTCACATTATACTTAACAGATATGTAATCAAGATGTAAATAATCAACCAGCAAGGTTATAGGTGTCAATGGAAAGTTTGGGCTCATCTTACATTATTCCACTTCCAGTCCCAACGGCTTGATCATCAGGTTCTCGAACAGGCTGAATGTTAATGTAAAGATCTCTGATTTCTTTTCTGATGCATCTCACTGCTGCTGCTGACATGTCTTTTGCCAGCTAACAAGGTGAGAGGTAAAAAACATTAATTAAATTATGCAACTATAGTAATACTTTTTCCTTTACAGTGGATCCCTGAATAAAAGGGTTATTTTATCAACTAGCAAAACAAAAGACTGTAATAAAATCCAACAAGCAAGAATTGAACATCATCTTTTCTGAGAATTTTCTCACAAAATTAAGGTAACATTATATGTTGAACAAATGAGAATTAGAGTGATATAGGTAGAAGCTTCAATATCAATAGAAATTCAAGAACTATTCTCCATTCATAGGGAGAAAGATTTGATTTTAGTTTTGATTATCTCAAAACATGAGTTTGTGAAACAAAAAACCAACCAAAGCACACCCCCCTCAGCAAACATACAACCACCAACCAAAGAAACACCAAAAAATAGCCCACAACCAAAACTAAACAAAAAAAAAAAAACCAAAACAACCCACAATTATTATGTACAGGATGTACTCTGTAAGATATATTATATAAAATAACAATTTTAAATCATGGGCAGGTGGGGGCATATGAAGCTTATCCCATACTTGTGATGCAATCATAGCCAATACTAATAGGTTTGAAGATTTTAAGATCAAAACCTGCTCTTCAAAAAGTAACTCAGTTTCTCCTTTTCCTTCCTTTACTAATTCCTAGCCTGTGCATGAGAAGGAGCCTTGGAGAGATCCCACCACTTATTCTCTGCAAAACCAGACAGGATAGGAATAATAGAAAGAAGGAGGTAAAAAGGAGCAAATTTTTCTCTGTTTTATCTTTGGCTAAACCTACCCTTAACTTGTTCTGTCTAATACCCTTAGCAATGGTCAAACAATTTGATGTAGTCTGACCTCTGCCTATTACAGTGCACCATAGTTTACCCATAAATCTATGAATGAGGGCCATGATTTCAGATTTAAAATAATTGATGTAAATATGAACAATATGTACATCAGATATAAGGTACACCTCAATATACACTAAGAACTTTTGAAGAGTCATATGAGGGATAACAATGACATCATTCCCATTTCCTGTTTTAGGTGCTACCACATTCCTATGCAATAAATGCGTTTTAGAAACGTCCAAAATACTATTCTACAGCCTGAATAACTGAAACAATTTAATAAGGCTACTTAGTTTGTATGTGAAAAACTACAATATACAGGAACAGCAGATATATGTTAAGCAGATCACATGCAATTTTATGTAGATATATGAAGTTGGACAGTATCAGGGCTATTATCAAAACTTACTTTTATAGGCAGCGCTCCAGCAACAAATGCTCTTCCATATATCTTTGTCACCGTGCCACGTTCTGTTAAGTTTATTGGGCTCAACTCTTTGACTGGTGACATCTGGACTACAACTTCACCACCTCCCTGAGGATAGTAGCCCCTATTTAGGAACAGTAATAAGATATCATTAAATGCAAAGAGCACATGGAAACCAATAAGAGTCAGAATGCTCTAAATATATTTAATTATACATTTTTATGTTCTCTGTTACTGTACATATGAATTTTCTTGATGTGTTCCTTACAAGTCTTTATGAGAGAATTAGGTTCTCTAACAGTGTTACCTCATTACACTTAATATTAACTACCTAACATCAACATAACTGGCACCTCAGAAAAAGCTCAGTAATGTCCTGCCTGTTCAGCAGGCGCTTCCCTCAGGGGTGCCCATAGGAAACATTAAACAGCAGCTGAAGGCTCAGCAATGAAAAAAAAACAGACAGGAAAGAACCATATCCCATTCATCATCTGGTGGCACTACACACAGCGGCAGCTGATGCACATTAGTTCATCTATTATAAATTCATCCTCGGCTTGACTGAGGGCGCCTTGTGTGCGTGCCTCTGCGCTCACGCACTGGTTCAGTAAGGCCTGCCTCTGCCACATGTCTGCGTAACTCACCTCTTTTTTATGTCACAATTAAATGTGAAATTGAACTTTTCAACTATTGGCTTGAAAACCTGAAAAACAAGCATACATAAAAACATAGGGTGAATCTATTTAGCATTTATAATTTTCTACTATTTTATGCAGTCTTCCAAAAAGAAAAATATTTAGACACACAAATTTCAGTTACATTATTGAAAAAAAGATAGCCAGTCTTATACATACAGCTTATTTGACATTCTGCATACTTCATTCTGAATAGACACTTAGTGTACAAGGATTTTCTTACAGAAGGAAGAGAAAATCTTAACAATTTACAGCACTTCTAGAATAAATAATATATTTTCTTTAGTAATTAAAATTAAGCAGACTAGTTGCTGCTTCATGAAATTCCGTGAAACACTGGTTGCTTTCTACATGAATAGTGCAACGCCTAATTCCACAATTACAAATAAAATTGCAGCAAGAGGAACAGAAGTACAGTAGTTACGTTGCATGTATATGCATGAAATATGCACCAAACCGAAGAAATGTTCCCCTACCATGACTGTGTAGTCTATCTGAGGAGCCATCTCAGCATTAGTCCCACCTTTTAAACGAAGTTCTGATGGGGAAGCAGCAAACAGCACACAGGGCATTGCTACCTGCATCAGCAGACATACGCTCCTAAAAGCAATTGCAAGATAATCACAGAATCATTACATATCAAAGGCAAATGACCTTCCAGAGCATTGATAAAAGTATGTGATTTTGAACATGATCTGTAAAGTAAACTTATTTGCCTTAAAAAATACTAATTTAAAACTTCATGTCCTTAGCAAGTCTAAATATGAAGGATTTTGTTTCACAATAAGCGCATCTTTAATATTCCTGTTTGAAATAAAAGTAATGTAGCTTACTTAGTATACTGATCCAACTGTGAAAACTGTAGGTTTAGCTAACAGATGATAAAAGCAGAAAAGTCGTAGGCAGTAATTTCAACATTTTAATACTTATTTAATAACAAGATGTTTAGAAAAGTACAGAATTGCCTAGCAGCTGGTGAGCATCCTGCACAAGAAAATTCAGTATAGAAAATATGCTTTTAAAGTAATTTGTTCAGCAAAACAAAACAGTTATCTCACAGGGGTTTCACACATAATTTTGAAATGTGAAAACAGTGATCACCACTGAACTGAAGAAAACATGGGTTTGTTTTCTTAAATAACTTCCAAATGTTTGTGAACCATACTGTCTCCCTTTTTTGTGTGTGTGCTTAATTACTAATTCTGCTGCATGGTTGCTTACTCAGACCTTTCTGTGTTAAGTAAAAGGCATCAGCATGATTGTTTGTACTACTGCAGCTCAGAAAAATATTTATCTTAGCTTAAAGGAAACTTTAACCTATGCCTAAACTAGCTTATGCTTCCAAACAACTGTTCAACCCAGCCTTCCATAGCTAAACCCAACTAGGTTTTGCAACACAGGCAGCTTTTTTTGCTTAACATTAATCAAGTGTTCAACTTATAGAACAATTATAATTTTAAAACTGTTACACCTGCATGTACTTCATTCATATATATCCTGCTATTCTAAAGGTTCTTTGGTCACATGTATCTGTCTCAGGCAGCACAGATTTTGGCTTATTATGTGTGTAATAATGTTCTTTTTTTTTCCCCTCACTGTTTTGTGATAATTTTAAAGTTACAAAAAGTCTTCTGTCATAATTTTAAAGTTACCAAAAGCAGTTAAGAGCAGTTACTCATCGGTCATTATCCATGTACAAAGACATACCCTGCTGTTTTTGTATCTGCTATGTGGGTTCCACCTTTAATCTTCCCAGGAGTGAAGGTTATTTCTGTTGAGCCAATTTCTCCACCTTCCAGCTTCCCCTCACATAGATCTCGAATCATCTCCAATCCAGACAGATGCTGAGGCCTTGGAGTGACAAAACAAAGATATATGCAAACGGACTACATTCTTATGTTACATTAAAAGAACTACTAAATACCAACTAATAAATACTACAACTGCAAATTTCGGATCAAACAAGGATCAGAAATTCAATCTGCTTCCTACAGTACTTCTTCTGAGTTCACAGGAGCCAAGAGAGCACCATTCAGGCCCTTCTGGAATTTGCAGGATTCCACTGTGTTTCCCATTAGAATGGGTCCAGGCAGACAAGACACAGGAGCAGTCGCTTGTCATAATGTGATAAATGCTTGGACAAAAATGCAATGGTTAACGATGGGAATGCTGAACTGGAGCCAAGCCAGTAACTGGTAGCCAGAGCCACAGGAGAACTGACAGCTTTGGTATTTATCTGTTTCGCTGTGCCTGTGTTTCCATTTATTTGAGTAACTTAAACAGGAAAGAAACAAACTTCTTAACACTGCACGCTGGGTGAATCACATTTTGCTGAGGCACTACGTGACCTCAAACGTACTTCAGGTGTCAGGCCATGCAGTCTGCTTAGCACCTTGGAGAATAATTCTGATGCTCTGTGGGGGTGTCTGACCGGCGGGTCCGGAGCCTCCGGCCGGGGGGCTGCGGGGCGCCCAGCCCGCGGCGCAGCTTTCCTCCGGCTCAGCCCTTCGGCCGGGGTTTTCTGCCGAAAGGGCCTTCTTAAAGCGATGGAAATACTTGGGGTTTGTTCTTGGAAGTACTTCAGGCAAAATCAAGCCAAGGCGTCTGCAAGGCCGCCCGGAGCGCCTCACACACGGCCGCGCTGACCGTGCCCGGGGACCGCGGCGCCCCGAGCCGGCCCCCGGGAGAGCAGAGAGGGGCCGCGGAAGGGCCGTTACCTGAGGCCGGGCTGGCTCCTCCCGGCGCGGATCCGGCGCACCCGCAGCGGCAGGCCCAGCAGGCAGCTCAGCGCCGTGGACACTCGCAGGATCTGCCCGCCCTGCACGGAGAAACTGCGCTCGTCAGCCGGTACAGCACTGCCCGCCCAGCCAGCCACCGGCCCGGCCGCCACCGCCGCTCGGGGCGAGGTGAGGCGAGCCCAGCCCACCGCCGGAGCTCACCCCCTCCATGATCCCGCCGTCTATCTCCACCCGGTCCCCGTCCATGGCTGGCGGTGCGCGGAGCAGTCTCTCGCAGAGGCCCCTGCCGCGCTGACGGGATGCCGGCGGGGCCCTGCACACGGCGAGCCCTCGGCGAAGCAGCTCCCGGGGCCGCGAACGCTACCCGGAAGCACGCCCGAGATGCGATGCGGTGCCGGAGCAGGCGCAGACCGGAGCTACCTCCCGCCCGCCCTCCGTGGGTGGGCAGGGGCGGCTCCGCTGCAGGAGCAGCCGCCGGGTCCCAGCGCACGGGCAGCCGCGTAGTGGCTGCAAGAGCTTCCTCCTCCCCGCGTTAAGGACCGCGTCCCGGCACAGGGCGGGGCTGCAGCGGCTCGGCGTCCCGGAGAAAGCAACGCCTTCCCCGCTTCCCGAGGCTCTAGGGCCGCAGCGGTGACAAACGCGGCAGCGCGCAGCCAAGCAGCGGCTGGGGCGGCAGCGCCGGGGCACAGCTGTGCCCTGCAGCACTCTGCTGCCCCGGAGGAAGGTAGCGGGATTCCGGCCGTCACGTTTACAACAGAGCAGTTCTCCCCTGAAGCCGAATCGCTGAAAGACGCGCGGAGAGACGTACGCATGTTGGTCCGGCAGTGGCGCTCGTGACTTTATTAGAGGTGTACGGGGAAGGGCCGGGCTCGCCGGGCTCCCCGCGCTGCCTTCACGCCACTCCGGCCAAGGGAAACCGCGCTCTGCTCCGGGAACCCTCGCTAGGCGCTCGGGCACGTGACGCCCTCCCGTTACTTCCTGTGGGCGTGTGACGGCTCCGAGGCACCGCCTGCGCTCCCCGAGCAGCGGCGGCACCGAGCGCCCGCTCCGCCGCCCCGCGCTCCCGCCCCCTTCGCCACCGCCCACCCTGGCCCGGGTCTCGGTTGGCTGCGGCCGCCGTGGCTGCGCGGCGATTGGCTGGTTGGTGGGAGGTGTGCGAAGCGCGAGCGCTGCCTTCTCCCGGAGTAAGATGGCGGCCCTGGCCGCTGTGAGGAGCAGCTGCCGCGGCGCGGGGCGCCTGGTAAGGGGAGGGGGCGCTGCGGGGGGTGGCGCTCCCGGTTGGCCGGTGAGGCGGTGGCCGACGCGCGGCTCCTCCACCTCGCCGGCGGAATCCTGAAGCCCTGTGGCTTCCTTCCAGCCGGGAGCGAGCGAGGACCGGGCCGCAGCCCCTCCGAGCAAACATGACAGAGTCGCGGATTTGCCGCCGCCTCAGCCCTCCCGGCCGCCGCCTCCCCCGCGCCTGCGGGCGGGCAGTGCCCGCGCTGCCCCGCCCGCCTCCTCTCAGCCTGTGCGGCCGCTGCCCGCCGGTGCACAGGTGACCGTGTCCCTGTCAGCCGGCAGCGCTCGGCCCCGCCCGGCCCGCGCTGCCCGCAGAGCCCACCCGCCGCTTCCCGGGTCTCAGTGTTCTCGCTCCCCAGGGCCCCAGAACGGACTGTCTCTGCCCCAGGCTCCTGCCCGCTCAGCGTCTTCGCCGTGTTCCCTGCGCAGGAAACCTGTGCCTCCCGTAACGAGGCACTGACACCTTCTCTTCTGTTATTTCTTAGTCGTCTGATTCATTGCGTTGCCTGTGCGTTACGCTGCCAGCAGCGCTCCTCCGCCCCGCCATCTGCCCGCTTTGCACAGCCATCTGCACAGGGGGGAAACCTATCACTTTGTGTCCCAGGAGCCTTGATATTTGTACATTAAGTAGTTGAGCTACCTTATTGTACTTCAAGAGGTGAATCTACTCGTTTGCGTTTTAGGACGCTTATAATCTCCTATACCATCCTGAAGACTTTGTGCTTTCTTTGGTCTTTTTGTGCTATGGTCTTCCTGCTCTAGTGAAGAATGTTGGTTTCCAATTATGTCACTGCTGTTTTGTGGAATATCAGAAACATCTTTTTGGAAGATAATCCAAGTGAAAACAAAATTAAGGATCAGTTGTAGTTCTCAATTTTTGCTCTTAAAAATTATTTGTATTGTATTTTGAAAAGGAGAAAGTAATGGTGGTTGTCCATGGGGGCTGTAAGTTGTAAAGAAGTAAAGAAAGAAGCCTGGAGGTCTTTGTGTGAAGTAGTAGGGAATTAACAGTCACCTGAACACTGGTACATGGTGCCAGGTGTTTAGGTGAGGAGTAACATCTGACTGAAATATGCTACCAAGGACATTGGTTTAGTATATAGGCAACTATATACTTGGAGATTCAGAATATATAGGCAAAACAAATCAAATGTAAGTAAATGTTCACTAAAATGACTTAATGTGACCGCAAGTCAGAAGAGTTCTGTAGAGGAGTATCCTTTAATGTGAAGTCATTGCCATTGAGCACAAGCTATGCAATTTGACTTTGAAATTCAATGTTATTTCATTAGGTAATCAGTTGCCTGCAGGATGCATAAAAACATTTTTTCTGAGGCTAGCAGTAGAGCTTTGGGATCAGTGGTGGCTTAGAAAAGCACAGCAGGCTTCTTTTTAAGGAAACAACCAAAACTGAACTAAACAGGGGAAAGGCAGTTCTCCCCCAAATAGCAAACAGCTCCCAAGTTGTCTTGGTTCAACCACAGGTCTTAGTCAGGCATATACCCCTGGCTGGTGTGTCCACAGTAGCGGTAAGAGGCTGGAGTGGGTCCTCAGTTTCTTCTCCCCACTGTAACTCCGTGCATTGAAGACTTGCACGGAAAAGATGTTATCTTACTGTGGCTTTACTGCCTTTAAATTGTCATACAAACAGCATAATAGTGGTGACATAAACATAAATGCTGGTACTGTGCTTGTCTTTTATTACTATATTTTTCCAGACATCAAGATATGTAGGTGGGTATGCAATGGATATTAGAACTAATTTTATCTTTTATATGCTTTTGTTTTTTTCCTTATTTGGCATTATACCAAAAATAGTAGTTTGGTGATTAAATACTGAAATTAATAAGCACAGACTCTTTAATGGATTTTATTTTTTCCACTTGTTAGAAAGGAACACTGTTTTATGAACTGATTGGGTACTGTATATTTGCTTTAACATCCTAGCACACCAGCTTTTTAGTAGAGAATATGCAAAACTGCAAACCAAAAAGATTCAGGTTTTTTTTAGTGCAGTAGTTTTGAATTATTCCTACAGATACAATTTGAAACAGCATTTAAACTCTTCTGTAACAAAGCCAGCCTGTCTTTTTTGGCAGTGATATTACTAATTTACTACCTGCATTGGTTACCAAATGTTAAAAACACATGGAAAGCATTATGAAGCTTCACATTTAGAAGTAGTTCATAGATTTGCTGTGCTCCTTCACTGTCTGAAGAACCTTTCAGAAAATTCCATTGACCCTTTAAGTTGATTTCTGGATAAATATAATTGTAACCATGAAAGAAAACCATCTCATGTGCAGTTCTTAAAAAAATATCATTAAAGTTGATGTGAAATTACAGTTACTTGAAGACCGATTGCCTTCTATATGTTAACAGAAATAAGAGGGCAACTGTCCCTGCCTGCTGATGTCAAGTTCCTTTCCAATTCGTACTTCAGATCAACCTTTGATTGCAGTAAGAACTGACAAAAATATGCTAATTTTTCCTGCAGTCTAGGGGACCCTTGCAGCATCCATTCTTGATAATGGCTGATGTAGTTAATACCATGTATGCTTTTTGTGTGTGTGCCCTGATTAAACTGATTGCTTAGAAAAACAATAGCAAGTATGAATCTCTTACCAGATCTTGTCATGATTTTTGTTAATTGATTATGCTATTGTGGCTTTGATCTCCCCATGTGTTGTGTTAGTGAAAGAAGTTAAAATATTTGGCAAAGTTTATGCTAGTTTAATGGTTATTGTACATTCAGTGTGTGTTCAGTATAATAGTGTTTCCATAAGAACTTATATAAACTAGAAACTGTTGCGTCAGGAATATTAAATGAGCTCTACGTTCCTCAGTCCATTATATTAACACTTGAGACTTTTCTCTCCCAGGTTTGCATTCACCGTGTTAGATCGTGCAGCAGCATTCGCTTTATAAAATCAAAATATGTATGCGTGTTTGACAAATCTGCCCTCAAGTTTAGTCATCAACAGCGATTATTCAGAACATCTGCTGGTAATCTTTTTCATAATAAAATAATGTATTTTATGTTGCTATTTTATGAGTGTTATGTTAGCAGTTTGTATATGACTGGTATGTAGACTAATTTTGATGCATTCAGGTTGTTCTGTTTGGTACATTTAATACTAAACATGCTGTATTTCCATTTCCTTGTTTGTTTTAAGTTTCATGTGGCCAAATTGTCCAGTTTAAGCTTGCTGACATTGGAGAAGGGATTACAGAGGTGACTGTAAAAGAATGGTAAGCTCTGCTTTATTAGAAATACACTAAGAAATCATTAAGTAGTTTAACAGCTGTATCAATTATTTATCTGAGAATATGTTTTCTGAGTTACTAGGGAAGTTTTTTAAGTTTAATTTTCCACATTTTAAAACCTTGTCTATACTGAGCTTTACATTTTGTTTGTTTGCAATCTGGTTAATTTGGGAGTGGAGAAGATGTGAGTAGTGGGATGGCCTGACTGCACCTGTATTTAGGCTTTCTTTCAGTGTTTCTAGAGTGCTGGAGGTCTGTCTTTTATTACACTTGCTTAGGCTGAACTTTAGAAACAAATGACTAGTCTGGAGAATCTAGATAATTTCATCCTATACCCCTTTCCTATTGACTTTAGTAATTTGAACATTTACATAGTTTTTAAAAAGCCAGTGATGAATGGATTAAGCAAAATCAAAGTGTACAGTGAAGGAAGGCAGCATTGAAATGCCCCATTCTTTGTACAAATAGGTGAAAATACCTCCTTTGCATAGAAGACAGCATTTCCCACTTTTGGTGTCTTTTCTGAAACTGATTGTATACTGATCCTGGCACAAAATGAAGAACTTCCTTAGGTTCAGACTAAGCTGGGCTAGTTATTTTTTAGATGTCTTATAATCTGTCAAGAAAACTCTGCTTTACCGAAGTAATACGAAGAATATATGCATGATGATATTGTAAATCATTTTGTCATTTCAGACAGCAAAGGGTTCTGAAGCAGTCAGGCAAAAGGTATATAGCAAATGTATCCATTATGTAGAATTTTTCCTCTTAACTGGAATGCATTTGTATGTTGTGGGGATGCATATAGCTGAAGTTATCAAAAGGATACACAGCATGGATGTTTTATACTGACCTGTGTCTTTTCTCTTAGGTATGTAAAAGAAGGTGATAGCGTGTCTCAGTTTGATAGCATCTGTGAAGTACAGAGCGATAAAGCATCTGTTACTATTACTAGTCGTTATGATGGCATCATTAGAAAACTCCATTACAATGTAGATGAAACTGCTTATGTTGGAAAACCATTAGTGGACATTGAAACTGATGCTTCGAAAGGTATTTTAAGCTGTTTTTTCTCTTATATATTTTATGTTTGTTCTTATAAAACCTTCAGTGACAGAGGCGTGTATGTTTTCCTCCTGAAAATCTTAAAATTGAGTTATTTTTTTTCCTTTATAGAGTCAAGAAAATTAGTAGAAAAAGCTGTGATATTTTACTAGGATTTAAAACCTCAAAAGCCAAATATGTCCTATTGAAAGTTTAGCTTAAGCAGCAGGCTTTAGCATGCTTTGTTCCCATCCACAGTAGCTCAAAGTAAATGTTAAAGTTCAGCTGTCACAGAATCGCAGGATGGTTGAGGTCGGAATTGTAACAAATGCTTTTAATGTAGTAAAGTTAATGTTTTTCTTTCATTTGTAGGTGTTTCCCCCGAAGAAGATGTTGTTGAAACACCTCCTATGTCTCATGAAGAGCACACTCACCAAGAGATAAAAGGTCACAAAACATTAGCAACCCCTGCAGTTCGTCGTCTGGCCATGGAGAACAATGTAAGTTTGCTGAATCAGGGCCTGCTGCATTTTGTATAGCAGCTTGACTGACCAGGAGAACAGTGATCTAAAAGGAAGTGCAGAGAGAAATGACTTGTTTTCAAATACTTTTAAAATGTCTAAAAACTGTAGTAAAGATGAGAGAACTGTGCTTTCTGATTATTACGGTGGATAGGAAAAGAATTAGTGGACTTGAAATGCAGCTAAGATGCTTTAGGCTGGAGATTAAGATGACCTTTTTGGAATAAAAATAATAAAGTATCAGAATAGATTTCCTGGGACAGAGGAAGGAGGAGATAAAATGGAATCTCAGCTTTAGCTACCTTGTTCTGTTTTTCACATTTGCATTGGAGCAGAGGATGTACTAGGTGACCTTTAAGTGCTATTCTAATTATTTTTCCTGTGAATCTACAAGAATTCCATTGGTTTTGAAAGCTTGTGGTGCATTTTTAGAAGAAAAAATTAAGTGACAAATTGCTTTCTTCAAATTAATATTTCATTATTGATTTTGTGAAGTAATTAAGAGGCAAGTAGTATTCATAATTCCTCTTTAAATATGCAGTTAGACACCTAGCTGGTTTTCTGGGTGATTTTAACAACATTGAGTACCTAATAAATCATAGAAAGTGAAAAACAACTGTAGGTATGTTAGACTAGTAATTAGAATAATTTTTAACCGTAGCTTACAATATAGGATATTTTTATATTGCTGTAAAATGAAAGTGTCATAGCTTGTTATGTTATTTTCAGATTAAATTGAGTGAAGTTATTGGAACAGGGAAAGATAACAGAATCCTTAAAGAAGACATACTCAACTACTTGGCCAAACAAACAGGAGCTATTTTACCTCCATCACCAAAGGCTGAAATTATCCCACCTTTGCCAAAATCAGAGACTGTGCCAGCTGCTCCAAAGGACAAGGCACGCAAAATTCCTGTTTCCAGACCTGTTGTGTTTTCAGGAAAAGATAAAACTGAACCTATCACAGGTAAATAATGAAATCTTGAGATCATGTTCCCAGTAGACTACCACTAAATGTTACTCAGTGAACAGTTGATTCCTTTTGATGGGAGTGTTTCATGTTATTGTCATGCAAGTGAGCAACAGGAAAACATGCTCTGTAAGGGGGTGTTGCATGAAATAACTATTTTATGAAATAATTGTTCATGTTTCACTCAAATGGAGTTGGGCTGCAAGTTGCACTTGCTCATTTTTAATCCATGTTTCTTCAAACGTATGCTGAAACAGGTAGGAATTCTGAAACGTGAATTTGTTGCAGTATGAATCATCATGCAATTAGTGGCAAAGTGCAGTGAATTTAAGTGTTTATCAGTGCCTAACAGTAGTGTATTTCAGCATTCACATTTGTTCTGGAGAAGAGTGCAACAAAAGATGGCAAGTTAAGAAAAGTCACATTAAAAGAGGAAGATAAAAGGTTTTTGCTTGCCTTTCAGTCAATGTTTATTTGGAGAGGCTGGAAAGAGTAGTGCAGATTACTGTGTTATGATTTCAAATAAAAACATACATAGGAGATATATGCAGTAATATAATCTGAAATATTACAATTGTGAAAATTGAATTTCATTTGCTAAATAACTGTTGATCGTAAAGTGAGTTTACACTGTCCTTTTTCTGTTGTGGTTGGGTTTTATGTTGGTTTGGTTTTTTTTTAAGTTGTGTAATTTGTTTGATGAAAACAAGTAACTGAAATTTCACCATAGCTTCCCAGAAGCTTATTTTGTTGGTTTATGAAGTTGGTGAATATTTTGCAGGTTTTCAGAAGGCAATGGTAAAGACTATGAGTGCAGCCCTGAAGATACCCCACTTTGGTTATTGTGATGAGATTGACTTGACTCAGCTTGTTCAGCTGCGAGAAGAGCTGAAACCTCTAGCACAACTTCGTGGAGTTAAGCTTTCCTTGATGCCTTTCTTCATAAAGGTGAGATGTGCGGCAGAGCACTGTACAGAGCACTTATTGCCAAAATTGTCCATTAAAATGAACCTGGTGTGAAATGTGTCCTTATTATTGTTGTTGTTATTATTGTTATTATTACTATCTTATTTCTGTTGGTAATGAACCCCTCAGGTGTGTCCCTTCTGTGGTTTAGAAGACCAGATGCTTGCATTTGTTTAGTTGCCATGGTTCTATTTCCAACTGTTGGCATGAGTGGAAGCTGATGCATTACCTAAGCTACACATTGAATGCATAGCTTAGTCTGAAACTTATGGTAATGCTTTTTCAATTAGAGTGCTAAGTAAGCACTCATTGTGCTCATTCTCTTTAGGGGACTAAGTATTACTTCCTTGAAATAATTGTCATCTAAGTGGGGAGCTGAGAATGACATTGCTGCTGCATCTCGAATCTTTTGTCTTGGGATATTTTATTTGAATTGTGGAATAGAAATAACAAATGCGGATTCAGCTTCAGTTATACTTGGGAAAGGGATTATCACTTTTTATGTCTGTCTTGATGTATATCTGTTTTTTGTAAGTTGTCCTTCTGCTATCTTCATAATGACAGAATATCAACAGAGAAGATCAGGAGTTGAAGCGAAATTTGATTGCATTGAGGAAATCCATATTGTTATTAAGCTAAATTGTCTCCCACTGTTCCTTTCTTTCCATGCAGTTTTATGGTTATAAAATACAAATATCTGTATTTTTTTTGTCTTCTTTTTTTTTTTTTTTTTTTTTTGGTCTCTTTTTTTTTCAGGCAGCCTCTCTGGGATTATTGCAGTATCCCATTCTAAATGCTTCTTTGGATGAAAGCTGTCAGAATGTCACATATAAGGTTTGTAAACTACCAATAAAAGTTGTGAGCAGAAAACCTAAACTAACAGCTACCAAGTGCTTTTCAGAATGTCTGAGCTACTTGTAAGAACCAAAATTATGGTGATGTGCTGGGTAATAGTTTGTGTGTCCAGATTCTAAGATTAGATTTGATTTATTATTGATCTTATTTCAACAGTTTATTTGATGAGTCACTTGGTTATTCAGGCTTGCCTCAAAAGCGTATATTAATATAGTGATTTCCTATTTTTCACCTGAAGATGGGCCAAGCATTCAAAATGAAAACATTTAAAATCTAATACAGTAATATTTGTAGTAATGGCACAGAGGTTCCACTGTTCCAGTGTTCAATCCTCATGTATTGAAGTAATATTTTAAACTCAATTTTGATTAAAAATGAATTAATTTTCATACAAACTGCTGGATTGATACTTCTGGGCAGCACATTTCTATTAAGTGATGTGTGTGCATTTCTTGTAATACAAACTTTTTGTGCTGGTTTATCAGTATCTCTCAGGTGAATCCTTACATATTCCTTCTAGCAAATGAAAGGCAACTCAGTTTTCTTTTTTTTAAAAATTTATTGTTCTCTTTAAAATCTACTAGTCATGTCTTGTTACTCAACTGAAATATTTTTAGTGCAAAATTGATTCCAGGATTTTTTATTTCCTGAATGTGAAATTGCCAAAATCACTTTGCAGATGTGGAAAGCTAATATTGAAAACTTTACATCACCTTCTCCCCTCAAAGTTGTGTAGAGGAATTGTTTACTACAGACGGCACTTTCTAGGTTAAAAAGTTATTTGAAGAAGACATTATTCAAGTGCTTTTTATGTCAAATACATTTTATGTTGACTGCTTACGTTAATGTATGGTTAATGGAACTTGTTGCAGGCTTCACACAACATTGGAGTTGCTATGGATACAGAGCAAGGTTTAATTGTCCCAAATGTGAAAAATGTTCAAGTCTGTAGTGTGTTTGAGATTGCTTCTGAATTAAATCGCCTACAGTCCTTGGGCTCCACAGGCCAACTGGGAACGAACGACCTCACTGGGGGAACATTCACCCTTTCAAATATTGGCACGGTAAGTACAGAAAAAGGAGAATTTATATCTGAGAACTGCTTCTGAAATGAATACCTTAGTAAAGTTTTATATGCAATGAACAGAACGTAGCAACTAATGCAAGAGGCAATCTGCTTAAGAAACAAACAAACAAACCAAAACCACAAACTAATATTCCCAGATTTTTCTTTCTAGATTGGTGGCACATATGCTAAACCAGTGATACTACCTCCTGAAGTAGCTATTGGAGCACTTGGAAAGATACAGGTATGTTAACTTCATCTTAGTGATGTGAATGCTTAACTCAGCTAACTCAGGTCATCTGTAGAGAAAATGAAATGTGGCGTCCCTTTGTTTTGTTTTTGTTATATAAACATTTCCTCTTTATGTTACAAAAAACTGCATAGCTTGTGATTGACAAGTTTTGTTACGCTTTTAGATGACTGTGCAGAGACACCAAATGTTTACACAGAGATCTCATGCCAAAGGTTCGGATTTGTTTTCTAGAATCCTGTTATATTTCACTCACATGTATGTTTAGCGTTCTGGTTATCAAGAAACAACATAAATATGTTTTTACAACTTTTGCAATGTGTTGATAGCATTTTTGTTATCATCAAGGAGAAAACTTGAGACTAAAAACCTATTCTGATAATGAAGTTTAATTTCATGAGCCAAGTAGCTTAATCCATACAGAACTCTGTATGGTGAAGGCAGTTTAATATTTTCTGAATTTCAGGCTTTAGTTCTTCAACATATGCATTTGAGATCAATGTTGGAAATGAAATTTATATTAATTAATAAACTTTTTCTGTGTTATTCCTGTGAGCCTTTCGTTTAGGGAATGTTTTAAGGAAGCTCTCACTTTGAGCACTGACAGTGCAATAAACTATTCAGGAAGAAACTTTTGAGTCAAGAAGAATTTTCACTACTTAAGCATTTCCATGATGGTGCAAACAAGATATGATTGGTTATGATGTAGGTTTGCAACATATTCTAATCCACAGCACAAACAATAATGGGAAGGTCTTTGTTTTTGGAATGGCACTACTGCTGTCTGTCTAGTTCGGCAAAATGTTTAAATCTAGATTAACAAATTAACAATAATAAAACACAGATTTGTTAATGAAAGTATTTAATATTTAATTTTTTCCCCCTTTCTCTGATTTTTAGCTTCTTCCTCGGTTTAATGGAAAAGGTGAAGTATTTAAAGCACAGATAATGAATGTGAGTTGGTCAGCCGATCACCGCATCATTGATGGAGCTACAATGGCCCGTTTTTCTAACTTGTGGAAATCTTATTTGGAGAACCCTGCTTCAATGCTGCTAGACCTTAAATAAAGAAACCATGGCCAGAATATGCCTTTAAATTTTGTGAATTAGACTGAATAACTATAAAAGCTGGCTCTGCTAGCACGTGCCCTTTGCTACTCACATAATATAATAATTTTATGTGGTTAAAAGTTCTCAACAGCTGATATCAGTCTATCAGTTAGTTGTTACTTCTTTTAATTAGTAGCGCTGCAATTTCTTCTACAGCAGACTGTCCATAAATCATGGTGCGACTTCCGAATATGGTGATGGAATGTCTTTATTTTGCCTTTTGTAATATATCCAGTTGTGAGGCTGGTATGACTCAATGACACTGACCTACATCTGCAGTATGTATAATCTGACTAACCTGTTTTGAAGGGAAATACTCATAGTTCTTTCTTGTTGGACATGTAAATTTATTTTAACAAATAATATACAAATTCACAAAAAAAATTATGCAAACAGCATGTACAAATAAAATGCCTTTTATGCTTCTGCTGTAAGATGTCCAGAGAGATTTTTGTTGTTTAACTGAGTAAACCTTTCAAGTCTTTTGCTAGTTCATTTTTTCCTGCCAATTACTTGCCCAAGTACTCTTTATCAAATTATAAATGAAGAGGCCATATTTATTCCAGTGCTTACTGATAACATTTATTGATTACTAGCAGGGCCTTAATACCCTCTAGAACAGGGAATGTAGGAGTAGTTACATTTATACAATCCCAAAATTACATTTGGCCCTTGGAAGGCAACCATGAGGCTGGTGTGGCCCCCGGTGAAAATTAGTTTGACACTCCTCCTCTAGAATATCCTGGGTTTTTTATAGGCTGGAAGTAGTTTAAGTCCTTAAATGCTTTCCAGTTATATCTTTTTCTTATAGGAGGCATCTGATTGTTAAAAAAAAGGAGGATCTCGTTATTCTGTCATTAGGTAAGACTGACAGTAAGCAGAATGTTTTGTAAAACCTTGCATCACCTTGTATTATTGATGTTCAGATACTAGAATTTGACAGATTAATCAGATACAACAAAGAATTAATGTTAAAAAATACTACGTGAGATAAGGACTTTTTAAACTCAGATACGAGGCCCATAATGAATAGGTTCAAGTTAATGCCTTCAGTTGTGTGGCTTTAAGGTAAACTACACAGATAATGAGGGTTGCATTGGTTATTTAACAGGAGATATGAAGAAAACTGGTGGATATAAATACCTTCTAGAAACGTAAGTTGCGAACAGACGCAGGAGGAGACAGTTACATGGCCTTAAATATTAATTTGTGAGGCACAAAATGGACATTTTCTCCTTTCTTCAGATGTATCAAAAGCTGCCACTACAGGAGCATTCTTCAAAATTGTAAACCAAAGTTGTCCATTGCATTTAGCTGTGAAGATGCAAGGCACAAACTCCAGAGGCAGAATCTCTGCTGTCCTTGATGCTGAGACTGAGCAAGAGGAAAGCTGGTCATGTAGGGGAG
Source organism: Nesoenas mayeri (assembly GCF_963082525.1). Classification (NCBI taxonomy): domain Eukaryota; kingdom Metazoa; phylum Chordata; class Aves; order Columbiformes; family Columbidae; genus Nesoenas; species Nesoenas mayeri. The sequence continues at coordinate 14,021,815 of NC_137554.1, read as the reverse complement.
GGAGCACAGGAGCACACATGTAAGATGCTATTTATATTTGTATTGTGGTATAAAGGTCTTTTATACATAGGTCATTTCTTGCAAAGTTTGACATATTATGCTTATCACCTATTTCTTTTCGATCAGATTTATTTATTCCCAATAAAAAAAAAATAAAGACACAAAAAAATTGTCGTAATATTGGGTTATTTTGTGAATTATATGCAGGGGATCCTGTACAGGTGATTCAAACTTCTATTTCTTCTTATCTTAAAGAACCTACTGCACTCTAGCAAAAGAACAGTCTAATGGCTACTTTCCTTCAAGTATAGTTGTGGTTAGGGCTTAGTTTGAGCAGTTTATTTTTTAATGTTATAACCATGGAGAAAATAAATGGAGGAAATATAAGTGTGTGACAGAGAGCAGTAAAGTGCTTTTGAAATATTTGAGACAGAATAATTTTGTTCACACAAGGAGCCTAAAATTTGTCTCTCAAAACTCCAGTAAAAGGATTTTTTTTTCTAGTTCTAATTGTCTGTCTCTTTTAAGGAGGAGGAGATTAGGTAGGTAGTGTTTAAGTTACGACTTTTTTAGATCAAGAAAAAACATTGATTAAAAAGCACTGTGGGGACTGAATTTATACCAAAAATGAAAGAAGAAATACCTATACCAAATAACTTGTTGGATCATTTTTACTTTTGCATAACTTTTTTTAAAAAAAACCCAAACCACAAAGTTTAGAAGACTGAAAGTTAAAGTGGTTAGTGTCTTAAATGGGTGTTGGTGTTCAGGTATTTAGTTGGTCATGGACTGGAGAGGGGTTTTTTGGTTACAAAGTTCTGTGTGGTAATGCTAGAATCTAAGGCTAATAATGAGGAAAAATATTTCTACTGAAAGAGGATTGTATGCAAAAAAAATTATATTTTTAAAATTTCATCTTCACATCTTATACTGCAGTGCAAGAATTGGTTAGAATTATCCAGGTTTATGGTTTCTGCTTCAAATAGTGACTGTGATTATTGCTGTCCCTTTCCATTTGGTTAAAAAAAGATTCTGACAGAATTGTTCTTTTCTATTCTGTAAGGGCTCTTTGAAGAAATAAAATGTTAAAATGTTTTGTGATTGGGAGCATGAAAAGGAGTGAGTAATAAGCCCTCTGCACATCCCAACGAAGATTACTTTTCTGCCTGTACTTCGATAATTTGCACTAAAATTCTTCAACAAGAGAATTCTTCAGCATGGACAAAAGCAATGAGTAAAATACTTAGTGATAGAATGCTTTTTCTAGTGTAATTAGTAAATGTTGCTTTATCATAGCACTTGGAAGCTCAGTTGCCTTGAAGAGAAACATTACTAGAGTAAAGAAAACAACTGTCCTTTTGAATTCAAAGCTAGCTTATTTTTCATTGTGGACCTTAACAAGTACTCCTTTGTTCTTTTTGTTCCCCATTTGTAACTTCAGTTAATGGGAGTCATGTTGAGTGGTACATGTTTGGGGGGTTTGCAGAAGTGCCTCATGTGATACCTTCTATTCTCAGCATAGGTTAAAATTAGAACTAGACTGACATTGCATTGCAGTCTGAGTGAGAGTTCTACATGGTTTTGACAGTACAGGCAACATTCAGAATCTGTCTCTGCTCTTGGCCAGAAGGCAATGAGTCACCAAAAATCCTAGAAAACACCAGATAATTGAGGTAAGTTGTTGTTAAAGTCTTTCAGATGCTTGGAGGTGAATTTGTTAGGAGATCTGATTACTTGGGAGTAAGTTTGCAGTTGTTTTACAGCCACGCTTGGGAATTCACTGCTGAATTTTTGGCTGTGATGGCATGATTATTATGGGTTTCATTTTCCTGAAAAATAATGAGAACTAAGAACAAGAAGCTTTTGATGGAAGTCCAGCTATTATATAATTACATGTCCTTGAAAACAGTCATATACTTAGGCTCTCTTTCATATTTCATGGTTTTAAAGCAATGTTAATTGAATAATATGCTTTCCACAGCAGAAGATAGTTGCCCAGTGTAAGCTTTCCCAAAAAAAGTGTTGTTTTGACTGTATATTCTGATACTGGTTTTAGCAGTACAAGTTTTAACAAATATCTCTAGAGATTTGCACCATAATGTCTCTTTACTGTGTGATTTATGTAAAAAGGCTTACAGTTCAAAAAATGTCGCTAAACAACAAGAAACCATAGATCAGGTGAATCACCTAATCCGGGCCTAATCTCAGTAGAAACTTATTCCTGAAAAATAAGGCAATTTAAATTGTAACCAGTAATCAGAGCAAAAAGCTTCATACAATGTCTTAGTCATTATTGCTGCATACTGGGATGAGGAATGGCAAGGTGAAGGAGAAGCTAATCCTTCAAACCAGTAAATGTGATCACATTTATGTGGGGAATGGAAAGGGGATACAATCCCTCTTTAGGAATACAAATGCCAGACTTCATTGTGACACACTGTGGTTGCCATTTGTGTCACCTGTCAAATCCTGCCATTTTTCCTTAACGAACAGAGAACAGTTAAAAATCCTTAGCATTAACATATTGGACCAGATTCTTCTTTGTTCAAGCATTATAATTTGATTTTATGATATCTTTACAACAGGAAGCAATCCTGATAATTTACATTTCTTATTATTTGCTTGCTTATATGTTTTTAATTAAGTGATTTCAGTATAATCAGGATTTACAAATAACTATGTTAGCAAAGATATGGTAAACTTAAAATAGAATGATGGATAGTTTGAATACAAAAATGTTCACTAAGCAATTGTGGCTTATCCATGCCACACAAAACGGTAATGGAATAAATTCCATAGACAAGATTGCTCTAGAAGAGAGACCTGCAGCAATTATTGTAGTGAAATATTTGTATGAAAAGACCTGAAATTCCGTTTTGTTGTTATCTACCTGCTTGTTTGGCTGAAAGTTATCCTCACTTTTTTAGTTTGAATGGGTATGTAAGACATTTTTCTTAATTGTCTCTGTGAGTATTAGTAAGGGGTTAGAAAGGGAACGTTCAGATCATCAGTGCTCAGAGTACACACGCTGCTGTTGGCGTGAAATTTAGCCCTCCAAGCTTATCTGAATATCAATGTCTTGGCTCCAGTTTATTTCCAAAAAATCTCTTCCCCAAGTGACTACAACAATGGCAATACAAATGTTTTTTAAAGGGATGCACTGATTAGGATGACTGAGTATCCTTTGCTGCTCTTCAGGAAAATATGTATTAATTATGTCACTAAGGAGTAGCTGACTTCAGAATTTTAGGCTGAATTTTCTTTTAAATGTGGATCCTGACACTCAGCAGGGCTATAAGAAGATTCAGAGAGTTGTGAAGACTGTTAAAAGTCTTTTCTTAAAGGTAATGCATTGTGAACTATAAAATATATTACAATGAATTAAACTATGAAGAAAATTACTGCAAATAAAGTATACTAATTTATTTCCAGCAGCCGTTCTGTTTCTCTAAGTGCAAAAGTCCTTTAGGATGCAGCTACCAGGATTTAACTGCCTTAAATTGCAGGTAATGGCTTAATTTCTTCCTGGGAAGGGAATGAATACTCATATCTGCATTGAACAATTATGGTCAGTTCTCAGCCTACCACTGGAAGGAACTGAGAGCAGCAGTTGTTTGCTGACTAAGAATGCAGAGAGGTTGCAAGAGTACCATTTCTTGTTATAAGAAAATGTAGCTACATGCAATTATCTATTTTTATAAAGAGAAAGCAGTTGGTAAAATTCTGTCAGTTCTATACATTAACTAAATTTGAGAATATAGTCAAGTGGGTATTGCAGCATTTTAGTTTTCACATCACTGTCCCCATTTGGTAGGTGAAACATGCACTGATGCATTGAGCTTGGAATTTAGAGTCAGGTTCTTGTGACTGAACCTGAACATATGAGGATCATGACTGACACTGCAGTTTGTGTTGGAACATTCACTGCTGTGAAGACCCTTTGGGAAGTGAGAATACACAAGATAAATGAAGAATTGCAGAAAGAAAAGGAATGCAGACAGAGGTCTGCAGGAAGGTAGGTAAATGCAGATCTTTAAGTATGTGAAATGCTAGACCATAGTTACATTTCAGAAGACTATAATTGATTTTTGAAACTCATCCAGAGTCTAATTCTTTAGTTGTTACTCCAGCAGAATTCCCACTGGTTAGAATCTAGCAATATGGTCAGGTCAAACCAATAATTGTGTTTTGTGATAAAAATATTAGCATATATACTAAATGCCCTAAATTCAGATATTCAAATCCTCTCCTGTGTGGATATTCTAACCAGTGGAGATTTAATTAGTTACACTTTCTTCTCAATGCATGCATTAACAGGGTCACTCGGTCTTCTGTATGGCCAGTATTTCATGAAATGTGAAGGAATTTAGCATTCTGGTTTTGGAATTCTTCCTAATTTATCAGATGTTTTGAAATGGAATACCAAATTCAAACATTACTAATGGAAAATACAAGCAGAAAGAAAGATAATTAGCCTAATTTTCATAATTCTTTTTTAAGTTCCCTTTGGAAATGAAGAATCTCTACCTGCTTGACCTTGTTTGATTGTGCTTATGTTTGCTGCAACTGAAGGCTTTATTTTTAGGAGACTGCTTCAAAATTAATGGCTTTGGAACTTAAGTCCACATGACTTCATATCCTGTTGCCCTGCTGCAAATGAATGAAGTTATATCTTCCTTCTGATTGTCAATTTGAAGGACTGTAAAATAGAACTATAAATTACCTCAGACAGACATTATATTATCTTCTGGTCTTCCCTCAAATTGATAATATATTTAGTATCCATATATATATGTGTTGTCTGACATCCAAACAGGCCAATCCAGAAAACAGAACAGATAACAATTATTGCCTGTATTCGTTGTTGCACCACTGACAGATCTTTCCCTTGTAGGCTACTACTTGTCTGGGAGGAGAGAGCTGCTTTAGCAAAGTTGAAAGAAAAAGTTATTAATGAAGATGGAAGAGCGATTTTAAGGATAGAGGAAGAAGAATGGAAGGTAGTGTTGATAGGAATGAACGTTGTGTGGGTGGAATGACGGATGCATTTCTTACTGTTGTTTATTTTCTAAGTATGAAAATGAGCCATAATTCTTATTTCTAACCCACGGGGGGAAGCAGCTAACTGTAGGATCAGCAACAGAGTGGCAGCTCACAGTCTGTTTGGAGCCACACAAGTGCAGATGCCAGTTCCCATGAAGTGAAGAGAATTAGACTGTGTTGAGGCGAGGGAGAGAATGATGGCCACACCAGCAGTGCTCTGATGGGCCGTAGGCCAGGGCTGCTTCAGAACTTGTAGTGTACAGGCACTGCAGTTTTTCTGTCCCTCAGCTCTTCTGCTCTCTGCTGCTCACTGTTTTTCTTAACAGAATAGGAAATACAATTTAGATTACCATTAAAATGCAAAAAGCCATGTAGAGCAGTTTCATCTTCGGTTATATTGGCTTTGTTTAAAAAAAAAAAGAAAAAGAAACAAAAGCAAGCCTGAGGCTTTTCAAGCAATGACGACAGGGCAGATATCTAAATCCTGGCAGCAAAAAGTGGGCAGGTTAAATCTGTGGTCAGAATGACTCATATGGATGGTGTTCATTTGGGGATGTTACAGTATAGCTTGAGAAGGATAGATTTTTAAATTTAATTTTATTTTAAGATGACTGTTACTGTTTCAAATAAAACTTCTACCTTAGCCTGTATTCTTGTTGTATACTAAACTGAATTTCTTCTGGTTCATATTTTTATTTTTAGACACTACCTTCATGCTTATTGAAACTCATCCACCTCCAGGAATGGCAGCTTCATAGAACTAGTTTGCAGAAAATTCCTCAGTTCATTGGAAGATTTCAAAATCTTGTTGTTCTGGATCTATCCCGGAACTCAATTGAAAGAGTACCTAAAGAAATAGGTGAGCCGTGCTTTCTTTTATTTTAAGCTGCTTTTCTTTAAAAATTAATCTTACACAAACATGCCATCTTTGTGCACTTTGCCTGTCTAATAATTCTATTGACTGGCAGCGAGACAGATCTTAAAACCATGGATTTTCTATAAATTAAAACAAATGGCTGGATGGAGGAGACAGATTTTTATGAAACCTCCACATAAGAAAAAAGCCAGTAAGCACAGCAGATAAAAGGTATCAGAATGCAGATAGAAAAGTGATATTGAAAGCCAGGTTTTGTGTTCTGAGTCCCCAGCATGGGTAACCTATATTCATAAGGTTTTTTTGTGTTTTAGGGGCATTGTTTTGTAGCACTCAACTAGAGTGTAGTTCTGTACTAAAGAGTCCTGAAATCCTACTATTTGAATTTCAGTGTTTGTGGTTTTTTGTTTGTTTGTTTGTTTTTTTTAAGTGAGAACATAGAGCACTTGCATAACAATATAAGCATAACACAAACCAAATAATACTGTATTTCAAATAGAATGAATGTGAACATTTATCATTTCTCCTTTGTGCTCTCTGCAGGCCAGCTGACCAGCCTCCAAGAGCTGCTTCTCAGTTACAACAGAATAAAGTCTGTTCCTGAGGAAATAAGGAACTGTGTCAGTCTGGAAAGACTGGAACTGGCTGTCAACAGGAATATCTCTGATCTTCCTCTTCAGGTTTTGACAGACTGTGTTGTTTTGTTTAGATTTGTTTGATGTATATATTTAATCTATCCAAAACCAATTATCATGAAACATTGCATGCCAAGTTTTCAGATTTGCCTTGATATTCCGATTTCATAACTACTCCCCAGAAACACAGATGTGAACAACATCTGTATGGCTAGTCAAACTGAAGCTACATAAGAAGGACATACATACATATGTAGTAGTTGAAGGAGCCAATCTTTATTTTGTCCTGATAAATTACTTGTTAGTCCATGTAGGACAATGATACACTTGATAATTTGTTCAGGCTGAAGGTCTTCACTGATTTACCCCACCGAGGACCTGACACCTTAGCACAGCGAAGTTCCCTTTTACAGTTGAGTATACAAACTCACACCACATGCCAAGACACAAGTGTAAGCATCCTTACCAGAGCTGCTAGCTATGAATAGGGGTTGTGTGATTTAAACAACTGCCTATGCACAAATAGTTGAACAAATGTTGTTGTGAGATGATGAAAGCACCTAAGAGAATAAAAACAATTGCTCACCTACTATTGAGCTCTAATTGGACTGATATAACTGTAAAGAGACCTGCATCTCTTAAGTATTAGTCTCTTAGACAGAGATGACAAGTATGTAACTATATTTACTTGTTTTAATTTATTTAAAAAAAACAGTAGTGGCAACAGTTGACAGCAGTCAGTGCCTTGCACAATTGAACAAGTCCAAACAGTAATGCCTAACAACAAACCTTCAAATGAAAACATGCACTGTTAATCAGAATCCAGAATTTACAAAATCTATGTGGATACAGGTTATGTGGTGTAATGTTATAGCTTTTAAATTAACAGCTCATAGCAAATACATAGTTCTGTGCTACTGAGACTATGATGATGGGAACACTGTGAAGCTTTGGTTATGTGTACTTGAGTGGCATTCAGTGTTTAGGCAGTTGGACCAGATTTGCAAAAAAACACCTTTGCATCACTTGAATATTGTTGAAGGGATGATTCACCAAAGCACCTAGCTGTTGCCATACTGAATGATGCCATGTTTAATTTTTAGAGTGTCTTGCCATAGTAGTAGACTTCACAACATAGAAAGTCTCTCGGTTCACTCTAAAATACAGTCCATGCAATTTGATCCATAAATATTGAAATATTTGACTAATGAAAAATGGCATATTGCATGGAGAAACACCACTGAGTGTGAAAGACTAAGGACAGTGAAGTCTTTAAGTTTCATTTTTTTCTCAAGGCTTGGGGTATATCTGTGTTGCAGTCACCCAGTTAAGGCATTCACTGCCTAGTGGGAAATAAAGTTCTGCTGCCTCACACCCACCAACCTTCAGGTGAGAACAGTAACTGTTAGGTAATACCAGCTAAGGTAACTCCAAAGCCATTTTGTGTTTACTAACTCCAAAATGTGTTGTAATGTGTTTCAATTGTTTCCTTCTTTTCAGTTAACATTATTACAACACTGCTGTCGTGGACAGCTGTACAAACTTGTATTAAATCTCCCTTTCTTTTCAGCTCAGTGATTTAAAGAAGCTTTCACACATAGATTTGTGCATGAATCAGTTTACTACCATCCCTTCGGCTCTTCTCAACATGCCAAATCTAGAATGGTTAGATATGGGGGGAAATAAACTCCAGGAGCTTCCTGATGCAATTGACAGGTACAGAAAGCTCAAAGCTCCCATCTTAGTCTCAGTTCCATTGCATTGAAATTCTAATTATTAAATCCTACTTAAAAAGATTTTTTTAATGTTAAACTCATTGCAAACTTAAGATTTATCAGCCCTAATGTAATTTTTTTGATGAGTTTGAATAATCAATTCAACAAACAATAGATTCATCATAAAGTTAAATATTTCTTGCCAATGACATTTTTGACTACAGGTTAGGTGATATCTTGGATATGGGATTTTCTTTGACAATGATTGTATTCTTTATGTGAGTCCTTTATGTGGCTGTAAAAAATGAATCCATTACTTTACATTAATGATTGATAAGATTAATTTTCTGAATCTTAATTGATTGCACAAATACCTATTTTACAGAATGGAAAATCTCCACACTTTGTGGCTCCAAAGGAATGAGATAAAGTCTTTGCCAGAAACCATTGGTAATATGAAAAATCTTAGTACTCTTGTTCTTAGCAACAACAAACTTAAGGATATTCCAGCTTGTATGAAGGACATGACAAATCTGAGGTAAGAAAAAACAACAAATATAAATTAAAAAGCTAGAAGTTCTAAAGCTTCCCTTGAGTTTGTATGTCATAGAATGATACTAAGGAAATGGAAAAGGCATGTCCGCAGTTAAACAGATGAACACAATACCATATAAATCAGCATAATTACAGATTCACAACAGTTGGGGATGTGGTCAAGAAAACTTTGTGTAGCACAACTTACTTAAAGAAGTAAGCTATGGTAGTTACAGTCCCAAATGAAAAAGGAGACTGTAATACATTTTCTCACTTCTGAAAGGTCCAGATGCCCACTTCTAACTGGCCTTTTATCTCAGTCTCTAAAGCCAAGAGCTAGGAGGATAAATGTGTGACAAGCGTAAAAATGACAAAAAAGTAGAACTTTGGCACTGAGAGGTCACACATTCAGAATTAAACAAAAAGGACTAGGTATAAGGATATGAATGAAGCTCTCCTGTACTTGATTTGAAAAATAAAAAATAATTAATGTAAAATTTTAATTAGTAACATTGGAAATATTACTTTATTTATTGCGACAGAAACATTCCTGTTGTTCGCATTTTTATTTGAATTATTGGATGCTGGGCACTCTAGAGAAAGAAGTAAATCACATCTAACCCAGTAAGACAGTTGCTGTTTTCAGATGTTTTGGAAGAAGCCATAAGCCTTCTTTAAATATATAGAAGCCATAAGCCCAGGGATGGACCAAGGACAGAGGGACAGGGCTGACTATGGCCTTGCAGAGTTGGGAGGATGCTTGTTCTCTTCCACTTACCTGTTTGTGGAAGTTCAATAAGGCTGATAATGGGGTGAAAACCTGAAGACAAAATGACAAGAACTGCGATGTTTTCTCCCACCACAATCAGCTATTGTTACTATAAAGCATCAACTTCTCTTAGTTTACTTAAGACTACTAATATAGTGGTTTAGTATACGAAAAGACTTATTTTGTTTTGTTCCAAATACTGTTTGAGGAATCTTAATTTAGTTTCAAGATACTTGTTCTCTCTGGACAAAACCTACTGCAAGAGTAACCTTTTCTGGTGAACTGTCAGATTTGTCAACTTCAGAGACAATCCACTGGAGTTAGAGATAACACTCCCTCCATGTGAGAATGAAGAAGAGGAGGAGCAACAGGAAATGTTTGGCATTGAATTCATGCACATGTATATCCAGGAGTCACTCAAGAAAACAGGTATGGCTTTTTTATTAATTCTAATTCCGCTGGAATACAGTAAGGAAGGGAAGGATACTCTGGATATAAGAAAGCTAGGATATGTATACAAATGAAACAGGAATAATCTTCTTAATGAGTAACGTTTTCCCAAATGCTGTGAATGGGTTTTTACTGAGGGCAGGGGCACTTGTAACATATCAGGAGTTGGCACAATAGGTCTCTATTTGAACAGCATATATTCTAGTAGGAACATACTGGAATCATGGAACATTAGAATAAATGTGCCTGAGTTACCTACAGTCTGGATAACTGGAAGTTGACAGCTGTCTTCTTGTATTTACAATTTAATCAGTTTACATAGTGTGGTTCTTCCAGCACTGTTTGTCTCTCAAAGCTCAACTTTCCCTGTTTTTGTATGTTGTCCAGCTGGGGACTACCAAAGAGGGATGTAAGGTAGAGATGCTAAAGTTCCCAACATACATTTTTTAGCAATGAAATGTCAATACCTGATATACAAATGTTTCTCACAACTTGCTTTCCCTGACAAAAAAATCCAGAAACCTAAACAAAACATGACACAATTTCATCCCATTTCTAAATCACCATGACAAAAAAATGCTGTTAGTAGTCTCAAAGGTAACTACTTAAAGGTTGCAGTCAGAGACCAAAATAAGCACTTTTGAACAGATGTGCAGGTGGCAGCTGTTACTTGCAGAGAGAACTTTATGCACTGCAGGTATAAAATATTCTCTTTGATCTTCATTCTATATAAGGTGAAGGCTTAAAAAATGAATGACTGAAATGTTCTTGGTTTAGAATGCTAACCCAGCTTTTTTCTTACCAATATTTCATGAATGGTCAAATTAGCAAAAATATATTAAGATGACAGTTCTTCTTTAAAAGATTCCCCTAGCAGCATGGGCTGGTGGAAGTACCTAGGCCTACTTAAATAATTTAAGACCAAATACAAAGCTACCCTGAACTTCAAAGTGAAACAAACTATTAATATTTTAATTTCTCTTATTTTAACCTCTTGTCTTTCAGGAAATCTGACAAGTTGTACCTCTTGTCCTTCTCCTGCCATAGATGCTAGCAAATAAAGAATGTGACTGTGGATGGAAGAAAATATGAAATATACTTCTTCCTAACAAAGAGCCATGCAACAGGTTTCAAATATTCTTACAGATTTTATTTTTCCACTGATGAGAACTTGTTTGCATATTTGTAATTCCCAGTGAAAATGGGAAATATAAGATCTTTTCCTGGGTACAGGAAAGACTAAAACAGTTTTTTTTTTTGTAAGCAATGAATTCACTTTTAAAAAAAATCCAGATATGTTTTATAGTTTTTTTTCCTATCAATTCCAAACCTATCTCCTGTCATGTAGTTGGCTCTGGTATCAAAGATGGCTTTGGGACAGCTGTCAACAGGACATTCTCCAAGGACACAGCAGACTCTGTATAATACTGTAGTGCAGCCTTGTATCCTCGTTGTTGTAAATATTCAATCCGTCCATGATCAATCAGCCGTTTGCAGAGGCAACCTATCTCCTTTCGTTCTTCAACCGTAAGTATCCTAGTTTCATAAAGAAGAAAAGAACAAACGTGTCAGAAGCACAGTTTTGTTTAATTAACGTTAGCAGTTAAGCTTAGAAAAACTACTGAAATCACTGTCAGTGATTTTGAAATGTATGTCCATGAAAATTATATTTTTAAAGTAGAGTATTTATAAAAATTTAGTAATTAAAATACTCAGTCAGTCACTTTGAGGACCCAAAACAACTTCATATACCACTATACATAATTTTGCTTTTCTGTAGGAGTCCATTTGCTGGGAAAAAAGTTACATACCTCTGTAAAGTATCAGAAACATTCTCTGTATTGCTCAAAGTTTGCTCATGTTCTTCTGTGTCATTAGTGGGATCTTCAGTTTCTTCACTTGTAGAGGCTTTTGTTGAGGTTTCTCGCATGCCACAAGTGGCCCAGCTACTCATTCTCTGAAAATAATTAAATTCTACTGGTCCAAGTCCTACTGATTTAAAAAACTCTCTGCCTACATAATGCGTCCAGTCACACTTGTGATGGCAGCACAGTGCAATAACAATTCCAGCTACAGGCGTACAGTTGTCTTTGTTGCTTTCATTATCAGCAGAATTGTTAGAAGCCACCTCTGTCTTGTCAGTCCTAGAGCGTTTTGGTGCAGGCTCTTCATTTTCTCTATCACAGCAAGCTGTATAACTTTCAACCAAGCATGTCAAAGCAAGATCTGGGAAAAAAAGAGATATACGCCCCCCCCCAAAAAAAAATAGTGATGAACACCATGCAATTATTTATACAGGCTCTATCATGGTTGCGAAATGTACTTCCCACAAAGAAGAATAAAAGTGTACATCACAAACTAAGCCAAGAGCAATTTTAAGGATAACTAAAAATTGCAAGCACGCTTGGACAACGTGAAAACCCTAAATGCTAAATGAATATTATGAGATCTCTGGAGCTACTAAAGGCTGATCCTCTTGAATATTTGTTCTACACAAGTGAATTTGAAATACCTTGGTTAGCAAATGGGCATATTGAAGGAGGAGCTCCTCCCTGTAAAACATGCAAGTATTTGCTCCAAAAGTTTGATATCTAGGACACAATCTATTTAATATGTACATGTACTTCTCAAATCTGAACTGTGTCATCTTTGTAACAGTACCTATATAGGTGTCATATCTGAAGTGTCTTTATCTACTTAGTAGACATATAACATTAAAAGTGTATTAGTTAAAAATTATCAGGATAAAAACACATTCTTCTCACTTGTTTGCTTGGGGCACAATATTCAGACAACCAATACAAATTTAGAAAGAAAAGTATTTCAGAGTAGCGATGATGTTGCCAAAAAAAAAAAAGATACTTTCAACAGTTTACACATACATGACCCATGTCGCCATACACTATTCTTTGCCCTACTCCACAGAAAACAAGAAAGGTTTTACTTTTGTCTGAAGTAGCCCTGCATCTATTATCCATTTACTATTCTACTGAAGTCAACAGATATTTAGAATATCACTGCTACATTCACCAAAGGGTGAGAGGGCAAGAAAATCCTAAAAGAGATCCGTCCATTCGGATTGTAAGATTTAGTATCCCAACTTTCTGCAGTCAACACATTCTTCTCTCAAGTAGTAAGTGATAGGACAAAACGGCCTCAAGTTGCACCAGGGGAGGTTCAGATTTGATATTAGGAAAAAATTCTTCATGGAAAGGGTTGTCAGGCATTGGAACAGGCTGCACAGGGAAGTGGTGGAGTCACTATCCCTGGAGGTGTTTAAAAGGCATTTAGATGAGGTTCTTAGGGACATGGTTTAGTGCTAGGGCTAGGTTATGGTTGAACTTGATCTTGAGGGTATCTTCCAACCAGAATGATTCTATATATAATTCATACCTGTTGCAGCACCACACAAATGCTTCCCAATTCCTACCACTGGTAGTTTTTTCTTCTCCAAAATAGGTACCTTATCTGGAGGGAAAGGGGGGGAAATTAAAAAAAAAATAAAAAAATATATATATATAAATAAACACCCACAATCCACAACACCCCCAGAACCTCTATTATTATAATTGCGGCAATATGTTTTCTGGATAATACAATTTCAGCACACTTTAAAAAAAGAAATGAATGCTTACCACTACTAAAAATACAGCAGTCTGTAAATACAGTTGTAAGCTATTAAAAGGTAAAGTCTCTTTTTCTAAAACCAATTCAGAGAATTGGATGCTCTAGCTGAGAAGCATATTCTTCTTTTGCTTAAACAACTCAATCTTGTCCAAAGGCAAAGAATGTATTTTAATGGTATTATGAAGCAACAACATTACTATATATCAGTAAAATGATTACAAGGAACACTGGATTGGTTTTCCTTAGCAGAATTATCTGTGGCCCAGAGATCAGTTCCAGCTAAATAGCAATATAAATACTTCTCCTTTTTATTAAAATAAAGTATTAGAAATAAAGGATTTTGCATTTATGCTAAGATAGTTACATTTAGCTGTTTAACCATTTCAGCCATTCTAAACTGCCTATGAAATGTAAATACGACTTTAAGGCCTCTCTTGATGACAGGTGTCCCCACAAATTCTACAGTGTTGACATGCATAGCACATCAGTGATGTGCATGACTTGCTTAATTCCACGCATCTAAAACAAACAATACAAAGGTCCTTAATCCTGCAAGTTCTAGAAAATCTTCCCAATGTTTTTGTTTTGGTATTTCTCACCTATAATGATGTCTTATAGGTGTATAAAAAGCAGAACATTTTAAATCCTCATTTAATATAGATATATGTTTATACAAACAGCATTAATGTGTCCAAGCAACCCTTGATAATAATGTTCAGAACCAGGTATATTTAAGCATGCTACCTACAAATTGATATGAACTCCAGTATTCAAAAATCTAAAATTAAGCCTCTATTTCAGAATTACACAAGCCAAGAAGGAACTTACTTAAACATAAGTGTTGAATATCAACTTGAAGCCTTTCAAATACAGAATCTCTCCTTTTATGTTTTCCATCCACCTGTGTAAACAGAACAAGGTCATTAAGTAGGGCTGGCCACTAATAATTATAATCTTGCTCCAGGTATTAATGCCAGACTTTTTTCCTGTCAAGTCAACATCTGCACATTTCCAACATTAGACGCTAGGATTCTTTTCTTATAGATTTGCTATCAAAGTATTGAATGTAGGCAATCACACTTTGAGCGTTTCAAAAGACTTTATGTTATTTTTGAAAATAAAAAGCAAATGCTAACAGCTTCAATGACAACAGTTTAAAAACACTAATTAGACAATACCTTCTCTTACCTTGAATCTTGTAGTTGCTCTTTCCACGAGCAAAAACTGAACATTTTCAACATTCTGTAAAGCAACATCAACCCAATGAGACAGCTTTCCTCGCCCGGCTCCAAACTCAACAAAACATCTTCCTGGGCCAAGTAAATGTAATTTTTCCATGTTACCTAGAATAGAAGCCTACAAACATCAGAAGATTATTTGCAAACCAAGCAAATATATACACTGTGTATCATACTGCCTGATAGAAAAATGATTACTTCACCCAACTGCAGAAGACTTTTTCAAGTCTTCCCTTCCATGTGGGATTTAGGAAAAGATCTTGTGTGTACAGAGGAAAAGGATTATAAATTCTGCCTAATCAGCATTACCATGCCCTTCTTCGCTGCTCACAGAACTCCAGCCAGAAGTTTTTTGAATGGACTTTTGGGATCAGGTACAGATGATAATAGTGTTCTCTGCTGATTCTCAAAGTAGCCATCCAAAATATGGGGACTCTACTGGACTTTCTGTGAAGTATCAGTGCCTGCAGAGCCCTCTCCGCTGCATTTACACATTTTATAAGACAAAGGAAAGCAGAGCATGGGAAGAAAGTACAGAAAACAAACATTTCTCACTTTCATTTTTCTTAAAGCTTTTTTTCTTTTAAAACTTTCTATTTTAATACAGTATAAAGCCCATCTCTCTTAAAATTCCTTCTGTTCAATATACATTAAAAAAGGCAGAAGGTAAACTCAGGCTCTCTAATTCTTTTTATGCATCTGTTACACAACCAAGCAATCTAGGACCAACTCTTACAGAAAAAGTAAAAAGTTCCTTTCACTTCTTAGGTAATACATTTTACCTTTTGTAGCTAATATTTATTATGAATTAATATAAAATAAGTAAAAATTCAGAAGAACAGCACACAACTTGTAACTTATTTCAGTATCCTTAATAAACTTTTGTTACTAAGACTTAACAAAGCAGCCACTCAAAAGTTATATATGTGCTGTTATTTGAAGGGCATAGTTATAAAGCATATCAGATTTGGCCTGTACGAAGTGACCAGCATTACGCATGCACAGCTGCTAGAACTTCCAGCAGCAGCATTCCACATGCTTGAAAACATCTACAGCTATTAGTAAAGCAGTGACCATACCTGTTGTTTCAGGTGTTTGAAAGCAGATTCCCCATTCTTTGGGTCATTTAAGGCTTCCTGTAAAGCCTGGTGGGACAGTATTTGTTCCTTAAGGTGAAGTTCCAGGCCTGCACACAAATGCAAAACTTTTAGGTACATGTTTCCAGTTTCAACAGTTTCTGGTTTTGCAACACACACCTTACAGTGGTTGGACATGAGTTCACTGTGTAGCACTAACAAAACAGTCTGATGGGGGCATAAATCTATCGCCATATGTTTATAACAGAGCTGTATTGTTATCTGTAGTAATATTTGAGTGGGAAACAAACAACATAAAAGGAAATTAGCTTTATGAACAAAAGATCAGTGGTTTATCATTCTCTCAATCTAGTTTGTTCTTCTGAGTAGTATTTAACTATCAGAGGACTGCCTACATCTTGACGATTATTACTTAAGATGTGCTCAGTGCCAAATGTCTCGCTTTTTCACAGATATCTAACAACACAAATAACAGTGAAATATTTAATCAATTAAATTCAAAACATCTTATTTTCAGTATTAAGTAAGCTCACCATTACTTGCTTTTTTCAACTTGATAATTAAGTTCTCCAGCTCCTCTTTGGACAGAGAAGAGATAGGTACCTTTTAAGGAAAAAAACCACCTGTCATAAATTCAAGACCTTTTTGTTAGTTCTTTAGTCATATGATCAATTAGAACATGTTATGTAAGGCCTGAGCTTTAGAACAGATAAATGTACTCACTTGTTTTTCTGGTATTTCTGCTACATCTTTTAAACCTGCATTAATGTCTTGAACAAAGTAGACCTTTAAAAATCAAAACAAAGGAATCTGTTATTGACCAGGAAGCAAAAATCTAAATTCTTCACTGTTTTTATCATAAGGTACATAGCAATAGGAAGCCACTGCAAAATAAGATATTCCAAGTACTTTTTTTCCTATAGTCTGATCCTTGTACTGAACTACAGTGGGAGGGGACAGGGAAGATGAGGAGAGCAGAATGCGAATTGCATTTCAGCAGGCACTTGTGCAGCTTCCACGCTGTCCTTGCTGGCGTGCTTGCTGACACTGCTGTCCCAGCTCACAATACATTCTGTGCGGAGCTGCAATGTTTTGGGTCTTATATCTGAGAGGAAGTAGCGCTGAGTTTATGCTGCACTTACCGGCTTTGGCTTCTCTCTCGAATTACATTTTTTTAAGTGTTTTTGTAGTTGGTCTTCATATACAGTGCTAAAATCCAAAGGGAAAAAAAAAATAGGGAACAACATTTATCATGGGAATTCTGACAAAGAATAGGAAAACTATTTACATATACTTACTGTTTTGGATCAAGAGGGCATGGAATTCTCTTTCTGTCATTTCCTTCCTAGTTATAAAGGACAAGTGTTAGGCAATACTTTAGAATGTGTTCAGTGTTTCTGCTTTAGAAAAGCTGTTGAGGGACATCTGGGTTTTATAAAACATCTCTTCCGAGGTAGCTAGATTAACCGGAATGGAGAAACTGAGGCAAGGATTTCATACTTAAATGTATCCTACAGGAACACACCACGGCTGTAACGGCAGCGTTGCTGTGGGCTGCACTGCCGGCCTTACACACGCTCCGGGCCCCCGCGAACCCTCCCCAGCCAGAGCCCGGCCCAGTACCTCCTGCTGCCCGTGCTCTCCGCAGAAGCGCCTCCCCGGGGCCGGGATCATCCTGCAGAAGCGCTTCTTCCTCTCCACGAAGTAGGCGCACCGCCCCGGCGCCGGGTGCCCCTGCGGCGCCGCCATCGCCGTCCCAGCAGCCCCCGCGCTCGCCGCCCCGCTCCATGTTGCGGCTCCTCCTCCGCGGGGCCGCGGCGGCAAACTCGAAGGGTAAGATGGCGGCGGAGAGTCTGTTCAACCGGCCGCTGTGCGTGCAGCTGAGGTGCCAGGGCTGCGAGGAGAGGTGAGGGGCCGCTTGGGCGGCGCGGCGGGCTCCGGCTCGGTTTCCTCAGCGGCTGCGGGGGATCTTTACTGCGTTGTTTGTGAGAAGGGCTGCCGAGCGGCTCGTTCTTCCTCCCGGTCCTGTGCGCTGTGCGGCGCTGAGCGGAGCGGCCTTGCTCTTGTGTGGGGGCCGCTTGCGGCGATCCCTCTGGGTTGAAGAGGGGAAGGGGGCCCGGTGGCAGCCGCGCTGGAGCTGGGGGCTGGAGCGGCTCCTGCGAGCGCCGTGCCGGGGGGCTGGGGCCGAGGAAACACGCAGCGGCACTAGGGAAGGTTCGGGGGCCGAACGCCTGTGCTCTGCGGGCGGGCCGGGGCTCGGCATCAGCCCGCTGGCCCTGTCAGCGCTGCCCCCCGGCCGGGCTCTGTCTGCGCGGCTCCCGGGCCGCGGCCATTGCCCCGCGGGCGGGCCCGTCCCGCCACCCCCGGTCAGCAACCGGGCTCAGCGCGGCCTCTCGCCGCTCTGCGGCTCCCTCGGTGCTGCCCGCACCGCCGTGCCCGTCGGTTCCTGCCCTGGGAGAAGCCGATGCGGGCGCACCCGGTACGCTTGGCTGAGCGCTGCTGTTCGGTACAGCCCAGCGACGTCTTGTGTGAAGTATCTGTTCAAATTACAGTGAATTTCGCCAATATAGGAGCTGTCTGGATTAGTCAGGCGTCAGGGTGTTGTGTCTGGGCCGTGTCGGGGGCACAGGGGGGCACTGGTGTGCGCTGTAACGCAAGCGGCCCCTCGGGTCCCTCCGTAGGTAAATGAAGACAAGGTAGCGATGTGTAAATGATCAGAAAAAGTTTCAGCAGGCTTTTCCAAAGGTTTCTGGATAGTTTCAAAACTTCTGCCTTGTTATTTAAAGTTTGGTGAATGACAACAAAAAAACCTGAGCTGGCTGAGGAGCTGTAATGATAACTGACACTGGGGCCTTCAGGTGTCTTAGCAGAAGTTGGCAGCAGGAACTTTTCTCCATATTTGTGCCTAAGCTTTTGTTTTCTAAATGTCATCTGATTCCTGTAATTTGGCAATTATTATACTATATATATGTATAGTATTCTCTATATATAACATACTATGTGCAGTATGCCATGTATAGGAAGGACACTATATATATTATTATTATCTGGAGAATGTTTTGATTTGGTGCTAAGTTTCATCTTTTTCTACACAGGAAATTAAATGTTCGAGTGAATATTGAGCTACTGTCAATTTCTAATCCTGTTCATAAAAAGGTTTGTGGATTAATTATATTTGTGTCATTCATTAGATGTTATCTGAATTTCATTGTATATGAGGACACAGACAAAGGAAAAGCAAAATAGGATTTTATTATTTTTGTCACTTGACCTTATTTTTTATATGTTTTCTTGAATAATGTGTTTGGTTTGTTATGGTTGGTTTTTTTCTAGCCTTTTTAGTCCTCTCTTTTAGTTTGGCTGTTCATGAGTCTTAGTAAACTTGCAAATTAAAAGTATCCGGAGACCATCAGAGGAACCCAAGTCAGAGCTTAAGAGCAGTCTTGCTTTAAATATATTGAACTCTTATTTAAGATTGTAGGGTAGCAGTTGTCTTTGCAAAGTCCTCCTGTTAACTAGCAGTAATTCTGCTGACTGTGACAGTGACAACATTAAGTGTGAAGCAGCAGTTTAGTTCAGAGCTGTGTACAAGTGGCAGCCCCTGTCAGCAGGAGCCTGGAAGTCAATTGGGTACTTCAGCGAGTGATCAGTCTGTAAAGCTAACCTCAAAGGCTTGGATCAGTCAGCGGGACATCAAACCGAGCAGGCAGTCTTATCATCACCAACCCCGCTGTTTTGGGCTGGTGTCAGCTTTAGCATAAGCCCAGCTGCACATGTAAATCTGTGTTTGTTTACACATCTCCAACTGAGCGCTTTGTTAGTGTTACTGGTATCTGAGTTACTGAAACTCGTTTCAGTTCTGTGTGTGTACATGTGCTATGGTCACACTTCAGTGATGTAGGAAGAGCTGTGTCCTGTTCTTTTCTCTCTCTCTTCTTTCTTTTCTCTCTCTCTTCTTTCTTTTCTCTCTCTCTTCTTTCTTTTCTCTCTCTCTTCTTTCTTTTCTCTCTCTCTTCTTTCTTTTCTCTCTCTCTTCTTTCTTTTCTCTCTCTCTTCTTTCTTTTCTCTCTCTCTTCTTTCTTTTCTCTCTTATTTTCCTCTCCCACTCCTCTCCCAGGGAATGTTACATTCATCACACAGGTGTGAGCCTCCTTATAGAGAACAGGTGCCTGGGCCCAACAGATCAGGTGTTTGGCATAAGCTAAGCTGCATAATGCTGCAATTTTCCTTATGAGTTTACTGGACTTCATCTGTATCCATTTTGTTTGCTTTCTGAAGGTCTGCATTCAAATACATAAACTATTCAGAAGGTGTTTTCTCAAACTTGTAGGAGCAGTGTGCTCTGAAAAAACTTCCAGTTATGAGAATGATGTGTTTGTGGTCCATTGCCCACTGTATATTTGAAGTTGTATCAAATGTTAATGGTGAATTAGTCACCACAATTCTATCTTATTTTTGGTTTAAAAAAATAGTAAATATTGTTTGCAATATTGCTTTACAATATTTAAATAATCCTACAGAATGGTTTGTAGTATTTTTAATTATATTTAAATGTCTGTTTTCTCAGGATTTAGCTGTTCGATTGACTGATGATACTGATCCTTTTTTCCTTTATAACCTTGTCATATCTGAGGAGGACTTTCAAAGGCAAGTGAAACGATAATGTTTTATCTGTGAAACATTTCTAAATGGCAAAAGAGAATGAAGGAATATTTTTAGCTTAGAATGGTCTGTCCTAAAATTTAAGTTTTGGCATTATTCACTTGTGGAGTTTTGTCAGTATTTTGGTCGTGTTGTTCTCTTTGACCAGTTGGTGAAACAGCCAAGTATGGGAAAGCGATTGGCTCACATTATCCAGATGAATGGCAGAACCCTGATATTACGCTTCCTGCATAGCTACAGTACCACAGTTCACATTACTGCTTACATCTTCTGTTTATCGTAACTACTTCTTACTATTGTATGTGTGTGAGCTATTTCAAGGAATAATTGCAAGAGGAAAGTCTGTTTGCATGGGCATGGATTCACAGACCTGAGCCTTTGTCTTAGAGGTTTCTTGCATACTAATTGTACTGTGGGTCTCACTTGACTTGCTCAGAATTTGATCATCACATTTGGGCACCAGGCATGAACAGTTCAGTTTTTTCCTTTGTTGTTTGAGAGTTTTGTTTGTTTGTTTTCTTTTTTTAAAAGATACGTGATCAGTGTGTGAATCAAAAGGTAAAAGAGTGTTTGTAAAACAGAAGTGCAGAAGAAGTGTTTTGCTATACAAGTTGTGACTTTGTGCAAATACTGCTGAATGTCTGTTTCTGGTTTCGAGTTTGTGTCTATGGTGAAGGCGTGCAGTTAAATAAACAAGTAGATAAAGTCTTGTTAGTGGTTGAGTCTCCCCTTGTCCTTTGCTTGTTCGATGTGCTCTCATCCAACGACTGTACCACTCTGTGCTGTAAGGAAGTTGTCTACTCAAAGGAGCACATTTGTTCTGCCACAGTAACTTATTTTTTTCCGTAGCGCAGCCCATTTGTAGGAACTCTTGAAATCAAAAATAGCCTCTGGTGGTTATTATCCAAGATATGATCACATTTATTCTGTGTTCAGGACTGAAAATAACATACCAGTGAACTTTAATGACATGATCAGAATTACTTCTTTCTACTGGTGTAAACAGAATATTTTATAGGAAATAAATTACTCTCTGATATATTTTTTCCACTCTGTTTGTATAGTTTAAAATCCCAGCAGGGTCTCTTGGTGGACTTCTCTGCTTTTCCACAAAAATTTATAGACCTGCTTCAGCAATGCATTCAGGAACAGAACAAAGATATCCCAAGGTAGGTAATAACTGAGTGTCGTATTTCTCTGTGTTGAGTTCTTAAAATACTTGTCAGCTGCTCGGACTGAGAAGAGTCAGCAGAACAAGGAGAATTAACCTTCCCCTGGACACATCTAAATATGAGTTGGTGGATGTTACTAACAAAACTTGGGAGGGCTGAGCAGTGGAATTAATGTCTAGTAGCAGTGTTCCCATCTGAGTTGGAGCTGTCAAGCTCCCACCCGAGCAGATGTGTAAGGACGCAGCACTAGGCCGTTGTTGGTTTTTAGGAGTTTAATGCTAGAGAGCTAATCTGAGTTTGGTGGACCGAGGTATGAATCGTTCTGTTTCACAGGAGAAGGTAGAGTTACAAGGCATTCTGACAAGGATTTTTTTAAATTTCGGGGTTTAGATATTAAGACATGAGTGGGGGGACACGAGATCCATTCTTTCCCCTAGTGGCCTTTTCACATGTTATTTTCGTTGATGTGGGTGCTGAGTCCCTGCCCAGAGTCCCTGCTCTACTCTGGTAGGCAGGCCATCTCCTGGAGTATGTCTTGCGGGCTATGGGTTTTACTAGGTTGCAGGAAACATAAAAGCAAGTTTTGGATCTGAAAACTTTACAAATAAACAAACTGATTAGTTTTGTGCATTTCTTATTATACGGTGCAAACATTTCAGTTGATATTTATTTGTAATATTAACTGCAACACAAGTATCGATTTTTGTAGTTCTTTTTCAAACAAAAACTGGACAGACTTATTGCACCTATAAAAATATATTTTATTTGAAAATGGCTTATAGGATCTATGGGTACTTTCAGGAAAAGAAATATGCTAAACACTTGTTAATTTTTTGTATTTTCTCTAGGTTTTTGTTGCAGTTAGTTTCTTCAGCACCTGTTCTCGATCACACACCTGTCTCTTTAAATGTAGTGGAGACCAACCCTTTTAAACATCTTACCCATCTCTCTCTAAAGTTCCTACCAGGAAATGATGCAGAAATAAAGAAGTTTTTAGCCAGCTGTTTGAAATGCCTTAAGGTAAAACGAAGGCTTGTCATAGCTGCAACTAGGCCTTGATGCTATGTGTATTTAAGCATTTTTTTTTCACTCTTATACTTCAAAAGTATGTACCAAATTGTATGCTCTGGTTTAGTTTTTATTTTATCTTGCATATGTAATTGCATGCAGTTACTCGGATTATATAAAAGTGAATTGTTACTGTCACTCTGGCAATGAAAATGTGACATGCATGTTCAACCAAGTGCTGTAATTTGACCTGGCAGAAAATCAGACGTCACACATGCAGTGCACATAGAACGCAGCTGTTGTGTCAATGCTCCAGCGTCTTGTGCTTTAGAGCCTTGAGCTGATTGCCGGATCAGCTGCAAAAATAAAATACTGTCAACTTTCCATCTCTTTGCTCTGCGGTTGGATTTAGGAAAGCTTGCGTGCCTGTGTGATTCTAAGGCTTTGTGGACTTCCAAGGGCTAGTAGCTATAAATAGCAAATGAAATTGTCATGTTGATGCAGTTGGTAGCATGCTAGGTTTTATTTAATGAGAAATTAATGGTCTCATAGTTTGCCTGTTGTCTGTTTCAGTTTCGTAGGCTGGGATTTCTGTCTTTTCTACTTTGCTGTCATGCTTATAACCACCTAATAAGCCTTTTTAATAAAATAAATTTACAGTGTTTCAGTTGATTTCCTGTTCATGCAACTCATTTTTAAGCAAGTCTTTATGATAGTATTTCCTTATAGAAACTTGTGAAGAATTTAACTCAGGGTTTTTACCTTGTGAGTTAATGCGTTTTCTTTTAAATTTATTAATTGTATCTTACTGAACGTGATTACTTCAGAAGATGTTTTTTTCTACAAATGTAATGGGTATGTGGTTGCTTAGGCAGGGTATGCTGATAAAATGGAAGGTAAATATAATACTATTTGTAATTTGAGAGCTAAGGATTTGACTTGATGTCATTTTGTACATAGGAAGACAAAATGATGTTGGAAGAAAAGCTTAGAAAAACTGAAGAGAATCTCAGCAGACAACTGAGCTACACTCAGCAGGTAATGCACATTCTTAACTTTCCTGTTGTCAGTTGCATTTCTTTTAGTCTGTGGCAAATGTGCCTTTTTGTGGGCGGGTTGGTTTAGCTGCTGCCTAGCCAGGAGAATTAATTAACTTGGAAACAAGTGGAAGTTCTCTGCTGGAGCTTTTCTTCAGAAAGAGTAAAGCGTGCAACTGGATAATAACATTTAGTTGTTAAAGTACTGAAACAGAATTTTACTGTATTTTGTACAGAGGTCTGTCTGTATATGCACACACAAATTATATACTAAATATGTTAGTGTGAAGATAAATATACTCTACATATTCTGTGAATGGTTGGAGATCCTTACATTTGGAAAAATTGTGAAACAATGATAGATAAATCAGAAGTCTTGGACTTCATGTTATTCTGCTGCTGCTTGATTTTTTGCAGTCAGCCCAGTAATGACTTCGCATTTGTGTTTGTGTCAAATTCTAGAACTATCAAGGTTACTTTTTAACTGTCATGGAACAGAAAAAAAATCCATCAAAACTATTACGAAGCTTTTTTGGAATGAAATTTGTTTACCTCATCTTTGCACTTCCAGCTGAGATACTAGAATGTGTTTGCTGAATTGGAATGCAGAATTACAAACCAAAAAGAGGAAAATATGCTGCTTAAGAACTTTTTTGTTTTTTAGTTC
The DNA here is from genome assembly GCF_963082525.1 of Nesoenas mayeri. Lineage (NCBI taxonomy): Eukaryota > Metazoa > Chordata > Aves > Columbiformes > Columbidae > Nesoenas > Nesoenas mayeri. The sequence continues at coordinate 13,997,287 of NC_137554.1, read as the reverse complement.
CCTGCTAGGTTGTGTTACAAGGGTAGGGAGCATGAGCAGACTGGCTTTTCACTCTTAAATAGTGGTTGGAAGAAAATACAGTTGGAAATGAATATTGTTTTTCCCACAGTGTTGGAAATGCGCTCTCTAGCTTCTTGGTGCCGTACTTTACTCTTTACAGAATTAATAGATATTTTGGCATCTGATGCTGAAATTTAGACTTTCCATGTCCTTTTAAAGAAATAATAGTAAAGAATCATTCAGTATTGACTGAAATGCTTGAATTTTTAAAACTCCATATGCTTTGTCCAACTTTAACAGAACTTGTCAGAGAAGAGCCGAGAACTAGACAAACTGAAAAATGAATGGACATCATACACTACTGCTCTAACAAACAAACACACACAGGAGCTGACAAATGAGAAGGAAAGAGCTCTCCAGGTATGACAACAGGAAAAAATTAACAGTATTCTTATATGCAAATAGTTTCTTGCCTAAATTTTCAGATTTATTAAATGACTACTGAGTTTCTTTGCTTCCCATAGGCACAAGCTCAGTACCAGCAACAGCATGAACAACAGAAAAAGGAATTAGAAAATCTGCATCAGAAGAGTATTCAACAGTTGCAGAACAGACTCTCAGAACTCGAGGTCATCAATAAAGATCTAACAGAAAGGAGATACAAAGGAGACTCCACAGTCAGAGAACTGAAAGCAAAGCTTTCTGGGATAGAAGATGTATGGCTTGTTAATTTCCATAACCAAACCTACCATTTTTAAATCATTAACACTGCCTGCCTATGCATGTAATAGGAAATATAGCATATTAAGTTTGTTCAGCTCCTCTTCATCCCACACTATGATTGCTATTTAGATATATCTGTTTAAGTTACTATTAGAGGTTTTCTTAAAAATAATAAAACAAAACTCCTTCCCAACGTTCTAGGAATGTCAAAGAACAAAGCAGGAGGTGCTGTCGCTGCGTCGGGAGAACACCACTCTGGATGCTGAATGTCATGAAAAAGAGAAGCTCATTAATCAGCTACAGACACGGGTTGCGGTTCTGGAGCAAGAGATCAAAGATAAAGATCAGTTAGTTATTAGAACAAAAGAAGTCTTAGATGCGACACAAGAACAAAAGGTTCCTTCAAGTTTCAAAATAATTTTCTGTGAAGCTATGTAGAACCTTCTTAACTGTAGTCCCTATAGATGAGCAGCTGGCCAGTTTTTATGAATACAGCAAGTAAGCTTTCAAATGTAGTTAAAGATTGTAAATTATAGCATGAAAAGTATACTGGATCCAGTTTGACACGGCTCACTGCTGCTTTAATACTGTGGTACTGAGTAAAGTCAGTGGTACTTTTAGTAAACCAAAAAATGGATGGATTGATATCTGTGTAATTTGACTGAAAAGCAAGGACTGAATTTCTAGTAAGAATTAGTTCCCAAAGAATTATTGAGCTTCTACTTGAAATCATAAGCAATGTCTTATATCTTTATTACAATATTTTTTTATATTCTTTTAAAGGTGATACTGGAAGAAAGTACAGAGAAAAAACAAAGTCATATTGAAAAGCTGGAGACAACCATTAAGTCGCTGTCAGCCGAACTTCTTAAGGTTTGTTTGAATGTGCTGTTGTCCTCATGAAAGGTCTTCCTTATTTCTAGGTGTTTCTTTGTTTTGAGAATATCTGATTTTTTTTTTTTAATAGGCTAATGAAATTATCAAGAAGCTACAAGGAGATTTGAAAACTCTAATGAGTAAATTAAAATTGAAAAATACAGTAACAATTCAACAGGAAAAGCTATTGGCAGAAAAAGAGGAGAGACTTCAAAAAGAGCAGAGAGAATTGCAGGAGACAGGACAATCTCTGCGAATGAAAGAGCAGGAGGTATTGTGATGGGTGAACCCCCTGTCTGGTAAAGGCTGTTGTGTTCAGTGTAGTGGGCTTTGTGAGTTTTAATACAGCAACGAGGTCTTAAATCTTTCTGTGGAATAGAAAGTACTGTATTCTTAACATGTTCGTTCAAATGTGTAATCAGCTTCTTGGTTTTTTTCATATTAAACTGGTTTGTAAACGCCATCTATCCATATAGAAGAAAAGTAAAATTGTATTGTTAGCAGTACAGAGCAATATGATGGATGAATTGGCGCGCTTCACAGGGCACAGTCGTGTGCAGGTTGGTGAAGGAGGTGAGAACAGGAACAGCGTGAATGTTTTCCATTAAGTATGTTCCCCTGCTTAAAGTCTTTGCATTATTTAATCATAGAAGAATTAAGGTTGGAGAAGTTTCTGTCATCTTGTTAAAACTCTGCCTAAAAGTAAGGCTTTTTTTAAAGGAATTATCATATTGCTTTTGTAAAAACCTGAGTTGAAACTTCTCTAAATAATTTTGGAACAACTTCATGGATCCTTTTTATTTAATGATGCTACAATTTTTCTTCAGTTTGTAATTAGCAGCAGCTCCTGATGGTGTTATAATTATTATGGGAATATTGCAGGTTTGCAAGCTACAAGAACAGCTGGAAACTACAATACAGAAGCTAGAAGAAAGTAAGCAGCTGCTGAAAACCAATGAAAACGGTAGGTGTGTCTGATTTCATTTATCTCTCTGTAAAAAGACAGTGAAGTAGCTGCTGCTGAAAATTAAGGGAAGCAACAACATTGCTTTGGCTGTGCTCTTTCTCTGTGAAGAGCTGTGATTATGGAAAACAAGCTTCTGTCTGTAGCAGCTCTGTGGCAGCCTAGAGCTGCGGGTGGGGACCATTCCATTGCGTGTGGGGCTTGGGCTGGTGTGTGTGGGGAGTAACTCTGGAGGCGGGGCAGGAATCGTCTGCAGGGTGCAAGAAGCTCTGAACATCAAGGCTCTTCATAAGACTAGGACTTGTAGTCATGCTTGAGCTTAAGGAGGAAAAATAGTCCTCCAAGTTGTCACTTTTTTTGAGGAAGGGCTACTTGCTGTTTTAAATGGCTTATAAGAGGTAGGAGGTGACTCAACCTCTTTCTTGTCTCTTCAGTTATCACATGGTTAAACAAACAGCTGAATGAAATTCAGATGGCCAAGAAGCTGGAGACTTCTGCCCCGCCGCATGGTGCTGTTAGGACTGTCCTGTCACCTCACGGCTTGGTAAGATGCAGCTGCAAACACCGTGGCTGTCATGTAGTCATTATGTCCTGAAACACAGGGCCTCTGCAGAAAAAAGGGAAAGTGCTTTCATCTTCTTAGAGCCCTAGAGTTTCAGCTGGGTGTGCTGGTTTGGGTTTTGGTGTGTGCTTCTTTTTTTCCATTTAGGTTTTTTAGTGTTTGTTTTTCTTTTTTTAATAACAAAATACCCTGATGGGTGCTACTTGGTGCCTTGGCATTCAAAGTGACAGTTTTCTAAGCTGTCATTTATTAAAATACACAAAACAATGCAAAATCAGCTTGGAAAAGATGAGGTGCAGGGTGAAGGGGGGGAAAAAAGAAGGCGGCATTTTTGTGTTGTGAGGTTAACTTGCGTGCTAATTATCTTTGTATAGGATTGCAAAAAACGTACTATTTGAATACTCTTATTAGTGCTATTTAGAAACATGAAAATGAGGGGTAAGACACATATTACCTACTATTTTTGATAAATACCATAGCTTATTAGTTCATTGTTATCCCAGTGTGTACAGATGTCTGTTGTCACTCAGCAATCAATGAGCTGCTTTTTGCGCAGTGGAAGGGCATATTCGTGCAAAGAGGTCTCTGATGTATAGCTGGATACATTTACTGTATTCAACAATTATAGGGTGTGTAGCTTATTATGACTTGTTAGCTGAGTGCTCAACTCATCTAACTAATAAAAAGTGACAAGTTTTCCTTACAAAGTGGGTCTTGGAGAAGGGATGTTTTCTTCCCATCCAGAAGACTCAAGCGAGTGTTTGCTTTGTGATTGTGGCTACCTGTTAATTTTGGAATCTCAGATATATACAAACAATTACTTCAATAATTGTTTTTCTCCTTTATGGACATGTTCTGTTTCTCTTCCAGCCCGACCGACCATCCTTTCCCAGCTCAGGAATCAGTCATCCCCTTTCTCCTCTGTATGCCTTCCAGAACTTGGCGGAACCAGCGCACAACAGAACCGTCAGTTCACAATATCCAGTACCAAAGGCAGGCACTTTGACTTTTCTCTTTGGTTAAGAATGGGATGGCACAAAATAAAGCTTTGTGTTTTATTTCTCAAAATGCATAAATATTTACTGTATACCCTAGTACTCTTAAATTTCCTGTCTTAAACATTGTCAGTATTGGTTATGTTATAGCTAATGCTTGTTTCTAGGACGCCTATTGTGTGCTTTGCTGCGCAGAAGTGCTGTGCAAAGAACAGGAACATTCATCCCCAAAACGTTGTCTCTGAGTACAGGTACGGGTGAACCATCGTGCCTGGTGTGGCTGTCTCACCTCCAGCTCTTCTGTTTCTGCAGGTGCCGTGTAACACACAGCTTTCTAAAATGAATCCATGTTCCAGTGTTCAGACGGTGGCTGCTGCAAGTAGCCAGCCAGCAAATAAGGAGAAGTAAGTGTCATCTATTGCATTTTTAGCGGTGGTGGTGGTGGTTGTTGTTGTGTTTGTTTTGTGGGTTTTTTTTGTTTTTTAAATCTTTTTATAAAACCATTTGTCTTCTATGTGTGTCTGGAACTGAGCAGAACACTCCCAGTACCAGTTGTGTGATCTGCCTTCCTCCATCAAGTTGTTGTGATAGACTGAACTGGTCACTGAGCATGGTTTGTAGATAACAAAGAGCTGTGCTTGCAGGAGTGGGTCTCAAGGAATAGAAGTTCACTGTCCCTCCTGGTGACAGATCGAAGACCATCAGGTGATGGGTCAGTCAAAAAAAAGAAATAGTTCTAGACTGTTGTTATTTGGTAATAGTTTACCTTTAAATAGGAGTTCACACGAGTGCAGTAGTTCCACTTCACTTTGAGTTTTCTGCATGAGTCTGTATCCACACTTGTTGATGTTCTGCTAACTGATGACATTTGTTTTAAATTTTAATTAGCCTTTTTATTTCTAGTGGTGATAATTTGGGGCTGGAATCTAAGTATTTCAAGAAGAAAGATGACAGCATTCCTTTAAGAGGGCTTAGTCAAAATACACTGAACTCAGGTATGTATGGAAATATTAAAACAAGACTTTGTTTGAAATGTACTTAAAGGGTATTTACATTTATGGTTCTAAGAACAGAATCTTGTTTCTGCTGTTCTACAGAGTATCTGAAACCCTACTTACCAACTAAAGCCCAACCGTCACCAAAAGCTGCAGTAACACCAGCCTCGGCTTATTTTCCTGGATAGTAGGCAGTGTGCTTAAAAAGAGGCTGCTTTTAACTATTTGGGGGATTTGTGGATGTCCTGCAATGGTAAAGTATCAATGTGAACTCTAAGAATTTTCTAAGTCTGAATTTGTTCTCTTTGAGAAAGATATCTTGACTGACTTGTATGACTTTTCAGGATACTCAAGCCTAAAGAAAAGATAAAGCTTTAAACAGCCTCAGGCTTAGTGGGGCCAGTGTCACAGTTAAGCCAAATGGGCAGTGCTGAATTTTCTCTGGGAGTATTGGAGACCCTGTATTCTTCCTAAAACCCTGCAGCACACTGAGTGTTTTGTTCTAGGAGCTGATGAGATGCAGGTTAGATACGTTTCCCGACTCCTTTCAGAGAAGGATGATGCCAACAGCAAGTGCTGCAGAGCAGGCTGAGGCTGTTGATTTTTAACAGTGGTCAAGCTCTTAAGTTGGCACAACTGCCTCACTGATCCTCCCTTGCAGTTTTAATTTTAGAACCTGCTTAATTTTGCAACCAGCTTATTTGAATTGCATACAGACTTACAAATGTATTTAATATTAAAGATGCCAAATTATTTCCCCAAATGTATAAAATTATGATTTAAGATTCTCACTCTTCATCACCCTAAATTTTCTATTAATCTGTCAGGATCATATTCCACATGCATAAAAGGTTATAAAGTGAAATAGCTGAAAATTTAACTGTTAAAAGTATCACATCTAAAAGCTACTTTAGTTTTACTAATTATACTTTACAACTGTAAGCCTATACAAAAATTTAGGTTACTCGTAACACTCAACTTTAGGCAGACTGAGTCTATTCAACTGGTTTCAAATCATGTCCCAGCTTCCTTCTGTGCCATCTTTCATTTGGCGTTGTCTCACTAAACCACTGGCATGCAAGTATTTGTAACATTCAAAATACACCTTTTTAATGGCTATTTACATACTTTTGTTGTTAAAGATATTTCAGACCTTTTACTTTAGTTATTTAACTGCAGCCAGAGGATTGTATATTTAAGTGCTTTGTTTTGCAGTGCAAAATGTGTATATTTGTTTATAAATCAGCACCATGTCAATGTATATTCATTTGTTTTGGCATGTGTAAGTTTCAATGGAAATATTAAATGGTTTTTATCAAAAGCTCTGGTTAGTAATGTTTTAAAAGTACTAAAATGATTCCATTACTGAAATTCCAAGATGAGGTAAGTGCCAGGTACTATTTTATTCATCCTACCTTTTCCTGGAGTTTTCTTTGGAGCGCGTTCATTTCCCCAGGCAAGGCAGCGCCACTGGACCAGCACGATGATGCATGTACAGCCCCCCGATGGCAGCCACCCTGCTCTAAGGTCTGTGCTTTATGCTAATATTTCTAGTTAAGTTTTAGTAGGTGTAAATTACTTCAAGAGGAATAGACCAAATTCACGTCATATAGAAGCTGCAATCAAACAGGAAGCTGGTAATGAAAACGTGGTGGCTTTCCAGAGCTCCAAAGCCTATTCAAAGCTAAACTGCAGCAGCAGGGCCGTGCAGCACAGGGAGGCAGAGGGGGGAGGCCTGGCCTTGGATCCCAGCTCATCCTGGTCCTGCTCCCTGGAGCCAGCACAAAAGGGAGAATGCGTTGTCAGCATCTGCAGAGCAGCTTAATCTGACAGGTAAAACACAGTGCTGGACCTGCACGGCTGAAATAGAACACACATACACTATAGAGCTCAATTAATGTTTAAAGATACATTAACAATTATTTAAAAATTCATTAAAATATTCAACTTTATTAACAGTATATTTACATTTTTTTTCCTGCTCTTGGTCAACCATGGTGAATGTTCAAAGGTAAAAAAGCATTAAGCAATAACCACAAGATGAAAACATTTTAAACCTATACAATACTTTATACACAAATTTATACAAAGGAACACTTAAATAATACAACTGGACACAAAAATATACACTTTTAGAGAAATTCACATCAGTAATTGTATAAAGCTCTCTTCTTTACTAAGGGTCCTGAAAATTTAGGACTAAAACATTAGCTCTGTAATGCAAAAGGGTTATTGTGACAGTCCTCAAAGGCCACTATATAGCACACGGACATATTCAAGGCTATCAGCTTATATTTCAGTCTGTGTATTCAAGTTTTGAGGTCCTTTATGATTACGCAAACATCAGGAATATAGTGGTATAATAAACGGTGCTTAGGAAAGCAGAGTTTTAGAGCCAATATTAAAATTAGTAGGCTCAAAACACCCACTTAATATTTAAACAAGTGTTCGATACTACCGTTTATTCAAAAATAGAGTAAATGCACTTACATAAAAAATAACTTTTACTGTTCAGCAAGCGTGCTCATGTGATTTTTATATTAGTACAAACTTAAAAAAAACTGCCATATGACTTAAAATAAATGATACCAGTTTACCTTCTCCCTACTTGAGTACATTTACATTAAGGCTTTGAATCATCTGACCCAAGATTTTACGACAACATTAAAATGAGTGGGTCCGCATGGACACGAGTACGTCTCATTGAGACTCGGCGTGACTAGAATTAAAGCTCACCACCTTAAGGAAACAGAAGGACACATGCTCATGCCTTGACTCTATTCTTTTTGTCTCTGAACTAGAAAGTAAGGTTGAGTAGTAACAGTATTTCATGGCAAGCGACAAGTATGTAACAGTTTGTTTTTAAAAGCAAATTATTAATTCCATGGCAACATCTTTGGAGAAACCTTTTTTTTTTCATTCCTATGAACTTCATGCAGAAAGATAATTCTTAAGATTACCTTAAGAAATTACATTTTTGATGGAATTGGAATGTGTATCCCAAACTGCTGATGAAAAACAGTCTAAAAGATTTTCGTGGACTTTTGTCATACATTTGTATCTTGCAGTAATGGTTCCTTAGCCTCACCAGGAGTTTGTGGGCTGTGGGGATGGCCATGGCTGCCACAGTGTTTCTTCCAGTTGCTGGATCGTAGGTTTAGGTTTGTGTGTTCAGGAATAAACAAGGCAACAAGTAGTGCCAACAGCACAGAGCACGCTCCAAACAAGAATGGGGGTCCAGGGATTATAGAATTCTGAAAACAACAGTAACACCACAAAGTATTAATGAACCTTGAGACATGTTAACAGACTTCACTTGCTAATTACATACATTTCAAGAGTGGGAAGAACTTTTTATTGCTACACTATAGGCAATACAGTATTTGTCCCCAGGTGCAGTCTTCTAGAAGGAATATGGGAAGTGTTACATCGCAAGAATTAAGAGAGCTCTGATTAAGGTGTGCCAACATCCCTTTCCAGTGCAAGTTATTGCTGCTGAGTATCCTCAACAAATCTAGAGCTGTTAGGAACTAAAAAAATGCTGAGGGCTTGGTTAGAGGATTAAAGGAGAAATAAACAAAACTGTACAATGGCTAAGACGTAAATACAATGCCAGGGAGACAAGTGGGCTGCTGCAGTTATCAGTGCATCCCCCTGCACAAGGGTCCTCCACTGTCTAACTGCCATCAGCTCTGTCTTATGCCAACAGCCGTCTCCAGGGGTCAGTCCAAAACCTTTTTTTTTTAACACGCTTCATTTACAGTCAGCTTAACATGGAAAACAGCATCGCACTCCAGAACTGGTGGGCACATGTTGCCTTCCTAAATTCTATTTTTGGAATTAATAAGTAAAAGAAGAATACCTGTTGTAAATGGTATTGTGTGACCACACTACCTCCTGGTGGTGATTCAGGCATGGGGAGTTCATTCAGTTCAACATGAAATATATAGAATATAAAACCATAAAGTGCTGGTCCCAAACCATTGCACAGTCCTCTAATTCCTGTTATCATCCCTTGAACAACACCTGGAAAAAGTAAAATACACTGTTATCTGTCTATATTTATACATATATAATTATTTTTAACAGATTATCAGCAGATCAGTGAGACTTTAGTCAGTTCACCTTCCAACTGAGGCAAGCAGGAAAGCTTTTCTAAATGGTGTTGCACTACAGGTAAAAATAAACCAGGGGTGCAGAAAAGTTGTCATTATAGTATAATCGAGGGTTGGGTTTTTTTTTTCCATCTCCCTATAGGCACCAAGTAGTATTTATTGTGCTGTGCTCATTCAGAGACCAGTATATATACAATATGCATACAATGTCCTTGCAGGCAGTGTCTCAGAGAACACACTGTATGCAACCTGGACAACTGAACAATACTTTTGTCAAAAGTGAGGAAAGTAACCAGCATTTTATGTTTGCTAAATAGTTTGCTGCTGTTGGGACCTGTGGAACATTTTCCATCTGTGCCAGAGGGATGTGATACTCATGTATTACAGCTTTGAGGAACGTGGATTTCAACATGTGCCCTATGCTGGGGTGCGTGGCAGCTCTGTGCCACACCTGTCCTCACACTGTTCTCTGAGGAGAACCCACAGGATTAGGACAAAACCTACCCTGCTGGTCAGCGTCTGCCGTGCGTGAAACCAGCGCGCTCACTGCTGGGAACGTGATGCTGGACATGGCTGCGACAGCGCCGGCCGCCCACATCATCCTGCAAAACACACAGAGTCACTGCTCTGCGTCTGCAGGCGCACATGTATGTACACATGTACACCACTGAGGTGTCTCCCTTGGGTAAAGGATAAAATGCAGAAAAATACCGTGTTATTCAGACATTAAAGTGAAATGTACGTACCAGGGTTCTGATCCAAAGCCATACCATGCAAGTTGCAGTATTTGAAATCCCAGGCCCAGCAGGATGGTATTTTTGTTTCCAATGGACCGCATGAGTAAACTCAAAACTATTGTCTGGCGGAGGTTAAAAAAAAAAAAAGAAACACATTTTATTCTAAATGTTAAATACGTGCAAATAAATTAATTTTACAGAGACAAATCAAATTCTCCAAAAGCAGTATTTGCCAAGTATTCAGGAGCCTCTACAAAAAAAATAGTATTCATTTAGTGAGTATTTCAAAACAGTCACACAGGATATTTAGTTTTCCCAACACAATATATTTTGAATATTCATGAATCCACCCCTGGCTGGCCAGCTCTTTTGTCATCCAAGGTACAGGAACGGTGTTAATTGGCAGTGACTTAGAAGAACAGCTGCAGAAAGCTGAGTCCCATTTTTGGAACCACAGTATCATGGAAGTCACCAAGTGAATGAAATATGCAGCAGAACTTACCTGTGCAATAATGGAAAGAATCCCCAGGACTGCTATAAATGCCGCAACACTTTCAGATGAAAATCCCATTATCTATATTTAAAAAGGAAATTTGATTATTAACCTTAAAATGTGTATCATGAAGTCACAAACATCAGTGGGGGAATACAGAGTGCAGTAGACCAGTATTCAACTCCTCCCTAACTTAAAAAAGTGAGGTTTTTGTTTGTTTTGTAGTAATTAAATCAAGCAATTATACCAAAATAAAGGGGCATAACTAGAAAACAAGTAAATGGTTCATTCAAAACATTTTAAAAGAGTTTAACATAGTAAACATCATAGTAACCAAGAACAAGGCAAATGATTAAAAAAAATATAAGGAATTGTTTTCTTACTTGTTCATCTCTCTTTTGTCTCTCTAAAAAGAGACAAAAGCAACAGCAAGAGGACTTAAATCCTTAAAGCTGAAAGCTTTTCAATGACACTAATGATCTATACTTTCTGTATTAACTCAGCAATACTGAAAACTTTCCTACAAATTTGCTTGTGTTCAAATTCTTACCAAAACATTAAGTTACCTGTCTGAGGTAAAGGAAGAAGCTGGAATATTGACCTGCCTCTGGGAGGTAGGAAAGAAAGACTGTTATGCAGATTAGCAGCACAATCGAGTCCTGGCCGACTTTCTTCAGTGACTGTGGCAAGAAAGAAGTATAAAATGGTTAATGTTCATATTCTGAAAAGTTTACCTAGCAAGAGTTTGAAATGTCAACTAAAGAAACTATTGTGTGGTACCACCGAAACACCTGCATGTTTAGCAAGGTCATTGCAAAAGTATTAGCAGCAACGCAAGGTTAAATGTGAAAAAATACAGGCTTTGTTTTTGAAGCCTGAGATGCAGAAAACTCAGTCTTTCCTGTCTCAAAAGGTCAAGGTTTACAAATAACTCAATACTCCATATTTAAATCGCTTACTGCAAAAGGGTCAGCCTGTTCCCATGAAATGGGCGCTCCCCAGGATGCCGGCCGCATCTTCTCTGGCAGTGATTCTGGTACAGCAACAAGAATAAAACAAATGTCTAACAAGGCTATTGCTGTAGCCAGGACCACAACCAAGCTGTCTCCGTAGACTCGACCAAGGTAGGCACCGATAGCGGGGCTGGTGACCAAACTTGCCGCAAAAGTTGCTGAAACCTACAACAAATAACAGCTGGTAAGATTTGCAATTATTTAAGTCAACAGTATTATTACCCGCTTTTCCTCATTTTCAGAAGCCTAACCATTCTAATCATGCGGTGATTAAACGTAACCTTTGTCCTGTGACTATGTGGTAGCAGTGGTATGTTTTACAGACAAAAGTTTTCAAGAAAAGCTTTTTTTTTGTTTTGTTTCTGGACAGCAGTGTGAGGCTCACAGCTCTCTTACATGTACTGACATAATTAGGTGTAATTAACTATACACTCTGCTCATATCTCTGGGCAGTGATGAGCTGTATTTAATCTTCATATTAGCAAAATACACAAGGCCTGTTGAGAAAAAAATTCCATGTATTAAGAGCATATTAATCCAACTCAGCAGTGGATCTTCAGAGGGCAGTTTTCAGTTAACCAGCTGGCCTTGGTGTGAAAGGTGTTAACTGCCAAACTGAAGCACTTTTCTCAACACATCTCAATCTCTGACACATAAAGGCAGAAAGAAACTATTTAGTGCTACATCCACTGCTTTTGGCTCTTCCTGCTGAATATGACAATGGATTCTGTAACGTGAATGCAACAACTGACTTGCTAAACCATAACACATAGGGTTGTGAAGGCTCCCAAGATCTGGCAGGTTATTGGGAGATACTGAACAACTGGAGGTGAGTTGTAAGAACTTAAGACAGACAAGTTAACTCAGCTACACTTGCTCTGAAGTGCAGCAGTGTCACTGGAGACATGTGCAGGGGTGGTCAAGATACCACACAACATCAGTTCCAAAATTATCCAGAAACAAAAGGTCAGATTTTTTAAAAGATGACAGAGTAGTGCTAGTGTAGGAAACAGTGGTGGAATAACTGAAGTCCCTCAAATCACAGCATTAACACTGATGATAACTGTGAAGACAGCCATCTGAAACACAGCTTTTAACACGGTCATATGGTATTTCAACTAGAATCGGAATATTCAAGATACCCCAAACTAAAATCAACTTGCTAGAGAAGAACCCAAAATACAATTTTGAAAATCTTTACCTATTCAAGTATTTAGTACTGAACACCACAGAAACAGAACCAAAAAAATACATACCAAACCATAGGCCATGCTTCTTTCATGTTCTTGGGTTATGTCTGCTACATATGCAAAAACCACAGAAAACGTCACTGCAAAAACTCCAGAGACAGAGATAACAGCGAAGTACCACCTAGGAACATTATACAAAAATTAGAACAGCTAAATACAAACAAAAAGTCTCTACAATCCAAGTCCAGTCCAACAGTAAATCCTCTTGTCCAACTGATGGATTTTAAAACTTGACAGAAGTACAACGTTGCAGCAACATTTTAGGTTACAAATGGTTACCTCATGCACTAGCTAGCATTAGGCAAGGTTTTAATTTCTGGATAGCTGGTTAGTATTTGAGTACTATGGCCACAATAAAGAGCTGCAGAGTTTACCAGATAGCATTCTAGTATCTTTTGCAAACGTGCTGAAGTAGGAAGTAGGGCCTACAGCACAGAGCTCAGAACAGCAGCTCTTAAAATTTTGACTAAGGCATTTGGCCTCAGGGCATCTGCTTCAGTTTGGCTCTGTTCTCCCAGCTTTGCACTGAAGTAATAGAAAAGCTTCAACCTTCCATGGAACACAAACAATATTTTATCAACAATGCTACAAGCGTAAGCCTTATATGGTAACCTTGACAAGAAACGGCAAATCTAGTGTGAAAGTGTTTACTAACCATGGGCTGATCTTCATTAGTGGTATTGGTGCACAGGTGAAAAATACTGTTAGCAGCAAGAAGGACTTTCGTCCCCACACATCAGACAGGGCACCTATGAGTGGGGCACTGAGGAACGATAATAAGCCCTAAATGAAACAAAACTTAAGTTAAACCTAGGTGGTTAGAATTGTGACAGCCAACTGTACCACAATCTGAGAGCGGGCGGAGCTGTATTTTTATTCAAGTTGATGACTACAGTGCAATGCATCAAAGGCAATATGGTCAGGCATTACTAATCTGTCTCATGTCTAGTTACATAAAGTTTGAGATTTATTAACTCAGAGCTACACAAAATTCAAAATGCAGATGATCCAGTGATACTAGCATTTTCATAAACTGTGTTTTATAGCTTTATCTTTTTCTATTTCACATAAATGTAAGTAATTGAAAATACCCTACTGGAGCAACAGACATTAAGTAAAAAATTCTCAAATTTATTAATAAACACATTTGGGATTAGTGAATTACATTTTTATTTGTTGAACCCAAACAGCAGGTACAGAGCAAAAATATCTCATTAGAAGTGAAATGATACATATTTTGCCTTTTTAGGAATAATTTATTCCCATGCTTTGTTTATACCAAAAGGCTATATTAAAAAAACTATTGAATGTTGCTCTCATTTGTCAATGATTTCTATATTCCTCCCATCACTCACTTTAAATTGTACTTGTGATTAACTTCTGTCACCTTACCTTTACTCCTTGAATTAGACCATTCATTAGAAATGTATGTTTTGGGAAGGTTTCATGCAAAACCTGGAGAAGAAATACAAACACTGTCATTTACTATTAACCATAAATATTGCTCATGATGCATCCAGCTTCTACAGTGGCACGCCCACAGTAGTTTTCTGTTTTCATAGAACATAAAGAGAAAAAGACACCACGAATAATCTATTTAATCTTTAATTCACATGGAAGTTACTTTGAGATTTTAGCTGTACTTGGTAGAGGCCTTGGTTCTCTCAATATCTTGGGAAGGATTCAGGTCTTCCAACCTCCTTGTCTGAAATCTAAATAGGCCACAGAGAACCTAGAACGTGATCTCAAACCAGACTCTCCACACATTACTGTGTCATCTGGTGGGGGCGGGGCTGGGGAGAGAGAGGAGAGACATCATCATTCTGAAGTGTCTCTCAGTTTGGTGATGAGAGCCTGGATACACAGGTTAAAACAAGCATCTCTCTCAGTCTAACCTGTGTTATGTGAGGTGGGTTCCATTCAGTGACCAACGTGCAGTTTATATCCAAGAGACTGTTCATGGTTAACATCGGCTTACACAGCCGCACCAAGACTGCATTTTAAGTGGAGTTTGCTTGGAGATCTTTAGGCCTTTGGTCCTTTTAATTTGTAAGCATGTGTCACTCTCAAAGATTAAATCCAAACAGAAAGCAACCAACTACATTAGAAAATAATTTGGTACAAACATGTTGGTATGACTGTCTTGCTAATCATAGGGAAGCTTCGACTGGTGTAACAGGGTCTGAGCTCTGAAGCTTCCATTTAAAGCACAGCCAGGTCAGCAAACATCTCCCTACCTACACACACATGCTTGCATAATTTTACCCAATTTAAAGTGTATTTTTGTCCTTACATTTGTAATGTGCCAACTTTTTGTAGCATCTTGAAAGGAAAGATAATTTCATTACTGTCTTACTGACTTCAAGTCAGAAAATAATTACATGTAAGCCTGAGTGTTAGCAGACTTGCATGTAAAGAGCTACGCTGCATCATTACACTGCTTTAATGAAATAATTTAAAATTCCTGATTCCATGTAAAAACACAAAACTTTTCACCTGCACAACAGAACAGCTCAATGATATATAGTTTTCATTTAATTCAGAAGAATTTAATTCAGTGCCTTTGCAGTAATTGCCCCATATCCCATACAGGGGAAAAAAAGCTTAAACGTATCACTCACCACCAGAGTGGGTGCTGTCAAGAGCCCCCAAGCAAAAAACTCCAAGAAGATCACTATCACAGCATGGTAGACACTAGGTGAACCTATTCCTTGAGCCTAAAAGAAGAGAAAAAACATGTAATTAAAACAACTAACAATATATCATAGTAAAGAGAAATGCATATGAACACTATGAACAGAAGATTAAAAAATGAAGGAATACAGTTACTCAACCTAACTGGTACTTCGCAGCTAATATCCTGAGGTGCCTTAATCCTCCACAGAATACAAAAGGCGCTCCCATCTCAAAAAATAAACCACTTACACTGCCAGTCTGGGAAACAAGGATGCTACTGAAAGCAGAATCAGACTCTTATTTGGAGAATTAGTGTCTTTTCCTTGAGAAAAATGCTTAAGCCCACACAATGCTGCAGGGAAAACAGGTTTTCATAATTTCAAAACATGGCAGAGTGCTTGCACTTGGCTATCCCAAAGTCTAATTACCTGGTCTATCAAACAGCTTTCAAGTACTTCTGTTAGTAAAAGGCAGCATGGTTGAGTTCAAAACTTTGATAGCTCAAAATCAAGAAAAACTGAAATAATTAACACCAGAAATTAATCTCAGGAACAGCATGGATCACTTCCCAAACATTGACAGCAGGCCTATTAGCTACAATGTGCTTCAAAAGTAGGAAGAGATCTAGATGAAAGACTTGAAATAAGGAACTTCAAATACTTTGGTCATTTGGTATAATCAGAAGTAGCATTTGAGGAGAACAAAAAGAGCATGGGTGGGACAACCTGCTCATCTCCCAGACTCTCTAAATGCTACCCTGTCAAACAACATGTCAAAGTTAATCATTTGCAAATTGAGGAAACGATGCACCAATTATTTTCATATGAAGGCAGCAGTATGAATAAGTAATCAGAAATTTCATATGCATTCTTTATGCGTAGAAGTGCTGCCTTAACATCTACTTTCCTGGCCTTGTGTGAAGAGGAGTTACTAACAGAGTAGTGCTGATGTGACAGACCCAGCACTTATAATGAGCAACACACACAGGCTGAAATCCTGAGCTGCTTCTCAAGAAGGCTCAGAGGGATCTTACCAACATGTATAAATATCTGATGGGAAGGAGCACAGATGACACAGCCAGACTCTCATCAGAGGCATTCAGTGACTTAAACCTTGAACAAAACAAACCCCTGGAAACAAGCAGCCCAGTGAGGCTGTGGAACTTCCGTCCCCAAACCTGACTGGTCATGGCCCTCAGCAAACTGCTCCAGCTGACCCTGTTATTAGAGATGTTCAGAGGTGCCCTCCAATCTCAAATGCTATGCAATTTTAAGTTTTGGTTAGGTAATACTAGAGTCTTTCTTTTATTGCAAGATCTATGCAAGTCATACTTAGCTTTTCTGTATTTCCAACACAGAAGAAAAAAAGCCTTTTAAACAACTGTAGGAAATAAATACAGAAGATCGCACTGGCCATTCACCCCTATTGCTAGAAAAGATCATAATTTTCAAAAGTAACCGTATCAATATATAAAAGGTGAGCTACAAAAGCACCTTAGCACTGTGCTGTTTTTCTTTTTCTTTCCCAGGCTCTCTTCAGTAAATACAGACATCATACCATACAGCTCTTTCTGCTGTTTTTTCATGCTGTTCTCTTAAGGAGGTAAATTAACAGTCTTTATAGGTACAGAAACTGGCTATAGTTATCTTCACTTCCCACAATTCTTTTCCCTTTCCACCCACAATGCTTATTTTAGTTTTGGGCTAAAAACTGATCCAGCTCAGCACAAACTGCAAGCAATGATCTTAGTTGTCTGCCTCAGTCTGATACAGAAAATCAGGTTCATTATTGTAGTCCCCAGATTCCTGTCACGTTACCAGCTCATGACTCCCAAGGCATTACAGATGCTGAGGAGTCATGAGCCATGCCTGGCCCTCCAAGCCCAGGGCTCAAAAGCACCTCCATTCTGTTCGCACACAGCAAACACAGACTGACTCTGTGCTGCCCTTGTCCAGCTCTGGGCAGCTACCCAGAGATCCCACACAAACCAAACCAGCAGAATGAACCCTGGGCTTGTCCTGCATGGCTATCAATTGTTGGCGGCTGTAATCAGCCCAACTAGATGTTTCTGTTTCATTGGCAGATGTGGATCCTGAGAGTTTAGCTTTCTTCCTGCTAACACTCATCACAGGTACTTAAAATTTGTCCTTATCTATAAAAAATTAAGTCATTTAGTCACATCTAGATCATCACCTCTGTAGCTATTTTTCAAGATGGTTGCAACCATAAAGTATCAAAAATACTCCTGAGGTGGAAGAAATAGTGAAGATTAGAAGTGGTTACATTACAGTGCATTAAGATATATTATGTCCATTCAGTACACAAGACCTAAGTACTAGTCTGATGTACTCTCACACCCCAACACGAACAGATGTTGGGTATTCAGGCCCCTCTTACTCCACAAACCCCCCCTGCTGTGCTTTACAAACTGCCTAATGCAGTGTCATGTAATGTAACAACCCCAGTGCAACCACATCGGAAGACCTTACACCTGGAGATAAAAGATACAGAGCCTCTGTGTGAACAACCTGGAACAGAGATGTTCCAATCAGAGTAACAGCAACCCTTCTTATGTTTGGCAAAATCTATGGCACAAAATAGGGCTCTAAGTGCCCCCTTTCTCTAGTTAGAAAATGTCTTTAACCAAACACTTTCTACTGTCAGTCATGCCAGTCAGAAAAAGCGTATGTGCCAGGCAACCCTAAGAACACACTTCTAACAACAGAATAACTATCAAAGCAACAAAGGCATCGGATATAAGATCACAGCTGCTGCTCCTCGGCTAGAAGAGGTACCAAATGTCATACTAAGCTCTAATTCTTTCCAGCATTGCCCAGACATGCACCTCCTAACTCATTTATTGAGCACTTGAAAAATGCATAATCTTACATAAAATGAATTCCAACTGGCCATAAAGGAAGGCAAAATTAACGACAGGGTTGAAACCACTTCACTGGTGTTACTGCCTCTCCTGTGACAACACAGACTTGAGTACACATCCCATTGTCTTCTGTGATACAGCTACTAAGCTGCAGAAAGACCACCACAAAAATACCACCAGACACCAACCCAACCTCCTGCACCACCCACCGCCTTGCCAAGGGGATCCAGCATAGTATGGGCGGGAGAACAGCTTTGCAGAGGCAAGGTTTCATTTCCATATCAGTGATTATAAGTAACAATAAATTGACAGAAGCTCTCCATCAGTAAACTCTTTTTGTCTGTGACACTGCCCCACTGCCAGCAAAAGAGTCACAGGGTTTTATGTCAAATAATTTCAAAATAAACCAATCAGGCTGGAAACTGTACACTTAGATGCACAATTAATTACTGGTTTGCCAGTTAGAGACATTCAAGGCATGAGCAATTTTCATTTATCAGTTTCCCACGATGTCACATAGCATGTTGGGTAGCCAAAGAAACTAAGGAAACTGAGCACGGAAGGCTAATTAAATGTTCCAGCAAAAAAAAACAAAACAAACAACCCAAGCATAAAGATTTTGCTGTCATTGTAAAGAAGACTGCACTACCAGACTTTATAACTTTAAAAATGTATTTAAAGCGAATTCTCAAAACATTTATTTGGAAGTAGTAAATATCTCAAACTGGTGTTTTTGTTATCTAACAACCATCTGCATACCTTCATCTAATGTTAATAGCTCGCTTTTCCACTGCTTTAAAAACAACTGAAAATCATGCAGAACTCACAGAAGTTTGCACTCTGCTTTTGAACTGGTGGGAAACACTGATACCAAATGCAGTTACTGTAATATCCTTTCGCCTCTCTTGGCAAAGGAAAGTGAAAATTGAGAGATAAAGGAGGCTTGGAAGTATACTCTCTTTTAATCAATGATTACCCCAGAGAGAAATTTGAAAGCACCATGTCCGACGAGTAACAACATTTACTCTGCTTCTACTAGTAATTCTAAAATATTTGCATTTAACATTTGTACAAGGTAATCTCATACATTTCTGTCTTTAAAAAGAGCAGGAAAACATGTCCTGGAAAACAACATCTATCACTGGAATTAGTTTTGCTTCTTACCACTAAGTAATCCAGGCTGTTGGTCACCAGTTCAGTGAACAACTATAACGACTAACACCTCCCTCTTCTCCAGTATTGTTCCAAAAACAAACTGAAAGGCTTCCAGCAGTTCAGTCTGTCAAGATGTCTCTTTATTTGAAATACTAATACTGTATTTAGAAGAGTGCACATCAAAGCCACACAACGTTACACAGCTGAAAAAATCCAGGGCCACTGATACATTTGAAGTAATGCTACTCATCAACTGAAAAAAAAATCAAGCTACAGCAGCTGAAACATTTAACAACTCCCCTTTCTTTTTAAAACTGATACATTTAAGAGGAAGCAAGACAGTGGGAGGGAGCTGCAAAACACTTCTTCCAGGCACCCTTTATGGGACTGCTCTGATGCAAGAGTTTGTCCCGCTCGTCGGCCTGTTCCTTCTCAGGCTGCGGGAGGAGAGGCCGAAGGTGCCGGTGACCCGCTCCCGTGCGGGCAGAGCCCACTCCGGCGGGCCCGCCCGCTCCCGCGGCCCTTCCCAAGGCCCAACGGCCGCCCGCGCGCCCCCACCGCTCGCCAACCGCCGGGTCCCGGCAGCGCTTCCTGCCGCAAGGCGTCACTTACAGAACATTCAGTGCAAAGCTGGGCTCGAGCACTTGCTGCTGGCCTCGCACACGAGAGCCGCAGCCACCTGTGCCTCAGCCCCGGGCCGCCGCTGCTCTGCCACCCGGCCCGGGCAGCGCGGCCTGCACTGAGCAGCGGCACTGACGAAGCGACTCGAGCGAGCGTGACGCCCTCACAGGTGCTTCTCGGGCAACTGCCTCACGGAAACCAGCCCGGGATGCCGAGCGAAGCCATGGCGGCCGCAGCAACCCGCCGCATAAAGAAACGGAAAGCTAGCCGGAGCTCGGCCCGCCGCCCCGCAGCACGGCCCCGCCAGGCCCGCGGGCCCACCGCCCGCCCCGCACCTGCCGCGGGGCCCTGCCCGACGGCTGCCAGCTCTCCGCACGGCCGCGGGACTCGGGGCCCCGCCGCCGCCAGTTCGCCCCACAGCCGCCCCCCTGCCCCCTCCAGCTCGCCCCACAGCCGCCCCGGCACCGCCCGGCCTCACCGTCCCGCCGTCCTTAATGATGATCTTCTTGGCCAGCATGATACTGCGGTTCACGGCGCGTTTCTTCTTCTTCCCCCCCTGGGTCATTTTACCATCCTACAGCCCCGGGGAGGAGCGGGGGCAGCAGCGGACCCTCCCCAGCAGCCGGGCCTTCGCCTCCCCTCCCCGCGCGGCCACCGCCACCGCTCACGCACCCGGCGCCATCTTGCCCAGCCACCCCCAGCGCGAGCCGCCGCCGCGCATCACGCGATCACCCCATTGGCCGGCCGGCGGTCACGTGCGCCCGGCCGCCCCCCCGCCCCCGGGCCCGCCGCCAGCGCCTCGGCTGTTCCCTTTCAAAAATCCGATGGTCAGGGTTGGGAGAAATACCCACGTTTTAAAAACGAAATAAAAGAGGAGACACTGCTGCCAGAAGCCGTGCGGCTGGCTGTGACGCGGCAGAGGGCTCGGTGCGGCGGTGGAGCCCCCGTCACTCCGGGCGGAGCAGCCTCCGCCTCCCGGCACACCGAGCCCACCTGCGCTGCCGGACACGCTCCACTTCGTTTCCCATCTGGACAACGCTGGGATTTTGAAACACGTATCGCGGCCTCTTCTGCCCCTCAGAAGCCTCAGTTTCTCTCCCGGTTCCGCAGGCACCGGGCCGCTCCCAGCCCCTTCCTCCCGGCCCGGGCTGCCCGAGGGGCCTGCAAAGAAGGAGCAAAGCCCCACACTTCTTACTGGATACACCTGTTGGACACCGAAAGACGTTTCCACAGCCCAAGTACACAACCACAGATATAATCCATCTTAAAAATCCAACTTGGAAACGTTCTGCTTTCTTATTCTCAAGATTTAAGTTAGCTTGTGAAAGCTTTGGCAACTTCAAACAGGCAGGTCATTTCAGGTTCTGATTTACCACAGAGCCTATGGGTAATAAGATAACAGGGATGAGCTTTCCCAAGGCATCATACCCACTAGTGGAGGAAATCCTTTAGAAACATGTACTATTATTGTTATTATTAATTATTCTGTGGCTTAGAGTTTAAATTCCTTCACTGCTGATGTCTGGCAGCACTAAACAGAGCAACATCTGTCCACGTGCAGTACTATTACATTTACGATCTCAGACACAACTCTCCATGGCTACATGCACATACCACTCTTTTCCCTATGTTCTTCACTCAGTCCTCCACCTGCCAGCCCTCTTGCTGCATATCCCTGCCTCCCCAGCTCCTGCCACATCCCTGCTTCCCCCAAAACTTCAGCCACATGCTGACATCTTCCCTGTCCATACAGGGGCTGCTGTGCGGAACCCCAGCCCTGACACACACAGCTGTGCTCCAGCTCCC
This sequence comes from Nesoenas mayeri, assembly GCF_963082525.1. NCBI lineage: Eukaryota > Metazoa > Chordata > Aves > Columbiformes > Columbidae > Nesoenas > Nesoenas mayeri. The sequence continues at coordinate 13,975,425 of NC_137554.1, read as the reverse complement.
TCACAGCACCGACACCACTGTGCTAACAAAGGAGTGTAAGTCAAGCACCACTAAAGATCATGGGGGCTTATTGACCATAAGACCAAGCACCCTTTTATCAAAATGCAGCTTTTAAGGAATTTAGAATTCCATAGGTGTAGCCCTACTCAGGCCAATGGATCTATTCTGGTCTTACCGTGAGCCAAACGCAAGCAGGCTCCAGCTCATGACACAAAGTGTGTCTCTACTGGGCTACTCACAGGGGAAAAAGGATGTTTGCAGCCATTGCTACTATCAGTAATTTCTTACAAGTCTTAATAAATTATGCCAAGTATGTGACAATTCTGTTCCAGGGTTCCTCACCCCTTCTACTTGAAAAAAGGGGTCCAAAATACTGGCATGGTTTCAAATCTACTCCTTGGAGAGAGTGCTGTTACATTTTGGTGGGAAAGTCACACACAGACATGTACATGACATGTAAGGTAGTCACATAAAAAAGTTAACACAACTACACCTCGAAGACATTTTGTAACTCGGCTGATTAAACAGCTGTTTTTCCATCCACACCTTTATGTTAGATCAACCCTGTTATCAATGTCATTATCTCAAAATAAATGCATCTTATATATCAAGTTCACTTTCGTAGGGTGAGCAGATGACTCAAGTAAGAATTGCTAAATATAGAACAAACTCTAGATAAATATGACATGCTTTTGCTGTCATGAATTTCAGCCAGCTACACACTTTCAAATATCAAACTCCACTTACCTATGTAAGTCTTGACTTAATCCACTCTGCCATTATTTGAGACACAAATTCCCGACAAAGACTTAATCTCCTGAAGAAGAGAAAAAAATTTGTCTTTTACATCTCAACACCTGTAGTGTTCAACCTTCTATACAAAGTAAGTGCATAATAGTACCTGCTAGCTGTAGAAGACATCACCATCTTTGCAGAAGCAGAACGAAAACAGCCGTTATCTTCTCCCCAAGGGAAAGCCTTGCTGCTAAAGCACAGACAGAAGATGGTTTCAGTTATGACTCCTACAGATTGCTTTTAGGCCAAACTTGAAGAACACTGTCCCCTGCATCCCAGTACTCTGTACCACCTATGCTCCTGCAGTTAGTTGATGAATAATTCATTTCTGTCACCTAATGGCCTAAAAATTGCAGTTTAAATCATGCTGCATGTGATCACTAAAATCAGAGCAGAATTGACCAAGGCATTTGACAGAAATGAACATTATTGGTGCACAGCTGGTGAAGTGACCTGTTTTTATTACATATCTCTGAAAGGGCATGGAAATGTGTTATCCACCATCCACAGTAATGTGTTTGTGAACTCTGTTCAGGTCTTTGATATATTGTAATGTATAGCTATACAAAACCTCAGCTCTAAATTGTGACACGAAGCAATGGATTGTGTTGTATTCTAGAGGATATATTGTATGGTACTTTCTACTGCTGTCAAAGTTCAATATTTAAAATGGGGGACGGAGGGGAAAGCTACGGAATCTAGCTGGCTCCTGGTAATTTCTGGCAAAACTCTCCAAAAAGGATTAAAGTGTTTTACAATTGCACACCATACTATATCTTGGTATGTGATACACAGATGCTCCCTACCAACTCCAGTTCAGGAACCACAGTCCTGTGTAAGGAGATGAGGCTTTTGGGCCCAAAGAGTACAGAGACACACTGTCACAGGAACACTGCTGGAATGTGATTCACGACGAGTCATGATACCGTGGTCAAAAAGAAGCATGTCTAAGTAAAAATTAAATTTCTCAGAAAATTCAGTAAGCTGTATGTTGAAAGGTACCGCTAACGACCATCTTATAATAGACTGTTTTATTTCTGCTAAAGTGTATAAGGCAAACTTCTCTATTTACAAAGCTCCCAAACATTTTAATATCATATTCTTAATAAAGACAGTGCTTCATTTTAACCAGTTCATTACTATAGTGACATTATCTACACATACAGGAGAAAAAAAAATACAGTATGTTACCTCAATATGGAGGTAACTGTACGAGGTCATGTAAGATGCATTCTATGGTTCGGCAGTGTTATACCAAAAAAATAACGTGTTTCCAAACTGCCTGGAAACCATCCATTAGAATGGTATTCACTATAATCACACATAAATATCAACATCAACATATAAAAATATCCTAAGATTACCTAAGAAAACCTTGCTAAAATGTTTGAATACATGATTTATATTTGGGCTTATATATTTAAAATGAAATTTAAAATATATTGACAATAAAGACAAACTTTAAAAAAATCTGAACTGTTACTCATAGCAGCAAATCCAAACATGCTTAGCATATATGCAATTCTTACTGAGCTATAAATTGCTAATGAAATGAAATGAATATGTCTAATTGCAGCCAGAACAATGATGGAAGGTCTTCTAGAAAGAGTTATAAATTCATCCAGTGGGAAATGATTAGAAAAAGTTATGAACTCAACTGAACAGAAATTTGGATTCACAGTAACCAGAGCAGAAGATATAATCTAATTAATCCCACTTATTTTGCTGCATTTTCCCCTGCGTTTTTTTAAGTAAAAATATCTTAGTTCTCGATATCTAAAAATATATAATGAGCTTACCTGGAAGGAGTGGAACTCTTTAGTAACTTCCTGTGGAAAATACTGAGCTTTAAAGATAAAAGAACAATGAAAATAAAGGCAAGGAGACACTTCATGGACTTTCTTAAAATAGCTGGACACCATAGGTAATGATGCACTACCACATACATGGTATAACACCATGTTATAGGGAAATGTTACCTTTCTAATACCCAAAACCCCCTTAATGCTTTTTAGTATCTCGCTGTTACAAATCATGGATTTCAGAGAAGAAAACCATGAATAATCTTCCTCACTGACCGTATATAACAGGGAACATTGTCAACAGGAGGAAAATTAACAACTTCAAACTTGGAAAATGATGATTGTTTAAATACAACAGAATATGCACAGCTGATAAGGAAATACATTAAAATATGAAAGTTACTGACAACAAAAACCAGAAGAAATGCAGCATTTCATTTATCAATTTTAAAACAATTTAACAAAATCCATTACAGTCTTTCGAATTACAGCCATGAAAATAAGTTAGGAACACAAAACAAATACGTACTTCTAAAAACCTGTGAGAGGACTGCATGAGCAACTGAAATGCAAGCATATGCTACCAGAATAAGATTTTTTTGAGGAAAAATAAAACAATAGTTTGTAAAAACTTACAGGAAAAACCCCAAGGTGCTATATTGTAGAAGCCAGTTCTAGAATATTAATCTACACATCATTAAAGCAAACAAAAAGGGTCACTTTCTTATAGTTTGTCCAAAACAAAGAAGTTGAATAGAACTATAAAATTACCTTAATTCTTTGAGAAAAAAGATTACTGGGCACTTGGGGATAGCATAGAAATAGAATGTTTAAAGGAAAGTTTCTCTTACTAGATTAGACTCAAGATTTTTCACCACTGAACGGCTGATTTATTTTGCTTTGAAGACAGTTCTCAGTTTATTGTTATCTGATAATTTATCATGTATCCCAGAGATTCTCAAATAAAACTACCAAATATCCAAGTATTCAATAAATACTAGTACTCTCATTATGCAAGTCTGAGGGAAAAAAAAAATCACATAATTAAGTTATTGCAAATAAATACCTAGCTAAACTTTATAAATATTTAAATAAAATTTTTCTACATATAGGTTATCCTTCTAAATATACAACTAAACTAACAAATCCATTGTCTAAAGGACAGAAAAATAGTTCAGAAAGACAGGTTTATTTTTGCCAAGTTAGACTCCTAGATTGCTTTTACAGGAAACTCACAGCACGCTATCCCCTACTTCCCAATGCTCTGGGCTAGCTACGCTTCTTTGGTTAGTTAATGGGTTATAAACTTAAAACTGCCTTTTTTATTTTTAATTTTAAAATTCAGATACAGAAGTATCTCAGTGAGAAAATGTTCAGATGCTCTGAGATTGCAAAGGCTACAGAAAACAGTAAAACCCTCCTCAAATCCTTTCTGCTCTCAAGAAACATATGGTGTCTTCCCTCTGTCCAGAGTGACGCTTTTCAGCCTGGTGCATCTCTAGGCAAGAGTCTTTCTTCAGCCTGCAACGGGCTAAAGAAAGAGAGCTAAAAAAGCAAATTCATATTCCCTTTATAGCAACAAGTGGATGAAGAGATCTATCCTTCTACTGGAAAATTTAATGGAACTGTAATTGAAATAATTGAAAGCGTGGAAGAGTCACTGGACTATGACAGGAGTTACTACTCCATAGTACAGTAGATATATTGTTTTCAAAAGCAAAGAGCACATATTCCTGTTCTTTCCTTTAAACTGATCCTTATTGACAAATATTGACAGGTGGACCTGAAATATTAAAACTGGGTTTTATGTTACAGAACTCCAGTGGTTATTTGGCCAATTTGGTCCCTTCCTGCACCACTGGTTTTAAGTGTTCTCCTCAGCCTGCTCCATATGTATTTTGGAAAAATTTCTCAAGAAGTAACCAATTATATTGCCTGAACATTTCCACTACTGTGATTCATGAAATTAAAAGCACTATCATGCAGGCCAAACTCCAGTTCAGATTTTACTGCCAACACTTCTCAGATCATTTCAGAGTCATGCACTTCCCATTCCACACTAAGTGATGCTGGGAGCCATTGGTCTATATCTTACCTGAGGCTGTATTTCAGTGGCAAAATGACTAAATTTAATTTTTCAAGGATTTTGCCACACTGAGTGATATAGGTAAAAGGTTTAATATTAACATAGAATGCTAATTTAGGGTAATACAGGATAGTTTTGACTATTGAGAAGTGGAGCTCCTGCAATTATGGCTTGCTAGGATAGATTCACAGTTCAGAGCTTAGCAAGCCCTTGCTGTAATCCTGAAATTTCCTTGCTCTGATATGATAAACAAACACAAATTTGATAATCTATGTCACTGCTAAGAAGGAAAACACTATTTTTACTTGGCTGACGTAAGTGGAATTTTTCCTTTCCCATTTACAACACTTCATTAAAAAAAAATCTCAGAGCACTCTTACAGAATCTCCTTGCCAATCCACCACTAAAATTTGGAAAAGATGATCAGGTACTTTGGTAAACATTTTAAAACATCTCTCTCTTCACAACGTGTTCATTTGCACAAGTGAGAAAGAGCATGAGGGGGAAAAAAGGAAATAATACCTTTTTACCTCTTGCCATTCTACAGGTAAGGGACTATTGGTATGTTTTTGTATAAATCTGTACCTTTGTAAGTGTAATACGTGGATAAGAAGTCACTCTACCTTAATATCCATGAATAGGTCTCCTGAAAACAAGTCATTATAAAGACAGCTTTTTTTGTTTAGTAGCTCTGGCATTTTTTTTTTGGTGTTTCTGGCTATAAGAAAATATTTCAACAAGTGTTCATAATTGCATCTAGGTTTCTTTGTGAAGTTTGGTGGTTTTTTTGGTTTAAAACAGCAGAACAGCATGCTTTTATATTTACCTATTGCACTATTAATTACTTTTCCATTAAGTTTCCTATTAAAGTATTTCCACTAGTAGATGGAATAGCTCCAGATAAACCATTTTGGTCTGTTGGCTCAAAGACTTCCAGAACAAAAAAATAGTAATAAAAAACAATAATCTCTAATGAAGCCATTACATAGAAATGTACTGAAAAAGCCTTGGAGAGTTCATGAGTAAACAACACTTGTTTAAAAAACACCTCTGTAATAAAGTACAGTACAGTATACGGATGATATACCATAATAGCTCCAGGTGGAGCTGTTACAGACAACAATAATGCATTTAGAATGTTTATTATGGACTTTTTAAAAAAATGTGGTTAAAAAAGTCCCCAGAGGATATTTAAAGCATAAAAACTACTTTAAAGGTTCTACCAACAAGTTTATAATCAATAAAAATAAAAAGAATGAACATTACATTGGAGCAAGCACTCCATCATAACCTGCTCTTAGTGCAGTAACCTCTGGCCTGTGTCCACAGAGATATTGCATCTGGTGGAACACTACAGGCTGTCCTGAAGGCTGGAGCATCAGCACAGATTTCCAGCTTTCACTCTGAATTTCTCCCTTTGCGTACTTAGGTGAGAAAGTTAACGTTCTTACAACAGCTTTATATAAGCAACAGAACACAGATTTCTGTTATTAAATCAGCCTTCTAAAAATATAAAAATATTTGATATTGTGAAAGTGTCTTTCAATCATACTTCAATCTTCACAGTTTTAATAAGGAATATTTAATTAGAACCATCACTTTAGAACTATGATGTGTATTCAATTGATTTCATGTAAATAGACAAACAGTTAAAAACATATTTACTAAGATTAAATATAGTCAAATTGCAAAAACATACAACTGACAATGTTGTCATGTGCTCTTTGAAAGAGTGCATAGGACGTATTTCTCCAGCAGTCAATACAGTAAATTCTTTTGAAGCAATCTCAGTCAAAGCTGTAAACATTCCCAATTGTAGTTTCTTGGAAACTTTTTGTTCCTTTCAAGTTTTTATTAGCACGTTGCACTGGGCGTTCTCCTGCCATTGTTTTCCCCATCAGTTACAGACAGTATGATCATCAACCTTTAACCCCTCTGGCTGTTCATAGGCATTTCTTCACTAGGTCCAGGGCAGTAATCCTTCCCTTGCAGTGCACAATGACACTTCCCACATGTCATCGTTAGCAAGGCCCCCAGCACATGATCTTGAGAAGCAGGTTGATAAGGAGTCTGCTATGCCTTAATGGGATTTCCTGCAGGTTTGGGATCATAACCGTATAGGAAAGTGGCTGCTATTACAAGGATGGCTCCGAAGAAAAATACACTGCATAGAGATGAAAAAAAAAAGTTAGCTCATTTTAATTTGATAACATTTTATTCTTGTAATGCAATCAAAAGAAAGGGCATTTTTCCCAAGGAAACACAGAAGGATTGTATTTGTCCAATTTATAAAGAACAAAATAGTTTGCACATATTTATTACAGGAGGATGCAGGAAGAAGTTGAAATAAGAAACATCCACAAAGTAACGTGTCATTATACTGACATATTCTGAAAATTAAAATTCTCGTTTCATGGAACAATTGTCAAAAGTAATCAGATCAAAAAGCTCTGTGCAAAATGTAAGCAGAAGCTAAACAAGAGAAACTACTGTGGTTACCCAGCCACTCTTAACATCTTACATACATCATGCTGCTGAAGTTGTGTTTACTTTGAAGTACAAATCTTATGTCAAAACAAATTATTGCTGCCCAAGAACAAGTTTACAAGACAGTACAATCTAATTTTTGGCAGATACATAAAGATTTATGCAAGGAAAAGATAATATAGGCATCTTTTGTATTGTGACATATAGGCCTTTCAAGCTGTTTTCATAGTTACAAGCCAACAGACAATCAGCACACATTTTAGAAAAGAACCTTGTCATAAAGACATGCCAATGTTGACAATTCGATCTTCTGAACCAAACACTAAAAAAACTTTGGCACATGACAGGATAATCCTTCAGAGAATACAGTTGGCCTATTTCTGGACACAATCCATTGCAACACGTTCAAGCACTTAAGTACTTTACATCTATTATCCCAATCAAAAATGTTGTTGACGTGAAGTGAGAGAAACAATTACTCAGTTTCAGTTCAAATAAATTCATTTGGCGTAAGCAAGGTACTAAAGATTAAGTTTGATTAACTCAAGTTAATAAAGTTTTATTAAATGAGATGACTTCAAGTTCTACATGCTGCTAGTTCGTTCCACCTGATTTAATTATTTACCACTGTTTCCATTTTCACCATGTTTGCAGAAGCTGGTAAGTTACTTATTAATTTTCCATTTGAGCACACAGAAATTCTTAAAATACTTTCTACATTTGTTTTGATAGGACAAGTATAGGCTACTTATAATTTAAGTTCAATGTCTTCCACATTTTAAGACTGAATAGTTGTTCTACTTCCTTCTTTCGAATGTTTAATTAAACTCCTGATAATATTACAAATACTACTTTTAGATAAAAAATGTTTCTTTATATAAAATACAAAATTTGTAAATATTATTCAAAATATTTTTATACTATGAGTCTGTGTAATACATGTGAGGAGTGTAGGTCAATTATAAGCAAATTCCTATTAATAGATCTAAAAGTTGAAATATTACTTCTACACTCCATATATTAACAAGCACCACCAGGTCAAGCACTATTCCAGAACCTACCCGTGTATAAAACCTGCAGTGCACAGAGCTACTAAAATCTGATTCACAAAATTTCAGGACACAGCGTATAGAACCTAGTAGCAACCAGCAAGCATTTTTCTCTCTTTCTTGGCTGTGTGTTTTCACTAATGAATATGGTATTATCTTTAGAAAAAAAGCTCTGACTTTGGGCTTCTGGGTGTCCTTGGGCAACTAATTGCTATGGTGTAGCTTCCATGTGTGAATGATTGCAATTAGCTCTTGTAGAGACTGTATTGAGACCGCATGGAAACCACTATAAAAAGATGATCATCGTTATTAGTGTTCAGCCATAACTCATCTTGCAATGAGATGACTTGTGGAAGACAGGGGCATTTAGAGGACAAGGAAAAGAGGCGTCAGGCATCGCCTCTGTCAGGACCGTACTGAGTGCAGCCGGCAGAGGGGAGGATGCTTCACAGAGCAGAGCCGCAGGCAGCAGAACAGCATCAACACTAGAGCGAACGTGCTTGAGCATGAAAGCCAAGTGGGCACTGAACAAGCCCAGGGAAATCGGGTAGAAGGAAAAGGGGAGAAAGGGACAGTGAACTAAAACAGAGCTCGCAAGAGTGGTTTGTCAAAACCCAAGGTTTGAGATTCAACCATTCTTGACCTGTGGGGGCTGTATCTGACAGAAAAGGTGATCTTGCCAACTACACTGAGAAAATTGTTAGTTATGTTATGCTATGAAACTATACTTTTGTCTGCAAGTTGTAGCTAAACATTCTAAAAGTGTGGCTTAGACTGTTTATTTATTGTTGCAGTTATATCTGGTAAACATTAAGTTTTTTTCTTTCAGCATACATGGAAACGAATTCTTACCTTGTAGGGACAAAGTCTTGCAGCCAGAAATAGGAGATCAACGTTGACAGTATAATAGAGAGAGAAGTTGCGAATCCCTTTAAAATGTTGTCTGCGTATTTTATAACAGCAGCAATCACCAGACCTCCAAGTGCCTGAAAAATATCGAGGTTTGGATTTGCAACCTGATAACTTCACTGAAAGCATCTATTTTAACAACATGTGTTTACTTTAGGAAAAGCTCTTGTCTGTGTTTAGGAGCATTAGAGTTATTTTATGGATATATACTGGTGAAGATAAGTATTGGAGGAGTTCCTCTTGCCCCGCTGAAGAAATCATTGATCATATTATCATCGTTAAATGAGTGGAAATGCTTGTATACTATACATTTGTAGCCACAGGAGGAAGGGCAATTTTTTTTTAACACTGCAAAATAAATAACACTTAACCTGCTTTTATGTTGCACATACTTAAGTCATATACTTGCTATATATTTTCCTGGTTTTTATTTAGAGGTTTTAGCTAATAGTGATAGATCAGACTTGTGACTACAAAATTCTCAGTAGCTTCAATGACACCCATTAGTTTCCCCACTTGTTTATGGAAGAGTAAATCCCAAGTGCCAAGTTTCACAGAAACAGATAATACAAGGTATCTCACCTGTAGAACAACAACTATCCAAGTAAGTTTATTGTATCCTTGAAAAAATCCATTCTTTGACAGTTGTTCTCCATCATAAATGTATACACCCATCAGTCCAAATATGCTACCAAAAAATCCTGAAAGTATAAGAAAGATTTGAAAGTTTCAGGTAAACAACATGCAAACAGGTTCCTTGTCCTCAATGACTGTTCACATACATTTGATTTTAAAATAGGACTGCCACTTCCAATACCATCACATTCAAATGCAATATAGATATTCACTTTTAAAAGCAATTTTCCACACTTATAACAGTTTTGACTGTTTCCATTAGGACATTCTTATCTTCCATTGCTTTTTTACTGGAATGGGGTAATTTTTGTTTAGCAAAATCCATTAAGCACCATTTAGGTTTTCCCGCAACTAGTCATGACTGAAAGCTGAAGTCAAACTATTACCCGGAAAGAAAAACAGGGAAAACTTTCAGTGGAGGAGATGGTCACTGACGTATTAAGAGCAGGAGTTATCACTTTGCCAATTCAAACAAGGATCTTGGAAGTGGAATTCTTCTGGACCAGTCTCAAACACAACACAGGTTTACTAGTAGAGACTTAATGTCAGAAGAAGAAACTAGGATGAGGTTAAAGAGGTTATCATTTGGTGAGTACAGTGTTCTTTTATCAGATGGGAAATTTTTCCTAATCCCCTCAGGCATGGAAGCAATACAAGCACCTCTTGTGCGACTGATGTAGCCTCTTGTCCTGAGCAGAAAAGGGGAAACTTTTTTCCATTCCATTTCTGTGAAAAGCTGACCTCTATTTTCATCACATTTCTCTGCATCTGAAAAGGGTGGCATTGTTTTGAACAAAATAAAACCTTCCATCTGACAAGAAATAATTGTTTTTTTGTAGACATAATTAAAAATTTAGATTTAATTCAGATTAAACCAATTATTTCTATTATCCAATTGATCTGGTAAAATAAATAAATAAATAAAGCATCTCTAATGTGATACCAGTATGCATTAAAAACTGAATGAGGACAATTTTTCAAACATGATTCAAATACAATTTCCAATTTTTTTCTACAGTTCTAATAATTCTCTATGGATATGAAAATTAAAACCGGGTTGGACATGTAGTTTTCATTGTTTGTGTTTTAAGAAAAGCTCTATTTCAAAGCTCTTGTTTATGACTGGCTTGCTCCTGAATGATACCATGTTGTGCAAATACCTTGTAGTTGCAGAAAGGATACACTAATGTATTTATGAAACTGTGATTTAATGTTTTGAATATTTTCTAAGAGCTGTATCAGGAAACCCTCTATGAGATATGAGAAAAATAATCTCTTTTTTGAACTGAAGAGAACTGCAATAGTAAACATATTCTACTGCACTTTGTATTGAGGCAAATTAAGCTCATTGACAAAAAATAAAGAAAATCAGGTCATTAAATTCTCACTAATAACACAGACATTTATGTCTTCATGTATCACTGTCCTAGCTATTAATTGCCCTGAACAGTTTGTGTTTAGATGCAGTCTGTTCTGATCTCATAGTTTTCACAAAGCAATTACTGGAACATTCAATATATGACCAGGCTGGCTATCAAACCAGTGAACTCATTTGTTTTCATATATACTTTTGTGCACTGTAGAAAAAACTAAAGAATGTTTTAGAAGAGAACATTGATTTTTCAACAATTATGTTTAATTGGAAATTGTTTCAGCTATCTGCATTGTTGCCCACCAAAGTGCTTTTAGCATGGAAATTGAGAGTAATAACAATCAGCTTTTCTTAGCAACAGATTTTACATTGTAGCTCCATCCAGAGCACCAAATCTTACCTTAAATCCTCGACCAAGCCCCAGCTACCCACTCTTCTCTGCCTCCAAAATTCCCTAACATAACCTCTCCTGATGTAACCCCTATACCCTGTTCAAGAAAACTTAGTTTCATTATACATTATTTCAATAAATACTAGCAAAGAGTAAGTAGAGGTTTTGATCCCATTCTCTCTCCTCAAGTTTCAAACCACTATGGATGTGTAAAAATACTAAAATATAATCCAAATGCAGTTCTGCATTTTTAACTTATTCCATTTATAATTAAAACACAGAAACAGGAAAATGAAAAAAAAATATAGCTTGTATTGAGACATTTTTTACCATACCAGTTTTGACCAACTATCTACTTACAACAAACAAACAAACAAACAACCCACACCATCTCCTCTTTTTATGGTACTTCATTACATTCTACCAGACTGAGCACACAGCCCTGATCCACCAAATCATCCCCATGACTTAATTCTGCAGTACCGTGGATTTGATCAAGAGTCCATACTAAGGCGCTGGAAAGTTCGAATTCTGCTGAAAGCATTTGTTCAAATATGCAATAAATAATTATTGCCTACAGGCAGAGACTAGAGAAAGAAGGGCAACTCCAACAATAAGTTTTGATCCTCTTGCAAAACAGGAACAAAAAGATATTGCTGATAATGAAATATTGAAATATTGCATATTTCCAACCCTGTACACTGGACAAGATTGCTCTGAGCTGACGGAAAACTCTTTCAGGAAAATGGATTAATTTGGCCATTAATATCTAGGGTCTAGATGACCCAGAACTACTTTGGAAATAGAATGTATTCTCTTACTGATAGGTGCAAAATAGGTGACGGCATTAAAATGGTTAAGATTAACTGTCTTTTGCACACGCCTCTCTGCAGTAATTATATAGACAACTAAAACAAACTGACTTTTATACTGAAATAATTCATTACCTCAGCTTTATTCACAAAGCAGTTCTTTTGTATTATAAGTGCCAATCTATAAAAACTACCTACCCAGACAAAAGAGAAAAAAATGTTAATTTTAAAGCATCTCAAAACATTGATTTAGAAACACATTTTGGTTTAATGTCCCTATATTATCTTAAAAAAATTAAAAACTATCTGTATTTATCAGATCTTACAAATCAGTGCAAAAGACAATGATTTTACACACAGAGGATACACAGAATTCTGCATAACACTTTAAAACGTTTTAAATACAATCAACAGATCTTGTACAAACTTACTGACACTCTATAAGCAAGATAAATTAAGAACTTGATTGAGATCAGAAAGCAACTGTTAGAATTCTATCTAGAAGAGTTTGTACTCTTGGTTTTAAAAGTACATTTACACAGAATACTAAAATGTTGGTGATATTTTTATATATCCATATTTTGTACATTTATCTTAATTCTTCAGAATGCATTATCTCTAAGAGATGACTAAAATTCAACTTACCAAGCTGAATGTTTCTGATCCACACCGACTGCTTTGTTTCTTTCAAAATTTTCTCAAAATAAACCCCAGCAAATCCACTAGAAAAGCATGCTATAAGAACTGCCATCAGGCCTACAAACTGAGATCCTGCTGAGTGTTCCTTAGCAGCTGTTGCTTGAGAGTCTGAAGGCCACTGGATGCAAAAACAGTTACATAAAATTCATGGATAAAATCAAGTCATGAGTATCTATAAATGCAAATTTGTTTTCTAGCTGCAGTTACTAAACACAGATAATCACACACTTGTAAAGTTCTATATTTTGCACCATAAATACTTCCAAAGGACTGCAAAACCATAATTTTTCTTTCTACGTATTTGCAAGGAGTAAAATTGTGCCTGGACTGGGAGAACACTCATCAACTGCAGCAGGTCCAGGATCTGTGTTTTATAAAGCAGAACTATTCCTGAATCCCAGCATGACTCATCATGGTCATTCACAGTCACCAACTTTCATCACCGGACAGTTACTTGTCCTGGTTTCGGCTGGGATAGAGTTAATTTTCTTCCTAGTGGCTGGAATGGTTCCATGTTTTGGATTTAGTGTGAGAAGAATGTTGATAGTACACTGATGTTTTGGTTCTTGCCAAGGAATGTTAATACCAAGCCAAGGAGGCTGCAGGTGCACAACGACATGGGAGGGGACATGGCCAGTACAGCTGATCCAAACTGGCCAAAGGGGTATTCCACACCATATGATGTCATGCTCAGTATATATTTTGGGGGATGAAGGAGGAAGAGGGGACAAGTGACAGAGCCCTGCTTTCCTGGAGATGGCCGAACACCTGCCTGCCAATGGGGAGTGGTGAGCAAAACCAAAAAAGGCTTTTGCTTTACTTATTAAACTGTCTTTACCTCAACACACAAGCTTTCTCACTTTTACTCTTCTGATTCTCTCCCCCATCCCACAGTGGGAGGGTGAGTGAGCTGCTGTGTAGTGTTTATTTGCTGGCTGGGGCTTGACCACATTACCTTATGAATATAAGCACAGTTAGAAAACCACTTATAGCAGCTGTCTTTAAGATGGGATGAACTGTCTTTTGTGTGTGCCCCTCCTCAGTGACTATGTAGACAAATAAAAGAAGCTGAAACTTACGAAGCTAAATCCTGCAATATATCTAATGCTAACAGAATAAAATGCAATACTATAGACAAAAACATACTGAAGAGTCTGTTAATTACTAACAGAATGTTTTGTTCTAATTTTTAATTATTAAATTTGAAAATTTTATAAAATTTAATCCTCAAATTTTTCGTCAAATCCTTAAGTTCTAAAATAAAAATTCCTAATAGGAATTTAGGATACGCTAAAAAATCCTTAGAACACTCTCTTATCCCACGATCCTGCCCTCTGAAAACTACAAAGTCCTGTACTTGCATGATTAGAACAGATGCCAAGTTTGCCTCTTGAAAAAGTTGAAGTAAATTTGCTGTGCTGAGACCACAAGGTGAGAAGTAGGACTGTGCTGGCACAGAAGTACCTATGAACCCCCGATGTCTGAAGAAGTGTGCTAATAAATACTGCTTATTACTTTTATTTGCAAGTTGCTCCAGAGGCCCCGTCACATTCTACAGTAAAGCACTGGGACACAAAAGAGGTGATCTCTTCTACTTTTGAACCATTTCTGGTGTCCTCTAGCCCTGACCAGGGGTGATTCGTAGCTCCTGATCATACTGTGGTGCTCACATGCAGCTGGTAGAATCAGAAAGCTGTATGATCAGTATAGAAATTCACATTCCTTGAATAAACACATTAAATTAAAACAAACCACCTATTAATATTTACCTGCACAAATGCCACTCCTGTCATCAATATCACCAATGAAAGCCACTGGTATACACCCAATTTCTTGCTTAACATGGACACAGAAAACAATGCTGTGGTAAGAATTTTCAGTTGATATGTAACCTAGAAGAACCCAGAAACAGTTACTACCACATAATTCATGAGCTTTTTTTAAACTTACAGAGAAATACGAATGTACAATACCTGGTATGTGGCTGCATCTAGGTTTGACAATGCAACATACAGCAAGTTATTCTGAAGAGTATAAATTCCTGAAGGAATAGCAAGTTTAAGAGTTTCCATGGGTTTATTAAGGATTTCATCATGTAGTACTCTGTTCAGACTCCGTAAATTGCACTCTACCCAAAGAAACAACAAAAGAAATAGGCATTCACTAAAAGGAGAGGGAAAAAGAGAGCATGGAGGATTCTGTTCTTAAAGATTGTTTCCCCCTTTCTATAGCTATAATGACCTCAAAATACTGTGTTTATTTCACTTTAAGAAGCCTCATATATGTAAGAAAAAAAGACTGCAAAGTATCTTCCTGTAGCCTGGAATATCAGAACTAGAATGATAATACAAAATACTTTAAGTAAAACTTATTGAAACTATATCAATATTTGAAGATGATACATTGAAGAGTATCACCTAAAAATTGCACATTAAGAGCCTAAAGAGTCATCAATATTTATGCATATACAATATTTTTAAGCTGTTGAAGATCAAATATACATGTCAAGGAACTTCCTCCCTTCTGCATCTGTTGTTTATTATAGGCTTCTAAATTATCATCCATGCTTTGGATACACTTAAAGCTTTTCATTTTTTCCTGCTTCTACATATGAATTTCATAAAATGCCTGAGCAAACACGAAGATATATCCTTGCACCCCTCAATATCCATATTCTTTAGAGAACTCTCTTCAGCAAATATACAGTATTGTGTGTTGGGGAGTGGTTTGATTAGCATCTTTCCAAGACTATTTCTTACATGAAAAGGGAAATGCTTTGTTGTACACCTGTACTCACACGGCTGCTTTGCAGCTGCCACTGCAATACAGCATATTGATTAGGAAAATTAATTGGTACAAAATTTGATACCTACTGCTGTCTTTGTAGACCAACAGAATGCAGGCCAAAATCTTCAGAAGTTCAGCAATAACCACTGCAGTAGAGGACAAGTAACGAGGTCCTTCTTCTTTCAGTGTTCGAGAATAACGCATGGTCAAGACTAAACTTGTGGTCTGAAAAACCAGGATGCCCAAGGAAAGGTATTTTAAATTGGTAGACATTTCTTGATTTTCTTCCTTCTGAAACAGAAAAACAAAAACCAACACAACCAGGCTTAAAAAGGTTATATTGCAGATAGATGTTTCCCTTAGGAATCAACATATTGAAAGAAGTTATCCAGGGAGCTCAGCCAACAGAAAACAAACCTAATCTGATATTTAAAAATAAAAAGGAGATTAACACTTTAAAAATGTTTTTCAAGTACATTATAACAAATGGGGAAGCATATCAGAACATTAGAAGAGGTGATAACTGATAGAGAAACAAAATGAAGTATTCCTTATCTGTAACAGTAAAGTAAAATAAGGACTATTAACTCATAATTTGCCTTTCAATAACTGGCTTCACAAAAGAAATCACCTAAGTTAAATCAATCTTTTCTTTTTTTTTAATGTAAGTGAAGGCTCAGAAGATATCTTCAGAGTGAAAAAGCCCCACACTGTAGTACTGCAGAATGTCCAGTATTCCTACTGCAAGGAGTTATTCCCAGAAGGCAGAGATCTTCTCATTCTTCTACCTCTGAAGTTTTTCAGGTTGCAGTCTCTGCCTTGCCAGATGACAGTTCCAGCACAAGACAGGGTCAGGGTTGGGCTCCTTTAAATGAAAACAAGAGGAGTGCCTGATGCTGAAGAAGTGTTGTGGGAAAGCAGGGTTGGATGGGAAGACGTGCGATGGAGGAGCTGCAGAGGAGACAGCACTAAACCTGTTCTGCTGATTATCCTGCCCAGAAAAAAATAGTTGAATATAGATAACTAGGCGACTGCACCTACTTTTACATACTGCACTGACTACCACAAACCTTACATTAGTAAAGATGTATCATCTCTACCATGAACTTTCACCAAGTTTTTCTCTGCACTTCGTCACCAATCAAAGCACTAAATTAGCGTAGGAGACTAATAGAGAAAGCAACTTCCATTTTGCAAGCACAGTATATTACAAGGAAATTTAAAAAACGCATCGCTGCTATTCAGAACATTATATAATTTTCTGCTGTTCTTCATATTAAGTATGAAGAATTTCCATATACACAGAAATTAATACTTTCTATTACAAATTCATGGTCCACATATTCAAAAACAGAGCAGTGTTTTATAAAGCCAAAGTAAAATAAAACCAGTCATTAAAAGTTATCAAATACATTTTCAAGTGAAAGAAAAACAGTAACAAGTCAAGACAGTGAACGCAGTTCTCACTTTCAGAAGTGCAGAGATGGCATAAGCAACACTTATTGGATATATATGACATAGTTGTCCCTATGCATGTTTTACACCTACAGGTGCACAAGTTTTGACTCATTAACTATCTGTTTTTGTACACACTGCTGAAGGGTGCGCTGATATTTCTAAATATTTGTAGCTGAAACTGAAGCTGCTTCTTGCTGACTGCATTTCTCTAGCTCAAGGTGCATTTCATAACAATCTTCATTGCTATTTTTTCAGAAATCTGGAGAGCTGTGTTATTCAAATATTTCTGACTTGCCTTCATCTTGTCTCTAAGCATTAATAGATTTTCTCCAGTCAAGCATCCAA
The DNA here is from genome assembly GCF_963082525.1 of Nesoenas mayeri. NCBI lineage: Eukaryota > Metazoa > Chordata > Aves > Columbiformes > Columbidae > Nesoenas > Nesoenas mayeri. The sequence goes on along the minus strand of NC_137554.1, from coordinate 13,957,797 downwards.
TCAAATGAATACCTATATGGCATGGATACTTAAGAGGCACTGCGGTAACCTGCAAACAAATACGAACTACCAACAGCTGCAGAGATATGAAGCACATATTTGTATCCTACACAATACAATTGTTTACCTCAAGAGTTACATGGATGTAAAAATACTTGTAAAAGCATATTGGCAAAGGAGGAAGAAAAAGATGCCAGGATGCAGAAACTGAGGAAGGAATACACAAGGATTCCTTTAAGGAATCTTAATAGAAGATACTTTCTTATGAACTATGGTCTCATTTAACTCCCTGAAGAAACAAATACTACAGATGCAAATGCCCTGGACAATATAAATCAGACAGAAACGTAAAGCACAAAGGAGAAGAAAGCTGCAGACAACATTCAAGATTTGCTAACTTTTTCCATAGGTTCTGGTGGAATAACCCTCTACATGAGGATGTTAACTGTGGAATTAAGCATTCCCAACAATAAAACGGAGAATATCAGCTAGTCAAATAGTAACACCTTTGAAGAATAGATTTGCTTTAGCTGAGAACAAGGAGGAGAAACAGAAGAACAGTTCCCATGAAGGGATGAAGAGGGACATGCAAGGCCAGAGATCATACTCACTGGAGAAGTACCAGCAACTTAGAGAAGACGGAGAAAAAGGGAAAACAAACAAAAAAAAACTGAGAGAAAAACAGAACTGAACTTCATGAAAATATCTGCTTGTGCTACTGAAGAAAACTGACATTGCAAAATGGATATTTATGTGACCCAACTTGCACAAACTGTTTATTCCACCTTTTCCATCTACCTAATTTTTTAGTATTGAGACCCAACAATCTGGAAACACAAAAAGCAATATATGGTTAAGATGAACAACACTAAATTTCATGAAAGCACACTTACAGAAAAATAGGTTTTTAAACTTTTTGGTTTTCAGTTTTCAAAATGCTTCTGCATATAATATAGATAATGGGAACACACATCTCTCCTGAGCTTGGACCCAAATGTCTGCATTCTGTGAGCCTGTGAAGTGACAAAGGGTTTTACAAATGTTCAGAATTTTCAGAGATCAGTTCCTTAACCTTCAAAATAGGTCCCAATATCAGAAAACCATGTTTACATGAATTTCTTGCTGAAACACAAATAACCTCCTTCGCTGGAGACATTCAAAACCCTGGACATGTTCCTGTGCGACCTCACCTAGGCATTCCTGCTCCAGCAGGGGGATTGGGCTAGATGATCTTTTGAGGTCCCTTCCAATCCCAAACATACTGTGATACTGTGAACTATTTACTAAGCTGCTTAAAATGTAATTTTAAATATAAATCACTAATACCTTGTTTATAAGCAAGTATCAAAGCATTCAGCATGAAAACATACCAACAAGCACAACAGTTTAGTAAGCCATCAGCAAAGGAATACATACCACAACATTATTTTTAACTACAATCTTGTCTTCATTAGTGGTCATGATAAAAAAAAGGAACTTTCCTCAGACAATGTCTCCTAAAGGTGCCAGTAGCAGAAAACATTTCTTTACCACAATTCACTAAAGCAGTTTCAGAGTTTCCAAAAGTCACACAAAATAGACTTTAAGTGTCCAACACGATAGCTGAAATAAGATATTTGTTACAAGTTGTCCTGTCAGTGGTCAGCAAGATAGGCTAGTAAAGAACAAGTCTGTGAAGTTTCACACTGTACTTACAAACAGTTTGTTCGTAAAGCCGGAACTAGAGTCCTGAACTTAAATTTGCCAATAAAATAACCACCCTCTACTGAGCACACACAATATCTTATCGCCTCTCCTGGTCCCGCCTCCTTTCTGTTAAAAGCAGAGCTGCATATCAGTTCATAGAACTTGGTGCAAACTGGAGACTGGATCCAGAAAAGCCAAGTACTGAACTTCAAACAGTTGAACTGACTTCAGCTGCAGTTTTACAGCAGGCTTAGATCTACAGATTACTACCAGAGCAATGCAGTCACATTCTAAATGAACTATTGTCTTCAGTAACAGCCCACACTTTCATTGTCTTAAAACAATAATGAAATGAAAGTTCCCAATGCATTTCCTATACAGAGTCACAGCCAGGCTTAGATTTCTTACTGGGCTTTGGAAAGACTACTCAGTACTCTGCAGGATGCATCTGTTCCAAAAATCAAATTTAGGTTTGCTAATTCAAAGACTGGAAGTTAAGTGGTCACATTAACTCAAACTGCATCTCACAATGGCAGTTCTAAGTACCTGCAACTCATTGACTGTAACATAGCCTACCACATCTGTTAATTCAGTGACTAGGCTCATTATTCTTTTATTTTATTAGTCTTGGTAAAAGAAAAGTAAACCACTTCCATGCAGTTTAGACCGTGTAGACACACCCTACAGCTAGCAAGACAGAAGGGAGGGGAAGAGGTTACAGGCCGGTCTATCTGGCAAGTCAACATGCAGTAAGCCAACATGGTATTTACTGCCACGTAACCTCCAACTTCAGTACACACAGGTGGGTATAACTGAGATGGATACTACATGAAGAGTTGTTCTCCTTAAATGTATAAAAGAAGAGGACCTGGGAAAGGTTTCACAGACTCAGAAAACAAAATAAAACAATCTGTACAGGAAGTAATAGCTTCAGCTCAAAGTATCATATTGTGCAAAGTCTGAAACACACCCGTTCAAAGGTACCAGACTTTTTAAAGTGGAAAAATCATGGAATCATTTAGGTTGGAAAAGAGTTTTAAGACCATTGAGTCCAACTGTTACCTAACACTGCCAAGTCCACCTCTAAACCGCGTTCCTAAGCATCACATTTTTTAAACACCTCCAGGGATGGTGACTCCACCTCTTCCCTGGCAGCCTGTTCCAATGCCTGACAACCCTTTCTGTGAATACATTTTTTCCAATATCCAATTCAAACCCCCCCGGCACAACTTTAGGCCATTTCCTCTCATCCTATCACTAAGAAAGATTTTCTTACAGTCACTGCAGCTGGCTCACTTTTTATTATATTCTTCTTTTTTTTTTTTAAAATTTCTGAAACTTCAAGAGACTATCTGAGAAAACCTGAAAAAAAGAAATCAGTGCCCAAATAAACCCAAGCACCCAACTATCTCAAGAAGTAGATAAGACAACAAAAAAAAGCAATTAACAATGAATTCCAATAAGTCACATAACAAAAAAGCAGGTTAAATTCACAGATTAAAATAACAACATGTGCTCTGTCAAATGACTGAGCAATCCACAATAAAAGTCACTCATGCAATTACTTTGTATTTGAACTACCGGATAACAGAAGTGACAGCCTACATTACAGTCAATGAGTTGGAGGTACTTAGCACCTCTCACTGTAACATCCAATTTAAAAGTCACTTAAAATAGTTTTGGGGTACTTGTGGACATAATGTCTATAAATCAAGGTCCATTCACCACTTTCCACTGACACATCTTTAGAACAAGTCCATAAAGATAAAATGAATTCATGACAGAGCAAAGGTAACAGGTCCCACTGGTTAAGGCTCCCATCCTGCAATTTATGCCTCACTGGCAGTGCCTGGGATCCTACACCGGCACAAAAGCAAAGGCCTTACTAAGTCATGGCCTAGGGATGCACCCTATGGAAACCAAACACATACAGACTAATGTAAAATCAGGAAATGAGACCTTCCCAACAGGCTAGAGAGTTAATGTTTGTGTTCTTTCCTACCCATTACAAAAGATTAGACATGAAAGTAAGTTCTACTGGCAACTATTTCTTTACTCCCTACTCTGTCACAGGGAAAGTAAATTTTTAAAACAGTAAATTACTAACTACTATTATGCTTCCAATCTTCAAAGTGATGGCATTATGTCAATTACATTCATTCCAGCCTAGCTGTGAAATGTTTCCACTGCTCATCGTCCTGTAGAATAAAAAGCCAAGTTACAGGAGTTACAGCTATCTCTTATCCCATTTTATGATTAAGGAGTTTAAGATCACAGAATCACACAATGTTAGGGATTGGAAGGGACCTCAAAAGATCTTCTAATCCAATCCCCCTGCCAGAGCAGGAACACCTAGATGAGGTTACACAGGAAGATGGCTTAATCAAACAAAAGGCACTTTCACAATAGCTAAAATACAAAGCCAAACAGAGGCAGACGACCAGTTTCTTAAAACTGCAAAAGGAAAAGTTTAAATTTTGTGTGCCAGCACACCAAGTTCTATATCTGGGAACTGTGAGGAATTAAACATGGATTGAGTCTGCCTTACAGAAGGAAAAATAGAGTGGAAAGTATAGTACATTATTTCATTCCAGTGGAACAGGTATGGACACACGTCCTGGGCGTTTGCTTTCAAATCAAGATAGTGGACTAAAGACACAGGATTGAGTTCTCATATTTCTCAAATGAAATGTCAACCCAGTGCTGCTGCTATACCTACACAAATATAAGCTGGAAATAGAGAGGAAAAGCACAGTTGGAAGGTGGAGTAAAACCCAGCTCACAGAACCTGAAGAACATATTTTAATAAGACTTCCTTCTATGCTTTCACACATGCATTGCCCTCTTCCCTGTCTTGCATAGGACACAAACAACATGCCACTTCCTATAACACAACTGCATTCCTCAGAGGAAAGTTCTATAACACAGAACTTTTTTCTGTTGGACTCAATATAGCCTTTTTTTTTTTTTTTTTTTTTTTTTACTAAGAGTAGTATCTAATTAAAAAAAAAAAAAAAAAAAAAAGGTTTATGTATAGAAATCAATGGATGGAAGGAACCTCATGAAGTTCAACAAGGCCAAGTGCAAGATCCTGGACATGGGCCACAGCAATCCCCAATATCAATGCATACTATAATCTCATTAACATTTCTAGTAATCTTAAATCTTATATTTCTCACTTCAAAAATGTCACTAGTAATGTTCTCTATCTTCCTCATACTTGATACAAGTTTTTGCTCTGTTCTCTCCCATAAGCTGTCTATAATTGTCAGCTGTCTCTCACCAAATACATGGCACTTTTCAACTAAACCACTGCAAATCACTTCATCATTTTAAAACTTACCTTACTCTTTCTTCTGTTTTTCAGTTTGTTAGTCATTCTTCTTGCTGGATATATTATAATGTGTACACTGAAACAAATAAGCTATGTTTTGCTAAAATCTTGTATTCTTCTTCAGAAGCGTTATTCAAAGCAAATCCTCCAGCAGTGTTTTAACACAGTAGAATGCTGGTGGACCTCGCTCCTTTAACAGTCATCTAGCTCCCTACCCACAACCTTATCTTGACCTCTTCAAAATCATACAGATACGTTTTAGCACTGGCAAGCGCACTTACGCAAAGAGCAGTTACACATTAAGTGGTAACTACTAAAGATCAACCAATTATTCTTCTCAACTTTGCTCCAAAAACCTAGGCTTTCGCCCAGGCTAGTGGAGGCTGTATTCACTGGCCTGTCACTCAACCAGGAAATTCCACCATTGCCAACTCTAACAAAAGGAATACAATTACATATTAATTAACAACAAATTTCATGCTGTATATTGCTTGAGACTCAGGTAAGGTTTTCTTACAGGTTGACAGAAAACCTAGCAGAAAGGGAACTTAACACTGCTAAGTTTTTTTACGATCTCACAAAGTGTTAGTTTTTGTTTGTCTGGGGTTTATTTGTTTTTCTTTTGTGGGGGAAAAAGCCCCACACCATTCTAATCTATGTATCAGAAAGGAAAAGTTGGGCACTGTAAATCTTAAATGTCAAATTTGTGGCTAAATACTCTTCATGCCCACTCCATCCTCTTTATCCTTTACACCAAACCCAAAGAATCCAAAGATAAGATTTGTTTGGCTGATGAGAATTTGGGTTGATAAATATTAAATATATCACATATTGAGTATAAATACTCAGCATTCAGGAAAATCAGCCCCTCATTGAGCTAAAACTAGCAGTAGTATTTCTTGTAAGATGAAGACTTCAACTATGTGCACAGTAGTGCAATAGTTTTATATTGACATAACGGTTATTAAGCAACACTCTGCCTGCCAGCACAGAAATTTGATACAACCTGCCTTAACTGCCTCTCTCTTTTTCAAACAGTACACACACTATGTTCATTGTATAGTTCACAGTATAGAAAGACCGTAGTAGTCACATTCAGATTCTGTGAGCAAGGAGGCATTTGGTTCTTAGTTTCAGTTGCAATGCCCGTCCCTCCTCAAGCGTCCAGGAGTGCAAGGCCACGAACTGAAGCACTGCCCAAAAGCAGCTCTTGTGGATGTGTCAAACCAATGAAGGAGCTTGACTGAAGGTACTGAAGGACTGAACACTGAATACAGCCAGGGTTCAGCTACCGCTATTTATGAATTACTAATCAAGTCTGCCTTCTTGAGGCAATGCAGCCACCCTCAGTCAAGGTGACCTAATTTGAGCAGAGTAAGGCAAGCTACATACTACAGTAAAATCTGAGACACTTATTACAGAAATCCACTAATTACAAATAAAATTAGACAGCTGAACAGTGTGCTGAAGGTGTATGAATATAAGACAAGGTTTGAAATGTCAATGGGAAAATCCTGAACTCCTAACCATCTGACATTATTATGCTAGATCCTAAAAGGTACAGGTCTTAAGAACATCTTCTCTGCTCTAGAGACATCCTCTATTGACGGGATTCAGCTGTGCAGCCTCCTGAGTCCCAATGAAGGCACAGAGCCTGTGCAAGCAGCATACATTTGGTGTGAACTGAAGTAATCGGTGAAGAATAAGCCCAGGTGGTAAGCAATTAAAGAATAATAAGAGAGGAATAAGTGTATCTAGCAAGCCTGTCCCAGAGATCAAGAAGGTGTTGCTCTCACTTAACACTGCCAAATCTGGAACTGTTTTAAGCAGACATGTGTGATTTGATTTCCCTAGGCACCTGGTTCAGATGATCCCTGCCTTTTTCGTGTCACTGCAAACAGCAGCATAACCAGCATAAGGAATAAGGCTGTGTAGGCAGCCTGTAGGATTGTTAAAGACAAAGTGTCACTTCTAACAATACACTACTCTAAATAAAGCAAATTTATACTTATTACCACCATAGTCTTTCCCCAAAACAATATTTTTGCTACGCGTTCTAACTCTACAAACCAGAACATCATGCATTTCAAAACAGTGGATCTGTATCTCCCAGAACTGTAATTTTCAATCATGAATTCTCACAATGCCTAACAATGTACAAGGGAATAATGAGGTACAGTTTCTGAAAGAAGAGGTTATTGTAAATCAGTTTCTCCACAACTATCACCTCCCTCAAACTCACCCTGCTGCCTCTAAAGAAATCTGATGCTGCTTATTCTTTAAGAAAAGCATGTATCACAGAGCGAGAGTCTACTCCTGCAAACTGTCTGTACAGTGACAGTTTTTGTGTAGCAGGTCCTGTGTACTAATTTAACAGAGAAGAGCTGAACAGGTCAGGCTCAACTCAGTACACATACAAAGAGCTCAGATGAGTCAAGTGCAGTTCCTGTGGAGAAACGCAAGCCCACAGATTTTGGGAGAACCAGCTCATCACCTAATGTTCATTCTAAACCCGATTTTGTCAGTCTGCACATATGTTCTTTGAAAAGTGGGAGTTGCTTTAGATTGCAACGCTCCTGGGTAGAGGCCACTGTGGCAGATAAGCTTTCCACTATGGTGCTCACTGAGTTTTAGAAAGGTTTGTTGCATGTGTTTTTATGTCCCAAATAACACATCCCCCTGTTGCAGGAAACAGTCTCAGTATCCTCCACCCAATCAACACTTAAAGATCTTTTCTCTAGTATCCAAGTCTTCTTTACTCTGATTTAAAATATAGCTTATAGGATTCAAAAAAATGAAACGAGTTGGAGGACCTTTTGGTGTTTATCTTTTACCTTCCAGTCTATTCCATAATATGTATTATATTATTATGCTCATTATCTCCGCATCTTCTGGTTTGCTGATTTAATCCATAAAAGCACTTCTCATTTCAAAAGCTCAGTATGAAACCGCGCTGCCATGACAATGCTTGTGAAGCAGGCATTTCTGTTAACGTCGCACACAGCACCGCACGGGCACCGCGAGCCGCTCCGCAGCAGACACCGCCGCACTGACATGAAGCGCACCCGGCGAGCTGCCGGCCAGACCCCCATCGCTTCCCAACTTCACCGGCAGCTGCTTCCTCACAGGAACTTCACCCCCAGCCCTCCCTCTTTCCCTGACTATTCCATTTACAGACATTTCTCTCAGAACCTCCTCAGTCCCACTCTTCCCCTCCCCAGCCCGCTCCCTCAGACCTGCTTCCCGCCCCATCCACCCACCCCGAACGTCTCCCCCTCCCACGCCACAGGCCTTTCTCAGGCTTCCTCCCTCACGCACAGCCCCGGCACGGCTCCCTCCGGGACAGCCCCAGCCGGGCTCTGCTGCCCCCGCTGCCAGCCCAGGCCTCCCACCTGCAGCTCCCGGCCGCGGGCCCAGCTCTCCCCTCACCGCCGGCTCCGCTCGCAGCCGCCACACGCTGTTTCCGGGCGCCGCGGTCCCGTCCCGCAAAGGCTCCGGCTGCAGCCACGGCCCCGCCCGCTCCGTTCCCAGGGCCGCCGAGAGCAGCGCGCCCGGCCCGTCACAGGCCCCGGCGAGCAGCGGAGCGCTAGCCCGCCGCTCTGGGAGGAGCGGAGGCGGGCAGGGGCCAGCGGGACCGTGTGCCGGGGCCCCTGCAGCGGAACAGCGAGGCGGGGCGAGCGCTGGCGGCTGAGGCGGGGGCCGGAGGTGCCGCACCGCGCCGCGCGCTTCCCGCCGCCCGCGAGGCTGCGCGCGGGGCCGGCGCCACCACCCGCAGCCGCCGTCAGCGAGCGGCCCCCGGCAAGACCGTGTGGCGACAGGGGACTGCCGGGGAACGGCACGAGCGTTTCGCTTGAAATCCGTGAGAAATGTATTGAAGAAGGGCAAGGCTAGTTCGAATTAACATATGGACCTCCCAGGAACAAAGTGCCCACCGAATGTTGAAGATCGTGTTTAGGCAAAACTCCTTTATGCTTCAGGCACTTGAGTTGGTTTGCGGATGGTTGGCAAAGGACAGCGAAGGCATGAAATCCTGTCCCCACTGAAGCTGGTAGCAGAACTTGAATGGAGATATATTTCATCAATTGCAATTGTAAGCCATGGGAGACAAGCATGAGAGTAATAAATTTAATTTTAGTAGTAGGCAGATGTTGAAAAAGACATGAATTAGAAATATGCTTTAGGAGAAGGCACTGCAGGAACACCGCACACGGGTGCTGACCCGGCCGGAGCTGCAGGAGCCAGAGCGATGGTGGCACCATTGCTGCCAACACGGTGCCAGCACAGCGGGCTCTGCGCACACAGGAGGTGGCTTTGCTGCGAGATGTGAAGCTGCTCCTGAACCCAAAACCAGCCACGGTCTTTCTGTGACCACATTTACTGTACCTGCTTGCACATGTCAGCAACATTCTTGAAATTAAACGTGCAGATAGATATCACAGGTTAGACTAAATACTTGAGAAAAGGAGCCAAGATAACTATCAGTTTTATTAACTTAATTAAATTTCCATTCCTTCCCAAGGGAAAACACATTGTTTTTCAGCAGCTTTTAGAGTATCACGCTAATCTGGGATGCATTGTCTCTTATGCTTCCCTACAGAACTGTAGGCATTTGTACTCAGTGTGAACAGAGCTCAGCATGTCTTTCCTCTAAGCTGTTTGGCTTCTCTAATGATTTTTTTTTCCACTTTGCAACCTCCATATTGAACTTGCAGTTGATTACAATAGACTAAAACAAATATTCTGATATTATCCTAGCATCTTTTCTTCTGCCCCATGGAGGACTGCTTTTCAGATGTTTACATTAGCCTTATTTTATGCGATGATAACCAGGCATGGTGCTCAGTTTGTATATACAACAATTAGTTTGATCTCCTCTGCTTTGGTTAATAACCAAATCTTTTCTAAATGTTTCTTGCACCAATCAGCTTTCAGGTAGGTGTTCATCGCATTCCCCATCAGAAATAAAAATAAACCATGCAGGTAGGGTACAACATACTCTCTTAAAATGATGCCTAAAACAGTGACAAAACTAATGGTATCTACTAATGACTAAAACCAAAAGTAAACTAATGAGAAGCATGACATACTAGCTAGACATACAACAGAACAACCAAGTAGCATTTGACAATTTGACTTAACGGTACTTTTTTTTCTTACATCAAGTAATTAATCTAATATTGCTGAATATAATCCATGCCTAGGATGCCAAGCAGCTCTTCAGAAGTTCATATAGACCATTTTGATGTAGCAGCAGAGAGAGCAAAGGCACTCAGAACACTGACTAACAGCAGGACTTGGGGAGTTGAGTGTTTTCCAGCAGCGCTCTATTTAAAAAAAAAAATAAAAATAAAAATAAAGAGCAATTAGATTAACCCAATTCAAAGTAGTTCTATTTACTGTTATAAAAACATAGTAAATTTCAGGGATATATTTTCCTATTAGCCCCTTCTGTTATGTAAACACTTATGATGTTACAAAGATCACGTGCCACATCTATAGTGCACATAAATCAACAGGTGTTCAGCCAGGCAGGATCGAAAGTATAAAGCACTTATGTGATCCCACTTTTCCTCATATCTGTTGATACTATTCTCATATATCATGTTGTACATGTAGTCTCAAACATTTTTTCAGATATAGGAAATGTGACAGATACCTCACAGTATAAACACCACTTTGTTTTCTACAGTATATATAGGAAGAAGCCACTAGAAACTTCAAAGAAAAAGTGCTTACCACTTGACTGTTGCCTGAGGAAGGTGAATTCTGAAAGTAAACAAACAAATAAATCTAGAAGTGTTCCCACCCAATGGTTTTAAACACAGTTTTGCCTGTGATCAACAAAATTTTAGTAGCCTAACTCACAGCATTGTGTTAAGTTGTTCAAGAGGAAAGCAGCTTTGCATAAATAGCTTTAGTTACACACTCTATTCTTGTCTTACATCTGCAAATTTCAGCTAAAATTGATGAAAGGACAAAGGTCTATTTTCCTCTCATTCCATTATCATATTCCATACAATTAAAAATTGATAAGCACTGAAGAAAAAAAAAAAAAAGAAGTGCAAAACCTGGTAACTTGCCAGTGAAAAACTCAACAATCTAGCTTATTAAAAAAAAAGAAAAGTGAAGGATTAACTGAGCAAAGCCCATGAAAATCTACACAGAAAACAGTAATTTAAAAATAGAAGACAGAAAAATGTAACAAGGCCACCAACTGGAATGTGAAGCAAGACATATTCAGATTTAAAATATCACTGATATTGAAATAGTTTTCTGAGGCTGAGGCCGTATTTTTCACAGCAGTTTCTTTAAATACACTCTAATACAAATGGAACTAATACAGAATGTTCTCTTCAGACCAAATCATCCTGAAATTGCTCTACCAACCACCCAGATTCTTTGTTTACTAAGAAAACAAAATTAAAACAGGGTGATGAAAGTATTCTCATTGGTTTCCCAGAATAAGTGCTTCCTGAGGCAGACAAGCCCTGTAAAATAATTATGAACCATTTATTTTTATTATATGAGACTTCTAGTGAATTGTGTCTAAAGAGCACGCAGCTGTCTTGAAAATGCTCTGGATATTGGTAGTTTTGACACTGACTTCGATTTTACCTTTTTCCTTGCACATTTTTCCTGTTTTAATTGAATACTCTCAAGTCAGCGCAGTGATGTTCTTCACAGCAATGTATCATTGACTGAACTACAAAGTTTGAAACTGAAACAGTTATCCTGATATTTAAATACATCATTGTTAATAGAATTATCCAAGCATGTTCCTATGAGTAAGTGACAAGAGTATATAAAAACTTTGCTATGGGAGGAATGAATGCTGCCTCATCCTGAAGTTTAAGTCTGAACAAAATATTCCGATTCTTATTGGTCAGCTTTCTCAGAAATTTACCATGATAACATAATTTTAAATTTTACCCTAGTTACTGTTACCTATTTTAAAAAAACAATACCCACATTTCTAACTTGATTGTGGAATAATGAAAGCAGAATACCCTTACTGACTTTCCCTGATCACTGCCTCCTGAGGAAGACAAGCCCTGAAAAAAATATACCCATTTTTGACTCTAAACCTCTTTGTGCCTCAGTATATTCTTGCTATCTGGAATAAAGAACCACAGGAGAATGAACACTATTTTGTGTCTAGTCATCCAAAAATCCCAGGGAAATCTTATCTGAAATACAGATATTTAAAATCTTGCTGTTACAAGTATTCTTTTGAATGATGTATTAGTCAGAGAATTCAGTTCCAAGTTCTCAAGAAGAAAGAGCTGTTTTGTAGTTATAATATGTTTAATATATAGAAGTGAAAAAAATAATAAGGTGTTTGGGTTTTTTTTACTTACTGGTTTGCCCTGTTTACTGGCTCCAGAAGGACTTGAGCCCTGCAAGAAGTAAATCACACATCTATTAACTGAATGAAAAAATCTTCTATCACTGTCCTGAGACAATTTGCCCAACTTAGTACAAACATATTTGGATATTGTTTGAACAAAGCGTAACTGGGGTACCCAAAGCTTAAGCTATCTACAGCACAGCAAAATAATGGCAATTTGTTATTCTGAATCACGAAAGTGGTGTTACAAAATACAGTATAGCAATTATGGTATGTTGAAAGGAACATTTTTACACAGAGTGGTAAAAATGTAACCAAATCCTTTATTCAGCTTGCTGAAATGACTTGAGTTAATATTACCTCAACTATTTAAGGTCAGTAAAATGACCAAATGAATGTATTTTTCAGCATCAAGTAACTGACCTGAACTAGACAGTACAGGGAAAGAGTGGGGAGTGATGGGAGGAGGAAGAAAATATACTCACCTGGCCACCGTACTGGCTGCTTACTGAGGGAGAAGAGCCCTATTAAAAAAAAAAAAGTCACAGGAAACGTAAGTGTTTAAGTGTTGGAAGAATAACAACAGTTACTTCTCCCCCTACTCCCCAGTGGAGAGTGAAACATAACAGAAAGACTTTTTGGCGGGAGGTGTCAGTAGGAATCTGGAAAGTATATTAATCTAAAAAGATACAGTGAAAGATATCTGACTTAATTCCTTAAGTTCCTTAACAGCTGAAATTAGTAAATTTGGCAAATATTCAGAAAACACCTGCTATCACTATTCTCTGACATAAATATAGGGATATAGTGTCTTTAATTGTGGCTCTGTACAAGGGGGAAAAAAAAAATCTACGTTATTTGTGATTTTCTGCTAGGTAAAACATGGTCAGAAAGCATCCTTATTATTTCAAATAAGTAATTTGGGAAAAATTTGGTTTGCAGCTTTTACAATTCCTCTCCATGCTACAAGAAATTATCTTCTTAATAGCGTGATACTGAACTCTAATGCTTGCCAACGGAATAAAAAGAAACTAAATTATTTTTTAGTATAGCAGAGTGAACAGAATAATATTAATGAAAAATGTGTTCCACCTTCTTATTAGATGGCCATCCATTACATCTGTTAACTATTTGGGCTACCAAGCTTTCTTGATCAGTGACAAACTACTAAGTCTACAAAATATGCACAGGGAGATGCTTACAGTAAGAGACTCAAATGGCAGGTGAAGATGAGAAAAGTAGTATTACTGTAGGTAACACAGCAGAATTCATATTTTCAAAGCAATATCTACTGATACATTTTGTACCAAATTTCCAAGTATTTAATCTAAATAAATGCAAAAAAAAATTCTATATGATGATTGAAAAATAACACAGAAAACAGATTTTGAACTGGTGTGGTAGCAATGTGAAACTGAAACATAAAAATGGTTAAATAAAATTATCACTTGAGATAAGAGGCATTCTGAGGTAATACAACTAAAATTATCACCTATGCATCTATGCATCTATCTTTAAACTGAAGTTTGTTCATGCTACTCCATTTCAGTTACTGAGAAATGGTCCCTTTTTCAGATTGAGAGTAAAATTACTCTGAAAAACTGAGTAAAATTATGCTGAAAAACTGATTGGCAGTATATGCACTGCATCGTATTTTTCATTTAATAAATAGCACATAGGAAGAAGATCTAGAAAACAAAGAAAAGTTGCTTGCCTGTCCACTATATGGACTGCTTCCAGAATATGATGAGACCTGTAAAAAGAATGTGACAATTTTGTAAATAATTTTTTAAAATACCGTCTTGGCATCAAAAAAACCTGGACCCAATCTAAACCATACTCACAATACTGATTAGCTGGAAGAACTTTACACAGGTTTTTAATGGAGTGGCCAATTTGTCCTGATTACTAGTATAGTAATTCTGTTTGGTAGATTAAACAAGTAAAGGATTTAATTTCAATTTATCCTTATTCCTTCAGATTGTTTACTTGCAAAGAGAAGCTGATAATTTACATGTTGTTTCAGCACTTCTGATTCTCAGAAGTGGCATGTATGCCATGAGTGCTGTACTTCTGGCATGTGGGTTTTGCTTGATTTCATAATCTCAGAAAGTGTAGTAGTCATCTAAGCAATTTTGACTATACTGAGACCACAGAAAACTGAACTCCCCCTCAAAAGTAAATCAGCTTAATTTCAGCAAAATAGTGGTTTGTTTTGTTTTCTTTTTAAAGTATTTACAAAAGTATAGGGAATATACTAATTAGACAGAAAATTGGAAATAGCCATAACTTTTAAAATTGATTGTTCTGTTCCTACTTGGAAGCATTTTGGGCCAAGATTTTTGATCTAAGTTTCACTAGTTCAAATCATACTGTTAATAACCACCGTAAGAGCAGCACTGTTACACACATGTGTAAAACCCAGCAGATAAACGATGAGATATTTGGGAAACAGATTCTTAGGAAAGTTCCAGGCCTCTCTTACAAACCAAAATAAATCAAATGCTTTGAAGCAGTTATTCATATCTGGATATTTTACAGAATTAGCTGCAGTCTTCCTTTAATACAGATATTGGAGAACACTACTACTTCTTTTAATCCAGGGTGGTGAAAATGCATTTTATTTTATATGTGTTTCTTCGAAAATAGAAATGTATCTGGGTAGCTAGTTTTGAATATAACAATATCACAGGTGCAAGTCACTTAATGTTTTTGTCTTAAGCAGGTTCAAAAGTTCTTATTTTAGCACAATGTGAAAAAAACTTCCATCATACATATACATTCACAAATGGAATTATTTCAAGAAATGTAGTTTGGGAATTTTGCAGTATGTGTAGATAGTATGAAAAATATACAAAGAATACTTACTGAACTTCCACCGGGGCACACACATCCACTCTGCATAAAACACAACCAAACTTATTTTCCTGAGTCTATGACTCAAAGAGGCCTCTGAATCAGTAAACTAAGCTCACATTCTGCTACTGCAAGAATATGAACTATGAAATCCTGCTCACAGACTCACCAAGCTCCATCTAAAAAGTAGTTTCTTTCTGTCTCCACTGTCCTTTCAGGGTAGCTGTGCACTTACTGATCATTTTTTTTAAATACAGCCTTCTGATTTCACATTTAAAACTTAAAGTAAAAACCTTACCCACATAAAGGATGAGTAAAAAATTCTGACTAGTACTACAGAATATTTGGGAATATATGTAGTACTCTTTCATGCTACAGATGTTACAGAAAACACTAAAGATGACTTCCAGTGGAGGCCTGCTAGGTGATTTCTGCTCCCATAAAACTAACTGAAAGGTGGCCAGGGCTTCACCATTCAGTGTCTCACTTTCCATATTCAATCTGCATGCAAAGCATAAGAAAAATGTCCAGCACCAAAGCAGGTCCAGAACCTCCCATACAAGTGCCATTCAGACAGTTACTACTGGCTGCTCTGGCCTGCGGGATGTCTGAATGACACAGAAAAAAGAAAATAATATGCTGCTGGGGCTTTAGGCAAAAAGGACAGTGGTGAAGGAAAACAGTTCTTCTGAAGGAACGACTCAAAGTAAATTGTGAGTGCCTGACAGCAGCAGAACTGAACAGTGTGCAGAAGTAAAGCATACCTGTCCGCCAGACTGGCTGCCTCTTGAAGGAGAGCCCTGGGAAAAAGGAAAAACTCATTATTTCTGTGTTATGGTGTAACATTCTCATTTGTTCTCTGTAGTTCTTAGGCTTTCAAATTGCTTCTGTTTAAACATAACAAAAATGGGCTTCTTGAACCCTGATCTGCGTAAGGAAGCATTCGCATGCTGTCACACAGATCCCTGTATCATTTGTTCATACCATGACCTGATGTACCAGACAGACCCATACTTACCAAAACCCTCACTCAGTTTAGCTTAAAGCTATTCTCTCTTAGAATATTCCTTTTTTAAAAAAATGCAGTTCAGTTTTCCTAATGAACTGTGTTCTAAAACTGCAAACACTATGAAAGTAGAAGTTTTACCTGTCCACTGTACTGTCTGCTTCCTGAAAAAGCTATACCCCAAAGAAATGAGAGAGTATTTATATTTTTTGCACATTCTTTAACTTACGATGTCATAGGAAAAAAAAAAAACAACACTTTTACTTGTGTTCCATTGATTTAAGTGTCACGAGAATGTGAACACTTCCTTTATAACCATATTGAAATCTACTAGCCTTTACAATGGCTACTGTTTAAATTGAACAAAGCTTAAATCCAAGTCAGTATAGGCAGGTGCGATTGTGTGCTCAGGGCAACCTCCTGTGCTTTACATTCCTGAGTGGGCTGAAGCAGCAGAAGGTCATATATTCATCTATTCTACTTAGATGCCGTTTTGCTATAAGCCACCCCTTTATAAAATGTTCTGGTTTTCACAAACCAGAAAAAGAGAGAAGGGTGAACATTAGAAAAAACAACCCATAAATAGAAAAACAATTCTCACCTGTCCTCCATAATGGCTGCCACCAGAGTAAGGTGAACCCTGAAGAAAAGGTACCAGTTATTTCTCTATCAAAAAGCTTCTTTAAGGGTTTTTTAAATAAAGACTATTTTATTTCTCTGTTGTACAATGGAAGATAAACACACAACCTGTTCCTTTATGTGTTCTATGCAAATTAGGGATGGTTTGTACCACAAATCTACCATAATACTAGTGATGAATTAGTAGCATTATATACCTAGTTTTAGGAAAATGTATTTGGACTAGAAATCTCTTTCTCTTCCAGTTCCCTCTCTAATAAATCTGACCATAAATGTTTTCAGAGGCCAAGGACAAGTTTGTTGGGAATTTCACTCCATATTAAGGGCTATACCACTAGACAGCACTAGGAACCCTATCCATCACCTTTCATTTCCCAGGAGCATGGAACAGCTCTCAACAACTCCTGCCCCACCCCCTGCTCCCCGCCTGAGACACACTGCTCCTCTGATATCAACTTTGATATCACATTTTGCTGAAGGAAGCGAGGTATTCTGGAGGCTGAGGTAGAGAAGGAATGCAATCTGGGTTTTTGGATAAGGACTATACAGGAAGAGTTTCTCACCTGTCCTCCATACTGGCTGCTTCCTGAAGAAGGTGAACCCTGAACAAAAAGAATTAAATTATCTCTGTATCCATGTCATAGCACTCCTTTAAACCACGCTTCATAGGAGGGAGAGGTACCTATTTTCTTTCAGTGCAAAACTGAGTGGACTGAACCACACTGTGCAAAAAGGACTGAGACTCATCTGGATTTACCATGATGCATCAGAAATTACATCTCCTAAAAACTCTCCTGTGGCTTTGTATCACATACTTTTATAACTACTACACACCAAGCAACAAATGAAATAAAACATGAAAAAAAAAAAATCTCTTTAAAATGTTATTTTACACAGAGAACTACCAAGTCTTTTGGATGAAGTAGGAAACACTACGAGAGAATTCTCACCTGCCCACCATGATGCATGCCTCCTGAGGAAGATGGACCCTGAATATAAACAAAAAAAGGAAATAAAACTTCTTTACACCCATTTCATAGAATCATAGAATGATTTCATGAGGCTTTTAAAAATTTTGGTTAGCTTCATGAGCTACTAATTTATTTCAGAAAGACACAACTTCTAAGTCTTGAAAATTTCAGAAGCCAACTGAGTCAACCATGTATTTCAAGTTCTATTTTTTAATTACTCTTAAGCAATGGTTTTCATCTGAACTTGTTTTGTTTAATCACAGTAGCACCGAATGCTACAAAGAAAAATTTACTGAGATTTTAGACTAAGATAAATAAAGCTAAGGTAGACAGCTGGGTATGCAATGAATAAACTACAAGTTTGCATAGGTCAAAACTACAAAAGTAGGGACTACTAATGCTTACTTGTCCACCAGAATGGCTGCCTCCATAAGATGACCCCTGGAAAAAATATTCAAAATCAGTTATTTCTGAATATCTGATTCATGGAGACGGAGAGTAAAGACATCAGTATTTTGTTATTTGACTGTTTGTTTGTAATCTGCCCAGAATAAACTCTGTATTTTTGTCTTCCTTGGATTCACAATATTACTACAGAGAATAAATCACTATAAAGTTTCTTGAAATATAAAATTGAGATAGCTATCTGCATAATCCTTTCCTTGATAAGAGTCGAATGATGGTAAAACAAATATATAACATAAAATATTAAAAGAGCTTACATGCCCACCATACTGGCTAGCTCCAGAGGAATATGAACCCTGTAAAGAATACCAAATAGTGAATTACCTGCTGTAGGATTTGTTTAAATCAAAACATGACTCTCCAAGGACAATAGGAGTGAAGGCAGGACTTTTCGTATGCTTTAATAACTAGAGTTCAAGCCTTACAAGGTAACTTGGGGAAATTCCCAAGTTCATAAGCAAGGCTGGAAGGTAAAAAACCCCTACTGCTTAGTTTCTGGAGAATGGCATGTCTTTACTTAGAAAGCTGAATCCTGGGCCAAAGCTACTGGTAAAAGATCAGCAACCTAGCAGGACTCTGCAAATCAAACCAAGCAAGTTTACTGAAACCTCATACAACAAGAGGTCTCTTTAAAGAGGGGAGATTTGGTTTGTTTTTCTTCTTAATAGACTTAGGTCCACTAGGAATCAAAAACGCTATGTTTTGATTAATTCTTTCCCCACACCTATTTTTTGTATGACCTTCATTATGCAAGTTTCACACAAACAAGGGCAATATTTGCTAAAAAAGTCTCATGTATAACTTTTAGGACATATCAAACTCAATGATGAATTTAATTTAGTGAGGTTTTGCTCTTTAGACTTATTTCTCATATCAAAACTGAATTTGAGTTTGTGAATAGCCCTCATTTACAAAAGCGGCAAGCTGGATCTCCTTTTGGAACGAGTGCTTACTTGGCCGCCATACTGGCCATGGTGGCTGCCTCCAGAAGAAGGTGAGCCCTGGAGAAAGACAAACAAACCAGTTATTTTCCTCTAACAGAACTATTTCAAAGCAAATCTTTGGAAAGGATAGTAATATTTAAATCTCTATTTAAACATTTTTACATTTTTGTTTGGGTTTAAAATCCACTCAAAATATAAAATCTAGCCTTCCCTACTTTGTTAATACATCTAAAATTTAGCGGGTACCTGTCCACCATACTGGCTATAATGGCCACCTCCAGAAGAAGATGAGCCCTGAAAAAAAAGAAAAAGACGGTGAAAGAAACTAGTTATTTTTCTCTAACAGAACTATTTTAAAGCAAATCTTCAGAAAAGATAGCAGTGTTTAAATTTCTATTTTAAACATTTTTGTTTGAGTTTAAAATCCATTCAAAATATAAAATGTAGCCTTCCCTACTTTCTTAATACATCAAAAATTGAGTGGGTACCTGTCCACCATACTGGCTATAATGGCCACTTCCAGAAGAAGATGAGCCCTGAAAAAAAAAAAAGAAGACAAAAGAAACTAGTTATTTTTCTCTAACAGAACTATTTTAAAGCAAATCTTTGGAAAGGATAGCAGTGTTTAAATTTCTATTTTAAACATTTTTCTTTGAGTTTAAAATCCACTCAAAATATAAATTCTTGCCTTCCCTACTTTGTTAATACATCAAAAATTTAGTGTGTACCTGTCCACCATACTGGCTGTAGTGGCTGCTTCCAGGAGAAGATGAGCCCTGGACAAAAGAGAAGGGAAAGAAAAAAAAAAGAAAGAGACAAACAAACTAGTTATTTTTCTCTAGCAGAACTATTTTAAAGCAAATATTTGGAAAGGATAGCAGCATTTAAATTTCTATTTTAAACATTTTTGTTTGGGTTTAAAATCTATTCAAAATCTAAAATTTAGCCTTCCTTACTTGGTTACTACATCTAAAATTTAGCATGTACCTGTCCAATAGAATTGCTGCTTCTAGAGCCCTTTCACAAATACCAGTTATTTCGGTTCAAAATATCTGACTGAAGGAGTGGCAGTTTATTTCTTTCAGTTTAAAACCAGCACACTGGAGAATGACATCCCCCAAAAAAGCTTTTAACGTTCATTCTTGCAGAGTACTACAGACCTTTTGAGTCCCTCTGAGCTTCTACAAGATCTGCTAAGCTCATAAGGAAATGAAACTGGTTTGTGTTTAGTATGTAATGTTAAGCATCTATCAGAAATGTGTCCTTCATAAGGAATCTTAACTATATAAAATTACTTTTAAATTTCCCTGTAAAGAAGACATTCAAGACAATGTTCTGAGGTAGGCTGCAGCACAGAGTTGGGGAAGGACTAAGATCTACATTCAGTCTGCAAAAGCCATTCACCCATGCTGAGGTACTGGGTGCATCTAGACATCAACGTACAGATCAGGAACGTGCCCTTGAGAAAAACCTCCCGTTAGTAGCCCCCACGTGCTGTGGCTTGTTTTGCACCATGGAGTGGTGTTGGAGTGAAGTAATTGGATGCCTTTCAGATTAAACTAAATTGTAGAATGCTCTCTAAGGGCACAATTAGTGCTTTCAGGTAGTAAAAGGACCAGAGCAGCCCCTTCCTGAAATGTGTATAGTGTGGCTGTCAGTTCATCAGCACTGATTTTTTTCACTCTGTGTAGTGGAACAACCCCAGCAGTTTGCAGTACTTGTTGACGTAGACACAATCACTACATTCCTTCAGTCATTTTACACACTCCTTGATTCTGAACTGCTCTCCAAAGATGGCTAAAGTCACTAAAAAGATATAAATCAGTCCTAATTGGAAGTTTCATAGGAAACAAATCTCAACATCAATAATATGAAGGATGTAGAACACAGATGGGTAAGAATATTTTTGTGTCTGTAGATATATAAACATTCCTCCTTCCAACAAGGGAGCATAAGACTTGTCTTATTTATAATGTAATATTGATTTCTGTATGGTACATTGATGTAGCTGTGTCCCAGTTAGCTTTATATCAGTTAGCAATCTGGTAACAATGCTACAGAGTTTTGTGCTAGATACAAAGAGACTTCCTTTAGTGCAGCACATATAGAGCTCCAGTGATGTAGCCAGCATGCCTTTCTAACACACAATGAACAGAACTGGTCTTGTGAATGCTGTAAACAGGACTCTCCTGCAAAAGAGTTACCCATATAATAGGGCCAGCATCATTAAATTACTGGTCTATGAATCCTAACCTTTCTTGTAGTAAATGGTTTAAGAGGAATACAAACACATAAATCCATGTCTTTGGGGATATTTTGGCATAATACCAAGGAAATCAATGAAACTGACTCCCACAGTAAATCTTTATATTGTTACGTACCTGCATTTGTGCCAAATAGAATTTTTCAAACATTTCCAAACACCACTTGTCTTTGAATGAATACTATTTCAAATGGAAAAAGAAACTGCAAGTGCTCCTTGAATGTTCTGTGTGTACTTTTAATTGTAGCTAAGGTAGTTTATTTTCACAAGTGTATGACGAAATTAGGTACTGACCCTTTTTAACCTCTCTAGCCATTATATCAACAAAACAAGCACAGGGCATCCTTACAAGCTGATGAACAGTGCTTACATTTGCAGAGGAATCACTTCTGACTAAGGTAGGGGATCCACCCTGTAAGGGAAAAAAGAAGAAGAAAAAAAAAAATTAGCCTTTGTCTGATCATAAACTGAAAATAAAACAAAATCTTAAAATGTCTATTCTAGGGTATTTTAAAGGAAAAATATCACAGTCTGAAATGAAATTACACTTACATTTCACTTACTTT
Organism: Nesoenas mayeri; assembly: GCF_963082525.1. Classification (NCBI taxonomy): domain Eukaryota; kingdom Metazoa; phylum Chordata; class Aves; order Columbiformes; family Columbidae; genus Nesoenas; species Nesoenas mayeri. The sequence continues at coordinate 13,935,719 of NC_137554.1, read as the reverse complement.
TCTTAACTTGCCAAGATAGCAAATAGCCTTTTTTGGCCTGGAAGACCATAAATTAAAAAGTATCGTTTTGTATCTGCGCATAACTCACTGCCTAGAAAATAAGAACACTATCCACTGTGCAGGCACGTCCTTTGCGTATTACATATTACATGTTGATTGACCACATATGATTTGCTTTAGAAAACATGTATCATCATATTTCACAGTCTTTAAATAATTCTGTATAGATTTAAAAGCAGAAATGAGAAGTGGCTCAGGTTTGTGGGTGGTTTTTTTTTATTTGGTAAGCATTGATTTTTGAGACAACTTTTATGGTTGGCAATTTTGTAGACTTGATATTTTTGAGATTATTTTAGCTTCTGTTCATGACAGACTTCTTTTTGTCAATGAATTCTACTATTTAATGATTTATTTTTTTAAACACATACACATCTCTGTAAATACTGGTCAGAGAATACACCTTTCTGCCACCTTTTAGGGTTCCTGGCTTGTATCAGAACTACTGTGGCCAGCAGGACCAGGGCAGTGATCATTTCCCTTTATTCAGCACCAGTGAGGCTGTACCTTGAATCCTGGGTTCAGTTTTGGGTCCCTCACTACAAGACATTGTACAAGAAAGACATTGGGGTGCTGGAGAGAGTTCAGAGAAGGACAACAAAGCTAGTGAAGGGTCTGGAGCACAAATCTGATCAGGAGCAGCTGAAGGAACTGGGGCTGTTTGGCCTGGAGAAAAGGAGGCTGAGGGGAGACCTCATCACTGTCTACAACTACCTGAAAGGAGGTTGCAGCATGGAGGGGTATATAAAAATAAGGGTACATTCAAATAAATAAGTTAGAAATAAATAGGACCACAGATAATTTTCCAGTTAAATAATGTAGTAAACCAAAATGTGTAGTGAATAAATAACACTTACGGAACTTCCTCCAGAACAATTGCATCCCTCCTGTAAAGAATGCAGAAAATATTTAAGATATCAAGAACACAGAACTGAAAAGGACTCCAGTTACAACTCCGATTACTCCTTCTACCATCCCAGGTATGCAAGCCATAAAGTTACATTCAAAACTGCCCAAGCACCCAACTTCTAGAAAGCAGTCTATTTTTTTGTTCTCTTTGTCCTGTGCAACAATTCCCACACTTACTGCTCTGATGGTGAAAAACTTCTAATTTTGTTATGTTTAAATTTGTTATCTACAATCTTGACCTTGAAAACCTTATACACTAAAAAAGATGAGTAAAAAATTCTGAGTAGTACTACAGAATGCAGGGGGATGTTGGTTTTTGTTGGTTTTTTTTTTTCCCTAGAGAGGCCAGAGCACCTGGAACACATGCAGTACTATTTCATGCTACAGACGTTACAGAACACAGGTGATTTCTGCTAAAACTGAGAGGTGGCCAGGGCTTTGCCATTCAGTGTCTCACTTTCCACATTCAAAGTTCATGAAACATGAAAGAAAAATGTTCAGCACCAAAGCAGGTCCAGAACCTCCCATACAAGTGCCATTCAGACAGTTACTAGTGGCTGCTCTGGCCTGTGGGATGTCTGAATGACACAGGAAAAGAAAATAACATGTTGGGCAAAAAGAACAGTAGTGAAAGAAAACAGTTCTTGTGATGGAAAGAAAGTCAAAGTAAATTGTGAGTGCCTGACAGCAGCAGAACTGAACGATGTGCAGAAAGAAAAGCATACCTGTCCACGAGACTGGCTGCCTCCTGAAGAAGCTGAACCCTGTAAATGATACGTCTTCATTTAAAAGATTTTCCTTCAGTTTCACATGTATATTTTATTACAATGTATTGTCTTATACTCTCTAAACTATGTTAGAAAAGATCTATCTGGTTAACAACCCAATTTTACTTATGGAAAGATGAATAAGGATGAAAACCCCACAGTAGTCTGGAAACATAGGTATTACCAAACTGGTAATATTTTCTTGAAGTATGTACATTGGACAACAAAACAAAAAAAACCAACACCAAAACAAATACTGAAGAAATATTTCCCACCCGCTCACCATATGGCTGAAAAAAAAAAATCATTTAATATATGTTGAAAAAATATAAATTAATACAAAATATTTATTACTTTCATTTATTTCCTGGCATTGGAGCATCAGTGAATACATGAATTGTATTTTGACCACTCTGCTTACACTTGGACTTTTACATGACATATATAAGGAAAAGGTGATTGAGTACCAAATAGATCTTGCTCACAGATAAAATAATGCTGGAATACAATTCGAGGACTCGAGCTTTTGTATAACACATACTTCAGGTCAACAATACAAAGAATTAGTATTTACCTGTCCACTGGAGTAGCCACCACTTTGAGAAGATGATCCCTGCAAAAAAGTAGACGAAATTTATTTTTGTTTAAAATGGCTTCTGGAAAACAAGACTATGTTGTTGAATAGTCATGGGCATATTTTTATGAAAAACAAAACAAACCACACACACACACAAACAATCAACCAAAACCAATCCAACAAAACACCAAAACAAAACAGTTTGCCATTTGGTTTCACAAGACACGATGCCAGATGTCATGAAAAATTCTAGGAGATAACAGTTGGGTATAATTTACTTGTCAGGATAATTTTTTTAAAAAACAGCTGTTTTGGAAGGGAACTGCAAATAATGAATAAAATAGATGCTTACATGTCCACCTGACTGGCTGCCTCCTGGGGAATAAAAATCCTGGAAAAATGTATTGAAATTACATGAAAAAACCAAACACTTCCTTTCTTTTGTAGTATGGAAAGATGAGGACGGAAGCTGAGCATTCATTGCTTCTCCACATTCCTTAATTTTCTCTCATGGGTCGTTCAAGAACAATAAAAAAAGGTCTTTCTGTATAAAACAGCACATGCCCCTTTACACTTGTTGATAATTGCTCTTTTGGTGAAAGGTATTATTTTGGATACAATGATTAAAGAGTTGTGGTATCTCCAACAAAATAATTTCTCAGTGTGTCATTTAATTCTCCTTAGAATAAATGAAATGTGTGCTATGTAAAAATGACAGGAAAGTGGAAGCCCTCATAACTAAGTCATGCAGCACAACAAAGCAAAGGGTTTCACTTTGAATAGATGCTGGACAAATCATGGTACTGAAGCCTTTTGCAGTCAGGCAATGAGTAAAAAGGCACAGGAACCTGAATGTGTATATTGTGGTAGTGCGATTGTAATGCATTGGTTGGGATTTCTAGCGGTACTACAATACTTTAAGCACATCCTCATTCCCTCTGTGCTTGATGACTTTCTATCCCACACTAGAAGCTGCCACACCACCTTCCACACGATATAATTTAGGTGGCTAGTGGTTGCCAAGCACTGGGGCAGACACCCTGGCAACATGTAAGGACGGAGCACTTACCCGTTCACTCTGATGGCTGCCAGATGCTGACGTGGAATTCTAAAAAAATATTAGAATCTAGTTTTTGCATGGCAAATACTTCTATTTTTTTTCTAAGCAAGTTTGGAAGGCAAAGGAAACTACTGCTTGTTTGCATGCCTTGTTGGGAAGGTTCAAGATGGTAGGGTGTAGGATAAGCAGTTCAAAGTTTCCAAGTTCCTCCCTTGCTCATTTCTGGAGCATAGCATTTCATTATTTGGAAAGCTGAATTCTGATAGAGCATAATAAAGGAATGAGCTTACGTCTCAATCTACGTTATTTCCTCTAAGAACGCTGTAGGGGTAAACATCAGCACTTTAAAAGCTGTCTTGGTTCTGGGTAAGACCTCAGTGGTGCACACTGATGTTGGAATACTTTAGTTTCTTTCATACCTTAGTTTCTTCCAGAGGGTCTTGGGGCCCCTATAGTATCATATGTTAACTTTGCTGAACATCCACAAGAAGATTTTGCTACAGAAACTGTGTGGAAACTAATGACATTATACTTGTGGCTGAAGTGCAGAGATTAATTTATAAAAATTTGTGGAGAACAATTTCCTACTAACCAGGACAATGGAAAACAAGCTTATTAGAAATCCAGTTAAAGTACAACCAATCACTCAAGACTCCAAGAAAACGAGACATCAAATTTGGGAAATTTTATAAACAGCTTCACCAGAATTAATAGGAAATATACTTTAGTTGGGAGAAAAGGCACGTTCTTAAGCAGAACAGCAAGCAGTTCTCACCACACTACACGAAACCAGACCATTCCTATGCAATATACAGACGAAGAAATATAATGCTTTTATGTCTGGCACTGGAAAAACACAAATCAAGTGTAGCGTGAATTGAAGACAGAAAGAGGGAATTAGTCTGTGCAGTATTAATTAGGGAAGCTGTATTTTAGAAAAAGAATAAAATGAGATAATGATTAAGGGTCAAATACAATGTGTTTTCTCAAAAATACAAGGAAAAATTGAATTTTAAAATAAATCTGTATCTTAAGAGCAATTAAGTTTGAAAGTCTTAATTTGTGGGAATTGCTATGAAAGTCCAGAATAGTAAACATAGATGGAATATAATCTTATGGAAATAAATGACAAAAAATCACCCTTAAGAACAAGAAGGGCTGATCTGACATATGGATAGTATTGTTCTTGTAGTTAAATTAGTGGTTTTGTATTAAATTAACTCTGAAAAAGTAGACAAATTAAATTGCTGGAAGTAAGAAGTATCTGGTTCTTTTATACACTAAGCCTATACTAATATTAAGTTTCAATGGAAATTGTGAAATAAGGGAAGAGAGTTTCCTTTGTAAATACCAATTCTAATAACTGATTCAAAAGGCATATGGTTGTTACAAGTCAGAACTGTTGCAACTGCAATTGTAATTTGCCAAATCCTTATCATACCATAGCACAATAATGTGACATAATATGAATCTATATTTTCCTTTATCTATAGAAACAATATAATTTCAAAGAAGGTATTGCAGAAAATTACAAGACAGATGATCAGAATGTACTGTGAAGGACCTCTTAAAGATAAGATGATGAGATAAGGTAAACATCCATGTAAGCACCTAGATAGTTTAAAAGGTAGTAAATTCTGATATTGTTATACTTGAGAAAAAATGCTTACATTGTCATCATTTTCACCGCCTCCTATGGGAAGTGAATCCTGTAAAATAATTGAAAAACAGTTATTTTCATGTAAAAAGGACTCCTACATGATCTTACTAGTGGAGAATACAAACTATGCTTTTTTTAATGTAAAAAATACTAGATAAAGTTGAATTGAAAAATTAATCATTCTTTACATTCAGAAATTGCATTATCTATGCTCTCTTTATAGATCCTGCACTAGAAGTAGCAAGATAACACAATTTTCTACGAAAAACCAATCTGGATTATATGCCTTATTATTTTTAATATATCATTCTATATGACTTCAGCTGTTTCAAATGTATTGCTAAACAAAGCATAAGATGGTCCCTATAGAATAATCCCACAATGTGACACAGTCTTCAGATACAGTGCATGCATTTCTCTAGACTTTCAATAGCTTCTACATGACTAAGGTGTGTAAAGTACATGCACAAAATATTTTCCTTTTGAATAAGCTAGTGCATAAACAACAAAGTAATTAAAGTATTGAATAACCACAGTGGCACAGTTGGCAGGATGGTGCATACACTGCATCACGTTCCCTCCATCATGGAAACATTTGGAGTTTAAAGGGGTAAATAAAGAGAAACAAAGGATAAAATGGCATTTCTATGGTCATCACTTAAAAATAGAATCATAGAATGGTTTGGGTTGGAATTAGTTCCAAGCCCCCTGCCATGGATAGGGACACCTTCCACTAGACCAGACTGCTCAAAGCCCCATCCGATCTGGTCTGGAACGCTCCCAGGGCTGTGGCATCCACAGCGTCTCTGGGCAGCCTTGCGCAGTGCCTCACCATCCCCATGGTGAAGAAATAATTGAAATATCGAAGCTAGTGCACAAATGAACTGAAACAGCAAGCTTAAGCTTTTCATATATGAGACAAATAACATTTACCTGACCAAAAGATTGACCACCGCTAGGTGTGGAAGATCCGGCACCACCATAGGTAGAAGATCCACCCTGTTCAGAAAACATAAATCATATTCATACTGCAAACAGACTTTTTGGTTTTTTTGGTCACTTACTGTAGGGATCTCCTTCTGGGGAGATTTAAAAACATGAATATTTACGTAGTTATCAGAATGGCTATTGAGCAACTCATAGTTATGTCCCTGTAAAACACTAATTTAACATATTTTAAATCCAAATTCTATTTTCACTTCTGCAGAGAAGCTAGCATTGTTGGGGAGAATAAGCTCTAATGGTAGAAGGCACTCCACTTTTTACTCCCTCATAAACTTTCAGGCTACTTAGTTAACAGTATCTACAAATTGACTCCACAAACAAAAAAGCCCACCTTAATTAAAATGTAGTGAGAGCCAAAATAGAGAATATAGCTGCATATAGGAGTCAGGGTGTTGAGTCTCAGCACCCTTTACACAAAGATGAAAAAAATAGTATTTACCTGACCATAGGATTCACTGCTACTGTCATAGGTGGAAGACCCTCCCTGTACAGGGGAAAAAAAAAAACCAACAAACTTTATTATCTTAGTCCCCTGAAGAAAGAGTTTTCCTTCTTTCAAGGGCAGTATATGAATGAAAATAACAGAGGTCTGTTTTATCTTTATGTCACCATTTAGAGCAGGGTGGCAATAAACAAAGTGTACACTTACAAACGAGAAAAAAATGTACCTGTCCAGAAGATCCACCATGAGAGAAGGAGGATGTGCCAGGATAGTAGGAAGACTCTTCCTGTACAGAAAACATAAACATTACTGTTTTGTAGTTGAAAAGTTATCTCAAGGAAGACTTTTAGACTACTCTTGTGCAGACACAGGGACCAGAATATTTACCTGGTTACCGGAATAAGAGGTGTGGGAAGAAACTGGGCCGCCCTGAAAGGAAAATCACAGACCACTATTTTCATGCAGACAAGTGTTTAAATCGCAGTGTATCCACTTTCATTTTACACCCTTTCTCCCAGTTTTGAGCTAACTTTTATGCACCTAAACAGAAACCAAGATCAATATTGTTAAATGGAAGAAGTTTTTGGGTGATCATTTTCTTAGCCTGCTGAAATCTGAATACTGCAAAGAAACTGCAGATATTGTTTTGTACTGCTCTCTGTCAAATCTCACACCACTAGGTTACATCAGGGTTAATTTAGGTTTTCTTCTTGAAGAGACAGCTATCAGGTCTGTAATTATAGCATGTCATAGCACCCACAATATTGGCAGTGAAGGAACCAGGAAAATGGGAGTCCGAGTTATCCTGGTAAGGGAGGAAGAACAACTACCTGTCCATAGGATCCTCCAGGATAGAAGAAAGGCCCTCCCTGTGCAGAAGACAGAATGGGTTACTGGCTTACATTTGGCTGCTCCTTCAGGGAAGGTTTTAGATGGAGCTTCTGAATAAGGCATTTTATCTGAACATTTACCTGGTCACCAGAATATGTACTGTGTGCAGAACCTGGGACTCCCTGAAATGAAAACACAGACTAGCTATTTTCTTGCAAATGGGATGGTGTAGATAGCAATGTACCTGACTCTTATTGTGGGCCAAATTGTTAAAGAACAAGGAACTTCTTATGACTAATTTTCTTAGCTGGATGAAAGATCATTCCAAGGAAGTTTTAAACACAGTGTAGTCTTTTCTTCTGACAGACTTTATGGTATAAGTTAGAAATAGTTGGTTCAATTCTTGGGTGTTATATTTCACGGCAACCACTACATGGGGAATATAGGAAGGAAGATAACAGAAGTCTCTCTTATGATGACAAATGAGGAAACACACCTGGCCGGAATATCCACCAGGATAGAAGGAAGTTCCACCAGGATAGAAGGAAGACTCTCCCTGTACAGAAAACATAAACATTTACTGTTTTGTAGTTGAAATGTTATCTCAAGGAAGACTTTTAGACTACTCTTGTGCAGACACAGTGACCAGAATATTTACCTGGTTACCAGAGTAAGAGCTGTGGGAAGAAACTGGGCCACCCTGAAAGGACAACACAGACCACTATTTTCATGCAGACAAGTGTTTAAATCGCAGTGTATCCACTGCTCCTTCAGGGAAGGTTTTAAATGGAGCTTCTGAATAGGGCACTTTATCTGAATGTTTACCTGGTTACCAAAATATATGCTGTGTGCAGAACCTGGGACTCCCTGAAATGAAAACACAGACTAGCTATTTTCTTGCAAACAGAGTAAGTCAATTTCCAAATTTCTATTCTTTCAAGATACAGCTTTCAAAACTGACATTACCGCAATCATTGAAAGAGATCACTGGGTTTTTTTTTGTTTGGTTGGTTTGGTTCTGTCTGTTTTGTTAAAGATAAGGAAGCCTTTAGCAGATACTTTTCTGTTCAGGAGAAAAGACCTGAAATAAATAGTAACTTTCCATTTTACTCTTTCTAATCAAAGAATCCTATGCCATACCTGGTAGACTCTATGTTGTTATAGATTATCATGACCCTGACCATGTTTTTCAAAAGTTGCCAGAATGCTGAACTTTTAAAGTATAATATAAATAGGGTTTAGGAGAGCAGATTTTTCAGCTCACTGCTTAAAAGAGTAAACTATTTACCATTTCGTAACATCCATTATTACTCCCACTCCCCCTTTATATACAAAACAAAGGATTATTCTATGGTTAGGTTGCAACCTCAGAGACTATTTATAGACTGAGCTTTTGTCTTTAGGCGAAGCTTAGAGAAAAGTTGGAATAATTACAGTGTAAAGAATTCAGGCATCCACATAAGGAAACTCATCGTTTCCTTTGAAGCAAGCTGGTTTGAATATGTATAGCTTTGACTCTCAATTTATAATCTTTCTCATGTTTGAAGAGACCTTTATGTAACTCACAACTTTTAAGTTTAGAAGAAAGCTTTTTGCAGATATTTTCCTACTGAGCTGAAGAATCTTAAAGGAAGTAGATGACTGTCTCTTTTATGTAAGATTCAGGAATGCTGCTTTATTTATACATATACATCTACCTATACCTTGCTTCTTTTAATTTAGAAGAACAAACCTGACTATCATGGCCAATGTGTTTACATGCTAATCTCAGGCACTGCTACTGCCATATGTAGAGGATCGACCCTGGACAGAAAATGAAAGTAAGTCCAGTTTTTAATTCAGCCTATTCCTTTGCAAAGATCACTGAACTTCACTGTGAGGTGAAGACAAAGATCAAGACTATTATTATCTAGTTTATAATAAATTAATTCTATCAGCTGATACTATCACAAATAGAAATTTGTGTATCAAAGTGGACATGTCTGCACTGAGAACTGGTTTTCTAATGTGTGCAATTTAGATGCCTTATTTTCTTCATGTTGGAAATTATTGTTTGATAGCAACTAAATACACTCTTGTCCTTCTGGCCAAGCCATGATGGCTTGCCATTAAAAACTAAGCCTTTTTTGCACCGATTTAAGCATGCAAAGAAAAAAGGCCCTTTTAGAATGAAAACTTGCATAAAGGTGTCCACATTTTTTCTTGTAAATGTATTTGTGTATACAGCATTACAATCACACAACAAATAAAGTTCTTCCTCAATGAAGTTTCGGTATTAGATATTTTAATAGGCTAGTCCATATTTTATAACATGTAGGTCATGATTAATGTTCAGTCTCAATTATATGAAAGAGGTAGTATTTTACCTGACCAAAATTACTGTTGCTATTTGTTAAAGCCAACGACAGTTAAGTTCAGAAAGCAGTAATTTCTTTATAAAATTATTTTTTTAAATAGCATACTTTTTATAGAAATGATAATACATAGGATTCTTGTTGAAACTTATATCTGAAACAATATTACACTCTTCAAATGGGTTTATGTAAATACAGCTTCAATAAAAGCATCAAAAAGTTTTCAGGTAGAAGACAGGTGACTTTAAAATCCAAGTTCACCTGGCAAAGCCAGGTGAAGCCAGAAGCCTGGTAAAGCTTGTCTGTAATGCCCCTGTAACCTCATTCCTTGGCCTTTTTCCTGGCACAGAGACATTGTCTAAGAGAAAAGTTCATCCAGTGCTACTGATTGTGAAATTGGAGTCATTCTCTTTATGGGAAAAAATAGTTTAAATACTGATTTAAGAGAATGTATTTTGAAATATTTATCAGATCTTGACTTTTACTCACAATATTTTATTGCACCAGGGAGGACAAGGAACCTACAGTCAATACAATTGAATTCTGTGGTTACTACAGGGCATACTGACTCTGGTTTTTGAAAGTAATGAATAATTAGCACATAACAGTCAACTGACAGAGCATCGGGATTACCATGCACAGTTACAGAAAGTTAGTGGCCACATAGTAATTATGCAGTTAAAGTGAGACTCGTTCTTCCATTTAATTGTATATTAATCTGTCCATACTAAGGAAATTATCAATAATGTTTAGTGTTACCCAAGTGTCCATACTTACTAGGTGATTAATTCAAAATACTCCACTATGTAGATGAAAGTATAAACCCAGAAAAATAATTACCTGTCTGCTACCACTGCTTCCATCAGGACAAATGCAACCACCCTATAAATAAAATAAAATAAAATAAAGTAAAATAAAATAAAATAAAATAAAATAAAATAAAATAAAATAAAATAAAAAAGGCAACAGTTATTGCTTTGTGGAAATCTAAAATAAAATCTTATTTCAGATGTTAAATTGTGTTTAGGGGAAGAGAGACTGGGACTACAGAGTAGCTGTGACCTTCCCTAAACCTAGAATAAACAAGAGGACAGCATAGCTCTATACATTTAATGTTTGCTTTGGAAGTTAGACGGATACCACACCTCTCAGTGCTGTCTCAATGACAGATGCCTCATCAAGAGAGAATTATCGGGGCAGTCAAGAGTACAGGGAATCACCATGGTGCTCTCACCAATAAACTGTCAAATCGAAACAGTGTTAAGTGATTTCAGAGAGCCATTTCAGATAAATTTAATCTGAATAGGGTCACTTAATTTACAATTTAATGCATAACATAACCAGGTCCCTAGGCAAAACTACTGGATTTAAACTCTGACTCCTGAATTTTACTTTAATTACTAAGAAGGTATCTGGACAAGACTAAAAATAGAGAAAATCCTGACCTGACTACTTGATCCAGCACCAGTTGCAATAAATGATCCACCCTGTGAAGAAACCAATTATTTTTTATAGAAGCATTCTATCAGAATCTAACATGTATAAAATGATGCAGTGATAAGTAAGGTGACAAACTCTTTGTACTACTTCCCTGCACCAACAGACATTATTTCTTCAGAACTCTCTGTATGAATAATTGTGAAAACATAATTTTGGACAAAACTTAATTAGTGATGAGATACAATACACATGGAATGGATATTAGAAAAACTAATTAAGGAAACTATTGCTCTCTGGAGCTCAGAGATCTGACTGTACTATTGAATTAGACTTCAAACTCTGTGAGACAGAGTACTATGATAGTGTTACATCTACAAAATCCTGGGCATAATGGGATTCCAGATCTCTGGGAAGCTGGGGGTGCCAATGCAGTACAGTACAAAGTATTAAGAAAAACAGAATCAGGTACCACTCTGGATCTGGATCAGTTACATTTCCCATAATTTTGTAACATGTACATCACTGCACCAGAACATAAACCTACAGAATATGAAAGTTGGACCTAATTTCATAACAAAAATACATTATCGCCAAGATGTACCTTATCAAATCCTAAATGAAACAGAATTATATATCTGGCCATTACCATCACTAGAATAGGACTGTTTCTAAAAGAAAAAGATTCTAAAACTATTTGGTTTGTGTTTTGCAAACAACTTTTATGAAGTGCCATCTAAATAAATGCTTGAAATGATTACTTGCCTAGTGGAGTGAAGGAACAGAGGAGACAGTATATTCTGGGCCCATCATCATTATTTACAACTGTGCAAAATTATAACATTATAGCAATGATGCTGCCAAATTAAAATAGCAACCTTCAGCACAGATAAATTAGTGGAACATAGTTTGCAGAATTTAAATATAATTTATCAGAAAGCTCCTTGCAATGAGATAATGCAGTAGACACTGTTATTACCTGGAAGTTAGTGTGGCTGCTGTTTGAAGTAGAAGATTCATTCTGTGAGGAAACAAGAAATGATTCATTTTTCTGGAAGGGTAATAAATTAAAATACAGAGTTCTATTGGGAAAGAACTACCTAACCCTAAATAGGATACTCTGTTATGGAAACTAGATCCTTATTCTTCTTTTTGTAGGTAATACACCAAGGAGCTGTAACACCAGCAGTAGTTCAGAAAAAGTGACAAGCATGGTTTACCTGTATATCATGGTCTCTTCTGCCCAAAACACGCGATGTATCCTGTAAGAACCAAAGACATTTACTATTAGGAGATGAAAACTCTATGATCAGTGACAGACCTTTATCTTTCTGTATTATTTATTTATAACAACTTCAGACCCTTCAATGCATACTTTGAGTAGGAATGCCTTATTATAAAATGAAAGGTTATTTGCACAAAATTTTTATCTTCAAGTCAGACTCAGCAGTGACCTATATACAATACACATCTGTATCTCCTCCACAACATGCTGAGCACAATAAATCACCAAACATTATTCTTTCTTCATTATTCTATCTTACTTCAACTAACATTTTAGTTGTCCTCTGTGTGACACTCATTCAATTTTAACTTAAGCTTGGACCAACTCTGTATATGTGCTTCCTGAAGAACAGGAGTTTGTGCTGCTCTATACCTCAGAGCAGATTTTTCATGTCTTTTTTCATATATATATATATGTATATGAATATATATATATATATATACTTCCTTTAAAGTAAACTCTACCAAAGAAGAAATAGCCCAGCTATTTTATTTTCATTTTTCCTTAAATATGAGAATATTAATTAGGACCAAGATAATTAGCAAAAAATCAGGCATAATCGGACAAATTAGGTATAGTTAGGGCAAAAATCCTACAAGTAGTAAAAAAAAAATTAAAAAAATTACTTACTCTGACAACAAGTTTCTTTCTTGCACAACCAGATTTCTGCAAAGGAGTCAGAGGCCAGTTATTACTTTATAGATGCGGCCATCCACACAAAATGCTTTCAGCAGAAATCTACCTAAACTTGTCAAGGTGGCATATTTCAGGACAGAAAAGTGTCCAGAGCTATCATTTTACTATAAGTGTCTTAAAATGCATCTCCCTAATATATTTTGTTTGTTTCTTTGTTTGTTTTTTTCACCTTACCACTCCTCCATCAGAAGTTCCTGCCTAGCAGAGTTTCCCTCAGCTCAACCCCTGTGGTACAGAGAACAATCTGTGTGATTTTTTTGTTTGGTTTTTTTGACATTCCCCACCTTTCCTTGTGAGAACGTTTAGAAGCAAACTCTTTTACAGTAAAGTCCAGCAATGCACGCTGGATAGGGATAAACAAGGGATTAATTGCATCTTTTGTGAACAAAGAAGGAACTGATGACACTCTTAAACAGGGCTTGCTGCTGAAGGATTTTTCTCTGCAGAACCTTTTGCATTAAAGCCAATGCAATGCATTCAAGGTAAATACAAGAAAATCCGATGTTTTCAGAAGGTCTCCTTACTTCCTAGTGTATGTGTTTGGTGCAGCACCAAAGTGGAAAAATAGGGAAAATCATGAAGCAGTAAAGCATATGACTGACAATCAAAGAGAAGGCAAGTAGCTCATGACAGAAGGTTACTCTAGATGGCAGTAAAACAAAAGGAGGCTGTAACAGAAAAAGCTTTTCTGTGAACAGAAACAAGTACAGAAAAATGTAGTTTATTTACACAGCGGTATATTTGCTTAGTCACAATCTATCCATGTTAATCACAGTTTCTGCTTGTAGGACAGATGGGAAGCTTTGACAGAGAGTGTTTTACCAGGGGATAAACATTACTTTACAATACTAGCATATATATATGTGACTTGAAATTAGAAGAAGTGGAAAAAGCTTGGGGTGGCTACGTGCCTTATGTGCACAGATGGTTAATTCCCAAACTATTATCCAGTCAAAGTGCATATACTGCAACATGTTAGTATATAATCTTAGAAGTATTGTGCTGTTTTAAATAATTGTGCAGCAGCCTTGAGAATGGATAGAAGTGATTGAGAACAGAGAAATATAATATCACATATCTCATTCTTGAATTAACTTTTTGAAGGGCATTATAAAGCATTCCTACACTAAAAGTAGAGATCAGGTCTAATGTAGAAGTGTTCGGTTACTAACACTGTCCTTAATCATAAGGATTTGAATATTACAGAAGAAAAAAAAAAACCACTTACTTGACCATTGGCACCATTGGCACTATAGGTGGTTTCATTCTGGAAAATAATAAATTATTTCATTCTTTGAGAATTATTTCAATACAGTAAGCTTACAGAAATGTGATTCTTTCTGATACTGCATACAGACATAACAAAAATAATTCGTTGTTCACATCCTCCACAGCCTTGCCTAAATTAGTTTGAAATCTTACCATTCCAGTCTGAAAAATATTTTAATAGCAACTTTAGACTGGGAGAAATGTATCATGAAAAGCAGTGAAATTTTCGCCACAGTATCTCCCTTCTTTGTTTCATTGTATGTATTTTTTTTTTTTTTAAAATTACTGTAGAGTGCACCCTTAGATTTTGGGTAAAATCTTCTGAAATAGCTATTAGTGTGGGAACACAACATTTGTTCTGCTCACAAGACTACATCTAGCAGTGCAAAATTTTCCCATCTACATGAAAAGTATATTAGAGAAAGCATACTCACATCATCACAAGCGTTAGGATTGTAATCCTGTGAACCCTAGAAGGACATCAGATAGCAGTTATTTCTTCAGAAAAAATGGAATATTAAAAATGCACTTTGATGTTGTATTCTGCAAGACAGAATTGAGGCGCGTGCGAAGAAAAAGCTGAGTTAAATTAAAGTAAGATCTTTATAAGGAGAATGAGGAGGCAAATACTTGGTTGCAATAGGTACTTACAGAGAATGTTCCACTCTTCGGTAAATAAAAAAAAACAAACCCAACCCAAATAAAAAAAATCACAGAAACTATTATGTTTTACTATATCTTTGAGAAAGATGATGCAGTGACTACAATGATTATAATGAAATAACATGTAACTAGGAGAAAGGAAGAAAGAAATAGTTACCTGGCCATCATAATAGCCAGATGAGGAGGATGATCCACCCTTGAAAACAAAAAAGACAAACCAAAGTTGAGAAAAATACAATATAGAAAGCCTGATTTTGGGCAGAGGCTAAAGCTTGTATGAAGTGATGTACAAGTAGGGAAATAGAGCATTACTTACTTGGCCACCACCATAGTTTTGTGAAGAGTATCCACCCTGTAAAACAAGCAAATAGAAACCCTACTTCAGAAGAAGCTATGGTTTTGTTTGGAGGCTGTAAAGCTGGAATAAACAATTGCCTGGAATTTCTTGATCTTTTGAGGCCCCTTCCAATCCCTGACATTCTGTGATTCTTTGAACAAATACAGCTTTCTAGATATCTAGAGTATTTATCAGATATGATGAAAATTCTTACCAGGAGAAAATTAAGTTCTACCTACCTGGCTGCCACCATAATTTTGTGAGGATGATGATCCACTCTGCTAGCAAAAAAAAATAATTAGAATTAATATTACAATATTGCAGATCAGTTATTGTTCAGCCATCATGGAACCCATGTGAAGTAAAACCTCAGTGGGAGGAAAATACAATCTAGTACTTACTTGGCCACTGCCATAGTTTTGTGAAGAGTATCCACCCTGTAAAGCAAGCAAATAGAAACCCTATTTCAGAAGAAGCTATGGTTTTGTTTGAAGGCTGTAAAGCTGGAATAAACAGTTGCCTGGGATTCCTTTGAACAAATACAACCCTATAGATATCTAGATTATTTATCAGATATGATGAAAATTCTTACCAGGAGAAAATTAAGTTCTACCTACCTGGCTGCCACCATAATTTTGTGAGGATGATGATCCACTCTGCTAACAAAAAAAAAATATATATATTAGAATTAACATTACAATATTGCAGATCAGTTATTTTTCAGCCATCATGGAACCCGTGTGAAGTAAAACCTCAGTGGGAGGAAATAACAATCTAGTACTTACTTGGCCACTACCATAGTTTTGTGAAGAGGATCCACCCTGTAAAGCAAGCAAATAGAAACCCTATTTCAGAAGAAGCTATGGTTTTGCTTGAAGGCTGTAAAGCTGGAATAAACAGTTGCCTGTGTTTCCTTTGAACAAATACAACTCTCTCTATATCTAGATTATTTTCAGATATGATGAAAATTCTTACCAGGAGAAAATCAAGTTCTACCTACCTGGCTGCCACCATAATTTTGTGAGGATGATGATCCACTCTGCTAACAAAAAAAAAATATATTAGAATTAACATTACAATATTGCAGATCAGTTATTGTTCAGCCATCATGGAACCCATGTGAAGTAAAACCTCAGTGGGAGGAAAATACAATCTAGTACTTACTTGGCCACTACCATAGTTTTGTGAAGAGGATCCATCCTGTAAAGCAAGCAAATAGAAACTCTACTTCAGAAGAAGCTATGGTTTTGTTTGAAGGCTGTAAAGCTGGAATAAACAGTTGCCTGGGATTCCTTTGAACAAATACAACCCTATAGACATCTAGATTATTTATCAGATATGATGAAAATTCTTACCAGAAGAAAATTAAGTTCTACCTACCTGGCTGCCACCATAATTTTGTGAGGATGATGATCCACTCTGCTAACAAAAAAAAAAAAATATATTAGAATTAACATTACAATATTGCAGATCAGTTATTTTTCAGCCATCATGGAACCCATGTGAAGTAAAACCTCAGTGGGAGGAAAATACAATCTAGTACTTACTTGGCCACTACCATAGTTTTGTGAAGAGTATCCACCCTGTAAAACAGGCAAATAGAAACCCTGCTTCAGAAAAAACTATGGTTTTGTTTGAAGGTAGTAAAGCTGGAATAAACAGCTGCCTGGGATTCCTTTGAACAAATACAACCCTATAGACATCTAGATTATTTATCAGATACAATGAAAATTCTTACCAGAAGCTAATCAAGTTCTACATACCTGGCTGCCACCATAATTTTGTGAAGATGATGATCCACTCTGCTAACAAAAAAAAAATATATTAGAATTAACATTACAATATTGCAGATCAGTTATTGTTCAGCCATCATGGAACCCATGTGAAGTAAAAGCTCAGTGGGAGGAAATAATAATCTAGTACTTACTTGGCCACTACCATAGTTTTGTGAGGAGTATGATCCCCCCTGTGAAGGCAAAACAGAACAGTTGTAATGCTGGAGAGCTGATTTTGATCAGAATCTATAGAGCTAGCTTTATTAGGTTGCCAAGTTCTTTCTATGTAAGTGGAATTTCAGGGCTGATAAGAAGCACCTTCTTTGAAGAGAATGAGTTGCAGGCTGGAGCTGGGGAGACTCTGCAAGAACCTATGACATCATGAGCAAGAAAACTATACTCTGGATTAGAACTTCTTAAAAGGTTTTTACCAATGGATAACAAAGAGCTACCTACCTGACCACCCTGTGATCCACCCTATAAATAGACAAAAAATATGCCTGCTTTAGACACTTACTGTTTGGCTATGGATTCTTTTTAATGAAAGCTGTGATACTTGATTAGGGGGAGTAAAAGGTCCAGAGGCAGATGCACAATATAGATGTGACTTCTGACATAGTAAGCATAGATTGCCAATAGAGCAAAAGTAAATACTAGATAAGACATATGTCAAAGAACTATAAACATTTATCTTTAAGTAATTCCTAGTACACAGATGAGTTTCATTCTGAACAGTCTGCAGAAAATGTAGCTTTTATTCTCTTGTAGAAAACTCAATTTATACAAATGGAATGAAAAAATCCCCTGGTAACATTATTACACAGAAAGCTGTGAGATACAGTGGCCTTAAGGAAAAGGTTTTAAATAAAATACTCGGTGTGTTTCAACATGGCTTCTTTAGAGGCGAATGTAACTCCTCCAAGTAAAATCAGAAGAGACATTTGTAGAACTATTAGTGTTAAAAGTGCATTATAAGAACAGTGGCATCCTGAGCTATTGAAGTGGGATATTTGCCATTTGCTAAAATGGGGTTGAGACTTCATCCAGAAAAAGCAAAGGAAAATGAAACAAAAAGTATTATCTTTCAATGTTCTAGCAGTTTTTAGTACAAAAAGTGTTCCCTTTAGTCTTAAAAAGAAATAGCTCCACTTTGCAAATAAAATTGAAATGCTATTATGAAATAATTATATACCTGTATCATATATTATTCTTCCAAGTTACAGTAACATATTACATACAGCATATTGTATATACTATACCACATAATAATAATATATTATAGCAACATCTATGTTGTTAATAATTTATATAGTACATATCTATAGTGGTAAAACATGGTATTTATTAATAAAATGAAATTACCTGATTTTTCCATTTCTTGTGAAAAATCAGTACGAATCAAGAAAAGTACCACAATACATAATCTAATAATAATATATAATCTATTGCTGTTTTCTTACTAATTTTTAACATCTACAGAGATCGTTTCTTTAAACAAGGCAGATATCTTTTAGGATACTGGGTTTTAGAGTTCCAATGCTGAAACTTGTAACGAATACACATGCAGCTATCTACACTTCACTGCACGAACTGAATGAATTGTGAAGCCCATTTCTTTCAGGAACCTCAGGGGGCAGTACTAAAATATTTTCTGACTTCAGATGGGAAAAGTCCACAGAGAGGATGGTGAGCTCCAGCACTCATTTAAGTAGTGTCAGTTGAGCAACTCTGCAGCAGGCTTATTCTTTCCAGAATCTGGCCTTACTGTCCTATATAGATAGATATGTCACAGACATAATGCTATTAAAGAGGCGGGGAAAACATCCCAAGCCTCTGTGATGCTCTGGTGTATAGGAAGATAGTGAATTCTAATCTCATAATTGGTAAGATTACATGGATTTGCACTCTAATTCACTTGGTACCAACTGCAGTTGCATAGTGGCAAACCTCATTTTAGACACACACTAAAATCAGAAATGGAAGAACATTTACCTGGTGGCAGGGATTGCTATCATAGGAAACACCCTGTTAAAAAACAAACAAACCAAAAGGTAAATACTCTAAGTTTAATTTTCTTGCAAAATCAGCTACATAATTATGCTAAATATTTCTGTATTTATGCTTCTCTTTCATTCTCATTGCTTTCCCCAATATATTTATTTGAACACAGATTTACTATCATGGCCTCATCCATGATCCTTTCACCATCATTGAAGACACCATCTTTACATTCTTGTAGGCATACATGAGTTGAAATGGAACAAGGATGAAAACTACTAATCGAATTCTTATTCCACAGGAGCCACTCTCTGATCCTATCACTTTCTATAGGAACTAAAAGGAGTAACATCTGAAAATCATTCAGAAACAAAGACTTTATCTATTTACTGAGTAGAAAGAGGAATCCCTACTTGTTCATCTTCTGTGTCTAACACTACATTGGAGAAGCCACTTTATTTTGGTTACAATGACCAGGAATATCAGACTTCCTTGATGTCTTCACTAGGAAATTCTATGTAAGAAGGAAAACAAAAGATTCCAAGCAACCAACATTATATAACTTAGTGAAAAATAAGTTATAAAGAAAGCTGGGTCCAGTTTTCAAGTAGATCGGAGAAAGAGAACTTACTTGTCCACAACCGCTGCTGCTACCTGAAGAAGATCCACCCTATTGGGAAAAAAAACAGAGCAGCTCAATAATCCTTATATTCCTTTTCTCCGTTTCACGTACAGAAATCTATCTTAAAGGGCTTTAGCTACCTGACTGGTTAAAAGCTAGAAGATGAGCTACACACCAATATGGATTGTGCATATTTAATATTATACTGCATCAAAAAGCTGACACCTACACGCACTCCTTTCT
The DNA here is from genome assembly GCF_963082525.1 of Nesoenas mayeri. Lineage (NCBI taxonomy): Eukaryota > Metazoa > Chordata > Aves > Columbiformes > Columbidae > Nesoenas > Nesoenas mayeri. Next base: position 13,915,732 of record NC_137554.1, on the reverse strand, counting down.
ATGTGGGAAAGACCTGCTTCAAGGAGCATATTGTTCCCAGACCTATATGAAAAAAAGTTCACAACTCCAACTTCAAATGAGAACTTACCATATTATTTCAAGAAACAAACCACAGGATTCTCTGTACCTCTATGGGAACATCACACACATGTGATGTTCTGACCGGTGACTGACCAATGCTTACCTGGCCATAGGAACTGCCACCTTGAGATGAGTAGCCCTGTAACCAAGCAAAGAACCCATTTGTAAAACAGAGCTGTAGTCCTAGCACAGCTGCAAAAGAAGAGCCCATTTCCACAAAAAGTTCATCTATACAGTTCTTTTTCCTTCAAGGAAATTCAGTGATGTGAACCAAAATTAAGGACCACTCAGCAACACCAAGAAAGAAAATAACCCAACCAAACCAAACACCAAAGCCCAGTTAGAAAGCAGCCCCCTACAGAAAACCTCAATACATTTCTGCATAAATGTTTCACCTGTCCGGAGAACTGGCTGCCTTGGGAACCCTTTAAATAAAGAGATGATAATTACCACCTTGGCACGGATGCTTCTATGGAGAGCATAAGGTTTATGGAAACACAGCTGCAGAAGGGTTTCTCAAAAAGTCTCTTCCTGAGCCAATGAAAACCAGAGCAGTACGCTAAGCTCTGTGCTGCAGACTGTCCCAGTCTCGGCAAAAGCCATGAGATGAATCAATTTGGAGACTACCAAAGGAAACATCGCTCTCAAAAATGTGCCAGTTGTGCTGGTCACAGAGAGGTAAGTGAAGAACACCCTGCAAAATATCAGATTTGCTTACCTGGCCAGAAGAAGTGCTGCTGCCTGTGAAACTTGGCTGACCCTAAAGACAAGGACACCATTTGGTTCCTTTCCTTTTGTAAGGGACCCAGTGTGCATTAGGAAAAGCAGCTATATCTTATGGCTGTGCAGGGCAGGATGAGGAGCCTGCACTTCCTCCTGGCCCTCAGAATGATGGCAAATGCAGTGATTCGCCATCCTGGTATTCCAGATAAATAAGTAGCGTGTGGGTACACTGTGAGTATGAGAACAGACACTTTTAGAGAAAATGTCCTTTTAAGTTCAAATGCTGAGTGATTGCTGTGTGGTTTTGCAGTGCCATAGCTCCCCACTTCTGCAGACATTGTATTCTGACTGGTGACTGGCTGATGCTTACCTGGCCATAGGAACTGCCACCTTGAGATGAGTAGCCCTGTAACCAAGCAAAGAACCCATTTGTAAAACAGAGCTGTAGTCCTAGCACAGCTGCAAAAGAAGAGCCCATTTCCACTAAAAGTTCATCTATACAATGTTCTTTTTCCTTCAAGGAAATTCAGTGATGTGAACCAAAAATCAAGGACCACTCAGCAACACCAAGAAAGAAAATAACCCAGCCAAACACCAAAGCCCATTTAGAAAGCAGCCCCCTACAGAAAACCTCAATACATTTCTGCATAAATGTTTCACCTGTCCGGAGAACTGGCTGCCTTGGGAACCCTTTAAATAAAGAGACGATAATTACCACCTTGACAAGGGTGCTTGTATGGAGAACATAAGGTTTATGGAAACACAGCTGCAGGAGGGATTTCTCAAAAAGTCTCTTCCTGAGCCAATGAAAACCAGAGCAGTACGCTAAGCTCTGTGCTGCAGACTGTCCTAGTCTCGGCAAAAGCCATGAGTTCAATCAATTTGGAGACTACCAAAGGAAACATCGCTCTCAAAAATGTGCCAGTTGTGCTGGTCACAGAGAGGTAAGTGAAGAACACCCTGCAAAATACAAGATTTGCTTACCTGGCCAGAAGAAGTGCTGCTGCCTGTGAAACTTGGCTGACCCTAAAGACAAGGACACCATTTGGTTCCTTTCCTTTTGTAAGGGACCCAGTGTGCATTAGGAAAAGCAACTACATCCTATAGCTGTGCAGGGCAGAATGAGGAGCCTGCACTTCCTCCTGGCCCTCAGAATGATGGCAAATGCAATGATTCGCCATCCTGGTATTCCAGATAAATAAGTAGCATGTGGATACACTATGAGTATGAGGACAGACACTTTCAGAGAAAATGTCCTTTTAAGTTCAAATGCTGAGTGATTGCTGTGTGGTTTTGCAGTGCCATAGCTCCCCACTTCTGCAGACATTGTATTCTGACTGGTGACTGGCTGATGCTTACCTGGCCATAGGAACTGACACCTTGAGATGAGTAGCCCTGTAAAAAAGGCAAGCACTCATTTGTAAACAAAGCTGTAGTCCTAGCACAGCTGTGATAGAAAAGCTCATTTCTACTCAAAGTTCCTCTCTACAATGTTCTTTTTCCTTCAAGGAAATTCAGAGTTTCAAGCCAAAGTCAAGGACCACCCAGCAACAGCAAGAAAGAAAATAACCCAGCCAAACTCCAAAGCCCATTTAGAAAGCAGCCCCCTGCAGAAAATAATACATTTCAGCAAAATAGTTTCACCTGTCCAGAGGACTGGCTGCCTTGGGAACCCTTTAAATAAAGAGAAGATAATTACCACCTTGACAAGGAGGCTTCTATGGAGAGCATAAGGTTTATGGAAATAGCTGCAGGAGGGTTTCCCAAAAAGGCAAAAGAGGTTCTCCTGTCTCTGTACTATACCTCACAAATCACCACTCAAGTCATAACCATATTTATTCTTATTATGACTGATTTTTTTCATGAATAAGCACAAATTTTTGACAGTGTCTTTGTCGAAACTAAGATTAGAAAAGCCATAGGTACAATTTAACAAAAGGAAATGTCACTGCATAAAATCTTTCAGTTCCCATGAGGTACATGGATAATGAGAAGAATCACATATTCTGCAATTTTATTTATAAACACACATTGAAAATATTTAACTTGTGTCATTAAAATGCTATACATTTATATTCAGAAATAAAATAACAAGGAAATATTATTCCTTTCTCTGTCAGGATTCATCACTAGTTACGGAAACATCTAATGCTATACATTTTGAAAACAATGATTTTCAAAATACAAATTTCAGCTGTGTTAACCTGCTACTGATCTTTTAATGAAAATGAGAATTTGTTGTCATAGTCTGAAGGAGGAATGCCTAAACTGTGAACAGTGGTAGGTAGGTTAGAACTGCAAAGGATGCCAAAAACTACATCTGAGTGATACCCATAATACTTTACAAACATGCTCTTAATGCAATTGGATTGTAATCAACTTTCCAAGTGCCTCGTTATCAAGAAATGATGTTATAAGTAGAACACGAAACAAAAGTTGAGCTAAACACTAAATGGCACAGTTTTTTTAAAAAAAGTAATGCTGAACTAGTTGTTTGCATTAGAATAATAGAATGTTTAAATGAACATGGAACTGTGCAGGTTATGATCTATATATATTTTATTTAACATAGAAAAACATTCAAGTTTAAGTTCTAAAATTCCATCTGCCTTCCTGAGCAGGTTGAGATGGTTAAATTTTGCAAATTTTGAGATCATTATGTAATTAGCATACAGAGGGTTTCATATTTTATGACTGTAGAAAACAGCAACCACCACAGAAATGTCCTACTCCACCACTGTACTTTGTGAATATCTAAGATATCCATAAGTGATCCATACTTATTTATTCCAGAAGAGATGAATCATTATTTAGTTCACTGAGACAGGGCTTCAGTTAAAACTCAAGTGTAATGGAAAAAAGAATGTCTACCTGTATTATGATCCTAGTAGCAGAACTTCCCAAGCTCTGGAGGAAAACAAAACAAAAAACCACAACAGTAAACATTTAATTTGACTTGTTTAAATGCAATGCAGTTAAACAGCATCATCCCTCCAACCTGTCTCACTGTCACCTGCATTGGACATATATCAATCACACATATGAATCCAATTTCTGATCCAGTCATTTGTTTGATGAATTTTGGGGCATGATAGATAAATGTAAAAGGGTAGCAGACATCATCCTGAGGAAACTGGTTTGCTCCCATAAGAACTGTATTGCTGTTATAGAAAACACAGGAAAAAAGTATGCTTACCTGGGGGTAGGTATGACGCTGCAAATGAAACAAAACAATCTTTAATTATTTTGCACAAGGCCTTTTCCAAACAGAAAAAAGGCCCTATCTTTTGGACTCAATACAAAACCAAATGTAGAAGAAAGATATAGAAAGGATAGTGTAGAACAAACGCATCTCAGTCTTCATTCAGGTTAGAACAACATGTTTGATTAGAAACTAGACATCAGAAAAACATATATATCAAATGTTATGGCATACAAACTCACTTTAACCACTTTAAGGATAAATTTACTTTTCACTGATTCTATGAGTTCCAAGTAAGCAGAGTAGAAATTTAATAATTTAAAAATGAGAATGGAAGTGAAAAGAAAATTGCAGTAGAAATAGAAAATCAAAACTATTCAAGACCACAGAGTCTGTATACATTGAGAGACCTGGAATCCGCAGTTAATCCAATATCTCTGCAAGTACTAAAATCAATCAAAGAACCACAGGATTCGAAGCTATCTGACTCCTGGCTTTCCCTGAAAGTAATATGTAGCTAGAATAAACCCAGCATGCCAAGCAGCTGTCTACACACACCAGGAATCTTTTGTACAAATTCAGCATGTAGATATTTGAAAGCTTTTTAAGTGCAAATTTTGAGCACTGTAGAGAATAACTGCTTACCACAGGTGGATAAGGGTTGCTGTTGGTGATGACCACTACCTATAGAGAAATCAGAGAAAGCTGTTTACTCAAAGAGTTTATTCAAGTAGTTAAATATATTAGGAAAATGAAGAATACTGCATTATCTGAATTTACAAACTCCAATAATAATGCTATGAATGATCACTTCTATAAAACATTATTTTAATAAAAATGTTTAATGCACATCACCAAGCAAAGAATATATATGTATACATGGTTTACACAATTGTACAAGGAGATAAAAGACTTGCTTCTAGTCAGTCACACAGTGACTCAGCTGTAGAGGCAGACGTGGGATTTCATGTATTATACTGTATCTGCTGGCCTATACTGTGTGTCCTTTTTGATCCTCAACTTTCCAACCCAAACTGGAAGATCAATTTCTTTTTTCTTTATTCAGTATTATGCTAAAAAAAAAAAGGCTTAATATTGAGTTAATTCAAAAAAATAAGCCAAATACAATAGTAGTATCTTCTGTTTAGATTTTAATGTTTTCTGATTAGAAGTTTTTTCCTTTTTTCTCCTCTTCTACCCCGCCCCCCCGCCCAACTGAAATTGGTTCATATTGTCCAGTAGTGTAGAAAGGAAGAGTCAGTGCTACCAGAAGTAAACAATTTTAGTATAAACCAGGGAGAAGTATGACATTTTAAAAACTAAGTTATTAAAAAAACCCAAAACAACAACAAAAACAATCTATCTGTATGTTTTGAATTCCTAAAACAATGGAAAACTAAAATGAAAAAGTATCTGTGAGGACATGAATGGGTACACTGTGCGTTTCATGAACATAGCACATCATTAGCCCTGAGCTTCCTGGGGACTGAACTAAGAGGAACAGTCCATTACATGTTACGAGTCAAAGTCAACAGTAATATGAATTCTACTGGTTTTACTTGCCTTGAGTCACACTTGTTTTCCAGCCCCATCTGAATAATAATTACAAAATCTATCTCCTTAAAAGTCCTAATTACATCACAATCCCATTTCTAACTCTTTAAAAACAAATCCTCATAAGCATGGATGAAATTTTATTTTATATACAGTTAAGTTAACCACAGCACAGCTAGTTAGTATAAGGCATCTTAAGAACCCAATCGATTCAAATAATGTGAAGCAATCTGGGTTAAAAACTTTAAAAGTCTTAACTGGTAAAAGGAACTGCAGTACCACTGAAATAAAAGGAGTAATGCCAAGTTACAACTATAAGAACATTTTTCCTTTCAGTTGAAAAGGAATGCTTACCTTCTTACTGGAATCTGAACTGCTTGAAGAGACAGACTGTAAAGAAAACAGAATAAATTTTTTGCTTAGGTAAATGTATGACAAATTGACTACAGCACTATTTTCCACAAGAATGTTATAGTTAACACCATTTCCATAAAATATCAAACAAAATAAGATTCTGAAAAAATATTTAATGCATTGACAATTAATAAATTAATGACTGAAATAAATCAACTTGTCTAAATTTTTCCACAAACCCCAATTATTTTGGTAGCTTAACGCAGAACTGTAGAAAAGCTGCAGATGTTTATCTAGCATCAAATTAGGAGTTTGCTTATAACAAAAATAATTTATTGGTAGGAAAAAAAAATATTGTCTACCTTAATCGAAAAAGAAACTAACCCAAACTCCATAACCAATCCCCCCCAAAATATAAAAACATACTATTGAAATACAAACTGGAATAAATGGGATGCACCGTAAGAATATAAATGTTTTAAATGAAGCATAATGTGCAGCGAATTTTTGCATTCCATCAACCCATACGTACAATTGCATAGGTAAAAGCCACAAAAAATACTTGTAATTCTTAGTAACTATTGAATAAAGCACTGACTTTTGGAAAATCATAATAAAAGTAACTGGTGTTCATTTACAGAATAAATGTAATTGAGTTTCTGTGCAAAACAGAAGTAAACAACTTCTAACTAAGTTGATATTACAACATACATTATACACATAACTCATCTCCAGAAGTTATTTCCAGATATGACTATGAACCATTTGAAGACAGTCCTCTTTTACCCCCTTTCCATGAATTTTATTATCGTTTGGTAAAAACTGGGCATAACTGCTCAGTTTCTGAATAGCTTAAGAATCTGAAAATATGTTGGAAAGCACATAGTTACCTGGCCATAGGTAAGACCATTGCTGTATGAGGATGCACTCTGAAATAAAAACATAAATTGGGTATTTATTTGTATAGTAATTTGGTAATTATATTTAGAAGTCATTGCTTTTTGCTCTTAGATGACACAGGTTTCCTATGAAACTCATTTCATCTGTACTTAAATAGATCTAGGGCAATAGCAAAGTATACTCAACTTGCTTAAAGATAAATGAAGTAAAAAATTTGCCAACATTCTACTACAGTCATAAGTTTAATGTTGCTCTATCACAAATACAATTTACACTTAGATATTAAAAAATATAAAATCTACTTAATATTTAGGATTTAATATCACTAATGATGCATTTGAAGTTAAGCATACAATTAAGCAGCTTTTTGGCTACGGTTTCAGTTCCCAACAGGTATTAGAGAGTGTGTTGTCCTTCTGGTAGATTTTTTTACTCGCTTTTGTGATTTTAAAAATGGAAAACACGTTAGTCTTTTTAATAAATCTGTTTTCAGGTGAAATTGAAATAAATGAGATTGAAATAGAAATATTTCTAGTAATTAACAAATTATTGGATTAATACAAAAATATTGTAAAAAAAACCCCCAACCAAACAACAACAAAAAACAAACAGGAAAAAACCCCAAAACCAAATAAAAACCAAACAGCACAACAAATCCCCCCCAAAAAATTTTGCAATATCCAAAGACAATTACTCTAACAGACAAAAAAGCATTACACAGTAATAATTCTGACATTTTAGTAGGCTAACAAATTAAGCATTTATAATGGTGAAGAGTAGCCTCTGTAACATAAATGATTACACTTTGAAGAAATGACAAGGTAACACCTTTTAATTTTGTTTTTTGATTCCAGAATAATACCTCAGGCAACTGCCATTTTCCTTAATATATTTAGGAAGAATAATACAGCTGTGCAGAAGAGAATCAAATGCAATTTGCAATAAGGAGATGAGTTAAGAAGCACAGTAGTAGACAACCAGTAAATACATATATAAGCAACTTACATCTTTACAGGCGTATTGACCATATGCACCAGCAGCACCTCCCTAAGAAAAAAAATGAAAGTAGTTATTTCTCATCTATAATTACTTAAGAAAAAAAGGCAAATTTCAGACACCTTCAATTCTGATTGATACTTATGTAGAATATGTGCAGAATACATGATAAGGAGAGTATTGTACTCTCTACTAACACATGAGCATTCATGTGTGCACGTAAGAGCCAGAGATATTAGCCCTTTGTATACTAGTGCTTATCTAGTGGTATTCAGGAAACATTTCAAAACAGACACTGTCAAGAAATTATTTTAATAAAAATAAATTATCAAGATTTAATATAACATTTGTAATTCAAACATTACGTATGTAAAATGTACAAACACATATACATAAAAATTAGGAAGCGGAAACTGGAAATAAACAAAAATCATCACCTTCCTGATTTGCAGTCAATCAAATATAAAATATCAAGGTCCAGCATAAATAGTAATAGTTCCCTTTCCAAAGTAAATCTCACTTATTATTATTAATACAATCAATAGTCTCCTGCAAAATTGCAGTTTTTGTTGTTCTTACCAAAAATCAAATACATACTGTGACAAGTTTTACATTTTACCACTATTGATGACATGAATGTTTTAAATTTTTGGAAACATTGTCCTTGTTGGTGCTGGCTCATCCCCATTTTTCTGGTTTGAAGTGGCAACTGATAGTTCTTAGCAATAGAACTACATGATTGGTTTATTTTTGTTTACTTGCTATACTATGAAAAAGAAGCAAAAAGACCTGTAATTGACATAGAAAGAGTAAAACTTGACTGTTTCATTTATCTTTCATGTTCTTCCTCATTTTTTGTATTGAGTAAATGTTTGAACATAGTAAATTTGCATTAAAAAATAAAGATCTTGTAAATGCTGAAAAGAAACCAAAATAATGATATATATTTGACATTAATCTGCAAATATTTTAGTCCATCCAATTAGTCACCATGTCGAGGAAAAAATGCTTCAGTTAAGTTTTAGATCTATTCAGCACCATGTTAGAGCACTCTTGCATCTTTCCCCTATTTCTGGCTTGAGCTATCTAGGATTCATAATTTCACAAGCACCCCTGCTGCATGAAAGAATGAAAAACTGAAACGGTGTTGGTTATTGTAGATATGTGTGTGTTTACTTCTGAGAGGAGGAACAACTTAGAACATGCAGACCAATTCACACCAGTCTTGTCTTGGGTAGGAGAACAGACAACCTGTTTGAATGTAATCTAAGTGGAACAGACAACCCCTTTCGGTCTTTCTTCATGATTCTATAATCTATATGTTTCTATTTAACTTTTTAACATCTCTGCCAACTACTTTGTGTTGCTGAATAAACTGTAATATTCATCTTCAAGCTCTCTCTTAATTATTTTCTATTTGCAACAGAAGATCCCACATGAACACTGAAATAAACAATGCAACCAAAGGGTAAGAGTTGCTATAAACATAGCTAAGTTTGGGACAAAAAAGTAAACGCAAGAAAAGTGCTTACAGGGCCACATCCATTCCTGGTTATTGTGTAGACTTGTCTACCCTGAAATGAAAACAGAAGTCAATTATTTCCATGTAAAAAAAAGGTGTGTGTGTGGGGAGGGTAGGGGTTAAAAAACAAACAAACAAACAAAAAAAGCGCCCTACTGTTGATGGCATGAAAAGCTGCGCAGGTGACAATGTGTGTGTGCAAATATGGAATAAGCAAGTACAGAAGTTACAAGTTCACTGGCAACTGGCTGTACTATTTCTCATTTAGTATGAGACATTAATCATCGTGGTTTTCATATAACATTGTCATTGGTCACGTAACCTTTCAAAATCCACAAGCTGTTGAGCTAAACAGTCTATATTTTAGAAAAAAAATTAATAACTTCAGGTAGTTAGGTGACATGATGAGAAACTCAACTCTTAGAAAAGAACATGTATTATATGTGAAAGAAACACAATGAAGAAAAATCAGTATTTACTATTTACATAAGAATAATTGGTACTTCTCAGAATCTGGCATTCCAATTGTGAAGATTGAACAAATGGAATATTGCCAATTAACTCACTAATAAATATAACCATTAGTAAGTAGTAAGAAATAAATCCTTGAGAAGCTCAGTTCAAGAAACTGGAGATATACCAGAAAGCAGCTGACATTTCAAGTGCAAATACATAAATTATGGTAGTGGAGACAATTAACTAGAAAACAAGTACTATATCAGTGAGAATGCAGACATACATTACACAAAGTTTTCAAAGGCTACCTGGACAGTGAAATCCCCAAATTTTCAACTGCAAATATAATCTGGTGTTAAAAGTGATCGACATTATACTGGAGCTTTAATATATGCACGCATATCCAGTGAAGTTTGGAGAAATCTTGCAATTTTTTTGTGGAGAAGACAGTGAAGCACAACTATATTCAGTCCTTTTATTTTGATTATTATAAAAAGGAAAAATGCCAAATAAATCTATTTATAATAACTACAGCTTCATTTTCATTATGCCAGATGTCTCTAAAACTATAAAACAAATGGTTTGTGACTGTGTTTGCACATATGGGTAGGAATCCTCTAGGAAAATGGAAGGATTTTTTTTTTTCTCAAAAAAGTTAATGCTCAACAAAAGTTTAATGTGTGAAATCAGAGGAGGTGAAGGTAAGAATAGGACAGCAAGTTATTGAGCTCAACAGAGTGTAGGTAGTTGAACCTAGACCAGTTTACTAGATGAATAACTCTGGTATTCTGTGTTAGCTAAGAGAGATAATATTCTAGTATAGTATTAAATCACCTGAGTACTCTGTAGTTACAGAATTTCAGTTGTTCAAGGTAACTAAAGGAAAACATACAAATGCTGGATGTTAGGACCCTTACCTGACTGCCTGAATAGCTGCTCTGAGATGAACCGGAAGGTCCAACCTGTGAAGAAACCAAAATGCTATTTATTATTTTGCAGAAAACTGATTTTTATATAAATGATTTTCAACGAAAGATCTACTTGGTGGGAAAAAGAAGAACACACAAAGTCATTTTCTGTAACTTCATAGCACCAATTGTTACTATTAAAATTATTTCAGAGATCTTTAAAGCCCAATTATCAAAACTATACCAAAACTCCTGGTATAAATTAACATCTGGCCTGATACACTTGGTGTCCATTATTCAGGAAGAGACCTACACTATCAAGGTAACTAAAAAGTAGATGAAAACTTTATATTGATATTACTATGTAATCACTAGACACTATGTAATGTAGGGTGTATTTGCTGGGAGGAAGGAAAGAAGCTTAAGAGGCTTGTTCACCGAGCTGAAAGCAATAGTATTGAGGAAAAAAAATATAATCAAGTAGTTAAATTTTATATCTAGATTGTGATTTACAAAAGGCAAGGTTTCAGAGCTGTTAAAACAAGTTCCCTTGAAAAGTAAGCAAATACTAAGACCAAAAAGTGAAGACAGGAAAAAGAAAACTTCTGTTACAAAGTTACTTCAGATTTACCTCGAGAATCTGCATGAGGAAATGGTAACAAGACTGACAATGATTTAGAAAGTTTGGGATTTTAATCAACCAAAGTAAATTGCCAAAAAGAAAAATGAATTGAGCAACAACAGGGATAAAGATGTGACTAGAAGCAGCATTTGACTAGGTCTTGAGATCTTGGGCAATCAGCAGTAAATCTCTGAAGAAAGAATATTTACCATGATGCATCGGCCCTGTGTTGTGTAAGTCCCTCCACGCTGCAAAAAATGTACAGATTCCAGTTACTATTTATTGACTGGTGTATAAATATCAAGTTATTTTAAACAGGACATCAACTGAATTCACCCTCATGGTCTGAGTGGAGTTGTTAAGTGTTTCATCGCTTACAATACATTGTAACAATCTGATCAGAGAACTAACATTAACTAATTCAAAATAAAAATACCTTCAAAACTGCATGCAAAATGTAAGCCTAAATGAGATCATGCTAGGAAAGTAATTTCAATGGTACAATATAATCTTCATGCTACAACCATGCAACAACTGGACAAGTAGGACAGGAATTCTAAAACAGGTAACTGAAAACTGGGAAATGGAAGAAAAATAGCTCTTACCTTATTACATTCTAGTTCTATCAGAATCTGTGGGGAAAAAAAAAAAGAGGAAACGTTTGCAAATTATTTACTGGAGGGAAAAAAAGGCAGCTTACTGTAGGAAACAGGAAATTATTTGGTGAAGCAATGGAGAAATGACAGGTGTTTGCTCCTGGTTAGATCACAAGATGATGTACATCAGTGTTGGTACAGTCAAGAACCAATATAATAGATTTGAACAGACTTTCTTTACTTCAGCTATGTATCATGTTTAAGTTGTTTCATATAAGGATAATTCTTGACCAAAAAATAAACTCATTTCCAAGAATATGCTACTCAGCTACAGTTCCCAGGGATTGGTGCAGCAGTTGAGAAAAAAACAGTACACTATATGTATTTCATGCTATGGATTGTTTTGATAACTAGATTGTTAGATTCCCTGTTTTGAGGGCAGTGGGGGGATGATATTTATTTTTTCATCAATTTAGTAAGATGATTAGGCTGTTAAATTAAAAATGTTGAAAATACCTAATGATTTTGGCCATCTTAGTTATTGAATACATGACAGTGGATGTATGCCTTGTATCAAGTCAAAGACATTTTAATTTACTGTATTAGTTTATTGTATGAAAATACACTCAAAACATACCTTCCTTTTACTTTTTCCTGTCGCATTAACTGACCCGGAATGTGTAGCTGTGAGAGTTTTGCTCTGAATTCCAACCCAAAATTTCTTTAGATCTTGGACAACAGTTGCACTAGAAAGAAAGCAAAATAATGATTATTTTTCTATGAAAATATTTCACTATAAAATACCAATAAACTCTTCCCACTCCCCAGCAAAGAAAATCCACTCTGTTTTGATTTTAAGGGTATATAATACAAGTTCAAGAAGAACATTATTTTCCACAACACTTTTCTAGTTACTGTGTTGTCATCCAACATAATTTTGAAGATAAACAAAGCAGATCTTGAGAAGGGGTAGAATAGGAATGGACACTATTTGAAGAAGCATTGACTCCAGTGGGGATTATCAGCTCAAATAACCATAAAAATTGTCACACCTCTTTCCCTCTCTGACAATCTGTATCTATGATGGTGAACTGATTTTCATGCCATTGATAAATGGAAGTGATTGTGTTTTTAATTTGTGTTCTTCTGCTCCTTTTTGTGTTCCTCAAGATTTAATGAAACAAGGTGAAGGCATCCCCTTCATAAATCCACATTTCGAACAATATCAAGCTATCAAATATTTAGATATCTACCAATTACATTGAGTGGGCATTTTGTTAGACTAGGTGCTATTTTTACAAGCTTCAAATCTGCAAGTAAAGTATCAGTAAACATTGGATAAATTTGTCTTCTATTTTCAGCCATTAGTTCGTCGGTTGTAAACTTGGTTTTAAATTTATCTTACAATCATCTACATCAAACTATTATTCTTCTGCTGTTCAAAATGAGAAAAGGTATTGAATAGAGTCTGAACTTCACTTACTCGGGGAATTGGTTACATTCATATTGTTGCTCTTGTAAATAAAGAGGTCAAAGTGTAAAAACAGGTTATTCAAAGATCCATTAATAACCTTGTGCTTAATGAAATTATTTACATGTATTAACATCTGGAGGAGAGTGTTTACCTTTCATAATTATACTTTGAAATGGAAATCATGCTATTTAATGGACACAGTGGGAAGTTATGACAAACTATGAAAAAACCCCACGATTGTGCCAAGGTAACTAGAAACAGCAACACAGATCCATGTCAAAATAATCCATAGAAATAAAATTCCAAGGAAAAAAGATTAAACAAAAGCAATTATTTACATAAATTGAAGATCTCTAACACCATGTGGAGCAATCCATGTTGTTGTAACTTTCTTTTTCTCATCTGAGTTTGCATGACTTACTGCTGAATTCTGGAATTAAAAAGAAATACATATAATGATATAAGATGCAAAAGTTACTTTTACCTATATTATTAGGGGAACTGTCTCTACTACAACAGGTAACACTGACGTCTTCCTAAAAAGTGCCAGGTAGCTTCTACATTAGGTTCATATCACATATAGTAGATTCAGCTATTTCTCGACATTCTAATTTTTTAAACTCTACTGATGAAATAACTTTGCCATATAAAAAATGCTTACTTTTTCTATCAATTCTGATCAAAGTATTTAAAAGGAAAACAAGCTTAAGTAAGTATTCCAGAGACTGAACACTTACCGTTGCATTATGACAGTCCAAGCCTTTAGTGTTTGGATCTGTAATTTTAAAAGTACCAACAGGAACATCTCCTTCTATTTCTCGAGCTTGTAGATTAAATCCTTTAAAACCAACATCTTTAAGTGCTTCTAGAGTCACTGTGAAAACAGATGTTTTGAGAAATATAAGTTTCATATACAACTAAAACCTCTTAAACATTTCACAACTGATTTCCCTCACTCCAAAGCACAAGACTGCATGTACAAAAGGTACTTAAAACCTTTACAGTTTTTTAAAATGTTGAGGTTAATGACAGTTTTTATTAATTACCAAGAGAATGACAACAAAGGAAAAGGAAGAAATTTGGAGAGATATCTCTGTGTAAAATAACATGGAATATACTATTTACTGACAATTTTTAAAGCAATTCTGCTCTACAACTTTCTTATTAATCTAATTCGCTTCCCATGCATACTCAGTGTATTGGCCAATGGCCTTGCTGACCAAAAGATTATTTATTTTCTGTCTAATTAGGCCCACGAAGTCAAAATAACTATGGGAGGAAGAGAATTGCATTTCTTTCTATCTCTGTTTCAAAATAAAATATTAACTTTTGCCTAAGATAGAATTGTAGAACCATTTTTTCCTGTGTTACAACTGGAAAAAGAGAAACTGGTCAGTTTGGCTCTCATATTCTGTACTAAATATGAAAAATTAGTAATCATGAACTACTTGATTTTACTCAAATTTTGTTACTGAAGGAACTCAGAAAAATACAGAAAAGAGCGGTTTCATGTTTTTCGTATATCCAAATTAAAAATTAATTTCAAGATGCATAATGAAATTTTTATCATTTATTATAAACTTGCTCTACTAATGCCAGTATTAGGCACTTCTGCAAATAAAATCAGAATAATGGTTTATACCCAAAGGTATGTGTAGTCATTAAAA
Organism: Nesoenas mayeri; assembly: GCF_963082525.1. Classification (NCBI taxonomy): domain Eukaryota; kingdom Metazoa; phylum Chordata; class Aves; order Columbiformes; family Columbidae; genus Nesoenas; species Nesoenas mayeri. Next base: position 13,900,677 of record NC_137554.1, on the reverse strand, counting down.
ACAAGGACAGATAAACTTGGAATGACACTGAAGTCAAGGCAAGGACCAATCACACCTTGACAATTTAACATTCCAAATACCTGCATAATTAGCCTTCCTATTTGTCATCAACTTTCAGTCCTAATTCACTATTTTTTCACAGGTCTCACTGAATGGATGATATCCAACCCTCAAATGCAGTCTTAAATCAAGCACAGATGCAACTGCAGGAGTGTTGGCCACAGGTGAAACTGCAATACACTCAATGGAAGGGCAACCTAATGCAACTCCCTGAGATCAGGTACTGGGTGCTTACAATTTGAAGCAATAGAAAAGTAGTTCCAAGGAAAGAAAAGCATGGTTAGAAATAAAGGGAGAAAAAATGCAAGGTTAGTAGCACCAGGATTCAATATTTTATGGTAAATCCCATATAACCTCACAAAGAACAGTCTGCAGATACTTAAATTCATCCATCATTTTGCTGGTAATTCTGTTTTAAAAATAGCTATCGGTAGTCAAACAGCCCTCCCATCCTTGAAAGAGTTATTCGCATGTTTTTCCAACAATGGCAGCTACGATAGGACTCTAATGCTTCTCCATTCTTCTCTCTACATAGCACTCTCTATGGAAGCACATCCATGCTACTAGGTTCAGGTAGAACAGAATTCCAGATAGACAGTAGCTACTTAGTGAATAATGCTCTTTTTCAGCTACTAAGATACAACAAAGGACATACGACAGGATACAACTCACTTCCACTTCCATGCTCCTTCTAGCAAATGGCTGGAAAAAGAAGCATTAGCAAGCCACCTAAAAGTATGACAGCACCATGAGATGGCATCACAGTGTGGAGAAACAAGGCTTTCAAGGTGTTCCATCCAGAGGGCAATTTAGGATTAGGAAGATAAAAAGGTGATTTAAGCCTCAATAGCTCCACCCCTGCAATTTGATAAAATCTGGGATGCAGCCCCTAGAGGGATGACTCAAAATGTCTCACTCTTGAGTTGCCTTATACTGTATCCTGATTTTTTATTTTCCTGTAAGATGACAGCATGCGAACATCTAATGAGTAGGATCTCTTTGTATTGCGTAGGCCAGATACAACAGCAAATACTTAAATACTAAGTTAAAGAGCAACTGATTATTAGTTCAGTTTGGCCAGCTGTCCCATTTCATTTTCATTTTGTCACAAAAACTATAGCATGAAGTTGATGTATTTAGTAGATAAGGAAAAAACAGATAATGTATTGTCAGTTATACAAATACATACATATTCATATATATTTAAAAAAACATTTCCAAAAGATTTATATCTCGGGTATAGACGAACAAGACTGAAATTAAAACAAACAAACAAACAAACAAAACTAGACTTAGAGGGAAATTGGGGAATTTTGGTGAAGACTAGTAATTCTGAGAGACACAGATAAATATTTAATGACATTCAGATTATTTACCTTGGATTTCATTTCCTGGCTCAAAGTTATCAAAAGATGCAGTAATAATATATGGTGGTGCAGAAGTCTGTGGTTCAGTTTCATAGTTTGGTAATAAAGAATCACAATCGATTGAGTTATTTGTCTGTGGAAAACCAAGGATTCCAGGCAAAAATATCCCACAGAACAAAAAAACAAAGCTGGAGTGTATCCTCATCTGTTGAACAAAAAGACAATATAGTTTATAGTAACTTATTTTTAGTAGTTGTCATATTTGACAAGTATCTGCTTTTCTCCAGGTCAGGAAACAGAACAAGCCTAGAAAGCTGGGCTTTCATTGCATTCATGTATTTGGAAGAAAATAAATTAAAATAAATTACCTATACACACTTGCAGAACAGTGCAATAAATAACACAAATATTTTGATTTTAAAATATTAAATTATTAATGGAAATTTAAATTCTCTGATTACATGACAGCAATTCACTAACAGCCATGTCTGCTGCATTACGACTTTGGACTAGAAGAGGCTTGAAAGAAACTTCCTTGTTGTTGAATCGGCAGATTTAGCTCCGCTCCTTCATTATTCTCAATCCTTGGTCTCTCAAACTGCTTTTTGTAGATATAAACATGACTGGCATACTCACTTTTTACTGCTTTCCCTACTCCCACTTCCCAGAGACAGCCAAGAAATCTATTGTCAAATACCAGGAACTCTTTGAAGTTTTAAAAATACTTGCTTCCTGAAGGACTTAAGAAGACTTTCACAAAGTCCTTTGGAACTTCTAAACAATTTTGAAATACTGAATTGTTAGTGCATGCTTCCTGTGGGTTAAGAACAAATTATACCCAGTACAGAAATTCACAAAAATAACTAAGAGGTGGGACTGAAGCCAAGTCAGTGGGAAGAAAAGATATTTTCTTTATAATTCACTTGTAGTACTGACACTGATGGTCAACTGATTCTAAGAAAGAAAGGAAACATTTCCCCACAGGATTCTCAGGTGTTTAATACTGGATTTTAAAGTTCAAAGATGTTCAAAGCCTAAACATTCAACCATGGCACCACATAATTTGTAAGGCCATTACTTCTTACAAATATCTCCCCGTTCCAGTCACAAAAATGCTGATACGACTGTAAAATCACAAGAAGTATGTAATAATGCTATTTTTCATGTCTGTCTGCTACAGGGTTGCCTTGTGTGATACAATAAGCTGTAACAGAAAGAATGAAGATATTTACTTGAGATTTTTTAAAACATTTCAAGCGCAACATAAGAGAGATGTTCAATTTGTATTGTCTACCTATGTATCTTAATTTGTGCATGAACACATACGACCATTCAGTTTTGTGTTTGCTAATAAGTAACAGAATCATCTGGAAGCAGGGGGGAAACCTTCAGAACACAATTCCAAAGACCCATGCACTTAACTCTGAACTTAAACAATGTTTTAAAAAGCCACTGAGTCAACAGAAAATAAAACACGTGACAGTGAAGTGCTGACAGATTTCCTATAGGAAGATGACGAAGGTTTGCATGGTGTCACAACCAGTAAGTGCAGCAATCAGGAAAGCTGTATGTGCGAGCTATCATGCCTTTAAAGCAAATGAAGTCTATCCCTCCCAAAAGTCTCACGAAAATGTCACTTAAATGTGATCCTGGTAAGCATTGTGTTTTGGAATCTATGCTGGGTGCGGTTATCCAATCTCTTGTGACGATTTTGACATGGCCCACCTCTAATTAAATTTTAAATACAGCATAGGTGCTATTATATCAACAGATGGGGTAAACAGTGATTTAATACAAACCAGTCCGTGTGTTGTTGAAATCTTTGTGTGACTCATGGAAAGACAGAAAAAAAATCTGTTTCTAATTAGATGTGCTATTTCAAAACACAGAGTCCTTAGCACTAGCTCAGTTGGGACTGGAAAATTGTCTGGAGCTGCACTCCACCACAAGAGAAAACCAATCTGAACCCTCCTTTCCTCTTTTTCTAACTCGAAGAGAGCCAGAAACACAAGCACAACAAGTTGAAACATGGCTGAATGCCTCCACTTTGCATCAGCTCTCTGATTTCACAGTTCAATGGCTATTCTAAGAGTCTCATCATGCCATCCTTTGGAACTAGGTTTTAGATGAGCAAAAGATATTAGCATCTTACAAAATTCCACATCGAGGCTTGAGGCAGAAGCAGAAAACAACTTCCATGGAACCCAAGTTCCAATACATACTCTGCAATTACGTTATCTTGCATCACAAATTCACCTTTTCTCCATGAAAACGTAAAGAAACGGAACGTAAATATTTATAAAATAGAAACATAGGAAATTCTGGCAAATAAATTATATTTACAAGCTTCTAATTGAATATGATTATGAAAGGTTAACTCTATCCTCAGTTCCTTCATCTGATAAAAAAACATTCTAATTCCTTACCACAGATACAAACCCTTCTTCCTAGAAGACTATATGACCCTTATCTTTGCATTACCTGAGCTGCTACCTTAAGAATCCTCTTCCACATCTAGTCTAATATGACTTCAGGCCAACAATTAAGTCTCTGGGTGCTAGTTAGTTAGCTATGGCTTTCAAAGTCTAGTGGACTTGGGAAGAGACACTTTGATGGTTTGCTTCTCCAGAGCCTTAGGCAAACTTCTGAACAGAGACAAAAGTTGTTTTAAAAGCCTTTACATATACAGGATTTAATTAATATGATAAATACTTTTCTGTAATTTGAAAAACACAGTCCTGGCAAGTCCGGGACTGGCAAGTCCATCCTGCCAATGCTTTAATTTTCAGTCCTGTATACCCCTTTCTAATCCCATTATTTATGAGTAATTTTCTCCTTTCTTTTCTTCTAAACGTTCTTGATGAGCCACAGACTTACTGTTTAGCCTCTGAGAATAAATATCACCAGTCAGTGAGCACCCTTGTCTACCACATCCCCAACAACACACCTTATCTCCCGAGTGCTGATGCGTGGGCATCCTCCGGTGCCTCTGTGGTCAGTGTGGCGGAGCTGCAGCTGGGCAGCGTGGCTGCCCCAGCAAGATGAGAGGGAGGAGGCGGGAGGCTCGGCCAATCAGCAGCAGGGCGGGGCACCGGCGTGGCCAATCGGGGCCCGCCCTGCTGCCGCCGTGGAAATTGGGGCACCACAAGCGGGACTCCCTGCCCAGATGGGGCGATGACAACACCCGCTCCCAGGAGTGAATCATACCCCTGACCTCCACCATGGCATCCACCACAGGTAACCCTTCCCAAGGTGTTAGCCTTGGCTACTGGGGTGACTAAAATCTACAGAATTATGCTGTACAACAGCCTTTCATGAGCAGCTCCAGTAAAATGTTCTATGGAAAAGGCAGAAAATTCCAGTCACTGTAACACCACCAAGCATTTTCTCACAGCAGAGTTAATGAGGCTGTTTTATCTCATATATCTTGTGGGAAATATCTGAAGTTATGGCACCTGATCTGCATTAAAACCCAAACAGTTTTTTTCTTTAGAAGCATTTTCACAAGCTCTCTGCTGAAGACTGGGAAAAGTCCATAAGCTGGATGACATGACACAGACATGACTATTTAACCAGTGAATAACAGGAAACAATGCATCAAAGATTGTTCACAACAAACTTCAATTTCTTAATGTTTATGCATTTAAAATACACTTAAAATTCAACATGCTGATAGCATTTTAAGAACATTATCTATTTTTAAGATTTAGCATATTTAAATAACTGTATTCTGTTTCAGTTAATCACCTTTAACTAATGAGTAACATTTTATTTACCTTATTCCATTATGAAAGACACTACTTCCTATCTTCTACTATCCCTTGGGGAAGAGATCATAATCTTTTTTCTTACTGTACCATCACACTTACCATTGATACCAATGTTATAAATAGCGATGAAAATGCATGCTACACACCACAAATGCAATTGCATACTGGCAACACCATCAAATAAATGACACAGTAGAGGAATGTCAACTGGTTGCATTAGAAACACATAAGCAAAGAGATGGGATCTTACAAATGCACGCGTGAGGTACAAATGCACTGGAGGAGGTACCACTGCCTGGGAGACAGTGAGAGGTAACTAGAGGGATCAGAACTATCACTCCAGGCTACTCTGCACAGCAATGAGTATGGATATGAATATTTGGTTTGATGGGCAGGTATCTAAATGTCAGGCAATGAATTGCTGTAATCTTGGTAATATTATATTTATAAAGAAGCATAGATAAGACAAGAAATACGCTTATGTTTCCTATGACACTAATAAAAGACTACACTGAACAAGCTGGTAAAGACTCAGATCGGTTTACAGTGTGAGAATTGTAAACCTGCTGTCCCAGCTCTTAAACAACATACTGCTTGTGGTTTACTTCAGAGGAACAGTATTTCCACTTAATCAAACATAGGACACTGATTCAGTAGTAACTTATCTGTAGTCCAGAATTACCATTTAAAAAAAAATCTAAAAACATAACTCTTTTTCAGGTCTCCACAACTGAAAGGACAATTTTGAGACAACAAATTATATACTAACTGAACTAGTCATGATTTCCTGACTCTGGTGAAACCGTGATTGCAAAGTTTGCTGCACACTGAAACTACTGTGCAAATGCAGATCAACCCTACGCTGTATGCACATGCACTGCCCTGGTGCTCGGAATGCCCTCCATACATGTTCCTGTGGGAATCTTAGCCACTTGGGGTTTTTCAGATCTCTGACTGTATGGCAGCCCAGGTTACAGAGTTGGCTGGTCTTTCTTTAAAATAATCACATTAGACTTGTGCCATCAAGGGTGAGTCAATTCATTTGAGGAGCAAGCCAGGGAAAGTGGGAGCGAGGCCAGAGTCCAGAACACTGAAATGAAGGGGATCCCTGCTGTGCAGTGGGTGAAATTTTCAAAGGGTACATGGTGGCCAGAGGCCAAACCATCTACTCACCTAAGCAAAGGAGAGTTTTCTTGAATAAAGGACTGCACACCCTGGCAGAGTTCTCTAGAAATACTTTTTTTCTACTAAAAGCTGTTTACGTCAAATCAGATCAAGTAGTCTATTCCCTTTTTCCTCACTGACATTAAGATCTCCAACTGCTTTCATGATCCTCAAGAGCCTTCAGCTTGCTCTCTGCAACTTCTGAGCCAAAGATTATTTTTGAGCTGGTAACTTACCTTGTGATTCAAAATACTAGAAAGCATAAGAAAGCTTCAGCTAATGCCAACATATATACACAAATAACAAGGTAAAAGATGCTAGGGTTGTTTTTGTTGGGGTCTGGTATCCTTACCAAACTGCTTTGATGTTCCCAGTGTGCAGCATCGATATACCACTGAGTCTTGGACTTTGCAGGAGAACTGACAAACTATTCACTTGGATACCTCAGATGTGCTGAGAGTCAATGAATGATAAATCAGTAGCCACTCCAAAATTATTTCAGAGAAAAAGTGCATAAGAAGTGGTTTTACAGATATGAAGAGATGAGATTATAACTAAATACACCTTTTGTTGAGACCTCCAAAATGACTCTATGAAACAATAACAGTAAGTGGGAAGGAAGAGAAAGAAACTTTGTTTCTTCCAAACACTATTTTCCACAGTTCTGACAAAGAAAATTGTTACTAAACATCCCTGCCTTCTTTTAAGTGCCAGCTGCCTTCCCAAGCTTCCCCAGTCTTTTTCTTTGTTTCCTCCTTGCCCCCAGATGGAAGGCTAAGAAAAATGCCTGTAAGTATTAAAAATAAGATTTCATTTCCTGACTCCTACTTTGGCAATAAAAAGAAATTTCTGCAATATCCTACATTTAATCTCAAAATGAAAGTGGTTCGCTCAGTGTACAGTATTAGTGCTATTAAGAGAATGTTATCATTGTCACAGTCCTCCAGCATACTTTCTGTAATTTGAAAGTACTCAACTGAAGCTATTTAGAAACACATTCTACAGTCTAAATTTAGTGTTAAGGATTCTTAATAGTCTACGAGAATTGTATCATAATGATTATAGGAAGAGATATGTCTATTTACTTTTCCTGCAGTGTTTCTTGTGCCTTGTTCTAGTGTGTCAATATTTATATCTTATTTCTAAGGCTGTTAAGAATTGCCACATTCTTTGTTTATAAAGGAACACTATTCTGCTTTCATTCAGTAATTATATTCTCTTCTTAAAAATACACTGACATATAATACAGTAGAATTGCTTGCTGCTCAAAATAGCTCTAGCTATAACTAATTATAGTGCTCAGGAAAAGACTACATTAAAATAGTGCATTGTAAGAGGTAACTAAAATTTACATGGTATATTTTGAACTCTTACAGAAATATATTAAACATACTCTTGATAAATGTGTAACTATCAGGTAATTCAGTAAGCTAGTAATTTATATATTTTGCTAGAAAAAAAATGTATGAAAATTATAATTTCTCACATAAAAAAAATTTTCAACTCCTTGTTGTCTTTAATTTCTTGTCTTTGCTCATGTTCCTGCTTTTCTTGTCTGATTTAAACCCTGCCAACATTAGTGTAAGTCTGGTAACAATAATGGTAACAATAATGGTCCACACCCCGAAAGTCCTAGTCAGATGATGACACTGGGAGCCTCACATCAGAATTAGTGAGCAAAATTAAAAAAAGGTTTGACTTGACTATAAAAGAGTAGAAAGGGAGTGATCAAATAGATTGCTTCTACAGAGCTTTTTTGCCACATATATGTACTGCTTGGGAGAAACACCTGACACGAACAGGTCATACAACTGCAATGACATGTGAACATTGCGTCATCTTATCTCATGTCTTAGGCAAGCTGACAAATAGTATTGTGCCTATGTGCTTTTAAGGTGAGTGCTTGGGTGTGGCTGCAAACATATCCAATACTTCATATAAGCCACAGTGACTACTATTTACTAGTGATTTACCAGACTCTATATTCAGATTTAAGTCAATGTAAACATCTGTTCATGGAACTATATACATTACAGAAGGAGGATCCCGTTACTGAGATTTGCAACCCAAAAGAAAACTGGAATCTTAATATTAACAATCAAATTTGTTTCCACAGTCACAGAAAAACTAAACAGTCTTTCTTATATATATCACCTACTGGTGTTACTGAAAATATCTATTTGCCTGTCATTTGTATCTATGGATCCAGAATACTTCAGGCACAATTGAAACATGTTTACAGGCTATTTTTAAGTTCCTGCAGCTTAGAAGATTCACATATATAGTGGAGTTAATGCAATGCATATATATGCACGTATGGTTCCCTCATGAGTGAGCATCTAGGGTTCAGTAATCTAAATTTAGCTTTGGAGCTTACACCGATCCGACAGAACTGAGTGAAAAATACCATAGCTACAGGATACGAAACACCAACTGGTATAAACTCACTTAGCTGATGTACTCTCATTCATTCATTCAAAAATGTTGACTGATTACGCTGAATGAGTTTCGACTAATTTGAGAGAAACATTGTTGCACATGCACAAGTGATACTCATGACATCTGCACTATGTGATCAGACTATGCACAGATCTGCTATTAATAAGCTCAGAGCTGTAGCTTATAAGAGTTTGTTTTCTTTTTTTTTTTTCAATCTCCTAAACCAAGAGAGAGATGCTCACACTAGTAGACATTCTTTTGGACTTCAAAATCAACTAAAACATTTGGGACCCACTTATTTGAAACTGTAACTAAAAGAAGTTTATTGCTTGTCTTTATGTCAACGTATACAAGATGTTCCTAGGTAAGAGAACATGACTGTAGCTTTGAAGGGCCTCAGGCTCACCATTTATAGAAGCCAAAAAGAAGTCATCATAGAAAGAGGCATGTTTTTTTAACAGGCAGAGAGGTTGTCTAATTTTGCATAATAACAGGTGCACAACTACTTGAATACAAGAGCATAAAGGAAGCTGAGGAAAGACAGAAGGTCTTATGGGTTTATGTGGTTTCTGATAACATCAGATTCCCAAGCAATAGCCTATTTTCCAGGACATGATCAACAAGGTATTTGATACTGTGCAGGTTTCCAGCGACAAATAGCAACACTTCCACTGCATCTTTTCTATTCATCTTTGAACATGCCTTGCAAACAGTCATGAAATAATCCCCATAGCTCTTTGTGAGGCATGGAAGTATTATTATTTGTACCTAATTCTGAAGAGGAGGAAACCAAGTCACAGAGGGATTAAGTGACTCGGCCAAAGTCATACAGAAAGTCTGCTGCCACTCATGGTATGTGTCAGTCCTTGTCAGCACTCAGTGACACTCCCTGAAAAGTTCACTCAACCCCTTTCTCTGCGTAGGCCAGCATCTTTAAGATTTCATAAGCATCATCTTCCACCCTACCCTTGACTGAAAGAAGAAACTTCATCAGCCCGGGTCAGTCAGGCTGAGCATGATCCTCAGTTAATGGCTTTTCTGCTCTTTCATTTAGGACTCCTGATTATTTCCAGGATTCTACTTTATTTTCACCTCTGCCAGGAATTCCTCCTAATGGACTCTTTTAATCCCCCTTTCCCTCCCTCATCTTCTTCAAATTCGGGTTTAGGATTCTTGCATTCTATATAACCTGTTTCTACATAAAAGCAATCCTATACCTAGCTTAGTTACTCCATTATAGTAGAAGAAAAGCAGCAGAGACTGAATCAGTAAAAGAAAAAAAAAGTGTAATCCACCTCTTCAGTCCATGCATTAATTGTGCTGCCCCAAGACCAGGAGTGCCTTTCCTTTAGGTACAGAAAGAGTCATTTTGTAAGCAAAAGAATAGGCATGAGAGCTGGGGGACCTGCCATCCCTTCCTTGCTCTGTCACAAATTTCCTGCATGACTCTAGCAAGTCATTAATCTCTATATGCCTCATCTAGAAAATGGGATAATGATATTTAACTATTTCATTGGGAGGCTTTATGGTTGTGAAACGTGCTGAGCTCCTTGGATATAAGGAAACTGCTGTCAGAGTAAGCAGTAATAGCATGATTATGTTTGGTGGCAAGGTTTTAGGAGAGTCACTTTGTAACATCAATATCACAATTCTGCATTACGCACACAAGCCTGGCTAATCAAGTGAGTCACTTACTGTGAAATTTGTGTTTTACTTCACTTGTGGTATATCTATGCATAATGTCTGGACCCTAAAGTCAAGATGAATAGTTAACACCCTGTAAATATGTGGAAAGAGACACCTTCTTTAGACAATGACACATCCTTTCTCTAGTCTTAGAATCTAACTGCCAGCATCAGCCTACAAAAGGTTAAGAAACACACCCACGGGCTTTGAAACCTGCTACAGACTAGTACATCCCACCATGTGGCAGATCAGAGTCATAGACTGTACCACAGATACTGGTTCCTTGTTTTTTCTGTCTGATACTCCAGAAAACAATGAGTCTCAAACTAATATATCTGGCATTCACATACTCTTAGATGGGAATGTAGCTATAGATTCTGAATGTATTTGTGAAAGAGTAATTCATTCAGTCAGTGGGAACCACAGATGCTTAGAATCTCTACAAAAAAACACATAACCTTTTTTGAAACCTCTCTATGGATGTAGGTACCTAATGTTAGATACAAATACTCAGCAGTTCGAACTTTCTAAAGCCTCACTTCCCTCCAGTGTCCCATCCTCTCCCTCCTTCTCATTAATATTTCCTGTTTGTTTGTTTGTTTTTTTCCTGTTAGCTTGGTTTTGTTTTTTCTTTGTTTGTTTTGTTTTTCTAAAGGTTTGTATTCCTTTAATTGAGAAGAATGTGTGACATCAAATACTCTTCTGTACTGCTTTTGGCCAGCATAACAGGAAAAATACTGTGACTATCTCCTACAACCTCAAACAGCTCATGCTGACAAAATGACTGGTAACTTATTTTTGGGCAACAGCTTGAAACTGATGCTTCTGCTTCCACCATAGCAATAATTTCATTTGTGATAAGGAATTAATACTGGTCACCTAAATCCTCTGAGATGTTTTAACGTTGGTACAGCATCAAAGAATGTGCCTTGTTTTCCTCTTCAAATTAAAACATCACCTGAAGTAAACATATCTGTTTATATACACTGTCTGTAAATACCAAATACCTCACTGCTGGTATCTTAAAAAAAAATCTTGATATTCACAGCCAGTACCTTGGCTATAGGAAATACCAAACTACCTTTTTACTTGAAAAGGGAACTTAAATCAAGCATTCGTTTTCATCAAATATAAGTTACTAAATTACAAGGAATTAGAGCAGTGTTACGTAATAGAGAAACCATTTTTATATATATACACACAGAGAGAGAAAGCTAAGCTTGTATCACTGTCTACAGAACACATTCTCAAAGGTGAGGCATGGCTTTCATGGGGTTGCTAGGAATGTTATCACATCACAGCAGACATAAAGTCTTCTGATGGTAGTGGCACTAGAAATTGTAGCATTGATCCTATCTAATAAATTTAATTCACAATGCTTTAGAAAATTAACTGCATTTTCTCTAGGAAACATCTGTCCAAAGGAGACCCATATTTTGGAAAATATGAGATCTTGGGATAAACATGAAGTTCACATATATTCTGTTGCTGAATAAGGATCCTCTTATATGTAAGTCACATTTCGTGGTTTCTTATCTTTACAATCAGGAGAGTCCACATCATCACACCAGTGCCTATTTAACTGCTGTATCGTTGGAAAGTGAGCGATTCTGAGTAGAGACAAAAGATATCATTTAAATAGATTTGTAGGTAGCCGCACTTTTGAGTTCCATCACCAAATGACTTGATTCATGTCAACCCAAGTAAAACAAAAGACTAGTTATGATGTGTAGTGGACAGAACTCATATAGCAGGTCAACAGGTTAAAATATTCATTCTACAACCAGTACCTTGGGAAACACACATGGAATAATTGAAGTCCTGAAAAGAAAAAAAAATTACCATTTACTCTAGCAATTTTCAAAAACGCAATCACAAATGAGTGTTGAAACAGGAATTTGTAACACAGCACCACTGTGGTTGTTTCTGCTTGACAGTACCTGAATAATGCAAATTCTGTTAGTAGCCATACATTAAGGAGATGACAAATTATGAATTATTATGTTAAGGTTACAAATGAAATGCAGGAATGCCTGAATGGACTGCTCCTGTTCTCTCAACTGTTTTCTGCCTGATTCTGTGCTCTGGTAAGCCTTTCTGATAATAACAGTTTTAATATATATGTCTTCTAAAGCGCTCAATACAGGCTCTTGCAGGACAAGTCATAGCCTATATACTACAGGATACAGCAATAAACCTCTGAAAAAGCTCTTGGATTAACTTTACTCCAAATTTTAAAACAAGAAGGATCCACCTGTTTCACAAATCACTGCAAAATAAACATATGGTGACAAGGCCTGCCCACCACCTAAAACAGATCATCCATTAAAGCTGGAACTTTTCTAGTATGTGTTGATATTCTAGAATGTGCGGTTTTAAAATTAAATCAGGTCATGTAAGTTCCAAATACGTGCTTTCAGCAAAAGGAAAGCAGTAACCACGTTGTCTAAGCTGACATCACCAACAGGTCCCTACAAATCCACATTTGCTTATGACAACACAGAGATCTACAACTGAGAATGAGCCCTACTTTCAACTCAGAAGGCAGCGTCTGCCAGTAGGACCTAACACTCAGTGAAGAAAAATGTGAGCTTGGCATGACTAAGGTAGGCATTAGGAGAGGTACAGCTGGGAGTGGATAAACTGGAATGGGCAAGGTCGAGACTATTAAAATTTGGCCTATTTCTTCTGCTGAAAAGCTCACTGAAGGATCGTACAGTGCCAAAGTACTGTATTGTTGGCATGTAAAGAATAGTAAAAATAAACCAGTCTTCAGAAAAGGTGTTAGGAAGAAGAATGTGTATGACAAGTTCATGCAAACTAGGAATTAAGAAAATTCAGTAAAATGTGAAGAGGCATTTAAAACACTAAAGGAAGAAGTTAGAGATTACTTATTTCCCCCTGAATCTTGGTCTTGATATGTATTTGGCTATATGGATGGAAAAAATTATATAATATAGTATTTCATGCCCAGCTCATTCTTGAACTTCTCTTTCAATCTAATTTGAACTGTGTGAAATTATAAAGGACATACCATACCATGAACCTCAAGAAACTACTGTGCCAAGACTGCAGATTTCTTAAATTGCACAACCTCTTGTGCCTTGCTAAAACGGGTAGGAGCATGTAATGGCTGAAATGAGAAAAGTAAAAGGGGAGAAATGGAGCGAGAGAAGCAAGTGCTCTACTAGACTGAGTCCTTGAAGTGAGAATTGTAAACAATCTGGAATTTCCAGTTCAATGTTTTCAAAGCCTCTGAGTCTGAGTGACCCTAAAGTAGCTCTAAAGGACTGAGCAGAACACTCACCACAACCAGCAGTTCCCCATTCAGCTTCTGGCAAGAGAATGAGTAGGTCTTCGACAGTTACAAGACAGTTACAAAAGCAACGCAGATAACCAGCAAAACGATCAGTGGCCTAGCTACCCTCTGAATGAAATCTGTTCCTTTTTCCTTTATCAATATTAAATGCTTAGTGGGTAACTTTAGGAAGTTTATAATTTCAGAGCATAAAAATAAACTTTCATTATAATTAATAATTGTAATGTTTGGGGTTAAAAAGTTCAGAGTAAAAAAATTAACCTCCTTTATAATTCATATATATAATAATCCTCAAATTGTAATGTTTATGTTGTTAGCTGCAAGGTACCTAAAGTTTTATACATTTATAATTTATACTTTGAAAGTGTTTAAGTGTCTTTTAATTGTAGAGGGCCACTTTGTTGGAAGGGTGCAACCCAAAGTTCAAGGACTGACACTGACCTGGGTGGTGATGACTTAGAGCCCTAAGGAACTGGGATGCCCCTTAATTTATTATGGTGCTGGCTGAGACACATTATCAAATTTTCTGGCCTCTTGGTTAATGGTAACCTTGATTCTCATGCCCTCACTAGAGAAACACAGGCTAGTTAAGATATACATGTTCCCCAGTAGGCTGTAGCAGTTTTATGCAAATAAAGTGGAAAGTAGGGAAAAAAAAATAACAGAAAATCTAGACAAGTTAATTTGGAGGATCCAACTGACAGGCTTTTGCTAAAAAAAAATTTTAAAAATCATTTTTTTTAATTTAAACAATACAGTATTGTCAATTCTCATGATTTTTTATTTAGGGCAAGAAGAAAAGTGATTACATAAGAATATCAGCTTCCCTTTTTCACTCTAGTTATGCCCCTCCTGCCTCCAAATGAAAACATCACCTGTATTTTAAATACTACAAACAGTGATTATTATTTTTCAAACCTCATAGCTTTGTAAGGTTGAATTTGCAATCCTAGACCTGATCTCAATGCTTTTGCTTTTCTAGATAAAGGGGAGACCCTCCTTCTATAGAACTCTCTCACACCAAAACAGACACTGAACCGAAATGTAATTCTTCCATCAGCTTTGGATGTCAGTGACAATACAGCTATTGATCTGCAATGCTGCTTGTGGAAATGACAAACTGGACTCCTTGTAGGTGGCTGAGAAAGACCTTTCACAACATTAGATAATTTAATAGAACTGTTTGACAAATTTAAGAAATGTTAATAGTAGTAAATTAGAGCACTATTTTCTACTTATAATTAAAATGGGAAACCTGTGTTCAAATGTCTTCAAGACACAAAATTCTATGTTGGTTCTTATTTTAATCATAGCTTTTGACCCTCTTCTAGTATATAAAAAATGCTGTGAAATAAAGCTTTTTGAACTTTGGGGTACTAGAAGACGTAGACACTCTAAATAGGCTGCAGCATTGCTAAGCTAGACATTTTTTACTACAGCAAAAAGTTTGGAAGAGGGTGCAACTCTGAGTTTATTATTGCAACATAGGAGCAGGTTTAATCCTCACAGTCCTAAATAAATACTGGTTCAGTACAATCCTGAATTTATATCTAAGCAAACAACTGAGATATTCTCCAAAAATCGGAAAAAGAACAAAAAGATAGGAGACATATGAAACTCACATCTACATCAGTCTCAGTCTCCAGTATTTAACTACCACGGCATCCCAGAAACTAAAATGGAAAGTGTAGCATTAGTGGGACTCCGGTTCCAACTAGCCAGAGCTATTTATTTTGAGAGAGAATGTAGAAAGAGGAGGGAAGGACTTGTAATGGAGCTGAGGGAGTGCTCTGTGTTTCACCATATCCTGTTTTGAATAGTTTCATTGGGTTTAACCTACAATTAATTTTAGGAACAGATCTTGCAGCACCCTTAGGACATCTACTCTTTCCTGACTCTGTACTACAGAAGCTTACACTGAACTGGTGATACTTCTAGACCATAAACTTTTTCAACGCTCATCAACAGTCAACAAAGCAAATTAGTTGCTGCATTCCAAAGTTTGAAAAGAGAGTGTTAGTCTTGATTTGGACTGTTGGGGAGCTGGTAATGCATATTAGTAACCTGAGTTACCTCCTACTACACTTAGTGATCTATGACCTACTGATACTATTTCAGGTCTTAAAATGAGAAAAACCCAAAACCTTTCAAGAAATCATTTGCTTTACACACAGAAAGCCAGTGGATCCTAGAAAACTGAGGTGCTAATGAAGAATGAAAATTAAGAGCATAGCATATACTATATGAGGGCCTAATGTGCTTTTAGTCAACAAGACTAAAAACCATGAACTACCTGTAGAGCACATTCAATGCATTGGAAACATGAGGTAAATTTAAATGTAAAAAATCCACAGCTATTTCACAGAGTATTTTTGCCTAACAAAACTATTTCTAAAAAGTAATGAAAGGCTGATTGAATGTGAGAGAAAACTTATCATTAATGGAGCTGAAGTTTTAAATAGCTGGTTTTTTTTTCTGGCACTAGATAAACACAAGTTCCTAAAAATGAAGCTTGGGAACCAGTAACAGCAATGTCACTGATAATACCAGCAAGGGAATGATCCTTTCCTCCCTTAACCATATCAAAATGATACACAGTGTTACGAAAACAGGAGGGTGTCTCTTTCAAGCTATCTGTTAATCTAGATGAAGGACCCTTCTGTGCTCAGAAATAATGGGACAGGAGAGGTGTGGACACACATATGCAAGGACAACTATTTATTTATATGGCCTGGGAAACAAGAAGTTAGGTGTGACAGGCTTGGGCAATGCCTATTATCATTTCTGCAGATACCTTGCTACACTGAAATCAGTCCATGTGATAATTATTTCCAAGGGCTTGACTGGTGGCATTGCATCATAACTCCAACTTTATACCAAACCATTTTTGCAGTTCCAAAAGTAGATTAATCCCAAAGCACTTGACAGATGTATGATGGTAGGAAATGTACTTCATGGAAGTGATGGGGAAGAACACAAATGCCACAGGAACAGGCAGGTGGCACTGATCAGTGGCACTGCACATGGTACACTTATTTTGTTCTGATAAATTAGGAGAAGTCTGATGCACACCAATACCTTAACATGGTCAGATTGGTAACTGAAAATAATAATCATTTCATCTCCATTAACTCATTTTTTTTTGAAGCAGCAGAAGAAAAAACTTGCTGGGTGACTCAACTAATCAATTTAGAAAGATTAAGATTTCCCAGTGACTTGGAACTAAAGTTATTTCTCGGATGTGAGCTACTTTCACATTTTAGGTACAGGTATGTCTCAGCATAGCTAACATTTATTACTGCTGTCAGTCAATAACAGCCTTATAAATTATGTGAACTACTTCTAGACTGCACAAAGGAGCATTTTTATGCAAGAAATCATATACTAACACTAATTTGATGTATTTTTAAAACCAGAGTGCAAAATGGTCAGTTGGTAAATACAATTTCTACTTGTATCTTCACCAAGCTTTCATAAGCCAAACATAACTCAAACATTTAGACCTTTTTTAACATATGTCTACAGTAGTTACTATTGCATTACTTCTAGAATTTTTTGTTCTTAGAACTACATATAAGATTACAGGATCTGAATTAACATTTTAAAAATATGATCATCTAAATTATAATATGTATGACAGTGTAGATCTTATAATACAAATGCAGTAACTGGAACCACAGAGGAAAGACTAACTGAAGAAAATGTCTTTGTTATGGTCTTTTTTTGGCATTCCATTATCACCACAATATCATTGACTTTTTAGAAAAAATATAGAAACAAAATAAAAATTACAACAGAGTAATCCAAGAAAGCATCAAGAAAAGGTCTGGTCATATGTTAGAGATTTTGGGAACAACGTTATTATTGTCATCTGGTTACTTTTGACAAATTAATTTCACTAGCTTAATTGTTTTAAAATTAAAACCACACACTGGTTGAATCTTTAGCCTTATAAATCAAGGAGATTCATAAAGATGTACTTATTCTTAAAAGCATCAGTAGTTTAACTTGAGCTTAATTAAATACGAATTTAGTAAAGAGTTATTGATAACTGCAGTAGAAAGAATGTGAATGTGACGACATAAAAACACATTCCTTTTCTCCTATGTCCTGAGAAGTCTTGAAGAAGCTGAAGAATCTACTTCAAAATTGAAAAAAAATCTCCCTTACAACCTTAGTCTGACTGTCTCAAACTGGATGAAGGAAAAATGTTTTGTAAATTAGACTGTAGATTAAAAAGTCCAAATAGCAAAAACTGAGCAAAAACACTTTAAAGAATTTGTCCAACAAATGCGTCAACGTCAAGTGACACTTCTGACAAGAATTTAATAAGGTGTTCCTGCTCTGGCAGGGGGATTGGACTAGATGATCTTTCAAGCTCCCTTCCAGTCCCTAACATTCTGTGATTATGTGATATTTTAGCGATCAATAGATGGAATCTGAGAACATGAACTGTAGTCCAGAGTAGACAACTCATTAGAACAGCTGGATCTCAGACTCAAGCAGTCCTCCTGATTCTAAGCCCAGTCTGGCTGCACCTACATCAGTGCTATAGTTCAGACCAGGAATATACTTCCACATCGCCTGTGAAGCACACATGTTCTTTATTTCAGCCAAATCCATCTTATTCCTCTTTTTCCAAGGTCCTTCCCAGGTCTCATTCTAGTGCATCTAGCCTTAGCAGTAACTATTCTGTGCCCCATTCTGCCTGATCCACAAGGTCCTTATTCATGCTGAGTCAGCATCTCTCCCTAGCTGTTCATTCATCTTTCTTTTATTAGGAGGTAGCTATCATACCATTTTAGAGAAGAAATCTTCTAAGTATAAGTTAAATACATCTTCGGTGGTAATGTATTTTCATATTTTGTGTAAGCGTGAGTGACTTTTAAAATATTTTAGAATTTGGAAGTTGCTTCATTCATTGGTCTAAAATAGCTTGACTTTGGTGACTTACACACAGAATGAAAGATTTGTCCCATGTTTCTTTGCAGAAGGCTATTGATGAGCTACAGTGAGTGGATAACATGGAGATGCTGCATGCATCTGTTGGGCCAGACTAATTTAAAGAGCTTTTAATTTCACTGGATAATGAATAAGCATTTTCAAGCACTTAAGACTTCTTAAATTTGGAAAAATAAAGACACCTATTAAATACATGAAAACTGATGTTTGCGAGCAGAGGTAGTAAGCTTACTGGAGCAAGGGTTATGGCTCCTTATATCATCATACTCAACACAAGAACACCTACCCTGGGCTTCTAGATATTGCCTTAATACAAATATATTAACATCCAGATAGGGACTTGGAAGGCACAAGAGAAGCACACAAAGAAACAGAGAAAGTCTTTAACTACAGCCTTTCTCGGTAGAATCAGTTGATCTTTATTCAGAGGTTTTCTCCAGGTGCTAGGACTGAGATGTGTGTTTTGGCACTCAGGGCTTGCCAATCAGAGTGTAGAGAGTTTCAAAGGTATTCGCTGTCTGTTTCCCAAGCCAAGCCCATCCTTTCACTCTGCATAGCAGTGAGAAGTCACCACAGGATGTGTCCTCATGATGCTAAGTCACCAAGGTTGCACTGAGTTTTCACTTTCAAACACAGAAGGAGGTAAAGTCCCATTCCTTCAGCAGCTATCACTAAAAGGAATACCCGGTTAACAACTTCTGTTCGGTATTCTTAACATTTTTTCACAGTGAATTTGAAAGCTCTTCACTGTAAGGAAAAAACCAGCTTACTTTCTATAGTCAGTTAGATCCCCAAATCTCAAACAACATCTTGCATTTAGTTTCAAAATAATAAGCATGCCCAGAATGATATCTGAAATAAATTAAAAATTAAGCTGAGAAATGCACAACAGTTTTAACTCTAGCACACATTCATTTGGCTTAAAAACTCCCGTAGTGCACTCTGTCCTAGGATATGATGATATCTCTTATTTACCTAATATGACAGTACACACAATAAATACAAAAATACTTAATGCACCTAATCTTGGTGGGGTGGTGGTTTGTTCGTTTGTTTCTTTTAATCCCCATGGCAATAGTTAGAAGTGCAGTATATTTAGTATAGCTACATTTTCAGGAAAAGCTACACTCACCAGTCTGCAACTCTTTGATTGGGATAGACTCTGTCAATGTCTACCAACATTACCCTCAGAATGCCATCAACTCATCCTCAAAACAAAAGCATCTCACTTCTGTTTGGCACTCCCATTGCATGGCAATAGATACAAGTGCAGTAATGGATTAAATTTGTCATAGATAAAGCCTCAGAACAGCTGATGTATCATACATCCTCTGGTAATGCAAGTAGCTATAGAGTCCAGTTTGCAAAGACCACTCATTACAGATAGCATATCAGACAAAGGACCTAGACGCTGAAGACAAAATATTTCTACCAAAGCCTCTTAACCTTTCCTTTTTGACCCTTATTTTTTTTCTTCACAATTAATCACTTTCCTGCAACATTACTGACTCCTCCATCAGACAGAACATGATCTTCCTGTGGGAGCTGTGGCTTACACCAACTCCCTGGCTTGCAAAGTCAGTTTATAAACTTTCACATCCTTCAGGCAAAATCTGCAGTCCTGGGGTGTGATTAACAAACCAGGCCTTGGAACATCTAAAATTCTCCATCCTATAGACCAAGCCAGAGATTACATAATTTTTACTAGACTACGGCATCTTTGTTTTCTTAAGTACTTGACTGTCGGGTACTTCAGTTTCCCATGCAGTATTCAAGGACTGGCAAAATGAGTGACATATCAGCAATTATGTGATTTCCTAGACAAAGTAATGACATGTGAATACACACAGCTCCTAGGATTTTGAGGAGGAGAAACTGGTTCGGAGCACAGTGAGAATGGAATATACAGAGAAGCTGAATTCCCATCATTGTTTCATTATCATCTATCCCTGGGCATAGGGGGCACACAGAGACCTGAGCATAGAAGAGAATGCAGAAATGAAGACAGCATAGCAACAAAGAGCTCCAGACAGATGAGGGACAGCCAGGGAAGCAAAGGCTGTTTGCAGGGAAGCACAACTCACAGGGTACCTCCCCATGAAATGGAAGAGAGGAGACCCTGGTGTGCACACAAGCCACTCAGTTTACAAGACTGAGAAGTGCACATGCTCTAGAAATTGGATAAATGCAGCTGCCCTCAAGATAACACATTTCTATGAAATAAATAAATAAACCACTTCACGCTAGTAGTATTCGCTTCCATATACTAGTCATGAAAATACTTCGACTTCAGAGTTTACTTAATTACAAATACCTAGCTAGTTAACTAAGACAAAGATCATGTGTTTTTTGAAGTGGTCACTCTTCTCCTTCCATCTAATTGTCCCCTTGTCTCTTGCTATTAGTCATGATGTTAAGCCTTAATGTAAGATTATCACCTTTTGGAGGCGGAGACCAAATATCATGCCTTTGAAGCACAATGAATCCTAATTAGGTATAATCAATAATAATTATAGTTGTGTAATGGAAAATGGGAAGGTGAGGAAAAGGAAATAGCTGAGATCATAATAATTACTTTGTATTAGAACTGACAGGGAAAATTAGTATGAGAAGCTCGCCACCTTAAGAAACAGATACCTATTTATTGGAGATTTTCTTAGAGCTGAAATAGTTAAAAAGTACTTAGTGTCACAGTAAACATAACTTGAACATTAACAAGCCCTGGAAGTGAAGCTATATTTTCTTTCGACTTGAGGTACGTGTATCTCTGAAGGTTTTGCTGTGGTAATCTCTTTGGAATGCAGCAATTACCACCTACATGGCAAATTGGAAGTGTTACATTCCTCTGCTAGTAAACCACTCCTCATTTAGCCAGAGGACAGGGAGGAGGATGTGACTCCAATGGAGAAAACAGTCAGAGCCACAGAGTACCCTACTGGGAAGACAAATAAGCCCAAGGTGTTAACCTCATAATGTAAGATTTACAAGCCCTCCACATGGAGTGTAAATCCCCTGTATACTCATGAGATACAAGGTAATTTGGATAAAAATGGAAACTGAGCTCCATGACACTTCTGATCTGATGCTTTGAACTCTGGCATTCCCAGGAATGTTGCTCAATGCTGTCTTGCTAACAATATTTTGTTTACTGACAGGCTCACAGTTAAATGCTACACACTCCAATGATAACTTCATGCTACAGTTATTTTTTGCTTTCCAGTCCAAGGAGAAGTTATGCTACATCTGTGTAATGGTGTCAACATATATAAATGTATACATATGTAAATAAATAAATATTGGCATGTATCAGCATAATGCTACCACTTCAAGACTCAAGTTTTACAATTAAAATAAGGTTTTACCTCCCAAATAGTTGTGGATAAAAGGCAAGAATTTTAGAATGGGTATGTACTTTAAAGGAAGAGAAAGTAGCACTGTACGGACACAAGCTGCTTAAGTTTTTTAAGAACCATCATGTTAGTCTGAACAAGATGGGAGAGCAGCAAAAATTTCACACATACTAGTGTTCTTCCTAGTCTGGCTAAAAAACAAAACAACAACAAAGCCAAACAACCCACACACAAAAAAAAAACAAAAACAAAAAACCCACAAACAAACAAACAAAAACAACAAAAACAAAAAACCCCACCAAAGCCAAAACACACAATTCTCAGCCTTTAGGTTGCAGTTCAACAACCTCAGACAATCTCCAACACCAGCCACAAATGCTCTTAGTTCTCTACCTAATTTGACATCTATGTTTCAATCACCATACCAAAAAAAAAAAAATCCTACATAAACCCCATTTTTTCTCAGTTGTCTTTGTTACTGTTGGCCCATAGCCAGTTCCTACACTAAGGAAGTGGTACTCATGTTGAATTGCACTAATTCCTGCTTTTGCTACAACCTGTAGGTTTATACTAATGCTAAACAAAGCACTTTGATGACCTCAAAATCATCAGATTCAGTTGTGAGTAGGTGTAAGATGACACAGCTTTTATTTATGACTCCAAATGGTAGTAATATGGTGATGAAAACTCTTAGTAGTAAGTAGTGTAAATCAGGCTTTTTAGTGCCGCTTTAGATTGTGGCCTGAGTGCAGGTCACAGGCCACTTATGATCTTCAGTGCAATAAATCTGAATACAATTATATAACAACCCTTATGGAAACATTCATTTACTATAATCCGCTAATTTAAAGACTTAGTATGATACTATACACAGTATGAAAGAGACTGTCTGTTAACATCTCATCAGCCTTTCACAAAATAATAGCATCTTCATAGCAACTGTAATTATAGAGAAACGGTAATACAAATATCCTCAATACATTTTTTAATTAGGTTTGGCAAGTGAAAATATTTTGGAGAGTCAGCTCAAGGTCAGACACCTAAGAACCACCATCCTGCAGCGATTCACAAAGCCCTGACTGAGGATTCCCGCAGTAACTCAAGAAAATGCAGTATACTATCTGCTATAGCTGCATACTCATACTGTTCTTGGTACTACCAATACATGAATACGCCTTTGTGTGTCTGCTTTAAAAGAGTTAAACCACACCTATATCCAGAGTGTAAGATTAATTAGATACTTGAATCTAGGTCACTGTGTATAGTTTTCAACATTAATTAAAAAAAAAAAACAAAACAAAAAAGTAATACAAATTGGAATAAAGAGAGAATAGAAGTGAAAAACAGCAAAGGAGAAGAGAAAAAAGGAAAATACAAACACATCTCAAGTCAGGAAAAGTAGCTGAGGAAGAACATACATCTCCTAACTACACAGTACGCAGGTTTTAGATGTGGAGACAGATACTTTCAGCTTCTTGTCTAAGTTCACAGAAAGACAAGCTTCGTCTTTAATTAAAGAATAATTAAAGAATCTCTTCTTTTTACATTTCCAATGTGAAAGTCAGGAGTGTGTGACTTCCAGTAACAGAAATGTGTGTTTCTATCATAGTCTGTAAACCTGTGGTCTACCAGTCCAAAGATCTAAATTATGGAATAATCTTTTAAAAAACATTCAGCCTGCATTACAGTAATAAATAGATACAACTTTCATGTATGAGTTCTTCACATGCCATGTAATTTTCTACAAAATGCAGTATGGTAAATAACATCTCCGGAGGTATTCAATGGATATTTGAGCTGTTTCATTAAATAAAGACATATGATGATCCAAAGAAGGACCTGTCCCGGACTTTTTGAAACCTTTGTGACATGTTTCAGAAGTCAATTTGGAGATGATGCCTGAAACAGCACCCAGAAAGCCGCACATAGTTAGGTCAGAGACTAGCAAAGCCTGTGAGGTTTCCTGATGGCTAAACATGATCTGACAGAATTGAGGGCAAAGGAGCTGTAAACTGTAGGAGAAAAGGTGTTTTGTAAACTAACTATTTAACTATAGGTAGTGCAATCTAAAGGCACAAACAGCAGAGGATCTTCAGGCTTATTGCGAAGCATTGTGAGATTAGTCATGGTGTAAACTGCTGTATGATCCCTGGCACACGTACAGTAGGATTACATATCAAGCACATACGGAGGGTGAATCCAAGGTCTTGCCACTTTTCATGACAGCCCTCATGACAAGGCAGATAAAAGTACCTCCTGATGACTGCAGTGTTCAGACAAATGTTAGTATTACTGGTACGCTGTGGGAGTGACCTGAACAGGTGGAATTAACGCTGTATGGGTAGGAAACAAATTCTTGCCTTCCTGTTTTTAAATGTTTGTGTTCTACTGTACTTGACACTGTAAGATTATTGTCAGCTACCAGTCACCCTTCATCAATATGTTAGCAAGAAGAGGGGTTATTTTTCTGTTAATAGTACCACCAGCAATAGAAGCAGCAGTTTTTAGAGATCACATCCAATAACAGAGGCAAAATCATTGATTCTTTGCTTAGAAGACACCTTCTCAGCTAAGTAGCAGTCTGGCTAGTAGCATTCTTGTTATTAGCAGAAAACAATTACTAATTACTGATTAACTGGGAGGGCAGTGAACGTGACAGAACAGGAAACCAAAAATCAAAAACCTTTCAGAAAAGCGGTGTGTTAACCAGCTAGCACCAGCCATCATTCACTTCCGCATGTCCTGAAGCTACCAAAAGTTCTCAGGGCACAGCAGTCACAATTTTCCAAGAAAGGAAGTTTAGGCCACAGAGGCACCTACATATTATTCAGACGTCTCTTCAATTAATTCAGAGCAATCCTTAAATTCTTAGCATTGGACACAGACTAGTGTGACTGGTGTGTACTAATTACTGTCACAACTGTTTAGTATTTCATAGCATTCTCACATCTGAGTTTCATATCAAAATTGTAATGTAATATAATAAGGCATTAATAGTAAAAAATGCTAAAGATATAGTATTCTTGACTTCTACTGCTTTCCCCCACATTTGAAAACATATATACATCAAACATATATACATGTTGAAAGAGTGTATTAGCAGCATACTGAGTATATAATTTAGCAAATTAGAGAACGCTGAGAATTAACTTTATGAGACAAAAGTTACTATTATAGTAATTACTATTATAAGTTACTTTTGTTTATGATGTCAAAAGAAACGTGAATTTCAAGCACATAAAACCTTAGAGTCTGCTGCAGTACTTATGTTTCCAGTGATTCTGATGATTTCTGGGTGAAATTCACAGTAGTATTTTAGCTATACTGAAGAAGGGTGAAGTGAAGGACAGAGAAATTGGGAGTCCTCTTTAAGACACCACAGTGAACTGGATGAAGAGCTAGAAATAGGGTTGCCAAAATAACTCAGAATTTTGACTGCAGTCAGGTAGAAAAAGTTTTTTCATCCTGTACAGGAGTTCTTTTTACCCTGAGATTTCAATAACAAAAAAAAAGTGTTTTTAAAAAGTGAAAACCAGATGACAATTGAAATTAGTTTGTAAATGCATCCATGGTGACAATTAGTTCCTCAAGCCACTCTTCCCTTCTGTGGTCCATCCAGAACTCCTAGTCAGACTACTGTTCTGTTTTGGTATAACATCATTAGAGTCCTATGACTCTGATGCCTGATAGGATATAGTATCCAGTTGGGGAGATAGAAAAATAAGGCATAATGTACTAGGGAGTACAAATCTCACCAGGCAGTTGGCTGTATCTCCGAATCAATCTACATTTTGACCACCACTATCTCCTTCCCTCCATCTTCCAGGGTCTGGAAATACGGTCCATGGACAGCTGTGTCCAAAGGGACTCTTCAGTTGTTACATTTATTAACATAATGGTAAGAGACTGCAGATTACCTTAGTTGCACAGCCTCAGCCCAGATGTTACGGCCACTCCGTGAAAACTTGAGAATACTCTTCTTGTTCTTCATTTTGCTGACTTTTTCTTGAGTCTCACATATGTATTATTTCATTCCAGGCTGAATGGTGTGCTTTCTGTTGAACAAAACAGTATTTTTTATTTGCTTACAGTAAAACTAGAAACAAAACCAAAACCAACCAAACAAAAAACCAGAACTAAATTATCTTCAAATCTAATTGTTTTTTATTGTTGAAAAAAGTTTCTTTGCAAAGGCTTCTCATAAGCTGTAATGCAAATACCCACTTTTGGCATTCAGCTGCGTCATCTTGGAATTGATCTATTAAAAAAGATAAAAACTATTACTTTAATGCAGCAATAATACAGGTAGTTTAGGCAACCTCAGTTTAATAATATAAGTGAAATTATATAGGATTGCAGAATCTGAAACTGATACAGTTGAAGAGTTAAGTATTAAAAGCTATTTTACTTGTCAAAAATCTTTCTGATTAAAGGCTTTGTAGCATGAAAACAGTTACAAACTGATCTCTTGTTAGTCTAACAGAAACTGTTAAATTGTTTTTCTTTTGTCAAACGTGAGTATGAGGAGCTAAGATATTACTGTGCAATGAAAAACTACAAATAATGCTTAAAATAAAATGCCTGTTCTTTTTCAAAGTTT
Source organism: Nesoenas mayeri (assembly GCF_963082525.1). Classification (NCBI taxonomy): domain Eukaryota; kingdom Metazoa; phylum Chordata; class Aves; order Columbiformes; family Columbidae; genus Nesoenas; species Nesoenas mayeri. Next base: position 13,873,960 of record NC_137554.1, on the reverse strand, counting down.
GTACAACATAATAATCCTTTGTTATAATACTGTTGAACTGTAGGTTACTAAGTTACATTTGATCATTTTTTCAGAGAGGACCATGAAAAATCAAGGCAAATCATACAATCTAGAAAATATTCCCATTTATTAAAAAAATGGGAAAACAACATTTCAAGAAAAAAAAAAAAAAAGAAGAATGTCAGCAATGTTCCCAAATCCATGCTCTGCTGGGCATCAGATGTTGTCTTTTAAAGAATCTTGCCAACTTTCAACAGCTTCCTCCTTTTGCCCTCCACTGAAACAGAGCATCATACAGACTGTCCATAGGCCCAGACTAACGTTAAACTGCAGCTTCCCCCCCATTATTTCTGTGGTAGTATGGCACACAGCCACACAACACACCAGAACTCCCTCTCTTTCCTGCCTCTTCCCTTCAAAACACTCCACAGCTGAGGAAACAGTCCCCTAGTCCCTCTGTGTCCTCATAAGAAGTCCTTCTCCCTCTCACGCCCTCTCTTTAACCATCACCACATCTCTGACTGTCCTGAAGGACTCACCAACCACCAAGCAGTAGGATGCTCTATAGATGATCAGGCTGGAGTTAAAACTGAAGCTGAAACACACCATCTTTCCAAGAGATTCTCTTCCCTAAGAACAATGCTACTTTTTAACTTCAACTCTGGCAACATAGAAACACCCACCCCCCCACAATTAAATGGGGCCATTTATGTCCAAGGAAATGAGGGAGAAGGATAGGAAGCAAGATTATAACAGCAACATTCAGTTTAGAACAATTACTTCCTCACTGATAAAAAGTATGTGCTAAAATGTAGAAGAAAGGTTTAGTTACTGACTGAAGACTTCTCATCTCATCTACTAAACTAATAAGCATTTACTTTTTGAACATTATAACTTCCAAACTTCTATAGGCATCTTCCAGCACATACAGAACAAAATTTTCTAACAATCTAGAAACCCTTCCTGTTTTTAAGGAATTTTTGTGTAAAGGTCAGCTTTGAAACCATGGCAGAAATAACCAAATGAACACCTGTTTACTCTTACTAACACATATACCTTATCACCACCTAGCTTTTATTTGCTTTTAATATTCTTGCAGAATGTTTTCTCCAATTTGATAAATCCAAAGTACAAAATTCCATTAGCTTTTTGGGAATACAGCAGAATTTAAAGTCAGTTCTGTTAGATTGTCACAAAGGTACTGACTTTCATTTCAAGGAAGGCAAAAACTCCCTATGCATGACTATTTTAAATAATCTATTGTGACAATGTATCCAATCACAGTGGTGTAGGCTCCTTACCTTGGAACAAACAAAATAGTTTATAGTGTTAATACTTCTGACTTTTACCTGATGCTTGCAAAGGTGTATAAACCATTTAAATCCAAAATTATGCAAAAGTAAACCTGAAATTATTCAATGCATGGAAATGAAATTACCCTCTATTTACTCTAATCTAGCTGATAACAGAATCTGGTACTTAAGTTTACTAGAAAGGTGCCAGGAGGCCTTGGGAAATCTCTGGAGTGACGTGACCGTACCAAAGTTACCGCTATGGCCCCCAGAGGCTTGGGGAGAGACCTGGGGCAGTGTTGGCCAGATACGCATTACAAAATGAAACTACCTCTTTAATAGCTGTCACAGTAAGTCTGATTAAAGACTTTACAAATTACAAAATTATCTGGAAAATGTGGTGTTCCCTCCCAGGTTCAGCAACTGGAATAACTGTTAGAAAACGTAGCCCGTTAAAAACATGTGAAGCTGATGGCTGGAACTTAAAGCTGCAGGACAGCTGTACCTGCATTTTGTCACCTACAGATTCTGTGGGTTTTTTTGTTTGTTTGTTTGTTTTAAATTATATATTATATAAAGCTTTTCTGAGCCACTTAAAATGATCTAGCAGTTCATATCACTATTTCTATTATTTTTTCTTATCATATCTCAAAGCCTGAGTTCATTTAGATTCTTTCCTACAGCTGGAATTCTTCTCTGGACCTTCCCATTATTGGCTTTTATTCTTAGAGTATAGCCTTAAAATTATCTTTCACTAAAAAGATCCCAACATAAATCTCAGGTCTATGAATCTTTTATGCCCTATGAGAACAAAGGCATTAAACACAAACTGCAACCAAACCTAAGCACTATGCAGTTTTTCTGAGTCCCAAATTGTTAATTTTCAATTACAGTTTCATCACTTCAGCCTCACTGTTTGCAGTTGATTATCTGAGAAAAATACAGTGTGCAAGCTGAATGTCCCTAGAAAAAATCCATGTAACGAAACACTTTGCTTAAAATAACCACAGTTATGGGGAAAGATGGCTCAGGCAGAATTATTTTCACTTTTCACATTAAGTTTATCTGTACATAAAACAGACAAGGAGGTAGATACAAATATGAGTAATCATTAGATGAACTATAACACAAATAATAAATAAATGCCTAACATAAACCTGGTTTCATATCCTAGCATTTCCCACTCTTTAGGAGATAAATGGATTATTGAACTTTGCAATAAAACAGACAAACAGATTCCTGAATTTTTTAATACCGAAATCTACTCATTAGCTTCAATTATCACCTTAAGACATCAAACTGTCAAAGATCTATCCCTTTTCCGTTACCTGGGAATATATTACTGAAACATTTTCTAAACGTCTAAAACACTTATTATGATTTTTGACCTATAGGAATGGAGATTTCAACCTTTAAAACACAGACAAGCAAGTATGGTTGTACAGAAACACACAGAATTTCTCAGGAGGAAGAACCACAGAACTGAATCACCCAGCCCAGCACTAGCATGAGCCTGAACAACAGAAGGTGGCACACTGGCGCCACCCTCTGCTATGAAGACGGAAACGCTAATTTTTCAGTTGTAATAAAAAGTTGCATTATTCTCACCCAATCTATCATCCCCAACTTTCTACCGAGATGTTCACCTCCAGCCAGCCCACAGTGCTCATCTCCATGTTACCATACATTCAAGTAAGATCTTTCCTAACATGTCACCCGTGATGTTTAAATCAATCGTTTACATCCACAAAATTTATATACCAACTTATTTCAAAATTCTACTCCAAACCCTCCTTAGGCATAACACTACATCTTGACAAGAGCTAACCTACTAATGTCCTCCAATGACAGCTCTTGTTAAGACAATGTTACCTCATTATTTTACAACTCTTCAGGGTGTTATGCAAGCAGCTGTGAGCCTTACTTTGGCAGTTGGAACCAATGTTTCATTGCATATTGTTAGAGAAGATACCACTTTCCAGGTCTAGGCTGTATCAGAACCTTCACAGACAACAGCCATAAGAAGAATTTGGAAGAAATTATTTAAATGCCTCCAAAATGTACCCCACAAAAGAACAGATACTTCATTTTGTAGAAACGTTTCCCTTAAAGATTTATTTTTGCAAGTAACATCTCCTTTCAGCTTTCCTGAATTTTTATATGTGATCTGGACTTTAAAAAACACTTGAAGGAAAAAAAAAATACTTAAACTATTATCATTTAACCCACTTTAGAGCATTATACTTTAAAATAACTGTACTTACAAGTCTGTGATTCCTAAGTGACTGCAAACATCTTTCCTTAGAATTACTTACAAGACATCATCTTACGTTTCTCATCACTACACAAAATTAGGCTCTAGTTTATTTGCCAAAATCAGACTTAGAATTCAGAAATATAGGAGTCTATGTTTGTTAGAAAATTTAATACATGGAACTTACCTCTACTAGTACTTGAAGTCTGGGTCATCCAATTTAAGACCCTTGCCAGGCTGCATCACAAGTCTCTTCTTTTGTGGCCATCTTTCATTCTCATTGCAAAACTACACTAAGGAGAATAGTGTCTCCATCTGGAAGCGTACCAGATGTGTATTGCTGTGGCACACACACATGGGGAAACACTCCTGGGTTTCACAAATTACATAAACTTACATGATTTGAGGTAAACAATTTTACTACTTGTCAAATACAGTAAATGATACCAAATTTCATCTTTATAGTACTCAGAGATTATGATACGAGGTGAACAGCCACCTGTGAATGAAAGGTTGTAAACAGCATAGACATCACAAAGAGGTAAATATTTCTGAAAGAAACAGATTCAAGGAGGCATTACACAATGAGACAAACACATCACAGGCAACAGGACCGTGCAAGTGGTTACAGAAGCTCAAGAGATTGCAACAGCACAGACTGCTGATAGTGCCGTCTGACTAACCACCAGGGACACAGTTTTCTTTCTATATTGCTCTCAGGTTCATTTTCCTACCAACACAACTGCTGGCAAGTTTGCCTGCTAATTCTGCTTTGAAATTTGACCCTGTGAGAACCGGTGATTTGAACAAGTAACAAAGAAGTTGCGCCTTGTTCAGGACTGTACATGCTGTTCACGCTCTGAAATCGACATTCCCTTTCCCAATTTTAAACGAACATTGCTCCACTTGGACAGCTGCACTTTTATGCAACACTCAGAACTAGGAAGCCACTGCTTTGATTTGATAAACACCTCTGTGAAATATCAAATGCGCAGGTAAGTCTCACAGACTGGGAAGAACTCTCAGGGCTGAGCTCTCCCTTATGCTGTTACATCAAAATGCTAGGTGTATAAGCTCTAAAGTTTGCAAAACAAACCAAATACTCATAGGCAAAACCATTTTTCTTCTTACTGTTTACAGGCATATTTGAAAAATGTTTTATTCCAATGAGGGCATGTTTCACCAGTTTTCCCAACAGAGGTGGAGCTCACCTATAATGAAACACTCGTCACTCTGGATGGTGCTGCACCTGGTGGTGGTGTTGGTCAACGCCTCAAGTGGTCTCATGAGACACTTGTAATGACTGGGCTGATGATGCCCTGGCAGGGTTGTGTTTGACAGGCATTGCTCCTGAATCATGAGGCGCTGTGCAACCCTGTGGCTGGCAGGAGGATACACGGGCTTTGTCTACAAAGGGCCGCTCGCTCAGGAAGAGAACTCAAATAACCTTTAAAAAGTGACCTAATGCACAGCAAAGCAGTACTTGCTGTAAATACCTGACACACTTAAAGGCTAGTTTGAGCACGTGGTTACATTTAATTGCCTATTTACCCACCAGCTGCACTGCTCAGCACACCAGCCCTGTGGCACAGTTTCCCGCCCAGCAAGTGGCCCCAGCTCCCGCAGCTGCCAACCCAGCTCCCACAGGGCACACACAGGGTGCTGAACCCCAGGCTGCCCAAGCAGCAGCCCTGCCCGGGGCAGCCTGTGTCCCCTCTGCAGGAAAGCGGACGCAGGGCCCTTCCCTCACCGGCCCCTCACCTTTCCCGCCACCAGGCAGGCGGTCAGGCGGGCACTGTGGAGACGGCCCGCAGGACCCCCTCAGGCGTCCCCCGCAGCCTCCAGGGAAGGGCAAGCCCCTTCTCAGGTGAAGAGATTACCTGTCATTCTGGGGCGACCTGCAGCAATATGGCAAATTTCCCACCTAAAGATGTTTCCCAAATTGCTATGTGCAATGCCAAAAGGGGCTGTTAGCAGGAAGCTGCCTGGTCACCACTGACCATCCATTTTCTCCTCAGTGGAGCTGCCTGAGGTGCCATGAGGTTTCAGAAGTGGCAGCTCTGAGGTCACCAGCTGCCCCTCTCCTTGGCAACTCAGCAACCAGTATTTCTACAGTTCTGTAATGGGTTTTCAATAGGATATTTTAAAATTAAAATATTATACAATAGAAAAACAAATTTCTCAAAGGAAATGCTTGAACAGAAGATTAGAAAAATCCTGATCTATAAAGCACGCAATGAACTGGGGTACTCACCAAACATGTTCTATCAGAGCCAGCTGTGCTGTGAGACCTTGATTTTACAAAGCAGAGCTGGAAAGTGGAATCCCTTCTCTATAGTGACAGAAATTTTGCACATGAAGTTAACTAATAACTGCATATCACTTGGGCAGCTGTTACCAGTTTACCTTCAGACTGTTCTCTTCGGGAATTTGCAGTACCATGGCTTAAAAGTACATAATAACTTGCAGCAGAAGGGATATGCAGAGCTCTTCTAGTCCAGCCCCACTCAAACACAGCTGAGACACTGACACACACATAAGAATCTGGGTACAGAGGTCAAATTGATGAGGTTTTATTTTAATTAGCTGATTGTTGTTAGCACTTTTTTAATTAATATTTGACCTGAGGAGTTAATGATCTCTCTGATGTGTATAAAATGACAAACTGAACAAGCAGCATCATCTCTAATATTTGACTTTTTTCCCAAACAACCAAGTGAACAGGTTAATTTTTACTGAATTAAATGATTTTATTTTGTGCAGTTCAGAAATAAATGAATAATGACATTTTCTAAAAATCAGTTGTTGCTGTGCTAGACAGACATATGTAAAACTCATCTTTCCATTTTACATGACAACATGCAGTGCAAGAGTGATACATTATTTTACTTGAATACTCAAGTTAATAATCTGAATAAATCAAGAGTTATTAACTGTACGAACACTGGTAACAGATAAAATTATTTCAGTTGAGAGGAAGAAAAAGAAAAGTCTCAACACCATATAGATCAAGAAACGCCAACTGGAACACAATGGGATCACAGTTGTTACTAAGTTCTTTAGTTTATTTCTAAACCGGTTTTTACTGATTATAACTCTGCAGTAATAAAAGTTTGAGTGTATAATATAAATGATACTAATGAATGAAAATACAGTTCAGGATCAGTCAATGTAAGTCAGCTATTTTTAGGGGATTATGACTTACATATAGAGTTCATTTAGATTAATATAAGCTCATATAAGTGTTAAATTTAACACTGCTTTCTTCCCTCTTAATTTTTAAACTATCCGTCTTGACAAAGTATTGAGTAGCTTTGTGATACAAAACCCAAACAAAATCCAAACAAACAAGCCACCATCAACCCCCCCAGTTATAACCTCAAATCTTGCTTTTGTTGCTACTTCACAGTAAAGTCTATCAATATGATACATATTTTTTCCTATTTAAAACATCTGTCAAAAAAACTATGCTCAACTAACCAGTGCAGAAGCAACACAATATATGGGCATGTTTATAAGTTCCATAACATACGTATTTTTGTGTACACAGTGATGATTTATCTTTAAAATTTTACTATTAAATTAGAAAAAGAAACTAGCAGTGACAAATATGCAGTCTCTATCAGCAGTGCAGTTTACAAAACAGTGGAAAGTTATCTGTAATAACGTAGGAAGGTTTTGATGAATAATTTTCTCACTTTTTTTTTTCCCCAACATTGGCAGAGTGTTATTGACAATGTTTATAGTTTGACACCTTGTGGAAATCTTTTTCAACAGTCATCATAACTCTTAAGCTGCAGTTCCAATTTTAAAGTGTTTTCATCAAGGAAGAATTTATTCTGCCATATTGCTCCTGCCTTCTAAACCACAGGAGCTATAAGACATACCTTGAAATAATAAATAAGAAATAATTACCTAGGAAAAAACTAACAAGCTAGTGATACAGTAGGACATACACCTCAATATAATTATTAAAAATTTTGGCAAGTTCAGTACATTACGAAAAATATATGCCTCTTGCATATTAAAAAAAAAACAACCTGTGGCAGACATTTCAGTAACGTTTTTGATCCAACGACATCGGTCACACATTGTGTCAAGAAAATAAAAACTTGCCAACCCACGTACTGCAGCAGCTCAAAAGCTGAGGTATAATATAGACCTTCCCTAATCATAACTTCTAAGTACTGAACACTTCAGAAAGGGAGTTCAAATACTTATTAACCTTTCAAATACATAACATGAATATAGCCACTTGTTAAAATTCATCTGTCTTCAGCCTATTAATTTGCCCTTCAGTGTATCTATCTGTAACACATCTCTGAACAAGACAGCACACTTGCACTGTACTTTAAACAGGGTACAGAAACTTGAAAATACAATAAAATCTTGACCTATGTGTTATTAGTGCATTATAATTATATCCTGCGTGTATTTTTTCAACATACATTGTCTGACATTAAGAAATGGGATACCAGTCTTGCTTTCTTTCCCTGTGATGTGGGAAGTGCTATCAGCCTCACTTTCTGCCTGTTTATTACACTAGAATGGGGGAAAAAAAAAAAAATTAAAAAAAAAAAAATCACATGAACAGAGAGTCGAGAATTACCAACTGCTCTTTTTGTCAGCCACCCTTCAGTTTGGGAACACCAAATGCACTTTGCATCACATTCACTGGATGCAGTTCCCAAAGACCCCACATAGAGGCAGCATGCTTATTCCTAGTGGGGTCACTTCAAAAAGGCCTAAAAGCCTCCACTTCTCTGGTGGCAGGGTAGTATCTCTTTCCACTGATGTTAAGTGTTTTCACCCGCTTCAATGAAGCCAGGATTTTCTTAAGAATAAAGGGCTAAGGTGACCATACTACTTCAATAAATTAAATTTAATTAAGCTGTCAAGCCCATTGGCTTCTCTATCTTTGGACTCCCCTAACATATATGCACATGCACATGTTTCTTATGAACTCCTCATGGTGAAAAAAGATTTAAATGAAGAAATAAGTTTGCTACATGGCCCATCCTATTTAAATAAATTCAAAAATTAATTACCATAGGATATTACCTCATTATTGCTAATAAGTTAACCCTCAAAGTAGCTTAAAGTTTTCAAAGATTTTATATATAACTTCAAATGTTGGTTTATTACCGTATTCGTAAACTTTATTTCTGTGGTTGCTTAATGGAGTGTTCAACTGAACACATACAAAAAATTCCTTATAACATAGTTCAACAGAGAGACAACATATTCTGCCTTCATTACTGTATGGTGCTATAGCAGAAAGCGTAACAAACTCAGTAAGCTATAGGTTAGTCTACTCCTCTTTAAGCATGCATTTGCAAAATATCCATTTACTCTTAAAGAGACAAAGAAAAAACATAAGAGCTGTTCTTTGTATTTCTAGCTCAGGAAAGAGCCACTTAACTTTGCTACATTAAGATTTTGATTTGAAAAGTCTAAATAACCAAAACTACTTAAAATTAAGTTTGTGCATATTCTTAAAATTGCTCCTTACTAGAAGTTTCTGCATCATGTGTGCACTGCAGTTTTATTGTCATGGCCTGATTTTCAAAAAACAACCCAAGCCCCACACAGTCGTAGCACACGGGAGCTGCCAGTACTCAGCATCTTTGAAAGTCAGGACACAGCTTAAGTGATTGTGCGGAACAGGACATTTCCCTTGCAATATAAGCCAAGAGTCCATTTATGCCCAATAATAAGAAGACCACAGAAGTTTCATCAAATCAATCAAAATAAACTTTTACAAGTCATGAAGGATTTCAAGGATAACACCGATGGACCAGGCCTGAGTTTCACAGCTAAAAGGGCAATACTGTCCATTTTCATTGGTCAGTTCTGGAAGCCCTTTCCAGGATGATCTGATAAAAGAAAAAAACAAACAAGCGTAGTTGTTAGATTATACATTGAAATTAAAAGAACATTTCATTTCAAAACTTTTTAGAAGATTATTCCAGTAGGAAAATGAACTGACTTGAGATCTGCAATAGTACGTATAGCAGTGAACTTGGTATGTAGAAAACAGATACTATTTATGTGACAGATCTCTACTTTTACATGAAATTAGATTGTGGATACCACTAGCTTGGATGAATATTTTGAATCTGTGTTAATTGGTGTCTTACCTTTCAAGGTGAACATAGTGGCGAGAAAGAACATTCTTAATCATAACTACAGTTTTTGCATATATCTCTGGACCAATCAACTTTGAGAAGTATAATTTGGCACGAAGAAAATATCCAATTGGCCACAGCCATTCCTAAGTAAAGAACAATAAGAGATTAGTATTATAGCTGTCAGTTTGAAAAGGTGACAGCACTTTTTCTAAAATTGAAGAAACTGGTTCTTACAGGTCCTTGGTGATAATTAAAGCCTTTGGCTACGTTATAGTTGTCGTTGTCAAGAGCATTATCATATACTCCACAGTAAACCATATCACTACAAGAAAGAAAAAATAAATTGTGCAAACAAAGCCTTAACAAAAATGATACATAAACACAAAAGGCAGAAATGAACCCCAAATCTGTCATGGCATCTAAAATTAACGATGATTAAGTCACAGAGGTCTCCATCAGGTTCTGTATTTTATATAACAATGAATTCTAAATATGATTTGAACTAGTGGGAAAATGGTTCAAGTCTTCAAATTATTTGAATTCTTAATTTTGCCCTTATGCTTTTACACAAACTGTAGCACTTTGCACTATATCATATATAAGTATGTATCAAGATGAAAATCCAACATATTTTATGATACCAATTTTAACTTGCTTAATGTGTGGCATCCAAAGCCACCTGGTGACTGTGTACATAAATAAAATCAATTGCATGGACTTTTAGAACAGCAAAATAATTGTTCTGGAAGTATTTATTGCAGCCTTTTCACAAGTACATATGAGCATTTTAACAAAAGAAATAGCACAAATAATTCCTACTCTTATGTTTTCTAATTAACACTTATTCTTATCTTTTCTATACTTACTCAGGGTCTAAGGTCTTCATGCCTAATGGACCAAGCAGTTTTTCCTCTGCTATCTGCAGAGCTTTCCAAGCTTTCTCAGGTGTGAACAACTCAGGGGCCTAAAACAAACATTTAAGGAGTAAACTCTGTGCATGTACACACATAAGACTGTGTACACAAATGCAGATGATCTCAAAAAGCCTAAATTTCATTATTACTGAATCAACTTCTCGAAGCTACAATTCAGCGTAAGCAAGAATACAGAAGCTATCCAGTGGTGGTTTTAAATTTTATTTTAAATACACTTGCCAAATATTATTGCTGAAGCTCTTTACAAACCAAACAAGCCACCCTTATAAGCTAAGTTGATGAGAAAAGTGGCCTCCCAGACCTAGCCTTATAAGACATTCTGAATACAGCAAACACTGCAAATTTATCCTGGCTATAAACTGGACAACAGCTTCATTTAATTAAGTCCTGCCAAGGATGTATTTTTAGGAGGTACACCAAGATCGACCAATATTAAAGGCATGGAAAAGAGAAGCTTTCAAAAAGTTATTCTAAGCAGTGCATGGTCCTGATATAATGCCATGCAGATAAACCTTACAACGCAAGCTTAGAATTTTCATTATTATTGAATTAAGTGCGAATGCTTCTCTCCACTCCCCTTCACTTACCACAACCATTGCTATTGTAAAATTTGGCCTGAGTTGGTAATCACACCATGGACTTGAAGCTCCATAGCTGTCCTTATAAATTCCACGTTTGTGAACAAGATTTGGATGTTTCTCATTAGGATCTGCTGCGTTCTCAGAGACAAAGAATAGCCTTTCAAAGTGTCCTTGAATTTTTCTGTTCCACTCATCATATGCGATAGTTTCCTCCTTTCCTGCAAGATGTTACATACAGGTTTTGTTTTCTGTAAACAGCCACGATGGTAACACCAGAAGTATGTTTATGGCTATTTTTACTGGTTTGCATATTGAAGCTTTTTTAAGATACTTCTAACACAAAGGACATAATAGCATTGCAAAAAGTTATTATCCAGAAGTTGAATTATACTGCACATCAACACATGCACAACTTCTTTCCTTTTTTTTGGTTTTCCCACACAACATTTTCTAACTAGCTGGGAGCAAACAGTATGCAGTACTGTGACCTGTAGTAAATATTTAATTGAGTAAGTTTAAATTTGTAATTAACATGTCAGCATGGTAATGTGTAAGCTCTTTTATAGTACTTGATATACATATTCTTGCTGTTTTGGAGACTTCAGAGAGTGTCAAAACATTAGGATAAGTGTCACTTTCAAAAGCTTTCTCTTCCTGAATCCCTGACGCTTAACAGGAGAAGACCAAGGATCACCTCTCTCCAGCTGGTGATTCTCACAAAAAACACCCAAAACCCCTAACCGCACACACACATGAAAAAAAAAACCCAACAAAACAAACTTAGTCACATTTTCTAAAATAGAACAAAAGAACCTCTAAATTAATGGTTTTCCAATATTATCCTTTACTGAAGAGTAAAAAGGCTTTACAGGGCACATATATTCACTTTGGCTGGGTAAGCTCAAAGTAAAGTAAGTTTGTACCCAGATTAGTAACCTTCTGAAATATGTGGGACATCTAAAGATACTTATATAAATATTCACAAAAAGTCATTCTCTGTATTGTGAATATTGAAAAAATAAAAAGAAAAAAGAACAGAATAGTCTTGTGTCATTTTACTTATTCTTGTAATAAATAGATACATATCATAACACATAATAATCCTACCACTTACATCCATTTTGAGAAATGATATTTAGTCTCCAAAATTCCTTAATGCATGGAATAAAATCTTTGAAATCTTGGCAGGACAATAGCAACTCTTAATAAATTTCTGTAGTAACAAAAGGTTTTAATCATATAATTTCCCAAGTTTTTCCCCTTTTACCCGTGTGCTTTTTCAGTAGTTTGATAATCATTCCTGGTGTTATATGGCCACCATTTCATTGTTCTAGTTATTTTTATACTCCAGTAATACAGTTATGAGATGTGCCTGTTTTTACCTTGTCTTTTTACAGTAACTCCACGGTATGGAAACACATTTTTCCCAGATAAATCCAGCAACCAGCGAACGGTTGACTTGCAGAGGCCAACAATTTCCACAGCAGAGCCATCTCTAAAATAATGATGATTTAAAAAAATCATACCTGCAGCAGTTTGCTAGCACATTGTAAAGAGCTTATTTTTAAATTGATTAATCCCAGCTAAAAATATAATTTAAAAACGTCCCCCCAAAAGCCTGGCTTTTGTACCTTGGAGTAGCTGGAACTCCTCTATTGCGAGCTCTGTCGCTCTCTCCCATTTTATCCATCCAAGTGCCACAATTGAAGCAGTTCCCCCCAAAGACAAAGCCAGTTTCACGGTCAACACCTGCAGTTACATTAAAACCTGCCGAGCAAGAATATCATGTGTGAAATTTATATTTTAAACAAAACCAAACCCCAACTGTCCAACTCAGCCCAAACCTCTAAACAAACACAAACCTCCTAAGTGAACAGCAAAGCCTCCAAACAAGAGATTTGAGGCGTGTTTCTGAAGGAAACTGTACTTCTTAAGTGAACTTAAAAAGTGCAAGATAACTTGCACCACAACATATAAACAGTTGCTGGTAAAAAATAATTAATTAGGCATTTTTTTTAAACATTGAATGTATTTAAAGTACTATAGTTTAAGTTGCACTAAACAATTTTCAAAAACATACTCAATAGCTAGAGGAAAAGAAATATAAAATATCATCATCATCTTTTGACTTGCAAAGCTAGTATTCTATGTATGTTACCTTCATCTCTCATGTTTTGATCTATCTGTGGACCAGCATTCCTTTCTCGGAAATTTATGCCTTCCATGTGCCGTTGCATTGCTTCCTGTATTACTTCATAAAGTGGCTGATCCTAGATTGATTGCATGTTTGGATGGTATGTGAAAGGCAAGATGAAAAGTGAGTAGAAAGGTAATATCAACGTGCAAAGAGTAGTAATTCTTAGCCTCTAGAGTTCATGATGCTTCAAAATAAAAGCATCTAAAATTTCAGTAGCAGCTTTGTCAATGGCAACACATTGTATACAATTTTTAATATAAGCATTGTTTCAAGACAAAGAGCAAAGAAAAAATTTAGAAGCTCATGGAATTTTTTTCTTCATTCCCACCTCCCTACACCTGTCTAATCTTATAATGCACATGTAGTGAGATGTGCCTAAAATACAGAATACTTGTGCTGTAATCAGTTTTCACCATTAACAGCAGATAGTGACAGGTTCTTGTAGCCAGAAAAATTACATCCTTTCCTTACAAGTCTGCAGTTGTGTTAAGTACTTAAATCAGAACTATTATTTACCACAGTGCCTGGAGGTTGAGGAGGAGAGTCATCTCTTGGATACATCCTGGAAACAGGACACCTGAGAATGTCTAATCCATTTGGAACAATTTTACAGTAGTCCTGGATACACTGAAGCCACCACCACACAGCATCACGGCAGTTGTATCTGGCATGTGTCCCCTGGCCAAGCAGATTGGGAATGAGACCATGCCTTAAAGTCCCACCAAATGCTAAAATGATGTTTCTAGAACAAAAGGAAAACATGGTCTCGACTAAGTTACTTTCAAGGCCATTATTGGACCAAGTATTAACTACAAAGCATTCGAGTTTACCTTAACAACAAGTAAGTCAAGGAAACAAAAGGGATCTTGAAGACAGATGCCAAAAGTTTGTTGTTGAAAGCAATTAATGACTTCATTTAGCATGAACTTATTTTACAATAAAAATTCATCTATTCCCTACAAATCCCCCAAAACGAATATATTAAATCAGTTTGTACAACTCATACATCTGCTAATATGAAAAAGCTAGTTGGCTTTTTCATACATAGTGTTACAGAGCCTAAATCCAAATTGCACCGAGGTCACAGGGAAGGTTTTTATTGACATTATTTATGATTACCCTGGTATCCATTCTGATGGGTGGGGTGGAATGGGGACGGAGGGCAGGAGTAGATGGGAATTTCCTATTAAAATACAGAGAGGTGACAGCAACTGAGGTTATGAGAAGTTTCATTTGAGAACCGCTGCGCATATCTTGCAGAAAACATGGATTCCAACTAGCTTTAAAAGGGAATAGAACACACTAGTAGACTGCAGATCTTACTGCATGAGAAAGGTAATAGTTGGCCAAATGTACAACAGCATAAATACACTCTCAATTAAAACAACTAATTCTTATGCTTGTATCATGTGGTGAGCTTGATGCAAATTAAAAGATTAATGGAAATATCAGATCAATAGATCTGGCTTATATCTGGCTCATTTGTCAGGTTAAACATTTACATACAGATATCAGATAGTAACAATCCAAAATTAGTTGATTTCTAGTATTAATAGACAAATACTAGCGCTTACTGAAATCAAACAATAAAAAACCCCAGTATACATGAAATCATACTTTCTCCTTAAGTAGTATTCTCTTGCTACTTCAAATTCGTAAATAAATAATTTTGAAATTATTGCTCAGCAACAATGACGCAAGTATATATGAAACACAATCACTTTAAGGACAAACAGTAGTGTTACAGGGGTTAAAACTACCTTATCGATAAAGAACATCAGCTTCATATGAGTGCTAAGAAAGCAAAACAAAATTATTTAAGTAGTGCTTTTAAATCCACTTAGAGAGAACTCCCAAATCCATCTGGGGTCATTAAAGTTTTATACTGCACATGAACAGTTTCTATCAGCTTGTGTGTCATCTCAGGTTTTGAGAGCCTGTCTTTTTCCTAAGAACCTGCAAAAGCAGGAAGAACTAAGAATAAGTCAGTCTTACCTTGCTTCTAGATAGCGCCCAGTAACTAACATTAGACCTCTCAGTGCAATAAAGGTATCCCTTCCCCAAGAGCGAAAAATTCCAGAAGAAAAGTAGGGTAGACCTAAAAAGAAATGTCATTGTTCATCTCATTTATTGACATGGTAGAAATCTCGAAGAACACATGTATGTGTAAAAATAACCAGATATAAACAGATATTCACATTGATAATTTTTTTCCTAGCTTAAGTAAACAATCCTTTAGATCAAGTTCTTGATAAAATGAAATAAAACCTCATTTTAGAACCATTTCCTTCTAGAATTTCAAGACCACACAACAGAATTTCTCACATCAATAATAAAGTCACATTGAAATCTTTAATAAACCACTTTGTGCCATCCTTTAATTAAAAACGCAGAAATAAAACTATCAAACAAAAATCCAGAACTATGGCTTACATATGAGAGCTGCGTCAACTCAGTTGCATAACAGGGATAAGACTGGAGAGCTGAATTCCTTCAGCCCAAAATTGTTCTCAGCCACTATAAAAGGAACCCTGCTTCTCTTTTCCAGCAGCTTCTAGTCCTACATCTTACTGCAGACATTGTAACTTGTAACCTTAAGAAGAATTCTGACTGATAAAGTGTAATAATTACAACAGTAAGGTCAATCCTTGTCTTTCCTTCCATTTATTAACTTTTTCAGTCTAACAAATAAAAGATTCCATATAGTAAAGTAAAAATTCCATATGGTGAAATTTCAAAACAGTAGTCTCTCAGAACATTCTGACTTCTATAACTTTTCCAAAATACTTGTGAATACTTCAATACGGTCTCCACACTTCTGCAATCTTACAGTACATGGCAGCAGCACCTGTGAATCACAGTCTATGTATGAGTTACCAATAGCAGACATGAGTACCAGTGAATACGTGAAGGGAATATTTAAAACCAAACCCTCCAGTATAATTAATCTTTATGATCAGTTTCAGGGAACATTGTGCCCCTGTGCTTCTAGGTAACACTAAAGCAAGGAAATGGAATGTTACTAAAAGCAAGAAACTAAAAGCAATAAAATTCCATGAGAGAAAAACAGACAGCAAAAAGAAGAAAATAAACACCCTGGTGAGACAGATGCCATAGAATCTGTGGATGTTAAAAGTTTCTGTGGTTTCAGAAAAGGAATGAGCCAACTTAGAACAAAAATAAATTAATTCTAAGCCACTAAACACAGAACACAATACTTCTGACACAGTAAAGTGCTCAATCCAAGGACTGCCAGAAGCTGGCAGAACATTCAGAGGTATAAACAGTATTTGCTGATTGCTTTTATGCTCTTTCCTTCTGGTGACTGTTTCAGATCAGGTGTTCTTCTGGTTTGCTAATGGTTCTTTTTCTGCAAACTTCTAAACACCAAATTCACCCTTGACCTCCATTACAATTCAGTTCTTAAATATACTTAGCATAATAAGTTTATCTTTTTTAAAGATGAATTTATCTCAAGCAAGTCTTCTGGAAAGAGAATGTACTTATGGATATGCATATGTGACAGAAGAAGATAAAACTAAAAATGTTTCTAAATAAAGTGCTTATGAAGTCCCCCCTCCCCAAGAGCAGTAATAATAAGGTGGAGATTTTTTTGTTTGTTTGTTTTTAAATCTTAAACACAAGTTAAAACACCAGTGTCCTGTTTTTGTTAAAAAGAAAACCAATTTCTCTTTTAGTGAATTTTCCTTTCAGCTAAGTTCTTAGTAACTGCACTTTTCTGAAGTTGGATACATCTTTTGGTAGACCAAGCAATGGTGTGTGAGGTCACTGATAAGAATGCACCTCAGGTATTTACAAGGTGGAGCAAACGGAACAGGTGACTGAAACTGACCAATTAAGTATTCCATCCCATCCATGTGATACTTCATATAAAAGTGGGAGATTACAAGGGTCTCATTCTCTTTGACTACGGCTGGCACCTGGGGAGGACCCTGCCTGCTGTCCCTGCAACCTGAGGCCTAGTGACAGACCCTGCATCCTTGAATCCAGTTCCGATTTGCTGCAGAGTCCAACCCAGGACTTCCAGGTGCCTGCCCTGCAGTTGCTGGAGCAGTGCTGAGCTTTGCTGGGGAATTGAAGATTGGTTTTGTTTATTTTCTATTATTTTCTCTATTTTATTAGCAGTATTAGTAAAACATTTTCAACTTTTTCCAACTTGCAAGTTCTCTTTCTCTTTGCCTCTCTTGGCCTCTCTTTGCCCTCCTATTGCCTTTCCTTAGCGAGGAGGGAGGGAGGGTCACGAGGTTGAAAAAGTGGGGGGTGGTTAACAAAACATCTGCCATGGTTTATTGTCACCCTGCAATCAAATGGTGACAACAGGGGAAAAGTGAGGAAAACTGCTGCCTACACTGTACACACAGTTGCTGACATATGGATACCAGGAATAATCAAGACAATTTTAATACAGTTACTATAAACAGTTGAATTATTTTGAAAGACTTTTTTTAAAAATAACATTGTTGTCACTTACCAGCTGCCAAGGAAACACAACACTGTTCTTTCTCATTTGTAATCTCATTCAGCCGATAGGGAACATCATGTAAGGAAGGAGACAGATCTGGCAGACAAGAATATTTTCCTATCCCACACATCTGGATTGACCCCAAAGAAAGGTGTTTAACAAATGTTGATCCATTCTGCACAAAGCTGTAATTCAACATAATTAAATTAAAATAACTTTACATTCAGCAACACAGTCTATAAAATGTACTTTTGTTCATTTACAGAAGACTTGAATATTATGCATAATAAAAATAATAATCAAGGAGTTAATTTTAATATTTTGCATTAACCAATTTTGTCTGTAAGCTTTAATTTGTAAGTCACTTTTTTCTCCAAAAGTGGGTGCCCAATGTTAGTGTTAAATATTAATTTTTAATGCAAGTAGGAGTATTTATGTCAAATACTTCCCTTTCCAGGACACAAAGGAGAGACAGAAACTAAAGATGAAACATATTTCAAGAACTAAGGAAAGAGCTCAGATAATGAAAGATATTTATCTGTGTTAATGAAGAAATGTTGAACAAAGCATCTGCATCATGTCTGATCTGTTGTATTTTTTTTTTCCCTGAACTTTAAAAGAACAATTGCATTTGTACTAAAATAAGAGTAAAAAAAGTTTCTGAAGCCTGGCAAAGAAACAATGGCTTAAGGTTTCCTCCTCGTACTGCACAATGCCATCAGTAACCCTGGGTAGATATCTGAACTCTCAGCCTTTCAAACCACCACTATTAGAAAATTGATTTGATATTCACTACCAATTTTAGCCTTCTACATTGGACGCGTATGAAAATATTCGAATTAGACTGTCCAGCAGATAAAACTTAAAAGGTGCAAACATACAGAGGTGCCTCTATAGCTCTGACATGCCAAGCATACCTAGACATCTGACGCCATCCCACATCCAGAAGCGTTGTGTATGCACCCACTAATATGGCATCAAAATAACATGGGATGAGGTAACGTGGAATTCTCTTTAGGTAGACAAACATAGCCTTCAACCATTTACCAACCTATTAAAACACAATATTATTAGAACTTGATAACACTAGCATTCAAAACCCAGTGCTTTCGGGATCCACCTAGTTAAAGTATTTGTTGCAGGTTTTGTACATTTATTACAGGCAGTTTGTGCCTGACCACCTCAAACATGAGGTGATCTTCAGTTATTAACACCACCACTAGCATGCAACCATTCATATCTAAGTTGTCCACACTAGATAATTGTAGTAGAATTACTGTATCCTCTTGCTCCAAAATTTCAGCTGAGAAAGATGAACTCTAAGGAAAGTAGTAGTGAAAAATCTGTACTATGACATAAATGGACAAGAACATCAACTATAGAAAGAGATGAGACTTCGCTAGTCTTGTAGCAAATATCTCAAGTTATTAAAACTGAGTAGCAAAGAAAAGCTGCAACTCAAAAGACATCACTACAATCCACGTGCGGGTATGAGGTTTCTCTTTGCTTAAAAACGCAGGACTGAAGAGATGAAGCTTGAGACCAGAGACAGAAAAATTATCAGAAGGCTAAATTAAGTACAGCCGCTAGTGAAAATGACTGCAGATCAGGGTCTAGGACTTAGAAGTCTGGAGCTTCACCAGTGACACCACCTTGTGACACTGCAAAATGTTTGACATCTGGGAAGTATTTAGCTTCATTCCTTCTTGTAGTGTTACAGAACATCATGGACACCTACTAGAACATCATTAAAGAGTTAAATATTGCAGATGAAGAAAGTATGTATCCATATATTATGGAAAGTTACTTATGTAAACAGTGAAATTGTAAAGTTTAGTTTCATGTGACTTCAGTATAGTTACAGGTGCTTTATTTTCTGCAAAATAGAATGAGACAACACAAACAGAGAACTCAAAAAATACACAGAAAAAAAATAAGCAGCAGTCTTTGAAGAGCAATAAGTCTGGCAAGTATCAGACTAAATTCCTTCCTAGAAAAGCTCAATCTGAGGTCAGATTCAGCACTCACTTCAGTACATTAGACTGCTTTATATCACTACACTTGAATTCAGAAAAAAAATGAAACAAGAATGCTAAAGCCTTTACTGTTACATCCATCATGTAAGCTACCCAAATCAGCTCTTCATCTGTGAAATTAATAAAGCAATTGCCATGCAGGAAAATAAAACATGGCAATGAAAGAAAAGGAGTGTTTTACAATGCAGTTACACAGGTAACTTGAATGTCAGTATTTCCTGTCTTCTCAGTGCACGACTGTGCAATCTTACTATAACTGTACCATAATTATACATGCCTCAGTAGTACTGAGGTCTCTTTTGAAAGTACTTACTTAAAAGAAATGGTCACCTCATTTTTATTTGAGGAAAAGTAACAAACAGGGAAGGATCCCTGCAGGCCTTTACGCAAGAGCTAACAACCCATTCATGCCGTACTTATTTTTCTCTTTACTTTTGCAGTCTATTCTTAAATAGAATTGAGGCATTAAAACATATTAACAGTTTAATCCCTTAGAAGAAATTGCCTAGACAAGAAATATGTTACAGACAGACTGAACTAAAAAAAATATATATATATATATAATTGATAAGGAAAGAAACTAGTAATTTAAAACAGTGAAGTCACCAAATAAATATTTTTACTCACTTCTGCACAGGCTCCTGAGCGTGAAATCAGACGATTACTGACATAATCAATCATCCAGTCTCCAGATCTTAAATTATCACAAAATGGATGACCCAAATCATTCTTTGGTCTGATGTCTGCCATCACTGACATTAACCCTGCAGACACAAACCCAACAGTGTATTAAAGGACACACCATTATCACAAGCAGCAATTACAATTCAGGAGGAAAAGGTAGACAGCAATAGATGCTTTAACTGGATTTAACTGTGTTACTTCTCCTGATTTGCAGAATTAGTTAGGGTACAACTCAGTTGTATTTTCCTCACCATACATCCTAGACAGTTATGAAAGTCATTGTTGAATAGCTCGCACGATAGAATTCAAACATTTGGATAAGTAATTAACATTCCTCAATAATCTAGTAATGCTGAGGGCTTAATTAATGTGACTTTTCACTAAAGGTATATGCGTTTTCTTTTTATTTTAAAAGCAAGCACATTGGTGTTAAAATACATATTGAAACTTAATTTTGCAGCCCTGAGTACCAAGACAGAGGGTTCTTGTTTTAGTATGTGATCTCCTGGGTACAAGACTGATTAGTATCAAGGTCAAAAAGAAAAAAGCACCACCTTAGTGTTTTTTATCCAAACAATGTCACTAGCCATAAACCAGTACTAAGGTATCATCTAGACTGAGCAGCTCTACTTTACTTTTTTTCTTGACAGAAAAAAAGGATGCTGTAACTATTACCTTGGAGGCCTGCGTACTTCAGCGGTGACCAGTTTGGTATATTGTAACAACCTCCACCGTCTTCTTGTTCTTCTGACTCACACCTATACAGTACTTGATTTAGGTCAGCCAAAGTTAGTTTAGATGCAATACTGAAAAAATAGTGGAGAAAAAATAATCACATATACACAACACTCTCACCACTTAATCTTGGAAATTAAGAGCCTGATTTTTCAGATGTTCTGCTCAGATGTTTCCCTATTTATTTATAAACACAGTATTAAGTACAAACTCTGAACAATCATACCCCAACACTGACACGGACCCCATGTTAGGCAGTCTACTTTAAGCAGCAATTACACAGACCACAAACAAAAGAGCTTGGGAAGCTTAAGTATTAACTCTGCTTAGTATTATACATATAAAGAGTATCTCAGAGGCTTTTATTGCACTCTGACAATACAAATACATCTGTGGTAACAAAAAACCATCTGTCCTTGAAGTGGGTTCCCACTGTAGCTCTCGGTTCTACTTCAGAAACTTAAAGAATACTCACGAAGAAAATAACGTTTTTAATATAGGCGCTGAATGATCATCAGGAAGACTTCCAGATTTAAAATGAGGGCTGAACTGGATCAAATGATTGCGGAGTACACCAACAGCCTCTTGCGCCTTTGGGTCAAGGCTAACTCTGTAAATACAAATGCATAACTTGTAGAAATATAGTACTTAGAATAACTAGTCCCAAGTCTCAAACCAGAGAACCCTATCATTCTATTTTAACTAACACAACCATTTGGCAATTATAATAACGTACCTGAACACTATTACACTTCCTGGTGTTAATCTTTCGAATTCTATTTCTTGAACAAATTCATTTGGGCCTTTTATGGCAGTTCCTGCTTGCTTTATAATTTTACTGTCTTTAATCTGAGAAAAGAAAACACATTTGCAACTGAAATTCACTGGTTTTTTTCTAATATAAAATATCACGAATTACAAAATATTACATCAGAACATGGGTGAAGGAGGCTAATTACCTGGATATGCTCTCTGAGTTCCACTGTGAAATTAGGTAATCCATTTATAAAATGTTCATCTTTTTTGTAAGGACTAGCAGTTCTCTCAATAGTCCTAGCCTCAAGTACTACTTCTTCAATTTTTCCTAAGAAAAGTTAAATCATGTTGTAGCCGTTAATATACTTTAAATGAAAAGTGATTCTTTTGAAAACATGAAGCAAAACCTAGAACTAAAAGCCTAAATATTCAAGATATAAGTCTCTGTTGTACAGTTAAAGAACATCTAGAAGTGACAAAAACATGTGGGGAAGTGTTTTAAAATATCCTATAAACATTTCTTACCAGTTCATTTGCTGTATTGTATTTAAAACTGCAATTTTATTATTTTCTAATAAGTTGACCATAAAATCAGTCAACAATTAGTGAATCACAACCTGTCTTTTACTCATCACCAGCACTGCTGGTTTCCTTGTTATCTTTTTGGAGATTGTATTAGATTGGCTTCCGAATTGTGGCTACGGATGGTTTATCTTCTAAGTGTAACAACTTATAAATATTCAAATGTTTTCTCTATCCTTTCAGTAGTCTGCAAACTAAGGTATACAAGTCTTGCGGCCACTTGTGAACATCTTCACATATAACATGACTGACTTTAAAACAGGCACACACATGCACTGAAAGAACTGAGTATGCCTAAAAAGCCAGTTTGGAAAGCTTTTCTTCAGAAATATGTCCAGGTAATGTGTAGAAGTCATTATATTTTACTATTAAACATAGTAAATACTTTGGATATTTGTTTAATAGTATGTATGTGCTACCTATACGTTATGTTTACATTAACTTACATGAAGTTGTTTCTCATTAAGAGGTATTTTAAGCCCACAAAATAAGTCATATATGAGAACATACTGACAAATACGATGAGATTTTAGCCTTTTTTCCCCAGTATAGCACTTAATAAATAGTAATCCCCCCAAACAATTAATCATCTTGCTGTCAACTATTTCTTACCAGGTCACAAACAAGGCAGTAAACAAAACCACAATCTAATGGGGAGCCTACAGCAGGAAGTATGCTCAAGATGTATGTCTTTGAAAATGCTAAGCAAGATACATTTGCTATCGTTACTTCTGGTGTGTGCGTCTTAGTACAAATAATATGAGAGTTTTCAGTATATAACGCTTCTTTAGATTTTATGTGTTTTACGTTAAAACATACAGAATTAGAATAGCTTGAGGTTTTTGTACACCTGCCATCTCTTCAAGAGAAATCTGATTACCTGGGATACACATTTCAGGTACTTCTTTACTGTAGAAGGAAGTTTTAGGATCCCTGAAGGCAGTTCGACTTACAGCCACAACAGACTGGTGTGTGTTAGGGCAATGTCTTGTCACTGCCACTATATCTTCATCAACTTGATCTACGTACACCTAGAAAAGACACACCATTGCAACTGTGCTCACTCAGAACATAAATATGGAGAAATTGCAGTGTTACCCTCACTTCTTGCCTGATTAAAGCCTTTAGCCCCCAGCTCCTGATGCAGCCTGTTTATGGCCAGCCTTCCTGAAAGAATTCCTGTTTGGAAATTTACTTCACCAGAAGCCAGGTGTGCTGCTGGATTCCACTTTGCATAAAACCTCTCTTCAGATACTACAGAGATCTGTAAAGAAATTAAGATTTAAGCAAATATGAGCTACTCTGAAAAAGAAAACCAGCTGGAGGTCTCAACTATATAATCAATTCAAATTTCATATGAACTTGGACAATCTGAAGTAATGCCAGCCAGTAAACTGCTTGAGATTTCAAATATAAAATCTATGTCCTAGGACAAAGTTTACATTTTAAAAATTAACTTAGGAGTTAAACTGTAGACACATACCTGGTGTGGCACTAGTTCGTCATAGCCTTTGGTGCTTCCTGTAGCACAGCATGCCATGGAAACAATCATTGCACTAGGAAGAGCATCATATGCTGATCGGTGCTACATTTAAAAATAAACAGGCAATAAACAGTGAAACAAAGATATAATTCATCCCTCCCCATTCAGCATACAGAAGATATACTCAGTTTAACAGAGGAATTGCTATTCACATGATCATAATTTTCTCAATCACAAAAGAATTATTGAAAAATACACTACAAATGCACTAACAAAAGCAACCTCAGAGAAACCCTCAAAAATAAGCACTCCAATTCCCACCATTCTCTCTCACGCGTTCCTGTAAAACAGGAGCTTAGGAGAATAGGTTAACAAGCAGAGACAGAACCACTTATAGTAGCTGGAATGAAAGAATCAATACAGCTTTAAGTAGCTTTATATACTTTTTCCCTTGAAAGACAGAAGCTTGCATGTCAGAGGGAGCTCCTATAAAATTTTTTTCTGTGCATGAAAACTTGAAGATGTGAAATATGCTCTTCCTAAATATCACTCAGGAAGAACATCCAGATTGCACCAAGCCCTCCCATGGTTCAGAAATATCAATTCAGAAAACATTCAATGTAAACTTTGGGTTTTTTTTGTTTAGGTGCTCACCTGAATTGGACATTCATTATCATGCGTAATATCCATAAACAGTGCATGAGCAATAGCTGGCATCAAAGGCCTCAAACGTGGCTGAACAAAAGAGCCAACAGGTTCACCTCCAAAACGATAAACTAACCTTCCCTCTTCATGGCTATTATAAGCAGTCATTGCCTCTAAAGAACAAAATACGTGTTTGCATAAGAATAACTACCATAGAGTACAGCATGCACAAAGATGTTAATGCAGCATTTGACAGTTGTTATTTCGCTCACTCACAAAAAAAAAACCAAAACAAAAAACAATCACATAACTATATTCTCCAACGTGAATCCATAGCCTTGGAGTATTCCATTTACTATAATATATTAAGGTATAAGAAGCTAAGAGAGAAAAAAAAAAAAGAAAAGAAAAGCAGAGATCTAAAACTGTTTCTCGTAGGCTTTAAGAAACGTGACATAACTCAGACATGATGCATCACCTGCATAGCAGAACTGTGCTACAACTTTTTTCTCTCACTAGAATAAGAGTGAAATATTTAACCTGTAAACTAATGCAGGATGTCTCCTCTTATCTTACAGCTAGTACTGTATTTTTTGCTGAGTATCAAAAAGTTGTAATACAAAACCTGTACTTCCCATTACATGGTGTATGAAATTAAGAGCGCATAATCCAGAAGAAACCTTTGGCTTGGAAAAAGCATGTCATCTATAATCTCTCTTTGGAAAGAGACCACACACGCAGCAAGCCTACCTCTTATTAAGGAGGTAATGCCCAGCCTATTCACAAAGATATTGTCCAGCTCCTCATTTCCCGTGAACAGTTCAGCCACTACATACAAATCGGCTCGCAATTTTCTAGCTGTGTCCAGCATGTACTGCAAAAAGCACAGCCAAAAAAGCCACAAAAAGGGGAAAGGCAGATATAAAAAAGGACAAGTTTCAAAGCTAGGCAAGGATTGGACAATAGGAAAATGCCATGCAGCAAGGACAAACAGAAAGCCAAAAGTAAGGAACAAAAAAGTTGTTACACAGAAGAGGACACACAAGCATAAGGAAAATCAAGAATCAGCATAGAACACAGGAGAAGTTAAACAGAAAACAAAGAAGAGATAATAGCATAAGCAAAGAACACAAATACGTAAGAAAAACAAAAAAAAGCATAACAATGTTAGTTTCACATTAAAAACTCCAAACCACACATGACAATCCTACATAATTTTCAATTGCTTATTGTACCTCTAATCAGGCTCGTAATTCCCAGTCGGTTGACAAAAACATTGTCAATGTACTCACTGCCCGTGAAGAGTTCAGCTATCACATAAAGATTAGGTCTGACTGATCTGGCTGTTGCTAGCATCTCCTACAGATCATAATACATTTTTAATACAAGAAATCCATTGTCAGCTTTGTATATGCAATCATTAACATGTCTTAATCAAACATAAATGAGTTATTCATATATGCAGTTCATTAAAAAATATCCATAACAGGTAAGATTCATAAAACCATCTTTATATTTTACAGAGATTATGTAAGGACTAAGAAATTCTCTGAAGACTTTAAGATAATTACAACTTCGTTTTCAAACAAAATTGCAACTCAAAATGCAAAACCAAAGGTTGAATAAAAGAGATACCTCTTAAGGTAAGAAATCTGAGTAGGACTTCAGATTAAGCCTTTGAAGTTACCATTCCAAAAACAGTAGCAGTAAATAAAAAGACAGTAGAAGTTTTGAACTGGCTGCATTTAAAAGCCACTTTTTGTGGGCAAATCAACATGTTTTAGAGAGCTCTCCATAGATTCAGGTAAGCTCTGTAACCAAGCTGAAACTAAGCACTAATGAGTAGCACTACTTGAATCTATTAAAAGCTAATTTACCAAATAAGTACAATTTCTGGATGTAGTCAGCTCCATGGTAAACAATAAGCACTATTTCAGCTAAATTGGAGAAATAAATGATACAATGGCTACACCACTCTAACTGTTTTAAGTAGCTGAAACCCTATCTAAACATCACCAGTCAAAACTTGGCTTATGCTAAGAGGAAGATTCATTCACACCTGAACTCTGCCACGTAGATCCTGCAGATTTTGTCACAACAATGTAGGAACTTATTTCACAGACAGAACCTGCTTTATAGCAAACACAATTAATTTTGCGTACCTCAGCTACATGAATTGGTGTTGAGTGGCAGTTGTCAAGACGAACACCATGGAAATATTTGGCAGTGATTTCAGTGTATTTTTTCATATGTGCCCAGAGGTACGGGCAATCTTCAGGTTTATTTCCATAACGCAGTTTCACACTGTCTCCCCAACAAATAAGCTCTCTTCTCAAGTAAACATTTGAACCTGTAAGAGAAATTCACTGTAGTGTGTGTATACATATATATATATATAGTATAGACCAAGCACCAAAGTTAATAAGTGGTACTTCATCTTCTACTGCTGAAGAGCAAAAAGCCACTGTGATGAAGAGTAAAAACTGTAACAATAACCACATCAACTCAATCTATATGCCCTACGCTTATGTATAATTTCAAACTACTTCAAGGGAATATTTACCTTCTACAGTGATACCGAAATAATTCTTCAGATTGAAATAAAATTCCTTTTAAATTTTGAAAGTAGTATAAAAACTGTACGTGAGAAAAAGAAAAAAAAAAGCAACAAACAAAGGAACAAAATCAGCAGTCTCATTGTTTATTCTGGCCAAACTTAAAAAAAGCATCTCACTATGTTACCATAAATAAACTGCCACAGCTGCAATTTAAAATTTTATGTTCTGTTACCAGCCGACTGCAATGCTGTAAGGCAAGTTTCCAAAGTACCCATGCAGACAGGCCGCTTAAATGGACAAAGTCTCTAAATAATTTTGTGTGTACGAAAATATTTATCCTCTATCTAATCTAGTTTTATATGCTATTTTTCACCTTCTTTTTGATGCAATCAATAAAAAGAAGTTTAAATCTGAGTTTACCTGTAATATACTTACTGCACATAATATACTGAAGGAGATTTAACTGCCACAATCAGTCACATCTAAAAAGTTACTTCTGTCCGATATAAATCACATATTTGGCAATGGCAGTAATATAATTTAAAAACCATCCAACCAACCTCACCAAACCCCCATGTTATTTGCAGTGTAGTGTTAAGGCACAACCATGGAATTGTCAATCATCAGACCCCACATAAGAGAAATACCTTTATCTTCAGCCACCAACCTTTTGAAGGTCTATTTATATTTCTCTTATGTAAACCTGATCAAAGCATAAACAGGCTCAGCATCACTCAGGACAGGCAATACAGAGCTACTCCATTGCTATCTGCTACTCCTAGACCAGCTATAATGATGCATCACCACGGTTATTTCAGTGGTTGAACCTTGAATTAGATCAGGAAACTGGTTCAGCCGAAAAGTAATCCTGCCTTAGTAAAGAGATTATTTTTCAGCCAGACTAATTTCCTAAGCTCACATTATGGACACTGAACTGATCTGGCCTACAAAATGAAAGACGTACAAGAGTGAGCAGCTACTAAGCAAAGAGCAGGGATTTTAAGTCACCACTACTTCCAAAAACATTCACTTAAGCAGAGCCTAACTTTTATCTTTGCTAATGACAACATAGCTACATTGACAGAAAAATTGGCTTTGGATGTACACCATGATTTTTTTATGGGCCATTTACAGAACTGGCTGCATTTGTTTTGCAATTTATGTATTTGTGCCTTTATGTTTCATGTTTTCACACTGTATTGTCAGCTACGATAATGTGTGGTATAAAACAAAGGTATAACACAAACATAAAGCACTCAAAAAGCTGTAGACAAATGAAGAGAGAAAACTCAGTAATGGAAGTTAAGTATGCTAACTGAAGCCAGCGACTGAAGGAAAAAATACAACAGTCTGCTCAGAAGAAATGGCAATTAGCTGAAAGGCAAATAAACAAAAACACCCTTGAAATATCTATTCTCTTCATCCGTGTGAAAGAGAAAAAAAAAAAGTAAATAAAAAGCAGCAAAAGGGCTGTAGACTGTTTTGGAGAAATCAGGTGTTTGCTAACTCCCAGTCACTCTGGAGCATCAATCAGGTTAGCTTCTAAATGAGATGCAAACAACTCTAAAATACACTTTTTAAATTAGAACTGAACTGGCCTTTGTTTGATTCAGTTTACAAAGCGAATAACTACTCTGAAAACAAGAGTTGTCAACCTTGCTTTTTTTTGGATATCAGCAGAGTTTGAATACAATATTTTAGTGAATGGTGAATTCATACGCTATCTTACTTCCACAAGTAATCTGCATACTTAGCTTGGATTAATTGCATGATCTCTTGACTGCCACTGGACCTCTCAAGGATCCAGTTTTTGCTCACTAATACATAAAATACTGTCCACCTTTTTAATGCATTAGTTTTCTGCCACATTGTCATTGTCTTATGGAAATGTCAACGAGCAGTGGTATTGGAACAAAGCACAAAGTAAGCAAAGAGAATGACAGAAGTGAGGAAGCAAGATGCCCACATTTCAGTGGCAGAAAGCTGATAATTTGCCTATCAAATCTTACAAAACTAACTCAACTCCCAATTCTTACAGTTGTTCTGTATGCTGAAAGGCAGACAAAAGTGCTATGAACTGACTGTCTGCTGTTCTGCAGCTTCACAGAAATACAACTGGAAAAAAGACAGATTAAGTAAAATCTTTTTTGCTTTGGCTAGAATATCAAAAGGTTTATAAGATGATTCAAAGTTATTTTACAAACCTGGTTCTGCAAAGTTTCTAAGAGGATCATCTCCCATAACCCAGCCATTATGAGCCATAAAATAACAGGCTTTATCCGGTTGATTCATCATAGTTTCTTCTTCCTGAAGAGTCAGCTCTTTGAATGGGTAAGTAAAATACCTATGGAATAGACAAGCTATTAAAAAATGAAACAAAACAAACACATAATGTAACCTAATCTGAAATTATCTGTCTTTGAAATTAAAAGATCTGCTATGAAGTGACTTGTAGATAAAACAGCTATTAAAAAAAAGCAGCTGCTGGACTAGAAATGATGGGGAGTTTTCTATTTTATAGCATGCCTCGAAGGAGGAAGGACAGGTGTTGCCACTATTATCTTGGTGTCAGCTGGTAGTGTAAGATTAGAGCCCCAGCTCTTCAAATACATGAATGGCATCAAGTACATCAAACTTGAAAGGCACAAGCTTCCCTAGTTCCACCTCTCTTCCACCTACAAGAGCAATTTGCACTATGTAAGGCTTCCATGTGCTCTGAGCATTGTTTCATGCACTCCAGTCACATTTGTTTACTAAACAGTTATCATTGTTGTTTAAAAAAGATAGTCAATGCATTGAGTGGCATTTGTACCCGAGAAAGAAACCACAGGCCTGTACAAATAAATGTATATTTTAACAAACTTTGGACTCACTTTACCTGGATAGGTTGTCATACTTTAAAAAAAAAAAAGCCACAACCCAAACAGACAACAAGCAAAATTCAACAACAATAATACCTGGTAACTAAAGGATGTTTTCTACTGATAGGACCCTTCTTAGGACCATGACCAGCCAGTCGTTCATAAACCACAGTCCCCACAAGACAATTGACAGCCTAGAAATAATTAAACCATGCATTATCATAATGCCTTCATTTGTTTGCAATTTAAAAAAATTCAGCATTAAGACACAGAAATTATAAGACCTGCTCTTGATGGTGATTTGTTTGTCTGTACTGTTCAGCATTCAGTTCCTCAACCCTCTTGCGAAACCAGTTACAACATTCTTCTATTGCAGCTGGGCCATTACTTAGCAGGAGGACATTAAAAGCAGAGAACAATTAGAATAATTTATTTTTGAAACATGCAATATACCTAACTAAAAGAAATGAAAAATCAAACTTTTCCCATCTCTGAAAATAATTTCATTTATTTGGTTTTGCAAATTTAACTTCGTGATTTTAATTTGTAAGCAATAGTACAATACCTGTGTGGTATGAATGTTGCCAATGCTATATTCATATCTACAGTACAACCAAGTCGTCTGTAATCAGGGTCCTGAACTATTTGAAGATGCTGATTTGGATCGGATTTAGTGCTCATTTTACCTAAGAAGAAGATAGAAAAGAGTATTCATAAAGTAAAAACAGGAATTACATTTAAAACATACACAACTTTTATGCTTCTAGCATAAGCAACATATGGGTAGATAAAAAGCTCTGAAGGGGGGCAAAATCTTCAAAGGCTTTACTAGCCCTCAAAGCATTCTTCTATGCTTAAATTATCACGGTAGATTTCTCACATAGCAAAAAATGGGATTATTTGGTTTTGCAGATCACTGTTAAGTGCACCTATAAGTTTCTTGAACTATAAATATATAATCCACGTGCTTTGGCAACATACCCTTTCTTTACCTTGAGTTAGAAGGGCTTTAAATTGCTGCACAGCTTTGTTAACATCCACTTGGAAAAATTCCCATAGTTTAATTTTTGGATATATATCTTCCCAAATTATTTTACGGATGCACTGTAAAAAAAAAATTATGTTAGATAATAACGTTGATGATGAATATAATTACAAAAAGCTAAGTGCTTGTACTGGTTGTTCAGAAAAAAACAAAATTTCAGGAGTAAAGTGTTATTTAATTAAATATATCTGCAAAGTATACATCATTTTTTGTGCGCTTCCACACCCTTAGAAATATTAAAGGTTTATTCAGCTATTTATAGCATGCATTAGTTTATACTTAGTTCTCATTCACTTACATTCAGGTGATTATCGTTTTCAATCAAGGGAGGGACCCCTTTGGCAATACACTTTCCATCAGCCACCATACAGGTCAGGTGCCACAGAGCTCTATCCAAGACCCACGCTGGCTTCAGGTGAGGAGAATTCACAAGGTTATAGCCACACTCCGGATGCATCCTGAGCCATTCACTGTTAGTGGCTTATTTGAGAAAGGGCATGGGGGTGGGGGGGAAAAAGTAAGTACATAAGCTGAACACTCAGCTGTTTTGTACAAACATCTTAACACCAAGAATTTAAGGTACTATGGTACGTATAGCTAGTTCACATTTCGACTAAAGTTTTCCATACCAATAGAAAATCATGTCTTATACAGAGGTGTGCATCACTGATAGCCATTTGTTTTGCAACAAATACAGTTGCAGAGAAACTTTTTGTTAGTTACATAAAAAAATGCAATAGTATGACCAGTTATAAGACACTAAATAAAACAAACAAAATAAACACAATGTACTTTTGTTGCAGGAAATACATCAAATAATGGACATTAAATGTTTTGTGTGTTGAAGGCCAAACATACATCCCAAAGCAACCTTTATAAAAAAAACCAAACAGCTTAGGCTATCTTATTCTTCAACTCTATCAGATGCTAAAAATGTACAGCCAGAGAGCATGACTGCACACACACACAGACAAAAAATAATTAATGAAAAATGTAGTTAAATGGGTTTTAAGAAAGAATTAGTGGTGACACTGTTGTGTACATAATCAGAAGTGGTATCAGGGAGGCTCGCACAGGAAGATGAATGCACTGCCTGGTGTGGGCAAATGGCACACTAGTTCACATCCAACACTGTCTCTATTTTCTAAACTTTCCCTGTAGTATCAACAAGTACCAGAAGATACGCTGAACATTAAGAATTAACTCAAAGAAGGTAAGCAACCTTCACCAGAAAATGAGTGTGATATTCTAATATAGACAGCAGTGTGACTGCAGCAGTGCAAGTAAACATATACATAGCAAGAATTTTTATTTTGGAAGTATGACAATGAAGAAAAAAAAAAATCCTCAAAAGTTAATTTCAATTTTTTGGAACTGTCCTAAACATTGTTTAACAGAAAATAGTCTTCATATATTCTTTTGAATGAATCTCAGCAATTGAAAAACTAAATGTTAAAAAAATAATGGCATGTATAAGAACAAGAAAAAATTTACTCGAGATTTTACAAGGTTCTTTAGAAACAGAACATATCTTATTATTCCAATGTTTTAGGAAAACAGTGAAAAATATAAGTAGTACTTTACACAAGCAAAAAAAAAAACCAAACCAAAACCAACAAATGATTATATTTGAAACATGAAGAAACACCCATTAGTGTGTCCAAAATTAAAGCAGGACAATTAACACCTAAACCCCAAGTTTGATTAGTTCAAAGAAATTAAAACAAAAACATCAAATGGAAAGAAACGAGTGTACTTTCTCAATCTGTAGTACAAACAGCTCTTCTGAACACCCTCTTACATTACATCTCAAGACCATCATGAACATGGCAAAATTTCATGTTTATAAGGTCAAACCATTTGTGGAAATTAACATCTTCATGGTTTAAATGCCACCTACAAATAAAACCGCCATACTTAGTTGAAGTTACATAAAGCAATAAGCAGCTCAGACTGTTAGAGGCTGTTCTAGGCCAGCTAGATCCCCCTTCTCCCTTTTTAAAAATATATATACTACCTCTACTACTCTATTCACCTAGCAAGACCCATGATTTTCTATAAAGGACTTCCATGAATAAATACAAGGAATTCTAAAGAGTCAAGATATTATTTAAATCTAAGATGTTAATATGAAAAAAAAAAAAGAAAAGAGTCAACAGGCCTTCCCCTAATTCTGGTATGGACCAAAATGATTTTTTCTGATCAGATAGGCTCCAGTGATTCACAATATAACACACACACACACACAAAAATCTAATTCTGCCAAAAAAGAAAAAAAAAAAAAAAGACTGAAATATCACTTGTGATTACATCTGTTACAGCTAGGGAGAAAATACAGGAAAGTATAAAAACATGGAAATATTATGATGAGGAATTACAGAAGGCAATTTCTAAAATTTATTACATTCTTATTTAAAAGAGTAATTTCACATTTTTCAAAGCACTAATTCATAGTTCTATAATTTAAACAGAAACTTGATATTAATATTATGATGCTCACTGCCCAGGACGTTTTTTTTCCCCTCTCCCCTTTATGAAGCTGAGAAAGGGTGGTGTTTGATGCGATTAGTCAAGCGTGTGGAAATGGGAGTTACTCAAGTGTTAAGTTGCAATTAGACAACAGTAGCCTTTTCTGAAAGATAAGGTAGATACAATTTATTTCTGTTCATTTTATTACTTTATATGATTTATTACAGCCACTGAAAGCTCAGAAAACAATAAAAACCCCTCAACTCTCCTATTTCTGTCTCCTGGTAAAAAGCAAATGCCAGCCAGTACAGCATTTTTGGTTTTACAGCTGCACAGAGATGTTAACATCAAAACCCAATTCTCACCGTTCTCTACTATGCAAGTGGTCTGTTCTCCAGCCCGGTGTGAAAACCGAACACCTCCACTTACCCATTTATTGCTGCAAGCAAGCTGGCTGACTGACCCAGGAACAGAGGGGAAGCATTGCCATTTCTGTACAGTTGTCACAGCCAGAAAGCACAAACTACCAACAGATACAACCACCATAAACTGAAGGGTCACAGGCTGTACAGTTACCGGCATTAGAGGATTTACTGTGAGACATCTTAAGCTTTTAATGCAGACATACTGCAGAATTAATAACTATGTGCAAGTACCCATAAGCTACTCACAACTGACTACACATTTTGTGTCTTTTATATTCAAATACTTCTACGAAACATGTTTTACAACTAAATCTTTCTAATGTGCAGGAATTAACTAATTTAACTACTAGGAATTACTGTTCAATTAACATACAAAAAAGAGGTAAATTGCCATCTAATCAAGATCCAGACAAAACTCCCCCTGAAAACTATTTGCCCATTTCCTTATTTCAAAAGCCCCCAAAAAAGCTTCACAGGCATATACAACTTTATTGTTTACTCAGACATTTATTAATGTATCTTTCTGCTTATGCTAAATTTGGTATTTAACAAAGTTTGGTGTCAGCTGTAAATCAAGAAGTCTTGGTTATAAACCTAAAAGTGTTAGAGAAGCTCCAGGGGGGAAAGAGGAAGAATAAAGTTTGAAAGCAGGAAACAAAGCCGTCAAGGATACATTGCTTAATGACACAAGTCAGTACCACGGCCATTCGAATATTTCTGTCCTGTTAAGAGACACTTCTAAACAGCCTTTCACCACAGTAAAAATGTTTAGTCATCCATCCCAATAAAGATTACTTTCAACTCCGAATGTAAATTGAAAAAGTCCTTCTACAAATGTAGCTAATTACTGTGACATTTTCCTTCTCAAATATATTTTGGAGTCTAATAACTAGACTTTGGTATTTCCGTCCATAAAAACATCCTCCTTGGTAGCACACAAATATACACAATAAAAAGATAACAGGATCTCACGCACGTATGAGAGAAACTGAACACCCAGTTGGTAAAGTGCAAGAAATTTTTTGTCCAAAATTGGGAGAATGTTTAAAAGCCCAATTCCCTCAGACACGTAGCCAATAACTATATTTAGTAACTTTGCAACAAACAGACAGGACAAACAACAGGGCCCACACTGCATTGCAGACTGATTGGACAGGAATGTTTGGCAGCAGTCAACACCCAAGAACTAAAGCAAATAAAGCTTGAAACTCACAGATATCTGTGGTTAAGGTTTCTCAAAGGACTGTAACATCAAGATAATCATGTGTTGTATTCTCTGCTACAAGAATGCTAATTATTCTGATTGTTAGGATTACAGCACAAGATGAAAACTGCACTATAAACATAATCAAAGTAAACTCATCCCCTAAATAATCAGCAAAATTATGAATGATGAAGTACTATGATTTAAATTTCATCAGATCATACTGAAGCCACTGTCCCTCAAGCAATTAAGGAAAGCCTTCAATGCGCTGGCATTTTCTATGCTTAAAAAAAAACCAACCAACAACAACCCACCCCAAACAGAAAGCTATCTATCTTTTTTCTTCTCCTTTCCCCAAAGACAGAGCTGTAACATTTCCTTCATTGCTTAATCCTACCCTCTTGGCCCTATTCTTTTTGTTGTCCCAATTAGAGCACTTTTAAGCAGCTACAAGAGTAACACCCTGTTTAACAATAAAATACTCCGTTTATGTCCACCAAATGATTCATAATGCATATCCCATTACTTACGTGGGAGCTGCACACTGCAGATCATAAAAATAAGCATATTATGAAAAATAGACACATGCACAGCTCATTAATTCTAAGACTGGCTCTACTCACTCAGGAATAATACCAAATTCTTTTACATCTGTTATGGAAACACATCAGTTATAATTGTAAAGAGCTGTCCAAGACTTGATAAATTCAAAGGCAAAGACAACTAAGTTGCTTAAACCAGCTACTAAAAGATGGGTTCAAGAGGGAAAAGTTAAGGGAAATAATTAAATATAATCACGGGACCAATCTGGTAATTAATACACACAAAAATCATACCAGTATGATTGTAGACTACATCTGTGATGCAAAGCATATTCCATTCGTTTTTCATTTTTTCCACAAGCGCTCCTATATCACTCCAAGTGCACTTTTTATCACGGCTTGAAAATTCCGGATTTACTTCTAACTGATCAGCCAACGAATAACATGATCGAGACAGTCCAAGCTTCTGCAGTGGTGTAAAATGAATCATGTTGTAACCTAGGTAATAAGAAGCCATTTATTTAGTACTTAAAGCTAGTGTTTGGAATAATCAGTGTAAATTAATCTGAATTGCCCCCTTGAAATTCTACGTAACACAAGCTTTAGGAAAGAAAAATCACACTGTCAGTTCTACAAACATCCAAGTCTATCTGAAGTCAAAGCCATAGAACAAAAGTGGTTTCCTGTATTAGGAAATCCCTGAATTTTTGCACCTCTGCAAATATTTTAATTGTTTGACTAACTTATTCTGTTCACTAAATTTAATCTAGTGGAAGATATTTAGTTTACAAACTGAAGAACAAATGAGCTGTTTACACTGAAGCTCTTTAGTGTAACTTCATTTTTTGATGATAAGGCAAAAACATACATCCCCTTTTATGTGTATTGACATTACCTGTTTCTTTTGCAACTTTAAGCCTGTCTTCCCATTCATGAAACGGTCCCAGACACTTAGCAAGGAATGTCTGGAGTGTAACACAATCCAAAGGTAACACATGATTATCAGCTCCAACACGCAAAATAGGATCCACAACTATGTAACCTCCACCACTTTTTTCATTCCTAGGAAAAAATAATTTTCATTGGTATAGTAAACACCCAATGTACCATTCAGTTTCAGAAAGAGAATCCAACAAACACAGCTCTTTCAAGAACACAGTAGCCCAGTACAGCAGTTGGGGGGAGGTGGGGAACAGGACAGCAGGACACCTGAAGAAATTAGGAAACTCTGAAGAGATGCTCGCCTCTTAGGCATCATCTCTACCAGACTTACAAGAATACAACTGGGATACAGAGCTTTAAATGCTCTGCAAAAGTGAGATACCTTTTTTATTTTCTGACACAGAGTACTGGTTCCTCCTTTTATGATATGGAAAGCAAGAAAGCAAGCATGACTCCCCATCTTTTATACAAACACCTCCATTTGGAGTACCCTCCTCCAGAAGAGACCTGAGCTAAGTGCCCTTTAAAGCCTAAGGGAATTTAACCACACATCTTCCTGAAACTCAGAATACCACACTACAGTCAATCCAGGTACTGGCACTCACTTCTGCACTTCTGTTGAAGCAAAGGAGGAAGTAAAGAATGTGAAGTAAAGAATGACAGAACTTCCACGCTAGAAAGATAGAAAGCAATCATCTTCAAAGTTGATGAAGAAAGTAGAAATTAATCATTCAGATACTCAGGATGCTGATGACTTCAACTTGTAAAAATGGCTTGCCTTTCCAGCATTCACAGAAAACTGACCAACTTTGTCCTGGATACTCTCCAGAATATTTTTTGCATCAGAAAGTATTAAACAACCATCACAGCTACTGTCTTTCATTAGCAGGTTCAGATAGGCCCCACGGTAGCAATTTGAAAAAACGCCTGGAAAAAGTGTGTTTATTCTTCACAGTGATTTCCTCAGGTTAAAATGTAAACCAAGGGACAGACTGCACTTGGCTGCAAGTATAGAATTTCACTTACCCAAGACTGAAATAGTACTGGTATGATCCAGAAATCTGGAGATCCAGCTTGCAGTATTTATCAGAGTCATCTTCTTTTCCTGTGGGATTGTGCCATGACAGCGTCCTGAACTTGTGGCGATCAAATACTTCTCCAGAAGCTGGATAATTTGTGTACACAGTAACGGGTTTGCCTTGAAGAGTTGGGCCCAAGCGGAACTGTAGCTCGAAACCTCAAGGAAGAAAGATAAAATCACGTTATCAGGAGAACTAGATATTTCTATTCTGTAATTACAAACCATATTTTGATATTGTGTTAAGAAGAAAGTGCATCAACATATTCACCAAGAGTTTGAGCAGAATGGTGTATTTCTATGGCATCACCTCTCCCTACTTTACTAACATTTTTCTTTGCATACTTTACATATAGTTTTTCTTTACTTACATGGTACTATTCAACTCCTTTCCAATTTGTTCCTCTTTGCTATATGAGAGTCTTTAAATAAAACACAGCAAAACACCAGGATCATCAGTCTACGTACAATTTTATGCAGATTTTGGATTATGTACTATTAAAGTATTTAGCTTTATCAAGTGTATATATTAAACAGACCCATGAAAAATCTGGAAAATACAGAAATACATTTCAAAACGGGAAATATTTCAAATCCCTTCATTCTCCACTGAGAGTTCACTAAACAATGCTACATTCCTTTCGTTTTTAACTGTAAAATGAAATGTACTTGTGTGTAATCTACAATGAACAAACAAATTGTTAAACTTTCAGAGAGCTCAACAAACCAAAGGGAGTTTTGTATATGTGCTGCAGGTCGCATGCACATCGAAAGAACAGCATTTAAGCTTAAGATACCCATGATAATGAGAACAAAATTAAGTTGAAATATTAGGACCTGAAACCATACTGAAGTCTGCTCAGCTGGATATGAAAAATTCAGTTTAGTCAACAGGTTTCAAAATAGGTTTCTACTTGCATATATGAGGGCCACCACCATGTGCATGGCTAATTAAAGGGTCCTTTCAAGTGACCAAAACAGGTGTAAGTGTTTGCACAATAACTTTTACTAAATTACATGCCAGTCATGTAATTATCTGTGGTGAGATGCCCGCTGGCCCTAGCAGTCCACAAAATTTGGAGTAAAAGAAACCTGAATATTTGTAAAAAGAGAAAACTATTAAAACACAGATAATTAATTATAAAGTGTGAAAAAAAAAAATGAACAATGACAAGTTCCAGTATCTTAAGCTGAAAAAAGCCATTTGCTTATTAAGTAGAATCACGGGGACTCTAATAGCAGAATTCAATATCTGAGTACATTTAAATGCAAGTCTCACCAAGCTCAGAGTTTGTCTTATTAACATAATCACCACTGCACCAAACACCACTATATAAAGCATTGCTTTTAGGATACGGATGTCTGTCAGGTAAACTGAAGCTCATTTGACTGAAACCAAAACAAAAAAACCACCACAACTTTTATCAAAAATCAACACTTTTGGAAGGTTAAGTACACTCTCCTCAGCAGCATCCTGACATTACAGGGATTACTAAAATTAGAGCACAGGGATATATGCCATTGATATCTTATTTCCTGTAACAGTTATACTGACAACAGGAATGCTGTGCTCAAAATTAGCTATGCCCTCTCAGAGACTGTTACCAACAGAGGCACTTTAAATGTTTGATAGCCACACACTTCTGTGTGACTCCTTCCAATAAAATGCACACAACTGGAAGGATAAGTTATAAAAGGAGGTTAGGGTCAACTCTGCACTTGTTCACTAGTGACATTTTCTTAGATTACACTGTCAGAAAAATTTGAAATCAATATAGTTGAAGATAATTCTTTTTCTCAAAAATCAAAACCTTGTTCCTCTACCAAAGTACTTTGATATTAGGTTCCTAGATCAGTAGCATAAAGTAATAAGACCTGCAAAATTTCATGAGTAATAAAAATTGTTGTATCATTCAAAATGGTTTCTAAAGACAGTTTTATGGTCTGAATTTGCTGAGCAGCATAATAGTGGACCAATTAGTAGTCTGGGTTTGTTGTCTTTTTTTTTTTTTTTTGGCAAATAGACTGAGGAACACTTTCAAAGAGAAATAATGTCAAGCTCTCAAAAACATGCAGCCAGAATACTAACATAGCACAGCTACAAGAAATCTGACAGGCAAGGTAAGCTTCAGGAGGAGCTAAAGATCTCGTATTCTAAAACATTATATCAGAGTTTTCAAAATGTTACTAATACTGATACATCTCAAAATAATAACATTAAAGATAGAGTGCTGCATAACACATTGCAGATAAATACTAGAGAGTTGACTTATGAGGGCAGGTTATAAAAGGAAAGGGCCTAAAAACCGCTTGGCACTTTGTTCCCATGCAGACTGATGGCTCCCAGCCCATCTGCTCTCCATTTCTCAAGGGTTTTATCTGTCAGACCAAACTGCAACTGGAGCCTATAGAGCTCTGCAGTCGAAGCAAGCATGTCAGAAGTTATTAAACACTGAAATAAGAAAAATAAACTAAAACAAACAAACAAACAAACGACCACCACGGCAGGCTGAGCTCCCTTTCCACCGCTACCCGAAGAGGGTGGCAAGCTCCCGGCCATTCCCTCTCAGCCGGCCCCGAGGGTTCCTCGCCGAGGAGCAGGAGGCCGAGGAGGCCGCCGCCCCGGACCCACCTTGTTCCAGCCTGAAGAGGGTCTTGTCCAGCTTCTCCATCTCGCCGAGGTGCAGCAGCCGCGTCTCCTTACTGCTCGGCATGGCTGCGGCCGCCGGCCCGGCGCTGCTCCCGCGCCAGGAGACTCACTTCGGGGAAGGAGAAGCGAGCCCTGCCGTGAGGAACAGACAAAAACCCACAGGTCAGCGGGGACACCCGCAGACGGCGGCCGCTCGGGAACGCCTCAAGCCGCCGGTCTCGCTTACATGTTCCGCAGCCCCAGGGGAGAGAGACGAGGCGCTGCAGAGCGGGGACCCGGGTTCGAGGCAGCTGTCAGGAGGCGCCCGGCCCTCCCCCGGCCGGGGACCGCCGCCGGCAGCACCCTGGAGCAGCACCCGGAGCAGCACCCGGAGCAGCTCCCCGTCCCACAGCGCGACCCGGCCCGCAGCCAGAGCGGCGGAGGTGCCCCCGGCCCGAGCCGCCCCGGGGGGGGGAGCCTGACACCTGTCACTCTCCCCGCTCGCCCCGGCGCTGCCGGGAGTCACCGCCAGGCCCCTCAACACCGCCCTGCCTCCGCGGGGAGCGCTGCCCGTCTCAGCCGCCCCACCATACTCACAAGCGGGCCCGGAGAGCGGCGGAGGCGCAGCTGCCCGCGGACGGTGACAACTGCCGAGGCCGAGCGCAGCCGGGGCGGGGGCTGGAGCAGCCCGTCTGTCCTCGCCTGCTGCGGCAGCCCCGGGCTGGGCCGACCGGGCGGGCAGCCACGCACTCGCCAGCAGCCGCGAGCCACTCGGCGGCACCGCTCTTTAACTCCCCTTTTCTTGCTTTTATCTGAAACAAACTTTATTGGTTCCGCCGCGGCCGCGCACGGAGACGGGCGGCGTCTGCTCAGCTCCCGCGAGAGCGCAGGGCCCGCCCGGGCCAGGCTGGGCCTGCCCCGCCCCGCCCCG
Source organism: Nesoenas mayeri (assembly GCF_963082525.1). NCBI lineage: Eukaryota > Metazoa > Chordata > Aves > Columbiformes > Columbidae > Nesoenas > Nesoenas mayeri. The sequence goes on along the minus strand of NC_137554.1, from coordinate 13,832,482 downwards.
CCCCTGCCGGGCCCGCCCCGCCCCGCCCCTGCCGGGCCCGCCCCGCCCCGCCCCGCCCCGGGCGGCGCCCCCTGAGGGAGCGGTCGCCTCGGAAACCACCGGCGCTGTAGCGGCGCTGAGCGAGCCCCGAGTCCGGGCCCCGGACACCCCCGGCTTTCGGGGAGGGCAGCGCGGCGGTGCCTTATCTCCTGCCGTTGCCACAGAACCCACCAGCGCCTTTACACACGGCTTGTGCGTGCCGGCACGAGAGGCCGCCCCTGAGGGAACCATCACCTGGAACTAGAGCTCCGTGTGATTTACCGGCCATTCCGCTGATGAAAACGGGACTAAGGCCGCCTGGACAGCCCGGCTGAGGCCTGCGGGCCCAGCCGCTCTTGGCGCGATGGGAACGCCGCTCCGCGGGCGCAGGGGCCGGCGGGGCACCCGGCGCCAGGCGGCGGCTCCTGCCCCACGGGCTGCGCTGCAGAACAAACATGATGCCAGCCGGGCTTCAGTGCTATATATAGTGCGTGGACAAGGCTACAAACTCAGGGGATCCGTCTTTGACCAAGAGGCAAGGTGGCTTAAAACAAACAAACCCCAAACAAAACCCAAACACCGTCCTCGTTCATTTGAAGCACGCTGTCATCTGAATCACTGTCACCAGACAGCCCTTACCATTGCTTTACATCGCAGAATGCCTGCGACAGTTGCTCCAGGCCTCTCACCACTGAAATCGTGAACTGCACCCCACTGTAAAGGTCAGCCTTCCAGCTCTGGAAGGTCAATCTATTTTTATTGCCTAGAACTACGTCAAAAAAACCCCCTGTACTTCTCAATTTACAGTCACTATGTTATAATGTTTATTATTTTTGTTTATTTTCAAAGGTGGTATAGTTTGTGGAACTGGGAGGAGTCAGCAAAACTATTTAGGCTTTATTTCCAGTCATTCCATACATAAGCTTATAACATTGTCTTACTGCAATGTGTTCATCCAGTTCTGATAAACTCAAGGGCAGCGCGAAGGCCTTGATATTCATGGAAACATTTCCACCCATTTCAAACTGAGCTTGCAATCTTTCGGTAGCTATTTTTTTTCCTTCCTCCTTCATCCTCTCCTCCCTCTGAACATTTTAATAAATCTGTTTGTTCCTCATTACACTTAGTGGTTTTTTGTATTGTTGAGAAATGTTTTCCTGTTGGTGTAAGTAAATATGTCAACTTTTATGCCCCCTGAAAATATCAGGATCCCTAGATAGACAGGGGAAAAATTCCTAGTAAAAGCCCCCTGTGTGTTCATGCAGCTGCCCTAACATTAACCTCAGTGAGACTCATTCAGATGTGGTTCAAATGTGATACTTCCAATCTGGATTATTTTACACAGATATTTCTTGGGTGCCCAGCAGGATTGTCCTCTCTTCCTTGTCTTTCCTGAACTACTCATTCCTTACTCAGCTCGCTGGCCTGTGTGCTTTGTATACAGGACAGACTCACACTTAGCAGAGGCCCAGCTCTCCTGGCATGCTGTCTGTTTCCTCTGAATAGGGCATGTCCTAGTAAAGGAGATACAACATAGGAATGGAAAATACAAGAAGCTCCCACAGCATGACAATCATAGGAATGAAACCAACAGACACATCATTGAAAGATCTGGACCATCTCTTTGCTATAGTCCCCAGCAGGCTTTGGTATCCTGAAGCGACTTTGCAATCAGTCTGCCAGAGTCTCGCCTCTTCCTCCAGGTTTGCTGTTGTCCTGTCACAGACTGCAAATGGGGTGTGATTTAGAAATTTCATAAGCTGCTTATGCCATGAGGAAATAACACCTATGTAGCCAAGTCCTTTGCATAAATAGCTACCCCAAACCACATGCTGTGAAAAGCAAGAAAAACCCAAACAGGTATTACTGAAGGCAATTTTACCACTACTACTAAGTTTTAAAATGTAACTGGTTTTCCCTATTTGATAGGGACACTCAGCCAATTCTGATTACCAGGTTTGTACTGCCACAGCTTCACTATACTATGCATTCAGACAGGTTTTGAAATGTATCCACATTTATGAACAAGGATTTTTAAGTTTCTCAAGACAAAAATCATTAGGAACCAAACTAGTGTACAACCTCCTCATTCCAAATCCTGAAGCAGTTATTTTGACCAACACTTGTGACTGTAGCTAAAACAGAGGTTAACAGTGGAAATGAAGGACTTGATCAACTACACAGCAAACAAGTTCCTTAACTACTACTAAATCACTTACTAATTAGAACAGTATCGCTTCATTTGCCTTCAATTCAATATAAAAACCCCACTATTATAAAACATACTGAATGAATATAGCAGGTCCCTTGATTAATTTTAATCAGGACAGCAGAGCAGACTGCTATTATCCTTCCTCCATTAACATCACCTTTACACTGGCACATCCCTTACAGACTTGGGGCCTGTGTTAATTTAGCAGACGCAAATTGAGCAGGCGTTCTGTATGTGGGAACCCCACGGGCAAAACACCAGTGCACAAGTGCTACCATTTAGCATTGCAGATATTGTGTAGGACACAGTCAACAGCAATCACATATGGCATTTGCTGCACTGGCATCTAAATGGTGGATTTCACAGTGCCATTTTATCTTCAGTTTGCAGTCTTTCTGTGTGTGATATGATATACCACAGCAGGAAAAGATCAATAGTTACTTCAAAATAAGAGTGGATACCATATCAAAGTCATTATTAGGAAGTAATTTTCCAGCATTTTCAAATAAATTAACACCAGAATTCTTCAGTCCTTTTACAAACATCGTCCTAGTACTGTCTCCCTTCCCACCTTCTCTTTTGCAACACAGGATCACACAACACTCATCCTGGCAGTGGCCTCAATAGACTCTGGAGAGCATGTTCACCGGGTGTCAGATCACACGTCATGTTGCTTATGCCTGTTGTAAAGGTTATGTGTAGTAACTTAGAAAACTTACAATGACAATACTATTTTATTTTTTTTAGTAGCAGAACAATAGCTCCCAATGACAACAATAGAAACCAACTAGCACAGAGAGAACTTAACTGAACTTCTAACTAAAATTATAGGCAGATTCCTTTGGCCTGTATGCAGGAGATATGAGACCGTAAAATTTAAAGTGATAGCACAGTTTTTTCTCAATGCCCCACACTCATGACCTGTAAATTCATGAATTAACACTGTGCTATTGTTCAAACAATAGGAAGCTTCAGAGATGTTGAATCTTCTGTCAAGCTTTTGTCTTCTAATGGGGAGATCTCATCCAGAAATGCAAACCTGATTTTGAAAGAAAGCTGCTTTTCTTTAAAACTCTATGTCTGCAGTTTGATTAGACTGCAGTTTTTTTTCTGTGAGTTAGATCTTTGCTGTGCAGTGGCTGAAAACAAGTGCTGTTCTTAGGCACATTATGTGCCCAGCAGACATTTCCATATGGCCTTAGACATTAGAATCCAGTATTGAGAGAAAATATTGGTCAGAATATGGAAGTAATCACCTGCAGCCTATTTTTTTTTTTTAAATCTCTTCTAAATAGCTAAACAGATTGCAATAGCCTCATAGGCAGGGAATAAACAGTAGGCTAGAATAAAAATGTCTGTATAAATAAGAAATCAAATGAGATAGAGAGGCTAAGACACTAGCCTATGCAGTCTGCAGTTTGTTCTTACTGAACATGTAAACGCCCTTTCCTCTAGTTTCTTGGCAGTGTTGTTTGACCTTTCAAAGATGAACCTGGGGTCATCATGAATTTTTGGATGGCAGAAACATTTATGGTTTGTTTATAAACGCAGCTCAGCCGTTCTTTTACTGTGTGGCCTCAAATAATCAATGCTCTCTGCTTTAACTTATGTATCAAGTTAGACTGCTGTTAATTTTTAATAGAAAATTGTAGAATTCAATGCATTTATCTTTAAAGTAGTCTAAATTTTATTATAGTTACATGTAGCTTTTCCCTTAGTTGCTTAAGATACATTTAACTATGCGTTAGCTAACAGCATCACATTAACTTGATATAAATAATCTTCTGCAAATGTGGTAACTCGGCAAACAAAAATTTAAATGAAGCCACTGAATGTTATTCTCATACCATTCAGCTTAGCTAAGTGTAAAATAAATTCACACATACTGGGCCAATTTTTGTTTTACAATTGTACCAGTTTGCTGAATCACTACCAGCACTTTTATCTTCCTGTAAATTGTTCTTCTTTCTACTGTATCAAACTATAGTGAGAATACCATGGATGTTTTACTGGTCCATTAAAATAATAATAATCCTTAAATCTTATCTAGACAGCTCTTTAAGCTCAAATGGTAAACAACTGAGTGGACCTGTGTCTGTTATATAAAATTGGCATCTGATTTTTAAGCAAAGAAATAACTATGTACTAGTCCCACACAGCCTGAGGTTATCTGAAAGCTAATACTGAGGTCTGTGGGCTGTAGTGATTTAAAGAGTCTGCCACGCTGTGGTATGTTGCAGATGTCACCAAATGTGTGACTACAACAAACATTTGTTTTAAAAGATAATTTTCATCTTTTCCTCATCTTCATGCTTTGAAACAAATCTTATTTCTTACTGACAAATCACTTTCAGTCCCAGACCTCTTCTCAACCAGTTTTTATATTCTACCACCAAGTTAAACTTGAGCAGAAAGATGTTGCAAGGGTGGTTTGCACTAGAATGCTTCAAACCTAAAATTCAGACTGACAAATCTTTTGCCATATAGGAATAATTTACAGTTGAATTATTACCAAAGGCTGCTACCAGAAATTCCAAATTCTTACTTAATGTTTGTCTTATTCATATTATCAGATCTTCTGGCGAGACATGAACTTGAGCTTAGGAGTGCTGCTCAGAAGTAGCTTGCCCATAACTGGGCAGCAGCTGCCAGGGGTACTCACAGGACGCAGGAATTACTGCTGTATGCCGGGGCAAGCTGCTGCTGCGTAGTTCTTTAGAGTATCTTACCTCTGTGCAACCTACTGGCTCTCCATTCCAGCTGAATTCTTGTTGGAGGATGAATTGCTGTCTCATACAGTAGTGCAGTATTGATATTTTGCCTCTGAGTGTGTCAGTGACATATTTGCTGGGTCGCTGCAGGTGCTGTGCAGTAGGTTCTCCCAAAGTCTGGAACTTCCTTGGAGGTACCAGCTTGCACAGATGATATACTAACCTGGCTCTGCAAGAGGCAGCTTTCCACACCATCCCTAGACGGAGTCACTTTACACCTCACTGTGCTCATCAAGTGAGGATTGCTGCTTATAGCACTTGAAAGCTGGTATGAAACCATCTTATCTCTTTTTGAAACTCTCCTATGTTGGATATGCCTTTTACCAGCTCTGTTGTAGCCTGATCAGTTTATTAGCTTTTGGAAGTGTCTGCAAGCATTTAGGTGAGACTTGCTAAAGTAAGAGCTAAAATCCCCACAAGCATTCCTACCAAGCACACACAAACATCACCATACAGCTCCTACACGGGGGTACTGAGCATGTACTAACCAGCATGTTGCTCTAACCAACAGCATTGCGCATCATGGATCATCCCTACAGAACCATTGCTTGTGCTAGAGCTCAGAGCAATCTCAAACCCCACAGTCTGAACAAAGAATGCAGTTATAAGCCACGAACGAGACAAATGGAGAACTGCTGAGAAGGTGGTGAAAAACTGGAAGTGGGTTGTTTGTGAAAGGACCTCCAAGATGGAAAAGAGTGGGAAAATCAGTTCCTAGTCTGAAGGAAAGTTAGAAGGAAAAAAGCTGTGGAGCAGAGGTGGAATTGAGATTGGCTGGCAAAGAAACTGATCGGCACACAGAAAGGCACTGTATGAGATTTGAATTAATCTTGTAGCTCTACATTATGAATGTGTAATCAGGTTTAAAGTGCCTTAACCTGAAGCATTTACAGGTCAATGCTTTTGCCAGCAAGCTCTTTGCTCCCCGTGAAATGGAATAATAGCATCTCATCACACCTTGCTGATATAATAAAATTAATAATTTTTAAAAGCACCACAGAAATTATGAAAAATATAGAAAACTCAAAGTTAATAATTCAGTACTTTTAGTAGTTTGCATCAGATAAAGCAATGTCCCACATCCCTTGAAGTTGGTAAAATTATTTTACTGCAGTCCATTAACCATTGATTTAATTGTGCTGTGCACTGAATTAAGTGGAGCCTCTTTCAGAAAAGTGGCAGGTTGTCATTACATCATAGCACCTACACAGGCATGGCTCAGATCATATCAGGGAACCAAATTAAATTCTTTCATTTCAGTTAAGCAAGGAATTGTGGGGCTAGTTCAGCTACTGATGTGTCAGAATAGAGATACAAAAACAAGCGGGTTTCTATGTAGTCAAGAGTGGAAAACCTTATTTTACTTAGTGGCTACTGCCACCAGGTGGCTAGTTAGTGCAATTGACTGAAAGCCGTAAAATGCTTTTTTATTTTAAAATACCTCTGGGTAAACAAGTGTTATATAAATACATTTCCAAGTGTGAATTTTTATGTGTGACATAAAGTTTAAAAACAGTGAAAGTAAAAAAGGCTGATTAGTAAAGGGGAATATAGACCAAAGAGAAACAGACATAAAAAGGATATTTCTGCAAGTCAGTGGAATACATTTATCTAGTTTGTAGGTTAAGACTAAGTCAATTGATAAAACAAATTAGTATGAAACAGTGCCAAAGCTCAAGGGAAAATAATTAATTAATTATGGGAAAAATATGTCATCCTACATTGTGACTTTTATCATCATTTATTTCCTTTTAGATGGTCAGGATTTCTCCTTCTTTGGAGGAATCATATTACTTTGGTAGGAAAAAAGTCTTCCTAAGATAATATTATTATTATTTCCTAATACATATTTAGTAAGATAATAATGCTGAAAAGCTTGAAAAATGCTGAAGTCTAGTCTTGTAAATGTGAGATACACAAGAAGGAGATTAATAAATACAGGTGTCAGAACTGTTCTCTTCACAGGAAGACCAGTATCCTGCATGTATTCGACAGAATCTAAACGACCTTTTTCAAACACATGTGAATATATGAAAACAGTGGTAACAAAAACTTCTTAGATCCAAGTTATCCATCATCAAAACAATCTGATAGGTATTCAGCCTTTTTGCACATCAAGCATTTGAACTCATGCAATATTTCACCGTGATAATGTTGCTAGTAGCATAAAGAAACCATTTGCTTAGTGAACACGTATATGAAACTTGGGCAAGGGCTGACCTTCTAAAATAACACAGTTTTTGCTCTATAGTTAGCTTAATATCTAAGAGGAAATTTAATTACAAGGAACCATGTAACAACATGGGTTCTCTTCAGACCTAGTTTCAATGGCTTATTGTTTTTTATATTATGTTTGGCTTGAAAAATACCATTATATGCCTTGGACAGCACAATATTTAATTTCCAAAATTATATATATTCTACTTAATTGTTTCCTCAGTTCTTAAGCAACAGAAATTCCCCTTTTTATACTCAGCGTGAAGTCTCCCTTATGAAAGTCCTGGTGCTTTCAAAATAACAAGCTGTCACTTAGTTCCTTGAGATCCTGTAACAAACTATGCAAAAAAGTCATTAGCTTCTTTTCATGTTAGATAATGTTCATTTGCCACTTGACATTGTCATCCTCTGACATAGTTCAATAGTTGGTTACACAACTTTATCTCTCCTCAAGCTTGCAGGAAGATTAAAAAACAACCACGAGCCCTCTGTATCTGTGATCATTTGGTTAAGCTAGAAACTTCTGCTTTGCGATAAATACAGAATTATTATGACCACACTAACAACTATAATTGCAGTACACTTTACAAAGAAGATGCATCTGCAGACTTTTTATAGTTCATATATCCTAATGCATTTTATTTCTTTGGTACATATTGGATATTGACACTTAACAAATCAGCATGCAGTACTCTTTCACAGAAATATTTTCATTAAAGCTGTAGAACTATTGAGTATTATTGCTTTTTTGTCGTTGTTTTTTTTTTTATTAAAGAGACAAGTATGTTTGCATACTGTGTCCTTCGAGATAGATTGGTGCTTGCCTATGCAGGAGGAATATGAGTACTTGTACTTAGTAGCTACAAAGTAATTTTATTTTCCTGGGAGGGACAGGGGCTTTCTTCCCCCTCCCTCTCCCCCAGTTTTCTTGTTCTGTAGCTCTTTGGCAACAGCCAATACCTTCTAAAATAAGAAAAGCTATAAAATGTGAAGCAAAACAGTATTCCCTCCCTTATCTGGTTTACCTTTCACAGATAAATGATTTCTTTTTTTTCTTAAACATTGACTTCAGTTTCCAATAGGACTGTAGCTTGCATTTCCATCCCTTCTTGTGAGTCTTTATGAGGAAATTACTTCTGTATATTCATATATTTATAACAGCGTTTCAGAAGTATACACCTCATCTTGCCCATGAGCCGAGACCCTAAAATAAGATCTTAAAAATATTTGGATATTAATTCCATTATAACCTGTGCAAGTTATGAACCTAAATATTGTGAAGAATATTGGTCACTGTGGTCACCAGAGTTTTCATATTATAAATGTATTTATGTTAGTATTTGTCATACTAATAATGTGTCTGCAAGGAAGACGTTTTTAAAGAGCATAAATTAGAGACACACAAGCACTTAAAGAAGCATGTATGTATTTGGGCTTATGATTTTATCAAACTCTTTCATATTTTGAGGACTTTATGAACAGCTGTTGCAAACAGATGTTCCCCCCCTCCAGCTAAGGGAAAAAAAATCTGTATTTAATTTTAAGCTATTGATTATGCATGATCTTTCCTCAGGTGCTGTACACTTAGTGAGATCTCAGCTTCCCAATGACCTGCACAAGCAAGATAATACAAGTGTAACAGTCAAATAATTTGTCTGATTAGGCAAAATAGTTCATCATGGTTTTTCAAATTAAATATATCTTACAATATGCTATTACAGAGTAACTCTAAGGTTAATGTTGCCTTTATAAAAACTGAGAAAACAGTAGAACACTAACAGAGCATTTGTAAGCCTGCTAGATTTTAATAGCTAGTGCTTTTCAAGAAAATATGACTAAATTAATAGCACTGGGATGACTAGAACTGCTCAGACCTGTTAATAAGCAACTCAATTACCAGAGCCCTCCAGTCAAAGTGTTTGTTAACACAAACATAATGTTTCTATTATACGGGAGGACACTATTAAATATTTGCCTTTTTTATGCTACTTTGATTTACGAGCCACTGAGGACTTGGAATAAAACAAAAACACAACTCTGAGAAGCCTGTGGAAGTAACCGCAGTTTCTGCCAGCAAAACCCACTTACAGCCAGTACTTATTTGCTTTCTTGATAAGAAAAAAACGCTGATTTTGCAAACACCTTCAGGAGCACGACTGGCCGCGCAGATGAGTTCTGCAAGCTTTTAAAAGGACTATCTCCCCGTAAAACCCCCAGCGCAAGGCTCGAGTTGCAAAACCAGGACCTTCACCAACACCTCCGAGGTCTGGAGGCTGTAAGAAAACTACGTGCTTTTAACACACGTCCCAGGACCCCGGTTCTGCTGGGGATTCACAATCGGCAGCAACTTACTCGAGAACACGGAGCGTCTCAGAGCGGCCGGCCCGCATAGCCCCGGGCGGGCCCCGCAGCGCCCTCGCCCCGGCGGCCTCCGCCCAGCCCGGCCCGCTCCTGCGCGCCCCACGGGGAGAGGCTGGAGCGGCAGAAGGGGCGGGGAGGGTCGGCCCGCCCGCTGCCGTTTTCTGCGGGAGCGGTGCCGGAGGGTAGAGCGGAGCTGCGGCAGCTGGGACGCTGGTGGAGCTCGGAGCGCTTTGGTCACACCAGCACCGGTGAGTACTCAAAGTGTGGGTACTGCAAGCTTCTTGAAAACTACGCATGTTTAATAGAATATCTACAGCAGCTGTGAAGCAAATTAAATTCTGGTGCAGCTTTTGAAGCACCTTGTAGCGTCTTCCTTTCACACAAACATTTCTATTGCTATAGAAAAAACTCTTAAGCATGCTTGCCTGATTGAGTAAAGGTAAGTTATGACTTATATTATCTGGAAGCCAGGCCAACCGTGTTCCTCTCGTATCTTGTTTGCTTCTTAACATCATGTGAATATTACTTTTTTTTTCATTCATTAATGTGTGTAGGAGATAGCAGTACATTAACTGTTACAGGAAATGTGTTGATCCTGTTGTTGGATTTGCTCGTTTGGGTAACAAGCTGTCATTTTTAGGTCAGCCTGCAACTTGGGGTTCTTCATATAGATAAAAGTTTGCAGGGTTGGGGCCTTAAAGATTATGTGCATAAAAAGTATACACATAAAGATTACATAGTGGGACATATGGAGAAAAAAAAAGACACTTATTGTATTCTTTGAGATAGCTTATTCCTCTTCTAAAAGAGAGTGTCTCCTTGATGGGAGTAATTGCATAGCAAGCCTTGAAATCATGCTGCAAACTTGTACCAACTTGTGCTTTGAGGAAAAAGGTATAAAAAAATGATGGCTTGCTTGGTGTTTCCCCCCCCACCTTAGCTGCACCTGAAGATAATTAAATTAATTGCTTAATTTGAAACTCTCTGCGATCTGTGGAAGCACATGTCTGACAAAGCAAAGGAAGCTTCAGGATTGGTGCTTCATTACAACTTAATGCACTTCAGCTGAAGCATAGGGGCTGATATGCGCAGCCTGGGAAGCAGTATAAAATGTGTGCTTGCAGTGAAGAATGTTCTTATAAATGTTTACTTTTTTGTGTGTACTGTTTCTTCTTTCAGGCAAACTTTCTCTGATCCTGGGTATGATAAAGGTTGATACTGTTAAATGCAAATCAAATAGGTGAGGTTACAATGTAAAGTGAATTGCCTCATTATAAGTAGAAAGCTAATAGCAGTTTTACTCAGACTTGATTGTTGTAACAGAAGGACTAGCTGTAAGGTAAGTACCTATACTTGAAGTGTTATAAAAACTCTTTGAAATGTACAAGCCTTGATGCTCTCTCTGAACATGTACTGAGTACAAAGACCCAAGTGCCTGAGGTGTATATATTTTGTTATCTTGTGGGCATGAGGTTGTGCAATTAACACTGTATGGCTGTGTTCTGACGATGGAGCCAGTGTGCTCTGTAGTGCATCCTTGTAACCCTCATAGGGGCATTTGCTGGTGCACCTATTGCATGGTGTGCAGCTGGCAGGCAGGGTGGAGGAAGGAGGTTGTTTGTACTCTCAGGCCTTTGGTTAACACAAGCATTTCAGTGTAATGCTTTATCTTGGAAAACAAGTCCCTGGATAGTGCAGAAATACTTCAACTCCCTGTTGCTCAAATGATAGTAAGTGAACAAAAACAGTGGAGAATTGCCAATTGAAAAATGCTGCAGGAATTGGTTTTTATGTTTTTTTAACATCATTATGATTCAATCCTAAAGTCAGTTATTCTTATTCCTCTTGACTACAGGGAACTTTACTGTCTGTTAATTAGTAGGCTGCCGCTGATGAGTTGCATTTCAAAGGGCTGTAAATAAACCACTACAGCCAAATCTTCTCAGTATAACTTGCAAGCAGAATCTGTCAAGAGGGACATATCTGTGACTTATACTAAGTTATAGTGGAAACTGAGAGTATTAGAATGTGAAGTAACTATGTGTTGGTTTTTTTTTTCTAATTCACCTGTGTGTGTGAGAGGAGTAGAATAATAGAGTAACAGTTCTGTAAGATGCAATAGCTTTGATCAGTCTCTCAGGCCCCTCTTGATATAGGCAGAGAACTGTTTTTATTTTTACTTTATTCTTTAAAAGTCATTTATTATTTTGTGGTGACGTTAAGCATGATTCCCATATTACACTTTAGCTTTCCTGAACTTAACCTCTCTATAACAAATGCTTTTGCCATTAATCTTAATGCTTTTTATTTGGGGTTGTATGCTATTGTGGCTGTAGAACTGCAGTCAGAGAGAAGAGGAAACCATGTAATGGCCCAGAAGAAGAGGTGACTCTTTTATATGAGAGTGACTTGTTGCTTGCTAGTGGCTGAGTTCTGTTGATTGGTTGGTTTAGCGAAACAGATGATTTATTGTGCAAATACTTGGCTGAGGATGGATATAATTGCTTATTGATCTTCAGCTTGAGTATAGAGACAATTTTTCTTTTCCCTTCTAAGAACTGCTTCTTGCTGATTCATTAGTTTAATTATGTGTCTTCCTTAGGTGCTTTTTTTAGTATTGTTCATTTTTGAGCTACTAATGATATGTGCTCAGCTTTCCAGACTAACTCCCTTTTTCCTTCTCTTGGCCTGTCTGTCAGATCCGTGAGGGCACGACATACTATTTTATGCTTTTGTAACAGGTACTTTTTTAGAGCCAAAGGAGACATCTTAACCTGCTTATATGAGGAAGTTATAGGCATCCCTTGAATTTCCCTTTTTCCTTCCTGTACATTCAGATTTTGTATCCTTGTCTTTCTTGCTCACTGTGATTGGGATGGGGCTTGTTTTGCACAGGTGTTGGCTGAAGGCTGAGGTAGTGTGTGTGTGTTGTAAAAGGGGGTGGGGAAGCACAGTGAGGTGCTAGCTGAATTGGGGGCAGCAGATGAGTGATTGTAAACTTCTGGTTTTGCTTATTGCAAACTGCAGTTTTTAATATATTCTCCTGTATTACAAAAAGGTTTTTACTATGGTATTTCAGTTAAAGTTTAGAATTATTTAATTTGAAATTAAAGAATAATTTCTTAAAGTTTGACTTCTCTAGACTGTTGACCTATTGTATTGTTTTGTTTACAATGACACTTTAGGAGATGTCTTCCTAAAATACAAAATTAATCTTTAACCACATAATGACTAATGTTATAAGAGTGCTTCCCATCTTCGTCTTTTGTTTTGTAAGTGGAACACATGGTGGTGTAGCATATTACCAGGTTAAAGGAGGAAAGGGACTTTTCCAGGCAGCTGAGTAAGTGTTGTTTGAGGAAGGCTAAATTTTAATATAGAAATTACTATTCTTTATAGGATCTAGCCCCTATCACTGAACATGCATAGAGAAAGCTACTCTTCTACAATTAACCCTGTTTAAACAGGAAAAGGTGTTTTAAGAAATTCCTACTCAGTATGGTACTTCTTTCAGATTTGGGGCTTTTTCATTCTCATCATATCTGCTTCTTCCTATTCTGACAGCTTTTGAGTCAGCTGAGTCTGCCAAATAACATTTTGTGTTTCATTTTAAATCCCTACCACATCCTCTGCTACTTAAACTAGAATACTAACCTACTCTTTTTCTTGTCTCTGCAGTACGCAGCCTTATCTCTTCTGGTAGCAACTTGTTTTGAAGATTTCACTGATATGTATTAAAGCTGTTTTAATGCCACTGTAGTGCTGAATCTTAGTCCTTATCTTCCTATAGGCTTCCTTAACTTATGAATAAAATCATGTTGATGTAAATTTGTGACAGTTTGGAGAAGTGTTGGAACGAGACGGAAAGGCTTACTTTAACGAGAAGTAAAAGATATTATCATAATGTTATCTTGAATATTTGGGAGGAGGAGTTGAATGTGGTGTGTGTGTGTTTTTTCCAGTTCAACCCCTTCTCATCTCTGATTTTCTTCTATTTACTGGTGTAAGTTTGCTGAGAAGCTGTTGAAGTACAAGTGTGGCATCTTCCTGGATATTGTGGAGTTTTAGCACTGAATGTATGAGAACTTTGGAAAGTTAAGATTGATGACTCTGAGAGTGTGCAAGACTAAGGACATGCCTTGTCTTCGTCTGGCTGCTTTTTAGGTATCAGGTCTCAGTCTGAAGTGGCTTTGTGCTTTTTCTATCTTTGCATCCATATGCGATGTTGGGGAACTTCATAACCTGATACTAGTTATCACTTGGTGCAAAGTGGGCATGGCTTTTCCAGAAGACAAACCTACTTGCCTGGTGTGTTCCATTAGAGCTGATAACCCACTTCTTGTGCCTAAGGATTGAAAAGAGGTTTATCTCTGTTCTCCTGGCCTTTTGGACATGTAAATGCTTTTTCTTGCTGGCTAAGGTGTTCTGTAAACAACAATACAACTGTAAGCCCTGCATTCTGCTAAGGAGAGAAACAATTACCACAGCTTTTTTGAAGACAGGATTGTGGCAGAGCAAAACTGAAATTAGGGCTCATTAACTGTTTTGGGTTGTACTACCTACATATTTTTCATGTATGCTGTTGCCCTAATAAGTGTGTGACAAGCAGGGATATTGTTTGAATAATTGACTGGAAGTCCAATATCCAAATAGAAGAGTTCCAAGGAAAAGTCTTGTGCTTGTCTGCAACAAACATACATATATATTTGTTTGTATCTTTATACCAAATTCCTACTCTTTTGCATGTATAAAATCTGTTTCTGACATGTGACAACTTTAGCTTCCCTGCAGAAAGGAGAACTTGTTACTTGGGATTTACTTGTCATATGTGAAGAAATAGACACGAGTTGTGGAAACTGAAGGGAGTCTGTAATGATGCAGTTTGGAGCTGTGATTAATGAGAGTGGGCTTGGTACTGCTAGCTGTGTAATTCCTAACTACTGTGGACCTTTATACATGAATGAAACATGTTTTGAGGTCCATCTGTCCTGTGCCAGGTATTTAAGGGACTTGGATTTTTTTGGGGAGGTTGGCAGGGGGAAGAGAACAGGAGAGTTGTAAGCAAAAGAAATTTTAAAAGCAATGTCAAAATGTACTGAGAGAAATAATCCTCCCCAGTGGATGGAGGCATCCATCTACTGTCTATACTCTTGATGGCCTGAAACATGGTATCTGTGAACATTCTTGCAGAGTCTGGCAGTTATCAGAAGTACACATTACCTTTAGCTTCTGCAGCTGGGAATGCTGTCTTCTCATGCATGCTTTTGTTCTAAACATGTTTTTAAATTTCAGTGTTCAACTGACTCTTCTACAGGTGAATGGTGGCCTGTAATGTAAATGTTTGTATTTAATTGTCTGTAACTCTTACTTTTTATAGATGGAGCTGCCTGGTCTTGCTTTTGCTGTTTGGATGTTTATTTGCTTCTGTGCATCTGTGGATGGCTATCCGAATGGAAAAGTAAGAGAAGCCTGCACTAGCATGATACCTTGTCATGGTGGCTCTCCACAACTGTCACCTGAGCACACAATTACAGTGGATGAGACCAAATTTAAACCAGGGGACAACATAGAAGGTATTGTGTCAGTCATAGCTGAAGAGTTTAATTTACTGTTTCTTTGTGTTGTAGTAAGACTTCACTCTACTATACTTGATTTATCTTGTTGAATCTTGTTCATGTGATCCATTTACCAGTCATTCAGTGCCTGAAAAATGAGTTTCTGGTGGTTATTGAAATATTCTGTTTTCTTTCTCTGGAGGATATTTCAACTTCCTTTTATTTTTCTTCTTACTTCAGTTCACCTGTCTGGGCCAGAATTTGAAGGATTTTTCATACAAGCCCGGGATGCAGATCACCTGGATAGCCCTGCAGTTGGTTCTTTTGTGTTAGCTGACCGGAGACTTTCTCAGCTTCTGACATGTGGCCGTACCAAGGTATAGTGTGGTGTCTGAAAATGGGACATCAGGCACTAAGAGGTCTGTACTCAACCCTGTCTGTAATAGGACAGAGCTAAGCAATGTAGTCTTCTTTGAGCTCAGGGCATCTCTAAGAAAGTTGGTCTAACTTGAGGTATAGAGGCCACAGTTCATTGCAGCTCTGTCAGACTACTCTTACATTCTTATGAATCATTTAAACTAGCCTGGTGGTAGAAGGCTATTGACTGCGGCAGGAAGATGCAGCATTCATAACATAACTTTTATTCGTGCACGATGAATGTAGTGTATTCCTGGTTATTGTACTTAATATGACAAAAAGGAGGGCATGCTCTATTTACTCTGAGAAGAAGAGTCATCAATTATTTTCTCTGTCCTTAACAAGCACGAAAAGTGTTTTACAGCAAGGAAAGTTTAGGTCAGTTATTGTGGTAAACAAACACTAGAATAGACCATTTTCTTTAGTGTTGCTCTGTCAGTTACTGTTAATGGAGCCTTCCTAGTAACAGGTTAGATCACAATCTTCAATATACATTTTGCCTCGTGCAAGCAATGTGAACTGTGGGTGGTGTTTTAGCAACCCACTTGAACTTCATGAACATGTATTGTCATCTGAGCTGGTGTGGACAAAGTTCTCAATCTGCCTAGATATATTTTGTTTTCTCTCCACTTCTGCCACCTGCCCCCAGTGACATCCAATTAATGCATTCATCAATGCCATAAAGCTATGGGGATGTCTGAGTTGTGCCCTCTGTGCTCTGGGGACTTAATTCAGTGCTGTGTCTCATCTTTTTGTGTTGTGCAAATAAGTCACTGACCCCAAGACTGCTTTTGGTTTTTGTCCTCTGGAATAGTAGTTCTGTTCTCGCTGTACAGTCATTGTGCTGCCCTTTCATGCTTTTACTGTCAAAAAATAGGGCATCATCACACCATTTCTGCATAAATGCTGCAGGGACCTCTGTCTCATCGTTGGAGTCTTCTGGATTGAAAGACCTCTAGTTGTTCCTTTGAGTCTTAAAGTTTGTTAGTATGTGTAAGTTTCAGTGGTAGATTTCATTGGAGTTAATGATGACTGACTGGGGAAGAGCCAGTTGCACTGGGTCTGTGCTGTTTAATGGTGCAGTGTCTGTTTAGGATTGAGCTGCAGCCTGTGATGGCTGTGTTAGCTGAAATCTCCTTAGTGCATATCCACTGTGTTGCTCTTGAACATGTGTGTGTTTTCAGAATTCAGCTGTCAGTCACACAAGTAAAGCAAAAAAGAAATACATAAAAGTTTATTGGATTGCTCCTGGAGATGCACCAAAACGTGTACAGTTTCTGTAAGTATGCTTACCATTACTTCTAGTTTGTTAAAATGCAAATAAAGCACACCTGTATGATCATCTGTGTCAAATATTGGCCAGCAGCTGAAAAGTACGCTTGGTCTCATGGACTGAGAAGTTGACACTTCTTGCTTGCTACAGAGTCTACATTAATGTAGTCTTTTTGTTTGGTTGGTTGCTTATTTTGGAAATATTGGAGATCATTAGTTTGTGTGTTGTGGGGTTTTTTTGTTGTTTGTGGGTGGCGGGGAGTCGGTAGTAGAAGGGGATTCAGAGTCCAGCTTCTTAGTTCTAGTTAACTGCTCACTTGTCATGCCTGTAATATGAAGTGTTAAGAATCTTCTTCTGTGCTTGTACCTAACAAAATGGTGTGTATACCCTCTTGTTATACTGCTGCCTTTTTGGGAACTAATGGATAAAAATTATGCAACTTTTCTCTGAGGTTGTAATCTGTGTGTTCGGCATGAGTGTTCTTTATAATGAGTAGAACTTGCAGTAGTACATTTTAAAATTATTTTTCCACTGAAATTTCAGATAATATCCTACTTTATGCAGACCTTTAATATGTTTTATGTATTAAAGATGGTGGTTTACAAATAAGCTGCACAAACTATAGAAGTGGTTCATTTCTTAAAGTAACAAGCAGCTCTTGATCTATACAATAGTGACTGTGTGTGTTGTGTTTAAGAGCTACAGTTGTGAAGAAATACAGGACTTACTGGGTGAAGATTCCCGGTCCCATTGTTTCTCAGCCTAATGCACCAACCCCAACAACACCCTTGGGTGCAACATCAGAGGCTGTATCAACTTCACACCCTGTTTCCTACTTATCAAAGCCAGTAAGTAATTATAAACCTAAGTAATTCTGTCTTTAATGCTTGTGATCAATGGAATTTAATGAAATCACATCAATACAGCCTATTGACAAAAGGGAGAGATGATGGATGAGTAATTTGGATATCAAAGACCAAGAATATAGACAGCTACACTGTGTTATTTGAGCTGCCTAAACTTGTGTGGGTTACATTAAATTTTGTGATAGCATGCATGGGTCAAAAGGTTGATACAACATTTAGAACTTAACGGTCAGAAAATATTATGTGTGTCTGGGAAGAGAAATAGGAAAAGATTTGCTCTGATCTTGACTAATAACTTCCTGTTTAGTAACCACAGGCTCAGAAACTTCCTTCAATGAGTTACTGTGCTACTGACTTCCATTAATCATAGAATTGTAGAATGGTTTGGGTGGGAAGAGACCTTGAAGTTCATTTACTTCCGACCCATTGCCATGGGCAGGGACACCTTCCACTAGACCTGATTGCTCAAAGACCCAACCAGCCTGGCCTTGAACACTTCTGGGTATTCAACTTGAGTAAAAGTACAGCTTGGAGCTTACCACTGTTTTACCTGCCAGTCCTGGGGTAGTTGTCAGGATGGGTTAAGAGACTGGCATGCAGACATAGATGGCATTTCTTTGCTGTTCCTTGTATGCTTTCTTCTAGAATGGGGTAGAAAGGGAGGAAGAAGAGGGAAACTCTCATTGCTTCTGACTTATTTCTTTGCTTAATTATCTAGTTTAATACATCTGATTGTGGAAGTATGAAGTTCTGCATTAGGAACCCTTCAAACTGTGATCCTGAAAGTGCTTCCTGTTTTTTTCTGTCCTTCCAACAAGAGAAGAGTTCAGTACTTATTGAAATGAGTGGTCCAAGTGAAGGATATTTAGCATTTGCATTGTCCCATGACCAGTGGATGGTGAGTGTCCTATTCTACTGCTCTAGATGCTTTTGTGATATTAGTAAAGTTTTAATGATACTCTAGCAAAAGATGCAAACAGAAAACTGAAATGCTGATAGATGTCAAACAAGGTAATGTTCCTCCCATAGTGCTGCGAGTGCTCCCAGGCTGCCTTTTATAGGTGGATATTCAGTTTTAGCTCAGGCCTGACTATTTGCAGTAGAATTTCCCTGGAGATATCCATGTTGGCAGAATCCAACCTGTCTGCACAGTAGCTGACTGGAATTCCTGGTGGGAGGGAGCAGTCTTGCTTTATTACCTAGACAAAAACTCTTGCCTATCAGAAGCCAAGTTGCTATACTTTCTGAAAACCATTTGCACTTCATCATTGTTTGTACAGGAGTGACTCCATTCTATCTTAAAGTGTTTAGAGATCCTTTTTTCTAATCGGTGTTAAAATGGACAGTGCTGTTTACAAATGCATAATCCATAAAATAACTGTTACACAAAGGAGATGCTGTTTATATTAGTATTTATGTCCCTAGTGCAAGAACACTTGGTCTTTATAGCTACGAGGAAAGCCAATTTTTAACTAAAGAGGGTATTTAAATAGCATAAATGTCCATGTCTATCTTGTCTGGCTAATTCAGTACATTCTAAATAATTAAAAAAACTTCTGATAACATGGTTGTTACCTTTGGAGGGAGGATAAATCATGATGCGCCTTACTGTGTGTCATATCTTTGACTTAATGTGGTTCCACTGTAATACCAAAGTGTTTGAAAGCTGAGAAATAATAACAGCTAGAGAATTCTGTCTTGGGTCTTGTTGCATACATTAAATCAATAAATACATTTGGAGACTGGTTTTTATTGGGCTACAAATATTTTTTTCATTTAAACTCTCCAGGGTGGTGATGATGCGTATGTGTGTGTTAGTGAGGACCACCATGTACATGTAAGCACTGCCTATTTGAAGGGGCGAAGTCCTCCTGTTCTGGATTCAGAGGTACATTGGAAAATAACTTAAGACACTTCCACACTTCCACAAATGTGGGTTTGAAGTAGTGAATGGCTGGCTGCTGCTTTGTGCTTTTATTTGCACAGCAGCTGTAAATGGTAAGATGAATCCGTAATTCTTGAAGGTGAAATTAGTTGGGCTCTTTCTTCCCCGGAAATGTTACTTTTGGAAGTTTAAATTTGGCTTTTAAAAGTAAGTCACATTGAGGAACTTTGTGTCCATTATTACTCCATCCCTTTGATAGGGCTGCAGTTGCAATCAATATATCTTAAAGGCTGGAAGGGAAGAGGAGATTGTTATGAGCTGAGAAAGTTTGTGATAGTAAGTCCAATGCTTATGTTACTGTGTTGACTTACTGACATACCTTCTAAGTTGGTATGCAAGAGATTTTCGTCCCCCTCAATCATTGCTGTTCTTTCTTTGCGTACCACTGACACTCTTGTCTTTTGCAAGGTGACTTTTAAGCAAATTACTCTCTCTGTCTGAAAACACTGGGTATTGAATGTCTTGTGTTTCACAGAATGCCCTTGAAGATGTATCATGGAGACTTGTGGATGGTGTTCTTCAATGCTCTTTCAGAAGAAGTACTCGTCTTCCTGCTTATAAAGGGAGATTTGATCTGAATGCGAGTTACTACATCTTTCTGGCAGATGGGGAAGCTAGTGATGGTAAACTTGACTTGCATCTGGTTGCCTTTCTTTGAACAGCTCTAACCGAGTTAGTAACCTGTATGTAAGATATGGCTTAGCTGAAGATTAGTATCTGAACTAAGGACACTGTTTTCCAAGTTTGAGGTGCTTAGTCCAGTCATCTTTACTACCTCTCTGGATCGTGTTTTTGCTTTTGGAAGTTCATCTTACTCCTATATGGGTGTTGCATGCCCACTTGATGTGAAGAACTGTTAGCTTCTTGAGAGCTGGCCACATATTTTTGAAATGGAGACTAGCATCAAAGGGAATTAATTATTCTTCACCTCTTGTGTGTGTTGTGGAGAAGGCTGTTTTCTGTAGAGGGATGAGTTGGTTCTTGTACATCAAGTGTGCAAGACACTTTAGGTTCAAATTTTTTCACAGACTTCTTACCATATTGCATGCCAGCAGTTCAGTTTGTATGACTATGCTTGGTGGTCACAACAAGGCTTTAAATAAAGCATGAGCACATTTTACAAGTGCAGTGACTTTCATCAGCCATACGTAAACTACTTTGTCTCTGCTTAGGTGGACTAATACATAAACATCATCATCAGCCTCTGATCACCAATGGAATGTACAATGTCACAGGCCTTCCTCAGGATATTGGAGGTTCCCGGTCCCCACGACTTATCAAAGCTCATGGTAAGCTGCAGCTTCTAGTTTTCTTTTCCAGTTCTAGACTTGCTGAGACAGGAGAATTAGGTTTTCCTCATTATTGCAAAGCAGGTATTTTGTCTTGTCTTTCTGGCACTCACGTTATAGATACTTTTGGCTGGCAAGATCTGAGACTGAAGAAAGCAAAGATTTTAATTTTTCATTTCAATAACAGTGTTTATAAGATTCTTTTTGCTCAGGAAAATGAACCTGCCTTTGTCTTTTCCCTTAAATTCATAATTAGGACCTGTATCTGTTTACCTTTTTCTCTCTGGCTTAATTTGACCTAGTTGTGTTGTTGGTTTAATTCTCTTTGAAATGAGGAAACCACTCAGCTGACAGTCCAGAGCCATTCAAGTTAATGAGAATATTTTCTCACAGTACTGAACTGTAAAGCAGGCCCATGAGAGAACTATCTCTCATTCTTTGTGAAACAACTTGTTACAAATGTCACCTTCCATTCTCTGATGTCGAAGTTGTTGGCAGAACAGCATCTCACCAGTATGTACTGACTGTACTGGTGCACATGAAATGTGTGGTAGCCAGAGCTGCTCTGTCCTGTGTGGGCACAGTGTGGCTCTTTTACATGGACATCACCTGCCTTCTAGCAAGATATATGCGGGCAAGTTGTAGCCTGAACCAGGTGATTAAAAATTACCGCTGGTATATTCTGACCATATGTTTATCAACTAAACTATTACCTAGTCTTTGAAGCTGTATTCATAAGCAGCTAAATTATTCACGTTTACATGGTGTGTTTGTGCGTGTGTGTTTGCTTGCTTGTTTATTTATTTATTTATTTATATTTTCAGGAGCACTAATGTTTGTTGCCTGGGTTACCACAGTTAGTATTGGTGTTATTGTTGCAAGATTCTTCAAACCTGTCTGGTCTCATTCATTTCTGTTTGGAAAGGAGATGTGGTTTCAGGTGGGCAAAGTCTCTCTATATTTCTAGTTGTATTTTCTAGCTTCATTGTAAGCAGAATTATAAACCTGCTAGATCCAAGAAATAGGAGATTAAGCTTAGTGTGATTTTTCTTTCTTTAATCTCATAAAATGGAACAATTACAAAGCAGAAGTTCACCTGCTTTGCTGTTAAAAACAAAGACTAAAGAGGACACTAGGTACATATTTAACTGTAGATCTGTTGGATGTATTTTAATGGTGTATTAAGAAAGCCGTAGCATTTCTAAAAGCAAACTGAACTTTTCTAGGTGCATCGTATGCTTATGTTGACCGCAGTCATGCTTACAAGCATTTCTTTTGTGCTGCCTTTCATATACCGAGGAGGTTGGAGCCATGTAAGTGTGTGCTTTTTGTTTTGTTTGTTAACTGAAATGTAAAGGTTTGACCAAATGAATGCGAAGGAGGTCCACTGATGACTAACTTGTTAGAACTATTGTCAAGGAAATTGCTGTGAAACCTACCCGAAGTAGATTGATTTCAAATCCTACCAACACAGAAGAGGAGTGTTTCTTCCTTTAACTGCAATTGCCAAACTTTAATAATTTCCTTCCTTCCTCTTTCCTCCAAGTAAAGTCCTTGCTAACAGTTGCTTTGCATACTAAATTTGTCGTCTTCACATTTTCTTAAGAAAAGTAGAATTTTGGAGGGGAATGCGGAAGGGTCGTCTGAATTTTTAACATGGTAAATCCTCTGGGAATAAGTGTTGTTGTGAACTTGGATTTGAGTAGCTGTATCCAGTGATTACACTTAGCCTTGTACATTAGTATACCTCTTGCTGTCAACTGTGTAGTATTTGATGCAAGGTAGTATCAGAAACTGAGAAGTCTAGAGTTTGAGTTAAAGGTGGGAGAAGAATGTGGTCACAGCTATGAGCTAGGGAAATGGGATAGAATGTTTTAGGTTTAAGAATACAACAGATAGGGTGGTGGGGAGACCAGTGCTGGGAGGAGTTATGAAATAGGCCTCTGCTGAAGACACAGGGTTGAGGATGAAGAGGTTGGAGCATAGCTTCTGTAGTCATATTGATCTCTGCTCTTCAGCTAGTAGAATTTCCCAATACAGCAAAAAGGTGAGACAAACCCTGGATGGATTTACCAATATCTCCTGCTGCCAAGGTGAACCATCTCCATCCAGCTGCAGGGCAGCTTAGTGTGTCCTGTCAGCTCTGCCAGTCTACACACAGTGCTGCTCTGCCATTGTAACTTACTAATACAAGTGTTAATAGAATTATCAACTTCTTGGTATTTTTCCTGTGTCCTTATATAGATGTGATATTGAAAGAAAAATTGTCCTGTGCTTAGCAAGCAGGTTTTCATCCTTATCTTGGCTGTACTGTGATGGCTCTGACAATCTTTCAACCATTGATGGCAGGCTTCAGACCATCTCGTCATGCACCAAGGTACTCATAACTAACTCATTAAGTTACAGCCACAAGAATTAAATAACCCTGTTTTTTAAAAAAATATTTTCTATAGTACATTGAAAAAATATATTTAAAGTAGGTAAAATTGTCCTTTGATTGTTTTGTTCGTTTTTTTTTTTTTCCCCCAAACTATATAATCAGTAAAATTGTCTTTGCTGTTTTGTAGGAGGCACTTGTTTAACTGGTTTCACTGGAGTATTGGTACAACAGCTAGAATACTAGCTGGTAAGTAGGATTAATAGTTGTAACTCCCTTTAAGTGATTTAAGGGAACTTCATTCGTTGTTTGGGCTATTGCTTGTCTAAACAATCTATGGACATCCAGTCTAGGTATCTCTGAAGATTCTTTTCCGTGCTGGCCATCTTCTGCTTGAGTTTTAAGTGGCTATCAGATACAGCTTTAGGGAGAAAAAGTGACTATGTAAAACCACAGAGATTACAGACAAATCTGAAGAATTTCTATAATGAGGACCTCTTCTTATCTGGAGTGATTGCTTTTTGTCTTGGCAGATTTGAGGACAGTGTTCTTGCAGTAACATAGTTCAACGTTATTTAATGGGAGAGGGAAACTCACATAGATAACCAGAACCTGGGCTTAATTCTGTCAGTGGTGACAAGTTTCCCCAGGCAGCTTAAGCACACAAGTTGGGGTGACTGTGATCTTGCTGGTAGTCACAAATGCTTGTGTTTGTGTGACAGGGATGTGAGAGAAAACTGAGCAGGATGAAAACTATCTTGGCCTCCTCCTTTCCTCCCTGCCTTCCCCCTCACACTGCCCCTAAAGCCCCACCTTTTAGCTCCATGAACTCCTTTAACCTCATTCTCCAAGCAGTTGTATGCAGTTCATGGGGAAATCTATTGCTAAAGGTGTTGAAAGCATTTTTTAATCTACCTTGACACAGTACAATTTGTCTTTTTATCTTGTGTTTACTGACTAGTGGTGACTATGTTCTTGGGCATGGATCTACCAGCACTTGACCTACCAGACCCATGGGACACCTATACAATGATTGCTTTTGTAGCTTGGCATGTTGGTATTGATGTTCTTCTGGAAATACACAGCTACTGTCTCATACGTAAAGGTACAAACCCGACAGAACTCCCATTGTTACCTTGGTTGCCGAGCATTGTAGTATGCAAAAAGTGTAACAGTGAACTGAATGTCAGGAGTTGTTCTTTGACCTCTGACTTGTAAGCTAAAGGTAATATCTCTTGAGTAATGGTGTCATATCTTCTGAACAAACTTTAATATGGGAGTAAGCCAGTTTAAGACCAAAGTGTTGTAGGAAAAAATGGTTTTGTTCCTTTTAAAATAGTAGCCTCTTATTTCTCAAACCACAGTTCATGGAGTCAGACGACTTGAAATGTGTATTTTGCAAGAATCTATTGCTTTGGAAGTTCTTGGCTTCACTGGCTAGTGTCACTGAGAGGAGATGACTGTGCACATGTCAATGATGTGTATCTCTGGCAGAGATGAGCCATCTGCAGAACTAAAGAAGCATGATTAGTTAAGAGGTTGTATAAGGTAGCATGTGGAGAAGGAGTGATTATGAAACATGTGAGTTTAGATTTAAATGCAGTAAATACTTCCTAGAAACAGAAAAATTAACTTGAAATGTTTGAACAATGAATGTTTGCATGTTGGCTAATGGAAAATACTTTTAAATGAAATCTAGTTATCTTAAAGTGAAAATATTTAGATCAAACAAATGTGTTGTTCAGCTCAAGACTCAGTGTTTTGATGGTTCACCATAGCAAAAGAGACAAAATGTTTTGCGCTTTGATGTCCAGAATTTACTTTTTGTAGGTCAGCTCCAGAGCAACTTCTCACTTGTGCTGTGGTAGTACAGGTTATGAAATTGCGAATGAGACTCCCAAGTGCTTTTCAAATTTGATGCTGTATAAGACTGACTTAGTTACAGGATCGTGACTTCTGCAGTAGAAAAATGAAAAACACCATTCCTCTTAAAAGCAGGCTTAACTTTTTTTTCTTCCAATTAACAGTTGAAGTGATAGAGGATGACAGAGTACAGATACTGCAGTCACTCACATCTGCAGAAGCAGAGGTAATTCATAATTTTGGAAATAACTACTATGAGATAGTATGATTCTTTGTTTAAACCAATAAAGACTGACACTTCTATGGCTTTTCTTCTCTTGCAGGGTCGTCTGTTTAAACAGATTGTGTTAACCATCTATGTCTGTGGAAATATAGTATTCCTCATTGCCTTCCTGGCAGCAATCAACCAAATATGAAATCAGTAATTGTGAATTTTTTGATGAAATATTGTGTACTTAAAACACTTGCAAGGAATGCTTTTTTTTTCCCTGAAAATGTAATTGAAGAATAATAGCATATGTGCATCACGGTCAGTGTTAGGGAGAACTTGAATTTAAATCTATAGAGGATGCTGCAGCCTGCAAAAGCTGTGTTCTGACGTGACTTTTAATGGGGGAGCCTTTGCCTGAGTAAGGAATGAAGTCTCTGGTTTGTTTTAAACACAATAATTAACTTGATTGAAGCTTACAGGTTAAGATGACTGAGATGATGTGCTGAAAATGCAATTTTCATAGTCTGTTCCCTAAACCTTTTGTGAATATTACTGGGAAAACTGGGAAGATTGATTCTGACAACTTCCTGCTTGTGACAGTTTTCTACATTTAAAAAAAAAACCAAACAAGCCCAAATGACCTCCAGTGTAGTAAAAAACTGTCACAAATGCAGGTTGATGCATGAGCTAAATGCCATTGTCTATCTTTGCAGTTAAATGCAAAAATTATTCTCTCTGCTCTAAGAGCAGTGCACTTACACAAGCATGTGGGTTTGGGAACTTCAGTCCTTTAGTAAAACCACCATTTGCCTCACTCAAAATACTGTTGTGTCCCATCCCCTTCACTGCTTCTAAACCCTACAGAGAAAATGCGTTTGAAATGTAAGTGCATTAAACCCAGTTGTTTTTCTCTAAAACTCAAACAGGAAGAACCTATCTGTGTGTGTGGATTTCTGCTTTTTGCTGTCTTCGGTTGCTTATGCCTTCTAAATTTTCTGTGTGAATAGGATGGGCTTATGCTACTTGTTGCTTAAATGGAAGTGAAAATATTTGCTCAGGAATGTTGCATTTGTATTTGCACTTTTGAGCAAAATATAGATAAGAATTTGGTTAAAATTCAGGAGAAGCTGCTTTGGTTAATATTAAGTGGGAGTACTTTGAGCTAGCACATCTGGGAGACAGAACTGTCTCTATAGGAAAATGGAAGTGTTGTGTTTTTTCTTGGTTAACGAAACATTTATCTAAATACATGAACTGAGTATGGAGAATGGAGAGAGACTATATTGTTTAACTTTTTTGATTCGTGATTTGCCTGCGTATGGAAGGACAGTCAGTCTTGAAATGGCATCTCAGAAATGTACATTTAATATGGCATACAATACAGTGCTTTGCACTTGTTTTTGCAGCTTTGAACAGTATGCTTCCACACATCTTCATTTTGGTACTGGAAAGCATTGATTTTTAGTCATAAGGTTTCAAAATATCTTCAGCCTGGGGCTACTAAGGTAGCTGGGAATAAAGGTGTCGGAGTATTGCATAGATAGTAAATAGTGAGGGCTGGCTTGGTATAGACCACTACAGCAACATCTCTCTACTACCCGATGGCCAGCCCTGTAATACTAGTATGTGTGGATCAGGTAGTGGCGCTCTCAGTTTACTAAAACTGTCTGTTTCTGTCTCTTCCATCTCCTCAAATCCACAGTACGGCCTCTTGCTGGGATGAGTCATATTCAGAAAGCTACAAGTTTGTTTGTGATCTTCTTTTTGGATGCTCAAGTAACTGGTTCAGCCATAAGGGCATTTATAGAGCTGGGATTAATCTCTTTGTCGGCAGCAGACTGCAAGTGAGCCTAAGTTGAATCATCCCTATTCTTCCTGGAAGCTGGGAAGGGGGGGACTACAAATGAAATATGGCAAAACACCAGGCTGAAAGGAAAGAACTAAGTGGCTAATTGTGTGGGTTTGTGTTTTGTGGAGTTGTTTTTATTTTTTGTCCTGTGTGTGTGAGGGTTTGTTTTTGTGTTTTGTTTTGTTTGAGAACTCTGATTTCAAAAGCCTGGGAATCAACAGGGCCCATCTAGTGCTAAAGTTTTAGGGGACTCTTGTGCATAACATGAGTTTATAGAATAAAATCTTTTAACGTAAGCACAATTGATGTCTTTTAATTTAAAAGTCAATGCCAGATTCTTTCTGTAATACAATAGCTATGCTGTGTTGTTTCATTTGCATGTGACAATGAACACAGGGGTTTTAAAAACATGAATGTACATATATTAATAAATTTTGTCTCTTTTAGTAAGGTGAAAACACTATCAAATAGAAACTAGAGAAGAATAGACTTGCCTAGTAGCAAAATGGATTGTCTGTTTTCTTTGTAGATGTTGTTTTATAAATTAAAGCAATATAAATACTTCTTGGAGAAACTATTATTGAAATAGAATGTTAAAATAGTTTCTCTGTAATGCAGATTTTCCTCAAGAAGAAAAAGAAAACCTCGTTTAACATCTAATACAGCTTTAAAGTTGGCAAAATCGTCAGTTACTCTTTGGATAACTTGTTCCTTCCCAGTGGTAGCAATATTGCATAGTTTCTTCTGTAAGGCCTTATGCGTGGTCTTGTAACTAATTTGATGGAAAGACTTGTTAATTTTGTGTGATGTTTGTTCATGCCATGACTCCTCTTCTTTCATGACTAGTAAGAGGAAGCAATGTGTCATTGTATTCTTGTGACTTCCAAAATGACTGGTATACTCCTTTGGGTGGGAAAAAGAGTCTGTGGAAGTGTGTGATATCAGCAGGAAGATTGTGACAAGCGGTTTGATTCTAGAGACAATGGTGGCTGCTGTATATTTTCTTTTATTGAATGATAAAGTATTATACAGAAGAAAACTCCCATTGCTTTTCTTCGTAAAGGAATCTTGCTGAAGTCAAGAAAACTCTTCCACAAAAAGAAATCAAGAAGGTTTCAGTGTTCTCTTTTACTCTCAGATTAAACTTGTGGTGACAAATCAACATTAGCATATTTCTTTCTGTGTTCTAGACAGGCAAACACTCCCAGTCAAGTAGAGACTTGTGATCAGTCTCACAACAAGTAGTTTATTGTTTTGATTGAGTTGTTAGGTGCAGCCTTCAAACTCTGCTCCTCTGTTCTTGACTTAACTACAACTCACATTTCTTGCATATGCTTTGAATGAAATAGCAAATAGCTCAAATGCAGTGGAATTCACTGCTACTTTGCTGTACTCAGTTTTGTTTTGTTTTTTTGCTAACTGATGTGCAGGCTGCAGAATTAACTAAGAAAACATTTCTCTTGTTTCTCGTCCTTGCATTGAATGTTACACTGTTTTCTTTTTTTATGGAAAATCACAAGTTGGGGAGACTTCACGTATACAGGTTAATAAAGGCCGTGTTTTCCTGTACCGGGTTTTGGGAAGGCTGGAGAGAGGGAGGAGGTGGTTGCTCTGCCTCTTGTGTTCTATGGCGGTTTGTGACACTGCGTGGCGCTGGTGTCCAAAGAAATGCTCGCTTGCTTCAGTCTGTCAGAGAGAGGCTGAGACATGTAAAGGATGTCCAAACCAAAAAATGTTACTAGATGAACTTTTAAATTCAAGCTTGTTCATACAAATAGGCATTATGAAATGGATATATTTACTTGATTTCTATGCTGAAGCTTTTGTTTGAACAGTTATGGCCTCTTTTCTTTTGTCATGTGTGTAGACTGTGCTCTACATAGGTACATCTCTTTCCAAGCAACCGAAGATGAATGGCAAGCATTGAGGAAAAGCTGCAACCTCCTGCACTGAAATAATGAAATTAATATCTTGGTGGTTTTTTTAGATGACTCCAAGGATGGTTAACAGGGATGATCTGCTAGCAATTGTGAGAAATTCCCTGCCCACATCAGTCTGTTCCCATCTTCTCTAGGGGCTATGTGTGAAGCGGGGGAGCTGTTGCATTCACTGACCTGAGGAAGTGGCGCAACAGAATTGGCACAGCACAGGAGCTTTGGAACACACTTAGCACCATCTGTCATAGCTCATACCTGAGCTAATTCAACCACTGTTTAGCTTCTGCTGGTCTTTTTCATGCTGTGCAAAAGTAACTTCACATATTTCAAACCACAAAAGCTGAATATCTGCATTGCACTGGCCCGGGCATATGTGACAGTCATCCTGGACAAACTGTACTGCACCAAGAAAGAATCCAGCTCTGGCTTTGTTTCAGAGATACTTCTATTTTGCTGGGCCTTAGAAATTGTTTTGATTCAATGATGGACTGAAATTTTGCATGGCATCTGTGCTGGCATGTGAAAAAGATGGTTTGCTGCCTTGTAATTCTGTTCTTGTTGACACAGGATGTGGGAAAGCTCTGGGGCTGCAGTGCTCGAATGATTAGCATCTCTTCTTCCCAGAAGCACATGGCTCTTGAATGCTCTATTCCTCCAAATTAATGATCTGGTATCTGTGTGGCTACATAGCTAGTGTGTTAGTGTGGGACAGTTCAGATTCATCTGGCATAGACTGAGTAGTTTTTCTATATGTGACATTAAAATTGCCATATGGCAAAGCAGAGATCTGCTGAGCCCAGTATTGTCTCCAGAAGTGGTAGTAATGAGTGCTTAGAGCAAGAAGCGTGACAAGGCCACAGTGATATTTTTCTCTTCCCAGCAAGCTCTCCTTGCTGCTTGGCAGATTCTGCGCGAGGATGTTCTAGACCAGAAACTGCAGCTGGACTGTGAACTTTTGTAATGATCGGATTTTAGCTATGAAACATGCAATGAATTATATAAAGAACTATTAATGCTTTTGCTGTCCCTTTTAATTAGTTACTCTCAAAGTACTGCTTGTTTTTGTTTTAATGATCTGTATTTTGTTTTTACCTTCCTACTTTTATCACAGTCCTTTAGGCCACTCATGCCTGTGTCTTACTGTCTTTCTCCCGGTATAACTGCAGCTGTATTTAGCTGGTTTTTTTCTTCTGATAATACTCATTATCCATCTCTATTTGTATCTTCAGAGGTGGGCTGACCAAGCTCTGCTGAATCTGTAACTATGAAATGTATTGGTAGTGAATTTCACCTGTAGATTTACTATGCATTCTCTGTTCAGTCTCCTTTCTTTTAAACTACTTTGAATAATACTGCATTGGCAACAGCAATTTTGTTCCCTTTTCCATATAACTTAAGTTTAATAGCACTGATTATTGGAGAAGTGTCCATAGCAATCTGCTGCTGTTACAAAAACTGCTTGTGGTTACTCCATATCACTCTCCTCCTGTATAACTTTTTGATGTATGCTGTTAAGAAGCTTTGAGAAGATGTAAAAATAACAAACAAGCAAACTCCAGCAACAACAAAACCCAAAGAAAGAAACAGGATAGACAGAAAAAGTGTAATATAGTTAGATTTATTTGTTCTTATCTACTATTCCAATCTCCAGGTAAGCATCTCTGAAAGGTCCTAAAATTTGAGATTATTACCTGATTCAGACTGGGAGCCACCAAGTGTTTAGAGGCTACAATTCAGCTGGTTACTACCATCGTGCCTCAGTATGAGGTAGTAGCTTCAGTTTCCTGCTTTGAAACAAGGAAGACCAGCAAAAAAAGTTATTATTTTTTTGCTGGTACATAATTTGAGTCAGCTGTACTGGAATAACACAACCTGAGCTTTATCTGTTTAGTGATTTGAATTAGGTTACGATGTAGCAAAACAAAACTACCATACTGATTTGAATATAAGGATGTAGTGCTAAGAGGCACTTCCTGCTCCCCCTGCCCCCCAAGAACTATGTATTGGAAAATCTGACTTGCATGTGATTTTTCTAGGTATAATTGTATCTTATGGCTGTTTTAGGGGCCCTTAGCTCATCCTTCATGTGCAAAGAATTAACTTGTTCCGTGGTGAGAGCCTGGGACTTTGCTGGAGGGCTGCGCCCAGCAGTGGCTGCACCTCTAACAGACCTTGTCTTGCAGCTGCAGGACAAGCCATTGGTGACTCTATTT
This sequence comes from Nesoenas mayeri, assembly GCF_963082525.1. NCBI lineage: Eukaryota > Metazoa > Chordata > Aves > Columbiformes > Columbidae > Nesoenas > Nesoenas mayeri. The sequence goes on along the minus strand of NC_137554.1, from coordinate 13,801,108 downwards.
CTGATGGGAGGCTTGCATTGATTTTAGCTTCCCTGGTCAGTGGAAACCTGGTTACTGAACGGTGGAGTGGTGTTTTTTGTTTTGTTTTTTCTGGTTTTTGGTGGGTTTTTTCTTGTGGTGTTTTTTGTTTGTGTGGTTTGTTTGTTTGTTTTTAATGGAGAGGCACTGCCTGTCTGGCAACAAGTTTCCTGGAAAAGCAGGGCTTTCTGAGCAAGTAAGAAAGTGAAACCGTGTTTGGAAGGTCAGGCTGTTCACAGTGTTATGCACAGGATTGTTCTGCAAAGTTATGGGTGGGCAGCATGGATGGGGAAGGGATTAGGGTCTGAGGATGGCTATACTGTTATATGTAAAAGAGGAGGGTGGGTGGACTGTGGAGCTATAGGAGGTGGCTAAATATTTAAATGCTGACTTGACCATTTTTAGTTTGGTTTGTTGTCACTTAAAAAGGAATGCTTTAAATTTTGGCCAAGATGGTATGCTTGGAAATCAGCTTTTCTATTTACATTTCTTCGTGTTCTTATCTCTCATGTGTAGTTTTTAATTAACCAATGTTTTTACCAGAAAAATGTTGGAATGGCATTTTGAATCAGAATTTGGTAGTTTGGCACACTTTGGTGTGAAACTATGCCATGTGAAGTCTGTGGAGTTGAGTGTTCATCTGCTCTGTGTGTATAGTAAAAACATATTCCAGATTGTGGGAACAGGTATGCACATGTCTTCATACTTAGATGTACACTGCATTTCTGGTGTTAGGTAATTCTCTATTACTTTCAGCAAATCCAGGATGTGATTTGTGTGTATGTGGCAGTTGGTCAAATGTAAAAGTCTGTTAAAGGATTATGCAGAGGGCTGAACAGCCTGGATGCATAAAAGAGAGGAGCAAAACAAGCATTATGATCCAAAAAAGGTGTGTCGAAGAAGCTCTTCTTAGCTTTATTCTGCTTTGGGTAGTAAATTTTACTTCTGTGTCATTATAGCTGTTAAATCACCTTTTTTCCCAGCTTTGCCATTCTCATCCTCAGAGCTGAAAAGAGAAAACAAACAAGTCATTGCATTTTAAGACTGACTTTCCATTTCTGATGCTAAATCTCCTTACTTAGAAAAATAAAGAATAAACATACCTCCGGTGGTTAATCCAGAAGAATAAGCATTGTTTTAATGACATAGAAAGAAATCAGTAGAAGGCATTAGTTCTGGCAATTTTGCAGTAAAGCGAGTATATTAAGAAATCACTTCATTATCATGACTTGAAAATCAGCACAGCTCTTCTCTAACTGTTTTGTTTCTGTTACCTTCACTAGGGCGTTGCAGACAGATGGCATTGTCCTTGACTAGATGCTGACGGATTAATAGGATTCATGAATAATTAAACAAACTCTTTGTTTAAACCAAACTCCTCAGTGGGAGCTGTAACTGTTTGGAAGGCTTTTTCTTTTGTGTTGATGTTCACAGGAAACTTTCCACTCTTCCTGGTGTAGTGAGTCACAGCAGGAGTTAGTCATGTTCCTGATGCGAGTCTGATGGATAACTTAGTATCTATATGAACATCAGTATGGCTGTTGTCTGTAACTAGGTATAATGTGGGTTAGTTTGAAAGTGACAGTACAGGGCAGATGATTAAATGTTAAGGTTATTTTTAGAATGGCAATGTAATGCTGTTGTTTGATAGTGAGAACCTCCCCCAGCATGTAGTTGCTCTGAGAATGCAGTGGGAATAATCTCCAACTCTCTGACCTGTTAGTTTGAAGAGTCACCCAAAATAGCACGTCTCATTCCTTCACCCTGCATATGTCTCTGTACTGAGAGGGTCAAAGCAGCTGTTTACTTGATTTATGCATGTCAGCAAATGTCTAACTTGAGTTATGCCTTGAATGCTGAAGTTATTGCAAGTCAGAAGCATCTGAGTGTAACTTTATATCATAGGGCCACATATTAAGCGTAGCTCTCACAAAGCCCTGTGTACTGTTTGCAGACCAAGGAATCCTGAAGGATTCGAGTCATGGTTGTGGTTTAAGAGAAAAATCAATGTGGTGCTTCACTTACAGCCAATAGTCCTTTTTAGTATTGCTCTCTGAGTTTCAGAAACAGATGGTGTGCATTAATCTATTAAAAAGCTTTCTATGTTACTTTTTTCAACACAAATGGAGTTATGTCTCCATTGTGTTTTCTGAAGGTTGCACAGATTCCAGTGGTAAGAAAAAAACCCTGGCTCATCTAGAGTAGCTGCCTGCCAAAAGCCTCAGACCTTAATGTCCTGTGGGAGCATGTTCCACATTGTCAGATTTTACTACCTATTCTGCCTCAGTTTTTCCTTTCCATATTCATTCCACCATGTTTAGCCTTTGTTCCCCCTCAAGGACTTCTAATTTCCCTAGTGAGTATTGAATCTTTAAAACATTTGCACACTAATGCATTTGACCGAAATTTAGAGAAGAAAATAAGCCCTAATAGTGTAAAACCCTGGTGTCTTAATTATAGCGTTGTCATCCTTCTCTCTGTATGTTTTTTCTGGGGACAAATACTTTGAGATATTGGTACCCCACCAAGCTCATGGGGGAAGGACAATTGCTCCCATATGGAAAGAGGCATGTCCTACATTTGTCAGTTTGGAGACATGCTGAAAGCTTCCAGTTTGATCTGCTGTTTATATAGATTGGAAATTGGAACAATTCCTCTGCCTCTTAGTTGTCCTTGGCCATCACTAACTTTTTCAGTAACTTGCTCTGAAGGTTCCTTTCTTTCCTGAAAGCAAGGTTGTTACACAAGGGACCACCTCCCTCATCTGTCCTGTGCTTTCCTGATTTCCATTTTCTTTCAGGGAGCCCTCAGCGCCTGATTAGTGTCCAAATGCTGCGATTGCTTCCCAAAGCTTTTGTTTCAGAGAGGATTATTTTTTTATTATATGGTTTGTTTTAGTAATGAATGATGAGGTATAAAAAATAATTTTGATTCTCCTCTGGTGGTGTTTAGGGTGAACATGCTAGGCTGGGCATCAGTGGCTGCCTTGAAAACAGTTTATTTCTGTAAGAAACAGCTCTGTGTAATACATTGTTCTAGACTGAGGAGGCTTTCCTGGTTTTGTTTCTTCTTTAGAAGCTGCAGGAGGATTACAAGACTGCTTGGGAAAAATTGAGTCACTTCCTGGCTTTTTCCACTGATCAAAATGTCTCAGGGAGTGGCAATAAATAGGTGGAGGGGTGAAGGGGAATATGGCTTAGTTCCAGATTCTACTGAGCATTTAAGACACTCAGAGGCAGTGGTGAATGTTGGGGTGTATTTTTGAGGCAGTTGCCAAACTGCTTTTAGTTTAAGTGGGACTTTTTTTTTTTCCTATTTGGCTATTTTTTTCCTTGGTAGAATAATTGTAAGTAAATGAGTGAGATCAAATACAGAGTAACAGAATGGATTCTCAAAAGCCTTTGCTAGATTTACACTTTGTTTTGCACTAGTATCAAAAGAAAGAAAACACAGATTGCTCGGAGAGTCCATGAGTGGCGGGGAAAAATGAAGTTTTGGTTGCTGCTTTCAGGAGACAAAAATAAGCCGAGTCTGTTACAGGTAGAGGTGCTCAGCTAACATCTCATGGCCCACCTGAACAGTCCTCCCAGCTCATAGTTACTTCTTGGAAACCTCTCTCCTGGGATCTGTTCAGGAGCACCCACATAAGGACTGTAGGATGAACGAGTTGTTTCAGGAGCAACCAGCTGGTGGGTGGGTGAGGGTTGCTTCTCTGTTATATGCCTCTACATGTGTGATGGGAGGATTAAGGGACTGTTCTCAAAACATAATGGGCTGGAGCTGATGCTGGGGTGGTTTATCTTGGCTGTACCAGCTGCTTCTGCTTTCAGTTGCTGGCAGCAGCCTTTGGTCCTGAGGACCCAGGGAAGTGCACAGGTGGCAGGATTGGTGCTTGAGAGGAGCAAAGGTCCTCTCAAGTGATAGAAAAGTGCAGTGGCCTCATTGATCAGAAAGGCTGGGCAATGCTGCTGGAATACTTCAGGCTGTTGTGTGCCTGATTGCACAAGGCTGATACTCCTGTAAGCTGAGAGCATGATTTACTGATCAGCTCTTCCCCATTAGTGCATACTGATGTGAAAATACTTGAAGCTCTTTACATGATTCAGTGACCACCCTCTCTCCTGGCTTTACTTGGGTCATAAAGAAATGCTGGGTAGCCAATGCATCTTTAGGCAAGGTCCAAACTTACATTTTTTCCTACCAAATTGCAAAATTGTTCAGAATGTACTCTGGAGGAGGAGCAAGGAGACTATGTGGGATCAGGACCCCGATCTTCCTATGATTCAAGCACAGTGCAGTGCTCTTTCCTTGCAGTGGAATGTGACTGCTGTCTGAAATCTGAATTTCTGTAAATATACTTAAATGTAGATAAATTGTATGTGTTAAAGTGCAATATAATTGTAAAGAGCCTTCTGTGCTTCTGGAAGATCTTCCTATTGTTCTTTCAACCTTTTATTATAAAACATTATAGTAAGAAATAGACACCTGGAGTATTAATAGAGTATAAAAATTGTTACAAAATAACATTATGGACTATATGGACTAACCACATGCAGTGATGAAACTGTTTCATTGTCTTTCAGAGGCTATAAAAATATCTAATGCAGGTTAACAAAAAACAGTAGAACTTGCATAAACATTGTCAAGGCAAGGTTGGCAATGCTGATTCCAGAAAAATGCAAAGCAAAGTTGGTTATTAAACAGTCTAATTTAAGGAGCAATTTGAATTATCTAGGAAGTAGTTAGAATGCAGATAGGCACAAAAACATTCTAACAAGGAAACAGTGTTAAGAAGCAATGCTGTTAGTTACCTGGTAGGAATGAAAACTAATTCTGATGATTGAGGTAGCGCTAATGGAACTTTCAACTGTCATTTGAAAGAGAACCACTTTTAATCTTGGAAGATTACAGAAATGGCTTTTCTGAGAGTTTATTTTTCAAATTTTGATATGGTAACTCGTGCATTGCTAAAGATGAAATAATTCCAACAGTACCAAAGTGCAGATTGGCATTTGTTAACAAACAAGAGCAAAGAAACTATTAGTAACTGCATATTAGTCCATGAAACAATCCAAATAATAAAGTGAGACAGTTGCTAGCAGATAAGAGTGGTATCAGTTTGCTACATGAGCGAACAGCAGTGACGTGATTTTCCTTTTCTGTTACCTGTTAGTGAGGGATCTTCGGTACCGTCTCCAGATCCCTGGCTGTGAAGATGAGCAGGGTGTGTTGGTGAGCTCAAGCATTCCTCTTGTTCTTGCCGGGAGATGGAATTTTTGTGGGGTACCTTGTTCAGGCTCATGCCCAGACCACTTGCAGCGTTCGGCTGTGGGACCTCTGGGAGTTTCCTGCTTGGTGGCTGATAAACCTGACTATAGTGGCCTATGGGATGATACGCTGGTTTCTCAGATTTGCTGTCATCTTCATCATCATCATCAATGATAACTAACTCTGCACGGATAACCCCATCGTAACGTGACAACTTTTGGTCTGCTTCTGGATCGTCATCATCAATGCGCTGATAACCCATGAAAATCATTGTTACTGGTTCGGAATCATCCACGTAACATGGTACAGCTTGGACAACGCTGTATTGAGCATCTTCCTCATCTGGAGGTGCGGAGGATGTTTCATTAAGATGGGGGGGACTTAAAAACCTTGTCTCGTTATGTCTTTCCTTTGTATTCTGGTAAGGTTTTATTTCCTCATGTGCAGCTTTTCTTTCCTCGTTATGTATCATCCTGTTCTCAGGGTTAGTGTGCACTTTCTTCTCTGAAAGGGGAAGTACTGGGGAGGGAGACTTTGACTGTATTAACTTTGGAAGATCAAGCCCATTTTCTTTATGTTGCTGCATGAAGGGCTCTGATTTGGAGGAGAATTCTGTCTGATGATTGCTAAATCCATTCAATTCTCTTCTGTGATTATCTTCTGGTTTTGGTCCAGGAGCTAATTTGTCTTTCTGAGGAGTAACTGGCCTGCAAAACTTGTTTGCAAACACAGGCTCATGATACTCTGTGGGAGACTGGGAATTTTTTTCAGTTGCCTGCCGTAGCAGGTCTTCCACCTCAACAGGAGCAAGTTCATCCATCCCATTTTGTGTTGTGCTGCCATTTGAGGACACTGCGTAGACTGACTTCCTGCCATCATCATAGACTTTAATTCCTGTCTCTTTAAACTCCTTTGAAGGAAGAGGTATTGTTGATAACACTGTATTCTCTCCTGTCTTCATGTCTTTTTCAACTTTAATTTCCATGGCAAACAATGCTGTTGAAAGAAACAAATGCTTAAACTGATAATGCAGCAGCTGCAAGAAATATTATGCAAGAGTTCTGACAGCAATAGAGAATGACCGTTAGCACAAGTTATCATATGTGAATTTGTCACATGCATAACCAATATTGGATTCTCACTTTGAATGCCCCTTCCATTCTGGCAAAACTTGAAGTGGAAAAAACTGCCTTTGGATCTAATTCTGTGAGGAAACATAAGCTTCTAAAGAGCCAGTTTTCATTACATGATTGAGCCAGATTTAACCTTGGTCCCTGGTATTGTACTGGGCAATAGCAGTTGAAAGAGCTCAATGTGCTAGAAGACTAGTCTTGGGCCCTCAGAAAGGTTAGGAGGCTTTGTGGTACTTGGGAAATAACCAGACTACTGCTGGCTGCCTGGTATGTGTAAGTGCAGATAGAAAGTGTGAAATGTGTGATATGAAGGGAAGAACGACTTAAAGTTACACCACGTGGAGGGATGAAGTGCTGGAAAGAAGTGTCAATGTTGAAAACACTTGATCCTTATTTTCAATGGCACAGACCTTACACTGGTGTTCCACCTCTCAGTTTTGATGACCTCACTGATAACATAGCACAGCTTAAATGAGAACAATATTGTCCCACATCTGTAATGTTTATCCTTGCCTTAAAGTGTACTAGATTCAATTAATAGGAAATCCTTGCACATATTGACACCCTTTGAATTTGCTAATAAGCAGTACCTTTTCTCTTTTCTTCATCGTCAGCAGCAGCATGTGGTGTACTTTTCAGTGCAGAAGGCCTGAAAGACTTGGGAAGGTCGGGTATGCTGGTGTATATGTAGTCTGCTGCCTCTGAATACAGAAGATCCACAAAACATTTAGTATGTTTTCAGTGACTTCTACAAGATTTTTTTTTTTTCTTAAATAAAAAAAAAGTCTTTAACATACCTTTTTCAACTCTTGTTTTTTCAGTCTTCACAGACTAGGAAAGAGAACCATTGACAATAAGTGTGATTAGTCGGCTTTAAGATGTTAACTAGACAGTGCTTTGCTTTACCTGATAGTTTTAACTTTTTGTGTGCATGCCTTCATACTGACAAGGGGCTAAAAGTAGAAACTGCTCATGGCCAGGGAGAAAGTGAAATTTTGGTGGTCTTTTACTAATGCGCTTCCAAGCCACGCAGGGAAGGACAGGAAACTGCAAAGTGTTAGTCAGCCTCATGCTATGGCCCAAGCTGGTTGCCTTGAAAGATTTTTTTCCAAAGGCTCTGCTTTGGCTTTCCAGTTGTGTCTATCTCCCTGCATGTCTTTAGAAAGTGTTTGTGTGTAAGAACAACTGGAGAACTGAAGTTTAGTTTCATCACTATGTATTTTTTTTGTACAGTTTAAGATGATTTTCCAAATATCAAAATGAACTTCTGACAACAGCTAATGACTGATAATATGAAGTCATGTTTCACTATAACCTGGCTCAGTGGCTTGGAGCAACACATGATATGGTTTATCTGGGTGCATCAGCTGAAGGAGGCTGGATGTATCAGCCTCTGTACCTGTTATGTCTGTCTCTGACTGAGGTGCAAAGTTGCTGTCAGTGGCAGTGTTATTTTGTTGAAGTGTGCTATAGATGAGCAATGATAGGAATTGCTCTGCAACGCCTGTAAACAAGCAAGTGGAGACGTTTGAGCACTTGAACAGTATAACATCTTGGCCCCTCTTGTATTTGTGCTACTGTTACTTTAGACTAAAGCTCATGACCACTTATAGGATCCAGCTAGTTCCCCTTTCCCTGGTTATTATGATGAATAAGTAATGAATTCTACTTCTGGAGTAATTTGGCACTAACCTTTATTATGTCTTCTGTTGTTTTCTCAACAGACTTGAGTTTCTTTAAAATTGCTTCTTCCTTTGCTGATACTTCCATTTCCTCTCTTTCCAGAGCCTCGATTTCCTTCTCCAGTCTGCAATGACAATTCCTTTTGATTTAATACCAGGCAGAGAATAACATTGCAGATTTGACTACATTGTGAATATGGACTTTAGTGTAGCTGGTTCTACTTACCCTGACAAACTTTGCTCTGAGATCAGCTTATGATTTCATGTGCATCAGGAAACACTATGAAATAGTATTCTCATTTAAAAAAAAAAAGTACCTGCCGTAAATTCCTTCTGAGTCTGCTTTGAAAACCGTGGCTGATATTAACTTTTTTTAAGAGGGAATAGATAGTCTCCCACAGCATTTCTGCATCTCTAAGCAAGTTTTATCTCCTACATTGTCTCAAGAAATGTGATTACTTCATTGTAATTAAGATGTAGGAATCTAGTATGCAGACACCAGGGTTATGACTTTAATTGCTTGTCTCCTAATTTTGCATGTGTACTTATGATGAAAAGCGGCAAATTCTTTTGTTGTAAGAAAGTTGGAAGAATGTTCCTGTGCCTGGCAGTACTTAAAGGGCTAGAATACATTGCCTCATATGTTATATTTCAATATATGTAGCCAAGCTATGTTCAGGAGGATCTCCTGTGGAGGAAAGTTCTAGTCAATCTATAACTAGAAGCTACAATTTCAGAAGAACCACCTGTATCGATGGAAATCAAATTGCATTCATATTTCTGAGGGGTAGAACAAGCATTACTTTTTTTTTTTTAATACAATAATAATAATGGCATTTGCAAGTACTTTTTGTAGGTAAAACAGCTCTTAACTATTTTTTTTAGTATAAAAATTAATACAGCTAAAAATCCTAAGTGATGTGCTTTGCAGGCTACTCTTATGAAGTGGATAATGTCATAATTGTGTGGATTTTGAAAACTAAGCAATCTGCATAGTGGGAGGATGCTCAGGAGACCACAGTCTGAGGCTTTGTTGTTTTCCAGTCTGGGATTGAGAATGTAGAATTTATAAGCACCCAGGATGCTGAAGAGACTTTGAGGAGGAGTGAGTGTGTGTGTATGTGTTCAGATGCGAGAGGCCACGACAGTTCTCCCTGGTTTTGCATGTGTGAATGTGGCTTCTAGGCTTTCAAAATATTTTCCTTTGGTAAAAGAGGTGTAACCGTGCTTGACTGACAGCCTGAAGCTTGGTTCTTCAGGGGACAAAATCTCAATTAAAATGCAAGATATTGCTGATGTGGGGTGGGTGTTATAATGTTCCTGATAGACTAGAGCTGGTGTTAGCTACAGACTTAAAAATACTAGTAAGTTTTAAGGACTCCTTTTTGGGGCTGTGTACGAAGGCTTTTACAGGTGTACGCATCTCAGCATTTTATATACTTAGGTCTCTGGGAAGAGTGATGATACCTTGTTTCCAGAAAGCGTTCCTTTTCAGCGGAACAGCAATCATGTAAAACACACTGGTCCAGCACACCGAGGACAGGCAGCTTGGCAGGTTAACATTTGCAGTGTTTGCTCAAGTAATGTCCTCACAAGTATTACCCATGAATTTGCAAGAAAAAACTGTGTAGTGTCTTATATAGGTGTGATACATGTTGCATCAGGTGCTAGTAGAAATTGCTTTCTAAGAAGCGATTAGGTGAGATTTCCAACACTAAGAAACAATTGTTAAGGGTCTAACATGTAAAGAAGGGGAATAGGACAGTTAATGCATGGTTTTTCTTCTATAACCACAATGTTCAGCTGTCTGCAAGGTGGTTCAGGCCCCTCGCTGTTCACTTTTTTTTTTTGTTGTTGCTATGAAGAATGAAACTCTCCCTTTTATCAAAAAATGCTCAAATCTGAACTGATTAGTAGACATACATTAGCTCTATTTGACACCTGAGTAAAGAATGTTTCGAAACAAAGGTCCCCTTTAGGATTGTGATGGAAAGGCCCATGCGACTTCTGGAGATAATCTGCCTACAATTGTCTGTACTCTCAGCAGAAAGAAATAAGGACTGGTCTAAGGGTACTCAAAAGGTCTTCAAAGTGATTCTGATTTTTTAACTGATGGTAAAGCTTGTGCAGAATAATCATCAGAGTGGACAGAATCTGTCTTAATGAAGTGAAGTTTAATAAGCAGATGCCCAGAAGAAAGAATTCTGAGTTTCTCAATAACATACTTTACTGCTCCTGCATGATGTGGCTACATGATCAGTTTAGCAATCTTTCATTTACAGGACTTTGTTAGCTTGAGTGCTATCTATGGCATAGCAAAAGCACTGAGTAGGTACTGTATGGTATGTATTTTGTACTTTTTAGTGGACTCTGTTCATGCTGACCTAGTTTTCTGTATTGCTGCTGGCTGGTTTGAAACTGGGATGGCTATGTCTAAACAAAACAATGATATGTGGAAGGCAGCATGGATATTTTTCTAGAGGACTTTACTAGACAACTGTTGAGAAGTGGTAGGAAGTATAATTTATAGAGAAAAGTGCTTGTTGTGAATAAACCTTCTTAAATTCCTAGTTCAGTGGGAAGTTCCCACATAATCCAGGTATGTTCTTCTGCCTCTATTCTACAGATATAAAATCAAATATCCTTGTCTGAGCCCTCTGTGTATTGTGAAGATAAAAGCTGCAAAGGACTAAGGTGTGTAGATGGATTATAAGAGTAAATAGATCAGTAACAAAAGTATTTCTTTTGATATGAAGGCCTTACCAACCTCTGTCTTTAGAACTTCAGCAATGGTGAGTTAAGTCCTCTTAGTTCAGTATGGTTCAGAAATGTAATTAGGAACATTTCTATAGTGATTTTCATTTCTAGGATGCATTATACCTGTGAAGTTCTTATCATAAGAGTAGAGACAGCATGTCATTTTGTGTTATACTTTTTCCTCAGTTAGTATTTTCATTTGTCTGATTCATTGCAGTACAAATCTGAGATATTTCAGATGCGCGTCAAGAAGTAGGAATCATTTTAAGGAGGAAGCAATTTGGTGGAGCTTCCCAGGAGAAGGTCACATGCAGGAAAAGCTAGTTGGTAACACTGGTATTAACAACAAATGGCTGTGGAAATACTTAGTTTGCTGTGAAAAAAAAGTCAGTTGCCATGAAAGAACAACATATATAAAAATAAAAGGGAAACCATTCACAGGTTCCAATAAGCAAGTGTAGTAAAATAAATGGCATTATATTCTTGGAAAAAGAATATTTTTAATAAGAGGAGAAAGGCCTGTAGCTACCATCAAACACTTATTGCAATTTTTTCCACTATAGCACTTAGAGTTGCAAGTAAACTTATTTCATTTTCATTAGAATTTAAACTGCTGATTTATGGTCAGAATATTAGCTATCTAGGTATACAAATGTTATTTGTACTTGTGATTAACTGAATCTGGAACTATGTAGGAAATTTGTATCTAATACACTTCTCCTAAATGCAGACATATAAACAAAACTATTAATCCCCCCTCCCCCAACACACACACACAAAACCCAAACAACCCCCGCTCCCCCCCCAACACACAAAAACAACAGCAAAAAACCCACAACCAAACAAAAAAACCACAGTAAAACATAGTTGGTGTCCCTGCATCCCATGTACATGGGAAAGAAATTCTAAAACGTGGTTTTTTTGTACCTGCTGAATGTCAACCATGTCTCTGGCAACAATTCTAGTGGGAAGGCAGCAGGTGCATTGCTCTAGTCAGGCTGTTACAGGCTGAGGTGTACATTGAGTGTATGAGCTGAGGAACCTCTGCTTTGTTTGGTGCAATGGGTGTGCTCTTGGCCATGGGATGCAGCACTAAATGTGTGGTCTTCCCGTTCACAATGTGCCTGCATGCAGTCCTTGGGGCTGAGTTGTTACTTCAGGTTCTAGGTTGTGATCTAAGAAAGCATTTGGGGACAAATGCTGGGTTTGGCACTTTCATTTCTCCTTCCATAAAGCACAAATGTATTTAGAAATCTCCATTTAAATGCCTATGGACATATTTTAAAAGACCTGGAAGCTTCTAATTCAGACAAACTTTAAAATTTATAACCTCTTTGCAACTTTTGGCTCCAATTGAGAATTAAAGGAGTGGCAATATTCCTCTGTGATTCTAATTTACCTACATGAATTAAAGGAGTTTTTCAAGTCTGAAGCTCCAGTTGAATTACTGTTTTACTATTTGTAATAGTGATAAATTCTATTAATGCTAGAAAAAAGTTTATACGGCTGTATTCAGAGAAGTAAAGCTCACTGTGTGTGTTCAGTTTTGGTCTCTGAGGAAATAAAAATAAAGGCCACTGAGCCAACAAAACATTCAGGACAATAACAACAAAAACAGTATCAAAAAACTCTGCAACTGTTGTTACAAACACAGGATTTTGTGAGACACGGGAATGACATATGTGGATAATCAACGCTATTTGCTGAAATCCCTAAACTAGTATTGTGGGTAGGTATTAAGTCCTAATCCTGCATTGCAAGTCTTCCTGGGGGTAGCACGGGAGGCACCCATGGCCAGTCTTCCTGGGGGTAGCACGGGAGGCACCCATGGCCAGTGCTGCTGTGAGACAGCTCAGTTGCAGTGACTTAGGTGCAAAGAACCCTGAAAGTAAGTTATGAGATGACAGACTAGATTTACATGTTGGAGATATGGTGCACTTCCTGCTAAAGTAATATTTCACTGTTTTTAAGGCACTTGATATGTCAGGAGTTCAATCACTTTCTTTTCTAGTGGCATAGACATTCACAGACCGCTGCTATAATAGCATTGCTTGTTCTTTACTTGGTTGTCATCAAATGAATTGAAACAGTGTAGGTTATGTCAGGTGAATAAAAGCATCCTTTACCCGACATAGCCACACACCAAATCCAGTTCTTGACTTGGTTCTGAGGTCTAAGAAAAAAAAAAAAAATAATAGTAGTTTTAAATATCTCCCTTTGCTAGATTTCTCAGGGCATAAAGGAGATCTCTGCCCCATGTGGCTCTTTCCTGGTGGTCACACTGTCACAGGGACCCCTTCATGTGTCTCTGTAATCACAACCTGCTGGGATGTTTTTAGAGCAGACTGTCTGCCTCCTACCACTGCAACAAAGAATTCCACAGAGGTATGTGAAAAGCTATTTTGTGGAGAAAAGTGCTTCCAAGCAAGAAGTCAGCATAATTATAGGAGAAGGTGGCACTAAGCTGCTGCCTGTCAGCCAGGAGAACTATCGTTTGTGTCTGAGAGATGGAGTAAGGATGAAAGTGGGTGGGAGATAATGGGAGGAGGTAATCTTGGTGACAACTTTGCCAAAAGAGTGTGTGTAGGAGGAGAGCGGAGAAAGAGGAAGGTATGAAGGAAGATGCTATTGAACTGAAATAAAAGAAGCAGCCTTAAAGGATGATGAAACCAGAATTTAAAGAAACAGGAACATTTCATCTTTGTGTGTGTGCTAATGGGTAGTACCAGTCAGTATGCCTGGACCCAGAGAGGGAGCTGCCTGTGTACAGAGCCCTGTGGTATTTGGGAAAGGTTAACTGTAGCTAATAAGCACCTTGAATCATGTCCATAGTAAATAAAGGAGTCATATATGGGACTGTCTATTGCAGTATGGTGTTAGCCATATGGGGTAGGGAGGCACTAGGCAATGAGATTTGTAGGAATATCTCTAAATGATATAATAGAAAAAGGCCTTTGCTATAACAGACTTCTGGGAATAGAGAACAGAACTTGATGGAAGAGAGAATAAGGCAAGTGATACTAATGAGGCTAGGCAGCTGGTACTGCTCTGAAGTGCTGTATTATGGTAGAATGCTGGTATTAAAGGCTGTGCAGGACCTAGTGAAACTGAAGAAGTTTTAAAACTATTTACTATTGTTTTGAAATTCTGATTCATCAATTGCTTTCTCAGAGCAACACCCATATACTGCAGTTTCCATCTATTGAGTATAGCATGGAAGGGTTATCTGGAATTAGAGAAACAAATAGTATGCAAGATATTTTTTGTGCAGTGTGATAACATTCACAGTGCAGAAGCTTGCACTGTGTATTCTCTACTTCTAGAGGACCAGAAAATATAACAAAGATTGCTTTACTCTATGTATTAAACTGTGTATTTTTAGCCCTTGCTGACATTTTAGTATTTTACAAAGTAAGGTAGGACTTTAAGGAGGGACCATTTTTACCCAAACAGAAGGGCAGGGGTTCTACCCTACCTGAAAATTTCTTGTTCCAGCTCATGAGTTCGTTGTTGGTCCTCTCGATTCTGCTTTTGCATTTCTTCTTGCTCTTTTGGAGTTAGAGAACTAAGGCCGTCCAAGAGCCATTTTTCTCGCAAGGCCTTTTTCTGGTGGGGAAAAATACAAACAAGTGCACTTTGAAAGTTAGATTATTCAGTCATTTACTGTATTTGTCTTCATGCCATAGGCGTGATCCACGGTCTTATGTTGTATCTAGCATAAGGCAATCTGGCAGTGGGGAGTGCTGTTGAAAGAGAAACACTAAAAAGCATTTGTGTTTTGAGATTGTTCATCAATGTCCTGTTTTATTAGTCTACCCAACAAATACATAGAGGACGTCAGTTGCTACATGTAACAGGTTAATATTTCTTAAGTGGATCCAGTGATATGTTTGTCCTTAATAAAGCAAAATAGTAAGAAGTAGGAGTCAGGGCTCCTTAGAAATCTCTTTCAACAGGGTAAAAACCTTGTATGTGTGGTTTTTTTCATTAACCATGAATTTGTACTTTAGATTCCTTGAGCTGTCTGATTTCCATGTTAGTTGTTTTTTTATCCTCCTCTATATAGTTTTGTTAATTGTAGGATGTAGCTAAAGATAAAGTTGGGTTTGACTACTGCTGCTTTGAGGCAGAACTGTGCAACACTGGTGAGAAGGCTGCGTTAACCTCGGTGCTGGTTGCAGCAGCAGTTGGAATTCCTGGCTGCATCCTGTGCGCTGAGTCACTTAAACTGTTGATTCCTACGCTTTTCTGTTTACTATATACTTTACATGGAGGTATTAGTGAGGCCCAACAAAATAAGATTTTAATAGAATGGTTTTACCTGATCTGGTAGATGCGTGTGATCTCACTGGCACAACTCTTATTTACCATAAAATACTGTTTTCTCAAGCTGGAGGGAATACAGTTATTAATTCCCTTTCAATGAAGCTGATTAGCTTTTAATAACAGCTAGTGCTCCTAGAAAAGTGAGATTTTAATCCTGCCTGGATCTGAATTAGTCTAGAATTACTGTCCCCAAAAATCTATAATTTCAGTGGGAATTCCAGAATAGCAGTGTGGCTGGCACTGTGTGACCTCAGAAGCTGATAACACCCATTGAAATCAACAAAAGCTTCATGTATGTATAGGATTAGGCCCAAGTAAACAAACTCCCTAAATATAGGCATAACACAATGGTATTATTTTGCCTTTTCCCAGAGTAGTTTGCTGCTGCTCCCAACTAAATGCCATGTAATATTTTTAATCTAATTAGCCACTTCTGAAAGAATGACACACCACATAGTCTGGAAACAGCCTTTGAATAACAGGCAGTTTCAAGGCTGCTTTGCAGACGCATCGACACAAACCAGTGCTGGAGCAGCTGCCTCAGGGCTGTCAGGTTCTCTCTGCTGTCTCGTATTTCCTTTTGCTGTAAAGCATCTCTAGCTCAGTACTAGGTTGGGCAGGTGTTAAAGCACTTAAAGGAAAGCACTTTGATTTTGCGTTAGGCTTGATATGTTAAGGGAAAGGGATACTTATACATTATGATATGATAAGACCCTGAGAATAGCCAAAGCACTGGAAAGGAATCACTTTCATAAGCCCATGGTCACATGAGGAGTGCTGCAACAATATCCTGCAAATTCTGTTAATAATGTCCTACATGTTCTCCAGGTGTAACTCCACTGCAGTCCTTAAGGCTGGGCTAACACTAGAAGATTCATCCTTTCCTGGAAGGCAAAGGTGTTTTGAATTTGGGGGTCTTGCTCTGCCAGTGATACGGCATGTTGGGTGAGGCAGAAATCACTTTTGCCGTTTTCACAGAAGATATAGTTCAACACTGTTAACTCCAGGAATAAGAATGTGTGTGACCAGCAGCTACAAGGTGGCACTAACAGAGTTCGGGCATGTCAGAAACCAAAATCTTAATAAGCTAAACTAGAAAAGCTTTTGGTAAGTACATGCAAATCAGTGCTGACTACACTTCTTAAGCAACTCTGGTCCTTTCCTTGTTGCTTCAGTAAGAAGGATTCCAGGTAGGAGGAAGAGTTAGTTGCTGGTGCATCTAGAATTACTTGAGGATGGAATTTGACTTGTACCCTCACTAGCAACCCCCATTACCCCTTGCAGTTCCATGAATCCCTGTCCACACCAGAGTCTATATTTGTGTGCATGTCCTCTACTTCACGTAGTAGAGGTGCCTATTTGGGGAATACATGATCCTTTTCCAGTATAATTCTACCAGATAACTAAGACCTGCTGTGATACCTCATCTATCTCTTCCAAGTAAGAAGTTAGCTTGGGGAAAGAAAGTCATTGGGAAGCCAGAGCAGAGACTCACATTTACAAAAAGGAAATATTTTCAACAAAAAAACACAACAAAAAACTCCCCCTAGAACAAGGCAACAACCTTGTAATAAACCTGTTGCCAAGGGTTATAAATAGGAATGAAGGACAAAATGAGAAACAGGATAGTGATATCCAGCTAACAGGAACATCTATATGACAGTGAGATTTACTAACTTGCAATAGTTTCCTAAGGGACAGGTGCGAGTTATGTTGGATAGGTCATGGAGCTCCAGATTTCACCATGTACAACTGGTAGGAGTGTAAATGAGTGAAATCAACCTGTGCAGCTAGGGAAATGAGCCCTCGGTAAAATTTGCTGAGGTGCATAAACGCTTGGAACTCTAAATCTGTCTTAAAGTGATTTCTGCACTAGATTCTTGTGTTTGATTCTGTCAAAATACCTGCATTAGTCTGAAGCATAAATGTTTGTTAAATTATGAAGCTTCTAGGGCATCGGGCAGAGGATGTTCATAGAGTAATGTTTCATTTGATATTAGGTGCCTGCCTTGATATTCAGTTGGAAAAAGTAGTCTCCATTTTGGGTGCTCCAAAAAAGCTAGTAGTACATATTTATTTATGCACCATACATATACAATTTAAATGCGTGTTTGATTCCTCTGCTGAGTAACTCCTCTACAGATCCTTGATTTGCCTCATATGCAATATGACTGCTTTTAATTTAAAAAACTTTTCTGCATGATACCTGTATGATTTTTCAGAGAACAGGAAAACAAATCACATCCTCTGTCCTCTTCCAAAGGAAGAACATTTCAATAATATTTTTCTGTGTTTTAGCTTCTGTAAAATTCCATAAACCATCTTCAAAATAAGTGCAAGTTTAGTTTTTGTTTTCTTAACTTTTTAGCCCTGTTTTACCTATTAATGTTAGCTGAAGACATGTACTAGATCTGTAAGGAAACTGCCCTAGGACTCTGCTCACAGCAGTAGTGAGGATTAGCGGGTTGTCTAGAACAGATCAGTTTATCCTTCTTAAAAGAAGGGCAAAAGAGTCATTCTGAATTTATAGGCATGGAAACTTGAAGAATAAATTGCAGTACCCGATGTACCCACGTAGTGAGACAGAGCAAGGCAGTCACACGTTTGCTGTTCGTTAGTTACCTGACATGGAACAGATATTCCCCTCTCTTTTAGGCAAGATATTACACAGTTGGTCAAGTCAGTCCTTATGATCACTGCCTTCCAATAAAATGGAAGCATGGGTGAGTTTTGCTTTGGCTTGCCTGGCCCAGCAAACTAGTTTATCATCACTTCTCATTTTTTTGGCTTGGCACAAAGAAGAGGGTAGATGAAACCCAGGACCAGGTGTCTATTTTAAAGAAGAGCCTTTTTTAAATATGCTTCTCCCACATTTGCTTAGGGAGACACACCATGTTCCTGGTATTGTATTCAGAATCTTTTTTGAAACTGTTTATCTCCTGACATAACTAAAAGGGTATGTAAATACCAAGTCTTGCATATTTCTAGAAGCATAGATTTTTACCTTTTCTCCCTAAATTACAGGTAGTGCCAAATTGCAACAGACATTTAAAGAATGGTGCTGTTAGGTAGAAATCACTGCAATCTCAAGTGTCTACAGAGGGGGATCCTCCGGTATCTTAGTAATTTTGCTTTTATAATCCTGAGTTTACCAGGCCATATTTCAGGACAATATTTGCAGCATTTATGCCTTTTTCTTTTTTTTTTTTTTTAATATACAAAGAAACAGCATTATTTTACCAAGGAGTCATTTAAAAAGCTGATAAAAGGTAATGGCCAATTAAAAATAAGCTCGTTTTTTGTGTGTGTATTGTGTGTTTTTTTTTCTTTCAGAAGTCTGTGATGAGACCTCGTGATTGTGCTGCACCCTGTACCTAGTGAGGCTGCTGCACTAGAGCTAAGGAGTGAACACACCCAGTCTGAAATGTGAGGCTTAATTTTCAGCTGTGAGTTATTCCTGGTTATGATCTCATTATGTGCCATGAAAGTGATCAAATGACATTAGCTCCTGAGTGTAATATTTTTTTTTTTTTTTTTTTTTTAAAGGGTGATGCTTATTAAAGTCAAATGGAGTCCTGGCGAGATTCCAAAAAGCTGTGAAAATTTGGTAGTAAAAGCACAACTTAAATGCAAGAAGATTTGCATTCCAAAATGCAAACCCTTTATTTATGGTGGAGGACTTGAGGCTATCTTTAGTTGCATAAATCCAACACTTACCTTTAAATGTTGATGTTTCATTTTTTCTTCTTCTACTTTTAGACGTTTCTGTGTAATTTCTTCTTGCAGTTTTCTTTTGTCCTACAAATTAAGAGAGCGATAAAACTTTGTTTAGAGAAGTTACTTTTTGCAAAAGCAAAACGTTTGTGTTCTCCAGTAAGATGGAGTCAATCTATGCAAACAAAGCTTGTACGGTGCTCAGGCAGCGCATAATTCTCAGCAGCAACAGCTCATGTGTCCTATGCAGGTGTGGTTTCCATTACTCTTTCTCTGAAGTACATTTAAACATGTTAATGACTACAAAGCAGTGACGATCCAAATCAGAAATATTTTTACTGTTGAGAGGGATAGGGAAGAAAACAGTAAGAAATAATATTTGAGCATGATCATACATGCAAAATGAGGTTAGAAATTGGTCCTGACCAGGATTCCTAGGGCAGCCCACACACAATTTAGGAGATGAAGGAGTCTGTGTGGTCTGTACTGTGCAGCTGTGATTTATCACTAAATTAAATGGGCTGTTGGTGAATCCAGCACTGAGCTGGATAGCTGACTAATAGCTGAAATAAGCAGGAATAAATAAAGACATAGAAATATATTTTATTAGTCTCATAGAGGTGAAGAACACAGAGAAATGCAATATGCTTTGTATATGTTGTTGCCTCTCAATTTAAAAAAGATTTTTCTGTGTAAAGGCTGTTTTCACGACTGCTGAACTTCAGAAGGAAAGTCCTCAAGTTGTACTGATTTATCATAGTGCAACCTTAATCCTTTTTGCTACAGTTTACATAAAAAAAAGGAAATGGGTGAAGAGTCCACCTTTTCTTTCAATTTGAACAGATTACTCTTGTTGTTGGTGCGTGGTGGTGTTTTTTTGTTTGGTTTTTGAGTCTGTTTTCAGACAACTATGGTTTAGGAAGGAGTTAAGTTCTTCACAAATACAGGAAGAGATTTGCCTTTTCAGCCCACCTGAGGAGCACAGCAAGTCAGTGAGGATGTGCTGGGCACGAGGCTGGGAGTTGTTCTCAGGGTTTCCCTGGGATCTGGGATTGGGAAACACGAAGAGCTGTAGTGTGCTTGGCTGAATCACTTCACTGCTACTTGGACATCAGAAAGCAGCAGTGGGGCCAGAGTCTATAGGGACGCTTTGTTGTTGAAGGATAGGAAGTAGAAGAAAACCACCCAGCCTTGTGGAGAATAAGTGTCAGTGATCTCTTTTGCAGTCTGTGAAGTGCAGTAGCCATCTATAAATATCATCTGTACTTTACAATTATTACTTGATGGTGTTAGTTTGCTGCTTTAATACACCAAACAGCGGAGGTAGGGATCTTGCCTCAAGGTACATGCTGCCTTCATCTCTGTAGTGGTTTTGAGTTTTGACAATGCTCTTTAATACAGTTAAAGTTACTGATGTAGGATCACTACAATATGTAATTTTTCTGCAATGTCCCTTTTAGAGACTTTATTCAAGAGCTGCTGTGCTGGATTTTACTTGGCCAGTCCTGATTTTGGAGACATAACCTCTGGTCTTTGATCTTCACACCTTTCTTTAATTAGGAGATATTCCTGATTTCATTGTATGAATGGCCTTTAAATAACCTATCATTAGATGAAAAAAGTGTGACAAGAGCTTGTGTTTACAGATTGTTACAATTCTTAAGAAAACTGCTTTTTTTCTTTAGTAAAGTTCTGGATAAGAGTCTTAGCCAGACCATGAACTTTTACTTGGTTTATACTATTAAAAATATTCTAAGTCAATTTAAATGTTCTTTTTGTACCAGTGGAGATGTGTTCTAAGAGTTTGGGCAGTCTGAAATGAGAAGTCGTACACAAAAATCTTGTGCAGAAAGAAATCAGAGTGTAAAGGCACAAATAACTGCATTTGAAATTAACTGTGTAACAAGAAACTTATTCAATAATGAAACTTGTGCTTGTTTCTTTTGTTAAAGGACTATGTTTCTTTTACAGCGGATTTTTTTTCTCAAAGTTTTCCACTTGTATCCTTTGGTGTTCAAGCAGGTTTTAATTTCACCGGTTGGTAATAAACATCCATTATACAATTATCCAGATTAAATAGGTTGAAATGGTTTGTCTTTTATATATCTAGTCAAAGAAAGCTGAAGGTCTAATGCCAGAAGGTAAATTCAAGGAAGATTTATGAGGAACCTTTTTGAACCTTGTTTTGCTAGAGTAATTTTTGAAACCTGTTAGGACACTTTCTACAGTATATTCTGCTATGATTTGTCTGCAAATAATGTCTTACCATACAAAGCTTTGTCTATACATCTAGTGGACTAAATGTTTATTCCTAGGTAGCTAAGGGATCCATACTTCTGCTAAACTTTATACGCTGCCCCAGTAGATAATCAGGTTGCTGGCAGAAGCCCTCTAATCCTCTCTTACTATGCTCTTGTTAATGTGGGCAAGATTTGCCTTTTATGAAATAACACCTTCATCCCTTCCCCTCTGTGCATCAATGCAAGGTGAGACTTGAGTCTTGATCCTAATTTTCACTCCTACTGATACCTTTTGGAATCTTTCCTGATTTCTAAGCATAGAAAAGATTTGTGTTCTAAACTGGATCTGTCTGAAAGAAAGGGAAACACATCTATGGAGCAGCGTCTTGTGGAATCTTGTGTGCCAAGTCTGTTGGTTTGTGTCAGTGCTCCCGAGCGATGCCACTGTTGGTCTGCTGGGTCCGCTTGCAGATGCCATCTACTGTCAAAGCCACTGGAGCAGCTAATGGTTTAGCTGATATCTTCTTGTTTTCGTATAGTTTTCCAGAGGTAACGCTTGGTTACTTTATCTGGAGGTATGGATACTTTAGTCTGACATGAGACTGCAGAAATGTCATAATTGAAAACTTCAATATACAATTTAAATTTTCCATAATTTCTGTTTGCATATAGAATGGAGGATTTGATGAGAAAAGATTAAGCCTAAGGTGGTTCTTAGGCTGTTTTGTCTCACAGTTTGCTATGGCCAATGCCAAAGCTTTTGTATTTTAAGATATGACAGTCTCTCTAACAAAAGGGAAACATTTGATTTTTGGTTTTTTTTCACTTGTTATATTCTATATGCACCAGCAGCAGGTGAAACATACATAACAGAGAAAAACGGTTCCTTTTCAGAGCCGTGGGAACATCAAAATATTAAAATAATAATAGAGCTTTCCTTTTTGCTTTGCTACATAGAGAAGATATGAAAATGATTTGAAAACCCCCAGTGGGAGTGCCAGATGCTGTAAAGGAGTCAGGCATTTAACAACAGAAACCAAGCAGGTTTTAGTGCAGGTGTAGCTGTTTACTGCTCAGAGCACCCTGTGCTGTCCTTTGTTGGGTCCTTTACAACACACACCTTGTGGATAGTGCTTGAGATTCTCAGGTGTGTTGCTTGGGACAAACCTTCCCAGAGCCACTGAGTAACTTGTAATTGTAATGTGCTCTTTTCTTAGACAACTTGAACTGTAGATTCTTAAACCTGATGGTAACTTCACCTTATTTAGAATCCATTGTTTCTGCAGTGCTTTACAATGGATACACCGTTCCAACTAAATGGTGTTGATTAATCAAAGTAGAGAGCAAATAGTTCTTTTACGCAGCAAGTGCAATAAATGAAGTCATGGCAAGAACCCAAATGTGATTTCCTATTTCCTGTAAGGCAAGACACTGGAGACTGTCACAGTTTCTTAAAAAAATACTTCTGCAGTATTTGTGTGAAGGCAAAGCTGCAGCCAGAGGACACTAACCCTGGTACATCCATGTACAGCCCTCACCACCAAGGGTGCTGCCCTGTCCTCCTGCCAGACATGGGGAGTATAAAACATGGCAAGGCCCCAACCTGTCTGGGGAGCCAAAACATTGCTTATCTTTTGAGCCCATATGCCAGAAACAAAGTCCAGGTTGTGAATCTGGTTCAAACACCATTAGAGTTAGGCAACACATTTATCTTTGTTCCAATAAGGTATCTTTTAAGACTGTCAGCTATTTATTCAGCCAGTAGTGACTGGTTCACAACGCATCCATGATGCTAAGAGTGTTTAAAAAAAATATTTCTTCCCATTATTTGCTTTTAAAGATTGCCTGTAACAGTGAGTGATCCTTCTGAAGTTTTCCTTTTGTTCCAAAGGGCCAAATATTGCTTCAGTTTAATTCTTTTGTTACTCAATAGGTTTTTGCTAGAGATATCAGAGGAGACCTCAGATTTAGCCATTTTTGTTATCAGCTTATATTCCTTTAAAAAGTAATTCAGTAGTTCCTTTAAAACACAATAAATATTTTGAATCAGACTTCCTTTGAGAAGAGAAACTGAAAATGTTTTCTACTATCTTCAGCATAAATTTTGCTGAGTATTTTTTTTTCCTTATTCTCCTGTGAAAACTGACAGGTAGGAATTTCCTTAATCTAGGCTTGTCCTTTTTTTACTTTTCAGACAGCAAAGTTTATGATAAATAATCAGTAGTTCAGAATTTGGATTTAATTCCACAATGCAAACCTAAAAGTCTTTTATCTCTCTTTCATTGTGAAATGGGAAAATTGATTTGTTCTGGAATTCTCTAGCTGCCTTTTGACCTGCTGTCCTTCAGGCAAACATTCAGCTGTGATGATAGTAATATGTATTTTAGACTGTCCGGTAGTGATTTGCACGCATACTTATGCTGCCTTTAATTTAGTTTGAAAGTGTAATACAACCCATAATAAAGTCAGTACAGGCAACTTTGCTGTCTTAAAGCAATAGTGTATAAACCAGAATTAAGTAACAATTTAAATAGTAACAGTTTCAAGCAGACTTAAGTCTCTTTCCTGGAATAAATCATTCTGCAGAAAACACACAGTAGCAATTGCATTTTTTTTTTTTAATATAGGAAGTTACAAGCACTTACTGTTATGGCCTGGAATCTTTCTTTCAGCAATTCTTCCTCCTCCATTCTGGAAATCAAAAACAGACAAGTACTGAAGGAAAACAGAATGAGACCATAAGCAAAAAGCCTCCTGGTGGGGCTATAAAAAAAACGGAGGTGATTTGCTCCAATTCCAGAGCAGAGAGAAGGCAGAAATTTTGACTTGTCAGGAGAGTCCCACAACAGAGGAGCAGATCAGTCCAGGCAGACACATGTAATGAGGGTGTGGAGAAGAGGCAGCCGTGGAGAGCGCTGGCATGAGTTGACTGACAAGTTGGAACAGTGGAGCACAAGCCCTTTTCCTTCAGAAGCTGCCAACTCTTTGTTTTAATGTGCTCAGCTAGCATGCCATTGCTGCTTTAACTGTTACATGCCCAAACCCCAGTCTTCCAGGATCATGGTAGAAGTAATTTTTTAATTATGTTCTTGTTTCTCTTTGTTCCCCTTGTGTATGCCTCTGGTGATAAACAGATATTTTAAACTTATTAAGTATTCCTATTTCTTATGAGACTTATTTCACCTTTGTATTTTAATCTGCTGTAATGTTAGCACTGTAGATACCACGTTTTTTTAAATTAGGTTCCTAGATGAAATTTTTAGGCAAGCTGTATTCATAGCTAGCAGAATGTTTTAGAACTGCTAATCTAAATTAAAATAAACTTTAAGCAGTCAGGTCTGTCATTGAATGTAAGTGTTAATCTGTGCAATTACTGGTCAGCTCTCCAGGACTCAGGGAAAGCTTTGTCTAAGTAAGGATTTCAGGATCATCATTTCAGTGTTACCAAGATGAATCTAAAATACCAGTGGCTCTTACTCTGGATTTCCATTCAGCTGACTTGGAGGGTTTTTTACTGTGGATTTCTGCTGAAAACAGCATTATGCTCCTTAAGAGATGGCAAACATTTTGACCTTTCCAGCTACATGAGTGGGAGTCAGCCTTCCAAAATCAGTCTAAGAAACTTACAAAACAAGTGAAACTGCCTCTAGTAAAATGCAATTGTAGAAAAAAACTCTAAGCAAGATAAAGCTGAATTCAAACAGCATAAAGACCTAATGTGAATCTGAAATACCTTCGTTACCCTCAGTATCATGTAACTTAAGCCTTTGTAAGGACACCAAGAGGAGAGTCAGTCAGCAAACTTGGTTTTTTTTTCCTGCTAATTCACTGAGATGACTGAACTCAGCAGGATTTGGTGAGGGGTTTTACTTTACATGTCCATATAGTGACCTGGATCTTGGTCACAAATCTGGCTAATTAATAGCAAATTCTAAGATGCTACAAAATTGAACACTTGCTGGTGGGGTTACATCCTCATAATTCAATATGAATCAATATTTAATTTCAATTTCCACCTTCTTAGTATGTCATCACTCATCCATATATGGAAGCAGACTATCCCCCTCCACATTGCGATTAAGGATGCATTAATATTTTGTTTATACTGTGATCCACCCTAAGCTTTTGTTCAAACTTGCAAAGACCCCATGTTTTATTCTCCAGTGAAGACTCTTTTTTTTTTAATATATATATTAATATATGCCTCATTTGGTCAGCAGCTGAAATTAAAAAAGTTACCACATAAAAGCAAGTGTGAAGTTCAAAGGCAAGTGTACTGAGGGATATCAAGGGACAGTTTACATGGGAATTTAAACATGTTCAGTTTATGGATCTGAAAATAAGTTCAATCACTGCACTGAATTGAATATATTCTTGCTGTAGAAGCCAATAGAAAGACAGTCTTTCTGTTTCAACTTTCATAAGCTGGTGTAGCCTGTCTTATTGTATTTTGAAAAAAAAAACCCACTTAAATCATCTTCATATTCTGTGAAGTTCATCTTTAATTTTAAGTGTGTATGTGGACTTCAAAATGTTTAAAAATATTTAAAGCAGAAAATTATTACATCCGAAATAAGGATGTCTGTTTTGGTCCAGAATCTGTACTGTGATATAAATGGGATTCCATTCTCAGTGGGTGGAGAAACAAGATCAGTATTTCGAGTTCAAATCAGAATCAATGGGATTGCATTTCTTTAAATTTTTATGTTCTAAAATATTTTCTTTATGCTCTGAAATATTTAAATGCTTTTAAAAACATTACTTTTGGATGTTACATATTTACGGACCATAATAGTATTCAATGTGTCTTTTTCTAATCTAAACCTCTAGATTTTGAAGTAACCTGAAGATGGTTCCTAAAATGTTAGTTCCCTTTTTAACTGATCATTATTAAGGAAGTATTTAAAGCACACTTTTAACATTTCAAATTGTTTAAATCATATATATCCCCTTGCTAGGAGGGATTTGTTGTTCAGTCAATAGGTTATTTTCCAGTTATCTTAATCCTATTCTAAATGGGATTTATGTGTGAGAGAAGAAATGGACCAGCTGTCATTTTGTCTGTCCCTTAAGCCTGCTTCACCAATAGGAGTATCCATGGTGTTGTAGGTTAGATCAGTGAATCTGAACAGCTGTGTTTGCAGTCCATGGGATTCTTGGAACAAGGTTTTTCAGAACTTGCCTGTCAGAAATATATCCAGAGGAAACTATCAACCCATTCTGCAAGTCTGAGCAAAACTGTGGCTGGCAACTGTATTATTTTCCTTTTGACAGAACAGATTTGCTCAGTTATGCAGAAAATGTTTGTTGGATCACATGATGAGTCATACAGGTTGGATTTTTTTGGCTTAATTTCTTCCTTTGTTCATTTCAATTTTGTGCTGGGTACCTAATGTAGGAGTAATAATGAGAATCTAAAGCACAAGGTGAAACAGTTGCATTACGAAGTCTTAAAGAAAAATGGGTGGGAATTTAGAAGAAAGCCATATCTTGAACCATAATCTAGAAGCAGAACCACAGAGGCACTTTCACAGCTGGAAATGCATGTTCCATTGTCCATTTCTGGAGCAAAGTCTGAGTACTGGCATGGAAAAGTCCCATCACTTTAGAACTGTAGCGGCTGTCCCTGGCCATGCTCTACAAACAAAAGCATCCTCAGTTCTACTTTTGCTCATTGCACTGGGGTTTCTTTTCAAACAAAGCATTAACCTAATACATATACAATGAGTTATAGGTTAGTGTAGTAGTAAACAATTGCTTCTAAGAATCATCATCTAATTAAAGGTAAGGACCGTGAAGCTTTCACTTTTTGAAAGATGTATTTGAAGTGAATGGACTTGATCAGATTGTTATCTGTTGAAAACATAGCTTATAATTTTTTTTTTTTTTTTCTCTTTTGAAAGACTTTCTCTTTAGCTGTATGTTATTTCCCAAAGAAACAAGTTTGTCTCACTCAAGGGCTGGTTTAATGCCTTCAAAGCTGAAGGCTATTTCCACCATTGGTCTGCAAAGTACTTCCAGCTGTTTCAGTCAACAGTGTTTTCATGTTGCAGAATAAGCAGCAAACAGCTTTTGTCTAGGGTACACCAGCTAAAGAACTCATCTTGGGTTCATCTAAAGGGGTAAAAGGGGTTCATCTTGGTGCTATTGTATATTTTTTTTTTTGCTAAAAAGCTGCAGACAGTTACACTTCTCAGTGACAGAAAACTTGGACCTCAGTAAATAAAAAGTTTGAAGTTCAGAGAAAGAGTACTAGCCAGAAGCAGCACCTATTGCATTAAATTTGTTTAACTAGATTTCTTTCGTATTATAAAGAACATATTTTCTTGTATCCATCAAGTCACAAATTCCAATCTAAACTGGAAGGTGTTTAATGAAAAATGTATGTTAATAAAGGGGAAAACAAGCTTTGAATTGATGATAACCTAGAGGAGTGGAGTTATAAACTATCCTTAGAATATAATTTTATAGACATGTCTACATGCAAATCTATATTTAATATATATAAAATTATTACTAATGATTTAAGATACTGGGTATCTATGGGTACTTGTTTAAATATTGCATCTAGGGATATATGTAACTAAGACTAGTTGTGTGTAGCAAGTCTATGGGAGACTTTCTCATTGTTTTTTATTTCTGTGGCTCATACATCTATGGCTTTCTAGTCTGTCAGTTTCTGTTGGTCACTAAATCTTTAATGCCACGTTTAACATGTGGGATTGCTTGACCCTTATTAGGTGAATAAAATTTAAGGTTCTTTCTTTTATACTTTAGTCAGAATCCAGACTGTATTAGCCAGTATGCTTGAAGATACGTAATAAAGCAGGGTGAAAAAGAAGAAAAAAAGCCTCCTGTCTCTCCACCAAATCATACAATATTAGAAATGAAAAAATGTGTGTACATTTTTGGGCTTAGAAGAAGTTCATAACAAAAACTGCCAGCTCTCAGGAAGGATTAAACTTTTACCTTGAAGGCAAATTTTGAAGAAGTAATTCCCTACTAGGCAGGTCTTTCAACTTTAGAAATTTCTTGGATCCTCTCACTGAAGGAAAACAATATCAGACTATCTCAGTTTTATACTCTTTTATGAAGCTAAATACTACCTGCTTTGCTTGTTTGAGTAGACACACCCTGAATCTCTGTGAGGAAAAGCCTTGAACTATTATGTTTCAGTTGGTACAACTCCCTTCCTGTTGCTATTCATAATTATGAATGTATTAAGCCTTTAACATCAAACTAAAGAAACAGCTGTTGGTCGTTGCCTTCCACTGTTTAAAAAGCATTTATTATTTTAATCATTTTATAATAAATCTGCTTGTCAGATATCTTCCAATATTGTAGAGAAGTTTTAGAATGCAGCTCAGGCTCTGCTGTCTCTTCTGTGGTAGGTGTGTATACCATATGCATAGTGGAGCCAAGCTACAAATACCATTATGCTAAATGCAGCTGATGTTGCACGTATTTTTGAAAATTACACAGTGAACTTTGTTGACGTTTATTGATTAGTTTTTGGTTAGTTAAACATGTTTTTTGTAGCTTTTTTCATGTTCCCAGACACTCTTGGCCTCATGTATTTTGGAAATGTTTATGAAACTCTGAATGTTTGTGGTTTTTCACAGCAGCTTTAACAAACTCTGTTGTCTCTCATTTAGAAATCACACTTTGGCACTTTAGTGAATAGCTGAAGTATAATTACTATGATGATATTAAATGTGAGATTGTTAATGGAATGTGTTCAGGTGCCTGGATAAATGATAAGATTGTGTGGGGGCTTTTTGTGTGTAGGTTTGGTGTGTTTTTTTTTTTTTTCTTTTAATGTAAACTTAAAACCACAAAGACTCTGAAATACTCAGGATCAGAGCCTTAAACATGTTGCGGAATGCATTGCTTACAACCCAGCATTTTCCAACTGCTGTAGATACGCGCTTCTAAGAATAGTGCAGAGTTTTAAATCCTACCCAGCCAACTGCATGGGGAATTTTTAGCAGGGCTCTGAGAAACAGCTTTAGTGATTGTGTGGTTTGGTTGTGTTCCATTAAGCGAAACCAAATACCCCATAACCAGGGCCAAATCATGGGGAAAGTAACAAAACTTACATGGGTACTTGCTGTCCATAGACAAGTAAACTCCATGACATATTCTCGTGATTCTTGTTCTCTGATGCTCTTGGAGAACAGCAAGAGAACCATAGTGGCGGTTGGGTCCAACAGGCCTTGGTAGGATGGCAGAGCAAAATTAGGGCCTTGCTAGGTGTATTTTTGTAAGCGCTTTGTGCCAGATGTGGCTTCTCTGAGTACAAGTGCTGCTGGTGGAAGCCTTGAAAGTATACGTGATTTGTCTAGAAGACAGACCTGAAGTAGGAATTATTTAGGAGAAAACCTTTCTTCTGGAGCTGGGGGCCTGGCAGAAGGGGCAGGGACAAGACTGGAGGTGGTGAAGCCATTTAGCAAGTTTCCCTGATGAACAAACTCTTGTTTGCAGGCTGAAGAATGGAAACTGTGTAGGTTACATCAGCTGATTCCCATTTCCCGAGGCATGGGCAGGGTGCTCACCCTGTTCCTCTGGGAAGCTGCCTAACCAGCTTCTGCCCGAACCAAGGTCTGCCCTGAACACTGCAGCTCTGGTGTTCTGCAAGATGGGATGAACCTTATCTGATAGCTTTCAGCAGAGCAAAGAGGAATTACTGCATTCTTCACCTGCAGTTCCAACCACTTTCTTCCTTCTGACTACCCTGTGAACCAATTGAATTTGCTAATCTGTCAGGAAAGCAATTTAAATATATGTTATATATATAAAATATAATAATTATTAAAAAAAAAAAAACATGACCAAACCAAAACACAAACAAAAAACCCTTAAACCCCAGAATAAATGATCTCTGCTATGCCACTGAGCTTAAAGGGAGATGAGCAGTAACAGTAGGGAGAGCAAAGGAATGAATTCTGTCTGGGAGATGGGATTCTTTTGGCAGCAGTGAATTGCTAGATGAACTCAGCCATCTTGCGGGCCTCAGGCTTACCTTACCACAGTGGTCCAGGGACCATGAGAAACCTTAGAATGATGTATATAATAAGCGTGTATGTTTGGCTATTTATCTGAAACTCGAAACTGCCGTGCAAACATGATGACCTCAGACCCTGGCAATCCTTCCTGTGCTTCCAGATACTCAGTATCCTGCCCTGTGGGTGGGCAAAAAATATCTCACATACTATTTGTTTTGCGTAAACCTTTCCAAGTATTAATGGAAAAAATACAGGATAAGATTATGCAAACCTTTATTGTTAGCGGGACTGATAAGATTATTTATGGCAGATAACACTTGTTGCAGGTCCAGGCCTATTTTCTTCAACGAAGAAGACCTATCTTTTTTTGCTGAGGAGTTTATTTGGAAGCAGTGGCTGAGAAACTCCCAACTTGTCAGTCATTTGAACTGTGAACTTCAGCTGTCTCCTGTTTGTTTGCAGTGCTGGGTAGGTCATCCGAATAACACGGGGACTCGGGTGGGATGGCTGACGCCTGCTACAAGGAGCACTGAGCGATACAGCGCGAGCAGCTGGAGCTGAACAGTCATTCAGATGCCTGTGGCAGTGTGTCACCAACATATGTCTTTCAACAGATTCAAGTATTTCACTTCTGCTTCTCATAGCACTATATATTTACCTAACCCCTTACCTTTGAGTGGTGATTATTAACTAGGAGCAAAAAAAACTTGATCTGATATGGTTTCCTTTATTTTTCTTGTAAGATTTGATTGTCAGGATTTCAGACCTGTTTCATAGCTACATTGTCTTACCAGAAAGATGATAATATAACTTCCTGCTTTTCACCTGAATCTGAAGTAGATCCTCTGAGTGGTATCTGTTTGCTTGATATTCACTAGGGGGAAATTACATGAGTAATCTGAACTGATCCAGTGGCTGTGTGGCACTGAAAAGAAGCATCCTTGCCTCTCAGTCCTGGACGTCGGTCCCCACAGCTCACTTGTCTGTCTGCTTGCTGAATCCACTCACTATGCTGACAGGGATCTAACCCAGCAAAAAGGTGGCTATTGCTGAGGTACTGACTCCAATCACTGGCCAGGCACATCTGATGAGTGCCAAAACGTGGTAAAGGAAGAGGGTAGAGGGTGGATCTGTGGCTACTGGAAAATGCAAAGCGGGGAGGAAAGGGCAGTGGAAGAAGAGTGAGGAGTAGGAAGAAAGGGAAGTGGTGGTAAACTCTTAGATAAACTAAACTGTTAGTATAAATTTACATTTACAGACTGTTTAACACAATGTGTGGAAACTTTTTTTTTCTTCCACCTGAAGGCTGAATAGACCTTTCAAACACTGTGTTGGCAGATCAAAGGTTAATATTTTATTACCATTCATGAATAATGCAAAAAAATTATCTGGCCACAAGTTGCATGAAAAGAATATTTTTGGGAATATAAAAGCTCTTTTCTTGTCATATCAGCTGTGGACTGTTTTTTTTACCCAGTGACATCAGGAAAGCCAAGCTAATCTGCAGCTCCTTAATTAGATGTAATTTCTGAAGAGTCTCTTTGCAAATTTCTCTTCAGCCTAGCAAGCAGGACCTTTGGTTGTTTGGGAGATCCATTATAGTCTTTGTGTAGATTTCTTACTGTCCAAATGCACCTGGAGACTGATGGCTTGTGAAGGCTGGAGTTGGATGCTCTTTTAATAATCTATTTTAGTGAAGGATTTTTACATTTGAAAATGTCATTGCATTTATCTTGTAGGTGAAATGACTCTTTGAAAAGGGTTTTGATGCATAGTGTTAATCTGGGAAAGGAACTTGTCAGGTAGTTTCTTATTTCACAAAGTATTACAATGGCTTCCTCTAAGGGGAATCTAGCTATATTCTCAGACTTATAGGTAATGGAGTTAGGAGACTTCAAGAAACCAGTTCTTGGGGTTTCAGTTAGAAACTTAATTCATGTTTCTTTCTTGTAATCATCACTGGATTGGACACAACTCATTTTGCTGTTTGAAAAAAAAAAAAATCAAAAACTGCCTAGCAGTTCTAGTTAAGTGCTATTATCCTTTAATTTAGTTGGTCTGTTCTCTTATTGTGGTTAATGCAGCTCAGGATTGTAACAAAAAATTGTCATTATCTCATGGCTGCTCAGCACTTGCATGACAAGTTTTCTGTTTCTAGTTTCCAGTGGACCATCAGCAATGGGAGAAGAACCAAGGAATGAGTAGCACAGTGTAATCTGTCCTTTCACTGAAGGAACACATCAGGGTAAGTGTCAACATATTTTCACATAGTTTATACTTCAAACACCAGTAAAAAGTTAGTAATAAATTTATTTAAGCATGTATTTTCTGTATTATATATATATATTATATATATTAGTATATGTGTATTTTCTGCTGAGATTTGAGAGTGGTTTTTATTTAAATACCCTTTCTCCAGTTGTATGAAGTATATGATATGTTCATGTAGGTTCATGTTAACACTTGATTCTCTTAGGGGACAGCCACTTATCTAATTATTGCTTGGAACTTAAGCCATAGATCTCAATAACTCTTACACTGATTTATTATTGAGCTGTTTGATGTTATAGCTCAGAAATTAAAGAGCTGAAGTTAGATCAAACAACTTAAAAAACATCAGTTTGGACCTCTAGCTAGTAGAGGAAGGAGCTTTTGGGCCCTAATGATCTATCTGAAGGAAATGTCAGATGAAACATAGCTGAGGGACCTTAGTTCTTTTTAGTCCTAAGAAACGTAATAGAGCAAGATCTTATTATTCAGAATCAGTTATTTTTACCAGTATGAAATTTATTTTGTGGCTGACACATTTTCATTTAAAATGTGTTGCTCATACATAGACTTTCATACCTTTTGAATGATACATGCTTATTTCTTATACAATCTTTTAGCTCTTCATTAGTTTAATAGTTCTGTAAATATCTCAGTTAAAAATACTGATAGGCCATGATTTCAGGTTCCCATTTTGACTACTGATTCTAGTACAGTAGATGAGATAAAATAAAAATGAATTTGCATTTTTTAAGAGTACTTGCCATTGCCACCACAAGTTGAACAATTTCTGTAGTTAAGTGATGTCTTGAGGGTTACCTGTTCTTAACAGAGGCAGAAAATGGCTTTTGAAGTAATCATTTGGCTTCAGAGTACTTTAGAAACAAGTTCCCCTTATTGTGAGATCTGATCAATGGCTTTCTGAAGCTGGGTTAAAACAAATTTTTTTTTTTTTTAAGATATGTGCATGAATTCTTCAGAATTGCACCATAGATCAGAAAAGGAGCAATTTCTACACATTATCACAACTCTTGGATATGTTTAGCTTAGTTTATGTTCAGGTTGTGATGTTGGGACCTGTCCTGAAAAACCGGTGCAGGTGTGTGTTTGGGATGTTCAGAGCTGTTGGTGTTCTGTGCTTGCACTGACTGTGTTGTCCAGAGCTGAGCTAATGCTGCCAGTTGCTTGCTGCCATATGTAAATCAGCAATTAAAACTGACAGTGCAGGTAGTGGAACAGGTTTGTTCAGTGGTTCCTGCTAGGAGTTAAAACAACTCTTCTAACCCCCCATTCCTTTGACTGCAGCCTTTTGTCTTAATTGCTTTATTATTATGATAGTGTCAGCAAAACCAAGCTGCCAGCTGGTACTTTCTCCAAACGGCGTCTGCTTTCCAAAAAACCTTGTGTGAGCCTCAGCCTCTGTCTCTTCCTCCCACTTCTCCCAGACATTATCCTAATCCTCAATCTTTTTCCTATCCTATATTAATCCTATAAACCCTGAGCAGATCTGTTCTCCTCTGTCAGTGTTTGGTGTGGCAGGTCCCACTCTGCAGGGTGCCAGCTCTGTGTGCATGGGCTGCACTCACAGGCTGCAGCCAAAACTGACCACTGTGTGAACCCCAGTTTAATTGTCCCTAACCTAGGCCATTAGGAAACCCTCAGAACAGATTTAAGTGCTCTGAGAACGTTCTGAAAATCTTCCTTACATACTGGTTCCTTAGGTTGTGTTGTGTATGATGTTTATGGTGTAGGACTGTCACTGAGTGAGTGAAATTAAATGCCAGGTTTGAAAATGACATGAATAATACAAGAATAAATGTACAGGACATGCTTTGAAAGATTATGAGCATGACTGAAGCAACCAGTATTTTATTCTGGTTATGTAGAGCTTTCAAAGAGAAATGTAAAACAACAAAACAACTCTTCTTGTTTCTTTACTAGAAAATTACTTTCAATTCTCTAATTATCCTTTTCTTGGAAGTACTGAGTCACTTGTGGTTTTCTGTTTCCTCTAAGTAAAAGCTACCTGTAGTGTAGCTTGTCAAAAACATTTGGTATGAAAGGCAAATATACTAGAGACTGCCACAAATCCTCCTGTGCTAAATTAACACTTTCAGATCCACTTTCTGTTCTGCTTTATTTTTTTCCCCTCCCCATATATTTCCATCTGCATGCTTTGAATGAATCCTACAACCTATTATCCTAGATTAACCTCTTAGCTGTATTTTTGTTATCTAGTTTTGCCTTTACTTACTTGGCCTTTTGAGTGATTAGCCGACAAACTTTGGTTTGATTTACAGGAACACTCCTAGCTGGTGAGATAATGACTAATCTCTCTAATTTATGGTTACCTCTAATATCTAGATACCACCAGTTTCAGTTATGGAAATGGAATAAGAATTATTTTAATTCTTTGGCTTGTATATCTTTGATTATTCAATTATTGTGTAATTTAATGATTCTAAATAATTGCATGCTTCTGAATAATGAAAAAGTTTACAACAATTCATGAACAAGGTCCCATCTCTTTCCATGTAGATATAGGATGATTAATGAACAGTTTGAGATCTGTCCTGTATTCTCATTTATCTGTAGGCTAAATTAGTAGTCTGCCTAGGTTAATCTCAGCACTTTGGAAGTTTACAGAGAGTCTCTCATGGCATCTGCCTCTAGTCTGCTTAATTAAAAACCAGTTAGATTTGTCTGATCAGGGGTGTATGTGTTTTTTGTTTGTTTTTTTCTTTCCTTTCAAGCTCTGGTTTGCAAGGCTTCCATCAATAACAAAAAACGCATTATGGAGGAATAGCTGGAGATCTCTATTTTCCTTTGGGACAGTAGTAGCTGCTACCACAAAACCTTAAAGCCTTGGCTGTGGTTTCTCTCCTTTGCAGATGTCACTTTCTCTTCAATGGTGAGGAATAGTTTTTTCTTCACCATTCTTTAGTATGATAAATAGAAGTGTAGTCTTCAACAGAAAATGATTTATTCTCTAGCATATATTGCAGTTTAAAATTCCTGACAGAAATGTGCATTGCCATTAAAAGAGGGAGATAATGACTCAGATATTTTTGGCTTGTCAGTCTGTCATCAGTTCCAGCCAAAGTGTTGGGTAGGCTGACACAAGATCTAATAAGTGACATAGTGAGTACCAATACATGGGAAATAAATTCTTTCACTCTTATCTTCTCTATTGCCTTTCCCAGAAGTAACTTCAAGTTAAATTTTCATTGATACCTTAATTAGGAAGTGAATTTACAGAAAGCCAACAGAGATTGTGAGAACAGAGATTGTGAGAGCTAAAGAGTAAAGATGAAAGTTCACTGGCATGGGGTGATCTGGAACATGACTAGACTGTGTGCTCATAACCAACATTCACTTAAATACTGTCAAAAGGCAAAAGAGTGAAGGTGGGAGTAAGACTCTTCTATTAAACTAAATTTATTTAAGATTGCTACCTAAACAGTAGGTTTATCTCTTTATCTACCAGTGTTTTGTAACTACTATTAGATGAATGAAGGCAGGTAAAATTATTCAAGTTATTTAGAAACAAATTTCTTAATGAATAATTGAAAACATTGCTTACAGGACAATTTAAAAATGTATCATATTGATATTTTTTTCAGTTTTCCTTTGAATTTTCACACCACTGGAAGAAATTTTTAAAAAATGTGACACATCCAAATTTGCTTTTTGTCACAGGAAGGTGGTGTTTTTGGCAGTTAGCTGTCAATATTATAATAGCATCTACAGTCCTACTGTACTGGTTACGGAACATATTTACAGCACATGTTTGTTGTGACAGTTGTTGAATCTGCTTGCTTACAACCTTCTTTGTGGAACTTTGTACATGTTAAGCTGTCTTTTATAATCCAGAAACAGTGATTTTTTCAAATGGGGACTGGATTTGTGGGTTGTTTAGTGGTATGAGTAATGAAATGTAAGTGTGAAGACTCTGTCACTTCACTGCCTTATCACAAGCCTAAATGAAGTGTGAATGAGTTTCTGTAAATCAGGAAAGTCAACCTGTTCCACTGTGTATTTCCTGCTTCCTATCTGACAGATGGGCATAATAGTCCTTTCCTAGCTCACGGGAAGGAGTGCCATTATTGATTATGGACAACTCCTTCACAGCCATTTAGACCAGTCTGAATTCAGAAACTAGACAAAATGATGGTTGGTCATTTGGTAAAATAAACATATGGGGAAAACAAACAAACAAACAACCTTTAAACAGATTTTTTGACTTACAGATATCTATGCAAAATAGCAATTGCAACTGGACATAGTGATAATGGAATATTGCCAAAACAGTGCTACCAAAATGCAGCCCAGCCCAGCAGAGAGCTGAAACAGCTGCATGATTCCTGTTGAAAGCCCTGGAAGTCCCAAGCAAGTGCTCACTGTGAAGTATGAGCTGCCTGTGTTTCAGATGGTGTCTCTGTTCTATTTTATTTCTGTTGCAATAGGCTGCTCTGCCTTACTGGTCTCCATAACTTAATCTTTTTAATGAATTGTTTTGGAAGATGCAGACCCAGCAGCAAGCTAGTATACTATAGTCATCATTAGCAAATGTGATTTGCCCTTGAATAGTCTCCTATACTAATCATTTTATGTATCACCATCCTTTTTCAGGAGTAGCAGCACTTGCTAAAAGCAACCTGTCCCTGTCAGTTTGCCAAGGGGTCCTGTCGTGTGACTGAGTATCTCACATAAAATGTCTCTGTGCAGCTTGGCTGACTTCACAATTCTTTGCATGCTGAGACTGTTTGAATAGAGTGGTCTGACTATCTTTACAGAGGGCTGTAGTTCAGATCTCATCTAGTGCCCTTTCTAAATCAGCAACCAGACTGATGGTACGCATTAGCAGCTGACAGCACTTGGTTTGGTGATGAGAAGTGACACTTTTCACCCTGGGAGACTGGAGGCTGAGCCAGGGGCTGCCATCAAATTTCTCCGCAGTCACAGCCTGTGCAGGAGACCCTGGCTGGTTTGATATGCAGCAGAAAATGCAGACAGTAAGCAGAGCTTCTGGTAAAGCCTTGTCTCTCTGCATTCAGGGTTTCCTTAAGGGTCAGCCTGTTGGCATGAAGATGAACTATCTGTCTGGGAGGAACAGGACTTCTGCAGCTTGGCAGAATCACCATCTCTGTTATATTGCAGCAGTGTCACTGCCTCCGTTTAATCTTTGTGACAAGGATGTTGGCTGCAGCAGGCACAACTGCTATTTACAAATGCGTTGCTTGCGTGACAGGCTCAGCACACCAGGGTAGGTTTTAAAGAGGGCTCAGTCAGCTTCTGTGATGCTTACAGCCAGTTTTCTGAAGACCTAGGACAGTGAGCTCCAAACAAAGAGTTGTAGAAACTGCCTCTACCAGCTGTGGACGAGCCGTTCTGTGGGCAGCAAACACCTATTTGTGCAAGGAGCAACCACAAGTTCTCTTGTTTTCAGAGGGGCTGTTTATTGGCTTTTGAAATAAAAAAAGTGACTTGTCAATAACTGAGCTTCTTGTTGGTATTGAATTCCTTCTGCCCTGATAAGTGGTAGTTGGTGTTGGTAGATTATAGTATGGTGTATATACAACACAAGCCACAATATTGGGCAGAAGAGAACACCTCTCTCTAGCTGTCTGTATGTATCAGCAAAGTGTGTATCTGACTGTAAAATCCACAAATCTGGATATTCCCCTTATGCACTTATATCTGTAAATAACCCCTCCTTCTTTCAGAGAATGGACCGCTAACAGCACACAGTCTGTACAGAGTCTTTTACAGGCAATGAGGCACCTTGTGATCTGGTCATACAAACACTTGGGCAGGCAATGGTGCCAGCGGTGAGCTTACAAACTAAGAAAATAAGAGGGCCCTTCATGAAAGGTTTGGCTTTGAAACTGTGATGTTTCATATGTGCTACCTTTTCTGATAATGTTAGAGACCTTATCTATATGGGGCAAAGTGCACTGTTAGAAAACACGTATTTAATATACTTTAAATGACAGATCATGATTCAATGCTTACTGTGACCAAAGATCACCTAGAGCTAGCTGGACTGACTTAGCTTTCCCCTCCCTTGACTTTAGCTGTAAATAGGTAACTTATTTTTTAACAGAGCTATCTGTATTTATTCTAGACAATAGCCTGTTTTGTGGTATTTGTAGTGTTGTTTTTTCTAACAATACCTTCCAGTTTGGGATGCGTACTGAACATTTCATTGTTGGAAAGGTTACAAAATTTAATGGGAAAGGTAAGGCATAGTGGGTCATGGTCTTGAACACACAAAATATGAGAGTAAACTGTTGTTTCTGATGAGCAGTCATAGGAAATTGTCAGAAAAACGTGTCTGGTAGTGGGAGATTTTTCTAGGCTGTAGGGCTGACAATGAGCGAGATAAGGAGAAAATTAACCCCAGGAAGGGTAATTAAGACCAGAATAAGACAAAAACAAACAAAACCATAGAAAACCATACAGGAAGCCCAGTCCTTGGTTTTGATTAGTCTGATTTGGTTTTACTTTTGGTACTATTTCATGTCTAACTTATAGATGTGCCTCAGTACTGCTGAAAACATTCAAATAGGTCATGCTTGAACTTCTGGAAGAGATCTCATTATAAATGTAACCTGAAGAACACATAAAACAGGAAAGAGATCATTAGGATTGGAGACCATGATGAATACTAGGAAAAAACTAACTAATACATGAGAAAGTAAGTTGCTGAAGAAGCAGTATTCATGATCTATAGTTTGGTCTTTTGTCTGGCCATCAGCAGGTACATAATAACAGAGCCTGAAAGCTCTTTGATCAGCAGTTCGGCTCCCACGCTGGGAATGAGGCAAGGCTTGCTCAGCTGATACCTCATTCTGACAAATATATTGAGCTACAGGATGGACATAGAGTAGGAGTCAGTGTGGCATTGGTAAGAACAGTAATAGGGTAAACCTCTACCAAACCTGTACAAGTATAATAAGACCATGGAAAAGTTAACCAACAGCACATCTAGTATTTCTTGTTCTGCTGGAGTAAAGCGAGCACTTTCCAAAAGGGAAGCACCGAAACTGGCCTTGCTCCAGGGATGAACCTGCTGGGGCTTGTAGATGTCAGCTGTCTGTTGTGGGTGGGTAGATTCTATACATGTTTCATCAGAACCTGGCAGGGAAGAGAGCTGGGTTGTGTTCTGGCAGGTAAATATGGGATGACACAGTATCTTAAGTGTGGAAACAACACAATTACGCTTTCTTCAGATTGCATGAAACTCAGTGAGAGCAGAAAGACACTGCTTGAGCTTGGATTTTAATGTAAGAGAGAATTCTCCCTCTTCTGAAGTCCTGACATAACAGTTCTTTCAGAAGGTACTAGTAGGTATCATTGCAAGTTTTTCTGCTGAGTGAGATTAATGTTGCCAGGGAATTGTCCACAGGTGCTTGTACACCATGGCTCTGAGAGCTGTGTGAGTATAGAACACACTTCATAGTTACTGATTGTGATCCTTCCAGCCTGCAGCATAGGGAAATTAACATTAATAACTCAGTGTGGTTAGGACTTAATATATGGAACCTGATCCTCAGTTTATAGAGTTGAGTCCTCTGTGTTCACTTATTCAGATCTAGCATAAGTACCCCAAATCTATATATGTGTAACTATGACAGAGTTACTTCAGGTTTCTGTCAACAATGCACAGAATCAGGTCTGGTAGCTGTGAGCAGCTCTGGGCACTGTCAACCAACATGAGGTTCCAAAGAGCTTTAGTCCCCTGAGTTACAGCACGAAGTTTGCTCGTGGGAGTGAGCTGGGGAGAAGTAGCTTCATTTGTAGAGTTCAAATTTGTTAAAGAAGCTTCTGGCTGTGCAATGTAATTTCTTTATAGCATCTACTGGGATATTGCAAGCTTAGGCAGAAGGAGGGGCCAGTTAAAGAGCTTAGGAGCTCATCTGCACTGAGGGATCCAGCCAAAAGAACATTACTCTTGTAATGCTTAAAATTGACTGGAAAGCTAGAAGTAATTTTCAGTGGCACACATAAGGTAGGTTTGGGCTCATTCATAGACTCCTGGGGATAGTTTTCTAAAACAGTGTTTCTTTTGGCTTTCTTCTAAAGATGCACATTCAATCTTTATCCCCCTAGAATCAAGTTTGTAAGGAAGATTGAGTACCATTGTCTGTTATTTTGATAGATGTTGTAGAGTTATGCTGCAAATAATAAATAACCTGGATCTCTCCTCTACCTGGAAGCCCTTGAAGAGCTCTGTGTAGATGGGAAATATCACCTCTTACTGCTGTTCAATTCTCACCTCAAAAGGTAATTTCTGTGAACCTCTTGGAAAGAATGCGTTTATTTTGAAACAAATTTTTGAACTTCAACCAAAAATCCCACTTAAGGAACAGACTGTGACCATGTTTATGCTCATTTTTGCATGGATCAAA
The DNA here is from genome assembly GCF_963082525.1 of Nesoenas mayeri. Classification (NCBI taxonomy): domain Eukaryota; kingdom Metazoa; phylum Chordata; class Aves; order Columbiformes; family Columbidae; genus Nesoenas; species Nesoenas mayeri. The sequence continues at coordinate 13,760,283 of NC_137554.1, read as the reverse complement.
GTGCGTGTCCCAAAACAGCAGCCATGCATTATTACTTTAAGCATCCCTAAAATCTAATAGTTAAGTCATATAGACACATATAGTAAATAGACACAATTTCAATTTTATTTCATTATGTAAAAGAACATCTTGAAATATAAGGATTGGTTAGAAAAAATTCTCATTTCATTTTAAGGTTTTTCTCTTATGGAATTTGTTGACTCTTTTTGCACTCCACTGAGCAATCCCAGAGCATGGTGATCTCTATTTTGCAGGGAACACATGAAGAGCACCTACAAGTGAGGCATTAGTAGTTCAAAACATATAATTACAAGCTCTCTCTGGGCAGATTCAAGGTCAAGCTTGTTGCCTCAAGGCAGAGAATCTTTATGGGAAATGTCAGCTAAGGATTAAGGCTATAGCGGAATATATTTGCCCCCTGTCCAAATATAAGACAAACTGCATTAATTTACTTCAGTGCATTGAATTACTCTGTTGCACAGTTAGGAGTATCTGCCAAGAAGTTTTTTTTTTTTTTTTTGAGAAGATAAATCTTTGATTTCTAGCAGCAGCATGGGGACAAATGACAGTCAAGGCACATCATCATGGCTATTCTGCAATCAACTGGGAGCTCTGCACTCGCTGCATTAAGGGAAAAGGAAATGTTTCCTGAGTCTTTTAGCTTTCATTTTTTGTTAGTCAGCCATTACCAAAACAAACAAGGCCAAATTAATTCATTGGCTATCTTTGATGTCAGAGGAGTTATATTTGTACTAAGTCTCAAGCTTCTTAGTATAAAGGCTGTGCTGAGTCTTGCAGGAGAATCCCTTTTTGAGAGCTTTTTGCTAATGGAATGCAGTGTTTAGTGTGGCTTTTCATTATTCATCATGAATCACCCTGCTGCCTGTTCAAAAGCTGCATTTGCAAAGAAGTGTGTTTGCCTTTTCTCAGTTTTCAGTGAAACCTTAAATTCTCATGAAAACAATTGTGCTTGGGCCACCATTATGCTGTGGGTTAATGAGAAGATGGGTCAACTAGGATAAAGGTCACATCAGTGGCAATGTTTTGTTTCCCTTACAACATTTAAAGGTCTCCTGATGCCTAAAAAGCGTCATAGGGTTCCTTTTGCTATTACAGTGCTGTCTCTTTACCTCATCGTCTCTGCTGTCTGTAAAAAGTCAGGATAGACGTAGTATCTTTGCAGTCTTTGACCCAGGTTACATTCAGGGTCACCAGCAGGGGACCTTTCCTTTCTCCTCACTCTTGATGTAGGGACAGATTTTATCTACTTCTTAAGCTGGTACAAAAGGCAGAAGTTTGTACAAATGTTTGCATGGTCCCACTAGGATGAGCATAACCCATGTTCAGATTTCTTCCACTGGCTGCTTCATATTCCTTGTGATGGCTTTTTCCTTGAAGAAATAAATTAGTTTTTCTGCACCTGGTAATCCCCATAGTAGATTTTTCCTCAGTAGTCTGACTTTAGCATTACATTAGAATGATTTCAACAGAACTGACTCTCATCCCTTAGAACCTAGAGCAAGTTGCAAGTACTTGGCTTTGCAGTCTATGTAGCAGACAGATACTTAATTTCAAGTACTTGCTTTTGGGAGGCCATCACAGTGAATCTCTAACTGATGGACAAACCCAGACTTGGCGACAAATGTTTGTTGGTTTTCCCACTTTATTCTCTTTCACATAACAGCTGCTGTACTTTCCAGCTGACTGTTTCCTCAGCTAGTGCTGCCAACATTAGCTGTTTCCAGACTAATGGAAACTTTCTTCTGAATGAAGCAAGTTGTACTGCCATCTATTTGAAGATGGAAAACATTTGTAATCTTTACATACAAAGAAATAAGATCTTACTATAAATATAGAAACAAAGCACTGTTTATGCCCAGATCTCAAATACATCTTTTGAAATATCAGTGAACTGGAAAAGTATTTGGGAATGTGAGGGAACATGAGTGCTCTAAACATCTCATAATGAAATGCAAAACATTATGCTTTTATTTTGCTTATTGAGCTCTTTATTCCCATAGGAGATGGCCTTTTTTAAAAGGAAATGTGGCCAAGAAGGTCTTTAAGAAAGAGCACAACTGTAGCCTGGATTGTTGGCTTGGCCTTATCATGTTCTAGATAGAGGAATGGAAGATGAATGGCTTCACAACCAAATTCCACTGCACTCATCAGCAGAAACTTCAGAACTGGCGCAGGGGCTGCATGTCAACCTCCATGTGCAACTGTTAACCTGCAAGGATCTCTGAGCCTGTTCTGTACATGGGAGAGGTCAGGTATTATGGTGCAACCACAGTAACAGAGATGTCTGTAACCTACCTAAGAGAGACCTTGTATAATTTTTGTGACAGGCATTCGTGATCCTACAAATCTGACAATTTTGCTCTCTAGTGAATGTTTTCAGGCCTCCCGAAACAGCATGACTGCTGTCTTTGTTCTTCTTCTACACTCAGCAGAGGCTTGCATGGTATTTTGTTCAGCATATGAAATGCTCCTTTTGTGTTGTTTCTCAAATTTGTCTGTTGTATGAAATAACTTTATAGTTTAGGCAGTTTTGCACATTCAGAAATGCCTCAATTAGAAAATAGATGGAACTCCAGAAATGAATCTACAAGTAAATGGACATGTAAAAATATTCCAACTTTGTGACAAGCTTCAGACAGACCAGAACATTTACTGGCAGACCTGTCAAGTCCTTGCTGTGTCAATGATCTCCCAAAGTCTGTCTTATTTGTTGATTGCCTGCAAATTGTTATGGTATGCTCATTTGATGGATTTTATTGCAGGTCAAAGGTAAATACAGTGTTATAAAGTAGACCAGGAAAAAATTCCTCTTATCCCATGATTTAGTTTGTCCAGAGGACTATGTTGACTTTTTCATTCAATACATGGCTTGTGCAGAGTAGAAAATGGTAGATGGAATTGAGAATTAAACTATCAGCATGCCACCACTGAGTTTTAGTTCATTTATATCACAATAAATCCATAATCAAATATTTTTGAACCTGTTTGGATTGCTTGACACTCTTTAAATGTTAGACTAATATTATTACCATCTATTAAGCATGAGACCTTCCTATACTGGGAATATTCCTTATCAGAGCAGGGTAATCTTCCTGTTGAAAAAGCTCTCAGTCAACAGATGGAGTAGGAATCTCCCTAGCTGATGGCTAATAGATAAGTGCTGCTCATTAGTGGTTTCCCTTTCATACTTACTGCTTGCTATCTAGCCTTTGGGAAACCTGATTCTTCTAATCTGTTTAGCAATCGGTACGGACAAAGGTACCTAGAGGTGTGCAGGAGTTAAATAGAACAGGACCTTTGTTGGCTCTAGCATAAGCCAAGGGAACCTTTCCAAAATGGTAGTAAGTGAAGGTTTAGTGCTATAGGTAGAAAAATCCCCCTATAACCACACTTTCATAGTGTTTGCTAGGAATCACACTGTCTGCTGGCATGTATGGCAATATACAGTACTGGAGAACCTGACACTGTATTTCCTTAGCTGACTGTGAATTCTCTGTGGAATTCCAAACCTTGAAGTGTCTTTAAACAAACAGAAGCAGCTCTCTTGAGTCTTAAGTCATGGGCATATTCTGTTAGTACCAGCTTACTGTGAGTCAAATGCCTCTGTAAAGTTATGCTGTTTTGTTACAGAACATGCCACTTGGAAACAGCTGGATGGGTGTTGAGCTATGATTGCTACCACTGAGTCCTGCTATGTAGCACTGCTGGAAATTGTGCACACCGATAGACTGTAGTCAAACAGGCTGTTATTGCTGTCACTCAGAGTCAATCCAAACTTTTCCTCAACATTAGCCTTCCTGCCCTCCCCTGAACTCTTCTACCTTCAGACTCTCATGATGTGACCTATTATGCCTTTTCTTTGCTGCTTCCAAGTACTTAAATTAATGGAATCATACAGGCTCCTGTTGCTCTGTGTGTAGATAAACTTTGCTTTCAGTTGTATAGCTGGTCACGGCTGATTTGTCCAAGTCCCAGCCTGAGGGTGATATAGGCAGTGCCCGGCAATGGCAGTGCTGCTGTTTGCTGTCTCCATTTTGCTCTGTATAGCCATGTTCTGTGCACTTCTGACACAGTCCCATCTGGTATTAAAAAGGAAAATCACATGCAAATTGGAAGGGGAATGGCACTGGGGGACTGCTGAGAAACTTGAAAACCTTTATATTCATCTAGGTCCTAGATTTCTGAGAGGAATTTGCCATGATACTTCAGCCAACAAGAGCACAAAGACACTGGGATAACTTTATATGTCCTTTCTTCAGGAAAAAGGCTATGGAAATCAATGATTCATTGTTGGATTGAAGCTGCCAGAACTCTATTTCAGCCCTCTCCGTACCTGAGGTTGGAGTTATTTTAATTTGTAAAATGAGTGATATTTTTAAAACTGAAGTAAGCGAAAATCTTCGCCATGTATTAACCTGCATCTGCTTAATATCTGAGTAATTTAGCAGAGCATTAATTTGTTGAGATAGACATCCAGAGATTAAACTCATTACTTGCCCATATTCTTTAGAAGTTTGTGTGAGAGTGTCAACCTGCCAATTCCATGGATAAATTTCATTATAAATGTAATTTGATTTTAGTATCCCTCTGTCAGTGGAGATGGGCATCTCCAGAGGGCACTGTGACTATTCCTAAAATAGACGAGTTGCTTTCTGGAAGTGGCCGCCGACTCCCTCTGCTGACTACAGAGCCTCTTTCTGCTGTGCTAGTTTTTCTGTTGACAAAACAATGTTGTTGATTCTTTACATACATATAAAACAGACTCAAAAAACCAACAATGCAGGTTACAACAAGTCTAATGTGTGGGCAAAGAAAAGTCCACAGACGTTGAAAATATGTGAAATCAACATTTTAACATGAAAAAGAGCATTTACACGGCTTTTTCATGTTAATGTATATTCTTCCCCACCCCTAATATGAGCATTCAGGAGTGTTAACTCTACTGAACTGTAGACTACTATCAAATCTAGGAAAACTGAAATGCCATTCTGGAAGGGAACCAAGCTATATCTGTGTCTGTTATCACTTTACTGATGCTGCACAGCCCGGTGCCGGTATTTCTGACAAATCCCACCCCAGGCAGGTAGGGAATAATCTGCCATTTTCTTATGGGCCTTACCTGGTCTGTAGCAACTAAAGATTGGCTTGCGTTCAGAAACACAAAATATTTTTTTTCTATTATACAAAGCTTATATCCTAATTGTACTTGAAAACTCTGGGAATAACTACTTAATCCCTGCTGATTGATAGCAGAACTGAGATTCCACATTCTTAGGTAGAAATAATAGCCCATGATAATCTGTGTGGGAAAACTAATCAAATTTGTAACTAGGCATATTAACTGAAAAAAAACTCCATATATTGTGTTACATATATTATTTAGATGAAATAATGAACACTAACAGCTATAGTTATATGAGTGAGAAAGAAAAAAAGCATATGAGAAATTTGATAATTTCTACATCAGTTCCCAGTTCATCTGCTTATTTCTCTAAAACAGGCAAATATCTCTACCAAAACAAAACCAAGACTATTTATGTCCAGGGTTCTAATTTACCACAAGGCAGGCAAAAATGACTGTGGTAAGTTTTCCTTCTCAGAGTTCAGCCTGAAATGAATATTCTGAGCATCCCCCTTAAAGCAGGATGTGAGGGAAAGGTAAACAGCCACAGGAGACTTCTTCATGTGAAAGGAAAGCCTCTCTCATTTAAAAGAAGCTCCATCTGTGCAGGCAAATTCTATAGGCATGGTGGGGGATAGGGAGAGGGGAGAGGCAAAACACAAGGAAGAAAACTGGAAGAAGAGAAATTGAAATAAAAGGGCAATCTGAGTATATAATGTAGAGATGCAAGATAGAGAAGATTGAAATTATCTGTTTTCAGCAATTTAAATAGAAGGTTAAGGTGCCAGCGGGTTTGAAAGGTGAAATAACCAATTTTGAGAGTGAGAAGAGCTGAGCAGGAGTTATAATTTATGGAGGTTAGGGACTGAGAAGTTAGGTCAAAATGAGCTTCATGAGAATGTGACTTCTGATAATGGCATTGTCATGTAAGATAGCAAAAAACCTCAGTGTGGGGGATGTTTAAGGCAATCTGCTGCTGGATATAGCTCTGATGTCCAAAGAAGACGAACAGAGCAAGGCAAAAGTTGTCTTTGATTATAGTAATACTTCTTTCCTGGTGATGGCTCTCCTCACAATGCTTTTTGCTACCTTTCCTGATCATACAGAATGTTTAAACTAGAAGTGGCTAGTTAGAATCTTGTGTTAAAATAAATTGTTCTAGTTCTGACAGTGAAAAGTTGTGGTTTAAATTAAAGCCAAACCACACAATCTGTATGTCTGTGTAAGCTGTTATTATTGCTGCACATGGCTGGTTTGCTGATGGCCAAATCAGCACAGTGACCACAGTGTTTCGTCTGTATTCAAAATTACTGTGTTTAATGTCACAGAAGCAGGTTTAGAACAGTTGGATTAAATTTAACTACATTTCAGTATTCCCTCCTTTCTGCTTCGTCTTTCTCTCCTCTCTCTCCCTATTTTCCCATTGTCTCCCAAGAACAAGTATAGTCGCAGTCACACAGATATTTTACGACTTGTGTAGTTCTAACAGTTCTAACTTTGAAATAGATACTTAACTATTGTGAACTGGTACAAATGCATTGAAGGTATGCTGGATTAATCCAAGTATTTCTCTGTCCTGTCTTCCCTCATCCAAAAGCACAAGAACTCATAATCCAGATCCACACCACAACTGTAGATGTATAAACTAGAATTTTTTTTTTAGTAAGTAAGAAAAACAGAATGGAGAGCAGGATCAAAATACAACAGGAAGACAGATTTTTATAACCAGATTTCTTAAGAGTAGTATGCAGCCTAGGCAAATGTTAAGAAATTGGGGTCTTACCTTTTTTGTCTTTGATGTTGAGAAACTGATGTATCAGACTGCATTTTGGTGTCACATTTATCAGTACCACTTTTCAAATGATGACAAGGCAGAGGGCTGTAAGAAGTGCAATCTGAGATGATAAATCCTTTTGATGCTGTGTTAATGAGCTTCATTCATGGACATATCCATCGAGGTGAAGCTTGGCCTTCTGTGGGGTTAAGAAAAGCAGATGGAAAAAGATATTTTAGAAATGTCCATGGTTGGAGTAAGAAATACTTGCTGACGACTTTTCCTCTGATAAATCAGTTGTCATCTAAAGGACCTACTTGCGTTGTTTGCTGGTTATAATCTGGTAAATATTTAACTTGCTACATAAAAGACTTGGGGCTGTGTGATTTATAAGTGGGTGTAGCCCTCACTTTGGCATTTATTGTGCCCGTTTGTTCTAGACATAGTCTAACTAAATTAGCAGGTGAGGTAAAGACTGCAGTGATTTACTGTAATTTCTGGACAGATAAAAATGCTAGGCAGGTGCTAAAGGTTGCTTTTAACAAAAATTGTAAACTATCATATCACAAACTATTTTAAATGAAATAAGTGTGTTGGCAGTCCAGGACAAAACACAGCAAATGCATTCTAGAATTGAACTTCCATGATCAGGAATGTTAAAATTTCTTAGAGAGACAGTGGGAGGACTATATTGGATATGGAATCAATACATGTTTTGTTTCATGTAAAAAGTATATAGAAAGCAATAATTTCATGGCACCTGTTTGATTTTTCTGTGCCAAGTTTCATGACACCTTGATTTATCGATCTAGTGGTGTATAAAGAATGGCAGGAAACGTGGCTCCGTATTTGACAGGATCCCATGCCTGCTCCCTGTGCCATCTCAGACTGCACAGGCTTCAGCACACATCTCCGTAACAGAGAAAATCTGAATCAAATCTGCAAAGGATTTTGGGCAAACGAGTATGTAGTCTCAAATATTCAAGTTGTATATTAGACAAACTGAAAAATCTGGAAAAGGTGCTTCTCTAAATAGATACGTCAGGAGCAGAGTTAAGGAAATGGGGAGGTTGGGAACAGGTCAGAAATATGAGGGGCTAGTGCCACTTACAGTGGAAATTTTAAGTCTTGGGGAATCTGGCTTGTCAATCTACAAACTGCCATAGAATAACACAGTCTTTTTTGTTTTTCCATTTTGTTGATGTGGGATCTTTCTGAGATGTGGAGATGTTCAAAGGCCAGCTGGGATATTGTTCTGTGCTCTGTCATGTGACTAAAGGTAGGCTGGCACAGGTGCTGGTTAGCAGAGAAGTATCAACCGTGTGGCAATCCGGGTCCAAGTCTACGATACTTGTTCTGGCTGAAACAAGCTTTGTACCCCATTTCCCAGGGGTGACTGGGATTACCAGCTGTAAATAAGCCCTTTGCTGGTGGAGTCTGCTGACTCACTAGTCCCAGAATTCTGACCTCCTACCAGCAGAGCTGAATGCTGGGTCAGGGTACACCCTCCTGGCCTTTCTTCTTGAGTCATTTTCCCATCTTTTGGGTAGGTAAACATAAAAAAAAAAAGAAAATAAAAAAAAGAAAATATAAATTTGTAGGTGTCCTTTCTACACCTGACTGGGTAGAACTCCTAAAACTCCTTTGCTTCTTGTGCATATATTGCCCTTGTTATTTGTCCTCAGGAAAAGAAATATTTTAAATAGTAGTGAGACAGTAATTTTAAAGGAGATTTAAAAAATAACCTTTAACAACATTGACTTGAATATCGACTCCTTAATTCAAGTTTTACATTTTTAGATTGCATAGGAACCTAAATGCTCTGATTTTTAAAATATTTCCTTTAAAAAGAATTGTGCACATGTGAATCTTTCCACAACATCTGTAGTGCATGTGGCTGGAGTGTGGTCCAGGTCTTGATAAAACGCCTTCTAAGAGTTATATTTCAAGTGTCACGCTGACAAGGCATGAACTGATGTCCCCCTCTCCCTGGTCACTCTGTCACTGTGGGGTGGGCAGGGCTCTGCTGGACGTGCTGGAGCGGGGACACCCAGCGGGGCCCTGGGATACCTGTGGGGCACAGCACGCCAGGGCCAGGAGCACTGCCCCTGTCAGATAAGAAAGGAAAACAACCCCAAATCCCATTTTTTTGACAGCAGGAGAGCAGTGAATCTCAAGCTTGATTATTGTTTAATGCCTCAGGACACAATTATTTTTAGATCCATATAAGAGCCCTAATTCATAAAAAATAAAATTGTGCTTCTTACTTGGTCAGAAACAGTATAATTTATTTTTAAATATTGATCTTTAATATTGTTTTTATGACCTCTAAAAACATGCATGTGGGATTATTTTTTTTTTGCTCTAGGTCTATCAGCCTTTAAAAAGGGGATCAGAAGTTTAATTATGGTGTTATAATTATGTGCGTCCCCTATAACTATATTTAATAAAGACTTACTGTGTGCTGTGTTCAAGCATTACTCACAAAGGTTTAATTCTGGTCTACTGTAAATGTTTTGGGCAAATTTGAGTAAACCAATACCTGAATAGTAACACTAAAAGTGGGGTGTGAATGTTGTACCTTAAGGAGCACAGACCCTGTTTACTTTACTTTGTACTGAAACTTTTGTCTTCATGTAGTAGTGTCTGTAGCTTGAAACTATCTTAATATTATTTGTTGTACTACAGGAATTTTGCTTGTCTGAAGAGAATTTTGTTTCTGGAACTGCTACAGAGTATTATAGATGTGATGATACTTTCTCAATTACTTTCGAGTCTTGCTGCTACTGTAGTTTAACCTAAAACAGGTTTAAAGCAAAAGAACACCTCTCCTCCTCTGTAAGATATAATTTTTTTACTGTTACTCAGTTTGACCAGACCAGAGAAGCAGTAACATGGTGAGCTGGCACCTGAACAGCTCAGGGCAACTGATGGATTGATGCTTCATTAGTATTTTGTTCAACTGGTCAGATATGAAGGACAGTAGCAAAGTGTGTGAAGTCTCTACTTTTCTACACAGTTCTGGTGAAGCACCACCTAAGTCAGTCAAGAGCTCTACATACTTAAACTTCCTTAACATTGGAGTATTTTATGGAGATGTTGAAATGGAAATGTATAGCTTGACTTAATGGCTCTATAGATTTGCAAATGTCACCCATGATCACCAAGGGGATTGGACTAGATGATCTTTCGAGGTCCCTTCCAATCCCTAACATTCTGTGACTCTGTGTGAACTGATCCACTGCAATGGATAAAAATGGAGGTTTTTTTGGCACTGGATTGCCTTTGGAATTAGTATTCTTGAAACTAATTTAAAGTAAACACTTAATATATTGTTAATTTTTGTTTTATATGAAGGTGACACCTCCAGCCCTCCCCTGCCCACTGTGCCACTTTCTGTGCAGCATTTTCCTATGCAAAGTACCACCAAACTTCCAACTAAAACACTGAAGTGCTGATCTGATTGAATTTGATTCCTGATGTTCGAAATCTGGGATTAGTTGCCTACTTCTTGAGTGTGTTGTAAACATTTCCAAACAAATATAAACAATTGTTAATATCTTCTATCTTCTCACAGAGTTCTGAAAATAGGTGCTTTGAAGTTTTGTTTCTATGTTTAATTTTTCTGATAAAAAATAATGTTATTTCTATTTAGGCATGTCAAAATTCCTTTGGTTAGTTTTGTGTGAGAAAGTGTACATACAGAAAAGCTGAGTGTCAAAGGTCTTAAGCCTGTAAAAAAATATTGATTATTTGTGTGTGTGTGTGTGTCCCTTGAGTGTCACAAGAGAAAGATCCAAGACACTGGAGAAGACAGTCCTCTTGGTGTTCCGTTCTGTGGCTCATGCTGTGGAGCTGCTCTCACTCACTTAAAATGTAAAAGCAATTTTTTTCCTCTTAGAAAGAGTAAAATTACTTTAAATTGCCTCATTCCATTATCTCTAATTTTAAAAAATTGCCTGACCATCTGTTTGTCTTTCACATAGCATCACCTTCACTTTGGAAGATTCATCCTGATTCCACTTTTCAGGGGTGCATCTTTCAGTGTAGCACAGAATGTCTTTTATTCCTCTGTACGTCCTGCTGTTAGGGTCTCATACAGAAGAATTTATAATGTGTCTAGATTAGTGATTTAGTTCAGATCAGAAATCTGCTTCTGAAGCCAATCTGCTTGTCCTTGATAAATGTGCTTTGATTCACATAATGGAGTAGTCTTGGGGTGCTTTATTGGACGTCTTTCAGATCACACTGGAGAAGACAATGTGTTCCAAGAGCACGTTTGATCACCAGCTGTGTTCAGCTCCTAATGAGACCTGATTTGTTCTTGCCTGAGGTAATCCCCCACAAAATGTGCATGGTGAGGATGTCAGGTTGTCAGCACCAACCACTTCATGCCACAGCTCTGTTTCTAGTGGAGCCTGGTCCTTGCTGATGTGTACATGGCCTCTGTCTTTTTAGTATGATTCCTTTTAGCAGAGGAGGTGTCTGTCTCTTTGACCTTGGAAGTTCTTGTGGAAATGTCTCTTAACAACTCTGTTTCTGTGAGAGCACATATCTAATTGCACTTTCTCTATTTTAGAAGTGAAGGAGGAAGGAAATAACTTCTTTGCCAGAGCCCAGTCTGAGGTTTTGCTGAATACATGGCAGAGTGCTCAGTGCCGGGGTTCTGCTTTGGCTAAACTAGAGAAGTTGGAATCAACTGTGTTTGTGTTCAAATATCCCTCAGAGTATTCCCCGAGTGCTCCATGGAGCTTAACAGGCTCATCCCTTCTACAAAAGTTGGGGAGTGGAGAGAAACACAAAGGGAGGTTTGCCAGCTAGCAAGAAGGATGTGACAAAACAGAGCGTTCTCTACTTATGCTATATAAATAACCATTTCTGCAGTCTTCTGGGATGCATTTTCATTTCCATTTTCTTTCTTGCCTTCCCAAAAACCACCTCCCTAGAAGAATTGATAGAGGTCGACCCTCTGATGTCATGCAGTATCTTTTTTGAGAAAGCTTGGCTCTAGTGAGACTAAAAGAAAGACAAATTTCAGTAGTGATGAACTAATGCAGTCCTGATGGCATACTCCTAGACTGGCTGGGATTTAATGGTATGGCAGTGTAGCAAATTTCTGGATTTCTATGAGATAAGCAAAATACCTGCCCTCTACATGATGCTATTAATAGGCTGAACTTGATTAAATCAGAACAGAAGCAGTTTATAGACTAAGGCAGGTATACTGTGGAAACACTGAATTCAATGTTAGTGACACAGCAAAGATTTTTAGGTATAAGTCACAGCTACAGGAAACTAAAAAAAAAAAAAAAAGAAAGTTGCACACATTAGCAGATTGGATTATTGATGCTTCCTCAAGGTTGTGTTGTGTTTTGGTTTGTTTTTTTCCCATGTCTTTTTCCTGCTCTGTAAAAGCTCAGAGTTCTCTATAGTTTGCAATGAACTCTGAAACAGAAAGTGCATAAATGTCAAATAGGAATGAATAGTTTGGCATCAAATATTCTCAGTAAGATGAGAATATTAAGTCCCTGTAGGACAGTTCAGAGCGGTTTGGAGGTGATCCTGGTTTTCTAATTTTGGCCATGATTTGGTACTTACAATTCTGTACTATTGTTGAAGCTAGCATTCATTGATATACCTGAGGTTCATGTGTCTCTAGCACCTAAGAAAACGAGGTGATCTTCCTTGAGATTTGGGGCAATTATTTTGTGGAATTTAGGTAATCTGTGGTAAAAGCATCCTTCAGTTAGTTCAGTCCAAGCAAATGGCTTAAGCTGAATTTACCAAATACTTGAGGTGCTTTTCAGTTATGAAACATGCTAGTCATGTTTGTTTCTCACTGGAACTTGGAGGCAGGAAATAAACTTCAAAGAGATGTTAGTGTAGCAGTGTGTTATTAACTCCTCTTTGCAGTTGGATGAAGCCTTAAAGAACTTGGGATAAAACTGAGCAGTCTTAATGAAACAGCATTTTAAAAAGAATGTATTATGTACCGAGTTAATAGCTGCTTCAAAAATTTGCTTCATTAACTGGGAAGTATTAAAAGCTCAAAACCACTGTGAAGGATGTGTTAATCAAAAATATTAATGAAATGTGTTGACCTCCAGATATACGTTCCCATGCACAAATACAAGAGCTCTGTAATTGAGACCCATTAAGTATTGTGGCTATATTGGCTGAGCTAGCAGCCTCAGGTGCTGGTGTGTATTCAGTATTGCCAATTTTTTGCTCTGCTGACTATATAAAGCAGGGGGATAGCAGGGGGGAAGAAAGCCTTAACAGCAATCCAGTCTTTACTAATAGGAAGGTGCTTAATATGCAAATGAAAAGCACTCCTAACTCCTCTTCCAATATAGATAGTAAGTGTATTCAGTCTGTCCTCGCTTTCCTCCTGTTAAAAGAAATTTATTATTTGAGACTGAGCTGTGCAGATTTCTGAGCTGCTCAGTGGTTGTGCTACAATACAAAGATCATAGATCTCATTCCCATGTAAGGACACTTCTTTCTTTCTGTAGTAGAAACTCATTAATTTTAATACACACCAGCGAAGCAGCTGAGTGGGCTTTGAGGTCTCCTTCATAGCAGCATGTTGTGTTGCTTCTGCACCACTGAGTTCATTATTCTTTTATTAAGAAGGCAAGGAGGAATACAAGGTGTACAGTCCTAATGCTACCATGCTCAGACATCACAGGGCATCAGTGCTCTCCAGAAACATAGAAAACTTGCCTGAAAAGTGAAATGAAGCTTTTTTTGTTTGTTTGTTTATTCCATGAATGAGGAAACATGTGGCACATATTTCTATATGATTTGCTACTTCTCTTTTCCTCCTTACTCTAAAGTTACAGAGGTCAAGGCTAGAAAAACTGGCTGTATAAGAAATAAGTACTAGTGATGCTATATAGGGCAAATAAAGTACTTGTCTGCATTTCCTCTGCTAACAACTGTATGTAAGATGTTTCCTCGAGCCTCCAATGTTAACTGTGCTGATGTATTTTTACAGACATACACATTTGCTTTCTGTGTTGCTTCTTTAGGATTGAGACTTGTGTCAAGCCTTGAGAGCCCAGTTCCATTTCTGCCAGTTCCTAAATGGGTCTGAGAGTCTCAGCTCAGTTCTGCCAGGATGCGTGAGGGAGGCATTCATCTAGTATTTGGGTCAGTGAAGCTTTTTAGGGGAGGCACGCAGCAGTAGTCAAGACCTTAGTGTATTGATTCAGGTCCAGTTCAGATTTGAATTCAAAATGGAGGTTTGTTTCAGCTGCCACATTCTCCAGCCTCTTTGTCCCACCTCTTTTCTATCAATACATGTATAAAAAGCAAATAAGGAATCTGTAAATTTCAGCACATTGTCATTCAAAGTTAGTGCTCAGGCAGAATAGGTGATCATTGCTGCATATCCAATGTTAGCCATATTTTTACTTTGTTCATTAAAGAAGAGTCTATTTAATTTCAATTTCGGTTCTGCAGAATTTCCCAGGGCTCAGCTGTGGGGATTAAATCCAAGCAGTTGTTCTTAAAGTTTCTAAGACCAAGTCTCCTTTTCTCTTTTTACATTTGTATCTCCTTGCTGTCCCTGTGTAAATAAGCCCTTTTTTTTTTTCTGGTTTGCCCCAAGACTTTTTACTTCTAATTTACAGGTCTGAAAGTCTCATTTGAGTGCAATAATTCTCATACTCTGAAAAAGAGGCACTGTAAGCTCCAGCAGAGGCTTATCCAATCTACCTCTCCTGGGCAATTCGTTAAGGAAAAAGAATGAAGGCAGGCATATTACAATGTCTCCCAGTAACCCCATGCTTTGTCTCCCTGTAGGTGACTGGTTAGTGTCCAGTCAAGGAATGCACACATCAGTTGCTGTGCTGGATGGCAGAAGGTATCTGCTATGTTTGCTTGTTTGCAGTTCATATAGAACAGAAATGTTCTGTGCAGTGTCTGTTCTGCACTGGGACCTGGGGTGCGGCTGCCGAGCAGAGAAGCAGGCAACCTTGCATTCTTGTCCTTGTTACCTGCATAACTGGTTGGGTAAATCCTTTGGTGGGAAGACAATGCAACTGAGTGTGTTTTGCTAAGTAGATTTCAGTCTGGCATGGGTGGACACTAGAGGGCTCTTGTGAAGAACAGAGAGTAGACAAAAAGCCAAGCATTGGAAAGGCTGAAAGAGATAAGGCTTTCCTGAGGACCCAGAGTGATGTGCTACAATCTAAAGATGAAGCAGAATGTATTGTGTGCATTGTTCTACCCCATGTCTGCATTACTGTCAGTGCTTTCATGGTTCCCTGAGAGTTTTATCAGCCATCAGTAATCGAAATTTTAGCCAGATTGATGTTTCTGAATCTTTACACAGTACTCTGGTTGCCAGTCAAATGGGAAGGAGGGGAAGGTTGTGACCTCTTGGAAGCAGTGTGGCCTTGCATCAGTGTAAGGTGGTTGGAAAGATTCTCCTACCTTTTATCATTGACCTGTCAAGCAGAAAATCATATTTGCCTCAGAGTAGGTAAACAACATGTTTATATTTAACTTAATCATTGGAAGAGTTGGTAACATTCATTTACTGTAGGAGGAATGGTGTTTTGCATGACCAGATATCTGCATTCCTTAAGTTGGAAGGACATAGTCAGGACCCTGCTGGCTGGCATGCTGAAAGTAACTGGCTTGCTATCAAGAAATTTGTGGTAGATGCTTGAGGAGAGTTGAAATCGGAATAGTAGGTCAGAGTGTGAGAAGACACGTAAATCAAAATCCTTCCTCTATCTGAGTGCTCAGGCAAAGGGAGCTGGATGCCTGGCCATGAGGCTGGATAAATATTCTGGGAGTGTGGTAGCTGGAGAGAGGCTTGCTGCTTGGACAAAGTCAAATCCTTACTGTGAAATATATCTTCATGAAAAGTACTGAGGCTTCTTACTCAAAGAAAAATCTCAGGCCCAGAGATAACTGAGATTTAGGAAATGTCAGGTTTTATGAAAAGAGACAGATGATAGCAGCACAGAATGCAATAAAAGACAGAAAATTCCTGGGTTAAATAGCAGGAGACCTGCCCTTGAGAATTGAATCAGAGTTCAACATTTCCATGTCATCCTCCACTTCAGCAGTGACTTTTGAAATAAGGGTTTATGGTTCTGGGAATAGAAAAGAAAACAATTATTTTGCTCGGTGTACATGTGTTGATCTTTCATAAGCTATGCAATAAATCAGCTAAGAAATATTTTCTGTGTGGCATCAGAGAGAAACAATTCTGCTTCATTCTTTCGGAACCAGAAATATTGTATTTTTTCCTCAGCTGTTTAAATCCTTCTACCAAGTCCTACCCTCTACAAATAATACCTTCCTAATTCTTGTCATCAAAACCTGCTCTGTGACTACTGCAGCCTCCAAGACAGAATTCGAGTTATACCTTTGAATATAATGGGAAATGCAAGCCATGCACATGTTAGTTTTTCAAGATAAAAGCTTGACAACTGATGTCTGTATCAAAGAAGATTGACTTGGGCACCTAAGAAACTAATGTCTTTGTTGTGTGATAGAAAAGTGCTGTCTCTGTGGCAGTCTACCAGCCTTTGTCTGTCTGTAGGCCTGTTTAGTGGTATTGGCAAAGGACAAGATAATCACTGCACAGGGGCCATTTTCTCTACATCTGCTGGTTTGTATTGATCACAAAACCAGGGATTTGGGTTTTAACACAACCCTTCAGAATTGCTTCTGCAGAGTATCTGTGCAGTCATGGGGGAAGCAAGCATGTGGCTGAGCGCTTTCAGGACATGTACTGTTATGAGGTAGGAAGGGGAGACAGTGAATCAACACAAGGTGACAGCATGCTCGCAGCTGCTGTGGATGTGCCTCACCTCTATGTTGGTACCATTTGGAAACAGGATTGTGCATTTGTGTGATGGTAATTCTCAATTTTGGGAGAGGTTCCACAAGCCAAGCTACTCCAATGGTGTTATTTTAATGTTTACTGACAAGTTTGTTTCCTACAAACTTGTAGGAATAATTTCCTGGATAAGCAAAATATAAATGGCTGTAATGCACTTGAGCATTGAATGCTTTTCTGCCAACAGAGACTACTGAATTAATGCTTGTTACATCTGCAAAACCCTCAATCACCTGGAGGCTTAATTTGACATTTCAAGGACAGGGGTACTTCACACTATTGGACACTTAAAGAAGAGGTGCTGCAAGGAGGAGCAGGGACTGTACCAGCCTTCGAGTTTCTGTGTGGGATGGGAGTGCAATACACTTCAACTATTTTCTGGAATGACAGACTCTTGTTGCTGCTGTGACAGGCTCTGGCTCTACAAATCTTAGCTATTGTATAACTTGGCCCTAGTTAGCTTGTAGAGCAGAACCAACTCTTTTGCCTGCAATTCCTGACACCTATAAACAGTGGGAATTGTCCAGCCCTGCTTCACTGGACTACTTTGAAAAATATGAGGACAATAGTGTTTATCCTTGTATTTGCATAAGCACCTTCCCTGTGACTGTGCGTACCATGAGTTTCTACTCCAGCACTTGCAAAAGAGGAGATTCTGGGTTATTCTGGTTCTGTGAGTTGTGATAGTCAGTAAGGGCATTTGTGCTAGAAAAAAGGGAATATTTCCTTGTGCAGCCTACCCAGTGCAGCTCAATGTTATGGCAAGAGAGCAGGCTTCAGAAGCAAGTTGGTTTTCCTTTCCATTACTGATAGATCCTACAAATAATAGATGTCTGATGGGTTGGTAAAAAGCAAACTCAGACCATTCAGTAGCACCAGTAGGTGATATCTGGAATTCTTGTTTACGGAGAAGCAAAGCCCTTATGCAGCATATGTGCAATAAAACAGGAAGAGAAAATACCTTAATGGAGGTTGAAGGGGAGGGGGGCAACGGGGAGATACCTACTACTACTTAGTGTCCAATGCAAACTAAAATCCTTGAATAATGGAAACAAATTGCTTAATATCCATACAGGATTTTGAAAATCTAAAGTACGGTAAGTGCTATTATTTTTACTACAGAAGCTAAAATTGCTCTTCTAAAGAGATATATTGGAGTTTTATCTTTAAAATATTGTATTAGAAAGGCCTACATGATTTTTTTCTGAAAAGGAATGAATGATATGGTACTTTTATCAACATAAGAATAAAGCATTCACAATTAGACCCTCTACTTTGTGTAGGCTTGGAGGAAAGGAATTTATGAGTCAGCGTATGGTGCCATTAAACATATTTAAAGGTAGTTTAATAATAGTCTTTTCACATTCTTTTAGTGCATATGACTCTCGTTTTAAAAATTAAAAAAAAAAAAAAAAAAATTGCTCCTGGAGATTGAGTGCACTGTATTCATGCTATTCTGCACCTCTGATTGTAAGTACTACTATCAGGAGGCTGAACAAAACATGACCATGAAAATGGGCGTCATAACTGTGGGCTGATACTGCTAGTATACATTTTCCAGAAATACTAATTTGGTGTGTGACAGTGGTAAGCACACAGATTGTCAGGATTTGGCTGTACTGCTCTCCTTCAGAGCCCTGTGTGCTAATAATCAAATCTTCGGTGCCTTTTCTAATGGACAATTTCCAAGACAGCCACATGTTGTTGTGTCTGCTGTTATTCCTTCAGAGTGAACAGAAATATCGTGACACTGTGTCTTGTCACAGTCAATTTTAAGGCTTTAAACATAGAATTGTTTAGGTTGGAGAAGACCTTTAAGATGACAAAGTCTGACCATTATGTAGCACTCCCAAGTCCATGCACCCCATCTACAGTCTTTTAAACTCCTTCAGGGATGGTGACTCCACCACTTTCCTGGGCAGCCTGTTCCAATACCTGACAACTATTTACGTGAAGAAATTTTTCCTAGTATCTGATCTAAACCTCCCCTGGCACAACTTGAGGCCATCTTATCACTTCTTACTTGAGAGAAGAGACCAACCCCCTCCATGCTACAAACTCCTTTCAGGTAGTTTTAGACAGTGATAAGGTCTCTGCTCAGTCTCCTCTTCTCCGGGCTGAACAACTTCTGGTCCCTCGGCTGCTCCTGATCAGACTTGTGCTCCAGACCCTTCACCAGCTTTGCTGCCCTTCTCTGAACTCTCCCCAGCACCTCAATGTCTTTCTTGTAGTGAGGGACCCAAAACTGAACCCAGGATTCGATGTGCAGCCTCACTAGTGCTGAGTACATGGGGACAATAATTTCTGTAGTCCTGCTGGCCATGCCATTCCTGACAGAAGCCAGGATGCCATTTGCCTTCTTGGCCACCTGGGCACACTTCTGGCTTGCTTTCAGCTGTCTGTTGACCAACACCCCCAGGTCTTTTTTCTTTCCAGCCACTCTTCCTCGAGCCTGTAGAGTTGCCTGGGGTTGTTGTTATCCAAGTGGATGATGTGGCACTTAGTCTTGTTGAACCTCATACAATTGGCCTCAGCTCATTGATCCAACCTGTCCAAGCTCCAAAAAACCACTTTGCTCTAATTAGCAGCAAGTTTAACATGGATATGCTGAAACTGTTGTACCCTTGGTTACAAAATATTGCATTGCTGGAATGACAAAACCTACTGGTCACTTACTATGGAATCAGTAACATTGTCTTTACATCTTTATATTTTCTGGGCTAGGAAGGACCACCATGGCTAGGTATGAGAATAAACATGATACTAAGACTGATGTGGCTTCATGTGACCAGGCCTGGATTTTGCTGTGGGTGGAGAGCAATTCTTAGAAACAGAAAATCAAAAGGTAGGAACTGGCAGTTGAACTTCCTGCATTCTTTGAAAAGCCTTCTCTCAGAAATTTCTTTAAATGAAACTACCTTTCCAGTTTTATTTTAAGTAAAGTGAATGATTTTGTTTTAAGTTATTCTGGGACCTTTATAAATATACAGCATAAATTAAATTATGTTGTATGTCTACTTAATATTCATTTGATTTGTTGAGCAGCATTTAGAATTGCTTTCTTACAGTACGTAAGCATAATATACTTACAGGAGATTAGACAGATTCTGGGCTGAAACAAATTGTCAATCTGGAGTGGTAGAATGATAGCCAAAGAAGGTAACATTTTCAAATAATAGACCTCACTAAAGGAATTTTATGTTGTTTCCTTTGAAAATTAAGTGCTGGCTGTTTTCTTTGCTGACTCTGATGCATATTGTACTTTATCACGTGTTCTTGCTCGTATTGTTCATTTTACCGAAGATGGATAGAAAGAAAATCCTATTGTACTTGAAAAAAACTGCTTTTTCTTGATTAATTTATGTAGTGATATACATGACAGTATCAGAAACTGCCCAGAGCCTCCCAAACTACCTCCTAATAACAAGTATAAAAAATAGTATAACTTTTATTGACCACATTTCCTTCTGCGATATTAAGATGATGTATACACATTTACTGTGCATATATAAATGTCTGCAAACCTAATATGAAGTTATCAACTTGGCTGTGTTTGCAGATCATTTAACAAAAGGAAGAAACTAGTTTTAATAAATTTTTGCTTCATATATATGGTGAAACTGTGCAGATTGTAACTGATTTGTAACTGTAATTTGCTCACCTGTGTTCCTTTCATGGTTTCAGTTTGCTATGGCTTTATTCTTTACAACTCGTTACAAGTTGTTTCATAGCATTACTGTGTGCTATTGTGTACTTGCCAAGTTTTACCCCGAAGGTATTTGCATTTCACTTCTGAGTGAAATTCTTCCCATATAGTAGGTGATTTGTAAGGCGCTTTGTGATGTTTGGTGATAAAAGGTGTTATGTAAATTATCTTTGCCATATGGCCTCTTCATGTTTCTGGTTCAAATCCACTGGGAGAAATCTCCCTGAAACATCAACAGAAGTGGATCTGGTCCACACGCAGCCCATGGCAGAGTATTCTTTTGGTTTAATTAGTCTTTCTATTGAAGTTCAGATGTATTAGGCATAAGAAGAAGAAACAAAGCTTCTCAAAAATGAAGATCACTCTACAATGTGTTTGGGACGTACCAAAAGCTGTTTTTAATAGAGAAAAGCATAACAGATTTAAAATTGTCTCGATTGGAGTGAAAATGACTTATAAGGACACTTTTACAAATCATCTGGAGTTTTAGGTCAGTAGTTTGCTGCAGAAATGCTCCAGACCCTGCATATTCAAGCACATGTTAAATTTTATAATATTGCTTTTTTGCTTCTTGCTGACCACTGGTGCACTGATACGAAAGTAAATGATGACTGTTGGTGTAGCTGCATTCTGTGCTGCTTTCAGATGAGGGAAACAAGTACTCCTACCCATGGGATATGCTGATTGCCATGCCTGCAATGCAGGCAGTTTCCTTCTGCTGCTTACAGAAATCACGCCAAATTCTTTCCATTGCAGCCTTTTGCAATCTGAAAACATTTTCAAAATAAAAATGATAATGCCAGTGAGAATGAACTCTTGACAGCAGTATAATGAAATATGTAGGAGGGAGCACTCAATCTCCAGACTCTGAAAGAAAATTTAATTCTACCTCCAGTCCTGCAAGATGTGGTATTGGACCAAGGATTTTCAGTACAATGATTAGCAACAGTGTACAGTCTAATTCATGCATGGTGAGAATATTCCCTTCTGGTGCATGCAACATTAATACTCCAGGGTTTTCTCCACCTGTTGTCACATATGCGTAAAGTGTAACCTCTTTGAGGCAGGGAGTCACTTTGGTGTTACCTGCATAACTGTGCCTAGCACAGTCACACACTGTTAGAGGAATAGAATCACTACTGTAGTACAAATAACAGGCTTTTTTGTTTTGTTTTGGTTGGTTTGTTTGTTTGTTTTTATCTTGGAGAAGTCACAGGAGTGAAAGAATAATAATATCACTCCTAGGTATATACTCTACTTTCTAAAAATTGATGTATTTTTTAATAAATAAGTGCTGGTATAAAAGTTACCTCATTACTTTAATGAAGGTCCAGATTTTCACATAATATAACTTGTGGAAACCTAGTGACAAATGTACCAAACAGCAGAAGAAGAGACTTCCTGTACTAGTGGGAAGATAAAAACTAAACAATTATGGTACTTGTGTTGAAGGTAGGAAAGGAAACTGGGCTCTCTGATGTCTTTTGGCTCTGGAACATGTGCCATCAGTGTGGTTTCTAAAACACAATCCCTCAAAACTGGGCAGAGGTGTCTCCTCCTTTCTTCCCGAGCACTAAGAAGCTGGACTGCGTTTCTTCAGCCATGTTAGGAGGAACATTCCTATCTCTCATCCTGCTGTGGTAAAGAAGGCAACTCACGTGATTATATCAGTGTGAGATTATAGTGTTTCTGGTGAAATTTTCATAATTCAGACATATTAATGACTGGAAGGAACAAGGAAGGGGATGATGGACTTTCTGTTGCTTCAAGTAAAAACTGTATGGTTGTTGTATTTTTTTGTTCTTGGTGTACTGAGTATCCTCAACAATTAATTCCAAGCTGCATTTTTTTTTTGCTTATTAATAGATCATAAAGAAGAAATAGATTAAATTAATGTTTATTTACCTACCCTTTATTGTCCTGCTAACAACCTGCACTTTCTGAACTGGGTGGCGGGCATTTCCCATCAGTGTGTGCTGGAAAAGCAGGGGACAGCGATGCCATCTCATTTGCTGCTGTGCTGAAGTATGTGTGTGCTGGGCTGATCTGACGGCGAGAATTACATTATTTTTTGGGAGAGGCTAAGATGTGGCTTTTCACTTTTTTGGGTGATGAACATCTCTTCCAAACACATTTCATAAAATATTCCCTACTGGAAGAGCTTTGGTAAATTGCTTTTGCAAAGAGACACGACTCAAAGGATTTAGAAATGTAGTTGGAAATGGAGTTTTCTCCAGGAAAAAACATTCAAGTGATCTTTTTTTTTTTTTTTCTTGAAAGATTTTTTTCCATCCTGAATTAAGATAAAAAAACAAGAGTTCACAGACTTCCTTGGGGTAAAAACTGTGTTTTAGGAGAAGCAGGTTGAAAATTTCAGTTCACCTTTAGCTGCTACCAGGCAATGCCGCTGCCTCTTGGGAATGGCTGTATTTTTCAAAATCCTTTCAGTTCTTTCATGCAAGCACTTTTTAGCTGATGGTATAGTTCTTTCATTGTAATTTTGACCGGCTCAAATAGTTAGCCAGGCATGGATGTGATTACGGACATGAGTGGAAGATTGCAATGACTCATTTCACTAAGGAGAATTCAATTTCAACTTGCTCGGACCGTGAGGGATCACACGAATTTCAGAAAATTGCTGAAAAGAAGTCACTTCTGCAAGTGGGGAAAAATAGCGCTTTTCGTCAAGGAAAACCAGCAAACTATTGTTATTTTTAGAGTGGTGTGAGTTTCACTCCATTGAATCCTGGAAAATGCCCTTTGTCCTGAGTTTCCTCTTCACAGGGTGTCTCTGCAGCGGGTGTCTGTGGTGAGGGGCTGCCCTGCGCCGGGCACAGCTGGTTCCCGCCGGTTCCCGCCAGTTCCTGCCAGCTCCACCGGCCCCACAGCACAGCCCTGCACCAAGCTGGTGGTACCTCTGTGAAAGCCTGTTAAGGAAGGGCAAAATGCCATGAAGGTGGTAGGAGTAAGGGAAAAAGTGTGAGGGAAAGCCTTGTCACCTGCCAGGTGGGAGCAGGAGGGTCAGCATGAGGTGCTCTGGGCGCTGGAGCGGGTTCCATGATGTGAATTCCATGAGCGCTCCCTAACACAAGCCAGCAGGTTCCCTCACATCTTGAGTGAAGTGATCGCGAGTGTCTTTCTAGAATTTGCTGATGACAAACCATGGCAAAAATATATTTCTGGTAGGGGAGAGCACATATCTTTCTGAGAGAAATAATAATATCTACTTTTGCCTTAATCTTTTTATTTGTGTTGTGAAACAAGAAAGAAGAGTGGTTGCTTAGGAGACAGAAAATATACAAATATTAATATTTGATTCTCCGGCTAGATTGTTCACACTTTGTAGTACTTAAAGCACTTGAGTGCAGTCTGAAGAGCTGGTAACCCTGACCATCCCCATGAGACACTGCAACAAAATGGGAGTTTCTCCAGAGGGTGCATTACGGTGCCTGCCAGGCTGCAGTGAGCGGGAACCTGGGCACGCACCACAGCGCCCATGAGACAGCAAAGCAGTACCCTGAGCTCAAAGCAAGGTGCTTCCTTACTTAGAGCCTCTGGTCACGGGGCTGAGTACATGTAGCTCTTTATGTCTCCTCTTATTCTGTTTTCTTTTCCAAAGGCAGTGATATTTAATCCGTTACAGTTTGTTTCTTTTTATAATGAAAACAAATATTTGCAATATACTTGGTGCAGTACAACATGTTGTGTCTGGTGCAGCTTTACAGGATGTGAAAGCAAATGGATTTTTGCAATTTGCACAACTGGAATTTATTTTTCTGTTATTTGTCTGCACAACTGGTACTGTCTTGCACACACACACACAGAGGCATAATGATTTATGCTGTAATTAAGACTGCTGAGAAATGTAGGATTTGGGTTTTTTTGGGTGACATGTACATTTTTGCTTTCCTTTGAGCATCTTAGAACTTTTTCTGTGAGGTCAGGTAACTTACACTGGCTGCATCCTGGGCATCACAGTGATGACTGAGACTGCTAAACAGCATATCTTTCTGGAGAATATACTCAGACACTTAATGGCTATATGGAAGCCATTTAGTAATTATATAGAAATAATCTTTTCTATAGAATTACACTTCTTACAGGATCACTGAAATAGCTGCCTACTTCAGGTTCATTTCCCTCTTCCTCAATTATGGGTTAAGGGAAACTGTGAAGCTATAGTCATCTCTCCTGGACAGCAGCCCAGAGATGTGAAACAGCAGGCCTGAGAGCTGTGTCCGAAGCATTTGCCACCTCCCTTGGTTGGCTCCAAAATGTGTTTGGGCTTTGAGGCAAAAAACTTTGGAGCATCAGAGCAGGCAAAATGAGGTGTTACACAAAGAGTTCTTGAAGCTCTAGACCTTGCTAGGTGGCAATTTCTTCTATTCTGCAGCTCCTTAAGCAGGATAATGTTTTATAATCAAAAGTACCACAAAAATAAGATACTTTTTTCACCTTGCCAAGCTTCCTACTTATTTATTTATTCATTTCCTGTACACAGTTAGAATATTAAAATTAACGTTGCTATTCACCCGAGTATATCCTGTTTAACACACACAGGCACACAGGGATTGCAGAATCAGGTCCCCATCTGAATTATTTAGAATAGAATTTTTTCTGAATTAGAGACTAAATCAATTACAGTCACTGGAGATAAACCAGAATCCTTTCTGTGTTTCAATGTAAAAAGAGTGAGATTTTTTTTTTTTAATTAGACTTTATAGCACCTATTTGTACCCTTGGCAATTTAACTGAACTTAACCAAAATGAGATCTCATCAGGTTTTAATTGTGTGGCTAGAGCATTATTAAAATAAGCCATCAAACAGC
The DNA here is from genome assembly GCF_963082525.1 of Nesoenas mayeri. Taxonomy (NCBI): domain Eukaryota; kingdom Metazoa; phylum Chordata; class Aves; order Columbiformes; family Columbidae; genus Nesoenas; species Nesoenas mayeri. Next base: position 13,734,966 of record NC_137554.1, on the reverse strand, counting down.
CCTGAAAACACAATCCTATGTACACCAGTACCTGGCATTAATAAACACATATAATCCCTAAATACCTGAGTACAAATTAATCTAGGTTGGGTGGATAAATGGAGAAAAGCTTGTCCTGTGGTAATACACAGTATATAAGAAATTGTTCTCCAAACATTCTGGTTTTAGTCTGCAGCTGGCAGTCCATCTTCATCTGCAACCTACCCTTTCTTACCAGGTTTTTGATCAGTTGGGGACATTGTGCAATTCTGCGTCACGTAGCCTGGGGCATTTTCACATGCAGAGCAGTCTGAATGCGACTTGTAAATTCACAATTTAGGGAAATTGTTATGTAACTGCAATAAGATGTCTAATCTCCCTTTGCTTAAAGCTGTCACACATGGCTGGATTCTTGGTGAGTGCAAAGCAGTTAAGTTGAAGGCAGTGGAAATTATGCTGCTCTGTACCAGCTGAGAATCCAGGTCACAATGTATACGGAAATCATAAAGCCTCTACTCTGGTTTCTTATATTGTCTGGTATTCTAATGTTTTGTTTTTACATATGTCTCTACAGCTACTTCTGCTTTCTATTGTCTGGGTAAGAACAGGATTGAGCTTTTTTATCAGCTTCTGTATATCTACATGTTAAAAAGAAACTCTTGCTCTCCACAACAAGAAATGAAGGAATGGTGTAAGAATCCTTTTGATTTTTGGATGGATGGTGAAGGCAGATGCACCTGAAAAAGTGAGATGGACAGGGCTCTGACTGCTGCTGAGAGTGGCCTGGTTTATCAAGAAGCCTGTGGTAATTCCTGGAGTGTGGGGAGGTGAGTGTACTCCCATGTCACATCTTGGTCTTGTCATTATTGTTGCGACAGTGAACCCTTGCAAACATTGTGTCAGAGGCTCTGGTGTATTCAGACACTGCAGTGCTGGTGTTTTCACAGTCAAACTGTCAATGTAGTCAGAGGGCTGAATGATTTTTCCCATCTCTACTACAGCTCTAGTGTAGGCAAGAGCAGAATGTGCTGCCTGCAGCCATTAAAGTCTCTAGCACCAAGAGTTCATGGCAAGAGAAAGCTGAAGTGCCACTGGGCAACCTGGCTGCCTGAGGGAGTTCATGAATATACAGAAGTATTTTGAACTGAAATGGGATGGAGTAATTGAGGTTGCAATGCAGATGTGTCAAAAACAATCTAGACATGGCTGAATGTGCTGAAGAAGTTGAAATTAGCATTTATCTGTGCTGGTAGTACCTTATTTTGTACTTCTTAGAGGAAATCATTAAGTGAGAGCAGAATTGCAGCAGTTAAATGGATGACAAGTGTTAATATCTTTTTAGGACTTTGGTTCTGCTTTTGTCCTTCCCACCTGTTAGATCTAAAGTACCTTTTCAGCCTTACTAAACCGTAGTCCACAGCAGATCTGTACTGTCATCTTTGTTGATCCTTCTAGAAACAAAAAAAGGAACTTATGTAATCTGTAAATAAGTGAACTTTCATGCTGTAGATGGTGCTATATCCTGAGCTCTTACTAAAACCCCATTAAATAATGGAAATGGTATGCTTATATATGTATTTACCGTCTATTCTCATTAATTGTAGCTATTAAATACCTGTCTAGAATAGAAAGGATATTTGTTGCAACATTATGGAAATTCTTCAGGTGCTTTGTTAATTTTTAGATATATCAACATACAGTCTTTTATCGGATAATAATATTTTTATTTCCCTTATTGTTTCATTAAATCCTTCCTATGTTAATTTATACACATTCTTTTTCACAAATAACTACATAAGAAATGCGGTGTATTTGGAGCTGCATCGTGTAAAGATGCCTTTGTGAAACCAACAGACCCGTGGGCTGTGCTCCCACCAGGGGGCAGGACGAGACAAAAATTAAGGAGCATTAGAACCCAATAGCCCCGCGTTTCATTTAATTCGCCCCCGCCCCCTCCCCAGGCTTCAATTTCTGCAAAAGCACAGTCTCTGCAGCTGTATGACTATCTGAGTAAAAGCTTTTTTTTTAGGGGGGGTGGGGGGGGTGGGGTGGGTAGGGGTGGAGGTGGAGAGGGAGGAGTTATGTAAACAATGCTTGGCTTCTGCTTCAGTGAATATATAGGTACTGCTGCTTCTAAGATACCGTATGTTCTCACAAACAGAAGTCATATGATGTATTTAGAGGAGCACTTTAAAGCTACATAAAGGTATGTAATCTGTATGTTTCGCATCTTGTAAAAAGCAGTGGTGTTTTAAGTCCCATCTGCAGCATTTAACTATTATTTTTCTTAAACATAGTTGAGAGAGAACCCTAGACACTACAATTCAAGAATGTAGCATTATGTTGTGCTTTGTAAAAACCATGTAGCAGGACCCTGAGGCTTATGCCATGACCAATTACAGAAGAACTCTGATGTCTTAAGTGTTTCTTGTGTCTAGGAATAATGCAGAAGGCAGCCTACTTTCTAAGATATTGCAGTGACCCACTTGTGCAATGATGGAAGGGGATCACTGACTGAAGCCTGTTTAGCCCAACTATAAGTCAAAGAGCTGTGAGGAGCAAAAACTCTTGAATAAACTGGGTTTGTTCACAGAAGTGGATGTGCTTGTAAGGAATTCTATTCATAATTAATTATAGACTAATCCCAGATGATTTGAGTTCTCATCTCTGAGCAAGATTGTGAAAGACTTTTTCAGTAATTGCACTACAGAAGTTAATGCCTGTAAAAGGCGATGAATCATCTGAGAATAGAAAAGTATCAACTAGTTCCCAGGCCACTCCAAATCTACAGCTGAGGTGTGCAACCTGCAGCTTTTACCTGTGGGTTGCTCACAATCATGATTTTACATGTATGTAACCAGAGGCAGAAATTGCCAGGCATCAGAAACCATGGTAAGAGTAACTGGGTTTTCATTCATTATATAGGAATGCCCTGGCAGTGAAAAAACAACTTGAAATTGACAGTACACTTGGCTTTGCTGAAGGATCTCCCAGGCTTAAGTAATGTGTTTCAGTAGTTACCAAAAAAATCAAGGCTCCCCAACTAAAAAGAATGAGGTTCTCTTTATGATCTGTAATTAAAGACTCTACTAACTTGAATATCTCTGGAGCTTTTGTTGTTCATTTAAACTTTATTATTGCATTTGTCTTGAGAGATAAGTTATTCAGGTAGGTCAACTATGTCAAACAGGTAGCTAGAATAAATACAGATGTGGAAGGTCTGAATGCTCAGAGGTGTAAACAACTGCATGGAGACCTGGCATATACTGTTTCTTGCCCACCACTTCTGAATTGAAACTGTGAATCTCAGCACAGTCCTCTGGACTGTCAAAGCTTAAACTGCTGCTTTTGGGTGGTGTTAGGTTGTACTGAAGAATGCATTTACAGGAAGTGACCACAGCACAGGAGTCAAGTAGCAACTCTGTCACAACTACATGATTGTGATCATGTGCCAGTTCTCTCCCGAAGCAGCCAAAGTCTTCGAGTATGTTTCTCCTATATGCATGTGATTTCTTTCTCATGTCAAAAATCAGAATTATAGGAAAAAAAAATTAAAAACCCAGAGTCTGGAATGCTTCAGGATCTATATGTGTAGGAAATTACATGTTTGGCTTTTACACAGACATGTCACAGACTCACAGATTCATGCAGGCTGGATGGGAGCTGGGATGCAGTCCAACCCGCTTCTCAGAGCAGGGTCTGTGCTGAGGTTAAAGTAGGTGTCTCAAGGTTTTGAAAAACTGCAGGTGTGAAGACTTCTTGGGCTACCTGGGCAACCTGTTTCACTGATTTAGTGTCCTGTCACTGTCAAAAACTATTTTCCTTATGTTGAGTCAGAACCTCCCATTTTAGTTCATGTCTGTTGTCTCTTATTCTCCTACCAGGTATCTCTGTAAAAAGCTTTATCTCTTCTCAAGAACCCTCTTGTAGGTATTGAAAGGCTCTGTTAAGTTAGCCTATGCCTTCTATATCAGTGCTGTGGAGGTGAAGGTTTGTATTCCTGTATTTTCACTATAATGTAAATAGTGTGACTATAACACTTGGGTAATTATGATACCATCTTTAATCATTGTCTATACATTTATATGGAATCTAAGATACTCTTCAAGGTTATGGTTACTTTCCCTTAAATAGTCACAAATAGATACTATATTTTAATATAAATATACAAAGTATTGATATGTGTAACGTAGTCACATATTACTATAATAATATATAAAATTCTATAAAATCTAATAAAGATCTAAAAATAATTTATGCATCTAGAAATTACTTGTAATTATATATTTTATTTCTAACATCTGTCAAGTGCTTTAAGCAATTTTTGTACAACTATGCTAAAGCTTCTTCAGAAATCTTATGTATTTAAGTGCAGAAAAGCAGTAACTTGTATCAAACAGGTCTGGTCTGGTCCTATAAACAGTGTGAAAATTAAATATTTTACTATTATTACTGGCCTCATTCACGTCAATGTCGTGAGTCACCACCCCCCCCCCCCCTGCAAAGAGAATAAAAACATGTATTAAGATTCTTTTTATTTCCCATAATTTTTGCATATAGTTCCATTTGTTTCATGTTTTAAGCTTTCCCCACTGGTTAGTCGAATTAAAAACTTAAAAATTTCTGCTGCTGCAGCAACTTAAAGGGGCCAAAATGAAGAGGTGGTACGGGAATCTCTGACTACTTTATCTCAAAGGGAATGAGTTAGCAAGGAACAGAGGAAGGTCTATGTAAGGCAAACTGAAAAAGTACTACAGGGAAAAATTTCCTCCAGCATATTAGTATGCACTAACATCAGCGATATAAATAGGCACACAAAGTGGAAGCCAGAAACAATGCTTTTACTATTTTTTTTCCTCAGTAGAACAATTCAGAAAGTGACTTTGTGTTTGGGAGTTTCACAGCTGGCTGAAACACAAAGTCAGAAAGTTTTCAGCTAAAAACATTTGGCAGAAAACTGAATGTTTTTAAAGCATCTGCAGAGATAGTTCTGTTTTGCCAGTGCCTTATGTCTCATCTTCCTCCCTTGGGCTGCCCCAGGCTGAACTGCACGGTGCTCTGCCCATGGTAGCACGGGGTTCACAGTGGTGCCGCTCAGGACGAGATGGAAGACGCTGGTATATCTAATTGATCTGTATTTCCACATCAGGTGATAAGTTAAAACAGGTAGCATATGAACTCACAACTGCTTACACACAAGGCAAACACAGTTCTACTGTTTGATGGTAAAATATATCAATATGGCTAAAGCATGCTTAAATAATAAAAGTAAGTCTAAACTGAATTATAAAGCTAAAATCAGATTCAAGTTATTGAAATAAATCTGTACAGCTACAGTAGATATAACAGAGATCAGAACCTACCTCAGAGTCAGTGGTAAATAAAAGTCAAGAGAATACTAAAATCATGTATGCCGTTGTCACCAGTGGGTGTATTTCCTTAAGGTGTGTGTTTCTGTGACCAAACCTGCATTTTATCCTTCAGAAACCTTTTTTAAAGGTAATATCTTGGTTTTAATTTCATGTCAGAATATTAAGCTATTTAAGCTTATTTTCTAATAATCAGATATTCAGAAAGTTAAAACAAGACATCTATTTTTAATAACAATCTGCAGTCTCTGATGGATTAAATGTCATGATCTTAAATTCTGAAAGTGAATCTGGAAATTATTTATGTTACTGTACTTTATAAGATTTCCTATTAGATAATTGCTACAGACACTAAATGGAGGTCTCTCAGGAACATTCAGTTAATAACTTTAAGTGAATGAAAGAACGGTCTTTTGCTGAAAGCTGCCAGAAGGAAACCAGCATACATTTGATATAAACATTGTAGTAGAGTTGATTTTTTTTATTATTATTTTTTTTCCTGTTTCTCAATCCACATATTCTTGATTCTTAAAAATTGTCTGGACCGTATGTTATAAAATAATTTGTTACACTTTTGTTGTTAATTCAGAATGATTGACAGCAGAAACTAGGGGGTGAATGTCAAAGTACATAACTACAGTGGCAGGAAGATCAGGCAGATTTAATACATATTTTTGTGAGCTGCTGTTCTCAGTGAACAGATTCTGATGAGGTATGTGTTTGGTGTCAGGAGTTAAGGAACAATTATGCTGCTATGCATGTTTTTTGGTCTAATGTGGCTACTTCCAGGAATGGAAGACGTGAAGGGTGCTGTGTCCATCTCTTTGCACAGGGGTGACTGCAAAAACATGAGCTAACCTTACCTATCTTGCCTAGATACAATTGATTAGTGTGTGATGGATGCAATTTACATTTTTTTTCTAAAGCAAGTTACAATATAGAATTTCCAATCAGTTAAGATATTTTGCAGCAAATGACAGCTTTTAGGAAAAGAATGAAATAGTGAACTGAAGAAAAGAGAATCTGAGAGTAACAATGTAAAATTTCTCTTTGAAGAAATTTTGAATTCACTGTCATAATCACAATTGAATCAAAGCCCTTCATATATGTATACTGCTTTTTCATCTGTGAATCTCAGGAGTGCTAGAAACATTAATTAATTAACCTTCTTAATGATTCTGTGAAAGAAGATTGGTAATTATCATGAGATACTCATTTTAGAGTGGTGAGAAAAGGTACAGAGAAGTAATTTACATAATGTTAAATACTTTGGTAGCACGTGAAGCAGTTACAGTGTGCATTCTGACAGGTCGAGTTGGGATCTGAAAACAATCTAAAAAAAAAAATAGCCAACCTCAGGATATCTCTGATAGAGAACAAGAAAAGATTTTCTGATCTTGATACTCTTGTTCTTTTAACTACTGGAGATAAAAATTGTCAAACATTAGTTGAACAGTAATCTGGATTACAGTAGCTGTAGGAATAGATGTAAATACAAATATCTCTTATGAAGAATTAGCTTCTATTTGATATTTTTTCTAAACTCCTTTTGATCAAAAAGTTCCAAGACAGCCTTTGCTTCTCAAGTATTTTTCTTATATTTATAGTACAGACAGATGCCTTAAAAGATGAGTACAGCTAATGGCTTATGTACTAGTAGGCAATGTTTTCTTATGGAAGTCTTTGCTTTAGAGCAGCAGCTTGAGGAAGCCTAAGTTCTTATTTTTAATGCTAATATTGATACTACTATGAACTGTACAAATTCTTCCTGATGTAAGAGCAATATTTTTGATCATAAAAAGAGACTAAAATACAGACAAAATGTAAAAGATTATGTGCAATCTGATATGTTCTTAATGAAAAAAACCCAAACCTCATGGTAGCACTCAAATCTTACATGAGGATAAATTAGATCCTACAGGAGGAACGGGGAAGGGAACAGGAGGGGAAGGAGCTCCAAAAAATTCCCATAATGCATCTGAGAATAATTATTTCAATTTACTGTTATGTTCAGTGACAACTGCTGTTATATTGAAAAGAAAACACCAAAGCAGTGATTATAGTTGTTTCTCCTTAGGTGCTTGTGTTTGAGTTTGGATCTGAAACTTTGACGCTCGTCCTTTGTCCTCATAGCTACTGGCAGTTGGTACATGCCCAGCCAAAGGAGAGAAAAGGCAATCTCTGTTTCTCCCCATATCTGTAGAATGATCTTGGAGTAAGAGGACTTTTATCATTTGTGACTAGGCACCTGCAGCTGCTGTGGACAATTAAAATAAAAGCAGCTGTACAGTTCATAGGGAGGCCCTAAAGCCATGGTATTCCTGTCACCAGGAGGAGAAAGAGGCAGTCCTATACACCTCCAATACACGTGGGCTCCCATTAACTGGGGCATTCTGAGAGAACAGGGTTTGGTAGATTTTCAGATGATCTTTACTGTATCCACAGGATGAGCATTATCTTTCCATTGTTGAAGTGGCTGGGATGGCAGCTGATTTTCTCTGTGTGATAAATTGACATCCAGGCCTGCAGAGCTGCAGATTTGCACTTGGGTTGGCTGCAGTGCATTCCACCATGCTCAGCACCTCCCTTCGTGGTCCAATGAGGCTGTTTCAGAGCCTTTCAGCTTTGTTTTCACATGTGTCTACAGGTGGTTAGCTCCAGCCCTGATGACTAAGGGTCTTCCTTAGGTGAAAAAAGTGTAGTGTAGATGCAATGTAGTCTTCCTTGGGGCAAATGGGAATGCAGGATGTGGAGATAATCTATAGATACATACACACATATTATGGATTTTTTCCCCTGTATCTTTCATTTCTTTTATAACTTGAGTTGTGTGTATAAAGTATTTTATAAAATAAATGCATTTACTGTTGGTTTAACTGAGAAAACGGAGAGGAAAAAAAGATGACATAAATCTGATAGAAAGGCTCTAGATATTTTCTTGGCTTGCAGATATCTTCTTCAGTGCCGTTTCCATGGTAATTATTTATAGTGCCTGGAGGGAGTGAAGTGCAGGTCACAGATCTGCAGAGCTATAGTAGGCTCTCAGCCCAGTTAGACAGAATCTGACAACAACAAATGGGAATGTCTTTGAAAGAGGCTCTTCTGCTTTCAGAGGAAAATGTAATCTCTTATAAAAATGTGGCTTTGAAAGAAAAACGTTAATCTCTATGGCAGTTTGGGGGTGAAATTGGAACCAAGAGCTGTCGGTTTTCATAATGAAAACAGCTTCAAACTCTCTTCCCTCCATTCCCCCTCCCCTTACTGCTTGAAGTCATTAAGAGTTTCGTCACATTTATTAGAGCAGAATTCTAAGTACCATTCTGGATAATCACCATGTATTCCAGTTTGGCTGATTATTTTACCTCTTGAATGTCCACCTACTGAAACAGCACAACAGGCAAATCTGGCAAATGCTATGGATATTGTGATTCATCAATGAGTATATTCTGCATTTTATTTACATCAAAATATATTTTATATAAAACATCTAAACATATATGAATGTTTTAATATATTTATGTATATGTTGATGTACCTTACATATATGTATATTTTTTTCCTCTCCAACAGTTATGTAATTTTTGTGATACATTATATAACTATTTGTGTGACAGTCTTTTGTCAAAATGAATGCTTCCTATAAAGAATTTGTAAAGAGGGGTGAACAGAAACATGGACTGCAGTTTGTATTAGAGCATCAATCTTTCAGTTTGTCACAAATTACTTGGCAACATTAATGCAATGTTAAGGAGTTTCTTACCCCTTTCTGTCAAGAAAAAACCCCTAGGGCCATTTGATTCACACAGTGCATAGCCCAGCCAACACTGAAGACAAAGATACAGAACAAGATGGTGACGAGGGTATTGAAGCCTGTGTTGATTTGCAATCAGAACAGTGTAAAATGCGATGCAGCTGGGTGTGGCACGTTGGTCATTAGTTCTCAAATATACTGCATAAAGGTTAATTTAAGCAAGGCAATTGTATGACCAAGGCAGAGATCCTTCCATGAGCATTTGTGTTTCAGCTGTTCATAGCTGGCCTTCCGCAGGCAAGGTTTAGTTGACTGTATTTTCTGTCTGCAGTTCCCACAGCTTAAGTCTCTTATTGGTTTATTAGCAAATAAAGTGAAAATGTTTTCATTTTTTAAAGAATTTTGAAACCAAAAGAAATTGTTATTCTCATAATCAACTTTTTTTTTTTTTTCTCTTTGTTCCTAGTTTATTAGAAAATAATGAATACTCCATATACTCTTCAAAGATTGGGATATGCCATGGAGCTACCTTTGGCCTCAACAGGCTCTGTGAACCAGAGAACAGTGGAAATAGCTACTGTATAAGAGTGTGTGACCAGGCATTGTTTTCTTCCATTTTGTTGGAGAAAGGCAGGGTGTTCAATATGATGGTAAGTCACTTCAGAATGACTTTATCTGTATTCCAGGAAAAGAATAAGTGCATGAGAAAGATAATGAAATCAAGTATCCTAATAATTATTTTTGTTAGGGTGGCAAACACTAAGAATGTTTAGATTTCTCATTTTTTATTTCTCTCATACATATTTGAATTATTGTAGATACTGTTGTACAGTGCATTTCCAGTAGCTCAAAATGTAAATGGGAGTGAATATTAGTAATCACTTTGAAGTGTTTTTCCGGCAACTTGACACATATAAATCCAATTCAAATTGTTTCAGCCACAAACCCTGGCTTTAGGTCTTGCTTACAACTATTTTTCAGATTTAGTTTAGCGTCTGAAAGGTTCTGCCTACTGTGAAGTGATATACTTTCCTGTAACTTGTTAGCCAAATGAACTGTGAAAATTTGGAAATATTGAAGGGTATTGAAGACATGCCATGTCTGCTGGTTATGTCAAGAGAGTAACTTTTATGATCTCAGTGCAGTGACAAGATTCATTATTGCAGATGAAATTTCTTTTGGTTTGGGTCTTTTTGTTTTTTCTTTTTTTTTTCCTATTTTTTTTTTTTTTTAAAGAAAGTTAACTTTTTATCATTCTAAAGTTGTTTAGGGGGGAAAAATTATGTATCTCACTGATCCTTTTATTTCTCTTCATTTGACTGACGTAGTATAATATGAGCTCATGTAGTCTGTGTGTCTCTCCTCATCATAGCTTCTCAGAGGCAAAAAAATATTGAATTTCCAATTCCATACAAGTGTTGTGGCAAGGTCTCTCTGCTCAACCATCCCCCTCACTCCCTTTCATATATCTATTATTTTTTTTTTTTTTAAATTTGGAAGATAACTCTTCAAATTAGCACAGTGTTTCCAATACTTCAATAAAGTAGGCCTCTTTACCACTCAGGTGTAAAAATCCTAGAGGTGTCTGCTGGCTGGGGGTTAAATATTAAGCACAGCCTAGAAATTCAGCACTCACCTCATTAATCCATTTGAAACCATCTGTCATAAAAATATGCAATATGCCACATTACTTTTTCCCCCCCTTTGGCATCTGCCAATTAATTTTTAATCTCCAAGAAATGTATTGTTGAATTCAGTAATTTTGTGGCTGTGCTTTTGTCAGTTTGGATATCTTGGCTGATATTTATTAAGATTGCTTCCATTAAAAGAGGCTCAATTTGAAATCTTTTCTATATGGCAGTATACGATTCGTCCCTTGGTGTCATCTTTTCTTGTTGGGATGGACTGTTCTGAACAGCAGTGTGCATAAAGCTGTTCTCCCTAGGAGATACTCTTGGGGAAAAAAAGAACAAAACAAAAACAGCCCATATGCTTCCTTCTTGTTCCAAATGTATTCAGATTCCCACAGTGGTATGAAGTGGATATGGAATTAAATATCTTAAATATGCTGGGATCTGCCCATGCATGTTGTGCTCTATTCCTATAGGTGTGGAATAAACGCAGAGAGCAATAGGAGTTGTGAGCCTTTCCCAACAGGTGTGGTCAATAGTAGATTGAGTACTTATAGTGCTTCATATTGCCTTGAAGAGAGTAAACCTGTATGCATTTCTGAGACATCATACTGTTACAGGCTGAATGCCAGACTCTGTCTCACTAACTGTGGTAAGCGATTCAGCAGATGATAATTTCATCTATTATTACCTATGGTGGTGTTATGAAGATGTGTACTAGTTGCCTCTCAAAGGCTTAGTTTTACATTAATGGGAATAATTGTAAGAAAAAGCACTGATACGCCATTATGGCTGCCTGAGCAGGGCATACTCAGGTATTTCAATATTCCTTCTTCACATTCAGTAGTATCCTTTTGCATAGCTACTGAAAAGAAACCTTATTTTTCTTCACAACAAGCAGAATGGACTATTTCACTTTTCTAGACGTGTTCATTTATTACTTTTTCTCATTGTGCTTTGAAGCTCTTTCTTGGTAAGAGGAGGATTATGTCAATGACAGCCTTCTGAAAAAAAAATTCATAGCAGAGTGTTAATTAACAATATTGGTTTTGCTGCTGGTCTTTTATATAAGCTCGTCTAGCCTTCTAGAAAACCCTTTTTTGCTTTTGCAGATAGAAACAAAGTGATACTGTTTCTGACTAAATTTTGTGCTCATATTCCCATGCATATAATTGCAATGAGAATTTGCTAATTGCTTGCTGATTTTTTTCATCTACAAAAATCCCAAATATAAGCAGTCAGAACCCACAAATATGCATCCCAAGAGAAGCTCTAAAATATTTCATAAGAATGATGCAATATTTTAACCCTATCAAATTCTTCTATTCTGATGGTATCCCTATTCTTTCAATTGTATAGCATCTAGATTTGTGTTTCATTATAATAATACTGTAGTGAAGCTGGGTGGTTTCAACTCCATTGTCATGATAATCTTTTGACATAAAATAGCTTCTTATTTATCTTATAAACTAGTAAGAGGAGTTTTTTAATTCATAATTGTTAGCAAAGTCGTGGTTTAGTTTAGTGGCCATTGTCTGCTCTGTGTAGAGGCTGCTAGAAATGAGTGCCCTGGTTAGCTTTACAGTTACATGAGAAAAGAAAGGGAAGTCTCCTCCGATGAAAACCTGGCAATGAATTGCTTTCTCCTGAGGTGCTAATTGAAGCTCAGCAATGAAAAACAGCAGATTGGCAGTGATTAGTGCGAACTCTTACAAAGAACTGTGCCCACTTCTGAAAATTTTAATAGTCTAAACAGCTTCCTTCGCTTTTGTTTTTCATTGCACCAGATTAATCTCGTTATTTTATTTCACTGATGTGTAATAAGTAACAAAAAATGTAGGGTAAATGGTTTCTTTTCAGCTGATGAGTAGCCACGTGCTTATCAACCAAGCAGAAGAGTACAACCCATTAATGTGAATAATGCTTTTAGACTCAGTTTTGCACAGTACTGGTTTTTGGTGCTGTTTTTTTTTTGTTGTTGTTGTGTTGTTTGGGTTTTTTTTTTAATTTTATTTTATTTTTTAATTTAGGCAACCAGGAAGAGTGAGTGTTCTGAAATACATTTCACAGAGATTACCTTATAATTGAATTTAACACAATTGACCCAAATTTCTTAAAAACTCTGAGACTGATATCTCTGATTAAACATTCAGGAGAGATTTGGTTGTTCTGTGCAGTTCTCTACTAGCCATCACCATGCGGTAGCTCTACAGGGACATAAAATACACAATACTTGAGATTTTCTTGTAGCACTTCAGCTTCGCTACTCTTTCTCTAGAGTCTATTTCACAGCAGCTTGTGTAGAACCATTGTGAATAAACATCTACTCCTGTGTTTGCATAGCCAATCCATACAAGCACGAATGAAACTAAATGATGATTCTTCTGCATTTATGCACTTACGAGGGATACTTGTTTCTATAATTATGATTTTATCTTTTTGTGTTTCTAGGATTTTATAGTTTCAGTGCAGTAGCTTGTATACATGAGCAAGATGATATACGGTGTACACTGAAGAATTTTATGCATCATCTCTGTTTGGCAGGACGGTGTGTTTGAGAGGCAAAGCACTTAGTGTAAGCTGAAGTGACCATAGGTAATGTAGTTGAATGGATGTCTTGCCTGTTGTCCTGTTGACACTTAAAGCTTGCATTTCTTATTACAATTCCAGGATAATTATGTTACCAGCTCACTGGCATGAATGGGCTTGGTCAGTCTCCAAACAGAGTATGTTTGCAGTTGAAATCAAATGCAGTCAATGCTCATGGATTATTTTAATTAAGTCTGACACTGAAGGCATGAGAGAAATGTATAGCTAATTCATGTAACTGCCCTCAGCTCAGGTCTGTAATTGTAATTACATATGGAAGTGCACAAAGCAGAATGATTAATTTTTCATATTATGACTCGAGCCTCACTCTGGGCTTGTGCTAAGGACTGTTTTGTATGAGCTATCTGCAAATGGGTATCTGATCATTTGGGGAGCGAAGGCAAAAGTAACAATGGCTGATGCTAAATGAAACCATTCCTTTGGGTGAAGTTGGCTATACAAGCTGATATATCTTAGTTTTACTAGTCTAGTGATCTAGCTAAGATCGGGAGGATTTTTGACCTTTTGAATTGGAATAGAATAGAATATTTAAGTTGGAAGGGCTGTACAATGGTCACCTAGTCGAACTGCCTGACCTCTTCGGGGCTGACAAAGGTTAAAGCATGTTATTAAGGGAATTGTCCAAATGTTTCTTAAAGACTCTCAGGTTTGGGACACTGACAGCCTCTCTAGGAAGCCTGTTCCAGTGTTTGACCACACTCTCAGCATAGAAATGCTTCCTAATGTCGAGTCTGAATCTCATCTGGTGCAGCTTTGAACCATTCGCACAATCTCTTAGACAACAAAACCAGCTAGTTTCCTGTTAGCCTTACAATGTGAATGGAGTATTTTGTTGTCTCAATTTAAAAAGGGAGATTCTCATGTTTTTGCTGTCACTAACCATGAGACATTTATTTTCTAATGATTTTACACATATTGTCTTGAGAGGTTTTAATGTTCATTAATATTAGCTGAATTCTTTTCACTTGTTGCAAAAATATTACCTAGAATGAAAAAAGTAACATAATTGCATGAATTTGATATACAGCAATACAGTAACTATACAAAGTTATGTAACCATGGGAAAGAAAAATGTTGACATATATAAGCCCCACTCCAATGTATTTTAATGTGGATTTGAGTTGTAGACTTTAAACTTAGCCTGCAACAGACTCTGCTTGATTTGCTGACAGCCTTCTCCCAAAACAAGGAGGCGTTTATGTCAAGTCTGAGTATCCAAAGTGATATGTGCATTGTGACCATGTTTACTCATGAATGCTTAAGTTCATGCAGTAAATATCATAGTCTTGGAACACTTGTGAGTTCAATGTAAAAACCCCAAAGATTCATCAAATAAAAAATATGAACAAATTGCTTTCAAGCAGGTGTTGTTGTATGGATTTTCAAGAGCACAGCAGGAGTCTCACTGTCCCCACCTACCCATTCTAATGTTCATGCATGTTACTGTGCACACACAGCATGTGTTGGCCCATCTTCAGTTAGTTGCTCCGTACACAATAAGCTCGTTGTATATACACATCAAAACACTGGAGAAATGCACACAGAGAAGACTTGTAAGAAAAAACTCTGACCCTTGTAATCATTTCAGTGGAAGTAAAAATTGGAGATATAAGATGCTCTAATTTCTTAGCATCTGGGCTTAGACCTGAATGCTGATCATTTAGATGTTATTGAATGGAGGTTTTCCTTCCAGTCTTCAGCTGGCTGCAATTATATTTCTATCATCTTTCATTTTAATCCGTCATGATTTTTTTTTATCTTACTAAATATGAAAGCAGAAGGAAGGAGAAACATCTGCTATAGAAAATATTCTGAATTGCAGTTTAGCGAGCTTATGAATCCTTTAGGCTTATCACTTGTACAACACTGTGTGGGTGGCACACTGTCAAGTGCAGACAGCACGGTGGAAGATCCCTGTATGGAAACAGTTTTTTTTTTAATGGTAGTGAAAAATATTAAAAAAAAAAAAAGAGGGAAAGGACCTGATTTGGAGGATGAGTATGGCACGTTGGGCACAAATTAGTGTGTGGATTTATACAGATATACTGTGATTAAAAATCCATGTGCTTAATCCAGTGAGTCTTTATTAGAGTTCACTACCATCAGGTGGCAAAATTCCAGCTGAGAACTTTGGACTGGTTTAAATTAATAAATATTAAATTATGGATCTCAGGGAATTTGCCTTGTATTTTTAAAATCTAAATTTTTCATGCTGTTCTATCAACCAGGAAGGATTTGAAAACTCAACTGTACTTTTTTCCACTGGTTCTATTGTTGTTGTTTTCATCTCTTTTGTTAATGCTTCCACCTGACTTTAATATTGCTACATTAACCAGCTGGGTCTCTAGCTAACACTCAGGAAATATTAACAGAAAGTATTTGAGAAATGGATGATTTGGCTGTACAAAATACATATTGTGGGCTCTGACAGAATGTAAAAGATTGTGCTTGTTACCAGAACACTTCTGGTTTCCAATATGAACGCCAGCTAATACGTTTGTTCCAAAGACCTGCCTGCCAAATATGTTAGATTTGGAAAAGAAGTTTTCCTGCAATTGCTGTATGCTTAGCCTGCCTGTCATTATCCCCCTCAGCATTTTTTTCAATGATTGTGCATTTTACACAAGTGCAAAAGAGAAGCAATTTAAAAGGCTTTTTGTATATGAGATACTCTACAGGCAACTCACCTCCTGGAAATTAAACAATGCTGCATTTGTGACAATTTTCTCCCCTGCATGTAATGTTTATTCCACAAAAGACATGATTGTGGAGATAGAGTTCTTATTTGCTGATGCATTAGTTAAAGTGAATGAAGTGATTTTCTATACGGTTTAAACCAAGCTGAGCAGTTTTTAAGAACAGCAATTTCTTTACAGCAGGGCAGGAAATTGTTTTGCAGTCCTATAAACAATCACTATTTAAATACCTTCTTTATCATAATGAAATTTGGACCCTTGAAATTATTAATGAACTTATATTGTGGAATAAAAAGCATAAGCTTTCTCGAATATCCATAGAGATTTTTCCATTTCTCTTAAACAAAAAATCTGTTAGGAGTTTCTTTTCCACAAAATGTTTTAGTTCTGATGATGCTATGTTTTTTGAAAATATTTAGTCAAATAATTCTCATCTAACTGCAGTACAGACTTTACCCTTATATCTGTTTCTGATCCAATCAATACTAGATTTGTTTACTTCAGTTTAATTAAAAAGACAATATAGAACATTTGTCACATTTTAAATGACTTCAGTGAACTGAGCAGATCCACTGTTTTATTGATCTTTGCAGCAGTATAGTCACCAAAATAAGTTGTAGGCAACTTATACAGTACAGGAGCAGTTTCTCTGGGCATTCACTGTCTAGATGAGCTACTGCTGTATCTCTTATCTGAGACACGGGCTGGGTCCTGGAGGCCTTTGTCATGTACTATGAAACAACCCATTTTCTCATTATATAGTCTGCAGCTTAGCATGGCTTCATGTTCTTCAAGGTCACTACTGGGACTGCTAGTTTAGTTTTCCAATCCTTGCCAGTGCAAACAAAAGAGCTAGAATTACAGTTGTATTCTCTGTATATTGTGTAGCTATACACTGTGGCCTGAAACCCACCTACATACAGAAGGTCACCCACAACTAGCTCTAAACTCTCTGTTCTGCTACAGCAGTATTTCTGCTAGTTCAATTCATAAAGTCCATCAGCTGTCATAATTTTTTCCTGACTTGTTTTTAAATTATGGTATTTGTGAGAAAAGTGAAGCTTCAGGGACTCACTTAAGTGTTCATGTAAGAAGCATCACTTAAGTATTTTACAGGGCACTGGTTGTGTGAAGTAGGACAAGAAAGTGTCAAACATGCCAAATGTGTTCTGCTTCAGAAATTCTTTGTTTCTGAGGCAGCAGTACTTGGTTTGTGTGGTAATGTTGGGTTCTGGCTGACTCCTTTAGACTCACTTCTATGGCTCCTTTGGGCACTACCCCATGCTTATGCCATGCTGGTTGTGACAAGGGAATGAGTTTTTCAAGGAGTATTGTAGTGTCTGAATGTAAGGACAGAAGTTATTGTATGTCAGAACTTTGTCAGGCTCCATAGGCTCTAGTTTCAGTAGGTTCTCTTCAAAATACACTAGACTGGTACAGACCCTAAATTAAAGGTTCCCAGATATAGTAATAATAAATTTTCTGCCAAAGAGTGATATTTAATGAATGTTTTGCTGTTTTGCACCATAACATATTTTGTAGGTGTGACAAATCAAATGGATTTAATTTATCTCATGGACACCACGGGTCAGAATCTGTTCCTCTTGGCTTAGAATTAAAATATTAGGGAGAGGATTTCATGTAAATCCTTACTTAAGGGTGTTAAAGATTAAAGTGAGTTCTGATTAGCATAAATCTTTCAATCTCTGCTCCCTGGCCCCTACAGCTGCCCTCAGGTACCATCTTTTAAGAAACAGCACAGAGAGATTTTATTAGTTGATCAGACCTTGTTGGGATAGCCCACTGTGAAAAGCAAATTGCTTGTGATTTTAGGCTATATGGCACCCTGAGTAGGGAATGACAATCACTGTGCATTTGCCAACTGCATGGGAAAGTCCAGTAATGACTAAATCTTGTAAAATAATTCTGATCTTTTCTTCTTTGTTGGATCTTTCCCTTTAGATAATGTTTTTTTAGTTTTTCTTGAGCTGAAATTCATTAGTTTCAAAGTTAATGCAAATTCAGGTATCTAAATAAAAAAGCCCCAGGTCTGAAAATGTGGAGCGTTTTTCTTTACTGGGAGAACAACTTACTAATTAAATATCTAAAAGTGGGCTTCCGTGTTAGTATTGTTGAGATTTCAGAGCTTCGTCACAAAGTTGTGTCAGTATTGAAACAATATTAATGATATTGAAATGTTAAAGAACATTATTTTTTATACTACACAGTCAGGTGTGATATTGCCATGGAGATCTTATGGCAAAGCACTTCATTGAAATATAAATGCTCTTGTTACTTTAGCTCTGATCACTCCTGTGGTTATGAAGAAGAGAAGGAAAAACACATTGCAGGCTCACAAAAGCTGAAGGGAAAACCTTTTCTCATCAGAGTTCTGGCTTTTCAAATGAATTTGATATAAGGTGTGTACTGTGAAGAATTCTGTTTTAACTAGCTCTTAACGTTATGGTTTTTAAAATAGTTTCCTTCTGCATAAGGCATTTTAACAACACCAAATGATTTTAAAAAATAATAATTTCAGGCTGTGTCATTGTGGATGGATGAATATCTGTCATTGTGTATGACAGGCACCTACTCTTATAGAGCTGTCAGGCTTGTGCTTTTAGTGTTATTGTTTCCAAGAAAGACTGCTGTTGTTAGGAGACTTCTTGTGGTAGAAGGTAGAAAAGAGAATGCGTTTAAGATCTCTATTTTAGCAAAGCTGAGATTTCATGTGACAGGGTACTAAGTAACTGTATGCATAAAGTACCAGTCACAATTTTTAATGTTAATTTTTGGAAGGGAATATCGAAGTATTGAAAGCCTTGATGTTGCCGTCAACATTGCATCTGTTTTTCTATTGTGTTATACTTTTTGTAATAATTTGTGAAAAATGCATTCAAAATCTGTGGTAGCTACTGTTGATATCTGCTGTAAAAAAGTGTAGGGAAAAGGAGAATTGCTTATCTTTTTGTTTAGAGACTGCATGGTATCCATGCCTTATTTCCTTATTCTGGCAACACTGGGAACATTACTAGTATGTAGGATTATTCAAACATATAGTAATCCTTGTCTAGAAATTTATATTTGGATTGCAATGTTTTAAATCAGCTTACAGGTCAATGTCAGATATCAACAGCTGTCTCCTGGGCACTACAGTTTTCTGTCAACTGTATGAATTATCACTTGTAGTTGACATACTGTATTTGAATGACAACATGTGAGGAGCACACTCTGATAAAGGACAGTGGACAACATACAACTTCAGTTGAGAATGCTCAAATCACATCTACACTTCTTTTTTCCAAGGCAAAAGTTGATAGGAAGTGGTATCTAAGTGAGGTGGACTGGAGGTGTGCTGTGGGAGTGCTGTTCTGGTCCTGATTTTCCAGCCATGCTGCTTTAACTGAAGCTACTCAGAATTTTACCGCTGATGGGAGAAAATTATATCCATTAATTATTTTCTTTTTTATGCTTGACTACCTCTGTTTATCATTTCACAGCAGCCTGTTTATGCCTGTAAATGGGTCCTAGCCTGTCCTTTGTGGATGAGATCTGTGGAGATACATTATGAAATCTGTGTTAGCCTCTAGAAGTGCTTAAAAAGCTCTGTAAATGGAACGTCATATCTAAATGAGCCATCTGGTCTGCCAAAGAAATAACTCACCTTAGTAAGTGTTCTATTTAGAACCACTGAATAAAAATATTAGTATGTGTTATTCTAAAAGTAAAGGGCAAACATGAAAAATCACCCTGAGAAAAACAGAAAAAAGTTTTAAGTGAAAAAAACACACCCACACTCCTACTATATATTGACCTTGATGTCTTTGTGATTTTTTGTAATGTGAATGAAAGTAGGTGACCAACATGAGTTAAGATTTGTTCTTTTTGGAATAGATTTTTACAAAGTTTTGAGTGATTTTAGTGTGACATTCACTGCTGAAAAGTAAGAAAAAATTTAGTATGCTGAAGAGAAAGAGGCAAAATTCTTCACTCTCACATTACGGTGTGGAAATATTCTGCTAGAAAGTGGGAACTTTTAATCATGGATGTCTCCCTGTATTGAATGACAAGCCATCTGCAAACTGTACTTCTGGAGGTTATGGTACTGAATCTTGTGATCAACATTGCCAATGGAAACAAGAGGTTAGGATGAAGCTGGCAGCTTTGAAGATGGAGTAGATGGAGAGATAAACAAAACAACAAAACAAAACCAAAAACTAAAACACGCAAAAAAAAAAAAAAGCAAACCACTAAAAGAGAAATATTTTCAGCAGTTATATGAAAATGTTGTCTTTGTTTTGTTTTTGTGGTTTGTAGAAATGAGTGAGAAAGCCACAGGGAAAGCAAATGTCACTTCAGTCCATTCATTATGAAAATACGTAAAAACATTTTTGTCTTTAGCTAATTAGAGTTAGAAACCATTTTAATAAGTAATACCAGTTAAAAGATAACAAATGTTGAATTTTGTAGTTATAACCACAAAAATTAATCCCAGGATAGATGTGATTTTAAAATATAAACCCATGATAAAAATATTAAACGTTTCATTAAATTGTTGCTATGTGTTAATAATTCAATTCTGAAACATCTCCTAAAAATGAAAAAGAATAAAGAGTACATAAATAATATTGCTATGGGATATCTTACCCCACATTAAATCAATATTCTGCACAGACAATAGCTAACGGTGATTATGTCAGCTAGACCAAGGTAGAAGGTACTAGACTTCTATAACAACATTAAATCTGCATATCTTCACATGCTCTTCTTATAAGACTCTTTTTTTCCTTTAATACAAAGTTGTCTACAGGGCTGATGTAAATATTTTTGGCAAATATTGCTTTAGTGGTCTTAACATTGAGTCTGAGTGAAAGACTGAAGGATTTTGTGTTCACTGTCTTTCACTCATTTAATTTTTTTTTTCTTATTCTTTTAAGTTTATTTTATTAGGGATATTACAAAATTTAAAGCTTAATCTCCAGTTCATCCTATATTGTGGATGAGATAAGGCATGTGATGGGCACACTCCCCGTCCTCCTAGTGGTGAAATCTAATGGTGAATTCAAATGTAATTCTATACAGTTGCAGGCTGTGGTTATTCTCTGTTTTTCCAGTGTAATTTCATTGACACATTGGCCATGAAGAGTGAAGTTATTAATTGTTGTATTTCATAAGGATGTTTAGCACTGGTGACACATGCTATAGATATGTGATTGGGATAGCTGCTGTTTGAGATTTCCAGACACATGAATGTTTTCCTAGTAGAACCAACTGGGTTTCTGGGAATTCAGCTAATTTTGCAGGGAAATACCAAACAGGTTTTAGAAAAATGAACTTGCTCTGTTTCTTTAATTTGTACGAGTTTTGTATTTTAGCAAGCACAGGACTTTACAGTTTCTATTTACTTTTAATCTAGTTCATATTTTGATGAGGCTCTGTCTTTTAAACAGTAACTGGTTGTAATAATTTTTTTGTAAATCCTTGATTTGTCAGGCACTCAAATGCTTTTAATATTGTTTTGCTGCTCCAAATGAGATATATAAAAAAAGAGGTTTTTAATGATTTGTGTTTCCCAAGTTACCTTTTAGAGGCTTTTTACAGGAAGATCTATAAACAAGGTCTTATCTGGAATTAGAAAAAGGAAGTTAGCATTAATATTTTGGTGCAATTCTAAAGCAGTCTGCATTTTCAACCGTTGGGAGCCATGCAGAAATATAATGTCAACTTTGATCATTTTTATTCCCGGAGTCTTTATTTTGTGTGCTTTCCAATTGTACTTTGGAGTGAAAGTTATCACCACAGTAATATGGTTCATCAGAGGTATCACAAAGTATCTGTGTTTGTTCATTTGCAGCTGACATGGAAGAAAACTATGGCTTTATGCCATACTTGTCTATGGAGAGGTGCAATGAGATATTTAAGGACAGCTGTTTTATGAAGCCTTAACATATTCATAGTGGCAGCTGCAGTTTGCAAGAATATAAGAGCAGCAGTGCTGTGTTTTTTGAAGAAGAAAGTTTTTATCATCTTCCCATCCATGACCAAAATGTAGATGATAATAAATTGCATAGAAAAATGTTGGGAAATCACATAGTAGATCTTCTTGCAAGGGCTCAAGTCAGTAAAAGGTGGCTTTGGTTTAGGATATCACAGTCATTTAACATGGCTGTGTTAAATCCAGTTTGCATCAGGCCCTGTGTATTACCACAAAGACATTGTTTGAGAACCCTCTAGATATTTGAGCAGCTGAGATTTTTCTCACGTTATTGTATTGATTTTTCTGCTTGGTCTTCCATATCCTGAGATATTTTTCTCCATCAAACCATTCTAGCACTAATTCTTGCAACACTTTTGTTTTTAATTTAAAGTGCCAGTCAGTCCTGATGAGACTCACACAAGCAAATAGGATTATTCATCTTGAATAAATTTATAAATGTCAAGAAAGCAAATATGGTACGTTAGCCATGTGTTGTATATGTCAACTGTAGCCAACGGTAAACACAGAATCCTGGATTTACAGATACGTTGATTCTTATATGTCTCTTGCAATAGTGAGCTGATAATCACAAACACTGGATGTACATTATTCCCAGCTTACATTTCAGCTAAAGCTTCTATAAAAATTTGTTGGCAGAATTGTACGAAGATGCATTTTAGTTGCTGTTTTTGTATTGTGCTGCTTGTTCTAACTCAAATACTTGGTGATATAATCATTTCAGCCACCAGGTGGATGTGCAGCCATCGGTCTGTTCTGCCATCAGCCAGGCTCCTGCTATGATGCTGCCTAGAAAGAGTTATTTTTCAACCAATGCCTTTTCTCTTTCAAACTGTCCAGTGTGTTTCAGAAATCAGTTCTTTTGGCTCAGACCATTTTGTGAATGTGCAGTAGATATTCCCCATTATCAGGTGAGCTCGTTGAAAAGGGCAGAGCTACTGCACCACAGACTGTACTTTTGCTTTGGTTTCAAGCAGAAATCTGCTTTTATCAGTAAGCTTTCTTTTCCCACTACACTATACTACGGTGTTTTTTTTTAATTGCAGAGCATAAAAGCTAGGTATCATGGGATATTTTATTTCTTTCTGATAAACCACCTTTCCAGTAGCGTTTTCCAGGAGTGGAATCTAGACAGCTGCTGCCATTTGGCTACATTGACATATTCATCAGCTGCACTTGCATTTAGGGTAGTAAAAGTCTGAAAGCCACTTGAATGTCACTTAGATTGAGTTCAGGTTTGATCAGCTTTAGCCATGTTTTGATATTTCAGATGCCTAAGTTAGTAATAAAACACAAGAAGTCCTACACTTATACCAGTTTATTATTATCTTAGTCATACAGGGTACCTGTTAACTGCATTTCAGCTGTATATTATCATTCATTATGACACAGCTTATGCAGCGCTATATCGTAGTCTCTTGAATAGCCCCTGATTAAAGCTCTGAATTTTCATTTCATGAAGGAAAGCACATTTTGATTTCATTTTGTTTTAGAACAAAGAAACTTTAAAATTTTTTTTCTGCATAATGGAAATTCATATTTTAGTTTTACCATTTGATTTCAGAATTTTGAAAAGGTATTTTAAAGTATACCCTCCAGCTATTTTTAGTATATCCTGAAATAATGGACATATATATATATATATATATACTTATACAAGAATAAAAATCTAAAATAGCAAACATATAAATTGAAGTCTAAACAACAGTTGTGAATGTGTATCTTTTTTTTTGTCAGACCCTTTATTTTTCTAAAAAGAAGTTTTGACAGGAGAAGTTAACTTGTTTCATACTGAAGTGACAAATTTTACTTGGAATCACCCAAATCGGAGTTTAACTGTTTTGAATGCTAATGATATTCCAAGTAAATTTTAAAGGCAAATGTAGTTTACTATGTTGCTGTCCTGTGCTCTATAGCATGGTAGTAGACCACCTACTTAAATAAAATGCTATTTGAGTGCTTCAGATTAACCCTCAAGATTAATTCTGTGTTATGTCTCATAAATACGATATGAAAGTGTCACTCCTATGTTCATTTACATGTCAACAAACCATCAAAAACTGAGGTGTGCATTTTCCTTTTTAATATTGCCTTGCCATGAAGATGACATATTACCTTTCCTTGTGACAACGGCAGTCCTTAGGGTCTGCCATCAAGGCTACTATTTCTTTGGGTTCAGCCTGTAACAGGACAGAAGTTACTTAAAAGTACTGGGATGGACCTATGATGTCCAACTGTCTGGTCTGGAGACAAGATTTGGGAGCAGGTTGTGGCAAGGAATCTGTGTAACAATGAGTTTTGCTGGAAGCAACTTGGCAAATGACATTTAGATTGACTAGCCTTCAAGCTTGCCTCAACATCCAGACGTGGCAAATCCAGTGAAGGGGCACTTAGTGCTTTTTCTACCTCCATATGCCTGAGCTATGTCTTGTGGGGTAAAAAAGACTGTATTGCTGCATAAAAAACTGGCTGGATGGCTGAGTCCAAAGAGTTGTGGTGAATGGAGTTAAATCCAGTTGGCAGCTGGTCACGAGTGGTGTTCCCCAGGGTTCAGTATTGGGGCCAGTTCTGTTTAGTCTCTTTATCAATGACCTGGATGAGGGGATTGAGTGCACCCTTAGTAAGTTTGCCGAAAACACCAAGTTGGGTGGGAGTGTTGATCTACTGGAGGGTAGGAAGGCCAAACAGAGGGATCTCGACAGGCTGGATTGATGGGCCAAGGCCTGTTGTACGAGGTTCAACAAGACCAAGTGCTGGGTCCTGCCTTTGGGTCACAACAATCCCAAGCAGTGCTACAGGCCTGGGGAAGAGTGGCTGGAAAGCTACCTGGCAGAAAAGGACCTGGGGGGTGTTGATTAACAGCTGTGATGATAATGATGTACTCCATTGTGGGTGCTTCCTTTCACGGGAATTTTTCAGTTCTTTGTGTGTTTGAATTGCACTTGGCTGAAATTCTTTGTGTAAGGTACAATCCAGTAGCCTCTGAAACTGGTGAGTTAGACCCACACTGCAGACAATGAAGAAAAAAAAAAAGAAAAAAAAGAAAAAATACAGGCATGGTGTGTGGAAAACATATAAGAGTGGAAATGAATGCCTTTGACACTCAGTGATGACAGAAGCCTGACTATAGAAACTGATAATGACCCATTGTTTATATTTAGACAGGGAAACAAATGTATACATGTATAAATGACTATTTTACAGGTATTCATAGTCTACCTATATAAAATGAAATGAAGTTATAAAATTTCATCAGCCTGTTTTCCCCTCTGCGCTTTCAGTTATTGCAGGTGACTGCAGGGCATTTCTTTTGAATGGTAACTTCCATCTGTGTATCAGGTTACCAACACATACAAGGCACATAAAATATACAGGGTCTTGATTGCTTTTATTAATTTCAAGATCTTGTCCCCAACAATGGATATTTATTTAGCACTGTAATACCTATAGTCCTTCAAAATCTTTTAAGAATACTGTAAGCCTACATTCTCTGTTAGCTCATTGTTTTTAATTGCAATTCAAGCTTTTATTTTTATTTGATGTTACAGAACACTGGCTTTTCAGTAAATAATACTATTGACTGATTTCAAAGCTTGAGGACCTGGCTTAGATCCAACCTTATTTTCCTCTTTAAGAACAGGTCATAGAAGTAGGGCACATCAGACTGGGCTCCCAGCAGGGAAATGGAAAATGTGTCATGATTTTTTTGGGGGAATGTGAGCAGCGCCTCCTGGCTCATTTCGTTCATTTCTGTAGAATAAGGCACAGGAGCAGGTGACCTGCCTCAAAGTTGTAAAATCAATCTTCATTCATTTTCAAGAGCAGACAAGGATCTGCATTTGAAAGTAGTCATCTGATGTTTAGCTTCTTGACATCACTGCAACCAGCTGTGCTATATGAGAAATCTCAGAGGAGATATAACATTTTGTAGTCAATGTTTGACTTTTTCTGAAAGAGGGAGATATATGAATCATCCCAAACATGTCATTTCAGTCTCTCGTAAGTGGGACCACAGCAACAATGTTTTTAATACTCCTTTCCCTCCTCAGCTCTATCCATATAGCCTTAAAATTCTGAACAGGCCCTAGTGCCTATAATGTAAAGACAAAGAGGCATTTTGGTAGCAATAATACAATATTTATAATGTTTAGGAGATAAGTTTTATTAACATGACTATTGAGCATTTTGGTGTTTAAATGCACCAGAAGTGACCAACTCGGAGTTGGGATTTTTGTTGGCTTTGATTCCTGGCATTCAGAGACATATGTTGGGGATATGCAGAAAAACGGAAGAAAGGAGATATACGTTGCCTACTGTTGTTTCTCTTCCCAAGCAGATGGGTTAGCATGCAAGCCAAAATAAATAGTTATGTCTGTAAATCCAAAATAGGGTCTCTGCAAAAATAAGTGGCTAGAGAAAGGAAGTCCAGAAATTTCTGCCCAGTTCACTGTTTTTTGCCCTCCTTATTGTTTAGTGACCGTTTTAAGTGAAAGAAGCTATTTGCTTTAAAATTTTCATCAAAAAGGAAAATTTATTTGCAGAAAAGTTTGCGATGAGTTTCTGCTACTTTGAAATTTTGTCGTGTGCCAGTATCTTTCTGCACTGCCAGTTAAAATTGCTCCTCTTCTCTGTATAGAAGGTTATAGTGACTTCTTCAGCAGAATTCAGAACTCTGAATTAAGTAAATTCCCTAAGGCTTTTCAGTGTTAGCTAATGATCTGCTGTGGTTGGTTTTGAAACCTTTTTTTTTTTTTTAATTGTGAGAGTTAAAACCATTTGTTTGAGTAACGGCTTGAAAAAGCATGGCACAAAGTTCCTAAGTGGTGAAGAAATAAAACAGCTCAGAGCGTGGGGGGAAGTGGCAGGAAGCAACTGTGACCAGTACTACATTTCTGACTTTTATACCAAGTACAGCCTACATTATACCTGTGTGAGAGTTGAGCCTCTGAACTGCAGAAGAGAAACTAAATGATTAGAGGTCTGAGAGGATCCTGTAAACATAGCAAGTGTCATAGCATTTTCTTTTTTTTTTTTTATGATGCATATAGCAGTATAGTGATCCTTTTTTAGCTGAGCACCATGGTGCAAAGATTGAATGTGCTATAGCAGTGCTTTGAAGATGCAATGTGCTATAGACATTGCTATGTGGAATTCATCATCTTTCATATGTGAAAGTGTGCTGCTATTAGGCAGTGTGTCCTCTGTGAGTCTGGACTGGCTTGGTATTTGTGAAGCTGTCAGTGTCATAGACAGTATAGATTTTCTTCAGTGTTTTTGTTTCTAGGGTTTATCTAGAACAAGTCTAGGGATGCAAAGGAGTTTTACACTGTGATCTTCAAGGGCAGACAGGTATTTAGGTAGGCAGTTTGATAAGTAGTAAGCTTTCACTCTTTTGAAGCAGGATCTAAACAGATCTTCAGCTGGAGAGTAACAGCACAAATAAGGGAGCCTTTCTGCCATCACTAAGTAGGAATGGTTATTGTGGCAGAGGTCTCTGATACCAACACCATAGCGAAGTCGTGGGTGAAGTGAGGAAATAAGCTTGAGATTGGTGCTAAAATTAGCAAATGTGGGATGGAGATGTTAAGTATGGAGTCATTGTACTCCTCTGTAAATAATTTAATCCTGAAGTAATGTCTTCTGTCTGAAAATAGTTAATTGACTATTTTAGAGCAGCAGACTAACCTATTCTGAAATAGGTTTGGGTTTTTTGACTTTGTAGTAGGTGACTGTACTCCTTATGAATGTGTGTACTGGTAGGATAAAGACATATAGAGTATCTAGACCCTTAACAAATTGTATCCTGAATAATTTTCCAGCTTTTGTCTTTCTCAGAAGGAGTTTAGAAATGTAAGATTGAAGAGCTGCTAATTTAAGTGAAAGAACAGATGAAATTTTAATTATGTAGAACTGACATAAGTTATTAGCTCTTATGTTAAGGGGGAAATCAGTGCAGTGCACGCCAGGCTTGGGGACCTCTTGTAGCCAGTTGGTGCTAAGGAGCTATTGAGAGTCTTGCTCATTTTCCCATGTGGGGACATTCAGACAGTTGAAAAAAAAAAAGCCATGCTAGGAGCCCTTTTTTGGTTTTGTTTTATAACCAGAAATACTAATAGAGTAAAGCTTTTGCTATTGAAGGATTGTGATCACAATAATTGTAACAACCTTATATGGAAGTCCAGGACTGACTCCTAAATGGGAAATTGGCTTTGGAATGAAGAATTTGGAACACAGAGACAAACTAGCATTTAAGCTGCTTCTGAAGATACGGATGGGAAATCTACTCCAGCTTTGTAGATGTCAGCGTTCTCCCTCATTTTGAAATAAGCTTTACTACATTAATTAAGTCCTGTTTTCAGTTTGAAACTGTATTTAAGAAATAATTTGGTACCTGCTTCACTGAAGAGAGACATGATTTAACTCCTCTACAGGTCCTCAAGTAGACTTCTTTGGTAAAATCATGATTGTTACTTTAACAGTAATATATATATATATATATATATATATATATATATATATATATATAAAAAACCTTCAACACATCAGTGTGATTGTGTCAATGTAAACAGTATATCATTCTTGATATATTAGGAAGTGTTGAATTGCTTAAGAGGAATTATTTCCCCTCTCTTCTTCCCCACTACCCTGCTAGTAAATTTTAAAAAATTGCATAAAAGAGTGTAAAGAGTGACCTCATCAGATCTAGTAAAATAAGTTACTCTGAGATTTCCTGTATTGCTGGAAGAATTGTTAAACCAGACTTGGTAAGAAACTCTTTGCACTAGAAAACAAGATACCACTATAAAAACTAGTACTGAACAAAAAGACAGAACTAACCAGTTATATGCAGTAATGTGGCATCTAAGAACAGGTCAGGAGTATAATTATAGAATCTTGATTACATTAGTGTTGGCATGATTATATAACAATTCCCATGGATTGCAACAATGTTACTTGCATGTACCAATATTTGGTTTGTTGGACTGCTAGCAAAGTGTTTTCTGTACAAACATTGAATCTGGGCTTTTGCCCTTGTCATAAGACAATGATGGGAATTTTAACAAAAGCCACTTCTTTTGTGCGAGATCTGTATTTTTGGCCTAGTACTGTAAGAATACAGTTTTGGGGGTCCTGAGAGCATTAGTGTTCAGCTGTGCCCGTCTGTTACTGACAGAACAAAGTGAGGTGGTTGTATTCAATGGGAATTTCCCCATTTTTCGTGCTCTCCATCTAGAAAAAGGCAGAGTTATGACCTTATGGCCTCAGGACCAGGAAGTATTAGCCAAGCAATTAATAAGAGCAGCTGTCAATGACACAAATATAAAGTTGGTAAATCATGTTCTCAAGGACAATACCTTTTAGTTCTGAGAGTAAATTGAGCCAGTTTGCCTTTTTTATTCTTGTTGTTGTCATTATATTTATGTGGAAACACAGACCATTTTACAACTGAATTTCCTTTGCAGGTTCTGCCTCATCCTGAGCACTGGAACTTGGACTTCACTCTCATTCCTCCTTCCCATGAAGTAACTTCATTTTCTGCGTTTTGGCTGACCTCATTATTCAACCAGCTGGCCCCTTTCCTCCATCAGCCAGCCATTTGTTCTCCTTTGTCATTCTGGGATGCCCTATGTTACCTCTGACTGCCACGTTTCTTCTACAAGGTAAAGTCCAGGATAAAATGTGCCTTGCAGATTTTCCAGGCAGTCAGCTGCCTTGTCTCCTCTGCTCTTTTCTAGTATTCCCCCAATTGAAGGCTATTGCATCTTTCTAGTCTGTAGCCTGAAAGAAGGGAGCTAAATGGGCCAGAGTCCTCTTAAAAATGCCCTTGCAAAAGCTCCTGTTGCTGAATTCACAGTACCCAGCACAGTGAATCTTAAGAACCTGTCTTCTATTGACAGTTATGTGTTATTTCAGCTCACACTTATTTCTTCACAAACAGGGAACAGAAGCCACTAGAATGGGAAAGGAGGAAATTCTGGAACACAGATTTATATCCTTCAGCTTAGTTGGATCCTGTTCCCTTTTATTTAAGTGGCTTTAGATCAGGCCCTGTTGCTAATTTCTTTTCCATTCAGTTTCCCTGGTAACGTTTTATTTTTAGCATCATTATTCTTCAGAGATCTGGCATGGAGGGTTCACTTTGAATATGAACTGTTTTATTTAAATGTTTAATTTCAGGGGCAAAAATGGAAAAAAAGAAACCAAACCAACCCAACATCAAGATGTTCCACAAAGTATCTTTAAATATCTGAAAAATGTGGTCATATCACATGGTTAAAACCTTCATTACTTTTTTTTTTTTTTTTTCCCCTATGGCTTCAGTGGAAGATTTTTGGAAGATGGGTTGTTATGCACTCATGTACTTTAAATCTCTTAAAAATCATTATCCTTTTGTGCACTGGCGGTGTGTTATTCTGATTTTTCAGATCTGTTATCATAGCAGACCCAAAACTGTCAGCAGCACAGTGATTCTAAAAATAATCCGTCTGGTAGAAAAAGAGAAATATTTCTCTCATGCATCTTCAGCACTAGTCACCTTCTCTCCCTGCAAATAGACAGGACAGAAGTAAAGCTGTGGAGATTGCCTCTGTTTACTTTTCTAGATTCTACTTAATGACATACTTGTCATTACATGGTCATCCGAGTGCCTTGCCTGGAAATTTCTCTAGTTTCTATAAGAAATGAGACTAGCAGAATTTCTTGGTTTGGAGATTCCAGCAATCATTACATAATGAGAT
This sequence comes from Nesoenas mayeri, assembly GCF_963082525.1. Lineage (NCBI taxonomy): Eukaryota > Metazoa > Chordata > Aves > Columbiformes > Columbidae > Nesoenas > Nesoenas mayeri. The sequence goes on along the minus strand of NC_137554.1, from coordinate 13,704,197 downwards.
TATAGTTGGAGGTTGCTTGTCCTTTTGAAATCAACACAATGACTCTGACTAAAGAACAAGTGTAGCAGCTGGTAAAAATTTTGGTTTTCATATATTAATTTAATGAATTAATTATGATTCATGTTTAACCCTTTCTCTCAACTGGCCAGCCTCCTTGACAAAAAGCAGTGCTTGAGAACTTATGCTGAATTTATTGAGAATGAAAATAACTATGCTAAACATTAATAGAGTGAAAAAGTAAAAAACCAAAAAACGAAAAAAAACCAAATATACAAGCAAACAAACAAAAAAACCCCCTACAGTCCTATCTCAATATGATGCTTAGAGTTCAGTAATATGACCTCACTGACAAAGAGAAAACTGTAATTTAACATTTTAAAGCTTTCAGTATTTTTCAAGGTAGTTAGAGTGCTATTTGCCCATTAACAGATCAAGGACTTTCTGATTATGTCTTTCACTCGAGTTGCATACGAAAGATGATCTGTCAGAATTTATCAGCAGATGAATAATTATTTATCCTCTTATGTAGGCTCCTATTTATAGTATTTGTCAAGGAAGTTCTCTACTAGGGAGGGACTATAATATGAGCACTACATGGTGTGATGAAAGCCTTCCCATACCTCAGGCTTTGTAATTTCCTTTTATCTGAAATAATTGCCATAATAAGACATAAGGCCTAAAAAGCTCTTAGGGTTTTAACAGAAAGTCCTGTGCTATTCAGAAGATGCCTTGGTTACAAGCAGATGCTTCTATTTTTTTGCAATACTGAAATCAAGGCTTTTCTATAAATGAAAAAGAACCCCTCATTTTCTCTGTTGCTAGGGAAATGGTAAGAGAGAAATAATCCTTCCTCTTCCTTGAAGAAATGACCAATTCATGTCATGAAATGTGTCATTCTTAGTATTTTTCAGTTCTGTAACTCCATCTGTCCAAACAATCTTGACTAAGCCTGAGATAACATAGTCTGACAAGACTTAGATGCTAATTGGGCCAATAAGATCTCATCACTATCTCTCGAGAGGTTAAGTAAAATGATTATGGCCATTGGCCCATCCCAGCTGCCATACCCAAGAGTAGTGCTAATGGGAGTTGATGGGTTGCTTTCTGCCAAATTTACTTGTTCTCTTCACACATACAAGTTTTAGTTGTTTTTGGTTTTGGTGTTGTTTTTTTTTTTTTTGTTTTGTTTTGTTTTTTTTCCTCTTGCAGGGAGCAGGAATGAAAGGCTTTCTAAAAGAAGGAATTGCTGGAGCTTACATAGTACAAAGGCTCACACAAATTGCCTGTCAGTCAATTGGATTTAATGGGCAGGAAAGACAGATTGGTGAGAGGGGATGGTTAGGACATTTTCTAGGTTCCAGCTAGAACATTTCTCATTTTGAGGTTTTGAATTTTAGCAGTAAGAGGAGAGCTGAAATGCTGCTGCTTCGATTTGTTAGTGTGGGTTAATAATTAGCCCCTGCTTGCATTGATGGTTTTATTAGTGTTGATTATTTGATTTGCTTTGGAAAACACTGTCCTGTTTTGAAAGCTACATGTGATGGTACTGCACATTATTTGCACTTCCCATCTGCAGAATCTTTTTGTCCTTTCTTGGTATGGAGACAAGGAATAGAGAACAATAAAAACAGGTACCTTGAAGCAGTATCAGCCTGCCAGAAGTGTGTGTCGGTCAGCTTTTGTTTCTGTAGACAAAGGGGCATAACTCTGCCAGTAACTCATACTGCCAGCACAGTAGGGCCCAATACTGTGTTAATGGGCTGTGCTATTGCAGCTTCTGTTGGGTTATGCAGTACCTCCACTGTTGTAGAGATTGTGCTTCCCAGAACATGTCCAATCTAAGAAAAAAGAAAAGTGATGATATGGTAAAATGAAGGAATGGGTACATGTAACCTGTTGTATGGAGTTGTAGTGTTTATGAGAAAAGAAAGAAGGGTAGGAGGACATGGCATTGGTGCTATGGTGAGGAGTGCTAGATAATACAAAATACCTGGATTTCCACTTTTGTAAGAGCATTGATGGAGAATGGAAGAAACCGGAGACATCAGTTTTCCAGACCTTGTTGTCTTCTCTTCTTGTCCTTGTTCTGTTACTTGTCAGCAATTTCCATGCTGGTTAATCACTGACCCCTGCTGCTACTACCTCAGGTTTGTCATATTGCAGGCTCTTTTTACTAACAATTTTTAAAGGCCAAAGCCTCACACAGACTACTTATGCTGAAACAAGGAGAGCCAGGGCCGCACTGAGCCCGTGTGAATCCAGGATAGTGCATCTGGTTTCTTATTGGCAGTTATCAAATAATTCCAGTCATTTAAAATGAATATTTCTTTTTATTTTTTAATCTTTTAGAAATTAATTTAATTCACACATCAATCATATATGCATCTGTGTGTATGCCATATTTTGACATTATGTCAGTCAGGGTTGCTTACCTGGACAGAGCTGTAAGTGGTAGCAGCAGCCAGAAGATTCCCCGTTAGATTTTAAAGTATGAGGTTATTTAATCTTGAGTCAAATTTTCAGCATACATTTCCCCCAGATTTATCTGGTTCAAGTCAATTCAGTGGAATTTGGATCCTGAAAACACTGAGTAATTATGTTAGCTAACACAGAGAGTTTGGCAGAGATTTTTAATATCCAGTATGATAGTTAACAGATCTTGTTCATTATAACTGGGCTTTCGCTGTTCCAAGAGTTACTACATCCTTTTTCTTTTTTTTTTTTTCCGTTTTTTAAGGTGACGTAGATGACAATTTGAAAATAAACAGCATACAATATACAAACCTTCTGTCCTTTTGTATCACCTTCTTAATTTGCACTCATTACTCTAGTATATGCCAAGCACTCTTAATGAATGAAAACAAGGCCAACCCAAATGGAAGAGTTTTATTTCTTAACACTCAGACAGTTGTGATGAGTAGACTCAGATTTGAACTTAGTGTGCAGTGGAGAGACAATATAGTCAACGGAGATGTGGCATAGTATCTTCATAGAGACCAACACTGCTGAGCCAAAAGGCAGTCCTTTCCTCAGCAAGGTGAAGTCACCAGAATCAACTAGATGCTCAGCAAAACATAAAAATCAGTATTGCTTCCATATTTGATAAGTAACTGTTGTCTTAAAAAGATATAGATTGAAAGTATTTTCAACACTTCTATGCTTAACGCGATAGATCTGTAATATTCATATCCAGATGCTTCTGCTGCATAGGTTGTTCTAGTTTATTCGTACCAGAGATGTGTAAACTTGGCAAATATCTGAACTTCTAGAATAATATCTTCTTAGTTCAATTGAATTTCCTGTTCTGGAAAGATGAAAGATCTTTTCATTAATGAAGGAAACAATTACTGCAGTTTACCTAATGTCAATTCATGTTTTTTACCACAAAGCAGCATTACTGTGGAAGCTGCTGCCACTGAGTACCATTATATAGTGAAATCCATGTAGGAGTGCATTTAAATGGAACACCTTATTTTAGTCTCACAGAAGAGAGCAAAAGTGGATAATTTTCAAACATATAATTTTTTCCCATTTAAGTGGTATCATCAGAATTCTAGCAGGGACTGGTAGCACTCAGTAAAGATTAATACAGTTATACAAGATTGTAACAACTACCAAGTGTCATTTTTGTGCCCTAAATATAATACTCGTAAGAGATACTACATCTCTCTGTAAGTTATTTTGCTACTAATTTGTTTTATGTAGTCAAATCCTTTTAAGGAAGTGAGAATCAGTGGGCTTAGAATTCAGTGTATCAGCTCTATATCAATGCTGAACTTTCCATGGACAATTTAATGATGCATGGTGCCATAATTTTAAAGCAGAAATACATTTGCACTTCACTATAGAATTATGAATAATGAGATACTGACTACATAGAACTAAGATTTCAGCCTTAAACTGTTGTCATTATAACTTTTTCTGAAAGTAAACTTTAAAATCCAGTTTCTGTAGTGATTTAGACAGTGGCTTATTTTTATTTGTTCAAAGAGTTTATTGATTTCACATAAAGCCGTTGCACTTAAGGTGAAACAGGCTGATAAGTCTTTACAAGATTGGCTGTAATAGAAGATGAGATGTGCAGTGTTGTTTATGGTCCTGGCAGTTGGATTCCTACTGTACAAGAAAGTACTATGAACTGGAATAGAGGAGATGGTCTTCCATTAGAAATACGGAATCTGAACTTCATTCTATGGGAAACAGGTATGAAAACTGCACATGTAAAGAACCCTGTAACTGCTGTAGGGCTATTGTCTGGATAAGAAATGAAGGATCAGGCACTATATATAGATTTCTTTTTTCACTTTTGTGATGATGCAAAGCACTCTGGACATCAAATTAAAACTTCTAAATTATTTTTAATCCTTAAATTTTCAGAAGTTTTTAATTCCCAGCTTTCCACTTGTCATTAAGTCCTGTTAGTAAGTATGTCAAGTCTGTGCAACCATGTTGTATTGTACATAATAACTGATGAGCATGTAACTGTTCCAGATTTTAAACTCTTATTGAACAAAGCAAGTTAGATGCAGTTGGTGGTATACTGCTGAGCCGTGGTCTGTCCTTAGTAAGCAATGATGCAGTGTATCTAGCAGCTACATTTGTTTTGATGCCAGCAGATCTCTTGCCACATTTCTCAACAGGTTTTTCTTCATAACAATGGACCATTTATATAGTCTAATGCTGCTTAGTGGTACACTACTGCTACTGCCCAACTCACCATTCCTGCTAAAGATCCATTCTGTGAGCTTGACCCATCAATATGCTGCTCTCACGACTTCTGAAGTATTTCAGTTGTGTTAGTTCCATATCTAGTGTTTGATTAGCTACTCTTCTTCCTTGTTGTAATTTTCCAAATTTTCAGTCTTGAATCTCATTAAGTATTCATGCAGCTTTTGTATCACTTCACAGATTAAAAGAGCTCTCCTCATCAGTTCATTTAGTTCCTGACCCTTCCCAAAGAGCTTGGAAAGCTTTATAAACCAGGCACATTTTGTATCTTAACTATGGAGGAAATTAATTGTTTTACAGTGACCCAGCCTTTAATTATTTGATGAATATTTGAAGAAGGATGAAGAAAGCAGTGATTGTACTAATTATCTGCCTACTCTGCTTGATAAACTTAATGTACAAATTTCTAAATTATGATTTTGCACTTTAAGTGCAGTTTAATCTTCCCTTTTGGGAAGCACCTTAAACTTTCTCCTAACTTATTGTTAGAACTTTCTCGTGACTCATTTTCTTTTTTGGGGTAAGTTATAAGAGGTTTTTTTTTGCTAACTTGTATTTGAATTCTTCTGCTTGCATCATAAAAAAGGTCAGTGAAAGGAGGACTCTTACAAATCTCATTAAAAATAAAAGCATTTGAAGAAACCTCTTCCAATGTTCTTCCTTGGTTTAGCAGATTAGACAAGTCTGCAATCTGTTAGGCATACAGAGCTCACAACACTTTTGTTTTGTATTACCAAACAGAATGTGATAGATGAAGTCTTAGCTGTCCTGTTCATTTAAACCACATGCTTCTCTTCCATTCTCTGGTAGGAAAACAAGGCATTACTTTGGCATCAGACCCATGGTAGATCTCAGGAAGCTCAAGCCTAAAAGTGGCCAAAGCCTACAACTCTTCCCCTGCCAGATGGGCACACTCTTGATATTGGGAGATACAGGTTGCTGGAACCACTTCTGTGAAAACTCTCCTCTCTCATAAGAGTGAGGGTAGTTGTCTCAGGCTGTATGGAAAGACAAGAAATACTATAGCAGACTACAACTGACACCATGCAGAAGTTTCACCTAACATTTCCTTTGGGTCTGGGAACAGATCATGCTCTGATAAAAAGAATAAAAAAAGTATGCTTGGCACTCTGCTAAGTATCCACATCTCTTCTGGTCTAAAGCAAACAAGTACCAGGGTGACCGGCCCTTAGGGAGAATTACATAGCTCAGGGAATGAGTATCATGTGAATATGTCTCTGAAAGAACACAAGAACACATACTGAAGACTTCAATTAACAGGCTGTACTAATTAAAAAAAAAAAAAAAAAAAGCTAGTTTTAGGGAAAATTCAAAGGCAGCTATTGTTTGCAAAGCATTGATTATATTCTCATATACTTTACAGATGAATATGAGCAAAGCTATTGCTCCCTATTGTGTGATGTTATTCTCTTAGCAGAGGTTGCTGCCCTAGTTTTCTGGCCCCAGTACAGTATAGGAACAGACATTGTAATCAACAAGCTCAGTTTGAAGCAGGAACAGAATGAAATTCTGTTGATTACATTGCACAGAGATATGCTCCAGTCTCCTCTGACTGATTTGGTGGGAGAGCAGAGCTTTCCCTTATGCATCATTTAGTAGCTGCAGAGACTTGACAGATCCACAAATCCCTGTGATTCTCATCTCTCTCTCTGAGCATCACTGGAAAAGTAACACAGTTGGAAAAAGCTGAGTGACAGCTGGCCTTTGGAGGAAGGGAGATGGGGTGGGGGGGAAGGGGAGAACAAAAAAGGAAAGAAAAAAGAAAAAAAAAAAAGATGTGTGTGTTGCATGGGGGTGTTTTTTTTTCCTTTGTGTTTGTTTTTTATATGTGTGTGGGTTTTTTTGTTTTCTTTCTTTGTTGGTTTTAATTATTTTTCTCAAGCATAGGAAGTGCTTTCTAGGTCTGAGCAGACTTGCTTGAGTTAATGGAGGACTTACCGCCTTAGCTCTTTATTTCAGCAGGGCTATGCTGGTAAAGCCGTGGAATGGGCAAGTTTTCTATTACCCTTTATGTCAAACCACTGGAGGAACAGATTTCTTCTATGGGAGGTATAACCAAAAGATGTCTTAATGTATACTTGGAGTGCCTGAAGAGATTACTGCAGGCAAAGCAGAAAAATTTTAGAGACAGTTTTTGCAGCCTTGCCACAATTTGTTCCTTGATTTAAATTATCTGTTTAGCTTTCTCTTTTTAAAGCCTGTCTTGAACACATTAACTCTGTGATAAGTGTGTTTGTGTATGCAGATGTATGCAGCTGAAGTTCCCTTACTTTCATTTTCAATGTGCAATGTGGAAACACTTGTTAGTTTTTTTCCAGTGCTTGATGCACTTTGTGCTATAAGATTTGTGAAGAAATTTTATTCACAATTTTATGAACCAAGGTTGTAATGCCTTTAAAGTATTCCTGCCAAATCAGCTGTGCACTGCTCTGTCATATAAAAGGTCTTCATAAATCTATACCAAACTGATTATAGTACATTCTTGTCTTATGTGGCTTCTTATATCAAGACCTCTGAAGCTCTTTTAAAATCCAGCACAAAATAGATTTAAGTTTTGGTTTAATCATTCATACCTTTGAAAACTCCTTTGCATAATTAGATAGATTCATCAATCTGGATCACAGATCTCTTAATTTAGTGACAGTTGCTGTAACCAGAATGGTCTAAGAATAAGACAAGGTTTGCCAGTAGAGGTAATTTCTCACCTTAGATAAGTTTTATAACCTCTACATCACCTGATGACTCCTGCATCCTAACTTCTTCCCCTGGGGAGAGCCCTTCCTCTCAGGTTTGCTCCTGACAACTGCTCTGTTCTCATTCACAGATCCAAGGTGAGCCTTGCTGTGCCTGGCAGCTCTACCCAACACTGGAAAGGTGGTTTAGAGGCATTAGGGGCTTAGCAATGCAGCTGGTCCTGCAGAATGATCTAGCAGGCGTGTCCTCACATGGCCTAAAGTTCCCAATTCGCTTGTCTTTTTTTGTTTTTTTTTTGTACAATGTTTTTTAGATAGAGCTTGTTTGGACACTGCTCATACCTTACAGCTACACATGGTTTTGAGGTTTCCCACTGATGGCTGCTTTTATGTGTTATCAGATACCTAATACTGAAAAATAACTGGCACGGGAGGGCCGAGACTTTGCTTCACCACAGAGAGGAATGAACATCAATGAGGAATTTCATCTTTATTTTCATGATGTTAGCACAATAAACTCACACAATAGCATTGATCTGTACTTATTTAACAAAATACATTTATAGCAATTTACAAATTCTTTTCCATTTGAAAACATTGCATAACATTTTATTAAACACAATACTTTATATAGAGAATTCTCATTTAAAAACATATTTTATTTTTGAGTATTTTCTCAGTAAAGCACAGCCTAACAAAGAAATTCGTGCCTGTTAGCAAGTAAGAAAATCAGAACACTAAGAAGATGTCACCTGTCAATTTATTTGATTAATTTTAAATTAAGGTATCAGTGGAATGTAAACAAAGAGTAATTTTACAAAAGGCTCCTTATCAAATATACATGCAGAGGTCTGAGTTCCAATGTATATATTACATTTCTGCTCTCTTAACGTAATATAATTTGATAAGCCATTATTAAAAACAGTAGCCTTTGGCACTTGGAGTAAAAAAGAATATATCAATATTTATGTAAAGAACATAATTTCAATGATTACACAAGAGCTTTAAAATCTTTTGTTAAGAAATAGGAAACCTTAGGAAAAATATCACACTGCACTTGAAAGAGTGCAGCAAGTTTTAGAGTAATAAAAGCAACACATATGCCAATATACATCTGACTAAAACCAAGGAATAAAGAACAAACACTCCCACCAGGAATCCTGCTGTTTCCAAAACAGCTAAATTGCCAGAGGGAACATTTTCTAATCTTTGCTTTATTGCCATTATTCTCCATTTCAATTTTCCATTATTTCCAGGTTCATCTACTTATGTTCTTTTCCCCTGCACTTACAAACTAACAAATGATTGCATCTTATTTCCCTGCATTGATAAGCCAACAGTGATTGTGTCTTACTCATTCCTTTAAAGCTAATCCTACCTGCTTTATCTTGTACTTAGACTAAACTAAATCCAAAGGGTTTTGTTTATGACAATCCAAGTGTTTGTAATTCCTTGGAACCTTGTACAAAATTTGATATTAAATAGCAAGGACTGAAGATTTATTCTTTTAAAAAGAAAAAATAAATCCTGACTTGTAAATATTATAGTCTGAGAACATATTTCTAAAAAATTACTCTTTTCCCCCCACCCCCCAGCATCTATGATTATTTTTCCCAGCTAATGTGCCTTGAAGTGTGTCTTCAACATGCTGTGCCTTTCACATACACAGTATGATGCAACACTACTGATTGGCTCCTTACGTGTAACCTGCAGAATACTTCCCCCAGTCATCAAATGCACAATGTGGTCTTTTTCCATTACTAGCTGGGAAGCATGGTCATTTCCTTAAGGACCAACACTCTTCCACAGCGCTGGGTGATGGGCAGGTGAGGGAAGCATTGCTTGACAGGGTTGGCTGACAGCACTCAGCTGAGCCTGGAGCACCTGTGTAACTGGGAAGGTATATAAAGCTTTCCATTGACTCTGAATCCCTTCTATATTAACTAGCAAACACCATCCTCATACTTCTGAAATTACTTAGGATTGCGTTTAGGTTTGGGATTTATTTTGGTTTTGAGGTTTTTTTTTGGTCTGTGTGTGTTGTGCTATATATCTTCTTGGGTTGGGATGATTCTTCCTTTGTACCTCATTCTTGGCTTTTCCTCAGAGCTCTGTGGTGTAGGTTTTGTAGACAGGTTCTGACTATGTAGGATGTATCAGGTTCTCTGATACACTAAATCAGAAGAGAACTTAGAGCGAAACACTCCTCAAAAGAAGCCAGAGAACAGACCTGATCTGCTACTACTTAGTCAGGGAGGGGACTGCTAAACCATTCCCTCCTGCTCCTAGCCAGGGAGCTGGTGTGTGTGTGATAGTAGCTTTTTTTCAGGTGGAAATAATCTAGGAGAGTATGAGAAGCAGCACGAGGCTAGCACTTCATGGTTTAAATTTCATGGTTTAAAAGTTATTTAAGTAAGAGCCAGATGTAATGAGGCATTTCTGCTGGCATGCCCAGGACGTGTTATACTCATTCCTTTCAGAGCTTATCTTTTCAACGGTTGTTGGCAATGGAGATTTTTAGCAGGCAAGTTCTTTCATTATATTTGAAACTCAATTTACTAAAATAATCTGTGTTCTCTCAGGTGCAGAGACCCTCCATATTCTGAAGTGGCAGTGGTGGGAAAAAATATAATGCTTATGAAGGCTCTGGAGGGTGTCTCATGGGATGTGAATGGTAACAGTGGCACAATGCAACACTCATTCAGTGCTTCTGCAATATCAAGGCATTCCATTTTTAAAGCGAAGCATAAAGCCCCGGAAAGATGGTGACTGGGGTGAAAGTTGTGATTGTTCTTGTTGCATGCTAAGCAAGTGAGGTGAATGACTGCTTCTAATTGTGAGCTATGATATTAATTACTGTCTCCTTTGAAGCGTCTCAGGAAAGTGGCCATTTATTTACTCATGGCTCACCTTTCACATTTGCACATCTTGCAGTTATTGGTGTCCCACATTATATGGTTAAAAACTAACAGAGAAATATAAGGACAGAATAAGAGGTTTAAAAATGTAAAATCTGAATTACTTCTAGTACTTTAAAAGACCCCTTAAAAACATAATTTAAAACAGTTCTACAAGTTAGCTCACTAAGAAGCAGCCTCTTCATTAGTAGCACCTGTTCTTAAACAAAAGTTGAGCAGTAGCAGCAAAACTATTCAAAATAGTTATTCCATTCTAATGGAATGTCACCCACACATTTTTGTTGCAGTAGACATCTTAAAGAACTACACAAAACCTTTGCAATCTTTGAATGTGACAGATCCACTATAACAAAGCTGTAAATATTTCCTACACTAAATGAATGCAGCCAGCGTCATCATAGTATTAGCAATATTACTTTTAAAGTAACTGCACATCAATATGTCATGTGTTTTGCAGTCTAATAAGTATGCAATTTTTCAAAATATGTAAAGTTATCATCAGCACCATCCTGTATTAAAGATTTGGTGCAAATTCTGCAAAGGTGAATATATATCACTGATACAGCCTTTGCTGTGAAAAATTCAGTTGATTCTGGACACAAATATAAATAAAATAAAAAGTTGGCACATTCAGGAAATAAAGTGTCTTTGTTCAAGACCATTGTTTTGATTGACATCATCACCCTCATAAATGTTTTGAGTCTGAAGAAACAAGTTGCATTTCACATTAGTTAGGTTCTGGCGTTGTGCTTTTCCCCCCACCACATGCTTTCCACAGGCTCATGCACGTTGCACATCAGCACTGTTCAACAACAGTTGGGCTGCTGGTCAATAATTTGGCACATCAAAGATAAATATCAGCTCGAAAGAAAGGAGCAGAACCTGTGTCAAGACCTGTTTACTTTGTGGTGGTACGGACCAGCTGATATGTCTCCTGTCATTCCTTGTATGCTCGTGTGGGGGATGTGCCTTTATAGAAGATGTTTCTGGTGTTCTCTGGACTGCTCCCTCTCTCAGGGATTAAAATGATGTTACCTTTTCTTCGAAGTGTTGAGTCCCGGCTGGAAGAAATGGACAGAGTCTCTGAGCCAATCTCACTTCCCTCCACTGGTGTGACTCTTATTGTAGTGATTCCATGATGGTGATGCTCACTGTTATCTATGTTGCTCCTTTTCCTGTCACCTGACCCATAAGTGTCTTTTAAGGAGTCACAGCTTTCAGAGTCTCTGTTGAGATCATTTAGCTCATATGTCTGACGTAGGGTGACTTTTTCAGGACCTTTCCATTTCCATGACCCACTTCCTTCACCTTCCGATGGCATCTGAATTACAGGTCTGTTATTTTCTGGATGGGCCTCAACTCTGACAATGCTGCTTGGCTCATGATCTGTCAAGGTTTTATATCTGATGGCTCCTGTGCAGGTGACTGTGCTTCCCTCTGAACCTTTTGGACTGCCCTGAAGCACTCCTTGCTGCTTAGACATAGCTATTACTTGCATGATTCTTGGCTGGCTGTTGCTTCTACATGCAACGCTCTTCTCAGCAGCTTTCAGCCATTTAGCTCTAGCTGAACTACTTTTAGGTGATGTGTTCACGTTCTCTTGAGTCTCTTCAGGAATATGCACCAGTTGGGATGAGCCAGGACGTGACTGAATAGAGACCCTTGGCCCACCAGAAAGGCCTGAGTTGTTACAGCCTGGTACACTGCCAGGTTGAATTTTCAGGTATTGGCCTGTTGGGCCATGATGATCTCCGTTTACACCCACTCTGGAGGGTTCTGAGCTTGACCTCATTTCAATAGCCCTTGGTGGTGACTGGCCAGATTCAGTCTCTATTACTTGCAGTGACAACTTTCGACTTTCATTCTTGTTCTTCCACTGAGAAAGCAGCTGTTTGGAACGGGCAGAATCCATTGATGCGTGTATTGTTGCATTTCGTCTTGCTGGATCTTCTAAGGATGGTGTGTTGACTCTTGGCAAAGTGTTGCTGAAAGTAACCATATTTTCCTTTCCCATGGGGCTTCGTGGCGTTATTATTTCTACATCAGCATTTGCCCTCTTGATATTAGTCAGAGACCCCGTATCTCTGTGATTTCTATTCAGGATACTGTCTGCACGATGAGAGACAATGCCATCGCTGCTGCTACCATTTTTACCTGGCAGGATTCTGTTGGCATCTTGACTGAGATCTGTCAAAGACCTTAGAGGTTCTCTGTGAAAATTTGGGTGAAACACGTTCTCGTCACTTGGTAAGAAGTTTCCCACAGCATACAGGCCCTGATATTTGAACAGAAGCATCAACAATCAGTTATGAAAAAAAGCGACATAAAATGTCTGTATTTTAATTATATTATTCTGCTTTTAAATACATATTGAGAGATACAATTAGTCCAGTTTAACTGACATGGGTATGCTCACTTTCCTTACCAGCATATCCTTATTCCAAATTCTGTCCTAAATCTGGTGCATTTAGGCATGTATGAAATAGTCTCAGTAGGATAACTGTAGGAGACTATGAAATAGTCTCAGTAGGATAACTATTGCCATGTAGCTCATGGCAATAAATAGTTGAGGAAAAGATTTAGCTTCCTTCAGGTTTGTTTTGGGTTTTTGTTGTTTTTTGTTTGTTTGTTTGTTCTTGTTTTTGTTTTTTCCCATTTTATAAAGCAACAGATACAGCTGAAGAGCGTTGCGTTACGAAAATAGCAAAATTCATGTTTGCAGTCTTCTGGGCAGAGCTATGTTACAGCTACACTACTGTCTGCTCTGATTTACTGGATCTTGTTACAGCTTCAGTTTTCTCTGCTCTCTGATTCTGCCTTTTCTACTGCATAATAACTGTGTAATACAACATCTACATGGCAGAACAATTTATCAGCTTTAAATCAATTGCTTTCCAAGCTTCACAGAACTATAACAAGATTCAGTTACACAACACTTTCTTGTTCAGCAGACTCTGTAAAATGCTGTCATTTTAAAAAGACTCCACTGACTGATAATATTCCTTGGAAGGGTCAAATGCCTGACTCAGTCACTTGGGTTACTTGTTCTTTACTCTCCTTTCAGAGTTATCTGTAGTTTTACATTATTTCCCCTGCCCTTCCTCTTATTGGTGTGTAGTTTTCAGGGCAGATTTACCAATTACTGGGTATTCAGGACAATGTGCTCTCTGATGTAGGTTGTCATGCAATAGTATATGGAGAAGACCTAACAAAGAGCATACTTATTTGTGGCTTTCAAACACGGGAACACCAGCTCCATTTATGAGAGCCTGCAACAGCTTAATCATTTGAAATAATATTCTTAACAGAGTGCCTTTCAGCTCACAGTGCAATCACAGAAACTGACTTCAGTAGGTCATGGGGTTTCTATTATCCACCCTGGTTGCTGTTTCTTCTGCCACTGTGAAAGCTATTTTTTCCCCGGTCACCTTTGCAGACCATCTGCATGTACCTTAGATTATCTTACCACAGAAAATAGGGGATAGGATATGTACTTATTTTAGTAAGAGACTAAAATTCATCATTGATTTCTTGGGGGTCAAAACACATCCCACTGCTGTTAAGATTCTTCTGTTCACCTGATCTCACTAGAGCAAAACTGTTATCAGTAGCAGTTCCCGATTGCTCACAGGCACCTGGGCTGACACTGTGCTGGACAGCTGGGGCAGCAACAGTCCGGTTGGAGACATACGGAGAGCCGCAAGCAAAAGGAAACACTTGATGATCCTTCCTACTGACAGATACAAAAAGGCCTACCCTACATACTCCCTTACAGGACCCTTCCAAGGTGCTTCCTCTATTTCAACCCAGTACAGAGGAAAAGTATAGCAATAACCTGGCTTGAGCATCCTATTTCCCTTGCAAAACTTCCCCAGGAGCTCCAGAGAATCACAAGGGTGCAATATTGTCTTTGATTTCTTGCAGGTTCAGCAATTTACTCAGTTGAGTTGCTGCTTATTAATTCAGCCATCTTTCTTTTTTTTTTTTTTTTTAAAATAATAAAGCTAATGTTGGCAATATAAACTCAGGCTGGCAAGAAACACCAATTAATCCAATATTTTTCTTGCATGATGTTTTTAAGTGTGGGGTAGACAGATTAGTATCTTTAAGTATTTAATGAAGCATATAATGTTAGAGCTGTTTTTGTATACAGTGCCAGATGATTGTATACTGCTATGACCACTGTTATGGAACTTTAAATTGAAACACATATTTGCTTTTTCTTGTTTATATTTAAAGCAATTACCCCTAACATCATCAACATATTTTGACTATATTTTTAATTATGGCATGTGACCATGATGAAAGGTTTTCATAAAAAATACCCGTATTCTTATTACAGCCTCTAAAACTTAACTACATGAATATTGTATTTACCAAATAGAGAGCAATTCCTCCTCCTATGAGAAAGCCACAGTAAACGTCAACTGGATGATTCTTATACTGGGTGATACGAGTCAGACCACATATAATTCCACAGATGATAAAAGCAAAGACCAAGAGTGGTTTCAGCAGTTTTGAGGAGTCCGTTAATGTAGAATTGAAGTACATCTTGAAAAAAGAAAGAAATGAAGAAACTTAGATTTACTTAAGAGGATATAAATTTATCTTGCTCAATGTTTCCTTCACATACAGATCACTGTTACACAGTAATATTGCAAATAATCAGTTTAATTTTATTTCACAGCTCTGTTAAAATTTGCTCACTTACTGTAGGAAGATCTGAAATCACAAGGGATGGATTTCCAAAAACACAGGCAGTGTTGCTTATTGACATCAATAAGGATAAGGATGTTATGCCTAAATACTGTTCACAGTCAGAGCCTAAATATTCTGTAAATGTGACTAAGGAGCCACTGCTTGTGAAGTACAGAAGCCAGATGTCATGCCAGATGAAAGCAATAACCTGTTCTAACAACAGCTACCACCAGATGCTTTAGAGAGCCATTGCTCTGCTGGGGGACATGATGTCAAGGAGGTCACAAAAATTAAGTGGAGGTGGTTCATCAGCATTATTTCAAATTTTGGCCTTTCCCTGGGCAGAATAAACACTGGCAAGCTCCCAGTACATGCAGAATTCCATTATCTAACCTGGTTAACTGGTTGTTATTGCTATTTTTTTTCCTTTTTATAGCATGAGTGATGGAGTAACTGGTTTGGTGTTTTTTGTTACTTTTAAGTTCAAGTAAATGGTCACTTGCACAAACGTTGTAGCCCATACTGAAGAAATGTCATTGGTCAGATGTGGAAAATCAGCTGTGAATGCTGCAGCATATCCTTCAATTCCCTGCTAGTTACTGATGTTTGTTATTCCCTTGCTTTGCAGTGGCACTTTGTGGGCCTCTGGGAGTGATTGTGCCAATTCATCCATGCTGCAATTGTATGGAGGTCAAATGAAACTACACCACATAGATGTTTGTTTCTTAATGCCTCAAGTTTAAAGGCAGTGAGTCAAGTGATGACAGCAATCAAGAAAAGGCAGAACACATAAAGGTTAATTTGAATGGTAAGTTAAAATATCACCCTGTAAGACAGATAAGCACTGCATTTTATATGTGAATAATATGAAACATCAAATATACTTTAACATTACACTTTTTGTTGCTTTTAACAAAGGAAGTGAAGCAGTTCAATCTTTTTTGAATACTTCATAGAGCTGGTTTTGTTTTAGCTGTTAGTAGTTTTATTTCACTTTCTAACTGGCAGAATAAAAACTTACATCCATCCAGGATATCCAGGCAATACATCACTTTGCAATATACAGCAAATGACTTTCTAACTTCTTTCTTGTATAAATAAAGATGAACAGAATTGGTTACTCACCGAGATGTACACTGCTGCAAAAGCTGCCAGGGTGGCATGTTGAGAAGGGAATGACTTTCTGCCAAGGAAGGACACTCAAATTATGCTTCTAAGTTTAAATACACTGTGCTAGTGTTCACATGAAAAAAACATTGGGTGGTACAGTCACTTTCAGCTTACATTTCCTAAGCAATATTTGATCCATCAGTAACATTTAATTTCTAAATTTCTTTTCTATAATCTGAAGAAAGGGCCAATGTTAATGAAATGCCTTTGTTTTGAAGTAAATATTTAGCATATGTACTAAGAGAACAGTGGAAACGAGCTAAAGACTGAATCCTTGACTCAGAGAAATATCTATATATTTATTTCTATAAATAAATTTCCCTAATAAATTTTCACTAAGTACCTAATTACACAGCTTATTTAATGCATAAACCTTGATCTTATGATTATTCTTACTGACTTCACTGGGACTCTTTCCAAAGTAAGGACTCATACACTTTGATGATCAGGCCCTAACGTCAGCAACTGAATTAATCATCTTTGTGCCCCTGCTTTGTTGCTCTAATAATTTGGAAAGGACAGGGTGACAGTCTTCTAAGAGAGGGGCAAACCGTATCTTTATTTCCTATGTTTTCAGGTTTGTTTTTTAAATTTCAGCACTTTATCACATGATAGGAATGAACGGAGCACAAGAACATGGAGAGGGTATTTTAAGAGTTATTTGGCCTCTTCTTGAAGCGCAGAAGAAGAGGGCAAATTAAAATACAACCAAATTGTATTAGACAGTAGGCAAAATCAGGTATATTCTTGAAACTGCTGAGAGCCTTCTGCTCCCACTGAAAGCCTGGGGACTCAAATGATGTGGACTGGGTCTTGAGTCAGAAACCACAGATACGAAAATCAAAAGTGATAGCTTAGCTTCTACTTCTTTGACCAAGAAAAGGAGGTTTTGTCTAAGCAACAGCTACACAGAACCATCACATGAGGCCCTTTAACATTTTAATATTATCTTTCTTATAGACCCATTTCAATCCTCTAAAAACAAAAACGATGGGAACATGAGGGGTTTTTATGCAGTAAAGAGAAAAACTTAGCTGAGGATGGATTCAGTAATACCTGTTCTATGGTGGACATCTAGTTCATAGGTTGCAGAAGCCCTAAAAAACTTCTATAACCTTTGAGCTTCATAAGTGAGTAAGAAGCAGTGAATATGTGTAGTAGTTTGTATCTGTATGTTTATCTCCTTTAAATAGCATGGACACGTAATGTGGTGGCCATCTTTGTGAAGAAGGGTATGATTGTCTTACAGCCACAGCAGCCACTTTGACCTGCGAAAGCTCAGCTTGGGATAAAGACTCAAAAAATCCTTCAGCTTCACAGATGGGTCTTGCCCCCCTAACTGGCTCCATGCACAGCCATTTTCCTAGCAGCATCTGACTTAGGTATTTTAAAATAGCAAAGACTGAAATGTAGTTCTTTGCCTTTAGACAAAGACATTTTCCTGCAAAGCAGCAGAGTCTACTTTCTAAATTTCCTTCCTCTACATTTTGCCTTGTCTGTTCTAAATAATTCATTGGCAATTAAATATGTGCATGTAGTGCAGTGTGAATGCCACACTACTGACCTGAATTTGAGGCCACAGCTCCAGCAGGTTCATGACTCTGGCCAAGATGAATTCAGTATGATTCCTTTTCTGTTTCATAGACCTATTCTTTTTTTCTCTCCCCAACACCCCATTCCCCTCCCAATCAAACCTTTCACAAATAGTACCCCTGTGGAACAGGTTCAGGGTTGAGGACAGGAGGATAAAGACATGAAAAAAAAAATGTACATGTTTATAATGGCTAATCAACTCCTTTACCTTGTGCAGGTTTTAGTGGAAGCATAAATCTACTCACAGTCTCTGTGGAGCTAATGTATAGATTTGATTCTACAAACTTTAGTACCACTCAAATCTTAGGCTTAATTTGATGGCATTTTTATAGTATATAAGGTGTGTTACTATGCTACAGTCAATTTTCTCTTTATTCTATTTTCTATTCATATGCTTTCAAGGCAAGCACAGCATGTTACAGACTAAATGCACTCCGTGTACTCTCTAATGGTGACACTGCTTTTGTTCCTCTGTTTGTTACCTTTTCATCTAAAATGAAAATAATTCAAGCTAAAAATATGTAGCCTTTTTGTATGACTCTGTATTGAAAAGGTGAACAAAGGTCTTAAAGAAAACATGTCCTGAACTCAGATGACAGTTTATCACTCTAAATGCTCATGCATGAGGATGTGTAGAGGGGGAGCAACGATGAGAAAAAGTCATACTGAGTCAGAACATCAGAAATGATAGAGGATAGAGAACTCATTGGAGATCTGAATAGAAATGACTGAAAAGGGTCTTTGAAGATAAATAGAGAAAAAGATGAACAAAGGAAACCACTGGATATTTGGGGGATGTTGCAGAAAAGCACTTCCTACAATCAGCTGGACAATTATGTGGTGTTCTCTGTACTTTTCATAGGGGAGTCTAGAGGCAAATTTCTGGAGCTAAAGTTTCTGGGAAGTACAAATAAAAAATGAAGGCCATTAGCAATCTCATAAGAACCAGTCCCTTACAAGCTGAAATTATTAAAGTCAAATTAACCTCCTGGGCTGGAGAAGGTATACCGTAACTTCTATAATAGATGACTGAAGAAAGTATTGAGCCAATAGCAAGTGCTGATTGCTTTGGTAAAGTTGAGACAGGCATAAGGAAAAATGCAATAAAATGGATTTAAGAAGAAACTGAGGGTAGTGCCAGAATATTATAGATCACCAAACATATCCTCTATGATGGCAATAAATTTGAGATATCAATATATGGTCATCTTCCTACAGAAACACAGGAAACCTGATTGATTAGTCTTAATATATTACAACTAATTTCACTGGGTTTTGGAAGTGATGAAATTTAAACTTAGGAATGATCAGCATTTTTGGGATGGCTACAGGCAGTACATTCAGAGCAGCAGGCATGTTACTTGAGATGATAATGAGATGAATGAGATTCAATAATGATGGTTTTGTTTTTTCTGCCTGGCTCATGAGTAAAGCTACACCCATTTCCCTGGGACACCACAGAGGTGCTAGAAAGCATCAGGCTTCAATGGCAGTATCCCAGTAACAGCAAATGGTCATGGGAAAAAAGACAGTGAGGTTAAGGCTGATATAGTAATTCTGGTTATGCCTTTCAGCAAAAATATTTTCATCAAATTATCTGAGCCAAATAGAGCTACAGTTATTCATTTCAGCACCAGATCATGCCCACATATAATTGAAAAGATATGGCAAATTGATCTATGCTAACTGAGACATATTTAAGACCAAATAAATTAAATAACTGAGGATCTTTAAACATCAGTGAAATTGGTTTGTCCCAGTGAAAGGAAACAGACTGAGATTTGCTGGAAGATACTTACAAAGCAAATGATTGCATGATTTCCATGTGTGTTGACTATTGAAATAAATGGAAAAGCAAACAAACTGGGAGAGAGGTACACTAATATATAGACAGAACATTTTAGTAATACTGACATGAAAAAATGTAATTCCACGAGGCATAAAGTTAAAACAGAAGCTAGCATCTGCAGCTGCACACAGAACAAGAAAGGAGTGCAAAGCTTTAGTGAAGTGGATGTGACAGAAGTTTTATGACTGCTAATCAGGTACACAGAGAAATTATGCAGCTCAATCAAAGTCAGAAATTGTAGTTATTTCAAGTATTCTGTAGTTTTGCTGTAACTTTTTTTGGAGAGCAGGAGATTTTAAAAAGCACACAAATTTTGAATGATTGCAAAACATTCAAATGTTCAATGATTAACAGGCAAGAAAGGTTAACCTGGTGTGGAAGAGATACAGAAGATGACTACTGTATATAGTGAAGAGATTCATGATTTCTTAGTAGTGTAGTGCATATATTTAGGACACTTCATACTAATGAAGTTCTTGAAATAACAAGTAGCAGATGTATCCCAACACTAAAACTTACACCTTCAGATTCCTTGTTTAAATCTATGACCTGTCATCAGTAATTGAATTATCAGTATTTTATCACATGGAGCTTTTTAAAAAATACGATATATAGTCTGGGTTATATCTCAAGTTGACTGATATGCTATTATCAACAATATTAATTTCTTTTCTGGCTATCTGAAGCTAAAGACTAAATGATTAAGGTAGATAAAGCATCGGTTAGAAATACCATGAAAGAAATGGCATGTGTTTGGGAACACACAGATTTGCACTGTTGTGGTCTTTACTCTAACAAAGGGATTTTTTCAATGTTGTCAATATAAAAAAACTTAATCCACTAGACAAATAGGAAACAAATAAACCCCTCCAACAAATCCCAAAACCAAGCCTCACAAAGAAAGACCAAAATGCTGTAACAGTGATATACTCTAAACAGAGGGCTCAGATAAAGTAATTGAGTGTCTTCGTCCTCTGCCTGTTATGGGGGACTTACCCAGATCCCCCTGGGAAAAGCAGTAGAAGCTATACATATTAATAATTATATAGGAAATCGTATCATTTGAAAGAGGGAAAATAACTAGCTACTAATGACTATGCTTCAGAATCTGACAGTCCACAGCCCACTGTTGGCCTAATGTCTTTATACAGAAAACTGAACATCACTAAAAAGGTGCTTTTGCTCACACCTTTGTTATAAAATATTGACAAAACTCATTCAGACTTTAAGTAGAAAAAAAAAATCTGAAACTGGGACAGAAAAATAAATACTTAAATGTACACAATGAAGGATGGAACCAACCTTCCAGCATTGATGATATTGAGATCAGCTCCTGAGCAAATATCTTCCACAACATATGAATTCTCTGAGCAGGATACATTTAAGGATGTATAGTTAGGCTTGCAAACAGTCAGAAAATATGGTGCCTGATATCCTGTTGATAGCTGTATAATATCAGTAACAAGAGCAGTGGAACAAAGACCAAACACATGAACACCTAGGAAAGAAATCATTAGAGCTTGTTAACTTTATTATATGCATAAATCAGATTAATTCACTGTGAAAAAATGGAATTCTGGTGGCTTATGTCATTGGACTTGGAAGAATTTAACTGAAGAATAAGATGCATTTTTTTATGAAAGCTTATTGCAAATTTGAATTCTTTAATGTAAGAAATTATTTATGCTTGTTTTCCTCCTGTTGATACATTTCATTTTGATGGCATGATGACCTCCAACATCTTTTCATAAAAGTGAACTACACTGGAGCTCTTTCAGTTTGGGAAGCAGTTTTCTGAACTGACTAAAGGAGAGCCATCTATTGGAACTGAGCACATGTACTCAACGAGTCCTTGGACTTGCCCACTGAGATACAGGCTTTTGATAACATGGGCAGCTGTCTGTTAGATCCCTGCTCTGAGGACCTGTTCTCTTTTTTCCACCAGGGACTCATCAGTTGGCAATAACTCTGGCTGTCTTCACACCTCTGATATTTCTTGAGTACCAGGTCCTTGCCACAAGTCCAAATATTTAAGTCTTTCTGGTAAGTGATCAATGTTTCTATCTGGTTAATAATGTCAAATTCACAAAGCAGTTGAAGTAAATGCAATTGTTTTACTGAGCATTTTCAACTGGTTTTCCCCTAAAGATTTACCTCTAATTCCCCACTCATATTCATATGCATTTATTTTTAATATTAAAATTGAAGAATGCTAAAGTCATTAAAATAGGAAAGAAACTGCAAGTTCAGAGCATGAATCAAGAATGGAATTCATGCATCTTTGAGCTTGTGTTTTTTGGTGATGGAATGGGATGTCGTACAGAAGTGGAAACCACGGGGTGTCTTTACAGTCCTCCTTGCTGATGTTGTAACCTGTAAAACCCTTGGTTTTACTCCTCACTGCTGCCCTTAAGAGTCACAGACTCTATAATCTCTCCTGTCATTGCCTCCCTGCTTGCCACACTAAGAAACCTGGTGAACAGTCCTCCCACCAGGTTTTCAGTCCACTGTCCTGCAGCTTGTCTTTGCCTAGGCTGTCCTTTCTAATGACAGATTTCTGGAACAGAGAAAGCCTTTCCTCTAGCCACTCTTTGGCAGAGGAAATTAACTGTAAGAAAAGGAACAAAGTCCTGCTGCCTTTTCAAGTTCAGTTTTCGTAAATGAAAATTAAAACAAAGTAAAATAAAACAATTCAACATGTTCCTCTCTATCATTAGGTTGCCAGATTCCAGCCCTTTTTCAAGAGGCAGATAAACACATCCCAGAAAAATAATGTCAAATCTACTGACAGTTTCTGACAAGTTTTTACTGTCATGCTGAATACTATGTCAGGTGGGTTGAATCCTCATGATACACTGAAGACAGGCAGGGGAAACTATACACTGAAACCACTGCAAGGAAGCCAGCTCCAGGTGGGCAGAGAAGGAAAAGCAAATTATTCCTTTAGAAACACTGACAATAGTACAGGAAAGGAGAAGGAAAATGGATAGTGTAGATGCTGCATTACTGAGTATGGGACTGCTCTGTCGCTCTGTTTGACAGTTCCTTCCAGCATTTTTTGGCAGAAGGAGATCTATGCCAGGGGCAGCCCTGCCCTGTTCTGAAAGGCTGTTTCAGAGAAGGAAACCTGCATGGTGAGAACTGAATGTATATGGAAAGCTTTGCTTTGTGACTCATGTTGAAAACCCACCAACAAATCTGACAGCTCTTCTAAGAAATGAATTGAAGTTGCATCCTCCTGCATTAATATTGGCCTCTGTTCCAATCCCATTTCTTCTTTTGGACAGGCAACAGTAGAGAATTCCTTCTCCTATCATTATCTGCAATGACAAAGGAGCCATTAAATTAAAGGCAGCAGTTACTCAGAAGACACTGATTGAATTTAAAGGGCATAGTTATAATGCCAAAACCAATGTCATCCACTGACGTGTACTCGCCTTTAAAAGATTTGTATCAATACGTAAATGTTCAGTAATGCCCACTTAGCCTGAGTGAGGGCAGGCAAGAAGACGGCACTGAAATTAAGTGCAACTGGCATAAAGTTGGAAGGAGACCTTTTTTCATTTGTGTGTGTATACAGTGCTCAGTGGAATCCGCGTCTTGATCCACAGCTGAAATTTGATGCTTCTTCAACAAAAAAATAGTAATTAGAAAATCTCGCTTCTCAAATAATCCAGAGCCAACACAATATCTTTGTGCTCCTAAGGTAGTTTTAGCACTCTGTCTTGGCCTCAAGCCTAGCAATCCCTAGCAGCTTCTAATTATATGGCAGCCTGCTCTTCAGTAATTGTTTAATTTGGCTTGGGTTTTAACCAGATTAACAGCAGTAGGAAAAGTTCTTTCTGTCCTTGTGGACCCTCTGACCACACTAAGCAAAATGGATTATGACTGAAGCCCTAGACAAGAGTCTAGAATACAAATGAAGAGGTTAGATGGTTTTCCCTGTTAAAGAGTACAACAACTTGGAAATCTGTACAGGGCTTGTACAGAGTTCAGAATGAGGATTGGGCTGAAATATTGAAATTAATGAGGCAGTTCTCAGCACTAAGAGGAGATTCAACTTGTCTATCCACAGATGCATTGAAAACTACTATGTGCAATGCACAAAGCTTACAATACAATGAGGGCTCAAGCATCTGAATTATGCTGAATCTGCTGTAATTACTAGTGAAATTTGTGCATGCTCAGACCCTTCACCCTGGGAGAAGGGAGAAACAATGGACAAGCTTAGTCTAACTCTTTTTAGCTAAAGATTTAATAATTTGGTTTCCTTTCTTTGCCAGAAAAAAATGAAGTACTGAAGTCTCATTACATGGAAAAGTTAGTGGTAAGGGTTATTTAAGGAATTTTAATTAGATGAGAACTGTGGTCACTATTATCTGTCTTCATTTGATTAATTTAGAGCTAAAACTTTTCCCAGAGAAATCAGAAGTACTTCAAACATAAAATACAGAGAAACTCTAATAGTTTTTCAGTAAGCTCTAAGGAATGTCTGGCATGGGGAAAACCACCAGAGATGTGGATTAGCTTGTATGATACAAGAAAAAACAGGGAAACAGCAAGGCTTATGTCAAGGAAAATTCAGAAGCTTGTATTTCCAAGGAAATAAGCTCCAGCAGTAGAGGAGGCAGGAGGACTGAAACTGCCAGCAGTGGATTTCTCTCCTTGCAAATTGACTTCCCACATCAATGTGGTCTAATTTCCTGGTGACCTCTGTTAGAAAGCACATTGGTGTTAACTTTAGGTTTTTGGTCAGTGGCTGATAAGAGTTTGAACCTACACTGATGTAATTAAATAACTGGTCCTAACATTTTTGATTGAGCAACTAGAGAGAAAATATGTCAGAGAATCAGATTCAGAGTTTTTTGACGTAAATGGAAATGGTGTTGCAATTCAGGTACATCTATATCCCAGACAAAAAATATCCATGTTGGCAATTTTGTACAAGTCCAGTTGTTCCACACTGAAGTTTCCTGTCCTTTATGAATACATGTAGAAAATTTCATCTATGCCATAAGACATCTGTCAATAATACAGCTAGTAATTTTCTGTAGCACTTCAGGGCTGTGGAAGAGACCTTGTTAAAAGCAGTTGCTGGTCACTAATAATGAGCAAAAAAACCCCCTACCCAAATGAAAAAATCAACCCATAAAACCCCAAATCCACACAGGTCCTCCTGCAATAATGGCTTGGCAAAATAAATTACAAAATGCTAAATATGTTGTAAAAAAAAAAAATCCTATAAGGTGAATAGATATAATATGTTCTCCAGTCTTGGGAAAAAATGAGTATATCAACAAAAATAATTTAGGAGAACATTAAGTCTTATTCTAATATTTATACAAGACTTTAAGCAGGGATAGAGACTGCAATTAACTTGTCTTCTGCCCCCTGCTTTTTCATTATTTTTTTTTCTTATTTACACTCTTTGGTAATATTTAAAATGTGGCTTAATTGCACATGTATTTTATTGAGTCTTGATGAACTTCTGCCTCATACTGCAGTAAGTATCTGAACTGCAGACAGAGGTTACCATATGCTGTGTTACTGGAGATCCTCAATTCCTCACATAGCTCATGCTTGCTTTTCTATATTTTACAGGCTTTATAAAGTGTGTAATTCTTTGAAGTGTTAATGAAAACTAAATTATATAATTTAAACTCTTCAAGATGACAATGGCATAATTGTAATCTTTTTGTATTGAGTTTCATTGGCCTGTTTTTCCAAAGAAAATGCGAAGGTTTGGACAAAAATCCCTAGTTTTTTACTGCACAAGTGGTATTGAATAACAAAGAGCTGATGCTCTACACCATCTTCAGTGCCTTTTATTAAAGAAGGTTGTGTATTTTGCACTATTGGAGCCCATTCTCCAACTATTGGAAGCACCACATTTGTGCTCATACTTATACAAATGAACTACACCTTCAAAGGCTTGAAGCTTTAAAGCAGTTGTACTTTGAAGCTTCAGCATTTACTTTCTTTACCAATCTTATGTTTTATAGGCATGCTTAAGTGTGGGTCTGAGTTTCTCACATGGGGTGGTTTTGGTTAATTGTCTGTACTGCTGGTGGGAGACTGATTCAAGCAGGAATAATGTTTTATACTGCAAAATTTCATGCAATGCTGAAATAATTTAGCTGTAACCAAAGCCCTCAATAAACACTCTGTAATGAAATGGAGATCTTTCATCTCCAATAAAGGTGTTTGATATTACTGAGGCTTTACATAAACTCTCTGAAGTAAAAAATCAGCTTTTACCCCTCTACTGTGGCCCAAGTGACCCTATATAGATTCCTTCTATGGTTGTTTCAGGATAGACCACTTTGTTGTTATCAGAAACTGTCTGAATTTAAGAAACCCAGCCACTGCAATACCAACAAGTTTTGGTTTTATCACAGTATTTGGTGTTCACTGCAAGTGTCTGCACCAGGAATGCTGAGACTCTTAGCTCCCAGTTCCTAAACTAGTACAATTTTTAGCCTCATGGTTGTGTAAGATCGTTCAAAAATGGTTTCTAAAGCAACCAAAATCAAACATGGTAAGAACAGTTCAGTTTAAAAAAAGACAAATAAAAAACAAGCATCCTGGAAAGCAAAGAGAGAACAGCACTTCATGATTTTTATATGAGCATCATATTTTATAGAATTTGTAATTGCAAATTGGCTAGTATTATAAAAGGAATGAACTGGTTGAATTTAAGGGAATTCAGTGGAGCAGGCAGCAGAGATACATTTCCAGCTGGCTTTGGAGAAGTATTGAACCGAGATGTGCCGTCATTGCTGTCAGGGGAGAGAAGACCCTTTCAGAAGGCTGATTCAGCTTTTCAGGTGTATGGAATCACCCACTCAAGGTGAATTTCTCTTTATTTGCCAAACAGCAGTGGTGTGAGAATAAGGCTCCTATCTCAGCTGCCTAAAATCAGACACACTGAATTCCCTCTAGTATTTATATAAAGGTAAAGTCTTTAGATTTCATAGAATCTCAGAATCATTTTGGTTGGAAAAGACCTTTAAGATCATTGAGTCCAACCATTAAACCTAACACTGCCAGGTTCACTCCTAAACCATGTCCCTAAGAACCTCATCTGCATGTCTTTTAAACACCTCTAGGGATAGTGACTCAGCAACTTCCCTGGGCAGCCTGTTCCAGTGTTTTACAACCATTTTAGTGAAGAAATTTTTCCTAATATCCAATCTGAACCTCCCCTGGTACAACTTGAGGCCATTTCATCTTGTCCTATCACTTGCTACTTGGGAGAAGACACTAATACCCTCCATGCTACGAACTCCTTTCAGGTAGTTGTAGACAGCAATAAGGTCTCCCCTCAGCCTCCTTTGCTCCAGGCTGAACAGCCCCAGTTCCCTCAGCTGTTCCTGACCAGACTTGTGCTCCAGACCCCTCACCAGCTTCACCGTCCTCCTCTCAACGCTCTCTAGCACCTCAATGTCTTTCTTGTAATGAAGGGCACAAAACTGAACACAGGATAGTGGGAACAGATGAAGTGCTACAGGGAATGTTTTACAGGTGTGTCTCCTTCTGTTATGGAAGAATAGAAGATGAATTTAAAATCCTAGGGTAATTCGTCTGGATGACACTGCAGACTAAGTGAAAAGAAAGGAGCTATTTTCTTTATGACAACTGAAACTCTGTTCAAAATCTTTAATAAGTGACAGTGGCACCTCAAACTTACCGTAATTGATGGTCCAGCAAAAACCAGACTAAGCAACATCAAGAAGGGAACAGACTCTTGTGTAGGTTCAATGTATGGCATACTCAGACTCTTGTCATAGCAATTAAATCCAGAGTGAACTGGCTTGAAGACATCAGTAAGTTCAAGAAAATAGAGGCTAACAACAGAAGATGCCAATATGGGCAACTAGAAGAGAAGAAAGCAACAAATTACTACTTGGAAATGGATACCATTGCTTTTGCAAAGCTCGTTAAAACACCGGATCCAGCCTTCAGCTCACATAATTTAGCCTTTTCATCTATGAATCATTAATAGACAAACTTTGATTATTTTCTTTTTAAAGGAAGTACCAGGACTGCAGTCTCCCACATGGGGCCTCAGCATTCTGCTGTTCGTCATCACTCTTTTTGGTCCTTTAGCAACTCTCTGTCATGGATATGACAGTGTTTACATCAAAGCCAGCTTGCATTACATTTCAAAGTAAGAGTTAATGAAAAACAGTATCCAGTGCTTCCCTAGAATCTAAATATGTATTTTTTAAGGTGACTTAGTTTTTGTTTGCAAAGAACTCTTGAAATATCTGCAATGTCTTTTATCATTAACTATTTGAAAATCACACCTAATGACTTAGCCAGGGTCCAGATCCCACGGGGCAAAACATAACAGGACACAAACATATTCCAATGAGCTAAATGGACAAAACAGGCAAAGTGCCTATTGCCCTTCTTTTCAGAAATTATGCCCGTTTATGTAGATGTCCCCAGAGGTTCATTTCCTAGCATGGAAACAGAGAGTAGGCAGATCTTGCACTCTGAGTTTCATCTTCATTATGTATTTTTCTATTTCTCTCATGTCAAGAAAAGGAAAGCCTCTCCTTGAACAACAGGCTCTGCATTACCAGCAAGTCTGCCTCTCCATTGGTTATGGTATTCTTAGGCAGGCAACTGCTTTAAATGGCAATACTGAACAATCAAAAATAGGTAATATACAAGGTGATATTTTATAATGAGACAATAAATAACATAGGTGGATAACTTTTATTTTTTTTAAACTACTGTATGCAAGCTGTAATTTTATTGTTAATTACAAAGTCAAGGAATCATAGGAATTGCATTTTACTGTCTTATGACTTCGCTACAGGACTCCCATATTATTTCTGTCTGTAATTAGCCATTCTGCTAAAAGAAAAGAAATAATTCTAAAGGATTATGAATCTCCAATGTAACTGCTTACAATACTAATGAATAGGTTTATAGTCAGTTTGCTATATACAGTATGTCAGATCCCACAGGACATTTTTCTTCCTATCTTTTTAAAAATACAAATATAAAATCTGTCTTAAAAAAAGCAAACACTTCTAAAATCTTCTAAATAGTGTATCTGGCTATTTAATATATGAATATTTATGGAGTGTTCTGCTTAAGGCAGCAGTCATTCTGTAATTATAGACTTCAGCTCCCAACACCTTGAAAATGTCAAATATAATTAGATAGTAGAATGTGTATTGTTTTAATTACAAAATGGAATAGGAATTTTCCTCTTCCTAATTAGAATAATAAAACCCCCAACCTCAGTTCCCATATCTTGACTAGTAAGTCTTCATACTCTTACTTCCTTGGTTGGGTAGTGGAGAAAGATCCCTGGTAAGTTTGTAATTTAGACCTGTAAATGTAGAGTTTGACCCAAGTAGCCAACTCTAGCTTAGAATCTTTAAAGTCAGGACAATAATCAGCATAGCTGCTGAAAAGGCTTGATTTGGGGTTTATTTATAAAAAAACAAATGAACAAACACTGTTATTTACTTAAACTATAAGTTCCAAACATTGTTAAAGCCATAGAACTTAGCTATTAATAATAATTAATGTTATTAATATTTTAAAAGATTTTTCTGTATTGAGCTAGGCGTTGTCCAAGCATGAGAAAAAATGATCTCTCTTCCCAAGAGCCCAACAAGGATGTAAAGACCTAGAGATCTTGTAAGGAGGAAAATAATTGTTGAAAACCTCCAGTTTGTTAAGTAGCATGGGACAAACCAAAATAGCATTTGGTAGTACAATAACTTCTCTGAACTGATGGGATATGTAATAAATCTTCCTTCTGGTCAAGATCCACAAGACATATGTCACATACTGGAGAGAACTCAAAGAATAGATGGCTGTGAGAGGAGTTCTGAGGTGGGAGATAACAGTTCTTCAGACTGCCCATCACTCTTCTGTAGGACATGCCGTGATTGCTCCTGGGACTGTTTTGGGGTGCTCCTGGTTTACTTGTGAGGCTTAAGATTACCCAGGACCCACAGTGCCAGCACAATTTGTCACTGGTCATATGATATAGCCTATGCATGGAAGCCATGCTGGTCCTGGCCCAAAGTCCAGTCTTTCATCCACCAGTATCCACAAGTCCTTCTCCACAGGGCTCTCTCAGTCCCTTCAACCCCTAGCCTGTATTGATACCAGGGGTTCCCCCAAAACAGGTGCTTCATCTCTACTTGTCTAGCTGTGCCTGGAGCTTTGTTTTCATTTGGTTTAACTGTAACAGCAGTTTTTCTAATGACCTTAGATACCAGGCTATGCCTAATTTGTTTCACTTTCATCTACCTCTGTATGATACAAGTCTGCATGATTTTTAGATCCATATGTAGTAGTAACAAGTAGTTACTGTATTAAATGAGCTACTTATGACTCCAGTGTAGTGCATCCCAAATCATTTGTAAGGAGCAGTATGATGTTGATGGTGGTTCTTCTTCACCCTAGGAACCACTTTGGTGCTAATACACTTTTGCACTTGCTCTTTCTCTTTTAGTCTGTCTTTTCACATTACCTGGTTTACATATGTTGGATGCTTGTTCTTTGTACTGTTTGTTACCCCTAAAATCAGTTTTGCCAGCTGCAGTTCTGCACGTCTTTATGCAACCATTGGGCGAGTTGTTTATAGCCGTGATGTCTTCAGTACCAGCATATGCTTCATCTCTTATCCTGCACCTGTAACTCCTCCACATCACTCCCTCTGTAATGCAGGAATACAGGTCTGGTATGACAGCAGAGGTCTTGCAAATGGGGCAGTGGAAGGCCGAACCTTAGCAGGAGAATCTTACTGGAGTGTCGGGATCCCTAAACAGCACAAGGTTGTCCTCTGGACGGCTCAGTATCTGGGGCACCGACTTGTCTCTGGCCTTCCACCAGGCACACACCCTCTTGTTCCATATGAAACACTGAACTGCTTGGTCTTGAGTTAAAATGTAGGACCCTTAACTTTACTATTCCACAGGGTCCCTGCAGAGCCCTAGGTTTATAATTCAGGGTGCTCCCTCCCCTTGGAGAATTTCCACATAATCAAAGCTCCACTAAAACCACTTTCTATCTGCAAGCATTACAGACAAGTCAGTAGCCATCAGATATTGATGGTTTCCTAAATGACACCATGCAGATAGATAGTGAGGCTCAAGAAAAGCAACAAATTAGCACCCTCTCCTGCCCCAGTTTCTCTCTTACCTTGAAGAACATGCAATCGGATACAAACATAATTCAAAACTATCTGGGAATCAGTAGCTTCCATAAATTCTCTTTCTCTAAAACTGTAGTTATACATCTAATCCTTATATTTGCCAGCACTTAACTAAGCAAGGAGTCCATATTTATCTTCAGGAGAATATTATAACATCTTAAAATCCAGGGGCTTTGTGAGATTGCAACCATGGAGTGTCACATACCCAAATATCTGAATCCGTTTTGCAGGTTGCAGTTATGTGACCTCACTTTGCTTTGCTAAAATGCACTACAGGCAATATCTCTTATTGTGAACTCATATCCAGATGCTGTGGTGGTGGTGCATTGGGCTGCATTGGTGGCTACCAGCAGACACTTTTTAAATATGGGTTACAAAACTGATTAGCCTTGGCTATATTTCAGCCAGGCTAAGTGGGGTGAAAAATGAAATGCCTCTCTTATAATTGTAGCTGAATACTGAAGTCACTGCTCAGTGTGCTGGCCAGAATGACTTGAGTGATTTTCCTTGAGACTGGATGCAAATACAAGGGCTGTGGAACTGATTAGCTTTACCTGCCTGTATAGAAGATAGGCAGAAATGAGAGAAGGAATATGTATGTAGCTTTCAGAGGAAGTCAAGGCACAATCAGCTAGATGCAGAATAAAGGTAGTATGACTAGCTCACCTGTCAAAAAAGGTTAAGAGATGCCTGATGTGCTATTTGGATCTTTCGTATTTTTAGGCTTGGATGGCCAAGAAATTCTTAGATCATTCTGCAACTCTTTCACAGCAAACAAGCAATTCCTGAGCATGGGAGCTTCCTCTCAGTGTTTCTCTTGTTTTCTGGGAATCAGAGCATCTTTCTAAGCAACCAAGTAAATAAACAGGACTGCCTCAAAGAGTTAGCTAACGAATGCCATTGGTTTCTTCCCATGGAAAAAATAACAGCCAAATGCTTGGGAGAAGAATGGTCTATTTAATAACTATGTGCAAGGCTGTGGCATTGTGGAAGATTCTATTAAAATGTATCATAAATGTCAGTCCTTGTGCCAAAGAATTCATGGTCTAAATGACAAGGCACAACAGATGGATGAGACAAAAACCAGGGCTGCGGTGGGTTGGAGGAGACAAGGTGTTCCTATTCTTAGCCACCCACTAACAGAGATTGCAGCTTTCAACTGCCCTGGCCGTTGTCCTGTTATACTCTGCTGTGAGATTCACAAAAGACAGGAGAGAATGGAAGGAGGGCAGGCCTCTTTTATCCTGACAGGAATTAATACTGAGGCCATGACTATGACTGAATACCTTCCAGAAATAGGTCAGGAAGACAAAATGGTCAGCCCAAATTCTGACATTTTCTGTTGTTTTTAAGAACCTATGGGCTCCTCACCATGGCTCTTGCTTAGCTACACCAGTGCTGTATCTTCAGCCTCAGCCAGGCTGCTGTGCAGGGCTGGGATTAAGATCAAGCACAAGCTCAAATGCATTGCAGACTGGGCTGTCATGAGGACTTCTGGGAGATGGTGCTAAGCACAGCATGGCTGTAGAGCAGGGGACTTGCTTGACCTAAAAGTCAGGCTTGTAGATTTTTTTTTTTTGTAATGTTCTAAACTTAATTCTTAAATGCCTCAGGCTTTTAAGAGAAGGCATTCAGGCTTTTCAGAAGCCTAAAATTTATATCTGTATAAAGGCTTTTTGCTTTTATCTCTGGACTTCAGTTTCTGCTGCTTCTTGTTCCTTTCTTGGATGCTGGTTTTATGTGGCCCAAAACTGTAAGGAATTTGTCTTTTCTGTAAAGGATTTTTATCTCACCATTGTATAAGTTCTGTGGAAATTAATTGCGGAGACATGGGATGATGGTCAGTCTTCTCTTAGATTTAACACTGTTGGATTTAATTTCAACTCACAGTTTAATTTCAAATCCCAGGTGTCACTTAAATCTGTTATCATTAACATTTTGGAAAATTAAGTTATCCTTATTTCCAGTATTGATTTTAGAGTTTAATCAAATTGTTCTGTGACTGCCAGTTAAGAGTTTAGCTTTAGAAATACAACAGATATCTTAATGCAATTCCTCAAACCTCTTGATCCTTTGCCAAATCTTAAAAGAAAACCTCTCAGTATGTGTAAGACCAAAAATAGTACAGATACATCAGTGATAAAGTTCCTATTTCAGAAGTCTCAAAGTCAAACTGCATGCATGGTAATCCTAAAAGTGCTTTATTTTATTTTTTTTGATAAATGTAAGTGAAGCAGGCATTTTGACGTGGAAAAACCAACAGAATAAAAATTGTTTAAAAAAAATTCTCAACCAGGAATAATCTAAAACTACTTTTAAAATATTTCAATTTAATTAAGTATATATGCTTAAGTAGAGAGCAAATCCTTACACATAAATTTTACAACACAATAAACACCATTAATACTTTTCTTTCCAGTGTGACTTCAAAAGTAATTGATGAGTCTCTATATTAATTATTATTACAGTTAATTATGATTATTAATTAAATCAATAATTAGCTATAATCAATGAATAACTACAAACAGTGAGATTTAGGATATTGCATCTACTCTGGATTATGAAGCTTATGCTCCTGCTGCAAGGTTATGGCAAATCAAGAACAGCAACACTTCAAAAGAGGGTGGTTGGTTTTCGACCAGAGTGTCACCAAACTTCAGATAGAAATTTCCTCAAAAACCCCATCTCTATGGGCCAAAACTGCCAATCCCTACACAATACTACAATTTATTCTACTCTCTAAAACACATGGGTTTCCATACATACATTCAAAAAACTGTGTGGGTGCCAACCCTTCTCCAGGGCCTCACTCCCATGCTGTTTTGCCACTTCTGAACTCCTTTCCTACAAACTGACAAGATCATCAGTCAAGATAGAATGTTTGTAACAGCTCAGCATCTGTGTACCTAAGGTTCCACAATAGGCTGTCATTTATTAGTTTTGACTGCAGAGTAACAGATCTTTAAAAATGAGAGAAGAAAATCAGAGAGCTATAATTTTTTTTCTACTTTTGGAAAAGGTAATCATTTTGAAAAATTAATCTCCTTTACTTTCTCATGCATTCAAGCTTCCTTTTGCTACTGGGGTATTAGGTGAGGAGGATGGTCCAGGGTTGGAAAGGGCCTTGTTTCACTATGGACTACTCAAACTCTACACCTGCCAACTAAGTAGCCAAACACAGAGGGAGATCTAACATGTGGCATTTGCATTTTTTCTCCCACGACAGTCTTGGCACAGGCTTGACGCCTCCCTTTTTGTTCCCCTTTTCTGCTCATCTTTTGCTAAAAGCTGGTAGTATGCAGGCTGTATGTCTCTTCTATAAGCACAGAACTGATGTAGAGGATGCAAGGTTGATCACTCGGCCAAATAATTACACAGATGCTTTGAATGTGTAGCAGCCTCCTCAAGCCTCAGATAGCCCCTTAATATTTTGGGGATGCTTGTCTCTAGTGCACTGTTATAAATGAATCTGACATCTGCCCTCCGTGAGTCAGTCACACACCAAAGTCAGCTCAATGAGCAGACTGTTAAGTGTGTTTCTCCTTCTTCCTCTCCCCTCACACATGATTGACTCTTTTGAGAGAAAAATCTATGTATTTAGAAAGTATTATGCTACTTCCACAGGATGGGGACAATTTGATGTTCTACAGTTGGGGTTTTTTGTTGTTTCCCCCATTCCACAGCCTAATTTAAGCATAACAGAAAACCCATCTAGAGAGAAATGGGACTACAGTGTGGCTCCAAGACACAGCAGTGTAGTTTAACTCTTACAGTAGATCCAAACATCCTGGTCTTAGGAAGAAAGATATAGCCTTACAGCCTATTCTCCCACTACTTTTATTCTAATCACTTCTCTCCCTTGGCTTTTTGTGCCTTTTGCAGTCACTCCTATCCATGACTTGCAGGTGACAAAGTGCATAATTTAAATGTGGGGGTCATGCATGGCTGAATTGCTAAAAAAAAATTCCAGATCTGACTGAGAAGTGTCACCAAGGTATCAAGTGGTGTGTACAAACATTTGATGTTGCAAACCTAGCTCTGTTAGTGTATGTTAGAAACAAAATGAAATAAAGCATCTGGTGCTGAGATACGGTGAACATTCTCTACATGCACTTATTTCAGTGGAAACTGATGACCTCCTGTGTTTTGCAGCCTGGAGTACTACAATGACAACACAACTTTGATTTCTGCTGGTGAGAATTCCAGTTCCTTTGGGGAAGAAGAAATATAAGTGGTCTTCCAGTACTGAAAGAAGTGTTTCCAAACAACGCTGGTGTGATCACCTCCTGGCTGTGCTCTTGAAAATGTAGAAAAAGCAGCTATCTGTATGCATGCATCATACACAAGAGCCTAAAAGATGATGTAAGGAAAAAAATTAACCGTAACAAGGGATATTGTCTGAAATGTGTCTGATTTTAGACCCTGGAAGTTAAGCAACCACCAGATGAAGGTGGTGCCACAGGGACTCAATTCAGCTGGAGAATGTATGCATTGAGTCACTCAGATTGACAACACCTTGGCCTTTTGCTTTTCCACATCTGGGGCACGGGATGAAGCAACAGTGGCACAAAAGTCAAAGGAAAAAATCATAGCAACTTCTGTGAAAACAGGATTTAAACCAGAAGTTTCTGAAGTGGGATACCATGAGTGAAGACAGTCTTTCCTTCACCAAGAAGAAATGTATTTGTCTGTCCTGCCTCTGAAGTGTGACCATTCTGCCAGGAACAGAAACTACATAACCCTGGAAGTTTTCCAGATTCAAGGTAAAGGACATGTGTTTCTTCTGAAAGTGAATGTACACGATATACTCTGAATATGCTGAAAAGAAAGGCAGTTAACAAAAAAGCAAAACTTATTCCAGGAATACTCATTTTCAATACTTCCCAGAGGACTGTAGATTTTGTATCATGAAGATGAATTCCTACTAGACCAGTGGGACTATGAATTTTCATGGCAAGTTTTGTCTTTCTCAGATATGCAAATGAAGTTCAGATAACCCACAGTCTACAGAACCCTAAAATGCCACAAGCATAATTAGGAATAAAACATGCCAAACTGCCCTGCAGTGCTGATGACCACATGCTTCAGGTAAGCCTGATGCACAAGGCAATCTAGAACTATTCAGCTCTTAGGAGTGTGTTAAAATAACCTCTAAAACATTCTTATGATACATAGGATAAATCATCAAGTTATTTTACGAATCATGAAATGTGAAAATATGTAACTGAAAATGTGTTAAGAGTCACTTCATAATGCTCATTTTTGCCTCTATTGTTTTTAGAGAATGACCTATCCACATTTTTCAGAAGCTACATCTCTTAATTTTCTTCTATTTTCTTTTCACTTCTATGTCTAACAAAGCTCTAGCCCGATTCTCCTTTTGCTTTCCCTGTGTAAATGAAGAATAGTTCTAGTGGTAACAGTGATCTTGAGAGGGGCATATTAGTTTTATGTTTTAACTCTGTTGTTGGTAAAATCTGCTAGTTTGAATTATTCTTAGACTAAAACCAAAATAATGACCAGAGTATTTCTTTTGAAGTTAACATTAGTTGGCTTGCATACATTCTACATAATCATATTTTATCAAATCCTGAAAGCTGCTGCCACCAAACACATTTGTTTACAGGAGCTAGTCTCATTTATAAAACATTCTTGAGAATCTTCATAGCAGAAAACCCTCAGTGTCAGAACTGTATTTGTTTGCTGCTATTTCTGAAGACGAGGTCCTTCTGAAGCAGATAATCTATCTTTACTTGTTCTGCTCCCTGAAGTATATTAGTTATTACAGATTATTTTCATTTTTAACTGTATATTTTATTTCTATAATATAAATTAATCCCTTTCCTACCACTTCAGGAATTTGACTTCACCCTTGGCCCAACATCCTTTTCTCCAAGCCTTTCCTTTTGTCTAGCATTTAAGAGAAAAAAATTGCACTTTTTTGAACACTAATTTTCATGTTTGAAGGTGCAAACTTAATGTGTCATTTTTTTTTGTTGCAATTCAGGGTGGGGAAGGACTATCTGCCATAAATGGGACAGAGAAAGCAGAAGTGATGAGTGGCAGAAGAAAATATATTAAAGAATTGGCAGCGTTCAGAGAGAGGTTGAAAGCCTGTTTCCCATCATTAATTCAACCACTATTCATGAAACTAAAAGCTTTAAAAATCAGAGCGTCGTAATGAAATTGGGTAAGTTTTGTTTTTAAGTAGTTATCTGTTGTTGAATCCCATTAGGAATTCAGCCTCCTGTTTACAAAGGAAAACCATATTGTACAGTAAGGCCAGTCAGCCACACTGGGTAACTCCTCTATCCCTTACAGTTACAAACTTCTTATAGCAATTAAATTATCTTCGATTAATTCCCTTTTTATGAGGTACAACTCAATCTTTGGTTCTCCTTGAGCCCATCACAACAGAAGAATCTAAGCCATCACATACTTTTCCTGATTCTGTTGTAGTGCTAGCATTTGCTTGTGCTATAAAGCTCTAGAAAAGCATTCTCATTAGTCTCATTAGAACTAGTGCCCACGTGGGTGAATGCAGGGTGGCTGGACACAAGTAACACAAGGTGTTTCTTCCTAAATATCACATGAATTGTTGTCACCCTTTCAAGTGATTTGAGTAGTCAACTGAAATGTGGAAAATGGTTTCAAATCCTCTTGTTGTGTAATGGGAGAAGGCTGGTAACTCACCAAAGGGCTTCCTAATCAATGTTTAGGCTCAGGTATATTGCAGTCAGTTTTTTTACTCTTGATGTTCCTTTTACGTACCTACACGTTCATCAGTTGAAGAGGGGCCGTAAGTCTGTAGTTCAATAATTAGACCTTGCTCCTGGTGTCGAAGGGCTCATACAGCCTCTAGATTCTGCTCCTGTGACTGAATAACGTAGAAATCCTAAAAGTTCATTAGGAGACCATCCTCTTAAGTGAGGACTCTGACTCCCTCTGAGAACAGCTGGGTGTTAGATCTAGCTGTAAATGACTTGCTGAAGGTCTTAAGAGTCCACACCAGTCCAGACCAGACTCTGTACACAGAGCTTAGCCCAGGTTCTTCACTGCTCACAGAATCCTGTCTTATTCCTTGTAAGAGCTACATGGAGCTTCTGGGGGAACTGTAAGTATGCAATTAATATTATATAAGACAACTCTTTTGAGCAGCAGGCACACATTTTGTACTGCTGCTCTCTAACTCATCTTACTTCATGCCAAAGCACAGCCCACCAAACAGCACAGTGCACCTGTGTCTTGCAGGATCTCCACATCGTCTCCTGTAGTAGAGTTACGCCTAAGCTAAGGTCCAGCAATCTCCTTGCTCTTGGGAGTCCCAAAGCAATAAAGATAG
The DNA here is from genome assembly GCF_963082525.1 of Nesoenas mayeri. Taxonomy (NCBI): domain Eukaryota; kingdom Metazoa; phylum Chordata; class Aves; order Columbiformes; family Columbidae; genus Nesoenas; species Nesoenas mayeri. Next base: position 13,665,991 of record NC_137554.1, on the reverse strand, counting down.
CATAGAGGGTGAGAAAGCTCTCTTTTTTAGGGGCATCTCCACACTTGACCTTTCACTCCTATGCAAAGCTAATGTAAGATATACGTCCCAGTAAGTACCTTCCATCAAAGGGCTTTTCTTGAGCAGGCCTAATGACATTGATAGGCTGCATCTGATGCTTCCATATACCCAGCCTCTGCAAAGCTTTCCAGCTGGTACAGCTTACTTTGGGTCAGGCTTCTGACCATGTCTAGGTGCTTAGGGAGCATAGGGGACAGAGACACCACACTGTACCTAAATCCCTTTTCAACCTGACCCCGTCTGCCTCCCAGAGAACTTCCAAAGCCCTTCAAGTGCATCTGAAAGAACATTTTTGCTTTATATTTCAACCAATGTTTATATTTTAATATTTTATACATTAAGTATTGTATGTATTTTTATGTTTTTATCTAGATACCAGTTATAGTTAACTTACACCATTTTTTACCACCACATGTTATTTTAACAGTCTCTGAGGTACGTTACATGGTGCCTCAAAGTGCCTCTATCACCTCCCTGTGAACGGGGTCACCTGAAACACTTTGCTCAAGCCATAAAACATTTTTACCTCCCTCTTACTGCTATGCCATGAAGCACATTCACATAACACTGACTTCTTTAAGCTTAAACTGTGTCTACTGATGATCCTACAGAAGTATGTAAGTGACTGTACTTTCCAGGGGGTGCCAAATGCCTCCAAGTGACACCAGGCAGCGAGTGCCTCTGCAGCTTCACCTGCTACCAGCTGAGCAGCCATAGCAGGTTTTGCTCTTTAAGATGTGCTGAGAACCTCATTCCATTTTTCAAAACAGACATTTTTAGCTCTGCTAGAAGCAGCATGTAATCCAGGGGTCAGTAAAAACACACCACTGATTATCATTTTGAGAACATTTCTATTTTCCTAAGCATTCCCTTACAAATGTGATTTTTATTCTACCAAAGACATGTGAGCGGTGATCGCCTAGAAGCCAGCTCTTCTTGCAACATGTCTTCCTCCTGAGAGATTCCTGTGCATGTAGCAGGGTTTAGTTAAGCGACCCTTTCATTTTCTGAGTTATTCTTAGAAATAATTCCCACTCGAAAAGACTGCAAAAATGAGGTTAATTCATGCCTGCACTTTACGGGGGGCTTCGATGCTGATTTCAGTAGGGCGAAGCATCACAGAGGGATTTTGCATCAGGCAGTGCGGTACCAGTGCCGAGGCGAGCTCCCCCTCCGCGGGGAAGGCGAGAGGCTCCCGGCCGCGCCGCTCCCCGCGCCCGCCGCCAGCCCCCCGCGCCTGCCCCGCCGCCCCCGCGGCTGCTCCCCAGGGGCGCGCTCGGAGGGGGCGGCCACTCACCTCCACGAAGTAAAAGCAGGGCAGGAGGGTGACGCTGTCCTTGGTCACTGTGCCCTTTTGCCGCTCCTTCGCGGACATGCTGGCGGGGGCTGCGGGCGGCGGCCGCTCGCAGCCGCCCGCCGCGGGTCTCCTCCGCCCGCCGCCGCACAGAGCCCCGCGCCGCCCGCTAGCGCGTCCCTGCGCCGTGCGCGGGGCTGACGTCAGGCGGCTGCTGGGCGGCGGGGGCAGGGGCCCGGCCCGGCGGGGTGCGGGCGGCGGGGGGCTCGGCCGCCTTAACTCTTTCACGACGGCGCTCCGCGGAGCGTCGGAGCCGCCGGGATGCGGGCGAAGCCCCGCGGCGGTGCGCTCAGGTCGAGGGAAGCTTTGGCTGCAGCGAACGATCTGCAAATGAACGCGTACAGGCCTGGGATACCTGAACAGTATTCCTGCAGGCAGGAGGATGTACAGGATGGTCCACGGGGAATTTGAGGTTAATCGTGTTTCTGGGAAATCTTTCTCTGAAACAGAGCAATGGAATGGTCTTGGGAATACCGTTGGGTATTCCATACCGTACAGGCTAATGTTCTCTTGAAGGTGTACTCTTTTTGAGCTCAAATTGCTAGTTGACAGCTCACCCCAGCCTCAGTGCTGGTCAAGGGGGTGGTGTGACAGACTGGGCAAAACTGAGCTCTTCAACCCCATGTGCGATACTGAGGCATGTGATTTATCTAATCTGTGAAGTATCTGGTGCAGTTCCTGCTGCAATCTTAAAGGTAACAGAATTAAGCTGAACAATTGTTTCCATGGTGAAATGTGTTATTTTTAGATCCTATTTGTGGATCAAAGTTTGTAGCCTTTTCTTAGGCAAGGTCCTGTTGATATCAATGAGAGGTACCCTTGATAAGGCCTGCAGGGGTTCTCTGTACAGGACAGCATTTTCATTTTTTGTAGCACATTAGTAATGTCTGCAAAGGTTATCTTGTGCCTGTAAGCTTAGTCTTGCATTGTGGTGTTTAGCTTTAATGTTCGCGGAGAGAAGCGTGACTCAAGCAGTAATTGTTTATTTCCCATCCCACCTTTTCTGCGGGAACATGGGAAATAGCCTGCTGTTCTTGTTCAGATGGGTGCTAGTATTTTGGCTGCTGTAGCCATTGTGCTATGGCAATGGAAATGAAAATTCTCACTAGCTTCTTTTCTAGCACAGAGGATGTGCCAATCCGTGCTCTGCACTGAGCAGACAAGCAAAGAAGCATTGTAAGAGGGTAAAAGCAAAAACATGCTCCATGCCTGCAGGCAGGTATGGAAAGCAAATCTGTAGTCTGACTCCAAATCATTGAAAAAGACTTTTTCAGAGCTGCAACGGATTGCAAGTGTTGCCATACCAACACATAGTCTTGTCCTAACGCTGTTAGGAAAGATTTCCAGGTTTTCTGCTGATTCAGAGATACAGAGAACTCACTGGTACCACTATGAAAGGGAGGTCAGGGGGCTCCAGACAGCAGGAGTGGCCAGGAGGGTTTCTGGGAGTACAGGAGCTATGAGCAGAGGAGGTTTGTACCCAACTATCAGCACCCAATTCCAGGAAGTTATTTTGGACAGTGTGGGGATGTCTGGTAGTGGTTCCTACCCGTCAGTGATATAGCCTTTAAGTAAAAGAAATCCCTTTTTTTTAGCCTTGCTGGTGGGTTATTCTAAATAAAACAGCAAGAGTTGAGGACCTGTAGCAAGACTTTGCTACTGCCAAATATGTAACTATTATTGGGGAGAGTAGTTGGTGAGCAATGGCCACTTAGAGTTGCATTTATCGTATCAGCCCCACTTGTTCTGAAATGATGAATCTGTCTTGAAAATCATTAGTGCACACCATTAAAAACTACTCAAGAATGCTTCGTCTGCCTCTGTTTCATATGCATTTGCTTCATTCTGGAAGAGCAGGGGGATTAGGGTGTTTCTCTGGTAAAATGAATCGAGAAACTCAGGTCATGATGTAACTTCAGAAACTGACAAACCACCTACTATTAATTATGTTTTATTGTGGTACTGCCTAAAGGCCATTTAAGTGTGCAGCTCTGATAGGTACAGTAAAACACAGGGTAGTAACCAGGACCTATTCCACAAATTTTCACTATGAACAAATGTCTGGTGTGAAGAATGCAATGCAAGTCACTCAGTGTGACTCCTGTAGGGGCAGAAAGAGTTGTGTTAATTTTCTGGTTTTGTTTCTCACTATTTTGTGAAGGTACTGGTACAGGGAGTTAGGGGAGGGGTTATATGTAATTTAAGAATTAGGTTTTTTGGCAAGCCTTGACAAGAACTTCTGCCCTTTATTTAGTCAAATTGAGGAGAAAAAGGATCAACAATGCCTGGATCCCAGGTCTGCCTCCCACTAGTCTGAGGGTGATACTGATGTGCAAGTATGGACATGGCTGGGGTGCATTTCCCACCCTTCTCTCTGGGCTTTCACTTGTTCTTGGTGGAGACTCAGCAACCATTTTCGCAAGAGTAAGTAACCAAGGCACAGCTAAGGTGTCACTTGATCATTTCACGCTTGCTGTGCTGCCAGCAATACGTTCCCAGCCTCCCCTTTGCCTGCCTGAGGCTCAGCGGGCAGCACTTGATGGTCTCTGTGCACATATTCTGCATCACTCTTTGTCTGGCAGTACCAGAGAGGCCTGCAGTCATTTGGACCTTATGTCCTAACTAACATAACAGAGTAAGAATTTTACTTCTCTGATTCTCAAGACTGTATGTTATCTTTCAAGCCCATGAATATTGATGGAAAAAGGGAAAAATCCCTTGCTGGGTCTAATGATATGGCTTTTGGACTGAAGGGTTCATCTATATATTAACACCTGGAAATACACAAGTCCCCCCAGTATGTTGCATTCACCTCTTTTGACAGTTAGTTATTAGAAATTATGGGATTGATTCCCATTTACATGGAAGCTCATTGGATTGCTCTAGAAGTATAAGTACTTCAAATCAGTATAACATGCATTTATATCCTTATTAAATTCCCTTAACATTGATAGAACAATGTGAAATGGCTTTTATGTAAATGAATATCTCATCTATATGGTCTCCTAAAGGAAAACGTGTTGGTGGTAAAAAATTCAGAAAACGCATCCTGTCCATTTCAATCAAGACAGTCATACAAGAAAACGTGGTGATGCATGACTTATGAATGCCTATTATCTGTGTGCAGGATAGTCATAAATACAGGATCTGCACTAACACTGACAGCTTTTTGCCCACTTTCCAGCAATCTCTGTAACAGAAGAGTGTCATGGAAACATGTTAGCATGAAGCATAAAATGGTTTGTTTATGCCTTGCTTCAGCAAAACCAATTGAGTTAATGGAAAAATGTAAAGAAGAACTAGAAGATAAAATTCATAGATCTGGAGTAAAGGCCTCTTCTGACTCATCTGGAATAAGATTCTAAGAAGAGAGATTTATTCTTTCTTCAGCAAAAGAAAACTTGCCATCAGTGGGTGCCCCTGGTTATTCCAAGCTGATTTTTAAGAGGTCAGCTTGACACAAAATGTTGCCTCCCCCCAAGATGTATCCGTGGAGATTGTTTAGGTGAAGAAAGCACTATTCTTTCCACGTGTCAGGCAGACAGCAGCTGCCACAGTTATTAGAAACATAATTTGAAATACATTTCCAGTATAGTCTAGTGTATTGGCAAAGCTGCACTGTATAAAACATGACTGCAGGTCATTATCTTGTTATCCAGGTGCTTTCTTCCTTCTGCGGCAAAATCTGCCTTTATTCTCAGGCTTTGGCAAGGGCAGTGGCTGTGGTTTCACTGCTTCCATGGGAACAGAAAGCACACTGGATTAACAGGGACCGGTGCTGCATCACTGAAACCCCTTGCAAAAGCAAGATGAAACAATTTGGGAAGGAACTGGAATTGGCTGAGAGCTGGTGGGTCTGTGGCTGTGCAGAGCCACTCGTCAGACAATGGCATGGGGGGGTTGTAGGAAGCAGAAGTTTGGCCAGAGGCTGCAGCTGCAGTTACTGTTGCTTAGTAGCCTAAGGAAACCTGCTTTCTCCTGCTCACCACACAACTTCCATGCGCAAAGGTGTTTTCTTGGACTGTATGCAGTCCCAGGGTTAACTCAGAGAGATGGATTTTTTTAGTTCTGTTTTGTCCATTTAAAAGACTGTTTGGTCAAAAGACAGGTAAAGTTTTACAAATATTTAATGAACAGGCTTTCTCATCTTTGATGCAACTACTTTAATATAGTCTATTAGTTGAAGAAAGAAAAATGGTGGCTCCCTGGACAAAGTCCACATCAGACAACAAAGTAACATCTCTAGCATCCGAACAAGGTACTCTATATATAAATATAAATCTCATAAACATGATGAAAGGGAAAAATAAATGATAGGATGTAGCAAAACTGGATAGCTGAATTATGTCAAGGGCATCCCCTTAATAATTGACATTTGCATTAGCTTTTTGCAAGTGCAAGGTTGTTGTTTCCTTACTTTTTCATATTAGGGCAAAATTTTCCTCTTTAAGCCATCTGTAGCTCCCCTGTGAGCAACACATAGCACTCTTGGATAGATGGCATGTGACAGCCCTGGGAGATTCGTAGTGGAACACATTCAAAACACACAAAAGAGATCCACAGTGCAGATGGGAGAATTAAATTCTGCTTTGAAGTTGTAATTGCATCAAGCAATTGTTTCTCCACTATGTCTCATAATCTCCTGTTGCTGTAAAGCTCTGTCTTCTAATGTCCTGTCTTAGGCTACTAGATATAGGTCACAGCTTTAAAGTAGCAGATGACTCTGAATGATTCCTGGCTTTCCTCCTGCCTTTTACACTGCAGTGTTTGGACTAGAAAATGAATTTTGCATGTTTTGAATGAGTCATGCTAAGATCATTCTTCTGAATCCGTGTCTTTAAATACTACCTATAAACATGTCTACCTAGTATTTTTCAGACATCTGTTCCTGTGCTTTCTGGCCTTGGGTGAGTGTTGGCTTGCAAGTGACGTGGTTGCAGAAGCATCATGCTGGACTGTGCTCTGTACAGACTGCTTTGCCTTAAGTCTGATTTAGCACCGAGCTGAGTGATTATGTGATTTTAGTGAAACTGTCTTGTGGCTGGCTAATGTGGAACCTGGAAAAATGAGTTTATGTGTGGTATGCAGTATGCCAAATATGCTAATAATGGAATAATCTTGGTTACCTGCATATGTCTGAATTTAAGATCATAGTTACAGGCCTGAAAATGTCAGAATGTGAAAATCCCAGATTGTTTCTGGAATACCAATGGCTCTTTAAAACAGCTTTCTGTAGATATCAATAAGGCACAAAACTTTATTCTTATGTGGTGACCTGTCACAGATATTCTGCTTGAATCTCGGCAAGTTACTTATCACCAGCTAATTAAACATCAGCCATTTGGTGCATGAGCTGAGACAGAGGCTGAGTGAGAAACCACAATCATGGAATTAACAGTCATACCCATTTGTCTAAATGGAAATGCAGAAGTCCCAGCAGGAATCCTGTCTGCCCTGCAGGCTGAATGAAATACCATGTCAGAAAAAGGCTGACATGTATCTGACATTTTGAGTACTGCTACAATAGCCTGTTGATATTAATCCATCCTTTTCTAACTACTGCACATATTTGCATCTGAACTTACTTTTGCCATTTCCAAGATTCTGATGGCATGTTTTTCCGACTTAGGTCACCTCTTCCTATTTTTTTTTCTTTTAAAAGTAATATGCATAAATAAACACATTATTCAATACATTTTAATGAAAAATGCATGCTTCAAAATCTGTGAACAAGAAAAACTGTGTGCATGGCTTTGAGAAGGAAATTTAGGAACTGAATGGTAAAAACACAAGATGGTCACTTTTTCATAGGAGGTGTCAGGAAAAATGTCTAAAATACTAAAACATGTATTTTCAGAGTGTTCTTAGATGTTCCAAGTTCAGAACAGACAAAAATATTTTACTTCTGCAATATTGAATTGCAATGTTAGCTTTCCAACAAGAGCATCAGTTATTTTAGAAGTCTATAATCATAGTGCTGTTGGTTGTTAAATTAAGCAGCCTCAGGACTGATGAAAACTCCTGTCTCCCGTCATTAAATACTCATTTTCACTGTTAGTTAGTAAAACTGAGGCATAAGAACCTACCTTCTGTGTACATATGCACATAAATGTAGTTTTATGTACTTACGAGGTCTTAAGGCTTAGATGCCATGTGGCAATTGAATGAATGCATGTCAGCTAAAAATGACTGCAATTCTACAATAGCACCTAATATGTATCAACATTAACTATTTATACTGTATAGCACCAGAGAACTCTATCACTGAATTAACAAAAAAGGGAAAACCATGGAATGCATATTTTATTAGTTGTATAACATTTTCCTTGAAAAAATTCTACATCATCAGGCAACAGAAAAACTCATTATCAATAAATATTATGCAGAAATAGCACAGCACAAGAATCATTCTATCATCTTATTAGGTTAAAAATGAAAACACTGATCTGTGAATAAGTTGAGTAGATACAGCTTGATTGTAAAAACTGGTTGAATATTCATGAAGAGAATGTTCTTTATAAAATTAACACTTGGGCAAAAATATAAGAAGCTATACAATCATTTTGTGTCTTGGTTCTGTAACATGAGACTGAAGAGCTGTCAGGGCTTTCAGCCCCTTTGTGATCATGCTTAGAAAGCTGTTCAAGTCAACCATTGCTAAATTAGATGTGAAAAAGTTTGTTAAGAGTGGGAATGTAGATGCAGTCAACAGGTTTTCACCATAGAAAGGGAACAGTAACTAAGTAATGATTCCTTGATATAGCTAGAGATATAACTGTACAGTTTTGCAGTATCATTAGTAAAAATAACTGAGGATTTAGCACTTGATATTAAAGAATTGCCCCTAGTAATAGTGTCTGATTAGTAGAATTATGCCAAATAGGCATACTTCTTGGACATACCCTGATGCTCTTGATAGTTTCTAGAACAGAACATAGAATGCTAGTGGCAGAAATGGATATTTAGCTGTCCAAATAGTTAAAACTATAGTACTCAGTCTTCTTCCAAGGACATGAGAAGTCGCAGATTGCAATCCTTCTCTTGTCACACAATGGAATCTACTGTACGTGTATTTTACCATCTATCTGCACATGTTCAGTAGCTGCAGTGCTTCCCAGGAGTGTGGATTTATGACACACAGGGAGATCAGAAATACTGCTCATGCACAGTAGATGTAAGCTTATGGACCACAATTGTGCACACAGGTAACTGTATACACTCCAGGTTATAAACATTCCCAATGAATAAAGGCCTATGCAGTCAGGTAAATATACCAAATAATTTGGTTTTATGTGAGAAGTTCATTGTTGCTAGAAACTTCTGGACTTCTGTCTGACGATATATTGCTGAAGTTCGGAGTGCAAATTCTGAACAGGGTAGTTACACTCATGCATTTGTTGTTCCAAACACTGTGAGCCTGTATTTTCTGCCACCTTGTTTTCTCTAATACAGCTACTCCTGCCTTTGACACTGAAAGGAAGGTGTTTTTCAAGATGTAATTATTATTGCCTATCTTATAATTGATTGCTGATATTTGGGTTTCTGAAATAACTGAGCTTTTTTTTCTCCTGTATAAAGTTGCCCTTGTAGAACTATGGTTCTGCAGAGAAGCACATGACCTCATCACACACACACACACACACAGAGTTTATTCTTACATAAAATGTCTCTTCAGTGAAAATATTATACAGTTTACAATAATACAGGGTTGAAATTTTCTGCAATAGTATGATTACTTTCTCCCTACTGAAGTCAACTGGAAGTGAAATGCTTTAGTGCTAAGTATGCTGGGCTTGCTTTTGATCTGGGTGAGCAGAGAACTCTGGTATTTCATGTTCAGTATTGGGGTTATGATTAGTCATCTAAAATATTGATTTAGCTTATCACAGTAAATGAGCACCTCATAATTTTATATACTTATCCTCAAGTTATCCTTATCTTGTAACTGAGGAAATGAAAAATGAAAGACTGAGACCTTGTCAAGACCTCAGCTTTGCCAAAATAGCTCTTTGGTTAGATGTACCTGGCATAGTTAGACTAGTAGCAGCTCAGTATGGATTCAGTGATATTGACAGAAGAAGTCTCTGTGGCTTTTCACTTGGAGAATAGGAATACATTATCCTAGTTATGAGACTTACTTTGTTGCAGTATAAAATACAACTATCTTTAAGGCTTCTGAAGTAAAAAAGTCACACTTTACTCAATGTAGTTACACAATCAAATCTTGTAAGCTGTGCCATGGAAATTTTTTTGAATGAAAGATGAGAGCTGAACTAGTACCTTGAGTCTTGCCAGTGCCTTAAACCACCAGACCAAGTTTCCATTTCTTCCAGTGCCAAAAACCAAGGGCAAAGAATAATAAACCACAGACTGAATGAATTAACTTAATAACTGAAGGAAAAATAACATATGTAATGGCAACAGCAATAATGAGAAAATATCCATCATGTAAGGGGGTGATTTGTCTTGGTGCAATTCTTAATTTCCCCTGACTGGATTATCTTAAACACATTCAAGCCATTATGACTTTTCACTACGTTTTAAGGATTATAACTATTAGGCGTAACTTGCAGAAAAAATTGAGATGTTTGTTTGTAACTTGAGTGACGTGAGCCATATTCCGGTTACAGGCGTGCCTGTACAATGTGTGCTTGAGAGTTAAATGGATGGCATTTTCTATGATTGTACACATTCAATAACTCTTTTTGAAATTCAATTAATGATGATTAATGCGTGTAAGTAAATGGACTGCTTTAATAAATAGATATTTCTGCACACGCTTGGGAGCATATGCATATTAGGATATATAATTTCCAAGTTGTCAACTCCACATCTAATTTCAGTCTGTCTTCTGGTACATACCTACAAAAATCTGCAGATTTTTCAGATGGCATTTGGGAGTAGGCAGTTATTGCTGATGGTCCCAGATTCAGTCCCTGGATGAGTGTCCTGCAACAGCTTGTTATGTTTGTAGAACGTGTGGAAAATGTGAGATGATTTTGCAATAGGGCAAGCAGAAGTGGAAGCTGCGTATGTGCTTGAGCTGTGTGCAGCTCTCTGCATAGGGTGGCAGTAAGTTCTTGTTCTGGGTAGCTGCTTTAGTGAACAAAACAAGACATGGGGAAGAGCAGGGAATTAGACAAATCTGATGGCTTAATGAATGCATTTAGCTTCATGCTCTTCCATTTAGCACCTGGCTTTCCCTGGGTGGTTGTTCCTGCATTTGACACAAACTAGAAAGAACAAGGCTACATTTAAAATCAGGGGAAATTAGGGCTCAAAGTATTGCCTAAGATAAACTGAAGTAATTTAAGTCTCCCTCCACTTTGCTGCCTGCAACTATGCCCTGTGGAAGCATTCAGGAGTGCCCAATACTTGAAGTTCTCTGATAACCAGAGCTTCTGCAGGCTTCTCCTTGTGGATGGGCTGGTGGAGAGTTCTCCTGCTGGCCTTATGTCTCTGCAGCATGCCTCTCAGCCTACTGACATGTCTCCAGAGGGAAACCTGACATCTTTATGGCTTCTGTATAATCAGAAAACTGTAAGAAATGCCCAAATGAGGGACAAAAGCTTTGTAAAAAAGTTATTTCATCCAAACATTTTTAAACCCATGAAAAGCAAGGCATTCCTTCTTTGAAATATTACTTTAGAAAGCCCACAACATTTTACATAGTAGAATCTCAAATTAATATGCTACCAGAAATTATTTAAAATCTTTTGTCCCACTGTGGGCATATAGATGTCACCCTGCCCAATTTTCAGCAGTACCCTTGAATTGCACTGAAATAGAACTATTCATATCTTTAACTCAAATTAAAAAGGAAATGGTGGATTTTGAAAGAAGCAAAAGCCTTACGAATATTTTCTTAACCCCAAATTAATCCAAATATACAATTGTTTTCTTATCTCTCCCAAGAGTCCATTTGTGTTGATTGAGGGATTTATTTGTTTGGGATTTAAAAGGCTTTGATAACAGAACATCAATATAAGCGCTCATTTGGTAGAATGTAATTTTCATGTTTTTTTCATTATTATTGGTTGCCTTCCTGCCCCGGCAGAATGCTTTCTGGATACAAATTCTAATGATAAACAGGGAACTGTGACCGATGACAAATTAGATGTCTAAAAAGAGGGAAAATATATGAAGGAGGTGATATTTTTGTTACCGCTTAATACTTGATTTTACTGTTTTTTGAATAGGCTCATCTATCTCTCTAATGGAAATAATTTATTTCTACTATTTTTTTTTTGCATCTGATATGCCACTTCAGCAACAGAAAAGTTTACCATTTTGATCTAAAATTCTACATTTGATGGATAATAATTAAATAAGAGTATGAGAATATTTCCCTTCATTTGCACTGGAATTAAGTTCAGATAGTCTGACCTGCTGGTAGATCCTAATGGTTATGAATTTCGCTATAGTAGAAGAAGCAGGGACAGTCATCAGCAAAACTTTCCTATTTACATGCATGCCACTTGATGAGTATGCAGATTAACCATATCATCATCTTGGATACCAGATTGAAATTGTTTATGACTCTTAGATATGATCAGCTAGTTTATTTATGGTGCAAAAGCAAAATTAAAACCACTGACTGCACCTACCATCTTAATTAAACAGGCTAAAATGCTACATTTTTAATCACTGTGGTGTCAAGATTATGACCACTGTTTAGAGGACAGAAAGTACTAACACCTTTCCAGGAGTTAAAGTGTAATCAATAATCTGTTAATGGATTGGTGGTTGAACCAGTGAATATGGATTTGTCTTGGGATACAGATGTAAGGCTTGGAGATTTGAGGAAGGATGTGATGCTCCAAAAGCAGGTGTCGCTGCCTGTAATGTGGACTACATGTTTCTGTATGTTCTTGCTACACATCTCTTCTTCATGTCGCTTCCATAGCATTTCCCCATTTTCCGTGCTATTTCACCCTCCCAGTTCTATTGCTCCATCTTCTACACATATTTTCTTTCCTTTCTTCTATCTTCATGTCTTGTTCACTCCCTCTGACATAGTTTCTTACTTTTCTCTTCCCCCATCTTCCATTCCTTATCTTTTTCTCTCATCCAGTTCTTTCAGTCTCACATTTTAATCTTCTTGTGCTCTTTTGTTTATCTTTGCCATGTCTGTTTCACAGTGCTCCACTTCTTTGCTTTTCCCTGCCATGCTGTCTCCTGGGTATTGCCAGCCATCCAGCCTTGCTTAGGGCAACAGTTAATTTAGACAGTAAGCAGAAACCAGGTGACTAAGCCATGAAGAGAAGAGCAATATGACACCGTTTTCTTTACTTGTGTCTGTGCCCTGTGCCTACCGTGCCCCTCTAACTGTTCCCCATACTGAGATCATTGCTGCCAGCGTGACACCATCCCATTGTTGCAGGCTGAAGTGACGCTGAGGAGCTGTCCAAGGTATGGCTGCCGGTCCCTTCTCCCCCGTCCTGTCCTGTCTCATCTGTCATTTTGTCCTTCCATCTCTTTCCCCTTCAGTAGTTTAGCACTGAGCTTTTCAGGAAAGTGGCTGCTGATGTAACCAGGAAGCCTCTCTTTCTCTCATCCTAGTAACTCCACTGCAGTCAGTGGGGAGGTATCTGTTGCTCTGTGACCAGCTAATAGAATCCAGGATAGCAATCTTAAGGTGCTGGAGTCCATAGGATGTTGCAGTGCAGGCAGCTCAGACACCACTTTAGCTGAAGAAGATAAGGAACAGAGGGAAAAACAGTATCTCATGTTGCACTTTGGCGAAAAGAATGTGAGGTTTCTATTAATACATGGAGATGGAATTACAGACAGATCACCAGTGTCCTGCTTCCCTAATCACTTGCCTAGCTAGAGTTCTCAGATATGCACATATGCTGGTTTTTTTCTATATCCAATTCATACCGTCCTGTTTGATTATTTTCAAATGTTTGGGAAAATGCATTTAAAATGTGCTTCTATGTGTTGCTATCAATCTTATGAACTGACACCTAAGGGTACTTTTCCAGTCTATTGACCTAACCTTTCTTTTAGAATATATGTAATGGATATCTGGTATATCAAAGATGTGGTGAGAGACATTGACAGGTACAAAGGACCAACCTTTACCTCCCCTTGCTTCAAACAATACTTTGTTTTCATGGACATTCTCAATTAAGTAATCATATTTCTTGCCTAGAGTATTTTCATCATCTGTTTTAGGAAGTAACATCTCTACACAGAGGAGTGGAGAAGGTTTCTCTATTTATTAGTTTGCTTAATTTGTGCATCTGAGAACTCTTTGTGTGTAGTTAATTTGTTTCTCAGGTTTTCCCACTTTCTTGTGTCACTCTTTCCAAAAGTAATTGAAGAGGGACTATTCCTAAAACCCAGAAAAATGGGATTATAAAATCACTCTCCAAAAAGCAGAAGGGTGGCATTGGCTCAGTGCATAAAACTTTGGTTTTTTCTGTCATTAACTTTGTTACTTTTTTTTTGCATCTCTCATAAGCTCTCTGTGCTGATGTTTACGCTTTTGTAAAATGGGGACAATGTCCTTTTCAGTCTCAGGAGACGATATGAGGGTTGTGTGAACCATAATTAAATTCATTACTGTGAGATCATTAGAAGGGAGTTTCTTGTTGTTACTGTAACTCTAATCTTAAAAGAATTTTTGAGGAACTCCTAAAGATTTTGGAGACATAGAAAGAATACTTTTGATCTTTGACTCCCTACACATTTTGATTACAGACTGAGTCCTCTTCCCAGAGGAGCTATCGAGATGCTCTACTGTCCCTGTAATTTTTAGAATCAGATGTGGTAACAAGAGGTTCACCCCCCTACTCCATCTAACGTCTCAATTATGTTGTAACAATGGCAATACAGCAGTTGTTGGCTGCTTCTGTGTCTCCATAAGAATATCCATTTTATATATAAAGTTCCTCTAGGAGACAGAGAACCTGAGATTCTACCTTCAAATGGGTATTTTCCATGGCTATTCTCTTTTTTAATGCAATGACACTTTTCTAATGGCACAAAGGGATGACTTTTCATGTAGAAATTTCACAGAAAGCATGAATATGGGTTATTATTACTACTGTTCTATGAATTCTATATCACAGGTTTTCCTTTTAAATATATCACATAAGATTACTATATAGACGTAATAATTTATCATCTTTTACTATACTTGAATTCTTAAGTACTTTTTTTCTCATTTTTTTCTGGGTCTCCAAGGAGCGTTATACACTGTAAAATGGGAAATAAAAGAAATGAGTCTTGGAAAAGCATCACTGATTTTTTTTTTCAAATGCACTAGCTTTTTTTCCGATTTGTTCCTATTATGGAAATGTGGTGAAACAGTAGTATTAGTGGTGTAGTGATCAAACATCATGGAAATCAGTTCTCAGTAAGACCAGCTTTTGTATTTTGGAAAACTATATTGAACATGGGAGAAATGGAAACTGATTCTTATACAGTTTTGTAACAAAAATCATAATCACTCATGATTTCTAAAAACATACCTCTGGAATGTGCACGAGAGCAAAAAAGAAGCACATGTATTTGAAGAGAAGTTTGCCAGGTTAAGTGTAATATTCCTCTGTGGGTTTTTACTTCAGGAGTTGTGTGGGCTCTAGGGCTGGGAGGAAGAAGAATCACCACATGGCTCTGGAGATGGAAGTTGCATAGATTTTCAGGTCAGCCCTGCTACTGCAAGATCTATAGTGAACAGGTTACTTCATAAAAAAAGAAGAAGAGAGAGAGCATTTTCCTGATTTATTTGCTGCTAGCTAATCTATCCCTAGAACGAAGATACAGAGCAGAGAGGTGCGGATTATACCTGATATAACATGGCAGGCATTAATTTTGCATTGAATGCAAAAATTAAAAGCAAGTATTCATAGCTGTTCCTTATCCCTGCCCTCTCCCACCTCCTTCAAATAACCTGCTCAACCTCCTGGGAGTGAAATGCTACTGTAAGTGCCAGTTTTATCTGGAATGGATTTTACAGCAATCAGCATAGCAGGACAAGATCATACCCTTCAATAATTTCCCCATAAAAACTGTTGAAAACCAGCAGCAATCATGTCGCCCCACTTCCAGCCTGGAGCGCTCAGCCTTGGGTGAGAGAATCATGCTGAGTCCTTTCCTCCAATGAATCCTCACCTGCAATTAAAATCCTGTGGGTTGTATTAGTTACTTATACCTGGTAACATCAATGCCTTCAAATGATATGGAGCAGCCCCCTGCACTATGCTGTTTGGCTTCTGCTGCTTTGTGGACAGGTTATTGATTAGAGCTGGGCCCTCCCAACTCGCTCTGTGTGAGTGCCCAAGAGGTGGCTGTAGAAGCTGGTGACTGCCCAGCTGTGGCCTCTGCAGGGTCTGGCTTGTCTTGGCTCCCGGCTGCTCCGGCTCAGCGGGGCTACAACATGGCTAAATATTAATAGCTCTGGGAAGGCAAAAATCAAGCTTATGTACCTGTGTGTTCTGGCCTTGCTCCTTTGACCAGTTGCATTAAGTTGTCTTTGCTGAGATGGCAGAGGTTTCACTGAGATGCCTGAGAGAAACAGTCACATCTTCAGTCAGTGACCCCACCCCTAGAATTTTCATGTGCTTATGCTATATTTAGGGCCTGGGGACACTAATGGTATTTAGAAAAGCAGCCACAATCCCTTTGAAAATGTGTTGCTTGGTAAATGATTATGCTGATCAAGGAAAAAAAAAAAAGTGTGTTTGATTCCTTCATGTTTTCTTAGGAGTTAAAAAGAAGGAAATAGTTTTGTGACTATGGTCAAGAGAAGTTACCCAATATTTCAATGGAGGTGATCAACCATGTAAAAACTGACTATTTTAACATAAGTTGTTTTCAGATTAGTATTGCACTTAGGAGGGAAAAATCTGGGCCCAGTTGAAGTTCATGACTTCAGTCAAACTGTAATTGAAAGTATTTCATGATGACCTGCACTCCTTTGTCTGTCTAAGGGAATGACTTTCTGCAATGAGTCTATGTTGTTTGGTTTTTGTTTGTTTGGGGTTTTTTTGTTTGTTTTTAAGATGAAAAAAGGATACAAGGGAGGAAAAAAGTTAAATCATACATCCATAAAAGTCACATTTATTTGTTATATGCACAGAACAGTTTGGTCTAGAGTTCCCTGAGATTTTTTAAGGTATCTTTTAAATGTTCTTTCTGATATTTTGATTCATATTTAAAAGCATCAAATTTTGCTGTAATAATACTGACATTTCCTGCCTCACTGGTATGGCTTACATAATTTCAGTACCATATAATGTCGGATCATTACTACAAAACATATCTTTCTGAGCAGAAAGAAACAAAACCCTTAAGAGTGGCATGGCCAGGAGAAAATGATTCTGTCTGTCTGCATGAATGAAGGGAAATGTCATTGTATATCAGACATTATGCACCATACATGCATAATGTATGTGTTTTTTCCTCTCATTTTCTCTCAGTTACATCTGCTTATGAGGGGAAACTAAAAAAATAATGGACAACTGGAAATTGCTAGAATATGTTGCTATAGAATGCTTTGAATATTATTAAATGAATTAGTTATGCCATCAGAGGGAGAACAGCTGTGTTCTGAACCAGGAAATAGCCTGATTCTACCTTCATTTTTATTTTAAGCCAGTGAAACGTGCATATGACTGAAGTCAATGGATCTAATGAATCTTTCAAAATATCTTCCTGGTTGGAACTTCTCAGAACATAACCACCTTGTGTGCAAAAAACATTAGAACCAAATATTGCTTCCTGGTGTTTCAGAGTAGCTCCTTCCATTTTCAGTGAGATTTGGGAACATACTTTAGTGCTTTGTTTTTATGTCTGTCCAAACTATATATTACAGAAATAAAAGGTTATAAATTCAGCAAATTTGTAGAGCTCTGCTGAGTGAAGGAGCTGACTTTGTGTAGTTGTAATACAGAAAGTCCATTTGGAACACTTTGCAAGAACAAAATGCACATTCCATTACAATGTGTATTTTAGACATCTATTTACTGCGTATTTTAGGGAAAACTGAGACTGTTGGTCTGAAGATGCAGCACTAAAGGGAGTATGTACTTTGTAATATATGTAGTTGTCTTCATCTTCCTCTGTCAGGGTTTTCCCCCTCCTACTTGGAAAGGCAAGTCTATCTTAGCACCTATAATGCAAAAATCGTTGTTCTCAGGGATATGTGCTGTGGTGAAAATACATGAGGAGGCATGGAGAATAACTGCATTTTGTCATTATATAAAACTCTATTAATATGGCAAAGAAAAATTGCCATTACAGAGTGTTCTATGGTCAATTGATGATTTTTTCTGCTATCAGCCCAGTAATGCAGTGATCTGTGTTTAATGAAAAGAGCTGTATAAGGAAAAAAGGACTCATAGTGCAGCTATATGAAATGTCTTTCACAGAAGAAGAGAGGGGTAATTTTGCTGCCTCCTCAGTAAGCTGGGAAGTGAACTAGCTGCATTGTTCTTGAAAGCCTTGTGGGGACTGTGACCTGTCTGTTCTATCTTTCTTTGTATGACAATGCTCTTCCCTAGGGCTCCACGTTGTGTGGAGGCCACAGACACATGGGCCACATATTTGGGCACAGATTAATTCTGCCCAAGTTTAAGTGCTCAGTCCCCAGGTTTTCCTTACAGTTGATGGAGAGAGTGAGTGGGTTTTGTCAGAGAGAGACATCTGCAGAAGGTGATTAGAATTTTAGGAGGACCAGATATACTCCCTGAGGTTCTGCTGACTTTTGGTGTAGTTGAAAGCTTCTAGGTAAGGTACTTCAGTTAAATAACTAAATTTGGACTAATCCGGGCCTTGATATGTATTTCAACCCCCAGGCTGTGGCAGGGAAAATCCATTTCTTAGAGTGTCAGGATGAATTTGAAAAGAGTGCATCTTACATATGTAGCATTACACTAAGACCCACTGTGAGTTGCAATCTTTAGAATGTATCTTCAATTAATGTCATGCCAAATTATGTTTGTGGTGGAAACACACATGTATGAAATTTCATAGCAAATATAAAATCACAACCTCAATATTTCACACAGTGAAGCCCTCCTTGTCAGGACAGCTTGTGTTTTTGTACAGGGGTCTATCTGCACTCCAATTGCAAAAGCACACCAAGCAGGACTGATTTTATGGCTCAGCTGGCAGTCTTTGCTCCATCATGGTAATTAATAAATTTGGTTCAATGCAGAGACTTCTTCCTTTCTCCAAAATGGAGAATTTTGTTCCCCATAGACTTCACTGGGATTAAAGACCTCCTGATAAACATGTAGGGGTTAAGCTTCCTGTCCTTTCTTGGTAGGAGTTATTTTACTTGCACTCTAACATTAAACTCTTAGGTACTAAATCCTGCATTCTATGATGCAGGGTTTCAGTACAGAGCAACGTTTGCTCTGAAATACCTAATAAACTGTTACATTTCTTTTTCAGTAATAGGATAATGGACCCCTTGAATATTACTAACTTGGTCCTCATTATTTTCTATTATTTAAAAAGGAGAAGAAAAAATTGACTCCCATTATCACAGAAACAAAGCAAACCAAAGAGGGAAATCTGCATGATATTACACTGTGTGTTTTTAGCACCTCATGTCCTTAGCTCAAAAATTAACTCTAAAGTGCACATTTTCTATTTCAAATTGCTGGTAGTATAATTAAAATAGATTTTTTTTACTGCGATTACATAGCCTTTCTTTTTACAGTGCTAAGGTACTTCATCATATAACAGTCTATATCCTGAATGCACTACCTTGTAAAAAGCTGTTAGGACTATATTCACTCAAAATCTCATTTGTGCGTACATAACTCACTATATACCCTTTTCATGGCCTACTCTAGATCTCCCGTTTTGCTTAAGAAAAAACAGTCAGAAAAGGATAGGTGTGCACATTTTAAGAATGATGTGTTTCAAATCTTCCTGTTTTAATTTAAATAGATTTCCTGAAATAAATAGTACTTTCAGGCAAAAGAATAAGGAGTCCTTGTTTATACTAGGTTGCAAATATGCAAGACTTGCAGCATTCCCTTAACTTCACTCCCACCCCAAGGCTGCATTTTCCCCTTTTCTGAATTTTCTTCTTTCTGATCTTTCCAATTCAGCAGAGAAATAAACATACAATTGTCTTCCACCTGTAGTCCAAGAGGAAAAGAGTGATAACAATACCTCACATTGTGTGGATATGTGTATGGATTGCTGTCATGAGAAAGCCTGCTCATTCTGGCCTGTTCTGAACTGCATTTACCTGCAGTTACAGTTGTGAAATCAGGGCATCTCCTGTCTACATGTTCGTGCTTTATAGTACCACTAGTACAGTGGTCTGTCATATTACATGGGGCATTAGAGCAATTCTCTTTCCTTTTGAGTGTTTTTACCTAGTGAACAAATGAAATTGCCACATGTGTCACTGAACATCATGAGGAGTAAAATCTCAGTATTTTGGATAACATCTCTACCAGAGAAAACCATCATCTCCACGATACTAGTCATAAATTGAGAGTTTCTGAGTGTGATTTCAGCCTTGCTAGAATGTCTTTTGAGGGAAAGAGGGTTGTTTTCTGCAATATATACTGAGGAAAAAAACTCTTGTTGCTAATAGAAGATACCCCTTATGCAAAGTTCTTTAAATTTGAATAAAGCTGAAAACATTTATTGATCGAGTGGACAATCCTGTAGAGAAATGGCATAAAGATCTTACAGAATTGAAAAAGCAAAAATCATGTGAAATTCAGTAGGAATATCATTGCTGTCCTATAGTAAATACTACAAAACAGTACAAAACATGTTAGTATACATTAAATTCAGTGAGATTTTCCCGAGGGGGTTCAGCAGAGAATCAGAATCCTTGGGGTCTTTTTTAGGGTTATAGCTACAGACAGCTTTCAGCTCAGATAATGTCAGATGTCTGTAAGCACTGTAGCTCAGTTGTGCACACTGTATGTGAAGGTTGCCCATATCCATGTAAACTTGTAAACACAACCCTTTGTAACTTTGCCTTGTTTCGTGTGTTAGCAATGCATATGTATATTTATACACTCACAATTAGTCTGCTTGTTGGAGACCTGTGAATAAAAATATTGGTGTAGGGGGGGAAGGGAAGAGGAAGAAAGGGTGTACAGTTGTACATTTGTCCTTTATTATACAATTGTCCTCTGCTGTACAAGTAAGTACCACAATAATAACCAATGAATGCACCACTGAGTACTAGTACAGTGCTAAGTACAAAGAAATCTTGCACTCTTTTTTTGAACATTTAAATATGACTGTAATAAAAAAGAATTGTATTTGTATTACCCTCTAGATAGCATATATTGCAAAGCACTGTATAAAGGGTGGGGTAGGGATTCTGAATATTCTTGTGAAGAGGGCTAATTTAGAATGAGAGCTGATCTTCTTGCGGTGGCACACTTCAGCAGCAACTGTACTGCCATGAAGGGAGTAATCCCAGCACACACTCAAAATCAGGCCAGTCAAATTGCTTCTATATTTCATGCTAGGCTCAATTAAATAGCTGCTTCAAATATTTGCACTTTGTCGTGGCATTATCAACACCTGGAAAGGTAGTACTGCTCTTCTGTACTAAGGCTCTATTTTGTCTGTATTTGACTACTTCAGTGTTTTTTCTTTAGCCTAGAGAGCTCTCAGTAAACAAGAAGAAGGGAGCAGAGGCTGACATCCAGGCGTGTTTTGTAAGAAAATCTTTAATGAGAGGGAGAACAAGTATTTCATTGCGTTCACTTGAGCAGAACAATTTACTGTATGTCTCTAATACAGAGTGCACGGGCACATTCGCCAGGCATGCTTCCTGCTCTGCTGCCTGCTTTTTTCTGTGTGGCCGATGTTTCACAGAAACTAAAAGGACACAAACCATTTTATGTCAATCCGTGCAGCTCCTCAGTGCAGGAACATCATAGCTTTTTTTTTTTTTGTCTGCTGGGAATAATGATGATCTCCAGACAATGGTATGAACAGAAAACGAGAAGCCTATTTCTTCTCAAGTCAACAAATATCTTAGCCCTAATTTCAATATAGAGTTTTGTTTTTCCTGTGATTGGTCAAACTGTGCAATTTCGCTCTTGCGGGATGGCTGCCTGCAGCACCCCTGGGCGCGGGCAGCAGCGAGCAGCTGCCTGCGTGCGGGGCTGGAGCCCTCTGCCGAGCGCTGGGCTCTTGCAAGCATAATGACACATGGGGCTTTTTCTGTATCTGTCTGTGCATTTTTCATCATCTCAGGCTCTGCTCCTTTTCTCTCAGTTTCCTTTCATGGTACGAGAATGCGTCATTCGTATTTTTGCCCAGCTTCTCATCTGCTGTGTGCGGACCCGCGCGCAGGGCAGCTGGCCGGAGCAGGGCCGGGGCAGCGCTGCCGCCGGGCGGGGAGCCCAGCCTAGGGCCGCGGCGCCAGCGGCTGCGACCCCGCGCCAAGAGCCACGTCTGTATCTAGCCCTGGTGTCCCAACAGCCAAGCAGGACTGCTGTTATAGGAGACAGAAATATGTTGTCTTTTGAGCGTAATTGACCTGTGAAATCAATCAGCAGTGATTTGCATTGCTTCTTCCTTGGCTACAAGGGTCTGTCAGTCATGTGTGCATAACCGGGTTTCAGCTGGCACCCGCAATCCCTGTTGGGATTTTCCACTGCATCGACACAGTGCATTTTGGAATTCAGAAGTGAACGAGCATCAAACCTGCTCAGCTAAAAAAATCCCCAAACATTTGGGGTTTTTTTTTTTTAATCTTTTTCTCAGTGAGTCCATGTAATCCAGAAGCAGTCACATGCTGTTAGAGCTTTTCGGTTTTATCCCATTATTCTCTGGCTCCTTGCAGCATCTGTAAGCATGCAGCTGCACAGAGCAGTCTTTCCATGGGCTCGGGGCCGCCCTGCGGGCAAGCACTTGCTGCCAGCCACCCGGGCGCACCCCGGCCCAGCGCTGAGCCATGCCCTGACGCTTCCTTCAGTTACCTTTTAAAAACAAATTGGGTGCTACGTTTTTCAACAGAAGCATTTAGTTTCACTAAAGGCATGTAAGGTAGTTTGTTTACATAGATACCTAGTGCGTATGGGAACTTCCTAAAGACACTTGTTACTTTGCACCTGATCCTATTAATGTTGATTTAATAGGTGTAAAGAGTAACTAATGTAGCTAAGAATGATAGTAATGCATTTAAATATTTTAATTACCTAAAATTATCTATCCTCTGGAGTAAATGAACCAAAGAGATTGAAATATGCAGTGAAATGCTCTTTAATGCATTGAGGAATTTAATGTATTATAAGCAGTCACATAGATGAAATGCTGATTAGTATTTAGGAAGACTAATTATAGTTAAAGACTGCTCTACTGAGCATAGGCTGATATGCACCCTTGTTGTGCATCAGAAATCTTTAGAGTGTAGGACACAAAACAGACTTTACCTTTTCTGAAATCCGGTACATGTGTATTCATATGGCCTACAAAATGCTTTTTGTATGCAATGAGCGATGGATTGCTATGTAATGAGACAAAGCATCACACAGCTGTAGCAAAACTGAATACAACTCCCCTGGAAAAATGGAATCTGATTTCTAGGGGCATTCATCTAACAGAATGAATCTGTGCAAAGCTTGCAGGATGTAAACAGCAATGCTTTTGCTTGATGTCAAGGGCTTAATGAATGGGGAATAAATTGTACTGGAAGGCAATATATGGGATTTAAAAATCAAGTGTTCTGTACTTGCACATATTTTCCTAAAAGGTTTTTCTTCCAATATACAATTCCAAACTCACAAATGATTTGTGGATGTTGACAGAAGATATTTTCTTTGGTAGAGATGTTGAATTCAGTTTGTGAGGGATAGGGTGCTTTTCCATATTGAACTTTACCTACATTTGCTGGGGCATGCTTTGGATGTACTGCAACACCAAGAATGTTTAAGCTTTGGGGCATAAAATTATCAGCTACTCAGAATGGGAAGAAGTTCATCGTTCTATCAAACAGTGCATTGCTGGAGTTTAATGTTTTCTGGAGCAGTAGTGGTTGGTTAGAAAAGATATAAGCTAGATGAATCTTCCATCTTTTCCTATGTAGTGTTTCTAATGTTCCTAAATTGCTACGAACAGCTCAAATAGAAAGAAATTTTGCAAATTTTGGTCCACACAAAACTTCTTTCCTTTACACAAAACGTTCCACAGAAGGCAATTGGCTAAATCTCCGAAGTAGGATTTGGTGCAGAATGGCATTTTTTATACAACCAGAAAATATTAAATAGGTGTTCAGTAATTTCATCAGAAAAAAAGTTGAAACATATGTCATTCTCCAGCCACCAAAAAAGCCCTTGCACAAAAACTTTTTCTCTGAAAATGGAAAAGAAACAGCAATTCCATTAAATGCACCAGTGACCAGTGCATCTCTGCTGAGGCCCCTGATTTGTATTCCTATAGCACTAAACACCTATAATGCCTTTCTACCTAATGTGGTCTCCCTCTCCAAGCTAGGCACCCAGGATGGGACCTAATAAAATAGTTTAAAGAGGAAGAGCTTAAACTAGTGACGGATTTATTTTTTTTTCTGACTGAAATAGTGGTCAATAAAGTGACCCAAAGTAGGCTATATGGGCATATTCCTTGTAGTCAAGATAGAGAATAATTATTTTCATGGAAATAATGAGTTGTAAATCCAACACCACATGGATCATTACCGTAGTCCTAGAGTGAACAGAATCTACCACTTCCCAAATTATGACAGCAGGTAAGGTGAGGATTTTATTTGTGTCTTGGATGTTAAGAGAACTACTTTTCTAACAGTTAAAACTCTCATTAGAAACTGGACTGAGAGGTCTTAGAAGGAGTGACTTCCCCTAAATAGATGTATCACATTACTTAAATTTTACTCTAAGCTGAATTCACATATAGTCCAATTCCTGTCACACAAGCTGCCTGTCTGCCCACTAACACTGAAAATTTTTGCAGACTATGCAGCAGATAGGAATGGACACAACGGACTGTAGTTTGTCATGGTGGTACTTACACATGTCCGTGTAGGTGCTTCTAATTTAATTATTTTTTTTAAAAAGTGCCCCTGACATTGAGTGCTGTAGTCAAGCAGATATCTTCCTCTCCACTCTACTGTTTTTTCTTAAGCTTATACTTGCACTGTACATAAAAAAATCATTTCAGGTGCTATCAGTTTATCTAGTGACTCTGTAGTGTTGATATTTTAAACCTGACATCATTTACATGATAAATATATTTTGGTTTTTAAATTATATGACAGAAAACGTAATGATTTTGTATTACACTTTTTGGAATATTTTGTAAAGGCATTCAAAGAGAGACAGTAACATGACTTACATTGTTTCAAATCTCAAAAATATCTCAGGCAAGTTAATATGACTTTTACCTGCATAGTTCTCATCTGTTTTCTTTTGTCTCCTATACTGTCATCATCACCAGAGAATCTGGAAGCCTCTCAGGAGATTTGTGGGCTATGAAATTAATTTTTTTTCAGAACCCATGACATCATTCTATCTCATTCTTTTCTTTAGGTGTGAACTCTATGAGATAGGCATTATACAAGGAAGGCAGAGAGCCTATACATGCTCGTGCTGTCCTAGATTTATCCTGGAGCTGGCAGTCCTCCTGCTGAACTTGGAGCAGGGGGTAGTGAGGCTGGTGATGGATGAGCATTCCCATGGTAGTTCTTTCATAGCCTTTAACTTGACTGAGGAGGAACTCTAGTTCCTCAGTGAAAATCTGTAGATGGTAGAAAAGTCCATTGTGTCCCTGTTGTTATCCCCAGACTTACAGCAGACTTTCACAGTTTTGACCAATGTGTTTAACAGTTTGAGGGTGAAAGCTGAGACCCAGAACATGACTCAGTGCATTTAGAGAGACAGCATGAAGCTTTGAAGCTTTGCTTTAGTCCATGTTGACAACACTAAGTTAGACCTCTGTAAAGACTGAGAGTCATGTGTCCAAGTCTAAGATGATGAGAATATCTATGCTCTGTGAATTGACAGAAGCAGATGTACAGGTAGACCATGAAAGTATTGCAGGAATCAAGTCTTCCTTTGGTTATCTTGCAAACATGCTTTAAAATTCACTATTTATATAAATAACAAGCAGGTGTCCAGGACGCCTTAAGGTAGCATTGCACTAACTAGTAAGTCTGGGTGACACCAGTGTTAGCAGCTTCAAAGGCAATTTTTTGAAAGGTATGAGTTGTATCTCAAGAAATTGTATCATCAAGTATTCGATATTATGCAGTAAAGTATACAAAGTGATATCCCCAAAGTAAAGGCACAAACCTGTTCAGAAAATAGCAGGTTGCTGAGATCCGTTTTTCTGCACATTAAGGCCAGAAGTCCAATTCATTTCAACAGGAAAAGGAAAGATCATTAGTCTTTTCTTTTTCTCTCTCTATTTTTTTTTTTTATTTTTTTTCTTTTGAGCTTGAAAAGAACTGGCAAATAGCAAAAATAAATCCTTATCAAAAACCATTAAGTTCCTTCCAGAATATTTCAAAAATCACAATTCAAATTATCCTTCAAATGTCAGTGTCTGATTCCAGTGTCAGGTAGTCACTGCCTGTTCTATTATTACTAGTGCTGTGTACCTTGGAAGAAGCCTATTTACAATACATTCTTTTCAAAGATATGCAGCAGGATGTTAATCTGTCCTTCCATCTATCTCTTGTACTGCTTTCATTGAAATAGCATCCAGGCCTCAGGAACAGACACTATAATAACCTTAGTTAAAAGAAAAACCTAGAAAAAATTTGTATCTGTCTGAGACAGCAGGAGGCATTTGCACCCTTTTTTGCTATGTGGTGTTTACCATTTATGCATTTCTTTCAAGGAAGCCTAGTAGAAATACAAATCATAACTGTAGCTAAACTGAAGATGGATCATGGCTATATACATAGTTAAAAACTTTTTAAAAGGTCAGTTTTCAATACAGCATGTGCTAAATTATGAACTGTGTACTTAATTGCGCAGAAGTCATTTTAGGTTGCATCACTCTTTGCCCACAAGTTGTTCTTCCGGAGTATGCTAAAATTTTCAGTGGTTCCTTCAAATGAATGTAGGTCATTGCATGTTTTCAAGTTCTGCCATTGTCCCAGTCATCTTTTTTAGCTAACGTAAATACTTTTAAAAATATTTCAGCTGAATATTTTTCCTTGTAAGTGTGGACAGTATGGTAATCTGAGCCTACACAGTTGTTTTTTCCTTATTCATTGTTACTAATTTTAAATTGCAAGCCAATTACAGCAGTGACTATCTGCCTGGACAGCAGCTAATACATTTGGAGTATTATTGAAACTTTAAAGAATATTACTAGTCATGCAACTTCTTTACAAACTTCAACAGAGCCCCAGGTCACTGCAATATTCATTATCACAAAGCAACTCACATAGTGCATAAGTCATTTGCAAGATGCTTTCCAACAGGTCTCAACCAGCTGAAACATGTTTGACCTAAATCCTTGTAAGTCTGTTTACTGTGAAGGAAAAACACACAGTTATTCAAAAAGGAGAAGTGAGGCGTCTTAATGACATTAAGATGTTCTAGTAGCAATGGTTTAATTTCCTTTTGATCTGTCTTAGATTATTTGACAGTGGTGGTAGGCAAAAGAACCTGGTTTTGATATCAAGAGAGCCTTACTCCTCATATGTACAGTATAAGCTTCATGTAGGAAAAGATGGCTTCATATAGTAAATTGTACAGCAATTAAAAATATGTAGCAATCTTCTCATAAACAGAAAGAAACATACTGCTGGTGAAATAAAATGTTAATTGATAATTGTTAGAAAGAGGCTTTTCTCAGAATATCTTTTACAGAAAATGAAAGAGAGCCAGTCTAAATAGTAGGTTATCATTACTTTTTTCCAGAACACATGAACTTTATTTTTCATTTGCTTTTCGAATCACATATATATTCTAGGATGTCCCTTTAGACTGCACTGTCACTTCATGCAGTAAATTCCTGCAAGTAGCCATGGATGAGGCTATAACTTCCAGACAGCTTCCCAAATCTTGTCTTCTTTTCTCCAAGAGTGTGGAGTTGAAGGTCATTATGCCAGTATCACATTAAGCCCTCTGTCCCTCTGTCTGCAAAAGGGTTATGGAATAAAGGCTCATATCCATGCTCCATAGCATAAAGAAATCAAACAATCAGTAATAGGGATATAAATGTTCTTATTCATTCATGTTCCATTACAAAGGCATGTTTCAGTCTCGAACTCAAAGTACAGGCATGTTGAGTTTGAACCAAGGGCCATCTAGCCTGTCTTCTTTTTCTGACTGTGACCATTGAAAGATGCTTAAGGAAAAGGTAGAAGAAATAAAGAGTATGCCTTAGTGATCCTTCCCCTGAAAAGACATCCTGAATTTAGTGATTCGAAATCTGAAAGTTCATCTGGATCATCACATTTAAAAACTGCTCATGTCCTCAGTGAATGAGTCTGAACTCTTTTGAGAGCCCTTTCACAGCTTTAACTTCTGCAAGAATATAAAAATTTCCAAAACATTCCTGAAACAATACCTTTCTTAGTGATTTGTTTCTTAACACTGCAATAGCAAGATAAAGCTTCTCAAGCCGAAAGCTATGCTGGAGCTAAGCTTTAGTTGAAGAGCAGGTAACCCTGTATTTTCTATTATAGTAAGTGCCTTGAGGTAGGAAAATTTACATGACCATTTTCTGCTACTGATCTCACAATGAAGATCCAACCAGGCAGTTATGGTGATCATGCACTTTTGATACTACTTAGTAGGACTGCTTTTACATACCGATTTTGACCCACCTAGATTCTGTTTCAGCCATGGTAGCCCTTCTTATTTCTTTATAGTCTGTCACATCTCTACTGTGAAATGTTGCCTCACTATATTTAGGTTTATATCCCTCTCTTGGCCAGCAAATTCTTTTTGATGCTGGTGTCCTGTCACAACTACTATTTCAACTTTCTTCCCCTCTAGATATTCTTTTCCTTTATGTGCATGCATTTCAAGTGGTGCTTGCTATCTTTTTTTTTAACTTTTTTCTTTTTTTTTTTCTTTTTTTTTTTTTTTTTTTTAAGCCAGATTTCTGTGGAAATGTCGCTGGTTCATCTGGCACTTTCTTACTTCCCCTTCTTTAAAAAGTCTTCCTTTCAGACTACAGTCCTCTATTGAGTGGCCAAGCATCCTAAAACTCTCACAGTTTATTTAATCTTATATTTCATACGTGTTCCGTCTCTTGGGGCTGGAAGAGTTTCATTCAAGACCAGGTAAGCCATTCTTTCCTAGCTGGCAGAGACGTCTTTGATCCTGTTCTTGATGGAATTTTGCAGTGACATTTTTCAGCATGAAGTAGGATTAGTGGATTCTTCTGTTCTCCCATGATGACTTTTTGTAGTTCAGGACAACATGTATTCTTGCTCCTGCCATGTTGCATATCTGTCTTTCCTCCAGAGCGGCTCTGATGACTTGCTCTTTGATCCTTTAATGAAAATTGCCAATCATCCATACATATCTGGTTTTCATGTTACAAATGTGCTTTTTCCCTTATATCTCATCTGTTATTTCTTTATCCATTATTTCTGTCATTTTTTGATCTCTGCCATGACCTTCTGTATAATGCAATTCATTATCCTCACAATCCAGTCCCTGCTTATTTTCATTGCACATTCCTCTCTTCTTACAGAGACAGCTGCTCTTCTTCCCCCTTGGTGAGTCTGGTAGTTTCTTCTCTTTATTTCTCCACCTTGATCTTTCAGTTGGCTGTCTTTTCTGCTACCTTGTATTCGTGGCATGAATGGCTACTTTTCTGGGTTTCTGTGTTTCAGATCCTCATTTTCTTCAGGGATCTACAGTTCTTGAATCTTCCATGCTGTCTTCTCTTTTCTCCTCTGTCACGTCCTTAAATCTCATTTAAAAACTGGATTCTATGTACTCATGGCAACAGTTACTTCAGATTCTGTGACCAAAGCAAGCACTGAATTAATTCTGCAGTGCTTTTCTTGTTTACCATACCACATGAAGATGGGAGAGGTGAATTTTCTTATCTGATGACTCATAACTCTCCACTAGAGCTGATGTTTGAGCCCTTTCTTTTGAGCCCTTTTATTTAGAGCTGAGTAAACAGTTACTCTGAAACAGAATCAGTTGGATTTTTATGAAGAGTAAATATTGAATGCTTAGGATGTGCTGAGCTTTGGAATATTCTTCCCAAAACCTTTAGAGCAGAAAGACAGCAATGGTGAACACATATCTGGGATGGTGAGGGAGGAAACAGGGTAAAGCAGCTTTGTTAGCAGCCATCTGTACTCCCACAGATACGCTGCCCTGTGCATCAGTGATTTAATCTTGTGAAACAATGCAGCAGGTTCAGTCTGAGGGCATGGCCTTGCAAGCCCTTGGCAAACGCTGCTAGGAAGCTGCAACCACCCCTTAGTCAACAAGAATGGCTACTGAGAAGCTCATCACAACGTGTAATGCTACATACATTCAGAGCACCGACAAGCATCTTAGGGCAACAGCACGTGTTACATGTGTAACATGCACGTTATCAACTGAAAATTAGGACCGAAATGCAGAAGTGGCTATGGTGCATAGCAGGATGCTTGGTACTTAAGTGAGGATGTAGGTGTATACAGGGTTGATAGATTTTGTGAGATAAGGTGCTGGTGTGGTTTCTTATGTCAGTAATACTATAAAGAAGCTGCTTATCTGATTATACAGATTGTGGAGAGGACTAGTTCTTTTAGCAGAAGACTCTTCTACAAATAAGATGCGTATTGACCATCTGTTGCCAGATGGAAGTGTTCTACTTCTGAATCACTGGCTGCAATGACATATTTAGAAAATGAATCTTTCATGGATAGATCCACAGCACAAACAGTTTGTGATGAACCTCACATAAACATGCTGAGGTTATATTGTCTGTTTACTTGGCCTTAAGTTGTAGTATGGCTGTATACTCCTGTGAACATATTGTTGTTTAGTAAATAGCAAATCCTGCCGTTCACACCCACCCTTTGTGAGGTATCCCAGTTGCCTCAATGAGTACATAATTTACCACTAAAAAATGCAAACACAACATAGAGCTCCTATTTCACTTTTATTCTGAAATCTGTTAATTTATTTGAGGAGTCTGTAGGATTCAGCGTATGTACTTGGGTGGCCAACACAGGCAGTGTTTTGGTATTCAGGCATGCCCAGAACACAGTCAACTGGTACACCTTCACTTACAGCTCTATACTTAAATTTTCCTTGTGAAAAGAAACTCACATTTTTTCTTTTTTTCTTTGAGATATTTACTGTGATTTTTTTTTAATGAACAGATGTTAATATGAAGAAAAGTTATAAACTAACTGGGAACTATTATGCAGTAACATTTTAAGTCATTACTGTTTTAATGAAGTATAAAGATGATTATCATGCTTAAGTTCTTTGAAGTTTATTTGTGGCTTTTTACACATGTTATTATGTACAAATTAGGTCTTACACAGTAGCTCAGAACTGTCAGTGAATCTTATCTCAGCAGAAATAATGCCAAGTTTTAGTATTACGTGAGCTGAAATGAACTGAGTTTATTTGGTCAGAAGGAAACAGAATAAGTAAGTGGAATGTGAAGAAATGGCATATAGAGATTTATACATGCCAGCCACCATCAAATTGTCTAGATGAGAAATAGTTGATAAACAGGTTTTTGCAGTGTCATAGACTCTCACACTGGTGACATGGTGCACCTCTTTGATGTAAAAAAGAAGAACCGCTCCCATCTGTAGTTGCATCACATCTTTTTAGCAACACAGAATTTGCTTAGATAGTCAGATATTTTAAGCTACAGTTTAAAGAAAAGCAGCAGCTAAAGGCTGGGAAGAAAACCACTACTGGGTGTTGAGCCCAGCTTCCCAAAAATCACCATCAGGAATTCTGCACATCACAGTTCAAGACAACTTGAGATGCAGCTATTATTAAATAGAAATTAATTTTTATATACACAGAATCTCAATGACTTCTGCTTCTCCTTTGTGTATACTTTTGGTGAACATTAGAACAGTTGTTTTTTTTAGCAAAAAAATTTAGAAATAGCAAATTTCACAGGCTGGCATGTGAGCTAACATTTAATTAATACAAGGTGGAATAGGTCTTTGTAACAGAAATAATAATGTGTGATATATCTATTTAAAACCAATCAGAATAATGCAAAATTTGGATATTTGGCAATAATGAGAATTAAAAAATCAGGAAAGAAATGCCAATACTGAATAAACTTGAGGAAATCACAATATGACCTCACTCTGTTATTATTTTGTTTTAATAATACTGTTAATGAGACACACAGAAAGTATATTAATCAGCTGGGTGAGTTTGATCAGCAGCTGTTTCTCACCTGATTCCAGACGAGGCTGTATGACAGACAGCTCACAGTCCATCACTTACGGTGGCCTGACTCCACATCCATTGTTGGTGGAGATGGTGACTGACCAGTGCCAGAGCTGCAATCAGCAGTGCAGAAGTGTTCCTGCAGAGCCCAGATGGCACACTGGAAAGTGAATAGAGAAAGCATGGCTGGCCATAAGTACTTCAGGGACCCTAACTACCCAAATAAGCATTGAGTGAGGTAGTGAATTGTGGGACAAAAGGTGCTTATCAGAGATCCCACAATCAGCTACTTGACTGTAGGCAGGTGTCTGTAGGTACCTCCTGAGTGGCAAGGACTTCCTGTTATTACAGGAGAGGGTCATTGTCACATCCGTGTTGGATGGGATTTCATGTCAGCACCAGGATTTTGCTTCTTCACTCCAGTGAAGTACAAATCTATAAGATTAAGATTTGCCTTGATTTCACAAATGAAGTAATTTTATGAAATACTTTTATTGGATAATCCCGTATTAATTTGCCTGCTTGCAAAACAAGTGCATTCTTCCCTCATCTTCTTAACATAAAAATGACCTTGTTATTTCTGATAATGCAGCTTGTTGGACAAAATTTAATCCTGTCACTACAGACATAATCCAGTGAATCCTCTTCTTGCTGATAACACTTTTTACTATTTGAATTCCTGTGGGAGCATTTGATTTGGTGTTTGACAGGCTTCTAGGTCCTCCTAATGTTAATCTTCAGATGATAAGTAATTTAAGAAAGAGGAGGATATAGTTTCTCTGCTTGCTAGCTTTCATCTTTCATGGTAATAAGATTGTCTCTCAATACTGTTTCAACTGTTCTACAGTTTTTTAAAAACTCCTTTTATCTAATTGTAAGAAAGGAGAGCACAATTTAGCTCTCAATATCATCACAAAGGTACAC
The DNA here is from genome assembly GCF_963082525.1 of Nesoenas mayeri. NCBI lineage: Eukaryota > Metazoa > Chordata > Aves > Columbiformes > Columbidae > Nesoenas > Nesoenas mayeri. The sequence goes on along the minus strand of NC_137554.1, from coordinate 13,633,333 downwards.
CCATCAGAAGAGTGCAACATATGTGGAAATCACTGAGGAAAATAATGTGATAGTATATGTTGCGCTGCCTCCAGTCTGCTCATAACATTCTCCTCCACATTTCATTTACTCTTGACCTAGATGTTCGTGTCCATTGGCAATCACTGACGACCTGGCAGATGCTACAGGGGCCTGGTTGGCTGTGGATTATGAAACTTGTGAGGTGGGAGGTTATTTCAAGGAAGTGGCAAAGAGAGCGACTGCCCTGTGCTTCAGAGGGAGAGCATCTGTGTTCATTACCAAGGTTCACCAGTTAGTGGCACTCATGAATTTTCAGGTAGGAAAAGCAGCCAAGAATGCCTTTTCCTGCTCTCATCAGGGTGATTTGCAATTGTTCTTCTCTCATGTGGCTCTCAGCTGATAGCAGCCTATTGCGTAGTTTACATTTCACTGGCTTCATGCTTTGCTTTTGAATATACATGAAAATGTTGATTTTGATTTGTATGATCTGTGTCAAAGTTATCTTAAATAGCAATTTCTGCCTCATCATCTTTGCCATCACTATGAGCTATGTAACTTCTCTTCCTTTTTCTTATTATGTACGTAGGAGATACAGTCTCTCCTATTGGGGAGAATTTGCTCTTGTGTATTTCTTTTCTTACTCTGGCAGGTCTGGAGCCTGGAAGTATCATAATTTCTATCTTCTTACTTTATAGTATTTTTATATGATAAAAGCAATTTTGAAAAAATATCACATTTGGCTGAGAAAAAACTCTCTAGCAATTTACTGTTGAAAAAGGTATAGACATTAGTGTACAAAATTATCTGTTTCTCACTCCTATCTGAAGATGAGTTCTTTCGTATTCTGTAGTTTGATTTTATATTCAGGCCACATTAGATACCAGACTCATCTCTATTCTGCCAGTTGTTCAAAGTGCTCATTTGCTGTCCATAGAGTTAGCTTCCCATTGCTTTGTCCATCCTCTCTCCTCACACCCCAAGATCAACACTAATTTTAATAACACCAGGGAAAAGAGACTTACTTACCACCTCACCAAAGCTTCAAATGTAAGAGAAGTCCTCTTGGAGAAAGAGGAAGAATATTGGGAAAGTGTGGAAAACCTAATGAACTGTGTTATTCTAAAGATTGTTCTGAATATACATTTTCAGTATTTCCACTATGAAATGATTCAGGTTATTACAATATTTTTCTCTGCTGATTTCTCTCAGCCTTAGAGTAACAGAGAAATCAGCTAAAACTGATTTTTGTCAGCTTTAGATCATGTAAGAATTCTTTCAGATGTCAGAACAGAAACTTCATTATATATAAAAGCCTAAGTAGAGTTTGAAAAAGTAGCTGTTTCTGTGCTTCTGCGTGGAACATAGAGGTAACTGAAACATAGGCAAAAATAAAAAGGGAAATCTTCACTTGCAATGTTTTCCATGAGTATCAACTACTGTAAAAATCAACTTGAAAAAGTGTTTTTTTATCACCCCAATGAAACTCAGCAGTGACAAGTTAGGAAGTTTAAGTAGTAAGTGTGAAACTCTCAAGTTTGCACTGTAACTACAATTCTTGTGTAGCTGGATATCAGAGCTGTGCCTTTGTGCTCGTCAAGGTAAGTCCACTGGGTGGTGCAGGAACTCTCAGTCTGGCCATGTCCAGAGACAAAACAGTGGACAATTTGAAACAATGAGGCAAAGTGGCTGACGGAATTCTTAGCCACTTCACAGCTAAGTGACTAACTGGTACAGGAACCATCTAGGCAGGAATTTTGGACAGTCCTGAAGGCTTACACCGGCAGGTCCTGCCATGCCCAGACCACTTTGGATGTTTCAATGTGTTGATTATCACCCTGGATGGAGAATCTGGACCTTCAAGGGACTGCACATCTGCTTCATCTTGGAAAATGGATGAAGCTGTATAAAGATATCCTTTAGCCCACAAACTCTAAGCTCTCATGCTTTGCATTCATGAGGAATGTTCACCCTGATGATAGATAAAAATGATACAAATGATAGATAAAAATGTCAGTATCTCAGAGTAAAGTATCTTCATTGTTCTTCTTTCTCTTTTTCTTCATGAAAATGTCATAATCGTCTCCATTCTCCATTACCTCTATGAAGATTATATAGATTTGGCTCATAAAAATGGTTTCCTATCATGACAATTTGTTTTCTTCATAGCACAGTGGACTTTTTTCCTGTTTTCCTGACAAATTCAACATTTCCCAGATCTGTTTGCTGTTCACCTTCTGCCAAGCCACTACATTTTTACCACACTGAGCACTGGGAAATATAACAGTTACATATAGTTCTAGTGAGCTTTTTTTTTGCGTTTAGTAAGGGGTTCTTTGGTTGGTTTGTTTGTTTGTGGTGGGTTTTTTTGTTGTTGTTGTTTGTTTGTTTTGTTTTTTGTTTTTTTTTCTGTCGTTCAGAGCATATCTTTACATCTCCTGAATTACTGATAAGTACTTCTTCCTTGGTGTAAGTGAACTTCACCCGTAAATGGAAAGAGCCAAATGAAATAGAATATGCCATTTGTATTTCTAGTCGAATCCTAAGTTAAAGGGACACCTGTGGTGGAACAGACATCTTGTGATGATGTAATAGTGTCTTAGATCTGCTTGGCACTTGTATAACAAGATTATGGAAGCTGGGCAGCACCAGCCTCTCAAATTGCCTTCATACTGGCTTTCCCCAAAAAAGGGACATGCCAGAAGGCAGTCATACAAAAGCTAACTGTGGATAATACAAGTAGTAAGATAGCGAGAATATTAGGGAACTTCCTTTCAGAACTAACAATATTTGAGTTCATTTTGTGGCTCTGGCAGAAATGTGGTATTAAGGAAGTTACTTGAAGTCATATTCAATCTGTGAGACCAATTACTTCTTTTGTTTCTGAGTAATGCTGGAAGTGCTTGAACTCTAGGCATCTTACTTTTTTTTACATTAGAAGTTGCTGAGAGTTTTCCAGAGCTCATTGCTGATTTTACATGCAAAGAGAAAGCTTCCCTGTGCATCTGAAGTACCTGAGCCACTAGGCATGTCTAGAAAATGCAGGGCAGTGACTGCTTTTTGTAGAAAAAAAATTCTACTGTTTTGGCCATGGTCTTGCAGCCAAACTCCTACCCCCTTTATTCAGTAGCTAAAAGTTTACCCCCACAAAAACAAACAAAAAAACCAAACCTTGAAACATGAATGCATTTCTCTCAGCATCAGTACTGAGGCTTCTTAGAAATTGAATAGATTTTGATCCCAATGGGATCAGAAACACTGAGAGCATGTTTGTGGCAACTGTATCAATAGGAGATGTTGAGCCTCCAGCCCACAAGTGTGACACCCACCTGTGGCTCATAACCAGCTGCCATTCCAAGCTGCAGGGGGTATGTTTGTCCCATTTTCTTGGTCATTGCTTTGGATAAACACAAGCTGAATGCCAATAACCACTGCTGTGTCTGATAGCACCAAAGATGGGGCTAAAAATGCCCAGAATGACAGGGTCCCAGCTGAAAATCTCATAGCTCCCAGGGAGACCCCAGCTGGTGCATGCACAAGTCTCGCTGAACAGAGCAGCAGCTCTGTTTCCACGTTTCTACTAATGGACTCAGAAGGGGAGGGAGGTGTCATGTCAGATTCCCTCAGCCACCTTCTCGAGGGGCGGAGAGCATCCGAGATGCTCAGCGCATTGCTGGGAGCCAGGCTGCACACACACATTGCAGAGTTTGTTTTTCCGATACTGCTTGGAAGCATCTGCTTTCTCTTCTCCTTAGTCTGCTGCCTTCTGGACTCTTCAGCCCCAGGCCCTATATGAAATACGCACATGCACAGGCAGGGCATGGAAGGGAGAAAGAGTCAGCTGCAGCTTACTAAAGCATCAGAGGAAGAAAGGGAAGAATGGATTTGGGAGGCCATGGAAGAAAGAGAGGAGATGCAAGACGTTGGAAGATGTGCTACATGAGAGAAGCTGAATGAGGAAAAGAGAGTGTGTGAAAAGTATAAGGAGAAGCTGGAGGGGGAACACAGGGAGACAGGAAGGAGAAAACATAAAAAATGAGTGAGTGATAAGACAGAAATGAAGAACAACAAGACACACAGTTGAGAAAAGCAGAAGAGTGCTGAAGGACTATCTCACTATCCTAAAAGGAAGAGCCTAGAGATAAGCTTTTAAAACTAGAGTTTTAAAAATTAAATAATCAAAGCAATAGTGGTGTGTGTTTTGGTTTTGTGTTTTTCTTTAAGGAAGAAGAGAGCAATCTAGAGGGGCTACCCAGCATTTAGAAGTTTTCTAATGCTTGAGGATGCTAACACCTCTGGAGATTTTAGTAAATTTATTATTCCAGTCACGGGCGGATTCCTAGGATCATTACATCCACAGCTCATTGTTTTCTGCTCTTCTTTTCCTATGGCAGAGATTAATATTGCAGGTTTTCCTTCCAGAAGGTTTTTGCTGTCTTGATTTGTTTTATTTTTAACAGATCTTATTTTTTTTGCAAGGGACTAGGAAAGTTTTTGTACTTGTGGTGTGAAGAAAAAATATTCTGTGGATCCTTCAGAACCAGAAATCTACTGTACTGTGATTGCAAGACACGACTTCACAGCTTGGTAGTTCTCTCTAGTACTGTGTTCTCATGCTTCTGTAGAAGCCTGGTAGATTAGAATTTTAGTTTTGAAAACTTTTAAGCCTTCAACTAACGCCCCTTCAGCAAAGCCCTCTAGTATAAACTTTAAGAACATGCTTAAGTTTCTTTGAAGTCAATAGAATTAGAAAAGCTCTGCTGAAAAGAGATAAAGGATTTGTTTTGTTGAAGTATGCAGGGATACAATTAAAAGAATTTTAAGTACAAATCTTTGTATAGATACTGTTATTTGAAACAACAATGGCTGGATTCAATTTAGCAAAACGGTAAAGTTTAAATTAACTTTGAGCTCTTTCCTGCTGGAATAAAGGAGCACACATGAACAGTCCTTTTCCCTGTTGTAATTCTCACCATTCCTTATTTTGGTACAAATCTGTGTTTTAAGCAGGCCTTTTATAGTTTGCTATAGGCCCATTATTCCGAGCAATGCTGTCGTCTTACACCTGGACACAATATACTTTGTTTCCTTCACAGGTGAACATAATTTCAAACAGCAGGTGTCAGTCTCAGAGAAACTACATGATGTTGCCATGCTCCATATTAGTTGAGGTAAGAAAATATTGTAGATATTTTGCTTAGTTCTTGGGTGTGTTTTTTTAAGAAAATGCTCTTGCAGCAACAGATTTATATTTTACCAACATATTTATGTCAACACGGACTGCTATCTGCTAGTTGGCAGTCACTTAATGGCAGCTGTGGATTAAATTCTGTCCCCATAGTGTATTTTTTCCCAGTTCTTTCATGAGAGGGAATGGAGAGGGGTCCCTGCATGTGCAATTTCATTTTAAGTGGATGTGATGTTCTGAAGTGTCAGAATCCAGGAGAGTGAAGTACCTCTGAGCAGGACCTGTATATCCATGGGTAATGGTGGTTAAATCTTGATAATAATATTCTATCAGTCTAGAATTCTTTTCATTCATCAGTCTTAAACCAACTTACATTTGATATCATTACTATAATTTTAAAGATAGGGAGCAATGGAACATAATGTTGCTTTAATTGTTCAAGGTCCCTCAGCCTGTCAAGAACAGGAGGCATTTTGGAATAATGCCTATTGAGTAACCTAAGCACCACCTGAACCAGTTTGCAATTCTTTAGCTTTAATTTTTGAGACTATTCTTACTGAGGCATTATAAACAATTCCTTTTCTTCACTCTGATGTCTGTGGATCATGTTCATAGCAGAACTGACCCCACTTAAGTCTGCCCTGCAGTGGAGCTGGAGCTGCAGCACAGCATAGATCTGTTTGGCTCTATTCAATGTGAATTTAGGGTGGCTTGCTTCAGCCTCACCATGAACTCAGCAGAACTTGCCACCTGCAGGGATTTTGGGGTGCCTGACTGCTGTGGCTATATCTCTGCTCTTAACACAATTATGCTAAAGCTAGCTTAGCCAGGCTTAGATTCAGAGGGGAACAGATCAGGGTGCTGCACAGCCAGAGCTGTGTGTGTGGTCAGGGCACACTCATTGCACTTGAGCATGTGAAGATGACAGGTACAGCTCCTTAGTCCCTGTAGTAAATCTTGTGCTAGCATTTAAATGTAAGTGCATTGCACTGCAGTTATGCAAGGCCTGTGGGGTGGATATATCCCATTTCCAGCTAGGTGCAAGCCCACTTCTAGAGAATGGACCAAATTATAACAAATATAGTATTGTATAACAATATATATCTTGTGGAACTCAATAAAATATTGGCGTGAAGGAGAACTTAACTTCTTCATAGGCCAGGTTTTACATTGTTTAGGGTAATTGTGCCCATTTATATCTGCAGAGGTTTTGTTCCTTTTTGTCTTAAGGCATTTTGACATCCAAAACATTTGGATCATGTATAAAATTCAGGCACCGTTTTTCTTATCTTTTAGTGCATGCTAATTATAATGATGGTTCTTCCAGGGTTTCCAGCTGATTTGGTATGAAGGAACCTGAGGGAGATGATTAAGCTATATTTTAAGCACAATCTTTCCTGACTTGTGCACACTGGTATCATTGGGTTCTATGTACTACAGATCAAAGCAGAACATCTTCAGACAAACGTTACTCAGATGGAGGGAGAATTGAAGGTTTGCATTAAATTTTCTGCTCAGTCACAGACTTCCTGTACCGTATCGAACATGTTGCTTGGGCCTTACTGCAGAACCAATTGGGCATTGTTATGCCTGGATTTTAGGCAATCTGTTTGATAGCAGTTGTTCCAGCAGTTTCAGTGACGCTTAATATTGGAGTTCAGATGTAAAAGTTGAGGAGCATTAAGATTCCCCTGGGGATCTGGTTCCTACACTCTCTGCCTTGGTAGCCATCTCTTCACCTCACAGTGGTACCAGGCAATTGGTGCTTTGGTTGCTGTAGGATGCTTAGATCCTGCTGTGATACCTTTAGAGACATCTGATAAATGGAGAGTGGGGTATGTTGTAAATTGAGGGAGAATATAGCAGCATGCCAAGTACAAGTTTTTATGATGTAAACATTATGACCTAAGTGACCTTTCCTGAATAAATTTTCATCCTCCATGGTATCTTTCCTTTTTGCGTTTTAAATTACAGTGGTTTGTGGGTGTTTTTTGTTTTGTTTTGTTTTTAATCAGCACGTTTTGGGAGTTGCTTCCATGTGAGTAGAAAATTGCTTCCTTGTCTGGCATTATTTCTGCCACATTATTTCAGCTAGTTTTGTAACTTGGCAATTTATGTTCCTTGTTTTCAAGTAATGTTTGTGGTCCACTGTGACACAAATCACTGCAGATCCACTGGCTTTCCTTGCCTGAGTTATATCACACTGAGACAGCATCAAGATGCATGATCTCTGCATCATCAAATCTAATGGCATTAGGGGATCCAAAGTATCTGCAGCTGTACAGCCACAAAAACAAGTTCTCTATACTGATAGAAGGGAATAGAAGCCATGAGGTGCCAGTGGCAGTAGTGGTGACTGTCATTTGGTGGTGATTGCCCGTAGAGACCTGACAGGTCTGCAGAGTTTATGGGACTGGGCTGTCTGTCAGAGAAACTGATTATTTGCAGGGGTACAGTAGTAACTAAGGGGCTGTGTGTGACTTTGCCAGCCTGTATTTCAAGAGTTTATTTTGCATGGGACACAGAAAAAATCCACTTTCCTGGAACTCTGTCAGCTTTTACTGATCTGAGTATTAAAGCATTCGAGGAGATATATTAAATGGGATACAGGGTATGACACAGGACTGTATGCAAGTCCTAGTTTGCTTCTCAGAGAGCTGTGTCTGAGATGCTGATGCTCTCTGCGCCACTGATGTCCTGGTAGCACTTTCTCCTGAGCTCAAGAGCAGGCGGGAAGCCCGGGCTCAGCCCTTGGCCAGGACCTGGCCTGGCACAGCTGGCAGGGAGGTCAGTGGGGACGGCAGTGTGGGAGTCAGCAGAGCTAAAGCTCTGTGAAGGATGGTAAGCACCTCAGCCCTGGAAAGAGACATGAGGCTGCTTGTTGGAAGTTAGAGCAGGGAGTAGTTAAATACATGTTAGTCAGGTTCTATTTCACTCTCTTCAGAAAAAACATTACTTTTTCATGAGTAGCCTGCAGGTTAGAAGTGAAAGAAAAGCTGGAGATCAGAGTGATTTACATTAGGGAAATGCTAAGAAGTCAGAATAAGGTTTTCTGCACTTCTTACAGCTTGCTCCCAAGCCTAGGCTCAGCTCTGCTAAGCAATGACCTTATGTCAAGAGATTTTATTTGGCAGATCTAGTTTCTGTGCTCTTAGCCTTTCTAGCAATATTTAGTGAATTTTTTTCCCCAACTTATTTCTAACCTTGGAGAGAAATCTAAGCAGTCAAGATGTACAGAAACTTTCAGAGGTAAGAAAACTGGGATCTCTATAGACTTCATTCTTCTGGTGGTAAGCCCTGTACCTTTCAAAATGTCAGCTTTTCTCTACAGAACAGTCTTGTAAGCTACTACTGTCAGCCTTTCTGAAAACCTCTGTCCTCTCCAATTCACAAATTATAGAAAAGATGTGCTTGGGTATTCTGTCATCTGTTACAGATACTTTCATTAGTCTAATTCAAAGAGACGAACCTCTTTTTATATGTTGATTCTTGTGGATGGAGCTGGGAGTTTGGATCTGACTGCCCAAGCTGGAGGAAAAAAATGTAAATTCTGTAAGACTCTGAAAGCTCAAAAACTAAATCTGCGTGGCAGAAGTTGAGCAGTGCAAGCTTCTGTTATATGCTATTGCTGTCAAGAGCTTCTTCTGGTTCAAGGCATCATTTACACAGTGTCTTTTGTACTTGGTTTTCTGTATCAGATGTTGAATTTTTATGGTATGTTGCTGTACTTGTTTATTTATTGTTTTCCTGCTAGTATCTTTACCATTAGAGAAGTTCATGTAGGCATCAGATTTTGAGATGAATCTCCTCAAAGCCATGTAATATCAAAAGTTAGTTTCTCCATCAATATAAATTCATGCAGCTATTATGACAGATCATAAGTTTAGATTCCAAAGGGCAATTATTGTCCAAGAGTATTGCTCAATTTTCCTTTGACCTAAATTTTCCCTACCTTATCCATTCTTCTGCAAAATCATATTTATTTCTACTTTCTCTGAGGTGTTTTAATTCATTTGTTGCTTAGTGAAATATCTTCTTCTAACATCTATGCTGGAAACAGCTGTCCAGGTAACAGCTCTGAGGTAACTGTAGCTATCTCTCTTTAGACATGGCTGCTAGCTGTCAAAAATGCCTGCTGGACAGTCCTAACTACCCTAAATCTATCTGTCTTGTACTTAGTATCACCAGGTGCAAACTTTTACTAATCTTGCACACTTTTGTACTTTTAGGCTTAAGCATTTTCCTTCTAAAAGCTTGAAGTGGTACTATTTAAACAATCTATTTTATCTTCTTATGTTTGTTTGTTTTGTTTGTTGTTTGTTTGTTTTGTTTTGTTTTGTTTTGTTTTTCCCCACTTGTGCATATAAATATACTAACTGGAATCTCTAGATAAGGTGTAATATTTTCACCTGGTATTAACTTTTAGAAATTACTAAACTTACCTTTTTTGAATGAAGGAATTAGAATATTACTAACTCTGGCAGTGGACAGATCCTTTAATATATGTACCAGACTTCCATGTACTTCAGATACTTCACAGTTACAGTCATCAAATACCTATCTAAATTTTGTGAAAACTTTACCTTAATGTGCAAGGGACTTTCGCGCTTCTCAGGAGATCCTGGCTGACATTTGTCTCTGCCTTGGTTATGTATTATGCAGAGCTCTTTATGCTATTTATTCTCTAGTGAATTGGGAGCTTTCTTATAGCTGAGAATCAAGATGACTCAGACAATTTACGGCTGATTCAACAGTAGGAGATCAATCTTAGTTTTTCCTTTATCCTTTGGGTTCTAAGGATTTATTTTTTTGCCTAAGAAGGACATTATTTGTAATCTCTCTCTTGTGTAATTTTCTCAGCCTACTGTTTTCTTCCCCGCTCCCCCCCACTTTTTTTTTTGTTTCCATTGTCTAAGTGCCTTGTCGACAGTCTTAAAAACTGGCCAGTAAAGCAGGTAGCGTAGGATGCAGAAACTAGTTGCATGTGAATGACTGAACTGAAGTTGTATGAATTTGTGTTGATACTGGAAAGCCAACAAGGAAGTCAGTAAAAAGGATTTCACATCTACCATCAAAATAGCCAGCCTTCAAATTCACAACACATCAATCAATCTTTATTTAAGTTTATAACTAATTTATTTGTGTATTTATTCCCATTCAAAGACTTGCAATTCTCTTTAGGTATGGAGTATGGATGCCTGATAACCTTTTCCTTCAATGTGAAATGGAACAGCACATGAGCAGGGAGGTGCAATATTAAAATGTCATGCAGATTTGTTTCTAATTATACTGTTATGTATTGTTGATCTGTTCTTCATGATCTAGCTCTTAAGGTTCTCCATAGCCACTTGAATGTAAAATGTAGGTCCCGAGAGGACTTACAGAAACTATAAAGATTATGATAGCAGTTCTACCACAATAACAACAACAAAACTAACGATAATTTAAAAATATATTCAGCTGGGTTTTTAAAATTACGTTGTAAGAAAATGAAAACCATTTTAAAGAAATTGACTGCTTTAAATATCACAGATAAATGCAAAAAACCCAGGACAGGATCAAATACACATAGTCTTTGATGGAAGTGAAGTTATATAGAGATTTATTAGGAAAAGAAAACAAAACAAACCATAACAAACTGTAGCTGAAAACTCTTCTCCATAGCTTTCAGTGACTTTGGCTGTCCTTAGCTTGCTTCTTGGTGGAAAGCTGTTCCTTCAATTACAAGCAACTTTTTTACTCATTTTGGCCTAGGGGAAAAAAAAAAAAAATCACTCACCGCTATATTTCTTGGAGCATATGAATTGAGGGAGATGATTGTTATTTTCTAATCTTGCATCCCATTGACTAGTCCTGACTTATGACTTCAGATACACATATAATCCTAACAGGAACAAAGTTTCTTTAGGGAAATACATGAGCTTCAAAGGAGGAAGTGAATTGCTTGGGCAGCCTTTGTTATTACATGTTACAGAGATAAACTTACAGAGCAGTTGTCATGACTGACTGTCCTCTAACCCCATTCCAAAAACAGAAAAAAACCCCCTATTGGTCCTTTTACAATCTTGCTGAATTTGATATATCCATCATTTGACAAAGTGCATGGAGGGAAATGCATATCTAGAAATTGTGTGTAAGTCTCTCATTCCAATAGATTCTTCTCTTCCTTTTTTGAAAATAGAAAAGTTTACCTGCTCAGAACCTGAGCCATGTGAGTTTAATTGCCATATCCTGATTAGCTTACATTTACTGCACTGTTCATTTAAATAGCTTTTGGATAGAAATTACCTTACATGAAAAGAGATATTTCACAGTTATTTTCAGTTGCTTATTTCTGTAATTCACTTTAGTATGCTTTACAATGAAATTGTATCCACCACCATACATACCTGTTCTGTTATTGCTGGACAGGGCTAGTGCACTGTCAGAGGCAGTCCCCAGGGAGCCCCGGCTATCTGTGTAGTATTGCTAGAACAGCAACACATTTTATTTTACAATGCCCTGTAAAATTAAACTTCCACCCATATTTAACAGGATGATAAACATTCAGAGAGAAGACGATTTCAAAACTAATCATTCACTGAGAGCAATGCGACTGAGAAAGAACTGATGCTGATGAAAAGCACTAATTGTGCTAATGAAACTTTTTAATGTCTTCTACTGACAAGGCAAGCATTTGAAAGCTGCTGCTTCTTTAGAATGGATAAAGCATAGTAGTTCAATAAATATTCTTTATTTGTAATGTAATCTTCCCCAGCAATTTCTGAGTTTAGCTCTCATAAACCAGTAACATCCTCTAATAGTAAGCAATTTCACTGTAGCAGGTAATTGTTTAAGGACTTACATAATAGAGAATCAGATGCAAGCAAATGTCCTGCATCTAAGGGTTGTGTCAGTCATCCCAGGCAATGCAGAAATGAGCCACCTCCCCCTCTTTGTTCATCTTCACCTGCTAGTACTGAAAGCAATTGTAGTAGCCAAGCCCATGAAGCAGGTACTGTTTCTCCTGCCTTTGATAACACCTGTTTTACTTAGAAGGAATAGATCAGAGCAGGAGAAAGCAGGAAGAGGAGATGCCAGACAGGGCTATAATCTGAGAGAAATTAATCCATGAATGGATTTTTTCTGGAATTGTCTTGAAGTCTGAAGAGGTTCCCCAAATTTTTGCTCTTCCCTCTGATGCAACTACCTTTCCAGGCCTGACCATGACAAATGCAGGGAGAAAGAAAATCCTGGTGTCCAGTGAATGCATTGTGGTTTCCCTCTCCTGCTGGCCATCCTAGAAGGGAAGGCATCATGAGTTCTGTACCTATTGGGTATGAACAAGGAGTTGAACTGTCTCTGTGGAATATTTTTAGTATGCTTAGGGAAATTTTTAGACAGTGGAAGTATTTTCTAAGAACTTGTGTCGCATAACCATCACAATTGATTTATAAGCTTTATTCCTCTGTATTTCTTTAAAACACCCACACGGGTGGTATTTTTCTTGAAAACTGAAAAGATTATCTAGAAGTATCTGTTCATTACATAAGTCTAGTAAGATACAGCTACTGGTGTAGGATTAAATTGCTGTGTTTCAGAAGCAATGAAAATTTCTCCTTCCAAGATATTTTTTCTATCTTTGAGGAAGATGATATGACAAAAGCTTCTCTGCATCCCTGTTTGCATCACCTTTGTTTCTGGAGTTGCCACATGCAACATTATGGTAGGAGAGTTGAGATAACGAGTAGAGAGTGTGTGATTAAAACCTGTGTGGATTATATGCATTTTTTAGAGTCATACATAATACACCATGTGTGGTTTTCCTAAACTTACTGTTGACTTTGGCTGTGTAGTTAATGCCAAGGTTAGCTGGGACAAATCTGATATTGTTCCCTTTTCTGTGGGATGCCTTTTTTTTTTTTTTTCCTAACTGAAATTTTAGATATTCTTAATGGAATTAAACACTGGACATCAGGTTGCCTAATAAGTTAAATAATTTGCTTAAATCCAATTTGGATACTGTCCTAGTTACTATAGAAGCAGTATTCAGCATGCTGAGTATTGGCATTGCTCTATGAAGAAAAGGTTAATGCCATAAAAATTATGTGTCCTAAGATGGTTGTATCTTTTTAGCAACTGCCCACTCCATTTCCCAAAGGTTAATTTTTTGTGCTGGCCTAGTGAGAATCTGATTCTGCAGCCCTTATGTTCTGTACTCAGATCTACTGATTTTAATTTATCTACATTAACAGAATTCTTATGGAGGGGAAAGACCAAACCTCATGTTTGAGGTAGCTGTACTTCTTGTTCACGGTTTTACCACACGGTTGTCAGTTCACAGTAAATGAGCCTTATAAGCTTCTAAGAATGATAGTTTCTGGGAACGTAAAGAATGTAAAAACTGCATGGCGCTTTAAGGCCATAAGGGTAAAGTCACCAGGTGGTCATAAGAGAAAAGATACTGGTCTTAGTTCTGGGAGATATCAATTAGTCCTCTCCTGAAATGAACCTTTAAGACATTTTATAGCCCTTGATTCTGTCCCAGTGATACAGCCTTCTTACCCTCTGCCGCCTGCCAGGCCAGTGAAGAGCCCGGCTGCCTGGGCACAACCAAGTTCTCTTCATGTTGTCCTGCTCTCACACCAGCAACTGGCTGCCTGTGTGAGCTGTTGAGCCTTTTAATCATTTTGCTCTGGCAGGAGCCTACAGAATCACCTACCTACTGTATTTTGCCACAAGAAACCTGTAATTTCAACTTCTGACATTCTTGCCAACTTTGTAAATGTACCCTTATGCAAATCTCTTTCTCCTCTCTTTTGCTTCTTTAATCAATTTTTCCCACATGATCACTTGCCACTTCTTTCTTTTAGTACTGTAAGCTGTCTGGAGTTAAGCTGGTTAGCTGGATGAATAAGGCATCAAATGAGTAAGGATTTCCAAAAGCAGAGATCAAAGTAAAGACTTGTGTACTAACCAAACAAACATATTTTTGTTACATTATGATTTGACAGTGTCACCTATTATATCAGTGATATTCATATTCCAATCTAATAAATTTCTTATCCTTTAGCCTAACAAATTGAAAACTTTGATTATTTATAATCCATGGTACCAACGATAGCAAGTTGCCACAAAGGATCTTCAAAGGCTGGTTTATGTATTATTTTATTATTACTCTTGCTCTTTACCTTTCCAGCTGCTCCTTGTAATTCAGGATTCACTTTTCAAAGCAACAAAGGCTGTTGCTATGTCTCTCAGAAGTGACTCTTCACTGTTTAAGTTATTTCCTTCCTTGCTGCCTTCCTGAGTCTCCTGCTAATGCTTGACGGGATGTTTTTTGCCTGGAAGATGATTATGATGAGAAAGGATGACCTAGTCAAAGGGGTATCTTCTCAGACTATTTTTTGAAGGACCATTCCTGTAACAGGTTTTATGTAGAAGCTTATTGGAGCATATACATATACATATGTACGTAAGTATAGGACTGTCCCTTTAGAAAGGGGAATATTAAGAGATATCTTTGTTACTACCAGTGTAGGTAAGTGGATGGGTAGTTTCACTTTGTACCAATTCACCAATTTAGAGGAAATATGATTTTTAGATATGAATTACAATAATCAAGTGAATTGCAATAATTGCAGTGAATCACCATTAGGATGGATTACAATTGTTAAGACCAAAGACAGCAAATCTCTGGGTCACAGTAAATCAGAAGTAAGTAGCAGAAACATTTAGGTTTGAGGGGACTCCTTGTGGTCCTGTAATCTACTCATGTTCAGAGCAGGGATGACTTCGATTTTAGGTCAGGTTCCTCAGAGCGTTGTCAGTGAAGTTTTGAATGGAGATATCTTGTTAGGAGGAAAGTATCTGAATAGCGATAAATGGAAATGGGTGGTTCCTGCACTGATTGTTTTGTAGGAATCCAGCTATTCACAAACTCACCAACTTCTATGGGAGCAGGCTTAATGCCTTAAACAAAGCCTGTCTTTTGCCAGAAGGGGCAGCATAGAGGTGATGTTCTGCAGAAGGTGGAGGCTCCTTGAAGTGCAGAGGCATCTGTCCTGCAGTGGGCATGAACAATGTGGCTGTGTGAAACAAACCAGTGCAGGGCATTCCTGTGAAGGGTGTCCTCGCTGCCCTCAGATGGTGTCATTTGCAGCAGTATCACAGGGCTATGTGAATGCTTTGTGTCTTTGTAGCTGACTCCTTTTTGTTACTAGGCTGTAAGTTTTCCTCTTTCTTGAGTTTTCTTTCACTGCATGCTTATGAACAAGCAATAAAAGAAGGGGCATTTTTTAGAAAAAGAATATGTGTGAAAACATGAACGCAACATGAATGTCTTGTGTTGAATGGAAATGTGTGATAGCCATGTTTCTTGTAGCCCTGTGGATTGTGAATGCCGAGGGCTACACCAGGCTACAGAGAACTCAGGTTCTGATAGCATTAGTACTGTGAATTGGACTTTAAATGTTTTTAATATTTCAATTTTTTAAAATAATCTAAGAAACTCATCAGCTCTGTTTCTCGCTTTCTTGGACAATTACTTGATAGCAATGAATAGTGTCTGTAGTTCTGTTTGGTAAATTCTGTGAGCTTTCTTCTTTTCCTTTTTCTCCATTGAACCACTGGCTAAAGGTATCCTGAACTTGCTCTTTCTATGCTTTTCATCTTAATTTTATGAACTAATGGATAATATCCAACTTGAGAATGGGATTTCAGGTGTAATGCTAATGAGAAATGTCTGGTATAATTTGTAAGAACATAAGTAGTTCTACTGCACAACTGTATGTGAGCTTATCCAGCAGAAACCACTACTGACGGTGTATTGGACTCCTGCCAGCATGAGCTGCATACATTAAACGATAACCAGAGCTGGAAGTATGCAGTGATTGTGGTGCATAGTTTATGATATTAGCCTATTTGTCTTTCCCTTTTGAGAAAAAGTTAGTAAGTGGGTTAATTTAATCTTATGTACAGACTTGTGTTTAAAAGTATCTTTGGAGTCTTGTATACCTTACCTGTTCATGATACAATTGCTAAGGGCCAAGCTTGGTTATGGGAAGAGAGAACTCTGCAAGTTTTACTATGCAGCTGCCCTGACTTGAGGAATCCTCAGTCTTGGAAGGAAGACCTCGCAGTTCCATGCAGAGTCCATGCCAACATAACAGTCTGGTTTCTTTTACATATTTTTGGATGGTTTTGCCTTTCCCCTCCTCAATATCTCAGAATATTTTGTTCCCAGCCATGGAATTAGCAGAAGATAATGGTGGGAAGTGTGTAGAGCTAAACGTTAGTCACACTTCTGTTTAAGTGTTGAATTTAAAAATGAGAGGGTGAATACATCCAGGTAGAGGCCAGGCTATAAAACATCGACCCTGCGAGCAGAAAGGGTGCAATTTTTCCTGCCAGTGAACAAGATCTCCTTCCATTTAAAACAGAAGTTTATCTCCATCTTTCTGGTAGCTTCAGCTGTTGCTTACAGGTCTTTGAGGACTGTGTTTACAGTATGTATAAAAGCACAGGGCACTGCCAGAGTCCTGTTCCTATAGGTGGCCAAGCTGTGGGTGAGAGAATAACTCAGCATGAAAAGGTGGCTGGGTAGGCTGGCTGTTTCCTTCCTTCATACTTGCTTGTTTTCAAATTGATGGAAGTTTTATGCCGACAACATAGAGTATCGGGGAGTGGGCAAACATTTACTTTAAGTGCCTCCCCTTAATGGCTGTACAGAATATTTAGCCGTATTAATTAGTCTCACTATTTATAATAAAAAGGTACAAAAGAGAAGGAAAATTAAAACACAGCAAACTGCCATATTCAAATGAGAGCAATTAATTCCATAATATGTACAGGGAGTTTTAGGATTGGTCTGTAAAACCTTCAGGCATTGTACAAATGTCTGAACTACTTTTGGATTATGTACAAAATCAGCTGTACAAACACATACAGTGTACTGCACAGGGCAGGTCTGTGTGATTACTTTATTTTTCCACTTGACTACTACACCATGAATAGGCTAGTGCACTGCTTATGTCAGCTACTCTTCAGTAACCTGCTGCATCAACATTCTAAGGTATACCTCAGAAAGGTGTTTTCTGTCATCAAAAGAAATTATAAAAATGATTGTATTCTTGCTGAATGAGATGAGGAAGTTTACTCTAAAATCCTTAGGTTAATGATGTGATTTTTATGGAGCCAGTTATGCCAAAGATTGCCAAGTTTACAGTCAGTTTGTGTAACATTGGAGTTATTGAAAATGTGTCTACCAGTGGAGATAACTTCATAGCTGTGACAATAATTTTATAAGTGGTAGGCTTTTTCCTGAGTTTATCTTAGGTCAGATTAAATAGTCATTATTTGAGCTTTCAAATATCAGTGTTTAATTTCATTTCACATTGACAAAAACGTGTTCTGTGTTTATTTTGACAGTATAATCATACATATGCTACTACAAGCTTTAGTTCTCAAGATATATAGGCATGAGGTACACAGTGTCCCTCTGGCATCACAAGTTTCTGTTCTAACCTATAAGAACTTGAAGACAATAATACTTCTTAATTTGAAGACAGCAAGCAATTTTAAGAAGATTAATTATCTTATTGATGTAAACACTGACTAGGCAACTAATGTGCTGTGACTGCTACTCATTATATCAAACTTAATCATTTCATTGTTTCCTTGTCCTCCTCCTCATTTGTTTAATCTCCATCTGCTCACTCTCTCATATACTTGCACTGCGTTGTATGAGGTGCCCAAGCTTACTGGGGAAAATGTTGTCTTCTATGGAAACAGGGTCTAGCTCTACATAATACTGCAATACAAATGCAATATTAATGCTTATGCTGCTACTAATTTGACTTTTTTCTCCCTCTGTGACTCTTGGAAGGTACGATTCCTATTTTTGGAGCTAGTGTAGCTATGTGCAAATGAAAGTTAAGAGTAAAATTGCTGACCTCTCACTAGAGCCCTTTCAAAGAAGGGTACCAGTCTAAGCTGGTCACCAAAGCTTGTTTCATTATTGTTGCAAGTGGTATCATCAGAGCCTGGTATTTCTTAGGATGGAATGAATGACATTTTCAGAGGGTGATTCATCCTGCCCTAATGTAGTAGAGCTTAGTCACCTACCGGAGTTGTCTCTCTCCATGAACTACACACTAAGACCATATGAAAAGCTTAGATTTGGTGCCTAACTTTATTTGAGTCATCCTGCAAGTGTTCTGGGCAAGCCCCCATTTTGGATTCTCTGCTGTGCTCCAAATGCTAGAAAATTATTTTTCTCTTGCATTATGATGGTCCTACAAGCATAAATTTTAGCAGTAAATGCCCTAGGCTTTAAGACTCAAATCACTGTGTATCATTAAACAATTTAATGAGACAATTTAAATGTCCATTTAGTTATGTCTTAACAATATCTGTTATTAAATACAGAGGAAGAGACTACTGTATATTAGCAGAGTAGACCTTGCTTCAAATATCTAAGTCTTACACTATGTTCTTCTAAAGCTTGTATGCAAGTAAGTCTCTGTCCTGGTGTTTGCCAAATTAGGGGGCTTTACCTAATTTTCTTCCTGGATAAAGCTAGAAGGTCTCTAAAGATTTCAGTTCATTCTGTCCCTTCCCTGCTGCTGTGCTGTCAACACAGCTGAAATATTCCCTTCAGAAAGGGCTGGTTTAGAGTAGCAGTGTGGAGACGTAACAGGGAAACAGCCATGGGGTTGCCAGCTGCTGTCACTCTGATAAAGCACGAAAGAGGTAAACAGAAAGGTGAAAACAGTGGGATAATTTGATATGAATTCTTATTTTTCTTCCCTTTGAGAAGGCTTTGCTGGGTTGGCTTTGTTTCTTTACTGCCTTTTGCCAAAGCCATGTTTTATAACTAGAAAATACTATAAAAAGTGGTGATGTAAACACATGAAAGGTTAGTGAATTTGGTTTGGAACCAGAAATACCTCCCTGTAATGAAGGCCATGATGTCAAAGTATTGAAAGCAGTGCAGCTATGGTTTGTCTTTGTCTGCTCTGCTCTACATTGTGTCTCTTGAGCTGATATTTCACTTAAAATTAGGCAGCAAGTGAAAAGAACAAGATAAATTTATGAGGACTATCAGGGAAACTCCTGCTCTGAGATCAGTGGCACTGTTCCCAAGAAAGTTAGTTTAACAACAATCTGTCTGTCACCTGAGTTTCAACTGACAATTTTACCAATAGCCTTCTGAAACAAAAATTGTTGATTCTGGGCTTTTCTCTGCCCTTCTGCTGTCATGGCTTATCACTGATGTAAATCAGCAGGGAATGCTATGATTGCAGAATACATTTAGCTGGCTGCATTAGTCACTGAGGATTGTGTTCTTGTGCTTCTACTTGTTTGATTCAATACATGTTTGTATATTCAGCTGTGCAGCCAATAAACATCGTGTTCGTTGTAATAAGAAGTACAGCTCTGGTTTTACTCAACCAGGTAATTGCAGACTCATGAAGGAAGCCACTGGTGTGCAGGCTATGCTTATAAACAATGCCTGCAACAATGGCAATTTGTTTATGAGTATTAACATACAGCAATATTTTGAATTATTGTCTTTTTGCTTTTGTAATGTTCTGAGCATCTTGTGGAGCTTGGACCTGCCTTACCTATACATTCCTAAGAATTTCTAACCTTCCTTATTACACCAAATAGTAGTCTACATGGTGCAACAGTCAACTTCTATGAAGAGAACAGTAGCAAGCATCAAGTGCATGTAGGTTTTTCAATAGGTGCAAGTCAGACAGACGCTAATCCATATTTTGATGTATTAGCTGCAAGTCTTTCATAGTTGTTCTAGGGAAAAAAAATCTTCAAAATTGGAAAAGAAGAAGGGGCTGAGAAAGGATGACAGCGCCAGACCAGACCTTACCTGTATAAAAATAAATACACAGTTCATCATTATTTTCAGAAACAGTCATAAGTTTACAGAGCTTTCAAAGAAAAAAAAAAATCACATTTTAATATACTTTCTGCTTTAAAGTTTTTTGGCATATGGTCATCTACTCTGTGGTAAAGCCCCTTGCTATTCAACAAGGTGACCTGACTACTTTTCTCACCTTTACTCTAAACTGGAGTTTGGAGAAAGGGAATAATTAGTTCTCTTGATTCCTCAGTGAAGCATCATGTTGATAATCAATCAATTTGTCTACATAGCACCATTTTTTAAAGGAAAAGCAGAACCTGATATTTTCATGTTTTAGTTTTTTTCATCAGTGACCTAAGTTGACTCAGATCTCTCTGAACTGACTCGGAGTTGACTACTAATGAACTCCTCTTTGACTTAAGTCCCATATTCTCTGGTTTGCAGCTCTATTAAACAGCCAATCCACCTGTAGTATTTGAAGCATGGGCACTAGATCAAGCCAAATAATACAAGTGAATATTGTATCTAATTCCAGCCTGTTGTGTACCATGTTTTTAAATGTTTGGAAGCCACATATTAGAGCCTAAATAGTGTCACTGTTGTACAATCAGAGAAAAGCATAAAGACAGAGTCTTTCAATGTAATGCCTCTTAATAATTCCTTTGATTAGACTTATGCGTCATTTGATGGCAGGCAGTATATACTTGCTAGCACTTGTGTGTCAGCACTCAGGCTAGAGGTGTATTCCTGTACTACCAGTGTTATTAATTTTGTTTAGCATTGCTGAAAGAAGGCCAAGGGCATTCCTCACTATTGTTACATCTAACTCATGGTGGGGTGTAGGAAAGGGAGAGTCAGATTCTTCTTTCCAGGTTCCCAGTGACAGAAGAACAGGCAGCAGGCCTGGGATGGAACACAGAAAATTCTGGCTTACTATAAGGAAAAAATGTTTCAGATGTCGGTAGCTGGTCACTGGCACAGGTTGTGTGGAGTGGCTGTGGAATCTGCATCCTTTGGCATACTTAACAGTTGACTGGAACAAGCAACCTGACCTAATAGGACCTATATTGAGCAGTTGGTTGGACTACGTGCCCTGTGGAGGTTCTTTCAAAAAATGTATGATCCAATATGCTTCAGAGCTGATAGTAGCTTCAAAACAGTTTTGTAAAACCAGGGCTTTTTATATCCCCTAATTCCTATATGCAATAGCTCCATTGGTATATCTATAAGTAGAGGTTAGCTTGTAATAGAGTATTTTATTAGCTGGTTACTGGAAAAACCTTCATTTTCTCCAGTTCCATTTTTTAAAATAAATATGCCACCATGTTTCTCTGGGCCATCCACTCAAATAGAGCTGAAGAGCTGAGTCTAGTGTTCATTGCAGTCCTGCTATTCACTTTAGTCTTTGGCTCAGGCCTTATATCCTAACAATGGAAGTATTTGTATGCAAGCTCCAGGGTGAAATTAAGCTTTTTATGTGTATGGTGATGGATATTGGACTTTGCAAAATAAATGGGGAAAATAAACTCTGTGCTAGGTAGAATTCACCACAAGATGTCTCATGTCTCACTACATATTTTTCACAAAGGTAGGGAGCTTTCCAGCTAAGTCTGGTGAGTGGAATGTGAATGACATGATTTAGATTCTTCTGGGGAGTATGTTAAGAACACATAAAAATAGACTGGATGTGGAATCCAGGCATGAAGAGTGTGTTCTTCAAGGGCTGATTAAAAATAAATGCACAGAGACTAACATCACTGAATATGAGCAAAATTCTCCAGAAAGGGGAGGAAACTGAACAGTTAAAGCCAAAGTAGAATGCTAGATGAATGATCACACATTATAAAACAGGACGATCAAATCTCATTTTTTATTTCTAACAGCTTTTACTAACTAAGCCAAGTGGAATCTTTAAGGCTATGGTGTCCCTTTATAGACTGTTTCCTGGGCATGTAACATTTTGGGGCAGAGGGGAGTACCTTTAAGTAACTTTTTGTCTGTTGGTTTTGGGAATCCAGAGTAGGGCCCGCATGCAGGTGAATCTGTACAAGCATTGGGCATGCTCATCTATTCTTAAGTGTATGTATTTGTGCTATATATGTATTTTTAAGTGAAACTCTTGTGCTCATGTATATATGATTTCTCCTGGCACTAGAGCAGACTCTCACTCTGGGACGTTCCTTGGGCGAGGACACCATCGTGTCCAGCTGCCTATTTTCTTTGTATATGTTAAATGAAAGTTTTAAACGTTAATTACTTTAATAGCTATCCACATATAGAAGAGGATGTATCTACACTCCGCAGCCTTTACCACCCGGCAAATAGCGGTGCCCCGTTTGTCTGCCCGGACACGTCTGAGCTGTGGTTGCGGGCTGTGCGGGGGGCACCGCCGGGTCGCACAGTGCCCAGAGCTCGCCGCTTCCCGGCGGCTCCGTGCGGGGACGGGAAGGGACGGGGCGGGGCGGCGGGCAGGTCCGGGAGCTCCCCTGTCCGCACACGCCCGTCGTACAGGTATGTGTGTGTATTCGGTGTAGAGAGAAGGAGGCGGCAGGGCGGGTTCACTCGCTAATCACGGTCGCGGGGCCGTGCCGTGGGAGCCGTCCGGGACCGGGGGACTTTCAAATCGGCCTTCGCAGCCGGTACAGAGCCTTCCCCAGCCCCCGTCCTCCTCCCCGCCGGGGCCGGGGTCCGGCGCGGCGGCTGCTCCCGGGTGGGGCGGGGCGGAGCCGCCCCCTCTCCGCCGCGCTCCGCCCGCTGCACGAGCCGGCGCCCGCGCTGGAGCCGGTACCGGAGCGGCGGGCCGGGCCCCGCCTGCCCTGCCCTCCCCGCCCCGCGGGCCTGCCCGCGCTGCGGGCCGCCGCCGAGCCGCCTCCGCCCGCGGTGGATGCCGCCGGGGAGCGGGCGGAGCGCGCCGCCGGGAAGGGGGGCTGCCGCGGCCGCCGGAGCCCACGTACATGCGAGTGCCCTCTCCGCTCACCAGCATGCTTTACTTCCAGATGGTGATCATGGCTGGGACCGTGATGCTGGCTTATTATTTCGAGTACACGGACACCTTTGCGGTCAACGTGCAAGGCTTCTTCTGCTATGAGGGCGCGTACCGAAAGCCCTACCCGGGCCCGGAGGACCGCAGCGCCGTGCCCCCGGTGCTGCTCTACTCGCTGACCGCAGGCGTGCCCGTGCTGGTGGTAAGCAAGCGGGATCAGCCCGCGCCCCCACTCTGGCAACTTGTTGGGGCGGGCCGCGCCGCGGGCGGGTGGCTCTAGGGTGGGCCTGGCGGGCGGGGACCCTCCGTGCTCCCGGCGCCGCAGCCCGGCCCCGCGGGCCCCGGTGGGCAGCGCAGTCGGGCCCGACCCCGGCCCCTGCCGCTGCTCGCCCCGCGCCTCTGAAGTTTATTTTTAGCACTGATTTATGTAACTGCCAGAGCCTGTATTGCCAGCCCCGTTCGACTCCTTTCGGTAAAAATAATCTTCTATTTCTCGAAACGTTTGTTGGTTGCGGGTAGATGGGCTACTTGAGGGAAACCTGCTTGTTAGCAACCACTCGATACTATTTTACCCAGTACCAATTAGAAAACCCCTCTGTCAGTTTATTTTTTTGAAAGTAAAATCATATGTGTAAGGAGCAGAGAGCAGTTCTGCTTGATTTAGTTGTCTCCATATGTCACAATTGCTGATGTATGTGCGAATTAAACCTATGTGTCTCTAATTGAATGTGATCGTCTGTCAATCAGGTTTAAATAGATGTATCTAAAATGAGATTTATTTCATTGATTTACTTTGGGTTTTTTGGAAAACAGCTAAGAGTTGTCTTCCCTTCAAGTTGTTGAATGTAGTATTTGCATTGTCAGATAACAAGGGCATGAGCATCATTTAATAATCCCTGACCATACTGTGGAGCTAAGACAGAGGGAATGAGATGGGAGTGTTTAACCATTGGGGATGGATTATGTGTAAACTTACCGGGTGTATGCAGAGTTACATATACAGAAACTCCCTGTGAAGACTTTATTTTAATCAACTGTAAGCACTGGAATCAAAACAAAACGAAACAAAAACCCCCAAATACCTGCAATAGAAAGAGGCCTCTTAAGATATTAGTAGTTTCACAGATTAATTCCTCTTCAGGAAAATATAAAAAATATTAGAACGGAAGGCTTCATCAAGGTGATACTATGGTAATCCCGTACGCAGTTCCCTTCTGCATTGTAGCACCATGAGGTCTCAGATGGTATCCAACTTAAAACCTCATGGTCAGGCTCAACCTTACTATTTAAGACCTTTTTTTTTTTTTTTTTCCTTACAGATGGAACTACGTCATTTGGCAAAAGATGTTATGTAGCCTTTTGCTTTCATTTTCCTTTTTATTTTAACATCAGTTAGTTGACCATTTTATTTATCAGTTTACTTGTTTGCTCTTCAGAACCGCCAAATGCTGTTGAGATTTTTAAGGGGTGTTTTTGTTAGTGACATTTTTCTGTTGTTTGCATGTGGTGTCTGTTTTGCTTTTAATTCTGTTTCTTTTGTTTGGCTCAGGAAGTTATAAAGATTATGTCAGGTATTCATGATGAGCATCTCTTTTTCCTAATGTGTGTCAGCAAAATTGATTGGTAGCTTCCATTCATTTCCTGGGTGCTAGATGATTACGTCAGAGAAATCACCATGACATTTTGGGTTGGCAGTCTTTTAATTAGCTTTGCCAAAAAGCTAATAATAGAATTTAATAATATTTAAGCTTGCTTCCTGTCCCAGTCACCAGTCTTTCAGGCAAATCACATTCATTGGGAGGTCAGGGCATGGAAAACCACATTGCAGCTGCCCATGATGCTTTTTTTTTGTTTCCATTTTATTAAATAGAGAATTCAGCTCCTGGGAATGTCAGTCTCATTATTTCAACAACATTAAGTCTAATCATTAACATTATTAAATAGAGGCAACATTTTTCAGCCTTCAGATAGAATTCAGTTCTGATTCTCCTTGGAAAATCCTCCTGGACTTAGTGTTTACATGGGATAGCCCTTGCTCAGTTGTGTATGGTATGAACATTGCCTTTGCTTGTTCTTTTAATTGAAAGAAGTGGTGAAAGTAATATTCCTTCAACAAAGCAACTTCTGTGAATGAAGTTGTACTTTTTTTCCCTCCTGTAATCATTATTGTCATGGAATATAGTTTATTAAATACTATGATTTGTGAGAGTTTTTGGTTTTGGTTTTGTTTTTTTTTTTGTGTTATTTCATTTTTGTGGGGCTTATACCATTTCTGGATTTTTGAGGTAGAGCAACAAAGAGTCTTTACCTTGGTGTTCACAGTAACTGGTTTTATTTTGAGGGATGGGACTTGTTGAGCTGGAGCCATACGGTGCTTCAAGGTAACTGAAGTTCTCTTAATAACTGGAGTACTCTTAATGTGACCCAATCAATGGCTCCACTGCATTAAGTTTTAATGAAGTTGCTCTAAAATCAGAGAATGAGTTCTTCCAGTGACTTTCCTCTTTCCACATGCCTGCTATTAGAAAACTGGAAAGTAAAGTCCTGGTAGCCGGATCTGCCTTGGTGAGCATCACATCGACAGTGAGTGTCTTGCTGCTGTGAGGCTGTCCTGCAGCTGCTTTTCCAAAACTGTGCCACATCAGAGCTGCAGCAGCAGACCTGAGTTCCAGCCATGTGGTGGAGCTGAGTGTTTGGTCACAGGGCAGCAAGGTGCATGTGCTGAAATGTAAATAATGAGCTGGGTTATTTGCAAGGGATATACCTGTGGGCATTATGTTAGTCCTGGAAACTTTTGGGTTAGTCGTGAAAATGCTACTTCCTACTAATACATTCCTGTAGCCCTGGTGCAGCACTGCTGCCACATGTCCTTTCCTGAGTCCATCTGCCCCCGTGCCATCCAAGCACAGATGCTGCTGGCTGTCAGGTCACAGCTCCTCAGGAGTCTGATGTGGAAAGGGGAGTCCTGGGGCAGAAGCAGAGGCTGCTTGCTCTCCTGTAGTGCTTGACTGGCAGGTGCTTTGGTATGGGAAAGGGAAATGGTGACTGAAGGAAGGGGGTTTTGTATTCTGCACTTGAGACTTATGTGGTTTGTGTATCTACGTTCTTTGGTCAAGCATTTACATCGTATTAACCAAGTTTTTGGTCAGCTCTGAAGTGATCAGGCAGATGATCATTGGTGACTAGATGGTCATCGTAGGTCCCTTCCAGCTGAGCTTATTCTATTCTACAGTATCTCCTAGGTCAGGTAGCAGCTAGTAACACTTCCCTCCCTGGAAGTGTTCAGGGCCAGGTTGGATAGACCTTTGAGCAGTCTGGGCTAGTGGAAGGTGTCCACCCATGGCAATGGGCTGGAATTAGATGATCTTTAAGGTCCCTTCCAACTCACACCATTCTTTGATTCATAGGTTTAACAGCAATTGTAGCAAACCTATAGAGGAATACAGCAGCTGTTCTGTAGGATAAGAACTTCTTCGTTTCCCAGCTTCTATTTAGGTTCCACGAAACGAAGCAGGATACATTGCAACTTTGGTTTTCTGTATTTTATTATGGATTATTGCTAAAGGACGTATGCACTTTTTCTTACCTGTTAAATATGTAATTTATGAGTTCTTCCACTGGAGAATTTTGGGGGCCCATGTGTTTGGATTTGTTTGGTTTTGTTTTTAAAAAAGGCTGAAAACAACTGCAGCTTAATGTATAACAAAATATATACGGCCCATTCCAGGGTTAGAGTATTTTTTGTGGAAGGTCTCCTAAGTCATATCTTTAGGCACAGGTAAGGTAGTGCCTGAGTGAGTAGATGTGTTTACATAAAGAGCATTAGGTAGACTAACAGGAAAATCTTCTATAATATGAAGATGAGGTTGAAATTGCAATCAGAAGAATGCAGGTGCCCAAAGTGTGAGATTCTGTGACGAAAGAATGAGACCCCCACAGAGGCAGTGTCCCAGTGGGCTCCGTTCTTCCTCCTCCCATATGGCTTTGTGACTCAAGGTTAAAAGAGTACTGCTGGCTCTGCCCTCCCATCTTTGTACTGTCTATAGCACTAATATCCAGAAATCTCCAGCACACTGAGGAATTGTCAATAAACCTTTTCTTTTTCTTTTTCTTTTTCTTTTTTTTTTTTTTTTAATTTTTATCTTTAAGTCAAATACGAAGGTGTCAAGAAGTACACTCTTGATTTAAGTCTCTTCAAATATGTAATAAGCATAAAAGTGCTTGTTGAGAGCTCAGTGCTATTTAAGCCATTTCCCAAAGTGCCAGTTCTTGCTCAGTGGGCTGGTTGCTTTTTTAGACTTGTTATGACAGATGTAGCTTGGGAAATACACGTCAGTCTAATCCTTTAGCTTCCAGTAGAAGTGATTTGTAGAGCTGTGAGGCTAGTGTCTTATGTTTTCAGGATCTATAGAGGGAACAGTTCTACATTATTTCTGTCTGGTAGATCTTAGTAATTTTTACCTCTCTAAAATACTATTAACTGCACTCAAGGATTCTTTTAATGAGTCCACATACTAATATGGATTACATAAAATGTCAAAGGTGTTTAACCAACAATGGGTGTAACACTCAAAGTATTGGACCTAAGATGTACAATAACTGTTGTATAAAACCCAGGAGGAGATAGTGACACACTTTCATTATGATGTGTAAACAATTTTATTATGCAAATGTTTGTTTTTATTTCCAAGTAACAAGCGGGTGATTACGGCACTTACACAT
This sequence comes from Nesoenas mayeri, assembly GCF_963082525.1. Taxonomy (NCBI): domain Eukaryota; kingdom Metazoa; phylum Chordata; class Aves; order Columbiformes; family Columbidae; genus Nesoenas; species Nesoenas mayeri. The sequence continues at coordinate 13,605,580 of NC_137554.1, read as the reverse complement.
AAAATATACACTGTTCTATTTGCCTACATGAATTCCTAGCATATTCGTAATTTCCCCTGTAAACCAATTAAAGACTAATTTGTTTTAGAATAATCCTCTTCATATCATCATGGAAAAAATATCTGCCATTCAGACATGAGGTATTGTATTCTGTTTGTTTGTTTGTTGCCTTTTTTTTTTTTTGGTAGACTGGATGAATCCCAAACAAGGAATGGATGTTAAGAATCAGGCATTCTACCTTCAGATTAGCTTTAGTCAGTAACTTTCTACTTCATGAGCATTTGAGGAAGGAATTTTGAAACCTGACAAAAAGACTGTAAAGTGAGAGATGGAAGACCATGTATCAAATTTACTGTACTCTGATGCTTTAAGAAAAAGCAAGATCATTTTGTGAATAATGAGAAAGAGAAGTTACCTTTTGAAGGATCAGCACAGATTTCATAAGTCTCCCTTCGTTTGATGTCTCTGTTGATGTCTTAACAGTTCCAGGTGTAAGCACTTTGAGAATAGTTGAAAGATATGCAGAGACCTGAAGGAGATGTGCTGCTTGTGTCCAGCTTGTAGCTCCCAGCTGATGTGATTGGACTTGCTCCTATTTCACTCTTCCTTTTTGAACTTGCTGGTCCCTCTTTCCCTTCTGGTATCTATGATTCCATGTGCTGTGGCATCAGGGACTGATTGGATTCCATCAGATTGAGTTTTCAAAATGTTCTTGTTAGAATAGCTTTTAGTTAACCTGTAGTTCAGTGAAACTGTTGTACTCTGATAAAACTTAGTGCTGTACCTGAAAAAGGCTGCTGGATTGTGATCCATTTCAGTTATGTGTTGGTTATAACTTAAGGAAAAACAATTTAGAATTAAAGTTCTGAAAAATAAATATTTCTGGAATTATTTTCTGTGAATTTGCTGTGCCAAGAATCTCTACATTTACCTCATAGTTGAGAACTCGAGGTGCTTTTCACTCCTGACCTTTGTCAGAAAAAAGCACTACCTTCACAAATGTTTCTTCAATCTATTTTAGACTGATTATTTTTCTACTTCATGGTTGGTACCAAGTCACTTTAGACAAAGTGACTATGGACACTTTGATACTATTGGAAAAAACTAGAGCACAGGGTCAGGATCGAGCAGAGTTTTCTCCCACTCTGCTACTCAAACTAGAAGTGGCCTCTCTGCATCCTGAAGGACATTAAGCTGTTTTGACAGTTCTGCCAGAAAGAAATCAAGAAAACTTGATAAATAATTCAAGGATGCACAGTTGCCAGCACCTCTGTTACAGGGCGAAAAATTCTAAGAATGTGTAGTGAGGTATTCAAGTGTTCATTTTTAGGTACATGCTCTAGAGGTAGTTAGAGGAATCACCTAGCAAAGTGTTCAGTCTGTCCTCGTGCTCTTTTTGGGAGCAGTAAAGCCTTTTTGCTAGGTAACTAGCTGCAATACTTGAACATCTCCCAACGCGGTTTTTTAAATTACAATGGTAATGCAACAAAACGTTTGAATTGTATGTCTGGACTTGTATGAATTGGGTAGACTAAATTTATCCTCTGAAATCCAATGGAAATGGTTTTACTTGTATGAAAAACTCTATTTAGCTTTTTGATATGTGACCTGTTTCAATAATCCTAGAATATCTTTGGTTGGCTAAAACTCATATATGTGTCCTTTTCTCTTTGGCACATTTGACGGCTCTTAAGACTTTACATGAAGAAGGAATTGCCAGAATACCTTGTTTGCTCTGTGATCATGTTTTTCTTGAAGGGCCCATTTGGTCTCTGTCTTCACAATTGTTTCAACCTGTGTGCACAGCTGCAACTGCTTTTTCTTGGTAGTTGGTCTTCTGCTATTCTGGCATTAAGGGGCAGGTAAGAAGAAAGACGTAAAAAATACTGTTTTGTTTGCTTGGTTTTAATGTGCAAATGCTGGGGACTTCAGAGAGCCACTTTTTTTTGGAAGGGGGGAATGCCAGCAGGAGATGTTAAAGTGTTAAAGCTAAGGCACAATTTATGTCATGCTCTCCCTCTGTGAAAGTAAAATGGCATTGCAACTTTACTTAATAATAAAAAATAAATCACAATGTTAAAGTCTGCAGTAACTTTGTGTGCCAGATGTCAGTATGGGCCTGTTGGGACACATAGCAAGACAAATACATGGTTTGATAGTCTGATGCTGTTTTTATCCCAGCATAAAACCACTAATCTGACAGAGCTGTAACCAGGAAAAACAACAAAAGATTCAGAACTATTGTGGTTTTTCTTGGGAATTCTTCTTTATCTAGCTGTCTTCCTCTGGTGCTGTGGTGGCTTACATGAACAGTGCCTGCAGAAGTTATGTTTGTGCTTGCAATTGAATGTGTAATTTCTGCCGTGCTTGCTATGCATGCTATTTACAAACACTAACACTATCGGGGCCATATGCTTCATCCCTTGATGGGCTCTCTGGAAGTAAAGTGGCAAGCAGATGTGAACAAGGCAGACAGCGTTCTGTTTGCAACAGCTGAATGCCTGCTTGTCCTATAAATGATGCACTTATGTTTAAGTGAGAAATTGTTAATCCAACTGATCCAATACGATTAGGGAATTTGTACGCGTTGTTGGTAATCTAAAATAGTAGGCTTGAAGTAATAATCAGTTTCTCAACCAAACAATTCTTGGTCATTGTGCATCATGCAGGATTGAGGACATAAGTGTCCATATGATACGAAATAAATGACAGCCAAAGTAGAATTGTAAGTAGCTTTAGCTGTGTTTTTCAGCCTAAAAAGCAGTGTGGCTTTTAAAAAGCTTTACAATGCTCTTGCAGGATCCCTCAGATACATTGAACTCGGCGATGGCCCAGCTTTCATCATGAGTGGTTCTTATTTAGCTGAGGTGTGGTACCTCATAGATTGCAAATAAAAAGCCTAGCTGAGCAGGATCTACCATATCTATAGTATTTAGAAGACATGTACATGTGACATGCTATTGTAATGGTGCTTATCCACTGTGAACATGCTAGTCCTTAGTATTTATGCATAGTACAGTGAACATGGTATTGGACAAGGATTAGGAAAGCACAAGTTCTAGCACTTGCCGTCTCTGATCAGCAAGCTAGCTTTACTAAGATCGCTTCTATTCCCTTGGAGGTGGGAATATGTTTATTTTTGATGTAAAGCACTAAGAAATATCTAGTAGAAAAATTACTATATAGATATTAAGATTTTTTTTTTTTTTTAAATCTGCTATTAATCCAATAAATTGTTTGGTACCACTTCAAAACAGACTCTCCATCCTGGATACCATTTCCTGGCTTATGAGGCGCAATAAAAAAACCCTCTGGTTCTACTGAGTGAAAGCTCAGGAGGCTGTGGATTTCACTTCTGATTATCATTCTGGACAATGTACGCTGTTACCTGTAATTTTGCATGTCTTGTATAAATGTATCGTAATTATCCATTGTAATTATTATACATTATGTGAAAATTTCATTAACCTTATATACTTACTAATGTACAACTAATTATAATTGCAATATAGCTATATTTTAAGGTTTTTTTTATTTACAAATAGCGTTTTTCTTTCTCTGCAGATGTTACTTCTTGCCTGTGACCCACATAGGGTTAAGGAGTATGTATGAAGGCATTCATTCCTAAACTAGATTTTTTTGTTTGTTTGTTTTCTAAATAATAATAATTTAAAAACCATCTCAGGAGCAGAAGTCAGCACAACAGTATCCTGCTGTTCTGATTCTTTTTTTTCTCTACCTAGCATTTTGAAACACCTGTTACTTTAGGCTGGGAGGCTCCATGCAGTCTTTAAAAGGGACATGAGTCATACATTTTTTTTTATTTTCTTTTTTTTGTCATTCAAACTCTGAATAATATTATAAAGACTTTATTTGGTCAATTAGTACTTTCCCTATTTGTAAATCAAATACTAAAGATTAGAAAACAGTAAGTGGAACTCAGCTACCTACTATAGTTATTTTGGGTAGTAATAGGGATTTCTGTGACATGTCCATAGCAATTTAGGGCTCAGACGTGACTGAATTAATTCTGCTTAAAGATTTGTTAATCACGGGTCAGCTGAGCTGCCGTAACCAACCATGTGCAACTTGCAGCCTGTGAGGAGCACAAGGTGAAGTATTTGAGCTTGACCAGCTTTAATTAAGACTTAGGCCAATACATGCTACTTTTTTTGATTTTTACAGAATGGGTGCACAGTCTGTAACATGTCTCTGTGGACAAGTGGAGACCTCATACAGTTACACTGCTCCTGGCTGATGTCTGAAGTCTGACCTCCCCATTTGCAGAAGCGTGTGGCTCTGTGCATAGGTTCACCTCTATGCAGAACAATGTGTGGAGATGCCCATGTTTCAGTGCATATTTATTAGTAGTTTGATCATACTTACATAGATTTAGCGTGGTGTCCAGAGCCTCTTGGCTGCTCAGTTTCTGCCTCTCCTGTTCCTATGGGGGTGTCCTTGGACCTGTTGGGGTGTATCTGGGCTCTGCCATGAGGCCAGGCTTGATTTTGCTGCCTTTGTGCATTCAAACTGCACAGATGTGAGTGTGAGTGTCTGAGAGGCCTGAGGGAGGAATGAGGAGCTGGTGCTGCACTGTACCATACGCCTCGAGCGCACTCGTGTGAGCGGTGGTGAGGACAGTCCAGCTGTTACGATGACTTTCACTTTGCCACACTTGTGCTCACGCTTGACTGAAGTCAGTGCTTCATTCAGTCACGGGGGTTCTTTCCAGAGCATTTAGCAAAGGCAGGTGAGACTTTTAGACAGACTGACCTTGGTGTATATAAGCACCTCGTACACATGTGCAGCTGGCAGAATGAATGTCTGGAGCTGGGTTCTGAGCTTTATCAGGCTTTGCCTTGATAAAAGGATCTGGCCACCCAAGGAGGATATACATTTAGCCTTTACTGCCTGGCTGTCACGGTAATTGTGATACTAGGCTTCTCTGTAAAGCACTGGGAGACCTGTGCATGAAAAGAATTATACAAGAGCTAGGTATGTACTAGTTGTTAATTAATTATTGTGGTATTGGTGGGATTTAATCGCATGCTTCAGTGCTACTTGAAATAGCAAGGCTTTCCTGAGATGGAGTAGTATATGTGAATGAGCATGGTGCTGATAGAATCTTTTTATGGAACCACATTCATTTTCAGAGTCAGCATTCCAGTTTTATTCAGTATTTTTTGTATTTATGAATTGATTGAAATTGTTGTATGATGAAAAGCAGAAGGAAATCATAAAGCAGAGACTTTCTTTAAAAAACTTGAAGATATTTACATATGGAAGTGTGTATGCACGATGTGCTGCCAGAAAATACTCATGCTTAGATGGTTGATTTGTATCCATAGTTTAGTTCACATGTGTTTTTAACCTTGAATGCCAAGGGCAAAAAGTACTGTGTGAATTAGTTTACCACACCAGAATACCTAAAAAGGTTAACATATCATTGAATGTGTGAAAGCACCATTCCACACAGCATGCTTTGAACTTCTCTTTCTAGTAATATCTTAAGTTGCTTAAATGAGAGATTACACCCATCACTGATTAAAACCACAATATATTTATGTACATTTACATAACAATTACATATTTTATGTAACACCCCTTTATTGTCTTCACAGAGGAGACCAAATGGCAGCTCTTATATAGTCTGCCTTGAAGCTTCATAAGATCTACAATTTTTAAATAGACTCATTCATCCTTAAAACACTTCTCTCATCACTTGAGCTTTTTTGAAGATATTTGATAAAGCCAGCAACATGTTTACTATTATTTTACAGTTCTATGCAAAGGAGGTGATTCTTGTTAAGGTAAACCATTATGCCCCATTTTATCACTGGAAGGAGATACAAGCACATATTAAAGAAGAGTAGCTGTGCTTACTTTGGCCTTGAGACTTCGCAATTAGTTTTCAGGATACCATTGCATGCCTAAAAGAGCTGTTTTTATGCTCTGCTGTCTTCACAGCAAAGTATACAATCTCCCCTCTGTCTTGTAGGCATTTCCTGTACTAGGAAATTTTTGCTGAAATTCCCCACTCTTGCTGCTCCTGTTTCAGCTCATTGGCTGCTGTGCTAATGAGGGCACTTGGGACTTCCTCTTCATTCAAGCACTGCATTGTGCAAACTCCCGAACAGGGTCAGACAACATAGTGTTGCCAGCTCCACATCTGCAGCCATCTGGATTTGTGGCCAGAGCAGTAAAATAGACATTGTGTAGCAGAGTTCAGAGAGTGACAGTAGTGGTGCAAATCGTATTTGCAGAAAACCGTAAAGTAAATGCCCTATATTTGATCTACAGGATATGCAGTATCATTATTGAAGCAGTGTTTCTACATGTATATGTATCAAATAAAGACAAATGGGATGTGGTACTGCTATGCAATGTTCTGTGGAAGAGCTTGCTGGCTAATTCCCTACTGTTGCATTGTTAAGAGGTAAGCAATTATTAAAACTTCTGATGCTCATAAACAGTTCTCTGCTCCCACTTCTATGCCCTCATTAAGATTCTGTTTCTAATAAACATCACTTCAGTGTATTAATTTATTGTAATAACATTCTTAAGGAGAAATAATTGCACACTGTGAAATTACAGCTTTCAAATCTGAGGAAAGAGATGCAGGTGAATGGTCACACATTGTTTTGTATCTGGGCTTGCTATTTGTTTGGGGGTGTCTGCAGGAGGGACTTCTGATCTCTTTCTTTCTGGTGTTTCTCGCTGATCAGCATCTCTAGTGACCATCCTGAGAGTAATATCATGGGTCTGCCTAGAGTCAATGGAGCTTCACAAGTTGACTTTGATAGAGCCACGGTTTCATTTGATCTGCCTCTGTCACTGAAGTGTCAATACAAGTTGCAGTCTCTGCTTTGGAAACTTTTATTTGGTCATTTGTTTCCTGGCTTTCACAGACACTAGAAATGTGGCTTAATGCTGTCAGAGTTTGTTGCTCTCTGGTTTTACTGCTAGTTTTATGCTGAATCTATAAAATATACACAAGTAGCTTTGATATGAGACAGCTCAGAATAAAGTCGTAGTTCTAGATCCGATGCTTGCCATGCAATGGCTTTTACAATGCTTTTAACTAATTTTTAGTGATACTCGGGTCCTTTGCAGTAATTGCTTACAATGTGAAGACTATGAAGTATCATATAAGAAGAATGCTCAGGAGTGGGCATTATCTGATTTATCTGACCTGTTAAACTTCTTTCCTAAGTATTTAGTAGTATTTCCCTGTGAAATTGGTTTGGCTTCCTAGTTTCGTTATCTTCATAACTAAGATCCATTTCCCCACTTTGCCATAGACATTCAGGACTAATTCAGCCCCTGTTGAATTTAGTGGAGATGTAACCTTTGATTTCACCTGGAAAAAGATAATTACTGTAGTGTATTTGATGGGTTGCCAGTAATGCTGTAGCTTAAGCTAATTGTAAAGGAAGAGATGCATCTACAGAGGTCATTATAATAGGAGTGAAACTAGATACTAGAAACCAGATACATGCTTTCAGAGGAAGCTGTTTTATTATGCAGATAATTTTTAATTAAAAAGGTATAGAATCGTCTTACTGAGCTGTCTGCTTAAATTTATCATTATAGATCAAAAAGTAATTGACAGTAACAAACACAAATAAAAACAAATTATGTGTGTGTGTTTTCATGCAAGACAGGGTGAAAAGCAGGAAATTCAGATATTCTCCTTGGTCTGAGAACAGGTGGCTTCCACCTGACTGTAAAACCACTACTTTGTGACCAGAATCTTTAAGATATGCCTTTTATGTGATCAGTTTTTATTCAAACAAGGATGAAAGACCGTTTAAGTTGAATTATTTTGAATTTCCTGGGTAGAAAAGTGCAGTTGTGTAGATCACCTAAGGTTTAAAGAGTAAAGTAACATCGCTGTTGGAAATGGTCATTGGTATGGGTGGGTATCATAAACATTGGTATTGTGCTCATCAAGTAATAATGTTTGCAACATGCACAGAAGGGTTAAGAAATCAATCTCCCTCAACAGACAGAACAAATACTGTTTTCTTGGACAGGCAAGAAACAAAGGGGTTTACCAAGGCCAGGCCATAGGGAGCCACAGTCTTTTGCACATGTGTCACTTGCAATGCAGTAGAAGACTTCCTTGATACAGCTGAGTGCAGAACTGAACATGCTCTCAGGAATTCATCTTCTCATAGGGAAGATAAATGGTAGGACTTTGGACATTTTGTTTTTCCTTCACAAATATTATGGTATTATAAAGGTTGAAGCTAAGCACCTGAAAAAGGAAAAAAGTGATGTAAAGTTCTTTTTCAAAGATAATTTTTCAAAATAATTACATTTAACAACCACCTTTTTCAGGTATCAGTCAGAGATCTGGAGACTAAAATTAGTTGATCTCTGGTCATATTACAACCTAGCTTTCTAACAGGTTTGTTTGTAGAGTGAAGTGTGGAACTTGGAAACTGGATTATGGCATCATTGTTTTTGCAAAAAGGAAATGAGAACAACTTAAAACCTGTATGAATTCCCTGTTATGAGAACCTTATCTGGAGTATTTCAGCTTGAAGTAACTTTGCCTTTTAAAATGTGAATGGATAGTTTTAGAAGGCAGTTTTGAATTAATTCTTTTCTCTTCCCCTCACCATTTTCAGATCAAAATTACTGCTTTATTTAGATGTCAAGAATTTTATATATATATATTTATTTATTTATTTATTTTTTCCCTAGCTTTTGTGTGTTAATTTTTTAAAGTTAGAAAAGCTTGGTGCATGGGCAAAAGACCTCTCACCAAAGTATGTTATCGAATACCTCTTGAAATGTGTTTGCCAAGAACACTTGTCTCAGTGTTGTGACAGCACCAGCAGTGAGATCGCTCTGGAGCCAGGTGCCAGACTTTGACTTGGCCCCCAGACTGCCGTGTTAGCATCACTGAGCTTGTGTTCCTGCTGTCCTGGCCATTTCTAATCCCCCAGAGAACCGCAGTGCGGAGCAGCTGGATACTCTTCATCTCGCAGCAGTTTTGTAGACCTGAGCAGAGGATGGTGTAATGCCAAATGCAGTGGGTAAGGCAGGTTGAATACAGAGGGAATGTTCCTGTGAAGGCAGAGCCCGGCAGGGCTGGTGCGCCTCGGGGGACTGCTTGCTCAACCCTCGTCTTCTGTCGCGGAGCATCGAATGCAGGACCTGCTGTCACACGCCAGGGCTCGTGCTCTGTCCCTCCGTGATGATGGCACAAGGCCCTTCTCTGAGTTACTCTCTACATAACGGGCTCCTGGTAACTCTTTCTCAAAACGATCTTTTACATAACCAGGTTTTGCTGTGGCAATATGTGGTTCTAGCCCTGGTGCCAGCAGCAGGCTGCTGTGCAGAGGCTCTGCCCCTTGGGTAATACAGATGGGCTCTAGAGGAGATGCTGTTTGCCTGCACCATCAATTGCTCAGGCAAAAAGGGGAAAAGAAGGGGGGAAAAAGAGGAAGCTTTTAAAGCCACTGTACTTAAAAATATTTCACTATTTCTTTTCTGTCATATGGTAGAGTAATGAATGAAGATAATTCAGTGAATGATGAAGTTGGCCATGTCTCTGTGATTATGTGCTCATGGGGATCATTCGAAGCACCCTAGTTGTAAGTGCTTGGTTATTATGCGCCTCTTGTTTTCAAATAGCAATAAAGCCTTCGTGAAGTGAGCAACCTTTGCCACTGTTACATACTTTGTGTACAATGTATTCCAAAGAGCAGTAAAGAATATTTGTCCCTGTCAGAAACAATGTTAGTATTTAATAGTGTGTAGCCATAATGTGCACTAAAGAGAAGTAAGGCAGATAATATTTAGCTATTAGATATATAAACTTATACTGCTGTTTGTCTTTCCTGAATGGCCATGATAAAATATAGACCAAGAACCCTATTAAAATGTTGATATTTTTATCAAAAAATTGAGAGTATGTATCTTTAAAACAAAATTTACTGGGAAAAAATGCTGAGTGGGTTTTTTTTGTGTGATTTTTTTTTTTTTTCCCCTGCACATCTTTCTCTAGAAAAGTGATTTGCTTTTCATGTCTTTTTGCCAGACTTTCGGAAGCTGCTATGCAATATGGCCCTGTTTCTCTATGCTGAATGCAAGGGGGATATTTTGTATTTAATCAACAGCGGACAGATTTATCTAGGATTTTTTTTTTTTTTTCAATTTTCTTCAAAACTACTGGTCATTTTTTACTATAGAATATGCGCTGCTGTGAAAATCAACCAGGGCATTTGCTGTCAGTTTAAGCAAGCAAGAAGCAATGAGAACAAGAAAAACACAAAGAAAATGGCCTCAAGGGAAAGCTCTGCATAATGAACTTGAAATTGCTACTGCTGGAAATACTGTTGCTGCTTTTCCTGCCAGGGCTGTCACCTCACAGAGCAATTTTAGCTTAAAGCAGAGTGGAGCTTATCTACAGCATCACTAAGGACTGGGGTTTATGCAGCTAGATTTTCTGAACTCTGGAGACCATTATGCTCTGTGGTATGTTGATCGCATTTTTAAAGGGGAAATAGGCCAGAAATAGCCCATGGTCTTGCTAAAAGTAAAGAAAAGGAGCAGGATCAAAAAGTCTATGAAAGCCATTTCTTTTGAAAAAGAAATCTATCCCACACTTTAAGTGGGAGCTCAGAAGTGAAATGAATGATGAGGCCACACAACTTAAATGATAACAACTTACCTAAAGATACAGAGATCACTCCCAAGATTTTTAGCTTCATTTCCCAGTTTCTCTTCCTACCTGATAAGGAGGTATAAGGAAGTTTATTTTAGAGAGAAAAACAGAGCTGTGAACTGCCTAAGATGCTCATTCCCCAGAGGGACAAACCCTTGCCCTGTTATGTCTGGAAGATGGTCTCACAGAAGCCTTGGTTAGGGTTCAAGTCATGCCTAAATGAGAGAAATACAATGAATGAAAAGAAGTCAGAAGATAAATTACAGTGTTTTTTTAACTTGATAACTTCAGAATATGCATGAATGCTTAGTGGTCTTTTTAATACAGTAACTGCTTTTCACTGTTACTTGTATATCTCAGCGGTTGCTGTAGCTATAACCCTGAGAATTGGCATAGAGGGAGGGAATCGTGTATTCTACCATGTTCCCTGGCCCATATAAAATATTCCATGAACATTTGTATATCCTAAAGTAGGCGTTAGCTGGAAAGATCTATGAATTTATACACTGAGATTTCTTTCCTAATCCCAAACAGAGATTATCAGCCTTGAATTTCAGGATTTATCTTATTTAAATGCATGAATATACCGTCAGATATCTTGTCATCCAAATTAATGTTTAATTATTACTTGAATCCTGGGTTTTTACATGGAGTTACATCATATATGAGAAGGTAGTCCATAAAATAAACTTAATTAGTATTTCAGAACTGCAGATTTAAGGTAATTTATTTATATAGGTGCTGGCTGGTGTAAACCGTAACTGACACTAGGGAAAGTGTGTTTATGGAGTCAGCTTACTGGAAAATCAACAAGGTCAGAGCTGCTGTAGATCTAATATTTGGAATGAGTCAGGTTTGACATTTCAAGTTGAAAAAGAGCTCAGAATTTGGAACCAAGATAAGGATATACTGGATGGATGAGTTTGGGAAGGACAAATTAGATTTCTAAATTGACATGCAGTGCTAAAACTAGGAACAGCTTGCCTGGATTCAGAAAAATGACTAATATGGAAAAAACCTGAACTTATTTGCAAGGAAGGAATAATTGTAGGGAATGTGTGCTAAATGCTTCAAGTACCCTGTGCAGAAAATAAGGGATAGGTGTTGGGTGGTTGGCAATAAGTATATTACTAGTACAAAACCACCATGAAAATATGTTAGTTAAGTTCAGCAGGAGCTGAGAGATGAAACAAGGAGAAATATTAATTTTAGATCTCTCTCCTACCAAACTCTGTTCCCGGCTGTCAAATGGGTTGTCACATCGCAGACTGGATATGATTGTCATGAAGATGGTTATGAGAACTTTTCGTGTAATTCAGATTTTGCTGGGTTAATATTTCTTTTCCATGCTTCCACGAAAACAAAGGATGATCTAAATGGTAGTTCTGAAGTATGCATTGATGTTAAATATTGTTATGTAGGGTGACTTATTTTGTATTGTTCCTAATCGACTTTATACTGTGAACCAGGCCAAAGGGCCTTCCTGGAGGTTACAAAGGGAAGCCGTAGTGGAACAAGGACATAGTCACTACCTGTCAGAGCTTGAGCTGATGCCCATAGGACGATCATTCTTGTGTTGTTCCTTCTTGTAACAGTTATGTACACTGCATTTTTATCTGAGGACTGTGAAAATTATTTTTATATATGTTTTTTAGAATATTAGAGAGCTGACACTTCCCATTTTTAGTCAAGTGAAAATTGTTCTTTTCCTTATACTTTACATGCTGTAATTATATGTCAAAAGGTTTCCTCAGCCATAGGGATGGTCTCTGCTTTTAACAGCTGTTAAAATATCTGTGAGTTAAGAATTTTAACATACATTATTGTTCAGGAAATCTGTACAGCGATCTAAAGAGGTCTGACCCTGTTTAAACAGGGTGAAAGATACTTCTAATAGCCTCACTTTTTTCATTGCAAATTATATTTCTATATGTGAACACGTGTAGCTCTGTCCAAAAATTTATGTTGTCAGAGCTTTCAGATTCTCAGTTGCAGTCCTTCACTATCAGTTTTGGAATATTCCAAAAACTTTTTGCCCCAAGACTTAGCCAAGAAGTACACAAGTAATTATGTTATTTTAAATGTCAATTCTTGACTGGTTGCAACTCGCATATGCAGTGCAAGGGGTAACGGTGGTCCCTGTGCCAGAGGGAATACAGAAAATTGTTCCTTCCTGGAATATGCAGACATGCAAATTATAGTAAAGGGCAAGAGGGACATCACCCTCCCTTTTCTCCGCTCTGTACAGCTTCTTATTGCCAGTGATGCCAGAGAGAAAAAGGGGATGGAATTGCACTGGGAAACAGAATCTCTCCTGGGACCTACTGAGATTGAAAAAGATTTTCCTTCCATTCTTTGAAACATCAATAGGCTGATTATTGAGATGAGCAGTGCTTGTGCTGAAGGCTGGAGGAAGGAGAACAGCTTTGGCTGAGCTGCCAGTACAGAAAAATACAGAACCTGTTTTTATTGCCAAATTCCAGAAAGGTTCTATCAAAGTCGCAGGAGCATAGGGATGAATGTGTGTTGTACTCAATGACATGTCCCACTCTGATTACTTCTGAAGGCAGAGCACTAGGCCTAGTGTAGCAAAAGCTTTTTCTTTGACTGAGTTCTGCATCGTTCTGACCCTTGCACCTATGTACTCACTCTGAAGCTGGTTTTGTTCAGCGAAAAACTTGAACACTGCTCCCTGCTATTCTTGGAGCAGAGATTTTTCTTCATCCAGGTCACCATCAGAGACAGGAGATGTAACAAGGAAAAACTGTTGCCAGCAGCAAGGACCTAGATGCAGCTGATGAAGACAGGTTGCTGGGAGTGAGGATCTCCTTTCCTATGAATGAATGAGCAGCTCTTCCATTTGCTGACCCCAGCTTCCCTGCAGCCAAGAAGAACAACCTGTATTCCTAGATCAGCAGATTCCAAGATTGTTCAGAGCTGGAGAGCTGAGCTTACTGGCACATTTTGTGTTCTTGCAAGAGGCTTTGCTCTGTATATCACAGGTGTTTCCCTTGTATTTGATTCTGCTTTTTCCTAGAGATTGGAAATCTGCAATAGTTTTACTGAAATGTATTGGACTGGGAAAAAAAATCCCCAAACCAGTTAACAGAATCTGACTGTGTTCAAGTTGCCTAGTCCTTGATGTTTCAGTATTCTAGAGGAAACACGGGAATTACTGTGACTCATAGTGAAAGTCTTAGTGTTTCAGTTCTCACCTTTATGAATCACATTAAAATTGTTTCTTTGTGTCTTTCTTTTCTCGAGAACTGTTAGGGGTCATTGGGCTGAATTCTCTTTATCATTGTCATAATTTTTATGAACTTGAATTCAAGGTCGAGATACATTTCAAGCGTGTACTGATCATGTGTTACTTCAGTATGTTAAAAATTCGCTCGCATTAGCAAGAGGATAATTGTTAGATCAGGTTTTGAAATTTCTGTTTCATCTGAAAATTCCACTAGGATCTGAAGCCAGTCTAAACTAACAGATGATGGCTGTTTCTGTGACAAACTGAATTTTGCTTTTTATGCACTTGTCACCACAGTAATTTTTGTTATTTGTGCCACATTGTTTACAAGAAGCACTTCCCCCTCTGTGTGTCACAGTTTAGCCCAAAGTCATCTTTGTAGATCTACAAATAACTATGTAAGGTCATTAATTGCATTCTTTCTGTTGACAACTGTGCTTGTGAGACATCATCCATAGGTGTTTTTGAAAGCCAGTGCTGTGTTCAGACCTATTGTGATATATGAAAACACTTGTAATTTCCTATTGGGTCAAAGGTTTGTAAAAACCTATGCAATTAATCAGATTTGATGTCATTATTTATTGTATTTATGTAGTATGGAGACTTCAGTTTGCTGGTCTTCATTTCTGTTGATCAAAGTGTGATGTACCTGTCAATAAGCTTTACTACTTTCATATAGAAGAGTGGCAGAGCCTTGCCTTTAAGGCTCACCGTGAATCAAAGTTGGAATACAGTGGTCAGTATTTGGCCTTAATGCTCTACTCTTTTTGACCATACCTGTGCTACCTGCCATAAAGCTTCAGTATCACAGGTTTTGATAGATATACACTTAAGGCATGGCTTTGGCTGTTGAGTCTCCTTACCGTAATTGTCATGAGTAAATTAAAGGTCATCTCAGAGGGGATATTTTACATTCAAGATCTAAATTTTTCTTTTTTTAGCTGTTTTTTTTTTTTTTTTTTTTTTTCCCTTCCCAGCTGTAATGTGAATGATCTATAGAAATGCAAACTTTATTCATTTTGGTGTAATGAGTGTGAAACAGGCCATGCTTAATGTTAAAATATTAGTGGTGACACTTTGTTCAAGCATGAGGAACAAAGCTAAAGCCAGACTTGATAAACTTAGCCGACAAAATATGAAGCAAACCCTGTTAAGTACCTCCTGGCAAACTAATCCTTTGATGTTAGCAGTTCTGTTGTGATATTTTTATTTTTTCATTTTTTTTTCTTCTTTTCCCATGCCTCCTTCCCCCTCAGCTCCAGACTTGGTCCAGAATTTAGAGCTCAACCCTGTGAAGTCCTGAGTGTCGGTGAAAGCCAAGTGGGAACTGAAATGTTCGGCATCTTCCAGGATTAGGCCTTTACTTTGGTCCACATCTTGTGCACTATGTGATCTGTTGTTCTTGAACTAATAGATCTATTTCTCTTTCCCCTTATCCTGAAAACTAGGTTATGTTATATTGATTACAAGTCCTGGTTATAGAAATTTATTTTCTTTTAATGCAAATAAAGTAAAGCAAGGCATATTTCTCTCATAAGAAGATTAACATACAGAACATGGTTCACTTATGTTGTCTTTGGTGCTGGTTTGGTCTTTTTTCCTTAAACTGAGATAGCTTTCTCTGTAATATTAGTACATTTTACTTGCTGTAATCTGATGTACCATTTCTCTCCCTTTTTTTCTGCTTCCCTAAGATTATCGTTGGAGAAACTGCAGTGTTTTGTCTACAGTTAGCTACAAAGGATTTTGAAAACCAAGAAAAAACAATATTAACTGGAGACTGTTGTTATATAAATCCACTGGTGCGCAGGACCATCAGATTCCTTGGTATGAGCAAAATTAATGCTTTATTTTCTAAATGGTGGGAGTGATACATTATGTTTTAATTTTGACCTGGGAAAAGTATTCAGGTAACTGCACAACAGTTCATGTGTAGTCCTAACTCAGGTACAGTGAGTTTTCTCCTTTTGGGTAGCAAATGAAGCTTCTTGGAAGTTTGGGTAAAAAAAAAAGTGTTGCAGAAACAGCAGTAAAAATAGAAAAAAAAATGAGACCACAAGGAGGACAAACAACTAGCAGGCCTGGAGCAGGGTGGAGAAGGGAGATACCCTTGTGCAATGCCTATAGTTGATAGTTTTCTTTTGGCTATGCACACACATAGCAGTCAAAGTTGAAGACTTTGGAATATAAACGTGTTTGAAGCCAAGCCCAGTTTAGGTACTTTCTTAGCCTAGAGACTGCATTATAGTTTCTATCAGAAAACTGTACAAGAGCCGTGCTCCACTGAAGTCAGCTGTAACTCCACCATGGATCTTAGCAGGTCTGAGATGTCATCCTTTCTATGTCATTGTGTCTTTGGAGGGAGAAGCACCACCACTCAAAATGTCTATTGTGTATTGCCAGATGCTGCTTTTTAATTTGTGCAGGGGAGCTGTAGAATGGCTCACTTCTGTTTGCTTGTATCTAAGAGAAACAGCTGGAGGAACGTTGCCTTGGGGCAGCTAATCCTCCTGTATGCCCCAGTCGCAGTGGGAGGGATGGGATGTGCAGCTGTGTCTGTATTTGCAGTGCTTGTGTAACAGCCATGCCTGCCTTCTGAGAGCACGGTTGCTTGCTGTCACACTGAGTGCTAAAACTCAGTAAGAATGAGACTGCCTTGCATAGATCCAGAGGAGGTGGCAGGTGACAATGAGAAGCTCCTCCTGCTCCATTTGCTCTGTGTGTAATCAGTGCCTGGGTTCCTTTCCCACTTGGTGGGCCCTCCTTGCTCACAGAAGCAAAAATTAAAAATTTGGGAGAGAAGGAAGGGATGAACAGTGACCTCTATGCTGTTCTACCAGATGAGGCGTCACTACCCGCTCTGCTCACACAAAGTGGTGTGGCCAGCGATGCTGGGGCAGTGCACGCCCTCGGGGCTTGCTGACAAGGCCCTTCTGCGCAGCCACTCAACCAGGCGCAATCTACTGCTCACCAGTGTCTGGCAGCTCAGGGTGAATTAACATTAGTGTGACATGGCTGACCAGCCAGGATCTCAGAAATCATTCTCCATCCTCCAGCTTTGCTGGAGAAAAACCCCTAACCTTTAGAAACACGTGTTTCTGTGGCATCCTGTCTGCTGTAGTGTACGTCCATTAAAATCCTCATGGTGCCCCATTACTGCTAGAACTCATGCTATATTCACAGTGAATAGAAGTATGGGAAAGGTAAGGTGATTTGCCGGTGGAAATGCAAGAGGAAATCTCTAGCTCAGGTGGAATTTGGACACACACCTGTTGGCTTTGCCTCCTAGGCAGGGTGCTGTGTTTGCATTTCCTTCCATGGCTCATCTTCTGCTTCTGAAAGGATAGAAAGGGACCTTAGAATTGCAAAATTCTGTTTTCTTTAAGTAATCAGATAGATGCATTTCCATTCGAATGAACAAGTACCTGTGCTTAATGCTTTGCTGATATGTCTGTTTAAAATAAAAACAAAACCAAACAACTCTTTAGTATAAGCAGCTCCTCAAATATATAGATTTTTAGCTCACTGTGGTGATATTGTGATTAATATGCCATGCATAGAGATGTACATAGTAGAAGGCAGATGAAGATCACTCGTGCATGGCAATATTAAATTATTCAGTACTTCAGCTTCTTTACAGCTGCAAGGGAAAAGAAAATGTTTGTCCAGTGTGTGTTACTGTTTTTCAAGTTACTTCTCCATCATGGCCTGACTTCCTTGGCTCTCAAACAGATTTATAGGGTGGAAAATTTGCCTCTCTCACTTTTGTTTAGTGAACATGGGCAAAAGTTACGTACCAGTCTAGCCAGCGAACCCAAGCAGTGCAGACTCGTGGCTGGGAGGCCTGGGAAAGTGGGCTGCTTGCACAAGAGGTGAGCGTGTTTCTCCGAAGGATGGAGGGAGACTGTGTGTGTGGGTACATCACAGTGTTGCTATTGCAGTTGTGTAGGAAAGTACCATCCCCTACATGGGCCAGGATCTTTAGGGTACAATACACATGAGGGTTTTTCAGGTTCTTAAATGGAAAGAGCTGGTATATTACTGTGATAAATACTATGATATGTTGCCCTGGACTGAAATTGTCAGGAAATTTAACTCTTTGTTTCCCTCTTTAGGAATTTACGCATTTGGACTGTTTGCAACGGACATCTTTGTAAATGCTGGACAAGTAGTAACAGGGAATCTTGCACCACATTTTCTTGCACTTTGTAAACCCAACTATACAGCACTTGGATGTAAACAGTATACACAGTTCATCAGTAGCGTACATGCCTGTACTGGAAATCCAGACCTTATCATGAAAGCCAGAAAGACATTCCCATCCAAAGAAGCAGCACTAAGCGTATATGCAGCTATGTATCTGGCTGTAAGTATATTGTACTATCTAATGTCACTATATTTTTGAGAGCAAACAGCTCACAGTGTGAGGGGAGGAGGGAGGAATGGGGAGAAAATAAGACAACTCTTGTCTGATTTTATATATGTAAACGTTCTATGAGGCCTTTGAGAATTTAATTAGTTGGACTTAATTCTGACAGTTACAGATATAGTGGTTCTCTGAGGCTTGAAAGCTAAGACAACCCTGAGAGAGGGCAAGTTGTCCAAAAAGGGTTATAGATTTAGGATAATCAAGCTCTGGGTTTACTTTTTCCCCATTTCCAGGCAATTTGAGAGGAGGCTTTGCTGGGTGGTAAAGAGAAAGGTCAGGGATTGCCTGTGACTGGTAGTGGTTCCTTTCCATGTTTTAACCCAGCACAGATAAGTAGAATTGCACAGAGCTGTATTCTTTGGTGGTGTGAAGCAGAAGAGTGTGCATATGTAAGTATCTGATCTGTGCAGGTTTCCTGAGAACTGTGCATGCCTTTAGGTACTAGAGTTCGTGTGTAGAGGTACCTCAGTGCTCATGTGAAGCCCATTTGGCTCTTATTCTGCAATTAATTTATCCAGTCCTCCTTCCCTCTCTCCTCTCTGGTAGCGGGGCTAGGGTAAAAACTGGTATTTACTGCCTGGAAGCAGAGCTGTTCTAAAGGCTACTGAGAAGTGTGGGGAGGCAGAGGAGAGGCAGAGTGACTCATGAATCTCAGTCAAGTAACTCTGCTTAGTACTCTATGGCTTAGTTTGGAGTGTGCATCATTCTGGTCTTAAGCAGAAGTACATCTTGTGCTTAGTAAAGTTGTCCCTGGCACGTGCCTGTGGGAGTCTCTTACCCAAGCTGCACTGGTGGTCACAGTCCTTTGTCGCCCTTTGGCTGGGCTCAGGGCTCATTGTGTCGGTGGGGAACCCACCAAGTGTGTGTGCGCCTCTGTGGTCATTGCTGGAGTCATCCCTTGAATCCCCTCAGTATTTGAACAGTCGCCTGCCTATACATGTGTGTGTGTGCATGTGCATATATACACATGTATATATATGTGCGTGTTGCTTTTGAGCATATATTTAATAAGCTTACTTCTAGTTCCTGATTGATCTGGAAACTGATACTTGCCAACATGGCAAAGATCCCAACCCCATCCACAGACAGTGTGCCAACTCTGCTTCTGAATATGGTTTTAGAACTAGTTGCTTAAAATCTGCAGCACTGACAGTAACATTTACCAAAAATTCCTTGTGAGTGATGTCTGTTTAAGAGATGTGGATCATCAGTTAGTACAAGAAAGTGTTATCTGCAAATAGGAGATGAGCAATAAAATTCTATTCTAACTTGAGGCAAGTGTAAGACTCCTAATAGTATTGTCTTTATTTGGGGAGATATCTAAGGCTTTGCTTCACTGAAACATACCTCTAAATTTGGCACAAGCTATTTTAGAAAATATTCAGCATTCTTCATTTTAATTGCTCCTATTTTTCTCATCCATCTGTAAAGTTGGATTTCCACTGTTGCTATGAGTCACAGTAACTAAAGGAAACCAACTGTTCAGCTACTGCAAAGCAGGAAGGAAAATAATATTAATAGATTTTAAAAAACAAATGTAGACATTAGTAAGGTGTAATACCTAGTTTCAATGGCTTTTTATATGAGCAAGAGTATTTTATGCAAACTTTGTCTTGTCTGTGGTCAATATGCAGTTAGCAACATCAAAAATTAAAACCACTGTGATCTGTTTCATGACTTCATAATCTTTCAATAACTTCAAAAATAAATATATCCTATGTCATTACTATATCACTGCATGATGCGTGACACTGTCATCAATTAACTATAGCACTATGAACTGTTCTTAGAATTTCTGAATTCCTATAGGCTGCCTAATAGAATTATTTGCTAAGATATATCAGCTGAGTTGTAGAGTCTGCAAATTTTCATCCTTGATGCAATATTGGGAGATTATTATTTATTTATTGTTTTTTAATCCTGTTGCATGGTTGCAACTAAAAATACTGTTTACACACCAGGGAAAGAAATTCTATGTTCCAATATTTGGGGTCCCATCCTGATACTGTCATGATGTTTATCAGGATAGTTTGCCTTGAACAACAACTTTCTCATCATTATTCATTGGAGTAGAAGATTTAAACAGAGCCTACTCTTTGTATGAGCTGTGGTACAACAGTTATTGAAAGCATGGACATAAAGACTTCCATGGATTACTCTGCTAGTATTTCATGAGCATATAATCTCTGGATACAGAATGTGCTTTCTTTTTGGTTAACAGAAATTTTTGGGAGGGAGGCGGATTGCTACAGAAGCCTCCCTGAACATTTCAGCCAGCTGTGCAAAAAACACAACAAGCTTAAAGACATAAGCAGACAGCAAGCTGATCCAGAGTCCTTGCTCTCTGAGCGG
Organism: Nesoenas mayeri; assembly: GCF_963082525.1. Classification (NCBI taxonomy): domain Eukaryota; kingdom Metazoa; phylum Chordata; class Aves; order Columbiformes; family Columbidae; genus Nesoenas; species Nesoenas mayeri. The sequence goes on along the minus strand of NC_137554.1, from coordinate 13,584,871 downwards.
GCAACAAAAACAATGTCAGAATTGGGTGATTTCACCCATCAGTCCACTTAAAGCTTATGCTTTATCTGATAATTCCCCTATCTTGTTCCATTTAAGTGCAACCATGTCCTTATCACCTAGCAGCTGTGCATATTGTCTTGTTAACAATAGCTTCTTTTTTCATCTAAGTTCTTGAGTCTTCCTTTTTCTCCTCCCCTCCCCTCTTTTCAGAGTGGGTGGCTGCTATGGTAACTCTGAATTCCCCTCCTGCTGGAAGTACAGTCTTTTTCAAACAGTTGTATTGCTAATATTTAGACCTCTCTGTAATGTTTACCTCCATTACTTTCCCTCAGTACCTATCAAGAAAGACTTAGCAATAGAAATGTTGAATGTCAGCACTATGGTTAGTCTCTACCCTGCTCCAAACCCAGGCACTTTCAAGGATGCATTACCTGTCTTCTTGAGACTTGTAGGTTTATTTTATCAGTGTACCAGGGTCTTCAAAATGAACTACTGTAAATCTGTTTCAGAATCTCTAAACAAGTTCGCTGCTACCTGGATTTCTCTTTAGGTGTCTACTCAACTTGTCTTAGATCTTTTGTTTGCTTGCTTTTCGTGAGTTATATTAACAAGTTGAGTGCATCAGCTTTCATTTCTTTTCAGTATTGGAATTCACCCTTTCTCAGCTGAAACACTACCTGCTAACATAGGTATTAAGGCAAGCACTGCAAGTTTATTAAGTTAAATGTAATTGTATAAGCCACATTTTGATATGCATATACAGACACAGCTTGGACAATTAGAGATATATTTTGAAGCTGCCAAGTATGCACATACTTGGGTTTTTTCCACAACAGAGACATAGAAATGAAAAGTCATGGGTCTTTTTTTGGTAGGATTTTGAAGTGATATATGAGAATTTAGTCAGTCTATTACCATGGATTTAAATAAAAGACTTGTGATTAACAGTTGTCCTTTGGTGCTGTAGATCTAGGTCATTGCTAGTTGTAGTTCAAGACAAATTTTAATTAGTTCGGTAAATGTTTACTTTTTATTGTGTTATTGCATTTGACAAGAACAGTCAACCCATCTGTAGGGTAGTGTTTGAACTTAGTGTTACCACATACATTTCAGACTTGCTTTGGATTTGTAATGATAAAGGAGCAGGTTTAATGTCTTGATAACTGACATATCCCTTAGGTCTGTAGGCTGCTTTTGCTGCTTTGTACTGTGAACCCTGGACCTCAGCTATAGCCTCAGGCAGGGCTGGCAGGTAAAGCTGACAAATAATTTTTTCCTCTCTGCAGAGCTTTTGTTGGGCCCGTGATCATCTTTTCTGCAAGGCTCTTGCTCCTGGGCTTCTACTGTGTCTTGTTTGCTGTTGCTCTGTTTATGAGTCACTGGGAAAAGACAGCAAGGCAGTCTGGGTCACAGTGCTGGTAACATGGTGACATTCTGCTTAGTGTCACTCTTTGATCCCGTCTTTAGGTGTTGGCCTGGTGTCGTTTCACCTCTCCTTCATCTTTAAGTGCCTGTCCATTTTTTGTTAGGAAATTAAAGAATTAAAGGATTTTTTTTTTGGCTGCTTTTCAACGGCAGTATTAGGAGAGTGGAATTTCTTTTCAGTATTTGGTGAAACAAATGAAAGAATCCCTTGATTCTAATTTTACAGCATATATCATGGGCTTTGTACATTGGGTATTTTGGTTACTTTCAGGCTGGATAGTAAAAGAACATTACAGTTCAGTCCAGGGATTTATCTAAAGACCTCTAGATATTTCTTGTCAGTCAGTTCTTCATTACAGTATAATTACTCAAGATAATGACATCTGTAGACTGAATCAGCTTTAATTAATATTTGGGTGTATCTAACAGTCCTGGTACACTGAAAGATACCTCTTTCCTTCTACAGTTGTTTAGAGTTAGAGCTGTGGTGATCTCATAGTGGAAAACATCCAGCATTTCTAAAGCTTTCTCTCTCTTCCATTTGCCAAACCAGACCCCTGACTTTCAAAGCCAATTTTTGTCTAGGGTCATCAGTAACTACTGCAAAACTTACGGAGAAAGACAGAGGAGGCTTCAAAAGCACTAAAAAAAAATCTTCAGTGGGCAGTTGCAGAAAGGCCTAGATGATTTGAGAATATGACTGTGGTTTGATGTACAAATGGTTTGACCCAATAATTATTAATCAAGAAATCTGAAGATTGTCAAACAGGATTCTAACATTGAATCTGGATATAGATTACCATCCACTATAGCCCACTACTTTTTCAGCTTTTTGATATCCAAGTATCTCTTTTCTTGTAGGTATGATGAATATTGAAAGTTGTGCATTCCTCAGGTAGAACATCTGTAACATTACTTATATTACTTTAATAGTTACAGGCTCTTTCCTTAATGATAGCATAGTATAAAAGCAAAACAAAGCATGAAATACTTCATATTTGGCGCACTGCCTGGGATAGGTGCCTGTACAGTGATTCCTCTTTCTGCTTGTCACTTGATGAGTCATTATTCTCTGCCCACTAATGGACTGGTCTGTCTCTTTGTCCGTCCCTCAGACCATCTGCTTCAGGGAGGAATGAAACAGCAAGTACAGAGAGGATCTTCCTCCCCATATCCTTGGGTCCCAGGCTGATGAAATCAGCTGGGAAGATTAACCTCCCTCCCAGCTGGTGCACCCAGACTGATGACTAGCTCCACTTTAACTAAAATGGGACCCTGGGACCTGTTACATGTGTGCTTGTGTGCATGGATGTTGGTGTGGATGAGCCTAGAGACAGCTGAAAGAAGACGACTAGGAAGAGTTTGCAGCACAGCCCACGAGGCCACTTTGTCCTGCAACTGACATACAATTGCTGTTGTTCTCTTACATGTTTTGGAATATTTTTTTTTTTCACTAGAGTTAGGACATCATTCACATGAGTCAGATTTGCAACAAGACACTTTTGAAAGCTTTCCCAGTATAAGTTAAGTGCCAACACTATGATTGTTCCTTATATTACGATCTGAAACAGTCATGTCAGGAATCTCACAGGTTGCTTTGTCTTTGGTGGTGATTCTGACTCTTTCAAATACGTATTTTCAAAACAACTTCAATTAAAGTTTTTTCTTTCAATTTATGAGGTTCTCTGAAGATTTCACTTCCAGCATCTTGAAGACTGAAGGTGAAATGTTTGTCTTTTCGTGCAAATCTAGTGATTGTTATACAGAACGGTCAGATAACATCGACTTCCTTATATGACTCTGACAGTGTCTACTTGCTGGTACCTTCTTTCTGTCTTTTCATACTAAAATCTTATTTCAGGGAAAAGGAAAAGCAATAGCAGCAGTTCTTCAAGAGAAGATTCACCGCTGATCTGATGTTGCAGGAGAATGTACAGCCTGCAAAATTAATGCCAATTACTGTATCAATCCTTGACCTTACGTACAAAATCCAGCTGCTGTTGGTTTTGTTGTCGACTAAGTTAAAGGATTTCTTTAATTAGATTCCTTTTCTCCAAACTTCTGTTCTTAGAAGGAACTGAGATGGACTTGTTCAGTAAACATCTTTAGCCATGTAAGAATGTATATTGTCATTCATTCTCACTACTGTTTTAAATCACTGAGCTATTTTCCTTTGTTGATACTGCATTTAATATTTATGAAAAGTAAGAGAAGAAAAATCCTGTCATGTTTTTAAGAGGTTTATTCTTTGTCAATTACTGACTGTTCTGGTTTATAGCTTTTCTTCCGGAATCAAGAAGAAAACTACTGCTTAATTATGTTTCATGTTTAATGCAAATCAGATCTTTGACTGAGTTGGCTGTGTTAATATATTGTACTAGAGCTACAAGAGGTCAAGTTAAAAAATGGACATCTATGAATCCTGCCTTGAAAGAGTCTACCTTTGCTATATAGAGTTTTGCAAATATACAGAGTTTTTGCTACACTGTTTCAGTTTATCCTGTTTCTATTGATTCTTTAATGTATATTTTAGTCTATTCTTAACATCAGTGATGTTTGTTTATTAAAGAAAAGACAGAAATGGTGCCTATGCTGGCAAAACCCTCATGTTATTGTAAATAACGTGATGACCAGGCATGATCATCTTGACTGCACTTGTAGGAAGGGACTCAGCAAATTGAGGTCATTATTATTCCATGAGGCACAGCGTGAGTCTGCAGTTGGTTCATCCTACTAAGTGCTTTGTCTGAATAGGGATTTGAAGGACATGCTTGATTGTGAAAAGATTACAAAAATATTCTGGAGAGCACTTTTCAGTTTAGCTTTATATTAAAAATGTTGCAAGTGTTGATATTATAATGTGTTTTGACTTCATAAAAATTGACATTATCATTTTGGTGATTACCAGGTGATGTAGGTAACTGAAATACATCAAGACCTGCCTTAAGGAAACTACACTCTTTTTTGAGTTAACTTTTCCTTCTTGATAGTAATTTTGATTTAATATGCCACAAAGCAGAATTAAATGCAGGATAGCTTCCTGCCAACTTCCCTGTTTCAACTTCACACAAGCTGTACTTAAAATTTGATGACCTTGCTGCATGTTCAAAATACTGGAATATTTTCCCCAGCACTGGACATTCTCACATGTGTGAATGTGGATAAAGGTGGTGTACCCTGTAGTATGGTGAAACTCACTAAAATGGAGGGTTGCCGAGTAACTCAGCATGCACTACTCTTTCTGTAGCCTAAGAAAATCAGTGGGGCTAAAAAGCTGGAAATTAAAGTTACAGTTGTTTTATCAGCGTTCCATGTGGTAAGAGTAACTCACTGAAGAGAGCCTGCAAAAATAGAATGAGCTAAACTAAAAGGATAGTCAGCAAAGGGAGAAACACTGTTTCTTAAATGGTCTAGGAAGAAGAGAGGAGAAATATGATTTGGAGATACACCCCCAATTTTTTTTTTTTCCAAACCTTTGCTCTGTCTGGATTAGTTAAAACCTTGCTACTAGTTTACTTTTCATCACATAAGGTACACTGAAGATGTATGTGTTGCAGTATTTTTAAACTTAAGCTTTGATTTGTCCTCTATGCTGTGGATCTTTCTCTAGTGTTTTGAACAAAATTACTGGCAGATGTTGCTCTTTTCAGACAAGCTCTGACCACTACTTCCTTCACTTATCATAACTTCCTAAACTTCTTCCTGAGTGGATTATTGCAGCACTTCATAACTGATTGCACAGTAAATTCAGCTGAAGTTTCAGACAGTACAAAAAACCACAAAGGACTGCCCAGTTGTTGGCCAAAAAGGTAGTGGTTCTTTGATGCAGATTCATCCATTTCCCTTTGCAGTTCAAAGGGATGGCGTTACACACTCTGACTCTCTAGTTAAACTCCATAGAAAATATCTGCACTCTTCAGTCTGAAAACTTCAACTCTTGATCTAAATGTGAAGGGTTTAGAGGTTTCAGTGGTTTAATTTGCAGAAATATCTTCTGCAGAAAGTAAATAGTTTTTCCTCAAAAATCTTGTTAGTTGAAGTATAATTTTTCAGGGGGGGAACTTTCAACAAAATGAAAATTGAAAGCTTTGGTATTCGTTTCTTCCATTGACCCATCAGAATTTGGAAAGCGCTGGCTTAAACCTAGTAGTCAGTAATGCATCCTTAGGGCAGAAGAGCTGCTCTGTCATCAGGCGGTGCTTTTAGTTCAGTCCTATTGCACTGGGAGAGTCAGCCTGCAAGCAGGGCACATTGATTTGTTGGAGTTTGATGCATAAAAGGTTCTGCATTTAGATTGGTTTGTGTGCTGGGAGTGACTAGTACTGAACATCCTCAGTCACTGTCTGTGAAGTACAGAGGTGCATTAGTTCAGCACTGGTTGAAACTATCACACATTGTTTATAAAAGTAGATGCTGGCATTTAGCTTAATTTTCACTGCTTTTTGACAAGTCTCTAGTTAGTCACATGGAGGGGTTGTGTATGAGGAGGAAAGACATTTGCTAATAAAAACAAGGCCTTGATGTATCCCCTCTCAGGGTAAAGATCTTTCTCTATTATTGTCAACACTGCACAGTGAAAATTTGATCAGTCTCTGTACCTCTATGCATGAATAAATACATAGATTGGGAGTGATAGGATAGGATTGTGTAATGCGCCTGTTCTTTTGGGGGCTTTTCAGGTTCACATAAAATGTAATTTTGTTATATGGTCTAATTCTTTTTCTATATCCCAAGGAAAAGGGTGTGATGACTTTATCTAGCACTCTTTCGTGTTTCTTTACATGCCGCCTGCCCCCCCACCAAAAAAAAAGGACAAATACATATAGTCTATTCAAGCAAAATGTAGAGATTTTATTCACCAATTAGTGGGAGATATCCATCAGTCTTATGCTTTCTTCCTTTCTAATTTTCAGATGTATATCACCAACACAGTAAAAGCCAGAGGAACAAGGCTTGCAAAACCCGTTCTGTGTTTGGGCTTAATGTGCTTGGCTTTCCTTACTGGAATCAACAGAGTAGCAGAGTATCGAAATCACTGGTCAGATGTAATAGCAGGATTTGTAATTGGAATATCTATAGCAGTATTTTTGGTAAGTGTATATCTATGCTATTAATACTTCTGTTTGAAAAGTCAATGTATAACTTTGTATCTCTTAAAAAATATTGTCAGCCTTGACTTTTCGGACAACTAAATGACAGAAGAGGTGTTTTTAATTTTTGTTTCTAATTAAATATCAGTTTCCTTAGTTATATTTACATACACTTGGAAATGTTAAGTCTAGAAAGGATTGATCAAATTACCTCTTTTGGCTTCCATATCAACCAGATTGTAGCACTTCAACCAATAATTTTTGCATCAAGCTCCCCTTTAAGCAACTCTATATCTTTCAGGATAACATCTAGTTATGATTTTGAGAATAAAGTATTAAATTCAGTATAGTAATACCTACACTGATCAAAGAATAAGTAGCATTTCTTCTTTGGCTTTAAAGTAACCTTATTGAATTTATTTCATTCTCATTCAATTTTGCATTGAAATTTTATGTTATTCTGTGTCAAAAAATCCTTGTTTAGCCTTTTTCTTTCTGGAATTGTGTTCCAAAACCAGATCATTAGTCACAATTCACAGTGACTAGTATCTGTGTCATGAAGCTGTCACTAATCTATTAATTACCTTCACTGGTAACTTCAGTGCAAGACTATGGCATAGCATAGCCACTGCTGTTTACTGCCTGCAGGTTTGTCTGCATGGCAGCTTGTAATAGTGCTAAAAACACCTTTTGAAATTTTTCCCCATGAACACACTTTTGAGCTTGATTCTTGGATCTCAAGGTCTTGATCTCAAGATCTTGGATCTGAAGACTTGGCTTGGCTGAGAGCTCTCACAGTAATGGTTGAGGTGGGTGTTTTTTCTCCTCTGAGAAATGTGAGTTGTAGCTTTCAGTCTTCTGTAAAATGTACCTGCTTGCACTTCCAAATATTCCCTTCCATACAAGATGTCCAGGATTTATAAATTTAGTTGTTTATTTTTTATTATAAATTTGGTTGATTATTTGTAGGAAGTTTTTCCATTCTGTTTGTGCCCCTAAAATCATAAAATAAAATAGAATAGAAAAGAAATCTGTCTCAGCATTTTTCTGATATATTGTGATAAATATTGCATAAACTCCTTTTAGTAGCATTACATCCGATTTCTTTGTGTTGTGAAGAAAATACAATGGACAAACATTGCAGCTCGGCTGTATGTCTGAATTAGTAGAAACACTAACTGGTATATATCATGTTGCTATATCCTTGTGGGAGAGTCACTGCTGTCCTGAGCAGTTTAGAGTTTAGCTCAAACTTGGGGATGATCCTTGCCTTCGTGTTCTCCCTTTCTTATTCTCTATTTGAGAAAGTCTTGGCTGCTCGAAGTTTAGATGGTACTGGCCTTTCATAGGAATTGAAGGTTATTGCCATATTCTGCTGCACGTGTTCTAGACATCTATTCATGACACAGCTAATAATTGGTATTCTATTATTCAGCTTAGGTAATGGATTTGCTTTTAGATAGGGGGGTTTTTGATTCTCAGATGATGGATGTAACAATAAATTGGTTGAAAATCTTTTGTCTTGAAATATTAATTAAGGATTTTCTGTAAAACATTAACTTCACATTTCTGTGTTTCTACTGTGAGCTGTGACTAAAGCTGGTGTCAGTTCTGCCTAATTATGTATGACAGGATCAAAGCTCAAAAAATGAGTTGTTCCTTAGCTATTCTGTTTATCTTCTAATCTCTTCTAGGTTGTCTGTGTGGTAAATAACTTCAGAGGACGTCAGCCAGAACATGAACATTCTCATATGGATAATCTGGCCCAGATGCCCATGATCAGCATACCCCGAGTAGAAAGCCCTTTAGAAAAGGTAATGTCTGACTTTTTAAAAAACAATTAAATAAAATGTAATTTACCTGGAAGGATGATCCTAAACTATCTTGACAAGAGTGCCAAGGTAATCAGATTTAAAGTAAGGAAAGATGGCAGTGAAGGAAAAAGAAGGGAAGAATTCAGACACTCCTTGGGAGACTCTTCATGTCACCTCCAAGACCAGTCACTGCATATCAGTCCAGTTTGCTGCTGTAGCCACTGCTAAGTCCATGGAGTCAGGCTGCGTAGATCTGAGGCCCTCTTTCCTTGTGTTCCTCAGTTAAGTTTGATTAACACTTTGGCTGAGAGTCCATGGAGCTTGAAGTGCTCAGAAAGAAAATCTAACCCCTGAATCCAAGGGTTTTGTCATTCAGGTACAAGTGGCATTTATCCTGTTTCTTTGGGGTATGTCCCCAGGGTAGTGTAGAGCATGGGGTTCAGTCCCTTGTGGATCAACTATGGGGTTTTTATCATCAGGTACGTGCTGGCCTCAGGGCAGGGCACCCATTTGGAAATGCTGAGGATCTGACATCTGCACTAGTGGGGCAAACAGCTTAATGAATGTGATGATAGTAGAGAGTAACAAGTAACATGGGACATACGGTAATTGCGCAAAAGCCATCATCTCTTGCCAAAGCAAATGGGATTTTGGGCTAGGACTTGCTAGTGATAGTCTCCTGAATATGCCTGAGTAAGTCTCCTGAATTTGCATGAGTAAGTATTGTGATGTATTTAAAATTTATTGTGGTTTCCTGTAACAAAAAGTTGCGTTTTTTGAAGATGAACCTTTAGTATGTAAGTGTTAGATAAGATTATGTCTGAACAATTTTGGGAGCAAACAAACACTGAAATAGATAGCATAACCACATGAAGAAAACATGTTAGGCGTTTTTACTGGGGGAAGGTTTGAACTACTAATGCAAAGTATGAAAGCAATTCAACTTTTTTCTAATTACTTTATCCGTCATTATTTGTTAAAATTTCCCATGTTATGCCCATGTTCGAAGATAGTGAACAACTCTATACTGGGAAGGGGACCAAAAGTATGTTTCTATGGCATTCTTTTAACTCCAAATTATAACTTACATTTTTTGATATTAAACATAAGAAATGTTTTTAACCACTTCCCAGTCTTTCTTAGTCACTTGGAAGAGGCGGGAGTTGTCCTTGTATAAGAATGGCTGCTAGCCCTGGGTTTGTTTTGCCTTTCCCTGAAGGGAAAGAAGATTTCTTTTGAGAATGATCTAACACGCCTTTTTGAACCAAATATGTCTAAGCTACTTCTGCTGATATGTTGTCATAAGGAGGTCAGAGTCTAATTTGCTTGAACAAGTGTTTAGATGATGAATGTGTATCTTCAAAATAATCCATTCAGTAAACTTTCTGTAAAATGTCAAAACAAAACAAGATGTCACTTGGCCTAGGACGTATCACATGAATAAGAGCATGTCTTATTTATGTGCTAGGCTCTCCTGCAGCAGAAGCCATTTCTGTGGCTCAAAAGCCATCATAGGCAATAAATGCTCATTATCTGGCTGTTGAATTTTTTTTTTCCTTTTGGGGAAAAAAGAGATCATGTTAACTTAGTGTTTCTACCTGATTTGACACCCTCACTCATGATGAACACTGTTCTTTTTCTCAGAATTGACCTAGGTTTGATTGAGATATTGTGGGGAAAACTTTGGGAGAGTGTGAAAGGTGGTGGCAGGAATGTTTGCTTTGCTTGAGTTCACGTTTGTGAACTGCCAAGGTCTCTTATTATATGAAAGAACATATTTCCTTTGAACCCATATTCACATGACAGTAGAAGGTAGTTGTTTGCTGTCATGGAACTTCTCTCTGGATAATTATATTGAAGACCGCCAGCAGGGTGGCCTTGGTGATATCTCAGTGTGTGGGTTCATCTTTGTCTATGTTGCAAAGCCTTTCTTCTTTCCAGACAGAGAGGAAGAGATGGGAGTTTGCTATTTGTTGGGAAATGCTTTCTCCTGTTTCCACCCTCAGAAAGTTTAAATTTGAAGTAGCAAATAATTGATGAAAAAATTACTTACATGTGAGTGCTTCAGATGTTGAGTTTTTGTGGACTTTTTTTTTTTTTTAATGTTTAGTCTAAAGTTTTAGATAGAAGCTGGGCCCTGTTAAATAAAAGGCATGAAGAGTAATACTTATGTGGAACAAAGGTCTAAATTGAACCATTTCAATTAACTACCATCACTACAAGAATTATTAACTTATTTTTTTTCCTTTTAACTCCCTTCTTATTTTACATCCTTTGCTCTTCTCTGGAGAGAGAGAGGTGCTAAATAATTTGTGTGATACTTGCCTTTTGCCTACTTTAGCCATGTGCAAGTTACTTTTCACTACCTCTCAGTTAGGGCTGTTCTATATTCTGAAAGCACATATGTTTACATGTGGCTTATTTTAAATCTGTTTTTCCTTATTCTCAATGTGCAAGCTCCTGTGCCAGTGTTAAAGTCAGCTTACTGTCAGAAATTAGCACCAAGAGTAGCACAAATCCTGACTGACTGAAGTTATAATGGGCTAAGACAGTGCAAGCATGAAACAATGCAACTCTGTTATTGGTATTTAAAAATAAGAACTATGTGTGTGTCTGGGAGCGAGCAATTCAAAGATGCTGTCTTAAAGAATGAATTAATTAGAAATGCCTACCAGATGGGACCTCAGACATCGCAATTTTGTTATAAATTTACCTGTAAATGAATAAACACATTGTGCATCACACAGACCTCCAAGCACCTTATTTTTGTGTTTCCCGATCTGCTACTTGCTATTCCAGTGCTTTTTCCTGCTGGAGAACGAATGCTCTTGGCATGCTTTGCATGCTGTCCGTGTTGCCACTGTCTGAGATCTGGTGGAGGTCAAGAGCTACATTTGAAGTGCACTTAAATAGTAATATGTGTACTTGTAATATTCTGAATTGAGCTGCTGTTGGTTAATGATGAGGGTAGATCATTTTTGCATGACACTTCTGTTTAATTGTGGTGCATGCAGATGATTAAGCTGTTCTGCATGGGTATCCACTTCTCATGCACTCAAATGAGCCATATAGTTACAGTGTCTCCTTGAAGAACCCTTGCCAGAGCTGGCTCAGCAATGCAGACTTATTGCTTTCACCTTAACTACATTCATCCTCAGAATTAATGAGAAGAATGAAAGCCAAGAAACCTCATCACTCATCCATCTGCTCCTTTTTCTCTCCTGTCTCTGACCTTCTTCATCTCTTACAAGACAATTCATGTTGCAGTTAGCTGGCTCTCTTCTTACCGCGGACAAGGTTAGAGATTCCTGTTCTTTTGCAAGAGTTACTGGGAAATAGGAATATTCTCGTGGTACCTGGAAGAGTTTAAAGTTCAACTTCGTCCAGTGCAGTCATAAACTATTTTTTCCTGTTTCAGGGGAGACTGATGTTATTTCATACTAAAGTCACCTGAAATTGGCCAGGGCTTACAGAGGGCTCATACACGTCCCGTAGTAGTTGCTGACTCTCCTAGTCTTTTTTAACAAATTACTATTCTAGCTTTAAAAAAAGCAAATGCTAAGGGAGCATTTTAGGACTAATTGAGGCAGTAGATAGAATGCTGAGGTTAGAGGTTTTAGAAGGAAGTGTTGGGTTTAGGAGAAGCACTATGGTTTGTCTCCTGTGAGATGATTACTGTGTCAGATGATCAGTACTTTCTGTAGCTGTTCAACATTATTTGCACAGTGGGTTCTCTGCTGTGCTCTGTTTGACAGCTAAGCTGCATTTATCCCCAAAGCCTCTGCTTGGTGTTCCTGGTTAGTACTACTTCTGTCAGCAATGCCCAAACCATGTCCCCAAACACAGGCACCATTCCTTGTTGCAATGAGGTTTCTTGTACTCCACCCACAGGAGTGACTCTCCAGCATGACTATGAACTAGAAACAGATAGTTCAGGGTCTTTAGGTTAGAGTGTCTCTCCTCTCTGTCAAGCACAGCCATTTCTAACTTTTAATGGTGATAAGCATTTAGAATTCCTCTCACAATATGTAACACTCCTGTTGCCTAACCAATTGCTAGTGACTATCAGGGTTGATTGTCTCAAAAATCTTGTTGGGTTTGACACTGTAATTCTTGGTTCTTTTGTGTGCATGCCAAAGGTAATGGTGGTGATAAAACATTTTAACAACAGTAAGTATAGATATTGCAATGGATCTTGATACTATTTTAAGACTGGGGAAGCTTACCCCTTCTGTTTTTAGTAAATAATGTTTTTTTTTCTATTTACTCTATCTTGATTATTCATGAGATATAGAATAGGTTCTTCACAGTGTCAGAAAAGGATATTTCTAATTTTAATTCTCAGCGTTACTGCTTTTTCCTTGGTCTTATGTATTTTGGTAGTAAGAAGCCTTTCAGTGGTGCGTGCACCTGTGTACACCCAGCATGGCCTGGGGAGTCCCTGGGCTCTCTAGGCAGACTGGTGGCCTGTCACTGAGCTCACAGGCTGAGAGCAGAACACAGAGATGTTTTAGCTCATCATACTATAGGCAAACAGGGGAGAGGCTTTGTATCTATTTCTGTTCCTTGAAAATGTTTTAGATCAGAAGTATCCAAGTACTGCTGTGCTTGATGTCCAAAGGTGTGCATAGGTTTCCATACAGACCATGTTTTAGTGCATGTATGGGTATCTCTGGGACAGGCTGACTAGAGTCCACGTGCTTATGTTAGCTTGCAGGGAGATTTTCAGATTTCTGTTGTCATAATCGTTCTCCCTTGATAATACAGTATGTTAAAGGAGATACAATACAACGTTGTTTCATGCACAGAAACACATACCCAGGAGAGGCAGCTCATAAAAGACCATAAGCAATTTTGTTTGAATGTCAAGTATTTGAAATTGAGTTCAGGTCCTACTCGTCTGCTTAAATCTACTTCTGGGGGATTGTACAAGAATTGTTTCTGTGTGAATGCAAACTGTGATCACATAAAGCATTCAGATAAAATAATACTTAAACGTAGGAAAAGGGACAATATATTTAGTGTGACTCCTCAAATATACATGTTGTAGGTGTTACAGAATCAAGGTATTAGTAACAATCAAGAAGATACTTTACAACAAAGGTCCCTCAAAGCACGCATCACTAGATTCTTCTCCTGGATATCAGGAATGGACTGTTTTGAACATCTTCATCGAAGGCAATAAGTGGATGTGTGCAAGAGCGCACACGAGTGTTTGTGTGTGGAACTGAAGCACGGGCAGATGCAGTGTGGCAGCAGCGTTCTGTGCAGGTCTTCAATGTTTTAAATGGGGAATTTCACTTGAACTCAGTCTTATCTCTAAAAATGTCATTTGGCCAGTAAAAGCATAAAACAGACTTTGCTGACCCGGCGACCTGTATTATAACATTAATGTATGATAAATTATCATTTTCCTGAACTACTACAGTAGTACTTTCTATTTCTTTTAATAAAAGAAACTCCACTGTGTGGAGTACTATAAACAATTTTTCAAATTCCTGTTTTCAAAAATTGAGAAATCTTTTTTGGGATGATGACTTATTTTTGAATATTTCTAACTTTATTCATGAGAGCAGAACAAAAAAATGTCAGGTAAAAAATATTTAATATATATAACGAAAACTGCAAACCACAAAAAGAGTTGTCATAGATTTTTTTTCAATGCTTTAACATTATAGAATCACTTATAAACAGCAATGAATTAAAATATTAACAGAAGAGATACAGGTATGGCTCATTTTCCCCCAGAAATCTGCACTCAAGGCTTAGCCTCTAGCTTTCATTGTCCTGTTAGCGGTGTGAGAGCACAGCCGTGAAGCATGCTTTGTCCATGTGCTGCTGACACCAAGCTGATCCTGTCAGTTTAGAATGAATCGTACAAAAGTTGGCATGCCTGTCTGTGAAACTGCTGCCATTGAGCAGACCCTCAGCACATTCTAATTCTTTTGCGTACTATAGGGAAAATCATTTCCCATGGAGTTGGAGGAGCTGAGCTGCAGTGCATGGCTTTTTGCTTGTTTCCTGCATCTGTGTGAATTTGTGTGCTGATAGTGGTTTGTATCTCACACTGAACTTTGTCACAGTAAATCTAAGCAGAAGCAAAAGAGTATGGTAAGAGAAATGAAATGCAGTTATTCAAAAGGGATGCTGTTTGGTTGTTGTTTTGTTGTTTGGTGTGGTTTTTTTGGTTGCTTTTTTTGTGTGTGTGTGGTTTATTTTTTTGGTGTGTTTTTTTTGTGTGTGTGTGTTGTGGTTTTTTTTTTCCTGTAAAGAGTCTCAGCAAGACTTATTTCTAGTCAGAGACGATAACATATGAAAAAGCATGAATAACTCAGACAGTTGCATGAATCTGTATTAGTGATTCTTGCCCATCAGCAAGTGATTAATTTTGACCTAGTTATGCATCACCCTGCTGAGTCTGTTGAAAATGAATTGACAAGTCTTCACTAAGGTTCAAATCAATAGCTCTGCAATCGGTGGCTTAATAGGTCTCTCTGAGAGTTTATTGAGGAAGCGGGATTTTCTTCTGTGTTATTATATGCCATGATCTGCATGTCCTTCCAAGGATGTTGACCTGCTCATTTGGAAAGTATAGCTGGCAGGAGCGTGAACCACATTCTCCTTTCCTAAGTAATAGTTACCCAGCCCTGAATTAATGCCAAATGAAAGAGCATTTGGTTCTCTGCATCACAGACAAATGTGTGTCACTTAGAGAAAGAAGTAGCATGTAACAGGACCTGAAAGAATTTATTAGAATAAGTAACGAGGAATTTTTTTTCCTCAGAATTCCTCATTTTTAAACCATCTTACTTATCAACAAAGTGAATAATTTTAGAGTGGTGCTGGCTTAAGTTGACAGGATAATATTCAAGTCAAAATAAGAGAAAATAAACACTGTGTAAGAAAATGTCATAATAACCTCACAGCGCCTCCAGAGCCGTTGAGGTTGCCCAATGTATTGTCCTTCCTGTACTGAAGGCAGAAGATGGCCTGACAACTAAAAGGCTTTGAAACGTGAATGTTTTCTTTTCTAATTAGAAAATCTAATTTTGCTTTTTCTCCTGCAAAATCAAAATCTGGAAACAATGACATTTGCTAATATTGTTTACTAAAAATATTTTCGCAGAAAGTTGCACACGGATTCTTTATCTAATGCTTTTTAAAAAAATCTGCTGGCTGTGGTTTAATCATTGTTATTTACTTAAAATGTATTCATTCTAGTTTGGAGATGAATGTACATAGATGCTTACTGTTTGGTGGTGGTCTCTTATGAAAGCTGTCATAAAATAAAGCAAGACTAGAGCTAAAATGCATATACAGGGGAGGGGGAAGAGAGCCCCTTCTCTGGGCACAGTGCAGTTATGGCACAGTGAGAGAGGAAGCAAAGCTGACAGCATGTTTGAAGGGGGGGAAATAAGAGGCAGATCTCCTGTGCTTCCACTCAAGGTGCTTCTAAATTCCTTTCTGCAGTGGGAAAATCAAAGATGCCTCCTGCCACACAGACTGATAGACAAATATCCAGATAGTTTAAAGAACTGAGAAATAGAAACTTGTGTGGTGACCACTGTTTCTCTTCAGCACTTTCTATGTTATGTGATAAGGGATTTTTCTGAAGGACTTAGAACAGCTTCCTGTAAGCAGGACAAAAAAGGGAGTTCTATCCTACTGTCCATAAGTTATCTACATCCCTCCTCCTCTTCAGCTTACTCCTCCTCCCTTCTGACTTTGGTCTGCTCCAGGAGGGGAGGTGATCAGAGAAATCTGCAGTGCTTTGCCTGGTATTATTGCCCTCTGTGCATTTTTGTGCTGGGCAACAAACACATGACTTAATGTCAAGATTCCCTTTATTAATTTTACACATTGCATGTTTTATAAAATTGGTGGCAGTCAAGGGTACTGTGTGTCTGAAGAGAATGTACCATTCCTTTGGGTCCTGCACATCACTGTGCAGTTGAGTCTTCACCTACCAAATGCTTGCAGAGGCACTTGCTTAGGGTTAGAGCATGAAAAAATAGCAAAGCTCTTTGGGATGCCGCAGTTTTAATGTGTAGAGTCACGTGCAGCATATCCACATTCTGATACACACCTTTGAGTTCATAAGAATCATCCCATTGAAGGGAAGAGGAGAATAGCATTGCAAATGAAGAGGACACTGCAGTGATTCTGAAAAAATGAAATTTTGAATATAAGCTCTCAACTGCTAAATGCAATTTTGTTGTAGCATTTCACCATTTGATTCTGTGCCATCAAACTCATGAGGAGCAATGAATCTTTAAAAAAGTGCAACATTAAAATGGTATGAACACTGAAATAGAAGACTATAATCTGTCAGAAACTACCACTTTAGTTTCTAGGAATTTTGCTTTTAATTATGAATAAGGTAGGAATAAAAGTACCACTTACTCAATTATTCACATTGTTACTTAATTTTAAAAACTCAATTGAAAACTAAAATTTGTAGAACCATCACACCTAATCACTTTGTTCAGCGTACTTAGGTATGCAGTCTTTCAGCAGTTACCAAAGAATTTCTGTGGGAGTGAGAGCACTGCAGTGAAAACCAGTTTTATTTACATCATCCTGCAATAGTCTCCAAGTATAAGGCTGTCCCTGAAGCACAGGAGGCAAACATTTTCACAAGAGCGCTGATATTTATCTGTGTGGTTTCTGGGTTTTTATCTGTTTGTTTTTCCTTTAACTCGTAGAACCACATCACGGCCTTTGCAGAAGTCACATGATGTTGACGCTGATGTGTATTCACTCCATTGGACTTCATCTCTTTTCACAGCCCACACATGATAATTGCAGTGTATCAAAATAAGAAATTTTTAGAAGTCCTATTTCTGACTTGATTTTTACATCATTAAAATGATACCAACATTTTGAAGAATTCTTAAATATTAGAACGTCACTTTACTTTCAAGCAAAAATAGTAACTGTTTACTTTTTGATGGAATGGGGCAAACTGAGCACTAATTATATTTATCTGACAATACCCTCTGTTTTGGCTTCTCATTGTTTTTAATGGTTCATGTACCTATTCCAACAGTACTTCATATTTTGATTTGACTTTGAGTTTTTAAAATCTACATTTTTAATTCAGCATGATCTTGTTTCCATTTGAGGCAATTTCAGTGTATAAAAACTAGACAAATATTATGTTCTGTATGAAAATGCTGTTTGCACATTGTATTATGCTGTATTCCATGTAAGATATCATTCAAACAGTATGTTATATGTAAGACTGGTGCTTCTGCTTTTGAAGAGAAAAAAAATGCCAATTTTTACTGTAATAAGTATTGTATCATAATTAAAAGTTTATTTATTTGGATATTTTCCTGACATAATTGTAGTAGAACTGTTGTTTTGTAGTTCTTGAATGTCTTGGATGATATATATGTATCTAGGTTAAAAGAAATGAAAATAATATAGAAAGTTTGATCATTGATATATTCTTTATTACTAATGATATCCCATGGAAAGTTAAAGGCTCAATTCTTAGCTCAGCATATCTGATGGGAAGCCATGCTGTTCATAAATCATTTGAACAAATTATTGAAGGAAGCCTGCAGCTTCTCATATTTGTTGTACACCCTGATATTATGCTGGTAGAATGGGTGCCAAGATAAGAAGAGTCACTGGCTTAGTGAGAAAAGTGCGTATGAGTTTCTACTCTCCATTTTCATGTTGGAGAATTCATGGAAAAAGCAAAATGGCTTCATTAATTTTCTTCAGCCCAGGTGACCAGGACAGGCAGAATTTCTCTCTTCAAATCTTTCTATCTCTGTTTGTGTTTCAGGGCCATATTATTACAAAAAATATCCCATCAGTCTGTACAGTGTTGACAAATTGATTTTTTTTCTTCAACATCAAGCAGTGTTATTATATCTCTGTTACTGCTGTGAATAATTAAATTGAGCCTCCCCTTCAGAAGACAACTTTGTCTATTCATAGTGAAGTTGTCCTATAAAAATTGAGTACCAAATGGATCTGAGTATTGTAGCTGCTGAAGATGCTCTTAACATCTGCCAGAAAGTTTTCCTCTGGCAACAGCTGATACCACACTAGCACTATAGACACATCGAGAATAGTAATGGTCAGTTCAGGCTGTCAAACATTCTAGATCTTAAATTTTCCATCATGCAGTGTATTTCTTGTCATTAATCATCATTTGAAGATGTTTGAAACATAAGGCTGTAGAATCAGGTATATATTTTCTATGATTAATTCTGAAGTATTCCCACATAGTCATCCAGGTAGTACCTGCTTTTAACTACTTATTTTAGCCTCCGCTTTCACTAAAACGCAAATACATAAGTGATGCCTGACAAACAGGGCAAGGCCAAGTCATCTTTGAGTGGAGAGAGCGTATCTCACAAAGTCACTGTGCTAAGCTGAGAATTAGGGAATAAAGAAATATATCAGTGGGGAGAAAAGTCCTAGAATAGAGCCCTTAGCTACAATGATATTACTTAGGTGATTGAAAATGCACCTTTATTAGACTATCAACTGTGTTTACAAAATTGTAGTAGGTCCAAAGCTTGTATCACCATATTAGGCACACGTACCTTTCTCTTAGTCTAGCTATTTAGGGTCCAAGGTACTAATGATTTCTCTGTGTGCAGATTTAAATGAAATCTTCACTCATTTTTGCATGGTAGCAAACCTGCATTTTTTATATCTGATTTATAAGATTACCAAGAGATTCTTTTATGTTAAAAGAGATGACTCTTTTTCAGTGTACTGTATATCATCAGCTTGTAACTGGTCTCTTTCTCTCTCAGGATCTTTCCCAGTCAAATATTTGGGTTAAATTTATCATATTATCTCTGTGAACCAGCAGTGAGAAAACAAAAAGAGAGACACTCTGCTGTATAATGTATTTTTAAATAAAATAATTTTTCATTCCTATGTAGTGTATTCTTTATAGATATCTGCTCTAGATATATTTTGTTTGATAATGTACAAATAATGAAATGATGATTTTTAAGTCAGCTGCATTTGGCGATATATTTTTCACAATTAACCAGGAATTCCCACAGGTAACTACCTTCCCTTAGAGGTGTTTCTGGTGAATTTGAAAAGCAGGAGAGGACGAGCTGTATTGCAGAAGGGTCCACAGACAGTTGGTGAAAGACTCTCCCCAGAATGTGGACCAGCCAAGCTCCAGGCCCTACTTTGATGGATTTTCAGAAGTGACAAGAATTTACCCCTCCTGCACCTCTTCACTGCGCTGGAGCTTTGGCCTTCACTCTTCCATTCTGGACCTGAGAAAGTTTACATAGGAGGTTTGCTAAAACAAAAGTAAGTTGGTATTTTCTGGCTAAAATGGCTTTTTCATGGTTGTTTTTAACAAAATCCCAGTGAGGAACCTATGACAAACAAGCATCATCCCTCATTCAGGGGTTCTGGTACAGAGTGGTTCCTAATAGAAACACTGTGGTTGAACCATTTCAATGGTTTTGATGCAGCTGTTTTTCTGATCCTCATGGACCTTTCTGTGTGTACTTCAGTGAAACAGCTCCACTCTATTTATAAATGAGATGTTTAAGAAGTATCGCTAATGCTAAATGCTGCTGTGTTCCTAAAAATGGAATTCATAAGGCATATGGGGACACCAGCTGGGCTCGTATCCATATCGTTTTAGATTCCCTTATATGTATTCTGCTATTCGTTCGTAATCATGAACTGCATAAGACATACGGCAATAGCATCTGGTCTCACATCTCTTCAGCTTTTAAAAATGTTCATTTTAACAATATGTATTAAAAGAGGAAAATGTTGGTATTTTTCAGCTGCAGTTTTCTTTGCTGTTGCCTTCTAATTTTGTTGCTGTCCAAGATCACAGTGAGTGTGACAGTCCATTTGCACATTATGTTAGCAGGGAGCTTTTTATACTCTTCTGAGGTCTATTTTTGGTATTTCTGAGGATTGCCATGCAGAAGGCAGAGTGTACTACATTTTAGGGACAGATAACCTGAGTCTGTTTTGATCAAATACATCTCTGGCCCCCTGCATAACCTTGGCCTTGGGGACACACAGGACCTTTTGCAGGCGGAAGGGCAAGCAGACCTCCAAACCTCTCAGCCTTGTGGCACCTTCCTCCAAGTATATCAAGAGCAGTTTCACCAGCAGTTTCACCTCTAATAGCTGGCTCGGCCCCAGCAACCAGACTTCCCTGCTGTGCACCAACACCTTTTGTCTGTCCTCAAGTACTTTTGGGAAACTAGACAGAACAGGCAAGATGCCAGGCCCTCACCTTGAATGTGCTGTAAGCATGACTGTAGCTGGAGCCAGCAGATGCCCAGTTCTCACTTGGACAAGTGGAAAGCCAAATGAATGGAGACCTATCATGGCTTCAGCGCTTGACCATCTCCTCCACTTTCTAGGCCTTTTGGCTTTTGGGGACTTCCACAATGGAAAATAAAGAAAAGCTTCAGAGTGTCTGTTGCCTTTTTGTCATCCTCTCCTGTATGAGGATGGCTGAAAAAACTCCTTAGAGTTTCCAGGCTGGACCTCATGTTCTGGGAAGAGGAAACTGTGAACACCCCAGAAATGCTTTTATCAGGGTGGGAACTGGAAGCCAAGGTGTGACTGTGTGGTAAGTCTGGTTGTTTCCTCAGCACTCACTGAGTTGTCATGCTAAGCTATGACTCTTAACAGGTTTGCTTTTGATACTAAGCTGCCTATATTTACCTCATCATTTACCAGCCCACTTCTAAGGAGGGTTAGGTATGTAGTTCCCTGCTCAATCCTGGAGCTTGTTCTCTCTCTGTAGAGAATCCTAGGAAGTGCAGTCTATGCCATATGAAACCGGTCCCCAGTGTCTGACGAACACTATCCCAGACAAGCTGGTGGTAAGATAGCTGTCGTTAAGGCCAGCTTCAAAGATACTTAGCTTCCAGTTGCCTAAAAGGGTACTGTGATGCAGGCATGTTTGATGACCTCTCTAGCTGGAAGCAATATAAGCAGCTAGTGCCCAGGCTTCAACTACCATTTAAGATGATGGTGACATTCAGTTCTCTGCCTGTCAGATCCTTGAATTCAGGTTCTTCTATTACTGTTGTCAGCTCTTGAAACTTCATTCTGCTATGAGGTGGGGAGAGTGACTGTGTTCAGTAGCAGATAATTTTAGATACTTTTACGTGTCTCCTACTCTTGGTCTGTTATCACTAGCTGTGTAAAACATTTAGAAGTTAATCAAATTAGGATGATTTAATTCTGAATAAAGGTATACACCCAGAAGTTTTATGTGATTCTAACTAATCCATATCAAATCTCTGGCTAATTCAGATAAACCATACTGAATTGTCCCCTGTGTAGACAAGTCCTAAGCTTTTTTTCCCCAGAAGAGCTCTACTGTCATAAGGTCTTCCCTTAGTGACTACAGCCAGAACAGTGTGTGGGAGCTGGTTTCCTGAAATGATCACATCAGCGAAATCTCTCAGTTATGCAGCTGCTAGTGGCTTCATTAGTGGGCTGGGAGCAGTGGACTGCTCTTGTTCTCTGAAAGTGATAAAGAATAGCGCAATGGTAATCTCCAACTGTGAAATTACTGAATCCATCCACTAAGATGGGGGTTCAGTAGAAGCACCAGTAAAGAGTTTTAGCCCCCCCAAACCAAATTCTTTGCACCAGTGTTCTCATTGGCAACTTTTAGATCTCAATAAATGAATAAAAATAAGAAACCAACCCCTTTTTTTCTGATAAATCTTTCACTAAATAATGGTGATATACCTAAATACATGCTCTCTGCAGCTACAGGGAGCTTGTAGCCTTGCTGGAAATCTTTAATGTCATTCTGAATGTGAGATCCTTGAGTTGTGAATTACTCAAATTGCTCTGAAGTAGACAAATAACCCTAAAAAATAGAGTAAATATGTCTACAACTATAAAACTGAAGAGCTACAAAATGAGAATTTCAAAAGCAGGAACAATCCCTTACACTCTTCAGAAAATGTGCCAATTTGAGGTAGATTTGCTATATTTTTCTAACTTAAAATACCAATACTTTAGTGGATGGCATTTCTACATTTTTAAAATACTGCAATAGAAGAGAACTGCTGCTCTTAGTCTACTGTTTCTGCTAAGAAATCATTTGCTCTTTCATTCTCTTTTGCTACTGTTGCTTAAGGAAACAGCTACTGTTCCTTCCTTAGCAACCGCTATTTATACAGTAGCAACTGACAACTTAAAGATATTCTATTCAAATATTCTAAAAATAGGTCTGATGAGATAAGAACGAAGTTCTTATTCAGAAAAACAAAGGGCCCTTTGGCTCTCATTGAAGACAGGGGACTGGAATCTAATCCTAGAAGGAAACAACAGGAATAAAACAAGACTTTGCCTTTTGCCTTTTGACAATACTTCATTGTCAAGACGAGGTGATAGATCTTTGTGTTTTGTTTTGTTTTGTTTTTTTCCTGAGCAATTAGAGAAAACATTATAACGACATAGTCTTGGAGCATGTAGTCTTCTGGAGAGAAACAGAGAATGTCCTTCATGTTGTATTATATTTATTCTATGGAGTTACACTCAAAGATGGCAAACACTAGTAGAGAAGAGGGGGAACAGAAAGACTAAACAAGCTATGTATTGTCAATGGAGGGTGAGATCTTTCACATGCTGAACCTTTTTAGGAAAGAAATCAATCAGGGACTTGATGTCAGCTGATTGTGACAGAATTCTGTCATCCTGGGCCTCCTGTGGGAATGTTGCCTGCTCATAATGTATACTTTTCAGTCAATTACCATTTTGCTTAGAAGAACAGATAATCACAAGATGTTTGATCTTCAGTTCTTTGTCAGATTAAGAGAAGTCGGGACTCCCATGGCACTGGACATTATGCTGCTGCTTTTCGTTTGTTGCCTGATGACCTGCCTTCCCTGCATATTGAAGGTAAAATACTGTATTCTACATTTTTGATGAACAAAATGGAATTTTTCTTCAGAAATCTGGTAATATGCACGTAGAGGTTAAGAAAATCTCTCTCATGGATGTAATTTCTTTTGAAAATTGGGATGTAACTGACATCTACCTGTATACTGCTATACACCTGAATCTAAAAGCTTCTCATAGCTGAGAGTAAGGGTCACCTCTACAGGCGCTCTGGAAGAGCCAGCTTCTACAAGTCTTGAGCACTGTGATGGGAGATAGCACAAGGTTTTGATCACCTACAAGGCTCTTTTTGACTTGCTTGACGTCAAGTGTGTGATTTGATTTCCAAACATACTGCTCGCTTCCCTGTGGTTGTGGTTTCAGTTGGAAGGAAATTGCTGAGAAACACAAAAGACAACAGTACTAAAACTTTCCTCTTCATCCTCACTGGTCATTAGTATACTTGCTCCTTCTGTTAAATAGCTCTGTGCTCTATCTTCACTTTTTCACTGTGCTTCTTGCATTTGTCTTTCTCATTAGATGTTGCACATCTCCATGTCACATTATGTAATAACCAGCAAGTGTAGTTGGACTTAGGCCTTTGCCAACATAAAATGGATTATTCAGGTGCAGGTATGAATATGAAAGTAGAAAAATGTGTTGAGGTATCAATTATTTTAATGGGAATAGAGTAACAACAGAAAATGAGTTTGTTCCAGAAAAAATGGAGGGTTAAGGAAACGTTAATAATAAACGTGAGATAATCTAAGCTAAAGGTTTAAATGTGAATACAAGTGGAATTTCAAAAGAACATAATGTGCTGACTTTATAGACAGTGGATGAGAATTTCCTATACAGGTGGTAAAGCAAACAGATCGCACGAGATTAATTCATGACACTGCAGATCCTACAGATAGTGGTCTGATAGTCATGTTTACAGGCACAAATATGGCCTGAATTTGTTACGAGTCACAAACTAACGGGAAAGCAAAGATGTGCATGGCTGTGTGTATCGTGCCTTCTACAATATGTCAGAAAAGGAAATTGGTCAAGAAAGGACTAGATACTGCTCTTGTCTGTTCTGGTTTGTGCAACTCTGGGTGGGAGTCAGGGGACTTGTTCCAGATTTAAATAGAATACATAGCAGGGAATGGTAGGGGTGATTTTGTATGTTTTTATCATTTACAAATCAGACCATATGTTTGTTAATTCTTTCAAATACATGTGGTTTTGGGAGCAGCCATCCAGATATGACAAATGGCCCTTTCCAAAGCAAGCTTCTTGTGCAGAGATACGCAAAGGAAAAATCATCATCACTCCCCTTTGGCCACCCTTGTGTCCTCCTGCTTTGATAGGTCCCTTTCTGAAACTCATACCCCACCGTGATCAGGTGCTGAATTAGACCTCGAATGTAGGCCACCTGGTGGGAATCCAGTACATCCTCTCCTGTGCATCTCTCCTCTTTTCTCGCCCCCACTCCAGCACACACTCACAGATCATTAGCAAGGCTTCAAGCACAGCTTTTGCCTGAGCTGTGAGGAGAGGACAGGAGAACTGCAGCTTTCCCTGTCACTGCTGCTCTGCAGCTAGAGCCGAGATACCCAGCCATGCTCCCTCCTGCTGGGGGAGAGGGACACCAAGTGCTGTGAGCAGGAGAGCATGCTGTGGGAAACTGGGCCGTGGTCTTAGTTGCTGGTGAGTATTTGCATATGTGTATTGTTACGTTGGTGTCATTCTTCCTGACAGACCTAGTTGTGACACGAGGCAGTAAACCATCAGTGGTTAGCCCTGGAACTGGGGAAGGCTCTTTCACCTGCCAGATGGAAAGTGGAATTATCATCTGAATTTATCAGCTGTGTCTCCCAGAAGCTTTAAGTATGCTATAAAAATAGGCTTTCAGTCCATCAATTCCTATTACTTGAGTATGAGATAGATGTGATATCCCTTCGTTCTCTGTAACAGATGCTGTCCTTTTTTTTTTTTTTTGTATGCCAGATTCTTATTCTTGATTACTTTTTGAACTTATTCACTCTTCCATATTGGTCTTTTAGTGCTTGTATTACCAGATGGCATAAAGAGCTTTGCAGGATGCGTTAATCTAGCTTTAAAAATTTTCCATTTCCCTCCAGCACCATTCCCCTCTGCTGAGTTTTACACTTCGGTAGTGTTTAAACATGTAATCTTCCTCATTGTTTGGTGTTGGTTTGCAGTTTAGCATCCGAGTTAGGTGATATAATAGATAGCTTTGCCTTGTACTTTTTGATAGCTAGGCTCTCGTCTCCCTGTGGCAGTGGTGAAACTATGACGTTCTGCCATTTTGTGCATTACTAAATGTGAATGCTGGTTTCAGTGCAGAGGTGCGGGCAAGAAAAAAAGTGAGACTTTCCTGATGCAGGAAGAGACCTCCTGGTCCAGGCAGCTGTGTCCGCATGGCTCTCAGGACACGGCCACTCACCATCCTGAGGAAGATCTGTCTCAGGCAGCTGTGGTCGTTCTGGAGCCCTGTACTTGTCTTCAGTGCTGTTGTCACAGTAGCGGCTGCTTTGTCCATACACTTCTGTTTCTGTATCAGCAGGGTCAAAGTGTGTTAAGTAATGCCAGAAACACGCAGGGTCCCTGACACTTTTTGTTTTCTACTGTCTGCCTTTTCATGCAAACGTGCAGCATGCTGACGTGTCAATGCAGGTATTGCCTCATCTGTTTTGACATCCATCCTTCAGATATGACTGACCATGTTTTGACCAAGGAAGCAACACAATATTCACTCTTTCCTCGTATTACTCTCTTCCTTTAGTGACTGCCCTTTGGCTTTGGTTCTATTTTAACAAAGACCACAACAGGAGTAGCACTGTTTATATTTGCCTACTGTTATACATATCTAGCTACAATTTGATGTGATTTATATCTATTAGACTGTTTTTGCACTATGAATTGACTGTATCTGGGTCTGCAAGGCACTTCATCAAATGGAGCGTTCATCTCAAGTGGGACCTTTTAAATGTCATCCATCTTCTATAGACACTTCTATCTGTCTAGGAGACATTTGAGGTCCCACTGCTGAGCACAGCATCTGCAGACCTGGAACAGTGGACATAGCACTGAGCAGCTCCAGCCAGCCTATGAACATGAAAGACCAGGCCAGGATATATGAGCATCTTTTATGCTGCTGAACTGTGCTGCTGATGACTTAAAACTGAGATTGCTGTGGAAAGGGGAAGGCATGAAAACAAAAATGAACCACAACAACAACAAATATATGAAAGAGAGAAAGAAAGAAATTTAGACCTATATAGATAGTAAGATTCTGAAGGGGAAAAGTTGATTACTAAAATAATTAATCATATCAGATGAAAAATTAAAAAAACCCTGTCCACTGAGAAGGGAGCTTTCCAAATATTTTGTCAGAGAAACCATGTAAACACAAAGAAATGCAAATAGATTTCTTCTTTTTTTCTGAGACTAAGCCTTTTGCTGTGCCATCCTATACAGGAAATTGCAGACTATGATCAGTGTACAAAAGTATAAATTGGCTATATTTACTGACTATATTTATGTAACAGGGATTTTTTTTCTGACCTGCTGTTCCCTGAATGGAGCTCATCATGATCACTATGCGCAATCAAGTGGAGTTGTGCTGAATATGGTTGTGCAGCCAGGACTTCTGATATCAGCTAAATAAAAAGCAGCTTAGGAGCCGGAGGTGATGGCTGCTGAATCCATCTTTCACCAATTCCCTTACCACACACCCGTGCTCCTACAAAGACAGATTATAACCAAATCACTCAATTTACGACTTTAGCAATAGAAACTGCCTCTGTGGGTAATAGCATTACAGTTTCTAATTACAGCAGTTGAGAGGCTTCTAGATTAATGAACAGGCCATTTAGATGCAGTTGGACTCTAGGTATCAGAGTCCTGATGTTTCTTGCTGCTTGTTTATTTCTGCAGAGGTCTAGAAGGGTTTGTCAGGCAGAGGCTGAGGGCACATGCGGAAAGTAGTTCTATAGCTGTGGGAATGCTAACTCAGCATTTTGAATATCAACGTAGGGCTCCATTTATCAGATAAGGTACTCTGCCTTACAGGACCCCGTAGCTATGAGAATGTTCTACAGGAGGATTCATACTTGTCATCTATTAAAACAATTGCTCATTGAAGTATCTAAAAGCAAAGTCATGGTAGCAGATCTTTTTTTCATTCTAGTATAGTCACCTACTCGCTGCTACACCTGCCCAGCCCATGGATATTTCTGAAGCACTTGGGAGACTCCAGAGAAGGGGAAGTTTGGTTTCAAGGAACTGAGCGAGTTTTATTTTATTTTTTCTTTCTCTGTAATGGCTGTGTTGTGTGTCTTTTAATACCTCCCCTCAGAGTTACTCTTATGGGGGGTGGAAGTGCAAGATCCTGCAAGCCAAAGAGCTTGGCTTGAGCTGGCAGATACATAAACATTTGAGAATTAGTGGGAGACAGTAACAGTTACTGGAGACACATTGAATTTTCTTGAAACTTTGAAAAATAATACATTTCTCCTTTCTGATGATTTACTAGGTACCAGTAGTGGCAAAGACTAAACATAGAGGAAACACTTAAAGCTTTATATCCTCAAAACAAAAATACCATTTAGTAGTTGTTTATTTTCCTGTGTTCTTATTTCTTTCACCTGACACAATCCTAAAACAACTGAAAAAAACGCTCAAATACATGCTTGCTTATAAGATGCTTAAACATGTATAAAAACAGCAGGTGCTTTTGGCTTCCTTGATGTTGACCAATGTGGTGACCCAAGTAATTAGAACACATTGTAGTTTGACTAGTTTTTCAGCCAAAACAGCCAATTTGATTGTTATGCATTAGCTGTGATAGAAAAGCGCCTGGTCCCTTGGCTGGTCTTCCCTGACTCTAATTAAAAACTGCTCATCGCCCTGGGGAACCCACTCCTCAGGAAACTTGCTCTTTTCAGCAGCAAAGCAGCAGCTCCTGTCTCAGTATCAAAGAATCAGGACATTTCAGACAACAGCAAAAATAACATGTGGGCACATCTTTCTCTTCCCCTGTCCTTTAAAAATGGTATTGTAAAGGTCACCTTTGGTGCAGGCATAGGTTTGTAGCTATGTCATTTCCTTTTCTAAGTGGAGTTTAGTCTGAGTTATAGTCCAAGATCTTAGTGATTTTGATGAGAAGATCTGTAGTACATTTTGTATCCTGGCTAGCCTCCAAGTATATTCTGCCTGGCTTAATTTACTCAGTGCCACCAGCAGACTGATCCAGTTTTCACTTGCTGTTCTTCAATTTGGTATAGTGTTGCTGTGCACCACTGAAACAGCCAATCCAAAGTAGTCACTGAGCAAAAATGGTAGAGGCTCAAGAGGCTGGCAGTCCTGGGGCCAGGCACTTGGTACCGCTGCTGCAGTGCTGCACACTGGACTGGGCACCCTGCCTTCAGGGTTGTTGTTACCAAGGTCCTTAGGTGGCTTTCACAGGAATGATTGATGCATAAACTGTGTTCAGACTGTTTCTTGAGCATGACATTTGCCTCATGTTTACCCTGTTTGAAAATGCTTTCATGAACCATGAAGGAGAACCATGAGAAGAAATGTTACAAGGAAAGCTCCATCTGTGAGCAAGGAGAGCCATAAATTCATTTTGAAAGGCAGCTAGTGGTTTGCTAGGTTTCCTATTTGCATATTCTGTAGCCTGCTTAGCAATGCCTTTCAGGGTTTGGTTGAGTCTGTGGCAGAGATTGGTGACTAAGATTTCTCACACCTTGGTGTAGAAAATTGGATTAACTGAAGGATGGTGAAATAAATACATGAAAGACACATTATTGTAAAGTATGAAAGCACAAGGGGGAAGATGGGGAGTACAGACTTGGACATATGGGAAGAGTGTTTTAAGTGGGACATTGAGTCTGGAAAGCACTGAATATAAGAATTAGTAACCTGTGCTTTGAAAGTCATTCTTCATAGAAAAATCATATTTTAATTTCTGTTTTATATGGAATTGTTCTTTATTATTTTGTAAACTCAAAGAAGTTCTCTAAATGCTTATTAGAAGTTATGTTACTTCTAAAAGTGCATGATTTTATTTGATAGCTACTTTTATACTGATGGATCTGGTTTTGATTACTGTTATCTTATATTTAGACCCAAACAGGTACTAGTAGAGCTACCTTAGCAGAGCTGACTTGGGCTTTTCCAAACTGTTGGTAGCAATTTTACCTTTCTGTGACCTTAGGCCAAAGTTTTCAAATGCATTTGAACTTTCAATTGTTAGTATTTTTTCAAAGCTATTAACTTCTCACATCTGCAGGAATGTGCCTGTGTCTGGATGAAGCAGTCTAATATTATGCTGGACACTTGGATTTGGGCTTAATGTACCGGCATTTATGAGCTGATGCTGGAACGACCCTGCAAGCGTCAGCTTTAAAGTCTTAGTTTTTTCACTCTATGCAGAGAAATATGATTGCACAGACTGCTGAGCTGTGGAAATACATTATTGTGGGACAGACTCAGTAAAGGGCTTCCAGACATGCTGAGGAGCTCAACTTGAGATTTTGGATTTGTCTCAAGCTCCTGATGAGCTCATTGGACACAGGCAGCAGGGACTGAAAGCACTAAGTGCCTCATCACTGACTAAGCAGGGGCAGAGGCAGCCCAAACAGTCCGTGCAGAACAGATTAGCCTGGAAAGATTCCCAGGAATGAAAAGTATACAAGCAGAGATTATACCTCATTGCAGCAGGGCAGTGGAAAATGCAGGCCAGGATTTCATCCCTCTAGTGTGTGCCCAGAGCATGGCAAGAGCTGCTCTCCCCCACGTGCTGGCCTTGCCAATTCCTGCTGGGGCTTTGGTGTTGGCGGCAGCGCCGGTGCTGCCCAGCCAGCTCTGTTAGGCCATCAAATAGCCTCGGCAGGAGGCAATTTCTTTGGGCCAAGAAAAGGTGCTTATGTACCACAGCTGAGGGATTTGCTGAAGAGTCTGTAGAAATCAAATGTCAAATGCTTTAGCTTGCCATGGGAATTCAGGGGATTAACTTCTGAGTGCCTTTGAAAAACACAGTCTGTCCTATTCATTTGAGAATTTTAAGTGGCATGGATTCTGAAGAGCCCTTTCTTGAAATAAAAGTTTCTGGATTTTTAAAATCTATTAAGCAGAATATTAGAATATTGCTTCTGATGCAAAGAAATCTTCATTTTGCCTCTACTGTGTGTTAAGAGATTTCCAGTGCTTACAGGGCAGCAAGAAAAGAGCTGTGCAAAGTTCAAGCTGGAAAACCTAGTTTTCCAGCATACAGCCATCATACACTTACCATGCGCTATTTAGTAATATTCTGCCCCTACTCGCCTTTGAATAAAACAGAAAGGAAACAGCACAAAGGATTAATTTGCCAATAGCTCTGATGTTAACTCAAAACATCCAGTTGAGATGACAATCCTTTGGAAGGAGGATAGAAGAAAGATGAATATTATGTTTGGAGAGTGGAATTGTTGTTTGGCATGTGGGTTGAGGGCTGGAGGTTTTGTTTTTTTAACGTAGGTTATCTGTAGAAACCTGGGCAAGTCCCTGGGAAGTGAAAGCCTGTGACATCCCACAGCTAGTGAGCAGGCATCTCAGAGCAGTTACTTGGCGATGGATTTCCCTTCAGAGGACAGAGAGACCTTTGTGCTTCAGTTGCTGTGACATTGCAGCATGGATGAGCATTTGTGCTTTCCCAGTGCCAGTAGTTTTTCCTAGGGGTGAAATAAAGCAATGGCTCCTACATGCAGGGATGGTGATTTTCGGGGCCAAACTGGTAACTCTCATTATGCTGCTGGAAAAGCATTATAATATTTAACCTGTTCTGGAGCACAATCGTGATTTGGACCATCCTGTGACTTCCCTGTGCATCCTGAACGGTTGTCACATTCTTTCATGATTCACTCATGGAAAATGATTTTCCACTATTTTAAAAATACATACTTAAATGTAATTTGATTAAATGAGATCCCTACCATTAGTTCTTGAGAATCATGTTTTGGTCCAGGGCAAATTTATCAAGTTACAAACCATGGAAAAAAAAAACAAATTTAAAATGAAAATGCTGTCAGGCATTAACTGTGAAAGCACCAAAGGTTCTGCTGTAATAAATTTATCTTTGTGCCTGCAAGCACTCTTCTAATGGAAAAAAAAAAAAAATTGTTTATGACATACTATGGCATTTCCATCACTCCATTGCAGAATAATACTCTCATGTTAGAGAGGAATCTGTGTGCTTACATTTAAGCATGAGAATGTTTCTCTGATGTTCAAAAGTTCATTTTAAAATGAAATTTTACAGCGCTCACCACCATTCATTCATAGAGCCTAGCAGGCTTTTATTAAAACCACTTTCTTATGTATTTGTTATAATTTATCCTTTTTTCTCCAAATAATTGAACATTTTATTTACTTTAGAGAAGCATACAATGATTAAACTATTAAAAAAAACCCAAATAATGCAAAAGCTATGCATCTTCTGTAAAACAAAAAATTCTTTCTGAGATCAGGGGTAGATCCTGTATCTATAGCTCATCTTTGTCATTTTTTTTTCAGGTAACAAATTAAACTCTATAGACTTTATTAAAATGTTTTAACTACAGATTTATTCTGGTTATCCTTTTCTAGTTTCCATGCAACCTACCCACTGTGCTGTAATATAAGTTCAATAATACATGATATTTTTATTTTATTTGGTAATGTGTACACATTTAAAGTACTGGAAAAACAGTTCTCCAGCACTCCTCGATGATTCAGTGCAGTGCTCCAAAGTGTACTTGCAGTTTGGTCTCTTAATATCATCTACAGCTGTTATAATGGTGCATTGTACATTTGCAGGCTGAGATCATTTGGAAATAAAAACAAGATCTAAAATATTTCTAAGTAGTGAATAAGCAAAGAGTTATGTTCTTCTTGCTCTTTACTGCAGGTGCTTTTTCCTCCTACAGGTTATTTCAGAACACCTCAGCACCTACCTAGTAGTTTATAGATAATAATACCCAATTAAACTATAAAGTTTTCCTTCACATATCACCTCCCTGAAACAGTCTGGTGGGTGAGGAACCAGACAGAGCATGTGGAGGTTTTATTTTTATTGGCTCCCTGTCAATAAAATCTTCTATCAAATTGCTGCCAATGGAATGGTTTGGTTTGGTGTGGGTGGGTGGGTGGTTTTCTTTGTTTTTGTTTTGGGGATTTTTTTGGTTCTTGTTGTTGGTTTGGTTGGTTGGTTGGTTAGTTCTTTGGTGGTTTTTTGTTTCCTTGTTTGTTTTATTTTGTTTTGTGGTCTTGTTTTGTGTGTTTGTTTTTTTCTTTTTTCCTTTTCCCCTTCAGGAGTTAGAAAATAAGGTCCACTTTATAAGGGGGCTGGGAGTAGAAAGAAAAATATTTGCAAGAAATGAGACAGGGAAATTATCTTTACTCAGTCATGCACCTTACAAACTTTTTACAGCTATTTCCAACATATTAGTGAGTATTGATTTTAATGGTTATTGCTGACACTTGTGAGTACTGTGTACAGTTCATAACCACCTCTAAATATGTCCACAGTGCCCATGGGTGTTACAACAGACTTATCTCTTCTTCTGCGTGGGTCATTTTGGGTTTCTGATTGCTAATTTTTCCACCCTGCTGATTTCCCTCTGCCTCCCATTCCCTTGTGCTGGGTTTGGAAGCAGCTGTGTCCTGTGACCCGTCTGGCCATGCCCCTGCCCTGCCCCAGCAGTGCCAGCAGCGCTGTGCAGAGCTCCCCAGCTGCTCCGTGGGGCTTGGAGCAGTCCTGGCTCCAGAGCTTCTGAAGGAGGAGTTACCATTTCAGCAAGAATTGTGGCCCCCACAGTGTTCATTAGACATTTTATTGGGAAGATCCGCAATACTTTTTTGCAGAAGTCACATTCTGTTGGGAAGGATGGTTCATAAAAGTTTCTGATGTAATTGCAAGTTGCGGTTCACCCTTTTCATTTCTGAACTTGGAACTGGGCTCTTTATTGCTGCTGCCCTCCTCTGTGTGCATTTCAAGGCAAACATCTTTGCGCTCTGAGGCTTTTCTCACTAGGGGCTTGTTTTGTTTAGCACCCTCCAAGGGCCTTGGCACTTTGCGTATTTTCTAGTAACTGCTTTTCCTCTAGACAGATTAGACAATACTGTTGAAATATATTATTTTCCTCATGAGCAGCAGCATCCTGTATGTCTCTGATTTCTGATGAATGAGTATTCAGGTATGTCAGACATTTTATCCCGTGGTTCTGCACAGGGCCCTGGCTGATGCTGGAGCCTGAGTGAAAACAGAAACCTGTGCTGGCACAGGTTTCCAGCCACTGGAAAACCCCAGTGTTAAAGCTGGGCTTTTGGCAGCACTATGCTCGGTTTCACATGGCTGTGGTGGTTGTTACCTGAGTGTGCCTTGCTCAATAAATGAGGCTATAGAAAAAATAAAGTCATCCTCATTAGGGTGTTTGAGTTTTGCTTCGTGGAAACAGAAGTAAAGTATTTTCTTGAGAAAACTCTATCAAAGAAAAGGAAAAATATTGAGAGGAACAAATAGTGTGTCTTGAGTAGTAGTAATTTTGCAGAACAGACATTTTCTTCCAAAGGAAGCCTGAATCTAGTTTGGTTTGGCAACCAGTAAAAGAGGCTGTGGTGGAAGTAAGTGAGGAAGGAGAAGCTCCAGCTCCTCAGGAGCTGTTACTATGTGTACAAAGGGTTTTTTGTGTGAGACTAGCTTAAAACTGATGACTTTTAAAATTAACTGCAGACAGCTACTACCACAGGGTTTTGCTGAGGCAAAGAGCTTAGTAAGATTCAGAAAAATTAATTTGATGTATAGATGATGGAAATGTTCATAATTAATATATATAAGATTTCAAGCTATTTACAATATAATTAAACCATTAGGCTAAGGAAGCAATCTTAGTCCTGAAGAGAGGACTTCTCCCACAGGATTGTTGTTTCATATCTGCTCTTACCCAACGTCTTGTGAAAAATCCAGTGCCAATACCCACCAGAGACTACATACTGGACTAAATGGATCTTGGGTCTAGTCTTCTCTCTCAGCTATTTTAGATCTGTGAATTGGCTACAAGCGACTTAATAAAAATGGTTAGTATTTACAGTTTGGACTATTCGGATCAGAAGTGAGCAAATCAGTAATGTGGCATCATTTCCACTTTCTGCCTGGCTGAATATACAAACACTTCATAAAGACTTTGTTTGGGTTGTTTTGTGGAAGTGGTTTTGGTTAGTAATAAAATACAAGGTGAAGTCTCATTGTAACAGGGCAATAATGTTGCAAGTTTGACAAACATGATTTGTGTAGCTAGCAAATACTGTGCAGGTTGTAAACAGCTGAGGAAAATAACATAAATGATAGCAGAACATAATGTAAGGAGTGGATGTTGGGGTCATTCCCATGGTGTTTCAGTAACCTTCCCCTTGAGTTGTGCAGCTGTTAAAGTAGACAAGATACAGTTGCTCTACATTTAGCAACTTGGCATGCAAATGCCCCTCTTGATTTCTATTTAAGAAATAATTCAAATATTCATTTAATAAGTAATAATGGGAAAGTACCGATTTAGATATGACAGGTCAATAACAAACCTGTAAAGAAGTTGGATGTGGACATCATCTGATCTTTCTGTAGTATCAACTCAACATTAGTTTCATCTATTACTCCTTTGCATATGTTGCAAAACCCATCTTTTATCTCTGTCCACTGGGATAAGCAAGTGTAGGAGTGGACGGCAGGCTTGACATGGACTTCTTTGAATTACTTAGAGCTTTTTTTTTTTTTAAATTTAGCATTGCTACTTCTTAAGATTTGTTTTCTTTGCCAGACAGAATTCTTTCCAGTATTAAAAACAATGGAAAACTTTTTTTCCCCCCCAATAGGAATGTGAACAGTATTCAATATTAAAGAAATTATAATACAGTGAAAAGACATCATTTGTTGCAGTGCTAAACACAGAGAAGCAATAAACAATTCTATAGATCACAAGAATGTAAATCACTGAAAAGAAACTTATCGAGACTGTAGTGCAGTTAGGGAAAGTGTGATTTCAGGACTAAAGGTGTTTAGCAGTTGCTAGAAATCAGCTATAATCTTAATATTCCTTGCAGTGGTTCAGTTTAAGTTGTATAACATTTACACTTGCTCCAAAACGAAGACATATGCTGTGGAAAGAGACTGGATCAATTTTTATATTGATCTGCAGTTTACTAAGGGATTTTGACTGTACCAGGATGATGCTTTTCCAATAATTCATAAACAAAAAGTAATACACAACAGTAAATCTGGTTAACCCCAAACTTAGTTTTAGGAGGATTTGTAGTATTTCAATAAAATAAATACATTGTTATTTCTTCCACTGGGTTTCTTCATTTAGAATGACACAACTGTTTGACTAGACTGTGCATGAACTGAGCAAACCTGACTCGCTAACATTTTAGGCTTGTTGTATAACAAATAGTTTGCCACAAGACCCAAGAGGATGATGTTTTGGGGCAAACTATTGAACTCCTGTGGGTTATCATTTTGATTTGGTTAATTACATATACAGTTGCAAGTTTAAGGAATTCTGTTCCTTTTGGCAATGAAATCGTACAAAATGCCCTGTATTTTCATACATGAGATTTCCTTAGTTACTTTCTGCATTTCAAAAAACCTTCCTCACTTGTATTTCCCTTTGTAATTGTCTTTGCTATAGGAAAAGTAGTGTGCTCAAAGGCAGTCATTTAATTTTGATAACATCAGAGCTATAATATTTTTATTGCCTTGCGATCAGATCTGTCTGTTTCTCCTAGGTTTTTGAAGCAGTACATTCCCATAACAAATGCCACAGGCTGCAGAACCCTTGATGTTAAGATGTTGCTCTGATTAAGAGATAGGCAGCCAGCAAACTGGAAATGCTGATCCTCAGATGCTGAGCTGGAACTTTGATTAGTCACTAGCAGTAAATATAAAAGTCATGTCAAAATATCTTCCTCAGTCACAGATAAATATTATGTGTCATCCCTGCCTCTTTTGCACCGATCCCTCCTGTTCTTCGCAAAAAACACCAGCAGCCAAAATGTAGCACAGGGGTAGGAAGCGGTCAAGAGTGGTCCATGAAATGTGATGTAAATTATGTAAGAATGAAGGACATGAAATAATACATATGTCTAGTGCCTTGCAAAGATGCAGTAGCTGCAGCTCACCTGGGCCAATCTGTTTAATGTTTGTCTCACAATGTATACTGCTTCCTAATGGATAATCTAGTTGATGTGGCTTCTCCAAAGCCCCATTCAGCTGTGGAATCTCACCATAAGCTGCACAGGCCAGTATCACCCTGTTTTTCAGATGCATTTGCAAGTGATCTCATCGCTGCCAGACCCACAGGTGATGCCTGGGCCCACACCAGGTGGGAGCTGCAGCTCCAGGCTTCCCCCAGCACTGCCCAGGCTGGAGCACAAGGGGTTCCCACATGGAGAGCTGAGGCAGGTCTAGAGGAAGAGGCTTTAAAAGGCCAAACTACCTGGCACTGGCCACCCCTGGCCCTCTGGGGAACACACTTGGGTCTCGTGTATGTCTCGTACCAGGGCAGGGATGGAGCCTTGCGGGGTCCACCACAGCTGAGCAGCCAGGTGGGTGGGAGATCTCCAAGGTGTGAGCGCCCAACAGTGATTGGGCCAAGATGTCTCTTTAAAAAGACTCTTGCCCGCCTCAGCTGGAGCACTGTGGCATGGAAAGCTGTAACCTGAAGTGCTGTGGCAATGAGTGTCTGTGCTGGCAAGGGGGGATGACAGGCTGTGTGAGCCTTGATGCTGTAATAATCCCTGTAAGTATAAATGAGCTGGTGATTGTAGCAATTACATAAGAATTTATTATTTATTTTAATAGTGGTTTTCAGCTATTTTTTAATATTATATAACTCAGTTTTAACAGTGATAACAATGTGAAAAAATAAGTAGTACTCTGAACAACATCTCATTTCATAAGGGATCTATTTTATAGCTTAATTTTAACCCTTAACTGGTTGATTTACCTTCTAGTTAGTAGGAAATCCATCATGTAGTCTAAGACCAAGTACTGTAAATTTCTAAACAAGAGGGAAAAAAAAAGAAAGGAAACCACATCATCCACATAAATAATGAAGTTGAACCCCTGATTTAAATTCTAATGTCAATTCAGCCTTAACTATAGAGCTGCAGCTGGTACCTCATAATATGAACACTTAAGTGGCCTGTTGAATTTATCCTCAGTGTCCACAAATGAAGTTATAAACTTTCTTTAGAGCTTCACTTCTGCTTCAATGCCTGCCCATGGTGGTTCTGCAGACTTCACAATAGCCCTGTGTTTCCCTAGCTGTGCGAAAGGTTCAATAGCAAACCTGCAAACGTCTCGTGTATTTAGCTCTCTGCAGCTGTGCAAACAGCACAGTGCATTTTCAATATTCTGCTTTAAACATGCACATGGATAATTGAACTTCAAAGCAACAACTCTGCTAATTCTTTTATGAAGATGCAAATTACTAGTGTGACTTCTCACCAGATTGGGAGCTTAATGGAACAATCAGTCTGATCTAAATCCGCCCCAAGGCATGGGCACAGTTGGGGGTATTTCTGTGAGTTTAATCCATACTTTACTCACTGGCATGGTGCAAAACTAATAGTAGCCTGGAGTTAGCGGAGTTTTCATGTTCAAATCCCAATACTCGAGTTAACTCCCTTTATAACCTACATTATTTCAGGAACAAGGGTCCTCATTCTGCTTTTATTTGCAGGGATCAAACATGAAGATAAAAGTTTAACCATGGGAAAAAAACCATTGTCTTCTTAAAGATGTAGTATGGAAAGATGAAGTATTTGTTAAATTTGGTGTCTTCTCTTTCAGCAAAACCATGTTCAATGGTGGTTAAATATGTGGCATATTTGGCTCCAGTGTACATATTTCCTGGTATATTTTTTTTAAAATGAGCCTTAACTTGATAAATGCTTGGCATTTTCTCCTCTGACCATTACCATTGTACAGCCAGCTTTTAAATGTAAGGCTGAAAAATACATTAGGTGCCTCAAAGGCAGCCAAAGCAATTTAGCATCCTGCTTTCCAGTTCACAGAAACAGATATGAAAGTTTAACTTCTATCTATTGGGAAGTCCAACTCTAATTCAATATAGAAAATTAAGGCCCAGGAGGAATAGATGGCTTTGCTTGTGTCTTCACACTTTTGCCTATGTCCCCACATGCACCTACAATGAACTGAAAGAACAGACCAGATTATGGTATGACATATTATTATGTCATCCATAATGTATGAAGTCATGCTCAGAATAGAAAGTGCCAGTCCTGTGCATCAGAGCCAGGGTGCCACTGAGCTGGCACAGAAAGTGGGAGCTGGACATAGAGTGTGTATCATTTACTTATTTATTCATTATCTCCTTTTTCTCTTCACTCTGCTCTTTGATCAGAGACTCCCTACATTTTTTATTATGCCTCCTTGTGCTCCATTTCCCAATCTGTTTTTCTCTGCTGGGTTATTTCCTCTAGGTCTTTTTTCCTGTTAATTTTTTCACAGCATTTTTGAAGCAGAAAATGCATCAAAAATGCTTCAAGTGTGAGCTGAACTTTAAAGCTCATAGTCTTTGAGGGACTTCAGGGCTGAGGTGGACTCACTTCTCTCCTTGGTGAGGAGGATGGGGTGGGCCTGATGTGTCCAGCTGGGCTGGCAGCTTTGGTAGGCAGGGCAGGTACTGTCCCCAACAAGGACCAGAACTAAATAGGAGCAGGCTGGTGGGACCTGCTCACCCGAGCAGAAAAAAGCACCACAACCAGCCACCCAGCCACTCTGCCTCACTGATGGAAACACAAGCACTTTAAAGATAATCTGAAATTTTCTGAAGCCTCAATATTTGATACACGAACAAGAGAAATGTGAGTGGTAGAAAAAGCCCACAGTAACAGAGGTGTCTTACTAGTGAGCAGCACAGAGGTGAGTGATGGTGACCTTCAAAAGCTGCACAGGAACAGTGATGCAGCTTCTCTGCTAGACCAATAGCACAAAACCCAGTATCTAAGCTAGGGAAAGGGACATTGGGAGGTGGTGACTCCCTGTGCTCTCCCCAGGAGCTGACAGAGGGGCAGGAGCACAGGGAGTGTCCCACTGCAAATACACATGCTCTTGGACCCTTCCAGGAGTTTACCGTGCCACCAAATTATCCTCGTGATAGAAAGGAAATGCTAATAGCCGGTGCAACCATGTGCAAGCACCCCTGAAAAACGTGGCCTGCTGGCACTTCTTTAAATCTGGCATTTAAAATTGCTCAGACAGATGGAACAAAAGTATGTAATAAAATGTGACATTTTATTTTATCATCTATATTTGTTAAGTGAGTTCTTCTGATCATTCCCACTGTCAGTAGTACTGAATGTGAACCAGATTCTGGCAATTTTCAGTTTATAAAAACCAACTCTAGAGGTCAGACAGAAAAACAATAAGTAATAATTAATTACAGGATACACATTTATCCACAGAATCTGGCTATGGCGGGTGACAGCTCAGCCTAACAGAAAAAAATGACATTAATCCAAAACGTCACAGCTTCTATAGTCAATCATTACAGACTACTCAGTACCAATTGTCTACTTTGTGGTCTTCCTTATAGATATTTCTATGTATCAAGGTTTTAATAGAAATTCAGAAAGAAAAAAATATATTCAGCTTCCTCACTGTCTTCCAAGTTAGTCCTACTCGTTTGCTTTGATATGTAACAGAGCACCTTCTCTCTGTCCTCTTCAAAGCACGGCTCCATTTGAAACATTCTGTGTGTCCCCTTTGGTTTTAACTCCCTGCTGCCCCAGACAGACTCCCAAGGCCTCTGCAGAGCACAGGTACAGCCAGCAGCTCTTACAGACCACGGCAGAGAGACACACTGATTTAACTCCCCATTTTTTTATTCAAGAGAAGCTAATCTGGAGGGTCAGCACGCCCTGCTTAGCATTGCTAACGAAAAGAGGTGGAAAACTGGTGTAAGCACAGAGTGAGCCCTGATACCCTGAAAGACTGTCCCCTACCCCTCCTTCTTCAATTTGGCCAGGGACTTCAGCAGCACTTGTATCAATGTTCAGTTAGTACTAAGTTGGGAATATTAAGCAGTAAATGTTTGAACTTTTAATTAGCAATTAAATTAAAAGCAACCTCCTCACTGCAAAAGAAACGTCATTGAGAACAAACTTTATATCTGACATTATTTTCCAAACAGTTTTATTGCATTTTACAGGTGACACTTTTCTGAGCCCTAGCCCTTAGTTTGCAATGACTACTTGCTCCTACTATGAACATGAATAGTTTGCATCCCTAGAACATACCGAAAATACATGTTAAGAGGTAAATACTAATTCCACTGTAGCAGCAAGTAGAAGTCCCAACTTCAGAGCAGAAACTGCTGTGTTAGATGCTTTATCAACAAAACTGAAACACACTCTGGTCTTGAAAGCTGGCAATCTATGGAATTGCAATATTTACATATAGGCTTACACAAATGCTTGGAAAAAATAACCACGCTAATACTAAAATTTATTCACTGTTTATTTATGACACCAATTTTCTCACCAAAGAAGACAAAGTAGACAAGAAGGTACTGCCACCTGTCTATAAGGTGCAGAAATGAGCTAGAAACTGGGGATACAAAGGGTGGGTTTGTCCAAGGATCTTCCCTTGAGCATCTCATTAACAGCAGGATGTATAGCTGGGACACTTGCTTGGAAATGGCTGTTCCCCTAAGGAGAGCAGAGAGGGACTGCAAGCCCAGCTGCTTGCAGGTGGGGAACAGGGCACAGGACCTGCTGGACCTGCCAGATTTCAAACTCCTGAAAGCCCAGTCCCTTGCTCCCCAAAGTGTGGGATCCCTCATCCATGTAAACACAGCATTCACACCCTAGCTGGCACTGGTGCCTAAAAAATACATGGCTGAATATAGAATCATAGAATCATTTTGGTTGTAAAAGACCTTTAAGATCGTCAAGTCCAATCATTACATATAAGTGAAGCCTCTTGTTTTCATCCCTCCACTCCAGCACTGCCGATGCTGACCTCTCGCTGCTGCCAGCATCGATGCTGCAAGGGAAACTCACCAGCACTGTCGGTGCTTTTAGCACCAGTGTAATCTCTTTTAGGCTTCCTGAAGGCTTGCTGCGTACGTCATACGTACAGCATTTCACTATTAGGGAACTTGTCACTTGGGGTAACCTGTGCTGTTTGGTGGTGCTGAGGAGCAAAGAGAGTAACTGAATGAAGCCAGCCCGTCAGCCAGCTGAACAAGCTCCCTGTAGACAGCACTCTCACTGCTGGGCGAGCGATGAGCATTGAGGAGGATATTCAGGAAGCCAGTTTCAAGTGGGGACATTTTCAGCAGATGCACCAAACACTGGATCAGAAGGAGAGCTTCCATGGTTGGATGGAAACTGGGTTTTTGCCACACGGGTTTTTGGTTGTGCCTCTGAACAATACACAGGCCAAGAATTATTTGCAAAAATTATTCAGCAACACATTTCAAATAATGAATATTTCAAGTAAATCATTATGGACCATACTTGAATAGGAAAAGAGGCAAAATAGTCGATAAATTATTCATGCAGCTTTAGCACTAATGTAATAAATATTACATGGTGTCAGAGGGAAATGAAGGATTTTGAAATAAAGAAAGAAAATTAACTATGAAGAAAAAGCACTGGAAAATTTGAGAAGGTGAATACACCGTTTTGAGATATGTGAATAATAATGAAGAGACTAACGGGATAAATAAAAAAGTATGTCAACTGCACATCACTTTGAGAGGCAAAATGCTCTTCCCCTTTAGTTCTTTCTCTACAGAGAATATACAAACTTCTCAAACTTCCTTCAGCTCTGTTTAAAACCAAAAAAAAGCAAACAAAAGAAGGCTGCCTGGAGTTAGCCAGGTGGGAACATACCTGGATCTGGCTGAAGGGAATGACATCATTGGAAATACTGATCTAGAAAAGGGCTGGAACATTTGGAGAGAAATAGCGTTTTGAATATCAAATAACATTACTTTAATTTTGCAGGGTGACTTTTCTCAGCAGCTTAATACTGAGTTAGGACAAAAGGACTGTATATTTTTAAGGACAGAATCCATGAGGTTCTGTTGTGCTTCAGGAAGGCACGCTCAGCAGCAATAGCTGCTGTGCCATTAAGCACATCTAAGTGGTCAGTCAAATCTGTTCTGACATGCTGTGTCAACTAACAACATCATTAATTCCTTATTTGCTGTTTTGCTCCAGTGTAGTGTGTACAGATTCTCACTAGTCTTATCAGTTGATTTTTCATTTTAACATTTGAAAAATGAATATTTTTTAAATCTTTTTTTGTGTGTGTGAGAGAGGGATTTAACTTTTTTTTTTTTCCCTTCCAAATCCGTTCTAATTCACCTTCCTTTTCAACAGTAAGTAGAAAATGGGAGAGAAGAGGAAACAAGTTAAAAAACCCCAACATATTCCAAACGGATTTTGAAAAAACTAATTTTTCTAAAAGTAGAAACAGACACATAACACATTTTTCTCCATTGACAATGGACTTGGACTTCTTTTAACCTCAGAAATAACACATTAAAATGAAATGTTTTACGTTTGTCATTTCCATAAATGTCTCATTTACAAATTCTGTCATGGGCACACCAGTCTCCTCCTCATTGGACATTTACCAGCTTTGGCATATCAATCCATCTTTTGCACATCTGCTCAGAAAATGTAATTAGTTATACCCATATGCTGCAGAAGTACATGATAAAGCTTCAGAAACAGAAAAGGCCATGAGACTTGACAGCCTTTCTCCTTCCTACTATGTGTATTTTGTCAAAGACTTAGAAAAGTGAGAAGCTTTTCTTGCCCTCTGCCACAGAGTGGGGATATCACTGTGTTCTAAGCAACTGCAAGAGATTAGGCAAAAACGATTTATACTTTATTCTAATACTTCTGGTTCTATTCACTTGAGAAAAATGTTTATTTTGTAAAAAGATGTAATATTCCCCAAAGAGACATACGTTCTTTCCATGGTTGTTAACACACTTAGGAACTTGTCCTTGCAAAGAAATAATAGATAAGATGGACAGGGATCCTCATCTGAAGTTTTGTGACATAGAAGGCCTAGATGAGAAGCTCTT
The DNA here is from genome assembly GCF_963082525.1 of Nesoenas mayeri. Classification (NCBI taxonomy): domain Eukaryota; kingdom Metazoa; phylum Chordata; class Aves; order Columbiformes; family Columbidae; genus Nesoenas; species Nesoenas mayeri. Next base: position 13,541,506 of record NC_137554.1, on the reverse strand, counting down.
GCTACACAAAATGAACTCATACGTAGCAAATACAGACACTCTGAGCTTGTTGGTCAGCTTTCTGACAGCCTCAGTTTTGCTGACAAGTGGCAAAGGAGAGAGGGATTACAACCCAAAACTGAGCTCAGCAGCTGAAAGTTGGTTCAATAGCATTTTGTGCCACTTTGGCTCGTGGGTAGAGCTGTTCCACATTCACCAACATTTAGCCCCTGCATTCAGTGGCCATGTCTCTGCAAAAGGGCTGGGCAAAGGGCTGGTGTAACTCCCTTAGACTTTACTCAGCTACAGGGTCCCCTAAAATGTTGGGGAGTTTTGTTCGTTTGTGGTTTTTGTTTGTTTGTATTTCACTGAGCAACTTTAATTACCTTACATGCATATTAGGATTTTCTTTCTTATGACACCGTCGTTCACCATAGTTCAAAGCTATAGACACTGGAATGGAGATTTATCCATTAATCCCAGCTTCTTCAAAGTTAACCCCAAAGGATTAAATGTGCTCTGGATACAGTATAGTTCCATTTCCATGGCAAGGGGTTTGCTGCTGTTCTCAAAATCTGCTGTGATGAAACATTATTTTAGTTTTTGCCTGGATGGTACATTTTCAGCCTCAGATGGTGGCATGTTTAAAACACAGGATTACAATTCAATTCACAAGAGATTTGAGCTTTCAAGAGGACCTCACCATCGCGGTGTGGAGCAGAAGCCACTGGCCACTACTTAAATGATATAGTACAAAACAAATTCTGAAAATGCTGAATTCTGTCAACTCTGTTTTCTTGTTCTGTTGCTGAAATCTAAAACAACGTGTCACTGTTCACTATCTGAACTAATTTACAGTGATTCAGCATTACAGAAACACTATGTTAAGTTAATCTCTGACATACCACATTTAGTTGCGTATATTGTTTAATGGCTGTACATTTTTCTTAAAAAAACACCAAAACAAAACCAACTTTCAAATTATTATCATTCTTTTACTTCAGTAGGGGGTTCAAAATCAAAGCTGCTGTACCTCCATCCTCCCACTTGTCTTTTGGGATTAATTTGGGAAAAAAAGAAAAGCTTTCCTAATTATACAGATTTAGCTTTCTTATAAACTGGCTATTTTAAGATCTGTTTACAAGATCACAATATGAAACATCATTCAAAAGCAGCGTGAATTGATTACATCCTTCTGAAGAACATGTAGCACTAGAATATGCATTTGTAGCTGTTATACTGCCCTATAATTAAGGCTTTATTGCTTCCCTTCTAAACACATGTTGCTGCTGCTGGAGAACAGCTGAGATACTTAAGATCAGACAATGGAAAATGCTCTTGCCCCAAATCACCCCCAGCCTTTTAAAAACAAATGGCAGAAACACTGTGGTCACTACCAAATATAAGTTAATATACTGGTTATATTTTTCTGTTCCAATTTCTTTTTAATGAGCAATTTTTTTCCCAAATATTATTAATAATTAGAATGTCGATTAATTGGGAGACTTCATATTAGAACAGCTGAACACAGTCTTTGGTCTTTTCATTCATTTCCATGGATTCTGGTCAGCAATCACATTGGGAATATTCATGTATTCCAAAACGAATGAAGAGACTAAGACACAAGAGGCACCATATTGATACATTTGCATGGTTAGAATTACTTAGAATTACTCAGGGAGCTCAATTCTGCTCTGAACTGATGTCACATATTTGAAAAACTAAAATTAATACTGAAATGTTCCTTGCACTGAGCAGCTCTCCACACAGATGAGTGAGCTAAATGTCAGCTGCCAGCTTTCTGGGCACATGGCTGTGCCATGTGGCACTGCGCTGGCTGTTTTATGGAGTTATGCATGTGTTCCTACATCCTCGCTATAAAATAGCTGTACCACAAATAATGAATTAGAACAATCTAGCATCTGGATCTGTGTTATTGGTGAGGGACTCCCAATGAAAATCTTTCCAGCCTTGCAGTTTATTTGTTCTGAACAAGTATTTTTGATAAACGAGAGGACATATTAAAGGGCAGATATGAAATAGTATTGTTTTCCATAAAGGTCATCTATAAGACAAATGCTTCTAAAGGCAGATAAACATATATAGCAATAACTCTGATCAGCTTTGTCAAGTTGCCGACAATGACTTTCTGAGCAGTGGAGCCAGAATTCCCATAGCAACCCTCAAAAATTTCACACGCAATATACATTTGGTGTTGGTAGCAAGCCATATAAAGTAAAAACAGGAACATTTTGAGTTAAGGGTTAAAAACTAAGCTAAATACAATTTAAATCATGAAAGCAAGTATCCTAATTGTATCCAAGGTATTTTTTTCCTTCTGTACTATTTTTGGATCTTCTATATTCTGAAATCTATGTATAGACTGCAATCCGAGTGACAGATGACAGTTATCTTTGTACCACTCCCAGAATCTCTTTCCAGTAATGATGTGCTCCTCAGCATCTCTCTCAGCACTGGGGCAGTGCTGTGGCTGAGACAACCAGGGTGGCCTGTCCCCAGTGTGTGCCCGGCTCTGTGCCAGCTCCTCCCTCGGGACCGCGTACCCCTCCTAATGTAGCTGTGAAAGCCCCTGTGAAACCTGGGAGAGGTGCTCAGCGGGGGAGCAAGAACCAGGGTGGGACCTGCAGGAAGGAGCTTTGTGGCTTTTACGGAAAGGGGAAAAAAAGAAATAAAAATCAGAGAATGTCTTCTATTGGCATCTCTGCATTTTAGCCAGATAGGGAATGGCATTTTTTAGCTTGGTTGAAAGAAGCTGGCTAAGACTTGCTGGTTTGACCCAGTACTGCCTTTCTGTATTAGATATTCTGGATAGGGCTGATGCTGGTCTGTACTGAGAGTTTCTCTGCTTCAGCACAAACTCAGAAATGAAGAAAAGGCTAATATAAAAAAAAGGTTCCAGGTTTAGTCTTCAGCAGAAGTGTATTTCTTCATTTGCTGTACCCATATGTGACAAAATGAGACACGACTGTATTTATGTAATATTTTTAAATTCTTTTAACAACTCTGTGCCATAATGCACAAACATAACCACAGAAAGTTTAAATTAGTTGCTTTTTCTGCTTTCGCACCTCCTCTTTTATATTTCTTGATTATTTTTCTTCCCCACAGTGAGATGGTAACAAAATACGTGCAATCGCAGGAATAAAGCAACACGCTGGAAGGCACCAATAAATATTGAACAACTGACTTTACTATGTTAAGCTGTCACAATTAATCTGTTTATAAAATTTGCACTGTCCTGTTATGGAATGAAAACATAGTCTCTAAAGAGCTATTCTCACTTAGCTCTTTTCTCTCAAACCCAATTACAAATCTTTCTCTAACCTTGCTTTAGCCTTGCTTTTATGTCAGCAGAGTATCTGCCAGCATTTTTTTGTTTATTGAAAAAGGTATTGCTGGGAGACAAAAGTAGGAGAGGATGTACTAAATTCCTGTAATAGTCTTCTTTCTCTTCATAGAATTACTCTAAATTTTCACTTTATTTCATAGACTCACAGAATACTTTTCAGGTTGAAAGGGCTCCTCATAAACTTCCCTCTTTTGCTTTTACTAGATAGAAACTTTGGACTCTTGTGCTGTGTATATTGAAGTTATCAAGCTGTAAAAAGAGATGAAAATGCATTACTGATTCTGAAACTCCAATGAGCTGATGCTCATTTAGGTAGTTGCTGCCAACCTTAAGCGCTCAGCACCAGCTCTGTGGCGCCCAAGCAATTCTCCAGGTTCCTGGGCAGGAGGTGCTGATGTTCAGAGCAACTCTGGCTTTGTCCTGTAACCAACAGCCAAACAATGCAGCGCCCGAGTGAAAAAACAGTTCTTCACTTAGAAGCAAGCAGCTTGGTGATAGTTGTACACATACGGAGCTTCTTGCTCAGCTCTCATTACAGATACTGTTTTTTTACCTCCTGGTGAAAGCCTAATTTATAATTTAAATGAATGCGATTCCAGAGTACAAACAAAAAAATAAACATCTTACTTCTTTTCATTTGCAAAAGAGCCTGGTGAGATGTTTAGCTTTTGTAAAAAAAACAAAAAAACAAAAAAACAGAAAACACACTATAACATTGCAACCACTTATTTTTGATTAAGGAAGTTAATTCAAAATGCAATTCAGTTGCTCTTTAAGCTGTCATAGTGTTATAACAATTACTTAAAGCAGAGTGAATCTTCCCCACACCACATAATCAACACTGCCTTGACTCTGAGGAAGTTTCTTAGTTTGGCTTTGACCGTTTGTGGCTTACTGGCAACTCTTGGTTAATTATTAATGCAGATATAATAATGTTTATTCTTTAACTAACCTGCTAAGCAATACAATTATCACAGGAATTATTCCTGCTGTCATTTCACAGTCTAGATCAAAAATTTTAAACCTCAAAGTACGGCTTTTTTGCCTGTAGGAAAACTAATACAACGTTTTATGATAATTTTTCTGATTATATTTCAAACAAGGACATCTTTTTACACTCCTGCATTTCTTTTGTTGTGTATCTTACCTAAACCAGGATGTACCTTCACTTTTTAGGTCCTCAAACCCCCCCAAATCCACTGAAAGTTTGTGGCTGTCCCTTTCAGGACGAGCTGTTGCCTCTCTGTTCTGGCAGCGAGGCAGAGCCGCTGCCTGCAGTGGGGCCGCACTGCAGTGCTGCAGCTTGGAAAAGCAACGCAGGAGGTTTCTTGAAGAAGTTTAAGGTTCAGTTTGTTGGCCAACATTTCTCTGAGTCACTCTGTATTCAATAAGCTGCCTCTGTGGGATCTCTCCACGACGATGATGGGGCTGGAGTCAAGGTAAGAGAAAGCCCATCCACAGCTCATTTCACACAGTAAAAGCTTCAAAGCTGTGCAGGGTTTTATGAACTTTTTGCTGTCCCAAGTGCTCTCTGCTAAGGCTGTACAATTTGTTCCTCTGGTCACTCAAGTCAGATAGCAGGTGGGGCTCCTCCATTTGTCAGAAGATGTTTATTTAGCCATTTTCTTTTTTAGTAAACTTAAAACATATCAGAGAAGCCTATTGCATACACCTCTGCCCTCATCCATTCTTCATAAAGCTGCAAGGGACTGTTTGTGCAATGTAGTGGGCAGTGCTGACATGTAATATTAAAATGTGATGTGTGCATAAGAAAGGAAACCCCTTGATATTCCTCCTGGCCTGCAAAGCACCTGCTGGAAAGTTGGTCTCATGATTAATTTATGTCAGCATTATTTTTATTTTAGTGATGGTATCAGTGAAATCCTGCCCATAGCTATCAGGCAAATGAAATAACTTCAATATATAAAGCCCAAATCTTTTTGAAAAGTCACTACTTTGGGTGCAGGCTGACAGTAGCAGGGACCAGCAGCTGGTTTTTTATGCCTGTATTTATTTCCTTTTTCTCTGGACACAAGTCTTGCCACAGATCACTTGTCAAGTGATGGAGTCTGTACCAGGCAACCACTGAATATCATTCAGTGCTTAGAGCCACTGATGTCTTTCCCGTACAAGCCATCTCTGTTTTACCTTTGTTACCAGCAATCTGTGCTGGGAACAGCTCCTGTTAGGTAGCTGAGAAGCTTTTTGTATGTTGGTTGCTGTGGGGTTTTTTGTCTTTATAAGTGTTTTCAGTCTAATTTAAGAGTCTTAGGTACGAACCACTAACTTATAAAGAGGCAGCATGTTCTCAACACCTGACCTTTTCTTCCATCTTGGAATTCTTTCCTCCTTATGGCCAAGGCATGGACCAGGATGACCAACCCTTGCAGCCCCACGCACTGTGCAGCCACACTTCTGAGAGAGCTGCTTGTGGTTAGCCAGGAGCTGGGGCTTGCAGAACGAACGCAGAGCAAAAGGACACCTCCTTTCTTTCTTTTAAGTATTTATCTGACTTGTGCTTTCTAAGCAGCTGTACGTAAATTCAAAATGCTGCAATGGGCACTTCAGAAGTACTCGACCAGTAACTCACGACTACCCGCCAATGGTCCCGTCTCTGGCACTGGGCAGAAAGGGCTTCCCTGCGAAAGAAAACACACTCGGCCACGTTTTCTCTGCCTGCCTGGGGAAGCTGATAAACTGCGCCAGTTCTGTGTTATATGGGTGGTGATTGTCTAGCTAGGAAATGGCAGGCGCAGTTTGAATTTTCTGTTTTACCCTAAAACACTAATGTTGTTTTTAAAGTGATCTCACATAGTATTTGGTAACAAAAGCCACACAGAACTGAATGGGAGACTTTGTATCACTCAGAGCTGTTTCATGCTCTCTGCAGAGAGATACACTAAAACATTGCATCGTTTTTACACTGGTTTCTTTTCTTGAAGATCAGATTTGCCTTTTAAGTGTTTAATTATTTCCAGTCTCCACATCTCCAGAAGAAAGTTGAGGCCTCCAGACAGAAGCTCTTAGCTGTAAGCAGCTGAAAGTTGAATTCCTAGTCAGACTTCTGGCACTTCAGGAATTATTTAAAGTGGTTGGGCTCTAACAAACTGTAGAAAAATAATCTGAAAACAGCAGAACAAAAATCCAATAAAAACAGGCAGATTGATCTTGAGTCATTGAATAGTTTAAGCACTTTCTAAGCATTAGCCTAAGGAAGGTGAGCCTCCATAAAAGAAAAATCTTTGGAAATGAGTCTAAGTACACAATAGACTTTCTAAAATTATAATTTCCCAAAGTATTTGCATGACACAAAAAGAATAACATTTGATTGCACTTAAGGAATAGACCTTGGTTTTGCATTATGATGATAGTGCTACTAGAAAATCACAAAAATAACAACATGGTCAAAAGAAAGCTTCTATATAACTGATTAATAAAGCTTTCCCCTCCCCAGTTATGGTCTAGCTAAAGAGGAAAATAAATTAAAATAAATCATTAACATAATGAACCGCAGCCCACATTTTTACCAAGGATGCAAAAACTCCAATGGTGCTTCTGATTTCTGAACGCCTGAGAAAGCAGCTTTCTGCTCCGGCAGAACAAACAGGTAAAATCAATGCAATGCCTGCTGGCATTCCCCGTCCAATGCCTGTTGGCATTCCCCATCTCAGCTAACCAGCCGTTACATTTTCTCAGAGGAGCCTGAAATAGAGGCTCAGTACTTAATTTTTGGTAGCACTTAAATGTTCATATCCTTCTAGGTAAGCCTGTTCAAGCTCAATTGCTTGAACTTTCACTTATCTGGTATTCAGCGTGTTACTGCTGTCTGTCATGTTAGAATCCTGTTTATGAGACCATCCACTACTGAGATTTGGAGCTAAAAACAGCAGGCAAAATTGAGTATTAATAAATGCAAATTCATGCTCACTGGGGAAAAGCCAATTCTCCTATATATACACACTGATGGAAATTAAATTATTTAGTAACCTTCAAAATAGCTCTTAATGTTAGTGGACAGTTCTATGGAATGGCAGCTCAGCATTCAGTAGTACTTTAAAAAAAAAGATTAGGAATTAGTAGGAAAGAATGATTAAAAAAATGGAAGCATAATAATGACAACATGTACATTTTTAGTATGCCTGCATTTTGAACACCAGTTGCAGCAGAACTAGAAGATATAGAGAAAAGCAAACAATGCGCACAGATGTGAAATGCCTTTTGTACAAGATGATGTTAAGCTACAGGTTTTCCTCTGGGAAAAGAGACAGCACTTGGAAGACACACTACGAGTCTGTAAATTCCTGAGTGGCTCGAGGAAGACAAATAGGAAGCAATTCTTCATCTCCTCACAATTTAAGAGGCAGAGGGCATTAGCTGAAATTATTGAGTAGCTGCTTTAGGAAATCACAAAATTATTTGATTGTGGAATCAATGGATATTCAGAATGGTAAATACTAAAAGTTCAGACAGGGAAAAAGAAAGCCCAGGGAAAGGCATTGCAGGCTGTTAAGCACATTGATAGAAGCTCTGATGTTAAAGAAACCAGGAAGCAGGAAGGATACAATGGGGAAAGAGCGTAGTCCAGCACGTTGTTCTGCCATGCCTCATGTGCACCGCTGGCCGGGACACGGCGGCACAGCCTGTGACGCCGCGCTGCCTGCGCCTGGCACGCACTCAGGTGAGGTGCCTGCTGCCTGCTGCTCCCTGCACTATCGCAGAGGCATCTTAACTGCTGTTTTATAGCTGAAATAAAAGAGCTGAGCTTTCATAAATACTGCATGGGGGCAGCATAAGAGCAGTCCTGCATTGCTGACAAGGCCCTGCTGGTATTACAGGTCTCACTTGCCAGCTAAATTTCTTAAGATCGAAGCCACAAAATGACTCATCCAGCTTGGACAGGTCCACATCCACCCAGGTGCAGCCTGTGCCCAGGAACTGACGCCCCACAGCCATAAGGCGACTGACAGGAGCAAGGTCACAAATTACCACCACAAAAGGGGAAGGTGAGGGCAGAAGCTCTGCTGTTCTGCAAGACCAGAGCTGTGGTTAGGCTGTCTCCGATTTCTGCACCTCATTCTTTCTATATTCAGCTTTAGGCTTGCTCAGACCTTAACTAGTGGGGAGAACAACTGCAGGAATTACAAGTGCAGACTGACAGACCTTTTGGGTGGAATAATTCAATGACGGGAACGCTTTAATGCATATTGCATGAGTGAATCAGCTTGTGATTTTAATGCAAAACTCTCTTTTCCTTTCTTATCCCTTTCTCTTCCATGCTGGCTATTGAAAGAGGGAGGAAGTTAAGGATTACAGGGGGGTCAGCCATGGGAGTGAAAGGTGTGATCCTGCACACTCCAAATGGAAGCTCTCGTGTTGGCAGGATCAGTGCTGCAACTAATGCTGTATCATTGTAGAAACAGTCTGTTCTATGAACTGTCTGTTTTTTCTCTATCCTTTAAAAAATGTCAAATTGAAGGTGTTTAACAGACATGTAAATGCTGAAAACTGAATTAACAGTACTTTCAGCAGCATTAATCTCACAGAACATGTTTGGCGTCTTTCCATACCACATTGCCATCGGGTGACTAGTACAATCTATTAAAATAATCCTGCTTGAAGACTAGGCTAGGTAATTTTACAGGTACAGGAATTACAAAGAGAACATAACAAGCACTCCAAAATACCAAAATGCTTCTTAAAGACTAGGATACAGAATGAAGATAAGCTTTCCTTATTAAACTTTTTATTAAAATGGAGCTATTTTTACATATTTAAAATAGTTTATATCCAAATTACGCAATATTTATGAAAACAATTGTATGCAAACACTTGCATAAAAATATGTAAAATCACAGCTAAGCAATATAAAGCAATATATGGCATGTTCCAAAATGTATTTCAGGACTAGAATACCTGAGTTTTAAATAAGCTGGTTTCCTGTATTTCATTGAGTTTTAACGGTTAAATTTAATAATGTATCTGATGTCATATAAAGCACTTCTTTGGTTGGGAGACACTTCATGGAAAAGGCAGAGGTCAAGCAAAGATATTACTCAAGGCCTCTCTTCAGAATCTTCTTCCACATGAAGATCCACTGTTTGAGATGCTAGGAAGGACTCCCACGTAGCAAGGCACTTAAAAAAAACCACAGATACATATGAATATAGCAGATAGATTTCTGTAAAACTGGTAGCCAAGGAGAAAAAGAAGGAAAAAAAAATAGCAGAATAAATATGCATTGTCACAAGCTGCTTTTGTGGGACTATGGTAAGAGCAAAATATGGTTTCCTAGGCAGCTCAGTGATATGCAAAATGTTAGCCAACATGCTGAGTGAGCTGTAAAGGTCACTTTTACATAATGACAAGCACACAGTGTGAGCATTGTAATTGTATGTGTGAGCATGGAAGATGCTAACATTAATTATGCTCTTCTTTAATCTCTCCCTTTAGTTACAGGCAAAGATCACTTGCAAACAGAAAGTGTGCTGTTAGGCACAGTTCCCTTGTAATCTCTGTGGGTTCCTATTGTATATTCAATTTTCTTTCCGGGTTAAATTAAACCTTTTTTTTTTTTCTAAACATACAGAGAATTCACTTTTCTCCTGAGTAATGAGAAAGAAACGGGACCAGAAAAGCAGGGGTGGGGGGTAGGGAAATTGTCATCCTTACAAAAAGCAGCATTTCTCTCCTCATGGAAAAATGTATTTATAATTGTAAAAACTTTTTTTTTTTTTTTTAATTGGAAGCACCAAGACTGTAGGCAGTAAAATGAAAAAAAAAATCCCCAAATGCTTTCAGTTCAATTTGACTTAAATGAGTATTGGCAGCTTGGCAAACCATTATAAATTATAGATTAGTGTTGACAGTCATGGCAAGGCTACACTAGGTAACCCCTGGTGTGCTGATGCTTGTTACCCAAAGTACCAGGTTTCTACTGTTTCAAGTCTGTCATTAGAACAGGGCAGGCAAATTAATATACAAATTTTATTGTTTTGATGACGTTGAAAAAAACCCTTGAAATTTAAATGTTCTAATAAAATTTTGACTTATACATGCATACCTATTACTCTTGACAATGCAGCTTATTTATTACTCACTGTAGACAGGTTTTTCATGAAGAATCTGAAATACTGACTATAAATAAGTCTTCTGAAACTTCTCAGGAATGATCTTCTTTTATATTAAAACCTTGACAGCATACTCCATTTATCTGAACTTTGAATTAAATCAGTATCCTGAAAGCAGCATCAGTTCCTAAGTGAAAACTTTTGCCATAAGCTATTCAAGCCACAGTAATTTGCTATGCCCAGCTACAATGAAATATCTAGCAGCCATCTGTCATTGCTTAGGAGACAGGGAAAATACACTAGTATCCATGCTGCTTGAACTCACAGCCACCTAACTGTCTTATTAGACTTGTCTAGTGAATGACTTCAAAACTCTACCATTAAATATGTAGATTGAATCATATTACATTGGAGAGCCTAGGTCCTGGTATTATTGCATATCTGCATGCAAGCAGACGAGTGGGAGGATCTGATAGTCATGAATAATGTTAAAGTATAAGCTCAAAGAGCAAAATGAAGAAGATGCACAGGATGAGCAGAGTTGGGAGAATCCATGATGACACAAGGACACAGAACCAGGGATACCCATAAAATTAGGAGTCACAAAAGTAACATGAGAAAACAAACAAAAGGCAGCACTGATTATGTCCCCAAAAACATTAAACAGTAGAAGACATGGGTGTGCAAGATAATGTGAGAGGTTAAAACAGCCAACTGACCTAAGAGACCACAGAGAAAAAAGTACACAGGAATTTATTTCTGCATAGGTTCTTAGTTGTAATCAGGCATGTTAGAGACTGTTCCTGTAATTCATATATTGTGCCCTAGACTATGGAAACCATTAATCTACTCCCTCAATCTTTCTTTTCTGATCTTACTGACAAAAATCCCCAACTAACTCCTGCTGCTTTTGCATGCATTATGCTGCTGTTCAGAGCACATCTAAGGTTTGAATTGCTGTGAGAAGAGAGGAATAACAGGATAAGATTCATGTGGAAATCTGCTTTCTTCATTGGCTTTTTGCAGAAATGTTAGTTTGAAATGGTAAATATAAAATCAGGGAGAAACGGTGGAAATAGTGCTAGCATGAAGAGTGACCTACAAGTGCTGCAAACTGATTTCTGACTTAAAAGGTCTTTTTGACATTTTGTATAAAGCCTTTAAGGTTTGATCATTAGATTCTCCCCGACTTCGCATGCCACTGTTGGCAGCTGCGTCTATCTGAGATGCTTGAGCTGGAAGGTGGCATCTTGGTTTTAAAATGTCAATGAGGCAGCTGCTCACAATGTGTCTTCGCTCTGGTGCTCGGACTCAGATTTCTGTTTGCTAGAGCCCAGCCTGGATTACCTGTCCTAGAAGACTGCCAGGAACAGCTGTTTTCCCAGGGTTTCTCTAGGTGTGGGAGAGGAAACGATCACTGTGTCCTGAAGAGTCTTTTGTTGGCAATGACTGACATTTATTTTCAGAACCACAGTTTAACTTATACCATGTAACTCCATGTTTTGTCATTCTATAATTTCAGTAAAGTGAATTAAAATACATATATCTGCACTGGCTGAAATGTAAAAATGGCTTTCTGTTATCTTTGCAACAGTGAGCCAAACTGCACGTGTTAAAATACAATCACAATATGTTGCCTAACCAGATAGATACAATCTACTGAAGTCTTTCCAGACGAAGATGCAAAGCATTTTTTTCAGTTACACAAATTACTCAGTTTTTAATTTAGCCTCGTTTATATAAAAACCCCACATTTTCCAAAATGTAAGAGCAATGGTGGCTCATTTCACTGTCAGACATCACAGTGCCGCTACAGCTGACAAGTTTTATAACTAACCATATCAAAACAAAACTAGATCTCTGTGCCTTAGGCTCAAGCTTTTTTGTATTGTGAAGCATGAACTGCATAAACGACATTTTGTTAGTGATGTATACTTCAATATTATTACAGAATGATTTTACTTCATTCTCCTGGGAGGTTGATAATGGAGATCTAAACAGAGGATCAGTCAGCTTTCAAAAAGGAGACAGTGAGGAAAAGAAAAAAAAAGAAAAACCAAACCCAGGAAATTAAATGTTCATGCATAGGATTGAAATTCATAATCCAATTACTTGTAAAAGCCTGGTGGAAGATATAAAAAAGCCTACATATACAAAAGAAAATAGCAAGAGCTTAAATAAGGCTACTTTGCCTAAAATATACTGATTACCACTGCAGGTCACACATCTATTCTGCAACATAATTTTTAGAAAAAACAGCAAAAAGGTTTTTATATAGTACCATTGCATATCTAACTAAAAAGGAGATATAAAAATAGGATGTGTAGTAGGGATGATAGCAGCAGTGTGTCGCATGCCATGTGTTTTTCTGTTCCACTTCCCTGTTTTCCATGGTTGATACCTTAAAAATATCATTTATGATGGCATTTTCTAGAGTAGAATCTGAAAATCAAGTCCTGTGTGTGTCTCAGAGAGAGACAAAAAATACTTTCATAGTTTCTGGGTGCAAGGAAACAAATATTAGAGTGCACAGAAATAGTGATTCCTACTATTAAAAAAAAGTCTTCCTAAAAGTATATAAAATACATTCTTATGGTTGAAGTGAATGAGGGTTCAAAGATGGATCCTGGCTTTGAAGTGACATTCTCAGAGACAAACTGGCTCAGCCATGTGGGAACTTTTGAAAATCACATGAAGTTCGTTAGTGAAATTCCCAGGCACTGCTAAGGTAGGATGTGATCACCATGCATGAGCAGCTCACTTTTTGCTATGCAACCAAATGACTACTTAAATGCATCACTGTAGAGCCCTCTAGGGCAAACAACAAATCTCATTTATTTTCTATGGCTTTTACTAGGTAGAGAGGTACATAAGGGCTTTGGAGTTAGAGGGAAGTAGCAGTAATGGGGAAGGAGTATTGTTTTGCACTAATAAATCTTTTGGATCAATTTATGCCTATACAACAATGTAGGTCACAGAAGGAGACTAAATTATGCTTGCAATAGTTAAGAAAATCAGGAAATTATTTATATTTTTGGAAAAGAGTAAGCCATGTCAATACCAACAAGAATCTCACTATAACAAAGATAACTTTAGCTTTTTATCTGATTAAGCTGCAAAGGTTTAACAGGATTAGTTTGACACGAGAAAAATAAAATTAGAGGCTATGCTTTAAAACAAAAGCTCATCCACACACAATAAAAAACATGTTCTTTCTATGCCAAAACTAATTAAATATCATCCTACATTATGAGATAAACGCAATCTTCCTGCCTTTACTAGAGCGCCTCATGAGCAGTAGAAAGCCAAATATAAGGTCTAACTAGTCTTTGGATCAGGTTGCAAAATCTAGCCACCTATTATGATGCTTTTTCTAAATAGAAAACACTAACAAAGTTCTTTGCTGAGGAAAATTACAGAGTTTCTTTTTCTTTGATGATGGCAATATCCTAGAGACTATACTAAACACATGAGAAAAACAAAAGGAAAAAATTAGTAAATGTCTAAGGGCTATGGAGTTCAACATTGCCTGGTTTGGTTTTGCTAAATTGTACCAGAACACTTTGGACATGCTGGCTAAATACCACCACTACCACCAACTCTGTATCTTGTTTTGGTTTTAGTAATGCTGCCTCCTTAGGGCTCTGCAGAATGTCTATCCCTAACTTAATGAGAATACTCCTGGTGACAATCAGCTATCTCAGCCTCAGTTGGACCCTGCGGGCAGCTTGTGATTTCAGGTGTTCGGCGGTACCTCTGCTGGCCCAGGGTTCAGACAATAGTGTCACACCTCAGCCATGGGCAGAAGGAATAAAATAAATGGTACGGTGTTAACACATGCTTCATTCAAGAACTTTTTTTCTGTAAGACAGACAAATCAATGGTATTTACTTCAGAAATAGGAGTAAAGTTCTGAATTTTAAAATACTAAAACCTTTTCATATTTTTTTTCAGAAAATCTTCCCTATTTTAGCAATGCATTTACAGTCATTATTAATACAGTATGTTACCAGCTTTAAGCCTTTGTGGAATACAGAGAGACTTAAGCATGTATCCAACTCTTTTCCAGAAGCAGATAAAAGGAAGTAGAGAACTGTGTGAACTCTTGAGACCAGCTACAGCAATTCCAAACCATTGGTCAGTCACGGTTATTCTTGGTTCCTAAATGACAATGTATTTAAATGTATTATAACATAGCTTGTACATGAGCACAGGAAAGCCTGCATTCTCACAGGCCTGCATACGTGCACCCTGTAAATGGGCAACACTGGGCTTTAATTAGCGCATTGAGAGACACAAAGAGACTGGTGATTCCACAGCTTAGAAACAAAGGAACCATTCTTATTCAAGTATATTAAATGTAGATAGTTAATAAACTGGAAGGCTACAGAAATAGCTCTACTTGTTTTGAAGTAGTAAATTCAGAGAAATGTAATTACAGGTAACACTTCAAAGTAGTACTTCATGTTACATGAACTTTAATTCAGCATAAGGGAGACATACTCCTTTATGCTAGCGAAGTGATGCTTGACAAGTTGACAGCAGAATCCTTGGGCAACTACAGTTATGGAAAAACCCAAACAAATGTAAGGTCATACTCCTTCCTCATATTGTGGTGAAGAGGAAATAACATTTTAGAAATTCAAGTATAATTTGACACACTGCTATGTTGTACTTGACCACAACGTTTTTAGTTTTATCCAGCCTTGAAGGACTGGATTTCTATTGCAAAAGCCACCAGAAAACATGAGGTTATCTGTATCTTGTTACTCTGTAGCTGTCAGAAATTTCAGGGATGCAGAGAAGGGCCACTCACAGGGATGACCCTGGTTAGGTTGTGTGCCTGGGGAATGGAGTCAGCAAGACTGGGGAATAATGAGGAGCACAGTGAAATGCTGCTATGTAGAAGGGAATGGGATGCTGCTCATGGAGAGGCAGAATAGGAGTTTAACTGGAGGGGAAAAACAGAACATGCTTGGGGAAAAACAAAAGGCAAGAAATAAGATAAGGGGTGCTACAGTATTGAAAGGCTTAGGAAGCATCAAATGGTGTATCAAAAGCATGAACAAGTAATTTAACTTTGAGCATGTGAGAGAACGTGACTGAACAAGTGAAAAACACCGTAACAGGCACTGTGTTTGTCGACTAGTTTAATGAGTAGAGACTCAAAATACTATCCTTAAGGTAGGAATTTTCTTACTACTCGAAGCATAAAACTCATCTTCTGATTCTCAGGTTTCTGGGATTCCCTTCCTGAAGTTCACTTTCTAACAGCGAAAGCAGATGCCGGGGCTGCTGCTTCTGCTGCTGTCAGGAGTGCCTTACACACCTGTAGTTTGTAATATCAGGGCCTCCCACAGTAATCATTTCTCCAATAATTAACCATCAGCATTAACCACAGGTCTCAAATAAACATGCCTATTTTGGATCAAAACTCCCAATCTAAATATTAATTTCATCAATTTGTCTCGAATGCCAGAATTAAGATAATGATTTTCTGATAAAACAGGAAAAAGAATTGGTAAGCCCTCGCTTTGCAAACAAGGAGGGATACAGTTAGCACAATGTTTTCTATTATTGCAGCTGCTGTAGTAAGATAAGCTGTTTTCTTCTAAAATTAGATCTACCGAGATATTAACAGCAAAAACCTTTTATACAGAATTCAATATTCAAAAAAAGCACTAACAAAGAATAATGTCTCAGTATAAACCAATTTGTTCAGTATTTCAGAGGCTATTTAAGAAGAACCACTGGCAGTTACGGAGATAGCTGAACGATTTTCTGCACTTTGTGACTTAATTATAGTAATTTCATGTACAGTACGAGCTTTGGCATTCTGAATTAAAATTCTAATTCAGCAAAATCTTCTTCTAGATAGGAAAGAGAACCAAAGAATTATTTTTGTGTTTTAATCTAGCTAATCATTCATTAACAAAATATTCTGAGATATTTAGCATAGTTTTAACATACGTATCGCTGATATGGAAGTCAGGAATCATTAATAACTAAAGAAAATGTGAGAGGATGCCAAAAGCTTGCTGCCTGATTTCAGAAAATATTTTGATCTTAATATGTAACAACAGATTGTCAATGTCCATGCATCTCACAGTCTGTATGTTAATTAATTAGACTCGATTATCAAGAGCTCTGTCTTTTCAATTACGTTTTAACAAAATGATCTCTAAAATCAGGACACTGTCATTGGCTAACGGGCAATCCATTAAAAGTTCAGAACACAGGATTGGAAGTTACAGATATCAACATATATCTGTGAAAATTACTAATTTATGAGTAATAGATGGCTTAGTGCATTCCATTTTTTTCACAAAATAAGGAGAAATTCTTTTCAAAAATTCAAGACATCTGGGATATTTTCCAAATGTTCACTTCATTCAATGTCTTGGCCATGAAGAAACAGCACAGACTGCTTAACATATATTGTGATATGTTTTCAAGGTCTCTTTCTTAGTATGTATTATTGTAAAAAGGAATTCTTACTGAAAATATTAGCTGTGCCATTTGAGTTGAAAATAAAAATCTAATTTCAACCACTTTTCTTTCTTGCTGAAGTAGTAAGTTTCAGTTATAGAAAGATTCCGTTTCTTAATTGTATACACTTGCAGCATTGTTTTGTTTTTAAAAAGTGCAATAAGCTTTTCATATTGACTTCTCAAAATTGTATTGTTCTTTATCCTTGTAAAATCTGATTATTTCGTGGTTGACAATTCCTCAGAGAAATAACAATGAGGGCTTCCTGAATGAGCTGTCTGACATGGAATCACATTTAAACGTTTTCCTCATATAGGATCATTTACACAAGTTTGAGCTTTCCAGAGGGCTTCTTCATGCAGTTACAGCAAAAGGTTTCCAAACTGAAATACAGCAGTTGATGTTGAACCGAAAAATACATTCCAAATTGGTGTGGTTAGTAAAACAAGAGTGCCCTCTGTCGATGATGAACTCAGGATCAGCCACTTGGGCACAAAATACATTTTGCTTGAAATGTGTCAAATTAAGGACAACTGCCTCCCTCTTCCTGCAAAAACTGATTCTGAAGTTAACAAAGGTTTGAACTATACTGCAAAAATTCCTCTTTACAGACAACTCATGGACTTCTCCATTGAAATAATCAATGAAAAAATAACATTGCAATGAGAAAGTGTTTTACCTCTTCATAATAATGGAGATTATTCTCAGCCACATTAGTGAATGTTGATCTCATGTCACACTGCATGTTTTGCTTCCACCTGTCCCAATCTGCTTTCAGAGCATTATTGGCACATTCGACTTTGTCTTCAAGTTTCCCAATCTCTTCTGAGAACTAAATATAAATTGTAAACATTAAAAAATATTAGTAAACCACCATTTCAAAAGTGATTGAAATCAAGTGATTGTAGTGCAGACAAGCAGAACTGCAGAGCCGAGGTTGGTATTCAACTTAGCACAGAAAATCCTCCCCCAAGGACAAATTTAAATTTTATTCTTAATTAACAGTACAATTTCTGAAATATTAAGAAATTCTAGACCTGAATTAAAGTATTGCTGAAGATACTTTTACTGGCTGAGAAGTTACAGACTCTGGCAACTCTTCACTGGCACTTGAGAGTAATGCATCTAAGAAGGAAAATATAGAGGACTTTACTGAAGCAGAATCAACTCTACAAATTAGATTTGGTCAGAAAAACTGAGAAAACCCTGACAAAACCTTCAATAACCTCAAGAGAAACTAGAATGAGGAGAAGACAGCAGAAATCAAAAGCACAAACTTTCTGATCTCTTGCCACCTTGCCATCTTTTCTTGTGGAACTAACCTCTGTGTGACAACATGAGGGAGAGAGAAACACAGAAGCAGAGAAATACATTAAACCAAAGGACTTCCGCAGAGAAGAAACTCTTTCACAGTGATCCAGGATCAAAGACCTTGAGGGCTACTCCACAGACATTATTTGCTTCTAATTACTGTAGATGCACAAAGTGACTTTTCAGTTAATGGGAATGAATAAGAGGATGCAGGCCCTCTCTTTAATGAGTCTTCTAGTCCTCTCAATAATTGTTTTACCTACTGTCATTTACTAATCAGCTGTGTGAGTTCTGGCTGGCACCCAGTCACAGAACGAGGTACATCTGCTGCCACTACAGTGCAAATTCCTCTGCTGGGACTGCACAGGGACTGTCTGCAGCAGGGGGAGGTCAGGCAGAACACCACCCATAAGAAACATCAAGCAGGAAAAGTTTCTTTCCATTGCAACTCAGGCCCCATACACCTTCCTCTTCTTCCTTGCATTCTGCCATCAGACAAATTGTTTTCTCCTCATACGACTCTCCTGTAAAGCTGGATAGCTCCTTGTGCTCTCTGCAGAGCTCATACTTCCATTGATATGAATGCTACAATTTATCCTGCAAATTAAGTATTATTCTGAATCCAATTTCTTACATTGATCACACCGAGGCAGCTAGTGTGATAAATCTCACACCAGTGATCCCCAGAGAAGGCCAGCACAGCTCATCAGATATTGGACCAGGGGACAGGGAGGTGGGAGCCAGACAGTGCGAGGGCAGAGTGCTACCAGATGTGAGCAGCGGACCTGTGCACAAAGAGACTTGGCCCAATAGCCAAATTACCTGGTAAGTGACACAGCATTTTATGCTACCTCACTATACAAAAGAGCATGAATTTCTGTCAGCTACATCAATTAATCCTACAGCTTGGTGATACTAACCCAAGAGTTAAAACATAAGATATGTTCTGAATGTGATACATTCAGCATTTTGTCTCTTTACTACTTAGTTTAAAGCCTGAACACAGAATTCTTAAGTTAGCATTTAACACTCATCTGGTTCTGTCAGAGCACATTAAATCAACCTTTTGTTATAAGTACTGTTAGCACTAGTGGCAGTACCAAAACGGTTAAAAACTGGCACACCACAGAGGGATGCAGTCGCGTGGATGTGTATATTCCTGCAGAATGGAGCATGGGAGAGATGGAGCCACTAACTCCAACATCTTCACAGCCAGAGCTCTGGAGGTAAGAAAGGTCTGGATAAGAAGGAGGACACCAAAGTCCTCCCAAGCATCTGTCAGAGCCTGCCTCCAAAATCACAGACTTCAAACCTTCCATGCCCTGAACAACTGCCTTCTTCATGGATACATTTTGGAGTGAGAGACAAGGTTTTACCTTTTTAGTAGCATCACATGCAGCTTTCTAAAAGCCTGGTGGCATGGCATGGCTCAATAAAGTGTTTTTCCCAGCCAATGAGACTGACATCTCTTCAGGCTTAATTTGTGATTCCAGACTATTTCAGCTGCACTCACCTTGGGCATGTTTTGCCTTCTCCTGCTGTATAACCTCCTGTTTGTTAAGTCATCTAATTTTTGCCATGACCAGTGCTAAAGATCTCACAGCCTTTTATCAGCTCGAATGACAGTCTGGGATTCCTTATCTATGGTGGAAATGTACTTCAAATTAGATTAGAGTTCATGCCACTCATTGTCAGTGGAATTTCTGGCTACTAGATTGCACTGACAAGTTCAATCTGACATCTATGAGATGATTATAAGCTACATGAGTTCTGCTTAGGAATAGAAATGTGCAAATACAGCCAAACTAAGGGTTTGACACCAATGCAAATAACAGCACCTGTGTTACGACCACCTTTTCTTGTGAAATCAGTCTGGTTAAAAATGTCAGCAAAATATTTGAATATATAATAAAAATTAAAACACAGTAAAAAACTGATTGAAGAAACTGTTAGGAGGTATTTGAATGGTTAAAAATAGCACTACACCATTCTCTGTGGCCAAACTATAATTTAATAGAAAAAGCCTTCAACTTCTAATTAAGAAAAACTCTTCAGGATACAGCTGCCACTCAATTAGAGAACACAGGATTTTATGATCAGATTAGACTATCAGACATCTGCTTTTCTGCTCTTATGCGACTGCAAGGAGAATCAGGCTCTCAGAAAGAGGATTTTTTTTTCAAATGGATAAGAAATAGAGGTGTTGGAAAGATAAAACAAAGAACTGAGCACCTGGGTAATCACACTGTCCAAAAGCTTTTACCAAAACTGTAAACACAATTTTGGAAATGCAGAAACAGTGAAAAAAGACCAGTTGAGCAAACTGATCTCAAAACGTTACTGGAAGCAAGTATAAATATCTCCTTATGCAGTAACCCATTGTCAATATCAAATCAACATGGTATGGTCAATACTGTGCTAAAGGAAATATGTTCCTTTTTGTCTGCGACAGTTCAGGAAAAGACAGTGCATGCACCTTGTGTGAGGACTTCTCTTCTCTATGGTGGACAGCAGTAAGACGAGCTGCTAAACAAGCTGTAGGAAATTGCAATTCATCACTGAATCGCTCTGTGCAAACACAACTGTTTTTAGCATGTTGCCAACAAACCACACAAATGGGAGGAACTGATTAAAAGGGGTATAGTGTTAAAAAGTTGATATGACTAGCCGCATACAAATAACTTATACAACGATGCACAGCACTCCTTTCTGGCAGAATAAATTCTTAGAGTCATAGCATATCTCAAGTTGGAAGGGACCCATAAGGATCATTCTTACTATAGATACTGTGCTTCTACATGCAATGCAACTGATGGGTGCTGCCGGGCTGTGGGACACCCGTGGCATGGGGTGCTGGGGACACAGGTGGGCTGCCGGAGTAAAACACCATGGCTCCACCAGTCCCTCCCCAGGCAGCCTGGGGACACAGGGATCTGCCACTGCCACCCCAGTTCCAGCCTGGGGCCATCTCCAGCTTACCGTCCGTCCTCTGGGCAACTTTGAAGAGCTACACACCTCATATGTAAACTAAGAACAAAGGACAGGTGAAGCAGCAGAGAAAGCAGAGACAAAAACAGATTAGAGAACAAAGTAGGCTGTGAAATGAGAGGACGATAGAAGTAAACAGAATTTCTACTTCTGGAAAAAACAAAACTAGAGGTATTTACTTACTGCCCCATTGCAGTACACAGAGGCAAATTGTTACAAAATATACCATAGCCATCGTAGATACCAGGCAGTGGTAATATAATCTTATTTATTCAGCTCAGTGACGAGAAATCAAACAAAAATATGCATTTCAAGTGCCAAAAACTATCTACACAGCTCATCTTTACATGAAAGCTAATTACGACAACCCTGCTAAAATGTATCTGAAATGTCAAGGACTTCCTCCTTTGATGTACTAAAAAGTTATTATTATTTAGTCATTTTTATATATTATTTACACTGAATAACGCTTTGTGTTAACACTGTGCTAGAAGGACATTAGTTAGGCTGGAGAGTTAAACAATCGAAAATTTTTAAAATGCCAATACCCATCTCAGAAGTTCCTTTTCATAGACCCGTGAGCCCTGGGGTATGTTTGGGGTATGTCTGCCCCCTTGGGCTACCAGCTAGGGTCTGACTTCACTAGAATGAATGGAAGTGAAAAAATATCTCTGGGCGCAGGCAGGTAAGACAGAAACCTGGAAGAACAGAATCTAGAACATTTTATTTTAAATAAGTCTGATGAGCAGCTTTGCTCATTCTAACCACCTCCTCTCCATCTCCTGCATCAATGAAGCAGCAGCTACAAGAGCACTGCAAGTGTTACTTTCTTTTAACTCCCAGTGTGGATGTAAACAGAAATGCTAAAAATAATGCTGCGGTACAGTCTGCGTTGACAAAACACTGTAGTTGCCCACTAATACCAGTCCTTTGCTCCAGCAGCCTGTCTACTGAATATTGCATCTTTCTCATGACTGCCTGTGCCTGGCAGGCACAGCAACAAAGGCCAAGCCTTTTCAGAATGAGAATTACAGAGACAGCATCCAGTTACACAGCGCACTTCCCAGGATGCGTGTTCTGTGGGGCATCAGCCTGGAAGATTTCAGCTGTCTGTACATACTCACCAGGTCCTTTTCTGTCTTTTTATTGGCTAAAGCATCAACTCGGCAGTCAAGCTCGCCTTGAATTTGGTCCCTCCTTTTCAAAACACCCTTAATTTAGAAGAGGAAATAAAAAAAAAGTAAATAGAACCAAATTCTAGACATCTATTCAGAAAACCATCAAACAACTTGGCTGTTTAATAAATTAAATGAAGCAAGATCACAGCATGATGCCATTTAATAATTTTGACATGATACATGTACTTTTCACCAAAAAAATCTTAAATTATGAAGACTTATTCTTCAATACCTGTATTTTATCTTAGATGTTTTCCAAGAACCTTAGTAAATCCGAAATCGGTGCTGCAAGTTTCTGCCACACACGGTATCGTTGTATGAGAAAAACTGCAACAGCAGTTTACTTGGTATCAGCTCAATTTACTATATATTCACATTTTAAAATAGCAACATGAGTTTGCTGAATCTCGTGAACAAAAGTGTCTTGAGTAAAAATTGCAATACAAAGTAGAATAAATTACTAAAAATAGTATACCAGGCATTATTGAAATTATGACTTTAACCTTCAGTATTATTTTGTAAATACCCAAGACATAGAAGCAGCATGACAAATATAATTACAAATCTCAAAACCTTCTTTTATGTTACCTTGCTACAACTGGTTTTACTGCTTCTTCTGTTTATACTAAAGAGATTTTCAGTGTTCACCTCTAGCATAGGGCATGTTGAAACAGCACAGGGCACAAGCAGCTCTGCCTTCTCTAGCTGTCTTATTTGACTGAGCTCTCTTTAAAATCTTGTCACTTTAACAAATACAATAGAATAATTTAGGAGGTTAATTTTCAAATAATTTTTCAATGTTCTTTTTGAACAGGTATTCACTAGAAAAATATGGTAAACCTGACTTTGCATAATTCTGAGTAATAGATTAGCAATGCATACTAATGCTCATAAATCTATGTTTCAATAGCTCAGAATATCTTTTGGTTATATAAATATAGAAAATGTTTAGCTGTAAGCATAGAAGCAAAACAAATATGTCTGGAACAGCTTTCCTTCATGTTACAAATGCTTTCTCTTTTTTACTATTTCTTTTGCCTCTTTTAAAACTATTTAATGACTATTTGGCAACTTTTATCACAAATACGCCTTAAATTACAAGATAAATCCAATTATTTTAATATTAATATGCTACAACTATACACAAGCACTGACTTCTAATGCCAAACAGAGGGACTGTGTTTACAAAGCAGATTATTATACTTCTGCATTTTTGTGTGTAATATTTAATGGTTCCCTGCCACAAAATCCTCAAATAATTGTATGTGGACCCATAACCAACTCATTGGTGCAATTTGTACCCTGCAAAGCAGTAGTACTCTGCACTCCCCAGATCTGTTCTGTGAGTCAGGGAGGAAGGAGCCAGTCCAGATGTAAATATTTTAGCTATGAATTCATCTCTTTCCCCATTTTAAGGCTGAACTCCCAAGACTAGAAAGCACAAGGGTTGTATTGTATTGGCCACACCTTCTTCTGCACACTCACGCATGATCTTGGCAGCACTGCACAGAGGTCCCTGTGCTGGGGGGTTGAACACACCTCTGAAAGCAGATTTTACTGGTGTGTGACTTCCCCTATTGTATACTTAGAATGACTAGTAGTTCACTCTCCAAACTGCGAGAGGGAAGTAAGCTGCAGGAAAAATAAAAAAACATGGTGAATGAAAGGAAAGATCGGTTGTCAAACAGGAATGAGCTAGGGGAGGAAGATTTTCCTCTGGACAAGGCCCCATGGCAGCCTAACACTGTGCTGCAGTGGGCAAGAGATACTTGTAAGGTGTGCATGAAGGGCCAGATAATCACTCTGGGGTTTGTCCACAGAAACCTCTCTGTGCTCTGGACGAAAGAGAACATCTGAGAAAGGCTGACCAGGCTGCAGACTAGAAGGCAATGGGCAGGCAGCATCTCTTCAATAGCACAAAGGCTACGATCACTCATGGGTAACAGACTGAGAAATTTTGAAAAATAATTTTGGAAGTAGGGGAGAGGAAGAAGACCTAGCAATTGCTAGGATGGTAATCTCTTCAGACTTCTAAGCAAAGCAGTACCTACCTCCATCTGCCTGCATGTAAATATAAATAATGAGGCCTGTGAAATACAGGACATTTTGTATGGTTCCTCTTTCAGTGACGCTTATTTTAAAGACAGCAGTCATTGAAGCAGTAATTCTTAACCTCTCGGTAGCTAAGCCTTACTGAGAAACTGGCACTGCTCTGCAGGCTGCCAGCAAAGGCTCGGTTCACCTGGGTCTTGCTCTGCCCCTGGCCTGTAACGCACTCAGCCCCTGCTCAGACACCACTGCAGGAGGAGCTGGGATCCAGCAGTACGGAGACTACAGATACTGCAGCTTGCATTGCTCAAAACCGAGACAAAGAGCGGTTTGCACACATTTTCTGCTTTCTGGAGGCAGCAGAGTGGGAATTACGACATGCTGAATTCAGTTACTTAATTATGTTGATTATCCATCAGCACTGAGTTTATCAACTCTCTAGTTATATTTTTTTACATTCTCTCCAAGTGTAAGAAAAATACGTACATAAAGGGAACTGAGAGTGTCAGCGTATGGCAAAGACTAACACATGCTTATATAATGGCACAGGGACTGGAAGTTCCCTGCTGTTCTGGAAAAATAAAACATGGTTTAGGAACATCTCCTAGAAAGGGAAAAGCCTCTCCCCTCGTTTTCCCCCACACAATCTGTTACTCGATGAGTTCACATTTCAGCAGTGTCAGAGAAGGTCTTTCTCAGCTGCTGTTCCCCAAACCCTTCTGTGTTCCACAGCTACCACGCAGAGCTCTCTGAAGATGGTAAAACCAGAGACTCTAGCACAGCCACCAAGCGCTGCCTGCTGTGCAGGACCATCCAGCCCTTCTCTCTGGAAGGGCCACCTCTTGCCTGATCAGCCAGGGACACGGGACCGACCGCATTCCCTGCTGACAGTGGTCCTGAGCTGTGCATGTTTAGTAACAACAGCTCATAGAGGGACTGCAACATCATCAGTTACAAATTCTCTTCTAGACTTTGGCAGTGGACTAAGCCAAGTTTTACATACAGCCATAAGCAATCCTTAAGGAAACCTTACCATTAGAATGTCACTATAGAGAACATATTCATGTAAAATTGGCAGCAGGTTTTCCGAGAGCCCTGCCATTCGCTTCTCCGTGGCCTTGCAACACTTGTCGATGCAGCTGGCAACACCTTTCAGGGAGTCTGCTATGTCTTCTTCCGATGCTGACCAGAGTGTGTGGATAGGGCCGTATTCCTTCATTTCATTAAAATACTCTTGACAGGAACATAAACACATGTTACTCTCTTGTTCATTAACAGATGTTTAAGTGACACTAATTGCAACTTCATATTTACTGTGAACAAAGCAGGAGACTGAGGCTAATGTTTAAATTTGCTCAAATGACCAAGATAAATAAACCGCAGTTAGTTGTTTATGAATAAACTGATCAATTAATGTATTGTAGACCTGAATTACTTCATGTTGCCTTCATACGGAGGGACATGAGCCACAGCAGCCCCAGGTAGCAGTCAGTCTGACTTGCTTCTACCGCCTCAAATTCCTCTGCTACAATAATGCTCCAAATCCTGTCTCAGTTATTAAAACTAGCAGCCTTGCTATGTCCCAAAAGTTTCAAAAGACACACTGAAGTTCACTCCAGTTCTGCAGGTGTTATCTCCTTTAGCAGCTTTTATTAATCTACATACAAGGATATCCTACAAATTATTTCTCTCAAAGGATATCTCTCAGAGATATCCAACAAATTATTTCTCTCAAATTATTATTTCTCTGTCTCTAGGCCAAAAGATAACCTGTAAGCAGAAAAAAAGACCCAGAATTCACTACGCCATTTGCTAGGGCTAAACTTGGGGAAGGCTGATATGACCTGGAAGCTCCCTGTTCACAGGAGGGTACTGTGAACACACTGTGTTTGTATTGAAAGCACAACTGAGTTTATAATGAAGAAATGCCCAAGAAAAGATGCAAGGCAGCCATGTGGCATGAAGAGTGTAATGTTTACTTTGAGAGCACAGGTAAAAAGATAGCTATACTTGCTATGTTTTCTTCTTTCTAAGTTCCTTATCAATGACATGTTAAAACTCTTCCCGTTAACAAGTTATTCAAACTAACTTGAAGTTCTGCCAAAACTTTGACTGTTATGAAAAGCACAGTGTAAATACAAATCTCCATTTTGCCCTGCTTGCTTGACACAGTATTTTGCCTGGCACAATGAAAACTAATTTACTTTTCCAATATATTAATTTCTTAAATCATTAAAACTGATACTTGTTTTCTACTTACCCCTTTCTTCCTTGTAAATTCTATGAGCTATTTTGTCTAGAACATTTATTTTCTGGCTAAATATTTCCACGTAATCGTTCATTTCTGTAAACATTTCAGGACGATTTTTAACTCCTCCTCTTACTGAGGATGCTACAGCTCTGACGGTCTGTCCCATCCTGCTCAGCAAACCGGGACCCTGCTTCTTGTGTGAGGAAAGTTCCTAAAGACAGAACAAGCCATGTTTACTTCCAAGGACTTTTAAAATTCTCTGAAAATAATGCATACTTTAAAGCTTAAAAAAACCAAACTGACAAACACCACCAAAAATCAAAACAAACTAACAACAACAAAACAAAAAACAACAAAACCCAAAAGTATACACATAAACCTCTGTGTGCCTTTTTAGTGTATAAATCTTTAAAATTCCCAGACCAGTGTCAGAACCGTACCTGTCATATGCATGTATTAGCTAAGCCTTTCTGGGCAAACCGACATGTGCCACGTGTCACACTCCCACATGAATGATTAAAGATGGCAAAGAATCTTTACCATTTCATACTTTAGGGTGAGTTCGCTAGTTTGGAATTTAGCCTTTTGAACAGGTAAGCAGGGGTAATGAGTGCAGAAATAAGTCACTGAGGAAAGCATACAATGTTTCTACTGGAAGAAGTAATAATCTATTTTTTTGTAACTCTTTTTATATATTGCTGGAATAACCTTTGCTGAAGTTCAGTGGTAAGCTTTTCTGAGTACAAAACTCCAGTTTTCAGATGGACACACCTTGCAAAACTACAACAGGAAATTCAAAGGCTTTATTTTTCTGTTATGAGACTAGTATAAATTTAAAGAAAAAGCAGATGAAAAAGACAGTGACATGCCAAAACAATAATTAATTTAAGAATACTACTTTTCATATAATCTTGGAGGCTTATGTGTATACCAAAAAGCAGAGTTAAAATATTGTGAACTTGCCACAAAAAAACATAATACAGAGAAAACCAAACCAAACCAAACCAAACCAAACCAAACCAAACTTGCCCTGGAAGGTACAGCAATATTTATGGCCACATACATGGTTACCAGAAGGACAGAGAAAAGTTTATCTTGAGAGATATTTCATAAATCCCCTGCCGCCTTCTGCCGCTCCCATAACAAGCTGTGGGAGGACACTATTGAATACCGAGCTAGGGCAACTCCTGATATACGCTATGAACACAAGATGTGGTTTCACATAACGGTGAATAAAAATAAAGTCATTTTACCCAGGCCTGTGCAGTAAGAAAAATTTTGAAGTCTTCATTAAAAGTTAAAGTTGGATGATCAGCAATACGGTTCAAAAATTTATGTAAAGCTTTTCTTCGAGTCTCAATGAATTCATCACTAAATCGTTCCACCATTCCTTTCATTATGAATTTTTCAGGCAATGGCTAAGGAAAAAAGAAGAGATATATTGTATAATTTTCATAATGTTAGGGGTATTATAATAGTTCTTCTACTTAACAAAAATCATAGGTATACCTTGTAACACCCACCATGTAAAAGCCTAACTGTTATAAAGTTATCTCATTCAGCAGCGCTATAACATGGTTCTTGTAGCACACAGTGCTGAAGAATACACGTACAACTAAGAAGGAAGGACATACTTTACTGCAAATGGCACAATTACAAACAAGAAATATCTTTACGGGATTTTTAATTATCACATAAAGCTAATGAAAATAGGCTGGTTCAAAGTTTGTGAGACTTCAGAAACTGAAGAAAGACCTCAAACATCTCTGTATAAAACTGAAGCCAAACAAATAAAGATAACTTAAGTTTTAGCAAACGAACAGGAATAATCAGTGTCGGATGTGCTTCTTCAAGTTTGCTCTTCAACCAAAGGAAATCCTGATATCGTCTTCGAACTTCATATTCACTAGAGTCAAATTCACCACGAGAAGTCTGAAAACCAGAGGGAAAAAAACAGGCCCAGGTTAGAATACCAGAAAAAAAAAAAGAGCAAAATAGTTTTAGATTTTGGAGAAAACTGAGTGCTTGAAAGCAATGCATACATGATGCTATTTTGCCCATTTTATTCGCTTGCTGTTTTACAAAGTGCAATGATAAAGTACTTGAAGTGACAAAACACGTCCCATTTTAGCAAGAAATCAAAGTTCTACTGTAAAAAAAAAAAGGCAAGCACTAAACTGCACACTAGAGTGGCTTAGAATAATTAGCCTACCACAGTGTTTCCAAAAGATTTCAATCATTTTTTAGCGTGGCATTTTCCTTCTAGCAATCACAGTTATGTTCGTTACTTCTAGGGCACTTCTTGTAAAGTGATTAGTAAACTATGAGTAAGGAAAGTGCATTTTTTAGCATTCTGAAAAAAAACTCCAAATAGCTGACACATGTCCTTGGGACCTGCTGACACTGGTCAACTATTCCGACATTCAAAACATGAAAACTTCAGCATATCACAGCAATAACACTTCCTGTACTGCTTAATGGCTTCTGCGTTCCCTCATCAATTCCAGTTTCATAGCCCTTCGTTAGAACTTGCCAACAAACCTTTAATGAAAACATGGACTCTTTGTGGCTTGATTCTAGAAGACAGAGCAGTGATAAAATAAATCTCATGGTCTGACAATTTTGCAACACTGTAATAAGCATTTTTTGTATTAGGCATTAAAGTGATGAGTGCTGCTTACCATTCATTGCTGCACAGAGATTTATAATGCAATGCAAGTAAATTCTAAAAACCTCAAAACATGCTCTTGTAATCTACACATTTTTGAGGGTTGATTAAAAATTTTTCAAGGTATGTGGGAGGAATACTATTACTTTATCATCACCAACCAGCACTTCAAATTAAATACGATAAGAAAGGATAGAATAGATAAAAAAGCAAAAGCAATCCACCTTAAAGCCCTTCCACACTTGCCTGAAGAAAAAAATGTTCTCTCGTCTACAAAAACATGCATAAAGTGAAAATTATTGCTAGAAAGCTAATGAAGATAGCTCTCCTCCTACTCTTTAAATATTTTATGGTGAATTGATATCTCCTCTTATTTAAGGATGAATAATTCCCATTTGAAAATATGGTTTTAAATGAATCTTTTAAAAGGACTTGAAGTAAAATAAATTAACAGAGCAATTCTCAAAATGCAGCCTGCAGAATATTTGCTGGTGATCCCAGAAGAGCTGGCTGGTCTCATGAGGCTGACTTTCTTCCTTATTTCCAGTAAATAATTTGCATTCAGGACAGCTAAAAATACACTTAGCTGTTTCCTAGTATCGCTTTTTCATTGGAGGACTGTGGCAGTTTCCCCAGAAATCATATGCAACTGTAAATGGGAAACAAATGTCCATGTGATCATGGAAGTTGCAATTAGAAAACAGTGGAATTCAAAGACTTTGTAGCAGGTAACACTTATGTGAGACAGAAGACTGGTAGCCTGCAAGTGATCCAAAAGTCATAAATACTTGGGCTAATATAGTGTCTTCAAACAGAATCAGTCCTTCCACTTTTTCATATTCCAGCTGAAGATCACCACAGAAAATGTTATTGTCACATAGAACTGATTTTACTGTTGAAGAATAATTAGCTATTTTCTCAGCATAAGGAACATAAGTACCTACATATGTAGACTTACTGTTCTTTTTTTTTTCCAGAATCTACCATGGAGTTTCATACAGTTTTAGTGGTCTATAACGCATGGCAAAATCAGTGTAATTTAAAGGTAGCAATATCCCAGAGAATGGCATGCAAGAAGAGTGAAAATGCTACTGCTGTTATCAATGTAAGCTATTATAGCCATGACTAGCTGCTTACCTTTGTGACTACTCTGTAGGTAATAAATGTTTCAATGGCTGTAATGTGGCTTTCGGGATCATCGACTGTAATGAAGAGATCTCTTAATTCTGGTTCATCCTCAAATTTATACTGGTTTATCATTGATGAGGGGGATATTGGCACTGAAGGACTGAATGAGTTTACCTCAGTCAGTGATGTATCCTACAGATAAGACATGAGAACATCTATATCAAAACATCTTTGTATACAAACACACATCCAAACACATATGTCCCAGATGCTAAAATAGCAAACTTTTAAGTAATCTGATAAAACAGATAAAACATAGAGCAGATGAAAGAATTGTATAGTACATAGCAAATCTATTATCCTTTTCAGTGTTTCCTTCATTGAGGATGTAAGAAATAAGATTTGTTTTAAAACTGATGAAAGAGCAAAATGCCGCCGTTTGGGAAGAATGTTCTGCACAGTTAGAAAGAGAACTTGCCTATAAATGGTAAAATTAGATATGAATCCTGACACCCAGTAAATGTGTTGGATACTTATCAGCTTTACTAATATTGTCAGAAGCCAGTTACTCAGGACTTGTGAAGTTTGAGTTATCTGAAATAACCTGAACAAAGTGGATTTTAAGAAAATATTATTTAAAAAGAAAACAAGACAAAATCAGAACCAAAATTTTTATTGGAATTGGATATTTCAGTTTGCATATATTTTAAAGTAAAATTTGAAATTTAAAACATTTACAGAGACAAAAAATAAATATTTTTTAAAAGAAAAACAGTAATTAAGGATGCAGTATGAATTTGCTGCTTAGTTTCTAAAAAAAAAGTCAAACCACTCTTTTGCTGAAGTGGAAAACCACTATTTGATAGCATCAACCACTTCCACCACAGCTCTCTAAGAATGTGTCCCCGTAGCAGCTGCCTCTGCTCAGTGTGTTCAATGGTGATCACTCAAATGCTGAGAAATGGAGTGTAAATTGGAAAGAGGCAAGAAATCTCATTTTCTTTCTTAGATGCAAGGCTGGATGAGAACTACTAATCTAAAATCTTGAAGGGTACAGTGACTGGGAAAATAATTTCACTAACACCATAAAAGAACATACGGGGTTTGTGTGGCCAGGTTTTGTTAGTGGGGAGGCTATGGGGTGGCTTCTAAGGGAGTCTGATAGAATCTTCCCCCATGTCTGACAGAGCCAATGCCAGGTGGCTCTAAGATGTACCTGCTGATGGCCAAGGCCAAGACCATGCCCATCGCCAAGGCCAAGACCATGCCCATCAGTGACAGTGGTAGCACCTCTGGGATAACATTTAAGAAGGTTTAAAAAGAGACAGGCAACACCAGCAACTGCAGCTGGAGAGAGGTGAGACTGTGTGGAGCAGCTCTGCAAACACCCAGGTCAGTGAAGGAAGAGGGCAGTAGGTGCTCCAGGCACCGGAGCAGAGATTCTCCTGCAGCGCACGATGAGGCCAGCTGTCCCCCTGCAGCCCATGGAGGTCCATGGTGAAGCAGAGATCCACCTGCAGACTGTAGAGGTTAATGGCAGAGCAGATCTCCACCTGAAGCTCATGAAGGTTAATGGTGGAGCAGATATCCATCCACCTGCAGCCTATAAAGGACCCCATGTCAGCACAAGCAGATTCCCAAAGGAAGCTGTGGCTCTGTTGGAAGCTCACATTGGAGCAGGCTCCCGGCAGGACCTGTGGAGAGAGGAGCCCACACTGGAGCAGGTTTTTCTGGTAGGACTTGTGACCCTGTAGGGGACCCATGCTGGAGCAGTCTGTTCCTGAAGGGCTGCACTGTCCTGAGAGGTGGAGGACAAATAGAGATGCTGTTTCATGCCTGCTAGCACTAGCTGGCCATGCTCTACATATGAAGGAGGTCTGATAGTTCAGAGTGGCCCATGTGGTTCAAAGTGCTGAAGCAACAGTAAACTTCTAGATGGAAAAAAATAAAAGCATGTGAGCATGTAAGGGACTTGAATGGCTATATAACTTGAGGAATAATGACTCTGCAAGGCCTAAATTGGATGAAGGCAAATGTGTTTCATATTTCTAATTTTCTATGGGTCATTAATATCATAATGTTTTATTCCTTCTTCTAGGTTGCTACTAAAATTTGTTCTGTACAGGCAGGTTTCACAAAGTATATTTTTATATGGAAAGGCTTATGAATATGTAGTTTGTGAAGCAAAACACAGGCAATAAAAAAAGCATAGGATAAGCAGGTCTTCAGTTTTGTTGTAATACAGCTCTAGTGTTCATCTGCATGTAAATGAATGCACCTGAGTTTTAAACAAACATCTGTTTCTCTTTCTTTATCCTCATGATACTTCAGGTTTACTTCCAGCAGTTCTTGAGGTTCATGTGATATAAGTCCATCATCACAGAAACAAGGTTAAAAAAAAAAAAAGGATAACTTTCTATTTTCTCTACAGCTGTAATTTTGTGATTGGAACTATGTTTTGTGTGAATACAGATGAGGGCGGAGGTTTTTGTGGCACAGGAAAAACAGACAATTCTAGTTCTTGGATTGTGTAACTTGCAAAGAGCATCAGGGCCTTGTCCCAAATCATGATGTCCTTTCCCACAGCTCCCCCAGCCCCAGCTACCTGCGGCAGCCCTTCTCCCTTCCAAGCCCCTTCACTCCTGACAGAGCAATTGGCAGAGACGTGTGTGCTGTGCTTTACTGGCCAGGAGACCAAAGAGAAAAATCAATGAGCTCCTGGCTATAATATGGCCTTGCTCTGCGTCTCTTTCCTCTAACACTTGCAATTACCCTGTCTCACTCGAACATTTGGCTGCAACTGGTCAGTAAGACTCCAAAATAAATAAGGGAAGGAAAAGACTCACACAGCAGGAGCAGCCTCAAAGCAGGCTGAGCACACAGCTGAGCCTGCAGCTCTTGGTAGAAGACATTAAGCCCAGGGGTTTGCCTAAACACCACTACTCCCCAGAGCAGATCATCGACTCAGGGTTGCCTCCATGCCTCATCCATCCCACCCTGCCAGTGGGGATCCAGAGCTTGCAGTCATCTGAGGCCAGGGATACAAAGCAGGTCTGCAGATAGACTATGTGGTGGCAGAGTTTGTCTTAGAATAGCTTAGTTGGAGCGTTCTTCAGAGAAGCAAAGAGATTTAGGAAGACAGAATAGTTCCTTGGTCAAAAAAATCACTTATAAATTAGTCTCAAATCCTTGACCAACTCACTTTGGAAGAGAAATTAGCCTCTGTGCAATTCTGAAGTGGCATATACATCTTTTCCAGAAATACCATTAAG
This sequence comes from Nesoenas mayeri, assembly GCF_963082525.1. NCBI lineage: Eukaryota > Metazoa > Chordata > Aves > Columbiformes > Columbidae > Nesoenas > Nesoenas mayeri. The sequence continues at coordinate 13,507,756 of NC_137554.1, read as the reverse complement.
TTTTCTGTAATTAGTAAATGGAGACAAATCCTGTAAAACAGAGTTTGAAAGACCTGCTAAAGATTAAGTGTTAACCAAAGTGCTGACAGCTTTGTCAATGTTAGGTCAAGGTATCAGTTAACAAGAAAGGGAAAAATTAACCAAATGGGTATTGCGATATGTGTGGTACTCTATACTTTGAAACTAATGGAAGAAAGCAGGTTGAAAACATTGCATTTGTGTGACTCATAACTCAACCAGCAGAAGTTGTCTCTGCTAAAAAGACCTCAGACCTTTTTCCATGGTAACGGAAACTAGGATAAAGTGAAATGCATGTCACATCGTGAAATGCTTTATCAGAGTTGCTGAAGAAGATCCTCGTCTGTAATGTTCAAGATGTGTCACAGGATAGTGGCTCAATGGTTTATGACACTATCACGTTAAATGTCTATGAATTTTCATAGAATAAACGCCCTGTGTTTACATCTTGAGTAATAACTTAGGGTATTGAGGCTGACAATTTTTAAGAATCTCATTTTTCACCATTTTGGTAGCTGGTACATTTCATTGACTAAACTGAGAGAGATGAAGTCAATGTCAGGCGCTGAGTCTTGCGCTGCTGCTGTCCTGCTTGGCCTGGAAATGCTATACCACCACCTTAAAGACTGTGGTGTGAGAAACCTCATTAAGGTACAATTTAAAACAAGGTGGTCCTAGAACAGTACATTATGTAAAAATTGGTTTTAAAAAACTTAGTCTGAAGCTACATTTAGCCTGTGAGTTTCCCTGCAATGTATGGTGCATGAACAAAGTGGGTGTAATCCCAAATCAACCTCAGAGATTTTGATCAGATCAAAAGATCAGCCCTCAAATTGCATCTGAAAGCAGACAGTGAGTTTCTGGTCTATATGTAGCCACTAAATGCAGGTGTCCAAGCTGTGGAAGGAATGCTGTATTTTCAGATAATGACAAATTTTCTTGTTTGCAGGAATAAGTTATGTGGCATGCATCAATAGTAGTTGATTTAATATAAGTAAGAAATATTTGGCATGAATGCAGGTAGCAGAAATTTAAGGATAAGTAGTTGCCATATAGCAGCAGTAACTTGTATCAACTACACTTTTTTTTTTTAATTCCCAAGGAGCATCGCTCTCGTCAAGCAAGCAGCGTAACTGTTGATACGCTGTATTGATAGGCAGATGCCTGCATGCAGACCTGCCTGAGCTTACCTAGTAAAAACAAAAGGATTCAAAGTAAGAAACAAACAACTAAAATTGTATTTCAACATTGCTTTTGCATGCGAGTTCAGGGAATCATTCATCTCTTTATGCCAAGTCAAGACTGGTGTTTTCCTAAAAAGTGATTTAGCTAGACCCCAGTTATGCTTCAGAAAAACACAGATAACTTGGTGAAATTTAGCCTGATCTCTTGTGTGTTACAGACCATTGAATCATGTAAATAGTCCCTTCTGGCCTTAAAATCCATGAATTTTGAGCATTTTACTACAGTCAAAAGTTTAAATGTGTAGTTCCTAAGAAGGAAGCTCTTATTCTAGTGTTTTTATTCATGTATACCAAAAATGTCTTGTTTCCAGAAATATAAAGAAAAACCACATTTAATTCACGTGACAACCAGTCCTACTGAAAATACATTTGGTGTCACATTTTCAGACAGGAAACATCTCTGTTTCTCTGTAGTGTCACACATCCTGTCACACAGCAATTCAGAAGCTGCAGAAGGTGAATGGGGCCTTAGCCCCCATATATGTTTTTTCTTTTTTCCACCTTAGCTCTCTATGTCCTTATGTTATATTTTAGATGCTGCCTCGATAAGGCATATAGATCCAGACATGTTCTCTTCTTTAATAACTGAGAAGGCATAAGTTAAGTCTCACCTTGAACAAATCAGTGCAAACTGAGAAACAATATATGTGGTAGCCATGCCATGCTTCATTGGTTTCATTAAACTTAGCAGTATTGGCAAGACTGGTGTCCCTGTACCTGGCTGTGTGCTTTTGGAATGTGGACCTTGTCAGTTACACTCGTTGTATTCCCTTCATCAAAATACAGATGTTACCTTCTCAAAGCTCCTATGTGAAAGTGCTAGACTTCCCTTCATCTTTTAAAAGAAAACTCAAACTGAAACATGGAAATATTTATATTTAAATACAACTGCAATTACTAAACATGACTGTTTATTTACAGATACATGCACAGTACATGACAAATGTAAGTGATGAGGTTACAGTGAGTCCGGATTACTTGGCAAATTTAAGGTAAGCGCAGTTCTGACTTGCACAACTCCTCTGAAGTAACAAAACCCGCTTTTCATGCCCAAGGAGAAGCCGCCCGGGGCTCCGCTGGGCGGGCCGGGGGGCGCGGGGCTGCCTGGCGCAGCGCTCGGGGGACCCCGGAGCCCCGGGCGGCTTCTGCTCGGGCAGCGGCCGACAGCCGCACCGGCGCGGCAGCGTGCGGGCGCGGGGAGCGCGGCTGCCCGGGCAGGGGCCGGCCAGAGGCTGCGATCGCTGCCACCGCCCGGGGCGGGGCCGTCCCGTCCTCCCGCGCCGCCCCGGCTCCCCCGGCGGGCCAAAGTGCCGGCGAGCGGGGCAGCGGCCCGACCCGCGGAGGGCGCTGCCGTACCTTGCTGAACACCTCCAGGTCGTCCTCCTCGTCGTCCAACGCCAGCACGTCGGCGGCGGCGAGTAGCGGCCCCCGTGCCGCGCCGGGGGCACCCGCGGGGGGCTCGGCCCCGGCCCCTCCCCTGCCGCCGGGGGAGGGCGGGGGGAGCGGCGGCCCCGGTACCCGGCCCTCTGCCTCCATCCTCCTCTGCGAGCGCGGGCGGCGCCGCCGGAGCCGCTCCCCGGGGCACCGCAATTGGCCGCCCGCCGCTCCCCCGCCCACGGCCTCGGCCCGCCCCGGGGGGCGCGCCCAGTGCGCAGGAGTGGAAGCGGCGGCGGCGGGAGGGACGCGCTGCGGGGCCGGGAGGAAGCGGCGCCGGGCCGGGACGTGGCTGCGGGCAGGCGTTGGCTGCCGGCCGGCCCCGCGGCGGCGGCGGCGGGACGGTGGCTGAGGCCGCTGGCGGGGAGGAGGTGGCGGCTGCTCACAACGGCCACAGCCGTTTTCGTGGGGGCGTCGGGCTTGTTCACGTGTCGGCACCTCCCCGCTTTGGTTGTTTCCAGGGTTGCTGGGGGACTGGGCGGGCCGGCCGGGGCCAGCCGGGCTGGGTTAACCGCCCAGTGCGGGCTCGGGAGCGCTGCTGCTGGCCCGGGTCACTGGGAAGAGCGTGTGCCGAGCCTGGGGAGCCACGCAGCCGCCAGCTGTGGCCTCGGCAGCCCCGAGAGTGCCCGCACGGACGGGTGTGCCCAGGCTTCCTCCTCTCTCCGGGTCGGTCTTTTCCTTCCTGGTGGGTGTCCAGACTGGACACCCTGTGCTCCCACCACTGGGGCAGCAGCCAGGAAAGACCTTGCATCTGGCCTCGCTTATACCTCGGCCAGCCCTTCTGTTACGTTGTTTGCAGCTGGAGGCTTCCTTATGTCAACCTGGTGGAGTCTGGTGTGCTTTCTGATACCGAAGCCAGAGGTTACTTTGGGGTCAGAGATTTACTTGTGAGAACAAGATTGGCACCGCATCTTCTCTGAAGAGGAACAGAGAGAGGGACACCAGATGTTTTAAAATAGTAAAACTGCAGAAAGTGAAAACATCAGAATTGCGGGATTTTGAAGTTGCCTATGTCGAATAGGATGCAATGAGCAGTGCTAGTAGTTGCAGGAGCCAGGGACATGTAGTAAGCGAGTAGGCAGGTGAAGGGAGGGGAAGACTGTAGCCTCCAGTGGGTGCCACCTTGGGCAACCAGCATCTGTGCTGAACACAGGAGCTCCTCTGCAGCACGAGGCAGGTTACCGAGGCCAGCGTTTGTGTGGTGAAGTGCAAGGCATGTCTCTACAGCTCCATCTGAAATGTCTCACTTCAACAGGAGCTTGTTATTGTAGGCTTCGGGAGTTCTGGGTGGGTACAGGCAGGTACAACATAATCTTTGTGTACCTTCATTCCCTCGCTGTCAAACTGGAAAAGGCAAACCCCATAATCAAGTGAAAGTATTTTGAAAAGTGTTCATTTGTTAAATACTCCTGGCAGTTGATGAGGAAATTTGTTTGGTATTTCATGCTTTTCGTTGAAGTCTTGAGCCACAACTTGAAAGAGACGATAAACAATAAACAATAAATATTCATTGAACTGTGCAAAGAGGAAAAGAGTATGTCTGCGTAATTAGCAAATGTACACTAAGATACTTTTAATGTTTGTTTAAAGGAAAAAACCTAAAATTCAGAGGGAATGGTGGGTTGGGGGCGGTGGACCTTTACACAGCAGTGGCCTCACACGTTTTGGGTGACAGACAAGCACTTGCTGGGGAGGTTTGTTCTCTGCGCTGGGCCAGCCACCAGAGCGAGATGGGACACCCCTTTCCTGGGTACTCGCCGATGGCTCAGTGTGCTCCAGTGGGTTAAAACCTGTTTTCTGAATAAAGTACATACAGCACACCTAAGGCCTGAGTTTTTAATATGTCTGTATTTAAATTAAGAAGTTATACTTGTGAGGCAATAACAAAATAAAAGAATTCTGATAGAGGATCAGAATTCCAGACAGCACACATCAGAGATAAGTAAAGAACAGCCAGTCAAAGAAAGTATAAATCTGATGTACTGTAGGCTTCAATACTAAGGCTGTCATCTGGTTCATACTAATTTTTCAAAGTTTTACCATTCTCTTGGGTTCTTTATTTCTGTTTGAGAGAAATCTCACAAGATGCTTTAATTGGATTTTTTCTTATTATAGCTTTTTATTAGCTCATTAATCAAGCTTAACAAGACATATTTTTAGATTCCTTGCTGGCGGTGCTTATCTTTCTGTGCTTTATATGTGAAGTGCAAATCTGTGATGAAAAGGTATTCATTGTCCTTCGCTCTAGGAAAATATGCATTACATTTAACCATAATTTGGAGTTTTAATCCTCATAAGGGCCCATGCTGAAACAAAACAGGAGACAGTTCTGCCATCACTTTCACCTGCACTCTCCACCCTCCACTCTAGTTGTCCCTAATCTCTAGTGAAAGGGCCCAGGGAGTAAAAGTAACATCAGTGCACCTTCCCTCCCAAGCCGAGTGGTATTGCCAGCCCCTCTTCCCTGCAGTATTTAGCAAAAAAGAGCTTTTTACAGACTCAAGAACTTGTTGCTGAGTTTCAGCTGTAGAACCAGTGATGACTTGAGGCAGTTGAATAACTGTGCAATTCAGAGGTACTGCAGGTCGCATAAACATGGAGCTATGGTTACCAGAGAGGATTTACAGGTTTCTCTTGTACTGGTATTTCAAAAGTGCATTGCCATGGATCTTGGTTATTCTTTGTTTCAATGTGTGTGTGTGCGTGTATGTATGCTGGCAGGCTCTGTGTTTCCTGGGCACCTGGGATTTACACATTTAACCATAGATATCCTTCCCTGAGCCTGTGGAACTAGATTTTAGCAGTAGTCAGGGGTCAATATTTCAGATGTTGTTATGCCATGAATATTATTGCCCCACTTATTTAAATAAATAGTTATTGCACAGAGACAATACTCAACACTATTTTGCTAACTAAATGTTAACATTTTGTAAAATATGGTGTTTTCTAAATACTTATACAATCTTCCTGAAATGCTCAGCCTTTCCAGGCCCTCATACTCAGGAACACCGAGTGGAGTATTCACATATGCCAGGGCTGAGCTGCAATCGCCTCCAACTTTTATTTGTTCACTTAAGCCCAAAAAGCTATTTTGTATTACAAAAATGTCAGCATTATTCCTACTTGCATTTTCCCTTTTTCTTTGGTAAGAGTGTTGATCCTAGCTAGTAATCCCTTCCAGAGCTGCTTTTTCTTGAACAAATTAAATTTACAAACACCGAAGCAGAACCAAGCTATTCCTTCGCTCTCATGTGCAGGCTGCATGTGATCCCTTTGGGCCACAATACCGCTTTGAATACTTAATGTTGCCTTGTCGAGTTTCACCGACTGCACAGTGATATGGACAGGATTAAATCTTGTTTTATTGCATTGGCTCCCTGGCCAGGCGGTAGCGAGGCATGGAGGGCTCGTGATGTTTTACTCTGGTTCCACCACTGCAGTGCAAAATAATAAGCGTATTAGTGAATCTGCTGACACTGGGCACCTTGACGCAAATGAGAACGTTTTTCTAGGCCTGCAATGCATTGTCAAGTAACATTCTTGTCAGGGTTGTGTAGTATATAAGCAGAAGTCATTATGTTTACACCCAGAAGATATTTTGATGGTGAATTAAGGGCTGACCTTCATATCGTACCATTTATTAGAACAAGCGTTATAGCAAGCTCCATATAATGGCTCAAAATAAGGTTAACTATTTTTGTTCCATGCCTGAACTGGCAAAGGAGTCGGAGCATTAAAGCTCTCGGGTAAGTTGTGAGCTGCTTAGCTTTTCAGCTGCCCCTTGTGCTCTGGTTGAAAGGTAACTGTTGAGCTCTTCTGTCATTTTTGTTGTTATTACTCTCAGTTTGGAAGGTGCTTTAATTGGAATACTGTAAAATAATTTATCTATCAGACAGTGGATATTTTCTAAGCTTATTTTTTTCAGAGACTATCAGACTGTCTTTGCTTTCTGACTGCCCAAAGGAAATTACAAGGTAGTGTACTCATAATCATGTTATCTCTTTTATAGCTGCAGATCATTTTTATGACATTGGAGCTGTACAAAGCCCTGATCGATATCTAGAGACTTGCTATCCTTTTAAGTTATGTGAGACTGCCAAATTTTAGACATGAAAATATTCCAGGTGAAGTGTTACTGGGTTTCATAATTTTTATAATATCTCAGAACAGTTGCCAAGCTTCATTGGATGTGAAAGCATTGATTTTTTTTTTTTTTTTAATACTTCGCACTATTGTCAGATAGAGTCCATCTGTTCTAATCTAACATTGTCTCTTCTGCTGAAGGAATGGTTTCATGTTTCCAGATAATTGCTGCTGCTGTTCTTGGTTTTTGATCCACAGTATATTTAGCAATCTGTACTTCATGGCATGAAATGTTAGAGTCTCCTAGTCCAAAAGTATGCAATGAATATATTAATATTTAACGTGCCTTTAAAGGTTTATTGCATTACTTTGATATACAAGTCTGAGTTCTTTCTATTTTTAATTATCCTTATGCCTAGTTTGGGAACTCTGAACTTCAGGTAAAAGGAAACAGATTAACAGTGGACCTCAGTTAACCTGTTTATTAATGACCAGGTGTGGCCCTGTTTGTTAAATAACTGGAAAGAAATGACAGTGGCTGATATGAAAGTTACTCATTTACAGATATCTGTTTATGACCCATTTAAACTGAAGAATTCTGTATTTCAGTTGTTGCAGTGTAATGAACAGGATCTGAAAATACTGTGCAAATCTGTGATCATTGTTCGACCTCTTAGGCACAGAGCTTGCCCTTATTTCAAGGTTTATTGGCCTTTATAGAATTGCTTTATATGGATTTAGCAATCTTTTATTATTCACACATGCTTTCAGTGACCCTAAAAAAACTTTACCAAAGGGAGGTAGCAGGTAGGTTTCCTTTTTTTTTTTTAGGCAGAAACTTCATATGCCTAATTTCTTAGTTTATGACTACCAGGATGACTAGTAAGTTTTTACATGAAATGTTTTTCATCCTCAAATTCATGCCTGAACTATTGATGTGACATTGGGATCTGCACAGGACTTCAGTAACACTATAATACTTATTGATAGAAAATGATATGTATGTAGCCATTCTACAGCTACACCGTCACACAATCTGTCATTCTTATCTTGCATCATTGAGCTGTTTTCTTCCATAAAACTCTGTACGATACTAATTGTAAAGGACAGCAGTTCAAGGTCACTCTTACTAGGCGCTGCCCATTTTTGTTCCATAGAGATCAGAAAATATTAAAAAAAAATCATCATAATGCAGAAATAAAAGTGTGGTCATAGACAGTGGATTATGATCTGGAGGAAAGAATGTGAACAACGTGGCTGCAGAGAGGAATTTTTAAGTGATGTATGTGAAACTGCCAAAATGAGGATTGCAGCCAAAGGAAGCGAGCCAGCAGTGTAAGTACAATCAATACCCAGGTTAAGTAAACATTTACAGTCTGCTGGAGTTGGAAGGAGGTCCACTCAGCCTGACAGGCCAACTGCAGCGTCTCCAGGTGTACATTCTGAATTTATTTCCTGAATAGCTTTTCTTGAGGGTTACACAAAGTGTAACTGGGTTTTTTTGCAACCTATCAGGCAAAGGCTGCTATTGGTTTATGAGGAGCTGTTATTAAGTCCTTGCAAATAAATGATGCATGTCAATTAATAGTTGAGATAGTTTTAAAAATCTGGAAACTGGTGAGGTTCAGAAGTGACCATAAGAGCAAGGTATATTATCAGACAATATGATTAGACAGGGGAGCAGGCTTATGAATAAGTAAAAAATACAAAGGAGTAATATTAGGGTACCTTGTGAACACTGAGCTTGTCCAAAATAGAAGAGATAATCCTAGAATGGAAACAACTATGTTTACAATATTTTAGGATAGTTTCCCTATCAAATATTAATATGTGAAAAAGACCTTGCATGAAAACTTTGCAGTTTGTCCAAGAGAAGACACTACTTCTCCTTGCAATATTTGCTATAAAGTTGCTAAGTAGCTCAAAATAGTTTCAACACTGTTAAAAGAGATGGCTAACCCCCAAAAAGAGCAGAGAGAGATTTATAAATGAAAGAATATTTTTTACATTTTGGCTTGGTCTCTTACTCCTTACTTAGGCAAAACATGGGGAAACTGAAAATTTTCCTGAGAGCCTACATACGTATGGAACAGATAGTGTGCTAGGTCTACTAGATCTACTATTATTCCGTTACTTTATATTTAACCCCCCAAAATAGCTTTGTGCTTAAAAATCTCAGCTGCTCCTAGCTAACAGCAAAGTGCCAGAGGGTATTTGTTTCCCTGTGCTCAGAACAGATGAAATACAAGGAACCAGCTCCTGCCTGTTCTGTCACAGCTGCGTGTCTTGCTTAGGATCAGCTAAGGCATGTCATGTATCTGGTGGGAAAGCAATATAATGAACATGTGAGTGAGATGTGGCACAAGTGCATGGGAGAGTAGACTTCATTAATTTTGTAGCCCCAGGAAGAATTTTATTTTTTTTAAAATTTTATTCTTTCTTAGCATGTACTGTCTATAACTTTGGAGACTTTGTCTCCAAAATCGAGAAGTATTTGTCTCCAAATACTGAGAACTGTTGCTAAATTCTAGAAAACCATAGCTGAGGAAACTATTTAAATTTCAATACTTTATGCAAAGATACAGAGTAACTTTGGACAATAAGGTCAGACTGCAGCTGCAGGAGCTCTGGATCAGATGGGGAAGGAAGTATTCCAAGAGATGAAATTTACAGTAGCAGCAAAAGCAGTCATATGCTTCCTGCAGTTTTGTCTTATTTAATAACTATTAGCAGTTTTGTTTTGGGTTGTGAGAAAATGAGAAAGACCAGATTTGCCTGTATTTTAGAGGGAAAACAATTGGATTAATTTGATCTCTATTTTATTCAACTGGTTTTGCACTTGGGGATGAGCCAGTGCACTGAGCAGAGCACTTGATGTTGAGCCAGTGGTTTTGCAAGAGAACTTGTGTCTAAAATAAAGTTTATGGAGGGACTGTGGCATAAAATACTGTACTCTGGTGAGTTACAGTGAACTCTGTAGTTAGATGGCAGGTGGCACTGGCACTTGTATTCCACTGAGAGAAAGAGAAAAGTTGTAGGCAAGATGAAACTGCAGGGAAGAGTAGGTGTACCTCCCCAGCTTCTAGGAATTAAATCCTGTCATGTTAGATGAAAGCTTAAATACATTAAAGTTCTCTTCTTTATTAATCTTTCTGATAAGTGATTGCTAGGAGAATGGCATATACTTAAGAATATGGAAGGAATATAGAAGAATTTGAGAGGTGTGTGATGAAATATTTACACATAACCTACTCCATACTGTGAAAAAGTTTGGAAATCAGCGAGGTCAGTTCCTTCTCCTTTAAGTGTGTAACTGTGCTTTCCTTATCTGTGAAGCGAAGCTGCATGCTATTTTTGGCTTTACAGAAATTCTGGAGCCTTAACAGAATAATATGTGTGCTTGTTTTTTGTTTGTGTTTTTTTATTGTTTTGTTTTGTTTTGTTTTTAAATGTCATCACTTAAGTAAGCAAATGACTACCTACTAGCTTGCATTTTTCAGCCTGTGGTCATGAATGCTGCAGTAGTTGATTTGATGTTCTGTAAGAATTCCTCTTTAAGTTGACTTAATTGTACACATAACCTAATTGTACACATTTCTAAATTGTATGTGAAACTAATGTAACAAACTAGAATTTTGGACTGGTAACCTTTCTTATGTGATATACACAAGTAAAACAGGCATTTATTAGACATAGAAATGAACAGAGAACAACTGATGGAAAGAGTTCATTTTCCATATAGAATGTTTCCGAGAACACCTTTGGGTTTGCTCAAGAGGAAGTCCAGTTTAGCCATTGTAGCCACTCCTAGACTGCCTCTTAGCTGGGCAAGCTCAATAGCTGAGTTCAGGGGAAAGGGCTGGTGGTAACTCACCTGGCTTTGAAGCAAGTGGGAATCACTTCAGCTCTTTAGCAGGTTGGAGCAGCTTAGGGTTGCCTTCACGTGAATTTGCATCTCTGTGTTTCAGAAGCCATTCAAACTGCCAGGAGGAATGGTATTAGATGTGAGAGACTTTGATTTTGTTCCCACTCTGCCAAAAATATATAATGTAATTCTCAATAAGCTGTGTGGTTTTTGTCTGAAGCTTTATGCTACTTGGGCAACACAAGTATCTTTGATATAATGCTGGAGCACAGGAAGGCCATTCTTGCCTTCAGCTATCCTCTCTGCTTGATAAGAGTTATTGGGTAGATTGGAGCAAATCTCCTTTGATATCTCTGTGCCTTTTTAGTGCTTTAGGAGCATGCCTCAAGAAGGTTCATGATTCCCATGCTCTAGCAGAACCAATGCAAATTACTCACAAGGCAACAAAGAAATTGGCCCAGGGTTCCCATGAAAATGTGCTGCTGGTGTATGGGTACTTGTTCTTAATTTTACATGCACACCTGAACACAAATACATGCCTGATAGGAAGCTAAAAGAAACAATAGAAGCAAACATGGTAGCCATGAATTTAGACCCAGATGAAAAAAGGTTTGTATAATCCTGTGGTTACTCAACACATATAACAGTATGATCTAGTTAATAAAACATTTTTTCTCATTATTATTTTTATAGTACGAAAAAAGCAAGTAATGTACAGATCAGTGCAGAAGCTGAAACAATGAGTCTCCAGTAAAAGTATAGCCTGAAATGCTTATATTTTTCTTAAAAAAAATTATGCCTATTTACAAATGAATTGGGCAGTTTTTAGGTAACCAAAATACAGAGTGGAATGGATACAAATAATCTCACCGTTGATCAAAAGGTAAATAGTGACATGTACTGCTGCATACTGAAGAAGCTGAAAATAAGGAAATAGCATTGATAATCTGCCTCTGGGGATTGAGATTGGTGTAACTGGTAAAATGAGTCTGAAAATAAGAAATGAGGGGTATGGCTGAGAGATTTTTGGACTGCCCAACCTATCTCCTGTAAACAGAAGAAGTGAATTCAAGTGTCTCCCAGTGATGATGGAGATAGTAGCGAGCAGAAGCACAGGAGCAAGAAGAGAAAATAATGACATGGATAAGAACAGTCAGGCGGTCCAGCTTCTGTAACATGAGGGACAGATTCCTTGTTGGGTCTTATTCTGTCAGGTGGGTAAAAACTGGTAGTCAGGAAAGAGTAATTAAAATGTTTGTAAGCAAGTATAATTGAGCTGGACCAGCAAGATGTGGGATGTTGGAAGGATTACAAGTATGTCATGGAAAAACAGGTGTGGAACAGGGTGTGGTAATAAAATAAATGTTAATATTTAATGTAATAAAAATAAATGTTAATTTACGAGATAGATTAAATAAAGAAGTAGCAATGATGTAGCTATGCTGTTTAAATGAAAAACACTTCAAAGTCAGGGAACAATAGTTAGAAACATTCTATTAATTTTTGTGAGTCTGTACCATATTGTAGGGTTGGACTTTTAAAAGCATTTTATGTTTTAGCATTTTGCCTGTGGTTAAAGCTGTAAGTACTACCAGGAGTTGTGACCATATGGGTGGGCAGCCCTACACATGAGAGTATTTAAGTCTTCAGTATATCTTGGAGAACAAATGCTAATAGTACTGGTTATTTCTGCTGGTAATAGCTGACAGTTTTTTCACTTCATCGATAAGAGGCCAACTTGAAGGTTTCATTTAAGTAATTAAGATATTCTAGATGAGCTGATTGAAGAATGATTCAGATGAAATTAAATGACAAGATTAAAACAAATAGGTCTGTAACTAAGGATTTCAAACTCGATACTCTGTGGATGTGAATGATTAAATCAATTTAGCTAAGAAGCTCAGAACTCAAATGTGGAGGAGCTCTGGAACTTTCTTACTCAAAAGTTTGAAAACTATCTGGAATTAATATCTAAAACAAAGAAGGAAACCTTGTAGAAAGAGTCTAACTGGATGAATATCCACATAATTAAAAATAAATTAACAGAATTTTTAAAAATTGCAGAAAGGACTAACAGGCAAAGAAATCTGTTTGAAAGAGGTAAAGAAGCACAGGACAGGAATAAGGTGAATTGAATGAAAGTCAAGTGGAGCTAGACCTTGCACTGTTTATTAAACATGATGAAATTACCCAGCCTTACGCAAGGAGTTTCAGAAACAAACTGCTAAGAACAACACTGTTCAGAGATTAAAGGTATGACCCTAAAAATAAGAAAATGTGTTGTTCTGTCTTCATTAGAAATGATGATGCTGACTGTGGTGGAAGACGGAGGTCGCCTAGCAAGAATGAGTCTAGAGACTTTGAAATAAAAATCAATGCAACTGAGATGCAAGCAGAACACAACCAGCCTGATGCAGGGAAGGGCAGAGATCAACAGTTTCCCGACCAGAGAGAGGGAGGGATTGGCTCATGGACTCTCATATCTGATTCCATATGACACCAAATACCCAGTGAACAGAGAGAAGGAAAAAATATCCAGGTGGTTATAGGTGCATTATTCCAACCTTGAAGCTTTAATATAACTTTTTAAGGGAATCCTTTCTGTACTTGCAATGCTTGGCTGATCCAAGCTTTGGTTATAAGCGTGAGACCATCATGGAGCTGCTGTTGTCAGGAGCACGCACCCACCCTCATCAGGGACCAGGCATCCTTAGGGACATTGCTCCCTAGTTTACACCACATGCAGGCTAAAACACTTCTGAATATGTTGTAGCTTTAGGTCATATTGGACATCTTTTTTTCAAGTGTCTGAGCATGGGTCAGTCTAGCATTTCTCCTTAATTCCATGCATATAACTTAATTTTGATACATACTAGGCAGACCAAGATTTGCACAAACTGGGATTTAAGTTGTAGGCTGCAACTTTCTCATACAAAGTACCAGAACTGAATGTAGGTGCAGAACAGGTTGTGGAGTTTCTGTGAGACTCTCCTCCAACTGAGTTATGAATGCAGCTAACTCTGTGAAATTATCTTAACTCTCTTCTTGAGGATCAGAGAGACTGTAAAGAGCGCACTCGAGTCTACAAAGATTTTCCCATAAGAATAAAGTCCACTAGATAAATGTCAAGTTTTGTCCGGGAAGGTATGTGCTTTAGACCTCTTACTAGCACTAAGCCTAATTTAAGTAGTAAATTGCAAACTCTTTAGAAAAAATAAACTTATTTCTAAATTCTTTTTAAGTAATGATGTTGTGAATGAGCTGAAAAACCATAACAGATCTTTCCCAATATGTTCCCTAATAAAATAATTTCCTTCTTGATCACCAGAACCAAGAGCCTGGCAAAAAGCATCCTAAATACCCATTCTCTGTACTACATCTACAGGGGCTGCAAGAAAAATAGGTTTAAGCCAAATATCAGAGAGCAAGTCACAATCTGCAACCTCTGCTCTTCCCCACCCCTTGGGAATGTCTGCTGGGCTGAGGCTTAAGCAGTTCTTCCCAGAAATGAGATGAGGAGGTGGTGGGCAGTTTTACAACACAGGTCATTTTAGTATTAAAATTAGTGCTTAGAGTGCTAATGCTGTTAAAAATAGTGCTGGAAGAGGACTGTGTGATGAATAATAAGTTTAGGCAATGCTAATGAATTAAAAATAAAGCATGGATTTAAAAGTTGCTCAGAGGAACTTGTTTAATCTTTAAGTTTTCCCCAAATTAACTATCCAATTTATTGGTAATGTTTGGCATCTTTTGTAGGAATGTAGTTCAGATATGCTCATCAAAAGAGCTCATATCATTAGAGGGGTGATTGTGTCATCTCCAGTAGAATTATTCCACACCATTGGTATTTCTTGGCAGACTGATGTGTTTTCACTCGACATTGCTGTAACCCCTGGGAGAGAAAGTGAGTCCTACCTTTCTGTAAATAATTCATTAGTGAGCCATCACACTGAAGTATTCCAAAGAAGTGTTCCCTCCTTGTGAGGGAGGAGGGGAGGGATACCAAACCTTTTATTTAAAAAGCAAAACCAAAACTTCCTTTTGTTAATGCTACCCTGTAGTCTTACCACTTCCTAAGCATTCTTCCATAGCAAGCTTCTCTCCCAGCAAAGATCTAACTCTCAGCTCTGATCTTTTGGTCTGTAAATTAATCCATGTTATTTTTCCAAAGGGTTCTGGAGCAGTGGAAAGCTGCTGATTCAGTGTAGCCTTTCTGAGAGTGCTGGACTGTCTAGAACTGGACAAAGATCCAAAGAAATTAAACGTTTTCTCAGAAATCCAGTCAGGAAGCACGGCTGGCTGTTTAGTAAAATGTGCTAAAATATATTTTCTAATGGCCAGGTAGACTAAAACCTTGTTAGTGTTGAGGATGCAGTCCACACGTGAAACTCCTGGCAGAACCAGGATTCTCCAAGCCCCTCTTTCTGGGAAATGTGGTCTTTCATATTTTATCAGAGAATGAAGGGCTCAATGTTCACAGACATGCTTAAAGCAGTGGTGAAAATGTTTACACAGAGTTGGTTTGTCTTATTTTTGGAGTGTGAAAGTCTGGATTTTCCATCAGCTGGATAAACGTTGCTATTGTTAGTGACGAGTTTAAGAAGAATAAGTTGAAACATATGTCATATGGCATATTTTTCTCATTTTAGGTAAACCTTTCTCAGGTGTCCTGTTTGAAGGCTCTACCACTGACCTTTTTTTCCTAAAATTGTATCAGTAGCACTTCATTCTTTAATCTTGCACTTCTAATATGTATTTTTTTCATGTCTGCTAGAAAAGCTTGGCTATCAGTTTAAAGCATGTTCTTGATAACAGGCAGGCAAGGGCTGGATGAGCTGTTCTTTTATTCTTATGTGCAATATCTTGGGTATTCGAAGGGCTCTTTAGTGATCCCTTCCTCTAAGAAGCTCGAATAATTCCTGGTATTTTATTAATCTGTCAGAGCAGGGGTTGCTTCTGAATTTATCTTGGTATTTCTGTCTGAAACACCTGTGCAGCCTATGCTTCAAATTGCCAGCATTAAATCAACATAGTTTTCCTCCTCATTCTTCATCAATTTGTCATACAGATAAGCCCACTACCTGCACTAGCAATCTTCCATTATCCACTGTTCTTTCTGGTTTCTTCCATATACTTCCATCAACACCCACAAAAGCTTTTTACCCTCAGATATATTCTGTCTTTTTCTCTTTAGTTTTTTTTAACTCCACTGCTGAAGATGATGTCTGCAGATAGCTAATGACTCTAAGAATTGAACATATCACGTGACTTATTTTTGCAGGGATATGGCCAGGTGGGTGGTTTGGACTTTAATCCCTTCAGGTCACATAAAGGAAACAAAAGAATTATAAGTCTGAAAAAAAAAAAAGAGAGAAATGCATCTTGATTTTGGTTATTTATGGAAACTAGCATCCAAATTTCTTTTCTAATTACTGAAACTGTACACACTGAAAATGTACACATTTGAGGAATGCAAATGCATACACTGTAGCATCCATTATGCATTAAGCAGAAATTATCTTTCACAATCAAAATTTTACCCCATAAAATTTAATCATCATTCAGATTCTTGTTGATTTTTTTCATATATTTGCTTGCCTTTAAATGTAATTCTGTGACGTGTATATTTAACCTTTATAATGAAAATGTTTTTATTTGCATTGTAAAATGTAAAGCATTTCCAGTGCCAGTATTATAATGAGTACTGTATTTAAGAGATCACGCCTCATTTTTCTACGTGCTCTATCGGCGGCGGCAGTGTTATGGTCTGTCCTGATATTTCAATGTATAAATTAGCTAAGGAAGAAGAAAAACAGCAGCTACAGATTAAGTGACCTGTTCCAGATCACAACACACAATTTTGACAGCATGAGAAGTAGATTCCCAGCCCAACCTACTAAATTTGCAGCCATCAGAAATGTAATTCTGATTTTTTAGGACAAAGTGGGGGGTTTGGAATTGACTTGAATTTTGTTTTTATCCTTTTTGTGTTTCTCTACAGAAATAATTGTGACTGTTTATGGTGCCTGCTGTAAAACCTCGTTGAAATAGTTTTCAAAAATTTTGTTTTCAATTATCATTTCAGTAATGTTTTTCTAAAATGGAAAAAATGAAAACAAATTTCTGCATAGGAAGACATTTCAAAGACTTGATGCATTTTCTCCCTTAGAGCTCAAGTGCAAGTTGAAAAGGGGCATATGTTTTTCATGGTGTGTAACCTCCGTGTGTGGGCATGTCGGATACTCAAAGCAGAACTGCTAGACTTCTTTTACAAGGAATAGATTTATTTGCGAAGGAAAAGATCAGCAAATTCATCAAAACACCTGAAGAAAAATTAATTCAGAAATCAAACAAATGGGACACTGCTCTAGAAATGTCTGTAATTGTGCAAGGTGTTTGCAAATAAATACTTTAAAAGAGATGTTTCCTTTTTCACATCAAACAGAAGCTGCTGCTTCCCTCTGCTGCTCTGTGGCTGCTGCCCCAGGCTTTTTCCTCTGGTGCAGCTGTGCTCCACTGAAATAAATGGCACATCCTGGGGACTAGAGCTTTAGTTACTGGTACAAGAATCATTGTAATGTGCAGTGAGATATTTCAATAATGCTTTCAAATGACTATTAAAGCACAACACTGCATAGTAAAATCACGTGGTTGCAGACAGAGCTACCAGTGACACAGCTGCCTGCATAGTATTCTCTTCAAAGAGGAACTGATAGAAGAATTGCAGCAAGGAAAGGCTTTAAAATGCAGAGATGCTCAGTGGTGTAGATTCACTGCTGTCTGTCTTTTCTTCCCAGGTCCCTCCCAGTTTTCTGTTTTGGTTTACAATCTCCAGAATACTGAGTTTTCACAGCTCAACTCATTTATTGCCTCATGTCATAGGGAATAGTAATTCATGCCTAACAGTTTGAAATCCAGAAAAGCAAATTCAAACTATACCTATGTCTTCAACCAGATCCTAGATATTTCCCATTCAAAGTAAACATCTTGCTTGGGAGAGTGCAAGATGTTGTGCATTAATAGAAATGCTTTGCCTTTTTTATAAGAAAGGTCTCTTAATTGAGAATCTGTGCATTAAAACAGGTGAACCCAAATAATGATTGCTGCACCATCAAGCTAACTGCCTGTTCTGCAGAAGAGAAATCACTAGAATAAAGGAAAAAGTTACACCAACCTTAAGAATTGTAGTAAGGAGTTCCCTTCTCTTTCCCAATGTCTACCAGTAAATACTAAAAATGAATTGCATTTAAGTTGGTTCTAATGCAGCACATGTTGTTGGTTTCACAGGACCTCATCTGGGACACGATGATTTATCTGACAAGGGCTTTGCAACTCCCGAGGCTGTTGATCTCAGAAGTGGTTAAGGACTCCTCACCTCACCGTAAGTACTTGTGTGTCTTGGGTAGGACACAAGTGTGTCAAGGCAACAAGGTTCCTGGTACCCACAAACGCACACCTCTTGGGGCAAGCCAATAAGGACTTGCCCCAATAAGTTCTCCTGGGAGCTTGGAAATTGAGCCTCATGACAGCTAACTGTATCTGACTCTGAGCTTTTATTTTTTTTTCATATTGTTTTGGTCATTAGCTTTTCTGCTCTTAAGTACAATTTGCTGCTTGTTGCATGTGTTCAGGTTTGGGGTTTTTTTGGTTGGTTGTTTTTTTTTTTTGTTTGGTTGATTGTTTTTTGTTGTTTTTTTTTTGGGGGGGTTATTTTTGTTTGGTTGTTTTGTTTATTGTTGTTTTGTTTTGTTTTGTTTGTGTGTGTGTATGCATGTGGTTTTGTTTGTTTTGTCTGACGAGCTAAGCTTGTAATCCTGGAGCCGTGAAGCTATATCTACAATATGAACAGGAAAATAGTAGCGTTTCAGACACCAACATATATTTCAAGTAGACCCTGTATACTCATAAAATGTTAGGATTTAGGATCTTCCCAGTGACAGCCATGACTGCCCTGTTTAATGTTGTGCTTCTGGAAGGTCTTTTCCCAGCCGATGCTCTTTAGCCAGCTGTCCCTTAAAGAGAAAGGAGAGGCAGGTCTTGCATTTGAGTTATTCCTTCTCCAGCTGGAAACATTGCCTATTATATTCTTTATTGTATTTATTACAGAGTATGTGGTACCCACTTGAGTATACCAGACCACGTATTTTTATTGCTTTATTTGTAGGGTTCATGACATTTGCCCAATGACAGAAAATCAAATCTTTCTGAAATCTCTTATTTTTGCAACAGAATTTTAGTCTCATCCTGCATTCTGTACTATTTATTTTGTCATCAGAACTGTTAAAATTCATAGTAAGTACTTTGGCACTCTATTTGTTAGCCAGTTTATTTGGGAACAATTATGGTTATCTCATAGATATTTCCAGCAAATTTTTTTTGAAAACAAAGCCTTTGTCTCTACACTGTTTGAGAAAATCAGTAATTGAAGTCTGAACTGTGTGCTGCTTTGATAGAAAGTATATTCTGGTTTTGTTTTCTGCTTGGGGAGGAATCAGGTTTCAGCTCAAATAGCCGTGTATTCTCCCTCTGTATTTTGTTTCTGGTAGATTGTTCTACAAGCCTACAGGGTGGTGTTACTGGAAAGAAACCTCCTGAACACATCCTAAATAAGTTTCAGTGTATGTGCTCTGTCGATATGTTAGAATACTTTTAATTTAAAGGTTTTTAATTTCTTTATAGCTTGAATAGGATTTTGGAGTGTCAGAAAATAAATATCTGTGTTTACCTTCAACTGATTCTTTGCAGTAGTGTAAGCAAATTATCTTCATGAAGATGTCTGGGAAAAATAGTTCCCTTTGATTCGTTAGTAGCTGAAAGGTGTCACTTAATTTCGCCTGTTTCTTTATATATATGTGAATACAAAGACTGAAGATTAACATGTTTGGGAATGTTAAATGCTGCTGGAAAGGGGACGGTGGACAGTTATTCGAATTCAGCATAATTGAGACTAGAGATGCAAACAGCTACTCTTAATATTGATAGCCGTACCTAATTTCCTTTCGATGATTTGTGTCATTTCAAAAATATGTGATTTTAAAGATGAAGCTTTCTATGGAGCTGTTGAAATCTTACAGTTTGCATTTCTGAAATAATCAAATTACATGTTCTTATATATAACTAGAGAGACCAAAGTGCTTTTCACATGCAGTATTGCACTTAGCAGAAAAACAAATGCTAATGTGACTATCGGTACAGGACCAAACTTTATCTGAGATCTGGGGTGTTGCCATGGCAATTCCAATTGTTGGGAAAAAATTCCCTTTTGTGCTTCATTCTAACATTATATCGCAAAATGATGATTATGAAGAAACATACAACCCAAAAGGGGGAAAAAAAAATCTTTTTGAAGATGTAAAACATACTTTCTATCCCATTTACTTTTTGTGAAACACCAAATGTGTGCCAAGATTGTTATGAGCTGTATTTTTTGCAGATTCAGATACAGTTTTATTTCTCAACCTGCCATAATAATACTGAATGCTATTTCTCCCGAATGTAATAATCAACATAATAAGGAACTCACAGACATATATCCTGTTTCCTATGCAAAGTACCTATTTCTAGTATATTATACTGTGATGTGGACCTCTCTGTTGCTTAACAGTACTACCAATGTTAGTTGAAGCATATCTAAAATACAAAACTTGCCTATGTTATTGACATATATCAGCTATATTATCTATGTATAATATAATCAGAATAGCTCATAATAGGCAATAGATCAGTCATTTCTGTTTCTAGTTATAAAATGTGTTTTTCTACCGAGACATCTCACTGTGAGAAAATTGATAATGGCTATTACCTATTCCTTGCTAAATCAATACACAACAAGCTTTAAATAAAAAACTCCACAAAATACTTACAAAACAGAAAAAAAAAAAAAATCAGGGATAAAGATAAAATGTGGTTTCTGTTGCAATTCACACTGAAGTTTATTGTGCATTCTTTTATGTAGGAAATGCATAAAATGGGAAGCATTTCCAGAAGAGAACTAATTCTTGCAGTGCTGCATTGCTGCTTTATAAATAAATCATTGTCCTTTCTCTATTGATCACTGGAACAATCCAGTCGAAGAATGCTGACTTAGTGCAGCCCTTCTCAGGAGTGCTGGACTGAGAGAAAAAGCTGGGTGAGTGGGACCCAACAGCCAGGAATAGTGAAAACCCCACGCTGGCTAGACATCAGATTTGGTGCATAAAATCCAGCTCTTGATTTATATCTTACCTCCAAACAAGCTTGACAAAACAGCTGATTTCTACAAGATTTTATTTCTTTCCTTAATGTCATTGAGCAAGGAAAATATTAAACATAAGACAATAATAGTTGTAATTACTGGATGCTGGAGATCTGTGTATAATGTATTGTGAAAATTTTGTACAACATACTCAAAAATATCTTCTGAATTTAATCCGGTCTTTTAATGATCCCAATTTTTATATTTATTTGTCAAGAAATAAAGGCTGAAGTTTTCCAGGAATGTGTTTCAATTAGTAGACTCTTGGAAAAAATACTACATTCCTGTGAATTGAGATGGAGTCTGAATTTTATTTGGTTATCTCAAAGATCATAGCGTGCCAATCTGACATTTTAGTGATGTCTGAATTGTCAAGATTGCTGGTATCAGGCACCAAAGCTTTTCTGGGAAGAGGAGCAGCCTGTTACAGAGAGACGCTGAGAAATGCTATCTGGGTTTACACATCTTGACCACTGTCATCAGCGTTGGATCTCAGAGGCATATACCTTAAAAACGTGGCTTTCACCAAAGCCTGTGGTAGGTGTCCTGGCAAGACTGTACTCTCACAATGCGATGATCTAGAACTTCCAGCTAGTTCCAGAACATAAGGGTTTTTTTCCAGAAAATAAGATTTACTGGTAGATAAAGGGCTCAGCTGATGGCAGGTTTTCCAGGACCATCGTAATGCACTGCTTTTAGGGCATGTTGTCATCACATCAGGTTTTTCTGTTTCCCATTAATTACGAATCCTTCCAGGATGCACGTCTGTAAAATGTAATTATGTATTCCACTGGGTGTTCAGTCTCCAGTGTCGCAGTCAGAGGCAGCACAGGCTCGCTGTGTTCTCACCCAGTGCACAGTTAGCTGGCTGATCCAGGGCAAAGTCTTAGAAAGCTTTCTGGAATACAACAGAGGCATACGGTGATGGGCAGAAAAGGTGGATGTGAGGGACTGCGGACTTGAGGGCATGAATTGATGTGTATTGCTTCAGTCATGCAGGGAGCAGCCGGGGGCTCCTGTTCCCCATTTGCTGTTGGCAAGGGGAGGCTGTGGAGCAGCCCGGAGCTGTGTGGCACATGGAGCCCCCGGGATGGGCTCCCTGCTGCACACACACAGGTAACTCAAAACTGCCCCCAACTTGAACTATAAATCTGGGCCAAAAGGACTACAGGGGACAAACCTCGAGACAGAGAAACAGCCTAAACCTGTCGTTGTCGCTACCATGGCAGAAGGCACCTGGCACAGCCCTGGTTGCCGTTGAACTGGCAACTGATGGGCTTTTAGCTTCCTTCTCCCAGTGTCCAAATATCAGTCCCTTCATGCCTCCTGCCAGTATGCTGAAAGGCCTACCATTAACATGAACGTAATAAACCATCAAGTATTTTGTTATGTGAGATAATGCAATCTGTTAAACAAATAAAAACCGGCCGCGGTGTTATTTGTTACCTCTCGTTTGGACCACCTTCCCCCCCGCGCTGCACGGGCTCCGGTAGGCGCCACTAGATGACACTGTTGTATAAGGACACTATTGGCATGATGGTTTAGACAGTAGCTTATTTACTTAGAGAACATGTATGTGTATAATTAGGAGTCATCAATGTCTTTCTTTTAAAATAAAATAAGTTTACCATATCTAATTAGATATTTCTTGTAAGATGGATTTCATTCTAATTGGTTAAAGCTATGCTACTGGTTTAAAATACAGCAAAGGATCTATTTGTTTTCACTCTTGCAGCTTCCGTACTTTTTAGTCCTTGCAATAAATGGATCTGATTACACCTTTAAAATCGACGTTCTCTCAAACTGATATGACATAAATGATTGTTCTGTCATTGTGATTTTACTGCCATTGTTTTCATTGTGTGAGGTTTGTTAGTGATATCTCTCTTAATCTCGTTGTCTTTCCCTATCCTCCTGATTGTGATCTTGAATCTGCATGCTCCTTCCATCCAAACCGAAGTAATCTATTTAAAGAGCCAACAACTGCCACCACACACGACTGTAGCTTGACTATGACACTGTGAGCTGTCCAGCAGCAGAGAGATCGGCACACCCCAGCTCACGAAGGAGAGCTCTAAAATGCCCATTGAGGGGGGGGTGTCTTTAAAAGCTCGGATTTCCTGTAACTGAGTGTTGCCAATGGAAAGATCTAGTTTTTGCAGATGTCATGCTAAATTCAGCCTAGCTAAAACTCAGATTCAGTGTTTTTCTACAGGGAAAATTAATGCATTTGAGCTTGGGTGTGAATTCAGAAGGCAGTGGCTAGTCGGCACCACATCCAGTGTGAACAAGGTGTACGTTCCTTCTTGAAGAAATGTCATTGATTCCTGAATTCATTTCACCAATTGAATGCTGGATATTCCCACCAAAATGTTGTGTCCCGTGCCAGTGTAAGGACTCTACTTAATATACGGTTCTTTCAGATCTGTGAGGGTTTTGGTACAGGTGCTCTTCTTCAGATGAGCTCTGATGACACAGGCTGGGACACCCACCAGTGTCGCTGTGTGATGGCTCCCATCAGTCCCTTCCTGTGGCTGTCTGACATGTGAGCTGTGCCTGTGTCTCCCAATTATGACTAGAACTTGACTGTTAAAGCTTGATGGCACCTTTTAAATTAATCTAAATTCTCTTCTGAAAAAAAGCTACTCCTGCACCAAAATAATGGTAAAGACGTTTTAGAATAGTTTAAAAATGTGGTTTATAACTACATTGTACCTGAGAAATAGCTTGTCTAACTATCCCGGTGGTGCGTGGATTTCTCTGCTATCCCTATACCTCGTATACAAAATTATGGGCTATTATACAAAAGTCATATCTCTGTCTTATTTATTGCAGTGTTGGTTCACTAAATAAAGGATCTCGAAAATGATTTGAGCTGGCTGGAAACCTGCTTGAAAATTATGTATTTCAGTAAAAGGTTTTCTGCAAGCTCCATTTTTGAAGCTGAAGTACTTCAATTCCCAATGACCAAATTCATTAAAATATAAATTAGCCTAAAGAAACAGATTAATTACAATGGTATATTTGCATATCATATATTTAGTGTGAATATAACAGTTTCTTCTTGTAGACTAACAGCTACTGCAGTCTTCACAACCCCATAGTTGAGTAAATGACTGTGGGGTGAAAAAGGAAGCAAAGAGGACAAGGATGAAAATTAGTTGTATTGAATGGGAAAGAATACTGCAGAGTTTTACAGTCTGAATTAAAACCTATGTTCAACCAGTTTCCTCAGCTAAGACATATCTTACCTAATCAGCATAGGAGGCATGTGCATGTCTCAGTACTCTAATAATAGAAAGAGACTTAAGGAAATGTCATGTTTCGATTATATTTTCAGAATTGTGGTTAATTAATATTGCAACAAGGATGAATATGATCGAAGAAATAAAGGTGAAGAGCAGTCAGACTGGATAGAATTAGAACGTTTTTATCTCAGGGATGTTTAATGATCCACCTATGTTTAAGACCTTTGCATGCACAAAAGGCAGCAACAGAAATTTCTCATAAAGTTTGACCTGTTGTTCTGTAAGTAATATAGCAGAGACTCCAATACAGAGTGTCTTGTCGATTCCTTTTAATAAATGAAGCTGAACTGATACAGCAGCTTGTGTAGTTTCTCTGATCTGTACCAATTCTCCGCTCTATGCCTTCATGTGTATTTCTGTGAATTGCTGATGCACTTGGCGAGTGAGTTTTCTGTGACTTCAAAGCCAAGCCTTTCACTTTGCCTTGTATAAAGCATGCCCAGAAGCTGCGTACTGAAGAAAATAAGTAGGGAGAAAAATATTGATTTTAGATGTTAGGATAATCTAAGAAAAATGGTTTAAAAATAAAAAAAAAAAAAATTAAAAAAAAAAAAAAGGAAAAAAAAAGCCCATCTCTTCTTCATTTTGGATTTTTTAGGTTTCTCACTTTGTTGCGCATCATTTCCAGAAAATTCTTTTGTAGAGAAGCAACTAGCTCTATATAAATGCAAATAGAAACTGCAAATATTGCATTTGTAACTTCTAGAAGGTACTGTGATATTGGAGAAAATATTCCTAAGAGACACTATTCTACATCACTTCAGCTTTCCAGGGGAAATGGTGAAGAGCAGATCGGTTACTCTTCAGGAATGCTGGGCAGCAGGTTTATCAGTGGCTTTTGAAAAAACTTGTTCTTGACATCGTAGTGCACAAACGTGATTAGCTCTATGGTAATTATCTTTGTTAGTTTTTGTGATGTAGCTCAATGTATGTGATTGTGCATTGCTTTGATGTAGTAATGGTAGGAAGACAGTCAAAAGAGCCAAATAGTCCAGATTTATGCCCTTTTTAGAAGTGACTGAGACATTTTGAATTCAATAGGTCAATAGACCTTTGTACTTCTAAATCACCTAGAATATCATTGAAAACATGACCTTTAATACAGTCCCATCTTTCCAAACAGCTTCAGGGGTCATCCCAGTGTTTTCAGGTAAATTTGGAGTCAAATAAAATGAGGAACTGCTGATTTCAGATTCAAACCAAGAAAGAATAAATTGCAAGATGTGAAGAAAGTTCCAGGACTAAAGCTTTTCAAAACACTGTGATTTTAGTGTATTATCATATCCCACGAGTTCTTCAGTCACATGCGAACTTGAAGTGTATAAGTAATCTGACTAAATGTGACTACTGCTAGTTTTTAGGAAATTGTTTAAGTAACTCATTGACCTGCAAGTGTTTAAATTTATTGTCCAAAATGTCTTCCTTATTTTTCTTGATATTGTCAAATTTTTCATAATTGGAAGAATTTTTAATATTCAGCTTTGTAGCATTTGAAAGCAGGCTGAAATAGACTATTTTATGAGAGTTTTATAAACTTCATTTAAACTGAATCCAAGGAAATGGGGAAAGAAGTATTTGCAGATGAATAATTTTTAAGAGATTGGAACGAAGAGACACCATTATGTAAAGGAATGTTTAGTATCAAAGCATATAAATAGCTTTAGCTGACAGCAGAACAATAACTTCAAAAGATCACAAATTATTCTCCAATTTTAATAAAAAAGGAAGCTAGATTTATTCCATTTTGAAGATAAGAAAGGGTGGCTTAATTCTGTTCTTCTTTAAGCATTTTTCAGACATGCTTAACTTTTGATTTCAATGTTTTTAATTCTGATTTGCACTAATAAAAACTAGGTGCAAATGAGAGCTGATCAGTCTGTATTGAAGTTAAAGGACTAGTTAAAAATGTCTATGAATATTCATTTAAATTCAGAAATGAACTCCAAATTGATCATGTCTATGACTCTTTGTGAATTTGCTCTCTATGAGCATACAAGCACTTGAAATTATCTTTCATGAATATTTGCAAAAGCAAATTTTCAATTAGACTTTTCACATACTTGCAGAAAATAAATTTTCAGTGATATATTTAATTGTGAGATTTGGATTTCACATCGTGTTGCCTGGTATTTGCAATCTATTCTAAGGGACTGTATACCTGAAGGACTTCAAGAACATTTTGGCTGGATGGAGTGCTTTGCATAATAGAACCTTTACCTTGTGAATTGCAGGATTCATTTAAAAGTAGAAACAAATTAGAAGATATAAGAAAATAAGAGACTGTGCAGATTTCAAATTTCTATTTGAGGAATTTTTTGGTGTGTACTGAACATTGTACTTCAATTTATAGTGAGTATTAGAGGCCAATTTCTTCTCATTTTTGTTGTCAGGAGATTGTCACTGTCAAGTACAGAGATTATGTCCAAGCATGTGGTTTTATGTTGTTTTTGCTTCCTTTTGGTTGTTTTGGTTTGTGTGGTGTTTTTGTTTGTGTTTTTTTGGTTGCTGTTGTTTTGTTTGGTTGTGGTTTTTTTGTTTTTTTTTTCTTTTGTTGGATTTTTGTTCCTTGGTTGGTTGGGATTTTTTAAACCATTTCAGACACTAAAATCATGATGGAATGCAATGGCTGACAGTTTAGTGTAACTTACAAAAATTTGTGTACATGCAAAGATTGTCACTGAAACTCCAAAATGTGGTGTGTGGTTTTAATGAGAAGCTAACTTCAGGTAAGAAGCCCTAACTCTAATCAGAAGTTTGTATTAAATAGCTCTCATGTTATACCAAGTTTAAGCATAGTCTTGAGTGCGTTGTGACCTACAGAAAGACCTGAAGCCAAAATGCCTATTCTTACTAAGCAATACAACTGAAAAAAACAGTTGAGCAGGTCTTTCATAGCAGGGGAAGGAACAACCCAGTGGGCAGGGTGGGAGGATGGGATGTGTCCTGCTTGGCACATTAACATTTGTGTTCCCAGAAAGGAGGAGAGGAAGGACTGGCGCCTGGCTGCTCCATGGAGCTGCTGTGCAGGGGGATGTTGGGAGGAGCAGCCCCATGGAGGTGCTGCAGGACCCCCCTGCTCATCTGGAGAAGGGGAGTTCATCCTCCAACGAGGGAAAGGTGCTGGGGGGTGAACACCCTGGGCAGGGTTTGGACCTGTGATTGCCAGCCTGATGTGCTGCTGAACATGCAGGGGGTGGGAGGTGTTGTTATTGATAACTGCAGTCTAGAGATGGACTTAGTAACTGTAGTTTGTTTTTTGTTTTGGGAGTTTCTCCAATATTGTGCACAAGAGTCTAACCTCTTATTTTGACGGACTAAATGTGTCCTGACTTCATCTTTTACCTTGTCAAGTGAAAGGCACATTCCCCGTGGCTGGTTCAGGGCGCTTTCTTACTTGGGGAGCAAACAACTGTACACACTAGCACACTCCTCAGAGCTGTGGAGTGGTTTCCCACCTAGTTACTGGAGTCAGGTGGAGGGCAGGTAAGGGGCAGTGCTGGGTCAGGCTCCCTGGGCAGGCACAGCCGTGCCTCTAACAAGCAGCAGGGGCGGGGGAAATTGTTTATGATGCATAAGGTACCCTAAGAGGGTTGTGCAGCTCAAAAGAAATCAGATCAGGTTTCTGAAACTCAGACAACTAAATTATTCAGTGTGAACAGTCTTTGCTCGCAAAGGTGCTGAGTTCCTTGAATCCCATGTTCGAATATTCTGCAAGCTAAAATAATGTTTATTGGAAGAAATTTGTGAGTAATTTAAAGCCAGGGATTATTTGGGGAGTTTTCTAAGTGATTCATAGACAATTTATAAACAAGAAAAGAAGAATGAATAAATTATTTTGTTACGTGTTACTTTGCCATCTTTAGTTTTGATACTGAGGGAATCCAGCCCCAGTGCCTAGAAGGTATACATGCCAAGGTTAGGATTTCCTGTTTAAAAGCTATACAATGTGATAACACAGTTGTACTGCATATTCAGTTTTGATATGTAACCTTTTAAATAAATTGGAATACTCTTTGTGCCTATACTGGCACACACCAAGAGATCATAAACAATAATCTCGTAAAGGTCACTTCCTCACTAAGCACTTAGAGCTTGTGGCAAGAGCGGTGTAGAGCTATGAAAGGACCTTTATGCTGCTATGTTTTTGGTGAGTGTTAATATTTTTGCAGCTTTTAAGCCCTGTTTAATATAAAGGCACTGCAGTCGTTCATGCCGTGGGTCTGTCTGTGCAGCCCTGTGCCAGGAGCCCCTGTGCTGCAGGGCTGGCAGCAAGCGCTCGTGCTGGACGCAGGGTCCAGGGGGTCACTGGCGGAGGCAGCATGGCTGAGGCTGGCAGCATCCTTCCTGCTGCGAGAGCTGGGGAGCATGGCAAGACCCAAACTGCAGAAGGCTGCTGCTCTTTCGTGTCAGTAGCATCTCAAAACAACCACGTATCTCATCAGTTTAGCATCCTTAGGAACCTGGGCAATATGTGAGTGCCAACAGCGGCTGAGGGACCTGCACAAGGCGAGAGGTACCAAGTGCCCTCGGAGCTCAGTCCAGTTTCATAGCACATTGCTCAGCTTTTCCTGCTGTTGCCTTCAAAGGCACTAATGAATTTTCTGATGAAAGCATTTTATTTTGATCCAGTGGAAAAGTTGTTCTCTTGCTTTTTCTCTGGCAAAATATTTTGTCTCAGATTAAATTTTTGGAATCTCGTAGTCTATCCAACGTTAAAACCAGCTATATCTGCTAGTCTTTAGAAACAAAGACACATTTTTTTACAAACTCTCCTTATATTATACTAGCTGGGTTGTTCTTCTTTCCTGTGATTGACAAGATAGCCTAAATCAATATCCTTTTGTTTTCAGGACTCTATTATTTTAAGGAAATACACATATTTCTTGCTGACAGTCAGCATGTGGGAAAGTTATTCCCCACTGTACTGGCATCAGAATACACCTTCAGCAGAGTTGGTGAAGCCTATCTGGTGTCATTAAAACAGCTCCTGGCCTGTGGGTACATGCAGTGTTTTGGGGTCTCTGCCCCATGGGAGAGCCAAGCAGGGGGCTGAGACAGTGTGTTTTAATTCCGAGGAGATGTTTTCTCTCCAATTCTGCCTTCTGGTGTGAGGCCACTGTGGCTCACAGAAAGCATGGGATGTTTGTAAGGATATCGGCAATACGCAGAGGTGTCGTAGTTAGCAAAAACCACAGTGTTCCTGGGGAAGGAGGCTTGATGCTGCAGGCAGGGCCTCTCCAGCGGGCAGGGGTTGGTGCTGCCTGTCACGGGAGGCAGCTTGTCTGTCTGCTTGGGGAATGCTTCTGTGCCAGCCCTGCCACAGCTGGAACTGCCCTGCTGCAGACACGGCGCGATGCGGGGCTGAAGCTGAGGTGGCCGACAGGGTACCCACCAGCTTCTGCTGCCAGCATTCGTGCTGCTTGGTGTTTATTCAATACCTAGGAATTTTATTTAAAATCATGTCAGTTCTCAGTGAGCAGCCCTTGAATGTATGATTCAAAGCTTTGATTTTCTCTTTTGTGGAAGACCTGTGCCTAGCATCAGTCTGTGATCTGGGGAGGTTACATGCGCTAAGCAACAGAGATGTGTCTGCCCGAAAGTTTAAATTACCTGGGTGGCTCTTATCCTGGAAAATCTCCACACTATTTCTATGAGCAAGCTGATAAAAAACAATATTTCCCAAATTTAAAGTATCAACAGAGAGTTTGTAGCTAGCCCCTCCTGCATAAGCATGGACAATTCTATTAATAGATTGCCTATTTTGTGAGAGTCTTAATAATTCACCTAAATTTTAACAAATCTGCACGAAAGAATTTTAAACAAGGTTATATAATCTATGGTGTTATAAAAGTATGTATTCGTAGTTGTTCTACATCATTCCGCTGACTGTAACTGTTTTTTCCTCAAGCTGATGCATTGTGGCTAGTAAATTTACTTTGGCAGGATTCTTCTGACCTTCCCTATGGGCCCTGATCCCTGAATAGAAAGGAGGTTTTGATAAGATACTACATGATGTTCCCAGAAAAGGGATAGGACTTCAAGCTCATAAAAAGAAGTAAGAGGTGAAATTTCTCTTGATTAATAAGCATCATTTGTAAATGAACCTACTTTGTGGAATGGTGAAAAATGGTTGGAGCAGTTAAAAAAATTGATCGAATATGGAGAAAATACATTCCGATAAGAAAGAATATAAATTTGTAAATGGGGAATATAAAATGATTTTAGACATTAAATTAACAAATTAATTTGGCTGACATTACCTGCAATTTACATAGAAACCATTTTTCACATTTTCCATGTAGACCGTTTTTCACATTTTCCATGTAGACCATTTTCTATGTTCTGCTGTGACTGAGGGAAAAATAAAGCAGATGAGCCCTTTAAGGCAAGAGGAAAACATCCCAAAAGTCATTTTAACTCGTTCCAAGAGTTGTGCAGCAGGCAGAGATTCAGGGAATGGCAAAGGCATGCGCAGAGAGAGGCAGTGATGCCAGGGTAACAGCTGGTGTCTGAAAACCCCAGTTTGCCGTTCCCGTTAGCTCTGCGTGCGGGCTGGCGTGGAGCTGCTTGCTGATGGGGCCAGGCTCCAGCAAGGAGGCTGCTGTGGAGTTGCTGCTTGGAAACTCATGGTTTGTGAGGCCCCGGCTGGTTGGGATCGGGTACAGCAAAACCACATCCTAACTCCACACTGCCACAGAGGGGTGGAGAGCCAATTCCTCCCTTGGCCACATGGACTCAGTGGGAATGGCTGCAGCAAGGAAAGGTCTCTGGGATGGGCTTGTTTCAGCTCTGCTCACTCAGCAGACATTGCCGCTGGGCTGGGTGGATACATGCGGGCCCATCTGTTTTCTTCTGTCTCTTCTATCACAAGATTCTGAAGCAAATTTTAATTTTTGGCTCGTTATTTCTCTAATTCGTTCTAAACACCCCAAAGCTGAACTGCTGGTGATGGCCAAAGATCTATGTTGAGGCACTGGTTCCACAAACCACAGCATGGTCACACTGCATGATAACAAAATGTCCCTGCTCATTGCAGGGGCGTTGGACTAGATGACTTTTGAAGGTCCCTTCCAACCCAAACTATTCTATGATTCTATGAAAATCCAGTGTGTTTTGGTACAGGTGGGCACAGGTGTACATCTTGGCAGGTGCAGGTAGTGTGCTTAAGCAGAGTCCAGCTCCTGAGCCCTACTGAATGGCTGGGAACAGGCACAGGCAGCAGCTTGTTTTGAGGCTGGGGATGGTGGCTGTCTGATTCCTACTGCTCCTGCTGCACCCTTCCCCATCTTCTAGGTGAGGAGCGTAAGAAACTCCCATTTACTCTTCCTAGATCAAACTGTAACTAGTTCATAATGAGACATTACAGGTGTCCTTTCTTGCTAGTCAGGTTGAAAAACTAGCTGAGTTGAGCCTTGTGCTAGGAAATATGGCTTATTGAATTATTCAGTATACTGCTTCTTTTAGAACTTGTTTACAAACTGCTTATAAAACTTCCTTAACACTTGTGTGGTGACACTAGGTGACCAAACGAAAAGTGCAAATATGCCTAAAATTCACGACCTCAACTTAGCTCACTACTGTAGGGGTGTTTCAGAGGATAGAGGATATTTTGATATTGAAGTTCAGTAGCAAACTATCTGAAATTGGCCATTCACATTCACTGTGGTCAGGGGCAAGAAATGATAGTGTGAAGATATTAGGAAGACAGAAGCAGAAAAATAGGTTGCCCATTCTCCTTTCTTTCATCTCTTGTACAGTTTGGCAGAGTTTTAGAAAGGACTTTTCACCTCTTCAGGGAGAGACACAAACTTGGACTGCACAGGCTCAAATTCTGCCAGCTTGTCACTCAGCTCATGCATTCAAGATGTTGCATATTAATAGCACTCCCTGATGGCTGGTGGATAGGGGTCTCTCCACCTATACAAAATAAGCCTCTTGGCACAACTAAGTACTAAAGAGGCCCACACAGGGAAAAAAAAATGCACTTGAGAACTGTTTTGGAGGAACTCTGCACAGATGCTCATGTGCAGATGCATATTTCAGATGTTCTTCTTCCTGATTAGCATGCAGCAAACTCACCTGTTTTGCTGCCTAGAAGAGTCACAGCAGAAATGGAGAAACACCTGTGTGAGTTCAGTTCCTTTTCCCTATGAATATGATTCCCACAGCACCCTTTTTAAATTGCCCTTCTGTCTAGCCACCGAAACACTTTTCAGTCTCCCTCTTGGACATGCCTAAGCCAGCAAAGACAGGATGGTATTTCAGGATGGAGACAAAGCCTGAGTAGAGCAGGGAGGGGGTGGGCAGGCCGGTCGCACCAGCTCTTGCTGTACAGGTGCACTGGGGTTGCTGGGCAGGATGGGCCCTGGCAGGGCTGAGACGGGAGGCTGAGCTCCCAGCTCCTGGGTGAAAAGCTTGCATTCCTGATCGGCAAATGATCCGATGCTTGGCACGTCTGTGGCCTTACCTGAGGTCTGGTCAGGGGATCCAAGAAAATGAAGCAGCCTGTCTCCCCCCATCCCCTGCGGTGTGCTGGTTACCACAGGTGTCTGCTCTTAATTCTCACACTGAGCTCTACAGGCAGATCCTACATCTGCTGGGGGAATAGATTTCCTTTGTGCTCTGCTCCATTGTAGCTTACACCAATGGCAGAAAGCACAGCTCAGTTCTAACCATGTGTTTTGTAAAAATGAGCCTCAGAAGAAGGTGGGGAGAGGGTTGCTTATACATGCGTGGGTATCTGATGCAATCCACAGTGTGAGCCATGTTTTTCTGGTATTTCAGCATACACTGAGAATGACACATGAGCAGTCCAAGCTATTTTCAGAACTGACAGTTTTTCTTTTCACTCCAACAATTGCTTCTTCAATACACTGGAGTATGCAAAGTGCTTCAATAAACTTTTAATTAGGAGTAGGAGTAAGAGTGAAACTAAGAAAAAGCTTTAGCCAGAACAAGAGCTGACCTTGGCTCATACCTGTTTTGCAGGTTTTTGTTAACTTTTTGAAAGAAATCTCACATCTTGGCATTTGTTGGTTTCTGTCAAGGCTGAAAGCAGGAGTCTTCAAGCAGCCTACGGAAGATTGATTTTATGATGCTCTTGACCCAGGAAAGACCCAGCAGAAATCTGCTCTGATGGGAGTCGTGGGCTAAAGCAGTCTGGATGTATTTTGATCTGAGCTCTCAGGTACTCCTCTAAACCAAAACATTCAAAATTGTTGAGGTTTTTAAAAAGCCTCAAATCTGCTCAGATCCTTACAACAGAGAACAGATTACAAGCAGAAGTCTCCACATGAATCTGAGATGGATTTTGCTGCAGTGGCTCTTTCATAGTCTTTGACTGAAGTCTGCTGACACCGAGAATGCAGATACGCTGTGAAAAAGGTCTCTATTTTTTCTTAAGCTGTCTAAATCAATTAGGTGTTTGAGGCATGGTGTTGTGTCTCCTAGGAACTTCATTTCTTTGTTACCCTCCTGACAAAAGTAGCCAATCCCTTTGGAGTTTGCAAAGGAAGATGTGTCCCACAGAGCTAATGCTGTGGGCATCGCATGCAGGAAGATATGTTTAACAGAAGATGAGAAATTATGGATCAAATAATGATGTGGAAGCTACTCTCACAAACAATGAAGATCATTCTGGACAAAATCCAAATTTCATTACTATTGTTTAATTTCAACTGCAGTCCTGTATCTGCTTAAGATAGATGGTAATCTCACCAGACAGATACAAAATATAAAACTGAAATTATGTTGCTCAGTTCTTTTGTTTACTAGTGCTGTTAAACTGCTGGTTTTGTCTGAATCATGCAGGAGAGCTACGATTTTTACTTTTAAACTCCCCTGAAAATGCAGCAGTTTAGCATTAATACCTTTTTCTTTCCAGATTATGTTATATGAATGAGTTTGATAGGAGTCACCATGGTGAGGAAAGGATAATGGAATTTCAGGTAAGAGTTCTTCATAATGAATTCATTCCTTACACTGTGTTAACACCTACACATGGAATTAGAGACCTTTGTAACACAGTGCAACAATTTACTAGAAATCACAAACCACAAATTATAGAATTGGACTGAAATTGTCTGCCAAATCCTCCATCCCTGATAAAAGAAGGATAGGTGAAGTCATGCCAGCACATTTTAACTCCTTCCTAAAAATTCACTTGGGTCCATTGCGTACTTCCTCAGTGATACAGAAGTAGATTGGCTGCAGTGCTATGTGTATTACATGAAATGCAAAATAAAATAAAAATGAATAGGTCATGAGCAACAGTGAAAATGAACTCTATTTGGATTATA
Source organism: Nesoenas mayeri (assembly GCF_963082525.1). NCBI lineage: Eukaryota > Metazoa > Chordata > Aves > Columbiformes > Columbidae > Nesoenas > Nesoenas mayeri. The sequence goes on along the minus strand of NC_137554.1, from coordinate 13,473,272 downwards.
TTTATTTAAATAATTACAGCAGATAGTTAACTTTGACAGTCTCCTGGTTTACACAAGTGAAAACGGAAAGAGAGTTGGTTTCCATATTGTGCATTTAGCTTGATAAAAGAAAGCAAGTCTGTGTGGAAGAAGCAGGTGACTGAGGTTCCTCGGCTGATATTTTATAAAAGCACAAATATCGGTATTTTAAAAAGAATTCTTAAATCCTTAGGCTGAATCTTGTCTGTTTTCACTGGTAGCAGAGTACCAAACTGTAAGCAGAACTGAGCAGGATCTGACTTTCCATCACAGACAGTTAATAATTAAATCAAACATTATATTCAACAATAGAACATATGCATCAGCTTCTTTCAAATTGCATTTCCTTCCTGTTAGATCCATTAGTGTAAACCAGACTGCCTTTAGAAAACCCCTTATTGCTGCTGTCTTTCAGCACAGTTCCTGAAATGGATAATGTGGTGCATATTATGGGCAATTACACAGAACTCCCTAGTGATAGGGCTTTAGAGTTTCAGAATAAAACAGCTGGAACCTACAGGGCTGTAAACTAATCTGAAAAAGAGACAATAGTAAGACATTTAATGCACATCGTTAGAACACGGACAAAGACTAGATGTGAAATACTACGTATCACCATACCTACTGTATCGCACAGCATCTTCTTTGCAAAATCCTGTTTAACTCTTGAAAGACAAGACAGCCAAAAGCCAAAGATTTTGCCGTGAACAAATGCACACACAGCTGTATAACCCGGGCTAATTGGAAACATTAAAGGAAGAAGTCTTGATCCAGAGCCCTGGTTTCCTCTTAATGTCTGTGGAGTTTGAATCAAATCCAGAACCCTATTCAAAAACGATCATTTATTAATGAATGCATAATGAATATATACCTAAATATGCTAAGCAACTGTCTTCACCTCTCTTTTACTGTTTCAATACACACTGAAAATTTAGCATTTTGGATGAAAAAAATGCATTTGCTCTTGGATATATCAAGTCTATTGCTACAATATGTAGTGCCTGATTCTCCATCAATTCAAATTGACAGCAAAGCTCCCATTAATTTTAGTAATACAGCAACGAATTTTTAGAATAGCACATGCATCATTTGGAAGCACAATGACCATGATTACATGTGTAATCACAGTAATTGTGCACACAATTACTGGTTGGGTATCTAACTGCCTTTCAAGAATCGGTTGCTCTACTTGCGTGTGTACTCACAGCAGTCGGTGTTGCAAATACAGTGCAGCCCAGAGCATCCCCACCTCTGTGCTCAGCACGGAAATGATACAGAGAGGGCTCTGTCTGTGGCAGTAGGTAAGCGGGATAGAGAAGCATATGTTTATGTTGCGATGGGGTGAACAATAAATAAGAGAGGAAGAGAAATGGTTGCAGTGTCTTTTTGGGAAAGTAAAAATGTGAAATTACTTTAACTAATTTTTCGAAAGGACAGAGACTGATATTCACCAGCTGCTTTATTGTGAGGCTCCTTATCAGCAGGGTCCAGCAGGCATCAGCAAGCTAGTGTTTTGTAATGCTGTGGCAAAATGATCAAATAATTTAGCAAATAACAGCGCCACACTGAAATAAAACTAAAAATTAAAAAGAAAGTAAACTTTAAAAAATATAAAGCTGGGTAAAATTTTGCAGCTTAAAAAAATCAGAAAACAATTCAAATTTTCGACATAGTGTGATGTGAGTTTCTTATATTGCAGAACCTGAAAGCCAGCGGTTGTGGCTAGCTCTAGTTTAAAAGGCAACTCCTTTTGCTTGGAAGATTGATTTTTGTAGTCATAGCGGTATATAAAAGCACATCTTCTGTAGATAGTGATAAGACTTCCAGATCCATCCTTTTGCTCAGCAAAATGTAAGGAGGAGAAAATTTGACACAAACCATTTTACTCAGCTGTCCTTTACAGTCATGGCTTCCCTCTCCCCCTGGAGAGCGATGGCTTTGCTGTCCTTCTCCAACAATAGCTTTATGACCCCATGTTCGAGGGGAACAAGGACCTGGATGAGGCTGTGAATGGTCACCAGTGTTTGCTTTCCTGAGGATTCTGTGTGAGGAAATGCTGGGCCCAAAGTCAACATGAGGAATAGGAGAAGGTGTAATTTAAAAGCCAGGGAATACCCTCCTCCTGGGGAGAAATGGACCCTGTTTTGAAGGACAAAGACACCAGGGGTTGTGTTAGCATAAGCGGATAGCGCGACTTCTTCAAGGATCGCCCATCACCATGTGGTGACAGGTGATGACACTGTGCAGGAGGTCTGGGGGCAAGACATCAGCCCAGGTGGTTCATCAGCATGGGCACCCCAACATCAATGCCTTCAGCAGCCCTGAATCGAACATGAAATGGAAACAACTTTCCATATGGAAGGATGCTAAAAATGGATATATGAACTTTTTACTAGGCTGCGTGTCACTGGGGGAGGGCGGCTGGGCTGTGAGGCCTGCAGTGTCTTACACTTCATCTGTTTACAAAGGGGAGCAACCTTGTAAAATTTGCTAGGGTGGATGTACTGATTACAAATTACACGTACTGCCTAAACAAGATCTGTGTATGAAATACCATAATGTTTGGCAGTATCTGGCTCTTGCCTTCACTTGTTTTAGAGGCTGAAATTTGGAAGCTCAACCCCATATCTGGGATTTTTGTCCATCAGACCCCCCTGTCAGGATTTGGGAAATTTGTCCCTGGGCTCTGGTACACTAAGGAGATGACAAATGGACAGTCTCTGTCAGGCAGAAGAGGCAACAGTGTTCAGATGATTTGAAAAATTTTTGCTCTGCTACTAGAAAACTTCTTCATGTTTCCTCCAAACAGCCTTAGTCTGTCACTGAACACAAAGCCAGGAGAATTGCACCATCTACATGGCTGTGCTTCCTGGTTCCTCAGAGCCCGTGTTCACGTTGGCTTGACCTGTTTGCAAAATAACTTTGTGTAAATTAATCCAGAGGCTATGTCCTATTGCTTCTGCACAAATGACTACTAACTAACTTCAAAAAACTTTATTGTAATATTTGACTCGCTGCCTGATTCTCTACAACCATCTTGCTGATAACTGCATCAAATTTTGCTCTTGTTTTCATTGCAGTAGACATGAAGTAATGTCACTGAAGTCCCATCAGGGGGAATTGCAGCTCTGTACATTGCTTTGGGTCTGCAGTCTTGTACATAGGATCTGTGCATGTGGACTGAATTCAGTCTAAGCTCAAACAGTCTCTTTTGTAATTAACTGTAGAGAGCTGTATGAAGTCTTGAAGTCCTGAAGCTAAGAAATCCCACAAGCCTTGTAGAAAATGTGTTGGAATTTTTTTTTTTTTTTAATACAGATCTGAAGTGTTATTCAAGGGAATTCAACCTAAAAGATGGAAAACTGCTGGAACATGAAGATTATAAAGCTCTAAGACCTATGTGGGAGAGAATTTCCTTCAGAAGTGTGCATTTACTCTCTGATACCTTTGGTGATACGTGCTGCCTTTCCTGCCATCTCTGCAAGTGTGGTCTCACTTTCACTGTTACTGCAATATGCGTGGAGTGAAATGAAAACAGAAATTTGGGAAAGTATATAATTAACCTACTTGTGAACATTAACCTTAAATATTGAGCTAATTATCTCACTAATTTAATCCCTGCAGATCTCAAACTTGTTTGTTAAATATTTAATTCTGCAAATAGTTTTTGATACAGAGGTGTGGGTAGCTTTCTGTGAATACAAGTTACTCTAAAACTGTTTGCAAAACAATAGTATGTTCGCACTTCAGTGAACAAACTCCACTGTCAACAAGACTTTTAATGGCAATTACAGAAAACATGCCCTGAGGCTAAGAGATGTAGTGCCCTGTTATTTTATAAGGTAATGAGTATGTTCTCCAGGGAGTAGACTGGGGTAAATTTTTGCTTGCACATCTTCAGATTTGATTCCATGGGAGTCTAGACTGGAAAGTTCTGTTTTCCCTTGTTTCTTTAGTTGCAGCGCAGCTGTACGGTTGTTTCTTATCTATTCACCTCTTGATTGCTTGAGTCACTAAGCAAATGATGTCCTTGATCTTCAGCGCTTTTTATTGAGTGAATATTTTGTGCTAAAAGTAACCTAAAATTTGTTGAGATGCTTCAGTTACAATGCCGCCCAAAGTGGCTCTAATTATTCCTGAGTGGAAGCTTTTGAATTTGGGAGTGTTTGTTGAGAAGATGAAAGCTCAGTGTTTACTCCTGCCTGCCGATGGGCAGGGGGCCATGCTCGCGCTGCCTCCTGCAAACACTCACCAGGCTGGGGACACAGGGGTGTCCAACCACTGTGGCTGGGAGACCAAATGGCCAGGTTGTGAGTGCTGAGGAAACCCACAGTTGGGGGGGACAGCCGAACCAGGATGAGCCCTGGAGGGTGGGGGCACCCCAGCCCTCTGTCCCGTGGGAAGATGTGGGCTCTCTGTTGTGCTGCACCTCCCCTCCCTCCATCCCTCCCCAGGGGTTTCAGCCAGCCCCCTGTTTCAGGCTGTACCCACATGGCAGTACTTCTTCAGTGTTATTTTCTTCATTTTTGTTATAGATGTCTCCTTAATTGAGGAAGAAGCTGAAAGATTGGGATTGACAGTGTGTTTCTGCACTTTGGTTCGATTAGAGGAAGGTGTAAAGGTATGCTAAATCCAGGTGATGTCTCACAGCAGACCTCTGACAGGAGCTATTTGATTAGTTAGGTGTCCATATAAATACCTATTTGGGACTATGTTATCACCTTATCATATATTATTGAGAATTTCATCCTGATTGCCTATATTTATTTATTATGCACTTGCACACACAACTCATACTGTTTAGTTCACCCCTGGCAATAAGAAACAGATTTCTGTGAATTTAGCTGAATAAAGCTGTGTTTGTTCTTGTTAGTCATCAGAAGTCTGGTTCTTTCTATGCATTATTTCAATTTCTGGGCATTTTTTCCCTTCATTTACTCCAAAAATGACTTCAATACTAATGAATACTGAAAGACAGCCAAGACAGGATGAACTTTTGGACAATTTATGCAAACACGACAGATGAGAATAGATTTACTATAAACATGTCAGGCACAAAAGACTTGACTGCTTTTTAAATACAGTGATACTGTGAGAGATTTATGGATATTTTCAACTGTTCATTAAAGAGAAAAATATTTTGAAACTATAGGCACTATCCTTTTATCCATTTTTGCCTTCCAGGCTGAGTTGCAAACCTTTGATGTTTTCTTCACCAAAAAATAAAAGTAGTTATGAATTTATTTCTCCCAAGCACTTTCATTTTTGTGTCAATTTACAGTTTTTATTACATTCCTGGCAGTCCAAATTATGGTGTTTGGAGAGCAGCTCAAGTCCACAGCTCACAGTTTCTGAAAACAGGGATGAAGATCACTTAATGATTCTTTCTGGCCACTGCTTTTTTTCTTCTCCTTTAGTAATAAAAGGTTAATAAAACGTAAGAATACTTCACCTGTGTGCTAGAGCAACAAACTAATTAAAGGTTATTCTAATCTAAATGACTGGAAGTCGCTTGAATTGAGCAAGTTAACATGTAGTAGCTAGTACTAGCTGGATCAGATTAATAAAACAGAAAGTATTAGACATGAAAATAATGTATAATTGTAGTCCCTATAGCTGACTAAGGCATCAATTCTTACAGCCAGACAGGCATCTACTTAACTGTATACTTTCAGAGTCTGCTTCTCTGCCCTTACTAATCAATCGTAAGCCTTGCTTTCAACTACAGTGCAGCTCAGGTTGTTTCAGGCAATGATTTTGCAAGATGGGATTGAGATATTGGAATAGTTTCATGGAATTATTGGATTCTTTCTTTCTAAAATAGTGTTAAACTCATATAAGTAGCACATATTTTCACTTTTCAAAGTGAAAATATGTGCTCTTGCATTGCTTCTTAAAAACATCATATCTTGCCAAATCTCCTATGAAGTCAAAACAGTGCTCCAAAATGATGGCAGGAACGACTGTGCAGTGCTTGAAGATCTAATGCTGCATGCTCACCATGCTGACTATACTCTTGCTTTTTGGGAAGATGGAGAAAGAGGAGATTTAGGTGTAAAATAACACAGTTTCCATCACAACCTTTGAGAGATATTGACAATTTTGTAGCAGAACGATTTTAGCATTCTGACACCCTTCAAAATAAGGCAGAAAGCTTAATAAAGGCTTAATTTTGGAGAAATCACAAAAAATGGATAGCTGAAAGTAATATTTTAACAATTTTACTGGACTTTCATTTCTAGCCTTTTAAAATTAATTTAAGAGCCACAAACCAACTCACATTTATAAATAACATAATGCAGTTGGAGATAATGCAAATGTCTTTATAAATAACACAGTATAGGCTAAATCATTATTTTTAATGCCTCTATTTTTTTGTTCCTATATGGACAGGTCTGTGCTGGTCTGCATTAATTAAATTTAAGTAGGATTTCTAAGGCCAGATCATCATTGCTTCTGTGGCCCTGATTTAAATCTGCAGTAAAACACTTCTCCGTTTAGTTTGGTGCTTTTGTGTCATATTTCATACATTAGTTGTCTCTTAATTAAATCCATGATGGCCCACCAACACAGACTATTAAAATAACTATACTTTGCACTTGACATATTTATGAGACAGATTCATAAGAGTATAGACTGATACTTGAACTGCTCACTGAGAAATGCTAATAAGATTATGATGAAGGTAAGATTAGAACATTTGTCTCCTTTTCTCTCTTCTTTTTAGAAATTTATTTTTATAACTGCAATTCACTACTTCTATTTCAGGCTCTTTGATGTTGTATATACCAACAGTTCTTTCTGTGTGGATTTATTGTGGCAATGAAGAGTGGGAAACTGCTAATTTATATCACACCAGTAAAGTGCATAAGTATTGTGTTCCTTGAATTAAGACTGTTTGCAGATGTCTCTAAAACCTTCACATGGGATTGACAAGTTCAAGATAATGCGTATTAAGGAATTTGTCTACCTTTGGAGTTAGGTGATGTGACATATGGATTATTGTGAAGTGCCACGTTGTTTTACCTTTACTGCCATGCTCCTTGAGCAGCCAGTCCCGTGGGTGCAGGGCTGGTCGCAGCGGCGTTGTGCCAGGGCTCATTCACTGCATCATGTGCCAGGCAGGACAGGGACCTGCCCGCCTGGCAGCTGTAGCACAACGTACTGGTGTGTCACGGGCTGGGCAGTTCTCTGTGTGGTTGGACTGTCACTGAAACGGTGGATATTGCATGGATGTATGGATATCTTGAAATGACCTTCTTAGCATCACTTCATGACAGAGTTGCTGATATCATTTGTTTGATTTATTATTTTTTTTTTTTAATAACATGGATGTGAAGGGTTTGAGGAACACCATATTTGAGGAAAATGTTGCCAGAAGTGAAAAACCGAATTACGTAAAAGCAGTAAGGATTTCTATCGCTTTTCAGGACCAAGACATTCACCTCTTAGGGACCTTTCCACCCTCTCCCTTTATTCCCAGCCACATCCTTTCATACAACGGCTCCTGTACATTGCTACATTGGGGTCCAGGTGGGGGTTTAAATGTAGAGGGCCCTAAAGGCATGCAGTTTGAAGGGTGCTTATGTTACAAGTGTGGTATATAAACCCCCAAATCTACATGAGGTTTAGATTTTTTTTTATAATATATAACTCTGCTTCATACTGATATTCTCTATTAAAGCAACAAAAGCATCAAATGTTGGGATTTCACATACAAATAAATACAGTATTAGAAAGGAAGAATAATAAAGATATATTAAATATTTCATCCTGTACAGAAATAAGCCAGCTACAGTTCAGGGAGCTTCACTAAATGTATTAAATCTAATAAAATTGCCTACACGTACTCCTGACACTAGCAGTAATTAAAATAACTTGTTTCAAAAAACTGGTCCTATACATGAATACTTATTGGCAATTATTTTTAAGTTCTTCAAACCAAAGATAACGTAATTTGATGCACACACAATGTTCTTGTAAACGTGGTTCATACTGGGTTATATATGCAGCTTAAGACTGTTAATTGCCATTTTGAGCCTCACAGTAAAATAGAGTTCAATATGTCACTTTTTCTGAAGTATTGAGAAATGTTTGAGAAATGCTTGTCTTAGTCTAATCAACTGTGCATAATTTATTTTTGAGTCCGACTTTTCAGTGTAAAGTGGATCTGACTTTTTTCAGAGCTTCTAAAGTCTAATCAACTTGTTACATTCATTTAATTAAGGAAACTTGTAATGAACTGTGAAGTGTATATACCAACAGGCTTTTTTTGTTGTGTAAAATTGATGTATTTGCATTGTGGATGTGATAGTGGGGTTTTTTTATACTGACAGGTAGCTTCTACTAAACAAATAATTTTCTTTTCTACATGTATAGGTCAATGTGAATAGTGTATAAACTCTTTTCTGAACTGCCTCTTTCCTGGCAGACCCACCACCCAGCTTCCCAAATTCACACAGCTGTAGGATTACAAGCGTGTGAGTGTTCTTCTGTGCTTCAGAGAGAAGGAAGATGTAACAGGCTTGTGACATACCACAGTGCAGAGAAGGGACTGACTTTTTTAGTCACAGTTAACCTGAAAAAGGTCATCATAGTAGAAGACAAAAATACTGCCACAAGCTCATGGTCAGGATCTGCAGCTGAAGAGTTTGTGAGAGGGCGAGCTAAGGATGCTGAGTGAAAGTCCAGTCTGTGTTTTCCAGCCCAAAGTAATTTGTTCTCATTTCTCTGAGAAGTCAGCATCATCAGAAGGAAGTACCTGACAAAATAAAGCGCTTCCACATCATATATGCACTTTTTTTTTAAAAAAAAAAGGCCAAATATTTATTGGTTAATAAATATTTAGAAGTCCATCGTTTCTCCCATCATTATGTGACATGAGGAAAAATAAAGAGAGATGCTGTGGGGATTGACACTTTTTTCTTTTCTCATCCTTAGTCAAACTCTTTCAGCCTCAGAGAAAAGGTATTTGACCCAGGTCTAAAATACTGTCCAACATTTATGGGATGTAATATGAAAATTATTGAAACTGTCCTTGGCAGGATGTTTCTTTCCATTAGTTGATTAAAATGGTTTATTGTTGCCTACAGCACCATTGCTTTATATGTATTTTTTTTACAAAGAGCAGATGTGCCCATGTCTTGCACTGTTTCTCTTTGTGTGGTTTATGATAAAAGCAGAAGTTAAATCACTACCTAGGCAGATCCCTCTGTGGCATTTCAGAGCGGGAAAGGATGGAAAGGCGGGGGGCTCAGTGATGGGGCTGGGGTACTGGCCACACAGGGGGTGGTGGGGAGGGCGGCAGCACTCGGGAGCAGGGGGTGTCCAATAGCACAGAGACAGCACTGCAGAGTAGGAGGAAAAGCAGGCAAACCTGCAAGCAGCAAGTGCTCAGAGCACGAAAAAAAATCAAAATCTGGAACTATCTGCCTGCCAGTGCTGTATAAAATCTGCTCTGACAATAGCAAGAAGTGGGTTTTGGCATTTTTTTCCGGCTGACAACTCTATAGTTTCAGTTAGAATATGGAAGTGGAAAACAGCTGATCCTAAAAATGCCAGACAAGGTTGCATCAGGATGAAATCTTACCTATCCTTCTGTTATTGCAAAGAAAACTGTAAAAGTCTGAGTCCTCAACATGAATCTGATCCTTTTTGTTTTCTTGTTCCACCCATGTTTAATGGGGGTGTTGAAATCCCAATACAAATGCTATTTCCAAATCTAGGGGTCATTTCATGCCATAGCTGTGACACAAGCACCTCTCCATCCCTCAGCGCAGATTTTTCTAAGGCATGTTGACATCTAATGATAATGGGGTTTTTCACTACAGAATCACAGATTATTGGGCGTGTGAACTTATGTTCAATAAATATTTACTTGATAATCATAGGTTAATTAATTTCCCTTGTTTCTGTTTTAATTCTGTACCTGGTTATACTATACAATTAGAGAAAAACAGAGAGAACCATGAGTAAATGTTGCTCATACAAAGTGTTTCTATTACCCTTTACTTTTAAAACCATTAATAGATTATTAGGAGATATAAACATAGGAGACCATGGATCATATTTGCATGTTAATGAAATCCATGAATTATACATTATTTGCCATGGAGAGTACTAGAAACAGTATTCTTCCTTTCTAATAGCTATAAAAGCTGGCGGTTTCCTGGAGCACACATCACATCCCCTCTGCAATACCTTCTAATAGAAAGAAAGAAATCCAGCTCTTCAAAGCAATCTCTCACTAAATGAAATAGATTTGTTTGTGTTGCTTTGCAACACACAAGTGTGACAGTTCATTTTAAACAAAATAGTTTTAATAATGTAATTACTAATATCTATTTGGTCATCTTTCTGAAAAATGGTGTTTTAATAGGAATGTTTCATTTTAATAAATGGCAGAAGAGGCAAGCTGCCCTGAGTCAGCAGGAAGTGGATATACACCAGAGAACAGGCTGATTGTGTTAGATTCATCCAGAACATTGAACAGCACACAGACAGTCCAAGAAAAAGCAACTGGCTTTATTCAAATGATTAGTCTTACTGCTGCGCTGTAGCACAGATTCACACATTCTTCTATTATTCTTTGACCTTGTGCCAAAAACTCCTACTTGAAGTAATAATTAGAATTAGTGTTTCCAGTGCATGCTTCCGTCTTCCTAACAAACAGTAATGAAATGTGGCTTTTACAAAATATGCAGTTAATTAAACTTTTTTTTAAACATTGTTTGATTAATACGGTTCCCCTGTGCTAGCCCCTTGTTATGCCCGACTGTTTCTACCTGATACTAGTGAATTGGAAGAAAAGCACTGTCAATAAAATGAGTGAAATCTGCAGAAATCTGCACTTAAAAATTGCATGTGTTTTTTTCTTTCTTGTTTAATCTCTGTTTTGAAATAAACTGCAAAGATGGCCATTATTTGTAATCCTATTTTTTAAGTCGAGGACAGTATGTGTATTATATAACTACTCTCCAAATACTCTCAGCATGAATATGAAGAATACATATATCAAGTGCTACAAGGTAATAAGTGGATTTCTAGGCAAGCTTCTTGAAAAGGTGGATCAGCGCCGTATTGCTTAATAACACTATGCAAATAGAAATTCTGATTTCATTTTTTTTTATATTACTTCATGCGTTTTACTGTCTGCCTTAATTTTCCCAATGCTGAACAAGTATAGTCTTGTGATTGATGAGGGTTCCACCCCTTTACCCACACCCCTGCAGATATGAGGCTCCACAGTTTAGTACCATAAATCACTGTGATTGTGTAACTTAACTACTGTATGATCAGAGATCACATACAGTGTTAGCCTGAATATGCATTCATCCTTTGTTATGAATGTTTTAGGGCTAAATTTATTCTGGCTGTTTGGAGAAATATAAGTTTCTTCACATAAAAAAGCAATGCATTTTAAATAAGCAGTTCTTTCAACAACTGGAAATAATCACAAAAGTCTTCTATTTGCAATCTTCATTAATTTGAGTTATTTCACCACTTTAGAAGAAATCCTTTCAGAGAAAAAACAACAATTAAACCCCTCCCCCCCTAGGCTCTGACAGCTAAGAATCTATGGATCAGCCATTTTAGTAATTAACCACAATTCTTCTGATTTGTGAATTTCCAGATGATGAGGCAGGAAGCAAGTTACATCTTGGAGAAATTGCCCTCAGGAGAGAGGAAAAACTATTGCGAGGTTGACAGCACAACCTTGTACCAGCACAGTTTCCCTTCCCTAGTGGTTCCAGGAGTTCCAAGCACCCTCCTGTAAATCATCAGCTCACATCTATTTATTATCTTCCAGCCCAGTGCACAACACTATCTGTTACACACGGATACCAGCAATATTACAAGGTGGACTCAAGGGATAAGAGACAGCAAACCCTGCACACCTCCTACGCCTGAGTCACACCCGCTATAAAGCCAAGTTCTGTTCATAAACTACATACCATTGTCAGAAATGAAACAATATGAACTATTATGTTACAGAGCCAGGGGTTTTTTTAGTCTTTCTCCAAAATACTTCACCTTATCTGCTGGTATGTTTGGCTTATTATATAGACACTAAATTTATCTGCATAGCAATGGGCGAAATGTCTGTGAAAATACTGCTATTCATTCACTGGCTGTTGTATTTGGAATAGGCACCAGCTACACTCTGTGATGCTTGTCCTGGAATATCAATAAATAAATCATAAAAGCCAAAGCTTCAAATATTGAAAAATTCACACTTCAAACTGTGTTTTGAACTATACTGAGAGCAATGCCTCAGATTGTCCTTTTGCTTTATATGAAGAGAGGAAATTCAAAGTAGGAGGAACTCTCTCCTGGGATTTGGCATAGGGGAGTGCCACAAACCATCAGCCTTCCTGTCTCTGCTGTGCCAGAGAAGCCTCTCCTGGGATGTACCATGAGGAGCAGATGCTGTGTCTGGGGAGTTAATGTGGCTTCAGATGAAATTATCTCTTGCAGAATCCATCCCGCCTGATGGCTGTGTGCATGCAGAGGAGCCAGGCAGTGGCGAGGAGCCAAGCCACAGCAGGGCAGGTAAAAGCTTGGAGAAAAGTAGAAGCACCTCCCTGTGACTGTTTGGTTCAGTGAAATTCCTTGCACCACCACAGACTTATGGTGTTGATGAAAATGGGACATCACAACTCTTTTTCTACTTCTGTCTGTGGCCCAACAGACTCATTGAAGTCCCCACCTTATTGACCACTTCCAGTGCTCACTCATAGCAGATGTCTGAGTTACGTGGTGTGAATGATAGCATTAAAAGGAGAAATGAGGGCATGCGCCCTTCTGAAAGGTATGCTCTGGTTCAAGCACAGGTTTTTGGGCAGATGCCCAACTTGCAGAATGAATTTCCAAGGTTTGTGTTGTGCGGAGGGCCACTAGGCAATTCTGATGGTTCTTTTGCTTTAAAAGCATGGAATTAGCTGAAAGCTAAAATTAAGAATGGTATTTCATAATTTAATTTTCAATGCAAGGCTAGACTAGGACCAGAAGTCACCCAGGTACATCTACTCAAAGGCCAGAAATAAAAGCACTGCAGGTATTCAGTGCGTTATCTGATCAGAAAACAGCCTGGCACAGATGTGATTTCTGCTCCATATATCAAGCTATGGCAGGCTTTTGCTGCTTCATTATGAAAGCATTTGAAGTAAAATAGGTTTTGGAACATAAAAACCGACAAATTTGGAAAAATATCTATATGCCAGATGGGTGTAGGAAGAATCCTTGTGACAAATATATTATTAAGGGAATATGCATAAGGAAAGAAACTGTGCCCAGCTCTTCCAAGGATGGACAGGCAGGAAGGTAGTGTCTCACTGTGTCTAATGTATTCTCATCTAGTCTAAATCTAATTAATTATCTTGCATTGATGACAGAAAATCTAGGCACCACACACAATGATGGTGAGCTGCATTGGGGCTTCAGCGGGACCTGACGATTGCTCTGCCTTCCCTGCTTTTGTTTGCTTTCCTCAGGGGCTACGGATCAGAGTGACGACATCTCCGCAGAGGAAAGGCTAATACAGACAGACGGGGCTTTTGCTGCGCACAACAGGCAGCACGGCGTGAGCTCATCCTCCTCTCGCGGTACCACACCATGCTGATCTCCTCCGAGGATGCTTCTCAGAGGGGTGTTATGGCAGACCACGAGTGCTTCAGCACAGCCTCTCCTCATGCCTTGTGGAGAAATGGGAGCATTTCAGCCCTTTCTGACTCACTCCACTGGTGCTTTTGGAGCTGAGATGAACACCTGGTGACAGGTCTTGGACTGACTGGGAAGGTAGCTCAATGCACAGCTCCTGGGGGATTGGTCTCCAGCGTGGGAAGGGAAGCTGTCTGTAGGTTGCCCACCCTGGCTCAGGACACATGGGGCTGTGTGGGACCATACAACAGTGCACAAGGTTGGGGGTACACGGTGCAGAGAAAAGAGGCTGCTGGGCAGGCACTGGGGCCAGGGGAAGGCAGCAGCTCTGGCTGTGGGAGCAGGACTGGGGCAGGGGGACCCTGGCAACTCCAGTTCCACAGTGTGGGGCCAGCAGGGCCCCTCAGCACAGGCTGGTGGAGCCAGGTAAGCTCCTGCAGACCCTTGAGGCAAGGTCGCTGCTGCTTCCTTGGCAGCAAGCCAGTCAGTATTTCAGCTTTGGAGTGAAAAAAAACCAGAAGGACATGCATACCCTGACCAGTCATGTGTCTGGGTGGTAGACCAGACCTGATATGGTCTTGATGGCAGCTGGAGGAGCTGCATGCAGATATTACGCACAGCTGAAAGAGGTCTCAGTTTTTGGTTCTTCCCCAAGATGGGATACACATCTGGTTTGGATTCAGGGTGCAAATGGTCTAGCCATGATTAATGTGTTCAGAACTGAAATAGAAATGGAGGCAGGGAGGATGGTACAGCAATCTTATCATCTGGCTTCACATAATTTGATTTCAGTGATGCCCCATCCACTATCTGATTGCTCTTTTCCTATTTAAACCTAGCCAAACCAGGAGGCTTTTGCTCACAGGCTTCTAGTACTATTTTATTTGGCAGTTATGGAATAAAAGAATTTTAGTATTGCCTTAGAGTTTCTCCTGACATCTATCACAACCAATCCAGCTCATATGTGGGTGAACTGTGTTTTGATCCAATTATAAAATTCTATTGCAGTCTTGTTACATTCTTATCCCATGAGCATGTTGAAAAATTCAAGAGCAAAAGAAAATTCTACAAAATGTTTCTCATTTACTGTAGGCTTGGAGACACAAAACAGCATCACACAGTCATTTGTGGAGGCTAATAGCAAACTAGGAAAACAGCATATTCTTCAGGAAAAACCCACCCTTTTAATCAGGAGCAAGACTTAGAGGGGGAATAGTGCAATCCGTGTTGTGGATATGGTTGTAGATAGTCTTACAGCCTTATTTCTGTTAATTGTAGCAACAAGAACTTTGTTGGTGTTCATCACAGAAGTTATGATGACAAAGGATCTGACAGTTTGAAGACATTTCTGTGGATATATAAAAATGACAAAATTTGAAGGGAGTGCAGACACAAAATGACCAAGGCAACACAGCTAACATTCCAATGGATTATGATGAGTGTAATACTTAAAAATGGAGATACATTATATACTCATAGCATCTCTATAGCAAAAATACATCATTAAATCAACAGCCTGTGCACTGTTTGATTACCATGATGCAGAAGTTGATCTAGGATATTTCTGGCTCAACACTTCCGCTGTCTTCAGGCTACAAAATATAATAAAGGGAATTAGGTATCTCCCTTGCTCATTTGCTGTAGAAAGGCATGTGGAGGCATAGCTTCACAGAGTGCTGCTCCCGCGAGAGGAAATACACTTGCTTCAAGGATTTGTGACTCCATCCTGATGGAGTCTCCACACACCTACAATTAGAATCCTCATCCCAAAGCTGCATGATGACAGACATGCCAGGATCAAGCCAGCAGTCTTGGGCAAGCACAGGTGGCCCTGCAGCCAAACCACAATGACAGTGCCAGGTCCAAACCTGGAGCTCAGGTTTCAGCTGGGAGCAGTTCAGCCACACCAAAAAACCAACAACTCTTTCAGTTTCCAAAATACTGTTTATAATGCATCCCTTTCAGGTCTACAGCAATCTAACCTGCTGCAAAACATGTCGCACCAGCTGCCACAAGAGCAGCTGCTTTGGGGGTGACCTCAGGACAGACCTCTCTGTCTGGCCCTGCATGTGAGCCCCTGGCGACACTGTGCTCCGAGGTACCAACATGCCAGTGCTGGGGTTGGCCAGGACATGGGCAGCCATACAAGGTGCTGGTTGTGGGTGCCTCGCACCGCTGGGCAGGCTCAGCCTCCCCACGCCGATCTGGTGAAACCCACGGGGAGAAGCTCAAGGCAAGTGCCCACACTGGGCACCGAGGCTGAGCCACCCAGCATGGGTGAGATGAGGGCAGCGTGTGTGTGTGCTCACATGAGATGTTAGATCTTTCCCAAGGCTGCCTGCTCTTGGTTACATCCGTTTTGCCTCTGTGATTCCAGTAGCTTAATAGTAAGTCCCGATTTCACTGTTTCCGAGGGTACAGACAGGTTGTTGGTCTCCAGCTTTGGAGTGCCATCTGTGTTTCTGCACCCCGTGGAAGGGTGGCAAACATAGCACCTCTCCCCATGGCTTTCCCCAGTCACTCTGGACCCCGTCATTGAGCTCCGCCACAGAAATCTGTTTAGTCACAGAAGCAGATTGCTCCCATGAAGCGCAGAAATGTAATTTGCCAGTACTTACACTACAATATTAAATACTAGCATGTAGCTCTTTCACCTTTTCAGTTCTTTATAGCAAAAAATACTTGGTGTGAAATCCTGCCTCTACAAGGGTCAATGATAAAATCTGCATCAGTGACAGAGCAGCTTCTGCCCTTCCTATGGTGAGTGCTTTTATTGGTTTTTCATTTAAAGCTGTTCCAATACAGCACTTCTTTCATTGCCAGCCCAGAGCACTTGTACACTCACAAAGCTGGTGGAAAGAGTTCATTTCCATACTTCCCTCGCCCTGGATGGGTCCCGTGCAGAGGAACGGCTGGGGTTTAGTGACAGCCCTTGCTGGGGGTTGTTCTCACATGGAAATGGATGGTTGCTTCGGCTCAGAGACAGAACACGCTCCAAGTGCAGCCGTAAGCCACCACGCCTCACCCCAGGCTCCAGCCCACTGTAGTTAATCATTAAATAATTCCCCTGGTGATGTTATCCAGTGCTGATAAATTACAGATTTCATTGTTTTGCCTGGAGCAGCTTTAAATTGTGTTAATTTCATCAAAGATTGACACTGGCTTTATTTCCTTTTGCGACTGTTTTGTCCTGTAAAGGCAATGCACACTACAGACTTCAGATTGCTCATATAATTGGCACAATAGATTTTTTTCATCATATTTTGAGAAAATTGCAATCAGAGCCTTTGAAATACCAAGAACACTTAGATCAATAAAATACTAATGATGGCGTATTCAAAGAGAAATATTGCCTCAAATCCAATAGCTTTTAAAACAACCTTACTGTTGACCATGTTTGTTTTACATGTGATCTCGGAATAATTTCTAATTTTATACAGCAGTGAATTTATTCCACCTACAACACAGATTTCTGACATAGGGTTTTCTCAAAAACTGAAGATAAAATACATTATACATCTTCCTGATGAGCTAAACTATCGTTAGTCTGATTCTCTCTTTTGGCAACAGAAAAAAATATCCCCAGGTAGTCCTATTCTGTTCATGCTGAAGAAAAAGGCAGTTTTAAGTTAGTGGGATCTTGATCATACCTTTTATGGCAAATTCCACCTATTTTGGAACAATGAACATAAGAGTTCAATGTGTATTGGAGAAAACATATGGAAAATTTCGGAGCTGTAATTTACAGCTACAAAACTGATATTAAATATTTTCTGTACCAGCAACAATGTGACGCAGTACAATAGTCTGTTGTAGTAAAGACGGAGAGGTTTTGATTGTTCACTGTTGTAGCTCCCTGAACAGAATGCTGAGTTCGATGAGGAAATATTGAATAAAACTTCAAATCCTGTCTGAGTCTCTGTATCACAGCTGGTGTTTTTAATAGAGACTCTCAATAATTTCAGTGGGGTACCTGGGGTTTGTTTTGGTGTTTTTTGCTATTGGTTTGGGTTTGTTTTTTTTTTTTCTTTTTTTCTTTTAGGCATGTGATATAATGCAGTCTAAATCCCTAATTTGCTGTAAATGTGCCTAGAAATGAAATGAAACAATGAATCAGGTGTCAGGTGCCCTGAGGCACTGATTGGAGTTCATGGCCCTGTCCAGCCTCACCTGGGGCCTCCCACCCCACCCATGGGCCAAGAGCACTATTTAAGCTCAGCCCTGAGCCAACACCCTCTTTTTGGGCAATGCTGGAGGGGTGCTGTTCTCTAGCTCTCTGTCCATGCACCCCATTCATCTGGACTCTGGACTGTGTGTGGACCTCCTGGCTTGGTGGGAGAGCTGTCCTGTCCCTACGTACATGCCTGGCAATATATGGAATGTGTCTGACCCTGATCTGTGGACTGATCACCAAGCTTGGACTCAGACCAGTGTCACCACCAGGAACTTGCCTGATGCTGGGGGCTTGTGACTGAAGCTGCGCTGCTCTCCTCGTCAGCCCTGATACTGCCCTCACCTCCAGCCTCCCTCCTGGAAGACATGCATTAGTCAAGGTAAATAAATCTGTTAATAGAATTTTCTTAATCTAGAGGAATCTGCCCTGCCCTATGTCTCTATTCCCTATTTTATATTACAAGGCTTTCTCAGGAGAATAAAAAAGCAGTTAGATCTAATATCAGAGGGCAATTGCTGTGTCCAAGTTGGTTCACGTGGGCATGAGCTAGTTTTCCATATCTAGGCTTCAAAACTTTTTGAGCCCCAGAAACATGGGGGCAGGAGCTGCAGTTCCTTCAAGGAAACAGGTGGCTGAAGCTTGAGCTGATACAGAGCTGCTGCTGGGCTCCTGCTCTCCATCAGTCTCCTATTTCCAAGGGGTTTCTGTGGTAACCAGTGCTGATCTGCTTGCTCACCTGCTTCACATTGTGTCTACCTGCTTTGTGTGCAAACCCAAGTTGTTGTTCAGGAATTTCATAAATCAAAACATGAGTCTCTTAGGGTCCATGCCTCCTGTGTGTGTTATGGCAAAAGAGATGGTGTGGTGATGTGGTGGCTGAGACCTGAAAAGAAGCTGGATGGTCTGTCTCGGCTTGCTCTCTTCAGGACAGCATGTTAGGCAATGAATCAGTCCAAATCCTGTGGAGTGTTTCAAGGGAAGAACTACAGCGATTTGAAGCAGAATCAATCAGGTTAAAATTCCCCTAAATACCTCTCCTCAATAAATACCCAGCTCTTAAGAAACCTGTGGCACAGTTTCAAACACAACAACTCGAATATGTAGGCCATTTAAAGAAATGGAAGAAAATGCACCTTATGTTGAGCTCGCACCATTTGGAAGAAATATGGACAACAGTGTCATCCAACTATTTCTCCTTTACTTTATCTCCTTTTGTCCAAATCTCTGCTGGGCTTGATTCAGCCTCCAAAGGAGGACAGAGGAAAACTTCTTGTTGTTTTCAAGGGTCATGCTCAGACACTTAAACTATTGCTCTGGCAGTTTTTTCCAAATTTCCTCTGAAAAATTTTGAATTCTCAAGATTCTGATAGGGTGAGTTTACAGGGAAAACAGGTGTCTGCCTATCTAGGATAGGTGTAGTGTCCTCCTTCAGGGTATCCATAAGTGAGTTTGGATGTGTTTGTTTAAATGTACGGTGTGTGAAGGTAATAAAAGAACATGGGCCTCACCCCACAAAGTTATAGCCTGGAGCACCTGCCAAATCAGATCCTTTACATTTGGGGTAATTTCTAAATGGTTTTTTTTTTTGTTTCCAACTGTTCTGTGTAGATTAGCCTAGCAGATTAAAACAAACAAACAAAACCAAAAAAACCCCAACCAAACAAAAACCTCCACAAGCCTGTTGGTATCTCCAAGCTCTTGGGACAATATATTCTCATTTTAAAAGTACTATTGAATGTGTTGAGGAAAGGAAAGAAAGGCATGAAAACAAGACTTTGGAATCAAGGCAAAAAGTCACAGTGTTCGTTTCATGATACATCTGGGACCTTACCACCTGGGTAGACTAGAGAAGCAGACCTTCCAAATAAAAATAGTAGGATAATCAAACAATAATAGTAAAAAGGAGTGGTGAGGTACTTCAAAAATCTACATTTTACAGAAGTGTAATCGTGATTTAAAAATACAAAAACACTGACTCAAAAGAGGGAGAGCGTGGGTGCTTGCTGGGGATGAGTCAAAAGAGAAGAAATATTAACTCCAGAAAGCAAATGCAAAAGATGAAGCTCCATAAGCAGAGCCTGCAAAAAGGCAGGCTGAATTTATGCATTTGTTCTGCATCCAGAGTTCACCTCCATGCTATGCAAAAGTCATTGATTAACTGACATTAGACTGAAATGGGGCAATTAGACAGAGTAAAATGTCTACAGCATAAATTATACAAGAAGAGTGTCTGAGGAGAGCCTCCCCTTTGTCTTTAAGACTTGCCAGCTGTTCCTTTCCTGCCTTGTGATTTTTACCTTTCCAGATAAGCATATTCCTGTGCCCTAAATCAGCCTGGTGGAACACCACTAACTGTACATCACAGGGTACAGCTGTATGTCCAGATACCTTTTTAATAGGTCAGCCAGTCCGGTGGCAAAGCAGCAGTGAATCATGTTAGCAGATGAAGAGGCTGGAGGGCAAATGATGCTGTGGAAGCACCTGCAGCAGACATTGCTGTGCTCTTCCTTGGTCCTGATTTCTTAGAACGATTTGTCATGTGCTTAAACTGGAGCATGATCTTCGGTTCCTTTCGTAGTCAGTGAAATCAGGTCCTCAGCCTTGTACAGTGTTGAAAGATAATTACAGGAGTTTGATATCCTGTTGTTTTCCAGTGTGAATAAGAAAGGTAAATTACTGATTCCTGGGGGGGAAAAAAAAAAAAGCCTGGGTAGTTCTGTGACTATGCTGGCTCACTACTCTTTGCTTTTAAGACTGCAAGGCTTATTTTAATGTTTTTTTCACAACAAGAACAATGCAAACTGGATGGGTTGGGGTTTTTTTAGAAATTAATTGCTTTGACTCTTCTTGTGACTGTGGCTAGCATAGTATGATCCAGAAACACCTTAGCAGTCAATTTAGTTTGCTTGTAAAGCAAAGCTAGGCATTTTCTGATATTCCCTTTACTCATGCTACAAGATCAATGCGTGAGCTCTTCCACTGTAGAATAATGCACAGTTCATAGTGTGGTCAAATGTGATGAACTGATCTTGTGTAATCCCCAAGTTACTGTTTACAAAGAGAGGGAGGAAATGAGTATTTAAAATAGCCATTGGCCCCTGCAGACTGCTTCAGTAAGTATTCAGTCCTATCTTCTTGTGTTGTATGCAAGATTTGACAGTAAACAGGCTTGAACTGGTGGTAGCTGCTTGATGACCGCTTCAGTTTTGCATTTAACATCCAACATATTGTCCATGTAATTCAAGTGGCATTTTCATGCATTATTTTTTGATACTTTCTATAAAAAAGGCAGGCTTGTTTTTTCTGTGTAGTTCTAGCATGACACTGGCTGAGAGCCACTTACATCTGATGGTATCTCCACTCTTACCTGCAGCAGTAAGTACTGGACTCCAATTTATTGGCAGGACATCTCAGGTATAGGAGTTCCACAAAGAACAGGGATTTATCACATTTACCCAAGTTGAATACGCAACACTGCTAAGCCCAGCAAAGCAAAAGGAGAACAGGTGAGCAGTTAGCTGAATGGTGTTTATATTATTTTTATGCTGGGCTTTATCTGACTTGTCAGAAATCCACTTTATATTTTACAGACACATCACCCAGCCTTCAAAAATGCAGATTTATTATTCTGAAAATATTTTACCTAAACTGAAAACATTTAACATTTCATAATTGGGTTGGAGGGTTGTACATATCTCACCCAGTCGAATCTGAAGGAAGTGAAATGTTTCAATTTTTCATGTGTAGACCATGAAAATGTGAAGGCTGACTCTAACAATAATGCATAAAACAGAAGAGAAATGTAAACCAATCCAGTCTCATAATATATGTGTTTGCTTGGTAATTTCTTGGTAGTAAGGAGTGGTTATACAGCGCTGAAGTTAAAATATCTGAATATCACACAGCATGATGATTTTATACAGGGAGCTCTTTTATAACTCATTGGAAATGAACTTGTCAGTCATCATTAATGGTCTGTGAAACCTTATCCAAAGCTGGTGCCAAGTCTTTCCCACAGAACAGTTACATCATGATAAGCTCTGCTGTGTTCACAGTAAATCAGGGAGTTTCACAACAAAGTTACATGATAAGCTTTGCTGTATTGCACAGTAAATCATTATGTTGAACAATTACACAATAAGCCTCCTTATTTTTTTCTTTATGGAAGCATATCTCAGTAATGGATAAAATCAATATGAGTATTTTCTCCCTCTTCTACCACCTACCCAAGTACAATTTATGGACACTTCTTCAGCCTGAGGGGAAGACCACGGTGTTAACCTTGTATGCCTGCATGTGTGATATGATATATTTAATAAAGTACTGGGGGACAGTTTACAAGTAGCCTAAAGAAGTCTGAAGGCATCACTGGGGCTCAGTGACCAGAAGGGTATCCTTTGCTTTCAGTGGAGCTGTATCAGTTTACACTCAGTGAGCGTTGGCTTTTTTTCTTTGGTCTCCAAGAAGATATGTACTAGAGCTTCCTATTTATGCAATGATTTGTGTTTGCTTTGCTCCATCTTAGCTTTCATTGTCCCATTCAATTTTTATTAGTCAGCATTGCTATAAGAAGCATCTTCCCTTTTAAATTCTATTTTATTGATTCTTGTGGCTTACAGGACCATTTCTCTCTCTACTAACTCCTCCTATGTGATTTAACCTACTGCCCCTATTTGACAGCTTCCCAACCCAATTTCTTCTATACTCCACCCCAAATGTTCAGGTCTTCAGCTTCAGCTCTCTCCCAGACATCATGTTGATGCCCATTTGCCCTCCAATACCACAGACTGGGACTCAGCTTCTTGCCTTTCCTCCCAGGCTAATGCCCTGTGCCTCTCCCCGCCTGTCTCCAGGGACCAGACTTGTCTTGCGATGCCTTGGTTTCATCGCCTTCTCACTCCACATGTCTCATGACTTCCAAAAGACTTGCACAGTCTATTGCCAAGTGCCTGAAACATGCAGTTTGCATTACCCTTCCTTGGCAGAGCCTGCTAAACTCACATTACTATGGCCTTTATATGCTACTTCAAAAACGCACACTTTCTAATCTTGACAAGACAAATTAATAATAAAGGTCCTGATGCCATTTCAGTAGGGTCCCTTCAGGTATATAAATTGTTGGAGTCAGATTGTAGGAGATGTCTGCCTTTCAAAGAGCAGGGAGCCGTGTCTGCATTAATGCTGCCTCCATAAAGCATTGTGTACTGAAAAGGGCTGTCACATACACCAGTGTGGCAGGAGCCGAATCTCCATCTGCAGCTCATCAGAAAAGCTTCAGTAACATCAAGGGATGTAGCTTGGGTCTGTGCTGGCTGAAGGTCTGGCCTTGAGTGAGGACTGTGTAATGTAAGCAAGGAGGTGGCTAATGAGGCAATTTTACCTGTCATGGAAACCCACTGTAGATATAGAAAAACACAAGATAGGATCTTGCTTAAAAGAAATCAGAAATCTGGGCACAATGCTTTCTGTTTTCAGAACTACCCATTATATTTGTTTTATTGATGTATGTATTGTTTGAAAAATATTGTTGCCTATGAGCTTAGAGCTGCTGCTGTCTTTTAAATCCTAGCATGAGGCATTACCCTGTAAGTATACACAAGGTTTGCTGGTGGTCTGTCCCATGTACTGGAAAAGTCAGGAAAGAGCTCAAGTCTCTGCCAGTCAAGGTTTGTTGCAGTTCCTGAGATGGTAAAGTTTGCCATTTCTTTTGTGTGTTCAAAGTCACATTGTTGCCTTCTGTAAAAGTTCAGTTAAGGTGGTTGTGAGGTTAGAAGAAAGGAGAGGTGAGAAATTTAGAATATTTTCTAGTCTGCATGCACAGCAGATCAATTACACTATGCCTTGCTAGTTTAAAAGCCCTCAAGAGAATGTTGCGCGGCTCTGATGTACTAAGATATGTGCAAAATCAGTACTTGCTGCCCTTATTTTAAATGTCATAAAGATGGGATGTCTACACTTTCTGCAGGAGCAGGCTGTGTAGACTCCAAGAGGTATGTGTAGGTAGTATATTATGGCTTCTTTTCTGTTTTGCATCTGTTACGTGGTCAAAATACAGATTAGATCCTGTCTTGTAGCAAGTGACTGTACTGACACATGCTGTAGTAAGAGCAGCCTCCAAACAAGGCATAGCACATGTGTGGTCCCGTTATGTAGAGCAGGTGTCTTTGTGTTGGGGTGCAGGAAGCCCACAGTTTTTTTGTGATTGATGTATGTGTAAAACATGCCGAGGGGAGCCCAGAATGCTCTTGGAAAGCTGAAATGGGATGAGGCTGTTAGAGCAACTATCCAGCCTGTATGTGAATCCTAATGTTGCAAGTGATATGTATGTATTGAAACTATCTTATTAAGACAGACATTTAGGAGTTAAGAGGCAAATTTACAAAAGAGTTTCATATTTGTGAGCTAAGCCTTTGAAGCTGTCTTTCCTGTCTTTTATAAAAATCAGGAGACATGCTGAAATGGCAAACCGCCTTGTCATCCCTGGAATCAAATCTTCACAAGAAGAGGAAATCTTTTCTTTTTCCTAGAAAAGATGCACTCACTGAGCCTTTTCAGATACCATTTCTATTTGTGACAGTAACTTTTTCAAGGAAACGAGCAGAAGATAGAACAGCATGCTGTTTCTGATTGTACATTTCTTGATATGCTTTAGAAATATACACACTGGCAACGTTTTTACAAGAAAATGCTTCATTTTTCATTAAAGAATGGCTTACAAAAAAAGCCTTGACTTTTCTATAGCTGTGTATTTCATTAGGCATATTTCATACTTTTCTAACAACTCCTAAATGGCAAATAGTCCTGAGCAATATCTGGGAATGCAAATTGCTTTAAATGGTTCATCTAGGTGAATTTAGAAATTTAATTTTGTATATAAACTGAAAAGCATTTCTTAGCTCAGCTTTTCTGCTTATGAGAATACAGGTGTTTGGTTGTTGAGTGAGATCATGCATAGGAACACTCTCTGCAAGACAGTTCGACAAAATGAAAAATACTTGCTTCCCAAATTATATTTTTAATTACTCCAGAGACACTGTATGTAGACACTACCATGAACAGGTAGAATGAGATTGTTTGATACTAATGGGGAAAGCATCTGATTTCATCTGATTTCCTGTAAGCTATTGAAGAGGAGCTCCATGTGCCAAAAAGGAACTGAGTGAATGCTAACTTGAAGATAGCATCAAAGTGAAGTTCTGAGTATTTTAGCTAAATATTTTTTCCCCAAAGTTGTCTTTTAACTTTGATACTCCTTACATGCTACTTCTAGCACACATTCCTTTGGTGCAGAACAAAAGCACCGAGTAAACAGAAAAGCCAAGCCCAAAAAGATTCATATAATCATGCTTTCCAGTGAAATAACAAGGTATTTTCAAGCAATGACTTCTTATTTCCTTCTCTTATTACCCTTATTTATTCTTCATTATGCTGATGGTTGAATTAAACCAGTATGCAAGTGCTTTTCTTCTCTGAATGTCCTTTAATTTGACAGCCTCATGACCTCAGTGCCCTTCTTTGCCAAATATTGCTTTTTTCATAGGCACAAGTTAATTCCTGTCGTATTGTGTGACAGGGTTGAGCGCAGTGAAAGCCCAGCTTGCAAACTGCCTCATTTCTTTCCAGCCCCTAAGGAATTCCGTATGTGTCAGTAAGAGCAGATAAAACTATCAGCATGTTCCTTCTGTTCTCTTACTTATGAACATTCTTCTAAACCATGGGATGTTCTCTTTCATTGAGTTTTCCCTGCTCCTTGCCCCATCCAATTTCTTTCCATCTTTCTTCTCACTTCCCCTTGTACGAATGCAATGGCCATATATCTTCCCTTAGTCTCCTTGCTGCAATTTGTTTGCAAGGCCGGAGGGAAAGTATGCTGTCACTCATGAGCTTTTACACCTGCCAAAGCTAATGAGCTAAGTTTGACCCTCGTTCTGGCTGGTTATTTAGAACTTCACACTCCTAGCAGATTTCTAATGTCTCAAAGGAGCTTCTGAGGTGTTACTACATATATTTCTATTAACAGAAATTCTATTTAATATCCTTTTCTCTCTATAATATATGATTGAATGTATTTATATTCCATTTCATATAAAAATTGCATTTTTTGCATTGAATATAGTCATAAAAGTTTCAATAGCAGAAATAAAATAATGATATTTTTATTGGTAGTTGACACTTCAAAAGTTTATTCTGATCAATGAGGGAAAAACAGCAACAGCAGGTTTGACCAAAGGTGCTGTACCCAGCCTGACCCTGGCCTCCTACCCTTTCTTTTTATTATATGTCCTCATGGTATCCCTGATTGCAGTTACTTCACTTCTGAGTGATGGTGACTGAGGTGGGATCAGAACTGAGTCGTAAAACTCGTTGTTTTGGTGACATAATTCAAAATGATGATACATGGGAAAAGGAGCTGGGTACTTGTTCTAAAGACATTAGGTGATTAGTGGTGGGTGAACATGATATTTGTGGTCTGGTAAGAAAAGCACCCAGAAGACTAGATACTTATTTCCCAAAGCTCTTGCCAGGTGAGGATGGGGGGTGAGGGGAGACCACAGGTGTGCCCTTGGGACCTGCTCCAAGTCCACCCAGAGGGGAGGAGAGCTACAGCAGCCTCCAGAGGGGCTGCTGATGTCCCAGGGGCAGGCTGGGTGTCACCAGGGGATAGTTACCTCTGAGGACAACCATTGTTTTATAAGGAATTTGCAGATTAAGGCCTAGAGAACCTTTCAAAAGATCCACAAACCCTGTGAGCCAGTGTGTTGTGTTTATCTCTTAAGGAACCTTGTCATTAAGCTCAAATTAAAAACGAGCTGTCAGTTTCTATTAATAATTAATGCTGAAATGTTAGCACTTTGAAAGACTGTTTCAAGTGCAACACATTCCATTTAATGCTGAACAGTTTTATATTTACAGTAATTCCACCTTTCATCCCCTAATGTTAGCTTCTAAATCTTTAATGCTTTAATCACACTTCTTATTTTGATATCCCAAGTGAGCTGTTCTAACCTGTGTCCACTCCCTTTCACTGAGGTGCACATTTTATACTGGAAGGTTAGTCAGCAGCACTTGTTAATTATTAAGGAAAACAAAATGCTACTGCTGGAAAATTATGTTTGTTCCCAGCAGTATGTGTTACCTTTAATCTGTACTGACAAGAAGCAAGAGGAATCATAAAATAATCAGAGGAGCCAGGAGAGAGGATTGTTTGTGAGAACATTACCCAGCAGAAATGTAGACAGCCTTGATTTGATTCCATAAATGAACCTAATTACTCGGTAATGTATTGTTCTATGGAAATAACATATCTATGAAATATGCACTTAAAAGAAGACTCTGTGAATTCGAAAGCAGTTGATTTTTGCTTTTGAGTTGTGCTCCCTATAGCATATTCCTGGATGGCACTGACTGACTGAGAGTTTTTGCTTTGTGTGCAGACAACTCTAAAAAAAAAAAAATCACCCAACCTGCAGCATATGTCTGTGAGCCAAGTTCTTTATTGTAGCCTTCCCATTATGGATATAGGAGAATTCTGCAGAGAAACAGGACACCTAAATTTGTTGCAGAGTTTTCTTTTAAGTTATTTGCTTTGTTTGTGTCCATGTACTTACCTCAATATATATAAAAAAAATAAATACTTGGAATTTTCTTAACTTCTAGGCAATTAGTGAATATCCTAGAGATGATAGTAAAAGCACTTCAATGGCTTGCAAAGAAAAGAGATGTTTTTGAACTTGTATTTATAAAACATATTGCTCCAATTTGTTTGGGTTTTCCTTGCTGTTTCAGAATTACTCCTTCAAGTGAGATGTATATATAGTTAATGGTATTTGTAACCAAGTTTACCTAACATTAATGGGTTACACAGGGATATGAAACTATAACCTACTGTTTAATTACTGGCGTGAGTAGAATGAGATTACTTTGTGTCTGACAGATTCATGTGCTCTGATGTATCACTACCGATTTATGCTATGAATTTGTTATTCAGGCAGACATTTTCTGGGATAGATGCTCAAGACCCAGCCCATTATTCCTATCTGTTTCCACTGGTGATGCTGTATGGAGAAGGCAGATTGGCATTTCCCTGTAGCAGACCCCTCAGCTTGCCCTTTGCAGAGATTGGAGAGGTGTGGTGCTGGGGAGGGACCTGCTGCAGTCTCTGAGCCCCCATACTGGCTGTTGGGGTTTTTGTTTGTTTGGGGTTTTTTTGTTTGGTTTTTTTTGTTGGTTGGTTTGCTTTTGTTTGTTTGTTTTGATGTTGTTTGTTGTTGTTTTTTTAATGGGGCTGTATCTGAATCTTGTGTATCTATCAGCAAGTAGATAGCCAGCCTTAATTTGAACGCGAATAATTCTCCATTAATAATTAGTGTTATTTCTTCTATTCCCCCTGCATCCTGAAATGTGTACTTAGTTCTTTCATCTTGTTTGTACACTTGAAAAGCTCTCCTTTGGCTTTGCATTGATACCTAGGAGTTCAAATGTGCTGTGCAACTCACAGCAAATCCTGCCTTACTACATGAATATTCATGTGAAATCAGGGGACCATTAGACTGAGACACTCCAAAAAATCTCCATGCAGTTTGGCCTGGCCATTTCCACCCAGGAAAATGGAGTGCTGTGTGGATCAGGTGGTATTTTGCAGCCATTTCACCCAAGTACTAGTGAAAGCATGATGTCCAAGGTGGTGAAGTATCAAGGCTATATTATGATCAGTTCTTCCAGCATTTCTGCCTCAGATACAGTGAGACTAGACTGGAGTAAAAGTAGGCAGGATTTTTTCAGCCTCTAAACTTTCACTTGTCTTATCAGCTCTCAGCAATATTATCTGCTTTTTTTTAATTAGGCTCCCATTGACTGGGATTTTTTTCTAATTACATGAGGAGTAGATGAAGCCCCATTAAGATGTCTGACTAGAAAGACTTACTGCACTGATACTTTCAATCCTCACTGGCTGGTAAAAAAAGCATTCAGAGTTTTCTGAACCTACAACTTGCACATCAAAAAAGAAATGGAAAATTTCCTGCTGTTACATTATTATGCAAGCATCCAATTCTGTCCTTCCATACTGTGGAGATATGCACAACATGCAAGAAAGTGTTAAAAATATTTATAAGATGCCCAACAGGACAAAACAAATGGACATGTGTAGTATATATACATTGTTCATTACAAACATGATTAGTGTGTGTATATAATAGATGTGTTGTTAAAGCACAGTGGGTTCTTCGAAGTTTACAAGTTTGTTATGAATTGATTTATTCATGAAGTGCTTTGTTTCTATGACAACTTTATTGGTTTGCCTGTGGTCTAAATACATATAGGCATGGCAGGAATTCCACAGTACAAAACAAATTACATGCTACCACCTGAATGGCTTGATGCCTTTAGGGAATGTACAGAAAATAGTCCACAATGAGGGCAGAAATCACTGTAGACTATGCCAATATGAATAGGTTTTCTTAAAGAAAAATGCTTAAAGGTCCTCCATGGCTTCCAACTTTGCAATAAAAGGGTAAGATGGAAATAAAGAAAGGAATCTGGTAGGAAAACATAAAAGGGACCCAAACCCCAATTGCAGAGATACTAGAGTGTTCAAGGAAAAGCCACAGTTCAAACACCAGCACTCTCTTGCACAAATAATAAAGCTTGCAAGAAGCTATTAATATTCATAACAGATCCAGAGCTACAAAAGAAACTGAAGAGCTATTGTTTAGTAAGAAATTAGTGTGGAAGTATAGGGTATTAGTTGATAAAAGGATTGGGAGGCTCACTAGGACAACACAAAATGGGATCAGAGAAAAAAAGTCAATAAGTGGATCAAATGAGAAAAGGACAAATTCTAAAATACAAGAGCAATAATTAAGACAGACACTGGAAAGATGAGAACTGTTATGGAGGTCTGAGACTTAACAGGAGAATAAGACTTTTTTAAATATGGAAAAAGTTATATAGCAGGGCTTCTGTGCCTGCCCCCCATGACATATGGCTCTCTTCAAAACCATATCCTAAACTGTAGTAAAATGGTGGTGCTTTGGCTTCTTCTGTCCTGTGTGATGCAAAGCTCTTTGGGAAATGAAAAGCAAGAGCAGCCAAGACTCTGAAGCAGGTTCTCCTGTGCCATCACCCACAATCTATCTGCTTTTCGAAACTATAAACATCAGAAGAACCAGAGAGCACACTTCCATTACAAAAGTAAGTTTTCTGGCAATATTTTTACATATAAACAAAGCTGCATAGAATTCTGGATCATTTTTAGAAAATTGGTATGAGAATTTCAAAGGGAGGAAGGATTAGTGATCATCCTGTGCCTAGCCTGAAAGCCAGCATGAAAATGCCTTCAATTAGAGCAAACAAGGGCAAATGCAAATACTTCCTTGGTAACCACAGACTGTCCCACCAGCTTTTCTGCCTCGGTGAAGGACCTGTGATCTGATAGAGGTGACAATATCTTTCAATGTTTATTTGGTTTGGACCAGGTTTCTACCTTGTAATTTGGCTATTGAGATGTTGTTTACTGAGGTGCCACTGATTTCACCTCTTATCATGGGCTGTGCAGACCCTGGGGGTAGGACAGGCAGATTTTGCAGCATTACAGGCTTAAGGATGCATTGCCTGTCTTACCCCACAGCAAAGCCAGACTGCTTTGGGGTTCAGTCACTAAGATTTGGCTCAATAATGATGTTCAGGTGGTACCTTAGTTAATAACTTCTTATTTGTTAACTAGGTAAACTTAATCACCTGAAATCTGAAAGGTGACAAGGGCTACATGAGAGTCAGGGTCCCATGTCCAGAAAGCAGAGGGAGAAGAAAATAAAGGTAGTGAGAGGCAAAGCCGTACATGGCTTTATGCTCGGCAGGCATACAGCGCGCATACTTCACTGCCACCTCTGTAAGTGCCTAAGCCATTTGACTAATTTGGCATGGAAGTGCTAATAAAATAAAAAGCTTCTCCAATTAGTGCACATTCTCTATTATTTCTGACTTGTGTCCTGACCCAGTCCCTTTCATACTCCTAATTGCCTGTGCTGCACTAAGTGACATCACCTTCCATGCACTTTTATGAGCTGTGGTCCCCTGCAAGAGGAGAGAATTACCTATATTGGCCTCCATGACTGACCTGTAGTGTTGCTTCAGCTGGTCAAACAACATATTTACAAACGACTTATCCTCAGCTGGGCATCCTTTTGTGTCATGTTTGCCTCAAAGCTGTTAGATGGCACATCAAGCCTCTAGTAGTTATTAAAAGTAAAGTCATACCTAGAAATCAAGAAAACCTAGAAGTCATCTTTACCCTGTGAGGTTTTTTTTAGGCTGGGTATAAGCCTTGGGAGAGAGAGTTGACATCAGTCAAGTAGCTCCTGGCTGCACCAAACATTTGGAGTCTGAAAAACTGCTGAAGTAAAGCTTGCTGGTGTGCTGCAAGAAAGTGGGGTTTTGTTTGGTTTTCTTTTGGTCGCCATTTTTAGATACTGAGTCTTCTGCCTGTGGAAACAGCAGTTTCAGTTTCAGGATTTGGTCTTGATATAAAATGTAGTGACAAAGCTCTTTTCTTTCTCAAGAAGATGATTTTGTGGTTATTCTTTTTCCATTACTATTTCATTCCTTTCTTACAGGTTTAACCCTCACATGGTACAAATGATGTGTTTTCAATTCAGCTTTTGTTTTAAGGAAGCATGGAGGCTGGACAATGGGACAGGGTATTCCTCAAGTCTGACTTATGCTAAGGCAGGGAGCCAAAAATAGTTCCTAAACCTCCCTTAATGGACTGGTGGATGCTCTACTCAGCACTTCTGAAATATCTGCTGGCTTTTGAGCACTGTTCCCAAGAAACCCAGCAAAGAAGGACAGCTGGGGCAAGACAGCTGGGCAAGGATGCTGCTTTGCACCAGATATTTGGCTTCCAGAACAACCCTGGGAGCCAAGGTACCTGGCCGGAAGCCATCTGGTTTGGGCACTGGGGAGATGTGTAGCCCAGCAGTGTGAATACCACGTGGATGTCTTGTTACAGTTCTTTGCTCATCCCCTTTTTGTTTTCAGGAATTGGGAGGCTTCTAGAACATGCATCACAGAAGTGGTGGATTTCCAGCATTCAAGTAAGGTGATAATTCACACACAGTACCACCAAGAAAATTCTGGCCATACCCCATCAGCACAGCTCCTGTTATATCTAGTTAATGTATTTAAGTGAAGAGTGGCTTTTGACAGACCCAGCTGGCAGTGGATTTATGGTTTTCAGAAGTCCCCATTCCTTTCCTCTCGTGTTTAGGGCCCTTTCAAATGTTGTCTGAGCTACACAAGATAATGTCATAGTTTATCCCATCACTAACCACAATATTTAATTATTTAGTGATGGGTATAAAGCAAGTGTAGCAAAGGGAAAACAGTTCTGAATTTTTTTGACACTGTATTCAGCAAATACTTGTTCTTTATCTGACGTCATCATTTACTGCCTCAGCCCTCAGAGAACAGCAGGTTAGCTGAACTATCAATATATTAGAAGAAAAATCATAGTTGAGGAAAGCAAATTCTGGTACTTTGAAGTTCATCTGATGCATGGCATGCCTAATAGTGAAAAGTCAAGTGGGAAGAGCTTAATGCACCTTTCAGAATCTCTGCATTCCAGTCGTAGATTGTGATGCCATGTGTGTATAGATAAGGATGTCATATATGATCTGATGTTATAAGTTTGTGCAGACAGTACTTTACACACATCCAAATGCTTAATAAAAATGCCTCTCTTCACTGCTTCTCTCTGGGTTTGGGCTTGTGTATGTACATGTGTGTGCATATACATGTGGACAAAGGGGTTATGAGCAGATACCCTTTTTCATTAAGCAAGTGACATTTTCTTGCTGGTGCAGCATCTATCTTCTTTCTGGCAAAGCTGTGTGCCTTTCAGTCAGCGTCTGACTAAAGATCAATGAGAGAAAGCTTTTTGAAGGTGCTTTCAGGTCCTGCGGCAAGGGAGATGATCAGAAAGCTGCCATAAGCTTCAGACCCACTTGACAAATGAGGAACTATTTTGGCGCTCTGTAAACTGCTGTCACATCAGTTAGAAACACTAATTAGAACTACTTTGCTGTTGAAAGTGTCCAGTGCATTAAATACCACTTCTGCTTATTGCAATTAGCTTATCCATTGACTTACACTTCATGCCACAAGACTATCAAAGATGGAAATGCATAAGGGATTGTTTAAAAATTTATGAGGGAAATTAGAACTGAATGGCAAATAGCTTTTGCCTGCTACCCTTTGACCTTTTGTTTCTTAAAGAGCAAAATGCTCACATGTGAAATATGCTCCTCCTTGGTTTTGTCAAACTGGAGAAGAGTCAACAACCCAAGATGCACAAGTAAGCAAACAGCAGCCTACCTTGTCTTTTTCTCAGCGCGATGTGGAGATAAGTGGTGTGGGTAGCTTTTGAGAAGCAATTGGACATTGTGGTACCACACAGTCTGTAAAGCGAGAGAGTTTTATGCTGCACTGTAGTGTTCACAAGAATGGTTCTTATTATTGATAGAGCAGCAAGACTTTGTTAAATAATCTATACCACGCGGAGTTCAGAAGATGTGATGATGATTTTTAATGCCATTTCCTTTCTTAACAGTGAAGATTTGTAGATGACAGAAAACAGTAAAAAAGTGAAGCTGTTTGTGAAGACTGAGACTTCATATTTTTGTTTTAAAGTTTAATTGTGAGTCCATAATGTTTCAACATGCCTTAGGAATTAAGAAAAAGGAAGCAAAAAGTTTGTCTCTTAAAAGACAGAAGTGGACTAGCCTTAATGATGCTATAACTCTACACTATATACAGGTGTTTTTAGATGAGAGGGAAGAAGAAAATAGCACTCTAAATAGCTGGCTTGCAGTCTAGCACACAATCTAAAGTCACAAGGCTGCATTCTTCACCCTGCTTTTTGTTAAGTTGGTCTAGGCACTTATTTCTACTTGAATTCCTACTGATGATGATAGTCCTTAGTTCCGTTGCCAGGGTGTTAAGGAAGATCTCACCACCACTCATACTTCTCAAGAGCTGGAGCGATTTTCTCATTAGGTGATTTTTTTTCTTAATATTTTTTTGGTTTTTTGAGACCAGCTCAAGGAGTGCCTGTGTTCTGTTCCTTAAAAATTAGTAAGGTATGGCTGTAATGCACATTTTTTCTAGAAGTGCTCATTTGAAGAAGCACACAGAAAGTATAAAGCAGCAACTGGACAGTTTCATGGGCCAACTCTTCTGGCTGCCCTAGCAGGAATGTGACTTAAATATTCATTTTTCCAGAAATTCACTGCCATTTTGAGAATTTCTGGCCATTACAGAGCTACAGACCTGCTACAGGAGCTATAGAAAACATTCGAGGTTCAGATGTGAATCTACCACTGCCACCAGCAAAGTTGTTGATGCCTGAGGAGCTGAGGGACAATGCTTGGGCAGGAGGAGCAGGGGCTGTACCTATGTCCCAGCCTGGGGCTTTGCATTTCTGCATTTCTCTTTGTCTACTGCCTTCTTTTAAGACTGGTAACCTTAGATCAGGGGAAAAGGAGGATTATTTTTAAGCATGATGAAATTTAACTTGTAATTGTGGTTTCCACAGCAGCCAATTCAGAGTTAAGATCATGGCTTTACCAAGCAGCTCCTAATCTCTAGGATTTATAGATGCTGAAAATGAGCAGAAAACTTGGGCCGCTGTGACCTGGCTGCAGTGGAAGTACAACACATGCTCACAGATACCCACACCAAAACCACAATATTCCTAGCAAATTTTGTCACCTGCACAGCCTTGAAAATCCTCACAGTTTGATGTTTGTGTTAGGTTTCACCTAGTATTAGTCAGACCCTGCATCATATTTAATGTCAGTTTTGGTCTCCAGCTTATTGAGATGGGGTGTCACAATATATTCCATTGCTGGCAAGTTTCAACAGGGAAGCAGAAACTTATGCATTGACTGTTTCCCATGAGGTTTCATGTTCCTGTAAAATCAGCTATTTAGGAAAAGAGTTATTTAAATGTAACTTGCTATTTCACATGAAACTGCTAAGATCCTTGTAAAAAACCCAAAAAGTCACTTCTTCAGATGTCCAGAGCTGTATGACATGCATTGCAATGCTGCTCTTTTCTCTATTTTAACAGCCAGTACTGACTTAGGTTTTTCTTTCTTTTAAAGCCTTTCTGTAGTGGCTGGCCAAAATTCAATTCTAAGAAGGGATATGTTTTTCTTGTACTGCATAAAGTAGGAAGTGTGCTGTCACTTGCATGGTACCTATTAGAAGCTTGCCCTCACAAGAAACATGCTGTACAAAAGAGTTCACACCCTGTTCAGCCTTTTGCTCCTCAGCATCAGCAAAAGCTCCCAGCCCTGAACACAAGGGTGTGTGGAACTGCACTCTTCCCCAAGCTTGTTTGAATGCCTGTTGTTTGTCAGCAACACGGGTGCAGCATGAGGGCTGCTGAAGGCCAGATCTTAAATGCATTTGTGCTTGTTAAGTTTATTGATTCAGAGTCACTCTGACACAAGCGTAGAATTTTCTGTACTAGAGCATCAGTAATGTTATTCAAATTCCTGTGTTTTTCAGTGATCCTAGAGCAAATCCTTAAACACATACCACACATATTTACAGTGTACTAGAAAAAGGTATTGTTATTCTTCTGTTCACTGACTGCTTTTCTGCCTTTGATCCATAAACACTTAAATGAAGTATTGACGATATCTTTGTGCAATTCCAAAGAAACTCTCAAAGAAGTTAAAGTAGCTTTATGTAATTTCTTTTTCATGATACCATAGGTATTTTTTCACTGCATGAGACATATTTGGTACCTCTTTTTGGTAGAAGACTTCTAGCCCACTAGGTAGAAGGTGGGGTTTCCTG
Organism: Nesoenas mayeri; assembly: GCF_963082525.1. Lineage (NCBI taxonomy): Eukaryota > Metazoa > Chordata > Aves > Columbiformes > Columbidae > Nesoenas > Nesoenas mayeri. The sequence continues at coordinate 13,437,556 of NC_137554.1, read as the reverse complement.
TAGAAAAAAAGGTTTAGCTGCTAAATCTCTCAAGTAGGGTTTCCTTCCCCAGCTGGTACTGATTTTAACATGCTCATCTGAGAGGCATTAAAACTTCAAGTGATGTTTGTGCTGTGAGGTGAAGTGTGGCTGTGACCCAGAGCTGCTGCAGGGAAGGGGGAGCTGTGGCCACGCATGTTTGTGCCTAATAGGGTGTGTCTGAGTGGATTTTATCACTATTAAGGGCAAGATGTGTTGAGGGGGCCTACCCAGTGCCAGTTCCCCTCCTGACTGCCCCCAGGTCTTGCCATGGTGTGCTGCTGGGGCTCCCATCCCTCCTTGTGCCCCAGCAGCCAGTGGGATTCAGCTGCTCTTGGTGGCAGAAGGTGTAGTTATGTAGCAAAGTTATTTTTTTACTCTGATAGAAATTAGTTAATATAGGAATTTTGTTTCATTTAACCAATGGATGTATTAACACTCTTAACAGAAGCATGTGTGGCTAGGACAGTCCAGTTGAATGCAATTGACTCAGGAGGCAAAGGCTGTTCCTAAATTAGGACTGGGCAGGAGGTAAGTAATTTGTGCTCTGAATTAGTGGGGCAGCCAAATTCTTTGTATCAGCTTTCCTTGCCTGAGAAATGCTCTTGTGAGCTCTGTCTGGACTTAGTCCTTTAAAACTTTTGTAGCTAGAAAAATTCCAGTGCCTATTTTAAAATGGTATTTGAAAATAAGTATGGGATATATAAAAATACTCAATAAGCCACTGACCTGGGGAAAATTATAAGAAAAATTGCTATTGTGTAAAGATATATAGTTGCCACAATAGACTGATATCCAATAATTTACTACTACTAAGTTGTAAAAAACAGATGACTGCAAAGTGTTTGCTAAACCATTCTTTTTCATCTGTCATGCGGTTGGATTATGTGAACTGACTCACCATTTAAATGGGGCTACTGAAATTGGTGTGTTATTGATTCAGACAATCCTTGACCTTAGGGATAACACTTGCTGTGACAGAGGAAACTGGCTTTTATGCTAGAATTCTCCATTTCTCTCTGCATCACTGTTATTTGACAATACTGAAAACAAAAAGATTAGGGAAGTGAAGTGGGAGATAATACCAGGAAAGTCAAACAGCTTTCCCTGGGATGCTTATTCTGATGAAATAGTGCTGGTGCACTTCAGAAGAAAAGTCCAGAAGTGCTGAGACTTTATTCCTTTGGCTACAAATTTTCACCAAAGATGCTCTGTGTTTGTGTGTACACATATGTGTATGTAAAGATACACCTATCTCAAAGCCATCTTTTGTTTTGTTGGAATTGTTTTGTTTGGGTTTTTTTTCTTTTGTATTTTTAGAGTTCTAATTGTTTTTTGCTACAGATGCAAAATGCATGAAGTCTCCCACACATGTTTTTCTTCAGGGCAGACACAGGATTCCCATGAAATAACATCAGGTTTGTGTCTGTACAATAAATTGAAAGTGCAACAGCACCTTGTTTGCAAGGGCAGCTGCGTAGCGCAGACACTAGTGTTGCACACCCTATGGGCCTCGGTGCCTGATTTGAGTGGTCACTGGTGATGACTGACACCTTTGTGTTATGCTCTGAGGTAGCACGACTACTGAAGACACAGGTCTGCCAACCCACACACAGTCATATCTTCATTTTGCAAGGTAGCCCTACTGAGCAGTATGACTGCAGTCAAAATCATCCATGGAAGGACTGCGCTCAAGCTTAAAATAGGAGTTTAGTCTCCTTGGGCTCTCAGAGTCAGGAGATGCAAGCTCTTCTGCAAGGCAATTTAGAGCAAGTACTTATGGAAGGAGCCTTCTCAATCTGGTCATTACAGGCTAGGTAGACCAGGTCTCCCCAAAATGGTGCTTGCATCAAGTGACAGAACTGTGACTATCCACTTTATCTACAGAAGAATAAACACTACTGGTTTTCAATGTCACCAGTGTCCTCTGTAAAAACTATAGCTGTGTTGTTGCCAGGGAGAGGGATGTGAAGAACAGGCCTGTCTGTCCAGTGTCGGGGAGGGATGGCAGCAGCCTGGTCTGGCTCCACAGGAGAGATCAGAGGATGCCTGGGATATAATATCGGATTATTATGCAATTTGGCTCCTCCTGTTTGCTCTGGATATCTCAGGGAGGACTTTGTCCAGAATCTGTCAAAGAGAAGCTTTCTGAAGAAAACTACTAGTGGACACTCACCAGGCTGCCTTCAGGACCTTTTCTTTGCAGAGAACCCCCAAAATAACCAATGAGTAACACAGCACCCTGTTGATCAGTCTTGACTTAATACTTGCACTTTTTTTTTTTTTAAGGTTATAATCCCTATGCCTGTTTGTACTCTAGGCACTGTGTGTACCTTTGCAACCTGTCGTTCATCAAATTTGGAACATGAAGCAGGTAGCCTGGTATTTGCCCAACAAGTACTGCATGATGCTGTAGCTGTTGAACAGCACTGCATAAAAAAATATCTGGCTTTTTATCAACTATTTCAAATCCCAGCTTGCAAATCAGTTGCTTCCTTTTTAGTTACATGGAAGAAAATGAGATGCACCTGAATGCTTTTAAAAACAATTATTTCTAATACTATGTACCAATGCAAACATCCATCCATGCTCAATCCTTCCTCTGTAGACTTTTACACTCAGTCCTTTCTTACTCTTTCATATGCAAACACTATGTCTGTGTTATAATCACTGAATGTAAACCAGGTAAAAGCAAAATCTGGTCTATTAACAATGAAAATGTTCTTAATAAAGACATGGATTACCATGGGATTTTTCTAGGATTATACTATACTCAATATGATTAAGAGCCTCAGAACTTGTCTCTGAAAGACTTATTCTCCTGACCAAAGTGAACATCAAATTTTTTTATGCCTGTTTTCTAATCAGGTTGAAGAATGATCTCCTTATGTGTGTAGTTTTTCCTAGGCACAAAATTTCACTAAAATCATTTGGGAAAAGAGCAATTAGCAATGTCTTATGGACGATCTTCCTGCAGTCTATCCAATGATACTGAAACAAGATGAAGAGGTAGCTGGTCTTTGGGAGCCTGAAATCTCCCCCTGTCAATGGTGTTGTGAAAAGAAATCCCTTTGGTATGGGAGTATTGGCGTGGAGTGGGTTAATGTTGGCTCTTCTTGCAGAGCAGCAGCTGCCATGTTCATGCTACATGGCTGGTAGGTTCCACAGTGGAAAGGAGTTGAATGTGGGACCCTGTGGGTTCTATGTATGCAAGGCTTTGGAGATAGTTCCCTTGCAGTCTCAGACAGCTCCAAGCCACTTGCTGACCTTTTGAATGTTTCCTAAAGGTATGAAATCAGAAAGCATTGGCATTAGACATGCATAGTATCGCATGGGTGATGTGCAATACATTTCATGTGCTTTTATATGTTTAGATGATGGTCTACTAGTGCCAAGTGGTGGCATCCAAAAAAAGTATCGAAAATGGGTATGACATGGATGCAAGGAAATGCTATGTATGCAGAAATGTTACTTTCCTCTCAGCATCCACAACTGTCATTGAACTACTGATATCATGTGTCATACAACAGGCCTGCCTATGCCCCGAAATGCAGTGGCCATGTCCTACTGACATCTGTAACTCAAGTCAAGATACAGTCAGACAGCACAACTTAAATGTGGTGGTTTTGATTTTTTTTTTTTCTAGCTGTAAAGGGAATCCTGTAAAGTCTTCACAGTTATTCCTAGATGGATCAACATAGCAAAAATAGTAGTGTACAGAAACTGAATCCATGCTGACAGAGAAATGCTTTCATTCAAGTTCTTGAAGCACCTAGTTTCCTATGAGCTAGATTATTTTTTCATAAATTGTGGACAATAAATAAGATGAGTTTAGCCCTTGCCTTTGTTGCTGAATGTGGCAAGCTGATTTGTGCGTAATGGAGCAAACAGAGCAATCTGTTCCAGAGCCTCCATGAAATTTTCCATTGTTTGGGGAACGAATCAGTCTATTCTCTCCATGAAAGGGAAAGTCACGCTTAGGAACTTGATTTGTTGCAATGATCTTCTTTAATGCATCGTGCTGCTAGTGACATTCTCAGTGATACTGGGTTCCTTTGTGTTCTTTGCATCAGTTTTATTTTCTTGCCAGGAAATGGAAACACCTTTGTATGTAAGGAAGTCAATCTTTGATTCTTTCTAGCCCAGAAGCATGCCTGCTAACATGCTTCAGATCACAGACTGCATTCACAGTGGCACAGAACCAAGGTGTGAAAAGTTTGCTAATGATTTTACCTAATCTTTATATTGCGGTGTTAAGTTTCATCTTAAAATTAACTCTGCTTAGCTATGTGACACATGGAAAGTCTCTCGGGAGCTCAGCAGTTGTTTGGAAGCGCATGGTTTTCACCACACTCACGTGGTTGCTAGATCAGAGCTGGTTAGATATTCTAAAATAAGAGAAGACTAAGGAAAAAGATCTAACTTGTGAGTTCACGTGATTTGATCAGTGCTAACTTGAGTGCCAGCTCCTCCCAAGAAATAAGATCTGGTTTTGCAAGAAATTCTTACATGGACCACGTAATTCTAAAGTAAACAGTAGGCATCTGCATCAAGAAACCTTTAACCAGCTGAAAGACACTGGAGACAGAATTGAAAAATGAAGGAGAGGAAGAGAAAAAAGGAGTGATGAAGAAATGAAGTTTACCCATAAAGGCACTTCTGTCTACAAGGATGGGGAAAGGGAGAATGCTGGAATTTTTCTTCTAATGAAGATGAAGAGCAGGTTTTTCCTTTCCCTGTTAAAAGGAATATATCACATATATGAAAGGCCATTCACCATTGTCAGGTGATACTGTAGCTGCTGGATAGGCAGTGAGCAAGAGCTCTTTCCTCCAAATGCCTCAAGACCTTAAAAAGGGCATGTGAAAAGGGGCTATAGCTCTCCATCCCCACAGATGGGTGTCAGGAGGACATCTAGCCATGGATGGTGATGGTAAGGAAAAGGTGGTAGATATGCCACAATTCAAGCAACATGGATCACTAAAGGGTCAACAATGAAGGCCTTGCTGGGTCTGGGGTTAGGCAGTGAGACTGCTTTTTTGCCCTCTTTTACAGTATTCTTGACATGCTGGTCTCTTCTCAGCCCAGGGAAAACCTAATCAAATATCTTCTGTTCCCATGGCAGCACACTCAAAGACTATGAAGACGTGGCAAACACAACAGCTATCCTCATACCATTATCCTAACCCCCCTAGGGTCAGCAGATCTGCGGTCACCAGTCCTCCTCAAGGATCTTGCCATTCTGGGAGATTTCCTGCACAGTTGGACTAGCTGGGTGCAGGTGAGTCCCAGAGGTCAGGGTTTCACAGAGCTTCTGCCCTGCGGCTTGGGATGGAAAGTATAAAGTCTCAGTCTGGTAGCTGAGAAACAGTAAAGAAAATTAAAAACATGCTTTCTTTAGGATTGCTTATAAACATCAACCGGTTTTGGGCATCTTGTTACAGTCTAAGGCCAGTCTCATTATGTTTGGGATCCTGGTTGTTGGCCATGCAGTGCCCCTTTCAGCCCTGAGCAGCAAGCCGTGCCAAACTGGATGACTCTGCTTCTGCCTGGCAGGATATCTGCTGCTCTCCCATGCTGCTTTCATGTTGCATCTTCTGCACATTGCAGAGTATTTCCATTTGCAGGATCCTACAGAAACACCATGGTCCTCCACTGACCAGAGCCCTGCAGCTCCCTACACCTTTCCCACTAATAACCCAGCAGGTGCCTCCTTTGGTAGGGGGGCAAAAGGACCTGCCCAAGGCCTCCCAGCATCTCAGGAGCTGTACAGAGATGGTGCAAGGTCACTGGTGTAAAACCCAGGTGTCCTCTGGAGGCTGGAGATGTCTCCCTAAGCTGCTCCAGTTGAGATGCAGCTGAGTTTGATTCCTCTCATCTGCTTATAGAGAGACTCAGAAATGCTGGTGAGAGGTTGTGGCTGCTGGGGAAGAGGTTGATTTTTATTGTTTTACCCTTCATTCCTTTCTTTGCTGCTCAGAGGGGAATGTGGGCTCAGCTTACGAGGAGTTAGGACTAGACCAGAGTCTTTTCAAAGAAAAACCCAAAATTCCAGGGAAGGATTTTTATTTCTTTTGTCTGCTTTTCTGTAGAATATGCTCATTAAAAGGAGAGGCTGAGTTTCAGTTGCAGGTCTATTACAGAGGGAGAAACCGGCTCTAAAGCTTGACTTTAGATCCCGATTTCCTCGCAAGTCTGTGCTAAAATTCAGATTTAGGCTGGTCTAATGAACGCTGCTCAGAAATATGCCATGCAGAATATTTCTGGGCTGTTTCTGGGCTAAATTAACTCCTGACAGCTTTTGGTGGTAATGTTTTGAAGCGTGGTCTGTTGGGTGTTTTTTTCAGGGGTCATTCAGCAGTGTCTCACCACAGAAGAGCACTATTGAACTCCTTGGAAAAGCTATGAAATTTCATACACTGGATGCAACCCCAGGAGACTAATCCAGCCCCGAACACTATCACTCTTAGATTTGTGTTTCATTCAAGAAGTCATGAAGCAATCTATTTTGCCAGAAAAAAATAATCATTTTATCATCACCCTGAGTACTTTCCGTGAGAATAAAATTTATAAAAAATGTCTGGGATCTTTGAGAAAGATCTCAATTGTGCAGAAAAGCATTACATTGATTATTAACTTAGCCCTTCTTTGGATTTTTCTGCTTGTCATTTTTACTTAAATACAAATATTAATGAAGACCTCAAATGTGCCCTTTTACTATTGCCCTTTATTTTATTTTTCTATAAAGATTGCTCGTAATCCTACCGCTATTTTTTTCCACTTTAAGAGGTTCTTGCTTCTTATTGTTGTCAGGATAATGCTGCATCATTCCACCTAACTACCAATAAATAGAAATGCAGAGCCATGACTTCTATTCAAAAGCATGCAGGCTTCTTTGTACTGTTTCTGTATATACAAATCTATCTTCCAACTTGTAGCTGTAGTACAACATCTGAATTAAATCATGACTTATTCTTTCTATTAAAGCTGTGTTGTCCTTGCCATTATCCCCTTTTCCAGTAAATGAGTACAATGAAAAATTGATTCTAGCTGTATTGGACTGCAGCAAAATAACAAAAGATGATTGTTACATTATCAAAGTCCTCTCTGCTTCCATAATATAGGAACTGAAAACACCTGTCTTTATCTTCTCAATCAATATTGCACCTGAGTCACATTTTCCTGAAAAACACTTTAAAGGTGTCCACTGTATGTTATTTAGCTTTAACAAATGCATTATTCAGGCTGTCTTCATTTATTTTGATTACCTGAGATTGCTCTGCCATCCCTGTGAGTTATATAAAGCCTAATATTAAATGCCACACTAGACTAGCATGTCAGTAACAATATCGGATGACTTCTCTTATGTGAAGCAGTGTGACAGCTGAACAAGTACACTTCGTAAAATGAATGTGAAAAACTTGTGTTCAACAGAGACACTTCATTGCGTGCCACTGTCTTTCTAAAAGGTAGAGCAGGGCAGAGGGCTTCTGTTAATGGTTGCTAGAACAGGATGACCTAATTGGAAGCAGTTTTGGGGAGAGTGACAATGGACATCCGAGTCTGCATTTGCAGAAAGGATAAGCCAGTGTTGGATGCCTAGAACTGTCAGCTGTGCTTTACAGCCATGCTTTTTAATATTTTTAACAGGCAATGCATAAGAGCAGCTAATTTACTGCGTCTCAATAGCAGTCTGAAACTATTGAGCATCTAGTAAGAACAGAGAAATAAGTGAGCAGCTCTAGAGACATGGCCATCATTTCAACGTGTGCATTTGCATATTTCATCTAATGCCTGAAGTCAGATGCCTAAAATTAGTAGATTTATTTGGATGTGTGGAAATAATTGTAATTTGTTTCACAGCAATCAATTTGTGATGCTTTGATTTCCCTTTCTACAGAATTAAATTATTAAGGGGCAAATATGATTTTCAAGATACTTTTTATCATTCCTTCTCCTTGAAGTTTTGTCAAGTTTGACATACCATAACCCAACATTCAGCCATGAGTAATAAATATTAAAAATCCCCAATTAAATAAAAAACAAATTAAGTATAAGAAATGCAAAGCAATGAGGGACAGCAGGGTAGCACCTTGCCAGGAAATGTGACCATAAAAGGGACCTCTTTTCTCTATCCACTAATTATCTGCGTTTTTTCTAAATGGTAATAGTGATCTGAGTTAGGAAGCTGTGTCCATCAGGCTCTGTATGGGGTCATGTATGTAGGGCAGGGAGCAGGATGAAGGATTGAGCTGTTCTTCAGAGATGCCTACATGGTTCTTCACCCACAGATCTGCTCTCTGCCAAGTCTGGTAAGGTATGGGCTGGTTGGACCTGCAGAAAGAGTGAGAGCTGCTGCAGTGGTGCTTGGCAAGGGGTATTTGCTCCAAGATCTGAGGCTGCTAACAACCCTGCCCAAGGTGATGGGGAGAGGTGATGTGATCATCTGAGTCTGCACCAGCTCCTCAGCTCCCTAACCATACCTCTGCTGGGGCAGAAAGGATGTCCTTGATATTCGGAAGAGGTCTTACACTGCACCTGAATGAGGAGATGCTTGTATTTCCCCTGAGATGCCTGGTGGTAACTCACACTGGGAAAAGCAGGAGAAAGCAAGCCAAGGGGTTCAAATTCTGCTTGGTACCTGAGGTTAGCTCATGCCAAGCCCAGGAAAACCTCTGTGCTCCCCTGCCCCTACACACCCAAGAGCAAGAGGCCACTCCTGCTCCAGTAGCAAAAGCAGTAGGACCTCTGCCTACACTTCTCTTGTTTTTGGCATGAGTACCCATGTTTCCATCCTCTGCCCTCATTTTGTTTCTCTGTTTAAAAAACTTACTCTTTATTTTAGCAGAGGAGAAAATAAATCTGCTTTAAAATTAACTTCAAAGCTCCTGGTCATTGCACAGCTACAAGCACAGAAGTATTCTCTCCCAATCTTTTTAAATCCTGGTTGTTGGTGGTGTGTTGTTTTTTTCTTTTTTTGTGCAGCTGGGCACAGAAGGACTGGACTGAGCAGAATATTCCTGCGGTCAGACCCTGAGCTGTGCCATGCCAGCATGCAGCCACTGCTGGAAGCACTCCCTACTGCCACAGCATGCCTGAGGACAGCCCTGTTCACACTCAACTGACCTGTTGGTGCAGTGTTTTTGCATGACCCAGCAAAGCTGCAAGACTTCCACACCAGCTTGTGCCCATTCCTCAAGTTCTGGAAAGGTCAGTCCTCTCTGTGGCTGCACACGTGGAGGCACCAAAATGAGGGGGGAGCAGAGGAGCTGGTGCGAGTGCAAAGCCACCCTGCATCTGTCCTGGTCAGTTATGGGGATAACTCAACAACACCTGAGGTTTGCTTTGGCTCAGATGAGACCCTGAGTGCCAGGATGCCTATGTTAAATGCTTTTAATCTTCAACTGGCAATATTGCTTTGGTACCTCAGTGAAAACAGGCTTTCTTGGGACCTGTGCACACCTTCACTGTCAGGATAGCTTTGCTGGTGGCATTTTGGGACTTCTACTTCTGATCCCAGTCAGATTAAAGGGAAGGAGGCGAACAGGAAATAAGAAACAATGTGGAAAAAGTGTGCTGGACCTTGGTAAAGGTTATTCCTACTGGAAGCTGACCTCCGTCCATCTGTCTATCCCTTCCTCCACAAGTCTGTCCCCTGGGCAGAGGTGTACACAGGGGATATCTCAGCTGTGTTTCTTTGCTCTTGCTGTGAGTGCTCAGCAGGTTCTGATTGTGCTGGGACACTGTGGGGTGGCAGGAGGGGGCATTACACCTGGGCCTGTGAGAACCTGCAGTCCTACTGATTGCAGAAATGAGTTGCAAATCTGCTGCTTAGCTCCAGGCCTTAACACATTAATATTTCCTTGTAAATACAACTAGCAGGTGAACTAAAAACTGAGCTTATGATGGGATTCTGTATTTCATTAAGGAATTTGGTACCTATTTAAAAAAATATATGCAGGAGCATGTTGCTGACTATTTTAAGAACCTATGAAAATTTATTGATTTGTAGTAGGAAAAGCTTGCTGTGATGTGTAAATTAAGCCATCTAAATCATCCTGTTTGGTAACTGAAGCACCAGCTCTGTTTACTCAATGAGTTAATACCCTACTAACCACCACAGTTTTCTAGTTGTACTTGTGGTCCTTGCTGGCTCGAAAGTGCCAGCTAGCTGTCCCCTGGCTTGTCTTCACCAGCAGGCAACCCTCCCACTCTCTGAGCTAGGTTTTGTTTGTTGCTGGTTTATGGTGCTCCGAAAGTCTGCCAGCCGCCTCATGGCCCAGGCAGGACAGGCTCTCCTCAGCAGGAAAGGACACGGTGGCCTTGTGTAGGTGGCAGGATGTGGCCAGGACAGCAGTGGTCGTGCCAGGCTCTGCTGTTGGTTGCTACAGATGCCTTAACAAATATCTCTCTGCAGGCAGAATTTCCACCTAAATACTTCTGCAAAGTGTGATTAGAGCTATATTCTGTTTCACTCTCATCATGAGTCAACAGTGGGTCAGCTGTTACTGAAGATTAGACAGATCCTAGATTTTTTTCAAGTCCTTGTACATGAACATTTGGAGGCTGTTTAAGGATAAACCAAGGGATATATTACCACATCCTGCAGATAGTTTTATTAATTCTCAGGCAAACACACACATGTGCATAGAACTCCCTGTATCTGTTACACCAGAGCTGGGTAATTGCTACCTCAAGTACATAGGTGTGTTTATAAGTTTTGCAGATACACAGGGTTGAGGTCTGAGGTGGCATAAGAGGTTCCCAGGAATCCCTAACTTGGGTGCTGCACAAAATAACACATCTGATAAATGAGGGCTCCTTTAATAGGTGCTCTTAATCAAAAAGTTGAGAAGAAAATTTTATCTGGTAGGCTGGCTTTTCTCTTCACCCATGTTTGGTGTTAACATCATCATTTACACTTTCACTGAGTTGTTCTCAAATCACCTTTTTCCTGGTATGAGAATAAAAATCATTCAATAATTGAGTGATTATTTGATGCAGGATTAATGTGCATACAATCCCTCAGTGCAAAACCACCCTGACTTTTGAAGGCCTTGTGCATAATGTGTACAGCATTTGCCCATTTAGAAAACTCTATATCTTAGGGCTGAGCCAAATGATATTAAGACAAGTGGCTCAAAATCATAACTGAGTCCTGGTAGGCAATGTTGCATTCTTTCAGAGAAAATACAATGTTCTAAAACTTCCAGATGAAACTGAACAAAAAAAAAAAAAAATGCAAATGTTAAAATGCATGTTTTAGTTCTCACATTTTACAAATTTAAGAGGTGCTGAATTTTACTGACAGTTTTCTTGGCAGTATGTGAATTCCAAAGATGCACATGCAAATATTTGTCAAAACTGAATTTTCAATTTTGCATGCATAAAGATTACTCCAGAAGTGCTGGCATACTCACTTTCTCACAGAAGAAAAGTAGTGTCATGTGGCATGTCTGGCCAATCACAGGAAAACTGTGTATTTTTAATTTTAAATATTCTGATTAATCCATAGAGTAAAAAAATATAGTGAAAAGAAAGTCACTGAATACATTTGAATAACAAATTCAAGATGGTGTGATTGGCTTATATATATTCCCTGAGTAAGGAGAGACAAAATTAATCAAATAAATTATTCATTCTGAATTATTTGTTCAGCTCTGTTTTTACAAGTGGAGGCCTAATACTGATGTCTGAATTTCGAAGTTCACTATGAAAGCTCTTGTATTGTGTGTCATGTCCTCCTGATAGCCACAGCTTTGCTTTGGGTCTGACTGCTTCACACATGAGCACTGTATTTGCCACAATGATGTATTTTCTGTGAAAGAGTTGCTAAAAGCAATTAGGTCTTGAGTAGCAGGCGCTGAAAGTCCTAACGTGCTCATTGACAAAGGCATTAGAAATATAATGTTGCCCATTTCTGCTAAATCATTACAACACAAATAGCGCTTCTCTGCTTTGGCCTTTGAGCAGAATTAGATTCAGGTTAGAGTGCATCCGCACACTTACCCCAAGAAGCACTCAGCACGGCTGTCCTAATTGCACCCCAGATATCTAGACTGTATTTAGATGGAAGATTTAATGGCTCTACTACCAAAAGTCTGTTAGCCTTTATTACATTTATTTTCATCAGAAAAACTAATCATTGTGTTCCCTGAGATAAATACAGTAATTAAAATATAATTCTTCTTTCTTTGATAGCTATGGAATATATGGTACTTGTTTACTGTCTTGTTCCAAGCTCATACAGGAGGAAGAACAGAAAGTTGAACTATTTGAGAATATATCAGTCTTCTGACACTAACAAAGCACTGTACTGACATCCAGAAGGGAACGGCTAGCTGTTCAGCAGGGCTGTGTGCTTCCTCACAGTACAGTGCTGGGCCAGACACTGCAAAACTCTCCCCTTGAGGTTGATGGGGAGGTGAGGCTGTGCCGGGGCGCATGAAGGGCAGGGTCTGCAACCTGCCCAAAGCCCCAGGTCTCACCATTTCTGTGAAGCAAAGCAGGAAGGTGCTAGAGCATCTCTCTCTGTCTGCTATGGACAAGTGGTGGAATGACAATCAATGCTGCAGAACTGTCTTGCTGAGGGAAATCTAAAGTTCTAAACAGTCTGTCTCTGCTCCAAAATCCCTGTGTGAGGCTTAGGGCTTTGCTGGGTGCCTGCCAGCCCTGTCCTGCTGCCCAGGCAGCAGCTGGGGCTGTGCGGGTGCTGCCCCAGCCTGGGCAGGGGCCAGGGCTGCTGTGGAGGGGGCTGCGATGGGGACGGTGAAACCTGGAGCAGCATGGTCAGCTCATTTTGTAAAAGCCACCAGATGATCGTGAATTTCGTTGCCAAACCTGACTGTATTTGAAACGTGAAAATACACAAATGTAAGTGGCGCTGTCAGCTCCCTGAAAATCACATTTTCTGCAGTCTGCAATACTTGTTCTGCTCCATATGTGGAGGGATTTTTTATGAAATGTTCCAGGCAGAAAGTGAAAAACTCTGTGGTGTACTGGCACGATAAAGCTATCTTGCATGAATGCAGTGCTTTCCACTTAAAGTGACTTGCATAAGTGGAAATATTATCCCCATCTTGCTGATGAAGAAACTGAAGCCCAGCATTTCCTTTGAGTCACATCCAGTGAACAAGGATAAAGCCAAGAATGAATGTGCTGACATGCAGGATTTTCCATTGCCACCAGACAGGTTGTCTCTACTGAGAATATTTCATTCTGACTTTATAGTTGCCTTCTCCTAGATTAAGGTACCATCTTACTAACCATTTTATTTCCACAGGATAGAAAAAGAAATATTGTCTGTATTTGCTCCAGTCTGCTCTCCAAAGCATCTCTTAATGTGGCAGGAGACTTTGCGAGCTTTACTTGCCATGATTGGGCACTACTGGAAGAGGCCAGGTCCTAAATTAAATGATGCAACTGGTGCTTGCACTAAATCTGTATATGTGCGGGTTTACAATGTACAGAAGCCAGCAAAATGTGGCTCCTGTAAGACTTATGTTGTCTATAAGGAATCATTATAGCCTTGGTTAGAATTGTTAACAATTCAGCAAAATGATATGAGACATAATTATTTGAGTTATTGATCGATGCATAAGAAGAAAGACCTCCATTTATAGGTCAGTATGAAGTGCTATTGGGTCCTCTGAGTGCATCAATACAATCATTTATTTCTTCACATGGATACTAAAGAAGACTCAGAAAGATGCCATGTGCAGAAAGCTGCTTGTGCCAGTAAATTATATTTACATCTGCTGCATATGGATAGACGGGATACAGGCCAAGTATGTGATGGTGGGAAGCAGCTTGCTGCTTCTGTTTTGGGAAAGTTCATCACGGTTGAAATTTTGGACAAATTAGATTCTGAATCAAACTAGAGAGAGAGCATTAGATGAGCTCAAAACTTTGGCTGCTCCAGAAACTCCATTCAAAATAATATACTGTCTCACGTGTCTTACGTTTTCCATCAAAGTCTTGAAGACATTTTTTAGTTGCTTATTGGGAGTAGGGAAGAAGAGAGGATCTTGCACTGAAACAGAGACAAACATGCACAGTCCATTTCACTGCAAATTTTGTGTTTAGAAAATGGAAGACATGGAAGAAGTCCATCTTTGCAGAAATTTGGAGACAACTGTAAAAAAATATTAAGAAGGTATGGAAGTCAAACTATGCCAATGGTGAATCTGGTCTTCTGCACCAGTTTATGCCCAGACTCAGTATAGAGTATGGACAAAACAAAATAAGAGTTTTCGGGCAAGGTGCAAGGCTTGGAAATGAAGGATACAGATACAGACATTTTGTCCTCAGAGGCAGGTGGGTTCAGTAATTTTCCTGGTACAAAGCCAGGGCTGAACAGAGGCCTCCCAGGAAGGTCTCCTTGCCTGGTTTTGCACCTTTCTAGGCTACTGTCCCACTGCCACCTCCCTCCATCTGGCAGTGGCCAGGGTCTAGTGGGGAATAACTTGGGGTCTTACCATCAGGGGCTGAGGTCCAACCTCCACCCCAGTGCTCCCCCTCGAGGAGGAGCTTCCCCTGAAACAGGAGGGCTGTGGGTAGGGGCTGTGGAGGTGGGCAGGGAGCAGCTTTCACTTTTGCTGGTTGTGCATTGTGTCCTTTTGGAAGAGCAAGAAGCTGGACCTGCCTCCCAGTGCTGTGCCCAAGATGGGGTGAGAGCATACTGTCTTGAGCATCTGGATGGCAACACAGCCTGCTGATTGCTGATGGGAATCAGAGACACGGTGTAGGCACTGCCATTATTTTCCAGCAAAGAAAAACCAGTCCTTTCTTCAGAGAACAAGATAAAAATTGGCTCCTGCTTAATCTCCAGAGCATCTGAGTTTGGCTTAGTAAATCAAGCAAGCAGAGCCACTGCCCTGTAATGCAAATGCTGTCTGAAAGAGAGCTTGGTGGAGATGCTAACTCTGCCTTTCCCAGCCAGGGCAGGTGGGGTGGGCAGGGGCTGCTGCCTGCAGTCCTCTCAAAACTCCTGCAGGTTACAGTGTGCATGGGGAAACCTGAATGTGGGAGGGAGGAAAGAAGGGAGGACTTTTCAGTTGCTGTGCTGATTTGTTTGTTGACTTCTAGTTGTTAAATATGGAGAGCTGGCTGAAAGGGCATCAGGTGCTTTCAGGTTTGGCAGCTGATGGGCGAGATATGTGTTAATGTGGCCACACTGTGCAAAACTGTCCCTTTTTTGCTAGGAATGAGGGCCTCACTAGTGAGCAGTGATCGCAGAGCGGTCCAGGAGGAAGCTGGTGTTGGTGGAATGTAAAACGGGGCACTTAGAGCTGCCTTCTGCATCTTGCCTGTGTATGGCAGTGTGGGGGCAGTGCCCTGCCTGGCAAGCAGCACACCTGGCTCTGCTGTAAAGTCAAGGGCACTTACTGATTCTTGTGCTTTCCCTGGTTGGATGGCCTCCAGCCCCAGCACGGAGCACCCTGCAAGCATGCCACCACTAGCCTTTGCTGCCCAGAGCATTCTCATGGATTCTCCCACAGCACTTTCTTCTGTTTCTCTGCAGCGGCTGCACTTTAATCTGTGTACAGAGTCAAGCCCAACTGGTGACAACTCAGTGCAGTAGATCACAAATGGTAAAAATTTTGCAAATCTAAAATAATATTTTCTTGCTGTAAATATAGAATGGAGACCAAATATGACTGAAGACCCTTTCTCAAGTCCTGCAAGGGCACTAGCAGCAGAGGCTGGAGTGAACCTGACCCTGCAGGCAGTCTTCTGCCTTCAACTCAGTGACTCCTGGGGAGTAAAACTACAGCAAGGCCCACAGTGATGTGCAGAGGTAAATACACGTTTCACAAGTAAAATGCAAATATGCCTGGTGTAGCCCCCCCAAGTGCAAACTCCTGCTGCTGTCACTTGTTTGTGTCTATCTAATTTTGGACTATGTTTGCCTCTCAAATTTAATAATTTTGACAAGTTAATTTCAGCCTGTTCTTGACAAGGAACACAGCCACAAGGAATAAAGAAAAAAAAAAAGTGAAATGCTCTGGCAAGGTAATAGCATGATATTGTATGGCAAGCTACTTAACATTTTGGGACTACTGAAAAATGTTAATATTGAAGTGCATGTTGTTTGCCCAGAGAAAGAAACATAATGTCTACTGTGCTGAGAAATGACTGAAGGTCCCGGAGCAGCCAATTTGTGTGCTGTTGGAAGGTGTCACATTTAGGCTAACCCAAAGGGCTTCAAAAAAGATAAAACAATTAGAAAAAATCCTAGATTAGCAATTTAGGAATATTCTAGGTATTTCCTTTATGGGTTTTCAGTACAATAGCTACAGACTTCAGGTCAGCCCAGTAGATGTTATGGAGCCAGAGAAACTGATCCTGCAGTCTGAGCAAGGGCTGATGCTGACCTGTCAGCTCTGCTCCACCCTTGGATTTGCTCTGCCCTCTGCCTCTCTGGCCATGCTGTTCCTGCCAAATCCTGGGAATACATGATATTCGTTTTGATCCGTGGTGTCTGGATGTGTATCAGCACCAGCCCTGGACTACTGAGGTTGTCTCCAAGGCTGTTTCTTTTGATGAGGGACATGTCCCCTCTCCCTTCTGGAATGCTGCAACCAGTACAGTGTTTCTCTTTAGGGGAGGAATAGTTGAGCCCATGACTAAAATCCATCACACCAGAGATGGGGTAGCTCCCAGCAGGTCTCAGAGGAGCTGGCAAACAATTTGCTGGGCTCCCCTCTGGTTTTGGGGCTCCCTGGCAAGCCCAGCTCCTCCAAGGCCATGCACCCCAGGCACCATGCCACATGCCCCTGGATTGATGATTTCTGGCTGTGGAGGGAAGAGCTTTGCAGTTTACCCCATCTAGCCCCTGTCTTCTACAGGTGACGAATACTTTGGTGCGTAGATTAAAGAAAATTTAAGAAAAATTGGCTAGAGAAATTAAAAGTGCCTCAGGCAGCTTAAGTTGTAGAGCGACACATACAGTACTTAGCACCCTAGATTTCATTATTCTTAACAGCCTAACTGGAGTTCTATTTTCACACATTAAATATTCTTGGATTTATTTTTTTTTTCCAATGAGCAGACATATGATTTTTTTCTCTGCCATCAACACGCATGTTTTGTCCTTTCAGAGACTTTCTTTAAATTGGAATACAGATTAGTTTTACTTGTGATTTAAAGAGCTCTAGTACTTGGTAAGGCCTCGATTTGTGTTTTTTATGGAAATGCATAGCTGTTGGGGGGCTATGGGGAGCTGCTCTCTGCTTAGCACTTCTGAGAGGAGAGCTGTGCAAGACTGCACTATTTTCACGTCTCTTGGATTTCACAGGCAATGTGAAATTTGACTGTTTGCCATGAAGAAACAGTGTTTCTTAAGTAGAGATGGGCATGCTCTTGTATTCTTCCAGGCCTGGTCTGCAGACCCCTGACAGCAAGATGGGAAAGGAAATATCAAAGCCTACAAGAGGCAGGGACCAAACTACCAGGGCCAATTCTAATCTGCCTGCAGTACAATCTAAGGTTGTATAATTAGGAGACTTGTGATATTTGGGATTTTTGTCCGTCACTGGAAACATGGAGGATAAAAGACTTTCCCAGCAAGCCCTCTGGTAGGCAAAATGTCAGATAAACTGCACACTGGGTGGTCATTTGCCAGAAAGCTGTTTGCTAGAGCATACTGGGGGAAGCTGTGGGCAGCCAGCTTGGACAGTGAGTTTTGGTGAGTCCTGTCGTGGGTTTTGGTGGGGTTGCCAGCATTGCCCTTGATATTATCTTCACATTTCCAGTTCTTGGGTTAAGATTCTGTCTAATGAAACCTTGTTCTTCAGGGCTTTGGTCAGGCACCTTCACAGTCTGGGAAGGTGAGTTTTGCGTGCTCACATACAGACCTAGATCTTGCTGGGCTCTCTGTTTCCTCTGGTCTTTCTGAGGCCCTAGAGCCTGTCAAGGTGAGATTTGGGCAATGGAGATCTAATCAGCAGAGAAAGGAGCCCAGGGAGTCTGCTGGCTTACCAAACGTTGATATTGATATCTGTGGCTGGGGAGGCTGAGCAGCTTGCCAAGACTCCTCTGGTGTACTGTGCACATCCCCATGGACTGCAAATGAAGCCCAGAGCCACATGTGGGGCACCTAGGCTTAGGTGTCTTAGTGTGGGGCTGAATCCTATCCTTGGGACTCAATGCAGCTCCAGACCAGAGGATCTACTGCTCTCTTGTCATTGTCTTGTGTGTCTTGCTGTCACCCAGTACTCCGGGCAGCGTGGGTCCCTGCTGTTGCTGTGCTCTCCTGCATTCAGACACACCAGGCTACTCCATGTGAAGTGGCAAGTGGCACTAGGCATTTACAGGTAGGGACTCAAATCTGTCTTTAATTACCCCGGACTGGAGCCAGATGAGTGCTCTGGTGCAGAGTATCATCTTTCCTAAGATGATCTTCAGATGTCTAGGTCCTACTGCTCATTAAATTTAATCCTCACCTGCTGGGATGATCTGGGCACATATTATCAAAATAATTCCTTGCTGTTGTAGGAAACTTACGTATTACTGGCAGCTTTGTCATGTTCCCAGCCGGTGGAGCACAATTTAATCTGAGGACCTGAAATACTTTAGTCTAATGAAGTCTTTGAGTTTATTTCATGGGTGAAATATAGTAACCTATATGGTACAAGAGGTCAAACTAGATGACTAATAGTCCCTTTTGGCCCTAAATTATGAAATGCACTGAATGATTTCTAATAATGAATGCATTTGTAAAACTTGGATGCCCTCTCATGAATAATCTGCAAACAGAAAAAAGACTTGTTTTGTTAAGCAGACTGCAACAAACAGTTCTTCCAACTTTATGCAGACGTGTATTTTTGGATATTCTTTGGGGGAAAAAAAAATCTACTGCAGACAAATCTGCATAACCTGCAAAAAAAAAAAATCTGAAACAAAAGATAAATGCAGATTATGAAAGGTAGAGAATCAAGTTGAATTCTGATGTAAATGTATGTCATTATCAGTAGAGATCGTTTGTATCACTATTTTAACTTGAAGAGCTGAGAAATGGAATATTAAAGTGGAAGTCTTTTTACATGTGCATTTTAGAACAAAAGCTACCCTGTCACTAAAAATCATGTATAACAGTTGGATACGGGTTGTTGTTTTCAGTGTTTGGTTTGAACACAGTAAAGATGAACAAAATTAAAATGTGTTCATTGATGCATGAGGATGAAGTCAAGATCAGAAGTATAATTTCCTAATTTTTAGGTTTATTCAAAGACTTCCTTTGTATTAACTCCTACAGATGTTTAATGAATGCCTAAAACCAAACAGTGCTTCTCTCCCCCCCTCCCACTGTGTTCAATGCATTTCATACAGGCAACCTGTTAGAAAGAATATCTGGAAGGAGAGGAAGGCAAAATCAAAGTTGATGTATCAGAACATCTACTGCATGTCTAAACACAATGAAATTTGAACTATGTGGGTGTATTCACTCATTTTAAAGAACGCTCATTGATTTTAGTTTTATTATGTTTGGAATTGTGGTATGTTACACAAAGACCATTTTACTGATCTTTATGATTCCATAAAAGCCTACAACAACTTCTGTAAAACTGGTTGCGCTAGACATTTTTTTCTTTATTTCTTCTGTTAGACTTTATGCTTAGCTCTAAGTATAATGAACAAATAGAGGTTCGTCCTTATCTCACTGAAAACAACAGGACCATTGCTACAGACTCTGAGGCATCCAGATAGGGGATGTGTCCTGGCCCATTCAACAGACATACCTGGTTTGGCCATGTGTGGAGTTGGTCTACGGACAGTATGAAGCTAACGTGAAATGAACCTCTGGTAACCACAAATACGGAGTGCTGGAAATGGGTATAAATATCCAGCAGATGTAAGCTGGTAGAGATCCATGAGTGAATTTCCATGAGATCTCAGACATGCAATGTCCTGTTCTGACAAGACTATCTCCTCCCACTGCACCTCTGACAGTCCACTTCCTGATGTACTCTTGGAAAGAAAGATAAGCGTGATAAAAATGTGAGCTAATGTCCAAGCAAAACTATTAATCTTCCATTTTTCCTTAGAAATAAGTTAATTGTAGTCAGAGGAAAAGTAAGACACAATATCCAAGAATGTCAAGTATAGCTAGGGAATGGTAAGGACTTAGAGCAGGGGACTGGGAGTCCTGAGAGTTGGGATCTATTTATAACTCTGTAGAGATCCCACTGTGTGGACTTGGACAAAGTGCTCTGGATTGATGTGAATATCAGTAGCAATACATAAGACCCCTGTTGGCTTCCACCAGCTTTGAAGTACGTTTGAACCAGACTTCAGTGGCTCAGTACGTACTGCACTACCTGCTCCTGCTCTCCCAGCTGAAGTGCAGACCACCGGTGTGGAGCTGTCAGGCCAAAGCTTTTTCTCTCTGGGACCCAGAGGAAATAGAACAAGGGTTCAATGTAGTGGACAGAAAGATTTTGTGCAGAGGGACTGGACTTGCCTTCTCACATGAGGTGAGACCTCCTGAGCCTTCCTCTCTCTTCTGCAAGGAGCTGGCAGTCAGGAGGGCCTCAGCACCAGGCACTGTTGGGTCTGCACCCAGCCAAATCCATTGTCTCCTTCTTCTAAAGGTGGATGGGCTGCACCTCCAGGTACAGCCAAGGTTTGTAAGGTGTCACTCTTGAGGGAAGACACCTCACCTGCTTGGGCACTCCTGCCCTCGAGTGCCCAGGGCAGTTCTCTGGGCCAGCAGGGACTGTTGGACGCACTGAGACATGGCAGTTAACCCTTCTGTGCCTGTGAGCTAGTACTTGCAAGGAAGTTTGATAGGACAGGGATACTATGCAGCTAGAAGCCAGAGAGAGTTAAAGGCCAGTTGTGGATGTGTTAAAGGCACATGTGGATCACCAGTGTAAGCTGCACCTTCCAACCTGCTGTTCATATCTGTGAAGCTGCAACTGTTTTTCTTTTCCATGAGTGAGGTTTCACACTATGGTTTCATTTCACCTGATGGATGAGACATCTTTCCTGTAGTAAGATGGATAGACAGTGTATCATCCTGGCTACGTTTTTTCAGGGTGTTTTTAACCCACAGGTTTTCCACAAGGACCCACTTTTCACTCATATTCCATATTGTCAGGTGATAACAACCAAACCGTGCTACATCCAAACTCCTAAGTATTGAGGTAAAAAAGATTTTCTGGGGAAGCGAGCTTACAGTATAATTAGTTGATGGTGTTTCTCCTTGGGCAGTTTGGACTTGTGGATCGAAGGTTCAGGTGAGTTAAGTACTGGCTTTCACCACAATGAGCACTCAGAGCTCAGCTGAAGTCAGTCAAAGCCCAGGCTGCCCAGACCCAGCCTGTGTGCCCTGTTAACTGACAACTATGAAGATGGAGACCTTAAAATTGTTGCTGTTATTACTGATCCCAGCTGGAGAAATTTCAGTGTGAGAAATAAGCTCATGTTTAAAGAGATTGTTCTCTAATCCTGGTGTGTTTCAAAATCCTGGGTGAGATTTAGTTAAATCCATGAAGGGAAAGAGAGATGAAATTCTAACCTCAATATCCACAAAATTCCTAAACCAAAATGGGCATTGCATGATCTTTAATGAGCTTATCTTAATCTCACAGACATGCCAACACGTGTGCACAGCATCTGCGTTTCGCAAGGAGGTGTTGCACGCCGGGAAACTGGGTGACATATTGGTGTGCTGGGGATGCCCATGGCTGGACATCAGTAAACCTGTACTGGCATGGTAAGTGCCCGACTTGTTCTTCTTTCCGTTGTCAGCTAAACATGAGTCTTTGTTCAGCTACCAAGCTGGGACCATTGGGGTTTGGGATAGAGGGGACGCAGGGGCTGACAGTGTTCTATGCGGCAGATCAAGCTGCAGGAAGGAGCTGTGTGGGGCAGCAATGGCTTCCCTGCCTCCTTACTGGCAACTGCATGCAGAGTAATGATTAATTATCACCCAGATTACTGCTATTGACAGTCTCAACTGAATTTCTGTGTGGGGAGAAGGAAGGTTTATGGTTTTGGTACACAAACCTTCTTCAGAAAGGGTGGTTCAAAGGGCAGTGTTGGCAACGTAAGCATTGGGGGTGAGGAAGCCTGACGCTTCAGCATTCCTGGTGCGCTGCGATGCTGTTCTTTATCTTTCCCAATTAACTTTTGGAGTGCTCTTACTATAGTGGCATCAGTTCAGTAGCTGCATGGGGGAAGGTGGCAGTTCTGATGCAACAGCACAGCAACATGCTTCCACTAGATTTTTCCGAAAAAAGACTCTTCAGGCTTCAGCCAGAACTTATTGGTGACTTCTTGTATGTGAACAGGTCTCTTTCAAGACTCTAAGCTGTATTGTTCGAAAATGTCCCATTTAACCCCAAAACAATGAAGCTGAGGGCTGTGTGCATTAACTAACTTGTTAATGAATTCTTCACCACCACTTTCTTCCACACATTGTCAAAATGAGGAGCTCATGCTTCCGGAGGAGGCTGGGTCATCCTAACTAGAGTCTTTCAACTTTGTCTGTTTTGAAACAATCCAATTGGTTTTGGTTTGTTTTCTTATGCAGACTGCTGCTGATTAGCCTCCACTTTCTGAAGTAGTTTCATTACTACATGGGTTTAGTGTGCACAGGGTGCTCACTTTCCTTTTATAGGTATTCTTGCTGTTTTGCCACAGACCCTACATAATTTTGCTTAATTTTGGACAAGCAATCCTGGCTTGTGTGAGAAATACACATAACTCAGGTGATACAGCCAGTAGTATAGTCTGTAAAAATGTCAGAGCTGTTGCATGTGTGAATTATGTTCTCAGACTGGCCTTGGTTTTCAGATACAGTCAGAAGTTGAGCTTGTGAGTGCTGTACAAAGGGAGACTCTCATCTTCATATAGACAGCTCCCATGGCTGAAAACTTTCCAGTTTCCTTTTCCCTTGCTGGGAATATCACAGTAGTCCATGACTGCCTGAGAAGTAAAGATAGGAAAGTCCTGGTGCAAATTCTGTTAAGTAGTTTTCTATGGTGTGGAGTGGTTTTTGTTTTTTGGACAACATTGTCCTTTGCATTAACCTGTGCTCTTTCAAAGGCATGATGTTATGGAGAGCATTAGAAGGTAATATTTGTGTTAACAAAGATTCAAATACCCTCTCGCTTTTAGGTGCAGTTTTGCACCCGCATTTACTTGTTCCCAGATTTTTGCATCTGACTATATTTTACTGCTGGTGTGAATGTCAAGACGTAGCCATTTAGTTCATTGATTTGTGGGAGCAATGAGGTAATTTTATGCCTGGGCCCTCTCACTCGTACCTGCCAGCAATGCAGAGGCAGTCTTTCCTAATCAGGCATTAAAAGTTCTTGATTAATCTCTGACTTTGTTGGAGCCATTCCAGATTTAAGCCAGTGTAATTCATTTCAGAATCAGACCCATTTAGTGTTTTCCAATGAGTAATATACTGTGTCATTCTTCTGCTCTTAAGGATTTCTAAAATCATGGAAGGATTGATGCAGATCTAGGAAATACATGGTTCTTCTGACTCCACTGGCACCTTCTCTCCCACTCCCTGACTTTTGGAGATTTGTCTCTAGGTGAAATTTTTTTTTTTCAATTTATTTCTGTGTTGTGCTAGAAGCGTTAACAAATGGTGAAGTGTGATACTGTCAAACCAGTTCTCTGTGTGGCCAGGCAATCAGGACAGAAATAATTAACACAGAAAATGGCCTGCCAGTATCCCACTGAATGAAATTGGAAGGAGTTCAAATACAAAAAGATTTTTTAGCTTACTACTTCTAGGCTACACATAGCAATAGCCATTTGGAAGGACAACTGCCAGCTTCCATTTCAGATTGCTTGACAGCACTAACTAGAGCACTAAGAGCATCGCTCCATTTCAGCAAGTGCCCTTAGCCAGATTTGGGGTGCAGAGAAATATCTTCAGACAGGAGACCAGAGGAGAGGATCGGGTACTGCTCTGATGCAGTGTAAGAGGGTGAGCTCCTCTGAACACAGGAGGAAACGTGCCATCGGAAGGGCCTCTGGTTTCCAGCCTGCCCGGCAGCTGCTCATGATGCCCTGGCTGTGTGGGGACCCCCTGTTGCCCAGAGTGCCAGCTCCTTCCTCACCGCTGCCTCCCGCCACCTCCCTGGCCCTTTTTGTCCCAGGATGTCACCAAGCAGAGATGGTGGTTGGGCTCATGGGCGCAGCCACACACCTTTGCCCTGGCTGTGTCACAGCGCCTGTGCCTGTAGGGTGACACAGGGGAGGGACTCCTGCAGCTCTCTGAAGACCGCTCTCCCCTTCCTTTTTCTTCCTGTTTCAAAGACAGATGATGCAGCATGAAGCAGAACAAATGGTGGCTGTATCAACTAAGAAATCTTCCTTAGGAGCAGGGATGTCTCCTGCTGGAGAGGTGATGTCAGGTGACGATCTTTTCTTCTACTATTGTATCAACTGAGCATCCACAGCCAGGTTGAAGCCGTGTATTTGTATGACACCACTGTCTTTTAGCTCATTTCTCTGGCTTTCCCTCCCATCATGCTTGCGGAGCCATCCTGCTACAGCAAGATACAATGCAGGAAGTAAGGAAATAAGGCAGAACCATAGTGCTTTACTTGCTGTAAACTGGATACGTAGACTGATAAAACTGCAGCTGTACAGACTAAAATTACGTCTGTCCTGGCAAGCACAGAAGCTGCTATAAGTACCTTTTGTGCCCTACAATTAGCAGTGCATTGCTTTGTTTCACATCTGCCTACATCAGGAACATACTTGGTGCTTTCAGTATTTTCAGAAAAAACAAACGAGTAGATGAATAAGAGAAACAAGGGAAGAAAAAAATGAAAAGTATCAAGCCTTGGAAATGGTTTTCCTCTGGAAATTGTTCAGACTGGTGGGCTGAGATGCCTGTGGCAAGACTGTGTTACTGCACAGTATTTCTCCCAGGATCTCTAATTCTGTCTTCTCACCCTTAATGATCCTGAGATGGTCCACTTGTACCTCTACCACTTATGTATGCCATGGACAAGCTATTACCCTAAGGTCTTACAGACCATGACGTACTCTGTAAAGCCAACTGGACACCTGAAGAGAAAAGGTGCTATGCAGAAGCTATGCATTATTGATGTTTACAGATAAGTCTTGCCCTTCCTTTTACTTTCGCTCTGATGTTCATCTTATTGAACCTGAAAATGATGGTCAGCCTCCACTCTCTTTTGTGGAGAGGAGTCACAATGGTGATCTGAGAGAGGAAGGAGCGCTGGGATCTAGTTGATTATTAACTGCAGAAAATGGCTTCATTGGCTCCTTGTGAGAATAGTGTTTCTCAATGATGTTACATCACTTGCTTCCTATCAGACAAGATCAGTTGTCAAGGTCTGGGGAGCCTTGCCTCTTCCTAGAGCCAGGTGTGGCTTGAGACAGTTTATTAAAATAGCACCACAGTTATTACAAAGAATTTGACTTGAGGTTTTTCTGTTACTTCCATCATGTCTCCTTTTTTTTCAAATTTGTACTGAATACATGTATTTGATTTTTCTCATGCATCCTGAATTCAAGTTTTAAAACTGACCTTGCTTAATTTGACCTTATCTATCTAATTTATCACAGGCCTGTGTTTCTAAACAATGTTAAATGGAGTATATATTCTTGTATCTTCCCAAGTAACTAAGTCTCCTGCAAAATTCAAACCATTAAAAGTGAGGGTGATAGAAGCTCCAAGAAATGAGTGAACTTAATATAAATATTCATAATCATGTCAATTCCACTTTTTAAACAATTTCTGAAATGTTAGTTTGCTCTAACGGCTGGTCAGAAGCACAAAGGTTAGGTTAAGCTTCCTTCGTTAATGGTTTGGCTCAATGCACCCAGCAGTATAATGTATTTTATCAGTGAGGGAAATTATATTGGTTTAAGAGGTTTCATGTAACAGTCATATCCTGGCCAAATGTAATTTTGAAAACAATCAGGGCCATTATGCCTCACACAGAAAGAAAGATAAAGACAGATAGCTGTATATGGGTTTTTAATAAGTAATTCACCCTGGGTCTTGAAACATCAGATTGCCAAGTAATATTATTAATGTATAAGCATGTTGGTAAAATCATGTATTCTTTCCCATTGGTTGACTATAGATATGTTTCTGATGCAAATATCATGTAAGTGTATTGAATCCAAGCTATGTAAATAGACTATATAGTACATCCATCAAGCAGTTGACTTGATTATTCCACACGCTAAAGAGCATTTTCTGACATCAATCTACATTCTGCCTAAATAGAACATTTTTCACCAATGATATTATGCATCATTTACTGTATATTTGATACTAATTGTTCAGCATATCGATCACCTGTCACTCTGGGAGTTTAGTGATCACTGCAACTTGTCCAGGCAACTTGTAATTTAGAGGCAGTTGGCTACTCGATGTCTGTAGTAGTGGACCGAGATTTCCTGGATGACACTGAAATCTTGCCCTGGGCAGGCAGCACAGAGAGAAGAGTTAAGTGGTAAGGGCCTGACAAATCAGTACTTGAAAGGGAAAAAAAGACACCAGTTTGATCCTCATAGAGATTAGACTATGACAGCACACAAAACCACTAAAAATAATGACAGATGTCAGTTACTTCTTCTCTGCCTTTCTATGTGGAAGCAGATTTTTATTAAAGGCTCGGAACGAGGACTGACCAGCACAATGGGAGGATGGGGAGAGATGCAAGATGTTGATTCACCCTTTATACTGATGCACTGTACCATTCTGTTTTGTTTGCAGGATGCAGCCCCTCTGCAAGCTTCTTCTCTTGCAGAACTATTTAAAAAGAAGGGAGATATCCAGGGAGAGGTCTTTATTTTTGCATGCAGAGTCTGCATACACGGCAATGTTACCTGTCAAAGGACAATTATATCAATAGCTAAAGGATGTGGGTCTAACTATCAGAGCAGTTTCAACTGCTTGATAAAATAGGATCTATTTTAATATAAACATGTTGAACTCTGATCAATTTTAAACATCTACTTCATATATGAAAATGTAGAGATTTTAAAATAAATTTAACTGCAGCTCGAGGGGGGCTGTTAATATTGACTGTTCTGTATCTGTCACAGCACATACATTATTGAACTAGAAAACTACTGGAAGCAAAGGCTTCAGAAATAGGAGAAGAATATATTGATTTAATCATTGCATTCTTTCAGCAGTTCCTTTACGACATTTTTTACAGTATGGAGTGTGGGCTGCTTACTTGCCACACACTTTATTCACCAAGCAGGTTATGCCTTTACTGTATTTCCCTTTATAAACCCTTTGTGTTCCAGGCTTTCCCCTCTCCAGACCATCAAAGCTCTTATCCAGGTTCTCCTCTTCTCCCAGCTCAACTTGCCATCATCTCTTTCCCTCCGTGGCTGTCACAGTCGTCCCCCTCAAGCTTGTTCTACCATCAGGCTCGAAACCCCACCTTGCCTCCTGGTCCTCATGAGCTGGACACCAGCTTGCCCTTGGTCCCTGTGGAGGCTTCCCCCCACTAGCACCCATACTTACAATTCACCCCATTGCTGTTCCCTCTTGGCCACAACATTGCCACCCCAATATACACAGCATGAAAATTTTTGGAAAGATACCTCAAGCTGCTAGCTTTACCACTCTCCAAATCTTTGTTGGAGCCTCAGGGGTGCTGACAGGCCTGCTCCCCAGTCAGGGAGGCTTCGGGGCATGACTGGGGCAGCCAAACATGGAGGGACTGCACTGAGATGCCTGCAGGAACAGGGGACAAGGGGGCAGATTGACATTGCTTTGCCATAAACAGGAAATTTTCTGGAAAATGCTCTCTCAGGGGAATCAAAACTGTTAACAAATTAGGGTCAGACCCAATAAATTTTCAGCCAAGGAAAAAGTATCTGTGAAGTGGCAGGTGGCAAGAGATTTTGAAAACCTTGAGACAATTCACTCTGACATTTCAACAAAATAAGCCTGTTGACTCTTTGCTTTGAAATGTGTTTCTCAATTCCAAACTGAACTGAAAGAGAAAAAAAATATGGGAAAAGATTAAAATAACCCCAAACTTTGAGCAACATTTTGTCTTGGATTGAATGACAAGATCTGACTGATCCGTTTTTACCCCATGGGCTTTTTCAGTCACAGAACTCGAGGTTGTGTTCTTTTCCCAGCTCCACTTGAGAAGCCACTGGTGACATGCACCAACTGTACTGACTGTACAGACTGGCTGTTTCTTTCGCAGCCTGACCCCTAAACTTTAGTCATCTGTCTCCACTCCTTCCCTGTGTTTTGCCCTTTTCTTAGAAGATGAGCTCTTTCAGATGAAAGTTATCATCTCCTTACTGAAGGACTGTGTGTTAACTCAACCAACTGGTCCAAAATCACTAATACCAAAAAAAAAAAAAAAAAAAAAAAAAAAAAAAAAAAAGATGAGAAGAGATATTAGCGGTCTCTCAATGGCTTTGCTTTTCTCAAAGGCGTGATCCTATGCTGCTTATATGGATATGTGGTCTCTCTCCTGCTCCAGGAATTGGCAACCTCGGAGGTGGCAGCTGTCCATGTTTCTCAGGAATTCCTGACTCTGGGGTCCCAAACTTCTCCAAGAGGCTTCTCCAAGTCATTCGGAGGACATCTATGACCCATCATCAAGCAAGTCAAGGAAATTCTCATATTCAGGAACAGAATTGCCTTGCCTGTGTATGTTTTGCTTTGGATCTTTTCAGCTGTCATTGTGGAGACCTTCTTCCCAGGGGTTATTTATAAAAGATGCTTTGATTGAGGCGGCATGTGATTGTATGCATGTCAGGTAGTGCACACAGTGCCCTCCCCGCAGCGGCTCCTTCCTTCGCCCTGCTCTCTCCTCCCATCCTCTGCACAGCGCTTTGCTGTCCCCTTCATCTCTGCCTCCTGGCTCCATCCCTCCCACCCACTGTCTCAGTCTTCCAACAGTGGAGCACTTTGCTGGATCTGCAGCTGTTTTAGGAGGGAGAGACTGTGTAGTAGCAGCTGCGGTAGCAGTTGTAGTAGCGAATTACATGAGGATACAGATTATCTGAGCACTTGTTTCAGGGAGGTACAGCTTATCTAAGATGTAGACTTTGCATAAGCAGTATGGAAATGACAGCAGCCCAGCATGACACTGTTGCATTGGTTTATTATTTGGGCCATTCCGTGTGGGGGGAGGTGGGCGTAGTGGGGCTGGAGGCCGCAGGCAGCAGCCCTGCCTGCACCTCTGCCTGCCCAGCTGGCCCCATGCATGGCCACAGCACCAGGAGTAGCCAGTTTAAGCTCCTCAGGGCAGGAAATGTTTCCCTTACTCACCCATGAAGTATCACACAGAGCAGCAGTGATTTATAAATAATAGATGTTGAGAAACACTCAGGAAAAAATCCCCTGCAGAATATATGCAGCGAAACGTTACTGAGACATCCCTGAGACTGCTGGAGCCACGGGCACGGTGAACGAAACCGTAATGTCCCCCCATTCATCTCTCTAGCAGTCACTGCTCTCTGCTTTACGTAGCTGTTTACTTTTTCAGGCATCTTATGCCATAGCATTAAGACACAACAGGGTGTGCTTTACTGGGACATTAATAATACATCGGGTGCGTTGTGAGCCATGACTGCAAAGGCTGAATGGCTTCAATAGCTCAAGAAATGTATTAATGCTCCAGTAGACCGCATCTGAGAGTGGTAATTCAAGTTCTATTTTGTCATTTTATTAATGACACAAGTTATATGATATTATATGTGGTGCTGTCTAGTGGCACGCATAGGCAACAAAGAGACAGCAAGACCATGGGCAGTGCTGGGCAGATCAGCTTCCGTTCCCTGCATGTGGGGAGGGCAACTTCAGTTTGGGAATTTTACCTAACTGCATATTGTTTTGGGGAATATTACAGCAATAGTACAGATATCCTCTGCAAACCTGTCTAACATATATAACAATGAGGGTGGCAATGTTATGAAGGGTACATATACATACTAGAAATGGAAAGATGGATGATTTGCATGTGCCTAATGCTTCAGTAGGAAAAGCTGGGCTCCTTATTAGGAAGAGAAATTATGAAAGATAGGGACAAAAATATATCCCAAAGAATGCTAGAAAGAAGGAAAGACAAACGCCAGTTTGTAGGTAGCATCTCACCTCATTAAGCATCTTAATTCCCTTTTATTGTCCATACTGCACTGAAGCTTACAAGATGTATGCATGATTTATAAACAGTGCTGTGCATCAGCTGAGCAGTTTTATACAGGGCTCTGGAAGGCTGAGACACGTGTGGTGCTTGGGTTTGGGTGGGTTATTCTGCAGCATTTGAATCTTGCCTGATTTCATTCACGGTGTCGCTTGGCTCTGCTGTGCTTGCATGCTTTTATTTTGATAAATGTTTAAACACCTCTATATCAAATGAAGCCAGGTAAATATGCACCCACTTTACTCTGACATAATTTTAAAATTAATTCATACCTGGATAGACCTGCATTTCATTAAAGTCCACTAAATAAGAGTCATTGATGTTTATTCAGAGCCAAGAAAGCTTCATGGATAATTTTATAGGCATTTAATAATTTTATTTTGTTCAACTTCGCGTATTTTAGATTTTCTTGTCCTCTTAACTGTGTTAGCTGTACAATCATGAAGAAAATCTAAAACAACAATGAAAAATGCTGTTGTTCAGATTCCAAGATAAATCCAATAACAACGATGACAGGATTGATTACAACAGAATCAGCAAAACCTCTAGACTCTTTTTAATGCAGTTTGAGACATAAAGAAGATAATGAAAGATGTTACTTGACAGCAGTAGGATCTATGTTTAGAGCTAAAAGCCAAATGTTCTGAATTTTTGTTTTTGATGTTGAAACATTTTTCCACCGTGAAATACAATTTTTGTCAAAATGGACGTATTCATTAAATTATATTAATTTTTATGACATTTTCTGGAAAAAATATTTTTCAAATGATCCTTTGGAAAATTCTATTTGGGAAAATGAGATAAAATCACAAACTAAAAGCATGTTTTAAATTAAATTATTTGTGTGTTTATTGTTTTAACCTCATTTTATGTTATGTCACCAGCAGTATTATTTTCTGTGGTGGTTTTATGGAACCTAGTACTCTGCCCCCTCTCTCTCAGCACTTCTACACCTCTGGGTAATTTCATCTGCAAACAGGCAATCAGCCACTGTCTGTGCGTGGCCACTCACAGATCCACCTGTGTGCTCACAGCCTGTCTCCTCTGGCCAACTTCATCTCTGGGCTTGTTTCCTTGTCATTTCATGTAGATGACTGTCTGTCAACTCAGACTCAATGCAGATGAGACAGAACTTTTAATCTTCCCCAATTCATGTCTTCCCTGCTAGTCCCCTTTTTGATCACTGCGGACAACCTCACCGCCCTCACTGTCACTCAGGCCCATAATTTGTGTGTCATCCTTGACTCAGACCCTTTCTCAGGTCCTCACATCCAGGCTATGGCATAATCCCACTGACTGCTCCTGCTTAGCATCTCTAAGATGTCACCTTTCCTGTCCAACCCCATGACTGAGGCCTTTGTCTAGCCTCTTCTATGTCTCAATTAGTGCAACATATTTTTATCAGGCCTTGACAAATGCAACACTGGCCTTTTGGTTCCCACTTAAAATGACACTGGAAATACTCTTTGCCCATCAATCTCCTATTTTCTGTCCATCCGTCCTCCATCTCCTCTTTGTGTATTGTACCAAGTGTTACCTGTTCATCCTCATTTTTGTGCTCTGTCACACTCCACTTCCACTTTTAGTTATCAACAGCTACTTAGTACTGCCAGCTGGGGTGGCCCTGATGCCAGCTCCCATTGCCCACATTCTGGCTGCCCAAACTTGCATGCCCAGCTCCACCCTGCTGCCTCTCACTTCTGAGAAGAGCATCCTGCAAGCAGCTGCAAGCTGCCTTGCATCCTCATCCCCACCAAACACGAAGCTCTCCACGCCCTCTTCTCCCAACTACTGCTATGCTCTTCATTTTCTGCCTGTCCTGTTGCTCAGTATCATCCTATGTTCCCCTGTACGCCATCATCCATTTTTCTGTGCCCCACTTTTGTCTCTTGCCTTATTCTTATGTTGTAAGGCTTTAGGAGAAGGTACCATCTTTCTATTTTGCCTAATACTTTGAGGCTCAGATCACAATCAGATCTCATGGCGTAGAGGTCCATTTTACTCATACATACACACATGTGCATACACATATAATATAAACCGTTACTCTTTATTAATATTAGTGTTAGAATATAGCATGGCACATATCAACTCATACCTTTTTATGACTTATTTAATATTCTACTATTTTATTGTCCTCAACTTTTATTATTGTTATTTGAATAATTAACTCTGCCAGCTATTAAATACGGATTTGAATCTTCTTATTTTCTAGATCAAAGCATCTCCCACTTCTGTTATAATGAAACACTTGAATTCTTGGACAATCTGAACCTGAAACTTAGGTAAGAGTCAAAGTGTTTCATTACAAACAAGCAAGAGGTGCTTTGATCTAGAGAATAGGATTTAAAATATTAATTTTGCATCTTAAAGATAAGATCTAGCACAATAAAGTGCATTGTAAATATAAAGTGAAATCACAGAAAGGTTCCGCTATTGTATTGTGTGACATATGGAACATGTTGAGAAGACACGTTCATTACATGGGGCATGTCAGAAGGTACCCTGTCTCCCCCAGCTGCTGGGAGTTTCGGTATTTAGAAAGCAAACTGTCCTACTCTAGCAAAATTTGAGTTTAAAGCTGAGAGGATGTCACTGGGAGCTCACTGTTATGGGAAGGTCCAATCAGGCCCACAGCACGACTTGAGGTGGTGGTAGTCCCGCTGCACAAAGGATGACTGCAGAGGATCTCTGTGGGCCCAGCTAGTGCAATCCACCGCTGCTGCCAGCACAACACTAGAGCAGATCACAAGCCGTGAGGGATGTTTGGGAAATCACAGGTTTGCACTGTTAACAAGTCAGTTCAAGGCTGATTTTTAAAACTTTTTCGGTTCTGACATATTTTGAAATGTGGCTTTATGCTCTCATTTACAGTGGGTGTGAAATAGCTGCCTTTCCCATGAACATAGTTGTTCAGGTTCTGGGTTTTGACCAGGACTTGCAAGTGTATTGTTTAGATTTCCACTTAAAATACACCATTTTGCTATTTTACTTTGCCAATAGAATACAATTCAGTGTGAATATTTCACAGTGTCACCAGAAAGCAGCAGGAGAAAAGTGTTAAAAGTTGCTAATGAAAAAAAGGAGAAAAAAATACCATGAGAGATTTATCCACAGTATACACATGTAAGAGCTCTCTTCACCCAGAGATTTCCTCTAAGCCATTGAAAGGTGACCATTTCTTAAAGAGTCTTCCCAGTCCCTGCTGTGAAATCCACAGTTATCAACTCTTTCAGGGCATGTGAGCTGCATGGAGGTGCTCAACTCCCAGAAATCTTTTTGGGAACCAATAGGCGATGTATTGATACATTTCATACCAATCTCTATGGAGACCAAAACTGGGGTGCCATCCTCCAAACTGATCATGATAGAAATCCATGTTGGCAACGTGGATTAGTGGTTGCTCCTCTCAGAGTCAGAGGCTACCCCAGATGATGTAGTTTATCTCGGTGTAAATCAGATGTGACTCAGCAGCAGACACTGTACCGCCAAATGTGCAGAAAACTTGCGTCAGTGCTGAATCAAAGCCTGAAACATGGATCATTATTTAAAGAGAGTTATGAGAATGCCATGAGTTTCAAGAAGACCAACACTGCTGAAAAAGGGAAAGCCAAGAATTATAGATATAGTGATAGGAAGCTCTTAGGATTTATTAACTGTTTTGTTTGGACTTATTAAAAAGGAATGACACCCATTAAAGTATATCACAAGAACGAGCTATCTAGCAGCCCCAGGGCTGTGACTGAAGGGGAGCTCTGCGATAAGGTGAGGGCTCTCTATTGCTTTCCAATGATGAGACACTAAGTAAAACAAAGAGAAGATCTTGGTTTATAAATTGTTCACTCAATTCAAGAGTTTTCTCGAACAAATGTTGTTCTACAAATAACCTGTAAGAGCAAAACAGGCCAATTCTCATTAAATACGTATACTTAGGCATTAGTCTGAGATGTTTCTGATGTTTTTATGACAACTCCAAGCACTCTCTAGTTGTGTTGTTTAAGGAAGATGTGCACTGGCACTGTAGATGGCTGCTGGCTCAGTGCCAGCAATGAGTGCAGGAGCACAGTTTGCTGCCTCACATGCACGAGTGGCATTACTATCGTGAGCTAGGCAATTCTCAAAATGCTGGCATCGGTGTGGAGAATGTGGACAGGTGATGCTGCTTCGGCAATTCTTTTTTGCTATCTCTTCACAGTGGTAT
This sequence comes from Nesoenas mayeri, assembly GCF_963082525.1. Lineage (NCBI taxonomy): Eukaryota > Metazoa > Chordata > Aves > Columbiformes > Columbidae > Nesoenas > Nesoenas mayeri. The sequence continues at coordinate 13,403,188 of NC_137554.1, read as the reverse complement.
TTCTTCAGGTTGCCAAACTGTAGGCTGTGCCCTTTTTCTGTATTTACCTAAGCACCTCTGCACTTCAAGTGCTGCAAGAATCAGCCATGCTCCACCTTGTTTTCCCACCAGCCTCTACATACACATCTTGCAAGCTTTGCATAAGCAAGAGCCAGAGCTGACACAGTTGGGACTGTCCCCACCAGCAGTAGTGTTCTTCCCCTTCCCTCTGTCATCTCTTTCAGATTTTAGTCACTTTTTGGTGTTAGCAGCTTTCTTGCAGCACGGATACCCAGAGGTTTGGTCCAAGAGCTGTACATGAACACATACTCACTGGGTCCTTTCCAAGCAATGTTTCTAATCCGCTTTCCATGAGTTGTCTTTGTCGTGTCGCTGCCCCCTGCCCGTCATGCCTCCCCAGGGCCTCACTACCTCTGGGATCACCTAACTGGGATTGTCACACACTAAGATGAATCTCTTCAGCTTATTTGGTTGCATCTGCACCAGCCTTTTCAGTCATGTCAAAACAACTCTGGGATTATTTATCTGCAGTCAGGAAATTCTGCTTGGCCAGTGTACATTTGACATTCTGTAAAAACAAGGCTGTTTCTTTTAAATGGTAACTGGGAATGGGGAATTTGAAACGCCAAAGTTCCAATCCTGCTTTGTGGAAGCTCAGAGAGCATTGCTAAACAGGCTACAAAATACTTTTGCAGATGGAGTTCCAGGATCTATTTGAGCTATTTGACCGCATTCCTTCAACTAATTGCTTCTATAATTCAGATCATTTTATTTTTCAGTCTAAAACCAGCAGTATTTTTAAACTAACCAGGACAACTGAGATGCAACTAGGGGGTAGCTACCTTTATTTTTTGGAAAATAATTGTCAGCTCCCCTATGTTACAGCAACAGGAAACCGTCAGATTAGAAATCTCATGCCATGCTGCTTTCTACCCCTGCTCCATGAGGACACTTGATCCTTTGTGCATGTTTGGGGTTTTTTTGTGTGTGTGGTTTTTTTTTTTCCTTTTTTTTTTTGTTTTTCTCATTTGGGTGAGCTTCATTGCAGCTTATTATTATTGAAAGTTGGAAAACAGATTGAAGACTGATTATAAGGATATGGTGTACCATGGGAGAAGCTTAGTTATATAAAAGCTTTGCCTGAGACTCAACTACTTTGTGTTCTGCAAAAGCTACTGCAGACAGCCCTGTTATTTTTATTGATCTTATAGATTCAGTACTGGGGCATTTAGAGTTTAGCTTTGCTTTGGAGACTTGCTTATTTTGCTTGAATTTGCTCAAAATTCAACAGATTAAAGTGATCTGACAGATTTTTGAATGCTGGCCTAGAAAAAGGAATAAAAAGGCTTCACATATAAGGTGAGCCAGCTGTCTCCAGAAAAAGAGTTATCACTCCACACTGTCACCCGATTCCTGATGCCCAGAAACTCTGAAGGCAGTGAAGCGTCTGCCGGGACAGGCAGAAACATTCCCTCTCTGCCATGGGCAGGAGCAGCCACATGCAGCAGAAGCAGTTTGGTGTGACGGGGCTGAGCCCAGAGCCCCCGGCAGCCGGTCCAGGCTCCCACTCAGCCACAGGACCAGCCCTGAACCTCTCGTTGTGGCTCAGGTCACTCAGCCCAAGCAGCTCCTGGAGCTCTGCTGGGGATCCAGCCCCAGCCTCCTGCACCGTGTACCTCACTTTTCCGATCTGTACAGCAGTGGCATTTCCTGCATTTTTAACAGAAATCTTTTAAAACTGTGATACTCCCAAGGATATGGAAGGTGCTGTAGTTGCTATTTTACTTAATATTAAAAGGCTAAAAAGCCCATGAAAACATATAGCTATGTGGAAATTAATGATGGTATCTCTTGTAAACTAGTGCTGTGTATGTATCTATCCACTCATAACGTTTTAAAATATACATAGCAGAGTGCAGATAGTGATAACACATTTGATTTTATCTGCTACTAATATATATATATGTCAGACAAATAACTTATCTCTCTTCCTACTTTCTGTATTGATAAAATCCATGGAGGATTTAATCCATCCAAGTGTGCTTCTCCACGTTACTCATCTCAACTGTGCACTCAGAAAGTTCAAATATTTAAATTGGTTTGAAGTAAGAATATTAATGGCTGTTCTTAGAAATTCAATAAAAGTTACATTTTCCCAGTTGATGGATACTGTCACAAATGGCTACTGAAGAAGTGTACATAGTTAATTACTTTGCAAAAATTAGGATCTTGGTCCAAGTATATAAAGACTTTTACTAGTATGTGTAATGAGAAGCACTGAAGCACTCTCAGCTCCTGATTGCTGAAGAAGTGTACTAAGGATCCTAGCTGATAAACCTTAAAGCAGCTCATGACAAGCAATATTGTGTGTCACCTGGGTGCAAGATCTGGGAGAGTTAAGGTTACCCTCCTGCACAGGACACGGGATTTGCTGTAGATGAATAGTGTTTACTCCTAAAATGTCGATCCTTGTGGAAAAGAGGACTGCCATGGAGAAATGCAACTTCTGTCTAAATGTGCAGGTTTTCAATTAAAAATACAGAAGGAGAAACTGCACAAAACTTAGGCAGAGAATTCGGCAGACAAAGAAACAAGCCCTGCGCAATGTTACACTGTGACCAGCCACCTCCTCTTATGCAAAGCCAGAACATATGCTGTATTTCAAGTCCGTTTTTAAATACACCCCTAATTATGAAATCATTACCAGAAACCTGCATGATAAGGAAAGAAGAATTATTATATTAACCTGGGGTCTTCAGTGCACTCAGAGGCATCACGAAGCTGCTCTCCTGCAGTCAAAGCCTGCGCACTCCCTCTCTTCTCTCATCCAGTGAGTCACTTCTCCCCTTTAATCTCCCATTAAAATCCTTTCTATCCTCTTCAGTTTATGACTCTGTTGCTGCAAGGTGGTTTGTGGCACTCAGTATGGCTAATCCTTGGGATCGCATCGTATTGAGAACAGAATAATTGAAAACAGCTTGAAGCAGTTGTAGTTAGGCACACAAATCAATGACAGATAATCATTTAAGCACAAACCAAAACAGACATTTACATGGAAAACAATCATGGCCTTGGAGTTACACCCCATTCTCACCATGCAAAATCTTTCATGGATTTGGCAGAGTACCCTCAAAAGCTAAACCCCGTTGCCAATGTGGCCATCCCCTCGAGGCAGCGCTGGCAAACCCCTGCTGGAAACCTGAGCTCAGCTGTAAATAGGTTTTCCTTAAAGGCGGTCCAGCTTCAGGCAAGATAAAACCGCGCTGCCTCCCAAGCTGTGTGAGAGTTGTGGTCTGAGATGAGCAGTCCAGAGCTGTGCAAAGCCACACAGCAGAGGAGAGTGTGGGGCTGTGTCCCCACTTTGGGGTGCTGCTCCCATCCCAGGTCCCCACCAAGGGAGGTGGGTCAGGCTCAGGTGCACTGCACTGTGTATGGAAGTGCAAAAATAACAAAGAAAAACTTCTTAAGTGGATTGTTTCCTGACTCGACAGTGCAGATGGGAATGCGTATTTGCCTGTCATTTTCTGATGACAATCATATTTATACCAGCTGGTTAAAATGTTTTAATAAATGATTACCTGATGAGAATACCTGATGGTGCTGGGGTTTGCTTATTTTTTGCCACAATCCAAATAACTGTTCAAATGAAAAAGCAGCAAACAAAACCAATAAAATGACAACTTTGGATCTTTTTGAGCATCTTTAGAAAGACACCTGGAAATGTAAATTCCAGCTCATCTCAAGTAGTAAGATGAAAATGTGTTGAGGATGCCATATGCTGTCTGCTGCCTGTCCTGATGGCCTGGAAGAGCCAAGCCTCTGTCCCTGTCTGAAGGCCCAGTCCATAGCCAGGCAAGTGAGTGAGCACTGTTACATGTATGGCTCCCATAGTTCTGAATTTCTCTGAGTGAATTTCTTTACAACTGTCCAGTTTAGAGACATAGGAAAATCCAGAGTGAATTCCCCTCCACCCCTGGTGAGGAGCTGGGGGATACAGCCCCTTACTGCTCTCACGACTGTGGTGCCTCTGCCAGGAGCCGACTGCCCTGCTACTGGTGTGATGCACATGTATGCACAGAAACCAGCCAAAAAAGGCTGGTGATCTAGCGATTTTTTATTATTTATAGCTACTTATAAGTAGGTGAGTGATTTTTTTTCTTATTATTTAGCCTTTTGCTTTAAAAACATCAACATCTTCACCAGAGAAGTTTCAAAAGTTCAGTTGCCAATTTTCCTTCCACTTTCTGTGACTCTGGTGAAAAGGTATTATTTATCAAACTAAGTATATATTATAATCTTCGCAAAATGGTAAAGATCAAAGACTACCTTGCATCAAGCAGAATTACAGTGCCATAACATTTTATCTTGTTACAGATGATATCAATCATGGCTTGACAGCAAGCTACAGAGAAGGTTTTTTTAGTTGGTATCCCTGGCACGCTGCAACATCTGAAATACAGCAGCCAGCTAGCATGTGCTCTGGATGTGAAAGGGAAAAACCAGCAGCATAAGTAAGTGCCTTCAGTATCCATGTCATTAAGTACGGCCATTTGGCAGTGAAACACGTACACACGACTTTAATTCTGCCTGTGGCTGTTGCATCCTTGTAAGGGAAGAGATAAAAGCCTCTGTGGGAAGAGAGGGCTTGATTTCAAGTGACAGTGGTGACATTTTCAGCAACAACCCTCAAGTGTGGTGGAGTCCACTGCATGATACTCCTGCCCCAGAGGCATGTGCATCATCCTCGTTTTGCTGGGAAGAGGTAAGAATCTGGATCAGCAGCCAGGAGCAGCCGGGCTGCTGGGCACTGGGCAGTGCGGGAGGCACTGACCTGCTGTGCCCTAAACTGCTACTGGCTCCGCACATTGTGCTCTGCAGCTCTCCTGCATCAGCTATAAGCCAGTTGCACTCTCCTTGCAATCTGCAATCATATCTTTGTTTAATTTAGGTTTGGGAGTCTTTTCACACTGACCATAGACAGGCTAAGGGAAGGAGTGAGTTTTCTCATTGGAACAATTCATTCTGGGTGTCATCTCCAAGCAAGTGGAGGAAAAGAGGTTTATCAGGAGGAATTAGCATGGATTCACCAAGGGGAAATCAACCTGATAGCCTTCTGTGATGGTATGACTGGCTGGGTAGGCAGGGGGAGAGTAGTGGATGTTGCTTACCTTGACTTCAGCAAGGCTTTTGACACTGCCTCTCACAACATCCTCATAGATAAACTCAGGAAGTGTGAGCTGGATGAATGCATGGTGAGATGGATTGAGAACTGGCTGGGTGACAGAGCTCAGAGGGTTGTGAACAATGGTGCAGAGTCTGTTTGGAGGCCTGTTGTTAGTGGGGTTTCCCAGGGGTCAGTACGAGGTCCAGTTCTGTTCAACCTGTTCATCAACGACCTGGATGAAAAGACTGAGTGCACCCTCAGCAAGTTTGCTAATGGTACCAAACTGGTAGATGAAGTTGCTTCCAAACCAAATCATTCCATGATTCTATGATTCTCCTGCTCCTTCTCAGGACCCTGCCAGGCCTGCCAAGTTTTACAACACTTGAAGTACTGCACACACTGTGTCCCCCAGACTTATCTCTGGGAACATCTAGTGGAAAAAAGAAAGGAAAGGTGAATTATAAGATCTCTATTCTCATACATATCCCTTTTAGCAGGGATGCATCCCTCCTCTACATGTCTGGAGCCAGCCCAGTGTGTTTTTCCTTGCAATATGCATGGATCCAATAGCAGCATCTTTCCCTGTGGTGCTCACAGGCTGTGCAGCTGCAAAGCGCTACCTGAGCTCCCAGCCAGTGCTAGACCTGAGACACTGCAACAGGAGCCGGCACTTTTCCCAAAGCACCAGCAGGTCACCTGCAGGCCTCCGGCTGCACCCCCAAATGCAGCCTGCAGCCAACCAATGCCAGCAGGAGTCGCCAGGCACAGCCTGCTCAGCCCCTGCACCACTGCAGGTATGAGCTCTGGGGCTCCAGGAAGGGGAGGCTTTGGTTGTATTGAGCAACTGGAGCATGTTGGCTTCTGTATTTGGGTTACGTTAACATTATAATTTCATAACAGGCAACTTCAAATGGTCCTGCAATTGTTTCTCAGATACTTCAATCCACAGAGGGAACCCTTTCAACATAGCAAAGAGGAGAAGAAACAAAGCAAATGCAGTCCAGAAAGTACAAGGGTCTGACAAATTTAGACATCTTGTGTTTTCAAGATTCTCCTGCTATTTGAATAGAAAACTGCATTGTTTTAGACAAAGCGCACACCTTCAATTTCTCAGTCTCCTCTCCCTCTGTTGCTAAAAGCCACACAATGTACTTGCCCACCAGTTACTGAAATGCTTCTAAAAACTTGAAGAATTATTTGAAAAAGAGCATTCCTATTCCTTATGCATAAAACATGCATGCATATTCATATAAAACATTTAGAAAAATTTGTACCAGTTATAATTAGCATGTTTTGTGCATCTATTTTCTTTGCTATTAAATAACAAATTTGTGGTAACCATAGCAACTGGAACATCACATGGTACTGGTGCTATTTTGGGGATAACATAAGTACCTTTCTTAGAGAAGCATTTACACCTCTAAGCTATGAATTTTAATAATTTTCACAATAAAATATCTGTTGGGTAGATTGTATTCATCCTCAGTATAACATTGATTTAATGTAGAATGCACTACCTTGTTTTGCAGTGCCTATGACCGCTTAAAAGCACTAATGGGTCTTCTAGCATTGTAAAAAGGCAAGAGACTTTTAAGAAAGGCAAAAGAGAAGCTATGTGACATATTAGTGGAACTCACATTGAGGGGAAAAGTACAATAAAATGAAGGATTTCTGTTATTGTTTCTGGAGAAGGAGCTAACATTGGTCATGTAACTCTTTATGTTTTAATGGAGTAAAGCAGAATGAAAGAGATGCTTTTGTCCTGGACTAGTATAGTTCCTACTGGAATAAGCGGGAGGTGTTGCATTAGCTCTGCTGGAGGCTGGGAGAGGTCCTTGGGAAACTCACATGGGAACTCCCGATCAGATAAGATCAGCTGAGCCATCAAAGCCAAATCCCTGCCACTGCAGTCAGGTGTGTTTGTCTACAGAACACCTGCTGTACCAGCACCACATGCCACAGGCCTTCCAACTTGTCTCGGAGCCTCATAGCTAATGAGATAAAGAACAAGACACCAAATGCCACAACAATAATAAGCCATTAAAAGAGATTAGGTGGCAACGAGGTCAATATCCATGTGCTAGGCTCCCAGTAGGGCAGGGATTCTCTTAAATAAATTTTGCTGGAGTGCCACGTTACAAATAAGAACAAAAGACTTCAAGAATCCTTGCCAATGTTGTGATGAATTGAGGAAAAATGGAAAAATGTGGAAAAAATTCCCTTCAGTCTCTGAAACTGGTAATTCAGTTAAACGTGAGCATGTAAGTAGGATGAAGCAAACAGGCACCCATGAGAAATGAATGCTATTAAAAATATCCTGCCCACACTGACGTACTAATGAAAAATGCTGGTTGACATGATTAATTGTTTTATCATGAAAGTATCTGTACAGATGAAACCCACCCTGAGCTGTCAGGATGGTGTTATCCATCTCCCAGACCAGAGGTAATGAGGGATCATTCACCCTGGGTGGTTCCTACACAGGTGATTTGGGTTAATGGGCATACTAAAGAGGCCATTAGGCTGGGAAATGACTCAGACTGAGCTTGCCTGCCAAGGTGGAGTTTAGAGCAGAGGAATTTTACCAGAAGGTGAAGAAAAGCCCTGGGGTTGATGAGAAGAGCTGTGAATCTGAGTTGTGCGCAGACATAGCAAGTACATGCAAAAGAGGAGGGTTCATAGGGCTGGTTGGGGCTGTGCTGGCAAAGGGCTGTGATGCCCTGGGAGAAATTTGGGCCTGAGACTGGGTTCTTGGTGTCAATGAGGACTCACCAAGCTGTTGGTTGGTTTCGGCTAAAAAGCTAATGAGAATTTTATAAGTTGACCTAGGCCAAACTTTTCAAATCTAAACTAGACTGTAGGAATTATCCTGACCAAAGATTCATAATGTGGTGCTTTGCTTCTGTAGCCATTTTGTTCTGCCTCCCTCCTGTTTTTCCCTATTCAAGTGTGTTATTGGGAATTTTTTTGTAGAATTCTGTCTTTTCTTACTGCTGTTTTTTCTAGCACAGCTTTTGTAGGAGAAAGCGTATTTCTGCTTTTCTCTTACTTTAAAAAAGTAGCTTTTTATTACTATGAATAGTTACAAATTGACAATGTGTTCAGCCATTTTGAAATTATGGCTTTTGTTTCAGAAAGTGTGTTATAGTAAACAAACAGATGAAGTATTGAAGTAAACATTTTGATATCTCAAAAATGGAAAGTTTTGATTAGCCTCAATAAACCCTAAATTGTTCTTTCATGTTTGATCTGCCCAGAATAAATAATCCAAGATGGAGCAATCTTTTTTTTACCCTTCTCTTGCTGAGTCTTTGGGGACTTGCAGTGCTTGTTTCAGGGAGGCCATGTCAGGATGTCCTGTGCAGAGGCTGCTTGAGAGATGGGGCTCTCCTGGTTCCCACCACACTCAGTCCATGCATTGCTTTGTTGATCCTTTTGGATTTCTGTTCTTTTCTCCTTTGCTACAGCTCCTGCTATGCTGTTTTCCCCCCTCCAGCAGTGGCTGGTGTATGTCTTCCCCTTGCCCATGATGTGGAGAGGGTCTGGTCCACAGCTTGGCTCAGAGCAACTCCGCTCCAGCCCTTCCCTTGCCTTCCAGTCTTGTTCTTCCCCCAAATACCCGCTTCTTAACAAAAGTCTTGGGAAAAGGTCTAATGAGGCAGCAGCACAGCGTTTCAGCTGAACACATATGCTTCCAGGAGCCCTGAGGGGTGAAGCAAAAGTAAACCCATTAGAAGCAAAAAGGGAAAGTTGCACAATGTGCTTTTTTTTACTTTTCGTGATCCGTGCTGTGAAATGGGAACTTCCCATTCTGCTTTCTGTTTGGAGGGGAAAAGAAGAAAAGAAAGAGATTTGGAAGATACTGGCAAGCAATAAAATACAAAGAAATTCTTTTTCTTGTATAGTAAATGAATCGCTTTCTGCCTTTCCTTTTGTTAAAGCTCTTAATCCAGCCTGTAAATAGGGATTTTTCCCTTTGGACTGGTTGTTTAGATATAAGACTTAGAGCTGATCTGAAGTAATGGGATCACAAAATAGAAGATATATCAAAGAGAATGATACATATGTTCATCCTACTGAACTTTCTCTTGCAGTACTACTCGTATACTGTATGTAAATGTTCGCAAGTACAAAGTGAGCTTCATTTCACTGCAGACCTAAGCTAAGACACTCGCTTGAGCAGCCTGCCTGTTTGATCCCCGGGGGGCAGCCTGCCTGCCTTCGGGCAAAGCACAGATCCTCTACAATAAAAAAGAACAGGAGAGGTAATTTTGTTGCCTCTCCTGACTTGGGCTTACTAAATGCTGGAAGAACTCGGCATTTAAAGATGCTGGAAGTGCAGATTCGTACTCCCAGATCTTGGAGACAGGAGTAGTACACCTGACCAAGCAGAAAAACCTAGCAAAACAGGGACTCGGGATAGAGTGAACTCTTTTTGGAAGTTCGTCTGTTTTCTAATCAAAAAACTTATTTCACATGCATGAAAGAACTTTTTACACTACTTGTTATACTACTTGAACTTCTACAATGAAGCTGTAGCCCTTTTCTGGCTGTCTGCTCAGGGCTGTGCCTTCTGTGAGTCTGGCCTTGGCAATACATCGTTCTTCTTGGGTTCGGAAACCCTCCAACTTGTATTCAGCTGCCATGGAAAAAAAAAAAAAATCCTGAAAATTCACAGACCTGTCTTGTTTCCAAAGACAACTCTGACCCTGGAAATGTATTCGAAAATTCTCAATAATTTCCTACTTACTGAAAATCCTTGCTGACTGAATAGGAATTTTTCCCAAGTCAGAAATCAAACCAGACGGGATTTCTATTGTGGTTCTTAAAGATTAACATAAAAGTATATTGAGAATATAGATATAAAATATGGTACATATATTTTCTTTTTATTTTAAAATGCATAAATATCACTTGTCTTCCATTTTATGTTTAGGAACATTTGTATTCCATTTGCTATTTATATTTTCAGGGAAGCTTTTCATCAGGTTACTTTTTTTAATACGTGCTGCTATAACTGTATTTTAGAAGGTATTTTAAGCAATATAAAGAGGAAAAGCTCCAACCAGTGCCATCAAGGTAATTTGAAAAAGTTGCTCTGACTAGAGAGCTCCAAAACCCAACTTAATTTCTTCTGTTTCTTGCATTAATCTTGTGTAAACCAAATGGAACTTTGCAGATCAATAATTAGACCCAATGAAAAAAGATGCCTAAAGAAAATATCTCTTCTGCTGCCCAGATTTGCTTTACACATCAGGAAGAGTAAAGATGAGTATTTGTGAAAGCTCTTGGTCTGAGCATATTTTCTTCCCCATTGAAAATACTGTGTGACTAAAGCGGGAAATGTCTAGGTGAGGCAGTGTGGGGTTCACCCGTGTTCCCAGAGTGCGTGGCCATCAGCGCAGAGCTAATTCCTCATAACAATCCCAGCTTGTCTACTGAACAATATGAACGAATGACAGACATCTATGTGCATCCTCTCTTTTTCTTTAAAACAGCCTTTATTACCATTGTACACTCTTCTAAACTGAATGGGTGACTTTTCTTTTTCTATACTGTTATTGGGATTTGTTTTCTTCTCAAAGTCACAAAACAAATTATGAACATTTAAAGTGGCAGTATTTGTATTAATACCTTCACTCCTCATCAGCTGAAAGCTGTGAAAAGTTTGCTTCGAATTCATCCCCAAGATATGTTTTTATATACCAGTAAAAAGGATGTTTTAATTACACTAGATAAATAGCAACCACTTTACTCTTTCTTTATTCTGTGCTTTAAGCAGTACAACCGCTTGAATATCTCCTACATCAAATACTAAGCCATAATATTTAAAACATTTGCAATAAATACTTTTATTTACTTCAGCATTAATATGACTGCTACTAAAAGATGTGTTCTTTGTAGTCTGTTTCAACTTTGTACTGCAAAGCCTTCATTTCATTGAATTAAATCTCAACTAACATAACTAACAAGCTGGAATATGGGGTAATGACATGGCACTGCACCACCCCAGTTGCTAATGCAAAATGGTGAGCAAGTGGTGAAAGGTCAGCTCTGGAACTGGGGCCTGCAAATGTAGCTTGCTTTTCATATTGATTGTGTTTTCCAGTGGGCTTCAGATCAGGTGCTGAGACCCCAGAGCACACTCTGTCTTGAACAGCTGTCTTGCTGTTTTCTTAGCTTACCTTGAGCAAGTTCTGCAATGTTTCTGTACTGTTCCTCCAAAGAGAAAATAGGTCTGCTGTTTATCAGTGCTGCAGAGGCATCATTCTCCCCAAAAAGGTCTTTAGAATTCCCTGGGAGGAAGATATTCAAAATAAGAGATGGGTTACAGCATTGGTGGATAAGAGAAGAGCAACTGATGTAATCTGCTTGGACATGTGCAAAGCGTTAGATGCTGTCCCTCATGACATCCTTGTCTCTAAATCAGAGAGACATGGATTTAATGGAGGTAGCACTTGGTGGATAAGGAATTGGCTGAACGGTCACACTCAAAGAGTGGAGATCAGTGACAAATGCCGTTCCTCGGGGGTCGTTTTGAGACTGGACAGTGAGCTTGAGTGCACCTTCAGCAAGTTTGCCAGCAACACCAAGCTCTGTGGTGCAGCTGACATGCTGGAGGGAAGGGATGCCTTCCAGAGGGACCTTGACAGCCTTGAAAGCTGAGCCTGTGTGAACCTCATGAAGTTAAGCAAGGCAAAGTGCAAGGTCCTGCACATGAGTTGGGGTAATCCCAAGCATGAACACAGGCTGGGCAGAGAATGGATTGAAAGCAACCACAAGAATTAGTACCTGGGGGTGTTGGTTAATGAAAAGCTCAACATGACTTGGTAACATGTGCTTGCAGCTCAGAAAGCCAACTGCATCCTGGGCTGCATCAAAAGAAGCATGCCCATTGGGTCAAGGGAGGTGATTCTTCCCCTCTGCTCTGGTGAGACTCCACCTGGAATCCTGCATCCAGCTCTTCGGCCCCCAACATAAGAAGGACATTAACCTGTTAGAGAGAGTCCAGAGAAGGGCCATGAAGGTGCTCAGAGGGCTGGAGCACCTCTCCTATGAAGACAGGCTGCGTGTTTAAGTTGTTCAGCCTGGAGAAGGGAAGGCTCCAGGGACACCTTACAGCAGCATTCCAGTACCTAAAGGGGACCTACAAGAAAGCTGGAGAGGGACTTTTTACAAGGGCATGTAGTGACAGGACAAGGGGTAATGGCTTTAAACTGAAAGAGGGTAGATTTAGATCAGATATAAGGAAGAAATTAATCACCATGAGGGTGGGTGAAGCACTGGAACAGAGATGTTGTGGATGTCCCACACCTGGAAGTGTTCAATGCCAGGTTTGATTGGACTTTGAGCTGCCTGGTCTAGTGGAAGGTGTCCTTGCCCATGGCAGGGGGGTTGGAACTAGACTAGATGATCTTTGAGGTACCTTCCAACCCAAACCATTCTATGATTCTATGTACAGCATGTGTATATCAAGGGTGAATGTTTCTCCATGGGATATTTATTTTTACCTGTTATTAAATCCATTGTGAATCAATGCTTTTGTTTAGGTTCAAATGGTTGTACAAAAAAAAAAAAAAAAAAAAAAGAAAAAAGAGAGAAGATATAGGCACCTGTTTAGAGAAAGGGGTAACATAGAACTATACGTTTTAGCAAAAGTATTTGAAAGTATTGGTTGATACAGAACAGATCAATGTGTAACTGCACAATAAGGTGGAGAGAAGATGAGACTAAATGTTCAAATAGATATCCTAATTAGAAAGGACATGTACATCCACGTACAGAGAACCTACAGTGAGAAAATGACAGAGATTCAGCACTACAGTGAATTATAAATGTCAAATTACAAGGATGCACATAAAAAAAGCTTGTAACTGTTAGGAACTAGACTGTGCATTCATGTGAAAACTGTTGCCTTTATCATCATCTTAAATCCCTTTTAAGGTATTCTGTCATTCACTGTCAAATTTTCTACATAAGATACCAAGACGTATGTCACACAAGTGTCCAAAACTGCTTCTCTGCCATTGCTAGGACACATCAATATATTTTGGGTTTGGTTTTGGGTTGTGGGGGTTTGTTGGTTGGTTTGTTCATTTTGTTTTTAAAGCAACAAGAATATTAGGCAGGAGGTCTGCTTAAGTATTAGCAGTTAATTACAAAAGGGCTTTTTCCCCCCTCAGACATGATAAAATCTAATGCATAATACCCAAAATGTAGGGGAACGGGGAACCAGCAGTGTGGTTCAGATTTGCCTGTGGATTCAATAGGCTGTCAGGGAGCCATAGGATGCACAATGGATGCTAAGTAAATTTTGATGTGCAAGAGCATGTGTTTAATTTGCAAGGTGTTTTGTTTAATTAAAAGGTAAATACCATTTATAATTCTTCTCACAGACTGCGGGCAGCAACAACACCTACAGAGCTCTCAAGCCTCCTAAAGAACTTCTTTGATGCATCTGATCCATGGGGTAGGTACATTTAAATGAGAACAGTTCACTACTCTATTAAGTGATATTTTTGTTTTTACACAGTATTGGTTATTACTTCTAAACATTTCTAAACCTCAGCTGCGAGATGTTAGCTCCATAAGACATGCAAAAATATTCTGTTATCAAAGAGTGGTGAAAATCCCTCCCCAGATATAACTGACTCAGAGACAACATCCACCGTGTACAGGAGACTTGCATCAAGCCAAGACATCACACAAATATGACGATGTAGGACCTATCTGCACAAGCCATGTTCAGATCCCACTGCATACGCAGCACACAGAATTGCTGCTGAAGCAATCACATCTCTTTGAAGCTTGCTTTTCTCAGCTGCATCCTCTCCTTCCATATAACCCCCCAAGCCTGCAGATCTTACAGTTCCTTTTATGTTTCCTTTAAGGGTTTTGAGACTCAACACTCTGTTATAGGTTTTGGCCCAATGCTCTGCTTTGGGCTCCTGTGGTTCCTTCAGCAAAACCCATCATCTGACTAGACTCGTCCTCACTTCCCATAGATTGAGTCGAGTCTGTGGCAGCACCTGTGACAGGAGCTCTGCAGAGGCATTGCTCATTTGGCAAACAGCTGCTGAGGCCAAGAGAGGAACAACAGTATCGAATGAAAAGGCAGCACCAGTGCAGTGATGGGTGTTGTATGCAGTCATGTCATCCCACTGTATCTGTACAGTTGTGCTCTGACAATCAAGTGTCTTCTGCCAGCTGCTCAGCAGCACTTTCTAGATACAACTGCTGAGGGGAAAAAGTATAGGAGGACTGCCTGGCTCTGAGAGATGGCTTCCTCTACTACCAGTGGTCTTTAGGGGCAGCTGTGAGCCCAGCAGCTCTTTGTTAGGTTGTTTTTACATGAGAAGAATGGCTGGGAAAAGGTGCAGGCTGCTGACACACAGCTCTCTAATATGCTGAAGCTGGATCCTGTTCTGCTCAGAAGTTCTGATGGTATCAGCCTCCAGAGAATCAGTGTCTGACACTCCCAGTCTGTTGTTCATATTGGTTTGGTCTCAGCTGAGCTATTTCTAACAAAGAAGAACATATCTGAGAGAGTTACAATTTGCTGTAGTCATATTTTTCCAGTTTTTCTGTGTGATAATTGCTCCCATAAATATCATTGCTTCACCTCAGCTCAACAGAGTGCTCTCTATTTCTGTTCTCAGTCTCAGCCTTCCACACTTGGATTGCTGGGGAAGGTCAATGATACTATTTGTTATTACTAGGACCACTCCTGCTGTGGGGCTGTTTGGGTTTCCAGTTCTGGTCCAGTTTGTGTTGTATTAGCTGATAAAAAATTGCCATCTGAAGTGAAAACTAGGAAAGAAAGGGTGTAAATTGTTCATGTGTTTAATATATATGTAACATATCATATATATTTATAATAATACAGCTTTGACTTAGTTTTCAACCAGGCAAAGACTTGAAAGCCAGAAGACAGGGTGTAGCTTTGCAGTAAAATGTCTCTAACTTTACTGCTGGCCCCTGAGTTTAGTTTAGTAACAGAGAACATTTTTAATGTAATCAATGGGCTGCAGATCTCAGGAATTCTGCTTCCTACTGTGCTTACTGACTAATAGCTTTTAGGATAGATCCTTAAAGTAGACTTTGTAAGAGTAGGGACTATTTTTAACCAACAGCCTAAGAGTCTCAGATGCACTTGGACTTCAGAGCACCAGGCACTGGGAGCACCCAGAAAGGAAGTGTTTGGTCTGAGAGTATATGATGCAAGTAGGTATATGGGAAAGAAAAAGGCATGAGAGAAGGAGTATTACTGTCCCTATTTTAAAATTGGCAAAAGACCCAAGGACTTGCCAAAGGTACCTCTGTTGCCTATGGAAAACCTGGTGTTCAAAGTGAAATCTCCAGATTTCTAATGTACCCTCTTAACTCCAAGGCCATTCTTCCCCTCCAGAAGATGATATATAGGTATATAAATGTGCATTGATGTAATGCCAAGTTATAAACCACAAGCCTTTCAGAACTCATGTCCCTGATAGATTGCGAAAGAACTTGAAGTCAGGAGAATTGTGGTTTGTCTGACCTTATGCTAATCATTCTCCCTGCTTGTGTCTTGGTCAAACTGAAAATGGATAGAATAATGAACCCTTTTGAAAACTGTAATTTCTGGGTGTTGGTCACGACCCAGTTTTCATAAGTTGCTAGGATATGGGGATAATCAGGGAAATGAAGATTCTATCTTATGAGACAAGACCGAAAAGCTTGATTTAAACAAAAGAAATGAGGAGAAGGAATATTAGTACACTGCAAGGGGAGTAAATATCAGAACTAATTAAGTTCAAGGACAAAATTGGCATCTGAACAAATGCATATAAACGGGTTCCTAATAAATGTAGGCTGGAAATCTTAAGAAGTGAGTTATGAGATTCTGGAACAGCTTTCCAAAGGGAATAGTAGGGCCAGAGAAAGTAAGTGCTTTTCAAATGGATCTCAATCAGTTTCTGAACTGGGTATCATGCCTGAGACAACCAAAGAGCTAGACTCCTGGGCCACACATGTCCAATGTTCCCAGGTAACAGCCAGAACAGCACCAAGCTAGAACGTCTTGGTGGTTTTCTGGAAAAAGAAGTAGCCAGCCACAATGTACCTCAAGTTGCATCATATATTTGGGGTTTTTTTTAGAGACCTATATTTAGGTTTTTTTCAGAGACTCTCTCCAGTTTCCTGATTATCCCACCAACCTAGCACTTGAGATGTTAATCGACATTTCCAGGGTGAGCCTTCCCCACTCTCAAGTGCCAGTGTAGGAATACAGCTGAAACACTATGTTGAAAGTGAAACTCTTTGTGTTTGCTGTTGAGGATGGGAGAGCAGGGATGGATGTGAGCAGGGGCAGGTATCCGGGCACAGTGGGATTTCTTGTAAGGCTGGAGACTCTGTGTGCAGAGGCTAGACCCTGTGCACCACCTGTGCAGCCCCTAGAGAGGTGAGACCCTGCCAGGAACCTGCTGGCAGTGTCTTTCAGTGCATTTGGCAACCTGTCCTGCTGCTACAACACGGGGATGCAGATGCTGGTGCAGCCCCGCATCCCCTCCCACCCAGCCATATGGAAGGGATGGGTAATCCCGCTTGCCTCCCTTTCCCGGCCCGTCTGTGCCCAGAGCCTCCCCTGCCGTGGCGCTGTCCCACTCCCACCGCGGAGTCCTCGCGCTGTGCTCAGCTCCCGCGGCCGGGCAGCGGTCACTGCGGGTGGGGCAGTGCAGAGCCCTGCGTGGGCTGCGGCGCCCCGCGCGGCCAGCAGGGGGCTCCGCCGCTCCGCGCCGCTGCGCGCCGCGCAGGCGGCTGGGGCTGCGGGGCCGGTGTGGGCTGATCCGGCCTGGCCCCGGGAGCGCCGGCAGCCGCCCCGGGACCACCCCCCGCCGCCTTGCGGAGGGTGCTGGCCGCCGCCTTCCCGCAGTCCTCGCCGCAGCGGGCCTGCCGCAGCTTCGCAGGTGCGGAACGGGCCGCGCCGGTCTCGAAGCTTTACCGCGCCTCTTCCGCCCGGTACGGCCCGTGGACGTGGGAGTGAGGCCGGCGGAGCGGCAGCCCCAGCTGGGCGAGGCGGCGGCTGCCGGGAGACAAAAGGCGGCTGTGTGTCCGCCTCTGCGGCAGCGCGGGGTGCGCGTCCGCTCCCCCTCCACGGGCGGTCTGCAAGCAGGGACGGGGACTGCCGCCCTGGCCGCAGCCCAGCCTTCCTCCCCGCCTTGCTGCGGCGTGGAGCTCGGAGCTCCCGAGGAAAGACCGTCTTGTTATTAACTGTAATAGGCGGCCAGGCGTGCCGAGGGCGGCGGGAAGCAGACAGCCCGTGGGAGCAGGCGGCTACGGTGCCGGTCTCCGGAGCGGATGCTTTCGCATCCGTATGAATGGTGTTAACCCCAGGTAGAAAGGGAAGAAAGCGAGTCCTTAGAAACCGGTGTTCAGATGTGGTGGGAAAGAGAGCGGCCACCGTTTATTGGGCACTGGTACTTCTGAATTATAAGAAACAATAACTAGATCGCTTTAACACTTTTTTTTTTTTTTTTTTCCTTCTGGTACAGCATTTCGTGCGTTACCGTGGAAGTGGTGCCGAGGCGTGCGGAGGCACGGCAGCGCGTGGCTGCGGGAGTGGCACCGGGCGGTGCCCAAAGTTCCCGCTCTCCCCACAGAAGCAGAAGTCATCCCTTTGGAGCAGGGAGCGCGGGGCTGGGGCGGTGGGAAGAGAAGAAGGGAGGGGCTGCTGCCGGGTTGCCTCCTCGTAGCCGCTGCCCCAGTCCGCCTGGTTTCCCGGGAGGTTTGCCTGGGGATGAGAGAGAGGCAAACTCAAGTTGTGCCGGGGAAAAGTTACTCGGCTGGGGGGAGTCGGGCGGGATACTGAGCACCGGCACCTTCTTGGCCCTGTTTGATGCGGAGCTCTGGCCTTGTTCCTTGGCAAACCCGGGGAAAGGTCAGGCTTTGCCTAGGAAGTTTCCCGTAGTCGTGCGGAGAGAAGGGGAGAAAGAAAACAACATGTCGTCTGAGTGGCACCTCTCCTTCTTCTGTCTTCTGCTCTCCTGGCCAGGGTTGGAAGAGGGGCTGGGGACAAGCGCAGCAGTGCTCCGTGCCCTGCCTGATGCCAACTCTCCTCGCTCCTAGCCCCTCTTAAAGAAACAAGTCCGAGCCCTCGTGGTGAAGAATCAAAACCAAGAAAAGTTGGATCTTTTTCCAAAAGGGGGCCCGGAGAGCGCCGAGCCCGGTGGCTCCCGCCTGCCGCACGCTCGGCAGCGCGGAGCGCTCGCCGCGACTGGGGCTTGACCTGCAGAGGGCAATAGTTGGACGCAAATGCTGACAAAGGCTGCGAGGCTCGTTGGCTCGGCACCGTGGCCGGGACCCAAGAATGCTGTGTAGGTAGGCAGCAGTGCTTAATTAATGTATATTGAAACAAAAGATCGGGTAAATTGTTTGATTTGTCTTTAGGCTACGTTTTCAAGGCTAATCTAATTCATAACTGTTAGATGTATTCTAAAGAGATTAGGACAAACTTCCAGGAGAGGCATGCAGTTAACTCCAGAATTACCCTAAACACTAATTGTTTACCGGAATATTTACATTCAGCCGCTTGGACTCCTATTATTAGCGTTATTATTCTCTGCTAATCAGATAGGTGAGGTGGAAACAAACGGCTGCTTTCCTGATTGTGGTGCGATTGACAGGGCGACCACGCAGACTTTGCCAGAGGAGGCGGCAGCCGCCCGGCGCCCTGCGCGGCGGTGACGGGCGCGTCGCGCCTGGCCATTGTCTGCGGCGCCGGGCCGCTGCCGTTCAGCACCGGACGGGCGGACAGCGCCCGGCCCCGCTCTCCCGCCGCTCTTGCGGGGCGGGGGAGGGAATTCGCCCCCTTCCGCTCCGGCAGCCCCTTCGCCGCTGGTGATGGGTTTATTAGGGAGTGGAAAGGAGCACCCCAACGAGCGCACTTTGTCTCCCTGTCTGTGTGTGTAGACGCGGTTACCGTAGACGTCTGCAGCTTGTGTACATATATTCCTTTAATAATTATATATACGTCTCTGTAAGCTTATTATTCAGGAAAGACTAGAAAAAGTGAGCAAACTGGAGTGTTGGCAGCAGGGGTGATTGCGGGTCTGGATGTATACTCCATCTCTTCCCAACTCGCCGCCCCCTTCCTCCCCCCCTCCCCCCTCCAAATCATATTTAACTGAGATTATGTCAAATTTCAGTGATCGGAAATGTCTTGCCCAAAAGCCATTCCCGCTGGAAAAAGTCAAAAGGGTTCCTGGCATTAAAACGACTTTGCGTCATTCCTGATGAAATTAGCAGCGCTGCATGTTTAGAGGTTGGCTGTGGATGCACTTTGGTCACAGTAAGAAGTAAAGAGATTTGGGGTTTAAGCCCCCCCCCACCCCCCCTCGCCCTGCATCTGAACAGGAGCCTTCTGCTTTCACTAGCTGCAAATCCTGAGACCGGCACTCGAAAGCACCTTAGTCCCGCAGTCCATTTTTTACTTGTCTTTAAGTGCAAGCGATGGGAATTGCTAACCTCGGCTGAGAAAATTTCATTTCCCCCATCCTGCTAAACGGTTCTGGTCGACATATGTTTGTTATCAGAGAGAGGTGCTATGAACACAGAGCCATTTTCTTAGTAGCTTTTTGACTCTGTGTTACCATAGTCCCACACGGCATTGGTCCTTTCCCGTTGGGAAGTCATGAATAAGAGACTGTGAAGCTTGCACGTCAGATCTTCCTCAATTAATCCACCATTAGCATGTTTGGGATCCTCTACTGGATGGTTAACAGCAGCTTTGGTAACTGTATGCTGTCCATGCCCAATTATGCTCTGCTAAAAATGAACTCTGCAGAACAACCTTCCTGAGCTGTCAGTGTCTCCCGTTTTCTTATTTTAACGCTTGTGTGTAGTGGCAGGCGACAGATGGTGTAGATCAGATCGATTTGATTGCATTAGGCGATTTTTTTTTTCCTCCTCTCCCCCCCGACTCCTTTTCTGGAAGCCCACATTCATCTGAGAGGCGATCGCCGGGGACATGGGAAGCAAGAGCAGCCGCCGATGTGTGAAAGCAACGAGACATGGCCAGCCAGAGGCGCCGGGGTCCCTTCCCGGGGTTTGTTAACATGGTAATCCGGCACCAGGAGAGAAAGCTGCTTTCTGCTGCCCAGAGCCCACTCCCCATCACACATCAGATGACTCCCTGGTTTTACACACGGAGTTCTGCTCGAAACCTGGATTTAGAGGGTAAGCTCTTCAATAGAGGTGGATTTCTGGTGGTTACTCGGGTAGGTGGCGAAAGGAGCGAGCTCCCAGAGATTTTAAAAAGAAGCTGCCTTTGAGCGGGAATGAATATTTTCTTCCTTCCGCTTTTCTTTCTTCCCCTCCTCCCTTTTTTTTTTTTTTTTTTTTTTTTTTTCCCCTCTCTTTTCTCCGCGGCCCCTTTCCCTTTCACCAGCGAGCCCCCTAATTCAGAACAGTTTCCCGCACGGAAAGACATCGTGCCTCTCTATTGACGGATGGGATCGATATTCCCCCCTCTGAAATTCGCTTTTCGTGGCAAAACCGAGCTCTGCTCAGAGCTCCGCTCCCGATAGCTTAATTGTTTAATTCCCTCCATCGCTTCCCCTCCTTTCTGTCTCTCACCCCTCCCCCCCATCTCCGAGCACAGCAGAGGCAGTGGAAGTGCCCCCCGGGGCCCCTCCTCCGGCACCCGGGCTCTTTCGGCGGGGGAGCGGGGCGGCAGCGCCGATAAGCATGGCTTTCTGGAGCCAGGGAACAAAGGTATTTAACGCCGAGCGCGCCGCCGCGGGCGGCTCCCGCATGCGGCGGAGAAGGTGCGAGGCGGGCAGTGCGCCGGGGGCTTCGCTGCCACGGTGCTGAGCCTGCCCGGGGGGTGCGTGTGCGCCCGGGCGCGCCGGTACTGGGGCGGCAGGGACGGACCCGCCGGCGGGAGGTGGCGCGGCGGGGGCCGGTGCTCGGCGCTGTCCGGCGCCGCGGGTGCTGAAGGGCCCGGCGGCCGGTGGGTGAGGCGGGCAGGGCCGGTGCGGTGCGGTGCTGCGCAGGGGAAGTTTCCGAAGGCGCTGTATTCGCGGGGGAATGGGGGGATGCTTTTGAGGGAGCGGAAGGCAGTGTCAGATGGACACAGCGAGAATAAGGCGGGTGCCGCGCAGGTCGTCTTTTCCCCGGGAATCGCGTTCTTTAATATTAAAAAAAAACCCCACACAACCAAACAAACAACAAAAAAAACACCGAAGTTTGGATTTCTGCCTAATTCTCGATGCATTGGTGGAGCGCCTCCAAATTTGGAAGAATGTCTAGGTGTATCACTGTAGAGCGTTTTCGCCACGACTCGGTGAATTTTACTTTTTCAAATGGCTTTTGTTCAAGTTGAAGGAAGCCCACTGCATCAGTTGTCTGAGTTCCAATGCCGGTTAATGGGGTTACAGCCTTCAATTTCACAGCGGGGAAAAATTACAGTGTTTGTTATTTACTTTCTGTCTGTCATTTGAAATGCAACTTGAAAGCTTGGTGCGTTAGAGGAATATAGGAAATTACACCTAAAATGAGATTAAAATAGAAGAGAGTTGGATTTTTTTCTTAATTTAAGGTAATGTGGCTATCAAAGTATTTTTTTATTTCTATCTTTGTTTTTCTCTTTTCTTTCAAATTCAGACAAGAGTCTGTGTTACAAAACAAATGCTGTCTTCTCGTATGTTTTCGTAGGAAGCATAGTGGTAATATGTCAAGGAAGGCAAGGGCTCGTGTTAAGGAAGGAATCTGTCGAAAAAACAAGCATCTTGTATAAATTTCAGTTGGAATCTAATCAACAAGCTGGTCAGTTACCGAGTGCAGTGGATAATGAGAGCTGCGCGTGCTGCATAATTACTCACGGCTGAAGAAGTGCGAAGTACCCCTGCTATGTGCGGGTTTTGACCGTGCATCGCTAGTTTCATTCCCCCCTGCCCGTCACTCACACAGAAGCTGTCCTTAGCATCAGGAGACTCGGTGAAATAACCCGGAAAAGTTCCTAATCGCCAGGCGAAGTGTGCTGTGCCATGACGTTGCAGAGATCCTTTCTATTTAGTTGGTGAACAATAAACGTTTATTATCACCGCAGCAGATCATCAGACAAAGCTTTCCCCTCCCGCCTCCCCCAAGTACGAGCGCTTCTGATAAGGGAACTGCTCCGGGTGACAGGCAGAGCCGCAGGCGCCATTTGGAAATAACTTTCTTTTTATTATTATTATTTCCTCTCCCCCTCCCGCCCCCCCCCCCCCCCTCCCCGCCAGTTCGCCTTTTGCAAACAGGGCAGGGAGGCGGCGGGTGTCGGTGCGGAGGTGCGCTCCGCTGCCCCCGCCCGCTGCGTAGCCGCCCGCCCGGCTCGGAGCCCGCAGCCGCTGGGCGCTGCCGGTCGGGCACACGCGGGAAGTGAAGTGCGCCGAATTTGTATTTTGAAGCCTTTATGGCCTCCGATTTTTATGTCACTAGGGAGGCCTGGCAGATGAGTGCCTCTGCTGAGCTCGGAGCCTTTGCTATTTCTTTCTTTGATTTTCTTTCTCTTCATCGCTTTCCTTTCCTCCCTCCCTCCTCTTGGTAGCACACCGAGTCAGTGTGAGTCAGGACTTGCAAAATGCATTTCCAAAGCCCAGATGAAAAGTCTCTCAGGCGTGGCTGCTGTTTTATCGAAGCTCTCCCAAGCCCACCTATGCAAACAGATTTGTAATATTTGTGTGCTTAACCGTGCATCTCTTTTACAGGAATCTGTTGCTGCGTGTGGCATCTCTTGCAAGCTCCCAGAGAGAATTGATGGAGCATACAGCCAGGGAATAGGATGCCAGAGATGCATAGAGGAAGAAGCCAGGCAATCACCAGGTAAACTCAACCTTACTTTGATTTATTTCCTTTCACCTCGCCTGCAAGACCTTGCCCGCTCCAGTAAGGCAGCAGGAGAGCAGAGGGACTGTACGTGTGTGTGTTAAACGCCTGCTCCTCTTGTTTGCCTCTGCAGCATGGGAAGGTTCAGCGTCCATTGGATATGGGACAAGATCGCTTGGCAACCCTTGTGGATTCTCCTTCTTCTAGAGGGGAGTTATAGTTGTGGATTTATTGTCCCGGTGCAGCACTTCCACCACCACCACCAGCAACAGCAGCAGCTTTCTGACTCTCTTCGGTGACGGGTATTCTTGGGTGGATAATACGGATTACGTTGTTATTGCTTAAGAATACGCGTAGTCGAGGAGAGTACCGGCGGCGGGCAGGCAGGCAGGCAGCGCGACCGCCCCCAGCCCACCAGCTGGCTCCTCACCTCCTCTAGTTGCCAAGGTAGCACCTTTTCCGTCTTTTCCTACGCTTTGCAATGTTTCACTTTGCCTGTGTCTCTGCCCGGGCGGGGGGGAGCTCGGACGCCCTGTCCCCTGCGGAGGGGGGGGGGTGCCCGTGTGTGCGTGCGTGGGAGCAAGCACAGGGCCGGGGAGGGCCGGGGAAAGGTTGCCAAGCCCCGCAGCAGCACGCCGCGGCGGCCCTGGCCCGTCGGGTGCTGCGGACAGAGGCTGACCGGGCGAGCCGGGGCCGCTGGGGTGCGCCTCCGCGGGCAGCGCTTGGCAGGCTGCACCGGGGCCGGGGAGGAGGTGCCCGCCCCGTCCGGGAAGCCCCGGTGTCCCAATACACGGCCAGCAGTGACCAGTCCCCGCCGCGCCCGGCGCCCGCGTCTCCTCGCCCCTCTCCGGCGGGGAGCGCGGGGCGGGGACGGGGGGACTGGGGCGGACGGCCCGCCGGCCGGGGTGTCCTCGTTCCAGGGCATAGGCTGCCCGCAGGGCCGGGGCGGCACCAGGTTTGCCCGCACCCGCCGGCAGAGCCCGGAATGCTGCCCCCTCTACGGCCCACGGGTCGTGCGGGGCCAGGGTGCTGCCCGCGGGCGGAGAGGTGCCGAGCACCCGTGCAAGCGAGGCCAGGGGCACCCCGCACAGCCGTGGCTGTGCCCTCCCCACCGAGAGGCATTTGCTCCCTGGCTGCCGAGGGCTCCAGCCACCCGGTGAGGCTGCTACTGGGGAGCAGGTTGTGGCTGATTGCTTCCGAAGGGTGATTCCTTGCTCCCTTATCCTCATCCCACAATACCAACCTAGTGAGGCAGGATTAAGAACTCACCTCACACCAGCCCCAACTCAGCAGGCCGGGAAGCACCCAGCTAAATGTAGACCTCATCCACCTCTAAGGCCCCAAGTTGAGATACATGTTAAGGGGCAGGGCGTTGTTTACCCTTCTGCACCTCAGGTGGTGGCTTCTTTGCCCCTTCAAAGAGCTCAGTAGTCCCCAAATGCTTCTTGCAGCTGGGCAGGAGGGAGACACAACCAAGGGAGCGTTGATTCCCATTGCTGGCCAAGCCATGCCCCATTTTTTAACACAGAAAAAGAGGTGCCTCCATCCTTCCCTCCAGCATCAGGGACAGGCTTTGGTTAAAACCTTGGTCAGCCTTTCAGATGATGTACTTGGGAAAACACAGGCATAGCATTCATACTTCCAGTCTTTTCTCCTCTGCTCCTCTGCCCCCAGGACTGCCAGAGGCAAGGAGCGGAGTGTGATCAGCCCCATGTTTCCCCATTTGAGACATCTCCACATGCCCAGAGGATCCCAGGTCTTGTTTCTACATAGTTGCAACTGTGAGACAAGGTTTTAGCTGTAAATGAATTAGATCAGAAGCCATTTTAAAGCAAGACCAAGAGTATTGTGATGAGATAGCTTTTTGAATGGATCCTTCCCCAAGCTCAGCTATGATGAGGCTGAGAATGATTTTTTTAACATGGATGAGCCAAATGTGGGGTGATCCTTAAGTTGTGAGTACAAGGCTTGTTGATGGATAATATCTCTTGCTTAGCATTTGAAAGGTCATCTATATTCTGCTTAATTGTTTCCAACAACTGCCAAAGGAATCTTACTCTGTTGCCTGCAGTAGTGAGTTGAACGCTTATTGTTACACAGGCGTGTGGATGTTATTCTTTAGACACATCTTTGATGCCAGCACTCTGATCCTCATGTTTCTCTAATACTACTTGAAAGCAGATTTTTTTTCTTGTAGTTTAGTATGTTCAACAGCCTCAGAAATAATGTTAAATTATGCTTTAAAAAGACATGATCAGCTGCTAAATCATAGTCAGTTCAGCACTGTAACCCAGCCACATTCACAAGTGCTGCAGGAACAGCAGTGGAAACACTATTTTAAACATCCAGGTTTGTATTACAAACCTTCCTCTGATCTGAGCTTTTAGTTGACATCTTCCCTTCAGTCAGGACTTAGAGTATTATCAGGAGTTCCCATTTCATCACATAAAGGATGTGGTTCTGTTTGCTCTTTGCTTGGTTGATATCTTGTGCAGTATACATTGGACTGGTACCCAAAAAGACAAGCTTAGCAAAATGTTTCTTTATACCTGGTTTCTTCTAGTTGCCTTCTGTTTAGCATGATGAGCTGGTTTTGCTGAACAATGCCTTAATGACAGGGCTGATGCATTTTTAATGCTTGTACTCTTTGTCATTGTCAAAATTAATATTTTGATGATTGTAGGTTTCTTTTCTCTAAAATCTTTTGAGAATTGTTATGATATGTGTGTTAAAAGAGTGAAACTGTAAGGTCCAATCGGAGAAATACTGGGTATGCTCACCAAAATAATGATAAAATACTGTGTAAAGGCTCAATAGCATAAGGGCTCTTAGAATGATGTTTTCCAATAGCACGATCTCAGAGTGGCTCTCCCCATTCATTAGCAGTTCCTGGGATCTGTCATATATGTATATTGAAGGACAGAAGCAGTCATTTCTGAACAGCAGATATCTAAAATGAGACTATTTACACTGCGAGCCTGATCTTGGGAACACACATAGCTTCCATGGGACTAGTCATGGAAACAAGGTTGCTTGTGCTAAATGCAAAATATTTTGGGCCAAATCCTACCATCCAATGCAATAGCAAAGCCCCAGTTGATTTCACTGCGGGAAAGATTAGACACCCAGGGAAAGTGATTTTTACAACGCTACACTTCCTATGTTTTTGCTTTAGAAATTGTGAGTCCTGTGTGCTAAAAACTGAGTCTAAAAACCCCCTGCCTCTAATAGTCTAATGATATTTTATTAACAGTAGAAATTATACTAAAAGGCTACAGTGCAACATAATAAGAAATTACTTTCTAAATAGGAGTTTTTAATTGTATCAGTATGAGTATTTTCTAAGACAACATTTTAGAATGAGGTTTGTGGCAGCACCAACTGTGTGTTAACAGCTATTTTGGCGAGTGCATATTTAATTAATTTAGAATACTAGATTTCTGTTCTAAAATTGTTTTTGTAATCTGCATACTGGTAGAAAATTAAATAAAGATTTAGCCCCAAAATAATTACTTGGATTTAGCCTTTTTTTAAAGGCCATAATCCTATGAAGATTTATATCTCTGGGTAATTTTATCCACTAGCTGCTCTCATAGGTAAGTCTTTGTTATGCTAGGGCCCCCGCAGCAGCATAGCTGATGGAGCAGCGGACACTGGGATGGCATCTGCCCCAATGCAGAGCAGGGTGCTGCAGGGTCCCCCCATGCAGCCGTCCGTGATGCTGACTGCTCCCCGACCAGCTCCATGCCGGGGAGACAGCAACTGCTCCGGCCTTGCCGGAGCTGGGGACTGCCGAAAGGGCTGTGACTCCGAACACCATGGGCACGTTGTTCCCCACTGTGGCAGTGGGAGCAGGAAGGGTAGCTTTGGTGCCTATTGCCCTGTGCAGGTAGGGGAACAGCCATGCCTGGGTCTGCCTGAAACAGGCAGCATTGCCCTCCTTAGCAACACCCTAAATTAAGCAATGAGGATTGCCATTCGATTTCAGGTGCTCTTTCCACAAATATTTAAGCCTACAGCTCTTATATATATACGTATACGTATCTGAATTGAATGAGTATATAAATGTACATATACACATACACACATACACACATTTCTCTGATGGGAGGCTACAGCACAGTAAGAAAAGTCCCACTTTCCCAGAGCTGACAGAGGCACAGCTCCCACTCACCTCAGCAGGGGCCGTGCCGTTGCAGTGCGTATTTATGACTGGTGTTTTGATTCCTCTTGCTGTTTGCAAATTTGCATAAAATAAATGCATAAATTGCACGTAGATATGTACAGTTATACAAATGCCTTTTCTTGGGGTCAGTTCTGCTTGCTTTCTGCTTTTAAGACTACATCTGATTTTGAAATGAGTGTAAGATTCCTTCCCGTAACAGGTTATTGCCTTTTGTGTCAGTTTAGGTGGCTTCTAGTGTTCATATGTGTTTCTTAAGGAAACTGAAAATAATAATATCTATATATCCACACAGCTATATACATACTTTGCAGCTGTAAGAATAAGCTAACTAGCTTTTTTCTCTGGGTTTTTAGATCACAGTAGAAGTAATATGTACAACTGGATTTTTATGCATTTTTAAAAATAAATAGTGTCTTTACATACACAACAGGCTTTTCTTCTCTTCCTTTCAAAAGATTACTATTTTTTCTGAAAAGCACTCCCTCAGGTATTACCTTTAGCTCTTTTGACACCTGACCATTTAGTGTGGTAAATGTAAATTATAACACTCATTATTAATAATCATGATTTCTTAACAGATTCAGCATCTGCCTCTTGAAAGCTATAATGGTGGAAACATTTCCTGGGCTAAAGCCCATAATGCTTGCCTGCTTTTTATTGTTATCATTTAGTAACCAAATTGTTCAAACATCAAAGGACTTGATTCTCTCATACCTGCAACGCGTAGCGCTATTTATAAATGTTGGCTAGATAATAACAATGACTCAAAAGAAATTTAAATGAGAGGCCAAAAATAAGAAGTCTAAAAATGAAAATCCAAACCAGAATTCATAGAGGTGATGGGAAGAGTCTGACATTGAAGGACAGAGGTGGTCCTAAGGAAAGTAAAGAGAAGAGACCTGGAGGCGATGGTAGAGGGTAGATGTGCCGTGACTTTGGAAAGCCAGAGGGCAGATGAGAGGAGAGGCACCAGGCATGGCAGGCGAGGAGATATTGCAGCGTGGTGCCGGGAGAATGTGCCAAAAATGTGGAAACCAGGGCTGGAACACCACACACATTTGATTGCTTGCTTTTTGGAAAAACAGTATGTAGTTAAAAGCAGCCAAGAAAAAAATAGATAAAATGTTTCAGAAACTGGAGGGGTTGATTAATGGGGAAAAATAAGAGCCCTGAAAATATAGCTGAAAGGAATTATATATATATATGCATATGTATATATGAATATACATACCTAGCCACCATAACATAATAATGCCCATAGAGATAAATGAAATTAGTATCCTGCTTTTGAAATCATTCTCCTACAGAAACTGGGGGGAATTTTCTATTGCTTGCAGTGTGGCCAGAATTTCTCCCATCTGCAGGAAAGCGATGTAGCCTGGTGTGTGCAAATAGACCTAGGAACTATGTAGGGAGAAAATGCAGTGTGACTATCCTTTCAGTGGACCCAATTCCTCTCTAGCCAGTGGGGATGATATAGAGTAACGGAGCAACCTCCAGGCAGGAAAGGCCTTGCTTGGGAGGTATAAAATTACCTTGGCCAAGCCACTGCAGGCAGCAGTCACCCTATAAGGGCTGGGGAGATCTTACCTCCGACTTCTGTGATACACTTCCATGGAGGAGGAATGGTGCTGATAACTCCCTTATGCTTTATACCACTAGAAAGGAAGAGGTAGGCCCATAAGAAGCTATTTAAACCTTGCAAGATACTCTCATAGAGTATTTCAGATTAGGTCAAAGTTACATCTTTTATCTGTTTCAAGGTCAATTGTCACCACAGTACCATTCTGTATCAGTTCATCTGAATCGTATGTAATGTACACCCCTTTCACACTATTACATTAGGCATGAAATGTTGGAAAAATACATCTGACTTTTCTTTAATACTAAGAATTGCTGATTCATAACCTTGATTGGAATATTAGCAGTTCTCTTACTAAGTCAGGACAATATCACAAAGTTTATTAATGTTCACAGGTCATGCCTATCTTCTAAATCACTGAAAATCAATGACAAAGAGATCACCATGGAATTGGTCTTCTCTAATTGGCAAAAGAGGGACATTCTGAACCAGAACAGTACAGCATTTGATTGTACAGCGTGTTACCAAAAAAAGGACCATCTCACTATATCTTACAGAAGCATTTACATAGATAATGTAGATTTCATATGACTACTTTTAGATTTAGTAATAGCTTTGCAAGAATTCACATTCCTCTAACAAGAAGTTGGTAGAAAATTCAAATAAAAAGGCATCACTGTAATTACTGCGTTGTAAAGGATTTATTTTATTTTTTTTTAGTTAGGTGGGAAATAGCAAGAGCAGGGAGGCTTGATGCATTAATGCTTCACACCACCTGGAAACCCATCCTTTAACAATCATTCTTCAGGAGATAACTTAACTGGTTGCTCCAAGAAAACATAGAGCAGTATTACCTCTTTGTCGAATTGCCAAAACATTATTCTGAAATCCAAAATTATACAGTTTAATGCCTGCTGTTTTACTGAAGCAACAGTTATTACAGTCTTGATGCTCTGGTTGTTTAAAATGACCGTTACAGGGAAAAATTATTTCTTTTTCCCCTACTTTCTTTTGTCCACTTGTCCACTGCCTGGCTGCATACCCTTCCTGTTTATAATACATGCAAGAGATTCAAGCGGACGTAAGGGTTTTTTGTTTTCAGGGTGTTTTATTTTACAAATGTCAGAATAATTTAATTCTTTTTTTCCTTTTTTTTTTTTTTGTTTGTTTATTTGTTTGTTTTTTTCCTGAATGTCTTGAGCTATAGAGAAGAACAGCGAAAACTTTCTCAGACCTCAGTCTAATAAGTGGTGATTTTTTCATTTTTAAGAAAAAGGCCTTTTTCCCTGCATGTTTGTCTGGGGTCTGACTTATGCAAAGAGCAGTAACATAATTACTTTCAGGTTTTCAGTACGATTCTTTGCTTTCTGGCTGTGCATGTTTTATTGTCCCTTATTGTGGTATGACATCATGTGGCTATTGTACATGTGAGGACATAAACTCATTTGCCTTCGGTCATTCATAGAGCCCCTTGGTGAAAACACGATCTGCAATTCCTGCTCTAGGAAGCAAATAACAAAACCACTACCTTTTGCTCTCCTTGTTTAGATGCTCGTAATTTCTGTGTATGTAAATTCTCACCAGTGAAGAATGCAGGACCAGTCCAGACCCTCAGTTAGAGATGAAAATAGACATGTTTCATTTTCATTTGCTGGAGCTGCAGTAAGGCAGTGCTGCTCACTCTGCTCCAGCCTCCTTGGTACAGAGGGAGGAAAACTCCAACAAGGGAAAAGAGGCTGAATGAGCATGATGCAAAATCCAAGGAAAGCAAACCAAATAAATAAACTCCCTCACAAAACACCTAGCTGGAATTTTTATGATTTATTTTTTACCAAATGCCAGTCTATTTAAAGTATTCCACATTTCTTGGACGTAAAACTTAAAAATGTGCCTCACACAGGGGCTTAGAATAATAGCTCTGATTTCTTTAATAAAATCTCTCTTCTGAGATTAACTCTGGAGCTAGCAGTAAGGTCAGTATTTCATTTCATAGAAGTCAGCTCATGCTGACAAGGGTTTGGCCTTCTTAGTAATGGGCCGTTTGCTGCTCAGAAGTGTGAGGAATGGCTTTCCAAAATATCGATATCTTGCCTTTGCTGGAGCTCATGATCAAATTTAGCTGGCAAGTATCGATGTGCTACAGCACCCGGACTGATAGGCTGCGAGGCTTGGGCCTTGGGCCAGCCGCTAAGGTTTGCTTTTTAAATCAGAGGCTAACTCTTCCATTAATGTAAATCAGTGGTTTATAATAATGTCCAATGAGATTTGTGCCAGAGTAGTCCAGACTACATCCTGGTCTTAGCATTTGAAAAGGAATAGAAAATTTAGGCTGAGACCATTAGTATTTTGTCTTCATTTGGTTTTGGTGTGTGTGCGTGTATAAACGTGCCTATACACACCTGCGCACCCATGCAGAGCTGCATTTAATTCCCATGGATGTTTCCCATGGCCATGTTTTTATCGTTGAACAAAGACCCAGGAACACAAAATCTTCATCCTGGTGTAGTTTAATTGACATGTGCAGAGATCTCACATAAAGGCTCTGGGATCCCTCTTTTCATCCATTTAAGGAAAGCAGGCAAGCTTCATCCCTAGCTAAACCCTTCACACAATATACATCACTAATGAGGCAGTATCTATTTATATATCGTGTTTACAAATTGTTCACTGGAAATGACTGAATTCAGACAGAAGTTGGTGAGGCAGCCTGAGTCTCCATGGGGTCTATTGTTAGTAGCCAGGATGACTCCTCAGGCAAATGGGGAAGAGAGGCATGATTTGGAGCCTACCATGCCACGCCATAGCAGCTTCGGCCCCAGGCAGGTGGTGTCTCCTCTCAGAGAATGCCTTCGATGGCTCTGCCAGGACCCAGCAGGGCAGGACCCAGCAGGGGAGGAATGCCGGAGAAATGGTTGTGACAGCAGGGGGGCAAGAGTACAGCCCCATTGCGGCTCCCTGGGAAGCGGCACGCTGACCTGGGTGTATCCACTGGGTGAGAGCTCCCTGCCTTTCTTCATGAGAAAAAATGTCCCAGATGGAATGGGAGGAAGGCAATACTAGTTTGATACACACTGATGCCTTCTTGCCATGTCTTTGCAGAAGGTTTTCAACAATATTTTTTCTTTACCTAGGAAAAAAAAAAAAGTTGCAGTAAACCAGCCCCATCCAGCACTACAATGTTGGTTAGGTAGGTCTGTGCAGCTGATAGTCTAGTGATGAGGATGAGGTGCAGTGCTGATACATGCCTGTGACAATGAAAACTTGCTTGTCTATGAGATGTTTAGCATAAATAAGGCACTCAAAACCCCTTAGCAAAGCACAATCCAGACCACTTTTGCTCCATGTCCTTTTTTTTCCTCTTACTTTCCTCTGTGGCCCTTGTGTAGTTTGCCCATATGCTCTAAAGCTATTTTGTTTTCAGTTTTGTGTATGTTTTATGTAAATTAGAAGAATCAAGTTCTTCTGCTTGCTAAATTATAAATTGAGTGGAAATTGGCCAACTCTCTTTAGACTATGTCTATAAGTTATACAAAATATAAGTAATCAAGCTGAGCAGGCTGGGTTGGAGAGAGGAAGTGCATCTATGACATTGGCCATGTGAGCTGTGACAATGCATCATTGTATACTGCTGATTGCCCTTGCAGCCTTCAGTATCTCTTTGCTTTAAAGTGCCGATCTAACTCCTTTCAGGCTGTTCTCCAAGACGCAGGTTTATTGCCTTCTTCGGTAGTTTGCTCAGCATATTCATTACACCTTGTATAAATGAACTGCTCTTAAAATGGTTTTTTCCATTCTTGCTTTAGGACCAGAGTAGATCCAGACTGCCTCTTCTGGGAGCACTGATTCATTTTGTTTCCCTTCTTCCCCTTGTAAGTCAAAATGCCTGTTGATTTTAGTGTCTGTTTCTTTGGCTTACTCCATGCTTTGGCTCCACTTCTCCTAACCCACACTAATTTTCATATGCTAGAGTTTTGCCCTGAGTTATCTTCTCCTTAGTAGCCCCCTGCAACCCCACAGTAGGACCATAATGTAAGAGCGGAAGCCTGGCAAGGTCTGGCAGCCTGAGAAGTGCTGCCAGGAGAGCAAGGGAGTCGGCTGGTGTCTTTGGAGTCTGTGAGATGGTGGAGAATCTGCTACAGGTCAGAAAAGACAGCCTTGCTGTGGCCTGTTCCTGCACAGTTAGACCAAGTTAGAGCAAGCTGGAGAGTTGGATGGGGAAAAAATTAGTGAAATATAACAAGGTCAAGCGTGGAGTCTTACATCTGGGCAGGAACAACCCCAGGTTCCAGTATAAGTTGGGGAATGACCTATTAGAGAGCAGTGTAGGGGAAAGGGACCTGGGGGTCCTGGTGGACAGCAGGATGATCATGAGCCAGCACTGTGCCCTTGTGGCCAGGAAGGCCAATGGCATCCCGGGGTGTATTAGAAGGGGGGTGGTTAGTAGGTCGAGAGAGGTTCTCCTTCCCCTCTACTCTGCCCTGATGAGACTGCACCTGGAATATTGTGTCCAGTTCTGGGTCCCTCAGTTCAAGAAGGACAGGGAACTGCTGGAGAGAGTCCAACGCAGGGCAACAAAGATGATTAAGGGAGTGGAGCATCTCCCTTATGAGGAAAGGCTGAGGGAGCTGGGTCTCTTAGCTTGGAGAAGAGGAGACTGAGGGGTGACCTCATTAATGTTTACAAATATATAAAGGTTAGGTGTCACGAGGATGGAGCCAGGCTCTTCTCAGTGACAACCAGTGGGAGGACAAGGGGTATTGGGTTCAAACTGGAATACAAGAGATTCCAGTTAAATTTGAGAAGAAACTTCTTCTCAGTGAAGGTGACAGAACACTGGAACCGGCTGCCCAGGGGTGTTGTGAAGTCTCCTACTTTGGAAACATTCAAAACCTGCCTGGACACATTCCTATGTAACCTCATCTGGGTGTTCCTGCTCTGGCAGGGGGATTGGACTGGATGATCTTTTGAGATCCCTTCTAATCCCTAACATTCTGTGATTCTTTGAAGTTTTAAGAAAAAGGCACCCAAAATCAGACCCCTAAGTCTATCGTTACACATTTTAAAGAAGGCTGAATTTTGGGAGCCAGGAAGGACCAGTGTTATCATAAACAGATATGAGTATCATCCTGCTCTACAGTCTGATGTCAGGGTTCCTCTTAAAAATGTCAGTTTCCAAAAACCTGACAAATCAAACTGTCCCTAAAAGAGATGACCAATTGCAGCCTCAGCATAGGCAGAAATGTCTGTCAGGCAGTGGCCATGCTGGTGTCCACCTGTCAGCATGTCCAGCAGCACTGGCCGAGGGCAGACTGGTGCAGCTTGGTGCAGCCCATCTGCCTGTGAGTACCCAGCTGCATTGGGGCAGAGCTCAGGGTGATACCGTGAATCAGCGTATTGGGGCAGAGCTCGGGATGATACCGTAAATCAGCTAATTGGGACAACTCTGTTCTCTGTCCTTTACTTCCATGCCAGAAAAAATAATTTTAAGACAGGTGGTGTAATGGTGGTGTAAGGCAGTTCTTGTGAAATCTTGACCAGCTTTTTCAGGCTGGCATCACAGAGCCTGTGAATGCCATTGCCATGGAAAAGTCAGTTTAGAAATAAATTGCTGCAGGATGCAATTGTGGGTGGTGGGTGGTCTCTGCAGGCACAGCCTCAGGGGCACAGGTCTTAGGTGGGTAACATGTTCCCGTGTAATGCCAGCCCTGTACATCTGCTGGGTCCTGGGATGTCTGTGCAGGTCCGCAAGCCCTCTCAGCCAAGCTTGGCTCTGAGGTGTACTCAGTAGGGTCTGTTGATTCTGGCAGGACTGAAGCATGTGTTTTGTTGAAGGGGATCCCAATGAAGTTGGTTCTGTCTGAGTAGACAGGCGGCCTTCAGGAGTCTCAGGCTAGGACCTGCAGGGCACAAATGGGACCCTCTCTGCTCAGCCTCTGCCCTGCAGTTGTTTGAGTTTGGATTCTCTTTCACTGAGTTCATAAAATACATGCCTTTTACTTTAATTCATTAAATACTTTGATTCAGTGATATAACATGAGAATGTGGTTTATTCTGTCCAGTCAAATGTTTACTGAGAAGTGATAAAAAATATCCAACCTGTCTTTTTACAGCTGCTTATTTTATTTCAAAGGGAAGGCATAACCTTTCATTTCCTGTTGTGATTTTTATTAAACCTCTGCCTATTTTATTTGTCAGACCACACATAAATTTATTACCATTTGTGTTTCCAAATAGAAGACGTATAGGTTGGTAAGCAGGCTGCTATTCCTTGAAACCTATAAAAGGATCATTTTAATCCATGGAATTACTAATTAAAGCTGCTTCTCACTATGCAAAAATTAAGTTAACAATAATTAATGTAGCCAGCCTGGAACCTTAGGAAGCTACTGCCAGCAAGTGTCTTTTGCTGCACTCAAGAGGATGCAGTTTGATTGTTGGCACCAACAGACAGGTTGGGAATTGTAAACATGGTAATTAGCAGTAAGTTTCTGGATCTCAACTTGCCAGACTGGCAGTCTGATTCTTGGAGTAGTTGTCACATGGGAGGAAGGAAAAACAAAGTAAGGGAATTAGAGCAACCTTGCATTGCTCCACCAACATATGCCGCTGGACCAATGTTTTTCTTGGCAAAGATCTCTGACAAGGAGTTTAAAAGCAGCGTTGCAGCCCTGCTGCAAAGTGTGAACCCCGCTGCAGGCATCAACCAAGAAACTGTCTCTGGCTCCTCTGCTCAAACCATGAGCGTTGCTCCACAGAAAGGAATTGTAGAACCTGAGATTCCTCTGCTCCACCTCTACAGTGGGGCGCAGTGTTGATAAGGTTATCAACAATAATGGGATTAAAAGAGTTAAAATCCAGCTTTTGCAGTAATCCCAGAGTGTTCTATTGTTGAGCTATCAAAGATTAAGGTTATAGTAACCTTATTAACCCTTGGTGTAGTGTAAATAAAAAGGAAATGTCAACCTTAATTCCACCATGAAATTAAATCTTTACTTCTCTAAATGATGATTCAAACACAGCTTATTCCAGCCAATGTGGTTTATGAAAATACAGAACCCATGTGAATTTAAGAAATCCCTTCAGAGAGAGAGAAAGGGGGGGAAGGTTCAATAAACCGTGACATTTATTTAGTTTAAAATGAAAAAAAAAAAAATAAATCTAGTTTGCGTGTCTGCAGGAACTATACCTAGAGCAAACAACTTCTGCAAAGAATAGGACAGGGACCAAATGCTCATGGTGTAAAGCCCTGTGATGCAGTGAACACAGCTCCTCCAAACTGCAGCAGCTCAGGCTCTGGCCCTGGGCAGAGCAGCTGACCCTGCGCCAGGCAGCAGCCACAGCACTGCTTGTGGTGTCCCTGTCCACTGCTTGCCAGTCGTGTGGCCTCTGTAGTGCTGCCCCGGTGCCAGGGACCGTGTGTCCCAACAGGAGAGATTGAAACAATCATTGCTTCACCTGTGCTAGAGACAAGATGATGAAAACCAAAAAAAGTCAGAAAGAAAGTGGTTGCTGAGCCTTGTGGAAAAAGAGAGCCAGGTGCTGATGTGATGGGCACAGATTTTCCTGGTCAAGCTGATTTTCCAGGAGGTGGGAGCTGCCTCTATTGGTAATGGATTGTTCCCCACACACCTGTGCTGGGCACAGCCCCTGCTTCCCCGCCCTCAGAGGCTGAATCTATAAGTGGATGTGAAACTACTCTCTGGGACTAGGTCTCCTACTTGAAGGGAGAGAAGGAAGGGTGGATGTACTGGGTGTCACTTAGAAGTCAACAGGATGTGGTACAGGTAAATATTTATTTATTTGTGGGGAGCAGGAGGGGAATTACAGTAGGCAGAAATGGGCTGGGTGCACTTTGTTATGCTTTTTTGACTGGGAAGAAGAATAATGTAGTGGTAAAATGGAGTGATTCAGAATGATTCTGCATATTAAATAACTTAAATACTCACTTTGAGTCTCCAGCAGAGAGGTAATTAAGTATTAAGGAGCTGCATATAGCAGGAAGTGAGATCTCTGGAGGGCAAGAGGCATTGCCAGAGAAAAGAGATGGTTTTTGTGGGGCTGTTCCCAGGCAAAAGGGGCTTTGCCACTTCAGCAAAACACTGTCTGCCCTGTGGCACCTGCACTTCCTGGAAATTGCTGTCTTTGTGGATTGATAGAGCTGGGGAGTGGGCATGATCTGCCTCTTCATACTGCTTACCCCAGTCCCCGTGAACTTTGGTGAAGTTGCGTTATCAAACTCAGACTCATAAAGTAGCTCAGTTTAAGATGGTTTTCCTCCTTCCCCTGACTGAATCATACTCTTCTGTGAGGTAACTTGTCACAGCTCCAGAGTGTGCACCAGTTCAGATGCACCTGCTGGGTCCTGGGCTGCCTCCCTACCCGCTGCTGCTGCAATCACTGCTGCAAACACAAGCTGGCTCACTCTGTCTCTTCTTGTCTTTCCGCAGTGTAGCAATAGACAGTGGCCCATGGGGTTGTTCAGAAATATTACTGGTTTCCACTGCTGGCATAATGCTCCCTCCCGGGTAGTATCCCTCTTCCAGAAAATTTCCCAGTAAAATAGTAAATGGCAACTGCAGAGCAGTAAAGGAGATGGTGTATTTGTTTGACTGACATTTCAGAGCTTGCAAATGCAGTTAGGATCTACAGCTTCCTTTCTTCATGTTGCTATCCCAGAAGAGTTGCTGTTAGGTTCAGCTTAAGCCTGGTTCCTGCTCTGTGTCAGCCTCAGGGTAGAGGAGAGGCTCCAGGAGGGAGGGTGGCAAGTCCTTGAGCCTCAGCAGGCACCCTCAGCTTTGGGAGCAGCTGGTGTCTCGTGGGGCTCAGGTAGGACAGGAGCTGTTGCTGCTTCTCCACTGCTAGCACTGCAGCCCCAGGCAGTACAGGGGTCATTTTGGTAGTAGGTGTGAGCTTCCCCTGGACTCAGCAGAGCTGGCACCAGGGTGGCCCCTCAGCACTCAGACCCACACTCCTCATCGGGGAGAAATCCCTGTTGGTGCCCATGGATCTGTGCGAGGAGAAGCAAGCCAGGATTTGGGTTACCCTGGTCTTCACTGGGGACAACTGCTCCTTTCTTTGGAGTTTTGCAGGGTCAACAGTTGATGCGCTGTGAGCACATTGATACACAGTTGATGCATCAGAAAGAGGTGCAAAAAAAGTGGTAGTAATCGTTCAGATTTGTCTGGAGGAGGTAATTGAAAACAAATTGCTAACAAAAGCCGAGGGCTGCAGTTAATTGTGGTGGAGCACTGTGCGTCACTCACCTGTAGGGAAAGACTGCTAGAGAAAGGGCAGGGGTCAAAATTATTTCTCTCCTGGTGGGGAAAGAGGGTCTCAGCCGTATAATTTGGTTTGTAGGGTTATTCTGTAGCTCATAGACCCTGACATGAAAATCCAGGCTCACAGAGCAGTGCTTTAATCACTGGAAATAATACAGCTAGTGAAGGTGGGGGCAGCCACGGCTTGTCCTTGTGGCAGAAGCCACCCAGGCTCCAGCATCCCTCCTGCCATGGGCAGGTCCGACCCACAGGCAGCACATGGCAGGAGAGGCATGGGCAGCTGCTGAGGCCCCTCTTCACTGGGTCCTACTTGAGGGAGGGGGCATATAAATCCTGGACTTGGCTGAAGAGAGAGCAGCATGGTGGAGGCTGTGATGTGCACAGAGCCACCAAGCTACTAGCCTGCTCCAACTGGGAGTTTTACCTTTCCTTTTGGGCATTGCTGCCATGCATTGCTTTATTTGTCAACAAATTTAAACACTGCAATGTTTGTGGACACTCCATTAATATTACACAATTCAAACACGTTTGTTTTAAGAATAACAGCTCTGTTTTACAGCAAGTGTGCGTACCTGTGTGTGCAAGTGCACATGTACACACATACTGCAGTAGTCCAGCATTACGTGGAGTTAGCTGCTGAATTAAGGTGGCAGTATGAAATGTGTTATCAACCTCTCATAGGGTCAGGCATAGTACCTGTACAACAGAGTGGAAAAGTCTGAGTGGCACTGGTGAGAATGTTTTCCTGGCTAAATTTGCTCATGTTCAGTTTTTAGCTTCACAGTACCCTTCTTTTCCATTATTTCCTTTTATTTGTATAAACTGAAGGGAAAAGATGAGGGGAAAATGGCTCTCTCGTGGAAGGAAAGGTCTTGGCAGGACAAAAGCTCTGTGTATGCTGCTGAATACTGCTGGATACAAGAAGCTGTTGAACACAAAGTGTATGTAGTGAATTGAAGGCATTTACAGAGGACCAAGTGGCTTTTTTTCATGATAACCTCAGGGCTGAGGGAGTTTCTTGGGGCCAGGACATATGGGAGCTCAGGGAGCTTCAGTGGTCAGAGTGGTACATTTTTGCAATGAACAGATTCAACATAATCCCCCAGAAAAATAACACATAACCACATGTTCAAAGCCTAATGCCATGCTGAAGCCATGGGCACCCAGGTTTCTCCCTTCCTGCTGCTACCCTCATTGGGATGCAGTGCTGAGGGCTTTAGCTTTGCCTTAGCGTGGCTCTGCATGGAAGCACAAACGGTGTGGCACGGTGTTCGGGGCAGCGAGCACTCCAGCCCTCCTGCTCCTTGCTGGGGTGGGACATCTCTGCCAGGGTGGGCAGGGTGCTGCCCGCAAGGCTGTGCAGGGCTCCTCCCTGCCCTGCTGAGAGGATGAGGCTCAGTAGCATCAGGAGGGGCCCTGTGCTTTTGACCTCAGATATTTTCTTGCATATGCATAAAGAACAGTGTGGTGGTGGAGGGTTTTAACGGAAGGAAACTGAGGAAGCCAGTGAGTTGTCAATGGTATTTATATTCATAATTTTAAAATTCAGTGCATTTTTTTCCAGAAACTTAATGTTACCTTTAGAATATGAGAGCAGGATGTCACTGGAAATGATAAAAAAGGAGGGTCTCAGTTAAAGAAACTGAAACTGAGGACCTCCCTCTCCAGTAACTCTCAATGTTTCTACTGATGAATTTCCAAATAGCTATTCTAAACCTTTAGAAATCCAAGTATTATTTTCAGAGAGTATATCAATACAATGATTTGAGCCTGACATTCACAAAATAAAAGGTATTATTTGTCACATGAAATAAATCCCTGCAGTTCAGTCTCTTTTTTGGATTAACTCAGTCCCCAAGTGAAAAGCTGAGGACACCAGAATGTCGAGTGGGTGGAGAAGGGTAGAGGGAATCAGTGTGATGAGCTGAGGAGTCCTGGTCCTCTGGTGTAACCCATGCAGCACCCTTCCTGCCCAGAACTGTACTTCCAGGCATGATTCAAGCCTCCAGCACCTCAGCATTCCTGCACAATTACAGGAAACCAGATCAGGAAAAAAACCTGTTTACTACAGCATGGTCTAGTTTTTAGATCCAAACAGATTGCTGTACATTGGGTGTGAAATTCCCAAATGTTTTAGTAATGATGCTGGAACCTCTCTGACTGACAGCTCTGAGCAAAACATTTTCTGAGGTTATGTAAATGCCTAAAAAGAAATCTAACCTTAAATCTTAATTGTGTAGCAGATTCGAGTTCTGTGAAATCTAGGCACTGCCAAATTTTAGTCATGCTGCTACCTTACATAAATACTCATAATTACTTACTGTAAGTGTCCTAAAAAGATCTTTGGTTCACCAAAGGAGCCAGAAGGAGGTGTTACTGGGCTGCCCCATCTACACCAGCTGCAAGCAGCACACAATGCTGCCCAGGCCTGTTACGGCAAGAGTGGGAACAGAGTTCCCTTCAAGCCCAGCCAGACCTGTGGGTATAGGGAATCACATCCCAGGCAGAGGAACAAAGCTACTTCAATTTCTGATGTCCACTAACAGGGTAAAGAGACCTTTCCTGGTGCTTCTGTGTTCTAGCCTGATGCAGAAACAATTATAAAACACATTTATAAATTTCACCTGGGTGTTGCAGCCCTTGCTACAAATCTCAAAATATATTTGAGATTTATTAGTATGGTGCTGCTTCTGACACAAAGGATGTGGGGGACAAAGAGCAGTGACTCCTTTGCTAAAGGAAGCACATAAAAACCTGTCAGATACCCTTGTAATTTAATGCTTCTAACTGTTGTTATCCAAACGTCATTGTACTCATAATTATTCTGTGTGCATTTATTCTGAGGTGTAAAATACTACCTGGTATTAAAAATGTGATAGTAGATTGTATTGTTAGAGTACATTTAATGTTTTTGTGAGAACTCTTGTTAGCTCTTATTGTCTTGTCCTTGGTGTGACTTGAAGTAGAAAACTGAGAGTTTACTGCATTTAAAAAATGTTCAGAAATATGTGCTTAAGTAAAGAGAGGTCTTTATTTTCAGTGTTTGAATAGGTATATGAAGAGAAGGGGATTGAATACAGGCAAAGTCCATGTGGTAGAGCTTACTAAATAATGGTTGTACTTGATTTTGCAGAATTGTCCATGAATAGCTGACAAAAAATGTTTCCTGTATCCCGCAACTTCTAGAACTGGCTGACTCATTATTGTACTCAAGGAGTGGTACCTTTGAGCTGTGATCTCATGCATATTAAAAGTTGCCATTGATTTTTTTTTTTTTTTTTTTGGAGGGTGTTGAATCAGGGTCCTAAAGGACTGTGATGTTTTCCAAACAAAATACTTTTTATAACCTTTCTCTTTTGTTGCTTTTCCTAGATTG
Organism: Nesoenas mayeri; assembly: GCF_963082525.1. Lineage (NCBI taxonomy): Eukaryota > Metazoa > Chordata > Aves > Columbiformes > Columbidae > Nesoenas > Nesoenas mayeri. The sequence goes on along the minus strand of NC_137554.1, from coordinate 13,361,758 downwards.
GATGAGGAATTGGTGCTAAATCATGGCAGTGCCCACCTCTCCTCTCTTGGAGGGAGCAGAGGGACAGGGAACTCTAGCAAAGGGAAAAGGTAGAAGAGGAAAAGCACAGAAGGGAATGACTGGAAATAACAGAGGACGGGAAGAAATGGGAAAAAGGAGAAAGAGAATCAAAGAGAGCCAAGGGAATGAAGGGAGAGGAAAAAGGAGTAGAAATAGGAAAACAAAAGGGAAGGCTGGATAAACATGACTAAGCTCAATAATTAATTCTCAGTCTTAATCTTCCAGCCTATTCCTTAAGCAGGAGCTCAATGTGATTTAAAAGTTTGAGGGGGGGGGGGGGTTGAAACAAACCACACCTCCCCCTGCTCCTGCAGTGCCATCTCCAATAGATTTTTCTCCCTTTTTGCCTTGGCTGGAGTGCAAGGGCCGGCACAGCTCTGCAGTGCCCATCAGCCACCCAGGTCAGCTGAGAGGGCCACTGCTGGCCATGGGCTCTGGTGCTTGTCCTCCTTCAGCTGACCTGAGATCTAGAGGGAACATGAGTAAGCACCAGCTCCCGGTTAAATCTCAGCAGGTTTATCATTTACAAAACCATGACAAAAGATGAAGTAATGTCCTATCTGGCCACATACTGAGCTGTGGGTCCTCTTTTTGTTTAAAAGGAGAGCTGACAGATGTGTCTTGCTACTGTCAAAAAGAAAAAGGAAAGAAAAACAGTTATTGTAATTTAGAGGAACTAAGTGTTTAATAAAAAATATATGTTCAGTGATTTCCTACAAAGATTCAGTGATAAACAGGTGACTTAAATCCATGCACCCTTATCAAAGCCAAAAGATTTAAGATGTTTGTAAATCATCTCTGCTTTCATTGTGACCTCTTACAATTATAGATGGGGACAATGAAAATACATGTTTCCATGCAATTACTTGCTGTTACCCTATAAAAAGCCAAAGCTTAATAAACTTCATTACACAGTAAACTAATAGTGTCCTTGTGAAACAACAACCTGGGGAGTTTTGCCCTACTACTGACAGTGAAAGCAGATGTGTTTATGAAAATAAGCCTTTGTAAAAAGCCGGGTTTAAGATGAAATTTGAAGGGGTTTGACTCAGCAATTCCAACCTGTTGAGAATGAATTCTACCCATCTTCTGTAGATCTTTCTGTTTTGGAGAGTACACTGCCATCTAGTAACCAAAAACATCAGCTGCCCCCACACAAAGAGCAGAGCTCTGATAAATGTACTGATCCAAATTTGTGCATTGCTTCCTAAGTCATCAAAGCAATTTTAAAATCAATATGTTTTGCTTAAGTGGGAAGCCACGTGTTCCTCTCTGTGCAAGAATAACCCATCGAGTCTGCACTGGGAGAGTTAACATCTCAGACACAGTGTTTTGTACAAACCATAGAATATGAAGAATATTCCAGGAAAGCCATAAAGGGAGATGACGCAGTAACTGTTCGGGGATGTTAAAAATACGGTTCTGCTTATGAGCTGCTGTATGAGCCTGACTACAGTGACACTGTAGTCTGACTTGGGGTGACACTGTGTGGGTGACAGAGAGAGTTTCACAAAGGTCAGGAGCGCAGGGCCGAGTCCCAAGCAGCTCCTCCAATTTTGACATGAAACAAGGCCAGAAGACAGCTTGGTGCAGTAGCAATAATTTAATGCAATTAATATATGTAAAGATGCATCTGAGATGGTGTTGATACGTTTGCCAACAGCACTTTGTTAGACACCACAGTGATCAATCTGGGTGGGGGCTGTAGGCTTGGGGGCAGCTCTCTGGGATCAAGCCACTAGTTTTTAATAGATTTGAACTATTCTTAAATAAACCTTCATTAATTAGGGTGGCACCATTGAGTCTGCTTCCTACTGAGCAGCAGGAAGACAGAAAGACCATCTACAAGAGTAATAGTTTAACACAAATTGATTTAAAGACTGTAATAATAGGAATCTTAGAGGCCTTGGATGAGGGATGAAGGAGTTGGGCAGAAAGAGGTGCAGGGAGGAAGCCCAGCTGGCTGCAGATGGAGGAGGAATGTGTGTCCTCCACTTTCTGCTGTCAGCTGAAGTGCACCATACTGCAAGCAGGAGATGTAATGCTTATGTGGCACTTAGAAAACCATTCTCCACTTTGTGACCTGTTTATAGTGCCAGGTGAATGGCCCTGGGCAAACCAGGCATGCTGCCTTGCATGCCCTTTCAGCTTCCCACTCCACAACTGGGACCAACTGCAAGGTTGGCCAGACTGTGCTTTATTGAATGGTCTGCTAAGAGGCTTGATTATGGTCTCCAATTTCGAGAGTTTTTTTTTTAATCTACCCAAAATAGTTACACCTGCAACATCTCATACCTGTCCTTGTCTTTTTTTGTCTGCTGGCTATGAAGTAGTTTGGCTCTTACAATGTGTCTGTATACAGGGTTTTAGTAGCTTAGATTGCTTTTCTATGTTTATAATGAAAGTAACACCCACGTAAAAAATGGTTATTGATCATAGGAAGACAGTAGATGGTTTTAATCTTTAGAAACAGAACTACAATTTAAATTAAATATAGAAAGTATAAATATTTTATTTAAAGACATTTTATTTTATTAAAAACACTACATGCATGTTGGCAGAAATTGAATATGTTTTGTTTCTTCGTATGAGGGTTCAGAGGAAACCACAGTGAGAGTTAGCCCTTCTTACTCAGTAACTGTGCTAATGTCAATAAGTCAATATTAGACTCCTCCCAAATTACATAAACCACGGAAGGATTGAAAAGTAAGGATTTGGAGGGCTGTAAAATTCCCATTTCAATTGGTAAACTATCTGCAGGAGTTGTGATCTTTTTGCACAGACACACACAATACATCTTTACTGAAAATTTAGGACTACCGCAATGTGTGCCTATACATACACCCATATATATGTATGATGTGTAACTGAGCACATATGTAAATGGTTGTGTATATACATATGTCTAAAACTATATACATATTGCACTATGTTATGAAGAGCCAACAATTTCTGTTGGCCATGCAATCTGTGCCACTTCTGAGTACACTGAGTCTCATTGGTGCCTGTAGCAGCCTCTGACTGTCCTGCTCAGCATGTGGCTCTGGCTGACCTAGTGATGATGAATTCCAGCAGAAACTACCCCTTGTCCGTGTTATGACTGGGTGACTGAATCTGGGGGTTGGTTTGCATGTTCTAGAATAAGGACTCTGTCACATGTCACCACAGGAATGTGAGGCCCGTAGGCTGAGCCTCATGAAGCAGAGAAGAGCTGCCTTTAGACTGGAGTTTGCACCTTCTATTTCCACAGTCGAAGCAGGAAACTGGTCCTTCCCTGGAAGAAGTCAACCGAAGAGGCATTATCCATTCAAGGAGGCTGGTGGGACCACATGAAGACCAGTGGTCTTTGTCATTGACCAGCTCTCTTCAAGCTGGCTGAGGAGCTGAATGGTTCTGTTGATTAAATTCCATCCATTCAAAAGGAAATCACCATTATAATGTTTTGGCAAAGCAAAATATTTTTTTCTTTTGCTAGTAAGAGTTTGAGTCTTGTGGAGCCATGATCTCCTCTTAGGATGTCAAAGAAAGAGGCTTCACTATTCAAATGCTGCCTGCCTTACCAGCCTGTGTTACCCTGATGATAAAGTGCTCCAGTGACAGAAGTCACCTTCTGTGTTCAGCTGAGCTCAACTGGAATTGTGATCTGTGACTGCGCTGCCAAGTGATTTTGAAGATGTTCCGGGTGCAGAGCTGTGCCACTGTATTTCAAGTGATAATAAAAACTCACCGGATAAATTGAAGGAGCATGTCTTTTCATTGCAGCAAGTTGGGACCGTATGAGCAACTCTATCATTGTGCTGAGGCAGCAGATGCAGTCAGTGTTTGGAGGAAATGGTTCATGACCTGATGATGCTTCCCAAGAGATGCAGCCAGGAAACAGACGTTGAGGGCCCCTCGGGTGGAAGTAACATCGGAGGGGTGGGCGAAGGAAGCAGGAGGATCAGGCAATGGGAGAGCTCCTCCCCCAGCCTGTGCCCACATGCACAGCACTGCAGAGCAGTGAGGGGCTCTGAACCGCCCCACATCAGGGGCTCTGCAGGGGCACTTGAATTCCAGCTGAGGGTTTGGCCCCCTAGTCTTTGCATCAGGTGAATCTAGCTCAGCTGCACTGGTGAGAAGGAGCTAATACATTTTGAGGAAAAAAAAAATGCAACATAAAGGTGTAATACATAGAGATAAAAATGCTGCTAATGAACTTCATTGACAATGGCATTATTTGCAGCTATTACCTGGACATTAAAAAAAAATAGGTGAAATAAAGCTGATTTTTTTCTGAAGGAGTGAAAGTTTCTTCACTAACAGTCCACTCCCTGTGTGGTTCTCCCCTCCTGTGTTTCTTGCTTCCCTTGTTGTCTGCTGACCTGGTCACCTGAGGGGCTGTGCTGGGGAGCAAAGCTGCGGCTGCTTTGAAGCCTACTGTGTCCATGGCTGCTCCCTGGAAGGAGGAGAGAGAAACTGGAGGAGGCAGCACCAAAGTGAGGGTAAGGGTGTGGACTGGGGGAAGGGAGCAGGTGATAGAACAGCTCCTCGAAGCAGGGACTGGGGCCGGTGTGCTGCTCTGAGAAGCTGCAGTGCCTGATGGGACTTGTCCCCTGCCAGGTGCAGGTCACCTTCCCTTTGTCTCGACACAGTGCTGGAGTGTGTGTGCCTGTGTCTGCATGTGTGCTGAGCCCAGAAACCAGTCACTGCTGCTCTGGGTCTTCTCATAGACACTCATGATATTCTTTGCTGCCCTATGATTTGCAGTATCTATTTTATTATTTACATAAACTCATGCTCTTACTGTCTTCAGGGAACTTCACCCAAGTAAGCACTGAGCTAATTCACCTTCCTTCAAATCCATAAGCACAAACACCTTTGACGTAATTTTTCTGCCCCTGGGATCTCTATTACTCACTTTGGTTACATCCTTTTTAAAGAAGTTAATAAATCTGTCACCACAAGTCCATTGACTCTCAATAGCATGTTTCTTCCATTCCTGAGGTCACTTTCATAACCAGTTTGCATATTAGCGCTGTTTGTTAGCATCCGATCAGCTTTTCTCTGTAGTATTAGTGTGCACGCGTTTTCTTTAGTAGTATCTGAAGCTCATAAGACACCTATGAGTTTGCCTCCTGATGGGAGAGAAGGTATCGGTAGTCTGTGTTTTGTGTCTTGAGTCTCTTAAAAGGACTAGAAATCCCAAATGCAGTAACTTGTGGATTTTCTGTCTTAGAGAATTAGGATGTCTTTGCATTACTGAGCAGGCAAACATTGAGCAGTGCTTGATCAATAAGAGGCATTGCCAGAGGTCTGGTATAGTCTGCCACAGCTAACGGTAAGTGTTGCTATAGGCTATAGAACTAGGAATATAAAATGTTGAATGACAGTAATAATTCATGCATCCTGGGACATATAAAACAAACAGCATGTCAATAGCTGTGGCATGCTCTGCAGAAAATATGCAGGATTTAGATGTTGCAAGAGGCTGTGTTTTATTTTAAACCACATTTTCTTTGGTGAAATATAGACTTACGCCATTTGTTAAAAGCATTTATTTTGAGTTTCATGGTGCTAGTTTTCTATTAAGATTCAAAGAGCTGCACAGCTGAAAAGGGGCACTGAGATTGAAAAAGCAAAACGGATGTATATATTGAAGAAAAACACATAAAAGATTTATAAAACAGAGGGTACAATGGTATTTGAGATTCATGGACCATTTCTGCATTCATAAAAGTATATATGGTTCTCATATTGGCATCACTGGGAATCGGACTTTGCTAGATGAGTTACCCAGGAGGTATCTGGTATTGCTTTAAAATTACACTCATTACAATCACTTTGCATTTTACTTGGAAAGCAGAATATCTTGTGAAATAAGAACTTTCCCAGTATTTCTCTTCTTAAAAAATACTTCAAGATAATTAATATTGCTTGTCTTAGAAAAGATACTGAAGGGGGTGAATTATTGCATTTGGAAGGGTACAGCAGGCATAAGAAGAAAGATGGCATCTATGTGATACATGTTCTCCCCTGTGCCGCTATTGCACTGCTGCGTGGGAACCTAAAAGTGACAAGTGCTGTTTTACTGGCTAAGGCTCCAACAAAAATTCTTCAGATTAAAATTTAATGAGAAAAGGAAAAAAAATATGTTCAAGCATTCCCATTCTTATTCTTTCAGCTGTATGCTCCTGTGCACCTCAGCCATGTGTTGCCAGGTCTCAATTTCTCTAAATCTGCCTGGAACTAGAAAGGCGAGACAGAGGAGTTGCATGTCACTCATGATTATATGAATATAGGCCTTAGCATACAGGTAATACTTCTAAAAGAATGTAAAATATTAACAAAAAATAAAAGGAAAAGCATCACAAAGAAACCCACCATGCATTATTTAAATCTTCCCTGTGAGAGGCTGAGGACTCAAATGCATATGAATCGTCTGCTCTTCCATGTGACAGCAATCCCTCCACTTCAGAGTTGCAAGGTCCCAGCTCCTAGTCGTCTGCTCAGGATTTTTTTTTTTTTTAAGGTGTATATTCAAATAAATCACCTTAAATATAATTTCTGGTTTTTGAAGACCATAAAGTTATTTTGGTGCAGTGGACTGCACCTACATAAACAGGCACTAATAGTTACTTCAGCACACTTGCTGAAGCCAGACTGGGACAGAGATCATGACAAAAATGAAAAAAAAAAAAAAAAAAAGAAAACAAGCCTGCTAACTGCCTGAGACCTTGTTCTGCTCCTTTGGCTTGGTTTGGGTAGGATGTATTTTACAGTCCTCCCCTGACACTTGGCAAATTTAAAGCTGTCACTGCTGATCTTGCTTCTCTTAGTATTAAAAGAATGTCTATGATGTTTTATATTATGGGGAAAAATTGCTATATCTACTTATTGTATTTTCATTGTCTCTTTTCTTATGACTGTACTGTTAGCCAGCAGCTGAGGGGCCACTTTGCTTGCTTTGATGCCATGGTGTGTTGAGCCCACAGTTTTGCTTTCTAATCAGAGCTGGCATACTTGGTGGAAAAAAAAATAAAGCTTTTCTATAATTATGGTTATCTCTTAGAGTTTGCATTTGTTATAGCTGCTGGGGTGCTGGAAACCAGTGTTTCTAAATACCTATGTGTATTTTCGGATTTGTTTTGCATCTTGGAGATGTTTTTGCCTATTTCTGTTCCTCACCCCGGTCACTCACGCGAGCAGGCTTGTGTCCCTGTGCACTGAGTGGTTCTTGCCTCGGGAAGGTATCAACCTGCACGTGTTACCTGTTACAACCTACACCTTGGTCACTCTTCTCACTCTAAGAGATGGCATCTCCTCAAGGAAAACAAATGAATCTTGTACAGTTAATCCACCCAGGGTAGTGAGCAGCCAAAATGCCAAAAGCATGAATGCTGGCAGCAAGGTCAGAGTCAGCCCAGTGGGGCTCAGGTGTACTGCATGAACCCACCTCTGCCTTGCTGCCCTCAGCAGTCTATGGTTTCACCATGGGTCCTACTGTGTGTAACAACACTCTCTTGTGCCCACAGAAAGACTCACTTGCTGGTTACCTTCTTTGCCCGTTGCTTCATGTCATGATGCCAGGCTGGACTTGAATAATACCCACTTGGATGTTGCTATTATTTTTCTTCCTATATCTCACGGCCATTTGTGGATTGATGAGGGACTGTTTTGTTTCCATTTTACAGATGGAAAAGGAGGGACTTAGAGTGACTGAGTGATTTGTCCAGGATGATGGAGCAAATCAATGGAAGAAAAAGGGATCAGGCCACTTCATGCAGTTTAGGAGTGTCTTTAACTGCCCTGTGGGTTTTCTAGAAAAAGGCATGCAGATCTCCAAAGAGGCAGCTTCCATCACAGCAGTGCTCCTCTGTTATTTCTTTCAGGTTATTGCTGTGGGTGATGGAGAAAGGCAAAATGTATTATTCATCTCTCCTGCTCATAAAATCAATACCGATCAAAATACAAATACAATTTCAATCAAAGGGCACTTGTTGAGTGCAGATCCTACTAATTAGGTATGATTTCCCAACAATTTCTTAAATTATTTATCCAAGGGATGGGTAGCAGGCACTTCATGTGCCCCAGAGTGAGTATTACAAACCTCTTGTCATGATACAGCAAATGTGAAATGTAGTGCAATGCAGTGTGATTTGTAATCTTGATGAACTAATGTAATATCAATAGACATCAGTCTGTGCAAAAAATACGTCTCATCATAACATCTAATAAGATATGTTGAAAGTCAATAACCTTGTGAAATGGACACATATCAGTGAAGGACACAGATTGTGCTGCTAGGAATCAATTAAAAATGTAATACGCACCTGCAATGAAAGTTACTAAACCACCATCACCAAAAGAGAGGTTTATATCGTGCATGGACACTTGAGAGCAGCTCCCTGCAGGCTGTCTGTTTGCTCTGTAAGCAATTCTACTGTAATATCTGACCCTTTTTCCTTATGCTGGTATTGCTTAATCTAGCCCCATAGTCAACATCTAAACAATATTTATGCCATATCTAGTTAATTACAGTTTAAAAACCTGTAAAGAAAAGAGCCAATGGCTTTGAAGATCTTTGTGTACAAATTAGGAAGCAGGTCTCCTGTAAAATGAAAGGTTTACAATTGTCTGTCAATGACATAGATCAATGTTCTTCAATTTTCAATCATAAGGATTTTTTCTTATGCAGCTTTTTTTGATCTTAATTTTCAAATGTATACTCCCATCCATACAGCAGATCTTGAGATTCCATCACAACAGCCATCTGTCAACTGAAAACCCTTTGTCCCATCATATAGACGTGATACCTACTCATCAAATTGTTCCAATCAACGATTCAAAACAACAGTCTGAAATATTAGGTATATTTTCTCCCCAATTTTTAAAACAGATGGCTTAAAAAGTGAACATTTTATTATTTTACTTTTACTTCATAATCTGACAACAATTTAAGGGTAAGTGTAATTTTGAGACCTAAATAGTTGAGCATGGAACTGCTATGACTTCAAAGACAGCAATACCTGAGATGGTGAAGTAAAACCATCAGAGTAATTCAGAACTTAAACTTCTTACTCAGTGCATCCCTTTCTAGCCTTCTTGGTGACCAGGCTCCCAAGAAAGCTGCCAGGAGCCTGAGCAAAAAGCTGTAGTAGTCTAAAATGCCTGACTGTTACGACCGCTGCCAGCAGCCTGTGATCTCACTGCGCTGTTGACAGCACTTAGGTGCAATTGTGTAACTGGCGATGCAAGGCAGAGCCTTAATTCAGAATTTCATGGCATTTTCAAGTACAAGTCAGAATTTTAATGGTATTTAAACCTTCCTTATTAGTTACACAATAAGTGTCTTTCAGCTAGTGTTCTGCAAAATCCTTCCTGGTGGTGTGTAAAAGGCAAGAGTTTGAAAGTCAGAGCTGGAGGCTGAATGCTGGGTATGTGCAGATGGATCGCTGTGGCTGAACTGATGGGAAGAATAAGAGAGTCTGAAGAAGCACTGCACTAGGATATCGTGGGCTAATAAAGGTAGTAGCACAAAGTATAAAACAGCATGGCATGAATACATTGGTTATACAGGATAAATTCACCTTCAATTTTTCAGCTCTCCTGCTTGTGTATTTGTTCTTTTTAAGTAAAGAATGTCTGTCTGGTAGATATGAAAACAAAGTTCAATACCAGAGTGCTTAAGTTAAAAGTCTTAGCTACATCAAGTGAAAATAGACAATCCTACATTTAATGGTTTGCATTTTCTCATTCCATTTAAATGAGAATGAGTTATCTGGAAGGAGCACCAAATATTGCAGTTACTGTTAAGTGGTGTTTTCATTTTCTTCTTCTTCCTAATTCCTTTCATATATGTTTAAAAAGTGTGTGATTGTACAATATATTAATGATTGCAAAGGCTCCCTAAATTAGTGTCATGGACTAATTTTGTTTTAAATGGATGGTAGGAGCCCATCTGTTTCAAACAGCTTTGAGATACGCCTTTTGTGAGTTCAAATCGCGTACGGTAATGACCACTTAAGTGAGCTCCTACATGCACAACTACTTACTTGGAATAGTACTAACCAATGCATCTATAAAATGGCACTAGGATTTTGGTGCACTGAAATAGGTTCCTTCTTTCCCCTCCTCTTGAAAATTCAGCCTTATGTTAGTGTTTATTACATACCAAAGAAAAGCCTGTGTTCTTCCCCACAGTGGATGTGTTACTCATTGTATAATTGTACTGGTTAGATACTTTACATTTTGCTTGCCTGTCTCTTAGAGAAAGAGTTGGGACATTTTTTGTAGTTGTAACTAACACTACTTTTCAACCATGAATTGTTATAACTATATAACATTATAAATATAATTGAGGTAATAAAAGCAAAGCAAACAGTCAAGATTATATCCTGGGCTGTATTCAGAAGCCAAAAGTGTGTGGGTTTGCTGTACATCACACTTATTTAGGAAGGATATCATTTGGAAATGATCACATGTGGAAGACACCAGCTGGGGGGCATGTACCTCATACTCGAGCCTACATCAAATGGCTTACTTAAACAGGGAAAACGCCTTTTTCCGCAGATGTCCTTTCTATAGATAAAGGTGTGTACAGCCTGCAGATATCTGCAGTGGGCGAAGTAAACAAATAGAAATGTGTTCAGCTGACAAATTTCTAATGTAAATATTTTTGCCTTAAACTGGAGGGATCAAAGAAATGCCTTGCAGAATGGATCTTCCATCACAGAGACAGGGAGGCAGAGGACTACAACGGTGCTGCCTGGCCTCTGTTGTGGTGCAATCTGTAATGCATCTGTCCTGTGAAGCAGGAAAGTACTATTACATTTATTTTTCAAAGAGAAAACTAAGACTTGGACAGAAACCATGGGACCTGTATGCACACATAAGGGAACTCTGTAAAAGCTGGGGGATTGAAGAAAGCATTGTGGAGGCTCTGGCTAACACCATTAGACCATCCTTGCAAAATTTATGTTGCCAAGTCTGCTGCCAATGAGATCTGAAAGCAAACATTAGCAGCCAAGAACATCATTCTAGTTAATTGCCTTAGGAGGACACAATTTCCAAGATGGAGTAAAAGATGGAGTTCAACTCCCATATGTCCCATTTGATAGCCCAAGAAAACATGCCCACATTTTTCACAGAAACAGTGACAAATGTCCGACTACTTGTCTCTCAACTGAATAAAACTAATCACCAGGCCCAGAGATGGAAATAGCTGCTCATCAGCACCCAGCCTGAAAAGCTAGCTCAGGGTCTGTCACTGAGGAACTGTTTTCATTCACCATGTTGAAAGCAGCTTCAGAAGATGACAGCTGACCTCCAGAGCACCTCTCTGTGCTGCTGTGTCAGCCAACAGAACAGCAGTGCCCCATATCTTGCATGCAGCTACCCTGTCATTTTGCTAGTCCATTAAGAAAACAAACAAAAAAAAACCAAACAAAACAAACAAAAAAACAAAACAAAAAGTTAGCATGTCATATTCTTGACAAAATACTAGAAAGAAGATGGAGGCATCAATATAAATGCAGTCAACAGTACGTGCCAACACTGCCTTGCTGTGCTATAGGTACATGGGCTATTCATGCCAGAAGGACACTGGTGTGTAGCCCCAGGGTGACAGTGAGGGCCAGAAGGCTCGGAGAGAGAGGACTGCCTGTGGGAGCATAACTCTTCTGATTGGGGATGTCCTGTCTCTGCATGGCTCTAAGGCATATGAATTCTTCAGCTGGCTTAAAGATATAATGTTTCTTTTTAGTACTTATGGCGCCATGTTCAGGGAGAGGCAGTTGCCCTCTCCACGCGTGGGAAGATGGTCCTGCTGTGCTGGTGCAAGTTGTTTGATGTAATTCCCAGGTTTGTTTGAATAAAGTTGGCTAATTGGGCTGTTGGTGTGCGCACTGGTTTGTTATACCAGACCTGACCCTGTGGAGTGAATACCTTTCAGATGTCATGGCGACAGCCACAGCCTGGGTCACTTGCTCAGAGGACAGTGGGGAACGTCTCAGTGGCCACCAAGCAGACCTGGAGGCTCACTGGAAACAGGGGAGCAACAGCGTTGTGGAGCAGGACTGTGACAGACTTCAGTGTTTAATCCAGGCCTTCTGGGCATACCTTTATCCACCCAAACACCATTAGTATTTGCTAAATGGTCATTTTTTGAAACCAGTGAAAATCTTCACCTTCCCCTTTTATATATGATACTTGTGAAACTGCTCATCTAAAAAGAGTATATTGACACCTTGTTTAGTGAAAATGGGCATAAGGAAAGCAGGCACAAATTGCACAGCAATTTTTTACCTTAAATATTGAAGAAAATATATTTTATTCTGTCTACCCTGAGATTAAAGAGCAAAAAACATTAGGAAGGTCAAGGTAAGTAATTGTAACACACCAGCTATTGTGTATTTCCTTGAAATCTTTCAGGTTTGTACAGAGTAATGACATTTCTGAACTTCAGTAACTTCCACACAGCCCATTTTGACAGGCTTCAGTAAATCATTTAAAATCATAAGGGCTGCCATTATGCAGCCTGTGAGATAAAGTTAGACATAGTGTATTTTACTGCAATTGGGCTTCAATTTCACTCTAGATTTTAGGTGACATAAAGCTCAAAAGGAGCTCCTGATACTACTCTGCCAGAGAGGAGATCAACATTATAAATACAAGTTTTGACTACATAGCTGAGGAAAATTGAAGCAATTATTATTATGGAAGGACCAAGGTGATAAGTACCATGTTATACATGAACAACTGTCAGTCAGATGTGCCAAGAAAGGTCATAATCTGTTATATTAATGTCATAGATGTTATCATAAACTGACATCAGGATGGTAAACTGGGATTCTTGTGCCTTTTTTTTTTTTTTTAAGTGCTGTTGTTTGTAAACTTCACTGTGTCCTGGAAAGGCAAGTTGAATATAATTTTTTCTCTCAAAATAAAGGACTTTAAAGATTTTCAGCATAACAGTAGTAGTTTTGTTTTTTATTATTTTAAAGTAGCTGACTGAAGTGTCACTGCAGAATTCAAGATACTGTGATCAGATGAGGGAGGAGAAACCAGCAGCACAATAGTACCTGACTATTTAGATATCGTCCCTCCTTGCTTTATTTGAACTGTAGCTGTCACACCTGCATCACTTGGGCAGAGGTGGGAACTCCTGCCCTGGCTGCTGACCACACCAAGCCAGCACTGTGCCCTTTGCAAGCTACTCCCTTGACATTCATTTTTTTTCTATATCAAATATGAACCAGGGTAGCACTCAGGAGTTTTTGACAGTGGAATGAGAGAGTATAAATCACATTTTATGTCTTTTGTGTTGCCAAGCATTTTCACACCAACAGAGCAGCTCAATGGATGTCACCAGTGCATGGCTCCTCTGAATTCACCCTGGGCTCCCAGAAGAGCATCACCAGGGATGGAGAAAGCAGAGTGCTCTCTAATGAGACTTTCTTCTTGCCAGCACCAAGGGGTGGGGCATCCATTGCTGACCAGTTAAGAACCAGGAGTAAATTGTTGTCACCTTGTGTAAATCTGCTCCCAACACAGGCTCCCAAGCAACGGTAAGGGAGGTGACTGCTGAGCCCATCCAAAACTATACCCTCCTGTCCAGACTCACTAACTTTACAAATTCTGCAAAGGAATGGGATTACCCTGAAATGTGGGTGCATTGGAGGTGAAACAACTACCCAGTTAACACTGAACAACTTGGTTTCCAGCATTTGGGTGAATGGTATGGTAAACTCCAGAAATGCAAGAGGAATTTAAGGTGAGTTTTCACATCCCAGGCGGAGTCCAAAGACAAAAGCAGGGTAAGTACTTCTGGAAAGTGCCATGCTGTATTTACCAACCATATCAGATCAGGGCAGTGGTTTTAAATCAGACTTAAAATTCAGCCTTTCCAGCAGACTCATGCTGATGTACGGGTGTGATAACATTGACGCAGGCAGGAGACAGCCACCAGTGAGTCACCGCAGCACTTCCTGCAGAAGCCGGCTGTCTGCGGTGGGCATCCCATTGCACTGCTCATCTAGTCGGGCTTGTAAAAATCACCCATCTAGTCGAGCTTGTACAATCTACAAATAAGCCGTGCTTGTATCATGCAGGTAAATGTTCGTAGTGAAACCGATATATGCTGGCTTGAATTGTATAAGATAACTGCAAACCATTACTTCAAGTGAGAGCATAATGCTTGGAACCACAGGCAGGAAAATACATTTACAGACTATCAAATTATCTTGGGATAATAGTATAATGCTTTATGCTGCTGTACTGTGTGTTCTGATAGCTGAGCAAATAATACTACAGCTGGAAAAGGCTCAGAATTTCAGAGAGAAGACATGTCATAAGCAGAGTGCTTCCACAGGAGAGACTGTTTTTTCTCTATTATTTGGGGGGAGTATTAAAAAAAAAGCAGTTATTTTTTTTATGACTCAGAACTACATAGAGTAACATTGTATGATAAACAAAACCTTTAGACAATTTGTCTATTTTATAACATAACCTGCAAAGTGTTTCCTTTTTCATACAAGGTTACTTCTCTCTGTGCCTGCAACAATATTCTTTTGATCAAATGTGTTTTCAGAACTGGCACAAACAAACCAAGTAGCTAAGCAACTATAGCAGCTGGCATGCACAAGTGCTGTTTGAATGTAAAATTTTTCAAGCACATTTTAGAGAAAACAGAGTGTTCTTTGAAATTCTGAAACTAAAGCTATATACCATAGTGCTGTTCATGATGTCTGTAGAAGTATATGACACCCAAAGTGCTTTTAGGAAGCTCCAAGGTATATCAAAGAGCATTAACTTCAGCACAGCTGAGAATGTCCCCAGATTCATTTATGAATACTTGTCTCTTATATCCTGTATGTTAACTACAGTTAACATAGCCTTGGTCATTGAGAATAATCCACAGAGTAAGCCTATTAGGTGAGATTTAGTATCTACATTTTTCTGCTCACATCTGCTTGCCTGACATATGTAATCTGCCTGGATGTCACAGCTTACATCCTATTTTCATTGGAGTATAATGAAACTTGATCGGTGTCTTCATCTTCTTCTCTGTCTCTCTAAGCAATATTTCTTGTCAGCTTCTCCTTACCAGGACTCTTTGGTGTGATTGTTAACCAGCTCCTTTATCAAAGGGGAATACGTGCAAGGCTTGCAGGCAATCATTGTTTGTGCAAAATGGGTGAAGAAAGTGTTAATTCAAAGACAGTAAGAAAATTTAACTGGTGTAGTAATTTCCTAATCTGAACTTTCTGTACTTCCTTTTCTTACAAGGCTCTGGCATATCACTATTTTTGCAGCAATCAGTCAGTACTAGCTTTCTGAAGACTTATGTTTCATTTTAATTCTTACAAATCTGAACTGTAGGCACTTCAGTAATTTTAGAACCGCTTAGTCCAAGAGGTAAATTAAAATTAGGGAAAATTAGACCATTTCTAATTAGATGGTTATTACACAGAATAATGATGATTATTGGTTCTGCTTAATAAAACTGTCAGCCAATGCAAAATATATATTAAGTGAAATTACATTACAGTATATTTCTGTCAACTCAGAAATCCAGTGCATTGCTTTCCCACAAACCATGAGCGTAACAAAATGTTAGACAGTGCTTCCTTTTCCAAATAGGATGAAATATGGAGCTTTCAAAAACAAGTCTTCAAAGCCCTGATTTAAAGCCCCTTAAATCCAATGTGGTAAAGACTCATGATGACTTCTGTGCCATGTAGATCAGGACTTCACTAAAATCAGCTGTGTTGTCTCCTATTGTCTGTACTAGATATCTAGATAATGATATTGTGGTGTATATTTTACAGTATTATTAGCCTACTAAAGAAAAAAACTCATAGGCACACATTCCCATTCCCCTTGCCTCACTGAGTTCATTGATTGCTGGTTCACCTGCTTTTCTGTTCTCATTAACCTGCAAATTAGGAGATGGACTTCACGGGGTGAACTACATGTTTAATTTCTAAGGTGAAAACAATGAGGAAAATTATCTATTAGCTAAAAATGAGATCCTGCTGTATAAAACATGACACTGGAGTCCCAAATGCTTAGAGGTGATTGGTCACAAAATCTGAATTCTCAGCATTTTTTTGTTTAAAAGCAGAACATGATATCAAACCTTGCCTTCAGCAAGGACCACTGTGCTGAGGAATGAGAGCCATCCCTCTGGGACGGTGAGTCCCTGCCTCTGCACTGGGAGCCTCTGTGGCAGCAAACTGACAAAGAGGGAGGAAGAAAAGAGGGGCGGAGTGAAAAGCATGTTTCTGTGTAGGGTTTTATCTAAAAGGATGTGGTTTTGTGGCATGTTTTGATATAAACTAAGCCACATTTGTCTTACAGAAAGGGTTTTTACTGCAGCTACAGAAGCAGTGTATTTTATAGATTCTGAGACTAAGCAAGCAGTAACAAGTGCATGATGAGACACACCTGTGCCATTGATCTGGTGAACTGGGGCATGGAGGTGAGCGAGTCTTTCTCTGGTGCATGTTGAAACCTGGAGAAGCACAGATTTTCCTATATAATTTTATTTATTTGAGAGTACTATTGTTCCTGCAAACAGCAATGTGTTATCTTAAGTGAGGATGATAACATAGTTAATAAGTCACAACATGTGTTGTTATAAGGTTTTTACCATGCTTTGAAACATTTACTATTCAACAAGATTCCTCCTTTTATGAAGCCCATTTTGTAGAGTTTCATAAACAAGGTTCAACAGTCACAATTTCATTAGCATTATATTGTTGCCATGGTAATGCGATACCAATTCAATTGATGGGCTTTTCATCCTGGGCTTATTATAGAATTGCTCTTCCTGTCAAAGATACATCTATATGCAAACAGAAAATAGACTTTACCATCTGAATATTAGCACAAAATTTCATCCTATGCTAATTTGGATAGGAATGTATCATGTTATTGGCATCAGACTCAGAAATCATCAGAGACACAATAGAAGTTACTAAACATCATACACAGAAAAGTTGCAGTCCAAAATTAGGAAAATTACTTGCATTGTTTGCTGTGGTATCTGAATTTGTTATTGCAAAAGCACTTTGGTTTGCTGTGATGATTCTCTGTAATGCTGTTGGGAGGACACAATGCTGCAGGTGGTAATATCAAAGGGGAAAAAAGGGCAGTAACTAATGCTAAAGAACAAAATGTGAAGGGATGTTGGTCCTTCTACTGTTTGCATGTTTTGCAGCGTGTTTTGGTGAAACTGCTGCCAAAAGCAATGCCATGGTTTCCCGATCTGTAAAGTGGGGATAATGATCCCTCACCCCCTGTGCCGAGCACCTGGCGTACACCTAATAACAAGTGATAGCTAGTAGTGCTAAACATCGTTATTAAGTAGCAATGTTTTTAACAGCTCCAGGAAAATACGCTGCACATCTATAATTTGAGAAATGTCACTGGGAAAATCTGGACTCACCCAGGGAAACACAGAAGGGTTGGCAGACTGAGCAGGCAACAGAACGTACGCACTTATGGAGGAAAGATACATCATTAAAAAATCATGTCAGTTCGTAGTTTTTTAAAAATCAAGAATATTGTAGGCTACAGGAGAAGTATCTGCAGCAATCTGAGCAAGCAGAGCAACAGTACAATATAAGGCAACAGAGAGGTGGCATGTTCATTGTATATTGAAACGTTTTCTTGTATATTTTCACTGTTTTTTTATGATTGTTTCCTATTTAGATAGGAAATATCTTTTTCCATCCTGACACATAATGTTCAGTCTATCATTTCTTAGCTTAATCATGTTGTGTTCTTTGCAGCAGCAAGGGTAAATTACAGGCAGCATAGTATTCAGTATAATCAAAGATGTGTTCCATTTTACATGATAAGTTTTGTCTGATTTACAAAGGCAGTATCTTCTCCAGCTGAGTAAGGAAAGAGAGACCTTACTTGCAGATAAAAAACACTTCAGAGGAGACGCTTCTCCTCCATTAGGATACTATTGTTCATACAAAAAAATAACCATTGTTACTACTATTATCTATTTATTTATTTTTACCATGATACAGCCACAGGACACAGCTGAGACTGGGACCTACTTGTGCTAAGCA
Organism: Nesoenas mayeri; assembly: GCF_963082525.1. Lineage (NCBI taxonomy): Eukaryota > Metazoa > Chordata > Aves > Columbiformes > Columbidae > Nesoenas > Nesoenas mayeri. Next base: position 13,343,633 of record NC_137554.1, on the reverse strand, counting down.
CAGCAAAACCACACAGAGAGCCACAGTCTCCTCCTCAGACAATCTATAAGGTTAAGAGCCATGAGAAAGACCAAAGAGGAAATATGCAGAGACAGCTTAAGTAACTGACTGAAAGTCAGAGAAGACAGTGGCAGAAGCAGAACAGGTCTCCAACCCCAGTGCCCTCCATCTGGATGCTTTCCCGTCTCAGAGATGGAGATATTTGGAGATATCATCTCCCAAATGGTGAGGATTTAGGCCCTAACTCATAGACAGAGCCACATTTTACCTCCTGTTTTCAATGGCTGCATCTATGTCGCTGAGCAGGGGCAGCCTGAGGGAAAACTTGAAGTCAGCTGTGCAGCCCACCTGTGTTCCCTATTAAAACACCTTCAGGCTGGCTCCAGGGCAACTCTGCTAATCCTCCCAGGGACAAAGGCTCAGGAAAACCCTACATTTTGGAGCATGTTCAAGATCATGAGGGTCAGGGTACCTGTCAGAGGAATATTAATGGGTTTCACCACCACCACCGAGGCAACAGGGATCAGGCTTTCTTCTTTGGTGGTAGGCACTTCCAAAGCCAAGCCTGAACAGACAGAGGGGCTGGGGGTGAGAGAGGAGATTTTGGTCACAAGAGCAAAAAGTCAGTCTGCGCCAGAATTTGAAGGCTTTGATCAGGAAGAAGTATGTTGTCTTTGACAAGGAAAGTATTGGCTTGGTGTTTTTCTTGCTTTCTCCCTCTTTCTCTCTCTCTTAAAAGTCCATGTAATGTAAAACTGTTAAACTCTGGGGGAGGAAGCATTAATCTTCTGAGCAGTAAATACTTACTTTTGCTGTGTGGTACCTGCTGACTTTACTGCTGTTGCAACCTTTTAAAATGCTTCAAGGAAACCTCATTAGATTTCAACCTTTTTTTTAAATTATTTTAATCAGGGAATCTGAAGAGAGTTTCTAATAATTCTAGTTTAACTTTTTAATAAAAACTGCAAATAATATGCTAGCATGGATTTGATCTCATATACATACCTGATAAAAATTCTGATTTGTAGTAAAATTCATTAGCCAGGGGTCTGTTGTCATCATATTAATGAACATAAAGGCTGAAAGTTTTAAAATGGCAATATTACAGTGAGCCAGTATTTTTTAGAATGGTTTTGCATCATGCATTCAGTATTGGTGAAGATTAAGATTTAACATGGAGAAGCAATATCCATTATGATGGGATTGTCCACAGTGAATTGAGTAGGACATTTGCTTAATAAAAAGTATTTATCTTAATGATTTAAGAAGTGTGTCCTACTACTGAACTGACGATCTAAATTAGTTTCCTATAATCATTTCACTATTGATGACTCTCCTTATACCAAACAGAAGAAAAAGGTAAAGTAACAGATCAAACTGAGAATTTAAAGCAACTTTAGAAATAATGCTTAATTAACACTACACCATGAGTAGGAAATACACACAATCACACCCAATAATGCAGACAGCTAAACAGAGCCCTAAAATGGTGCAGTTCCAGCAGAACATTAGGAAGTCGAAACATGAAGAAAAGCTCATATTCCCACTGTCACCCGCTGGATCTGTGCTACTTCACCTTCCCCTCATGAGGCCTCAGAGCACATTGGGGAGCTGACCTCGAGGGGTGGGCAGGAGCTCTGTCGCCGTGAGTGTAGTGCGGGGGTGTCATGGGGTCTCAGTGGCCAGGTCCTGGGGCAGCAGAGCTGCTGTGGCTGGGGAATTCAGGTAGAGAGTGGGGAGCACAGCCAAGGCAAAGGCCAGATCTACAGGGAGGGCAGGAGCTAGTCTAACCTGCTCCCTAGAGTGGGTTTAAGTATCTGTTTACAAAAACACACCTTTAGGGGAGAGGCCCAGCTGGAGGAGTGTTTCAACCTATCTCAATGTTACAGCTGGACAGCCTGTCTCCTGGACTGATCGGTCTTCCTTCCTTGCCATGCCAGATGACCCATGGAGAGCTGTAGATCTTCAGTCTGTGGGGATAATCTAACACCAGAAAATTCTGGGGCTGCTACTACAAGGTAGGGCCACTTCTAACTCCTTCAAACCATTCCATCAGCTCAGGTGTGCTGCTCATCTGAAAAGCTTGTGAGTCACACCACAGAGACCTACTTGTCTGCTTCTTGGAAAACCCTCCTGCCCATGAGGCAGCTTCCCGAGACAACTGGACTTTCCACCAGCCAGACACACAAATCACGCACTAACTAGTTTTTGGCTGAGGTTGTTGGATGAAATCTTCATAAATAGAGCCAAGAGGACAGGCAATAAATATTTCTCTTCTTCATGCCACAACTTGTTTTCTCATTATTTCTTCTTGTCTCCTTTTTATACTCCAGGCATTTTTTCTTTCTACATAAGCTAATAGGAAGAAATACTGTGCCCTACTCTAGTAAATTAATTAAAGTAATTTGTTTTAATTTTTCTTATGAGCATTCAAATAGCAAGTGACATTTATTGATATATGTTACTCTTCAGACACACTAGAAAAAATTATCTGGCCCATTCTCTGCTCATGTTGGCTTAGATGCTATTCTAGGAATAGCAACCAACCTGCAATGGGCTGTGCGTGTGCACAGGACAGAGTTGTCAGTGAAGTGCATGGCCAGGAATCTGGTTTTGATCTGTCCATGTGATTTTCCAGGTGGTTCTCTGCCCCTGCCTCCAGTCTGTGCTACCAGACCTGGTCCTGTGACAGCAGAGGAAGTGACACCCGGACACCCAGCATCCTGCTGCTCCCAGTCACTGCACAGGGCATTTGCTGCTGCCGGACGCCAGCTGCCTGACACCCAGCCCAGCTCGACCGGTGGCGGAGACGCTGCTGGGGCCAGTTCCCCCCACCTGGTGCTGCCTGCCTGCCCTGTTCTTCTGAGTGATGCCCCAGCCCACTCCTGTCTCATTGTGCTCCTGCCTCTGGGCCAAGTTGCGTTTTCAATTATCACAATATACAATGCAGATGCTATGTAAAACAGCCAGCGTGACTCAAGCAGGCTGAGCTCAGTAGAAATACAGTTAAATCAAAAGGACTGCTGTACTACCAGGAGGCTGATTGGAACCACAAGATACCAATGTCATATCCTGTGGCTTTTATGTTGGTGGATGTAGATTTTAGCCATTAGAGTCTAGCTATCCAACAGATAACAACCAGAGGAAATGCATCTGGGCGTCATCAATGGTGAATAAGTGATACATTTTTGCCAATAAACAGAAGACCTGTGCTGGAAGGAAAAAACTTTTGAGATACCTACAAATATAATCAGGCATGTAATCTGTGGTAGCTTCTAACTATGTACAACTTAAAGAAGCTCCCTGATTACTCACAATACATTTAAAATGGTATGTCAAGAGAGCTCTGATCTCAGAGAATTGATGAGTGGTTGCACTGCCAACTCCAAATTCAGGCAAGGAAATAAATAGCAAGTGTAGGTCTCAATGTATGTATTTGTACAAACAGTAACAAATCCCTGGCTTGGGTAGGTGGGGGTAAAACGCTATGAAAAAAGAGGGAGAAATAAGAAAAAAATACAATAACATAAAATGTGCCTGTTATTAACTTCTAGAAAAGCTCAACAGCTAGAATTTTAGCTTGTGGTATGTAGACAAATGTAAAAAGAGCAACACATTGAGTGTGTTTTTCTCCAGAGCAAAATGAAATAGGCATACAGAGCAAATTATAATATTTAGTACTTTCAGGGCAAATTCTAGTTGAGGATCATGAAGTAATTTGAAATTATTAATGAATTAGCCTCACAGCTAGCTTTCAGGTAGATAATAATGATAATTATTACTATAAATAAATACTATTATTATCATTCTTGCTCAAAATAAATGAAAATTGAGGCATAGAGAATTTATGCATTTGTCCAAAGTCTGTATTTTACCGCTGCAACTATCCTTCTCTAGAACTATTATATATCGAGTTTATCCTTTTCCAAATACTGTATGTGATACACTATTCAGTTTATGAGCTCTAAAAACCAACCAGCTGAGCTTCCTTATGAAACAATGCCTGTGAACATCTCCATTTGCATTTGAATTCTCAAGCAGCGACAATCCTGCTTAAAAAAATATAAAGAAAAAAAGGAATCATGGAAATCAGTACAAAATCTGTCAAGGCCCCATCTGTGACTGGGAATCAGAATATCGCTAAGAAGCTCTGAGGAACAAAGTTCATTCCAAGTCTAAGGCATAGTGCTTTTTTGTCGATGAAATTAATTCAAGCAGGGTGAAATGAGGGCACATACCATGAAAAACTCTGTTCCTCCACTGAGGGGTGAAGGAAAGCAGCATGTCTGCTGTGTGTGTGATCCTGGTTTTGGTACATGTAGCCATGCTTTAATATAATACTAAAGGTTTTACATGGCAAAATGGTCAGTGTTCTCACATCTCCTTTTGTTGCTGTGCAGACCCACTGTTTCTCTGAGGAGTATCGGGGAACGAGTGATCTCTGGTCCTAACAAGATGAGGACTTAGTTCATGTGCGCTTGCTGCAAAAAGCAAGCTTTCATAGCCAGCTACCTGAAGTAGTATGGAAATAAAATAATAGTCTCCACCCTGGTCTTGAAAATACCCCTACAAACATGTTTACTTCCTGCTGGATGGCAATATATAAAGTTTAGGGACACTTATTTGTAGGATATTTATATATCTCCTATTCAGGATCTGAATTCCTAAGAGTCTTGGCATTAGCTTTTTGCTCTCACATGTAATATTTGGAACGAACTATAGGAAATAGGAAAACCACAGCATTAACACCATTCTAATGCACCATCTTATTTTTCTTTTCCTTTTTTTTTAACTGTTAGAGTATGCAAATGTTCTGTTAACTGGTCCTCATGTTTTCTCTTTATTGAATTGCTTTCAGTATGGTAAATAAATATTCATAAAGAAATGTGGACAATAAATCATTTCAAATAGTTCAAAGCCATTTTCCTTCTACACTGCATATATATTCAGCTGTGACTCGCCTTTAATATTTCATTCAAAAGAGAGACTTGTAGAAGGACAATAGAGATAATGTGTCAAGTAGTAATTAAAAGAGTGGGTAATGATTAAAACCATTTTATCTACATTGTGCTCTGTCAAATTCATAATCTCCTGTGTTTGTTAAGATGACTTTCTACTTGCTTTATACAGAAACTCAAAATAAACTTCTGTTTGAAGACACTGCACAGAACAAAGTATTTTAACCCCAAGCTTGTGGGGTGCAGAGCCCTTCCCAGCTCTGGAGTTTTGGTATATCTTCTGTACCATCCTAGCAAGATAAACTCAGGCAGGCACTGTCCCTCCTGCCAACACTGGGACTTCTCTGGGAAGCAGATCCAGGTATGGGGCAGAAGAGAACCAAGTGCCACCCCAATGTGTACAGGCATTTGTAACCTCTCTCACCATTCAGATTTAAGCTAAGAGCTTCAAAAGAAATCAAAGTTAAAGATCTGTTTAGCTTATACATTTGGGGACCTTGGTTCAAATCCAAGTAACAATGGTGTTCCTTGTCTCATGATATGCATTTTGGTTGCTAATACACATATTTGGACCAAACTCATTATCTTTCCTGATTTGTTGCTGACTTTAGGCCCTGATTCAACAGAGCACTTACATACAGACTTAAATAAATTGATTTAAGAAAGCATTCCTCTTTGTGTTTAATCTTGGGCAGACATTCAACTTTGAAATCAATGGGACTTATGAGCAGCCCTGACCTTGGGGTCTAAATGGTTGCTGAATCAGTGCATTGACAGAAACATACTGGAAAATATAATATCCATGTCTAATCAGAATTATAGTCTCTACTTTCATGGGAAATTACCCATAGATAACACATTATTCTGCTCAAGAAATCCATTTTATAGCATTTATTAGAAAGCCTCAATTCACATTGTCTGTTTATGTGAAAGGTACCAGATGAACAGTGTCATTCCTTAATATATCTGTAATAGTCTTTAAATGAAAAAATACAGGAAAAGTGCTGGCACAGGTGGTCATTACTAATTATTTACAGACTTTCTCAGTTGTCTGCCACATGGCAATCCTTTGGAGGATGGGCAGATGGGAGGTGGAGCAGAGTGGTTTTGAAATCCCATGGACTTGCAGACAATTGCATATGAAATATCATGTTATGCAGTATCTAAAAATGAAACTCAACCCTAAGAATAACATTTATAAGAGCTCTCTGCCCTGTCTACATAGGGAATTTTTAGTGATCACATTTTTATCACACAATGAGAGCAGCAAGGGTAAAAACAGCAGATCTTTCTTGTATCATGGTATAGAGGTTATACAAGTGCAACCATAGCCAAGTCTATGAGATTACAAGAAGCAAATAAAGTTAAAATAATTGAGGCTATGTTGTATGAAATAAAATAGTTTTCTCGCCATTCTTTAAAATGTTTCACACTTCAGTCTTATTTACTGTATTTCAAACATGACAAACAAGGACTCTTTAATGTTATTTACAGATTTGACACACAGACATAGAAGGGGAACTAAATTATGATGGGTCCCATTATGTAATCTAATTCAATGAATGACAAGAATGAAGATCATAAGAAGCTGGAGGAAGAGTCAAGGGGTGCTGCCTCTCTGCCCAACTATGGAGGACACCATGATCCACATTATTCCACTGGGTTCTGCGGGCAGAGTTTGGGAATAATGCATAAAGAAGAGCCGTGCAGTGTTCACCTGGTTCACAGTGGTAGAAACTCTTGCAGTTCCTGGTATCTATCTTAATGCTCCCCACACTTGCTTTAAAGCTGATGAGCCAGAAATATGCAGCTGCTGTGTTGCAGGCTCATTGCATGCAAGCTCTGTGTTGCCTGCAAGCCTCGGAATCAACGTCCCTTAGATCAAAGGGCAGACTGTAAAAAGAGAGCACAGAAGGTCAGAACCTATCTTATCCTCCTGTATAATTCTCAAATAACCAAAAAACCCCTGAAGCTCCCCTTTCCATCATAACCATCTACTCTACCCCAGGAGAGGGTGAGGTTAGAGCAAATGCGCATTCTGAAACAGTTGCTGCTTCTGATAGGCATTTCCATATATGGTCATGAATTGAAGCTAAATTTGCTTAATTTAAGCTCACCTGCTCTCAATGAAATCAATTAGTGCCTAGCAGGAGCAGAAAGCTTATAGAGCTCAAGGTGAGCAGGAACAGGTCTTTGTTGGGTCAAAGGATTTTTCCAATGTGAAGAATTGCTAGAAGAAATAACAGATATGTACTAGATCAGTTCTGTAGTTTCTGCTGAAATCTTACTGAATTACAGAACTTACAGAGGTGAGATTTGTAACTGATTTAAAATGTCTGGGATTTCACTTTTTCAACTTTCCTGATACCTTTGATTGCAATGTAGTAATAATTTTTCTATAGCATGTGTAACATAGAGGTCATAGAAAAAAATGTCTACCCCTTCACTTCAGTAGTATTCACACTGGTTTATTTTTGAGGCAATAGAAAGGGCTCACCTGCTCTGTTCTGTACCAAACAGTATCCCTGTATGCCTATTTGTCACAGTTATTCTCCTTTTTAACTTATGAAGATTATTATTTGTATCTGAAAGTCCCTTTTATGATCTCATCATATGTTATGCTGTTACCTTCACACTGTGCTGCAGCACTCAGCTAATGTGAGGTGAAATGCAACACACAGTAACTTGATAAGGGAGAAATGCTTCTTAATGCTCATCTGAGGAAGTGGGGAAAGAAGTTTATTTTTTCACCTTACTAGTGTATTTCCTTTTTTTTTTTTTCCATGATTACCTGCAAACTGGGAAGCCTAAGATAAAATGGATGGGAAGGGCCACTATGCATCCCACATTGCTGTTTGATTAATTTCATTACATCCAAAGCATCTTATCAGAATGATGTTTGGTTATCAGCTCTTGCCTCTCCACTTTGTGTGTGTGTGCTGTTTTGGATTGGGGTTTTTTTTGCAGTTGGTTGTTTGTTTTCTCTCTCCAGCGCTCTGGCTTTTCTCCAAGCAGGAGGCTTGTTCCAGCTAATAACAGATGTAGACCATCCTGTAAGAATCAGGATTAATTAGAGAGAAGGTAACTGTTGTCTTTAGTGTCTTAAGATGTACTTTGGTTTAAAAGTCTGCTTTGTTTCCTGCAGACCCATTATTTACCAAAAAAAATACTACAAGTTCAGCCATAGTATGCTTGGGAAAAGAAAACAAACTAAAAAACTAGATTGAGTTTATAGTCAAATGCAAACTCTTCCTTGCAGAGGAATAAGAAAAAAGACTTCTGATGCTGTGAGAGAGTTAAAAGCAAAAGCTCCACATGGTAAAAAGGGCAAGTGAGAAGAGAGAATGAAGAACAGGTGGCAGAAGAACAAGGGGAAAAGTGTACTAAAGGAAGAAGCTTAGACCAAAGGAGCATGTGCAGACCCAAGGGTACGGTTGTGGCACTTCAAAAAAGGTCTGACTAATTTTCAGAGATAGTAAAAACAGAATGAAAAGAGGAAGGAGAGGCGTGACAGCCTATACGTAGCAGAGAGTTAGAAGAGAGCTGGGCAGAAAAACATAAGGCACACTGTGGTTATTTATACATTCTCCTACACTTCTTTCTTTGTAAAACATCCTATGGCTCTGTTAGTGTGGAATTAGGAAGAGCACAAGTTGATGTAATGGCTTAATGTTGCTCATGTGTCCTGTGACTAAATAGTTTGGTTTAGGATATCAGTGCTCTGAATGTGAGGTACAGACCATTTATAGCACCCTAAAAGGGGTGGGAGTGGGGGGAACCAACAACAACAACCAAAAAAACCCCAGAAACCCTACTATGGAGTGCATACTGATGATAGAAGTGATTTATGTATGGTAGAAACTTCAGGTGTTCAGTTACTCAAGTGGAAATCAAGGTGTTACAATATTAAAACTTGGCCTAAATAGACTCATATTTTGAGTACTTCACTCTTTGGATTCAGTACCACTGTTGTCTTTTATGGAAGAAATGCAAATGATTGAAACTTAGATATGAAAAACTCCATATATATATTGGTTTTGAAGAATCTACATGTGCTGCTCTATGTAATCAAATTGAATTGGTTCTGTCTTCAGTGAAGTTATATAAATGGGTCCAGGGTCCGTTTATGACTTTGTTGATAGAAAGTTTAAAGGTCTCTTTTGAGAGACTACATGATAAGAGTTTAGCTTCTACTGTGTGTACAACTTGTCTGTCCCAATAGCAGGCTTTTGTCAGCACCTTGGGCCTGCTGGTCACAGCCCTGGCTGCATAGGCTTTCTGAGGAAGCACTGTAAGGAGCATGTGTTGCTTGTATCAACATAGTTGGCTAAAGTTGTGTTTTGAGTGTAAAAACACAATTTACTGTGGTTGTTCTTGGGCTTAGACATGCACTTTTCCTTCTAACTGACAGTTCCAATGTTTACTTAACAAGAACAATTGGTGCTATAACAATGGCTGCTCTTGATTTTGTTCTGAACTCCTTTCATACAGCACATCCTTCTAAGCACTCTTTGAAGCTGGTGGGACCTGACTGATTGTGTAGTCAAGGGCTACCTAAAGTCATCCAGAAAGATGGCTCAGGTCATCTTGGTAGACTTTTGCCATATGCAACAGCTCTCTTATCTGAGGAGAAACTATTGTCCCCTTACTTGGGATGGCTAAAAGCTTCTTCATTGAAAGATACAGAGCTTTGCTGCAGCTAATTACAGATGACTGGGCAAAATTAACCCCTCAAAGTTCCACCAATGAATGCCTTGATTTATTAACAGGCACTGTGTTTTGCAAACAGCAGATATCACAGATAATTACCTTCAGTAAAGAGAACACCAAATACTGATGTTAGCAGACTTACATAATTAGTAGAAATTTTAAACAGCAAACCATGTTTTCCTCCAACCAACTATGTTTTGGCCAGAGGGATACTATGCATTTTTGTTTTGATTTAGAGTGCTTTATTTCAGCCTTAAAGGAGGAGACAAATTAAATAAAAATAAACCAAACACAATAAAATTATGATGCCCCTTACCAAAATTCACAGATCTACATAGAATTTAGAGCAGTTGTTATCTCAAGTGTATTGTTTCTATTCTAAAACATTTTGAGTTTACACTTAGTCATAAATATTTCTAGTCTACTAGTCCCTTTATTTTGTTCTGTGGAAGTAGTATGAGATTGAGGTACAGACTTTTAAGGTAAAAAGTGTTACTGGAAGAAGCAAAGCCAGCTATGTCTGACTCTGCAGCCTTTCAGATTCATTCTGCTGATACTAAGGCTTGTCCCTTGCGAGATCACAACCTACCACTGTAGTGAGTAGTATTTGCTCAGTGTCACATTACCCAAGCAGTGCAAAATCAGATTCAAGGCAAATTGTGTTACCATGGCTTTAATGGGGGTGGAGGGAGCTCATCATGTTTAAATGGCTGGTATGTACTTGCAAAGCATATAACCAAAAACCAGAACTGACAGTTTAAGTATATGATGGGAGAATAACAAACAAGTGTAACAAACAGATGGGCCAGCCAGTCTGTTACAACGTGGTTTAACTGCAGGTCTGGCTGTGTGTGTGTGGGAGCGCCTTAGTCAATCTCAATTGTCATAGCTCCATTGACTTTGGTATTTACAATAGCTTTATTTATATGATGATGATTAATTTCTTCTGTGATTAAGGAAAAGAACAAAAATTAAAAAGACCTTTTAAATCCTATGGTATTATATTCTGTTTCTTTCAGGTTTATAGCAAATATATCCAGTGACAGTGATACAGGTTCTCTCTGCAGTAAGTGTGAAATGACAAGTATACATATATATATGATCTCATTGTCAGTATTTGACAAGCTTAAAAAAATATGTTTTGGCTATAGAAGCTATTGATGTAGGTGTTATGAGGCACGTGGGAGGAATCCTTCAAGTTTTTGGAATGTTTGAAGCAGGAATTTGCTGTGTGGGCTAAAAGGACTATATCCACGCCCCTCTCCCCCTCCATAAGTACCAGCCAGGTGGAGATCACACTTTCCCAGCTGGCTGTTGTGGCTGGAGTCCACCCCACTTCTGCAGGAAGGGGGAAGGCAGCATAGCCAAAAGTTGCCATAGCAATAGATTATTGCACAGAGTATAATCTTTTTTTTTTTTAATAAAAAACTAACAAAAAACCACAACAAACAAACAAAAAAACAACAAAACAGACAAACAAAGAAAAATAACAGCAAGAAGATACAAAACCTTTTCCTTTGCTCCTTTGCATAAGAAGTGGACAGCCTTACAATCACCATTATCTTTTCTTTTAATCAGAACCTGTATGAAGTGAAGAGCACCCAGCATAATACAGTACATGTTTGTTAGGTGTATATTTTAGTATTCCATGAAAGCTGTTGTTTTCCTGTGTGAGACTTTAAGATTATATATATATATACATAAAAGAAACAAACACACACCCAAACCAAAACAAACCCCAAACAACAACAGAAACAAAACAATAGATGACCAGAGAAATCTCTTGTGGATGCAAGATACTTGTCTAGAAAAGCTGTCATAAGGTTGACTGGTATTATGGGGCTAATCATAGGTAAAGGAGAGAAAGGTAGATTAAATAGTTTTGGAGGAAACAAACAACAAAAAAAGCAGGATTAATTTTTTTGAATCTGAACAAAATGTACAAATTTAGGCAGGAGATTAGACAGTGTAATCTTGTTTTATTTGGTGGGAGAGGATATGTTTTTTGAAGTATGGTGTGTGTTCTGTAGCAGTAGTCATTTTCATTGGAAATCAGATTGTCTACATTGATAGATCTTGTTTGTGATAAAGGGTTAATTTCCAGAAGCAAACTGGTTTAGCTCAGAATTTTTTTTTTATCAAATTGACTCTGCTTGATTTGATGTACTGATCTAATATGACCTTGATTAAATTAGAGAGAAAATGATGATGCAGACTGTTTGTGCTATTGACAATTTGCTACCTTAGGCTAGGGTGTCAGTGAATTAATGTCTTGCCCATATTTTGCAGGGACCTCTGGTAAGAATGAATTTCTCCTATTAATTTCAGCCTTACCAAGAAGACAATAACTGTTGCTGATTGTAAAGTTAGCTATGTCTGAAGTAGTGAAATAGGCTTCACCAGTTTGCTCAAAAACAGGCCAAGACAGATGATTGGCTTACCACCAACCTAGAAGCTTAGCAAGGACATAGGTATGTACCACAAGTTGTTTATATTATCTGAGCATTAGTTCTCCAGTCAACAACCAAGATGGTGGATGGTCTTTATCCCTTGTCTTATACCACAGGTGGGGGCTACAGCCACATCTGACATCTGTAAGTGGAAATCAGGTTTCTTCTGCACAATGTATAGCGTAAGAAACTATCATCTTGCCAGCATAATAGACTCAAGCAGGATCTCTCAGCAAAGCATATTTTATTAATGATTTTGAAAGACTGGGTGGTTTACCTAATGGTAGGCACACAGAACAGGACAGAAAACTGCTGCTTATATCCCCCCTGGATCCCAGCTGCAAATTCCCTCCCCTGTTCCCCATTAGTTGGGTACTGCAGGGTTTACAGACTACCTGACACTTCCCAGATACCCTGCCTCAGTTTACCTATTTCACTAATCCAGTTGTAATGACCCTCTCCTTATTTATTTCCATTGAATCTGTGGTTTCTTGGCTCTCTTACCTCCCCCTCTAGCTTAATTTTTAACCACAGGAATTGGTTTTGCATTCTGAGATTAGTGCAAAGAGACCTTGTTTTACATTCATGATCTGATAGCCTCAGATCCCCAGTTGCAAAAACAACATTTCTCCTTCAATGGCTCCTTACATATAGATCCTGGGTAAAAGTCAGCTCTATAGCAAGGTGGCAAAGAGAAATTTTCTTTTTGCCCTATTTTCTGAATGCTACAGAGAAAAGATGTACTGGTGAGTGCACTGGGCACTTTCACTTCATGTTTCCAGCCCAAGCCTGATGTTACCTTACAGCAATTATTTATGCAATGTAAAGCACCATACAACAGTTTTTCTCTGGCAATATTTCATTGCTTGTCTTAAACAAAATATTGAAGCTAATTACCTATCTGTTAAGTGTTGATGGCTGTCAAACACTTTTATAAAATCCAAGTTACAGTTGAGGTCCTTCGCATTGAGTACTGTAAAGACCTGGAGAAGACAGTAGCCTCTATCAGAAAACTTAGAGCCTTTTAACTCTGTTTAAATGTTGTAATAGGAGCAATGCATTTCACTGTGTGTATGGCTACAACTGGTGAAGTTACAGACAAGGTACAGCTGAAGGTGTTAAAAAGGTGCTAACCCAGCCTGAGCCTTCTTTTGAAGATAATTGCCATTATCGAGTATGGCTGGGCTTTCAGCCATGAGAGGATTGGATGGATTATGGAGACAAAGGACTAATTGCAATTCTTAAAGGGACATTGAGTTACTACCAGTTATTGTAGTTCTTTTAGGAAAACAGAAACCTCTTTGTTCCTTTTTGAAATACTAAATAAGAACAATCCAAACACAACGACAGTTTGTTTCAAGGATGCTAACCCGATGGTGTTTTTATTTACAAAATAGTAATTTAAAAAAGCAAATGGTAGCCATTTTGTTTGTCCAATGTCTTTTGTGAGGCATTTGTAAAGCTATCAAAGTTGAAACCAGTTGTGCTGGAACTATAGAGATCAATAGCAAGCAGTAGTAGTATTTTGTAAATAATTCAAGAGGCTAGTTTGTACTGTGTCAGCATCTCTGGAAAGCAACATAACTACGGAATCCCTACTAAAAAAAAAAATCTCCTGCTGATGATCCTGCTGTTGTTTGAAGGGGTGAATTAATACCAATAGTTCAGTGAGCATATTTGTGATGTCTGTTTTAGGGTCTGATCTACCTATGATTTCACTGCATGCTTCCCTTTGAAACTGCAAGCACGAAAGTAGTTAATTTTCTGTGATTGTAAGGTAGGCAGTAACTTACCATCTCTAATATTCACCTGAATGGAGAAACACTTGCTGTGGGCAGACGTTAGGTATGTAGTAAACCTGTTCTCCAACAGTTTAGCAGTCTGACTTCTTGGAGACTTAGAAACCTTCTCTGCACAGGGAGGGAGGGCTGGAAGGTCAGTTTGTACAAATACCAGCTGGTTGACATCAACAGGAATGTTGGGTGAACTCAGTATCATTTTGTCATACTTCACTGCTGCATGATGAAATGGCTCCAAACCAGGCCTCACTCCAAAGGTGCACCTCATATTTGTCAAAATTTGCTGCCACAGGGAACGTAGGAGGTGCAAATAGTGCAGTGTACTGGGCCCTGGCACAAATGGTCTGATCCTTCAAAATAAAACTATTTTTCACTCTTCTCATCCCAGAGGTGTGTATGTCTGGAAAGGAGCACCCTTTGTTTCTAAAACTCAGGGCTGAAAGAGATGGATGTGACACCCCTTCCACCACCACAACCATGAGACATTGCAGAAGCAACTAAGTGATTTCAAATGTTCAAATCCTATAGTGGATTCCCTTTTTTAGCATGAAAATATAATTTGGTCTGATATAACTGAATGGCTCCTCAGTATCTCTAAAATTAAGTCAAACATACTCTTCCTGTAAAGTATTTTCAGCCTTCTCTTCCCCAAGTTCAATCCTCCAGAATCCCATCTTAATCAGAGACCTATAATAGATTTCATCCAGAGAAGATTCATGATAAACGTGTATACTCAGATTTCCTGACTATTCTACCTAGCTAAGGGCCAGCAACATGAGAAGCACATTAAAAGCCTGAAAATAATTTGAGGTACGTGCAGGGAAAAGACTCTCAGACCAGTGCAAATCTAGAACATCAATTTAGCAATTCTCAAGCTTAGTAATAAATACAGGATTTTTCTACAGTTGTCATCACTGGAGACTGGAGGGGGGCAGAAATAGCCAGATTTTTACATCCCCTAAAATATCCTAAAGAAACATTTGGTGGCATTTAAATAGGAAAACATTATGCTATGCCAGAAACAAGTTTTACTTGTTAATATTTCTTTGAATTGCATGATAGTGGTTATCAAAAGATGTTTGTGGTGTGAAAATATGTTGGTTCTTTTTGCTTAATTTTTCCCCAAGATGATTATAATGAAACTTGTAGTCCTTGCTACATCTAAAAAATTATAAAGCAGTTTCAGAGACAAGCTTCTGTTTACACTGCCACAGATGGCTGGAATAAATTAGTGGACTCACTAAAGAACAGTTCATTTTAGTTTAAAATGCATTTGGACACTTATCAAAGCTCACATGGTGGCCATTTTATGTTATTTATTCATCTATTTGTGCTTTACAATTCAATGCCCAAAGGCTATGTCTGAGTAATGGTCAGTTTCCTTCTAACAGAATTTATAATTATGTATATCTCACACTTCAAGCACACCTGTACTCCTGTCCTGTGGCATACCTTGGGTTATCCTGTGTAGCTACCCTTTCTGAAGAACGCTTCAAATCCAATTGTAAAACAGGGAGATTAGAAAGACAGGGTAAACTTCTTTACTAATGTGCATGTTTTAAGTCGAGCATTTTCCCTAAATTGGTGAAGAAATGCATAAAGTTGTATATTTCCTTCAGCATCAACACTGCTATTTTGGAGACTCAGTGAAAGCAAGACTTCTCACATTACTTCTTGAAGTCCAATCCCTTGGACTGGATTAGGATGAGGGAGGACAAAGGATGGCATACTTACTCTGTGGCTCTTCTCTTATGAACCTTTCAGAAACAGTGCAGTAAAACCTCTCCCTTCACACGTCAACTCTTTCACGTGTATACACTTATTTCCTCAACACCAGTACAGTGAAGATATGCAACACAGAAGTCTTCAGACTTGATAAATCTGGCACTGGAATTAGTGGGTCTGTTTTCAATTTTAACAGTTATTTGTCTTGTCCTGGGAAAGTCTGCACTACTGTGTGACTACTGCACTACTACTGTGACGTCTAGTGCAGGGGAAGAAATCAAACTAACATCTGAGTGGCTGCTGGGAGTCTTCAGAAGCAGCTTGTCATCTTCATGGCATTTTCTTGCTAATCCCACTTCTCTTGGACCCTTTGCATACTGGGTATATCACCTTTTAGACTGTTGCACTTGGGAGCTGACAAGTCAAACTGAGAGAGCAGCAGCAGCAAATAACTGAAATGTAAATCTGTGCACTGTCATAGTGAGGTGCTCAAAGAAGGGAAAAGAGCAACTTGGGTTCACTTCAGGCTTTCCTGAATCCCTTGAATTTGACAGATGAACTTGCTTAAGTGTAACGAGCAATATGGATTGCTAATTAAGCATTCAGATGTCGGGAGATGCTAGCTGTGAGACTGTAACCATCACTCTTTATCATACGCAATGAGTGAGGAAACTGGTCGTGGAATAAAAACCGTATGATTAAAGACAGCCCACCCGGTCCAAGTTACAGCTGCACAGCAAATTAAACTCTGGAGTGTCCTCTCTTTCTAGTACCTGAACTGATATAAATCAGGGGCAGTTCTGAGGAAAAAATGGGGAGTTGCTTGTATGATACGGCAGTACACCAAGACCTCTGGGCTTCCTAATACATTACTGCCAGAATGTGAATGCTGAACTTTCAGTTTACAGTTTACCCTTTAAACTCGCAGATTAACCACTGTAATGGCTGGGGGGGATGAATCCTTGTTTCAGATTGCCGGTTTTGTTCTTGGAACCATTTGAATTTGAAAGAGATGGCCTTGCTCGCTGCCTTGTGCCCTGCCCTCCAGCCAGGCAGCCGATCCCGGCGCAGGCTCTTGCTGTGTGGCAGCAGCGGGTGCCTGGAGGTTTTCTGAGAAAGTTGATGTACAATTATTTCTTTGGCATGTGAGCACGTTTTACCCGAAGAGCACAAAAACCTAAAGGTTAATGACAGTTTTCAAAAGCCTATAACTCAACCAAGCCTCAACTGCATTTCACGTCAGAAGTGAAAAAGTTAGGTCTTCAGCATCCCTTCTGTTTCTGCTTCTTTCAAAACCGTGCTGGAGGGGTAGAAAAGAAAAAATCAGAGGCTTAGAACTTCATGAAAAAAACCCCAAACTATATTTAGACTGTGTAACACTTGTCTTATTACAATTTCTTATAACTTCTGCTCTAGAAAAGTGAGAATACTTGTATTATGGTGAATGTTGTGCATGCCTCCCTGTTTCTGCTCATTTATTTCCTGAAACGAAGCTCAGCTGTACAGATGCTCAGTGCTGATAAGAGCACTATTTGCCACAGTTGGGAATCCAGAGATCAGAAGGGTGGTCCATGGAAGACCAGCCATCCCAAATGGCTATGGGAAATCTGGCAACTGCAGCAGGCTGACACAGCCTGGCTGGCTGCCATGGTTTGCAGACAGTAAGTTGATCCACAGGAGAAATGTCTGAGAGGGGAAATAAGAGGAGCCCCTTTTACCAAGAAATACAATTTGTGAGATAAGGCAGGGTATGGTTAGTTCTCTGAATCTCTTTCTCTGACTTGTACTCACTGGCAAAATAGGTTCTGCTTCATTTGGAGAGGAAAACCCAAATTCTGTACCTTTTAGATGGTGTTTATCATTTATTGGTTTCATAGTACAAAAATCCTACAGTTGTCAGGTTTGTTTGGCTGGGTAGGTAACATGGGGTAACAAAGGATTTATAACCTGCAGAGCAAAAGAGAATGTGTGTGATGACAATTTGCAAAAAGAAGTGGAGATTCCTCAAAAGGGTTTTATCTGTAACAGCTGAAAACCTGGCAGGACAGAAAGAAGCCAGAGAGTCCAGTGACTGCTGCTAGTCTCTTCTAATGTAACTGCTCCTTTAGACCAAATGAATGCAAAATGTAGATGGTTGGACACAAAGTCGTTTATTATTTCAAATACATAGAAATAATCCTTGTGAAAATGACTTATGGACCTAATGCACTTGTATAGTCAATATGCTGCTGTAGGTCAGGAGCAAACATGACTAGAGGACTCCCCAGCTAGCATCAGGGAGCACTGAGCTGCTCAGCAATGTCAGTATTAATGAAATGAACCAGGCTCTCAGATTCGTTAGAGATAAGTACTAGCAATGCAGGGGATCCTGCTTCTGATTTTCCTGCCAACACTTTAACTGCTTTGCATGGGTGATTGTAATCAGCAAGAATTGTTATGTGATAGTGCTGAAGCAGAGACTTGAGAAAACACAGCTCTCACTGGAGACACAAAAGGCCACAACCTTATTTCTCTGCATCTTACAAGGGAAACAAAATCTCCACTGGGCATCTCAAAAGTGCTCACTTACAGAGATGGAAAGAAATAAAATAATTACAATGCAAAGAAAAAAATTCCATGCTATTCAGTGAGAGGCATTCTCTCCGGAGACATGAAAGGAAGAGAAAAGGCAAACATATTCTCTACTGCACCCAAAGGGTCATCAGTGTCCAGAAGCTACTTACACTTTTCCAGGCTTTTTATAAGGCAAATAATAGTTGCCTAGCATGAAAATAGGAAAAGCAAAGACTAGTCATCGTTAAAACTCCTCTATTCTTGTGATATGATGAGAAAAGCTCTCATATTTTGGAGGATTGTAGATATGGCTACTTGAAAGTGGTAAGTGCTGACTAGAAATGGATATTATGGTGGTGTGTTCCCCCACCCCCCACAGTGGGGAATACTTGGTTTTGCTGTTTTTTAAGGTAGGAGGGAAGGCAGAACTTCTCTGTAGGCACGTTGCAGCAGGAATGTTTATTTCAGTGCTGCCACAAATATTGTGTTCGCGGTATTAAACAATAGCAATGTTTGGGATTGTTTGTGATTCTGTGGGAGGAAAGAAACTGACTAAAGTACAGAGGCTGTGTGGGCCGGTGCTGCTGTGGCAGGATGGCCTCTCGGGGGGTCATTCCTCTGAAGGGGTGAAAGGGGAGGCTTGCTGTCCCTAAAGGGAGCAGAATGAAGGTTCGGGGACAGCCCGAGCCAGGAGGGTGCATGTGTGACCCCGGGAAGGGTCCTCCCTCTCCGCTTCTGGGCAGGAGAGAGGCTGTGTCCCTGAGCGCGGCCGTGTTTCGGCTGCGGCCCTGGCGCAGGCTGCTTGTGTGGGATTTTTGTGGAGTGGAAAAACAACCAGGGCGAGGTTTGACCCCGGCCCCGCTTCCCCTTCTGCCGAGAGGAACGGGGGAGGCCGGTGGCGGAGGCTGTGGTGGGCGCTGGCGAGGGGGCTGCGGTACCTGCCGGGGCGAGGCGGAGCCCCGGGGCACCTGCCCTTAGGGTAGCGGCGGTGCCGCGGCCCTGCGGCTGAGCGGCCGTTTCCCGGCGGGGGCGGTGCGCCGTGAACCCCGTGGAGAATTTCTGCCGAGCCGCGTCCTCTCCCCTCGGTGACCGCTGGCGCCCGCCGCGAGCGCTCCCGTCCCGCTGGCACCGGCCCCTCTCCACCGGCCGCCCTGACCCGGAGCGTCTCTGCCCGGCGGGGCGGCCCGGGCCCCGGAGCGAGGGGCGCCCGCCCACTTGGGCGTTGCTGTCCGGGCGGGCGGCTCCGCCTCCTCCCGCGCTTCGTTCCGCTCCACTCTGGGACTGCGGGGAGCCGGGGGAAGGCGGTGGCGGTGCGGACACCATGGCTCGTGTGCTGAGCCGGGACCCGGTGGACATTGAGGTACCGACTCGTCCTGCCGGGACGTACGGCCGTCGCTAGCGGGGAGGGGGCTCTGCCCAGCGGCGGCGCCCGGGCCGGGAACGCCCAGCAAAGTTTAGCTGCGCTAGGAAGTGCCTCGCCGCTGTTGCCGCTGCCCGCCAGCGGCGTCCGGGACCCCGCTCCGCCGTGCTGCCCCGCCGCGGGGCTGGCCGTGGGCAGTCCCGACACCAGGGGCTGGCATGCCACCTGGACAGCTTCAGCGGGGGCGGCGGCCCGACCCTCCGCTCCGGGTCTGGCTCCGCGTCCCCTTCCCGCACCCCGGTGAGCGGGGCCATCGGGCGGCCGAGGGGCGTGAGGGGGCGGTGCCCGGCGCTTCCCCTTCTCGCCGCCTCCTGTCCCTCCCCGTCGGTGGAGTCGAGGGCTGGGTCTGGGCGAGCCCCGCGTCCTGCGGTGAGGTCTCCGCCCGGCTCTGGCAGCGCTCCCGCGGGGCAGGGCTGCTCGGGGCCGTGACCCGAGGGAGGCTCTGGGCGGCTTCACGGGCCTCGAGCTCTCACGGCCCTGGCCTCAATGGGCCACAGCTGTCTGCGGGTGCTGGACATGTGCGGGCCTTCAGCTCTTCATGGTTCTGCTATGGACCAAGCTGAGCTGGTACCACCCCGTGTCTCCAGGGAGTGAAACAGTTGCAGGGAGTGCTGAGCAGCTGAGTAGCTGAGTAGCACTCTTGCTGCAAGGGGCTTCTAGTACCTGCGGCACTTGACTTTTTTGTGTGACATTCATTGCTGCGAGGTTGGACTGGGAGCTTGGAATTAGGATCTGGACGTGGCCTGGTGCAAGGTGGAGGTGAGGTGGAGTGGGACGGAGGCTGGTACAGTGTGACCAACTGGCACAGCTAGGAGTCAGGGTAGCTTTCCCCACCTCATAGGACCTTGCACGTGACTGTAAGCGCCAGGTCTTAGCGAGAGTCTAGTAAAAACAAAGTGAATACGAAACAACTTGTAGTTTGTCAGTCTTGTTCCAGCCTGGCACAACTTTTTGCTGTGATATGCCCTGAAGTTTAAAATATTAGGTTAGAATATTAGGTTTAGCGTGGGCTATTGCAGTATATTGAGGGCCCAGCCATAATACGTAAATGTGCACAGCAGCAGCTTGAATACACCTCTAGGTCAGCTGTGACTGAACTTTACCATCAGTTCTTATACTGGGTTTTTGTGTCCAGTCCATTTCCTACCAGAGCTGCTGCTCAACCCATGACTAATGTCGAGAAATACTTTTACAGATACTCCAATAAAACTGAAACATGGAATGGATGGGACAGATGAACTATTGTAGAAGTCTTCCTGGAAGTTAGGGAGGCACTGTGGTGTGAAATCAGTACTGTCTGTCTTTTACCAGCTCAGTGTTTTCAGAGCAGCCAATCTGGGATTTTTCTTCAGGTGTTCATTTTCCTATTACAAAGGTTTGATTTCAGCAGCACAGGTTTTTGAGTACTTTTCCTCAATTTTTTAGTGCAAAATATTTCTGAAATTACATTGTTTCACATTTCTAGATATGTTTGACTGAGATTCAAAGAACAATATATTATTGTAGGGTTGTGTGTTGGTTGTAGTATGCAGCAGTACTTGATTTAGAAGACTAACTGATGGCCATTGAAACAGACTAGTGTTTACTTTTACTCTCAGGTTGAAAATATAAACTTTGGTCAGTATCTTTCTGTGTTTTTATTTTCAGCAGTCATTTAAATTAACAAGGAAAACAAGGCAGTCTACTTCTAACCAAATGTATTGGCCTTTCCCCATCTGTTTGAATAAATGTAGTTGCTGTATGATTTGTCTCCCAGATGAATGTATTAATAATTACTGGTAGTGTAATTTCAGCTCTCTGTGTTTATTGTTGATATGTTTTTTTCCCCTGCATTAGACTCTTTTCTTTCTGTGTTTTCAATAAAAACATATTTTTTCTTTGACATAGGGAAAGTGTGTGTTAGCGAAGTTTATATCATTGTAGATACATATTCTTATACAACTAGTTGTTGAGGGGAGCAACCTATCAACATGAGCACTGGCAGCACAACTGAAGTGTTTTGATGACTTTCTTGGCTACAGTATAAAAACTGAACAAATTATTTCATTAAACTTATCTCAATGGTTAGCATCCTACACAACATAGTTCATATAGTGGAAATATTAAATATGACCTTTGGAGTCTTAGTACTACTTTATCATTTATTTAAGTAGTTAAGGTAGTATACTGATGTCTCTGGTTAAACAGGAGCCAAGAGTCTGTGCTAGAAGTAGCTAAAATCACAGCAAATTCTCCAAGTTATTTAATAAAAGAAAAAATTCAGGAAGCTATCCCTGAGGAATCTCATCCCCCTTGGTTGGCTTAGCCAGCAGCTTCAGGCTCTGGGTGTCCTGTCCTTGAAATCTTTTTGCTTAACTGAAGAAGATAGAGAAATTACACAGCTAATCTTATTCTGGAAGTCTGCTTTCCAAATTATGGAAGACTAGGAGTGTTGTGATTAAAATATAAGGTCTTCTCAGAAAAATGTTATTATTATTAAAAACAAACAAAAACCCCAAACCAAAACAAAAAACCTCAATAAATCAAACCAAACAAAAACCCAAACAACTGCCAACCACACAAACCCCAAATGCTGCCTGAAGGCTGCTCTCTGAAGGCCGCTAACAAATGTGGAATGAGGTTGTAGCCTGTTTGAGCAGCTCACCAAGGGTTCAGTCAGCCAGCACACCTGAACTTGAGGGCTGCAGCTGGTTCCAGGGTTGGGTAGATAGGGTAACAGGGCTTCTTATGCTGTGCACCCTGCTGCATGCAAGGACCACCTGGGAAGTGCCCCTTAGCCTCAAGGAAGCTGTATGTAGAGCCTGCAGTTTCTATACCACTTAAAGTAGCAGGTTTGGTAGCAGTGATGGTTCTTCTTTCCTTGGTAGGGGAGCAGGTACTACAAAGCATGGGCTATGACAGCAAGGTAAGCAAATTTCGCTTGTCAGGCTTATTCTTCTCCCAGTACAAATGGACTAGAACAGTAAAAGACTGCAGGCAGCTAAGGCAGTGCCTGGAAGCTATGTCTGAGAGCTAAGCCCGGTGTCCTCTAAAGGGGGAAGCAAGGCGAGAATTGAAAAATAAAGAACAGTGTAAAAACACAGAAAGCCCCCAGCAAGATAGCAGGGAATCCTACTAGTCAGCATGGCTTGCAAAACTGTCAAACAAAGGTTATGTGAATAAATAGCTGAAGCTGGCTTTCTTTCATCTGGGCAAACTGTTATTTTAAAAAGCCACAATTATTACAGTGTCTCCCTCTGTTGTAGATAGTTGCTGGTTGTTTGAAGTTCCATAATGAAGCTTTAATATGAAGGATTTTTTAAAGTTATTGCTTTATAGCTTGCCGTGGTGATCAGAGGGGAGTTCCAGATTGATGGCTGTGTCTTTCTAGGGTCATTTGACAAGCAATCAGTGAGGAAACAAAACTTCCTGTTTAGCTATTTTTGTTTAATGAATTTCTCAAGCTCTTTCATTGTTTTAGTGGTTTTATTGTAGTAAACTCTTAGCTGAGTGGAACAGCAATTATAGCATGATTACAAAGACCTAGTGGAAGATTATAGACCACAATTATCATGTCTGTCTTGGAGAACT
The DNA here is from genome assembly GCF_963082525.1 of Nesoenas mayeri. Lineage (NCBI taxonomy): Eukaryota > Metazoa > Chordata > Aves > Columbiformes > Columbidae > Nesoenas > Nesoenas mayeri. The sequence continues at coordinate 13,320,448 of NC_137554.1, read as the reverse complement.
GAACAATATGATTTACTCATCAAGTTAAAACCTGGTCTGGCAAGTAAGAAGGAAAATCTCCTGTATGAAACATTTTATCTTTTCTTGTTGTATATTCAAATCCTGTTGATGCTCAAAGAATTATATATGGTCTTGCCTCCTCTGCTGATAGTCTGCTAAATTGTGGCACTGATGTTCAGTCAAGTTCTCCAAAATAATTATATTGTGGGAAAAAAAAACAAACCTCTTGTGCTTTTCATTTTCCCTTTAGCTTTGAGTTTTAGTGTTACTCATGAATTCAACTTTCATTTTTTTCCACACTTTCAAAATTTTACTCTTTTTGTAAGAAAGTCATTAAAATAATACCTGCTGCTCCCACTTTTTCTCATTCCTGGGACTTATGAGAAACACAGGCTGTTGTGGGACTTAGTAACGATTGTTGCTGCAGATAACAACTCTGAAAACAGAAGGAACTGAAACTAATTTTCCTTTTTGTTACGTAAATGGATATCATGATGATTTTATATTGTAGAGTGGACTTGAATTTTATTCTTTCCTCTGCTTACTGTTACATCTTGTAAGAAACTAAAACTACACGTTGATATAGGAAGCTGAGATCTGTAAGGCAGGATTTTACCCATCAGATGTGCCAAGAGCACAGTGGTGGTGATGCAGGGCAGTCTTCTGAAAGGTGTTTGAAGGGGTACGGTTTTAGCAGCAGGGCAGAACTTAACAGTTTTCCATGCAGCCGAGAGAGGTGTGGCTGTATCTGATCAACTGGGACTTGCTTGGACCCAAGGTTGAACAGCTGAACATCCTACAAACCAGTCTACATGCATGGTGCAATTTGTGCTACCAAAGGGCACATGCTACTGCTTTTCAAATGGATACTTTAAAAAAAAATCTACTGCCTATCCCATCTTATGGCATTTTGCCAGTGCTAGTAAAATGACCCAAGGAACACAAACATAGCTGCCATTGGGTCAGGAGCACACTTGTACTTAAAATGTTGAGAAAAGCTGAAATTCCTGGTGGCTGCAGACAAGCTGAATTGAATGTGTTCTGTTTGTTCTGGCTACGCCAACCTTTGACAGCACAGAGTTCAAATCAAAAACTGCTTTCTCTCCGTCCCTGGTTGCCTGGCAACCTCCCTCCTCTTATTAGCATATGATTTCTATTCCTTTTTTTATTTCATCAGTACAGTGTTACACACTCTGCTCCTTGGCCTGTACTGTCACCTTTGAGAAGAGCAGGATTTTTGCCTTTATATGAGACTTCAGCAAGTGTGTGATCTGGCAAAGAAATCAAACATTTGGGATTAGGAAACCTTTGGCCATAAATGTCTTATCAGAAGCTCAGAGGGTGGTGTTTGTGTGGGCATGCTATTCAAAGTCTTTTCATTTTCATTTGCTGTCATTTGTATACTAAGGGCAGAATTCTTGCAGATCAGCACAGCATAAATCTTGTGTGTCTTTACATGTGAAGGGTATTGGTTTGTAGAAGATGCCAACACAGATCTGTTACACAGGTCTTGGTGGGCATTTTGTCTTCTTGGTCTATATTCAATTCAAATGCTATGTCATAATTCAAAATATAAATACATTTAAAAAATCAGGTATATGCAGGTCAAATTGGTACTTGGAGAAGTAGAGAAAATGAACTGAATTGTCAGTTTTTCTTATAATAATGCTTTTTAGAAATAGGAACATTTTGCCTTCAAATTGGCCAGATGCATTCTTTTGTGAAATAACAGGTGATTCAGACTGGGTTTTAAGTTTGACTTTAAATTCCTTTCTTTCTGCTCATAGACTCTTACAAATGTAAGAAATACTCAAATCTTTTTTATTGTTGCAGACGACAAAGTGACAAAGACCATAAGATTCAAGTGGGCAAGATTCTTTAATAAATATTATTAGAAAAAAGCAACAGCATCAACAAAAATTAGAAGACACAGTGAGGATGAAATGGCAAAGCAAGTATATTTGGGGAGTGTTTAGATCAAGATATGGTATAGGAGTTTTTTTCTGAATATTATCTGATTCATAAGCTATTACCCTGTTAAGTTGTAGTAGAATTACCATCATCAGCACAGATTTACACCAAAGGGATCCAGTGTTCCTTGAAATAAGGAAGAATGCAAGAATCTTTTTGTGAAGCAATTGTGATATGTACTCTGTACCTGAGACAGCTCGGAAATCACTGTGTGACCTTCCCTAACTGCCTTACAGCAGAAGAGGGGTTTATTCCACTTGGAACTACATCATCTGGATGACTAGCATGTCTATATCAAACCCAGAAGTGTATTCGTGATGTTGTGTGAGGTTCCACATTAAACAGTGCTAAGCCTTAGTCAAAGCCATGAGATGTTTTAATTCCTCACATGTCAGTGTATTAGCACACATTGTGAGTGGTGGGAGTGATTTAGTATCTCATTTTTAAAGATGTTTCCAGTGTTTTATTGTATATGATAAATATTAAAATACATGATGTCAGTGTTTTATTTGTAAATTTAAAGTGATAAACACAATGAAATCCTTGAAATGCCAAACCTTTCATCTCTGCTTAAGCCAAGGTTCAATTTTTTTTCAGTATGACATTTGCTGCCTGAAGTGTTAAAGTGACTTGACCTTAAAATTACGTTTATTTTAGTTCATTGAAATGGTTGGCCTTTCCAGTTCAACTTGACACCAATGGTGCAAATGGGAGAAGGCAGACAGGCTTGCTGGTGACTTCATTTGAAAGCTAATAAAAAAAATATCTAGGTGTTCCATTTAAATATCTCCATTTAGATGAGATGGTAGTCGTTAGTTAAAAGCAATCACAGTGCATTCTGACATTTTAATTTCAGGTTCAAAAACAATTATATATGTAATTAAAGGGAGAAGTGTCCAGGCAGCCAAACTGTCTCATTTACATATCTTGCCAGTGTATGCAGTTTTTAAAATAGATATACCTGTGCACACTACTTTGAGAATGTAGAAATGAGGTAGAAAAATTGAAAGCCGCTTTGTTAGTTGTGCTCTGAGAGGCTTTATTTAATTTGAAGCTTCTTCTGTTGTAATGAACTGTCCTGGCTGGGGTTTTTTGGTCATCAAAAATTTTTACCAACTTGGAGAGAATGAAGCAGGTTGCTGTATAGGAGGTGCATCACAGAAATTTGGGCTATTGTTTCCTGAGACAGGGATGTTTGGTTGTGCTGTGTGCTCTGCACAGGGCTGTCTACCCAGCCTTGAGAGAGGTCCTCATACTGCCCAGTCACACCTCTGTTAGTTGATTAAGGAATGATAATATTGTGCTCTGAAGGGTGCCCTTCGCAGTCTAGAGATGAAGGGACAGAGGAAGGACATGTTCTTCTGACTGAGGAAAATGGACTGATAAATATGTGGAGGGATCTAGAGGGAAGGAGAAATAAAATAGGTGCTGCAAGCAAGCTATAGCTGAATTTAACAATCACAGCATTTTCTTTTACAGCTGTCCCACTCTTAGCATCTATCCCAGCATCTAGCTTATTATAAAATGCTTGTTTTTGCCTTGATTGTGAAGGACATTCTGTGAAACCCAGTTCTATTCTGCTCTTAACAATAAGCTGATAACCCTCCCATCCAGGCATGTCTAGCATCCATGCAAAACTCCAGAGCGTGTGTGTGAAAGTAGGTAGCAGTTTTAGAATAGGTTATTAAAAATGTAGACCCATAATACGGGTAAAGAAGATTGGAAGTGTAAAAAGAGGTTTTACACCTGGAAGTTATTATAGTTATTTAGATTGAGCGAGAATAATAACCAATTGTTTTCTAAGATGTATGACACATTTATGAAAAACCTTGAAGGATAAATGAATCTTTTTAGTATGCTACTTCCACAAAGGACTCTATGAATAAAATAATAGTGAGAGAAATCTCAGTAGATGCTGAATACTGCTAATTGATGAAATTATTACTTATTACACTGCAACTGAACTCTGCTTAGAAACACTATTTTCAGTATGATTTTTTGAAAATGACAGCTGAATTGTAAAAGGCTTTGTATTGAAAATGAATAGTCATGATTTCTTGATATCTTCGAAATGAAGGATAATTCATTGACAGTTAAAACTGAGAAAAATGATTTATTTATTTATTTATTTATTTTTTAGTGCTCAGATTGTGGAATATTACTATGGAAATAAAATGAACTTCTCTGAAATAAATAAAGTAGACTTAATGTCAATTTATGAGGCATTTAAAAATAATTTTAAGCATTCTTATTTATAACAAAGCAGTCAATTATTTTTGTCAGCTGTTTTCATATTATGTCACATGTTGAGGTTAAAATGAGATTTGAGAGATAGGGTGTAGCCATTGCAGTTAGGAAAACTCTAATTGTAAATTAAATTAGCATTGAAGAAGTACTTCATCACTTAGGGCAAAAATGGAAATGAGTACCAAGTTTGGCTTTGATTTAGTACTGATGAAATTAAAGCCCACTGTCCTCAGTGTGTCATTTCAGGTTTACATACTAGCTCTTAAGGAATGTTATCAGTAATTGGTGTGAGGATTTGAGTGCAAAGTGTCATGTGTAGTGTAATATTTTGGTATACGGGTGAATACAAAATCCGATTTCAGCCTTAAAAAATGTGTTCACCCATGTTAGAGGTTTACCTCCCTCCCAGTTGATCTCGGCAGTCTTCAGAATCTGAGGGACGAAGTCAGCTTGTGCAAATTCACTCACATGCTTGTGGGTGGGTGTGTGTGGGTGCCTGTGTGTGCTAATGACAGGAACACAAGATGGGAGATTAGAGGTGGTTCCAAGACTTATTCCACTTCAATTTTAAAGCTGTGTTTGATCATACGTTTTTTTCAGTTCCAGCACAAAACTTTAAAAGATTTTAGTAAGCTTATATATACTCTTCAAAACAGATGGAAGTGAGAGAGTGACAAAAGAGTTGGGAGGAAAAAAAAAATCAAACAAGATAACCAAAACAGAAGCTGTTCTGGAATGCTGTTAATAAAATGCAGGAATGAAATGAATACAGAACAGAAAAAATGAAAATATTATCTACTCTCAAAAACCCTACAGTCTGATTAAAATGTCAGCAGCAACCAATACTATTGACTGCGTAAGGGGCAGTTCTTCTTTGTTAGGATATAATAAGAAATAGTTTTCAGAAGACTGTAGAATATTTGTTCCTAAGTAAAGCAGAGTAGCTTTCATGCTGCCAAACCTTGGCACCAGGTGAGGACACACAATTAATTGATTTAGAAACCCCAGTAAGTATTTAGGACAAAAGCAAAGTTAGTTCATTTTTAACTCCCAGCTTAAAGTTCTCTATGCACTTAATCAATGAGCCCTTAATGAAAAATATATAAGCAAACTTGAGAGTTGGGTCAAAGCTCTTCTAGTGCTGGAGCAATGTTCTTGTCATATTTGCTCCCTGATTTGCTTTTATAATATTAGCTTAACAGCTAATCAGCTTAACTTCATCCAGGTTTGCCTTCCACCCTGGTCAGTGGAAGGCAGGAATGTATGGATGGAGGTCTTCCTTTCCAGGGTGACTCTGGTAACCATTAGACTATTATGCCAAAGAGCAAACAATAGCTAAAAGAAGAGCTGGCGTAAAGTCAAACTGAAGGAGGTAAAGACCAAATTCCTGTTCAAAGGTCACATAGCAGAAATGTGATTTGTCTTACTAAGTAAAAGAGTTAGAAAATAGTAAGTACTACATATCACACCCTTTATAAAGTATTTTAAAAATAATTTTTCTGTATAAGCATGTGACAAAGTATGATAGGTCAGAATCCAGATGTTTGCTGGCGTGTTTTTAGATTGGGCAGCCTAATCTGACTATCCTGTTTTTTGAAGCGTATCACCTCTGCCCCAAACATTCAGCAGTATTGATGTCAGCAAGATTTAAAAGTCAAAATTGTCAAATAAGAGTGAAGAACTCCAAGGAATTGCTTTGCTTTTTATTCCCCATTATTGGTATATGTTCTCTTGTAATCCGTAATGCATGTGGTGATGATGCTCTGTGTATTTCTGGAATGTCACATTTCTTTGCTTAAAGGTGTCAACATAGGATCATTGTGAACTTCTTCCAAAGAAGACAATGACATGTTAAAAGGAAAAAGAAATATTGGCGACAGTTTCCTCTTGCCTTACTTACATGGGCTGTTAATTTTATTGCTTGAAAATTGGCAGTGTTATTTTTTCAATTATCAGACATTTAAAATATTTTAATATGTAACTTCACACATCAAACCCTTCCTGTTTACAGTATATAATTAACAAATCCTTCACAATTCCATTTTATTTCTACATGCTGATTCTTTTATTCTTTTAGATTAAGATGCTCTGATGTATACACAAAGTTACTAGAAAATGAGTAGTTCCATTGTCAGTTTTGTGTTTTATCATTGTATTAAACAGTTACTACTGAATTTTTTGTAGAAGGTTGCACATTAGTTGCACATAGGTAAGTTTACTTGTTGCTTCTTAATGTTGCAACAGATTTAGAAAATCAGTACTGATAGATAGTTGGCATGTTCTTGGAACAAATACAAATGTTCATATGTGTTTCAAATACTGAATACACTAGATCTTTTGGGTGGATATTGTCATTCTCATCCTTGCATTTCAGGTTCATTTATTGGACTTTGAAAATTACCTTTTTACAAAAGTTTTCAGAACATTGCTTTGCTCAGCTAAAATTAGTTCCACTGGTTTTTGCCAATGATTAAACTTAAAGCAGGAATAACTTTTAATGCTAATTTCTCTCCTGTAATCAAAAGTCAGTAGAGCATTCACTTTTCATTAATTGACATCTCTAATGAAAGTTCGGGTTTTGGTTAAGCAAACACCCTCAATTGTGAGGTTAAGTTGTGAGGTTCAATTGTGGGGATACAATGGCCTATATTTGGTTTTGGCACTAAACTTATTTCCAAGTGCAATTGAGCTTGCTTTCTCATTCAGTCTCTTTGTCTTCTTGCAGAAAAACACAAGTGAGATGTCAATGCATGTGTCTGATTATAATCCTTTTTGCTGTGAGATACTCATTAAGTGACGCTCCATATGAGTGAGCAGTTATAAATATTAGCATTCCTCATGTAACAGAGCAATTTGATGTGCAAGGGATCCAGGCATAGATAGATACTATTGGGAGGAAACAAAAATCTTCTGTTATACCTGTGATGCAAACCTAAATATTTTCTGAAGCTTTAAGTTTTGTTTTGTAAAGAAGGAAGATATTTGTATTAGGAAGATGAAAGAAGGTAACTTTGAGTATAGTGCGTTTCACAGACTGTGGAGACCATGCATGTGCTAACTTTTAAAGTAACGGCAGTCTGGAAGCTAAGATTCAAGGCTGTGACATGATTTACTCTGTTTTTTACACTTAGCCAATTGGGTGATTAAAGACTGTCCAGTTAGAAAGAAAATGTATTAAAATGCTAAATGTAGGTGTGGAAGGATAGCTGTGCCAAATTGTAAGCCCCTCTGTTTTTAAAGGCTGTAAATTAAGTAGTGTTCTAGTCAGCAAAATGAATATATGATAGTGAATTCAACTTTTAGCAAATCCACAAGACCTGTGCTTACCTAGGCCTTCTCTGAATTTGGAATGTTAACCCTAATAGCTTTTGGTGTAGTGTATTATTTATGGTGTGAAAATGTGATCTTATCACAGAGTAAGGTGCTCCTGGAGAAGCCTTGGATCTGAGAACTTCATTGAGCCTGATTTAAGCTGTATGGTTTTTAATGTATACATACTTGTGTTAAATATGTGAATGATTCACTGAATGCTGGGATACTACTTGGATACTTAGGAACAGAGGGCGAGTATTCACTTTCGTTTTCTCTGTGAGGGTGAAGGCGATTCTGCAGAGATTAGCTGTGTCAAGGAGGTAGCATGCAGAGTAATTTGCCACTCAGAGCTCTTCCAGTAGAGAACAGTGGTTGGTATCTATGGGAAGCAAGTAACAATTTTGTTTTCTATTTTAAAAAACCTTCCAGAATTTACAGTAATACCTAGCATAAATGCATTGCTGAGGTAGAGAAATCAAGCTCTTAATCTAAAAGTTAATGTATCAACAAAATTGGGTAAACCATGTTTAGGGTTGTGTAATTTTGCTACTTTGTTAATCTGTAATGCATTAATTTTGCTTATATAACAGAAAGTGCATGAGATATACCACGTTTCAGTTAATATAGACATATTCGTAACTAAGACATTCCTGACTTTGGTGGAAGTGATTTAGAAAATTGCTCATTTTGTTAAGAGACAGTATTTACATACTGCAGCAAAATCTGAGGACCGTGAAAATCTGTAGTGGTAAATCTGTTTTGGAAAGCCCACTTTCTAAGTATCTACTAATGGATATAAGACTACACCTCTAGGATACTGGTCTGCTATGATATTATTACAGGATAAAGAACAGGCTTACTCTCACTAAATATTAGAGGCTGTGTAAGAAGTGCAAGAAGCTGGAAAGGTGTATGTTCTGATGTAGAAGCAGTCTGTCTTATGGGGAAATCTAAAGCTACGTGTAAATGTAGAGATGAGGATGTAAGTACTTCAGTGCTGTGCTAAAGGCGGTGATGGTTAGCGCACAGCTCGAATACGCTTACCACAAGATCATCTGTTGGTCTTTGAGTTTTTGCTTGTTTTCGAGACTCTGAGTTTGTGTGGCTCAGAGAAGAAGTAAATCTTGTGATTAAAAGTTGGGTCTTTTTCCAGGTGTTTTTGCATTCCCTTCACCCCATACGCACCAGGATTCAGGATCAGGCCCCAGTCCCTAGAGCCTGTCGGCTTCTGGGCCCCATCCCACAAGAGGTTACCGCACTGGTGCTCTTCTGTCATGTTTCCTCATCACAGGCTGACTGTCTCACCACCGAAGCAGAGTCCCATCTTCCAGCTCTCTAGACCTTGAAGACTCTGGTTTGCAGAGGTCATAATAATGTAAATTGCTGGTTCTTGGACATGGGCACAGAGGGTCACCTGGAGAGTTTATCTTTGAGAGAGATGAGAGGGTTGTGACTTGTCGCGGTAATTTAAATGGGTTTGCAGTCAGCTTTTGACTTTGCTCACACATGCAGCTGTTTGTCTCAGTAACAGAAAACTTATCTGGTAATATACAAAATTAATTATTTGCGGGTTTTCTTTCTGATTCCCATGCTGTCTGGGATCATTTCTGGTTCTAGAACTGTGTTCTCCAAAGTCTGATCACGCTGTTCCCCTGACATCTGTGGTCATTTCATGTAGCTTTCTCTGGTCTTCATTGCCTCACAATTAAACCAGTCCTGAACTACTGTAAAAGCACAGTCTTTACTCCTTTTTGAAATTTTTGGATGAATTCCTAGGATGTATTATCAGCCAGGTTATGTAAGTTGTTAGTAGTGATTTTCATTAGTTCAGATCTTCGGTAAGGAAATACACATTTGACACAATTATCAATTTATGAGATATTCTCTCATACTTTATCATGAGGGAGAAATTAACAACATTTTCTCTTATTCTTTCAATAATGAAAAATAACATAGATTAGCTTCTGGAAGCCATGACACCATGGATACCTATTTTTCAAAATCTTCTTTGTCATTTAGTGTTACAAACTCTCCTAGGACTAGAACTTGCTCTTGTCTATTTGGTAATGAAATTTCCACTTGTAATACAGGGTGTTTCAAAAAGATGGACTCAATTTCAAAGATACAGTGATTTCAAATTGGATCCATCTTTTTGAAACACTCTGTAGTTAGGGACTTCACATGGTGTTTGAAGTGCTGCATCTGTTTGTGCTTCGTGCAGCCGTCAGTTTGAATTGCCTAAATCATGTTTTACTTCTCACATCTACTCTGCCTTAGTCATCTTTCTTTAACTGACATGATTTTAAAACATTATTCATTATTCTGGGTCATCTAATCTCATGAAAACAAATACTTCTAGCTCGAGTTCTTTGGTCTTTGACTGACTAACGCTAATAAAATTAGTTTCATGTTCAGACATACTAGAAAATATCAGGGGAAAAACTCCAGGTACTTGTTTCCGTCAGTGAATTAACACTAGTATTGAAATTAATTGTTTAGTATGCTCATTACTCTTAGCAAAAATAAATATGTTCTCATTATGTTCACTTGGTGAACATATGTATCTTGCAATACATTTAATGTTACTTGCTGTGAGGGAGATTACAACTCTTTTTAAGGAAATTGGGTAGATTAATAGAATGGGGTGGGTTAAATTGCTCTCCACATGCATTCCCTAGCATGCTTAGCCTATTCCTGAATTTTAATTGATATATATAAAAGAGTTTAGCTGAGGATGCTGTGTGAAGCAATTGGAGTAAAAGAGGATATAACCTGTGTATTGCAGGGGCTAGGTTAGGTAAATGTGCTGTATATTACAACAAAGCAAATAACACGACACCACATTTTATACCCACAATCATAGTCTGCATGCAAGCAGTTGTGTTTTCAGCAGCTTGGTGGTGGCTGTATGTGTATTGATATGTGGTGAACTTCTGCAGGTGTTTTGTGGCTATTCCTGAGAAACTTCCCGAACAATCTAGAGAAAGTGACCAGAATCCATCAAAAGAGCAAATTACTACTTTGTTTATTAAGAGTAATCTTAACTATTGAATTTTGACCAAATTTCCTGTTTTGAATGAGGGATAAGGTCCACATAACCAGGACACCTTGTGAAGGTTGTTACTTGGTGGGGAAGAGAGGGGAATGGGAAAGCTGAAGACTTCAAAGTTTAGTGCTTTAAAGAAAAGCTTCCGAAATATGGAATAATGTCATATATTTTACAAAGACAATGCTAGACTAGCAGGACTTTTTGATGACCATCTTGAAGTTACTGTTGTCCCACCTATGACGTAAATGGTACTTTTTTGAACACCATCCTTTCTCTGCCTCCTGCACCTCCAACACCCTGTTGGTGTTGGAGTGTTCCTATTAAGCATAAGTGCTTCCATAACTTTATATTTTCTTTTGCTGAATATGCATTTAATTAAAAATCAGATTTAATTGCAATAGCTTCTTATGATTTCAACTAAAAGGGTGGCTTTATGAGATGGTAATATAATGTATGTGACACTTTTAATGAAATTAAATTTCTATACCAGAAATTTATGTTGGATCATCACAGAGCATGTGCCAAACCTATCTTGATTTACCCAGAAATGCTGTATCAGAAACAGGACTCGCAACTGCAGAATGTGTCTTATCCTGAATGACTGCCTTGAAATCACTTATTTTTGGAGTAATAGTAATTCAGATTCTTGATAAGTTAGTCACTGCAATGCAACATGGTGTTTTAAAACTTTTACAGCCTTTTCATTAATAGATGATAGTGAAGATTAGAGCTAGTACTTTTTGTGTAGTCTTCTTAATCATAGCCTTTAAAGTAGAAGCTGACAAATAAACATCTAATGAATAGCTTATGTTGAGTTTATTCTCAGGTGGTGTGCTACTGTGTTGGCACAGATCAACATAACCACTTATGACTAAATTCTAAAAATTTAAAAACAGTAGCTGTCGCTTATGCATCCTAGTCATTCTCAATGTACATTACATATAGTTTTTAGCATTTTAGGATATTTTCAACCTAAATCAGTATATGTTAGTCATAATGAATACATTCCCTTCTAGAAGAGGATGTATATAATTTAAATTTATATATGGGAATTAAATTTATATATGGGAATTAAACCATCTAATATTCTTAAGCTTATAATAATATTTGCCTTTTAAAAGGCATAAAATAAATAATTGTTAATAAAGGAATTCCTTAAGGTAGTTGTATTTGAGGGTCATCTGCAATATATATTGAGTTGTGTTCTGTAGTGACAGACCACTTGGCTTTCTTCCCAAAGTGAAGGCTTCAAATTAATCTATGGAAATAATGAAAGTATAATACTTTCATGGTGCCCATAATCATCAGTGTTGTGCAAAGCTGCAAGTTTAACTCTATTACACTATGTATATTGTGTGGCTGTGCCACAAGTGTGTACTTGGCATGGGCTGAATTTACTTCTATGTGCTTACTCATAGCCCTATTTCTTTCTCCATCAACATGGTACCTAAAGAGATTTCTACAAAAATACAGCAGTGTTATATTCTGATTTGCAGCCATTAATGATAATGGATTTATGCCTACTTAATTTTTAATGAAATAAATGTGACCATTTATGTAAAACACTAAATATATAATTCCTAGGTTCTCCATTACTGTACAAATAGCATCTTAATGTGAAATCCAAAGTTCGTAGTGCTCTGAAAAGTGATATATTATGTACCCACATCCTCCATTGGGGAGCTTGAGTCTTGCTCTTTCAACATCTGGAGAGATCAAACAACAGCTCATCTGGCACGAATGAGAATTTATGCAGCAGAATAAGCATAGAATTGGGACAAGCAAGATCACAGATGCCCAAATAATTCTCATCACCAGTGAGCTCCCCACCTCGGTCAGATGGCCAGTGTGTTTGAGAGTGGAGGTCTCAGGATTCCTTCCTTGCATGTCCATGGTGGTTTATTTTTGTTTAGCTGGGTGTTCCAACTAACATTAAGTGTTAGTTGGAACACTCCCTCTAGAACTTTCTTCTCAGTAATTTTCCATTTACTGGCTGACCTGCCTGAATTTATTTGTTAAATTTACTAAATGTCTGACCTAGCCATAAGCTGCAGAAAACCAACCAGGGAACTGAAATGAATAGGAAGAAAACACCCTCACTAATTTTCCTTTCTGACAGTTTAGCAGACCCAAAAGCATTTACATTATTTTCACATTCAGGCAGTTAACTTCTGAGTGGTTCTTAAACACCAGGGACCTCTAGCTAGAACAGCCACCTTGGTCAGCAATCCAAGATTTAGGGAGACAGTATATTATTTAGGTAGTGGGAATATAAGCAATTTTATATTGTATGTGTGATTTAGTATGTTCTGTGCCAGTTTTATTTCAGATTTAATTCTGGGACATGCTGCGCTATGTAGTCCTTTTGGATTTCTGCAACTGTTGCGCTTGGAGCCATGCTCCTGCTGCAGAATTCCAACAGGAGCAAACATATGGGGATTCTTCCGTCCTTGGCTTGCCCCACCATTTGTTCCATGTTTTAAACCAACTGGTGCCGTACCCAGTGGAGTACATCTGTTACAGTTTATTACTAGAAATTTGCAATTCATTTCAGTTTGCTAAAATAATTATAATATTCATGGCCAAGAGTACAGCATTAAGCAATTACAAAAGAGAGTAGGCAAAATTTTGCAGAAGTGTTTGTGTGATTCAGGAGCTACTGCTTGGTTTGGGTGATTTGGGCACTCAACAGCCCATCACCAATGAGTCAGATGTGCTCTGACAGTTGAGTTTGATCATCTTGAGAAATTAAAGTAGCAACTGAGATGCTGTAAGTGACATCCCTTATGTGAATGTCCCTGCTCTGTTTTAATTAAGAATGAAATAAATTAGCATAAACTACAACTGAATGCATTTGGTTGCCACATCTTGCCTTAGGTACTCAGCTGGGGAGCACCCAGAAATGGAGCAGCATCTTTACCACAGGAATTGCAGAGGCACATCTGATTACACCCTTTAACTCTTCCTGAAATTCAACAGTGTGTAGGCTGCTAAATAGTCTATACCTGTTTGAGTGTTGTAACCCACTTTTTTGTCTGTTTGTACTTTGAGGAAGCTGCAAATTACTGTATTGGGTGATGTTGTTAATTGCAGGTAGAATTTTCAAGTAGGTGAGAATTCTGGTTTGTGGGAAAATGGATTACTGATCAGTCTGGAGTAAAAATTAAATAATTGATTAGAAAGTGATCCCTTTGCATTAAAAAAAAAAAAAAAAAGGCCCCATAAACTCCAACACAATAATATCTGAATACAACAGATTACTACTTCATCATTATCACCCACTCAAGCAGACTTTTAAAATAAAGAAACATCCTGCTGATATAGTATGCATAACCCCATCAAACTCGTCATGTTCGGTCTCCATTTCTGTAAGTCAGTCTCGCACATCTTTGACATATAGTAACAGAATAATCGCACCCTATTCACCACAGTGGAGAAGCATAGTGTTAAAGTCAAGTTTTTTTAAAGGAAGATTTACAAAACCAGTTCCAGGAGTTACAACCAACAATATGCCTGTTTTGGTTCTCCATCACAGACCTGAGTCTGGATCTGTTACTTGCACGCTGTTCACACTCACTTCTTGAATTAAATGAGGTCAGTTTTGCTATTGAAACCTGTCACTTGCCTGATATTAAAAAAGAGCTTGAGTTTTAAAAAGCTGATTTAATTTTTTAAGTTACACTAGTATAATGAAAGACATTAAAAAGTCATTCTGCTAGTGTCGTCAGACTATCACTTAGAAGTACAGCTATATTCTCAGCATTTATTTGTGTCCTCGTCATTGTAAGAGAAATGAAGTTGACTCGTCAGCTCATTAGATGTAGAAGCAGGTTCCTGTGAAGGGCAAATTGGAATTTATACTGAAATGATGAAACATCCATAAATAACCCAGATCCCTTAAAATGTTTTTGCTTGTTTTGCTTTACGAGTGTTACTTGGAGTGATATAATGAAGCAGAATTATGTGTTTCTATATGCCATACACAACAAACATCCAGGGATGGAAACCTTTATCATGGCCGCTAAATATAATTCTGTTTTCTAGCAGTCCTAGAAATGTCTTTAAGTACTCAAAATTTAAGTGGTGTGGACAATAAAGAAATTACTTTCAACCTAAGTTTGAAATTATGTAATTTGAAAAAATAATTCTGTGGTTCTATAAACAGGTATGTTAAAATACATAGGCTGAAAGCATAAGAAGTCAGAAATAAATTTGTATAAAGTTGGTGTATAATATTGAATAATTGTGGTTTGCTTTTGCATAGCACTGTAAATAAGTTGTGTGAGATGTGATTTAAGAGGCTTTGAACTTTTTTTTTTTTTAATTTTATCTATGTATTTTAAGATTGTCTGTTCTCTTTCTACAGAACATTCTGGCTTTAAATCCCCGAAAACAGAGACACGCAACTCTTCATTCAACTGCAGCAAAGAAACAAGTCAAGAAGCAATGGAAAAGGAATTCTGACAAAAGCTGTTCAGTAAGTGCATGTTCCTTATTGCATCTGGAATATGCAATAAATCATTGAGATTGAAATCTTAATTGTGTGAGAAATTAAAATTTGAGTTTCCTGTGTTGTTCAGTAGCCAAATGTGGCTCCTAATTCTGTTCCTGTAGATACAAAGTTACTTTGCGATCATCTATTTACATCTCAGAACAAAATATATTGCACACCTTTTTCTTTTTTGGCAACTTAGTAAGTCTTTGTTGCAACTTTTTCCTGTTTTTCTACTAAGTCTGATGAGTTTCAAGTCTCAGGCAGTGTCAGGGTGTCAGAGCCGCTCGCTCCCTGGGCAGCAGCATCAGCAGCCCCTGCTGTGCCCTGCTGGGCTGCTGCCCACTGCCTCTTTGCCTTCTGTTTCCCAAGAGTAACACAGGGTAGAGCAGCACTTCACTATCCTGAGACTTTAAAAAGTAATTTTATGTCAGTATGGACATAGGCAAATGCATCCTATGTACTTATTTTAAATACTTACATAGGTATATATATATGTAGGGCTACCTACATATGTACTATATACACAGGACCAAATGTGTGTAAATTACCTATAAACAAATACATAATGCTTATATTAAAACACTTAAATTAAAACATGGCTCTAGATTTTAAATTTTGTACATTGCATTTTTCAGGAAATAGGTGGTTTTAGAATAAATATTTTGTCATTTTAAACTGCCTGTATTCTTCAATATTTCTGCCGTTAGATATAATATTTTTCTTTCTAGGTATTTAGGTTCCTAGTCTCAGTGTGATATTTGACTAATCCTATCTGACTTTGTCTCTTTGATCTCTTATCTAATTAGAAGGTTTGTAGTGTTCTTACTGTCTTCCTACAGATTCCCTTAGATAATCACCTAAATTCAGAAATCTTTTAGGCGGGGTGCTACTTATTCATCTGCAAACTAGTACCCTTATAGGTACAATGTTATGGTGTCTCTTCATAGTGTTATCAAAACATCTGTCACTAAGTAGGAAAATTTAGTTTTGATAGTTGTCATTTGTTTGTTATTAAAAAAACCCAGCAAAACACAAACCAAACCAAGAAACCTACAAAGTTTCTAATTTTCTCAAAATTCTGGAATCTAGTATCACTAACAAATATTTGCTGGGAGGAGCAACCCAGGGTACACTTTGCATTGGAACCATGCTCTAGTATAGTTTCCTGTTTTATAGCAGTGATTATAAGAATCTCTGTCTTACTAAAGCTAATATTCCTGTTTTCTTTATTTATTGGCTTGGATAATGTTATAATAACTGGAAACTAACAGGGATGATTATTTTGGGATGTCTGATGCAGTTATTGCTCACAACTATGTGTTCCTATGCCTAGACAGCTGTAGTTTATATTGTTATATTTTCAGGCAACCTGTAATCAATAAATCAATACCGGGCTGTAAACTCCTCTGTTTTCAGAACCTGTTCATTAGGAAGCTCAGGTATCCATGCAGCAGGGCAGTGAGGTATCTGCGTAGTAACCTGATTAACTGTTCCAGTGTAAGTTATCCTAGTTAGTTAAACTTCAAACTACAGCATGCACATATATATCTTCCTAATGAGTGTGTTAACACACATTTTTAAAACTTCTATGCTTTAAGATCACTGTTGGTTATCTCTGAACTTTCCCCCATATCAGCCTTGTTTGATTTTTACCTTCAGTTTGTTCATAAAATGTTGGATATTTGAAAGTTTTGCTGTTAATTTTAAAAGTGCACAGCTTTCTAGAAACTGTCTCTCTTCCCGTGTTCCTGTTCTTAGCTGTGCGTGTGTTCCTCATGGTATCCCAAATGTTCTTGGATCCCCAAGGCCTGAGCTTTCTTGGGCTGTGCAAACAGCAGTGATTTCTGGTTTCTCTCTTGTTTGGATTTTCATTTGAAAGGAATTCTGAATGTTGTGAAGTTTTGCCTGATGATGTTTTGGCATAGGTTTCCAATCTAATTAACAACTTGATTTTATAGTTCTGCATTACTGCATGGAGATCTGTGCAGTTACTGGGACCCTGCGCTGGTAGAGATTTGCTCATATGTTACAACCTACAGGGTTAAAGGTTAGAGATAAGCAAATAGGCGTAGCTGTACCTGTGCACACCTTCAACACAGATCATTCTTCTATTGTATATTATGAATTATTTAGTAGAAATATCACATCGTTTAATTTATAAGTCATTATAAGAAATGTAAAATGCTTGAAGAAACTGTAAAGGGGTAGTCATTATTTTTAGGCCAGTGGTGGTTCTAGTTTTTAGAACTGTCGAACACTTCTTTACTCAGAAATACATAGCTTACTTTTACTGTGCAAGATTTACCACATAGCTTACTACTCTGGCAAAAAAAGCCCTACAAAACTAAAAAATCTAACTGAAACATCTGTCTGTCACCCCATTACATAAAAGACGTTGGGAAAAAATTAGAGTTTTTACATTTTCCAGATCATTTTTGTTGAGTGGTTTTCATAAACAAAGAAAACAAAATGATAGAATCATTTCCTAGCCTTCTTAAAATAAGAAAGCTAATGCAGGAAAGGATACATTGAGCACAATTTTCTGTTCCAGTCTAAAAAGCCATTGGCAGTAATGTTTAGGCCTGCTAATGAACAGATCAAGCTCTATTTGAAGTCCATAGGAAGTATACTTGTTGACATTTCCTTAAAATCTGAATTTGGCTTTTAGCTTTCAATTCTTTAAAACTGTACTGATGCTTCCTTTGCAGAATTACTGTTGGAGGGAAGGTGGGAGTATGAAAATACAAAACTAATTAAATTAACAGCCCTCAAAACTCTGAACAAAAGCTGCATCTGCTGAGGCATGCACACAGTGACTTTGTAATGTGTAATACACTTCCAGATGGCAGACTTATATATTTCCTGAGAATAATTACACAAATGAAATTTTAACTCCTTGCCTGCTCTGAGATGCTTTTGGGTTGCCCATTAAATGAGTTCTGAAGTGGAGAGTCAGTATCTTTCCTTAACATTGGAAAAGCATTTTCCTAAAGGAAGGTTAAGTTATGCTTTCAATGAGTGCTATTGTTTATTTACTGTGTTAGCAACCACATTTTACTATGAAAGTGATTTATAGCTATAGGTGCAAGATCAGTCAGCTTTCCTTCAGAAATTTTAACTCCGAGATTTAGATCAGAGTACATAACTTTATTTCTGAGTCACCATTGGTAACAGCGTGAAACCTAAGCATTAACGGTCAGGTTTCTGAGTCATTCTGAAAGGTGGTATAAACAGATGCCACTAATCTGCCTGGGGAAACAAAGATTTCTGTTGGTCAGAAGAGATTAAAAGTAGAAGATCTTTGAGATGGCTATACTGATAGTAAATCATAGAGAAGGATGCAAAATTCAGGTCACTTTAGGTCATCAAATTGCCTTCACCATTTTTATAAATTTACTTGTCACTGGAGAATTCAGTGGGATGTGGTAGTCCAGCCTTTTTTTTTTTTTTTGTAGTGAAACCTTGGATGTATCTGCTGAGGATATGTAAGAGGATTATATAAACCCACCTATGTATTCAGACTTCCTTTAGTTTCTGCATTTAGAAATAATAGTAGTAATTGCTCCAGATGGAAGAGTTGGAAGTATTTCAATGAGACAAGAAAGGTGAAAAGGAAATGAGGTTTAAATTGGTTTGTAGTTAATTGCCATAGCCTGTAACAGTATTGATTTTGTGGCAGTAGTAGCATTGTTCTTTGTCCTTACGTTTGCAAAACCTGATCAGCCTTGTCTGACAGGAGCTTCTCTTCCTTCAACAAAATAATTTTTAAGCTTATTTAGATTTTTGAGAAGTCATCGCTTTTGAGCAAGAGTCTTTAACTGTTCTATAGTTCTCTTCAGCCATTAGAGAGAACCAAATTCTTGTCTTTTTCTGTGCAATGTTGCTCTGTGCTAACGGTGGAGAGCAAAAACTGCAGTTCATGGCAAGACGTAACAGATCACGTTGCTCTTTGTGTTCAGAGGACAAGGTTGCTCCCTTAAAACAGTAATATTAAGAGTTTAGTAAAACTCCAAACTGCTTTTTGCTTTGATAATGCTTGTCAGTGCTGTATATGAACATTGATAAAAAGGAATTCTTATTTTAAAACAGTTTGGAAAGACCACTTAGTGTACAAATGTCCAGGAAAAATCTGTAAATGAGATAATGCTTTTTCAGCTGTAATCAGTTTGTTACTCTAAATATTGCCTTCTGGTGAGATGGAAAAATGTCATATGATTTTTGTGCCCAATCGTGTAACACAGTTACGGAATAAACAAGTTAGCAGTTCACTAAGCAGAAACAGTGCAAATTCTAGATATGAAACCCAGTTCACCCAAGGCCTGAAATCAGGAACTTTGGTGAATAAATGCTTATCCAGTGAATAATTTGGCCATTTCCAGACATGTATTGATGAAAGATTATATATTTATAAATAAAAAATGATCCCAAATATTGTAAAATAGAGAACACTCATTAAAGAAAATCAACTCAATTATCTTTATAATCTAAACGTATAGTTTACCTTTGCAAATATTTATTTTTGTCTTCATTGCATATGAATATGCAAGTTTAGCTCTTTTCTGAATGAATATACAATGGCAGATGTCTCTCTAATCGCTGCTCTATTCAAACATTAATTGGTAGAACATATGTAGAATTCTACTAGTCTGAATAGGTATAGGATAGCAGCAGTCTTTTTAATCACATCACTATTCAGCCACTAATTGGTGTGATGATTAAGGGACATTAGAGGGAGCACTTTGACATCTGATTCTTTCAACTGATGTCTGCTTAGTCTGCACTGTATCCATCATGGCCAGACTGATTTCTTAAATAAAACGCTCTGATTCCCAAATGTGGAAAATACTGCATTAGGATCTTTTGAGGTGATTAGGGAATTTGAGAATGATTCTTTCATTTAACTAGTGATTGACTGTATATGCACAAACTATTCATATGAATAATACATGGGTTACTGAATATCAGAAGGAGCTGAGAAGTAACATCAAGAGATTTTTTCTTTTCTCATAGTGTCAATAATTAAATATTAATACATATTTTAAAATGTACCAGTTTAATCATTTAGCAGTCAAATTCCTGCTCATGCATTTTTTAGATTAACTAATTACTCTGCATTTTCTCGTATCGATACAATATGCTGGCATTTATAGCCATTTTACTGAAATAGAGTGGTTTACATGTTTCTATATGATATCACTTATATGTGCTCTAAGAAATGCATATTATATTCCTTGAGTTTTCAGTTTTATTTTAGTTTCAATGTCTTAAGATATTTGTATTAGAATATCTCAATAGCTCCTAACTCACCTGAGTACTACAAATTAGTGCTTTTATGCACGTTTTCTGTGTATCATATTGTAAATACTAGCTGATGGCAAGTTAATGCCAAACCCTTTCTCAGTGCTCTGCAAAGAGTTCTGTCTTACCTTGTGGCTCCCTTGGGATGCTGTGCAAAACCACCTCTGACCTCTTAACTTCCTCTGTTCAGAATTCTTCAGGTTTGGTGTTCTTCAGATTTGACGTTTGATGATCCCCCTTTTAATAGAGCAGCACTCACCAAAGATTTTAGTTCCAGATGTATTTTTAATCTTAACAATTTCAAAACTGAAGTGTGTCCGAGTTGCAAATTGTTTTGTTTTACACATACATATATGACAAAATGACAAATGCTTTGTCTGCTGCAAATGCTAGGTAAGCCTGATCAATTCATTCCCCTTCATTAAACCTGAACAGATCAGAGAGTAGAGATAGGACCAGAAACAATCTTCACTGTTAACTTTCATCTTCTGCTTAACCTTATATTCTTCTAGATGTGGATTTCTATATGTGCACTTTCCCATGGTTATTGGATGGAGATAGAGGTATCTTCTTGTATTGATGTGTTGGAAAACAGTGTAAATAACAAGAAGACTAATTCCTCTTTTTTCATTCCCTCTACTCCCACTTTTCCTTTCTTTTGTAAACCATTCCACAAACTGACACCTATTCTGCTCTTGCACTCTTCCTTTTCTGCTCCTAGACTTTCTTCTTGTTATAGTGAAAGCCCCATCTCTGTTCTGTTTAGAAATCCATAAAATTAAAAATGATCATAAGTAAGTTTTAGGTTGAGAAATTGCAAGTGCTTGAACGTTGTCTCTTGGAGAAATCTTGTCCATTGTTAACCTCTTAGTAGTTCCTTGCTTCAGGTCTATTTATATTGTGTAAGTCCTGGAAGACATCTGCTTGCTAGAAGTAGAAGGAGCTGAAAGACCAATTTTAGTGTGAAGAAAGTAGTATAGCTTGCTGAATGATGTATTTTAAGCAGAACTGGTAGCATTGTCCAATGTTAAGTTGCACTGAATTGCTCATTACAAGATGCTGCTTGTAGCTTGTCTGCAACTTTGCCATATATTTGGACCAAAATTTTCTGAGTACAGTCCATTGATATTTTTTTTTTTTTCCATGCAAATTAAAAGATCATTCATAGATGGGTAGAAGAAAAATCACTTGATTTAAGTAGGAATGAACAGATCTGGCAGAAAGTCTCCATTTTGATCTTTTAACCAATCCTGATAGTATTGTATTTAAAAAAAACCACTAGCATCCTCATGCTTTGATGCAAGGATGTGTAACAAGCATGAAAAAGTATGTCAATACAGCAGAACTGTCCAGAAGCTTTGATAACCTTACCTTGACCAGGTTCTGTTGCATTTTTATCACAAGGTACAGTCCTCACGTGGAAAGCAGTTAACTGCCTTATCACTCACTACTCCTTTGTTTACAATATTCAATATTTTTTGCTTATAGTAGTGTCCTGGTTTCAAGAACTCTTATATTTTTGGTGGTGCATCTCAGGAATAATTTGAGACTTTTGTAATGATTTCTTTGTTGTTTTATAAACTGATACATTGCGTGAATATAGTGTTGAAAATAAACATAGTGTCCCATCCAGTATTGATATCAGAAATAATGTTTGTGAGGTCCTTGAGCCTGCAAAGATACCATGTGCTCCTTGGTACGAGAAACTTCCTTATAGTATGTGTGCTTCATATTGATGAAATGGAAACTGGTGGGTGGTCCAGTCTCTGGAGCTGTGGTGTTGCAATGTTGAAGCATATTCCCTCTTAGTCTTTTTGTCTGTGCGCCTGTTCCAGCTGTCTTCAGAAGGCTACATGTGCACGCTTTCTGCAGTCACTTCTTTGATCTCCAATCAGTCCTGTTTCTTCAGCAAATATCTGGATAATCCATTTCTAAAGGCATATGGTGATGGAGACTTCTTAAGATGCATCTTAATTGAGATCCTTTTTCAGTGATAGAAAACAAGATAAGGGTTGTATTTCAATAAGTTGTGTGCTCCCTGGGTATTTGTTTTATCTAGACTATAATTTTGTTTGTCTTATGAAAATGTGGTGTGGAATACTTATTTAAAAAGTTTACTCGAAATTTGTCACATCTACCACTTATTCTGGAGACCATTTGTCCTCTTAAGGACAGAAAATAAGATTGATTTAACTTTGTCTTTACATGCCCATGTTGGCTTTTTTTAATATCACAGTATCATTTTTAATAAATGTACTCAATTTTCTCTGTGGGGGCTATAATTGCTATTTTCACTGAATTTTTTGTAAAGTGAAACATTATGTTTGTCTGTTTTGTCCTCTTGGAAACTCAAGCCCTCAGAGTCTTTGGGAACAATTGATAGTGGTCCATGAAGTGCTTCAGCTAGTTCCTTGATGCCTCAGTGATACATGAACAGCATCTAGCACCTGCCTGATTAAAAAAAAAACATCCAAAGCATCTTTTCTCCATATTCAAGCCTGCAATCCTGTCTTCTTGCTAAAAATAATACTTTTTGTGATAGTTATGGCTAAACCATGCCATCTTCATGAAGAGAGCAAGGAAGGCTGTGAATAATTCCGTTCACTCTGCATCATTTGTTATTTGCTCTCCTTTCCTGTACATAACCTGTATTTCTCTTTATTTTCTTCTTACTTCTCATGTATATAGAACCTTTTTCATATAATTTAGAAAATCTTCCTTACTAATTGAAACTTTCTTGGTGCTTTGCTTTCTGATTTTACTCCTATAGGGTTTGTGCTGTTAATTTAAATGTAGAAATTTATATACTTAGGTATGTGTCATACTTTCCCTACTTTTATGATTTTGATTTCCAGTCCATGGGGGAGACATGGTATTATCATGAAGGTCTGTTAAGTGCTTGCCCCTTTTTTTTCTTTCTTTTTCTCCTCCTTCTTTGCTCAGGAAGAGTTTCCCTTCATGCATTTCTATCAAGGTTTGCTCTCTCTCCTGCTTTCCTTCACTGATCAGTATATCTTTCAGGAAACATACCAGCCTGGTCTCTGGGTCTATTGAAATTATACTTTCTGAAGTTCACTGTCCTCATTTGGTTACCCTCCCAACTTTCTATACTTGGAACTGATTGTAATGCTGCTAGAGAGGTAAGTCATTGTAAGATGATTTGACTTGCAGCCTGGAAAACCACAGATCCCAATAATAGTAGGGTGCAGGTATTCTTTGATGTGAAAACTGACAAACTTTGTAACAGTTATTAAATCAGAAATGCTAACATAAAATTGTAAATAGTATCAACTCTTACTGATTCAGGCGTCAAGCAGAATAGACTTTAGTGTTAAATTTAGCAAATGGGGGAAGTTGTAGAATAGGTAATCACAGAATAAAATGTTCATCAAGCTTTTATTTTTTTTTTGGAGTTTATTTAATACAAGTTCTATAGAAGAATTACCCAAATTTATTTTAGTATTTTATAAGGCAAACTCAGAAGTTAAGAAAACTATTTAGATGTCTGAACTGAACTGAACTAAACAGCTCGACTACATGAATTTTGAAGAGATTATTACTAATTCAAATATACAAAAGGTATTTGGAATTTGCATCCCAACTTGTAAAGAATAGTTTCAGACTGAACTGGAAAACAACTTCAGAAAGAATATTAGGAGTGTGGGGATAACCCACAAGGAATTGAGAAAAATGGGATTGATTGGCAAAGCCAGAAGTACAGAGGGAAAAGTGAGAATTTTCAAAAGTCAAGTTGATTCAGACCTGGCAAAAGAAATTAAAATAAATAGTAAAAGGTTTTTCAGCTATATAAAACAAATAGTAAAAGGTTATTCAGCTATCTAAATTAAAACAAACAAAAGAACAAGGAAAGCCAGTGTGAAGATAGGATTAAACATCCTAGGTATTGTCTAAAATCTTTGTAAATCATTGTCCTAGTTTCAGTAAAATGGGAGTAAAACAAGAGGTGGCTAGTGGGCAGACAAGTGCAGAAATGGAAATTACCCCAGAAAGGCCAGAAGGAAAACTTGAAAGGTTTCAGCTCTGAGGTCAAAAGGAACAGAAAAATGTCTGTGAAAGTATCACGGAAAAATTGACATGTGGAAATACAGGCCTAAGAGCAAAGCAAGCTGTATGTTATGATACTTGATTAAAGAATACCCAATGTAGTTTCTGTACGTTAAAAGATGGAGAATTAATGGGCAGCTATAACTGTTAGTCTCATATCAACAGCATGCAAAACATTGAAAACAAATTTTGAAGTGCAGATCTATTAAACCAAGGTAAATATACAATGGAATAAGACATATTGGGCTATATTGTTAGGGACAGATCATGACACGCTGACAAGGGTTTTTTCTGGCTAATTAATAATGATGTATCATCTACTTAGATTAGAATAGTAACATGGATAATGGACTGGCTAGAAAGGAAATGAGAGTGAGTAGTGCTCAAAAAAGAGCTTCTGAGCTTTGAGCAGAGCTTGTTGAAGGATCAGTCTTCAGATTCATACCATTTAATATTTTCATTAATGAGCTTGACATAAATATTAGGAGTGTGTTACAAGAAAGTCGACAGGTACTGTCAATACAGAAAGAACTAGAGCATCATAAAGAACTGACACTGGAATTTAGAATAAAAAAAAGGTAAGAATAAATTTAAAAGTGCAATTAGGAGACTGTACAGCCAAGGGCTGAGGAGAGAATAATGACTGGGAGCTTAATGGTTGGAATTAAGAGAGGGGGTGATTTAGAAATACCAGCTGATCAGAGGGTGATGGTTCCATCAACTGGATGAGAAAATCTGAATGTGAAAGCATCAGAGTAACTCTCATCATCCAAGTTGTCACTTCCAGTCTCCTATATACTTTAACATTTTGGACCATAGGTGACTGATACAGCATGCTCAGTTATTCTGTAGACTTTCTGTGCCGATTGCTAGCTGTTGAAAGTGGATATTCATATTATGTAGAGTAATTGCTTTTAAATCACTTCAGATGCTGTAGTTATGCATGTCATTGAAATGTTCATAGAGAAAAATAGTCCTGCCTTCAAATAAGGTTTTGAATAGTGTGCAGTAAATGGCTACACACTAAGCATAAATGTTGAAAGGCTATTGATTAGGTGAGCAGTCTGTTCTGTCTTCTGAGTCAGGCAGCGCTTCTGTGTAAAATAGCATATGATCATATCATTAAAACTGGTGTTTTGTTGCATATGCATGAAAGGACCTAATCCCGTTTTGAAACGGCATACATTTTTAAAGTATTTTTGAATTTAAGTGCTTGAATTTGCAAAGCCTGTGTTTGTTTTATGGTGGCCTGTATCATCTATGAGTTCTGCTGTGTTCTCCTACCAGCTCTGTGTATCCTACTTTGCCCTTTAATTTCTAAAAACTTTGGTGTGGGAATGAGGCTAATAAACTGGGATTGTCTAAATATTAGTTTCTGTCCTTTGTTTACCTTTGTGGATCATTTGCAGTTTCTCTTTACTACATATAATTTGTAGCTGGCAGATGTAGACTGATGCTGTTAAATGTCTTTATAAGGTATGTGCTCTGATGCGTTTTCTTTTCACTTGCTACAGATACTCTGCTACGAGGACATCAAATTGCTTTGAGGCTGATTTAGCTATATAAAAAGTTCTTAGGTAATAACATTTATATGCCCTTCAGAAAGATACATGTTACCTGAACATTTCCTCCATTCTGTAGGGCTTCATCACAGACTGATCCTGAGCCTAATTTATGTAGTTATCTTTTGCTTTAGCATTTCTATTTCTTGACTCCCATTCCAGGACTCCTAATATCCTTAGAGTTTTAGTACCTTGGATAAGCATTATTTACATCCCCAAATTAAAAAGACATTTATTTTTCAGATATTGTCATTGGCTGTTTGAAGGAGTCATTAATTGCTGTGGAATAAAAGAGGATTGTCAAGGAAACTGGCTTAATATCAGTCCTCTTGATACTCAGTTCATCAATACTTTGCAAAGTATGGACTTAATGAGCATTTGTTTCTAACTTTTGAAGGTTGAGCCCAGCAAACTTTTGTTTTAAAATAAAAAAGAGGGTGGGAGAGAAGCTTCACTTTCTATTCTGTAACATTTGAAGTCATTAGAAACCAAAGATATTGAAAATCTTTTAAGCCTGGCTCTATAAACTTTAGGAACAAACTTCATTAGTAAACCCACTGCATTTTTGACAATGCTTGGACCATTTTTCTTATCCCGTACAATCTGAAGGCTACCTACTCTCTTTTCTTTAGTGTAAAGCTTTCAGAAGCAACTTTGCAAGAGTGTAAGAAGTCATTAAATCTCTGCCAGTAATGCATACACTGTAACTATTTAAGAGTTGGGTGAATTTAACACAGATTTTGATTTCATAAGAAATATTATTTACATTTGATTTCTTAAAGGTTGTAACAGTAGTAGCATTAGTGAACCATAATAACATATAAGCTGCGTGTGTTTTATGCACATGGGAGTACCTGAGATGGGGGCAGCGCACATCAGAGTATGGGGCCATTTCTTGTGCTGGAAGAGTAGTCTTATTGTTGGTTCTTTCTCTGGAGTTTTACTTTTTCATTTATATTTTCCTCTGCATTTATTTGCTAGTGAACGGACAAACAATGTGAGAAGGATCTTGCATATATTTGTAGCAATAAGTCTGAAAAGCTCTGTTGCCACCAGAGCTCCAGAAAAGCTGTGGAGAGGTACAGGGTGTTGCTAGGCAACACCGCATGGCCACAGATAGTATTTTTCTTTTAATTTATTTATTCTTCAGTTTGAGTGTGTCCTGCTTGGAGCCATTTGGGTAATAGTTAAGCAAGCACATAGAAATCAGAGAGCTGCAGGAGTGGAATAAAGGAATGCAATATAAAAAAATAAGAAAGGAAAAGCTGTGACACATAATGAAACAGACCAAGACACATGAAATAATTAGTAAGGACTAGGGGAAAAAAGTAAACAAGCATGGAGAAACAGAACAGGAGAGGAAAAAACTCAAGTAATGGAGGAAAAAAAAAGATAGGGCACTATTGAAGAAAAACTAAAAATGGAAAGCTCAAACAGTTTATACACAAGGGAAAGAGGGAAACTGCTGCATAAGAATTAAAAATCAGAGATAAAAGTGGCTTTGAGAAGAAAAAGGAGAAATTTGGTAATCATGTTAAAAGAATAATGGTTTTTGTTTCTTTTTGCTTCACAGCCACCCTGCTCTTTCCTATTGCTCTGTTTGCACTTACACAATAGTAATAGTGACACTCAGGAGCTGGGGACTGATTAATAAGTCCAATATGTTTTCAAGAGAGAAAAAATAATGTAAAATAAGAGTTTCGGTGTTATTTGGGAAATATTCAGTGTGTATGTTTGAAAATAGTATTTTCAAAACTGGGTTATTGTGTTTTATTGTGCAATGCAGATGATTATACTAAGGCTACTAGGTTAAGCTCTGCGGGGAGGGAACGGGTTTTTCATAGTCTCCAAGTTAAACACATTAAGCAGTGCCAGGTCTGGCCTTTGCAGTGTCCTGGGAACTAAAAGCCCTTCACTTGCGGTACCTGAAGCCACTTCTAGACTTAAGAGTAGCATAGGCATGTGAGGAAAGTGCTGTGACAGAGCCAGTCCTGCTGAGAGACTCAATTTATTAGCTCAGGATCTGTGCTACCTAACCCAAATGTCTTGAGGAACACTGTTTGTGGGACCTGAACCAGACTCCTTAAAGAGTGCTAAGCCTAACTCGTACCAAGGAGCCTTGAATCACACTTCTGTTCTGGTGACTCTTGGCTCCATGTCCCTAGTTGCTTGGGATTTGCTGGCAAGGTGCTGGCGTAGTGCTTTGGGGCATGCTTATATTGCTCACCTCAAGCTGAACACAGCAATTTTTAAGAGACTGACAGGAAGGGGAATACAGCAGTCTGAGCTGTCTGAAGGCAGGCCAGAAGAGTTTGGGAGAACAAAGCTACTTGGGTGGAGACATGAAAGCTTCCCAAGGAGTAAAAACCTTACAGAGAAGGCAGTAAATGGGACACAGAACTGTAATATTATAGAAGAGTGCCTGGTGCCATACTGAGGTATTGGGTTGTTAGGTGCTCTTCTCTCTAAGATGCTAAATGGAACTGAGACCTGAGGCTATGTATATCCTGGATGTTGTTTTCAAGCTGAATGTGAATAAACAGCATTACAGCAGAATTCTCCTAATGCTCTTTCTAATGTTCACCGTGAAAAAAAATTTTGAATGCCCTGCTGACAAATGTAGCTACACATAAACCCTGTTTATTTCTGTATATAGCAAAGTTCTTGTTCATGTCATTTCTTACAGAAAAGAGACTGATACCATTTATTCCCTTAGATTTGTATTGAGAGATTCTCAAGCTTATTAAATATGCAGGGTATCTTATTCAAAGAAAATTACAACTTATTTGAGCAGTTTTCCCTCAGTTTTGATTATGTCTGTGTCTGTAAATAGATGACACAACAGATGGTGATAACTTCATAGGATCTGCAACAATTGTAATAGCCCCATGCCTCTGATTTTCTGTTGGTTTTTTTTTTGTTTGGTTTTTTTTTTTTTTTTTTGAGAGGGAAAAATATTTTACAGCGACAGTGTTTGTACTGTCCTACTTTGTTGTGTTCACCCTCACCCCAAGACTTGACTTTCCCCCTCCTTAGCAATGAGTGTAAGCTTTCATTTTGACTAACTTGGCTTGATGCATGATATTTAAAGATATGTAACTGTGTTGACTGTTAAACAGTTTTGGCTCCCAGTGAACCAATTTAGTGGTTCTTTGTGCTTTCCACTTTCTTCTTCTTTTTTTTTTTTTTTTTTTTTTTTTTCCCCCCACTTCCATTTGTTTCTGACTTTGTATGTATTATGGTCTGAGGTCACTGTCTTGCTGTATGTGGACTCTCTAATTTTACAAGAAGGTTTTAGATACCAGTCAATGATAAGCACAGTGAAAAATGCCTACAAATATAGTAGTCTTTTCAGTATTTTTCTTTATGGTATTTTTGGGGAAAAAAAAAGACAGCAAGTTTTCCTCTGATTTGGCTATTTTAGATGGCAATTACTATAAAATGTATTTAAATACTTGACTTTCCTGAACATCTCAGTAAAAGGACATGTCTTTTGAATCTCAAAGAAAATGGAAACAAAGGAGAAATTACAGCCTAGTTTTTGTCGTTGTTGCTGGTTGTGTGTGTGTGTGTGTGTTTTCGTTGTTGTTGTTTGTTTGTTTGTTTGTTTGTTTTTTCTAGAGATATGTGATGTCCCTTCTCCTTGCAGGATGGTGGACTAGGTGACCTTTGAAGGTCCCTTCCAACTCAAACTATTTTATTAATATGATTCTATGACTTGTCAACTGACATGTCCTGCTATCATCTACCGTTACTTGAGAGTCAACATGTAGTTTAAAACATAAGAGCTGAGGTAATGTTTTGTTGGTGCTTGTGTATGGTATTCATAGTTAATGAATGAGCTTCAGATTATTTTGAGTCAAATAATTCTTCAGTTTTTTTGTGAGGAATGATAGTGATGAGAATCTGATAGAAAATGCCTTAACGCAATGGCATGAGGGTCTTAATACAAGGGTTGTGCTCTACTGGCTGCAGTCGTTTTCCCTAATTCTCATTCCTTTGACTCAGGGATATGGTTCTCAAGCAAACTTAATATTTCCAGTTATTCCTCTGGGGAAATCTAGTCTCAATTTCATATTTGGCTTTGTCTGTGGTAAGTACCCTGAACTGTCACATGAGGAAATTTGTTTCATTGCTATCTAAGTGATCTTTTATGCTGCGATACTGCTTTTCAGATAACACGGTAAACCAGAATTGAAGTGTATATACTCTTTTCTTGGTAACTCACCAAGTCAGAGGATGGGATCTTAATAGTATTTTTTGTGGAATTGTTTCAGTTTTTTGCAAAGAAAATTTGGAGGAAAGATGCTCCTTTATGAAGACCTGGCCAGTGAGTAAAGTGACATATAGCCACATATGGTTATGGCAAGAAATATAATTAATTTCAGCACTGACGTATTGTTCGTTCTGAGCTGTCACTCTTTTCTTCAGCTAAGCTAAGCAGAGGATGGCATTTTTCTCTCCCTTCCTGCAGGACCGAAATATTGGGTTACTTGGAGCCCTGAAGTCATAGATCCTACAGTATTTTCCATATATGAGACTAGTTGCTTAGTATTGCCACCAGGTCTTCATCACTTTGCCTTGTATTTAGCTTCTTTTCAGGCTCTTTCTGAGGGATTTAATGATTATTTTATGTAAGTCTTTCCGTTGTTGGTGAAAATTGGGAGTACACAATTTACTAAGTAGTACATGAAATGTGTTTTAGCTGTTGCATGCGTTTCTATAACTGTCAGTAGAAAGACATGATCTGGAAGATTAGAAGGACCTTGTCAGGACCTTGCTGTTGTGGCTTAACCCCAGCTGACAACTAAGCACCATGCAGCCTCTTGCTTACTTCCCATATCCAGTGAGGTGGGGGAGAGTATTGGAAGGGTAGAAGTGAGAAAACTCATGGGTTGAGATAAAGGAAGTTTAATAGGTAAAGCAAAAACCATGCATATGAGCAAAGCAAAACAAGGGATTCATTCATTACTTCCCATGGGGCTGGCAGGTGTTCAGCCATCTCCAGGATCACTGGGCTCCATCATGTGTAGAGGTTACCTTGGAAGACAAACACCATCACTCTGAACGTCTCTGCTTTGTTCTTCTTCCTTCAGCTTTATATACTGAGCATGACTTCATATGTTATGGAGTAGCCCTTTGGTCAGTGGGGGTCAGCTGTCCCAGCTGTGTCCTTTCCCCGCTCCTTGTGCACCCCTAGCCTGCTTGCTGGTGGGGTGGCATGAGGGACAGAAAAGGCCTGGGCTGTGTAAACACTGCTCAGCGGTAACTGAAACATCCCTGTGTTATCAACACTGTCTTCAGCACAAATCCAAACCAGCCCTAGACCAGCTACTGTGAACAAAAATTAACTCTATCCCAGCCAAAACCAGAACACTTGCCTAGTCAGTTCTTGTAGTTATTTGGTAAAGAAGCTTATGCAAAATCATGAGAAACAGCTTAGGCAGATTAGCTTCTGCAGAATTGGTTGGGAAAATTGTGTCCTGTTGTATGGCTTTTTTTTAGATAATGAGGCAGCTACAAAGAAGATGCAGTGCATGGTGAACCTTGAAAAAAGATGTTTTGTTGTGGCCCTTCTGAAAAATACTATTGTTGGAGAATAAAATGTGTCTTGTAAGAGATGAGAGATGGCATCTTGGGCTGAGGAAGCAAAGCTGCGACATGTACTATGCTTTTATTCCTCTACATAAGGCTGGTCTGTGTTGTTTCAGGATGGCATTTAAGCCTTTTGTTGTAACTTTAATTTTTGAAAAGCTCTTATATTTAAAAATTCTTTACCAATGCATGAAAAATAAGAGGGAACCTGTAAGCTGGTACTCTCAAATATGTGGGCTTAGTTCCTTAAATTTTTGGTCAATTGGCTTCTAAAAAAGCAGGGGCTTTTGGGTATGTGTTTTTTCTTATGCTCTTTGTTGAAGGTCAAGAACATAATCTGTTCTTTAGGAGTACAGTTCTACCTGCATTTTAAAGATTCTTGCTTTTTTTTTCTCAAGGTTATGAGCTCTGTAAATGTTAATTCTCAATATGAGTCTGGTCTTTACCTACATAGGCTCATTTTATTTAATCTCCACGAATCAGGGGAATATTTGCCTAAGCAGAGTAAAGAGTCTCAAGGGAAAAGTGAGCTAGGTTGAGGTATGGGTAGGTACTGTGAGGGGAGGAAGTACAGCATTTGGTTGTTTGTTTTTTTTTTCTTACCAATCTTTGTTTAGATATATTTTTACTGTCAGGTGAAAATAATATATTTAGAAATTCTGTGTAAAGCCTGTGTCTCTTTACTTGGACTTCAAGCCTTTAAAGAATTAAATTAAATGTAAATTTCTCCTACGCATACCAAAGATTCAGAGGATTCAACCATCCAGAAAGGGTCCCAGACAGGACCTCTAACTTCTGTGAAGGCTCTCACGTAGTGCTCAGGCTCTCCAATAGGATGAAGGCAGGACTGCAGTTGCATTAAAAAATAAAAAGTATCTGGATGAAGCTTGTTGAATTCTAAGAGAGTATGTATGTTTCCTGCTACAGAGCCCATTCCCATACAGGAAAGCAGCCTTGAAAGTGTCCCTTTTAGATGCAGAGGGACCGGTAGCTTTTTGCTGATTCCTCCCATTCATCTACTGATGAAGTTCAAAATTTGTTCTAGAAAGAGAAGGAAAAAAGTGGGAGAGGCAAAAGTTTTCCTTCCTTTATGTTCTCAACATTTTCTCTGTCTTTTAAAGCTGAGTCAAAGGGGAGGAGCGTTATAAAATGTCCTGTCTAGCGGCACCACCCGCATTCTCTGCTCCTTTGTTATTTCCAGCTGTGCCTCTGCTGTCTTGCATATCTTTTGTAGCTTTTTATTCTTTTCTTTTGAGTTCTTTGGTCTACTGTTCTTTGTGTTACATGCTTGGTCCCTTCAGAATGTCTTTTCTCATCTTCCCTGTATCACTGCTATCTGATGTGTTATCCATTGCCAAAACACGTGGTGTCTACATCTGCTCTGACAACAGCAGGTTGAATGCAAGCAAGATACCGTACACTTATGTGAACACTGAGAGGCTGTTATAAATTTGCTACTTGAAATTCGTGCATGAAACAGCATGAAAAGGAAGTTAGCAGAATACTATCTAAGATTGGAAGATCTTGGTAAAATTGCAAACTAAAGTGTTATTTGTGTTCAACAAATAGTTAGCTTTTATATAATTACCTGTCTTTAAGGATTAAGTGCATCATATTTTAAATTGGGAAAACATTAAAAAAAATCCAAAATTGTCTGCTTCCACTTCAGAATTCTCAGTTACATTGACGGGATTTCTGGTAATGAATAACAAAAATCACACTTGCAGTTTCAGAAAATATCTCATGCATTGGAGTTTCCTGGTGTCAGTCCTGTTTTAGCAATATATTCCTGTTAGTGGAGAAAAATGTGATAATTGTGTTTGAGTTTGCATGCGCACTATTTTTAGTGCTTTAAAAATCATATTCCTCTTAAAAAAAACTGAGAAAAATTAACATGGTTATGCTAATTAGGAACTGATTATAGCCACCCACAATTCTATGTCATATTTTTTCTATGGATTTTTATTTGATTACTGGCAGAGCTGGTTTTCTCTTGGAAGTCTGCTGGTTTTGATGTATTAATATCTATATTTTTCAAGGAGCCTGTCTGGCCAATATGGCTGTATCACATAATGAAAAAATTGCTATAACAAATGTTCATGTATTATGAATGACATGCTGTCAAATGTTATGTAAATACCTGAGGGCTCAATATACTTTCTGCAGATATTAGGAACATATACTTATTTTAAAAATACCAATTTTTCCTTTGTGAACAGCTGGTCAGGTATCAGTTTTAAGCTGCT
Organism: Nesoenas mayeri; assembly: GCF_963082525.1. NCBI lineage: Eukaryota > Metazoa > Chordata > Aves > Columbiformes > Columbidae > Nesoenas > Nesoenas mayeri. The sequence continues at coordinate 13,286,608 of NC_137554.1, read as the reverse complement.
TCTGCCCCTGTTTGGAATAAGAGCACCTTGAGAATTAATCACAGCAAATAGAAAGGAGGAATTTAGCAGGTAGATATTGCATAAATCATAATATCTTACAGTTAGGATTAAAGAATCCTTTTACTTGTTTAGTTTTTAAGAATGCTCTTAGATAAAATCCACTGGCAAATGCCATTGGTTTTGTTTAGTTTCTCAATATAAAGATAGTTTAAGGGGTCTTCATGTATGGAATACAGCTGTTGGCTACTGAATAACTTCAATGAATCATAGCATCAATATTAGAATAAATGCAATATTTGTAAGCCATTTTATCCTATAGCAGATGGGTGCTTAAGTCTGAGAGAGAGGATCAATGGAACCATTTAGCTTTTTGTATTGTTTCAGTGTAGAAAGAGAGTCTGTTCTAAATCAAGAAAGAAGTCTGCTAGGAATATTTACATTTCATTGGAATAAAGCACAGTGTTATATAAGTTCACATCAAAAGTACTAGCTGTGCTATTCCAAAATCATAACAATTGTGTATTAGTCTGTTTTTAATAATTTTTCTTTGGCATGTAATCCTGTTTAATTAGATTCTACTCTCTCTGTTGTTTCAAGATTCCATAAACTGGAGTCTTATATACCAGCTGCTAAAGCAGGAGTTACTGTCTAAATGATATTCACAATGAGTATTTGGAAGGTTTACAATTATACCCTTGCTAATAAATTGTGCTATTTTCCCCAACAGTTTTAAGTGCTAATCTTCAGAAGGCATTTTAAAATTAGCTAAAATTCTGTCAAGAGATTTACAAAAATTGTTAGCATGAAGATAATTATGTCACAGTCCTTGGACTCCATCTCTGATTGTGTGCATAAATCAGAAAATGTCAGCTGTGTTTTCCCTTAATAATTATCCTTGCAGCAATATATTACAGTTTAGATTACTATTATAATGTTGCTTTAGGTTTATAAAACACAAGTTAGTTATTTCTAAAGTTTTCTGCTGATGAAATAATTCACATTTCCAGAATAACAAGTGATTATTGGTGTTAATATTTTATTTATTAATAAGGAAATCAATATGGAAATGAGCATTCTACATTTTTATACAGTCCCCTGAAGAAATCAGCTTTTTGTTACAACTTTGTTAAAGGACATCAATTCTACATATGATCAACATTTTCAAAAGAGCTAGCTGATGTGGTCAGTTTTGGCAATCTGTTGTTGGAACCTATCTCCTTAAAGGTAACTAATTGAAATATCAGAGGGAGCTACTACATCCTTCAGAACTTGTACTAGGTTGTCTCATTTTAAGCACTCAGAAATCTAGGTAAAATACATTTAATATGCACATTTTAAAATTTGGCTACATAAACATTAGAAAATTAAGACACAATATGCTCTGTAGGAACCTTTTTTTGTGAATCATATAGGAGAAAACAGGAGAAAAATGAATTAGTTTTTGCATTAGCAGCAATTATAAATACAAACCAAAGAGATGAGAGCTGTTCCATCTTTCAATTGCTGTATATTACTTATGTTTAATAGAGAACATTTGACAGTAAAAATGTGAGATTTGCTTTCGCAGATGTTTGGAAAAAAACTCAGGCTTTCTAAGAAAATTCTCTAAAACCATGTGGAAGCAATGAGTTTCAAGAACTCATCAATCCTACTTACTTAAAAACTTCTTTCATGGAAGAGCAACCGTATTTTAAGTAAGGCTTTTGATTTGGCAGTGTATCAACTAGGATATCTTAGAGATCTACTCAATTTGAGTGATGTGGCTGCCTTAGAATAGGTCTTACGCTGTTGTCAGATCAAAAGATTTTATTTCTCAACTATCTCAAGACGTGTGTAAGACATTATGTGTAATACTAAGACTTTCGAAAGTCTTATGTGAAGTATTTCAGGATAGAGTTAAAGTAGCAGGAAATGGCTTAGTGTGATCCCACTCCAGTTTGACTGGATGGAAGATTTAAGGTTCATTTCAATGGAAGTGCAGTCCCTTCTATCAGTACTGTATTGCAGAATGGGCAAGTTTGAGTTATGGTCTTCTCAGAACTGTGATTTTAGGCCTGTTGTGTCAGAGCAGAGGCAGCAATGCTTTAGTGATTTAGGGAGATCCTCAGTGGTGGCACCAGGCAATAGACTGATTTGGTTTCTGAGCTACTTCTGCAAAGTTTTGCATTTGACCCAAGAGGCCAAATGACAAATTGTTTTCCAAATGGCTAAGTCAAGAAACAAGGGCTTTTCCACCTGAGACGAAAACATATGCAAGAAAGCTAAGCTGATAAATTTTTAGAGATGTGTTTCTAAAAGCATAACTTCACTTTTGCCAGGATCATAGGCTTTATTTAAAACCAGAGTGATTATTTATATTCTCCAGTTATGTGTGCTAACTTGCTATTTCAACCAGTGTCAAAGAGGAGTACTTTGGGCTCGGTAGTTGCTGGCTTTCCTCAGACTGTTATAATATGATAAAGTTTATGTCATTATATTATTAGTATTGTTACTTACCATAACTGAAAATAGAGAATTATGAGTACGTAGTCCTTGTTTCCCAAAGCCTGCAGTTTATTTTATTAACAAGAATAAAGTGCAGTGGGAAAAAAGTCATATTCTTGTGGTTATGGGAGAAAAAGCTTTTCAATTTGTTCATTAATCTTTTTCCCTCGTCTTCATATGTTCAACATTCATCTTTCTCATTTCTGATTAGATGTTCCACCAATATGCTGTGTGTGATGCCACAGATATCTGTCTACATCTCCCTTTTCAACTAGTTGTCATGTAGTTTTAGTTAATATCTTGTATGATAAGTAAGTCATTTATTGATATATAAAATCTCTTCCCCGCTCTCTTGCTTTTTAGTTCATTTAAAAACTTCAAAGTATTTATGCTAGCATCCTTTAAGAAGCAGTATTTAGACTTTTGTGGCTTTCTGACATGCAATAGTAGTTTGACTTATGATGGCCATGTCCCTGATCACATCTCTGTACTTATTTTTCCTCCTGAACCTCTCAAAGGTGATATTTAGTTTAGTATCATACAGCACTATAGATCTGCCAACAGCGATAACATATAGAGTACTATATAATTATTAAATCATTGAGTTAAAACTTCTAGACTTTATCTATACCTACAGAAAATCACTTGGCAGTAAGCCACCAGATCAATTTTTTTTTCATTGCTTGTGTTTTGATTTTTTTTTTTTTACTTTCGTTGCTGCTCAAAACAAAACCCCTGGGAATTTAATTGCTTGTTATGTGAAGTATTATGGTCCAAAACATACTGCCCTGTGCAAGATGTTTATAGATATTAATATATTTGGTAGCACAGATAATAGAATGAGCTCAACTTTTGCTACTGATTTGCTGCTTAAGAATGTAAAGCTCAGCCTGGTCAGGGTCTACCAACATTTCATCATTTCCAAGACATATTCTTCAGAGTACTCTCATGCTCACAATTTCATTCACATTGGTAGGCTTTCTTATAAATACTATCCTTTCAGCCAATCTGCAAGTGTAGCGTGTGAACTGATACTCAGACCCATGAAGAAGTGGCATCTGTACACCTGTAGCTATGCTTACTTTTGGTATTTCAGACACCCTGTTCTCATGTCTCTGAGAGGATCCAACATGCTGCTTTGGATGATTGCAGCTCTGCTTGGAAAGCAGTGGATATTATCAATATTTGCTCCCTCTCCTTTTCAGTATGTGTGCAGTAACTGGTGACATAGTACCATGAAGTCATCTTCCTTCAGGAGTTTGCATATGGCTCAGTTTTTAGTTCATTCTTTTCCTAATGGTGAAGTTATTTCCTTGCCTCCTGCTGTACCTTGGATGAGAGCAGCTGAGAAAGATATTGTCCAGAAACAATTCTCAGAAATGGTGACAGTTCATCTTCTTGCCAAATGAATTGATACCACATCTATTATTTGGATCTATAAAATTTGTTCAATTTTTTGTTCTCGATTATCTATTAATTTTCACATTAGGTTTATAGTTGAGATGAAATATTTGTGTGTGTAAGGCTATATGATCACAGCATTTTCTGTAGATGTGGACCACCTTTGCCCTTTGGCTGATTAACACAGTATGGGCTATATAGACAAAGAAGAAATACCAGCTGAACTTACTCTCAGCATTTTCCATGTGGAGAGCATCAGTTATTTTAGCCTGTATGATACAGAGAAGATTTAGTTGTGCTTGATAAAAATATTTTGTGCTTTGGATCCTCTGTCATTTCCATGTGCTTTATACCATGAGGTCAAGAGAAATGAACTGTGTTATGCTCAGATTTTCTGAACCTGCCCTGAGATGCTGATGGCACAGGATTGTCAAAATATGGGCTGTCCTCTTTTGGTGCTTGGAGCAATATTCCAGATGGTGTTTCCTTTGCTCTATTTTCCTGGGTGATAGGAGGCTTGATTTTTTCTTGCACAGCTACTTTCAGTTTAGTGTTGATGAATCACAAATGCTTTGTTAACTAATATTCTTGATTTGGGTTTCTTTTGTGCATTTTAAATGACCGACCTGCCTGTATGTGCATGGCGCTGAAGGTCAGTTTACGCTGATCTAAATAATGAAAACTTCACTGTAGAACTTCGCTATCTTGCGCAATTCCTTTGAGTTTTTGAGTTGGATTTTGCCATACAAAGGACAACTGATTGTAATATAAACAAAGAAAATAATATCAGATTAACCATGAGATAAGATTTGCTACTCATACTTAAGAAAGACATCAATCATTTTTGATATGGTAGAGAAAAGATTGAAAAAGTTCCAAATGTAGCTTTGTTTGCTTCTCCTGCTCAGAAATGTATTGTTAAAGTATTAAAAGTTTGTATTAAAAAGTCTATAATCTTATTTCAAAATAATGATATTTTAAATGTTAATTGGACAAGCTAAAATATATTGTTAGGTCATTTACAAATACATGATTATTTCCTTTCCAGTAATGCATTTGTAGCCTGAAATTGAATGTAATTATAGAAAAAAAGAATCAATGCACTAAAGAAATAACAATAGGTAACTATTGTATTTACTATAACTATCTTCAAGATGTGAACTTGAAAATTAATTCAGATATTAAAAACTGTGAAAGCATTATGACCAAATAATAGTGCATGTATTTTCTTTAAAGCTACTGCATAAAGAGCCTGACAATCCTGCCTTCAAGGTTGTTAGCAATAGTAACTGTTTTGCTTCCAACTTGTGTTTCTTTTAAACCCATATGGCAAAATTATGCCTCCCAGAGGTAAGCTTTGGTATTGGAGAAAGGTGCTGTAGAGAACAGGGGGGACTTAAAGCCTCCTGTATTGATGGAGCCTCAAGAGAATATAAAAATCCTGTGGATGATGCAGATGATCAGAGAATTATTGTTTTCTGGCATTTCACACTCACTTTGCACAGATACAAATTTCTATACTCCCCGGCATCTTCTGAATCAATTTTACTGCTGTTACGGGAGCAGAAGAGGAGGATCAGCACTGTGGAGTGATGGAACCAGTCACACATTTAATAATAACAGAATATAGTGAAGTTTATTTCATTTGCTGTCACAAAATTGCTGGCTTCATATTACTTTTAGAAATACTGATGAGCTCTAATCTGGAAAAGCCCATTAAGTGGTTGAGGTGTCTGTAAGCAATCTTTTCAGCTTCTGTTATGTTTTAAAAATTAAATTAAATATGAATTAAATGGAATTGGTTTGTTCCAACAACACGGTCTGTTTTATTGGGACAGAATATCTAACTTTTATTATAATTCTAAACTGCATATTTATGTTTCTGTTCTCATCTGTGTGTGTATAGTATCTTTGTAGCCTTGCATACTGATTAAGAAAAATTATTTTTTTTCAAAGAAGAAAAAAGTAAGAATTCCATACATTTAATTATGGAACATTTATAAGATGATTTCCATGACAACCATATAATAAGATTCATGTTTACTTTGTTTCTGAGTTCTCAATGTCTTTTTAATGACTCCTGTGTAATTAAAACAGAATGCATAATTTGAGGTTACATAAGATAAATCAGTTTTGTGTGCGTGATGCTGGATAATTTTAATACATGTACAACATACTATTTAAGAGCCTTACATGCATTTGTCCATTTGTTGCAGAACTGTGAGAAACTAGAAAATAATTTTGATGACATCAAGCATACGACTCTTAGTGAGCGAGGAGCACTTCGAGAAGCAATGAGGTAAGTCTGGGTCACCATAGCAACAGTCACAGATGTGGTAAAGAAAGAGTCATTCTTCATTATTGGGGGAACAAATGAGTTCATTGCCACCATTCAGCTCTATTCTCTAAGGTATTAATTTGTCAGTGGAGAGGCTTCCCTTGAGGCTGTACTTTGGTTTTGAAGCTGCATAAATGTTAAGCCTGACTGCACAGTAAAAAACGTAAATGTTTAATTTGTTATTTAAAATGCTTAAGGGGTGCCTTGCTTTATATTTATACTAAACTGTGAGTGAATGAAAATATTGTTCATCTAAATTCTGTAAGCGTTACAGCAATTGTACAATGCTGTTTGAACAAACCTGTGTTTGCTTTTAAATTGGATTTGATTTTTATGTGTGTAGTTCCTGGGTACTCTCTTTTATCACTAGATTCACATGATTTTGATTTTGCTAATGGAATGTTAAAGTCTGTCTGGCCCTTCATATATTGTAGGTATATATATTTTGCTTAATATCTTTATATCATTGCACTTAATGCTTATTAGGGGAGGTTAAAATTAGTCAGTACATGCATCTTCTCACACCCTTACTTGCACTGTAGAGTATCTGCGCACAGGACTCTGAAGAAACTTGCCAGCCGTAATGCCTAGAAAAGGGAATGATTACTATGCTTGAAAGGTGGTGGAATCAAATATAGATTTTCTAAAGTAACTCACTGAATAATCAGGAAGATGTTGATTATAGTATTATCTGTCAATCAGAGAATTACAGTAAACTGTATTTTTAAAGGTTTCAAAAGCTGGATAGTAAAATGTAACAATGCAAACATACTGCTTCATTTGACTTGCCTGATATCAGAGTAACTTCTTAGGCTTGCACTAGCACAGTAAAAAGTAAAACCAACCACAAAAAATATTCAGAATCTTTTTGAAAAACTAATTACACCCATTTGCTTTGATTGTGTTCATAATCCCTTTAAATTTATGGATGTGTGGGAATGACTTTATTTGCCTGACTGACTTTATGTTCATGACACTCTTGTCTCATGTACACTGCTACGAATAAGTGTTTGTAAAGGTATTCTGACTTGAAAAGCAACCTGCCTCTTTTGAAGCCTTTTCTTACTACCTCCAAATTATATTCTTTCCTTTTGAACATCTCAACTACTAGCATTGCAAATAACTGTAAAAATAACTACATTTACCTTTCTAATAGTGATTTCTTGCTTTTTGCTTGTTTTGCTTCATATGTTAAGGATTTTCTCCCTATGTGGTCTGTCATCTGCGTACGTGAATCTTTTGTGTAGAGCCAGTAAATGGAAAGTGATTTAAAATAAAAATTCGGGGAGCTTTTGACATATGAAGCTACTTTTAGCATTTTCATTGAACTGGATTTCAAGTTGCTGCTCTCTTCTAACAATGTTCCATGGGTAGTTTTGTGGTGTTTTGCAATACATGACTCAGCAGAGTTAATCTTTTAAAAACTTGGGAGCTGACAGCTCTTTGGTGATAAACATTCACTAGCAAATGGAGCTTTGTCATTTCAAAGGTCATGCTTCTGTTGCAGGAAGCGGGTAGAAGATTCTCATGATTCTATGCTGTGCATACAATAAAAAGCACTTTACTATCTCATAAATTTGTATCCTGGCTGCTTCTGCTAATGTACAAGCCATTCTAAGAAACAGTTATTGATTGTGAAGTGTGACAGATATTGTGCAGTGCTGGAATTCTCTTAATTGGAGTCAATATTATATGGTTGATTTTTTTCTTAGTTGTTTTTATGGAGGTAAAGAAAATACCTGACTTACTAAATTAAGACTGTAGCATGTTTTTATAATGTACTTGAGTAACGCATAAGGGGTGCAAAATTTTAATTTAGAGACATATATGTTTAGATGTATGTATTTTTCTAAATGTGCGTAAAAGACACTTGCTATTTTAGCCTGTACAGTTCTTTCAACTGCCGCATAGTCACCCTCATATCCATAGTGGCTGCACTTACCTGTTTGGAGCCCAAGATTATCTTTAGCATATGCAATTCAGATGGTACATTTGACAGATAGAATTTCACTTTGCTTTCCCATAACTATCCTGGACATTGGACCAAGCATGAGGGTGCTAAACACTGGCCCAGGCTGCCCAGAGGGGTGGTAGGTGCCCCATACCTGGAGACATTTAAGGCCAGGTTGCACAAGGCTCTGAGCAACCTGATCTGGATGAAGATGTCCCTGCTCATGGCAGAGGGATTGGACTAGATAACCTTTGAAAGTCCCTTCCAACTGAAACTATTCTATGGTTCTATGGGAGGATGTGGATTTGCTGGCCTCAGTATTGTGGGATTCCTGCCTATGTTTGGTAAGGGAAGCATGTGGAGAGGGTTGCACATTGCCCAAATGCACTAAAATCATGTGGGCATGAAAACAACAACAACAACAACAACAAAATCCTAGTTGGATAGCTAAGCGGATACATGTGGATCTCAGATGAGCCTTAAGTTGAGTGGGCAGTCTGCCCAAATCTCCTCTGATTTCCCAGAGTGGTATTACCAGTCTGCCAGATGAGAGATATAATGATCATTTTTCCCCAGTGCTCCTGTTTGGAACGAGACCTTCCATTTTAACTTTCTCTTTGAGAAAAATGGTCAATTTAATATGGGTTTCAGTACATTTCTGCTCTATGAATATCGCTCTGCTCTGCATAAACAAACACTAATATCCAAGAAAGATCTTGTTCTTTTTCTAGCTCTTCAGAAACTGAATGGTATTCAAGTGAAGGATTACATGAAAATAATCTTTCTTGTTTATGTATTTCGATGTATGCAAAATCAACTTTCTGAAGGGTTTTGAAATTATCATAAAGCTTATGAACTTTCTCTAGTTCTACTTTACATATTATTTTAGACCTTGAATGAAATAATGAGCTGATAGTAGTTTGCCATTACACAGTGCATAAAGAGTGCTTTTGTAAGAATTTGGTTTACTTATGATTGCACATAAAAGCATAAAGCATTCAATTCAGTTAATATTTTGCTTATTTTGTTAATGCACTCCAAATTATTTATTATTATATTTTAATGCAACTACTTTTTGAATTGGGGTTTATACATGGAGAGACTATTGCTTTACATACCTCGGATGTGTAGATGATAATTTATTTGGCTATTTTATGCAGTAACACATCAGAAAAATATCATAGATATATACCTATGATGTCAGATTGCATGAGTAAGAACATTAAGCTTGTGTTAAACAGGGCTCAATTTATTCTTAATATATAATCACTGTAAAAAATCTGGACGCTGATCTTCAATAAAGCTTCATGTAGAAATTGAAAGGAGTGTTTAGACTGGTTGGGCTGCTATGACGAGGTAAGTATTTGAGGAGGAGGAAGTAGGATAGCTAACTGTATGCTGACCCTGGTAGTCTTTTCATAAGTGGCAAAACCAGGATGTGGACTGCTGCAGCAACCATTTCTCTGGGGAAGTAGGGTAAAGTGGCCTTGTGGCCTTGAAGAGTCTTGAAAACAAACAAAGAAAAAAACCCTGAATGAACTCTCCCTCAAATGATAAAGTAACTTTTAGTAGAAGTATGGAAGAAATCTAGACCCAATTGTTAAGACCAGTTTAGAAGAATATAAGGTTTTGGTACTTAATTGGTTTAAGAAGAAGGTGAAGGACAGATTTCAGAAAGCAACAGCCATCAGCTGGCAGGAAGGAAATGTTTTTCCACTGAATCTGTTCACTCACTTTGTGTCTAGGCATCTATTGTTGTTATCAAGAGAGAGAATCACAGACTTGCTGAAGTTGAAAGTGCTGTTGGAAATGATCTAGACCAGTGGTCTCCAAACTTTTTTGATTTGTGCACCTGCAGAAAGTTTTTGAGCACACACCATTAATATGCGTATGTTAATTTCTTTATGAATTATATATATGTACCACTGTACCAATATATTATGTGCATTATAGAGCATGGACAAGAATAGAAGTTAAAAACTTATGGGATAAAGATGAAATAAACACTGCTTAATTTAAAAAGAAATGTTTTTTATTAATGGTACCAAAAATATTTTCTTCTGACATCCAAGTGGAATGCCTCATGCACACTGCACTTTGGAGAACACTAATCAGCTTTCCTGCTCAGAACAGGGTCAAGAGGAGCAGGTTACTCAGGGCTGTGTCCAGCCAAGTTTTGTCTATCTCCAGAGATGGAAACTCCACAGGCTTCTTGTTAATAAAGGAAGATTTAAACATATTTCTTTGTACTTTGAAGTGGGAAAGGAGAGAGAAAGTTTGCTTGGCTGTTTAAATCAATATAAAAGGACAACAGAGTTCATTTGGAATTTTCTTTTGCATTCACGTATTCATGTATGGTTTTGGGTAACATGAACATGGGAGTGAGGCTTCAATGTGACTTCAAGTTTGATAGAAACGGTTTCTGTTAATTATGATATTCAGTGTTGTCTTGACAACAGTATAAATCTGGGGTTAGTAATAATCAAGCTTCTTTTAATATGGTCTAGACTCTCAGATGTGTTTGACAAATAATTTCTATGTCTGGGCAAAACCCAAGAAAATTGCACCGTAAGAAGTTCCATGATTTCACATGTGTTCATTAGTTTGCAGAGTAAACAGTAGGGATTTAAAAACTTGTCAACAAAACAAGTCTGCAGCACAAACTACAAAATATCTAGTAACCAATTTGTTAGGGCTCTGTCCTGAGATGTGGCAAATACTGGTTCAGATTGTGGTTCTGAGTCAGGCAACTTGGTTTTCCCAATTTAAAAAGCCACATCATGGAGATGTACACCTACAGAAAGGCAGGCATGAAATAGAAGGAAAATGAGAACAACTAAACATGTCATGTTAAAAGTATGCCTACTTTCGTGTTTTGTTTTTAAGCTGTTCTGAGAGATGGGACCCAATCTCTGGTAAGTTGAAAAGGAAGGTGAATGAGGAGGAAAGGTAATTGCTTCTGGGTTCCGGATTTAGGTCTCAAAGATCATCAATTCAAAGAAATCCTTCATGTTCTGGGGCGGCAGAAGCCTTTGGAGGGAGTTCCAATGATCCAAAGTAGCCACTAGCCCTTGTGATTAGTGTGCTTATTTGGGACTGAGGGAGTAAGTTCAAATTTCTCTTCCACCTTCTTCTGTCTTTACATTTCTCTCCAGTGCAATGATTTGAATGCTGCTCGGGGCATGTTTTTAGGGGAAAAGCAAGTGATTGGTTTATATGTACTTAACATAAATATTTTGCTGCTTCCAAAGTGCAACAATACTATGCCTTCTTGGGTGACCAGCACATGTTCCTCTGATGTATCTCAGCAGCATCAACCAAACACCCACCAGCCCCAGAGGATATACTAATTCATATACTAATTACGTGAACCACTTTGATATATAAGCTTATTCAGTTAGACCTTTTTTTTAGACTACATTTAGTTTAGGGATATTCCTTATTGAAAAAACAAACCCAAACCAAGCCAACAACAAACAAACAAACAAAACCAACAACAACAAAACCCAAAACAAAACAAACCCAGACAAACAAAAAAACCCAAACCAAAACCAAATAACTGCAGAAATGTTCTCAGGCTAAAAACAAAATAACCCACAAAACTGTGGAGCTAAGGGAATAGACCATGCTGCCCTTTGAATTTCTTTTCTAGGTATGTATCTTGACAATTATATAAATTTACCATATTATTAATAGCATATGGAAATAAGCAGATGCTGCAGAATGCTGCATTTGGTGTTGCATAGGAATACATGAGGAATATTAGAAGCATGTGAGAAATTTAATAGTATATCCACAGTATAGACCTATGTGGCTAATAGAAATTAATTTAATTTTGACTTGAGTGCCATCTTGAAATCAGAATTTCACTGTCATCCCTCGTATACATTAAAGATCAGATTGTCAGCATCATTTGCATTGAACAAACATTGGCCATATACCTTCACTGTAAAAGACAGCCCTGTTTAAAGATAGCTATGACTGAACAAGCTGCTTAGGGGCTAGAAGCTTTCTAGTGGCATTAACGAGGTTCTGCACTCATGAAATTTTACCTTACTGTTTGTTGACTAATTAACTCCTGAGTCGGCCACTCAGGGCCTCACAGTGCCTGGGATGCATTGTGTAGATCTTGTTACAGTGGAATAATTTCTGTCCACAGGCAGACACTGTGCAGCGCTGTAACACCAAGCATGTATAGGAACCTGTGACATTAATGTGATTATTTTTTGACAGTTATTAGAACTTTCATTGTCTTTCTGTATCATTTATACGGAGAATTAAAGCACTTTATATTTCATTGTGCAATTAAAAAAGAAGGTTCTGATATATAACAGGTCCATTGTTTCAAGTCACAGCTATAACTCAGACTGAAGATCTTATGGAACTAGTGATAATGTTTATTTTCTGAACTTCAGAATGTAATTGCATTGCTTTATATATTTTTAAAGTATAAATCAAAAAAAGTTGTGCATCAATGATATTCATGACTGGCAGATGTAAAAGTTTGTTGAATTTTCTTGTAATTCCAATTTGCAATGTAGGTTCATAGTTACTTTACATCAGAAGACTGAATTATGCCTTGTAGTGTATATAAACAACACACGGATCTAGAACAAAAGCATCGTTAGCAAAATAGCAAGCAATATAGTAAAATAGCAAAATAGCAAATAGTATTTATGGGTTTGGAAGCTGCTTTACAATTACTACTTTAGTTGATATACTGAAGTGTGCTTTAGGCAAGATCTTGAATGTTTTTGGTAAAATCTTTCATTTTTTTCATGCATTTTCTTGTATGTATTACAGCGACTGAATGAAGCTTCAGGTCTGTTCTGTGTATGGTAAACACATAGTTGCTGTGTTCATATGTACCATTCCCCAAAAAATATTTCAGAGGGAAGAGGAGAAAACAAAAACCACTTTTCTGTCACTTCAAGGGAGGGGAGCCTGTTTTTGCTTTTGAACCACTTAGTTTTATGATTTAAAGAAAAGAATTGGATAAATGTCAAAATTTTGCTTTTTAGTAAACTGCAGGAGGTGTTGTCTGATGTTGATGGTGAAAGAGACTTTGAAAACCACTGTGGCAGATGGCTTACCACAAAGGCTCCAAAGATGGCATGCAGTGGGTGCGGCATCGTACCTTTAAGTGACTAATAGCCACTTGTCTGCAGACTGTTAGAGTAGAAAATTGCACCACAGAATCTTGAGTATGGGTTTTCCCTTTGTTACTTTTTAAAACGCAAGGTTTAAAAATATTTCTGATATTTTTTCTTTGCTACCATTAACAATCAGGAAAAATTCTCTGGATTGCTAGAGATGATATATACAATATGGACTACGAGGCTTATGAATACCTTAGATTCATCAGCCTACACATTTTGGAAAGGTTGTGGTTTGTTAAATAGAAATTACAAAACAAAAATCAAAGCTGAGTGCAGTAAATTTGCTTATGGTCTTGCCATGAGCCATGGCTTTCTGTAGATTATTGATATTTGATTTTATTTTCTGGGGCTTTGAATGATTTGGAACAATGGAATTGTTCTCCCTATAATTAAAGAACTATAGAGGAATGTTTAGAAATACTTACATAGGAACTGTTGCATATTTAAGAGAGATTCTGTCTCCACTGAGTTTTTTCCACTAAAGAGAGCTGTGACTGCACAGCTAAGCCTGCATGCCTCTGGCCGTGAGGCTGCAGTTGCCAAAGCAAAGCTGAGTGCCCCGTTCCTTTAATGCATCTTTCAGCCTGCACTGAGATGCAGCTGCACTGTATTCAGTGTCTGACATAACTTCTTTTGGGGTATAGAGATACAGACAAGCTTAAATGGCTTCTATGTAGAGTCATACAGTGAGTCATGGCTGACCTGTAGGTGCTTCTGTGTCATCTGCGCTGACTCAGCTGGCATCTGTGTGCATCTGGTGGGGCAGCATGTGCCCAGGCGAGGGGTGTGTGGCTGTGGCCAGTCCTACTCGTGGTGGGCAAGCACTTCTGTGCTGTCTCTAGTACAGCCAGTGCAGGCAGGATGACATGGAGGCTGCACGAACATGGATGTCCATGTTGTTCGCTCAAGCCTACAGCACTAGGTTAGAACTAGGCTGAAATAAATACTACCTGCATTTTGGGAAGGGTTATGTTGGGTTTTAATGCCAACTGTTTTGTTGTAGAGACCACTTATTCCTGGGCCAAACTGCTAATGTAGATACAGTCTTCTGGGCTGTCTTTTGCTACCAGAGATGCAGCCATTCTAGGGATAAAGTCTTCTGTGGCCAAAGTCATGAGGAGAGGCTGGTTTACACCCCAAGAAAGTTCACCCAGTGGCAGATGAAATCCCTGATTTTCCTTTTCCAATACAGGAAGCCATATAACCAGCAGACACCATACAGAATAAATATTTTGCTGTTTTTCCTAGTTGAATTAAGATGTATTTCAGTGAGTGTAAAACCATTTCCCTGTGCTCCCTGCTTCTGTGAGCAATTTTTATTCTTTCATCCTACTTGGGTACACTGGGTGAGTGAAGACTTTACCCCTACATTGGAAAGGTTTGAGTAATCTTTTGCTGGTGGCATTGCTAAACATTCTTTCTCCTGCTAGTGTAACACTGTTATAACATAGAAAATTTATTTTGTCTTAAAACTATAACTGCAAACAGACCTTTAAAATGGAACTTCTCTTAATATTTTCTCTTCTATCATACTCATTTAATTCTTGAGAATTCATTGTTTTTGTGCTGAGAGTGTGAAGCCACAAGTTGATAATGGTAACTCGATGTTTGTAATATAAAGTGTTGTTCCCGTAGTGTGGTCCAATTACACGACAATAAAGCAGGGATGTAACACAGCAATGCTGCTTTCCTATTTGTTTCAGTAAGTTTAGCACAGTGGGAAATGTGGCATTCTTCCAAGGTAATGCGTCAAGCTTACAGTTGGCTGGCAGTGCAATGGAAGTTATTCTAAGACTTTGTGTGCTGGCTAATAACTCTTGCTTAAGGTATGCAACAATTGTCTTATGAAATGTATTTGATGTCATTTCATTGCAAGGATTTTTATATCTTCATTTTGAGACATCATGGTATTCTAGAGATATTTGGACAAGCTTCTCTGTAGATGCTGTGTTTATGGTATTGTAGTTTTCGTAATCAAACATAATTTCTGTAGGGTTAGAGATCATGTACACTCGTTTTTCAAGACCCTGCTGAATCTTATGAAATCAGAAAGAACTACTCTATTAATTTGGTCAAATGATGTAAATTCTTCTTCCTCCAAAATTAATTTTTTTTTCTTTGAGGAAAAATATATGTAAAATAAGATCTAAAATGAAGAAGTATGTATACTATCAACAGGCTGTTTTGTATCTTTTTGAAGCCCACAGAGCTAGTAATGCATCAGCAGTTTGGCAGCTGAGAAAAAACAGAGATGGCAAGGCATTTTTTTGGCAGTGACTCTGCTGCTGAGACCTAAGGGTTTAGGTAGGAATCGCTTAGAATTTTTGTGGTTGGTATCATTTTTGACTAATTTTCCCATCACTTTAAAGTCATTCCCCAAGTCAGTAGACATCACTGTTATAATATGGCAGTCAACCCCCCACAACTGTCTTAAAGATACATTAATAGTCTTTACAATTTTGAACACTCCTCAGCAAAATAGCATTTAAAATAGCATGGGAGTGGCTTTATAAACTGCTCTGTAGTGTATCTCAACGTTTTGAATGTGATGAGGGATAGCCACCACTTACAGAGTATTAGCAAGTAGTTCACAATTAAGGAGTTGATCTTCAGCCTCATTAGCAGTCTTGTTACAGAGGTTACCAGTGCATGATAAAAAAAATGTTGGGTTTCCTTTTTGTAAACCACAGATAGCTCAGAGTACATCAGCTAGTTTCAAGCAGGTTATTGAATGCTGTCATAGGTAAAAATACTAGCTGTACTGCATGTGGTTTGATTCAATGATTATAAAAGTAAAAATCCCCATTTTAGGCATTTTTTTATCCCCACTACTCATTTTTCAATCACCCTTCTAAATAAAGTATTTGACACCCTTTGGTCACAGACATTTTATCTGTGGTAGTAAGTTTGGGCTTACAGTAAAACCAGTAATTGCTATGAGTGTCTAAAGCTTTCCAAAGCTCTTTCGTTACATACATAGACACACCTTTCCTGAAGCATCTCCGAATGCCTTTGGCAGCATCGATCCAGCAAATGGAAGGTTGTTTGTCACTGGCAGCATTTGTCATTCCAGGAGGCGTGTTTGTTCCGACTGATTGGAGTTGTTTCAGCACTGACACCTGAAGAGTGTATAACAGAAAATAAAGGATAGAGGAGATGCAGAGGGGTTAAAAGGCAGGCATCAGGGTTGGCCCATGCTCCTTCAGGCAGAAGTAGTGTCAGGTGTGTGGGAAAAAGATGACCATTGACTTAGCTGAGCATCGAGGCTCTGCGCTGGTCTAGCAAAGCAAAGATAACTGCAGACAGTTATTAATGGGACTGGAAAAGAGGATCAATCAGTACTGATCTCCCTTAGTAATTCCTACCAGCATCAAGAGCACCAGCCAATTGTCCATGCAGTTAATGTAGTGAGCTTGCTGACTGTGAATATGTGTTGTGTATGTTGTTTGCATTTAAGGATCCTTGTGCATCAGAATGGGCTCACACAGTATGGCGTGGAAGAAGAGTGAATGTGGGGTGCATAAGGGTATGTGTTGATTTGGCAAAGGATATAAATAGGTTGAATTCCTGGGTTGGTAGTGGCAATGATCAGAGTGCATTTCGAATGAATAATTGAGTATAGGGCGGTCAAAATTTTCCTCTCAGCAGTGACATAATGTGGTGTAGTATGTGCCAATATTTGATGAAGAAAACACATTTGGGACCGTCCAAGCTGCCATTAGGCTCCTACAGCTGCTTTCAGAGCTCTGAAAGCTCTATTTTGGATTGGAAAAAACCCCCCACATTTGAACATCACCTGTCAGGGGTTTTGGGGACAGAAGTCACAAAAGGAAGATCAGTCAGAGATAAAGATCAAAACTACAGAGCGACAAAACATGCTTGTCCCTGGATATCCTCGATCAGAGTATCTGCTCAACACCTTGGTTTGCTTTGATGGCTAGCACTGACACTGAGATGCTGCTGCCTTTTCAGTAAGAAAACTCCAGCTGAACGACTGAGACTGTGTATGTGACATGCTGTGATTTTTTTCACCTTTTTCCTTACAGGCAAACATACAGCAAGAGAACAAGGCATTACAGTATGCATTTCTAATGCTGTGTAAACAGGCCTGGATTAAAAGTGAAAGAAATATCCAAATTCTGTAAAAATTAATAGCATCTTTCTTTAATCCAGAGCCTTATACTTACTGCTGTGCCAAGCAGAATGACTGGAAAGTTTAAACTCAGTGTTTTGTTTATTGTTACCAATCAGTAATAAGTTCCCTCCTTAAATTCCATGATTTAGTGTTTTCCAGACCTTCAATTATTGTGGCACTGACTTTTCACCAGTAAATTTGTAAGCATTTCCATGCATTGTGTGGCACAGTGTCACAGTATCATCTTTTGAATATAATGTGACAGTAGTAGTATTGCAAAATAATGTTGAGTGTTCATGAGGTGAAAGGATTGTGCCTCTCAAATGAAGTGAGAATTATTTGTGAAATCATAACCCGTACTGGTTTTGCCCTCCTGAATATGTCTAAATGCTGTATATTTGCTTTTGTATTTAAAATTGCCATTTAATGGTTAACATGGGAAACGACTAGAAGAAGGAAAAAGAAATTTTCAGCATTTTTATGCTGCATTCTGGCTGCAGTTTGAACAATGGCTCAGTGGCACTAAACATCATCTGGTAGTTTACTCATTTTGTTTTACCTTTGCATTCTTGCAGTGTATGGATAATGGTCAAATAATACCATTAACACTTTTTTTCTTTTTTTTTTAAGAAGGATTTTTTTCTCATCTTCTCTGATTGCCAAGTTATTTGTATGTAGAGAGAAGATTCTTTTGTATAATCAATCTGCTGCTACCCAGTTTTACTGCCAAGCATTCCTTCTCTATGGTAGCGTAATGTTACCTAGGGAACAGCTTAAAGCTGACACATACAGTGGTGCCACAAATTAATTTCACAGTTATCAGGATATAGGGTGATAACAACAACATGAGCTACTGTGAAATTACCATTGTTCCCATTGAGTTACAGTGTAATTATTACTTTTGTGGCAACTATGCAAATAACTCATGTCACCACTGTAGGATGGGATGTGCTTTCCTTTCTCTGATTCAGTACTTTGTGCTTCAGAGACATCTTTATGTACTATAAACTAGATCTGTGTTATGAATTGAAATCTAAATATGGTTATAGCTTCATACACATACACAAAAAAAAAAAAAAAAAAAAGAGAAAAAGAGAAATGCAGGTGTTAGGAGACTAAAAACCAAAATCCCTTGCAGTCTGTCCATTATCACCTGCAATCTGACCTGCAAATCTGTGCTAATTTAACAAAAAAATCAAACTGTTATTTTTTCCATTATTGCCAGCATGAAAATGGGAATCTTCCTTTAAAAAGGGAGCTTTGGGTTAGTTTTATTAAGGGACATGTTCAGCTTTCTTTGCTGCCATTTTATGGAGGCTGTTTGGTGGAAGGGTTAGGTAGAGATGTTTGATTACTTTATATATCCTTATCGATAGATAGGAAAAAACATCTGGAGCAAAGTTCAGATACTGTTCCCAGTATATAGGATGGAATGTGTCTTTGATCCTGAAGAACGGACCCTGGTAAAAAAAAAAAAAAAGGCAGCTGCCGAGGCTTAATGGTGGCAGAAGGCAAGAAGGTCATATAATGAGGTGAAGTTGGCACAGGTGCTCCTTGTATCACTTGTTAGAACCAGAAATAAGTATGCTTTGGGGGTTGCAGGTTAGGTTATGTATTTTCAGAAAGGTAAGCTCCATCGTGTGTGTTGGTGTTTTGTTGTTATTGGTTGTGGGTGTTTGGTTATATTTGTTGTGTTTTGTTTTTGTGGGGTTTTTTCCTCTTTCCTCTACAGATGGTTTAGGTGTGCAACTTGCAGTTGTGTATGGATAGCTCAACTTAAGCTCCTTTAAAAATTCCTATTGTAGATAAGTGGCTGATGACCAGATTTTTGTAATTACTGAGAGGTCAAGAACTCTAAATGTTTAAATACTAAAGAAGAAATGAGGCATGCCATTTAGAAAAACATTATAACTACTACTGCATGGAAAGAATGAGCAAATGGAACTTGATTAAATAAGTCTGTAACCAAGTTAAAAAATCTGTATGCATATGAATACTCACTATTATCAAAATTGTGAGTGTTAGAGAAATTTCCCTGAAGGACAAAATGCTGGTGATGGGAATGTTTTCTTCCTATTTTAAAATTTAGTGAAACTTAATTGAAAAACAATCCTAATGGAATGAAGCCCTCTGATTTGTTAAATTAAATTATTAATTTATATTTCATAGTACACAAGAAAATGAAATTGGAGAAAGCATTTTCTCATTTTAGTTATAATGACTTTTCAGATATTCTCTTGCAAAAAATGTTTTTAATTACATTTGAAGGTTTTTTTTAAATGCAAAATAGTTTGCAAACAGAATCTGTTTCCCCAGTTCTTGTTACATTGCACTGACAGAAATACAGAGCAGCTTGATGAGCCTGTTTCTATGAGAAATGACTTGTGAAGGAATATATATGAACAATGTTCTGAAGGAGCTGTTTGTGTCCATGAGCATTTCTAAAAATCTGTGTATCTGTGCTGCATCACCAAGGATTTGAACTGCAGAGAGATGCTGTAAATTTGTATGAAAATACGACAACTGGACCTTTTTTTCTTGCATGAATGAGCTAAATGAATGTTGGGTTTTTTTTGAGGTTACAAAGAGATTTGTAGCAAAGCTACTGAAAGAGTAGGAATAACATCCAAATGATGATGGGAATGTAAAGCAGAGAGTCATGCTGGGTGTCAGTGTTCCAATATATATTATCCATGTTTTGCAAAATAGCAATTTTCTGATGCCATTTCTTTAGAACTAATGAAAGCCAGCTATGTAATCACAAAATTACAAAGCAGTATGCTGTCCTGCATCAAAGCACTCTGCTTTTAATTGGAAATGCATAAATTGATAAGAAAAAGTCACTTCCATGAAGCTGCCACTGATCTGTCTTTCTGAATTGCTGTACCTGAAGGAGAAGCAGTTAAACCAAGATTAAGGTGTTTTTTGGTAGATTGGTAGCTGCAAGTTTCTTTCTAGAAAAGCGATGTTCCTGATTCTTTCTTGTCTTGAATTTTGGTGTTTTTTTTGGGGTCAACAAAACCTGCTCAGGTTTTACACTGTTGAAATATACCAGTACCATAAAACCTCTGCAACTGGCAATCTAGGGAGAAGTAATGACAAGATAAATAAACCTTATGCTCTGGCTCATTTATTATCCATATAATGAAAAATGGTGGAAAAGTGTGTGGTAATTAATAGACTGGCTTCATAGAATGACTCTTGTTTATCACGTTTGTTGCTCTTTTTAGAGGTTTGCTGACAAGTGTTAGTTTGGCGCAAAAGTAATTGCGGTTTTGGACTATGAACTTTAAGTCATAATAAATAGGCTCAAACACATCTTTATTAGTCAAAATAGGAACCATTACAGTAAATACATTTTTGCTAAGTTTGTTTATTCCTGTACTGTAAAAATCCATGCCTTGGGATTCAACGAACTCTTGGAAAACATTTTCTGCATTCTGCTGGTTGTAGAAGACTTTCCCTGCAAAAAGTTGTTGAGATGCTTGAAGAAGCAGGAGTCAGTTGATGAGAGGTCGGGTGAATATGGCAGATGAGGCAAAACTTCATAGCCCAATTCCTTCAACTTTTGCAGCTTTGGTTGTGCGATATGCAGTCAGGTGTTGTTGTGGAGAACCATTGGGCCCTTTCTGTTGACCAGTGCCAGCTGCAGGCGTTGAAGTTTTCGGTGCATCTCATTGATTTGCTAGGCATCCTTATCAGATAGAATGGTGTCACTGGGATTCAGAAAGCTGTAGTGGATCAGACGGGCAGCAGACCACCAAACAGTGACTGTGACATTTCTCTGGTGCAAGTTTGGCTTTGGGAAGTGCCTTGGAGGTTCTTCTCAATCCAGACACTGAGCTGGTTGTTGCTCGTTGTCGTGTAAAATCCACTTTTCATTGCATGTCTCAATCCAGTCGAGGTTTGTTGGTTTTGCATGGAATAAGACAACACTTCAGAGACAATTTTTTTCATTTTTGGTCAGCTCCTGAGGCACCCGCTTACTGAGCTTTTTCACCTTTCCAATTTGCTTCCAATGCCAAGTGAACATAGAATGGTTGATGTTGAGTTCTTCAGCAACTTCTCATGTAGTTGCAAGAGGATCAGCTTCGATAATTACTCTCAATTGGTCGTTGTCAACTCCCACTGGCCAGCCACTACGCTCCTCATCTTCAAGGGTCTCATCTCCTTTGTGAAACTTCTGAAACCACCACTGCACTGTACGCTCATCAGCAGTTCCTGGGCCAAATGCATTATTGATGTTGCGAGTTGTCTCTGCTGCTTTATGACCTGTTTTGAACTCAAGTAAGAAGATTGCTTAAATTTGCTTTTTGTCTAACATAATTCCCATAGTCTAAAATTAATATAAAATAAATAGCAATAAGTCAGTAGCACAAAAAACATGAAGAGAGAAAAGCATGTTAAAATTATGTCTAACATAACCACACTTATTTAAGAATGTTTTTCAAAATCAAACGGCAAATTTCAACAATGCAAAAACTGCAATTCCCTTTGCACCAACCTAATAAAAGCTGTGTTGCTAATGTTCTAATTGCTTGACAAACTTTACTTATTTAAGCTCAAATTCCTGATAGGCAGTTTTCTTTTTACTATAAGATAGATTTGCTGCAGTATGACAGGGTTGCTAATTAATATGGATGTTAGGCAGATTTTGTGGGAATACTCTAAAACGTCTGATTGTTTACAAATTTTCTTCCTGTCACCCTCCACTTTTATCATTTCTAGATATTGGAGAGCTAATTCAATATTTGATGTTGCATTATTGCTCAGGTGCAATCATATTTAACCTATATACATTTCAATTGAAATAACAGCTTGCTCTTATTAAGAGTTTCTGGAAAACATACAGCAACCCTTGCTTGTTGTTGTTAGGAGTCAGCATTGAGGAAGCAAGTTATAAAGGTTTAGAACTGCCAGAGGTGCTTGTCGTCCTGGGTTTGGAAGGAGTGAGGAGGTCAGGGTGGGTCGTTGTGGGACTGTGGGGAATTTCTACTGTCGCCACTAATGAGCAGGAAGCTCAAGTTGATCATAAGAATCAAATGTCGCCTTTTAGATACCTGATGACCCAAACAAGCAGTTATGCTCAGGGGGTAGTGTTATGTAGTGACAGGTTTTTAAATATAAGTAGATGCAAAAAGGTTTCGGGTTTTGGTTTTTTTTTTTTTTAAGGAATCTAAACTCAAACTATATGATGGACTCTTCCATTAATATGTAAATACAACATATCTCCAAAAGTAATAATTAAGACAGTTTGTTTGCAAAATGGGTAGTATTAATTATTGAGTGTGGTGTAAGTTATTTGTTTTCTTAGGTTTACTGGAAAAATAATGATAATTCTGTGCTGCATCTGTTGTTTTAAAACAACAAGGCATGCAGGAAGTTTAGATATCTTCCTATATTTTCAAGTAAGGGAATGATCTGAGCCCATTAGTTTGATGATTTCTTACCCCTCATTTCCAATGACCAGCTTCAAGCATCCTGATGGGGAGACAAGAAGGAAGAGTGGGTTAACCAGCTAGTTTTGTCCCCTTTTGTTTGTTTCCTCTGTGTTTTTTTATTTTTTTGTCTTTTGCCTCCAGTATACTTTTTCGTTGTTCCTTATGTGGCCTACTATGACTTCACAAGTTAAGAGGGACTGAGCCAAGTGTGTAATGTAATCTTTCTTCCTTTGCTTCTGGAGTTGCTGTTGGAAAGGTTGCAACTTTCAAGACTGATCTTACATTTTCTCCTTCAATCTCTGTCTGGCTGATGAGCGGTCAAAACGCTCAGCAGAAACAGCCTGAAAGCCGAGGTCCAGCTCTGACTGCCAGGGAAGCGGATTAGCACCTGGTGGTTTACAAAGGGTCAAAACCCACATAATAGCTGAGTCTCTCTCCTGCCGCATAGTCAGTTTAAATCTCTGCACTGAGGTCTGTAAGCAGAGACCTGGGAAGGTCTGTCGACAGGTTGTCATGACTCCTGTCACATAGAGGCAACTTAATCTGATCTGTGCTGTAAGTACAGACAAGTGTGCATAGCACTTGAATGGTGGTGTAAGGGTGAGCAAAATCCCTCTTTAGGATTGTTGATGGACAGGACATCAAAAGACGAGACACCCGTTATTTTTATGTTCTCTCACTTGGTGCTTCATGCTGTGACTTTATCTGGGGAAAAAATGAGTTATGGGAGAATGGGATAAGTCCTTAGTTATGTGTCATTTGATGGAAGGTGAACTTTTAAGGTGGGACTTGCGTGCCCTTTCCTGTTTGTCACAGTCGCTGACCCTAGGAACACATGGAACATGTGCTTACTTGAAAAAAACCTTCTCTTGGAAGTTCCGTCTACTGGAAATCACTGAGACTGGCTTTACACAAAATTGTCTCTCCTCACCAGCCTGAAAACTGTGGTCCTCTTTCAAAATAATAGACCTACTATTTCTTTATGCAGGACCACTGAAAATTAACAATTATGGGCTTTGAGCAACCTGGTCTAGTGAAAGGTGTCCCTGCCCATGGCAGAGGTGTTGGAACTATTAATAGATGATCTTTAAGGTCTCTTCCAACCCAAATCATTCTATGATTCTATATCTGTGCTCTGAAGAATATAAATAGTTCCACTTCTCCAGGGAAAAATACATAAATCAGTGCCAAATCTCGCTAAATTAAAAAAAAAACAGATAACCTATTTCATTTTGGCAGGGTTGGTAATGTTCTGATCCTTGGCTTCAGGGCCGGCATATTTTTCTAGGTCTACATAGAAAGATGTTCATGTCATTTCTGCCTCTACAGTAAATAAAAAGCTGGATCAGTTCTCCTACATTGTCTCTGTAATGAGTTCCAACTGGAGTACTATCCCTTCGTGCTTAGCAGCTTAGGCAGCTTTTCAGTGGAGCATTTTCTGGTTTTAGAAAGATTTTTAACCTTTTCCTTGCCCACAAAGGTACAGAAATTGTAACATAAGAGTTTACTTTAAAAATAGACGCTAAATCAAAGTTGTGAGATTTATGGACATTAGTATGTTTTCTGTTTATTCAGAAGAGTTCTTCACATT
The DNA here is from genome assembly GCF_963082525.1 of Nesoenas mayeri. Classification (NCBI taxonomy): domain Eukaryota; kingdom Metazoa; phylum Chordata; class Aves; order Columbiformes; family Columbidae; genus Nesoenas; species Nesoenas mayeri. The sequence goes on along the minus strand of NC_137554.1, from coordinate 13,262,108 downwards.
CTGACATGTTTTATTTATTCTTTGGGGAATCAAGAATATACTTTTAGTTTTGTTCTTCTTGATAAGATAGAGTTTCTGGCATCTGTTGCACCAAATACAGCTTAGGACTATGAATTGTTGTCTCATATCAGCTATTTCTATATTGTATATATATTTTTTTCATTACTTTGCTCAGTAGTCTTTCTCTAAATTGTTCCTCATTGAAATATTAAAACCTGCAAGAAATTTGTTTCTAAAATGCTTTGGCTGGTCAGTTTGCCGCTGACCAAGGAAAAAAGCTCAGTGGTAATGAAGTTTTACATGAAGGCAATATATGGCATTATACACTCAAACGATACTAAATAGGCAAAAAAAAAAAATGTATTAGAGCAGAAATGTGATCTCTACCAGCTTCCATAGAAAATGGTATGTGATGAGGGAATTCCTTGGGGAAGAATGACCCCTTTCTTTTGTCCCACACTAAGATCTATGAAGAAGTTTATCGTCTTATTTTGCCTATCATCAGGTTCTCCTTGTGGATGAATTAGATCTGCCACATCAGTGTGCTATTTTACAACTATAAATTCCCTCCTCACCACATGTGGAAGACTCAGCAAAGTGCAGAACACTTTGGCTAACACAGCGAAAGCTCTTCCTCTTGCATTAAATTTTAAATAAAGCCGAATTCTTATGCATAAACTTGAACATGTGCTTCAGTGGATGCACAGCATAGGGCTACAGTGCTTGTGTCTGCAAATGTGATGTCTTTACCATACATAGTATGTATGGTGGCTCATGGAAATAGACACAGGTCCTTGGAATATTGACTGTTGCTTCTTGTGTGATGATGTCCTGCCATGTGGCCAGTGACCTGCCCTGAAGCAGCTCATTTGCTGGAAGTACTCAAGGGATCAATCCCAAGTTTCATCCAGAGACTACCTACTAAGAACGCTAATACTCCTGTCACACCACAGATAGTCCTGATCTTGTGTAAGTACATTTCTGTGAGGAGTAGGATTAATAATTAATGCATGTTCCCTCTGTGTAAAATAGGATAATCTCTGACAGATGGTGGTTTTTAACAAGAACACTGCAGTAATTCAGATCAGACTAAGCATGTTATATCTGTGCCTCAAAACTAAAAGACTCTTATGGGGATGTATGTAAAACTTGTGTGGTGTTCTTGGATTCTATTACTAGTTTTAGATCGTGGACGTAATGGATTTTTGAGAGGTTGCAGTAGTAAGGGTGGTAGTGGGGTTATGTCAAATTTCATAGCATTATGGAAATGGTCTGCTTTTAACTGTCAAGTGTGCCTATCTATAGGTGAACAGCTGAGAGCAAAACCGAATTTCTACCAATACTAACAACTTACTAAAAAATTCAATTCTGTGGAACAGTATTTTGTACCAGCTTTACTATTATGAGTTAATATAAGCATACAATAGTTGGGTTTATTAATTCCTTAAATGCCTTCTATATTGCTGTCAAGGAAAGAAGATACTTAGTTCTTATTCCTTTTTTTACTGAGGCATGCTCACTTAAGATTTAGAGGTCAAATTGGGTACCCATCAGTACAGTCAAACTGCACTGACCTCCAAAGAAAGATCATCTGTCCCATTCTGAAAGCTGCAGAGATATATTAATGAATTATAGAATTGCTGATGTATTATCAGGAGCTCATCCAACATCTTGCACATCAGGTTGATGTGAGAGAAGGATTGCTGAATGTGCTATAAACATGTTGGATATTTAGATTTTCTCATTGTATGTAAGAAACTGTTATAAAAAAGCATGCACCATGGCATACTTGTGATGGATGGGTGTCATTGCTTAAATGAAAGCTTTGAATTACAAATGTATATGCAAATTGCTATCTTTTTCCATTTGTAAAATACTATGCTAACTATTTCTCAGAATTACTAATGTACCCTATATAGCACAAAAACAGTGTCTAAAAGTGCTTCATATCATGCTAAGTAGAAATAGGTAAGTCTATTGAATGCAGCATCTAGCTTGCCTCGTTGGAGGTATCCATTTGGACCTTTTTTCCCTGGAAATGTGATTTTTGCAATACTGTACCTCTTAAAAATACAGGTATTTGAATCAAACATGTTACACCATTAGACAGAAGTTATGTCACCATGAACTGTATATGACTTTCTTCATAGTATAGGGTGTTTCAAAAAGATGGACCCAGTTTTAAATCACTGCTGCTCTGTAGAGCTGCTATGTTAAGTAAACAATTGCCAAATCAAGGTCTATATCTGTGTTACAAAATTAAAAGCTTGAGGTACATCCGTCCAATGAATGCTGATATTTTTGTCATGTGGTAAGTTGTGTTCTCATTACAGATTTCCCACGGTTGCTTATAGACTGTATTTAGGAAGAGCGTGTGGGTTTGTACAATGCTGCTGTCTGGTGCAAGTCAGTCTATACCTCCTCCTGAGCTGACAGCTGGTGCAGTAATTTCAAGAAGAATCCATGTTGCCTTCCCTGTGGCTTCTCCAGGTGCTACAATGCCTGGAGGATGTAAAATGGCACTAACTTTTACAGATGTTAACATCTGCACCAGAGTAGGGCTCTGTTGATTAAAACTTTGAATAGTCTAACACCTTAACAGTAATTAACCCAAAGTACTTGTGACTGCAAATGATATTTCATGTTATGGATAGCTTTTTTACTCTGCCTTCTCCTTGAGTTTTAAAGGAAATAATCTGTTTGTTTGTAGGAACCCAGACAATTTATATGAAATATTCCTACATTTCTTAGAAATATTAATTGAAAAAATACTTTATTAATTCTCTAATTCATTAATTGATTTTTTTAATAATCAGATTATCGAATGTAGTCACATTTTGAAAAACAAAAATTAGTTTTAAACTACTGTACACTAGAATTAGGTATAAATTTGGGGATAAAACATTCACTTTACAGTCCAGACACCTATCATTTAATATTACATAGTGTAAACAAATCTGTAAGTTTTAACTTGCCTGCTGGATGGACATTACTGAAGATGTGTGGTTTGCTCTGCTCCTCTATAAGCAGTAGACACCATGCTCATTCTAGGAGCTCTGGAAAACACCTCTGTGTACTCAAAGTTGTGATATGTATTTTCTGTACCCTGGGACAAAGTTTCATTTGTAGCAGAGGCTGAAGCACCACAGTTTTGCTTTGGTGAAGTGACTGAAGAAGTCTGCGGCTTCTGTGTAACTGGCGAAGGAACGCCAAGCAGCACGGTCTGGTTAGGGAAGGGCTGATAAGGTTTGTGAGAAATGGCTGCATGAGACTTGCATGCTGTCAATTCCTCCCCATCGAAGAGGGGAGAAAATTGTGTATAGTTGCGGGTAAACAGCCCTCCAGCTTCCAGGTTTGTTCTGGCAGGTTCTCATGGTAGATGTACTTGCAGGCAACTCTACTTAAAGGTTTTAAGAAAGGCACTGTTGGGAGGAACTTTTCTCTTCTGATGTCACTTCTTTAGGTCATGTATGTATTTTTGGTCTCTGTAGGAGCCTCTAGTATTGTATAGTACTGAGGGTTGTGGAGTCCCTCTCTGTCAGTGTCTTCTGTTCGCTGGCAGCAGCTTTCATTTCATACTTTGAACTGTGGCACACCTGGGGATGTTATGTTTTCCAGTTTTCTTTTTTTTTTTTTCTTTTTTTTTTGTTTGTTTGTTTGTTTTGTTTTTGTTTTGTTTTTGTTTTGTTTTGTTTGTTTTCTTTTGATAAATGCACTGTGATGAAACCTGCATATTACCTACTGGTTTGTGAAGGGGAGAATAACTGTACTGGTCTCCTGCAAGCCTGTTAAAAACTAATGTAGGGTGTGACTGCATGCAACTTACTGAGTGTTCCAAATAAGTATATGCCTGGTTTTGAACACTATTTAAGATGTGCATGTATCTTTAAAGAGAGTTGTAAAAACGTAAGTGATTTTTAACTAGCTTTTGGGATGCAGCTGCTCTTCCTAATGTGGCAGAACAGCACTGCCATTGTCCTGGGCAGTAAGATAAAGGGACATTAGTTCAGGTTCATATTATTCTTGGGTCTGCCGTGGCTTGGATGTGGTGACTTTCAGAGTATCATGTAAGCATCCTCTGTTCCCAGGCTTTTCCTGGAGCAGGGGAAAGCTGGCAAGAACTTCCTGCTGTTTTCATTCTTGTAACTGTTTAATTGTTTGTTTACATTAGGATTGATATGTTAAAATGCAAATGAAAATGTAAACTTAAGATATGTGGAAACAGGTTTAAACTTTCTTATGTATTATAGACCAAAATATCTTATTTTAGGGTTGGTGTGGTGATTTGTTTGTTTCTTTGGTTGGCTTTTTTTTTGTGTGTTGCTTTGTTTGTTTTGTTTGTTGGTTTTTTGTTTGTATGGTTGGTGTATTCTTTGTTTGTTTGTTTTTGGCAACCAGGATGTAAACCCAGGGTTTTGTGAACTGTGTTGTATGTAGCAGCTGAAGTTAGGAAAATTTCAAACAGTTCAGAAAACTTAACCTCTTGCATGTCTTCTGGACTCTTTGGGCTCATAAATGAATAGCCTCAGTCTTAATCGATGACCTGTTCTTTTATAGATGAAAAGACAGATATTCAGTCTCCAAAACCAAATTTAGTGTTCAGTGTCAAATGTTTGCATTAATCTACCTTTCTTCCCCCAAATTACACTAACAAGGCTGAGTTTTTTAGTGATTAACATAAGCTATAAGTATTCCTTTTTTGGCATAATTTCATAAATTGATTTTTTTTTTAAGAAAAAAACCCATTTAATACCTAGAAAATACATTATTGAAAAATGTGTAGCATTTTAAAAGTGAAACTGTCTTTCATGTAATTCTGTATTCAAAAATGGATTTTTCAGTTAAAATGTAGGAGGGTGTCAGTCAATTGCCATAAAAATAAAGGACTAAGCGAAAAGAAAAATGTTGAAGTAGCAAAGATTTTAGTGAGATCACATTTAAAATCCATGTGAATGATCAAAAAAGCAAATAAAAAATCAAGTTTATGACAATTGGTAGTGGTGTTTGTCAAGAAAATACAAAGAAACTTGTAAAGCCTGGAAACAGATACTGAACGTAGATAAATGAGTTTCAGTGCAGGGAATTGTCAACTTGTGGCTGGAGACAGACACTTTCACAGATACAATTATTCTTTTTTCAGGAATACTGAGGAAAGTCTTGTGATTTTAAGTGACACGTGTTTGGATAGAATATTATCCAGTAAAATTATTACCTGCGTCTTCAGTGCTATCACAAGAAATGGGGGAGTCTCTTATCATGCAGGAAAGCCCTAGTCATGCCAAGTGCTTTGTGTGGGGCTGGGCCGGCAGCGGCAGTGGGATGGACTGGCTGGGACGGGGCTCTGGCCCTGAGGCGTCCCCATTTGTGGCTGTGCTGGTTAGGTGCCTCAGACTGGGCATCGACTGGAACATTTGCAGAACTGCTGCTGGAGCAGTTGGGAGATTTGCTTTTGAAATCTTCTGCTGATCCAAAGCAAAGCGGTGACATAGATGCACCAAAAGCAAAGCATGGTGTGCCTGTATCATATCGTACTACGTCAGCAACCAGTGATGCTCACAGACCCTTTGAGAAGCAGTGTTATCTCTGCATATTACAGAAATAAGACACAAATTGACCTTTTCTAGATCATCCAAGCAGCATGCAGAAGAACTTGAAACTGGGATGAGCTCTTGAAACACTGTTTCACTTGTAAGCCCTAGAGCCGTGTAGTTAAAATATTTAAAAATGTAAAGGATGCTCCTGAGCTAATAGTCAATTCATTTCCGCTTGCATTTGCTTCAGTAGCCCCATATATACATCACAGAATGTGTCTTATGGTGACTAAGCTACATATTATTATTGGAACAAAGAGAAAAGAAAAACAGCAACATATAGATTTGTTAAAGATACTGCTGAATGTATTGAAAATTAATTTTCCTTACACCATCATCTGTTTGGAATATTACATATTATTGCTGTGTGTGTTTTTTTGGTATTCATGAATACTATAGTGTTTCAAATGCTTGCAGAGGAGAATCTGCCTTTACTTCACAATGTATTTTTGTATGTAGTGTCTTGTAATTTGAAGTTTCACAATGGTAAAAGCCTCACGCTACTCTTCCTAGGGACAGTCTTGGAGAGTTTATCTTCTCTTAGTACAGAATTCTATTAAAACACATACTTTGCAGCTCACTTGGTGCAGCAAGCTACAAAAACTGCTCCTCATCTACCTCAGCAATCTGTAGGCTGGAAGTACTTTCTAAAATTGTCTGGAGTACTTAAGGGCAGATTTCAGATAGGACTGATGGTTAGAGACATCAGGGGTTCTCTGGGATATACCACTTTCTAGTCGCTCTTTGGCACTGGGGCCATTGTTTACTAACGTACTGGCTGAAAACAGGGCAACTGTGAGGTCTGTAGTCTCTGAGCCTCTGTTTGTACCACAAATGGTTTAAATTAGAGATTGATACATTTAAATTTGCTGAAATAAAGTATTTTGAAAGAATTTAGAAGTCTGATTAGGTAGAAGGGTTTTGCTTCCTTCTCACAAACTCCTCTTTTACTGAATACCTTTGGAGTTATTCAATAGAATTATTAGATATCACAGTCACTTTTCAGTTTCACTCTCATTCTGTAAGTATGCATCAGACAGATGGATGCTTTATATGACAGGTGAAAGTGACTGTTTCTTTCAGGATAGTTTCTTTTCAAAGTTGTTTATTGGCAGAGTGCAGCCTCAGGATACCACTAATGCTTTTGTTAGCAAGTGATTTGCGCCAGCCCCAATACAAATAACACATCTGATTTGTGCATTCTATTGTAAACAAATGTACACATGCTTGCTGTCTTCAGACACATTATATTTTATTAACATAGGGGATCCTTATTTCTTTTATCACAGCGTGTAATGAATACCAAAGATAACAGTGTAGTAAGTTGTAATGAAGTGTTATGAAATGAGTAAGAAAGTTACCTAACATCAAATTCAGGCAAGAAGTGAGAGTCTGTTATGCAGAACATGTCTTAAAAATGCTGCATACAACTGAAAATAATTTCATTGTGTTACTGTCTAAGAAATGTGTGAATAATCTATTTGGAATCCCATTTCACAAAAAAAAAAGAGAATACTGTTTCTGATACATTTGGTAACATATTCAAATGGGTTAAATTGTGTTATTCCATGTGGTAATCACAGTGTGTACAAATCACTATGTTATGTTCAGTGTGTTTTAAATGTAGTCTGTTACCATTCCTTAACTTTCAGGTATTTTTTTTCATAAAAAAAACCCCACCCAAAGCAAAACTCCAGAACTTAGATGTAAAATAAAGTGATTATTTAATGTTATGTTGCAGTGTGTATATGTGCTTAATCACTCTTTGTTTTCTTTATGAAACTAACAAGGAACCTACTAGATACTCCCTGTATGATTGATATTTTCATATTTAGATACAAGAGATCAAAATGATAGGAGAATCATTAAGGGAAAGACACTTTAAAAATTAATCTGTCATATTTCTCATTAGTGTGAGAGCATACTGTTTATTGCAATAATTACTGCTGTAGTTAGATGCAGTGGAGAATAATGTCAAGTGAACTGAATATTGTGAACAATGTGAAGATATCCAGTCTTTCCTCATTACCAGTAATTTCAGACATACTCTCTGATTCTTTGTGTGTCTGAAGAACCATGCAAATATGACTACTTAGTTTTCTGAGTATGAAAAATACTAAATATGAAATTATTTTAATACCAACAGCAATTTGGCATATCATCAAAAATTATTGGAGAACTGTAACACTAGTGGTCATAAGACTTGTCTACCTATTAAAAAAAAATACAATATTTATAGACTTGAAATGTTTCACAAGTTACAGCTCTGTCACCTGAAATAGAAAAAACTATATTATTATCTAAAATAATGTTGATATTTACTGTTGTAACTACATCTATATCTAGCAGAATTTCAAAAATTCTTGTATTCCAATGAGATTTTGTACTAGAAAGCAACTATTTCTTTTGACATGCAAAAATATAGTTTGCTTCTTAATAACTGTGTGCACTTTGTTCTCATGCGGGTGTTAAAATCCATACAATTACTTCAGTACTGTAGTCAATGGTCATTCACAAGTGTATGATATGAAAAAAATTGACATAGCTTGGCCTTATTTATTAAAGCGTTATTCTTTTCTCAAAACGGTTTTTGAAAATGTCATCAAGGATCTCTGAATCTCAATGACTTCTAAATTTACTGGTTCTGTTTACAGGTTATTTTTCTTTTAAAAATGCCTAATCGATAGGCCTCCAATTTCAACAGCAGTCTAAAAATGAGACTTTTCTTTTTTATTGTCATATTAATGCTTGTGACAAGGATTCTTCATCTGAAACTCAAAAATCTTCCTGATGATCAATGACTCAATCTAAAGTCCAGGTAACTCTTGAGAGCAAGCATGAGTACAGTAGCAAAAATGTTGCTATAATTTCACTGTAGGGTACAATGAAGTTAGAGACAGACTTCTTATTGTCTTCCTTGGGGCCATGGTTTTCTTTGCTTGGAGCAGCAGATTGAGAGTTCTGCTCTCGATCTTGGTAGCTTTTAAATAAAAATTTTCAGAAAAATTTTGTTAAATTAAATAAGAGAACAGTATCTAACTTGATGGTATGGCGGAGTGCCCAGGAATGAGGGATAACTCAATGGTTCTGGTATTGCCTTGGAGGGTGGTATGGAAGTGGTGTCTGTGCTGTAGGCTGCTACAAGCTGCTAAAGTGTTCTGTGCTTTAGTCCTTCATTGTCAAAACCAAAATAATATTTCTTTGCCTTATAGCTTTGATTGGGAGAGAAATACCAACCAAGAGTGAGATGCTCAGGTGCCATCTCACTGGGGGATGAACACACTCTTTTGTACAAGTGTGAACCTGTTCAGAGCTGACTCCGGGTAGCAGGGAGTGAAGCTGTGGTTAGCACAGCTCAGGGTCCGTGATAATAAGCCCTAGGGAGGGCAGGCAGGGTGGAATTATCCTTGAGTAGACAGTTTAGGTATCTCTTGTAGAATCACAGACTCACTGAGATTGGAAGGGACACAGGGAGATTGTCTAGTCCAGTCCTCTTAGTCAGAACAGCACTGATTGGAGCAGCTTGCTCTGAGCTGTGTCCAGTCAAGTTTTGAATATCTCCAAGAATGGACAGTTCACAGCCTCTATGGGTACACAGGAAATAGTAGATGTGTCAGCATTATACTGAGCCTAAGTTTACTGCTAGAGCAAGAAATGGGCAGAGCTAATTTTTCCATGTAAGGTTGCAGGCACTAACCTAGCTGTGCTGCTTCCAGATTCAACGTGAAGGGTTTTGACAATTTACTTTCACCTCGTTTACATCCCCAAGGGTGGCACATCTCAACGATCCTGAGGGTTGGGCAACACACCGAGAGTCAGTTTGTTATATTCTCAGGGCTGCCAAAGAGATGTCTTAAGGTGTAACACTGACTTGATTTCTGCTTTCAACACTGTAGCTGGCTGTTGTTGGGGTGAACACTCATCACTGAAGTCACTGCAACAAATTTTATTAGAAAGAAGTCATGGTTTACAAAATAGCATTTTTGAAGATGGCTCATTGGTTCATGGCACTTGGTTCAGGTATCATTTAGTGCTTTTGTCCATTGGTTAGGTAGACAAAAGGTGTGTTGCTCATTTTAAAGCTCTAATAGTTAGACTAGATTCCAAGCCTACAAAAGAAATGCTGCTGGTCTCTAAAGGACCTGGTCAGAAAAATTAAGATCAACTCTTACAACAATATTGCAGAAATAATTTTGTTGAGTATCTGAAGATGGAGCACTATGAAGATTTAGTACAATAAAGTGTATGCTTTCATAAAACATAATGTAAAATTAAACATTTTCATTTTGGAATATGACTCAAGTACCTGTTTTGTTTTAAAAGGAAAATGTGGAAGTGTGGCATTTTTTTAAATCAGCAAATTAATATGTCTACAACAGAACTGTGGGTCTCTGAGCTGTATTTGCCAGTCCCAGAATTAGCATCTATAGCATTCTGAAACACCTGGGCTCTTGGGATACGTTTGGCTTGAGAAATTTGGCCTAGTAAGGTCTCTGTGTTAGTTAGTACTTGATAATGTTGATTTTTCTTTTTCTCTCACTTTTTCCTAGTCCACACTTTTCCCTGCTTATCTTTCCCCTCCCCTCAGGTTACAGTGTGTCAGTAATTTAATCTCTTATTTCTCCAAGAGTAAGGTGGTAATGTCATACTTTATATTCATGGTAAATTAATAAAATATTTAATAGATACTAGTACGAGCCATTATGAACTGATGATGTAAAAAGGTGGAATACTTGAGGGCATTTGTCACACATAATTAATGGATGCTGACTAAACTGATTTCAGCTCTTTTAGTTGAGATGGTTTGCGTTCCACACCTTACCTTACATTTATTGTGAGAATATGCAAAATGCTGGAACTCCTGAATTTTTGGTCTTAATAGATAGAAAGGGAACATTAAATCTCAACATCTAAAAATAAGTCTGACTTGTTTGTTCTGTTGGCACATGTAAATTATTATTTGAACTATACGTTTTTATTTCTAATGTTTGTAGTGTGAACTTTGGCAGTAACCAGACAGATTCATTAATAAGTCTTATCCCTCCAAAAATGATAGTGAACCATTACTGTCACTCTTGCAAAGCAGTGCTGTGAACTGTAGTTGAATGATTATTTGGTTGAATATAAAACCAAAATATTATGTTTAAATGTTTCGATGGAACATGCCTCTATTTGAGATTTATCTCTACATGGTGACTTAGGCTTATACTATGAAAAAAAGTGTATGTTAGAGAAGGATTAGGACATGTATTATGTTAGTGGTGTGTCAGTAATAGGATTCACCCAGTAAAGAAATGTCTTAAGTTTAAGAATATATGAATAGGTAGTGCTATCAGGAACTATTCAGAACAAAAAAAGCTGTATATTTTCATGCTAAGCAGAAACATGCTGGTGATAGTACACTTAGCAGGCTGATGTTGAGATATATGTCAGGAGGTTGTGTAGAGCTATTTTCAGGTTCAAAATAGTCACCCTAGAATTTCATTTGACTGTGTAATATTTTTTTATCTTCACAAAGGCAACAAGCATGCAGTGTAAAGTACAAATTTAATGCATATTTTTATGTGCTAGAAAATTACTAATTTGCACTAATGATAGGGAGACCCTTTTATGAATTACTGAATTGTGCAAATTAGCAAGTGAACAAACACAATTAAAGAAAAGAATAATGTATCACATAATGCACTTAGTCTGTTTTGACATTTGTGGTTCAGCGTTAACTCTTTATGCTACCACATCATCTTGCACTGTGCTAGTAAACATATTCAAGTATATTTTAGCAAAGATCATTCTGTGCTCTCAGTAGAGCATTTTGCCAGAGCACTGTCACTCCTTCCTCTGCTGAAAAAAGGTTCTATTGCCTTATGTAAAATATTGTGCATATTTCTATTGCTTTTGTTTGAAACTGTGGATAGAGTTTTGTGTAGTCATCTTTTGTAAAAATAAGTTACTAGAACTTAGCTTACTTGATTTTAGCATGTGTAAAGCACCAAAATTGATTTGTGGAGGGATCTCTCAAAAATACAGACGGGAATTCTGCTATTAATTACACTGAATTTGGATTTTTTTTTTTTTTTTTGGCATTTGGGGAATTGATTTCTTTATTTTTCTCTTTGAGTGACAGCTGTCAAACTACTACATCTCTGAAAAGCTCCTGGTCCTTGAAGAGGCTTAAGGATAAGGAAATGAAAGGATGAAGAAAAGGGAAAGAGCTTGTACTGTTCTTCATTCCTGTCTAATGCAGAAAGACAAACCTCTCATGACTGGCAAAATATCCTGTCTTCTGATTATGCAAAAAATTGCTTCAGAGTGTGGAAAATAATGAGTAGAGGCTATTTCCAAGAATATGTTTCTAGTCATAATGTGACTAGCACATTTCAAGCCCATAGTGAAATGGAAAATTAAAGAGTGGATAACTCTATCCTTCTACTGTTCTAGGCTTTCAAAAGAAAACCAAATTGTCTTGACTGAATTACAAGTGGTTAAACAGCCTTTACTTGCATTTGTCATCTTCTTTTTCCCTGTTTTGTGTTACGTAACTGAACGCATATTGGCAGCACAACTAATATACAAGTGTTTGAATTTACATTGATATTCTCTGTTGAACTGCTTAAGTTTAGTCAGAATTCATAGACTGAAGATGAAGCCTATGTAGTTTCTAGTATCTTTAGTACCTTTCTTGACAGAGCAATGTTTAACACCATCCAGACCCTCACAGAAAATACAGCCCTTGAATAAACCTGAAATGGGGCTGGAGTGGGATTCTAACATAAAGTATCTTTCCTTCTGCTGCTTAAAATTTGAAAGCCATTATCAAGATGCCTTCATGCAGGTGAGCTAACTGCTTTTAAAATTGTTAACCAGGCAAGTCTTGACTGAGAAAGGCATCTGATAAAGCAGCAGCATTGTTCACAATCAAAACTCTTACCAGTCTACAGTAACCACAAAAGGCAATATATTCTGCTGTGATCAGATTCTGGCCAAGGCTGGAGGAACAGTAATTAGTCTTGCCTGTTGGCATCCCAGAGCAAGGGATACAGGAATGGAGCCGACTGACACTTGTAACCATTAAGGAGATCCTCCTCCTGGCATCATTTGTGGTGAGAGCTGAGATCCAGGGGAGCACAGAAGGCTTTTAGCAACAGCAGTTCTTGGGACAGGGAGAGTGGTGGCTGTGCAGTGGTAAAAGGGGCATGAGGAGAGAGCTTCAGGATGCTTACTGCAAAGAGCTTCAGTAATAGCTGTCTGACTCTGCAGGTATCCTCTTCTTTCAGCATTCATATAGAGTAGAGAAAACAACTAACAGCTCTCCCTGTTAGGGGAGGCACTGGTAAGGAAGTTCTACTTGTGATTATGTTGATATCATAGGCTATATCCTAGTATCCTATAAATCTAAGGCGTGAAGCTGCTGGAAGTTATCAGACATATTCATCAAATCCTAATGCTTCTGCGTTAGAAAAGAGCAACACTAAAATCACAGTGTCTAAGCCTGGTATACAGGAACAATTGGAAAGTTGCCAACATGTACTGTGCGTGTTTGTTTAGAGAGAGGCAGTACTGGCGGAGGGTGGAAGAGAAGAAGCACTATGTACTGATTCGTGGGCTTTCTGAAATGTCTCTGTGTGACTCGTCTGAGGAATGCAGTATTTGGATCTGTGTAGAGTACTTTTTTATAGATAATTTTTAACATTTTCTGTAATTGCTTTCAAATAACTGCATAAAAAAGAATTGTTAAAAGGCAGACATCTGCTCGTTTGTAGCAAGAGAGACTATCTACCAAAAGAGAATATTTAAATCCTACCAGCAGGTTTTTGAAAATGCAGTGCCTTTGGGAAATGGGAAAAGCATGCTTTTTCAGTTGCACTATATTTACAGTCCTGGGATTGCTATATTTGGTGTAGGTCTAGCAATTTGAGCATGTACAAAGTAGTGCCATGCCTCATATTCAAGAAAAAGTGATCTATCGAACCATGGTGAATCAACAGGTTAATTATTTTTTTTTTTAAATAAAAAAATTTCTCTAAGCTGTGTTTCTCTGAAGAAAACATTTCTTTCACTATTTTGCAGACAGCACTCAACTGCTGAGCTATCCCAGAAAAGGTATTCATTCTTATGCCATCAGCTTCAGTATGGGAGGAAATGTGACAAATGCTTTCTTTGTCTTTTACATAATCTTCTTAAAAGGATGTGAAAATTCTTCATACTTAGGTTGTAAGGGTAAAACCTAAAATGCAAGATTTTTTTTGCCTTCCTTTTAGCAACAAATGTTTGGTCTATTTTTACAAGCAGGGATGCACCAATTGTGGTCTAGTTGCCACCTAAGCCTTCTTAACATTAGCAGGCCAGCACCTTTTCTTTGTTTACCTATAATAGTAGATGGAGTTTGCTTTGCCAATATACATCCATCTGAGAGGCCATGCTATAGCATTTAGAAATCAAACCCTATTAAAAATGTGTGCAGGTGGTTGTATATGAAAATCCTTGTACATAATACCCATATTTTAGATCCCTTGATTACTGTTATTTTAACTAGAGTTCTTTAATTTATCCTAAGTTTGGAGTGACTGGTAAGGTGCTAAAAGTAGGGATTTAATTCATAAGGAAAATGAATACTCATTTCACTTCTGTAATCCTAAATAATTTGAGAGAGAGATGTACTCTTAAACGCTTTAAAATTTGCTTATTTCTGTGGGAAACCTCAACTGCAGATACATAAGCAGACATAAATTTGCCATTTTTAAAAGGCCATTATTTAACATACTGGGAGAAATTGCAAAGACAGTATAAACCAGTTAGGTCATCTAGTCCAGCCTTCTGTCCACGTCCAGTAGTCATGGTTGGTGAGATCTGAAAGGTTGAACAGCTGTCTTAGACCCCAGCTAAGTAGTTGCCATCAAGAGAGGCAGACTCTAAATTTATTTGGTGATCACTCGAATCGATAGAAAGTGAGGCTGCTTACACTACTGTCTCCATAAGTTTTGGTTTTATTTTTTAAAAAAAGCCTTTTATATTTAAATTATTTATTGTTTTAATGTAAATGTCAATAGTCTGGACAGTGACTTTTGGCTCTGTCATTTATTTACATCATCATACTGTGAATGTTGTAGAAATCTTCATAGTGAAGGTTATGATAACAAAATCTAGATATAGCACATACCAATCATTCAGTCTTAATGAGTTAGTGTATTTACTTCTACTAAACATGTAAAACTAAATTTTGAACCATCTGCTTTTGAAATGTTACTTATATCTTTAAACTCAAGATATTAAGAATGCAACATTGATTCTTAGTGTAATTTGTAGAGGGTTTCTCTTTGCTCTGTGCTGACCTCTGTAGTTTGCCTGTATGATTTCTGTTATTGTATCATAAAGTTCTTTTTATTTGCTGAGGAGATACTGGTTTTGAATCTTTACTTTTTGAATAAAATTCAGGCAGAAGAGTAAAATAATTCCCTTAAACAGCAAAGCATACAAGAAAATGCCAGTTCTTTTTTTAAAGATGCTTATATATTATAAACAGGGATATATTATTTTCCTATGGCTAAAAAATCCGTAAATGTTAGAAAATTAGAACAAAATAGCAAGCATATTTCCTTTTTTCTGGGTATTGATGGCTAAGCATATTAACAAGTGACAGTGACACTTATTAAAGTGTCTTAGACAAACCTCTTTATTTGCAAAAGAAGATATAAGACAGTCATTGTACACTTGCAATATCTAGAGAAAAATATTAAATCTTGGGATTCTCTGTGGAATTCTTGCAGTTTCCACACCAGTAGATCCTGTCAGGGAAGAGATGTGAGTAGTGGCTCTCAAATATGTATCTGCATCAATTTTAAGGTGAGGAAAAGAGTGAGGAGACTGGAGGTGTTCCTACTAGTCTGGGTGCTGGGAACTCACTTTCTGGAAGACTTGGATTAAGTTGTTTTAACAAATCGCTTATGGGCTTTCATTATAAGCAAATGAATGGTCTAACTGAGTCCCACTGGGGACTACATATGTTAAAATAAAGCACAGTTAAGCAGTCTGATAATGAACTAGAGTGTTCACCATCTGGCAGGACAGAGCTTTACTAAGGATACCCTGGCTATGAGTTTTAGAATTTGGAAAAAGATGGTCGACTGGGATCAATAACTTATCTCCTGTGTGGAAAGAAGAATCTTTATTGGGTTCATAGTGGAAATGTGACTGACCTCTTAGTTTTCTCTGGAGTTTTAAACTGTAGTAGCAGCCAACATTTTTTTTTCCTACAAGTCTGAAAACAAGGGAAACTGAAGCTTTTGAAACTTCTGTTTTGAATACAGAATTGAGTGATGTAATTTCTGCTTTTCTCTGCTTCCAGAATATGCTCAATGTGGGATCAAATGTTCAGGTGATACCAGCAGCAAAGCCTGCACAAACCTCCTTGGTCTTTACTCCCTTTCCCCCACACCCCTACCCCATGCTGATCACATCGTGGGTTTGGCCATGGAGGGGCTGCCCGGTATGCAGGGAGCAGTGCAGCCTGCCTCGTGGGGGCCTGGATTCTGTTATACATCAACTTCACGTCAGCTCTCTGGGCAAATGGCAAGATGATGGTAAAGAGAGATCCAGAGAATTCTTTGGTGCTTAGATCCTAAAAATAAGGACAATGTTAGCTTATTCTGCTATTACTGCCTCTCCAAAGACTACTACTCCACAAAGGTTCTTTGTTTGAATCAGTCTTCCATTAATTGTGGTGCAACTGCTGGCATGCCTAAATTGCAAGACAGATGGGCATTAGCACTGTTGGTCTGATTGTTAGAGTCTCTGTGGTGGTGTAGTGAGGAAATGGGTTTCTTCTGGATTTGTAGATTTTAACTGAGAACTTTTTCTTAAGTTTTCAATTAATGCATTTTAGTTACATTATAACCAATTTAGATAAAGTTTAAATTTCATTATTAAATGTTTTAAATGTTTTCAGTACAAATAAATGGTAGATGTGTGCTCCTATTGTTAAAGATATATTGTACAGAGCACCATTTGTAAGATGTGCATAGATGATCAAGGTATTTTGGGAGAAAAAATGTCTGTGACTTGAACTCATAAAAGTGTATTGTTTTTTTCTTGAAGTGAACCCAAAGGAGTTTCATTGATGCTAAAATAAACAGGCAACAGGTGTTTCATATTTTGAAAAGGTGATTTACACAGGATGAGAATCATGCCACACAAAAATAATTTCTTCTCTCCTAAAAAGACTAGAAATAATCTTTGATATAAGTCAAAAAGTCTTCTGGGAGAATAGTCCTGGTGAAAGTCTTCTGGGAGAATAGTCCAGGTGAAAGGAGATTATTGTGTACAGGGCAAGCTATAATAAAAACTGTCAGTTCTGTCAGCTCTTCTGTCTAAGGTCTATAGAGGATTAAAAAGATATTGAACATCATGTAACAGCTGCCTCCTATGTGAAAGGGATCACTATTGTGGTGAACATAAATGTACCCATTTAAAACACCTCCACAAGGCTGGGTGTGCCTGAGCCACAACTGGCTGGTTTGGCAGGTAAAGTGCTGATTTCAAAGACCTGAAAAAGCACAGTCCAAGTTCTAAGTAGGTAGTATCAAAGTATCATCTTATTGATGAGTGTGTCTCTTGTGCGTCCCTTGCGCTACTGGAATAATATGGGATACCATCAAATGGGCGTGATAATCATCAAACTGTATTGTGCACCTATGGTGTTGAGAAAACATTAATTAATATGTAGTGTGAAATATAAACAGTGTTTCTAGAAAAACTGTAAATTGAGTTTTAACTCTTATTTCTTGTAAGTCTAAAAACTCTTAAGTTTCAAATAAAAATACATTGCTGACAGTAATAAAAACTTTACATAGTTTTTCTGGGACAGTTTAATGAATTTTGAGTGTTGATTAATACTATAGAAAACACAGCAATTTCATAATGCTTAATATGAAAGATGAAAAAGGGAACAATGCTTAGAATGAATATTGCTGTAAATCTGTAATATTTAAAACTTTTGTATTTGAAATTTTAAAAAAAAAGTTCAGTTCTGAAGTGATTGGAGGAAAAGGTCTATCTGATGTATCCTTTACTCAGAATGTGCAGGGTGTTTTTGTTTGGTTTTTGTTTGGTTTGTGTTTTTTGTTGCCTTTTTTTTTTTTTAATTTCTCTTTTTGTTTTGTAAGAATGAAGTGTGAGAAATGGATAGCTATCTAGATTATGGAATGGTTTTCTTAGCACAGGTAAAGGGAACCCTCAGATTCTTTAGTACAAACTTTAATAGTTGCAGCACCTGCTTTTCCTTAAGCTTTTGGCCAGTGCTGTGGGTAAAAAGATAAAGCTGATCATTAAACTCGAGATAAGTATCTTTTTCTTCTGAAAATGCATCCCATACTTTTGTATCTTGCTAAGTTCAACTTGATTTTCTCTCTTATTAATTTAAACTTACTAAATTGGAAGACCCAGATCCCCCAATACCTTTTCTTTCATTGTACAAATCTTTAGGCCTGTTATGTACTAAGTCCTGCTGGAAGGAGTTTACAAAAATAATTTTTCAGAGGGCAATGGTAACTTCTCAGCCAAGGACTTGTTGGGAGCTATTAGGCTGTGGAATAGGTATAAGTTGCGAGGGCCTATTACAGTACTTATAATTAAATTCTAATACAATATTTCCAAATAGAAATTCAAGTACCACTTTTGTTGACTTTTCAGTTTAAACACATCTGGTAACATTCAGTGTATTATATAACACTGTGTAAAGTCTATAGTTTTGTACAAAGCTCTTATGGGATTGTTTTAAACTTCTTAACCCTAGCTGGAAGTGTTTGTAGCAAGCTAAGACAGCTGAATCTTCCATAGAGGATTTTTTAAAAAGGTTAGAAAGAAATAATGCAAAAGTAAGAGAGTTATTGTTCGTTTTTTAAATTAAACCGAAATCTTAAGACCACCTGTCAGCCTTTAAAGCCAGTGGACAAATCACTTTATTGAATTTTTAAAGCTAATTGAAACCAATACCTAGCTTGTCATTCATGGGAATTACAAAAATGTAGCATTTTAAATACAACCTTCTTGAAGAGGTGCAGTAATACTGCCCCAGTCTGGGACAGAATATCAATAAAGGGACCAACCAAAGCTCATTAGGGAAGTACCACAATATAAAGGATGAGAAATAACTGAAAATATGAGAAGATCAGGAGTTTCCCAAGCACATCAAGTACTGTTTATTCCCCATGATAGTTTTCTGTGACAAGCAGCACTCAAACTTGTAACTGCTCCTTGAGAATTGCCTCACATTTCTGTTGGTAGAAAATAGGCTGATGTTGCTGGGACTCATTGCTGATGTCTCTGCATTATCTAGAGCTAAAGTCAGACTTCCTCTCTGTCTGTGTTATCTGATGTAAACCCAGTGACACCAGTAGTGTCAGAAAAGAGAATCGAAGCAGCATTTGATGTGCCATGTCACGAAATGGAACAGAAAGAGGAAATTATTTTTAATTTCCCCTTTCAAAACACAGTATGCTGATAAACTGAAATGAAACCTTTGTCACTTGGAAATGAATGCAAGAAAAGGAAAAGAATAAAATTCAAATGAAGAATCAGAGGTTCATTTTGTGTCTTAAGATATAGAGGCTGATGTGGAGTAATTGCTGCAGGTGAAAGCATGTGGATGGGTTTTTGACATAAGAGAGCTGTGTGGTATATGAGTCTGCATGTACTTGTCAGGAACTGTATGGTTGACATATCCCATGTAAGATCTACCACTAAGGAGGAAGAGCAAATAGGTTTTGACACTCAGTGGACTTCATGCCTTTATATAAACTGAGAGCATTTTATTCCTACACCATGGCAATATTTTATTTTTTTTTTGGTGAGACATTACCATAATAACTTTGCTTTTGAAGTCAAAGAACTCTGAATGTTGTAGAGTAGTATAGAACAAATGGATTACAAAAAACAAGCCATAGATTTAAAGATGATGTAAATAAATCGCCTTAGTAAAACTCCAAAGAAGAGGTAGTCTGTGTGGGAGTGAAGGAGCTAGTGAAAGGTATTCCATACAGATTCTAGTACTAGTGATGTTAAGGTAAATATATTTTTAGTAATAATATTCATTTGGTGTGAGCTGCATATGACATAGTTGCTAGTATAAATGTGAACCATTTATTTGAATTGCTTGTTCACAGACTGAGTCTATGAGAAAGCATAGGATGGTTGAAATTATTTGCATTATATAGATAAAAAGAAGGTTTTATTTCTGATGTGTCAAAAGGGTGCTACAGCTTCTCTGATTTGGCATGTGCTGATATATGTGCTTTGTGCTACAATATTCTATAAACCACACTGCTTTTTCTGGTTTTAATCAACTTCAATTTATATAGCAGTTTTGTTCTGTAACATTATAAATTGGAGAAATACTTTTAAAGTAATGATGTACAAGCTATATAAAGTGGGTGAAGTAGTCTTTGAGGGTATATTGCAATATGGTAAGTGAAAATTTCTGTGTCCCAGTAAAATGACAGGAGGAATTTAAGAGCAGGCAGAATGTAGTATTCCATGAGCTGCCTCAGAGCAGGTGTCTCACCGTGGGGCGGTGCTGCCAGCGCCACCCCTGTGCTGACCGCAGAGCTCTGTCGGGCCGTGTTCCCACCACTCAGCGAGGCTTTAAAGAGGAAATCCCACTCATCTACTTTTCTTCTGGTAGCCACTATTTGTGTGTATCTGATTACAGTGCAAGACAGCACGATCCTGAGTATGCGCTAGGCAAGGACAGTTTTAGTGCAGGAACCTACAGAAATGAAGGTTCTACCAGGCTGGATGTCGGATGGCAAAAATTCCAAAGGTGGATTGAAAAGTGACTGGTGCACGCTCTCCTATACCCCTGTCATCAATATGTGCTGGCAGACCTTGGGTCATGCTTTTTTAATGTTATCAACATTACCCATTAAAATGGTGTTATGCTGAAGAACGATAAAAACTTACAGGACAGAGGAGTGGAGGAGTTTTAGATGTATGGAGAAAAGACTACAGAAAAGAGGAAGCAGGTGCAAAGGGGAGAGGGGAGTTCCTCCACTCAAGGGGGATTCAGAAGCAGATGAGAAAAGAAGAATTATGGTCATGTAGAGAGCCAAAGAAGAAAAGAGAAAGATGAGTCATTGATGAATGGAACGATTTGGAGTCTATGTCCATATGATTCACTACCTCTTAAGTGTCTGAAAATAACCTTGTCTGTAAGTGCCATTAGTCTGCACTATGGTGGGAGGCTTTTGTGCCTGAAGACTAACTTACAACTCTGAGCATTTCTTCCTTTCAATAAAAAACACTTGCCTCAGACCTCCTGCAGTGGCTGGCAGCAATGTCATATCTGTCCCTAATCCTGTGGAGGGCCTCTATTTGAAATTTACTTCCTCTGGTCATCTTAACTTACTGACAGAGAAGTCATCTCATTTTCTGTGAGTCTACAGAAGGCTCATAGGAATCCCTAGGCCGATGCTGATGATGTGGGATTCTTTCCTTTTCTTCTTCAGGTATGGACTAGTATTGCCAATTCACATGATACTGAATGTTTTGTTTCTTATAGCTCCTGTGCATTGCTAACAGGATGGGCATTTTTCTCTCCAGTATTCCATATTCAGGACCATGATACCTGCTTGCTTGTATAGTCTGTGTTCACTGCCTTTTGTACAGTTTCTGATGCCTTTTTTGTTCAGAGGTTTTTCTTGGGGATTACATCTGTTTCTCCTGTGGTCCAAAATTATGTGTTCATAGTTGATTCTAATTTAAGATTTTGTCTTCATTGTTACATTGCACGCAGGCAACAGAGTTCTCAGCCTTCTGTGTAAGAGTCCCTTTTTCTGCTTCTACACTTTGAAAGAAAGCAAATACTCCTCTAACTATGATTTGTCTTTGGCACTCATCAAACCCTTGTATCAACTGTTACTGTGTTTTGATATTTAAACCTGACAATAAAATTTCTGCATTACTTTATAATTTTTTTTTCTTCTTTTTTTCTTCTTCTATCCATTGTGTAATGTAATGGACAGGAAGACAAAAGGGCATGAGATTTTTTTTTTTGTTACTTTTGGGTGGTGGTGTTGTTTGTTTGTTTGGTTTGTTGTTTTTTTTAAAATAAAGAAAATAGTGGGAGGAAGACTTTTTTTACAGCTTCCAGCCATAGCTTCTCACTAATGGCTTTCCATTGCACTACAGGATCTTTATTCTGACATCTCTCTTCAATGAATGTATATATGTCCAAATGTCTGTTTAGGTTTGTCCTTGACCCTAAGTACAACAAAATCAAATGGGAGAGAAGAAAGCCTAAGTTCTGCAAGACTGACCATAAGCGGTTAAAGGATTTAACCTTGAGAAAAACTTGTGTGATGCCCTTCATGTGTGCCATCAAAAGCAATTGACATTCAACTTGGGACATATAGATTTATTTGGAAATTATAGGTTTATTTCATTTTGCATTTGGCTTTCTTACTCCACTGTTTAGCACCCCCAAATCAGGGTTTAGAGAGTGGTGCAAGAGACTTGGGATAAAGAAGAACCTTGACATGGGAGTTATTGGAATTGAGTCTCTTGTGCAAACTGGCCTCTAGTTTGTTGAGTGGAGTTGGATCTGCCATTCTCTTAAAATTAATTGACCAAAGATCAGGAAGTGTATACAGAACATCATTATGAGACCTGTGTAAAACTGTTATGTGAGTATCCAGGCTATTTCTCTGAGTAGTGGATAAAGTTTTAGAAACTTCTATAAACCGTAGAGCTGGAATCCTTTTTTTCAAAATGAATGTTTATGTCCTGCAGAAACCCACATAAATGGATTAGGATTTAATCTGCATCTAAACATCTGCCAACAGCAACCATGATAAAGGTTATTTGGCCTGTTTTGTGATGTAGGAAAATTTGATAGGTTATCAGTGATGATCTGTTTGTGGAATATTACTCCAGATTATCTGTTTCATCCCCAGCCTTTCAGCATACATGGGATTGCACTTCAGTTAATATTGTAGCCAGGTATATAGACAATTATTTGCTGCAATTTTAGGTAATGATATAACTAAATTGCTCTTCTTTATTTAGAAGCAAAAATGTGTTAGGAGCTGTTCTAGATCTAGAAATGAGACTATATGTTGGTCAGGTATTTTAATTTTAAAATAAAATACTGGGTAATATTTCAACAATTAAATAATGAAAATTATTAATTGAAAATTATTCTTGGCTATGCCTTCCTTTTCACTTTTTCTTCTGTACACAAGAGAAGAAAACTGGTTTCTGATATAATTTTTTTCTGAAGTGGAAAGATTGTTTATACAGATGTATGTTACTTTTTTATCCTTTTTTTTCCTCATTTGCTTTCCATTCCTTTTTACACACAGACATACCTCCTGGTTTCTTGCATCTTTTTTCCCAATATGTAGTGTCTGTTCCAGAAATTTGAAGCTTTTATTTGGCTATTCCATTTTTGTTTTCTATTACTATATGTTGTGTGTTTTGGAGTGTAGGGTTTTTTTGTTTGGTGGGTTTTGTTTTGTTTAGTTTGTGGGGATTTTTTTTTGTTGGTTTTTTTGTTTTTTAGTAGCCATGCTATTAGAGGTTGGTTGAATGAGTTTTTGTGTATGCATGCATGGTTTTAGGTGCTTATTTTGCAGTGGCAAAATTGATAGGTGCAAACCCTATAGCTGATAATGTTTGGCTACTGCATAAGTACCCTTTGCATCCATTATTTTGTGCCTGAAAGAGATTTATAAGTATGCTCACCTTAAACAATAAATAACTTTAGTACTGCAACACTCAAAAAACCAAGAAGTAAAAGATTTTAAACTCAATGGGGATACATATGTATAATTTAACACTGTTCAAGAAGAGATGTAAATTTTGAGCTTAGATGTGTGGGAAATGTGAATTTCTGTCATTATATAGTCACAGGCATGTCTGCAATGCTATGCCGAATGATAATATTTGCATAAATATTTATATAAATATGCTATACTTGCTTAGCATTTCTAGGGGTTTTATATGTAACTTAATTTACGATTTCACAATGAGACTGAGTTGAACCAACAGCAGAGTGCTTCCAAAATGGAAAATATCGTTCCTTGTCTTTCAGTTCCTCAAGTGGAGGTTTAGTAGTGCAAAGATTATGGTGTTGCCTTTTACATGGAAATCAATATGCATATGAAGTGAATATGGCATATTTTAAGATTAAACATGGCCTATATTTTTCTAATGGAAATGATGTTCCATGAACAAATAGGGGAAAAATTAATAATAGGGTTTTTTCTGATATTTCTGATAGTTGGAAGGATTTTTCCTAAGAAATGCTGAGATATATACTCTGAGAATAGTATAGGTCTAGCTTTGTCTAATGCTTTGTATTTTTATGCAGGCAAGAATAGTAAGACCACTTAAAATGTGGCTTCTTTTTTTTTTTTTCCTTAGTATAGTGAGCGTGTAGCTCTCCATTTAAATTTGGTGGGAGCTAGCAGTTGAATTAGAGAAATTTTTTGTAAATTTATAGTTTTTTATTTATCTTATTTTGAACTAAAACCATAGTAATGGAATAACCTTATGAAAAGTGGGTTGTCATAGGGTGGGAGGACAGTTACAGAAAAAGTGTAATACTTAATGTTTCTTTATATGGGGAATGCATGTGGAACTGAAGCTCATGGTAATTGTTGGTGTATTTCTTTAAGCACACAGTATTTGCCTGTGATTTTTGAAAGGATCAATCACTTGCAGCAATTTATGTAATAATTTTCTGGTGGATGATTCTACTATTTTATTTATGCTTTTTTCCTGGTTCACCAGAATGCAATACCTTTGCTTCTTGGTACAGTAAATGCACTCTGTAATATCTATTATGGTATGGTCAAAAGATAATTTATTGTCAGATAGAAAAATAGGTCAACACTAGTGTCACTTGATGATCAACCCCCCAAGTTTAATAAAACACCTCACCAGCACGCATTCTGCAGAGTGCTTGATGTTTTATTAGGACTACAGTAGCTTACAGTACCTAGCTCTAGCGGGAGTGTAATTACTGAGCTGTCAGGGTGATAAGTGGGATTAATGGCAGCCTGGTGCACTTTAGTCTGCAGAGTGCTTGGAGAATCGGAAGATGGTATTATTATAAGAGAAACTCTGAACTGGCATATTCATGGCACCCTCCCCTCCTCCCCAAAGCTCACGTTCACGTTTGTGTTATCCACCTCCCCAGTATCTGACATTTCCAACAGCTGTTATTTGTGAACCAGCTCAAAAATCAAAAGAGAAATAATTTGGTAAAGATGCTTGCTAGCTGCAACAGGTAATCTGTACACTGTTTATCCTGCTAGGTGCCATTCAAGTCAGTTTTGACATGAGATTGTTCTATATATAATTCGCAGAAATGTATTTTATGTTAATTGCAATTCTTTTGGTCTTGGAT
The DNA here is from genome assembly GCF_963082525.1 of Nesoenas mayeri. Lineage (NCBI taxonomy): Eukaryota > Metazoa > Chordata > Aves > Columbiformes > Columbidae > Nesoenas > Nesoenas mayeri. Next base: position 13,237,115 of record NC_137554.1, on the reverse strand, counting down.
GCGGGACTGTTGTACTTTAAAGGAAACTACATTCAGGAAAGTGAAGAGCAAAAAAGTCATAATGGAATTGTTGCCTTTTTTAAACACATGATTTTCCACTTCTATTATTTCCTTACTGCCTACACATCAAAATGATCACCTGAACCCTCATAGTTGTGTATTTCTTCTAGTGTATCTCCTTTTTTTCTCTTTCAGTACTAAAATTTTGCTGTCTTTCAGTCTGCTTAGAATGCGAAGAGCATCCTTTTGACTTGATGCTCTGGCCACATCAGCCCGTGGAGGTCCCCACTGACCTGCTGTTACTTGTTAAGGCATTTGTAGCGTGTCCCTGTCGGTGGGCAGTGCAAGGCAGCGGGACATGTAACTGCCATGGCTGGGCTGGCGGGTGCACTTCTGCCAGAGCCCCCTGACATCCTGACTGCTTCAACTAGTAACCCACCATGGTGTTGAACCTGTGTTTGGCTCTATCAGAATTTCCAGCTTTTGCAGCCTGTGAGACCTGTTTTCCTTTAAACATTTCCTCTGGGACCTTTTCCCCACGACTAGTTCTGTGAGAAAATCCAAGCAGCCACTACCACATGAGCCTTCAAATTTTGCTGGTGCCGTGGTGTCTGCAATATCCAGCTAGATGATAATGCATAGGAAGGTGAAAGACTAATTAGGCTTTAACTTAACTGGCTTTGCCTTGTCTCTTATTCCACTCTTAATTGAGAAAAAACAAACAAAAACCCCAAACACACACACACACCCTAAACCAAAACAAAAACCCCAAACACACAAACAAAAAAAACCCAAACAAAAGCAATACACGGGATTGACAAAGGTCAGTTTCTCACTGCAGGTATTTCAGGCATTTCATTCCTTTTACTCTGTTCTTCATTTCTCTGTGTGTGGTCCATAGGCCTCTTGCAGCTTTCCTGTGTTTGAGAATATTCTGTCCCAGGCAGTTCCACAGTGTCTGTCACTAAGTGACAATAATTAAGGTGGCCTTGTGGGACTTACATAAGTAGCTGTGCTTAGATAATACATTAGAACCAAATTTTGTTGCATTTTCCATAGACTGTTTTAAAACCATAATTTGCATAAATTCTGTATGTTAGTAGAACAATATTGAAAGACCATCTGCAGTAACTTAATGAATTCTGAGATAATTAGTAGTGTGGCATTTGACCTATGATAATCACTGATATGTAAACACAAAAGTGTGTAAAAATACCTCTGTGTTGACGAGAGAACCTTTTTATTTCTTCAGCTGACTTTTACCTTTTTTTTGTTCGATTTGCGTACTGCAAATTGCATAAACTATCCTGATGGCTTAATCTGTAGGTGAGACTTGTGCAAGCCAACAGACTGGTTGATGACTATGCAAGAACAGGCAATAAATCCTTGCTACTTGGTATGTTTTAATATGCAGTTAGGTTTACCATTAGGGATGACAAGAAGAAAGTCTTAGGGTTTTGAGTTGTGAGTATGCATAAAACTACTGAATTGTTTTCAGAGGTCACAGACACATCACAGACAAATCACAGGAAACTCACGGAAAAGTAACTTGAAAATTTATCAGCCGTTCTTATTCTTTGGCACATACAGTACAAAGTAATTCCTTTGTCTGTGGAAATACTGTTGCTTTTGTATGTCTATTCAACATCCAGAATTCAATCCACATTGACACTTCCAGAACTTTGTTAATAAAGTCAGGTTCACTGCACAGATGTTTTCCGTGAAGAAAAATGAAATGGTCAGAAGCTTAGCAATCTTGGATTCCAGGGAAAAAATGCTTCTATGTAATTAGACATTGTTTCCTAATACTTAGACATGTGTAGTCCATATGTTTGTAACTGCACCCTGCTGCCTTTCTTTGAAGTGAGCAGAATGAAAACAGTGTTTGAATGCAAGTCAATAGTGATCACCCAGGACTTCGTGATTTTAAATAGAAATTTTATTAAAATGCTCTGTATTATTCCTATGTGGTTTATCTTCTACCATGCTAACTTGAAAACCTTATGATATTCGTACCATTTGTATTCCAAGTCTCCTTGACATGTTTTTATTCCTGTAGGTGCTTAAAGTGTGCAGATGCCCCTTGTCAGAAGAGTTGCCCAACTGATCTGGACATCAAGTCATTCATCACAAGTATTGCAAACAAGGTAAAATCAGGCTTGCAGTAGTACCTGGAAGAAGATAACAGCAGTCGCATGCAGTTCTATTAGTGAGATTACATTTCAAGGTTTATCTTTGTAAGCTCTTAAAAAAATAGTGTTTACAACAGATGCTTTAAAGTTCAACAGTCATCTAATTTTTAATTATTTTGGCTGCCTATCTGTGCCTGTACAGATAGCACGTAGTGCAAATCTATTTCTTCATGTCATTTTCTCTATAAAGTTTTTGGTTTTGATGGTTTTCAAATATAATGATATTAAAAAAAATTACGATGTAATTATTTAATTTTGCTGCTACCTGAGGTATTACAGATACAAACCTTTTCTTTCATTAAAGATTTTTTTTTTTTAAAAAAGTGATTATAGTTTAAATTTGCTTTGCATAGAAATTTTGCATGAAAGTGGTCATCTCAAGGAATGTTTTCTTGTACTTTATAGTAAGAGGCTCTGGTTAATGCAAATGTAGTCAGTCACTTAGACTATTAATAAAATACTACAAGAATAAATTGAACCCCCTCTTTGAAGGTACTGTACCTTTTCATTTCTTAATAGGCTATTATACTATAATCATAACAAAATCTTAAAAACATTATTTTGATTTGTGGTTTATAAATTACTTTTAACAGTCAGAAATAGAAATAAATAAAGATGACTGCAAAGTTGATATGACAAGATTAATTAGGCTGTCTAGGATAGCCTAAAGATGACTGGATATTGATTGCCTCATACCTTTTAAAACTTCCCATCTGTGGAATCATTAGCTGCCGTGTGATTTATTTGTCTGTATGAGCCCAACTGGGGGTGCTACAAAGATTTCCTGGCTGCATTTTATGCTCTAACACAGGAGTGTCAAAGTCATTCTCACCCAGGTCCATATCAGTCTCACGATTGCCTTCAAAGGGTCGAAAGTAATTTTAGGACTGTAGGAGTAGTTACATTTATACAGTCCTAAAATGACATTTGACTCTTTGAAGGCAACTGTGAGGTTGATGTGGCCCCAGTTGAAAGTAAGTTTGACACCCCTGCTCTAACATGTCTTACTGTTAGATGCAGCTGAAAGGGCCAATGCAGGTAAAGCTGGAGCGAGGTTGATAACAGCAGCAGTGCCGTGTGTGAGTTAACAGCAACATTGCTTCTACTACACTGTGTGTTGTAAATTCTGCACCTTAACAAGAAACATTAGAACAAGAGGAGATATTAAGATACATGCATCAATTATAACATAGCTGTGTGTTGATGTGGTTTACATTAATTGGCTTTATGCCCAGCATCTGCATATAGAGAATTTTTGTATGCAATCTATACCCTGTCAGTGCAGCATTTATTGTCATGAATGTAGGCATCTGTTTGCAACCGTAGTGTTGCCTGTGGGATATTGCTTCTATTACCTCTTCCAGGCATCATGAAACAGGGAAACTGAATGGAGAAGGTACAAGACAGTAATGAAACTGCTAGTCTCCATCTCATTGTTGGGCTGTAGTTTGTTTAGGAAACTTAGAGCAAATTTTATGGAAGTATTTCACTAGGATGGTCTTTTCTTATTAGGGCTTAGTTATGCTGCTGCCTTGTGTAGGATAGGGTGATGTGTTGTTCAGGAAAGAAAAAGGGCCTGATTATCAAAACAGAAAAGCTTGGAATACGGAACCAGGGAAGATGGACTGAAGACTGCAACAGAAGATGTCAGAAGAACTGACACGAGCAGCATTCTGGAATGAGAAATTTGGTGGGTCTTTTAGGCTTCGATAGCCTCAGAAGTATGATGTCCTTTTGTGACCTGGCAGAAAGCATAAGTCATTTTAACAGCTGATTCATTGTGAATTCTGTGATCCATTACAGAGGAGAGAAAATCAAGGTAGGGTGACTGCAGAGCTTTGACAGTTGTATTTTGGCAAGTATATTGCAATAATACTGGGAAATAGCATCAAATGTATGACGTCTTTGCCCTGCTGAAGCCAATGGGTACACTCTTACAGCTTTGAATAAGACCAGATTTAACCTGTCAGATGGTCAGTGAGGTAAGTCAATCCTATAGAGTTTTGGATGTTTTAAATCATCTTGGAAGCTTCAGGTACTTGGTAAGACTGTGGTTTTGCCCTGAGCAGGTGACCTGATCACTTGCTGTTTTATCACTAAATCCTGCTTTAGAAAAGAATTGCAGTATACTACTCTTCTCTTAGGATATTTAACATTGTTTAGGGAAAAAACCCAGGTATCTTAGATTACTGAAACGTACTTATAGCCTTTCTATCCATATCTGTCAATAGCTTCTATATTCGCTCTGCAACTAGTTTTTATAAGTGCTATACAATGGTTTTGGTAACTGCTTTTACCTCATGTTGATTCCTGACAATTGCATAGACAGCAGGTAACATTCACAACAGGAAGCTATAAAAAGTCAGGTAGTCAGTTTCTACTAGCCAAGATGTTAGGGTAGGAAATTGCATGCCTAATGCACTGCATCTGTGAAATGTAGTTTTAAGTGTGAGTTTACCTACAGCCTTACCTTTTGCTTTCTCTCTTTGCCCTATTGGAAGAAATCTAATACAGCATGGTTGTGAAAGTGCTTCTCTGCAACAGCTTTAATGCTGACTTTAAAAACCAACAAACAGTCAGAAAACAAAACCAAACCAACAAAAAGAAATGCAAGTGAGAAAAACCCATGACCAGATATGCTTAGCAGACAGCTGAAGTCATAGGCTGAGAAACAAGGCTAGAAAGTCCTGTGTATTTGTGTCCTCTATGTCAATGGCTATGCCTCCTGTAATTCATGTACCAAGCAGCTTTTCAGGGAAATAAACAGTGCATAGAAGGAAGCCAACCTGGACTTGATGGCTGCAGTCTGCTAGGCTGAATTTTCCTTTTGATGAATGTGTTTCTGGTACCTTTGCTAGTAAATGCTTCTATTGTACCAAATTCTGTTCTTCAGAAAAAGTAACAGTAAATTTAATAGTAAATTCTTCTGGTATCCTTTATTAATAGATTATTTTCCTAGGTATAGGTATGTACTGTTTTTACACTACTGGGCTATGAAAATCCTTGCTTTCTGCGAAGCAAACAATAGATAAAAGGTGGAAGCTGAGAACGGTACCAAAAGTTGAAATGATTCATCTGAAATTGTGACTGTGACAGAGTTTGTATGAGCCCACTACTGTGACTGCTCCTGCAGTGTCCTCTCCCCTCCTTCATTCTGCTCCTGTGGTGATTGGGGTATGTGCACCATGCACTTTTAGAGCAGGCAGAAAACAAGAACAGTGTGCTTTTGAAAACCAAACTAAAACTTCTGACTTATCATTTTAAAACTTTTTAATTGAACCACTAAGTAATTTTTCACTTTGTTATGCATTTTCCTATACTTTTATTGAAATAATAATTTGGTTATCATTCAACAGTCTGCCTGCTGAATATTTTTGTATTATTTTCATGAAAGTATTTACTTCACATTATTCAGGGTATTTTACATGTTGTTGAAAATTCTTTTCAAAATGATAAATCTTTTTTGCTGTTTTCACCTTGTAAATAAAATGTATTTTCTGTTCCAAGAGTTTTTAAATATATCTGGTAGCTTCTAGATGAAATAGATGGCTGAAGTATAGAACATTCAGGTACTTGAGGTCAGTAAGTCCAGGAAATCAGGGTACGCTTTCTAGGTGTATTGAGGTCCCTCTTCTGCTTCTCAATCTTTCTTCATCACTCACTTGAGAAACTCTGTTCAGCAGGTTACCCTTCTACTTGTTTAGAGGAGATTCAGTTCAATAAATTCCTTGTCCTTATTCCTGTGTAAGCAGTAAGGAGTATTGCATGCAGGTATTTGTTTAAACATGATTCATTATTAATACAGAGTATTTAGACAGCAGCGTACTGAAAATGAATTACTTTGTCAGGTATTTAAGAGCTCTATTGTATGTAGTTTGTTTTGTTGGAAAACTGCTATAGCAATCATAAAAGGTCAGGGATTTTTGTTCTCTAAAGCCTGAGGCTTTTTAGATATTTACAGGCCATGTACAATGTAGCTGTTCTGCCATTAGACCTGAGCTCAGGAGTAGAAGAGGGACTGGGGAGGAGGGGTTGTTTCTGGGTTGAGAGGGTAATTGAATTGCCAGACTCAATGAGCCTTGAGCCCCTTTGAGAAAAAGGATGTCACTTATACTGTATTGTGTTAGCTGCTGTGACTCTGTAGAGTTTAGGCCACAACTTCCTTTCTCTTTTTCCATACAAACTGGATTACAACTCCACTTTATAAAGGTACAATCTATTCTATTGTGTCTTCCCAGTCAGTGTTTCTTGGTTCTTACAGACTGCTTGCAACTGTGTCTCTAAGAGACCAGACTTCAGATTCACCATGCACACACTACTACTTTTGTTTCTAAACATCAGTAGATGGCAAACAAGTATTCTGACTTCCAGCTGTCCTCTCTTAAGTACAGCATTCATGTTGCAAAGTGTATATGCTTTGTTTTATAATGCACAAGTGCCATCTTAGTTATTTCTTTCTTTCAAAGGAAAAAAACTGACTAAAAAAAAAGAGAAAGCTTCGCCCTCTACCCCTGAAGGAGTACCAGGAGGGACTTCAGGATTTTGTGTCTTCCTTTCTCTGTGTTGATGTGTCAAAGCAAGAAGGGCTTGCAAAAATGGAGCTCCAGCACCCATCATCCTTTAACAGTGGCACGATCAGGCAGAAAATACAGCAGCAGAAAATCCCATAGCCCCCCAGAAGCAGCTCTCAGGCTGAACACTTGCAGCCTGTCTGGTTTTCCTCCTGTTAGGCAGAAGTGTGTGCCAGAGCTGCCCGTGAGAAAGCAACAGCTGCTGACATGCTCACCTTTGCAATGTTCAGTGAGATGCTCTTGGAGCTTTTTGGTATCAGACACCTTTATGGTTGAGTAGTCACGTTGAAAGACAACTGTTGGTGCAGTTTAAGCAGGGGGGTATGAAGCTGTGTTAATATGGCACAGGCATAAAGAGCGAGGGACTCAGCCTCTAAAGGCTGAGTCTGTAATGAACTGGGGGTGCGGAAGTATCTTTTGTGTTATTGGTACTCAAGAATCAGTTTTTTGCTGCAGCTCTCTGTTACTGGCTGTTATTACAGTGATTCTTGACATTGATTCAACAGTTTTCTTCCTGTTCGGAAGGACCTTCTTCTCTCGTATCCCTTCATAATAAAGACAAACTGGTCTGAGCTGTTGCATCAACCATTTTCTAACAGACTTCATAGGTGGATGTAAGCCTTCTGGTGGCCAGCATTTTAAAATGGAAAAAAAAGAAAATCTACCAGAAAACAAACAAACAAAAAACCCCAAACCAACAAAGACATGCATCCCTCTGGATAAAAGCATGTCCGTGTACTGTGCAGAATGCTGTCAGGAAGATGGGGAAGAGAGAATTGAATGCTAGGAAGAGTACAGAGAAAACTGTGGAACACAAGAGTAAGTTGTAGGATTTCAGATAAATGTTTAGGTTTAAATGAAAACAAAGGAAAGCTATGTGGGTTTTTGTTTGGTTTGGTTTTGTGTGTGTTTGGGGCGGGGGTGGGTTGGTTGTTTGCCTTATTTTTTTTTCCAAGAGAGAAATTTGCCCTTTCAAGGGAGAAATGGGAGAGGGAACAAACTGAAGGATAGAGATGGATACAAGTGTTAAAGATGAATCTGAAGTTTGGGAGATTGAGGGAGTAAAGAAAAAAGTGTTTGTGGCAATATAGTGGAAATGAGAAATAAGAAAAAGTGGGTAGACGAAAGAAGGCAAGAGAACCAAAACTGTGGGATCATTAAGAGAAAATAAAATCAAGATTATAAGGATAAAGGGTGGTGAGAGACATAGGATTATGACAGGTGGATGAAAGTGAGTGATAGTTTTTCTGTGCCAGAGGAACTCTGAGTAAATTAGCAAAGGACATCTATATGCCATTGCAAAGGCTGTAGAAAATCATGAGTCACAGTTCATATGTAAAATACTGTAAGTGGGATACTGTTAATACAATGAAGGATTGTGGAAGTCAGAAAGCTGCTAGATGATTGGTAATAATGATATACAGATATGCATCACAATTAATCTTTAAGTACTACTTTGAGGCCACAGGTTTTTTTAAAGTGCTGTTTTATTCAGCTTTTTCTGTTAATCTTTGTATATTTCAGGTCACTAAATAAAAAAAAAAAAACCCAAAAACAACATTTAAAAGAAAAAGTAGTAATGATGTTAAATTGATGCACTTGAAACAGTGACTTTTCTTGAGATGTCTGTTTGTACTTAGTGTAATGGAATGGCTGACAGCTGGTTTCAGTTGCCATAGTGTAATTATGTAGAATAGACTTTTGCGATGACACTATGTCAATTAAAGAATCTCTCACATTCTAGACTACAAAGGACAAAATGACAGTACAAGATATTTCTTCCGTTCTTTTTCGTAAGAAGATAGTGACACTGTGTGAAATTACAGTCCTGTTATGATGACACAAGTCAAATGATGTGAAAGATTTCTGGATTGATTAAAAATCATCAGCATTATAATATAGAATATGTATGATTTGATAAGTTGCTGTTATGTTTTGTTCATTCTTCTTCGGAAGATATTTGGGGGGGGGGCTGACAGACTGGGGGCGTTTCTTGTTATATTTGAACTGCTGTGTGTCAATGTGAAAAATGCTACTTACATAACTACATACTTTAAATAGAAGCTTTTCAGTATGTGAAAATATTTTAATCCAATACATCTTGAGTAAATTTTCAAGCCATTGCAGAGCATGAACTAGGATAGAAGGAGGTGATATTTTCCCATATTTTTTGCTATGTTTCCCCTTTTTTAAACTAAACCCAGATGAAAAGAATATTATCACTTTTTTCTTCTTTTCTTTTAAAGTATTCACTCTGTCCCAAAATCCTGATGAATTCAGTGTATTCATTTTTATTACACAAAGCATAATAATGCATGTTCCTCATTGTTTTGAGAAAACTGCAATATCAAAACACCCTGATGCATAATGAATTTATATAAAAAGCTATTGAATTGAATTGAAAGAAAAGATGCTATAAGCATTTCCTGATAGTAAATGCAATTTCTTCTGGTCTCTCAGTATTGATCCTATGTGTTTTAATAGGTTTTTTTCAAGTAAAAAACAGTCTCATTTGCATGCAAATTATATAATGCTTCCAAATGATACATGTGGAGATCCTCCTCTGCCTGGTTTCTGCTGATTATTGATGTCTGTGTAAGGCTTGTTTTTGTTCCTTGTGTTAGCAATGTAGTATTTATTGACATTTTGATGTAGGAAACCACAAAACATCCTATCCAGATAGATTAATTTATTTCCAGGGAAGCGCACAGGAAAAAAGATTCTATGAACAAAGGCACAATCAGACGTTTATCTCATTAAAAAATTCAGAAACATTCTAGTTTTAGATTTTCTTCCTTTGTGACGTCTGTAAGAAACTAGCCAACTGAGTCATCTTATTATTTCAGCATCTAAAAAATTTACTCCAGACTGTTAAGGTAGCTTGCGTTGTTCCATGCCCTGGAGTGACTTTGTCATTTTAATGAAGCCGTCCTCCCTTTAATTCAGATCCTTTCTCCCATATAACATGTGGTGTGTAGTTACCAGCTTGCCAGGTCTGCATCTTATGTCTGTTTTGTGTGCAGCCTACTACTGCCTGGTTTTGTGAAAGAAAAGTGACCGATACTTTTTATAAAACGTGAATATTTAATGAATATTCTACCCCTAGTGTTATTGGTAAATGTAATGATCATTAATACATGTTTTCAGCTTAAAAAAAGTTGTGAGCACGAAGTGTTCATGTAACTAAACATTATAGATACTGTACATATACTACAAACTCTTATTTATTACTGTAGTAACACGGTGATTTGCAGTTTTGTAATGCAGTTTGTATAACACCACTTAGTGTAGCTTACTAGACTATGCTGTATTTCCCTGCCAGTTTTTGTCAAGCATTGGAAAACATTCTTCTAATCATGTTTGATACATTAGAAAAGAAATCAATGCAGTAGAGGTGTGGTAAATGATTAAAGAGAATGGAAAGACAGAGAGAGGAAGGAACTCAGAGCTGGACTCCTGAAGTCCTGCCCACAGCACTGAACCGTGCCCTGTGGGTATCAGGAGGTTGCAGACGGGCTTGTTCTCAGACAGAAGCTCATGCTGTGCAGTTGACTAGCATCTATAAGCAAAAGGTCCAGTTACCTCTGCAAAGACATTTCTTAAACATTGGCATTCTCTTGGAAATCTCTAGCCATGTCTAAAGCATCTGGTTTAACTTTAAGAATTTTTTGCTCACTCTTTTAAAATGTCTTTAGTGAATTTGAACCTCCCAAACCAAAGTCTTGTTGCCCATTTTTGGTTATATTGGCAGATCTTGACACTGCTCTTTTTATTCATAACTGGATTCTTCCTCTGTGTGGCATAGCATTTGCTTTGAATACACACTTACGTGTACACTAGCCTATTTGACAGATAGTAAGTCACAGGTATTGCATAACATCTGCTGTGACCAAGTACTTCACATCGTTTGAATGCTACATCTTTTGGTTATTCTGAGTCAACTGTCCTGGGACAGAGAGGTAAAGATATTTGTTATAAAAAGCAGTTTCATATTAGTGATGATTATTAAAGATCGGAATATGGAAGAGGTGGTGGAAGAGGAAGGAGAAATATTGTTCTTTAGTCTCTCAGTTATTGCAGTTTGGAGAAAACTGGAATGAGATCCCAGCATTGATTTCTCACTGAAGAAGCTTTTGTGAAACCTCAGCTGTGTGCTATTTCTAAGGGGCACTGGATTGTCTTCTGGCCATTAAAGGGAACTCTAGCATTAAAACATTTTTGTGGACTTACTTGATGAGGCTTTTGGAGTTGGTGGGAGGAGCAGTAAAATGAAGAAAGAACTAGAGTCTACAATTACGTAAAGTTTATATTAACTATACAGAAGAAAAGATAGGTTGTAAACAGACTGCTTTAATTACCCCATAATTTTATTAATGCAGGCATAATGGAGATTCAGAACTGCCATCAGTAGTTCTCTCCCTCTAAATGAGACCATTTCACTCCTGGGATTTCCACTGATGCTCCCTCTTAAGAGAATTATCCAGTCTAAAACAACCAGAGCAAACAGGGGTTGTTTTCTCATAGCATAAGGCACTGGAAGCTTGCTAATGTCCATTCCATAGATTTTTATTATGGAAAGAAATCTTGCTGGTTTTCATGTATCTGCAAACTGTTCCTTTTCTGAAGATGTGCACTGAATATTGAGAATCTGTGAAGCCATGGATTGTACATAACTTCTTTAATCAGTTCAGTAGTTTGCTGTTTATGGAAACAGGAAAATGAATGTTTGTCCTGATCGCTATGTGGTTGAGGAAAAAGAGTTTGAAGATAATTCAATAGTGCAATATCTGCAGGTAGCTACATAGGAAACCTCCTTCTCATTTTGGGTCTGGGACAGTTGGCACTACTGATCTGGGGTGAAGGACAAGCACATCTGCAGAGATGGTGTGCATGGATGTGTAAAATCAGCTTTTCATTCCCTTTGCCAGAAGGAACTGATAACCTAACTGGTACTTTCTGGTCAGACCTTCAACAAGGGTTACCACTCAGCTACTGCTCAATTGACCTGGAAATGGAGAAAGTATTTACATGTACATCATGCAGGCACAGTACTTTTCAAACTTAAATTTGTTAAGCCAATAAAAATTGTACAACCTCCTCAGACTGAAGACACTTTTGATTATTTTGCAAGCCAAAACTCAAAGTTTTATCTTTGCATAATCAGTGTTTTTGATGACTTTCTTTCCAATGTCTTTGTGACATAATGCTGTATAAGATGTAATATATTAATATATATTTTGTATTTTATCTTGAATTTTTGCTTCCTTGGTATGTGACTCTTTTTGATTCTTTTTTTCCCCCTCTTCTGCCCTATTTCTCCTCGCCCCCCACCCTCCCTCTTTTTTTTTTTTTTTTTCCCAGAACTACTATGGAGCTGCCAAAATGATTCTTTCTGACAATCCTCTTGGCCTGACATGTGGAATGGTGTGCCCAACATCAGATCTCTGTGTTGGTGGCTGTAATTTATATGCCACTGAGGAGGGACCAATTAATATTGGTGGATTGCAGCAGTTTGCTACTGAGGTAGGTAGGACTTGCAAATGTTTTAAATTCTTTGTATGTACCAATGAGTATTGTCTGAGTGGCTTCCTTTATTAATGACTTGCTTTTTAAAAATGTTGATACTAAAAAAGTAAAGGCATGGGAAGTTAGAATAGTTATACTTTTTCTTACAGCACATTCAGAACCTTAGACATGCTTTCCATAATGGAGTACTTTACAGGAACATAAGGAACATTATTTGTGGACAAAGCGACTTCTTATAAACGCTATTAGTTGAGACAATTTGTTTTATAATGAAAGATTTATCTAAGCCAGGTGAACTCACGGATATTACTCAGTTAGACTGCATAAGGAAAAAGATCAAATGCACCTGCATCTGTAACTGCATGTTAAGGAGAAGTGGAACTGTTCTGGGTGTTGGGTAGAACCTGTAGCAGAATTAGGGTGCATTTGTGCTGGCTTTGCAGCAGCAAAGGAAACATTTCAGATTATTCAAACTCTTTACTGTCCTGTTTTGCTAAAAACAAGTAAATAAGTAGTTTCAGGTTGACCTGAAATATGTGTACGTCTATGTGCATCTGTCTAGCTAAGGGGTGTCCAACTAATTTTCTCTGGGGGCTACATCAGCCTCATGGTTGCCTTCAAAGAGCTGAATGTAATTTTATGACTGTATAAATGTAACTGCTCCTGAATATAGGAGTAGTAAATGTAGGAGTCTAGAAGAGATATAGGTGCACACATGTGCATACATGTAAATTTATTAGTTCATAAAGGTATGTATATATTTTGGCTACTGAATCAAAAGTTGTTACTTGCTGCTTGATGTTAGGAAATCTCAAGAATTTCTATTGAGGTGCATGTGCATTATTGGCGAGTGTAAAGTTTCAAAGTTTCAGTTTCCATCTGAAGAAAGACAGAGGCTGCTGCTTATTCCTTAACTTCCTTTAAGGAAATGGAGAATTTATACCAAACTCATGGTCTCAGCTGGCACCTTGTCTGATATGTCTGAAGTATCTTTGGGTAAAAATTGTGACTTTGGTCTCTGTACAAGTGCGGAAGTTGTGGCTGTATAAAAAAAAAAAAAGACATACGCATGTGTTTGATTGCACATTTCTGTGCAGTCCTTAACTAATGAGCTTGTCCCTCTTCTGTATTTTGAGTCATTTGGCTGATCATATTTACAAACATACAATGAAATTCCAGTTGCCTTTACAAAGCCTGAGGAATGCGAATCAATCTGGAAGTAACAGATGATTTGTCTATAAGGCAAATTTTTTCCTCTGCTGTCATTCATACACTTCACACTCCCTTCTTAATAGCTGTGGGTCATGATTTGATGAGCAAACATTGCTACCTGCTGCAGTTCTTCTCTTCTTTATGTGTTTGTAAAGCTTCTGAAGCACCTGCTAAACCTCCCTGCTAGCTGTTGCTGAAACCTTCTTTCCCCTCTGTCATTCAAGTCGTTATCCACTTTGATTTTCCAAAGCACAAGTGTTAGAATCAGTACAGTTTGGACCAAAGTTCCCATTTACAGAGTGAGGCTAGAGATACTGAACTGTATTTTTCTCTGTGTATATTCAATAGTTGGGTTTTATCAGTCAAGAGGCAATTTTATTAGCTTTTCTTCTAATGGCCTTTATTCCTTATATGTAAAGTCTTCTGATGTGCAATAAAGTTTTGGGTTTTTGCGTAAAAAAAAAAAAAAAAAAAAAAGAAAAAAGAAAGATTAAGCAGTTGTCAAGTAGATGATAAATACAATAGTGAAATATTACTGTTTAGGAACCAAATGCAAGTAATATATGTTAAAACCTGATTTGTGTCTCCTTATAGCCCTAATGCTATGATTAATAGAGGGGAATTATGGCTTAATAGATAATGCTAAATATCTGCCATTTTTCTTCAAAAATCTTTAGAAATCTATTAAAAAAGCTCAGTGCTAGCACAATGATTGATATGAAAACTGCAGAGAGGATGAATAGCTCAGAATGGCTTTGCTCCTAATGTTTCAAGTTTGTTCAAAGTGATATTAATGTCAAGAATTCTAACAAAATAAAATTGTTATACAGTTCTATATAGCACTCTAACAAAAATAAGATTTCAGTAAATTTTATTATCCTTACTATTTTATAGTATCCTAAGATGTTAAAGTTTTTTGCTAATAACCTCTAAAATTATTGCTATTTAACAAACAATTTGTATGCATTGAAGTACTCATAATTACTAATAATAGGAAGTCACTTTTGTAGTTAATAATTTTTTTAGCTTTCATTCGGTTAGATTTTAGTATGTAAGTATGTATAGTTGAAAGAAATACAATGTTATGAGTGCTTCCAGGTAACAACCATTACAAAAATATAGATGAAAGTACTGAAGAAAAGCATAAGGTACTACTGCTGATAGAAAATTGGCCAAGATACTGCAAACAAAGTGTGTTCACAGCTTTACTTATGAAAGTAACTTAGCAAACTGTGTAATTTAGGCGTGCAACTTGTGTTACTCTTAATGAGAGCTGCATGGTAGTTCTCATGCAGTATGTAATAGTTTGTCCCACAGGGGCTTATTTACTGAAAACTCCATTGTGCATAAAGCCATTTTAGACTTATTTTCCTTAGAATTAGTCTGAGGATGATATACTTGATGCGTTACGAGGGCGAACAATAATGGAAAGGCACAACTGCTAGCTGAGATAAAAGATAAAATTGCAGTAAAGCAGGAATGTGGTTTAAAATGGAAAATATATGGGTATGACGTATGCCCCTTTGTGCTTCTGAACAATGACTGATCATCTGTTCGTACTGCAGATAAAACTCCCTAATTGTAAAATATTTGTCTTGCATACAGTAGAACAAAAAAATGGCACCTCACACCTCCTGCATTTTCCTTTTACCCTTCTATATAGTTTTGTAACTATGTTAAGCTTATTCTTAAAGTAATTTGTAATCCAGTCTGAAAAAATGTGTATTTTGACAATTAACTGTTCAAATGGAAAAAAATGAAATGTCCGTTTGTATTTGTGATGTAGAATGTGTATACTGGGATGCAGTTACCACGGCAACTGTTGCGTCTAGAGAATAACGGGGTAAAAGCTCACTATTATAAATGATGAGTGTCAAGCGTAGGTTACACCTGCTACTGCACAGGTCAAAATTATATTAATGTCTTTATCTATGTCCTTTGCCCAAGTACTTTAGAATCAGGAAACATCTCTGTTTTTGGAACACAAATTCAGTGAAAATATACTGAGATTGCAGTGACAATACATACAGGCATGAGCTGTATGACTGTCAGTCCCACAAAATAGACTAAAATTACTGGTTACTCAAGTACAAGTGTGTAAGCTTGCAGTAAAAAAGAAGCATGATCTGTTTACATTGTCTGCTGTAGCATGAGTAAGAAGCCCTCAAAATCTTACCTTTCTGAATAGACATTACTGAATCTAAAGGTTCTCCTGTGTTTCTAGTTAATCATTCTAAATGGAGTAGCACAAGCTAAATAGAAAATGTATTCTTTTAATTGCTGCGTACTAGATTTAGATACTAGATCATTTAGTACTGTGACTCCTGTGCCAGCTACAGTTCTCATGATTTGTTCCTCTCTGGAGATGTATTCTGGCTGCTGTTGCAGCAGAAAGAAATTGCAAAAGGAAACTTGATATTTTTTTTCCTGAAAGATGCATTGTACCAGCTGACCTGCTGTTAACCTCAGGGCATCTGAACAGAGCAGAGGGAGGTGGGCTGTGCTGAGGGTCCCGCTCTGGTGCAGAGCCTCCCTTCTCCCCAGCCCACCACGGGCAGGGAAGCAGTGGCTGCCCAGAGGGGTTGCTGTGGAGGGGTGCGCTGCGCCCTCGGGCTCAGAGTCCCTCTTGTAGTTGCATATTGACAGCTCTGATCAGTCTTAACTAAGTGTGGGGAGAAGGTGGTTCTTGTGGAGCTGCAGCTTCTGCAGTTGGGTGACCTTGGGGTGTCTGCCTGGGCCCCTCACCATCGCTGGCATGGATAGCATTGCTGCATCAGAAGAGGGAGATTGTTCTGGGAGCTAAGGCATCAGGACAAACAGAAAACAAACTCTATTTGTCAGTATTAGTATTTATTTTAACACATCTTTAGGTTGTTTTCTCTTTTAAGTCATGTTGAAATCTATAATAATCAATTATAAAATTTTAGGCTTGTTTGAAGGGGATGGTGTAGTCTTCAGAGTGTGAATCTGAGGACTTCTGATTTCTCAGGCCAATGCTGAATGGATTGATGATATTTTGACTAGTTATATAAACTTCCCTACAGCATGTGTGTGTGTGTATTTTTATTTATTTATTTTTTTTTTTTTAAGGCATACACGTGAATGTTTCTGTGTCCGTTCTAGTGGTGGGATTCGTGAGATTTTGAGGTTTGGTCTCCGCAATGTCCTAGATCCATGGGCTTTCTTGGGACTGGGATAGTATTAATGTATAGTTGTTATGTAGGTTTGAAAAATCTTTAATGAGACACTCTAGGCCCTACTTTTGTCAATAGTGTCCTACTTAAAAGTTTGCAGTATTACAACTTTTAACTTGTGGAGGGTGAATCAACAAGTTTTCCTAACTAGCTCACATTTGTGGGAAAACCTTCCTGTACATCTGTGCTATCCACTGCGATTAAATTAAATTAATTGTGTGATGAGGTAATTTAACAAGTTTAAGAACATAACTGAGCATGCAATTTGCTTCATTTTTTATTAAAATCCATGCAGGGTATTATTTTCTCCTTTCAATATTCAACTGCCCTCTATTAAAGTAAACCAGCCTACAGATAAATATCCGTGGAAACCAGTGGGGAAGTGTGAAACTAATACAATCAGATCCTAAATGTTACTGATTTCATCGCCTGTATTTTTATTTCTGTGCAGTAGCAAAATCTGATAACAATTCAGAGTATACTGATATGTTTCACATTAAAATACACACCAGCTAGATTCTAATGTCTGTATCAGTAGCAGTATGGTTATCTCATCACTTTGGTGAAGGATATTTAATGGCAAAACTGACTAATAAACTTATTTCTATAGCCTTTTAACTGTGGAAGTAGACATGATACCTCAAGAATATGAAGGATTTTGTTATTAAGTCTAAACTTATGTTACTAAAAGATTAAATTTTCCCACTACTTCTTCCATTTTTCCCATTTTTTTGTATTTCAGCCTTCTTTGTTGATGAAGGTGTTGTGATGAAGATGCAAGATGCACTTCTTACTTAAGAAATGTGACCTGTGTATGTCTTGGAAACTACTGAATATGCTTTTTAGCAACCTGCCTTGTTTCATAGGATTAAGCAAAGGCTTTTTTTATATTTCAACCTTGAGGTTAAAGTTTCAGTCTTTTAACTGTTTTATTTAACATATTGTTTATCACAGTCCAAAGATAATTTCAAATAAAGGTGAATTAGAGTAAAACTGTCTGACCAAATTTGAATTCTACAAATAGGTGGAGAAGGGTATCTACAGTATATTCCTCTTAAAAAAAATTCTGATCAAAAAACCTGAAAAGTGACTGAAGTGAGTTACTTTGATTTATTCTAATTGACATAACAATTCTGAATAACAGTTCTAACCTGCTCTAATGGTTTTAAATGCTTTAGATTCATTTAAATCACGCTTACTATGCCATAAAATGATTTTCACCGGGTTAGCAAATGCATTTCTCTGAGTCATCTGCCACTCTCTGCCAAATGTCACATCTTTTCATCAAAACATGCTAATGCTGGAGTTGTATAGTGAAGAAAGGAACAAGAATTTTATTATATAAGGAGAAAAATAAGCTTTTCCCTGTCTGCATTCTGATAAACAGCTAATGTGAGTTGGCTAAAACTTTCCAGGAAAATTAAACTTGAATTGGATGCTCAGCAATCAAAACCACTATAGTTTACTTCAGTGGGAAGTATTGTGGAACCTTAAAATAAACTTGTATTTGCATACAGTGCCTGGAATTATGCTCTGTGTCAAGTATACTGAATGTTTTGGGATAAAGCCCAACCCCATTGCAGTGAAAGGATGTTTGATTTACAAGGGAGAAGAGAACAAACCCCTAATTTCATACTAGAGAGAACATTGAACAGGCGCACTCACACCTTTACACATTAAAGTAATGCAAATAGGGAAACTGTGTTATAAATGTCTGAATCAAGAGTGAGTTTGTTTCAGTTGTTGGAACCTTAGCAAAATAGATTGGCTGTTTTGATTTGGTCAAATTGTATCTCATTTGAGGACAAAGTGGCTGCTAATTGACATGATGCATAGAAATGCATGGAATCTGTGTGGGTTTAGTTTGAATAGGCCCTGGATGGTGAAGTAATGATGATTCCATAGTATTTGATAAAAGGAATGAATGCTCAGTGTTATTAATGTCTATTAATAATCTATATAACCTCTTTCGTGTATGAGAGTGAGGTACAAGGAAAGGCAGACATGGGGACGATGGCTGCAGCTTTCCACTGAGAGATTCAGATTTAAAATCCATTATTTGGTTTGCTTTTCCTGAGTCGGTCTTAGTTACAAAGCACTGCAAAACAAAAGAAAAACTCAGTCTAAACAAAAATGAAATGATGATTTTGAGGAGAAAGTGGACAAGAAAGGCAATAGTAATCAACATTACTTGCATCCTGACCATAGTCTGAGCAGAGAAAAATCGGAGAGGACAGTTACGTATAATGTGGCATTGAACACTTGCTTGCAAGGTGGTAATCTCTGCACACCAAAGGATCTGTACAGAAGAATTCAGTGTTATTTAATTAGGTGAATTACAGTGTAGGGAAACTTTACCATGAGGTGAGTGAAAATCTTCTGAAATGCATTGAAGCAGTTTGCTATTTTCACACAGTTACCCTGCCAGCCTTAATATGCAAAACTGCCACTGAATTCCAGATGGCAAGATATCGCTGCACAAGCTGGCTGTGCTGCATAAAGACAGTTTCACCCTAGTTGCAAATAGAATCAAAGTTGACCATTCAGCCTCAACTACTAGGATTTCCTGCATGATTCTGAAGCTTAGTGCTGTACTACGGTAGTGTGGCTCTTTAGCAAAACATTTAGTTGATGGGTATGACTACTCAATAATAAATAATAAAATACTTACATTAACAATAAATTTAGTGATAAATATATTAAGCTCATGCATATTCATAGCATTCAACATACACATTAAATATGAAAGTTATAATTTGGATTACTGAGTAGCCTTCTAAAACAACTGCATGAGACTTTAATGGAAATTTGGTATCATTGAAGCCATTTCTGTGTGAATGTAACAAAGCAGACATTTTAAAAATATCCTATTGCATTTTGGTTATCACAGTCTAGTTTCACAGTACAATATAAGCTTTTCAGCCTGTGAAATCCATTAATAATCACATTAAACCTTCCCATATTGTATGAATTGTCAGGTTTAAATGATTCTTTTTTAAAAACAATTATCTGTCTCTTGCTTCTTACAGTTCGTTAAAATGCTATGTCAATTTACAAAGGCTGGGGGAATTTGACACAGAAATTTTAGAGGGGGAAGGAACTAATCATTGGTTTACCTAGCATGAGTGCTCAAGTGCACATGAAGAAAATGAACATTGATTGATTCAAAACATAAATGAAAAATTCTATTCATGAGTGGAATTGCCAAATTTTAACTTGAAAAACCTTTGCTTCTCAGGTTCTAAGGAAACTAAAAGCTCTTGGTACACTTGTTAAATAGCTTTAATATTATATTTATTAAGACAAATGACAATGTATGTATTTTAGAGGACTAGTTATTACCTATTTAACACAGTTCTTCATCGATATAGATGGGGAACAATGCTGTCATCTGGTAGTTTTTGAGGTGCAGCCTTGAAGTGTTTTATGGTATGATTGAGAATCCCAATGCAATGAACTCTTGTATTCTTTTGGTCCAATATTGTGCTTCTGCTACAGTGATATACTCCTTGGGTTAAATATTTTCCCCCCCCAGCAATGCCTAAAACAAAACAAAGATGTAAATACGCTCTTCCATGCTCCTAATCATTAGTAGCCTGCAACAGCTGTGAATCTGTTCTTTTCTTTTATAGGTTATAAAAGATAGCGACTCCATTCCTTCACCTACAGTCCATGTAGATGCAGAGGACAGTGAAATCGAGCTTAGTGAGCGTAGGATATTTCAGCCTTAGCCTCTAGCCTGTATGCCTGAGCAAAGAACTGATTTAATGCAAATCTGAAGTAAACCATGTGACATTGCAACTATATTGAGACTCCATTGTTCTGTGCTCTGTATAATCACATAACAGTGATCAGAGACTCTCCCAATGTGCTTCTAATAGTCAAGACAGAATGGAGCAGGTCATCACCGTTTCACAGGTGAAGAACTGAGGTGTAGAGAGAACAGTCTGAACTTTCAGGTATGCCTACAACTTTTGGACACCCAATTAAAAAGTGGAGAACATCTGAAATAAATAAGCAACTAACATTAAATAAGCCCTGTCAGAATTGTCTAAGGGGAGGCATCTAAAGCATGGGTTACCTTTGAAAATATAGGACTGAAGGCTAGGGATGATGCCTAAAACGTGTCAAAACTACCTAAGTTTTGTTACCTACCACCTCTAAAAAGTCAACCGGCAAGTGATTTATCTGGGATCACACAAGATTCCTCTTGAAGAAGCAAAACCGCTTCATTGATGTTACAATCCTTTGTGTTATTTGCAAAAATATTTTTCTAGTAGTAACAATAATCTGAACATTATTTGAAAGGAAATTTTTGGTATTACAGAGATTCTACACTTTCTGACTTTGTATTACTATTCTGTTACTGGTGTTCTGATTCCATCTTCTTTGTAAAATTTACTGTAGTGAAAGATCTGACTTCAGACATTTTTAAGAGAAAAAGAATTATGGAATAACCAAGCCATGCAACTACAGCATCCCTCACAAATGCACACGTCAGTTCAGGATCCCTATAATATTATGAAGTGATTTGCAATAATATATCAATGATATGTGACAGTACTAGTGGAAGCTCCCATCACATTGCTACCAGTAAAATTTAATGATGGAATGTAAAGTATGTAACCTCTTGAATGTATTGCTTTTCAGGTGTTCAAAGCTATGAATATTCCTCAAATCAGAAACCCTTCCTTACCTCCTCTAGAAGACATGCCTGAAGCGTATCATGTGAAGATAGCTCTTCTTGGTGCAGGACCTGCAAGTTTAAGTTGTGCTTCCTTTTTGGCTCGATTGGGCTATTCAGACATCACCATATTTGAAAAGCAGGAGTACGTTGGTGGCTTAAGGTAAAAAACAACGATAACAAAATACTCTTTCCAATTATTGTAGAAAGCATAGCCAAAAATATTGTTCAGACACAGTTTATACACAATCCTTCTACTTTCATCAAAGTAAGGGAGTAGAAGAGTTCAGATCTGGAAAGTTTATTTTTTATTTAAGTAATTCATTAAGTCAAAATAGGTACAGTTACAGGCAATTTTTAACTGAAAATCTGGTGGCTATCTCCTGTATTATCTTCATATGACCTCTAAAATTCCAGGCTGCAATTGTTATTATCAAATTAACACTTCAGAAAATCATCATGAACCATTTTCCCATATCCAAAACTTTTAAAACAAGATGAAGTACTTGTAGCCCTAAATAGTGAAAAAGTTAGTAGATGTTTAAAGTGCTTTAGAGAGACAGTAATTTCATGGAGAATTTAAAATTTAGAATGCTTATGCAAATAAAGATGACAGTGAATAAATCTATCATGTGTGCCTAGACCTACAGTTTTAATAAACCATACCATAAGAGTGAAATAAACCCCCTACAATTGTCAACCTTCAATGAATTGCAGATACAGAAAGGTAGGTACCTTTGCACTTCTAATGTATTGTAAACACTTGGGTGATATTTGCATGGCTTTGTGTCCTTGACACTAGAAGATTAATTTTGACCACTGTAACATTGGCTGAGACAAAACCTTAAAAGTTTTTTGGAATCCCTAAGTGTAAGATAAAAATATTTCTGAAAGTAACTAGTGGATACCAACTCACTGGAAATCAAAATTAAATTTTACCCATTGAAGGTGTACTCATACTAAAGTGTTTACAAAATAAAAAGTGAAAAGAAACAGAGAAAGACCAGTGATGTGCTCACATTTCTCATTGCAGCATCACTGAAATCAATAGAGTTGACACCATTAATGAATTTGATCCATAGTGTCATAATGTCAAATACTTATTCAGTGCTCTGGAAGATAGAGAATCAATGCTGGAGAAGTTAAATGGATCACTTTCATTTTTCCCAGTGAGATTCAGAAGTATTCTACCTAATTATCCAGGTGTTAATACGTAGGCATTTGACTATGGAGCCGTTTTACTTGGACTGGTTGCTTTAGAGGATTGCATATTTAGTATATGAAATACCTATTCACCTGTTGAGAAGCACGTGTTTTCATAAATACCAGATCTAAAATCGGTTTTCTTGCTTTAAAGTAGTAAGAAATAACAAGATGTTTCTAACAATAAAGCTTTATTTCATGGCAGGTTAGACTCAGATTGGGCTCAGCAATATAATTCATCACTTTCTGCAGTTGCTTTCAGTGCTAACAGTACAACAGTGAAGTTACTTACTGTGTGCTTCCATACTTGAACCAATGTGTTGTTAAGTTACATCTATTCTTCATGTTTTTCTTTGAATTTGAAAAAAGCTTAAGCTGTTGTTTGTTCTATTGCAAAAAGCCTTACACTAAGATTTGTCTGTTTTGTTAGTATCCTTAATGGTCAATCAGTGCATTTTAATATGCCTTTTTTTGACTCTTAAAGAACACAAGGTCAAATTTTACATCCATTTATGGTAGAAAGTTTCACATCTAGTTTAAGGGCATCAATTCCTTTTCTGCCTCTTTTAATCTTGGAACAGAAGGGAGGCTGTCCTGTGGCAGCAATCATCCATTATTGCAGCTGTAAGACTTTGTGGTACAGCTTTTAACAAGTTTAGGTTATTGATGGGTGTGTTTTCAAGGCTTCATAAACTGTTGCAAATGGCTGACAAGACCAAATTAATTTTGTGTTTGGAATCAGCTGTTTGGAAGAGCAGTACTTTTGCCCTTTTTTAGTTTGCTCTGCCTTTTTAAAGTGTTTTTAAGTAGGATGTTCCTATGCATACATGTTAGATGATAGCTAACTTTAATATTTAGACAATAGAAAGCTGTCTAGTGATTGCAGTTCCTGTGTTGTGATATTTAAGCCTAACATAAGTCTGGTTGACTGTACATGTCTGAATTTTTCACTTTCATAGGCAGATTTTCCTACATTTCACCAGTTGTGTAGAATTTATGCTTCATAGCAGAGTGAGCATGAGCAGATCATGCTTGTGCTTAGACACCGTGAACAAGCTTCACTGCTTGTGCTCCTAGTTATGCTATTGGTTACAGCATACCAAAATTTTTCTCTCACTAGGCCAAAGGGATGTCCCTTGAGCAAAAGCAATTTGGGATCACTGAGAAATACTGAGTACCTTTCCATGCACCCCTAACTTGGATCAGATTTGAGGAAGAGGCAAATCTGTGGGACACTGTTTGCATTCATTTCTCCCCTCTGCACCTCTGCCCTGTTTCCTTCTCCACCCGTCTCTCCATTGCAGGGTCAGAGACTGTCTTCTGCTGCTGAAAGAAATTGTGGCAGCATAATTGATGTACCAGCTGACTTTCATAAAATGTTCATGGTAAATATGCATGTATGTGTCCCCACAGAAGGGTGTATTTGCGTATGAACAAACATGTACATATATACAGGTATGCTCCAGAGCACAAAACTGTAAGTAAATGTTTAATAAGAGGAAAAAATAGTTTACAAAATCTAACAGGGATATGACACAGCCAGGACTGTTTGGGGTCTTCTAAGAGTCATGGAAATGACAGGCCTTCAACAAATATTGTAGGTGGCTTGGAAAATAGAACTTTCTCCTTTTTAAATGAGATTACTTTATTGAATCTCTGTTGCAGAATCATATTGATGTATTAGTGTCTGCCTCAGACACCTTATTACTTAGCATGAACTATGAAAGTTGTATTGTCATGACATGTTCATTATATCTGATATTTAGAACAGTTTTCATTGCACATTGGTCAGAAAAGGTGAAAAAAGAGTGGTATTAAAAATGATAAGGAGAAACATCAGTTTCTTGCCAATATAATTAAAGTTGATGGAACTCAAAAAAAAGAATCTTCTTGCCTGTCAAATTTAGATGTTAATGATGATGTGGTCACTAACAATATGTAAAATAAAGCCATAGTAAATCTCTTGTGCCAGCGCTTTGTTATGGAAATTATAGATCCATTAGTTTGACAACAGATTAGACTGTTTGAAGCTTAGAAGTATCTGGGGAGAGACTTTCACATTTCTACATATTCTTTTTCTTTTTTTTTTTTTTCATTGAACAACAGTATTTAAAATGAAACCTCACTGTGTTTACCTGTGATATGTTTTAGGGGAGAGATTTTGAACTGGCATAAGTAGATGTCATTTTACTGGAGATAAAGATTTCTACCAGTATGTGTATAAACTGAGATTCTATGCTGGCACTGCAGTTTTCACTTACAGGAGATCTGTGATTCTGGGAACTTGAAGATGTCCTTCCTAATCTTCCCCAGGAGAAAAAAATAACAGCTAATAAATGTTAAGTCAAAAAGCAGACTTGAGACAAAGCTGATAGAAAATGACTGACTTTGTCCATCCTAAAAGATCGTAAAAAAATTATGAAGTAGAAATGGAGGAGAGTACAATTTTAAATACCATTGCTCAAAATGGCATATGCAACACTTAAAAAAAATAATAAGGGAAATTGACTGCTAGAGGATTGCTTTGGTTTTAGCAGACATGAGATCTTTTCTTAAATGAATGTCTTAATTTTGTTTATTGTTACACATACTGGTGAACAAAAGTAGTAGAGCTGAAGTTCTTTTGGACCCAAGCTTAATATATGTTAAATGGTTATGTATAAGTGTGGGTCAGATTGGTCTCAAGGTACTGCCTTCCTGGCCTATATTTTTAGCATTGAGTGAATAATGCTGTTTTGTCACTCTAGTGATTTTAAAAAAAGCCAACAGTCAAGTTGCAGCACATTTGCATTCCCATATGTCAAAATTAACTAAGGTGTGTTATAAGTATTGAATTTTTAACAACTAAAAAAATCCTTTCTTCCTAACAGCTGGAAGTATTTCACAAGTGGCTTTTTTTTTTGTGTGTGTTTTTTTTTTTTTTAATTTCAGTACATCTGAAATCCCCCAGTTCCGATTGCCGTATGATGTAGTGAATTTTGAAGCTGAGCTTATGAAGGATCTTGGAGTGAAGGTAAGGAAAAATATATCCTGCCCATGTATAGCTCAAAGGAAAAAGAACAAGAACTCTGCCAAAGATTAACAGCAAAATGTCATGCACATTAGTAAAGAACAATTAAAAGCTATGCTAGACAGAGGCATGAAGATGCTTCCTCTTGCTCAGGGCATTTGTCTGTCTCCTGTCTGAATGCCACTAGTTTGGAAAAGGGCAATCAATAGTTCTCATCTGGCATGCCTGCATGTGATTAATTGTCTGTAAGAAACAAATTCCTAAATTGCTTTAGGGGGTCTAATGTAGCTATTGGAATGATTTGGGCTTTTTTAATCGAGGTTTTTTTCATTCAAGTTTGGCACTACTTAAAACATTCATATTTGATAGTTCTCCTTTTGTTCCCTCTCTCTGTGTTTTTTCTTGATGGTTTATAATAACCTTGCATCCAAGTTAATTTTGTAGTAAAATACATCAAATTAAACAAAATGTTAACATGATCATTATTATAAACAATAACAGTCGTTCAACTTCTTGGAAAGCAATAGTTATGCATTATTCTGTTAAACAAATGTGTGTTGTTTATAGATAATGGGAACATTTCTTTATTGTTAATTTAGGGCTTGAGCTGAGGAGTTAGATGGTATTTACAACTGCTGTGCATTTTAACTGTAGAACGCATCACTGGATCAAATTTTTGAGTACTGGGAGGTACTCATGCATTCAGTGAAGTAAAAAATTCTTCTTCAAGTCTTTCATGTTGGTTCATATTGTGAAAGCAGTAGACTGTTGTCACAAGAACCCAACTGAGAATGTCATCCTGTCCAGCTTTTATGAAAATGCTGGTAAGAAGTATGATAAGGCTTTAAATGGTACAGGTCTGTTTTCCCACTCTAAATTTCCCTTTGCAACTCTTGAAAAGACTGACAGATTGGAGGCTGCATTAAAGATGGGGCTAAAAACAGAACACTGAGCCAATTTTAGACAAAATTGCTGGATATAGGCTACTGGGAACCCTTTTCAAAACTCAAATCCCCAGGGCTTCCTATTATGACAAGGTCTCCAGAATGGACTGATAGAGCCACTGTGTCATCTTGACCTGCAAGTCCTCTGCAGTTTTGAAGTGCAGCAGAGGATCTCAATGTAAATTTGCTTCTAAGCTCTGCCATTGGCTTGCAATTGACCCTTCGCCAAGCTGCTTAACTAAGTACCTTAGCGTTCTACCTCTGTAAGCTCGGAATTTTTTTCTGGTGTTTACTTAAAGCATTTTAAATCTGTGATGGAAGATGCTGTGTTCTGTAAATGCTCAGTACTGCTGTTTATTCAAGTAATTCTACTGAAATTAGTGAGAATTAGTCAGCTGAATAAGGATTACAGAGCTAGGCCCTAGGAGTATTATGAATCCCCGCATAAAATAGTACTGCTATTTAAATTCCTTCATTAGGTTTTCATAACATATGTACACAATAGGATAAAAAATGTAATGACAATTTATGGAATGCATTTTGTTGCCAGTGAGGATGTAGTCTGTATTCTTGAAAGGATTACAACTGTACAAGGCTTTTGCACCTCTGATAAAATTTATACTAAATCCCCAAAGACAAAAAAAAAATAATAAAAAAAAAAATCAATGTTTTCAGTGTTGTCTACCATATTTTACATCTGCCTTTTTTTTTTTTTTTATACCAAAAGGAAAATTGTATTAAATGGAATATAGGCAGGTTCAATAACAAAGAAGATGTACAATGACATGAAGACTAAACTCTTAAGATCACAAAGTATATTGCTTACACAATGAAGTGTGGTATTTTGTAAAGGGAATACACAAGTGATATAACAAAAACTGAGGGAAAACATTCAAGTTCAGAGAGTCTAGAGTACAGAGATATAAACACATATCCTCATGTCAAGAAGTACAAAATATCAGAAAAGGTATCACACAATGCTTTGTGTGCTCAAAAGCCTTGGGGTTAGGAGAGATGAGCAAAGGGTATGTGTATCTTCAATTGTATGACCTCTACACAGGAGACCGCTATCGTTGGTTTGCTGAACACGCAGAAAACTCTTGTCCCCATCTCGCTCCTGTAGCAGCTGTAGTTGCTCAACCTGTGCAGTAGCTGCTCAAAGCAGGAATAGTGGTGGAATATTACAAATATTTTTCAGCTTTTGCTTCTGGAAGTGTGAGTAGTAGTTGAACTGAAACAAGTACAGGTTATAGGTGGGTTTCTATTACTGTGAGTTATTTCCTTTAATAAATGAATGCAAATCACTGCATCTCGAAATGAGAATTAAACAATTGCAAAGTTTAAATCAAAACTGATCTCATTCACAGTTTTGAAAACCTTTGTTAGTTCACCACACAGAACAGTCTGCTTCATTATGAGAAAGTAGGGCATGCTGTAATTTGCACAGAACCTTCTTCAGAGTTAGTGCTATCTCTGGCCCAGTCTTTTGCACACAGGCTTTCTGAATCCACAAAACCAGCACCAGCTTCACTGAGCGTTTTTGGCATAGCTGGTGGTCTCAGAGCAAAATTCAGGCTGTGAGCTTTGAGGGTGCAGGACAAAGCAACGCCATCCTTCCTTTGGACTGGCATTGCATGCTGCGTAATTGGAGGCCTACCAAGTGCCTGACACTGTGCGGGAAAACATTGCTTGGTTTTCTGTTCAGAACCCCTGTTAATACAGAATAGTTTCATGTCTTTTATTTTCTTTGTTTCTCTGTAAGAGGCTCGTACTTGCACTAATGTTTCTACAATAACCGAAACTGCTTGTTTTTTGGTTGGTGTGCTGGGTGATTGTTCCTTTTAGCGCATATTCCCTAAAGAGGGTTCTTGCTTCCACTTCACGTTTCTTAAATTCTGATTTTCACATGGGAATACAACCTTTTGTAGTCAACACTGAATACAGCGATTTATTTGCAGTAGAAAAATGCCATTTTTCAGCTTTACTTCAGTATTGTGTTCCATAGACAGACTTCATTTGTTTGTTTAGCTTGCTTTAACTCTTTTAGCTTACAGCAGAAACTAAGCTAGTCTGTGCTGGCCCACGTGAGGATGATCTGAAGGTACATTTTATCCATATCTAGTTTGGGTCAGTTGTTTAAATCAGAGCCAATCTGGCCTTTTAAGCGTGGCCTGGGGAAAAAAAAATAAAATTAAGAAATCCTTTGTTCTCTAGAAGATCTTGCAAGATGTCTGTATGCAAGACACAATAGAAATTATTTTCACATTATCACATTAAAAGCAAGTAATCTTTAATTCTTTCAGATAGTTTTTAGTAAAGGACTTGCAATGGATGGTATGACACTCCGTACCTTGAAAGAAGATGGCTATGAAGCGGTCTTTATTGGCATAGGTAAGAAGGGCTCACTATCCTGTGTTTTGTCATCCTGAAATTGAATGTCTGTGTAAGTATCAACTGGAAGTTGCATCTGTGTTAGTAACATGATGTGAGACAGCTTTGATTTGATGCATTATGAAAGTTTGGAAAATTTAAAAACCAGGAAGCTAAAGCTAGATGTCTTAAGAGAGTTGTTAAAAATTTCAAATTTATATGATAGATTTTTAAATAACACAAGAATATAGCTGAATGAGTTGACGTATTGTTTGTTTAAATACTTTAAAAAAGGATGAACTAAAAAATCAGTTATATATAATTGTTGTGTTGGCCTTGAGCAATACACGAGTTCGGTTTTCAGTTTTTGCAAACAGCTTACTATACCCACATAATTACCGAGTCTGTATGTAAGCCAGTAATACCATGCTTACTTGCTCTTTTTTTTCCTCCATATAAAACACGTAACATGCTTCAGATAGGCTGGAGTGAAATATAATTAAGGGATGGGTTAACAAAATAAGCTGACTTTGACTTATACTAAAATTGGCATCATAGATCTGTCTTCTCTCATACGCTAAAGAAGTCCTGCACCTGCCTGCTGTTTGAATCAGTGCTTCTTTTTAATGTTAGAACTGTTATCCATTTACAAGTATTTTGAAGTACAGCTGGACCCATCGCTACCATATGATAGGCATGTTGAGCAGGCATCGTCTGCAGTTGGTATGAGGCTTAATGCTCTTTATTGATCTAGACGTTGCCTAAGTGAACATAATAGGAAACAAGTTGTCCAACTGTTCCTCCTTCCTATTATTGATTACTGAGATGTAATTCTTAGTACAGCGACAACTGTTGTTTACCATCTGGGTCTGCAGTATAATAAGCTTTGCAGGTCTATTCTGTCATGTGATTATAGTACACAGTGTTGTATAATCCTAAATCCTCACATTGTTAGAGACCTTCCATGTATAGGAATTTCTGATGTGTCATATTTTGATGTAATTGTATATCAGGCAAAGGTCCAGCTTATCTTCTTTTTTGTTTTAATCTATATCTTTCAAACTGCTTGTGAAATCTCACAAATGAGGGATGGTTTAATAAATAAACATTTGTTTTCCAAGAATCTAGCATTTAGGAAAAAATTATCAGTCACTTTCGGAACATCAGCATGATTCCCCTATATTTCTGGCTCATAGATTTAAAATAGCAGTTCAGTTAAACATTAGCAAAAATGACCACTGAGCACTTTACCCATAGGGTTGTAATGTTTGTTTTATGTATGTGAGTTTATTTTTCTGACCTTAATAGAGTTATCCTAATATAAAATATTTTTTGGTTAAAAATGTATATAGACAACATTATGCCATACAGGTGCTAGGTAAAGTGACAAAGCCAGAATTTTAATAAACAAGAGAAGGTATCTGAAGCATAATTCTCCTGTAAACCATATGTTCATCAATTGTATTAGGGCACAGAGGGTATAAATGCTAATGAAGGATTATGTGTTCCTACAAAGTTTTGTTACTGGAAGCTACCTTGCATTAATGATGAAGTTGGTCCCTCTTTCTACCCCCCATGTCTGCCTGTCATCTCTCTTTTACAGTACTGTGTAAGACCCTAGATAGTAGTGTGGCCTTACGTACTGGTACTGAAGATGGAGGACAATCCAAGGGGTCAGAGATTTCTGGAGTTAGCTATATAAATGCAACAGAGCAGTTATAAACTCTCAACAGCAGCAGTTTTTCCATAATAAGTCTATTGCATTTCTTCTTGTTGCCTACTGAAGAAACATCTATTCAGTGGAATGTCGCATTTGAACGTTAGCCTGCATCATGGGAATAAAATAATTAGAGAGCACTACCTATATAAAATAGAAGTAGAAGGTGGGTGGGTTGTTGTTGTTAGGGTTTTTTTTCGTTTTGTTTTGTTTGTTTGTTTTTTGTGATTTGCTTCTGAATGAATCTATACTGTGATGGAAAAGAAATATGTTAGCTTTCTGTTTACCCTATTAGTTGAAGAAAGTAAATGTGAATGGGTATGTACAAGAAGAGGAAATCACTGATGGGACCAGGGGGTACACTGTGAGAGGATCTTTTCATAGCCGCGGGATTTTTGAAGAGCACACCTTTAGCCTTACAAATGAGATGGAACTCAAGAATTTATCAGTCAGGATTGTACAAAAATACACATGATTAATTAAAAGGAAGAGCACTTGTAAACAGCCAGATACACAAGGGCAGGTGGAGATGCAAAGAGAACTTTGAAAGCTGTTTTCCACACAGTTATGCATCAGGAAAAATATATTGCTCTGTGGTAAATTGTGTGAGGTAGGGAAGATACACTCCTTAGCTGGGTCTATGGAAGGTAAAGCATAGGTGACTGGGGTTTGATCACTTCTAGCAAGTGCCCATATTGAATAAAAATGAATAGCAAAGGCTTTTTGTGAGAGCTGTTTGGAAAGGTATTAAAACTATGCTGTAGTCAACATATTTGCTCTGTTTCAGAGCAGAAGGGTAAAGAATTCCTAAGAAGTTCCCAAAAGGATACATGTTAACAGCCTTACTTTAAAATAAATAATAATAAAAAATATGCTTAGCTTCAAGTGTTTGCTTACTGGGGCATTGAGACTATGATGGTTTATCTTGAGGTGAAAGAATCTCTTCAGCCTGTAGGTGTGGTACATTTTGGTCTCTGTTTAAATCTCAGAAAAACACCTTGTACTAGACTTGAAAATGAACAGATAGCCAGTATGCATCACCAACCTTTGGTGACTTCTGGGGTTTCAATTTCAGTCACACCTCACCTTCATAATATTTAATTTTGCACCATCTTATGTTTCCTAATTAGGCTCTGTGTATATAATGTTAGGCTCTGCGTGTATAATGTTGTAGAGACTGATGTGGAATTTCGGGTTACAAGGATATACATTGAGCTAGTGAAGAGTAGATCTGAGGAAAAGCTTTCATAGTTACCTGGGTAAGTGGTAATGAAGGAGATCAATCCAGGTAATGGCACACTGGAAAACAATGCTTCCTTCTAATGGGAGCAGAACCTCAAAACAAATCCTAGGTGAATCTGAGTCACAGGACTGGCTGTTATCCTTTTTTGCTTGTGGTAGTTCTTTCCTCCAATCTCCTGGTTTTTGTCTTAACTGAACTCTGTTTCATCCAACTAGTTCTTAATACTGTACTTCTGTTTATTTTTAGAGGATCGATATGTGAATTGTCTCTTCTGTGTCCATAATTTACTCTTATGTCCTTTCAGTTTCCTCTCTACAAAGATGTATATTTTGCAACATCTGGCAACAGACATTATCTTGTGTTTTGCATACAAGGACCTGAGAGAGAGATCATTCTTCTGTTTTTCTCCAGAAGTCCTGATTTCGAATTCCAACTAACATAAGTATTAGAGATTAGCCTATGAATTTGAGTTTCTCACATCAAAGGTACTGGTAGACAATAGCACACATGAGAATTTTTTCAGATGACTAAAAGGTAGCAGCAAAAGGGAGGAACAACCTGTACAATATATATACTGGGATTCTCTACTAAATTTTTTTTAGTTCTCTTTTCATTGTCATTTATGTTGCTGCAATTTCTAAACTTATTCAGTCTTATTTCAATGGACAATGAAAAATGCTGATTAAGAATTAGAGTCCTTACAATTTTAGTTTTAAAATTCAGTTTATCTTCCAGTTACTAGTATTTTGCTTTTATTTTGCTGTTCACAAACATTAATGAATAGGAATTAAATCTCCCAAATGTACTTTCAAAGTTTTAAAATTAACCTCCAAAACTATATTTGGAAAAAAACCAATCCTTTACAGATTTTATAGATTACATTCAACTTACTGTACCTAGAATCAGCTCTGCTATTTGATAGGAAATGGTTGTGAAGAATTTGCGATTAAGCTGACAAATCAGCTTGAAAGTTTTGCTATTTAAAAAAAACCAACGTTTTGCATCAGTTGCTGCCTCCTGTAAACACCACAGAGACTCAGGGTAATAGAGAATTGGCATGCTGAGAGCAAAAGGAGAAATCGATGATGGAGTGAGGGGCTGGGGGAGGGAGCACATGGTCCTCAGAGACAGCAGAGTAAGGCAGCGAAGGGTATCTTGCCGAGAACGGAGTGATCTGAATGCTTTGTGTTAGTGTGTCTCTTGGTTGATTTTCAGGGTAGAATACTTATCATTTTTACAAAAAGTGTCTATGTGTATGTCTCTTGACTATCAGAGCAAATGCAGAAATACTTTTATTACTCATCCTTCTTGAAGTTCAGCTACATTCTTGGGAAAGCAGGATTCTGTGGTTCTGTCTTTTAAGACTCCACAAAGCCTTGTGTACTCTTTTTGAAGAAGAAAATACAAAATAATTTTATATAACTGTTTAATTGACTGAAAATGGATGATCTAAATATTTAAAGTATTTAAGGACATGTTTCATGTGGCATTTGAACAAATATATAGAAAGGCTATCACCAGAAACATATTTTCTGAAGACATTCACACAAGCATCTATCCTTATTCTGTAACATTTTATTATAACATGGGGGTTTTATATAACATTTATGTTATCTTTATATAAAGATCAGATACAAATATATCCTCAAAGATTGTTTTATTTGGTATAAATATTCCCAGAATTCCCGTTGTTCCCAGAAATTGCTTTCAGTTTAAGTTTGGTGTCCATAGACTTAAACTTGCAACACTAACTAACTTTCTAGTTAGCTGCATTTGCTCTGCAATGAGAAGTTAGTAGGAAAGCTTTCTTGTTTCTTTCTCCATCTCATGATGTTGAATTGCTGTAAAGTAAATTTTATTGCAGTAGCGTATTCAAAGGTTCTATTAAATGCTGTGAAATGGTAGGTTAGATGAACAGACAGAGTAAATTCAAGCAGATTGTTGCTTGGTGGTATCTTAAACAGTATATCATGCTTGCAAGGGTTAAAACCATACATAAAAAAAGGAAAAATGAAATCCCCTGTGGAAAGAACCTTTGTGATAATTGCAGTCATTCATAGTTAATTAACATAGCATTCAAACAATAATATAATCAGATGATTCCATTGATTGGAATGAAATTACACACCAAAAAAAGAAATTAAAAGTCCAAGCATTGATGTACCTTGTTTTTTAAAAACACCCTGTGAGATTGATTTACTGTCTCTTCCCCAAAAAGTAAGTAATCTCCTCATGCCTGTTATTATCTTCTGATTAACTATGCAGTGCCACCTGGTGTGCAGATGGGAAGAATATTACACATCAAGAGCTCTGTTCACACCCACCCACAAAGATATAAACCTACATGGCAAAAAGTGAACAGATGTTCATTTTGCTTGTGCTATAGGAAAAAATTGTGCATCGTACTCCTGATTCATAAACTAAATTTGGAGGACATGAAATGTGCATATGGGGCCTGTAGGCCCATGGCCAGCACAGACATTTATGGAGGAAATATGTCATATTCAAAATAGTTTTCATTTTGGGTTATGAACAGACTTTTATTTGTTTGCTTCTCTGGTTTTGTTTTATCATGTATTTCTGAGTTACCTTTTTCTCATCACTTACTACTTCACGTATCACCTTCAAAGGGAAAGGTTTAGAGGCAGAGTCATTTGAAAACATATTCAGGATTTATCTGTTGGTTGGTTGTTTTTCAGAATTGTTTTCTGTTTCTTGGCATTTAAGATGTTTCCAAAAATTATGCTTTTAGGCCTCTTTGCAAAGACCTGTTTGACTCAGGGGTTAATGTAGCGAGTCATGTAGAATATAGTGCATCTTTGTTAAAGATAGAACTGTAGCACAAGCATTGCACAGCCTTAGGCTCTTATAGGATCTTCAGCTCTATTTTTGGAGTTTTTTTGGTGGTGTTTTGTATTTTTTTTATAATTTCATAAGTAGTTTGACACGGCATAGGTGATACAGTTTTTGCTGCAAGGAAGCTGAAGCATAAAGACCAGATAGAACACAAGAATGAGGGGAGAAAAATAATATATTGGAATGTAGTGAAGGAAAGAATGATGTTGTTGGAAACATGATCACCTAGATACTCAAAATAAATATGTGCCTAGCTTATTTTCTGTGTTGTTTTTTTTTTTTTTTTGACACTTGTAGACAAGGGTTGTCACTGTCTCAGAATCTTGCAAAGATGATGCTTTCATCCCAGGATTTTAAATGGTGACAACAATGGCCTTTTAGGCATCAGAATCCTTGTGCAGTCAAAGGTAATACAGACTACAAAGCCAGGGAAAACACTTGCAATTACATTTTATTGTGACAAAACAAAATATTCAAATCCATTTAGCTGCAAAAAGCTGTGAGACTATTATTAGGTATGATGAGAATGAAGTCATTGAGATGAGTGATGAAATCAAAGGGAGTACTTTAAACAGTTTGAAGAGCAACAGTGATGAAGAGCAGTGGCAGGATTTGGACAAAGGCAATTCAAAATATTTCACAATTACCTTACAGTAACCTGATTTTTTTCTTTAAACAAAGATCCTTGAGAAGGCTAGTGATAGATGCATTTGCAATTTAGTACAGGACAGGATCAAAGCTGCACATTGAACTGCAACTGCTTGAAATTAAGTCCCAAGGAAGAAGTCAAGTACAGGACTTCTTTACAGTCTGCCTCCTGGAGAACCTTAGCTCACACTCACAGCTTGGAGAATGAATTGAATGTACACTTCTATAATACCATATTTCTGAAGTTTTTCAGGTCTCTGGTGAAGAGTATGGTAAACAAGTTGCACCATAAATTGGTTCTAATACTGAACTCATTAGTCCTCAATATTAACATTATTCTCATCTTCTGCTACTCTTTAATCTAAAAAAATATTGTTATTAAAAATGAAAATGAAAATATTTTTATTAGAAAAGGAACTCTGTGAAAGAACCTGTTCTTACATGCTTATAACAGATGTTTGGACTTGCTTTTATTCCCAGTACAGTATCTTTCCTGGAGACCAACAATGTACATACATCCAAAATTTTTTTATGCTGGAGGCATCTTTTTCTACTATTGGCATTTGTAGAAAGCTGTTCTTCCAGTTCTGTTGTCCTCACTACTGCTCTGCTTATCAGTAGAATATTGGAAGCGATAGGCAGCTGAAAGCTTTTAGTGCTCAGATGCACAAACCAGCTTATTTATTATTAATAGTTTTAGGACACTTTCAAAAAATACTAATAATCTACCCTTGGGCATCCTTAAGTTATTCACTTGCAAATTACACAGATTTTCATGCTCTTATTTACTTATCTTTCCTATAAAAAAAAAACCCCAACTACTTAGCATAACAATCTCTATTGCACATGTTTTACAAAACACTCTCCTGTCTCTTTCTAATATGCTGGACAGTTCCCCTGAATAAATGCTCATCTAAGTATAATGACAAAATCAATTTGATTCATATTGTTTTAAGAATAGCTATTTTTTTTAATATCTTAGCAGATTAATTCATCTAACATTATTTAGCACTTATCTGGTGTTTATTCAAGCATTTATTTTTAATCATTTTGTTGTTTGAGAAGTACATAAGAAAATAAAATATTTTATAAGATGGTGATGTTAGATATTGCATTTTTAGATTCTGAAGTTATGTACTTCAGTGCTTTACACCTAAAGGAAATAGCTTTGCTTGCTTAACTATTGTTTCAAAAAGTTCACTCCATGCGTCAGTTGCTTTTATCTTTTAGATGTAGAAGTATTAGCTATGCTGC
This sequence comes from Nesoenas mayeri, assembly GCF_963082525.1. Taxonomy (NCBI): domain Eukaryota; kingdom Metazoa; phylum Chordata; class Aves; order Columbiformes; family Columbidae; genus Nesoenas; species Nesoenas mayeri. Next base: position 13,200,491 of record NC_137554.1, on the reverse strand, counting down.
CATTTTGGTGCCATATCCATTTAGTTGAGGTGTCTTTCCTTGTAAGGAGTGTGTTTGTGGTCCAATATGTATTTAATGCAGTCAGACACTCTTTGAAACTTTATTCTACCTAATACTATAGGAGGACTGATACAGTAAAAAATTTAAATAACAGGTTTAGAAATTCCTTATTTCATCTTGCTTATGAAGAGTAAAAGGCTGGTTAAAAGCCTAGGTTTGCTTTTTAATTTATTTATTTACTTTTTAAGATTGTACAGAAGTGGGAAGTATATCAAAATCTTACTTTTTTAGTGCCAATTATTGGTGAGAAGATGGCAAGCATTTTTTTGAAGTCTTCCTGTACACATTTACGTCTCATAAATATAACTCGTGTTCCTTTCACTGTCTACTCAACAAGGGCTGTATCTGCTTGATGAATTGAATTGACAAGTTAAGACAAAACCTGGATTTGTGTGGTGGATTTGTAGTACTTGTAGAAGGACACTTAGAGATTGCTTTAGGAAAGGTTCTTGCTCTGCCCCTGCTCTGCTTTGGAAGACTGGTCCCTAGGAAGCCACTGCTGGGCACGGGCAGGGCTCAAGGCTCCAGTCTGACCTGGTGGTTCTCTTGTCTTTCTCAGTCATCCGCTTCCCTTTCTGTCATTGCTTGGTAGTCAGGCCTTTGCTGATGTAGGACTAGTTTGGTGTAATGAAGGGCAGTTACCTCATTTCAGGGGAAAATCCTGAGTGTGCTTGAGGCCAGTTTTGGTCCTTCATGTGTCTTGGGGCACACTTACTAGTGGTTCTGTTTGACTGGGTGGGATTTGCAGTCCGAGGGTCTTCTGAGACCTGTAGCCTTCCTTGTATGTGATCTGTGCCTGTGGAATCCCTCAGTCCTTCCTTCAGGATCAAGGCATTAATTGAAAAGCTTTCCTATTTCAATAGTATTTGTAATATGCTTATCCAATGTATCGCTGCTACCCTAATGGGAAAGAGCGTCTGCTGCCTCATGGATCTCTCTAGTTTTAATGGGATGGTAGTTTTTGAAGTCAACAAATATCTGAGAAGAAAACTTTACGTGTTCACTCTAGTAAGTAATCTTTAACTAAGCTGTGTAAATATTTTTGCTGCTGTGTCTTGAATTTTGAGTGGATAGAGATTATCCAGGCTTTTGAACTACTTGTTGTGATCATGATGCTTGAAAATTGTTCTTTAGTGTTCTAATCTATACTTTTCGGAGATGCCAGTCATATGGTTGCTTTTACTGTGAAATTAAAATACATTGTGTAAATACATATGTTAATGATTGCTAATAGTGTGTATAATTAGGATACAGCATATAAATATTATAGTATGTATCACATGGCAAGTGCTTTTAAAGAAATGTTAACAGGAATGGAAATATTTCTCTGGGTTTGTGTCGCATACTGGTGTGTCCTATAGGCTTGATGTCAAATTTGACATTCTTCATGCATAAAGTTACTTACATAGTCTCCTGTGCATGTTTTATAGTACCAAACCATATTAAAAATTTGTCACTTTTTTGGTGATATCACAAGGTGTGGAGTATATACAGTAATTAAGATTCACTGTTTGTACTGTTACTGCTTTTTAGTGTATTAATTCTAGATTTACTGTAAATTGCCTTTATAAAACACTGTTTACAAGATTAGAAGACAGAAATAAGCATACTAAGTGCTCAGAGTGTTCAGATAATGCTAATACAAATTACATGTTTATCTAACAAAGGAAAATATTTTCCAAACATTGTCCTTGACAGTGTTTTGTTTCACAGTAAATCCTTTGGCTATTGTTCATTCATTTGTGGTAAAAATGTAGTAAGCTGAACACGAACCATTAGCGAAAGTGAAAATGCATTCAACAGCTACTATGATGATTCAACATTCCCTGTAATGATCTTTGGTGATTAGTTTCATAGGAGGAAAAAGAAGTGAATAATGAGAATTTAAAGATCAACAAGTTTCATCCAATTAATCTTTAATAGTAATACTGCAAATGTGTTGAAATTACTAATCACTTACCAAGTAGAAACTTGCGGTGTACTATTATATTTCTAAGAATTGTCAAGTTTTTGTTTGTTATTATTTCATTGATGTAATGGAAAATGGTATAACTCGATGCAGATTTCGTTATTGGTTTGTGACTAATGATAATAGATGGCTGTTTATTTGGGTGAGATTTGTATTTTTAAATACATTTAGCAGTTTAGTAGATAGTGAAATTTCAGTACCTGGTTGTTATTTAAATTGAGATGACATAATTAACCATTAGCAAAGACCATTTCTCAATAGTACAATATTTATAGCTTTTTCTCTAACACATTGGATTTTTTAAATGAGAATAAAACATATCTCCTAAAGGAAACAATCATTCTATTTTTATAGTTAGTATATTGTTTAGTAGTTAGACATTGAAAATATCACTATTAATTATTTTAATATACAGGTGACTTGTACGTGATTGCTTTTCTTTTTGCTGGAAAACAGGCTTAATGTTGCTATTATGGCTCAATACAAATGTTTTGTAGGTGAAAAATGATAGGTAAATTTTTATCTGGGAGAAGATTTCTTTACCTTTAGAGAGTTAGATAAGGGTTGCTTCAAAACTAATCAAAATGTTCTCAAGAAGATTTTACATACTTGGGTAACCGAATGGCAGCTCTTTACATTTTTACTTTGCTTGCGGCTTCCAAGTTTGATACTCTGCAGCTGTGCTGTAGAAGATCCCTTCTTGGTGGCTAAGGGAAAAGGGAAAGTCCAAAACATGAAGTGTTGTGGTGCCTATTCTGAATAGATCTTAGGCAGTTTTAATTATTTGATCTTCCACCAGCTGAGGTGGCTTGTCCCCACATGCTCTGTGCACAGCTCCTGCTGGGCTGGCAGAGCTCTTGGTGCGGGAGCCCAGTTCCTGCAGCCTCCTCTCTTCGGCAGAGGAGCTCGAGGCACAGCATGCTATGCCAAGCTTGGTGTAGTTTGCTTGAGTGCTGGACTGCTACAGGTCCTGAAGTTGTCCTACATCATGGAATTTTAAGTTGCCTGTTTGTATCCTTACACTCAGAGTTTGAGTTCTCACCTGTTTCTAGCAGAAATAAATTTGCAGAGTTGAGGGAGACTGTCATAGTGCTCATTCGGTGCATGGAACATAAGATTTTCAGTTGTCGTGTCTGTACTAATCACTGGGATAAAGTTCCTGCCTGTTTTGTTGCTGTAGTAGCTGATAATAAAGCTTTGAGTTAATTTGCATTTAAAAACCTGATTTCCTTCCACCAATAGATAGTATCTAAAGAAATCACCCCTAATTGTTACATCCGTGCTGCCTTTGTGCACAGTTTTTACTAGAAAGCCCAATAAAATTAAGTAAAGGAAGTTTTGAAATCTTAGCACTTTTTAAATCATAGGGACCTGTCTTAATACACCCACTATACTGGCAAGTTGGTTCCTTATTTTTCAAATGCAAATATGGGCCCTTGCATGTGCTGAATGTGCCCTTTATTGTACTGAAGCATAGAAAATGCACATTGTAGCTCAGTAACTTCTGTAGACCTGCCATGCTTGCAAGAATGGAATGTGCTTAATCCGCCTTGCAGAGTGAATAATCATAGATACAAGTGTGGCGTTCAGTGTTCATTCAGAAAGCTATAGAATATGCAAACAAAATGTTTAGTTAAAGAAGAGTTGCAGCTGTACGAGGAGATAGTAGTTGTTTTTAACTGGAAGCCATGTTCATTACCTTTAATTTTTCACTTGGTTAATAACAAAAATATAAATCATGCACTACAGTAGGTCACTGGAGGGAATCAGTGTGATGTGATGCTCTGCTGACAGTGAGACTTTGGCTCTGGCTATTGGTCTCCTGACTGACTCTTCATTCTTCTGCACTATCTAATGAGATTAGTGAGACTTAGCTCTAAAAAGGCTATAGAAGTGCTCAGTACTGAAAAAGTGCTGTGGTTCTTGCTGGAAAACATTCAGCCTTTTTCTTGGAGCTACAAAAATATTCATTGTTAGGCACTTGCAATTTGTGCTGCTTCCTCAAATTTCATTTCTCTTCCAGTATTTTGAAAAATATGTGCAATGAGCAAAATAACAAATGAAATAACATTTTGTTGTTGGTGGTGGTGGATGTGGTTTTTTTTTTTTTTTCATTATTGGCATGAATCTGGCAATTTCTCGATGCTCACAAGGAAGATCAAGTTTTTTATCAGATAAATTCATATTTCCATTGTAGCATTTTCTTTAAATTTTCCCCCATAGGATTAAGCTATTAAAGATGTGTTGTATCTTACATATTATTTTCTGAAATGAAATTTTAATAATTTATCAAAAATGAAACAGATCTTGCATAGTTTCTAATATATATCTATTTCAACATTTCAGATATGAAAAGATCTAGACCAGAAATAGTTTGCTTACATGGTTACATTTTACTTATGTGTTGCAAAAGAGCTTTGAAGACAATTTGGTTGCATTTGTGTTGACGTTTTGAAAAGCAGCTTGACTTTTTTCCTTCAGTTCTCAAAGGGAAATATGCCTTTGCTTGCATAACACACTTTCTAAAACTCGTCGTATTAAGGTCTGCCATGCAGTAGGGGTTTCCATATTTATAATAAGCACATGGTAGTGTAAGGGTCAGGGACTAACCAGTGAATAAAAGTCAAAACTCAAAATGAGGTGCCTTTCCTGTTTAACACTGGGCAGTGATAGATACTGATAATGTTTGATTAATGAGCAGCAGCCTTGCGGTGGGTGAAAACATCTGTAAGAAATGATTTATTATTTCAAAGGTATTGGAAGCTTACCGTATCTTGTAGATATAACTGTGTGTGCCTGAATAAAATAAATGAGATGCAACATGTGAAAAATGAAAACACATTACTTGTAAAGGATGTGTCACAGGCAGGGTATTTTTGTTCAAGTACACTTTGTCATGGGCATTTTTAATGTTGCTCTGAATACAAATCATTTAACTGGTTCATAAAATCAACTTAGTTGCAATTCTTGCATCTATCAGAGACAGAAATGAGGGTTAAACTTAATATGCTGGAACTTCCTTTAAATGTTTGCATTTGGCATCATATACAGCTGTTCAAACTGCACATATGCACAGTAAAGATTCTTAGAAATATAAGTGAAAAAATGTATTGATGCATTTTTAACACTGAAATCAGGAAAATGAATTCATTTGTAGTGTCACTAAAAGCTAGTGTCATTAAAGTTTGTTAAATTTGTTGTAAATGTGTTTGTATTCTCCCTATGTAAGCTGCTTGTTTGAAAATGATCAATGACTTGGAGGCTTTACTTTTGCGCACTTCCAAACTGGTCTTGTGTTGCTGGGTAGTCTTGTAGGCTGCCCTTGGTTTATAAGGTGTCCTTATTTTTTTTCTGTGGTACGTGTCTGTGTGTGTCTATCTGGTGTCAGGTCCCTTGGTGCTATTCAGAGCTGCCATGGAGTTTGAATCACATAGAGCTAATGATGGTGCAAACTCACCTCCATGAAACTGCAATGTTTGTTCAGACAGGTTGGAGTGCTTTGACTCCCGTATTAGAGGAAACTGCCTTTCCTCTAACTTTCAAAATAGATAAGGTAGGACAGTGGAAAAATACAGCCTGCTTTCCCATTTTGTCATCTTATGCCAGGTCAGTGACTGTGGAACACTCCTTGCAGTGGGGAATATTTGAAAATTCTGGTCTCTGCTGTTCCATAAAACTAAACCTATTATTTGTTTATACCTTATCCACTTTCTTACTTTTTTCTTCTGTCTAATCCAGTAGGCATCTAAAATATTTTTCCTTTGGGGATTTGGCATCGATTACTTAAATGTGTATAAACTCCAGCCAGAAAAAGGACATGGTTTTCCCATAATAGAAAGAAAGTATAACCTGGTGAAGTTTTTAATAAGTTGTGCCAATTTTTAGTAAAATTGGATGATGTACTTGCCATGTCCCTTGAACCTATTTTCTCACTCTGATTTGTCTGTGGAATTTAGTGCTGAAAAGCTACAGCATAGTAGTCACAATGTATTTAGTTACTTAGGGTCATCATAGTTTATCAAAAGTTTTGTTTAAGATCCTGTTAGGTTCTCCTAATAGCATTTTCTTTCTTCACATACAGCTTTCTCTGCTTTGTTCATCTTGTTTTGATCTTACGGGCTTCTCTATAGTGCGAGTTAGAGAATAGAAAAAAAACCTCTTTGTCTTCAATTCTCTTTTCATAGTATCACTGAAATAAAAAGAAGAGAAAATTAACCTTGTCCTCAAACCATACCTTCAGCCAGTTCTGTAGGGTCTGTGAGTAATGTCATAGCTTTGAGTTAAAGGGTTCTCTTGTTTGTGGAGAGGTTGGCTCATCCTCTCATCAGGCCCTGAAAGTTATTTTTCTAAGATGTACTAGACAGTTAAAGCAGTTATGAAAGTGGAGGGCATCTGGTTTTACTGTCACTGAATTTCATAAAATAGAGCTCCAGCAGTGATAGGAACTCCCTCTCTTTAATGTGGAAGCCACAAACTGACTACATTAAAGGAATGACCTTTCAACCTACAAGCTGAGTGGAATTAGAGCAGCTTGCCAGCCATGAGGTCTTGGTAGTATCTCTGCAGCAGGTGTTGGCCTAGAGAACATATGGAAGAACAGCTGGACACTAAGTCCACTGAGCTCTCACAGGATCCTGACCCATGTATATTTATAGGGAGAGAGGATTAAAAAAAAACAAAACAAAACAAAACCAAACTGAACAAACCTAAAGAAGTAGATAATCAGAATTTATAGTAATGCTACATGGATGTTGCAATAATTTAGTCCAGCAGCCAAATTGAAACTTCAGAAGCAAAAGCTGTCAGAAACATTGTAAATCTGATAATTTCTACGCTGGAGATCTGGATCCAAATTCCTTGGTCAGGCAGCTAAGTATAAGCTATCAGACAGACCTGCTGCAAGTCCATTTGCAGGCTTCTTTTGTTAAAAAAAGGGTATGTAGAAAGCCAAGCACAGTTTTTCCTCTTCCTTTGTTGTGCACCAAATACACAAGAAAATGATAGTATACCTTTAACTGATACATCTTTTAATGCCCTTTTTCATTGTTGTTGTCCTTAGTGATTATTTTCAGCTGCTGAATTAAGCTGCCTAACAGTGGTATAGAAGACATCTAAAATGCCACTGAATTAAGGTTGTGGTTAAGAGTGGAATTGTTTAGTGCTGTGATCCTATGAGAACAGTCTTGGTTTTGTCAAGGAGATAGTGAGATTTTCACACGCAACATGTATTTTTTGCATACTTTTTTTTAGTATCTTTGAAAAGAAAAAGTGCAATGTAAGAATGTATAACTTTTAAGAATATACTTGTCACTGTTTACTGCAGGGTGTCAGTAAACCGTGGCAGATGCTCTCTGTTAACCCCCCGTCCTCCTCACTAAGGAAAGGTAATAGGAGGAAAGGGGAGAGAGATTTACATGTTGGAAAAAAAAAGTTAAAAATGCTTTACTAATGCTGCTAATAAGTGGAGAAAATAATACAAAATATACAAAACCAATCTTGAATTTCCTGGTGTAGCACAGCTGTGGAGCTATTGTGGCTGCACTCAGCAGGAAACTGGAACTGGATGCAGGGATGCAGGGATGGGAATTAGGCCTAGGCATGACAGGAAGGGTCGTCTTCAGATGCCGGCCGTGGTCGAAGAGCGAGCATGATACTTTTATAGGCTGTATGATGTGTATATTGGTCAATTTTGGTCACCTATTCTGTCCACCCATCCCTGTAAGTACGCCGCTCTCACTTACGGGACATGCAAAATTTATCAGTAACGTTGGCTGCCATAGCAATAAGTCTAAACCTGAGGCTGTTCTGCCTATCATTGCTACTGTTATCAGCTCCAGAGCGAACAGTGTCTGAAAAACATGCAGCCAAATTCAGAAAAGTGCAGTTACTTAGAAGATCTTAGCTGAAACGAAAATTTACCAAAAGAGAACTGATCTTGTTTTAAATAGAAACAGGACAACGCCAAAACAGTAGATGGAAGTCATGTGTTTTTCATCTAGTGTTTGGTTTAAATGAAATTGATGTAAACTTTTTAACCTATATTATTACGCATTACTAACAGTAAGTTCGGTGCATGACCCTTTGTATATATGCAGGAATAGAGAGTGCATAGAAATGAATGACTAATTATGAGTATCCTCACTGAAGTCTGGTGTTATTCCCAAAGCAAGCAGTATTCACAGATGTTGAAATATATTTTGTAGCCATCTTAGTGACTGTATTGCATCCCAGAGGTATGCAAAAGTCCTGTATTCAAGCCAATGTTTTTTTGAAAAGACATTGATCTGTGGTCCTTCAACTGTCATCATTGTCTCCCAGTGCAGTGAAACTTGGATAATAAACTACAATATGTGAGAATTATGAACTAAGGCTTCAAGATAAAGTTCATTATGTCATTGTGTGCTTTTAAAATCCTATGCTATTTTTGCTCATGATCTTCAGCTCGGATGGAAGTGAATCTCTAACAGTATGACTAATTATCTTTACATGCGTTTATCACAAAATAAACTTCACACAAGACAGCGAGATTGTTTACTTAAGCACTATAATACTGGGAATGGAAGATAGCTCTAGAACCTAGGATTACATTGCCAGAATGGCACTATTTATTAAGCTATGATAACGCTAATGTTCCTCTTTGATGTATAGCATGTGCGACTTCAGCTGAACTTGTAGAAAGCCTTAAGGATGTTTCATTGAACATTTAGTATGGCAGCAAGCCAGAATACATTTAGCCTAAACCCAGATGACAGGTTGGTAATGAGGTAGTGATTGATGACCACTGCTTCCGTATGAAAACCTGCTTGATATGCTGGGGGGGAAATGCATTGCTAGCTCTTTTTGTTTCACTCCCTCTGTATTAGTTATTCTTACTGTAGAGGACTAGCATTGGCTGCTCCTTATTCAATCCTAGTTTCATTTTCAGATGAGAAGCGAGTACTCAGCTGAGATTTTAGAAGCACAGCCCTATGGCTACGTTTATGTGTAAGTCAAATCCTGATTTCAACAGATTTTTATTATCAATAATAACTGCAATTATACCACCTATAAAACACCCTATAATATTTTTATAACCTGCCTCTGTAATTTTATAAGTCCTATGCAAAATAAACCTATGATTCACCTTCTGTGCCATCTAAATGACATTGCTTTCTCTTCTGATATAAAAAGAAAATCTTGGCCCCAAGGTTGTAAAACATTGCTCAGGCAAACAAGCCTGAACAAAGGACTACTGTTTATTTTGCCTAGTCCTCTCGAATGCTTCATTACAAAGGCGCTTTGCACAGATGATGGACAAACTGTTCTTCTGTGCACCAAGAAGGATATTTAAGCCCTGCCCTTCAGTTAGATTCCAGCGTGATGTCTGAATTAGCAGTAAGAAGACTTAAGAGGAGGCAGCAGAGCAATGTAGGGGTTATATCCATAGCTGTGCACACTCAGATAGGATATATATTAGATGTCCCCAAAGCTGCAGGATAACTAATGGGATCGCATTAAGACTTCGTTAGAAATCACCCAGGGATGCAACAAAGGGCACTAGGGCAGCATAAATATCCAATGTCAAAAGAGACTCATTATTAGTGTTTTCCCAGGCAGAGGTGTCTCCTGGTCAGGAATGGGTGAGGAAGCTTGTCACCCTAACCAGAGTGACGTTACACTCTCTCAGAGCAAAAATACAAGCAAGAAAAATAGGAATCAGTGCTTGAATCAAAAGACAGAATAAGAGGTGATGAAGTGGGGCTGGGACAGTTTCCATTCCCCTCCTGCACCTCCTGAGGACATAAGGGAAGTTGTCATGCCCTGGGTGGCTGGAGTGGCTGGCTTTTTGGCACAGAACAAGTGTGATATCAAAAAGGCAGGTGTGCGGTGTGTTTGAGGGTATGTGTTGGATACAAACAAGAGAGCCTTGACTGATGGTGTTTGCTGATGGGCCTTTAATGGCAGGACAGGTTTTGACTTGATCAAGACGCATGTCTCTTGAGGCCTGTCTGATACTACTTGGCAGCCAAGGAACAGTCACTGGTAACAATTATTTTATGTTTGGGCTGGTAATGGTAACTTTGGGCAAATCCAGGTGTGCTTCTGGTGCAACTCCAAGAAGGGACAAAGATTGTGCAAGGCAGGAAACCACCAGACTACCATTGATGTATGAAATGGTGGCCGCTATGTTTACAAGCGATTTGTTTGGTACCACAATTCTTCAGGAAACGGATGCAACTTCCCATTTGGTTTGATGCAGGAGAGAATATTTTTAACTGCTTGGGAACTTCTCCAGGAGTATACGGTGTAAGGGCTAATGTAATCGGTAATGTCTCTTAGGGGCAGAGAGGGTCCTAGTGGAATTACAATAGTCTTCAGAGAAGACCCAACAGCAAGAATAGTAATCTCTGTTGTCAGGTGCAGGAAGAGGAGATGGCACCATGCAGAGCTGCATTCATATATTCAGTGCTGAAGTTTAACTACCTGCACAAACCAAAAATTATTAGAACAGGAATCATGATCTGGTCTGTCCAGGTCATTTAACTGCCACAGAAGCAAAATATAGGTCATTATTTTCTTACTAAACCATACCCCTTTGATGTTTTCCTCCTTCATGTGGCTTTCACCTTTCATCTCACTCAAAAGCTTTTTGCAAGCCTGTGTTTATTGAATAGTAAGTTCCTTAGGGAACTCTGGTCTCTGTTCTGTTTGGAAGGTACCCACATCCCAAATGTTCAATACCAAAATAATACTTTAGAAATTAATACATGTTAATTTAGATATGTCATTAATTTGATGGGCACTTGCTTTCCATTAATTCCTATGTATGATGGTAGCATCCACAGGGCAGGGGCTCTGTCCTTAGAGCTGCAGAATTTGTCAACTCATGTTTGATTGAAACATTGCTTTCTTATTAATGTTTTGATTGAGTTTGTCAAATTTTCCCACTTATAAGCTGTCCCTAATTGAGACAACCACATTTTGCTGCTAACTGACCAGTGACAGGTTGGAGCAGGTCCATTGATTTTTACTCTATTCCTGGAAAGACCTTAATTTTAACAAGTAGTGGCAAGTGAGGACATAGTCTTTGGGTGGAGATTAATGGCCATATGGTGTTGTTGCTTATACACTGGAAAGCTTAGTTATTTACTGTAAAATCTGACTCAAAATTCTATACGCAAAAGAGAGACTCCTACTTGGTTTGTTTCCATAACAACACACAAAACAACATCAATCACTTATAGTAGATCTCCACACTCCATAATTAGGGATGCAGTTCCAAGAAGTGTGGGAGGAGTTGTGTAAAATGTTTTTATGTTAAAAACAATATTAGGCCTTGTTCTCACAAAAGCTTATGCACAGACTTCACTTCATGTAATGTAAGTAATTCCACAGGCATTTATGGCTATGTCTACACCGCTCTGATGCCGTGTCTGGCGTGACTATTGCGTCCTGTCTGAATGACTGATCTATAAACGAGGTTTGCTTGAGGGGGAGCTTGCCCCCTGGGTAGGGAGCAAACTTGGTCTTGACTTGGGGTTTACCTTGGGGTCAACAGACCACTTTAACTTGGAATGCATGGACTTCAGTATGAGTCTAAAATATTGTAGAAAAGTAATGGCAAGAAAAAACTGCTCAAAGTGCTTGGTTTATAACAACAACAACAAAAACCAAAAAAAGACACACAGACATACACACACACACAAAATCACAACCAAAAAAACCCCAACCCAAACAAAAAACACACACACAAAAAAACCCAAACCAAACCAAACCATGTCTATCTTTTTAATGTAGAATTCTAAGCCAATGGGACATCTTCCAAGAGTATATATGATATTTTAAGCTGGTATCATGTATGTTCATGGCATCTCTGCACTTCCTAGAATACAGCAGTCAATGACACATATAGACATATACATCTGTTGAAACATCGTAACTTCTTCAGCAAGCCAGTTCTGTAGCCCTATTAATCACTTGTAGTGATCTACAGATTAAAAAGGTTCAAAATCACAAATACAAAGTATTAATTCTCCATTAGATTTACTACTTTGGTAGGAAAAGCTTCTTTGGTTTTTGTTTTGTTCCGGTGTTGTGGTTTTTTGTTTGTTTGTTTTGTTTTGGCTGTTTGGTTGTGTTGGTTTTGTTTGTTGTTGTGTTTTTTGTTTTGGTTTGGTTTTTGTTTGTTTGTTTTGTTTTAAATACATATGGTCTATATTTTAAAGCACCAGCCTGCAATACTTTTAGGTTCTCCTGGTATTTTTTAAGGCAATGATATAACTAAGGTATATAAAAATATTTTCTCCAAAGCATCTTGCAACTGAGAAATCCTTGGGCACCAGGTGAGGGGTGGTTGAGTCTTGTTACTATCAGCTGCTCCAGACACAAGGCTGGTGGGGTGAGCCTGGGAAGGAAAGGCTGTAGGGGAAAAACGTGCAGAAAGTGAGGGAGAGCTGGGAGAAAATAACAGGTAAAGGGCAGGCAAACAAGAAAAATATAATACATCTACAAGGAAATAGAACTGAAAAAAGTAAGAAAATATAAAGGAAGAAAAAATAAATATAACAGAATGCATGAAGTCAAAAGAAAAAAGCAAGTTGAAGAAATAAAAGCTGAAAGACATGACCAATATCCATAAAGATGGAAAAAAAAAGGATTAAAATAAAACAAAAAGCTCATATAGCTGTTTTAGCCACTTTTTCAATACTTTACTTCCTTTGATAACACAGATGTCAGTTTTTTCTTTTAAGAAAAAGAATAAATGAATTGAATAGATGTGTTTTGCTGAATTTGGATCCTTTATGTTCTTTGTAAAATACTGCTTATTACATATGCCAAATAAGTAATATCTAAAGTTAAAACAAAAGAAGTATTTATCTGAATACCTCTCCCAACTGGTCAGCTGTAATAAGTTGAAAAATGGGAAAATGTGTGTATTTTGAGTTTTTGTATGTTGGTTTTAATTACATTACTTATTCAACTTAAATAGTAAGCATATTGTTATGTCAGTCAATATATTGTGTTGTAGGTTTTTTTTCTTCTTTTCAAAACATAATTAAATAACTGCTAAGGTTGCTAGGTGACAAGTAAGAGAAGACGTATAATTAGACATGTCCAAAATATGTCAAATAGTGGAAATTAGTAATCCTGAAGGGAGGTTGCCATTGTCTGTGCTGACACCGAATGACCATCTCACTCAAACGTACAGTTCTTTGAATAGTCACCTCCTGCTCTGCTGCTGCAGCTGAGCTCTTACTGCTCTGTGTGGAGTCAGTGGAAATAGGGGGGACATTTAATTATGTGTTAATTTTGATTTGCTTTCTGAATAACTCTTTGACAACGTATTATTCCTAGGTTTTTAATATTAGCATTCACATGTGTTTGCCAAAGACCGAGGGTGTAGCTGCCCCCCAGGATGTGGCGTCTTTCTACCTGTGTCTGCTCTGTACAGACTACTGGCAAAATAGAATCACAGACTGGTTTGGATTGGAAGGGACCTTGAACTTCGTCTAGTTCCAGGCCCCCTGCTGTGGGCAAGGATGTCTTCCACTAGACCAGGCTGCTCAAAGCCCCATCCAACCTGGTCTTGAACACTTCCAGGGATGGGGCACCCACAGCTTCTCTGGGCAGCCTGTCCCAGTGCCTCACCACCCTCAATGAGAAGGATTTCTTCCTTATATCTGATGTAGACTATCTGCTTCCTGGGTTGTAAAGGTTCTAGTGATGGAAGATCCACTGTTCCAGCATTTTAAAATACTATTGTGTGAATGCCCAAGAGCCAGCACAACCTTGCTTCTAATGTGTGGTCCTCAGCAAATCACTTAAGTTTTTTGCACATCTGTAAAGCGCAGGGTTAAATCTTCATCTGTTATATTTTGAGGTTTGGCTGTTTATGTAGCACCTTGAAAACAGAAAGCACTACAAACAGTAAGTGCTATTTGTTACTATTGGTATCCAAGTAACTCATGCAGCCAAACGTAGAATATAGCTTACTGTCTGTCTAACTGATTTGCATTTCTACATGCAATGAAAATGGGAAAGTGTTGCTATAATATCACTACCTTCATTTTATAAATTTTATGGCTCTTGCAGTACAGCCAGAAATTCTGCATGCCTCATTTGTTATACATTTAATTACAAGGCTTCAGAAATTTTAAATATCCTATTTCTTCTTCAATGTCACGATGGCATTGCATTTATGGCAACTTTCTGGTGGCACCATTTGCTGACTGCATCATTCTATATCTCTTTCCAAGTTTTTAAGTAATCTTAACTGGATGTATGATTTACCTTTCATTAATAGTCCCCTATTCTGTAAAATCTATGTAATGAGGAATTTTGATTACAGTACAGTGTTCTAAACTGTCTGTGTAGATGATTGGATGAATAAATATGTAAATAGCAAGGTCTCCCAAACCTCCCTTGTGGTGTCTCAATAGTAATCTCTTTTTATCTTGCAAAGACTGCATTTAGAAATACTTTTGTTTCTTGCCCCTTGAACAGTTTTTTCATTCAAATATTCTGAAATGTGGCTTAATTCATTACTCTGTTCCTGAGCTATGAGTCTCTGAAAATGTCTTTTTCTTTTGTGTTAAATTGGTGATAGAGATGACCATGAAAAAAAGCAGCTGCCTGATTTATAAATATATATCTGCTCAGCATTTGATTGCAGACTCAAGAGATAAATTTAAGGGCTTTGGGGAAGACCTATACTTACAGGTATGGAGCTGTGTCTGTGCATATGCTTGGTGATGTGATTGTCAGTGCAGGGTTATCAAGCTGATAGTTTGATCACACATGCTCTACTTTTAACATACAGGTCTGATTTTGTATTTGAATGCATAAGTGAATACCTGTTTTCTACTTGCATGTGTACTGTAGTCAGAAATAGCAGTGGTGACCAGAGTGCAGAAGTCAGAGGTAGATGTTTTTAGCAGGGGATTCTGCTTGTCCGAGTCTCTCTGTTCTCACACAACCGTTGTGGTGCTAAGGTTAATTAAAGTTACTCTGTGGCAAGTGTTCAAGCAGGCATAGTCTAATTTTATATGTGAAGCAAAACTGATTTGTCATTGAAAATACTGTCATGAAAGGCTTGGTTTGGTATAACTGATTTGGTGATGCCGAACTTCTGAAACCTGATTTTGTCTATAGGGCAGTGCATGTACAAATCAAGATTTTCTGTCTACATGGTGGGATTTTTACATGGACTTTAGAGAAGGTCCAGTATCAGTTGTAACATGTTCGAAAATGACATCAGAGGTAGCATGACTGTTCTTACATGACTGTAGGTAGTGATATCTAAGAAGTTGTTTTTAAATATTCACAATTTAAATGATACGAGAATTGAGGAAAATTGTATTCAGACTTTGATTTAAAGTCATTGGCCTTGTTCTACACTCCTGTCTTAAGAGATTGGTATTTTTTAATATGATGAGTCCAATTCCATCACTTACTGGGAAGGGGACTACAAGTGGCAAGATGTGGTTTCTGTGAGCAAAGTATGTATGGTACTAAATGGAGGTTTTGGAGTGAAGAAGTTTAAAAAATTAACTTGTCAGACATGTATGAGAGATGTATTTTCTAGTTCTTCATCCCTGAGCTTTGTCTCTTTGTAGAACAGGTAAATGAAGAAAAGATCCGATTCCTAATACACTGCCACTAGCTAGGAGAGTTCTGTAACCAATAGAAACGTGTATATGTACATATATATATATATATATATATACACACAAATGGAAAACGTCTGCAGATGCCTGTGAATTTATCCTAATTTTCTGTGAATGTCTGGCACCTGTGCCCCAGTAGAGAATATTTTTCTTTTACCTACCTGTATTAGTGGATTTTTCAAATCCCAGATAAAAAATTCAGAAATCTTTCCATGGCTTAGGACCTCAACCAGGAGGTATTTCATAGAATCATAAAATAGTTGGAGGGGGATCTTTGGAGATCGTCTGCTCTAGCCCCCAGCTCAAAGCAGGGTCAGCTAGAGCAGGTTGCCTAGGACTGTATCTAGTCAGGTTTTGAACATCTTTGAATATATAAGAAGACTTGCTCTGAAATTTCCTGGCACTCCTGAGGTTCTTTGCCTCCAAGGCAGTCTCTCTTCTAAATACTGCATCAGTAATATACAGACATGCAGGTCTTTTGGAAGACAAATTATGAACCCCGAAGATGCTAAGGCTCAAATCAACCAGAGTATTTAGGTGCACACCCAGGAAGGGGTTTGTTTCAAGTCCTGTGTTCAGTTTGTTCCCTAACACCTTTATCTGTGCTACAGTTAATGTTAGATTTCTGCAGGGAAACTTTTTTCAAGACTTGATTTTGTAGTGAGTGCTTCCAGAAATGACTTCTACTGCCCAGCTTGCCTACAAATCCCAGGTAGATTTTCCTTCTGGCACATAGGTAGTCCCAAAAGACTGCCCAGTATATTTCTGAACAGATTTCCATGTGTAGAAGTTTTTGCACTGATTGTGCAAGTAGGCATGTTTATTAATCTTTTGATCTTCAGTGTATTTGTTTCAAATCTAAACAACATGTCACCAATTATTGTATTTTATAATTTTATATAATTATAGATTATCAATTATTGACCACTGCCAAAAGCTTTTTTTTTTTTTTAAAAAAAAAAAGTTTAGTTCTCATTTGTTTTCAGTTTTACTACTATAATATTACACTGAATAATTGTTTCTCTTCAGTCTCTCTTCGTGATTTGCATGGACAATATTTCTGCTAAAGAAGATAGATAGACTGTAGCAGTTTTTTAGCATAAAGGAATTGAAGGTTATCTCTGTGCTTTCCTGATTCATTGATTAGCCTGAGAAAGTCCTATAGCTAACTGAGGGTTTCCAAACAGTGTTAAAGTGGCAAGTTAGTGTTAACGTAATTGAAGTTGAATATATTAATTTTGTCTTAGTAATACAAAAATCAATGCATTTTACTACTGACTTTGCTCTGGGTTTGAGCAAAAAGACAGTGAAGGGCCTAATACTATGAACAACTGAACTTTTTCTTTAATTGTGCAGCATTCAGCCTTCGTCAGGTAGTGACCAGAACATCAAGCTGGTAGGTCTAATACTGGACAGACAGCAAGAAGTGTCTTGACAGTTTGCAGAAATTACTTTGTATAAAAAATAGATGGAATACTTAATATTAGCTCAGTATGGGCTTGTTGACACTATAGCATATCCTCAAAGCCCTAGACAGTTTTGAACAAAGTTATCTTTTAGCTCAAAATAGAACAGCGAACTAATAAAATACAGTAGACCTCCAAATAGTCTTTATTTCAATGAGCCTGATTTCAGAACCCCCACAGAAAACTATCTTCTGTTTACCTCCTGAGGATTAGTAGAAAAACTACATTTTCTAGAACTGCCAAATTCTACATTTGACAAAAATTAAATCTGTTTTAAAAAGAAATACCACAAACTGCATCTTAAATTTATGCTACTGACATTGGATTGAGGCACTTGAAAGCAATTTCAAGAGCAGATTTGCATACAACAGAAACCTGTAAGCAAATTGAAAGTGCCGTTTAGGATTCATAGAGGAACAAAATGCATGCTCCATCTCTGACATAATTTGTCTTGAGGTTTATGAAATAATTTTTCATCGGATTATAATATTTAAAGTAATTAAAGATACAATTTGCTGTTTAATAAACAATGTGTTTTGTAACTTCATTAAGGATGCCGGCTTTCTTAATTGTAATGGTCCAAAAGGTTGTCAGTGAACTGTACATTAACTGCAGAGATAATAATGATTTTATATGCTAATAATTTTTAAATGAATAACTCATGTAGTTTTTCAGCCACACAGGGAAAATAATTTACATTCCTGAAGCTTGCTATGATGTTAACCCCTTTACTTGGGGAGACTGGATATCCTTGTATAAAATGTTCATTTGTTTTACATTAGCACTAATGCAAGCATGTAGGACCCACTGGTGTGAAAGGATTAAAAGCAGCAGCATTAGACAAGCATGAACATTTCAGAGAGAAATCCTTGTTAGAGGGACCCATTGGGACTGTGTAACTTGATTTTCTATTTATTGATCAGATGCTTCTTGGTTTTGTTACCATTTGAAACTCCGTTGGGAGAGAATCTTCCTGCTGTAGTACTGCAAATACAAATATATGCACCAAGAAGACATTAAGGACCCATGGTCACTCCTTGGGATGTCTGTGTGGTTGGACTAATATTGGTACGGATGGGATGCCTCTGGCAGGGGAAGCTCTCCTAGGAGAAATTGCACTGTTGACTGAAGGCAGTTTCAGGGATCTAGTTTTAACTTTCTGAAACACAGTCATTTCTCTGGACGTGTCCTTCTCCTCTTCGACTGAAAAGAGACTTAAGTTCCTGCCTCTTTGATGTTTTAAGTATTACAAAAATCAGTTGTTTAACGTAGGAAGTATAAATTTCTTATTTTGAATTTTTTACTTAGTTGTGAAAAGAATGAACTTCAGAGGAGGAGGTGCGCATGCCTGTGCAGATTTCTGCACCCACAAGCCAAGTACTTGATCTGTGATCTTCAATGAAAATGTTTCACTGCATTTTCTTGACTGCTGGACATTGAGGGGGCATTTGGAGATCTTCATCATCAGTTTTCTGCCTGTTTTCTAGATAGTAGCCTTACAACATCTGAAGTTCAGCTGCATTGTTTCTGACCCACAGTACCAGATGTCAGCAGTATATTAAACACTCCAGGAAAACTCAGGCACTTGATGCAAATGATAGAAGTAGTTAATAAAGACACTGTGTCTTGAAATACAATTTCACAAGAAACACAACATATGCTGATATTGGGAAATAAATTAAGATTTAATTAATGGATTAAAAAAGACATTAGACAATTTATGACTGCTTTCTGTCATTGACCCTTACTCAGATTAGGGTCTGGTCGAAGTATGACCTTACATAGTTATTTCCAATATGTGAAAGTGTACAGAGGTAGCTATATAGTTGGTTTACTGTTTCTTTGCCTTTTTACTTGTGTAGGAGAATCTCACTATAACATCATATTTACACAGAACTCTTTGCTACAGCTGCTTTTAAAAGTAAAGGCAGATAAATATGTGCTTAATGGTAAGGACATTGATGTGAAGTGGGTCAATGACCTGAGTGAGAGCTCATTGACTCTGTTCCATGTTACAGGAATGTCATATTTGTTGCAGAGTACTCTGCACTGACATACAGCATGTGACAATCTGAAAAGAAAAAGCTTGTGACAATGCGTACTTATTATTCACCTACAATTCTAAAAACTGTCTGCTATTTTTCTTAATTGATAGTGAACACTGGAGCATAATCATGTTGAAAGTGTCTCTTCAGAATGCTGCTTTAAAGAAATGAGTAAGAAAGTCTTCTCAAATGTTTTGATAGGTGATTCATGGCACTGGAGCTGCTGACAGAGAGCCAATGTATCCAAGCCTATAAATATGCAGTTACGAGAGCTCTGGAAACATGTGTTCTGGTAGTGTGACAGATTCAAAAGGCACTTTTTCTTCTGGAGTAGGTTTCTGAAGTTGCTTTCTTCCTGTTCTACATTCAGATACTGTTGTCTAATTAGACTAATTGGTTGGCAAATTTGCCTTCTTTTAAATAAAATTAGATTGGAGTTGAGAGAACAAATATCATCAGAAACCTGAATTACTCTTTCTTTACATAATAATTGTTTCTCTTTAGCAGAGCAGAACTAGGCTTTATTTTTTCTAGAGGATTTCTGCCTAGTTGACTATAAATGACACTTTTCCAGAAGGAGGGAATATTGGCAGTCTATTTATAAACCTTTAAACAAAGTAATCATAGTAGAATGACTGACCTCCACCTTACCTGCGGTGGTAGTAATGGATACAGCTCTAACAAATAACTATTACTGGATGGTATGTGTACAAAGTGAGCTTGCCTTAAGTCAGTGCGTGTTTTGTATTGTCTTCTGAAGACCCAAAATACACTGAGCATAATGAGAATGAATGATAGCTTAGATGTGTTCTTTCCTTGAACTATTGGCTGTATTAGATCCACAGGTCCTGTGCACACCTAAGAATCTATAACATCCATTTCAGATGAATTTGGAAACAAGGGGCTGCATTCTTTTATTCTTGGTCCAGAGATTAAAATTGATCACAGGAGGCACAAGAGAGCAGATGGTAGTATCACAGCTCAATGTGGTTAACAGGGATAGTGCACGGCTGCTGTTCTACTTAACTGTGTGCGTACAGGTTACAAATATTATTGATTGCAAGGGTCAGTGAAGGCTGGAGGGAGGTTGTGTCGCTTGATGGTATTCGGTATTTTTTAAGGGACAAGAGCTATGAAGCCTTATAGCAGCTGGGACAGGTACAGTTTAAATCTGACAAATGGAGATTTATGTTTGTGTGAGCTGGCAAAGCCCTTCAGGTAGAAATAATAAATGGAAATTTGATAGGTTGTTATATCGTAGGTCAAATAATGTGCTGTAGAAGAAGGGGGGAAAAATATTTAATTATTACCTTTTCATCAGAACGCACTGATGAGAGGTTTTCAGTTGTAGATCAGTACTGCAGAAAAATGAATAATGTTTAGAAGTCTTTTTCTGAGGCATCATTTTAAAAGATATGTAGAGATGGTTTACCTGAAGTGATTCAAAAATGCAGCGTAGGCAGAATGATACAGGAGTAATTACTGAATAAGCTTTATAGCATCTCTTTGTTCTTCTGTGTGGACAAAACCAGTGTATTAATATTCTAAGATTTAAGATAAGACAATATAATATGTTAACAAAGAACTGGGAAGGAATGTTTGTTTCCTATATTGAAATTTCAGATAGGTTGGTAATTTTTCAGTAGTATTTGGAAGACATTCCTGGTTTACACTGAAGAATTTTATATTAAAAAAGAAAAAGGTTTGAGTGAATCCTCCTTACATTTTAAAAACAGGAATAATCAAAAAGTCCTATATTTTGCAAGTATTATTTAGCATGTGGGATTTTCTTTGTGGATAAGTAAGATTTTACAGGTATTTAATATTGATAGTTATATGGGGCATAAAAGGTGTAATTAATCCAGCCTATTGTTTCATAGTCATCATATGCAAACAAAATGGAAGGTATGGCATGCAGACAGAGTAATAGTGGTTGGTTTAAGAAAAACAGCTATAGTTAGGTATTTCTGTAATTCTTAACTGTTTATATTTGTAACACCTTGATACCACCTGTCAGCTATTATATTACTATCATATCAAAAGTATGGGATGATTTAAACTAGTACAAGTTGATATTGTATCAGAACACCTCATTGCAACTTCCTTGCTGTAGAGTGCCTGAGATCTGATCATAGGTATTATTCCAGAATATTAATTACTGAATTATTTCTCATACATTTCCACAGGATGAACTGACTGCTTTTAATAGGTTTGTTTTGTTTTGTTTTTTAATGTTTTTTTTAATTATTATTATTTTTTTTTTTATTATTTTCAACTGTTGCTTTGCAACAATGTAGAGACCTATTATTTATTTTCTTAGTGATTCCAACTAAGCATTTGTGACTTTTTCTTTGTGGATGTTTTCCATCAGATTTGTTCTCATTTTATCCATTCCCTGCATAGTTACCATATGTAGCTTCTATTGATCCAACTTTTCAAGATTTTTTTTCCAAATTTTTTTGAAACAAAAGAAAATAACTGAAGAGATCTTTTCTGTGCTAACATTTGACTTTCCCACTGTAAATTTCCATGGGGTTTGATTATACCTATGTGCCAGCATGACTGCCTAAAACTGGACATGTTAGACAGCTAAGTTATACTGAATCTGCTTGGGAAAAGATCTTGTTTCTGTTGCAAACAGCTTTTGTAATATTTTCTGTTTTCTTTTCTGGAATCTGCTCCAAATCACTCCATGCAGTTTATTTTGCTTTTGCTTGTACATATTTGGATTTTCTGTAGTGTATAAAATCCTTCTACTCTGACATATGGTTTCTGAGGTGATAGGTTTTTCATGTCCTTCAAGTTACTCATAGACAGTCCCCAAGGAGGTGATCATGCTTTTGTGGCCACTTCACTTCAGCACTGTTTACTGAACAAGAGTAAGCATTGGGACCAGTTTCCTCTCTAGTGTGATGCAGCATATCACGCCAACAAATAGTTTCTGACTGGTGGCTGGAGGAAACAGAGCCCCCCTGTGTCTTTCCTTTGACACAGTGCTAGGAACATACGTGTGGAAGGAAGAGGGAAAGGAACTGGCAACATTAGCATGTCAGATCTTAAACTTCAGCATCCCTGCTATGCCAGTTCAAGGATGCTCCTGAATAGTGACAGTTTATGCCAGTGGTCAGATTCCAGTCAGGACTAAAAATCCAGTTCAGCTGTATTGTAAGCAGACTGGAGCAGGCTCTTTTCCTGAGTCAAATGGTACATTCTTGTGTTAGAGATGAATTTGACTGAGACAACTAAATGTGTTTCTCCTAGTGACCTTTTCAGATTTGTCGCTAGTATAATAAATGTTACCAAGGTGACATAAGGAAGGTTTGCAGCAATATTCCTCTACATTTTTTACAGCAGATGTTTCTTCAGTTACTCTGTATTACAGTTTACAGAACTCTTATGTTCTACAAATCAAGATTCATAGCAAATTGTTTCATTGCTTTAAGTCCCACAATAAACAATACCAGGCAGAACAGAACCAGAGGGAAGGTAAGCAGACTTCTGCATTCATCCTTCTCTGTGATGAGGTTTACTTCATTGCAATCTTCACATTTCAGCAAGTTGTTTTACCAGGACTACCATCTAACGTTCTGTCATACTCAATTTGACTATTACTTCAAATGTGGACAGCATTAAGTATCAGTTTCCAACCTGAGAAGAAAGGCTAGAATTACCATCTGTTGCTTAATTTAGGAAGCCCAACCCCGTATCACTTCTAGTGTGTCCTTTAAAGAGTTATGTTTTGAAAATGCCTAGTCATACTGTATGCTTCAGTTCTGAAGAGTGCATTTAGAGGTTAAGTGCTCAAGTCAAACTGGGAGTTGAAAATCTTTATGATGCTTAATTGAATACTCAGATATTGAGAATTGCAAAATCACCATATCATTTCTTGAGATCTTTGTTTAATTGTCTTGAAATGCTGATGATTTTCACTAAAATGCATTACCTTAGTCATATTTGAGTGTTACCTCAATAGCACTTGAAGTGCAGGTCCCATATGTTGACCATAATAAAATTAAGAAGAGCAATTAAGACTAGGCTGTTTCTCGTAGGCTAAAGCCTTGAGAAAAGATGGACTGATTATTGTAGAACCAAATTAGGAGCAAACTATAGATCTGATGGGACTAATGAGTTATGGTTCACCTTTGGACATTTTGGACATTAGATGTCAATCTAATCTGAGGATGGGATCACTAAGCGTGAAGACAGATAACAGGACTGCAGTACTTTATAATCCAAGCTCAGACATACAACACTGGTTGTGTGGTCATAATCCTAATTTCCATCACTCACGTGCATTGATTCTGGACTCTGCCTGTGGTTCCCATCTGCAGTTTTTGATACCTGGCTCTTATGAAATTTTGGCTACATCTAAACTGGGATTGGACAATTGGCTTCAAAGAGAAGTTGGATTACAAGAACAGATTTAGTTTTGGCTGATCTGACTAATTCATTCCGATTATTTCAATACAATTTGCAAGAGCTTGGATTGTTGTCTCTGTCTAATTTAGCAACAAAGTAAGGTGTGAGATCTATAGACTGCATTACTTACGGGTTCACCTATGTATTCAGATGATTTTAAAAGATATTATGGTATGGACATAGCTGTTCAACTTAGAATGCACTGCAGCAATTGTGTATAGCTCTTGCTGATAGATGTGAAGGGTGTTCTTTCACATATGCTGTACATAGTGTTCATTCTAACTTGAGGGTAAGAAAAGGCTAAGCCAAATGTCTTGTAGTTCCTTTACATTTCTCCCTTTTATTTTTCTACGAACAAGGCCTTTAGCTGTCATTGGGGAATTACATCTACAAACCTTGCAAGTGTACCTATTCCAAAGTAAAGAAATCATTAATAAAAAACACTAAAAAGGAGCAGTTATATTACAAAATAAATATAGCAGGCTTACAAAGAAAACAAATTTGAAAGAGCCACCTGCTGTGGAGATGAGGCAGTAATCTCAACAGCAGGAAATAAACGGAGAGAGGGAGAAAATACAAAAGCATAGACATTAAAAAAGTAATTAAAACACTTATCTCCATCAACATACATAGCAAACAAAAAAAAATCAGCCACCTAGAAAACATACTCTATTGAAGCTCACAACAGGAAGTAACAAAGCTGGTACTATTAAAAAAAAAAATAAAAATCTGCAGCAAAATGAGAGAGATCCTTTAAAAATACAAGCCTCAAAAGTATTTACTAATGTGTTAATCACTAATGGACTGACCTTGAGAGAAGCTGAGCACCTGCGGAGCATTTGCAACTTTACTGGGCATTTAGTCTTTTAGAATAAAACATTTAAAAATGTAGAGAGAGTAACTCTTTAGATACCAATGGCTTTCTGTTCCATTTCTAATGAATGTCATAGCACAAATAGTCATGCTGTGTTTAATATCATCAGCTATGTGGCACAGCTTAGGTACCATATTTGGATAACTGTTTCAGTATGGTTCACATCTACTGTTGTGTAATATTGATCCTTAGACAGCAATGTTATCAATATTGATATGGATGAACGTGGCTTCTTATAAACAAATAGGTAGAGCATGTCCCACTTCATACAAATAGGTTTTATCATGTCTAGGGAAAACTGTAAATTTAACAGCTATGAGAATCTGCTGTTTTGATGTAAGCTTTCAGGAAAATAATATACTTAAAACTCATGGTCTAACTTATACAATTCATGGATCGTGTGACAGAAAATAAAACTGCTTTAAATACATAGATTTTGATCTCCATTTCCCCAGACCACAAACTAAATAGACTTGTTGAAGAAGGAGAGGATTCAGAAATATTAAAGGATGCTTATGCACTTGGAATTTAAAATATATTCTTTCTTTTCTGCCATGCACCTTTGTAGTCACACTGACCATATGGTACCTGTAGCTGCAAGTGTCTGGGCAAGCGTGAAATGCTATCAGAAGTGTTACATCTGAGATATTTTTGTAAGGTAACACAAGGAGCAAGTTGGAACTCTCAGTGTGTAAAAGGGCAGGGAGATGGGACAAAATGGGTACATTGGTGAATGGAGTTTGTTGGTTTTGGTTTGCTAGTTCTAAAAGGCAGAAAGAAAACTGCATAACCAGGGAATCCAATTTTCTTTTTTTTCTCCTTTGTATTCAATTTGGATAAATTTACAAATGTAATGTCATTTTGAAATTAAGTTGAATGTTTCATTATTAAAAAAGTCAAAATAGAGTGTGTTGGCTTTTAAAAAAAATTATTCTTGGTACATTCAAACTCAGATTGCATTCACCAGCCTGAATTTACATTTTTACCTGAAAGTAAGAGGTTAGTAAAAATTCAGCCAGTTCTCATCTTGAAAACATTCTGCTGCCAGGACTGAAACAGCTAAGAATCCAAAGATAGCGAATATTGCTTCAAAGATCCTAGCTCTTCATTTGTTTACCTGGTCCAGCTTAAGTTTTTCCAAAATGTGGTTATTATCACAATTAAAAATCAAGCAAACCAAAACTTTTAGTGCTTGATGTGAGAAAAACCAGAAAACCTCACAATGCCCTAGTAAGTTTTGTCCCTGTAGGCTGCTGTGTATTTACACTTCAGCTTGAGCTCAGGTTTTTTTTGTCTGGAGATTTGTTTTCAGTCAGCTGCCAGTGAAAACTACATTTGACCCTTACCAAGGAAGAGGGCTTATTTTGGATGTCAGTTATTAAGACTGGCTGAGAAGTTCATTTGAAACTGCAAATCTGCCCAAACATGTTAGATTTAAGTAATCCAAACAATAAGTTCAGGTTCACAGGGCATTCTTTTTTCTGGAGGGGAGGGGATTTGATCAAAGTAAGAGAGAGAGACATGCTGTGCCTCTACTCCCACTTTAGTTTTTCTTTCCAGAGCAGGCTAATGGTTACAGTAATAGCAGCAGTATTCATTTCCTTTTCAGACTTAGCTGATTGATGTGTTGATGTGCCGTGATTTATTTGGTGCAGCAACCAAGTGGACTACGTGCATTGCTCTGCATGCCAATGCCTTACATTGCATATACATCACTCTTGCGTATTGCCTTGTATATCTGACAAATTGACTCTAATGGTTTAGCGATTCATATTTCATCTGGACTAGGAGATTGTGAGAGGATCTAAATTCTGTCTCTTTAAATGGAGATGATGGGCTTGACGCTGCCAGTTAAGAAAATCAACATGCATCAGTATTGTGAAAACAAAGAGTACAAGGTCTTGGTAGTAAGCAGATGTTGTCTTTTTTTTTTTTTTTTTCTCCCCACTAATATATATGCATGTATATAGTTATATGTATATATAAAGGATAGAAAAATGGGAAGGTAAAGTCTGTGTTTTCCAAAGCCACTGTTACAGCAGCTCATGACTTTGACAAGCATATGGTACATCAAACATGGGAGAAAGACCAGTGCTGAGGTATAGTCCTGGAGAAGGGGTTGTGGGGATCAAATGAAGGAAAGGACGAATGAGGGCTTCATACTAAGTGATGCTTACTGAGAGACAGCTGGAGCATCTGAAGGTGAAAGGCAGGGCGTAGCAAACTAGAGGGTCAGGAATAGAGATTAATTGCTTTATATGCTGTTCCTGACCCAGATTGGGACTATCTAGATTAGCTTTTGCAATGCTGAGCTAGATATGACATGCAAATTGTTATTTTCACTATGTTTCTTCTTTATTCTTAGTAAATAACATTTTCCACAGACTGTGAGACTTCATTGTGTGCTTTGGCTATCAGTTGCTTCAGAAGCTTGTTCCCTGGCATCAGCAGGTGAAGGGGCGGAGGTTTCGGGATGCCTGGGGCTGTGCCTGCCGAAGGCGGGCGCTGGGCATCGCCCACTGCTTGTGTGTGGTTGTGCATAGTCCATTCCAACAACACCTGTGGAATTTTGTTTCTAGGCTCCCTCCTCTTGGTTGTCCTTCAGAAGTGTTTTAGATGGCTTGCAGGTGGATTTGAAGAGAAGAGAACTTACTACCATTGGCTTCAGCCTAAAACCTAGGAGAAAGACCTCATGTTTTTCTAAGCATTTTTTCTTGGGTGGCTCCTGGCTATTTTGTGCTAGTGTGTGAATTCCCTTTTGCTAAAGGATCTCTTTGATTTATCTTCAAAGGGTATTTCTCTTGGTTCATTATTTTGACTTAAATTGTGTCTTTCATAGATGACTGGGGTTTTTTAAATTTTATTTCTTCTCTAAAACCATTTGCTCAAAACTACATTTTTCCTCTACAGCTGTTTTTTTTCATCAAATGTTTTCTCTCCTGAGAGGCTGTTGGCTATTTATCAATATTTGATCTGTCTGTAAAGTGTACTTCTGTGGGGTGGCTGTTTATTATGAAGTGGTGCCTCTCTAAAGTGGATCTTATCAGTTTTTGATCTCTTTCTCTGTTTGTCTACCTCTTTTTTAGCTATCCTAGTGGCTTTAAGAAGTATCTCCCTATTTTAACAAAATTAAATGCAATAATTATAAAGGCAAATACTAAACAGCAGAAGGAGATACAGGAGAACCCAGTACAACTTCCAGCAGATGCTTAGCAAAGAGCTTGGAACTGTGCCAGCTGTTTATAGGTATAACAGAAAAATCCTCTGCATTTCCTTGAAATGTAAATATTGCAAAATTGGTTTTCATGGAGTTTTCAGCAAAATGAAAATAGTAACATAAATAGCAGAAAATGCCATGGATACCGACTACCTCTTAGTCTCTTTTATTGTTTTACCAGCCAAGCTGAACATTATTGAATCCAATGCATTTTTAATCCAACTCCTTTGATTTCAGTGACACTGAACTAGTGATGAACTTGACCATAAACATTGCAACATTCCCTTAATTCTATACTTTCTTCATCCTGTGGGAGTTCAATTACTGATGCTGATAGAGACGAAATTAGGAGGTGTTAAAAGCGGCAAAAATAAGTGGGGAAAAAAAAAATTGTGTGGATTTCTCCTTGGTTTTGAATTAAGATAGACGTTAGGTAGAAAGGAAATGATCTTTAATGCAGACTGCATGTCTCGGTAACGGCAAGAGTGTTTCTCCCAAGAATAAACTGAGACCTCTGAGCTGGCTTACAGATACCTCAATAGAAATAGTTGCATTACTCTGTCCTCTGCCTGGAGAAAGTCCCTGAGAGCTTTTTCAGAGGTACTCTTCTTGTCATAGATGATTTGGCAATATATATACAGAGGAAGACCTATGCAGTTTTAAAAATAATTTCTTTAATGCATTTTACATATTGTACTTTCAATAGAACTAAGTATTTCTAGCAACCTCTTAAGATATCTATTATTCATTCTTCGTTAGCTGATATTCCAATCTACCCAGGAAGTACAGCATTCAGAGGTCTTGAAGCTCAGTACGTGCTAGTATTTTCTAACCTTATTTTTCTCAATATCCAACTATAGGTCACCAGTGTTTTGAAAGTCAGTTGTTCAGCAATAGTCAGAAGTTAAGTAAGTGCTCAGGAAGATGAGATTTTTAAAATGTAAAAATGTCAGGATTTTTTAATTTACTTTTTGGCTTGTAAGCCTTTCGAATTCACTGAGAGTATATTTTCATTGTGTTCACTGAAACTGTTAAAACTAATAATATCCTTTTTTTCTGATTGTAATGTGGTACCTTCACTCAAGGATCTAGAGGCTTAAGAAACTGCCTCAGTAACAGATGACTAATACAAAATCCTAAACGTTCTTATGACCGAGTCCTGATCTTATGCTGTAATGAGACAATTTTTGCTGCTTCTGTAATATAAAAAGGCTGTAAAACTTCCCTACTTGGAACAGCACTCCTCAAAGTGCAATCCTGCTTTATTGTTGACACTAACATGGTGTTATTGGGGTTTTCCAGACCAGTATGTCGTAAAGAGGAGAAAGATTAGTCTGCTGTCCTCCATGTCTGGGAATGGAGAGAATACAGTTTGCTTTGCATGCTCCAATTCTGCCTGCTTGCTCTGAGTTCTAGTGTTTTCTTAGAAAACCTGTTGTCATTTACCCCATTTCAGTATGTAATTATTAATTAGCATACTTTGATAATATTATGGGGTTTTAGATGTAAAAATGAAAGCCAAAACCCTCTTGAAAATACCCTGATAGATCATTTCATTTGCATGAAAAAAATGTTTTAACTTCTGTGGCAGCAAGGCTGGTGTTTTGTGCTGTCCAAATGTTCACACAGCAACAAGAAGAAATTCTTTGATAACTGGAAGATGGGTTTTGCTGCTTCCTTTTAATGGAAAGGTATTTGTTGCTATTATTGGTTCTGAAGTGTATCTCTGTCTGTATCCTACAGCTTCTGTATAGATGTGTGCTATTAATAACTACAAATAAATGTCAGCCAATAAGGACTTCAAGATTTTGAGAAAACAATCAAGAGTGGCAAATAATTATGGCATTCAAATACTCACAGATAATGCAGATCTACAGCGTTACCATTTGTCCTCCTCTCCTCATCCATTAAGCTGTTTATTATTGCCTCATTTGTATTATCTGCAGACTAGTTGTATTGAAAAATGCCTCAAAACAAAGGGAACAAACCCATTTCACGGCAGTAAGAGTTACAAGTGTGTTCAGGTAAAGTAAAACAAGAAAAGCTTACAAGATTCTTCTCTTCCTCGGTAGCTTCCCTGCTTTTGCAGCCGGCATATCCTGTTCTCTCTGACCCTTTTCCCTGCGTTTGTTTTGGTATGAGTTTTATGAGTACAGAGTAACAACCTTATTTGCAGTGCCAGCACTATTAAGCTACAGACTGCAAACACGAAGCTAGTCATTTGTGGTGGTCTTTTAGAAACATCTGTGGGTTTCTAAAAGTGCTGGTATTGAGGATGTTTTTGAGAATGTGCATGTGATGTGAAATATATATTTGTCATTGTAATTTGCCTTTTAGTTCTGATATGCCTGAAAATATCTGTTTTAGGTTTGCCAGAACCGAATAAAGACAGTATATTCCAAGGACTAAGAATGGATCAAGGATTCTACACATCTAAAGACTTCCTTCCTTTGGTAGCAATGGCAAGTAAACCAGGTGTGTGATATTTTTTTTACAATCATGTTCAGCAAGTCATTAACAGTTACTGATATATCAAAATGGACAGTTGGTTACACAGCAGCACATCCAATTACAAAGCACCTCCCAATGAATAGGTCTGAGTCAGGGTTTTCTTCTGGTGAGCTGCAACCTCAAGAGTGTGGTCTGGAAAGTCAGTCCTAGAGACTGTAAAGCAAATAGTCATGTATAAAAATCTAAGCACATGGCAAATCATTACCCCTAATAAGTTGTATTTGTTATTTTGAATTCTATTCAAAAGATTTCATAAGCTTCTCATATGCGTAAATTATATAGATATAGTGTATATATTATGGTCTTGAAAAAAATCTGACATTAAAGAAGCTGTTGCCAGCCCATATAAGCAGCTGCTTTGTGTATTGTTGATAAATGATTTTACTTAATCCCAAGTCATGTGCTGCATGTTTTACAGACACATTTAAGGGAGCACTAGTTCCTTACCCAAAGAACTTACAGGCTAAGACTCAGAACAACAGTAATATGCCAGGAGTTAATAAGACAACACTCAGTTCATAGGCACCAAGTGCAGTTTTGTTTTATGCTTTTACATCCTTGTTTTCAGCACAAAGATGGCTCTGCTTGGTCCCCAAGGACTATTGCTGCTTTCAGTGGCCCTAAATGTGAAGTCATAAGCCCCAGATGGTTGTATGAGATGTGGCTCGTGATTTCTACACCATGTTCCCTCATGGTCTAGATTCCCCAGTGTGTTCATAAAAAATAAATTACCTTGTACAGTTTTCTGAGCATATACTTAGTGCAGTATGTGGTCTTGTACATATGACCCCATATTTAACCACACATATGCCTTTTTTATCTACAAATTTATTTTCTTCTGACCATTTAGAAATTTCTTATAGCATCATATAGGGTTGCCTGCTTATTTAATAGACTGTAAATGATGTGTTAAAGAATATATCTTCTGTGACAGATTATTCTGATATAGAAGTATATTACCTCATTTAATGCAAAATATTTACGAAGGGAAACTCTGCATCCCATCTGTCCCATCTCTCTGCTATTTTGATCAAATGATTATTTCTGTCTATTTTCTTAATCTCAAAGTTAGCTCAAATGAATCGGGAGAAAAGG
Source organism: Nesoenas mayeri (assembly GCF_963082525.1). NCBI lineage: Eukaryota > Metazoa > Chordata > Aves > Columbiformes > Columbidae > Nesoenas > Nesoenas mayeri. The sequence goes on along the minus strand of NC_137554.1, from coordinate 13,169,189 downwards.
GTGGGTTTTTGTGTTTTTTGTTTTTGTTTTTTTTTTATGTCTGTGTGTTTTGTTTTTTAAGAAAGAGATGTTTAAAAATGAAACAGATTGACAATCTGCACTGCAAACCATTTGTAGATTAACAAAGGAAAACTAATTTCTGCAAGACAATCTCCTCTTATAATAATTTGACTAAAAATACTTTCTAGAAATTTGTATGGACATGTAGCACTTGTATACTGTAAGTTGCCTGCCTGCATGAGGGTCTGTATCTGTGATCTGCATATTTTAAAAGGAGCAAAGAAGCTCTCTCAGTTTGCTGGGATATGTAATGATATTTTTTTATATGAAGTCTAGAATGAAAAAAATTCATCAGCTTTGAAAAACTAACCTTTTCTGACTGACACTGTAGCTATAGCCACCTCTTGCTCTCTAAAGCATGGAATTTTAAAACAAAATATACACATCCTATATCTTGCTCTATCTTCTTGTTTTTGTTTTTTTGGGTTTTTTTTTGTTTGTTTTGTTTGTTTGTGCGTTTTTTTGTTTGTTTTTGTTCATTTTTTACTATGACAGTCCTCTAAATAATAGACATAATAGACTTACAGTAAAATTTGGATGTATACTACTTGTTAAAGTACTTTCATCCAAAAGGGGTTTTCTTTGCAAATACATATTTGGTGTGAATTTGCTCTTGGTAACAAAGCCACTCCCAAGGTAAAGTGGGCTGCTGCTATGGAGCCGCTCTGAGCTGCCATTCCCTTGCTGCACTTGTGCTTTTTCTGCTGCTCTGTGCACAACTTTTGTGAAGGGTTAAGTTTGTTGAAAATAGATGAGAAAAGCTTGGAGAGAATGTTGAAATAAGAATTCTACTAAGTAAATAGTAAATGTAATACCATATAGGAGGATGTTGTTTCTCACTCTGTTTGTATGTCTAAATTAAAAGCATTGTTTCCTTAAATGATACTTGTGTTTCTTTACATTTGCATGTGAAAAACTGCTGCTAGTATAGTAGGATACTTGAGTTAGAGTACAATGGTTAAATGGCCATCTTAGCACCTCCTGACTGAAATTACCACGGACTCATTGAGAATATAGCTTTAGATTGTTTATGGCATTATTTTTTAAGTTGCAATAATTTGCTTAATCAACACTTGCATTTAAACTTGTGATAAATGCAGTCTTATGCAAGGAACACACACAGTTTAGTTTTACTCAAGTATTTCTTGTATAATGGAATCAGTAAATACAAACTGTAGATGACAAACACATAACATCATCATTCTCTCCATGTAACTTTTGAAAATCTTTTGTAGAAAGCCACTGTAGATTAAATGTTTTCTCCCAGTGAAAGATCTCAGAACTAATGTGTAGTAGTAGTAATAATAATAATAATAATAATAGTAATATTCTTTCAACGTCATGTTCAGATGCCTTAGAGAATAGCCTCTGAGACCTGTGTCATAGCAAGAACAGTGTCAGTGCCTTATAGAAAACTGACGAGGGGACTAACTTTGAGAAGTTATTACACAAAACTATTAACAACTGGTCATCTTTTGCAAAATACCAAGTATTATTGTTTATAATCTGTTAAAAATCTTTGGTTTTTTTAACTAGGAGGATAATGAATCTGATAAAAGAAAAGCTTACTTTTTGGATTAAATGATCTCACAATGCTAATTTCAACCTGATAGGACCCACAACCCTACAAATGTTGTCATTTGAATTCTTTCCAGATAGAAAGGTGCAGCTGCTTAGAGTATTGACTATGAAATTATGTATATGAGCATATCTTAAAAATGGGAATAAAACTGTCTTTCAGTGAAGCAGAATAATTTGATAGTGACACTCCATGCTTGGGAACTGTAAGATGCAATTTTACACTTCTTTGGGTACAAGTACCTTTTGAGCTGTCATGCAGAAATGGTTTCTCTACTTGAAAATGGGCTTTTCCTTTCATCTTTCAGGGATGTGTGCCTGTCACTCTCCATTGCCAGCAATACATGGAACTGTGATTGTGCTTGGGGCAGGAGACACTGCTTTTGACTGTGCAACATCTGCTTTACGCTGCGGAGCCCGTCGTGTGTTTGTGGTCTTCAGGAAGGGATTCACTAATATCAGGGCTGTCCCAGAAGAGGTAAAATTGAATAACAGTGTTTATGAGAAGAAATACTGGTTGTTATTTTTGCAGGGTCTGAAAGTGTGGTATAGATACTTAAAAGTCATCACCTAAAGGTTTTGTTTATAAAAATGCTCTTAAAATGTATAAATGTTTATTAAAGATCTTCATGTAGTCTCTGTATAAATAATTTTCCTCAGTTGTACCTGTTTCCTGTAAAGTCGAAGAGATGCATTTGCATACAGGGGTTAGAATTTTTTGTAAATTAAAAAGTACAGTAATTTTTTTAATCTTGGAAGCACCCCAGAGATCAAAGCACCATTGTTGGTGACTCTTTAGGTCATGGCTAGATCACAGAATGATACCTTCTGGCTGCTGTCTAATCAATCTCAGTGATCCTGACTTTGCCTTGGGAGCCTATAAAATCTTGTAAAAAAACTTCTCACAGTGATTTCGGTTTTGAATCACTGCCAATGGTAATGCAGCAATGTCATTCATCACAGATTTCAGCGTTCAATTTGATTTTTAGTTTGGCTTTGCACTTCGGCATTTATCAGGACATCTGCACATTTTGAAACTGACTTTGCTTTCTCAATGTATCTGTACTACAGGAGGGTTTCTTCAATTTAGAGTTTCTTATTTTGGTTGTCTTTTTCTGTTATCATTCATTTGGTACATACTTTACATTTTTGCACACCTGAGGATATCAGGACATCTAATGCATCTTTATCATGAGTTTTATGGTAGTTTGGTAGATCTTAGAGATCTTATAGAAGGGGAATGGAAGTACAAACAAAATAAATAGAGGGTCTCTTTCTTTATTTAAGAATTCTAGACACAATGAGATTACTGGAATCATTGCACTGACAGACTCATGGGCTATTCAGATTCTTACGAATCAAGAGTCAGCTGTCACTCTGGACCAAAATCTTTGTTAGCAACCTGGGTAGATTCCTAAAAGTTGTCAATATTTCTAGTCATCCAGTCATGCAGCGGACTTGACAAAAAGTGAAACAAAATCTGCTCACAGCTAGTAACAGCCATGCTAGAACCATGTCAGGTCGGATATTACATGTTCAAAAAGATTTTGTTGCGTAAACATAGACAATCAAATCCTGAGTACTTTGCTAAGACAAAATGGTGTTTGACTTCAGCAGTTTTGCCACAGCAGAAATTCAGAAGATCTTAAATCTGGATTTTCACTGAGAAAACTTGTTAACACATAGTAGTTAGCATTTAATAACACCTTAAAACTATAGTAAACACAAATCGTGGCATGTATTTAATGAATATTAGTCCACTTCCTAGAAGACTCAGTTACATAAGGTAACTCATTTGTCCTCAAAGGAGTTGCATAGATTAAAAGTAACAGGGAACAATAAGAAAATATATTGGAGAAACATTTGCATTGCAAATTTACCTAGTACCACTGTCTAGAACTGCTTGATTTAATAGCACAGGAGGCTCTGTATAGTGTACACTGGTGACTTCTACTACAGAAGAATGGATGGTAACATCTTGAGTAAAAAAAGTCCCTTTTTTTTTTCTTTAGTAAAAACACAAGAATGGCCGACATATATTTTATTGCTTCTACTCTACAGATGGAACTTGCAAAAGAAGAGAAATGTGAATTTCTGCCTTTTCTCTCCCCTCGGAAAGTTGTACTTAGAGGTGGACAAATTGTTGGTATGGAGTTTGTTCGAACTGAACAAGATGATGATGGAAACTGGAAAGAAGATGAGGATCAGATTGTCCATCTGAAAGCTGATGTGGTGATTAGTGCCTTTGGCTCCATTTTAAGCGATAAGAAAGGTAACCCTGGCTAATGCATTCTGTAAATGCTGTTTGTTATTTTAGCTGCAGCCATTTTCTGTCCTTTGACAGTTTTGTGAATTGAACCTTCTGAAGGTTACTCAGCTTGTGGCTGCTGATCCTCTTCACAGGAATTTCTTTATCCTTTAGATATCCCTCTTAGAACAAAACGTGAGGGTCTGATGACAGTTTTCTGTGTATTGTTTTATAGAGCAGGAACTCAGATTAAAGGTATAGTTGCTCAGAATATATCTTGCTTTCCTGACAATGCAAATGGGATCTCAAACAATACTCTTGAGGATTTCTTTTGGTCTCACTAATTAACTTTAGAGAAACTCATTATACCACAACTTTAAAGTGAACTGATCTGATCTTGGAAACCTTTTTTTTACCTATTAAATTAAGCAATGATTAGGACATTCATTATTCTGGTTTGGATAGTCTGGATGTCACTAATTTCTTGTGCATACGCAAGCAAACTGGGTCTTCTCTCATACATACAATGTTTGTTAAGTTCACCTGCGCTTGTCTCAGATTGTCTCATTATTTAGTTGCACTTCACAAGCTTTGCTCTTAAAAATTAACCATTATATGGTTCCACAATAAAGACACAGAAATAGGCACATAGGTGGTTTTTCAGAGACTGAATGAATTGTCTGGATATAGCAGAAAGAGAGCTGCAAATCATGATTATAACTAAGAACATGGGAACTGAGCAAAGCTCAGACTTCTCCTCTGACACTGGGTTAAAGAGTTCAGGCACATACATCAAATGTGCCTTGAAAGTAAAAAACACTGACTCAGCAGAAGACAGATTGATAAAATGAATAGATCTTCATCCCAGAGACACTCATCAAGGTTAGCAGGTTCTGAAAGCCTTAGTGATGAATGTGCTTACTTCTCCAGGGCACAGTCATGCCAGCCAATTACCCCGTGGCATGTTGTCATGGTCCTTTGGGTATAAATGCTCTGACAGAGTACTTGGCAAGTGGCCCAGAGTGCACATCACCAGAAAATTTGGCGATCAGGTGCTGGTTCTGCCAGTGCAAAGGGAATTTCAAAACTTCTTAGCATAATGTGGTTTTGTGAATCTTTGCAATCAAGAAAAATTGTAAATCTAAAATAATCTAAGCAGAGACTAGTAGCATGTGTGGACATACCTCAAGCACATAAAATGTGTGACTTTTCACATCTGCATTTTCTGTGTATGCCTTATAGTTAACACTGTTTTAAATGAAGTTAAAGAGATTAGTTTTCTGGTGGTAAGATTTTCTAGAGTTATCGGTAAAATTATACAAAAACGTACTGACTTCGCTGGAAGACAAAACATTAGTTAATGAAGATAAATTATAGGTCTCATTGAAGAATTTTAGAATATAGCCCTGAGCAGAATTGACTGTAATGTGACTGAGCTACTCAGTGCTTCTTGTTCACCAGTCCAATTGTATATAATGTTAAGACATCATACATCCATGAGAATACTCTAAAATCTCTTATATGGTAAAAAAAGAAGGATCGACCTGTTTCCCTGAGGAACATGTGGTTAATTCTATGAACATTCCTGTGTTGTGTGTGTTGCTGTTGCTTTGGGACAGGTTCACACAGGACAGGTCTGGGACAGCTTCACTCAGCCCAGCTGTGTACACTGTGCCCTCTGCCCCACCATTCCTCCTGCTCCGTGGGACACAGGAGGTGCAGTCCACATCACTTTGGGAGGACAGGGTCTATTTCCACTTGGAGTTGTGTTGTGTTGTGAGAGTCTGACATCTGTGTTGGTCATGTTTTAGGGCTCAGTCTAACCCCCAGGAGCAGGAAGAAGAGTAAGATTATTTATTTATTTATTTATTTATTTATTAATCTTTAATAAATTCATGAGCTACTCCATTGGTGAAGTTCACTTGACTGAGAATTTTGGGAGCTTTGTTGTCTTTAAAACACCCTGTTTAGTTTTTTTGGAAGGTCTTCTAGAGCCTCATGTGGTGAATCAAGTATTAGCCTATGCAATCTGTACGTTTTGCTGTGATTCATAGACCCTATGATAAAGGAGTGATTCTCCCACATTAAAAAGTGCTTCAGATAAAAGGTTGAACTTAATGTGTTCCTTAGCCATGATGCTGTGCTAGTCTTGTATCTCCTAGAACGCATTCACTGACTGAATTACTTATTGAGAGGTATTTAAATAGGAACATAAAATGGGAGGGGAACAAAGTCATGCAGTGAGCTGCTGATGAAAGAAGAGTAATTTACCTTGGGGGTTGGCAATACACCTCAGTTTCACACTTCGTTTTGGGTGAAACTGCTATTAGAATAACAATCAAATTACAAGGAAAAATGCAAGACATTTGTTTTGAATGCTGTGAAAATGAAAAGAAACTGAGACTTGAGGGAGTAGAGTGTTTCTTTTGAGCATACCATTTGAGTTGTTTTTAAATCTTTATTTTTTGCCTAATCTGTCTTAATGAAAGTCAAATTTGCTTTTCACTATTAAGCTGGATTTCAATAACATCTCCAGGATACTTCAGCATACATAACAAAAAGAAATGGAAAAAAAACCCTCCACTGCTACTACCAAAAACCATGCCAAACACTAGAAGTATCTTATATTCTAGGTGATTTTTCTTTTTCTTTTAAAGGAAGCACGTTTTTGTATTGAAGAGATGGAAATATTAATATATTCTCCATCAAAAGATGGTGATAAAAATATTGGAGGTACTTGAAACTACACAATGCCATGAGCAAACTGATGTGACTTGGAACTTGAACTAACTTTGAAGAAGGTGATGGACTAGATGACCTCCAGAGGGCCATTCTAGTCTGAATTATTCTGGGACTGGATGATTCAGATGCAGGTTGAATAAACATGTTAATTGTTGCTCATACAAAGAGCTCTATCAATTGACCTAATTTGAAAGGCACCTGAGGGAACTGCAAATAGAGTGTTGGTATGGGCTAAGCTAGCAGGATATGTCCTATATGTTATTAATGTTGTTAAATGTTGATGCTACTGATGTAAGAATAAATAAAATACTATGAAAACCAGAGGGATTAAAATCAGACTTAGCTCCAGTTCAGCAAATTGTTCAGGGCAGCCCTGCTGTTCATGTTCTAAAGTTTTGTTTAACAAGATATAAGCACATGGGTGACTGTTCTTCTAAGCAGAAATAGCTCATAGGTTAGAAAGCTTTTTTTCTAGTCTATTATCCTCCCTGTTTCTTATTTTTACACAGTAGCTATTAAATTTGCAACTGAGATTCCATGTGCCCACAGCAGGTATTTAGACTTTTTTGTTTTGTTAAAATCTTGATTGTATTTTTAAGCAACAGTTCTAGTAGTACTCATTCTTCTACTGAAAAGAATATAAATGCATCATAAATTTTTTAAAAAATGGACTCCTAAGTCCATTGTATGCTTGGGAAGTTGCTAGTAGCCAAAATGAGAGAGTTGTCTTCTAGATTATTTGAAGAACATTACCACTTTACTGAAACCAGTAAAAAAATAAAGTACAATTGCTTTTTTTTATTGCATAGCTTACTAAAGCCTTCAAGCCATCATAACTGACCCACATAAACAAACAGCTGTGTCAGGATTTTGTGCATTTCCTCATGTTTCTGTTCTTTTGCTTGGTTTCTTATATTGGAGGTCTGCAACATGTTAGTAAATTATTGAAATCTCTGTCACCATTCCAAATTGCAGCTACTCAATATATACAAATGTAATTCTGTGTACTCCCTAGCACTGCTTACAACCTCAACATCATACTTAACACCAGTCTAGTTGTTTTATAAATTCTAAACTTTGAATAACTGTTTTCTTATCTATTTTGTTCTGGTAAGCAAAAGGCAACAATATTTTTGGACTGCAAAATTCTGCAGTGGAACAAATGTCCTTGTTCTGATTTATTTTTCCTGAATTTCTGAGGAGAACCATGAAGATATTATGGAAAACAGTTCACTTGTTTGAAACACACCATGACATGCAGAGCAGGACATGGGACTAAGGCAGGATAGAGAACTGGCAGCATAAGTTTATTTAAACACTTTGTTTAGCAGGCAGCAGTAGAGAGGATGTATTTCCATTTTCCAGAACACTGAATCTTGGCATGATAACGTCTATTTTATTTTCCTGGAGAGACAAAAAAGGGGAATGGAAAAACCTTAAAGCAAACTCCAAATATTGCCTTTGCAAAAAAACTCGGAAATACTAGGCTATTTGTGAGCAAAAATATGTTTTACTACATTTTTGGTAGTAGCTAACTATTGCGTGGCAACTGAAGGGCAAAATTTTATTTCACATTTCTGGGAATCAGTCACAACTTCCAGATATTTTGCTCTTACTTTTAGTATGACTGTTATCTTGCTTGGAAACTGCAGCAGCAAGCCCCAGAAGGCTTACTGGAGTAGAACTGCGGCCCCCCCAGTGTAGTTCAACATAGAGCAAAGAGAAATTCGCCCAAGTGGTTTGCAGTTTTATTATTTAACCCACTCCAACTTAATATTTATTTCTCTAGATTGAGAAGCATTTTCTAGGGAAAAATGGGACAAAGCTTGCAGAGCTCTGAGCTCACCAGTGAAAAAGGTTTTAGTTTTCATTTGTGCAAATACAGAACTTCAGCTGGTACGGAAGCCAGTGAACCTGCAGGGAGTGGGAGTTTCTTCCTGCAGCCTGTGAGGTACCTTCAGCTGCGAGCGCTGGAGCCCTCGGTAGCTCGTGAAGCAGTTGGAGGGAGGCAGAGGTGGCTGCGATGCCCCAGCTGGGGATGCCCATGGGCCTGACCTGGTGTCTCTCTAGTAGCACAGCATCTGCCTTGCACCCACAGAATTGACTTTGTCACCAGGCTTCTTCAAAATTTGTTATATAAAACTGACATTTATATAGATTCAGAAGATCCCTGGTGAAATAGGTAGGAGTTTTCCTGCTGAGTCATTTGGAATAGGTTTTTTCTCCACCAGTAGGTTTAGTGAATGAGTTTGAGTGCAGCAGTTCCACGCTCTGAAATGATTACTAATTTCCAATATCCAAAAGTGACTTCATGATGATTTCTACAGCCTTGTCACAGCAGGAATTCTGCCCTTTCATCCAACAGGCATTAGTACCCATTGGTTTGCTGGTGACAGGCAAAAAACAAAGTTAGTACCAGCTTGCCCCAGGAGCCTCTCCTGGCATACCTGGACCCAGCTTTATCCAGTCAAACTATTTTTTAATCCTGGTTCAGTACAATGACCATGAGCCAGCACTGTGCCCTTGTGGCCAGGAAGGCCAATGGCATCCTGGGGTGTATTACAAGGGGGGTGGTTAGTAGATCGAGAGAGGTCCTCCTCCCCCTCTACTCTGCCCTGGTGAGACCACATCTGGAATATTGTGTCCAGTTCTGGGCCCCTCAGTTCCAGAAGAACAGGGAGCTGCTGGAGAGGGTCCAGCGTAGGGCAACAAAGATGATTAAGGGAGTGGAGCACCTCCCTTATGAGAAAAGGCTGAGGGAGCTGGGTCTCTTTAGTTTGGAGAAGAGGAGACTGAGGGGTGACCTTATTAATGTTTATAAATATATCAAGGGTGAGTGCCATGAGGATGGAGCCAGGCTCTTCTCAGTGGCAAACAATTATAGGACAAGGAGTAATGGGATCAAGCTGGAACACAAGAGGTTCCACTTACATTTGAGAAAAAACTTCTCAGTGAGGGTGACAGAGCACTGGAACAGGCTGCCCAGGGAGGTTGTGGAGTCTCCTTCTCTGGAGACATTCAAGACCCACCTGGACGTGTTCCTGTGCGACCTCACCTAGGCGTTCCTGCTCCAGCAGGGGGATTGGACTAGATGATCTTTTGAGATCCCTTCCAATCCTAAACATACTGTGATACTGTAATAGTGGGCCAGAGGCTGTGGGAAGTATGATTGTGCCTTTCTTTATTTGCTGGGCATTTAGACTGGGCAATGTCAGCAGTTAAGCAGTCTGTTGGTGCATGTGACGGCTGTAGTTTTATATTTGAGATTAAGAAGGTCACAGCATATTTGTATTTTTCTCAAGTAATCCTACTATTCACTGTAAAGGAAGTCCCTAAGATGGATATCAAAAATAACATTAATGAGCTACTAAAGCTAAAATTACAGGAACTTATGAAATTGGTTAAACATAAAAACCATTAAACTGTTTATTGAAGCTTCACAGATATACTGCAGCTAATGAGCATTTCTGCTATTTAAATAAGCCCAAATTGAACACACATTACATGGATACATAATTAGTCATGGCAGTCAAACACAGGCAGACTCACTTTTAAAGCTTTATTTGAGGAATCTTTTCCATTTGATTTGTTTTGTTAATTAAAATATTTTTTCTATATTCACTTATATTTTAATATTGTTTTTGCAAGTGCTATAATTTGCTGCTACTTTTCCATTTGTGTTTGTTTGCTCTGTGGATGTAGCAAATTTGGAATATATATTCAGAACTGTCCTTTTGTTTGGTGTTATTTGTGTTAGCATCACTTGATAGCATCAGAATAATTCAGTTGTATCTTTTCTTTCATCCAGAAGGATCTTTTCAAATTATATGTAATATCTCACTAGGATATGGAGAAGGCAGCACAGACACAGTATTGTACTTTCAGTTGTCGAGAGAAAAAGCTATGTTAGTTTTAAACTTTAAAAGGTGCAGGGATTTAAAATGCACTCTTTAACCCTGTCCCAAATGATGCACCAACAAAAACAGTAGGTGTCTAGTTTGCTTATTGTTCAGTGTCAAAACAGCAATTCGGAGACCGGATAGTTGGAGTCACCTCCTTTCAAGCTCAGGTTTGGCTCTTAGGGTCTCTCTTGCCCCTTGCAGGGGCAGGGAAGGGACTTTGTGCACACCAAAGTTCTCCCCGTCGTTCCACAGGTATCCTGGAAGGGGCTCCCTGCAGCCTCACAGTTGCACAAGATCCAAATTATGAGGACATTAGGAACTCTTACATAGGATGCTTTAAAATCATGCCCTTATTTTTACTTAACCTGAATCTTGGAGATTGCAAAAACGACAGAAGGAAATAGCTGCTGGATACCATGTCAGACTTGCCACCGGGGAAATGTTCTTTCCCTTTCCCAATTTTAAAAATACTGATCAGACAGACAAATCCCCAGTCTCTAGGGAGATATTTCAGGTGAAGGTCTGTTGGGCACTCGTTGCACTCAAAGAACTGTTGGTATAATTGTGTCCAGACAGCTATTTTAGTAGGAAACAATCCGAAGATAGATTTGAGAAATGTAATAGATCAAGGATAACAGAGGTAATACCTTATTTTTCCACAAGATGAAATGAAATAAGTAGTCAGAACTTCCAGTTTTATATCACTTTGCCTGAAAAACTACATCTCCAATAGCATGTTGCTCTCTAACACCTTTACTGTGGTTCAGTCTTGTCTCTGAGAAAAAAAGTCATCTCTTAAATCCCTGATACCAAATCCTGCAGCACCAACTTTTCCTCTGTTTTTTTTTTCCCAAACATGTTTTTACAAGCCTGTATGTATTTAGTTTGTGAGAACTGTCTAGACGACATGCTGAGATGGTACCACTGCATGCAATAAGTTATCCTATATATGACAAATATAAGATGATCAAAAGCTTTCTTGAAGTACAGACAGTCTGAGACATAAAGAGAAAGTTAATGTATTGATTTATAAATATTACTGAAGCATTCTTAATAAAACTGCTATTGGCCAGTATCAGCACTTTCCTTAAAAACAAACAGCCAAACCAAGCCAAACCAAAACAAACAAAAACCACTGCAAACCCAAACAAACAAACAAGCCACAGCTTTAATTTTCCAGACTGAAAACTGACTCACCCTGAACATTGTGTTTGGTGTGATCTTTCAGTAGTTTAAATATTTTTAAAGGAAACCATTTTGTAAGTTTTTGATTCTGTTACTATGCAAATATTATTTTTGCCAAGTTAAGTCACAAGTATGTGTGGGGGGGTGGGATTATGCAAGCAATAGGTCTTGAGGAGAGATTAAATACTTCTGGTTTGAAAACCTGCTACAGTAAAACTCTCTTCTGTGATTCTGGCTTCTGAACCAGTTGCAAAAAAATGCTTTGAATGTGAGTCCTGTGGATATTTATGTATGCCAAGAGTGAGGAAGAGAGTGTAGGTGGGACAAGTAGGTGATAGTGTTTGTGCTTTGCTTCCTATTTTATTATTTCACCTTGGATTATACACAACCCCCACTTTGAGCGACACTTCTAGTATATGATTTGGAGGTGAAAGGAGATACAGAGCCTGGAAGAAAGTTCCATCATCATAATGTGCAAGAAAGATGCATTTGAAGCTTGCTGTAAACTCAGGCGCGCGCTGGGGCAATACTGTGACTTTGCTCTGCTATTGGAGAAATATTCTTGACTTAAACGGGCAGGTTTCTCTTTTACATATATGACAGCACAACTACATCAGTTTAATTGACCTTGGCAATCTGCATCTGCTAGTGGTATGTCCCTGAGGGACACTGCAATTTTAAGCTGCATTTCTATTGCAAAATCTGGAGTTCCTATAGACAAAGCTATATTAACCCCCTTATTTTGATACACCCCATCAACATCTGCTAAAAATATTTATTGAAAAAGTGATATTTTTTTCATGAAGCTACTTTGAAGTGTCTTTGATTATAATAAAATAATTTAAAATTCATAATAAAAGTATGTTAGCATAGAGCAAGATTATTTTTTCTGAGCATTTATATGTAATTAATGCCATTTGTATAATTCCATGCAATATAAAACCTGAGTTTTTTTAAATTTTCACATTACATTATTTTTAATGACAAAAATAGTTAATGTGCAGAATGCATATCTACATAGTTTACTAACATGAAAAAATTAAGATATCTTAATGTGTGCTCTAAAAAAACCATTGGGAATTTCATTTGAAAAGATACAAAATATTTTATCTTCATGTAAGCATTTAATTTTTATTGTGCTTTTATAGTTTTATTCTTAATATATGTAACAAATTTTGAAGTGAGCCTTACTTTCAGGATGTTCTTTCTGAATTTAAATATTAAGTCAGGATGGATTCGACTTTATTGAAATATATCTTTTTCAGAATTAAATTTATTTAAAACCAACACACTTCATCAAAGCCAAAGCTTTGATAGCGTAACATTTCCTAGTTGGAAGATGTTCCATCTGAAAGTTTTCAGTCAGGTTTATTAATGATCTGTCAAAAAGTAGCACAGTATTATGTCTGTTGTGAGGGTTAACAAAAGTGGGAAGTAAATTCTGGCAATCTAAATGAATTTCTAAAAATTGTATAATGAACATTATTTTTTTTTGTTTTAAACCTCAAAAATCATATTCTGTATATTACGTTGCACAAGAGAGTATATGGTAGGTTATTCAGGAGAAAAGCGCATTGATATGGTAAGTGTGGTACAAAGCTATGGGTGGAGGGAAAGGGAGAAAATTTATTTTTCCTTTATTAATATTGTTCATTAATAGGTTTTTTTGAAGTACTGGACTTTTTCTGTGAGAGACGAATAATGCCAGTGAGAATGACATTGTGAAACGTGGCAGTGTGTTCTCAGGGAGTGGCCAGAAGTATGTTAGCACTAATTATTTCTTGAGCTACATCAAGTCAGTCACTTCTTGTGATGCTTGTGTCCATTTATCTCGTACACAAGTCTGGCTTTGCAGGCATGCAAGAACTGGTTACTTTTCTGGTACTAACAAACTGCTGTTCTATATAATGCAAGTTGTTTTTTCTGAATCCTATCAGGAATTACATACCTCCACTAGCTCAACAAAAACATTAGTGTATATAAAAGAACTTTTCATTTCTGCTATAAATTTGTGTTTAGGTAAATGAAAGAACTAGGGCTTGGAACTGCTTTTCTAATTGTTATCAATGTATACTTGACAGATTTTAGCAACAGTTTTTTGTTTCTTCTGTTAACATACTTGTTCACTTTAATTACAGTCAGAGAGGCCATGGCACCTGTCAAGTTTAACAGATGGGGTCTTCCTGAAGTAGATCCAGAAACTATGCAAACAAGTGAACCCTGGGTGTTTGCAGGGGGTGACATTGGTGGTCTTGCTAACACTACAGTGGAATCAGTAAATGATGGAAAACAAGCTTCCTGGTACATGCACAGATACATACAGGTAATTCTTTTAAAGTATTTTTCTGTTTCCCATTTCTATCTGCTTTTGTTAATTGATACTTTTATTGTGATTGTTAAAACAACTCCATTGTGTTTAGGAATAAAAATACAAGTTTTGAGGAACTAATACCTAAAATATCTGGTGATTTGAACATAATAGATTAATTCAGCTTGCATCACATACTTGAGTTTGGGTAGCTGAACCCAGCTTGCTTTTACATTATCTTAACACTAAAATCCAAGCAACATGTTCTTGGCCCCAACTCTGAATTCCACTCAAGGGTAGCAAGCCTCCCTGCACAATACACAGTACAAGCAGAAGTCCTAACTTGGTAATTGGGGAAAAGAAGTGAGTCCATCAGAATTAAAAAGCAAAATCTCTCAATAGTGCATAAAGTAAAAGTGAAATACTGCCAGTGTTGTTAACCTGGGGAAGACAATTTAGTATTTTTAGAGTGAAAGTGTACTAATAGTTTACAGACCACTCAGATGATCTACACTGGAATGAAAGTTTGCTCTGATGAGACTGATAAACTGGACACAAGAATGCACAGAGGAAAACAATGCAAAGGAGAATTTAACTGAGAAACGTGAGTTTAAGGGGTACAGGCTTGAAAAACCTGGTAACTGTATGTTCCCTTTCAGTGCTCCTTGTGTGTTGCTGACTGAGCACCTCTGCCCTAATTGTTCTAGTAAAAGAAAGAGCACAAAGTCTAGAGGAGCTGCAGATAAACCTTCAGAGTCTGGAGACACAGCCTGTGTGTGGAGAACCAGCTGACAAAGAGTGTGTTCATAGTGCAAGGAACTTTTTAGAAACACGATGCATGATTCATTCTCCCTCAAAAAGAGATTTGAACAACTGAAGTTGGGACTGTAACAGCTCAATGTCTTTCTCCCCCATCCATCTGCTCAAAGCCTCTCTGATTGCATATTTGTGCAATTTCGTGCTGTTGGGGTCTGATTTCACTTCCTAAAAATACTTCAACTGAAAGCTTGTTGTTAGTATCTGTGCATATTCTTTCTCACTTGTTCTATAGCACTGTTTGTGTCCTGCCTTCTTAGACCCTATGAAAATGCTGTGTGTGAAACATCTTTAATCTCTGACCTGTTTCCTTAATTTCTCAGTGCACAGTGAATCTGGGTAACTGTGATAGGGGAGGATGGGGTTATCTCCTTCTTTTTGTCTCTTTCCTCTTTAGCCTCTAAAAATACATGCATCACTTAAAACCCCTCCTTAATCATGTTGCTTCCTTCCCAAATCTTGTGGGATTTTTTCCATTCTGGAATGTATTGAATAGTTTGGAAAAAACCTGAGTAGTCATAGCTTGAGAGTCAGAATTTTAAATCAAGCAGGCTTGTGATATTAGAGCATTTCCGTTACCCTTTGCAGGTTGTAAGGCAGCTTATTCGACCTTACAGTCTCACCAGGAAGCTAATGGGAAAGCCTTACAGCAATCTTCACAGGAAAGTTTCCAAATGTCATGTGTCACCTTTCCAGCTGTTAGATGAATGGGTTGCCCAGGGGCATTTATTTGGATGTGCAGTCCCTGTAAAATCTGGTTGCTGTGGTGCAGAGTGCTGTAATTTGGCAATTTACTTCACCAGTGTTTGGACCTGGTACAAATTTTAGTGACTGGAGAAGAGCTGCTTTTTTTTTTAAAGAAGTTGTCTAGAGCAGGATTCTAACCCTAATGTTTATAAGGGTAGGTATGTTCATGCCTTTGTGCAAATGTGTGTGTGCATGTTCAATTCACAGCCTTGTATTCAGGGAACTTCCAATATCAAATGAAAAAATACACCTACACACTTCCTTAGTTTTTCTCTACTGTGAGATTCTGAAGCAAGCAACCTTTTCTCTGATCGCCTGAATGCCACGTTAAATTTTAAATAAATACATTCATACTATCTATCCATTTGCATTTTAGTTACAGGAATAGGTAGCCATTTCCAAAATTGCCATCTATGTCAGCACCAGGATCTACAAATAATGTGGTCAGCCTTTAGAAAAATAAAGCTATTCCATAGGATTTTTCAGCCAACTCAAGACCATGTCAAAGACTGAAACTGAAAACCACCAGCCTGACTACTTGCAGAACACACTGTTTGAACTGCCCGCTGACTGTGTCCCAGCCTACTCCAGGCAAAAGGCAAAGCAAACACATGGGTCTGATATATGCCCTGAAACCCCAACCATTGCAAGCTCCGGCACATGGTCACATGAAGCATGAGATCCAGACTCAAGGACTTGCCAGCAAAAATGCCTTATGCTCAAAACTGGGAGTTATTTACAGAAGCTTCTTGGCTGCTCTTATCTGGAAACTTTCCATCATTAGTTGCCTGAATATCTCCTGCCTCTTCACATATTCCTCCCACTATATGAAGCATAGGTTCATCTCAGGAATTGTTGCCTGCAGCTGTGTCAGGTTAGTTTCTATAAACATGACCAGTCAAAGCCTAACTAAGGATAGTTGTAGTAGAACCTGTCAGAAAACACAGTCAGTCTTAGAATCATTCTTTGCAAGTTATTAGAGATCCAAACAAAATCAGCCCAATTCATGCAACTATCTGCTACTCACAACATTTTTTCAAGATTCAACCATTTTTGTTATTCAATGAACGAAGTAAAAATTTCTGTAAAATAATCTTGGTGAATTATTTAGTCTGGGAATTGTAATGGCCCTCACTTTTGTCCAACAGTGACTTCTTACTGTGCAGAAGCAATATAGGCTGCTGTTCTCTTCTATGCCTCAGTTACCCTTCATTTCTTCTTCATCAGTGAATGGGATTTAATAGTATAATCGTTATATTCAGGGTAATTCACAATTATTGCAGGACTAACTTCTAATTTTCTATGCCTGCCTTGAGAGCAAAGACAGCTTTTACATCGTGATTCTTCCAGTATTTGCTTTCTGGACCACTGCACCAGCCTTAATGCTTCACTCCTGCTCTATTCGTACACTTACCTGTGGAGCGTTTTCCCATATGTGGCAGTCAAAGTGCCATCTTCTTCTTTCTACAATCCCTCTTTAAAAGTGACTTTTCCTCTCTGATTCACAAGAAGTTTTCTTTTATTTAAATCTATGTTTTTCTTTACTGTAATCTCCCCAGTGTGGGCTGTTTCTTTTATATTTTTCCTAGACTGAAAGGTACATGATACACTTAAAGAATAAACTGCACTTCACTAAGATGCTATTCAATATGAATTTTGAGCACATCACTGTGTTATTTTGAGCCAGTGTTGTATATTTGCTATTTTTTCTTTATCTATGCTGTCAAAAAATATATGGGCTCTGTATCTGAGGAGTATAGTTGTTGATCATTTTATGAAGGTTTGACCATTCTCATCTATCCCTCGAGCATGCATGAATGTACATTATTTCATAATCAATACCAGAGATGGGTGGTTCCCAGGAAGCTTGTCTTTGAAGCTGTTAGTTATGTTGTCTGCTGCTTTTCAGAATTAACCAAAGGAAAAATGGAGTGTTGCTTTGTTTAGCTAGAACAACATATGAAACTCTAGCATGGAGATAAATAACAGAGCACCATTTGCAAAAGGGTGGACTAAATGCAAGTACAAGAAACCTGCTCAAGCTGACCCTGCTTTGAGCAAGGGCGTTGGACTAGATGGTCCCCAGGCATCCCTTCCAACCACAACCATTCTGAGATTGTATGAAATAACATAGGCATATTTAACAAAGTTGAAGTTTATTTAACAAATTTAAATAATGGATAATCAGAGAGAGGATAGAAGAAGCAAATGCAAGGAAGAAAAGAAATGTTTTAAGATGAGACTTAAAAATAGAGAAAGCAGGAGTGAGATGAAATTATTCAGAAAAACTCTTCCAGGCAGTAGGATTTGTAGAGAAGGTTCTCTGTGAAAAATAACACTAATACAGCTACTCACTTTCACAGTCTGTCTTTATTAAAGGCTGAAAATGGAGTTAGACCATATCACTGTGGTTAAGAATTTTCTCTATCTAAAGAAAACGAATGTCACAAATTGTATTAGGTCTAAAGCCGAGTTCCTGTCTCCTAGCCCTGCACTACAGACTCTGCTGCTTTTGCCTCTGGGCATATCCTGGTTAGAGTAAGGCACGGCCACTGCAGGCAACCTACTGGGGCCTTGTCACCACCCTGTTCCACTATCCAGAAAATTACTGTGACTGGAACAATAAGTACCTGCAATATTGTTAGCTCAGCTGGTTGGCATCAAATTTGAGGAAGAATGAGCCACACATTTTGTCCTCTATTTTTAAAAATCAAGGGAAGAGTTATGATAAATAAACCCTTGCCTGCAGGTTTTCTTTTCCAATTTGTTTGTGCAATGTCAGGGAAATCCTTCATTATAAAGATGATTTTACTTTCAGGAAGCTATAAAACATTTTAGTTTGCCCAAAGTTTTGCTTTGTAGATAAATAAATTTACTAAGCTCTAATGTGTTGTTATTTTATAAGTGTTGGGCTGAAAAGAAAAAAAAAACAGCAAAAAACAGAGCAAAAACGAAAGTGATAGGAA
Organism: Nesoenas mayeri; assembly: GCF_963082525.1. Taxonomy (NCBI): domain Eukaryota; kingdom Metazoa; phylum Chordata; class Aves; order Columbiformes; family Columbidae; genus Nesoenas; species Nesoenas mayeri. The sequence goes on along the minus strand of NC_137554.1, from coordinate 13,150,637 downwards.
GAAGGGAGATAAGTCTGGGAGGATGTATAGCCACTAACTACTGAACCTTCAACTGCATCCTGCCCCTGTGTGTTTTTAAAGACCAGGTTTATTCCATTGAAACCTTTTTTAATCCTCCCTCTGCCGTCTCCACCTGGGTCACCTCATCATTAGGCACATCTTGTGGTGCTTGAGTGCATCTGGGTGGAATTGTTTGTGGTTTTGCTTTTTGTGAGGGAAGTTTGGCAAGAGGAATAGGCTTCTTTGCATATGGTTTGGGAAGTGACTTATGACCATGTTGCATGTTGGCATGCAGGAGGCAAGACCTATTTTTGCATGGGTGTATTCAGCCATGTGGTTCAAAAGTCTTTCACTGCTCTGGTGGATTTTAGTTTTTTTATCTTGAATATTTATTTTCTGTTTTATACAGAAAGCTCCTTTGGGGTCTCTAGTTAGGAGTTACTGTCAAGGAACACTCATTTTAGCTGAGAGCAACATTTAGAGATTTAATTGTCCTGCTTGGGAAATAAAACAAAATACATATTAAGTGCATATTAAGCACTTAATCTATCTCTCTATAGCAGTCAATATTTACAGTTATAAAGGCAATGAATAGTTTGTGAGCAATGCACAGACTGAAATGTATTCACAGAGAACATTTTAATAATTCTCCATAGCAAATTAATTAACAAATAGCTGCTTTCAAAACTGAAAATTAGGTTTATTACTCACATGTGCACATAGAGTGGAATTGGCCAAAAACCTTTCCATAAGTGTTTCTTTGCTGTGACTCTTGCAGAATCAAAATCAAAAAAAAAAAAAAAAAAGACTTCAATGTAAGAGTTCAGTGTATCAGTGTTGATTTCAGCAGATTTCCCCATTTCCAAATACGTAGGAGACAAAAGACCTTTTAAAAATGCTTTAATTTCAACTGTATGATCCAGGAAGTTCTGGTTTTGCATTGCAAACAACATTTCATTGCTATTGAAATTTTAGTTAAGAAAGACTAAAAAAATTTTAAAGGATGAAATCAAACCCAAAATAAGACAATTCTTTTTTTTTTTTTCCTTTGCTTTTTCTTTGGTTTATCAGTTAACAAAAACTTTTGAGATGTAGAGTGCCAGGCTGTTGGTCTTCTAAGGACTCAGATTCTCCTGGTGTAGGAAAACAGCCCTGTGGAGTATGATGTGGAGGCAGTAGTGGGCACTTGGGAAGGGGGAAATGGGGATGTTTGGCTTCTTATGAAGTGTGGCTGCATCAGCTGCCAGCCGGGAGAGGTCGTGATATGGAAGGGAGTTTGGTCCCAGGCGTTAGGGATCTTTAAAAATTAACCTTTCTCAAAATGTCCACTATTAGAGATACATTCAGGTTTGCATCATTTGGGGTAGGACAATTCAACTACTTTCAGTGCTTTCAAGCCACCAGAAAATTTGGCCTCAAAAGGTGTGCTTTCTGTCACAGGAATAGAAGCTCTGGGATCAGAATCTGAGACATGAATCCAGGTAGTCAAAAAAAACCCCAGACAGATGTGAACTATTAGGTGTTGAAGCAGCCTAGGAAACAAAAGGCACTAAAACAAAAAACCTTCATCCCATCCATGCTTATTAGTTTTTACAGGTAAAAACGGGGCAAACTCGTTTAAAAAAAAAAATTCTGAAAGGTAGCAATTTGTAAGTGGCTGAGGTTTTTAATCTGTTACAGAAAATATTCCCCACACCTCTGGTAGAGGTTCTTTCGGTCCTGCTGAAGAAATCTTCATTGTAAAGACAGAAGACACTACTGTGATCTTATGCTGGGACTTAGGAACACAGACTGTGTAGGGCTTCTCTGTGTTAGAAATTCCTGCTTTATTTCTCTGTGATTTTACTGAGTCAACCATTTGAGTGAGCGAAGATTTTAATTTTGCCTACCACAGCCTGATTAGGATTCTGTTCAGTATCCATACATGGAAAAAGATTTTCTCTATATAATTTTTACAGTATTTGATGCAACATTTACATTGAAAGCTTTTTACCGACTCTCCAGAGAAAATGCTGTCTTTAAAGTGAAAACAAAAGTGACTGTGGTGTGTTGCAGAGACAGAGTGTATGATGTTCTTTGATCCCAAATCAGAGTCTAATTTTTGTCACTTTTAAAGTATTTCTATTAATACAATTAAATATTAAAGCAATGCTACTTCGGATATATTGATATGTATCTGAATTCATAGATTAGATAAAATCTTTAAAAGTGGGAAAAAAGGTGCAGGAGTTCAAAATATAATATATTGAATTAGGGCTAAGTGATCTTGAACATGTATTACTTCCCTCATTTTTCACAAGTCCCAGCACTTTTTATAGACTGGCACCTGCAAAGAAAACTAGAAAGAGTCTGTCTGTGCTTACCCTATTTTGGTTTTGTTTTTTCAATCTCACTGCTTCTGGCTGCAGTAGGGAAAAGAACTGGCTGTTCAGAGTAGCTGAATAAACCTTTGGACTGAACCAGGATAGCAGTACAGGATATAAAGTAACAGTTATTATTATTATTATTTTTTTTTTCCTAGCATAGCATAATATTTCAGCAAGAATGCTGTTTGGCCAGAAGGTGTTACCTATGCAAGCATTTGCATGTTTTGCTGGTTTGCGAGTCTGAACACATAATAGAATACTTAAACTTTGGGTTATTATATATTATTTCTTCCCTTATCAGGGTTAATAATAAATTATATAAAAATTAATCAACAAAAATTTATGTGATTTTTGTTTGTTTTTTACAGTCCTTACATGGTGTTGCAGTTTCTCCTGTTCCAGAACTACCACTCTTCTATACTCCTATCGATTCAGTAGACATCAGTGTAGAAATGGCTGGACTGAAGTTTCAAAATCCTTTTGGCCTGGCCAGTGCAACCCCTACTACTAGTTCTTCAATGATTCGAAGAGCTTTTGAAGCTGGATGGGGCTTTGCTGTCACTAAAACATTCTCCCTGGATAAGGTAAGGAAATATTTAAAGGTATATTTAGCATGTAACCATTTCTTTGTATATTTGAAAAATTTGAATCTTTTGGGAATGACACTATTAAATCTAGGTAGCATAAAGACAACAGGGAAAGTTGTGGTACATTGTGTAGGTCAGCTACCCTGGAAGGTTCCAACAGTGCAGTGTAAAGGTGACACAATTTCTGGTTTTGTTTGCTGTTACATTCTTCTCTGACCTTTTAATATTAACCAACTTGTGAGGGTACTAGTCCTTTTTTAAAATATTGCGGTGAAAATGTTTTCTATGAGGGATCAGGATGCAAAGGGAATGAGTAACAACTTTGTCACACGACTCATGAAAGGCAATTTCTGTGCTAAGGACTGTCAAGATAAGCCAATGAAATTGAGTTGCAGTTGCAATGTGATGATGTGGGTGTAAGCTTGAGGCTGGGTGGGTAGTGGAAGAGAAAGGTGGAGGCAACATAAAACGAGCCTTTGGGGGAAGAGTAGTTGTGCTGAAGGATTGTAGTACAGTGACATAAATATTCAGTAACATGTAGTGAAAGAGGAGGTAGTTAGAATTAAGTCTTGAAGGCTATGGCTCAGCGTGGCAACTAAAATAGAGTATTTTGTGTAGATCTGGGTGAGGGGATCGAGTGCACCCTCAGTAAGTGCAGACAACACCAAGTTGGGTGGGAGTGTTGATCTGCTGGAGGGTAGGAAGGCTCTACAGAGGGATCTGGACCAGCTGGATTGCTGGGCTGAGGCCAATTGCATGAGGATTAACAAGGCCAAGTGCTGGATCCTGCACTTGGGTCACAACAGCCCCAGGCAGTGCTACAGGCTCGAGAAAGAGTGACTGGAAAGGTGCCTGGTGGAAAAGGACCTGAGGTTGTTGACTGACAGAGGCTGAACATGAGCCAGCAGTGTGCCCAGGTGGCCAAAAAGGCCAACAGCATCCTGGCTTGTATCAGGAATAGTGTGGCCAGTGGGACTAGGGTTGTAATTGTTTCGCTGTACTCAGCACTGGTGAGGCCCCACCTCAAATACTGTGTTCAGCTTTGGACCCCTCACTCCAGGAAAGACATTGAGGTGCTGGAGAGAGTTCAGAGAAGGGCAACAAAGCTGGTGAAGGGTCTGGAGCACAAGTCTGATCAGGAGCAGCTGAGGGAACTGGGGCTCTTTTTTAACCTGAAGAAAAGGAGTCTGAGGGGAGACCTTATCTCTCTACAAGTACCTGAAAGGAGATTGAAGCGAGGTGAGTGTCGGTCTCTTCTCACAGGTAATAAATGATAGGATGAGAGGAAATGGCCTCAACTTGCACCAGGGGAGGTTCTTTTCAGATATAGGAAAAATTCCTTCATGGAAAGGATTGTAAAGCATTGGAACAGGCTACCCAGGGAAGTGGTGGAGTCACCATCCCTGGAGGTGTTTAAAAGATGTGTAGATCAGGTTCTTAAGGACATGATTTAGTGGTGGCCTTGGCAGTGAGAGCTAATGGTTGGACTTGATGATCTTGAAGGTCTTTTCCAACCTAAATGATTCTGTGATTTAAAGTGTAATTGCTTGTTTGACATGAGAATTGCATTCAGGATGGCTTTCCTGTCACTACGTTCAAAATGGCAAAAGAAGTATGAGCAAGACATTCATACAGTGAAAGAAAAAAACAGTTTTGAGCAAGGCATTCATACAGTGAAAGAAAAAAAACAGTTTTGATCAAGGTGTTGCAGAGAAAAGAAACAAAATTTGGCCCAAGCTGTAGATAGAGTTTGACTTGGGGAGAGAGGAAGAGAATCAAAGGTAAATTCTTGGGCATAGGCATGAGTAACAGTGTGAATAATGGTAATGTGTTGCCAACCAGTGACAAACAGTAGTGTGGGCTGAAGAGAGCTTTTGAGATGAATTTGGAAACAATGGACTTTTATTCTTGGTTCAGAGATTGGATGTAAAAGTGTACTGATGGATGGAGACCTTAGCAGAAGAGAAAAGGTGGATTTGTTACTCTGCCACCTCTACGTGGGTAAGTACCATAAGTGAATCAGCTGTAGATGGTGGCCCTCTAACATGAGAAGGGTCTAAGGACAAAGTGCTGTATTACTACAGCATACTGTAAAATATGTCAGAATGGCTTACAATTGAAGTAGCCCTAAGGAAGTAAGTGTTCGTTTGGATTGCAATTGAGATTCCAATCTATTTCACAGAGTTTCTTATTGAAACACTTTTTAGGACATAAATGTCATTCAAGTATGTTTACAACTGACTTATGTGTACAACATACCGTCAGCTGTAATTATTCAGTGCCTAAGCAAAAGGCAACTCATAGCAAGTACTGAGATTTATATATTTGTCAGTTTTGTCACTGGTATGCTCACAGTCCTGCCAGACTGCATGTTGATTACTGTGTATCTCAAGAGCTAAACAGACACTGGCTGAGTTCCAGCTTGGGTGGGAGTTCAGGAGGAAAGACATGCATGTTGTAGGAAGTGATGTTGGTACTCCACTAAGCAGCAGACTCTGAGTCATTTCTCAAGTGGCAACTGCAAAGTGTTCCATTGGATGCTGTGCTCTGGATGTGTGACTTGGATGGAGATCTTTCACGTGAGAGGATTGCTAAAAGCAAGTGTCTTAAGTGGTTATAAAACATAATCTTTAAAATCTTTTTGTTGCAATAAGATGCAAATTATTACAGGTAGTATTTATTTCAATGTGGTGAAGTTCAGAAAAGTGCTTTGGATGAATTCTAGTCCAGTCTTCATTATTTCTAGCTAAGCTTTCTTCTAAAGTTTAGTAGGAGGCAGTAGTCTTTCTCTGATGCCTAAACTCTTGAATCATGTATTGCTGTGTGCATTGGGACTGTGTCCCACCCGAGTACTACCTAGTTTTTCTGCTATTGTATTCTTCCCAGTAGCGCACTTTCCACAGGTGCTAAGCCTTAGTGTTTGTGACATGATTTGAGATGCTTGGCTGCGAGGTGCTGCAGAAATACAATTGCTTTTGTTTATAATTGTAGCCTGATAATTAATGCTACAAAAATGAATATTTGAAATGGGAAGAAAAGCTCAATGAGGTACAGCAGTTCTTACATGAACAATGAGTACTATATAAAGACTGTTCTTGTTGACTTAGCGCTAGAACAAGGAATTGGTAGAAAAAAGATTTGGAATAATAGGGGTTGGCATAATGTTCTAACTTGTTTTTTTGTTTTGTTTTCAACTTTGCTTCCGATTATGTAGGGATAAATCTTGTGCAGTGTTCAGAAGGGAGTAGAACACTCTCTTGGGCTACAGCACCTGTGGAAATATAGACTTCAGACTGAGCTGTCCTGCCCAGCCAGTCACAGCGAATGGGGTAGCAGGACCAGGAACAAAGATTTCCTGATCTGAGGAGACAGAGATGCTCCCCAGACAGTTCGCACGAGTGGAGCAGCTTCTGGGAGGAAAGGAGCTCACTAGACACAGTTTTTGGTAGTTGGAGCTCCTCCATTTCAGCCTTGATTTTACGTGATTCTGTGTTCGTCCATCTTGTCTCCTCTTTGTATCTGTCCTGGTTAGACTTAACTTGCGAGCTTCCTTTGTGTGTGCAGCAGTTAAAGGCCAAGTGTAAACTGCCTGTGTGGCCATGGGGAGCTTGGCAGCAGGAGAAACACTTCCTTCTCCAGAGTCGATTGCTGAGTTCACCGCTGTGTTCAGTCACTGGTAGGGAAACTAGTGACTTCCCTGTTGACCCAGGGCATCCTTTGGCACTCCTCTGAAATGCCAGGTGAGGGATCCCTGCATCCCAGGAGAGGCTGGAGATTCTTGTATGCATGTTGGTGCAATGCATAGAATCCAGAATTTGCTCCCCCGGTTTTCCTAGCCGTCATCTGTCTTGGCCTCACCTGGAAAGCACCACATGTTGCCCCGGAGGGAGTTAACAGAGCACTAACTGTTCGATGCCATGCTCACTCCCTTTTCAAACACCCACAGTCTTGGCTGCATAATCACCTTCTTGACTATCCGGGTAGCACTTTCTGTTTGTAGGGTGAGGATTTCAACTCTGAATGATTCAGCAAAAGTTTGTTCTTGTATACTACTGTACTATTGTTGAAACATAAAAAAGCTAACATGAGAAATAGCTGAAATTCCTTCAGAGTTTTTATACCTTTAGGTATGCTGCACTTTAAATATTTTAGAAGGTACTGGATATTACAGCACAATGCAAATATTAATTATATGGTGCTGTATCTGCATGTGTCTGTAGGTATCTGAGGTGGGGGGATAGTGACTTGTAGGATTTTATTTACTATATTAAACATCTTTGCACAGCTGCTTTAGTATCAAGTAGATTTAATTTCTTCCAGAAATGAGAATAACTGCTTTTAAAATGGCCTATCACTAGGAAAGACAAATGGTAGTAGAACAAAAATGTCCCTTTACACACCTTTTCCAACATTCATGCCTTCCCTTTTAGACTGCAGGATCAATAGCTCACCGCTTTGTTGGTTCAAATAGTATTTCTGTCTAATTCAGATAACTCTCTGCTGCAACATATTATTTGTAAATTCTGTTGGCAGGGTATTGAAGGGAAATGGGAGAGCTGCATGTCATAGAGCCCACAATAAATGAATACCGATTATAACCTCTTTTAGAGGTGAGATGGACAGAAAACTACCCACAAAATGAGAGATACTGCATTAATATAACAAATAAATGTGAGTGGGAGTTTTTTAGTAGAAGTGTTATACTGAGGTGATTTATTTACTTAGAATTTATTATTGAGCATTATTTAGTACACAGAATTTGCATTAAAGCCTGTAATCAGAAAGTTTGTGTAAACATAGTATCAAAATAATGCACAGCTTATATGAAGTGTCTGCATCTCTATACCATGTCCACTACTACAGTGAGAAGTTTATAGGACAAATTGGGGTTTTATCAGCTGAGTTCAGGCTTTGTTCTTTTGCTGTATTGTATGGGCTGCTTAGAAAGAAGAAAAAAACAACTGGGACAGCAGAAATGTTTACTTTGATTTTTTTTTTTTAGATACTTCCTTCACTTCTAAAATTTAATTCTGATTAATCAGATACATCTGTCTTTATTCTGTTGTGACACACATTGATTTGTGATGCTGTCGCTTTCAATAATGCGGAAACAGTTGCCTTTATTATGAGAACCGGCAGAAATCAACATGCAGACTAACTTCATTTTTAATCTTTAATATTTTTTATTCATTATATATGGAGCAAGTTGCATGGATGATTTTAAAAACAAAGCTACAATTAAAACTAGATTAAATCTGAACAAAACCATAGTGGAGAAAACTTTCTAGTCATAATATATGTTTATACAATTCACTGATGTAGATTCTGCAATGTATTTTCAGAACCATTTCTAAATTAAAACCATTGCTGGTAGAGAATTAATTGATTTACCCAGGAAATATCGTGTTTCTGTGTTCTGTTATTACGATATACATATTCACGCTCTAACTAATTCTCTCTCTGTACATTTGCACTGTGTGCATCTCGCTCCATAATTGAAGGTGGTAAAAAAATCATGGTACAATGATGCTTTGTTTTCCATAACATTAGTATTTCACAGAAGTGAATCGGTATTACAAAAAGTATATTTTTGTATGATATTACAGCATAGTAATTTAGATTAAACTAGTTATAATTTATGATGCCAAGCCAAAAAGCTATTTAAGATGCATTAAAATGCAGAACCATGACATTTGAAATTCTGATGTTCTTAATATGACAAAGGTTATTCTATGGAGTTTTGCTATAATATAAAATATTAATATTTCACAATACAGTTTTGATGAAGTACAATTTGCCTAGCTTGCATATGATAAAGAAATTAAATGCTTACCAAGGGAGTTCAGTGAGAATTAGAGCCCTGCCTGAACATCTGCTTGAAATGTTATTATCCTGTCCTACTGACAGCATCGCTCCCTCATTGTTTTTCAAGATTGACAGCTGAATATTGTACTGATTTCTGCAGCAAATATGTTTAGGTGAACTTTGTTTCATTTTTTTTTAGGAATTTAGAACATGCTTTTGATTTCCATCCTATAATTTTATTTTTTTTTTATACTCTTGACATTTGTCGATGCCAGATTGAGGTCTAGTATGCTGTAGCAAAGATAGACCATTGACTTGCAACGAAATGCCAGTTGATATCTCAGTAAACAGAAATATGACTATTCTTTATTGTGTGGTCTGTATGAAAGCTGTATGGGCTTTCTTTGGGGAGAGGAATGATCAGATTGTTAATGTCAAATATAAAAAGGACTGTTTGCCTTTCTACTAAATAACATCAGACAACTTTTATTAGCTACCTTTTTTGAAGAGAAAAATGGTCATTTTACAGGATTCCTTAGCACACAAAACTCTGTGAGTTAATTTATTGTATTTATATTATATATTAATCTTAATATTATATATTACATATTTCATCTTAAAATTATTATTATTTGTTTTAATATTCTTATGAGTTCTTTACATACCTTATTTTGTTCCATATCTCTGAAAGAATTTTAGTAAGAAATACCAGCTTTATTGTTCCCCAATTTTTACATTTTTAGATCACTGAATAAAATTAGCAAAGTTTTACAGGGGAAGTAAAAGACTATTATAGGGAAACACAATAGAAAATTTAAATGCTGTAGCCATAACATTGTATTTTACTTGAATATTTTTTATATAGAAAGTGTGTTATTTGACTACAAAAAAGAAACAAATCATTCAGTGAATCCAAATAAGTGGCAGGAAAACAGATTTTCCTCCTTTTTCCTCAAGAAAAAGTATTTCTCTGATATGTTCAACTTATGTACCAGAACTCATCTCTACTTAGTACTGGGCATCCCTGGCCCAGTACAAAAAAGCCTGGAAGCTCTCTTTAAATGCTAATAACTCATGGCTACTAAATTGCTGTCTGAGGACTGAGAGAGGACTGCCTGTGACCTTTCTTTCTCCTCAGTCCCCACACTTGGATCTGCATGGACTTGGCACATCTTCTCCCTGGAGGAATCCCAGTCTGGAGAGATGTAGCACAGCTTGAACAACACAGACAAAGCCGAGAGGCCAAGGAGTCTGGAACTGAGGGCTTTACCCAGGTTGTTATTGATGAACCAAGTCCCTTCCTATTACAGTTGAAGTCTGCACCAAGTAGATGTACACCTCAAATTCTTGCAGGCGCATCTGTTTTTACCATTAGGAAACGTGGTTATTTTGGCTGATTAATACTTTGAATGTTGAATATAATGAGCTGCATTTTTAAAGCAAGAGTTTTAACAACTGTACAAAGTCTCTCCCTCTTTGTCATGGTATTTCTTACTTTAGAAATGAAAAACTTTTTACAAATTCATGATAAAAAATTGAACCTCTGGGCAAATGCTTAGTCCCACTCTTCCTGTGACATTTAATATTGCGGTAATGCTGCATTTCTTTTGAAATGAGAGCCACAACACAAAGCCTATCATGGAGAAGTCTGTTGTCTTGAGGTGTGGAGCACAAAGTGACAACTCATCAGTGAAGGCAAAGAGGGATCTGTCATGCAGGGCGTGAGCATTGAGTCAGTAAACCTCATCTCTGCTACCAGACAGGTTTTTACAAACAGAAGATGAGCAAGTTGCTTTCCATATTTTCTCTTTTCCTTCCATTCACCCTCATGGAGCAGAGTAAGCTTAGCTGTAACTTTTATGTCTTGTGCTTCTTGAGCTCATTTCATAAATTCCATAGAGTCTTTAAGCCACCAATGACTTATCTTCCTCAAAGCTGCTCAGTTATGTAGTTGTGTCAGGATTAGGTTTCCGTTCATCTGTTTGGTTTTTACAGAGTATTTGAAGATTGTTTCTTTTTCAAGTTCTTTTCTTCCGGAGCAAATGGTTTAAAACAGTAGAGCAACAGTGCGCTAACATAAAAAGTATAAATTTGATCATGAAGTTTGAGCTTGGATACTTTAGGCAGTTTATATATAAGACTTGTAAACCAGTATTTTAGGTAGTTTTTTAATCTGAAAACTTGCATATTTTAATGAAACTCATTATGCACTCAGAGTGACATAACTGAGAAGCAGTTCCAGTGAAATACAGAAGAGCATGAAGATTGAAATACTGAGTATTTTGATACATAAGCCTTTCTATAAAAAATAACTGCCAGAAGCAAGAGTGTTCATTCCTGCTCAGCATAATGTATGATGTTCTGAAAGTGGCCAGTACTTAAGAGAATATGTGATTTCTATTCACAGAACAACTATTCGCCAATCAGTCAAACAAAATAGATGCAAAAATCTGCACGATATTTCCTTTTATGTTGAAGAAGTTGCTTTGCTCTTTGCTTTATTTACCTAATTCTTCTGAAAATATCTGCAAATATTTAACAAAAGAGAGTGAGACAAAGAGACCACGCATTCATAATTTTCTAAAACTGCTGAGTATCTGCAGCTACTGATGGCTGTATCTGAAGTCCTCAATGTTGTTGAATATCACATCCTGAATAATCAGGATTCTAAAAAACAACTATGTAACATACTTGTGTAAAATATCATTCAGGTGTCAGTTTCTGTGGTTGTTTTGTATGCCCTTGGAAGTTTGTTGGTAATCTCTGCAACACCTCATTTAATTTTGTATGAAAAAGGAATTCAGCTAAAAACACAGTTTCAGTGTAAGCTAGAAATCGCCAAGTGTAATTCTGAAATACAGAATATTAACACTTAAGTTTCATTCTCAATTCAGATTTGTTGCAAACTCTTTTTAGTATTTTGCTTCCTTCAAAACAGCTGATGACATATAACTTTCTTAAGTGGCATTCATGTATTTAATAATTTATTATAAAAAGTTATATATTTTTCTTAATAGTTATATTTAAAAATGGCTGTCCAAGACAATCACAGCATACGGCCGTATTTAACATTTTTTGCTTTTCTTAACATAAATGGCATAAATTTCCCTATTTATTGGAATTGTCATAATGGACTTTGAGAGATTACCACAGATATTCAGGAAAAAAAAAAAAATATATATATTTTGCCATTATGGAATTCAGAAGTTTGGCTCCTGTCAAGTCATTGACTTTCTCCTCCTCCCCATTTGGTTAAGTGTATATGTAGTGTTTGGGTTTTTTCCTCATTTCCACATTTTAATTATAAGAAAATCCAGAATACAATCCAGACTTCAGTAGGTCTACTGAGATACTACGTTAGAAAAAGGAGAAGTGGTCTTTATGCTTCAGTGTGTCCATCTCATGAACTTTGGAATTGTTACTTTAAGAATTATCCAAAATGCTCTTGTCACAGCTAAATGCAAAATCCAGTTTTTGGTCTATAGAAACAGGAAATAGGAACATACTTTTTTAATAATCCCCTAATATATAGATATTATTATTGTCTTTCATTGTACATTCCAACATCATGTATTATATGTGCATACAACTTTAGATTTGTGTGGAGGATTTCATACTACTTCAAAAAATTATTTCTGCTGAATTACACTGTTGTTGTTGAATTGTCAGGTGTTTACTTTTCACTATTTTACTTTAAAGTAATCTACTTTGACTTTCCTGGTGCATTTTGAACTATGAAGCAGTTAATTACAATGCTAGCAATAGGTTACAAAAGCAGCTATCAGCACCTTTTCACTAGTCTCAGGCAGATACTTAAACCTGCAATATGTAAGTAAGTTTATAAATTATTTTTTTCCCTTAACTTCTACTTGCTTGACTTCCTTCACAAGTCAGTGGAATGTAAGCGTTTTAAAAAAAATTCCTAAAACATATTGCAAATGAAAAATATGTAAGTTAATGCTATAGCTGGGTGGCTTTTCATTAGCAGCTGACCTTCTTTTGCTAGAAAAACAAAAGCCTTGGCTAGAAGACAGTTCAATAAATGAACAGGCTATATATTGATTTTTCTCCCTCTTTCCTTGTTATGCAATATGATTTCCCTTCCCGTGCAAGGGTTGCTGTGGTGCAGGATGGGGCTGGGATCATGGTGGTGGAAGCGTATGGGAATGTGTAGACTAAGGAAGGCTGTCACAGCAGTCAATAAGATCTGAGAGGTGTTGACTAATTGCCTGCTAATTACACAGTAAATTGTCTAATTAAGCTGATGGTTAATTAGGGTACGCTTGCACAGCAGTCTTGTGGAATTTTTGTCTGATGTCTGGGAAGCAGCTTGTGTAATTGGCAAACTGGAAGGGACTGGCAGAGAACATGGCTGGGAAGCACGCCGCCAGTAGATGACAGAATAAGGATGCGTTTGCACAAAGGTGATCATGTGAACACCAAGGGGTTCGTTAGCCTTCTGCAGCTACGTGGAGCGGGCACAACCACAAATTCAGCTGAAAGCTACTGGAAGCTGTAAATAAAGTATGGTTTAAGCATGTAATATTAGAAAAAGCAGCAACATGTGCTCTTCTCATATTTTAGTCAGAATTTGGGCTTTGGATATACACAGAGTGCCAAAATTCTCATGTAAAGAACTTCACCAAACTGTGCAATTTGACTGTGGTATTAACTATTGTATTGTGATCTGTTTAGTGGAATCACAAAATGATTCTACTTCCCAGGATACTCTATTTGTATGTTGATGCTGAAAAAATATAACCATTAATAAGGATGCTCACCAGCCGTCATAGCCATCACATGTGGTATTCTGAATCCTCATGAGGCACTGTGTCGCTCCCTGGATGTAAGCAAATATGAACAGGTCATGATGATGCTCTGAATTAAATGTGTATGTTCTGTGCATAACTATAATACAATTAAAGAAAGTATCTGGATTCTAGATTCTGACCCAAAGCCAATGGAAACTGGTGGGAGTATTAAACAGTGAGAACTTGGACAGTACAGGAGTACAGACACCAATTCAGCAAAGCAAAATTTGCTGTAATTTAAATTTGTAATTCAGTAAAATAATGTGGTACATTTCCTTTCTTATAGTTAATTACAAATGTAAGCTTCCTGCAGAATGAGGATAGCAAAATACAGGACTGGGTCTTCAAATGGTGCTGAGATTTAATTTTGAGCTATGTATAAACACAATAAAAGAAAATAATAGCTCTTTTTTATGAGCTAAACCTAAGAAAGTATGTGTATATGTATGTATTTATTAAGAATGTTTAGATGTCACTTGAGCAAAGTCAAGCTTAATATCCACTTTCCCTCTTGGGAATGTTATATTGTTTCAGAGGCCCTCATCTTTTTACTTTTTAGCACTTGTTATATGTGGTTCAGACAATGTCTTCCTGGAACAAAAAAGAAAATACAGTGAAATTCTAGTTCTGGATTGCTGCTGAAACTGTTGATTTTTTTTTTCTTTTTAATTTAAACCACAAATACATTTCTTCTCCCCTAGAAATAGAACTAAAATAAAAATCAAAATTTGAGTCAGAAAATTATACTTTCTTTGAATGAATGAAACTATTTTTATTTTGTGATCTTACTGCTTCTACCTCTCTGCACCTGCACAGTTAATAATGCCTTTATGTATCACCCTCTACATTGTGATTTTTTTGTTTATGATTTTTCCTCTGAAAATAATTGTCAAAATTGTGGTACACTAAGAGCATTCTCACTGTGCTAGTCATCAAACACGGGGCTTTGAACACTAACAGGCTGATCTAGAAGGCCTTAAACCTTCTCTGAGGGGATTATAACAATACTTGTAATGTTGCTCCTCTGTGTATATTTGCACAGAATAAAATGCTACAATTTTCCCTCATCAGATTCTGTTAATTGTTGCATAATATGAAAAAGGTGTAATTAATCGATTCAAATCAAAAGCATACAGAGGGGCCCTATGTACCTAATTTTCTTTCAAATAAAATATATTTTAAATTTACATTGGATATGTACATGTATGTTTTTCCACATCCATCTGCACTTGGGCAAAACAAACGCCCTTCAGTTCATTTTCCCTTAGTGTTTTTTTAAGTAGTATCCCTTAAAAGTATTTGGAGAAACTATTCTTTTTGTCTCTGACAGCACATTTGGGAACAAAGCTCACTTCACCAGCCAACTGCAGGAACTGAAAGCATACGGTACAAACATCACATTTGCTTTCATTTTCTATCATGGGGCAGTAAAAGGATACGTTAGTAATGCATTTTATTCTCTGCAGACAGAGAAAGGAGTTCAGAGGATAATTGTTACCTTATTATGTCCTTCAAAAGGAATTTCTAGAACGTGCTATTATGATTTATGATTTAATAAATCACATAAACATAAAAAAAGATGTTTCTGGTAATTCATGTGGTATGGTAAATGTATGTATGTAATGCCCTATTGCAACATCAAGATCTGTTATAACAAAAAATTGTGTGGTAATAATGCTGCTGTTAAATAGCATTAATTACTAACTTATTTGAGAAATCACGTTTTTTTAAAAAATGTATTAATTTTTTCATATGCAGTTGTAGCTGTATCTTATAATATATCTGGGCTTTATTGTGGAATCGTTAAAAAACAGGATCATTTCCCAGATGTCCCTAATGCATTCTTTCCCAAAGCCTCTTCATTGTCCATTTTCAGACCTCATGCTTAAACAATGGGGTCGGAGGAGGCTGTTGTCAGCTCGGTGTCGGGGTGATGTTCCGGTTTATTGCCCACCGTGGTTCTCTCCCCGTGTGGTTCAGGAGAGTTCCTGCTTGCCACCCTTTTATTTAATGTGTATATCAAGCCATAGAGAAGGTTTAGTAAAGTGACATTGATTGAAGTGTTTTCAATATGTCGAAACTCAGCGTTATAACTCTCGGCTGATTTAGCTTGAGCAGCTGATTGCATTATTCAGTGTTTGTGGGAGACTGGGGCATGGTTGAGAGCATGCTGAGCAAAAGTCAATCCAGACAAGATAGGAGTAATGCTGGGATCGTTAGAGGAAACATCCAGAGGCTACAGCAAGAGAATTATCAGTCCTTCTGGCTGAGGGATGTAGTTCCATTCCAGGCTGTAGCTGCAACAGCAGATAAGAGCCGGGAGCATACACCCCTTTTATTTTCAAAATGCAAGCCTTGCTAAGAGTATCCCTGCTTTGTATTTCAAGATTAACCTACTGCCAGTGCATGCTATGTGAGACAGGATCTTAAATCTATCCAAATATTGTTGGTGGTCACAAACTTTTCAGGTTGAACCAAGTGCCTCATAGGGGAATTAAATACGTGCCCAGCCTGTAGTGGCTGTTTTGTGCAGGCTGGGCTGGTGGGAAGGAGATGCTGCCAGTTCATCCCAATGCTGGTCTTGTGTTGGCTTGGAGCTCCTGCCCTAGAGTGATATGTAACAGCCTGAGTCTCTTAACTCCACACAAATTTGAAGGGCTTGTTTTTCCTGCTTAACTTTGCAAGCTTTGAGGAAAGGGTGAACATTGGGTTTCTAGTTGCTACTGCATTTTTTATTATTCTGTTTAAGTTTATGTTGCTGCCAAGAGCAGTGTTCTCGGAAGGTCAGTTGATTGCTGCTGTTGTGTAGGAGGTATATTTTAAGACTGCCAGGAGTACCTGGAATAGGTGGTTTCACATGATGGTGATGCAGATCTCAGACACATAAATAAACAAAATCTTATTTTCCTGTATTGTGGGTATATTTAAACTCAAGTGAATTTCTCTGCTTACATTTATGGACTTTTTTGTTTGGTATCTGGAAAAGTTTTGTGCCTTTAGGGAGAGGAGAATATTGGAGTTCATGTCTGAATTTTTGGAGTATACATTTTTGAGTATCTTATTTTTTTAATGGTTATACTGTTGTTATTTCTTATTCCAGACTAAAAATCTGCATTTATCTTGGGTTAAAATTAAACCTAGAAGCCAGAAAATTCATAAGAGTATATTATTATTTTTTTTCTAGCAACAGAAATTTTAACCTGGGAATGCAAAATTAATCCTCAGTTCACAATAAAACTGTATGTATCCAAATACATTTGTACACTTAAGCAACTTTTACTCACCTATCATTTACATTTTCTTTTGCATTCTAACACCATGGTTGGAGAAGCCTCTAAAAGTATATGAAAGAGAAAGAATGTATTTGAGAGTAAAGTATTAAAACTATAAACCAAAGACCATCAGTATTACAACTTCTTTCTTATATCCCTCTCTTCAGTACTAAAAGCAATGCTTTTTAGAACAACGAAAGTTGTTCTTTGTATTGGGAGTTGCATACCTGTAGATATATAAGCTCTGTCCTGCGATGTTTATTTCATTGCTTTTTGGGTTTTGTTTTGTTTTTGTTTTGTTTTTCTTATATCATTCCTCTTTTAACACAATTTACAAATTAGTGCCAGAAAGTGCAAGGATTTATGAGGTTTAAATTACCAAACGATAACAGTTTCTACAGAGAGAGACTGACAGATTTCAAGCTCTGCCTAACAATCTGTCTGACAGTGGAATTCATGCAGAGGAGCGACTTGCTTCTGTGTCAGACATCCTCCATGTGTAGCTTGCTTGAATAGTGTTCAAGGGTTCATGTTCCCACCATGCCTCTTCCTTATGTGTTTTCCTTATCTTTTCAGAAGTCTTTTGTCAGCCAGTCATTTTTGCTCTTAAATGAGCTTTTATCATGGGCAGTGGAGCATCCATACTTGTTTTTTGCTGAATGCACTGGACTGCTTCCCATTCCTGATGTAGATGTTGGAACACAACATCACCTGTAGTCCTGCTTTTCTGTCTGTAAAACAAGAGTTCACAGTGTGCTCCCTCATGTTCAAAGGCATGACATCAGTGTCTGTTTCAAAATAATGTGACTTAATAGCATAATTGAGGATGTAGTATTTGCATTCAGCATGCATGTTTACAGTGAAGTGTCTTGATATAGCTAAGCTCTCATGGGCAGAATCATTAAGTGCAACAAAGAAAAACATTTTTTCGAAGTAATGGAAATGAGAGTTGTTTATTTTAAGCGATCTTATGTAAACGTAGCTGAGGGAAGGAAAACAAACCAGCATTTCTAGCCAATCCATGGCTGCACACATGTATCTCTTCTGACTGGAGCTTTCCCCTTTGGTGCCATTAGCATTTTCATTTCAAAAAACGACAGTCTGCAGTGGAAGCAGTAAAAATGTTCAACCTGTGGTTTAAATTATTGATTTTTTTGAATATTGAAGCTGTATTTCAAATGGGTTTTGTTCGAGTTACTTCTGGGTAGAGGGTTCCAGAGGTAATTTGATATCTAAAAGCCTGTGTATTTCAAAACCATTTCAGTCTTTTGAGTTCCTTCAGCTGATCAGCTGATTGGGTAAAATACCTTATTGTTTTCTGAATTGCAGGCAATAGATAAACTACAGCTCAAGGTTAGCACGTAGACTAGCATACAATGCTCTTGGTGATGTATTATGTGTACTCAGTGTCCAATCAACTGACAAAAATAGCTCATTTATTTTTAATGTGGTAACTTATCTTCGCTTAGAAAAGAAAAAATCTTTTGAGATTCTAGTATTCACAATTTAGGTGGAGAGAGCTCTGTTTTCTGTATCACTAGGTAATAATGTGTAATTAAAATTAGGTGAGTTTGTGGTATAGAATCCAGTATGTGTAAATAAAAAGTAGACGCATGTATTTTTACAAAGAAATTGTGTTATATTATTACAGAACAGAATGGCTGCAGTGAGAGTGAAGTAACTTTTAAAGAACTGCAGTACAAGCAGCACTTATGTTTCTATATGAATAATTTCACAAAGGGCTGGGTTGTTGATGGTTGTACATTTACAATGTGTAGGAAGTTAGCTATTCTTTAATATGGCTCAGATCTGGCAATGAAGCCATACTGGAATGCATATTTGAGTTCATGTGAACTATGACAATGAAATTAATTGCAGGAATGGGCCCGGTTAAGAAGTGTTATTATCACTGGTGACACTAAATATCATAGAATAATGGGATGATTCAGATTTAAAACAGACACTTTTTTTACCCTAAGGAGGCTGTGGGTTAAAGAGTACCAAAATAAAAGAATGTTTCGCTAAAGTATGAATTATGCAAATTCAAAATTATGCAACTTATTTTGCAAATATGCATATATAGTCCATGTATGTTTATATAAAATTCAAATATATGAAGATAAGTCATGAAAAGATGCGTGGCATAAAAAGATTATATAATGCCTGATTGGTTTCCCTCCTACAATAACTCTAGTTTCTGTGATCGTAGTTTAAGAGTTTGTCAAGAAGTTTGTTGATATTCTTGGGATACTGCACATCTGTGTTTTGCATTGTAGTTTACCAAATACTGTTTAAATACCATGAGGATTAAGTTTCTGCTGTATTGTTTTGTGCACAAAATACTTTTATCCTTGCTGTTTGTAGATGTGCAGCAAAGATGTCTACCTTGATCTGAACTGCCTGCACAGACCAATGTTAACTGGGAGAAGGCTGTCGAAGATAAACAGAGATGTGAAAAAACATTTTCCTACGGCCTTCAAAAGCAGAAACATGCAATCCATACCTGCCTATGTGCTTGCTTGGTTTGCACATTAGCTGAGCATTGACTATACTGCGTACCTGGGGACACAGCTTGGGGATGAGGGTCATGGGTGATTCCTGGTGGTGGGGCAGCACGCTGGGTACCATGCTGGGGAGCAGCCCATGGTCCTGGTGTACGCTTGGTGGCATTGCTCTCGGTGTGAGACCGCTCTGCGATCTGGCCTGTGTCAACAGCAGGTCTTCTTAGTGAGGTTTTGTAGTGAGCTGTGCTTTAAACTCCATGGTTCTGTGGTAGGAAAAAGGATGGGAAGACATTCCCTATGTCCTGTTTATCACTAATATAACTATCCCTAATCAAGGATTTTTTCTGGGGAGAAAAAACTTATTTCTCCTTGTGCAACTTGGTTCATGACTTTTTATGTTTAAATATTGTCAGAAGGCTTTAGAATCGTTGTGCCCATTTTAAATTAATATTCTCTTGGAATAAACGGAGAACCTGGAGATCAGGCTGTCCTCTCTAGCTAAGGACAGATTTATTCTCAGTATTCCAGTTTTGAGCATGCATAAGCCTTTTGTAGCATGTCTCAGTTGGCTCTGCCACTAATGGTGCCTGAGATCGAGCCAGAGCCATCATATATGTTCTTACACCCCTGTGGCTGTAGCAGTGGGAACAATTACCAAGATTCCCCAAATGAAAACCCTGAGTTGTAGCTTTTATCAACCACTTTCCTTTTAATTTCAAGGAGAACAGCTTTTGTTTCTTCCTTATCTATGTGTGCCTGCTAGATCCTCTGATGAGCATGTTTACTTAACTGACAGACCTGAGCAATGACTCCGTGGAGTGCTGGGGTTTGGAACCTATTAGACATTTAATGAGAAAGAACATGGCCAGATCAGAATTATTATTTTCTTTTTCCTCATCGGTAAACAGGAGAATCGTCTTGCTAGGAATTTTGATGTATCATGGCTACTTTCAGTTCTTACACAGTTTAATAGAATGCATCATTTTTCCTGGGAATTAAAAAAAAAAAAAAAAATAGGCAATGATTAGCCTACTGCTATGAAAACTTCAGGTGAACCTGGAAGAAAACGAGACTTGTGACTGGGCTCTCTGCGTCCCTCACAAGTGTGTGAGAATCAGAGTTAGTCCTTTGGCATAAAAATTCCGTGTACACCTCAGCACTTCTCTACATGGGTTCCAACTGATCAGAGAAGTTAAAACGTGTAGACACTGAACGTTTATTAATTAAAAGCTCAGTCTGGAAAACTAGAATCAACCCAGCAGGCTGAAAATCTCCACTTTGAGGCTCTCAAGAGGCAAAACCCATCTCTCTCCAGGTTATGGAGACCGTGTGTGGTGCCTCTTGTGATGACTGGAAGATGAACACTGAATGCACAGCTTGGCCCTTGCTGAACTCTGCCCACCCAGGATCTGCATTCCCAAAGCCCCTCTCAGGGTTGTTGTACATGATGCCCCAAGTTCAGCCTCAGCTTTCTCACCAGAGCTGCACTGCATCCTCATCAATCATAAGATGCTGGCAGAGTTTGGTCCATGATTCAGGGAGTCAGAAAAGAACTGTTAGTCATTACAAAAATGGTGACTAAGGCAGAATGATAGTTCAATTCAGAGTAGAAGATTTGACATTCCTTGCAAGCTGATTCATAGGAAAGTATCTTCAAAAGAGTTTTGTCAATTATTTGGTCTTCACTATTTAGTTATTTAGTTTAAATTTATTCTGACACTATTTCAACTACTTTTATGTTTGTGAAAATAACATCTAACAGTTTTCTTGCAATACTCTGATGTGTGTCCGCAGTCTGGTAGCCAATAAAACCCAAAAAATACTAGTTTTATTTCTTGGATTTTGAAGTACATGAGACCTCTATCAAAAAAAACCCCAAATCTGTTTTAAAGATCCTGTTTAAAATTTAGTGCTGAATTAAAATTGGTTTGAATCTTTTGCAAGATGTTAAAGTGCTGAGTTAAAATTCATAGGGGCTGATGTTTTCATGATTTGTTTTTCCCCAAAATTATGTTATCCAAATCTATGTATAATCAGGCTCTGAGAATGGTAAGTGGCTCAACCTTGCAATCCCTGCTCATGCAAAAGATTCTTTGGCTTCAATAGGACTTGTGCATAGGAAAATATAAAAGGAGTTTGTTCAAAACAAAATTAATGTTTAAGAGCTCAGGTTATCAAAGTAGAAGTGTTATGGATAGATTATCACTGGAATGTGAAACAAAACATTCCTGTAGATACTGAAGCCATTACACCTTCCCTGAATCCCTTTATCTATGGCTTGAAATTGTTTAGTGCAATCAGGAGAACTGATACTTTGAAAATAATAGTACTAGCTATTTAAATACCTTTCCAAATAGAACTGGTATGATTTTCTTGAATTTCTCAACCCTAAATATAGACAAATCCTAATCAACGTTTATGGTATTTAAGCAGTCTTAATCCTAATGGAAGAAGAAAATGCTGCAGGTAGGTACAAGATGTACCTCAGTATTTACAATTCATCCCCAGCAGAAAATCTAAATATATGCTTCAAGGGAGTAATGTGATTCTCCTTCTAATTATTTAATCCAGCAATAAAAATATTTTGAATTATACATAAATTTAAATATAACTTGGGTGATCTGTAACTTCCCAATGTTGATTCTTCGTGCTAGAATTTTAACAAGTCTTTAAATAGGATTCTTGTTAAAAGATTTTTCTTGATTATTGAAGAAATCATGTTTTTCCCCTCTTAAAGGGGAGCATCTATTCTTCCCTCCTCCTAGGAGAATATAGTAGTCTTGATTTACTTATAGCAATCTGGAGGAAATTATTTTAGTGATGGTTTACAATTTACTAATGGATTTTTACAAAACAGCCCCTAGGAACAGCTAGAAATACATTGATTACATGGCTTCCCTATGAGAAAACAGTAATTAAAATTATACCACAGATTCTATCAGGACATGTTAATATTTAATTAAGCAATACGTGAGCTTGGTGCAGGTGTCCAGAGTTGTTGACAGGAGCTTCGTTAATCCATGTAGTATTGTCTCTTAAATAAATAGTTACCTCCTTGCTTTTTTTCAAGTCTGAAGTTACATGCTTAATTAGCAGACTTCAGAATTCCTGTGTTAGAGTTTTTGTTTGTTTGATATGTGTCTATATATTCAGTGCAAAACCCTAGATGTGGGCTTTAAAGAACCTGTTTTCTGGTTGATTGCTGTTTCTGTCAGGGTTTTTGTTAGAATTAGGAGATTACCTGCAGTTCTCCCCCATTTTTTATCTACAGGAGCTCAGCTTGTGTCACTGTGTGTCTTGGCTTTTAGCTTATCGCTTTTGGAATCTGCTACTATGGATGTTGCCCTACTGCCTTCTTACAGGATTTTGTTTAGCAATTAGGAAACAGTACTGGAGAAAAAACCATTGAGTTGTCTTTAATGATGATGTGTGAAAAAACACGTTAATTTGGCTTCCTCTTAAAGTACAAGAATGCATTTGTATTCTTCTTGTAAGCATAACTCCTTTAGTGACTCTCCCAAACTTGCTGCTGCAAATGTGTCAAGAATTCTTTCTTCTCTTTCCCAGGTCTTAGCTATTTTTTCAATTGGGTCTTATCTATCTTGGTTCCTGCCTGGTTTTCTTAACCTCATACTTTTCAAACTACCTTTTCCTTCCCATTTCATGGCACCATTCAATAGTACTCATCTAGAATGAAGCCTGCTGCTCCTTTATTTGGTCAGTTAAGTACATTTCACAACAAGTTTTGATCACTGATTTGATGATATTCTCTGTAAACTGAAAATGTACTAATATTTTTGGATGTCTGTAAAAGAATTAATCTCTTAAGGGAAGCTAAGTTGTTATGTTTTAAATCCACTGGAGTCCCAAGGACAAGCATTATAAACTGGACTAGTAGATTTTAATTAGGATGCACTAATTTTCCACCTTTGTGAATGTACACAGATCTTTACAAGCAATGCCACAGAAATTTCACTTTAGGATACAGACCAAGAGCTGCAATCTGTGTAGGTATTTTATTTATCCAGGGGACTCTTATTTTGCCCTTTCTGTTCCCCTCAAATCATTAGTATTGCAACATTTGGCTTCCAGTGGAGTAATAGAATCCAGTCTCATCATGTTGTTCACCTGTGAATGTCTGCTCTGGGTTACTATCCAGAAATGCCTTGTCAATATTTTAGAGAACATGAGCTACAGATACACGTTTTTCAATAAAGCTCATTGGGTTCTTCATGCAAGCAACACAATAATGCTTTGCTGATACAAAAATATAACTTGTAGGAGCATAAAACTGAGTTTTTACACAGTTTCAAGGCATTATATCCTAGTACCTCAGGGATTATCTGTACTGTTGTGAGATAGCATTTTGTTTTACTGCAGATACTCTCAAACAGTGATTTCTTAAAGACCTGTTTTCTCAATAGATCCCAGTACAGTCCATATAGTACAGTGAAAAGTTTCAGGTCTATTTCTAGAACTGAAATTACTTAAAGTTCTAAAGATGGTCCTTCTTTTTTTGTGTTTTGAATTCTGTGCTGCAAAAAAAATGGCACAGCTGACCATCCATGGCTGACTTCTTCATCACTGACTGTTTTTCATGGGGTTGTCTCCTGTGTGGAGCAGAACACAGTCCAGAAAAAAAAGCTGCATGCTTAATTAAATTGAAAACTGAAAGCCTTCAGACAAAACAACATTTCTGACAAAGAAAAGTCAGATGTTGTTGTTGTTGTTGTAAATTGTATCATTTGTCAAAAAGTTGTTGATAGAAAATTTCTAAAGAGCTTACTACTGGATGCTCTTTGTGTTTTCTGCCATGCTATATTCTTATTTCTAATTTTCTTTGTTAGCTAAAGAAGATATTTTCCTTTTATTTATTTATTTTTAAAAATTCTGCTACAGTTTGTATGCTATTTATTTCCAAACAACGGGAAAGCTTGCTTTTGGAGTAGAGAAATGATATTTGTTTCTAAAACAAAACCACAATGCAAAACAAAAAACACCAAATAAAACTAAAAAAACCAACCAAACAAAAAAAAACCCCAAACAAACAAAAAAACCACAAACAACAACAAAAAAACCACCACGAACAAAAAAAAACCCCGGAAACTGAAAAAAAGTCTACTGATCAGCTTCAGACTTCTTTTCCACAGAAGTCTGGGACGTTTAAACATGATTTTCTGTTCTGTGGCCTCTCAGTTAAAGTGAACTAATGTCTTGAGACAATTACTGAACATTTTTCTCATCAGTCAGCTAAAGCAAATGTTCATCGATTAGGCAGCTTACTATATCAAAACACTGAGATCTGAGAATCATACAGTGCAAAAGCAGATCCAAAAGTGAATGTGTGAATACAGACACAACTTTCTCTCAAGAGCTGCAAGTCTACTTCTCTCTTCTTCAATGGGTATAGTTTTTGCCCACAATGCAGTTTGTCTGCAGAAATTTAATCATGTCGTACTGCTTACACCTTTATCAGAAAACTGATAAAATGTGTGCTCACACTGAACATTAGCAAGAAATTTTTCAAATGTCCTTCACTTTCTTTTCCTTTCTCTTCTCTCCCTCCCTAGCTTTACTGTCGCTCCCTGAGAAACTGATACAGAGCTGATGAGAATTTGGATTTGATTTGAAAGCATCTTTTGTTCAAAGACTAATTTTAACCTTGTGATAAAGATTGCTTTTTGTATTCTGTTGAATGTGATATCTAGTAATTGTTTGTCAAGGCAAAGTGCTGTAGGACATAATACATTTTTAAAATGATCTTTTGTAATTACAGTACAAATGTCTTTACATTCTAATATCTAGAAAACAAGCAAATATGTAAAAAATAAGAAAAAAATTTAAATGTTTTAAAGCATAATGGGTTTGTATTATGATTTTTTTTTTAAAGAAACTGCTCATGCAAATTGTAAACAGAGTGAAACTTCATTTTCTTGTAAGATACATAACTCAACTAGAAAAATATGTATTTGTACATTTGGCATAAACTTTATAGTTACTCTTCTGGTTTTCTGTATTTTCACTTGTAATTTATATTGGTTTTGACCTGTATTTTAATCTCCTGATTTATTACTAAAGGGAGCTTTAGATTATTTAGTTTAGTTTAGTTTGACTAGGACTTCTAGTCAAACCATCATGTATGAATTAAGAAAGATTGGAGGACTGCTGTTGTTTTAAGCAAGGGCAACGGACCATTTTTGCTTGACTTGCAATGGGGATAGGATTGTCCCGAGATTATTCTAAGGTAGAGAGAGTAAATTTTTTTTTTTTTTTAAATATGCTAATCTGGTAAGGTTATCTAAAGAGTTTGGGATTTTGCTGTTTTAATCATAAGTTATAAGTAGTGATGGCCCACTGTCTGAAAATTGCATTAGTAGAAGTGATGTGCTGAGCAAGCAGAATGATAAATGCTTAGGTAAATTAAGTTCGATGTCTGTAAATTTTGAAATTCCTGATGCATTCTCATGCTTAAATCTTAAAACACTAATGAGACAGTATAGAAAAGCATCAAATATATGGTATCTAAACCTCTAACTTGTCATTTGTCTTTCACATAATATGAGTGCTTCAGCAGTTTTACTCCAAAATCCTGATGCGTTGCTTTTTCCCCTTATGGGGCTGCAGTGTTCTGTGCTAACTTATTGATTTGGAAAGCTAGCTTGTTTGCTGGAGCTGTAGTGCTGAATTCCTTTAATAAACACAAATGGGATAGTTTGATGTTGCAAAAATGTTTGAGGTAGCAGTCTATTTTTTTTTTTTTCTTAATAGTTTGCATAACTCAGCTTATTCAATCTGGAAATGGAGCAGAATGTTAAGGAAGGTTTACAAGCAAGCACTGCACTCCAGACTTTCTGGATATAAGATACGTACAGATATGGGTACTTTCATCTTTGCCAACACAGGACAAACACCTGTCAAAAGACAGATAAGAATATTTTTTAAAGTGCTCTTTTCCCCTCTGTAGCATACTAGATCTCGTATATAGAAGATGAAGTAATTTATAAGTAACAGCAAGGATCTTTTTCATGATCTGTTCTGTACTAGTGGAGAGATCAGAACACTTAGGCTTTAAATTGTCGATGTGAACAATCCTGGAAGGCAGAGGAAATAATAGATTTTTAAATTCACTTCTTATTCTGGTGAGAGAACTTGAAAAATAATTATTTTACATAATTTTTTCATTATATGCTCTCTGTCTTCAAGAGAAGGAAAGCAATGAAGAGGAAAGAGAGGGCTAGGTCTAGACTTCATTCACAAAAGCAATGAAAAACAGGAGGTGTCTTTATGGTACTAAATTTCTCATATCTGGTGCTGGGGAGATTAGAGCGGTTTCTGCATGGTGGGATGTTCTGAGATAAGTTTTTCTGTCAAGGTAGTTTCAGTTTTTTAAAAATGCTCCTGCATTCACTGAGGAAAAGAGAAGGACAGAGCGAGGAAATGACTTTGCTGAGGTTTTGTACTCATATGAGTCTGGCCTATCAAATGCTAAACGTGAATGTTACGAATGTAACAGGCAGCATTGTGTGCAACGGGACAGTGGTTTGTGCACTGCAAGGTGCCAGTGGCTACCTCAGACCTCCTTGGGCAGAAATCCTAAGCCAATTTACCTGTCTTGCTCCGTGAACCAGTAAGCCTCGTTACATGTTGTAAAAATCCTACTCTAGCAGATAAGGTTTTCATGGAAAGTAATAATTAATCTGCATGGTCGTACGCAATGCAATGGTTTTGTGTTTGTAGAGGTCCCTGCTGTGGATTTAGCTTCCTGTTAAAAGGAGACTGACAAGCTCAGTTGGAAAAAAAAAAAACCTGAGCTTGGGGAAATTCAGGAGAGCAAGTCAATGCTTTGGGCCTCAGAAAAGGAACCCTACAGAGATGTCACATGTCTCAGCTCTGGTGAATGGGAGGAGGTGAGGAACAACTCAGAAAGGATGTATAGGAACAGTGCTGTGTGAAGTGATATTGGTGCTTCAGGTTTCTCTTGCCTTTTGTGGCTGATTAAAACTCCAGAAGGGGTAATATGAGAGACAGTCTGGCTACACAGCTGAGTCACAGAGGAGGCAAATTATCACAAGACTTTGAGTGAGAGTTGTCAGGGAATTACAAGGACATGAGTCTGTGATGCTGTTCATATCTATGAGGGTGTGCAAACAGCAGTGAGCCAGATTTCCAGAGTTCTTTTAATTACTGCAATATTAGGCAGAAAAGGGTGATGTCTCCTTCTCCTCCATATTTTTATATAGGTGAAATTGTGCATCAAGTTCTACTGTAATTAGTGGAAACTGTAGGGAAAAGTTAATCTTGATGCTTGATTAAAGCATTTAGAAAATATGATCTAAAAACATTTCACACATACTAGATTATTAAATCTTTACAGCCTTTTCAATACAGCTTTGAAAATCTGGGGAAAAAAACGTACATCATAATTTACTTAAATGCCTGCATTTTTCAGCTACTATATTTTGTTGTTCAAGTAAAGAAGGTGGTATATTGAATATACAAAAGTAGAAACTTACATTTGGGCTTTTTTTTCTACGTTGCAGTTTACTGTCTACTAACTTCAAATATGCTGGTTTGAGATACTTGACTAAAATTACATTAATAAGGTATTTATTTACATCTCTTTGTCATGAAGAGGCCAGTGTGGCTGCCATGGTGACCTTTAGTAAGTAGTAACCCCAGGAATGTACAGATGTATACTCCACTTAGCAAGTATAATGCCCTCTCTCCCTAGAAGAAAGAAAGTCAAATAAATTAACTTTGTTAGTAGTAGTAATCTGCGCATTGTGTTAAATCTTTTTCTTATATTAATGAAAAGAAAGTGATAGTGATCACTAATTCCTATCTGCTTTCAAAAGTTAAGGATGAGAAAAGCTTAATTTGAAGTATACAGTGACTTTCATTGACTTTGGGGGCCAACGCTGCAAGGCAAGTTCTCTGTGTATTGTAGAAGCCTCTCAGAGTAAAGAAAACACGTGTTAACACTTGGTATAGTGTGATTAGATGTATTTTAAAAGCCAAAAATCTCATTCAAAACCTTAATTGTGCTGCAAATATTTACATTGCAGAACACCTGTACGTCAGGAGCGAATACTTGTACAACTGCTTAACATATTAATTAAAGGTACAATTAATTAATTTCATTTCCCTATCCAATATATAAATGTATATGTGTTGTCTTAAGCAACCTTATTATTTCGAGTGTTCATTAAAATACCATTAGCTGTAATATTTTGGAAAAAATGGGAAGAAAAAAATGTTTCAGACTCTGCAAATCCATAGAAACACGTCAGAGCTTTGATATGAAAAACCACACTGATTTATCCTTTTGGTTCTTTTTATTATATTTGCCTAATATAACTACATTAATTGTATAGGCATGAGGTTGTGGTGTATCTCTTGGGAGACTGTTTTTATGTATTCCTGCAACTGACCTCTTTACACATTTTTCTCCAAACCATTTTTTATATATATTTTTTTAGTTTCTAGGAAACGTGATTATGAAATAGAAAGTGAACTCAGTTAATGAAGAACTGCCTTCTTGGTTCCCCTAAAACAATAACACTGAGTGAGAGGTGAATGGCTTGATTCGTTTCTACAGGTCATTAACTGCCATGCCTACAGATGACAACATTAATATTCACAATGTAAATTATTTCTCTACTGATCAGTGTAGGAGAAATACACAATTAATATACTTATTGCATGATCTAACACTGTGCTGGGCACCCTTCTGGATCCCTTAAAACTCAAAATGTCCCTTCTGCCCAAACATAAAAGCACCTCCCAGTTTAAACAACATGCTTGTGTTTCTAGAATACAAAAATCTGTAGCAATTATTAACTGCAAAAATGGACAGTACGAAGCAAACCAAGTTTTAGAATGACTAGTAAGTCGTGGGCTGATGTATTGACTTGCACCTTTATTTAAATATAACTGACTAAAATTTGCTGAGTGTTTGGGCTTTACCTTACTCCCAGCCCATTAGACGTAAGTAGTTTAGAATTCAATGATCTGATTGCAGAGTTCAGAGATTATTAAAGCAAATGGGGCCTGATCAAGGGCTTGGGTTTGGTTTGGTTTTGGTTTGGTTTTAGTGTGTTAATTAGTCAACAGGAAGAGAAATATATGTGTAATGCAAAATACCTCAGTCTCAAGTTACTAGAATACCAGAATTGTTCATAAGCAGAAAAGGGGAATCCAAAAGCAGGATATTGGCACTTTTGTCTGTGTAACACCACTTTCTTAGGTGATGTCCTGAGCTGGAGATGTTTGAGGGGGTGATATGATTGTATCTGATCTGCTCTCCTGGGGAAACAAATCATCATTTGAGGCAAAAGAAGTTCAGTAACTGAAATGTTCATGATTCACAATTGGCCCTTGATTCCATTTGTTGTCACTGTTTGCATTTGTTTGCATTAACTCCCCCAAACCAGGTTGTTTTGCTGTTATCTAGTATTGAATACAGTTTCCCTAATCCCCAAGCCTACATTAATTTGCAAGATTTCCCCACAACAAATTAATTTTCTGTGGGCTATTCTGTTTACCTTCACCAATGATTTTTTTAGTCATTTTTTCCATAGCTTTGTCTTTTAGTGTGGTGAGAGATAAGCTTTGTTCTTCTCTAGCTGCTCTTCATTATAAGTCTTCTGTCCTTGGTCTTCCAAGTACATGAAAGCTTTGTGCTCTTTTTCCCAAGGACCATTTATTGCTTCCATCACGTGGGAAGTTAAGATACTTGATTAGTTTTGGAGTTCGGGGACGTTCTCCTATTCCTGTATGTGGACCTCTACTTTCAACTGTATGCAGGGACCAGACCACCTCATTAGTCAGGTCATCTCTCAGTAGCAGTCAGGTCTTCTTAGAATAAAACAAATTTTAGTTTCAAACCCTGAAGTGCTTCCTGTCAGGCTTCTTGCTCCAGTTCCATTGTGGTTTTTTATGCACACAACAATTTTTGTTAACAAAAGGGTTGTGTGCATAGCTGGGATTAAAAAGACAAGCTGGGGTTGGAATTATTAGTTCCAGCACTTGGCCACACAATTCCTACGAAAAGGAAAATCAGTGTTCAATTAAACCACCAGAAGATGGTCTGTCACAAACTCCATGGGCTGGAGAACTGTGACTATTTCAGCTGCTCTGGCTTTACCTGCTGTTTCGGAGATGGCAGGAACAATTGTCCAGCCAGCAGAATTTCCTATCTTAGTGAAAGAACCTGTGATATCGTGTAAAATTCACTGCTAAGACCAAAGGACATGAAATTGGCTAAGCCCAGCCCATAGATTGCCTAACTCCCTCCCTGTTTAGCTTTCACAGCTGTGACAGGAGACAGAAGAGGAATATGATGGTAAGGCAAGTTCTGTGTAGGTATTTCACACTCATCTCAAAGAGACAATTTTATTTTCTGTCACTTGTGTGATTTTATTCTGTGTGTACAAAGACAGATTCCTTGAATCATCACATAAGTTACAAATTCCATTTTGTTTCCATGAACCGTGAGTCTCCTCATGTCTGGGGCTGTCATGTGCTAACAAGAGACAGGAGATGTGCCAGTGTGTCAGTCATTACAGGCTCTCTCCATCTAGCTTACTCAGGGCTAGGAGAAGCAAATGAGGATCAGGATCTTAAATAAGGACAGCATATCCCTCTCAGGAGGAAGCAAGACAAAGCAGCTATGTGGTAATGTCTGGATTTCAGAGCTGGGAAACATTTTTGGAAGCAGAAGCAGCTTGGTCAGGAAAGATAGAGTGATGCACGGACACAGCAGAGTGGCCCTATGAGCCAAGGGCAGTGGAAGCCACTGGTGTGGGAGGTGCGGGGAATGTCCCTGGGCACCAAATGGGGTGTCTCAAAATCTCAAAGAAGATTCGAGAGTGAGGAAATGTATGTGGAGAAATCTTTGTGTGTTTGCCATTTCACGTGGCTCTGTATATCTCTCACGGTTGTTAAAGTGAAGAGTGGCTGCTTTTGAGACAGTTTGTGAAGTATATGCATTACCTGATTCAACTTTGTGGAATCCTGGAGAGATAAATTGTCACTCAGATGTTGGCTATGAGTGAGCTTTGGGAAAGCCTGAGTCAAAGCCATGGGGATTTGGCAGCAGTTGCAGGGTCTAAACAGCAGTCTCTGTTCTTAGAAGAGAGAAGAGATTGCCTGGAGACCCAAAGCAGATAGAAAAACTTCAGAGTGTTTTTGCATGGAAGCAGACTGAGTCTTTGTGAGTGTCCCACAAGAGCTATCATCTAGGCTGTAGTATCTCAGGCTTTGAATTTTTACCTGTAGTAAAATGAGAAAGAATGGAAGAAGAACAAAATACGCACACAGCAAGATAACAAACAGTACCGTAGGTCGCTCCAAGCATTGTCTGGCATTCACATGTACACAAGGCAGCCACCAAATGGAAATCATATCATGTACATCTTATCATAATTTGCATTGAACCCAAGAAACATAATTCCCACGAACAGACAGGCTGTTCCTCATGGTTAGTGCTGTACAGCCATAGCTACATAGCTTCTGACTGATTTGGAGCATGGGAAAAGTAAGCTCATGGTCGCTTGGAGCACGGTCAGGGTAATTCATATGTGTTGGCAAATGACCACGTCCACCCTGTGCTTGCAGGAGTAAGGTCAGACCGCCAGCATTTAAATCACTGACTTTGCATGTTTCCTCATGCTGAGCGATGTGATAGCACTGGCCTGCCCGTATGAACAGCTTTCTGGGATGAAGTCAAAGCACAGGTTCCTTGGGGGAAATTTTAAAGGAATGAAAACGCTTAAGAAGAGAATGTGGAACAAACTGATGTAAATGGTTCTTCTGCATAAACTGCAATCTTTGTAATTTGTTTTGGGAGTGAGAGGAGTACACTTTGCTGTTTGGTTTTGGTTTCCATAAATTCAAAAAACGTTCGGAGTTGTTTTTTCTGAAAATATAACTGTTGAGATGGAGGTGAAGCTTTTGTGATTAAGGGAAAAGATGATTATAAGAAAATCAGGGATTATTGTGATGTCCATGTTCCAGACTTAGGCCTGGAAATAGAGGAACTGGGGAAATTAATTTGTATTATTTCTACGTATGTAAATGGACAAATAATTATCTATCAGTATAAAATGTTAGTGGATATTTACTGTAAAATAATTAACTAAACTTTATAAGCAAATTAAGATTACCTCAAATTTACATACAATGTGAAGAAAAGTCCCTTTATCCTCTGTAACTGCAGCATTTGGCAGATTCAAGAATAAATAATCTTTTGTGGCAAGGGTATGCCTTATCAAACATATGCAGATCAGTGCTAATTAATGCTAATTAAGGTTTCCTGTCTATCTAGTTGGAAAAACGTCCAAATGTTATGAAATCCAGTTAGTATGCCTATTACCCTAATTGTTTTATATGGGATGGTTCTTAATTAAAATATGTAAATTGACCTTAATTGCTATATACTAATGGAGGCTCATGTTATCTCACTAAAAATGACAAGATGGTGAGGAGGGCTACTTAAACAAATAATTCTGATACATTTGTAAATAAATGACCTTTACTCAAAATTATTTTTAATTGGAAATTGGCAAAAGGAACATTTTGCCATCTATGTTTCTCTTTAGTTTTAAATGATGTCAGAATTTACAGTTCTTTGTTAATATATATACGGTGACATTGCACCTTAATTAAGACTACTAAACAAGTCAACATTTTGTGTGTTTACTGTATGTTTCAAAATTGTTTGCTAACCTCATGTTGACCTTCAGAAATGTCATGCTTTACAATGTTGATCTTAATTTCCAGTATTTGGGAAGTTATGTTTTGATTTGGGTCTTAATAGTATCATTTAATTTGTGAAGTCTGAAACACTGGTATACATTCACTGGTGACTGGACCTGTGACCCTGGCTTTTCTGCAGAGAGACTGGTGGGCAGCACCTCTGCACTTCACCTGTTGGTGAACAGGTTGGACAGGGACTTTGATCAGCTTTTGGCAGGATAGTTCACATGTGGGCTGTTAAATGACTGAGATCTACATGGGTTTTTACACAAAGTCTTCTATGCCCTCTACCTGACAGAAAAGCATTATTTAAATGATGTTTTGTATGGCAGTTTACAGGTGCTTTATGTTGGCCTTTTCTTGATAGTCATCCTACCATATCACACACACAGCAAACATTTTTCTGCTCTGATGTAGAGAATCTAATTAGAGAATCTGGTCATTTAGAGAACTAGCCTGTAATTGTGGTTTTTACTCATAATAATGGTAAATTTTTAAAACACCTGATCCATTTAAGCTTAGGTCATAGACATCATTCAGATATGCCTCACTTTGCAAAATCAATCAGAAAGGTTTCACTGTTTTGCAGGATATTGTGACCAATGTTTCTCCAAGGATTGTGCGTGGAATTACTTCAGGTCCTATGTACGGCCCAGGCCAAGGCTCTTTTCTAAACATTGAACTGATCAGTGAGAAAACAGCAGCTTATTGGTGCAAAAGTATTGCTGAACTGAAGGCTGACTTCCCAAACCATGTAAGTACTGCTCAGTCATAAAGATGCAACATACTTATTTAAAGTCTCCAGTTTACAGATATATGAAAATCATCTATTTAATATTTATTTAAAAGGATGCCAATTGCTTTATTGACATATGAGTATGTTATTAAAAGCTAGAAAACTGCATCCAAATAATTCCTATGATGGAAAAATCTGTAAAATTGCTGCTACACAAACAGAGAATGTTTGTGATTTTTTTTTTTCAGCTGATGTTTACATTCAAATAGATAATATGAAGGGAAAGAGTTGATCCCAGTGTGGATGCTTATCAGTTTCACTGTTAATAATTTTGTATTTAAGATAATATTTAAAGATGTAATATCTAATAATAATTTTCTTTGTCAATTGAATTTGAGTATAAAAGGAGTTTTTGTGCTTTTCATTCTTAATCCAAATGTGAAAGATAATTCTAGTATTTTTATAGACAATTGGCTGCTTTAGGAGGAAAAAAAAAAACCAAGACTGACTTAAAGTTAACTTCACTATAAGGATAGAGTTTTGTTAGAGCCTTCTTGCCTATGGGGAATATCTGTCTAGAAGGTACTCATCAAAGTTGGGAGTAATGATACCAGCTAGCTGGTATAAATGGTTTTTGGTTTCTGTTCTAGTGAATAAGAACAATGAGGTGGAAAGTAAAATTCTCCTTGGTCATTATCTTGAATGGATAGAGCTAAACATCCCAGAGTCTGCATATCTTCTGTCTTGGAGTTTTTACCTCCATAGTTCAGCTACAAACAAAATAAGTGAATGTTTCTGAATATATTAGGGAATGAAGACAATTGTATTTTTTTTTTCTCAGTTCCTGGAGTATAAATGTACACATCAACAAGTACAAAAATGTTTACACACATTGTATTGATAGTAAAACTGAAGTACTACATGTTTAATAACCCCCTTATACTTAGGGTAGACTGTGTGTTTCTTTGCTGGGGTTCATGTCACTTTATTTACTGTAACTGGGCTTCATAATAATGAAATCAAAAGGTAATATTGTAATTCTCTGATTTAGATTTTCACATCCTGAATATTGCATGTGGACAGACCACTGACCATTTCTGCTGTGGGAATGGACTCCCATTGCAGTCTTCACCAAAAATCTATTGAAGCACTTTGTGCTTGAGACCAAACCATTCTCTTCTGTGAGGAAAAGCACTAGCAACAATTTCAAAGGGAAAAATTGAATTTTCTGAGACCCAGCCTCCTGTGTGGGATGAAGAAGTCCCACTCTTCCATAGTTTCTGGGATGAGCATCTTCTGATCATCCCTCACTGTCTGAGTTATTGCTTTGAGGATGTGATTTCAGCTGCTGCACATTGGCTGTGGCTGTTGCTGTGGCATTTTTGAGGTTGGTAACACCCGTGTGGGCGCAGGGGAAGCAGCACCCAGCAGTAGACCTTGCTTTGCTGGCAGGGCTTTTTAAAACATGCTTCTGAACTGATCTAAGAACTGTCATAATTATAATGGTAAATTTGCTGCTGAGAACAGATTTTTATTCACTGAGTAAAAATCTCTTGGTGCTTATTTTGAATATTCTGTATAATTAGAACTTGCAGATTTTTTTTTCCCCCAATTTCTATTAACTCCTCTAGAAAGGCTTTTTAAATTGGATGTGTTTTATTAAATCAAAAAACAGTTTCTGAGAACTGTTTAGGTGAACTTAATTAACAAGCAAAGAGTGACATATTCTAGTCAAATGAAGGCCAAATAGAGATCAGGACACAAGTGATTACAGTAAAAAAACTTACCTTACTACAGTAAATTTTAAAAGCAACTAAAAATGTACACATAATTGCTTTTCCTATGCAGTACATGTAATTTAAGGTAAGATTTATCTTACGGATGAAAAGGATATGAGCAAAATAGTTACTTCACTAGAGAATGATCTGACAACAGCATCCTATGTTGTACTATTAGAAAGAAGCAAAACATAATGCAAAAAGAGCAGCTAAATTCCCCCAACCAAGCCTAGGATTTGAACTGAATTTTACAAGAGTGTGTGCAGAAGAGAATGACCAGTCACAGCTCAGTGGATAATGTCACGTAACTGTGACATGTTGTCTGTATAGAACAGGAACTTGCATCTCCCTTGTGCTGTCTTCACCCCTGTAGTGGGTGGCCTCATTCTTTGGCTCTGCTGGCTCCTGATTCTTGCTTGTACCTCACAATTATCCCTGACTGACAGTCCTTCCCTACCTTCTCCTCTGTGAGCTTCTCCAACCCTTAATCCACTTCAAGGGGACTAGGGCAAAAGCTGCCACCAGCAGAAACTTACTGCAATGCCACTGGCAGTGAATTAAATATTTGTAAGGGTCCAAGCAGAGGAGAAAGCAGAAAGTATCAGGATTTTTTATGTTTGCTTCTGAAGCAACATCAAAAGCTTTGCTGTTTTGATTTGGGACTTTTAAAAATTTGAGTTAATTTAATATCACTATTACTGCTGTTTCAGAAAACACACACACACAAGGAAATTAAATGGTATGCACAGTACAGGCTTAAGGTGACTTTTTTTTTTTTTTTTTAAATCAAGTGATTCTCTGGTAAAATGATTTGCAGTTAAAAATTGGATTGTTTACTTCCAGTATTTCAGTCATCTCAGTAAAGTATTACTTCAGCAACTTGGTTGAGACTGTTTAAAACATGGTATTACTCAGTGTTGTTTATTCTTAAATTTTCAAAGGATGCAGTTTTGAAAATACTGTGTCCACTGCTTTCCTATATAGCAAGAAAACAACCCTTCAGTCAGAGAGCTGTGAAAGTCAGAAGAAAATTGGTCTGTTTGTATTTGCTGTCTTCTTTTTTTTCTTTCCCAGATATTGTAGTTTTACTTGTTTATATTGGCCTGTGTTTGTGATATCCAAACATGTTTATGTGGTTAACTAAGCATTTTTTATGAGAGTTTATTAAGTATTTCTATTTTTCTGTCTTATGGCCACACATAGCATCTGATACCACAGGATTTATCATTCTGCACAATTATTAATCAGGAGAAAATTGATTTTTTATTTTGTTTTTTAGTAGTAGAGACTGAGAACTTGACAGTAAAAAAAAGATGGAATAATTATTTTCTTAATTTCATAGTCTTAAATGCAATATTAAAATATCCCTTCTGAATTGGAATAAAGTGGATACCTTATTGGCAAATTTTGCATCACTACTCCCCCAATAAAGGTTGTTCATAAAGTGCTATATTAATCTAAAACTCAAGAAAAAAGCAAAAGAAAAATATCTATAAGCAATATTTTGAGACTGAAATTTAATTACTATTTGTTTGAAAGGAATGACTACTGAAACCATAATCACAGTCTGGTAGCGTGTTTTCTTTAGTACCTGCTATAGAGGGACATTTTGGACCAAGTCCAATATTCTCGTGTAATACAAATATTATCTCAACATCATAATGAACAATGGAAAGATTTTCCCTTTCGAAGGCCTGCTAAGGCTGGTTTGAGATGGCGGAGGGAAGATTTTGGAGGTGGGGAGTGAGCGACTGTCTGGGTGGGCTTTTAACTGCTGCCCTGGGTCAACCCACCACAGATGGGAAATGCATAAAGTTGTCAGTTCATGTTAAAAAGGCCACACCATAATTTGGACATGCAATATTTGAAGTGCTTTAGACAGCAGGGCAAAAGAACTAACACTAATGCCACAATATGGAGATACCTGATTATACCATGTATTGATGTCCATTCCAGCCAAAATGTGGTTGACAAAATGACATTTTATGGTATATTCAAGAAATAAGTTTACTTAAGAAATATGAATTTGGCCAAGTAGAACTCACTTACTGATAAAATCAGGACTGAAAATTGAAAGAAAAAAAAAAGTTCACTTTTACTTTAGCAAAAGTCTACAAATTTTAATCAGTAGAAAGTTATAAGACCTTGGAAGAGAACTTACTGCTGAAATTTTATGCTAACATACTTGACATTAGCTGCAATGCGGCCATGACCTGTGGCTGGGACCTATGAGCGCGGGTACATCTGTGTGTGC
This sequence comes from Nesoenas mayeri, assembly GCF_963082525.1. Lineage (NCBI taxonomy): Eukaryota > Metazoa > Chordata > Aves > Columbiformes > Columbidae > Nesoenas > Nesoenas mayeri. The sequence continues at coordinate 13,112,766 of NC_137554.1, read as the reverse complement.
TGGGGAAGCAAGGAGCTATGTGCACAGTGAAACCGCCCGTCCTAAGAATCAGTTTTGGTGATTGCAAGGGAACTGGCTATATTGGAGATAACACTTGTTTCATACAAAAAAGCATACAGCCTGCTGCTGTTCCTCATCAAAACCTTTTTCTTACCATAGCTCAGCCTTCTCATTTAAGTGGGTAGGTCACCTACTTACACAGATGTTTATTCTTCCAGTCCTATAAGTGTGCCTATATATTTGCAATACCTAGTAGCTGGCCAAATATTTTAAGGTTGTACATTAACCTGAAACCTCATTAGTGTTTGCACTGGGGAGACCATGCTTGAGAAGAGCAAGGCTTGAAAATGGTAACACACTTATTTGCAGAGAAGTGTGAACTGAGAGTCCTGTGAAAAGGTGATGGTCATAGTTGCCAGGCAGTCTTTCTTCACCTTCCCAAAACTGTAACTGTTGCCTGTAGATAATTTAAAAGTAAGCAAATTAATGATAAACTAATTTGCGTATTGAGGTTTAAGTCTGAGAACGTGCAGGAGGTCACAGCAGTGCAGATAAAGGGCTTTGAAAGGACACTAATAAACAAAATAGATTGCAGGGGAAATGTCATTACCTACAGGTCTAATAGAAGTCCTTCACAAACAAGCAGATGTCTAAGAAATTAGTACTGGGATACCAGATTGTCAGCTGTGATACTGATTCTGTTATTCAGATATTGGTGTCATGATGTGTTGAATTGAGAAACCTCTTCTGCTAGAAACACTAAGTACTCTTGGACCCCAAAACTAAGCTGAAAACTCTTGTCGTGCTAATGTTTGTTCTGCTGCTTACAGAACGTAGAACGTGGCTGACAGTCTCTCTGACAGTTACTCAGCAGAGAGCAGCTTTACAAGGCTGAAACTGTTAAAGATGTATTTTTTTCTACATTTTGTTCAAAATGTCCCAGGAACACCTGTAAGGAGTAGCTGTGCTAGAGAGCGTATGAAAACAGAGTGCTGGATCCCAAGCTGATAACTGACTTCTTTGTAGCATTAAGTTTTTGGCTTTTTGTCTGGGTTTGTTTGTTTGCTTGTTTTTAGTCTCCTTGAATGGTGTAATTAGTTTTTTTATATTATGCAGGGGTTTTTTTACCATAGAGATATGAAATAGGGCAGCCCGTTTTGTTTGGTTTGGTGTTTGGGGGCTTAGTTGGTTTTTGTTTCTTTGTTTTTTGAGGGTGGTGGAGTTTTTCTGTTTGTTTGGATTTTTTTGTTTGTTTTTTTGTGGGTTTTTTTTTTTAGTGTGTTGGGATTTTTAATTTTAATTTAGGTAGCAAAACCGTTTTTTAAAAAATTCCACTCTGTGAGGATAGGAGAAAATGAGGGGTTACGGAGAAAGAAAAATACAATTGAACAGGCATAGGGGAGTGCCTTTCTTCTGTAAATAACTTTTGGTGCAGAAAAACACAATGTTCAAAAAGACTTCCTGAAGTTATAAGGTGAATAGAAATAGATTTGCAACAGCAACAGTAGTTATTTAGATAGTTTACATGGAGAGGTTTGATTAGTTTGCCAAAGCGATGCCTGAAATGGGGCCATACATACCAAGCTTATGGTAGGTTTTAATACCAGGTTTCCTCTGCAGACAGTGGAGAACATTTATATATTTATATAAACCCTTTCTCTCCCTAAGTCTGCACTAATAGTAGACCTTTCAATCTGTTTACTGAGAGAAATTGACCAGAACATCTACAATTGCTGTAGTTCTCCTTAGAGACTTAAAATTAAGGGACATTAGGTGGAAAACCTTTTAAGATACTGAGGAATCATGGACTTCACATCATTACTGTGAGGAGAAGGGCAGATTTAGCTTTCTCACTAGATGTATTTGGAATACTTTGTGTATTTTTGCAGGCATTATTATACCTTTCACTTTCGATAGGTGTTCAGAAGTCCATGGGATGTTATGTAGAATACATAGTATTTACATTTTGAGATACTAGTCACTGATTTGATTCAGGTTGTAAAAGGTGATAGTTTGTTCTACCATTTAGGTTTCAAATTTGAAATACTTGGGAATTTGGAATAGCAGTTGTGATATAGGTGATTACGTGAGGTGAAGGGCAGACCGCTCATCTTCATCTTCGCAGGAGTCTCGCTCAGAAGAAATGAAGATCACATTGTCAGGCAACTGTTCTCCGTAAACACCTACTCTTCCTAGGGCTTTGCCTTTCCATCACAAATGATACTTTGGACTCCAAAGATCTACTGAGGTGTGCATGCACATGATGACTCACAAACACGTTGACAAGGTGACACGTTGACAACACCTACAAACTTGGAAAAAAATGTTTCTAAACAACCAGGTAGAGCTGTGCCAATGTGGACCTCACTTGATACCAACAGCAACAAGTGTATTGTGGACCTGAATGGGGAGGTTACACGCCATGAATTCTCAGGCCAATCAGAGGACCCTGGCTGGAAGCCCAGATGCATTTCTCCATGATCTGAAAAGGAGGGAGCCACAGCTGAGCTGCCTAGAAGCTGGCACACTCCGTATCATGGAGGTGCCCAGCAGGGCAGAACAGCTACCTGGGTTCCTTTATCTGAATTTCAGATCCAGAAATCACATTTTAAAAGCTCCAGAAGTTGTTATTGCTGCAGCTTGAACTTCCCAGAGCCAGCCGTCATGGATGCTTGGTAGGAGGTGAAAAAACCCACACAGCAGTTGTTAAATTCACCATATGGAAAAGATCCCTTTTACTACAGAAAACTGGCAGTAGGCCTAGTCCGTTAACATCAGAGGAAATCCTAGCTGAAGAGGGAGGATGAGGTTGGGAAAAGGCAGTGACACTGATTACCTCTCCCAAGAACTAAACCACCTGGCCCTAGCTAGTGTGGAGTGCAAGAACGGCCAAGACTCCTCCATTTCTAGTGACGTCTGTGGTGAGTAGAAGGGAAGAAGCCTTGGAGTGTGGAGCGTTATGACCACCTTCCCTTTTTTTCTTTGTGCTTAACCACAATGAAAAGGGAGGAAAGATGCTTCCTAGAAAAGAGAGGGGCAAGACATAAATAATGTACCTCTGCATATTCCACTCTCCCCCATCCTGAGGTTGTCCTCATTGCCCCTGATCCCAATTCAGCTCCTCGTGAGCTAGCGGGACACATTTTCCTCTGTGCAGTCTAAGGAGGAATTCAACAAGAACTCAGATTTACTCAGTGGATTCACACCAGAAGTGCTCATCCATTTCTGTAGGCACAGCAGTTTCTATTTGCAAGAGTAAATGAACAAAAGACAGAGGCTAGTAACAGAAATGTTGATGTATTGGGTCTTTGAGATCACACTTTCTTATAAGGAAGGAAGTTTTCTGGGATAGGCTCTTCCACAAGGCATAAAAAATGCTCAAGCATCATATGACCTGAATATTAATAGAGGTAGGACTGAGCTACACAATATGGTGCTGCAAATTTTGCCTTCTTGAAGCTTTGGTGTTATTAAAAACAAACAAACAAACAAGAGTAAATACAGGAAAATTCTCATCTATCATCAGCATTTTTTGATAGTAATGTTGGCTATAGCAGATCTGCGTGAGGCTTGAAAAAGTAGCAGACAACTGGCATGAGAACTATGCTTACGTAACAACTTTTCTGGGAGAGATCAGGAGAACTACAGACCCAAAATCTTCTATCCTTGTATGCAAATTGGTAGAAGGTGTTCTAAAAAGTAGAATTAACATAAACAAAAAAAACAAGAGAGTAAAGAAACCCCTTTTTTAGTATGCCATACCTTAAAATATGTTCTTTGAGGACATCAAGAGAGACTCAGCTGATAAAGAGAGCTTGGGTTTCTGAAAGCATTTGATAGTTTCCCTCACTGAAGGATTTGACTGAAATTAAGTTACTATAAGATTAGAAGGAAGAAACCCATATGAATAAACAACTAGTTAAACATAGGAAGCAATGTTAAAGAATAAATACTCAATTTTCACAGTGGATAAAGAGCTCCAGAGAAATTCTCTAGAGATTTGTGCTGTGTTCTGTGCCATTTAAAATGTTTATTAACAACCTTGTAAAGGGATAACTTCAAGAATGTGAACTTTGCTGGTAATAGTATTGTAGGGAGATAAAGATAAGAGCAAACTATAAAGGGTTGTGAAGGATCTTGAGTTACTGTGTGGCTGGCCAACGAATTGCCAGATAAAATTAAATTAAGATAAATGTAGTATGCACATGGGATAAAACGGTACTAAATTTATACACAGTGATTTATTCTAAGCTAACTATACTAGAGTTACAGTAGAGAGCACTATGAAAATCTCAGCTTAATGCTGAATAGTATTGAAATAAAGCATATCAAACACAGAACTTCTGGAAAAGGAAGAGAGAACAAAGCAAAACCCATCTTTATGCCAGTGTATTGATTTTTTTTTTTTCCCCCCTATATTTTGAATACACTGTGCAGTTCACATTTGTCTATCTCAGCAAGGGTGCTGCTGGGTTGGAACCAGAAGAGTGATGGGTGGAAATGAGCAGTAGGAGACACCCCACCACATGCCTCTGTGGAACTGATTCTGATTCTCACAGGGCATTGCTGGTGCCAGAGGTACATATGGGTTGAGAAAGAATCAACTGGAAAAATTATTTGGAGAAGGCTATGAGTGCATCATCTCTGGCTCAGGAAATTCCTGTGCCACAGGTTTCTTAAAAGCTGGGAGAATTTTCTAGGGAAATACTACTCTAAGGTTGCCCTAGAGAGCTGCTGCTGGTGTGTATCAGAGAAGTGGTACTGAGCTACATAACCCATTCCTACAGGTTTACATTGTCAATGCTCAAAGAAGAGCTCTTAGATTTGTACCCAGGATCAGAAACCGTCTCCTGCCTCCCAGTCCTGTCTCAACCTTTGGACCGTTGTGCCTGTATTACATTTTGAGAACATGATTAGCATGTAACTGCACTCCTTGAACTCAAGCTGAGATTAAGGTTTATTTTGTACTAGTTTAAAATGATGTGCTAAGTGTTTTGTAATTCAAGTGTGGTCTTCAGTTTCCTAAGATTTGAAAGGCTGCATTTCCAGAGGATCACCACAGATAATCCTACATATAGGACACAAGAAAGTCTGTTAAATATTTACCCAGAGACAATGTCTGTTCATGCATGTTCCAATGATCATGCAGATTGTGTCATATTGATTGGTCCCAACTGCTACTATATTCATTTTGGGTCTTTTGTTGTTATTATTATTATTATTATTATTATTATTATTATTATTATTATTATTTTAAGAATATGGTGATTAAACTTGCAGAGAGGTGGAAGCATGCATTCTGGCCATCAATTTGAGGGAGTTTTATTTTATGAAAGCAAAAATCTTTTGCTGGAAATGGCAATCTGTAACTCAAAATAGAATCACATGGTAAATTCAGTGAGAATTTTACAATCAGTCTGTGATTCAGGTGTATATGTTTGTGGTGGAAAATTAGGACCTTGAGGAGACATGTGAGAAGATCTTACATGTTTTGCACTTGGAAACTACCACTTTGTTGAGAAACCTGTCAAACTAGTTTAGTGTAGAACTGTACTTTCTTCCTGTGCATGTTATAAAGCCGTGAGTTATTTTGTTTGTTTTACTTTCATAGCTAAGGTTTGACAAATAGTGAGCAGTGCAGTAAGGCAGAGGACTATTTGTACATATGCTAAGAATATCCTTTTGATTCGAATAGTGAGTTATTGATCCCTGCAAGAAAAGAACAATTTTCACAGTTTTGTGAGGACTATGAATGCATCTTTAGAACTTTAGCCTTAGGGTAAGAACTAGGAGAAAATTAAAGCAGTTTCTGAAATATTTCACCAGCCATATCCTAGAAAATGACCCAATCTGCTTGATTATTGGAAAAGACAAACTCCTTAATGGCTAGCATCAGCTGAAGCTGGTTCAGGATGTGCTTTGGCTGTTGCTGCTAAAAATTCCTTTTTTGAAGAGATATGTGAGTGGCTGTTAAGCGGGAGTATTGACAAAGGAAATGTGATAAACATGAAGACAGTGTGATTAAAAAAGATATTTATAGAATATAATTCTGCTGACAGTGACATGAAGAGTTTAATATTTTTGTTCATCTTATTAAAGTTCGAATTTCCTTTTATTTTTTCTATGTAGACTATTATTTAGAGAGAAAAGAAAAGCTCTTAAAATCCCCAACTGTTTTCTCAGTTTGGTAAGTTACTGTGTGCACAATAGAGTGCTGCGAAATGATCTGTGAAATCCGGCTGGGTATCAGGCAGAGCATTCATTCTTTCTAGAAATGTCCTCCATACACTGCAACAAAGGAAATGGCATCATCTATTAAAAAAACCTGTACGCTAAGATGTCCATTTCACCCCCGCCAATCTGTGCTTAAAATAGCAATAACAACCTTGGTGCAGGGCATTTCCTGGTGATTAATAACCGGCCAGGGTTAATGGCCCTCAGCAGTGCCTCAGGCCATCAACTCCTCCCAGCCAGTCATTACTCCCTGGGAAATGCCCTTCTCTGGGTAGTTATCTTTTTAATATTAGGATGTAGACATTGCCATTGGCTGGGGAGAAAATGACCGTGTGTGAATGTTAAAAAATAAAATCCCAAATGGCAAAATTTTAAAATTACTAATAGCCAGTGATCCATCAAAATTAAAATCTAAAGTTTGTAAGAATGACAAAATTCTATTAGCCTTATTATTTGTGGAAAACATTTATCCCCCAAATACTTCTCCCCAGTTTCCATTTCATGTTTGACATTGGTAACTGGGTAAATTACAAAAGCTGACCTTTTAAAATGCACAGTAGCTTTAACATTCATTTATACTGACTGTGATATGATTTTTGGTCTTTTATGAGGCACTGTGTGTGTGCGATTTAGAAAATTCTGCTTTTTCTCTTTTGTGTAATGTATATTACAATAATAATAAGAAAGCAAATTTATACCTGATAAAAGTAGCAAGTACATGCTGTTCCTGTGGCCCATATTCTGCACTTGATTTCTGTAATGTGGTTTACATTTAAGGCATTCTGCTAGAGCTCTAATGAAGAAAAATATGAAGGCTAGTTCTATATTTAAAAGTCTTGCTCACATACTTATGTAGGCTAGGAATACTAAAAATAAAATTGCATCTAACTGCTGTCCTGGCAGAACCCTAGTGTAGATGCAGTTATACCATCAAACTGTTTATTTTTGTTCTGGAGCAAGAAAAGCATTTACTAATATGAACTGTGTCGGCAGTAGGAGAGCTGGCTCTGTGCAGACATGTTCTAGCATAGACAAGAAAGGCAGAGGCACATGCTTGAATTTATCACGATTTGAGCCAGCTCTTCAGTCTGATTGACAGCAGCTGGACTATATCCCAGCCTCCTGTGCTTTCTGGAGAGGGGGGCAGTGGGAAGATCTCAAATTCAGAGCAAAATGTGAGAATAAAGGATTGCAAGATATATTTTTTTTTTCCCTTATCCACTGAAACATGTAGATTAGCAGAATTCTTAGTGAGCTCTGAACTCATCTTAATCTACCCCCTCAACACTGCTGATTACTTCTGAACTTTTTATGCACATTGAGTTTAAGTACTGTTGTATCTTCACCAAACTTCTCGTGTCTGTCACATTCCCATATTCTAGATCTGTTTACCCTGCTTTTGTATTTTAATTCCTTTTTATGTTCTGTTCAAAACTAATGAACTGCACTTGCTAAACACGCAAAAACAGGTGGTCAGCAGGACCCAAAAAGCAAAACTCTTTCTCTGTTCATATAGCATTAGTCTGATGTACTGTTATGTGAACGCAGACATTACCACAGGACAGCAAATTACTGTGTGTCAGTATGGTAACTACCCATGTGCATGTTTGTAACTTGCAGCAAATACAAGCTAATTTAAGTTAATATGAATTTCTTTAATTTTGGATGTAGCAAATCGGACTTACCTTGTATTTTGTGGGGTTTCAAAGAGTGCTGAAGCAGGTTATTGCTGCAGGTGCACCGTTTGCTGGTAACTCATAAATCAGCAGTAACTGGTTTGTGTGTCTAAACCTCGTGTGCCTATTTAGTGGAGATGGTATATTCTTTTAATTGTTGAAGGAAAAATGTAACAATAAGTACTTATTTTCTGAACACTTGAACACAAATAGATGTTTTAAAGCCTTCTTTCAAGGAGACCTAAATACATCCTTTATTTTGAGCTGCATAAGTTAAATGTAAACACTAACAAAATAACAGAGTACTTTTCTATCCTATTTCTTGCTGCTGCACCTCTCAGTCTCATGACTCCCTGGGAGAATGCTTTTTTGCTGGTTTATTTTTATGTCTTTCTTATATTTTTTTTAAGCTCAGTTCCTAATCTATTTCAAGTTTCATTTTCTTTTAGTTCTCTTTATGTTTAACATTTTTCTTATGAAGTTGTACTTACGTTGTTTCTGTCTATACATAACAGCTAGTTAAGGTCTTAGGTTTGGCAAAAAGTTATACTGAAGTTCTAGTCCTAAATTTCAGGATAGCATTTCTAAAAATCTATGGCATTTTTCTTGCAGTGTAAAAATCTCATAGACTTATTCTTGGCCACATAAATCTTTGCCACCTAGCCATTTATGAGAGATATCCACATTAAAATCCGAATACTCTTGCAGAATGTTTGATCTAACTACAGCTCAGGTGAGAGTATCTAGAGGTTCTGTGAATTTTATAGGTACCCAAATTCTTACTTGTGAGCAGTATGTGCATTTCAGGGTAAAGGGTGGACATTAAAAATGTATGTGAATCGCATTTGCATTTTCCTACTGTTGTGCTGTTGGCACCCCTCTGGTTCCTAGAAGGACTTCTGCCTTCGATTCTGCCAGAGGCATCCACATTTCACCTGATTTATTTTCAGTTTATCTTTTTGGGAACACGCGCACTCACTGCTGGGTCATTGATAAAATCTCTCCAACATTAGATGGCAATTGGTCTTACGGTACATTCAGTTAGATGGGACTATAATCCTATAGACTATTAAATGCATTTTAATTTTGAAATATCTAATAACATAGTGGTATACTGAAACAAGTTAGATAACAATTTTATTAAACATCCAAATATTTAGTGAAAATAGTAAGGCCTCTTTCAGTTTCTCAGCATCTCCAGATAAACTTCCATAGAAGATGAAGAGGTGGGTGGAACTGGCAGTTAAGGAGAAAAGATTAGCCAAAAGGTAGCTGCCAACTTCTAGCCTTTAATTTTGTATCTTCTTTGCTGCTGGAATGTAGTCAAAAAACTACTTAGGTCATCAGACATAACAGCAAACTACTTAAGTAAACTATAATGCATATAAAAAAGCATAGAGCTACCCACTCGTGAGAATTTCTGATCGTATCTCAGATGGAAGCACTGAAGACCTGCCATCATGAGGTTCAGTGTATAGTGGCACTGCTGTTCACTGAATTTTTGGCCCAGCTAGGAGATACTGGTGATAATAGGAAGGTTATAAGAAGAGATCAAGTTCAAACGAAAACATGGATTTTCATCTTTACTTCTTGAGAGCTTCTGTGCCTGTCAGAAAGCAGAGTTTCTTTCTTTGCTAGGGAACTATTTTAGTATATTTTTGACTATAGAAATATTTATATAAGAAACATTTTTTTCCAAATGAAAATACTTATTTATTTTTAAAAGTTTTTTGTATAGTCCACAAAGCATGTTTCTTACTTACCTTACCTTCTTATCTTGTCTCTTTCCCCTTTAAAAGAATTCCTAAAATGTTACTGGCAAGAAGCTATCGCGTGCTAATTTATTGCTAATCATTTAAAAAGAGGAACAAGAATTAATTTTGTGTAAGAAATGCTACTGCTGATACAGGTTGATCATTAAATGAGCCTAGGGCTTGCGTTAATGTGGGCCTAAGCAGAAACAGTTGTCTCTCACCAGGTCAGGGGGGCTCTTGTTCATTTGAGGAGGTGAAAGCTGGTAGGAATCAATGAACATGTGTGAGTGTGTCTGATACTTCTCTTCGTTGCAGTTTGAGGTTTGTGCATTGTATGTGAGGGAGGTGGATGGCATGTTGTAGCTGTGGAGATGGCCTTGCTGCTGGGTCTAATTAAAAAGCAGAGCTGAATGAGCTTGGACAGTGGCAGAAAAAGTAGTACTGAAGATTATTTTTGCTTTAGTACTTGATGACGGTGAAGAACAAAATCTGAAGGTAGGTACCAATGAAGAAAAATGAAAGAGATTGGCCCTGCAGGATCACAGGAAGAGTCACTGGAGATGGCAATGGACCAGGTCTCACAGGGGAGCAAAGATGACAGCTTGAAGGTTGCATGAGAGAACAGAAGGCGGAATATAGAGATAAAAGACAGGTTTGAACAAATACCAGACTGCAGCAGGTTCCTGTGCCTGGAGAAGGCTTGTTAGGCTTAACGTGAGAATTGCTCAAGATAGTTGGTTCTATGCTTGGTGCAAGGGTATGAAGTGAACATGAAGAGAATGAGGCAAGAATACTTGTTGATCACGTGTATTTTTGCAGGGAGTGCTCATAGGAAAATTCAGATTGTCAGGAACCTCAGGAGGTGAGGTGAGCTAGTCTAACCTTCTGCTAAAGTAAATTGGTTATGAAAGTAGAGTATTCAGAGAAAATAATACAAATTTGGAGAGAATGCCCAAAGAAGTGGAAAATTCAGAAGTATCATTCTAGCATTTGGAGGAGGAAGGCAAAGGTATCACAAGAAAACAAAAATCAATAGATCAAACAGTTATTATGTTACTCTGTGCATTGTAGCTTTCTACCATCCTTTCATCCATGCTTTCCAGCAGGAAAATAACACAGAAAATCTTTGTGTGAGTGATCCTTGGTGAAGTTCTGGTGGGGAAGGATCCCATTGGTTCTACTCTGGCCACTGAAAAGATCCCATGTTTCCAGCCCTGAGAATATCTGCAGATTATCTCACTCATGAGTTGAACCTGTCCCATGAACCAGGCAGGTTTTATAGTGTGAGAAAGCTCTCCTTTTTCTGAAGTCCAATACCTGGACCAGACAGGAGAGAATTGCACAAGGGACTGATAGGTCTCCCTTGTGCAGCTGGCGTGTAAAACCCTCGGAAAATTTCCTGAAGAAAGGACAAGCCTTACAGCCTGTTCCCACACACTTTCTTAATGACCATACCCTCATCTATCAGAACAGCCTAACTAGAGAGCTGTTTGTGTAAAAACCGGCAAATTATCAGTGCTTTTCTGTATATCACTACAATAATAATGGTGTACAGAGAGTGGGTGAGTTGTGGAAAATGCAACCAGGCTGACAAAATCACTCACTCCTCCCAAGTATTGCTTTGGCACCAGCAATGTCACATGATGAAGTAGATCACAGGGCTCTAAAGTGTAAAAGGGAGGGTTTTTTCTCCCTCCTCTCTGAGCTACATTTCTTTCCTCTATCAGCACCGACACTGCTAGTTTTCTTGAGCCTTCAAATCCAAGGAAGTGAATTAAAAGAAGCCCTGGGGGTGATGGAACAAGAGAAGATAGGATGGACTTCTCGGGGATGCAAAGAGACAGATTGGACCTGGGGAATTGCTGGCTGACTAAATACAGGATTTAGGGAGCTCTGACAAAGTTATTCTCTGTGCATTTTGTCTCTATTTTCTACTGAATTTGTTTTCTAATAAATTAAGCAGCTTTGCTGCTAAGTAATAATGGAAATATATCTGCATGTATGGAGAAGCATTCAGGGACTGGAAGGGATCTTTGGGTCCCTTTCAGTCAATATCTGTCCATTCCATCTATGATAGCAGCCTGCAGCCCTTGAACATTTTTGTCTTCTGTTGACTTCCCTTCTCAGAGAGGCACCTTGCGGAGAGCTGCCTGTGCTATTGTGAGTCTAACCACCAACAATGGGCAAGGTGCTCAAAGGACTGTGTTAGAAAGGACTGTGCATATATCTGGGCAGATAACTTGATGAGAGAAAAATTTCTAAAGGTGCAAGAAAAAATCCACAAATTTCTGTTGCCTTTTGCCAGCCTTGTTTTCCATATGTGGTCTTAAGAATCAATAATGTGTCAGCACCCTGGTGTAAAGCTTTTGCTACAGGTCATAGCATGTGTCTGAAATATCATAGAATTAGATATATCCTTTTTCTGTTAGCTTCTCCAATATTGTATTGGCCTCCTCTGCTTTCTCTTTTTATTAAGTAAGTGTGGGAAGTGCAGAAATACAGCAGGGGCATGGCAGGTCCACAAGGACTTGCAGATATTGTTTGCAAGAAGTACTGCTGAAAATAAGTATCTGTCTTCACTCTTCTCTTATATTCAGCCTTTGTAAACTTGTGTCTTTTCCTTTCAGTAATGCTAATTTCCATTCGCCCATGTATTCGTTTTCACTCATTACCAAAGAAATTAAAGATTGAACTAGGATAAGTTTCGTATGCAAGAAAAAAATCCCAAAGATTCTACCAAATTTCCAGAGAAGTCTTCAGCCACGTGGGTAATTTTCAATGGAACTTGAAGGGTTTACTTGAAGCACTGAAAATTTCAACAGACTATCATAAAATAGACATACGTTTTCTAATTGTGTCAAATATTTGAGTTTTCCTGAGGTGTTTCATACAAGTGCTATATTCTCTTTAATTAAACATCTGTTTTGGGGAACTCATATTCCATGGTTTCTTTTTCACTCTTCAGGAATTACCATGCCTAAAGAGGGCCCTGAGGCGTGGGAGGTACAGGTGCATCAGATCGCTTTTTGTTCTGTCCATTCATTTTGCTCTCAGTCATATTCCAAGTTGATAGGACTTTCATTAAATGTTTTAATGGAAAGTTAGCTTTTCCTTTATCCACACTTTCCATGTAGCTGATCTATGCCTACACATGTATGTGCACAAGCAGGGCAAAGGCCATGGTAGCTCAACTCTTGCCCTGACAATGGCTGATATAGTGCCAACTCTCACATGGCAGAGGAGCAGTTACAACACCAAGCCGCTCTATTGTTTCCTACAGCTGCAGTCCTAAAGAGCAACCTCTTTAACTTTGTGCTGCTGTCAAAGCCATGGCATTCTGTTATTTTACAAAGAAATGGGTTTGTTCATAACCCTTGGCTTTTATTTGTCTGAGGATGTTAGATCCTAACAACTCTAGGTCCCAATTTGAAGCTATAACCCAGGGTACTCACTGACATCCATCAAATAATCTTACTAAATAGATGGAATCTCATTGGTAGAAGTAGAGTCATTAGATGAAAATAACTGGCTTTGAAAATAAGTGCCTCTGTTTAGCCTGAGAAGAGAATCTTTGTTTTTTCTGCTCATGCGGATTTTGTGTGTGATAGAGTGAGCAAATGGTAACATTTTCAAACTCCCATCATCAGCTTCTCTAGACTTATTTGTGAGCTGATAGTGTTTGGCCTGGTTTTTTGTGTTGATCTGTTGTATCTTACTTCCCCTTTGAAAAACAAACTGGAGATCTTAATATAAAGTAACAAGGTAAAGAGAGAAATTTTGCTAGAGCAAGGAAGCTAAATAATAATATCCCATACTTCTCTTATTTTCACTTGCTATAATTATCCTAAATACATTTTAAGTGCAGGTTAAGGAGGAAACAATTTATGGTTAGAGATTGTTACGTTATTTACTCACCACTCCCTGAAAAAAAGAAGAGAGAAGAGAAGCAGAATTATAGGTCAACAATGTCAAGACATGCTGCATTGCTTGTCTTTATCATCATGCAGAATCTTTTTATTAAGGCAGCATAGAAAGAATAGATTTATGGACTGAAGGTACAATGTTTAATATGTCCATATCCATCTAGATTGGCAGCTCCTACCGACATGAATTTCCCAGGAGACACAGTGTTACTGGTGTCAGTGGATGGCATCATTTACTTCAATGTTCCATTATTAAATTGATAACAAGATAATTCCTCTGCTTCTCAGAGACATGACAGGGTTTACAATTGTTAACTTTCTTATTGCATGGGATTTGATGTTCTGGGTAGTTTTTAATAAGAAACTTATTTTTATTTCAGTTCTGCAACAAATCAAAAATTACAAGAAAGTACAGAAAAAGAGAAATCTGTTTGGGTCTACAAGGCATCAAAAATAGGCTGATTTCTAGAAGGTTATTTTTACAACAATAAGTCTTTGTGCTTCCATTGTTTTTCAATGCTGCACGTTTAAGCATGTTTGTGCAATACAGAATATTTGCTGCTGTCATCCTTTTATCTTGTGAGGTGGTTGTTAGAAATGTTCTGTACGGTGGTAATTGTGGCTGGATGATTTTGAGGATGAACATTTCATCAGCCAGCGGGCACTTGGAGAAGCAGAGGACTTCTGCAAGCGGCATGGAGTGACAGTAAGCCTCCTAGAATCCTTCTGCTGGCAAGACGTGGTGTAGCTGTGACTTGGAGTGACACATGTTCTTGTAGCTACACATGTACAGGACCTTCAGGAAATTCTCAAGTGTGTCAGCTTGTTATATTGTACAGGTGAGAGATGGCATGGGTCAGAACTGAGTGCACATACCCCTCATTTGAGACAGATGGGGGGAATTTAACGCTGTGAAGTCACAGTTCAGCTGCCAAGTTCTCCTGGCCTAATATGCTTGTGCATCTTTTCCAGTGGTGAGAGATGAACTAAATATGTTATTTTTGCCATTGTTTTAGAAAGACTGTATCTTTAGTGCCGAGCTTCTTCTTAGTAAAAGCTTCCAGAGGAATTTTGGTTAAAAACATTTGGGTTTGTTCAGACTGAGCAGGTAGTGTGTCAATACTGTGATGTTTGAGAAGAAGAAACTTATCTTGAAAGGAAGATTGATATCTGCCCATCTAAGCCAAACACAAATACTTTCTGAAGTTTAGATGGACCAAGAATAATTTTGTGGGTATTTGAAATCTGGTTTTTAATGTAGTCTTCAGTCTTGGCTCACCCTCTATCCACAGCAATTATCCTGTTCTGTATTTCTGCTTCCAGGTAGCTGTTACAAAACCAGTCCTTCAGTCTTCTTGAAAGCTTCTCTTGATTTTAGAGCTTCCAGGGGAAAGCTCTCTTAAAGGTGATGTTAAGAATCTCTTTCTATTTCTCCATGGGCTGTGCATATCAAAATAAAATCCTGGGGATTTTTGCAAGTGTTTGAGAGAGAAGAAGGGGGTGCAGGTGGAGGCCAGCAGCAGGGTCTAAATGGAGGGCACTTGGTGCAGAGCTGTCCTCAAGCCTGGTGCAGCAGTGAGAAGGGAGGGAAAAAGGAAGCAGAATTTACATGGGTGGCTGAATTTCCTAAGTGTAGGGAGATTATACACAGACCTGGAAGAACAGATTAGGAACCGATAAGGGCCATGGTCTGTGTTAGAGGACCAAAATAAATATGGTTATTATAGGTGTGAGTGTAGAGGATTGTGGTTCCATTGTGTCTGTTGGGAAGTTTTCTTAAATTTGCAGGAACTGAGAGTGTTCACATTTAAATCCAGACCCCTGAGATTTTTTTCAGACTCTTTGAGTGTACTGGAAGTCCCTTATTCCCTGCAGAGCAGTACAGGACAAATGGTAATTGTCTACCTAGAGTTTTACTGCTATCTGGCTTTAAATAGATGTTCTCAGGACTGTCTGACCCAAAGTGGGCCCAGTTACTTTTTTTCCTACTTCCTTTTGTTTTGCAACCTCTTGCAGTGAATTCTGTGTGCTAGGGAAGAAAGATCACTTGAAAAACATACACAGTGGTGAACCTCATCCTTTTTATTTCTTTTAATGCTGTTGCATTCATGAGATATCCACACAGAGATAATGGAAGAGGAAAAAAGGAAAAAGAAAAAAATACAAACAAAAACAAACAAACAAATGCCTCACACATTCACAAGGGAAATAGATTGTAGTTTAACCTTCCAGGGAATTATTATAAACAGGGAGAAAAAATATTTTAAGGATTATGAGAAGTATCCTGTCAGTCTCCTTTTAAGTAGAACAACTACTAATGCATTAGTTACACAGTTGTGTGAAATGTAGCTTTTTACTAGGTGCTTTAGCTACAGTATATTCATCTTATAATCACATCCTAAATGGTACATTATATACCCTCCCTTTTCCATCTCCCTCCAACAAAGAAAAAGTTTTTTTGTAGACCTTCTTCCATGAACGATCAAGTAAATCCTCTATACAGAACAGTCTCTGATGTTACAAAGAGGTGTTCGTTCCTCTATAGGCATTTGGAGGAATGGTCTATCACCTTGTGCAATGTCAGGGCATAAAGACCATGTCTAGTGACATCTGTCACAGTGATCATCGGGGAAGGACAGTGTCTGCAGGGCCACCGCTTTCCTCGACGCAGGGTGGAGCAGGCAGGATTGCTCAACAACAGGCGATATAGCAGTTTGGATGAAGAAGAGGGAACAGCACATGCCAGCTCTGCTTCTGATCTGGAATCGGGGACGGGCCAGGGATCCCGCTGTGCTTCAGTCATGCATGGTGTCATAGGCAGCCCTCACCCGGGCTATGACAAAGCTGCAATTAGTCAGCCTTCATTTACCACTTACTACACTTTAGCAGCAGCTTCATTGTAAGGTCTGTCAGTGTCTGCTTTTGAAAGCCGGGCAAGCGCGGTGCAGCCTCACACTTGTGGTTCAAACAGCTATTTTATAATTAAACTCATGTCAGGCTGGCCCTGTGAATTTTGGGAGTCAAGAGGAAGGATGTGCTCTTGGGGGTGCTCCTGGGCTGGGCCGTGAGCTGGACTTTTATGAGATACCAGCTGTTTGGAGCTATTAAGTTTGCGGGGATGGTAAGGAGGTACACGGGATTATAGGCACCAAAGATGTAAAAGAAAAAAAAAAAATTGAAACAGTGAGGAGAGGCTGAGAGGCTGAAATGTGATATGATTTCTGCTTATTACTTTCCAATAAAAACTCTAATTTTTATCACTTGTTACTTGTCCCTTGCTGTTCTCTTTCTAGGTAATAGGAGATAATATTCTGTGTTTTCTTTACAAATTCCTTTGTGTGATTTTAGGAGTATATTCAAACATCAGATATCACAGATAGTGCCCCTAAATGTCCACATACAATAATGATTATTTTTTGTCATGAGTACTGATTGCAAGTGAAAAGACCATAGAGGCATTTTGGGGAAGAATAATTACTTGAGGAAGGACAGTTTTGTTAACATGGAGTGCTCGAGGATCTGTTTCTACCTAGGAATTAAGTTTAATTTCAAGTAATGAGAGAACACTGTGGCGGGGGGAAAGGAGAATAAAATACTTACTCTTTTTTTTTTTCCCTCTGAGATCATGGTTTTCATGTAAACAGTCATGGAAGAAATGTAGTTTTTGCTTTCGGTCATTTTTGTTATATAAACCACTGCTTCTGTCAAAAGTATGTTCCTAATTTTAAATGTGAATGCTAAAACTAATCAATATTAAATAAACATGTTGTCTTAATTAGCAGCACTTTGAAACATCACAGATCTCATTCCTCCTCTTTTGCACATTCCCAGCAGAATTTTCAACTTTCATTAATAACACTTGACATAACCTAACTCAGCTACTTGTGTATATAGTCAGCTGCCCTTCTTGTCTTACAACTTCCCCTACTGAAAAATTTTGTTTGTTTCAAAGCTGAATTGTATATGTTTCTGATATGCCTTGGATTGTGACTGCCGCTATGAAAATGCCTATAATGTGAGTGTCTGAATGGGTTTTTGTTTGTTGTTCGTTTTGTTCGGGTTTTTGTTGTTGTTGTTGTTGTTTTTGTTTTGGTTGGTTTTGTGGGTTCTTTGTTTTGTTTTTGTGTTTTTTTTTCTTTAATTTATAAAAAGTGTGAATTTGGCAAGATATGGTTTCTAGTTAACTTCCAGCTGGTGTATATTTAACCTAATTTCTTACTCTCATTTTACTCATATATACTTTCTTAAACTGAATTTTTACAAATCGTTTTTTTTTTTTAAATATTAGTACATGTAAAGATTTTTATATTTATTTCCTGAATACTCAAATTGCCTTGAATATTCAAGTAGGATAGTGCAAATTTTGTTTCATTAACATTTGACCTGTGCAGCTATGTAAGCTTTTTCACAATAGAAAATCGTGTGGTGTAAGACAGAATATTTTCCTTTGTCAAGAGGGGAATGAAAGCATGGAAAGTAATGATTGTGTGCATTGAATGAAAAGCTTGGTCTTATGTTAATGCCAGAGGTGCATTGAAATGGGCACCTGCAGGTGAGGCAGGTACTTCATCAGCTGCTTTCCTTCTGAAAAGGCTCCCATCTCAGCCAGAAGGGTGGATGGGTCAGTAGTCTGCAGTTAGGTAGGTGGGTGGTAGATTGGTAGGTAGAGATTCATCAAAGGAAAATAATAGAAATAATGATGATGATAAGTGGTACTGCCCTTTTAAGTGACTAGATTTTAACCTCACTCTGCCTAATTTTGTCCTTAGCAGCCTTCCTTTTCAAAGTATATTTCGCTCCCTTCTAAAGGTACTAAATATCTCATTCTTCTTATGGAGATAATTTGAGAGTTTACAGTTTCCAACAATTGTGTATGTTGGACAATTTTTCCACATCATACTTTTCAGGATTTTACCTTGTATGAACAAGTCATTAACCCTCATCATTATTGGAAAGCTCAAGAGAAGTGTTGTACTGACTGGGAATGACAGATTAGGCCTGTCCCAGATATCAATGCCAACATTAAAACTTGTTTGGAGAGCAAAACCATTAAAACCAAATTTCATGCTACGTATGAATCAAACTTACATTTGAAACTTTATACATGTCACCTAAGAGGGTCAAATAAACAATAGCGTGACCAAATATTTTCCTGTTCTCTTCTTGTGACATTTCCTTCAAATGGAGACTGATCCAGCAGTGTGCTCATGAGTTCTATGATTTCATTTTCTGATTTAACTTTTTAGCTGCTGCAATACAGATACCTGATGGGGTTTTTTTTGCTTGCAAACCTCATCCTTCTAAGAAGTGCATCACACAGGAGTTCCTAGGGTGAATTCTCCACTGATCTCATCATGAATATATCAACTGGAGAGTTTCAGTCTCTGATGATATGTGATGGGTCCCGAGCATGTGGTTTTGATTTAGTCTTAATTAGAGACTGACTTTGTTACTTGCACTGGACATTTAGCGGGGAAGTAGTTAACATTCGTTTCACAGTAGATAGCATGGTACACAACTGGAAAGATGTCTGTCTAGCTGCCTTGCCAGAAGAATCCTATTAGAACTTATTTTACCTGAAAACTTTAACCTCAATAAGGATTTTAGGGTAAGCCAGAGTTATAGGGAGAACCTGAACCTGAAAGGTGCTAAGCGCAACAAGGAGGAAAGGCAATGCACAGAAACAGCTCTCAGGGAACTGGGGCCACGGCCAGTGAGTAGGAAATCAAACATGTATGGTGGGAAAAAGCAAGCTGGAGTTTCCCTGTGCTACCATCCCAGTCCTTCCAGATTTTTCCCACGTCCTACAAGTCTCCCCCGATTTGCCTCTACACCAAACACTCCCGGCAGCCTGTCACTGTCCTTAACTTGCATAGTGTGAGATGCCAGGGGCTGGTTCTGGTGTATCCTGGCTTCTGGAAGTCAGCTGAAACATTGTGTTCATGTCGCTGCCACGTTAGACTGTAAACTCTTGCACTTCTGTCCTACCCACCTCTAAAGAGCCGCAGGTGCTTCTGACATTGTATAAATAGTAAATAACTTAATTCCTCTGACCTTAGAAACAACTATGTTTGGCAGTGTTCCTGGTGGGCTCTGTGTCTAGGATGGCCTTTGGTCTCGCTTTATCTCATGACAAAGAAAATACAAATTCATCGATGTGTTTGACTAGACCTGCTGGTTTTCCTTAATGACTTAAAAATTACGGATCAAATAGATGACTTTGCATACCATTTCTCATCCCCAGTGAAATGTACAGCTGTATTTCATTATACGTGCTAGCAGCATACATCTAGTAGTTCCCACATACAGGTAGTCGTAGTTTATGTCTAGAGACACAGTAATGTATTGCAAAATCTGGTAACATAGCCTAAAATGATTGCATATATATTCTTTTCAGATTCTGATTGCCAGTATCATGTGCAGCTATAGCAAGGAGGACTGGACTGAACTTTCAAAAATGGCTGAGGTAATGGTTTCCTAAATGTGTTTCTGCATCTGCTTTTTTTTTTTATTCTCCTTAAAAACAAGAGCTGCAATAAGGACTTTCTTGAAAGAAATAGATTCAAAGTGAAAAATGAGAATTTAAAGCATGTCCATTATAATTTGTTTATTCTGTGTTTTCATTAAAATGATGGAAATGTAAATTTAAAGGAAATCTGTTCCATAAAAATAGTCCCTTGGATTTTTAAGCAGTACCTGGAAAGCCTTTAGTCTTTGAATCTGTATACTTTTTATTTGCATATTAAGCAAGCTGTATATTATGACGGATACCCTGATAAAATTTAATTCTACCTTTGAGATCCTAACTTGATCTTACCTTGCCTACAGGCACACTAGTTTGACAGCACCAGAAGAAATTTTGAATATAAAACTCTTGAATATTTAAAGTATAAAAGGCTCATTTAATGCTATTCTAGTTTTAATACAGACTTTCAAAAATGATAGCAGAGAAAGCCAGCGTATATAATAGCACTCAGCAGGCTTTCTATAATATAAATCCAATCTTACACAAATGCAAACAGACTATGCACCTGAAATTTTGATTCAATTTGAAGGAAAAAAAAAGCTATTAAAAAACACGTACCTATATCCGTAGGGAATAGTATAAGAAATAGTTGATTAAGACCACAATAATTTAATTCAGAAGAGGTGTCTATATCTAAATGTAACACAAATATTTTGTTTTTTAAAAAAACTGTTGTTTTGTTTTTTACATAGATTAAAATATCTAGAGAAAATAAAGTGTTGTTTCAGATCAATAAAGGAAGGTTTAAACAAATTTCACTAAAGAAAAAAATAAGCTTGTCAGTATTTCTAGCATTAGTAGCTCAGATTTAAATGTTTTATAAATATTATATATATATATTGTGTATATGTGTAGATGTGAGTGTAGATGTTTTGAATTTGTGTTTTCATATGGCTGAATGTGTATGTTTGGACATGGTTTCTTCTTCATTCATACTCCTCTAAGCCCTCCTGTGATGAAATGGGAAGACACCTCTAGTTTCTTTGGGCATTTTAAACCTATGAGGAAAAAATCACTTTAGGGACTTAGGGAAGTGAAATTAAACATTATCAGTAATTGGCTTGGTGATCTTCAATGCTAGTCCATTTTATACCTGTATTTAGCTAATTGACCATGAAATCTTCTGTAGAATATGTGCCTGACACGAGCAGTAGTGCTCTTAAACTGACTAAGATGAATGGCTTTATTGTGCTGTTTGCTTCTCTTTTTTAATCCAGTGGTGCTACTATCCAATTTTTAAGACAGGTATTTTCAACCTGTGTTTGTACTTGTTTGTACCTTTAGAAAAAAATACTTACCTAAATGCGCTCAGTAACATGTAATGTATGCGATATAGCTTTCTCCCACAAAACAGTGGTAAGTCTCCGTGTTACAGAGAGCAGCACACTTGTTTGGGGCGCTCTGGAATACACAGCTGAGGAGCAGTGATATTTAATCGCATGCATAGGATCCTACCTAGAAGGTAATAGATGTGGCTTTCCAAAGAGCAGACGCCCCAGAAGGTACCGCGCTGCCTCTCAGCAGGAGGACGACCTATTTGCACGAAAGGTCAGCTTGTCATGGGGCCGGCAGCGGCGGCTCGGCCGGGCTGGCAGAGCGGGCCAGGACCTGGAGGAGCCCTGAGAGTGATGGATGGCTCTGCCCGCTTGGATAGCTGCTGAACCATGGCCACACAGCAGGGAAAGTTACTCCAGCTCAATAAGCAAAAACAAAATGCAAATTAAAACCAAAATGCTAGTTACAGCGTGTAGAAGGCAATGGTAGAGATCCTCATCTCGGACCGGAGTGCTTCAGCAGGGAAGCAGAGGAGCATGTTTGTGTGCTGCCCTTGCCCGCCTCGGCTCCTTTGCCTTTCTAATTGTAGCTAATGGGGTTGCTGAAGAGAAATGAGCATCAATAATATGTTTGTATAGGCTTTTTTCAATACTCTCTTGTTTGACTTCAGAAACAAAAATATTTAATGACAAAAGCTATGGCACAGTACAGATGCCTGCAGAAAATTTAGAGGCTAAATTCATTAAAGCAGCAAGGGGAAATTTACCACTGAGTCACAGTTCGTCAGCGCACAGAAGCACCTGGGTAGCACTGACTGCTGAACCACGCTCTCAGTGCTGCCCTAAGGCCCTGTAATTACATTTCATTCTTTAACATTTTCCAGAACCAACTCCTTATTGTACTTGTCTCTTTTACATTTATTTTTTTTTACTTTAATTTCCTTTGTAGTTTTGGGAAGCCATACCAGTTTTTGAAATTTTCCTTTTAATGATCAACATATTTATTTTTCAGGCTATCCTAACCATAGCTTTCTCTCTTTAAAGAAAAATCAAATCAAATGTCTAAAGAAATCTATTTAACATGAACAGTAAATGCTACAGGAAAGAGTACTTTAAGTTAATTTTGCATTTTTTTTTCCTTTGGATGTTTCATAGGTTGCTGGTGCAGATGCGCTGGAGTTGAATTTATCATGTCCTCATGGTATGGGGGAAAGAGGCATGGGCCTGGCCTGTGGGCAGGTAGGACCGTAACTGCAATCTCTTTCATGTCTCCTCAGCTACCCTGCACCACCATACTGATAGTTCCACCTCAGGGGGAAGATACAAGCAACAGATTACTAGCTTGAGGTTTTTAGGTTGAATGCGTTTAAATATTTAGTGCTGAAAGCAAGGAAAAAAAAAAAAGAAGACAGAAGCTGAAAATATACAAAATGCTTAGTTTTGCTGAGAACAAAAATGCATTATGTATTTGACAAGGAACAAGATGAAAACAAATAATTTCTAAAAAGCACTTGGAGAGAATTTGTTGGTTTCCATTTCAGTGCCCTCAAGGTATCTTTTAGATCACAACCAGGTAACTAATGGTTTTGAAGGACGTGAGATATACACACGCCTTGTTTCACAATTTTTAGCATGTGGACCTAACTAATCTGGAATAGGGCATACATTCTGGTAGTGCACCTACAGTTAACTTCATCTCCTGTAGGAGCCTGTGTACTGTACCCTGTAGATTTGATGCTTTGTACAGTTTAGGTTGGAATTATCCATATTTGATATCTCTGCCATGTAGAAATCTGATACAGAGATTTATCAATATATCCCATGACTTAAATTAGGAGAATGTGTGCTGTTTTGCACATGAAAAGGAAACAAACGTGCACAAAAGCCAATTGTCATACCAATATCCATTTGAAGTTTTCAAATTTTTTGCATGTTTTGGTCGTGGTTTCAAATTTGCTTTGGCTCTGAAACATGCCCAAATGTGGTGAACTTGAAAGTCTCTGGAAAATCTTGGTTCACGGTCTACCAGGGGAGATTTTCTAGGGTTTGACTGTCAATGTTTCAGAAGTCTGAAGCCTGGCTGATTTCCAATCTTATCGTGTTTTGGGGAGAGTGGAAAAAGGAGCGGAATGCAGAATTGGCATCATGGTTACATGCCCTGAAGTTGACACACACTCTTCAGTTGATCCCCTTGGGGAGGGCTAGTAGACATCTTAATGCATCCTGACTACCTCAGTTGAACACAAAATTTTTAAGAACCAAGCCATTAACTTTCCAAAATTATTAGTAGGGAGGCAGTTGCAGCTGTAATCCTTTCAATGCAACTGTGGACATGCTTCAGATATAGATTTGTCATAGCAATACTGTCAGGCAAAGTGCATGAGGCAGTTTATTATTTTCTGTGAACAGAACAATGTCAATCTGTTCCTTGCTATAGATTTTTATTTTAATGGAAGTAATCTGGATGCTTTTCATTGCCAGTGGTCATTTACCAAAATTATGACCAAAAAAAGAGAGAATTATAAAAACCTTCCAGAGCCACACTAGCAAAATGGGAATAGTCATTATTATTTTTTTCCCCTGAGTTGCATTCCACAACAAAGAGCTGTAGTAGCTGTTTTTATAAGTTTGAGGCAATTCCCACCCTTCTCTCTGCAGAGCGTAGCTCAGTAGTTTGGGTTGTCCTCACTGGAGATGGCAGCATGCTGCGAAGGGTGTGCTTTGGGCAGGGAGAGCCCGGAAAATTTCACATGGAAGAAACAGACTCCTTTTAAGCATGGGGTTTTATTTGCCTTTTTTTTTTTTCTTTTTTTTTTTTTCTTCTTTTTTTTTTTTTTTTCAAGGCATGTGTTATTTCCAGCTTTCACTGGTTGGAATAATATATGCATGTGAAGTTGCTTAGATGTGTAGTCAGTAGGGAGCTGTCTGGCTACATGAGTTTTTACATATCTTTCAGCTATTGTAAAATCAGAGAACCAAATGCAAAAATCTGAGCACTCAGGGCTATCGTGTGGATTTGTGACTCTCCTTGGAGGAGATCAGATCCATAAAGCAAGAAGAAAATTACATTATATATACATATATGTTTGTATAATAATAACATTTCTCTCTTCCCCATACAATATGGATATTCTCTTGAATGTTTATTATATACTACTCTCATTTAAATATATTCTTGCATTTGCTTAACTGTCTCATCAAAATGAGAGCTCAGAAAATAATCTACTTCTTTAGACAAATAAATGAATAAAGTAAGACATCTTTAGAGGACCAGATCCTGAGGTTCTTCCTCAGAGTTGGCTAAAATGAAATTATAGAGGCTTTAAATGAAGTGCATTTAAGCAAAGGGTGAGGATAAACTGAACAAAATAACGATATGTGCAAAGAGATTTATCAGTAGCCCTTCAGGGGGCTTCCATGTGTGGTGGCCCCTTGAGGCTCCATCATAAGACAAGAAAGTACTAGGAAGAATTCTCGTTCTACTCCTAACTTTTTTTTTTTTCCCGCAGAGCTGAAGTCAAGTAGGTCACACGTAGGTGCTGTGGGCTCAGATATGCTCTGGAAAAAAAAACCTCCATTCAATATCTAGAAGTCAGGGCATGAGTCTTTGAAAGACAGAGCAGCTTCCCTGGTTGTACAGTAAAGCAGGATTTCTTAAATCTTTTTGATAACATAATCTGCATCTTCACAGGAAATTTTTTTAAGGATTAGGTCCCTTTTCATGCCTAACCACATTAAATCCTTAGGAAACTATGGAAATTGCTGAGATGAAAAATAATGACAGTAAAACATGTATATATATCTTTACTATTTATAATTTCCAAATTGTTGTTGTTTAAAAAAAAAAAAAGGAAAAGGAAAGGTTAATTACACTGTCTACTTTTCCTCCTCATTTCAATTCCTATGGTGTGCCTAAGGGTAAGTGTAGAAATCTAGGAACATCAGATTTGTTTTTTCTCTATCCTATTTCGTTATCTAGTCTCAAACACCTCCACTGCTTTATATCCACTGTAAATTTTAAAAATTACAGATACATCCAAATTATAGGTATAAAGAATTGGTACTAAGCATGGTCGTTTGTTTTGTACTGAATTACAGTTCTCAGTTTTTATTTGATTTTAATTCCAAGCCATTAGTGCAGACACTCTGGCGCCCAAACAGCATAGTTAGCCAGAGGGTAATATTAAGAGGCATCTGTATTGCTGCCAATAAGTTACTTAAAGCTGGTTCTGTATAAAATGTCAATTATATTTACTAATGATGATTAATGATAATAAAGTTAAGGTTTGTATTCTTTCATAACAATCTGCAACTGTATAAAAGTTGGATATCATTCAAAATCATAATAGAATTTTCATCATTAGGTTTAACAGCTCTAATGCACAGATTTTCTTTGAATCAGATCATGTAAGTGTATAAAACATTTAATAGTAACATAAAGACAACATGGTGAACAGTAGTTTATTAAAAAATGATGGTATCGCTTCCCACTATAGTTTTTTAAAATTATGAAAATACTAAATCAATCAAACATGTGAGATGGTAGCACTCATATTTCAGTGTCTAACTGTTGGTGTTGTATTTGTGGTGCACTTTTTGCTCCTTCAGTGAAAACCATGCAAGGATGATTTTGTTTGTTTAACCTATCCTTCTAAAAAGTGATGTCAAATATTCAGAACCATTACTGTGATGTGATATCAACAAATTTAAGTGTTTGGCTTTTTGGTTTTGGACTAAAAGTCAACAATTCTCTCCAGTTGCTCTGGTAGGAATGAAAAAATAGTTGAATTGAATGAATAATCTGGGTTTTATTTTGCATTCCTCCTAGACTTTGTGTCATTCTTTGCTGTTCACATGAAACCCTAGGTCTAGTAAGTGCAATGTGCATATAGGTGGAATCATTAGAATAAGACCAACTAGGACGAGTGATATCCAAAGTCTTCAAAAATGTCGGTGAGCCTACTTGGCCTAATGGGGAGTGAAAAACAACAGAGGGAAGAGCAGCCTACAGCTGCTTGGAAGTTAGTAATAAAGGTGCCGGAAAGAGTAGCTACAAAGAGAGAAAGATGATTTTCTGTAGCATCAGATGATACAGCAAAGGGCAATGGCCATGGATTGCAGGGTGAATGTTTCACGTTGGGCATCAGGAAGAAATTCCCTAAGAAGGTAAAGCAGCACAGGAACGTGGTGTCTGGCAGGGCTGTGTCCCCCCCAGCTCTGGTGTTTTCAGGGCTCAGGCAGACAAAGCCATGACCATCTTCAGCTGCTTGGTGCTTGTCCCACACAGAGTGGGAGCTTGGACTACCCGTCCTCCAGAAACTCACTCAGACCAACATTTCTGTTGTTCTCTGGATTCACACTGCTCCGTTCCTGTCCAAAGGTACTGCATTGTTTGTACCGGATATAGGGAGTGGGTAGTGGATTAAAGGAAGCACAAGGACTCACCTGCTCACTTGGGGTGAAATGATCAGTATAAGAGCGAGATCTCAAGTTGAAAGCAACACAGCAGTTAAATTTCAAAACACAGAGGGTGCTTCTGTACTTTTTAAAAGTCACAAATCTGATATTCAAAGATCTCAGTCTAAGTGCAAGAAGAGATTCTTTATGCTATAAGCAAATATTTTAAAAGTTACTAACATCCTGGCTATTTCTCATTAATTAGTCTTACCTTCTAACCTCAAAAATATAAAAAGTCTTTGCTTATCTCTGCATATAAGCTGTAGGTTTGGAAGATTGTTTGCTTTTTTTTAGTTTACATTGAAAGAGTCATGTATATGTCTCCTGTGAGCACCAAAATCCAGATCCTGGTGGTTTAACTATCCAGATCATATATAAAATTAATTTGCTTTGTGGTTCTTTTCTTACCTTTATTTTCATTTTACTTAAACTGTACTTGCTACAGCCCCTGCTACTGTCTGTGTCCATGTTTATTACCTGCAATTAGGAGGCAAGTTTCATAAAGCCCATATTGCCTCATTCAGGAGAAGATAGATCTGCCAAAAACAAAAAGCAAAAAAACCCCAAAGCCCTGATTGCTCTGGAAAGATGAGAACTGGCTGCATGGCACAATTAGATTTGTTCTGCTGTACCTTGGAAACAGGGAAGATGAGGCTGCTTTTTAATTGAAGTGCACAGCATAGCATGCTAATTCGCTGTTGCTCTGCCAGCAAGGAGCTTGAAGTATTTTAAATAAATGACGCCCCAAACAGAATTTGATTATATCTATGTTATGTGGCATTCTACTATCACCCTACAATAATATGCTGGTTAACTATAATTCATTGAGTCCTGCAGGCAGTATTAGTTCTCTCTCTTAAGCATCAGTAACTACAACAAATTAATGCAAAATACAACAGGGGGGCATTACACTGTGCTATAGCAGCAGTGGAAACATTGACACCCCAAATCCAATATAAACCAGTATAATTGAAGTGAGGTTTGTGTTGGTGTTTGTGGTAGATTTTCAGGATTTGTATGTCATCTTGTTCTCTTGCATTGTCCACTTTCATCCCTACATTCTCACTGATCTCAGTGTGTTTCTGTCTGTCAGTGCCCTCCATTGCTTTGGGGCATGTTTCAACCAAATGACGTGTTTCAGTGATGTTTCTCAGAGTTGAAACTGTTTCAAAGATATGGAATTTCCCTAAGTTTCACGGAACCTAAGCAGCCTGGTAGGGGAGAGAAATTGTCTGCTGCCCAAGCTGATGGATATGAACAGGAGTCCAGCTGTGGGAGAAGCTCAGGCAGATGCAGAAAATTCAATCACAGGGTGCAAACTCCTCAGAAATGTGTATTCCTTGGTTCAGGTAGTGAGAGGTGTGCTGCGCTGGGCGTTGTTTTGCTGGGAGAGTATTTGAGGTGCACAGGGAGAAGGGATGCTGCTGATTCCTCCCTCCAACTCCTGCAATTGTGGATCTAACACACTTTTTTGCAGGCCAGAGTATGTGTTTTGTGGGCTTATGTTTCTGGCTGCTACATTGACCATGGCCACACGTCATCCTTTATGATAGTTCAGTTTTCTTTTAACCTCTTTGGATGATTTTATCACCTTCCCTGGTTTCACATCTCTTCCCTTTCTCTTTCCACTCCCTCCTTCTTTAAAACCCTCCTCATAAAGTAAACCCTCTGATGAGTTGCTTTCAAAGTAACAATTGACTCATGAGCTGTTTCACTGGAAATCCAGACCAAAGCAGCTGTCTGACTCTGTGGTCACTCCTGGGCTGCTGACATCGCTCAGCTGCCCCTGGTACCTGAGCATCCATTGCCTTTTGTGTTGCCCCCATAGGATTCAGGTGTGATCAAATGTCATAATCTAAATGGATTTTTTCATGCTCTGTATGTCCTTTATATGCTCAGGTATTCTCTTTTTTATAGCATTTAAAAAGAGACAATACTTAGAAATGAGGTATGACACTCAATTGCTACTTTGTCTTAAGAATTTTGTTTCTCGTACACTCAAGAAGAAATGAATTAAGATGCAGAGTTTAATAAATACTTCATCTGAACACTATTCTGTAATTTTATATTGTGGTTTGACAATGTTTAATCCACTGTTATTGTTTTGAAGGGGTTTTAATTGAATTACTCAAAAGACAAAGTGGAAAGCAAAAAGGGTTTATAAATAGGACAGTAATGTTAACAGCACTACTGACTGCTGAAACTTTTTAATGACATGTTATGGCTGTTAATAAGGTTTTAAGTAATACTTATGTGTGGTGGCCCTTTTTTAATATATGGAAAGCATTCTCTACAGAATGGATTTTCTTACAAAATGTAAAATTGATTCGGTTTCCTTGAAATTCTAGAAGACATGAAAGCAAGTTGGGGATAACCTTATTTTCAGTCTCACGATGATGGAAGCATTTCAGCTGGGATCCACATTATGGATGACAGGTGTCACAAAGAAGGTCAGTTAAGCCAAGATATCAGTGATCTGCCACTGTTTAAAACAGAAACAAAAATATTTGGGCTGTTCTAATGACACTTCAGTAGCCTAACTACAATGAAGTATATAGCAAGTGCTTCCCAGGAAGAAAGAAAAAGTTTCTTTTCTTTCTTTGAAAACAAAATGGCAACCTGTACTTATTCTTGCTGTTGTATTTTAATACAAGGAGAAGCTTTCAGAAAAGGGAAATGTATAAAACTCAGGAAAGCATATTTCTGTGGTCTATATGATTAAATGTTTGGGTTAAATGCCCAGATCCTGTGGACTGCTTTGTCTTTGGATATGTGATTGCAGCATAAGGTATTGCAGTTGTTCATGGCGATGTTGTATGGTAAACAGGATTTGTTGGAAAGGAAGTGATCAGCAACAAGTATCTATGTGCAGGTAAAATAACATATTTTAAGACTGTTGATCATGGTGCACAATAAAAGTTAACTGTGCAGTGCATATTTATAGTTTTTTCTTTCTATGGTTTCAGTTTTTTGCCACCATTTGATAAAGTTAATTAACAGTATATTAACTAGTCTCTTCACTGCCTACAGAATTTTCAGGAATAGGCTCATACTTTTTAAATTTTGCCTCACATCCTGGTAACGTTAGTCAGTGTGCTGGATTTTGGCTCTTTACAGTAGACCAAATCTGAATACAGGCCCATATGATGATAGTTTTAAAACTGAGTGGGAAATCCTCCTTGAAGCATAGGTTTTGAATTCCTTAGCTTCATGGTTTCAAAGGTTTATGGTTTCCTCAATTATTTGGTATTTTCTGCCTCTTCATTATAGGAAAGGGCTGAAAGCTCGTCTACCTGACCACAAGAAAAAGCTATTTGTAGCTGTAGCGCTCATATATTTGAGTTCTATGCTTCCCTTTAAAATATTTCATGTATGATGTAAACCTAAACAAACCTTTATGCCTCCTAGCAGGTAACCTCTGTATGAACTAAAGAACTGAAATATTGTTTAATTGTGCTGCGTACTACTTTTTACAGTGCTATGAGAAAACATTATTTTGGTTGACTAGAAACAACCAAGATAAAATATCTTGTTCTGTCGGGGGTAAAAAGGCATTTTTATTAGTCAACACTTTGTGTATACCAGTGCTATTGAATAAATATTTCCAGTTAGTATCTCCAAGAAGTTTATAAAATGTACACATGCAGTTTCATATTTTTCATTTGGAATGTATTTGCCCCGTTGCTACCAGAACAAATGATTTGCTAATTTGAACTGACAATCTGTGCTTCACCCTTTCAGGCCAACCATTATTAACCTTTATTCTGACAACCAACAAAAATAATGGTTGTGTCTGACTCCTTTAACGTTGCATTAAAATCAATAGCTGTAAATAATGATTGGTACAGTTTTAACTGAGCTGTGCCAATGAAACTTAGAGAAAGTTTTTCCTGTCATATAACCACAACAATTAAAAAAAAAATAAAATAAAATATTATTGTTAATTTTAAAAGTAGAAAGTTTTCTAACAGTGGTGTTTCTTCTGGTTGCTTAGATTATAATTTTAATTTAAAAAAAAAGAGAAAACATTATAGTTTGACAACCTACTTAAAGGACTCAGTTTTCAAAAGAAATTAAATTGTTTTTCTTTTCGTGCTGAGGAGAAAACAAAAAGCTTTTATGTGATCTGAAAAAGGGAGTAATTGCAAAGCTGACTAAAGACAGCCACAAACCTTTCAAGTCTCAGTTGTGCTTGATCTTGACATCCCTCTTGTCGTTGCTTTAACTCCCAACACAAATCTCTGTTTTATACTTTTGTACAAATCAAAAATTTCTAGCTCATTTTGACCTTGTCTTAACGTCGTTTGGTTTTGTTGTTTTTTGTTTTTTGTTTTTTTTTCTTTTGTTGTGATTTGTTTTTTGTTGTTGTTGATGGGTTTTGTTTGTTTTGTTTTGCTTTTCCAATCATTAGGTGCTACATTATCAAAGCAGGGGTGCAGGAGTACTGTGCTGCTACTAAGGTTTCCACAGTGGATCTCCCACACAGTACTTTGATAAATGTATTCTTGAGTTTGGATACTGACCTATATTAATATTGGCAGCTATTAGATTACATATACTAAAAAGCTTTGGAGTGTTTGTTGTTTGGGTTTTTTGTTTGTTTAGGGGTTTATTTGTTTGTTTTATTCCTAAATATACTGTTAAGCATTGTTCATTTGTGCAGCTCCAGTACTAGAACAGGAAATGCTGTAACAACTTATGGTTCCTATTTTTTAATTTGGAGTAGAGACGCATGATCAAAGGCTATTTGTTTTATGCTTTTAATATCTTTCAAAGTTTCTAATTGTAGAGTTGGAGAAGGGAGAAATAGTGATTGTGATAGTACATGAGAGTAAGAAGAGAGACATGGGGATCTTCTTAAATTGACCAAAGCCTCAACCGAATGCAGAGTGACTTGATTTTGTCCTGTGAAACACTGGTATCCCTGTTAAAACAAAAAAGGAACCTCTCCATTAGGCTCCCCCAAGTGAAATTGAAGCTGATCTCAAGAGCAGCTGTTCGGATCATTACACTATTCTTGTAGCTTTACTTTGAAATAATAATGTCCTAGTACTTTAAGAGCAGAACTAGATGGCAGGAGTTTTTCAGTTCTTATTTCTCACAGAAAATTTAAAAAAAAAAAAACACAACAGTTGAATCACCGGGCTCTTGTTTAGAGTTTTACTTTGGCAAAAACATCCATAAATTGGGAGCCATTACTCCCTATAAATAGATATATGAAAAATAAAAATAAAAAAAAAACCACATAGTCTTCACATGGTCTTTAAATGGGAATGTTTTTGCCTGAATGAAAAGACTATAACAAAAAGAATTAATGTAGTCTGTAAAAGCTAATGGGAGTTTTCCAAGCTATACTTCTACATCTTAATCTGCCATATTTTGTAAGGAAAAATGTGCTTGTTTCGCTTGTAGGACATGCTTAGTTTATAAGCCATATGATACCTCTTCAGTTTAAAAATATTACAGTTTTTGTTCGAATTATAAAGAGAATACTTATGTAGAAATAACACAAATGTCTTAATTTACCCAGTAGACTTCTTTTAAGAGAAAGGAATATTTTAGAGTATGTAAGAGAGTAGAAAATAAGCATATCCTTGAATTAAACCAGTGAGCAATAGTCACAGTATCTATTGTTGCTATGGTAGTGTAGTTAAATGGTAACTACATAGAACTTGCTTAACTTTTCTCATATTAATCTCTGATCTTTTCAAAACTCCTACAAGCCCACTTCATTTTGAAACCTCTTGTCTCAAAGTGCAAGTTAATTAATAAAAGCTGAAGGCCTAAGCTAGAACAAAATATTTTGGTCCTCCCAACTAGAACAATATATAAAATTATCTAATTATGGATGGTTTTGAATTTTTATCCTGAATAGGATTTTCCTATATGATTTTATTGAAGATGTCTAATGAAATTTTGAAGTAATTTTTTTTATAAACTAATGGAGAAGGCATCCACTACATTTGGTATATTTTGGATCTCATGCCAAAAGGCAGTACAGTATTGACTGAAAAAAAAAAAAGAGTCCTGAATTCACATACTGCCATTATCTCTAAAAGTTTATTTTGTGGCGTTGGTTTCACATCACATCATATCATATCATAGATTCTAGCCAGAAGGATGTAAGCTCTCACCCAGCAGCTACATTTCTGTGGGGTTGACCAGGCTGACCCAAAGCCTCTGAAGTCATTTAGATATTTTTTGAAATTTTTCATAATATGTATAGATAGCCTAACATACAGCTGTGAAAAATGTTGTTTCAGCCTTAGGTTAAACTGCCTCATTTCTTTCTTTTTGACAGCTTTGGTCAATAGATGTTGACCAAAACCTGTCAAATTTACTGAGAAATGAGGAAGCATTTTTAACTCCAGATGCAAAATAGGGAGTTGTCTTCTATCCTGGGAAGTACTTCCCTTAATTTACAGGTTTTAAACAAATCGTTATCTCTATTTACATACGAAATGGGGTAAATGCACAACTTAAACTGCCCCTTTGTCAGAGGTGAGAAGACATTAAAATTAAGATTCAGAAATGGTGTGTCCTTTGCTATTGTGATTGACTGCAATTCTGTATTTAGGTACTGAGTAGATTTAGAAATAGACAGTTTTATGAAGGCAAAGTTGGATATCTCATAGGAGGAAAAAGAAAAGATAGCTGTGGAAAAGATAAATGGTAATATGAAAAAAAAAAAGGTGAATGCTAAAGATACTAATTTGTAATGCTTTAAGGTGAAATTTCCATACTTTTTCTTCACATTTGAAGGAACAGCGAAAGAGTAGCTCTTTATACTCATACAGATTTTTTTTTTTTTTAATTCTGATTTCCCAATGAATTTATGGATCCATGATTGATCTAGAAAAGAAATATGTGATAGACACAGCATTTAAACTGCAGATTGTGGCAGGTGGTGCCACTGTAGTGTGCACAAGGAAAGGGTGGTGTGGCCTGGAGGAAAGTCTACCTGTTGCAGGCAGGTTATCTGCAGATGGTGAAAGATCCTTTCCTCCTTGTTTTTCAGATGAGAGTGCATCCACATCCTCCTGGGCTCTCAGACAGCAATTAGACTGAGGAAAGTTTTGACTCTTCTCTTGCAGACTATCCATGCTGTCCATATCCATGGGAACAGACTTTTTAGAAGGGAGTGTTATGATAGGACAGGGGCTAATGGTTTTAAACTAGTAGAGGAAGGATTCAGGCTGGACATGAGTACAACATTCTCTGCAATGAGAGTGGTAAAATACTGGCACAGGTTGCCTGGAGAGGTGATAGGTGCCCCATCCCTGGAGACATTCAAGACCAGGCTGGACGGGGCTCTGAGCAAGCTAATCTGGGTGAAGATGTCCCTGCTCATGGCAGGGGGTTGAACTGGATGAGCTTTGAAGGTCCCTTCCAACTCAAATGATTCTATGATTCTTTTGGAAAATGTCTCTACGATGCAGAATGAGGAAGTTAACTGAAGAACATTTTCTCATATAAAAAGTTCCTCTAATGATAATCGAGGTAAGGGGATGACAAGATATTTTTCTGAAATCCCAGTACAGAAAGAAAATATGTTACCAGAAGAATGCACTGATGAGTGACCCAGTGCCATTTGCCTGCTAACCATATATAACAAATCCCATGTCAGCTTCATGTGTGTTAAATTAACATACACAAAGTCCTCTGTAACTTAGTATCAGTATTTAAAATTGCAAACAGGTTTACATAAGGTATGATTTAGCCATGAAACTCAGTGGCAGGAGATGTATATGAGAATAGTTTTGTGGCTGTCAAAGACTTGAGGTTGATAAGGAAGATTGGACTTATTTTAAAGAAAGGGTTTTAATTTTTGAAACTTTGTTGTTTACGTCATTGTAGTCAGTGATAGATGAGATTTAAGGACTTTACATACAAGGTCTTAATCCATCTTTCAACATTCTCTGTGCCATGTAGGACTTCCCATCATTACAGTCAGGATAATTGACTTGCACAAATCATCAGCATGACCTGTAATGATATCTCCAGTAGTCCTGTGGAAGAAAACCTTCATAGATATGTCAGATCAGGATTCTATCTGAGATGGGTTATGTTTTTATAATTTCCACAACTACAAAGGACCTTACCCTGTTCTTAGGGAGACAGAACTGCCACCATTATAATAATTAGTGATGGACTGGTGATTGCATGGTGTGGTCCATTTTCTGTAGCGCTAATTAGACAAGATCAGTTAATGTGCTCTACTGAGTCGTAACCTTCCTTCTGAAGCTCTTGGGGGAAATTCTGTAGCAGGTTTATTTTTGTGACATCTTTCAGACTGATACTTGTTTTCTTTATGTATGCACACGTACATAAGTACATACACTTACACGTGTTCTTCCTAAGGAGTGTTTGCATAGTTAAGAAAAGCATCTTCATTATCCTAACATAGTTGTATTTCTGTCTTTCGCATTATTCAAATACACTGAAAAACTGATTAAATTGAAGTATTAAAAATATTTCTTTTGTTCATATGGAAAGTGTCTCATGATTTAAGGTATTCTGTAGAATCGAGTGCAGTTATCTGCCAGACAAACCTTTTCAGATTCTTATGTAAATGACTTAGTAAAAACTGGGCACCAAAACAAGGTGAGTTTGAGGAGATGCACCTCAGTGTATTTGACTCTCCTCTCTCCATTTATTAAACAACTATAATAGTACTTTGCTACCTCAGAGAGGTGTTCTGGATCCAAAGTGCAGTAACAGGATAGTGTAAAAATGAGGACCCTGCAAGAACACTGAAAATAGGTCAAAATCAAAATGTCTAAAAAACAACATCCAGACATTTCTGTAGTAATCTCTTCATGGTTTTGTTTCTTTGCATGAAACACAAGGAGAGGTGACCTACTCGATGCACAGCATTTTCACACTCCTTTTTTAACATGCAGGATGTATCTGCCTTGGGGGTGATAGGACGTGGGATTCATCTCATTACCAATGCCAAATGCAATCAGTAGACAACTTGCTGCTTTAATTTCTGAGGACTTATTCTTATAGTTATGGTTGTAGTTAAGCTTATCATGTGATCATTCAGAAAAAAAAGGTGAATAGTTGTTTTTCCTCTAGTATATCTACCCATTGGCAATGAGTAGTTAGGATTAAAAGCTCCATCTAGCCCAAGGCTGTAATGAATATTCAGGAAAAATGATTCTGTACTGCTGCTTAGGGAAGTAAAAAGACAACCTCTGGAACATTCAAATCTCCTGTGCCTTTGGAATAAACAAGTGATATTTGATTAAGAACAGGAAGACAGAAGACACACTGATATACATCTCATACCAAAAGAGACTTTATATGGTATTAAATTACCGACAAATTCCTGTAGGTGCAAGTGCATGAATCAATATTATGTTTTAGCTGATGATATTTTCACCAAGCTATTTAGATGGTGTTTGTTTAAAAAAAAAATAATACAGCAGATAAATGAAGTATGCAATGAATGTTACAGTCCATTGAAGCATTTGTTCATTCTTCTGGATTGACACACAGAGCACAATTAAGCTATATATTTGGTAACAATCACACTGTATCATCATTAATGAGACAACCAACAAACCTAGTTGTGTGTAATAGAAGAAGATAATTTATAGCAATGTGGTAGACTTTGAACCAAAAGCATTAAAATCCTGTACTACATTAAGCAGAGGAATATTTTAGTTAGTTCATGTTGTTGATTTTGCAAATGTAAATGCCCAGCTGTTTTTATAGCTAATAGCATTTTACATATTAAGCCATTTAGAAAATATTTCTTAACTATGCGGCCTTCATTAACCACTTTAACAACAAGAGAAGCTGTAGACACTTTCATATAGTTGGACTGGGGTAAAAAAAAAGGTACTTATGAAGTATTAGCAGTCACAGGTATTTTTTGTAATGTGATTTATGGGCCTCAAGATTCATTCTCTTAGAAGGTATATACTCATACTTTGAATGGTTTGTGAATCCAATCTCTGCTAAGAATCAGTAAATGTGATTTGTAAATTGGGGTCAATTTTTCAGAAATCCAGGCAGATGAGAGACCCTGAATTGGCTAAATGAATTAAGCAAAATTAAGCCTGTACATAGCCTCTTTAAAACTATTTTTTGATACCAGGCTGCTCACCTTGTTAAATTCACACCTGAGTTTAAAACTTTGCTGAGTATGATAAATGAACATTCTCAGAAATTTTAAGTTTTGAACTTAACCACTTTTTAATTGGGAGAATGTCTTTAATCAATGATTGCACTTAGAGGTGAATTCTTTATTTCTAATCACTTAAACCTTTCTCAAGAGTTGTGTTCTTGTGTGACCTTTGCAAATTGTTCTCAATCCAAAGGCAAAATTCCATGGAGAGGTTGTACCACCATCCAGGGAATATCCACTGGATTATGTAAATGTAGTTCATTAATTTCATATGCAAGTTAGCTGTCCATTGTCACAAATATTTTGTTTTCAGTCATCCGATGACTTACAATGCATTTTTCCTCGTCCTCAGTGCAAATGTAGTAGGAAATGATGAATTTGATAAATGAATTAATAACTTTTTCTTAATGATCTAAAGCATAAAATGCAATGTTACAGATAAAATCAAGTGGGGATATTAATCCTCTTTGGGAATATGTTAGTTGTCTGTAGAACATAAAAGCTCTGGAATTCTCATGCTCCTTGGCCCAGAGATCCCTCTCACAGCAGGAATGCTAAGGCATGTGGCGGCTGTGGCCGCTGGACACTTGTGGTGTCACTGCAGTGAGGGGAGGGTGGCTGAGCTGAGGTGGGTGCTGATGCTGGCCGCTGCACCAGGGGGTACCAAAAATGGGCAGGTTTCCAAGACTGATACAAGTGAGCCTTTCAAAAGGACTTGGTCTAAGCATGTACTGTGCAATCAGATATTTAAACTGTTTACTAGCTTGAAAAACTGAAGACCTTTCCATTGCATTTGTTGCATTAATCTTGGTGTGGGAGAAGCAGAACTGATGGAAAATGAAGGTCTTTATTTACTTTTGGGCAAAAAAAAAAAAAAGGTCAAATTATTATTTATTAAGAAAGACAAACTAGTTAAAGTGTCTTAGGTAGGATGCAAATTGGGTTTACATGAATGAAAGAGAGCTCCCAATAAATTATTCAATGTGGATTAAAATAATTGTATTAAAGTGTTAGTGTGTGTTGGAGAAAGAATTTTTATGGCAGCATGACGAAGGCAGCATAACAAGTTCTGTGGTGCCGACATCCTGAGTATTATTACAAGGATTTCTAAGGAGAAGAATTAACATAAAGTATATACAATTCATGTCTTCTAGAGGGTGTCTCATTTTTGCATTGGGCCTCAAGGAAATTCAAAACAGAAATGAAAGTCAAAGATGCAACTACTTTCATACTGCCAGTGCAGTGTTCATACATATTTCATGGCAGCTGCATGGGCGGGGAGATCACCATTTTTATTGGAATGGCACAGCTACGTCTCAGGGTTTTACTATTCATGTCAAGCACTGTGTACTTTCTAGGAATAGAGCCTGTGGGTTTTATTGTTTGTATTTAACCACTGGTGTAAGAAGAAAAGAACAACAAGGAGTTATTTCCTGTGTGTTCACTAAACTGACAACCTTGGTGTCCACTGGATTGTTTTAAACTAAACTTCACTTAGGCTTATCCCATTTTCAGTTACTACATAGCAATGCAGCTCTCTGAATTTTTACAATATCCAAATGGGAGAAAATGATTCATATATGTCAGGGTTAATTATCTGAGAGAGTGATAAAGATTTGGTAAATGTAAATAATTGCTGCAGTACCAATTAGCCTACCCACAGGTTTTACTTACACTAAATCTTGTAATAGCACCATTCAATTTTTAACCAGATCATGCGCCATGTTCTGTATGCATCAGTATTGCAAATTTTAAGATATTTGTTGAAGAGCATTATCAACAGAAAAACAAACAAAAAAACTCTACATCCCCCCTCCCAAAAAAAAAAGAACAAAAAAACCCACCACCACCACCACCAACAACCCATACCCTAAAAGTTATACTGAACAATAACCATTATATGTGCCAGATGCAGAATGTTAGTTCCACTGAGCTGTTTTCAGTGGAAAGGATAGTTGATTACTGTCTACATGAGATGTATTCCATAAGGGAAGTAAATGCCTGAAAATCATGAAAAGCCAACACTTGAAGATTTCAATTTCTGGCTTTAACAGAGAAGATTTTGATCTTTCATTTACACTGCAGCCGTCCCAAGCTATTCTCTGAAGTCAGAGGAGAGTTCAGCAATGCTGAATTGCATTCTGATAGCCCTGCAAGCTCAACTCATCCTTGTTCTTCTGATCAAGGCATGATCAGCCAATGCTTCAGGTTCACATTATTTTATGGGATACTGCCTATTTTCAGTATACTTTACATTGAGCAAGTCATTAAAACAGAAAAGTAATTTTTAAAATAAATGAGTAAAGTAAGTCTCCATCATACAAAATGATATTTTCCCCTTTCTGGGAAAAGAACATTCTGTAATATCTTTATCTTTTGGAAAAAAAAAAAAAAAGGCAAATTTTCCTTTTTTTGTGAACTAACCTTTCTGTAATAGACTTGCAGTTACTCAGTGTGTCTGAAATAAGTTAACTGATGAGATGAGGTTCAGTTCTGATGTGTAATTTCAAAAAATCGCAGGATAGCCACTTGTAGCAAAGTTTTCTATTTCCTTGATATACCTTTTGTTCCTATTACTTTTAATTATGTTCTATATTTATCTGACCTATTTGAACAGGATCCAGAGCTGGTACGGAACATCTGCCGTTGGGTTAGACAAGCTGTTCAGATTCCTTTCTTTGCCAAGCTGACCCCAAATGTCACTGATATTGTGAATATTGCGATGGCTGCCCAGGAAGGTAACCGACTCCAGTGCACAAGCTGTGCACATTTACTAATTTGATGGATGGGGTAAGATAGGGGAGTTACTGGAATAATAACAATTAACAGCAGAAACTAATGTGAAAATAGTTTATTTGATGTGTTTAGAATAACCACAGTGATCAAAGGCTTCCTAATTTTGCCTGTGCTTCTAGAATACAGCAATATATGAAGAGAACCATATTAGACTGTTAACAATTAATTATACATGTAGGTGCACGTGATTGTCTGCATGCTCCTATTTCTGTCATAGTTATATGTTTACTGTACCACTATAAATTCCCCTCTTCCTATGTTTAGTAGTGAAATGGTGTGTGTGTGTCCTGAGAAAATGGAAATACACCATTTAAAGGTACATATCTATTTCTTTTTTTTCCTCAGACCTAAAAGTGCAACATGGCAGGAAATTAGTTTGCAAGTAGGTGTATTAATCCATCACTTAGAACTGTGGTGATCATTTCTCTGTCACATTGTTCATTTCGTCTTGCTTCTCGCAATGAGAAATGAGAATATGGGCTGGCTGCATCGAAGCAGAGTTGGTGTCATCAGCTTGGAGGGGGTGACCTCAGTGGTGGGGTACCTCCAGGTGTTGAACAACCACCGTAGCAGGTTCTGTCCCACACAGCTGAAGGGCAGAGATCTGCCTGTCAGCCCGTGTTTCCCAGCCCTTACAGCTCTTTCAACTGATGCAGCCTGCCTTGAAGCTGGTGTTAAATTTATCAGCCCTGGACTGGTCCTAAGGACCTTTCTGTGCATCCCCTTACAGTTTCTTGCTTTCTGTCTTTAGCTGTTTATTTGAATTTCTAGTTATTTCACAGTTTCACAGTTTTTCTGTTGTATTTTTTTCCTCTGTTGTTCTTATACTCATGATTTAACAAAAAGTGACTGACCTTTTGTTTCACAGGTGGCGCAGATGGTGTTACAGCCACCAACACCGTGTCAGGACTGATGGGACTGAAAGCAGACAGCACACCTTGGCCAGCAGTTGGTGCAGGACTGAGGACCACATATGGTGGCGTGTCAGGTAGGTGTTGCCCTTTTTGATGCATGGTACTTCCTTGGAGGCTTTCAAAACATCAGGAGGTCCTTGTAGTGGGCTAGAATATCATGTCTGCAGCCGCACTGAGTCCTTAAAGCTCACTGCTGGTCAATGTTTCTAATAGTCATGACAGACGGAACAGATTAAGTGTGAAGGCTCTTGGGTTGCCCTTTCCTTAATGGTAAAGCACTGCATCAGAATACTGTGATAGGGTCACTGGAGAGGGAAGGAAATCTCTTCTCTCATGACCCTTGCTTTTCCTCAGATTTTTCATTCTGTCACAATTGTCAGGCCCCACGTTAGACAGAGGCTAATGAAAGGGCATTGCAGGGGGAAATATCAACAATCCAAATGCAGTGTATGTTTCATAGCCAAAACTCCAGCCTTCCTTTCTCCTTCCCGCAGAGTGCACCTCTTCCCAGGAGGTTATTTCCTCCTCTTCCCACTGTGATAAAAATGATAGACTATATTAGGCAAATATATGTGTATTTTTGTAGCGTATTCCTTGAGATGTACAATAATATCTTGTGTAGGCCATATTTCCAAGTCCTGCTTCACAGTTTAATTTTAAAACCAGCAGCAAAACTTTTACACTTCAGTTCAGTGCCTGTGCACACTAATGTATTAATCTATTGACCCTGTGCACTCTGTTGCTGTGACAACATGAACTTGGCCTTGCAAAGACAATACTGTGAGCTCCTTGACTTTACTGGTATGGAGATTAGTCTCCTTGGTGACAGAGGTAGCAGTAAATATACATAACAGAGGTAATAGTATCCTCCTGCTTGAGTCAAGCACTATTTTATCAGAACCACCTCCCACCTCAACCCCAAAAACCTAATCAGAGGAGACCAGACAGGCAAAAAATGCCTTATTTTATGTGACTTGTGTTATCCTTACAGAACCGTAAGAAATGTAGCAAAAGATACCTTTTAAACAAACTTTAATTCAGACGAGTGTATTCAGTGGAAAATTGCCTTGTTGCCTTAGATAACTACAAGGAATTTGGAATTTTTTAGAGAGTGCTGAAAAGCAAGGAAGAGATAACAATCAGAAGAAATCATTATGCCTATTGCATAATGATTATTTCACGGTGACAGTCCAATATGATGTTATATTTTAATATTATGCAAAATGGGAGGAAGAGGGGAACAAGAAGAGAACAGCTACAGCCCATTTCAATTTCTCCAGCCTGCCATGTTGACAGGAAAAGAATAAAGGAGGTCACAGTGGGTGCTGTGCATTAAAAATTAATAAAAGAACTATTGCAGTAGTATTTTATATAAGTAACACCATTCCCATTTTCTCATTTAAGTTACAATTTCTGAATATTCCTTTCTACCATAAGTCTGTCTAATAAAATCTATAAAATGACTGCATTATGAAAAGTGTGTCTCTTATGTCACAAATTTAAAACATGTATATAGCACAAATTACCGTGGCACCTGGATGCTCAGCTATAAGGGGGGGACATATCAGCATTTCTGCA
The DNA here is from genome assembly GCF_963082525.1 of Nesoenas mayeri. Classification (NCBI taxonomy): domain Eukaryota; kingdom Metazoa; phylum Chordata; class Aves; order Columbiformes; family Columbidae; genus Nesoenas; species Nesoenas mayeri. The sequence continues at coordinate 13,070,496 of NC_137554.1, read as the reverse complement.
GTGTAGAATCCTGTTATAAATGGGATCTGAGGAAAAGTTCTTTGTTTCTTTTATTTTTATATATATGTATGTGTGTAAGTATAAAAATGTGTTTTTTCCCTGAAGTGTAACATGTATCAGAGGAGAGGGAAAATGTCATTTTAAGGTCCACCATTACCTATGACACAAATCTGGTTATTTAAAAAATATGAAAACCACCGGAAGTGCTGTCAATTTATTATGTTTTGAAGAAGCATATTGTTGCAGACAAATACATAAAGGTTTCTTGCTGATAATTGACATTGCTAGGTCCCAATCCCACAACTCATTGCGCAAAAGAAAGCCACAGAGCCAATAAAGTCAATAGGCTCTGCAATGCATTGCAATACTTTCTGCTCAGTGATCATGGTATAGCAATATACAAATATACAGAAGCAGGAAAGCAATTTTAAATCAAGGGAGCTAGCATGTGTACAAGAAGACAACAAATGGGAGAGCCTGTCATCTTGTCAGAGCAAGGGGCAGGGTGGCTGTTCTGCTGAGGTCTGTTCCTGGCTGTGCTGGGGCTCAGCCCTGTGGCCTGCAGCCAGGCACTTGACCTTTCCGTGCTTTATTTCTCCTGTCTGTGAAATGGCAGTAACACTACTAACATGCCTACAGGCTTGCTGGGAAGTGCTCTGTGGTCCTGGCATGAAAGTCTCTTCACAGTGTAAACTATTGGTTTCCTATTTTTATTTGCTTAAATTTCTTGTTCTATTTTATTAACTGATAGAGTCAGTAAGTTTTTGTTGTTTTTTCAAATAATTCCTCTCAAGAGATAATTAATTTTTTTTAAGTGAAAGTCAGTGCTTTTATAGAAGCAATAAGTCTGGTCCATTTTCCATGTGTTTTAGCAAAGCACAGCTGGTTTATCATGTACTCCAGTGCACAAGCCTAGAGCAGATACCTGGCATTGCCAAACTGTATCTCGCTTTCTGGACTTTTTCCAGTTGCACAGGTTTTAGTTCTTTTCTGGGCCAGCAGTGACGCTGGCTTGGTGCAGAGGTTTGGTAAGTGTGGCAGGAGTTCTCTGCCTTACGGGGTGGGTGCCCGTGGTGCTGTGTGATGGTGGGTGTGGTGGGAGCAGCCCTGGCCCTGCGGGGTCCCAGCACAGAGCCCCTTACCCAGGGCTACTGGTGAGGTCTGAAACATGACCCTCAGCATCACCCAGCTGGTGAGGAATTGCTCACAATAGAGCATTTCTGGAGTGCGGGATCAATCTGGATTTCAGATCAGTCTGAGCTTGCTTATCTTTTATCCCGTTCTCTTCACACGTAAATTATAGCTAACTTTCTACCTCCAGTAGCATTGCCTGCTAGTACAGGGGCTGCTCTGTCTGAAAGGGTTTTTTTGCTTCAGAGAGTGAAAGCAGAACCTGCTGTGCTTGGGATCCACCACCAGCAGCAGGGGCACATTCCTCCCTTGATGTCACATAGAAAGCCATGTCCTATCCTGTGCTCCCGTGTTTCCATTCCCTCCCCAGCGAGCTGAAAGACCCCCATGCTTTGTTGCAGGGGCACAGCGTGTGAGGGAGGTAGGGCAGCAGAAAGCTGGAGGTAAGCAGCTGCAGCTCAAAATGCGAAGGTCAGCACTGTGCATCCTGAAACAAGGCCAGGGGCAGCTCTGTCTCTGCTTGCTGAAGGGCTTTGCTGCAGGCTCCTATGGTGGGGCTGAGGACAAGCAAGGGCCTGATGGCAGCTGTGGCAGTTGGAGCAGCCCACTGTGCTGGGGGCTGGTACCCCAGCTGGGCAACTCTGGGGCCAGTGTCAGGGACTGAACACGTTTCAAGGAAGTTGTTCTCTTAAAAGACAGCTGTTCTTCAGAGTTCTATCAATTCGCTATGTCCACACGTTTCTTAATGCCATGTGAATTGCCTTCTCCAGGTGAATGTAAACTCACTCCGCTGAGTTTGATGAAGATTTCTGTTGAAGAGCAAATAATGAAAGCATGTTAATGCCCTGGTCTAGCAGCAGCCTGACATTTTGACTTGCACTCTTCCCTGTCCTTCGCTATTCAAAAATGTGCTCCTACATGGTCGTGTGCTGCAGAAAGGTTTTCCATATATGACGTGGTCTACACATCCTCTTTCCTCCTTTTCTCATCTGCCTCCTGTGGAAGCAGCTCTATGCAGGAGGGTTGTCATTTGTTTTTCCAGAAAAGAGAGACATTGAAAAGGGAATTTCTTTTCAATGCATTTTAAATTGCCAAATGACAAGTAGTTACTTGTGGTTTGTCTAAAATACATAAAAATAATGATAAAAAAAAATATTAACATCATGGCCAGATCCTGAGATGTTTTGAGAACAGACTTACGTGTTCGAGTTTTTTAATTTTTTTTTTTTTAAATGTTTCGAAGAAGGATATACTTAATGAGATTCCTTTCAAACTCCATTTAGCTTTGAGTTGTTATAGTCAATGTTTTCTTCCCAGTCAGTGCTTGGGCAGTGACCTTCCTGTTCTGATCTGTTTTGATCAGCTGAAAATTGCTCAGCTCTAAGAGGCATCGTTTCCTCCTTCATACCTTTCTATTTCTTGCATGGTTTTGACAGTGAAGGATCCCAGGTAGATGTTTGACCACTAGACTGTAGGATTTGTCTCTCTCTCTTCTCCACTTCCCTGCAAATATTGAATTATTCATACAAAGTGAAACAGTTCTCACAGGATACACATTGACACTAGCACAGCCTGCTGACCTGCACATAAGCCTGACTTGGGAGAGCCATGAGCTCGGGTCCCAGCTGGGTCCCCTGGATTCCAAGTTTACCCTCCAACTGTTGAGCGCTGTACAATCTGTCTGGTTTTTCTTCGTCTTCTACCTCTATCCTGGTGCCAAAACTATTTGCAGGAAAAATTTGACTTTAATTTTGACAAATTGTTGTTTTCTATGAAAATTCAGTTCTAATGGACATCATGGAGCCTCAGCGGAGCCCAAGGGCTGTGGTAGCCCTGTGGTTTTCTGTGGCCCCGTTATGTCAGAGAACATTGGGCTTAGATGATCCCAGTCTTCATCCTTTTTTTATAAGTTTCCCAGAACTGACTGTTACTCAAAAAGTGGAAACGCCATAATGAAGCCTCCAAAATATGTTTAAGAAAATAAGCTCTTACGATGAAAGAAAAATACTAAAGATATGGCTTCCCAAGCTGTACAACTATTATCTGTGTTTTCAGGATTAGAGACATAGTTTGATTTCCATTAAGGAGCTTTTAGAATTGATCCAGTGGTATTTCAGGTTTGAGAACACAGAATACATGAGATTTTACCCCAAGTTCTTTCTATACACATGCAATGCAGATTGTTTGTTTCTTAAAGAGAAGCTAATGCTGGATTTTTATCCTTACAAAGAATAATGACCTCTGGCTGTGAAAGAGATGGTTTAGTCTGTATAAATATGAATTATTTTGAACGTACATATCTTAAAGGTACTAGAATAAGATGCCAGGTTTCCCAGATAAATGTTGATACACTGTTGGCTGCTACATGCTTCCCTAAATCATTTCCTTTAAATGTATTTTAAAATTAAAAAAAACCCAACCAACCAACCAAAAAAAGAAAAAAAAGAGGAAAAAAAAGTTTTTCATGAGCTTTCATACTGTGTTTCCGTATTCCAGATGTGTTTTATAAAACACATCACATTGCTGCACAATAGGATAGCTATTGCAGGAAAAATAGAGCAGTGCTTCTGTTTGAATTTCCATGTTTTTTTGTTCTTTGTCATCTGTTTGTTTCTTTGTTTTTGTCTGGAAGCCAGATCCTTGGGGAATAAATTTATAAAACCAAAGACTGGGCTTAGTAAAAAACTTAGGTTAAAAGCAAGTCTCTCAACAGTGAACTCACTATGTATCCTTTTAGTGCTTTGTTACAAAAATATTGCAGTATTTTACAGTAGTAATTCAAATACCTTGTGTCTATGTGTTGTTATTGCTTTGTCCAGCTATTACATTCTGTAGTATTTTGGTATTATTTGCAGGATTATATTGCATGGCATGTTTGAGTACATTTGTTTGTATGTTTTCCAGACGAAGAGAGATTCAGAAAGTTGTGTGTCATAACTTCATAGCTGACCACAAGGGATGTCAGAAAGAATGCGCCTGGATAGCAGATTCAGTCATTAAATGGGGGAATGTGTGATTGTTGGAAACCAGCAGAGGCAGATAATTTTAGTTACTTTTGAAATAAGTTAGTGGATCTTTCTCTTTTTAAGAAAAAAACACCATCAGACAGCAGTTCTGACTTTAAAGGGAATGCTTTGCAGGTGTTATTTCATTAAAATAAATTGTTTATATTATATGAATAATTGAGATTATTAATAGGGGCATATATTCTAATCTGAAATGCATGAATTATATTGAAAGAGGAAAAGTTGAAGTTATAATAATAATTTAATTCTATTTTTATGACATATCATTAAAAGAAAAGTGAAAAAAACTCAAGAGCATTCACTTTCCTACTCACAGTTCTCTCAGTGACTGTGGAGTGTGGATTTTGGTCAATAGAAATGAATGAAAAGCTGCCCATCAGTGGAAACAAAACGTATGTATGCATAGGCACTTCTGTTTAGTATAAATATTTACCAAGAGTTAAAGAGTCTTTACATTGACATATATTTATAAAACAATGTGGATACGAGTAAAAAGCATATATGCTGTAGTACGTTTTAATTTTGTTTTATTATTTCTGTTAAATGTAGCTCAGCCATTAAAAGCCCTTATTTGCATAGATTATGTCAGGATTCACAAAGAGTCCTCTGTTTTCCGTGGTGTCCTTGCGGCAGGCTGATTTCTCTCAGTGTTCTGCCGTCACTGGTCTGTGCAGGAGAGATCAGAGCCCTAATAATAGATTTTTGACAGGGAGCTCGCCGGCTACCTGCCCTACACAAATCCTCACTGTTCATGTTTGCTTCGTGGCAACAAAGCAGACAGAAGGAAAATGCCAAGTGCTGAGTTTGAGGTACAGCCCTGCCATAGCTTGACATTTCAGCAGAATAGCAGTTTATGAGATGCATAATTTTTCATCTGGGACTCAGCTGCCATTTTCATAGAAGCTTGCAGCTCATCGACTGACTGGAAGTAGGGCAAAGGTTTACAGCTTAGATCAAGGTCTACATCCTTCCCGTAGCTGTTTAAAAATAAGTATTATTCTCCAGATAAGGTCAGAGAACTAAGCATATTTTTTCACTTTAAATACTTTTCAGCCAATTTATTTCTCACAAAGAAAACACTTTACACTTTTAGCACAGGTGCCGTTTGTAGTTGATTAAAAATGATCATAATTGGTTTCATTCACCAAAAGATTAAACAAGTCCTGGAAAAAGAATGAAGCATGAGTCTTTACACACGACATTTGAACAAAGCTGTGTTTTCTCCTCCTCTTACTTTGAAAAAACCTCATTCCAGGCTTGAAATGAATGAAAAGTCTTTACTCTTGAAGTGTAATTGGTTTGTGTTTTATTATTGTTACAGATTGAATTCAAATTTTCACGTTCATGCACATGTACTTGGGAAACAAATGCAGTGTAGGTACATGTGAGTGAGTGTTTAATTTAGAATTACACATCTCTGTGAGCCTCAGTAACAGTTCACCATGTCACAGCCTCATATAGAACAATGGTACAGTACATTGGATTAATTAAAGAAGCCTCACAGAGAACTGAATTCTCAGTATGTCAAGATTTCAATTTTATGTTAAATATTTTCTAAAGGCCAGACCCTTAAATCTCAGGGGCTGTACCAAGCAGTGAGCTGTGAATTTAACCATAGGCTAACTGCTAATGATAAGGAAAAGAGTCCAAGTTGAGGCAGCTGTAATACAGTCATTGGATTAGGCTATCAATCATTCGGTTCCCTGAGGAACAGGCAAAGACGACAAAACAGTGAAAAGGGAAATTAGGAAGGGAGGGCATGACTAGAATGAGATTCTTCACCAAATGTATCTGTTAGTTGGCTGAATCCCCCAAGCACTAGACAGAAATGTCCAGCATTGCTCTCAGACTAAAAGCCAAGTATTTGTTCCAAACTCCTAAAAACCATCAAATCATCATTAACTGTTGCTGGTCTGTACAGGATTTTAGAAATGCAATCGGCTTTGATTATGTTTAAAATGTTTTAATAGCCTGTAAATAGATTAATCTCTAAACTACTGTTGTTGGACACTCTGGATTTACTGTTTACATCAAAGCTCATGTAGAATATGTCCAGCTGAAATAATTCATTTCCCAGATGAGTGGGTTTTTTTAATAAACAGATAAGCGTTACGCTATCAAGTCTTACTTATGGCTACCAAAGGGGAATGTCAGAAGGTGACTCAGACAAAATCGTAAATTCTACTCAGATATAATATGGTAAAAATGAGAATGACTGTGGCCTAGCTTGCCCAGGCATGGGTGAAAGAACGTGTGGTTTTAATCTGCGTGCAGGCAGATAAAATGGGAAGTCGATTCACATAATAGCATCGATTAACATGATTAAGTGAAGAGTGCTCTTTTAGTTAGCAACTTAGAGACATAGTCTGATAAACAAAGAATGGAAATGAATAGGGAAAGTAAAAGAGAAGTCAAAGCATTTTAAAGCAGGCTGGTGTAGCAGGGGCTTGTATTTAAATTAAGTTACAGTAATGGGTAGAGGTGAAGGTACCACATGCAAACTATGACCTGATGAGGAGGTGTAAGTCAGTCAGGAACAGAATTTTTTTCCTTCCAGTAATACCAGCAAGACTGAATCCATTTGTGTTGTCTTTGTCAGAATTAGTTGAATGTCTTTACATGTCGCTCAGCTCTAGGGGAGAAGGTATCTTTCTTACGATCACCTCTTCCACTTTTAGGCAAAAGCTCATAAAAAAATCTCTCAGAATATTTTTGTGTCATCTTTTGGAGGTTATCCTGTTGAAAACTGATGTATTTCTATCATAGAAGACTTACTATAATTCATTTTGGAGGTCATTTAAATATAACCGCTTTAAGTATCTTATGAATTATTTATCTGAAAAACACTTGGAATACAAGTACTTTTCAGTTTATTCTAACACAGGAATTAAAATACTATCAAGAATTTCAAATAGACATTAGTTAAAATAATAAAAATTGAGAAAAGCCCAGGTGAAGTCTTGGTTTGTTTTCCATTAAGTCTCAGCAGCTCTCTGAATCTGATCTTGCACAGCTTTCTCCCTGGATAATCACAAGGAAGTCAAAATGTCTGTTGACTCCCAAATGCAGCTTGAACGAGGAGTATAGACTGTAGTGACATGCAGTGTAACTCCAGTCTTCCACAGAGCTCAAAGGCGGCTGCTCGTGGCGGGAGCTGCCCACCCTGCCATGTCCTGGCGGCTGATCCATGGCTGAGCAGAGGCCTCGCTCTGACTTCTAAGTGGCTTAAGTGTGTGGTGGTGGGCTGGAGCCTGAAGATAATTTCAGGTGGTGGGTTCAAGTTGGCCTGGAGGTCTGCAAAGGTTTATTGCAGTATTACATGCGTGTTGGATTCAAACTCGAATACAGGTTATGGGAGTTTAGGGAGCTTCAATACAGCAGGCAGAGGAAAGACCTCACAAAGGAAATAGGGTCCAAATTCGTGTGAATACTTACCAGTGTTACAAAATCCCTGCTGTCCATTGTGAAGGGCCCATAATTATCTTCTCTGCTGACTTGTTATTGCATACTCGAATCAACAGCAGGGTTTGTGATACAGGTAGTACTTGATAGTGATCTATGAGATAACCGCCTTCTCTGGAAATTATGAACTGCACCTGTCACTCACAGAACAGAAGTTCTAATTGTAATTCCCCCTAAAAAATCAAGAATCTGATGGAGTTGGTAAACAATTCTGATTAACAATTGTATCAGCAGAGATTAAAACCCTTGAGTACTGACCTGGGGTGTCTTAAGCATGTTCATTTTTTTCCATATCTTACTTGGCATATTGATTTGCTGTAGTCTCCAAGTAGCATATACTGGTGGTAGAGCCCATCTATATTCAGTGGAGGACATGTTCTTATCTTATGTGAGGAACAAACACATTCTCACGTTTATTAAAAAGAAAAAAATGCAATAGATACAACATCAAAACATGAGCTAACAACGAAACAGAGAAATGACTTCTTATTTAACATTTATTAGCACAGAGCTTCCTTGTGTTCTTCCCTCTCTTTGTGGGACAGCTCTGCTTCAAGGTTAGGCCACATGACTAGTGTTTTTTGCCATTATTCTAGGGACACTACCACTGCTGACAACACATCCCAACTTCTGTATCACATGCCAGCTCCTCCACCGGGGTCACTAGCTTCAGTAGCCTCAGTGGCTTCAGCATCTCTGCAAGGATGTTTTGGCTCCCACTGTTCTCGCTGCTTACAAAACACTGGATTGATGTGTTTTAGAACTGGGTCAGGAAGTGGCTTGAAGACAAGGTTTCACAGTTACATGAAACTGTGCTTGCTGAGGTTGATCTGGTTGCAGGATATTTTGACAATCAGATATGGAGGTTTAGGAAAAAAAAATCCTTGGAACAACTTTAAAGCCAGACATTGTTTTACAACCTGCAGCACCAAAAGGACATAGAGCACTTATTTCTGCTGTCCTGCTTCTATGTAAAAGTAGCCTTTGAAAGTTCTACCACCGGTTAACTATGATTTGTGATCTTTATTCACCTAAATCCTGCTAACGTGCTGTATTTTTTAGTATCCTAGTTGAATGATGAATAAATCCTAATGCCAACTTCACTCATAAAATACAGAACACAAAATATAGCAGATTTGTTTAACTGGGTAGATCTTGGGTTTGTATTTCACTGAGCATCACCTCATCTTTGATGAGTTATTGCTAGAAGCATTTATAAAAGTATTTCACAACCATCAGAATGTTTTGTTTTGGTTTGTTTTTTTAACCTTTCACAAGAATGCAACTAATATATAGTAGTTGGTGAAGGGATCTGCATTTTAATGTCTCTTTTCAGGCAAGCACACCATTGTATAGGATAAGCTATGCAGATATGCTGCTCACACACAAGATATACAAACATATCCTACAAAATCTTTTAGGAAACCTGCTGTAGTAATTTGGTTTTCCACTTTATGAACAATTTGCAATTTCTGTGTTGCCAGATACTTGCTATTGTCTTTCCTATTAACAAGCACTGTATAACCATCTTTAAAGTCCTGTTCAAATCCCAAAGGACACCCACAGTCAGGGATTGAACCACCATGATTTGGGTTAAGTGAGGGCTGAGTGAGGACTGTTGAGCGCAGTGTCCCACTGTTTCAGAATGAGAAATCCATTGCACAGCTGTGGCAGATATATAGAGAGGGTGTTTTTAATGACATGAGGTCTGTCTGTACAATGTGTGATACCACACCAAGCTCAGCACTGAGGCAAGGCTGATTCTGTGAAGAACTTTGTTACAGGCAGCTCAGAATGAGGAGAAAGCTGTGGGGTTTTCTGCAAGCAGGTATGCAGATGAAGGTATGGTTTAGTGTGGTATGGTTGTGTCTGCTGTTTATATATGTTTCATGGCCCTCTTGAGTGACCTATTCGTTTTCAAAATTATGTATGATTACTCTGATCCTTATTTTGGCTGGACTGAGCTTGTCTTACTCCCTGTCAGTTATTGCTGTGCTTACACTGTTAATGCCACATCAGCTGCCTGCCTATTGAATCCATCAGCTTTTGACAGTATTTTCACTGATTTTTGGATATATGCCCACTCAAGAGCTCCTTAGATTTTAATAGGGAGTACTCAGAGAAATCTTCTGATTCTAGGCCCTGATAAATTCTGTGCATCAGGAGCACTTATGGAGAAGGTATTGCAAAAGGTATTTCAAAAATAAATTACTTTTTCTTATAAATTGCCCAGCTTCTTCAGAACTTATTGAAGGTGGGATTTGAAGAATTCAGACCTCCAAGGAGGATCTGGTGGCAACCTATTTTCCCTAAGAAATACTTTGAAAGCTGCTGCTATGTTGTACATTTGGTTTGTTGAAATAATGAAGAGATTGTTTGTATCTTTGTTGCTCATAAAAATGCATTAAAGGATCAGTCCTTGGCAGGTGTCCAGAGAGGACGTAAACCCTGCTGGAGGCAGGGAAGTGACCCCAAGTCTTGCTCTACCTTGTTCCATGGGGCTGGCATACAGATTTATTTCTGATGTCTTTATATCTCTTTCAGACTTGCTATTTTACAGCTCTGAGAACATCCCCAGCTTACTGTTAAAATCAGACAGTGCAGGATGGTAAAAGGGTCTTAAAAAATAAAATTGTTGCTCTTACAATCTCTTTTCCAAATTTGGGTTTCTTCCAGGGCTGTCTCCAATGTTCTTTGCTATTTATTTCTATTTCTAACACATAAGATACACTGAGCTGAAGGTTAGATGGGCAGAGAAGGCAGACAGCGGTGCTGCTCTCTTCTGCTTGCGCTACCTGTGTTGCCTTCCTGAGCTGCTGCTCCTGCCAGGACAGCCCTGTGTCCCCAGGGAGGCCAAGGACTTGTGGAGGTACTGCTAGTGACAGGCACTCACTGTCGGGGATCTCAGGGCCAGCTGTGAGCAAATGTGCTAACGAGTACAGCCAAGGGTTGTCCTGCTGAACTTCAGGCACCTCACTAGGAGACTGTTGAGCTTCTACTTCGTCATTGTAAGAAGTCGGGCATCCTCAAAGGTGGGTTCTTTTCTTGCTCTGCTGAGCACATCAGAAATTTGTGATTAGTGTATTCCTAATTTAGGTGCTTCTGTCAAATGCCTAAGATAGCCTGTGCCTACATTTTGTAATGAAATTCTGGTGATTAGACAAGTAAATGATTCATTTTATTTCTGGTGCAGGTGTAGTCTTCTCTTTTTTGAAAACACAGATGTATGTGATTTTAGTCCAGTCCATTTTCTAATCTGATATCACAGGAGAAAGTGATATTTGTATGTTTGATGTTAAAATATCTTTCAATCAGTTAATGTAAAGCATCTGGTGTTTTTCTGTATTTTAATGAGCCCTAATAACAGCATTGCAATCCCTTAATGCTGTTTCTCATGTTCTTGTTACAGTAGGTGTATGGCACACATTTCCTGGTGTAAAAAGCTCAAAACAAATTTTAGCTATTTAATCTCAGTGTTAGAAAAAGGATCACAGCAGCTGCTGTAGTATTTTGTATTTAAACTAGTTTTTGTAAAGACTCATGGGGTGCTCCCTGGGAGCTAAATATTGACAAGCATGCTCTGGCAAGCAAGATCAAGCTTGGTGAGTTAACACTGCTCAAGTCTCTGCATTGACACTGTAACCCAAGTCGGAAAACTATTATCCTACTCCATTTATTTTGGCATTATAGGTGACACTGTCCACTTGAATTAGTAATTTCTGCTGTATTTTTAATACTGTGACTGTGGATTGGTATTTGATTTAGGACCACAGTACATGCAAGGTTGCTTGTACATTTGTGTTTGATGACATCTTCAGTAAAGTATTGTGTATAGAATCACAAATGACAGCATAAAACCTTCATGACTTCAAACCTTCAAAATAGAAGTAAACATTGAATGTACAATAATTTAAAGTTTAATCACATTTATCTTTTATGCTGTAGAACACACCATGTCCTAAAACTGTGAGTCTGTGAAAGCTGTTGATCGAAAGTGAAGCTTGGACATGTATTCTTTGTGGAATATAATTAAGGAGATTAATTTTCATTTGTGTTCTCGAAGTAAAAAGAAAAATCCACATTTTTTTCCAATAGTAAGTGCACCATGTTTATAATGCTTATAGTTTACTTTTTGAATTTCTGAATAAAGGACTTAAGCCTATTTGGGCTTCTAGTAAATATAGCCTATACACTAGATTGATTACCAGATGCATTGTGCAATATACAGCATTGTATAGTCTTGGTGTGCTTCACAGTATTTTCTTAAATTACCAGCATTTGTTTTGATTCCAAAAATGCCCTTGTCTCAGCTCTCTAGTGCTTTGCACTTAAATGCTGCCTTTTCAATGCTGAACAGATGTGTTAGAGTTTCACATGGAACATTTATGCTTTTGTAAGTCTTCCTCTTTGAGCTTTCCGTTCATAGTACTATGTCAGTGATAGCTCATGCATATGGGATCTCTTCACTTTGGTATGTATTCTGATGGCTTAAAATAACCTTCAGAATTCCTAATAATTTTGCATGACCAAGAACAACAAGGAAGCAACCCATTTTTTCCCAAAGATACTGCCCCCAGAGTGAATCAGTTCTTTCAGATATGTTTAATTTTACATTGGAGAAAAACAGGAAGGAGAAAGTAATTCCTTTATGAGTGACAGCAACAGTCCACAACAGTCCTGTACGTGTCTGTGAGCAGCCAAACTCCCACTCTTGAGACTGTGATTTGAATGGGCATAAAAATTAATCCCTGAAAATGCTCAGAATAACGTACCCAGGACATTAGTATGTAATTTAATTCTAATAGGAGACTGCTTGAGTTGATTTATAAAGCATACTTCTAAAAAGGTATCCTTTAAATTATCAACAGTTTAAAAAAAAAAGGGTAATATGACACCCTGGGCCAAGGGCCAAGGGGTTCGTGAGCAGGAGGGCTGACTGCTGCCTCTTCTGCTCCAGTGGAATTGCTCTCTTCACACACAGATTTCCAGGCCTCTCCTTGCACCCCTTCTCTTCTGTGAGATAAAAATACTATACCTTTGTAAAGCATTTGGATATCCTGTCGTAGAAGGCACTAAGTGTCAGATACAGCTGGTATGTGTTTAGCAGCAACAGTGTGTGTAATGATCAGTATTTTGAAATCAACAAATAGGTTGTGGGCCCCTGGCTTTCCACTAATTGGCCTTTACTTTGATCACTGAAGACCTGTGAATGTAGTTTAGGAGCTGTGTTGCTATCACTTTTTTTCAGTGGAAGCCAAGGGGATGAGTAAGTACATAAATTAAGTCCCTTACTCTCTGAGCTGCTCTCATTGGATAACAATGAAAATGATCTGACAGAGCAATGCACTGAATTTCTTTGCATGACCTTATGTTCCTCTGAATATATCAAAGAAATTAGTATTTAGGCCTATTAATGCTGTTATTTTTTTATTTAATGCAGAAAGCAGAGTTATGATACAGGTGTATAATTTCATCTTGAAATCAACATCAGGTTTTGTGGCTGGTCACAAGCAGGACTGGTATAACCATGTTTTAGTTACCAACCCTTGATAATACATCTAGAGTTAGTAAAGGCCTCTGCAAATAACATTTGTGCTTCCTTTATACCATGAATAGTTTACACAGCACGGATGTGCTATTATTTTTCTTTCCATTAAAGCATTAACTCTTCAGCTTGCTCTACAGTCTCGGCTAAAGAAATGGCATGAAACTTCCCATAGTTGTGAAGGTTATTCAAAAGAAAGAACAGAAGAAAAAAGCTTTTCTTTAAAATTATCATGTGTGCAGCCAAGGTCTCAGCAAAAGCCAAGGTATCAGCTCTCTGTTGGAGTGGGGGGGCTTTTCTTTTCTGGAACGCTAGGTATTGTCATGTAAATTTCATTACAAAAATACCAAAGGGTAAAGGAAGTAAATATTTAGAAACTTGTGTACCTAGTTATAAAACCGTAATTATTAGAGTGTTCTTGTGTAATGAGCACTGCACGTCTGTCATACAGTGCTTTAATGTCTACAGTAGTTATTAGCCGAATATTTCCATTATTACTATTCTATGAACAACTGCCATTCTTGAAACTGATTGATGTTTAGGAATAAAGCACTTTTATTACATGTTGCCAATTTCTGAGGACCAATCTTATAACCTGCAGTGCCTTCAAAGGAGTGATGATACCTCCTCCTTCTGGAACTAATCACATCTGAGGAAAGTGAAAGGGTGAAAACATTTTTTTTTTCTGGAGAACTTTCATTGCGTTGTACACCATTCTGCTGCAAAAATGATTATAGTGTTTTATCTGCCAAAGGTGACACTGGGGGAAGATAACTTTACAGGAAGAGAGATGTTTGAATATGGGCAGCTAGCACTATGCAGTGCCTTGTCTTGAGGCAGTGAATTTATTTGTGGGTTGATGAAATTGTGGTCTCAATTTTTCATTGTCTGTGTGCAAAACAGTCTTCTGACAGGGTTTGCTGGTTGCAAAGTCTTCACTAACATTTCATTAGTTTAATTTGTGCTCTGTCCAGACCAGCACACAGATCTGCAATTTCAGGGAAGAAAAAGTACAAGAAAAAGAGAAGAGAAATGCCCGCCAAGTGTTTATCTTCTTAAGGCCACACTGTCTTTCTGGAGCCTAGGCAATCTCTAATCATGCTTTGAGAGTTTTTCAAAGGAGGAAAGCTGTAAGAAAACATTGCAGGCAACATAACAGTAAACATCACTCAGAAGGGACTTGTAGTTTGTGCATGTTTTGTGCATTATTTAAATTCCCTCATCCTCATCCTGCCTCTGTCCCTTAGAGACTATCTATAAAGACGTAGTGCCCTCTGGCTCCAGTGGGAACTACCAGAACTTCTTGTGCTTTCTTCCCAAAATAAGGCAGAGAAAGAAACTACATTATATGCCAGTGTTAAGCTAGCATCCATGTCCGAGCTCAGCTGCTAGGAGCAAGTTCAGATGCTGACACTAATCTAAATGCACCAACATGAAACTCCCAATGGCTGTATTTCTACTTTAGAGACCACCTGAAGTTGGAAAGCTTCTGCACCAAAGATCCTTCAGCTTCTGTATTATAATAAAAAGGCAAATCTTGAGAGCTGAAGAATCCTCCCAAGAAACTATTTTCAGCACGATAGAGTGGGGACCCAGCTGTTCTCTCCTAACTCATCATTTGATCACCGGATTATAACTGGTCCTGCAAAAATCACATCCCATCCAGCCTTCAGTATGAACAGCTCTAGTTTTTGCTAGAGTCTTTGTCTGCCCAGATCCCTTTGTGTCAAACTCCACAATTGCTAAGTGAAATTGCCAAAAGCCACCATACTTTGCTGCTTTTTCCAACGCCACCCTGGCAGCAGCAGCTTGCTTTCCAAATATCTCAACAGACTCTGGTATGGCCCTTCTTCTTTCCAAATGATGATACAGCCCACCAGCTTACAGACACATGCAGATCCCCATGAACAGTCAAGGTAGGTAGTTTCCATTTATTGCTGGGAGAAAGTAAAGTGTCAAATAACTTCCTACTCATCCTATGGCAAGCAGATGAGTAGGCTGTGTGCTTCAACCACCCTTAGGTAGAGCTACCAGTTCTCCTGCTCTTGGTTGTGTGAGTCTTGAGAAAGGGGAAGTGTTGAAATAAATGGCTATGATACACATAGTGTTGAAATAAACATTTATTTTAACACACTGTATGTGATGAGCCATTTATTTTAACACTTTTCACTTGAAGTGTTGAAATAACAGTTTTTATCAGGGGACGTGTCATCCGCTGTTTTATGTATATGTGAATATGGAAATATATCTACTGACTGTGCGTGTATATATATACTCACACAGATTATATGGATATGTAATAATAATATGGTATAGGTGTGTAGATACACACACTAGTCCACAGGAAAATACAGTGTTTTCTGCTAAAATTGAGTTATTTGTTTCACAAAAGTTTTGCGTTCATGCCATTGTATTTTTAATATATTTTATTTATCTGTAAATGGATCTCAATATATCCGTTCATAGCATTGTATATTACTAGGCAGTAGCAACTGGATGACCTAGATAAAATAGAGACATAGACAAAATAAAATAGATAAACCTCAAAATAGTATAAGAATGATCCTAAGTTATGTAAAGGAAGAAGAAAATACTTCATCTGAGCTTTTCAGGTATTTAGATCTGGGTTTTTTTAGTTTGCTGTACTTTCATAAGCTGTGCTTCACTTTCTGTAATGGACTTCTTACATCAACATGTGGTTGTTAAACAGTCCAAGATATGCTTCAGGTTTTGTAAATAACCTGAAAAGTTGTTGTACTGCATTTTTCAGTAATGTTTTTATTTTTAAATATGCTGCAGGAACCTCAGTGCCCCACTCAGCAGCCAGTTGGCACTCTTCCAGTGTCTCCTTAGATGTACCAAATTGCCTTTGTATGATTAGAACGATACGTGCGCTGAAGTACAGGTACAGACACATAGACACACACGCACCTCCTGCTTTCTGGCACCAGGGTCATGTTGACTGTGGTGGTTGTTGTTGTTAAGGAGGTTAAAAGCAGCTCAAACAAAGGTAGCGCTGCCTCTGAGGCTGGCAGAGGCGAGGCTGCCTCTCAACAAATCTGTAAGCGTCTGGGTAAACAGCCACCGAGACTTCCACTAGACTTCAAGTTGAACACATCTGTCTCCGCACCAAAATAAATGGGCAGTTAGCCCCAGTGTCCTAAAGTGAAGCACTCGCATGTTTCGGGGGGAAGGATTGCCCAGCAGAATTTGGCAGGAACTAATTTGTCCCTCTGTGATGGCTGCAACAGTTGGGTGACTGTGGGCAGTATTTCTGACATGGGCTGTCCCTTGGGTCTTACGCTGGTCTGGTTCATGTGTCTTTTTCTTTGTGTTATGTCAGGAGCATACCTCAGTTGGCAGCACTGCTTTTATTCTTTTATCATTACTGTTGTATCATTATTTGTTTTATTTTGTTAGCACTACGGCTCTCAGTAAAAGGCCAGTTTTGTCCCATCCCGGTGGAGGAGCAGGGTGATGGGTGCAGGACCTCCACCAGCAGTACCCTCTGCTCAGTTCCCCTCACCGACCCGTGGACCCCGACCCTGGGTCGCACTGGGGAGCAGCAGCGAAGCTCAGGGAAAGGCAAGGGCAGGGCAGCCACAGAGCGTGCAGAGCACGGGGTGAGACCATTGTCAGCTTCGTGTCAAACCGAAGCAGAAAGCATAAATGAAATTAAATAATGAACATCTGAGAAATTGCAACAGAAAATGCTTTGCTAAGTTTCATGCAGATCGCCAGATGCATTGATTTTTAGTGGCTCTGTAGTTTTCAGCGAGAGAATGGCTTTGTTAGAAAATGTTTCACCAGCTCTTGCAGCAATTGCAAAACAATTTGTATCTGTCCTCTTGATTTTTCCTACTGAACTTCAATATGAGTGAAAATTCCCCTAAGTCTTTCTGGATGAACAATATTTACAGATAAGAAAAATTTACTTTTTCCCCCTCTCTCTTTCTCCAGTTCTAACCTTTTTAATTGAGAGAAGTCTCTGATGACTGCTAAACATTTATTGAATGGGAACTCTGGTGATTTTGTGAACTTTCAGCTGAAAGAGCATAAATAATCATTAGAATCAATTCAAAAATGGTAAAAAATAAATCCTAAAAAGGATATGGATTTTTTTCTGTGCTTATGACAGTTCCACCATTTTTTCTATTTGTGTACTTTTTTTTTTTTTCAAAGGAAACATGAAGCAAAAATACTACTTCTTTTTTCCAGTCACAAGTTGGGCTCAAACTTTTAGGTGTCCCTAATAGAATCAAATGACAAGTAAACTTTGAAATAAGAAGGAAAGAGGAAATAATTATCAGAGAAAATATTAACACACTGTTAATTTATCAACCCATAAATGTCATAAATAGTCTCGATATGCTAACAAAAATGAATAGAATGCAGTCAGTTGATACAGTTTCAAAAGCCAGCAATGGCAGCATGAGTTAGAAATTGTTTTGAATCTGCAGAATCACAAACTGTATTCTAAAGTCTTGGGGTAAAGTCTTGACTTCCTTGTAGTCAGCAGAACCTTTGCCATTGATTTGGTAGTACTGGCACATCACCCTTCAAAAATTATTGATAAAATGAAACATTAGGTAGCTATTCCTTTGAAGATGTAGTCTAACTGTTGTAGAGACATCCCCTAAAATGAATATTCCCTCAAATACTCCATTTGCTAAATGAATAATTAAAAGCTTTGGTCGGAAATAGCCAGAGCCTGAGTAAATCATACATTATTAGTAGTGATTTTGGCAAATGGCTATTAACGTGTGAGTAGTAATGGACTGAAGGACTGACCAAGCTGTGAAATAGAGAGGGAGCAGTGAAGAGTCTTCTCTGAATCCTGAGCCCAGTGACAAGTATTGGGCTGTGCATCATGATAGCTGTGCCAAGGTTCATCTTGAACTTGCTTTTTGGGCACTTCCTATACTTTTTAGTGCACTGAATATTGTGCATCCCATTTGGGCAACTCGTAACCACTGTGGATATTCTTTCTCTCTAAACACGTCTGTTCATTGGGTTTTCTTCTGCATATAAATGCATTCTCTGGCCATTTTGAAGGATGTGCCTGCTACACTGTTTCATTAAACTGCTGCGTTATCGGGTAATTGTTTAAACATAATGCCACAGCACTATCAAAAGGAAAGGTGAACTAATGACATTTGCAAATGTCAGGGATTGTCTTAACACTTTTATTATAGTTTATAAAAAGTAGGTTCAGGGCATTTCATGGCAATTATTTCCACAGAAATTGGTTATTTAAATAAATTGCTAATTATCTGCATATGACAGTACTGAAAACCTTGCTAATGAGTTATTTGATAAGTGTAGCTTATGGTGGCCACCTACAGGTGGGAGAGCGAAAGAACTTATAGAATAATTGCAATCGGAAGGAATGCAGTGCAAATGAGTTGTGTATAACCCACACATTTATTTCCCTGGACTGTTTGCAAATGCAGATTATACATATACATATATATATATATATATATATATATATATATATATAGTACTTTGATCATCAGTACTAGCCAGCATACACATTATCGAGAAAGTGTCTTAACAAAGGATTATGTTTTCTGTTTGGTTGGTTTTGTTTGTTGTTTGTTTTTTGGCTTTTGGGGTTTTTTTCCCCCTAATCCCCAAACTTTTTTGTTTCCTTCCTTCCTGCAGCATTGGATTGATCATCTACAATGACTGAACTTTCCTGGACCAATTCCCTTATGTAATGCTCTTTCGCCCAAGTCTGATATTTGCTGTCATTGGCTTATTTTGTCATTAGCTTTATTAATTTTAACAGTCCAGGTGGTAACAATGTCAGCTGCCTTAAGAGAATGTATTTACAGAAGGAGGAAGGGTGATGTTGGGGTTTTATGGTTTTTAGCGTCACAGACTTTATCAGTAATTTATTAATTGAAAAGACTGTATCAGCTAATTTTTTTTTGTAATATTTAGGCTCTGTGCTTTAAATCTCATATTGATTTTGTAAAGAACTGCAGTGTAATATGATGCAAATTAAAAATTAATTTCACTTTACAATGCACAGAATGGGGAGAATTATGACCCAAATTCATTTTTATTCCATCTAGTAACCATAGATAGAAAAATTTACTTTTAAGTCATCTACTAACCGGAGTTATGAGGGTTTCCTTTCCTTTTGAATGCTTCTTTTGTTGATTAAGGGTTTGGTAAAGACCATTCAGACTGTTTCAAGATTCGGAGTCAGTATTATGAGTCTGAATTGATTCATCTCAGTTCTGTTAGCTCTTTCTTAATTGACCTGGATCATCTTTACCTGAAGACCCATTTAGAGCTGCTACAAATATGTGTTAAAGACTTTAAACTACAACATTGGTGCAATATATTGCAAGTGAGTATGCAGCCCAGTATTTAAGGCTTCTGAGACTGTTGTTTAGTTATTTGAGGTTTTTTTTCCCCCCATTGGTGGATCAGGAAGATCTGAATTGTTTCTACTAGGGACTTTCAAAGCTACTGGGTTGCTTGAAGCTTAGTGCCAGGCTTCTCCTTGAAGGAAGGCATTAAGTTTGACTCTCAAGCCTCAATCCAGTGCACATTTTTGGTGCTTGACAGGATCGAGTCCTCTGGGGACTCTAAGGACTTACGAGGTCTTAATAAAACATGTGTCTTATGGCATTGGTAAAGGGCTTTTTACTTTCAAAGGAAAAACAAACAATCAAAAAATAAGTAGGTATAATACCTCTCATCAGTTTGTCATCAGTCTGCTGTCCTCAGAGGAAAAGGACAGCTCTGCCTACCTGCACTGATCAGGGAGAGGCATTTGATTGACACATGCTCTGCTTCTTCATTGTGTTTTGCCTATTGGATTTCCTTGACTTCAGTCTCTCATAGTCTCAAAAAAATTCTGACTTTTTAATAAAAAGAAAAGCAAATCTCTTTCAGGCAAGAAAAAAGGTCAGGGACTTTTACATCATATATTTATTTCATTGTTTAGATCTTTATATAATAGCAAGTATTTGTTCCATAATTAATAAGAGACTTGAAAGAGTAGTTTTCAACATAGAGTAGCATGTCATCTCCACCAGCTATTTTTCTCTCTGTCTTTCATTTCCAAATCTCACTCCCCTGCTTGAGGTCTGGATAAATGGACTTTGTTTATTAAATCTCAGTATTTTAAAGCAAGGTAGATGATAGCCACATCTAGCATCTGGTAGCGGCTGTAATGATGCTATCAAGAGAGTACCATACCAGCAGTTTCCCCAGCTATAGGTGCATAACTAGTGGAATTACAGGTTCCAACATGTCAAAGTATGTGGTAGGTGCTTAATTTTTAGCATGTGAATTGTCTTTCAAATGTGTGCTGGATTTGGACCTCAGCTTCTTAAATACCAGTGGATTTATCAGACAACGTTCTGCAAATTCCCACTGCTGCTTACAGCTCTTTTAAAATTTGGCATTAAATCTCCTTTATTTCAACCTTTTAAAAACTCCTTCTGCACAAATCTCTGTAATGGGATTTATTACCTTCCTGTGGTACTTATATGGAAATGGAAACTCTAGATCACATTCAATGTTAGTTTGCTTTGTTTTTTAGTTTTTATTTGCCTTTTTTTAATAGCTTGCTATCTCTATTATTTGTATTCTTTCTTATTTTGGCTTTAATCTGGAAGGTTGTTTCACTATTTCATTAGACAGTAGGATCTCTATTACAAGTAAATCACATTGTATTCCAGACCAGCAGCTTTTATTACAGAAGGAGAAGCATCTGAACTGTTGATCAAGAAATACACAGGAGAATGGCTGCACCTTCTGATGTGCTTGTTCCGTATTCTGTAGACTAAAGAAAAAAATGCTGTGATGAATAGTGACACCTCAGTCAACCCTCTGATTGTCATTAGAGCCATTTATTTACTCTCATCAGAAGCACTCCTGAAATGTTTTTAAATTCATTTAGGTGAATTATAGATGAATGGAATGCTTTTGCGATCGTACCAATTTATCTCTAATTTACTAATCACCAAATGTAAGTAATAACTCATATTATGAATATCAAGTGCAGCTAGTAGTAAAAAGTACCTGTGTTCCATAATAAATTCAAAGTCTCATTGCCATCTCTGCTAGGCTTCATCAAATCATATGCTTGATTTCTTTGGGCTGAATGAAGGCCTTTCTGATTACCTATTGTGCTGAAACCTTAAATAAACTGTCATTTACTCCTTTTCCTCTACTGACCATTGTGCAGAGACAGTCATTTAAGTGAGAAGGTGGCTAATTTAATCAGACTGAAGAAAGGAACAATTCTATTCTGAAAATATTTTCTTGTGGAACTCTTTGCTACAAGGTCAAGGGCCTATACGGCTTAAAACTGATTGAATGCAAACTCTTAGAGTTACATTTGGGTTAAAAGAATATAAACCTACATGCCTCAAGGCAGATGTCGGTTTTTAACTCATGCATATTGGGAAGAAATTTCCCTCTAGCCACATGATTTCAGAGTTACCAGCATCTGTATTCCTTCACCTTTCTGAAAAATAACTACCTCATCACAGTGAGATTCTGGAGCAGCTGTGTCAGTGCCTGAAAGCAATATAGCAAGTCTGATGCTTACCTGTAGGCTCGATTTCAAACACTGAATATTTGAAGAATTTCATGAACTAGTGTTTTTCAATGAGATTGTTTTCAATGGTTTTGGCTGTGTAGTGTATATCTTGGTGTGTATGCCCTCCAAAAGGCTTTATAAATAAATCTGTGAGAGCAAACAACGTGGTTCCATTTTTGGTTTGTTTTTTTGGTTGTATTCTTTTTTTCTTTCTCTAAGACTGGCACATCAGTTCTGTTGTAATATTTGCTCTTTGGACATTAGCAGTCATACTCTTTCGCAGGATCATTCTGTTCCTTTGAAAGGCGTTACAATCGATATAGCTCATATGATGGCAAAGAGTGTCCTGTTGAAAGTTCCTGCTCAGCACCACCTCCCTGCCGTGATCTCTTCTGGTGTGATCTTAGATTCCTTAAAGCAATTTCGGTGAGATTTCACATTTTTATGTACCAGGCTCTAGTTTTCACCAAAACACACATCTTTGGTTAGGCTGTCCATTTCTGCAAATTAAAGTTTATATGCTGAAAATATCGTATCTCTAAACTAGCAAGAAGTATCCGTGTAAAGCCTGTGAGCAGCCCTGATCTCTAATGTGGGTGTGGAAGAATATCCCATGTGTCTTGATGGTAGGTGGAAGAGTCTGATCAGATGGTGAGTCTTCTGGTTTTTGCTCAGGTGCAGAGATCAGCTATTAAAGGAGGAGGAGGTGTTGTACTGAGTATATAACGAGAAAGTTTCTGTCCTGAGGCAGCAGAAGTTGTCATTGCCCAAGAAGATAATTTTGTGCAGGTGTCAATAGAGATGCTTAGCCGAGCTTTTGGGTGTGAATGTGTTTAATGCTGATGGGCCAGAGTCTCCTGTGAACTCAGGTTTGTCTGTCAGGGCTGCAGTGATGGTCAGTGGTATGTTGCGAAGGGCAATGTGAGCTGAAGACAGAGTGTTTTTAATGGTTAAGACAAAACAAATTTCAGTTTTCTGTAATGGAAAATTACCTTGAAAATGCAGCACCTTGGCAAAGTGACAGTGCAGTTGTCCTATTTTAAGCAAAACACAATGGGTTTTGCAACCTGACCTCGTCTGGTATCATTCTTCTCATTGACCATTCCAGCTAGACTGCAGAGGTTTTAGCTGATGCACAAGCAGGGCAGAGGCTCTTTCTAGAGAGCAGAATCCTGAGCCGACAGTATGTCCTTCATGGACAGCAGTAAAGCTCTGCCTGGGAGGAAGCACTGATGGGGACACTGGAGGGAAGGTAGATGCTGGGCTCTGTGAGACAGGGTTGCTTGAAAAAGGCAAATTATCCTTTCCTAAAGGCTTCCTTAAATTAAAAATCCAGCTAGCAGGCTGCAGTACTTCTGTCTTAGAAAGGGTAGAGAAAAAATGGCAAGACATCTTTACTGGGCTGAAGAATAAATTTTGTCTGAAGGAGATGAGGGTGGTGGTCAGACGTCTAAGCAGGGGTGTGGCCATGCAACAGCTGCTATTTCTGCATGGTCTCTTTTCCCACACCTCCTCATTTTAGTTTCCTCTTCCTATTGCTTTGTTTGTTGCACTGCTTTTAGTTCTTTCTTATCTTTCAGTTATTTGCTCTTGCAGATAGTCAAAGCTTTAAAGGTTATTAAAACACCAATGGAGGCTGTTCAAAAAGTATTAGCACTTCCTTGTATAGGTTGACAGCCAGCCAGTACTTCTGGGAGCGATGTATCCCTCCCTTACACTACTATATTTTTGCCCAGTCACAAAATAAAATTATGCTAAAGGCTCTCTAAATTAAGTAAAAAAATTAAGAATGTGGGAGTTAGCTAGAGAACTCCCAACCAACCTAAAAAATAAAGTGTCACCTGTCTATGCTATCCATCATTTAACGAGCAGCATCTCTATGCGTATTTTAAATATTTGCATACCATCAATAGGATGTAGCCAAAGCAGATGCATTGCAGACAGAGTGTACTGAGATTTTAATTATAATTCCTCTAAATTGTAGCTGGGAGTTGTCTGACTCAAACTCTATATACTGTTTGAAAATTCAAGCTCCAGTCTTGGAGATACAACTACGGATGAACATACTATACTCTTTTGAGCTTCTATTGTGTTAATAGTTTAAAGGTACTTACTTAAAGGATTATCTGAATCTACAAGCATCCAAAGGGGAAACATATTAAATAATATATGAAATGTCAAGTGCATTGAAATGGTGCTTTTAAACAATTTTTAGTCAGACATAAGTAAATTAGATGTTCCCTCCCACTTGGACAATATCTGTGTTCAAAAAACCACCCTTATTCTTTATGTAGAAACATACATCTCTTTGTTTACAGTGTACCGTATGGTAAAGTATTGCTTTCTGTCTCGGGCATGGTTAGTCTTTGTTTTGAACATCAGCTAAAATGTTCAAGCCAGTTTTGAAATGTTTATCCAAATGTTTCTGCAATTGTATTTATTTCAGCCTAAGTCCTGATACTTTACGACTATTGATACCACTTGAAACCTGCTTGGTGTGTTGGTAGCCTCTGTATCTCAGAATTAGGTGTTAGTTCCTGATCTTCCTACCATGAGAAATGTGCAAATTACATCAGGATGTGTTCTGACCTTGCTTACAAAATGTTCTGGTTTTCTGCAGGAAGTGCTATTAGACCCATCGCCCTCCGCGCAGTGTCTGCCATAGCCCGTGCTCTCCCAGGATTTCCCATCTTAGCAACTGGAGGCATCGATTCCGCTGAAAGTGGGCTCCAGTTTCTGCACAGTGGGGCTTCAGTTTTACAGGTACCTTTCCTTTCTTTCTTTAAAGTTAATTAAAGTTAAAATAACTGTAATTAAAACCGTAATGTATCTTCCTTCCAGACACTAGTATAGTGGGGGGTTTATACCACTGAAAGGAATTTTCATGTTTTTAGTTTCATGCTTCTTGCTAAGGGATATTCATTTTAGATGAAGGAGGAGGAGAAGTTGCCAAAAGATTACTTTGGGTGTCACAATACCAATCTGGAAAAAGGCTAGCCATGAGTATGTTATGACCTTTCATCTCTAATCTATAGGATTTAAACTTTCAAAATCTCTCCTTTGTCATACAACCAAGCTTAACACAGGGTCAAGACTGACCTATCTGATCTTCCTTTCCTCTTATTTTTTATTTTTGTCTTCTGCAAAGAGCCTTTTCAAGAGGAGAGAGCTTTCAAAGAGGACCACTTTGGTCCCACTGGGAGCCAGTTTAAAGTAACTCTTGTTTATCCAGGCATCTGCGTCCCTCAGGATGTTTATTGGTACAGGAGGTGCAGAGCTGCACCTCCTGCATATGGTGCTGGCTTTGCGACCTATTGTGTTGGAGGAAGGTGTCGCACCACATGCAGTAGTTGAGGCTGTTTACGTTGCCTGATGGGTTCTTCTGAGGTCCTGGCCAGACTGGCATGGTTAGTCCCTCATGGAGGGAAGGCTTGGAGACCTTTTTTTGTGGGCACCAGAAACTGGCTGGAAAATAGCCCCCTTGCTGCTCGTGTCAGGGCACCATTGCAGCATGTGTGTTAGAATGGCTGATAAGGAGCAGGTGGTGAGTATGTTATAGTATTCCATTGTATGTTGTTGTGTTCTGGTAGATACTCATGCCCTTTACCTGTAGTTTCCATCGTAGACAACAGCAGCTGTGGATATCGGCTTCGTGTCACTCTTTGGGATGATTGGGGTGGTTTCATTCCCACAATTCACTTTGACATTAAAATTAGATTCAGTGTGTCCATCCTTTCTGCACAGCTATGGTGACTGCTGAAATTAGTCATTTGTTTGCTGTGGCAAATTCAGTGGTTTAGTTTTGTTGGGGTTCTTAATGCACAACAAAGTTAGTATCTCTGAGAGCTGAAGTAGAAGGCTATTGCTTTTTAAAAAACTTACTGTGTTCTTTGGATTTATTAATACCATTTCCCATTGTTTTAACTAGTTTGTATTAGAATGCTTCAAACTCTACCCATGAACAGACAAAAGATCCACCTTTCTTACACAAGGGTCTGAGAGCTTCTTCTATATAAATACTAAGTAACAGCACAAACCACAGAGCATTTTTCTAAAAAACAGTAAGGATGGCAAGGGAATGTTTTTGGTGCTATACATGCATTTCATTTGTTGTTGTAATAGAGCTGCGGTTTTGATGGCTTTGTCTGTGACAATGTTACGTGACTTGAACTACACAGTGGAATTTTTTCTGTTCTATGTCTGCTGTGTCTGTTTCTGGATGACTAAAAATGAAGTTTTAAAATTTTATTTATGCACTTTATATAGACTGTGTAGCTGTTTGTTTCTCTTATTTTGTGTTGGTTTACCTCAACGGTAATGGGAAATTCTGAAACATAATTTAGTGCAGACATCCCAGTCAATGCTTAAGAGAAAGAATATTGGATTTACAAAACATTAATTATTGTTTTCCCTTTAGTAATAATCAAATTTTCTTGAAGTGGCTTCCAGAAATGACTTGGATCTATACTGGTCTTCTGCCCTTTATGGAAGGATTTCTCTTTCCAACATGTTTTTCCTGGAGATGGTGAAAAAAAACCCTCTTTTCTCGTCCTTAGCCTTCACCAGTTTAGCTTAAATCTTTAGAAATGATTTTAAACTTCTCTGGATCAAACCTATCCTCAGTTTTATTGGCTTATTTCTGTTTCACTAAAGTAGGGAAGTCATTTAAACTAATTTGAGATAAATAGATTCTAAAGCTGCTGTGTAGGTAAGGGTCTAAACTAGTTCAGTTACACTTATTTAAAAATAAGCCTTTAAGAAACTTCCTGTAAGATTGTGAGTACAGGCTATATGTCTTTTCCTCATCTTGGGAAAGGCAAATGGAAGAGAGAGGGAAACAAGTTATCCCTATAGACAGTCTTACAAGAAATACACTCGACCAGGACTAGAGTGAAACTTTTAATTGCTGCTCAGGCAAGATACATTGTGATAGACAGAAGAAGACAGCCTCATCTGCATAGGTCATCTTTGTAACCTAATTAGGATTATGAGAATCATTGCTGTTCTTCTCTGTCTTAACAATGTCATACAAATAGCCGAATAATATATTTTTTCCCTGAATCCCAGTCTCTCTCTCACATGCCCTTGATACCAAATGCCCATGTTCTTCCTTCTTCAAGAGTCAAAATCTCTGTTGCTTATTTTAACAGCTTTGATGGCTCAGTTCTGCTTTCTCAGTACTAAAATACTGAGCAAGTACAGAATTTTGAGATAGGATCAAGTAAAGTGATCTGCAGAATGATTCAGTATATTAAGATTCACTATGTAGCAAGTCCTCAAGTTAAGTAGGTGGAAGCTGGGATGTACCGGGAGAATTATATGTGCGTCCCCTAGCCTTATCTTAAGTACCTGCTTTGGACACTGTTGGAGGTGGTGCCGAATAGACATTTGGATTGACACAATACCACACATTTTGTGATCTTACTTCACATTTCCAAAAGCATGAGAACACCTTACGACTGATCCCGAGGCAGAAAGTGAGCAGCCCGGGCTTTGGCACTGCTGGACTGAGCCTGCACTTGCTGTGCTGAGAGCAGGTTCTGCCACTGCTGGTGCTGCCCTGTGACACAGAATTGCATGTGGATGTTTCCTCATTAGCAGTGTGTTAAAAGTGTAGAGCATGTCAGTTCATCCAGTGTTAAACGTGGTCTAGTACCACTAAGCAGCAAAGGTTGTATTTATCCATTCACAAAGTCCAGCAAGAGCGCCTAGAAAGCAGCACTTGCGTTGCCATTGGGCTTCCCCTCGTTTTGCTGAGACACAAGTCCTGTGTCTTCTCTGCTGTGAGAGGATGGTGTTCATGGGCTAAGATAATACAAAGGCTTTGTGTGAGTTAATTTAATTTCAATGTGGCATATGTCTTAGAGAAAGGGTTTATGAAAAATAAATGCACCTCCCTTAAAAGCAAGATCAGGTTTTCCACTGCAGCTGTTTCACCTGCAATCAGTTCTCCATTAATTTTTCCAATTGCATTTATTTTTAAGACATAGAGATTTATTTTCCATGTACAAAATCAT
This sequence comes from Nesoenas mayeri, assembly GCF_963082525.1. Lineage (NCBI taxonomy): Eukaryota > Metazoa > Chordata > Aves > Columbiformes > Columbidae > Nesoenas > Nesoenas mayeri. The sequence goes on along the minus strand of NC_137554.1, from coordinate 13,042,743 downwards.
CATATACAGGAATGCAAGGTCATAAGCCATATTTTAATAAATGCTATAACCACCTCAAGTGGTATTAAGCAAATACATTAGGGAATGGTTTAGGGAGAGAGTTTCAGTATTCAAAGTGTGTTCTATCCCCTCCTTTAGAAGATGGAGGTCAACATCTTAGTATCGTTACTGGCAAAAAGTTTGTGTGTAAGAAAGTTTTGCAGCAGATACAGAAAACAAACTGGATCATTGTAGTCAGTAGTAGCTGGGATTAAAATTTTACACGGCAATTTAACAGAGCATTCTTCTACTTTATTGACTTCAGAAACAGTTGCAGAAAGACTCCACTTGTTTTTAGATTTTTAATTAAAAATGCCAGAACATTTCAATCATTCTTCAGCTGAATCCATAGCACTATACTTTTTTTTTGTAACATACCCAAGTCTACCAATCCTTTTTCAGTACAAGCATGAAATTAAAAAAAAATATTATTTTTTAAACTAATTATTTATGGAGATAATCCTGCACTCCTTTCATACCAAAAGCTCCAGAAATGTCTAGCTGCATCTTTCTGAGGTACAGTTCATTACTACAGGATTCCAGTAAGGCTGAAGTATTTTTTTTAAGTAAGCTTTTATTAAACCCCCAATTTATCAAAATAAGACGTATATCAGATGTTTTTGCATCTTTTGCATCATGCATGTGATTTACCATGTCACATTGATGGTTTGTTAGATTTTTGCAAGGCTTTGAAAGAGACATACATTTTTCAAAGTCACATCGCTGTAGGAAATTAAAAATTGAGACAATTATAGAAAATTCCAGTGGAAAGAGAAAATGCATTATAGGAAAAGCAATAATAGCTTAAAAATATTAAAGTAAAAATCACTTCACAGTAGCCTGTATGATTCAATTGTAGATCAATATTGTGTAGTTAATGCATTAGCAGTAGAGCATTAATTTGCAATTACCGCAGGTGATCTGATCCTCTGTGTTCTGTCCATTGACATAAATGACCTTTTGTTGAAAGAGATTCTGTAGTCATTATTTCTAGCAGATGAGGCAAAAAAAAAAAGAAATAGAACAAAGGGGTATTTTCTGAAGTATACTTGTTTCACAGTAGAGGTTCTTAATATTATATTCTGATATGGAAGACTTTTGTTAATCCTGAATATTGGTCATTAATGTGTTAAAAATATGAGTTCCTTTGCAAACAAATTTATTTTCTTACAAAGTGTGGAGGCCACATGTGTCCCCTGTTGCTCTAACGTGGATGTCTGTAAGGCTTTCTACACAGCAACGATTCAAAACCCACCCATATAATACTGCTTCCAGCAGGGCAGCCCGTAGCTGTGCCCCGAGCCCTGTTTCAGACCCACTTTCCTCCATCTCCAGTCCCCCTTGCCCTGGAAGGAATGTGGCACTTTGCAGTCCTGTTCCTATGGGCACTGTACTCTCATTGTCACTGTGTTGTGTTCAGCTCTTGCACCATCACCCTCCTGGAAGTATGACAGACTTTGATAGGAAAGCAATAGTGAAGATTTTTTGCCTCTTCAAGATGAAATTCCCCTCTAACACAGAACACGGTTGTTTTTTTATGAGACTACTTTTTTTTTTTTTTGTAACATTTTCAAGGGGCATTCTTATTGGTACCTCTTTAGAGCCAGAGTCTCAAGGGATTCAGGGCAGTTTGATTATGATTTTTTCTTCAGTAGGCATTTTACTGAACCATTTAGCTGATGGATTTTTATAACAGCAGGATGGCCCTTTATCTGTGAATAAACAAGCTTTTCCATCATGAAATAGTGGGACTTGAACTATGAGAGAGCATCGTTATTGTATTTGTGCAAATGTAAAACCCTGTAAGTAACCCTTCTACATGGTATAAAATGCCCTGGGTATCAGAAAATAAAAACAAGGCTCTGAAAATATCATCACTAAAATGACAGGGAAAAAGAAATACCATTTCATAAACATTATGTCACATTTAATATTTAGATGCTACTATCATTTTTCTCCATCCCAATCTCAAAAAAAAAAAAGGTAAATATGTACTATAATAATCTATTATATTCTCCACCCCCCTTTTTGTTTTCTGATTTTCATTAAAGGTCCCTCATACAATTTTTTCCATGTGTTTTGTATGTCTACAGAACTGCAAAGTAGAGAACTACTTGTCCATGCACTTAATTAGTGTTCTTTTAAACCTGTCTCAGTGTCTGTTCAAGTCAGTGAAGACATTGGTACTTGAGTTAAGTGAGGACTAGACGAGACCAAAAAATTCTCATCCAGGAATTATTGTTTATGCCATTTAATGGTTATGGAGAGTGAAAAACTAAAAGAGATTGAAGTCATGGGAGTGACACAGCAGGGCAGTGAAGGAGAAGGCCCTATATTTCACAATTCCAGGTTAGGTTTATACTGATGACAGTTGGAAAAAAAATTATATTTTGTCTTGCACTGAATAGCACTGATTTTGAATGCAGAGGAAGGACTTAGGGACTTAGTCTTTTCTTGTGTCTAATCTCCACTCTGTGCGAGGAGAATGTAGTTGGGTGGGTGGCTGCAAGCCTCAACCACAGGGTGCCATCGGGGTGGCAGAGCCAGCCTGGGATTCTCCTGCCTGGAGTCTCCCAGAGCCCACTCTTCCCCTGCCCCCCGCCCATCGCTGCACCAGTGCAGGGGGGAACGGAGGCTGGAGCCTTCGCTTGGTGCCAGTCAGAGGGTGCTTCATGAGTGGATAAGCCCCAAAATGGGCAGACTTTGGCACCCACTAGACACTGTGAAGTTTCTGATGCAGGCTGTGGCTCAGGGGGGTAGAACAAAACCTTTCTGTACAAAGCTGTTCATGATACAGAGAAGTTAAGACATAATTCGTCTCTCACCAATTAAATCAATAAGTGAAGAACAGATTGCTCGACATAGTGGCAGGCCCCTAAAGGGATTCAGGATGACATCCAGGGGTGGGCTCTTTACATCCACCAACAATTTAAAGGAAAAAAAATACCACTTAAGACAAAACCACTTTTAGGATATAGGTCCTTTGATTGAGATAAATGTAGTCTCATGTAGAAACAGCAGTCTTTAGCCCATAGTCCCAAAGAAACTTGATATGTGTTTGTATGTCCTTTTGAGTATCCCCAATCACATTTGAGCTTTGTGGCCATTTTCACTGAAATTTGCCAGAAGACAGAAAGTATTTTGTTTTAACAAGTTTTGAGAAAACAAAAAAGTCAGGCAGAGGAGAGAGCGTTTGTGCATTTGCTCACTTTAAGCGCGAGCATGTTATGAGCTCACCTTTATTAGACCTCTGAGCATCCACATGGGACAGCGCTGTTAGGCCTGTGTCAGCCACAGGAAAGGCTTTAATTGGCAGTCACACCTTATTAGACGTCAGAGAACCCAACCAGGAGACACAGAGCTGCTGGGAGCCAGGTATCATTAGCTCCGCTGCTCACAGAGCCGCACGCTTTAAAAAGTCTTCAGTGGAGGCAGGGATGAACGGCGTGGCCCTGCTCTGCAGAGCCACAATGTGCAGAACGTGCAGAAACAAAAGAGGGAACAAAGTGCTGTTTGAACACGTCGACATAAAATCAAAAGAAATCAAGACAAATGTGAAAGGGAAGAGCTGAGACAGACATACTCAAGCGATCACTTCTGATAAACATTTCATTATTTTCTGCTTTTCTTCTTAGCTCGGTGCTCATTACAGAAACTCAACCTGTTCTCAACTGTCTGTCTGTCTTTGCTAATAAAAAAAAGTGATTAGAAGACTGCCACATTTGCTCCATTACAGATGCTTGGGATGGAAATTGCTAATTGATAGTGAACATTTTCTGAGAGAATTCCTTTTAACAGAAATCAGAATTTGTCAAACAAAAAAAAAAATCTGGAAAGTTTTTTGGTTATAGTTGGAAAAAATGTAAAATTAGAGCAGGTTTTTGTTCTTGATTTTTACTTTTATTATCTTGCCACTCTAAATGGAAAGTTGCAATACTCAAATCAGCACATTGTAAAGTTATGGACTAAACTCTAAGCTAATAGTGCCTTTTATTTTGTGCAGTTTTGCAGTAGTTTTACATTTTCTTTGGAGCTGCTTAAAGGATTTATCTATTAGCCTTCCTTTATGTCTGTTCATTTCACCAGCTAGTAAATGAGGTCTGCATAGATAGGATTGTTATTTCATAAATTTGTAAGAATGAATTCAAACTCATTCCATAACAATTGCTATTTGTCATTCTTATAATGGATTCTCATGCAAAGTAAGTTGAACTATCACTGAATAGTAATAATTATTTAATAACAATTAAGTCTCAATTGAGCATCAGCTCAAATGCCGCCCCGTACCAGCCACTCCCAGCCCCTGCAGAGGATTTGTTCTCTGCTCTTGTACCTGGGAACCCTGAGGCTGCTTCTCTTTCTCCTTCTGCCCATGTATCTACCCTGCTTCCTTGGGTCTGCTGTCTCTAGGACTAGAAGGGTTGAGGAGATGTGAAGAATAATTGCTTTGGCTAAGTGCTTTCTCGATCTCTCCCAAGGACGGACAATATTGCTTGTCTTTCCAAAACTCAGTACTGCTGCACCTATTTTTAATGCGGATTCACACTACCTATGGGCATTCGTGCCACCAGTATCTTACATGAACAAGCACAGAGCAGTCCTCCCTGTAGATAAAACCACATGATGTGAATTGACATTGACCGAGTTTTGTTAAAAGTTTACCAAGTAAAAGCAACACGGAGATCACTCTTCAGAAGAAGCTCAGTTAAGTGTTCAAGAAATTGTGGGCAAGTTGTTTTACTCAGCTCAGGTTGCTGTCACATGCGAAGCTGGCTCTGTTGTAGACAGGGTTCCCCTCATGTACCAGTGTGGAGGTGAATCTGAAAATGTATCCATCTCCTTGTTGGATGTTGAAAATGTAAATAGAAAATAGCAGGGAAGATAAGTACAGTGGAAGATGCCGAGGTTTTTTTTGTTTGGGTTTTTTTTTTTTGTTTTTTTGTTACTGCCATCTCCAGTAATTGCTTAGGGAATTTCCTGTGTTTTGTTTTAAATTATACAGATGGTAACTGCAGGAGACTTGCTTTCCAAAAAGGGAAAATGCAAAACATTCAGGTTTGCGAAACTCTGCCGTCAGAGATTTTCTCAGAAGCATTATTAGTCATACAAAGAACATACACCTACAAGAAATTTCTGGGTTTGTATTGTAGCAGCTCCGTTGATCTCTCAGTCCAAGGCTGCAGCTGGCAGGGAAAGGAGAGGGAGAGCCGGTGGTGGAGGAGGCTGCGCTGGCTCGGGAAGGGCACGGTCCTGCAGCCCGTGCCGGCACAGGCGAGCGCTGCCGTGCAGCTTGGGCTCGGTACGGGGATAGCCAGAGTTTGGTGACCCATTTGCCAGTTTTCCCACTGTTAGGAAAATCTTTTTTTCTGCCCAGGAAGGAGGGAGCAACCTGGGAATACAAACCCTGATGCCTTTTGAAGTTTTTTTTCCCTGCTACAACACAAGGCTCCTGACACAGCTTGATCTGTCTGGTGAGAGGTCCTTTTATCCATGCAATTTGAATGAAAGAAACAAACAGAGAAACCATTTTTCTGAAGCTGGCAGTACATTTAACTTCCTTCAATATCTGAGTTATCTCACTGCTTTGCTTGCTGATATTTATTATTTGGACAGAGATAGGTAAAACAATCCCCAGGGAAATGTAGAAGTGGGTTTTTATCTCAGACACGAAGGACTCAGAGGGTCAGAACTATTTTATTCACATGAATCTCACTCTTCAATGGGCACAGCAGCTGCTGCACAAATTTGTACAGGCAAGCTGATAAAGGATGAAAGTAATTTTAGCTGAAATAAAATGTGAGAGTACTAGTAGGAGAGACTCACAAGGATGTGGGGTTAATCATTGCAGGGCTGAACTGATGTTCCAAAATGGAAAAATTGCTTTTTTGTTTGATTTTGAGAGGTCTGCAGCTTTCAAAATTCCGGTCACAGAAGGATGTCACTCAATAGATTGTTCTCATTAGAGTTTGTTGAAAACTTCTTTGAGGAAACTGTTTTTCATTGACAAATTTCATTTAATCAGAATAGATCTAGGTTCAGGTCCCTGCTGTGTCTGATTCAGAGTGTTCTGGGATGAAAAGCACTGAAGCTCTATGCTGGATCTATTATGCATTAATGAACCTGTGTATTACAAATGATCAGGAAATAGTTATTCTGTCACAGGGAAGTTCAGGGATGGAAAAGTTTTCCAGTTTAAACTGATAATCAAAATTCTAAAAATGTGTGGAATTAATGCATTTAAAGAAAAAATATTATTTGGGTGAATCAAAGCTTTGTTTCAATCATTTTGCAACATATTTTAGTTTTGATCTTTTCATTCCAATTAACTTGGATTGCAAAACAGATGTTTTCAAGTTAAATGGAGCTGTTGCCTTCCATGTTGTCAAACAACACATATTGGTGAATCTGAAGCTCTCTTCCACACATTTTTCAGAACACAGTTCTTTCCTGAAAAGCATGCTTTCCTAGAACCAGGCTCACTTCTGACAAACATGCTTTTCCAAAAATGGAATAACAGACCAGCTGCAGTCCAGAGCGGATGGTGTTCCCGTTGGTTAGACTCAGAAAACAAAAATCTTGAAAAATGCTGCTGACCTCTGACTAAATGAGTTTTGTTACTTGATGACTTTCAACATCAAACCACCAGATCGGAGTGACTTAACTGTTAATCTGCTTTCAAAATATCTTTGGAGGACCTGAAGGAAACAGTTCATGGAAATGGGTCAAGTATATCTACATCTACCTGGCACACCTGCTGATGCTGTAACAGCAGCTGTAAAACCACTGGGAGAACTGAAGGATTTAATTTTCCACAACAGTACTTGTAAGAGTGAGATGAGACCTTTGGTTGTTAATAAATGAAATATGAAGTGATATTCAACATATATTTAAAGATAGTTGTAGAGCCTCTTTATGTGATTGGACTGTTTACACAGGGGAGTTAGCTCTTCTGCTTTCAAAGATATCTTTCATTTTCTAGATCTACAGTACGATATAATTTGCTGTAGATGGCTGATTATAAGGATGTTTCCCACACTTCTCAATGCTCAAGGCATGTGGAATCATATTTGTTTTCTTAGGAAAGATGATCACAATCACTACATTTATCAGTGTGTGAGCCCACCTACCATGCAAAGGTCCACTTTGTAGTTCCAAGAACTGACAGAATGCTTTAGTGAGATAAGAAAATTTAACCATTCCTGTAGGGGTGGTTGACAGGGGAAAAAAAAAAAAAACCTCAGGGAGCCTTCTGAAAAGTCTTGATTTCTTCCACATTCCCTCTCTCAAAGACACGGGATATGAAATTGCATCATTCAGGGTCCCTTGATAAGCACCAGTTTCCCACTCCCAAACACACAGTTTAGCTATTTAGATCAAAGATATATTAATTGGCAGAGAAGAACTTAAGGGGAGGAAAAATACATTTGAGTAGGCTAGGAATTAATGTGGCAGATAACTTTCCTAAAGGATCCCTTACAGTGCTCTTATTCCCTGCCATGCCCTTGTCTGGTAAGCAGCTAATGGATTCCAGACTTTTTTCTCCTCCTTCATTTTTGACCACTCACAGGTGCCCAGGGTTGCTGGAGGGTAATAAACGAACAAGGTCTGTCTTTTGCCACCAAATATCGGGTACTTTGGGGTGTCTGTGCTGGTGGGAGCAACTGTCACCTTGGTGCTGGGGAGATGTTTCATCACAGCCTGTCTCAGGAGGCTGCTGTGGCTTTAACACAAGACTTGTGGCTCTTCTTGCTGCCCAGCAACCGCATCCATCTTTCCTTACCTGTGGTCCCTGCCTCACTGTTCCCTAAATATCAGCTCAGCTCTGCTCAACACCACTTCAATGTTATGTTGTCCTTTTGCAGAGAGGATCCAAGCTTTACAGGAGATAGAGCTTATCCCGCAAGATTGTCTTGCATGGGCTGGAGACTTTCTCCTCCTTCTAACTTGTTGTGAGCTCCATTACGTACTGACATTAGCCTATACTTCTGATTAGAATGACACTTTACCTCAAGCTCGTCTGATTAACTTACTTGAGGAATAACAAAATAACTGAGCTATTTCATTACTGACACCCACATGACATCAGACCATCCAGTCATTTTTTAAATGTAGATTTCTTAAGCCCTATGTGAATGGTTGCCTACTCGGCAGAGCTGGAGTTGTTAGCATCTTTGGATCTTTATTCTGTGTGTTGCCCCTCAAATGTCACTAGTAAGCCCTCACCTCATTAGGACTTAAACTCTAGGACTCAGTAAAAAAAAAAAAAATTGTGTTTTTTTCCCACAATTCATACAATTCAAAGGTGTAATATTTGAATCCTTCACACTGCTTTCTGAAAGCCATACTAGACTGTGGAACAAACAGTAGTTCATTAATTCATGTGTATTAGCTCAATTCTAATGTTTTAAAAAGGCTATCAGCTATCATCCAAATCAGTTTTGCATCTTGATCCAGAATCCAAAGCCTTGTTAAGTAACATCCCATCTGCTAACCTGTATCTCTAGAGTCATTTAAGCAGCTAATGTGAATGAATCAAATCATTCCATCTGTACTGTATCAATATTTGGGAAGCTTTTTCTTACTTACAAATTTGTTCTTTAAAACAAAGAATCTTGTTTTGTTTGGATTTTTTTTCCAGAGAGTGCACCACAATGTCCAATAATCCGCTCCCCTAATGTCCTTAATCCTACAACCTGCTAGCAAAAGTAATAATTGCTGATAGAAAGGATAATTTAGGCTAGGCATTTAATGTACTGCTAAGTCAGTGTTCAACGAGACATGAGGAAGAGGCACCATTGTCATACAGGCAGCCTTTCCATAGACATTGCTATCCTGGAGATTGTAAGCACAGAAACCCCTCTCAGAGGAGGTTTTATTTGTCTGCTTACTCTCACATTGCAACTCTTGCTGCATTATTATGAGTACAGTGTCAGACAACCAGTGCCGTGTGTACTGATTTTTACTTTGTAGATCTAGGCACATCTAAATCACTGTACAGGGGCTAGAGAACATACATTTTCATTTCCATAGGCAAGACCTATGCAACATTTAGATTGCATGGCCCAGAAAAAAAATCTCCCTTTAGTTTAGGCAATTTTTGCTTTTGAGAAAAAATTTTAAGTGGCATGTGTGCCTTACCCATATTATAACAATGCTCTTGTCCACTACAATAAAATTAATTTTCATAAGGATGTCGATTCATATGGATACCCAGATAGGCACAAATAGAATCCTTCCTGAAACACCTTGCATTCATTTACAACTTCAGTCTTTTTACACCATAATCTTAATCAACAGGCACTAATCAAAAAAGCAGTAGCTTCAACTGTATATTAAGAAACAGCTTAGAGTCATTCATAAATGTTCCTCCAACAGGAAGGTGGATTTATGTCTTCAGTACTTATCAGTAAGAATTTTTAATAGAAAAATTAAGCTTCCATAAAAATATGATAAATAATGCTAAAATTGAAAATATAATATAAAAACAAGAGAGTAAAACTTTTGCTTACCATTTGGGCATATCAGTAAAAATATTTCAAAGGAAGTCAACAAAATTAGTGGAAAAGCAAAATTGTTAATCCATTGGAAAACCTCTCACAGGTATCTCAGACGAGTAATAGTTGTTTATCCCCTTGCTATGGTAAGAATATTAGAAACTGTGAAGTCAAAGGCCAATTTCCTAATCAGATGGCATTTTGAAAGCTATTTTATTTAGAGATCCTATGCAGTTTAGAACCATAGCTGCAATAAGTCTCTGTCTTCTGGGGAAGCATGATGGCATTCTGCTAAATGCTAGAGTTTTATTATTTGAAGAGAAGGAAAAAAAAAAGGAAAAAAAAAAGGAAAAAAAAAAAAAGCAGCCAGCGAGACCTAAGAATATAAAAGCATTTGAGATCTCAGAAGGAGTTTAAATCAATGCACTGCCACAGTTACAGCACAGATGAAAGAGCCTGCTGTCTCAATTGCCAGGAAACTACTTAGGAACTCTCACTTTGATTTTTTTTTTTTCAGTAGTCCGTTATATTACCACTAAATGCAATATATGGGAACATCACTGCTTTGATGTTGTACAGCTACAACAAATAGAAACTAATATGGTAGAACAGTCAAGCTATGTGATTTGCGTTTGTATATACAAATATATACCCGTCAATCTTCTTACTTCTAGATTGTGTATCACTGCCACCCATCTGCCTCCTTGCTGTTACTTCTGTTTTCATAAAAATGACAATTATTTTACGTCCATATTCTGAAGAAAGAAACATATCTTTTGGAGGGGTGTAAAAATTAACATTTTCTCCAAGCTGTTGTCTCCTGCCACAAATTCATTGTTGCTAAAGGGTTTTCATAGTGCTTTGACATTATTTCGAATAGGAGGATGACTGCTGCCAGACATTGCAGCATTCTAGTTCTCACAGATCTAGTCACACCAAGAAGACTTCCATTTCTTGCAAAGCAACACGTTATTAAACAGACTAGATTCTCTGACCTGCTCCAATCTTTTGCAGTGAACTAGAAGTATATGAGATTATTGACACACTCCTTCTTGTTAGTTGAAAGCAGTGTAAGGAAGAACTGATACAAACATGTCTAGTTCTGTATCTCCTCTGCCACTTCTGCTGAAATCCCTGCTATGGATGGAACATAAAGAACGTAGGTGGGGACTGGGGTCCATTTTTGGTACCATCTTTCCCATCATTACCTGTCCAGCTGGGTTTTCAGCATGTAAGAATGAGTTCATGTAAAAACTGAAAAAAATGGACAGAGTAATGCCTGAAGAGAAGGGCATTGTGTCTTCTTTCTAGTGTTTCTAGTGTTTCTTCTTTCTAGTGTTACAGAAAATATTTTCTCCTCTACAACATCCCTCAATGGGAAAATGCAAGGAAACACGGAAGAGGTATCGCTTTAGTGAGTGATCTGGCTGGATATGTCTCAGCCACTTTGTCCACGTTCTGCACAGATGGCACAGGCCTTCCACATAGTCCCCCAGGGTATGCCAAAGTTTGGATAGGAACCACAGCCATTTCTGTAGAGAGCAAAACAAAAACAAAATGCAGTGTCTGGGTATTTTTCCTGTAGCTCCTAGAAACATAGACTGTGGACAAAACTAAAAGGTCTTACACAGACAGAGCTCTCAGTAAAAGGTGCAGGGGATTTGCCTCAGTAAAGAGCTGAGAAATTGGCATCTCTTTGTTGTGTAATGCTCTGCTAAAAGCAAAGGTATTTACAATGTTTTGGAACCGATGTGGTAGTAGTACTTGTCACCAATAATGAACTTTTTCTTCAAAATATGTAAATTAAAGTTTCAGATTGATGTGAGTGATTAATAACAATCATGTAACCTGTAAAATTCTTTTTACACAATAATAATCTCCTGACAATTTATTCCAGTTCCTCAAGTAAGATTTGTAATGGCTCTAAATCCTTTGACAAAGTTAGACTCAGTATTTATGTTTATTTAGTAATAGAGCAGACAGGTCATTTCTTATGCAAGACATCAGCAGGGACCTCTGCATGCCTCTCCTATCACTGCATTTTGCAGAACAGTTTTACTTGGAGCCTCAGCCTGTGATTCATTTCACATCCCTGTCCCCCAATGAGATCATTTGGTGTATGTTTGATTTACCAGCAGCAAAGAAGGCATTGTGTGTTTTAGTATCTCAGACATGTCTGTATAGATTTGAGTTGTAACCTACACTTACAACTTATACTGAACAGTTTTATATTTCAGAATACTGAGAGCATGATATATGGCACATTGGCCTGTTTGTCTCTTTTGGGACATAAGGGGCAATCATTGGAGTGGAACTAGGAGTCTGGATCTAGGGGAAAGGGGAGGAGGTCAGATGTTAAAAGTGAAATTGTAGCAGTTCTACTGCCCAGGCAGAGCCAGGCAATGCAGTAAAACCAAATTTGTGCAAAATTATCTCCCTGTATTTAAGTGCAATATGAATAATATATGGTACCTTTCTAAGCAGGAAAAATATAGCACCTTTCTCTTCTAGCACAAGTTCTAGTCCAAAGCTAGAGCCAAACTCAAACAAGGCAGCACCTGTCAGCAGGACAGCTCACAGCTTCGTTGTGATCTGGACCTCACTCTGTCCCATAAGGCCTGCTGCTCATCTCCTAAAGAAAAAGCTACTTTCTGCCTAAATATTTCAGGTGAAAGCCTGAGTCAGTGAACAGTTTAATGTTAATTTACTCATAAAACAGATTCATTTGAGTTGTTTAGGACAAATGGATATTAAATGGGTGCCATCTCTGCCATTCGAAGTCCCAGCACAACTGCTTGCCAGAACCTGGGCTGATGATAAACCACATGAGCAACTGATCCACACTTGCTCTGTTACTTTCACTTGTCCATAAGCAGCTTTTGTTTGCCACAGGATACACAGACTGCTGGTTTTGGCACAGTGTGACCACGTGTATGTTCTCAGTTTGCAAGTTACATTTTTGTTCAGGATATTGCCTCAGGGTCTCCAGGGCAGCAGTTTGGCTGTGCTGGGTCGGAGCAGCGCGATGCTGGGGAGCGGAGCAGGCAGGGCTGGCTGTGCTGCCGTGTCACTGTGCTGTGGGCATGCACAGCAGCACACTGCTCACCTCTGTCTCCTGCTGAGACAGCGTAACAAGACATTAAATGAGAGGTGGTAGCAACCAAGACGCAGTTCCATTTTAAATATGGCCATAGCTGGACTGCTTTTCCTGCTCGTCGCACCCATAAAAATAAGCCACCAGCAGAAGGAGGGACTCAACATTTTGCCTTGCAAGGGCGGGGGAGCGTGCCTGTTCCCCGTGACAGCAGCAGGAGCGAAGTGGGGGCGTTAATGGTGTGTGGAGACGGGTCGGTTCAGTTCTTCTGCGATTTTTCCGGATGCGTGAGTTTGAGTCTCACCTGGTGTATTGCCCTGCCACTTCTCTTGTGCTGAAAAGAGGACACAGTGTCATTTAAACTCGTGATTCAGAGGCAGCCAGGTATGATGCTAAAAACCTCTCTCTGTGGTATAGAAATTGTCATGGCTGATGGGTCAGGGTGACCTTTTATCTTGACTTTATTCACCACCTTTTAAAATGCAGCAAAGGCTTCTACCTTGATTCATGGAAGATACTGTAAGCCTAAAACACGAATTTCACCATCTGATATATGTAGCATAAGAAATTTCGAAGCTCAGAATGTTTTGGAATTTGCCAAAAATATGGCAAAACTTTATCTGTTGGCTTTTTATGTGTTGATATTTGAATCTCTCATGTTCTAGGAAAAGCCTGTAAACATACACGCTTGCTTTTATCACACTAAAATCAGTGAAAGACATGTCTTTGGTTAATTATCTGCACCACTGGGTACTATAGTCATAAGAAGAGGAAGTTTGTCTGCAACCACTTGCTAATTATGTTTCTAAGTCTTTCCATTTCAGTTAACATTTTTCCTTCATTAAGAGATTTACATTTTCCTTAAAAAATTGCGTTTTGCTTGAGGTTTTGGAACCTAATTCCAGGTTGGAACCTTCTTTCCAGGGAAGGCAAACAGTGCACTGCACATAGACTCACAGGGATCCAATGTTAGCTCTTAGTGTGATATCATCTTTTGCATATTTTTATATTATTGCAGTTCATAACACTGTAGCACAAGATGGAAAACAGTAAAAGCCTCTTTATTTATAAGGTTATTATAGGTATCCTCCAGTGTATCTCATGTGTATACATCCTGTCAAAATATTTCAGGATTTCGACAACTGTGCCTGAACTTGTTTCAAGTGACATGACATGGCTTTTAACTGGATTTTTTTACAGTTGTAGTATTTTTAAGAATAGCTAATAGAAGTGTTACCCATGCACTAAAAACAAAATAAAAATAATAATAAAAAAATAGAACAAAAAGGTTTGAATAACTATCAGTGGAGTTTTGCAGTTAAATAACCCAGACAGGAAATTGTGATGATGTTCTTTATAATTGCTCTGAAGAAAATAAGTCTTGAAGTCTATGGAAGGCATAACAGACCTAATTAATGCCCACACTATTTCTCCAGAGAAACAGATTTTGTTTAATAAAAAGACACTGCATAGAAAATGTTCTTGTGCTTATTTTATAGTTTAGCCTTATTTTTCTTTGTACGACTATAGTGTATGCTGGTTTACAGTGTCATGTACACCTGAAAGTTGCATTATCATTTCTGAAATGCGAAAAACAATTACATATTTTCTGTATTTTTTGAGTGTTGATGTCAATTATGATCTAAGGTGTGTTTTGCTGTCCAAGGAGTGTGGATTTGTTTGTGCATGCGCACACATTCGTGTTCTAAAATAGGTGGCTATTTCGTTGTTGTGTTCATTATGTGTGTGTGTAAGTGTAGGTGTTATCAGGAGCATTCTTTTTAGCTTTTAGAATAAAAGCTGAATCAGAGGCTGGAAACACTGACACATCTGGAATTTTAGAGCATTTCCAGGGACTGACAATTAATGGTACTCAGCCAACCCTGCACCTCGTCACTGATGGATGATTAGAGTTTAGCTAATGAGAAGGTGTTCAGAGTACAGTCGTGGAAATTTTTATACACTTGTCAGTTTGGTTGGAGATCTCTGTGGGTTTAAATCTGATTTGATGTCCACAAAGTGGTCCAGAAAAATCTGTGTAAATGGTCAGATTTTTCTCTGCTGTCAGTAGTTTTGTGTTTACATATTAAGCTCTGCACGTCAGGGATCGTTGCTGTATACGTTTGTTATATTGCTATCTGTGTTTCTAAAGTATCTAAAAGGAAGTGTCCTGCCCTCTTAGTGCCACCGAATGGCAAATGATGATGAGCAGAAGGGACTGTTCTGTTCCATGCCTGGCAATGCTCACCCACACTGACAGGTCAGCTTCATGGGTGCTGTTTGCAGAGGCACTTTTGTTGGATCCAGATTCTTCCCAGGGCTACCCAGCGAAAGGAGAAAAGGCAATGGCCACAAACTGGAACACAGGAAATTCCATTTAAATATAACAAAAATCTGTAAGGGAGATTGAACACTCGAGCACGTTCCCTGGAGAGGTTGTGTAGTCTCTGTCTTTGGAGATATTCAAACCCCAGCTGGACATGGTCTTGGGTAGCCTCCTCTAGCTGACCCTTCTCTGAACTGGGAGATTGGACCAGACAATCTCTAGAGATGCCTTGCAACCTCAGCAAGTCTGTGGTTCTGTGATTTGCTTGACTGGGACCTAACTGGGTACACCTGTGCTTTCTGAGCAGAGCAGGTGGGGACAGCACTGCCTGTCTGCAGGCACAGCTCTGAGCTCAGCTGGGGCTTTGGCTGTGTGCTGGCAACTCCGCATCAGTGTCCTGAGATGCACGCTTGGGGCTGGGCTTGCTGGCTTACTTGGGAGCAGCCTTCAGGTCTGGTCTAAGGGCTGCCATTAGGAAACTGAGGCATAACTAGTGTTATCAAGTCCTTTTTTTTTTTTTTTCTGAACTGCAATGATGGTATAATGACATAGGATTAAGCAACCGGTTAATATGCTGAATTCTTGCAGTTTTTCCCCAGTGAAGTTGCAAGAAGGATCATCTCATAATCAGTAAGTCCAAAGAGCTTGCTAATTCTATATACTCCTCTGGCAGTACGTTGCTGATAACTGACTTATATTTTGTAGGTGTGCAGTGCAATCCAGAATCAAGATTTCACTGTTATCGATGACTACTGCACTGGACTGCGAGCTCTCCTTTACCTGAAAAGCATTGAGGAACTTGAAGACTGGGATGGACAGAGTCCTGCAACCATGCGCCATCAGAAAGGAAAACCAGTACCTAGAATTGCTGATCTGATGGGAAAGGTATTTTGTTTCATTGCCATTCCTGTATAATGGCACTGTGTCTTGCCTTTGAATGCACTTCTATAATCATTGTATGCAGTTTCTGCTCCTTAGCTTGGCTAACCACTGCTGCTGTCACAATTAGTCACCAAGTCTTTTTCCTTCTGATTATTAAGAAATATCTGGAGGCAGCTTAAGAAGCCAAACTTGAAGTGACTTGCTATGGGATAAAGTTTTTACTCTAAATATTACCTCTCCATTTGATTCATAAAATCATGTCTTTGAAAGAAGTTTAGGATGTAAAATTACAAATGCATTGGAACAATTTCTGGAACTGCTTGTTTTAATGAAACTCAATTCAGATTGATACTAATGTGCCAGACATTCCTGGGTGTTCCAGCCAGGGTGCAACAATCAGGAGGCATGAAATCCCCCTAGCACTGGACCTGACCAGCTGAGACAGCTTATCACAAACCAGTCTTAGTTAGAATACAAGACCAGGTAGGAGTGGCCCTTCGATCATCATAGCTGAGCATCTCAGGGTCTTTCATGTGTGCTGACTCCCAAATCCTCTGCAAGGCAGGGACATTCCAGGTGAGGAACAGTGACACTGAATAATTTGATAGATTCCACAAGATCATTTAAATCTAGAAAGTCTGTGGTGGAATAGGAATGTAAACTATGGTCTCCCAGAAATCCTGACCTGTGGACTGTCTTCTCTGCTCGAGTAGTTCCCTGCTACAAAAGCATCTCTGGAGATGTTTGCCAGATGCAGTGGGTTGCAGCTGCCCCAGCGCTGCCTGCCCCCCACCAGGGCAGGGCTGACCCATGCTGGGAAGCAGGGAGGTGGAACTGGCCTCCTACCGCTGCCGCTGCCTACTGCTCCGAGCAAAATACCTGCACAGCAGGGAACCTGAGCTTTTGCTTCTGGTTACTAGAGGGGATCACTTTGAAGACTTATTTCAGTTATACATCATGCCTATTGATTATCTTTCCAAAAACCTGATATAAAACTGTTGAAAATATTGTAAAAAGTAAAGAATTACAAAAGAATAGGATTTGGAGTGTCAAACACCTCCAAATCTCTGCTTATCGTTGCTGATGACTGGAGCTGGGTTTAGCAGGAGATTAGAGACTCCTATATTGTTGTTGTTCTCAGTGGAGCTCTGAAAATTATAACGTTACCTTCCAGGAGAAAAGAATCCTGCTCCTAAAGCTGTGGATAATACACTGCTTAAAAATAAAACAAGGTATAAGCAGTTTCATTTTCATCTACTTATGTTAAGCAGTTAAGCCAGGCTCAAAGGGTTATATTTAAACTTCCTTTCTTTAACACCTGTAGAAACATACACAGAATTTCCAACTCGTGTAACAGAGATTTCTTGTGATTCTTCTTTAAAGCTACATTCAGTGTCCTATCTTTGTGTTACCTTTGTATTTTACTACACAGACAACCATTGTCAAAGATATTTCTCATGTCCTTTGGAATGAGGAAAAAAAATTATAATTCTTAGTCTTTTACACTTGTCACTACATCAATAATTAACTTTAAAAAGGTAGTATAAAAAGATGCTTTAAGGAAGCATTTAATAATTCAAAGGAATCTTAACTTGAAACAGGTCACATGAGAAAGAATGAAAAACAAAGCCCTACGTAATCTTGTCTGGCTGGCTCTGTTAGACATTTAAAAGGAACAAGGCATACAGAATATAACTGATTGTGTATTTGATTGCCCTTAGCACTGAATTATGTCATTGGATCATTGCTACTAAGTAATAACATACAAACTTAACCAGGCTGCATCATTGATAAGGTAGTGATATATTTTAGGGATAAGTTCAGGATGGCTGTTTATCCAGGAATGAACATGCAAGGGAAAAGGAAGAAAAATAATACAACACGGGTAAAAGGAAATACCATGATGAATGATCCTACTAGGGGCAATCAAATACAAAGGCTTGATATCATTAATATTTATAATGTCATAATTAGCAAGACTGTGCCTAAGCAGTGTTATTAGTGTAACTAATTATGTTATCATAAACTAAGTTTGCAGTATTATAGGAATCAGTATTCTTACCTTCATAAATTATTATCAATATTGGATTTCATGTACTTGTGCCTAGTAAATTTAGTTAAGTACTGTAGCTTCATCTCGATTCAAACACAAATCTCTAGCTTGCTTGGCAGGAAGTCATAACACATACTTCTGATTCTCTTTCTAAAATAAATTCACTACAAAGCATGTCCTTACTCTTTATTTGGAAAAGAGAAGATAGCCTGTTGACGTGATATATAAGTTCTCATTGATAGAAGTAATGCGTAGGCATGTATGTGTTACACATGGAGTAAAATGTGACAGGCAAAATCCTGCATTACGATTTTAAAACCTTAGAAGGACCTGGCCAGGTTTGTCCTGATATTACTGTGAGGTGAAATGCAGTTTCTTCAGTAGGACCCCATGAGAAGCTAAACAGCAAATACTGATGAACTTCCGCATTAGAAAAAGTAAAAAGAAAAAGTAAAAAGGGAAAAAAAAAAAAAAGAAAAAAAAAAAGAGTATGCTAATTTTGGTAAATGTAGAAATATAAAGGAATGAACCTCTTTTCTTTTTTTTTTTTTTTTTTTTTTACAAAATTCCTTTTAATTTTCATATAGAATCACAGGGATAAGAAGTTCAGTCAATTGCCACTTTAATGAGAAGGAACCGAGGGACAAAAAATATTTTTGACAGTATGAAGAGCCACTTGCCCTCTGATTGTATACAAATTCGTTGAGCGTCTCCAGTTTTGGATATATTAGAGTTAGGACTGGTACTATTCTCAGCTACATATGTTCACAATAGTAACTATTTTCATTCACAGTGCAATGTTGCATGCTTATGTCCATATTTTTATATAGAAGAGTGCTATTCTTTTGATAATTCGTTTTCTGTCCTGGTTTCAGCATCAAACAGATGCTGAGTGCAGAGTATTGCCACAGGAGAGTGACACGATAGAGTTTTGCCATGAAATATTGTAGTATTTGATGATCAAAGTAATCTAAAAGATAAATACTTTCTTCTGAATGGTACACCTGACATCACAGTGAAACTGTCTTGCTATGCAGTCACCAGATAAATGACAAACTGAAGTTATCACTGTCTGTCGTTACATTTATCGCAATAATTTCCTCCCTAAACAGAAAGAATACTAAAAATACTGTACTAAATAGTGTAATATAATAAGCAGTTTAATAGCAAATATATAAACTTTTGGCTGAAAAAGAGAATCATGTTGATTAGTACCTGTTCGTGCTTCTGCATTAATGAAACTAATGCTTTCAGCTGATAATTTATAGCCCTTAACTTATGAGAAGCATCATAGCACTGGAAAATATTTTGGAAACTTGAGTGCTGTTTGTATGTTTTTCACTGTTGTAGAATGCATCTTTTGGTATATAGATCCTAAACTTACTGGTTTTGAGCCAGCTAGTAGATATTTGCTGGTAGTCTTTTCAATAGCGGTAGCTTTTTCCCTTTTGCTAACACAGCAGTGGCTACTGGAGTCAATACTTGCCATGTCCAAGGTGTGACCTGTGGTATTTCACTGCAAGAGCAGTGAGATTCCTGCTTAGAAAAGTTAACCTCAGTCCTGGCTTCCACTCACCAGGTGATACTGTTTTCCACAGCTCTACCAATTTGATTCATTCTTTGCTGTGGTTGTAGCCTTGTCTGTGACTGCTCCAAAGACAGCCCTGGCTTAGATGTGCTGCATCAGACTCACAAGGGTGGGCAAAGCCAGTCTCTGCGCTTCCTTCTTCTTTGCTTTTCTGATGGCTTATTTCGTTGTTAGTTTGAGATTTGGTGGTGTTGGTTGGTTGTTTTGGGTTTTTTTTTAATTATTTTGGTTTGTTTGTGGGGGGGTTTGGTTTGTTGTTTTTGTGGTTTGTTTTGTTTTGTATTTTTTCTCTGGGAGAATGGGAGGACCTGGCATCAGAAGTCCTGACAGAGATGATTGTCATTAATATCACCTTTGAATCACCTTTCCATTAAATGCATGGAATAAAACTTGTCCACTTGTCTCAGCCATAATGTCAGTTTGCAAATCTTGACACTGAGATGAGAGAATGGCAAGGTAGTGATGACACCACACTGCTTCTCACTGACTCCCTTGAGGAAAAATTTTTGTAAAAGCACATTTTCCTCAGCATGAATTTAGGACTGAGATCAAGTGCATGATGCAATCAAGCAGGCAGTTAAGATGTAGAGCATGCTCTTACAACCAAAGTTATTACAGTGGCTGCAGGAGAGCGCAGGTAGTATCTTTATAATCCAAAATTAACAGGATTATGTTTTAAAATAATGTTTCTGAGTTTCTCAGGAAGATGCATGACCAGGAGCAATAAAAATAGCTTTGTTCTCACCAGGTATCTGGGTAAGGTACAGTATTCCCCAGAGGTGCAATTTGATCTCCTGTGTGTAGTCACTGTCTCACCTTGTCTGTTTATTACAGGACTCTTTGATTAGTTGCTCACTGATCTGACTCCAGAGAGCTGAAGTGATTAGGTCCCAGAAATGCACTAGTGTCAGCTGGTGGTCACAGAAGTGGTATAGCGGTTTTCTGAATAAACTTCCACCTAATGTCAGCTATAAAAGGCGTATTTAACACAGTGACTTCTTTAGCCAGGTAGCTAAACATTAAAAATATGACAGTGTATTCAGTTGGAAGGTGTGCATTTATAGGAAGAGATAAATATATATGGATGTTTCATACCTTGCTTTCAGCAGTAGAAGTTTTGCCAAACCTGACCTTTGATTATGTCAAAGGGTTAAAAAAAAATATGTCAAGGTTAAAAAAAAATAAAAAGAAGAAAAAAAGTAAAGTAATAATTTAAGCAGCATGATTCCAGAAATATCCAGAGCCCAAGACAAACTGGTTTTTGTAGTGGATCCTCCTCAGCTGTCAAGGTTGTGCTGTACTGAAAATGTTAAAACCATATCTGATAAAAACACTTATAGAGAAGGTGTTTTTCTCCAGCAGACAGATGAGAGAGAATGGTCCTGAATGAGCACAGTATATGAAACTCAATGAAAATTCTTACCGCCTTAAATTTAGCAAGCTACTGATTTTATTCTCTGAATGCATGCATGTCCCATTAAGACTAAAATATGAACTTCCTTCAAATGTCTATGGGTACTAAAAGCTGACTCTTTGGAATAGTACAAACCTGCTAAATTCTAACTTGATCGCAGTCAAATCTAAGTAGCCTTTTGTACGACAGAGAAAAAACCTTGCTATACCATCGAGATTTCATGCAAAATATTAAACTAGCTCTTCTATTAAATAACATTTTTAAATGTGTACACCCAGCCATGCAAGACAACTATTGCAATGCATGCACCAAGTTTTGGCTGCCTTCAGGTTCTTCCAGACTTCTGACTACATTAACTGAGCAGAGATTTTCACCCTTCGTTTTTGAAAGTTCTCATGTTGTTGTGAAAGGCAAGTTTGTCCAGTATGGGGAAGAGCTTTCCCGCACTGCATAAAAAAGAGTGAACACATGGTATTTGTGGCCATGTCCAGAAATACAGACCATCTCGTCATATGGTAGTATAGAGTAAGAAACTCTTTTTTTCGTATTGCCATTGCCAGTTCTGAAGAAGAGTCAGAGGGGGTGAAAAAATAATTTTAAGCTGTTTGATCCTTTTTGCCATTAGCTAAGACTTGCACCTGAAATATAGCTCTCAGCCAGGCAAAGCATCTGAAGTGTAGCCAGTATTGATCAGGACACCTCTTGGTTTATAATATTATGGGATCTGTGCATCCACACACTCGGGAGCTGTTGCCACATATGCTTGTTGGGTTGACCAAAAATAAGACTCTGTTGCAATGTATCTGAGCCAGAATCTGCTGACAGGTGAGGAAGTCAGTCCTTTCCTCTCAGCCGTCCACTCCTCCCCAGAGGCGATGGCAGGTCTCCGCAGGCATAGCAGCAGCTGGAGCCCCATGGTCCCTCTGGGGAGCACTGCCAGCCGCGTTTTGGGGAGTCTCAGCAGAGCAGACCCCCACACCCTACTGCGTGTCTCACGCTTACCAGGTTTGCTCCTGCTGGTGAACCTCCCAGTGTCTGCAAGCCGAAAGTAATTATGAGCAATCCCTGACTTGCCTAATTTGTAGAAAAAAAAGGAGCTGTCTAACATTATTTTTTTTTCCTAACCAGTCTATTATGGAAGTTTATGTTGTGATTATCTACAGTGCTGTTTCTCAGCGAGACTGCAGGTTGTTACATAAAATGTATCTTCCCTAATGGTGAAGCCATTTGCGGTAGAAATGGATAAAACAAAAGGAACTGGGATTATTAAAGTGGATTTAAAGTAGTTTAATCTTTGTGGGTTTTATATGTACTGTATGCTAAATTTGCTTCCAGCACTGAGTTTAAAGTTTCGTATTCACAGCCAGTAAACGTGGCTGTTAAGAAACAATGTATTCACGTTAAACTCCTTGGCTGGGGCGGTTTTAGTGTGTTCACTGCTGGCAACCGACATCAAGCCAGGAAAATCCAACTCCTGATGCAAAAGGATTTAAAAAAAAATATCCAGGCACTGCCAAAAATACATAATTCCTTTTTTTGTACTCTGCAGTTTGTTTTACTTATGGAAACGGCCTGGTCATACCCTGCAGCATGCATTCATTACAGTGATCTTTGACTGGCAGATGCAGAGTAATAAGATGCATATTTTAGTGCTTATTATAATACCCTGTCCAAAAACAACTTGACAAATTTGTGATTTCGACAGTATCTCATTTTGCTGGCTGCAGTGCTCTGTGATTGCCTGGTCCACGTGGCTCCCAGATTATGCATACCACCAATACTGCTCATTAAAATGGCCACAGTTCACCAGTTTCGGTAGCTTGGAACGAACTTGGAATGAATTATTATACAACAAAGAAGCTGCTGTCATGCAGAACAAAAGACAAGCAAAAGAGAGCTTTGGCTTAATGAGGCTAAGTGAGTGTCTCCCCTGCATCACCAGCTACTTGACGGCCTTTGAGCATGGATTTTTTTTCTCCACAGGCCAAAACCTTTGGTCTATTATTTTGTGTTTATGCACCTTGAGGCTAATATACATTTTAATATGCTGCACATGGAGAAAAAAATCAGCCATTAGATTAGAACATGTGCACTCCCTGTTAAGTTAATGACAGCCGAACATAGAGATAAATTTAGGTTTTCATATTTAATTATAGCACAGCGCAGTACGTTGAGCAAGGATAAATTGCACTATTATTATGCTTCATTTTTTTTGACATCTTTTCATATTAACCATGCGCACTTACCCCCACTTTCTCCCCAGTGTCACACATAATGTCTCTGTGCATCGTCCTTCTCTAACACCATTAATTTTTTATTCTGTACTGTTGTATATTTATTGTTGTATTTGTTACTTAGGGTTAGCTTGCTGGTTGGATAAAACCATTCCAAACAGCCCTTGTGTTAGGTGATCTACATAAGCAATAAGGGCAGAAAAGACATGAAAAGAACTGGCCTGTGTGCCCAGACGTGGCTGCTCCCAGGGCAGGGGTTCCCAGCCCTTCTCCCTGGTGCTCCCAGCGCAGCGCACACTGGCTGCGGCTGCGGAGCGGTGGCCCCTTCCTCAAGCAGCTGAATTAGAACAGCCAGAGAAATAGTACATCAAAGGTTAAATGAGAATTTTGGAGTTCAATAATATTAATATGGACAATGCTGGTGTTCATATAAAAGGTTTCTGTTCTGTAGCATTCGGCATTGTTTTATTGTACAGAAACTAAACACAGCTAATGTTGCTGGGTGGTATGTGCTGTTTGTTGGGGCTTTGTACCTGCATTACCGCTGTTTGTCAGAGCTGTTGCTCCAAGAATAGTATCAGGAATTAGGCCAGACCTCAGCCTTATAGAAGACAATATGTAATTAAACATAGAGGCAAGCTGGCACGCAATGCAGCCTTTGCATATCATTATCAAGTTTTAATGGCATATTTGACAATTCCTGTGCTTCCATGGATTTGATGGCAATGTTGGACTATTTGTTACTACCCGAGAGAGCTTTTACATTTGCTTTCAGCTCTGGGCTGAGCTTTTCAGGTGGCTGTGGTTTGTGAAAAATATGTTTGCATGCTTCACAAAATTAAGGAAATACTGCTATTTTCCAAAGTGGATTAGAGCAGGTAATAACTCATAGGAAGAAGATTTTCCTCCTCCCGCTGTGTGTATAAGCAAGTAGAAGATATTATGCTACAGGCTTATTCCTAGATTATTCCTTATTGGATAGTTGTTTCGTGACAAAAGACACTGTGGCTTGATGACCAGAGGGTCATGACAGGAATAATAATCACCATATGAAAGGGTGTCTGGATCTTGGTGATAAAGCATTCCTCATCGCAATCAGTCAGCACTTGCTGGTGCAAGAATTTTCCTCAATGGCAGAGATCAGCTTTTTCATATTCATTGAGAGCAAATCAGTCTCTCTCTCTGCTTCTCCTTCTCCCCCCTATTTCTGCAACCTTCAGTTCTGTACTGGCTTTTACTGCCAAAGAGATTTTTCTTTGTCAGGTGAAACTCATGGAGTTTGGGGATGTTTAGGACACTGTAGTATTTGTGGGATTTGTATCAGTTGCAGAGCTTTATTCTTTGTGTTCTCAGTGAGTAAAGCCCTGGTCAGTAGTGACTGATAGCTAATTGTCTACAGTTCAAGCACGAGGAAAGGTGTCGACAATTTATTTATTTGTGCAAAACTCTTCTCCCTGATTTTGTAAGTGCAGATTTTGATGAAAATTGCATCCATGAAAACAAGGTTGTGCCTTCCAAGATGTAAGCTATAATTACTAGTCTGAGAACCCGATGATACAAAATTCCTCCTCTAGAATCTACCCCTAGTGAGAGAAGCCATTTATTAAGAATATTGTCTATTTCTAAGCAGTACTTCTAACCATCTCTTTATTTATTAAGGACTGGAAAAATGCTTGATATTATACAAGATGTAGTCTTATGGAGTTGCAGGCTATATCCTACAGACATCCAGATGGCTTAGAAACATCTATGCAATCAGAAATGTCTCTTCTGTATCTGCAAGTAGCTATTATTAGTAAAACCTACTTTTATTTATGTGTTCCCATTTTGTTTATGGTGCTAGTCACAGATGTACTTACTGATGTACATGTAAAGGCTTGGGCTTTTAGCTTCTGAAAGAATCATTGTTCGTATAAACTCATCTAAGAAAGCTGTTAATTGGGTAGTGAGGTGGTCTGTGGGCCACAGCACTCTGTGCAAGGAAGGTGCAAAACAAAGTTTGTGGCATTGGTCATAGACAGTGGACTAAGTATTTGTTTTCAGCCTGTTTTCCAAGAATTGTGTTATTCTTGTGCTAGTTTTGAGAGAAGTTTTGACTATGACATCTCTCAGTTCTCTTAGGAACAAATTTGGCCCGTAAGCACAGCCCAAATTGTAGTGACATGCACAGATGTTCGAGAAATCTAGGAGGAGTGATTTATGGGGGGAAGCTAAAGAAGCTAAAACTCTTAAGTGTCCATTTGTCCTGCCTAAATGATGTGTGTAAACATAAGAGGTGGATAACTCAGTGGTCTACAAATATTTGAAGCTGTCAATCAATTGAGAGAGGGGGATTTTATGATGTAGAATGAGAACCAAGACTGATGAGTTGAACTGAGAAAAAAAAAAAAATGAGATGTTCAGGAAAAGCAGGAGAAAAATTATCCTGATTGGAACAAAAGCCTTTTTTTGTAGAAATGATGGAGGTTTCATGCTGGGTTGTTGAGATTAAAGGTAGGGGAGACTTTTAAAACTTGAGTGTGTGAAATACTGCTGGCAGAAATTTTGCGTTGCCAGGACTTTTCCTCTCTGATTTGTACAAGCTCACCTATGGCCCTGTCCAGCATTTCAGCTGCACACTGGGAGCTGTCCTTGGAAGCCTCAGCATCCTAACAAAGTGTTCAGATAGAGACTCAGTGTAAGCCGCTGGAGCTAACAGTATCTAATAATATGCAGTTGAAATGCCTTTTTGTTCAAAGATTAAGATCATACTTAAGGAACATGATTATGTTCTTTCCCACCTATTTCAGTTTTATTACATTGAAAAACCCTTGAAGGATTTTCTATAATCCTGTGTGGTTTTGATCCAACCACATGGATGCCTCAGCAGTCTGAGCAGTTACTTCCTGAGTTTTTATGGACAGGTGGATTAAAAATGTCTTTCTGTTTCATTGCCCATTAGTCATACATTGGCACAGGGCAACTGCCCCCAGTAACTGAACAGAGCTTTGGGCACACCATTTCTACATGTAGGAGTTGAGAAGAGATTTCTGCACTTTGCTGACCTATTCATGCTGTACAGAATTCATTAAGGCCCAGGAACAGTGTTTGGGTTGTTCCAGGGAACAATTACAGTCAGCCTGTAATCTGCTGCTCTGCTACACGTTGGGGCACTGTAATGGTTTGAAGGGACCTGGCAAGAATTTTATTGATTTCTTGGGATCTCATTCAGGCTGATTGCACTTGGGTACTCTGATGGTTGATGTTTAAGAACACCTACTCTAGCTATTATTAAGAAGGTGGGTCTAATCCTCACATAGGCAAGACCTTGTTTGCCCTTCATTCAGCTCAGCAGGCAAGTTTTAATGAAATAGCTCCCTCTTATTTTTTATGCCACAGCTCTGTTTTCGATTGCCATGTTTGGAACTAGTCAGTGTAAGTAAGTCACTGTGTAACCCATATATTGGTCAGGATATGTCATATCATATATCTGCTCTTTCTTTAATCATTTTGTCTCTTTCCTGTTTGACTGCTTGGAATAATTAATGCATTTTTTCCCATTACTATGTTGTATTTCTTCCAAGTTGCTGATTTATTTATATACAAAAACTATAAAACATCTTCTTGTTTTATATAGTCTGTCTGGATTCATGAGAAACCCAGAAACATATCACTGAAATAGTACATTTTTTTAGATTGTTCAAGACAAGACCTTGCAGTTGAGTTTAAAGTAGTTGAATTCTAGAGCCTAACAACTATAATTTTATTTATTTATACTATCCATCATTACAGCATAGAGCATTATATCCTAGATGCTAATCATTACTTACTATTTTCCTCAATAGTTATGCTCTCATTTAAAGTATTAAATATATGCCAAAAGGCATCTTTCCCAATTCCAGACCAAAAGTCTAATCCAGACTCTCCAACAGTTTTTCACTGCCTTTACTGAGCCTTCTTTCAAATACTGGGCACTCCTGACAGTTTGAAATGTCCATTTAAAAAATTTCCATTTGTAAATTGTAAATCAGAGGGCTTATTGTAAACCCACAAATCTCTGTGAGCACAAATATATCTACATTTTCTCTTTT
This sequence comes from Nesoenas mayeri, assembly GCF_963082525.1. Lineage (NCBI taxonomy): Eukaryota > Metazoa > Chordata > Aves > Columbiformes > Columbidae > Nesoenas > Nesoenas mayeri. The sequence continues at coordinate 13,015,549 of NC_137554.1, read as the reverse complement.
GCTAAAAATGAGTCACTAAGCTGTAAACAACTCATATGCCATTTACATTAGCATAAATGGTATTCTGAAACCTCTAAACTTACCTGTTAAAGCAGGACCAACAAGAAATCCTTTGACAACAGTAGCATAAGTTTGTCTTTCATAATCGATATTTATAAAAGAGCACCCAGAAGGAGCGAGTGTGGTCCCTCAGAGCAGGGCTCATCAATCCCTCATGCTCCAGAATGTCCCTCTCGCTCTTCACGACAAAGTCAGAATCATTCATTTGATCGTTTTTGTGAGCAGTTTTGTCATAGCTTGGGTTTTGACCTCCAGCGCCTGATCTGTGCGTGGGCTTCTGTGCCTGCTGCTGGAGTCTGAACTTAATTGCCAGTATAAAGCAGATGGAGGAGAAACTTAGTGTTTACATTTTTCCATAGGATTTATTTCTCTGTTGTTTATCACTGAGATATTTTCGTCTACATAGTGTGAGTTTTTTGCAAAGGTATTTATAACAACATTTGAGTAATGAATGTGGAGTCTGAAAGGCTTGAAAGTCTGCCTCTCTGCCTTCATTTAAGAAAAGCATTTCCTTCCCATCCAGTCTGTGTCTTTAGTTGTCTTGTTCCTAAATGGCAGTTTGGGAGAGGATGCCTGTGTGAAGTCATGACCACTATTTTGACTGTATAAGTACTGGTTCGTAATTCACCGTGCATTGGGAATATAATTTTTAGTGCAGAACTGACCACCTATTTTGCAGTGGAGTATTAACACAGTCTGTTGTAAGCAACCAACTACACTGTCCAAATACCATCACCAGTTCATTCGTGGAGACAGGTCTCAATTTATGATATCTGACTGGCTGAATTGCCCTTAGGAGTTTCCAGCAAAAGGAGTGAAGCCCCTGACCATAGGCATTGATGTCAGATATCAGGATGTTGGAATAGTTGCACATTACACACTCAGAGTTGGATTTATTTGCCTCCAGATATGGTTTAAGACCTTACAGGTGTCTGAGGCTTCTCTGCAGATCTGGATCTTGGACCGTGGCACTAGAGACCTGTGCAGTGGCAGATGGACCCTGTCCTGCTCAGAAGCTTAGTGTGGTTCAGACACCGAAAGCCTGACAAGCAGAAACAGTCAGAAAAGGATGCAGAAAGCTATTTCCAAAAGCTTATGCTCTCTCAACCAGAGAGACTGTTCCTTCTCCAGAGGGAGCAAAGAGTCGAAGTGAAATACTGACCAGGCTTACTGCTTCTAGGGGTGAGGAGATCAGACTTAAGGGGTTGAGGCAAAACAACTATGTGCAGCCATGTGTATGTGCATGCATGTGCAAAAAGTGTTTTGTTATGTTTCAGTTTCTCAGCTGTCCTAAAACTCTAGGAAGGTTCCCTCTTGCTGGAGTCAGGGGTGCGGGAAAGAGTATGGGACTCCAAAAACTTGGATCCTACAGCTCACGTGTGTTCACTCTCCCTCAAAATAACGTCAGCCACAGAGCTTGTTCCTGAAAGTCTGTTTTAGCAACCCAGAACTGAGAACTGCAACCAGCCACATTTAAGTGCATCTCGCTCAAAGACAAGTAAGTTGCTGCTGTTAGATCCCATTCCAACTGACTGATGATCATTTAGAGAGTGGGATTGAATCAGGATATGACAAATGGTTCTTGAATAGTGCCTAGGTACACTGAGTATTTGCTTCCACATATCTAGTGGAATAAATGTTAGTTCAGTTAAAAGTCCCTTTAAATTCATTGAAGGCTGTCTTTGTTCATCTAGCCAGGATATTCTCATTTGCTACTGTAGACAAACTGTGTTGCATCATAACTTGCTTTCAGTTTCAAGCGTTGTGAGATTGTACAGCGTTATCAGCCCAACACAAGACAATTCTATAATGGAATTGCAATGAAAACTTGGAGGCTCAAGAATTAGATAGGTAGTGGTGGATACATTAAAATCTCAGTTCATAACCATAGTCCCTGCTTCAGTCCCACAAGGGCACTTTAATTTTCTTCCTGTCTTGCAGCTCATAAACATGCTTCTCTTCGCAACACACCATATGCTCTTGGAAAAGGGCTGTAAAGTTTTATAGATGTATTTGAGGGTATTATAAAAGTATAATAAAGTAAAAATAATGCAAAGAAATAGAAATTATTGAACAACCAAATTAGAATATTAGACTGGGATAGTTTTATTGCATTTGGGCTCTACTTGGCTTTTACAGTCATGAAGGGATAGAATTCTTTTTCAGAGTTAAGAAAATTAATAATTTTTATTTTAACAGTACTTGTAAACACTTAAACACTTAAATAATTTCAGTACATTGCTGAAGACTGCTTAATTTTAGCTCAATAGTACAAAACTGATTTATCTTTTGAAAATGTTTTACTTGGTTTTAGGGAAATATTTCTAGTTCAGAGATTGAAGTTTTTACTCATACAAATTGAAATGTTAAGTAGCATTGCAATGAAAGTAACAGCACAATAATGGTGGTGACCAAATTGCAGATACTTTGTTTAATCTGAAATAAGTTTCAACCCAAAATGCAGCCCCTTTCTCAGGAAGCCCGGCAGAGAAAACAACACAACTGCTCTCAGTATTGTTGCCCTCTTTTTCCTGTTTAGAAGTGAATAACACACTGAATGGTGATCTCAAGGTGACGATGGGCAGTAGCACAGCCTGCTGACTCGAGCAGCATAGCTTACCTGCATTCACCCAAACAGAAATCTCTGCAACTCAAAATTTTAATTCCAATTTGTGGGGGGCTTTTTCCCCTCCAAAATCATCTGGACTCCTAGACATGTAAACTTTTCCCATGGAAACAGCCTGTTAGAAATAGTTGCAAAGAAGTTCAGAATATTTCAGGGCTTTCTTCACCACAGAGGCTCCGTGATGGCTGTTCCTGGCTCACCCTGCATGGCCCTTGCCTCCCCCTGCCCACCTCGCTCCGTGAGCCCAGGCCTGGGGGATGCTCCGTACGAGCCGCCCCGAACTCTGAGCCCGGCCACGGTGGAGCTGGATAACCCGGTCCTGACCCCTGCTTGCACCATGTGCTGTACAAGAAGCAGGCTGGCCATGAAAATTTTATGTTGTGGTGTTTGTCTGGGCTTAAGTTCTGGAGGAATTTCTGAGAGATAACTTGTAGCTTAGCGATCTGCGCTAGAACCAAGCTGCTCGCTGTGAAGTGAGCTCAGCCAAAAAGTTCAACTTTGTTTACGCCCCTGATGGCTTTTATATACGTAAGAACAGTAAGATTTTTAAAAAGGCTATGGTAAATTTTACTGTGATCTATTATAGCTGATGGTATCTTAAGTTATTCTTCACCCCTTATCACAGCAATCAGAAACTTCAGATAAAGGTTGAAACCTGCTTTACTTTGTCTCGCTACAGGGGTATGTTCTTTTCCCCAACTTACAAGAAATAGCAAGTCTTTTAAGACCTACAAAGAACATGGCATGAAAGTGTCTGTATCTGGTTTTCATGGGGGATGCTTGAAAGGAATTAGACTATTTTCCAGGGGAAACTTCTGGCATGCTGCTTGCGTATAAATTAACAACAATGAAAGTGGTAAATTAAAATTGCAACATCAATTTCATTTTTAGCTCTGCTTTGCATTTATATAGAAGAATTTATTATTATTGTGATTTACCTTCTACTAAGAGGTAAAAGTGTGAAATAACAGGAATTGTAATTATCTCCTGGAAAACTTCAGCTTGCAGAAGATACTGCAGCATGTCTGCTCCAAAACCAAACTGATATGAGCACACCAACCCACCCTCCCTTCATTTCCTAGGCTGGATCCCCAGTATTTTCTGACATGGCAGTTCAGCTGTAAGGTTCAGCACACGTTGAAGGAAAGATCCATCTTCCATCTTCAATGAAGCTCTGACCTCCTGTATGTCCTCCACTTTTTATTTTTCTTTTTTTTTTCCCCATCTCCCTGCATGTGCTGGCAATGAGGAAGGAGTGTTGGTGGTGAGGAAGCCCTGAATAGGCCATCCCAGCACAGAACAGCAAAACAGCTCTTGGCTCTTTTCTTCAGCACAGCCAGTAGCAAAGATCGTTCATATCGTACATGTGAGCTTAAACCCCAGGGGAAGACGAAACTCTGTGACTCCATTCACTCCTTGTGCTGGCTGGATTTTCAGCAATGTTCTTTTTATAATACCGCTGTGTGAGGTGACTGAGTTGGCTTAGGGGCATGTCCACAACTGTGCAACACGCTCCCACAGGACCTGAGACTCGGTGCCTTTGCATTTTGCTCTGAGAGTAAAAGGCACTTTTCTAACTTTGCTGTCTCTGTGCAGAAGTGTATCTGTGTTACTGCTTGCTTTTGTTTTTACAGGAAGGAAATTACTAAATTCTTATGGAAACAAAGCAGCCTGTCCCATACACAAAGAATTAGAATGAGAGAGCAGGTGAGCCATGCAAGATAGCTGGAGTTCATTAGCTAACAGACACTGCTGGGATATTTTAGTGATGAAGGTGGCATAAAACCTCTGCAAGGCAAGACAATGTTATGAAACAAGTGTCCATTTTATCTCATTTCTTTTGTCTTGTGGAACAGAAACAGAGACACTGAGAGGCAGGCTCAAGAAACCTAATTAAATACCGAAAAGAAATGAAAATTAGTTCCCAGTGCTGTTGCCCAGACTGATTCTGTGCATATTCAATTTGTATTATTTTCAGAAAAAAAGTAAGACATTATAACCAGAATTCTCAAGGTATTTCTCATTCTTGAAGAGAGAAACTAGGTGTCTGGGCTCGTCTTCACACATGCTCCATACTCCCAGTACCGTCTTTAGGGCCAGCCAAGTATTTGGCATATCTCAGATCACTTTCATTGTTATAAAAAGGAGTCAGTGAAACCCCAGATTTGCTCGTTTCTGTTGGGAAAATGTTTAAAGACTTCGAAGCAAAGTTTTCATAAGAAAAAAAAAAAACAATTGTTAGCAAATTATATTAAACAAGCTGAGTTCCCATGGAAGAAATCATCAACACTAATTTTTTAAAGCTGTGGTTTCACTTAGAAAGGAGAGTTAAATCAAAATATGATTTTATGATCTCTCTGTAGCAGTGTCAGTATCAGTGTCACTGATACCAGTTAAAGTGTCAAAAAGAAAACTTTATAACATCCTGAGGTTGCTTCTCTTCTTAATTAAGATTACAGCAACATTTTGCAGAGGGTGAAAGGAGTCCTGTCTGGTGTAAAGTAGCTGTGGAAGGGAGAAATCATTTATTGTAAGGACATACCTGGTACAGGAGCTTACTTTAAGACTAGGTTGAAGATACAGCTCATACTTTGCCTTATGCTGGAATATTGTTTATTTTCTTGGCTTTTTAAAGCTGTATTTGTACCTCTATTTTGGAAAAAAACAAAACAAACCAAACAAAAAATGGTGGTCTTAAATGTTAAAAATTGCAGTGATATCTGTGATAAATAACACCACACTAGGATATACTTTTTATGCTTATGCATTAAGCTTTGTCACCCTAGTTCCAGAAATACCTGGTGACAGAGAATAGCGCTTATGGAAACTAGCTGGATGTTATGCTGATCTCCTTCATTCTGCCTGGGCACTGATATCAGAAATGACTCGATTCCTGTAGGCACTGAACTTCAGAAAGGAAAGATATGTCTGTACTTTCAAATTGAGTGTGCCCAGGACTATTCCCGGGCGCTTTGGCCAGCTGGCACCGAGCAGCCTGTGCTAATGATGAGAAGCTGTTGGTCTCCACAGCAGGCTGGCTGCAGGCAGGCTGCCCGCAGGGAACTGCCTGGGACACCCACAGTTGTAATGCTTCCTTAGGGTAGATGATGTACTCATGCCCAGGAACATTCCCAGAGACTGATTTACTGCTGTTGATATAGACAGAGGGTCTTGCAAAAGGCTCAGAACAAAACAAAAAAAAAAAAAGGGGGGGGAGAAAGCAATGATTATAGTACTATGTGAGCGAGCATGAAAGATGGACAGATGGACATAAAAATGAGCTATATTGAATGTTAGTGAAAATTGCACTGGGAAGAGGAATTCTCACAGCCCGAGGCTCCAAAATCAAGAAAACCAGTGAGAATGTTTAGAAAATCTCCAGAAATATCTTCTCTCTAAAACATAGCAGAATGTAATGTAATATAATATAAATGTGTGAATAATGTGTGTGTGTGTTATCCAGATATGAACAGTCTAAAAAAATGATAGCTCAGTGTCTTTTCAAATGAACATCCATGAATTCTTTGCATCCTAATGGATTAATTCAGTTTGTAGGCGGGACAAAGGTGCAGTGACTCAAATGAGAGCACTCCGAAGCTCTGTTTACATTAAGAAGCAGTGCAGACAAATAGGCCAAATAGGAATGGAGTGGCAGAATTAAATGGTTGATGCTGCAGACTGGTGTCCACACAATATGCGTTTCAGGGATTTTTACTGTGTTCTATCTCTAGTCTGGTCTCATGGGCTAAATGCCCATTAGTAGCTGGAGCTCATTTTAAGTGCACTCCTGGAGCACACATTCAGGTTTTTTTATTTCATTCAAAATAAAATCCAGTTTGTGCTTTCTGAGACTGCTGTGCCATAAGAACCAAAGTGCGATATGTGGGGATAATCAGGACGTTCACTTCCAAGGCGTGCTCCTGATCTAAACATCAAGGCACCTGGAGAGCTCATGCAGCAGCGTTACAGCAATGCAGAGCCCATATGCAGTATCAGTGAGCAAGTCGAGGCCAGCCGTCAGTGGAGCCCAGACAGAAGCCATTACCCGCTCAGAAAAGAAAACATTTGCATAGACAAAGATAAATTTTGTGCAAACATAAATGCATTAGCACAAAGCAGAGAAGAAAAATCTACTGCTAATTGTCTCTCATATGGGATTCTTTGCATTGGCAAGAAAAATGTCTTGCCAAAGCTTGCTTACAATAGCAAAAAGAAAAAAAAATGCAGCACATCCTGCATCCTGCATCTGGACAGGAACAACCCCATGTTCCAGTATAGGTTGGGAAATTACATATTAGAGAGCAGTGTAGGGGAAAGGGACCTGGGGGTCCTGGTGGACAGCAGGATGACCATGAGCCAGCACTGTGCCCTTGTGGCCAGGAAGGCAAATGGCATCCTGGGGTGTATTACAAGGGGGGTGGTTAGTAGATCGAGAGAGGTCCTCCTCCCCCTCTCCTCCGCCCTAGTGAGACCACATCTGGAATATTGTGTCCAGTTCTGGGCCCCTCAGTTCCAGAAGGACAGGGAACTGCTAGAGAGGGTCCAGCGTAGGGCAACAAAGATGATTAAGGGAGTGGAGCATCTCCCTTATGAAGAAAGGCTGAGGGAGCTGGATCTCTTTAGTTTGGAGGAGACTGAGGGGTGACCTTATTAATGTTTATAAATATATAAAGGGTGAGTGCCACGAGGATGGAGCCAGGCTCTTCTCGGTGGCAAACAATGATAGGACAAGGGGTAATGGGATCAAGCTGGAACACAAGAGGTTCCACTTACATTTGAGAAGGAACTTCTTCTCAGTGAGGGTGACAGAGCACTGAAACAGGCTGCCCAGGGAGGTTGTGGAGTCTCCTTCTCTGGAGACATTCAGAACCCGCCTGGACATGTTCCTGTGCGACCTCACCTAGGCGTTCCTGCTCCAGCAGGGGGATTGGACTAGATGATCTTTTGAGGTCCCTTCCAATCCCAAACATACTGTGATCAGGAAAAGAAACTGACTCAGAAAATGTAATTTTGCACATATCTGGCTTTGATGCACTACACAAAACCAAAAATAAACTTCTGGTGCCATTTGCACAAGCATGAACTTTAAACTAAGAGCAGCAGCACAAAAGCAGAGAAGTTGAATGCCAGCTGGACAGTTGAATATCAGTAAATGCTGGATAACAGAGACTTTGTTGGCATTTTGTGAGAATCTAAATCTGCTGACAAAAACATAAAGCATAGTATTACACAATAGAAAAATCAAAACCAGCAGGACAACGTAAATTACCAAGAAAGGGTAAATGTTTTGAAATAACAGGAAATACAGGCAATACACAAATGCTCTGCTTTTTACTAAATTGAATGAATGAAGCATGTGTCTGAACTGGGGCAAATAATTAATTAAAAAGTTACTTACAAAAAGTCAGAAAACTTAGCTTAAATAGGTAATAAGCTGGAAGGCCACTGTAGCAAGGTATCTACATGGTGTTTTAAAGGTCTGGGATGTCTTCTAGGCAAACGAGAGCTGGAAATGGAAACAGCGATGCAGCCAGGAGAGCACTTGCTTAATAGAATGTCCTCTGCACTCAGAAAAAAAGCAATAAGCCAAGTGGAAGTAAGGAGGGCATAAGTCTCATCACTGAGGTTTTCTAGTCCCACAGGTCAGATGGGCAGCAAGCCAGCTGTAGAGAAGGCGGGAAGCTGTACATATGCATAGTCGTTTAGCAATTTAACAAGCCATTATACAGACCTGCAGGTGGTAATATACTTTCCATCTTAAAAAAATAGAAGTAGTTTCAGTTTCTGGTGCAATACTGGTATATTTGAAAATATATACTCTCAGACATAAGAAGTAAAGAAAGTAACTACCTTAGTATCTTTTGAGCATCCGTTAGGGTGGATGCAGGCGGAAGAAAATGCAATTTGAGATCAGACCTGTGGCAGAAAAATGCAGCAGTGTCAGCAAGTACTAACGAGACTGCCATAGCTGCATAGATACAGAAACAGAACAGTAAAAGCTGTAGCTGATCATGATTACATTCTCATCTATCTGCTTGAAATGACCAAGGCAATAAATCTAAAATGAAGTAAAATGAGATGAAATTGTATTTGACTCTTGGAGCACTGGGATAATTGCTGACCTCCCAAAGGCTATTACCCAGCTCCTAAAAAGTAAAAACCAAGCAGGATAGACCCACACCTGAAAATTGGTCAATTTGAAGATCAGTGGGATTCATAAACCATATCACAATACTTTTCTGTGCTTTTCAGACCTGTACAGTCTTCTGAGGTGATTACTAAACAAAACCACACTATGAATACAACTGCTGTAATTCGCTAGAGTCTTCTCATATATAAAGGAGCTGTACAAAATATCCCACGGTGCTGTGTTGCAGCATGTAAATGCCAAGGCCATTATATTGCACAAGGCAGGGCGGGTGGGCACTTCTGTTTTTGGGAGGCATATGTAGAACACAACTCCTCCAAAATGGCTTCTACATCTACCAGCAAAGTAGGAGCAGCCCAGCTGGAACACACTGGAGTAATGCGTGCAAGTGGAAACTTCAACCATTGTGTTTCAAGGACAGGAAACCATACAAAGTGGCCATCAATTATTACAAAGTATTTTACAAATCCAGAACTAGAACCCCCGCAGTAACCACAAGGGAATGCTGCTAAACCTGCAGTGATGTGCATTGCTCAACATCTGGAAAGGGATTGAGATGTACATTCCTGGCTTCTTATCCAGGCTGTGTACAGAAACACAGGACAGCTGAACAATAATATCAGATTCTCAAAATAATAGAAATAGAGAAAATGAGGAGATTCAACCTAAGTATTGTTAAGCTATTTGTCAGTTTGAGGCAGAGGCTACAAAAGAACATCAAAGGTATGTTTGAAAAAGGCAAAAATTTAGCGTCAGCTCATGCTCATCAATCTTTCACATGGGCCATATGAGCAGGGAGAAATCCCAACATCTCCTGAAGCGCAACTGTACAATACATATTCAAGTTATGACACCCAGATCAGTGAGCAGAAATGCTGCTGGGTGCCTGTCAAAGCTATTCTGGGACAGAATCCTCCATTCAAAAGGATGACTGTGTGCTGGGGAGCATCGAGCTGCTTCAAAAAAAAAAAAAAAGGTTGAAAGAAAATAATCCATCTAGAAGAAGGATTAAAGGCTGGACTGAGGTGCACTCTCTCATTTCTGAGGTCTGAGCACAGAAAATTGTTGGTCTAAGCCTGCAGGTAGTCTGAAATGGTGGCTGAGGGGGATGAGCTGCTCCATCAGTCGAGTCACTGTCAGAGTAGGCAGCAGCCTGGGGTGATGGGGGAAGTGAGCAATCTGAGGGGTGCTGCAGCTGCCCAGGAGAGCCCCACTGTTCATCCCTGCACTGCTCCCTGTCACAGCCCTGCCCCTTCTCCTTCCACTGACCACTCAGTGAGTGCTCCAGACCCACAGCAAGCATTTCCAGCAGCCATGGTGTGCAAGAGGGCAACCCTGGTCTGTCTCCAGCAAAATCAAGTGCTCCTTAAATACTTCACAGCTGTGAGCTGGCTTTGTGCTACAGTTCTTCACGAAGTCCCTGTTAGCCAATATACATTTTGCTACCCTGCCTCATCTGCCTGCCTGTCCCACTCTAGTTTATCCTGCGGTGGTGTCATGGCTCATCAAAGTGGTCTGCACACTGCAAGAGGGGATATTTGAGAACAGACCTGCTGTTAATGCAAGACCACTCACTGCATCTTCTCGGGAGACAGGAAGTGGTCCCAGCCTTCCTGAGAGGCAGCAAATCTGTGTGGTGGCTGCTCCTGCCTTTGTGAGCCGCTCAGATTAAAGCTCTCCTAGGAACTTTATGCATCAGAATACACAGCACCTCTATAAAATATGGAGAAAAAAAGTCAGATAGATAGACAACATGGATTGTCTATAATAATATAAATTATGTCACCTGTGACCTTTATAGAAGCAATGCTGTTGTAGACAGTGTTAATGTAAAGAGGTTGTACTAAGTAGAAAATTTTGTTTCCCTTTCTGTCTTATGGTTGAAATGGCTACAGGTGATTTTTTTTTTTTGAGCTGTAGGTTGAATCACTATAAATATCTGGCATAATTTTAACAAGATGAATTATGTCAAGAAATAAAAATAATTCAATTTTTACAATTTAAATGAGAATGAGATTTTTAAATATGGCATGTTTTTGAGCAGTGAAGTTCTGTAGGGCTTGCATGATCACCTATCCATGAAGACGTATGTTATCTGGAATGATCTGGGTGCAAAACAGCTGAAGACATAACAGTTTTTCCAAACAGCACAAAAGTGATGTGCACTATAGGCTCCATTTTATCTTTCATTACGCACTTGTAACGCCTGTATGAAGTCAGGTGGAATCGTATGTACGTGTCCAAGAAGAGTGGGTTAGTTGTGGTCAGCCAATGAGATATAGTCCCAGGTCTCTCAGTCTCTGCACGGAGGCTTAACCTCAGCCAGTGTCACTACTCGCATGTTTAAGGGTCAGCCACACATAAGAGCTTGTGGGATCAGGACAGGAGTTGCTTTGCAAGAATAAATTATATAATTTGTTGTGTCATGTCAATCTTTTTGACCTGCAAAATAGTCCAACGAGCGCACAGTGCAAAGTGGTATGTAAAGGAAAGGTTTATGTATCTCCATTGTTTATGTGTAAGGAGCATGTAACCAGTGGAAAAGTGGATGGCCTGTTGAAGCAATATGTGATTGTGGTTGTATTTAATAGCAGAGGGCAAGCTGAATGCATATACTCACAAGCCTAACTCTGCATACAAATCAGTGAAATCTTGTAGTAACAAGATGATCAGGACTAATTTTAAAGCTACTATAGTAATATAAAACAAGATAGTTTTTAAAAATACCATGATGTATGCCTGTGATCTGTATTTCTAATTAATTACACGTGAGATTTTGTAAAATCAAAATCCTTGTCTGACTGACTTGAGTGAAAATCTAATCAAATTAGCACTTTAGAATATATGACCATTGTAATGTCATTTTCAGAATATCATGATACTTTTGATATTATACTTCTGCTGTTATAAAGACAGATAAATATGCAAGAGAGGCACTGTGGGGGACTTGGAAGGTTGATTCTAATGGGCACTTTTCTGTTTGTCTACATTAGGTTTTCATATAGCATCTATTACTTCGGTACATACGCACTGACATCTCCTCACTGCTTGATGGTGATACAGGAAGCATTTATATCAGTTTAATGAAAGTATCACTTTTGTAATGTGTATTGATATTTTATTCCTAAGTTTGGTATAATATTAATTTTAAATAGCTTAGCAATTACTCATTTATTTTCAGATCTGTTTAAAAGTTTTAATGACTTCAAATTATCAAAATTCTTGATCATCACTTTCTTCCAGTGGACCATTCTAATTTTACCATCTGGCTATATTCTCATAATATTTTTAGTATCATATGTTATATGTTGATTTGTCACATCTTCAAAACTGTTGGAAGGCCTTAATCAAACCAGAATACCCAAACTCTTCACAGCAGAGCATTCAGCATTTTTCTCATCCTACCTCTCACCAACTGAAGTGGAAGTTTTGACTATCTAGGGGTGGAAGCACTTACTATTAAGACCAGAACTATTTGTATTATGACTGTTAGCATGAAATTTAGAGACTTTAGGTGATTGAGATGATGGTAAAAATCATTATATTATTGCGTTTGAAGACTCTAAAAGCAATGGTAGGCTCCTTGGTCATAACTGCGAGAGCTGACTGGAGCTCATTTGTCTGCACTGAATACTTTACATTTAAATTAGGATTGTGTGAAGTAGAGATGGAAGGATTACTGTGTATGAGAGATGAATGAGCGAAAGCATTGTAGTCTCTGCAGAAGGAGGATAAGTACTGTAGCTCATCTGCCATAAAAGATGGATTACAATGAATCTGAAGTGGAAGAAGGTTTGCTTAGGAATTATTAGCAGTGGTTTGCATTTAAGTAATCTATCAGTGCAATAACATATGTATAGTTATGTGATGTGTAAACTACCAGGAGAAAGCGGAGTTTATTTCTAGATACATTGAAATGATATGCTGTTTACAGTATAGGCAAATCAGTAATAAGTCTGGATCTTCCATGCGAAAAACCCCTATCAAAACAAAAAGGCCGAATAAACACAAAATCAAAACAATACCAAAACAGAAATCTGCAAAGGTTCTGGCAGATGGAAAAGGTATATGCTCTTACCAATTGTGCAAGGTTTAACTTAGCAAAAACTATTTGATAGATCAATTTGTAGCTAAAACACATATAGCAGTGGTGAAAATGCACTTTTCTTTGCACACAGTGGCAACAGCAGTTATTTTACTGAATGTACTCAAAGCCTCATAGAGTGGCTTTAAAAATCTTGGTTTCTTCCAGAGGCTGGAAGAGGTGGTTGCTGGTTGCCCTCTCTGCCTGGTCTCCTGTTCCCCTGAGAGCGGGAATTTGATGAGCATGACTGATTAGACTGCATATTTTTTATATGGCCATGGTGCATACAAAGACTTTCTATGTATAAGTACTACAGGGTGTCTACAGCTGTATTTCCAGCAGGGTGATGCTGGAAGGGAGCGTGGGGGAGCTAAGGAGGACATGCAAAACTGCATTTCACCTCCTCCTGGCAACAGGGTCTAGGTGTGCTTAAGGAGCTTTTGAACAGGTTCATGTGGGTCATGCAGGCAGTTTAAATGCAGCTTCATGGGGCTTCACATTTCTAGAAACAGGGCTAGGCTGCTCTTGGTACCCAACCCAGCTCATTTAGCGTGAGTAGAATTAGCAAATTCAGCTTAATACAGCTCCGCTCACCTCACTGGGTCAGCAGCATCTGTGATTGACAGCTTGGTTGGTAACACTAATGTAGCCATAGCAGCAAGGATATTCATGCTCTCTCATAGCTGTAAGAAAAGACTTATATTTCCCTTTCAATAGTCTCGCCAGCACCTCTGAAACTTCTTTGAAAAGACCTAGGAAACAGAGAGCCATTAGGTACTGCTAGAGTTCAGTCTCCTCAGTACATGTACTCTCAGAAGAGGATGGTTAAATCCTAAGAAACAGGTGATTTTAGGGTTATTCTAAACACCTCAGTTACCAGCCAGCTTGGAGGAGAAGGTAGATAAAAGTAACTAGCAATGGTGTTTTTTCATGTGATCAGGTAATTTACAACACTGATGTGATAACCACATAAGCTGAATGTATGGTTATATATGCACTATAGTATATAGATACACTTGAAAACGTGAATACGGGATTGATGTATTTTTACTTCTGTACCAGTAAAATTACAGAATTATTGTTGCACAAAGTTTTTTCCAATACTAAAGCTCAACTGATCCACGTTTTCTAACTGCATTTGAATACAGTTATATTTGCATGCCTGTCAGATAGTTGCTAATAGCCATTCTGCTGACATCTTTGTTATGCTGCTGCTTTGCTGACAGAATTTTATCTGCATAAATGGGTGGAAAGTCCTTTCCTCACGTGTCCAACAAACTGGAGACAAAGTGCCTGCCAATGTTTTAATTTCTTTTGCATGTTCTGGTTAGAGAGTGAGAAGAATGCTTTCACTCCACAATGTCATGAATATGGTAATCTATGGAAATCACAGAAAGCAGGTACTTAAGTTAAGCACATACTGTACTACAGGAATCCCTGATGAATTCCAGTCTCTTCTGTTTAGAGAAGATGTTGTTGTCTATTAAGTGACAGACTGCCAGATGTTCATGAAGTAGCACAGTAATATGTATCAGTATCTTCTTTTCTTCACCCCAGAAGGTAACATTTTCTTTATCATTTATGTCATCCTTGCTTTTGATTGTAAATGTCTAAGCTTGCTTCAAATATTAACTCCTTTTTGTTTTATTGATGAATATTTCATGACTTCAGTACATTTGTAGAATGTAAGTTTTTGCTGCACTGTAGTAAGCCTATAATCCTAAAATCTTTTCCTTCACTTGGTATGTATAAGCTGCTGAAAACCAAACATTTGAGGTAGAACATGAAGAATAATTTGTTCGTGATTTTGAGCTAGTAGAGAAAATTTTGGCAGTGTTAGAAAAATGATGAAAGAAGAAATAATTGTTATTTTAAATAATGGTTTTTATCTGCACAACCAAGCACGGTAATATATATCTCATGGTGAGGTCAGAGCAATATGTTTTCCTAGAACACACATAAATGTTCCATTTAGTCTCAGAATTACTGCAGAGCTGGGGGCTAGCTCACCCGCTTTAAATAATCATGGTCTAAAGAGTGGGCAGAGTAGTCGAGTAACTAAATGCCATGGTATATACACAGACAGTGTGGGGAGCAGAGATTACAGGAATAAGTGTATGTGCAGCAATTACAGGTGATTGAGACAGCACTGTTTATATAGCAAATAAAAGTTCCAAGAAAAAAAAAATCAAAATAACTGAAAGGCAGAGTTCATTTTTTCTGAAGAACTGTTGTGTTCTGTCCTTTGTGAAGGCATTGCCTTGTTAAAGACAGTGATGCCAGTAATGTCTCAGCTCTGAGAAACAGAACTGTGAGAATGTGTGAACCCTTTAACATAAGAGAAAAAGTCTCTGTGGCTTCTTGCTGATGTAACTACAGCAGGTCTGGGGCTGTAACAACAGTTGTTGGCCCCAGAAACCCACTATCAGGTGGAAACTGATGGAGTGAAGTGTCCCATCCTTTCCACAGCATGTCGCCTGCCCACTGGCCATGGGGGGTCTCTGCAGAGGTCTCTGCTGGGGGGCTTGGCCTGAACCCACCCACATCTGGCTGACTCTTCATGCTGTGTGGGGAGGCTCGTTCATCAGCATTGCCAGACTGAGACAGAGAAGACAGAGAAGAGCAGCTATTTAAGATAATTTAGCTGTGAGTGTCTGAAATAGTAAGAACATGCAAAAGAATAAGAATTAGGAGTTTCACTTTCTCCATTACCATACATAGTTTTCATTAGTTAAGCAGTTTACCCGATTAGTGGGGAAAGCTTGTGCTGAATATTCTCTCCATATATCTATGAATATGAATATGTGTGTTATTTGCCGCCCTCAGAGGAACAGAATTCAGCTCTTGGCTTTATTGTTGGGTTGTTTGGCTTTTTTTTTTTTTTTTCCCAGAAAGATCACAAGCTACCTTGACATTGTGACAAGATTTTGTTGTTGTTACTGTTGATGTTCTTTGGTACTGGGACTTTGTGTTTTCTTCCTCTATGGAAATGTAGGAGTCATGTTTCATTGTATTCTCTGAGAAAAAAGAAGAAAGCAGATAGCACTTTGGAAAACTTTAGTAGTAGTCGTTGTTGTTGTTGTACAGTTGTGAGAGGATGGAGGCAGACCACTGAATGGAAAGTGTTGTGCAGTGTCAAGTGTGGTCAGGGCCATGTGTGGGTGCAGCATGTAATAAGGATTCTAGAAAAAATGAACTTGAAGAATTCAGAAGTAACTGGAAAAAAAAAATCATTAAAATTGAAAGCGCTTTCTCTGGAAAACTTTATATGTCAAATATAAAAGTTTTCCACATGAACAAATGGGGGTCAAACATTACTAAAACCTTTGTGCTGAGGGCATATAAAATGACCCATACAAACCTGATTTAAATTCTTGTAGCTCCTGGGTGAGGGCAGCTGTCTACCATGCTTAAATGTTAATGTTTCCTTTATCTGATTGCCTTTCCGTGCCACACTCCCACTTTTAGGGGTCTTGCTTCACCTATTACCCTCTTCAAAGCTGTTCATTCTTGTCTGCAGTCTTCATAGCTTTAACTGTGTCTGAGGTAGTCACTTGGCCATGTGGCCTCCGAAGCTGTTTCATTCTTAGCTTTTACCCACCCACATACTTGTCTCCCCAGTTCCCTGAAGCCAACAGGAAACCTTCCCAGATGTAGTCCTGCCAAAGCAGCAAAGGGATGAAGCCCAGATTTTCTTGGTTACAGAAGAGAGTGGTATTTGGGGAGGGTAGCTAAGCCAACTGCAGATCAACTGTTTTTCATAGGAAAGGAGTAATCAGCATGGATTTGTTCAGGGAAAACCATGTTTGACCAACTCAATGAGATTACTGGTTTGGTAGATGAGAGGAGAGCAGTAGGTGTTATCTTTAGCAAGGCTTATGACATTGTCTCCCGTAGCATCCTCACAGACAAACTGGTGAAACCTGCTGTAGCTGACCCTGCTCTGGGCAGTGTTTGGACTGAATAGTCTCAAGACATCCCTTCTGACCTCAGCCACTCTGTGATTCTGTGCAGGTAGTCGACCACCTTTGTCCTTTCCAATCATTTAAAGAATTTGTATTTTCTCCTTCCTTTTTCTCTCCTTCTCTGAGGGAAAGCTGTTGGTTCAGAGAAAGAGCTATTCAGGAAAACAAGCCACAGAGAAGGAAGATTAAGAGCCACCTGTTATTTGATTTCTGAGACATGCTAGTGTTTGACACTATGTGGCAAACTTTTCGTGTGACAATTATCCTTCCATTAGCATAGCTACAGAATATGTGGACCTTTGTTTGGTGCATGTCCACTGCAACCAATATAGAATACTTTAGCAGAGCAATTTGAACTCTCTTTTAGCAGTTTGTCAGACATCTTTCTGTCTGCACTGTTGTTCCCATCTAGTTTAGCTATGTGCAAATATATGCACTTGAAAAATGAATGTGAAATAAGACAATTGGGCTTCATTTCAATTTGCAGATGCATAGAGACATCACTGTGTCATTTAAAATTGTTTACATGTTGAAAGTGCACAAGAGGAATTTATAGAATGAATGCAGGCACGTCTTCATACCTCAGACTGGAGGCAACACTCAAGTATGAAAGAAATTGGATAATGATATTACATTCAATATGGAAAATTCTCCACATATGAGGGAAACAGTATTTTTGATACATGTTGCCTCATAGCTAAATGATATTGCTACCCCAAATTTCCACGAGCCAGTGATCCCTAGAATAGTTTATGTAAGGTCTTCCTTTACCTTGTTACCGCTGCTCCCTGAAAATAATTTTTATGAAAATTACTATTTTCCAGTGGTCTTTTTGATGCCCCATCTCATCAGCATATACCAGCAGGATATACTTCAGATCCACTGGAATTCTGTAGGAGACTGTTGCTTATTTTTGGTTTATGATGGTAACTAGATGTGCCAGCTGAAATCTGGGTCTTTGAACAGTAGATAGCATCTATTGCCTTAGCAGGAGACAGCTCCCAAATAAACAACCTATGACTATGTCATGGAGACATACATGGACGTTCCTAGAACAGGGAGCAGATCCATTTAAATTTAGAAATAAAGTCTGGGCTATCTGAGACATCTTGTGCTGCCCGGTCACCAGCCTGTTCCACCAGTCAGGCTGCTTACTGATGTGCCCATAAAAACTGCAGCAATCTGAAGTGGAGGATTCTCTCAACTTTTTACCATTAGGCAACAAGCACCTTTTTTAGTTCATAATATGCTCAATTACCTTTAGATTGATCCATGAATAAATTATAATCAAAACCGACTTATTCACCTTAAAGCTCTCCTGGCTTAAGGTTTCATTGTTGATTCATTATGTTGTCAGTTCTCTATCGGCAGGGTAATGCTTTTTTATATCTGGATAGAGACAGTTTTAGTGGAAGATACTGTTATCTTTAAATGAGTAGGATTTAGCTTTTCTGGTAAGAACAAATTCATCAATGATGAATCCCTGGAGAAAGTACTGAAACAAAAATCACAATGTTGCTGGAGATTTATACAGTTCATCAGTTAAAAGGCAGCTTTTGGAAGTCTTAGGGGAGGGGTAGGGTTTGGATTTTTTAGTTTCTTTCTATAAAATACTGCAGCACAATATTTCAAGCTTCCAATGTTGTGATAATACAATTATAAACAATGAAATAATACCACTTAATATATTTATTTTGGCTCCATTCTTGATGTTATCCCTCCAATAGAAACACATTGAATTATGGTTATATAGAGACAGATGGATACAAATAATGCAGCTATAGACATCACTGATACAGATATTTAAGTAGACAAGAGTTATCTAATTACTCTGCTTGTTACAATCTTCTAAGCACTTGCTATAATCCACATATTCATAGTATTTATTTTTTTTTCTGGGCAGATGTTGGTATGACAAAGATATCAGTGTATGGAGAGTTTAGTGACATTGAAATATCTGGAAATTAAAACAAAACATAACAAAACAAACAAACAACAACAACAAACACACACACAAAAAACACATTCTGTAGAAAGATTTCAAAAGCAGAGTTAAACTCAAAAAGTTCTGTCCTTGTGCTTTCATTGGGAATTGTGCTATTAAATCCCCCATGTGCTTAGGAAGAGATCCCTTACAATTATTAGATTAATAAATAAATATCCACCTCTTCAGCAGTTACCTCACCATGTTTCCAGTTTTGTTGTATCCAGTAACTTGCTTCATTAAAATATTGTTTGCCATTTCAAATGGCCTTTGACTCCAAAATGTTTGAAACCACAGCTCTCAACAATAAGCAGTCGCATCAGCATTCCCTATATCTGTGCATTACTCATAAGGGCAACCATCAATAAGTCCTTCCTAAGCTCCTGAGGCTACATTTTTATGTATTATTTATTGTTATAGAAAAGATTGCAGATTTTCAGTGCTGTTTGATGAAATTTGGCTTGGCTGCTTGTGAACTACTAGACTCTGAGCACAAAATAACCAGACAGCTCATATGGCCACACAGTCACCTTCTGTTAAGTCATTGGAAGCTCATTGTGTGTGCCTGGATGAAGACCTAGGTGTTTCCTTGATTATTTTTAATTCTGTTTCATCAATTTCTTGATAGAAAAACAGCAATGCACAGAAAAGACTAAGGTTGGATGTTAGTTTCCTAGATTAATCCTAATTTATTTTATTTTTAAAAGATACATATTATATAGAGTAATTTAACCATATGCACATAACTACAAAACATCTGAATTATGGTACTGATAGCACTGCACACTTTTCAAAATGTCTGCTGTACATTCCAGATAGCAGCTATGTTAGATATAAAAATCTTAATACTTAGAAAATTAATTAATTGACTTCGTAATTTGCTCTTTACCTATACAGAGAAATGAATTATTTTTCCACCCTTTTCCTTAGATCATCTATTTCATTTAAATATACCCATTTTTTCTGTCTGTAGAAATTAGGAGATTGAGCATATATTAAGAGAAAAGAACAGTAAAGGATTTATTCTGCAAAGTTTTGGCTGTTCTTCTGAAAGATGATCTTCAATCAGTCAAGCCATGAATGACTGTCTACTCTCTCTACTACTTCAGTTAAAACCTCAGCAAAATTAGCTTTGCTACCTGCTCTGAAAGTCAGCAATTCAATTCCTGGCCACAGATGCAAGAGGCTGAAAATGCTTTGTCATCAGGTCTCCTGCCCTCTCAAGCCCAAAGTTGTTGGCATCAGCTTATAAATTATGGAAAGAAAATAGTTTCTCAGTGACATGGGTACTACTTATTCATAGCCAAAATGTATTTCCAATTGATGCAGCCAGGCAGACATACAAGAATACTTTTTATCAAAATTTATATTTTTTTAGATCTTTACTAAAAGTCTTAGGCTTTCTAAAAGTCATACAAAGAATTGCGTCTCTGTGTGTGTACTTTAGAGCTTATTGATTAGATTAAAATTAGACTAATTCTTCCTTCTACTCATTTTCATGTTTAAAATAATGTGGGGTTCGCTCTCTTATTTGACTTAGGTATGTAAGGCCACTACCGTCCTGCTGTTTGCAGTAATATTTTAAGACACCTTGGCACATTTTCTTTCCAAGATCGTGAATGGCAACTGCACAGAAAGGAAAGTTTGTTTGATGTCTGTAAGGAAGCCCTTGAACATGACGTACAGGAGCAAAGTTCCTGTAGAACAGACAAAACAAGAGCCCTTTGCTGGTGGGAAGACTTGGCTGCCTCTAGATTTGGGACAGATACAGTCTGCAACATCGCCCACAGTTCTGGTCTTGCATTTGTCTAGACTGAGGCTGTGTCCCAGAGTATCACTCAGTCCCAGCTGGTGGGAAGGCACCTCCTCTGGTGCCATCAGACCGCCCATGTTGTTTGGACTTGAAGCTAAAAACCTGTGGAGGCTACAAACCAAGTCTCGGAAGTAGGGAAGCATTTCAAGGACCTCACCCTCTGGCTGTATGCTCAGACTGCCAGAAGCCTAGCAGCTAAGAAGGCTTTTATTTGTCATAACAAGAAGCCTAAGGTCCCAAGGTTGGGTATCATGACTGACAGAGCTCACTGAGGAATTTTTCTCCTAAGGATTAGCAGAGGGGCAAGGTAACCTCTTCTGGATTTACTTCATTTTAAAAAATAATAATTTCTAAATTTTTAAATAATTCTAGTTTTAAAATTCACATTGAAATTCCCTCTTAAAAAATTGATAACCACAGCAGTACTGTATCTTGTTCAATATGCTCTTTGAGGTGGTATTATTAGCATGAATTAATGCTAGCAGCTGCTGAGGCTGTGCATCCCCTGTTACTACCTGCTCGTTTTTGCAGTACTGCAGTAGCTTCTGAATGGGGTTTCATGAGGTAGATAAAATAGTTTTACAGAATAAGGAACTAGTTTCAGGGGGCAAAGGGTATCCATGTCTTGTACCATTTTTATTCACCCAAATCTGTGATTGTGGCACACTACAGTTGTCTGTATATTTGGAAAAGGGACTTTTTCTTTCAGGAAGCTGAGTGTTTTACGAAGTCTCAACCAGCTCTTTCATGTTCTTGAGTGAGACATGAGTTTTGCAATTCAGTGAAATCTTCCTCTAGAGTTTCCTTAATTGGGTTCAAGGATTAAATATTGCAGAAAAGACTGCAAGTGGGACATAGAGGTAAATTAGGAAATTAGAATGTGTTTCAGTTCATTTGGTATTTGTTAGCCTTACCTTGACAGGTCAAGATAGCCTTCTGTTATCAGAATGCAAAATACATGTTGGTAAGTTTTAAAAATATATATTGATATATTTGGGTATCCATACAAATAATCTGACACACTGCTGGAACCCAAGTAAACCGATAGTTTTATGATACCTTTCCACATACTATAGAAATAAAGTTATGCATTTGAATTATTTAACGTGATACATTTTTTTTTTACATAAGCAAGTATGCAATGGGGAAATATAAAACTGTTGGATGCTGACCTGCAATTCAGCTATTTTTCTCCTGTGGTATATTAATATTTTAATATTCAATATATATTTTCAAGTCAAATCCTGAAGTTCCTATTTGATATTTATTCACTTCTCGCTCTGGTACAGTCTCACTCATTTCAATTTCAACTTCGTGCATAAGAAGCAAGTCACACTCAGGAAGGACTTAAGATCTTGTCCTTGGGATCAGACTCATGTTTTGCTACACCTGCTCATTAAGCATAATCATGTTTCCTGATTTTTGTTTCAGAAACTACCCAGTTTTGGGCCTTACCTGGAACAACGCAAAAAGATAATAGCTGAGAACAAGATTAAACTGAAGGAACAGAGTATGGCTGCCATGCTTCCCCAGAAAAGGCATTTCATTCCGAAGAAGCCCATTCCATCTATCAAGGTAACAAAAATCCATGCTTACGCATAAGAAATGATCAGCCATCAGGCAGTTGACATGCACAGTCATTTCTTTCAGTTTGAGGTGGTTATTACTGCTTTTAAGCTTGTTAGGGGGCATCAAAGACAACTATTTATGCAGACTTTCTAGCTTTTAACCAAAATTGATGGGAAATTATTTTTGATCTACATGTATAGGTGTTTCCCTAATGTCACTTTTCAAAATGAAGATATTCAAGCAATGGAACAGTAATTGTAGAACAAGGCAAGGGTAATGTCTTGAGGAACGAAGTAGGACCGTTAACCATTTCTTTCAGTTTGAATGCTGCAGTTCAGTTTTGCATGATATCTTTTGATTACTTGCAAAGTGCTAAATACCTCCATCTCTCTCACGTAGGATCAATGGAAAAGGATCAATAGTTCAGTACATATGAAAGCTGTGTCATAGGTTTTCAGGCTGAACTTTTAAAGCTGGAGAATGTTTGTCTACATAGCTGATCCACTGTCTACAATGAGTAAATGTCAAGGTGAAAATAAAACCTGTGACCCTATCTACTGCATAGTCCATACACTGGAGCTTCTCTCTTCCCTTAGGTAGCCAATAAATGTCAATAAAAAGAAACATCAGAAGGTAATTATTCTAGGTGTTCCCTTCAGAACTTATTTAAACTTCATGTCTGAATAGGAAAAAGAAGCAGGCAAAAAAAAATCCATTTGAAATCAGGATTCTTTTATAAAGCAGTGCAAAAATTATCTCTCTTGAACTTGTTGACTGTCTTCCTCATATATCTGAGGATATAAAAAATCTACAGATAGGTAACTTTCACTGTATGATCTGACCTGTAAGAAGTCTTGCAAAAATAAAGCCAAACATGAAATACGAGCGGTAGCTCAAAACAACACATAATTCCCAAGGGATTTTTTCAGTTTATCAACACATCCAGCATTCCAAGCTAACTGGTAGCACTGCAAAATCAGTCAAGGAGAAATTCTGAGTCATCTTCCTGTTTAAGTTAAATAGCTTGCCACTTCTGTAGACCTCTCTCAGTTTTTTGGACTACTTATTTTGGTTTATGTCATGCTATAGAAAATAGCTCCCCTCCTCTTGTGCTGAGGTTCTCTTCTTTATGTATACAAAAAAGTTTCAAAGAACAGCAATCTACGCTTTTCTTTTCCCACTATGATAAGCATTTTCAAAGCCTAACTGACCTCAGAGGTTTTATGGTTCTGTTCTCTTTTCAGGGAGAGTATTGATGTAGGGAAAAAGAGAAAAAAGAAGCAACAGCCAATAACTGCATTTTCAATGAGATAGATTGTTTCTGAAAACAGCAGAAAACCAAAAAAAAAAAAAAAGTGATATCATCCAAAAACAAATAATAAACTGAAAGAAGGAAGAAGTTTAGCAAGAGGGAAAAACAGACATAAAGACTTGAAAATAACATAAATAAAAACTTGAGGTCAATAATTTATCAAACCTAACTCCAAGTACAAAAGTGAAAAAGAACCAAGTAGTAGGAGATGGATTAAAAAGCAGAAAAGAGGACCTACTGCAGAGAAGAGGAAAATGAGCTCCCCAAACCAAAAACTTGTTTACAAAGACACTGAATAGTTTTGTGTAGTATCTGTGAGCAGCTTTTGAGCCAGAGAAATCAAGTTAGTGCCTTTCTCAGACCTTCATTTAAATGAGACTGAAAAAGACTGAAGCAATTTAGAAGAAGGTAGGAACCACCAAAGCCAATTCTTGACAGTCTTTCAGTCTGACTGTCTCTTTAGAAGACAATGTTTTAACCATAATGAGAAAAGCAGCAATGAGAGATGCCTGCTAAGAAACAGGAAAATATCTGGGCTTTGCCTGAGTAGGGAGCTTGTCACTACAAAGGGAGGTTTTAATAAAGTTTGTTATTAATAGATCCATCTATTATTATACTGTGGAGAAAATCTGCCAGGATTCATAATATTCATTAAAGAAGCTGAGTGAAGCGTAATGAAAATGGTGACTTATGTGATACCCTTCCCTGATCAGGAATTCTCCACGGAGATAAGCAGAGAAGCTTGGACTTGGGTGATTTATTTGTACTTGTCCAAGAAGCATTCACATTTAGAATTACAAATCCTAGTTTGTCTCCAAGTAGTTCTGTCTCTGCTGACCCTCTAGACTGAGGAGGGAATACGTCCTCTTAGTTCAAACTGGGATATCGGGGGTGGGAATGCTCAGCTCCTGCATCTGGTCCCAGCCTAACTCTAGTTCTCTGGAGCAGCGAAGAGCTTGGAAGCTGATTGGACCTGAGCTGTCCTTATAAGAGCTATGACCCCTGCTTTGGCTAGTTGCATTTTTGGAGGATTGCTGCAAATTTCCTAATGCCTGCCCAGAACTCCCTCATCTGTCTAATCAGCTGTTGGGTTGGTAATATGTAAATTCCAACATTTGTTTAAATCCCACATGCTGCCAGAATGCCTTTTTAAATAGATTTTAAAACTGTCTGTGATTATCCAAAATCTAATTTAATTTTTGGATAGACTTTCCCATGGCTTTTCTCTTTATTTTCTCTATTTTTCAATATTAATTGAAACCGCATACTTTGATATTCAGCAGAGTAGTTTTTCTTTTCTCACTTGTCTGTAATATCAAAATTTCTGCCATATGTGGATATGTGCCCTGGATCTTTTCAGTTGCAATTTTTTTTACAGTTCCCACACGTGTATTTGCCTACCTGAGGTAATGTCCTTATTACTTTAATTTATTTCCTGATACATTCTTGTGGTTTTTTTCCCTAATAATTTATTTCTTTGTCCTTCAGGGCTTATACCATAATATTTGCTCGCCATTTATGTGCTTGTTTTAGAACCATAGAATTGTAGAATCCTAAAATACCAGGTTGGAAGGGACCCCAAGGATCATCTGGTCCAACCATTTTTGGCAAAAGCACAGTCTGGACAAGATGGCCCAGCACACTGTCCAGCTGAATCTTAAAAGTGTCCCATGTTGGGGAATTCCTGATCAGGGAAGTGTATCAGCTCCTTTTTTATTTTTTTTATCCCTTTGTTTAGCCCACTTGCAATCCCACTTCATGGCTACTTCATTTCAGAACTCTGTTATGTCAGAATGTATATTGATACATAAAACTTACCAGTTGTTGTTTTGTTTTGTGTTGTATTTATTGCCTCACAGTCTTCATAAAGAATTGTGATAGATTCATGAGGCATAATTTTACAGAAGCCATATTGAATTATGTAGCAAAGGGTCATTTGAGTTATTTTGTAAGTACTGCAACTCTTTTACTTGCTTTACTGAAACAAGGCTTAGGAGTCCCTAAATGCCAGAGCACATTTAATAACCTTTTTAACTATTGGAAAAGCATCTCTAATCTTTCAATTTAAAGTTAGTTTTAATGAGATTACATATTTTTGTTAGGTACTTTACTGTAAATTGACCTTGGTCATCTACCCTCAGGTTCTGGTGACTTTTTCTTCTTTAATCTGTAATTTTTTTCTAACATTTCTTCTTTTCATCTTTCTCTCTCTGACAGTAGCTCACCTTTATTGCTGAAAGAGAACAGGTGGAAGGCAGGCATCTCTCTAATGGAGATCAACACTGGTACAGTCTCATTTACGTTCTTGGCAACATTTCATCCCTTTTCTGTGCTCTCTCTGCATCCTAGTGAGGGCACTTCTGTGCAGCTTCTTGTTCTTGCACAACTTATGGAATCCTGAGACCTGCTCAAACACCCATAAGTAATAATGGGCAGATGATAGAATACTTGGAATCAAGCACACAACTTTGTTATATGAATGTCAGATGCTTTGTTAGGCATTTTTTTATATTACTTGGTGGTGAATCAACTTCAGCATTTGCATCATGGTCGATGGTCCCTCAGAGACCTGAAAGGCCTGTCCTTAGGACAGGCTGCTGTTCACATCTGGCAGGGCAGACCTCTGCTTCTGGTATCTAAAGATTGCCCAGCTTTCCTTACCTGCTGCTGCTGCCAGCTTCAAGTGCACAAAGTTCCTAGTCAGTGAACCTTTCTCCTGAACCCAGTGTGACGTGCAAAGTGTTCTATGGTGACTCAAAATTGCAATAAGAGGACAAGCATGCGTGTTCCCTTTGAAATTGCTCTATGAGATGCAGTACCTGCACTGGTATGGCTTTCTAATGATCTAATGAGAGGCCTGGGGTGTGCAACATCTCTACACCACAGTGTGGTCTTTTACTGTGTGACCTGCATGAAAATGGACACAGCAGGTCTACAAGGAGCCAAACCTGAATCATGAATTGTATTTACAAATATAGGTTTCCTAATATGAAGGTTGATGAAAAGCTAATCACCATAAAATGTTTGGTATATTAACATTAAAAATGCAGCTATAGCAATAAAAATAGCATTGTAAAAATGAAATCCTACTGAACAGATCTGCTCCTAGTATATACTCAAAACCACATCTGCCTACCTTAGTGACAAAATGAATTTTTTTTCTGTACTCATTAGTAACATAAAACTAATGGATTCTGCTCTGATTCTCTCCATAGCAACTGAATTCCCTGCCAGTTCCAGTTGCAGGACTAAATTCCTCTCCCAGTTGGTTCAGTACAGTTTTGTTGAGAAGAGTGGGATAACAGGGCAGTAATCAAAAGGAGCGCTCCATGTTCCTGAGATTGCAAAGGTGTAACTTAGGACAAATTTTAACTTTCAGCTTCTTTTTTTTTTTTTTTTTTAATTGCTGCTAGTAATGCATAAGCCAGAAAGAACACAGCTTGACTTTCAAAACCTGGCTTCTGTTTGCAGGTCTGGCAGTTGGCAGGAAAAACATTATACTGTAAACAGTGCAAATTTGATCCGGAGGCCATTGAGATATACCAAGTGTGGAATCCCACAGTGCCATTTTAGACAGTTGCTTTTTGGAGTGAAACTGCACTTTAAACAGTGAAAGCTAATTATTTCTTGCTGCACTGTTTATTTTGTTCCAAACGTTTATGATTTGATGGAAACAAGAAGCTCTGAGATAGCTTGAGATGCTGTAAAAGAGTGCACCTGCAAAACATCCTTTAAGAACCATTGCTTTTTTTAGTCAATAAAGTCTTGAAACTTTGCAAATGAATAAAAATCCAGGTTTTGCTTGAGAGAAGGAAGTGATTAAAAGACACAACAGCCAGGAGTGTAAATGAGCGGTAAATCATTGACACAGTCTTTCAAAATCACTTTCAGGCCTCTAAAATGCCATCGTCCTCCCTATTTGGGATTCTAAGTCCCCAGGAGTGCATTTTGTGAGCTGTGAGAAGTGAGACTTGGTTACAAATTCAGAAATCACCATGCCATATGCATTGTTTTCTGTTATTCCCTTTGTAACTTTGTAGCTGGAAAAATCTATTTTGATCATGTTCTTCTAAGCAACCATATCCCAAACTATCTAATGCTGTCCTACACCTTGGACTGTCTCCCTCCCGTCCCTCAGCTGCTTCTCTGGAAGGCCATTAACCACCTCACTCCTGTCCCATTTAAAAAGCCTTTTCTAATTTCCAGCTTTAAATTTATTCATGGCTGGCTTATAATCATGTGTTCTTGTGCCAACATTGTCATTTAACTTAAACAGCTCTTTTGCCTCTCTGATGTATATATAAAGAGACATCATGTTGCTGCATTGCCTTCATCGTCCAAGGCTAAGCATCTTGTTAGGCTCGTTTTGTCTTCTCTCATAAGTAATGCCCTCCATCCCAAGATTATTTGAGTAGCCCATCTCTGCAACTTGCTTGAGCATTGTGGGTTTTGTTAACATCTAAATTATATTTAAAGAATAGAAATGTGGGTCTGGAACCTCCTTGAGAAAATTGTTAATTACCTATGCTGTTTAAACATCTGTGTTTGTTAGATTAAAAAGCCCTTCACTATTAGGAATCTCCCCATGTTGATAACTTTTACAGCATAAGCAGGCAGTGGGAAGCTACTTCATTGTATGTTGCACAGGTTTTACATCATTTCTTCAAATTCTTCAGTACACAGACCCATACTTGCAGACAACACATGCATTTGCAACATAGAGTGGAACATTTGAGGGCTATATACACAAAAGAAAGGCTTATAGGATACATTGTGTTGCTGGGGGCAGTAGATCATGCAACGATATGCCTTTTGAAACCTATAGCAGGTATGTTACAGACAAGCCTCCATGAGACTTGAAAAAAGCTGGAGCTGAATTCTACAACTAAAATATTTCAACTTACACATAAGACTGCAGAAACCTGAGATCTGTAGCAACCTGAATACTGCTGAGAAATTGCTAGTAAATCCAAGAACTTTTCTGAGTAAGAGATTGAAATGAAAATACAGGGGTGTGAGCAGTTCCTAAGAAATCACATGTGACTGAGTTACTGTGGCATATCAGTGGATGCACAGTAGAGTTGTGTGTTCAAGTCTAGTCCTTTGCAACACCCAATGAAAAAGTAAAAAGCTGAAACACTTTGGTAGTAGTTAAGCGACCTTTTACAGTGCTTTAAGCAAATAGATTTTACTTCAAATTTGCAGTGAATTTGGACTGTGCACATAATCAGCTTGCACAGCTCTGTTGATGAGTGCTAACTCATTAAGCTGTGATAACTTGCTCACTTACAGTCATCTGTCTCCACTCATCATGCTGCCTTTAGCAATGTGGCATAGCTGGTTTATGCTGGAAGAGCATTAATGATCTCCACATGTTGCTGAGAAGAACTGGAAGGCTTTTAGCATTGAATGAATGCAACCAAGGTATTTCACATGTCAGCAACTTAGGGTTTGGCAGAGGGAAAACATTTGAGTATTTTTGGAACAAGAAACAGTACAATTTCCCTGTTCTCCTTCCTGGACTTATGGTTGTATTCCTACCTCAAATCATTAAGAACAACTTCATAGATCCTACCACTTTGTCCAGCAAACAAATAAATGTGTATCATTGCATAAAGATACTATTGTAATTTAAAAATGCTGAAGGCCTCAAAGTTAAAACTTCACTGAGATGAACAGGAGTCGTTCATTCAGGAAGTAGAGCTGCTGTTGCAAGTTCTCAGCAGACTCAGGAAGACAACTTTGGATCCGTTTTTGCATTTAATTCATGTAGCAGAGGTTTCCTTTAGAGCTAACATTGATAAAGCCATATTGCTCTGTTGTTCTGATGTGGCTTAGGAATAATTAGAGATGCTTAGTTTGTTTGAAAGTAAGGGTGCCCAAAATAAGATATGCAATTAAAAATTAGGTTACTGTGATCTGGTTCTTCTGCAATTGGAATTGAGAATCATTGTATGTGATTATAAATGATACAGGTTAAATATAGTATACTAATATACACTTAAAATGATTGCTAATCATTTCAGGATAATTTTTTGACTGATAGGAATACAGTAAGTATTGCTTCTTCAAAAAATATTGAGAAACAGAATACACAAAGAAATCCTTATCATGTTTCTTGATTATGCAAGACCAAAGGTAAATGCTTTGAAACTTATAATTCTGGGCAGACTTGTCTGTGTCTCATATTTGGCTTGATCTTGAGCATTTTTCAATTGACTTGGACCAAATTCCATAATCAAAATCATAATGACTTCCTGCTTTATTACAGTAGAATGACTTTGAAGCCAGTTCTGCTCTCCTATCACTCAGTGAGATTTCTCTAATACTTATCAGTTATACCCTTTTTAAAGCAAAAGTAGAATGTATTGTTGCATGCATAACCTTCATGTACGGAGCTCGACTTTACCTTAACAATGAAGAACCTTGCACATAAAATCAAACTTGTTTTGCAATGTGGGAACTGTTGTAGAAGTGTGCTTAGTAAACTCACAAAATATCCACACAACCAATCGAGTGCCACAGAGTGAATCTGTTAAAATGCATTCATGTCCATCACCTGTGCTATATGTCCACAAGTTAAATTAATATAACTGAGAGACAGCTGTAGTCCGAAGTACCTGGGACTTGCCCCATCTCCACCATTGACTCAGTGAAGCTGAACTGCCACCGAGCTGCGCAGTTTCCCTTGATGTAAAGTGGAAATGGTTTGCATCAGGTAGGTCCCCAGCAGCTTCTTTGAATGTACCCATACACTTTCCTGCCATACTTTTGTAGCACAGATGTGTAAGGTTGACGCCAAAAATTTCTCCTTGCAAAGTTAACAGAATTGAATCAAGACTTCCAGGATTAGACTCACATCTTACTTCTGTACAATATTTGCAATAAACTGGTAATCTTCATGTCATTTGTGCGTATTATTAAAGAGAGAAAAGCAGTTATTGTTCTGTCAGTTTATTTGATTGTGCCTTGTTGTGAGTTCTTAAATCTGTGTGAATGAGAATGGCTGAGGATGATCTGATTGTTTGTAGCATATCACTCCTGTTTTGTGCTCCATTTTGTTCCTTGAAGTTTCACACAATAATGGCAAAACAATAGCACATTCAAAATCAAGAACTAAATGTGTAACCTATTTGTAGAACATATTTGTATACAAATATGTACTTCTAGTGCTGTGTACATTCAAAATGTGCCTGTATGGCACATTCTTTGTGTTGTAGAGGATGTATGAAGGTCAGCAACTTGGAAATTAATAAGAAAAATCACAATGCATGGCCAAATCTTCCATATTAAAGTACTAGAGTGTGCTCCTGTGCAGCTATAGATACTGATTCGGTATCTTCTAAATGAGTCAATAACTTTTTTTTTTTTTCCCTAGGATGTAATTGGAAAAGCACTGCAGTATATTGGAACATATGGTGAGCTCTGCAACACAGAGCAAGTTGTGGCTCTGATTGACGAGGAAATGTGTATCAACTGTGGCAAATGTTACATGACCTGTAATGATTCTGGCTACCAGGTAAGAGCACAGCTATAATTAGCAGAAAGGCATGATGAGTTATCTTTCTGCTGCTGGGAAGAAAGAATCCACCTTCTGTTAATGAGCAGGTGGTAAAAACAGATGTCTAAAATATTGGATTCGAAGCCCAGCATGCTCCCGGGCTGCGCCCTGCCTGAGCTGTTTGCAGGGTGGTGAGAAACCAGCCGGCACAGCCTCTTCTGGAGGGCTACACAGAGCGTCCCGCATCTCGCCTGCTCACTCCAGGTCACCCTCCTGGTCTCTCCCTAACTGCAAGCATGAAGTGAGATTCTTTTTAAGAGGAAGAAAAAGGAGACTCAGGTCTGATGGCAATAAATGTAGTTCTTTGATGGTTTTCAAGTCTATGAGGGAGAAAGGGAAGAATCCATCCCTTCCCACCAAGGGCATGTGGGAGACAAGACCTGTTCTTATTACCAAATGCTTTTTAAGGAACCTAGCCCTTGTTCCATCAGCGTAACTGAACTTGAACTAATTCAGGTTTCAGGCAGGTGGGTTTTTGTTTTGATCTCAATTGAGGTACAAATCCTTTCTCCAGGATAGCTGCCAGGGTTTAGAGCCGCAGGCTGAAGTTTCCAGAAATCACTGTGACCAGGAAATAGCACAATTTTGAGCTGTGGCTCCTATTTGCAGCAATGTATTTCTCTAATTTCTGCTCAGTACAGTAATGTATGTTGTTTGAAATGTATCAGCATTTCTATGTGTTGTTCCTTGCCATATCCACTGGAGCTGATGGACTGGTCTGCAGTAAAAAGGGCAGTACAGGAGGTCTCATATTCTTTTACTAGGTTGGTGCAAAAGGAATTGCAGTTTTTGCATTGTTTAAAATTGCTGTTTGATATTGGAATACATTGTTAAATAAAGGTGGTTACGTTATACATCATGTTAATGGACTTTTCTTGCTTTTTTTTTTTTTTTTTTGCTACTGACTTATTACCTGCTGTTTATTTTAGACTTAAACTATGGAAATTATGTTAGACATAAAGCAAATTTGAGTGATTTTCTTATTCAAGTTCAAAATGGGTCATAAGGCAGCAGAGACAACTCTCAACATCAACCAGGCATTTGGCCCAGGAACTGCTGACAAACGTACAGTGCAGTGGTGGTTCCAGAAGTTTCACAAAGGAGATGCGAGCTTGAACATGACTTGCGTAGTGGCCGGCCAGAGGAAGGGGACAACAAGCAACTGAGAGCAATCATCAAAGCTGATCCTCCTACAACTACACAAGAATTTGCTGAAGAACTCAATGTTGACCATTCTATGGTTGCTGGGCATTGGAAGCAAATTGGAAAGGTGAAAGAACTCAATAAATGGGTGTCTCATGAGCTGACCAAAAATGAAAAAAATCATCTTTTTGAAGTGCTATCTTCTCTTATGCAACACAACAACAACAAACCATTTCTCAATCGAGTTGTGACATGCAATAAAAAGTGGATTTTAAATGACAACCAATGATGACCAGCTCATTGTTTGGACTGAGAAGAACCTCCAAAGCACTTCACAAAGCCAAACTTGCACTAAAGAAAGGTCACGGTCACTGTTTGGTGGTCTGCTGCCCGTCTGATCCACTACAGCTTTCTGAATCCCTGCAAAACCATTCCATCTGAGAGGGATGCTCAGCAAATCAATGAGATGCACTAAAAACTACAACGCCTGCAGCTGGCACTGGTCAACAGAAAGGGCCCAATGCTTCTCCACAACAATGCCCAACCACATGTCGCACAACCAACACTTCACAAGTTGAATGAATTGGGTGATGAAGTTTTGCCTCATCTGCCACATTGACCAGACCTCTCGCCAACTGACTAACACTTCTTCAAGCATCTCAACAACTTGTTGCAGGGAAAATGCCTCCACAACCAGCAGGATGCAGAAAATGCTTTCTAAGAGCTTTTTGAATGCTGAAGCACAAATTTTTATGCTACAGGAATAAACAAACTTATTTCTCATTGGCAAAAATGTGTTGATTATAATGGTTCCTATTTTGATTAATAAATATGTGTTTGAGCCTTGTTACATTTATTTAAAATTCGCAGTCCAAAACCACAATTACTTTTGCACCAACCTAATAGAAAACTAAAGGACAATTTTGCATAACCTCTGTGGAATCCAATATGCAGTAAGCAATAATTTCTACATTAATTTTTCCATTCATCCCAGTCCAAGAACAGTTGTCAGAAAAAAATACTTCAACTGAGCACCAAGCGTCCTCTGAGCACCATGACCTTTTGTTTATCTTTAATTCACTTTAACCAAGGGTAGGTCTGATGAATTTAACTACTTAGTCAAAGAAAGAACTCTTCCCTTTTAAAATCAACTCCTGCAATTAAAACAAGTTTGTCAGAGCAAAGTTAGACATGTTTTTTTTTTTCCACTGATATGAGAAAACTAATGCTGCACTTATGGCAGATTAGATTATTACAGTAGCTTTTTAACTGTCTAAATTTCTTGTTGACACTAAAATTTTTAAATTTTTACCTCTTCTCCTTCCATCAGATTTCCCAGTGAAGGGGAGGATATAGCCCTTGGAAAGCAAAAGAGTCTGATAATATTTAATAAAACTTTATTTTCTATTCACTAGGGAAAAAAATCAGCACCAAAATAACCAAAGTGTAAAACCTCAGGAGATTTTCGAAACACACACCAAAAAAAAAAAAAAAAAAAAAAAAAAGGAAATTAATAAATTATTGCAAAAAATTGAAAAGAAATCAAGTCTGTTCCCTCCAAAATAGCATCTGCTTTGTGCTTTTCTTTGTTTCAAAAATATCCACACTGGTCTACAGAGCTATTACCTCATATGACTCCAACAGAGCAGCTTTCCTTACTTTAAAGTTAGCCCTGTAGTCCCGACTTCTCTCCTTCTTTGAACTCCCTTCCAAGACGTGTGTTGTTGTTAGGGAGAGAAGGAGTCCTTCTTAAATACTCACAAACCACAGTGCTTTTTCTGCTCAAATTGATCTAAAATTTGTAGA
The DNA here is from genome assembly GCF_963082525.1 of Nesoenas mayeri. Classification (NCBI taxonomy): domain Eukaryota; kingdom Metazoa; phylum Chordata; class Aves; order Columbiformes; family Columbidae; genus Nesoenas; species Nesoenas mayeri. The sequence continues at coordinate 12,981,478 of NC_137554.1, read as the reverse complement.
TTCGGGGCAGTTAGTATCTACTTTGTGCCCATGCTGGTTGCTACAGCAACTTCTGTGCTTTCCTAGCAGTCAAACCCCAAATGCCACATCTGCCTTTGGAGCCAACCTGGCTCCTCCCAGCTCCCCTGGTTGCTGGCGTTGGGTAGGGAGGTTTGCCAAGGCACCACTTTCTTGCAGAGAAGAAAGAGTTCAGCTTTCAGGCCTGATTTTTTTTCCTTCCTAAAACTGTGACAAGTAGATATTCAGTGGTGGTTTGCCTTTTTTTTTTTTTTTTTACTTCTTACTTTTTACTTTTCTAAGCTTGCTTCTTAGATATTGAAGCTTTTGTGGTTGTGTGATGGTTTTGTTTTTGCTTTTGATTGCCATTTCCATTATACCAGGAGCTTATTTCATTGAGACTGCCATTGTTATTTCACATTCAAATATACTTATCGCCCTAATTGGTAATGAGGATTCACTGCCTGGAAACGTGAGAACTAAAACAAGCTCTGCCTGCACAAAACTCAGATATCCCTTTCGAAGATTTGCAAAGGAAAATAATCACATGAGGCACAGCGTGCTGTGTTTTTCTCTACTCCTTATTATATTAGCTTGTTTATGCGTGCTGAAAATGAAAGTCAAGAGAACACATTGTGGCCACTGTTGTGCTGAAGCCGTACAGGCATAGTCTGGTGTCTGCACCAATAACCCTGCCAAATCACCGTCTTACGAAATATTTCCTTCATGCAAAGGAGAAATATCCCTTTGGGAGTTTAAACACCATGGGCCAAACTCCTCCTTTTGTAACCAGCTCTTGTGACCTGTGAGCTTTCACTGAGGTATAATTTGGCCCATATTTCTCATTTTAAAGTGTCGGGGGGGAGGGTTGTTTTGTTCCATGCCAGCTGAGCAGTTGCTATAGCTGCAGTGCAGAATCGCACCAAGATGTCTCCAAGTGCTGTAGCACAGGAAATGCAGATGCTAAAAAAACAGGAGCAATTTTTGACCTTTTCCATGAGTGACATCAATAACGTTTATTCCTGTTCGCAGGCTATCCAGTTTGATCCCGAAACCCACCTGCCCACAGTCACTGACAGCTGCACAGGCTGCACCCTGTGTCTCAGCGTCTGCCCCGTTATCGACTGCATCCGCATGGTTTCCAGGACAACCCCATACCAGCCCCAGCGCGGGCTGCCCTTGCCCTGCAGCCCCGTGCACTGAGGCCATCGCTCCCACGGATATCGGGAACTTCACACTTGTTTGATACAATTGATTTGCTTTCTAATTAGTCCTTGAAAATCTACTCTTATAGAAAGATGTAATATTGATAGCTGTTACAATGAACACTGTGCTTTCCACTTATTATTTTTACAACAATTAAGCTTTGAAATTACAGGAAGTTTGTGATTAGTCAGTCATGGCTGTCAGTTGCCCACCATTTGAAGTGTAACTTTCTCCTCACAATTCATGCTGTAATTTCAAAATTTCTTTATAGACGCTTTAATCTCTATGTATTTTTTTGGCTGTAAATATAATTAAGAAAGCATTTTTAATGAACTACAAATCAATGTACAAGCTAACTGTTTTCAAGGAGGCGTTTTTGTAATTAAACATTACATCTAGTTTTAAAAAAGTTTCTTAGAAGATGTAATTAACTACATAGCATTCAAATAAAGCAATGTGGCTTCTATTTTTCTATGGGAAGAAATGAAAGGGAGTTTAAAATAGGATTTGGGAACTGGATTAATCACTTTCAACTACTACAGCATATGGTAGTGTATTTTTATAATCCTTTCTAATTCTTTCTCACACTAGACACTTTACAGAATAAATTGCTGTGCACTTACACATGCTGGACTTTTCAGATTCATATGTTGCATGGGTAGCTTGATTGCTCCTTTTTCCCCCCAGTGAACTCTCATAACATCTCTAAAAACAGTTAAATCAGTTTAGAGTAAAGTCCAGGTTGCATTTCAGCATTCTGAGATGTGACAACATTTTTTGCTCCAAGCTTATCTTCTAACTAACTTTTTAATTGTGCCTATTAATGTTCCAGATTGCACACATCACAGGTCAGAGATCTGATTACGTGCAAATGGAATACACACCCTGCCGACTGCATTTGCCAAACACGGACATGTAGGGCAAACTGGCAAGATGATTTCCCCCAGTGCCAATTCTTCATACTCATACGGTTATAAAAGTTTCACAACCAAAAAGAAATATAGATTCATCTGTCTTGCTAAACAATAGTTCAGTTTTAATCCATTTTGCATTCACAGTAGGAACTTTCTGATATGAATGTATTGCTGTCTGCTTTACTCCACTGAAGAATATAAAGCCTCTAGCTTCATAATAATAATAAATGATCTATCAGTTCAATTTCTTATACATTATATTGTGCTCAGCAAAAGCTTTGATTAAAACTAGACCCAGACTTTTGTTTCTTGATTTATCCATTGTGCACTGAATTATAAATAAATGTTGAAATCAGCTTGGGTTTTTTTGTGGTGTTTTGTTTTGTTTGTTTGTTTCTTTGGGTTTGTTTTTTTTATTATTTACTAAACAGATTTTTATCTATGAGAAATCATCCAGGAATCATTAATGAGTTCATCCATGTGTACATTATTCCATTAATTGCCTTCCTGCAGAATGCAGCATGTTGTTTACCCTCTCTGGCACCCCTTTGTCTGCCCCTGACTCATCATCCTTTTGCCTGCCCGCCCCACACACAGGGGTGTGCACACAGACATGCACCCTACGTCACTCTAACATTCTGAAGTGTCATTTCATTTAGTGTCTTTGCTCCATCAACACTGTCTTGCCAATGCTTGATGAGATCCTTTGGCAGGCTTGAACCTAGCGTCTCCACTAATAGCTTTCTCTTCAGACTTTTTCTCCTCATCATTGTGGATTCTTCAAGCTCAGATGAAAACAGGAACAGATAGTTGTACTGCTTAGAAAATATTTGCCTGAAACTTCTTTAAAGTTTTTAGTCTTGTGGTAGTTTCTTCTGTTACATGAGCTATAGAAGACTCATGGGAAGAACAAGCTATTCTGTGAGTGTTGGGGGTGAAGTCTAGAGACTCTGCATGTACCTACTGCTTGTACCTCTTCCACGGAGCTGCTGACAGGCAGCAAAAACACCCATCAAAATCAGATAATCTGCAGGTAACATTTTATGTTTTCAGTTAGCAGATGCAGGGAAAAGCAGTTGTTGTCACCCAGGCTTGTACCGAGTGCTTCTCATTTTGTATCCTACCTAACACGAACCCTGAGGGCCAGAGGCCATGTCTCACCTGCCACTGGACTGGCCAGTTTCTCCATGTCTTTCATTGCTACATCATCAGCCCTGATTACCTTACTGTCCTGAGGGCATCAGATCTGGTAGTGTGGCTTTTAAATACAGAATAATGCCAGGAGACCTTGTTTAAGTAGCTAGCACATATATATCATAAACATAACAGCAAAATTAGAGCTTTTTCCTAGGATATACAGTAGTCGCAGGACATCCAGTATTCCCAAGTAACTACAAAGTAATCTTTGGAGGAGTAAAGGCATTCATTGTAAATCAAGATTATAATCAAGACTATAATTTGTTTACCAAAGAAGAAATAACAGGTTATATTATGCAGGTTTCTTTCTCACTACCCACCTTCTCCCCCACTCTTGTTCTATCAAGCCTGTTAACCATTCCAGGAAACACATTCCCAAATGAATGTGAATACTTTCTATCTCTGACAGTCAGCAATAAATCTGTGTGTTACAGAAACTCAGAGAAATGGCCACATTTAGTTCTCCTGCAGGATTATCTGTAAGTCATCAGGGAAAGGCATGGTGCACACAGAGGCAGGGGAGAGTGCCACCAAGGACCTATTCCTGAGGTTTATAGGTTTTCACATCTGTCTTGGGGAATCCATCCTATTTAGTGTATACAAGAGCCAAGAAACAAACAGAAATATCTGGTCTATTCTGCAAAAGCCAGAGCTAGTTATTAAAAAAGGGATATGAATTTTCAAAGTGTAAAAGGTTCAAAATTAAGCTCGTATATTTCAGTGATTTAGTTGCACATTTAAGGCATAATGTATTATTAAAGACATGCTGGGTGAGATCCTGCAACCCTAGCCCTTGCAGTTTTTAGATGTCGTCCTATTGATCACTATTATAAAATATTGTAAACCATATTTGACAAATTAAATTACGATACTACTTTCATAGCTTATGCTCCAGTAGCACATTCTTATTCACATGATATTCTTGAACAGAAAAACCTCCCCATGTTCAGTGTATGCTCTGCAGTCCAAGAAATACTTGAAAAAGCTGCCAAATCCGCTTGTGTGAATCCCAGTGCACTCATACATGTTCATTGGAAGAAGAGGTGCTTTGCCTTGCTAACAGACTATACAGGCAGTTTGGTTTTTGGCCGCTAGGAAGAACAGACATAACATTTCCAAGGCACAGGACTGGCAATGTTAATAGCCACATTTGAAAAATTACACAGGATTTTTACAAGACATAATTTCCTGATTTAAAATGAAATATTAATTTGATCTCTTAGCAAAATTAAATCTAGCCCTTGTGCATGAATCTGATGGGTAGCCTGTATATCCAGTGTTGAAGCCCAGGTACACATACACTGCTCCTTGCTCTGATGCTTTACCAGTTGCCAGAGGAAGCCACCTTTGCAGACACCCATTTGTTCAGTTCCTAAAATCTGTCAGGAGCAAAATGCAAGTTACCCGTCAAATTGCTGCTGCTCTTTGTTGCGGCTTGGAGGACACAGGGCTTTCCACTGTATGGCCTCTGGGAGAGCATCACGCTGGCATTTTTGCTGTCTCCCCGCCTTCCAGCACCTATCACTGCCACCTTTGGCTCCTCCAGCTTTGTTGTCTTTAAGCCTTTTATCTCAAGGTGGCAAAAGTGATTGCTAGATTCAAGGCAAACTATCCAAACCCCAAGTGCCGTCAACCTCATGCCTCATAAAACCACTTTGTTTAACAAAATGCAGGACTGCAGCCTTAGAAATATAACATTAGCATAGATATTTTCTACCAATAAGATCCAGCCAACATATTCTGTATGTACATTTCATTATTTATCTACTGTAACATGGCATTGGGCATGTTGTTAAAATTTTATATTTTTCAACATCTCCTAGTAGAAAATATTTTTTTAGATAAAATATTTATTTTATTGGCAAAGGTTTTACTTCACCAGGCTGCTCCACTTCTTTGATGAACTGTAGAAGATGATAGGTTTTCATTTGCAATATCTGGCAGCCTGGCAGACTCTCTCAGCAGCTGGATTAGTAACTTCAGTTTTGTTTCTGGGTCTTTCATATAATTAGCCTGCTTATGACCCATCCGGGTCACTTCATCTTTGCTGTTGCTGTTTCCTTTCTTTCCTGAGGAACCGTAAGCTCTCTAGTTATTTTTCCAGGAGATCAGTTTTTAATAACACTTCCTCAGGTTGGTCTGCTGGGTCTGTGCAAACACCCACAGTGGCCTTGCCCAGGAGGAGAGACCCTGCTTTTATCCCTCTTTCTTTCTTGGAGCCCTGAATCTGCCCATCGTGACTTTTTGTGATGTAGGAGGAGAGTTTCTCACAGCTATGAAGCATTGAAGCTGGAGGTCATCTCGGCAAGCGGGCATGCATTACGTCTGCACAAATAAAGCCCTAAAAAAAGCCCTCACATCTTAACAGTGAAAACACACACACACACTTTCCCCTTCTAGTTTAAGCAAACTAAAGTTACCACAAAGAAATGCAATTGTTCATTTTCTGTAAAAGAACTGCAAGTTGTTAAGCTTTACCTTGAGTTGCCCACCTGGATGTTTTCAGACACCGTCGCTCAGCAATTAATGTAAATTAACTTTGAGGACTGGAACAGAAGAAACTCCTTCCTGACGTAGACCAACAGCTGAAAACCGTAGCTGTTCCTTTTCATTATCTTTTGCCAAATACTAACATGTCTCTGAACTCATTGGAGTTTCTTGTGGTACCATAGAAATGCCAACCCTCTCACATACATACGCTCAGCATTGCAGGATTCCTGCGCTCTGCAGAGCTGCACTGCACCTTCCAGGCTGGGGCTTCCTCTGCAGGGACAGCTGCAGTGTTGCCTTCCAGCCTCTGGATTTGGACATCAGACAGGACTCGTCTGTCTAGTGTGGGCCTTGCCATGTATTCGGCAACCAGGATCCTTAAGACAAGGGCAGCAAATAGTTTCCAGCTGTTGGTCAACCATTTTTGAGGTACTAGGTGACATTCAGGAGAGTCTTAAATGATTGTCATACAAGTTGAATAAAACAGCAGCAACCATTGATCTGCGTTGTCTTTCTTTTTTTAAGATGAAGCATTTTTCTTCTTCATCACATCAAATCACAATATAGTTGAAAGTTGCTCCTCAGTATTATTGCCTTCAAAAATGAGAGCTCTTTTATTGCATTTCAGATAAGAAAGGCAACCAGTATCAAATGCCTCCAGTGGGCAACTCATACTGGTAATTGCTGATGAGAGTCAGACACCACCTAATAAAGCTAATCATCATCACTAAGGATCTTCACCTGTTTAGCCTAGAGAGTACTTATTGTCAGAGCTTTAACTTCTGCTTATTGGAGACAGGTTTAGATCTTGTCACTGAAGTCTTCATTTTCAGTTGCTGAGAAATAATGTTTCTTGGGATATGAACTCCTGTTATCAGGCAGATTAGATGGACTGCAGAAAAAAGTCACCTGCTTTCTGCAGGTGCATGATGCCAAATTTTCGAAGTTCAGTGAGGGGAGTCAGTGCCTTCTGTTTCTTGTATGGGCCTGTGATAGTCTCTGTTAATTGCTTTAGGCAGAGTGAGTGATGTGGAGTTTGACAAAACCCACTATAACAAAAGGGAGCCAAAGTGAACAGAAGGGCTCCTGGGCTGTGGTGTAGGGCTCCAGCCTGGTGGAAGCACTGGAGCTGGGCAGTGCTGGGTGGTGGGGGGGATGCCCAGGCCCCCCTGCAGGGCAGGAAGGCACTTCTCCTTCCTTTGCTTTGGCACAGTCTTTGCATGGCCTCTGCGCTGCTGGAAGACCATGAGTCACTCTTTGCGTTACTTTAATCTTAAAACAAAAACAAGCACTGCAGGATCCTTTATTGAAGTCTTTAAGGATTATTAATTTTGATCAAAATCATGTGAAATGCAAGTGAAAAGAATACAGAATCTATTTTCCATAAGGTGACATGCTACCAGAGTGGTAAGCACAATTATGTTTTGGTGTCTGGGCAGGCGTTGCAGTGATTTCCTGTACAGTCACCTGCTCCGTAGCTGCAGGGACTTCCCATTGTAACACATTTATTGGTTCACCATCACATGCAGAGCAGCCTTTTTGTAGAGCCCCATGCTGCACTCTGTGGATCTTTTCTTATTATTGTGGATAGGTAAACCCCTTTCATAAGTTTTATGAGGAGCAAACATATATGCTATTTTATGCTACTAGCCTATTTATTGGATTAGCTTGAGGATTTGATGCAAAAGCTTAAGATGATATTGAAAACACACATCACTTCTATTGTAGCCAAGAAAATCAGCTTTAGAATTAGAGAAACCTTGTATCAGGCATTATGTATAGCTCTTTAGCTTTTTAGCACGGCTGTTCTTTGTTGCTATAGCAACCGAATTAACCATTTCATTAATATAATGGAATAAACCACATTTATTCATTTTTGCACTCACGGGTAATCCACATTCAGCTTTCAGCATGCTCGTCAAGCTGTGTCCCTTTCACCTCAGCCCCAGATTTTTTCCTCAGCATTGCCAAAGGGTTTTTATTTGTATTTTTCCTTGTTGGGGAGAGAATGAGCTGTTGTTTTTGAAGAACATTGTATTTTTGGTAATTAAATTTACCTTCATTTCATTGGCTAGCTTCTGTTCAGCATCCCTTAAGTGGAAAAGCAGACTTCACGGGCAGCATCCAGTGCAGAGAAGTGGTGTTGTTCACATCAGAAAAGAATAAACCACTAAAATTAATGAAAAACTCATGCCTGTGATCAGCACGTAGGCTAAACTTGGCATGATGTGTTCTACCAAAAATATGAACAATACTCAGCTACGTATGCTGCCCAAACAGTTATGTTGCTGAACTGTGGTGGTTAAAAGCAGATGGAGTGCTACACTCTTTGTTTACCTTGGGTTTAATGTTTCCCGATCTGTGCCCACATGTTGTAATGGTTATTGAAATAACACCATCATTAAAAAAATGTCGGCCCATCAACAGAAGGAAGCAGGAGTACTCTGGGTGTGTGGCACCGGCAGGGCAATGTCAGCCCTGTTTGCATTGCTCTGCCCAAGCTCTGCTGTCCCCAGTGCTGCCATCATACCTGTCCCATCCCCGTGACAGTGCAACACCTGTGCATGGGGGCCAGGGTGCAGTGGAGCTCAGCTCAGACCAGCACAACACCTACCACTCCCCTTGGCAGTCCCAGGATTTGGCCAGCAGTGACCAAAACGGGGCCCCACGGTCAGCTGGAAAAGCTTTTCATAACATACTGGTACCAGGGGGCCACAGAGGCTACAGTGGCAGGTGGGGCACAGCAAGGAATCAGAGACCCCCCTCAACTCTAACCTGCTGCCTGTCAGCAACAGAGTGGCCACCGTGCCCAGGCGGACACCAGCGATACTCCAAGACTGGGTCTGCTGGGTTTAGTCTTGCTTCGTACCAGTGGTGTGACAGTCAGTACAGCATAGGCTCTTGGCTAATATTTATCTGACTGTCCTGCCAAAAGAGCCACCATTGCAAAGTCACGGGCCAAATTTCAGCCCACAAGATTCATCATTATTAGCAATTCCACATCTGAAGTCATTGTAAATGAAGCAGCATATCTGATGTGAATTTTTTTTTTATTTTTTTCTAATACAACTCTGAAATTAGTAATGCAAAACTAAGTTTTACGGGAAACAGATGTGTAAATGATTTTCAGAAATTAGTTAATTAATTTTGAAGGTATAAGCCCTTTCTTTAAAAAGACAAAGCATAGAAGTAACAGCACAATAGCATATTGCCTGCTGTAAGACTGTTCATTCATTGCTGTTTAAGTGAATGTATAAATCATATAATCTACAAGGGCTAGTAGAATCTGTATCAGTCACATGTACTGCCTTCCCTACCTGAATGAAATTTTCAGTGCTATCTCCTAGGAAACTCATTGTGTAAGAAATGCCAGAAGACCCAGAAGGAGAAAGTTTTGTAGCTAGCAAGGTGAGAGACGCCACCGGCCCTGGACACAAAAGCCCAAGCACAAAGGCTCTGCGCACATTGCAGATCACGCTGATGCCATATTTGCCTCCCGCCTTTGTTTCTCTTTGTGTGTGGCGAGTAACCTTCAAGCTGCCCAGCAATACAGGACTAATTAATTTTACCATCATATATCATGATGTTGTAGGTGAGGAGTTTGGACTAGTAAATGTTACATTAACATTAGGCTTTCAAACTAGTAGGGAACCTGTCATCTGGTTTAGCCAGAAGATGTCCTGTAATGATTATCAGAGAGCTTGCGGTTTCCAAAAGCATTGCAGCTAAACACTTTTTCCCACACATAGAGGTGCAATAATTAATATACATCACTATATTTTATCTCAACCTTAGCTACCCCTTTCCATCCTTTACTAGACCTTGGCATGCTTTAAAAATGGCAGGTGGGTACTTTAGACATTCAACAAATAAGATGGCGTGATTTTTGTCTGGAAGGGGACCTTTAGCTGCAATTCGTTGGAACTCCTCTTGTCCAAAACATGTGGAAAAACAACTGTTTAAAATAACTGTGTTTCAAACAAAGCAGGGGCCTTGCCTTCCTTCCCCTATTCCCATGGTGCAGAGAACACCTGGGCCCCCTTCTCCCGGTACATCCGTGCCCTTCCTTGTGGCTGAGCAAACACGACTGCAGAGCTGCGGGGCAGCCTCATCAGCTCTGAACCTCAGGGAAGCAAGTCCTTGTCCGCTGTTAATCTCCCTTTACGTCCTGTAAAATGAAGGTTAAAAACTTGCTCCCCTCCTCCTGGGGGCTATTCTAAGGTTGATTAACACTTGAACAATAAGCTCTGCCTACACCAAGCTGGGTGTTATTTCACCATCTAGTGCAGAGCTGGTATAATTCAGGTGACTCCTAAGGCAAACACCCCAATGGGTCTGTGGGGGCTGCTGAAGGCGGCCTGTGAATAGCAGGCATAAAAACAGCGATGCCGTCTGAGACGCGCTGCTTCGCTCCGCGGCCGCACCGCTAAGGGTCGCCGGCAGCGGGGCGCAGGGGCGGCCCCGCAGAGCACGGGCAGCGCTGCGGGAAGCGCATTCCCGGGCCGCCCCGGCTGTGCCGCGCACGGCGAGTTCGCAGCCCCGGGGGGGCGCGGGGGGCGGCGCTGCCACCGCGGGGACCCTCGCGCCAGAGGCCCGGCGGAGCGCGCGGCGGCGGTGCCCGGTTCCCGCAGCAGGGGGCAGCCTCTCACCGGCCGGGCCGGTAGCGCCGGCCGCGTGCGCGAGTCGCATGTAGCGCGGGGCGTGACGCAACCCACGGTCCGCTCGCGGCTGGCAGCGAGGCGCCGCGGGACTGGCGTGCGCGCCGCGCGTGGGACGGGGCGGGCTGCGAGACCCGCAAAGCCAGGGGTGCACCACAGACCGCCAGCTGTGTGCACCGCAGCCCACCGGCTGTGCGCACCGCAACCCAGTGTGTGCACCGCAGCCCACCAGCTGTGTGCACCGCAGCCCACCAGCTGGGTGCACCGCAACGGGGTGTGCGCACCGCAACCCAGTGTGTGCACCGCAACCCAGTGTTTGCACCGCAGCCCACCAGCTGTGTGCACCGCAGCCCAGCGTGTGCACCACAACCGGGTGTGTGCACCGCAACCCAGTGTGTGCATGCAACCTAATGTGTGCGCTGCAGTCCAGGTGTGTGCACTGCAGTCCAGGTGTGTGCACGGCAATTTGGGTGTGTGCACCGCAACCCAGTGTGCGCACCGCAACCCAGTGTGTGCACCTCAGCCCAGTGTGGGCATCACAATGCAGATGCGTTTGCATTGCTGCCCACATCTCATCTATGGGGTTGTGAAATCATCTGAACACCCTAACTCCAGGGCAGTCTGCAGCTGCCCCTCAGTAATAAATGAAAGGAGAAACCTCCAGGTTGTCACAGCACACCTGCTGTCCAGTCACTACACTCAGATGGAGATATTTTTTTTTCTTGGGTTTCTGGCTTTGTCCCAGTTACCAGTAATACAGACTCGAGGCCTTAAAAGTAAATCATTGAACATTGGTTAGCTCCCCACAGTACCTGTGACTCAAAAGCATTTCTTTTTTTCCTACTCAAATAGCAGCACAGGCGCTGAGGTGCTATGATATCAGTCACAGCGTATTTTCACTTTCCAACGGCCATCAGTACAGATGAAACAGAAGGCAGAGCTATCGCCAGAGAGACCCTGGATACCAGAATAAAATTAGCATCATAAGAAGAGAAGGGAAAGTATTACTGTTACCCAAGTGTTGCTGAATTAGCCAGACGGAGCTAAAAATAGATTGGAAATGTCTATATTGTAGCTGAAAGAGTACGACAACATATTACTTATGTTGAAACAATGTTCTGCAGCATGAAATATTAGGCATACAAACAGTGCCTTATATGTACTTACCTGCAATACATTGTGTATGTGTGTATATATATATATATATGATTTATATATTACACTTTTCATATGTAAGTCTAGCCAGATGCTAATTATTGTTCACAGTTAAGTTTCTGTTTCTAAGCAAGTCGTGTGAGACACTGATAACAGGCTGTCTGTCTCCAAACACTGTTGTCTATGGCAGACATAGCTTGAAGCCTGGCTGGTGGTAGAGGTACTGATGGATGCCCCTAAGATCCTAGTAAGAGCCGCCTGTACTCCTGGGCTTTTTGTAGCTGCATTGTGGGGGTACAAAGAGTGGTGGGCTGGAGGTTCAAGGAGCCCCTACCCAATGCACAACATTTACCTGCCCTTCAACCACAAGACATGTAGATCTACTCCTCTTTCAAGGCCTGGTCTATTCATAGGCACTCTGAAAATCTGTTCTCTTCTCTGCATTCAGATAGCCACTTTGGGATATAATTTATCAGCGTCACATCTTTACACACCGACATGCACTTTCACTGCCATCAGCACTAACCTGGCTGCATATATGGACAAGATCAAGAGAAGGTAAGGTGACATTAAACCCAAATCAGACAAGGGCCTTAATTTGACCAGAGACAAGGTACTAAAATTATTTTCCTACTGCGAAGACAGTCTCAAAACGTGCTCCCCCCCCCACACCCGGATGATGGAAATCCCTCAAAATTTCTCGGTCACAGGAGACTCAGGCAGGTGCGGTGCCTCGCCGCACAGCTGGTAAGCTACTGCCTGTGTCACCTGGGAGCTCTTGTCCTACAGGATTTCATTACTTTTCAGGCTTTCAATTGTTTTCATTTCATTTAAAAATATATTGGCTTAAAAGTGATCTCCTCACTATTGATTCAGAAGCACATTTCTGTAGCACAGCCATATTTTGAGAGGGTGAATACAGGCACTCCTCTGCCTTCATTGCTCTGAAGACAGTAGCTCCCTGTCGCCTCACTCTTGCAGGACACAACTCTATATCACATCTGGAAGCTAGGTGGGGAGACAACCAGAATATTGGGTCTGTTTGGAAATGGCTCCTCATCTCTCTGCCTGTCTGCTCTGTGTTGTGACTGGAGCATGCCAGAGCCCAAATGGGCCCCGTAGTCCAGCATGGTGTGCATGCAAATCCTTCTCCTGGCTGGTGTGCAATAATTACCTGTGATTATTGCACACTTCAGCTCATGAGTCAGCCTGGCATGCTCGCTGCCTCTGACACATCGCTTCACCCTGCACACCTTTCCTGACCTTGCACATCCTGTTTCTTTACAAATGCCAGTGCCTTCTGTCAGCTTTACTCATTCATCACACCACTTTCTCATTACTGCACACCCCAAATCAAAATGAAGGTCACCTCACACATTTTCAAAGCCCTCAGCTGTCTCGGGCAGGATATCTTTGTGACTCCCTCTGTCCTGCTGATGCTCGGCAGGCAGCTGTCACCACTGGCCCAAGCTCTGCTGCTTTCCAGCCAAACCCCTGAGCCCAACTCACAGCATACGCTGAGCTGCTCACCTAGCCACTCTGTGGTGATGACGGCAAGCTAAAGTCCTTAGCATATATCCCAGTTTTCTCTGACCTGGCTTTCCCAGACAGATGCCCATGACATCAGCCAACTGATCCTTTAAAAACAGCAGAAAACAGGGGGACGACTCCCACAGACTGTCCATGAGGTTGTTTTTTTCCCGTTTCAGTAGTTCTGCCCCTGCCCATCCTCCCTCCTGAAGAGCAGCCTGGAGACATTTAACATTGCCGGTATGGTGTAAGCAACCCGCCAGTTACTACACTGTACATTTTGTTTGCATAATTATTTGTATGTAGTGCTTACCAGCAGATCAAGCTGAGTGTCAGGGACTCGGTCTAGATCAAGGCTGGCTGACACTGGAGATTAGCAGGGGAGCTGGATCATTGCTGCAGCACACCTAGGACACGGCCAAGGTTGCAGGCAGCTACAGAGAGCAGATTTGCATGATGACACTGCTTTGAGCAGCCTGCATCGCACCTTCCATGCTTGCTGCAAGGAATAAGGATGAACAGCACCTAATGAGCCCAGCCCCTTGGGTTCCTATTGCAGAACACAGCCTGCTTATAAGGCATGAGATCCTCCCTTGCTCTTGAATTGTAAACACACGTGTTGCACAGGGATTGCCTCACTACTGGGAGGGCTTTAACTCATCTTGAGCTGTTTTAGGGCCACAAGTACTGCACAGTCATTCAGGGTAGCTTACTTAGTGCTCTGCAGTCAGAGCCCACACCAGCCGTTTGTACCTACAGCCCCCCTCCTCCAGCCCCGCTGCCCAGGGGCTCTGCCTCCCCTGCCTGCCCTGGCTGCTAGGGAGCTCAGCTGTGGCCGTCAGTACTTTCTGTGCTCACTATTTACTCACCTGGGATGCAGTAATCCAGAGTTTGCTGTGCAGATGATAAAAGAAGAAGAAACCAAAAAAGAAGATTTCCTTCATTTCACTTGTTAATTGAAAAATACCACTTTGATGCAGCAAAAGCATATGTAGAACAAACATAAGCTAGCAGTAACAGTGGTGAAGCTACTCTGTCACTTCTGCTTTAGCCTTTCGGGTTCAAATGACTGTGTTGTCAAATGACTTCTTTATAGTGTTTGCCAAAACATGTTTACAGAAAGGCTCAGGCACAAGTGCAACGTGGCGTGCCAAGGACGCCGAGAGTGCTAATGCCAAGGACCACAGCAGCTGGGTGGAGGAGACGCTGGCTGCGACAGCACGGGAAGAGGATGCTCCCGGAGGAAGGGACCAGGGCACACACCAACCATTTGAGCATTTCTCCTGGCAGCCAGCTGAAAAGATGCAAAACTTATTTTCCAAACACGACTGTTATGAATTTGGTAAGAGCTTGTAAGTTTTAGTGTTTACAGATGGCTTAATTTGGCAGTCATAATCATTATAGGAGCTACTAATCTAATGGGACTTAAAGGCTGCCAGAAGTAAAGTCTGACAATTAGAACAACACCCCATTCCATGAGTGCTCACAACGAAGTACCATTACAAATGCCGTCAGGTGCCCTGCTGCATGAGCATCAGGTGTTCAGTTAATTGCACTGTAGTTCAAGTGAGCACCAGCACCAAGGAATCAATGGACAGCAAAAAAATCACACCTTCTCCTGTTCCTCCCCACCCAGCTCCTTGGCCGCATGACTAGCCTGACAGCAGGCTACATTTCTTTTAATCTATGGGAAGAAAACAACACATGAAATCTAAGCAGTGGCCAAAGAGCACACAGCTGAAGAACCTGCCACGTGAAGACAGTCACACAGTGTGTGTTTAAAGCTCTTCATGCTTCCACATGTTCAAAAAAAGCATATCATCTGTGTCACCGAGGGCATAGTCACAGATACTAGACCTACTTCCCACCAGCTGAGCTGCAAGTCAAGAAAAGATGCACAAACTCATCTGCATTGCCTGGCATATGCTAACGATGTTCCTGTGTAGTGTCATGGAGAATCAGCTGATGTCTAATACCTGCTGTCCTCTAATAACTTGGATGTGTGTGTAAAGCCCAAGAAGCACGCGTACACATGCACACAAACCACCCCGTTCCTTGTTGTGTACTTTTCTCCAGCTAGTACACTACCTGCCTCGTTTCTTTGGATCCATTTTGAAAGCAGCATCAGAAATCCTGTAGTGTCCATATCATAAGGATATTGTATTTTCCTTTGACAGGAATCTGGTAGTTCTCTATTATTCCCTCTCTTAAAATGCCACCTACAAGTTCTGCAGAATCTCCTGTTGCCACAGGAAAGGCTGGTTGCTAGGTCATTTAGTAAAGTGGTTGGAAGTTTGGCAATATACTGCTGGTGTGATGATGCTGACATGCTGGACTGGGACCTTTTCAAGGGACTGTACTGGCTGGGGCAAACTCCACTTATTCTAAAGCAGCTTTCTCAGGTCCATGATGGGGTTTGTTGACAGAAAGGAAAATATAGTCCACCTTTGTCTCATAAGTGTCCTGAGAACATCCACAAAGGATGGAGATGAGTGTTGTCATGTCAAGCTGAGGGCAATGTCAAGCTGAGGGCAATGTACCTCACTGCAATGAAGAGCTGGTTCATCTGTGGGGCAGAAAGTGTTGTCTTCTAGTCTTTCCTGCTGCCTTTCCTCCTCAGTACCCGAAGGAATCATGGTTCAGCTTGGGCTCAGCAGCCACCTAAGAAGTGGGAGATCTTACTGTTGCCTCTACACCAATTAATCATTAATTGGTGCAGAGAACTCCAATAGTCTATTATGTGCATGAAATACAGCATTTGGGTGGGTCCCCCAAAAGAGTCAATATCGGCCACCAGTTATATATTGAACAGACATTAAATCGGGACTCCTCACTCCAACAAAGCACAGTGTAGCAGAAAAGGCTTAATTTTTCTCTCTCTTGCTAGAAGATGTTTCCATCAGCAAGAGGGGAACAAATCTTAACCACAGACTTCAGCATAATAGTGGCAGTAACAAAACAAGCTCCATTATTAAACTAACTCTTGGTAAGAGCCAGATGATTTCTGCAGACAATTTTGCATGCAACTGCTAGATGTAATTTGCAGAGTGAGCGCCAAATTGCCATACCAATTATTTCTGGGCTGATGTTCCCTCTGTGACATAGTGGCATTTGGAGAATGGGGACTAACCAACAAGTGAAGTGCTGAAGTGGGAGATCACTAATAGGGTTTCTGAGAAAGAGAAATATAGCAAATACCAATCTTCCTCTTCATATGCTCACTCTCAATTTGCACTGAGACAATTTAATACACAAAACTGTTCTACCTAGTTCATCTATACTTTTGGCACCATTTGAGCAAACGACAGCCAGCCATCCCCAGGCAGAGCATGAGTACGGCTGAGCGGGGCCCCGTGCCCAGGCGATGCCCGAGTCCGGGGTGGCCCTGGCCAGACCTCGCCAGCCATGAAACTCTGCGAATTGACTTTTTCCCCTCGCTGTGCATCTGACATGTGACTCATGCACACCCTGCAGGATGCAGCTTGCCTAATTCTCCGATCTGTAAGATCCTGGGGGTGGGGAAGGGCTGGCAAGAAGCTCACTTAATCTGAGTCTGTGAGCAGTTTCGTATCTGCTTTTATGCCTACTTTCTCACTAGCACTGTGCTCTGAGTCAGTTTTTCAAATTCGATACTTTTGCACACTGCATAATATAAGATGGAAAAGAAAAGCCTTTCTGGTATATTATGAGATTTTTACTTTCCTTTCTTTTTCTCTGTCTTGTTTTCCTTTTTGTTGCTGATGTGGTTCTCTATCAAGTTTAAGCAGTGTAATTTCAGTCTGTAACTACATGCATAGAGTTAAAGGAAAAGCAACAGGAAAAGAAAGACTTCTAGGTCATATTTTTCTTCTCTTAAAAACATAATTTAAATTTGTTAAAAGACTAATTACTGAAATTAGAATAACCATTTAATATTTGATTGAAAAAAATACCAAATTGCTTTAGATTTTCAATGTCAAAAAGTTGATCAATGACAGTGAGATTTGGCCAAGGAAATAAGGGTCTGAAACCAGTAAGTGGCAGTGGCAGGATTATAAATGATGTTTGCTAAAATGTCGATAATTCTCCGTTTGCCTTATGCATTACTGTAGCAGGGACTTTGGGCTAAGGGAGACACATTCCCAGTGGGTACTTATTGGGATGGACTCAGTGGATAACTGAGCTGGCATGAAACCACCACCAGATCAGTTCTCCATTGCAACAGCACTACATGGACAGATTTTAAGTTAATATAAACCACCATAATCACAGAGAACCTCAAAAATATTTCCAGCTGGAACCGTACTCAGTTTTCACCAGAGAAGATTATTTGAAGCTTATTATGTCCATTTGCATCACATGCCTACAGTGAGGTGCATTACGTGCAGCCACCTGTTACCTGCAGCATCTGTCCTTCCATCCAAGAAGGAGATGCCACCACTTTCCAGCAGGACCCTGCCACACTGGGATGGCAGGCACCTCTTCAGAGCCTCTCTGGTGCTACAATTGCTTCAGAATTGCCTCAGACCAAGATGAACTCATCAGTGGTTTAGCCTGTCCGAGGTTAATCTCATTACAGATAATCTTGTTTATCACATGCACTGGCCATAAAACAATGTTAGCCGTTAACTCTTGCTATCCCCACAAGCCAGCTCATTAGAGACACAACCAAAAAGGCTGCATGGGGTAGCTGATTCCCCAGTCCCAACCCAACAACCAGCATCACATCCTCCAAGGACCAGGCTGACAGCAGCTTCCCCTGTCAAAATGCAGCAGCAGTGCAGCACCAGGCTGGTGCCTGTAGTCACACAGCACATCATCTCCATTCCTAACTTCCACATCCTGACATCACATCTCAGTGACAGCTCATCAACATCTTCACTACCAGTGTGGATGACTTTTGTGATTAAGTTGAACCCTGCTAGGTTCATCATAGCCTCATGTGAAGGAAGGATGCAAAACCTTTCCCCACTGACATCTTAAAAACACACCTCCTAAAACACATCTCGTGTTTGCCTTCTCCACCCTGCTCCTGTAGGCTGATGCAGCAGGGGAGGTGAGAGGGGACCACCTTGCACTGCTGGCCTCAGGCTTCTCCAGTGGGGTTTCTGGCTCCCTGCCAGGGTCTCCATGGGCCACACGCACACACATGGGGTGCACAAACACCCAGTTACTGGAGCTGCAAATCCGCTGGGGGCAGGTGCCCATTCCAGCTCCAGGAGGGCAGGTGTGGGTGCAACCATGGCCATGGCTGCTCAGCCTTTTCCAGGCGGTCTGCAGCTGTAGGGGAAGCTCCAGCTGCCCATCCACCTCAGAAGCAGGACTGCTGCTCTGCCTTTTCTCTCCTCTGCTTCCAAATGCTCATGCTCATTTTGGGTTAATCTCAGCTCGATCATCCTGTCATATCGCCAGCCTGCTGCAATACAGAATTGCAGGACACGTTTACTGGTGAAAGTTTGTGTTTCTCCCAATTAAAAAAAAAAAAAGAAGTTTTTCTCCTAAGATCGAGAGAATTGGAAAAAAAAACTACCAAAATTATTTTAAGTACCATTTCTTTCTTTTCTTGTAAAAATCTTTTCAGTTATCTTACATTCCATCCTCCCAGGTCAGCTGTGGGATATTTAGTTCACTGCATCATCTGCTGGAGTCATCATGTAATGAATGTAATGAAAATGCTGAAATTTTCCTATTCTTTTATGACACTTGTTAAATCAGTGAGGATGGCTGCCTTGTAGAACTAACTTATTGAAAATCATTGTTTTTCTAGATCAGTGTCTCTGTTTATTTTCAGCAGGTTGAGTTCATAATTCTAAATTAAAAGCTGAAGATGAATGTTTAAATAATTTCTCATTTCTAAGATGACAGTAGTCAATATTAAATTGAGATGTCATTTTTAAATAAACATGTAGAAATAAAATTTTCATTTCCTTTCTGAAACAAAAATATCCCAAACAGAACACTTTAAATTGGGTTTTTCATTACTTTATCCAACATAAATGTATCAAAAGCTTGTCACCAAAACAACACTTTTTTCTTGCCAAAATCCTTTCCTTGCCTATGTCCTGACCAGCCGCACTCCTAGTTTCTCTGGCAGAGGTGACAGAAAAGATGAGCTGCCCCTGATGTTTTGGATGCAGAGGAACAGGGGGGAATTTGATATTGTCACAAAGATCCTCCAAGGACCCCCTAACACACTTGCTGCTGGTTTCCTTTTAAAAATACACACTTGGACACAATTAAGGGGAAACATGATTAAACAGGAAAAAGAAAAAAAAAAACAAACCCAAACATCCAGGGATGTCATTGCCAGCACCGCATATCTCACCTCTGCTCTGGCCACTGCTGCAATGAGGGCTGGGTGCTGTCGGGGTGCACTACTCCCCCAGCATGGGCAGCACCGGTGGGTGATGCTGCTGAATCCAGGGCAGCCTGTGCCACCCTGGGGTCTACAGCCCACAAATTCCCTCCCTGCCGGGCCTGCAGGGAAATGCTGCTTTTCAGACATCTCCTCAAATAACAATAATCTCAGAGCAAAACTCCCCTGCCACCTGCCTGCTTTCCTGCCACGGAGGTGCTGTGCTAAGACCTCTGCCCACGGCCACCATGAGGATGGTGTCACCCCCTTCCCTGGCAGCTTCCATCCCTCCGCCAGCACAGCTCCCTGCTCAGCTATTGCTGGTGGGGAAAGGAAACACAGATTTTTCTAATTTCTCTTTGAACTGTGGAAATAAATGTTTCCAGGCTACACGAATACCAACACTTTCACTGCTGCATCACCACGGATTTGTCTATGGCCTCCACCAATACCAGCAAGGATCTCATAAATATTCCACAAGACAACCTCCTGTCTTCTGCACTGTTCCCATAGACAGCACAGTGAGTTAATTTCTATCCATAATATTTGAAAATACCTTAATTATGAATTTAGTGAGTTTGCTTACTAATGCAGTTTTGCCTAAATTATTTCATGGTTGAGTGAGAATTCAGTCATTAAAAAGTGGTGATGAACATTTAGAGTGAAACAAAGCTGAGGCCTTTGGAATTCTGCCTTGCAGAGCAATAGGAGGAGGGAAAGCTCTTGTCTCTCTGGGACGATGTCTGATCTTAAGGTATAGATTTGTTGTCTCTAATAGAACCTGTGGAAGAAGTGTTCCAAAACCTTGCCTCTCCCTAACCCCAGTCTGCTCTGCTGCTGGTCCCTGAGCACTGCACAGCTCTCACACATGCTCTGCACTGGGGATTGCTTCTGAATTTAACATCATGCAGCACATGAAATGCTGCAGCATTGGGAGTTGGAAGGAAATACATAATCCAAGATCACTCAGAAGTACAACCAAGCAATTTGTGCAGTGGGGCTAATGCCCAGTGCTGGAGCAGTGGTCACTTGTGCATTGCCTTACACTGGTGCCACTTCACTAGACCTCTTCTGTGGACAGACCCCTGCCCCTCTCCCCATGTTTGGGTCAGCGTTTTGTCCAAGGTTAGTAGCCCAAATCCTTCATGTACAACACATCAGCTCTTCTTTGTGTCTCTGGTTGTTTCACTAGTGAGATCTTCACATGTATTTAATATTCATCCTAGCTGGGTCTCAGACTAGCTTTCTCAAGCTCCCCTCCCTCCCTGATCAAAGTTATGGGTGAGAATTAAAGGACACAATAGGAAACATCACATTTTAGACCGGATTCTCTGGTTTTCATGGGCATGCAACAGGGAAGAAGAAGGTGATACTCACATGCACTGGTCCACGCCTCAGGCCTGTTCATCCCTGTACTGTTTGATGCAGACTTGAACACCTCTCCAAACGGCCATAGGCAAGAACTCTCCGGAGCGCAAGCACGGTGAGAGATTCAATCCACAAACCCCATCCATCCATTGCCTGAAGTCACTCCTCCTTTAATCCACCAGCAAGGGAATTACCATATAAGTTTCTCGTGATTAGGAAAATGCAAATACTGTGGTACCTTCAGTCCCTGAAATAAATATGAAATAAAAATCAGAGAGTAGTTGATGTATTAGTTTCTATACTGAGCTATTTGTAGTCTTTTCAAAATCCCACGTATAATGCAGCCAAATAGCAAGGGCAATTTTGGCAGTGATTACCAGGGATATATTTGTAGGAATCAGTGATGGAAGTTTAGTGGTAAACCCATCCTACAGAACTTGACTGAAATTTAAAGATGCTTTGGCAAATCCTGTTGTTCTCAAAGAGTCGAGACATCATTCTTTATACTCTGTGTTTTACATATTTGTAGGCATCGCCCAGTAACATATCTTAGCTTACATATTTTAAGATGCCATTCTAAATTACGATCATACTCAAGGTTGCATCTACCAGATACGTGGGGGATCAACTATAACATATTGAACAAATTGACAAAAAAAAAATTTGGTTTGTACGTAAGAATGAAATAATGAGTAAATCACAATTGTTTGCTGCTCTAATCATCCATCCAATATACAAGAGACAAGGTTCAGAACTTCCCCCCAGGCATCTGTAAATCCAGCTATAATTTTCAGTTCTAGAGACTCGTTTTCAGGAGCAAACCATTTTAGCAAGCATTGCGAATAAAAAAAAAGATATTTTCTCTATTACAAATGCATTGCATTGAATTTGTCTCCATTTCTTTCCTTCAGCTCCAGCAAGACACTTAGATCTCCACTGAAGTAAAATTGGTTATTGCTGTGAAATATCAGTTAGAAAACTCTGCATTTTTCTTTCCCTATCTTAGCTTTAACTATGATTTTACACATGCCTCTGTCTCCACTGACAGATTTGCAAAAATCTGGATATTTAAAGGAAATACACTTGTAACTGCTATGGCTTTCTCTGCAGGTCTTGTCCTCTCCATTCACTCCCTGTTTATTAGCTATTCCAACAAAAGCAGTAAACAAACAATAAGAAAATATGTGGCCCTGGTAAGATGCAGATGAGCTCAGTGCTCAACACTCACAAGCTTGACTTCTTCCCCAGGTGGATTGGGAAATGAAAAGGGAGTGATGGACTTGGTTGGTGGGTAGGGCAGGGCTTGCTACTAATAAAATTTGCTTTTAGAAATGCAGAAACCTTTCTGCACCCTCACCATTAGAGCCCTGCCATGTGGTATAAAATGGTGGGTTTAGAAACTACCAAGGTAATCTCATGAGGACAATTTTCAGTTTTAAAAGGACAAAACATAGACAGGGGGAAATGATCTTGTACACATCACTACCCTGGCATCCCTCATTCATGAATGCCTGGGCATGGATGGTTCTTCTGCCAAGATGCATGATCAGCATTGCAGACATGAAGAAAAATGTGGGAGAAACTATGGCAACAAACCTGGAACTGATGGTACAGTCAGGGAATACAAACTGGTGAAATAAAGGAGACCATGGAGAGATTTGAAATGTAGGCCAAGTCCATTCAGCTCTTGCAATCTTGTTTACCGTCTGCCTCAGCATCATTCTGCTCCCATCCTTGTTCCCTTCATTCTGAACAATGCGACATTTCAATCTTCTTTAAATTCAAGGACACCGAGTCCCTGAGTGCCCCGCTCGCTAGCACTGAATGGGAAAACAAACCTGCCTGGCCTTAACAGCATCTTAGCTTACGTCAGTGATGCAGAACATATTGCTTCAAATGCATATTCTTCTAGGGGTGCCATCTATCCACACTGACAAGAAATAGAGCGTTCTCTCCCTTTATCATGTCTGAGAGAGAGGAATGTGTGAAGCAAAGCTAAATGTGTGAAATGCAAATACAAGTCACTACATTCTGGTAATACATTTCCTATATTGTCTAGGAGTATCGCAGGGCCCCGGCTCGGGGATGCTAATCTCCCCAACAGATGGCACGTTGTCCCTACCTACTTAGGAAAGACACGCTTTGAAAAAAGCAAAGAGGCAGAGACAACATGAAGCATGTGAGGCGGGGAGAGTGGCATCCCTCCCCAGGGCTGGGGTCACAAAGAACACTAAGGAACCTCTATCCCAGGTGCTCTCTTAAAGAAGGTATAGTCTGTAGGACTTCTTTTTTTTTTTTGCAAATGAGAGATTTTCAGGATTTTTTCATTGGCAAAAACTTTTTTTTAAAATAATGGTTGATAAAGTATACGAGTAATTCTACATTAGTATAATATAATGTGGAGATTTGCATCCACATTTTCTTTCCGCACAAACACTTATCTACATATGTGTAACATAATTTTCATATACAAGAAGAGTTTGCCACAACTGGGCAAGGCAGACACACACAAGTATAGCTGGTGTCACAACAGTTCTATTGGAATATCTTGGTTTGGGTCAGCATGACTATTTCTTAATAAAAACTAAGCCATAACAGGGCACTATTCTTACTTAACTGCATGTCTTGGGCATGGCATCACTGCATCTACTTAAAATGAAAATTCACAACTGAACTAAACAGTTATAAAAACTTGTAGCTTATAAAAGGCCTAATCTGAACCAGCTGTCCTTTCTAGACATTTCCAGTTGATGACATTATTGTAATGCATTCCTTCTTCCCCAAAATAATTTGTAAACTCTATTGAAGTAATCTGTATGACTTCAGTACCATGCATCTTTATAAATACATCATAAGCCACCTGAGAAGACATCACAGAAGAGCAAGTGTGCTGTGACTTCTTCCTGGGGCAAGCTCATGTGTATGTCCAGACAAACGCCTAGTGAGGAGACACCAGCACCAAGTGTTAGCCACATGGACACAGTCTGTTCTTCTGCAAGTCACTAAGGTCCCTTTGGAAAACAGGTTTTCATGGATGAATGAGCCGCTCTGGGAGTGGCAGGAGCAGTGCATTGAGTTCACATCTTATCCCGGTGCTGTGGTGCCCGACACAGCTTGTGCTCCATCTGGAGCCTGTCCCAGGGCTGGAGCACCCACCTCGCCCCTTCCCCTCCTGCATTCCCTGCTGCCACCAGGTAACTGTCAAACCTGCTGTCCCTAAGTGATGGCACTGCAGATTGCCACAGAGCCTGCAGTAATTTTGATATCTTCAAGGTATGTGTATCATCAGATTTATTGGAAATTGGCTGTTACAGCTGAAAAGTTCAAAAAGAGAGAAAGCAGTGTGTTAACAGATCCATAGCATGAGTGTATAGATTGAGTTTCCTTAGGAAACCAAGCTTCAGTATACTGCTGTGATCCCTGAAGAAACTGTGTAAGGATAACTTCATTATTTTAAAGTATTTGGGAATTCAAGAATTTTGCTGGTGGCAACTTGTGAAATGTCAATAATTTTTATCCAGTGGAAAATATTATATTTAGTTTGTGAATGAAAAAAAAAAAAAAAAAGAATGACACTGTTAGTGCTTTTGAGACATTTTTCTGCAATGTGTTTAAAGTACTTAGGGCACACAGGGCCAAAAGATCCTGGTGCAGCCTCTCCAATCTATAAAACTACTGGCAAGAAATAGCAAATGTAACAGCCAGTCCCTGTAGAAGCTCAGGGGGCTTCTGACAGAGCTGACTTGATTCATTTTGCTACAGACTTGAGGAAAAATTGTTGAGGTCTTTCTGACTGTTTCTGACTATGAACTGCAGGTATTATGGGACCTGGCAATCCAGTCGTGACTGATTCTTTGCATATGTGCAATGCCAAATTTCCTTCCACAATAGTGTAGACATATTAAAAAAGTATTAAACTAAGTTTATTAGTAAAAACTACTTTCCTAGTAGATGAATAGTCACCTACTATTTTGCTTTTCGAAAATGTGATCATATGTTTTATTTCCCAAACAGTGCTAATAAAGTTACCCTGCCTTGGCCAGTTTGTAGCCTTTTAGATGCTGACCTATGAAATGAAGGGCCAAGAGTCAGGATCCAGCCTTACAAGTACATTGCAAGTAGAAAAGTGAATGCCAAATTCAAACCTTTAAGGGGGTTATTTTGCCTACATTATAATACAAACAGGACAGGACACTGACCTTCCATTTTATTGATTTTTATCTGGGCAGCATAGCAGTTAACCTAGGAAAGACTTGCCCTGTCTTGGCCGCATTAGAGCAGTCTATCTCAAATGCTTATGTTTATAAAACAAATTTATCCTATTTTCACACATGAAGTTTATTCCTGAAATCAAATCAAACTGAAATCAAGGATAACATGATGTCTTAAGCCACACTAGAAAAATTAATCAACAGCATAATTTATATTTAGATTTGCACAATGATATGGGCTTCTATTAGATTAGAGATATTCTCTGTGAATTCTTAATAAGAGCTGGAAAACATCCACAGAGAATATTTCTGCCTCATACTGACATCTAGGTCCACCTGACTGCTCTGGACTTACCAGGGTTAAACCTGTATATCTGTCACCTTACTCCTCCTGTATGTACTTCAGTCCAGAAGTCAGAGCCTCCAAACCTCCTGACAGCTGCTGAGCAGCACTGAAGATGGCTTCCAAAATTCCACAATAAATTTTCCAGGCATGGAAAGGTGATCTGGGCAAAGGTGTAACCACCTATGTCCTACCAGACTGAGAAGTATAACATGTAACACTTCCCACATCCACAAACTGTTTATTCTGTCGGTCCTATTTGGAAGAAAAATACAAATTGCATTAAGGAATTTCTATAGAAAAAAAAATGCACGTGCCAACCTGCTTATGAATTTATTCTTCTGCTCCTGAAGGCCACCAGTGTCTCAGCTTGACCCAATTACTGCATTGTACAGCTTATCACACCGACCATTTTCATTTCCTCCTTTTCTTCAGAACTGAGCCTCATTAAGAGGAAATATGACAGATCCAGTCAGTGTTAAATCTAAACTCTCGGGTTAGTTCTGTGTTTGGAGGCAACCTTAGGTTTTGTGAACTTTTATTCAACACAAAAGCAGCTCCTGGTACTTGCAAGCTTTAATGGATTTGTACCATTCACAATAGTTGTGCTTGTCATATTGTTTTCCCCAGAACTTGGTCTCTAATAAAGATTAATATTTATATATGGTTTTGTATCTATATATATACATATTTCCTTGGAATGTCTTTCAGCACTCTGGTAGAACACCAGGAAGATATTTTTCAACAGATTGAAGAGATCCCTGTATTTTTTTCACTCTGCTATTCTGAAATGTCAGAAATATTGATGAAGTGATGCTTGAAGTGAAAATGCAGCAGTATCCTATCTTTAAGTTTGAATCATTCTGAACAGACAGAGGTCCTTTTTTTAAAAATTCTTCCTGTCCTTCCATTTTAACTCTTTTGTACAGCCTCTCAGACATACAACACAAAATAAGTTATAGTTTTTTGTCTGCAAAAGCATTTAAGAAAAATTAGTACTCTAGCTTGTCTGGGTCAGAACAGTTCCACTGTAATATTTCAGCATAAACACAGAGAACTAGCTCACATACTAATTTAATTCCTTGTTTAGAATGTAAAAGCAAGACTTTCAAAAGCAATGCACTTTGTGTGCTTCAAACCTCGAGTGAAGCCCCATCACTTGCTGCCATGACCGTGGCACTCTGGGTTGCCCATCCACAGGGCCTGCCACTATGGTGGGGCTGGGGATGTGCCAGACTCCCTCCCAGCCCATCATCCCGGGCTGGGTATGCCTGTCCCACTGCACCCCACTGCCACAGTAGAACCCACCTCTGCTCAGGGGGGCTTTTCTTTCACCACCATTGCCTTTCAGCATGCATTCAGTTGCCTCTCAGCTTTTAACCAATTTCAAAAAGTTTCCTTTTTCACCAGAAAACTGCTAACTGGTTTTAACCAAGATTAAGATATGGAAAATAACAAGTTTTCTGATTATAAGACAACTATTTCTAAAATTTCCTTTAAGCCTAAAGCTCATTTAGCCCAGAGAGAGCAAAAGAAAAGCATGGAGCTGTAGGACCTCAGTGCCAACAAGCCTGACCATGCAGACAGGGGTTGAGCATCCACACAGCACTTGGGCTGTGGTACCAACACTTGAAGGAAACCCTCCTGGTTTGATCCTGCAGCTCCAGCTGCCTCCTTTTAATTAGGCACAGGCAGGTGGCACACACAAGCACACATCCTGCTTCATACAAGCCTTTCCTTAGATTCTGGTTTTGGGGAAGGTGAAACATAAAAGCACAATTTCTAGCACCACAGAAGAGAGGGATCTAACCACACCTCTGCAGAGAGGACATGGAAAGGCAGAGCAAGGTGTGCTTCACCTCAGCCAGGCTCAGCAGGCTCTGTCCTTCACGCTTACGAGAGCCTTTCCCTCCATGATGAGGTACAGATGCTAAACTTGGCACTGCTTTGTTACAGGCAATGCTACTCAAGAACACCCACAACAACAGGAAAAAACAAAACAAAACAAAACAGAAAAGAGAGTGAGCCTTCCCACTCACTAATTTTAGTTTCAAAGCAAGAGGCTGAACAAACAAGCACCTGACAGCACAGGCATTTTGGGATGCCAGCTCTCCCGGGAACCGGGGGGGCACTTGGGTCCCCATGCACCACGCTGTGCTGCTGGCTGCCAGGCTGCCTCTCTCAAAACATTACCGTAACTTCCACAGTAGCCACTGCTTAATGAACCATGGTTTAATCCATTAATGGAGCTGAGCCAAAATGAGTAAAATCACGCTCAGGGCAAATTTGTCCATTTTCTGGTATCTCTTGAGTCTCAGCTGGGGAGGATGGACCAGAGCACTTATCTGACAGCAGATGCAGCCTCACTGGAAAAAAAAGAAAATCACATTGTAATCAGTAATTGCACAATCCTTTCAGGAGGTGTTCATCCTTTTGCAAGGTGTGCTTCACTGAAGGGCAGAGACCCTCTCCCAACTCCACCCTTATTACTGGCCTCTTTCCAAAAATTGAAGCCAAAAAGTAATAAGAAAGTTGGCTCAACAGTGGTGCCAGCCACCGCCTTCCAGTTCATCAGTCCTGAGTAAAGAGAGGAGAACCAGAACCTACCCTCCACCCCACTTTTATGGGCACTTCATTCAGTTTTTAAAAGGCCACAGAAATGTAATGCAGGCTATGTGCCTTCTGCCCCAAACTGTCATTGTGAGGCAAAATCCAGAAGCAAATCCCAAAGGAGGACTCTCAGGAAGGGACCCGTGCTCACGTAAAGGGCTGATGTTGTTCCTGGTGCAAACGTCTCATTTTTGTCTCAGGGCTGTGCTTGACAGCATTGGCTCCTCTGCTTGCCACCTCTGTGCCCAGGCAGAGCTTTGTTCCCTGTGATGCTGTACCTTCCTGAAGCCAGCAGAGATGCGAGGTGTCTAAAACAATAAAATAAATATTAGTGCAAATAAAACAATAAAAGCTCGGGATCCTGGGCTGGGCTGCCTGTACATGCTCTGGTCACCAGTGCTCCTTGGCGGTGGGAAAAGCCATGCAGGAAGGAGCCAAGGATCTCTTCAGGAGTCAGCGTGGGGCTGGATGGGCCTGTTAGCCCTGGCAGAGCTCCAGTGCTGCCAGATCCAGTAATTTT
Organism: Nesoenas mayeri; assembly: GCF_963082525.1. Lineage (NCBI taxonomy): Eukaryota > Metazoa > Chordata > Aves > Columbiformes > Columbidae > Nesoenas > Nesoenas mayeri. Next base: position 12,952,945 of record NC_137554.1, on the reverse strand, counting down.
CAATACAAATGGGAACACAATGCAGGAAGCCACAAACCATCAGTATGAAAGCTAGCTTAGGTCTGCTGAGTTTATTAGCCTGGGCTCCTGGCCACAAGAACGTACCTAATTTGCTTCTGGACTGCACCTAGCACTGGAAACCACACAGGCTGTTTTTTCTGGGCTGTATGAAGTAGTGAGTAGGTGTCACCTTGATTAGCCAGCGTTATATTTATCTTTGAGGAGGGTAGACTACTTTGCAGTTCTCATGATGCACAATCAGTGCAAAGAAATATAGAAAAAATGGAAAAGCATTTCTTATAATTATTCTTACATGAATGAGTTGTAACTTTAACTATCATCCATGGAAAAAGACTTGTTTCTGTCTAGTTTGACAAAGAGCTGGATCCCATCACTCCCTACACTGGGCAGCCAACAGCAGGGCCAGCTTAGGTTGAAGCAGAGATGGAAGGGGACTCAAAGGAGGGGGTTCCTATGGGACCAGGGGTGAAGGAGGCCAAGTTGCTGTGCACCCACATGAGTGTGCTGGTGCAAACCACACGAGGAGCAGAGGAGCTGTGCCCCTGCGAGCCCACCTGTGCACACGCCAGCAACAGTCACACTGGAGTACAGGACTCGGGAAGATGTCATCTCTTTAATAAGGCCTTGAAATTAGTTTCAAAAAGGCATGAGGGGGATTATTCAGCATCCTGCTACAATTCTGGGAAAGCGAGCACAGTTCAGGTTTGCTCTTCACTTACATGAGTATGCTGGGAAGGTGCAGAAATGCTTGAAGGGATGAGACCAAGATTTTGCTGTCACGGAATATTAGAGCATTGGGTTCACATTGCAGATGAAGGTATAAGTTAGGTACCACATTGCTCAGTCTGGCAGGACTGAGGCATTTCGAAACATGACCAGAAGCAAGATTTCAGATATCATGGGAGCTTCCGTGTCAGAAATACAGGTGCCTACTAATTTAGGCCCATCAAGGGCTGAGCATCAGCCAAGTGCATATTTGGAAGAGCACAGTTTGACAGACTGAGGTGCTCAAAGTAGGACTGAGGTGTGCAGGAAATTTGGCAGTGCTTCTGCAAAATTCATCCTCATGCAAGTCACTTACTTAAAACTCATTTTTAAGCATTCCAGTTTCTCCCTGTGGTAAAATTCAAATGTCACAATTGTAAAAAACAAACAAAACGAACAAACAACCAATGCCGCCACCACCACCACAACAACAAAACCCAAAACAAACAAACAAACAAAACCCAACGATAACAAAAACCAAACACCAAACAAACAAACAAAAAACCCTAACACACAAACTGTAAAACTGTGCATTCTGCTTTTCCTATGTGAAATCTGGACATTTAGTGAATTTATTTGTTCCAGCCATGTAACACAAGTACCAGCAGACATGCAAAACCCCAGCTCTATGGTCTGAGTATTTCCAGTCCAGCAGCAGTCTGGAAGCGGGCAGTGGCAGCAGAAACCATGTGCTCGGGGGATAAGTCTGCTCCAGTGTTGATATTTAGAAAATGTGCTGATCAAACAACTCTCTTTTGAGTCTCCCTTCCATTTCCTGCCTTTCCTATCCCCAGCATGCCCGGTGCAGCCCATGCCAGGACTGCAGTGCTGTGCGTCGGCGCGGTGCCCCAGCAAAGCTCCTGCCAGAGCACCGGCGGGCAGCACTGGGCAGGGTGAGCCGTGCCCTCTCTGCCCAAACCTTTCACACCCTGGGGTGCCCGAGTCTTTCCCCAGCTGGTCTACACTCTCAACCTTGTACGTGACTCCAGGCTGAACAGTCACTACTCTCCTTCAGAAACCAGCACCTGAGAAATTCTGCCCCTCTTTTAGACTTTGCTTGTGAGGGAAAGGATGCTCAAGGCTGTGGTGACTGTTTAGCAGTATCCCAGGTTACCTTTTAACAGAGCATCATCCTTCTCTTACACCCTTCTCTTACCTTACACTCCTTAGAAGACCTAACAATAGCACTGACTGTTGTGTAGCAAGACAGACAAGCTGTCTCAGGGCGATGGACTGGCTTACTCCACTGACTTCTGCCTTCAGCAACAGGCTCCGTTTATATCAGGACATAGTTTAAAAGGAATTATCATCTTTTTAATAGATCACATACTGAGTCACAAGCTACATATTCAACAGAAAATCAAGCTAATTGCTCACTTCTTCTAAGATATCCCTGAAGGATAATCGAACTCTGCAGAGCTGTTTCTTAGTTGGAAACTAAATAATTAAGCTAAAGAAATGCATTCCTCTTTCAAGTTTCTCTCTGTATTTTCTTCTATTCTCCTTCATACCAAATACTTCAGCATGAACATAAGCTATTGACTTTAATTAAAAATTAAAATTAGCTCTACTTTGTTTTGTTAAATCCACAGCTGAAAAAATAAAAAGAGACTGTCAAGACAGAAAAAGAAAACATTGCAACCTTCGTGCCAGTTCTCATCCCTACCCACTTACCTGGCAAATTGTGAACTTGCCGTGCAGCATCTTCTTCCTGCGTGGAACTCAAGGGTCTTCAGCATGATTTACCACACGTGGACTTCAGCTCATAACAGCAGCTGCACATAATACAAACAAAGAAATGGACAGTATCATGCCATGATAGATTTGTGAAGGCCTAGAATTTGATAGAAATCTTCTTTATTAATTTTAATCTATTACTGGCTAATTGCTTACGTACTGTAAATCTGCAAAGGTCAATTCTTGAAATCACCAAACAATTTGAAGGTATGAAACACTAACAAGTCCTAATACAGTAAGAATGTTAATCGATAAGCTAAATGAAGCCTTGTATTGCCAACGATGCATGAAAATGTATTATTGTTAGGGACTACAAATATGGGTTTCACTGAAAGCAATAAAATAAAAAGCCATGTATTTTGAGAGAAATGGAGTATAAACAGCATCTGTAAATATTGACTGTACAATGAACTTTTTCAAACCAGCCACTTCAAAGAATAAGCCATTTCACAGAAAAGCTATTTTCTTGCATAAAAAGTAAAATAAAAGAGTGCCAATTCAATGAAGAAATATTTGACAAAGACCACCTCTGAACTATACAGATGTAACAGAAAACCATGTTTACATATAGCAAATACTGCATTTTAAACATTTCTAAATATTTATATACATATTTATATACATTAAACTTAGATAAACTGGTTTATAAACCTGCAGCCTCACCCCAAACAGAATCCTACAGCTACTCCACTCACACAACTGTGCCAGGCAAACAGAGTCACTGCAGATGTTCAGTTACTGCAGATGTTCACCGCTGTAGGAGGAAGCAGCCTCTTCACCTGCAGGCTCGCTCCACTGTATTGCTTTACGGCTACATGGAAAATTCCTGCCTTCCCAAGTTTCGAACTGAATCAGATGAATGTTAAGGAAAAATGGTATTTTTAAACTGTCTCTGAGTTCTAAAAGGCCACAGAATAGTGTTCTGTTTGTAGGAGCAATTTAGCTTTATTAAGCAGCATGACACGGACTAAGTGAGCTGAGACAAGCTTTGTACACCGTGTTGCAGCAGAGTCATCAGCAGCAGCAGAGGCCAATCAGTCCAGTACCCGATTACCAAGAGCTGTGCTGGCATGCTGCAAGGAAAGGTGTAAAGAACACCTCACTTACTCATCTGCAAAGCTAGACACCCCATTTCACCTCTGATACTACTGAAGGAATTTCTCGTGGCAGCAGAGGTTTGGCAGACTATAGTTCTCAGAAAACATTTTTCTCTTTCTCTGTTTTCATTAGACCTCTTCACCAAACTGCCAGTTGTGAAGGTTGTTTCACTTGCACAGCATTGTTAGAATATATTTCACCAGTAGTATAGACAGCACTTACTGTGAAATCTGTATTACTTATTTTCCTGCTGGTAGGAAAATAGACTACTTAAAACCAGTTGGGAATCTAAAGAGTTAGACCTGCTACAGGCAGGTCTTAAATTGCTATTATAAAAAGGTCCATTAGCAGGTTTGATCTGAGCAAGGAGGGTGTGCTGGTTTACTGTATTAGTCAGAATTCTTCCCAACTAAATTCTGCTCATGAATTTTAGAAGTATTGAATTAGAGGAATCTGGTTTTCAGGGCCAGGCATGAATACTGGGAACAGTCATATAATAATGTACTCTTACGTTTTAGGCAGAAAAAAAGGAAGCATTATTCTTTTTGAACAATTTCCTTCCTCCTTAAATCTTCAGATACTCTGCTTTCTCTAAGGTCATTGCATGAATTTAAGATACACCATTCTGGAAACTAAATTAGCCCTCATTTACTGGGAAGTTGAATGCAGCCAGACTAATGGTGGTGCAAATATAATTGGTTCCCAACATGTGTCAGTGTGTATACTCCTCAAGCCACGGAAAAGATGCATTATGGGACTAATTTTTAAATGTTAATGGATATTGGATGTTTGCCAGACACCCAGCTGTGCACAAAACATTGAGATGGTAAATAGCTCTTGATCTGTTTAGAAACAAATTATAATGGCTGTTTGGATTCCACATGACTGAAGGCATGGTAACCAGCACAGGCTCACAGACTGACCCTATTAACTGCACTAAGGGGAATGCGCCGATTTTAAAAATCAAAATAAGAGACATAAAATAAGGCTATTAAGATGCTGTTTAAATTATTTTAGATTAATATTAAACAAACAAAATCCCAACAACAACCCATAGCACCTGTTACCACTGCCTACATGAGCTAAATTATTCAAGGAGGCTTTTTTGCTAGGTTTCTTTGGTAGGAGGTAAAAAGAAATGCTTTCATCACTCAATTAATTTGATTCTAAAGCTGAGATCTGAGTGAAAATCTTACCTGTGCTTATAGAATAAAATCTCTCCTGCTGCACATCAGCATTGGGTCTCACTGAGATGCACCAGGGAACAAGACCTCTCTTCATTTGATGTATAGTTCTCATAATTTTAATTTAAAGTCTGTGAATACCAGTATTTGCAGGAAATTCTCTACTTGAAATGTCTTACTAATTGTATTCATTTGGTCAGCAAAACCCAACAGGGAATTTTTAATCAGTTGGATTAGGTGCTTTTGATGACTATACTGTAGCATTAGCAGAAAGCATCATTTCGCAAGTGAAAAGTGTACTAATTGTCAGCAACACAGAAGAGCTCTTTTCCATAAAGCTGTGTGTTCAGCAGTTTAAGACCCCTTTTCACAAATAAATAAGACAGTCACATCTATATTCAGGAGATCTGCCCCTTTAGGATTTTGTTGCTTGGGTTTGAAAAAATCTGGAAAAATCTTCCACATCTAGGACATGATCAATCAATTTATGATACTGAAGTTTCTCCACAAAAGAACACCAAAAGAGCACAGCATCATTGAATCAACAAAGAATGACTCAAGACCGTCTAAGAGCTGACTATGCAGTGTCATTAAATCATAGCCTGTCAATAAAGCAAAATTTGTACTCCCCAAGTAATTCTGCACTTACAGCTTTGTATCTTGAATTTGTGCTTCTGAGCATCTATTCTGTAGGTTGGTTTTTAACCAGGTACTTTCTGCTAATTTGGGTCCCTTCCATAGCTCTCTCTCTGTGATCTGAAATACACTAATGTAGTAGGAAAGAAAGCCTGAGAGCCACTTCTCAGAGTTCTTCAAAATTAATTTCCTCTTTCTCAAAATAATGTTGTTTTCACCAAAAGTAGAACATATACAAAAATGAAAGCATCCTGACCATTAGGAAATACGTGCAATACTAAGAGGCACCATTAAAACTTCTCAAAGGAGGATATTTCTCCCCTGACAGCTCAAGAGTCTTGATCCATTCTTAGAGAGTAAACACGGATCTCAGGGAAATGTTTTCTTTACTGCTGATTTCAAGTGCTAAAAAAATGAAAAAAACACCAAAACAAGACCAAAAAAACCCCCCAAACAACAACAAAACCAGAAAAAATCACCTTCCTCAACCTTGAGAACTTGCTTGACAAGCCACAGGACAGAGACCTGCCCTTGCTTGCTGCCACCCCGCTGCAGGCAGGATGGCATCGCTGCCACCCCAGCCCCGCACAGCCCTGTGGACGTTGTTTCAGTGGCACCGGGACACTCACAGCAGAGAAATTTTGCTCACCCCAAAGAGTCCAGGTACTCATGGGCAGGGAATCACATAAACGACTTTACCTCCACCCTGCCAGCAGAACGTGAGAGAGTCACAGCACTGTCTGCAGCTACAGGAACCCTGGAGAAGCGTGAGGGTTTGGCCATAGGAGCGTTTGTGGTGAATTGGGCTGCGATGGGGGAAGCTGGGGTGCAGCTGGATCTCCTTGGAGTCTCAGGACAGGGGATTTTGTGCCTTTGAAGCTGTGCTGAGGAGATGGGCTGTGCTGCCAGCTCATGCTCCCTCTGCCCTTGTCAACAGGCAAATGACAACAAGCTGATGTCCCACAGGAGCAACAAGGGTGAAACAAGCTTGTTGTGCACCCCTTGTCCTGGCTGGGGGGCTAGAAGGAGCGTGCCCATAGCCAAGTGCATTTCACCTCTTTATAATGTTGTGATACATTCCATCCCAGCTGCAAGCAGACAAAAAACTGGAACTTCTCTTTCCTTGTAAATCACTGATTCAACATCAGGATTCAGACAGCACAACTACTTCAAGGACCAAGCTATAACTTCAGTTATGTTAGCATAAATCTGAAATAATTCCACTAAGACGGGAGAATTTATTTGTTATTTTCAAAAGCAAATGAGGAGTCTGACCAGCAGCATTCAGAGTCTGAATATGACCTACATCCAAAGTGTGTTTTCACAGATGCGAAGTAATTTCATTAGAGTACTCTGCAAAATCTTTTACTTGCATAACTTGTTTCCATTTCTTTTTAGTGTAATGAGATTTCATGATGAAAGCCAAATACAATCTAGTATAGCAAAAGTGCATGTTACACTGATCCTAATAAGCCCAATGAAAATCAATAATGCTGCTAGTTTCCCTGAAATCAGCCCACATAAGCTCCAACCACCATGTTCTGCCTAAAGCAGAGTATTAGTAGCTTATATAAGACAGATATTTCCTAGCAGAAAATCTGAAAACAACCACACTTGAGGAAAAAAAAAGAAAAAAAGGAAAAAAAAAAAGTAGTTGTTAAAAAAAAAATATATATATATATATACACACACACATATATATATATAGTTGTCTCCTGTCCTTAAACTGTGGGTAAAAGATCAGTTCCCTTCCCAGCTGCTACCAAAGCGCAGTGCTGACTGCAGCCTGCATGGGGCCAGTCGCCAGGCCCTGGCTTCTCTGTCCCCAGTGAAAGAAAAACAACGTTGTTCACTCATTTGCTGAACAAGGACAAGAAATTTTGCTCCGACAGCAGAAGCCCCAGTTTCACTGGCATAGAAATGAGGATTATAATAAAACCGGGGGAAAAAAAAAAGAGCCAAGCACACTGTATCAAGGAGAGGTATTAAAAATTCAGGCAACCTGCTGCAATCAACTTTGAAAGGGTGCGTGTATCATCTGTCATATTTCACTCCCTTTGCTGGTAGCTTGCCCTGCATTCATTTATGGGAAACCCTCAATTAAGAGGGGAAGAGAGGGCAAATCTAAAAGCAAAGACAGGAATAAGCAAATGTCAGAAGATGGAAACAGGCAGTTCATCTATATGTTCAGTCATAATTAGTATATCTGAGAACAATACCAATCATTATGTAGATATTTATAGTGCATGTATTTCAAATAAAATCCTCCTTGGAAGTTTTCCTCTTCTTAAATAAGCTAATAAATGTAGGAAGCTTAAAATACCATTTCCATTGCATTAGTAAGCTATTTTTTCTTTGCATAAGGAAATGTTTTGCTGTAATGACCTACCTTATGAATGACCTGGGGAAATAATTTCAGATTTCTTTAAAATGCAACCATTTGTTTCTTATTGGTGACTTCAATTTCATTAAAAGTTATGGAGTGAACAGCAACAGCCTATTTGCAATATTGGATAGCCAAAGGTGCATAATTATTTCCAGTTTACTATTAAAACAATATTTAAATAATTCAGCATGCGGTTGCTTTTTTTCTTTTTGTAATGATGTACTATTAACAGGTTGACAGATTTGCAAGAGTGAAGCATTGCATGAATTTTTTGAATTAGGAAATTCTTACAGAAGCAAATGTAAACACGAGCTTTTATTTTCGTGTAACGTTTGCATTAGAAAGTCTTCCCTCAGGACAAGAATATATTGAATTTCTGCAAGTGTATAACTTCATGTAAGTAGCATATTTGTATTTATTTACCAAATATAAGTAGAGTAATTCTGAATAAAATTACTGTATATACAGACCACACATATGTAGCATATAGAAACAAGTGCCATGGATACATCAGAAAGGTACTTCTCCCTGTGACAGGGGGATGGGGCATGGCTCATTCTGCCTAGTTCAGAGGTTGTAACGGCCTATGCCTGTACATCACAGGTGTACAGAACTGTTGCTATGGAGACTGGCTCAAATGAGCAGGAAATTTCATTTTGATAAAGTTATGTTCTTGGGCAGAGGAAGAAGGCTATATTCAGCATCGCATATGGCATTTTCTAATGTTTGAGACACATGTTCTGTAAATAACCGCAGACCTGAAAAGTGAGTGGCATTTTCCCCTCGTGGTATTAGCACCTGTGAATAACACCTTGGGAGTGGGTGGTGAGGCTGGGAACGTCCCTGTAGCACAACTCTGTTCGTTCCCCTGCAGACGGCGGCAGCAGAGCCACGGCAGCACCAGCACCCAGTCACGCTGCTGAAAAGTGAAAAATTCATTTCAGGTAGCATGTTTCATTAATTTTAGCTTACATAAAAACATTAATATTTTTAAATAAAAGAAATAAAACTTCTTCAGACGGAAGATCTTTCCCATGCAATCAATCAAAACCATGTTTTGAAATCAGTGAAATGAAATATTTTCACTTTTTCCAGCTCCCCACACACCAGGATTTATCAACTCTAGCAGTTCACTAAAGCTGACAGAAATTTGCTAAGCAATTCCACAGACCAGAACCTGCATTTTTCAGAGGAAAGAAGATTTGACAGAAAGCTGCCACCCAGCTCGCCTCACTAAGGACAATGAAAAGACAATTATCACTGGGCTGGGGAGCATCTGAAGTAGTTGCTGCTGCTTTTTCTTTAACCCCCAGCTCTCAGTAGCACCTTCTGCTGTCCTAGGACATCATTCTGGGGTTCCTGGCCAGGGGCAATGGCCACTCCTCCCGCCCAGAGCATTCCCAAACTGCTGCAGTTCCACCTACAGAAGGGACAAAATCTGCCCCTCTACCTGGGGTCACCCGTGTCTCAGGGAGGAGCAGGCTGGAGAATTGACTACTACCCCTACAATTTGTGCAATGCTTGGAAAGTACAGAATATTAATAGCCTTTTACTTGAGAAACACCTTTCCTTAACCTACTTAGTGTTTTACTCAGGAAAACTATGGTGAAATCCATTCAGCTTCTGGCACACGTTAAGCACTAGTCATTGCTGGGAAGGTCTGTTGGCAAAATGGAGACGTTAGCTATCATATGTCTTTTCCTAAACTATATCTTAACTTCCATAAATAACTGATGAGGTGGAATCTCCTTTTGCACCTCAGTATTGTGCCCTTTTATTATAAGAAAAATCTATTTTGTACTGTAATAATATCACTTGCGACAATAAAATAAGAGAATATGCTGCTCCCCTGTCCCCTCCTGAACCAAGCACCTAGACTGCAGTAGGATAAAGAAAAGCCAAAGAAAATGAAAAATATCAATAAAGTTACACAGGTAAATTGAAATACTTACTATCTTGGGGAGAAAACCTGTTATTAAAATAAAAATACCTGAGATAGTGTGAGGCACTGTGACAATGAAGATGTCATTACTAAATAGGACTCTTCGGTCCCCTAGCTGTCAATAATTAATACATTATTTACACTTGCACATTCTCATTTCCCAGCTTTCAAGATTTCATTTACACTCTGATCCTTTGCTTAGCAGCAAATTTAACATCATCGTGACCTTCTTCTGCCTGACACTATACACCTATCAAGCAGAGAAAGAGAATAGCATCTAATATGTACATTTATTAAAGCAGAAAGCTTCAGTTACTGGAAGAAGTGACAAATGCCAAGTGTTTGCCACAATAAACTGGAAAAGAAACAAATCACTCCCAAAGAAAAATCAATTAATAAGCTATCTTAATAATACAGTTTGTGGGAGCCTCAGTATTTGCATGTTTTAGGGAATGTAGCTGAAGTGTTTCTAATTAAAACCCAAAGGAATTACCAAATTTATGAAAGCCATACCACAAACTGCAGACAACCTTATGTTAAAGATAGATCATTTTGACTATCTGAAATTATTATATTCTGTGAGGTTGAAACAGCATTTTTCTTATGATGCTGAGGATATACACTCATTCCTAGAAGAAACAATGTCAGATGGTCATATGAGATGTAAATTACCATTACATCACAGTGTACATAAAGAAGAATATACAAACTATTAATGTATGTTTACACTGTGCTGTAAACAAGGATCATCAGAACACAGCTTACCGGGGCAACCTTCTAAAGTTATTGCCAGAGTTAATTTTTCTGTTTTGAAAAGCAAGTATTCTGGACTTACCCTGGCACACTGGGGACAGGCACTGGATGATCTTGAATGGGGAAAACTGCAGAAATTTAGAGTTTGGGACCTCAGGGAATTTTTCTGTTGGCTTCAGTGGATTTTGGAGCATGTCCTCAATGCTATCAGAAACTATTAGGAGTAAGAACAGCAACGATCCTACTGCAAAAAAGGAAGAGCTGATGTCAGACACTGAAAAGGATGATGTCTCAAACATTGTGGCAAAACCAGTTCATCCAGACACAGGAAATGGGACATCCCTGGTAGCTGGAGATCGGACATTCAGGATAAGGTGGATTGTGATTTACGTGTCAAGGACAAGCCACGAGCCACAGACAAAGGCCAGCTGGCTGCCACAGGGGATGGGGGACATGTTGAAGGGCATGCAGCTCCATCTTCCGACAGGTCCAGCATGGCACTAAGGGAAAAGACCCCAGACCACTCGAGCCCCTTCATTGTGTCCGGAGACCCTTTGGCACTTTTCCATCTTTTGCAATCATGCGCAAGTGACGTCTGCACAAAAGACTAAAGATTTCACAAGCAGGCAATCCAGAGGACTATAAGAACCCACCTGCACAAGCACTGGACTGACACACACCCACCACCCTGAGGACCACTCTGACCACCAGTCTCACCGCAGGAACTGAAGAAGACACTGGAGGATGCTGCACGTCACTGGATCCAAGACTACAAACCCTGTCATACACAAAGCAGATGGTTGGTATCTCACCCTCTCTCGTTTCTTTCTTTCCTATACTTATATTAGTTTGCTTTCCTTTTTATAAATAACAGAGTAAGATTTACAGCCCCACATGTGCCACAAACCTTTTATGCTTACCAATTGAACTTAAATCACGTAAATCCTTCTGCCACCAAATAATTTGCCAACTAAGCCAAGCTGCAAAATAAAATCTTTATGGATCTTAACTATGCTGTATACTCTTTTCGAATGACAGGGACCCATGAACCTGAGTCACCTCTCCCCAACCCATACCTCTGGGCAAGACGTGACCAGGAGATAGCCCAGAGATGCTTTTCCACATGCAGGCATTCTACTGAACCATTACACAAAATCCTGAAGAAGTTACTTTGTCATTTTTTCGTTGTGTAGAATTTACGGTCATCATTTAGAAGACCCTTTTCTTAGTCTAAAGAAATCTAAAGCTCCAAGCTTAACTTCTTGTAACTTTGCAGAAGGTGACTGTATTCTCTGAGCCAAGCAGGTGCTTCCTCCAGCAGGAGTTTGCTGGCACTGCCCAAACAGCAGTTTGGCAGAAGAGATGATTTCTGCAGCGTGACAGCTTCAGGGTTAACCACACCATTGACTCTCTCAGTCTCTCCAAGCACCTCTGCTGAGCAATTGCCGCAGTTCTTGTACCTCTCTGTGGTGGGGATGGTATTCTTGTTAATCACATAGAAGCCTGGATTTGGCACTTTCTGAAGTTTCATCTCAGGAGCTGTAATCAGAGGGAAAACACAGACACACTGGACAGCTTCTACAAAATGCTGTACCATCTGCTTGACCAAAAGGAGCACACCAGCCAGGAGGAAGCATGGAAGTGATGTGAACACACTGTGTTAGCTAAAGCTGGGCTTTCTCACTGCATCCAGGCACTGTGGACACAGAAACCTGCCTGAGACTAACTTAAGCCTCAGTTCATCTATGCATAAACAATACAACAACTAGCCCAATGGTGCCATAAAATGACTGCAGTGATAACCAGCTTCCACTTTCTTCTTGTACAGCACTCAGCTATCACTGCCAAAGCTATGTCAAACAGGGAGGTCTGTATTAAAGACGTTACTATAACCATTCTGACTTCGATATCTCATTAATTGATTTACCATTGCATGACATATTAACTCCAGTTTCTATAGCCCTCATTGCCATCAGTTGGTGATCTCCAGTTGGCACTGGAGTGGGCACATGTTTTTATTGCACCCTTGGTCCTGCTGCATCCTACTGTCGCTCGCTCTTTTCCCAACCAGCTTTACAATAATCAATTGCTACAATGCCATAAAAATTAGCTAATATTCAACAAAAGAGAGTTCATGCATTATTTTGCACTGTTAGAAATTAGTATTATTTGCTGCAAGTAAAAATCTCCAGGATTAATTCTTGCATGCCAGCTCTTAGCCAGGAGCACAATATATTGGTTGAATTGTGTTTTCTTGTTAGCAATAGTGATTTTATAGCAGAAGCCCTGGCACAATCTTTATGATGGAGGAGCAAACAGTATTACATCCACTCTGCCATAAAAAGTAATCATTTCTGGAAGACTCGAACACAGTAAAAATTCCAGGCTGTGGACTGGATTCAAATTGGTGAGTACCCAAAATATGTCCAAATGCCACCCAGTTGCAAGATCTGTTCTGAATTCCTGAGCTATTATGGGAAAACAGTGTTTATGAGACATGCTGGACTGATGGCATCTGCATGCAAATGCTTTTTTGCTTGCCACACAAATACACATGGAAATCAGAGTGTAAATTTCCCTCTGCTGCCCGTTTCTGTAAATCACTCCTCAGCAAGTGATGGGCCAGTTTTATCTAATGGGGTAAGAAAATGCGTTGCTCTTTCTGTAAAATTGATCTTAATTTCTATTTGCTCTAATTTTTACCATTAACAGAAATATTGGTTATTAAAAATGAAGTGTTTTGCAATATGGATAATTTGCAATAATTTTTGTTTACTCATGGACTACAAGGGGAAAGCCTAGCTCTTCCTTCATCACTATGCACCCCTATGATTTTTGATGTCTTTGTTTTCCCAAATGCTGACCTAAAAATCAGCCAGGCAAGAAAGCATCTGGCAGAGCCCATTGTTGACTAGGAAGATCCTTTGTCTTTCATCTTTCCTGCCAATACATTAAGTTTGCCTGAAGATGGGCATGAAAAAAATTAGATGCAATGCTTATTTTCAGTTTGGCAAAATCATCCATAGACCATTCCCTCCAGGATATATTTGTCGAAGGTGGAAGACTGAAAAGCATAAGATAATCAGCACTGCTACTTCTCAAGTTCTCATTCCCATAAGGGCAAAGAAGAACAGACCAGAAAACTTTGCAGCTGTTTTGTTTTTGGTTTGGTTTTTTGTTTTGTTTGTGGTGTTGTTGTTGTTGGTTTGTTTTGTTTTGTTTTTTTTTGGGGGGGATTGGTTTTGTTTTCTTTCGGTTTTGTTTTTAATCATCAGCACCAGTCCCCAAAGCTACAGCATTTTCCATGACACAAGGAGGACCTGTCTACTCTATTTTTCCTGTATCCTGTGCATTTTTTCTTTCCATATGTGCAGACGTAAGAGACCCTGAGATTTTGGAGACCAGCCAGAGCAAGTCCATGGAAACACAGCTCCCAGAGTAGCTGTGGAGTTGGGCAGCCAGTAAACTCCTTGGGTTTTGCCTCAGAGAGGCCAGTGGCAGAACTGAAAGCACAGCTTTCACAGGTCGCTTCCCATCTTGCGCCCCCCTTGGCTCTCCCCACTGGGATGCTGGGACATCTTGTCTAGATTGTGCTTTTGCCAGGAAAAGGTTAGACAAGAGGTTGAGGTCCCTACCAACTTGGTATTCTATGATTCTATTTAAAGCAAGGAGGAAAAAAAAAACATTGATTAAAACAGAAAGACTAAGGAAATAAAAGCAGGAGAGGCAGGGAGAGACCAGGTGTCACCCAGCACTGGGGTAGAAACCTGCTCTTCCCATGGACCCAACAGCTGGGGGCCAGCTCTGCTAAAGCCACCTCTGCGCAGCCCTGAGTCCCTGCTCGCACCCCTGCACCCAGCAGCTCCAGAGCAGTGATTTGCAGGCAGCTGCACTGGCTGCCGGGCCGGGGTTTGGTGCTGAGCGGGGTCTGCTCCCACCCCCACAGCCCACACCCATGCACTCACACCGACTGCAAACCCACTGACACCACAGGGGAAATGTGCCACAAAATCACTGCAATGAAGTGCACACACACACATACATGTGGGCTTATGAATTTAGTTAAGCAGAGATATAAACAGATCTATCTAGTAATAGGGAAGGTCTTTTAATGATCTTCACTGAATTACAGGCTTTAAGATTTTTATTTTTTTAATATATATTTTGTCCAGAAAATAAGAGGAGACAGAAGCAGCTTTGGTTTTATATGGTCGGCTTGCTGGTTTTGATAGTTTTGGAACATAGCTGCTGATACATTAAGAAAATACAATTTGGCAGTGTCAGCCCATGCTGTGTGCCTGTCTATTGTGTGGGGGTGGGTATGGATAAGGATCACAACACAAAATGTGAACTGTGTGTAAAATCCCAGTAACTTATCTCCAGAGGAGTTTATGTAAATCAACATTAAAGCCTTTACTCTTGTTTGCTGATAAATTTATAGACATTAGCATCAAGGTAGCAATCAGGATTCATCAGCTTTACTTTTTTATAACCTGTTAGTCTCTGATAACTTCTCTCTTCAAGTGACATACTGTAACATTGTGCAGTATTAAATGATATGCACAAATAAGTACCTAATGGTAGATTTAAAGATGTTGCAGCAGTCCAAGTTCTTTCATTTTCCTGATTATAACGGCATTTGCATAATGTATGAATTCAAACATTATTGCTGTTAAATAATGCATAAATATTCTCCCATGCTGAAATACATCTATTTCTTCTCCATGAATTATTTTGAATGTATCATTCAGTTGTTTTTCTATTTAAAAATGTAGTTAGAACTCTGCATATAACAGTATTATGACTGGAAGAAGTATCACCACAAGTAGTTGGCTAATGCTCCAAACTGTAAATGAAGTATACATTATTAAATGGGCCATCTCCTTCCTTCTTCAGAAAGCATTATCACCAGAATACAATATTCAGTATTTCTGAAATGTCAGAAAGAAATGCAGGTACATATTTGATTATCTGGCAGGTCTTAGGAGAGAAAAAAAGAAGAACAACATTTTGCTCCCCAACCTGAAGGGAATATGAACATGGTCAAATATAAAGAGAGATAAATCTGTAAGAGGTGATTGTGTGAGTTCTTGAATAGCTCTTTGTGAAACTAAGCACCATCAACACCCATTGACTTCCAATCCCATATCCCCCAGATGATGGACCCTTTAATTTATATTTGATTTTATAAAATGTGTCATCCAGCAAACTCTTAGATAAATCCTGTCAACACTTTCACAGAAGTCACTTACATCAATGACAGATGACAGGATGAATAAAAGGACTTCAGGATTCAAGTATCTAAACTTGAGCACAAAAAAATTTAACTCAGTGCACAACATTTAACAATAAAAATGTCAAAATGAAAATAACATAAAATGTATGTGCCTCCTGGGTCTATAGCCCAGCTGAAGTGGTCAAAGAAAGTAAAGAATTTAATAAAACCCTAAGGACTCAAAAATACCTTGTATATATGCTTACTTAGAAATGTGCAAATGTACAGATTTGCCTGTTTCACTCTACTGTCTTTTTCCCTGGCTTATGCCACGGCAACATCTCTGTTATAAAATATCTGCTTTTTGCAATTGCAGTGTTTAAAGATTTAAGTATCGACTTCTAACAGTATTGCCTCTCTCTTTTCTCCCCTCTAGAACTGGTGTCTTTTTTTTAATTACTCTTTACTTACCATGTAGACATGACTTGGTGTTTCAGTTTGGACTCTAGCTTGCTGGATTCTCTTGTCTCAGTCAATTTTCCACTTGGTGAAGGTAGGAAATAATCAAGTCTCCAATAAACATCATCTTTTTTTAGAGTGTGTCATCTTTAATGATTCGTCATTATAATGCTAAAATGTGTCTCGCCCTCACACCATTACTTTACCCATGTAAACCCATACACCTGTATATGCATACATGCAAAGAAACTATTTACTCTGTCAAATAGATTTTCTGTCACTTTTGCTCCCTTTTTTCCTTTACTGCTACTGATTATAGTGGAAATGCACTTCTAAAATCTAATAAGCTGAATCAGCGGTAAAATGAACATATTTTGCTTACACATATTTAAAGTGAGTTTGCATAACATGGGGAACATTCTGAAATGGATTTGATCAACTTGAAGCTATTGCAAATAAAGCACAGAAAATGTCATCTCTTAAATAAATTCAATACACTTGTTAACGCAAATAAAAAGGACTGTGGAAATCCACGGCAGTTTCTAATGCACGGATATCTCAAAAAAAAAAAAAAAGTTGCTGCACAAATGCTTTAGCATGAATAAAGCCCTTGATTAACAAGACTGACTATTACTGCACAGATTGGACCATGGAGAGCCATGAGCATATAGTTAAAAATACTCAGTTTTACTCAGTGAAGATATTGCCATTTTTGTAGCTGAGATGTGATAGGGAAAGATCCCACCTGTAAAACCTCGTAATAGCCACCCAGACACTACCTAGCAAGAATTAACACTTCCTTTCCCTTTAGTTTGAGGTATTTTCTGTTTTCAATCCACTTCACACTTGCAGCCTGGGTCCAGCAGCAGGGCCCCGCTGGCAGCCCATGCCGAGCAGCTGAACACCTGGTTAACTGTGCTTGGACCAACAAGTATCCCATTTGGGGCCAAGCTTTCAAATCCAGATGATAAATCTGGGTTACTTTCTCTCAGGGAGAAACATCTGCAAGATGAAGCTAAGCTGGAATACTTGTTCTTTTCACTCGTTTGAACAACATAATGGTGCAGATCTCCAACATACGATTAGTGAAAGGCTGAAGAGACAAACAGGCTGTGTAGAGCAAAGCCACCCTATATGTGGTATCTGCTGTACTTTAGCAAAGTTCACAAGTCATAAAGAAAGGACTATGCAGGTGGAAAGAAACATATTGTAGTTAAAAATTTCTCTGTTTAATTCACAAATGAATCAATGAAGTATGAAACTCACCTCCTTATCTCGTCGTGGGTTTGCTGTCAGGAGCAGAGGTGCACAGATCAGAGCAGTGACAAAAGGAGCAGTGGTGTACATCTGAAACGCTCCTTCCCATGGGTCCCATGCTTTGATTTCTGCCTTTAATACTGATAAGAAGTGACAGTAGTTGGATGAAACAATCAAAATTGGAGCTGAAGAGCTTATAAACCTCCTGACACTTCAATAAACCAAAAGCCAATACAAACCTTAAAAAAAAAATCATATATACATTTTGACTCTGAATGGCCACATGGAGCAAAACCAACACACACTCAGAGGGCTAGAAGTTACCTCCTGATTTATTTTACTCTCATTTCATAAATTTTAAATAAAAAAATAAATGCTAAGTTCTACATGGAGAAGTAAAGTCTTTTATAATCTCTTAGACAGTTGCTGCCAGTTCTCAGGAGAGCTTTGTGCCTGCTGCTAAATGTCTACGAATCAATATTTAATATTTTGGAATATGAAGTCTTAATTATCTATCTCCCCTTTAAGCATCAACCCCACTTTGTGGAAATACAACCATTCACTAACTGATTAATTGACTGCTGCTTATGAGCACATATTTTCCTGTAGGTCAGAGAGAAAGGCTTCCAATCACATTTCTTGTTTGCTAAAGATACTATGCATTTCACCTGACTTTATCCATCTATAAGGTGATCTCAGCTTGTTTCTAAAACTCCTGCTATAGTCAATAGCACCTCCAAGTACACAATTCAGCATATCGGACTTAACCTCCTGCCCTGGTTAGAGGTCCCTGCTTCTCCCCATAGGCAACTAGCCTGAAGTGTGTATCCAACACATAGACAGCAAAGACTAAGCGAGAGGTAAATGCCAAAGTTATGAAACCACAGCTTACTGAAAGTAAATGTGAAATTTAGAGAATTATATTCCTTAAACATTTTCAGTTTGCAGTCCAGACACATCTTATTGCAGAATATATTTTTCTCATTTGCAAGTACAACGGTTAAATGTGTGTTAAATTTATGTAGGAAATTCTGAGGAAGGACAGCTTTTCACATATTTGGGCACCTCAGAATTCTGATGCCTCAGCATTCAGCCATCCTATAATTTAAAATCTTCTCTAAGTGCTCTAGGAAGAGATTCACTGACCTTCTGTTAAATGGAGGTAGAAAGAAAGCGCAGAATCCAGCACACTCTGGATCTGGATCATCTGAAAGTGAGTTCTATATCAAAATCTTCTACTTTCAATACCCACTTTTCAGTTTAGTATCTGCAAACATGAAGATTTTTAGTGAAGGCCAGAAACTAAGTCCACTAAAACTAACAGGAATGTTTTGGTTGATTTCAGTGGAACCTGGATAAATCCCAGGAGCACAAAAATCATTGCAAAACTTAAATATATATACTACAATTCAGTGGAGATTTTGACACAGGAACCACCTGTTCAAATAGAGCTGACAGAAACAAACAGATTTTTCTAATAGATGTTTCTATTTTAGAAATCCACTTCTCTTTTGTTCTTTGCACCTGATCCTGCACTGAAGTCCTGGATTGAATCTGTGGCCTCACATTTATTTCACTGGCAACTGATTTTGGGGTCACATGCATAAGAATCATAACTTCATTGCAGAAGATGAGTATGAAATAAGAGAGCATAATTTTAAAATAAATGAAAAATATCTTTCTATTATTAATATAATACTGAAAATAAAAATAGTTCAAAAATTTAAAGGTTTAATGTAAATGTGGTTTTTTGTATTTCTTGGTTTTGGAAGCCTAAGGAAGCTGTATCACATCATAGGTTTATTAATGCAGCATCCCTACTCTGACAGTGTTCCATATTTGACGCCTACTGAGTTTTTGGATAGAAAAAGACAGCTATAGTGGCTTCTTTTTGCTGTTAAACACTCAACACTCCAGAGTCTGGCAATCAGCTCTTTCCCCTTAGAGTATACATTTCTTACACTAATATGGAGAATATCAGAAGTTGCATTATTTGCATATGCAATATCTGTGTTGTCAAAACACTTAATGTTCAGGTAAAAACAAAACAAAACTCAAACAATCAACAAAACCCACAACAGAATACCAGTGAGGCCCCAGTATTCAGTTTCATATCCCACTAAACCACATGCAGGTCTTGTTGTGTCAGCACATGTGTGAATATGTACTCTTGTGAATCAACAGCAATGGGCACAATTATTTCTTATTATGTGAAGAGTCTAGGTACAAGAAAGGAAATCTCAGTGCCAGTATAAATCAGAGTAGTGACGTGAACAAATCTTAATCCTGTCACTGAATTTGGAACTTCAGTGTACAAAGAAGCACAATTGCCTCTGTTATTGCCATCTCACTTTGCCCACCAAGTTGCCCAAAGGAATACACTAACACCCTGCCTCTGTCTTGTTTTGAGCAGTGTATATCTATAGTGGAAACCTCTTTTATAAGATGACACTATATACATCAGGGAACTTCAGTTTTGGGTAAAGTCTTGTTTCAGGTAACAATACAAGTCAAGACTTGCTGTCAGACCCCAGTCCTCCCAATCTGGCACTTAACCACACACTTAATCCAGTTTATAGCTGGGGACTACTCACACAATATAAAACAATGTGCTTCTACAACACTTCCCATGAGTGTCTCCCTTCAGATCACCCTTCCAAATGACCAAGATTTTGGTATATGAACACGTGGCCATATGTGGTTAATAGCTTTGTCTTCTACCTTTCCCCTTTAAGTAAGCTACTTTTCATCCATGCCAAAATCAGTACTTCAGCTTCAAACTTATTAAAAAAAAAAAAAAAAAATATATATACATATATATATATATATATATATATATATATATATATCCCAACTTGGGATACTAATTCAATCTCACAACACAAAGGCAGAGAAGGTGTGCATTGTGGTGACACAGCCACGGCAGCATCCACCCCACGGGAACCGCCTGGGTGCAGCTCCCAACCAACTCCTCCTTCAAAGAGGCGCTTCTCCTTGGACTTCCCTTTCAGCAGCCTCAGTCACTGCTGCTTGCTCTCTGTGCCATGTGGGAAGTGTCCCCCGGCTGTAAGCAGCTGCCTGCAGAAACTGCTGTTGGCTCTGCACTGTGTGCGAGGCTGTGAGGTGGATTGGTGGCCACAGCACCTGGGAAAAGCCCAGAGGCAGGCAGTTACTCCAGACCAGCTGGCATGAGGCATCCTGGATTCCTTTGAAAATATGACCCCTTGGCAAAGCCCTTCCATAATCAAAAAGCATCTAAAAAGTCTCACAGGGAAGGAAGAGGGGGAACGGAGCCTTCAGGGCATCATGCCCTCAAAGACACGAGCAGAGCAGCGTGGCAGTCTTCCTAGCACAGGGGGTTTCCCCAGCAGTACTGTGGTGTGCACACCCGCCAGTCTCCAGTCAGCTATTTTTATGGTGGCTTTAGACAAACGGAGAGCATATTAAATATGCAAGTCTTTAGCAATTGTTATTTCTTTGAACAGTTTTGGTGGAGCAGTAACATCTTTTCACCGTTTCCTATTTCATACTTGTGATGATGCATCAAGAGAATTTCATTGCATTATTCAATGACAATCACAGGTGACAGCCATCAGTGTGGCTCTGTTGAATTCAAGAGCACCACGCTGACTTAGATTTCTGGCCACAAGCTACTTTGAGGGATTTAATTTACTGCACAGAAAATTGCTCCAGAAGATTTTTTTTTTTCCCTGGGTGGAAATTGTCCTCAATACCATGAGTGCACAGCAGCTGTATCAGACATTTGGTCCACTAATTAAGAGAACTAGAATAATCAGCTTTAAAGCTCTAATACCCATCTCTAAATACCTCTAAATGAATTCAAACTAATTTTTACACAAGAAGTAGAGAGCAGTACTTCTTACACAGATGTGCCATGTTGGTATTATACAACCTAAAGCATTGTTACTTTTTCTGGTTTTATTTTTGCAGGGCATGCATTAGTGACCTGATCCTGTCCACTTCGGGTTAAAAAGGAGACTTTCTTCTGGCATGAGTAGAAGCAAGATCAAGTCCTAAATACATGTCTTCCCCAGAGGACCAGGATATGCTGCAGTGAGAGATTGCTTCAGCAAGCAGAAAAATGAGCTGCAACTTCTCCTACTTTTGCTTTGTCCTTTGCATTTTTCATACTCCGTATTGACAGCTTCTAGATGTGCAGCATTCTGTGGCTGGTGATCCTTCCTATGCCTATGTACTTTGCTGTCTACAGCCCTATTAACCTCAGATTTATTAGCTAGTTTGTCAGCCACTTACACTGCCAACTTCCCAAGAGGCAAACACATCCCTATTTGAAGATGCACCAAAAAGACAGCAATGGAAAAAAAAGTACATCCCATCTCACCCTTTTATACTTTAAGACATTTAAACAAAAAAGTGAATATAAACATGTATTCAACCAAGATTTAAAATGTAAATCAAGGTTAAAACACATATAGCAAACTCTAGGGTTCATTTTAGCTCCAGAAACTGTTATTTTCTTACTACTTTTTGTTGCTTGGGGAGGGAGAAATATGTTGAATTATGGAAAAATATCATAGCGGATATTTGGCAAGAAAGATATTAATAATGAAAAAGCCACATGGTTTTGTGTGATTAAGGCTCAGCTATTAAATGTCTCAAAGGAGTGTTATTTTGACTGCGCTGCTTGACACTACATTACAATTATGTGCTAAATTTATAATGGTGGGCACAGTATCTGGTGTATGACACAGACTTGCTCCATGACCTACACATGGAGGTGGCTATGACATGTAAGCAACATGTACATTCTTGAATATCATTAAAATCTCGTTCCAAGTGTCAAACAAAAACTGGAAATCAAAGCACCAAAGGTACAGCAGGAGAGTCTATGAAATATTTAGAC
Source organism: Nesoenas mayeri (assembly GCF_963082525.1). Lineage (NCBI taxonomy): Eukaryota > Metazoa > Chordata > Aves > Columbiformes > Columbidae > Nesoenas > Nesoenas mayeri. Next base: position 12,930,607 of record NC_137554.1, on the reverse strand, counting down.
AGATGGGAACACAGGTAGGTTTTTTGGCTCACAAATAAGCAATGAAACTTTTCTAAAAGATAATGAACACTTTAAAAGTGTTCTCTGTGTAAATCTTCAAACTTATTTTTTAGGCACTTTTCTGCATTTAGGATACATTTAAAGAATACTCATTGTTCTCCAAGGCCTTCAAAACACATTAATCTCCCTGCATGATTTGCTCTAGGGTGAGTTCACCAGGCAACGTAATGAAACATTAGTTGCCTCAATGTTGCTGTGACTATTTTAAACAAAACCTTTTCCTGTGTTTTCCCCCGTGTACATCTTTGATATTTAAAAGAGTGGGAAGTAGTTTTATATCACCCTGTGAAAAAATTATGAGAATGCATGTAAAAGTGTGTAAAAGGTCATGGGGGGAGCAGGGAGGTAGTGTGGGGAAGGATATACCAGGAATTTCAGGTTCAGTATCTAGCCATCCTGTGTTTTATCTCCCTATACCATCAAGGACTCAGTGGTATCTATTGCACTGAACCCAAGATGCACTTGGGACAAACAAAACCTTTCAAATCATTTACAATAAGTTTAAATGAAAACTATCTGACAGAACAGATTCTTTTTTTCAAGTGCCATGACATAAAAAACACAACCAAAAGTTTGGCAAAAATAAAATACATGAACTACTGAAGCAGTCTATTCCACCTACTGAACAAGTCTGTTTTTTATTGAGAAAATATATGGAATAGGAAACAGAAAGTAGAAATACTTGGAGTTTGACAGTAACTTACAATTATTGCAGTTTAATTCTTACAATTTTTTTCTCAATCCTAAGTTTTTATTCAAGCATTCTTTAAAAAGAGTGGGGAAAAAAAAGGCAGACATGTTTGAAGGAAGTAACTGAGTGCACTTTTGAAAAAAAAACAAAAACAAAACCAACAAGTACTTTGCGAAGATATTGAATGCACTAAGTCTCTCAAAGCATGGAATTGTACAAGCCTCCAAGAACAGGATGGTAGGTCCAGGGTACCTATCAGTGCTGCAATCACTCTTTTAGAGCTTAAGCTTGCAAGATGCCTATCAATGCCTTAGAGTGCACAGAGTCCTCAGAAGGAGCTGGTGCAGACCACCCTGGCCCTTTAGAGTATTAACTACAGACCTAATTCATAGCGGTGTCATGGTTATTGAGAATGTTCGTTAACACTCAGTGATAAAGACAGCCCTGTTGGTGAGCCACATCAGTCTGGCGAAAACTAAAGGGTATAACTTGATTTCCGCACCTGCTCAAGACGAGTCATGTTTTACAGTCAAACCCTTTGGCCCAGCAGGGAGCAGTCCAGGGGCTGGAATGGGAACTGGCTGAACTGGGGCTGCACCAGTGCCTCAGACAAACCCAGCCAAGACCACAGCTCCTGCAGTGGGCAAGCCCAGCCCCAGAATGGGCCAGTGGGACTCCACACCTGAAACCTTGCTTCACTGGAAACTGAGAAGCTGCTAGTTTGGGTGAGAATGACAACTGGACACAAAGAGCTTCAAAAGCTGTTTTGTTGGGAAAGCTATGCAGAAGGGACTAGCTGGGTAAGTTTTTCTGACTCTGAAGAATAACTCAAAGGTTCTCTCTGGATGAAAGACTGGAGATTTGTATCTACGAATGTATTTATACAAAAGGTTTGATGAAGCTTGGAAGACAGAGAATCTGTGCTGGAAAACACTAATAGAGTTTCCATAGAACAGCTATTAAGACAAGATGATACAAGTGTTCCACATCGGGATGTATATAGGCAGATATTTTTAAGTGTTACTTTTTAAAAATTGCATAACCATCTCCCTTTATGTATAAGGTTTTTAAGAGAAGCTGTTTAAAAGCTTTCAAATAGCAAGATCTGGCCAGTGCTGGCAGGCTGATGTGCAAGGTAAACACAAATCTGGCAGAGTTCTTTTACAGCATATCCCACCCACCCATTCCTATTCCTTTCTTCTACCTGTTCTACACAGGAACTTTTCTGTATATAATAGGAGTTAAGGTAATTATTTTGACTTTTGCTATCCCATTTGTGAGCCCTTTTGTAAGACTTTACAAGGTTGATTGCTGGATAATGAGGTTATGATATAAAAGTATTCTTCACTTCAGAAATCAATCACACACTTAATTCTGCATGTTATTTTCACGGTCAGTGTCGATTACTATGCAAGTATATTTTGCCTAAAATGCAAACAAATATACCAATTCCAGTTTTGTCAATGTATTTCTATACACTTACTATATTTGACATTTGCAGCTAAATACTTACAACCATTTACTCTTCACTATTGTGTTTATTGATTGAAATGCCATTCATTTTGTGCAGATAAAAGAAATGTGGCTTAACTTTCTCCTGTTTATTAAGATGTGTCCAAGCAGAATTTTCACTTCATTTAAAAAGCTCATATATCACTCTCCTTGCATTTGCTTCATATATACACTGTCAAAAATTCTGAAGAGGATTATTACATAATGCATTCATTCACCTTCTGTTTATTAGAAACACTTCTATTAGCATAATGGCTTCTGCAACCCTTTTTGCTAATATATATTCCGTTGTTTACACATTGTTTGCATCTGTGTGTAAACTGCAACATTAGCTTTAACTAATGCATCTAAATAAAAGATTAATTGAAAAAAAAGAAAGGAACTCAGGAATATCAGAAAATTGTAGCATGCAGATCTTTATGCTAACCAATCCAACAGGATGTCTAATTTGAAACCAATCACAATCTCTTTAATTGCTATGGCTAAATAGGATTAATCCCCGACTAGTGACTGCGAGCGAGGATATAAGACTTTACTGCTACTGGATAACAAAGCAGTTTGAAGTTCAGATTGCTTGGCTTATAACCACTGATAACCTGTGTTCAAGAGATCACTAAAAATTATGTATTTTAAAAGTTACAGCAGAACTTTCCTTAAGGGGAAAGTACCACAGTGAGAAAGCATTGCTGGTTGAGAAATAATAAAGAAATCTCCTGGATTTTTCATTTCTCTCAAATTACTTTTTCATGTCTTGACAACAAAAGGAGCAGAAATTGAGTACAATAGACAGCTTAAATTATGACCTCCCCCCGCCTCCAGCTAAGAATGGTCTTTTCGTAATCTAGTAATAATTGCAATAATTGTCCATTTTTTCCTCTAGGAATCATGGTAAGAGTATATATTGAATGCTGATAGTGCAAATGAACTTTTAAACAAAATCATTTGAGGGTGGTGTCCATGCTTATGGGGTGCTCAGCAGGAACAAGAAGTTTGCATATTGGAAGCAACATCATTATAGATACAGAGAAAATGGAGATGGATATGGTGAGGCAAAAGTAGAGGAGCAGTGTCACAAAGGTCTCCAAAGCTGAAGATGAAACTTACAACTCGAAACTGCAAAAAAGAACAGAAAAATATTAAAACCAATAAATGATTAGTTCAAAACAATAAGCATCTGTATTTTCCTACAGTGGTAAGATCTTGATGTACTTCAAAATGATCAGAGGAAGAGTGGTTACAGGAGTGGAGGCTGAGGGATGCCCATTGCCCCATAACCAAGAACTTTCGAGGTGGCAGCTGTCAGAGCAGTAAGCTGCTGAACTCACTTTCCCACAGGCATAAACTACTAACTTGAAAAGAAGCTCTGGAACATAATGAGATAAAGAATACTAAACAAGAAGTGTTGTAATGCAAATATTGCTTTAACTTCAGAGGGACGAAGCAACAGCCATAACTGAGTTAGATATGGATCATGCTGTTTATTTGTGTATATCCATAATATTAGCTGTTGAGTACCTCTATAAAAGTTCATTCTTAACCTGCTTTCTGATGCTCAGTTTAACCACGGAGAATGAGACAAATGACTGTCAACACCCATTCCTGTGGAAATGCAATGCAATAGTTATTTAAGTTAGCATAAACCCCTTGTGATCCATCCACAATTTATTAGAAGTTAGAAAATGGGGGAAGGAAACGTGCAACACTCATTTCCAATCTTCTGCCAGCTTTGTAAGGATTCAATAAAAAAGCCATCCATCCTCTTTTGTCAACCAATAGTTCTCTAGTCTCAAGCTATAAAAAACCAGCACAATAAATTAAATGTTTGACAAGAAAGATATATGGCTTCACAACACTCTTTGATCCATGTTTTTAAGGAGAATACACTGAAACCCATAGCTGTAGTTATGCTATAGATTACTGGAAAGATGTGTTTAAACAAAGAATATAGAACATCTCTCCTCACCCAACCTTGGAAATTATTCCAATTCAGAATCAGAAGAAACAGTAAGAAAATAAGAGGAAGTAATAAAAAGAATAACAGCAGTAAATCCAGTTTGATGCTTCAAACACAAAGACATTTTTTCATGATTAAAAGGAAAGATATTGATTACTGAAGTTGAAAAGTTCCTTTTGGAAAACAGAGCCAAAGGACAGAGTTTACCTCACGTTACTGTCGCAAATCACTAAATTAAGTCTGAATCAGTAGAGAAAACCAGTTACCTCCAGAGACTACTTAACCCCCTATCTCTGCTAGAAACCTCTCTTGACACAGGTCAGACTGTTCTGTTGAGCTGCTTATCTCTGATGACTAATTTTGAGAGTACGAGAGATGACTGGTTCAGAAGAGATGTCTAATATTTAGGCAGCTAAATTTAGGGGAGATGAATCACACAAGAGAGCCTGCCTAGCTGCTGCTAAGATCAATAGGAAGACAAGTTTTATTTTAGTGGTGTGCTACAGATGGCAGACTGTCCATTTTAACAACTCAGTCATGCTACTGTCATGCTGTAACATGCCGTACCAAAACCTGCGAGCACTGAGCTGTTTGTAATGCTCCAGGATGCCTCTAATCCAAGTTAAGCACAGCTTTCTGTATTTATCATCTGGGATAAATTGCAGCCTAGGAAACCACTGATGTGGGCAACCTGACTGGGTTGTTAGTATGTTTTTCAGACAACAAAAGTTTGTGTTTAGTCATTAAAATCAGGAGAGCTGTAGAGTCCAGTCTGCATTCAGAGGAACCTGTATCCATGGTGGGTATATAGAGCTGCTCCTATGGAGCTGCTGTACCTTACAGCACAACTCTGTGGATGAGAAACAGCAATATACACAGTGACTGAGGGCAAGGTGTCAATAGCTGGTACTCAGCAATGAACTATAGTTTCAGGAAACCAGGAAAACTCTGTCAGCCTTGAGGTGGATTTCAACACTGCTGGGAAAAGTCCTGCTCTGCATTCCAGTGTCTCAGGGTAGGGAGGCCCAGACTGAGTGCAATGTCCTTTTCGATGAGCATCAGCAAGTCCAAATTAACCTGAGATCACATCTGCACACAAGATGCACAGGACAGCATAGGGATATGTCTTTTGTAGATAAAGTCTGCTATGAAACACTTTCTGTTCTTTCCATGTCCATCTTCTCTTGACATACAAACTCTCAGCATTCAATGCCATGTGAAATAACTGCAATTTTCCTTCTAGCACCTACTAACAGTGATGAGCTGACAGATGGGAAGCACGTGATCAGCCCACTCAATGTTCTGCATACCTGCCAAAGCAATGATGCTACAGAATGGAACCTGCCCTCATCTTCAGATGTCTTCTGCAGGGGCTGGTATGAAAACTTTTGGAACATCTGTAAGATAATAAGAGAATCAGTAGCAAACAATTCCTGAGGTGTCAGCCTGACATTTGTTTTGATAGTACCTAAATAATGAAGTTCACAGGGAAGTAGATGTTTTCTGCAATTGAAAGTTTATGCAAAGGATAATTTTTAAGAAACTTTCCTCTACCAACAAGTCACTAATCTTTCTGTAGGAGGCAATTTTTGAGTACTTCCCACACATAGACACAAAGATTACAGGCCCATCTCTCTACTGGAAACCTTAGGCTCCTTTTTATTTAGCATGTTTTTCTTGTAAAAGGAACTACAAGAAACTGAGTAATCCAGTGTTTTAAAAACAGCTTTTTAATCAATACAGTTATCTGAGTGGAAGAAGTAATAGAGAAAGAAAATATCTCAGCCCAAGTTAACTTCTCTACCAATCACACTGTTTTAGAAAGTTCTCTCTGAAAACAAGCTCTCACCTGACAGCCCACGAAAATATGAACTCAAGCAAGAAAATGTGCCCAAGTGTATTGGGTCAGGATGACCTCAGCCTCCTGTTTTGTACAGTATTTACAACCGAACCACTCATTGTGCAATGCTGCCAAATTCAGATCCGGCCATAAATTTGACACCCACTGGACACTGTTGCAAGTGAGGAAGGAGTTAAAATCCAGTGTCTTTCTGCCATTCCAAAGCCATGCATATATCCTGCCCGCACCAAAGGTTTGCACCAGCTTTTAGGCCTAAAGCTTCTATTTCTGCATGCTCACCTATCAACTACAACAATGTTTTTTACAATCAGAAACTTTTGCGTTCAAGCCTCTGCCAAAACTCAAGCAGACGTGTCATCCCACATCCCTCGTGGTGCTCCCCGCAGCGGAGACTCACCAGCTCACTGGGTATCCTGGCACTGCATGTCTGACTGCAGGGTGGAAACTGTGATGCTCGCTCACTCTGGGTTCACCACCACATCCTTTCTGCTCTCACCCTGTATTAGTATAAAGAACTATTATTTTAGAATCATTTTGGTAAGAAAGCACTGATGCGCTAGCAACAAAATACGTTGATCCCCAGAGTAATAGTTCTCCCAGTGCCCCAGAGGGTAATTTGTAACCCTTCCTGCCTTGCATCCAGGTAGCAACACAGGGGACACTCATCTCTCCCTGCTAATGCACTGTCCCAAAATTAATCAAATATAGTCCTCATTCTGAACTTGGCAGATATACAATGATTTGCTTGGATGCCCTACACTCACAAAAGAAATCACAGGCTGGAGCGACAACTTACAGACCAAACATCCATCCTGTGGTGCTTGCATGGCTTCAAATGTGTTTGCTACTTGTTTTTCAGTGTCTGGTGCATCTGACAGCCTCAAGACACAAAAGTCTGAAGTTTTGAATGAGGTTCATCCAAAGCCCTCAGACAGCTGACAATGAAGTTACATCAAAAGCGTTCCAGAAAATCCAGCACCTATTACTCCTAGGTTTGTTACTGGGAATAGTTGGGGGTTTTTTTCAGCAGTATCTGGTTCACTCTCTAGGTAAGCCCTCTCCTGTTATCCTACTGTTCACATCTCATGTATATGTCAGGAAGCTACAGGCCTGGGTGGAAGGTGCCAGGGATCCATCCAAACTTGTAGCGGGGAGAGGCGGGGGGCGCAGGGGGAATCATCTAGAAGAGGAGGTGTTTGCTGCAATCCAGGAGCCCAGTGCAAGCTCCAGCTGGTATCTTTGCCAGTACCAGTGGGGTCAAAAGTCACACAGATGTGCCACATAGACTGTCCCTGCACTGTGTAAAGGTAGTGTCAGTGTTTCCAGAAGAAATGAGCACCGCTAAAAAGATATCACGTTAACCACCATCTGATCTGCTGCAACAGTAACCAAGACACTTTTCCCTGAAGCAAAGCCTGGAAATCACAGTAAAAAGAAAAATCACAATTTAGAAATGGAATCCTAAAAGACTGCTCCTTTGAAGAGAGCTCAGTAAATCTTTCTAAATTAGCTTCTGAATAGCTCTAAATTAACTTCTATTCAGGACTAGATTAAGGCAGTCTGGGTTCAAAGGTGCCTTATGAGAGCGAGCAACCAAATGATCCAGCAATCATCCGAATAATCCCCACCTGGGATAGTCAGAGGAACTCCAGCCCTTTCTGCCTCTCAGGAGCGCTGGCCAGGTCTGTTCTCTTGTCTGAAGGAGTGAAGCCTTTATTACCAAGGGGGCAGATCAGCTCTGGTGGACATGTAGGTGAGAGCTATTGCGCTTCTCACCCCTGCCACTCCACAGAGGGTCTCGCTGGTATTTCGAGCTGGTGCTTTGTCTCTGTTAGGAACTGTGATCCTTGCTGCAGCTCCAGGCTCTGGGGAAGCAGAGGCAGCTCAGGCAATGCCAAACATAGTCAGGCTACACTGCTGACATCTGCTTATTTATTGCTTGAAATACAGCGGCACAATACATCTTTGCACTGAAAGCAAATTTAAAAAGTATACATATCCCTAACATTATGGTAATTCCTCAATAGCTTAGTCAAGAATTCCAGAGGATCAGTGCTACTTTTAAGCAAAACTAGTATCATCTACATCTGATCTCTCAAATAATCAGAATATTTCCACTCCAGAATATTCATACTGTGTTCAGCTTCACAAATTTTTGACAACATCTTGCAGCTCTCATGTTTGGAGGTGATTCCCGTAGCCTGCAATAAGACAGAGGAGTTTTGCATACCTTAGCATACCCCTTCCCATTATTTGACCCCACTTTCTCCCAGCCTCCCATAAAACACCCAACCTGCCTCTAATGACTTACCCCCTCGGCAGTGCCAGTTTTGCTGGTCACAGTGCCCCAGTCTGGTATTTCTGACACTGTTTCCCAGGAAATCCCAGCCTGACGTGGTGTGATTGACAGGGTTACCAAGTTGCTGTTGGCCTTGCACGACTGTGCTCCCTCGCAAGCCTCCTGCCATTGTGTCTGAAATCCAGCTGTTTCTCACAAAACTCTGCCTTTCACACCTTCTGTGGTTCAGGTGATGCCCAGTTACAGCCAGTCTGCACCACCTGTTTGTGTCTTACGTTGTCACCTGTCATATCCAGCCATTTCTCATGTCATATCTGGGCAGTTCCCACAGCTGCTGCATACAGGTGAATGTATGGGAGGAGAGAACTCGTGATGTCCTCTTATCCATGAGACAGCTTTCAAAGATGAGGCCCTAGATCCTGCTTCCTTGTGCCCAACGAGTGATTTCATTATTCAGAAGCAGTGATACATACATACAAGATATAACTGTTAGCTCATTGAGACAAAATTATCTTTTTAATTGAAGTGGTAATTTCAAGTATCTTATCCTGTGACTAAGGTTTAACTTAAGGAAACACTGACTAAACTCCACACTCTACATTTGCTGCTTCTGCATAAGAAATGGGTGTCTGTACTGCACAATTTAAATCATGAAGGACTAACAATTGTGATTAATGGCTGATATTCAAAAATCTTCAGCTTTAGAAAGGCATTACGGCAATAGCTTACCGCCACAGAAAATTGTCTTGGCATGAAAAGCATCCTGAATTGTAAATATTTATACATTGCTGTGGAAGTCTGAAGTGCTAAAATACTGTAGATGGTCAAAAACTGCAGAAATGCCAACATTTTTTCATGAATATGTGCTGTAATTCAAGTAAATTTTGTTTTGTCAAGCTACTTTTACTAATATCATTTCCTCTCTTTTGAGTATGACAAATAAATCCAAGTGCCTTTTGTCAAAACTCATAGCTATATCATTTGTATATCATTTACATCTTTCCTTTGTGCCTAGACCCTGATGAGAGGGTAGCAAAAGATACAAGAAGTAGAATTCATGTCTTAGCAGGAGCTTGAAAATAAAGAGATGGGCACCTACAATTTTTCACACCTTGCATACATATAACCTTAATCAGATATTTAGGGTGTTCAAGGACTCCACAAGATTGTACCTGCAGAGCCTATTCTCCTTCATTATATGGTTAAGAGTACAGAGAGGTTATTTTCCTTATCTTAAAGTTTGGTGCCTGTTTTAGTAATCTTACACATTTAAAACAAAAGATATAGAACTGCAGATACTTCCCTTCCACTGCTGAATTTTGCAGTTCTCTCTGATGACTTCAGAAACAGATAATTCAGTTTGAATTACTGAGTGTCTTAAGCCAGTGACATCTGTAGAGCAGAGAATTATAGCACCTTATAAAGTTATACCTTACCTCAGTCTTCAAGAATTTTAAAAGATACTATAAGATTCTCATCACAAAGCAAAATCGTATTAAGTAGGAGTAGTGAACTCATACTAGTCACATTTAATCTCTTATTCCAAATATGCACATAATAGATGTGAACAGGAAAAAAAAGAGAAACAATCAAAACCTTTATTATAACGGGTCTTAAGCTTGGCTTCTATGTAATAACTCAACCACCAGCAGCCCCAAAAGTTAAAGGACATTAGACATGCATTATGTTCCAAAAGAGGAAAAACTCAGCAAACTTTTAGCCTGGGAGATTAAAAAGGAAAAAGGTCTACACAATATTTTCAATTAGCACCCACACCCATGATCTGCCTAAAATAAATGACAACTTTCATGTACCCTGCACTGATGTATAGGAACCAATCTTGGCCATAAGTGAAAACAGAGTGAGGAACCTCTTCCTTTTACCCTGGCACCAGCTGCAAACATCTCAGAGCAAAAACTCACCAAAGGAAAGCATGATGTGCTTGGAACTGGAGTTTCTTTCCTGCTCACATAACGGTGATCTAAGTCTCTGTGAATTTTCTGCTGCTTCTTGCTATGGGCTTTTGTTTTGAACAATTCTTTCTGTGAATCTGAGATCCATACCACTACAGCTGATTATTCTTTTCAGATGGTTTCCTTTGCTAACATCCTGAGAGTTAATTCTTGTTACAGTACTCTCTCTACCCTGAGGAGCACATTTCCTATTGACCAATACTCTGCTTAATTCTGATTATAATTGTAAAGGCACTGCACTGAGATTAAACCTCCTACTTCCACATCTGATGCACAGCAATCTGAGAGGGTTATTAAAATAGACTCCCTTCTGATCATCTCCGTAGACATTTTAATCTTACATTCAGTGTTTTTATATCCAAACCTTGCTCCTCGCACACAGGGGGAAGTGAATTAATTGAATTGAGTGGGAGGTTGATTTGGTGGAGTCCATTGGAACTGAGCAAAAGTATATCTCATCTATTGAAAAGCACTTACCCTGAATTCTAACAAAATAAGCCCATTTTTAAACTGCTCACTTCAAAGGGAAGAGTGGGAATTGCCTGTGCTCTGTCTTTCCCCACTAGTCTTTCTATTATCATTTTTCTTAAAAACAAAACAGGCACCTGGGACAGGATGATACAACTGCAATGCATGCAGTGGAGCGTGGGTTTCTTCCCCCTTACTAATGTTGTTTCTAATACAGAAACATCAAAGGCCTTTCAGTGGAGCCATGGGATGAGGATGGACTGTGAGGCACAGAGTGAGGTAGACAGTTAACAGTACTTCATTTTCTCTCTCTACCCACTGCAAGAAATCCAATGGCCAGGGCTGACTTGCTAATTTTCTCACATCTTCTCGCTGGTCATTCAGTATACTCAAAGGACACAAAAAAATAGCAACAGCCAGAGAAAGCATTTGCCTAAAGCCTCCACTCTGATGTTAGTGCACAACACAAGCTAGAGCTTCCTCCTGTTGGGATGTGAACCTTCTCAGAGAGCCCAGCACCTCCCAGAATAGACCATGCTTAAAGAATAGGCTACAGGGTTTGTCTTTGAAGAAAAAGGATCGTGGACTGGGAGGATGCTGGGAGCACATTGGGTGTGCTGCTAGGTTTACTCTCATCTGTCGGCATTTCTGGAGAGATGTGTTCATTAGGAATGAAACAGGATTAGCATGAGTCAAGGAAATGTGAATGTGCAGGTGCCCCTTATCCTGCTCTCACATCGGGGACCTTCAGCCAGAAGGCAGAATATTTGCTGGGAAGGCCAGAGAGAAAGGCTAAAACTAATATTAAACATAGGGATACTCATGTCTGATCCCCACGTTTGCAGCCAAGGCTCAGAAACAGATCTGGTAAATTCTTTCAGCAACCCAGAACATGACAGTACTTTAACGTGTCATGGATAGGGTGAGCTCAAAATCTCCTCTGCCTTCCCAGGCATGTTAGGACTAAGACCTGTGTATTCACCTACAACACAGGTGTAAAGTATCCTTTTAGCTTCTAGGACTAAGTAAAGTTTCAAAGAGGCCATGACTAGAAGACGGCACTCTCAAGAAGAATTGCTGTGAAGCTGAGCCCTTGGTTTCCAGGACCCAGAGGTCTCTCAGAGAAATGACAGGGAAGCCACCATGCCAGTTACATGTCAGTGTGGTCTCTGGAGTTCCACATTTTCAGTTTTGTCATATTCATTTCGCTACAATCCAACTCTTTAACACTTTTTTGGTAGTTAGGAGAATCTCAAGCAAGCCTGGCAAGGGTGATACACATGACAGCTCCAGAACTGCCTTCTCCAAGTTAAATACAAGCCTGTGAAGGAAGTCTGGGTACCTGCAATCCTGGGATGTAAGGCACTGTTTTCTGCTAAGCTTCAGCAGTTAGTTCAGCACAAGCAGCATCAAATGCTGAAGCACAAAGAGCCCTGAGAACTGAAGTTCTTTCTACCAAGTAACAAGGAGTCACAAGTTAGTCTGTAACTTCAGGAGCATTAGCAGTTCTGTTGCATCTTGTTCTTCCTTACGTTAAAGCTCCCCTCACTTTCATTCAACAAACTACTGCCCTCCTCACTATTTTTAATTAATTGCTTTTATTTACCAGATTTTACATTAGTTAATCTGATCAATATCAAATTAACCTCACCTTCAAGGTCATTAGTGAACATGCTGAAAGAAACTCTTTCAGAAAACCCTGGGAGCACCACATACATCCTCCCTGTCTGACTCTGGCAACCACCCTCTCTCTTGTCAATTGATCCTTTCTCATTGCTAGCCCTTCCTTTAGTAGATCAGTAGATTTTTGTTAGCTAAAAAACCCAAGCTAACTAGCAATTCTGCCATATCCAATAGGTACCTGGCAGATGTGAGGGGAGTCAGAACTCCCCAAAAACTCATTTGACTTCGTACATCAATATAATGGAAAGTTTTGGAGTATGTTTTTTGAAGTGTTGCTACCACCATTGTAACCTTATCCACCAAAATTTAAAGTCTCTTTTAATCCTGTACATACGTCCATATAAAGCATAACTCCAAACATTCCCACCCCTATTTTATCATTAAGACCATCTCCTTTACCTGGACTCCTCACCGCTAAATTTTGTGATTTCTTCACACACAATAGGTCTTGCTCGAGTCTCCCATCACAAAATTTCTGATGTACTTGTAGATGAGGTCTCCTGGAGCCAGTACTCCGTACACAGGACGTGAAGGGTGAAGATGGCACATCAGAAGGTAGCACTTTCTGGATTCAGCTTCAGATCCACTCAGCCCTCCCCAGGTCAGTTCTGGCTAGGGAAGAGAAGCAGTTTCTGAAACATTACCCAACAGCTCCCCATGCACTTACCCCTGCAGATGGCCAACAACAAAACTTGGAAGCCAGGGTTGCCACAGGGCCATGATGTCTCCACCAACAAGCACAGGGACCCTGCAGCAAGTGCATGGGGATCATTCACAGGGGAAAAACAGTGGCACGAAGGCAGCAAAACTGGGGAACGAGGCACAGGGAAGCAGCCCTGGGTGGAGAACAGATCAGGAGAGCAGCTTTCAAAAACAAGCAGAGTGTCAACAGTGTAAATGCTCTAAAGTTGGGGTGGGGAGGGAGGAGTGATTAAAGGCAGGTGTAGTGCTAGAGAAAAGAAAAGCGTTTATTTCGCTTAAGGTTTGGTGTATTTAGCCTGAGCTGGATGGGAAAAGGGAAAGGAAATGAGAAAGTTAAGGGGGAAAGAAGCACAGAATTTCAGACAAGATGTAAACTCAGTCTAGCAGAACTTTTTCTTTCTTTCAATTTAATGTTCCGTCTACTTCAACTCTAAAGAACAGAGCTATCAATACACTTCAGAAATTTAATACAGAACTAGTCTATGGTTAACTTTAAAGCATGTCATCAGCTCTAAGTCTGACACTTCTTATCAACTTTACCATGTCATTAGCTATAAACAGAAATATTTTAGTCTTTTCCTCGAGAATTTCCCTTATCACAGCTTCTTAAAATACTCTCCACAGTCCTGAATCAATTTGGCAAAACTGTTTTATTTTTGGCTCACTTTCTTTGACATCCAGATCCCAGATCTGTGTTAATATACATAGCAATTATGCTCTAACTAGAAATGCCACAATATCTTACTTTATTCATCACTACATAAATATGTAGATTTATGTGCATGTCTCATAAGTAGTAAATATTACCATTATCTGTCGCCATACGACAGTAAAAGCCTGGCTCATGAAGCACCATTTTCTTGTGTTTCTCTTCTCACATCTCAGTGAGGGTCAAAAATCAGAAATGTTTCTTTGAAGGTTATTATGGCCTTTACAACTGACACCTCAAAGTAAAAGAGCCTTTGCCTCAAGGAACTTAAGGTATAAATGTCAGCCCAATTCCATTAGGTAAAAGCAAACATCATTCTCATTACAATTAACAAAGAACTAACTTTTTTGTTTCAAAAAAAGCATCTCTGGAAACAGAAGAACAGAAAAATCCTACTGAGATGACAGAGACTACAAAAAAATTTGTGCCTGAAGAATCCTACTTGGACCTACAGCAGCAGCAATGGCAGAAACACAACAAAAGTGGCAAGATAGGCTAAAGATAGGGAAAAATAACCCCAAACCATCATGAAGAATAACCAGTATTGCAGAGACCACCATCATTAATCCAAAGGGTGATTACAAATGTTTTTTCCTGCCTCATTGAAGAAAAAACACATTAGGAATTTAAATAACTTTACTTAAGCAAAACATTCAGCACTGCCTGTGAAGCTGATATAATCCACTATTTCAGCAGCATGTGGCAAACTATTTCATAAGATGCTGTTATAAAGCAATGTGCTTATTATGCTAATTTATGTTGTATATCCATGTGATGTACAGTATTTTAGTTAATTATTAGAGTCTAGAACCTAAAGAGGTTCATATGGACATTTAGGTGAATGAACATCACAGTGTGTATTAGCCTAAGTCCTAGTGCTACTCAGTATTTCAACCTATATCTAAAAACCATGGCAGTTCACCCCCTATGGCTGGAACAAGTATATCAGTATAAAGTGTTTTAAAGCTGGGATTTAATCCCATTTTAGCTGGTATTTGACTTCTGTTGAAGCAGCCAGTGTTGTCTTCCCCCTCCTCCCAGGAGTACACTCCATCTGCTTTGGCACTCCTCGAGCCATTCAGTGACCAGCTTCAGTCCACTGAAGGGCAAAAACAAATTACCAAAAAAGGGGAAGAGAAGAAGAGAGAAGGTTGTTTCCTTTTGTTTGTTTGGTTTGGGGCTTTTTTGTTTCTTTGAGTTCTGTTTGTTTGTTTTGTTTGGGGGTGGTTTTTTTGTGTGGTTTTTTTTTGGTAGGGAGGCTGTCAGTTTAACAAGCTGGATCCAATTGAAGACAGGTTATCAGAGCTGGCAGAAGATGACTTAGCCAAGAATGGGAGGAGCATGACCAATGCCTTCAGCCCCAGCGAGCTGTGACAACAGCTCAGCCATGAAGCTCAAACACCTCCCGAACCTGTCCTGGCTACTGCCTGCAGTGCTGGGGGAGCATGTGGAACACCTTCCTTTTGAGACCTTGTACTACAGATCACAGCAGCCCCGAGATCAGGATTGTATTTGTGACAATTATTAATCCGCAAAAGACTTGAATAAAATCAACAGTCTGCAAAGTTTCAGCTAAATTCACAGTATCTTAGCTAACTTCCATTGTTAAGTGAATCACACCTAGCCTCACCATACACAGCACATCTCCATAGGGCTGCCTGACAAATTCAAACACTTAAAACACTGCAATTTAAAAAACTGCAAATTCATTTCTGAAATTGAAAAAGCAACAAACAGAATTCTTAAAAAAGGAGGTGGAGGGACACAGGCTGAAACTGGCTGAGAAAGTGTACAGCTCTAGGACCAGTTGCCCTGCAGGTACCGTCACCTCTCACCTGAGCAGGGCAGAGGAAGCTCTCAGCTCCTGTGTCATCTCTGGAGAGCTGAAGCTGTTGTATAGCAATTCAATATTCACATCATTTTCTCTCAGTTTCCTTTCCCGTGCATACTGGGTCACTACATCTGGATGAACTTTTTCTTCTCTCTAGAAACAAAGTTCTGGCAGGGCAGAGCAGATGTCTGCAAAAGGGAAACTCTCGGCATTCAGTAGAAGTTGCCTAGCTACAATCTCCTAAATGGCAGAAGTCTAGACTCAGTTTTTCCAACACAGAAAATTAATGCCGGTTGTTCCAAGCACTAATCCTACTGAAAATTCATTACAAATTACAGGACCAACAAGTATAAAACAAGATTTTTTTTTTTTTAATTGTTATTATAAAAGAATGATTCAGAGTGTAATATTAAGTTTATAAAACATTTCAAACAATGTGAAGCATTTGAAGAGCTTCTTAGTGTAATGATGACATTCGTTGCCCAGGATTCCAGCAGGTGCTAAATTTTACATGAACCTGAAATTAACTTGACTAGCAAGATTCAGGGATTTGCAATGAGTGAACTGTCTCAAAACACACTGGAGGACTCCCAGATTTTTCTATTGCTACTCCGGATGTTACTCCAAGAGTGCCTACAGCCCTAACTTTGCTTGCCAGCATCTTCTAGACTATTTTACTGACTAGCTCTAGGCACTTGCTAGTGATAATGGGTAGTTGGGGTAATGGTCCCACTGCCACTGCTGAGAACACATCCCATGATAGACCAAAACAGACTGCAGACTTACCCAAATGAGGTATACTAGCTGGAGGAAAAAAGGCTATTTAAGAGTTCTCCATAGCAGCGCAGAAGTGCTTAGTGTTACAATTCTCATTCTCTTTTTGTCATCGAAAGAACAATTCATTCAAAGTATAGCCATCGCTGAGTAACAAGATGGCACCACAAATGCTTTAAGAACTATAATGAGTGAAGAGCCACCGATGGGGAAAAAAGGTCATCTACTATTAACCATATATTCTGAAATAACTACACTCCAAAGATGTTTAGCTACATGTAACAGAAGAATTTGAAAATAACCACTTTCTAAAAACCAAAGTGGACTTAAACTGCAGGGAGATATCTAGGTCAAGAATTTTCTTTTTCCTACAGCCTAACAATAAGCATAGCAAGCACTGAGGCAGGTGGATTGTACAAGTTGTGCGACTTCTGTCTTCAGAGTTTAAAGAACAGGTGAGACAAACCTCTGCCCAAAATTGTTAAGGTTTACCAGAATTTGCTTGAGAACTGGGAAATGAAGGTGATCTCTGGTCTATTTTTTTAAAAAGATCAACAGGAAAAATCTGTCTAAAAAGAGAGGGAAGAAGAAAGAGAAAGGCTGCACACTTTGAAACACAACCCTTGTTCACAAAAATAGTGTACCGAAATTACCTCTAAGGTTAATGTTCAGAAGGCAAAGCACAGCATGCCAAAGAGAGTATTTTGTTGGCACAGCACTGTGGCTCATCGGTGACTTGAAACAGTAGCAAGGCTGGTGTCCCACCACATGCAGCACATCACTGGTGCTCGGCAGGTGCAGCTGCCAATAAGCCTCTTGCTTCAGCACAGAACATAAGGGAACTAAAGGAGATGGGGTCAGCCCAAAGCATACTGGAGCACCGTTCCATGGATTACAGATGGTCAGAAAATTTACAACGGACAATTTTTCATCAGAAAATGCCAGTTTCCCAACATGTGTCACTTCTGAGGACTGCTCTAACAAATCTCTTACTAGATCCTGCTAGCTCGCTTTATCTATCTCTTTGGCACGCCATCAGTGTCAATCATTGTAAACTACCCTGACACCTAGCCTGTCCTAGGGCTGGAGACTTCAGGCTTTCAGTCTCACTGGCTTCCAGGGATGATCAGTACTCATCCTGGGAAAACCAGCTCCCACGGCAGCCGGCGCACAGTTGCTGAGCTCTGACACCTCAGGACCTGTTGAGCAGAGGTAAAAACATAACACACCCCACAAGCTGTACAGATTTTGATTTGACTTGTTTGTAAAAATAACACCCCAAAATAATTCAACCAGTAATTTTCCCCTTATCAACAATTTTTAATACCTATTTATGCATGAAAAGGACTTAAGGAAACCTCCTGTAACTCCCTCGATGTTCCTGTGTTCAATATTACTCCTGTTGCAAAACACCCATCCCCTCCCATGTCTCATGTACCCCACCCAGGTCCCCTCTCAAGCTGCTGCCTGTTAGACAGAAACACGTCCGTGTCCATTCCGTAATTCCTGCCAGAACAGAAGGCAGATTTCCCCCTTCCCTTTCTCATAGCATTGGAAGTACCGGCTTTGACTTAGCAAGAAAACCTGGAGTGCTATTTTGAGGCTTTGTGGTTTTTTTGGTGGCTTTTTACTACTTTTTTTTTTTGAGATATTTGAGCCAATCCACATTTAATTCACATTTTCCCAAGGAAGAAAAGTTCTTTTCCTTTGCTGTCTGCATGCAGAACTAACCAAGAAAGAACATACCTTTTAAACATTACATGCTGTAAACACTGAAGGGAGAAAAACACAAAGCAACGTAATTCTCTTTCAAATTCAGTTGACTGGGGAAAGTTCAGTGAACTCAGAAAAATACAACAAAGGTGTATCATGCAGTAAAAAATGGCATTTTTTTTTTTTAAGGTGAAGCAGGAATGCACCAATCTCCTTTTGTTAACCAAGCGTGTTTGAGACCAAGCGTGTGCACCAAGCTAAAGACACTCAGGTTAAGTAATTCTAAATAAGTTCTTACATTAAAAGAAAACCAGTTAAAGAAATTCTCTAAAGCTTCATTATTGTGGCAGTGTCTCAGTCTCTGGCATGGAATAAGGTCTGACAGACAGTGGCTTCAGCCCCATCCCCACCCCACACAACCAGATCTTTTCAAGCAGCATTGCTCACTGTAAAAGATTTAATACTGGGAAAACCTTTCCTTGAGCTGGACTAGTGGATTTATATACCTGTTCGCAGAGACAGGTGTAATTCATAATATTTTTTCTAGTGTTTCAACAGAACTACTTATTATCTAAGCATAGAATTAGACAAATTGTCTGGAGTAAACTAGGGTATGAAATTGAAGTGCCTTAAATACTGCAGATAGATGGTGCTTTCAGGTTCTAACACAGTATAATAAACACAAGGAAACTTTCAATGAATCAAAGGGATTTTTTTGTAAGAGAGCTTATAAAATTAATGTAAAACGTTAAATATGGCAATCTACAAATAGTGATATGAGTTGTTATTCCTGCAGGGCAAAGGTGCCTTTTAACAACATGTTAAATCACAATATACAGAAATACTCCAAAGGGCATTCACTTGACTTTGACGTTTTGCCACGTTTTTTAGTATCGGGGTTTTTTTTTTTGCTATCAGGTTTTGTTTTACTTCATTTACATTTTGTATTTGCCAGTGGACATTACCTGATCAAAGAATCATTTTTGGACTTCTCCAACCAATTTTATTGCTCCATTAGAGAAAAGTCTAACAAGTCACAAAGAAAAAAAAGTAATCAGCAATCGCCTTCTGTCAAAATACTCAAATTATTTTAAAAATCGGAAATCGCATTTGGAGTATCAACGTGCCTACGGAGACCTCCTACTATCATAATCTGAGAATTCACATCCCATGGAGTGTAAGAAGTTATTCATAAACCTCATTTTTAGTAAAATTTTAATAAAAATGATGCTTCGCATTTTCACATTCTGAAAAGCTAAAAATACATCAGAAACTTATTTACATTTTACAACAACAGAAATGTACAAATCACTATACAAAATGCAGTACCACCTAAAGAAAAACAAGTTTTTTAAAGTTCTAGCAGTTAGGAAATTAAACCTGTATTTTCTGAAGAGATACCACTTTAGAGACTAAGTATCAATAACTGAACAGTGATTTTCTTCACTGAGTTAATAAAAAAAGCTTCCATGCCAATTATGACTATCATTGCTTTTAATTTTGACTGATACAAATATAACCTTACAATAAAAGTTACTGAATTTATAACAAATTAAGTTCAATATATATTCTTTCCCTTGAGGTTTTGCCAAGAATTGTTCAAAATGAGAAAAGTAGTATAGAAACTTTTTTTGTGTGTGGAAATAAGCCTAGCAAAAGATGAGCAAGTTACAGTTTTACAAAAACTCTAGATTTGTAAACACTCAAACACTGCAGATGTTTGAAGTTATTTCAAAATTATACACATGGCAATCACTGTATGCTATCTGATACAGACGCTTTAGAGTGGAAAAAGTTTGGCACACACTGAACCCATGGAATGGTAAATTTCTGTTCACATTTCTATTTGAAACACGCACATTGCGCTGATATGCAAAAGGAAATCTGACATTTTTACCTTTAAAAATACAGGGCACCATGGTATATAGATGAAAAATTTAAAAGATCAGCTCAGTCAGACCCTTAATTACTGTTCAAGTCAACCAGGAGACAGTAACATCAATGAATTTGGATGCCTGAGTTGTAAAAACATGTTGATTCACATGTTTCATGTACGAATAGATCTGATTCTGCGAGCAGTTCAGATTGGGTGATCACTGTGATATCTGGAGTGTAACGTAAGTCATATCTTGGGTGTATTTCTGATAAAACAGATAAGAACCTCATGCATTTAATTTAACGTAGTGAAGACTAATGCAAGCCCCCTATGTTATACCATGACCTTTTAAAAGCTGATAGCTATTTATTGATTTGAAAGCTAACTCAAAGAACAGACATCAGGTCACAAAGTAGCACAGTATCAATAAATCTACAGTAGTTGTACTGCAGAAGTGACAGAAAAATGCTTCAAATTGAACAGTGACAGCTTTTACCAATGTAATGCTTCAGGATCATAGAGTTACTCTTAAAGCGGTTTTGTGTAGAAGTTTTAATCCTACTTTGAGCGGAAAAAACCCCACAGCAATCAAAGTAGTATGAAAAAACACTATTGAAGTGCCCAAACTGTTTTTACATTCATTTGAACCCATGTCTCTGAAAAGGTGAAATATTCTGGCCTGGGATATGTATGGTCTGCAAATCTAATGTTAAAAAATCTGTTACTTTAACCCATGAGGATACTGTATGATTAGTAGAAAATCTTTAGCAGACACAAAAAAAAATGAAAGATGAAACTGCAGCAAGAGAGCATGGCAAACCTGAGAGATCTATTAGTGCATAATCTGCTTGAAAACTAAAAAGATAGAAAGAGAGAGCTAACGAACTACAATAAAAGTTATGTCTTCAAAGCAGTAAGTTATAACAGGGTGGGAAATGTTTAATATGCACATTTGCCTGCAAAAGGGTCACTATCTTTCTGAAAATAAAGAGCCGGTATTTTTCACAGCATCAGATTTATGATAAAAAGCCATAAATTGTATTTTTTTTTAATATTATGCTTTTCCCACCCTGGCAGAGAATAAACATGAATTTAGAAGCACAGTAGAAGTGAAAAACAAAGAAGAGGAGAGATAGAAAGCAGCAGAGAAAGACAGAAAAGGTGAATACAGAGCTACAGAAGTGTTTATTGAGCATGCTACAGAGGTAAGCAGAGTACACACAAAATGAAATTAAACAACCGTCAAACCTCCCAACTTTGTTAGAAAATTAATTTTTAATTGTGCCACTTTCAAACTATACTGAATTTTACAATTCTAAAGATGTAAAAACTCAACTAATAGAAAATATACATGACCATTTGTTTTCTACATAGATAACAGAATCTATGAATCTTGAAACTAAGTACATCAATTTCAAAAAGTATTGGTCATTTTAACAGAATCAAGGTAACAGTTCAGAGTGACAGAACTGCTTTCAAATTAACTGGATCTGTAGATTCTGAGACATGTTTATAGTAAAGTCAGATCAATTTCTAAATACAAAATATTTTGAAGAGATTTATTAAAACTCAATATTACAATGCAAGGTAAATTAAGACTAAAGGCACATAAACTTTGGTCCCACCTGGTTGTCAGTTTTAGAAAACTGCCACAAAATTTCCTGCAAGCATTTGCAGCAAACTTTCTTCGTCACTGAAAGATACATGCACCATGTCCTGAACTAGCTTGACCAGTCTGTACATGCTCAGAAATCCACAACCATATTCCATATCTTAATTACAAACTAAAGATGGCAATATATATTGAAATGCACATAAGTCATGTCAACTTCAAAAACATCTACGAAAAATATTCAGCCACAAACAAGACATTACTTAGTGCTGACATTTATATGATACATCCCACAAGAGTGTGTACAAAAAGGTTAAGATTCCACATTGCTTTTCACATGGGGCTCAAAGTCACAGAAGTCACTTTCTGTCCTTTAAGAAATTAATATTCTGTACCTTGTTAATTTTAACTAATGCCTACATTCATAATTGAATCTAGACCAGAATCTTGAAATACAAAAGGCCTCTTTAAAAAAGAGCACAAAGCAAAAAGTAGCAGAAATCAAATAATGTGATTTTATTCTTTCAGCATAATGCATCTTATCCAATTAAAAAGAAAAATAAGTGGCAAGCCAGCAGATGAAGGAATCTATCAAGCAGGAGAAACAAAAGCTTAACCTTTTTACACACCCCTGCCTAAACATATTTAAATTATCATGTAACAATGTGCCCCAGACAACCAAATTTGCTTTTTACTAGTTACGCAACTCCAGCAGTACTAGTTTTCCTTTTTAAGGCACGTACATCAACTAAGTTGAAAAACTCTGGTATTAACTTTAAATCTTTTAAACAAAATGATGGTTTATCTAAACAACAGTTGAACAACAGCAGTTAGTATCACTGCTTAACTTTTTTTTTTTATTTTTAAAACAACCAAGGAATGATAATAGCATGAAAAAAAAAATAAAACCCAACAGAACACAAACTCTGGTCCCCACTTTCCTGAACAGTCAATAGGTGACAACACCAAACAATGCAATACATCCTCGCTTTCAATCGGTCTTTTTAAATAGTTGACTTAGAGAAAGAAACTCTCAGATGGTGATTTTCTCCAAGATTGTAATTGTGAAGATCAATCAAAGCCTGAATAGCTTCTTCTACTGTTGACATCTGAAGAAGTGCCATCTTGTGATCTCTTCTGAAACAAAATAATGGCATTAGGGACTTGAACACTACAGGGGTTCTCCTACTATTTGCTATTCTCTATGTACTTTTCCTTAAGACATGCTGCAAAAACACACTTTAGCAGTCTTTTGTTAAAGCTATGTACAGGAAAGTTACTTACTGAAAAAATTTAAATGCTTTCACAGTGCCTCCAGTGTTAGCAAACAATGTGCGTAGATCCTCTTCTGCTACTGATGGTCTACAGACAGAAAGCAAACAAGCATAGTAAGAAGTTATTAATTGCGTTGCGATTCCCATTAATACTACTGGCTTACAGACAGCCAACACTTACGGAATATTGGACAGATGAAGTGTTGCAGAAGGAGGAAAGATATTTTGAAAGTTTTTTGAGCCAGGCTTCTTGAAGCGATGAAGAGGTGAATTTCCAAAATCTTTAGTCAGCCCTTGGTCATCCAGTCCCTCTCGAGGTAGTTGTACTGTCTGATGTTTAGAAAGAGTAACCCGAATAATCTTTCCATACATTTTTTGTCCATTAAGGTGGCTCATGGCTGAAAAAGACAACAGGTTTACTCAATTCAGCATTACTTCTCAATAGCTTGTGGGATATCACACATAACCCTGGCAAACAAGAAAAAAACCCCAAGTAAATCAAAGGGTCAGTGTCCTAAAAGACTGGAATCAAGAGCTAGGTCTGCAGAATCTGCATGAATATTTATTTATTTAAAGGCCATCACACGTGATTCAGTCGCTGAATTTGTTTAGGATATTGTGCAGACCTTCTGGAATAGAAATGGATGCCGTAAGACTTTGGATTTTGTGGGTAACCAAGATACAAGACAAACTGACAAATGTAAACATGCTTAGTTCACCTGATTTTACAGAACATAACGTCAAGTACCTAGACTAAGGGGAATATAAACAGAAAACTGATCTTACCCAGCTGTGACTGGTTTCCATCAGCCATCTGTATAAGAGCACTGTCTTTCTTATTGTATAAAATCTTCACACGCTGCACATCACCATAAACACCTTTTCAAAGTCAAAGGTAACCCAAAAGAAAAAGTTCATTTTAAAGCCAGTCACCTAAGTAATATATTTTGACATATTAATGGAACATTCAGACAGCAACAAGATCACTCACTCAAACTCAACACTCTCACAAATGAATAAAGGAGATAAAGATTTTGAATAGTGAATTTTGAAAAGAATAATTTCTGATAAACCCTCAAAGCTATGTGAATGATATTAAATTAAAGACCAT
Organism: Nesoenas mayeri; assembly: GCF_963082525.1. Lineage (NCBI taxonomy): Eukaryota > Metazoa > Chordata > Aves > Columbiformes > Columbidae > Nesoenas > Nesoenas mayeri. The sequence goes on along the minus strand of NC_137554.1, from coordinate 12,906,504 downwards.
GCAAAAATATATTAGCATGCATTAAAAGAAAATTTGTGTCTATGGAGAGTTTTAAACAGCAAAAGAAAAATAGCAAAAGATTTACTATTCGACTTTAAGCCAAAGTGCTAGCTACAAATAAGAATTAAGGTGAAACAAATAAACAACAACAAAAAAAAACCACAACAAAAAAAACCAAACCAAAATCAAATAAATAATAAAAGTATAGTGCTAACAATAACATACCGAAGAGGGTAAACAGACTTTGGGGCGTAACCATCTTTAGAAGGAGAGAAGAGCAAGCAGCGTAAGACAAGAAGAGAGAAGAGTCGAGGAAGAGCGGAGATGAACAGATCATCCATAACGAAGGGTGGTTCCCGCAGAATGGTGAGGTGGTCATGGATCATGGTTTCAAGGCGGTTAATTGGGGCAAGTTGGTCCGAGGAACATTTTGTTCAAGCACAGAAGCATGAACATAAGGAATGAAGACAGGGAATGTGGACAAAGACGAGAAGGGTAAGACAGGGAAGGGCACGGGAATTTGGATCAAGACAAGGAAAGGGAAGTTGAACACATGGGGAAAAGGATGAAATGGGGAAGGGAATACAGCAATGCAGAAGAAAAAATAAGGAAGTGGGGAACAAAAAAAAAATAAAATATAGGTCAGTACATAGGAAATGCAGGAATTTGGTCAGAAAATGGTTGGTTTATGTACTGTACAAGAAAAACTGAGTAAAATGTAGTCACCCAAGACAAATATGGGTAAAGTACATTCATATCAAGAGTAAACTACAGCATTTCATCTCAACATGAAAATAAATTAAAAAAGCATGCAATAGAAATTTTAAACTTTGAACTTTAACTGCGTAAGCATGGCTGGTTATGAAATGCAGGCAAAAAATCTTTCAAAATGGCACTCTGATCTAAAACATTTTAACATGCAAGACTGTGGATGACAAAATAGTACCAGATGATAAAAAAAAGCTTCATGATCTACAGCGACAGAGGCCAGTTAAAAATGGAACAGCTAGACTGATACAAACTTCCCACATTTCATACCAGCTTTCACAGCCATCAAAATAAGTGTACAGGACAGTAAAAATGCAAAACTAAATAAACCCCTCCAGATTTCAGAGTTAGCAAGAAAGATACAGTTAGGGTGAAAATGCTTTGGCATATTTTTTTAATTATTATTTTTTAAAGACAAATGAGTAACTGCAAAGAAAAAAATTACTAAGAGAGACTGGAAGAGTGCCTCGTCAAGATCTTTGGGAGAACCTTCAAAGAAAAATGTGTTAGAGTAGTTTACATAAATTAAGACCTTAAAACATGAGATACAAGCATGAAATGAAACAGCAAACAATTAGAAGAAACAAAACAGAAATTCTAGTTTATGTGATTATAATTGCAAAAGAAAGCATAGTTGGTATTTTGTAAAAATAAAGCTTTCAATTCAAATGTCAAACATGCAGTAGTTACCACATTTTTCTTAGAAAAAATAGGTAGCCGACTATCAAAGGACATTTAAAGTTGTTAGCTACCTGGGAAAACAAAAGTATTTAACAATAATGGCTTTAAGATTAACTTTGGGGGATTTTTTTAAAAAACACAACAACAACAAAAAACCAGCAAAAATACTTTGAGCTTAAAATACAAATGTAAGAGGCCAAATGCAAAGAAATTATAAAATACTGACAAATGAAATGGGACTAAAGAGGAAAAAAAAGTAAAATTGTTTCACTGACCTCTTCATTTAAATTGCTGACCAGAAGGACTGTGTTGCCACCAGCCGAAACTCCAGGCATTCCCACCCGGCCGGCAGCAGCGGCTGCAGCTGCAGCTGCAGCATTTGGAATAGCCAAAGGACTCAGTGCTCCTGGAACAGCTGCAACAGGAAGCCCTAATTTTAAAATAAAGCATATTTTACGAAACACACACAAGTCGTTTAAAAACGTACCTATATCAGTAAAAGTGGTGCATACAACACTCTACAAAGCAGACCATTCCACTGTTAAAGTGATCCAAAGGGTTGTGAAATGGGTTGCTACGTTAAAACACCAAAGGGAAATGGGGAAACTTTTTTGATTCAGATCAAGTCTTCAAAGGAGTGATGAGGTGTAAACCATGTTTCCTTTCCAAATAAACATTCTTGTGCATCAAAATTTTTCCCACCGTACTCCAAAATGTGTCTAGTTTATCAAAACAGTTTAAACGCTAATTGTGCTCTCTGCATCACTACACCCCTCTTGTCCACCCCCCTTTGAGAGGCATTCCTGTCTGCAACCTGACGCTTCCGACTAAACACACACCTGAGCTGGGGATGTGAACAGGCACTATATACACTTTATGTAGGAAGAGCTTTATCCTATTTGATCAAAATTTTATTTGCACATTTTAACAGAGTACAGTAAAAGGACACTAACATAGCAAAATGTATATAAATGTATATAAAAACAAGGAAATAATTTCGGTGTTTTATTTTCCTTTACTGCAATTGAGTTTGCAGATTTCAGTATTTTTACAAAATCTCTAATGTGTATACGATCGTGCTAACACAACTTTTGACCAACCTGCCAAGTAGACAGTCTAAATATAACCTTTACACTATGCATCTCAGACTACTTCCCTTCCCACATGAAGTTTTATTTTAAAGAAAGTCATAAGAGAAGATGCTTCCGTTTCAGTCAGTGCCCAAATATTAGACAGATAATACTAAATGTAATTAACCCTTAATAAAAAAAAAAAAGAAAAAATCAGATTTACTGTCAAAAAGGAACACACAGGAGGACAGAAAGGGGCAGTGAGCAAGGTTGCTTTTTTAAAAAATTATATTTAATTTAATTAAAAAAAGATTTTTAGCTCCACTCCACCTCTTTATTTATTTTTTGTTGCACAAATCTGTGAAAAATGACTAATTAAAAAAAAAGGGAGGAGGGAGAGATTTTGCTGGGCTGGACAAATGATGCCTCAAAGGCTACAGGACATCATCCATCACTACTTTGCAATAGTGTTTAACAGTATCACTGATCAAGCATTGAAAAATATTTCCTGGTAATTTCCTATCAGAGCATATACAGAATTAAAAACAGTAAGTATTCTAAGAAAGGAAATTAAAGATATGGAATGCTTGACAAGAAAAGTTTAAAAGATTTAAAATGTTAGTATTCAGGGGTCAAACCAGAGGAACAGAATGTTCTGAGTAGTGACAATTCTAGTCATCTCTCATGATGGGATGAGGGATAATCTACTTGAATCAAAAGGCAACAAATATGTTCTTTTTATTCCACTATATGTTGTATTTGTGGGACTGACTGTAATACAAAAACAGAAGGAAACCCCCTGTCTTGTCTTCCTCTCTCCCATCCTGCAAAAACACTTAATAGATTTGAGAATGTGTTACGTGGTCTACGGAAACAACAGGCACTTACATTAAAGAGGCAATAAAGTAACACCCAATATGCTTGATCATGTAAGACAAGCAGCAGCTACCAGGGGCAACGGAAGCACTGCCCCTGGGGCGCTGCTGCGTGGTCCCTGTCATGGGGCTGCACTGGGCCTGCAGGGACCGCAGGGACACGGGCTGTCACAGCGAGGATGTGGAAATAGAGGCACTGCTGCTAGTCGAAGCATAGCATTTCGTTTCTCAAAATCCATTTTGTGTGAAAGTGTAATACCATACACTTATGTATATTAATAGCATAATAATACATGTTTTGCTCTTGGGTTAAAACTGAAGAATGTAGCTTTACTGTCATGAAAAAACAATTAATAAAAGATGCAGTTAAAGAAAGTATCCCTGTGGAAGAAGTAGAGAAGTTTATTCCCAAAAATCAGACTCTAATACACAGGGAAACTTGTGAATATAAAATCAAACTCCTCAAACAACTTAAACACCCCCCAGCTATGTTCTAAAAAAAAAAAAAAAAAAAATGTTTTAGAAATGTACTTTTGAGTCCTTTTATTGTATATGCTGAATGTCACATTTATTTACACTCAGCTACTGCAGAGGTCACACAGACAGAAATGTGAAGAATGACAGTCCAGTGTGACAGATGTTCACCTGAAGGGAAACTACTTATTTTATACTAGGTCAACAGCAATCATTTCAGTATTAGAAAATGCCAAGATAGTAAAGCATTTCAAATCTTCTAATGTGTCTAAGCACCTTTTTGTAGCCTTAGAAGCTTTAAGCCAGTCCAGCACTTTAGGAATAAAGGAATTTAAAGATGACTAGTGAAGTTTTTACAGCTCTTTCCATAGTTGGGCAGAGCATAGCTGAGTAATTCATACTTTTAAAGAGCAAAATTCTTCACAGCATCAAACTCTCTACAGGACATTCTTTGGTTCCACTGAAGTAGTTAAAAACAAAGATTAATTCAACACTATTCATATAGAAATATTTTCAATTATTATCCTTTGAAACAGACTAAATTAATAAGAATCTTAAGAAGTGGAAAGTGCTAATAAAGCAAGCCAGGGATGACAGCAAGGGATAAAGCTGTGGGCGCCCTAACCACAACAACATATTTATACTTGTAATATTAAACAAATATCTAAAGTGGAGTTATATATTATTACATATTAGTATTTGCAATTATAAGCAGTTCTTATATAAAATATTTTGGCTTCTGAAGTTCAGTATAATATAGTTGCTGTTTATTCCAAGGTTTTTTTCTGTAATATCTCCTGTAATTTTTTTATTGTGGGGAGAACATGTATAACTTTTCCTGTGTGAGATGAAAAAAAAAACCAAACCAAACCAAACCAACAAAAAAAAAAAAAACAACTACCATCTGCTTCTGATAATACCATTGAAATCAACCCATTCTGTCCATTAGTGATTTTTTTATTCTTTCAAAAGGATAACAAGACTCATTGAAAAGATGTCCAATTTACAGTCTCAAATATTTCTGATAACTTGGTTTCATCACAGCAGAGGATGCAGCAGACAAATGAACAATGATGCATGCAGCCTAGGATCAGCTATGTGACTGATACGTTTCTAACTGCTTACATAGCACATGCAGACCTCATTTCTTTAAAGGTCATCCAAATTACAAACCCACAGAAAACACAATGCTTGTTCTGTAGGTCTCTACTGCACTGATCTGACATTTTGATTTAAACAAATAAAAAATGTTAATAAATAAAAATAAGAACAAGTTGTATTGTGATCACTGGTTACTATGCAACATACTGTTCAAGATTTGAGGACAACATGATCAACTGGTATTAGAAAGCTTTGTAACCAGCTTTATCTTAGCTTCCAACAATTACAGATAACAGGTTTTTCTTTTTCCGGATATTAATGAAAACATACAAATAATATACACCTTTTTTCCTAGCCTTTTTAGGTCCTTCTCCTCAATGAAGTTTAAACACAGCATGTCACATTACTTATTCCCCTTCAAAGTATCATTCTGTATGACTTCTGAAATGCAAATTACTAATGCCATTTTAATAAGAGACGAATTAAAGCTATACTAAAAGTATATGATGAACTTATCTATGAAAACCACAGGCAGCAGTAGTTGTTTTAATGCAGGTATACACAACTGCGACCGAGAACTGGATTTAGTTCCTAGTCCTGATATGAACTTTCTTATTTACATTACTTATATTTTGTGTCTTTTGCACAGTAAGCAGCCTCGAATGAGAACCCTGTTCTTCCATATTCAAACAAGCATCATTCCCATTTTGACCACTATCCAAATGGCTAAGGCACTAACAGTACTATGGCGCCTTTTTGTAAAGTTTTTCAGCTGTAGAGCTCAAATTCTGTTAAAAAAACCCCACCAAACAAGGCAACTTGGAGAAAAAACAAACACCAGAACCCAAACAAAAAAAATGAAACAAAACAAAAAACTCCAAACCAAACAAAAACCACAAAAACATCAACTAGCAATAAAAAGAGATCACTGTATAATCATACCCACCTGGCAGACGATGCAGACTTACAGTTTACCAAGCTCACTCAACTGGCTATGAGCAGAGTTAGAAAAAGCACCCAGCTCCCTTAAATCTTTCAATACAATGAATCATTTTACAGAAGAAAACAACAACTTTGGCATATAATCTTCACTACTCATCATAATAAACACGACTGACTCTGAAAGTGTTACACAGCTGCAATGCAAGTAGCTCATGTTGTGCACCTTTTATTTTCTTGCTGTTTGGAAAAACAATGCATTTTAAAGAGGTCCATCCAGACAGTGACTATTAAAATATTTAATTAGCTAATAACTGCCATCTTCATAATTTTACTAGCAAAAACCTTTAATATGCACAGAAGAATGAGTCTAATTAAAATCAAAAGGTTAGAAAATTTATGTAGTTTTGTAAAACTACAGAAGTGTCTAAGTGACCTTCAAGCCCAAACCACTAGAATATAAAGTCAGCTAAAGTGACTTGGATAACTACAACAAGTATAGTAATCACAATTGCTAGACATATCCAAAGTGCCGCAATGACGCAAATGATACCGCTATGCCAAGCAAATTAAACCTGTTAATTTGATGCGTACTGTAAGCATTCTATACACAGAAGGATGTTAGTAAGCCTGAGACAGGAAATCAGAATTCAGGAAAATGTTAAATTAAAGTTACATTGGTAAAACTGCAGTTGGCACTCTCTCCTCTCCTAAATCCCTGCCCTACAAAACCTAACATGACAACAGAGGCCCCTCTTTGCTACTTGAACTCTGCCTTAAAGTTGGCCCACCCTGTACAAAAAACAAAGGATGAAATTCATGTTGTTCTTAAGTTCTCTTTAGTAGAATATGGGTAATGATGAAAGAAAAAATAATAAGAGCAAGGACTAAGTGGGAAGAACAATGATCACAACATAATAAGCCAGGTTTTATAAAAGTCATGAGATTGTAACTGAGTACTATTAAATTTTAAGAAGTAGGAAGTGAAATTCATGCAATGAATTGTGATAAATTAAAAAAAATCCCACCAAAACAAAACACAAAACAAACAAATTTCTCCTGAAGCATGCAGAACATGCTGAATTCATTATTTTACTAACAGTCAGTAGATGTATTTATCTGTACCTATCTCAGAGCATTTCACCTACTTCTTCAGATTAACTTGAAAGCTGGCAGGATATTAGATATTAGAACTAATGTACCAGGGCACAAGTGCAACTACAGATTTTTTTTTCCTGTTATTTACAGAAACTATAAAGTAGTACCTTTTTTTTTCTTTTAAGCAAAGAACACAATCTTTCCTTATTAAAGGAAACCAATAAAATGTTTTCATGATCTGATATTACAATTAAACAACAGCATAAGTGACATATGTAAATCATGTTAAGTCTCACGTGAGAGGGTGGACAAGGTGGGCAAGAGCAGCTGAGAAGAACACATCAAAGAGGGAAGGACAGATTTGAAAATTAAAGAACAACTAACTTGACTTTTCCTTATATGTTGTATATTTCTCATTTTGTCATACATTCTCTCATTCATTTATGCAGGACTTCTAAAGACAATTGTGCTACTACAATTCAGATCACAATATAGACCGAATCCTGACTGGAACTTTGGATACTACTGCAATTTCAGATCTTTAGTTTTTAGAAGGATTAATAAACATTTTTATCAAGTGACTTTGCAATACAAAAGAGCAATGTCAGAATCATACCTAGAAGAGAAGTCTCCTTTGCAAATGCTGCAGCGATAGCTGGGTCCAGAGCTGGCTGCCCATCACCAGATGGAAGGTCAGGACGAGTGTAGTCCCTGCTTTTATCGTTGTTGTACTTGACGTTCAAATTCACCAATTTGGAAAAATCAATCCGTAGGGTACAGCAAGCATTATAAATATTTTGACCATCTAGGGCCTGGAAAAGGAAATTAGTTAACTTAAAAATTACACAATACAGGTTGGTTGCACAACATTTTTTTCTTTAAAAATAAACAAGGTCAGCATATATATATTTATCCATCTTGCTATCTAGCTTAAAAACAATTAAGATTAAAATGCATGAACCTCTCTTAATATGATTCCAGGAAGCTCGATGTTTACTTCTCTTACCTAGAAACCATTTATGCAAAGTGGCAAGAGACATTTTAATTCAGTCAAACTTAAAAGTTAATCTGTTGAATATAGTTAATTAACCTGTATTCCATAGTACACCTTTAAATCAGACAATGCCAAATAAGTTGCTCAAGAAAAAAAAACCCACAAAAAACCAACCAAACAAAAACAACAAAAAGCCCACTATTTAAAAAAAAAAAAAAAAAAAATCACAAAAAAAAAAAATCACACAAATACTCTTTTACAGGGAAAGCCGACCTGAGGAAAAAGAAATTAAAAATCTAGACTTAAATAGTGTGTTAGATAGCTATCTGGTAAAGCACAATATTTACATTATTCCTGCACGTTTTTTTTTCTGCCCTGAAAGGTCATAGGCGGCAGAATCGAAAGAAAAGCAACTTTATCTGGTAACGTAATGTTACTAACACTTCAGAAAAATGTTATTTTCACAATTATTTCGTGCTTCTGAAAAGATGTCTATTAACAGTTTAATTCACAGAAATTCTTGACATCACTTAGAACTCTCTGAAAATAAACTCTAAAAAGGTCTAATTACATGTTCTGTCCATCTTCCTTATATACCATGCAAACAGCTACACCTGGATTTTATTCCATTTACCTTTTGGGTATACCTTTCTTTCACTTGAAGCACAAACACCCAAGTATGAGATGTTAAAAAAAAAAGAAACTTTAATAAATGCATTCTATTATTAAGAAATGCTAGCAAGTGAAGATACAGCTCACCTTAAAAATTAATCCATTCAATCAAGTAATTATGTTAAATAAAAACCTACCTTATATATACACAGCTGGGGGGAGAGGAGGGAGGAAATCACACTTTCAAATACAAAAATCAGGTTTTTTTTGTTTCTCTTGATTAACGCTGGACTGAAATGTATCAGCTTCCTTGGTTACATATGCAGTGCACTTTCCAACACATTCAAGTTCTGGGAGGACTTACTATTTTGAGCCAAGCACTGCACGAAGCTGGTGTGCCTGCTGGCTATGGAAGCAACATCGCTATTTTCAGACAGTGATGCATCTGGAAACTGAACATCCTGCAGACACCCCCTGCTAGGTCTGGGCCAGCAAGGCTGTCCCTTCCTGCAAAATCTATTATCACAGCTGACATCTCCAGGGCTCATGAAATCACTTAAAAGAATTACCACCATTAGCAGTCAATGCACAAGAATAACTCAGTATTTTTAGAACTTCCAAGTAATGGGAAAATAAAATAAAAAAATATAGAAACCTGACAATCTAGGCATTGTCTCAACAAATACTTTAACAATTAAAAAGAAACTCATGTGCTTGAAACTCAGCTTAAACAATGCCTCATACGATATTGGCAAAGCCAAATCTCCTGGCTGAGGATTAACCCTGTATTGTTGAGGTGGTGGTGGGTGTCATCATTACAGAATACAGCATTTGCTAGCTTTTTTATACACAGTGGTAAAGCAGTATCCAAAATGTCTAATGTTGGTATTTGAGAAAAGAATCCCACTTGAATACATAAATCTAAGAAAAGTATACACTGAGAATCAGTCATCACTTTTAGAAGTCTTCTTACCTCCTAAAATCCACTAAGATACAGAATAAAGATAGGTTCAGTTTATGCAGCCAGAGCTTACTTGTTGTCCAAGACAATGCTATTGCCAGCAAGGAAATACCCAAATAGCACTATGTGTTAACTTTGTCCAAATGATACAACTATGACACAAAGCTTCAAGTCTTTAAAACACAGTCAAGATTCACCTTATACCCCTCTGTGGAACTTGCAGGCACACTGATTTACAGCTGGCATAAGGCTGTTGATTAAAAGTTTTCAAAAGTAGCAAATCAAAATATAGCCAGTGTTTGTACTTTCCACAGTAGTCAATGTTTAAATGGAGCCACATAAGCAACTAAAACATATACTGAAACAGCAAAAACTCCTCTTTCTGACAAATTCCAAGTGACCAACAGTACATTAAAAAAAATACTGCATAAGAGAAATCCCTTGTAGCTGGGACACTGAGAGTATGAAAGAACATGTTGAACCAGAAAGGCAGAAGATGCACTCCTAATGAGCACCAACAAAAAAGAACAAGAAAAAAAAAAAAAAAAGAGTTGAACAACCAGTATTTTCTCCTACTGCTGACATAATCAACCACACACAAGCTTTTCTGCAAAAGGACAGTAAGAATTTCTACCTAGTCAACATGGATTCATGACACTAGGATGTCTCATTTCTCAATGTGATTGTGGATGCTGAGAGAATTAATAACAGCAGCAAAGGTGATCTCAGATGGCAAAAGTACTCTGCAGAGCTACAAAATGAATGGCAGATGCAGCTCTCTGATGCAGCTTCACACAGGTTAAAGAGTCAGACTGGTAGGCTCTGAAGTGGAGGAAGAACATTGCTAGAATCATTTCTTCTCTCAGGCCTTCTGCACCTGAATGAAGAGCTTTCTGATGTCATGGATAGAATTCACTACTCTTTTTACTTTTAGGGTTCAAGACATCTGAAAAACCTTGTGAAAGAAGAGTCCCTTGAAAAGTGCTATATTCATAAAAACTATGCTTTGATGAGCTTCTCCTAAGGCCTGTATAGACCATGAATCTGTGGAATGAAACTCCCATACAGAAGACGGTCAAGGTATCCTCTAAAAATCAGGAAGAGATATGCCACTTAAAATATTCTTTAGCTAATTCACATATGTTACCTAGAACACAGACAAGAACACAGTTTGGGAGCCACAAATGTGACTTTTTGATATTCTTGTTTCCTGCTCAGAAATAGAGTCCAGAGATTTAGCTAGCAGGTATTTCTAGTGGCACATGGCTTCATGCCACAACAATTAGTGTATCTGCCCCTCTCTTTTTCAAGCACTGCAGACTCCTAAAATGATGATACAGGACAGGAAATGGAACTCTTGCAGGATGAGGACAGCTTGAAAGCGTTTACTAAGGTCCGATGAAGAAAAAAAAAAAAAATCAAATTAGAGTGGAAAGAAAAAAGTGGCAGAGAGGAGCAACAAAACTACGGCCTTCTCTCCAAACTCATAAGGAGAAAAAAAAGACAAAGAAATTTAGTCCCTACTCTCTCTCTTCCCAAAGCACACCGAGCAAGAGAAATGATAAACAAGATTTTTAGATGAGTCTAACAGTTTAAGGCATTAAGAAGCAATCCTTACAAAACATACTCCAGCTCAAATAAGTACCTCAAAGTAACTGAAGGTCATACGGTAAATATCTCTTGGGAGAGATGTATCCCAAGTGCACCCTGCAGGTATGCATTTGAATGAAATTAATTTCTTCTGAGACTAATGTCTTGGATACGAGAAATTTCTGTGGCTAAAAACTGTATGTATAACACATCCCATTCTCAAAAAGTATTTTTTGTTTGCTTTTTTATGTGCAGCTCCTTGACTGAAGGACCAGTTACATATCTTATTATTTTCTACAAAATTGGAAAATGCAGGAGACAAACACTGCTGCTGCACATCCTGGGCTTTCTGATTCAACGGCTACAATCTAGCACTCTTCTGTTTATGTCAACACTACTTACCATTTCCAAGCACAAACTGTGCTCTTTAGCATTCAAGATGCCCGAAAATCCTTAATGCAACAATCATGGATAATTGCCCCAAAGCTACATATCTTATGTGGAGATGTCCTTGCTTTCCATTCTGGTAACAACTACCTGAAGTTCCTATTACAGATTTTAGGGCAATGAAGCCTAGCAGATATCTTTTGCAGACTACCAGTGCAGAGTCACCCTGAATCCATCCGTCAAAACAACTGGAAGGAAGACATCTTGATTGTAGAGTCAAACCTAAAGAGAATCTCTGTAAACGTACTCTGAAGCACCTACAGGCCATGCAAGGAGTAACTGGCCAACTAGAACAGAAACTCTCAAACTAGACTTGTGATATTTTTAATGCATGTTGGGTCAAGATGACTGTCCTGTGCTATGTATGAGTCTCAGTTCATCCTCCATAGATGAGGCATTAATTACTGTCAATACTCAAGACTGGACATGAGTACTTTTAGTGCATTTACACAAAGACAACTCCGGATTAGCCAGCTGTTTGGACAGAAACACTGGCACTATGATCTTTCTATGATATACCAGATTACTGCTACTCAAATACTTAAGCTTGCTGCTTATGCTGAGGGTACCGATCATTTACTATGAAAATGAGCTGCTTTTGATGCTTAGAATATCTCTTTATGCATACAGACATCTCCAGGACATCACCTTCTGTTTCATTAGGAGAAGCCCAGTAGTTCAACATGCTCTACTGCTGAACATTCTCAGCACTTTCTCTAGTCCATGGCTAGACTGCCACCTTGCACAGAACCTGAAGTTGGTAGTCTTCACCTTTATTTGCCCATATAATGAAATATAATGATCCAATCTGAGGATGGTGATGAAACATGAATCAGTGTAGCCATAATCTGCTTTTACAGGAAATGAGTTTCTCACAAAGCAAGTGGCGCAGGAACGCAATTTTTCACTACTTGCTCATTCAAACAGCAAAAGTGGTCCCACGAGGCTAGAGACTTCATATTGTACATTCTTGTCAGTGTCGCTATTTTCTCAGAACATTCACATGAATAGCACCTCTCCTTGGTACCTACATCACTCAAGTTTTTCAAATTGCTCTTCAACTTCCTTAATAAGTCTTCAGTTTCTATTAAGGTCACATTCTGATTTCCTGTGAAGAGTGCCAGTGGAAAATTAAATTCCCCATTATCTTCTACAATAACAACTGATGGAAAACAAATTGAAAACTTCTTTATTCTTTTACCATGCTTATAATTTCAAACTCCATGCAACTGAAGTACAGCTACCCCATCATCTTGTTTCCACTGTGTTTCCAGACTTATTTAAGCTGGAGGGTTTTCTCCTACCACCTGAGTGTTCCTTTCCTTTAGGTATTTTTGTTTGGGTAGCACTTCATGTTTTGCCACAGTAGATCAACCATAAGAACTGTACTTATTTTACTATATTTAGCTTGGGAGGGTAGCAGGTAAACCAAACCTTTCTTCAAATTCAGCATTCTTCAATACTTGCAGTTGGTATTACTCTTAGCATTTTGTCTATTTATGTATAGTTCAGTTAAAATATGAAGCTACAAATCTAACACTGTTTCAGTTTGTCTCTAGGATGGCCTCCAAGATCACTCTGACAATGACTGTACATTCAAGAGTCACTGTTATTCAATGAAGTTTAGTCATTCACACATGAGCTACCACTACTGAATAGCTACCCTAACCAAAACATGCAAAACTGGATAAACAAAAATACACTTTTACAAAAAAAATTATGACCAATACAGTATCCCACATACAAGCACCAACTTGTCTGAAGTCAACAACAGCAAGAGATTCTTGAGGTTCTTTCCTACTTTTACATATCTCATCTTTCTGTTACTTTGTCACTTCTTTATATTCCTAGAATTACACTGATAATTTTCAAATCACTAGAGTCTATTTCATAGCTGCTATCTTTTCATTAAATCTTCTAATACATGTAAGTCTCAAAAAACAAGCCAAGATTTATCACTTGATGTCATATTTTCCTTAAAAAATGCACTTTGAAAGCAGTATTAGCACCTATTACTGAAAAATAACTTTCCAAACACAAATCAAGACGGAATTACAACATTCTGTAAACACATTACCATTCAACTGTCGATCAATATTTCAAATATGAATTAAATTACTGCAGTTTATTTCGGAAGAAATTATAGGCAAAAGATCTAGTTTCTGTATTACTATTTTAAACCTACTTAAAACCTGAAAGGTATATCCCTTTCAAGCAAATTTTTACGTATTAGTGACACATTTGCATCTCCCTCTACACTGAGACACAATCAAATATTTGATACTATTAATCTCTGAAAAGGATATTCCCAATTTAAATTATACACCCAATTGTACTCCCAAACTACATATATTTCCAGACTATTCCTGCTTTTCAGGAGTAGATTATCTTAAAGTAGATCATCATAAATCATGCTACAAATCCTTTTGTCTCTGGCTAACTTTATTTTTCTCAACAGCATGAAAACTTACACTCTGCTTTTTGAAAACATCTCTCATTTTTTATGATTCCCTGTCTTGACGACCTCACAGTTTTTTAATTAATACCCAGTATTTCATCTGGTGATGAGGATAAAAAAAATGACCATCCTCCGCCATTTAAGGAATGTCTTTATTTCAATATAGTCATCATTCTTTGCAACAGAAAACTAGGCCTGTTTTTTTTCTTTCCTCTAAGACGAATAAGAGATATTAATTGCCAACTTAGTCTGAGGTGAGAGCTTTTCACTTTTTCGCTGAAGTTCTCAGCTCTTCTGTCATCTATGGGCAATAAGCACTTTCTGTGCTGCCAAGCAACACTTAGCCAGCACATCAATTTTAATCAGCCTTCCACACACCCAGACTGCATGTGAAGGTTTGAAAATATAAATTCATTCTATTTATCTCCTGGAAAAAATAATAATAATATATAAAAAAAAATATCTAGCCTTACCCTTTGGTTCAACTTGCCTACTGCCAGAGATGTGAACATATCCCATTCAATTAATTCAAAACATCCGGACTAGATGACATGCTGTTGATCTTTGTCATAATTTATCCATAGGCTCTCTCCTGCTATAATGAATAAAACCAGTTACCTGATTTTCCCTCTCCCACCCAGGACAGGAAAGTTTCCTATAAAACAAAAGTAAGATCCTGCTCTCATCTGTCACTGCTGCAAAGATTCTTCATAGCCTGGTCCCAGGAGTAAGATTTGCTGCTTACAGTGAATTAATTATGCATCAACATTACATCATACATTTTTACTTCTGGTTGACATTTTCACTATTGGAGTCTTCCATGCTATTTCATCTCTGTGCAGTTTTATTAAAATACTTGTTCATAATTATAGATGCATACAATTCTTCACACATAGTATTCCTAAAGATACTATCTTTAAACACTGATTTTATGCAATGTAACAACATTATATAATAACTTCAAGTTATTTTTTGAATCCCCCAAATAATCAAAGTGGTGGAGAAGTATGACCCATTATTATGGTCAGTACTCTGTTATATTAACATTTTACGAATGTTTATAGTACGGGAAGGTCTTCGGCCACAAACAGAACTACACTTACCAGTTTAGCTTGTTGCGCATTTACTGGATCGCCATACTGCAGTAAAGCTTGAAACTGGTTATTCTTCGTGAATGTGATTATCTTCAATACAGCACCAAATTTAGAGAATATCTGCCAAAAACATTGTAAAGTTTTACACAAAAGTACCTCCCAATTATAACTTAAGTCAAAATGAAATCAGGCTTACCTGATGAAGAACATCCAGGGTTACTGGATAGTACATATTGTCAATAATTATTCTAAGTACTGGACTCTGAGCTGGAGTCACTGCACTCTCACTAACAGTGGTCCCACTAATGGGAGCATTTGTTGCCTGCACAGCCGTCACTGCCTGAAGAACAGCTTGGGCCCGCTTAAAAAAAGAAAGATAGAAGATGGATTTTTTTAAATGTTTCTCAAGAAGATGGCTAAAAATTAATTAGCAATATTAATATTGTTAACTCTGGAAACATAAAATAGTACACTTATTTAAAACTCAGACCTAAAGACATAACACAACAGAAGTGCAATGCAGTGCAAGTCTGTGAGAAGAGACAATAGAAATGAAAACATAAAATAATTCTTAAGTCACAGTAAGGAGGGGCTTCAAACAGCATTAATATCAATCTTCCTAGTAGCAAGCTTATTGTTCTACTAGTAAGGATAAAGAAAGTGAGGATCTTGCAGGTTTCAAGACTCTTTACAAACCTTTCCTTTCAAGGGAAAAAACAAAAATGAAACAAACCACAACCAACCAATCCAAGGCTACAGAAACCAGACATATTTATCCTGTTTTTCAAGAGATTGTATTACAGTTAACATTTCACTGACATTTTGATTATGTAAAAGGCTCTGATAGGAAGGGATCATTCTAAACACTTCCAAACTTCTCAGTTTTAACCCAATGAAACAATACACGAGACTGACAAGTGTCAGAAAGTCCTATCCACAGACTTGTAAAAAAATGGTGTCTGTTATCAAGTCTATTTCATAAAAAGAAAAGCAAAATCCTCTCCATGTGTGGGGATTTTTTGTTTTATTAAACACAAGCAGGGTTTTAGAAATTCAAAGGTGACCATATGATGACATCACAAGAACACACATCTATGTAACTACTTCCACTGCCAAAACTGACAGTATGAGAAAGATTAGATGTCTTTTTCTGAGAAAGAAAAAGTGCAGGAAAAAGGCTTTCCATTTAATGATTTCATTACAGTAGTCTTATGAAATGAAATGATACAAAACAGAGAGACAAGTGAGCATGCCAGGTAAAAATAATAACCATCATATCAATGCATACTGCATATTTTAAAGGTATTAGAGCTACTACACAATTTCATGTCTCACAACTTACATGATATTCCTCATACTGAAACGAATCAATGAGTAAGGAAAGTGGAGAAAAAAAAAAAGACCCAGTGAACACCAGTTGGGAAAACAAAATTTATCTCTATGTTTAACATTCATTACTGTAACTCTGTAAAAACATCTTTTGATAACAACACTTTTTTTTTTTTTCCCCTAATATATGAAATACTCAACTGTCAAGCTGGTCAGATATTTGGCTGAGTTGCATAATTACTTCCTACTACTTCTGTAAGCACAGATGCAGCACACATCAATTAAAACTCACTCCTTAAAGTCACTGGAAAAGTTTAAACTGTATAACCCAAAGAATCAAAAGTTGTGAAGTCAGTTTTAACATGTGACTCTTGTCAGCACTATCCATCCATGCTTACACATCATATTTCATTCCACTAAAGTGAATGTGAATACATGAAGGAACACAGGACTTAACGTTGGCAAATGAGGGTAAAAACTATAAAATTATGATGACAATATTTTGTCAAGTTAAAAATAACATGTAGTATCACATATAAATAGCCACTTTTGAAGACATTTGAGTAGTATGTAAAACTTTTTTCTTATTTTTGCAAAATTGAAATTAATTTTAAGATATCAGCTACATTATTCATAAAGTATAACATACATTTATTTCTAACGTTGCAGAAAGACTAAACCCATGCATTTCTGACAGGCTGATGATTAAAAAGAATTACAGTTACAGAGGTCATTCTATTCTCAATTCTTCTGGGTCTAGAGACTCTATGAAACAAGGTAAGAGATGTTTGTTTTAAATCTGAGTTTAAATGCTCCCCTCAGTGTTTTGATGTCTCACAGGAAACAGTTATAAAGCTGAGATGAAAACTTAAATGGTTCCTTTTGAATCTGTTTATTTAGAGCAAACTCATTCTGACTACATAACTAAAAACAATCTCAGAAGCTACTATTATTGAGAAATTCAGAAGAGCATAGCTTAATAGAGCTTTTCATACTTTCATTATTTCTAAAGGCCTCGCTGTTTAAAGTATCCCTTTGGATAAAGACTTTTTTTTTCTGTCTTCTTATTAAGATACTTGCTCCTTTCTCCAAATTTTTATCCTATATTTCCAGTTATACATACTAACATCCTGATTTCTTCATACCTTCCTGCTTGAACATCCAGAAAATTTCAAAATGAATTTGGCTGGATGAGAAAAGAAAGCTTTTAAATACAAACTAAAAATGTAAGTTTTGAGTATCAAGAAAAAAAAAAAAAGAAAAAGCAAACCACAAGCAATATCTGCACTATCTTTATTCTTCCTTACAGAAAAAAAGAACGTCCAACTGTTTGTGTTTTATAGAATGCCTCATGACACACTAGTTACAGAATACTTACTGTCAAGCACCTATTTCTATTATTCAGTTCTAAATTAAAGAAAACAAGATGTGAAAGACTGGGAATATCTTAAAATTGGGAACTAATGCATATGGTGCCATAAAAGCTTCTGAAAAGTCAGCACATCCTGTATGCTGAAAAGATGGGCACGTGAAGTACAAAACCAGTATCACTAAAGAAGCCAGAGAAGAGTGTAAGAGGACACTTCTTAAGGGAGTATGTCCATCTCTGTATGTGCAAACAGAATTCATCCTCTATTCTCTTTTTTTCAAAATTAAATAATAGAATCATAGAATAGTTTAGGTAGGAAGGGACTTTCAAAGGCCATCAAGTCCACCCCCCTGCCATGATCAAGAACATCTTCAGCTAGGTCAGGCTGCTCAGAGCCCCATCCAGCCTGACCTGGGATGTCTCCAGGGATGGGGCATCTACCACCTCTCTGGGCAACCTGGGCCAGTGTTTCACCACACTCATTGTAAAAAATTTAACCTCATGTCTAGCCTGAGTCTCCCCTCCTAAAACCATTACCCTTGTCCTATCGCTACAGGCCCTGCTAAAAAGTCCAATTTCATCTTTCTCATAGGCCCCTTTTAAATACTGAAAGACCCCAATAACCTCTCCCTGAAGCCTTCTCTTCTCCAGGCTGAACAACCCCAACTCTCTCAGCCTGTCCTCACTGGAGAGGTGTTCCATCTCTGATCATTTTTGTGGCTCTCCACGACCTTTTTCTTTATAACTGACATTTTTTTAGGAAAAAAAAAAAAATCTCCGTTTTTAAAAAAGTACCTTTAGCAGACAAACTAGCAAAAGAGTCGAAGGAACTACAATGTTTAGAAAGATTAACAGGAAAATCAATACTATATTTGATCTGAACCAAGATGCATTTCAACAGAAATTGTTTTTAAAGGTAACAGAAATAATTCTACTATTTAAATACTTTACATAAGACGGGACGCAAGTAACAGAAACTGTAACTTGGTACTTACACCGTCTTTTGTAACATCAAAAAGAAAACATAAAAAAATTAACCTTAAACTAATCATCTGACATGTGACAAGCTGATGTCTCCTTTCTCCCCCTATAATTTTGTATGAAGTGGTCACCACTTTACTTTCGGTAATTTTCCTGTTCTACGAAAATCAGATATGTGTCTATATTTATTGTGAAATAGGTTCTGCAGAGGCAAGAGCAAAACATTTTTTATTATCAAGAATATTTGTCTCTACAGCGATCATTACAGTATTCTTCTCCAGGAACAGCAAATCACATAAGCTGAGGTTACCAGTGCTACCAGAGCAATCATTTGAGGAACTGAAGCATAGGCATTGGCATTAGTCATTATCACCATGGAAATTCACATTGGCATTAGAATCTCAGGTGTCAGAATAATTAGAAAGCTTTTTCTCATCCTACGGTCTCTAAACCAAGATGAAAACTTATTTTATGAAAAAAAAAAAAAGTCAAAAGACACTTCAAAATATTTTTCTTTTTACGCTAAGGTAACATTAAGAAAATTCATTGTAATGGAAAGATCATACAGTGTCCTGGTTTTGGATGGGGTATAGTTAATTTTTGTTCACAGTAGCTGGTATGGGGCTGGTCTGGATTTGCGCTGGAAACAGTGCTGATAACACAGGGATGTTTCAGTTACCGCTGAGCAGTGCTTACACAGAGCCCAGGCCTTTTAAGCCTCTCGCACCACCCCACCAGGAGCAGGGTGGGGGTGCACAAGGACATGGGAGGGGACACAGCTGGGACAGGTGGCCCCAACTTACCAAAGGGCTATTCCATAACGTATGAAATCATGATCAGCCATAAAACTAGGGGGAAGGTTGGTGGGGAGGCCACTGCTCAGGGACTGGCTGGGTATCGGCCAGTTGGTGGTGAGCAATTGTTTTCATCTGCATCACTTTCTTGGGTTTTATTTCTCTATCTTACTTTCCTTTTCATTACAATATTATTACTACTATTACTATTATTTTATTTTAGTTATTAACCTGTTCTTATCTCATGGGTTTTCTCACTTTTACCCTTCCAATTCTCTTCCTCCACCCTGCTGGGGGGGGGCAGTGAGTAAGCAGCTGTGTGGTGCTCAGTTGCTGGGCGGGAGGAATTAAACCTTGACACACAGAAAGCAAGTCCCCTTCAACATCACAAAATGGAATGATCATAAGTACGACTACAATAGTGTTAGAATGTGGACAAAACCAAATGATTTAAACACATACCATGTGCCAAGAATACATGTCACAGCTCATTTTTTACCATCTGTATTTGTAATACTAAATAACAGTAAATATACCTGGTTAAGTGTGTTATCAGTCTTTAGTTCTTTATGATTGGAATACTGGATATAGATAAGTTGGTTACGAAGATGAGGTGTCACAGCAGAGTAGTAATTAACCATAGTGACAGCTGCTTCTTCTGTAGCAAGTTCCAAAAACGCCTGTAATTAAACAGTTAATTTTCAGTATTTATAAAGCAGATAATCTTCATATTAGCAGCATATAAAACACACTTAAAAGAGGTTTTAAAAAACACTTAAAGGGTTCAATAACACATTTTAACAAATACCAGTCCTCAGAAGATGTCATTCTCTACCTACCAACTTCAGTTGCTAAGCTATTTCATCTCCAAAAATTCATCTGTGCAGATGCAGGACTAAATATTTATCTTACAGGTAACTTTTTGCTTTATATAGCTGCCCACCATCCCCAGTTCCAAAAAACAAGTTACTAAAAGACAGTACAAGTTCATTAAAAAAATTAAAGGAACAAAGGCTTAATACTTATTGTTATATGATGTACTTCAACAATACTTTAACAGCATCTTTTGAAATGAGTACTAAAAAATGGAAAGCAACAAGTTACCTGATTTTTCCCTTTCAGCATCAGGATGTTGGTCACCTTACCAAAAGGTAAACCTAAAGCAATAACTTCTGTTTCTGTCACTTCTCCTGGCAATTTCCTGATATGAAGAACACGAGAAGGAGCCCCATCCATTTTATCATCACCTTTGAATTTCTTGTTGTCATTACCATTGGCTGAAAAACATATTCAGACTCTATTTGAAAAGTTTGCTGAAATTATTAGTGCTTTATTAAAAATGCTTTTAATTATAAATGAGATAATTTTAAAGTAAGCCATCTCTTAGTCTGATCTAACTAAAATTCACACGTTCAGAACAAATTCTGAAGAGACAAGAGTTACAAGACAAAGACCACAGCAAAACCTTTTCACCTCACTTTCAGTGAAGTATCTCATATAACACCATGTAAGAATATTTATTATGACTCAGAAGGGCTCACATAACTCACATATGTACTTTACACATTAAAAAAAAAAAACAGACGTTAACCAGATTTTTTTTGAAAGGGGAAAAATGGTGGTGACTTAGTTAAGAGAAGAGCTCCTAAAGGAAAGTTTTAAAGATTGTTTGGGAACCTGGCATGAAAGTAGAAAAGTATCAAAGCAAGACATGAAACACTATTAATGCTGAGAAGGATCACACTGGAGAAAGCGGATGACCCAAAGGACTGACATCACAAAACTCGGATGAAATCCACAACCTCAGAATTTAAGGACCAAGTACAAAAAAGTCCATCATGAACTACAAGCTCACCCATAGAAAAGGAAAAAAAAAAAACATAATAAACATGATACAACTAACATGGGGGAAGGGAGGTGTGGGCAGAAAGACCCAGACAAGATCTTCTAGCAGAAGCCAGGAAGCATTAACATAATTGTACCAGACACCAGAGCTAGTCAGCTGGATGGAAGAAGTGTTGCTTTGGAAAGAAGGCTAAAAAAATAAAAAAGTTATTTACTTTGGTTAAAAGGCAATACAGCCACTGCCTACGAATACGTCAGTGGAATAAACATATGAAAGAGTCAAGAGCTAAAGAACAACACTGTCTTAAGATATATGGATATTAATGAAGTAAAGCTGGAAATCAGAATGCCTTTAGATACGAAATATCTAAATATGAAAATATTACTTTATTCTAATTCCGGCTATAAAACATGCAAGTCAGTGTGTGAGCTATTCAACCTCTGATATAATGTTAGAAGAGCAGTTCAATAGCCACCTGTATTTCCAAAAAACCACACAAATTCTGACTAGTGGGAAAATATTTGTAATTATTAGGGTTCAAATTCGTGGGTTGAGTGCCAATACCAAAGAGGGTTTAAAAACAAAAAGTTATGACCAAGACTACTTTTATTTACTCACTAAAAAGCAGAAACAATAAATGGGGAGTGGGGGAATCAACTGGAAGCATTTATGAGATGCTAAAATCCTGCAAAAGCCTCATCTTGATAAAAAAGTTGATGACTGCGATTTCTAGAAGGAAGAGAATAAAGAAGTCCTCAATTATCACTCAGCTCTAACTACAGACTATAATTCTGAATTTTTGCCAGGAAAATAATTTATATCTAAACTGAATCCCTGCATAAAAATATTGCATTCATTTATGACCAACTTGATCACAGAAAGCTTTGCTAAGGGTATGCCTAAATCATAATCAATAATTAAAGTTCTTCATTCAGTTTGCCTAAATCAAGCCAACTTAAGATTAAAAACACAGAATGAAACGGATTCTAATCTTTACAAATCAAGACCATCTACACTCCAGATATGCATCTGAAAAGTCAAACCAGGTAAGGCTTTTAACTACCTTTTCAACGCTATTAGAACTGGCAAAGTTGTAGTCTCTGACCAAAAGACAGACAGACAGACAGACAGAAAGACAAACACACACTTCTTACTTTTTCAAAAGTAAGGTAATTCTCCATACTTCCATTAAAGGATTTGATGGAAAAAGGATAGATCTATACATCAGGATCTGTCTTCATTACTCTCGTATCTTTTTTCTAACAGCTAAACCTCTTCATTCTAATTTGAATGTTTGTACCTTCCACTTCAGCTATCTTTAGATTTAGATAAATCTAAAATTCAATATATTCTCTTAGTTAAAAACAGTACGCCTTAGAGGCAGGTCATCCTTTCATTTCCTGTCTTCTCCTGCTCCCCACCTCACCCATTACAAAAACAAAAACAAAAAAAACAAAAAAAAAACCAACAACAACAAAAAAAAAACCAAACAAACACAAGACAGACCTTTTTAAAAAGTTCTTGCCCTGCAGAACACTTTGTCATTTTCTTCCAATTTACTATAGCAGATAAAACAACAAAAAACTAGCACCATCAGAACTTCAGAACTGGTCAAAATTCAGCTGGCAGTACCTCCAGCTGACAATGCTAGAAGGGGCCAGATCCATGCTGTAATAGTATGTATTTTATTTCGGTCTGCTGCACAGAAGGGCAAATTTTGATGGAACACAAATGAGTAAAATTTCAAAACTACACACTGATCTAGGATCTGAAGTCCATCCTTAGTCTACACAAGGCTTTAACCTGTATCATTTGGGAAAATGTGGTGAGACGGGGCTACCAGGTAGCGAGATTTCACTTGTTCAAAATTACACAACATAGCACTTTATCCTCAAAACTACAGCCAGTTTATGAAATTTTATTTTTCACCTGAAGCTCATTACACAATAGTCTTTCCTACTTCTCAATTAAAATCTCTATTAAAAACTAGAAGAAAACACTGTGAAGTGTGACAGGCTTAATAATGTATTATAAACAATCTTGCAACAAATAAGAATTACAGTGATACTGAAACCAGATTTCCAATGCCTTTCATATTTAAACTTTCTAAATAATATGAATTCATCACAGGTTTCAAAAATTAAATATGAAACATTGACAATTAGAATGAGAATGCAAAACCAAAGCTTTTAAACTAAAAGATTTTTCTGAAACTGGAAAGCAACCCCTGTTCTTACTATATCACCAGAAAAGTGTATAACATGACAGCTAAAACCAGTACTTACAGAGCTGGTCTGTCTTTTGTGTGGTTTTCAACATATAATTTTGACATATTAACTTTTCCACAGCATAATGTCCAACTTTTTTTTTTTAAACTAAAGCTTGTATTTGGATTAGGCTTTAAGTAAAACCAGTGTTACTGGTGATAGTACCACTTGCCAGTATATATTCACTCACATATAGGTATTTGCAAATAAATGTACCTTTAATAATCACTGTCTTACCTGAATACATTGTTTTTCTATTAGCATTGCTATCTAATATTTGCATTTTACAGTTTTTCAACTTTTGCTGCAATAGGCTAAAAGAAAAAAATTAAAAGTAGTACTTTGTTGTACTATATATCTTTTCCTAAAGAGACGTTAGCAGCTTTAGCTTAACTCACAAATACAAGTCTCTCACACAATTTTAAAAAATATTTTAAACTAAACATCTACTATTCTTTACACTTTTTTTATTTACTGAAAAAGAGCAATATAGACAAGTATCTGTGTTAAAATGTTGAAGTGAAAAAGTAATGAAATGAAATAAGTGTATTAAAATAATATACACAAAAATCCACAGAATTATGCACTAAAGAATCTACGGCAACCAGAAAAACGGCAGAGGGGGGAGGGAAAGGAGGGAGGGATTGGCAACAAGCATTCCCAATGCTATGTAAATGCCCAAAGAAAGTTTTCAACAGTAGGGCAAGCAACTGTGGCAAAAGTTGTTTATTACTTATTGGCAGAAACATACCTTGCACTACGAAAGCTGAACTGTAACATTCATAAAGCAGCCCACTTTCTGAAATTAAAATTTACTCAAAAGCATTTAACGCTGCATTTTAAGACAACAACAGTTATTACTACTTTTCTTGAAAGCCAAGAGAATGTGTACTGTTTCTACTTTTGATTATCCAGCCAGCACAGCTTAACAGTAATTTACTGTTTCAATAATGGCAGTAATAAAGTGTGTGTGTCATGTACTAAGTATGCATGCAATACATAAGTGAATTTTCCCAAACATTTGTGGAACAAATGAAATTGAGCTTTTAGAAAAATTATTAAGAGTTTTTAGCACTGTATGAAACCTTTCTCCCTCTCTTTAGTTTCTTATTTGCCATTTTAAATGGTACTTCTCAGCTGGAGACACATCATTAAACTGCAGTGGGGAACAGAAAACCACGATGTTTAAAACATGGGAACACAACATGTTCAGAGCCATTGAAAGGTGAATTCAATGACTGCTAAAACAACAACTTAATTCTCTAACAAATTGCATCAACATAATCAGTGTCCATAAAGGTTAGAACCCAAGTCAAGAAAAGCAAGGTACTAGAAGAACAACACTGTCTTGCATCAGAAACAGGCTCTGTAGAGACAAACAAGCAACCCGAAAGATCCTTCCCTATACAGCAGGAGAGAAAATTGCAGAAAATTGTTGGGCGGGGTAGTGGCAAGGGGATGTCTGAGAGGAAAACCTTACAAGCCAACTAATAACTACTGCTGAAGAACTGCTATTATACTGGAAGCTTAACATTAAGTAGCTTTTTCATCAGGTAGCTTGGCTTTCACCAGACTCGAAAAGCCTGATCCAATTGAAACCTCTTGCCATTAACATTTTAACAAATATAAAGATATGCTGAAGAGCATGATGCTACAATATCTACATTGGGAAAAAAAAAAAAATTAAAAAAATCACCATAAGAACAGCGTGACTAAAAGATAACGTTAGTTCATTTACTGATCAAGTTACAGCCTTCAATATACAATTAAAAAAAAAAAAAAAAACCAACCCAGAAGTCTAACCCTGATTATATTCAGTTTGGACTACCGAAATCCTCACCCTGTTCTGTAACAGCCACTGCACTGATGTAAGCTGCTTCTGGCTCTCCACCAACAAGAAGAAAAATCCAGTTTCCACATGACATCAGCTATCAACAAAAGCTCATCTCTACAAATGGCATTCAAAGCATTATTCTCCCATCTAAATAAGCTAGTACAGTCTAAACAGAATTGATATACAAGCCACATCCCTGTTGCACAGAGTTCCTTCAATTTACCATTAATCAAGGTGTTGAAACTGAATGCCTAGGAGTTGACAAAGCCTATAAATGGCCATTATCTAAACAACTTGGGTCCCTGGCATTTTTAGTTAGAAACTCCTATTTTATTAAACACAGAAAGAGAAACCTACATATATATATATATAAGCAACAGAATGAAGTGCAGTATAATGTAAGTCTGTGGCATTCAAGCTATGAAGATTCAATGGTCTCAAGCAGTTTTTGCACAAAAACTCATCCTAAAGTTCAGCATAACTCCTAGCAAACAGTGAATAACTTACTTCCTGCTGATAACTACTTTTGAAATAATATTTTAATCTCATTTCATCCCAGATGAGTTCCTTTCCACACACTTTTTTTTCATTTTTTTGGGAAATACATAAATACAACCTAAAGTGTGCTGAGGCCACAAATACATAATTTACCTTGAAAATATAGAAAGTCTTTATTTTCCTTCACAGTAACTTTCTTTCATGTTCACACAATTTCCTAAAATAGAAATATAACTATGTGGCTATGGGCAAAGATTTTGCATACAATAAGAAATCGCCTTCACCTATTATTTCCTGGAAAGAAGGAGAAAAACGTTAAAAAAAAAGTCATCACAAGACACTGATTATAAATCCCTGCCTATCTGCATTATGGAAATAAATAGACAAATAAACATCCTTTTTTTTCAGGAGTGAATCTGTTTCACACCTTTCAGTACAAAACAACAACAACAACAACAAAGGGTAAATACTTAGGCTTTCCTCAAAAAATTTTTCATTCTCCACTACCATGAGTTTATACATTAAAGACATGAAGCTTTATAACAATGTTATTCACTGTTGTTTCTAATGTATAAAGTAGTTCTGTTTCACATTAGCTAAATATACAAAATTTAATGTTGTCACAAGTAGAACATCAGACACATATAAACACAGGAAATAACTGACCAAGAAAAGGCAATGGAATTATGAGTCATAGAACAGTTTGGGTTGGAAGGGACCTTCAAACCTCATCTAGTCCAACCCCCTGCCATGAGCAGGGACATCTTCACCCAGCTCAGGTTGCTCAGAGTCCCGTCCAGCCTGGCCTGGGATATCTCCAGGGACAGGGCATCTACCACCTCTCTGGGCAACCTGAACCAGTGTTTTACCACACTCATTGTAAAAAAATGTCTTCCTCATATCTAGCCCGAGTCTCCCCTCCTTTAGTTTATTGTGACCAGAGAGAAAGATTAAATACTACAGTGGCTACTATACACAATCACCTGCATAAAAAAAACAGCTAAGGGAATGGCAGGCAACCACAAATAGGAAGGGTATAACAGAGACTATCGTGGTTCCCTTTCTGAGGTTCTTTCCTTAAATATATACACCCAGCCTGATGTCACAGACAAAATGTAGTAAGAAGAGACCTTTGGTCTGATTCAGTGACAAACTTTTCTACAAGTGCCAACCATGCTTCCAAAACAAGAAAAACAGGACCTTTGTTTTACTACAGACGTCTTCAAAAGTTCAAGCTAAAGATAAAATCTGGGATTTAAAATTCTTGAGATAAAGAACAAAAAAGGAGATACAATACTCAAAAATAAGATAAAAACATGAAGTATGTGAAATTCTTCAAGGTCTGCATTTGTTAACCTTAAAATTAAAGGTTACATGTCTCATGTTAATTACATTTGGCTGGTGTGGGAAGCGTGTTCTGCAAGACTTTGTACTTCAAAGTACTTCATACTCCATTATCCTTGCCTTGGTAGGCCACTACTATATTGTGGAACTCTTAGTACTAGAACTAAAGCATTAATCAGCAGGAATAGATGGATTTTCATCATGGACATGGGCCATGTGCAAAGGAAAACCTTGACCAATCAATAACAAAACTATCTTACAATACCAAGAAAACTGCCTATCAAGAATTTGAGCTTAAATAAGTAAACATGGTCAAGCAACTAAAATATTAACTACACAGCTTTTATCAGGTTGGTGCAAATGTAATTGCGGTATTTGCATTGTCGAAATTTGCCATTTGATATTGGAATACATTCTTAAATGTGGTTACGTTAGACATGATTGTAATGTGCTTTTCTCGCTTTATGGGGTTTTTTGCTACTGACTTCTTGTTTACTTCTTGTTTATTTTATAATTATTTTAGACTACAGAAATGATGTTAGAGAAAAAGCAAATTCAAGCAATTTTCTTATTCAAAATGGGTTATAAAGCAGCAGAGACAACTCGCAACAGCAACAATGCATTTGGCCCAGGAACGGCTAACAAACACACAGTGCAGTGGTGGTTCCAGAAGTTTTGCAAAGGAGATGAAAGCCTTGAACATAAGGAGCATAGTGGCTGGCCAGCAGGAGTTGACAACGACCAACCAAGAGCAATCATTGAAGCTGATCCTCTTGCAACTACACGAGAAGTTGCTGAAGAACTCAACATAAACCATCCTATCGTCATTGGGCATTGTAAGCAAATTGGAAAGTGAGAAAGCTCAGTAAGTGGCTGCCTTATGAGCTGATTAAAAAGTGAAAAAAATTGCCGTTTTGCTGTGTCGTCTTCTCTTCTTCTATGCAATAAAAAACACATGTATTGATTGGATTGCGATGTGCAATGAAAAGAGGATTTTATCTGACACCTGGTGATGACCAGCTCAGCGGCTGGACTGAGAAGAACCTCCAAAGCACTTCCCAAAGCCAAACTTGCACCTAAAAAAGGTCACGGTCACTGTTTGGTGGTCTGCTGCCCGTTTGATCCACTACAGCTTTCTGAATCCCTGCAAAACCATTCCATCTGAGAGGGATGCTCAGCAAATCAATGAGATGCACTGAAAACTACAACGCCTGCAGCTGGCACTGGTCAACAGAAAGGGCCCAATGCTTCTCCACAACAACGCCCGACCACATGTCATACAAACAACCCTTTAAAAGTTGAATGAATTGGGCGATGAAGTTTTGCCTCATCTGCCACATCCACCAGACCTCTGGCCAACTGACTAACACTTCTTCAAGCATCTCAACAACTTGTTGCAGGGAAAATGCCTCCACAACCAGGAGGATGCAGAAAATGCTTTCCAAGAGCTCACTGAAAACCAAAGCACAAATTTTTACGCTACAGGAATAAACAAACTTATTTCTCATTGGGAAAGCTGTGTTGACTGTAATGGTTCCTATTTTGAATAATAAAGATGTGTTTGAGACTTGTTACAATGATTTAAAACTCACGGTCCAAAATCACAACTACTTTTGGACCAAACTACTAACTTGCATATCTGCATGTACGCTACATGTCTGTTTCAAAACCCACTGAGCTCCGAATAAGTTTTCTAATCAACCATGATAATATACTTACAATATGGTATAGCAGCTACTCAATGTTGTACAGTCAAAATCTAATGTACTTCCCTCTGGCCCATGAAATATATAAAAATACTAGACTGAAATGCAAGTGAAGTGGAACTAAAATTAATTACCATGGCATAGGGATGCAGACAGAACTTAACTAAATTAAACAATAATAGCCACATTTTATTTCTCCCATCCTGAGGGTTTTTGAGGTTTTGTTTGGTTGTTTTGTGTGGTTTTTGTTTGTTTGTGGTTTTTGTTGTTTTGTTTGTTTGTTTAAGTTTCTTAATTTACAAAGATATACTGTTCAGGCAATCAGGCCATTAAAACTTAGTTCATGCACATGCCCATGTGTATCTGTAGAAAAATGTATATTATAGGTTATTATTAAATTATTATACTTTCCAATCACATGTGCTATACTTCTTCAAATCTTTCCAATTACCATTAATTGTAATCAATTGGCAGACTTCAGAAGTAAATTACCTATGTTTAAGCATCATCAATGTTAACTAATAACCAATTTTACTTAACGTGCCATCAAAACCAGCACAGCTATGTTTATTTCCCAAGTTAAACACAGCACTTGAAATATTATTAGCTTGCATGCCTCCGTGCTAAGTATTCTGTTAACACAATGAATTACCTACCAAAGTCACTGCTAACATTCCCTGCTAATGAAGAAAAAACAAGATCAAGATTAATAGTATCATTCGAAGCTTCAGGAGTTTGGTGAGCTCAGTTGCAAAATGAATTTTGAAATGTTTTTATTGATCGAACTTAAACACACAAATGTAAACAATGAAATTGGCAGCAGCTGTAATAAAAAAACCTGCCAATTCTGTTTCAATGCCTTACCTTGGACAAGCCATTTTCATAAAACTTTCATAAACATCTTCTACTTGATATCTACATCCCTTAAAATTTTTAATTTTTTTTTGGTGTGGATTTCAGCAATACAGTTCATGGTATGAGACTGTTCCTAAAACTTCCATTAATCAGTCCTCCACCAGAAAAGAAAAAAGCCTCACAAGAAGCTTGGCACAAAAGTAACCCATCAGAGGAAATGCCTTTTCTAGTTCTTAAAGAGAAGGGGCTTTTTTTCTTACATTTAAAAGCTTAAGAATAAGCAACTGCAGTTACATACTTACCGAACATAAAACACTGACAGGTAAAAAAGTTATTTATGTACGATCATTTTCATTGTGCATAACGGATGGCTTTAAAAATCCAGAGTCAAAATATTTTTAACTATCCTGGCTTCAGCTCTGGTTTCTCAAAACCCTGTAATCAAACTATATTTTAGTTTACCTAAACTGCCTTTCTAGTCACTGTCTGCTGTGCATCAACACACGAAAAAAAAAATTCACACACCTTTCTGAGAGGGTTATGTTCTCCAAAGAGATCAGAACCAAGCAAGATTATGACAGAAACTAAGAACAGACTTTGGCAGTATTTTCATAAGGAACTGAAGGAAAACACCAGTAGTAGTTCAAGCAGTAGAAGGCCTGTGGTTCTGACAATACAACTTCAACATTTCAATGTCAGCTGGTGCTAAAAAGCTCAGAAACTTAAACATCCAACATCAAAAAGAGAACTTCTTAGAAAAGCTTTGATATTTGCTAACCTGGAACCTTACAAGCTGCCTTCCCTTGAAACAAACTCTGATCTAGTACATGGGATTTTTCCCTCAACGTTCACAGAATGTTCTGCCATACTATTTGTAAATTAATTCAGAAAAAAAAATAATGTATATTTAACTATAAGTGCTTAACTGAAATGAAATTTCACAACAATAAGGACAGTAACCAAATTATGTCCAAAACAGGAGATATAATTGTACAGAATTGTGGCAAAACAACTCACTCAGAAGTCATCCTCAGTTA
The DNA here is from genome assembly GCF_963082525.1 of Nesoenas mayeri. Lineage (NCBI taxonomy): Eukaryota > Metazoa > Chordata > Aves > Columbiformes > Columbidae > Nesoenas > Nesoenas mayeri. The sequence goes on along the minus strand of NC_137554.1, from coordinate 12,875,482 downwards.
TCCATGTCTAACGTTCTTTTAATGATGTTCTTTTACAAAAGACACACAAAGTACTTCAGACAGAAACTTGAGTTGTAGTAAATTTTAATGCACCAGACTGCCAATTTCCTTTCATCTACACAATTTCTAAGATGGACACTGATGACTAATCTGTTCACAAAATGCTCAGTGACCAGGCCTTGTACTTTAACTGAGTCCTTTGGATAACAGTCCAATATGCTAGTATTTTCCTTAATTCTATATTGTTTATCAAATTACCAGCAGTTCAAATAATCAATAAGAACACAAATCAAGTGTTTGTCTAATAATTTTGTAAGTTTCCTTCACAAATAGGAAGGGATGCATATGCAAGACTCCCTACAACACTGAGAGTAGGCATCTTTCACATCTTTCTCAGATTAAGAAAGTGAATTAGAGCAAGAGTATCCATAAAAGCATTAAAGAACTACAGTATTCTAACTGACTGGCAGCTGACTATCAGAAAAATCTGATGGAACTGTTACTATGATAAAAGGGTAGGATGATCATTTAAAAATCTCATCACCAGTCTAACCCCTAAAGACAAAACCCCCAGGTTCTACCAAAAATACTCACTTCCATGAAAAGGTCTTTTTTTTGACAACTTAGGCAACTTAGTTTAGGTTAATATTTCTATAGTAGAGATTTAGAAATAAATAAGGCTGTGACTCCCAAGGTTTTGCTCCAAGTTTAGGCCCAATACAGTACTGCTAGTGACAACCATTTTTTTATTGTGTATATTTTTACCAACAAGGCTCAGAGAATTACAAAGACAAACTATCTCTTTCCTTTGTTCATCTAGGAAAAAACAATGGCCAAGTCTCATAAAATCATGTGACTTCCAAAAATCTAAGAATGAAATAGCCAAGAACAAGTATTAGTTTTAAGATTTATAGTAGGTCAATTGCTACAACATGTGTCCTTTACAAAGACTTTCATCAGTAATTACAGATCTTAAACCCCAGAAAATGTGAGGAAGAGTCATCATTACCATGCCTTGGTTACAACAAAAAACTCTGCTCACAAAATTTTTGAATTATTCTAAAGAGAAAAGTAACAGCAGAACTGAAGCAAGAGGAGGACATTCATCTGGGCATAAAGAATACCTAAATTCATTCGGCTTCAGGAGATGGGCACAGAAAAATTAACATATGGGTTGCATTTCAGATCTAATTGCTTCTGATTCTACAGTCTGAACTTGTAAACTTGTAAACTGTGCTATTGGAGGATATATGAGAAAAATAACACTGAACTGTGGATTTAGCCTTCTCTACCTTTTTTTTTTTTAATGTCATTTAACAAAGGCTGGCAGGGAAAAGCCAAATTTGAGCACAATCCCAAGAAACTGTTTAAAAAACAAACAAAAAACCCCAAACAAAACTAGCTGCCTTTCCATTGACCTCTATAGAGAATGGACTGACTTCAAATACTGCATTCAAATTGGGGTTTTTTGATTGTTTGGTATTATTTTTCTACCTACTTCCTTTATATATTACACAATTAATATGAAAATTTTTATAAGAGGCAAATGATACTACAGGAACCAGGCCACTACTCAGACTGCTGTTTCTTACTACTGAGATAATTTCTGAGAAGTCACTTGTGGTTCTGCATGCATAGAGACATACGAAGAAGTCTTACTTGTATGAAATGAAAAGAATAAATTCATTTGAAAACTACTCTCTCAACAAATACTTCTTTGGTAACTAAAAAGCCAAAACCTACCAAAAAACCCAAGCCCTAAATCAGCTTAAAAAGGGGGCAAGCAAAGACAAGGAGGGAGGCAAGGGGTGGAGAATCTGTATTTGCTAAATGCATCAAACTCCCAAGTCCACATAATGGAATCAAGGCACACTCTTCTAAGATTTTTTTGAGAAGAAAAGAATTTCTGTTTAAAGTTTGAGGCTTCTTAGGCAAGCTTCTGTACTTTTTCTTCTGAAAACTCAATTACTTCATTTTTTTCTCTTTAGCTTTTATTCTTGTTTCCTTGGATAAATTAATCTGCATTTAGTTTTCATGATCTAAAGTTTCTCTGAGAATATGTGGAGAATTTGGTAATACTCAGGACTTTGTCTTGGTAACAGTGATCTGCCTCCTACTCCCAAAACCAAATACTCACACACAACCAAAACTCCTTCTCATTCTAGTTTCTCATTTAAGTAAAGCACACTGCTGAAGCACTAATATCCAGGGCTGCAGAGGACATCAAGAAAATAAAAACAAGAGACATCTTTCAGAATCAGAAAGAAGTAAGAAAAGCAGGGGAGATAAACAAATGTTATAGAGTTCTAAAATGCCTATGAATGCACTACACTGCATTGCTGATCTATTCCAAAGAAGTATAATCTCTTCACCTCTGGTTATAGAACTGCTGATGGAAGTGGTTCTCTCTTCTGTCACCACAGTCCTCCACCCCACACTGCACTGAATCTATAAAAGCAACTGTGCAGCCCTATCACTCCTCCAAGAGAAAACAATGCTTTTTGGCAGTATATTTTAATGCTGGATTAGATCATTCTGTAAGTGTACAGGCACTCTAACACAGAGAGTGGAGCAGAAACACGTGGAGGTGGGGTTTTTTCTCTGCTTATGCTAAGGACATAGGATGATAATCACAGAACTGCCCATTCTGGCAACAGCTGCCACCACGGCACCCTACACATAACAAGAAATTACACCCTGAATCCCAATCTTTGACTACTAGATTAAAAGGAAAGAATCTGCTACTGATATTAATAACTATACTGCTCAGCATATAAATATAGAAAAATTAATCAGGAACATTAAGGCAGTGAGCCACTCAACGATTTGGAAAGACCAGGAACATTGATTGTTGCCATGAGCCTATTCTTCCACATCTCTAAGGAGAGAAAAAAAAAAAAGAGAGGAAAAGCAACACCTTTATAGTGAGTCCTCCAAGGGAACTCAAAGCACATTCAACCTACAGAAGCATTAACTGCAGTAGAAGGCATTTTAGTACATGCCAATTCATGAAAAGCCTATCTGGCATCACCAGAAATTTGGCTAAAGAACAACTACACTCACTTTGCATTGACATTCTGAGATTCTACTGCTGAGATCTCAGACTGAAGTAGCAAAGTGAAGTTTCCTGCTTTAGCAGTCTAAACGACAACAGAGCAAAACTCTGTTTTCCTGAATCCATACTTATATTATGAAAGTGGCACAGTGTTTTTCCCAGTAATGCCCAGACTCACAGATGTCTATGTGTGAAAAGGCTGATGTCACACAGCAGTTGCTAAGCTGTTTATCTTTGCCTGGTAGTTGTGATTCCTTACTTTGAAGGCAGCTGTACAAGACAAGTGTAATTTTTCATCCCATCACCCACCAACAACTTAGTGAACAGAAATCTGAAAGTTGCCTCTTGTTTTATGGGATTATTCTTCTCAGATACCCAAGGTTTGTGAATATATACAAGGTCACTACAGTCTAATGCATGCCAACAGTTTATCCCTCTATAGCACAACGGATTTTCGTTTCAGTGTTCTCCCCTTGCACACAGGAAATGAGTCCAAGTATAAATGATAGATTTCTCCTTTGAAAGGGCATCACTTACCAGTAACTACCATGCTGCTCATGTTAGAGTTCGGGCTATTGAGTACACTGCCTGAAAGAAGTTCGTCAGATCCTCTCTAAAAAGAAAGAGACAGTAAGAGATTTTTTTTTTCCTCTATTTTGTGATTTTTAAAGATATTAAAAATGTCAGTTTGAAAGGGAAAACCTTTAGAAGAACTTAAGCAAGCATTACCAAACCTATTCAGATTTGGCAGACTTCTTCTTTTCAGATAAGTACAACAACTTGAAATCTAAGTAAAGCAGTATATTTACATGGCAATCTTTGACATGAGAGCAGCTTAAGCACTATTGTTTCACCCACCACTGAAACGTAGCCACCTCCAGACACAGTAAGAACTGCTGAACAATAATTTTGTCCAGCATTTCAAATTAAAATATTATTAAATGTATGTAGTCTATTTCAAAAGCATTTCAACTAATCTATGGTTTTAGTATTTTATATACATACATTAAATTATTGTATATAGCTGAAACTACACGGGAAAACTATACAAACAGAAATATGTAACTTAGCCCAATTCTAACACCACTATTTAAAAAAAAAAAAAAAAAAGAAAAAAAAAAAAGAAAAAGACTTGTCTTCATAGGAAATGATCAGTTTTTATTTTGGGGACATCGGTTTGACCTACAAAATACAATTTAGGGCAGGGAATTACATCTTCATTATAATTCTTAAAACATGACAAATACCAATTAAATGGTCTTTTTGGAAATGACTTGAAAAGTGTGGTCCAATCCTCAGAATAAGGTTTATCTTGAAAACAGACAATATCATCTTTTTCTCTCAAATTATTTGCAAGATATAAGATAGGTGTTTGACACAGCTGAAGAGCCTCTGGCTTCAAGTCTTTTTTGTTGTTGTTTTTTTCTTTTGGCCCCCAAGCCCCTCCATTACTCAAGACTTCATCTCTCAAAAAGTCCCCAAAATATTTAGATCTTTCCTTAAAAAAAAAAAAAAAAAAAAAGGGAAATAAAGCTAACATCCTTTAAATATTATCTTTGATCTCTTATTCATTCTTTCCCCACTTCAAAAGTATTTTCCCACCACCCTTAACACTAATCCACATCGCTGTTAAAATGGAAGTGAGGAAAGAAAACAGTTTCTACCCATCTTTATAAAAATGAATGTTTTTAATTCTATTGTGGACACTACAACAGAATCTCAAGAATAGTTAGTGAATATGTTTTAGAGGACATGTCATTACTGCATACTAAATTAACCTGAGGATATCACCTTCCTAGGCAGCACGGTTGCAAGATGCGTTAAAAAAAAAAAAAAGAAGAAGAAAAAAAAAAAAAAATCGAACCTTTACCATTTTATCACAGTGCTCTCTATGTCCATGCACAGAAAATGTGAAAATGTGTTAAAGTTTGTTTAACCCACACCTGAAATCCAGAAGCTCTTAAACATGGTATATATGTGTATGCACACATAGACCCATTAAAGTTCACTTAGTTTTCAACATCAGCTCTGAAGAATCTTTATACAGTTTACTGAATACTCTAAGCTCTTAAAGAGTACATAGCAACCAACAACGCTCTGCCTATCAAATCAACAACAAATTTCCTTTAAAACTGAGTAATGCCTAACACCAAGATTAGGTAGGACCATGAGAAGAATCACGTCTTGTCCTTCCCAAGATAAGAACAGATCTGTAATCAGATATAAATAAGGAAAACCTTAGCTAGACAAACCTGAGAAACAAGTTAGAGAAGATATGGAAACTCTCTATTATTCAAACTACATTGCTTTCTACCCAGGCACTCAGTATAAGTTGAAACAAACATTCCTTCTTTGTCTGTAATGCTTTGTTTTTTGGTTTTTTTTCCGAACATAATATTTACACAGGTAGAATATTGCAAAGTTCAAGGTTACTAGTTGCATTGGCCCACTCAGCTATAACCGCCATTATTTCTGCCGTCCACTCATCCCCCTGGCCTTGCTTGGGATACCTCAACTCAACAAGTAGAAGCAGCAGTAGAGGCTGAATCAGTACATAGTCATGCACAATTCAGCAGGAACATTTTTTCCTTAATATGCCAGGCATTAATTTGCAACAGTACAGCAGTCACTAAGTGAACAACTGAAGTGTCCCCCATACCAAATGACTGCTCTTCCCAAAACCTGCAGGAACTTCACAATTCTGAAAAATCTCAAATTTGAGTTGTTTTCAGCTTCAAAAAGTTACTTACACCAGCAAGTGCTAACCAGTGGAATGCAAGAATGATGACAAACTTCTGATGCCTAGTAAATTAGGCTTTCCAAACACTGTTAATTTCTTAATCCACAGCACAAAAATCCAAAAGGAGCACAACTTACTGAGAGTGCATTTTCAGTTACTGTATTTGTGTTTCATGAACAGTTAAAAATTTTCTCTTCATTTTGAAACATATCATTTCGCATTTCATGAATACATTCAGAGTCAATTTTTTGTCATTACACGTGAAAAAGTTTTAATAGTTTTGCTTCAGAAGAACCAGTAAATGTGAATTCCTTATATTGCCATGTATTATCAATTCTACATTTGTTTTATTCTGATAAATCAGTGTTCACAAGTCTGATTCACAGATGTACAGGTCCGTGTGTGGAATATTCTTCCACTTCACCATGAAACCACAAATGTATAGCAAACCTCTGCTAACTTACTCCCATACATACTTGTCAAGCTTTTCATAAAAGATAAAGACATTGCCTTATCTTAAGCAGCATAGACACCTCTGCACTTCATTCAGTATATTAAAACCAGCTACACAGCAAAAAACACGATGTTCTTGGACACAGAGAGATTGAATTACAAAATCAAAAGTAGTAATTGTCTCATAATTGTCATTTACTTCAAAAGGGTTATGTTAAGATGACTAAGTTGTCTAGTAAAGCAATTTTATATAAGCATTTCGAGTACACCAATATGTTCTCTTAAACTTGCATTGCTATGTGATACAAACACCTCCTGAATTACAGCATAGACAAAAATACTTATTTCACTTACATTTATTCAGCAGAGATAATACTTTATTCAATTTGTGGTTTGGGGTGCTTGGCTTTGTTTTTATATGCATCTTCTTTTAGAGGGTGCTAAGCCAAAAACAACTGGTATCTTACTCCAAGAGCAAAGCTCTTCATCACTCCGCTATCTCACATACAAACTTCAGAATTATAATCCATTTCCCAAGTGTCTTGAACATCCACTAGTCTTATCCTTAAGCGCACCAGTTCTGCTACTCAAATGATGCAAAGAAACGTTTAAAATAATTTAGGTAAATTCTACTGAGTGTTTAACAGACAAGGAAACTAAACTCAGATCTTTGAATCTGATTCGCTATGTTCTTCAATGAAGAAAAGGAGATCCAAGAGCAATATTCATTTAACTGTTTTCACAATCTGCATAAACTGCTGCTTTATAAAGAATCTAAGCAAGTTTGAGATTGTATAACAAAAGTGAAGATCACAAACAAACAGACCACAGAAATGTCCATATCTAAGTTAAAATAACAAACAAACAACACCCCAAGGATTTTGTCATAAGCAGCAAAGTAAAGTTCCTATAATAGCAACACAGTCAAGACTAAAAGAATATCCATTTTAGCATGAGGAAAGAAGATCACAAAGGACAAAAGAAGTACAAACTGCTATTTAATAGGTCATCTTTTGACAGCTAGTCCTCAACAGCACAAGTATTCAATGCCATATTTCTATTCCTACCAATGTCAAGAAGAACATTAATCACCTTCCATAAAAGCTAAGCCATTAACTATTCAGATCAGAGATGTCTAAACCATTTCTTCATGAAACCAGAATCTGCTAAAATACTGATACACAAAATAAACAAGGGAATTGTGCAACTAACTTCTTGCAGTGAGTGAACTTTAAATTTGTTGCAGAGTTAATACGGTTCTTTCAATGAAGCCCATGTTCTCACACCCTTGTCCCCTTAAGAGCATTTAACATCCATGGTGTGAAAACAGCATGTTAATTAATGGCTTCAACCCATGGAATTACATAAAACTGACATGCAGGATCACTTAAAAAGATCAAAAATATACCAACTCCGACTTTGTATATGTATTTCAGATAAACTGAAAAATTATACATACAAAAATTATTTTATACACTTTAAATTGAAGATACCACTTTGATATTTCAGTTAATTTCTGTATGTGAATACACTTATTGTATATACTCTGTTTCTTCTACAATTTACAAAATCAATTATACAAAGAGAAAGAAAAAGCTACTAGCTTAGCAAATTAATCTCCTAGATCCTTGCTTTAACAGTCATAACTAACTTAAAATAACTCACTACACAAACTGGATTTACATAGTAGGATTTTGGATTATTTCCCCCCCATAACAGACTACTATAAAGCTTCATGATATCACAGGTTATATTAAGTAGCTATGTAATTTCAGGAAGTCATTACAGTCATACTATCCTTCTAGACTAATAAAGAAAATACTATTTAGAAGTCTTTGTCAATTGTTTTCCTCACATTCCAGATAGGGCTTTAAATATTTCAAACATTCCCCAGATTCTATTACATCCAAGGTAAAAAAAAGCCCAAAGAGTAACAACTTCGGCTTGAGACTTACCAAAGGGGTTTTAAAATACTTTTGGACAACTGTTTATACAAGAGAAACATTATCAACTCTTTTCCCAACATTTCAGGGTGATGAAGACTCTGTTTAGAAGTTATAGCTGAACCTAATTTAACAAACGCGAGTGTATTACAGAAGGTTTATTAGAAGCACGTGTAGATTCACTAGAAGAACACTAAACCAATACTACTAGAAAGAGTAAACAAGTGAAGAACTATACTTCATTAAAGTCAACAGCATCATAAAAAATAATCATTAAATTCCTACTAGAGAAGATAACTACTCCAAAAATACATTTTCTGATAAGTCCTCTCATTTGTGGGGTTCTAATTTGCTGATATTAGAAACCTCTCTCAAGAACAGGATTGCTCTTGCCCCCACCACTTCCCTTCTCTCCCCCCGTCCTCCCCCAGATGAAAGTGAAAAGGAGAACGTGAGCTGGCACTGCGCATTTACCAGTCATTCCCAGCCTACGGGCATGAATTTCCCAAGGGGTATGACAAGCCACAAGATAGATCTCGTGATTTAAAGAAATCTAACAGCATTGTAAAATACTTCATTTCTAACATCTGGGAACAATTTAAAAGAAAGGACCAGAAATTTGATGGTATGTGAGACAAATAAAAGCATATCAGAATTCCAATCTAGACAGTAAACATTTCCCTCTAACAGATACACACTTGTAAACACACAGCATCAATATTCAATATCTGAATTAACTTTGGGGACTGGATATTGGAAACAACATGACAATATACTTTAAACCCCCAAACATAGCATATATAGACTTCCTTCAGTTTACACGTGATGGATCAGAATTTAATTCGTGCTTCATTTTTAACAGGTTGCATTTTTAATGCAACATTGCAACAATGCAACACATACTTTTTCATGAAGAATACTTTACCTGCATTATGCTCTGACTATGTGCACTACTGTCCAAATACATAATCTGAATTACCTAATGAACAGATTGCTACACCTCTTGTATGTACAGGATTCACAGAAAACTCAATTCAGGACAGGACAAACATACAATCCAAAAGAAATTCCATGCAGGTTCAAAAGTATTTTACAAAGTATAAAGTTTAAATTATAAGCTAGTTATCACTTCATCAGAACCTGACATAGAAGGAGTATGTCTAGTTGATTTTTTTTTTTAAGATTACATTATTTAATTATATTAGCATGAACTCTTATCAAATGAGGCCATGAACTCCATGGACACTTAAAAACTCACTTAAAACAGCACTTGGTTTTAACTCACTATGAAGTTAACCGGATAAAATATGACCACCTTTCCATACTCATTCTCTGTATTCTCTTTTTTAGGCTATCCTCAGCCAATCACATATTGTTTATATATCCTAACAACTAACTTCACTATTTTTACGCTCATTTTTTTTCAGTAAGGAAGGATCTAGGAGAAAATTAAGCTTTTATTCTTTCTTCTTGCAACTATATGCATGGTACATGCCATGTACCTAGCATCTGAAGATAAAGATGGACTATTAAACCACAAAGCTGAACAGCCAAACCTCCACTTAAATTATGCCACCTAGCCTCGTTTGGAAACCTTCAAGTTTTTAATTGTAATGAAAGACTGCAGGCAAGAGTCTAGTCCAATACCAGCTGACACTTCAAACATACAGGAGGAAGAATAAACAAGATAATTTATTCCAGTATTTCAGACTTTTTTTCCACATTTACCAGGAAAGAAAGTGTTACTCTAAAGCAGCTGTACATAATTGGTAGTAAATAGGAATAGGTCAGAAAAACTCACTGGAGCTGTCACTTGGATGAGCTCTCAGCTTTCTAGTTAGAGAATGATGTCACCTAGATTTATAGATTGGGTCCTTTAGTAGCAATTTCTACATAAGATCCACAAGGAAGGTACTTTCTACTTCATTTTCCACTATTTCACAATAAAAAAATAAAAGCACTAGTGCTGTTTTGTCTATAACTCAATATTGACATTACACATTCACAGAAAAAGTCATTTTATTAAAAGCTACAGACAGCTTTATGTACTTGTAGCTATAAAAACCACCCAAACCCCTACATCAAACATCACAGTCCCATTAACAGCTTGTGAAATCACAACCTCATTTGAACCAACTATCACCAAAAGCAACACTCCTACCTTCTCCCTTGCCCCAGGAACTTGCTCCTACTCTGTCCTCCCCAGTTTTATATTGCTACAAGTATTTATACGACCACATGCTTCTGTACAAATGTGACTAAAGAGATGCAACTCACTGTTTTGTCAGCTTAACTTTATCCTGGTTAAGTTCCCAAGAGAGGTTTGTGAAGCGGCTACCCAAACATTTGTTGCACAAGTATTACAGTGACAGGTAAAAATGGAATGCAACTCAATTTGCTTGTGAAAACATGGCCCAAATCTGTGAGAAATGGGAAATGTATTTTCATGCTGGTATTGGTTCATACTTTTTCAGATGGTCCAGGTGATCACATTTCTCTTCCTAGAATCCCCTAAATTAAGATGTAAATATAGGTTTTCTGATACAAATGAAAAATAGGTGATTTCCAGTTAGTGACAGACATCAAAACACATCAAATAGGTCTACTAAGCCTTCCTTGCAATGATGCATACTTGCTACAGAGCACAAACTAATTTTCAACATTTTTCCTTTCTTTTCATTTTCAGCTCTCTCTGTTTTTCCACATATACTACAGTGGCAGAATAAGCATTAAGAAAAAAAAAAGTTACAAAGAAAATAGAATTGGAGTAGATTGTTCTGGGAATAAATATGAAAGTCACTTCAAACAGGGTCATTTAACAGAAGTTACTGTTAAAAAGAGAGCAGATGTCTTTCACTGTAAGATGCTATTTTTTGTCACCAAGGATGTACTCCCCATACCACTGACTGCTGACAGGGCAAATTCAGGTGCCAGTTCCAGAGTTCTGAACATGGTCACACTTCATTCTTACTTCACTGCTAGAATGTTCTGCACATTTTTTGCTCTCTACTGTTGCTACGACTAAGTATCATTGAATGCAAAAGTTGATGTAAAAACAATTCCTCCGATTCACAAACAATCCATTTTCCTCATATCACTACCCTCAGCAGACTCTTTGCCTAATCTACTAGCAATCTACTAGTAACTATATTAGACATTCAAAGACCGCTCAAAAATGTCATTCTGATATTTTAAATACAATTAAATAGACCATCACATGGCATTTGTCTGTATGAATGAGTCAGTTTTTTATCCTACCACTCCCTTCCTTTTATTTAAGTATCTAGAATGACGGCAGTGAAAGCAGATTTCAGAAAAAATAAGAAGATACTAAAAGCAAAAATATATATTTAAATATTTAAACACATATTTAAATACATTTTCTCATTTCTTAAGTTTAGTCTAAACTTTTCTTCTGACAACTTGCTAGAATTTCTGACTGACTTTTTCTACACATATTTTCGTTATGCAGTGTACAGCTCAAATTAAAAAAATCACAATAAATCCACAAAATTTGTTTCCGCCACAAGGAAACTCTCAGTTATTAGTAGCAAAAAAGAGTCAGTGTTCTGTAATTTTGTAAGAGATTACCTCTCAGAACTTGAGTTAGAAAAAAGCGAACAATGCTTCAAGAGTACTTACAGACACTGCTACTTTGTGCTCTCTTCCTTTTTACCATCAGCTCATATGTCTTCTGGTTTTAGCTACCTCACTTTCCCCACACTATTATATTCCTCAAGTTAAATTTCAGCAGTCAGGAAAAAGGGGGGACTTTCTGACACATTATTGATTGGAAAACTATCAGAAAGTACTAGGACAGTGCTTCTTAGCATACCTAACATAACCAACTAAATACACATCAAGTATTCCCTCTTTTCTTAAGCATCCTGCAAACACTGATGCCCTGACTTCTGGGGGAAAAGGCCATTCCCACATCTTTAAACATTATTTACAGGAATATGAATTTTCCCTCCCAGGTGTAACTGGTGCTGTCCACATCAGCTAAAGTTCACTTTTCGGCCAGTGTAATCCACAGCACTGTCAACAATTCCATGAATTCCCAAGTGCATGCACCAAATAACGCATCCATGAAGGAATGACTGCTTCTTTTCTCCCCCTCAAGTACCAGTATACCTCAGCCACTCTGAAATGTGCAATGTACATACACAAAATGAGTCACTCAGTTGTTCAGGCCCCATTTACCGCACAGCTACACATGCCATCCAGGAGAAAGACGATACATTAGACTGAAGTGACACACACTGAAATACAGTAAAAGAGAACTATTATCTTCAACATGCACCAAAAGTTCACCTAAGTTATTCCCTGCATCTGTGCGATGTATATTCTTTATACCACATTTTATACCACTCCAAAAATTCTTTTAATTACTCTCGAGAAAACTAATACGTACCTCTTACATTCACTTCAACAACTGAAAAATGCTCTATCACTCCAAGTACTAAATCAATTTACCTATCCAGATTAAAGTATCATAACTGTAAAGGGAACACAAGACAGCAATTCAAACTACAGTTACTAGATTGTGATACTTAAACCTATATAGCCAGTGAGTTTGAGACCAGAAGCTAACTAGCAGACCATCTCATTTTTAGTGACTAAGGACCTCATGTAGGAAAAACAAAGCAACTGAGATGTAGCTTTAAGAAACATATATAATAAGGCAATTTATAAAGTACGCATGAGGAAAACTATAAATTAAAAATGTATAGAACTTCTTCAAGAAACTGAAAAAAAAAAAAAAAAATCTATGAACTATGTAATATACTACCTTTACCAGAATCCTTAGGTCTGTCCTATTCAAAAATACTTTACACAAACTGCCCATATACAACATGAGTTCACAAAGAAACAGCAAACACAGAGCTAAAGCTCATTATGTTTGTATGATTTTGTAAATTGTAACATAAGGGGTGAACTGTGTGCAGACTAACATTTCCTTGCCTCCATGTATTCCAGAAAGCAAAACAAGAAATTACAGACCATACATATGAAGTATTTCATATGTACTTAGAAGATGACTGGGTGTTGATATGTTCTAACACTTTCAGAAATTAAAGCACACCACTTCTCTGACAGATTATAGCTGGGAAGCATGCTCCCACTGCATATTTTGAGTTGCACAAATCCCTACATTTACTCTATGTAAACCAAGTTTTCAAATACTATTTGTCATTTTTTAATACCTCCATTTTGAGTTTTATGTTTTCCTCTTCTTTTGGTGCTAATTTCTAGTGACTCAACGCGTAAATAAAATCAAGATTGAACATTCAACAGTTGATGAACAAAAATGTTTTAAATCAATCAAAGCATACAGCACAAACAAATGTTAACAGCTTCCAATTTAGCAGCCTCATTAGCAGGTAACTCTGAGACTATAAAACTGTTAATAAAACATTATAAGCAAGTATTCCTTTGACTTTATATTTGCTTGGCCCACATTCAGTCCCTAAAGCTCAAAAGCTTTTTTTAATGCAAAGACAATTCCCAGACTACAGCAGTTAACTTCCACTATTACTCTTTTACAAATAGGTTTAGAAATGTAACTAACATGTTTGCTTTTCTGTTTAAAAGAGAAACCAGTCAGACAATAGTTAATATAATTTTCAAATTTGTACAGACATGACTGATGTTGATAAAATAAAGCAAATTTTTCCAAACAGAAGAGTAATATGTCACGATCCTAATTGTATGTCACAACTGAATATATCACAAACATGCTGTCTAACTGATCAGCATATATACAGTAGGCATATCTCAAAAAAGCCTCCGGTCAAGCAAGTATCCTGGATGAGTCGATTTCACACAGGTAAATCCCTGCCCACTTCAATGGCTACAGAGTCACAACAAAAGCAGTGTCAAAAGAGCATTAAAACTGCTTATGCAACTCCTTGGACTCAAAACTTGTTCCCTACACATTCCCAAAGCACCCCAAATAAAAGATAACAGACAAGGAGAAGTGAGATAAACGTTCCCAATTGTTTATATACCACCTACAAGTAAAACATTCCTAAAATTCAAAAACTGTATTAGCATCTTAAGATAATAACAGAAGCTCCAGAACACCATCCAGTTTACCCCTCCCACATCTAAAAGCTTTCTTCAGAAAATCATAATCCTTCTTTCTTATTCCCATTAAATCCGTGCACCAATTGATTGCTTCCTTTTAAAATCCAAAGTCCATTTTCACAAGACAAATAACACACCTTTTTGACATTTCTGTGCCTTTCCTTGTATTTAATCACTGCTTCTAATACATGTCTTGCCTTCTTATAACTTCTACAATAAACAGAAAGAAGCAGTTTATGTCATCTAAGCATCTTTATTTCATTGTCTGGCTACCATCTGAAAATAGGGTTCCAAAACTGCACTACATGGTTACAACATATTTCATGAATGCTCAGATTCTCATAACATTCTAAGTCGCTCATAGTTAAGAATGAAAGGGATACTGGATCCACTTACTTCTGCTTAAGTGAGAATGTCAGAAATCAAAGTTCAAGCAATACATTGTCTACCTGAAATTACTTCTTCATTAGACATGATTGAGGGCAATTTATAAATTGTTTTGCCTCAAAGCTATTCATATGGGGCGGTTTACATCTGAAAGTCTTCAACTTCCTTAGATATTCCTCCAAACTGTTAAACACATTCCTGAAGTTTTAATCAGTTAAAACTTTGTGCTCCCAAGCAAGGGAGAAATAATCACGCCGGTTCACATTTCTGACAGGGATTAGCTCCCACAGCTTTCCTCTTGATTCAGAGAGCGATTTTAAGCTTGTCTACAACACCGCATGAACATGTGGAGCCAGATGAGTCCAGAATCTAAATAACTGACTTCTTACAGCTCCTCTGAGAAGCAAGCTTGCTCACAAACATCATACAGGTCCCTCTGACAGAGTAGCACCTGTATCTACAGGCTAGCTGTATTACACAAGAACTAGTCCAAATCCAGACAGACCAACACTGAATCTGAGCTGAAGAGCTTTACTAGACAAAACCTGGCTTACCAAGGAGCTCGCATACATCAGCTTCAGGGGAAAAGATAGCTATGTAGCATAGTTATAGAGTCCCTGGACAAATGTAGAGACTTGATGGTATGCACTAGAAAACTTTTATACTTCTACCACTGAAACAGAATTGCTTGCATGCATCCATTACTATAACCTAAAGGTCCCTTGTCCCATGTATCTTTGCATTCTCACTATTTCTTGGTCTGCTTCTATGAAGTACTGATCTAAATCCTGCAACAGATTTGAATATAGAAGTGAAATAAATAGTAAATTAGCAACTATTCGGAAGCTATTTCCTTGTTAGAATAAAGATGATAAATACATAACTGAACTTGAATGTAAAAAGTAAAGCAGAGCAAACGCCCGCTGCCCTGTCTACATAACAAATTCTACCTCCCATATTTTTGTGTCCTATTATAGACAGCCACTTCTTTTTGAACTTCAGTTGTAATTGTTTTGAACAAAGGATGGGTGAAAAGAAGAAAACATGTCTCATACAGTCACCATGCCACAATGAGAAAATGTTGTCTTGAAAAAAATCTGCAAAATTAAGCTTTAAAATAAGAAGCCAACAGCACTACATTAGTCTAGAACCACTGTTTACAGCTCAGCATCTAGAACAGTATTTTGTGTAGCACCTCCAATTTACCTCTACGGATTTTTGGTTAATAAAACATATACTGCTGACTAAATATCAGCTGACAATGACTAGTTCAAATCTTGCAACTTGCAATTACTGATGGTCAAAGTAGTTCATTTTGTATCAACAATTTGTCCCGTTATTTGCTAAGTGTACATCCTACCTTCACACCAACTGCAACATCAGCGACAATGCTGTAAAAAAGAAAAAAAAAACAAAAACACAAGTCAAGCCATTTATCCTCATAAAACCAACTTTTTAATGTATTGCAATGTCAAAATAATGAGAAATCTGAAGAGCCAATAACCTCCCCAGTCAAAAAATAATGCTCAAAGAACACTGAGAACTACAAAAGAAACCTACAAAAGCCACTAAGGTCCCCCAACTTATAGGCTTCTCCAAAAGTCCAAAGTTTCAAGTAAACATTACACTAAAGCAACACTGCCAGGAAATTTATTTAGGAAACTTGGGTTTCTGGACTACATGAGATCACAGGGTGAAAATAAAAGAATTTAAAAATAAGTACAAAACTTTTCTTGCACACCCCTATTTACTAGATAGCTAGTTCAGCAACACAGGCTATCCTACAGATCTTACAGCAGGAAGAAATTAACGCATTTTTTTGAAATTAACTTGGAAAAAGGAACACACTGGCAGGTACACCCATATGAAATTGAAGGAAATGTCATCAGGTAGACTTATACGGAATTCTGCAACAGGTATGTCAAGGTACATCTGTTTCTTAGAGGTTGTGGCATTGTAACTCACAGTGTGTAACAGAACCCCCCCAAAAAACTAAGTCCACATCAAAAAAAATGAAAGCAAACCACAAATATGTGAAAGCATTCCACAATATAATAGTCATTAATGACAGGACTTCTCAGACAGGATTTGCAACTCCCAACATTATAATCACAACTAACCATAAAAAGCCTTTAAAACTCTCACAGTTGGAAGGCTAAATGCTTTAAGCATACCAAAGAGATTGCTCCTCTGTTTGAAGCAGAGTAAACAATCCAATAGGGAATGTGGAAGCCGTTGTATTTACACTAACGAAGCCTACAACCATCAGGCTGGTTGTGCAGGTCCAGCAGACGGGCCTGTGAACAGGGGCTGCCCCCTAGCCCGGCCGGGCCCGCGGGCCCCGCTGGCCGACTCCCTTCAAACCTTCCCTCTCTGGCTTTCACAGCCAGTCCTCAACACACACGTCTTTCCACCTGGGGAGGAGAGAGGGGAAACCAGAGGGCTTATTAGGCAGTTTCTGAAAACAAAAGAGCTCGACATCTGGCTCCCGCTGGTATGGCTCCTCCCCTCCAGCCAGCTCCAAAACAAACCCCGGCCCCACCGAGCGCCCCTTCTCACCCCACAACTGGGGGAGAGAGGGCAAAGGCGGGGGAAAGGGAGAGAACACGAGGCTCTGGAGGAGACTGATGGGGCAGATCGTGCTCCCCTTCACCGCCAGAACCGAGGGCTCAGCACCACGCTGAGGAGGGGCGGCCCGAGTCCTCAGCACTTCCAAGGGAAGACCCCACCGAGGGGCCCGCGGCACGGGGAGCCTGAGCCCCTTCTTCTCCTCCACCCCCGTACCGGGCCTCAGGCTCCAGCTGTCCTGCGGCGGGAACCCCGCCTGTCCCACCGCCGCTCCCCGCACGCTCGGAGACGCCCGCCCGCCGGCAGAAAGCCGCGGCGGGGAGCGAGACCCCGGCACCGGGACAGGTCCCACCACCGTCCGGTGGCACAACCCCGGCAGTAGTTTCGCCCCCACCGCCCCGGTCGTTACTCACCCGTCCATCGCCGAGCAGGACAAAGCGCGGACAAGCGGGACAGAGAGCCGCGCAGGCAGCGCGTACGGAGAAGCTGTGAGAAAATGGCGGCCTGGCCTGCACGGAAACCGCCGAGCGTTGTCGAGTGCCGGATTCCGTTCCTCGTCCCCCGCCGCTACTGAGCATGCGTCCGCTCCCCGGGCATGCGCACTCCGCGCCGCTGAAGCTGTTGCCATCAGCTGCCCGAGCCGGGCCGGGCCGGTGCGTGAGGCGGTGCGAGCGTACCCCGCGTGGGGCGGGCCATCGGCGGCCTCCACCGCCCCACCCGGGCCTCAACTGGCGGCCGGGCCGCACTTGTTGCGGCGGCGCTTCCCGGTGCCGTGAGCCTCGCTCCTCGCCATGGACAGCGTTCGGAAGGGCCGCTCCAGGCCCGGGCTCCCCGCACACCCCGATCCCATAGA
This sequence comes from Nesoenas mayeri, assembly GCF_963082525.1. Lineage (NCBI taxonomy): Eukaryota > Metazoa > Chordata > Aves > Columbiformes > Columbidae > Nesoenas > Nesoenas mayeri. The sequence continues at coordinate 12,857,393 of NC_137554.1, read as the reverse complement.
CCGCCCCACCTGGCAGGGAGCCTTGACCTCAGCGCTCGGTGCCATCGGCCACACTGGCCTTTATAAGCGAGCAACCTGTTGGTTATTTAACTAACTGCTAATGCTTATTCAGAAAATAGTAAAGACCAATGTACAAAGTAACTATTGCAGTGAGTGAGACTGTTTCTTCACAGAAGTTGGTGTAGTCATGGTTCTCTGTAAACGAATGTATTAGGGTACAAACTGTTTGCTCTACATGGCCATTAGGAAATATGCTTTTCCCTCCATTGTTTCTTGCTAGTTGTCAATATTTCATCATAAATCTTACAATGTTTGATACAAAGTTTATAGAAGTAGCTGTTCATGGCACAATCCTGGAATGCTTCCAAACAAAAACTAAAGATTTTACGCCTATGAAGGAAAATTTGAAAATGTGATCCGAATGTTCCTAAAAGATCCCAAACACAAAAATATATTAAAAGGTATTCAAAACATCTGTATTTTCTATATTTTGGTCTGGCAATACTGGTTTCAAAAACACAAGTGTAGGCCCCTTGGAGTCTGTCACTGAAGCCCTTGCAATGAAGCCTTGTAAAGAATTTAAGAGACATATGTGCATATGTCCATATGTTGTGCATATGTCCATAACTAGAAAATTCTCACTATGCTTTACTAGCCCTGTTTCCCTCTCTTCTAACTGACCTCATGAGTAGACCAGTAGCTAACTTCACAAGTAAGAATACATGCAAATTCTCATTTTAGTCTGTGACTTTTGTTCTATTCTGGAAAAGTACTCTGGTTCTCTGCAACAATCAATTTACTAGTTAGAAAATAAGTAATATTGCTTCTCCTAAGTGCCTTTATCGCTTGGATGTCTGCTGCTACCTTCTCTCTCAACAACTGTCTTCAGCACCCATCACTGACCACCAGACTAAATGATTTATTATTCTCATAAAATCCCTCATAAACATTTCAGTTGCTTAGGTTGTATATGAAGTTCATCATGCCAAATACTGTTCTGTACTTTTTTGCTTTCAACATTATTATGTTTTTTTAAAAACAAAATATCTGGTTGTAGCATGCTTTACTGCTTACATGTGTTAATTACTATGCTGGAAAGTAATATCAAGGATTTGAGAGATTTAGAATTGCTTATAACCATCTCTACAAATCTACTGCATTTGTGTATATATATATATACTCCATATATATGTAATTCCTGTAGATTCTGACATGTTTAGTAGGGCTTGACACAGTTGGAGGTTAGGGTTGTAGTTGGTTTCTCTCATTTGCCATTGCCTTCACTCCTCTTTGTTGCCACATTGTATTGAGGTTTTTAAAAATATTTTTCCCCCTTATAAATCTAAACACATCTTGTCCAGTTCTGTGTTGGTAGAAGTACTGATCCTTTTCTTAACATGCAGCAGAAAAATCTGTCTTTCCATCTGACTTACCCATCTCACTGCCTGTCTTGCTTGCCACCTTTGCCTGCATAGTAATTCCATCTTTGAACCCATGTTTCGCATTTCTTTTGTAATATTCCTGTTTTCTTTTTCTTTCATGAACCTACCAGAATCAATCTCATTAAGTGAGCTAATTCCCATTCAGTTTATCCTCTGAGTTTGATGCGCTTCTATACAAGGGAGATGGAGGAGTGCCTGTTGAGTGTTCATATCAGAAAAGACACTGAAACAGATTTTGCAAATCTTTGTGAAATAATGGATGTGACTTTACAGAGCAAAACTCTGGTCACCCCTGAAACCACCAATAGAAGTGATAACCAATCAGGATTTTACTTAGAGCATTTAATTTTAGAAGGGAAAAAAAAGATAACAACAATGTGTTACTATTAGAATGCCATAGCAACCTCTTGCTCTTTTGTTCAGTGTGGTATTCCTCTGTGAGATGATTTTTAGTGTGCTTTTGGAAGGCTACCATATTTTGGACATTGTGATATTATAAACAGTGACTTGGTCATCTGTTTTCTCTGTTGCTAGAGTATGTCTTCGTCTTCCTCACGTTTTAGAAGGTCAGAAAAAAATAGTTGCCAAACACACCCCCTTGTCCTTAGGACCTGTCAGCTTTCTGTGGAAGTCCTGCATCCAATATTTCAGAAGGCAGCTAAAATGTCCTAGTAATATGTAACCACTCGGTAAAACACTTCTAGTAAAACCCTCCACATTCAGTTGGTTTATTATGAAACGTGAGGACTCATACCCTCTATCCATTTTATTCTAACCAAAATTTAAGTGTTGATATTAGTATTAGCTGTACAAAAGTTCTGTACTTTTAAAATAATAGTAATCTTATTAATATTTTGTTTTCCAATATAATTTCATGTGATAGTCAATATATTTATATGTTTCATTTTCATTGGTTGTTTCCTTTTTATTTCAAGAACAGGCAATAAATAATAGTCTGTGTAGTTCAGCAGCAGTATGAGTAGTTAGTGGTGTGTGCTTAGTGAAAGATTGTAGAAATTAGGAAGCACACAAAGATATTTTCTGCAGTACATTGTCCCATATTGAGTCCCTGGAGTTGCTGGGAAAAAAATAGCATGCTCACTCTCAGAGAATATCTTGTCCAGGAATTTGCCTGAGCACTTTTTGACATCCACAGCATTCTAGGTCAACAAGTTATGCAATTTAAGAAATCATTGTGTGAAAAATATTTTCTTTTGTTTGTTTCAAGCCCACTGCCTGATACTTGCCTTCAATGTCCACCAGTTATTTTCTTAAAAAAAAAAACAACAGATGGATCATTTTCCCTGTTCACCTAACCATGCTGTTCATGAATGCATATACTTTCATCATATCATCTTCAGTTATATTTCAAGAGTCCTAGTAAATGTAATGTCTCTGCTATTAGAAGTGTTTTCATATGTTCAATAATTTGTTTTGCATTTTTCTACAACTTTCCTATTGCTATTCTAGAAGACCATAATGGCCCTCATTATTCAGTTTGCAAAATCAATGGCTTTATATAAGTGCATAATAAATGCTTGCTAGTTTATTTCTGGGTTTATATATATATATATTTTATTTTTTTTTCTGATAATACCAATCACATTTGCATGTTTGAATGCTGCTAAGCTGTAAGCTGATGATTTCATAGAACCCCCCCTACAACTCAAGCATTCTTTGTTGTGTGAGAGTCATTCATTTAGATTCCAGGATTTTGCATGTATAGTTTGGCTTGTTTTCTCCCTTGCATATTACTTCAATTTTTCAGCACAGAATTGAACTTGTCATTTTATCATTCAGTCACACAGTATCCTGAGAGCTTTCCACAATTCTTCACGGTCAGCTTTTGGTTTTATTACCATGAATAATTCAGCATCATCAGCAAACTTGGTCACCTCAATAATCACTCTTTTTCCAGATCATTTAGGAATATGCTGAACAGCGCAGGTCCCTGTGGTACACTACCAGGGACCTCCCTCTACTGTAAAAAATAAACCATTTTTTCTTGCTCTTCATTAAATATGCTATAATAATCTGCTATTAATAACTAATAATTAGTTATTAATATATCAAAGAATGTACCTGTTAATCCTGTATCAGCTTAGTTTCTCTCAAGAGCTTTGAACAGAGAATTTCAACAAATTCCTTTTGTGAAATGATATCACGTTGTTTCAATCAGACTATGCTAAAACTTAAACGTAGTGGCTCCTCCAAAGAATATGATACTTTTTGCTATTAGATGCACTTCTCTTCATTTGTCCTTATCACCAAACTAAATAGCCCTGTCTCTTTAGTTCCCCCATGTTATTAACAGTGGTGTTCAATGGTGTCACTTAGTACAACAGATCTTCTGGATATAATGGGAAAGGTTGATCATTCAGTTTACTAGTCTTCGTTATATTAAACCACATTATTCTATCTTAAGCCAGTTCTTATCAACTTCATAAATTCCCCAGATGCCTTTGAGCAAAGTCTCAACGTTTATTAGTAGCTATTCATCTTTTTTGCTCCTGTAAACAATATCCTTAATCAACATTTCTTCCCAGCAGCCTGTGTTGATTTCCTTTGTTTTATTGAACTAAGTTTTGAAGCTATTAAGTAGCTTTTACAGGCACAGTGCCCTGAATAAATGTCTCTTTTTCAAGTTGAGGTCAGAAATTGTGTTGCTGGTCTGAATCCCACCGGCTGCTCTCCAGCATTTTATTTCTAGCATCCTTGCTAGAAACACAGGTCTGTACCACCTCAAACACCAAAACATGTGACACAGCTCATACTGTACTTCAGTAAAACATTCTTATGGGTCCAAAGGTCCATTCTTGACAACTAGATTATTATTTGCCTGCCCACTTACCCCCTCTTGCTTGTACTATATCCACCTGGAAATTTGTTTTCCAGAGCAAATTCACCTTTTTTCTACCACTGTGATTAAATACATGTATTACACATTTACTTAATTCAGGGCTGGAGATCAGTTTTACTTCTTATTACAAACACAATATGCCAGTGGTGATTGTAAACATATTTTGTACTATAGGGTTTTCTTCTTTTTTCCCTCAGCTGTTCAGTAGTGGAGCGAAGATCATGTAGCGGGGTAGGTACAGCCAGCACTGCAGCTCTGGGAAGAGAGTGCTGTATTCTGTCCTGGAAAAGAAGTTAAATGCATTATCTTTTTTCTGAATGCAAAGATACCTGTTCACTTTATAAGACAGGATCGGAAATCCTCTGCTTCTTGACCTAAAAAAAATGTGTAGCTCCTGTTGTCACGAAGATGTGTCTAAGTGCTGGCCTGGCACTCTACAAGACAGAGGTGAAATATTCAAACACTAAAACTATCATTGCTCTCCAAGTATGCTCGTCATTTAATCCGGTGTGAGCACCTGTTTTTTGCCCATCTATAATGTGGCTGACCAGCACCAATGAGGACTGCTCCCTTCAAGACGTGTGCTTTTAACAGCCTAGATCTTTACCTTGCAGACAGCATAGCTCTCCCACCTGCTGGAGAGTCATACAACCCATTAAAAAATTTTTAAGCACAATACTTTTTAAATCATTGCATCATGTTTATTTTTTGTGCCAGTTACATGAAAGACCCACAATCAGAAAAGACAGGCTTTAATTCTTCGAGACTCCCTCCTCACTACAATAGCTATTGCCAATCAGTACTGAAGGTAACAGAGTTTCTCCATTTGGGGATGTGACAAAGTAGAAATTTGGGGACTTCAAGATGGTTTTTATTTTTGAGCTGAGGTGAAGATGCCTGAATTTTGGCTAATGGTACACTTACATAAGGGTATGGCTAGTATAACTGCATTCAGCCTAGTGACTCCCTGGCAAGCTGTTGCTTTGTGCACATTAGTGCTCAGACTGGCACAATGTCTCAGGAGCATAGCTGAAGTGGCAATGATTAACTTCATCCAATATGCCTGCTTTGGCAGGGGGGAATTTGCTTCTGTTCCAGTGCAAAACCAAGCAAATCCACTGCTGCGGGTGAACTAAACTCACCTGGTTTGACTTTGCACTGAAGCTATCTAGACAGACTCACAGTCATTTTTATCAGAGGAGAGCCCCAAGACCCCAGCCCTCCTGCCTCCAGCTGCACATTTGCAGCCAGAGAGACCTTTCTGCTCTGCACCCTGCAGACAGGAGTGAGCTCAGACCAGAGGTTTAAGTCACAGCCTGGGTAAATATCTGAAAACTGGGCTTGGATGTAAGTTTAAGGGGTGTTTAGATATATTTTGACTTATGCTCTGCCTAACTCGCAGACCAACATTGGACAGGAGACTGTGTAAAATACACAGTGAGCCTGGTTTTGTGCAAGTTCTGAGGATGCCTAGTTTCACAGACATAATTGTGGTTACTAAAAATGTGACAAAAAAGAAATAGAGAAAACATATATTAAAAACAAAACAAAACAAACAAAAAAAACCCCACACAAACACCAAAAAACCAAAACACAAACCAACCAAACAAACACAAAACTCAACACCAGCAAGGAAGAGACTCCAAATCCCCAATAACATAGTAAATTAAAGCAATATGTTCTCAAACAAAGGAAAAAAACCTCACAGCAATTTCAAAGAATGTTCTTTGCACAGCTGGACTGAAGTGGGACTTCTGCTATTGATTTCAGGGATACCAGAACTTGAACTCTGAACTCAAATAATTTAAAACAAGTAAAAAGTGTCTCACAGTAATTTGTAAAGGGTCATGTAAGTGACAGATGAGCTCACCTTTCCACTTTATTCTTTGATGTCAGAAAATGGAATTATTTTGGCACCATTTTTCCAAAACTGTGCCTTCATAACATCCCATACTACAGAGGTGCTTCCAAACCTTTTTGGACCTTATGTTGGATCAGCATTATGTTTCTGGGCTTTTTTAATAGACAATATTGTATGGAGTCCTACAAGACTGTACAAATTATCAAAAAGAATATCACAGGGGAAAAAATATTTTTGAATGGATGCTGTGCATGGTGGCAAAAGATATTCAAACTGGAAACCTTTTAAGTGTTACAGAAAGATGTCTTAAAAGAGGACACCCCAGAAATATTACTGTTTTTTAGAAAATGAAAATCTTCAAAGTCAACACCTCTTTCTGTCAGAAAATCCTCAAAGAGGCATTCCTTCAGAGTGAGAATCTTTGAAAACGAAATCTCTTAACTGATATGAAAACTTTGAAAGCAATACACCATTCCTAAAGTCGAAGGTAATATTTCCTTGGCAGAATACAGCATGTTCTTAAAGGGAGAAATGACTGCACCATTGTTAACTATAGAGGTGATCAACCACTACTACTCTTACAAGAAAGAATAAAGATTTTTTTAAAACCTTTTATCATAATAAAAAAGTTTTTAAACTACAATATTACAATATTTTTAATGATAAAAAGTATTGGTGGCAGTATACTCTTTCATCGCTGGACAGGCAGTGTCATATACGCTGCTGACTTGAAAACAGCTTCTTCATTTTCAGAAATATAAGTAAGAAAGTCCATGGCTTGGAGCTTGTTGTAAATATTTCTGTGAATTCTGTTCCCATGGAGTAATACTTTTTTTTGTTTGTCTGTTTGTTTTTGTAAAAGTAAGACTTTTCACAGAAAATGGCAGGTTTGCAATACATTTTTCAGTGCAGAATAGTGTGGCTTTTGGAATCTAGACTATTTTTGGGGATTGGGAATCCATTTCCAAACTTTTTTTTCCAACCAGCACAGTCTATGGAGTAATTTCTCATTAAAAGCTTTACAGGGAAGTGATGTAGAACCATGGATGTGACCGCAAAGCAAATAGCCTGTATATAGGTTAGAAAGGAAAAAGTGAACAGACCGTTTATTCATTGTGCCATGTTGAAACATGATGGCCTTTCAGGTGATGGCTGCTGAGGCAGCTCTCTGAGCAGTGCAAGGGGACAGGTCTATAGTGTCGTCTGACTGCTGCGGCACTAGACTGGCTATTGGAGTGTGAGTGAACTGCAGCTAACCCAGAGGCAAGGGCAAGCCAAAATGATTATTGGGGCAAGACATCAGAGTTTAAAGCAGCCTAGAGAGATGGGGTCTCTCTTGAATTGAGAAACTAAGAAAATTGGAAGATAAAATACATATTTGCCCTCTTGAGTGGCCACTTTCTCTCTTAACTGTGAGGCTCATAGAAGCATCGTCCTAGTCACCTTCTGCTCCTGGCTGTGTCAACCTACAATGGTGTGACCACAGTCACGCAGTTCCTACACTCAAAAATAATGTGGATATCAAACAACACAGTGTCTCCCCAACTCTTCCTTATTATCTTCTCATGCCATCCTCACATGCTGCTCATTTCAGGATTTGGGTATCGCAAGCACCCTTAGGAAAAATGCAGCTAAGGCGGCACATTGTGGCATTCTGGTTTTTAATTGGTTTACTGTACATACTCTTCCCATTTGTCTATTTGATTATAGCAGCTTAACTGGGATCAGTTAAACATCTGTCTGTATTAAATATTCTAGATAAAATTATTCTTTCTGATCTACTCAGCTAAAATGCTTTTTAGTATACCAGCTTCACAGGACCATGATTCCTGTAATGTGCAGTAGTGGGAGATTCAATATGTATACATGGGAGGCAAATTTGACCCAAATGGCATACCCTGTATGACAGAAGTCTTTAATAACAGCTTGTAACTTGGATGTGCTTTGAGTTTTAGAAAAACTGACAACCACAAAAAGTAGAAGTTGCTGGCATGCTAGAAGCTAGACATGAATAGTGTTTTTTATAATACCAACCAAAAAACCCACATTGCAAGGACCAGCTACAGTGTTCAGTTACGGTCTCTTCAGTCATTAAACAAATACGGACAACATAGCTAGCAATGCTTAGAGAATTTAAGTTAAAGCTACAAATATCTTGTGAGACCATTTGGAAGACAATCTGCCCAAAACAGGCAGACACAAAACCCTTGCTGTAGCTCTGCCACTCTAAACAGCAGAGCCCCCGAGCGAAGTGCAGGTTTCCTCCGCCACCCATGGAGCCAGCACAGAGGCAGCCCCTGCCCCGGTGGCACCCAAGGGGCGAGCAGCCTGTGCTGCGGCACCTTCTCCCACCTCCTGCAGCCAACAAGCAGCCCCTGGAGCTGCCGGGATCTGGGTCCTTAAGTGCAGCCACTGCCAAGCTTTTCTACATTCGAAACTCTCCTAGCCTTGCACCCAGCGCTTTACATCAATCCATGAGAAAATACCAAAGCCTCTTCCCAGGTTCTTGCTGAAGCTTGGAGCGGTAAGTTTACTCCCAGCCTCCAAACAAGATTTTTGGAGGGGTGGGTGTCCCTGCGGCTCTGATATGGCACAGCTGGTCTGGTGAGCGCAGAGTTGTGGTGTCACGGGCATGAAAGCCTAAGTAATCTTAAGAAGAGACTTCACTATCACGAGCAGAACTAGTGGCTTCTGCCTTAGGCTGCAAGGCCAAAAAAGCACCAGGAAGCAATCCATAAGCTAATGTTTTGCATTGTTTTTTTTTCTGTTCCTCATGCTCCACAGGAACTTCATGCCATGTTAGCTCTAATTAAAAGCTGACCTGCTATAGCAAACAAAAACCTCAGTTACAGTGAAGTGGGGACAACAGATCAGGGGCATGTCAGTAATTTTCCTTGTCAAACTTAACTCTACTTGTCTTTGCAATTTGGAAATAACAGAAAAATCCAAATGTTTCTGAGATTGCAAATATTCCTTTCTAAACTAAATGGTGTTTTCCATTTGAAATTTGTAATTTGGTCTATCAGCCATACAAAACAGATACAGTTTTCTTTGTTACGTAGCACAAACAGAAACATTATGTGGTGAAACGCACATCAACCCACTGGAAATCTGAAAATGGGTGCTGAATAGAAGAGCAACAGATTAGAGACGTAAGTCAGAAATAATCCTGTTCTTAAATTCATTATGTTTCCAGAATGATTTTTTATTTTTAACTTCAGTTTACCACCCCCAAAACTAAGGTACTTTATAATTTTGACAGTAATCTTCTGTGTAATCTGCTGTCCTTTAGGAGTGCAGATGTAGCTGAAGAACAAGAGCAGCTTGTCACACTGCATTATTAACTGTCTGCCTGCAAACTTCAGAGAATTTCTGGCCACATGTGACATAATGTCTCATTAACCTTTTGTATTTTCTGAACCTAACAAAGATATCAGCATTTTGAGAATAAACAGCAGCTATCATCCCCACTTCCCTGATGAACAGCAGCAACTTTTAACAAATACCATCAGCAGTATGAGATGCGGTCCAGTGATATGTTGACTCTTCAAGACTTGGACCGCAGCAGTCATCTTTATATCAAATTTACATGTCTATAATTCTTAACTTATTTTTAAGTTCAGATATCAGTCTGATATTGTGTTTGCTGTCTAATGTGGTGAGTTGTCAGATGTAAAATATTTTCATAGGGCAAAATACAAGCGTTATAGGCACAGAGTGTGTAAAATACAAGTCATCATCCTGTGATAAGTAAGCAAAACACTGTATTGCTGTGGTCCTGGTGCAGGTTTTCAAAGGGATTGAAGCGTCAGGGTAGTCACATCGCTTCTGCTTTCTGCACAAGGGCAGGCAGAGTTAAGCCTTGGCCTCGGGGCACAGGAGCTGGCGTGAGTGAGAAGGGATCAAGGCCACTGACACATACAAGTGCTCGGTATGAACAGGGTATTCAGAGGCATAAAACATCTAACGGCTCCAACCCCACCTGAGACAATGCAGCTCCCTCCGATTAAAGACATGCACTGCTGAACAAAATATGGCTCTGTACAAACACGGTCCTAAAGGCTGTAGAGACTCTGCTTACTTTTCTCTAGACTCCTTTTTCAGCCCTGCTTTATTACTTTAGTTCAGACGCAAAAATTGCCTTGCACTGATTTTCATTCTTAGCTGTATTTGTATTTCAAAATGTTGCTGATATCATCCCAGACTTAAAGCTTAGACACCACCAGACCTAAACCTTAAAAACTCTGGCTTTTGACTGTCTAACAGTGCTAAAGGCATGTTCTTAATGGTAAAAAAACGGCAGGCATACACGATCAGTTGAAAAGGAGAAATTTCAGTGTACAGCGTATTCAGACACCACATATTTTCATTACTGGTAAACAGTAGAATAAACCACCAGGCTATCATTAGAGTATCTGAGGTACGTCTGCTCCTCAGCTTGCTCCTGACTTGCGTCGTGCTTCCTCAGCCTGTCACTTTTGGAGCTACATGTGTGCCCCATTAAAACCATACTCAGCTGGACAATGAATTAATAGCACAGGTTGAGAGTAACAAAAATATAAAGCCAACAACAACTTCAGGACTAATTTTCACCCTCTTCTGCCTTCTTCACTTTCAGTTGGTTTTGCTCTGTTTTTCTTCTAAGGGCACAAGTAAAATGAAGTGGGATGTAGTACCCCAGAATTAACAAGTTAATAGCAATCGTGTGTTAGGGCTTATTTTTCTTGAAGCAAACTAGCCTGAGTATTAGCTAAAGTGAAGGTGCTCGGGCACATACAGTGAAGGCCTGACTGGAGCACTCTATTCTGGAGAGGTTTGCAACAAGATGTGAAGATTTAATAACACATTGCACTTAGATGTCACAAGCACCTTTCATCCTAAGATCACAAATGCTGTTCCAGTATAAATTAAGTCTCACAAGTCCTCCGTAAGACATGTAACTATTATTATATGTTTTTATTGTCGGTCAAACTGGTTCAGTTCAAGTCATAGAGCAGCAGTGTGGTAGCAGAGGAAGAAAAAGTGGTTTAGGGTTGAGTCTTGAGTCCTCCATTGTAACCAAAATGGTACCTTCAAATTCTTTGGTGGGATTCTTTGGTAACATGATAGTCATACTTTTCAATTTCATATCTGCAACGATAAAATACTCTATAGAAAAACAAATTGAAGTGCATATAATATGGAATTTATAAAAATTTTATTTTGAATTCCCAAGTATTCAAGAATGCCTTACATTCTGATCAGCAACATACTCCTTCGTCTGTGCTGGTATTACACTCTCTATTCTCAGCTCTTAGTGAAAAATGTAATGATCCCAACTGTTATGGTTAGAAAGATAATTTTTAAACCATTTCACTCATGGAGCTGCAGACAGCTGATGTATTAGCTGTCTTAGCTGTGTGTGCTGCCTTACTAAACTGAAGCTGAAACATCAGCTTAGCGATACAAGTATCAAGATTTTAAACTCTTTGAGAGACTATCAGAGTATCTTCTAAAAGGTAGAACATGAAGTCAAACACCCCAGATCTATCATCATCTTGGAAGGGTTGATTGCTCTCCTGCATCATGCCTATCAAGATTCAATAACAAGCTACAAACATTAATCTCCATTATAGGCTTGTATAAAGTGTGACTCATTTATAGATTCAATGCAGATTTGGACATTGGCTTACAAAGAAAGTATATCACTCCTCAATGGTCAGTGTTTTTTAACTAGTCTCATTAGCTACAGTGGATTTTGGCACCAAGACTACCAAAAGGAAATGAGCATCTCTGAAAAAATAAGGGCCTTTAGTCATCCAGAAGGATAATTTTGAAATTGCCGCCTAAATTACCTAAGAATCAATAATACATGAGGCAAAGCAGAGGACAGAAGGAATTTGATTTTGACAGACCACTGAGCACTCCACAAGACAGGGAAGAGGGAAGAAAAGGAAGGTGGCTGGGGGCGGGTCTCGGCTGGTGGCTCTGCCGTCATCCAGCCTGGAGATGGGAAGGACATTTCCTTACCACGTGGATTCATTAGCCACCCACAGCCCATCAGCTGCAGCGGATAAGAAGGACAAGTTATTAAATTTAATTTTCAGATAAGTGTGCTTTTCTTTCTCTATCTACCATTGTAACTTGGTATATTTTGGATTTTGTATAGAAATGCTTCACCTTTAACATGGCTTAATGTAAGAGTAAGATATCAAGGTTAGTGGCTAAAATCACATCATTCTATCACAGTGGCTATAATGATCCCTAAATCCAGGTTACTGGACCCTTTTGCAATGCCCAGTCTGCATTTCCCTGGGTATTGAAAGGTGGGCTGCACAGTTTAGGCGATGGTGGTACAAGAAGTACCTTTGGGTGAGCCCTGCAGACAGCAGAACATGCAGAAAGGAGAGAGAAAAGCACTGGGAAAGAACTATGCTCTGGTTTATTATCTACATTTACAATTGTCATAGCTTCTTAATAAAAGTATGCAGATTTTAATTAAGCTGAAAGTAGTGTAGAACTTCCAACAGTGCTCCACAGATCTGGCTGCAGAATTTAAACATAGGACCTTTATTAAATGTCACAAGAGTAAATGTAGTTCGAAGACATGGAGAGCTGCTTTTACACCCAGGTTTTTACTTAATTTAAATGTAATTGGACTAGCAGAAATTCTAACATGACTTGTAACTGAAAAACATTATACACTGTATTAATTCACCCTTCATTAATATTTTAACAAAAACTAGAAAATGGCACTCTTGAAAAGACCAAGGAGCAAAGTGGCTGCAGAAATTCCTCTGAGAACCTGCTACATTTGTGCAATGGGGTTTCAGGTCAGATGAGAGGGAAAGCTGGGGAACAGAAACTTTTCACAATATTTTTCTTTCACAACCTGTTAGAGCTGCCAGAAGAAATTCCTGGCATGTGTAATGCTGACCATAGTTGCGATGCAGCAAGCTTTTAGTTACATACTTATCCCCTGAGTCACACTCTTTGGCAGTCTTTCACATTGCTGCCTTGCTCCAGTCTACATCCTTATAAAGAAAGAAGCAGTACTTAAGTATATCATCAACAGCAGCACGACATGGAAGGATCAACCCCTGGCCTTTTGTGCATCACCTCACAGATCAGCACAGGTCTATCTTTTTCTCTGAGTACCCTTCGTTTATTGTGATACAAAAGGAAGAAAATAGCTTGTATAAATATTATATCAGACTTATCAGAATCAGTGAGTATGAATGAGGACACAACCAAATAGATAAACAATATTTTTGCCTTTTTTCTACTTATTTTTAAACACATCACTGCTGATAACATACAGCCAGGATATTAGAAGCCAGGGTCTAGAATGCCATTTTTACGTGAGGAAGAAAAAGGGTAAAGACAGACAAGGTAAATAGCTTTTCAAAATCAAACAGGGCATTTAAGGACCTGCAAAAAATTAAAATATTTACAAAAAAAACATAGGTCAAGAGTGTGTGTTACCCATCAGCACATTAGAGGCAGCAGCCAAAGCTGTAGTGGCAGCACTGGGCACAGCCCAGGCTCATAGTCATGGGATAGTCCTTCCAAAGCCCTTCGCACAGGAAAGAACAAGTCAGCCTTGGAGAGTTGCAGTGGTAACACAGGTGAGACTGGAGCCGCGCTGTGGTAATGGTTTGTCCAAAGCTCTGAGGAGAAGGGAGGTTCCCTGGCAAGGATTAAACAAGCTACTTCATTAGCACCAGAATGTTCCCAGGCAGTGAAGAACCTCCCTGCAGCCAGTGCATGGCCCAGCCCAGGTCTGGGAGATGCTGCCTTCCCTGCTGCTGCCTCTGCTTGGCAGCCCCCCTTTTGCCTATTGAGCTGCCATTACTTTAGGTTTATTTTGATGTTCTGCCAAGAGGCATCATCATATCTCTCAACAAGATGGAACAATGTGTATTTCAAGCTTTTGGAATGTAGAAAGTGTGATTTACTTGTAGTGTATGTCATGGTATACTTCTTTAGACTTTGTTCCAACTTTTACAACACCTGAAAATAAACAGCAAGCTTTTTTTCCATTTAACCAAATTAAAGGATGGCAAAATTTTAATGACTGTTGAGATGAGCACTTCATTACCAAACCTCCAGACAGTTCACTGAGGACGTGATTTTTATTTGAAAGAGCAGCTTGCTGGATCTCTGCTGTAGTACTTGCTTTGAGAGAATGAGCTTGATCCTTCCTTGAAGAAGCAGTAACTTTGTCATCTGCCTCAAGCAACTCTTTGGAATGTCACACATCAGAACACAGCTTTACTTTGCTCATCCTAATAGGTGGCAAAAAGTTCTGAGTTTTTAGGTTCAGAAGCTGATGAAGTCTTGTTTTGACCTTTTTCAACATGCTGGATACCCACCAGTGCTCCACATGGGTGTGTGGCGGGCACAGCAGAGTCCCCATCAATCTCATGAAGAGCTGCGGTACAGCTGAGCTATGCCACACTTCAAGTGTTGCCCCTATATATTAAAATCTGATGTTGCAGCCCATTTGCTGCAATGGTAGGTGCCTTGGTAGCTGCAGTTAGTCTTGCTGAATATTTAGCAGTAGCTTTATATTCCTCAGCACTGCCAGCTCTCAGTTTACTGGCAGCATTTAATATCTTTTAATTAAAAGTGAGCAGTATTAATAATATACCTTAACTAAATGTTATAAATAAAAAATGTTGATTTTCTTTTCTGTTTGGAATTAGCAATTGCCATCCCTGTAGCATGAACCATCTTTTCTATCATTTTCTCTGGTTAGGATGTAGATCTTGCCAAAGTGACACATCGCATTACACTTCTAAGCCTGCATATCCAACAGCTCCTTGCTTCCCCAGGGTTAGAAACTTCTACTAACACTGGATGCTAAATCTATGTAATAGATCATTGTAATGCTTTAGTTTTATTTATAATACTGCTGTTCTAGCACTTGACAGAGGTACATATCATTGCCATCGTTTGTAGCTGAGGGAGTTGAGACAGGGTGAGCCATTGTGACTGGCCCACTGTCACAGCACAGGGATTGGGAGGAAGAGAGCTTTTCTCATACCACCTCAAGCTTCTTGGAATCAAAATCAAGACAAAACTTATGTTATTCTCACAGCTCAGTGGGAGATTTTTCAGCCACTCTGAGGTGTGACAAAGCTTGCTTCAGACAGAAGAATAAGAAATTAGAAGGCAAATAAAAGAGTTTGTGAGGTAAATGAAATGTGAATAACCAAAAATGTCTGTAGGTGTACAAGTTAATTAGAAGATCTCTAAGAAAGGTATTCACATAACCTGTTTTAGACTTCTGGCATCCAAATCAGGTGTGATCCATGTTGTTTCACCCCTTATCTACTGTTGGCCTCTCATTCAAAAGGTGGAGCACACCTCATTCACTCATCCACCAGGTAAAGAAAAAGACCCCCCGTTAATGGGAAAGATGCATTTGGTCATATGATAGGGTGTGTAGACTCCTAGTTACATGACGAGGCATGCAACCATCATGCAACAATACATGGAATTCTTGCCGGGAGCAAAGAAGGCAGCAACTTGCATGCAAGATTAGTTGCTCTGAAAGACCTAAGGCAGGGTTTCCTCTGCTTTTCAAAGACAGGAGCATAAGTTTCCTACACTGTTAGTAGATGGTAATTAAAGGGTTATCTAAGTTATACATCTAATGTCAGACACTTCAGTATTAACTACAGAATACAAAAATACACCTGTAAAACTCTGTAAAAAAAAAAATCTGTAAAACAAAACTTACTACTTGCTATGCAGTGATATCAATAATTTTGATTTACATATGAGCTGTGTTAGATTAAGACATGTTTCATCTGCTCTGCACCAGCAACTCAGCAAACATTTTGGGACATCCACAACTTCTTACTTTCAGGAAATCTCAGCTACTCACAGAGGAGAGAGAATGTGACTCTCTGAGCTGGCACTGGGCAGCAAACTGATCTCAGACTTGACTATGGTGCTATGCGGCTGCTCTCATTTGTGTCATGCAGCAAAGAGCCCAAGGCCTGAAAATGCAGCCCAGGACCAGGCAGGAGTCAGATCACACCGGGCTGACAGAGCAGCTGGATGACTCCTGCAGCAGGGCTCAGATATCACAACTGCCGACATTACTGCTAAATAGTCAACAAAACACAATTTGCAGTGCAAAGTAGCTGTATATTCAGAGCTGTATATTGTTGCATGAAGAGAAACTAAAATTACTCTTTATGATAAAGTTAATGGTGTACAGTTTGTAAGTTAGTTATAACAACACCTCAAGCATTTCTACAAAACTTAATTTAATATTCAAACTCATTAAAAATCATATTATAGAAACCACTTACAGGCTTTATAAATGTGTTTTCATATTATTAGAGAAGGATCTTAATAAGGAACAATTTGAATGCAAAATGCACACATAGAGGAAGTTGCTTATAGTAAAACTAGCTAAATGAAATTTGCTGTCAGCAAACCTCCCGACTAGTTTCTTCATCTGAGTTACAAATGGACTATGTTTTTGTGTACTTAGGCCTTTTTCTAATAGAAATAGTGTACCAGAGAATTCAAGCAATTGAGATAATGGTACAAGCATCGGCCATAATCCCCCTCTGAGGACCAAAATATCCCCGAGCAGGCAATGACGAGCATGTGCAGCTGATTATAACAAGCGATGTAACTTGCATCCCTAGAAATTTCTCTCTCAAGCTATAACAATTCTTTAACAGTGAAAATGAGAAACAGCATTGAATCTTAGGACAAGGCTCTAATGTAGCTCTGGTGGAAATGAAGTTTTGATCCACTTAGAGCAAGATTTGTTGCATTTAGCAACTAAATTAGCTAGTGTTTTATTTTTATTGATTACCATATTGTGACATTGCGTGGTGATACACCAGTGAAATTATTCATTAAAAGAATGATGTAAAAGTGACCACGTTTCATCTAAATAACTGATTTTTAAATGAGGCAATAGGCTAACAGTGATTAATGAATGATTTATCATCAGAATATAAACCAATAATGGTTTACATCATCTGTATTCTTCACTGACATTATTTGTAGTTACTATTCATAGCATGTAAATTTTGGAAGCCTGTAATATTTGAGTCTTATATGTCATTTTATCCTTGTGTTTAAAATTTCATGCATTAACAGGTTCAAGTAGGTATGATTTTAAATCTTTATAAATAACAAAATTTGTTGTTTGCAATAATGCAAACTGTTAATCTACATATCCCTGTCTTAATAAATTAAGTGTTCTCTATGGAGAAAATAAATGCAAAAGGTCAGCTTATTATCTCCAAAAACTACTGTGAAGTCATCAGAGAATTAGTTTTGTTATTCTGCTGAAACTGCATGCAATCACTGAGGTTCATACGGGTGAAGTATTATTAAGTTCTGCTCACTGACACGTACCACAATACACAAAATAAGAGCTAAGAAGTGCAGGCCACTTCAATTACTCCTACATACAACCAAACTGGTTTTAAAACAAGCTTTTCAGATGCCGTGATAGCAGCCCTGTAGGTACAGCCAGTCCTCCCTGGTGTTTCTGGCAGCCTCCTCCAGCAGGGACCCTGCCCGCACAGTGGAGTGGCCCACACGCCACACAACCCACATGGAACTCCCCTGAGGTGGAATGCATGTGGGTAGTTCATATGTGGTTGTGAACAGGTCATCTGGGCTGGAGAGAGGGCAGGAGAACCTGCTCCATCTCCCACAGCAGCGAGAAAGGCTGGGGCTGCTCAGGGCGGTGTGCTGGGCACCCTTTCCCTAAGTAAACCCTGGGCAAAGCAAGACCAGGCTGGGCAGGCTGCTCTGTTCTTAAACAAACTTTGGGAAGTCAGGATTGTGTTCCATACACCTATGCTACTTCAGCATCCTCTAGTGCATTTGCTCACAACCCTTTCATTTATCACAGTAACAGATCTCACATTTACAAGCGTGAAGGACTTAAAAAGAACGGGTTTTTCTTTGTTCTTTTCAATATCCGTTCCATTGGTGCTGCCCTTGTGGGCCATCTACTGCTGTACCTCACTCCCAATGCAAATGTCATCATCAGGTAAAAATAAACTTTAAGACTGCCGAACAAAGTAGCTTTGTTTGCCTTTAGCAATTTAATATAGCTTCAGCATAAAAGTTTGCCCACATGTGGATGAAAAAGCTTCAGTGCATCTGTGCACACTCTGGAACTGACTTTTCTCTCCTCTGGGCTGAACTGATTTAAAGGTGCCTGATCATCTTTTAAGTACATAGCCACAAAGTTCAACTGCTGCTTTGTGATAAAATCTTAGCTCAAAAGCCAGAAAGCTGAAGTGGCAGCACTGAGCCTACAGTCAAAGTGCCTTTAGCAGTTCTTTTATATCGAGACTGTTGAAACAGTCTAAGAAAAGATGGTAGAAAAATGTAATTACAATGTAATTATGACCGTGCTCCTACATTTTTATAAATGCCTGATATTTTAGCAAAATAACAAATATTACCTGGACTTACTGATGTAACCCAGATTGAAATGCCAGGTTTTTTTCAAGCTGCAGATTTTAGGTTACCTCCAGAAAACGACAGCAGATTCTGAGGCAGAATGCTGAACTTTTCCACCATATCTGCTGTGCTATCAAATAGGCTGCCATGATCCTGGTTCTTACTGTGACATGCCAAAAAAACTAGTTTTGTATCACTTCTAGGAGTTCCACAACAGGATGCTATTCACTGCTAGTGTGTTTTGGTTCTTATATGAAGGCAGAAAGAATCTGTGACAGGTCGTAGTGTATCACTGTTATTTTTAGTCCATGTACATATTTTACCTTATTCATTGCTACAGGGGCTCCGCAACTGATTCAGGGCTGCGATAGAGGCTCAAATCAAGTTAGAAAAAGAGCATTAGCATTACAATCTGTACGAAGTATGAACCAGAAAACTCAGATTCAATTTAGGGAATGAGAGTAGGCTGGAGATGCTTCACCTACTCCTAATAATGTCATGAGTGCTACACAACCAGATACCTTAGATAAGGGTTTCCTGATTTAATGGTGAGCATAAATAAAGAGGAACAGTGCTCTGATGATACAAAATTACATAGCTCTGTTGAAATAATGGAACTACAATGATCTAGTAGAGTGTCTGGACACAGTTTAAAGACACTGTTTTCATGAAACTTGGCAGGAACACTCAAATCAGCAAGATGAGAAAGAGCTGGCAAATACTCAGAAAACATGTTGCCTGTCAAAATTCAAAGCTTCCATTTCTGGGTTTTCTGAAAAGCAAAGTGTGTGCAGATGGGTTCTGTTTGCTCCTCCTTTAATTCTACCAGCTAAATAGCCAACCAGCAGACTTCCAGTTACCGCATCTTGACATGACAGTTAATCTCTTCTTCCTTCATGACACTGATACATTAAATATTTGGGATCAGGTTTTATTTACTGCTCTCACTTTCTCTAATCCAATCAAACGATTCTTCCCACCTGCCCTTAAAGCAAAGTAAATCTTCTTTTCTAAACCATTCATAAACTAATCCTCAGTGTTCATTGTCAGATCTAAGCTAGGAGGTATTTTATGTGACCACAAGCAGATCACTGTCAACAGAAAAATCAGATGTTACATCATAAAATACTTTCAAGCATATTTCAACAGACAAATGTACATAAATATTACATTTTTTTTTGAAACAGAGAAATCCTGGCATAAAGTACTACCAGCCAGCCCATTTAGCGTATTCCAGGTATGTGGATGAAATGATGCACTAGGGAAGCTATGATATATAATTAATAATTACCACATTTCTTTCCTCCTCAAAATCACGTTCCTTTCCATGAAATCAGACTTATTTCCTGATCAAGCTACTGTTCTGCTTGAAAAAATAAGATGCAAAGTATCATGAACAGTAATGAATAACTTCAAGTCTTGCTTTGCATATCAATAATGCTCTGGCTCCAAGGATCTCAGACCATGCTCCATAAACTTTAATTGAGCTGCCTATATCCCTACGACATAGAAAAAGATTACCTCCTGTGCTTTATAGTTAAATGATAGCAAGAGAAGTAGAGGCAAATCCTGCCCTCAAGCAAATGGCCAGAGAGTCTCCTCATTGCCTTACCAGTACAATGCTACCCTACAAGTAGTATTCTGAATGTATTTTATAGGCAAGGAACAAGAGGAAGATGCTCTAGCTCTCAATACTAATGAGCTGGGCTTTTCTCTGTGGCACCCAGGGGAGGCAAACAAGCGCCTGGTGAAGTGGGAGGCAGAGGTTGTGCCGCTGCCTCCTCCACAGCGCACCACACACGCGTGGTACCTGCTGCAGCAACCCCGCGGTCTGCAGGCTGGGTTCCTCCCTGGCTCCTCCGTGTGTGTTACCAGACAGCGTGCCGGTGGCTACAAGTGCTCCTCTGGTCTTGAGTAACTTAAAAATTCCCATTTCTGTATTTCTGGAATTCTCCCCAACACAAGTGAAATAAAGAATATACACGGAAGCTAATTCTACTGTCTTGAAATAAAGATTTCTGGGGTGAGCCAAAGATTACAGCTATTACATAGCTTCACATTTCACATCTTAAGTTGTTTCAGAGGCTGTACCATAAGCACAAACAACAAGTTTTCTAGGTTAACTCATTATTTAACATTGTTGTTGTTGTTCTCATTGCTCTGATTCGTGGCACCACCTGATGACCTACAGACACCTGCTCCAGAGCCCTCTATCATTCTGCATGTGCAAAAGTACGGTAGACACCTTACGTGAAATAAAGCCACTGCAAATGGAGAAATCATTTACATAAAAACATAGGTAGCACAATTAGCTGCTGACAGTGGCTAAGTTTTCAAATGCACATGAAGTAGAAAGCAACTGCAGATAAGTCTAACAACTGCTCTGAGCACAGTTCTCTCAGCTGTCACCCTCCTTTGCTGTCCAAGACATTGTTACCAACCAAGTCCAGCTTCCACATCATGAATACCCCTGTCATTGCCAGGAGGACAGGACAAGGCTGTATAAGAAACAGGAAGCCCAAGCAATCATTTATTATTCAGATTCCAGTACCACGTAAGCTGAGCAACATACAAACAAAAGAATGATCTTGCACTACAGAATGGCATTAAGTGGCCGTAAGAAAAAAAAAGTAACAGCTTCACTGAGACAACAACATTGTTATATTTAGGTCAAAACATGAATCTCAAACAGGTATAATCGAGAGTAACAAGGCAAGTGTGACAAACAGCAGGACACAAAGCACTTTACTGGAGAAAAAAAGGGCATGATTTGATTAGTAATCATTTTCAAGACTTATGACTGTCAGTGGTTTCAGCTGCCTCTCACAAAAAGGCATTTAAAAACATTTTTACTAAATAAACGTTGGGTTTGTTTCCTAGCGAGCTCTCTGTCTTGTGTTTCTGTTTCCAAGCATGTGGGGCAACATCCTTGCTTCTCCAGCAAGTACTTTTTGGGTTTTTTTGGTTAAACTATGGAAAAACAAAAGGTCTTAACTTCACCAGGAGAAATTACCTGCTTTTTCTATTCTCCTTGAAACAAAATCATCTCCTGTTCAGACATTTTTTCCTTAACAGAGAAACAGCAAATGGTTTGAGTCTCTCCTTAAAGATGGCTACTCCTCACTTCCCTGCCCTGTGGTATAAGGTCCAGAGCTGCCTTGACCTGTCTCTGGACTCCAGGAGTGTTCCCATGACAGAAACAGCAGCAATGTAACACAGCTTTGTGCAGTGCAATCACACTCAGTAGCATCCCTAATTTGCTGCGTGACAACCATAGGCCAGCCTCCCCACACAGAGGTGACTCAGAAACGGTTCTTGAATGAGCATAAACTTACCATATCTCCCCATTCCTAAGAAAAAAACCTGCATTTGCAACTGGCTTTCTAGGATTCTTGCTCGACTGCTTATTCTGCCATTATTGGAGGTGAATACCTCTTTCAAAGGGAAGATTTCTATGAATGGCCAGAGTAATATTTTAACTCCAAATAAATTACTTGGTATTACAACCTGTCCTGAATTCTCTGGAGTTCCTCAAGGTCATGTACTGTCAGGCCAGAGCAATATGTCTGACTGCATCTGTCTGAAAAAGCAGAAGACAGGGCACCAGGTCAGGTATGATCTCCAGGTCACTCCTGTTCATTATAGCAGAAGGGTTTATAACCTGGGGAAACAGGCAGTTCTTGTTGCTGCTGATCTCATTTTCTTGGCATGTGCATGATAAGCAGCAAAGCAGATGAACTCTTAAGAAACAAAGATACTTTTTAAATGCAAATGCTTCCAGTAACTCAGAATAAGGATAAGGAAATATGGCAAATGCAGGCTATATAAGCAGAATTGTTCTGACACAAAGAAACGTCTAGCAAGACTTTCCATAAGGCAGCTGCAGCTCTGTGAAGTCAGCAGAATTGTAAAAATGACAACATCCAGTGTTTGTTGTTTATAATTAGTGATTTATCTCTTCACTTTGACTTCGGTGGCCATATTACCAGTGGCTGGTAGGAACCAGGCACAATTATCTTAATTTATGGATATTTTGAAAACTATCTTCTAGAGATTATAATTCAAACTGATTTCATGTGTGTACATATATTTAAAAGTGGTAATATTATGGGTAGGATATATGCAATCTACAAATAGTAGCCTTTCCCTAAAGGTGCAACCAAACTTTTTATGGAAAGAAAGTTTCTTGTGCTTTATATTTTTTAGAGAATAAATTACATAGTTTCTCAAAGACGTGACATGCAGAACTGAGCATGCAAGCTTCTGATGGGCTTATCAAGTAGGATGCCAGGTTAGTTTGGCAATTAAAGATGACATATCAAGAAACATCTAAGCACCTCTGTACCTCTTTTGTAGAGAGAAAAAGTTCAGAAAGTGCTCATAGTTGACTGGAAAAAATCTGCACTGTAAAGCATGACACCATGCAGAGTTGAGACAACTTGGCCTTAGAGCTGGGAGCACCATGTGCTCCACCTCTGCACAAGGCAGCAGGTTCCATCCCGAGCTGGGAAGCCCAGTTATGACACTGGTGTGACACTGTTGCCAGGAAAACACACAGCAAAACCAGTTTTGTTTTATACATAGCTCTGCTTTTCAGTCTTTTTAGATTTCAGGAAGCTTCAAAGCCTAAAATTTAAAAATTCTCTATGAAGTGAAATGGTTGGGAGAAATGCCTTGCACACCAACAAGATATTTCAAGTCAACGAAAACAAGATGTCTTCTGGTTTTGACCTTTCTAGCCTTTTACTACAGGAAACCATACTGCTGAGAAAAGTCACTTCATAGATAAAAACTAAAATTAAAAAGCATTTCCTTTGAATGATCAGAACAAGTTGAAAGGTTTGTGGTTTTTTTGTTTGGCTGTTGTTATCATCGTCTTTTTTAGGCACATAGAAAGTCAGGTTCTGCTCACTAGGAAACCCTTCCTGGTTTGGTGAGATTCAGGCTGGGCCAGGCAGGCTGTGCTGGCTGGATGCCCCGGTACCAAGGAATTGTTCCTGCACACCCTGCTGAGCCTCTGCAGCTGACACCGACCACTGCCAGGTGGTTGTGCTCTTTCTCGATAGCAATTCCTGCCCTTAGTTAGAAAACATCTGAGATGGTGTGTGATGAAAGGCCATGATCTTGTCACAGACAGATCATTATTGCAGAGGCTAATTACCCTTTGCTGATTCCTGGACAATGAGATTAGCATCAATGAGGCTGAGAAAAGCTATTGGGAACAAAAAATGGACACAAAAGGCAAACAATGGAAATTAAATCCCTTGGTTAAACAGAGCAGTGAGACACTATGTGAGGCAGAATGAAGTTTGAGGCAGGAAAGATGTCGATAAATAACATCTCCTTTGGCACTGGGTACTGCACAGACAAGATCCCTAAATAGCCACTGTGATTCTGGGCTGAGCTGCATGTACTATATCTTGACCACAGGCATGACTTGGGGACAGCCCGGCAACCCTGCTTGAGACAAACCATTGCTGGAGAGACACCGAATAACCAACCTGCTGTCTGGAGATTCATGTATCACAGTCAGCGGTGTCTCTCAGGCTCCTGAAGCCAGAAAAATTTGAGCATATATGGTTAAAGATAATTATATGCCTACAAATTCAGGTCTTAAGACAGAAAAATGAGGTGACATTTTTAGAAGCGCTCAGCAGTGATAAACTTCACTTGTATTGAGGTCAATGGGATTTCTTTCTACATGTCTTAAGTGAGAACTGAATTAGGTCAGTGCCAAAGTGCTTTTGTAAATCAGACCTGTGTGGTAAGCAAGCAGGTACAGTGTGTTCCCTGCCTTTAATGTTAGCTTAGGGACCTCTCCTCTGATGCAGTGCAGCATGAAGTCCCTCTTGATGACAAAGATGCTATAGTTTATGTCTAAAAGCTCAAGGTAATTGTGTGTATCAGTGAAGAAAAAAAATCCAACAAAACAAACACACAAAACCATCCAAAAAACCTCCCAACAACAACAAGCAAATCATCTGAAGTGTTCTTAATGGGTCACAAATTCACATGTTTGAAATTTTAAGAAAAGGTGGAATATATCTATTTCAATCTCTTTAGAAATTCCCTGCGCAATTAGAAAAAAAGTGCACCTGTGCTAAGAACAAGAATGAAAGAGCCATCTTAAAGGACAGAAGTTCATTTGCAATGGAGAACTATTAACCACTAACAAGTCAGGAAGGTGTGGAACGGAAGAGTTTCCAAATCCTTACTCCTAGCAATAATGTCCCAGTAATGCCACACTAGAGTAACAGCTAGGAAATGAGACAAATCCTCAGGAAAAAAAAAAAAAAGGATGATTTATGAAAAGATTAGACACACAAGTGTATGTTGAATATGCATGCACAATTGCATGCTTAATTTGCACACCCAATTATTGCCATTGTGCATAAAATTGAATAATTACCCATGAAAATAACTGATTATGGTTATTTACTTCCATAATTACTTGATTTGCACATACAATCATGGTAATTAGGCACACAAATTAGTCATCACACAATTGCATGCCTAACCTTATTAAGAATCAGAATCAATGCATTTATTTCAAATTGCATTTGTTCAATTCTGTTGTACTATGATTTCTGTTATAGCTGGGTTTGGAACTGATGTACATAGCACGGACCAGTTTCCCAGCGCACCTCTGTCCTGCTGCTGCCCTTCAGGCATCAGCAGAGCCTGCAGAATCCCTCCATGGCACAATGACCAGCTCATACACAGGCAAGGAAGGAAACGCCTCGAAAAGGGAAAAAAAGTCAAAACGTGATAAGATTTGGGGAACGGCATATGGTGTTCAAGTAGTTACTTTCAATTCAGCAATAAGGTAAATAATAAAGAAAAGACTCAAGCATTTTTAGGGAGGAAATGGAAAGTAAGATAGAGGGAAAAATATTTAAACAGTGCTTTTCAGCATTAAAACTTTAAAAATCATTAAGTACCGTAATCAGCACAATGTTTCTGAAAATCCAGATAAATCATTATTTTCACAGAAAAGCCAGTTAAGAATGGAGATATTAAATGCACAAGACTGCATAGGTCTTTGTTGCACTCCCAGAAATAAAATCCAATTTCGATTCCCAGATTTGTGATTTCACTTATTAGTCTAAATGTCTTCCCCTTGTAGATATCCTGTCTCCAGGTGCAGTAGGTGAGGATACCTTTATTAACTTTCCTATAAATCACATTTTGCTAGGAAACATAATAAAAGTCTGGGGAATTAGTCAATAAAATAGTGTTGCTTCTCGATCACTTAATAAATGCCTGGGTCCTGCGGTTGGAGCTTGGTATGCTCTCTAATTAAAAAGAACAAATATGAGAAAAATACTGGCAACTTGAAATATTGAGCTGTTTCATGTTTGTTATTGCAGCCTTCTTGAGTACAATTTTCTAATAATTGGACCAGATGGACAAGAAAAAAAAAAATAGCATGACAGTTTAAACTGAGTATATTGCTATATAGAAAGGATTGTGCATGACAGATCTGTGAATTTCCCTACATAAATCACTAAAAGCCCCACTGCATCTGTGCATATAATCTTTATTTTTTCCCCTATCAGTTTTGAGTTAATGCCAAGCTAGCTAATGCTGGAAGAAATATAGGGGTTAAAACATTTTGTCCTGAATATATCTTTTTTTTGTTGTTGTTAATTATGTGCCTTAATTTAGTTCTTGGTTAATGCACTTTAGAATGAATTGTATTTCTTGTAATTGCTTTTTTATTACTTGACATTAGACCTTATGTTAAGCAATCAAAATGGTACGGCAGGATGAAAAGGAGGGAAGATGATAAAGATACAGTGAAGATGAGTTTGCATCTTTAAAGCAATCACATAGTCCCTGACTGCCAGCAACATTATAGGATTAACACTACACTTTCTCTAGATTACATCCTATCAAAGAAAAGAAAAAAGAAAGAAATCCCTGAGTGAGCAGCTATTTGGTCTCTATTGGCTCACAACAAAGTTTTGCTTCGAGTGATTGCGAGTGGGATGCGTTGCCAGCCTGACTCTTCTCTGCTGCTTTGCAGCAAAACCCAGTGCATTTGGGGAGATGCACCCCAGACTGAGAGGAGCACCTGGTGATGCAAAAGCTGTGTGTGGGTTTGAAACATCCTCTGAAATTAGTGACAAAAATGCCTTAATGAAACTGGTTAATGCCATGATACAAGAGCTCTCACCAAATCCCTTAAAATAATAGGTGTCAAAACATGCCAGAAAAATATAGTACCTTTGCAACACAGACCCATTAGTATTTTATAGGCAGTAAGAACCTTAAGACTTCCCTATCTTAAATCCTAGGAAAAGCCATTTCATAGAAATAACTCAGGACTTCCAAAGTAAATGTTAACACCTCTTGCTAGTTTAATTCTTTCACAAGGCTATTTTTATAAATCACAAGTAAAGGATGGTTTATAATGTAATTGCAACCAGCCTGAATTTAAGACACAGAAGACAAACCCAAGCCCAGGAGACATTTTAATTTTAAAGCATCAGTTCTGTAGTGTGTGGTCCTGCTGTAGCCTGACAGCATTCTGATTTGATGTGCTGATCAAGTGCTAGTACCACACAGAAAAAAAAAATATTTATTTACATGCATAAGGCTACTTTAAAGAAAAAATTCCCCATATTTCATGCTGCTAAGAGGGTATTTGTTTAGTTGATGTAGTATTTTCCATTATGATTTCTGATTACCAAAATGCATAGTACAAATGGTAATCAGTGCCCCTTTCAAAGCAAATGCTGCTGCTGAGTACCTCCTCTGAGTTTAATCACAGTGTGCAATTCATACCGTAATGTGTTATAATTGCCCCCTACAAAGGTGGTCCTGTTTCATTTCAGTATCACTGGACTTAACTACTGAAACTCAACTTCAGTTCCTTGTATGCTGCATTCTTCATTGAGAATTTTACATATGTAATTATGTTAAATAAGTGTACCATAAAAAAAGGTGAGGCTTTAAGAAATTCCCTTGTTTTTAATAGCTGTAAAATCAGTAGCACAACTTTGAAAAGTTCACTCTGTTGGACGCTTTAGTCCGAGATCCAATCTAATTGCTATTTCCTTCAGATAATTTTACCTATTCTTTTGGCAAGGGAAAGGTACATACTGCTGCAGTAGAAAACTTTGTATTTTGCTGTTTTCTAACATGAGGCAGTTTATCCTGACTTTCACGCACCTATGAACACCATTCACACTGAGATGAGATGACAACTCTTATGTTACTTTTTAAAAGAACTGTTGAAAGTACCCATGGGTATAAGCTGCAGAAGAACACAATGCTCCAGAGTATTTTGAGACAAAGATCTGGAAAAGCAACTGGAGACGGTGCATGCAACTCACCTGCTGTCAGAGTCTATTCAATCCACCTCTAATTTTTATAGCAAATAGTGTTATTTGCATGATCACACAGCTAATGACATTTTTCTTTATGAATAACTTTTGGGCTACTTTTGACTTGTTTGTGAGCCGGTCTTTGGATTTTCCTAGCTAGTGGGTGTGCTGCTCAGAATATTTGAGCGTTCCCCCAATGACTCCATCAGCCAAAGTGCCTGATCATCTGCCCACTTTGCCATCCACAACATGGATGTGTTTGGGGTGACCCAGCCCTGCTGCAGCCAGGGGAGCCCTGGAGGTTAACAAGAGCGCTGGGTGGAGGACAGGTCAACACCAGCTTAACCTTCCTGGCTGTTGGTGACTGGCATTTTTGCTTTTCCTTCACTGCGTGAGGGAAGGTTTTAACCCGCAGAGAAGCAAATGACAGAGTGTCTTCATCAAGACAGGTCACCGAAGCACAAAACACTGCCTATTTAACTGCCTGTGCGACTCAAACCCAGTGTCAGGCGTCGCATCAGCATTCCGTGGGCTGTCAGGTCAGCTCAGGCAGTCAAAGCACCGCGAGACACAGGTCACCAGTGCTGGAAACGCCTCTTGCCCTGCTGACACTGTGCCTCCTACAAGTGATACGATCACTTTAATTACACTGATTGCATCAATCAGAGCTGCTGGTGAAATTACCAGGAGGAGCCATGGCCTGGGACTGAAACATTTTTAAATAAATCTGATGTACTGTTCCCTTTTTGTCTGTCCATGACCTCCTACAGGGAATTGCTCACACAGTGCCTTCTTTCACAGTGGACCTGCTGCCAAGCTGGGATCTCCCACCTCCTCATAAGCTGCAGTTCCTGTCGCTCCCCTGCCCGAGCACTTGCTCGAGAGCCCCGCCAGCCCCGGGCTGCTCACCGCTGCCGAGCATCCCATGCCAAGCATGAAACCTGAGCGTTTCCAGCCTCTCTTGGCTTCTGGAACCAAAACTTGGCCCGTTTTTCTTGAATGCAGTGCACAAGGATAACCTAGCATGTGCAGGGACAAGAGGCACAAAAAAACCCCAAAGTTTTGAGTAGCTGATGTTACTAGTACGTGGCTGGTGAGAATTTGTTTGGCTACAGTGGTGGCTAGAAGGGATAGCACATGGGAAGCCCAGACCTGATTTTTTGCTTGTGTGTCTACTACCTCTGTCTTTGCCCAAAATCTAAAAGTCACACTATCAGACATTTCTTTGAGTTTTCATTGTTCAGCTTCCAAAAGGCAAAATGACCAGATGGTGGTGACTGATGGCACCCGAAAGCAGGCTGACCCTAAAGGTGGCCTGGGACCTGTGACAAGAGTCCTTGCTACTTCCACTGCCCCTTGTGTGACATTTTCCTTCTATTAGCTTGTGTCTCCTCTTTCTCCTTCTGTCCTTTTTAGCCACATCTCCTTATGCCCTTGCCTTACAACACTGAGCAACCAGAAAGGTCACTTAAAAGCAACGACTCCACAGTATAACACTAATACCCTTCTCCTGGGTCTTTGATTAGTGCTAAAATTGTGTGCAGCATGTGGCCTTTTTTCATTCTTTCCCTCACCAGATTTATCCCAGAGACAGCAAATTCCTCTTAATATTTTTCTGTTTTCTCCGTGCCTTCATTCTGGATTTTTATTGTATAAAAAGAAGAAGAAGGAAAAAAGAAAACAAACAACACAGAACTTCTGCAACCAAATCTTCTACTCCAAATCATTTTAATCACTTAATACTATCTTGAAAAGTATTTGCTAATGTCAAATGCAACTGAAAATATTCTGTGCAGCTCCATGAACAGGCAACAAGATATGCATTTATTTTAAAAGCTAAAAAACATTCTGATGTGTAAAATACTGTGTACTCTTTCTAATCTGTCATAGGAGATGAAAATAACAGTATTTATCAAAAAGGTGACAATAGCACTGATAAAGCTTAGAAGTGCCCGTGATTGTCTCATGTTGTACCACTAAGTGTTATCAGGGTCTTTTCCTGGGCTCAACCCCAGCCTATCATCGTACCAACATGCCACACTCTGCGCTGGTGTAAAATGCAGAGTATAGTCTTTTCTTTCTCTCGTGGAAGCTGCTGCATGTGGGGGAAGCTTTCAGGTGTGCTGGGGTGGAAGGGGGTTGTGAGGAACTGAGCAGCACACTGTACACGTGTAAGGAAAGCACATAAAGCAGGTGTTCACATGAGCATTGACTCAGAGACCTTTCATTCCTGAAGCCTGCTATAACTCAGAACCGCACACAAATGTGCCACTTTTCTATTTTAAGAAAAATTAATTCAGTATGTAACTCTGCAGATTTCAGACCCAAGGACTATTTCAAATGTGAACTTCATAACAGATCTTCCAAAGCTATTATAACCATTGTCAGGGAGCAGTCATGTTTTCAGAAGTAATTAAGGCAGAAATTGTTGAGTATATATCTTGCCAAGGTCCTCTGAAGATTGCTCCTTGAGCTGCATTGTTTGAGAGGGGGAGAATAAAAAACAGGAGGAAAAAAAAAAAAGGCAGCATGAATTGTAGTGACTCAAAAGCAATGCTGAATAAAGCTACAGTAAATTCCTTCACAGTTGAACTCAACTGTTTAACACATGAAAACTCTAATTGACAATCCTGTACCAAAGTGTAAATTTGTCAGGGAAGGATACGCAACAAGTTTTTTGGGCTTTGTTTCTTTTTCTCCTTGTACATCATAGTGAGCGCTGTTGTGATTTGGATCTATTACTTCTGAATATTGCATGAAGCTGACAAGCACTTGTCATTTAAAGACCACATGGAGGCATTTAGTTTTCCATTTAGACATAATAACACATTATGCAAATAAGCTTGCCAAGGAAAGCTGGAGGCTTACATGAAATAAACTGTCAAACACCAGTTGCTAATAAATGAACATTTCTTTATAGATTGTCTTAATTTGGGCAACTGGAAAATAAGTGTGGCTGTGCAGATAGACAATCTTTCAATATGAAATTCTGTGGATCGTGCAGAGCAGAAATCTTCCCAGAAAATTGATGTTCCTTGCCTTAATGAAGTTAAATAAACACATGGAACTTTAAGCAACCCTGTGAAATATTTACACTATATTGCACAAAACAAGAAAGGTTTTGAAATCATCTCCCTGCATCGCAGACACCAAGGGGAGCTTTGCCATGCCCGGGGCCAGAGCCAGCTGCCTCTCACCGGTGCTTTGCCAGGCTGTGGCACCGCCTGGCCGTCTCCTCCTGCTTCCCCTACTGGGAACCTCACAGCCCCCAGTGCTGCCCGGGGCTGGATGCTGCCTTTCAACCAGGCATGGCTTCCCCGTAGCTCATCTCTGTGCCCTACACAAAATTCAAGAGTACTTGCAAGAAGGAGACCTCAGGCTAACTGGGTAATGGAGGAGCAAAGTAGAGTATTTAAAATAAACAAACCAAAACACAGGCAGCTGGGATCAGTGATGGTCTCGGTCTTTCATATGGAGATAATTGGGTAAGGATACGTAGATGCTTACATGCACAGTCACCAAAATTAAACACAGACAGACCTCTTAAAACAGCTCTCATCAACAAACAGACCACTATGTCAGCAAAACCCAATAAATATATAAAAACTAGAGGGTACCAAAGTGAAATAAAGGTTTTTGTTCAAGTGAAATGTTTCCTCTTGGCCTGGTAATACAATATTATAAATTGTGTATCTATTTAATGTGGTGGTAAAAGGGCTCTCGTTTTGAGCTGTTCTGTGCCATATTGAAATATTTTGAAATACTGAAGGAAGAAAAGGAGTTTCTGAATGCCAGACCCTGCTGGGGAAGGATGTACCAGGAAGAAAAGGTCAACCACGCCATCCATTCTCTAAGCAGAATGTGCTGAGAGCTTAAAATGGAGCAGTAAAAAACCAATCAAACCAACCAACCCACAACCAACCAAACAAAAATACACCAGTGTTCAAGCTCTACTTCTGCAAATTAAAAGCTTAATGGAGAATATTGATTTACCAATTCACTATGTGTAAAAGATGTAGAGCAATTAGGCTATTTTAATATTGCTTTGAAGAGAAACTCAAGCCAAAGTTTAATTCCAGTGGTTAATTCACTATGTCATTCCTTGTTTCTATTTTTTAATAACATGAGAAACATACAATTGTTTCTAAATTGGCACCTTTTTATCCTTTAGGAAACTATACCCTAAAGTAATACTCTATCAGATTTCTGCTCTTAATTGGGCTAATCAAGTAGTATTTCCACTTATAGAAGGAAGGATTATGGTTGCATTTACTGAGAAGTTCATATGACAGTTAGACACTCATATTTGAGTGGCTGGTTTGGGATCTGTCCCAATCTTTCTTCTCTTGCTTCTTTTTAATTAATTTTTCAGGCATGCAGGATGGTTTATTCTTTTTTGGAAACTGAGTTGAAGGATTTGATCTGCACTGGGCATTTTGCCATTTGGAGGGTGGGGGGTGGAGCAGTGGAAATCAAAAACCTAGGGTGGAATTCAGAAAGTTTTGCTTTGTAACTGTAAGTTTTTCACACATGAGGGAAACTTCACCTGAAGAAACCAGTGTCTGCCGTTCAGCATGACTGAGGAGACAACTGACTTGCCTGTTATTTTAGGTAAAATTAGGAAGCTGATGCTTTGCTTGATCGTAGCGACCCTCCCTAAATGACCAGAAGAGTCATATTTGGAGTCATTTGAAACTGAAAATTTACACATAATTTAAGAGCTTTTGCAAAACTTCCTGACAGCTCAAAACCTCCCTGTCTTTCACCAGTCTGCACAGACTGTGCTGTACCTTCATTCTCCAAAGAGCTGTAAGATTTAAATCTGGTTTTTAATAAAGTCTGTCAACTGCTCGTGGGTGGAACAAGTGCAAAGCTGCATCTTGATTTTATTCAGAATTTATCCCTGTGGTGTGAGAATGAGGAGGCACCTGGTAGAGCATGAAGATTCATTTACAAGAGGTGAAAGACAACACGTCCTTATGCAGCAAGCAGCACGCTTCTGGAAGCTGCTGGCACAGAAGCCTTGAAAAGGACCATGTCAGCAGATGCAAGAAGTGATCAAACAAATTCATGGACAACAAGGTCCATAAATATCCATACTGAAAACTAGGTAGAAGATTGTAGCTCACAGGGAGTACAGATAATCAGAAATGTAACCAAACTGCCAAATGGAGTGATGGGCTTTCCAGCCTCCTCCTTTGAATCCCAAGGTTTACTATATCAAGGCATTGCTTTGTTGCTTATACATCTACATGCATGGCCCGGAGCCCCAGCAATCAGGAACAGCAGCAGTGTCTGTCCAAGCACAATGCAGAAAACGCTGAAATAAAAAAAAAACTTATATGTGTACAGCACTGATGGGGTCAGAAGTGAAACCAAAATCTAAACACAAAGTAAACCCACTTTCCTAGCCTGTATTCCCCCACAAATTTTATTAATGTGACAGCTGATTTCAGACAACAGCCAGCAGCTCCACTAACCCTAATCCTCTCTATTGTACTGCAGCATTGCCACAGCCTTATGTGCAGAACAACACTAATGTTACCAGCTCCAATCGGTGCACAGAAAGAGGATCCCAATAGCGAGCATGTTTTGGTATAGTCTTAGCACTGCCGATCAAAACTGCTTTTGAATTTGGGAATTAGCTGATGCAACATGGTAAAAAACAAAACTACTGCCTCTCATTGGGGTCAGACAAGTGCAACAGGATAGAATTTCATTGAATTATTATTTACTTGCTCTCATCATGACAGAGTCAATCTTTTTGGCAAGGTTTACATTAATCAATTATTACCTATGCCAAAAGACAGAAATGCATAAAAGGGCCACACAATTGCTCTCATATATCAGGCAGCCTTTTAAAAAACGAAGATTGAAGTGAAAAGTTTCACTAATCCAAGCTCTGTAATCTACAATGCTGTTGAAATAACCCCCTAAAGCTCTGTTGAAAGGCATAAGAGGAGCACATGAAGCAAGAATTGGTCAGCTTCTAGATGGTACTGTCTCAACTATGAGGGAATCTCTTTGTAGCAAAGATTAAAGGGAGAGTGCCTTTTCCTGAACAGTGTTGACTTACACAACTACCATTCAGCAATTTGACTTTCTTTTAGTGGTTGAGAATGTATTATTAATGTGCAGTCCAGTAAAGAATGTGCTAAATTCCTCCTGCATTTAGCATTTACAAAATATACAGAGAGGAGAGGAGAAGAAACAAAAAAAGAAGAAAACAACCATGCCAGTGGTTTTCACAGTCTAAACAGTAAAAGAGTGCCTCCAGGATTCATTTTAATGAGAAGCGCCAGTGTTGCACTGTGAAAGTCTTGAGATGGGCAACACACACCAGCAGATTAATTGTCATTTAGGAGGCAGGAACTATGTGGGTTTTATAACACTACTTGTAGAAAATAAATATTCTGTTAATCACTGCAAGAGTTGCATTTCCTCAAAGGTACCATTAACCTATAAATGTATATGCCACATACATTTAGAAGGAATAGGAAATTAAAGAGCCCATCCTCTCTCCAGAACTACAAGCTAGGAGATGTTCTTCCCTTATAACTCATAGTGGCTTTTTGAATTCTGTTTTGTTTGGAGTTTTTGTTTGTTTGTTTGGGGATTTTTGTTTATTTGTTTTTGTTTTTATTTGGTGGTGGTGGGTTTTTTTTTAGTTTGGGATTACTACAAGTTTTTCTGAGCCTAACAGAGACTTCAGCAGGCATGCAGCGTGACACCCACCCGTCCTGGGCACGTCTGCAGGACAGATTTATCACCGCTGGCATGCCATGTAACTGATGGCTTCAGTCCCTGCCGGAACAGTCATTGACTTGCATGAAGGTTTTATGGATCACTGAATCGAGGGGTGGCTCCCAATATCTTTTCTGCACTTCTGGATGACATTTGCAAGGCAATGCCCTCTCTCTGCCCTCACACTGAAATTCTCTGCTGGAGAAGGCGCTTCCCCGCCTCCAGCAAACCCAGTTGGCAGCTGATGCTCCAGTGGCTGTAGCTTTCAAAATGGGAGGTGATAAGAGACAGGAATTCTAACAATGTGATGACTTGATTCATAACCTCACTGAGCATATTTGATAACTACAGTCTAATTTCTGGTTGTAATTCAGAGGAGGACTGCATTGTTTTACAAGATAAATGTATTAATCCCTATTCTTCTGTGGTGGGTATCTAGGAGATTAACTACACTGCTGAATGTGTGAATTTGTCTGTGACCAAAACCTGACATGAATACAAACTATATGAATGATTTCTGAGACTCTTTTGTTAGGGAATAATCTCCAGACAGATGTCCACAATATCTGAACAGTCAGCCCCACACTGTATGAGTGATTTGGAATTTGTACTCCAAGTAAAACTGACTTTACTACAACTTGTTTCGTTTCCAGCTTCTGCATATTTTAGCAATTTTTGCATTCTAGCCTTTCCTGTTTCACAGCATTTGGAGAGCTTAGGCTCATGGTCAGGGCCTTCAGAAACCACAAACTCATGAAGAAATAGGTTTGGTACAGTCCTTTGAATAAGACAGTTTGTTTAAAGTAATACTTTGATAGCTTTCTCCAGGAAAGCTGCTCTTGTCAAATGCAAACATTTTCCATGTACCAGTCACAAGAGCCCAGAAACGTACCTCTTTCTCCTAGTGTTTTGAACCCTGCCAATGCTACTGATCTTACCCTCTCACCAACACCTTTCTCTTGGCCCCAGCAGTGACAGTCTTGCTGTCAGATGGCCCAGGTGTGTGCAGGCAGGAGAGCGGGGCTGCTCCCTCCTGGCCCATCTGAGGACCTGATGCCCCCAGCTCTGGTGTGAGCACTGCAGGGTGCTGGGAGTGTGGGTACCAGCAGCTGAGCTGGAGCTGCTGCCACCAAGAAGCTCCCTCTACCTTGTTGTCGTTGCTTTGTGACTCAGCTATTAATACTAATTATTTAATATTGACAACAATAAGAGTAGGGCTTGTTGTGCTGCATGCATACCAGCTGCAGTGCCCACACTGAGCAAGTGCTTTCAATATCCCAGTATCATACAGAAGATGACAAAGTCTTTTTTTTTCATGGAACTAGCAATGTGTGATGGTACGAGAGAGTTCTTAATTTATCTCAAATTATGTTTTGCAAATTATGTATTTTTCATGTATGCAGACTGATTCTGGTTCTTCTGAACAGATTAGTTACTTATAAATATACAGGTAATTCATGCAAATAGATTTTAGTAAGCTTGTTTATTTTATATATATATATATTTTTCCCCACCTGCTGGGGTACATAAGGTGATTTCTCATTTCTGAACAGGTTTTACAAGCAAGTAGAAAAAGTGAATAACAATAAGTAATGCATATTTAAATTGAATTTTTGGATACATGTTAAATTTTGTGAAGCTTTTTGAATAAACGAGCATCCCCATGATTACTTTCAGGGAATGAATTATCTCTGCATTTATAATTCAAAATACCCTAGCTGGGATCCCAGGACAGGGTAGAGATGACACTGCATACAGATAAGATCTTCAGAGGAACTGAAACGTCTTCTGAAAAATGAAGGGAACAGAGCCTGCACCAAAAAGCATCCTCCCAGGTATCCCACTCCCAGCTGGCACTTGGGGTGGTACCGAGCAGAGGGCAGAGCAGGGGTGCTGCAGGGAGGCACACTGGGTGTACCCCTGCACCCCAAGGTGGGAGCAGCTGTGGCACCCCCTCGCTGCTGGCATCTCCCCCTCCCCAGCCCTGACCCTGTCTCCCCATCCTCAGCTGCCCAGGCCAGGGGAAGCAAGTTTCTCATCACCACTGAGGTCCGTGTGTTACAGACCTTTGGTCTACCCAAGCAATTTTTCACTATTTGTTTATGCCTAATGCCAGCTCTGTGGAGAGGAACAGGGTGGTTGGGCAGCAGTTCTTATCTACACTTTTATACCTGTATGTGCCCCCCTCTTCAGGGCTTGCTGACATCCTCAAAACATTTACCAAGCCTGTGCCTGCTTCAATGGGTACCTGCATGTCTGCTGCCAGGCTTTGGCCAATGGGCAGCCCAGAGCAAGGCTCAACAACACAGAAACATCCTCCTCCCCATTCATGCCCTGGTATTTGTACATCAACAGCCAAGACACAAAGCAATCTCAAAGCCAGCACTGAAAATTTTGTAAACCTACAGCCTCGTGGTCACTGCTGTATCATGTGGGAGCTCCTGTTCAGATCCCTGCTCTTAAACAATGATTTGAACCAAATACTCTGTGTCTTGACTGCCAGAGGACTGGGATACTGGCATGGATTTCCCTTCTATTGCAGCTACTTGACTTTGTACAACTAACTTGAAACTAGTGGAATAAAGCCTCAGACATTATTTTCCCATTCCAGGGAAGTGACCTAAAATATGCAGTTATCTCCATCTGTCCTCATCCTAGAGTAATTTTCCAGCAGCACACCTCCAAAAGCAGAGAGTGCAGCAAAGCGCAACAGACTCAGCAGCCAGGATGTGCTCCCCAGACTGGAGGTGACAGAGGTTTGGGTCATTTTCCATGCACACATGCCATGTTTCATGCAAGTTCTTAGAGCAGCAAGGCATCTCTTTGTAAATCCTGAGCAGGAGTGAGGACCCTGAGCTGCTCTGAAGTCTCTCGGTACTCACAGCAGAGTAACTACCTTCACCGCTGAGCATTTCAGCCAGGAATATTAAAAGCTACTCTGTTAGAATGAGGAAAACTTTAACAATTGTAATTATTAATTTTAGAATAATTAAGTGAGAAGCTGTAAGGCTATCATTTTCTCAGCAGGACCACAAAATCTTTCAGCTCTGTGAGATGTTTTACTATGCCCATATGTTTGTCTACAGCTGAGTCCAACTATGGAAGTATGACATCTTTTAATTACATTTTAATGAAAGCTGTAACTACTCCAATAGCTCATTTGTTAGTACCTTGTAGGGGAAAGAAAAGCTCGAGAACAATTTCAGAATTCTTGTTTTCAGAGTCTGTGGAGAGATATAGGAAGCTGATTATGCCAATTTCCCATTAAAAGCCTACAGCATTGGGTTTTATTTGCCAGTGACCACAAAATAATCTACATTTACACAAGTGCATGCTTTGGTGTGCCTCCAGAGTGCTTTTCTCCATTCACCAGCTTTCTCAGACACTAAAGGAAGCAGAGAGATGCATAAAGGGCACATGGTCTAGGAGCACGCGTAGCTTGAAGAGCTGCCCACTGACTTCATGAACTTTGAATCAGACATTTACCAAACTATCTCCTTTGAGACCTTTCAGAACCCCTTCTTCAACACAGTGAGCAGGATCATTTCAGCTATTACATACATTGGAAAAATTGGTTTCAAGTCTTCAATAAACATAATTTCCCCCATCTCTGAAACACTGACATATCTTTCATGTTCATAATCTATACACTGACTTTTATATCTTGCCTGCCTGCCCTATAGACAAACACAGTCTTAGTATTAGTAATTGTTGCGTATTTCTCTAGAACAAGTGAACTGTATCTGGTGGCTTCAGCCTGAGACTTGAAGAGCTCAAGGACAGTCTGGAATTGAATACATCAAGTAATGGGCTTAAGAAAAAAGAAAAAGGAAAAAGAACACAGTTACAACTACTGGGGAAGAAAAATGCTTCAGAAAGGAAATTAAGCATTTGGTGGGCATAGTTTGGCCCCTAGTGGATAGTAATTCTCATTGTCACGTTGAATTGGTAGCCTTTGCTTAAGCAAACGCCATGACAGAATAACCCTGGAAACTAAATTACCTCTCGGCTTTGGAGATGAAACTTGCTTCAAGCCATACCCGAAATGAATTTGCAGTCTACTGACAGGACTTGAAACTAGACAACGTTTGCTTCCTCAGCAGGACTGCCAATACATTTAAAATCCACATCCAGAAAATGAATCATCTTCTTTCCTCCTAAGCTACAAAATATTCATCTCAATGGAAAGGTCAGTGAATATTTTCCTCTTTCCTTGCTAATTAAGAGGCAAGTAATATGCATAATTTGCCAAGAAACCAGATCCTTCTAATTCTCGCTGAGCAGAAGGTTCCAACAATTATACTTGATGGACCCATGTCCATGGCATCTCTGTGGATGGCTGCCATCATTCACCCCAATGAAAATGATACAGTTTGCTTGAGATTATAGACTCCTATTGATTTCCAATTTTCACCAGGCATGCTTGAATCCCTTGGGATCTAAGTATTTGTAGGTTCCTATCAGTCTCGCAGTGAAGAAACGAAAGTGGCAATATAATTGGTGCAGTGCAGCAATAAGACTCTCCCATTCTGCTTTCAATTTAGTCCCTTACTGCAAATTTTTGACAGCAGATTTCTTCTCTAGTGTTAATGGCTTCATATAAGGTTCTCAAAGACCAGATTAAGCTTTAAAAAAAGGTATTTGTATTTGGTGGTCTTAAACTTAATAATATTCCTATTAAGAGTGTGGCTATCTCCAGAGTAGACTGTACTACATAACATTGGTTTTGTTTGGTTTCGCCTTTCACTAGCAATATCAACTAGTGTTTTGTGTGTTCTTATGCTGCTCAGTCACAATATCTAGCACACGTTTGATCAAAGCATTTCATATCAGCAAAGCATACTCATAATAACTGCATACTTGTAGTACTAAAATATGGCATAGAAAGCCTCAAGTTGTTGCAAAAGTGATATTTGCACAGACAGCAGTAAAACCAAGGTGATGCATACATTATCTCTCTCTGTAAGGTGAAAAGGGAAGGTGCATCAGCAGTATTTTTGTTTAGAACAGCTCTTTTAGCACAGAATTAATTCTGGCCCTCCTCTGTAATACCTGCGCTCCAATCTGAAAATTTAAACAGCTAACACAGGGTAGGAAGGTTGAAATGTGCTGAAATCGTACAGAGCAAAACATTTACACAGACAAATCAAAGCAAATACATTTCTATTTGCAAGTAGAAAGTGGCATAACATTTCTTGTTGATGTAGGGGCTCCCTTACACACAGTAGACAGCCTGGTAGAACAACACTGGTTTTATGCAAGGGAAGGAAAGCTTTTAGCATCTCTGCAGAGCAATGCTGTTTATATCATGACAAAGAGTTCCGTCAGGAAGCAAGAGTCTGATTCCATCAAGGCAAAAGCAAATACTCATTCAATTCAGAGTATTTGGAGGCTTAGTGTCTCCAAAACATCTGGGGAGGCAATCCAAGCAAAAACAGTGTTTGAACTATAGATATTATACTCTGTTGTTTAGCCAGGTAGTATCTGAACCTGACTATGAACTAGAAACTATGTTTGATCAAATAATCTTTTCTTACAAAGCAAACCCATCTGAGTAGACATGCAAGAGATACTTCATATCTACTTGAGATGGAGGAAACACAGATACCCTTAGAGATGCATGGTTCTCCAACACAGATATTTCCTTCAGTGGACGGTAAGACATTTAAGCAAGCTTCAGATCCCAGTGCCTGAGAACAGATGATTATAAACAACTCGAGACCACATTTAAGTGTTTGGAAAGACATAACACCCATTGTAGGCACTACTAGAACTGAAATAAAACTCAAGTGCCTAAATGTATCTGCACTGAGAATCATTATACCTATAATGTTCTAAAGATGCAAGCAAAACAAGTTTTGTAAGCTGAAGTATTATCTTACACTAGACATATGAATATAGAGAGAAAAGCAGATCAGGCATTCAAACCTTTCTTTAGACAATAAATGCTTCAGACATTCTCTTTGAAACTGTATGAGTATACCTCCTCACAAACCTCATCTAGCTTAAGAGTGGCTGAGCACTTTAAAAAAGCTTATCCAAAATACAGGTGTGAGGCTTTTATAGCACAAGATGATAAAAAAAAAAAACCAAACACAAAACCACCAAAGCAAAACAAACACCAACAACAAACCAGAACAAAATCATAGAATCATAGAATGCTAGGGGTTGGAAGGTACCTCGAAAGATCATCTCGTCCAATCCCCCTGTTGGAGCAATAGTAGATGAGTTCATTCAAAACTATCAGGGTGGCGGGAAAGAGCCACAAGAGAAACATGTTCCTTGATTATTTTATTTTAAAAATAAAGTTCAATTGAAAAATTACAGGTAGAGAAATCTCACTGAAGTCACCTTGAAAAAAGTGTATTGCTAATGACAACCTCATTTACTCTTTTTTTTTTTTTTTAACATTAACATCAGTACTAGAACATAAAATATGAGCGAGGTCTTAATAGCTTCCTAAGGAAGATCCCTGTGCAACCCCCTGAAGTCTACAACAGGAATCTTCTCCCACTGAAGGTCACCAGGATCAAATCAAGACTTAAAGAAACAGGATTTACTGGGCATAAAGAAGCAAGGGCCAAGGTTTGAATGCCATTTTTGTAGACAGGAATACCTTTTTAAAAAAAAAATAAAAAAAATCAGAAAGAATTCTAGCCAAAACTACTGACAGTAGGGGTAATAACATCCTGGGATAATCATAGATTCATTTTAGTTGGAAAAGACCTTTAAGATCATTGAGTCCAACTGTTAACCTAGTGCTGCCAAGTATGCCTGACATTCGGGGGCCTTAAATAGTAAAGCAGCTCAGATTCAGTACTGATAGTAGTAGCTGGTATATTTAGCAAAGAGAGTAAAAAGTGCAACATGAAAACTTGAGGAACATGCATGTTTTCTCTCAATGAAAAGAAAAAACTTCACTCAAAGCAATAGAGAACAAGACATATAGAAATACAAGCTCATGAAGACTACAGTGTACAGTCAACTGGGAGAATAAAGACGACAATTACAAGATGCTCACCCTGGGCTTCATTATGTCAAAATGGTTGGTCTGGCATAAAAACCATCCCACTTTCAAACGAGTGATGAATTAGCAATTTTGTAAAGATCTCATTTGAATGATTGGCTTGAAACCCTCTAACAAGTATTTTCTTGAAGTCTGTATCTGAAAGCTCATCCAAGTCAGAAAAACACACTCGAAGGCTCCGAATTCAAAGCTGATTTCCAAACTAGATCAAAAATATTAAATTATCAGGTGAAAGCATATTGGAACTTCTTATTATAAAGAAAAGCCATAAAAGATCACAAAAAACAATGCTAATACAACCACAGCAATGTGCTAAGAAAAAAAATACTTAAGGGCTACAGAAAGAGAAGGATCAGATAGCTGTGTATTTGACCTCTCCTGAAAACAAAACTGGTATCACAGGCCTACAGTCTTCAGGGGATAGAGCACCAACATGCATCACCTGCTAACCTTATTGTCATACTCTCCTCACATGGGAAACAGCAAAATCACAGTGACATCTTTTCCTGATGGATCAAAGATCTGCAGAACAGCAACTTATTGATAGAAACAAGACATATTACTTCATAAAAAAATCAAACTATCTTAAAAAAACCCCATAAAAATAAAGAGAGTCCATTTAGATTCTCTCTGCTACAGCCAAAATCCAGGCAGGTACTTCCAGTAAGAGAGCCTAGTAGCAATCCTCAATTTCATCAAGTGACCACTGCATTAGGAAATTCAGGTAGTAGACACAAATGTTATTTTAAAACTAACCTTGTGATTACCACAGAGCAAAATCAGTAAAGTGCTTTTGTTAAGTAAGGACAATGTCCTACCTAGCAGACAGACATCAGTTCAGAACTCTTAAAAGGAAAACACAGAGACTGAATAACCTACCACAACACAAATCACACCGAATTAGCAACAGCCATGACACAGCAGTAGAGCCAGCAGCTCACATCTCAAATTCAGATGAAAAAATCTCTGTGATGAATCAGATGGAAGTTAAAGGCTCAGCATGGAGACAAAGTGGAACCTGAGCAATGGCACTGCCTGACATTCAGAGAGGCCAAGCCGCAGGAGTTCAGATAAAGCAAAAGGCTAAAGACAGTCAATGGCAGATTTGCTTTATCTCCCATTAATCATATCTCTCAAAAATAAAGAGTTGCACTTTAAAAAATCCTGGTTACCAGAATAGTCGTTTGGGGCATGACTGAGCCCTAATACTGTAACTTGTATCTTAGGTCAACCTCATTTGTAGCCAAACCCAGAATGAGAACAGAGGATGCTGCAGAAATGGTAGCAAGAGTCATAAGCTACAGCACAGGCTGGGTTGTCTCAGGACCATGCATTTTTACCAATATGTCCTTCCCTGCACACATTTCTACATTTTGTGCCCAGATAAGATACCAATCTGGAAACTTGTGGCTCCTACAGCCAGCCATTTTCTCTCAGAAGTATAGCTAAGCACTGTTGAATATTTTGAGTAAGAAGCATGGCATGATCAACCCCTTTGTCAAGAGCATGTCCAGCCTCATGCTAAGTGTCAGTAATTACAGAACTGCATCAGTTATCCCACTAGCAACACTTTGAGCCCCACTGTGCAAAGGCCAGCACTGTTCTTGTCACACCACAACCTTGCCTTGCCCATGTCATCATTAGCGGGGGCAGAAAGGTGAGAAGATGAAGGGCTGGCTTCCCCCAACCTGGGAAGTAACGAGCAAGGCAGGGGTTCATGGGGTCCCCCCAACATACTCACAGAGCCAGTCCTCCCTTTGAACTGACAGACTGTGCTCAACCCTTCTTCATAAAGATTATCTCATCGTGTAATTCTTGAAGCTGAAACCCTGTTTAAGAATGTACTCAATCTTCTTCAAAGCACAGGTATTCACAGTAAGCTACTCTTGTTGCATTAACATTTGTGGAAAAGCAAAGAGATGCAGCGCTTGTTTGAGAGTGACGATAGGCAAAGTACGACAGAATTCCAGGTTATAATTCTAAGCATAACAGTATAGGACACTGTCAACCTGAAATCTGATTTAAAAAAAGAATCCAATTTAAAGCATTTCTAGGCGTTGTGCCTGACTGACTTCAAATGAACCATTAAAAAATCATTTTACAGTCATATTTTCCTCTTCTAAAGATGTTTTCCTGCTCTGTTGAGGTAGTAAACACAAGAAAAAAAAAAAAAAGAAACTGCTTCGTTATAAGGATGCTATTGTCACTGTACAAAGCACATACATTTTAAGAAGCAGAAAGTAAATACCCTCTAATCTCTTCCCATTACAGTTGTCTCCAAGATCTAACTACAGTATATTTCAGACAGAACCAGTTCCCATTGTTTACCCAACCTATTACGCATATGAATATGGATATGAGTATATGTACAAGATATGTATATACATATAAATAAGTACACACACACTAATGTTGCACAGAAAACATTAGGAAGTGTGTGTTATATGGCCTTGGTGCTATAACCTGAACTTCAGCTCATTAATAGCAAAATTCATACCATTTCGTTTTCATTTGAAAAGAGATCTGGGTAATTTTTCATATCCTTAAGTGGTCTCACTTGTGGTTTAACTTTCAAAACTCAGTGAAGTAAATAACGTGCTATAGGAATCAATTCCTACACTTGATTTCAATTCTGCTTGCCTTTGATAACCTTCTATTAAAAAGCCTCAACAGAAGCATTTTAATAAAGCAAAGTTACAAGAGTTTGGATTGAGATCTTTATGAAGTATAAAAAATGATCCGTATGAGAATTTGGTTATTCTAAAAATAGTAGAAGTGAAATTATGGAAATATCTGAAATACAGTGGATCAGTTCTTTCCCACTTCCCTCTACCTTACCAGTAAGTAAAACTAATCAGGACCTTCCCTTTACAACAGGCTTTGCCATAAATGTTTCCATTTGATAATTCAAATCTCTTTTATGCAAAGACGACTCCCATGAAATTAACTCTTTTCCATTCACCACCACTGTGACAACTCTGGTAATTGCTTTCATGGGGTAAGCAATACTCAGAAAGCATGAATATTCTTTTGTGAAATTTAGCAATTACACATAACTGGAAGGCTTGTGTCACATGATCACCAGCACTGCACCACTGGGATGAGCTTCACAAATGGCTGTTTGGAAGCAACATGCCACCCTGGCCACACACAGAGGAAACCAGTGGGGAAACCATCTTCTTGTGTGCTCACACTCAGGACCAGCAGGGAGGACAGGGACCCAGCACCAGTACGTATGGGCCACCTCAACTCAAGGTGTTCCTCAAG
Source organism: Nesoenas mayeri (assembly GCF_963082525.1). Lineage (NCBI taxonomy): Eukaryota > Metazoa > Chordata > Aves > Columbiformes > Columbidae > Nesoenas > Nesoenas mayeri. The sequence goes on along the minus strand of NC_137554.1, from coordinate 12,812,419 downwards.
GCACTTGTTTGTGGAGGTCCATCTGCTGGTGTGACTGCATCAAGTCCCCTCCCAACACACACAGCCCTGCCGATCAAACCACATGTGAAGCAACAAGCAAGTGCTGTGACACAGTATTACGAGACTGAAGACAACAACGGCCATGGTAACACATGCAACAAGCAACTTAAATATCTGGTATGCATTCCAGATTTAAAAAGAACAGATTTGCATCACTGTATTAAATACAAGTTTTGAAAATTACAACTGTTTTAATACCTCCAAGCAAAAAAAAAGGGTACTGCTGCCTCCAGTGTCTCTCCCAATAGAGCAATGCCTGCATCATATCTCAAAATTAAATATACCTTGATATTTGAACTGCTCAGGCTTCAGTGCCTCAGCCTCTGGCATTTCATAATACTTAGGTAATAAACGAACAATCTTCTTTTATCAAAAAAATAAAGAAGGTGGGTGGGGAGGGAAGAATGCAGAGGAAATAGTAGCTGTGAAATGGAATCCAGAGTTTCAGACACCAGGTCTCATTAATCTTACTGATGAATAGGATCTTTATAGAAGGAGACCCTGCAGCCGAGAGAATTGAAAAGAAATACTATGGAAAGTGAAGCAGCAGTTTCTTGTACGAGTTCTTAGGTGTTTTAAATTAAGTGGCTTTTGGGGAGGCTTGAGTGAAAAAAAAAAAAAAAAAAAAAATCCAAGTAATTCCTGCTTTACAAGAGAAACGCACATGGAAGACACTAATGCTCCTTTTGCTGCAAGCCTTTTCTGGCAAAGAGATTAGATCAAGAATACAGCCAAAAAAGGAATGGAATTGCACTGTTCGGCGATTAGTTTATGACATTCTACCCTATATATAGTGCCTATTTGGCAGACCCTCCTGCAGTTCTGTGTTTTTCATTGCAAGCAGCTTATATCAGTACTGACATCTTGCAGATGTTAGTAGCTTTGATTTTTTTTTTCCTCCATGTTGCAAATGAGTTGGCATGGAAACAACTCTTTTCTGGCAACATGACATATGATTCAAGGCAAAATGCATTTAACACAGATGAATAGTTCAGGAATATGCCTATAACAAAAAGTCATCTTGAAAGCTGCTTTGCATTTGTTGGTGTTTATGACAACTTTTTCAACAAGCTCTCTCTCAAAAAAAAAAATCAACTGTTTAAGACTAGGTACCGATGATTAATTTCTTACTGCTTGATGCTACATACTCTACTTCAGCCTCAAAAGATTTGTTTTAGTAAAAAGAGGAAAATATTAAAAGAAAAACGTTTTGAGAGGTTTTCCTATTCTTTTAAACAGCCTTTGTCGCATTGGTTGCTACATTTAGTGAGAGATATGTTGGCCTTGAATTAACTCTGGACCTGCTGGAGACAGCCGGAGAGCACTGCTGCTTCCAGGGACCAACCAGACCATTTCTTGGAGGACCAGCACACCCAGAGCGCAGCAGTAAGTCTCACCTGCCCCAGGCATTTCCTGACCCTCTGAGCGACAGCCAGCCTCATGCCTGTGGTGACAGCAGCAGGAAGAGGGCAGTTGCTGACGGCTGCTCATAGGGCACAAGCAGGACCTCACCAGGTCCCTCCTCAGCCACTGTCCTGAAAGCAAATGGAGCAAATTGGGAAGAAGCAGCAAGCTCCCTCCAAGTCTGTCACTGCCAGCTTCAAACTAATCTTGAGCCTTGGAAAAGCTCTGACTATCCTTTTCACCTTCTAAAGGTATCTTTGAAAAAAGCTGGGGGAGCTGTCATGTTTTGAGCAAGAGCAGAACCCTCATCTCACATGGCTAGAGCCCACTAAGGAAAAGCAAAGGGAGAAAGTGTGCCCTCAGCTGCTCCCTCCAGCAGACCCTCTTACTGCAGGCATCATAGCCTTTACCTTCGAGGTTGAACAGAAAGCCACACTTCTGTAAGTCTCCAGCACAGTCTAAAGCCTCCATAGATACCTGCACAAGCATGCCAAATGCTACTTGCTCCTGCTATGGAGCATTTGTGACATACACTGGGTACCTACTACATGGTGTCATCAGCTCTGCACTAAAATGCAGTTCTCATGCCAAAAAAGTTTTTGTTTGTGAACTGTAAAAATGGCTGTGAAGACCTCTATAGTTATCAGTGATTTGTTTTGTTCCTTGTAATATATATACATCAGGTGGAGATATATACTTATTTTTTTTAAAGGTGGCCTTTAAATGCCAGCAAGAGAGTTTCAAAGTAGTAAACAAAAGAGCAGAACCTGCAGCAGGGAAGAAGAGGTCTTACTTTTTTCTGGCTTCATGTGCAAGGTGTGAGAAGCCTCATGGTTTTCAATCAATGCTGGACACACAAACAGACCTTCCAACGCTTGTCCAAACCTAATCCAAACTTCAAACCTTTTGAAATATTATTATTACTGAAGAAGTCTGGCAAGAACTCACTCACCTCAGTGATTAAGAGGAGTCTGCATTCGATAAAATTAGCATTTAAATGAACTCAATTAAGAAATGCTTTAAACTGAGCAAGCAAGAAGGGAATATGGGCAACCTGTCTACTAGAAAGCTCTAGAGTGCTTCTTCATGAAAAACCAAACCCTTCTGGAGAACTATAGTGCGGGCAGTAAACACGAGCTTCTGCTGGTCAAATGCGCTGCCTGGTAGCATGAGTAGGTGCATTTTACGTTTCATCGTCATAGAAAGAAAACATATTTTGCCCAATTAAAAAAAAAACAAAAAACCAACAATTGGCAAGGGTGACAGAAAAAGATGGTGACTGCTGCCTGCTCGGTATTTGTCTGACTTGCCATTTCTGAGCATCCAGATTAGTTTGCAAGAGGTACACAATGAACATTAACTTCTGCCATGTAACAAGTGTGTATTAAAGCATCTTTTATGTACTTGGCTTCCATAGTGTGGAACAACCCTATCACAAGAATAAGAAAACTGAACAGACTCCATTTATTTTACTGGTATTTGAATGCAACTTTTCCTGTAATAAATGCATCTGTTTTGGATGATAAATTGCCCATTAGAGAAAGCTCAAGTAGGTTTTTTGTGTTCTATCTATTTTGATTATGCTGCCATTAACATGTGTTACATTTACTATTTGAATTTTACAATTATTTCTGCCATTGCCTGTGCAGTACAGAAAAAATTTTGCCAAAGTGAGCTTATAATCACAAGTGTTTTAATTTATTAAACAAATGACCTAATTACTTGCCTGAGATCTATTTTTCTTTTTTTTTTTTTCTCTTGACCCTATTGAGAGTTAATCAGTTTCTTGGTGCTAATTAGATGTCAGCATTAGTAGCCTGCTAATACAGAAGAGATAATGACACCATTGTGCGAGACACAGTGTCCAACACATGACCCTGTTTCCTTAAATTATACCCTAAGGATTCATTGGCAAGCCTGAAGGCTTTGTAGTTTTACAGCAGCAGTTCCTTCTGAATGTGGACAATGGTACAAGTTCGACACACAAGTGGAGAATCAGGCACAAGATACACCTTCTCATATGCAGAGTTCTAACAGGAGTGCCAGTGACTCTCTTCTTGTCCCACCTTGTAAATTCAGTATGCAGCATTTACTCAGTATAAAACCAATGATACAAAGAAGTTTTAAATAACAATTCTGTATTTCAGTTTTATAGACTACCAAACTGCTGCCAGGAAATTAAAATACACATCTTTCTTTTATGACTCTAATCCCACCTGTGCCCTCCAGTATGCCAAGAGAGTGGCAGAGAATGATTTGTGTAAACATTTCTTCCTTCTGCAGCACCAAGAGACACTAGCACAGTAGACCCGGGTTTCACAGGGGCTTTGCGGCAGGCTATCTGCCACAGGGTGGTCACACCTGGAGAAGGGAGGTTCTTTGCATGCAGGTGAAAGCTTAGAGACACCTGTGACACAGTTTATCACCACACAGAGTTAAATAGAATTCCTCATTTACAGCCTTATGCAATCACTCAAACTGAGTGCACACTCTTTGGGCAAGGGCTGGGGTACATACATGGATGCTTGCAGTTTCCCAACATTCTCCCACTCCAGTTTTCTGCCCCCACCAGCTTTCCGTAATGAACCACATCCTCTTCCTGGCTGGTACAATTGACTAAGAGCACCAACGAGGCCATAGTTGCAAACATGCACTCAAACATGCCTTTCTATTGCCAATAGAAATGTCTCTCTGGTAGAAAAGCGTAGCGAAGGTCAGCAGGAGAATGGTGGTCATGACCAGGCCTTCTGTAAAAGCCTCTGTGAGAAGTAGCAACCTCAAGAAATTTTGGAGAGCCTTTTTTCCCCCCTCCTTGAGTCTTTACCTGCAGAAAACCATGTTTGGAGCTTGCATTACAGTCCAAGGCAGCAAACCCCTGCCAATAAGAACTTGGTATCCTCAGAAACTTCCTCTATCATTCAACAACATCACAGTTATTTAAACAAGCTCCTGCGTCTCTACAAGCAGACTGAGAGGGAGCAAGAAATTTTACAGCAGAACAGCTACAAATCTCACTCTCTGCTGGGACAAGCTCCCTCTGCCCATCCACCCACAGCGATCAGCTTCACTGCTGAAAGCAGCCAAGTCACAGAGTTTCAAAGAAAAAAGTGACTTCATCCGCTAGAAAATCCTTTCTGGTAGGGAGTGGGACCTCAAACCTTTCTGATATAAATTCAGTGAACATGTAAGCAAAAATACCTGCCAGCACAGAACTGCTGATCAGAGCTGGAGTTTTGGAATAAAGTTTCTGGGTCAACACAAGTTCCTGAAGGGTGAAGTACTTAAACAAAAAAAGTTACCTGCCATCTGACAGCTTCATGATGGCAAAAATCTTCCAGAGTAGAGTTGACCTTAAACATAAGTATGTGGAAGACAGGAAGCAGAGTGGGGTAGAGGCAGTGAAATTGCAATATTTTCATGACTGCTTGCTCTCAAAACACCGTGACCAGTTCTGTACCTGAAAGTCACTAAATGCATTTTCTGTTTGATATTTTTTAAGTGCTGTTATGGCTGAGAGGTGTTAATGGCTCATCCATTAGTCCTGACCCAGATTTCACAACTTCACCCTGACTTCATTAGAGCAATTGTGGGGGTTAATGCACTCTACTTTTATCTAGCAGTTAAACCTCCAAGGTTCATTTGTATCAAAGCTGCTGTACAAAGGAAGGGTCTCCTTTGAAGGCCTATGGTTCTACAGAGGGATCTTTGAACTAGGGACAATTCAAAAGTGGAATCCTGAAGTATGGAGGGAAGCCTCGCTTGGTGTGTGGAAAGCAACAGAAACTCCTCCAGAAAGATACCACACCTAGAGGCTGGTCACATGTAGCAGAGCAATGATGCCTCATCAGGCTTCTGCAGAAGGCCTGCTAAAGAGTTAGATTTATCTGTGCTTCACAAACAAATAAGAAAAAGTTACTACCCCTGTCTCTTGCATCAGAGGAAAAGGTACAATATCAGCCTCAGTGCAGAAGACTGGAAGGAATCTGGAATACATGGGCCTCCAGGCTCTACGCAGCAGGCAGCTTTCAAAATGCAAACCATGAGGCTGGTCAACACATCCGCTAGCAGATGGGAAACTTTGTGAGCATCTATTTGCACCAATTTCTACCAACCAGGTGAAGACACTTTACAAATCATGGCATGGTCCTTGTGGTGCACTATGCTAAGCTTACCTACCTCATAAAGGTAAAAAATTAACCAACAAACAAACCGCCAAAATGGAAGGGGAAGAAAATAAATTAGGTTGGCTCACTTGTGGGCATTCAAGGAGTCTGTGCCTACAGACAGCCTCTCAGAAACATTCTCACTGCAACAAACCCTCTACATTATTGGAAGAAGAAAATTATTTTGTCAATTACAAATATTAAGCATGACTAACACAGAAGTTACACTTAAAACATACCCAGATCTTAGCATCCAGCTCCAAAGCTATTTTCATGGGGAAGAAGAGGTTGGGAAACAGTAATCCAGCCCTTTACAATGTATCTGGATCCCCAACATGCCCTGTGTGAGGACAGATACAGACACTTATTCCACAGAGACCCAAAAGAAGCCAAAGAAGGAAAGAGAAAAATAAAGCAGGCTTTCTAAACTCTGAACATATTAACATATGTACCCTCAAACAGGGTTTGCTGTGGCTCTAAGAGAAACACACGTGAAATTCTCTATGTGAGAGAAAGCACTTTTATGAGGAAATACTGCATTGCCAAACACACGCTGTCCCCAACTGGACAACAAGGAGAGTTCTTGTATTTAAACAAAATAGAATTATAGACACCCCACAGTCCAAGTTCAGCAATTAAAGAAGTTGAAGCACAAATGAACATGAAGAGAAGGATGAGAAATGAAGGGCAGGAGCAGAGGTGACCCTGCTCTGCCTGTGGCATCTCCCCACTGGAAGCAGAGGCAGGTGCTGGAGTTGGCTCCCAAGCAGCACCTCAAGTGCTTGGCCACCAGTCAAGCCACAGCAAAGGCACTGGTCTCTGCTCTAGTGAGGTGGGCAGGATGGGTCTTTGTAAGCTGGGCAACTCACTTCCCACTGGTGACCAGTGAGACCCACAGTAGCAGCAGGTAGGTTATCCCAGCTCGCCAGAGGCAGCAAACAGAGCAACACATCCCTTGTCACAGGAGCCAGGACCACATCCCCATGTTTGGGACGGGTATGCGGCCACAGCGTTGTAGGCTAATGACAGGTTGTGTTTCACTTTTCAGCCCTGGATTTCCACTCACTTCACTCTTCTCACATGCACACATCGAGTGGATACATGAATGTAACCAGACCCAATATTACTACTAATGTATACAAGAGACTGATTTATACATTGCAGCAGTGGAAATGTTTATATAACTTACAGAACAATTTAAAGACTTTAAATCCACTTGCAAGGCTGAAGTTGAGAGGACAAGAATTAGACCATGGCTTAAACCTGAACATCCTTCCAGAAAGAGAGAAAAATAAGTCCACACACTTATTTTTTTTTTTCTTTTGTCATCCTCAGTGAACTCTTACAAACAATTTTGGTGTTCAATGAAACGCTGCTCCCCAAAATGACCCTCATCCACGGTCACTCAAGGCTCTTTGTTCAAGGAAGACTTCCTTGGGGCTGAGAGTCATGGTCCAGCTCTGCACAGCTCCCAGACTGCTCCCTGGGAGCAGTCTTGTGCCAGACTCAGGTACTCCAGTACAGCCAGCAAGGAATTTTCTGGAGCAAAATGAGGAAGGAGGTATTAAACCTAGAACTACTCCTGCTTAGGGAGAAAGTTTGTAACTGCACACGTAAACTTGCTCTTTGATATTTCCAGCAAGATGTCCAAAATGCAGTATTACCCCTGAGTACATCACAGTATTCAGGACCATGTGTAGCCCTGCTATGAATTATTCTCTGTAAATATCTATTATATTTAAGCAAAGGGAAAACCTGAAATAAAAAATGGAACCAGGCAACATATTTGCCAAAAGCCATGGGGAAAAGAAACTAAAAATTAAAAGAAAAAATAAAATAACCCAGAGTCAAATAATAATAGATCACTAATTAGCAAGCTCTTGCACTTATTTACTGAATAGGTGACAAGTTAACCAATGCATGCCTGACCTTTTAAAATCATATTTCTAGCCAGGAAAGTCATGGCTATTAACTGCTACCAGGGTGCCATGGGATTTGTGTTCAGAGGCTTCCTTTTCACTTTGTTGTTGTAGCCTCTCATCTTTTACTGACATTACACACCACTCATCACGATCAGTGTCAGAAGCTATAACAGCATCTGTTGCAGTGGCAGCTTCTACTGGATGAAGAGCCTCCATCTTTACCTTAAAGAATGTCAATCATTTCTCCTTCTCAGCATTCAGACTTGCTCATCAGTTAGTAACAACACCGCCAGCTACACCGAACATGATTTTTGAATAAACACTGGACTGAGATCATTGGAAATGATTGACAGCTTATAAACCACACTTTTCAGAAAGCAGTAAGGAAGGAAAAAAAACCTGTCTTTCCCTACTTCTAATGTTTCACTGTCATTTGAAACAGCTTCTACCTGAGGGGACAGAAAACTTGATTTTTGACATGTGGAAGCCTTGCAGGTAGCTTTCTGCAGGGTACCTTCTAGGGTCCCCCATCTGCTTTCTGCTAGTAGCCACACTGCAGAGGAAGGAGAGGCATCAGAAGTTAAAGAAAATTAAGATCATTTAACTATCAGACACCTAAGTATCCAGTGAAGTGCTCCCTCTGGAATAGCCAATATTCATTATTCTCAGCATAACCATCCCCTTACAAGCTTTATCTGTGTGCTTTCCATAAAGTATTCCCAACAGCATCAGTCCCAGACATGCCTGTGTAACTGCCAGGAGGGTGGGTGCTCACCTCACATGCTGGGATGCTGCCCTGGGCTGCCCTTCCTTGACTACTGAGGAGTGACAAGCAGGGACCCGAGGGTGATAAGCTGCATGCATAAAAAAGTTATTTCCAAAACCAAACCAAGTGGAACAGATCAATATGGGCACAAGAGAGAAAGAATCTATAGAAGTGAAAAATAGTAGCAATCTGTTATTTCCAGGGAAATAAAACTTGCCTCTGTAGGGGTGTGCCGATTAGTCCGCACTGGTGGCAGGTGTTGTGCCCCATCTTGCAGATTTGCCTGCTGCTCTCATGCCATCATGTTTCCCCAGACCAGGGGCTACCAGCCCCCCAATCCTTGGATCTGTAAGCACAGCTCAGCTGCATCAGCACTTGCTCCTGCCCAGAGCCAAGGCCCAGCTGTGGTACTGGGGCTCTTTCCCTCTCTTGAGAGAGAAGAATATATGAACATATGAATCACAGCTTAGAAAAATTGCAAGCAATTAAGCAAGGAGGGAAACTGAAAGTATTTACAGTTCTCTGGCTCTTGCATCTGAAGTTTTCACTCAAAACCTTAGCATTGTTTTTCCAGGTTTTTCTTCACCTTTGCTGGATATCAAGATCTGTTGTCTCACAAGCAAGCCTGAAGAGTGGCACACTTTCCTAAAATTGTGTGCAATATACAGAGGCTTCATATGTCCTCTTTTGCTTTGATATGGATTAAACAGGCACTTCTTCAGCAGCTCCCTTCACCTCCTGTTAATTATCAGCTCATCATGTCATCTTGAAGCATATGCTGATCCCACCTCGTGCCCCAGCGAGGAGGGTGGTCACTGCTGCAGCAGGAGGGTCTCACTCAGGGTTGAGCACCAGCCCAGGTGGGGAGAGGAACACATCTAATGAACCTGGGGGAGCTAGGGCTTTCAGGACAAGGCTTTCTGTTTGGTGGCATTTATGCTCTTTGATCATCAGGACCCAAGTACCCAGCTGAGGCCAAGAAGTGTTCAGCAGGCACATGCCCCACACTCTACAGCCAATAGGCTTTAACATAACCTCTGAGCATAGAAGCTGTGCTGGAGAAGTTGCCTCCCCCAGACAAACCAGACCTCAGCAGTAACATAGCAAAATAAAATAAGAGATCATTTTTGCTCGTTTTTGTTTTTAAGAGAGATGTACTTTATGATAATGTTTCCTGTAACAGCCATTTTTTTTCAAAGCTTCCTGTGCTATTTATGTGCTACACTCAGTGCTTCTTTTCTTTTAGTATTGAGCTTGATAAAAATGCTCGCTATGAAGTCTCTCAAATAATAATTTTTAAAATTTTTGTTTTTCCTTTGTAAAAACATATAGGCCTCTTTTAAAATAGAGAATGCAAGAAATCTCTGGAAACCATTTATTATATCATCCTCCACAAGCAAAGCTTATCTCTCATTCCTTTGCAAACACACCAGCAGGACCATAGCTTACCAATGCATAATCAGCTACACTTGAAGCAGTCAGACCTTCTCTAGCTCCTTACACATTCCTCCCAAGAATGAACAAGATAGCTCAAAATACAGAGCAGAGATTGACCCCAGGTTCCCAGAGAGGCTTAAATGACAATATTTTTTAATGGTAAAAAAGTGGACACTTCTCACTTACCAAAAGATATTTCTCTATTTCAACAGAAGCTTTTGAGGGGAAAAAAAACAACTAACCAACAAAAAGCAAAACCAAAACAAAAATAACCAAACCAAAACCAACCAAACGAAAAAAACCCCACAAGCCTAAACCCATAAATTTTTAATCCAATTAGAAGACTAGGTTACCTTTCATTTGATAAGCACGCATAGCTAACTATAGCACTTACAGAGCAAAAAAGTGTCAATAGTAGCTCCTAACACAGGTACTTACTCTGTGAGCATGTAGAGCTGCTGCTTCCTGAATCTCTCAGCTCTGAAATAGCTTGTTGATTTACAAAATCATATCTTCATAAAAGTAACCCAAATACTTTTCTTGATCTTTTCACCACCAGAGATGCCCTCCCACCTCTCCAGATAATAGCAGGAGGTGGAGAGGAAGAAGAAAAAGAAAGGGCAGGGCAGGGCAGGGCAGGGCAGGGCGGGGCGGGGCAGGGCGGGGCGTGGCAGGGACTCCTTAGCTCACCTTTTCCAGCTCTGCATAATCCTTTGCATAATCCTACACAGGTGGCTTCTGAAAACTTTCTCCCCCCACACACCATTTTCCTTTTAACAGTGCTCCTAGTAGGTATCTTATTGAGAGAATGATCATACTCGTCGTCTTCTCAAGCCATTGTCAACTTTCTTTCCCTTCCCCCTCCTGAAAGCCCATGGGAAGTCTAAGGTCTGGAGAGAACTGGAGACAGGGATAGGAGGAGAGCCTCATTTAAAGTTCCCCTCCTCTGCTTTACAAAAGTCAGTGTTGACACAATAGGAAGAACTTTGATCTAGAAATCCGATCCAAAAAATCTCCATGTCAAAGCCTTCAAATGCTACATAAACTACTACTGCTTCTTGTGAATGCCATTCCTGGAAAAATCTAGCGCAGAAAAGGCTTAAGTATCCTCAGACTGGAGCCGAAATCAGGCCAAAATGCAAGGCTGGATTGTACTGATAGGTGGATTGAGTGGCTGTTTTCTACTTTCAGAAAAATTTCTGCATTTTAAATTCTCTTGTGTTTGAGTGAGAAATGGATACTCTGTAAAGGGTTCTGAATGTCAGATGCAGGGCAGGCTGAGATCTGTGCAATTCATTAAGGTGGATGGAAATTCCAAATTACTACTTTTTAGTTGCTGTTTCAAATGAGATTTTACACACTAAGTCTTATCTTCACGGCCATGACCCAAACTCAGAGTGCTTGGACCTTTACATCAGTGATGTAGGATTACATTGGCTATTGAACTTCACTGAGCTTTTGAAAATATATGTGCAAATACTCAATTTCTCTTACAGAAGTTGCCAAGGATCAAACAAACCCTCAGCAGTTTTTCTTCAAAATTCACCCAGTCCCACATCTGTGGGTTGTCATGGTTTGTTTGCCTGCCTAACGCTCAGTGTTTTCAGATGAGCTTGTGACCGAGTGTGCAAAGGTGGTGAACATTCCTGTTCCCCAAAGTTTAGTGCTGTACTTTTGAAAATGACTGCAGGGAGGTGTGCTGCTTATAGCCTATAAATGGCAAGATTTGGGGTGATACAGATGAGGCTTGCAGAGAGCAACTGTTGTTATCACTACCTGTGATTTGTTGAATCTTTTAACTAAGAAATTCTGAGAGAGATGGTAGCATTACCCAGAAAAACTGTTATAGAAAATGATAAAAATAGTAAAATGTGAGATAATCTTAAAAGAAAAATGGAAAGCAAAATCAAAACCAGTGTAGAATGACCATATGTTTTATGAACAAAAGCATGGGTTAGTAAATTTTTGTTGTTGTTTTTTCTTTCTTCTTGGCAATACATTATTTAGCACTTCCAAATTCAAAGTTCTGGGATAACATCTTCACAAAAAGAAATTAAGTTTTGCTTCATGAAGGTTTTTCTTTGTCTATTTTCTATTTATGTTTTATCAACATTATAAAGTATAAAATAATTATTTTAGGATAGATTAGACTGCCACCAGAAAAAAGCATATTCAGAGCAAAAAAAAATATTGGCAGAATTATCATTTTCAGTGAAACAGCTTTCCGGGTCAAGGATTAGTTGCTGAAGAAACATTGGCTGAAGATGCAGCATTATAAATGGTCTTCTCTCAGCCACTTGTACCAATGGTCAAATAATTCATTCCTTAGTAAGAAATATGATGGTATATTAGCAGAAAGAAAGATTAGGTGCACATTAATCAAACATTTCAGAGACACATAAACATGCATATAGCATTCAGGAATATCCCATTACCCTATTTCAGAAGATATATGTAATCAATATTTCAAAATATATCTAGTTAGTTTCATATCATTGAGTTTTAAGTATTTTGCCCCTCTGTAAAATAGGCAGGGCTTTCAAAGGCAACATCAGTAATTTTCTGAAGTGCCACTTGACCAACACAAGTGTTTGAGCTATGTTTGCTGTGCTGTTCAAACAAACCAAGCAAAGACAAAACCAATGTCGTGTCCCACCAACAGATGGAAACAAAAAGAGTCACTAACTACTGGTATCAGAGTTCTGTTTACAGAGCATGTACTTGAAATTATGTCAGTCCTTCACCTTTTCCTGGCTGAGGACAGCTTCTGAAGCATTGGTTTCCCCCTGCCCACCCCAAGCTAACTGGTGAAAAAAAGTTAAAATATATTTAGTAGAAACCACCCTATCATAGGCAGTAATTTGTTGTTTGTACTATGTCTGAAAACAGAAGGAAGAATTTGCAAACATCAGTCTTTTCACTGCTGTTTGCCTCAAGTAAATTTATTTTCATCTGATAGTCACTTGTGTGTTTCCAAAAAGAGCTCTAGGGAAAGGTAGAGCCCTTGGACCCACAGCAGCGTTTACCTGGCACTTCGCCGACAACCCCCTTATTATTCCGTGCTTCTTGCAGGAAGAGGACTGGTTTAAGGTAGAAGACTAGTTCATCTCTGAATATCAATTAATACAACCCCAGGGAGCTCTGAGCTTCAGTATGTATTACACTGTCTTCATAAAAAGCCATTTTTCATAGCCTGAAACTCAAATCTGGTGTGGTGTGAGGTCCCCAAGAAAGACTGCAGGACTTGCCACAGGACTGGCAAGCTTCAAAAGATGCAAAACGTGGGGAGTGCTTTTTTTTTCTGTACATTTTCAGGATCTGAAGACACTGTACAGTGTGTCTGGGGACAGCAGACAGCTGCACAGGGAGCCAGCAACCATGGATCATCAGAGAAAAAGACACTTCCTGGAAAGATCTCCAGAAAAAAGTTGTTGGGACTTTTGTTAGGACTCACACATGTGGAGATGCACATGACAACCTTTTAACTCACAGGAGGAACAGCCAGGAGGAGCAAGCAGTTCAGATACTTCTCTTGGATGCCCTCAGTAACAAAACTACCTGAATTAGGGACAGTGGAGTGGATGCTCTAGTGTGAAAACCAGGCAGGAGTTCCAAAATAATGTGAAAAACACCTTATCACTTCCATGATCTCTGCAGTGCTGGAGATATTATCATTCTTGGACTTCGAGTTAAGCAACAAAGTCATTGGGTAGCAAGGTTTTGGCAAATGAAGGTTTTTTAATTGAGCGCTGTGAAAGCTAAATCAAAAAACTAAATGTGAACATAATTGTTGCTCTTGAACTGAGACATCCCTGTCTAGTGAGGCAACTCCTTTTGCCCTGTTTGCCAAATACCCGGTGAGTATTTCCCTCGTTAGCCACTTCCACGTGAATGCGGTGCTGCCCGGCCCTGCCTGCTCTCGGCAGCCACAGCTGCAGGGACACAGCGTGCCGGCTGGCCACGGGGCCCGAGCTGCGTGGGGCTGTGCATCACCCAGCTGCACCTGCCACGGGACAAATGGTTTGGGTTTTGTGAGCCTTGTGTTTGATACACACAGACAGGCACCCAAATGCCCTGCTTAGAGTAACACCCTGCACAGATCTATGGGCTTTCCGAGAAGAAACCAAGGTGACATTGGTTTCAAGGTACCATCAAGGGCTCTGTCCGCATGCTGTTTTCCAAAAACAAGATTCCTTCCTCCCTTGGACATTGAGCAGTCATCCATATGCCCACAAAGCAAAGAGAAACTGCTGTACGTAGCCACTGGTGGCACCATGGAAGACTTGGTTGGGTAGCGTGTATAGTCAGGGCATGTGTAGGTGCAGCTATAGTCTGGTGTTTCAAAAAACGCTTCTCTGACTTGTGTGGAACATGTAGTCTGCTGGGATCCAACAAGTGTTTTAGGCCTTGCAGGTGCAAGCAGTTAATGGATGCTGTATTTTGCCTGTGGATGATCTTTCCTGCTCACATTAGCTTTGAAAGGGCCAATAAACTGGGGAGAATAATCTGAGACTTTTCAGTTGCTAAGGCAATGAATTAATCAGCATGTATGTGTTCAGCATATTCACATGATCCTGCCAAGGCCTACAGCTTTAGGTGTCCTGCTATATTTTTGCCAGCACGAGGGAAGGGAGCAGCAGAATTGGCAGAGAACAAAGTGTCAGTGGTTAGGACTGTAATAAAATTTTTGGAAGGAGAAAGCAGCACCTACTGCACACACCACATTTGTGTATTATATGGTGTTATAGCATGCCAGCAAAATGTGGCTCTGTGCCACCATTCTGTATAACAGCTTCATTTAGCCTAATTATTTGGTATAAAATCCTCTTGTCCAGTAAGAGCTGATTTCTTCCAGAGTTATGAATCCAGCCTTAACACTATTCAGTGCATTTGATCAGATTTACAGACCCTGAACCAACTCCGCAACTGACAAGTCATTCCTTCACTTAAATCATTAAATTTCTGTCTATCTCAGGAGCTGCATTCTTTAAAGCCTTCTTGGAGTAAGATGCAAACCAACCAAGCAGCACCAACATCATTTCCAAACCCAAGAGCATCAGTGCACGCTCTGGAGGGCTGAGGCTAGTGCAGCATCGTTGATGTGCTTAGGAAAACCCATGATTTGTAAATGTTTTTGATGCTGATCAGGCAGTCCGACTTAATGGCTGTAAATTAAATACTGTGATTGCTTCTGTCCCAGTTTTGGCCGGTGTATTGCTGTTTACCCACTTAAACACCAGAGATGAGGTCTTTCTTACAGTCCTTTACCGCAGCTCAGCAGTTAGCCAAAATATCCTGTCCCTGCCACTTTCCTCGGGGCCATAGTCATGAGAATGTTTAGGGGACAGCACTTTGCACTGTTCCCCCCTGAGCTGATGTGTTTCCTCTTCTTTTCTCTTTCTCTCATGTATACACACGTCATTGTCACTGTGCACAGACACCTAGCAAATCCCTTCATTCTCATTTCTGAATGATTTTATGCACGCAGTTGTTCCAGGTGGTGATACATGCCTCCTTTTCAGTTTGGAGCTACTTTGGTTTCTTAAAGCAGCTTACCTGCTCTACTATCTGAAATGAATGGTAGCCTTTAGTTAGGGCACATACAACCCCACACATTCAGCAAGGCTTTGCCTGATCTGAAACAAAAAGGTGCCTGTAAAAGGGAATCCATGGCCTGACCTGCAGTGTCACACTGGGGAGAGAGAGAGCTGTAGAAGCTGCCGCCATAAGCAGACAGCCAGTTATCGTTACATGTGGGGCTCTGAGCCCAGTCCTTATCCTGATTCCAGCCTGGCTTTGTGCAAATGTAAATCTCCTTATCAGTAAGGTGAAGATAATGCCACTACAGCACACTGCACAGTGTGGGAGAATTAAATGGATAAAGTTTATAAAGTGTTTTAGATGTCAGACAAAATGTATATAAAACCTAAACATCCTTACAGAAATCTCCGATAGCTGAATATCAGAAAACTAACCAGGAGAAAGGCTTTGCAGACCTGGCAGAGATACTGGGTCTGATCCTGAATGCTAGTGCTAGTGGAAAATCAATGTAACCCCAGAGGAAAGCAGCCTTGGGACGAGGTGCAGGCAGGGAAGGAGCTGCCCCAGCACCTCTCACTACACTCCCTGAGCTGATTCTGCTCCTTCCTGTGTTACCCACTTGAGTGTGTCTAGGGGATGTAATTAAAAAACATTTGCAGTTAATTAACCAGTCTAGCATAGTGTGCAGGCCCGATCTGTGCTCACAGACATTGTCAGGCTGCAGGACAGCACTGACGACACCCGTGCTCCACAGCCAGACTTGCACATCTCCATCCACAGTGGCAAAGGGTTGCACAGCCACACAGCTCCACTGCTGCCCTCCCTCTGCTGGCCTTCACCTCCCATGGCCCTCCCACCTCAGCTCCAGGAACATGCAAATGGTAATAAGGGTGTTAATTTAGATAAAATATTAAATCTGAAAGCCATTTGGCTCTGCTCGTTGTTGTGAGGTGGAATCAGAGTGGCAGCGGGGCTGTGCCTGACACATAGCTGAAGCTGCAGCTCTCTCTACAGGCTTCACCTATAGCAGCTGCGCAGTTGCAGCCAGACCGGCACAACCACAAAGCCTGCCCTGAACACTGACCCGTGGGCAGCCCTGCTCTCTGCCATGGCTCGGTGCTTGGGGGCACTGCACCAGGCCTCTGGAGGATGTGGCCATGCTGGGACAAGTTGTGGAAGCAGGGATGGGGCTGCCTGCTGCAAGGTGCCTGGTCCTTGCTGCAGCAGGGTGGCTGCAGCCCACCCAGCTGTGGTCCAGGCACTGGTCAACTCTAATGTGGTCAACAGCTCAAAACAACCACTGGGGAGCTCTGAGCCAAGGGGCTTGAGCATATCCCAAAGTCACGAGCACATAACATGTGCAGACATGCCATGAGGCTAAGGCCACCGCTCCCAGGGCATGAAGCTGTGCAGGAGCTCTCCATGTCCTGAGGGCAGCCCATGGAGGTTTTGTAGCCTTCTCCCAGCTCTGAGGAGACACAGCCATTCAGTGGAGAGGTAACTGCTCCAAACACTCCTCCATGAGCTCCGGGCACACTGATTATGGAGGAGCAAACAGAGTGTCTGTAGGGGAGAGAGCAGGAGAGACCACAGCCCCAGAGCCACTGGGAGCAACGTGAGGCCAGGGGCAATGCTGTATCCAGGCTGTCAGTAATGCTATTGCAGCCAGGGTTTTTGATTTGGGGTTGCTTTTGCTTTTCCTAATAATTTCTTGATAACAATATAATTGGACGATTCCTTAAGGTCATTTCATGTGATAGATTTATTTGGATTATTATCTGCATATTTAGAGTTATGAGGGACAAATATTTTAGTTCCTTTTTTATTGCCCCATTGTTTATAAAGTTCTCTCTGAATCTTGTAAATACTTTATTTTTTTTTTTATTTCCCTTCAGAGTTTGTCTTGCTCTTTGGCAAGCATTGATTTTTTTTTTCATGTTTTTTCCAGTGAACCTTGAAATTAAAATGTCTTTTTTTTGTTTAATTTCTTTTTTGTACACTGGACTCATTGTCAGCACAGCAAGAGCAAGGTGCTTTGTTAGATTACTGCTGCTTCAAAGCTACTGAAAGGAAGAGTTGACCACGATTTATCCTGTGTGTGTAGTTTATTCATGAGCTGCATTTATTCCCTTTAAAACACAAAGCCAATCCCAAGTTCTCAGCGTTTTAAGGAAGCATTTAAAATTTTTAGTGTTTCAGAGTCAATTTTTTACCAAATTATACCAGTTTTAAGAGTTGTAGAATTCTTTGGCCTCTTATTAGACACATGGCATGCACTGAATCAGCTGTACATTAAAACCAGGAAGATTTGCAGGCAGAGACTGTATCTTCTATTAGACCAGCAGATACAGTCGAGGAAAAAGAAAAGAAAAAAGAAGGAAAAGCTTCAGACACACTACCCCCTTGAAAACATTTCTGTTTGGTTTGTTTGATTTGTTTTCACCTATATAAATTGTTCTAATAAAAAAATTAGCTCTCACTGCAAAACTTGCCTCTCTCCTACCCTGCTACCATTGCAGAGACACCAACACTATTTCTAGTAGAAAAATAATTATATTTGTATAGCAAAGAAACCATATTGCCATTTGTCCAAGTGTTTTTCTTCAAACTACTGTCTGTTCGCTTTTCTACAGTAGAGATTTTTTTAGAAGTGGGGTATTTTTAGAAAAGAATAATTTTTATGATAATTACTTTGTCATTGCCATTTTATCTGCTGTAACAGAAGAATTCTCTGTTACACAATTTTGACTAAATGCTTTTTTTAATTTTGTTAAGTAGCCAGGGCACTATAGGTTATAAAATTAAAGTTTACATTATAGAAGGGTAAAGTGTTTGGACCCAGGAACATAGATACATTGGTATCCTTGGCTGGCTTGATGTGCCATCAGAAAGTTAGGAAATTCTTCAAAATATTCAGCTAAAATGAAATCCTCCATAAATCAAAAGGGTTTGCTTTAGCTTTGTGACCTAGGGTTGTACATTATGCTAAGCAAGTATAACAGTCTATGTTCAAAGGCTAAAGAGCAGGTAGTAAGTGTTTAACACAGCAAGAGTCATGCTTAAAAAAAAAGTCTTTAAAAACGGATTGTTCTAGGCTATAATAAACTATGAATTGTAAAAGGTTAATTGACAAAATGATACTCATCTAACACCATCTCTGTAATAGCAATCATTGCTGAATCCATAATTCAGGGGTCTTGCTATATTGACAATTACATTTCCTCAAAAAGACTCCAGTTATTTCCTCAGTCTGTTTAACCTATGGTAATTAATTATAGATTTACAAGTGGTACAGAGGCAGATACAGGTATCTGCAACCACTGCGCAAAAAAAGCAAAATGCCTGTTTGCAGCCCGGGGCGGCCCAAGTGTCCCTATGAAGATTCATACCATGAATTGACCTTTGCCTTGCTCACTGTCCGAAACAGAGAGCCAGGGGTGATGGTAACAACCCTCACTGCACATCTAGCATTCAAGGAAGGGCAGCCTTGCCTCAAGGTTGCTGCATTGAGGTTTGCCTCCCATTTTTGCAGCACCTCTGGCCTGCAAATCTGATCTGTTTTCCCCCAAACAGTATTTCTTATTCAATGAGACACAATACATTAGCAGTGAATAAACCAGCAAGGTTTTAAGAATAGTAACAAGCGTTCATTTGGACTTCTTCCATGTGGCACATACCCTCCTCATGATAGAAAAGATTCCTTTTAAATTCTTTTTTTTTTTACTAAATATATTGTGCCAAATGAGAGCTACTGTGTTTGTTTGTTTCTTTGTTTTAAAAATTGTTCCCCAGCCTGAAGACAAATGGAGGCATTAGTACTGCTGCTTTGCAGAAAGGACCTGCCAGGCACTGGCCATGTCAGCAACTTTTGTGAGCAGAATGAAGTTCTGCATATTCACTTCTATCCATTCCTGCCAGTCTGTACCCAAAAAAATGGCACAGACTTGCTAAGAAGGGGCTATTACAATGTCTCCTTTAACAGTACAAACTTATCAGCTATAACAAAAGATGCTTAAGAAACAAACCATGTCAAAATAAATGAAGAGCATTCATCCTTTTGCGGAGTGTGAAAAAGTTCGCAAGGTGATAATCAATTCTATAATGCATTAGCCATACTTCTTAAAATATGTGTACCACTTACTCCATAACTTGCTAAAGTTTTGTCATTCTCACTGAATCTGCAGTTCTGGGTACAAATTAGCAAGATTTGATTGTAATTGGACTTTGAGCAATTCAGCTATTATCCTGCCAAATGCACGATGTTTTCTCTGTGCAGAAGCTTGTTAAAGCTGCATGAAATCCATAGGCATGCTACTGTTGGGATCTGCCGTATTACTTGGCAGAGCCTTCTGTTCAGAAGGTGCAGAGCATCTTTTGCTCACCAGGATCCGGCTGTGGCTTGAGTTATCTCCACACGTTGGCAGGTGAGTCCTGTCCCAGGAGCTGGGTTAAACCTGCTCCCAAGTCAGCACTAGTTCTCGCCAGGAGCTCACCAAAAGCAGGACCAGGCCGTGATCTGGGCTATGCTACCAATGACAACTTGTGGTCTGCTTTTCCAAGCCATTGCCTTCTTTCCATATATCAGACATCTTCCACAGTGCTGGGAAATTCAGTCCAGGCACGACTGAATGTTGCTCAGCAGTCTTACCAGGTCCACCCGTGCACACGACTTTTGGATGCAGCTCCCTCTGCGCTTCAGTCTTTTTATGATCTGTGTACCAGCAAAATCTTGCCATCCCCCTAGAAGCCTGACCCTGCAGCTCATTGACTTTGTTTTCAGAACTACATCAACATCTGCCTAATGACTCACTTTGTGCCCATGTTTTCGTCTCCTCACAATAATGTCCATGACTATTGTTCCCCTGAAGGAACAGGGACCTGCAGTACATGCAACAGATGAACAGCATTTCTGCTTCCCTCAAAGAGTGTTTCCTGGACAGCCTGCAGACTGTGAGCTGCTCTCCTCCTATTTCATTACTTCTCTTGTAGATCATCTCACTTCTACCAAATTCATTGCCATTCAGATGTCGTCTTCTACCTTCTCATACCATTTTCCTTCCCTTTTGGCAGGATAGTCTTTCCATCCACCACCAGTTCACAAATTTATGCTTGGCCCCTACCACAGCACCAATCTTAATGTTCCTTTCAAATACTAGAGCTGCTGAAGAGAGTCACTCTTCTGACAAATTTTACATTTTTGTGTACTTGGCACTTTTTCCATGTAGTGAAATCTTTCCAGCAGCAGCATGGCATAGCTCATTTAGCATTTTTTCGGATGAATGCTCATAATACTTAACACAAAAAATAGATGATGCTGATGACTCTTCCTCATCTAAATGGCTCAAATTCCTGGAGCCTTTTAACACTGTGGCTTTTGTTTCCAAAAACCAAAGGCAGCTTCTGTAGACTCACTCTGGTTTTACCCCTCAGAGCACAGTGGTGACACTTTACTAAGTTGCTTTTGTCTGTGCGTGGTGGTGGGGCTCACTGCCATGGTCCTGATGGGTGCTGGGAAGAGAGGTCAGCTCTCCTTCTCGTCGCTACACCTCCCTCCTGCTGCACCTTGGACAGAGAGACAGAAGCACCGATGCCACGCTGGATCCGGTCTTATCCTGCTCCTGGGCACATCTGCTCACGGTCCCAGCTTGAGAGCTCAGGTTGAGGTCTGTCCTCATGGGTGGTTGAGCACACATATTTGAGAAATGCTCTAGAAAACAAGAAGAGTTTGCTGTATTCACTGTGGTGAACCAAATTGAATTTTCAAGGAGCTGAGCTGATCGCAATCCAGCTCACACAGGGCGACAGACATCTTCAATCCATGTAGTTTCTGATCCTGATAGAAATTTTCACCCTCTGCTATTTAGAAACAGAGACAGACATAAGGAGGTCAATACTACTGGGGGTCCAGCTTTAGATATTTGGCATCAGAAACATGGATGAGCAGGGGAAAAAAGGCTGTAAAATATGTATGTGAGAGATATATCTGAGGTAGGGAAGAAAAAGGGTTGGACAGATATCTAGAGGAAGAGTCTGGGACATTGGCCCTGGTCTCCCAGTGATTCCCAGCAAGATGAAGGGAATACAGCACACACAAGAAGAATTTTTCCTAGAGCGATTCAACCCAGCTATTGCTGGAGTATGTCTGCTCCTCAGTGTGGTGTACACAGATTCAGCCTACCTAAAAAGAAGGGAAATCTGGAAAGCTAGCCCTTGATGGCTCCTTCACAGCCACATGAGGTTATTTCTGGTACCCTACTGCAACATGCCACACAGAGGCGTATCCCTCACCTGCACCGGGATCAAACCGTGCAGCAGCAGGAGGAGTTCTGCAGTCCTCAGTTATGGGAGATAGTAGAAAGCATAGAGCTGTGGAGATGCTGAAATAACTAAACACATTTTGGAGCTGCTAAGTTACGCTGCAGCCATTCCCATACCCACAGCAGCCAAATTCAAAAAAGTGCAAAAGCAGAATCGCACCAGCCATATTCATTCACAGAGAGCAGAACTGAAATCCAAGCTCCAAACTCATGATTAAAGTATGTTTTTAGAGTGGCAAATAGACATGAGCATTTGTGCCCAGAAAACAGTACGCTGTTTGAATACTGATCTCTGTGGGAGATCCAATATGCCATTGGAAGAGCAGTTCGTGAATGTCAAAAATAATTCCAGCACTGAAAAAGTTCAATCTGTAATAATACTTGCTATTAGATATCTCACTGAAACTGCCAGAATTTTAATAAAACATATGGTAATTTTCAGTTAGTAATGTAAAAGGCGTTTCTTAAAGTTAGGATATGCCATACCTGTGGATTAGCAAACAGCTCCCTGGAGCCAGTTTGCCTTGTGGGTGGAGGACATTGCATCTCTCCAGCACAGAGGCTCACCCCTCTGTAGCCTGGCGGGTGCCACCAGCAAGGGCAGGTGGGAGGACAGCCCAGGCACATGCCCTGCACAGCGCTTGGAGCAAGCCCCTGTCAGCAGCAGATGCCAAAGCACCCCCTGGGCTGTATCCCTGGGGTCGGTTTATGCCCTGAGCCCAGGACTCACCAGCACTGAGCGAGGCCCCGGCCCCATCCCCACTCCTGCGTGTGCAAGAGCACAGCTTTCCATTGCTCCATCTCGTGTCTGCCAAAGTCCTCCCCAGGCACCGTGAGCATCTCAGTCATGGTCTCACCTTTGCAATAAAATACAACATTCTTCTCTAGCAACAGTTGTTCCCAGCTTACCATGATGTTCGGTAGTAATTATAATGGTAAAAGTTTGGAGGTTAGGGTGCGTTTTCTAAATGCTCAATATTTATAGCTATGGAACAATTCACATGTTGTCACATTCACCTAAAATGATTCACAGTTATAATTGGAGAAGAGCTTCAGCAGGAAAAATTAGGCCATACTGACCCACATAAACGAATTCAGTAAACCACAACAAGCTGCTATAATCTATTTAAAATAATACTTTGGCAGCACAGCACAAAAATAGTTTACTGACTGATTAATCAACTTAAGGTCCATTTCTCATCAGTATACATATATAAATATTGTGGTAAAATTAGCAAATGTTTTTATTTGTTGGAGTAGAGATAGCATGTGCTACTATTGTGGTTCATACACCAACATTAAACAAAAATTCATTATTTTAACATGCATTACGGGAGCACTCAACCATTTCTGCAATTCTGTGGCCCACAGAGGAAAACCCTACCTACATTACAAATAACTGTGAACTCTAGCATTCAACTTAACTAAAAAATATAGCACACATACACACACAAAATCTCCCTAACATGTTACTTAAACATTTTATTTACTGACTATATGAAGAACAGAAATTATTTTCACTAGCAATATATGTGTAATTTCATATCACCAGTGAAAATCATAAATAGCTGAACCAGCTGGGATAAACTCCAAGCACTGCTAATTTTTCAAGTTTTGAACACAAAAAATGGGAGGTAAGCAGAGGTCTTACAGCATCTCTGCAATGATTGCAGCAGTATTTTCTGCAGGAAAGGATGGAAAACCAAAACTGCGCATGGGGAAACAAATGACCAGAGGGAAAACAAATATTCCTCAACTACCCTACTATCAAACTTCTCTTGAATGGATCCATTTCTCAACTCAGTCTTAAATAAAACAGCCATGTATATAGCAGGTCTGTAAAAAGTCACAAGATACCCTACATTTCATATTTCTTCACCTACTCTTGCTCTGCCTAATGCTGTCCCTGGGATCTCACACTGCACCAGCTCCTTCTCTGCTCAGAACAAGGTCATAACGCTCTGACCTTATATCCTGCAAAACCAAAAACACCGCGTAGCTCATTGCTGATTTTTTCCCTTGAAATCTCCAGACTAGGTGAAGGTATTGAGAGTGCATGAGTCCTGCTGACCTTTAGAGAAACTTCCCCCACATTTCTGCCTCTTGCACTGAAAATAGAGAGTCATTCCCCTGCCTGATTCATGTTTCCCTTTGCAAGCACAGCAGATGCATCCCAGACAAATGAAGAAAGGACAAGCCTGAAGAGCACAATAAACTTTCAAGATATAGCATCCACAGGCTTCTCCACGGCATCCAGAAGGGCTTCCCACTCTGAGCCTGCTGCAGGGTATGCAGCATGCCAGCATGCTCATGTCCTTCCGAAAAGCAAAGGAAACAGTAATCCAGCTTTCCTCTCCATGTGTCCCCTACTCCGAATTTACACCTCGGTGAAAAGCAAGCTAACATTTGTGAAGGTGTCCCGTGTTACTGTTTCTACTATAGCTTGCGCAGCAGTGTGGTTTGGATCGAGAGTTCCTGGTGCTGCCAGGGATCAGACGTGAAAGTAGGCTGCCAGGGAGAGACAGCAGAGACCTGAGGCGTAAGCCCAGAGACACCAGAGCGCAGCAAGAAAGGAACAAGGTGGTGGTCACTCAGAGGGTAGCTCAGTGACTATAACTCAGACAACAGCACACATGCCACCCGCTCCCTGTGCCAGCACAGCCGCTCCCTCTCTTCCCAGGCACAGGGATGCGTGATGCTGTCTGCTTCAGCTGTTCCTCTGAGGCCGTTAAAAGCTGAGTTAATTCTCATTAGTTCATCATACAGCCCTCTGCTTTCCTGAGCAGTCACTGGGATCCAGTTTGCCAGTAAAACATCTGTACAAAACGAAGTTTTGTACAGCCTACCATTACAATCACAACCTAGCAGCCAAATGCTGCGTAAGTGAAAGGCTATTTCCATAAAAGCCTTTGAGTTAGATATATTTTGTCATTAAAAATTTGCCATTAGTCTCAGATCTTAAACAACTCTCAGGTGCAGTGACCCTGTGCCTGGCAGGCTCTCCCCACTCAGGCATCTCAGTACATCATGAAGGGCTCCCCCAGTCAGCATGTTTGGAAAGGTGAGCTCTGCACCCCTGACCCTGGGACCGGCCCCTTCAGAGACACTGTCTTTGCCATGTTAACAGAGAAACGTGACCACCCAACCCAATGCACTGTGTGACACGGGCAAGCTGGGTCTGGTGATAAGCCAGGTATTTCAGTCCCAGTCCATCTCCATAAAGAAAAAAAAAAAAAAAAAGTCCTGCTCATGACTTTACATTCATAAATACTCTCACAATGTCAAGAGATGGGGGGTTTTCATCAATTCATTAGATCTGCTCCCATGAATTATTTATATGCAGTGCTAAAAATGGTTCTGAAACATTACAAGAATTCAATATCAGTTTTCACAGTGGGATTTCATCATTTTAGCACTGGAGCATAATAGCCTAATGCAATACTAATACGATATGGTGCTAATAGGGTACAATGAGAGTTCTCTCTAATATGCAAACACTTCCATGTTGCATTATTATTTCTTTTAAGTTAATATGATATGGTGATAATATGATGAAATGAATTAGTTTCATATCATTGTTTGCATGAGTTGCACATATTAAAAGAATATTTCCCCCTCCCCTTGAATTCACTTGGAATGAGCTTGAAAATTTACCCTGTAGTTATTCTCATGCTAATGAGGCTGTTTAGTAGGAAACACTCCTACTGTTGCTTAGCCAGCTGAAGAAAGAATAGGCACATGTCACCTCTTGCTGGAATAAGAATTTTCCTGGCCTGTTTTGAAAGCCTCTGTCCTAAACATGTTTGCTTTAACATTTCCCACTAGCTCATAGATTCATTGCATATTTGTGATAAATTCTCTGGTCAATATTTATCAAGAGCATTTCTACATAAGGAGGCATGTCTTCCAGTTCAGCTGCTGCATAGGGGAAAGGTGTGGGGGGTCACGCACTGCAGCCCCGACAAACACCAACTGTGAAGGTGACCACAGAGATATCATGGCTTTTCTGGTCTGGGACCTGGTACCTGCTGGGAAGATCTAGATGGCAACTTCACACACAGGCTCCAAGGTCAATCACAGCACTCTCCTCCTGGCATTGTGACATTTTGCCAAAGCCTGCGCTGTGCATGCATTGATGCAAAAAGCCAGGCTGATATGAAGGTTTTACTCTCTGGCTCGCAAGTCAGAATATCCATCTTGGCGAGAAATCCTGTCTGCTCTTCCTGGAAATGAGCCCTGTTCCCTGGTATGTCAGACTGATCTGAGGACCCCTTCGTTTCCTTGCTGTGGTGGCAGACCTGTAGGGAAGGCATTTGAGATTGTCCTGGACATCCTATAGCTGCCTTGGCATCCCATGCTGGACAGGAGATGCAGGGCTTGGGACAGCCAAAAAGCCCTATCTAGACCCTCTATATGCATTTTTCTACCATGCTTAAATGTGCAAACTGGAATGGCTGTAATAGGACTTTATTTGGCCCTATTCGGAGTCCAGGATTCACTGTGCTTGTTAATAAATAGGCACTAAAATGTTGAGGTTTTCTGTTCAGGGATGTTGTGGGATTCCCATACAGGATAATGAGGGAGGATATTCATAACAGCTACCATTAACCTCTGCCTGCTCCCTCCCTAACTTCACTATGGAGCAGAAGAACATCCCATATGAGATGCCTGAGAACAACATCCTGATCTGCCCATACCCTCAACTTCAACTTCATGAAGATCCAGGAATCACCTTCAAATCCCAGCAAATCCAGCCTGATTGAATCTGAATTCAGGCTCTATGACCTTTAATTCACATGAAGTTACTCAAGAAAATTTTACACATGAGGTTAACAGCACATGTACAACGCTGAAAACTTCACCAAATGGTACAGGGGTTTAAAATGTCATAGATAAAAGAGTCGAAAGTTTTTTTTAATTATCAGATTTCCAAAGCTACTCTACATAATTCCCTGTATAATCCAAACTTAAACTCAGAAGGCACTCATGCAGATGACATTTCCTCTCTGTTTTGAATGGGGATTATTTTTTAAGAGGATACAGAACCTGGAAATATTTCAATAGGCCTGATATTTAAAGCATATTTAATGGCATTTGTGTTTTAATCTTCTTACTGACTAAAGTTTAAGGGAGCTGCAAGGAATTCAACGGTGAAAAAAATAATTAGATGTTAGCTAATAACATAAAATGCATAGGTAATGGGTCAGTTGATCCATGAACATGACAAAAATGGCAATGATTGTCAGGGCACCCCAGTGCCCCGTGCTTTCTGCTCTCCAGGAGTAAGGATTCACAATCTTCATGTCATCCCAACACCCTGAGAGGTTCCTAATGCTTATGGACTTTGGTTTCACTGTTGGCAACAGGGTGATCTGAAAGCAATGAGCCAAATTCATCAGATTCCTTATAAATGAGCAGATTAGAGGGGTTTTTGCCAGGCAGAGAGAAGAAGCGACTGAATAGTTCTCACAACTTTCATTCTGCACTTTCTAGCCCGAACGCAACGTATTGCAGTCCAAGATCTCCCTGGGGATGATTATTCACATTAAACAAATCTCACAGAAAATTGTATACAAAAATAAAAAAAACATGTTGGTTTTCCAAACTTTGTAGTGTTAGAAACAAAGTCTGATTTTGATCATGCAAGTAGATCCCCACTGCCTTGGTGCTGTTGAGAGTTGGTACTCAGCTGCTGTTGGGTGGCATGAGTTACACTTGGTGCTGGTGCTCAGCTCCTTAAGCTTTACACACATTCATTTGCTGTTTCAGTCCTGAAAGAGCCTGCAGACAGGCTCCCTGCTTGTTTTTCTTCTCACACTCTACCTAACCCCAGGAGCAAGGAGCTACTTCGTTAGGAGTAAAGGTATTAATTAGCAGTGAACCTATTTAACCCACATGCTCTTTCATGCAGCTTCATAATGAATCCCAAACAACCTCGGGGTGTAACATGACTACTGTTTTCCTAGATTAGAGCATATACTAGTTCTGTTGAAATCAGAGGCACTGGTCTAGCAAAGACCTCTTCCCAAGAGGCCCATGCATTGGAATCTGCTGCAACTTCCCCATGGAGGGCTAGGTGTACTCCAGAGTAAGAACACATGGCACTCCAGCAGCTTTCCTCCAGCTTTCTGAAGCTGTGCCCTAAGCCAGCATCAGAAGGGAGGAAGGAAAAAGTAGTGATAACCTGTAAATAAAAAAACACTTACCTTGTTTCCAACATTACTGCCCGCATCTCTCCCAGCTTCTGTAAAAAAATCACTTTCATCGGTGAAGGTTTGTCAAAATTAAGAAACCAGGGCAGGTTTCCAGAGCTACCAACGAGGGCATACTCCCTAGTAACTCCAAGCAGAACACAGTGTCTGCTGAAGGCCAGGCATGTACGCTAGCTGCAGTGCCTGGCATGGCCAGAGGTGTGGAGCACACCTTCTGGAGAGCATCATCCCTGGCACCCTGGCCATGCGGCTGCAGCTCTGCAAGCACCATGTGGAGCCCAGCAGCAGGGGCCTTGCTGTTCAGGAGGTTCAAGAAGATCTTTGTAAAGTTGCAGCTTTTTTGCTCATTTATATCAGTAATCAGTTATTTCACTGAACAAGCCTCAGAGTGGCCATGGGTGGGCACCAGCTTTAAGCTCTTGGTTTCTAATAAAGG
Organism: Nesoenas mayeri; assembly: GCF_963082525.1. Taxonomy (NCBI): domain Eukaryota; kingdom Metazoa; phylum Chordata; class Aves; order Columbiformes; family Columbidae; genus Nesoenas; species Nesoenas mayeri. The sequence continues at coordinate 12,784,161 of NC_137554.1, read as the reverse complement.
AGACTCTTACTGAGGTTCAGATGTGGCTGTCTGAGCCTGACCATCACAAAGTACAAAGTAGAAAAGTCACATTTTAAAGATTTGTATGCATCCTTATTTCTATAGTAAAAGAACCAATTTTGCAAAACTTTCCTGTGAGGTTCAGCCAAATCGACGTGATTACTTTTAGCTGTCAGTGGGAACAAACAGGTCTTATACAACTTACGCACAGTAAGTCTGGCCATTATTTTACTCTGAAAAATCAAAGATTTCTTAGTGTTACCATTACTATCGCTCTGTTACTTGCGGAAAACAATTCCAACTATCAGGAAATAATTATGAATAAAGCCCAGTTAATTATACAAGACATCTCAGCTGCCCTAATTAAGGATCAGTTCAATACTGTTCACTTGGTAATTTTTTTTTTTTAATTGTGAATAGATTTAGTAGAAGCCTAGCTGATAAACAAATAATGAGATTGGTGGCCCAGAAGGAATCTGATTAATAAAATTATTCACCAATTATTTATTTCCTCTGGTTTCTATCATTCTTCCTTCTGCCTTAGAACAGGAATAGAAAAATGGGGTTGCACTGATTCGTTTCAACAACAACATCCCTTCTTATCACAAACATCCTACAGTCCTGAGCTGGAGGATGAAAACTTTATTCATGCAACCATGATGAAATGGAGGAACAGTTCAAAGTCAAGAAAACACTAAGTGCTTGGTGCAGCAAAAAGTCACACGCAGGTTTATTCCTGGCTCTATACAAGCCTTATGGACTTTGCTGCAAGTACTCACTGTGCATAGTGTTCATGGACTTTGTACTCATACAACAGGAAATGGTCAGGGCTGAAAAAAAACAAAACCAAACCACCACCACCCAAAAAAAAAACAAAACAAAAACCAAACCAAACAAACACCCCCAAAAAACAAAAAAACAAACCAAACAAACAAAAACCGCAAAAAGCCCAAACCAGAAACCAACCAAACAAACAACCAGAACAAACACCATTTCCCCAGGGGAACTTCTACAGAGCCTGTTGTCCTCCAAGTGCAGTGTCCCAAGCTCAGAAACAGAGTCACAAACAGAAGAAACGGAGACCTACTGCCATGGCTACTGAGCTCAGCCCCTCAGGGTTCCCACATGGTCTCAGCAGAGCCCTGCCCAGAGGGGACAGCAGCAGGGGGACCAGCCACTTGGGCAGAGCAGGAGGGTGACATTGGGGTCACACTGGGAGGAAGAGGAAGAGTCTTTGGGTTGAAATGCCTGCAGCTCAGTTCCAGCACATCCCTGTGTGTTACCACCAGATCAGCGATGGATGACTGCAGTTTAAGTAGGAAAACAACATTACATATGTTTTAAACTACAGTCTGCTGGCCTCATATTTTAACACGAAACTGAAGCAATTTACTTCCTTTTTAATGGATTACAGAAGGAACTCAAGCATAATGTTTCTACCCTTGTATGATCAATACCTTTAACACATTTATAAATTATTAATATTCTGCTCACAAAATTAACCACCTCTGAAGAACAGAATTGCTCAATACAACTCAAAAGAAACAAAATGAAACACAAACATTTAAGGAAGTAAAATGTTTCTTTGTATATTTAGAAGCTGCTTGTATCTTTCTAGTATAGCTGAAAAGCTACACTCTTTATTATTCAATGTAATATATTAATTGGAATTTATGAAAGGACTTGGCATATGACTATTTAATCAGTCAAAAGCCCATACCATGAGTGTCTCATTACATTCCTCCTAGAAATGAATCTGTTTTCCAGATGGGAAGGCTTTGGGTAAGAGGAATGGGCTGAGCTGATTTAGGAATTAGCATAAATCAATATTATTGAGAATTGGTGCGTGCAACATTACACGATATTCCCAGTGCTAGCACCACGGTGATCCTCCTGGCATCTCTTCACCAGTATTGTTCATAAATATTGTAAAGAGGACATACATGTTACTGCTAATTAATATCATGTGCTATATTCACTTAGCTGCATTTCATTAGCTGAATTATCAAATTAGATCATCTTCCATTTTTAAAACTTCTGTCTCATTTTCTGAAAGAAGAGGAAATATGGAGATCTCAAATCTCTGCCTAGGGACCATGAACTTCCACTGTAGCCTTGAATCTGCCTTTCTTTTCCCAACTCCTATTCCATATGTTCTAAGAAGTTTGAATTAGGACATCTCGGTCAAAAAGTATCAAACTGCAAAGCTTACAAATTTCTTTAAAAATTTCAACTAATGGAGAGCAAATGTGCTCCCAAAGCTTGGAGCATCACTTTATGTCTCAGAGGCTCAAGTGATGTTCCAGGCAGTGCTAGGAGGATTATGGGGCTCATCTTTCTGTGTTGTAGCTCTCTGGGAGGCAGGAGAACAAGTGAGGGGCAGATCCACTCATAAAACATCATCCTTGATTGACAAATATATTCTTACTTAAACAATAAGTTAATTATTTGGTTATTTTGAATATTTTCAAGGCAACATTTTTATGTCTGTGCTTAACAGGCCTGAGATAACATGGGGCAGTGCCGGTAAAATCAAAACAAAATAACAAAGACAATCTTACTTTGTCTTTTACACAGCTCCTCCAGGGCTGAGCAGATCCATAGTTCTTACCAGTGGTTGAGATCTGTTTGTAAACTGTTTGCATTGAACTAGCAGCAGCCTCATTTCCACCTCCATGAGAATGTTAACACCTCTACTGCAGGTACTCTGACTGGAAAGCTTAATGGAAGCTTCTCAGGTGTGAAGCACAAACTTTCAGCTCTGAAACCGATCCTTCCCATCAAAACCATGCCTGCGGCCCTGGGGAGGCATCACTCTTGTGAAGAGAGCTTTCGGGCCATAGGTGTTCATGCCAGTCCCACTGACTCCTTTTTTTTTTAATCAGAATTGCCAGAAAGGTTTGAAACTATGAGACACAAAACTACTTCCAAATTTTTTCATTACCTACTACAAACCAGCCTTAAAGAGAAATTTTCTTTACCTTTCACAGATCCTCTGCATTTCCCCGTATTTCCTTAGCTTGTGCCAATTCTATAAAACCTTGGATCAGCATTGGTTGGAAGCATTCTCAGGCTCTTCACAATCATTTCTTTAAAAAGTGTGAATGTATATCTGAAAACAAATGCTGGATTTCAGCAACCTCTTGTGTAGCCTAGTAAAATAGCAGGAAGAATAACATACAATTAACCGATTGACTTTTCCAACTCAAGTATGTTAACAACCTTCATCACTACAAATTTCAATAGATGTTTTAATGTTATAGTGTGAAAACTTATGCTTTTTTTTTTTTTTTTGAAAGTTTAGAGGCAGAATAAATGGTTGCCAACACACCACAGGCAGACTCACAAGCAAAAAACTTTATCACTTGTGTGAATGCTAAGAAAGTAGCTGTCTTTATACAATTAAAGTTCAAGGTTGCATCTCTAATAGGCTTTTCAGCTGAATTTGAAATTAGATTTAAATTGTTACTCACCCCTAACCTTGTTAGAGATTCATGGTGTCAAGTACATAAAGCAGAACAGAGTGAAAGGGTTGTAATACATTTACTGAAGGAAAAGAGTCTTATAGCTAGAGAGAATGCTGTGCAGGGAAACTATAGGGGTTGGAAAAGCTGCATTTTGTGAGGAGCACATTTCTGTTACATCACCTGAATTATTCTTCAGAGAGAATTCTTTAGAGATAGTCATGGTCATTTACCAGTTTTATAAAGATGTTTCTTTTCCATCCAGACATGAAATTCAGCAGGGAGCTGAATTTTTAGACTTGGTTAGTTATGAAATGGGTCCTTGTGTTTCGATCCAACCTTGGCCAGGATATGGGAAAAAATTTTCCTTCAGCAATTCAGATAGTTTAAAAAAAAAAAAAAAAAAAAAGGAGAAAAGAAAAAGCTGTGATTACCAACTGGTGTTATCCATAACAGCTTCTGGGCCCACAAATACAGCAAATTCTTCCAGGCGTCTTTGGGAGCTCCTGTGGAATAGCGATATGATTGAAGTTGGTTTTGCTTTGATTACAGGATGTTTCTCACACTGTTCATCAAATAGAAAATTATGTGGGAGCTCTAAGCGAAGAGAATAGAGTGATCAAGATCCCACTCTGTTTCAGGACTTACAGAAAAGAAGGTAGAAAAGAGGAAAAGCAGAAGGAAAAAGGGAAATGCCAACAGGTGAGCCTAGTCATTTAGAGGGGCACACAGAAACACAAAAAAGAGAAAGAGGTTGATGAATGCATTATATTAAGTAATGGCATAATGTCTAAATATTTGCAATGTTTGCTTCCACATACTTGGCAAAATCGTGTTTCCCATTAGAGAAAAATGCCAGGGCATCACCCCGTGATTCAGTTGTGGTCATCTCTGTCTCTTTTCACTGATGAAATACTCGTGTGGCAGCTCTGCAAATTCCACTGTTCAAGTCTTCGCTTCCAGGAGAGGCTGAAATGGCATCTCCTGAAATTTGCAAAATGTCATATTAAAAGTACAATTCGCTTTACTCCACGCTTTTCATTTAGAGAATCTGAAAAGAGATGGAGACATTTAAATCTTCTAAAGGCTATTTTCACAGCATTTTCAAGAAAGTCAAGAATTTGAAAATGCTGCTACACCTGTCTACCTTTCACACTGTACCCATCACATGGCTTTTGAGCACTTCCAAGGCTCTTGAGTACTTTATGGCCACAATACTTGATAAGACTCCTGGATGCTTTTCTTTTGAAAATAAGAGGTCAAAAGTTTGGAGAGTTGCTTCTTCCTAAAGACAAAATCTTGCAAATCACAGACCTGACAAAGCCTGTCAGATGCAAGTTCACTGAAGAAACCTTGTAGCTGTAAGCATATTAGAGATATACAATGTTATCACTGCAAACTGGTATTTGACTGCAATCCTTGTCGGCCTATGAATTTCACCACAAAGAATAGTTATTTGAGTTTATATATATATTTTATATATATATATATATATGAGGCTACAGGTTCATGGATTCATAAATTGTAAACTATGTTAAATACCCTGAAAACTGACTGATGATGAGTGCTACTCTCCTAGGCTAATTTATCTTCTAAACCATGACATGAAAATTCCAGCTAGTGGGCCCGTGACAACACTAAACAGGGGTAATAGCAGACTTAATCAAGAAAACAAATGGGATTCATTAAAAGCTGGCACTCGGCAGATAATCTTTGGAGAGTTCTCACCTCAATCTACATGTCCCCATCAAAAAGAAGAAAAAAAAAAATAATTTAAAAAATAAATATTCAGCTGTTTTTACCTCAGGCTGTTAAGCCAATTCAGTGGAAATTCACAGTGGACAAATATTAGACAGAGTTTGCTTCAAACTCCCTGTTTCATGTTTTAGAAGGTGCATCCTCTTTCCAACTTTTTCTATATTCTTTACCACAGTATTAATGGTAAAAGGTTAACTAGAATTTTTGTCTCACAGTTGACAAGACAAATTAGCTATAGTTTTCCCATCTAACTGTAACAGGTAGCTTAAGAAGATGTTGCAGTCCTAAACATACTTCTTGGCATATACTACTAAGGAAATATATGTATGTGTTATGTAAAAAGCCTATAAAGCCTATGCCTCTGCATTGGGCATGTTTGCAAGCTGGAAGGTTAGAAATGGAAGCCAAATACTATCCTAAGTTTCAAAAATACTCTTTGTAGCTACAATGAATAAGTCCAAGTTCCTAAATATAAAAATCTTCAAATTTCAGCTTCAATTCTGCAGTTCAGCCTCCCATAAAAGAAAACTTAGAACTTGATTATCGCTCTCCTCCAACAGCTATTATCTTGTTAAAATATGCATATCATTACCAAATGAGCACATATCTCCTCATAATCAGTAACTAAATATTTCTTTATTTAACATTACTTTAAAAAAAACCAAACTGGTAAACCGACTTTTGAATTGCAACAGATACATGTGCAGCCTTGATCTACTTTGAATTTGAAAATCATTTAAAATAATGTTTCAGTTTAGTGTTTTTTTCTGCTTCTGCTAGAAATGCATGTCATCTACTGTCCATGAAATATATCTCATTTACCCGAGCTCTCTAAGGACCAAATGAAAACCTCACCGATGCCAGTGGAAACACTACTGATCTTTTTGGTATGTTTGGGATCAGGAATTGCTATGTATGTTCAATTTGATCTGTAATTTCCCATCTTTGCAAAGACACTTTTCCCTTTTGCTGATATCTGAAGTACCACTGTTAAAAGACAGGATTATCTACCTTCTTTGCAGCTGCAGAAAACCTGACTCCTGGTTTATTTGCTCTCATTTGTTTCACTGATGCTTTATTCTGCAAAAGCTTATTTACTCTCACCACCACCTCCTAATTACTTTGGGGAAGTCATATTGTTTTCTCATTATGTTCTTCTACCTCTGTTCTGAGCAAGGCATATTTTCTGGTGAAGTGTCCAAATTCTTTTCAGGTGGCTGCATCCTCTGCAGCATGTGGCTTTATGTACTGTCTAAATTTGCTATGGCAATTGAAGCATTATCTGATTGCTAATTAATGTCCTATCATAATTCTAACCTTTAAAAATTGTATTTTAGCACTGCTGTTTGAGAGGCCTGCTGTGCATATGGTTTGTTTTTTGGGGTTTTTTTGTTTGTTTTGTTTTGGTTTTTTGTGAAATTTTCCACCTACAACTTCTGCTGTCAGAGAAGTCTCAGCTCACTTAAGTGTTGCTGATGGAGGTTGGGAATAGCCCTGGCCAGCATTTTAAAGTTCAGTTTGAATTTGGCTGGGGTTTTTTGTTGTTGTTGGGTTTTGTTTGTTTGTTTGGGTTTTGTTTGTTTGTTTGGGTTTTTCTTGTTCCTCTGTTTGCTTTTAAGGCTTGATTATCACAATAGCACTTGCAGAAAACATTCAGAGAGAAGCTGTTTGCAGTGTCAGAGCATGCTGCAAGCTGGCTCCTTGGCAAGCCACATCCACACACACGCCCTTCCCATCCAAGTCAGCAGGTCCAGACACATGCAGAACAAAAGCAGAAAAGGTAATGACCACTTGAAAACTGGAGGTGAGTGAGAAACTGGTGCATAAGAACCAGCATTAACATCCCCACCTCTCAGACATGGCCTTTCTGCACTAATTCAGGGAACAGCCATAGGGCACGCATAGTTCTCCAACTCCAAAAGACAACGCTTCTGCTTCACATGACTACGTATATAACCCTTCTGCAGATAATGTTATTTACTCTATCTAGCTTGTGTCCTTCCCTGATTAATATTGACCAGATGGGTATGGCTGTAAACGGTTTATTATGCAAGAATAAAAAGAGAAACTTCCTTTGCTGTAGAGTCATTTGGGAGGTACAGGTGTGCGTGCAACAGTTCATGCTCCTGTAGTCACATGGCTATCTGATACTGTAACTAGACTTATCAGAAACCTCTTTATTCTCGAGATCAATCCAGAAAAAGGAAACAATGTGCTAAGTCAGAAGCCACCATAACAGTGCTCACTCTGATCCCAGCTCAGAGGAAAGTCTGTGTTTATACCTTACCTTTGCTTCCCAACACTCTGAAAAAGAGGGTCCAAAACAACAGTCTGCCTTTCTTGGGAAGTTTTGCACACAACCCATTTTGTTGCTGCTGAACAGTGCAAACAGGTTGACCTCAGCCCTGCTTTACACATGGGGAAACTGCATAGAAGAGTGAAATCACTTACTGAGGCTCATGTTTCGGAGCTGGGACAAGACAGCAGATGCCAGCGCTGCTGTGGACCCAGGCAGACACAGTGAGGACACTGCAGGTAGCCTGTCCTCATGGGCCAGCAGCGGGGTGCCACTGAGCAGGGAGCTGCTGCCAGCCAACAGGGCCTCTTGTGCCCACCAGAGAACATTTACCCCTATCACCACCAGCTGTGTTGAGGTCTTTCCAAGTGATGGGACAGCTGGAGCCAATGTTCTCATGCATTGCAAAAAATAAGCAGAGAAGACTGGTATAAGGGACAAGAATACCTGCAGGGGAAAACAACCGCTGAAGAAAAAACTGTGACAAGGTATCATCCCAGTGATGAAGTTTTATATCTGTTTATGTTGTCAAGTTCTTAAACATGGAAAGAGACACAAGCTTTGTTTGTTACAAAAATAATATCAGAGATTTCTTTTTAAGACCTCAAAAATGACAGTAAGGATTTTCTCTCAGTCCTGCAGAGCCTCTTTTTATGAACCCAATGCCAGGGATTTCCCGTTATACAGTTTCAAAAACAATGTGGGTATTCAAGGGTTTTGGTTGTCACACTGCCAGAATTCAGTGAATTATCTGAGGCATGTTTTGCAGCTGTCAGAAATCTGTACCTGTATGACACAGCACAAAACAGAAGGAAGCTGTCCGCGAAAGAGCAGCTACGACTGCATTGACCTGAAAACAAAGAGGGCATGTGAGTAAAAAGAGAAGTATTCCAAAACATGTCACTGGAAAAGACAGCAAAGGATGTTGACCCTTTCTGTAGTTTCACTAAGGATGTCAGCACAGTATCAAAGCTTAAGGAACAGAAATAGTCTCTTTTTACTCCCAAGGTATTTCTATGTTTTTGTTACCAATTGTGAACACAGTTATCTAAAATCACAATGAACAAGAACAGGCATAAACATGGAGCACATCAAACATATACCTGGACAGCTTTCACAGCCTTTGTGTTTTGTAAAGACTTTCTTTAAAATACTTTACTGTAGGTGCAAAATGCCTCTATCAGGTAAAGCCAGTAAACCTGATTACAAAGATATTATACAGGAAAAAAAAATTTATCACAGAGACATCAAGCTGGGAAATATGGTATTGGCAGAGAGAGATCACATTGGACAAAGCCACCTTGGCCTGATTCTGGTGTGTAGATACACAAGAAGTATTTTATCCTGATAAGTCAATGCATAGTGCAGCACACCTGAGAGGAAGAACGAAGAGCACTGATGGTAAAACTGACCCACTGAATGGGATTGAACCTCTAGTAACCGGACACTTCTGGCTGTTCACTGGCTACATGAGACAAGGGAAACAAGTAAGTAAAACCTAAATAGCAGAAAAAAACCACAAAGCCAGACTCACCAATCTGAGAAACACCAGGAAATGAGGTGGTAAAAAGACAAAGTTCTGTCCATGAGTGGTGTGTGCCTCACACCATGCACTGCATTTACCAATGGAAAAAATCCCTGCTGTCACAAAACCCACCTGTTCATTAGCCACCCAATTTCTTTGAACACTTTTCTTGGACTTTACCATTTTAACCAGTTCGTACTACACAGATGCATGGGTAGTTGTGAGCCCTAGCTAGTGCTCACAAAGAGGTGCCAGAACGATCAAACGTGAAGGGACTTTACCACTGTGCAAAGCTACTGAGTGGGAACAATGAAGAGTGCACTCAGCTTTCGGGAGTTCCTTGTGGTAGGATCCAGGGGGAAGAACTTTCACAGGTCAACAAGACCACTGCAAAGAACAGACTATGTGAAGCCTTGGACTGCTGGACTCATGCAAATCTGACATGACTAGAAGAGAAACCAAGGCCAAAGACTGCAACCAGGCTTGACCATAATGTCTGCTGCTCACCTCCATCCTGCAAACATATTACAGATGGATATGTTAGCAACCAACACCCAAACTAATTAGGAGAAAGAATGCTGATCTCAGAAGTATGTAGAGACTTTCTTGCTTGCTGCTTTGGAAAGGGCTGGGATAAGGCATAGACCTGATCATCTTGCAAAGAATTCTCTGTGAGTGACTTTGATCACATATGTACATCTCTCACCTAAAGAAACAGCTGCATTCACAAATACTTGCAGTTATCAAACAAAAAATTTTAACATCTCTGTCTGTTGCATCTGTTAAAAATAAAAGGCTTTAGCATAACAAAAACAAACAAAAAAAAATCTCTGCTGGAATATTATTCCTAAAGTTGCTCCACAGTGTCATGGTTTTAGGGGACAGTATCAGAAAGCCTGCTAAACACCACTAAGATTAAAATTGGTGCATTAAATTTGTGTGGTTTTGTGGGGGTGTCAGGGTGATATGTTTAGCCACATTTTTGCCTAAGTAGGGAAACGGTAGAGTACTGACACCTGAAGTGAAAGGGACTGAAGCCAACATGCTGTTATCCTGAAGCTGGAGCTGCCTCCGTGTCTGTGCCCTGTGGCAGCAGGGTCCATGCTGGTCCTGCCCTGTCATGAACAACACGCAGCTCTCGGCAGCCGGTCCCTCTTGGCCTGGCTGTTATGTTGTCCTTCAGGCAATGAGGGCACACATTGAGTTTTTCTGTCAGCCTGTTCTCCAGCAACGTTTTAGTGAATTATTAATTTTTTGTGCCTTCAGTTTTCTACCTTCAGATCACCTGTTAGCTTAAATAAAAGGCGTCCCAGCACTTTCTCCAGAGTGGAGAGGGGCTGGAAGGAAGCAGACACTTGCCTGTCTGATGGCTTTACAAAAACTCCCCCAATTTTCCTGCCTGTAGCTGGGATGGGAGGGTGACAAAAGGGAAAGAGATAAAGTTGTCCTTTGACATTTTATTTCCAAGTCTTACTATGATAACCTTTACAGATAATTTTCCCAGCAGGTATTAGATGTATCTTGTGAGTATTTTAACAGTGAAACATCATTAAGTGTTCCTGACAAAAGTAATTTTTTACCAAAGGTTTTGGAGGGGTGGAACCAAGACAAATTAGCCTCAGGATTTTAGATAGAAAGGCAACATGTACTTTTGTACTACTCCTATTACTGTGGATATTCTTTCTAGCATATTTGAAAGCAATTTCACTTGTGCTGAACTTACTATTATACATTCAAGATTCCAACTTTTAGAGAGAGTAAACTTCAGACAATTACCATTACAAATACTGTAAGGCTTCTGCAACCATTCCTACCCATTTCAAAAGATGCTTTTGCAGCAACATTAGATCAAAATATTTTCCAGATTTTTTAAAAAGTTCAATTCAAATAGTAGAATTAATTCTACCATTTCATTAATGGTAGTATCATGAAGAACAAATATGTTTTCCATCTTTTAAAGTTCTGCTTGTTGATCTAGAAAGCTACAATCTTAAAGAAGTTGTGGGGATTTTGTTGGTTGGTTGGTGTCATTGAAGAGGCAAACTTGCACACACATGCAGCTGCTGAATCATTCCCAGAGCAAAGTGGTGGCCCCATGCCCAGCGTGGCACCACCCAAGCAGAGCAGCTTTCTTACATCCACCATCAGCTTTTTGGATGATAAACACATGCTCCAATAGCTGCAGAGTTTTTTATCTTTAGAGCTGAGCCTTTCTCCATACCTGCCTTCATCCCCTCCCTGCTCAGCTTTTCTTTCCATTCCTTTCTCTTTCTATTGAACTAATGCTTTCTCATCACCCGCTTTCCCTTTCCTTCTCTCCCCCACAGTCAGGCCAGGGTGCTGCTACAATGCCCATGCCAGGCTTCACCCATCCTGTCCCCATGTCAAGCAGGAGCCGTGCTGAGCAGCAGAGCCCTCGCTCCGTGACAGCCTGACACACCAACAGCTCGTCGTGCATCCCCACTGCGATTGCAGCAAGTCTGGCAGCAGCACTGTAAGGCTGCGACTCCTGAGATGCCGCTGTAGAGTGTATTGTTTTGTTTTATAATGGCTCCATTTCACACTCTGATGCAGCTGACTTAACCTGCTGTATTTCACTTTTCTTAATTAGATTTTACTCATTATTCCTGAGCACCTCCAAAAGCCAGAGCAGCACAACCACCTTGCAGCACTGTCAGCCCACAACTGGCAGAATAAAGTCAGCTGAGGGGAGAAAACCCAGCCTGAGGGAGACACTCCAAGCCAAGGGAAGAAACCCCGGGATGAGGAGGGGAGACCTACTCACCTAGTGCCCTGCTCAACTGCTGACATGGCTGCCCTCTGCTCAAGCAGCACCCCAGGGCTGGGATGGTGGTCTGCACCACACAAGGTGCAGGAAAGAAGTATGTGTTTTGTGCTGAGGAAGGAGACATGCAGCTGAGGAACACACTAAAGCACCAGCCATGGGCACCTGGGAGAGGCGAGCACTTGCTCGGCTGCGGGACGTATGAGCCCCAGGGATCCCCATCCTCATCCCCGGTGCTGGGTACCCATTTCTGCCTCTGCTCCCAGCACATCTCCCATCTTCTCTTCCCCCTCCTCCTCTCCACTCTGAATTTAAGGGAGTATTTTTTAGAGGAGTGAATTATCTGATACTTATCTCTGACTCCAAGGCCCATAAGTGCAATATCCAGCTCCTGAAGCCCCTGAACCTGTAGGAATTTATAGCAGCAGATTGACAGTGAGTTTTTTCTGCAGGTTGTTTATATTATTGTAAGCTGCTTAGGAGGAAAGCTTTAACAGAACACTAGATAAAAAGAAAATGGTTTTTAAAACCTCCAGTAACTCTTTTTTCTTAACTTGTTCTTGAACAAAAAATGTGAGCCCTGGGAAAGCACCTGAAGGCACTTTCAAAAGGGACTAGCACAGAATGTGGCAGAGCAATGGGCAAAACATCTGCTCAGTTTTTGGGCAACAAAAAACCCACTGAAAACCTGAGGGAAGAACAGGATGTGGGCAGTAAGGTCAGAAAACAAGTGCTGGCACCCAAGAATGTGGATAAATATAGCGTCTTTGCTTTTTCTACCAGTAGGATCCCATGTCCTGAAGTATTATGTATCTTAATAGCTATTGATTTTTTTCTATATTCTGCCTGCAGCTAGAGAGAAATTTCATTCAAATGAAAAACTCACAAACTTAGTGGCCATTACCATGGTTGAAGGAAAGGCAAAGGGTTGGGAAACAAAATATTAAATAGAATATTTCCTTTATCATCTCATGCTGGGTCCATTTTGGCAAAGAAGGACTGTCAGTCTAACCTTGGTGCTGGGGAAGGTCATGGAGCAGATTATCCTGAGTGACATCACATGGCATGTAAAAGAAAACCATGTCATCAGGCCCAGTCAACACAGATTCATGAAAGGCAAGTCCTGTTTGACCAACTTGATCTCCTTCTGTGACAAGGTGACTCACCTATAGATGAAGGAAAGGCTGTGGGTATTATGTACTTAGACTTCAGTAAAGCCTTTGACACCATATCCCACAGTATTCTCCTGGAGAAGCTGGCAGCTCATGGCCTGAATGGGTGTACTCTGTGATGGATAAAAAACTTGCTGGAGGGCTGGGGCCAAAGGGTTGTGCTGAATGGAACCAAATCCGGCTGGTGGCCAGTCACAAGTGGTGTTCCCCAGGGCTCAGTATTGGGGCCAGTTCTGTTTAATCTCTTTATCAATGACCTGGATGAGGGAATTGAGTGCACCCTTAATAAGTTCGCAGATGACAGCAAATTGTGTGGGAATGTTGATCTGCTGGAGGGTAGGAAGGCCATACAGAGGGATCTGGACCAGCTGGATCAATGGGCTGAGGCCAGTTGTATGAGGTTCAACAAGACCAAGTGAGAGCCTCGAGAAAAGGAGGCTGAGGGGGGACCTCATTGCTATCAACAACTACCTGAAAGGAAATTGCAGCATGGAGGAGGTTGGTCTCCTCTCCTGAGTAGCAAGCAATGAGAGGAAATGGCATCAAGTTGTGCCAGAGGAGGTTCAGACTGGATATTAGCAAAAAATTATTCACAGAAAGGGTTGTCAGGCGTTGGAACAGGCTGCCCAGAAAAGTGATGGAGTCACCATCCCTGGAGGTATTCAAAAGGCATTTAGATGAGGTTCTTAGGGACATGGTTTAGTGCTAGAGTCAGGTTATGGTTGGACTTGATGATCCTGAGGGTCTCTTCCAACCAAAATGATTCTATGATCAGTAACCATAAGAAAAATTATTCAGGCTTAAGGACATAAAAAGAACAGTTGTCTCTCCTCTACGGTAACACTGAACTGACAGCTTTTTGGGGGCATGTGCATGTCTACCAGTCACTTAATACATCTGTATCTGCACCAAGGACTGGCCCTGTTGCAAGGACAGTACAACGAACAAGTAACATGAATTCTCCCAGATGATGCCACATGGCAGCTCATCTTGATGCCTTCCACTGCCATCCTGAGCAGAGGAGTTCAGAGCCCTTGAAAATATTCTCTGTAACTCCCTATCCAGGAGGTGCAACGTAAACGTGGGGGCTATTGTCAGGAAGAAGAACGGGACATTGGATGGGATTTATGGCAATCCAAAGGAAATGAAACCTTCACATGGAAAAGCAGCACAAATCAAGGTGTGACTCAGCCTGTTTCATTGGATGATACCGAAGAAGAAAGCAAGGCAAATAGACAGTCCCAATCCTGTACAAGTGGAGAACATGTGGAAAGGATAATTTTTTTTCCTTCCCACTGCTAACTAATGGGGATAGAGCAAGCAGGTTTCTTTTTAAGTGCCTGCCATCAGCCTGGAGGATGAAGGTTTTCTCCAGGCAGGGAGAAGGCATCAGTTGGTCCAAGTCAAGTCCCAGCAGGAAGTTTCCCTGCAAAACACAGAATTTAAATCAGTTATTTGCATTTCTCATAGCTAAAGGAGATACTAAAAGGGAGAAAGAAAAAGAAACCTGGGAACAGCAGGCAGCTTCCTTGCAAGGGAACTACAAACACAACAGCAAAAGGGCAGCTGGGTTCTTGTGCAAAACACCGTATAAAGCCTGGAAATTCTCAAATGGTAAAAATAACTCAAAGCAAATTCACAAGTCATAGCAAATTGATCAGCAGCAATTCAGAGTGTACTCAATAAAAGAGCACATTTCTTCAGTGTAGTCTCTAATAATTTAGCATATTAGTTGCTGTATGATAGCAGCCTATTTCCTTATTGGCAGCATGATCAGTTACTGTGAATAATTAACTAATCAAGCTCTTAGTTGTTCCTCTAAGGGAAAAAGACAGGTATGAGATAGCTTTTAGTGCTACCTTGTTAATCCAGGTAATGAGTGCTAAGATGACCTGTAACATTGTGTCAGCAGTGACCATTCTGTGTTTTGGTGCATGAGGCAGCTGAGCTTGTAATTAGAGTGATCTTTGGATTGCCCTCGTGCTGTGCTGCAGAGGGGAAGGCCAAGAAAATGTGGAGAAGCATAAGTAAGGGAAGAGATGTGAGTGGGAACAGAGCACAAGATGAATGATGGAGATTCAGGGAGCCAGAGAGGGGCTAGAAAGGGAGAGTTATTGAAAACTCAGGAGAAGCCAAAACTTTCAGTCCTGCCATGTTGCCTTGCTCAGCCGGAGAATTGGAGGTTGAGTATTTACAGTGTTGAACCTTGTTTTCTTGGTAGGGACATAAGCAGGCAAAGGAACCTCAAGGAAATGGAAGTGACCTTGTGATGCTGGAGCTCAGGTCAACAGATGTAGCCCACAAATAGAGAATTGAGGGTTGGGGTCATAGTAGCAGCAGGATGTTGGCTACAGCTCCACATGGATATAGTTGACAGGGATAGTTGAACAAAATGGTAAAATGCCAGCAGCTGTGTGTTGGCAGCTCATACTGGAAATTTCGATCTCCGCAGAAAAAGTAAGTAAATCTCAAGGAGTCATTGATCCGTATCATACTGTCAACCGTCCACTTCAGCTCCATCTATCAGTCTAGCTGTCAGTGTTTGTGAAAGAACGAAAGTCTCCTTCCTTCAAAGCGACAGCAGAAAAATTGAATTGCTGCTTCTGGGCAGGTGCAAGGTGAATGGGTTGTGTCCTGGGATGAGTATCTTCTCAGGTCCTCTCCAGCACTCATGATCAAACAGGAGGCATCTGGGAAGTCAATGGCTGTTTTCCCTGGCTTTGCTCTACCTGGTGTGTGCGAGAACAAGCTCTTGACACCCATATGGGTACAGACGGCTCCCTGCTTTCTCCCGCATTAGCCCCAAACAGGCATCTGAAAATAGACTCTGACCTTTTGATTATGCACAGCCAGCTCACCTACTCTTTTAGCTGCTGACGTTGAGTTTCCCCAGGTAATCTCTAAATATAATATAGGAGTGATTTTAAAAGAAAATGGGTTCATCGGGTCAGTGGTAGTGTAATTCTGGAAAGGGTATGAAAGTGAGGAAGTAATGATAATGCATGAATTGAAGGGCTGATATAATTTGCCATGGCTGCATTGAGGGAAGAAATTGTAAATAAAACTTTCTGTCTGTCTGGAACATAATGAGTTCCCTACCTTTTAACAGTACATGTGAAATAAATTAAAAGAAAACACATACTGCCTTGCTTCTCTTGCAGATAGTATCTATTTATTAAGGTAAAAGGAACAGTGACATTGAATACTGCTTCTGCACAACAATACTTGTGTTAACTCTCGAGTCCTGGACACTGCCCAAAGAAGGGGGGAATGACACTGGGATGGCAATAAAGTGATTTGAAAATGTCACTGACAGTAAAATAGGGAGAGTGATGGGCAGTAAAGGCTTGTGCCTGCCCTTCTCATAGCCTTTCTTGTGCTGGAAGAAACGGTGATTTTAGAGAGGGAAAGGATATCTGAAGGCAATTATTGTTTCTGCGAAAGAGGTACTTCTATTAGTGTTTAACTGCATCCACTGCTTTTATAACTTCTTAGTGCTTCAGTAAAGATTTTGTCCTCACTGCTCTGAAATTTTAGAGTAGACTTGCAAGTACAGGAGGCCCAAGAAAGGAAAGTGTACAGAGGTGAAAAAAGAGCAATGTTAATACAACACCGAATAAAAATGCCCATAGCCAAAAGGGAACGAGCTCAACAAGCCCGCTGAAGGGCATGCAACAGCTGAGTTTCTGGAATGTGCAACAATTAGACAATATGTCTTATAAAACTGTACTGAAGATATTCTTTACCTAGTTGGTGACTCAAACATAAAAAAGGACTGATTTTTACCTACACACAACAGGCCTCTGCATAGCTACTTCTCATTCCCTTAAACCTCACCACAGGCAGGGACCCTGTGTCAACCAACTGATCAAGGCCTCTGTGAACTACACACTGAAATGCTTCTACTTCTCATCTAGAGAACAAAATGGAAACTATGGTAACAGAGACAGACCTGGTGAAGCCCATCAAAGCCTGAGAAGGTAACTCAGTCTACCTCAGCCTAGAGTCCTTGACCTCTCTGCTCAGGCTCCCAGCCAGAGGGGCACTTCTTGTGATGGTACATATAGGGGTATAAATAACTCTGACATAGCCATAAGCCTCGGCACAATTATTACTCATTTTCACCCTTGCTGTGCTTGGTCTCCTGGTTTGAAGGCACATGAATGCCTCATTTTGGGATATAACTCTTAAAAGCATATATCACTTAGGCTGTTATCCAGAAACAGAGTAATCCAAAGCATTGGGATTTGGGGTGGTAATTTTAGCACAGCCTGCTACATTTACCTTAATCTATGTTTGTATGAAACACGTCAGAAAGTTGTGCCACTGCTGTAAGTTACATCTTCATGTGAAATATATTTAAAATACAGAGAACATTTCTGAATTTACTGCTTTTATAGATAAATATCATTTAAAGTTTTGCAGATATTCTTTCTTCTGAAAAAACGGATAGATATTAAAAAATAGTATAGGAAACTTACTTCTCCAGCACTTTTCTTTTCCCGCAGGAAGTACGGCAATTTTTATAACACACTCAAAGGCAATTTACTGTGACATGACTTAAAGAATAAAGCTCATTTTTACAGCATATAGGGCTTTTTGCAACACGACAGAATTTCTGCATGTCTGACAGCACCAAGAACAGTGTAGAAAATACCATGTGGATTTAAAGTGACCAAAAGCTGAGACTGGTTTATAATTGTCTTTTCTTTTGTTGCATAACCCAAATTCTCCTTTTCTTAGGGACTGGAGCAAGGTGTCTGTGAGCCTCAAGAGAGAAAACAGGTCACCTATTTCAATGAGAAAAGAATGCATTTTGGCTTGTTTTGTTTTCTCATAGCTAGTAACAATCTGCATCCTGAGCTTTAAAAGCAGAAAGCTTAGTGAGGTCAGAAGTAAATGAATCCACATACTGTATTTCTGCCATTTGTATTTCCAGGCTGATTTTTAATTCAACCTTCAAATGTTACAAGGAGATTCTTATTGTTATGGAAAAAATATAGCACAGAGGACAGCAGAGCACTGAACACAGTGCAGCCAGCTCTTCTCCCCAGAGGAAAGCACTGGGTTGTACCTGGGCACCAGGGTGCTGCCCACACCACAGCTGAATTTGGATAGATCCTGGCTCCTGCCAGCATTGCATGGAAACAGCCTCAGACAAGGGCTGTGTCAATGATGCTGCAACTGGTGTTTCAGCAAAAGTCTCTGTAATGTACAGCTTATCCAGCGACAGGGCACATAGGGTAGAGCCAAGCTGTAAGCATTCACACTTACACTTTTCAAAGGCGTTTTTTAAATAAAAGGAAAACTGGACATCTTGGAGAAGATGAACAGCAGGGACAGGCACATCCAGTTGTTATGAATCCAATAGATGGATGTAAAAGCATTACAAGTAATGGAAACCAATGCCAAGTAAGATACAGAAAATTGTCTGAATTATATCACTGTCACTAGATTTGGGAACTTCTAGTGCTCTTGTGCTCCCATTCACACTATCACGGTATCTGGCCTTGCAGCCAGTTAGTCAGTGTTCTGTGCTCTGAGGTGCATGCTGTAATACCTACTGCCCCACAGCCATTTAGGAACATTTTGCATTGGAAAAAGAGAAAATGAAGTCATGCTTAAAATTTAAAGGTGTAAACTATACCTATTTTTTTGTTGTTGTTTAAGATGCATATAATGGGATATTGTAGTATGCAGCATGGGAATCTAGGAAACAATAATTAGACCTGTAACAAAGAAATTTGGCTTGAGGCACCTGAATTTTTAACTGGCTACATAAAAATCCTTCAAAATATACTCTTCTTTAGTATCAGCATACTGTGTGTTATAAACGTAACAAAGACAGAGATACGACTTTCAGCACAAAACTAACATAAAATCTCTTAGAAGATTTATGTATGTGACAGACTCCGAAATTAAAGAAAGAAAAATCAAACATATTTTAGGGTAGCAAACAAAATCATAAATAGTGATTTTGTCACACACATTTGCTGATTAGCCATGGCTCTGGAATTTTAAGTGCTAGTACTGGAGAAAGGAAGCAATTGGCCAGGACAACCTGAATATCTGAATTCCAGTTTCAAATTATTCCAGAACCTGTACTCTAGCATATCAAGACCACTAATACAGACAGATCAGCCTTTGGCCAGATTTTTTCTCAGAAACTTTCACAGAAGTAGATTTACTCTGGAGATACCAGTATCCTGTTAATTCTCGACCTCAGTGGACTTCCGAAAACTCCATGCAAACTGAGCTTATGTATTAATTGCAGAAAGAACAGATACTATCACTTACCTCTGAAAAAATAATCAGTATTGCAGAAAACGCTAGTGAGTAGAATTAAAATGAGTGGTGATTTTCTTTAACTGGTTTTGAGTTACTGCACACTATGGATTTTCATCAGAAATTCATCTGTCTCTAGAACATGCAGTGCAAGGTTAATTCAAGTATTAGTGTTACAGCTTATCTCAGATTTCAGGTCCCTATGCTTTCACAGTTTACCTATGTAAAAAGGAACTTGTGTTTTACAGTTCTCATGTACACTCCTTAAAATTTGCTTCCTTTTCTGATGCTGATGAGCACCATCACAGTGTGATTTTGGCAGGGCTTGGCCACGTATGGTATGGTCAGCAGCCTTAGATATATACTTGTATAGAAACTCTAAAACACATCTGACTGCTATTAAGATGCAAGAGATTCAGTTGCTTGCCAAGTATGTGGACTATGCCACAATAACCTCTTTGGTCACTGACCTACCTCATGACCACATGCCTAACTATATGTACACAATGGCTCTCAAGCCCACAATAATATAGTCGGATTCTTCAAACAGATACATATAAAGGGGTAGAGAGATGTATATAAAACTAGCACAGAAAGTTGTGTCCTATTTTATATGCTGCTCGTTGTCTACCCTTTTTTTTTTTTTTTTGTTTGTTTTGTCTACTTTTTGGCTTTCACATATTTTAAAATGATGCAGCAGTATATCAATTATAATTGCCTGGTAAAAAAATATTATTTCTCTCTTTGCTAGAGGTATTGTATGCGTGAGTTAAAGATAAGATTTGTAGGCTGTGGAAAGATAATTTAAAAGCGTAATAGCTGTTAGGGCTTAGCTTTGTTACTAAGTTTGCTTTCTTTTCCCTTTTTATGTTTGTCATATAATTTTGCTGTGTGTTTTTCTCTGAAAATATTTCAAAAGACGTTATAATCTACCCCCCTTGTCTTATAAAAGGTAATTAGTCACACAAGTTGTCATTTAAGTTGAACTTTAAATTCTATGGATTTTCTGTTTCAGGCTGTAAGAATTGAGACTGAAAGTGGAAATTAGAAACACTCATTGACCAAGACCAGGGTAAATTATGAGGGACACATCAGTTGACTTCAACAGTTTGCCCAGCTAGAAGTATGCTCAAACACATGGGGTCAGGGAGAAGAGTCCATCACAGCCACGCCATTACTGCTCCCTCCACATTTAACTTTTGAAAGGCTGCACCATCTCGTCAAACATTATTTTAAAATGTAACACACACACAAACATTTTGAAAAAGGAAAATTAAGATCTAGAGCGTAAAAGGACAGACTAGTCCTGCAAGAGTAGTGCAAGGTTCTTCCATTGTGCACTGCTGCCTTGGTAAGTCAGTTAACATAGCCAATGATATCTGGATTTTATGAAACTGATTGGTACTCACATAGTTTTCAGCTGTTATAATCTCTTGTAAGAAGATTCTTTCCTACTTTTCTGAAGTAGCAGCAACAGGCACAGATCTGAAATGCAGAGAAGCCAGGCTACAGTATTTTCATAGCTATTATTAAAACCATAAGAACAATTTCCCTGCAACTTTACCAACAGACTTTTCAAATGACAGATTCAGGGGTTGAACTGCCATTTTGTTTTTCCCTTTCTCCTCTCCTGGCATCATTTCAGCAGGTCAATGCTGAGCAGTGGAGAGAGGAAGGAGCAGCATTATGAGGATGCTGCTTGTGGGTCCCTGGGCATTTCTCATAACTGGGGCCATCTCTCATATGTGGGTCTGATGCTGCAATATAATTCTCCATATACAGAGTTCTGCTTCATCCAGACTGATGTTTATTCATACTTTAGTACTGCAGTTTTCCACATTTAGAGGCTTACTGCAGGAGAAGGACATTTGTTGTGGCTGGAATCCTTTGTTTCACTCAGATATTTGTTTCACATCATGTCACTTGTGTACAAGTCATTATGAAAAATGTTTGGTTGAAAATTAACGTATAAACTTGAAATAGAATGGGGGTCCCTGTTTTTGTCAATGCAGACCAACACAGCTCTTAATTGCAAAACCGACCTGGTCCCAAAGAAAAGGCCAGCTGTGTCTAATCATCCAGGGGATGGGCCAGAACACACCAAACAAAGGAAATGGAAAGTAACACCAAAATGTTTTAAGATGTAAAATGACACAACGTTCAATGAACACTTGCCAACTTCATCTCTAATTACCGCAGTGATTAAGTAGTAAAGAATTTGGTCCCAATGGGATTGCAGTTCTGAAGGAAATATAGTGCCATGTGTTACAGAATTTTTTGTTGCAAATCATTATGGAAATCCTGCTTTCTGTGGTTCTCCTAACAAACTCTTTCTTTGCAAAAACCATGCTTCATTTGTGAAGTGCAGAGGGAGTGTAGCTTGCCGGCTTCTGAAGATTTATGTCTTTATTGCCATATATTCTGCTTGCCTTTTTAGAAAATCCTTTTATGTCTCCAAAGAAAGAAACATAGAAAGCATTATATATTTGCATACTGCAAGGGTTCCTCTCATCCTTGCTGAAGAACAAACAGAGAATAGGGGAGGGCTAGATAAAAGCATTGAGACCTTAACGCAGCATGGCAATGGCCTAACAAACAGCCAGAGAATCTGCAATTAATGCAAGACCCATTTAAAATCACAGTCCTAGGGGACACCTTAGAAGACCTAGTTTAGAAGTACTTCTATTTCTTTTATTCCTAATTCTCTTAACCACAAGATCAAAAATTTTCCAGCTTAAAAAAAAACCCAAAGCACAACAAAAAAACCCTGAGACTGAATGACAAAAGCATTTGAATTTATTTTAATTTATGGGTTATGTTTAAACTTTTTATAACTCTGGATCAAAATATCTATTGTACAAGCAAAATATATCTTTCACCATAGCATGCTCGTGTTTATTGTGTTTTATTCTCTCAGCAGGTGTCCCTAGATATCTGCTGTTCTGTTGTCTTTTCATTCAGCAAAGGAAGAGGAAAAATCCTCATCATCTTGCAGAGCTAGTATAGGAGACAAAGAACAGCAAGGGAATAACTGTGGACCTCCTTCTCTGTTTTGTCCTGATTTTTTTTTGCATCAGATCCATGTCTCTGTCTTCCTCCCACCCCTTGCTATACAGACCTTCCAAACACGCTATGGCATGCTCCACAAAGAAATATTTAGCTCTCACAAAGCACTTTTATCAGTACATCAAAGTGACACAATTATGCCCATTTTGCTGGTGTGAAAACCAAGACTAAAATGTCATCTGTATGGAATATGCACAGCAGGGAAATAGTGCTGTAAGTTCCCAGGATATGAATGCCATACGTATACATCAGAAATAAGGTAGTGAAGCACAGGGCACTTCTGTCTGCTGTGCACAAAAAGGTCATGAGAGAGGAGGAGAAAGAAGAGGTACCAGTCCCTAACACCCCAGGTTATACACGTTCTGTTGTCCTAAGAAAGATTTAGAATTAGCCATAAACAACGAAAAACAAGACCAACTGATTTCAGACGCAGCTTTCAGAGAAAAATGTAACACATGATTAAATGTGAGTGAGCAACGGTAACATGGGCTGTTAGCAGCTGTCAGCTGTGCCCCAATAGCCAGGCTGGGCCATGTTGCTAGGTGTATGGTAAAATGTACCAGCAAAACAAAAAACAGAACTCTGGGGTTTTGCCTGACTATGGCAGTAAATTAAAATGCTTCCTCTTGCTTCTTAGTAGATATGAGGCTCAGCTGGAAAGGCAACAGATACTCTGAATTTCAGTGTTTAAAATGAGATATTGAGACTCTTCCTCCTTAGCCAAGTTGTTACAAGTATGGGAGAAGATGCTCTTTTTTTTCCTCAGCATTGAATAAGATGTTAAACTTCATTTTCTAAGCTTATTTCATGAATCATTCATGATCAAGTACAAATCCTCACGAACTCACAAGCTTCCTGGTCATGAGCACTGAACCAGCAAGAAGAATATTTAGGGAGATTTAATGGGAATGCAAAAACAGTTAAAAATACAAGTGGAGGGATCATAGGCAGTAAGTGAATTCATTGGACCAGAACACTTATCAGTTGGTTCAGTTCCATTTGTACTGTCAGCAATGTTGATAATAAGTGTGTTGCAGATTTTGTAAAGAACTTCAGATTCTCAAGTTCTAATTTTTTTATGCATCTGTAGTTGTTATTTCTGTGAAGGGCATCACACCATCCTGCTGCACTTGTGACTCACTGAAAACGGTTTTTCAAAACTTAGCAGTGTGATGTTCTAAGTCAGTCACGCTGAGAATAACACTAATTTAGGATAAAATAGATCAAATTTTGATTACAGTGACCAAAAAACTTCTAATAAATGTTGTCTTCATAAAAATCTGAGGAGACAACCAGATTTAGAGAGAAATAGATTAGCTGACTTGTAAATGTGTTGAACTATGACTGAATGTTTGGAAGGCACTGAAAGCAAAGGTCTCTGTATGGTTTTTACCATCCCCCTTTGTGTCCTCATGCAATTAGAAGGTGCACACATTTCTCTGGCATCTGGTCCCATTTCTCATTATCTTGCTGGGGGAGGGGACAGATGGGAGAAAAAGGGGTCTGAGGAGGACATGCTAAGGGAAAAGGAGGATTAAAAGGCCTTGATGGTTGTAAGGGGAACAAAGATGATGTACTCTGCTCATGAAATAGCCAGGTGAGAGTTGGGTTATGAGGCTGCTTTGAAAGCATGGCCAGCACCAAGAGGATGGTCAATTGGGAGCCTTGAGCGCCTATGGCAAGTAGAGCTGCATCTCCAAGAAGGGTTGTTCTTATTCTCCTTGCACCAAATCGTCCAGCACTGTCCCCACAGCTCCCAAACAGCAGGTCTAGCTGTGTTTCCTTGTAATGACTACTGCAATTGGATACATACTTACAGGCAGAGATAGTGGTAGCTTTCAGATGGTGATTTTGGAAATGAACATGAAACTTCCCAGGCTCCAGACTCCTAAGGTCTGGAATCCTCTAATACTCAAACTCTTCCATATCAGTCTGATGCCTTGGCTGCACCCAAACAACACCGGTGCTTTCTGGCAGCACCACAGCAAGCTCCCAGAGGCACCAGTCAACTGGGGACCCTCTGCGATGACATGTCAGAAATATGACACAGGAGATCAGGAGCAGCAGACTGTCATCTCGGTCCTCCACCCCAGAGGAGACTGGGAAGAGCATTCTGTCATCATTTTCAGATCCTATAAAACTTCCACAATGCCAGCAAAACACAGGAACTATTGTAATCAGAGACCACATCTATGGTAATTTCGTACAAACTGAGCACAGCCAAAATGCAGTGAGAAATTAACCAGTGCCTGCCAGCTCATATTTTTGTTTGAAGCTTAGATGTAGGGGAAATAAATGAGTTAAAAATGTTGATAGGCTAAGCTAGTTTTTTGGGTTTTTTTAAAAAGAAAATAACTATGCTCTAAAAACAAGTCTTAAAATTAGTCATTTATGTTAAACATCAGCTGTTTCAGTTTTCTATCAAAGTAGCTCTGGCTTTCTTTTCAGCTAACTATATTAAAAAAAAATTCAGGAGATTTTAATATTTTGGGCTTGTGCAGTTCTAAAGCAAAAAAATCGCATGGTTTCTAAAGTATTCTAAATTGTATTTGTAGAGAAACACACGTAAAATTTCATATTTTGAAAGAATAAAATCTATGTATTGCTTTGAAAAGGGCACTAAATGGCTCCTGAATTTAGGACAGGATGGCAAACTATTTTTACTGTAACATCTAAGATGCTGCTGCTGGGCTTTGCTATGATGTCAAGCATCAGCTGTTGTGGCATTGCAATGTTCCTTCTAGAAAAAAGTTTATATTTGTGGACCAGATTGCACTGAATGAAATTTGCAGTCTCTGATGCCTGCTAGTGGGGCGTTTGTTACATGCTCTTATTCAAATGTAGGAATACATATTTCAGTGTGGCACTGCTTCTTCAAAAGATTAAAAACCTCTTAGTCCTGTGAGACTTGTGTCAGCATCTGATTTCAAGTGCAAGGTAATCTTTAAATATTAATATGGAGCAAGGTCATGCTCTCTTTAGCCCCCAAAATGGAGTTAGTAAATCATGATCAGGCAATAAAAATATACAGGGCACATCAGTATTTGTTTAGGGCAAAATCTAAATTTAAATTAAAATAAATTGGCTACTTGTATTTTTATAATCACATATACTTAATATGATATTTGTGGGCAGGGTGGGAGCACGGATATCCTATGAAGCTGTAGTTGAAAAATATTTATTAGGACAATATTAATAAAATCTCCCCCAATGACAGTGGAGAATGTGGTATCATAAATATCATTTAGGTGAATCTAAAGTGGGAATTCAGAAGCTCTTGCGGCAAATCTCCAGCTGTCAGATCTCTGTTGACTGCAGCAGAATGAGTCAGTTTCCACCAGAGGAGCAGGAGCCTTTTGGGCTCTTGTCTAAGCTAAACCACTGATTTATGGCATGACACTTGTAGTATCCTTGACCTCTTTATATGCCATTCATCCTACCAAGGAATAGGGGAGTGCCGGACGTTGCTGGGAACTAGATGATAGACCCAAATAGACTTTTCCTAGGCAAAATAAAACATTTCATAGTTAAATTTCTAAGAGAGGGGCTGATGGGTTAGCCTTGTAATTCTAGATACGTTGCCATTACATGTTATCTGGAGCTCAGCTCCCAGTGCAGCTGAGGTTCATGCCACACATAACTAACCACATTTGTTTTGCTGCCAGGGGACCTCCCTTGCTGCGGAGATGGGGAATGGCTTCATCCTACAAAAGAAGAACAATTGAAATCTGCAAGGAGTCAGTATTGTGAGACCATGACCTTTCATACAAAATACTTCAGAGGGCAACTGAGAGGTAGCTGAATCTGGGGAGGGAAAGAGTCTTCATCTGAGCATTGGGAAATAAAGGGAGACAAATCATTTAAATTTAAAAATAAAGCAAACGTGCTTGCTAAATAGACAGTGAATGTGTGATTCTCATTTAGAGCAGAGAACAGAGTATTTTAGCTTTGGCATTAATGATTTGAACTACCAAATGGCAAGATTTTCCTTACAGAAGCATCTGAGACAAAAGGTGGTCACAAATAATTGGCTAAAGTAGCTCCACTTTCCTTCCTGAAGGTGACAATTATTTCAAATTATGTATATAAATTTTAGAGATGTAGACTGTTATGTCCATTGGGAGATGTGCTCAGGCTTTTAAACTAATCTCCTCTGGTCCTTTTACATTGGTTTGTGCCCAAAAGTGTTTTATGGGCCTCGTCTGTAGATGTAATGGGTGTCTCTGAATCAGGTCACACAGGATGCATTACACCAGACACAAGCCAATCACTTAGAATTGTGCAGAACAGACTTGGAGTCTCTGAGGTGCAACAGCTGCACTTTAGTCTCTAACCCTACAGAGAGATTAAAACAATATTTAAATCAGCCTGTGTCACTGCTCGGGGCAGGTTCCTTGGCTCAGCAAAGTCATAATGCTGTCTTCAGCTGGAAAGATCCTTCTGGACCTCACAGAGCATTAAGCTGCTTGGTGGCTGTGGTTTCCAGTCTGGGATCCACGGATGCTCAGGGATCTGTGGATTCATTTTGAAAGCTCTGCAGGGGCAACAAAGAAAAGCTTATTTTCAGTATGCTTATATTTGTTATGCAGATAAAAAAGTTTGATTTAAGACATTGCTTTCACATATAACAATTTGATACTAATATTTCGCAGTTCCTTATTCACAGATGAATTTTTTTCAGCAGGGTCAGAAATTGCTTTCAAAGCACACTTCCAATTCTCACTAAGCAGCCCTCACCTGATAAAAACTCACTGGAGTTATTTTGTAATGTTTAAAAATGTATGGAAACCAAGTCCTATCTGGTGTTGCCTCATAGATAACAAACTGAATGACAAAGAACCTTTAACTGAGGAGGATGTGAGAGCAAAGAAACAAGCCAGTGGGCAACGAGGACCCCAAGAAAGAAGCATCAGGTTGTCTGAGAAAACAGAAGACTGGGGAAAGAAAAGGAGGAGGAGGAAAGGGAGGACAGAAGAGAAGCGAATCTAGAAATCTGCCTATAAGATCAGAAAGCCATGTTGAATGTCACTGCACCATCTCCCTTGGTCTAGAAGACAGCAGTGTCATGGGCCAGAAGCTCTGCAGGGATATGGTGACAGGACAGTGGTGGCTGCCAGGTGGCACCTGGTGCTCCTGCTCCTGGGCCAGCCCTGATGGAGCACTGCAGCCATGTGGCTCCTGGGACAGCGACCTGTCCCTCCTGCACAGTGCCAGCCACAAACAACTAGGAACAACAAAACCAACAGGTAAACACACACACAAAAATGTGGGTGCATTTAAAGTAGGCAAGTGCCCTGCTCAGAAGAGGGTCATAAATGTCTTAGGAATCTAAAATTTATCTCTCAGCACAGACTGTCTTAGGAGAATATGAGGAAGCTGCATACGGAACTCATCAACCTGTGTCAGCTGCACGTTTACCAGTACCTGAGGATGCAGACTTACACTGCAGCCCACTAGAAGCATGACACAAAGATGGAGGAAACCTGGCAAAGCCTGGTTTTTCAAGAAGGATAGCAGAATAACAGTTTCAGAGTGCTGATTTTAGCCAAACAAGGCTCTCTGCAGCTGGCAAATGATTCCACTGAAAAGACCTTTCTGGAGAGTGAACAGGATTTCAGCAGCACAAGGAGTCACCATTCCCACAGGCATTTTTTCTGGGAGCTGCTGAAATACTCTGCTGGTTTTAGACAAAAAAAAATGGGCTCTGAGACATCAGGGATAGAGATGGCCAGGGCAGGAGACAAACTGCTGACAGCCAGGCTGGGGCCCTCGAAAGCAAAACTTGTTTCAGAAGAAAGGCCTGGTTGATCAAGAGCAGAATCAATGACAAAAAAACCAGGAATCAGCATGATTTTAATTATTTCTCTAAAATGTGCTATAAATTATATTGCCCTTGGGAGAGCCAGAACAAAAGAAGAATATAAAACTGCAGGCAAAGTGCCCATCTCACTGTGCAGGCAGATGGAGTTATTCAGTAAATCCTCTACAGTCTTCTTTGAGCTATAAGGAAAGAGGAAAAAAAAAAGCTGCCTAAAGTTTCAGTCAATATTTACCTCTTGGGCTAATAAATTGCAATCCTGACCTCAACAAAAGTCAATATCTTCTGATTATTATATGCAGGCACCTTTTTATTTGTCCTCACTCATTGTATAATGAGTCACCCATTTCCACTGGCAACTTCACTTTAATTTTGAATGTCTGAATTGAACAATCATTTATACTTGAAAGGCATAAAAGAAAATTAGTATAAACTAGAGCTGTAAAACGTGGATTTACGTTGCTATTTCCAGTGAATAAACAAGCTTGGGCAGGGGGCAGAAGGGATCAAGGATTAAACACAAAAAAATAACCACTTTAAAATCCTCTTTCAAATACCTCTGAGTGACAGGGAGCAGAGAGAGGAAAGCCCTGAACTGTGCTATTAAATACAATAAGGTTGCAAATGTGGGAGGAAAGAGAAGACAACAATCTGGCCTGACTAGTGAACTTGTTTTAAAGAAATGCCATTAGTCTTCCTCCCCAAAATATCCAAGAGCAATGTCAGAAAATATACGTCACGGGCAACAAGTATAGATTCACAGACTTGCAAGCCAAGCCACAAAGGCAGATCTGCATGAGAGACACCACACACACGCTGCTTCATTAGAGGTGTGCTGGGCCAGAGCTAGAGGGGGAAATTCAGGGTGTTATTCCCATAATTGTGTAATGTTTTATATAATACCACAGGTGTGCACTGTGATTTCTTGAAAGAAATCAAAGCACAGCCTCCCCCAGCAAGATCAAGAATCAGCTAGAATCACATTATTTCTTCTTCAACTTCTCATTTTTCTAACATCCCCCACTGACTACAATAAAAATGTCCTCTGGGTTTACATGCCTTGTGATGCTGGAAAGATTTTCACCCACACAACCCACTATGACCATCTCTTTTAAAAAAGCAAGTTACTTTACCAGTTTGTCTGGCTTAACATTACTATTAATCCCACTCTGGCAAACAATTATGAGAGCTGCACATCTCTAGCTTAAGCACAGTAATTTTTGAACTGTGGAAAATCACAAAGACCAAATTGTCATCAAAACAATCATAATCTGTCTGTCTTTATCAATGCTAATAAACCATCCTAGCAAATTTCTTCTGAAGGCACATTATGTATCTGCATGACAATACTCTGATATCACATTACCTTGTATTGTAAATAAAAAACAGTTCATTATTTCATTATGAAGAAAGTAATCAATGTTGTAGTCATGGGAAAATGAGTACGGAAACTCTGTTTTCAAATTAGAAAAGAAGTTCTATTTTCAGATGGGGCATTCAGCTCAGTGTTTAGCAGTTCAAGAAATATTTTTATATTATCTGTTAACATTGTGCTTCAAATCGATATTATTCAAAACTGCGTATCTCATTCAGAAGGAGCAGAGTTGCCCTGCTTGAGCTTCACAGAAAGGATGTAATCATAAGTGGATTTTCCCTTCTACTTCACAAATCCAGCTTACAGTTCACTTGCTATAAGCACATATGAAGTGGAGACCAGCAGACATAAAGTCATTTGGACACCTCATACGCCAAAAAGCAGATGATTTTCTAAAACAAAAATACATAAAAACATAATTTGAAAAAAACTTCCCGCTACCAAGAAGCCACAACCCAGAACCTGACAATGCTGAAGCTCACTACATCAAAAGTTCACTTTATATCCTCAGATCTGCTCCTACTAAATTCAGATGTTTTTCACCATTAACTTAGTTGAGATCTTTTATTTCCATCTAATGGCCTGTATCAGCAACTGCCAGTATTACCACATCAGCACCAACAAGTAGACATGCTAATTCATGTGCCATTAAACAGCATGCATATCCATAGAAGAAGGCTGGAAACTGTCTTGTGAGCAGAAATGAATGAAGTTTAAGTAGGTTTGAATAAATCTGGGGGCACTTTGTAGCTGTAGAAGATTTTCATCAACAGCTTTTGTAATAGCTTAGAAATGGCAATGGATTTAAACTCATTAGAGTCAACAGACAGAAACTGCAATAAGGTGGGCAAAACACGGCTGGATGCTGTGGTTTCTGAAAACCTAGCGCACTCCTGGGGAGATGCTTACTTCAGGAAAGAAATTGTGTCTCTGCATATGTTAGCAGAAAACCTTGAAGTACACTATCTTGAAGGGAATGGGAAGAATCAGACATAATGGGACATCTCATTAATTTGGTTGACTACAGTTGGAGCCCAAGATACCCTAAGCCAAACTTCTTCATAGCAGCCTTCTCTGGCCAAACTCCAATAGAGTAATTTATATATTTACTGTGAAATAAGGAAACGCGTCCAAATCTATTTGTTCATATTGGGTAAGACCACGGGCTGAGCTTCTCATTTATGTTCAGGAGGAGGGCACTGCAGCATCTGCCAACACCAGCATCCCCAGCCAGATGCACTGTTGATACAGCATAGGTACCAATGATCACCCTATATAATAGAGAAAAAAATAGGTATGACATTTTTCATTATTGGGGGGGGGCGGGACACACCGCAGGGAAGGGAGGGAGGGTGTCTGTGTTTTCAGTCTTTTTTATTTCAAGGGTAAAATTCAAAAGGCCTTAAACACCTGTCAGCCTTGTGACCTCCAGGTCATATCATTTTCATCAGAGAAAAAAGATTTGTGTGCATGCATGTTTCCTGTAGGGCAAAATTGGGAATAAGACAATTGTCCTTCCCTCCTGTACATTTCCAGAACAGAACATGCATAAACAGTGAGAGGAAATATTATCCCATTCAGAGTAAGTTGTTTTTTTTACTGAATTTTGAAATACTGCTCTTGTGGGAGATACGATTCTCAAGGTCTCTTTCAAGATGCTGAGGCCTGACAGAAAAGTCCCTCATCTCCATGATAATACTGCATTGAGGTTATGCAGAGCCAAGAAAATAACTTCTCCAAGGAGGGCAAAGTCCATCATCTACCAGCAGAGTGAAGAAGAAACTCCAAATTGGTCAGTCCACAGTGCTGCAGGAGGGATAAGAAGCAGCACAGCAGGGAAAGGTCCCGGCTATAGACCAGAGTGGGGTAACTCACAGCTTTGAATACCATCATAAGCAAGGCCACCCATGTGGAAGCACAGGAGGCAACTGACACAAAGTGCCACCACCAGAGAGCAGCTCACCAGGGAGCAGAGCAGAGCTCAGACCCAGGTTTTGGATGGGTGATTATTCCTCTCTGCCTTCTGCAGAAGGAAACTTCATCCCTGCAGCCACAAGGAGACCGGCGTTGCTGGCAGAGCTGTGCCTGGCACCCTCAGGCAATGTGCCACAGGCACAAGTCCCACCATGAGCTCTGAGCAGCCTCCTCTGCATGGTGACCTGGCCACAGACTGCGTCACCATAAGGACTGCAAGTTGGAGTCCAGCCAGTGCGAACAGCAAAGGATACGTCTGATGCATCTATCGTATTCTGTGCTGCTAAAGAGATTCAGTGAATGTCCTAAATAAGTATAAGCTCCTGAATCCCGAAAAAATGTAAGAGGGTCTTGGGAAGGAAGGCAGGAGGCAGATGGTTTCTGCAACGGAAAACAACACATTATTTTTGTTAGAGAATTTTGGAGGTATTGAAGGATCATTTCTTCTGGTAGTTGAGATACCAGTAGATATAAATGTTATAAAATAGTAATTCAGCAGTTATTTCTTCAAAGTCACTCTCACTATGGGATGTATGTGGTTTAATTAATAAGCTTAATATCTTCAGCTGGATGGGTTTCTGTTTTCTTCTGTGCTCTATCTCCTCTTTATTTTTTCAAGAAAGAACCTAAAATATAATGCACTGACCAGAGCATATTGCAATGGACTAAAATATAAGAACAATAAAAATACTTGTTTACAGTACGAGGCATGGATTAGTGTTAGCAAGTGTTTGAAAGCACTGAAAGAGCATTTGCAGTCTCCACTTTTATGATCAAGTAAATCCTTACTTTATGCTGAAAATAATATTCAATAAAGAATACAATCTAAATCTGGAATTATATAAAAATCACAACACTTCTTTTTTTTTTTGGTACTCCTCTAAAATTCAATAAATACTTCAATACATCTTCTTTATTTCTTTCACCCTTCTGGGGAAAAAAATGATTCTTAGGCAAAGGGCTTGCAGGCCAAATTTCAATCTGAAAATAATCTTTATAGCTGCATTATAAACCAATGAGAATAAGGGTTTATGATGTAAAAGTTGATGCAGGCTTTACTGCTTCGGTGTGATTGGTGAAGCTGTATTAAAAATAAATAAATTAGAAAAAAAAAAATCCAGACATTCTTTATCCTTTGACTAAATAAGAGAAGCTGTATGCTATCATGGCCATATAAATCTAAAGTCTTAAACCACTCCACCCTTATTATCTCCTCCAAAAGAAAAATGTTTATAATAATACATATATTGACTTTTGCTTTTTCTGTTCAATAACAAGATTTACTGCCCTACTCTTCAGTCAATTGGGTCAACAAATCTCGATACTGATCTCAATAGAAGTCAATACCTGCTTATTACTTACCTCCGCATTTAGACACCTATCACAAATTCTTATGGGCATCCCCTCAACAAGAAGAAATTAATACTTTTTGTTAAGTTTCTATACAAAATACGCTTGTGTAGTTTTCATGTGATGATTTTTAAAGCCATGAGATGATGCTGTGCTTTAGGAAAACACTATTATACATCAACTTCTGGAAGTAGGAATTAAACTTTAGATTCTCTGTGTTGTTTCCTTAAAAATTCACAGACTGACCTTCTTAATTCCT
Organism: Nesoenas mayeri; assembly: GCF_963082525.1. Classification (NCBI taxonomy): domain Eukaryota; kingdom Metazoa; phylum Chordata; class Aves; order Columbiformes; family Columbidae; genus Nesoenas; species Nesoenas mayeri. The sequence continues at coordinate 12,751,034 of NC_137554.1, read as the reverse complement.
ATTTTCTTTCCACATAAGATGTAATTGAGCAATCTGATTTTTTTTTTAGTAACTGAGAAAGGCAAAAGACAATAAAAATTTAAAAGCTAGTTGCAAGTAGTAATACGCAAACTAACATCCCAGAAGTTCAACAGAGAAATATAACAATCACTTTTTCAGTTGTTTGTTTAACACTAACATAAAAAATGAGCCTTGAAATTCACTATCACACCCGAATTTGTATATGAATTGATTCTTTGTTTACACAGAATCAATTTTCAGATAATCTTTTTGGTACTTAAGTGTCAAAGTTTGCTATGAGAGGGCAAATAAATCAGGATTTTGTGCCTTATATGTAAACAGATTAAATGAGTATTTATTTACCATACATTCCAAAGGTTTGTATAAGAAACTTATCATAGAGGTGGATAATAAGAAATGCATTTTAAAATACAGTTGGTGCTGAAAATTGGATTATTTACATCACATCGGTGTTCAGAATAGAAACTGAGACAATGCTGGTACAAAAGTCTGGAACACATGGCAAGGAAATGTCAACGGGTTGCAGAAGTTGTGTTCAAAAGTGCCTTTAGAAGTGTCTGAAGCACTGGCAGGAAACATCACTGTATTGGTCCTTTCATTGTACACACAGTATAATATTAGTTGTGTCAAACACAGCAGGCAACAGATGAAGCAACGACCCTAACCTTGAATATTATTATTTTGTTATCCTGTCTTAAAATCTTTACTTCAGAACATCACAAATGACAGAGTATTTGCTCTTCCAGCAGTAGAATGGTGGAAGGCTGGAATGATGGAAGATAATGACTAGGAAAAAATGTATATTCAAGATGCAAGTATAAAATCAATTTTAAATTTTGTCTATTTAGCCTAACGAGTGCAATTCATATAACACTATTCAAGGCTTGTTTAATGTTGCACATTCCTATTACTCTCCCATAACATCTGCACTATCTGAGGTAAAATGGGGCTATGCAGTCTGTTGTAATTTTGCTTTCTTGTGTTTGTCAGTTAAATCCCAGAGTCTGAGAAACTTCCATAAAGTGAAAATTTAGATGTGGTTTATGTGCAGGAGATCCTATTCTCAACTCATTGACATCAGGTTTGTATATACCACAGGAGATAAAAGTAATGTGATGCATAAAAATCATGCTTGGACTTATCCAAGATCTGTATTTGACTAACAAGGTGAGCCAATTCAGAATTAAATAGTTTTTCAGGCTAAACAAAATCAATATTATTTAAAGGCCTAGAAAAACATTTCTAGCTTTTTAAAAATAGATAAAGCTATATTGATTTACAAAACATAAGGCATTAGGCTGCTTAGATGCACAAAACTGTCATGTAAAAGATCTTTGTTGAGAAACACCAATAAAACTCCTCTTTATCTAATTAGTCGAAGAGCACAGTAAAAGGTCAAGGAAGGTTAAAGTGCTCTGTCTAGCATCTGATATTCCTGCAGGATGACAAGTTATTCTTTATGACCAGCTTTAACGATCGTCTCCGACAGTCCGGTCATGGCCATGTGCTCTCTGGGCAGCCGGGAGCTGGCAACAACAGCATCCACCTCCATCTGCCTTGCCCTAACCATGGCTGGTCCTCTGCTGAGCTCAGGCTAGTGACAGTGTCACTGATTACACCCTTGCAGCAAGAGAACCGGATACATAGGATGTTTTGATCCAAAACACACATGGATACAGAATGAGAAGGTAAGCCCAGCTTCCTCACCCCATCCCCTATGTGGTACATATCCATGAGGAAGAGTGCAAGTGTGATGCTGAAGGGCAGACGTGGTGGGATGCAACCGGGAGTTATAAACAAGAACATATATGACCCGGAGCTGCTGCGTGGAAGTTCTTCATGCATACCAAGAAGTACAACAAAGACTCATCCAATAGGACGAAAATGTTAAAATTAAACTGCAGTAGCTTCCACAGAAAAGAAGAATCCAGGATTCAGTTTGTATTCTAGCAAATGGCAAGGAATATATTTATTGAACCTGACTGTAATGCATTCCGGTCACAAGAACTTGTATTAGCAAACCATCTCCAAATTAAAACATTAGTGCATTTTTATGTGATACTGATTAAAGTGGGTGGGCTTTGGATACCATAAGATAAAGGATAATAGTAATCTAGACAGATGAAGTGTCGGTAGAAACACAGCAGAATTCAACAAAGATCAAGTACCAGAGTACAGGAAAGCGAAGGAAAGAGGAAGAGACTAGAAAACATTTCTTGAGAGCAAAAATAAGGTTAAAGAATGATCATTAATGTGCTACTGACACTCCACAGTTATAATGAGGACTGTGCAAATGAATATAAAATAAAGAATAATAATAATAGTTGGGTAGTGCCAGCTATATGGGAGGAGGTAGAAGACAATAGGAAGATCGGTCTAATAACAGAGTTATTCTGCCATGACTGTGGTAAAGGCCTTGGAAGATGCTCAGATGGAGGAAATCTCCATGGAGATTCATGAAAGCTCTTCCTTATTATTATTTTGCAGAGGTATTTCTACCCTTGCACAAACCCTGAGGCCCATCCAGATTTCCTGAAGGGTCCCAGAAGATGAAACCTAACTTTGAAATGGGAAGAGCTCAAGCGTAAGGGGTGTTTTACATTCTTCTGAAGGAGGAGGTGGGCTACCTACAGGTCCGTCTGTGGTGAGGCCTCACAGAGCTGCTACCACACCATGGTCCCAGTGCTGACAATCCACCTTTCCCAAGAATCTTCTGTACATTTTAAAATGTCACTTATGTCTCAAGCCATCCTGTTTCAGGTTTTGGCTTCAAAGTATCTTCACATTAGATTATTGACCAAACACAGGATTCTGGATCAGCATCTTTATAGAGTAGAGAGGAACAGATCCATGAAGGTAGAGGAAAATGCTGAAATGTTTGGTTTTACTCCATGCTGATGTACACACCTCTTATTTTCTGAAACAGAGTTCAATTGGTCAGGATATAAACCATTGTCACTATTTGCATAACCTGAGCTCCCTCACTCACTAATTTCTGTAGCTGCAGAATTATTAGGATTGATTACAGATAGCATTTGAACTGATCATATTTCAATTAAAAATGTTCAGATGTATTAAATATTTTCTACTATCAGCTTTTCAGATGACGAGAGACGATGAGCTAACAATGCAGCCAGATTTTAAGTGGGGTTTTGACCGTGAGGGTTATCATTGCAGGAACCTCTTGAGTTCCAGCACATATTTCACTGGCAAAAAGCAAAAAGTCCTATTGTCTTATGTATTCTGTTCCAATTTCTCACTTAGAAATAGTTATGATTGTCATCCTTGGCCAGGTTTAAATTGACATTTTTATCACAGCATTCCTGGCATAGTACTGCAAGTTACTTGCTTGTGAGTAGTTATCAGCTGGCAAAAATTTAAAAGGAGGTTGGCTTACTAAAATTATATACCAGGAGCTATACCAAAAGCAGTCAAAAGCAGCAAAGGTTCTTTAAAAATAATTTAAAAAAATATTTTCAGAGAAAGAAAACTTATACATGCAAAAGAGCCACAAATCACACATCTTCAATTAATATTTGATCACCAAAAGCCAATAATTAAAACTAGGAAGGTTAGATTGGTCATTTTACAGCAGAGCGCACTCCCTGAGTATGCTCAAATCAACATTTGTGAGATTAATTTATAAGCTCTTCAAATTCGGAATCTCTGAGGTTTATGCTGTCTGTGCATTGTTTGCATAATGCAGTTTTATACTACTAAAGCACTACCTATAAAGGGATTATTTTCATATTCAGTACATTAAAGATACAGCACAATTCATAGATATCGTACTGTGTTTATGCCTGAGATAGCAGGCAAAGTGTCTCTCGTTCTGATTATCCGTGAAGCAAACGTAGGAACGTGGGTGTTTTGGGAGAGACTGTACCCTTAGTGAAATTAATTCCCCAATGGGTTTATTAAAGTCTGCAAATTGCATTATTTTCCCATCATATTTGAAATATTGCACTTCCTTAATACGTGCTCTAACCCATGGCATGCCATCTTCCCTGGGGTGTCTAGACATGGTGTCTTAGATTTATGTGTATGATCTCAGTGTGTTACAACATCACTCCTGACTAATGCATTATTACAATACTTACATATATTCCCAAGTGTCACTGTATTGATTAGAAAATCACCAATCTGCATATGCACACCATCTGTGCTTCAGAGAAGCAAAACATGCAGGATAACATTTGCCTTACTCAAAGGGAAATTCAGATACTACTAAAAGAACAAACAGGAACCCTTTTTTATGTTTTGTTTTGTAAAATAACAAAGAAAATGAATACTGTTTCTGCAAAACAACAGTCCGTGACTCTGAGAGTTTAAAATAGAAGCCTTTATCTCTCTACTCAGCAAGGAGATCTACCTTCAGTAAAAACATGCAAACAATCTGCCCTTTCAGAGATAGTAAATCATATGGAAGAGAAGCGTACCGCTGCAACAAAATTTTTTAAATCTCAGCTCAGATGTGAGAACATGGGACTTTTCTGCAGGAGGGGCTGCAGTCAGCAGCAAGTCCTGTCTCAGCTGAAAGCTGCAAGAGTGGCTGTAAAAGATGAATGAGGCCCTTGCTTACTGGGGTGAAATGCTTTTAAAGGACAAGAATCTGCTTATCTTTGATTGATTGCTCAGTCTGATACTTTCCTTTATAAAGTTTATTGACTACAAGCCCATAAATCAAAGAAAAACAAATCCACAGGTTCAATTTTGGGGGCATTGACATCCTGCCATCTTGCAGCAATAGCTTAGAAGTCACAGGGCAGGGAAGAGGAGGATACAGGGGACTCACAGAGACAAAAGCATCTATTTCAGGTAAACCATTACTTCAAATTTTTGTAAATGATTACTCATTTGTGCTCTATAACATTTTTAAGTCAAGAGAAAAACGCAGACAAACAAGCTACTCAGATATTTTTTTGAAAGTCCTTAAAGGCAAAATTTACAATTAACAGACATACATTTATTTGTGTTGCAGCGTGTCTCTCTGCTTCTCTGAGATTGCAGTCATATTCCCACACATCCCTCATCCTCTGTAAAGATGTTACATTTACAATTTAAACTATCAAAGCAAGAATCAGATTTCTTTCAGGGGGATTGGAGGGTTTGGGAGGCTCAAAATCTCTGTACTGAAACACCCCACACAGTTGCATGTAAGGAAAGCACTAGCCATAGATCTTGCTCATATGGGGTATACAGTATAATATGACAGCACGATAATACAGATTAATTTGTGCTGTTGACCTTGACGCTCCATTCTATGTGTCTTCTTTTAAAGTCACCACTCAGGCCACCAGAACATCTGGTGTTTAACAAAAAAAATCCCATTCTGAAGTGCTAACTGTGTTGAAACAGATAGTACTGTACTATCATTATACAGTGTAACCTCTCTGCTAGGGGTCTAATTTCAAGGCTACCCTGACTGAACTACATTATTACTAGTGGTTTTATAATTCACATCTTGCCACAGTACACAAAATACATAATTATCAAAAGTAGGCTTCTAAAAGCTAGATTGTGTTCCATGTAACTGGGACTGACTGTTGCTTTCTTTTCATTTTATCTTTGGAGACATCTAGAAGGGCTCAGCCCACACACTGCTGAACATCCTGGCCTCCACCCAGCAAAGCACTTTAGCATGCACATGTACTTATACACACAAATAGCTCCCTATATTTCAGCAGGATATGCTCTTAAGCTATGTGCATGCCAGACTACCTTGTTGAATGTTTGAACTGGGTTCAGTGCATCAGCTAGAAATTGCACAGCACTCAGCCTTGCATCCTCCTGGTTTTACACCCTGTTATTTTTAACTTGTGTTTGAATCTAACCTGGTGCTCAGCGCTGGCAAAGGGTGATGCAGCCTTTTAGGAGGAGACTGAAGATCAAGGAGATGATCAGTAGCAAAGTAAGCAGCTTTGTCCCACAGGTGTACTTCCATGGTGTTTAACATGAAAAAGAAAAAGCAAGGGGAAGCAAGAGGTGATAATTATGCCCTGGAAGGTATCCCAGCACCTTGCCACCCCTCTGGCATGCCATCCCCATGCCTCTCCTACCACTCTGCCAGCTCTCTGTTTCCCAGCAGAGATTCTCCACGTAACCAAACCACACTAGTTGTCTCTGCTGCAGGATCCTATTGGACCCCACAAAATTTCCATGGAAAGCACTAAGGTTTCTGGTGGTCTGATGACCTTTACCTGACCTGAAGCAGATCACAAGGTCTATTAGCATTTCATCTTTCCCAGTTATTCGGGAGGCACACCACCCAAACCAGGCTCCCCTCGAATGTGTTGTGTTTGTGCCGTGCATCATGGTGGGCTGATTCTCCCCTGCTTCAAAAATCTGGCAGTCATTTATACTGCAGCATAGCAAGGATGAATTGTTACTACTCTACTTTTCCACCTGATTTGCCCTCACTCTGCAAGCACAGGCAGAAATTATTTAGCCTTGATAAATACACCAGTAGCTGAGTCCTATTTATCTGACATATCAAACCTTGCTTTTATAAGGTAGAAAATAACCCCACAATCAAGAGCACAGAAAATTACTGCAGGTATTTATGAACTAAAGCATGTGAGTCTCAATGCCTGAGCAGGTACCAGTTCCTCCAGCTGCTGAGAAAAGGGAACAGTGCTAAGGCAAGCGTGCAGGTCTATTTACAAAGAGCAAGGGATGCACATGCTGAGCCAAGCAAAGAAGGGGCATCAGGAAGAGGCTCAAGGCCTTTTGGCACAGGAGAGTAGTGGCCCAGAAAACAACTTTAACTCACAGCAGGACTGTAGGAGGAGGAGGTGGCTGTTACACTGTGACTTGGGCCAAGGTGAAGTCATTTCCAGTTGTTTTAAATGAGATTTCTAACACAAGGTCCCAGCTGATCTTCATGAGAAGCTTATATATGGTTACTGAAAAGAAGAAAAAGAAAAAGAGACTGATGCCACTGAATGAGAAGACAGCATCGAGCAATCAGTCGTCAAAGACCTAATCTCATTAACTTCTTCTAAGATTTCAGCCGTCAGTCTGTAGTTGGCAGCTGGTGGAGAGCTGAGTACAATGAATGAGACATCTTTTAAACATTATTTTCTTTTTCAGGCTGTCTTCCTGATCTTTTATATTTGTTTGTTCTGCAGTTTCTTAGAAGTTACAACTGCTGAAGGAAGTAGAGAAAATCCAGGAAAAAAAAAAAAAAAACACAAACCTGCTCTCCTATGCAGCTTCGTGCTGCTGGGTCAGTGATTAACAAAGACAAGGTCCTACTGCAAGGAAGCTAAATGGAGTTCATTATGGACATGAAAGTTAGCAGGGCCAGAAAGGTGAGGCTATAGGAAAGAGGATGAAATAAGAGCCTAACAAGTGTGGATTTTACTTCCTCAGTGCAATAAGGACAGCTTTTAACTACCAGCTACTCTAAAAATATATATATATAGATAACAGTACCTTTAAAATAGGTATTGTCCTATATATTATACTATACTTTCTTGTATATAATCAGGAAAATTAAAATGACAATATATTACTTTAAAAATTCAGCATTGTGCTTCAGGGAATAATCTTTGTCTCGCAGAATGAAAATGTGGTTTTGCACTTTTTTCCTGGAAAAAATAGAAAAATTGAAAGAAAGATGAGTAGCATTTAGGTGGAGAAGAATGATGTCATTAAACCTGGATGGAGACTTCTACCTCAAAACCCCACATATCTAGAAGTTTGTCACCAGTGCTCATTGCTTGAGTCCCCTGCGAATGCTGGTGCTTCTCAGAAGCAAAATTCCTGGAGAAGGAGACTCCAGACAGCTTGCTCCTAGACACACTGACAGCTTGAAACTACAGCCAGTAGACACTGGGATACAGGAGGATTTTCTTAGCCCTGAAGCCTGCAAGCAATAGGCTGTGTCCCACCCATATATAATTTTTGGCCACACACTGCAGTACCAGGTACTTAGGCAACACAAAGAAAGTCAGGTCTTACAATGGGTCATTGTTTCTCCCCAAAACTGACAATGAATAATTGCTCTTTCAGTAGTACTTCTGATTTAAGCCATTTCCACTTACTTGGATTTTATACTGGCAATACATCCTGTTGTCTTTTGTTAGAGAACCTGAAGTTTTCTGCTAAGTCTACCTATGTCCTTTATTACAAAAGAGCACAGGTGGCTTAATCATGACCCTCCAAAGGTTATATTTGAGTAGGTACCATTCAATCAGTGACCATGAGTTGCTGGCCTCTGTAGAAGTTGCTTATTTGATTGGCCTAGAAAAATCAGGCCCAAAGGAGTTATGAAAAGTCACAAACCAAAGTCTCAATGAATATTCAGTCCAGAAGAGATTAAAGGCTCCTAAGGAGGAATATGTAGGCAAATAAATACCTTTGCCAGAACATACATCCAATAACTTCAACGTGTAAATAAACGTTTTCATGGAAACTAGAAGGGTGAAATGTGACTTGAGATGCCTGATTCCAGGACTGCCTGACACCTAGAAAACTGGGTAGAAAAAGGAGACTGGATAAGTAGTTGATGAATAGTAATATATTACTTGGTCCCTGTAAGTAACAAACTCGAGGATCTCTGCACAGATTATCTCTCTCAACAGTTTTAACCATGTGCAGTATACCAACAACATCTTTTACTTTATTTCTTTTCTTGACAATATTTTAGTGTTACATAAATTATTCTTCTGAATTAATAATTGTAGTTACACTTTTTGGGGGAAGGGGACTTCAGACCTTTTATGAGATATCATTTACGAGATGATCTCTTGTCTAAGCAACTCTTATAATAGGCAGGAAGAATCAGATGTTAGAGCAAATTAATGTGGCATTAACTTGCTTCCAACAGCTTGTAAATGGAAGTGAATTCAACAAGCAGCGCATTCCTGGAAGGGGAAACCGTCCCCATTTGCACTGTTGTGCAAAGCAAACCTCAAAATAAAGCAAGACAACGGACACAAAGAGCTACTTAGCATGAGCATCCCTGAACAACTGCAGTCTCAGCATAAAAGATTAGGATGAAACAATGCAAGTCTGAGTAAACTAGGGGAGAATGAAATTGAATCAATGGACAAAAATGTGAACTTTCAGCAAGTGTTAATGTAAGAGTTTTGATGAAACTTCCTAGGACCTTACAGCCACACTATTCTTCAGAAGGTGAAGGGTAGTTTGAAATAGGGCTCTGTGGTTTAAAATGGTTAAGTATAGTATTTGCGTGCAAAAGTGGTTTGCAATGGCAAAAAAATACCCCAAAATAATACCAGAATAATAGCAAAAAACCTACCAGAGTGACACACGGTGATAATCATCGTAAGAATATTGCTGAAGCACGTTAGATCTTGAAAACATCATAGTTTAAGCTTTGCTCCCACTGTTACATGATCTCAGACCTGAAGAGCAAATCAGGATCCTAGTTTGTTGTTTTGCTCAGATAATAACTGTTATAAAAATAGATTAACTGTCAGTATCATGAATTAATATCACAGAAGTACAGAGGCTCAAATAACAGGCTTCTGCCACAAGCAAAAAAGCAAGAACACAAAGCTTATGCTTTGACCTGTGAAAGGCTAGCTGCATCACTACTGCAGAAAAATGCTTACATTAAATGAAATTTGTGTTTAATAACACTGTGTGCTTTTAAAATCTACATTTTGGTTTGCTTTACATATAGAGGCAGCTTCTGATGTTAAAGCATAACACACTTGCTACAAAAGCTGATGCTCAAGTTAAAAATCTACAGATTTTAGTTCATGCTTTCATTCCCCCCCCCCCCCCTTTTTTTTAGGAAAAAAAAAGAACCTCTGAAGGTCTAAATGATAACGTTTCAAGTAGCTGCTCCTTCCCTGGGGTTGAACAAAATTGAAAAGATCAAAGTTAGTGCAATCTTGTTCAAAGGTGAAGAGGTGAAATCTTATGTGTGCTGGAGGATCAGAGCACAGAGAAATGTACAATGCTTAGTGTGCGACACCTGAAGCACACTTTCATCAAGGTACCTCATTTTCATCTGAATTCAGAATGCATCTCATTTTATGGTAAAATAAGAACAGCACAGTATTAACTTGGTTACAAACAAAAGACGACCTTCCCCAACACTGAAAAGTAAACATCAGTAAAGGTAAAAATGGTCAATTTTTTTGAGAATGACTAAATTCACCACATTAAATTCTATATTCCTTCTTTAAGTAGCATCTATATAATTGAGTAAGATGATGCCATTACACCCACGATGTTTCAAGTATCATAATGCTGTTGATAGTTGAAGAGTTCCTTGAAAAAACACTGTGTTTTATAGGGGGCTGCGGAGCAGGGCCTCTGAAAAGGGTATGTTTTTTTCCATAAAATCTTCATGTGACTGATGTGCTCTGACATAATGTATCACAATGAAATACAGCTGCCAAAAATGAACTTCAAATGATGCCCTTTTTCTGGAGACAAAAAAAAAAAAAGTGATAAGAAAATAGGTACCTTTTCAGCAAAAGCTTTTAAAGCTTTAAAAGCACAGCAACCAGTAAAAAGGTTCTTAGGTAAAGGCTTCTTTACTCAATTTTGTCTAAGTACCTAGAAGATAAATGGGGGGAAAAGGGTATGGAAAATAATGCTCCAGCCTCTGTGAGAACTAGACACATCCTGAACGCAAGACACTGTGACACGAGAAGACAAGAGGATTTTTATGTCCTTGTCCTACCATGTCATTTTCAAATATGCTGGAAGATCCATTTATAGATTATTGGGAATTGTGTTACATTATGCTAATAATGCTGATCTGAGAATGTTTTAGCATAAACCTGGACGTAAGCATGGCAAAGTGGTCACAAACATGCAAGTGTTCAGAAAATGTATAGAGATCCATATTTCAATTTTCCCCTTTTTGAATATGCAGTTTCTTTTGCATATTTTCCTGTCCTGGAGCTGTTTCTATAAGGCTCTCAAACTCCAACCTGTACTGCACTGCCTGAAAGCAATAAGTATTATTGTATATATTGTCTGTTACAGGTCAAACCTCAACTTCAAAATCAAGTCCACTCAGGAGGACTATAGAAGTCTCTTTTATACAGCCCTCTTAGGAGCAATCCCACGCAGCAATCTGCCAAAGCGTGTTTCTCAAGGATTTGCCCAGCACATCCACACCCAAATTCCTGCTTTTGTTTTCTTTCAAACCTCAACCCTGCTAGAAAATCTGCTAAAAAACATGTTTAGTCTTCCAGTGGTAGCTGCAGAGAAATGAACCCCTGGAAACAGAGCCCGAGAAGGTGCTGGGATCTGCAGGCTATTTGTGAACTGGGGTTCAGGAACAGAATAGAGACAAAGGTGACAAGAAGCCCAAAGAGAGATCCAAAGATTAAGTAAGTACATGCAGAAAGTCAACATAATACATATGCATTATTAAGACCAGGTGCAACTGAATCTGTCAAACTACTACTTTTTGCTAGACCAGAAATTATGTCATTCAAACTTTGATAACTTCTGGATTGTCAAATGCACACATATCTTCTAGTTTTCTTGGCTACATAGACACCCACCTTCATTTACCACAAAGTATGGTCTAAAATACACATATGCAGGTCCCAAAGGAGTGACACAATCTGGTGGTTCACATGTTAGCACAAAGGTTAGAGTAATCAAGCCCTTCTTATGTCCTCTTTGTCTCTGTATCATGTCACCATTTCTTATTTTACTTTTGGGGTACAGAAATTTATTCTCCTACGTCCATTGCCAGCCTCCTGCAATTAATCTGAGCAGGTAACCATGAAAGTGCTGTTGGGAGACTACATCTCTTGACCTCAGGAGTTCTCTATGTGTTCATAAGAAATGTTACATTGACATAAAATATCTAAGGATCAGTCCTGTTGTGCAGCACAGAATAGCTGACTTGCAAAGAGAGGTTGTACCAACTGTGTGTCTTTGTCTTTATGCTTGAGTTTGTTCTTGCATTTTGGTGGCACATAGATGCTCGTATTTGTGACTTTGAAAGTAGTGAGCTGCTAGGATTTCATGTTCTTTCTGAAGTGCTCTGCACAACTGACTTCAGGTATTTTCTTTAACCAGATGTTTCTGCAGCATTTAGATGCTCCCAGAAAACCTCCCAAGCTTCCCTACACACTGATACGTTACATAAATCATGAGCAATGTATTGTAAGCATAAAGATGGCTTGTAGTCACTGAGGACCACGCCAACAGTGCTGTGTTTCGAGGCATGGTTTCTGTTTCCTACATGACCGTCCCATTCATCTGCACAACAGAAAACATGTAGCCAGTCGTTATTCTAGTACTCATGACAAAGTCTTGCAAGATGGGATAATAGGTCAGATGTATCATACTGTTATTGTTCCTTTCTGTATTTGTATTTGTTATGGACTATAAACCCTGGTGATCCCATGAAGGGCTGTGACCATGAATCCCAATTGGCTGAGCAGTGCTATTTCATGGCAGGGTGAGTCCGGCGGTAACAAATTCAGTCAACATAATGATTTCAGTTTCACTGCACTGCTCTGCTTCCTGGGAACCTGCAGAAGATGAGCGACTGTGTCACCATCATAAATTCAGACACATACAACACTGAAATTTCTTACAGAGCTCTAAGTCCCCGTGAAATGTCACAATAATAAATATGGTGATCGTATTTGCTATTTGGCAAAAATTTTAATTAACCAGGAAAAGTTAAGAAAAATATATTCCCCAAAATTGTACAATAGGAAAAAATATTTCTTTTTTATTCATGGTTATATGAATGCAAAATGCCATGGATTTTTCATCTTTAATACCTAAGGGATTTATAAGCATATTGCATCCATAAAACTTGTTTCATCAGTACAGTACACAGCCCAGATACGCATATTTAATTACTCTGAAAGTAATTTAGTTGTACAGATGGTGGTATTAGAAGGTCTTACTTCAATTTAAATTACTTCTATTTAAAAAATAATGTTATTTTGCTATGAATCTTGAGTGAAAAATTCACTCTTATTACAGATGAATAATACTTGACAATTGTAATTAATCTGTGACTAATCTAATACTTCCTCAATGAACATTTTGTTTCAAATTTTACGAACCAGAGCATCCTCTTTCCAGGCGGTTGATCTAGCGGCATTTCAGATTCAAACCTGCTTGCCATGGGGGACCCCAACACGCTTTTGTGGTAAGCGAATAAAAAGCCACAGAAGATTTTTTTTGAACACCTCCGAGACTTGCCAAGGCAAAGAGACATTATGAAATTATTTACATCTTTCTGTAGGATTAAACAGGGATTAAAGCAAAAGGGTGCATTTCAGGAAAACACCTGCCAGGCATAAGATTTCAGGAAGACATCAATGTGCATGTGGGGAGTCTGGGACAGGCTTTACCGGGAAAGGATTCAAGACATCCCATCCTGGCCGCGAGCAGCGAGCTCTCCCAGCGGCGCCAGAGCAGGACCTTGCCAGGCACCCCCAGCTCACACAGCTCCAAGAACCACAGTTTGAAGGAGCCAGCGTGCACAGAGGCGGCCAAAGCTGGCAGCGCGTTGCATTAACTCCTACACCCTTCCTAGGAAAACACGACTACGCCTGCAAGCCAGATTGTTTTCTTGTGCAGCACCGTAAAAGGCCTACCTGTGTTTGTTAGGCTTTCTTCAGCAAACGTCTGTCTTTATTAAAGTGCTGGCTATATCAGAGGTGGTTGCTATGGTAAGCATTCATGTTTTATTGAAGACTAAATGGCCATAACCCACATGAAGGGCTCCCGAGTGGCCCTAAAATGTGCTCTGCCTTCCCCCCCACCAACTTCTCTACCCAGGATAAGTTTTTGACTGTTGATCTGATTTTGGGGTCCTACCTGGAATAAGGGGGTTTGTCCCTTCTATCTACTTAACTTTTTCAACAAAATAATACCTTAGACACTAGTAAATCAAGTAACAATAACACGAGGATATCATGGCATCACTGAAAATGTCACCACAGTTAACAAGCCTGCTTGTTTCAACAAGAAATGTTGGTGAATAATCATCCGTCAGTTAGCGCGTTAAAAAAACATGCCTGGTGTTCCTTGCCTAAAAAACTATGGGAGTGAAAACATTATTTTCTTGCCAGGTTATTTTCATTTCAGGAAGAGAAATAACCAAGGGAAACATGGAAAGATGAATAAATAACAAGAAGCAGTATGAGGGGGAAAAATCCTTCATAATTATGCTGTTGCTGCTGCCTTTCTCACTATCAGATTCCTCTCCTGTACCACACTGTGCCAAACCACTCACACGCAGGGCATCCTCCAGATGAATCAGCACAGTGGCACGAGGACTCCAACATACATCAGAAGCACAGAGGAGATGTTTGATATTGTATTTATGAACAAATCAGAGACAAGAGCTTGGTGGGGGTTTTTTTGGAGGAAGAAGAGGAGTAAGGGAAATAAGACTGTATGTCAGCTTGGGAGGAAAAAAAACCACTTCATCATCTTTTTGTAATTTATATTAACCACAGACTCTGTTCAGCCTCATCCTCTAAGTGACAAATACAATTGGTAGATTTTTTTTCTTTATCCATTGTTCAGAAAATACAATATGAAAAACTATCTGTACTAATCAGGGCTCTCGCATCCATCATAATGCTACACCCCGGGGAGCAGGGCAGTGCTGGGGCACAGCGTGCTGCCTGCAGCGCACAGAGGTAGCCCCAGGTGCCACTGGGCGAGCACAGCCAAACACCTTGATCCCAGCCAAGCACACAACTGCTGCCTAACATGGGAAAAACTCCTTTTTGGACAATTTCACCATAGACATCCCTTATTTCACTTTGCTAAAGCAAAACAAACTGATTATGTCCACAGGCCATCAGGTGTGCCTACAAGCCACCACAACCTCCTATTTGCTAGGTAACTTCTCTGAAACTGGCCAGAAAGACTTTTACTTTTTTCAAAACTAGTGTTGATGAAACCTAAACCCTTTTTTCAAAACTAAGTTGATAAAAATCTCTTAATAGCTCTCAGGGTAAGTTTTTCCACCAATAAACATCTGCTCAACAGAAAGTGACAGTGAAAGAACCTCTAGAAAGCCTGGCAAAAGAGAGAGAAGCCAGAGACCTGAAAGGCTCCGGTCCTAGTCCTGAGAAGGTATTTCATCTACAGCATGTTCAGCCTCTTCTCACAAAACTTATTAGCATAAATGTATTCTACCTCTGAGAAGAGGACACTATGCCACAAACTTGACCACATCTCATATCTTTTAAAAGGCAGAAGTAATGCCTGTTCATAGGCAGGGGCTCGTACTTGGTTCACTTCTGTCTGTAAAGTCTCTCCTCTAAACCTTTTTTCTTTTTCTTTTCCTTTTCCCTCTCCAAAATAGGAAAACAAGATATGGCAACTATTAATCAAGCAAGTAATAAAGTCCACTGAAGGGGAAGACAGAAGCTGAGGAGAGGTACACAAGACACTCCAGCACATCTCCTGGGGAACAAATGATACTACTTCAGCAACTGAACTGTAGATCATACAAGATCATCGCAAAGAATGGAAGTTATTATGTTTCAGATATTTCATTGGTAAAACAATAGGTCACCAAGCACACAAAATATTAATATTTGTGTATATGCTGTTGTGTACATCAGTGACAGAAGTTTCTATGCTAAGATGGTTGTGTGGATGTGTGTGGGAGCTCCAGAAGTAGAATTAATATCTCCAGTCTGCCCTTTGTAGCTCTTGTTTCCCAGCCCACTCCCTTGCCATTGAAAACAAAACCAAAACCTCCTCCTAAGATAAAGAGTATCTGAAATGCAAATGCTTTCCTATGCCAGACTCCAAAGAACATGACTAATAGACACTTTCCTTCCACAGAAAGACCTCCCAGTGTTCCGAATTGACATTTTCCCAAGTCAAGGTTGGCCAAGGATCTTCCAAGGTTGGTTGTGCAGTTTCAGAGGGTTGAAGGCCTGGCTGGAATTAAGCATAGACAAGAAAACAGAATGGACTGACCTCCAGAGTCAGACCCTCAGTTGAGCATGACATGTCCTTTGGAAAGCCACAGAATCTTGACAGGTAATCTGCCAGTCTCAACAGGAGTCCTTTCCAGTGCCTAGTTACTGCCACTCTCAAAAATGTGCTACTTATTCAAGTTTTATATTTTCCTGGATTTGATCTCAATAATTTGGTCTTTTTATATGTATTTTTGTCACATCCTTGGCCACTTTACAAGTCTTCAGGTAGCAGGCATCTTCACTATACCTAGGTACTTACATATCCAAGTATTTGACGAGTTACTAGACTGAACTACATCTCATTATAAAGAACACATTTCTCAGACCTCAGATCATTCCTTCAGCTCTTCTGAAACTACTTGAATTTTTCACCATCCTTTCACTGGACAGAGTACTCTAGCAGGAGGCTCAACAAGAGAGGTTATTCCAATTCCTTGCTGTTAGTTTGTCACACTTTTTGTTAAAGATTCAAGTATGTTCTGTCTAGCCATCTCAGTGGAACAAAATATTTTAGTTTTTTGTTGTTGTTTGTTTTGTTGGTTTTTGTTTGTTTCTAATAAAAAACCCCGCTCAAACTCCAACACTATTGATGATATGAAAATGAATTATTAAATAAAAGATATTTTTCCCCTTGTGCTGCTCAAATGAGTAAAAGTGCTTACAGCAAGAGAGGGATGCAAATTGCAGGGGGAGTGAATGAAAACATGATTCAGAGAATGGATGTACCAGGGTATGCGTGTGCAGGGAGGGAGGCACCTGGGGGTGTATTTGGCTTGTCTGTGCATATATGGACTTTTTTAATATCAGAGTACTATGGACAAACTATGCAAGCCCTTGACTATGCCCCTAACAAACTCTGGAAACTTAAACTGCAGTAAATTACAGGTTTTTGCAAAAACAAAAAATTATCCATAAATGGTAACCAGGATTAATTTTATATTTGGATTCAGCACTCTACTCAAATCTAAATTTTTACTCCAACCAATCACCTGTTGTTTTATTATTTATTGCACCTCTATTTATATTACAGATGCCAGGATGAGAAATTAGCTGTTATTTTTAGGTGTTATAAATACAGAAATTAAATTGGGTATTATATATAGTTCCATACACAACATGTCTCTGTGTCGCTCACTATTTTTACAAAATGTCTGTAAAATGCCTAGCCTGAGACTACCATAGCTAAAAACCAATCAGTTGCAGAAAGCTGAAACTTCTGTCAACTCTCTCAAATCAGAAGGTGGAAGGCCATGCCCCTCAGTATTTTCATTACATAGGAAAAAAAAAAAATCAAGAATTAACAGTGCAAATTTTTAAATATGCCAGATGCATGTTAATTAAGTGCTGTTACAAGTTACAGTAAGGGAAAGGTGTTGCTTTCAGATTTGAAAATGTCTACTGCAGCCTAACCTCTTTGTCAACGTGTTTGCAGCTTTGCAACATCCATTTCTAAATGAATTACCTTATGGAGGAGACCAAAAGGCAGAAAACTAAAGAAATAGGGGTCAGATTCCTCCTGTGAGATCTACCTTGTAAAATTATCCAGAATGTAATAATACCATGTTATTGACTTAAGCACAGTTCCCCATGACATGCTGCAGCTGACCTGTAATTTTTATCCTACATGTTGCCAGCACTATTAAAATGACACTTGTGAATGTAAATTAAGCTCACAAAGGGGACAGATTGTATGATTCTGGTTTCTCTCAGATGCCTGTAGGCTATCACAGGTTCCATATGTGAAGTAATTATGTTCACTGAAGGAAAGAATAAATGCTGTCAAATTGTGTACTGAGAGAGAAAGCAGCTATTATATTGCAGTAGTCACTGGAGCATTGCCTTAGAAAGTGGAAAGATGTATAAGAAAATAATAATAAAAAAGAAAAACTGGAGCAGAGCTATATTAAATATAACCTTTAAATGAGTATCTGCTTTTGAATATATATTACACAAAGTTAATATTTCACAAATAAAAGCATTTCAACTCTTTAATTGTATTTTCTTCCTCACTTCTAGAGGGCACAGGGCAAAATATTTATCAGAGAGATAAAGGACAGATGAAGCATCTCTCAGTTTTCTGTTTCCTCAGTGAGAGGAGCCCTTCATGGCCCCAGGGATGCTGTCCTTCTCTACCACAAGCCTCCTCCTAAGGAGCTGTGCAGCACCCAGCCTCCCTCTCTGGCAGCTGGAGGTGTCCCAGCCCTCAGCCCTGCCTTGCCCACTCAGTCCATCCATTACAGACAGCTCCAAAACAACACCTCCTGCAGACCCCAAATATGGGTGATAAGACTGAAACGGAAGGTAAGCAGCCCCTGCGCAGTCCCGTGCCCAAGCGTCAGCCTGCAGCAGCATCACAGAAGATGCGGTTTCAATCATGGAAGCTGACAGAGCTGCTAAAAGGAAAGGCAACACTCCCATCACCTCCACAGCTGCAGCGTGGTCCTACTCTCCCACGCCTGGAGGAGCTGAGCCTATATTTAGATCAGCAAGGCCATCAGTAAGCCAGCGTGAGAGGGGAGAGAACACTGAGCTGGGAGAGTGGCACTTCTAAAACCTTTTGCTTAGGGGGAGCCAAGGACACCAGGAGCAAAGAAATATAAATTCTGAGTCTAAGTGCTTGTGTGGTTGTGGATTTTCATCCAGAAATGAGAGAAAGAGAGAAAGAAAAGAAGTTAAGATACTTTGCATAAAGTCCTGAAAAATACAAACAGGAAGGCACATTTTTCTGACAGGGGGAGCCTTCTGAAGAAGCCCACAGCCCTGAAAAACAGAAGTCTGACCACTTCTGTGTGTTGCTCCTGTTTACCAGGGTAGCATGGCTGGGCTGAGCACTCTGGAGTTTCCTATCTCAATGGAAACAGGAGGTTTCTGTAGTGCCCTGATAGCACTAGTTCTGGATTGCTCCAACCTCAGCCTTAATGGGTTGCAAAAACAACCAAGGGCAAGCAACTTTCCAACACAGCTGCCCTCCACACTTCCAGCTGCCACACTGCTCTTACCTGAAGCCTCCCAGCCCAGCTGCCCATCCCACTCGTGCCAACACCTTCCTCTGCAGTGTCAAACCCTGGCTGCAAATTCCCATCAGGGATTCTCAGCAAAAACAACTAATTACCTCCATGTTCACAGCTGGCCTGACAATGAAAGGACCATGAGCACAGCACAGAGCAGTGTCCGGATGCAGACAAAAATGCAGAGCAAAATCTTTCATCCTGTGCGTGGATGGAAGAGTCCCACAGCCCCCACGGCCGTCACCACATAGTGCAGAGGAATATGGACCTCTTACTTTGCCCACCATGTGCTGCCAGCCTGCAGCACACCTCTGCATACACACCCAGGGATGCACCCACCCTGCCAGAGAGTCCTTCTCAAGAGAGTTCTTATGGGGTAGTGGGTACTTGCATGTAGATGAGTTGTTGCATTGCACAGACTATTAATACCAATTGGTCATGGATGGGTGGGCAATTAGATGCGCAGACAGATAAGACAGCCTGGCCTGTTCGCAATTAAACACAATAGCAGTGGTACAACACACTACTGCAACTTCTTCTTTAAATAAAAAATTGAAATCAACTACCATTTCCTCAGCAGCTCAAAACTATTAAACGACTGTTTGCAGGGTAGCTCATGTCATACGTAGGAGGCTGAAATGTAATGTAGAAATGAGAGGTTTTTTCCTAGTTGGCAGCATTGACAGCAACTATAATGTACGACTCTCTTGGATGCAGCCTGGCAGAAGCAGGGTGAGAATCATCCAGTGCTATTCACTGGAGAAATTGTTACACATTAAAGAGAAGGTAGAATCAAAGATCTAAGGATCATGGCAGGAAGGAGGGAGGGAGAAAGAGAGGGAAAGACATGGTTTGCTCTTGCAGTTTTAATAAGGATTTGTGAGGTAATGTTGTGTAAAGGTAATAGACCTGGATCTTTAAAAGTAATAATAACTAGAACCAACTCTCCATGTTAACTGACCTTTAAATATTATTGTCCCTTTCAGTTTACCAAAAAGACATTTATTTCATGAAAGATGTTATTCAACTCTGTTTAAAGATCTAATAGGCTAAAATATGCTAAACTGACATTCAGAATTATCTCATAACACTTTTTTATGATAACTTGTATTATTTCCCTGTGCTTTGAATGTGAGGGGTTTTTGTTTGTTTGTTTGTTTTTCAACGTATTTTGAAACCATTTTAAATAATAGGCAGATATTGCCTAGACATTCAGGTTATCTGTAATGATATTAGGGCCTTTCTTAACAGCTGAGTAATTACTTCCTTATTATGCTCAAGGCAAGTTGAAATCACATGCCCTATTCAAGCTTTAAGCCCACATCACACAGGAAAAGGAAGCATTCACACTGACATTTTACATACCTAACTGCATTTTTTATAATAAGGAAAGCATCCATGGTGTACTGCCTTGATAATCTGCGAAATGAAGACAACTGGGAGCACCAGAAAAAAAGAAAAATCCATTGTGTTAGGGGGATAAAAAGCAGTGGGACTTGAGTAAAGGTAGTGAAGGTATTGGTTCTGCCTCTATTGCAGTCATCTCCCAGGGCCCATTTTAGATGGCCATGCGCAAGCGTGCCATCACTTCGGGCAGCAGACCCAGGTGGGCAGCAGTGTGCATCATTGTGACGGACCCTGACTGCGGCTGGGTGTGAGCATAACATCCAACACCCCTCTGCCCGTCCTGGCCCCCCAGCAGACACAGCAGCCCAGCACTCCTCCCCGCCATGGCACATCATCTGTCCTCCTCTACAGACCTTAGCAGAGCCACACTCCTGATTCTCCTGCACTGCTGAGACAGCTTCAGCCTCCAGGTCCTTCCTCCCCTGCCAGATACTCCAAGTCCATCTCCATATGTGTTGGGCGTCACAAAATACACTTGAGAAAACAAGAAACAAACATTTCTCATTCATCAAGGAGAGATGTTCAAGTTCTGGTGCCCTTAAAGTGGGCAGAGAGCAGGAGGGGTCACCCAGCAACAGCAAAGGCACAAAACAGACTTCATGTCTTAAATTCTACATTTTTTTTTTACTCCGCAGCATCATCTTCCACTCCAGGGTCACAGCCCAGCTACCTCAGCATCTGGTGGGAGAATGGTCCCTTTCCCCGGGCATCCTTCAGCTCCAAGAAGAGGAGAAAAGTCATCACAGATTGCTGATGTGCCAAAAACATGGGTAAGTGAAGACAAGGTAAAGTAATGCATGATAATAAACGAAATTCAGCAATCCACTTCTGCACTCCTGGTCTTTCCTAATGAAAGAGAAAGGAATGGTCATTTATGTGACAAAAATCTGTTAAATTACTAAAAGAAACACACATACAATCAGCAAGGAACCAAAGTGGAAGCTACAAAGAAAACTGACCTCTTGTGAGAATTTTAGTGTTCTGTGTGTTCTGTGATTTCAACAAACACTAAAGAAGCAAAGATAGGGACAAATTAAGTAATAAAAGGAAGAAGGCTCATTTCATACATAAAATCTGTAATGTTTTCTAAAAACAAATGCTAGTTACAATGCTCTGATGGGATGTGTTTGGGTTCAGGTCAGCTCTTATTTCACCCACAATAATTTTAATGTTAGTAACATAAAATAGACAAACCTAATTTTTAATTGGATATTACTGTTCATTTTAATTGAGCTAGCAGCAAAGTATATGCAAAATCTAAACAGAAGACTTCAATAAAATGCTTGAGATAATCATAGCATATCTAGCTCTACTGTCGAAATACACACTAATTATTTTTGCATCTTCCAAAGAATTAAAAAAAGTATTGTCTCTTCTCAACATTTTTTTTGCAGGTTCTGGTAAATTCTAGGTCAGATATTATACACTTGACAACAGAAACAACTAATTATGTTAGAAATCCACAGTAATAAGAAAACTGTACAGTAAATATGTTATATCCAGGCAACAGCAGAAGGTAAGTTTGTATTTCATTTGCTGTGGATTGCATAAGTTGGTAAATCTTTTCTGGCAAGTGTCCTTCAAATTCAAAAATAATGTATCCATTTCATGGCATTATCTCATTTTCTATTGTATTTGTTTATATCTCTGCAGTGAAACTATATTGTTATTAAGGTTATCGTTAAAATAGAAAATTGCATTAGCTTTTAAAACCCTGTTCTATTTTATGTGTATATAAATAGGAACATTATGATCATGCGAGATTCCTATTTGTCCTTGCTATACTCTTGACACTGCTGTAAACACAAGCAGAGGACTAAGCCTTTACCAGGGTTTAAAATATTGCCCCTCTGATGAGCTGCACAGCCATCTTTTTTTACTTTTAGCACGCAAAATCTCATCCTGCTGTTTATGTACTCAAAAATGTGCAATCACTTTGTTTCTCTTTACCTTTGACCACCAAGATGGATCTCCATACGTCTGTATCCATGCAACATGGAGATAGCTAATGGTTCAACATCCATTGTGGTTTTGAAGATATTTCAGTGGCTAAAGGCAGCGAGGTGGCAAGTCCCAGGTGCCCACCAGGGAAAGGTGAGGTGTGCGCTCTCTCTTGGGCAGGTTCCTGGAGGGATGCCTGACACCCATGGCTCTCCTAGGGTGCACGTTGTGCAATTTTTTCTGGGAGCGCAATGCAGAAGCCCACTGCGGGCACCAAAGTGCCTTCCTGGTGACAGAAGGAGCCCAAATCTAGACCTGTAATGACAACCCAGCCTGCAGCCTCTAACCAAGAGCTCATAAGCAGCAAGCCAGGTTGGAGAAGGGGCCATGGTTCAAGGCAGGGCTGGGTGCAGTGCATAAGGGGCACTGCTGCAGTAATGTCCACATGCCAGAGAGCAGACAGGACCACTGCAGTTCCTAGCAGCAGAGTACTGTTGTCTTGAAAAGTTTTAGAGAGTGCAGTGGTGTCTCATTCTCACTGTCATAACACCCAGGAGTTCAGAGAACACTAAAGCATGTGATTACAGGGCAGTTCCCCGTTGGACACACCACATAATCTGGGCTGATGTATAGTGCCACATTCTCAAAAAACCCAGAAGAGTCTGGTCTAAAAAATTCTCTGAATCAGAGTGATTACAATATTAATCACAATCCATTGAACAAAAGTGGAATTAAATACAAATTTTGTGTTTATATAGTAAGAGCTGAATGACAATAAGTTAGAAACAGCCATTTTGGTCTGGTGTAAGCGCCTAACATCTGGATAATATTATTACAGAGTCATCAGCAATTTGGCCGGTGCCCAATATTGAAGCAGTTTTACCCTCTTATTTCTAAACAGCATCACAGCTTCACCAAAACATGCGTATTTCTCTTTTCTCTTCTTCAAACATTCCTTTAAGTAGTTTCAATATTGTAGAATTTAGATGGGATAAGCCAACTTGTTTCTGTTTAGAAAGCAAGCAAAATTGGATCAAAATAAAAGGCCAGTTTTAAACATTCAATTTAAGCAAAGATGGATCTACTTATAAGAGTCCACAGTAAATGCAGTTGTTCCAGCTATTTAAACAATACAATTACATGGCATTTCACAGTATAGAAGAGACAGATTACTAGGAAGTTGAAAACTGTATGCCCTTGTTCCTGTATAAATATGTATACATAACGTATCACTGGTTACTATCAAATTTATATGAAGTGTAATTTGGTCTTTATTACGGTCGCAATGCCTGGGAAGAACCTCTTTACTTATGAAGAAACCTTTTTTTTTTCTTTAGTAATGAAAAAACACAGTTGTCAGCATAATATCATGACATTCAGGATGCCAGCCTGTCTCTACTGGAGTCAGATGTGAAAATAAATAGATATTAAACTGTCAGTCAATGAAATTACAAAGTCAAGAGCAGCTCTAGCTGTGATCCTGTGTGTTCTGTTTGATGGACACAGGTGTTTAAGTGTTATGAAATCCAGCAGAGCCTCACAGTGAATAATGCAACTTCCAGCAGCCCTGCCTTAGCCAAAAGAGATGCACCAAGCTCCCCTCTCAACCCGAGGCCCCCATGCAATCGATGTGCCCTGAGAAAGGGGCCAGAAAGGCCTTCCAGGTTTATCAGAGCTAAAACCTGAGAAGTCTTAAAGCCTGCATTATGGCATATGTCGAGGAATCGAAGCTGCACTCCTCTGAAACTGTGAAGGTTAGTCCCACTGGCTTTGCATACAAATCTAAGGCAGATGCCCAAAATCCACATCATTTATTTATTATTCATAAGGCACTTAAAGTCAATCATCTGTCACTAATAAACATTAACACTATTAAAAATTAATGATCATCTTACAGCATGCTGAGACAGATTCCTCTTTCTGTTTGATGAGTATTGGAGCCAAGTGCATTGCTTTCATTTACTGACTCTTAAAGTGTTTAGGCTTTGTATAATGCTGCTACTTCAGCTCCTCCTCCAAACACCAGTGACCTCTTCTCTTGGGATGCCAAGAAATGATCAGTCTCATGAGAGGAGCTTGAAAGGATAGCTTTAGATACAAATATGTGTCTGCAGAGAAGAAAAATAAATCAGAGATTCAAGGTTGTCACAAAGCACAAGCCGTTGTGATTAAAGGGCTTTTTATTTCCCTTTCCACTCCCTGTTAAACAATACGATGTCTGTGACAAGGGGACACACGTCCCTGTGCTCTCTGCTGCACAGGAGGGTCCAAGCTCAGCTACCGTCCCACAAGTGGGCAATGAGGCTGGAAATAACAGCTCTGATGAGACTACCTGAGAGTCTCACAAGCTGGAACAAGAAAAGGCTTCCTGAAGAGCAACTCAAAAAGGTAACTTCACCAAAGGTCCACAGTGTCGCGGGGCACTTTCTTCTCTTAGTGGGTGGGAGGTAAAGCCCACTGCTAGAGAGGAAGAAACAGCTTGCACCTTAACCCTCAAAAGGACATTCCCTCTAAAAGTGAAAGTCATCCTAGACTCTTCATCTTTTGTGTTCACATTTTCAAATACAAATCTTGGGGCATACATTTTCCCCTTACCTTTATCACATTTCTGTCTTGCAGAGGCAGAACTCGTAATTCAGAGCAGTTCCCTAACGTGCATACATCATGGTTTGCCCTGCTCCCCATTTTAGCAATTATAAATACTTAATTGTGAGAGTGCTGTAACTATATTAGAAATAATCACTTGATACACAATTCTGGTAAAATGCAGGTAAATAAATCCAACTAAACCTGCATTAAAGACCAGTCAAGTTGTAGAAGAAAAAAGCCACTATGATTGTATGCATCAAATGAAACTAACCTGAAAGTTATTTGAGTTATATCAAACCCCTAAAACCAAGCTAAACTTAAGGTCTCAATACTAATGATATAATGGGAAAACATGCCAAGATGTGAGAGACATTAATTTTCCTCTTGTGGTTTACCTTCTAATATTCCAGTGCCAAACCATTTTTCATAGAAAAACAGTGACTGTTAAGAAATAGAGAGATCTGTAAGTGGAATTAAGTGACTGCAATCACTATTTTCTTTCCTTACTCATGTTTCACATGGAATAACTAATGAGGATCTGCAAAGAGCAGCTATCAGAACTAGAAATGTACAGACCAACTGGAAAAACATGATGCCACAGGACCACATTCACTCTGCTGATGACTGCGGAGGGTTTGTATTGCATACATACTACCTTCATATCAGCTGCTGCCATTACAAGTAAAACTTGGGCCCATTGGAAAAAATGCTTTCATTCAAAACAAATTCTGCCTTTCAGGGTACAGCAAGTCAAGAAGTAGTGAGAACTCACAGCAATGTCCTCATCAAGACCTGAAGAAAACTTTTTTCAGATACTGCAGGGCGTCAAGGACCAGTTTGGTGCCTCGTACACCATTTTTACATTTGCACATCTGCCAGATTACTACAGAGCCACACAACCGTGGGAAGTTTTGTGAGTCATGACTAGGGAACCAAAACCTGATCCTGCAGTCGCACACACACCAATAAACCCCGCAGAAACTGTAACGAAAGTGTTTTGGACAGAGTTAAGGTACACAGCCTTCTAAATCTGAAGCTGAAGACTGTTCTGAACAAAACTTTTTAGACATATCAGCTTGTTCTGCTGCCCATTCTCCACTGCCAATAGACTTCTTCCTAATTTGTCTCATTTTTAGCTTAGAATTCATGCACTGTCAAGTCAAGTTACTCTTATAAGAAGAGTGGGAATTACAGTTGAGAAAAAGATATATTAAAGCATCATTATTCAAACATAAAAATGCAATGAAAATGTTAACCAGCTTTCCCTAAGGTGAAGGTGTTTATTGCTAAGTTTTTGCAGCGCAATTACATTCAAACAGAAAAATGCTAGCTTAGAAAGAAGCATTTATTTTTCTGAATCTACATAGGAGAAATGGAAAAACACTTTGAAAGTAAGCTGCTTCATATCAAATACTTACCCTAAAAGCTTTTCTATTAGAAATAGATTTTTAAGAATAATTTTGAGAAAACCAGGCAGTTAAAATACAGTGCCTTATTTTTCCATCTTAAATATGAATACCTTGCACTGATTTTCTGCAGTAGGTAAGTTTGGAATCTATATTTGCTTCTAAAACAAAACCTGATGCTTTTTTAGGTTATGCTGTGCAAGCCACATTTCCACAGGTTTCTCGCAGTTAACACAACACAGAGACACAGCAGCCAGGGGCACACAGGGTGGTTCACGCTCCTGACTGTGCCCCGAAGCAGCTCCCCAGACCTCGGGGACTGGAAACAGCAGGACGTGGTGAGCGCTTCACATGAAGCTGAACTGCATTTCAGATGGTGCAATGGTAGGCACAGCATGGGCCTCTGTGATGCCATCAGCAGAGGTGTCGGACTAGGTGAGGTGTCCATGGGACACCAAGCCTGAGAGGTTGCCCACAGGCACAGCCCCTTCATTTCCCAGCCTGCCCTCACCACAGGGCTTCAGCCCCCTGTGTGGGGTCTCTCAGCTTTCCTGGCTGTTCCCCTCTGTTTTTAGGTGAGTCACTGAGGTGTCACCTTCTTCAGACCTGAAAAGACACAGACCCCATTTGCCTTCCCAGACAAAGGTGAAGCAATGGTGCTCCCAAGGCCCATCTGGAGGCCCATCAGAGGTCATATAGATTATATATAGCCAGGGACCACACGTGGGCTTCTGGCACAAATGACTCAGTGAAAAACCTAGATCATAACAGCAGGAGGTAATATGGCCCATACTGGGCCACAAGAAAGAGCAACTCCACACCACCAGTATCTATAAACACAACGGAGGAATGCTATCTGTATCTTTCATATGATTGCTGGACCACAAACTATTGGCCTTCTGCCCACAATCTATTATCACAATCTGTGAACAATTATTGACAGTATATTTCATCTTTGAAAATGGCAAAGTTAACAAAAAAGACACTGAAGAAAAAACCCAGAAGACAATCAACAAGCAAGCAACAAAACTGCGGTCAGCCATTGCACAGATCCCTATTTGTCACCCTTGAACTTGGCAGCACGTCGTTTCTGGACCCATCACCATTTCAGCTGCCCCAGAGCAGATATGATTTCTGCTGCTGTCAAGAGCACAGCAGGTGCCAGCTTCAGCCCTTGTCCTGCAAATCCAAACATCTGACCACACTTTGCCAAGACCTGAGAGCACCATCACCAGGTCTGTGCAGCCAGCTCACTGTGTGCAGAGGAATGAGAGCAGTTATAGTCAACACAGAATTGCCTCAAAGGTAAATGTTACAAACCCCTTTCATAGCTAGCAGTTGAGCTTGCACCAAAGCTGCCAGCCCTTCCTCAAGCTGCCTTGTCTCTGCCCTCTCCATCACCATCCTCCACTCGCCTGTGCCATGCTGAAGCTGCAGCTGGCAGAGAGCCCTCCGCACCCCCAGGGATCCCATGGAGCTGTGGTGGGGGACTGAGCGCTCCAAGAGGCACTGCACAGGCAACACACCGGGCTCAGCTGGGAGTTCGGATCCAGACCAAGCAGACTCTGCTCCTCAGAGCCCCTGGGATGTTGCCTTTAGGCAGCCAACAGATAACTCCAGGAGAAAGATGCCTGGAAATGCCATGCTCCCTTTCCACTCACTGGTGGTCAGGACAGGAACAAGCAGGAGTCCTGCGTACCAAATGGCTTGAGGAAAGCAGGAGGTGACCAACCGCTGCCCAGCACTGACTACTGTGAGGGTGAGAGGTGAGCCTGTCACTTCTGGTGTGGGATAATCCCTGTTCAGCTGGTGCCGTGGTCCTGGCTGGGAGGTGAGCCTGTAAAGCCCTGATAGCGTTGGAGTCCTGTGTTTCACAGGTTTCTGTGTCATGCTCCAGGCGGGAGTCTCCAAGAATGTCCCAGTGGACACTGCCAGACAGGATGGGGTAGCTGTACAACTGGGGAGGTTGTGTGGGACAGTGCTGCCAGGCTGAGACAGCACAATCCAGCGGAGCATGCTTGAAGAGCAACAAAAACCATGCACATGCAAAAACACTGCATCAGTCTGCAGCGTAGTCTGAGTAATTAGTGGTTTCTCACAACAGGGAAACAGTACAGAAAGTAAAAATCTAACTGCCTTAAAACAACAGCTACTCTCAATTCATTTCTAATTTATGCATTCTTGTCGTATTTAAGCCACTTGCTTAAGCTGCTTTTCTATCTATTTGTAGTCTATTCAGACACACAATGCTCAGTAGGGGTCTGTCTCCATGATTCATTGGCTCAGATTTCCTATAGAGTTTACATGATGTCTACTAAGCCACATACAGTTTTGTATCCATTATAACCAGGGACAAGCAAGCAGGGCTCAGGAGGCTGAGCATCCATCTAAGAATAGCTTCCTGTCTTCCAGCTCTCTTCACAACAAATGAACAATGGTTACATTTTACCAGCTAGCACTGCATGGCGAGGGGAAATTATAGGAACTTGTCTGAGTTAAATAAGGGAAGAAGCATTTAGAGTGAAGCTCCTTAAATGAGCAGGTCAATAACTAGTTTACTGAGACCAAGGCACGTAGCTAATGAGAGAATAAAGAATTATTCTTGTCAAGAGAGAAAAAGATGCTGCCCTGGTTTTGTGCTAAATAATTACATTCATTATGTTTAGGACAGCCTTGCAAGTGGTCTTTTGCACTAGTAAATTCATTAGCAAAGCTAATAGGCAAACTACTACTGGGGCAAATTTAAACCATTGCAATAGGATGGATGGCAAAGACAGCAAAAAGGTAGTATGAGATCTAAGAGCCAAAGTCAGCTTTAAGTATAATTGAATTTATCTTCTCATCAACTTTAAGGCCTCCTTCTGGGCTTGAAACAAGGAGAGGAAAAGCCATCGAAAAGAAAGGATATTCACTTGATTGGATTTGTTGCTAGCTTTTCCAGATTACCAAGCTGTCGAAACTGACTTCTTGACACATGGCAACAATTACAAATCCAACAAAAAATTAAAACATTAACTAAATTGGCTCAGTGTTTCCAAATGACAAAGGATCTCAAATGCATCAGGAAGCCATCTCCCCAGCTGAAACACTGAAAAAGTAGCGAGGCTTTGAATTTAGCCAGAAGTTCACAAAACTCAGCTAGGCAGCAAGAAGACAGGCAGCGATGTTTTTAGGCAAGAATCACAGTCACGGGTGGGCTGCAGAAGAGGGCCAGCTCCCATGGCTCCAGAGAGCAGCAACGTGTGCCCTCATGCTGGGCACCACAGTGTGGTGGTGGTCTGCCCTGCGGGGGAGGCTGGTCATGGTGGTGGTCCTCCACAACGGTCAGGTTGCAGTCCTGTCACCAGCACAGCCTCAGGTTCAACATGCCACGAGCACACACGGGGCCATCAGCCCGCTCTGCTTCTCTGATTTGGGCTGGCTACGTGTTTATGCAGACACCACTGGTGTAAAGTATGCTTAACTAAGGCTTTCTTTACAGATATATTTTTAAATAAAGAGGTTATAGTCTGATGAAATTACTGGAGGAGCTGTGGGCATAAGTACCTCTTCTTTAATCATGCCCTGCCTAGACCATAATCACAGGTGCTTCATAGATACAAATGCAGCACATTGAGGTGAGCCTAGAAAACGATTGAAATCAATTTAGAGAGTCTGTGGAGCACAGCAGTGACACATGTAGGACAGCACAGACAGCTGACAGTGCTTAAGGCAGTGTCTGGCACTGACCACCATCCCCAGGCTGGGCTCACAGCCCCCACCCCACAGGGCTGCCTTCATTGACAAACTGAGTTACACAGGAACAGAGACAATTCCTGTTACTGTGCTCAGTTCAGGACATAACTCTGGCTGAAAAGGCAGAAGAGAGATATTTTCTTTTTTTTTTTTTCAAATTTTGAAACTTTTTTAGCATTTTAAAAGTAAGATTCCAAAGTGTTGGTTTTTTTTTTTTTCCTAAAAATAACTTCACCACTATGAAATGAAAATGTGTTATGATTAAAAAAAAAAAAATAGGGGAAAAATCATCAAATATTTAAGCTTTTGCTTTAAATTTAGAATAAGTACATTTTGTGTGTGTGTTAACTTCATGAAAAAACTTATTCAACTATCTGATTCAGGTTCAGCTGTGCTGGGCTCAGTTTTGCCACTGAACCAGGAAGGTGCTATACATCACATCTGAATCTAGCTGTTTTAAATGGGCACTCAGAGTCTTAGTTAAAGGTATACAAAAAGTAGCTTTTCAGTAATTGAATTTGGGAAAGCTAGGAAAGAAGTAACAGCAGCAAAGCCAGCATTTGAAAGAAAAAGAGAGCAGGAAAAAAAAAAAAAGAAAGAAAAAAAAAAAAATGAAGTCTTCTTTGCCAAGTGAAAACGGGAATAAATGTTCTTGGCTACTGCTGCAGCCTGAAAAGCCAGAAGGAGCCTGAGGCTTCCCAGTAAACCCAGCTTAGAAACTTCCTCCGCTGATCTCTTATTTCTTCTGGCTAGTTGCCTTATCCAGTCAATTTAGAAATTCAGGATCTAAAGCTCAGTGGGAAATCGGAAAGACAGATATATTGTACATCAGAAGGAAGACGTCCAGAAAATTAAGTGTCTTTGCCTAACCTGAACACTGAGGAAACACTTGCCACCTTCATCATTTCAGTGAGAGTTGATCCCTCCCCGCCACCACAGTCCACCTCCCCTGACAGCAGGTCCAGACCACCTGTGCTGTGACACGAAAGGCTGCTGGGGACCCCAAAGAGTCACAACACCTCTATCTGCTGCCAGAAGAAAACCATCCATCATCCTTCTCCCTCCACCTTCTTTCATGCTTCTTCAGCCTTCAAAACCAGACTGAAAAGGTGCAAAAAAAATCTGAGGTCTTTAGGTACTGACAAAACTTCCTTCTGAATGATTTTTTTAACTAATGATTTCTGCAGGGAAGGTGAAAACTGGAAGATAACTGCTAAGAGTTATCTATGCGAAGGGTCTCTAGAGGTGTTTTACTGAGGACAGTCCTAAGTACGGGCTGAGGAGAAGTCAGTATCTTGTTCTCTCAAAAATCAAGATCAGACCTGGCCTCTAAATTTTTGCCAGTTATTAAGTAATATAAACACATTATACAATCTTTCTATTTAGAGGGTCTAAAATTAGACTAAAATTTAGTCTAAAATTCAATTATATAGCTGTTCAAGAGCTGTTACAGTCAGAAGAATTACTATTAAAATGTCATCTTGTTCCTCCACTTATCTGCTTCCTCAAATGTCTGCTTTGTTGTTAATAGATGTCCATTTTACTCATTAATGATAATGGGAACCAGGTACGTCAATCAGAAAAGATTGGCTTCTTAAGCTATACCTATTTAGGCTGCTAACAACACAAACTTTTTATCACAATAAGCCAAGGAAAATCAGCACAGGTGTGCCACAGTAATATGCATTATACTTTGCCTCATGCTGTGCCACCACCGGTGAAGCTTTATTCTCATTCCAGAACTTCTACACTTGCTGAAGGTTAGTGATGAAGTACAGTGCAGGTCATAAACAACTGAGCTTCGTTTTCCACAACTAGATGGAGCAGTAGGCACTCAGGAAAACAAAACAAAACCAAAAAAAAACCAAAAAAAAAAAACACTAGCTTGTAAATGGAACAATTTAATATGGAAGTAACTGATGGCAAATAAGCACATAATGCCAAGGTAACTTCTTTGTCACTGTAGATGCATTCTGTTCCTTCAATTTTTAAAAAAATCAAAGCTAGTGAACCAGAATTTATTCAATCTTACCAAGAAAATCAATTTAGAATGTTAAAGATACCCTTAAGAGGAGGAGAACACTGTGCTCCTTCCTGACAAAAGCCTTTTCTACAGACAGTGCTCTGGGAAGGTCTGAATTCATGCAGTGATGGCTCAGGTTTTCCAGCCATGTAGCTGGAAACACTCTGCACTGCCATCTTTTGACAAAGTCATTTGTGTGGTAAAACCTCCTCAAAACAGCAGCGCCTAAATGACACAAATGGCAAAATATGTCCTTGTCTTCTTTCTTCAGCTGCTTTCCAAGTACATAGTTTTTTTTTTTGTTTTGTTTTTCTCCAAACATGATGCTTTCACACATGCCCTGATCAGCCATCTCTTTTTAAAATGACGTGATCATTCCTGTTACCTACTGCAGCTGGTGGCACTTGAAGCTGGTGTCTTCTAGCAGCTAAGGCTATTTTCTAACTTCCTGCAGCAAAAAAGATTCATTGCTTATGGACTCCTATTGACAGGTGAATGCAGTCTCAGTGCTGCATCAGCAGCAGGTTTGAGTCTTTTATCAATAGGTTTAGCCATAGAAATCTATGAGTAACTCTAAGAAGCAACAGCTTCAAACAAAATCATGTTTGAACTGAAGAAGCTGGTGAAATGACACATCTATATTTGAAGTGTGATTTCTGGGCAGGGGAACAGCGGCAAAGCAGGGTTCCAGGGAGGCTGTGTCATTTCCATCCTTAGAGATTCACAAGAGCAGACGAGATGAAACTCTGGACAACCTGCTCTGGCCTCACATCATGGCTGACCCTGCTTTCAAGCAGGCAGCCAGACCCAGGCCCTCCTGCAGTCCTTTCCCAACAAAACTGGGATTGTGTCACATGAGCTCTCACCCAAAATCATACCAGCCAGACACAAGTCAGAGAAGATATTCTTACCCTGCCTCTTTCCTGAGCGCATGGCATTTTGGTACGCTCACAGACCTCTTGCTAATCCCTTCCACACATTGTTCTGCCCTATCAGACAGAACCTCACATATTCCTATCTTCCTTTTCACAGTCCTCCTTTCCCAGGAGCCTGTAGGCTTTTCAGTGGTACAAACCTACAGGACTCTTTGGTCTTTCTCAGGGGTTTGTCAGAACAAAGGGAACAGCAACAGACACCTCTAAACTTCATTTCCAACCCTTCTGATCAGTATTCTGCATTCGCTGCTATTTATACTCTCTAACCTCTTGATACTTATGGCTAAGAGAACTCGTCCAAAACCTTTCCCTGGTTTATGAGCATGGATTTAGTTTTTATGTTCACTGGCTGCTAATGAGGCATCTTCCTGCCTTAATCCTGCATAAAATTAGGTACCTACTGTAAAACACTCCTCCCTACTGCTTTTTATTGATTGTGCAGGGAATTAGGACCTGACAACCATCGATAAAAGTGACCTTAGTTATTGTAAGTGGTCAAAACATAGCTCAGCACAAGAAAGAAACCTTTGTCAATCACATTGTACCAGTAAGGACCCTTGAGATCAGCATGGAGCTGGACTTAGCAGATCTAAGCAAAGTGCCAGGCAGCACCAGTGCCCAGACACACTGTAATGCTGCCACCACTCTTCATTCCCTACACGCTGTTTCCAGTTTCTGACCACACTGTGTGAAGAGACAGCAAGTGTAGAAATTTGTGCTGGTTTATAGAGGCCACATTACGATGTCCCCAGCTTAAGCTTTGCCATGTAGAAAGTGCAAAATAAACTGAGCAGCTTCCCCAGACATATCCCAGTTGACTCAATTCATCTGCTTTGAAAGGGGAGGAGACAGAACTACAGCACTCACACATTTTCATATGTGCAGAGCCAGGCTACGGACCTGGAGTGGCTGCCGGACCCAGGGAAGGAGCTCTCGCTCCTTACTCTGCCATGCAGGTGAAAAGAGTAAACTGCAGTTCAGCTTTCCACTGTTTGGAAAGCAGGACTATTGCAGGTCTGTGGGAAGAGCAAAACACAACAAATGAGATTTGATACAACAGTCCTAATACGATGATGGAAAACCTGACTAGCATGCCCATGACTAGCACATCTGTGGCTGAACTTAGTTATTTTGTTTAATGCAACAAATTATACTACTATTGTATGTGACCTATATTCTTGGCCTTTAAAACCAAGGATAATAATCTATGGCTTTTAAGATTCCAGACTATCTTTAAACAATATTAATGGCTGTCTGCAGCAGATACAGCTTTTTCAGAGGGGAGAACATTGCAAATTTGAGGAAGAATATCTCCATCTAACTGCCTACCTGTAACTGAGAAATTAGCGTTCTTCCCAAGAGAAAAAAGGCTGATGTTAATTAGATGATCACTGAAGAGTGCATGCAAAGTTTCTACTGTTAAACCTGA
Organism: Nesoenas mayeri; assembly: GCF_963082525.1. NCBI lineage: Eukaryota > Metazoa > Chordata > Aves > Columbiformes > Columbidae > Nesoenas > Nesoenas mayeri. Next base: position 12,716,611 of record NC_137554.1, on the reverse strand, counting down.
TTTTATAAAGAAATACATGCATATCTCCACCTTGCCACAGTCTGATAAAAAATGGAGAGTACAGTACATACCGCCAAATAGATGATGATTTCATATAACTTGTTCTCAAAGAAAGCAGCCTGTTGTTTACTGCATTTATCGACAATCTGTGAAAGTAGACCAGAAATCAGTCTAATTACCAGAGTGCCAGTTGTGCTTGTTAACACCAGCTTTGTGACCAAATGTTATTCCACAGTTGTCACATCACAAGAAGGTTTCATTACTAACATAATAGTGAACAAGATCACATGCCTGGCTATTGATTGATCTGCCACACAAAGGAAGGACGTTGTTGTCTCTATTATAACCAGTTACATCTTTGTCTGCCTGTCTAATATGCACAGGAATGTATCATGAGCAGTTGCTGCAGCGTTTCCTAATTTCTGCCTGTTAGCCCATTAACAGCCCATTAGGATTTGCAGTCTTTGCTACCAGAGAAGAAATGACCTTGCCTAATCCTGTCTTGTACAATCTTCAAAAAAATGTTTTCATCAGCCTTTCTGCAATGGATCCCTCAACAACTGAGCCTTACTCAACATTTGCTTTATAAATATACAATTTCCATCAAATCAAAGGATATTTTAATTCTTTCCAGGCACAATTAGGTAACACTGCAGGAACAGTAGAAATATTCATCATTACTGCAGCTGAATAGCCCTGAAAGAACTGTATCTTAGACCAGACAAATGTTCTCCTAACAAGCACCTCAGACAAAATGAACTAACATTGACCCTCAGACATCAAGTTGTTTCTTTCCATTCACTGACCAGTCACAAACACAAGCAACATCTTTCAGGCCTGTCATTAATATTAAAATTGAACAGTCTTATTTATTTTTCTATGAACTCAATAAATGTTATAATATAAAAGTGAATTTGTTTATCATTGTGAGCCTACAGAAAAACAAGCATACCTCATCATCTTATCTGATGATGAATGATTTATCAGGCAGAACGTGAATCTGCTTCTAACTGAGTCTATTTTCCTGTTTATGCTTGTTGAACAGATACAATTTAATGAAGAATATAAAGTACTTAAAAATCTGTCTACCATTAATAGTTTAATTAAACTGACGTGTACTTCAAAAACAGAGAGACAGAAAACATTCATTTTGGTTATAGAGGGCATGGCATTATTAAAGTGCAATTAAACACAACATTCACTTACAATTAATAGCTAAAACAATTTAATTATTTAACATTTGATTGTCAGTTCTGGCTAACTTAGCCACCCCAAGGTGGGTATGTTCTTTGGTCCTCTTGTAAAGCACTAACTAACAAGTTGTTCTGAGCAATGTCTCACTGTAAATCCCTTGACAAACACTTCACTGTGCCATTGTCCCCTGGTGCCTCCCATGTTCTTCAGGCACCAGTTCCCAAAAGATCCCTCCCTAACCTCCCCACTGGGGCAGGTAACAGCCTCCGCCGAGGCTGGCACAAAGTCCAGGGGTTAATTGGTGAGCTCGTTCCTGGCTTTTGGATCACTTTTCCTAGGTAAAAGCACTAATTTGGGTCCCTTGGACATAGTCAAGTACTTGCTTTCTTCCTAAACTTCATGCCTCTCACAGCTCTCTCTTTCCATCAAACTTGATTGAAATTGGTTGACTGGCTCAGTAATTCTCTCCATGAGGGAAGGCACTAGAAAAGAGGAGCAAAGAAAATCAGCTCAGCCACACAGGTCTTGTTTCACTTGGAAATAGGACAAAAAAAAAAATCTCTCCTGCCAAATTCAAAGTTAAAATCTGAAGATGCAAAGTGAGAGTCTGCCAAAGAATTGTTGTAGGACTACTTCCCAGAAACATAAATCCTTCTTGAACAAAGTAGCAATGGAAATGTCCCTGAAATTCTGCCTACGTTATTAAGAATATAGCAACAAACACATTTGGAAATTCCATCAGAATTTCAGGGTCAGAAGAAAATCCAGATTTACAACACAGGACTAGCCTGAAAACAGGAATTCTGTTCCAGAAGATACTTCAGTACTTTCAGAGACATATTGAGAAGGAAACTCAGCTTTTTGAAGCTTTACACCAAAAGCAAGACAGACCAGTCCCTCCAGTAACCATGCATGGATTACACCGTTAACTGATACACTGGCCACCGGGCAGCCGGCTGTGTTTTCTGGGATATTCTGTGTATTCTGGGATACCTGTGGGAGGAAGTTTGGTTTCGATTATTTTTCTTTAGAAAAACTATTTCTTCAAACACTTCTCAAGAAACATGGCTCTAATCGCAATTGCAGAAAATGAGACGCTACCGTTTTCTCCACTTGGGCAGAATGTCACGACAAGTTCCACAGCTTTCAGCAGGACTTCACAGATCTCAGAAGTTTGCTTTTACAATGAAATTGCAGGATTAACGTCATACTACCCGATCACACTTATTTCTGAATACAGCCTGGAGCAGAAGTTGTTTTGAGACTGTGTAACTAGTTCCTATAAATTTGGTTTACTCATTTTCTTACTAGTTACGTGTAGTGGTTGCAGTTGCTCCCATAAATCATAAGGTTACAGTCCTCTGTTACCCACCCCCAAGGAGGAAAGGATGGAAAAAATAAACAAAATCAGGGGGAGGAGAAAAACCCAATGGCATAGTTAAAACATTCTCGAAAGTTTTCTTTCATGCCTTTTTACCAATCCAGAGGGTGCCGTAGCCCTTGTCACACCACCTGAGGGTGCTGACTGACTTGTGAAGCCCAGGAGAAGAGTAGTCCTTCCACCCATACTGCAGGTGGTTGAGCCAAGCTGGAGCCTCCGGGATTAGAGGCATGAGCAAGCTGGTCCTTGGTCTGCCTTGCCAGGACAGCTTTCACATCTGGGGCTTAGACCAGGGCTCCAGACCTTTGCATCATGCTGCAAGTCAGACAAACACACAGCAGAGGATGGCACATTGTCATTTGCTGGTAGATGGACTTACCACTTGGGGAAAAACTATATTTTATTCATGTTTGCATAGAGAGCATTTTAATAATAAAACACATTTTACACTGCATCTGTAAATAATGTATAAAAATTAGAATAAAAGTAATCAGAACAAAACAATGTATTCTTGCACTTAAATTTCGCCATGGAAAAAAAAGTAAATTTATCTTAATTTTAATCTCTGTTAAATTTAACATTTCAGGGGTTTTTTTGAAAAAATTAAAAGAAGCAAATGGCAAAGGGTAGGAGTTAGTGGGGTTCATTAAAAAATAAAACAAACAGTGTGTCTTTACCTTTTTTTTTCTCTGAAGAGTACTGTAATAATAGATTTATTTTCAATGCAGTCATTAATTCTGCCACCTTCACACAAAAACACCTGCGCTGACAAGGATTAGGCTTTAAATTCAGAGAAGTTACCCCCAAAAGAGTAAATAAATTTATAAATGGTCAAAGGTAAACTGTTTCAGCCCACCAGAAGGAGTGATTATGAGAATGGATGTTGATTTGGAGATTTTGTGAGGAATTCAGCAACCAAAGCATTGAGGAGTATTTGCCAGGGAGGTACCAGAGACTCCCACCATAACGTCAAGGGCTGGCTTTGCACAGAGCCAAGCAGGGAACAGCAGCTTTTCAGAGTTTTAAGGGTTTTAGCTCTGCAATCACTAACCACATTAAAACCTCATTCACACTCTTTTCAAGATCTGTAACTGAAATGTGATTATGGTCTAATATAGACCACTAAAGTAGGTAGAACAGAAGATAAAGTCTGGCAACATATTAGAAAGTAAGCCAAGAGATATGGACAGCCTATACACCATTGGGTATAAAGCTAGAAGTAAAATCACTTGTGCCTGAAACAAGCTTCTTTGCTTGCGTGAGAATTCCCTTCAAATTGCTAGCCACATCACTAATCAGATGTTTGCACATACAGAACAGAACACCAGGCAATTACTGAGCTTTATTTTCTTCATGGTTTATTCACTGTTCTGTGACCAATGCAGCCCAGGAAGTCAAACACCTTCTGAAATACTCTATTAAATGACCACGAGTTTCAATCTTTTCTTTAAAGACAGAATAATACCTGTCATTTCATATTTTGCAAATATACATGTATCTATCTCAAACTTTACCCCTTAAGAATATTTTTCAGATTTTTAAAATTCTTCTTACAGGTCTACAGAACTTCAGAAATCTATTTTAAATTTCCATTTACAAAATTATAGTTTGATCTCTCATGGTTTCTTTTTGTTTGTTTGTTTTTTAACAGCACAAAATCACATTAAAATACTATGATCTTCTAATTAAGGCTTTGCCCCACATAAGTCTCAGGCAAAGCATGTCTGAAGCATTCCCTGGCACAGAACCTTTAAGAAAAAACCCTCCCAAGGTGTGTGGTTGTCTAGGTAGCTTTGCAAATGAAATCAAGGCATTGGATGTAGATTTTGTTATTATTGTGTTTAAATTAAGCTTAAAATGCCATGCAACTGAAATAAAAATCAGAAGCAGAGCAGGGTATTGTTTGATTTCTGAATATTAAATGCAATCAAAAGGTAATAGTACTTATAGACTTTTCATATGCAAACAGATTTATGGAACTGATAAAAATCATTTGCTCACTGAGCTTCAAAAATCTGGGTTGTTTCTTCTGTGAATAATCAAATAAGTTAACTCAGGCAGATTCTATGGTTCAGTGCTACAAATATACAGGATTTATATTTAAAGGGCTACTATTGGTTAGAAGGCATACATTTAAAAAACAAGTCATTTTACCTTAAATGTCATTTGAGACAAAGACACAATATATAGTGTAAAAAATAAACAAATGTCATTTACAGCTGATAAAAATGGCAAGTCAGTAATTTATTTGTTGTTGATAATCAATTTTACTTTCAGGTTCACATACATGACAATGAAGTTGCAGCACATAAATGGAATAGTCATTTGCTTTTACAAATTTGTTTCTTTATGTATTTCATTCTTATAATTTTATGAACATGCTTCTGTTAATTTGAAGTTCCTGGAAAGCTTTTTTCCATTCAGAAAAATCTCTGCTGTTTTTTAGCATCTCTGATTACTATAACTAACCTGCACTATCAGTGACAGGAGACAGTTTATTGACCCAGAATTTTCTTGCTGTAGCTTTTAAAAAATTAGTATTTATGTGGTTTTATATGTTAAGAAAATGCACAAAATTCTACTGCAAATTTTAAGAGCCCTAGTGCCTTTTCAAGATGCACTATGTCTCTTCTCTGCTTCAGTGCCACAAGAATGCTAAATATTGAAAAATAAATCCCTTCCTTCAGGAAGAGAAACAAAACCAAACATCACCCTTAAAATACTAGATCATGTCAAAACTGTGGGAAGAGGTTTCAGATACTATCAGCTGTGGTTTTATATTCATGTTCTGCTTGCCAATATTTTGGGTAGTATTCTGAAACTGAGTTTTGATCTGCTAAGGACCTCCTATCCTTTGGGCTCAGGTTTGACTCAGTATTGGAAATGCCAGGACAGCAGCCACTCCAAGAGCAATCTGGAAGAAATTTTGCAAGAACAGCTTTTCCTGCAATATTTTAAATGAATCTGAATTGAGAAAAGCAGGGAGAATTTTTTTTTAAATCTATATAAACAAAGAAGCCAGGCAGAGTAAAACCTAGAAGAGGAATGTGGGAAGTAGAATGGGAGCGAGGAAGTACACGTGTGTGGAAGGATTAAGGAGCCAAATGGGGAAACTGAGAAAAACATTTGGAAAAAAATCTGAGGAGCAGAAGGCTGACAGAGGAGGCAAAATCTGTGATGGGGAAAAGTGCAGAGGGTAACACACAAACACAGAGGGGAAGCTAAAAAAATAGCGGTGAAAGGATGCAGAGGAAGAACGAAGAGCAGAGAGACAGGGACTAGCAGCATGAAACACAAACAGCAGTGCAGAGAGACACTGAAGAAGGTAAATTGAAAACAAGGATGCAAAATCAAGGCAAAAATTTTACAGAGTACAAGCTCAATTTATAAAGCCTTACAAAGTTTATGGGATATTAGTTTTGAGGAAAGTCTAGGCAGCGCAATGACAGAAGCACACACATTTCTTTTCCTTCTCAATCTGAGTTCAGGTTAACAGAGCCCCTGTTTATAGCAACCCCAAAAAACAAACAGCCAGCCTATCAGAGCTGGTATGGAGGACATGGTACAGCTAGTGCCTTCTCTCCACAAGCAGTGTATTCCCCTCCTTTTGTGCCCTGCCTTTCCAAAACAGGAGGAACAAATAGGCAAAACGTAATTTACAATCTTGGTTTATCTGTATCCACAGCCCATCTGCTGACTCGAACCACAGCAGAATGTGTATGTGTGTATTCAGAGAGATGGCTGTCATTAGACCAATGAAGTTAATGTATAAAAGCCAGGATCAGATTGGTAATAAAGTTTACACTTCATTATGGATGTCAAAATCCTTGCTGGTGGTTTTTTGTTTTTTTTTTCTTTTCCATGAGTATTTAGCTTATTGAATTTCACAAGCAAAACCATCTCTAGAAAGCATTAAGGAGTCGGCTACTTGGGAGCTCCAGCATTCAGGAATAAAAACTGAGAACAGATATTTCCTTAATAAATTTAGAGAATTAGAAAAACTGGACATATTAACATTCATCTCTGTATTCATGGCTGTAAAATGATTAGATTCTTGTCTCATCAAATTTACATTGTGGAATCTGAATATAGTATGATTAGGCATTATTTTAACAACTACATTACAATACAATTTAAAATAAAATGGCCCTTCATATCACACTAATATCAGTGTTTTAAATAACAAAGGGATTTTTTTTTAAATAAAGGAAAGGATTAGCATTTAGTTTCAATCAGTATAAGCAATGCTGCACCAGTTGGTGTCTCAAAGATTCAGGATTTTATTAATATTCCAGAGATGCATTTGTGTTGCCTCTGGGTACACTGAAAAGCCACTTAAACTGCACTTAAAGCAGCACTACAGGATCAAATTGATGTGCATCAACCATTTACAATAAAACTTGATTATTATAAAGGCATACATATTTGCATAATTACATGTTTGATTTTTTGATAATGCAGCATACACTACAAAATGTTGCTTCATGTAGAAAGGCATCGTCAAAAAGCACCATCTGCTGTAGTGTTCAATGCACTGCAACGTTTGAAAAATTCTGAAGGTAGATCTGTGCGAATCAAAGGGGAAAGCAAAGGAGTTTTGCTAGAACAAGAGGCTCAGTGCTGGAGGAGGGGACTTTTTGTTAGGCTGTTGTCTGTTTCTCTCTGGCTATTTTTAAATAAAATTGTCAGGGTGATAAAGGTAAAATACAGCAGAGCAGCACATCGTACCGTCTGCAGAACATAGGATTCAGAACTTGAGAGAATTTGGCATAAACACATTTTTTATGCTTTCACTCAAAAAAAAAAAATCAGTATCTAGTATTTGCAATGAAGGAATCATATTGGGAAAGATGGCAAACAGCACAGATAGCAGATTCTTACACTTATTATTTTGACAAGAAAGAATCTTTCTAAAGGAATCTCATCACAGTGGCTTAAAAGATACAGAATTTGAAAGTAAAAATATCTCCATATTTGTTCAATTCAAAAGGGGAAGCCATCTGTTCTTTACTAATATCTGACCATAAACCCTAATGAGAGCCCAGTGTGCTCAAGAAGTCCCATACTAAGATTGCAGAAGAAAGATCGTATCTTGGTGTACAAGAAAAAGCAAGCAGTTCCAGACTCAGCACAGTTAGCCCAGAGTTCTTGCATCCTAAAAATATGCATTATTTTGATCAGCACTATGTGTCTATCCTTTTAATACCTGAGCTTGTTTTTCAAAGTGGATTTTAAGGAAAGCATTGATCAAATGTAGTTGTTTCTAATATTCTGCCATCCCCAGGAGTTTGTAGGTATGCATCCAGAATGCACACACACAGGGGGCATCTGTTGCTTTTTCTGAGTCTGTTGCTACTTCTGAGCTATGTCGTGAACATTTTTAGACATTATACAGCGTGGTAAAGCGCAGCACAGAGCCAAGACAGGAAAGATCTGGCAGGGAAGTCAGTAGGCATGTACTAGCCTGTTGCTTCCCAGTAGGAGCTCGTTCCTTCACAAATTGCCCTTTGGTAAGCAGTGTGATTCATTGCTCAGGGACTGGATTACAAGCTGGAAAACAGCTGCCAGAACTTGGGCAAGTCATTTCACTTCCCCATGCTTTCCATTTTCTTTCCTCCTGTTTTTCACATCACATTAGTTGAAAATATAAAACACTTCAGGGCGAGGACTTTTTCATAATACAAGTTTCCATCATGTTGGGCATTAAACAAGCTTTTATCTCCATGGACACCTCAAGGTATACCAGGATACAAACAACAGTTGGATTATATGTAGTATATGGGACAAACACCAAGTCAATTAAAAAGTGTCCTTAACAACACAATCTGAGTATCAAGTCAAGCAGTCAAGAACAGCATCTGGCTCCAAGACATATTCTGCAGCCCAGTGACATAAAAGAGCTTCATAAACAGACAAAATTTTGTCCAGACAGCTGAAGGAAGAATGTAGCAGTGTGTGCGTGAATGCAAATATCTTAAGATTTCTGTGCCCAAACCACAATATCCTGCATGCAGATTCATTGAAACCAAAGTAATGGCCATAGAGCTTCAGGCCCCAAAGCTGTATCGCTGGCCTTTTGGCTCATGCTGTATCTGGACTGTAATAAATTCACATCCCCACCAAGAAAATAGCCACTGCTCTATAGTTATGAAACAGATTTTGTTTCACATTATGAGGCAGGATGTGCTTGAGTCCTCTATTATGCACAAGATTTTTAAACATCTAGGTGCCTTCCCCTGGCTTATCAAGTACAATTATAGCTTGGCATCAGAGATGCTGAACACCCACACTATCATTGACTTAGATTAGTGCTGTGAAATCCAGTGCTCCTGAAAAATCAAATCTTTTGTGTGTCACACAGAAGAGGATGAACCATTTTTCAAATAACAAACATATTGTTGTGCGTACATAGTTCACAAAACCTCAGAAATATTTATCTCTTGGTATTTTCCCATACCCATCATTTAGCGAGCTGAACTGTATTACATTACAGCGCAGTGCCATTCCCTCTGCCGCTGTCTGCAACTGAAACAGAACCTGTGTTTTCTTACTCTTCAGGTATCCATACAGAAAAGATAATGATATATTTATAGCATAATATTGAAAATAGTCCCAAACTATAACAAAGCCTTCAAGACATCTGCATTTCTTTCTCACTGAAGGCTTTAAGTGCCTTTGGTCATAGTGCTGCCAGAGGAAACAAAACCAGCTGGAAAGACTCAAATCTTTAGAAACAATGAGTTTCCCTTTTGTGCCTTAATATTCTGCTCTTGGTGAGCTTCCCTAACAAAGTCTGCTAATCGTCATTGGAATCAGCATAGCAGTGACTGCTAAGCACAGTGTTTTTCTCCACCCACTTTGCACTAGGCAGACAGGGGTTTTCATTACATATATCATTTTCAACTTGCTGCAGTGATTCCACAAAAACAGGAGGATTTAGAAAGCTAATGAATGGGGGTGGGGAGGATGCTAGGATTGGAGCTTCAGTGCTGATGTCTAAGGCTAGATACCATGAGTGGCTTCACATACAGGGCACTGCCACTGATTTTATTTTCATTGCATGGCATTGACAGACTTTGACAGCCAAATCATTCATCTCAAGTTAATAAATCAAAGCAAGGAGTTGGGGGTGGGGGGATTTGTTTGTTTGAACATTTAATGCTGCAGGAGTTAGGGCAAGGCTCACTGGGCATTGCCTTGCCCTGATTGTTATTGTGCTGCAATGACAGCAAAGTTATTTATCTTTTACTTGCTAATTAACAGCAGAAGTAAAGAAGAGTAGGCTTGGTCTGAATACAGTATAGTATCTAGGGACCATTTGCTACATCATAATGAGATGCCATAGATGCTGTAGCTCAGTATATGCCGACAAGTCTCTTGCCACTTTATTATTAGGAAAAAAAAATCATCTTTCTAGTTAACTGACATAAAGTTAATAGTTTATAAATAAGATTAACCTGAAAGAGGAAAACAATTTCACTCCTTCCCCACCCAAGTAAAAAGTTCACATCCCTTTCCAGGCTCCCTCCTATCACAGAACACTCCATTTCTTTGATCTCAGTACCCTTGCTACTGTTCAGCAGTTTGGTACATTTAACCCTCCTTTTGCAGACATACCATCAATATTGCCTGCCACTTGGGAGGACAGGCTATACTGATTACAAAATACTGGTTCTATAAATCTGATAATTTTAATGATAAACCAGGATATTTTAGGCTTTCTTGTCCTTGAAGAACCAAGAACAATTGCAGATTGATTGTGAACCAATTAAGGACTTTAGAGCTATAAGTTGTGACTGTAATTTCTTTCTCTTAGGGGAGAAAAAAAACAAAAACAAAAACAAAACAAAATAAAACAAATCTGGTTCTTACCTCTCTACATAACAACTTAAGATGTGGATAAAGCTGATAATTAAGATCTGAGTGATAAGTTATTACTTCAACTTTCTCAAACCATAATTATCACCAGATCCTACTCAGCTACCACTTTCATGACCGCTGTCATCAGCACGTCAGGCAGAAGAGGAAGAAAGTGCTACCTTCGTGAACATCAGCATACGACCAATCACAAGCAGCGTTGGTCCTGAGTGGGCGTTCTCTGCAATAACTTAACACAAGTTAATAAACGCTACTTATAGCCAGTGACTCCACTTCAGTCGTAACTGCAGCAATTCCCTTCCTAAATGCAAAATTTGGGACAGTGGAGAAGCCCCAAGATCTGTTACAGACTTTGAGAAGGTGTCCTCCAGACGGAGCACAGCAATCTTCTCTCATCATTGCAGGTGGACACTGACCCAAGAGCTGAATGGAAACTATTAATACATGGGTTAGTAGATGCTTTTCACTTTATTTTTGAGGACAGGCTATTCCCTGCAAGTGTATCCTGCTGCCAGTGCTCAGTTAATAGGCTCCTGTAGTGAATAACATCATGTGCTCTGTCAATTATTAATAATGAGACAAGTGTTTTCACATCAGAATGTCGCCTTGTAATGTGATGAGCCTGTATCATATTAGAGTATCAAAGCTTAGAGCCATAACATTACTGGTTTACTAAGGGAACTTTGAACAAGATTTATTCCCCAAACAGTCTGCTGAGTCCTAATTTTCATGAATTTTGTAAATAGAAAATACCTTTTTATTGGCATTTTTTTTTTAGAATATGGTTTGTATTTTAGGTGGTTGATTTACTGCTACATTACATTTATTCTAACACACCATTGATCCCCTGTCTTATACATCAGATTTAGTTAGTTTTTTATTGTATAATTTCTAGGCAACAGTGGCTATCCAGGACAGAAACAGCTGATGGTTCTAATTTGATTTTGCCCTTACACCAGCAGAAGTGCACTTACTAGTTCACTTACTCAGAATTCATTGATCACTCGAAGGTCTTCTGGGATTGTGAAATCTCATTCTCAGTGTCTTTTCCAATTGTCAAAGCACAGACTCAATACAGCATCTGACATCCCTGCAGCCTGTCTCATTCTGCATAACACCACAGTCAGCCATGGGGTTACAGTCAATGATGGGGCTCTCACACAGGATGACAAGGCTAACTCCTACTGACTTCAGACATGGCAAAAGCGTAGATCTCTCTGAAAGGTGGATTTGTGGATGATAAGCGAAGGGCAGCTCAGTAACAGTCATATCTTTAAACAAGGAAAGGAAAACCGGGAAAGGATGATGACGGACGAAAGAGATTATAGAAAAGGAAGAAGAAACCATGGAAGTTTTACACAAAGATCCATAGGTCTGAAATCAAAGCAGTTGTACTACTTAGCATAGTGAGATGATTGAATTCCTTTATCTGTGGTTTTCTGTTCCTAGCTAAAACACAAGATAGTATCCTGTGCAGAGCCCATTTAGTTCAGTGTTAAGACAGAAAGGCTTGTGGAGGATAGTGTCAGAACAATAATCAGTTTTAAAGTGGTTATAAAGATCTTTTAGTCACTAAGCATGCACAAAGAGGTAAGAGAAGGTTAATGAAACTTCAAGAACTGTTTGTGTTCAGTAAGGTTACTTTGACTTGAGTTTTTGAGAGCAGATAAGGTGGAAAAGAAAGATATAGTGAGGCAGATGACATTTAAAAGCAGCAGTATCAAAGTTCTCCATTACAAGAATAAAAAATACTATTTTGTGAACAGTAAACACATTCATCTTCATGTAGGAGAAACAACTGTTAGTTCCTGTTACCCGAGGGAATTCTAAACCTTGAGCTAACCTGTGCACCTACAGAGCAACTTTGCAAACATGCATCAATATTTAGGTTACCAGTTTTGGAGCAGATACATTACCAAATATGAGTTTCTTTCCCAGAAGCAAACATTAGTATCAGAACAGGTCTGTTTTAATCACAAAATGTTCTCTGAACAGAATCAGGAGCCTAATTTCAAACTGTTTGAGCACCTGAGCTTCTATTTCCCCTCTCTGGAAAGCATTCACCAACCTAAATGCAGCCAGCTATGCTAGGTAACTTTTCTCTGATACACATTGTTCATTTTCTCCTTTTTTTGCTCATCCTTTGGATGACATGAAACTATTTTTCTCTCTATGTCGTTGAAACCCATTCGTAATCGTCAGCTGCTACATTTTTCTTTTCTTAATCTTATTTATATTCAAATAGGCACTAACGTTGCCATGTTCCATCAAGAGACTTGGTCAATAGTTCCAAAAATGCAAAAGTACCAGGGGAAAATGATGGGGAATTACACATCCAGTAACATGGTATTTAAAATTCCTTGGTTGGCTTATAGACTACAATACTTGCATTTACAACTGTTGGTTTATTTCAAACGGACTTTTGTTTAAGCAAAGTAAAAGCGTAGCTTCCGAGGCAAGAGCTGAAGCCTTGGAACAGAGGGTGAGTGATCCCACACTTAACATCGCTGCACAGAGCTCTGATCACTCACTATTTTGCTACAAATATCCTGTGCAGACTTAGTCAAGTTACTTAGGGGTTTTTTTGTGGCTTAATCCCCCATCTTTGAGATAAGTATGACTTAGTCTCCGTATCTCACGGGCACACAGTGAGGATAAATACATTAAAGAAGAATTAATATATCACAATATAGTGATAGGAGTTCAATACCCTGTGCACAGAGTAATTTATCTTTTTGTCTCCTGGATCAAGTATAGTTTCTAGGTATGTGCAACAGTAAAAATATAATCTACTAATATATAAAGAAAGCAAACAACCTCCAGCCCTATACTCCTGTATATGAAATCATGAACAGAAACACAAACCTGTAGGTGTCGAGTGGAAATGCTGGAGTATAAAAGAATAGATTTTTTTTTCCTTTATTACAATGGGATTAAGACAAGGATAGGAACCACAACCCAGACATAAATAAAGAAATCTATTAATTCTAACAGAATAAACCAGAAAACACAACAAAACCAAACAAATGTATATCAAATTCATAAAGAAATTAGATACAGAATATTTAGACACACACATTTTTTAAAATCTCCCTTAAGTTATCTTATGTAAGAAATAGAATATAATTTACTAGCATATGAATTATATACTGTTCCCAGGATGAAACCTACATATTTCTTGCTCCAGACTACCCTCCCCATAAAATAGCTTTATTAGAGCTTAGCGATGGTAGGAAAAAAAAATGAAATTAATGTCTATAGCTCCCATTAAGAAGACAATCCTACTTTTCTTAGTGATTATAGAGTAATAGACTATAAAAAATGGGTTTTCAACAAATATTCAAAATTATAGATTTATTCAGACTCCCAGAGAAAAATCAAAATTGTAAATTGTGCAGATTATATATCCAATAAAATATTTATTGTTGCACAATGTATATTGTTAGCTGTGTTGACTACTTTTCACCAAGGTGCCAGAGAAATGAAAAATTAACCAGTGTAGAATATAAAATAGTTTTTTTCAAGTCCTAGAGCTAGTCTGTGAGCATACAAAACAGATTGTATTCAGAGCAGTAATGTAGAAATTCTTCAGTGAAGAAGACAGTAGAGCTGGATACCTGACAGCAGAACAAAACAGAGAACAGCATTAAAGCCATGTAGCTGAGGTGCTGCATGCAAATGCAGGAAGACCTGAATTAGTAATGTTGAAGGTCTGGCTGAAATAGACGGTGGCTGCGTCAATAAATGTTTTAATGACATCTTACTAGTTTAAACACTAACAAGAGCATACATGCAGCCTGATGGAATTCTGGAAGTTGAATGAGTATGCAGTTTAAAATCTCTTTGGGTTTACAAAAACAAGAAAAATATTTGAATACCCTCCTTCTCTGCAGCTTCATAAACTGGCCTCTGAAAATAACAAATGGTATGAGGTGCATGTTCTTGTTCACTGTATTAATCATAATCACAACCAACCAAGCAACTCCTCATTGTTGATCGTTTATTCTTTTTCAAAATCTACATGAATATTCATTTAAACTGCATCTACAGGGTGTGAAATGCTGGTCATGCTATAAAAGGAAAAATGTAGTAAAAAAAAAATAGTAAAAAACTCTCTAGTTACTTTTTACCTTAATGCTGTGACTCCTAACGTGCCTCTTTGTCACTATAGTTCTTGTTCTCTTCATTTTGAGACGACCTTTAAAACTGTCTTAAACAAGACAAGGCCCACAAGCAGGCTGGCAGCACCAGCCCAGGGTGGGACTTGGGCTGTCACTGAGGCTGCACAGAAGGGCATTTCTGAGCTGACCTGCCCATCCACAAATTATGATGGGCAAATAATGAATACAACAATAATCTGGAGTGAAGGGGTTTCATCCTTACCTCTGCTCTCAATTTTAGCTTTTTGCCTCCAGCCCTTAGCACAGACCACATCAGGCTTGGGAGTGCAATTGCACACTCAGAGTGAGCATGTGCCAGCCTGATAACACACTGAAAATCCAGTGTTTGAGCTCAGCTCCACTCTGTAGCCATGGCCCAGCCAGACCTGCACTCCTGCCCGTCCTTGTCCATAGAAGCAGTTGACTTGAGCTGATGGCAGGAGAGCCCCCTGCTTTGCAGGAGAAAGTCCAGGCTGCTGAAACAGCTGAAGTGTGGTCTGTGACACTCTGCATAGCCCTCCTCCTCCTCGAAGCATCACGGTGCTGAAGGCTGAGCAGGAAACGCAGCTCCCCTCACAGGCCCTGGGATTGAACAGAGTGCCAGCTTTCTCCTCTTGCCTTAACTGGTCTCGCTGCTTGATATTCAATGCAACATATTTGGTAATGAAAAATGTGCTGAATATTTCAGTATTA
Organism: Nesoenas mayeri; assembly: GCF_963082525.1. NCBI lineage: Eukaryota > Metazoa > Chordata > Aves > Columbiformes > Columbidae > Nesoenas > Nesoenas mayeri. The sequence continues at coordinate 12,701,305 of NC_137554.1, read as the reverse complement.
CCTATCCTAAAGAAACTGGTCCCTAGGTTACACTGCTTCATGTTAAAAGAATAATTATACCAGGAAATTATTCCAGAAAGCCCTCAGAGAAACACGCTTGCTTGCTTACCCCGGCCACGCAGCAACTGCAGCTTGTGCATCCCCCAGTCACAGGTCCCACTTTTTGAAGGAGAGGACAAAACGGATGGGATTAACTGAAAAATTCATGTTATACGTTCTCTAAGAATCTTACAGTTGCTGCATTTTTAAATGCTTGTTCTGTCAGCACTTGATACCTGCACATTTTCAAAATCTTTTATGATTTACACTGAAGCAGCTGGAGTATGCCATCAGCCAGCATGAGTTCGATGCAAAACACTGCTATTGTCTGCGTGCTCCTGGTGTGCGAGGCAGGAGAGAGGAGCACGTGTACACCTGGATGAGAAGAGCCTGTTCCAACATCTTTCTGCTCAGAGAGACTACAGCTTGGAGTCCCACTGTGTACCTGTAGACTGTGGGGCTGGATCCAAAAGACTTGATGTCTAAAGCTAGGTTCCTAAATCAATGCTTGAGATGCCTAAAAAAATAACCATTCTTGTGAAATTTAGACTATGAGGAAGCTTTTTTTTTTGAGATGAGTCAAAACTTCAGTACATTCAGTATTTTTGCATGCACTTTGGCACCTAACTCCAGGTTCTGATTTTTAGAAAACCTGGACTAGAACTAAACACCTTCAAAGTTAAATGCACTACAGAGCAGAAGAAGGTGAACAGGCCTGGACTGCTGCACAAACAGACAGACTGCAGCCAGGCAGAAGCGGTCATCCCACCCTGCCAACTTACTACTGTGGAAGGAGCTTCAGTGCTGAGGATGAAGGTGGGCAAAGCACAGGAAATATGCAGCTTTTTATACACAGAAAGCAAAAGGATTACAAATACCATATAGAACAAAGATTTACAATGGATCAGAAATGTACCTCTATGGAAGGAACAAAGGTTTTATAAAAGAATAAATGAAAAAATATATATGTATTTCCTGAGACTACAGGCTGCCCTAGAGACTTCTAAGTATTGTTTGTCAGACCAAAGGCTGCCAGATGCTGCCAGAGCCCTGGCTGGTCACTGGGGAGCTCAGGCCTTTCCAGCAGGGCAAGGTAGAGCAGCTGGAGCCTAAAGGGTACAGAACTCCCCACAGAAAGACTTCTTTGTTGTTGTCTTTGGTTTTGAGCATGTTTCCTTCACAAGACCTGCTCTGAGGCTCTAATATGTTTTCCACTTAGCGATTTTATTACAGGGAAATTAGTGATACTTTTCTTTCTTTTGACTGTTTCCATGACTTCAAGAGTTTTGCAAAAGCCTAATGTTAAGTGAACTGTGGCTGGTCCTGTATTAGCAAACAACACTGCACAAATTTTGTTTTTAACAAACTAACTCAGGACATCAGATGGAAGAACTTTTGTTCCCATCCTCTCTAAATTCTATATTTCACCACACTCATTTCCCAAAGGAAAGGAAACTAACAGCTGAATTATTCTTTTTTTACTGTTCCTCTAAATTCTTTCTAGCTTGGATTTTACAATCTGAAGATGAAAGCTTACTCTCTATTTCTATGCAAAAGTACCAGTGAAGTGGAGCTTTTGTAGAATAGATACCTAATTACAAGAAAAAATTGACCATTGATAAATGCCTTTACTAAGATGTTTCCTTGCCCACAGTCCTCTTCCCAGTCCCACACAGTACCTGACCATGTGGCACCTGCTCTTCTCATCCACATGACACTGCTGCAGCCCTGTGAGCTGGTCTCAGTAAGAAGTGCCTTAGGCACGCTATATGATTTTACTTGCCTAAGTTTTTCAGTTTCTCATTAGGTGATAACAGACAAAAGTTCCCCAAATAATAAAATAATCAAAATAACATTTGTAATCAAGTTCTCATACTTACTTATTTTGGGCTGCTCATTTGAAGCTACAGGAATGGTTGCATGGGCAGTGCAGGACTCAAGTGTTGGATGCCATATACTTCCAGAAACAGAGTTCTCTTTTGTGAACAGATGACAGAGGTCTGTAAAAAAGAAAAGCTCACTATTTTAAAGCCTAATAAAAACCTCATCTGGAAACATGTAAGGAAACACAAAACCAGAATGTAAAGATGCCTTTCATTAGGAAAAGAGTCAACTCACCACTATGAGAACACACCTGCTCTACAAATGCACCTGTGAAGCACTCTGCTATGACTTCCAGCGAGGTTCAGAGGTACATGTTGGAGGCACCACCACCAGAAGCAACAGTTATGTCCCCATGGTTTACTCAATTCAGGAAAAATGTATTACCTTTTTCATTACTCCATTTATTCTTTTAAGTGATATAAACCTTCACGGATTAGTGTGAAAGTAAGTTAAAATATTATATAAAATGGTGATCTTAGGAAAAAAAAAAAAAAATAATAATTCAGCCTCACTGAAGACCTGAGAAACAATGAAAACTCTTGCCTAACAGACTTGCACACTGCTTTCTTTAAAGATCTATATAAATAACTATAAGAATTTACTTTAAGTTGCTACTGAATACTGCAGAACTGCTGGTATTCTAAAATAACTATTTTTCATTATATTAAACAGTAACAGTACAAAACCTGAATAATTCTTACCCTTTTAAGTTTAACTGATGAGATGACGATACGTAACTTATTCTTAAGAATGTGAACTGTTGGTTTTATAAGCTCCAGCTTTTCAGTTAATCCCAAGACCTCAGTTCAAGATACTGCAGTCTTTACTCATTTCATATGAAGACAACACAGTCATTAGGACAGATTTTTACATGATGAATTGCAAAACATTTGTTGTATTTAAGATCTTGTTGAGACAGAGGAGTTTTTCATAGTAGTACATATTAACATACATATTTCGCTCATTTTTTCTAGAAAGATCCAGAGATACATATATACAAATATATATTAAAAAATACATATCTATATTTCTCTATAAAAGAAAAATAGAAGAGAGCTCCATTAAGAGCAGTGATTAATTTGCACCTCAAGAGTCTCACAAACATCCCACTACAACTCAGGACAGAACAAAAAAGAAGGATGAATGATTTACTAGAACTGAATAATACCTTAATGAGAGGTAGATGAGTCTGACTTACTAGGAAAGATACGGTGCTTCTCTCTTCATACCACTGGCTCAGAATAGGTGACTTCAGGTATCTGGTTAAACACAGAATAGAAAAGTAATGGCATATTGATGACAGATGTAACTAAGGTTTGGATATAAAACACTGAATCTGATTAAAGCAGAAAATTATACTCTAACAGGGTAAATTACCACAAGGAGTTCTTTTCCTACAATTTGAAGAAACTCTCCTGTTTCTTGCTAAATTTTCCATTAAATAAGCAGACACATATATGCTAACGTGAATGCATATGCCAACATCATCTGAAGTGAGCAGTTTCATCCCTTCCCTACAGCCTCCTCCACACCAGCTGGCATGCATCCCCTCGTCATGATGTGTCCTCACATCTTCCCTGTCCCAAGGGTCCCTGTCACTTCCTAGCTCTGCTGGGAAAGCAGAAGGTCAGTGCGCAAGTCCAAGGACAACTCCCTGATGTAGGGACAGCCCAGGCTGGGACAGGTGTCATCGGCCACTCCAGGGTGCAAATTCCTCTGCCACATTACACCCATTCGAGCCAGCAGCCCTCACACAGAGGTTTGCCTTTTCTGCCACACTACAAGAGCACACAGCAAGGTTCAGATTGGATGAGTTGATATTTCTAGCTGCTGGTTAATATTCTAATAATAATTTACACCATGTGAATAAATACAATAACATGTTATCAGTCCTCTGTGTGGATACTGATCAGACACATGCATATTCTACAGAACCAAATGAAAAAGAACCAGGGTTTACCTTCAGTTCTAAGACCAAGTTCTGATTTTGCCAAATACAGTTTAATGCAAAGGCTTTGAGACACAAGACAGATGGGATAGAGAGATCTAAAGTACTACAAATAAAATCTAAAACTGAACTTTTAAATATTCATTCTGAACTATAAAGAGAGCTGTGGCTTTTGTGTGCTACAGATGGCTCAGAAATTCAGTGCAAACAAAGGACCAATTTTTGAATACTCATAGCTTCTCTACCATAATAGCTGGAGGCCTAAAACTCCAGGGGTTTGAGATGATTCAACTAGATTCTCTTACCTGCCAAATTTCATCAAAGCAGCATTGCTTTCACCATCTTATAGGGATGAAAGAAATATGAATAGTGTGAGTTTTTTTAATGAAATGTGGACTGCTTAAGCTTGAACAAAAAATTACAATATGAATGGAAAGTGCAAGGTAAATGGAAAACCATCTTTTTATCATACATACTAAAGCATCGTATAAGATAAAATCTGTACTTTTTATAGATTGAAAGATTAAACAGAAATATTTGGTAGATTTAGATAAATGAAGGAAATAAAGTGAAAAATAAGCATAATAAAAATCCCTGCCAGTCATAATCAATGAGGAGCTGCTGACTGATTGCCAAGTGTGGCCCTAGTTTTAAATCTAGGAGAGACACATGTGTTTCTTTGTAAGGTAGTGGGGCATGACCTCATCAATCAAAGATTATCCTCTGCATAATAGTTTATGGAAAGTAACAACTAATGCCAACTCTTCGTCTGCCTTTCAGACAGAGGCAAGCTAATACAAATACAGCTGGAAGGGGACCAAGCCTGAGTAACGCTGCTACTAAGGCCATACACTGCTGCATTTATTTAGGAGTACAATGAACATTTACTGATGATATCAGCCATTAGCAGTCTCGTCTAGACTCTAAAGTCTCTGGTTTTAGAGAGAATACTCTCCCACCTTTTGTATATATTTGAGCTCCTGACAGAACAGAACAGTGAAATTCAGAAGAGAGGTGGACTGTCTGCAGGGGAACAGGGACCATCCGAGGGGCAGAGAGGACCCTTAAACTGTCCATAGTCCTCCAAACATACAAGCCACAGAGACAAACATGCAGTGCTGAATCATAACTAGAAGCTGGGCTTATGGATATTTATGAGACACAGCCACCAACCAAAGGGAGGAGAAGCACAGAAATAGGAGGAAAAGGCATGAAGGGCTTGATAAAAAATGTAACCATCCTGTAATGACAGCAAGTGCCAAGAGGTGGTGACTGGCTGATATCAAGTAATGGGCGATTGGTGGAAGAGACTTGATGAGAAGCAGGTTACGCTGTCTGTGAAATCAAGGCAATTAGCAGAGGGGGATGCAGAGAGAGAGGCAGCCTGGCCAGCATGAGGCATTAGGAAAGGGATGGTGGCTATGATGCTCTGGATGGGTAGCAGTAACTAGCACTGCCTTCGTCAAGATCAGAGAAAATAGGGTTTTGAAAAAATCAACATAAGATGTTGGGAATTGGTGCAAGCATTTTAATTGCTTCCAGCCAAGACAGGAGAAAGTGGTAATTCACAGCAGGGAACCAGCCTGCTGCTTTTGGTAATGACCCAGGTAAGAGGTGTGAACTGAAGAGCAGACCTGCAACCTTGCTGGAGAAGCAGCATCCTGTACTGCTGGTGGGCACTGAGAACTCCGCAAGACTTGAAGAAGCAGGGAGGAGGACCAGGGCCTCCCATTCAGCTGCCAGTGCTGGATACAGATCCATCAGAAGGCAAGCAGGGACTGCAGTTGGAAAGTGTGGCTTGGTTTCTGTTTGCAGCTAAGGCAAAAGAGCAAGAGATGAGCAGAGGGGAAAAGGCAGGATCCTGCAGCACTCGAACAGAATGGAGAGCTTTTCCAATGACCTTCCTGTCCTTTTGAGAGTATCTGCTTTTCAGGACAGAGCATCCCAACAGGATACTTAAATGCCTTCAGCACAGTACAATATTCAAAGATAAAACCAAACAACTTTTCATGAAATCTGCCTCCAATAAAAACATCCTTATTGCCCTGGGCTAATGTATAAGTTAGTAAGAGAATATGTTTCAGCCTCTATAGCCACTTTATGTAATATGAAAAAAAAAAAAAAAAAAAAATCCATAGGGACCTCATCTGTTAGTCCTCTACAATACAAAATGTAGTTTTAAACTACACTCCATCATGGTAATAGGCTACCAGCTATTTTTCCTAAATCCTCAGACTCACTGCTGTCAGTCTATGCAGAGCAGACAACCTGACTTAATAACCTCCTTGTGACTCACCGCACCGTGCCCCTTCCTTTTGAACATGTATAAATCCTAATTATTTTTCAATCCTTTACTAGAACACTGGCAAAATGACTGCTACCCCTGCAGCATACAGATGTGGACATCTATAAGCACAGGAGATGAAGTGTCATGGGGCCACCTTCCCAGGGGCTGCACATTGCCAGGCAGATTGTCCCACCAGCTCTCCAGGAGCCATCATCTCCCAGCTTCTGCTGCCCCTCTGCCAAGGGTACAGCAAGCATTGTAGCCAGGTTGTATTCTCATGTTATAAGGCTACAGTACCTGGTGTTATAATAGCTTAAACCTAGCTCTGAGGTGACCTTAGTCATTTGCATAGACATGCATTTGAATGTTTACTGAAACTGCCATTCCCCCCTCCAGGACACAGGTTCTTCAGGGACATCCAAATCTGTCCCCCCGCCAGAACCCTGTGCCCTCTTCTGGGCTGTCTCTGCCCTTTTCATCTAATGGATAAGGGGTTTCCCTGTGACTTTCTTCTCTCCAGTGTACTGTCACTCCCAGGCTTGTCCATGCTGTGCATTACTAAGAGAAAAGTTCTCAAAGTCAGAAAACTAGCTTTAAAATGATGAGCTGATACCAGTGATCCCAAATACCATTCAGACTGCAGTTTTGGTTCTTTTCTCTGCTATGGAGAGGAGAAGCCAGGCTCTTCATAAAACACGTTGTTCAGTGAGAACCAAGGTGCAGGAGAAGTTATTTTTTTGGTCTGTTGCTAAAATCTGTAATATAATGATTAACGCATTCATATCATGAGAGGCAGCAGGACTGTCACCAGTCTGTTGCCTAATACGCCTCACGTTCACAGTAACAAAGACCTGTCCCACCAGCTCCTGCAGGGAGACAGGCTGGGACCAGGGATCCCACAGAGATAGGTGACAACAGAGGTGGAACACTCACCATGTGCTCCTATGGCTTGAAAAGCACTGTCTGTGCACCGGGCTTTTGGATCTGTTGGTAAACTGGAACTGTCACCCAGTTTCACAAGTGGTAGATACAGACACGAAGGATGGGTTCATAGCACAGTCATGGAGCACCCTGTATTCCCAAAGGAAAGGACAGTACAGGTCCTGGAATTATCCTAACATGGGTGAGAGAGCAGGACCCATGCTTACAAGGAGCTTTGGGACTCTCTGTCAGTCGAATCACTATATAAAGTGTAAACTCAGGCAGTCCTGTCCTTTACAGTCCTGTCCAGAAGTTGGGACCACCAGGATCTTACTGCTCTTCCCTTCCTGTCATGAAAACAAACCAACCAAAGGCAATTCACGCTGCCTACTTTAATGTCCCAGTTCCACAGAATATGAAACACTATCTGCATCACAGTATATTTCTATCCAAGCCCTAGCAGTTAACTCTCCCCTGGGAATCACATGTTATTGGGGAAAGAAGCACTGAAAAAGCAGGCCCCTTGCTGCAGTTGTTTATAGACCAGATCGCTGATTCTGGGAGACTGATGGGATAAACACAGCCCAAGTTTTCTCTTATATCATCATAGTAAACTTAAAAACCTGACTCTTATAAAACGTACTTTAATCGGAGAAACTTACTTTCTAATTTGCAATTTTAAATGTGAGCATGTTATAACTTGTAGCTGAACATTTCTATAAAGATAATTACATATGGCAAGACAGAAAAACTTTTTAAAACATTTTCTCTTGAATGTGTGCCTGAATTCATTTACAACTGTTGCTGCTTTAAACACTTCAGGCAGAATAAGTGGATGGCACTAAACAGCTTAGCTGCAATTATTATGGAATGTCTGAGGTATAATTTCCCCTGCGGTTTTGTTAGGCGTACAAAATTCATAATTCTGATTTGTGGCAGGTACTTATTACCCATCGCAGGTGGAGATATGCAAATATTATTCTAGTAGGGGTGAACAGCCTTTATTTCAGCATTCAGCTATTAACGAGATTTGTGAGTCTGGTACTCTGGGGCCATTTAATTAATTAGATGGTACAGATAAAATATAAACTGTTTTGTAGGCTACACAATTCCAGTTCTAGAAGATATAAAATATGGCTAAATGAACTTAGTATGGACTGATTTGTTGCTTCATATATGTCACAGTGTACAGGCAAATTCTGCTTGTTATTTTTGCCTATAGGAATCCTGCACAGAATCCTTGTATCATAAAGCATTGTGGGAAAGAGAAGTTACTTATTTGCCATTATTATTAAGAACGTCTATCAGTTATCCTCCTCATAAAAATTGCTGGCATACATCAAAAAAGAAAAAAAAAAAAAAACAAACAGGCATGTTATTTTATGAAAGCCAATATGTGCATGTTTCAGAGTAAGCACAAATTTTGAAGTCGTGCAGATTTGGTAGGATATTATTGTCTCAAGGTCTGACACTTCTATTTTAAATAAGTCATTTTCATGGGGTAGATAAGCTGAACTTGCTAGTGGGAAATTAAGAGGGAATTCTGTAGCAGCATGCTAATAATACTATAAATTCTATTAATTGGTTAATTCATGTAATTCTCTAGAATCTTCCTCCAGAAGATTTCTGGAAAACCTTGAATACAGAAACTGGAGTGAAAGAAACCGTAACATGCTTTTATTCCCCAAAGTCACAGCTATAATGGTCACAATAAAAGAATCAGCATTTACCAGGAGTTGCAGCAAACTACATGATGAGACACTCATCCTACCCTTATACAGAGGAAATAAAATGCATGATGCACAAGACTGGAAATTGTTAGCAAACTGTCAGCATTTAGAAGCAGGCATTCACCATTATATTAGATTCAAATTGGGGGTAAAATACTGCACTACACAATTACAGTACTCTAAACACTGAATGAAAACCAGTTACTTTTACTAAAGTAGAAACATAATCAGAGTCACTCTTATTGGTTTATTCAACATATTTTGGGGTCCATTGCAGCTGTCATTACTAGGTCTAATGCAAATTACTTTTACACTGCTCTTTTGCCAAGCCCCAGTAGCTATAGTGCTGTAAACGCATCCAACTGCTTTGCATCTACTGGGGATTTACCAACAGATATGATAAAGGGTGAGTAAAATGAATAACAATACAGAATAGTGCCATACTAGAAAATGAAGACTAACATGCGGAAATTATACTGTAAGAATTAGGAGCTGTTGTATGGCTTCATACAGCGTAACTCAGAGCACCCACATTCAAAATTACACACATACCAGGAGTTGCTCTGGTCACTCCCTGTAGGGTAGGCAGAGGTGGGCAGGGAGCAGCGTCACAGCCAGCACAGCCCCACACCTGGATCCCCCAGGAACCACCACCTGCTTGTGATGGCTGGGAGGAGATCCAGGGGTGACAGAGCCCACCAAGGGCTGGGGCTCGGCAAGAGTGGAAAGAGTCTGATGGAGATGGGAACAGGCTGGACCAAACCAAGAGTGCCTGAGCAAGTGAGCTTCTGGCATGGGAAAGGGTCTGCAAAGACACAAGGACTGAATTTATTCAAAGAAATTGCTTCTGACTTTGGAAACATCCTGTGCAGAAGTGCAGGCCTGACCTCTTTGAATAAGGCAAGGACTGACCTGGGAATCTGGCTGCATAAATACAGAAGTGTAAGGTAGAAAGTAGAGGCAAGTCAAAGGGAAAAGGCATTGACTGGGGTCTGAGAAAAAGGGCTGGTCATATCTTGGGGTGAACAGAATTGATCACATACAAAATTTGCTGTGGCTCCATTTTCAGTAAGAAAAGTCAATTGAGTTTGTGGTGAGAGATTCCCTGAAGCAGAGAAGGCTGCAAAACCTTCATGATATATGGGGAAAAGAGCTGTGAAAAGAGTCTGATGAGGGGATTTGCAGTGCAGGAGAAGTGGGATGTGTTTTCGTCACAGCACCAGCACAGGTAACATCATGTTTTGGCTGAATTGTCAGCTGTGATTTGCACACTGAGAAACTTTGGGAGTCTCAATGCTGGTCCAACAGCAGTGCAAGAGATGTGCCCTCATGTTGCACTCATGGCAACACCTGGGAACCTCACAATATTCAATTCATGAGTAAATCCTGCAAGCAAACAACCAATAGAGACTGAGTGAATATCTTGTATGGACAAACTGAAAAAATGTACAGTGACCAGAACTAGAAAATCTCAAGCAGAAAAACATATTTGGTTAAATACATAGTAAGATAAATGACAGCGATATGCATGGAAGTGTTTTAATAGAACTATAAGAAATATTTATGATGCTTAGACACAACAAGGCCAACTTACCTGCAGGCTTTTGGCAAAGTGTGGAATAGAGTCCAACCCAGTTCAGTCCCATCTCTCAAAGCAGTTGCAGAGTGTGGACTGCATCTGCTCCACATAATGGCAAACTGCTTGGGAAAAAATTAAGTCTAGGTTGCCGCAGAATAAGTACATCAGAATAATATTCTGTATTTAAAACCCTTAAATTAGATAAACAATACCTCATGGTTAGAACCTATAAAAGGTTGTTCCTACAGAGGATGAAATCTAGAAAGCAGTTTTAATTAAATATTTCCAAGGACTTCATAAAAATCCAGGCACAGCAGCAGTGCTACATGTAGTATCTCTATGACAGCCTTGAGCTATACAATCCAAAACAGAGGAAGAATTCTAGCACATACTACCTTTTTTTTTTTCCCCTAGGTATGCACACACAAACACATCATTAGTTCAAAATCAATGCACAAATAAGAGATGTGATCAGAGAATTACATTTATTCATGGTAGCACAGCGAGCACCGCCACGGACCTAAGGCAGCTCCTGAGCCGTTGACGGGAGCAGCGGTGCAGCAGGCAATTGATGCCTCTGAACACAGAGGGAACTGCTGCCTGCTGCTAGGTGATTATTGCCAGCATTTTTTCAGAATAATCTAAGTAAGCAACATCTTAGATGGTACTATAATATCCACCAGGCATAGAATTTGCAAAGAGATAACAGAGTAAAATGTATATCTGAGGAAGCTCTGCAGTGCCCGAGGATGATGCTGGGCAGGCATCACTCCCCTCCCACAGTCAGTGCCTATCAGGACCAGACGCCCACTGGGTGAGCCCAAACCAGCGTGCAGAGAGTGGGCAGGTGGCTGGGAGGAGTCGCAGGCACTGGGGTCCATATGCCCCCACGTTGGGCAGCGTGACAGAAACAGGGGGAGACCAGGACCCACTGGGTGCCAACTGAGTCAGAGCCAGACAGTTGTCTCCGCCACTGCAGTGTCCCAGCACCAATGCACCCAGGACAAGCAGTAACACTTTCTCCAAGTTCAGCGAAAAACATACCCCACCAGAACATTAGCATGGCATTTCTGCATCCCTGTCACTTAGAAGCAGCACTGGCAATCACACAGAGCTGGATAGCAGTTGACTGGCCTTTTGGAGAGTACTGGAAATCACCCTAGAGCTCTGTGCTGTATGTGTAGGTGATGAGATAAACCAAGAGCAGAGGGTATATTTGAGAACAAAACAACACCACCACATTATCTTGGGTGAAAAATACAATCCAATGAGCAGCCTAAACCAAAACAGGGCCCAGACCCATCAAACCACTAGTTTGTCAAATATTCTCCCTCTTCTCTGCCTCCTGTTATAACAGCAATCTTTATTCACATGTAGAGCTTTATAAGCCATACATTCAGCTAGTGCAGCCCAGTGTACTTCCCCTGCCAAAACCATGTGGCAGGGCTGCAAACAGAGTTTCAGCAAGGTAAGATCAGTTTACACACACTATGCAAGCATTCAAAAATTAATGCAGCTAATCTTCTGGCTTCACTTGACGGGAGGTAAATTATTGATCTTTGCAGTATAAAAGTGCCAAAAAGAACAAAATCAGAACTGCACACTTGCATGTGCACCCTTGCTGCTCCTTGTCTAACTTAAAACATAGTCATATCCAAGGGGCTGCAGGGAGATTTGAGAAACACATGTTCTCCCTATACGATTTAATCATGGTGCAAGTGAAATGCGGATGCTCCAAGAAGCCGATGGCTGTGTTAAACAAGAAACAGCATCACCAGAACCCATGGCACAAACTGATGCTCATGGGAATACATGCAGGGAGACTGGTAATTCAGGCTGTCGGAGCCTTTCCTTGATCTTTAACATGCAATTGAGGATGTACAGCCCTACAGCCAAATCTTGTGCACCTGGAAGCTTGGTACAGTCACTGAGACATCATCAATTATCCTCACTCAAGGGGCAAGCCCGCTTTATAAACCAGACCTCTTTTTTTCCCTCATTTGCCCCCCTCTCCTGGTTTGTCACTACACTGCGATGTAAAGCAGATCTCCTGCAAAGCCGCTGCAGGGACTGACACACTGTGGAATAAAAGCCACATTGCGCAGGGGTGATCTCCCTCACTGCTGCCTGCTCCCCTCCAATGTCCACCACAGGGGTTGCAGCACTTTCACCCCCAATGTGCAATACCTAAGAGAGAAACAGAAAATAACCCTACCAATAGTGACTGATATTTTTCCTAACTTCTTCACTACGGGAAAGAGAAATTCCTCCAGGACAGGTCTTGTTCCATGGCCCAAAACACAGAGCATTGCATCAGTTTACAGAAAGTCATGTGATGTGGGCCAGCATCTGCTGTTACTAGCTAAAAAATTGAAATTTTTTATTGTTAGATATGTTTTCCATTCTGCACACCACACGCAACACCATTAATTTGTCATATGAATGAAATAGCATGAATGATCTTAGCCCAGGAAAGGATTTCTCTGTAGACATTGAAAGTAACAGGTTAGAAATAAAAGAAAGAAGGATTATATTTCACTGTCTACTCATTTTGCCCATCCTTTAAGCCTATTAATTCCAGGTTATACTTAACCCTTTTGTCTAGCACAGCACTGTGTCGTTCCCAGCGCATTTCCGTACAGGTCTCACAGCCTCCACAAAGCCCATCACCACAGCAGGAGTGTTCCCCAAGCCCTGCGTAAAAATTACATTATTCCAAACTTGAGCTGTGTATTTAATAAGACATACTCAGCTGTATCTCCAAAATTGATCCTGCTCTTCGCTAGAAGGCTCATCCCTTTCCCCCCTACCCTGTAAGGGGAAACATTATCCTGCAGAAACATCTCTGAGTAGAGTTTGAGCACAGGATGATGGAGAACCTCAGTGTATTGCTGTGACATGATCTTTTCTCCAAATGCACTGAAGAGTGAATTTTGCATTTTATCAAAACACTGTATGTCACAGAGCACAGCCACATTTTCAGGAGCAAACCATACTATTGAAAACTTTGCTTAATATTTATCCTGACCTTTTTCTGCATTTGCCTCAGGCCCTCCTCCTTATCGCCTCCATCTCAGATGGCAAATAATTCCTTTGTCTTTTGCACTGTTTATATCTTGAGGATGTTATCGATTAAGAATAGTCCCTTTAGGTCTTTCCAGGTTCTATACATCTCTTGGCATCTTTTTTATCAAGTTATTTTTTATGTTGTTTTCTGTAGTACTATTTTCTCCTCCCACCCTTCAACCTTCTTTCTAGAATCTGGAAACATTGTAGGTGAAACTCCTAATGTTGCTCTGCTTACCTTGGTGTTCCTGCTAGCAGTCAGCTTGAATATTGCTAACAGTCCACATCTAACTGCTACACCATAATTGCTTATTCTGCCTTCCACATGCTCACGTTAACCTACAGTGATTGTTCTAAAACAACAATTCTGCTCAAAACTTCTTATTTTCATTACTACTTCCCTAGTAATGTCACACTAGTAAAACTGTTCTTGAAAACAACAAAAAACCCCCTTTGTTTTAGGAGAATTTATAGCAACATTCTTCATTATTATTCTGGCAGTTCATCTGTTAGCAACAGTCTTGCTGCAGCCCCACCGGAAAGACTAATACTTTTTATTTATTTTATATTTATATTATATGTATATAATTCCAGGAGGAATACTCTAGACTAACAATGATATATTCTTCTTTTGTTTTGCAACATACCAAGTTCTTCCCCCTTAAGTTTTATGTGAAGTATTCTTCCTTCTTTAATCTTGATTATTATCTTATTTGATCATATCCCCTATTCTCAGTATAACCACAATCCTCCCCACCTCAATCCCCCTTTCCCCTCTGCCTCTTGCTCCTGTACAGTATTCACTTCTGTAAACTCAAGAGATGGGAACAGATGAAAGATAGGTTTGTGTTTTATTCTGTTTTTTCTTATTATTTTATCAGACGCTTATCATTTCCTCCAAGAATTGAAGTGGCACAGAGTATTGTCAAAGGCTAAGAGTAATTTATTACATTTTCACCTGAACGCATCACAATTCACTTGCACGCCATCTACTTTTAGCACATTTTAAATAATATTTTCTGTGCCCTGAACAACATCTTGGAATGACAGCAACATCTTCAGGAGACAAGTCTACCTCAGCACCCAGTGGTTTGTACTCTGTGCAACTCTGTCAGTAATATCCTGTGTTGTATATCCCATCACAGCCCAAACGTGCCTCACTGACAGCCTCCACACGGCATTTCTCCCAGAACAACTCTCACAAAAGGCACTTGGTCTGCCTCAGCCTTGCCTCCCTGCAGTTGGAGGGTGCAGCACCCAAGGGTGCAGATTCTGGGCAGCTAGGCACACCTGTCACACAAGTCACAGGAATCGTATCTTGCTTCTCCCCAGGAATGAAAGAAGTATCTTTTTTGCCTTTGGTACTGTGTGGGATTCGCGATCAAATTACTTGGAGGGGAAGTAAAAGCAAACAAACCCTGAGGCTATAAGGAAGCTGGAGTTTCCTCCACTTACTCTGGCCAACATATCCTCATTTGCACAGCTCCATTAACACACAAGTGTTTTGAGATTTGGGCATGTCTGTGCTCATAAGTAAAACAAAGACTGCAAAGACTCAGCAAAAGGCACTGTATTCAATATACTTTGCTAAGGTTTCTAACCATTTAAAACCAAAATAGCAGGCAAATGGAGAACAAAGTGACTATTTAACATAAATACTTTTCTCACAATCAGACTCAGAAATCAAACCACACCAAGGAACTGCGTAAAAGCAAGGAAGAAACCCGAACTCACAGCTGCACGCAGGTTGACAGCCCTGTGCCTCATGAGTGGGTGTCTCGCAGAGCACCGGGCAGCTGCCCCTGCCCACCCACACGATGCCATCCTACCCAGCGCTGGTGTGCCAAAACCTGTAACATAACCTTATTATAATGTTCAGATAGATTATTTACTCCTCTCATGGTTATGGAAGTGTCTTTGCCCTAGGTATCCCAGGTTTCTTCACCCTAGGTATCATCTTAAAACAGTACTGACAAGCTCGCACCAGTATACTCCAGTCCATGAGTCACTGGAAGTCAGTAAGAGACACTGCAAAGCTGTAAAGCCCATGTTACCCTGCTACAGCTTGTAAACATCTCTCTGTTGGTGTGTTCATACCAGCTCTCTGGACTAGCAGGCAGAGTCTGGTTAACAATCTGATCCCTTCTCTCTCTACCCAGATTCATCAGATCACTTGAATCCCGCACTGCTGCGTTCCCACCACCGATGCTGCTACATGCATTGCACTCTGTTGCAAGTACAGGGTGGGAAAATCTAACTCAACCAAGTGCCCAGCAGGGATTTGTTAAATTTGTATTTTTAGCAGAAAGCAGTGATTTGTTTCAGCACCCAGCCACAAAATAACATGGTCGCATCATACACAAACTGTTGTTTACCCAGAGGTGCTGTATCCTTGGTAAAGCTTTCTGAAAGAGAAACAGCTCCACCCATGGCATCATCCGGCTGCCTCCTGAGCAGCCTTTAGACTACATTTCATTTTAGCTGAAGTGTCATCTCCTGTTGGCAAGAATCGATATGGAAAGAATTAAAAGATCCTATGATTTTTTTCTAATGATTCAGGGTTGATATTAAAAACCCCAGTAGTATTAAAATCACTGTAGCTTTCACTGTAGTTTTTGCAGTACATATATGTGCGCGGGTTAGAACAAGACGTTTCCAAACAGTACCTCTATCTAATGCATGCCAATTTGATATACGTTCCGCTAGTTTTAATTTAGGTTATTTAACCTTTAAAAGTTCAGAACTTGCTTTATAGGAATTTTATGAAAACTTGAGTAACCCAGTTACACATCTGTAAAATAATTCAGTGCTAAATGGAAGAGTTCACAACTGTTTTCTAGTATCTGTAAGAGATACCAGCAGAAGAGAGAACTACAAGGAAGGCTATCCATGTGCTTCCATTAGAGACCTCAGACAAGTTTGTTTTGATGTCAGTAGTGGAGGGTTTCATTTTAGAGGCCTCCTATGTGGAAATGTATGTTTTGCACACTGCACCACTGAAAAGAAGTAGATAAATAGTACAGTAAATACATGCATGCAATTAGACAAAATAGTTTCTGTTAGTGCTTCCTGCAAGGCAAAAGGAAACCTTTTCAATATATTCATTGTTTGCTGATCGAATACTAAAGGGAAACCTTTTGTGGTTGACTGTGGTTTCCTGGAATTGGGGAAGGAGAACAGCCCTGCCGAGGCAGCTGCACGCAGGGAGATGCTGTGTCCTGCACAGGGGCTGGAAGCACCACTGCAGGGCTCTCTCAGATGGAAACCCTAGTGGGACATGTTTAAAACCTTCATACCAAAAGGCAACTAGATAATAGGTGTGGCTTAATTTATGCATAACTCAAGGGTTTGAACCACGTATTTATAACACAGAGGTTCTACTTCATGCAAAGATTATTGTTTCTGTTTAATGGCAGGAATATCCAAACAAAAGCAGGTCAGACAGCAGTTAGAGCAGATCTTGATGAATTACAGAAGATTTTATGACATCTTTTTAATTTGTTTTTTTTTAACTTCTAAAGAACTTTCTGGTGTGCCAAGTACAAGTCAAATATTATCTATTAAACAAAAGGGGGAATATTTTGGCTAACAGTCTCTTACTCTCTTTTTGAGTGTCAGCACATGTACCCCTGGCAGATGCCATAAATGCAAGAGCTACCAGATGGTTGTGTAACAGCGATGCCCAAAATACATTCTAAAAGTTAAAGATTCACAACAGAAGACAACCAGTGGGTAGCTAAGAGACATGAACATCTACTCTCAGTCATCACTTCCATTAGGTGGACAGAGCCATTTAAAACCGTGCCAAGATTGTTACTAGAAAAGAGAGCAGAGCACAGCCTGCCATGGTATGATGTGACACTACGGATAGCAGCATACTGCAGATACAGCTTGAAATGTATATCTTTTAGAGGAGCCGATTTTAAAATCAAGGTAATGGAAATGAATAGAAAATACTGTGAATAATTTTCTTGCAGCATTTGCCTTTGGGAATCCTTTATCTGCACACACAATGCTCATTTGGGTTTTGAAACTTCAACACAGGGCTTTTCTTTATTCTTAATTAGGCATTTTACATATCCCCTCTTCCAAACCTATGCTCAACTTCTTTTATGGTTAAGGTTTTTTAGTTTTGTTGGGGTTTTTTTTTTCTATGTTCAGTAAGTTTCCCACTTAAAAGCAGTGTTACAAGAACTGTTCTCAGTTACAGGTGTGCAATTCAGTCATCAGGGATATGTAGATTACAAATTACCCGGTTTCAAATTTTTCCCCATCTAGCTCATAGCTTCTGTACACCACCTTGCCCAGCAATGGTATTTTTATGAAATCTTAACTCCCATCAATAGTACATCATTGATTTAGGAGACATGCTCTAAGTCAATATTTCTATTCCAAATTTCTGAGAAAAAAAACCCAAAAACATATACAGTAACACGAACCATTCTTTGGGTGAGGGCAGCAGTATACAAGTTACAGTCAGACATCACAGCATTTACATAAAAATACAGAATTTACTTTAAGAGGTGTCAACAGCAGAGTACTGAGTGCTGAGCATGGCAAGGATATCGTGTGCGTGTAGGAATAGGATAGTACTCAATGCTGAAGCCGTTCAAGGGCACAGTGCAGAAGTGCGTGTTTACAAGAGGATCTCAGGCTTGCAAACAGCAGGGCTTTAGGCAGGTGGAGAAGAGTTCACGTTCCTGAGAAGCGAATGCAGCACAAAATGTCCTGCTTCTTTGTAGAGAATCACTTCACTTGCAGCTATCTAAAATTAGAGATACAGCTATTGTGCCAACCGATAATCAGGGCTAAGAGCTTTTTTAGGGCATCTCTTGACAGCATGAGGGCTGGTACAATTTGACATGTCAGTTTAGCTGCACTGAAAAACTGAAAAGGCCAAATTATGGTTTTATTTTTCTCTGTGTTTCGTTACAAAGATACTAACAGTATCAACAGGATTAATTTGATGGTAGGATTAAAGAGGTGTTAACGGTTTCTAATGAGATCAGTCATATTCTGAAAAAAAAAAAAAAAAATTGAAACTTTATCAGGACAGAATCAAGAAAGTGAGTTGAGAACAGGTTTAATGCAAGTGCAAAATCTGCTGTCCATAAAAGATTTCTTGCAGAGTTTATTAATTCACTTTAATCTCCACATAGTAGAATCTGGAAGTCCATTAAGAAGAAAGCTATAGTATTGCAGTTTTGAAATTAGATGGCACCACAGTAATTAACATTCCTGCATCAGTATCTAAGGGGACAGCTTTCAGTCATCCTGCATTTCCAAGGACATGGGATGCTGATACAGCAAGGGCAGAAATGAGCTCACTGAAGCAGCATCCCTGATAAGGGCAGGTATCTGCTGGAGTCCTCAAAAGGGGCCCAGCGCTGCTACATAGCAGAGTTTTGGCTTGCTTGAATTCACTGGAAACAGCTCTGCTTCCACTGTGCTATCCAAGACACTGTCTTCAGTAAGTTAAATGGATGATCAAGTGGGAGACACCATGGTAAAGCAGTTGCAAAGTAATATATAATCAGTACCATACAGGATATGGCAACGATAAACATCATATGAAGAATAACACAGAAATCCCAAAGAACCAAAGCTGTATAACCAAGAATCAATAAATAACAGGAAAAATACTAGTTGGCAAGCATGCCTGATAAAGCATAAATTAATCATCAAACACTACAAATTATCCAACAACTTTCTATATTTAATTACATAAGGTATTCCTACAAAAATTCATGCCTTTGCAGTCCAAATTCGAATATGATGTGGGCAAAGCATTCTATTAATGCAGCAACTAACCAAAAAAAAATTACATTCACACACACAAAAGTAATTATAAACCAGAGCAAAACTTTTTGTTCTCTAGAGCAGTAATTTTTCCTTTCTCAGCTCAATATAGGGTTTGTTGTGCATGTTATCATGAACACACTAATTCAAAGTTTCACAAATGTTGATTCAAACTTCTAACAGGCATCCTGATCCCCATGATTTCAAAGGATTAAAACATCCCTAGGATTAAAACACCCCCCCTCCACTCTGAGGAACCTCAGAGGACTCTGTAATAGAGATAACAGGTTGCCCAGTCCCCTCTCCATTTGCAAACAGACAAATATGATTATGCAGACTGCTCTTTTTGCTGCTATGACTAATTTAGACTTCGCACATTGACTTCTAAATTTGAAGTTGGACTGAAAACCACCATTTTGAGTAGGAGCCCACACAGTACTCAACTGCATGTCCCACTCACCAAGCATGTGCTCATGTGTCCTACAGATAACAGAGCCTGGTAGACTAACATGTTCCAGATACACTGTCCAAATATACTGACTCCACACTGGAGCAACCCCATCCTTACTTGCAATCACTATCTCTGAAAGAAGTTTGATTGCTATTGACAAATGCCATGGGAGATACTGCATCAACTTCTTTCTCTGCCTACAAGAACAGGAATAAGCCCAAGGAAGCTGCACAATGAGACGAGAATGCACCCAGCAGCAAATGCCATTTTCTGACCAGCGCCATCAGAGCTCCTTTTTTCTCCAGTCCCATAGCATTATCTGACTTAGCTGCAACTGTACCTCTCCATTTCTTTCTTTGCATCATTTTAATGCTGTATTCCTTTCTAACTTTCTTGGGTGACACCTTCCTACTGATTAGGAAAGCTCAAGCCTGATCAAGGCAAACAGGATTATTCAAGATAATTAACATTTCTATAGGGCACTGACAATTACACACAGATTTGAAACCCAGAATACAAAAGAGCAACACCAATTACAATTCTAGGAGGATTCTCATTCATTATCGTGTTTACTTGCAAACACAAAATTAGTGATGCCTGGATTAAGATTAGAAACAACATAAACTGCTATCACAGATAAAATCTTTTCAAGTATATTTCGCACGTAGCACACTCAGTATCTCTTAAGATATGAAAAATGATAGCAAAGATATTGTAACAGGTTATTTTTTCTTAAGAGTAGAAATATAGCTATACAGAATAGAGAAAATGGCTTATGATAATTTATTTAGATTTCTTGCTAGCAATATGCTTTTTAAAAAGAGGCATAACAAGCTGTAAAACAAGGTAAAATATTTGAATTAAACTTCAAAGTTCAACTATATAATTCAGAATCTTCTTTTTTTTAACAAAAAAAAATGACAAAAGGGTTATAAGCAGAGTTCCTCATGTTTCATAAAACTGTATTTGAATGGTAAAATTTACCTTAGTTATTAGAAATCAATTTAAAAGATCATTTTGCTGTATGCCAGAGGTTACAGGAAGAACCCATTGTACCAAAGACATCGAAGTTATACTTTCCTCCTACAAAGACAGTACTATTTCCCTGGTCAAAACCCTGAAGGTGATTGGAAGCAAGAAGAAAAAAACTAGCAATAATTAGCAGCATTCAGTAAGTCAGAAACAACAAATAAGGAGCCAAGTGAAGCTGGGGTTTCCAAAAGGCACATATGGCTGCTTTCCTCTAACAAAAGGCCCCACAAGCAGAAGACAGTAACTGTGAGCAGCTGAACACCCACCACTCTCAGCTTTACCACCTGACAGAGGAACCTAATCAGGGACCTAATTAATACACATGGTAGGAAATACATTTAAAAACAGGGGGTTTAATTGAAATCTGTTCATTCACCCTGTGGAAGATAACTGTGTATTTTTCTTTAAACACAGGTGAACAACCTTCCAAGCTATGACCACCCAACTCACAGTCTCCAGGAGGACCTACTCACGTGCTCCAAAATGGCTCTTGCACCCTGGATTCATTCCTGACTGCTGCAGACTCCTGTCCTGCCTGGCTTTGCTTCACCAGTGACCAAATCTGAAAACAAATACATCCAAGTGCCTTTCTTCAAAGTCTTTCTTCATTCGATAAATTCATCCAAGGTAGAAGATACAGCTCTTTGGAGGACTGGGAATGTGATGTCCTTACATTGCCAATATTGGGGGAAGGGTGGAGAGAGGGGGACAATGGAAGTGCATTATTTCTTTTTTCCCAAGCCTGTTTGTTCATCTGCACAGATGGAAAGGTGCTTGCCTCCCGCTCTGAGCCCCTGCAAAACCAACAACACTGAGTCTCAAGCCTTTGCTAGGGTTCTTTGGTTTTCCCGTTGCCACCACATTAGTAATAATTCCTACATTGCTGAATTACACCAAACATCATAGGAGTGCGACAGACATAGTAAAGGCAATAAAGAGTCTCTGGACATCAACTGTACTGTGGTTTGTCAAGCTCACAAAGACTGTCCCAGAGCCCGGGGCTAGTGGCTGCCCCAGGGCTGCAGCCCCCGAATGCTGGTGAGGAGGCTGAAGGTGACTTTGGGAGGTCTGGTTTTAGAATATGATTTTAAATTAATTTCTTTCCCAATTTTAGGACAGCTATGGAAGAATAACAGAACCTGTACACCAGACTCATTTTTGAAGAGGAAGTGGAAAAAAAAACAACTTAATATTTTGATTCCAGACCTAAATTTAGACCATAACAATTTCAGTGAATTCTCAAAGTAACAAACCAAGTTCTTTCTCACCTCTTCTTGTTTACAGTCTCATAAACTGGGATCCCACACTACCAGTGTCACATAGGATGTCATTTTTTCTCTTGGCAAGTAAACACATGTGAAAGAAAAGCGTTGCATTTATAATGATAGCAACAGAACTTGCTAACATAGTTTTTACCAGGTTTCAAAGGGACCACTTCAGCTTTCTGATGTACAGTGTGATGTCTCTTAGATTCACATTTTTTTCCACCCTGCTGAGCACAGTTTAAAACACAGAAGCAGCATAATTCAATATTAGACTATTTTACAGAACCACATGAGTTCAAAACGGAAAAAATAACATTAAAAGCAATGAAATCAATCCAATGAATTATCTGAAAACAAAGTTAGAGTATAAATAAAACAAAAGTAGGCCCTGAAATAGGCAGACTGTCTCTTCTTCTCGGGGCAGATTTCTTTTAGTATGGCTTCAGTCACTCACCCTGACATTTCCTTGGACTCCCCGGAGACCCTCGCCAGCCTGGGCCAGGATGGGGCACTGAAGCTGGAAGATGCTTCTTAGCATTTACTTAGTAGGAAACAAGGGAAAAGAGCTATGCTTTTAAAGCACAGATTACCTGTGCATTTTGTGAAGATTTGCTTAATCTTTGCTTTAGCATGTAATTAATTTTCGAGTTTGTCTGTTTGTTGGGGTTATTTTGTTTGGTTTTTAATCTCAAAAACACATTCCATCAGGACTTTTATACTTAGCTCTCACCCGTGATTCTCCCAGACTTTAGTCTTTCTCCTCTCCAGCACACTGCTAGCGCCAGGCTGCTGCTCACCTCCTGCTCCTAACTCAGGTTTGAAATAATTTTGCCTTTTCTCCTCAGATGTCTACAACGATTGACAGTCAATAACTGTTCTGCTCCTGCGGCAGCAGGCAGGGAGATGCAGGGCTGCTACGGAGTACCAGACCTGGAATTTCACTCAAAACCCAGCACCAGGAACAGTTAAAACCAGACCCTGAAGACAAGCAGCAAGGGGTGTCTGTCGGCAGATCTCCGTGTTTGAAAGCGAGAGCCCACGGCGTGAGTTTGGGGAGCTCTTTCTGGCACATAAGGGAACTTTGAAGGTTTTTGCCCTTGGCCAGGGTGCGCACCCTAGGTTGGGGCGGGGGGCGGGGGTGGAATAGGGAGAGGGGCGAATGAGGAATAAATCAGCAAAGTGCAATAGTAAAAGATAGAGTTTGTCAAAGAAAATGAAAGAAAAATGAGAAAAGGAGTTACATTTAAAGGCAGCCCTAAAGAGAGCAAATTTCTGTTTCTTGCAAAAGGAATGAAAGGTTATTGCTCCTACATGACAAGAATAGCATTTTTAACAATTCCCTTGCAATAATAGCAGCTAAATTCTCACAAGAGTCAATGTTTACGCTCACAAAAATCAATTTTTCCCTTTTATTAAAAAAATATGTACAGTAAATTACCGCTACACTTTGATTTACTGTTCCATTCATAATCTGCTGATGATTAAGCTTCTCAAAAACAATCCACTAGCCTTTCTAAGTGATATCAAGTTGTTTGTTTTTAATCGGCTGAAAATCATCCTGTAGGCAGATGCATTATTGAAGAATTACATTTTAATTTATTTTCATGCAGTGCCTGTGATGGGCATTTGGATTAACAGAGCACGATAATGCTTCTTTATGCCTGTATCTATTCAAATCAGAAATTACCTGCGTACACCGTCTCTGATGGTGGTCAAAAATTGTACAAAGAACTGAGAATAGTACTTCTTAATATCACACAGCCCTGCTGCTCATCACTGAGTCTTTTTCTGTTCTAATGCTTTTGTCATGTATATGAAAGTCATTATGTAGTTTAGAAAACAGGAGATGAAGTGAAAGAGGAAGATCAGGGACCTGAGATGCATTAATATTCTAGCAGCGTCAAAGATATTTCCCTCGAGGGGCTCCTACAGGCCACACTGTTATTACAGTGCCTATCCATTATCTTGTGCTGTACTTGGTATTAAGACAATAATGAAGAGAATAGGATTATGTGCAGATGATAGGAAATGCGAAGGCAATTCAGCAAGATAGGAAATGAATGGAGACATGATTCTTTCATCGAAGCTGGGGATGGTTTAGCATAGGGTAAGGGGAAGATAAATGAAGCAAAATGAAATCTTTACAGGTTAGCTGGGGTAAAATGAGTGTTTACATAGTATCCGATGAGTTTAACCTTTTTTATACATAAGACCATAGCATCTTTCTTTAAGGCACCAGTGCATATCCCTTTAGAGGTCTGGTTTGATCTAAAAACTTACTCAACACACAGGGGGATGTGATCTGTGCTAATTTCATAGAGATGGTCATATGTAGCAGATAGGCCTTTAATTCACTCCAGGAAAGGGAAAATTCTGATCACCACTCCAGATTTCTGCATTTCAGCTGCAGGCTAGAGAAACTGCATCCTTCCCGCTAAACAAATGGACAGAAAATGAAAAGCAATAAAGAAAGATTAAGCATAACTAAGTAAAACACTGATTCCACATTGAAGTGCTCACGTTCTGTTTTAGTATCACACACCTTTTAATTCCACAAGCATGAGCTTGTGGCTGATAACAAGTAACAAAAGCTAATAATTTTAGGAGGCCAGCAATGCATTGTGATAGTGATGAACAAAGACAGGAACAGATTGTGTCATTTACAGACATTTCTCTGGCTTATGTCTGTCATATTTTTTTAATTAGGATAAATCACACACGTATTTGCGATAATAGCACAATGCCAGAGGAGATCATTTTTGCTCCCTAAAGTACAATTGTAATTTTATTCTTTTTAAGCAATGCTTGAAGACCTTCCTTTGGTCAGGTTACAACCCAACAAAGTAGATCAGCAGCACGATGCATCCAAACAAAAGCAGACATCAAAGAGGCATGAGGGTAACTCCAGCACAAACCTTGCAGGACACTTGCTGCCCTTGCACTGGGTGGTGGGAACAGCAATGGTTTGCAGCACAGCGGTGAACACACACTTTACAGCACCAAAATGCCACTCTGCACACTCCAAGTCAGACCTGGCATCCTCACTGACTGCCCAGTGATGAATCATGCCCGTACGCAGAACAGAGCTCCCAGCACAGAGAACCACGCTGCTGTTGGTGCTGCCCGCGCTCACTTCCAGCACAGCCCCAGGCTGCTCTCTGCTGCTCTCTCCCTCTCGCCCACCTCTGCTGCCACACTTCTCTGCTCCTCCCATGTCTCAGGCCCTGCTGTCTGTCCATAGTGGCTTAAATATTGGCTTGCCTTGCCCGGTGCTGCTAGCTAAGCCACGTAGTGTATTGATCCTGGCTGCTGTTTCTGCTCTGTACCCAATTTCCCTCCCAGCTCTGCGGCTATCTGCGCCAGCAATTGCTGCCTGCCAGCCACCAGCTCTTAGACCCAGCCTAGTCACACAGCAAGACTTTCCTCTGCTCCCCCCAAACAACCTCACCCTTCTGGGAACCCTGTCACAACAAGATCTTTCTTCACCTGAGAGGTCTCCTGTATTTAAAGTTTGCAGGTCTGAGCAAATGAGAATTAGTATTATATCCCAGAAACTGCATGCCCATATGTGGCACTGCCTGCATTATGCTAGCCACTGTCTGGGCAATGGTTGAACACTTAGCTTTAAAAAAGCTGACTTATTTTCATCACATCCTGCACTACTTTATAGCATGTTCCACAAGGGGACAAAGCCATCTGTACAGGGATGGTGGGACCAGGTGCTTGTCACAGTCCCTGCACAGGCAGTGGCAGGTCTGAGGGAAAAGAGCAAAGTGCATCTCAGAGCAAAAAGGAGAAACTGCAGCAGGCCAGTATGACCGGAGCACACCTGACACAAAACCCTGCTCTCCAGTTCAGCCAGGCTGGGGCAGGGGCCTGGCTGTGCCCCCTGCCAGCTGCACCCAGACCTGGCATTGAACCTGCTTGAGCCTCCCGGCCCCAGAGTGCAGAAAGCCAGGTAGGGAGCTACTGTGCAGACAGTGGGAGGAGGAAGGCTGGAAAGTATGAAGTTTCAATACTGATACACAGAGGACTGGTAGCCCAGATGCATCCCACAAACACCAAATTGCTCAGAGCTCCACAGCAAGGAGCTGAAACAGCAAAACTGCCCAGCCTTGAGCTAGGGAGTTGTCTCGTACTACTGACACCTTCCTTCACATTTTTTTTTTTCTCTTCCCCTGTGATCAATAGATGTGAAATTCAGTCCCTCTGTACCTGTGTTTCACCCCATATTACAGCACAGGCATACAGCACCAGCTCAACACGAAGCAGCCTCACTGCACCTGGGAGTGAGGATGGGATTTCCCCGTGCCCTAAATCAGCTTTTTGCATCAGCTTCAGGTGATGAGAAACCTTTCTGTGAGAACTGCAAATCGGCAGACTTGGGGAATTAGGAACATACTTGTGAATTTTACATAACACGCAGAAATGCACAGAGATGTTAAATAGCAACAGCACAGCTCGATGTCAGGATTGCCCCTTGTGCTGCACTGCTGGGGCTGCCTGCTCGCCCCCTCGCACCAGGCAACACCACATGCTCCAAAGATACTGCTAGAAAACCCACAAATAAAACCATCCACCAAAGAGTAACTGTTCCAACTAGGTTTTGTGGCTCGCTGGTGGCTTGAAGAGTGTTTGTAAATGTTTTAATACTGTTTAAACATAATGGACATTTATTTATATAAATGTCTAATTATGTTTTGAATTAACTAAGTACGAGTCTAGACTGATGCATAACAACACATGGGGGCAATGAGAAATAACGATGCATTAAATCCTTTTATCTTGTCACCTTTTAATCTTACGCAATAATAACAGCTTTTAAATTACCAGAAAGAGTTAACAAGAATGGCCAGTTTAATTAATCTGCTCTACTTACTACTTCGTACACGGCTGTTTCTTCCTCAGCTGAGTGCAGGCTGACTAATTCATTTGCACTAGAAATTACAAGCGGGTGAAACAAGTACCTCCATGAGTCATAAACTTTACTAATCTTTTACTTTAATATCTCTTGTTAGAAGTTAAATGCAACCAGTTGATGAAGTCACTTCCAGAAAATATGAATGGATTAAGCACTTTCTAAATCACCAGTTTCAGTACGATACAGTCTGACTGCTTTGAATGACCAACATAGTTGCTCTAGCATGAGGTTAGACCCACTGTTTTTGTAGTCTGCATCATATTTTATTGTCTGATTTAAGAAACAGCTTAGGTATTTTTCACCTGACAAGGCTGACTAGCTAGAAGTAGTCAACGCAACTCACGTAAGGGCAAAACCCCCAGTAATACTTTCACCTAAAGGCCAAGAGCTGTGCAAACAATACCACAGCCAACTTCCTATGAGCAAATTGTGCCCATGAACATCGATATGGTGGGTGTCCCATGCCCTGCAATAAACACAAATGCAAAAAGGCAAAGCCACACTTTTCATAAATGGTGACCCTGGGGACAGCCATGGCCACGGCTCTGCCCTAATCCTCTCTGCCCTCACCCCACTGAGGATGACACTTTGGGGCAAGGGCCGGGCATCAACACTACATGAATTGTCCCTGTCCCCCCATGTGCCTCTGGCCTCTGGGGCATCACTGGCACCACCATGGTGACACTCCTCACCCCCTTGGGCTTCCTGCCTCTGAACCAGACTCCTGTGTTCCTCTTAGCCTTCCACTGAAATATGGCCAAAGCTTTCAAGTCCTTCCCTGCTGGGACTTCTGGGTGTACAGGCAGGACAGGGTCATTTAAACTAGTATCAGACTGGAAAATCTTAGGAATCATTCTGCTTCCATTCTCAAGTCCAATGCATATTCAAATTGGGTGGAATGGGGTCAGAGAAGTTGTTTCATGATTAAATCTATAATTCAATGGCTACAATTTGCTTCTACAAGAAAAACTCCAGGCTTGAGGAGGTTATTTTCTTGCTTGCTGCCCCCAAGGAACACATATGCAGGCTAGAGAGCCAAGGTTTATGGGGAGAAGTAATATCTTTTATGAGACCAACTATTAGAGTTGGGGGAAAAACACACAAGCAAATAAGCCATTATTTAGGTCTGAAACAGAGGATACAAACTGCAGTAAAATCATGTTGGGAAGATATACTCTGGGATGAAGTTATTATATTATCAATTAGGCAATATGAAGGGAAAGGACAACTAGCACCTCTGGAGCAGCAGCCCCAGCACAGGGAGCCATGCAGAGGCCACTCGCTTCAATGAGAGAGCAATGAGAGAAACAAAGGTAGTTGGACAGGAGGGAAAAGTTAGCAGGAAGGGAATGAAAATTACAGAATGTAATAAACCTACCCCTCTCTCTTGGGTCCCTGATCAGTAGTATCTCCTAGAATGAGGAATTTTCATTTGCAAGTTTTCTCTTCAGTTTGTTTTGTAAATCTGCTTTGAAAATCAGAATGTCAGAACAGATAGTTTTTCTGGAAAAAAAAAAAAAAAAAGTTGATCCTATGATAATGGTGTTCCTGTACCTCCTTGATTGCATGAAGAAATTAATAATTAATTTTGGTGTATAGGGTTTATTGAGTCTCACTCATACCATTTTCCCAGATCCATCTGGTGCACTGGGCAAAGCCTACCGCAGTACTGGTACCTGTGTGCAGCATGCCCATGCTGTGCAAAAACAAACTGGACTACAAAACCACTACACAGTACCACTACAGAAATTGAAATGGGGTGCTTATCATAAAAATCTAAAAGTAATTAAGAGAAAACTTCTCTTTTATTCAGCTTAGCATTCATTTATTGAATCAGTAAAAAATAGTCTACTTATGATCTGAAGATTAGCTTTCTTGGGTTTTCTGCTTTGCCTAATACATTCAAAATCATTGTAGACATCATCATAAAGAAGTCCAAAAGATCTTTTAGTCTTTAATCTTGTTTATGGAAGATTAATGTCCCATTTTACTCTCCTTCATTCCAAAGCAGAAATACATGAAGTACACTCCTTTCCATTTCTAAGCAGAAAGAGCCCGAACACCTTTGTGAACATGAAGTAATTGCTAAAATACTAAGTATCTCAGCAGATCGCACCTACCCTGGCTACCAGCTTTCTGCACCTCAACTGCTGGAGGAAGAAGAATAATTTTTGGAAACACACAGAGCAGGAAAGAAAATTATTATCTTGGATTACAGAAACTTTACCAAGTCTAGGCTAAGGCAAGGTCTCAACCTTGTTTTGTTTGATCTGGTGGACATTAAATGCCACCTTTCTGCTGACCCCAGCAACTTCCAGCTCAGGCCCATCACCTCATTAAGAGAATTCCAGCATTTCCATGCATTCAGCTGCTATGGGTAGAGTTGTTCATAACGAATGACCACTACCTGCACTCAGCTCCCTTAGCTATTAGGCACATTCAAAGAGAATTACAGATGGCATTTATTAAAACAGCTAACAAGAACAACAAAGAAAGCATAACATCAAGACAGAGCATACTGTACCAGAAATATTTTCCACTCTGCTAACATGCGTCTGGTTCACAGACAGCAAATTATTAGTCTGATACACCTGAACTGACACTCCCACTTGTTTGAATTTCTCCTCTAATTGTGAGGAGTTGCTGGGTTCAATGTGCCCTCTCCAGCTGCTCCCCGAGAGCCTCTTTCAGTGAGAGCTGTCTCCTGTCACAGCAGCACCGAGGATGCTGGTGCTTCTCAGACCTGACCAGGCTCTGGCATGAAGACAGTCAGGGCACTAGTTCCTCTGTTCTCCACTTTCTTAATTGCTTAAGGCCAAATCACCTCTGCCCATCAAAAGACTTTAAAGGGAACGTTGTCAAAGATCTAAAATCAGGCTGTATTTTGGTTGTCATTATTTACCCTTCTCTGAAAGACAACATTTTCCTTGGCAGGTGATAGACATCACCTCCTACATTCTACCCTAGATGCACCTAATTAAACCACAGTGAAATTCAGATAATTAGCAACCTTTTCTAACACGGCAGGTTACTTATTCTAAACCTTTTTCCAGATGAAAAGGTATTTAAGACATCTTACATAATCTACTATTTTCTATGCTCTCAAAATTATTTTCTGTTCTACTAAGAAAAAAAAAACACACACACACAAAACAAAGAAAAAATCATATAGCACCAATGTTTGCTAGTATTTGAATTGTTTGACCATATAAATACTGCAAACAGTATGTTCAATCTCTCTAGCAAAGGCAGTCCCTCAGATTATAATGATATGATATTTTTATTCCATTTCAAAAACAAAAGTAGATTTGTAAAACTAATTCAATGCCTGTATACCTTTAGTGGATGATGTTTTAAACTTCTAGCAATGTGTTACGTTATCAATGTTTGGCATGCACTGAATTATCTAATACTTATACACAGATATTTCTGTAAAAGGAGATTTGTTTATATTTAGTATTAATATAGAGATGACATAATTACTGGGATGAAAGTATGCCTGTTCCATAGGTAATACCACACATCCACCAAATCCTTTCCTTGCTCTGTTGGCTGAAGCCTCTACCTGCACACACACGTAAGAGGACTACCCCGCCTGCCCTCTCGCTCCAAAATATCGATGCCATTGTTCAAAACGGCAGCCAAACAGAACACAAAAACCTCCATTTCCTTTCTCTTCTGGCTTGCAGCTGCAGCTGACCCTGTCATCCCCTTCCTATCTCTCTCTGCCATGTTCAGCAGGGTTGCTGAAAAGGCTGTAAGCAGGGCAGGGTTGCCAAAGCTGCTGTGCTGAGGGACCACAGCTGACTCTCACTCATTACACTGCAATTCATCTGGGAATTGGGGGGCACAGTCACTGCTTTTGCCCTCTGCTGCCTACAGCCTTTGAGCACCCCCAATTACTATTAGTCATCTGTTCTCCCTCCTTTTTCCTCCCCTACACACCTCTAATCACAGTTCTTCGGCATCAAGCTGGGAGCTCTGCAGGGGTTAACCCTGAAAAATTTTACAGTAAAGGCAGCATTTATTGTAGTGGCAATTACAGAAAGAGAAAAAGCAATTTAGTCTTTTATGTGGCTCAGTTTCATTAATGCCATACACTTTTAGCCGACTTGAGTTGTTATGCATTAACTCAAAAAGGCATGGCACACAAACACTGCTAAAATCAAAAACAACATAAGGCAGGACAAACTTTAACTCCTCAAATACAGGCTTAATTCCCCAAATACCAATAATGTTTTTATATAACAGCTTTATTAGTGCCCTCACCTTCAGGCCAAAGTCATTATGAAGTAAACTGCTCAAACAAGGCTGCAGAAACAAAGAAAGAATTTTTTAAACAACCTGCAAAGAATCCTTTCTCCTCTTGTGGTGTACTGGGGAACTCTGCTCCCAGCACTTGCTGCACCTGTAACGTGTGACAACAAGAGGAACTCAGATAAAAGGCAACGTGCTGTGGCAGCAACAGTTCCCTGGCAGTGTAAATCTCTCAGTGCTACCTACACAGCCCATGCTTCCCTTCTGCTGGCAACAGCGACCAGGAAAGCAACAGACTCTTCAGCATTTCTCAGGCATCTGCTATGTTTCTGCATATTGGCCTCCTTCTTCCCAGTTTTCTTGTAAGGAATTTCTTTAGCCACAGAAAGAAAAAGATGAAAACCCCACAGTCTTCAGCCTTTCTGGATCATCCTACACTGACAGCCCTTGGAGACTCACTAAGACCTGTTATGGAAGGCTACGAAGTGACTGTGAGGCTTCCTGATCACAGTAGCTTCACAAAGCTACTAATGGTGTCTCGAGACAGGTGGTACTTACTACCAGTAGGCAAGAAGCATGCTGGTGACATCTTCCATTTGCCTTGGTGACCAGTTGCTGAACCAGCTGAGCAGCAACAAGGACTCCCATTGATGTAAGACATCCCTGGTGGTTGATGGTGCTCTGATCTGTTCAGAAGTAGACTTCCATAATCTTGGTTTCTGCTGACATTCTGCAGCATTGCATGCCTCCAGCACTATCTTACCCATTGGTCATTACCATTTGTCTGGCATGAAAAATGTATTTCCCTCAAAGAAAACTGTTCCAAAGACAGGCCAGAAAAAGGTCTAGTTAGTGTTTCCTTTTCCCTTCCTTCCCATCAGGTTGGAAGAAAGCACTCCACACAAGTTAAGAGATGCTTGTGGCATTCTGCTGATATTATAACCATATTAGGCAAAGTTCCTCCAAACCAATTATCATTTTATCTTTGACCTGCACAAAAGGACAGGGAATAGACTGAATCACAGGAATTCTTTTTGTTGAGACTCAGCCCCAAAACCTCAGAATCTTGAGTTGCGTGTGATGAGTTACTGTCATTGCAGTGCCCAGCATGCAAGCAGATGCCAAGCCTCAGTAGGCTTTCTAAATATTTCTTGGCAGTGCAGTCACAAATAAAGAATTAACTTTCTTATTCTGTGGGATCAGGGTGTATATGAACAACTTAAAAAGTGGTTCTCACCTGTCACTTAACAGGGTTACATAAAACCCATATCGGACTAAGGGCATGACTACATGACTATGCTTTAAATAAAGCCTGTACCATATGTACATGTCTATTTTTTTTTTTCTACAAAAGATCATTCATAGAAGTTAAGATAAACCAGCTAAACCCATGATGACAATGCATGTAAGTTAAAATGCATTAAATTCGTGCATGAATATTCTCACTGAGAGGTGAAGTGGTCTGACTTCACTGTAAAAGAGGATTAAGCCGCCATGAACTAAGGCTATTTTCCTTTGAATTAGATCATCCACAAAGGAGCTTACAGCACTCTGGCTTTAGTGCACACACTTCACACGTTTCCTTCATTTTCCTAAATTTTCCTACAACTGGAACAAGCCTTGGTTAAACAAAAATCTCCCCTACTGTATTTCTGGCTGATATTAAACCACATTACCAGTTTACTTGGTTTACAAATGTCTTGTAAAAAAAAAAAAAAACAGCTAAAGCTGTTTTTGCAAGTAGCAGAAAGGGAGCCACCCCTTTGCACTGCAGAGGAAACCAGCAGCAGGCACAGAGCCTGGGACACCAGCAGCGTCACCCATTCAGCACTCACACTAAGCTGTTGCTAATCTTGAAAAGCAAACAAAGAAACAAAACTTGGATTCATTGTCACATCCCAACTGAAAACATCTCCTTATACACAAAAAGACAGACAAACACTTCAGTCTCATGAGATAAGGTTGTGACGGAAAGCATCTGGCAACTGTGTCCTCTCAAAGCCTGCGCTGGGCAGGCACAGCCCTGGGGTAGCCTTTGTGACTGAACAGAGGACACATTTTTAGAGGCTAAATAAGATGCACTCGCAAATTTACCCATCTCAGGCTCAGGGACGAAATGCTAACTAATAAAACAAGGAAGAACAAACACTTTCCTCATCTGATACTGACTTGGTTGGTAGTTTATCCCAATGATAAATTTAACACTTGACTAAAGGAAATTGATAAAATTAATGTTCCTGAGTATTGGCAAGTAATTAAGATGTGGCAAACAAAAATGCAAAGAAAATAAAGCAAAAACATACTAAACAATGATTTCTTTTTATCGCTAAAAGGCAGATTGCCTTCAGATGCATCAGGGAACAGAGAGTACCAACTACTATACAAAAAAAGAAGTAACTCCTTTTTTAGATATTGTCTTCATCCAGTTTTATGCACAACAGATATAGGCATATATCTGTAATACATATTTTGTGCTAACCTGTCTATTGCTATTCCCTACAGGTCTGAGCTAGTAACGTTGACATTGAGAAAGTTTAAGAGACATCTAGTGTAGACAGATGTTGAGCTTCTGTGCTTCATTTTTTATTATTTCTTTGTTATCTGTCGACCTTCCCAAAAAGAACGAGAAAGGATTTGCCTACCCAAACCAGGCAGTAGCTGCCAGGCCCACTGCTGGCCTCACACCTGCAACCCAGATGTGGCTGCGGCAGCGGCTCTGAGCGCCCAGTGCAGAGGCAGCAGCTCTGCTGCCAGCTGGGAGCTCTGGAAACGGCTGCTGCTCTGACCCCCAGCAGCGTACAATTGCCTCCTTCATGCATCTCCAAACAAGCCATGCCAAGTCTATGTAGGCTAGACTTTTACACCGCTTCACTGATGAAAACTTGGGATAGTTTCTCTGATCTCTGTGATGGCACGGTGATACACACCAGGTTGAATAAGAGCCAGGCCTGAGTAGAGAGTCTGGCATGACTTCAGCAAAAATAATTAAACTGGAAGCAAAAGACTGCATATTGTTCATAAACTAGGGAACATGCTACACTCAGATGTGCTAGCAGAATGTTTTAAAACCACTCAGTCATCTCCTTCAAGAAAACAGTAGATTCAGATCATTTTTCTTACAGGTCTCTCCTTCATCAATGCACAAGCCACTCCAGAAAGAGCACCCCTACAACTCCCACAAGTATAAGACCTTTTATGCTAGCTTATAACAAAGACTTTTACTTGCCTTTTATACCTAATGTGCTGGAATTACAGTTTGCACTATATTGTGTTAAATCATTACTTTCTTATTTATAACTTAAATATTTATTTAATCACTAGCTGAAATATTCCCTGTGCAAGGAGTTTGAAGAGCAAACTCTGTTGGCCTGAAACTCAAAGCCCTGCTACCTTGTGCCTCTAACTGACCTGGCTTGAAATCTCCTTCCATGCCGACAAACCTCCTCCAGATCCCACCATTCTACAGCCAGGTATTTGAAGGGATGGTGCAAGAGCTCTGTCTGTAAGGGGATGGCTTCTTCTACAGGCTGTCCCCTGCTGCTGGAGACACTGCAAGCTGCAAAGATTCCCAGCCCCTCGATCAGTCTCTTTCGCTGTTTGCTGGGATACACTACCAATGGAGCCTGAGATGGGGCCAAGCTAGGACGTTCAGCCTGAACCTCCAAACGTACCCATGCCAGGTACTTCTGTCTGGCACAGCTTGAACCTTCTGCATCACAGAGAAACATCACTTGAGGGCACGTGTGACTGCAAGGGACGAGTCATTCAATGCCAATTCCTCCTGCAAAACCTTCTTCAGCATCTGCACTGCTCTATGAGTATCTGAATGACGTTCAATCTACCTCTAACACGAGTTGCCTAAGTATATTTGCATGTATATTGTAAGCATTATACTAAATGAGATGGGAATGCCTGTGTAATCATACTATGACTTTCCCTTAGGGAAACCTGGTAAAATTATGTTCCATTACATTTGTAAAATACTACCCATTAAAAGCAGGAATAAAACTTTTATGCTCATGTGAAACACAACAGAAAAGATTTCCCACCCTTTAACTTGTATCTATTTTGATAGAAAAGAAGCATTTTCCAGGCAAGCAGAGATTCTGAATTCGACTTCAGTTACATGTGCTTTTGACTTTGATTGCTTGACAGTTAAGACTCTTTCCAAAAGTCTCTTTTTTCTTAATTTAAGAAAAAACACAGAACAAAACCAGTTCATCTGCCTTGAAGAGGACAGACAGCAGCTTCAGAAAAATATTTCTTGGTGATTTTTTTCTTATTTATTATTGTCCATGCCATGAAAGCAAAAAACTCTTTCTACTGTACTCTTTGGTGTCCTTTACTTCTGCCGCTGGTGAATTCGTGTTTTAATTCCTTGATGCTCTGGCAAACTTTCAAGTATGTCATGGGAGAATTTTAAAAATGAAGCATTCATTTAGAAGTCATACAGTGGTGATATATATACAGAGCTTCAATTTAAACCATTATTGCATACCATCCTTTTCCTTTATAATAATCCATTAAATGCTTTCAAGTAGGGAGAAGGAATAGCAACCTGTAGATCTGAATGGAGCCCAGATGACCTATAAAATACATCCTGCCTCACTGCCTGACTAGTTCCAGCTCTCATCTCTAATGATTGCTATTGTTATTCTACCATCCAGACAACCACACACATCAATTATACATTTTTCTGGGTCACGAATCCATTTACATTTTTGTCTTAATGTATGATGCTTTTTCCTCAACCC
This sequence comes from Nesoenas mayeri, assembly GCF_963082525.1. Lineage (NCBI taxonomy): Eukaryota > Metazoa > Chordata > Aves > Columbiformes > Columbidae > Nesoenas > Nesoenas mayeri. The sequence goes on along the minus strand of NC_137554.1, from coordinate 12,665,372 downwards.
ATGGACAAAGTTGAAGGTCTCAATATTAAAAAAATATTGCTTTTTCTTAAACGGTGTTGATAATTAGAAAAACAGCTTCATGAAAATCAGAAGATACAGCTTTTTGAAATATTTAGAAGCGTGTGTTTAGACCTTATGTTGTATCTTTATTACGCCAAGTATATTAGAGGCAGTACTTTGTGGTGCAGGTGAAGGTTTTTCCTTCTGTTATATTGGCGCTTGGCAGCACAGCTATAATTAAATGTCCTTTACCTTCTCTATTTTTTTATACTTACAACCCAGCCATCTTAATTGGACTTTTCTTAGCATAAAACTGGCTGGCTCAGAAAAAAACTTTTCTGTGGAAAAAAAAATAACAATAAAATAAAAATTTACAGTATGGACTATCTCTGTGACTTTTTTTTTTAGAGTCTTTGACTTATGTTTGCCTTTTTTAAATTATCTTGATGACAAAAATTGAGATAATTCTATCTGAAGTAAGTCTAAGCACTCCAAATTATATTTTTTGCAGATACTATTCTCATAAACAAAGTGCTCATTACTATACTTCCAAAGGGGTGAACTCAGTTCACTTTTCTGTTTGACAAAATAAGTTAAATAGTTTGGGGAAAGTAACATATTACTTCCAAGGGACTCTCACACATCACATATATCCTGAAAACATTTCTGTGGTTGAAAAGTTAAAGTGGAGATTTTAAAATTCAAAAAAAGGGTAAGACTTCTGAAGCCTCCCAGCAGGACAAAGTGCCCAGACCTCAGCTTTGCCAAGCTGCAGGAGTTCATGACGCCTGGCAGCAGCACCTCACCGCTGCTCCCGGGGCTGGAGGAACACACCCAGCCCAGGGTCGCCCAGAGGGGCCCAGACAACCTGTCCCAAGGAGGCTGCTTCCAGCCACAGGTTGCCTACACCAGAGATTCCACCTGAACAGGCCAACAAAAGGTTCCAGACCAAGTCAAGGGAACAACCCCCCAGAGAAAAACTCTTATTTTCATCATTTGCAAGCTCTATTCTCAGCAGCCTTCCCAGCGCAGAGGCAGTTTTGCTGACTACAAGATTAGGCTCCTCTCCTACAAGCATGTACAGTACTTCAGCAAAATCGTGTATATTTAAGTGATGCAAACTGACCTACTGAAAACGGGTATTTGAGACAGTCGGTGAATCTTGTATCTGGCTAAGTAACATTGCAGCTAAAAGCACAGTGAAAACAGCCATTGACTGGCAGACACGCATCCGCCAAACTCTAAGAAATCCACAGATGACTACAGATAACCAAAAACTGCTTACACACATTAACGTTCACATTCATACAAATACATATTCAAATACACACCAGTAGACACAAACCTGAACAGAGTACTGTGGCTTTTCTTCCACTATTTCTTCCATCCATAGGCATCTTTCTCAGGATGCTGGTGTAGTCAGAGGCTTGTGCACACCTGTCAGGGCAGGCTCTGCTCTGGGGCCCTGTGGTGCAGAGTCCTGTGGTGCAGAGCCCTGGTGCATCTTCCTCCTATGCCCAGTCCCTGCTGCCACCCTCCTTAGGCAGATCCTGTGCATAATTGCCATGCACAAAGCAGCTCTTGCCTTCACAGACCCATGACCAGTGGTGTGGCATTCATTATCAGGCACACGCTTAAAAAAATAACATATTTTCATGTTCTCTCCTTCCTGAAGATTGAGGCTGGGTGGGGGGGGATCATTTCTGAAGTTGGCATAGAAAACCCTGTCTCTTTCAAGTTAACATAGGCATGGGATGCATTATCTTAACTCACTTGTCTTATCTTCCTGTCTCCTCCTTCCCCAATCGGATCAAAGTAGCCACATCTCTCTAAGGACACCAATCTACAGAGGGTTTCATGCCATGTATGAACTTGAACAGTTTTCAGCACAATCCAATGCTCAGTACTCAGCAGAGACGGTGGCAAGCATAGCCAATTTCAGGCACATTACAACATTAATTCCCAGTCTCTCACCACTTGCACCCAGTGTGTGCCTTCAACTCACCACTCATCAAGCAGATTTTTAAAGAAAATTTTGTTTTTATCCACATAAGGACAGAAGTAGCCTTACAAGAGAGCTGAAGTGGGATGAGCAGAGCCATAGCTCTGCACTCCTACATGTCACCTGATCACCAGTTTCGGGCCATTAAAGCAGCCAGTGGGAAATGTTTAGCTGAATCCTATTCAGATCTATGAAAACAGAGGGACAACTATTAACATTGAGGTTTCTGTTTGGGTGGTTGGTTTGTTTGTTTGCAGAAGCAAGGGGGTGTGTTAGGTTTAACTTTAAGCCTATATAAATGCAAATATTTTTTCTGTAGATATAATTTCATAAGGCAAAACTACCCACAATCTTTAGCAGTGAAATTCAAGTGGCAACTGTGACAAGCAAAGAAAAATGAATGCAGTTAACTTCAGCCATCCCTGCTCATCTGAAAGCTTGTGTCAGTTGCTAAATAAGCTTTTCATTTTCCTATTCAGTCTGCTGATCTTTGTTGATTTACAGCATGAATGAGCATGGCACATTGCAACTTGTAGAGTATATTTTTCCTAAATAATAAAACATTTATTGCAGACCCATCAAGCCTGCTAGTAGCTTTGAATTATTATTGCAATGAAGTGCCATGTTAACAACTCATTTACATTGTTGCAGAAGACCCTGCATTAACACTATATGTAATTTAATCGGATTCAAGGGAGATGACTCCCCAAAATATAACTAGAGTTGATTGTAAGTTACAGCTTGATGCTGTTTTACTAATCAACTCTTTCCCAAGACAGGACTGCATTCATCAAATCCATCCCACCCTTCACCATCCACAGCATGCCAAAGGCAGCTGAGCAAACTGTTTCCACACAACCTTCTTCTCAGCAAGTCCCAACCTCAGGTCCTTCCTCTGGTGAAACAAGGAAGTATATTTCATAGAGAGCTGCAAAGATATTGTTGCTTTAGAGAGGAAAGAATTTGCTGGGCAGAGAGTGAGTTCAGTATTTTGTTGGCTGTTTGAGGGGTCTAACCTACAGCCTCAGCGCTGGCCTGGGGTGGGTGATGGCCGCTCAGCCGAGGAGGCACAAGAAGCACAAGCTGTCTGCAGGAGCATCGGGGTTTGGGCTCAGGGGTTTGGGGAGCTGCCATGCTTGGAAGGAGCCCCCAACAGCAGGGCAGTGTCTAGCACTGCCACACACCCCTGCTGCACAGACCCAGAGAGAAGGGGAATATCACAGGAAGAGGTTCCTGTTGGAGCACTCGTGTTTTGAGTGGCAAAATAACAAAAACAACAACAGTAATAGTAAAAACATACAAATGAGGGGGAAAAAAAAATCCCACAGAAAACTTAGTTCTCCAAGTGCAAATCAGAAGTTATCCTGTTCTTGCACACCTTCCTAAAATTCATTGGATGGTACTGCAAAACCTGTGATAACAAACCATAAATAAAAACAGATCTTGAAAACTTTCCTTCTTGTAAAGTGAGATTAACTACATGGATTTTAAAGATCAATATATAATGCTCGAGGACTGATCCAAACTACCAGTGGTTTTTATGGTAAGGATAAGTGACTTCTTTTACAGAGGAGCCTGCCTGGAGCAGGGTGACTTGATTTCTAACTGGGTAAAACAAACTTGTATGGAGGCAAAAAGCATCATTTATAAATGCACTGTAAGACAATAACTAATTGATCTCACAAAATATGAGTTTATGTTTACAGTCCAAGCCTCTGGCACTAATGCACAGAGGTAAGAGGTTTCTTCTCAATCATGCTCTTCCATTATAGGTCTGGCAACCCACACAGTTTTGGTGTCAACTTTAACATCACAGGTCCTCAGCCGCTTCAAAATCTTAACGGTGAATGTTATTAAGCATTGACCACTAGATTTGTGTCTCATTAGTCAGAGACCATAGTCAGTGTGACTCTTCTTTCCAATAGGATCCCCTTGGCATGGACAATGCTGCTTCTCTTCCATAGCTGGCTGTGTGCAAGGACTGCCAGTGCAGCCACAGCACCATGCCAACACTACCGCAGTGCCCTCAAAACAGGCTCAGCCATCCCAAATATCATGTGTATGACCCCTGAGAACATGTTCATGTACGCAGGACACCCAAGTTATGACTGGTTTTGCATTGTGATATGCAGGTCTTGCTAGATACCCACAAGCCAAAGCACAAGTTATTGTTCCTGGAGGCTTGCGGTCTTGTGATTTATTTATATAAGAACAAGAAAATAATGTTTCAACAGTACTGTTTCTAGTCCACAAGATTTAGTTCTGCTATGAGTAATACATCCTTAATATTTAATTTGAATTTTGTCCAATGAGTCCAAATTCTTCCTGCATAAACTTCAATTTCTATATAATAGGTTGCAAGAGGCAAGATATTGCTAACTTCTTAAGATCTCTTAGTTACTGTCAGTTCTCCAAATTTCAAGTATGTCTAGTCTAGCAAATGCTCTGTACAACATCATCAGGCACCCAGTCCTTTACTGAGATCATTCATTAATAACTTATCTCCTCAGTCTTTAAGACATTTCAAGGTAGGTGAACTTCTTAGCATGCTAAACTCTTACTGTAATTCTCTGAGATTGCTCATAACATGGTGAAGAATTTTGCTTCTTATCCGCTAGTTGCACTTGCAAAAACACTGTGTTTTTTTGGGATTTTTCCCCTGAAGAGAAAACGTTGGTTTCCTCTGTAGTGCTCCAGGATGAATACTGACTTATTGCCTTGAAAAAGCCTCCTACTTCAGCTCCATTTCAATCTGCTTCCAGGGGCTGACTATAAACCAACAATATGCAAATTTTCATCTTAAACTAAGCAAGCCAGAGCCTCTCTCCTGCCATCAGTTACCTCGTTCGGTCCAGTGACAGGAGCCAGACGTTGCAGGCGCACACACAACTTCCAGCACACACTTACCTGCTCTCCTAACTAGCGTCGGTGAGAGAGAACACAGAGGCCATAAAAAAGCAGTAGCCACGTGATGAGAGCTGCTAAACCTGTCCCATTAATTAGAGAAATACTCCTGCACACAAAAATCACATTGCTGTTATTCACCTAAAGTTGTATGGCTGAAAAATACAACCATAAAACACCTATCCTACCAAGAAATGGCATTTAATATATTAATCTAACATGATTTCAATGTCCCTTTCATGTGAATACCTCTACTCTGCTTTATTTCAAATAAATTACCCAGTTAGAAAAATTATTTGGACAGTGAAGCACAAATAAGTGAGCATTATTGTTTGCTGCTTGACTAGATAAGGAGTTAAACATCTAGAGGTGAAGTGGAGGACAATTAATGTACTAGCCTGCTCAATTATCATACAATGCCTACTTCTCAGGGAATTAGAGCTATTATGATCTACTCTTCTGAATAAATGAGAATTTGAGTTCTCACAGGATAATGCAATAGTTTTGGAAATAATCTTTTTATGAGACTGTGGCTTTATCAGTTAGTTTTAGAGTCAGTATAAACACTTGTGTATCATAGGATAAGAACTCCAGACAGGCTTGTAATTTAAATTTTCATTCTCATATTGTTTTACTTCACTTTTCCTATGCTTTTATTCTAGAAATGAAAGGAAAAATTACTTTGTTTTTCAGGACTTCTTCCATAAAACATTACCAAACAAGTAATATCCAAATAAAAATATAAATGATGATTGGAACAATACAAATTCTGCATACATTGTTTTCTGATGGAACTGAACACTTACTGAAAGTTGTTCTGATGACACTCAACAGTGTTGAAACACTTGAGGGTAACTCAGTCACAGCTTCAAAGACAAGGAAAGATAAAAGGACATTTCTTCCAAAATTTCACATAATCTAGCAAGGCATTCGTTTGTCCTCAATTTTATATGACAATATTCTTTCTTGGACATTTTGGCCCAAATTCTTTGAGTCTTTATCAGCAGAATTGCTGATTTTCTCTACAGTTGCCGAGTTTCAGAGTTTCATAGCCATCTTCACAGCAGACAGAACAAACCTAAATGTGTGAGAGTTTTAAAGCAGCCTGACCACAAAAGAAAGCTTTAGGAGACCCAAATAGTGGACCATATGTGATATCAAATGGGCAAGCCATTAGCATCAGCTGTGAACATATTGTACCAACTGGGAATGAAAATAAAACATTCAACTACCAACTGTTATAATCTGTAAATAGTCAAACCAATTCCTCTGGGTTCCAAAAATATATGAATAGGGTGACTCATTGGGGCCCCATTGTCCTGTTCATAGGTAATGGAGCAGATTTGCTTTTATTTAAAAAAAAAATAATAATAAATAAAAAGAAATTGTGGTTAGTGAGATCTGGTATCAGAGACAGTCCTTGTATGTTAAAAGACTTCTTGGCTTTTTGAAACTATATCTAAAGATTGCACATTAAGAATAATGAAACAGAGAATTCTTTTGAAGCAGCAATTCTCTGTACAATGTGCAGCAGAAAAAAAAAAAGTTCCCATTGCAAATTATGTTGAGAAAGCAGCAGAATACTAGAAAATGTATAGAGGGCACCAAACTGCTGAGAATTCATTGTACAGCTGGCAAGTGCACTCCTACCTACTAGTTGCTTCACATTTAATAATGCATGTTACGAACAGATGGATAGAATGTCAATAAGGCTCTCCGTATCATCAGTGGTAATGAAATACTGGACTTTGAATGCTTAATAGCACAGAAAACAAAAAGCCTGGAGGAAATTTGTCAATGTCATGCATGTAATACTTTAGCAGCGCTTTAACACTGTTAGTGTGAGGCCATATGTTTCTTCTAACAGGATCTACTGTATCTGGGTGCCAAAAAAAAAGTTTGACACTTTTTTTTTTAAACTCTTACAACATGTTAAGAGCAAATACCCTGCGAATCAGGCAGAGTAGACAGCAGAAGTGCAATATCATTACTCTTTTTACTTTATTTATCAATGAAAATAAACTAAGGGAAACTTGCTAGTAAACATTGTTCTTTATATGTGTTTTAGAAACACATTTCAAAGTAATCTTTTAAAGATTAAACATAGAAAAATAAAGGTACTGAATTGTACGTACTAGACAGTAAATCTCATTGTTAAGAGCTGTGAAAGATGTGAATCTTGAAAACACTGCAGGAATAAGTAAAGCAGAAAGTATACACAGCAGCATCTAGAAATTAAAGACAAACCAGAACAAAATAGCAAGTGTTTTACACAAGTAGCAGCTACAACATCCTGGAGAAAATGCTCTGGAATAGTCAAGAAGAAGAGGAGAGCAGAAAGCTGCCATTCTGAGAGACATAGACCTGGGAATAAGAACACGCTTTCCCTGTGAGACAGGTGGAGAAACTGCAGCCTGGTAGGCAGCAGCACCTATAAAGGCTACAAGGGCACCCGAGGTGGTGTGAGGTGGTGTTCCCACCCTGCGTGCTTCTCCAGGAAACACCGTGCTCAAAGCTCCACAAGGCAGATGGCTATGGCAGGTAAGCCGCTGCAAAACATGGAGATCTTGAGTTCAGCAATGCAGCTGGAAGCCTAAGCACTGCAGGTCAGCAGAAGTCGATGTAAGTTTAACTTTTGATATGTGTAGAGGAACAGGTAGACAAGTGCTGGGTGTCTAACAGTCTGAAAAATCCTAGGGGAAGACTCAAGTTTTTTCAGCAGAAATACACTACTTTCTGCCTCGTGACTCATCCACAAGTGCCAAAACGCCCTTCCATGTCCTCCCATTGCACACTGCTCACCCAAACCTTCCTGGGCTGCTCCAGAGCCACCTAGCCATGATGCCCTCAGGTGCATGCCATCCCTGCCAGCCAGGACACACAAAAGTGTCCTGGTTGATTTCAAAGCCACCACACAGGGCCATTGTGGGATGATGGTATCTCTGGAGCCTCTACCACCACTAGATTCAGCCATGAAAATGTCCAGTGTCTTCAAAAGTCATTAAGAGAAGCTTGAGAGACAGACAGCATTTCCTTAGAAAACCAAGCTAGAAATGACAGCATCAACAACAGCTACTCCTCTGAAGTCAAATACCATGTAAACACTTCACTTTCCCTTTTCTGCAAGCCAGGACTAACACTCATCACTAATATAACAATCTAGGTTGCATTTAAAAGGAAACAAAGTTTTCCGGCTGCCTGGTCCATGTAACACCAGTACCCATCAGCAAACAGCACCAGACTGTGACTGCTGCCCTCTACAGCAAGGGAGAGTGTGCAGAGGCAGAGCCATTCGTCATTCACCATGGCCAGAAGAGCCAAGCATCCAGAAACAGAAAGAAAGCAAAGGGATCTTTCTCAATCTCTGATAAAAATATTCTACTTTTCAGTTTTCTCTTAGCTAGGACCTCCTGTGCTTGTTGGACCCTGAGAAAAAGGACCTGAAGAAAATGCTGTGGTGAGCATCTGACTGTGGTATGGTTTGACAGTAAATGTAGCTCTCAGCCTAGGTCTTAGGTGGGTTTTTCAAAACCATAAAGATATTGATAGACTGAATAAAGTTTCAAGAACAACTTCATAAGGCAAAAATATAATAATCTATAAATATTTCAAGTGTGTAAAGCCATCAAGGGAAAGGGATATAACTAGAAATAATGGAAACAAAAAGCTTAAGCTCGATTGAGTATCAGGAAAATCTTCCTGACAGCGAGATGTATTAGCCTGTGAAATAGTCTCCCAAGGAGAGATATGGAAGCTTTCACTTGGGATTTTAAAAACTGAAGTTGACATAACACTAAAAAACGTTCTCTATGAAATAAACCTACTTTGGCAGAAAAATAGACTGAATGATCTATTATGTCTTTTCTCTAAGTTCCTTCAGCCTTTGTTGCCTTGGGAGCACAACCTAAACAGCCAAAGGTTATCAGAAAGGAGCTTCTTCAATTAATATGATGAACAACAAGATTACAAAGGTGTTCATTGTGAAAGCCTATTACAAAGCATCTTTTTAAATGCTGAAAAGCAGATGCTTTTCAGACAATGGAAATTTTTCCCAAGACCTGCCAAATATGACCTCAATTGACCAGTTTTCAAGTACATGCCTAATTTCCAGTATGTCCTTATTTCTCATTAATGTAAAGATAAACCAAACCTATGGGCTGAAATAAACTTATAAGACAAGGGCTTCTAAGAGTCTTTGAAGATTTCCACACTTTTAATACAGACCTGGCAAATGTCATGTATAATCAAATTGAAACACACAATTAATGTTTGTTACACATGTATTAGCACCTTTCAAGTCTCCACTGACAAGAACAGGCCACATTAGTAGTTCAGAGATACTATTTTGAACACTAGTTGAAACCACACATCTTTCTGCATTAATTCTTATTTAGTTGAAACTACCTGACACTGTGAACAGTATTAATGAATATTACAATCTGTCATATTGACTTGTACACAACTAAAAATAAAAAGATGCCGAACTTTCTTTGGGAAGTATACTCTGAATTGTGTTCTGTATATCCATCTTGATATCATCCTGTCTTACCATACGTTTATGTCATGACCAAAATTAATAATTAGCACACAGTGGATTTCATTCACTGCTCCAGATCACTGATGGATAGCTAAAAATTAGGACCACAGAAATAATTTTTGTGCTAGGTCAATGTCTGAGAATTTAAATAAATAAAAAAGTAAATATCAGTATACATAACCTGTAATACTTTTTTAACTTCTTACAAAAATAAAACTTCAGGATCATTCAATTTTTGATCAAAAAGAGTTGTTTCTTGGGTTGTTGGTTGGTTTTTTTTTTGTTTTTTGTTTTTTGTGGGTTTTTTTGTGACAGCAACAGATATAAAAGTAAGAGCTTCTCTCAGTCCAGCAGCTTGAGGCATCTCAGCAGGGTTTGCCTTTTGTGCAGCAGCAAGGCATTAAGGAAGGCTGGATGAAGTTGTCAGCGTGCAGTCCAGCACAGCCCAGGGCTGCCTGGCAGTGACAGGAAGGGCACAGAACTTATGCCATGCAGATGTGCAACATCAGCACATCACAGTGACCATGCTGGCATCTCTGTGGACACAGTTCCTGAGCAGACATCACCGGTACCTGCCACATAACCAGTGATTGAATGGAAAGCCAGGGCTTTGCTTCTCTTATGAAAACACCTGAGGAAGTTAGCAAGAAAATCAATAGGGATGAACAGACATTACTCTGAGCACTCAGAGACTGCATTAGAAAATGTTAGCCCATCAGAAGCTTTAAGAAATCCTATTAGTTCTACTGCAGAAATGCAACTTCTTATTAAATACTTTGACATCAGTAAGTTGTAAACTATTTCCTCCAGGAACACCACAGAGGGTAAATCAGGGCTGATTTAAAAGGAACTCCCCATTCATGTGCTTTAAATAACAAACATGCTAGTTGTATATCACTAAGAATTCAGCCTGTACACCCATGGACTATACAATACATAAGTTAAGAATGAAAGTATCAAATATCTTGTCCAAAAGTTGTGTTTGCAAATATTAAGTAACTCTAGAGCGCAGGTGCCCCTCAGTCATATTTTAAATCCTCCACCTCCTGCCACCAGAATTTTATCCCAAAATAACTCTCCAGTTTGGTAGAAAACACAAAACCTCAGCATGCCAGGGCAGCACCACTCAGCACTGTCAGCCACAGGAGCTTCTTGTAAGCAGTGATAGTGGGGAGGAAGGGGAGGAAGAGGAGCAGAATTTGCTCATGGGCTGCTCTCCCACACATCCTGCTGCCCCTTGAGAAGCCCGGAACCCCACTGCCCCACAGGGACCTCTGCCTCCTTCCTCCCCATACCTGACCCCTTCCTACCTTCCTCTTCTTCCCACCTTTTCTCCCTACTCCACTTTACCCTCTTATTATAAGACTTTTCATAGGGTTTTTTATTATTATTATTTTTGTCTGAGTTTTACAGCTGGCACATCATCCCCTGCTGCACTAAATCAACACTTGTGAAAGCAGCAGCCTTCGAGTGACTGACTAGAGCCGCCGTTCGCAGAAGTGTCAATTTGGTTCAGCAGGGGATGGGGTCACAGCTGCAGAAAGAGAAGAGTGGCCATATTTTACGCTTCGAAATGGTAAAAATGTCAGAGAGGAGGGAAATCTATACAAAATATAAAAAGGGTGTAGAACAAAGAAAAGGAAGAAGAGGAAGAGGGGAAAAGTGGGTTGGAAATAAGGAAGAAAGGGGAAAAAAGAGGCTGTACAATGGAACAGAAATACTAGTGAATAAGATACAGGATTGCTCTCAGCCGGCACCTTCAAGTTAAAAACAGGTCATGTGTGTATCATAAAATACAAACCTGGTGATAGTAGTATCCCTCTGCTTGGGGGGAAATTCTGGTTCATTAAACTTAAATTTTTGTCTTAACTATGTCTGTAATAGGTTGAATGTGCTTCTAACCATGAATGTTTGGCATAAAAATGGAATTATTTCACAGAGGAATTGAATTTAAGAGGAGATTTCAAAGTAGAAGACCAAGAATCCTGAATTCAGAAATTTGAATCAGCAGAAGTGAACAGAAATGCTCTGAGATAAGCTTGGACACCCCCAAATCTAGCAGTGCTTAGAGATCCCTATTTGAAAGTAGGTACCTATTGTTTTGAAAGTTAAAAGAAAAATAAACCAAAATAAAGTAGACCCAAAAGAAGAAAACACAAAAAAACCCTTTTTTCACATTACATAAATCTGTAAAGTCATTTCATGCATGTTTCAAACACTATTAGCATTAATGTCTTGCTTCAAAGGATGCCCTTTGTTTCTTCTAATCTTTTTGCTGGGAGCTGCTGTTTTGCTTACTCTCTATTAATTTTCCAAAGCCTACATGCAGTAGGGGAGAATGAATGGACTATATAGCTTTAACAGACATACATACAGCCAATGTACTGCAAAAAAATTCAAATGAGTACACCATTTATTTACCTATTTCCACAGAAAGTGAAACCAGCTCTCCTGAATGAGGCAATTCAGATGTGTATCACTTTTGAAGAAAAAAGGCAAGCCAAGCCTTGTGGGCTTTACAGAAAATTTTCAACAACTTCTCTTTAAAACGCTGACTTATCAATCTAGCTGGGCCAGTATTTAACCCATTTTGACAGCAGCAGGAGTTGGTTTATAAGTCTCTCAGTCACTGCCTGAGATGCAGATTGTACGTACCCACAGGGCTGCGATTCCTCCCAGCACTTCACTTTTCGGTAAGGCGGGTCTCGGCTGTCCTGCTGCCCACTGCTTGCTCTGCCAGGGTGGACACGTAACCGCTGTGTTCCTTTCTCTGTCCCCTGAGCACCTGGTCCCGAAACTGGCAGAAAAGGATAGATTTTTGCCTGGCCAGAACCAGGGAGCTTGGCCAGAGGGTGATGCCCGGTACAGCATCCCCCAGAAACAGCTCCCACAGGACTGGCCTAGGTGTGTTCTGCGGGTGTCCCTGCACACTGCAGCATACACTTGGCCATACCAGCAGGTCAGCAGCAGGTCCCCATGCCCCCCAAGAGAAGTTGGACACAGCTGTATGGCCTTGAGAGACCACAACACCTGGCCCCTCTTCAGACTCCCGTGGCTCCAGTGGTTCCCCTGAGTGCTCCTCCAGCCGCTCCTCAAGAAGGTGCCCTTTAACCAGCTAAAATTCTTCAGACTCACTGTGAGGATTTCCAGATATTTGCACATCACCAGCAATACACATGGCAGGGCCCAGGTGTGCTGAAGGTATACTCTTTGGGGCTCATAGCGGAGGAGGGCAGTGGCTCCCCCAGCCACTGTGTGACCCAGGTGCATCTGGATGCAATAACCCAAGGGGCCCCTCCTCTTACATATTAGGGTTTATTTTCTTTCTCCATGCATTGTGTAGCTTGATTCAATCTACATCTCACTGTAATATCTCTCTCCTCTTATTCTGACCTTATCTGATTCCTATGCCATTTATAATAAGATTGTTCAGCATACTCTATCAAAAGGCAGATAAAAGACACAGATTATCTCCTAAGGAAAAACCTGGCTAGGATACTTGTAAAGACCAAAGACAGACTATGATGTCTGCAACTGGTCTAAGAATACAAGGTTAGTCATTTTTCTAAAACTTTTTGGAAGGAACATATTTGCAGGTCAGATTTTAAATGTAGTCTCAAAACTCAAACACTTTACCACAGGAATTCCTTACTCCTCTTATGTCCACTTCATTCTGAAAAATAAATTGTACCACCCTTCAGCTCCCATCACTATTCTGTTGCCCATCCTCCGCTTGTCACTCTTTAGTGATATTCCCATTCAACTCCATGCTTCATACCCATAAAAAGTCCTAAAAGGATAGAAACATTCTTTTCTTCCTAATTTGTTAGATTAAACTACAAATATAGAAAATGCCACCAAAAAAAAAATCCATCCTCCTACTACATCAATATTGAAGTCAATATTCAAAAACATGTGCCAGCTTAGGTATGTGGCCTTGTCTCTCTCTAGTGGTTAGACTAGCAATAGTACAAATAGCAGCTAATTCTTTAATAAATAAATTCTTTGTTCACTTGATAGAGATATTGGTTACTAAAGACAACGCATTTAGATTCTAGAAAAATTAATATATCATCCCACTATGTTACATCAGCAGACTGATTTACTAGTCTAATTGTAGAGCATTGTTCAGGCTTCTTCTAACTACATACCAAAAAAATTGCCCAGCTCAGGCACAGTTTTTGTTAGAGACTTAGCCTATATAAAATATATGATATGCAGAAACAAGAGTAAAATATAGCCCACACGCACGTTAGGCAGTTTATCAATTCAAATATGTCTTCTTTAATCCTAATTCTTGCAGCAATTCTAATGTAATTGAAAAATTCTCTACGAACAAATAAAGCACCAGGCTGACATTAAGCAAATTAATCATTATCAAATTGGTCTGTGCCCTTTTCATTCACCTTCCTCAGTTGGTCAGTAACCACTTAGCTCATTGTGTATATCAAATTACAGGAATATTTCAGACCATCTTCAGAAAGTATTTGCACAGTATGTACAATATGACTCCCAAAGACAAAGACCTTTTCCTTTGATCTTTACATAAATCACCTATTCAAGGCAAACACACATAGATGATAAAGCCCCACTTCTTTAAAATGGGCTTATTTTTAAACAGTCACTAATTCTTTCTGTAGTTCACACATTTTTCTTGCCTTGAACCAGTGGCCAAATACTACTGCCTGTCTAGCAGCAATGGTCAACTCGATGACTCCTGGACTCTTAAAGATGAAGTTTTCCTCTAGTGCAGTGTCACTCTGGATTAACAGCTGATAGATAAGAGACTTTCCATAATGCTGAAAGATAAACCATGGTTAAACAAGGACTCAAACACTTCAGTAATCCCTGCTTTGAATGGGATGCAATAACAACTGCTACAGCACTCAGCTATATCAAAAGGTCTTGTGCTGGTAATTGTGCTGTGCTTGATCCCTTATTTACTCTGGTGGCAAACATCAGTTTCACTTATCATGACAAATGACAGATGCTACTCGTGGTGTTTATGCAACGCAGATATCATTCTGGTGGACACAATATAAAAGAATACAAAGAGAAGAGGAAAATACATTCTGGCTTTGAGTTGTATCAGTATATCTTGCTAGCTGAAAAGATCAAGATAAGAAAATACGGCTGAGCTAATAACTTGCTGCATGATGGTAGTTACCACAGTTGCTAATGCTGCCATGAACTTCTGGCCTGCTTTCTATAAGTCTTTATTCATATAGGATTACACCTCAGATAGAAAACCAGTAGCAAGTAGCCAAAGATCTCCTCCCACAAGAGAACTTTTCACTATTAAAAAACTAATCACATATGCTTCACAAAGATTAATAAATATTAATGACTCTGTCATTGGCTGAATTCCAGAAATTTTGAAGCAATTAATTTCTTAAAAATCAGAATTCAGTCTTTAAATACTAAAATAAGCGGGTACTACAAGAGAAATTAAGAAATAACCATCCTTTACACATTCATCCATGATTATCCATTCCAAAATAGCCCAAAATTACAAAAATATAGCCAAATGTACACTCAGCATTATAGGACTAACATAGTACATTTCCATCCTGGCTCTGGCTGGGACAAAGTTAATTTTCTCCAAAGTAGCTCATATGGGACTGTGTTTCAGTTTTGTGCTGGAAAGAGTGTTTGTAATACAGGGATGTTTTAGTTACCGCTGAGTAGCCTTTCTGCTCCTCACACCATCCCACCAGTGAGCAGGCTGGGGGTGCACAAGAAGTTAGGAGTGAACACAGCTGGGACAGCTGACCCCAACTGACCAAAGGGATACTCCAGACCATATGATGTCACGGTTGGTACAAAAGCTGGGGGAAGAAGAAGGAAGGGTGGACATTTGGAGTGATGGTCTTCCCACAGAACTATCACCCATGATAGAGCCCCAGAGCTCCCAGAGATGGCTGAACTCCTGCCTGCCCATGGGAAGTGGTGAATGAATCCCTTGTTTTGTTTTGCTTGTGCTCACAGCTTTTGCTTTTCCTATTAAACTGCCTTTATTTCAACCCAAAATGTTTCTCACTTTAAACCTTTGGATTGTGTCCCACATATGGCCATGGAGGCGTAAGTGAGCAGCTGTGTGGTGCTTAGTTGCCAGTTGGGGTTAAATCACAAAAGTCCTTTTTGATGTCCAAAACGAGGCTCGACAGGTTCATAGTAATGACATTTGATTAGAATGTGCTAGATCAAATTTACAGCTGTTATTGCCATGTTGGAGCAGGATCTGATTCACCTTCTAACCAAAACCAGAGAGGTTTTTACCACCTCCTGCTCCTCACCAACCCAAATCTACAGTAGGGCACAGCCAGCTGCAATGGTCTCAGATGTTGCGTTGAACCATAAACGCTTCTGGGTTATTTCTAAAATGTTTTCAAACACGAAAATGGAAAAAACATTAATATCAATTAATTCTTTAGCAAAATGACAATTGTGAAAGTGGAGCAAATATTTATCTTCCAACGACTGTGTTGTTATGGAAACAGCTGCAAGACGCTGTTTGCTCCGACGTGCTGTGCCAAGGCTTCGGTGCTGCCAGGCACCCGTGCTCTGCAGCAGAACCCCGCAGCAGCGGCTGGAGTCGGGCAGCCCCCAGCACCCAGCCAGAGCAGCACCAAAACAGGTTGTCAGTGAAGCAAATGGAGAAAGCAGCATTAATTCCCAGAGAGCTAGTGCAATTTATGATAAAGCAATTCTCACCTACTTTGCTTATAAGTAGCAAGCTAGCATATTAGCTCAAAATAGCAGATCGTTTTGTATGAAGAGTTGAAAAAAAATCCATCGTTTCCACAGTGGAGAGAAACACCCAAAATGAGACAATTCAGTGCTTATCACTACAGCTGTTTTTTTTTTCTCTCCTAGGCAATAAGCATATTGCCAGTAGACATTTAGTGACACATGTATGCGACGACAACAGCTGAAACCACCGTCCCTTTGCAAGCGGAGTGTGGTAGAGGCTGGTACCTGCACAGACCCCATCCTGCAGCACAGCTGCTGGAGCAATGCTGAGCACTCCTTGTCCCACACATGGTCACAGGATCTTCCCTCTGGGGAGGGCTGAACAGCAATATTTGGTGACTTCTAAAAGGGCTGTTATCCAGACTTTGCTAATTAATTCATCTACAAGCATTTTTCCTCTCAAAGCTTCTTCATCCTTATAAAACTTCAACTTGGTAAAAAGCAAGCAGGAAAATCTAATAAATTCTAACCATATAACTTTCTCATTTTGCTCATAGCAAATAACTCCTTGATATTTTCTGTATGATTAAAAATTGTTTTGCCTCTGTCATTGCAATTAATTTTGGTTTTAAGGTTTATATCATTACTGCATCCATATATTAAATCAAATACACAGTGCGTGCATACATGAACATGTTCCACTAGCGTTCAGATGGAGTGAGAGAATTCCTTTCAAAACAAAGTCAATATTTCATTCCAATTGTAAAATAAACCAAATCTTCAAACACTGGACTACAACACAGCTACCCTAGAGAATACATATTTGGTTTTCTGACCAGCAGTAACAGTTTGTAATTGAACAGCTGCAGAAAGAGAGGAAACAAACATACCAACAAATTAGTTTTCAAACCTGTGATCACAGGAAATTTTCTACTCTATTGTGCTTTTGATCACAATGTGATAAACAGAGTTCCTCATTTACTTTTGTGATATTCTACAAAACACATTAGAATGGTCAGTAGAAGTGTAATCTATTATATTGTAAAACCCCTCAGTCACAGGAGCAAATTGAGCACATAATCCAAACCTTTGAAGAACTGAAGTCTATCCACAACTGTTAGGAGTGTTAAAGCCCATGTATTAACTTATTTATTAAATAGATACCATCCTTTCTGAAAATTTTCTACTATGTAGAACTTTTCTACTATGTAGTACTTTTTTTCCTCCTTTTTTTTTTTTTTCTGATTGTTCGTTTGTTTAACTGTCTTGGTCATTATTAATACTGTAAACAAGATATCAGTCGAAAGGACAAGGCAAAATTTTAATATACCTGTTTTAAAAGTATAAATCCTATTTGTATATTTTCAGAGAGAATGGAAGGATATGTAATAAAATATGACTAATTTATACATGTGTATATGCATCTGTGTATATACATATAGTCTACCACTGAAGTCATAAATGTTTTAATGCATCGCCTGTGTTTGTTCATTTCACATTTTCAGGGAAGGAAGAAAAATAAGGTTCTTTACTGCAGTACAAAGAAAGATGTTCTAATACTGAAAGATCCAATTAAAATAATAGGGCCATTTATTTCAGTGGGATTTCACACATACAAGAGAAATGCTAACCCTTGGGAGAATGTTCTCAGCTCATTTAACAATATATGTTTCCTCCGATATGAAAACTTTAGCTTTTGCGTTATAACATCATCGCTAACAAGGCGCACGTATATATCTCATAAGTAGACGGAAATGTGAATGTGAGAAGAATGATAATAGTTCTTTATCCATAATGCACTCATCTCGGGATATACATGCATCTGTTTTGTACTCACGCTGGGTAGCTTTTTCTTCTCCACACATTTAATATACACACTCAAGAAAGGCTCTGTACTCTGAAAGACAATAAAAAGATTAGCGAGGAACTAGGAGAGACCAGTCAGGAAAAAAAAAAATAGAGAAACAAAAAGGAAGATTTTGTACTTCAGATCCATGGCTGCCAAAACATTTCAAAGGGTAGCTGGCATGTGGTTTTTGCCAAAAACCTGATCCGCTCCCAGAGTGAAGTGCAGCCCAGGCCACCTTCAGGCACGGGCAGCAGAAAGGAGAGAGGCCAGGGCTGCGTGGCTGCCCGTGGGCTCCTCGGTCCCATCACCAGCCCCTGGTACCTCACCTGAGCTCTGCAGCTCTGGAGATGCTCTCTTTATGGTGGGTGTCTGGGCAGAGAAGTCTGGGTGGTTGTAAAAATAGAAAGGCTAACGTTATTGGGTCACTTAATGTGTACTTCACATTATTGAAGACCTAAAAAAAAATTCTAATTGGAAATGAGTTTTTCAGGGTACAGACAGTTCTATGGTTTGTTTAAAGATATTTGGGACTGAGATCTGATGTCAGCAAACAATTTCTAACACCTGGGCATTTTAACATTCCAGTTAACTCATATTATAAATTTCCCTGCTTATATTAGCATTTAATTTTGCAACAGAAAGTTCAAAATCAGCCAATTAAAATATTAATGAGAGAAGATTTATTTTTGTACACCACTTTTCACTAACTGTCAGCACACAAGTATTTCTACCTAACCATGAGGACAAATGTAACACTAAGATTTGAAAGTCCAAATCCCTAAACAAATTAAGGCAATAATCTCAAATTAAAGATACAGTTCTACAGTCAAAATGTCAAAATTATGTCCATCCAATTCAGGATGGAAACATGAATGATCCGATTAGGCATTTCATAAGGCATACATAAGGGACGGACCTCTAAGGAAAAAGTTGGTCTCTAAATATTTTTTTCTGCAATACAGTATTTGTAAGCCTAAAACTAAAACTTACACATACGTTGTGTATTTGATTGACTCCATAAGGTTTTAATCTAAATTCAAAATATACCTGTGTTTAGATATATTTGAACATTTTATTGCATTTAGTTACGAGATATGAATTTTTCCTGAGAGAACCTGGGGCACACAACATTGCTAGATCATTCCAAACAAGTTAATTCTGAAATGGGCTTGAATCAATAATACAAAAGAGGCAGTAAAGCCAATTTTTACGGTAGACACGGTTGCATAAAATAATATCAAGACAGTCAGATTGAAAGCTCCCTGCATTTCAAATATAATTTGCAACCAACTCTAAGCACAAAGAGGAAATAGATAGGTGGAGAAAATATAGATAAAAACAAATGATAGATACATAGGACAAAGGGAACTGGTGGTAAAAGAAGAATGCAGAGTAATTGTCATCCAATACCATGTGGAGAAAAAAAAAAAGAAAACACACAAACAAGTACACCATGTAAGTAATTCAAGGTAAATAGAAAGCTTTTCTTTCACTTAGGTTTTAAAACTGTTATGAAAAGGCTCTCTTTTCACTCTGTAAAGCATAGACACACAGAGGATGAATGTATAAATAAGTATGCCACTGCAATACTTGGCTTTTAATGAAAATGGATTTTTAATGATCCAAAAAGCTACATTTCTCTCTGACTTGCTCCATTTCCAGACTATCAGCAGGAAGTAGGTACAGCAAATGCACTTGTTTTCCATGTCCTTCACTAAATCCCAGGACGACTGAGTGTTCAAGCACTGAAAAACCAGTCGCCATTATGCAGAGCAGATACACAGAAGCTGCACGTTTTCGTTGTTTTTATAGAACTTTCAGAGCTCCGTGACACCTTCTCCCACAGCAGAGCGTGGTGCAGTTACCTTGCACTCCATCTGCATAAACAAAGGAGGATGCATGACAATGTGCTGTCCTGTTGTTCTCTGCCTCAAGGACACTTGGAAAAGTGCGCCGTTCCTCCCACTCCACAAAGCAGGCGCATTGTCTTGAAGGGCTCCATGTGAAACTCTGAGCACACAAATACCAGAGGATTTAGTCTGTAAATGAAGAGAAGTCACAAGGGGGAGAGAGACTGATGCAATCTGTGTGCTTCTTGCTGTCTGGACACAAAGAGTTGTTCTTTCCAGTGTCAAAGTTCCTATTACAGTCTGTAACAAACAAAAGTTGCACCGAAAAATATGTAACAATGTACCAGCAAGTATAAATAACATTTCTGTTTGTTCATGCAGGCAATAATACTTTTTTCAGACTTCAGTATCATCAGAGAATAAAGGGACATTTTCCTTACTTTACCTCCATCCATAAAATATCATCTACAAGCTTTTCTTGTAAGGTAGGCCCACAAACTGGTAAATTGTAATACAGTTGTCATAAAACCAAGGCAGCATTTTAAATGGTCTGGGACTTCGGTATTCACTTCTTGTTCAATACTTCTCAGATAAGCGTTGTGCAGTGCAAGGAAAAAAAATCTCCATGTTTATTTCCTGTGTTAACATTTTTACTACTTCTTTCAAATATTAGAAGATACAGAAGGAAATAAAACTGAGAACAACACTGCAAAACGATAATGACTGTAAGGTGCCAAACAATTAGCTAACAAATGCTCCTGCCCACTTAATGAATCAAAGGGACAGTGTCTCATGAAGGGCTGCTCAGAAACAGAATCAAACAATATCTGCATCCCCTTTCCTTTTTCTTAAAAATAAATAAATAAACAAATAAAATCCTATTTGTGAGGCACTCCCAAATTCATGTCTTTTTCTGCTGTCCTTACTCAGAATGCCTGCCAATTAATATTTACCAAATGTCTCTCTCTTCTTCATTTAAATCAGTTCAAAAACTGCACCTGCTTCATGAGACCTATGTGTGCTTCTGACAGCTGGTATTTGAGAAAAGACAAGTCAAAGTACTTAAAAATCCTAACTAACTGCATTAAAATGGAATCAAGAAAGACAGGGCTAAGATAAGCTCCGCTAGTACAAGACACCAGCAAAGCACACAGCTGCATCCCAGGGACATGGGAAATAGATGGAAGGTGCCCAGCCTGGGACAGGTGTCACACGTACAGGCAGGAGCAGAGATGCGCCAGGTAAATGAGACGTTCCCAAACCCTGTGTGGCCCTAAGGCCAGGCCAGTGCACACCCCAGAGTGGTGAGTGCCATCTCCCCAGCTACACTGGGAAGGGTGCACAGGATGGGCACTAACTGCTGCCTGAGATCCTGAGCTGTGGCACGGATGCTGCAGGAGGTGGGCAGGCAAGGGGCACCAGCCTGACCTGCAGCCCCACCAAGGACAAGCACAGAGGCAGCCAGTGGCTCTTCAGCAGCATCATGAACAGCTAGGCTGCCTATAGCTTCATGTGGGGAAACTTAAGGTCTTTGAAGCGCTGTCCCACATCATCAAATGTGGCTGAGCCGCAGTAACGTGTTTGGCAGTTAACAAGTGCCCTGGAGACACCAGCATGGCCATATCCACCTCGTGTCTCTAGAAAAACAGGCAAAAAACCCCTGCAAGAATGCCACAAAAGATCAAGCTTCAGAAAGTTACAGTGTTCAAAGGCAGAGTTAGTTTTAAAGAGCAAAACATGTCAGTTAATAGCTTCAAAACCCAGCAGCAGCCAGTGTGGACAACAGCCAGAGGGTCCAGCCAAAGCCACGGCACATAGAGCTGCTTGCCAAAGCACAGATTTACTCAAGCTTCACTTAAATAAAGCTGTTATCAGTGCTTCTATACAGTACAGGGAAGGAACCAGATTTGCCCTGAAAGGCTGGACCAGACTCTTTTACATTCACTTGCTAATACCCAGAAGTATTTTATACAGCACTCTTTTAGTTACATTTCATATAGCAGTTCTTTCAGATTATCTGCACAAGGGTAGGTAAGTCTTGTCAGAAAGCATCCCAAATAATGTACAATGACTGCGACTCTTTAAATACAGTTTGTGGAGGTTGAGTCTGAAGTTGTTCCAGCTTTTTGAAGTAGGTTCCATTGATACCACCACTTTTCTTATTTAGTAATTAGATGCTATTACTAGTGTTAATGCAGCTCCTAAGTGCCGGATCCCATTTTTAAAAATGCTTCTTATTCCCCTGTTGCTGTGAAAACCAACCGTGCATATAAACTGTCTTACTAAGCATTTTAGAAACTAGATAAGACAACAAAAGAGAAAATATTTCCTCCTACCTTCCATCTATATCTGTCTTCAAAATTGTGTGAATACGTTTGCTGTACATTTGGGTATTTAAAAAAAAAAACAATTTAGACAGCAATGTGACTTGAAATTTTTGTAACCTTTAAAACTCTGCTCTCACAAATACCAGGAAACAGTCCCACCTAAGTCCTGAAGGCATGTCTCAGTACAACCTTCCTGAGTAAGTCTTTCAGGAAAGTAAAGATGCAGTTCTGGATTTCCAACTGCAGTAAGGCAAAAAACTTTATAATCATGATCCAAAGAATCCTTACTAGGAGATTTTTTTTTTTTAATATGCCCTTAAGAGGTTGACACAGTAGTAGTTATATCCATAAATAAGACATTTTTATTACAATCTAACAAAATCAAGACTGTAACAGTGATTAATTTTTTTTAATAACCTCAGTGCTTCAAGACTTCCGATCCTAATGGGGCAATCATGCATCACTGTTGTGTTCCAACAGAACTATTAGTCTCTGTGCTGTGTTAGTGTAATTGCAGTCTAATGGTTTACTCTATCGTAATAGCACTAAATATTTTACTAAACTGAGTACAGTACCTAAAAAGCAATTTAAATTGTTCCCAGGCTTTAAGAACATACATTCAAAGATGAAAAAAAAAATCTGGTCCTTTTCCTCTGAATTGAGAGTAATAAAGTTGTCAGAATTAGGGGTTTTTTTTGCTTTCTTAATAAATTGGGTAAAATATATCATTAGAAGATCTATTTTAAAATTGCAAGGAGACTAAAATTGCAACATAAAAGGACCTAGTAAAATATGAAAAACGTTTGATGCTCTGATTTAGCAGGCTAGAGTGATTCAAATTGTCCAGTTATCCAAGGATTTAAAAGTACTGTAATCAGAGATTTATTTTTTTAATCATTTCAGAATTTCTGATTATTTACCTTAGTAAAACTTGAAATTAAAAAAAATAAAATTAAAAATACCCAACCAACATACCATGCGAGCATAGCATATCATTAAAAGTTATGTAAGCAACTCTAAATTTGTGATAAACAACATCAGCAAAGCTGCTGAGATACCAGCAAGCTGCAGCAGCATTTCCTTCCCAAGAAGGCTCTGTCCAGCCCGGCCACCCTTGGCCATGACCAGAACAGTGAGGTTCCACATCACATGAGTGCATCTCACTCCTACTCACAAGAGTAACTTGAAGCAACTCAGAATACTTACATAAGGAATGGCTACTAATCCAAGTCAGGTTTCGCTAAATCTTGTCATTAACAGACAACAGTAGCCCGAAGCGCACCCCATAACACCCACTGCCTTACTCCCTTGGGCAAAGCGAACAACTTCTGTAACTCTCGAAGGGGCCGTGAAGTCAACATCAGAGGTGCTCAAAATGCCGAAGTCTGTCTACAGACCACTTGAAATCTGATTTATAAAATCCACATCATCCAAAATTAAATTATACTTTGTTCTATTAACTGTTTTGATACAACAATCTTATTTTTCTCATTTCAAGTGAGGCACTAATTTACAGTGTTTTTCAAACACAGTTTTCTCAGAAAATAAACCTTTTCCTATAAAATCAGCACATTTTGTTCAGAAAAGGTCTTTTGAATTTGGACTAGAATGCCTTTTTTTTTTCCCCAGAATTTTTGTTTACCACTTGTATTTTCTACAATATTCATCCTCATAAATAAATAAATAAATAAATAAATAAATAAATAACATACAGGGGGGAAAAAACATGTTTGCACCACTTAGAAAACATTTTGCATAGTTCATAACTCCTTGATTTAGGTACTGCCTAGAGTCACTTTCTGCATGGAGGATAAATTTATTCTTTTAAAATAGAATAAAACTAAGATTTTTTTTTTTAATTATTATTATTATTCTCACAAGAATAATTTTAAAAGCTCAAATGTAGAATACATTAAATAATGTATTAAGTTATTAGTACTAAATAATCTTAGAGCATGCACAAAGGTGCCAACAACAAAAGCTTCTTATTGTTCACACAGCAAGAAGCTGTGAAGATGGCACTTTCTAGCAGTGATCAGGTCCACAGCCAAACCCTGCTCAGACATATCAGCATCGGTCCAGCACCAAACACTCCCACAAGGTTCAATACCTCTGCTACATTAATTTAAAAAAAATAAAGAGAGAGTTTGCTAAAGGAAAATGTTACTTAAACCAAACTTCTTCAATAAAATACCCATTTTGGTGAAGAAAACTGGAAATGTAGTTTAGGCTTTTGTTCCCATTTGGATTAGGAAATATACATATATTAAAAAAAAAATAAACACACACCACACAGATGGAAAACAACAGGGTAGAAAATCTTTTTTCTAATGATCTCTGAAAGGATTTGTTGATGTAATATACAGACCTCACCTATTACTCTTAAGTAATTACCTTACATAGTATTATAATTTTATGGAGAAGTTTAATTTTAATTTACAGTTTAATTGTCCTACTTAAAGTAAGCCTGTCACCTGTGTCACTTTGTGGCTCATAGTTGTAACCTTCATTTAATTATTTACTTCAAGGGAGCGTTTTAATTATGGATATTACTATGTGTCTAAAGCAACTTACACCTGAGGGTAGTGAAAATTTATCCAGTAGAGTGCTCACCTAGATTTCCGCTAGATGTAACTCTGTGCAGGTGTCTCATCTGCAGAGGGTACTCTAAAGACTGCAGAACAACATTATTTACCCAGCGTGGAGGGAACCACAGCCAGTGTGCCTGAGAACAAGCAGGACCACCATCTCATGCCTGGCTTGGATTGACATTAGCAATGACTGTAAGGCTCCCAGCTGAAATATAAATGAGAAGATAATAGCTTCTCACCTCCACATTTACTCTGCAAATATCTGCCTTTGGACACAGGAGCAGACACACAATGCCAGCTCCAGGGCAAGGCCAGCACTGAGCCGTGCCTCTGTGGTGGTCACTCACAGAGGTAGAGGAAACAACAGAGAAGCAGGGAGCATGAGCCTTCCTCTGTCTCCAAATTTGAGCAACTAGTGATTTATGGGTTTCCTGAGGTGAGAATTGCATGTCAGCTGTCATTTTTAATAGCCATCAGTCAACCAATATTCCATGAATTTATGTAATATCTTTTCAATCTGTTTATCTTTTTAGCATCCCAAGTATCACATGGCAGCAAGCTCCACCATTTAATCTATTGCATTAAAACAAACAACAAAAATATATTGCTTTGTATTTGCTTTAAATCTGCTAAATTTGTGGGTTTGTCTGCTATTACTGGGTCATCTTTCCAGTAATTTTAGCTTCCAAAGCAGACATTTCATCAGCACATGAGCAGCACTACACAATTTTCCTGCATCGCCACAAGCAATATTTTTCATTGCCTGGAGTTCCGATCAGCAACTTTAAAAAGCTAAAAATACTTTTATTTTTAGTATTCTGGGCACAATAGGAACCATTTTTATGCAGACATGCCCAGGCAGAAGGGACGGTAAGGGATGCCCTCTCCCTAGGCTAGCTGCCAGGTAGGGCTGCCCAGCCTCCTGTTCAAAATAGAGAAAAATGTGTGCTAGAAAGAGCAAAAATCAGGAGCCTGGATCCTGCAGAAATTCTTTTTTCACCATTAAAACACTTCCAGTACCTGTTATCCCCCTGATTTACTGTTCAATACTCATAACTAGCATGTCTTGCTTAATTCCCAGAGAGCTGAGCAGCCCCACAGGCAGCTGAGGGGGAGTTCAACTTAGGATCCTGCCCCAAGACCCCTTGGACAAGCTGCTTCTGCAAACTCCTGCCTACACAGAAGGGAACATCCAAGTGATGCCTCTCCACCAGCAGAGAAGCTGAGTGCTGGTGGGTTTTGTGAGGGACACTGCTCCCCAGCAGCTTCGGCAGTGCAGGAAGGAAACGATGGGCAACGTGCTTCCAACATAAACACCTCTCACACATGTCACTTCATCATCAACTTCCAGATCTTCATAACAAGCTTATCTTCTTTTAATAAACAGAAACAATTACTGAAGTTGGCTTTTTGCCCTTTCTTTAATATTGGGATAGAATCTGAAGATCTGCAGAAATGTTCTCTAGCACCTATCATTCTGCAGTGATGGATGTTTGTTCAGGAGCTGTGTCATCACCAATTCTTATCATCCAGATTGTTCTATTTTATTAAACACCCCAGCAAATACTTACTTTTTCTCTTCTCCCTTCCTAAGGAACTGTCCATCGTAGCATCCAACCTATGATTTGTCTGCTGCCTTTCAGAGCATCCTGAGCACGACTATGGCCCCCTAACAACTGAGGACATTCAGTAACTGCTAGCACTGAAGAAACTATGTTTCCCATCTGAAATTGCATATCTCATTGGTCACTAGGGGCCCAGGTTTGGAAGTCATTAAAAATAATGAGAACATTGGCACTTTCCCCTCAATAGTAGCATTGGATACTGTATTACTTTTCTATTTTAAGACATCTTTATATTGTTTAACTTTTATCATTGTATTAGCTTTAATGATAGTGGTGGTGCTGGAACCCTGGGCTTTTTGTTCTACTTTTTATTTAAATGAGCTTCTGCCCTCTCCATCATAAAATGACACAAACACTTACACAGCATATTGCATTACAAAGGCCCCAAAGTGCTTACCAGGATCGCCATATCCATCAGTAAAATGCAAGCACTTCTCAGTCAGTAAACACTTCAGCTGACAATAAAGCCACAAGAGAGTTTTCAGAAGGAAAACTGAAGAGCAACAAATCTAATTTGTCCAAAACAAATTTAGAATCAGTACAGTGGGTAGAGTCTCACAGGGTCCTGCATTTTCATCTCCATCTCTATCTACTGTAGCATTTTTCCTCCGAGCACCGTGCAAACGGACTAACTCCATATCAACTCACTGAGTAACAACATCACTCCTGCAGAGTCCGTATTTTAGGAGCTTTGACAAGATAATGAGCCCTCAGTAATATGCTGCAGGCCATCACAAAATGCAGCTTTAAAGAGTTTCATTAATCCCCTCAAAAGAGAAAATACTGATTGTTCGGAAATACATATTAAAACTTTAAAACCCTCGTGCATAATTTTCAAGGTCTAGCTTAGGACTAATGTAAAATTTCTCACTGCTACACTTTTCCTGATAAGAACATGTAAGGCTTACATACTTTGAAACAAGTAACAGTAATATAAATCTGAAAAGAAAAAAAAAATCTTTAGATATATGTGATTAATTACTCTAGGCATATATTTAAACCCAGATTAAAAAACTTGGGTCTGTTCATGTGGACAGAAAAGTCACAGATCCAGCACTTCTGCACAGCAATTGTGACATTTCAGGCTCCTTGAAATTAATCACAGTATCTAATGTGACACATACATTTTGACATCATCAGCTCACAGATGAGATATCTCTAAGATGCAGGGCACTCGCACTCCAGGAACCCTGAAAGTCCATCCACACTGTGAAAAGTGACTGTCACTGAAAGCTGTGTCGTCTTGTCAAAATCAGGAGGGCTTAGTATTACTAAGCTGACCAACATACCTAGGTGAGAGCATATAAACCAAAAGGTAGATACAAATCAAATAGTTATTCAACAGCTACAAGTTCTAGATTTAATTTAAAAAGTTCTTCAAATGCTTCATAAGGTGAATTGTAGAAGTGCTTTGATGTAATTATCAACATATGTGAAAATCTGAAAAGGACTGTTACCATTGTCTCCCAGAAAGTAATCCAAAAGCATATTTGGTTAGGGGAATGAGCCACACAGTTATTAAAAATATTTTTTTAAGACTGTTAAATGTTTAATATCTTTGCAAAGTATTTTCTTTGCATTTATTTTTCAGTGGTGAATAAGGTGAATAAGGTCTGGTTTAGGAACACATATTGCTTAATGTTCCCATTAGTTGGTGTAGCACCCTTTATCTCAAAATATCTTGAATCATGCTACAAATGGTTTACAAAGCCATAAAAAAAAAAAAAAAAAAAAAATCAAAAATCACAGAATACAGAATATCATTAATTTGACTTCTCTCATCTATTATCTACCAAACAAACATGCACAGAACTACTGGTGCAAGCTACACAATTTAAGTTATAGGTGCAAATATTCAGGCAACATGAATGGTCTCATGACTTCAAGACATAAGAATATACTTACACAGTTCAAACAAGAAGTTAAGAACAATGTAAAAACTGATTTGATGATAATATAGAACAATGAGGACAAAAAAAAGTTGTGACAATTTCAGTCTATTAAAATAGACGTATTTTCAGAACATTTGGGGAAACTCTATATTCTGTTTTCTCTTGGAGTGAATGATGAAATGGGGATAAATAGTTGTGAGATACCTAACGGTTGCCTGTGGCTCATTATCCAGTTAATTGATATGAGTAAAGCGCCTAAATCAAGCTAAATGACAGCTAGTTGCTCCACAAAGGGTATATCATAGTAAGAAGGTTTCAGGTAATTAAATCAGTGCAGAGGTCTTTCCTTTTGAAACTTAGAAACACATTAAAAGACATTTATATTTGCGCCTTCAGAATAAATAAATAAATAAATAAATATAATCACACAGCAGACAGGTAATTCATATTTGGAAACTCACTGAGGAGATTACAGTTGCTGCATTAACAACGGAGAGCTTCACTGCAAGAGCAAGCCAGTATTTTTTCATAGAGACCCTTCTCTGTGAAGGGGTGAAATGAGATCTCTCATACCTATTATCTCATATGCCCCTCTCCTGTCATCCCCAAGGAAAGGGAAGGCAGCTCAGTGCCTCTGTTCTCCCATCTGCTCTTTCCACTGCAACTGCTGCACCAATTTGAAGGCATCCTGCCCTCCAAGTTGCTGCTTCTTACTCTGACCAGAAAAGCACATAGTTGAGCTCAAGGAAGCTTGTTAGTCTTCTTACAAAATTACATGGGATAACTACATTTACGGTCTTGTAAGAACCCTTGTGCAAATGTAGGCTAGTACAGGGGAAGGCACAGCACTGACAAAATTAATAGTCAAACAAGCCAGAGAGAACTGAATCTGGATTCATTACACTGGGGGCAGGGTTAGAAAATTAGGGCCAGGTAATGCACCAAAAAAAAAAAAATATATATATATATCTAAAACATATCTAAAACATGTATTTATATACATATATGTATATAAATATGTATATAAATATTTATATAAACATTTATATACATATATGTATACATATAAATATATATTTGTATATACATAAATATATATAAATATATATACATATATAAAAATATATATAACTATATTTATAAATAAATAAATAAAAATAAATATATGTATATCTATAGACTCCCTTCTGTTTTGACATGTCAATGCTGACTGAACTGTAGGTATAAGGTCTGCTCCCAGGAACAATAATCATGTAAAATCTCTAACTACACACCTAAGCCTGAACCTGCTGCAATGGGGAATGAGCACTCTCAGGCTGCACAGAGTCTTCTGTTACATGGCACAGTTTTTCTTACCGTTGAGGTGCTTCTCACCCTCTTTCATTTTAGTGGTTGTTTGTTTTATGTTATTCTCTGTCCTGACACCTCAGACAGCAGCAGCCCAAGTGGACAATGCAAACAGATGGGACATTGCTATTCATCTCATGTTTTGTTAGTTTGTTTGGGCTTTTTGTTGTTTTACAGGCATCAAAATGAGAATTCTGCCCAAGACACTGTCCGTGTCAAACAGTACCTGTCACTTGGTGAACTTGAGCACTGGGCATTTGCTGATGCCTTTCATCAAACTGATCCTGAACTGTGGCAACCAAGAAAGTACAGCTAATGCTCAATATTGACACAAGGACAAGGTGAATGGAGAAGGCTGATGTGTTCCCAAAATGCATTGATGCAAAGTCTACCCTGGGAGCAGAGAAAAAGAAGAAAATTACCTCAAAAACATGAGGTATTATTATTATCAAATCTATTTTCAGGCCTACATTAGCAAAAAAAAAAAGACCAAAAAAGTATTTAAACTCAAAACAGATCCTCTCTCCCTCCTGTCTAACCTTTCCAAACACTTCATGTATACAATTAAATTTCTAATGGAAAAATGCTTCTAAAATATAGATACTTAAGCAAAGCAATAATATTACTGTTCTATTTCCCAAAGCCACCAATTCACCCAGGCCAAGCTATCTTCCCAAAATATTGCACACCAGTAGAAAAACCAAGCCTTTGATTGTCACATCCAAATTTTATCTAAGAAAATGCTCAACCCGGAAGACATTTTCAGACAATTAGTTTAGAGGCTTTGCACAATTTAATCAGAAGAAGTTTTAAACTCTGATTGTGCAATTAAACACAGTATACTCTTGGAGTTGCAGTTTATCACACTACTACCATTTCGAGTAATCTGGCCAACAAAACTGTCTGGTACATAGGAGTGGAGAAATGAGAAGGATAATGTTCTGTAGGAAAGCAGGTCTATCTAACATTTTACAATGCTAAAAATACCCTTGGGACTTCTTCTGATATCTTGTAATTATGCACACATATCCTGATTTATGGTGCATGTCTCCCAGCTTCAAGAAGTATGCACTCTGCTTCATATCTTGTCCTATTTATGTGTAAAATACTTGAGTCCATAATGTCGTAAAAGAGAGGACAGGCTCATTGCACATGTTACTATCGATTTCATATGAGCATGGGGCATAACCTAATGATCCTTTTCAGCTAAGGATAAATATGCACAATTTAGCCTTAAACAGAGTCAATGTCAGATCATTTCAACTGCTGCCTTTGAGAAATGTGCCTGTGATGCTAGAGATCTCTCTGCTGTCCAGCCTCCTTAATTCTGTGGTGATTTTGGCAGAGGAGGCAAACACAAGAAAGCTGGAAAAGGGACAAAAAACATTAGCACCTATGTATCAAGAAACATAACTTCTTCAGGCCAAACTTCCAAATTCATGCCCCACCTCCCACCCTACCATCTGCACATTATCTGCCCTCCCTGGACAGCTACAGTAACCAACAATGAAAAGGGAATGCACTTTGTCCAAATGAGCACTAGCAAAGACTGAGACAGTGGATAGCAAAACAGGCATGTATTTTAGCTATGAAGCTTACTAAAAGCATCTTAATCAATAGGTATGCACAGGTCCTTTTCCATTATACTCAGTTTCAAAAGAAGGAAGAATGACCTGGCTTAGACCAAGAGACTTGATCTCCATTCCCCAAGTCTGCTCTGCAAAGCCCACACAACTGTGGGAATGTGGCTGAAATCCTCTCTTTGTCTGGAGACAGAAAGCAAAAGAGTGACTAGACATCCATTTATTAATGAGTTGATTGTATTTTTTAAAAATTTCCACCATTTTACAAATAAAACAGCACATGTAGATTTAACATTGTACCATGTTTCTCACTACCTATGGCATGTCCATCATTGAAAGAGGAAATGTGGTAAGTGCAACAGGGTGACCTCAGCTGCTGCCTGAACAAGGAAGACTGTGCTGGGGAGAAGGGTCTTCAAACAATTTCAGCTGCAATGATGCCAAATACTGAAATCATTAAACATTATTGCAATGTTTTAAAAATACTTTTTAACAGGACCCTATCAAGACAAGGTTCAGTTTATCCATGTAGTCCATGTTTTGACTGAATACTGTACTTAATTTTCAAAACTAATATAGCTTGTAAGTTGAATCCAAACCTTATTTCATTCTACAAGGCAGCTTCAAGCACTTTTTTCCAGCTCTAGCACCTCTGTACTCATTTCCTTGTTGTTCAGATACAATGTACTGATAAAAACTCACAATATTACCAATCACCGCAATATAATTACAAATTCGCGGAAAAGGCCACAACCAAAACCTGAAAGGTACATAATGATGTTATTTTCATGTATTTATTTTTGTATTTGCCTACAAGAATTACACATCATTTATCCATATCTTTGCTCTTTCTAGTGGTTGTTCCACTGGATTTTCCTGCTTTAGGACAGAGTTGATTTTTTCTATTCAGACAGAAGTTTTTCTTCTTCATTCTGGAATAGGTATATGAAGTGAGATATGGATCAAATTAGTATTTTCCTCCACGTATGCAGAAACCACAAAAATTCTGGAAAAGCAGTAACCTAGGGAAGAATTTACAGAGTTCCCATGTCTTTTCAGCAGAGTTCTAATAGATAGGTAGATATGCAGCCAATTTTATGAATCTCCTAACCAAATAAAAACAGGTGACACTTATATTTAATAACGTCTTTTTGGAACAATCAAATTTACATATTTCTCACTTTTCCTATTTTAAACATTTCTGAGAAAATGAAATTAATAGGTTTGCTTGTCCCGACCTCTTTTTATTATTAGTCCTGGTATTCATTATGTTAGTTGTTTGTTTGGTTTTCTAAGGGTACCTCCATTCCTGGCAAAAGAAAATAATTTTTATTGCCATTACACTAACCTTCTAAAATGCCCCCTACCTCTTTTAGAGGGTCCATCTATTTAAATAGCTAAAGGCTATGCTACACCACCATGCACCAGATGTAGCCTAGAAATAATTCTATTAGTCTAAAATCAACTAGGTGCTGTGATGGTGAGGAGCCAAAATTAGACATCTTAAGACATAATCCAACATATTAATGACAATCAATATCTTCCCCACTTTACAAGTGAGCTCTCTGATTATTACCAATTTTGGTGAATGGGAAGCTGGACACTGGACAGGGTGAAGGACTAGATTGTGCCTCTGCTGCCAGTGGGATGCTGAACTGATTGCAGAAAAGCAAGAGTGGACATTTTTGTGTTTAATTATCTCAGTGTGACTAGACCATGAAAATAAATCTCTGTTTTTAAGAATGTTTCTGTCTTCTAAAAATTAATTAGTTTTTAAAAAAAAAAAAATTGTGCCTGGGTTATAAATTTGTGTCAACAGCATGTTGATAAGAGAAGAGGGCTTAGTTCTTTGGTTTTGCTGTAACTGTCTTACAAGATTCTGATCAGAATAAGTGAACAAAACACTCAATGGTGAACTACATGCTTACACAGAAGCAAGGAGATATCACAGAAAGGATTGTTCTTGTAGATGATTTAGGAACTACCCTTTGTTCATCTGAAACCCCCTAGAGAAAAAGAAAGTTAGAAATAATCTTAAGCAACCTGAGGTTATAGTACACATATTCACAGCTTAAAAATAACTGATGAAAGCTTCTACAGCAAATCAAAGACACAAAATAAGCTATCAACATGTTAAGAACTATTATTTCTACAGTGATATTTTATAGGTAAAGTCAAAATAACAAGAGCCCTGATTCAGAAAATAGAGAATATAATGGCATTACTGCTTTCAAGCCATCTGGATCCACAGGGTTATTTAACACCACAAAGAACTAGGGCTTAATGCAGAAATCACATGGACAAAAGAGAGAGGGATGGACATAAGAGATTCATTTAGTCTCAACAGCCCCAAAGTGTCAGGAGTCTACCCATTTTTAGCTTGCAAGATATGACATATATTTAGCATCTGAAAAGTCTGAATTTTGTAATAAGCACCAGACTCAAACTTAATGTGCAGAGGATATAGTGTCTTTGTAACACATTCAATAACATGGTACTTGATCGAATAAGAAGAGCCATTTAGACTTTACATATTGAGCAATGGCTCATCTACAAAATGTCAGCATATAGAAAAAGCAAAGGAACATGTTACAAAAGGACATCCAGTCCTTCAGATAAGACTTAAAAGCAATATATAATATATCCCAGATTAATAACATATTAATAGCTGTGGCAAACTCATACCATTCCCGTTTCAATAGCCTGAGCCAAATAGGGAATGCATCTGACTTTATCTTTTCAGTAATTCTACTTTTTAGCAGTTACATTGAATCAGGTCAAGTAGAACCCAAGATACTTTATTTCAAGCTTATTTCAATGGTTAGAGCAGCAATTTGAATAGAAAGCAAGAGTGGCACTGTTCTCTGTATTTTAAGCTATTTTAATAAATAATAAATGAAAGTTTTTAAAACTGGGTTCCAGAAATGAACTTGAAACATGCATAAATGTGCTGTTTAAAAAAAGAATAAGATCAGCAACACAGAAATGAATTACATTAAAAAGCAAAAATATGCCAAATCAGACAAATACTTTAAATTCCAGTATAGCACAGGTGATTCTCCAGCAGCATGTGTTTCCACTCAGAGTACACCTATTGCACACAGAAAGCAGGAAATGAAAAGAAATGCTAATCCACACAACAATGCAGCTTGACGCAGTGAGGTGACACAAGGGCTTCAGCCAGGTCCTTAAAAGCAGGCATTGTACCAAAGCCAGACATAGCAGAACACAAAAGGATGAGGTGAGTGACTCGGCCAGGGAAGGGCTCCCACCTCTCTCCCCTCACCCAGCTGTCCCTGCCTGCAGCACCACAGGAGTCCAGGTAGGAAAAGTATCTTTGAGAAATTCATGCACTAGAGGTTACATGGTGGTTCTTCAAAGCATGAGGTTTCTAAGATCACTCTCTCATTAGGTTTCTTTTTATAGGCGCAGATCTGTGAAGGGAAGACCTTGCTGACTTAAGTGGTTTCTCTGCTGAGATATACTATTGCAACAAAGCTGGCAAAATTATATTATATTAAAATGGAAAGCTTAGCAGTTATCTTCACTTAAATACAAAAGCATACACATACTCTGCTTTCAGTGAAAGAGAAAATAGTCAGAAAATAAAACTGTACGTAAGAGCAACTTCTTTAGCTGCAATAAAAGTTACTTACAAATAACCTCTCAATGCCAGCAGACCTGAGAAATTCATATTTTTGAGGCCTGAGCTTCATTAGGAACCACAAACAGAGTTTCTCCCTCCCAGCCTCTTGCCTGAGAAGGTCAACCCCACAAGCAGGCAGCATTTTTACCTAGACAAGTTCCACACAAAAATACATCAGTAAAGGCTTTCCTCAGAATAAATTGTTATCGTTACAGAGGTCACGTGTCTTGCACTCTTCCAAACAAGTCATCTCAGCTACTACATACAGAAACCAGTTGCCTGTGTTTCAGGCAATAAACCTGCAAAGTGGGATGAGATCCCAGCAACCAGACATTGCACAATTGCTCACGTTCTGGTTGTAAAGTCCGCTTACAAACCCACATCTAACTTGACTGGCAGCTCCTTCAGTGTCTGGAGTGAAGGGGAACAATTATACTATCTCAAATCATCGTTATTGTTTCAGTGATTGCATTAGCATTCTCCAAGCATAAACGGTCCACAAAACATTCAAGGCAGACATCTAATGATGGATTTTCCCAACAGAGAAAGCAATTCCTCTAAGCAATAAAACAGTCTGTGAGAAATTCTGCAGTCATAAATCTAGTATTTCTCATTACAAAATTTACATCAGCCACAAAGTGATTACTTCTAAAATTACAAACCCTCGTGGGCAGCAATATTAGTGGGTTACCAACTGCCATTCTCATGAGTCATGAGAAAAGCAATCCAAGTCACAATAGTCTTGTAAAAAAGAAAATATCAAAAGAATTAATGCCTTATTGTGGACAGAAAGTTTAGGGCAGACACATAAACAGGCACCTAGGCAAAGTACAGAAAACATTAAGTGCCCATAGAAATTTTCAAAGGTTACACAGGAAGGCCTGAAGAATGCAGGTTTGTCACAGCTTTTCAACATGCCCTCCACAGCAGCGGTGTTCAGACCACTCAGCCCTCCCCAGCACTTCCCACACAGGGGCAAGGAGCATGCATGAAGGGGAGAGGGAAGCAAGAGAAGGGAAGATGAACCTGTGGCCTCTCCCTCCTGCAGAAAGTGGGCAGTAGTTTCAGTCCCCAGGCAAAGCACAGCAGGATGTGGTGCAGAAAGTTTGGCACGTGGGCAGTGAAGAGGGACAATGTGGTATGCGGGGCCACACATGCATGAGTTTCGTCCAGCTAGCTTGAGGCTGGAAAAGACATGTGCCAAGACTTGTCAAGTAGCAGATACGTCCATCCCTCAGTTTGAGGATCACTGTTCCACAAAGTCAGTTCCATTCACCTGCTTTTTCTTGCAGCATTCTCTTCCCCAAGCACTGCAGCCTAGCAGCAACCCAGCACACTAGGATTGGGGGAGCTCAAAGGACCAGTGAGATCAAACCAAATGCATTTTAATAGGAAAAGCATATTCTCCAACATTTTGGAAGAAAGGAATGTTACCAATTCCTTGAGAAAAGCTAGGAAATTGGAACAAACAGCTTAAACACAGAAATTATCACACAATGAGTATAACCAGAAATAGAACAAAATCTATTTAACTCATTTAAATTCATGCTTTATATATATTAAGAAACATTCCTAGTTTAACTGAAGAAAAAGCAGAGGAGGAAAGCCCTTTGCAAGAGGATATACTGATCTATAAAGTTCATTTTGCAAAACTAGTTATAATTACCTTGGTCTTGACTGCTCAAAGAAATTTTTCACTCAGCTTAAAAAAATAAACAGAAAAAAAAAATCCAAACAACAACTGCCACAAACAGCTCCTCTGTCTGGAACTTCTCAGAGCTCAATTGAGACCAGCCTGAACACACATAGGGGTAGCCCCGGCTCACCACAGTCATATGAAAAGTTAGTAGTGCTTTATTTTTAATGCAAGTCTGATAGTTGGCTGTTGTATTGCTTGCTTTGCACAGCATGGTCCAAAATTTATTACAAGCAAGGTAACAGTAGAAATAAAAAAAAATAAATAAAAATAATTTTTAAAATAATAAAAAATAAAAATAATAAAAAATAAAAATAATAAAAAATAAAAATAATAAAAAATAAAAATAATAAAAAATAAAAAAATAAAATAAAAAATAACACACCAAAACACCACCAGAAAACTGTAAATACAGGCTTGCAAAAGAAATGGAATTTTATTGCATACAAAAATATACTAAAAGAATACATTCCCACAATTTATTACCTCATCTTCGCCATACCCTGTGCACTTCATTTTCACTATTCAGGGAGTAGCTTGGTAACATACCCCATATTTATGAGAAAACTATTTCTCAACTATTGCAGTTCCTTACCATTGAATAAAATAAAATAAAAAAAAAAAAATCACACAACAAAAAACAACACACAATACCACACACATTCAACTTGCTTATGTTTTCTGCCCTAATAATAAATTTGAAATTTACGGGGCTGTAAAATGATATCCCAGCATGGCATTAGCTATTTTGATCTTTGATCTATTGATGTCATTTGAGTAGATGATAATCGTTTACCAGCTCAAAATACTGGCCTAGTAAAAAACACTTCACTACTCCCATTTTACAGCTAGAGGGTAAATATTTATTTCCTGTGGATAAGTTTTATATTCAATACATGTTCACATGCTGTATCACTCTTGTGTATCTGGTTCTATACCCATCACAACCCATGGTGCCACTTGTTTGCAATTTATTACAAAAAAGCATTTTGAGATAGGGAGTTCAAAACACCTTTATTTAGAAATAGCTAACAATTAATATGCAGATTATGTATAAGTCTGTTTCAGGTTACATATTTGAAAACCATCAGCAGGTGAATTTGCTCTAATCTGGGACTGTCTGGGATCTGCTGATGAGCACAGAGTGAGGGGCAAGTCCTCTCATTCCTCCTGCTGGGAGGGACACTCTGCTCCTGGTGTGATCAGCAATGTGCAGAACAGTTAAGCCAGATACTGTTGAACTCTGTATAAAGTTTTTCCTGTCATCTCCCTACTGCTAGATGATTATGAAAAGTATTTCATTGTAACACAAAACCAGAAGTTCTCTATTTTTGTACAGAGCAAATATTCCTTTGGCAATAGCCAAGCTACTTTCCTTGCACTGATAATCCAAGAGGACATCACCCATAATCAAGACCAGTCATCTCCACGAGAGACTGCATTTTGCCTCTTTTGAAATGATGTTTCAAGTTGAAAAATTAGTTTTGATATGAAAGTTAAAACACTTCATCTTGAAACTGTCAAAATGAAAACTTCCAATTTCCTGGAATGTTTATTAAAATCTCAAAATAATCTCAGTACTTTTCAAAGCCTGCCCATACCAGCAGGGAAAGAAAGAGGAAAAACAACATTCTTCATTACATCAGACCCTAGTTCTGTACATTCCCACTCCTTCCTCACTCTGATTAAAAAAATAAAGGCTTTTTTTTCCCCCTCAGCTTATGTACTATTCAGAAAAGAACACCTTCCCTTTTTATTGAGAACATATTTGCAATCATGTAGCCAAAATACCATTCATCACTCCAAATCTATCAAAATTGCCTTTGAAATAGTTTCACTACAGTTTTTAATAAAGAATTGTTATCTAAATTGAACTATTAACATTAATTAGGGCAATTAATTAGGATAGAGAAATTCAAATTAGCATATTTTTCCAGAGAACAAAGATCTAGTTTCACACAATGAATTCCTAAATAGAGGCTGAACTAATGCCAATAGCATCTGGCCCAATGCATGACTGGTCACTCTTCAGATTGGAGTCTTGACATCTAGTCATGAAATTAATCCCTTATACCTGATTAAACCATGTCCTTCAGCTGAGAGACATCTCGCTGCATTACCAGAGCATGAATCCTGTACCTACAGTGTCTTTCCGTGCAGAAACTTATCCTCCAACTGTTTTCCCACAAGGTCCTGTCCTCACATTGCAGGGCATAATTTGCACCTGACATCCCAGTGCAGTTTAAACATATGCTTTCCCCAAATTCTGCTAACATTGCAAACAACTTGATTTACAAGCCAGTTTTTTATGAAGCACGTGACAGAGATGAACAAACAAATGCTGCTGCTACTTTTGTTTCAAGGATGAAGCACAGCTTACAGGTTGATCTCCAGTGGGAATGTGTGCTCAAGCTTGTGAAACACAAAATTTTCATAAATGGTCCAGAAAAAGAGTGAATAGGTATGCAAATGTATCTGCTGGAGATATCCCTTTCTTTGCAGTCCCAAATTAATTATTAAAAATGAAACACTGTAAAATAAACTTAGTACACAAATTGACTGGGTGCTAAACACAAAGCCAGATTACATTCAAAATAATAAAAATGTCTAGTGATACTCACAGGGTAGGAGCAGGGAAAGAACTTCTCATACATAATGATGGGGTTTGAGCTGACCATCACCAGTCAGGATAGAGCCTTTGGGGTTATACTGAATAACACTGATGAAATTTCAGGACTATTCAAAATTTCAGTGGTCAAAACAGATGTTAGAGATTATTAAGAGAAGAGCAGAGAACAGAAAAGAGAATATCATAGCACATCTGTATAAAAGTATAACACTGATGCTACTTGAATACTTTTGTGCAGTTCCAGTTTGCCAGGTACTTCAGCTGGAAGGGGTAAGAGGAAAGGCAAAAGCTATGAAACAAGTTCTGTCTGTAAGATGATGCGATAGATCATGATGTCTCAGCCTGGGTGAAGACAACAGAAGTTGTGATAGACGTGTACAATGACAGGTGACAGAGACAGTGAGTGGGAAATCACTGCTCACCATCTCTTCCAACAGAAGAAGCAGGGTCAAAAAGTGAAACTGGTAATATCAAGAAAGATGTCACTTCATCCATTTTATAATTAAACTGAGGGAACAGAATGCTACAGGAATTAGGAGGTAAAGATTCATCTGGGCTGGGAAGCATCTGGAGAAAACTTATCAAAACCTGCTACATGTAAATGTGTCCTTCTCGCTCAGGAAGTTCTGAGCTACAAAACTTTGTGGAAGCGAGGTGCGGGGGTCTCGTAACTTGTACCTTTGTTCCCTTGTACCAGGGAAGTAGCACTATACTCTTGAGCCATTCTTTGCTGTTTCTCACGTGTTATCCATTCCTAGACAGAGCTGATACAAGGCCAGAGAGACTTTGTTGTTGTTGTTACAACAGTATTTGGGGCTTTTTTGATACATAAACTTCTACGTCATTAGAAAAACAAATTCCAAAAACATTCAGCCTGCATCATTTTTCTTTTGCATACAAGGATAAAAAGAGAGCTTTCATTAGGAAACCTGCTACTGCCAGGTTAATGCTATGACTTTGGGATATTCAGCCTACTTTGGAAAAGGAAGGCAAAAGACATCAGCAAACAGAAAAGACTGTGAATCAGGAATGGAGCTGACATGTTGGCAGACTCCTAATATTGCTCAACATTCATAAACTAAAGATAAGGAGAATTCAGATTATCACAGCACAGTGCTTCACCACAGCTGTTGAGGTGACTGTATGAAAACACACTGTTTAGAAGTTGCTTTTCACAGGTGCCTTTTGAGTAAAGATTTGCAGGCCTACTTTTGATAGTGACATCCACCAACAGAAAGTTAGAAGTAGCCTAGTTGGTTTTTACTGAAAGGAAGAGATGGGATGTTAAACGGGTTGTTTGAGAACTGCATGAAATATCTATGGCATCACTTCAAAGGGTTTGGTTTGTTTGTTGTTTTGTTGGGTTAATTCTTTTTCTTTAGTTTTTGTGTGTGTTTGTTTGTTTACAATAATATTTTTGCTACTCTTTTTGAGTGTCTTGCACACTAAAACTAAGGTATAGATATAAATTTTATTTGTCTAACAATGAAAGTTTGAAATGTAACTTCCTATTTTGGATCATGATGGCATTTATACCTACTTTGACTTCTTTAAAGAATATTAGAATACATTGACTAGCTTGTGACAAAATATATACATTCATTGAAAAAACAATTTTTATTCTTCCCAGATAAGATTACTCTTACAAAATTTTCCCTGTAAGAAATTTCAAAATCCGACATGGAGTTGTTGGTTGGATTTCATTGTTAGTGAAATATATATTGTTGTACCATGTCATAAACAGAAAACTGAAGGACCGTTTATAAATTCTCAGCACTGCTGACAGTTCCAAACAAGTACTTCAGTATTGGTTTTGGTCTTATCTGTTTCTAACACACAGTCTCATGCCTTGGAAATCCAACCTGAAAGAAAAATTCAGCCCCAAGTATCTGCTGTCAGTTGTACAGAAAATAGATGATGACAGCAAAGTCACTTCTGCATGCTGAATTAGATCTCTTTCCAACATCTTCTAATGTCATTATTAGCACTCAAATACACTGTGTCAAAATGTGTCTGTATAGGGAGATGAACCAGGCAACATCACATTTATCTCTTAGTCAATAAAACAAGCTGGTTTTGATTCTGATTTTTGAATAAGGAAAGACTTCTAAGAAAAAGTATCTGCCCCATCATGAAGGTTTGCTCACGAACACAAACATTACAACGGGTAGAAGCACTTGAGGAAAAAAATGTATTATGTAGTTCTACTGAATTGCTAAAATCAATAGTGCAATATGAGTTGCTAAAATCATCAATAGGAGCCTCAGTGCCTATATAGTTTGTATAGTAAATGGTGTAATGTGAAGAGTTTCAACGAGAAAAATCATTTGCAGAAAGACGGCTCTCTGCTTCAGAGCTAGCCTTAACAGCAAATACTCATTCTAAAACAACCACATAAGTAGGGGATTAAGTGTATCCACTAGATATAGAACAATATTCTAAGGATGGGAGAAGGGAATCGCATCTGCAAAGATTAATTCGTCAGTTTTCTTTCTTTCTGACAAAGCATATCCACATAAAAGTGAACAACCAGTCACAAAGGCACTTTACTGAAAGAGCACAATTCCTGGAAAGTCAAAGTCTATCCTTCGAGCACTAAGACAAAAAAAAAAAAAAAAAAAAGGAATTTATCATCTAAATATAGTGCCAGTGCCTAACAAATAGCAAAACCAATAGCCGTTACAGCTCTACAACCTGCATCTGTATTACAAAGTTCAAAAGGTTTATAGAACAAATGAAATAAACTACAATGAAAAAGGTTTGGGTTTTCATATACATTGGACTATTAACTAACTTAAAAAGAAAAGGCTACTTAATTCTACTAATAAATGGATAAACTTCTCCTATTCAAAGTATAACAAGATTCTTCCTATTATTTCATCTTTTTATGGTCTCTCAATATCCATTTCATTCAACTAAAGGCCAGGCAATTATCATTTAATAGTGACAATAGAGTTTTGTCCCATCTCGTTAAAATTGGATGATTAACAAAAAAGCCACTTATTAATTTTTAAAAATTTTAGGGTTGGTTCTTACTAAGTATGTGAAATGGCTACAAGCCATTTACAGTAATAATCCATAATGGAGGTGGTTGTGCTCTGTGTTCTGTGCTGGGCTCTCAGATTTGTAACTTGCACATGCTCTGTCCTGAATGTGATTAGGAAAAAAACAAACAAACAAACACACACAACTCAATAATAAACCAAGTAGTACAAAGTATTCCATGCCTTAAAGTGATTTAATCTTGTGCAACAACAGCAAGTTTGTGCAAGCCTTAACATTCTAATTTCTTAACTTCAAATAACACAGGAAGTTAACCATGATCAATGTGTACTATAGTGCAAAACCAGGTATCTCACTATCTTACCAAAAATAAATTTTACTTTCTCCTATGTTAATTGTAAATATTTTTCAAGTGGACTTCTTCAACAGATTTTAATCTCATTGACATAAAACATGTACAGATAAAGCTTCTCAAACCATATAATGATACTCCTTAGCAGAGGAGTATGCTACCATTTCAGTTGTGTTTATACACAGTATAAGGCACACCAACTTTTGCCAGCTACAGCTGGGTGAACTCTTATCTCCTCAGCTCATTGACAAATTAAGACTGAGCAAAAGACTAAAGGGCCAACAAGCAAGAGACCAGCAGAAAAAAAAGACATACACAGATGTTACAGCCTTCCCACCTCTCTATTATTTTTGTCAATGGCCTGCATATACACAACAGTTTACTCGGATGTTGCTTCCAATGTTTAAAGTTTTGTCTGACTGTCCATTTCTATGAAAAAAACAAAACCCCTGTTGGTTTATCTGAAGGTACAGAGAGAGGGACACAGTTCATCTTGCCTGCTCCCCTACCTCCCCTCTAAAGCTGAGCTGGGAAAGTTGGCACTGTTTTTAATCTGTTCACAGAAGAACAAATCCAACCAAGGCTGACTCAACCCCAGCAGCCTAGAAAAGATAAATCAATCTCAAGCATAATTTGGGAGAGGGAGCAGGGGCAGAAGGCATAAGGACAAACACTGGCTACAGTTACTGCCACTCAGCTAAGCCCTTCCAGGTGGTACACTCTTGAGGACAATCAATTAACCCTGAGTTAAAAGAACAAGCTAGCACTAGTCTTGCTCTGCATCTTCACCTGTCAATTGATATATCTTACACAATGTGAGTCTGCAGACTGACATTCCTCCAACAAATACATCAAAGAAGATCAAAGATTTTGAAAATAAACTGCAAGAAGATGGGGCTATAGGCAAGGTCACTGTTGTAGTGAAAGATGAACACAACAAACAGGTATCGTTTTTGAAGCAGCTCTTTTCAAAGACCGCGCAGGGGCCAGACACTATTCACTACAACGGGATGTTGATAGTTGTTCAAATGGAAGCAATAAATAGCTTCTTGAAGTCCAGCCTTGCATTTGGGAAAGAGAAATGGCAGAAATTACTGAGCAGATGTGTAAGTCACAGTGTTTTTTGTAAGCTCTTGCACCTCCCTCCTGGCAGGTAGAGCTCCAGCAGCCTCTTGCCCAGCTCAGCAGCTGCCTCCCTGCAACCATGGCAGAGCAGGGCTGGCTTTTATGTTGCTCTACTTTGGTCTTCTGTCAAGAGGTAGGAGAGGTTTTTTTTATACCAGATGGGCAAGTACAGATAAATTGATGGTGGGGAAATACCTGGGAATTCAGTTCTAATAAGGATGGCATAACAAGACCATGTGTCCAGCCTAAATCGTCATTTGCTGGAGCCCCTACCCCAAAGAACCCAATCTGCAAAGAGATACAAGAGAAAGCTTTGTCAAATACTTCTCAAATGCACTAATAAAGAGGCTGAGTAATTAAACTGAATTGTTAATTTTCTCTTATATATTCCTCAAAGACAGAGAGGAATTAGAAAAAACTTAGAAAAGTCTAAACCACATGATTTAAAGCATATTAATCATTTGCTGAAAGGGACATACAGTTTTCAAGGCTATACACTTAACCCAAGAAATCAGCTGCATATGCTTTTTGTTTCTCAGAATGAGTTTCAAAGCAGTGAAATAGATTAAACAGTCACCTTGTCCTCCATTCCTGCCAAGTAAATGCCAGTAACAGTAGGAACAGTAGGAACTAGGGTAAAGTTGTGAAAGCAAGGAACTGGTAACTAAAACTGATGAAAGGATTTATTAATTCAGATTTACAAAGGGTTAAGTGAGAAAGTCCAACCAATAGTAACAGTGTTAAGAAAAATGTAGTGTTTAACATCAAATGCGTCCAGCATCCTCCTGCACAGGAAGGAACAGCTCAACATGGTGATGTGGCATAAAGCAAAAGAAAAAGGCACATGATGAATCACTGAACTACCACAGATGAAGTAACAGATACACCGTTTACCAAACATGTCTCCACATGAACATCTTGACATTTAGGTCTGGCCTACAAATACCTCCTGCAGCTTCAGCCACAATTATCCTACAAATAACTGTACAACCGCATGCACAAGGTGACAAACAACCTTGGCAGTGGTTTGTGGATCAAAAGCCACGAGCTGGATAAATTTCAGTCACGAAGGTTGGTACTTTATTCTGTCTCCAAACTCAGTGACACAACTAAGCAAGCACAAGAATCAGCCACTCCACATGCTCCCTGTATCTCTACCTGAATCCACTTTGTGATTGGATCATCTAACAAAA
Organism: Nesoenas mayeri; assembly: GCF_963082525.1. Classification (NCBI taxonomy): domain Eukaryota; kingdom Metazoa; phylum Chordata; class Aves; order Columbiformes; family Columbidae; genus Nesoenas; species Nesoenas mayeri. The sequence goes on along the minus strand of NC_137554.1, from coordinate 12,620,528 downwards.
CAGGAAAAGAGAAAGAACAAGAGAAGTTGGGAAAAGGATGAGAATTACCAAATATCTCTGAAAGATAAAGTCTGGCAAGTAAATTATGAAGCTGAAATAACCTATATGAGTACTAATCACATATAATGCAGTAGTTTATCTTCAGCTCACACAGATCTCTAATTTAATAAAATTAGCAATTAAAAAAATGGTTGTTATGGTATACAAGATGTGTGCATGCTTCCCTCAGCTGAGCAGCATCAGAAAGTTTCTAGCTTAAAGAACAACACAGCTTCCCTAAAATGATCCCATAAGACTTTCCTGCACAGAAGAACCAGGCACATTCATGCTGTATCATATGAGAAAATAAGTTTGTGGAGAAAAAAAGACTTCTAAAACTTTCTGCTAGAATTCTTCACACTGAAGATGGGCAAGCAAATAGTCACAAAAGAAAATTAGACAAACCACTTTTTTTCCTTTATTTCTTTTGTATTTAAATAAAACACCAAAACACTTCTCAAACAATAAGTTTAACTGATGAAGACAACCATTAACACAGAGTACTTTCTGAACCTATAGATGGCCATTGTTTTCTTTCAAAAATCTATTACCTATCCTGATGACTAAGGCAATTGGAAACCCAGGAAAATGGCCATACTAACTCTCGATACACTTTATTTACTCTGTTTTACAAAGTGTCTTGCAAAGAGCCTTGAACATACCAATCAGATTTTATTCTTCTTTTCAAATTTCACTTTAGTAGAGCAAAGATTTTAACTTGTGCTTCATGGCAGCAAGACTTCATGCAAGACAAATGGAGTTCTACAGCCACAGCCATAAAGAAGCCAGCTCCACAGGTATCCTCACGTTTCAAAATCATGGGAATCAGACAGACCCAGGCCATGAAAGAAATCTGATTATATTTAATTTGCCAGAGTAAAGGCCTATTGTAATAGCCAGGGAAGATTATAGATTTACTATTGGTGATTTGCCTAGGAGCTTTACAGATACATTAATAAAGGAACAGTATTCTCTGTATTGAACTGATAACTAATAAAGGTAAACTTTGCTTTAACTATTTGCTCAATTATATGGTTTTGGGACCCACACATTGTGTTATAAATAAACCACATCCCTGCCTAAGGGAAAAAAGGGCAGAAAATTACTTCAACGACAGAAGTGAATGAAAAGCACTCTTTGTAGCTATAAACTTGTGCAGTTTTGGTCAATACCTAATGATGTTTGTGTAGCAATATTTCTGCAATTAAGCTTATGCATCCAGTGCATCAGAGTCTCAGTGAAACAATGCAAATAGCTACTTTCATTTGCAACAGCTTGATTTCTGAAAAGAACATAAAATTAACTACAATACAGATTTATTTTTTTTTAAAGACACATTCTAGGACACACTGTAGGAAGAAACCAGCAGGAAGTATACTTGTCTCTTGAGTTTTCAGGTGCTGCAGTACAAATTCATATTTGTTTCTCTATTTGTTAGTTGATTAACATACGCACAGAGGACAAAAAGACAAGCTAGAGACCTACTTTGATGTTCCAGTTCCCAGTTTATCTTTGAACAGGCACAGTCTCTTCAACCGAGGGACTAGATACTCTGTTTCCATCCTGAACATCAAAAGCCTCAAAAAGAAATGGTCATAATGGCATTGTGATATCTGCAATAAAAATCCTCTGTGGACCTACTTGGTACAGGCAGGTTCCGTCACTCAAGGGCAAGTACTGCAACATCCAGGGAGCACATCCCAGAGCGTCTCTGTGGTGCAGAGGAAAGGAAGTTCAGAGAAGAAATTTCCTTATGTTCTCACAAGAAAGCAACAGAAAATTGATTAATTTGAGCAGAAGAATAATCTCAGCTGCACTGAGTGAAAGCAAATCAAATAAATTTAGCCAAGGCCTGAGTAGTTGTGTGAAGGAACTGTACTTCACAAGCAGAAAGGTCATAAACAGAGAACAGATATTTGCAAGTCATTAGACCAGTTCTGTTCTGGATTCAGGTGATGCTCAGAAAGCAGAGGAAGCTACAACAAATCTGTTCCTTGCATAAAGATTTCAACAGTATTGTGTGTTTGTGAAACAAATTTCTGGGTAACATTGCTACAAACACTAGGAAAAAGCTATTCCTTACTTCCATCTCAGCACAACTGACAACCCAGCCAAGCAGCTCAGGAAGTATGAAAACATGCTGCAGTACAGCAGAAAGACCTTCCCCAGCAACTGTGCTGACAAAATGCTGGAATTCAAAGATATGCTTAAAAACAAACACACACCACCACACAAAAAATCCCACACCACCCCACACAATACAGCAAATTCACATGAAAGATCTCCCCAGTGTCTTCAGCAGTAAAGACTGATATAAAGAATTCACTGAACATCTCTGCCCCAGCCTTTTCCCTGAGTGCCCCCAGTGGTTTCGCTGCTGTTGTTGTCAAGTGGTCCCACTGATTTCCTGGGTTGGATACACTTCTGCCAACAGCTTAAGCATCCTTTGTAAGGCACTGTTCTAATTCTTCCTGAGATTATTTCCTGATTGTGTTTGATCTGCCATGTTTTAAGGACTTCTATTTCCTGCTTATTCGAGCAAAGTTTCCCTTTTCCAGCAGCTGGCCAGTTTGCTACAGTGCCCTCTCCTGGCATTTCTCTCAAGGTAGGTAGGCTCCTGGTGAGTATTTTGTTTTCTCTTTTTATTGTGGGACACACTTTGGGGCTTCTAATAACTGTATTAGAATAACTGTATTTTAATAGCCTACAGGCTGCTTAAAGGCTTTTTAGTCTGATTAAGGGTTTTTTGATCAATTGCCTCATTGTTCTCCAGACCCTATACTTGAAATCAAACATGTGCTGCATGTATTTACTCTGTTCTCTTCAGCTACAGAGCTCAGCCTAATCTTACGATGGTCACTAATTACCAAGCAGGTCCAGTCCACCACTCCAGACCATGTTCAGAAAAGCATCTTTCTACATGCAGCAGGTGTTTTGGGAAGCTGCCACTTTGCACATCTGGACACATCTTTTCTGCCTCCCATCCTGATGAGACAGCAATCCAGTCTCTATGGGGCCCCTGTTGAAACCTCCCACTGTTGCTGCCTGTCTTGAATTTGCAGCTTCTCTACTCTCATTTCACATTTTCTGAGCACTATTACAGGTCTGAGCAGGGGTCTGGTAACAATCTTAGCACTATGTTTTTATTAGAGCACAGGATTTCTCCCGACAGGGGTTCCACTGGCCTGCTCTTCTCCCATAATATTTTTATGCCACTGCACTTTATAAAATGTTTCATGTATAGTACCATTCCTCTGACTGTATGTCCCTCTCCTCTTTCACATAAAGCTGATATAGCCTGGCAGCATCAATTATCCTCCTTCCATCAGGCCTGTTTTTTCAAGGTTATCATTTCAAACCAAACAGTCCAACTCCCTCATCTTCTATTTTAGGCCTTAAAGCCAGTGGGACAGCACTTGTACATTTTTCCTTTCCTCCATCTCTTCATACTGCTTGTTAATTGGCATTGCAGATGCTCCAAGAGAACTCCCATCTTAGACTGAGCTTTGTCTTTGCCCCTTACAAGCCTTGTTCAGTGTACCTCCAAAAATCACCCATGCTCCCACTACAGCCCTTGAGTCTCCTGCCTCTGAAGATGACCCTGCTACAGGAGCAACTCATTGCAAGAAGACACTGTGGCATCAGCTGACAACAGTCACATCTGAGAGATCAGGTCACTCTTTGCCAAAAACCGCTTCCTTCCCCAAAACTTGCATCCTCCGCAGCAGTGCAGGGGGTGCTGCCATGGTGGAGGCAGGACTCCTGTACCACTTCTGTGGAGGCTTCATCTGCAACCTTGCTAGAATCCCACTGCCTTGCTCATAGCTAACTGTAAGACAAGCACACAGAGCAGCTCTCTGGGGCTACATCACTTACTGGTGAAAACGAGGGATTGAAATGAAGCAGCCCAGAACAAAGAAAAAACACTGAATGAACAAGGTCAGGCTATATGAAACTAATCCTGATCATACTATTTCAATTTAACTAATGTTCATCACCTCATCAGCACAACTCTGACAGCATTCCACACTCCTTCCTCAGCAACATCCATCTGTCAAATTATGCACTACTTGCTGAGACCAGAATTTTATGGCTGCAAGAAAGCTTTTAGCCCATCATGGTTGCTACTACAAAGTAATAAATAATACTTAGGGAAAAAAAACACAACACACTGGGATTTTTTTTTTAATTGCATTTGACTAGCTTGATGGCCTTCACCTCTTAATGCTATGTTATTATTGCTACAGTAGGAAGACATTTAGCTTCTAATTGTGTTTGAGACATCTGTGAATGACTCATTATTGCTTTCTCTTTTTACAATAGACTGGCTTCTGGCTCAGCTCAAGAACAAAAGCCCAGTGAAACACCTGGGCACCAGAACCATGCTGTTCTGACTGCTGATCCATCTGCAGAACAACTGGCTAGATGCTGATCTAGGATAGTGCAAAAGAGAGAAGCTCCTCATGCTTCTCTACAGTCAGGCACCCATCACCCAGAGACAGATGGCAATTTTTTTGTTAGCAGCTCACTAGGTCCATTTGTTTCTATCAAAGCATTTGAGAAATCACCTAACTCGTACGAGTTGTCAGGGGTGCAGGCCAGGTGTTGCCACGTATCAGAAGAAGAACCAGAAGCAGAGGTTTTAGCAAATGAATGAGTATTTTGACACTAGAAATTTTGTTTCAGTGGGAGATATTTGCTTACCAGTTTGGTTTATCAGTTCATTTCACTACTTATTGAACAGCTTTAAAATACTTTTTAAAGTTGCTCTGTATGACATAATTGATAACCATAACTTTTCTAGAAAGGTAAATTGCCCTTTGATTAGCTGTATGCTATAATAATTACAACCCGGATAATCAAATCCTTTCAAAATAGCTTTCTCTTATAAAAAAATAAAAATATAGAATGAAAACAGACATTACACGCAGCTTCCAATGTTTTTCCCTTTCTCCCTTATAATTAAAGGGCTTGGTATTCCAATAGCTGCTTTGTCATAGCTGTTACTAAAATTACCTGGAATTATTCTGAAGTATCTCTCCATTTGTATGCAAGTATTTCCACAATATAACACTACTACTAAAATAAATAAATAAATAAATAAATAAAATTACCTTTATTATGGTCAGCAATTCATTATTTTCTTCTCACAGCGGAACAAAAATGTTTCACACTGGCATTAACTCATTCCCCCAACTGAGATCAACTAATGTCACAAGTATTTTTTTCATAAAAGGAGAATTTACATTTATAGGAAACATTTCCTTTAGATTGAGAAGTAGTCTCCTGCTCTGTTTGAAATAATAGTCTTAAATTAAACATTTTAAACAACTTCATTATTTTTAACCTCTAAAGCAAAATATGTCATGACTCGAGAACATCTTTCTCTGAGGCGCTAGGCTCAAAGACTAGATTCAAAAGTTCAAGTTTACTGAGTTAATGGGGAAATCCCACTTCTCAGCCCTACATGTCATCAGAAGTATGGAAAAAAAATTAATTGTCCATACCCATAACTACTAGATAATCAGTACAAGCCAGCCGTACACCTGACTCAATGCACTTTGCAATGATGTGTTTGAAGTGATAATGGGAAGAGAGAAAGGGCTGTTATCATGAGCACAAAGTGCTAATCTACTGTCTAGGTCTTACTGAACCTCTCCCCTAACATTTAATCTAAAATGCTTTCAGCTCTTAAATTCACCTTCCAAACCCAGTAGGAGGTTAAAGCAGGACCCAATGGGAGGTTACATTTATTTAATATTCAGTCCTTTCTCAGATGAAATATTGCAGCCTATCCTCACAGGTATTTGTCAAACCATTAGAGTAATGGTTTATAGCTATTACGTGAAATTGTAGTTCTATTTGTAACTACCATTGACAAAGGATAAGCAAAGCGCATTCATTTTCTTAGAAAAATACCCAAAACCTTTGCCGCAGAGCACTGAGGGAATGTGCTCTCTTAACTAGTCCAGAGCTGGAAGCCAAGGCGGTGCCAGTACACACCATTTAGCAAACAGGAACTTGCATCTCTGTAATATCAGCTCCAACACCACCCTTCACACAGTACAGCTCCATATTTCTCTGCAGATGCATCCTAAGAGCCCTCTGGCACAACTCCAGTGCCTGTATCTTCATGTATTAACAGCACCTGTAAAATAATATTTATAACAGGATCTAGAAATAGGGGTTTTTATAACAGCCAGTACGTTTTGCACACATCATTATACTTACATTTTTCTAGTATCCATTAGAACAACAAGATCATCAGAAAGAAGTGGTAATAACATAATGAAATACACAGAACCGTCAAACTGAACTTGCCACAGAAATCTCTTACGTGCAATTTACTCGAAGTGCAGTGTGCACAGCATTCCATTCAGATTTGCCCCTATACACTGCGATTTCTTTCTAGGAGTTTGATTTTGGACTTTCCTCTCTGTATTTTGCTAAAGCTTATGAAGAATTTTGAGAAGGAAATATAAAACCATTTATTATTTATCTTAGCAAAAAAACCACACACACACTAAAATCAAATTAAACATTTCTTGCAGAGCTCAAACTCCACTAACTCAACAGCTCAGAAGACAACAAACTTGAGTTTAGACTGCTATGTGATGTAGTACTACAGAAATAAAAATATTTTTTCAAACTTTATCTTCAAACCAGAATCTGAGTTGTGATTGAGGCAACTGATTTCAGGAGATTAATACCTTAGTGTGGCTGGGCAGTTTTGATTTGCATTAAAAATCTTTCATTTACGTGTCATTCTAACTGACAGCGGACAAAAGAGCAATGAGTAGCACTTGTTGCTACCACTTTGAAAGCTATCCTTTAATTAAAAGGGAATCTGATGTGAAACACTGCCTTTTATTGTGAACGCTCGGTTCATGAGAGAATTTTTTTTTCAATCCTATTAAAAATGTTTAAGTCTAGTATTGTTCTGCTACCTAGAATAAGTTTCATTTCTTATTTTGCTTTCAATTTTTGTAACTTAGCAATCAAGAAACTTCTACCAATAAGAATAACAGATTTAAAGAAGTGCTGATGTGGAATCAAAATCAAGTGACCAAGAAAACATGTTTGCTCTAATTTTGACTTTTGTTTTATTTAAAAAAAAAAAAACAAAAACCACAAAACAAACCACAAAACCAAAACAAACCACAAAACCAAAACAAACCACAAAACCAAAACAAACCACAAAACCAAAACAAACCACAAAACCAAAACAAACCACAAAACCAAAACAAACCACAAAACCAAAACAAACCACAAAACCAAAACAAACCACAAAACCAAAACAAACCACAAAACCAAAACAAACCACAAAACCAAAACAAACCACAAAACCAAAACAAACCACAAAACCAAAACAAACCACAAAACCAAAACAAACCACAAAACCAAAACAAACCACAAAACCAAAACAAACCACAAAACCAAAACAAACCACAAAACCAAAACAAACCACAAAACCAAAACAAACCACAAAACCAAAACAAACCACAAAACCAAAACAAACCACAAAACCAGAACAAACCACAAAACCAAAACAAACCACAAAACCAAAACAAACCAACAAAAAAAAAAAAGGAAAAAACCACAAAAAACCCAAACACATTTAAAAGTTGAAGGGAGCAGTGACTCTTCACTGTCTGAATGAACACAACCAGGGCACAGTTTCAACCCCTACCAACTTTCAGGCTCCTGCCACCATCATCCGTGCCTTCAAAACACCCACAGCTACAGTCCACATCCAAAGGACAGAGAGAAAATTCAAAGATTCCTCCGCAAGACAGAATTTCTTTGCTCCTGAACACTGCTGAGGTGAAGCTATACTGCTGGTAATAATGTTATTTTCTTTCTCAGATTAGTCTCTCTTAAAAAGCCTTTCCTGTCATTGCAGCCTCTGTTATATTCACTATGAACATCTGCATATCCAGCTGTTACTTTTATCAGTTCCTCAATTCCAGAGTCCTTATATTATTTTTTTTTTTTATAAAAACCTACACTTAAGGTATGAAACACTTATTACATTTTGTGTATAGTCAGTTAATATTAAGAGTTAATCCCAGCCTTCTCACAAGCAAGATACTGTTGAAGACAACGGCTGAGTCACACCATTGTGAATGCAGAAACGCACAGCCAGGCGGACAAGCTGACTCTCAACCACTGCTTCCTGCATGACCTTTTAACTCTCTCTCTCTCCTCCTCCCCCACCCCCCCTCACATTTCCCAAAACTATGATGTCAACAGCACTAAAATGCTACAGGTATAACATCTGTGCCAGATCCGGGCATGTTCATTTTCACTAGCTACCACCGACTTTACACACAGGTTGATGAAGCTATACAAATAACAGCAATAACTGATGACTTCACTACTCCTGTCCCATACCAGGCAGGTGAAGGAGCTGCTGGCAGAGAAGAGCCACCACAGTGAAACCCAGGAGACCTCAACATGAGGAGATCACTGCCAGGTGCCTGGCACTAGCCTGAACCATGCAGAGCCTTCAGAGGTATGGCTGGTCCTAGGCATCCCCTCTGTTACTTTTCATGATTTTTTTTTTTTTCCCCAGTAAAAATCAAGTATGAAACATCTCCAAGGATGCCAAGAGCCACCCCAACACCACAGCTGCTTGCTCAGTCAGGATTAAATCACCTGGTCAAGCACAGGGTCCTAGAAGCACAGCCAAACCCAAAGCTCCTCAGAGATGCAGGGCAGACTGGCAACGTAAGGGTTATAAATATTGAACATTCAATTGCTAGTTTGCTTCATGCCCTTTGATAGCCAGAAACCAAATTGGTTTTTCGTTGTATAAAGTATCTTTAAAATTCAATTGCTTATCTCCTCACTAATTCAAGAAAAAGAGACCTCAGATTTACAGGAATGAGAGCTCACAATATGAATATACTATATTAAACATACAACAGACATCTGAAAATTAACCAAAACACACTCTATTGATTTTAACCTTCAATATCAAGGTATCCTCCTCCAGTGGTCTCCACTTGATCCAGGCTATAAGAATTTCCCATTATTTGAATTTCTCTATATGGGATGAGCATTTAGTTATCAACATCTACCATAAAAAAATTTGTGGTTGTTATTAGGGTACCGTTACCACGCAAAATTGCACACATTGCTGCTGCAAACTGCACTGCAGCTGAAGCGAGAGCAGCCACATCCCCACAGGCCGTCCCCACCACCATGGTGGGCAGCAGAGAGGGGCAGATTGGCTGCCAGAGACCTGGCCTGTCCTTCCACTTGCTCAGCTCAACAGGACGCCCACCTGCACACAGGCAGTGTGCTTATAGTGAGCTGCTCTAATAGTGTTTATTACATGAATTACACTGAACTAGGATTTAGTTACAATCCTGAGGAATTCTGTGTCTCCTTGGTGAAAGGTTGCCTTGAAGTGAAAAGCATAAGCATACTTTGTTTCTTAGGTACAAGCAAGGAGGTGATAGTTCCGTCATGGCATTTGAGCATTTTGTGGGAGGCTGGCCGGTCTGCATGTGTTAGTGACCTGCACCTCCCTCTGAAGGGGAGCAACCATAACTGTGTTCTGCAATTTTGCTAAGCTATCCAAATCATACTACACTCTAAAACAGCAAGATCCTAAGGAACGCAAGGCACGGCAGTCTCCCAGCCTGGCTGCTACTTGACAGCTCTCTCCTGCACCCTGCCCCACGCAGCAACCCTGTGGTTATCAACATTAACACATTGATTTGGCGCCAGTTGATCCATCCCAGGATGGCAAGAGCAGACCGATACTTCACTCACAAGAGTGCTGTACAGCACTATGAAAATGAAAAAGTGAAGCAAAATAATTTCTGTCCTTCTGAGGAGCTGAGTAGGAGCATTTCTTGTTATGCATCTGACTTCAACAAGCAGTGAGGACTATTAGTACCATCTGCTCTCCTTCAGTCAGTCAGGATGGTCAGCCTAGATTTCACAAAACCAAAAATAAAATTTAACACTTCTCAGACTTCCACAGCTCACCTGCACATCGCACCACTGCAGAGTGATGCTGCAAAGAGTACAACCACAGACTTATTCATTGATTTTTAAAAAGTCTTAATATTTCATTGTTTCCCCAGCATTTTCAAACACCATCTCAGGGTTTTATGGACATACTGTAAAAGGGATTAAATTGTTCATTAAAATGGTACTTTTCATTGTATTTTTAAAAAATAGTTAATTTAAAAATAAAGCACAGTTGTCACTAAGAGCTGCTAATGAAAACTCTACTAAGAGACTTTGTTTCTGATGAAAGGACAGTCATCACATCTGAAAGAAAAATAAAAGCCTCTAATTTGTATATAAGCTCTCAGTCTACTGACTAATGAGCTAAACTTTAAAGGTAACAAGTAGGTCCTCAAAATAAGCTCCTAACACATTTCATCACCTTACTTCAACTCTCCCAACCTCATCAGAGGTACTATTAGCTGCACTCCTTTGCTCATGTGGCAAATCCTTACTACTCTCTGCAAGCTTTTTGATGTATTTTTTCCCCATATCAAATCAAATATTACTTCCCTAATTGCAGCTTCAGTGGCCAAGTGAGGGCAATAAACACCACCACAGGTGTCTGAAAAGGACTATCCTACCTTTGCAAACTCAGGCCAAATATTTTCTTTTGCACAATGGACTCACTCCAACATTCTTGAGAGGATTTTATCAGATTTATATTGGAAATTAGTAACATCTGATACAAGGTAGCAATCTTGTTTGCAAACAGGTGTACTTTTAGGCTTAATTCACTTTCTGCAGGTCTTCTAATCAAGGCTAGAAGCAGAACTGTTGAAAAGTAGACACTGAATATATTCAAAAGCATAGTTGCAGAGCCTCATCAGACTGCAGTCCCAGACAACTACAGCACCTGAAGCCACTCTCCAAAACTCAGACAAGTTTTGATACATTGCTATATACATCACCTTACCACATACTTCCAAGATGCATTAGCCTATCTGGAGAAAGCCTGATACTGCACTTCATATCAGAGACCTTTACAGTTAATGACAGTATGTAGAAGAGTCTAGAAGGGTGATTATAATGAACTTTAAGCTTAAGGTAGTGATATAACTTTTCATAGTTTTACAGCTTCATTTTATAGTCCAAAACTGAAGGTACAGTGTCTTGCTTTTGTAAATTTAGCTAATTTTAAACACTCAAAGTAGCTTCTAATAGGTATCATTATGGAAAAGAATCTGCAGACTTCTGTGGGTTTGCTTTTTCTTTTTAGTATGTAAGATAAGTCTTTGAATTTGCTAACATCTCTATTATTTTCCACGCTAAACCTAAGAGTAGACAACTTTTATTATATCTTTTTAAAGGTGTAAAAGGAATTTGATTACTTTGTATGCCAACATACACCCAAAGAGAGTTTAGAAAACAATGATCTTAATGCACTGGTAAATACAGCAGTTAGAAGAATATCCTACTAACAATAGTGGAAAGAGCCATATTTTATTGCATTCCCATGACACTACCAAGCAGTGGCAGCAATAATCTTTCACCACATTGTATAATGAAAAAGCACTACAACTTAAAAAAAAAAAAGACGACATTTCACTAGTTTTTCTTTAGAGTGCTATAAAATGCAACTACGTCACATGACAGTGTGTGTGTGTTATATGTGTCTCTTAATAAAGCTTCTCTGAAGGGCAATACAGCATGTACCATGGAAACAGGGGTTGCCATGGAAAGCATGCTTTTAGTGGATAGCAAAAGAAATGAGGGCTTGATTCCACCTCTCACTTGTCTTTTAAAAAAAAAAAAAAAACACACAACACACAAAAGTGTAACTATCGACATCAGCAGTTATTCCTGAAAACGTCAGTGTGAATGAACAAACAATGGCACATGCATAGCAGAGAATTTTTGGCAGTAGGGCTGTGGTGATCTGCAGAGCCCTGTATTTTCAGAGCAGCTCTATCCCTCAACACCACAGGGCTCTGCAGCCAGCCCCCCCCAGGCACGCTCATGACACGTGTCCTTCAAAACACGGCAGGGGCCAGAGCCACATCGAGCTGCAGGACAGCATTCGCAGAGCCGTTGCTCCTCGCTGGCTCAGTCATGATATGCAGAAAGTGCCAGAATCATCTACCTGCCAGATCTTTTCTTTGCTTACATACAAAACCTTTTTCATTTAAATGCACATGGTGTTACAAACGAATGAAAAGCATGAATCAAATTAATTCAAAGCATATTGGTTTCCAGACATGCTTAAAATGAAGTCCAAATTGATGTGTTTCATCTACCTTATTCATTAAAATGGCATTCTTGATGTCCTCCTGTTACCGTAATCTCCAAAGCACCGGACAAACAAGTACATTTGTTTACCTTTATCACTCTTTCCTTACTAAAGAACCGGGTTTTATTAAAGAGATCAATCACCTGTGTACAGTTTAATAGCCTGAGCTGTACACGAAAGACAGAACTTGCTTCAATAGCCCACAACTCCCAAAGTATAGAGGGGCACGTAAAACCATTTGTTGCTTTAATAAAACTAAATTTTTCTCAGAGCTAGCAAGTACCCTATTAGAATTAGTAATTTGAGACAGAAAAGCACTGCTTAAAAGAAAACAATTCTAATAAAAGTACTAGAATCAATCCTGTTTGCTTACCTCCATGAAAGCCCTATGCTTCTAAGCAAAGACACAAAAACACTTTACATGCTTAATGCACTGCCTTTCTTTTATTGAATCACACTTATTGTGGAAGCTGTCTTTTGAGGCTTCTAGCTGTGTCGAAGTAATTGGCGTATTGCTGCTTTTAATGAATGGTATCCTTATAATGGAGGTCAAAGTGTTAAAAACTTTATGTCAGAGGCAAAATGTACAAAGGAAAGCTTTTTGGAAATGCTGCTGAGCAATCTGGAATACACTGTTTTACTAAAAGATGGAATTTCTTACTAGGCTACTGCCGGAGTGTAACAAAGTTGTATCAGCAGAGAAAATAATGTTATGTACTAACACACTTGACTGCTACCACAAACTGCAGCCGCCACCCCTTTTATGAGGAAAGGCTGAAAAAAACATTAAAAAAATCTAACATTAATTAAGATCACATCTTTGAAAACTTCTCACTTTTTTCACAGTCTAAAGAGTTGGTAAACAGCTCAGCCCCAAAATTGTCCTTCAACCCACCATAGAGTAAAGGACAGAAACTTTTTAATTAAATTAAATCTTGTAGTACATTGACTATCAATCTTTTGAGGGTTGTTACTAACTTTTGAACTATTTAGATTTATAACAAAACTATCTGTTTAATCTGAGGAAGAAAACCTCCCTTTAACTACTTATTTCACCTAAGTAGTGAACACGGTATGTAAAGCAACTGCTGGGTAATGTAATGTGAAAGAGAAGTAATGTTTTAGAATACAATAAGCCCTCTATAAGTAGCAGCAACTGAGAAAAAAAAAAAACCCACACACACACACCTAAGGTGATCAGGAAGCGCTTCACAGATTTTGAAAGTAATGCCAAAAAAAGAAGAGAACCAGTCCTTCATCTCCTATCAGCTGTTCCTGTTGCCAGTGATTATGGCAATATTTCACAGAGAACATATGGCAATGTTTATAGCCATCAGGAAGTATTTCACAGAAGCTGCGACACCATGTGTCCACCAACTAGCCTTTCTGATTGCAATTAATTAGGGAAGAAGCAGGAGGCACCTTTTAAATAATATTAAGTCTAAGAGATTCCTGAAGTTCCATGGCCCATGTACAAGACTAAGTGACAGAAAAGTCTATTAAAATTGTAACAAGCCTAGTACAGCCAGTCTTACCTTGAGGAACAAGACCTAATAAAAAAAGTACACCCTTTAAGGAGTGTAAGAAAGAGCAGCAGTATAATAAACCATTCAGGGTGGTACCTTGGAAGCCTGCAACAATAAGGAAATATTTGAAGACCTTTAATGGGCCATTTTGTGAAACAGATTCTGCAGAAAAGCTGCCACAGTGAAAGCTGTAGCAGTTGTTTTATAGTTACCAGACCCAAGAGGATGTGTATCAAAATTACATGGGGATCTATTAGGAAACCAAGACTTATGAAATACACTGTGGCAGTCATTTTCTGATTCCTATTTTAATAAAAGCAAGCAAGAGAGGAAAATTAAGGATAATAAACTACCTGATAGGTTTTCATACAGAAGTGGAAAGTTGAACTTTCCCAGCCAGCCCTTGCAGTTGCAATCTGGTGCTTTGTGGCTGCAGCACTGGGGGACAGAGCAGCAGGAGGGGTGGGCAGCACAGACTCCATCACAGCTCCTTCAGCAGCGCCGCCGAGAGCTCAGCAGGCTGGACTGCAACAATTCCCAGGAAAAGGCTTTGTGTCACAGAGGCATTTTCTCTACCCAGCCCCATCTGACCCACTGGGAATGAGCCAGGAAAAACCACACAAGCTAAAAATCATACCAAAAGTGATGCAATATGTGAGGTATCAGTTAGAATTGATGTTAACAAGTTCGACATCGCATTCCTGAATTTACGATTGGCTCACAGCATCCTCTCCCCCTTACTGGCCATCTTTGCTCCACACAACCTGTTTCCCTGCTGCTCCTTGTCTCAGGTTGGGATATTGCCTGGAGACATGAAAAAAGAGAGCAAGATCAGGGGAAAACTTGTCCAGCTGTGGTCTTAGCGGGGCTCCTTCCTGCCAATTCTCAGAGCCCTAATCATATAACTGAGTCCACCCTGCAGCTCTTCCCACAGCTGGATTACAAATACATCTCCCTCTTTTCTCTCCAGACTTCATTCTCCCAAATTTTTGAGTAACCTAACATCTTTGAAACCTCTCTCCACCTGTCAAATTTTGCTAAGTCGGCCAGCAACCTCAGAAATTATTAAGATACACTAACAGTGCAGTCATCCAAGACTCATTTCCTTAAGAAAGAAGGCTTTTCAACTCCTCTACCATTATATTGTTGTTATTTTAGGATTTCCTTCATTACCCCAAACCTCTAACCTCTAATTTTTATTACAGAAGTCTCATATTGAAACTTTGAGACACAGAAAATGCAAATACTGTTGGTAATAATGGAAGCATTGATTTTTATTAGTCTTAAGAGCAAAATCCCACATTACACACATGACAGATCTCAAAAAGGTAATCTAATGGCCACAATACATCTGCCTAATTGTGATACAATAACCTAGGATTTGTTCTCACAGATGTGGCATGACAGAAAATACAAGCCATGTTTAAAAGTCTGTCAGATTGTTGTGATGGGTAAAACTCTTCTATCATCACCGGGCAGACTATTTTAAAACTCCAGATGCAGCCCTGACACCAATCAGCAGCTAAAAGTGAGCCACCATTCCACCCACCACTACACTTGCATGATGACAATAGTGTAACTTTTTAAAATAAATAAATAAATACCAAAATAAAGTGACAGCTGGCAACTTTGCCATCGTTGTCTACACTTCCCTAGGAGCAGAGTTAATATTTTGAGCTGTGCATGCAGAACAATTTCAAGGTTTGTACTCCATCAGAAAAAGTTCCAAACCGTAAGCTGACAGCTGCCACCAACTTAACAGCTATACTAAAGGTACCGACACAACTTAGAGCAGCTTCTCTAGAATTTAAGAGGATCTTCAATGCTGAAAGAAAATTGCAATATATTCCTTAATAAAGCACATTTCAATGAAAAGAGGAACAACAGATTTCAGAGAGAAACTCCTGTCCAATATGCTACCCACCAGCTGTGGTGCCATTGCTATAGCACCATCCTATTACTCATTATTTTTCAGACAGTAGCACAATGGCCACTGGCAATCAAGAGCTGTAGCAGAGATCACCCTCCCCAATTAAATCCCTACTCTCTCCCCTTTCAAAAGTCTCCTGCAGGTGCTGCTTCCCATGTGGGCTGGGAGCCAGACAGAGGCACCCGACCCATGCTCCAGGAGATGGTCAAAGATGCCCATCCCTGCAGGGTCTCCATTCCTCGCTGAAATTCAAGGGCACTACAAGGAGTAGCTGACACCTAGGGCCTGATCTGACCCAGCAATGGCTGACACAACCAGGGGAGGCAGTGGCTGTGGTGGAACCTGGGGAGCCTGAGGGCAGGACAGGGTCATGGGTATGAGAGCAGGGTCACCACTATATCTCAGCCTGAGCTTTTACCCACATTGGCACAACCTTAGATACAACCCACTGCACAGAGCTACAATCTTAAAATAAATAAATAAGCATTTCAGTGGGAACAAGACATACTCTGCCTCTTACACTGGCTGCTCTGGAAAGAGAAGCAGGTGAAAAGTAGTAGAGTAATTTGTACCCGCACTGGTTAAAGTAGTAAAACTATAATTTGTCCCCAAAACACGACAACCTAACACTATAGATATCTTCTGATTAAAAAAAAAACCAAAAATACTTCACTCAACTAAACTATATGCATAGTTATCCTTGTAACAGTATTGTCAGCAGAAGCAGTCACAGCAATTTAAAAAAAAAAAAAAAAAGTATAATATAGGATATCTATGAAAAAGACACAATTTGAGCAGAGTTTATCTGAATCCCAGCACACTGAACTAAACAGCCTCCTTGTGTCAGAGACCCGTCCTCAACACCACACACACACATGATTTTTACAGTCAATTTTTTCTATTTAAATCTACACTTCTCTCTGAAAAATAAAAAATCTGAACACTGAGGTCTATAAGCTGGCATGCAAAGTGTTATCAACTGGTGGGAGATTATTGATTCCAGTCCATCACCTGATATACGCTGTCAGCCCCCAAGTGATCAGATAACTGGATGAGAATGAAATGGAAAAAGCCACGTGGTTCTGGTAATCACACTTCACACCTCTCTATGACACTGAAACAATCCCAAGGAGCCAACCGAGCAGCCAATGAGCAGGTGTAGCATGCATGGCCCATCCACATTGTGTCAGAGCCCAGGCTCCGTCACCAGTTCACATTGCAGAAATGGCAAATAATTAAGAGCTGTAAAGGGTAATTTTATTGAATAATTTACTTTTGCCACAAATATTAGAGCTCTGTAAAACATCGACATCCGACAAAGCATTCACTGATCACTCCAGAATTTCTTTATACCAAGTACAAGTACCACAGCACCAAGACTTACTCTAACTTTGTTTTAGCCTAACACAGGAATAGGAGTTAAAGCTGGGCTGAAATAAGAAGTTTTCCTTATTTCACATCAAAGCCATGAAAAACTGGACCTGATATGCCATCCTTACGCACACCTTGAAAGAGTCAAGTTAAGAATAAAGAAGGCTGAATTTCCAGTTCTTCTTTAGCCAGGGAAGTTACTCTTAAATAGTTAATGTAATTCTTGTACAGCTCTTCTTCTTGCAGCTAGAAGAACACACTAGTCAATCTGAATCCACAGAGTACTGTATCTTCAAGATAGTTCACTTAAAGGCATACCTTAGCATAGCATGATATCCTCTGGATTACATTTAACAAGAATAAATAGATAATATGAAACATCTGGACAAATAAACTCTTTTTATGCTTATGGAATTTGACAATAACCTGATTTCCTTGCACAAGCTGTTTAGAAGGGAGTGCTAGAGTGCTATTATCAGATGTCACAGGCTGCTCTGTCACCCTTGCACATATCACACAGAGGAGCAGGTGATAGGGTACTAGATATCTTAGTCAGAGGCGTCATAAACAGAATTCTTTTGGCCCAGAATACCAATATTACAAAAAGTAAGTAAATAAATAAATCTAAGTTAGATTGAAAGCAGTTTTTCCTGTAAAAACAGTTACAGAAATCACACTAGAAATACTATTTCAGAATAATTTTGAAGTATTCTCTCTCAATTCTTCCTTCATTCTTCAGAAGCTTTTTAATGATGAATTAGACCTATCAGCCATGTAGTATGCTATTGTTAAAGGCAACAGTATCTTCTAGGTCAAACTGTCTCCCAGACGATTTACACCAGGAAAGTTAATCATTTATATGAAACTGCTACATTAAATTTAAAAAAAAAAAAAAAAAATCTAGAGAAGAAATATAAAGTTCTAGTGCAAGATTATTCTAACTGAATAACATGCAAACAAAAAATTAGTTGAAATTAAATTTGCTATCCTTACTCTTAAAGTATTTCCATTTGTTACTTTTTCCTAAGGAAACGGTCATTTAGATAGCATATCTAAGAAACTTTTTTTCTAGTAGGACGTTTCAATTAAAACTATCTTAATGGATTCTTCTTGTTCTAACCCTAAAGACGCGACACACAGAATCAAGATCACTAATTACTGCAGAAATCTATCATTAAGAAAAAAGTGAAAGAAAGATCCACTTTCCAATAAAAAAAGAATCACTGAGAGGAAGAAATTTGCATTCTAAATTATTCAGCTTAACCATGTTTTAAAGCTTATCTAATAACACAAACAATGTTATTAAACAGCTTAACTTTCTGTTCAGGATCAACTATATCTTCATTATTTATTTCAAAGTTATCTTTTTCCTCAACCAACAGTTACATTAGATTACAGTTGATAACTTTAAAGTAGATATATATATATACACAAAAGATAAAATTATCTTGATCTCCTAGCAGCAACCTTTCTTCAAAGAAAGATTTAAGACAATTATGTACCTTTAGAAAGCAGTATTTACTTAAACTTCGGAAAGCAGCAAATGGGACACTTACAACCTTCACTAAACTATCCTAAAAATAATAGTTTGACAAGTGTTTTGAGGGCAGTTCTTTCACAATTATACCTAGGCTGTGATAGGTAGACCAAATGTTGGGACTTTTGGTTTTGGCAGTTTGGAGACCTGCAGGGTCACACTTGTACTGTGCCCAAGTAAAGGGCACAAACAACTCTTTCTGGCACTTCTGAAAGAGCAGCAGGATTGTGCCAGACTCCTGAGCTGTAAAACAAACACAAAAGGGTTGTTTTCATTTGTTGGTTTGTTGGTTTTTTTTTTTTTCCACCATACAATATTTGTGGAAAAAAATAGAAGAGGCTCCCCATGCTTGTTTGGACACTGCATGCTCAGGGGCTTCAACCCCAGGATCCCACAAACCCACAGCTACACTTCGAGGACCGATAGCTGTGTCTTGATAGTGGGCACCCATCCTATTTGAGAGGGGTTAAGCAAGTACAGTACATTGGATGAGAGCTGTGGCTCACTTCTAGAGAGAAAAAGATGAGTTGAGCATCTTTAAAAGAATTGTTAGAAAAATCCAATCCTGGGCAAAGCCTTTTGATTTGACACTGGTATTCAGATCATTGTCTCTTTTTTGGCTACTGTAAAATAAAACACAAGTTGTATCATGGACATCATACTAACAGAAAAGCACATTAAGTTCTTTGTTGGGATGTTTTTGATTAACCAAAAGGCACCCTGCATGGCAAATTAGCTGAAGCTGGTCTACTATTAGAACAGCAGAGAATACCTTTGACATGCTTGTGTTTCTTTTAATTTTCTTTTCTAATCTATTTCCCATAAGATCAGAATTCACAAAACATCATTTGTGTTGCGAAGAATGTTAACAATCAGCTTATTTATACTTGGCTCACATTTTCTTCAACTGAAAATTACTGATGTTAAAATGATATTTTCAAACTAATTTGTATTCACATTTTACATTTTGAAGGCTATGATAATTCTTCAGGAATGTAGAATTCTCCCTCTCATTTTGCTCTGAGGAAATGCAACAATATACCAGTAATTCTCAGCTCTTCATTATGCTCCAATATGGCTGTCTACAAATCATCATACCTCCAGTCTGCCCACTCTACCCTTGCCTCCTGGCTTGCTCTTAGGCCCAACAGTGTCCAGTCACTTCCTAGTTTGCAATAAATTCTTCACAGTCCCCACTGAATCCCTGGGGAAAAAACTCCTTCATATTATCAACACAGACCTCAGACAATCCCCTGGTCTCTTTTAGATTCTCTCTGCTACCCCTCTGGCCCCATCCCCATCCCACCCCAGGAGCTACTTCCAGCCCACCCACTAGCTGGCCTTGAGGAAGGGTATCTCTTCCAGCTATATCCAAAAACTTCCTCATTGTCATGGTTCCATCCAAGACCAAATGGACTCCACTTGGATGTGGATCAGAGCCTCACAAAAAGTCATTGACCCCAAAGTCATGTGAGGTGACCAAGTCAGCCAAGAAAAACACAGACATCCCTAAGCACCAGCCAGCAGGAGCTCTCCTCTGGCCAGACCCTGATTTCAATCTTCTCTGACCTCTTCAACCATTTTCTGCCTTGGCAGTAGACCTATATATAGAATTGAGCAGGTCAACACTGCTCTTCTGAGGACAAATCCAACAGGTTCTCAAAGCAAACAAATAAGAGCAAATTTTTAAGGGGCGTCCTCTTCTACAGTGAATAATAAATATAATGGTGATGCAGGCAAATCAAGCCAAACACAGTCAAATTTAAGGACAGAACAGGATTTGAGCACACACATCTTAAGAGTTGTTTATTTCCCGGTCCTTTCATTGAAAACAAGCTCTTCTGCTTTTTGGTTTCACAGTGTAATGTCAGATTGTCCTTTTTTGCCCATTTTTCTCTTTGCATGTATTTGATAGTTTTGTTTTTAATAAAAGTGGAGGTGTTCTTGGCATTTCTACTGCAACAGCAGAGCTTGAACTTAAGGTCAAATGAAAGGAACAGTGTGTTCAGTTACCGTGGCAACCATACCAGGCTAATATCAGGTACTAAGATACCAAGAATGAAGTGATAAAAATCACTACATTAGTTTAATAAACAAGTTTCATTGTCATCATTTTACTATATATATGGTTCTTTGAAAAAATATCAAATTTCAGAATTTGCTCTGCTTGGCCTATTATTCATTATCTAATGAAAATGAAAAATTATTTCCTTTCTCAGAGGCTTCAGAAATGCAGGTGTATTGAGAATTCATTAAGGTTGCTATACCTTTTAAAGCCATGTTCTAGGTACACTGAATTTTGTAGACCCTAAAGCAAACTCTAATTTGACATTTAATTTCAATTCTCATTTTATGTTTTCATACTCTGTCTCAACCTTTTAATAAATGTCTAGTTAAATTTTAAATATAAATTTTAATGTGTCTGATCTCCTTCTATGACAAGGTGACTCACCCAGTGAATAAGGGAAAGGCTGTGGGTGTCAAAAGCCTTTGACACTGTTTCCCACAGCATTCTCCTGGAGAAGCTGGCAGCTCATGGCCTCAGTGGATAAAGAACTGGCTAGATGGCCAGGCCAGAAGGGTTGTGGTGAATGGAGCCAAATCCAGTTGGCAACCGGTCACAAGTGGTATTCCCCAGGGCTCAGTATTGGGGCCAGTTCTATTTAACCTCTTTATCAATTATCTGGATGAGGGGATTGAGTGCACCCTCAGTAAGTTTGCAGATGACACCAAGTTGGGTGGGAGTGTTGATCTGATGGAGGGTAGGAAGGCCATACAGAGAGATCTGGACCAGCTGGATCGCTGGACTGAGGCCAGTTGTATGAGGTTCAACAAGACCAAGTGCTGGGTCCTGCACTTGGGTAATAACAACCCCAGGCAGTGCTACAGGTTGGGGAAGAGTGGCTGGAAAGCTGCCTGGCAGAAAGGAATCTGAGAGTGTTGATTGACAGCTGGCTGAACATGAGCCAGCAGTGTGCCCAGGTGGCCAAAAAGGCCAAGAGCATCCTGGCTCTTGGAATACTGTGCTGAGAAGGGCTTTCATTCCTTTCATTCCTCATCAGGAATACTGTGGCCAGCAGGACTAAGAGGAGTGATCATCCCCCTGTACTCAGCACTGGTGAGGTCCCACCTCCTGTGTTCAGTTTTGGGCCCCTCAATACAAGAAAGACACTGAGATGTTGGAGCAAGTTCAGAGAAGGTCAACGAGGCTGAGGGGAGACCTTATCACTTTACAACTACCTGAAAAGAGGTTCTAGCATGGAGGGAGTTTATCTCTTCTCCCAGGCAGCAAGTGATGAGGTGAGAGGAAAGGGCTTCACATTGCATCAGGGGAAGTTCGGGCTGGATATTAGGAAACATTTCTTCCTGGAAAGGTTGTCAGGCATTGTCTTTAAAAGACACATAGATGAGGTTCTTAGGGACATGGTTTAGTGCTACCTTTAGGTTACTGCTGGACTTGATGACCTTAAGGGTCTCTTCCAACCACAATTTTTCTATGATTTTATGTGCCAAACTACAAAATCAAGAGTACACCTTAAAAATACTTTATACCAAGGAGACAAATCTGAATGAAAGCCCTTCTCAGCACACATCCAAAAAGGTGGTACAGAGAGCTACTAGTTGGGCACATCTCCTACATCCCTTACCTGATGCCTGGCTCCAAAGCCAGCAAAATTAAATACCCACAGAGCTTGTTGGACCTGGCTCCTTCTACCCTTGCAGCTGATGACGGGGACAGAATCTGCCAGGTTTGGATGTGTAGCAATTAACACCATATGGTTTGAGGCAAGCACCTTGAGAAGCCCCTGGAAGCCCAAGCAGATGCCATCCAGCAAGTACACGTTAGTGTATCTAACACCGGAATGAGAATAGTCCACCCAGCTATGCCTTCCCACTGACATTCTGGGCAGGCCGGAATAAGATGTGAAGGTGCCAGAGACACAGATCACAACACTGTGGTGAAAGAGTGACTCTATATCAGAACTGTTAATAAGACACAGGTTTAAAATGTCAGTTCTGGCTAGAAATGACAATAGTGGCTAAGGAATAATTAACATTGATTTCCATATTACAGATAATTCTGCAAATGAAAATGAGTGGGGCCAAGTGGTTCTGAGAATTCAAGATAACTCCAGAAAGTCAGGAAATCCAACAGAGCCTGAGCAATTTGTTTGCAAAATAATTTCAGATTACTTTGCATAGTAATAGAACTCTGGAGCTATGTTGTTAACCATGCAGAACAGCCACTGTGATTGAGAGCTGCAGTAGAGGAAAATAAAACTTTCTTCAACAACAGAGGATTGCGAGACATCCTTGTGCCCCTTTCAACCAGATTAAAAATAACAAAACTCATCCCAGCTCACCAGCACAGCATCACTCAAAAGACAGATAATTCATCAGGCACCACAAAAAGAGACACTGCCTGATTTCATTAGCCAAACCAAAGCAGCAAAACAAGTCAAAATTTCTGTAGCATGTGCTTGATTTCCTTGTGTGCCCTGAAGACAAGTTTATAAGTAGTAAAATCACTGAAAAAAAAAAAAAATCTCTTAAGTATGAGATAATATTTAGAAAATATGCTAATAGTTCGGTCTTATTAACCTTTTACTGAATACATACAGCTAATATTTACCTTACAAATAAAGTCAGACCAAAAATGAATTGCTGAGTTACAGAAACGTCCTTATAAACTATCAAAGTGCTGCTGAAGCACTTGCAACTCATGCATTCATCTGCTTCTCGGAACATGCTGGTTTGTATTGACTTTACGTAATTCTGTCAGCCTGACATCGGTAAAGTAAATACTGCAAAGGAGTAGCCTATGATCAGCCAATCACATATCTATACACAGCCTCAAGTACTGTAAGGATTATACCTGTAACTGCCAGTTTCTGCTAAAATATCACAGGGCAGAAGGACAAGCTGACCTAATCGGTGGGTTGCTTGAGTAGGTTTTGCAGTGGGGGCACAGCTAATCCTTGGCTGACAGTCCAGCCTGGAGGCTCTTATTTTTTTATCCACGATTAATGGACTTGACATCCATGTTCCCACAGCTTCTGCTAAACATGCAGTTCAGACCTTATTGTTAAATACCACTGAGATCACAGAAAACTAAACTCTTATGACAGTGGAACGACTGTGCCAGAGGGCAGATTGTTCTGAGACAAGTATTGGATTACACCAGAAATATAGCACAGAATAATAGGGCACTACAAAAAGGTTCACAATCTTGGGCCCCTGCATACCTTGCATCCTTAAAACTAGACTGACCTTTCTGAAAGAAAAATAGATTGTATGAGTTAAGAGATCTAGCAAGATAACACATTTTCCAAAATTTACTGGGAGATCACAGGCACATAAGATGTGTTTAGCCTATTTAAGTCAGAGGCACATGCAATCAACTTGACCTTTCATTTTGTATTTGCTCACTAATCAAAACCTTACAGCAATTTGAGTGAAGCACTGATGGAGATCTCTCTCCTCCAGAGCTCACAAGTTTGGCTATGAGCCAAGATGCAAGATTTGGAAATAAGTTTTTAATCCTTAAAGTCTGAAAATCTTTGGATGCAATTAGCATCAATAGAACCACATGTTCACAGACAGAAAAGTACAGAGCCTCCAGACAGAACCTTTTTTCTTAACTACTCTGAGGTACAAAATTTAATTTTCTACTTTCTGCCTACCTACACACAGAACGTTCTGGCTACTTCATATAATTATTTTCTAGCCTCTCAGCTTCTATAGAAGAAATATGAGTATTACCTAATTTCTGGTTTTCTGCACATTTTGCACAGAAGCCAATAAAAAAAAAACACCACACATCTCAGTCTGAAATAGAAGAGCAACATCAGTTCATAAAGGACATTGTTTAAACAGTTAGCTCTGTCTGAACTACCCTTGTTTTAGACTGGAATATATTTTAAACCTTAATTACTGCAGTCTGGAAGACTGTGACAGATCTTTTTCTTATGGGCATATTGCCAAGATGAAGCATGAATTCTTCTTTTAAGACCATACTTAATTAGTACTTTAGCCAACTTTATGGAGCTTGTATGATTCCATAGGCTACTTCTGGCTCTAGCAAGTACATCTGTCTGCTGCAGTTTGGGGGCTTCTAGGGTCAAAGTTATTGTGCATCCATTTTCACAATTTGTCATTATGTCTATACATGTATGTATGTTGATTTTGATGTCTAAATTTAAAGTGCAGATAACAGGGAATCAAAATTTCCTAACTTGACAAACTAAACTTACTCCAAATATTCCTTACTATATTAATATTCACTGCTTGATTGCTGCTTCAGTATGTTATTATAGAATTCAAATATGTATTTACAGTAACAGCTCCATATGGAGTGATAAATAGTAGGGATGGAAGAGCTGAATTCAATGAGGATAAAAACAAACACATTACCCATTTTAACACCAAATCTAAGCCAGTAACCCATCTACAGTGGTTATCCAGAACTGACCTGTTGCATGTTGCTTCTGCTGATAGAAAACGTAAGGCTGCAGCTCTTTTTCTATGAGCAGAGACATTGCCCTGCTTTCTAAGTCCAGAAAGCATCAGACAGAGCCCATGTCTTTCCTTTGTTTGTCATTCCAACCCCCTTCCAAGCCACCTTTCTACCACCAGCCCCTCTCTTGCTCTATTGCTAGATGTTTAATGAGAGCTACTCCACCTATCACTATTCTTTTGGCCTTTTCCTCGGCTATCAAACACAGACACATATCTAAAGTAACTCTCTGATTTCCCACATTTGTGTCCAGCCCAACGGAGCCTGTCACTGCACAGCTCAACAGCCTGGCAGACAGCTAGTGCTTCACCTGGGGATTACCAGAAGCAGCAGAATTCAATTTCACACTTAAGTATTATGCAAAGTTGTCATCTTCAACATCACACCCACCACTTCCAATGAGTTTTAAGTCCAGTGTTAACTATATAAAACACATTTCAGCTCTGCCATCATCCTGGGGTCTAAAATGACATCATCCTTATCAGAAATCCCAAACAGAATTTTCAGATGTCAAATAATACAGGCATATATATATATATAAGTATGTATGTATTTACACAGCCTCTTCTTTGTCAGGACATTTTCACATCTCCTGTCCAAACCGAACTTCTTCCCACCATCCCTTCCTTTGCTCAAGTCCTCTCTGGCAATTCTGTAATGTTGGTAGCTCTCTAGGAATGTACATTGCTTCAGTGAAATGTGCTATAAACGGCCCTCTATTTCATTCTGTTATAACAGGCAACTCACCTTAGGGAGGCTGTAGCCTCAGCTCTCAGGGACAAACACCTACAGTCCGGTCCTGTTCATCCCCACAGCGCATTCCTTATCGCAAACCTTGAGCTCAGCCCCTACAGCCAGATATAGTCTTCACCCACCACTTCCCCAGCAAATGCATTCTCCTGAGCTGCTGCTGCTCCGTGTTGCTTCAGAAGCACAAGTCCCAGCTCTTACCTGGACACTCCCCCAGGTTTCTGCTCTAACTTTTCATCATTTACACCTGTTAGGCTCCTTAAAATCCCAGAGACCTGATGAGGCAATGGGCACCTGCTCCTCAGTACCATTGCTCAGGTGATGTGAGAAACCAGCAGAAATATTAGGTACTCACTGAGGGCTCTGCATGGCTACAAGGAATTGTAGCAACTCAAAGTGAAAAGGACAGCATACAGGTCATTCTGGCCATACCTTGGCCTGAGGATGTGTTGGCAAAGAAGATAGGAAGCACAACCTGGTCTGCTGGAGCTGAACAATATTTTGTACCAGACCAGTACAAGCTGGTCAAGCTTCACAACAAACAGAAGGGTACCAAAGCTTATCACAACCTTTATCTAAACAGAACCTTTGTGCCTTATGTAAAAGGACAGAGGCCGAGAGGATGCTGGCAGAGCTGGGTTTTCAGAGTATTCCCTCCTTACAGTTCTAGTCTAGAACTGAATTTCCCAAGAGTTCCCCTGTTCCAGATTGCATGCCCTATTAGCTGCAGCTGTGCTAACTTCAGTGCAGAATAGGACACAACAGAGACTTCCCAACAAAGTTTTTACAGCCTCATCCAGGTGTCAGGAGAGGGCACGGACAGCAGTCCTTCAAGGGGGAAGCAGCCATATCTGCATGGCATGTTACACTTTTATTTGAAAGTAAAATTAAATTTAAAATTAAATAAAGTAACATCAATTTTATCTGCCTTTCTCTAAGCAGAGAGTGTACATTGTTCGTGACACCAAGCCAGGCAGCAGTCCCCTGCCATGAGGGATCAAGTTCTGGTAAAGGGACACATGCCATTCAACATGTAACCTCTTCCCCTCCAAGTTTGCCATCTTGAGCAAATATTTTTCTATTTTTTAAACTTATTTTTGGTGAAGAGAAAGAATCCAGTAAGATACCTGACTACAACTTTTACAGCAGGCCCATGTCTTCTTGTCCAGGAGAGCGTTCCAGCTACCAAAACAGTACAATCAGAATGCATGAATAATGCTTTATTAAAAACACAGCAGAAGGCATGGATCACCTGGAAAAAACAGTCTTGCTTTAGCACTACCTATGACCTCTTGGACCACACCTGGGCTGCAAAACACCCCCAGCACCCTGCCATGGCACTGCCTCTGCCCACTGGTGAGGTCACCCCGTGCTGGCCCTGCCACCACCCCATGATGGCACCCCATGCCGCCCCTCAGCTACATCTCCTGCAGAGCCCCAGCCTCACCACTGACTGGGCCTGACAAGGGGACATGACTGATTAAAGTGACAGACAGGGTTTCAATCGAGAGAGGAGCTTGTTTTAGCACAGGCCTGTCTACTTCAGTAAATCTCGGGTTTTATCAGCTCCGTGCAACCGGCTCATTTAGAGCTGATCGGTGGCAGTCCATCTCCTCGCAGCCCATGTCAGTGACAGCCCTCAGGTGCCTGAGCGTGCCAGGCTTGATATGTCAAACCCTGCTGCGAACAGAGATTAACCTGCAAAATCATGCAGGGCTCTTTTTACGTATATTCTAGCCAGGCACAAGGAAACTACAGGCTCCATCAGGCTTTGGTAAACTTTCTTTAGCTTCTCCCTGTCCTGCATCTCATTTTCATTTACTTTAGAGACTGAACATAAATAACAAACAACCTGGAATGCCTGGTTACTACACAGGAACCACATAAGGAAAGATTTCTAAATAGTCCCTTTATAGCAGAATATTTTGTCAGAAAACACTGGAATGTCTTTCAAAAATCTACATAGCCATGTATAAGATGAAATATTAATAGACTTAATATTAAAATATTTGATTAAATTAATATTAATTCACCATTATTTTTTTTAAGTTTCATATTTCATTAGAAAAATCACACTGAAACTACCTATAGGGATTTAATGCATGAAACCAATTATACAAGATCATTAAGCAATGCCTCAAAAAGCAATCTGAAGTTTTCAGCAATAAAGATGAATAAGTGAATTCTATTTGCAAATAGCACTGTTTGTGCAATTCTCACTGCAAAGGAGATTTACCCTCACTCACAAATGTTCCATCTATGCTACTAGAACATTAATACATTCGTCTTCTTCAATTCTTCAATATACATATATAGTCCTTTTTTTATTTCCTTTTATATACACTTTGAGATAGAAAAATTGTTCACTATGTTTGAGTTTCCTTTTTCAAAAAAAAAATAAAATTAAATTAAAAAAGAAATTCACACACCACAAACAGGACACCACCAAAGGACAGTAAACCCTCTGAATTCTTTCTGTAACTATTGGATAAAGCTCTCAAAGAAGCTGACTTACTGACAGCTGAAGACAAAAGCTTTGATTGCACTCAGTTATCTTCTGACAAAGCAATGGGGAGAATGGCAGAGGTTTTTCCATTCCATTTTTGCTACTACTTTGAAGCCAGAAAGTTAACTTCTTGAGGGTCCAATTTTTATTTCCATAAGTACACCTGTATTTCTTCCATCAATGATATTTTAGGAGATCATTTTGATAACATCAGATTCACCAGAACATTAGAGTCAGTTCACTTCAGATGGAAGGTACCAGGCTATAAAGTTAAAATGCAAAGGATCTTTCACTGTAATACAGTGTACCCAGACTTAGATTAATTTTTCAATAACATTAAAATCTTGTTCGTATAACCAATAACACTGGAGTAGAATAATGTGAGCTTTCATAATTAGATAAAGCCGTTGTTTAGAGCCAGACAGTGCCTGTTTACAGTTCAATACACAACTTGTCACAGTTGCTTGGTCAGAGCAGACCTGGATGTCAATGGAAGCAGTTAGCACTGAGGTAGCAAAATAAATTGGTCTCCTGAGTAAATAAATTGAGCAGCAATGTGAATATGCCTCATCAGTAAAGACTGTAATTTATAAAGGCTTTTGTAAATAGTGTTTTATATACACTGACATTTAAGGAAATGCCTTAGCTTCTCTTGCATTTAAAATAAACTTCACAATGGTCTTTGGTCAATAAGTTTTATATGTATTAGTGTAAACAATACAAAATAATGCCACCACTTACAGCAAAATCATTTTTTTAATATTTTTCTCAAAAAACAAGTACAAATAATTATATGAGATTATGGTGTGTTTACAATGCCCATGTTGGTTTTGCCATTTTGAAATACCCAAGAGAATCAGGCAGAAGCATCCTGAGCATTCACATGCTTCTAGCTAAAATGTAGTATAATTCCTCAGCTCTACCAGAACCATCAGTATGCATCCACCAGTGAAACCTAGTGTGCATGCATACGGCATTACAGAAACAGAACACAAATTTTTACTTTGAATGTGATACTACTTTATCCTTAATTCCCCAAATGTTTAAATTTACTTGGAATTTTGCTTGTGAACAATCTTGAGAAAACCATTAGTCTCATGCAAGACATACATTTACCTAACTCAATGCTTCTCACTTTTTACTTGAGTGGAACTAGGTAAATGGCTAAGACTACAAATGATGCTGAACAGTTTGCAGACTTAAAGCTTTTCAAAGGAAATTTCAGGCTTGATGAACATCTACTGTCTTAAGAAAAAGTGAAGTCCTGAAAGAAAGAATCTGAATTTGAAGACATTTGTGTTCACATGTGTGTATGTATACATATGCACACCCCCCATATACTGCAGCTGCTCAAAATCATGAAAGTCCAAGTACAAAGGTTCATATTAATACTTCACTCATTTGCAAAAATCATCACTATTTCTGGCCTGCATCTAGACTGATGAAAAACAGATGGATTGCATTTTCTAGAACACTTCCCAAACCAAAGGACATCAACAGTGTTTTCATTTCCACAGAAATAGTTTGCTCAGCCCTAAATTAAATTTCTATTTTAGCACATTAATCCATGTATGTCTATAAAAAGAAGGGGTGGGCAGGTGCAGAACAAAAACATTAGTAAAATTATACATGATTCTGGAAAGAATTAGAGAAACACAGTCTGTCTTGTTATTTCCTTTATTGTTCATAATATGACTCCCTTTCAGATTTCCAAAAAGGAAGGAAAAAAAGATCTATTAGGTTTCAAGTCCAAAGCAACTAGTCATGTGAGAACTATGGAACTATTTTAAAAGTTACCTTTTCAAAATGCATAGTGTGTTCATTCCTAAAATAATATTATTTTATTTCAATGCTATTAATAAATGACTTACTGAACCAAAATTGCTTTTAATTTCAACTCTCAGTGACTGTATATTCTAGTGCTTCTGAACTCAATATGCATTACTAACCCACCACCATATTTTTCTGTTCTTTCCAATAGGAATTTAAACCACACCCTTTTATACCAACTACAATGCTTCTGTTCGCCAGCCCAGAGAAATGCCCAGTTAGCTTCCTCCTGTTTCTTCCAAGTTAAGTCTAACATCCTCTGTTTTTCCCCAAAATGTCAAATTATTGGACTATTGTGGTTTAAGGTGGCAAGCAGCTAAATATTACATGGCTATTCACTTACTTCCCCGCAGTGGGATGGGGGTGAGAATTGGAAAAAAATAAAACTTGCAGATCAAGATAAAGACAGTTTAATAGAAAATAATACGGGGGGGGGGGAATAAAACCAATAATATACAAAACAAGTGATGCGTAATGCAATTGCTCACAACCCACTAAACAATGCCCAGTCTCTGAGCAGCAGTCTGGAGCCAGATTTCTCTCTTAGTTCATATGCTGAGCATGATGTCATATGATCTGGAATATCCCTCTGGTCCTGAGCTTCCCCAGCTGTGTCCCCTCCCAAGACCTTGTACACCCCCAGCCTCCTCAATGGTGAGATAGGGTGAGGAATAGAAAAGTCCTTGGTTCTTTGTAAGCACTGCTCAGCAATAGCAAAAACATCCCTGTGTTATCAATATTATTCTCATCCTAAATCCATAACACAATACTATACCAGCTACTAAGAACAAAATTAACTCTATTCCAGCCAAAACAAGGATATGGACTTTTATTCTAATTCAGCCCCTTTTGCAGTTCATCTTACTTGAGAACAGTTAGCTCTATATTTCTTTCCAAAGTGAATCTAAGACACCAATTCAGGTCCAACTAATTGCAAGTAGGTTTATTACAAGAGAACTGATGCAGGTAATTTCAACAGAAATCTCTGCAGGAAGGGAAGAACCGCACATTACCGTGGAACACAAGCGACAAGATCATTACAAGCTCCCTGTGCCTCCCTTAGCACCTCAGTACTGTTCTCCCTCAATTTCTGTGTCCTTTTTAAATTCAAAGACAAATGTCATACTCCCAGTTCCTCTCTCACTTTCCATTTCTACTATATAAGAAAATTAATTATTTACTGCATCTGAAGGTTGGCTTTAATGACCCTAGTATATACTACCCAAGACCACTTTGATTGGCTCATCTGTATTTCTTCACAGCCCTTGATCTGCAGTGATAATTTCAGGGCAACTTGACTTTACCTGCTCAGAGGCATATTTCTATTGGATTGTTTCTCCTTTTTTCCCATGTAAATGCCTAATAAATTAACTTCACAAACAATTCTTAGATCACTTTTCTCCCTGTGATCTCACTTTTTTGTATTGGAACACAAGTAGAAATTCCCTACACCAGAATTACATAAAGTTTGAAAATTCAGGGCAAAATTACAATTCATTTTTCCAGATATAGCCATTTCTCACCCTATTTTGTTTTTTCCCTCCTCAAGTACACACAGCGATACACACAGCTCACCAGCATCATGCTGTCTGCACCCAGTATAAAGGAAACCCCCTCCAGGATGGAGACAAGATACAGTTCAGGTAACAGGCGAAGAAGAAACAGCACAAAGTCAATAGTCAGGGGAATCTGTGAGCACATGGCCTCTTCTGAAAATGTGATCTTCTGTTTATGTGCATAATCAAGACACTGACACCCACAGATACAGTTTTAGTATGATTGTTTCAGTGCCTTAATTGAAAAAAAAAAAAAGTTGTCACAAGAATGAAACAATAATTTAACTCTGTAAAACTCAGAGACATTCTCAGCCTAAAATCATCCAATATCATAATAAAATAAAGATATGAAGAACAATTTAAGCTAAAAGAGCTCAAGTAAAGGTCAATCACTTTGCTGCTCTTTTTCTAGGTTGGACAATAATGTTATGCAGCTAATTTCTTTTCCAATTTTTAGTTGCTTTACAATAGGGGATCTGTCATGAAGTGACCTCATTCCTAGTTTTAGGTTGTTACTTCTGGGAAATAGGTAATGTCACATCATCAAAAAAACCCACCACCTTCTTCCAAACAAATACCACCTCTGTTGTCTCCCTTTAATCACTCCATCCTCTCTGGCTTCAGAAATACAGAAAAGAACAGACTTCTTTCTTTAGTATCCCATAAAAGACCTCCCTTTCTCATGGTTGAAAACAAATTTAAACTGCAATAACATTAGAATTACTGTACAACTGCAATAATACACAAATGGAAATAAAAGGCAGTATTGTAATGCGTGAATATTAGAGTCCTAAATCATATGGCACTGACCATGTTAATCCTGGAATCTCCTCTCCCAACTAAAAGGATACCTTTGCCAACTTCATGTTCCCTTAATGTAATTTTATTTTAACATTGAAAATTCTTCTCAATTTGGGCTGGTTTTCCTTCAGGTAGATGAACACTGAAATGGAGAGAAATTGTCAATGTCATACACTGCCTGAATGAAGTCATTGTGCCTCTTATCACAGAGCAGAAACAAGAAATACATCAATAAATAAAGATGTATTATTCTAGACTGTCATTTTGGTTATTAGGCTAATGTATTCCAGAAGCAAGGGAAGAAGAATAGAGCACTCTTCCAGTAAGTATGTGGTTCTGCAGGTATTAACAGAAACAGTGTAGCAGAGCTCCAATTTGCCGGAGCCTGCAGCAAGGTTGCATTCACAATAAGGTCAGTGAAAAATGGCAAACACATTAGCAAGTAAGCTACTCACGTAAGTGTATAACATTTTCCATCAATATTTTGTGGGAATTTAAACCACAATGATTTTATTATTTTATAAATCTAGGTTAGCATGTGTATAATGACATGTCAGTTCATGCACACTGTCAATATAAAAACACCAGTTCTCAATTCAACCAGGCATGTTATTAAAATGAAAAGTTCTGACTGACATTTTCAAGGAATATTAGTTCTTCCATAAGTAACCCAGACCTCAGAGTAACCCATAAATAGAGCTCATTTCAGTGTCCAGCAGTCCTCCTACACAGGGTACAAAGCAGTACGTCATTTCCCTGTAGACGAGGGATTTAGTCCAATATCATTCTGTCTTTTTCAGCACAGGGACACACAACACCAGAGGCACTGGCCATCACCAGTGGAAAGGTCCAGCAACACCTTCAGCTGTGAAGCACATAGTGGCAAATCACAGCTGCAGAGTGACAGCTTTACCAAGCTGGCCTAAGTAGCATAAAACTTCAGCAACATGTGGAAGAAAAATCTGTGAATGATCTGACCATTTTACCGCTGCTTTTTATCTGATTTGTGAGCTGATGGCTGAATCTCAGTCTTACTGGATTCAACCACACTTGTATCAGTGACTTCAATGGATTGAATGTTTCCCACTGCAGAGACCTTTCTTGAAACTGTATTTAAGAGAAACATTTTTAACTGTAGAAACGATGCATTGTAACATCCACATAATAAAACATAATACAACACTTCGCCCAATTTCCTGTAATTAAAAAGGACAGATACTTCTTTGAATAGCTGGATCATTTAATTAAATGAGACAGCATTCCCTTTCATACTGCACAAGCACTGCCTGGTTACAGAACTGAAAACAGATCATTACCTCTTGCAACCATGACAATTGCAAAGTTGAGAACAAGAGGTGAAAGCAAGCGGAAGTGATTGAAGGGCTGTCGAGGCACAGTTGGGCTCCACTGAGGTCCTAAGGACTAACTCTGAGCCAGCTCAAGGCTTTTCAGCAAGGAAGGGGAAAAAAATGGGCTTTGCTGGGGCTGCAGGATAAGTTGTGAGTGGCAGGAAGGAGCAACAAAGGGTGAAAAGAGGTCAGCAGGCAGTCAGGTGTGAGTGCAGCTGAAAGGAGTTTAGGAAATCTTGGAGGTGATGAGGGAGGAAGGAATGACAGGTAATAGGTTTCAGTGGGAGGGGCTGGATGGGAGCTAAAAGAGGCCAGTGTGGTTTCAGAGACCACGAGCAAGGCTCTTCTTCTAGGTCACCTCTTGAGTACTAAATTCAATTAAAATATTTCTTAAATTTATTTTTATTAAATATTTTTTGCTAGCTGTTATCTAAAGCCATTGTCAGATGTCTCCAATTCCTTGCCTGGGCATTTATAAACACATGAAGGCAAGATCTTCTTGCATGATCAAGAATATACTTGTCTTCCATACACATTCCTTTCCCAAAGGTAAACAGGCTTGAAAAACAGCCACCACCTGCATACTTCTTGCAGAGCTGGAAAGACATTTACATAACAAAGTATTGACACGAGTGCTTGAACCAATCCATCAGGAATTGTCAAAGCAAGGCAGCGGTTAAGAATGCTGTTGTGTACTTTAAGCAACTAATATTATGAGCAGCAGACTGCTCCATCAATTTCAGCTTTCAGGTAGAGTTTAGGGCAATGCTGTAAAAAGAAGATGCAAAATACATGTCTGAAGTTTAAAGGAAATGCGACTCTCTATTTCTAGCTGTGACAAGGAGAAAAACAAATACCATCATTTAACAGTCTGGGCTGGAAAGCAGCATTTTTGGTGGTGCATCTCTGGTTCTGTGTCCAGAACAAGTGGCAACAGAACTGGGAGGTGGTACACACTGAAGTACAGATGTCCTAAATCAAAGGGGAAGGTAACCAGCTACCCACACTTCAAAGTGCTTTCCAACACTGACCAACAATAATTCCACTTTTTACAGAGTGAGCCAGGTATTTTTCAGCCAGCTCACTTTTCAAGCAATTGCATCACTCCTGCCTGCACTTATTGAACCTACACCACTGGAAGCACAGCTGCCCATTTCGGGGGACAGGGCTTTTCTTCCTTGTAACTGGGCTGTTACTGTTACGCATATGACTTCAGAAATTGGATTTATAAATATAAGTTCTTACAGAGGCTGCCTCCCAACCTCACCTTTGATTTATCCTGCCCTCGGACCTGCATCCCACCCCTCACCTGTGCTATGGTGCACGTGCTGATCCAGGCCTGCAGCAGCAAGGATGGGGCATCCCTGGAGCTGCTTTATGGATCACCTTTAGTAATGACTCTCTAGTCAAAAGAAGGTTACAGAACTACAATAAAGAGTTCTGCTTTACATTAGGAAGCTATTTTTCAGTGCTCTTGTCACACTCCGGTCTCAGGTTTTGTTATTTGATCCTGTCTCCATTTGTTACACTTCTAGGAATTTCTAAAGCTTTACGTGGAACACAGCTCCATCCTGCCACAGGACAGAGCAGCACAAATTCCTTTAGCTCCTTTGCAGTCCAACTTGAGATGAGGATTTTTACAAGCTTATAATTAGATATTGAAAAGAAATTTGCTAATAAGCAATTAAGCAGATGTTTTGTTCTGGGGCATTTAGATTTTGCTTGTTTGTTTTTTGATGAAGCAGACTATCTACACCAGCAAAAAAATTATCCTTTTAAAATCTAAGATGTAGATGCAAAAACTTAGTCACTCCTACTGCAGTTGGAAATTACTGATCAGTAGTGTTGATTACCACTGCAGTTTTTCAAAAAGCTTTAAGATAAGAGACATTCACTGCCCCTCTTCTGTCAGGTGCCTCAAAAGGAAACCATGAGAAGAGACACACAATGAAAAATAGCAGGTAATACCATATGAGACACCTTATTAAAAACATAAAATGTCTTTCACTCTTGCTTTTATTAAGTCTACTTTTAAAGCCAAATGAAAGTTAGGTGAGCCAATTAGAATACAAGTCACGTCCAACTATTTCATTATCCATGTCCTGCAGCCTGATAGCCCACAGAATACTTTTTGAAAGCTCCAGAGTGACGGCAGCAGGTTGAATATAATGAACAGTGTTACAAATGGGGACACGAGACGACAGGTCTGGTGAAGAAGGAGTCTCCTGGAAACTGTACGGCTGTAATTACTGAGTGCTGGTGCTGTCTCAGTTGGTTTTGAACAACGGTAACCGCCTTCAGCAAGTTGTATTTCCTCAGCCAGCCAAAATGAAACCAGTCAGAGACACAAGTATTTATGATACATAATACATAACCAAAGTCATTGTCTGCTTTTATTACCTTGTTTTTGTTGTAATTTTGAAGTCTCCCAGATCAACAGCACAAGAGAATTAAACAGTAAAGCAGTGAATTATTTTTAAATTAGACTTCCAAAACTAGAAATATTGAAGTCTTATTTATAGAAAGATAAAATGCTCTTATTTCGGGTACATGACTTGCACCTCACAGTTGTTTCTCAATAATTCAATCAGCTTGTTGATCAAGAATCCACCAAACAGAAGCCAGTGAGAGATAAGACCTCTGCCTCCTTGCACAAGATTTCTCCTCAACAGACACCGAGGAGGAACAGTTTTGGTGATAAAGGTTCTGTGGAGTGCAGACCATGTAACAGTGTAGGAGACAGCAAGACTGAGAAGAGTTCTCAGGCTCATCCATGTTTTCTCACCTGTGACCTGCTAAGTCTCAGAAATGGGCTCACTAAGACTTATAATATCTATACAGCAAAAAGTCATAGGGAACAGCAGACAAATATGTCATAATTTCATTAAACAGACAGTAAAGTGAGAAAGAATATTATATCTCAAATTATTTCTCTGTTGGTATCGGCATGCCTCAACTCCTGCTTCTTTTTCTCTTATCCCCTTTTCCTGGAGAAGTTATTAATTCTGAAGACATATTTCCTAACGTTGGTGATGACTATTAGGTTGCATAAGAGAGAAGATGACTAGAGCTATTATATCATTATTGCTCATCTTGATATCATACTCTTTCATGGTCAATTATTTAAGGAAAAAAAAAGACACAAAGCAAAAATGAATAGGTTCACAAAGGTGCAACAAAAAAATACTACAAGTTTGGAAAAAACCTTTATAATGAGCAATTAAAAAGGAGGGA
The DNA here is from genome assembly GCF_963082525.1 of Nesoenas mayeri. Taxonomy (NCBI): domain Eukaryota; kingdom Metazoa; phylum Chordata; class Aves; order Columbiformes; family Columbidae; genus Nesoenas; species Nesoenas mayeri. Next base: position 12,583,326 of record NC_137554.1, on the reverse strand, counting down.
AAAGTTACCTAGTGAAGAGGTGAATAAAAGATGACACAGTATGACATAAAATATAATGTATGGAATGAGAGAGGTCAGCCAGGTACACCTGTGAAGCTGTCTTCAATCTTTCCAAAGATTTTGTGTCACACAGTGTTCTCAATGATATAAGAAGGCAACACATTTTAAAGTGGACTAAGTGACACATAAAATGAGCCTGCAGAAGTTACTGCAGTAGTGTTTGGGTTGTATCTGGCAAATCCAGAGTTTAATTTTATTTGCCTATCACCAGGTGTGGTTTACCTTTCAGTGTGGAGGATCAGAGTCGCCCACAGCACAGTTCTTCATCAACTCTCATTTATGGCTCTATTGCTATCACAAACACATCAGGATATGGCACACAAAAATTGCTCTGCAGAAGTGAAGCAGTAAAGAAGGAGACGGGAGTTGTTTTACATGCCCACATTGTAAAAGAGAAGCCATTTTACCACTATCATCACAACAGCAAAGCTGGAAGAAATGCACTAAATTAAGGACTCACAAGAAGGTAAAAACAGAGCAGAGCAGACACTCAATTATATATCCACAAACCTGCAGGTCCCCCATTCTCATGTAAGCTTTTTGAATCAGCAATTCATTTGATAAAGGTGTTTTCTATCCTTTATTGTTCCATTCTCTCTAAGGAAGTGTAACCAGGGGTATAAGTTCAGCATACCTTTGTCAGATCAAGCAGCAAGTCTGGGAAGAGTCTAGGACTATTTTGGGAGTCAAAGTAATAGAATTGCTGAGTCCTACCCAAAAAGGAGTGGCTGCTGTGGAGTCCTTCTTGGGAGACCCCAAATAAGGAAAAGTGGCAACTGGATCCCAAGTACACATGAGATGAGGAAACAGGAGCCAATCTAAATAGCTAAGTGTTACAAACAGAAAGCACAACCAGAACTGGCCAGATGCTGATGAGGTCACCTACCAGAAGCAAAACATGTAAGTGAAGGGTCAAGTTCACAGGAATAAAAGTGTCACATAACCAGGGAATCAACCATTCTTTAACCATAGATGACTTGAGACAAAAGGTGATTGATCACCTTGTGTGTGAAGCTGCTGGATTGTAAGCAGCCACAGAATGCAGTCTCTTATGTATCTGATACATCCTTTCCCAAGAAGCATCCACACTCTTACCCTCTCTACCACCCAACCAAAGCACTGCAAGACAAAAAAAGTAGAACCTTGAAATAAGACAAAGAAACCAGTGACTGTTAGTAAAACTTAATACAAATACATTAAAGCAGAGAAAAGCAAGTCTAACTGTCAGTACATGTTCTCTACTTCTTCCCCAGAGGCTCACATCTTACCATTACTGTAACTACTGTGTCCTAAAAGGCTCTGCACAGCAACCACAGTTCTGCCTTTTTTTAGCAGATGCCTGCCCTCCATCACACCTATTACCACATTACATCCTCCCACTGCTACTTTAGACATTCTCTATTCATAGTATTGAGAATGGGCCATTTCACAAGGAGGGCAAAGTAAATCAACCATGCTCAGTCTGGAACACACAAATTAACTGTACTGTAAACTATGTTGGTGCTATTAGTACTGCTAGTGCTACATTTTCCACTGAAGCATTTGGTACTGTCAGTGGCCTAAGACACTAAAAAACAAGTCTCATCGAGACCTGGAATTCCAGTTTCCTCCTGTACCTGCTGTCAGCACCCTGAAGGTCACAAAAGGTAAATAGACCTGGAATACCAACCCACAACTTTTTTTACATTTTTTTAAGCTCCCAAATGCTCCATCTTAGGTAGCCGGCACAGTACATTAGAAACCCATGAGACATGCTTCAATATTTGACACAGAAAGAAGCACATGCCCCAGGTTGCACAGGGCACTGGAATAGAGTCCTGTGGAACCGCTGCCCAGCCCTGGCAAACCCTCTCAGCCAAGGCCACCTTGCGGCAAGCTGCATTGCTTGGCCAGGTGTGATTTACCCCAAACATCAGTGTACTGGGAAGGCAGGATGAGCAAGTACTGCGTGGGTAATCAAGACTGCTCTCCTGTCATCAGGCAGCCATACGGTATACACCTTTTTCTAAAACTTATCAACCTCCCAAACCACATCTTCAAACTAGCTGAAGAGATATTAAGGAAGTAGATAAAGGTAAGGTAAGATACTGCTATTAGACTGAAATTATTGCATTTATAATTGAGAAACATTTTTAACCTATGCTACTTAACAGGACACCTGAATTTGCTTTAAAAAAAAAAAGAGTCTTTCTGCAGACTGTTCAGCTCAACTACAGATAATCTGCAAGGTGTAGAACAGCTTCATTCTGTATGGAGAAACACCAGCTGATTTCAATCACTGACTCCTAGATGAAATATTCAAATAAGTGAAGTGACAAAGAAGATTGAAAATCTTTTGCATTCTGATAACAGTGTGCATCACGCATGGTTATCAAGGTCATTATTAACACATATATACACCCAGTGATGAAGATTCAAGGGTTTGCCATATATGAAAAAAAATTACAAACTTGTATATCATAAGTCATTAAAGGTATTTGCTATGAATTTTTGCTGACTATAATATTTTGTATGACTGCCTTATGTGGAAGGTGAAGAGTTTTTGCCAAATTGGTTCCTAATTGTACCTCATCAAATACAACAAAATCATATATCAGTGAAATTATGTCTGCTACCATGTGATTTTCATTACACAAACCATTTTATATCAGGCTTATGGAAATTTTTACTGAAAGCAAGTTCCTTGCTTGGGCTTCTGGTATAGTCCTACAAGTACAAAGTCACTGAAAGAACTATGCAATAAGGAAATCACAGCCTGCAACGTTTTTTCTACTAAAAGTTGAGAGCATACACAACTGTGTTCATCTCAAAAAAAAAAAAAAAAGCTCAGAGGTGCTGCCTGAACATGTTAAACAATTCCTGTACTGTACTACTAGTGGTAAATATCCACTGGCTGACATTTAAGAGCCCTGGATGACCAAGAGAGATTGTTCTTAAAATAATGTCTCCAAATTCACTCAGATAAAAGTTTATATCTCTATATTTCTTATCAAAAACTTAGGATACAATTGGGAATACACAGCACAGTAGATTTGTCCTACAAAAAAAAATATACCAGGGAAGCAATTGCAATCATATTTTGAGCAGCAACTTTGAAAGAGGAAAAACAAAGAGCAAAATATAGACAGTAATTGCTAATGTCAGTCCATTCAGACAGTATTATCTTTTATCTGCAGACTGCCTGTAACACTCCCAGTAATGACTTGGTAGGCAAGGCAACAAGCAATATCCCTTCCAACTTGGTTCTTGGTTAAACAGCATCCGTTCCTGTATTCTACATCACTTACATTGTTCATACTTCTGTTGATATCAAGTGTGTTATGCTGCCAAGTGTGCTAAAGAATTCAGCATCTGTTACGTATCTTTTCCCTATTTAGGGTAAACAGTATGTATTTACCAAGAACCCCGTCTCTGTTGATTAACCACCCTGTTTCTCCCTCCCTTTCCCATTTGTAATTCTCTTCCATAAAATTCTGCCTGGACTATATTTCTGCCTGCATACACACCATATGGCATAATGATATAAATGAGATGAGACTAAGTTAATTGGTCATATTAGACACCATGAAACAGATTTTAAGTTCAATTATGAGCATTTTTGCACCTATGCAGAACACAGAGGCATTGCTGGAGCCATGGAGCAATAGCCTCTTCCACAAGTAAGTTGTGTTCAGAAAAGAGGAATTCTTCCTTCGTTAATTCCCCCGTCCAACCAGCCAGTTCCCTTTATATACTCGGGACAAAAAAGAACGGCAGTCTTCACTTACATGTTTGCTTTATGAAAATATATTTGTATCACTGGCGTGTGCATACCTAAGAACAGACACAGCCATATCTAGAGCTCAAAAGATACATGAAGGCCTTTCCCAAGCAAAGCAATATAAATCTTGAGAGTCCAGCATTAGTATTGCAGTAAATTTATTTGCAAAGATATTAGAACCATGCTGAGACGGCAAAGAATTGCTTTTCCTGCTGGTTTTTGTTTGTTTGTTTTTTAATCACTTGAGTATCTTGGGATGGATGGATATATGCAAGCATCACTCATGTAGTTTTACTGTCTGTTAAGTCTACTCCCTTGCCCAAATTCTGTTGAGCATTGCTTGTAATGAAATCAAAGGAAAAAGAAATGTGTCTCTTTAAGACAACTTCCAAATCACAGCAGTGCTAACAAGGTATTTTAGAAGAGAAGACTGTATATCTATTCAAAGCAAAGAGCAAATACGAAGTACTTTTCTAGACAAAGAAAAAAGTCATAACAAGAACCCTAATGATACGGCAATAAATAAGAGAAATACAGTGCTGCTCTAGTGCATGGACATAATTCAGATGCTGGTGTGCTCCCTGCTGCTTATGTGTGGTGGTGCTTACCACTACCATAATGCAGTATAACTGGTTTCAGTGCAAATTCAGAAAGTTGAACGATGCTAATCAAAAACAACATTTTTCACTGAGGTCACTGAGCAACTGGGAATTCTCAGATAACATGACCAAATCCACTATATTGGAAAACATAAATTTCATGATTTGTTAACTTCTGGTAGTTTATACAGTAAGTACATGAATTTTCAGTTTCTGTTTATGTAATATGAAGTACATTGGCTCCAGAGGAACACATTCACAGTTTTTATAAATGAAACTTCATATGACCTGTCTCTCTATCTTTTTGCACAGTTTTCATTCTCAAAATGTGAAGATTTCCAGACAGAACTATCTTCACTTTGCCAAATATTTCTAAATATTACTAAACCTTGCAAAGTAGTTCGTCCTTAATAACTTTGCAATTCCCCTGGTCTGCCACTGCAAGATGAACCACAACAGATATGGATTACATCTCCAAAGCAGAAGCCAGCTCCTCACTGGTGAGTCACCTGCCACAGGTGAGTCCAGGCTGCTGGTTCCATGGGCTCGCTCCAGCCCTGGAAGGGCCAGGGGACTCCTGGGACCCAGCCCAAGAGCCACAGGTCTCCTCAGACTTATTGGGGCATCTGTCCCCTTTAAAAGGCAAATGAGCTTTTCACTATGGCTTTTTCGCTGTTGGCTCAGTTTTTGTCTTGACAAGAAGGCTTAAGACTCACCCAGCCATAAAAACAGAACAAGTAACATAAGAATGCTGGCAACCCTGTTGCAAGTGGAGGGATGGGGGCAAAAATGCAAAATAAAAGAAATAAATATAGTTCACCAAGTCCAGTCATTACCAAGAGAAAGACTTTAGGCTGAAGTGCTGCCTGAACAGGCAAGCTTGGGACTGCAAGGCAAGATAGTGTCTCCTTAGCAGGTACAGGGAAAGAGGCTGTACACACACTCTGAGTAAACACAGAGCATCACATCAAAGACACACCTGGTTCCAACAGCCATTTTTCTGCCTAATGGGAATAACCTGGAGACCTCAAATACTGCTTAACAGCTTGGATCCAAGGGGACAAAGAAATACTTGCTGTACTCCAGCTGAATTGGAGTCTGCACTACAACAAAGATAAAAGAATACTTGTTTTTCCTCGTTACAGGAAGATTTTTCAACAAAATAATTAACTATAGCATAACAGAAAGCTTCACTGCCTAATTTTTAAAGTATGTGTTGAGATGCAACTATTCCACTGAAAATGAATTTGAAAGGGCATGTAGGAATATGAAAAAAAAAGATGTGAGGCTTTTTTTAGAACTTTATTTTTTTAATATTTTCTAGGCTCTTAAAAGCATAACAAAAGCAAATAAAAGTTTAATAAGTAAAAAAATATTTTAAATGAAAAACCATGATTAACTTATTAAGACCCATTAAGTGTATAATTACAAGGATTCTATTACATTAAGATACCAATTTCTTTAAAGCCAGAAATAATACCTGCTGAAACTTTAATTATTTAAATGAGAAGAGAAAGAAGCATGTTATCTTCTCTGACAAAGATTAAAATCAATTTAATTGCTTCTCTGCTGCATTGACATGATTCTTGCTGTGAGTCAAGCAACCAAAAAGGGAAATTAATACTGCAGCTGTTAATCAAGTGATATTTGTATGCTCCATCTTATTATAGCAGGAAAAAGAATAACTGCTACTTCGCAGAGTTTGTCCACACTACATTTCATAGATTATTTTGTTTCAAAGAGCACCTTTACTTAGAGTTGCAGACATCTCCAGGTGACGTGCAGCCTGAGAGAATTGTATGTTACTTCATTTGATCCCCTTGCAAAAATAGTTCTGCCAAGAGTAAGGTTTGTTTCAAATTAAATTCACCCTTGGGTATCTGACTCGCTCGTATGAGATTATGAAGTCACACCAAGAAGGGATAAAAATACAGCTGGAGGAGGGGGCTGTCTATGAATCATAATATATTTTCAAGGAAAAAAGCAGGTCAAAAAAATCAACAATCTCTGTAAAATCAGAATATGTATTTGAAAACATGTAACAGCTGAGCATGCAGCACAACCCATGGCTTCTATATGCTGATTTAAAAATGTTTATCCTTGCAGTGCCTTTGTTAAACCCCTGCACCAAGTGAATATTCAGCAACATCTACAGCCGACAAATTAATGTATCTGATTGTAAGAAAAATGGTATTGTGAAATATTTATGAGTTCTGAAATACAAACCCGTGTGGTGCCTCATCATCTCTTATCAGCCCTTGTTAACTTTACAGATGATGAGAAGCACCAGAATAACTGAGGTTGTCAAAACCAATAGATCTCAGAGGCTCAGCACCAGAACAGTTCAGTTCCATCTACAGTTCCTTTTTGAGAAGTTTTAACTCCTTCAGTCCTCTTCATTGAGCAGGAATCAATTCCATTAACGTGGGCTGTTATTTACTGTTTGCAGCACCAGCTGGCCCAGTCATTGCCCTAGATACTTCAGGATGCACAGGTGGCATTTTGGGGGAAGAACATGTGTTAATTAAGTAAGAGAGAAATGCCAAGAAGTTTGATTTAAACAAGATCTAAAGTACTGTCTGTAACTCATTCGAAACTCTAGGAACCAGAAAGAGCAAAACAAAGGTCAAACTCATGGAGAAGGTGCTTTCTTGGGACTGTATGTGTGTCTGTACTGACTAGGCTAGAATTGTTTGTAGCATCATTTGTGCACTTCAAGCACTAGCAAGTGTTAAATAACTAGACAGAGTTAAATGAGAGTTTTAAAACTATTATACAAACCTGATTTGAGTTGGCTTTATTTCAAAGAATTAATGAACACAAAGAGTCAAATCCCTTTTCCTTCTAAATGATTTAAGCAGTTTCAGTTTTATCTAGTGCTTTAAACTGGGTGCCAGTCATTTCACAGTTTCTTCTGCAGCGGACTGTGCTGCTATGCAGACCACCAGCTCATCATCAGTTTGGCCAAAAGTGTCTGCAACAGATCCCAAAGACTGATTTTTAAGAAAAAAAGCTTCAGTGAGTTTTGAGATCAGACCTCAGTAATCAGCCTAGGCTTGTGTTGTGACAGACTGGCAGAGCTCAGATGTTCTTTAAACTGGAAGCCAGGAAGCCCTATTTAGAAGAGATATCTGTTCCATTTTAAGATATTGCACATAAGCATTTGAAAGCAGACCTAGTCCTGTGCCTACCTTTTGGTTCACTTGGGACAAAAACAAGCCACTCCCTGTAAGACAGCCCAGTCACAAGCCGTCATTACCATCTCACTTTTGCCTCACCTCCCTTTCCAGCAAGCACCAGGGCTCCCCCTCATCATTGCAGGATAACCCTGGGAAAACACACCAGCAAGACCCACAGCCACAGAATTTCACCAAGTATATAAAGCGTGTTTGCTCCACTGGTGTGTCCTGACACCGCCAGGATGGAGACCAGGCAGTACCCACTCTGGAGAGAGACTGGAAGTGTTTTGGACAGAACAGCAGAAAGGAAAGAAGACATCAGACAAGCCACTAGGACTGCATGCAAACACAGCAGCATTCTATGGCGCATTTACTTGCTTTCTCATAAATACATAGATCTATCTAGTACACAGAAAACTGAATTTGCAACAAGGCTGGCACACTCTGGAGCAGCAAAGTGGGGCCTCAAAGAAGAGGCCAAGAAATTTGAGCTGCTATTCAGCAGGAGAACAAAGTGAAGGAATCCAGGAGCAGTCTCTGATCAGCATCAAAGAAGATTTTCCTGGCCTGTTTTGTAACCCAATGAGCAAAGCACTGCCTGCATTAGACCAGCCTCAAAGGGGGAGCTTAGTGCTACAGAGAAGGACAGAACATGAGCAAGAGTCACAGTAACCATGCAAAGGAAAATAAATCTGTCATGGATATGAGACAGGAATAACAGTGAGCTTTCACCGTGCCTGGCAACCGTGGGCAGATTCTGCACGTGTGCCTGCGCACACCCCCGGGCTCAAGAGAGAGCCTCAACTGAACACAGCACTACTGGGGGCTCAAAACAAGCTACAGCAGAGTAAAACTTTTCACTTGACTGGTGTGGCAAACAAATATATCCAATAACAATCATGTCCTCTGGGGTGTGCAGCAGAAAAGAAGAGGGTTAGAGAAGGAGATTGATAGAATGAGTCCAATTTTATTTTCCACAAAGTGTGACACAGCAAGCTTCACTTGCTTTGATACCTGTCAGTGGGTCTTTGTCACCAAGAGACAGTCTGTCCATTTTCTAGGTGAAAGTGGGATTGATTTTAGCAGATGCTTCTTATAAGGGTCCTAAATGTAATGCTACATATCTCTAGGAATAAACAGAAGTGATCCATCTTGTTCAACAAGGATAATGTTATGTTCCCACTCTTGTTTCCCTCTCATCTTGTCCATCCTGCCTCCAGCTGTAGGACACCACAGAAGTGAAAGTGTTTTTAGCACATGCTCTAAAATCCACACATTTGGCAGCAACATTTTTTCCTCTCCATATGGTTACATCTCAGTCAGTCATGACACCAACCACCTTGCTACTCAGCAACTAACTAGAAAAACAAGAAAAAAACCACACACACTAAGAAAAGTGTCCAAGAGCCACAAAAGAATTTTAGATAATCCAGTAATTGCTTTAATGTTTCAAGACAAAATATAAGTTCCCAGAATTGTTTGGTGCAAGGGATTCAGCACTTTCCAGTCACCTTTGGAGGAGCTGCATCACCAGAAGCTGTGTGCCACCCGCCCCAAGGCACTGGGGCTCAGGCTCCAGTGAGCCAAAAGCAGAGGATCCTTATAGGGGAAGGGAAAGCTGGTGGGAGGGGGAGAACAGGATGAAAACCTCCTGGCTCTGGGATATCCATTTGGATATATCACTGGAGAACAGCATCCAAGCTTCTTGCATGCACCTTCAGCAGCCTGCACAAAATGGGCTTGAAACCATGATCCAGTACACAGCACTGCCTTCCCAAAAACCTGCCCACAGGGACCCTAAGGAGCCATGCATTGGAAGTAAAAAAGCTTCCCTTCATTGGCTGTAGCACCAGCTGACAGTCAAACACAACCAAAGCAGGACTGAATGATGCTCTGGCCTGGCTAACATCACCCGTAAGTCACAGATCCTTTGAGAATGGATCTTCACACTACTTAAGTCCAATGCAGACCCAAATGTATTTAAAGGGGCTAGAGAAAGATATAAGAAAAATATTTCTGGAGTTTTAAGTGATGGCAGTACTCCTCTGCTTGGGGAACTCACCAAGCAAAACCTGGTTTTGTTATTGATGTCGAATGAAAGAAAGCACAAAGGTGATTCAGGCCATTCCTCTGGGCATAATGTTTTCAACATGTATTTGGATACATTATTACAGAAACTCTTCCAGCAGCCATCTTTCTTTTCCCAAGTACTTCACTTTCACAAAGTGCAGATGAACATAACTTGTATTATCAACTATAAGCATTAAACCCTTCCACTCCTCTCAAGTATGACTCTGATTCCAGCTGGATTTTTGTATTTCTTTCCTCATCGCCGAGATGTTTCTTGTAAGCATAATATAAAGGAAGGAAAATGGGTCAGAACTCAAGGTCAACAATATCTATTTTTCTTGAGCCAGGCAAATTTGGTGAAGGTTTCTGCATGTTCTTTGCCACCATGTATTAGTTATGACATGCATGGCATTATTAGACAGCACATCAATCTCTTGGTACAGAGACGGCCTGATCTGTGATGGCAAGAGTGTGAGAGAAGTCCTGTTTGCCATTCCAGTGTGCTGAGAATGGAGTTGCATTTCTCTGTAATCCTGCACAAAACACCAAGGATCTGTGTGAGACAGTCACTTTTTCCGGACATCACCAGCCAGAACAAAAATAGAGATAAGGCATATTTTATAACCAATATTTTGACATCAACGGTCTTTTCCTCAGCCAGCAGCATTTCACAAAACTAAAAATAGTGTGTTCAAGACAGGTTTCTGGTCCCATACAGCCTGCCAGAAGGCAAAAGGACATCAGAAGCTTATCAGGTTTCTAGCATCTGAAGTTCTCTTCAGACTTGCATTCTCCTTTTTTTCCTCATTATTTCTTTCAATATGGATAATTTGCAGGTTAGGCTAGCAGAAATACGAAGGAAGGAAGGAGTGAAAGGTGTCCCCTCATCTTTCAAGTTCAGTAGTTTTTATATTCTGACAGTACAGGAAGATAACAGCTTAGCATACATCACTCTTGATGAACAGTCAGCATCAGGGACACAGGAAAAACACAGAGGGAAAGGTATGAAGATTAGTGGTGTAACTTAGTGATTTGGGTGCTGGCAAGCCCCACACTTCAGATGCTGAACAGGATTCTGCACTAGTGGCTCTACAAGGATGCTTGCAATGATTAATTCATGCTTTACTGCTATATCACTGACATCTGCAGCAAGCTAACCTCTCTGCCTCAGTTTTAATTTCTACAGATTACAGACAACAGTTACCTACAAATGATGGGCTAGGGATTAGTTAATATTTTAAAAGGACCTAACGCTTTAAAATGCACAGAATTGCCAACAGCTACTGGGGAAAAAGATGTTTTGTATAGACCCCATGAAAGTGTAATTCAATACTGTATGAAAAGAATGTACCATGGTTTGTATGCAAGATATGCTGAGCGGGGGAAAAAAATCCTTTTAAGATAGATAGCAATTGTGAATAAAGTATTCAGAAAGCTCAGAGCCATACAAATGCTGTGGCTTTCTGAAAAGAACTACTGCAATGTTATTCTAACTCCTGACAACCCTTAGATATGGCTGCACAAACAGGTTCCACCTGGGAGGTTAAGCATGGATTTACAGCACGTTTACTACTTTACAGTATCCACCCACATCGGTGCTTTCACTGTCCAGTAAATACAAGACAGCTTATATCATGTTCATTGTCCAGTTCATGTAAATTCAACTATATCTGAATCTCAGAACACTATCATTAAAACACACGCATCTGAGGTGATAACAGCAGCAGCCCCTGTATGACATCAGCAAACAAAACCCGAAATGAAATTCAATACAACAACATAATGTAAACCAATGCAAGATGATGTGAAAATGGCCTTACTGCAGGTCTATGTGTTGACAGGCATTTAAATCTTATTATGCCTGATTATATTGCACTATTTGGGCACATTTCTAGATAGCTATAAAGAAACATTATGCCTACTACTGCTAATTCCCCACATATAGCAGATGGTTTCACAACAGTGAAAACATGCCTTACAAAGTCAGACCCTACATAAGGAAGGTAACGATGGAAATTGTGGCATCCCATTTCAAAGACACAGAGCTCAGAGGTTAAAAAAATAATTAAAAAGTCAAATGCAATAGAAGCAGAGAATTCAGCACTGATTTATTGGAACTTCTGTGACAAGTAGGGAAACCAGAAGTGCAATGCCAATGCTTTCTTTACCTTTGTCATGTAGGAGAGCAGCTGCACACAGCACAACTAAGATAAAATACCTAAAAGTTATTTTATGACCCTGGTGTGTAAGGGAAGTGGAACTGGCAGCTCCAGCCCTAAAGGAAAGCTCAGCAAGCATGAAAAGCAGCAACACCACCCTCAAAATCCGCTGAAGGAAACAAATACCTTTCTCAACACCTCCAGAAGCCCAACCACATCAAGTTCTAGCTCCACTGGACCCCACTACAGAAACACTTTGTCTTGGAGGAGACAGGGAAGGCTTATTTCTAAGAAATTCCTCCATAGGGAAAGAACTTGTCAGTTTTTTGTCTTAGAAAATGAAAAGGGTAAATATATGCACTCAAGGCAGATTAGGCCATCTCTGTCACTAACTTCCTGGAAGCATGAGTTTGTTTTCACAGAATGGTTGATAGAGACCTCTGGAGATCATCTACTCCAACCAACCTGCTGAAGGAGGTTCACCCGGAGCGGATCACACAGGAACACATCCAGGTGAATTTTGAATGTCCCCAGAGAAGGAGACTCCACAACCTCTTTGAGAAGCCTGTTCCAGTGCTCTGTCACCCTCAAAGTAAAGTGGTTTTACCTCAATTTTAGACGGAACTTCCTATGCTTCAGTCTGTGCCCGTTGCCCCTCATCCATAGGGCATCACTGAAAAGAGTCTAGTCCCATCCCCTTCACACCCACCCTTGATAAAATCCCTTCTCAGCCTTCTCCCAGCTGAACAGACCCAGCTCTTTCAGTCTTTACTCATAAGATGCTCCAGACCCTCATGATTTTTGTAGACCACTGCTGGACTCACTCCAGTAGTTCCTTGTCCTTCTTAAACTAGGGAGCCCAGAACTGGACACACTTGATGCAGACTTACAAGGACACTCATGAGCCAAAACATGAGTGTGTCCCACCCTCCCCTGAATGCAACCCTTCCTTGAATCTGTCAGTAACCAGCAGAGGCAGCTGCCCTTTACAGATCATGAGCTGGGGAACAAAGAAAAATATTTCAGTACTCCTTTAGGTAGAGAAATGGGCTTGACAAACTTCTCACCAGCTCCTGAGAATTTACACTCTTTGAGACCCAATGTGAGTGAGGAAAACCAGGCCTGGCACTTTGTGTTTGATATCCAAAGTTCAAAAGGAATTAAATGAATGTGAGGTAATGTGGGGAGAAGGGGCTTTTCCCCCAGGTATCTTCAAAGAGACCAGCAAAGACAGCATTGTTTATTCCACTGAGGACACCTGGCTCAGAGGAAGCCCTCTCGTACAGAATTATGCCTGTACCATCCTGGCAGGGCATACAGGTCCATACAGCAGCTGGGTCTGGTTTCCAAAGACAGCTGAGCTGAAGGGGGAGCCAGGACCACCCTGTACAGTCAGACGTGGCAAGTGCCCAGTGCTGCCTGTGAGCGCTGCATGACACACTCAGTGCCAGCCATCCCACCAACCAGCAACACTTCAAATGAGCCTTTTGCTGCTTGCAGGAGCTTAATAAATTTTAGCTGCAATTAGACCCCAACAGGATCTGATTGAGACTTCAGACTTTTCCATTCCCTATTGAGATGTAACTGAGCCAAAGAGACAAGATTCACCACAATCCAGTCCCTGCTCTGCCAAATGGGGCACATCCCATACCAGCACCTTCAGTTTCCCACAGCCCAGGGTAGCAGCCTCTTCCTTCCTCAGACCAGAAACCATACTGAATGAGTGTCAAAGCTTTTCTGGAAAAAAGGTTTTCATAGAAAGCGTCACATTCCCCAAATCGCCACTTTCTGACCTTTGTTTTGTCAAAAAATTTCCAACCAGCTCTGTAAATAAAACATTAAGTCTGCTCTACAAAAATAAACATTTCCAAATGTATTTTACCTAGCTTTCTGTAAAAGTGTTATTTACAGCTAAACACATAAAACATATGCCTGTTATTAATATATATTAAAAATACAGTTAAATAGAAGTAATTTGTTTTCCAGCACTACAGCTATGTAACAGCTCATGCAAAATGTGATGTGAGAGGGCAATATCTCGAGTGAGACAGCACATTAGTATTTACTCTGGTCACTTTACTAGTATCCCATGGATATCATATATACCAAAACATCTCTGCTTTTCGTGGACCTTTGACATGTAAAATGCAAGTATCAACTCTGCCTCCTTTGTGAAGGGCAGCAAATCCTGAAGTAAAGCAGTTTCCTCTTAGAGCGGCCATTGCTCAACAGTAAGCAAGCCTGAAAAGTCTTTGGTAGCAACTTATGGCAGGATTTGATTATACATTCAGCATCTATCACCTTCGAAGAGCTGGACAGTCTCTACTGCTGGTAGTTCACCAGAAGCTACAGAAACTGTCCTCCAGAGGTAAGAAAACAAGTATATAATACAAAAAGAGTGGTTAGTATCAGCTTTGAAGCAAAGGTCCTGACATGCCATTCACAGAAGTGGGCCAAACAACCTTTCTATGTGTCATTCATTGCTGGGCAGCCACCACACTCCTGAGGCAGATAGGGAAAAGACAATGAATTTTCTACATTCAGATGTGGAGCCTGTTCCCAAACGTAGACTGGGCTATGGCGCCATTAGCTTTGCCACAACCAGGGAGCAGGTCTGTCTGGAGCCAGCCACCACAAGCACATCCCAGGCCCATAAGCACATCCCAGGCTGCTATGTTACAGGCTCCCCTTACCAGGCTGACCCCAGCCCAGGCAAAGACTATTTTCACACTGGTGACGAAATGTATTGGATCCACTCACAAGAGAAAAACCACACCACACCCACCAGACACACAATACACAGATATGCCTGATCTGGTTTCCAGTAAAACACAAATGACTACACCAAAAACCTCATGTGAATAACAGGAGAATAAAGATCCTAAAGTCACAGACATTCTGGTCACATTTGCACTAACCTGAGCATCTCATTGGTATCCTCCAAGGTAGAGTTTGCCCTTTCCCCATCAAACGCTTCATTAAAATTTAGAAGCAATCAATAAGCCTTCCAGAGCAGATACTGTTTTCTGCATGTGTCAAGAGTTTCCTAAATCATTTGTATACTACACTAGGGTTTTCTCCTCTCCCTGCCCAGGAGCTAAGCCCTCATTACACTGAAAAGAATTAAGAAAAGCTAAAATGTTCAGAACATGGGGTGGGATGTTTCTATCACAATAATGACTTTCATGCATTTAGATTTTATAAAGCTGATTATATATCTAGAACAGATAAACATACAAGAAATCAAATGCAATAAAGTGAATTTGACATTCCTCACTAGTGACTACTGAATTCCTTTGATAATACTACAGACAAAAGTTGAAAATAGCAGTAGAAAAATATTTGTTCCTGTACAAAAAATTAAAACTTAATATTGCAGAAGAAAACCTCATTGAAGTTTTATCACATTTTGCCCTTGCTGAATAGTCTTGGCTTCAGCAGCTGCTACATGAAATGTAACTGTCACTACAGTGAATAAATAAGTAAGTAGTGCTATAATGCAGCTGCCCCAAATAACAGCATTAGTATAAAGCCGTTAGTGGTAACCACAGACCAAACCAGAAATGCGCTCTGACTTTATAAAGATGTGCTTTCATGTCATTGAACATCTCAGTCCACAGGCTGTAAAGCGTGTATACTGGGGCTTATCATTTCTTTTTTTCCTCATCCTTCAGAAGGATGGGAAAGTGCTAACCGCCAATTTTGGCTTCCTCCCTATAGGACACTTATAATGAAAACCCAGAAGTCTTTAGGTCCTTTCCACCTCTCGCACACTTCTCCAACACCAAAGAGCTCTTCATCTCTCCCCATGGCCTGCTCTACCACAAACCCTCTTTCTCCTTTCATGTGTCATCACACAACCCCCACCCACTCACTGTAAGCCAAACACAGGTGCTGGAACAGTGCCTGTGGGCAAGAGCAGCACCTTCATCTATGCCAGCCTGCAGATTTCATCAGAATACTGATTTCAAGGGGAAAAACATCCTGTTCATTTTACTAGGAAACTTCAAGAGCAACAGACCTACACAGATGGACAACAGAGTAACAAACAGATATTTGGCAGTATAAAGAAATAACAACAACAACAAGCCACCACAGTTTTAAGTTGAATAGCTTGTACTTTTTTAATTCTCCTGTAGAATCTCAACTAATTATAATATTAAATACAGTCACAACTCCTCAAGCCAAGTGATTTCCTTAGTAGACAAGCTCTTTTCACAGAAATGAAAGATGATTCTTCTATAAGGTCACCCTCCGTGAGCTTGCCCAGATAGAGATAAAAACGTTAACAAGGATCTGCTCTGCATTCTAGAGAAAAATAATATTTAAAAGAAAAAAAAAGACAAGCAAGAGCCAGGTGGGAAGTCTTGCTATCTATCCATTCAGCACTTCTGAAAACAAATCAATTTAGTCATCTGCAAGCTTGGCCATAAGCTCCCTGCAGGAATTACAGCTCATGAATACACAAACCCCAAAGAGTTTTGTTCAAATTTTAGTCACATGGCAGAAAAATATCACCACTTTTATTGTATATGCTAGCTCAAGCTAGGAGATAACATGACATTTTTGAAAAGGTGAAAGAATCAAGTAGCACTGGCAAGGTGACAGAAATAATTTTAAGTGTTCAATTCAGCAGTTTTTCAAATATTCACACAGAGCAAGTAAAACCTAAGGCAGTTACAAGGGGAGGCGAGTGTACAGAAGTTTAGTGTTAAAAATAGGAGTAGAACTATAGTATCAAATACTAAATTCAAATGAACACATTAGGATTTTCTCCTTCCCTCACTGCCAGAGTGTTGACAAAAATGTCTAGAACATAGAAGTACACGAGTTTTCTGAAAGAAGCTGTTTCATTTTATTGGTTTTGCTTTGAGTTTTTTGTTACATTGCTGGTTTCTGTCCCTCTCTCTTACATTATAATTTCAGTTTTATGCAGAAGTGTGGCGAGCACATCTAGCACATCTCTAAAAGTACGCATACATTTACTCCCTGCCCATGAGTAATTATGTGGTGCAGTATCTCTGAAACATCTGCTTAAATGTTTATGGGGCTTGTGTGATTACATTCAAAGAAAACTGAATTCTCAATGTACTATTTAGAGTCTTAAGGAGAAAATAAATAATCCTAAACACCCATTGCCATTCAGAAAACCTGCAGATCAGATTCTGAACCGGTATGGGGCCATGGTTTATCTCCAAGACACTTCATTGAGAGAAACCAGCGTGCACCAGGAAAGAAGCCCAAAACACTTCAAATTCATACAATAATTAACCAGGGACAGATCTGCATCCCTAGTAGCACATAGGGTTGAGTGGTAACCAAAGCCTCTCACTAGAAGTTTTAAGACAGAAAGCAGTACTGATTTCCCTGCTACATCTTTCTTTGCTATGCAAGTTAGAATAGTTTCCTTCACTACTTTCATTAGGCATTTTATAGTCATTTTACACATCCATCAGTCACCAAAATCTGTGCAAATTAGCATGTTTACATTAGCTTCTGATCAATTCATAAGTCACATTACCTAATTAAAGTAATTGCAAAAACCCTGTGCTACAAGCACATTATGTACACTCTGTAGGTAAACCATAATGAAATTTCACCTTGCTTTAATATCTTGCATTATGCATTACGATATGGCTGCAAATTTCAGTCACCTTTACACATCAGATTTGGACTGTCAGGTATCTGTGAAATGGGTAGCACCCAGATTCAGCACCCAAATCACTAATGAGACACAACGTAGCGATGACCACTGAGGAAGAACCCACCAAGAAAACAGATCCTCTGGGCTGACTGGGAGGCCATACAAGCAAAGCACAAGCCCATATAAACCACATGCTTGAAGTGGAAATATATAATTATTTTAATTCAGCAGCTACCACCACTCCAGGGCACTGAATGTAGCCAGTGGAAGAAACAGCTCAGCATGCAGTGAGTGCTTCTATTAATACAGCCCATGTGCTGAGCCCTGGCATGGCTCTCACACACACCCTTATTAAGCCTCAGAGGTTTTGGAGATACAAGGCCTCCAACTCAAACTTAGCCATTGCATTTTAAGTGTCCTTTTTAAGGGATGAAGATGCTGGCCTTTCCCCTCAGTGAAATGACCACAAACTCTGAATTGAAAGAAATTTGCCCAAAGAGGAGGGGGAAAAAAAAAACACACAGCAAACATGCGAGAGTGAGCACATGAGAGGTAAGCGCAGCAGGTTTTTTTCACTTAAGCATACTTTGGAAATTGCTGAATTATATTCAAACTTTCTTTAAAGTGTACAAAAAAACTTCCAGCTCAAGCCAGACATCAGGTTGAAAACTTCAGACTCAACAATTAAAATCAGACAACATCATAAGAAAAAAAAGTCATGATGCAAGTTATAAGTTTCCCTTTATACCTACATAATTAAATTTGCATATTTTATATCATTGTACAATACACTGGCAATAGTAGGCAAGCATGCCACAGATCTTAGACTGTTACTGTGATCCATGACTGTATGAAACACCTCCTGTGTGTTGATCTTTAAAGATTATAATATCATAGTTGAAGACAAAGGAAAGCCAGCACCTACCAGCCCACCATAATTAAGCACCATTTGGGAAAACCTGACCTAGATGAGAAATGCTGCATTTCCACCAGGTTTTCCTTCCCTCTTAGCCATTCTTCCCTTCTCAAGTCTCTGCTCCATTGGTTGAAAAACGAGGATAACTTAACCAGTATTTAATATGAATTTTAAACCAATTATTTTTTCAACTTATCCTCTCCAAAACAGGTCTTGAGTCAGAAAGAGGAAAGCAAAAGTACATCACTGACACACTGCCCTACATGGCAAGCAACACAGCGGCACGCAGAAGGTCCTTAACCAGCTCTGCCATCAGAAGGCTGAAGAAGGAAGATTAAAAGCTCCAAATACCAGGGAAAAGCCAATCTCTTACATCCATTTTTAAGCAAGCAGCCTGAATTTCCAGAACAGCTGAGCTTGCAGCTCTTACAGTTGTGAAGAGGCAGTATTACACACTTGCTAAGCACCAAGTTTCGTGCCACTATTTTTGAAAGTTGTATTACAGATCTGCTTAGTTTGGCTCTTTATTTGGCTTTTACCACTGTAGTCATTACCAGGTTTCAAGAACTTCCAGATGTACGTATTAACAGTGCTGGCAGCTTTCCTAGAGAAAAACAAATCTCATCTTTGAGTTGTGCTTGGCAACATCCAACTTTTACAAGTGTACATCTACGCTGCCTGTCACAAAGATGTAAAGCCACCTTGGGCCCAAACTCTCCATTCCCCCAGAGAGAATTACAGATATGAATAAAGAAAATCAAAAGGCTTTGCAATTCCTCTGTGGCACACCGAGCCTGCAAAACTAAACCCATTTTATTTCATCATATTCAAATCCCCACAGTTCCAGTGAAATTTAATTATACCTTCACTTTGCATAATTAAACAGTCATTGCATGGCTTTCTAAAGCATATAAAATGACTGATGAGTGTAGTGGTAAAACTTTCAGAAGAACTAAGTGGTTTAGGAGGCTACAGGTATGTCTAGACAGCAGCTAACTTGCATAAAAGAAGCACTATTTTGTTTACCCAGAGGGATTAAGTAGCTCTCCTCGTATGCCGTGGTTTTGCACCTCAACTATTTCTGGTATCTCATGTACCCAATTTACAACTAGCTGAGGAAACCGCGTCATGTAGAACAGATATATCCAAAATCCTGCTGATTATCAGATGTGACTCAATATTTTAGTCACAAAAGATCCTTCAAAAGGGTCACAGTTTGGTGGAGTGACAGCTTCAGCATCATCAACTGAACCCTTAGCACTGGTTCATTCCAGTACATTAACTGAGTGAGAAACAACATTCTTGTCCTCCCTCTGCATTAAAAAATATCCATGTTACATGAAGCTTTCCATCTCATTTTTTTGTATGTCCTAAAGGACTTCTTACATCAAATTCACCATGTATTGGTAGATTACTTCTTCCCTGGTTTTCTATGCCATGATCTTCACTGTAGTATCCAAGTCAGCTGTCCTTAATTCATTCCTCATTGAGGAGACGTACTAATGAGCTGTGGTATCTCCAACAGCACAGCATTAAAGCTTTTCCTAACCTTTCTTCTTTTGTAAAACTGGTATTTTGTAAGCAGCTAGAATAGGATTCAAACATATCATTTGAAGTAGCATCTCTCATTCCCTTGTCTTTTCAAAGAGATTGCCTTTTCTGATAGAATGGTTTCTGAAGCTAAAGGATACATCTTACAGAATCCTTGCTTTCTATAGCAGCATACATGATGGGTCTTCTGAGTCAACATGTTGAGCACAAAATGTAATTAAAATACATTCTTAAAGCAGGCTATTGTTGTGTTTGACATGCTAGGTGAAGAGTAAAGTTTTTTACTATTCTTCTCAGAAATTCTACAGAAACCCTTCAGTATACCCACAGATTGCTACCACTTCATATATAAAATTATTCAGATAAAATGACCAAGGGTAACCTAAATTGATTTAATTACAGCAAAGATGTTGCTTTTTCTTTTTAATTGTCTTGTTTTAACAAGTCAGTAAGTCATAACTTCTGATGGCATTTCTAAGCACAATATATAACCCATGAACGCACCTTGTAAGAAAACCTGAAAAAGACATTAACTAGGACTCCTGTCTGAAAAATACATTATGCTTTACTTCAAGTAGTGAAAACAGGTGTTAACTTATTTTACAGGTTTATATTCAAATACAATCTGAAGGCAGAACAGTAAAGACTAAAAGGAGAGGAAAATAAAACACAGAGTAACATGCACATACCAAGATGTGAAAGCATACATAATGTAAGTGTATGTCATATATGTGAAACTACTGAGATGATCAGGCAAAAGTCAAATAAGAGCACCACTCCCTGTTTTATTCTGCAGTCATAAGATGGACAGTCTGCTCATATTTTTTAGAAAGGTTAGAATAGTTCTTTTTCTTGACAAGCCATTACCACACTCCCTGGATGAAACATTTTTTTACTCGACTTCTATTACTCAGTTTCTAAAAACACATCTTAGCCTGGCTCGATCACTGGCAACTGTGCAGAGCACACATACCTGATTACAGCAATTCTATGATTTAGCGTTTCCAGAAATCCATATGTACCTGATAGATGTGCATAGGGAAAAGCCACCTGAAGTTTATAGCGTACACATGGATGGAATAACAATACAGGAGAAATCTTGATTAAGGAAAAACAACCTTGAAAGTCCCCCCCGACTGCGTAAACCAAAAATGAAATAGGTACAGCTAATGAGAGACTTCTCGAGAAGCAGGGGGAAAAAAAAATTTGAACAAGGAGGAATGAAAAGCAGAAGCAGCACATTATGAAAAATTGAAAGTCAGACCATCAGGTTTGGACCACAGAACAGTAACAGAGATTGCTTCTGTTCTGACTCTGGGCCTGGCCAGATTTTGATAAGGGCATGCCAGAAGCCAACACAGACAGAAGTAGAAATTGCTGGAAAACAGTTGTCCAACAGACAGCTAACATACACAAATTGAAACTGAATTAAGAAAAATAAACAACCTACTTTTTCTTAGAGGATCCAGTCTGAGAAGCTGCAGCACTAGGAACACCTGGCAACCTTTGCAGACCCTCTTAGCTGAGAGGTCCTTAAATTGCTCTTCCAACACCTGGAGCCAACGGGACCTTCAGCTAGGTCTGGTGCCCCTGAGCACACAGCTGCAGGGCTTCAACAGGATTGCCACCTCTCCCTGCTTGCTGTCACCCCTCTGCAGGAGGCCACCAGGAATGTTCATAGACCAACACCTCAGTTGCCCTACCTTGGACTCTGTGTTTTAACACAAATCTGCCTTTGATATCAATTTAAGTTACACTCCCTGGAATGGCTGAGGCACAAGTGTATTTTTCTTCTGTGCAGAGAGCAAACCACCAGAGACACTAACGGCTTAAACTGCTGCTGAAAAACTCGCTGCTGCCAAGGTGTCAGAAGTGTTATATGCATGGAAATAGAGCAAATGTCCTGAACAGGACAGCCAAGCACCAGGCTCCTCCTCACCCCCCTGCTTTATGTGATGTGCCCCTCCAGGGCAACACTCTGCCAGGCATGGGAAGTGACTGCCAGTTGTGCCCAGGGAACGATGTCCTGCTGGTGTTTGCTAACCTGTCAGTATCATAAGCAATACTGTAAATTACAAAAGCATGTGCCATGCAGCTTCCATTTACTCAAGCACAACACTAGTTTGGGCAAGTGGAAAAAGAAAATGGGGAGAAAATTCAGTTATCTACTATAACACTTTAACTCTTAGAAACAAAGCTGTAGCGTTCACCTGCAAGCATCGTCACTATAAAACCAGAAATGAACACAAAAGTTTTCAAAAACAATCCTCACATATGCACATTGATTTTCAATAAAGTCATTTGAACATTTTTTTCCTTGGACTCCAAGTTGGCTGTCACTACTGATTTACAGACAAGATATCTCTATTTAGTATTATTACTACTATTATTTTGTAAACATTAAGTGGGTTTTTTTAAGCATTTCTGCTTCCAACAGTGAGGAAAATAATATGAAAGCAAAAAAAATAAGAGAAGAATGCCATTTGATTTTGTTTTCTTTCCTAGCAGAATTGCCTGGAAAGCTTAAAGAACACATAACCTTACCGGATAAAGAAGCATTTGTTTTGAAACAGCAACACAGATCATATTGGCTTTTCACCAGCAATGCTGCTAACTGAAAGGCCACAGGAAATTAAGAATGGGCAGCTCTGGGAGAGCTTTTCTTGATTCACATTCTAGGTGAGTAGCAATTTTTTTCTTCGTCTCTCGGCACCTTTCCACTACAAAACACCCACGTACTAGAAGGCTGCCATGCAAGAGCAAGAGGTCATGTGAAGAAATTAAAGTAACACAACTGGCTGATATAGGTCAACCTGGTGATAGCAGACCTTCCAATTCAGGACTGCCTTAATTTGGCTAACAAGTAGGATAGGCCCTGAAAGAGCAACCAGAGTAAAAATGCAGGAGTAGAAATGGGGCAAGGAAGTAAAGAGCGCCTGTTTGGTGATTCTGGATGCCTCACATAGTCACCCCCACCTTGGAAATACAAAAGGAGGAAACCTTAGAACAAACTCCTTGTCTATTTTTCATCCACATATAGTACCTGTGGGATCTGATTTCACTTTCCAAATAGATGTAACTACAGCTGCTTCACTTGTGCAATGTCTCCTAACGCCATTGATGAATAGCCCTACATTCATCACCCAGGGACGCTGATCAGACGGAAGTCTGCTTTGTGCTCTAGATTTCAGTAAAAGTGCCTGAAACCACAAAACACCACAGACAGCCACAGACTCACCTGGGAGCAATGATGCTGTTGTTATGACTCCTAAATAGTTTTCAGACCCTGTCGAAGCAAAAAGTGAGCATGAGATTGGAATAGTTGGCCACAGCAAAGGGCTTTTATACACTGGAGGCAGCTCCTCTTTCCAGCCCATGTCTTCTGCATCCATGCAGGTCCCCAGCTTTTTGCCAGGATCCCCAGCAAGGGTTGCGAGCCTGCCTGGCCCGCTTCAGGGCCAGCAGTCTGGTTCAGTCATCAATTTTACAATTCACCCATTAGGGTCAATATTTAATATCAAGTATTTATCATCAATATTTAACAGGGATAAATGAGATGACCCAGATAATTATATACTTTTCAGCCCAATGCAAAACCAGGGGATAACAGTGAAGTCATTGCTACAGGATGAAGCTTAAGAAAGTGATAAAAGGTGATGTGATGTCAAACAACATGGTTTTATGGAGAAAATAAATCTTTTCAAGGAGTTGTTACCTTTCTTAAGAAAAAGTTTCAGTGAAAAAGGTAATACTTAGCCTTCT
The DNA here is from genome assembly GCF_963082525.1 of Nesoenas mayeri. Lineage (NCBI taxonomy): Eukaryota > Metazoa > Chordata > Aves > Columbiformes > Columbidae > Nesoenas > Nesoenas mayeri. Next base: position 12,559,626 of record NC_137554.1, on the reverse strand, counting down.
GTAGAGTATTTGACTTGGCAGTTCTGGTGAAAGAGATCGAATGATACAAGACCTACATGGTCAACACTTAATGTACTAAAAACAGGTGGTCAGGTTTCACCTTAGTAACTTGAAGTATTTAATTGTAGTTGAAAAATCATCACAAAGCAGGTGTACTTGTGGAGAGGACTCCAAGGATTTGCCTCCTGGACCTGTGTGGAAGAATGTTGTGGAGCAGAAGATTAGGGAAGCAGTCAGTAACAAAAACACATCCCTCATGCAGAGCACTCAAGAAGTCACATGCATTTCAGGACAGCCAAATGTACATGTTAAAAACTACAGACAGTCTATAAACAAAGAGTGAAAGTCAAAGTTTAAAAATTAGTTTAAAAAAAATTCTCCAGGTATGGGTTCCTGCACTCACCCCTCTGCATTGGAGCTAGTTATCATGCAGCATGGGGCTGACCAGTTGACTTTGCAGAGTCAGTCTTCTGTTTGTAAGTTTTGAAGGCTTTAAATAAAAACACAGGAAAAAAGTTTCCAGACATTATATGGAGGTCCCAGAGCTCCAGCTAGCTAACTTAAGGGGAGGGGAATCAAGAGAAAAACCCCAGGAAATAAAAGGGAATGTTACTTGTTCCAGAACGTGCCTCACTGATGACACTGGATTTCTCACTGTTACCGATGTCATGGAAAAGTCGTGAATGTTCCCACATGTTGTCTCATTATTTTTGACACTTGAGCTCTAAGGAAGAAATGGCAGGTCACAGCCTGGACCTAGAAAGTGTCCTTTCTCAGGAAAGCATCTCTACATGTTTAAAGTATACCTCTGCACTTAACTGTAGCTAAGTATATGTCACATGGCCCTGATTTTTTGTCCTTAAGAATGATGGCTTCAATCAGGGTCCAAATCCTTCACTTCTTGGCTGAGCAATTAGTGTCAAGACAGGGAAGGGGAGAATATTTTTATTGTGTGAAAATATTCCCAAAGAGAGCAGGACTGAGCCCAAAAATCATCAAATGTGGTCCTGAATGCTGCCTGAGGGTAACTTCCAAGATGTTTCAGGTTGGCCCAGATTTGAAGGAGTTACACTGGGCAGACAGGCAGTGTAACCTGCCAGCCCCAAGAGCCATTTGTTATGTCCTCCCTGACACAGAAGGAAGCAGGTTAATTTTGGTTTAGACAGCCCAGCAAAATCCTACTCCTTGCTCATAAAAGGTGAGCCATTCTTCAAGGTTTGTTTTGAAAGGCTTTTCTTTTTTTAATGGTTAAATAACTATTTGTTTTTGTGTTGTTATCAATCATCATGGCAAACGGCCAGTGATAACTGAAGAAATGGGATGTGTTCCGAAAGGAAGTATGCCTGGGGAGTGGGCTATAAACATCCTTCAAAAACAGCATCCTCTATGGAAAGCTGTTTGGTTTTGGTTTTGGGGTTTTTTTGCCAAACACATATTCCAGGCACGTTAGCACTTTGTGAATAAACATTTTAACTACTTTAATTAAGGTAATATAGCTAAACCATCACATCCAGCTTAGCTAATGTGATTTTTACTGAAAAATAATGGTAAAAGTATTACTCCCTGAAATCTGGGGGAGGGAGAGTTTTAGAAACTATTTATTTTCTAGTCTGTCCATCATGACTCCAGTGCAAGACCAAGTTTGTGGTCTATTCCATACTGAAATTCACTGAGCTAGAAAATGTTAGACCAGAAATATCCAGTCATCAATCCCTGCTAGAGCATCACTTTAAAAGACACCAGATAAAAATTGTATTTGTTTTAAAAGATGAAGTCTGATATCACCATTCTCTACTCTCTCCCCTCTCCTTTTCAAGGCATACAATAAATTTCAATGGTTTCAGAAGGAACTGCTTCTATCACAACAGTTGAAACTCTGGCAAAAATACCTAATTGTGGAGAAGGAAATGACAGTGGTCTTGGTTTTAGCGTTTGCAGGCAGAGAGCAATGCCTCATGTTTTAGAAAAAACAACAATGGAAGAATAATACTCTGCTCTGCATCTTGTATATGGCAATTTTAATCAAAGGGTCTGAAAATATTTATCAAGATAAAGGTCAAAATCTACAACGGCATGAACAGAATTGTCCAGCATAGGCAAAAACACCACTGCAAAAACAGCCGTGACAGGCATGGGCAACAAAATAACCATTTCCTTTAGGGAGAAACCAGCCTGGAGACCCTCCCACCTGTCGTATGCCCAGCATTGCAGAGCCGAGGGGTCAATACCAAGCTTAGCATTTGGGCATCAAATAAAAGCACAACAAATTTCCAAGTGTAACGAAAATGGTTTCCAGAAGGAGTTAAACATGCCTTCATGATGTCTTCTTCCCAGCATCAGAGTGCTGGAGCATGAGGAGTACATCATCCTAGTAGCCTCTAAACTCATTCCAAGACTATAGAAGAGATAAGACTTTATGAGCATCTGAACGTCCTGACCAGAGGCTAACTCTGAATTCAGGTAGCCTGCAAAGAGGGACAAGGAGGAAAGAAGACATATGCCTTATTTAATTTCTTTCAGAGATTCATTCAACAAAATCCTTGATTTCATAGCTGACTTTTGTTTATACACATGTACCTTCTTAATTCTAATATTTAAGCTTAAATTAGTTATCTTTCTTTAGTGGCTAACTTTGTCACAGAGACATACAAACTGCCTTCTCCCTTCAATACTGGGTTATTTTTCTAAATAACTCCCATTAAAGCCCTTTTTGTACCCTTAGCCCTTAAGAGTATCAAAAACTTTGAAAGAATGAATTCCGCAGGTATCCTCTGGAGATAATACTCCTGTCCTTAAAACAATAATAACCAGAAAAATTGTCTCACTTTTAAGCTCATCTTAAGATGGAGAAAATATGAAACATGGAAAGAATGAAATTATAAATCTCAGCAGCTTCTAAAGGACATACAGTTGAGGGTGGATTCTCCTGACTCAAGGCACCATAATGGGCAATACTGTAGTTCTCTTGACAGGTCTGTGCTGGCTCAAGGCACTCCGTGTGTACACAAAATCCTATTCCATGCCCTGTGGCTGCGGAGCTGGGGCCTGGCTGTGACTGCTGTGGGAAATGGGAAGGAGACGACTGTAGGTGGAGAGTGAGAGGACAGCCTTGGAGACTGGGCTCACTGCTGTCCCACCAGAGAGTGATGAAGAGGCTTTGGGACAGGCACTAGGATGTCCCTGCCCATAGTTGCCACCCTTAGCCACCCTTTGGCACAGACAAGGGAGGTGCAAGGCCAAGGCTGTTTTGCCAGAGAAGAAAAACATCTGCCCAAGGCAATGGCTTTTTTTGTCTATGCTGAGGATGGACATCTGGACAGACATCCACACATGTGCATACACTAAGCTGCAACAGGAGCTGGGTCCTGCAGTCACTGGCCACACAGGCTCAGCATGGCTGTGACCCAACCCACACCTCTGGCAAATGCAGGAGGCAGAGAGTGAGCCCCTACCCTTGGGTCTATCTCAACACTCAGTACCCACCCCAATCTGCACACTTAACCCTCTGTACCACTGTACCATCTGAGTGGACTCAAATATTCACACAGCTCCGCCTGCCCACGGCATCGCGGTTATTTGTGCTCGGATCCCTTGCTCTCAGGTGAGCTTAGACAAGTTTATGTGAACTACAGTTGTACCTTTGAACTTCAGTGCAGGTCTGAGAAATCAGCTGACGTGACCTGTCCGGGCAATGCACCCTGCTGCTGCTGGCAACGTTGCTAGGACATCTGTCCTCTGCAGCGCACACGTCCCTGGAGAGATGCCTTTGTCCTCCCTCTTTCTGACCTGAATCTCTCATGTCACACCTCCTGGGGCACAGCAGAGAAACCTGGCCAGATGTTTCAATTTCCTTGTATTCACAGCTTTGATTGCATTAGACTAGACAGGATTTCTCCACTGGCACTACCCAGGGGTAATGTGAAATGAGTTATGAAATTATCTACTCTGCAGTGTACATATCTGATGCTGAGAAAACCGTAATAGGGTCAAGTGGAATTTCATGCTTGAAGAATCTCATATGCTCGGACATGACCCAGCTTCAGAAAAATGAGTTGGTTGTATGTCTGTACAAAGGCTTTGGAGATGTAGCTCCTGGCAGAAAGCAGGTGCCAGTGGAGGAAGTCCGGCATGATCTGTCCTGAAGGAGAGTCCTGCGTGGGGCGGCAACTTTCTGTCATTTAGATTATAAACCATTTGGTGCTTCAAGTGGCTCTTCTTTTGGAAAGAGCGTCTCCAGTATAAGTGTTTGGTTCATTTATTGAAATTGATAACCTGACCTACAAAGTAAAGGAAAAAATATGAAGCTTAGCTTTTGAGTAAGAGGTAACCATGGTCTTTGCATGATCTCAACATTTCAGATACTCAACAGAGAGCAGAGGACACACCACCTCTTCCTAAATCAAAAGCTGAAGGTTTTGATAAAATCCTTTAAATTGTTCAGTGAGTAACAGCACCAGTGAAACCTCGCTCCTGCAAACATCTCTTCCCAAGGTGAGTGCTGCAGGCGGCTCTGGTGTCTCATCTAGTTTAACACAGCGCTGCCCTCGCTGCTGCATCAAGAGGATTTTCAGCTGCCCGATATAAACACATAAGGACTTGATGCTTTTGAAATCTCCACCTTCAGTCAAACCAGACTGACATTGACTGAACCCAACAGATCCAGAAATGACAGGGACAGGGGAGAGGGAGAATAGTCAGACAGAAAGAACAATCACATAATGTCTCACTTTGCTGAGAAACCAGGCTAAAAATCATTAGCTAATTAAGATCATCATTTTTGCAGTCGAAACACAATATGTTTGTATTGACTGCTATATACATAATCAATAATAATATTTAGCATTGCTGTGGTGCTTTTCTCATGCAGCATGCACTGATTTAATCAGTGGCCAAGCAATACTGAGGCTGAAATTCTGATGCCTGCGTAGTTTTTACATAACAACAAGGGAGACTTCTATGCCAAAGCCTGGATTGGGAGGAGTTAACATGTAGCACACACTTATCACAAAAGAATGGGTAATTGTCTTAAGATAAAATATATTTATTTTCTTTTAAGCACAATAGCTCACTCGATATGAACTCCATTATGTCTACATTCCAAAGATTTGATCCAAGCCTGCTCAATCAGCTACACTTATTAACTTTGCTTTGTGTAAATTTGCGGATTTAATAACAGAGGAACTTTGGAGGCAGAGTGTCCAGCAATCCATTTACTGCTGGCAGAGGCCGGTTACCACAGGCTTCAAAGGGAAGTACAAGAAACCCTTCATAGACTTATAGGAATAGCCTGTTCAGAGAAAAAGCCCTAATTAGTCAGAAGATGGCTTGTACCCTGAAGCACAGGAGACATTTGAAGGTAATTAATATAAAGAAAATTAACATGTAGTTCATGAACCACACAAGCGAGACGAAACAGTGCCTGGTAGCACTGAAGTGAACTATTCTGGTTGCACAGAAATTAATACTTTTGTTATTAATGTGACCTTTTCCTCTGCCCCAATCTAAGTCTGCACAAAAAAAAAAAAAGTAGTAAGCATGAGAATTCAAGAACAACTGCAAGAAATGCTGAGATTCATCAATGACAAACACAGTGTGTGGAGGAGGCAGAAATAGCAACTACTGCTCAGTCCCAACCAGGTACCCAGTGGGGCCGGATGTGGGGCACCATGACTGTGCCTGCTTCTGCCCAAGTCCCATGCGAAACATCCCAAACAGAGCACCAGATGGTTTCTACTTTGAAGAAAAAGGTGGAAAGGACTCCGAACAGCAACTGGAGTTACTCAGGGAGGGGAAAACAACAACAACAACAAAGTATTATGAAGGAGGTCATCATCTAGGAAACATGTCAGACAGGCTGAATGGGTGCAGGCAAGGTCAAGGAGAGACACAGAGAAAAGCAGTAGAAATGTTAATTTCCTACTGTACTCCAATGATGTCCTACTCAGAAGTCAGGAAGACGACACTCAGAAAGAGTCAAAGACATGAAGGCACCTGACAAGCAAATTAAAAGGAAGCACAGAAAGGATGAGAGACAGGTAAAATGTATAATATAAATATAAAACAGTATAATACAAGAGGTAAATTGTGCGTGATACAGATCATAACAATGGCAACTCAAGAGCAAATACATACTTGTCCCTGCCAAACCACACATATGAGGAATTAGAGAGTAGCATCAATGCATATAAAAAGGATATGCAGAGTAAATTCAAAACTATATTAAAGACTATAGTGGTTGCCAACATTCTCCACCACCAGTGCACATCAAGTTGCTGTTTCTTTCCTGAGCCATGCTACATTTTGCAAGGACGGGACATTTGTTTGGGGAGTAGGGGAATGTGTCTTCCCAGCCTCCCCTAAGCTGCAGGTGTCTTTCCTCTTGGGCTATCATCTCTCATCACAAATGTCCCTGGGCAAAGATTTCTTCTCCTCTCCATCACACCTTCACTGGAGGACCTTGCACTTCATGCTATGAAACTCATCCGATTTTTATACTTCAGTGTGCATGGTGAACTACTCCTGCCCATATAATAGCCTAATCCTTGTCTCTATTGAGAGTGCCTCCCAATTTTTATCATTGTATCTGTCCAAGAACATTGAACTTTTCAGCACTGCTATTATTTTTCAAACTGCCAATCAGTTCTCCTTTGTGAGCCCCTGTGAAATTAATCCTCCTGCTGTCACCTCTCCTGTTTTTCTTTGCAATTAAACATTTATGTTTGAATTCCTTGGCAGTGCTTACAGCCTTGATATGTAATTTCAGACCCTTCCTCCACATGAGCATTTCTTTGGCATTTTGACTCCCAGACAAGCCCTGTGACCCCTGGATACAGCAGTCTCTGCTCATGACCATCCTTCCTGCTTCAGTGGAAACTCTTGAAATTTGGGGGGAGGAACTGAGTTGAATTTGAAAATCTCAGTATTTTTCACAGGAACTCAAATCTTATGTCGTCTCAATTTTCATAATTTATAAACAGTGCAGCTAAACCCAGGGAGCACTGGGGAGGAAGAGGAGAGGGATTACCTTGCCAGACCTGGCAGACGGCTGTGTTCCTGCTCCTGGTATCTGATACAACAAAAACACACTTGGTTAATTCCCACTGGCAGCTACCATTTCAGCTGCTTCTTCTAGTGGCAACACAACACCCTTTTAAATGCCTGGGAGATTCATGTGAAAAAAAAATACATGGGCACCTAACTGGAAAATAAAGACTAGAGAACCATAAATCCCAAGTTAAATTAGGAAAGACCTTCTCATACTGTACTGCAGGCAAAGAGAAGAGTGAATATATGTATAAATGGTGACAAGTTGCACGTTTACAGCTGCTTGTTTTTGAGCATGATACCTTTTGTCTTTAATAAAAATACACAGCTTTTTACATATGTCAATGCAGCCATTCAAACCAATCAATAATACTGCTCAAACAGTAGATAGCAAGCCTGAATGAGTAATTTTATCAGGAGTTTATCAAACTATAAACATGAAAGCCACAATGTTGTCCTAAAAAGCTATTCATAGCTTTTTAGGAATTAGGAATGACAAGGCTAACCAAGGTATTACAAGTGTGCAAAAAAGGAGAAGCCACCTTAGATATTAAAAAGACACCACAATCATTTGCCTATTTTTCAGACCGCCTCTTATAGATGCTCAGTTGCCGGCACTGTTTGCAGGAAGCCAAGGTCTGGCAGCCTTGGGTTACAGCTTGTCTCAGCTGCTGTTGCAGGTGAGGACACAGACCTCAGTTCCTATATGGGCTGGCAACGAAGTTTGAAGCAGGTGGTTCAAAGGCAACCTAACCCAGAGAATGAACAAGAGCTGACCCCAGATAGTGCTCAGCCCATCCTTTTCCCACCACAGCCAGTCCTTGGTACTTTCAGTCACAAGCTGGAGTCCCCAGAATCATCATAGAATCACAGAATCATTTCTGTTGGAAGAAATCCTCAGGATCATCAAGTCCAACCATAATCTAACTCTGGTACTAAACCATGTCCCTAAGAATCTCATCTAAACACCTTTTAGGCACCTCCAGGGATGGTGACTCCAACCTTTCCCAGGGCAGCCTGTTCCAATGCCTGACAACCCTTTCCGTGAAGAATTTTTTCCTAATATCTAATCTAAACCTCCCCTGGCACAACTTAAGGCCATTTCCTCTCATCCTATCACTTGTTACTTGGGAAAAGAGACCAACACCCTCCATGCTACAACCTCCTTTCCAGGTGGTTGCAGAGAGCAATAAGGTCTCCCTTCAGCCTCCTTTTCTCCAGGCTGAACAGCCCCGGTTCCCTCAGCTGCTCCTCATCAGACTTGTGCTCCAGACCCTTCACCAGCCTCATCGCTTCCTCTGCACTCTCTCTAGTACCTTGCTTCTGACCGCAGAACGGTTGACATCAAGTTCTTCCGCAACTTCTCATGTAGTTGTAAGAGGATCAGCTTCAATGATTGCTCTCAATTGGTTGTTGTCACCTTCCACTGGCCGGCCAATACGCTCCTCATCTTCAAGGCTCTTGTCTCCTTTGTGAGACTTCTTGAACCACCACTACATTCATTAGCAGTTCCTGGGCCAAATGCATTGTTGATGTTGCAAGTTATCTCCACTGCTTTATGACCCATTTTGAACTTGAATAAGAAAAACGCTCAAATTTGCTTTTTGTCTAACTTCATTTCCATAGTATAAAATAAACATAAAATAAACAGTGGGTAATAAGAGCGTAGCAAAAAGAAAAAAAGGTGAGAGAAGTGCATTAAAATGATGTATAACATAACCATATTTATTTAAGAATGTATTCCAATAGCAAACAGCAAATTTCAACAATGCAAAAACTGCAATTACTTTTGCACCAACCTAATACTTCCTTTCTAACAAAAAAAAAAAAAAAACAGTTTATATCAGTTTACATTTCCAAGGCTATCATGGCAAGGAAAAGTGCCAAAAAGTCACTTTTTATTTTTTTTAAATGAAAGCCTACTTTATATGTTTAGCTTCTTCAAACAAATGCAGCCTACACCATGTTTTGGGAGGCCCAAAGTCTAGCTCCGCACAAGTGAGAGAAAAACTCAGGCCTAAATCTTCTTGAAATATATGTTGAGTGTCTGCGATTGCCAGTGGAAACGTGCCATAACACGCGTCAATCTAATTCTGGAAGCAAAATGTCCAACCGGATGGCATATTGCTAATTTTTCCTCCTTCCCTGTGATTCTCTGCAAACCCTGTCATTCCCTCCATCTCTCCATGTCTGCAGCCATCAGAAGCACTGACTCCTGTACATTCAGCATTTGAGTGAGCTTGACAAGAGCCAGCACTTCTGATCGATGCCAGTGCTGTCGAAGGAAATCTTGACAAGGTTTACAGACTACAGCAGTTTGCGCCTTTCTCTCCCTAACCATGTTTCTGCAAAATGTCCCAAGCTATTGTTTTCTGTTTCTGTCACTATGCCATTAACCTAATTAGCCACAGGAAACAAAGAAAGCAAGACAGGGTTTAATACGCTGAATTGCCAAAATGACTTGCTGTAGCTTTTGTCAGCACAACTAGAGGACGCCACCAGAAGAGAAAAACTGATAGTTTATCTAAATTAGTCTTAGGAATCAGAAATAGGAAACAAAGATAAACACTCATTAGAAAGCCTTATTAATTTCTGCATTAGTCTTGGCTTGTTTGGGTTGGGGTTTTTTTGTTTGTTTTTTTTTCTTTTAAAGAAAAAAATATTTACAGTCTGTTAAATGCTCAAGATCTAATATTTCAGCATTATGCAAACCTACAGTTACATAGCAGAGGTATTAAAATATTAACACCTTGTAATTTGTTTGTTTGTTTGTTTTAGGAGCTGGCCATCACTATTTTAGCTTGTATTTGTGTGGTTTATCAAGTTTTACAATTGTGGTGTGTCTCTGGACTACAGGGCTAATATAATTAAATCCTATTAACACATCAGGAATAAAATCCTTTAATAGGCACATGAGGCTTTGAGAGGCAGCTCATTCCTGAGCAGATTTAATATCCTTAAATTAAGCAAGTGTGAATGGGAGGATGAATCTTATTAAAAACTTAAATCTGATTATATTTGAAAATTATTGGTTTCTTAATGTAATAAATTATCCAATACAGACTAGAACAAATAATATATCCTAGCTTCACATAACTCCGCTCTATAACAAGTGACAAACGAAATTAAGAATGACTGTGGGGCAAAAAGGAAGGTCTTTTTATAAAAGTCATTTTGCATAATGAAATACTTAAATCATTTTAACAAACACTGGGGGAGGGGATGGAAGATATATGTGCAGATGAGGGCATTAGAACAAGACTCATTTTTTGTCTCCAAAAAGGGAACGCAAAGACAGTCAGATTGGGGTTTTTTTTTTCCTCTAAAAGTGCCATTCTGACGAATTTGTTGTAAATTTTGAAAAGAAAAGCTGAAGCTTATGTTGGTGGGAGCTGATTCCTTTTCCAGAAGGCTAATGCAAATGTAAACCATCTGCCACACATTCTGCTGATAAAGCTGTACTTCCGAACAATGGACCAACAGCACTGGAATACTAAAACATTAGATCAACATTAGGAAAAAGTTTTGAAAGAGATTATAACTTTCAGAAAACGTAAGTATTTTTACTGCCTTTTCATGCAAAGAGAAACTATATAGTATATACACTTGTATATATATACACATGCACATATATACACACATTTTCTTTCTTAACATATATAGAACACAAATCAGGTCTCTTCCTTTTAATGTTGGGTCATTGCAAAGTGTTAGCAAGTAACAGCCAAGCAAGCAGTAGTGTGACAATCAGCAGTTTGAGGTCTTTAATCAGAACAGTGGACACCATCCAAATCCTAATGAATCAAATAGAAAGCCCCAGTGGATTTTTAATCTGGTTCTATGTGACACATTCATGAATGGAAGAACTAGGGACCAGAAAGCTTTACTTCCAAATCAGGTTAATCAAAATAAGTTTCTGTAAATGCATGTAAACAAAAACGGTTCACCTGAGGAAAACACCACAAAAATGTTTTTGTGGAGATAAAAAACTACACAACTCATTAAATAACATCCCCCCAAATGATTTCTTAAACAACTTTAATGATGGTAGCCACCTATATAAGAACCTGTAGTGAAAAAGTTTATGATATTTTCTGTCACGCAATGCAGCAGCTTAGATATATTCCCTATTTCACCGCTGTAAAATACTCTTGAATGCATTCCAGGCTTAATGTATGTCACCAGGTATGTATCTGACACTGCAACAGATCTGGATATAATGTAATGTGGTCTTAAAATGCTAATGATTTGACCAGAAGACTCCAATACCCACTAGTTCCCTCAACTGTCTTAATTATTCAGGCATCAAGCTGGGGGCAGGAGGACAAAGCTGTACCATCGCAAGTTAAAATTTCTTTAAAATGTGACACCAGTAAGGCAAGAAATACATAGGTGTTGGGGTTTTTTTAATGCACCTGCCTACCAGAGCTGATGTTGTTTCAAACTGTAAGCAGGCCGCCATAAAACGAAGCCTCAATAACCCAGATGATCCTGCAAGGCCACTTCCGTGTGTACTTCCACAATCTGAATGGCTCTTTAGGCAAAAAAGTGTCATTTAATTACAGAAAACAGATAGAATTGTGACTTCTTTAACAGTAGTCGTCTTGCTTTTCCACAAAATTCAGGTTAAAAAGAAAAAAAATCACGATTAGTCTGTGATTACTGCCTCAATTGTATGTATATTTTAGATTACCACCAATTTCCCCCCAATATCTTTATTTAAGTAAAATAGCAGATACATGTGTGTTCAATAAACAAAACAGGCTATTCTAGAATAAACAAAGTAACTCTCCCTCACCACCACCTTTGGTTGCCAGTACTCATTTCTCTTTAAATCTGAGGCAAAAAACCCCAAGAGTTCTGGTTGTTTCTTAGATGGATGACAGATTTTGTTCTAATTAATCTAGAGCACTGTGTATAGAAACGACTGCAAAAGCAAACATGTCTATTAACAAAAAGCAGTGATTACTGCTTGGCATTTAGCCAGTAACTCTACATAAGCAATGAATTGATGCCTGCAACTGTCTCCGTGCCATATGGGTTCTGCTGTAGCAATGAATTGGATCCAACACAAGGTTAAGATGTGTCAAATTTAACTGGGGTTTAATTGATACTGGTAAAGAGGCTCTAAATAAAGAAACAGTGTGTGTGCTATTAGGAACAGGATGCGTGTCAGCCTACATCCCCCAGCTTGTTGGCAACAAAACTATGCTGAGATATCTGAAGGAGTTTCCAAACTACACTTTTTTTCCTTTTTTTTTTTCCTTTTTTTTTTTTTCTTTTTGTAAAAAGGAAAGAGACAGAGACAACAAAAACTTTAGGTTGATGGGTTTACTAGCACTTAATTGGAATTGAAAGACAGAACACTAATCAGGTATACAGTGTTACCGTCCTCATGCATTTCTGTTTTTTACATCCTAACAAATCTCTTTTCACAGCAACACCAGTCATTTTGCCTGACTTCCATTAACTTATGAAGAAAATACCCACAAATTACATGAGTGGTGAGATTGCACAGTTTAACATTCAAGAGCAAGAAATTGCAAAGTTACCTACAAGAAAGATTAGCTTTTCTTGAACAGCAACAAAATGCTGCATGACCCCTAACCAGCCTCAGAAGTTACTCATTGTGTATGACTGTTATTTTTGTTCCACTGACAGCACTGGTGCAATGAGCCTTTTATACAAAGTGACAAGTTCTTAGAGTGTAAAGACCTGAATTACTCAGTGGGAGTGGATTAGTCCCTGGCCTGGGGAGCAGGGGGCTGCAGAGGGTTATTCCCATCCCTTTTGTGTTTGAAGTCAGTCAGGGACAATGAGAACCTGCAAACGTCAGTGCTGGTGCCTCAGCCCAGCACCATGAGCCTGGCTGGCTGCCACTCCTTAAAGGACCCTGTTCCCCCCGTGTCCCCAAATATCACCCTGAGGGGCAGCAAAGTCCAAAAGAAACCCAGTACCAGACACCTGCCCTTCCAGTCATCTCCAAAAATGCTGCAGCATTCAGGCTGCATCCAGACCCTCCTCTCCTCTCCAGCCTCAAACCGTGTCAGGCCTGAGCTTCTCAAGTGTCACCGTCCTCAGAGGCAAATGCTGATATTCAAAATAACAGCCCCCCTCTGCAGACCCTAGGTGAGGAAATGGGGATAAAGACAGAAAGAGGAACAAAATCCACACTCTTGGTTTGCAGCTTTCCTCACCAAAGAAGACGGCAATAGGAACAGCACCCCTGAGTTTTTCACAGTTTTCAACATCAACTAAATTCTCTGAAAATAAAGATGACTGGCCCTTACTCTTCAGTGCTCATAGGATCATGCCCAAAGACTGTCTATAAATACCTTATGGGAGGGACCAAAGGCAGAGCTGGACTCTTCTTAGTGGTGCCTGGTGGAAAGATGAGTGGCATCGGGCACAAACTGGAACACAAGGAATTTCACTCAAACGTCAGAAAAATCTATTTTTATGGTACAAGTGATCGAACATCGGAACAATTTGGCCAGAGAGGTTGTGGAGTCTTCATCCCTAGAGATCTTCAAAACCCAGCTGGCTACAGCCTGGAGCAGGCTGCTGCAGCTGGCCCTGCACCGAGCAGGGACTTGGACTGGGTGGTCTCCAGACATTCCTCCCATCTCAACTGCACTGTGATTTTGTCATTCCATAAATTAGCATCATTTTGGCGCTGAGCCAAATATCACCTTTCATGACACAAAGAAGTATTCATAAAGAAAGCTGATAAGTAAAAATATGGAACTGGAGTATTTTTTAAGACTCCCTGTCTTCCACTTGTTACATTTCCAAAGATATACTGCTTCCTCCTAACTGTTCCTCATGCTCAAGTGGCAGCAGCCCATAAATATCTCTAGTTTCCTTAAAACTGTTTTGATTTACTTCTTTCAAAAATTGAAAAGAAAGAAACCACCCATGCTGAGACCATGCTGAACCTATGCTAGCTCAACTACATCCATCTTTTGTGTTTTCAAATTCGGTTTGGAATTAGGTCACCTCTTTACCTCATATTTGAGCAATGCCTGCCACAGTGAAGTCCATGTTGGAAGTCAGGATTTCTAGGCATATCTCTACTAGAAGTTATAATTACTTTATTTTAAGAATAACCTTGATATGTGAAATTCTTCAATAACATCTTTGTTTCTTCCTTCCAGACCAGTATATTTCAAGCTAGCGTTTATGACTAGTTTGGCATTTATACATCAAATGGTATCAAGCTTTTATTTGATAGCCTTTAGTCTTTGTACCTCAACATTGAATTCTTGTGATACCCTATGGTTATTCTGACAACTTTTTATCATACTGTTTTATTGTGCAACTAACTTATTTTTTTATAATCATTTTTATGCAATTTTGGTACCTTTTGCCAGCAGTGGAAAATGTTTTCTAGTAATTGTAATGATTTCTTTTCACTTCACTTTGCTGGTAATGTTCTAATCTCATAGCTAGCTTTCTGCGTTGTTTTTAACCCTGCAGGGAGTAATGACTGTGTGACATATTCAGCAAAGGAACCATTTACAGTAAAAGGACATTGTTCCATTACTTATAGTAAGAAACAAAGACCAAAAAAACAAGACATGGAAATAGAGTAAAACCAACTGTATCTGTACAGCTAATGTTTGATATTTGTCAGAAAGACATAACAGAGCAGTTGTTCTCTGTATGCAGACAGTGGAATCAATACTGTTCTACAAATAAACCTATGACCAAGATGAAAAACTTGTTCATTTCTTATTAATTCCCAGTAGTATTAGGTGCTCTGTATACTGCAAGCAAAATGCAAACTCCAGTCTCACGCAGCAAGGAATGCAACAACAAAAGAATTATTTACTACTGTATCTTTAATGCCCCACTGACTGTCTTGCCGGAAAAATAGGAGCTCGATTTTCTTCCTCTCCATCCTTTCAAACAATGGCTGTGTCTGAGAGACAAGATTGCCATGTTACTGCCAATTCTCTAATACACAGTCTTGTACACTGGAAATCAGTATGGAACACTGCACTCACATCTCCCTTAACTTTTTACAGCCTTTAAATTGCCAGTCTTCTGACTACATTTCTACAAACAATATTGCCATCTGACTGATATCAATCAAATGTATTGCCCTTTGATGTCAGAACTCACAGAGTCATCCCACTTGACTGAATTTTGATTACCTCTGTATTCAGAAAAGTAATGTGGTGTTCTTCAAAAAATAAAAAGCTTAGCCACTGTGCATATTTAGTAAAAGGAATATTGGCTCCTGTATTAGGAAAATAATGCCAAAAACATTAACTTTGCAATTCTAACTTTGCATACATGTTTTGCCTCCTGAGTGGAGGTATTTTTTTTTATAGTAGAGTATGAAACAAAGAATAAATATTTAGAGATTTAACCTTTAATATCAGGGTTTCATATATTGTAACTCCCAAATGTCTCACATCCCGCCAGTCCTACAGTACCAGTAGAGAAGGGGATGTGTACCCTGTTATGATCTCCAGTGCTATGACACAGGTATCACAGCAGGGGAGAAGCTATCACCCTTTTTTTTTTTTTGTCTTTAAACCAGTTGTACGTTAAAGCATGATTCAAAGACACAAGCCTTTGCTCAACAGGAAGAAGAAAAAAAAACACAAACACAAAACAAAAAAAAAAACCCACAGATAGTAGATTCCCCATTGTTTAAGTCAGACGCAAAAAATCTGCGCTAAGCAGAGGCACAAAGGATGAGAGTCCAACTAAAAGCCTCCAAACCACTGATCATGGTAACTGCTGCATTCAGTCAGTCCAGGTGAAAATTAAGAGAGGCTGGATAGCTTACACTGAAGCAGCACATAAGAAACAACCCATGAAACTGCTGAAAACTAGAGTCATCACTTGGAGGCTCTCTGATGCCAGGAGTTGGGGGTTTGCAGGTGGGGTTTTTGCATTTATGTATTTTTCTGTGCTTTACTTTAACCCCTGCAGTATTCTCTTTCTCTGTGTTCTTTTCTTTGCCTCCATGAATGCATACCTTTGCCTCAACAAAATAGTGAACACCACAAAAATTACATCCATTGCTACCACACCCACCTCCATCTCTCCACCCTGCCAGAATGAGGGCAAGAATAGCAGGTTTATGTCTGTAAGTCAGAAGAAGAAATTTCAGCAGAGTTACCTTTGCAAGCAGATGTTTTAAAAGCTATCCAAACAGATAGAGCCATTGGCCATCTTTCAGTCCGAGGCTGAGCCTAAGTATATGTTATTCTACTCCTGCACAGGAAAGAAAGACCATTTCCAGGACATGAAATCAAAGGCAGCCTAAGCATATCAAAGAGAACTGTTTGCAGAGCAGGTAGAGACTAGAAAAAAACACTTGCTCCTTAAAAGTGTAAAGTGCTGAGGAGATCAGGAAGATTTGCAACCTTAAGAAGGAGGCAACACAAGTCACCATCGGGTGGAAATGGTTCCCAAGCCTGTGGATAAGAGAACTCAAAAGTTTCAAAAGACCCTTTCTAAGAGATAGGACCTCAGTTCTAATATTTCTAGGGTATATATATATACACACCTACATATATATATATATATTTATATATATATATAGGCATTAGAGTACCTACCCCAGCACACTGCTTAGACACATTGAATTAGCACAGTTTCTATGGTCAGTGTTGCAGACAGCACTGACTATCTTTTGCTTATGTCCCTCATGAAAATTCAAGTCTTTTGCAATGCTTAGCTCTTGCTGCACTCTCACTCCATCACTGTTGCCAATACATAAAGTTCCCTGGCACATCAGGGCAAGCAAACTGTTTCTCTGGATGGCTCATTTTTCCAGAAATGACATGTGTCACAAAGCACCTCAGACTTCTTAAACCCTGCATTCATTCCCAGCCAGTCAATATATTCTTGTGCCCTTGTATACAACCTTCAGTCCTTGAAAGGAAGAAGAATTAACTTTTATAAAATCAATCCTCAGTATTCCTAGTGTAACTGACTGTACTGTCACACCTAAAGCCTCCGCTTCTTCAAACAGCCTCCTCATCCTTCAGGAGGAAAAAAAATAAAAAAGGATAACACCTACTTTCTTAATTCGCACCCTCAGCATAAGTATTTATGGAGGTAGCAAAACCCTCTGCCTTCAGAACTATGTCCTCCTTTTGCCAGAAACAGATGCTGTGAACACTCACAGCATTATTTTCCATTTCTGGGCCAGGCAAACTGCCCCAGCCTCTCTTTGCTGAGTCTGATCAAGCAATGAGACTTGCCTGAGACTATACATAATTTTTAAAATTGTGCTTTGAAGAATTATTTTAAATCAAAATGGTAGTGATTTTTTTTTCATTTCAGTCTAAATGGCTTATGGCGACATATATTTCTATATTGAAATATAGCTAAATTGAAAGACCAGATGTGCCAGACATTGCAGCACATGGGTGGTGCCAATCAGAAGAAAAAAATAGAATAAAATAAAATAAAATAAAAATTACAAGTGTGGGGTAGTTTATGTCTCTGTTAGTCTTCTTTATTAGCCTGCCTTTTCTAAGGCCATTAAAAACTTCTTTCGAGTTGCACTTACAACACAACTTCTAATATTATAAGAGATAAATACCAGTATGAGTTTTCTTTGCTTCTTCAAAGAGCTGTTCTTGCAGACACACAGGCTCCCAGCCCACAAGGAAACATTTCATGCAATCAGTATCCATCATAAACGCTCCACTTACTATCCCATTTTTTTTGCCTGCCTGAGCATGTTTAAGCAGAAACACCCAGGAAAAATGCCAGGTGCCGAGGTAACGACCTCGGGAGGGCAGGCCAGCGGGGCTGCCCTTGGGATCCTCACCGGGCAAAATGTGTCAGAGCCACCCCTGGCACCCACCAGCCGTCACATCCTGCACCACGGCACGGTCCAGGTGCACAGCATGGAGGATGCACGCCCAGACCAGGAAACTGCAAAACTCATTGCCTGAGGTAATGGATTTACATTTGGAAGTGAAAAAGGCTGTAGTGTTACAAGATCTTTGTATTTCCTATTTTCCTGGCTCCTCACCGGCCCAGCCTCTCCTCTTTCTTCTTCCTTTTTTAATCCAGGAATGCATTTGCCTTTGACCATAAAGAAATAAGAATTTATGTAGAGCTCAAACATCAAAATCCGTCAATTTATAAACACATGTGTGAAGTTCTTAACAACTAACGAAAAAGAGCTCTTGAATAAGACTAGGAAAAGCACAAATGTGACCAAAATGGCATCTGCAAAATTAAGACTCAAATCTTTGGCACTTTCTAAAATCAATGGTTGCAAGAAAACTGCACTAGTGGTGCACTAGGATGGGGAACAACACTCCTGCAAGTTACCAACAAAATAGCCCACTGGTGGATGTCTAGTAGATTTTCCATTATTCAGAAAAAAAAATACAAATAACATTTGAGGCGCTGAGCCTATAGCAACATTGAATGGTTCTGTCATTTTAGGACACAGTCGCTGCTCAGATATTAATAACAATTAGGATACGCATATATATGCAGGCTATGGACTAGTTTAATGAGGAGAAAATCCATAACCTCCTCCAGAAGAAGCTCTAGTCAGTGCAGGAAAGATATAATATCAAAAAATTAAAAATCCACCTAAATACTGCCCATTCATCCACAGAGTGATTAGTGTGAGGGCTGGTTACAACAGCCAGTTCTTTAGTAAAGTCTACTGAGAGAAATAGAGATGATACGAAAGTTTCCTCTGGTGTTCTTTGGGGAATTAATGGAAAAACTAGGGAATAATCAAATAATACCTTACTTGGTGGGAATGTCCATCTCAGCAATTCAGAGGACAAAAGATTCACTTGAAAAATCTATTTGCAGAAGGTTTTCAAAGTCAAGGAGAAAAGAAGTTAGCACCATAGGATGCAATAAAAAATTAGTTTAGCCTATGATCCAAAGTATTGTATTATTCTTTAAAAGCTTACACAATGTTGGAAAATTCTATGTTGTGCTGACAGCAAAAAGTTTCAAAAATATGTCTTTGGCATGGCAGTTCTTGCATTTGGTTCTTCCATTTAAAACTGGCTCCTGTTTCTTTCGTACCATGGCTCATCATATTTTGCTGTTCTGGACCAATTCTTTCCTTCTGGATTTGATGGCATGGGATGCTCTGTGTTCAAACAACTTAGCTTTTAATTCCCACATTAAACACAGTACAACAGTACTACTTTTTGGTGTTGTCCTAGAGTATTATTTTCTAAAGCCCTGTTAGAAGGACCGACCTTGCACTGTCCTGCCTTGAGTCAATGGCTTGTCATTGAAGTTTATGCTGAGTCTTTTCTCTTTACATACTTTTCCATGCTTTTTCGTTTTGTCCCTCAAGGTTGCTAACTTCCCAAAAGTCAACAGAGCATCACCTCTTACTGATGGTTCTACAGGCCAATAGATCCAGGTACATACAGCATAACTACACCCCCATGCAAACAATAGGTGTATTATCCCAGCGAGGGGTTTTACGGACCATGTAGTTACCAATCCTTCACTTCAGTTCTTAGCTGCTATGACAAGTACTCCCATGAAAACTAAGCATAAAGGCTCAATTTTACCCTTCACCAGTTCAGAACCAATTGTTTTATGAACTCCATTAGGAAATATTTGTTTATGGACATGTTCCTCTGTACCAGAACATTTGTGTTTCTCTACCATTGGTCAGGATTTCTCTTCCACCCTGACCTACTATGTCCACCTCTGGATCGGTAACAACAGCACAGGCAACACACTGTTGTTTAATTGCAGCTACACAACACAATGATTTTGAGTCTGTTATCTCCATTCTGCAAGGCCTTGTCAAAACTTAGCTTTTAAAACAGTGATATACTCAGTCAAAGTCCTGAAAAGATACACATTGGCCATTGCAATCAGGAAACTCAGAAAAACTTTAGCCACGTAAGTTTTAGCTGCATAAAGTATTTTTAGCTAAAAAAGTACAAAGAACAAACCATTGTATAGTTGTATTTGTGACCAGTTCTGCACTGTTTTGGCCCATTGCAGGGAAGCATCTCTGTTCAGGAAAGTAGTCATGGACAAGTTAAAAATAAGCACTTGCTTAGGTGCTATCCTGAACGTAGGTAGTATTCAAGCAGTTTTTATAAATCAGCAGCTTTATGAAGATTTGGACAATCTATATTTTTGCCTTTCTGCTTTCAAATGCAGAATACAAGCCCAGTAGTCATTCCAAAACATTGTCAGCTGTGGAGCGATGAGGGCAAATACTGCTAGAGGGACTTCACCTGCTTCTGGTTCCAGTTGTGCAACATACTCACATCTGATACACACAAAGGAGATGAATCTCACATTGCCTTCATTATTACACCACTAATTTTAAGACTTTCTAGATTTTTTGCGAGGAATATCTATTTTCAAACAAAGCTTACTCCAAGCAGTCCCTTCAACAGTACGTGGGCCACCACAGCAGTTTCTGGGAATCTTGATTCGTTGCAGCAGGTTCAGCCCATCCCAGTGCTCCTGCATAGGCACCCAAGAGCTGCGAGGCAGGATGATATATGGCACTGACTATTGCTATGAAGAGAGGAGTATTCTTACTCATGCATGCATGTGCAATAACATGCTGCAATCGCCAGCAATCCTTTCTATTTAAAATTTTATTCCCTTCTCCTATCACTCCAAGCACCAGTAGAATAATAGAGATATCTGCAAAGGGGAGCAAAAGATCTTTACAGATCCTCCTGCCCTACCGTAATTTACTGCCTTTACAGCCCTTCCTGATGGCTGGTTGCTTCCTTCATCACCACCGTGCTTTTTCCATTATGACAGAAAACGACGAGGCAAGAGGAAAAGACCTGCAATCATGAAGCAAGCCAGCGATAGCCCAGCTAATAACATGAAATAAAACGCATTGTGCTTCCTTGCTCCTGCGAGAGAAAATGATGAAGCACAAACCCAGCTCTCATCATTCAGCAGTCTGGCTTAAGGAATGAAAAAAAAAAAAGAAGAAACATCACATGACAGCTGAAGAAAAAGATTTTGGACCATATCACAGAAATTGTTCTATTTTCTGTGTTACATAACCGACCATTTTTAGGTCTTTCTTTGTACCCACACCTTTTATCAGACCTGATAAAAGCAAAGGGATCTGACAGTATTTGACAATAAATCACATTCTCTGCAAGCAGTAACAGCCATCATGTTTCAGAAAGCACACACATGTTCTGTTTCACCTGTGGATTGTTCCCTCCAACAACTCACAATCAAACTTTTCCTCATTGCATTTTCTATACTCCAAGAAAAACATTGATGGTGGTAATATGAAAAGATAGTTGCCTTCTTCTGTTTACTTATTTGCTATAAGACTGCTCAAAAAAGCTACAACTTTACTGTGTTCAGTCTTTTTCCCAAAAGCTAAATTGTTAGAAATATAATCCAATAATATAATCTCTTTGGAGTCCATTTCATGATTGTTCGGTAAATTTTATTTAAATAACCACTTAAAAAAAAAAATAAAAAAAGGGTTTGAAAAGCTCTAAAGCTCTGACTTCCAACAATTTATTGCCCCCATAATCTTTTTCTGACAATAGCTGGATTTTGTAATCCAAACTTTTATTTTTTCCTTAAGCAGCCTGACTTCCTGAGGAAACATATGAGAGCATTGAAAACCACCCTTAAAAGCAAGAGAGGCCACCAGAGTCACCTCCAACTACAAGAGCAACGGAGGCTGGGTCCAGCGCTGCATAGCCCCCAGTGCCGAGGTGAGACAGGACACCCGGTACCGCGCAGGGCACTTACCCAAAAAGCGCTTTGCAGGCAGATGTGCACAGAGCCTCTGGTAACAAGAGGTAGCAGGCAATAGTCTGCTTGGAGTCACGCTTGATCCACGGAGGGATTTCAAATAGGAATGGCCAAGCTGTCCTCCGCCCAACCTGCACCGAGGGATTTTCTGAGCTTTTAAAGGAAGTGAGGAGTTTTCAGTCTCTGCTACTCTGTCTCCAAGGGCTCAATCTGAAGAAAAAGCAAGTACCCTCAGGATCAGAGGGAAATCTAAACCTCTTCTGCCAAAAACATTACTAGACTCTCCTGTTTTTCACTCCAATAATTTATAATTAAGTAAATACCACTTTTTAAAATACTGCAAAGCGTTGGGTACAAGCTGAGTAGGTATATTATCAGCCAAGGGGTTTTTTTCTTCAAATTATTTCCTTCCATTTAAATACATAATATTACGTTCCATTTGCATTACCTTTCTGTGTGTGTGTGTTTGTGTTCTCTCTGCCTTACTGTGCATACAGAGACTACATATTCTTCGCTACTTTGTAGAGGAGCTCTTTGAAAATAAGCAAAGGCACAAGTCAGTTTATAAGATACAGAAGTGTACTAGCCCCTGAAATTGTAGTTTCCTATATTACTGTAGGTCCACATTTCTTTGCAGCATTTTCATTTTTATCAGTCTTTCATCAGACTACAATGATGAACTGATGTTGCATACCCCCAGGCTCACAAGCAGTTGAGAAAAGATCTGCCATTATAGGAATATACAAATGCTAGATTTTTAATAAATACACTGTGTCATGCAGCTGTATATAGCAGACATATATAACATATTAGCATTAGAGGCACATGCATTATTATATAACTGCAGTCTAATAATGCATTTATACTCTGATTTATTTGAACTCTATGTGATAAGCTTCATTATAAAGAGTGGCAAATTAAGAAGTGCATGATAAGATTCAGCTCAGAGGCCAGCACCTACTGTGGTGGCCTTCTGCACAGGGATGAATTTTCTATTTAAAAACCACTGTGCAGTGTAATTTGGAAGGAAATAACCTCCTCTGTCATGTTTGTATCTATCCAGCAAAAGGAAGTTAGTGATTAATGCTTGAGATATTTTCTACAATGAAAGAATCTGCTTCCTCCATACATTTTGATTTATTCTCTCTTATTTTTGTGTTGTATTTTGATGAAGGACATTGTACCTGCCTATCAGGCCTGGTCTTAATCTTTGTAACTAATAAAGCTCCTGAAATACTCAGGCTTCACACAAACTGTTGGTATTTGTATACAACCATATTACCAACTGCTGTAGAAATAAACCAGCTCCTTGCAGCCATGCTACCCTTTTTAAAAGCCTCAGTATTTTCTCTTATAGGGAGAAGTATAATCAAAACAAGGCATGAGAATTCACCCTGCAAAGTGATATTTGTTGTACAACTTTATGGCAGCAGCTTTATTTCCTGCCATTTGCCAATATATTGGATCATGAGTTGCTTTCTCTCCAAACCAGTACAACTGATTTTGTTTCCTCACAAGGTTTCCCAGTAATGGGGAGAGTCTCCTGCCCAGTGCTGCCCAGCAGGACGGCTTGCTGCAGAGCGGTGCAAGGGGCAGGATCTGGCCCTACTAGCACCATCACCAAGCCCGGTATCACCTCATGCAGGCAGGAACCCCCGCAGCAGGACCCAGCCCATCCCCATTACAAAGTGCTCCCTTCCCTGTCCTGGGGGCTCATCACACATGAGCCAAAATCCTAAACTTCCACGGTCCCCTCAGTCTTCTCCCCATCTTCCCTTCACCTCTCAGGTATTTCTACCTCAAGCTGTCTCAGCAGGCAGCAGACACCTGGCATCTCCCACCACCTGTGGTCCCCATCCAACCTTGGGACAACAGCCACAGCAGCGGCCATGGGCAGGGACACAGAGAGCAGCCTGTGCAGGGACCCCAGACAGGGCTTAACAAGCCACGTTTAACAAGAATCCTGCCACCTGCTTGGCTATGACATTTACCTAAATAAAAATTTAATTAAAAAAAAACCAAAAAACTCTAATTTGAATATTTTTACAAACACTTGTTGAATGGAAACAACAACTTGCCAGAAGCACATGATGCTCCAGGAGTCCCTGCATCAACCCCCAGCCTGACTAGCAGCATTTATTCCGTGCAGCTTATTGCTCAGAGTGGGATAAATGCTGGAAAATCTCTCTACTCACAGCACTGAGGAGTCACAGTACAAAGAAACGTTTGTTTTGGAAATAAGATTACAACATATATAGTGATTCATAAATATTTGCATTTTATAATTGTTTCTGCAAATGAATTGGCAAGTCAATCCACACAGGGAAGGGATTCTCTCCCTGCAAAGGGAATGAGCTACAGAATTTTAACTAGTTTCCTTCTTGGTGCCCGTGAGCCCTGGTCACTTTTCCTCTCTCAGAACTCTTCCCTCACAATATGCGAGGAGAAAATTACTAATTTTTCCTTTGTGTGTCTTCTTACTTGGAAGTGGGAAAGGAAGCCATTCCCAAAAAGCAATAAGACTGGCAGGAATAAAGTGATGGTCCATTGCAAAATAGAGGTGGTGTTTCATTCAGACTCCTGCAGTCCCTTCCTTGTATCATACAAGACAGTGTATATACTTAAGGCGATGCTGCCACAAAGAGGCAATGTGCTCCGGTTCTTGCAGCACACAAAAATACACACACTTGGTTCCAGACAGGACAACCCACCTTACAAATACTATTTACAGTGATATTAAAGGAATTCCTATTAATTCTGGGGAAAGCAGAAGAAGCTTAATTAGCCCATGACACCAGGATAATGCATTCCCTCAAGGGTGCTTTTCCTGAAGTCCAGGTATCTGGAGTGCTAGTCCCACATGTCCTTTTCACCCTGTCTGACCTAAGGACATACAGAGGCTGGAGACCCCTCCCCAGGCTGCTGAACAGCAAATCAAGAGTACATGGAGAGGAATTACTGAGTCACTTCTCTCTCCTTCCTCAAATACCATGGAAAGGAAGGGAGGGACCTCCAAAAGGTTTAAAAAAAGAATTCCAAGTCACGAAACAATGATCACACAGCAGCCCAAAAGTGGTCAGCTTAGCAGTGCACAAAGTGGTGACAGCATTACATGGAGAAAAAAAAACACCTAAGGCTGTAGCTCATGGCCAAAACAGTATGAGGCAGCCCTCCACTGTGCCTTGTGGACATCCTCCCCAGCAACAAGGTTGCTCTCCCAAGCCTCTAGCATAAGGGCTGCCTCTCCTAGGAGATGTAGAAAACAGTACGTGCAGGATTCCACTTGGGAATAATCACTCACAAGCCCTCCTCTCTCTGGCTCCTTTCCACATACTCCTCCATTCAGACAGACAGCTATATACACTTTGTGGTTTTGCTCTTTTTCCACACTGAGTTGAACTCTCAAAGGCGAATTCGGGCAAGAAAACCTAAGGTAGAAGCTGGTGCTGCAAACACATCACCAATTGGGTCCTCCCACTCTACCAGAGGGAAAGTGCTGTCTTCAGGAGAAGCTCATGTGTTGAGTAAACCAGGATGAGGAGAGAGAAGATAGGCATGCCTAAAAACAAAGGAACGTGTTTACAAACATCGCAAAGAAACTATCCATGTTTACCTGCCGCAAAACAAGTCCTGCATACTGGAACAATGACCAAGGGCATACAGGGAAGCCCAAAAGAGCCTAACCTGGGCAACCAGAAGTGTGTTTCAAACCAAATTGAAGCAAGTGCACATGCTTAGACTGATGGCAGTAGAGGTTTCCTTCTCCATTTTAGACATCAGCTCCTTTCTCTCCTTAGCCCATGTACCTGGCAAGCTCCCTGAGATGTCTCCCAAATTCCAGCAAGTATACCCATTTCTGATCATCCGAATGAGGCTGTTGCTAAGCAACACCTTTTCTCTCTCTCTTCCGGGTTTGGGGTTTTTTGGTTCAATTACACTTTAAAAATCCAAGATGTGCTGGATGTGAGAAGAGAGAGAAGAGGTTGTTTAAAGTTTTACTAACACTATCACAGATTCTCAAACCAAAGAAAAAGTAGTTAATATTCAGAACTTTCAAGTTTTTTATCAAAACAATGCCTCAAAAGAAGCTCACTTCCGTGGGAGACTAATTTTTATTTCCTATATTCTTCTCAGTCTTCAAATGAAAACCAAGTTTGTTAATAATATGATACTAATGCTGACGTACAGCCTGTCTTATACTTTAGGGGCTTCAGTGCTGATCAGCTTTCTTACATCCATATAAGTTTAAGTAAACATGTGAAACAAAAAAAACACGTAAGAGATGAACTGAAGCATGCAATACGAGTGGAGGATTGTCTCTTAATTTCAACAGATTTTTGGATCAGACCTTAAGAAAAGAGTCAAGCCATCTATAAATTTCCTTGCAGACAATGCATATAAAATTATGAAGCTGTTTCTGTAAAGCGGCTCATTAATTTAAAAGGGTGGCTGATCCCTGAAGGGAAGACCCACTTGAACAGGAAGGTTCTGATGTCACACCAGGATTTCATTAGTGCATCAGCTAGAAAAGATGCTAAAATAAAATGTAAATAACTAACTAATTATGCATGCACTACAAAATGGAGCGCCTCCAAAGTAATTAGAAATGTCCATACGTGGCAGTTGGAACTGTCGGCTGAACACAGAGGGTTCGTGTTCTCCAGCTACGACAACTGAGCGATCATGGAGAGTTTCTAGGCTGCGGCAGGGCAAAAAGAGACAGCATTTCATAAGTGTGCTGTCTGCAACTAAATTTAAATTAATAAAATTACAAGGGATTGAACCATTGCCAAAGTGAGTCATTCTGGGTTCATCCTTGTCTATCAGATACCTGTGTTAAGGAAGGCTGAAATCTTACGTTAGCAGAGAGATGAAACTGGATTTTTCTTTAACAGAGCTGAACGCGGTAAAGACAAATATAGTTCTGTATATTGCCAGTGAAAACAGCAGGAGCTACGAGAGACGATGAACCTCATGACAAGTTAGGAACTAAGATGTTTCCCTTTCCCTTCACCAATTAACATTTTATTTTATTTTTGTGTCATTATTCTACCTGTAAAACCAAAGGATTCAATGTAAATGCTTCATTATTTTTTAGAACTCTTTGTTAGACCGTTTTAATCCTTGGCACAAAGAGATGTCATTTTGAAATTATTTTCCTTCTAATGAAAGTACCATCTTTGCTAGGAGACATAGGGAACTTTCTTTGTCGAGAATACAATTATGCAGAATGGCACAAATTTTGCTGTCATTTGTAATCCTAAAACACCCGTGGAGCTATTGAAGCTCCATGGGCATTTCAGAGAAGAAGCTATTTTAACTCTTAGACACTCTCCACTTTTTTTACAGCAAGAGCTGTCACTTCCCACTCAATTCTGCTAAGACATCACTTCTCCTCTGCTGCAACCTGAACTGAGCCCCATTCTGCCACAGTGATGTGATGTTCTGTACCTGGACCAGAGGTTCTGTACCTTCAGTCAGGTCACACCTGACTGACCATGACAGCGGGCATGGCCTCAGCCTAGTTGTTCCCCTTCTCAAGCCTCCCCTCTGTTTTGATTTAGAAATGAGTACACTACGGAAGAGCCTCTTATGTCTCTCATTCTTGGCTAGGTAGATGCTTCTGCTACACACTTATTTTTTTTTGGTCATATAGTAAAACAAGAAAACGCCCCTCAGTTTTAAGGTTCTTTATGGTTCACACTGTCACCCAAGCCACAGTTTCTCCTCCTATAGATCAAATTCCTGTGCTTTGTGCAAATGTCTATCTTGTTATTGCATTTGTCATATCTACTCATAACTCCTCCTACTGCTCCCAGCATATAGCTGAAAATGCTCCTATATAGGAAAGCCAGATCCCTCCTCCTTTCTTCTTTTCAGAGCTCACATGTTACAAGAGGCACTCCAGCTCAACCAGCAATAATTTTACATATGTTTGTGTAATTCCTTATATGTCACAGGTCTCTTCTCTTTAAACCATACTGGATTCAAAACCTCAAACTATCAACTCCCCGAGGCTGTTCTGTATTTTACTTCTCTTGCGCCTTCAGGTGGAAAGCAGAGCTCAGTGACACCCCAAACCAAAGTCCAGCTCCAAAACAACATCAGGTCTAGTTACCAGGTACCCCTGCAAAACAAAAGCAGTTAACATCACACTTGTCATCGTAGCCTACATTTTGGAACAGACGCTAGATAAAGTGTAAGCTGGTTTTAGTCTGTGTTTTCAGTGTACTTCTTAAGTCCAGTTTCAGGTGCATGCTCCTGGAGAAAGCACCACTGTTCCCTCGCTCTCCTCTAGTGATCCCCTCAGGCCAGCAAGTCTGCTTCATTAATAACTAAGGTTAAAAGACAAATAAATTTGAGGCAAATAATTACACTTTCCCAAACAAGGAAAGAGCTGACAGTCTGGAAGAACAGTGCCTTCTGGTGAGAAGATCCCAAGATTATCATGGGCTCAGTTGCGATTTCTGTGCAGTTCTTTTTTAAACCTTAGCATTCGTTTACCTTGGTGTTTGGGGTTTCTATCACAGGGCTGATTTTTGCATGTTTTAGGGGAACAGCTCAGGAGCAAGGTGTGGATGGGGACACCAGCTGGCCCCTGCAGCAGCAGCGGGGCCGAGCGGGGTCCCCTCGCCCCAGCCTCACCAGCAACGCATGTTACATACATCGCATGTGGTGGTTGCCATGGGAACCACCTGCATTTTCCCAGGCAGAGAACACAGATGTGTGCAACCCACCAACTCGCTCGTTGTGAATTACTGCTTTCTCAAGGGTTCAGTAACTTACAAAGGCTCCTCTCCAGAAGTTGTTTGAAGTGTTATTGAATAAACTCTCTTTTGGGGGTATTGTAACCACACTGTGCCAAGAAAGGCAGGTCTCTGCCCAGAGAGAATGGGGAGCAAAGGGGTGGGAGGTGGGGTGTGCTGAGGGCAAAGGCCACCAGGCACCAGGCAAAGGCCACCATCCATCAGAGCTCCTGCACAGCCATGGATAGAAATAGCAGCATTCCAATGAGGGATGTCCCGTATAGAAAAATTTCAGCTTAAATACATTGCGCATATTGTGGCTTTGATTGATCAATTATAGCAGGTTTCACTGGAGCCACTA
Source organism: Nesoenas mayeri (assembly GCF_963082525.1). Classification (NCBI taxonomy): domain Eukaryota; kingdom Metazoa; phylum Chordata; class Aves; order Columbiformes; family Columbidae; genus Nesoenas; species Nesoenas mayeri. Next base: position 12,530,733 of record NC_137554.1, on the reverse strand, counting down.
CCGTAAGTCCTTAAAACAAACAGAAAACAAAACCAGGGGTTATTTTTTTTAATAGCAAGTAATTTTCGAAAACACCTGCAAGTTTAAAAACCTACCTAGATTGCTAGGTTGAAGCTGAAAATCAAGGACAGGGCATGAACCAGGTGGGTTTATTTTGGTATGATTATTAAATAAAAATAAATGCTCTTTTCAAAGTTTTAGAATTGAAAAATATTCCTTTTAATGATGCAGATATACTCAGTATACCCTTTTAGAATTACACACACACCAAAAAAAAATAATTAGAAATCCTTTGTGCATAGAATTTAGTCACCAAAATAAAATAAAATAAGCAGTGCATTCACAGTCAATTAATTATTTGCCTTGGTAAACTCTCCAGAAATAAACATAGAGTAAACTAGAAATCTTCTGGTCAAGGGGTGAACACTTGATTCTGAAAAGACAACAGATCCAAAGGGCAAAACACACCCAAATTTCTCTGGGAAGCATTTTCTGTGTGAGCTCTTACAACTCTATGTGCAGTCTTCAGCATTTTCCTTTTTTTTTTCTTTTTTTAGAAAATAAAGAAGGGGGGAGCGCTGCTTCTGGTTTATAGGCTACAAGATGGGATTTGCAACATGCCATATTTTGTGTGGTCTATCAAGCTACTACTGGTTCAGGGAGCATACTATTTGCAACTGTTTTCCTGGATAATAACACCATGTGCAAGTGTTTTATACCTGAGTCATATAGAAGGTTTATAATCCAAATGTATAAATACTCAAATAACCTTGTGCTAAAGCAGGTAAGAAATGCTAGAGGGAAAACAAATAACAAGAAATCATGTTTGGGGAAGGAAAAAGAAGAAAAAAAAACACCCACAAGGAGAGTGAGGGAAGGTGCTGCTGCTATTTTTCTAATGCACTGAGGTGGTTTGTGAGGAGCTTTACATTTCTGGAAGATAATGTTAAATTATAACCATACTTTATCCATTCAAATCATTAACAAGATGATTTAAGCTGTCTCCTACCGAGGACCTGATCTGAGGGTAGCAATACACAGGAAAGAAGGTGCTTCGCTGCTTGCTATATTCTGGAAGTATTACTTAAATTACATTCAAGTCATCAGATAACTATGAACTTTCTTTTCCTTTATATTTATATGGAATATTTATTGAATTGCACAGTGTGCTTTTACAATAAAGTGCTTTTTACGTCGGTTTCTTTGTTCATCCAAAATAAAACTGACAGTTATCCTTTTATAAGCTATTCTGAGAACATTTTCTCTTCTTTGAAACTGATTGATGCACTACTTTAAATGTTCCTGCAAATATCGTTTCAATTCAAGTTTCTGCATAATGTAATAAGAAGATAAAAGAATTCTATACTTCAACAAGAGACATTACAAAGCAACTAGAGACATTATCAAGGGCATTAACAAGCTCCTAATAGCAATAAAACCTTTTAACTGTCTGATGTAGAACATGCTCCCACCAAACCACCACATATTATGGTAATTGGCTTCAATTTCTGAATCTTTCATTGTGAAGTTAGGAAGAGTTAGGTAGAACTGAAAACTGAACCTGGAATCCACAGTTTAGTTGCTTATTCTTTTTTTTATTATTGTTATTATGGTGTTTTCTTTACAATACACAGAATCAGCATGAGACCCAGCTGCAGCAGCAGCATTTTATATTCCAGTCTAAGGCTGATGATTCTCATCTTAATCTTGTTTCTCAGTATTTAAATGTATATGGTTTCAGTCTTTCTAACAGCTTATCTTTCGAAGAGTATTACAGTGTGTGAATTAGTCATATTTCAGCCACTTCATATGCTCATTCACCGCAACACTGGAAGTTTAGAAAATTAAATATAACTTAACTTCAGAACTCTAATTTTCCTTAGGAAATAACATGGGGTATGTTGCCTGCTTTTCTTTTCCAGGTTCCCTTCTCAAAAACGTAAAACTCAGGTTTTATCCAGTGTTCTATGAAAATAAATACAAAATTCAGCAAACTATAAAAATGAAACCAGAGCCTGCAGGAGAAATGTGGAGAAGTGACATGAGGCTCTCTGGTGATCAACCTGCAGTGTAAAGCCATATGTCCCGCTGACATGTCTATCATACCACACCGTTCTTCATAGGCTGCCAACCTGTTTACTTGAGAAGGGCAATCCTGTCCGTATCTAGAATCATGGTCCGAAAAAGAAGCTGTCTCTGGAACTTCATGTCTCTGGAACCATCCTGGCTTAATGGACAAGATGCCAAGAAACAAAGTATAGCAAAAGAAACTCCAAGGGGGAAAAACAAACAAACAAACCAAAAAACAAACAAACAAACAAAAACCCTATAACGTTTCCAGCCCAAAGCTTGGTGTTCAGACACCACAAAACCCATCAGGCTTGATCTGCACTAAAATAGTTGGCTTTCGGGGCATATATGCAAGGTTTACCAAAGAAACACACACTGGAAGCACAGAACGGGATGACTGGACTACAAAGAGGGAGGAGCTACCTCATTTCTGGAGTTCTTGCTGATGGCATGCAAGAGGATCACTTGGACTTCAGTAAGATCATAAAAGCACAGCATGCAATTTCTATCTACTCTGGAAAAGTAGTTCCACTATTTCATGAAATGTTTAATGGCACAAGCCTTTCATTACAGTGTAAATTAAAGTAATCCTTTATTATTGCCATTATCAAAGGCTGCTTTAATTAGACTCACTTAAAGGTTTGTTAAGGTTTTTGACAACAGAGCACACAATTATTACACAGTTACAAACATGCTTTCAGCACGGTTATTAACAAACCTCCTGAAGCCTACTCAGAACTAAAACAAAACCAGGACAAAGAAAATCCCTTTCCCTAAAACCCTGAAAGTGTGCTCTCAGTGTGCTCTTCCTCCTGCAGTTATTGCAGAAGTTTGGAGGGTTTAAGAAAAAAAAAAAAAACTTGAGGAGAAACAGAATAAACCTGCAATGACACCAATTATGTAGGTGAAACATTTTCTCAAAACATTGTAACTACTGTGACTTCGCTTTCATATAACATGAAATGGAGTTTTTGCTTGACACCAGATTTTCTTTATAAATTCCACTGAAATCTGTATGGCCTTGCCTTTTGCTTATTCCAACCTACTGTATCTCTGGTGTTAACTCATTAACTATTACGAGTGGGATGTCAGCCTTGTGAGAACAAAAATGGCATCACTCAATGCCATATTATGTTACACGTTTCTGCAGTGAATCAAAGCCTACCGCTAATGTTGGTCTTTGTCATGGACCAGCCTTTACAATGGTGGCATTTTTAGGGCATTTTAGAAGAATTTCATTGTCAAAGAAAAACGTTTTCAAGTCGTTATTTTACAGGAAATAAGCAGAAAGAAGTCAACAATCGCAGAGCATGGGAAAGGGAATAATCAGGTACCACAACGCTGTCTTTAGTATATAGTCAAGATAAAAATCTCACTGATACGGCTTTGAGAAAGGGAGACACGTTAGTTATCCCCTGTAAACACGTTACCCTCAGATTATCGCTAAGGCTGAATGACAGCCCAGCCTTTCCAATAAACCAGACAGTTCGGACCTAAAGTTTAAATCACCGTATAAGCGTCTCAGAGCGAAAGAAAACTTATCCCGAGCGGCGTGGGGAATTAATTAAAACCCGCATTCCCGTTGCTGGGGGGAGCGGAGGGGCCGGCGGGGGAAGGGCCGGGGGGGCGGCAGCGGGAGCCCCGGCGGGACCCGGTGGCCGCCGCGGTCCACGAGCAGCCCCTAGCGGAGCCGGGAGGCGCGGAGCCGAAACCCCGTTCCCCGGGCCGGGCAGCCCCGCCGGTGCCGGCCCCCGCGGGGGTCTGCGCCACTGCCATGGGCACCCAGCGCAGCTCCGCTCCGCCCCCGCGCAGGCTGCTGGAGCACAGAACCCGTCGGCTTCTCCTGGTGCTCTTCCCGAATTTTTCTCCTCCTGGAATTCGGGGGCGGGGGCGGGGGTGCGGGGAAGGGCAATGTTCCAAAATGTTGATTCGTCTCATGAAAACGTCACTGTCTTTAGAAAGAAGGTTGAACAGACAAGCTGCTGGACATTAAGGGGGAATCCTACTAGAAACTTCCTCTAATCGTGCCCCATGCTGTATTTTAAAGGGCATCTATGATATTTGGGTTCTAATATGGAATGCAGTTTTAGGCAATGAACCTCTCGTTTAACGAAGACACCAGGAGGAGCCTCAAAGTGCCAAGATGCCCGGGAAGGCAGGCGAAACACCCATCGAAGTTGGTCCCTGCCCCCCCCGGGGCAGAGCTGCTGCTGGACCCCCGGGGCTGCCCCGCTCCCCCAGCACACCACCAGTAAAGCTCAAGCTGCTCCATGGCTTGGGTCTAAATTTAGTCTTAACAAAGACTGCTGAGCAGCCCCAAGCCTGAACTGTTCTTCCAGTATACAGGAAAATGAAAGTGGTAAGATCAGACAGTTTCTGGTTACAAAAATCAGTTTGATTATGATTTAGAGAGATCATTGAAATCAAATAAACCACTGAAAGGGGGATAAAAAGCTCCTTTGTAAGTTTCTACTAAATGTCACTTTATTTTAACAAGAGAGAGAGGAATGAATGTGAGGAAAGCAAACAGTGTGAATAAACTCAGCCCTAACTAATGATTAATAATTGCTACTTATCTGACATCAAAAGGCCTCACAAGAGCCCTGTGGGACAGAGCCCTCACAGGCACCAGGCTGCTGTACATAGACATGCTAAACCCCAGTCTGGGGGTCACCAGGCTCCTGCATGTGGTGCCTCTACACAATATATCCTGTGTCCTTGTAATCCCCAAATCACAGATGTCTGGACACACAGAGCACAAAGCAGGGCAGGTGCTGCTCAGCGCCAGGTGGCTGCATGAGCAGGGTGGGCAGCTCAGGACACCTCACAGTGACCCTGTGGACCTACCTATCTGGCGATAACCTTCTCATGAGGACAAACCAAACCACTACACACCATTTCCTCTCCTAATCCTGCCTCCCTTTCACAGACAGAGCTGGATGCTGTCTGTAAGTGCTCAGACATCACTGGGTCAGGACAGGACGAGCAGCCCGTGTGCTGCCGCTGAGCTGCAGGACCTGACTGCAGGAGTTTCTGTATCAGCTGAAAATGTGAGATGAAGTATATCTGCCTAAATCACAAATCAATCTTTTAAAAAATAAATAAATAAAATTTTAAAATAAAGAAACAAAAAGAGACTTGCCTTTAAGATCCCCAATTGAAGTTATAAATCTCTCCAAGATCATTCCAGCAGTAGAAGTGAGCAGGACTGGGCTCTTCTGAGTAAAAGCAGCTGAATTAGCCAACCAAAACAAATATAAGTGGTTAAATATAATCTAAAAAGACTACAGTGGGCAAACAGATCCTGGTCTAGAGTGTCCACAGAAAATCTGAAACCTAGACGTTTAAGAGCTTAAGCATTAGGGTGTCCACCGCTGAATTTTTGTACAATATATCTACCCACCCAGGCCACCCTAATTTGGATGCTTGTCAGCCTCCTTTTTAAAAGCTGTTTCTCTCATATTGATGTAACATACAAAGGAATGTCAGTGTATGAACCTGCTCAACAGGCAGAATAAACAACAAGCCACTGATCTTACAGAAAACAAAATCTCCCAGGAAAGAGTGGAAAAGTAGAAAAACCACAAGAATGTCCTACATTTGACTTCAGAGAAGCCTGTTTACACAGTCTGCAGCATTACCTTGCACCATAAGTACATAAGCAATTTAAGGAGTTGTTACACAGTGTAACAGATGTTTAAATACTTTACAGATTTAACTAGCAAATAAAAGCCACAGCACGTTGCTGTCACTTGCTTCAGCGCAGAGGGCAATCAGTGACCCCTCGTTTTTATTTCACAGCATTAACTTCTTTCTCCATCACAGCCTTTCCCCTGAGTCCCCATTGCCTTCACCTTTCTGTCTCCCTGTGTCAAGGGCCCCATCTCCACACTGTTCCTGGGCCCCTATTTCAGCTTCCCCTCTCCCCCACCTTTCCACTTCTGAAAGACAAAAACAGCCACAGCAGAGAGGCCAAAAGAGACTTATTCCATGGTCAGAGAGACCCAGGTGAGCCTCTTCTGACTCTCACCTGCCTCCTGCTGGGTCTCTGCTGCAGGTTGCCTCCAACACTTCATGAGGAATATTTTCCATTACATTTTTCATTTCCAACTCTCAGCCTTTCTATCATACAATTTCAGGTTAAAACAGCAGGAATTTTGTACAGCTTATCTAGTTCAATATGATCTTTCTGTCAGCTGCTGGAAAAAGATTAGTAGATGTTGAAGTCAAAAGCCAAAATCCAGCTGTGATTCACATCCAGCCTCACCCTAGAAACTTAACCGCATCCCAAATACTGGAGTTTTTCTAACTGAAAAGAAAGGGCTTGTACACGTGACCCATCATTTGTAACTTGAACACTCACCACAACACACTTTCCACTATCATAATCAGATTTTCCTTGGCTATGCATGGTTTTTAGTGATTAACATATCATAACAGCTAAAACAGAAAATACTATGTAGTTTCAGCTACTGAACCTGTATTTAGGAGCTGCTCACCACCCTAATATGGACTGCCAATGCTGCTTTTGCTACAGGCAGGTAAAACAAGAGCGTGAGAAGAGTCACATTGGCTTAGACCACCCATGCACTCAGGCAAGGGCTCTAATCATGGCCAACAGGGAAAAGAAGGAGAACACATACACCAACAGGGATACACCTAGCCATCTCTGCCCTTATAGATAATGCCTTTGTATTTAATAAGAAAATACACACCAAAAAAACCCAAAACCCTGGCATTTCCCCTTGCATTCCTAAAGGAAAAGACAAAGCTGCTGACAAAAGGAATCTCTCCCCAAACCAATGGTTTTCAGTGTTCCTGCCAGCACAGCTCTTCCAGGAGATCCAGAGGAAGGTCTTGCCCTAAACACATAGCTGCTCTCCAATGACACAAGATTTATATGTATTATACTGGATTAGCAAAGAGATGAATGTTATTTCTGCCATTTTAAAACTATTCCCACATTTACACTTTATATATCATTTCACAGAAGGATACATACTCTTCTGTTAGCTATCACATTTGTACCCTGTACTCGTTTCTTCAATATTTTCCATCTCCCTTGTGCCAGAGCAGGGGCTCCTGGACCCCACCGTATCACAGCAACTGATCCATGGGAAAAGGTGCACAGCTCTGCATTGCCTTTGTAACATTCAGTAAAATTTAGCAGAGAGGACACTTTATTCTTACCATCAGCCCACCCCTTGGAACTTCATAGTTGCCTGTGGAAAGGCAAAAAAGCTTGGGAGTCACTGTCTGCTTTCTGTTCTAAAGAATAATACCTTTATAATGGAATTTTCCAACAAGAAAATTAATCTGGCCATATAATCAATTAGGATAACTAAGAAAATCACAGCAGAATGTCTCTGCAGCAAAGTACCCAGATTCCAGAATTTTGCAAATCCGAGACACTAACTGGCTTGATCTTCTAATTTACACTGACACCACATAACAATGACCCACCTACGTCTGACATAAAGCGTAATTTAATGCTTGTTAAACAACAATGAGGGGAAGTGTAAGCCCTGCGTTCCTTATCTAATGCCTTCCCTCTCCTCTGCAGTGAGAAGAGGATTTGCTGTGTTCGGTCTATCATCTTCTTTGGTAAACACTAGTCACTGGAGTAAATCTGATAAGTAGGCTGACTTCTGACTCTTCGTACGTATTTGTGTCATATATAAATATGTTGCTGGCGATATTTTCTGGTAGTAAACTTTTTTAGGTTTTTCTAACCCATTAAACAGAAATGCATTATAGAAAAAAATAGAACATAAGGGAATGTCAAAGTATTATAAATATAGGATTAGGAAACTTGCCAGCAATATCTACTGCTGACAGCTGACTTTATTAAAGTTCATCAGCATTAATTGCCTCATTGTTGAATGACTTTTGCATGTAATTATCACCAGGCTAAACACAGATTGCCTCAGGTACAGTATCTAATGTGATCATGTGTTCTGAATCCTATTAAAACAGCTGAGATGTAGCAGAGATTATTCTCTCCCAAACAGTAAGAAAGTGAAAGAATCAACAGAAATAGGAGGAAATTATTTTGCTTAGCCTAAATAGTGCTAATTTCTCTGTCTTATTCCAAGGTTTCCAGCAATGCTTTGGTGCCACAGATGCTGAAGCAAGACTTGGAGATGCCAACTCTATACCAGTGTCATTTATCTCAAGGACAAGTGAACATTCCTGTGCCCCACTAGAAAGAAAATGCCTGAGGCATGATTGCTAAAATGGGCTTTAAACGTCATGCTATATTTTAATAGACAGAAAGATGGATACATCAATGTCTAAAATAATAATTCTTAGACTATATTTATCAGAACAAGGCAAGGCTGGAATTGTAATTTGAAGAAGTCTGAGCTCTAGTATTGTGAGCTAATAGCCAAGGAGAGAGGACACACAGCCCCTTCTTTGAAATTCTATGCTGTTTTAAGATGTTTTCAAGATCTAAAGGCTCAGCATCAAAGATGAAATTTCATACTTTTTTTACACCAACCTAAAATCTTTACACCATGTTACCATCCCATTCCAAAACTCTACTTTCTCAATGAAAAAAAACCAAATCAATAACTATTCTCTTTCCTCAATGTACCAGCTCTTTTGAGACTTAACAGAATACACTCTACTCTTCTGAATCATTACATGCAATAGACACACAAAGGTTTTTTTAAAAAAATAAATAACATTAGATTTTGAAATTTTGCTTGTGGATTAATATTTGAAGTCTTCAAAAAGATCATCTCAAAAGCCTCAATATCATCTTAGGAATGTTTTGCTCATCATAGCAAATTTTGTCAATGTGAAAATACCCACCGTTCTCACGTATATGCCTCCCTATACAAACACCTACCTATTATCTACCAGAGTTCTGGAGTGACTTTTCAGAGAAATTCATATTCAGGATTGTGTTTCATCCCCAGATTTAACAGCAAAGGACTTCAAAGGTATGTTATGCGGTATTTAAAAATACAGCATGAAAAGCTATATTTAATAAGGTCTTTCAGCACTGAAAAAGGATTTGACTATGGAACACAGCTTCAGAAATTTTACAATAATTTTAAATGCTACTAAGCTGTTCTTGATTTGATGTTGTGTGTTGTCAAGGGTTTTTGCAGTCTTCTTGTAAGAAAAGTAGCTGCAGACATAAATGCTTGAATAAAGACTAGACTTGTCACATATTTCCTTCCCTTTACCCCTCTCCCTCCCCACATTGCTTTTTCTCTCAAGTTTATTAGCATTAATAACTGGAAGCACTGATGTAGCCTTTTAGGGTATTAGACCAAACCTGTAAATTAATGCATTGGTTCATCACAATTCATTAATCAAGCCTGTGCTGGATTTAACAGACAGCAGATTATTAAAGACACCAAATTACACAGACGAAAAAATCCAGCTCCCAGAGGGTCAGATGTAATGTGAATGGTTTTGCATAAAACCATAAACCTGCTATTAAATTAAAAACAGGCAAAAAATTATGTCCACTGCTTATCTAAAGTAATTTTTTTTAAAGGGAAGTTACGCTAATTTACTTCTTAACTGGTCCTGGTTACACAGCAAAGGACTAAAGGTTAACTGCAATGGCTCCTCTGATGCTTGGTTAAGCAACTTACACTCACATATCCTGACTGAGGTGAAGAAATTAATGAAATTACTACTGTAATTCATTACTAATGGAAAATTGTCAACACTTTCAGCTAGCAGTTCACACAAATATTCTGCAGACATGAAGACCCAGTGCAGTGACTCATGCTCTTAGACTTGCTACTCTTATTTCAAGCCCTAGCACCATTCATCACAGCTGAACTTTATGCCATGGTATCCAGCAAAGTTTAGCAACCTTTGATCTCAATAGTTGAGGTCTTTCTACTTCTGTGACACGGGTTTCTGATGGAAGAAAAACTAACATGTAATTTTCAGCATCAGTCCAAGGAAATGTTAAAATGAAGAGAGGAGAGAGGCCGAATCACTGCAACCAACATTCCAAGTATAACAAACATAGTAAAGACTGTAAATTGCCAACCAATTATGCCAAAAGCAAATAGTATAAATGAGTGTAAACTTTATATATCAATTACCAATTCAAAGGATAACATTTATAACAAATAAGGAGTGCTAAAATTTTGTGACAAGCCTCAACAAGACTGGCCCCTTGTGCTACCCTGTTTCCACAAAAATAAGACAGGGTCTTATATTAATTTTTGCTGCAAAAGATGCTTACTTTTTTTACATGGATAGCTGCCTGGACACTATTTAAGTTGATTTTTTAATGAACTGTAAGTAGGGCTTATATTTCGAGCATCCTCAAAAAATCCCGAAAAACCATGCCAAAGCTCATTTTTGGGGTAGGTCTTATTTGGGGGGAAACAGGGTATATAGTTCTCTCTTGCCAGGTTTCACTTTATATTCTTTACTAAACCACAGAACAGAATATCAAACTAAGACAGGATAGCAAAGTTGTCCATTCCTAAAGAGAGATTAATCTGTTACTATATAATAGTTGTCATCTACAGATAGCAAGAATATGTCATACACAGTGACTTTGACATAAATAAAACATTTAATATTACTTGACTGTATATAACATGAAAGTCCTAAAAAGACCATTCTTTTATATTAATTTATAGGAAAACGTTGTTTTATGTTTGTGGATTATGCTGGGAGGAAGCTAATAAAGATGATCTTTATGATCTTCCCATTGATTTGCTTTTTGTTTGTGAGCAAGAAACATACAGTTTCTGATGGCCATAAATACACAAGAAACAAGATTTGTGCAGCATGATTCCCAATAGAGCAGCAGGGTGAAGTTATGCAGACAGAAATTAAAGTTTGAATATGAGTACCATTTTCCCCACCATGGGGAAAAGCAGAATTAGAAGAGGTAGGGAAATCTCTACCCAAATAGGAACTCAAGAAAGCACACCCAAAGCTGCTTGGACTCTGCTCTGTGCATCCCACATCTGCCACAAAAACGTTACCAGCATAGAGAGAGCTCTTAATGGAAGAACACAGCAGATTTGCTGTCATGTCTTTCCCTCCCTGCCTGTGGGGAGTGGGGCTTTGCAGAGGCTCAGCAAGCACGGCAAGAAAGTCCCTGTACATTACCTCTTCTAAGCGACAGATGGTCTCCTTAGGAGAAGCCAGTACAAGTAAAAGCCAAAAGGATGTGCACTAGGGAAGAGCCCCTCTGCAGACGTTATCCATTCCTTGTACTCAGTCCACAAACATCCCATCAGCTGCTTTCAGGGAGCGAGTGCAGAGGCAGACAGAATCCCCATGCACCCCAAATGGTGTTTCTCAGGCTGAGCTTTTGCCAAGTTAAAAAATGAGCATTTCTCCTAACTCAGTGAAGGATCCTACAAGAAGAACTCAAACTCCAGCTAACCCTGGTGTCCCAGCACACACCGAGAGCAAAGTGGTGCACAAGGCATCTGTCTGCTTCACTTTGCAGTTTTACTCCCACAGATTAGTACAGCAGTAAAGCTCAAAAACTAGGTAATGCAACCTAGAAATCAAAGGAATTACAAGGTCTTCACAGACAAAGCTTGCTTGGAATGTATTTAATGTAAAAGCCTCTGGTTGTGTTATGTAAAACATTAAAACGAATTACACCTCTACGTTAATTCTCACTGAAATCAGCTGAGTACTGCCTTTGTATACACATCTATACTGATAGACTATAATATATGGTATCAAGTACAGTCCTTTTGCCAGTATCCCAGACCATATCTCTGCTTCAAACACTGGACTCATAACATCTTACAATGCAAATTAGTAACTCTTCTATCAAGATGTTAGAGTGTTATTTGTAAACACCACTTTAGAGTTCAGTGAGATGGTATACACAGTCGCATTCTTTACACCAACTGTCCTGAAATACCTGAGAGGGTTAGGAAGAACTTTAGCACACATATGTAACACTGCTGCAATAGCTGGACTTCTTTATATTACAAGCAGGTGAAAACAAGAACTAGTTTGACAGTAACAACAAAGTACACCTTCCTAGCACTATAAAATTACAACATTTCAATGTTGAATGTGTTCCTTAATTATATAAAACCCTGCAAAGAATAGCATGGTTTAAATTTATTATGCAAATGCTCTTAATTTATGACAGATTGCTACTTCAAATACAAGTATTAAATCTCTATTAGATTTGTTGCGGTAATGCACTAATATGCATCACTAAGGTCTTAAATTTCTAAGCAGCAGTAGTGTTTGTTAGATGCAAATAAGGATTACCTTAATTAAAACACTATCCTCAGCATCTCCGAAGATTTAATCCAAATCTTTATATAGGGCACACTCATTATCTATCTCTAGTTAATAAAAATATGACCTACTTTGGTTACATTTCAGAATTTAATGTTGATTACCATTTTGTTAATAGAAATAAGATACTAAAGACTTTAAAGACAAGCCAAAAGCAATTTCGCCAGCCTAATTAAAATACTATTTAATGGTCTCAGAAGGAGCTTTATATTTATTCATAACTGTAGAGGTAGACTTTCTAAAAATGTTTTAAAAATATCAGATTAGACAACAGACTCCTAAAAATATACCTAAGGATAACAAGTGAGATTTATAACAAATGAGCTTAAAGCAGAGCCTGAAGAGATTCAGAGAACTCCTAAACCCCACAGGGACACTTTCCAACACACGAGCTGTTCTGATAAGCTCAACAAGACTCCCCACTTCTGTCGAAAGAGGCCCATACCATGTGTCTTTGCAGAAGCAAGGCTTAAATTAATCATAACACTCCAAATGTAGCGTCAAGTTACTGCTAAGTAGTAGTTTCCAAGGAGACATGATGCTTATCAAAATACTCTGATGCACTGCAGCCTGCCAGATCTAAGAGTATCTGAATGGGTTAGTGCACTGCTTAGCAAAACACAGCTTATTCTGGATTAAATCAGGGATGCAGCAGGCTCAGCAAGAAGGCAATGTTTTGGGAGAGCAGGGGGAATATATGTCCTCTCTGTAAAGCTTCTTTTGTACCTACTACTGCTGTATTAAACGGGATAAAGGGGGTCCAGAGAGACCACAGCCAGCTGAAGCCTTTGGCCAGAGACCCCGTGGGGCCACCACTTGCCCGGAGCCATCCACTCACCTCTGTGGATTTCTCAAACCCATGCACAAAGTTGTTGTTCCACAGCTTTGCTCAGCAAACTGTAGCCCCTCTGTACGTATTCTCTTCTCCATACAGAAAGGTTGGACAAAAGCATGCATCCTATAGAGACAACATGTCAGGATTTGTCCTTCAAAACCCTTCATAGGTACCCCTTTACAATATCCTAAACCGGGGGTGTCAAACTCATTTTCACCGGGGGCCACATCAGCCTCGCAGTTGCCTTCAGAGGGCTGAATGTAATTTTAGGACTGTATAAACATTTGTGTTTATTCCCTGTCCTACACCAAAATACTCCTTTTTAAAGGTAAGAATGTAAGGTGATGGCTGAATCCAAAGCTTTGTCCTTTATCACCCAAAAAACCTCTAGCATATAGAGTTTCTCTTGCTAAAATGAATTCAGATTGGACACTTCTGGTTATTGCTAGGATAAGTTTATTGAAAGGTTTTGAGGGACTGGCGAATCTTCCTGCTTTCAAGACACAAAATGTTTATGGCCTTCTACTAAGAGTTATTATCAATTTCTACATAGTAAACCTGAAAGTATTATGGGTGAATAGTGCCACAAACTCTCACCAGCGTTCTCACCACAAGTGGAAATTTCCAATTTCATTAAGTCAATACATACTGTTTGCTCTTGATCTCCAACATGTAGACCCACCTGCTCCAACAAGGAGTCCAAGTAGCCAGTGGCTACACCAGGGGTTTACAAAGGCTGGGAGACCAAATGGCACGTTCAGGCAAGATAACATTGTTCAGGGAAGAGACCATGGGAAGGTGTCGGGATGTGCACAGCTGAACGGCACCAGGGGAAGCTCCTGTGCAGAAGACGACTTTAGTTGGAAACACAAGGAGCAGGGCTGGAACAGCAGTGATCCTTGTCTGCTGCTTCTCCCCCTGAGTGACCCTTGTCTGCTGCTTCTCCCCCTGGCACAGGGCAGGGAGCTGGAGGGGCAGCATGCCACTAAACCACTGGGCACCCTGTGGCCACCGGGACTGGCTACCTCTTGGGCAGCTGGCCAGCAAGTGGGGGCTGTTCCCCCCAGGGGAGGTAGGAGGCAGGCGTGACGCCCCCAGCACCCCGTAGAGCCTGGCTGCAGCCACAGGGCTGCAGCCACGGGGCTACATCCACACTTTCTGCCTCCACACATTGTGCCCTGCCTGGCACGCTCTGCTCCGTCCCACCGCACTGCTTTTACCACTGGTTTTTAGTCCAATGTCTTTTTCCTTCTCCCTCATTCAGTATTTCCATTCTATTTCTTCTCTACTTTGTAATTATTTACTGACCCTATATCACTAAAAAGGGATGCAAAAGCTCCTTCCCAACTGCCACATACAAGTTCAGAAAAAACAAGGGTAACAATACATTATCCCCTCCATCTCTCTTGCCAGGCTCAGTCCAACAGCAGCAGCCATTGCAAACAGCCCTTTGGCTGCCACATGCCCAGGGACAGCCATGTCCGGCCCCAGCCCCTCCGCGGGTCCCCAGCCCCCAGCCTCCTGGTGCACCCACCTGCCGGGCTGTCCTCTGCAACCTCCCAACGCTGGTCACTGAACACAAGGGGTTAATTTTATGAGAGAAGGAAATTTTTAAGCCTAAAAAAACTGATGACATTAGAAAGCTCATTGTAAATTTTACATAAAGAGGTCTTGTCTCTTTATCATGTACATAAATGTCACCCACTGAAAGACTGTTGTCACAAATGCCTCCCATGAGTGCCGAATCTGTCTGTAACGCGGCATATAAGAAGCTTGTTCTTCTGGAGATCTGCACTTTTCAGCAATTATTAATTCCTTAAACATTTAAAATAGACCTTTTCAATTGTGCTTTCACATCTTCAGGTCACTGCAGCAACCTCAGCCCATGTGGCTCATAGTCCCCTTTTAGCATTCATTTTCAAAGACATATAAAACACCCAGACGAGCCAAGAGTCAAAAGCAGGCTCCTGAGGCTAAGATATGTTTTTCCCAAAAACTCTTCCATATGTTAATATAACTCCCTTTTACCAGGTTTCATGTATGAGACAAGGGATTCTAAAATATTCCTTATCTCAGGGAAAGCACAATAGTCAGGATTTTTCCCCTTTCAACTCTCAGCTACTCCTCTCCATGAGAGCATAGGCTGGAAAGACGATAAGGAGAGTATTCTAGCGGATCTATCCCTCTCTTCCTCTATTATTCAGAAAGCAAAAAAATAAAAATGCCATTATCTCCAAAATGGAGGCAGGCTTTTTGTGAGATAAGCCACTCCTCCGCGCCATGTATTCCACCAAAGAGATTCATATTGGGTTCAGTATCTTCTAATGGTTTCATCAGTTAATATTAAATTGGTTTCAGACAGGAAAAAAAAAAAGAATGTTCCTTGCGCTGCACTAAATAATTTGCCTTTATATAGACTGCATAAACTACATTTCTGAAGAGGAACAAACAATTATTTTTCCATTTATATAAGCGACAGTGGATGGATTTTCACAGATTGACAGTCTGTATCCCATACTGTTGGTATTTTCCTGTGCAGTTGACTTTCACTATTTGGTCATTTTCTTGCACTTTACAGATGGGAAGATATTTCATGATAAAAACATATGGTGTAGCACAGAGCTCTGGAATTAAGGTCTTCCCATCCTCATGAGGGCAAGATGGTGCCTAATGTCAGGGCTAGAATTGCTCATACATAAAAACAACCTGTGTAACAACTTGGACAGTTAATGAGACAATGTGGCACATAACGTATGTGCGGTGACAGTCAGGTGTCCCCATTTCTTCCAGCCCCAGTGCAGGGGACAGCCCGGCTGCGGTCACACCGGCTGCTGCTCCTTCAGACAGCAGCTGTGCTCACACAGAGTGCAAGAGAAAGTGAGGAAGACCACTCTCAGCTTTGGGCACAGACCCACGCCTGGAACAGGCAAACCTCTGCTCTGCTCTTCAGCTCAGCGCTGCAAAATGCAGCACCTGAAGCGACAGCCAGGCTGCCTCAACCACAAGCATCCTCCATCAGCAGCCGTGGCTTTACCACAGCCAGCTATGCTTTCCCGGGGAAAATGACAGCTCCCCACTGAAAACTTAGGATGCTGCCATCATAATGCAATCACTACACAAGCCCTTTTAATTGCTTTCCTCTATAGGTTCAGTATAAAAGGGGTTGTGAAACAAAATGGACCAAACAAAGAGCCATCTGCTAACCACCACACATTTCTGGTTTTTACCACACTGCACAATAATTTTCCAGAACTGACAAAGCTTCCTATTTCTGCGGAGGCTCAGTTTTCTACAGGTCATTGCAAAGTCCACCCTTTCTACTTTGTTTCTGAAGGGAAATTACTATCTTTTGTAACAACTCACACAATATTTGACCTTGAGTGACAACCTGAGGTTTATTGCAGGTTATTTGTTCACATACTAGTTCTTGTTCAAAGGTTTTAGCATGTTCCAACATCCCCTCTGGCTTTAATAGGAAAATAAAACAAAACCAAAACCCACTCCTTACCTGTGCAGACAGTAGTCTCTCAAATACATCCGTGCACAACCTAAGAGCTGCCACTTCAGATTGCCACAAGCTATGTTTTGCCATGAAAGTCATCTTTTCCCAGGCCCTTCTTCCTCTCCTGCTTGCTGCTGGCCACTACAAAAATAAGTCTGTTACACAAGCAAAAAAATTCTTATGTTCAGGATAAAGAACCAGAAATATTCAGAAAGACTTTGATAATTCCATGTGAATGTGTTTTGAGTTTTGTTTGTGTTTGAATGAGAGCTACAGATTTGTTCAAAGTTCTGTTACCTCTTCATGGTATGCTTCCAGAAGTGCATCCCATTTCTTTCTGCTATTGGAAAATGGCATAAATAGAATCTCTTGCTGCTGGCTCAGGAAAAAGAAAAAAAATCCTTATCTCTATCCAGAAAAATCTTAAGACCCCCCTGCTGCTACTCCTAAGAGTCTCTGCAAAACACTGAGTAACAGGAATTACATGCACTCACATCTTTTTCTCTGATAGTTTGTTCCACAGCAGCTGAAATTTTATAACATCCATTGCTCCTCTTTTAATGATTTGCCGTCAATAAGAAATCTTCAGTGAGCTGTAATCCATTCCTACTTCAGATCCATAGGAAACCTAACAACTAAAGTTTCTCTTTGGACTCTCAATCTCACTGTATACCTGAAGGCAGAAAAACTTTATTTTGCTGCTAAACAATTATCCACAACTCATTTGTTTTAACTTAGCAATGAATTTATAGAAAAAAAAATCCATAAATTCCATTAGTAATAATCAATAATTTCCATTTTTTACATAGCTATTACTAATATGCACCTACATATGCAACTACAATGCAAAAAAACGCAGTGATCAGCTTTTCATTGTCCCAGCCACCAAGAACATTACAGCTTTCCAAACCAGTGCTCCCCAGTACCCAACAGCTCCACCTTCTACAATGACCCTCTTCCTTTGGAATTGATTACGAGCTTTCAATTTAGTTGCCTGTTCCAATAGAACTGATCAGTTAAATAAATGTTTCTGAGCCAGCACCAGTGCCCCTGTGGGAGCCCAGCTTCCACGGCTGTTTAAAAGCTGACACCTTAAAAACGGTCGGCATGCTACCTGTACTCCCAAGCTTTGCCTTCAGCTGTCCCATTTCCCCCACAAAGAGCTCTTCAGCGTCAGCAACAGGCTCCACTGTAGAGAGACCTGTTCTCTGCTGAGCACTAACATCAGCTTCTACAGGAGCTCAGAAAGGTGGCAACTCCGAACCAGTTTGGGGACATGTTTTATTTCTGCTCTGCTTTATGATTGTCCTCCTTCTTAGGATAATTGTTTTCTGAGCAGCAATATGTAGATGAACAGCTTCTCCTGAGGTTTTATCACTATTTCTTTCGTTCTTCTAAAAAGCATTCCCCTGATTCTTCAAAATTAGTCTGAAGAAAACCTTTAGCATCTTTTAACAATTAGTATTGTAGGAAGTAACTAACAATTCATAGCAAGCAGCTTTCAGCTCCCTCTCTGCAGCTGCCATAAAATAAAAATAATAAAAAGTAGACACGCGGCACACGGCTGACAGGAAAGACACACACTCTTTGCCAGGCTCCAGGCACTGCCCAAGCACTGTCCGGCCCAGAAACTCTGAGGACGTGCAACTGAGTTTGTAGCATTTGTCTTGTCAATGCAAAGGTAACACTGAAGTCCTCCTTTGTCAACACCAGTACCTCAGAAACATGATTCTGTGGAACTCCTGAAGCCATTCCTGTGGAGTATTTTCTTTCCCTCTCATTTTTGCTCTTATTAGATGTGCCTTGTCTAACCCACAGTTAAAGAGCGGCTCTTAATGCCAATAACAAATCCTTGACCCAGAATGGGTTTGCAGCACTTACATCTTTTAATGCTACTTGACCGCCATTATGATCCAAAATGACCTTTGTAATTAATGTAGAACTGAAATACATAAACGTCCCAAGACGCACTGTTTGAGCAAGGACCATCTAAAATTTCCACACTAGGTCTCTACAACATCAATGCAGAAAAAGTCTCATAAAAATAAAACACTTAGCTATGTTCTCTGATTCCACACCTAAACAGACATCATTTTTTTTTTCTGAAAGTGATTTGTCAGCCCTCTTAGTCCTTGCTTTCCAGGACACCAATATCTGGCAGATAATCTGCTCCTGGGAGCTGCTGGTCACCTCTTCCATCGATGTTCCCAGCCACCCAGAGGTACTGTAGCCTGGTTTCCCAGTTTTACAAGACTTTTGGAGGTTGTTGCCTTAACAAAGCCTCTGTCATCCCTGGGTCATTTGAGAAAAATTTCTAAGAATTGCTCTAATTCCCTTGCAGAGAGCCTGCAGCTCTTGCGTGAGGTTAGTCATCTCTATACCTGGGAAAACTTCCATTACTTGTTCTCAGCTCTACACACCATTTCTGCTAAAAAGAGGAAATTACAATGAAGCAGCGTATTTATTTCAGGCATTTCTACTTGAAGCTTGGATGCAGTAGCAATTTCTTTGATCTATTCCCAAAGCTCTTTCCAGAGAGTAATCAATCAAAAAAACCTTTCTTTTGGCTTCTCTGCGAGCCACATCACCAGTGGTTTTATTGCTGTCTGTTCCTTCCTAACACTTCCACTTCTACCAAATAAAAATCAGCCTCTGGCATAGTTCTATCCACACAGCTCAGCTTCTGTTTAGCATCTCATATGGACAGTGTTCTCAAGTAACTCCATTATTTTACTTTAAAAAAGAACTGCTTTTGATATTATCTTGACTGAAAGGTACTCATAGCATCAACTCCAATAAAAACATACCCTGCCTCTATACTACTACAACATCAGTGATCGATCAGAGACCAACAAAGCCATTTTGTGTTGATGTTTGTAAGTGCAGCCCAAGAACAGTAAAGGTACACTGATTTTCGCACCTTCAGTCTCAAAATGGTGGCAGCGACTCTGCTCTGCAGTGTTCTCAGTGACGAGCACAGGTGTGAACCTCAGGTTACGAGGCCCCGTGTCACTAACACAAGAGGAGCCCCAGGCTGCTCTCCCAACGCGAAGCTCAGATCAAGCAGCAGCTGACCCTTCATCTTCTGCACAGGAAAAATGAGCTCACTTCTCTACATGAAGTTCAACTAATATCAGCTAAGTTATTCAGCAGAGCAGTTAGATGTCGCCAAAACTGGTCCCACAAAAGGCTAGAGAGCACCCATCTCCAACCAGCAGCTTCTGGAACACAGTGAGTTGGACTGTTCAGTTCAGCTCCAGCAAACAGTGATCATTTGACTACTTGCCATATAAATCAGTCATCATTTCTTATTTGCAGGAACGTAAAAGGTGACAATAGGAAAAGAGGCACAAAGAAGAGTTATTCTTCTCATGCAGAGATCTTTTGTATTAAGTTTTATCCTAAAATGACCCTTGCACCCAGGTTACAATATCAATGCATACATACATTGAATCATAGACATTTACAGTGGGAAACACTAATAAAATATTTACCCCTATTCAATGATCAGCTATGTTCTAATGCAGGATACGAACAGATTACTTGTATTACATTAAGAAACACAATGAAAATTAAAAAGTGTAATGATTATTACCTTATTAGCATAAAATTAGAACACCTAAATGCATAATTAACTGAAAATATTAAGGGATTTATTTGTAGAGTCCAAAAAATTCCTTAAATTATGCGTCTTTTAGGCAAAATTTTCTGTTACTCCGAAGAGTTCTCTTCACTACAGGTTAATACTGTGAGGTTAGAAAACACAAACTAATATTGACCTAAAAGCCAGTATATGAAAATAAAACAGAACAATAACCATGAAATGCTATTAGCATATTTATATTTCAAGTTCTATTTATGTCTATAATTAAGCCTATAAGCAATCACAACTCATGCATAAAATAACATAAAATTAAGTATACATATAAAATATAAAACCAGAATAGAGTGCTGCCAGTGTTGCATGTGTTATGCACAAAGAGACAGGATGATAATGTTTAATACTGCTATGAGATATATGCAAGTTGATTCCAGCAATTGCACTATTTCATAATATAAGCAATTTTAGTCTCAAACTCTGGCAGAAATACAGTGTGAGCAACACTTCATCTTCTTATTTCAAAGGAACTATAATATGATTATGTTTGTATTTTTCACAGATAAAGCTGAACAAATCAAGGGACACCAGGTTTTAAATCATGCACATGTAGGGTTTATTAAACTATTTTTAAAAGAAACCATGTAATCAAAATATTTTTCCCCTATGAAGTTTCTTTAGGCTCATTACAGTACTTCTGCATATAATTTATACTAATCTCGGCATTTTTTGTTTGTTATTCACAAAGAAATAAGAGACAAATAGTCTTATTATAGGACAAAGAGACAGAACTACAAACCCCACAAAACTTAGCCTTATTCACAAAACAATCACATCAACTTTCAATTTTTTTTAATTGATTATGTCAAGGATTTCCATACATGAGTTCTTACAGTGTCTCACTGTCCCTGTAACAGCAAATACCAAATGGGGCAGGTGTACAAGAACTATCTTAATGAGACTGAATAACTTTAAAAAGCTGGCGAATTCCCAATACTGATGATGTCCTCTGCTAAAAGTATTTCCCTCCTGTGGAACTTTGCATTACTTGCACTAAAGCCAGGCTCATCTCCTGAATGGTAGGCTACTTCACTGGATGTGCTGCTCATAAAGGTTTATTTCCAAGAGGTTATATTTAAAACCTTTAAAAATAAACAGTACCTATTAATGCTATAAATAATGCCTTGAGAGATTACTACAGAAAGGGAGTTTAATTCCTGCTCCTCCCTCTGCCAAGACAGAGATGGTTTTATCAACAGACCTCGGTCACAATGCCGGTGAGTAACAATTCTAAAAAATGAAACTGTAGAAAAGACTGATTTCTTGCAGAATGGAGTAATGTAATGTGTTACTACTCCAGCGTCCTCGTTTCTGCAGACAACACTACTCTGCTGTAGTAGTAGTATACATATGCAGCAAGACCCAATGTTACGTGTAGTAGTAAAAATTATCTGGATCTCACGTTGCCCCTTTGGTTACTTCAGTTTACACTTGCCACACAAAGGGTAACGAGAGAGAAAAGCTCCTCAAGTGACCAGACCATCCTTCTCCTCATACCACAGCAAATGCAGACATACAGCACTCAGGAATCATATAAAAGGAGTGGAAAAAGTAAACATGTGCCATTTGCCAGCAAACCTGCCTGATGCAGCTGGTGCCATCTATTCCCAAGACTAGCGGATGCCCATCCACACAACGGCAGTCCCGCACAGCCTTCCGAGGACCGAGCACGTCTCTTCTGGATTAGAATGGATGCTTTGGGTACCACGCATTCATGCAAAAACAGCTGTGCAAATAGGGCTGACCATGAGTTTGGGGTTTTGCTCCTATTTCTATGTATCTATCTTTCGTTGTCCTAAACACTTGATTCTTCCAAGAGTCAGGCCTATTGCAACAGCTTTCATTTTAGCGGTTTCCAAAGGGAGCAACAGTTTTGCAGCTGTGCTGTCCGTGTGGAAGCACGCATGTTTACGCTCCAAAATTCTCCTAGAACTTTTGAATTCAACTCACTTCAATTAAAATGAGAGGTTAACAGCCTGAAAGAAATCAAGTTTCTATGACTTTGATGAAAACAGGTAGGAGAGAACAAAAATGCTATTGATAATTGAATGATTTATGCAGACAGCACCATCAATATCAGGCATTGGGGGACCCACCTGGCAGAGCACCATCATAGATGTCACTTCCCAAAGAAAGGCTTCATATGCACAATTGTTTAGCAACAAAGAAGTCCACAGGAAATGATGCTTTACTAATCATACTGGTCTAATAACTACTTACAATATAATATCCACAAGAAAGCTAGTTTATTTGTTAAATCACTTTTTTTCTTTGTGGATTTCTTTTTCCTTGCAATTGAATTGTCCGATTCTGATAGCTACATACACTTCAATAACTTTTTAGACAGTGATACACATTCTTTAACAATTCTCAGGAGTTTTGACTTAGTTTCCCTGCGTTTTGCTCTTCTGTGTCTGCTTCAGCTCCCTTGGAGGGTGGAACATGCATTTCAATGACTTCTGTGCCCCAGGGGCTCGGAGGCTTGCCCATCTCTTTTTACAGTAAATGCAAACAAACCATCAGTTAACAGACAGCTGCAACATCCTTCCAAAAGAACAACCTTTAAAAATATTGTTTACTTGTCTGAACACAAGATATCCTCCTACCCTTCAAAATAAGTGACTGATTGATGGGTAGGAAAAAGCATTTGCTTTGACAGAATCAGACTGACATCAGTTTTCATGTTCTCTGCTGTCTGAATAGTATCAAGCTGATCAGATTTGTAATTCTTCTGAAGCACATCAAACCAAGGAAAAAACTGCAGCTCTTTCCTACGCTGGATTTGTTGATTTGTCCAATGTAAGTTAGTAACAACTTCAACTACGATAAAAATCCATTGTATAAACCACCTTTTACAACTCCTGAAATATAGAAATCACCAAGATGCTTACCACAACTTCGTTTGGCAGGAAGATGAGCACAGATCAGAAGAGAGCTGCAACTTACCCAATTGTCATTTGCTCCTTAACTTCTGTTACTTTTTTAATTGGCTATTGCAGAATGCTAGCTCTAACCAAATAATTAACCAAGAAAGCATCAGGCAATAATATACAAGAAAATATATGAGTTTATATCCAAGTGCAACTGGCAACCACTGATCCTACAAATGGCTTTTCTTATGCAGATAATTGCAGTAGGTGTCCAAGTAGGGAGGAAACGGTTGGAGGGTCTGCATCTAATCTTGCAAGAAAGATGACCACAACAACTGTATGCCTCAACTGTTTTTGCAGTCATAGGCAATTTGAGATCACATGATGAGGTACACTATTCAATCCACTTCCCAAAATCAACCAGGAGCATTTACAATGGAATGATGTGCAATTTGGATAAGGCCCTGGCCAGACTCCAATGGCCAAGATTGTGATATAGGTTGTGCTGACTATTCTCCTTCCAGAAAAGTGGCACATTTTAAAGAAAAGATCTGGCTGAGGACATAAAATCGATCTGGCAAAACCTTGCGACATTTAGATGCGTAGAGATACTGATTACTTTTTCTTATGCTGCACATGCATTGCCCTTTTCTTATTTTTTATATTTGTCCTATCTACCACGTAGTACAAGGGAAGAGCCTCTGCATCTTTTCAAGACTTTATACTCCACTAATACAGTTTTTCAGCATAGATATTTTAACAAAAATAGCTCAATTCTGAAACCTATAATTTAAAATATATGTTATTTTAATGTTTTAAAGATACTTGTTTTATTCTTCTTTATAAAAGCAAAAATTCATCTTCATGTACACTTATAATGATAGAAAATTAGACTTCCTCTCAGGAATCCACTTCAAAATAATATAGAACAGATTTGTAAAACCTGTTTAACCCAGTCTGTTTTCAGCTGTGTCTGAAGTACTACATGTGCTACACACGAAAGACTCATTAAGAAAAGCTTTTACTCCTGTCTCATTAAATAAGACTCAGTGCATAAAATAACACGCAACATATGTATTTGAGACACTTCATATTAGGAAAACTACCAAACTCCTCAAAAATTTAAGAAACTCTCAAATAGTCTATAACCCTTTATGTATTTGATATCTCAAACAGTAAAACCTAAAAATCTGAATAGTGTGCTTTAGTTGTTTTTCTTGTATACAGATATGATCTCATGGTCTGAGTATGAAACTGGAAATCAAAATGTCTTACATAATGATTTGCCAAACTACACTATGGAAACCAACCAAATTGTACCAGTCTTCCTCCACTACAATGGAGATAGATTCCTTTGCATTGAATTGATCACATTTATTCAGTTAACAATGAATACTTCAGACATTTGGCTCCTGGGAGTGAGTTTTAGAGAGTAGCAAAGCATATATTTAGTTACATGCTAAAACCAACTGAAAAAGCATTTCTAGTTACTGAGAAACTCATTAGTTCAAAATTTTTTACTACTGGACAATTTATCTAGTTTTAGTAAAGAATGGTATCAGGTAAATTAGAAAACAAAGGACATTAATAATTACAAGAAATAAATATCCAGATCTCCCTAGGCAAACAGAACTTCCACAACCTAATTTGTAAAAATGGTGTCTATAATTTGAAACATCATATCAAAGCAAAACACATACTAGTGATTAAAAAAAAAATATATATATATATATAAAAGCTGTCCAAGACCACTGACCAATCAAAAAAAAAAAAAAAGCTAAAGATAGGGAAATTTTAATAGGGAGTTATCACTTAGCAGCTTCTAAAATGACAGAAGACTTGACAGAAGTCTTGAGAGACAGAAGCCTGAAGTCTGTATATATACTGCTCTGACAGTTTAATTGAATCAAGGTATCTAAAGATGTACAGACAGTAAAACCAGATAAAGTGCAAAAAGGAATCCGTAAACTATCAAAGACAAGATTACAATTTGCTTTACCTTAGCTTTTTAATCAATTTAAATTCTCCACTTGACTGTTTTTACACATTTTAGAATGAAAACTAACATTCAAGAAGACACTTCTAATTTTTTTCAAAAATTTATCAATTCTTAACATATGAATTACCTTCTCCTTCTTGCAAAAGGATTGCTACTTCTGGCATTTTTTACAAAAAAAGCTTTAACAAATGAGTCCTTTTATCTTCCATCAGCATCTGTAGTCAACTACTGCTTGGGTCAAAGAGTCCAGTGTTTGCTTTTAATATTATTTTAAGAGAGGAGGCACAAACTCAGAGAAAAGAGCAGTAAGTCCTGCAGTTTCAAATTCCTTTTGTAGCTCATCCAGTGTTGAATATTCTTTGACTTCAAACGTCTGAAACCTACATTGTAAAAGGGAAACTCATGAATATGCCTAGATTTGTCAGAATGTAATTATCGATTCTATTACTTTTCTATCCACAACAGTACTAAATTATACCTTTTGTGCCGTGACTGTACTTGTGTTTCACACAGTACACTCATCATTTTCTCTTTGCATTTCTTTCCGCTTGAGTCCACATCCACCTTAGAAGTTTTCTGAAGAATCAAGTACTCCTAAACGACAAAAAAGAACAAGTTATTAAATGTCATCTAGTATCTTTGACGTTTAGTAAAATGCAAAAATCTACATGAAACATACAGATTTTTTCAGAATATAGCAATTAAACTTTGAAAGTGCCCATCCCAAAAAGTGCATGACTGCTTCTATTCACCAGCTTGAAGCTAAGTGCAGTCTTAAGTGATCTAGAGAACATGAGTTTGAAAAGCCAAAACATTCTCCTCCAATATCACCACAAAAACCTGCCTAATGCAGTGGGAGTTTGTAAGTATAAACTAGAAGTTCAAAGCCCAAGTGTGTGCTGGGAGCACCACATGGTCTAAGTCAAGCAAAGAGACAATCAGTAATGAGCTAGAAAAATGTCTGTTATTAATTTCTCATCAGAAATTTTCTGTTTTCTGGGACATGTGGGAAATACAGGAGACTGAACCTAGGCATATTACAGTCAGGAAACACATGGAAGACAGGAGTATAATTACAGTGGGAAGCAAAGAGATATACGCCGCTAGTCTGCAAGTATCGCTGGTTTCTTTCTCATAGAATATCTTCTTTTCCTTAAACACAGAATAACATTGTTGGGCCTTTCTACTCTTCTAATGATCAATCTGTTTCCAAAATTGTTCATCTTAGAAAAACACACACAAAATATTCAGACACATAGGTTTCAGTGGTAAATCGATAGAACTAGTCAACATTCATTGTTCCTGCACCTTAATGTTGCTCCTGTCACCCTGAAGAAGAATCAATATTATCTTGCCCATGAACATCAGTCTTCCAGTCAGCCTTAGATCTGAAGCCCATTTTTCCACAGTTTTGACATATTTTGCCTTTGCTCTCATGTGATCTAAATGCAAAAGGATCATCCAGATACCATCCTCTGTACTTGTTCCACTTGACAAAGTAGTTTTTTCACTGCAAACTGTTGCTGATTGCTTAATGACGTATTTAAGATGCTGCTGTATCCAAAGGATCAGATCGTGTACCATGGGTTCAGAAAGATGCTTCTTTGCTTGTTCAAGTAATTTATCTTTCACGTCCATACATTGGGCCCTTGTAAGCTGGTCTGAGTTAACAGAAATATCTGGTAGAACTGATGGATAATTGACTGGTAAATGAAATAATAGCTTTAAAAGTACATCTGTATCCAGCTGTCCTTTCACGCTGATTTGAATTCTAAATGTGATTCCATGTGTCTCTGGAAAGCATAAAAATCAAACAAACAAAAAAACATTAATAGTTTGCTTGAAGTTGAACTACATATATATTATTAAGTAAATTTCTTTAACAATTCAACTCAAATAACTGCCATTCTAAACAAAATAAGGGATGTGGCAGGGAGGGGAGGCGCTTCAGGGGGGCTATTCTTGCAGGAAATCCTGAAATGAAACACTTCCATATCATACTGGAAGGAAAGTTATTAACACATTCTAAAAAGCATTCACACCTTTTGGCTCTTTCAAAGTCTAGACAAGCCAGTAATAAAGAATTGTCTCTCTTAGAAACACATAAGTCGGCTTCTACAGCTCAAAAGCAGCAGCAAGGACAATTGAAAATGGAGACTTTTCTGGATGGACTCAGCACTGCCCTGACTTTGCTCCTAGAGAAATCCCTAGAGACTTTAACACTAATACCAGTGCAAGGCAAACAGAGTAGTACTGAGTATTTTTTAGGACAACCATTCAAAAGCAGTTCCACAGTAAAGAGAGACTTGGAAATAAAAAAGTCACATTCGTTGTCCCCTACAGCTTTCAGAGAAAATATGCTTAATTCTTTTCTGCCAACTTCTCTACATTTACAACATTTGGGTTGACGTAATGAAAACATCTCTGCTGTACATCTCTCCCTAGATATTACATATATATATATGCATGCGTATACTTATAAAAATGTATGTGTATATATCTGCATATCAGCTCAAAATCTTTTGTTGGTCTATTTCAGAACAGAATTATTTTCAGAGTGAAAACAATATATACAGTATGAACCAGGAAGAGCAAAAGATGACATCCTCCTGATAAATCACACAATCAAAGATGCTGAGTATGAAACTTATGTATGGTAGTTTCTGCAATAAAACCTTCTTGACTAAAACGTTTCACAGAAAAACAATACAAAACTTCATGAAGGGAAAAGCGGGGACAAAGACCTAACCTACTTTTGCTCCTCTGCCATGAAGAAAGAGGGTATCAGATAAAGATGATCTTCTTCAGATGTTCTCTGTTTCACCCCTTTGATGCATTCTAAACACTTCACCCCTTTTTCTTTAAAAAAAATGCTAAAATGTCTGGTTGATTCATTCTATGAGGGCAAGAGAAGCCAGATTTGAAAGGCAGATTTGAGGAGAACTGGATTTCAGAGGAGCTCTTTTGAAGTGACTTGCCTTCTTCTCCCCCTACCTTATCTTACTTTCATTTAAATGACAGTCCGTTGAATTATGTTTGATTAGTACTGCTGATGCCGCTAACCAGTCTCAGTGCTCTCTGTGATTTTATACTTGAACCCTACTAAATAAGTGAAAGAACCTGAAAGTGACTTGGACAGACAGAAGCACTTCAGAGAGCTTAGCCAAGGGCTTGTTTCCAAACCTCCCTCCTGGGTCATACAAAGAACTCCAGGTTAGGGTAGTAGCAAAATAATATAAGCAAACCCTCCAGACCCAATAATCAAACACGAGCATTATTATAAAGAAGACTCCAAACACCTACAATCTATTGCTACCTAAAGAGAATCAAATCCAGTGCTGAAAGTAGTAGATGCAAATCCAGCTAATTAAATGAACTTACACCAAATCATGCCCGTATCTACAGGCACTACATGGCAAACCCTCATTCCCTGCCAACAGGAGTTGGTCTCCAGTCTTCTAAGACCCTATGAAAGGTTCCAGGCTATTTTTAAGGCAAGTTTATCCCATCTGGCAGCACGTGGCTCTCATTCATGGGCAGCAGCTATGCAGGAGGACCTGAAGCCTTCCCGTTCCAACCTCTGTCTTCTTCTGCCCTGACAAACGTTTCTTACTGGGCACCAACTCCTCTGGCACTACACCAGGCTCAGTACACATAACCACAAGCAAGAAGAAAAGCCTGCAGTGCACCTCGTGGGGCCCCCAGAACCTCCTGGCCACGATGAGGGTCCCCACACGCGCACACAGCAGCCCTTACCCACCCGCCCCCTTCCAGCTGCCCCTCACCAGGTACATGCAGCTGAAAGCGACCTGCACGGGGCAAAATGGAACCCGCGTTATTGTATTCCTGCCCATGAATCACTTTATTTTCACCTGTGTTGCCAAGAAATTTTAAAATGCACAGCCTATAAACGAGTTGAGTACTATTCTATTGCCAGCCTAATTACAGTGACAGAGAAACATGTTACCTTTCTGATAATCCTCCTAGGATTTTTTCACTAGCTTGTCACAACAGATCTCACCAACTCAGAACTAACTGATGGATAAACAGACCGGCCAACCTGGCCCCTTCGGCAAGGGCCTCCTGCTGCAGCCATCAGACTCTTAAGCCTGTGACAATCTCACACCTTTCGCTGTGATGATGAACTAATCCGAAGGCAGCGCACCCCAAGTTGCATCACCCTGAGCCAGCGCGAAAAGCCCAGCCGTGCCCATTTACATCTGCCTCAGACTTACTGTTAAAAAGGAGAGCCAGTTCAAAATGTTTGTGGGGCTACGGCACCTAAAGTTTATTTAAACACTCCAGCATCCATTCTCTGCACCAGCACTGCAGCCGCTGGCAGAACAAAGAGCGAAGCACCATCGCTCGGCGTGAGGGGCTCTACAGAAATATTTCCTTTGTTTGCACACACTACAAGGGCTGAGTTGTCTCCACAGCAAAATGGTGATTATGTCTGAAATAAAAAGTTGGGTATGACCGTTCTGTTGGCATTTAATGTGCAAATAAGACTAAACTCAATACATTTTAACTCATTTTCCCCCATAGCCGCATACTTATCAGCATATTTAGCTCTAGCGTACTTCAGATTTTTCTTATGTTCCATGTCAACCAGACAGATAACTCCCTCCTCCCCTGCCCAAAGGCATTTTATGCAACACATGCAGTCTATTTTTAAATTCAGAAAATGGCATCTACTAACTTACAAGCTTAGAATATATAAATATATTTTTATAGCAAGCTTGGCGTGCAAACCAGAGCAGAACGGATTAACAAGTAAATTATGGATTTCTATCTGCAACACTAATCTTTGTAAATAGGTATGTAAGGTAAAAAATATATGCTGTAATTATTTAAATTCATCAACACATTGGTTTTGATAAAAACATATTTTACATCCTGAATTGTTAAATTCTCGAAAGCCAAAGTTTTCAGCATACCAAGAGATCTGCAAAAAGCATTTTCTTATGTTTCTCAAAACCATAAATCCACAATGGCCTCCTTTTTGATGCTGTGGATCTACACGCAAATTACTCTTAATGTATTAGAGACAGCCTAACATAACAGCCTTACTGAAAGTTACTTCTGTGCACTGTCAATGACAATTTATACGCTTTGAAGAGATAAAGCAAACATAAACTAATGAAGTTAACTGTATACAAAATTAAGGATTCTGCAGCTCCAATGTAAAAGACATAGATTCCCAAAGTAAGAAAACTACCAACAAACGTTGTTGTAAATAATCTGATCAATTCCAGCAGAAAGCAATGGAAATCAACCAGTTATGTATGATCCTAACATTTCATGAACTCGGCCTGGCTAAAGGCCCTGCAAGGTCACATAACATCAATATAATAGCCTGTTGCTGTTGTGCACTCATGGCACCTCACTTTACATTCCAGGAAGGTTTCTAAGCCCTTTACACCCTGATAACTTATAAACACTAAATCATTTTTCTGTATACGAAGCACGGGGAAGTATGCGTGTATATTTCTCTAACAGGTTTGGAGGAATAGAACCTGTATATGCAATGTTCAGATATGTTCACATTTTTAAAAAATAAGTATCTGCTAAGCCTGGAAACTATATTTGCAAACTATGCCTGAAATAACATGGCTGAACTTTTTGACTTTAAGAAAATAAAACTCAGCCAAAACATTTTATCCATCATATTTTTAAAATACACCTCTAAATACCAATCCAAAAAATGAAATGGCAGAACCACCTGCCTACACTGGAGCAAGAGGTGTGTCACGCAGATCTAGACACAAAACAACTCTGCTTTTAGATCACCCCAGTTACTTGTGCTCCACACAGATGCTATTGTCTTCATCTCTCCGAGGCTGTCTATACACAAAGTCCTCTTTTCACGTAACCACTTGCTGTTCTGCACAAATCTATTTCAACAAGTATTTTCAAATAAAAGTTTGAGGTTTATTCAATTAATTTCTTAGTAACTTTTTAGTTAAAGCGAGTCACTGAAGAGCAGCCACATGTAAGTTCATACCAAAGCAGTGAAAACTTATTTTCACAGGATGGCTGAGGTTGGCAGGGACCTCTGGAGGTCCTGTCCAACTCCCTGCTCAAACAGGACCACCTACAGCAGGCTGCCCACAGCTTTTCAGTATCTCCCGGGATGGAGACTCCACAACCTCTCTGGGCAACCTGTTCCAGTGCTCTGTCACCCTCACAGTAAAAAAAAGTGTTTCCTTATCAATCCCAGTTCTTTCGGTCTGAATACACACACAGACCAAGCCTGATGGCAGGCCACCAATCCATCTTCAACAGTGTTCTCCAGGATTCTCCCGCAGTCCACCCAGCGGGAAGCTGCATGCTGGAATTGCTAGGAGCTGGGCAGCACACTGCAACAGCTCCCGGACACCAGGAACAGCCAGTGATACAGGATATATGCATATTCTGTGTGTGTATGTACATATGTATGTATCTCCAACAAATGTGCAGGAGAGTTGTCACACCTGTACTAGGCGCTAAGCAAAATGTCCTTATGCTCTGGATCTGAACAGACATGGACCCCTCCCATACCCCACCTGAGGCTTTCTTTAAGCCTGACAGTGACTGCTGTTGTATACTGGAACTACCGAGATTTATTCTCCCTTGCTGGAGGGGCATCTTCGCAGCACTGTGACAGCACAGACTGATAAAAGTAATCTCTTGTGTTCTGACCAGTGTGGCCACCATGGGTGATGCAGAAAACGTGCAGTAAAGGTGTCCACAGTCACTGCGCTCCCAGGAGCAAGTACCACACATCATCTCACCTTCCTACCTACAGCAAACACAGAAGATGAGCCTTAGTACCCTGTAACACCTACAGCCACATGCATATTGCTGAAGCCAGAGAATATTCAGCATGTCCTAAAGCCCAGGTTATTGCCTTATCCCCAGAGATTACTCCAGGCTTCTTATGCACAGCCACAGCTGCACTCCTCTTAAACATTACAGAACAAGTACCTGATCTTGTTATACGCGTGAGCTGCAACTGCTAATTCACCAGAACAGCAGCCAGCCCGTTCCCAGTGCTGCTCATCGCCCACTGTTAATTACCCACGCGCCGCAATCAGCCAGAATCAAGGCGATCGCTAGTTAGGAACGAGTGGAACCCGCTGGCACCTGTCCCCTGCAGAGGCCGGCAGCACACACGCAGCAGGGCGCGCAAGCAGCACCCATCTGCGGCGCGGCCGCTAACAGCCAGCGATCACCGCGGCGCGGCCGCCGGGCAGAGCCCCCGCAGCAGCTCCGGAGCGCCGGGCAGCCCGGGCGGGGCACCGGGACGAGCTCCGGCCGAGCTGGGTCCCGCGAGGGCAGCGCGGCGAGACCCGGCCGAGCGGAGCGACCCGCGGCTCTGGGCACAGCAGCGCGGCCGCCTCCTTCACCTGAGACCGCCAGCACCTCGCAAGCGTCCGGCTCGCAGTAGATGGCGGCCAGAGCCGACAGCTCCTCCAGCGCCAGCTCCGACATGGCCGCTGCGCAGTGCCCGGGCCCGGATGGCGGCGGCGCCCCCTGCCGGCGGCGGGGGATCTCGCCGCCACCGCGGCCGGTGCCGCTCCCGCCCCGCGGGGGCTCGCCCGGCGGCGCTGGGCTCGGGCAGGCGGGCTGACGAGCAGCCCGGCAGGCTCCGAAGCAGCGAGCGGTAACGGGCAACACCAGAGACGGTGGCGAGAGCCTCGCTCCCTCGGCGCCGAACAAAACGTCCGCCCGGTGCCGGCGCGGCGGTGTCTCGGGTGTCCGGCGGGCGCGGCCCTACCGGACCCACAGAAATACCGTCTGGTCGTCCGCAGGGGGAGACAATCTGCTGAAGCGCCGCCGCACACACTCGTAGGGGCAAGTTTTAGTAGAATATAAATCTACATTGCTTGTGTGTAACTACTGAGGGTTCATAATCCCGTGAACGGCATCCCACTGAGGTCTCCTGCAGCCGACGGTGGTACCGACTCCCAGCTAGCATCACTCAAAAGAAACAGTCAATATCTTCCATTATTACAAAATCACTTTTAACAGAAAGGCTTGGGTGGTTTACTTCTTCAGAAAAGTATATCATGCTATTTTCAGTTCCCTAAATTCTGCCGAAATGAGAAGGAACGGGAGGACCCGGGGTGCGGGGCGTCAGACGGAGCTGCCGGCGGCACTGGGGGGAGCGGCCGCAGCTGCCAGGGGCTGCGCTGGGAACTGGCCTTGGAAGGGCCTCCTTCTATTGTTAAGAACTTTTCTTGCCCCTGGTCTTTCCCCGCTTCTCCTCATCCACTTTGCATATTCCATTTTACATGTTTAAATAAAAAACTCGATGTAAATGTCTTTTAAATTGACACTATCACAAGACATTGAGGTCCCTGTGAATAAGTTACTGCACTCTGACATTTGGAAGTCATCAAATGAGACAGTATAATGTCAGCTTGATATTTTTCACACTATGAAAATATCAGCTTCACGTCAAAAGATCTAAATTCCATCTTAATGTAATAAATTTTCTTGTATTCACAGACTAGTGAAAATGCTAAATATTTAAATTTGAAATGAACTTCTACAGTTACAATCTGGCCTTCATATTCCATTATTATTAAATTGGAAGTCAAGATCTTATTTTCATTCCTTTTTTTAATGATTTCTTCAAACATTGCAGTGTTTGATAGAATGACATTAGCCATGTTCATTTCTCTAAATGGATGCTTTCCCATCAACATGTGGCAAATGAAGTTCGGAAAAAATCTTGCTTTTTAAAGTCAGCCTATATTAAACCAGCCTCAGCATCGTGTCATAAATCGATATGCCACTGACAATACCAGCATTTTCCACTTTGCCTGACAAGGCAAACAGAATGCAACCTTTCATACCTAGGTAAGATTAATCTTCCCAGTGTTATTTGAAAAAGTAGTATCCTTTGCTTTCCGCTGACTGTAATTATGGCCCAAATCAATTAGGTGTTGCGTCGAAAACCACTAGTGATTATATATAAAACTATACATTTAAACCTGTTTTCCTCTAACCTGAGAGGCAAATGAGAGAAGAGGAGTAGACAGACATTTGGAAAGAAAGTGATGATTTGGAAAATCCATCTACCTCTTCAACAGTCATTTCCACACCAGCTGCCGACCCAGCTACCGCAACTGTGAGCGGTCCTAAAAGCACATGCTCGAGAAGGCACTGAAGGACCACTCCAAACAGTCCAAAAACCACTATGGTTGCCCGTTTTGGGGTCACAAGACAAACACTAACAAGGAACCCATAACCTCTGCTGCAGCCGGAACGGGATTCCTACCAGCCACAACGCTTCTTAACTGAGTTAAATAGCACTGATTTTTCAGACACCTTAGAAAGAAGACATCATTTCTGTTACTAACAACTGCATCATCACAATGGCAGTTTTCCCAAAAGTGGCTCGTACATCAATGATCAAGAGAAAGCAACACGAAAACCTGTAAAAATCACTCCAACTAAGCTGAAAGGCAGAAGCTTAAAGAAAATAGGAGTAGCAACCCCTGTAATTGTGAAAAATTGTGATCAAACATGGAGATGTTTTGCTCAGTATTCTCAAGTACAGGTAGTAGACAAGTTATCTTTTTTTTTTCCCCAAAGCACATGTTTTTTAAAGTTGGAATAAATTCATTTAACAAAAAAACCCAAACAAACAGAAAACAAACAAAAAGACCACACACACACCAAAAAAACCCAAACCCACCAAACATGCTGCAAATTAAAGTTGCCAAAATTTGCGTGGTTTGTTCTATTCAAGATTTTAATGAAGTTTTGCTCTTTGGCTTTTGAAAATGGACGAATAAATTCTCATTTTTATATACATATATATATATATAAAAGCCTTCTCTAATTTGAGAAAAAAAACAAAGAGGAAAAATCTTTTCTATTAGTTTTCATTTTAAGTATTTTATGAGTAAGTTTTTTGAGAATTTGTGGTCTAACATTGCTTTTTAAAGGCACTTGCATTTATCCTCCATGCATTATACTGCTCTAAGTCAATTCCCTAAGACACTTAATCTTTTGGCAGATGGAAACTCATTTTGAAAGTCTCCTAATGATCAATTAAAGCATTAGTTATCTCTACAGACAGGAGGTTTATGGGGTCACAGCCTTCAGAAGCTGGAGGCAAGAGCAGCAGCATGTTAAAAAAATAGCTAAAACTTTCTGTAGTTACCAGAAAATTGGCACTGGAAAACAAAAATCATTACCTAGTTTCTTTTGTGGATGTTCAGTTTGGACCATGGCCTCTCATAAAATAGTAACCATCACATTTATCTTCAACATATTGTGGCAAAAATACCCCGTTAAAGACTATCTATTATTTTATATTTTTATATATATATATATATATATATATATATTTAATGGGGCCTAGTAACAATCCAAATATTTCCAATAAATTTACATTACCCTTTGAAAACTGGATTAATTCAGGCTCCAAAGATATGTACCCATGCTGGAAATATGCAAAACTATCTTGTGAGAAGCCGCCATTGGAATCTGTGGGACTGTTTCATCATTTCACACATGCTCAAGGCCACACATTTAGGTTTGGAGTCCAGACTAGTACTCTGACCACAAGTTCTTATACAATTTGATGTAAAAGTAGTAAGACCAAATAGACACAACTGTCACATTCATAAAAGAATTTAACATTCTTTCTCTAGGAGTTTGGTAAGCCATTTTTCCTTGAAGTAGCTGCACATAGGAGTGATGAATCCATCTAGTAAAGCTAAAAAGGATGCTTTCCACAAAATTACATATCCAGTATGACCCTAGATTCCTACTATTACTTACATTGCCAAGAGAATCAATGCTTACTTGATTCACTGCTTATAGATCTTTGCCTGCAATTTACCTTGCACAAACTAAGACAGCGTAATACATAGAACACATTTTCTTCCAGTGAGAGTAAAAATGCATGAAGTTGCCTACCAAAAAATTGTTGAAAACTAGCAACGCTGTCTGTTTTCAAAAAAAGTAGATATGTAAAGATGTATGTGTGATTCCAAAGACATAAGCACAGCAAGCATTACAAGTAGCATATTCTATCCTCCAAATAAGTTCATCTTCCATATCAAGTACCTGTTTGTGGAACCTTACTACATGGATTTTCCTCCAGGTGTAAGCAAAGGAAGACAAAGGATTAAGGTGTAATTTAATTTAGCGAGGGGGCGGGACAGATCTCTTTAATAAGTAAAGGAGTTGCATTTTTTTAAATGGGCATTTCTACTCTCTATTAAAAAAATACAACATTAAGAGTCCAAAAATTAGGTTGTGCTCCTTAGTTTAGCAGTTCCCTTCATTTTTAGCTGCTGAGCTACAGCAGCTTTAGTATCTGTGCCTTCATCTTGTGAACTTTGGCACATTTGCTGTTATTCTTCCACACTTTGACACAAGAGTTGAACAAACAAAATGGGAGTGTGTAAGATGACACGCTATTTATGATAGTTTTCAGAGCACTAAGAGATGCTTTGCCACTCTCAAGCCTTTTGGAGGAAGAACAATATTCATAATCATATTTTAGATTTCACATAATTATTTACAGAACACATGGAAGTCCTGATAGTAAATATTTTACGTAAATGTTAGCACTGTTGTCCCATTTAACACTAAACTAGCATACCTCTTTCACATCATAGTTAAAAAATGGTAATACAGAACACCATGTTTTGGCAGTAAAAAATAGCAATAATCAACGGACACAAATACCTTCTTACCAGCAATACAATCTCGGTCTTCTATGACAAAGTAATAACAGAAATTCTAGGGCTTAGCTGAAAAATTCTTAAAGAGATTGGAGACAGAACCACTGGCCTACTATTGAAAGAATGGAGCAAAGTTGTTTCTAGGGGAGAAGGAAAAAAAAAAAGGGAAATTTAAAAAAAATAAATATTTAAAAAAAAGGTGACAGAAGAGCTATAGCCCCAACTTTCCAAAGTGTGTGCTACCAAAGGCAAAACATCACCGGATGACTCAGCCCAGGTGGGAACTCCCAGCATCCCTGATTGCAGTCGGACCGTAACGCCGGAGTCCTTTTCCATCAATTAGTCACAGAGATTGCAGTTTCTGAGCACCACTGTATCCCTGAAGAACCCATCTTCAGCTGCAGACAGATCAGGAGAACTCTCGCAACTTCTTTATCTGCAGGAGTCAAACAGAATAGGTCAAGCAGGGCTTCAACACAGTAAAGCAGAACACGGATGAACTTTAGATACCTAAGTACAGAACTGATCTAAAAAACAGCCCTGCTTTAGGGGCAGTGCCCATGTTTTCCCCTTTGCACGTGCCCGAGGTTAACCTGGTTTGAGATGCTGGGCTCCCAACTTCCATTTCAGCCTGACTGGGAACCTGATGCTGCTGCAGAATTCCCTGCAGGGCCTGATCAGCGTGCTTCTTGGAGCTTCATGAACTTTCCACACCTTTCTATATTTACAAAGAAAGGATATAAGTGTATTTATTTATGCATATACACACACATTACCTTTAATCTAGCCTAAACAATAGTTTTACAGTTAAAACATCCTTCCAAAAGATTAAAAAAAAAAACAATTTAAATCAGTGTTTTTCAAGTTTACACTAAAATTCTAATCACTGGCATCCAGCTTCAGAGAAACAGTGAACTGCCAATATGTCATGCAGAAAGTAACGCAAACATAAAAGACAAAATTCCATGTTTACTTCCTTAAGTCTTACTGCTTGTAAAAATGAATTAATTTAATTTACACTCCAAGGAGTATTTAAAAAAAATAATAAATCCTTGCATTCCTCTCTTCAGAAGTTAGCCAGACTCAGGATGAATATATTTGTTATCATATGCTTTTATTCCCAGAGATGCTGGTTTGGCAAACACTTGATTTTAGTCCTTGATTTTTGGTTCTGTATTCACCTAAGTAGATGAGTAGTATATATTCAAAGATGCGATTAGTTGTAACAGACTATAATATCATATGACACATGCAAGAGCTCATCTTAGTAATTTTTACAGCTAAATATATGATCACCAAATACCAAAGTTAAGAAAAGTATATTTATTTGACTCTCCTTTTTGTTTGATGGCAAAGTAGTACATTAAATTAATAGCACAGAAAAGAACAATTTTGAATCTATGTGAGATGGAACATACCAGAAGACGATAAACACATGAAGTGGCATGTGACACTTTTCACCAGATTTAGCAGAAATTACAATTTCCATAATGCACTCAACATCACACTTCCAAAAATCAACAAAGTCCTTCTTTTGTAGCATCCGAAGCACTCAATACATTTTCCCATATTTAGCCATGAAAAATACAGAATTCTTTGTATATGAAGTTAACAAACGTATACATCAACCAACCAACCACACACCACCCCAAAAAGCAGTAAGTCTCAGTCTTTGCTGTTAGAACGGAGGAGCTCTTTCATTATCAGATACACTTCATACAAGCTCACACATTTCTCATATCTCATACATACATTGCCTACTCAGACAGAGTTGGTTTCTTTTTTTCAAAAAAAACCCCTATTTTCCTTTATAAATATATATATATATATACACATATATGTGAATCAGTAAAAAGATGACAAAGGAATAAGAAAGTGGAGAGGGGTAAGAGCGTGGTTTTCTCTTAGGATTCTGGACTTCCGGGCAATATTTATTCCTACCACACAGGACAGTTGCCTCTGATGTGGGAACTATTCATCTAAATCAGTACCTTAAAGTATGGAAGCTTCTCTGCATATTTTTTTTCTAAATGGGAAGTTATTTGACTGAAACATTGAGGGGTTTTACCCTCAAGATAAAAAAAAGCTTCCAGTGTCAGTTAACAATAAACAGTTTCGGAAAATGAGCGTACAGCTGATTCCCAGTTAATGTTGCGAAGTTTCATAGAGGAAGCTTCTCCCATTTGCGAGCTAGAATGTGATACTCTCTTATTCCTTCCATTCCCAAGTGTTTTACATGAAGGACTCATTCTCGAGACTACTATATGCCAAACGGGAGAAATACCTTAAATTCAGGGGTATGTAGCACCTGAAATCCACCAAGCTATGCAAATGTAAAGCTATTACAGTAGAAGACTAAAGAAAACCAAAAAGTAGTTTCCCTTGTTAAGCGAAAACTTGAAACAAATCTTCAAGCCACACAGCATTAACATGCATCCCTCCTAGAAAGCACTTAAATCAACCTTATTTCTTGGCACTTTTGATACCCTTTCAGCCAGGTTATGTATCTGTAATATGCCTCACTGTAATCACTATGTAGAAATGTGTATGACTGTGTACTCATACACCCTTGTGCGATTCTGTATTATATATTAAAAAAAAGCTATGGTACAGTTGATGAAGCTAAAATGCAAAATACAGATGTCCTGCATAACAGGTTCTTTAAATAAGGCTTAATAATTCTGTCCTGAATGTATTACATGAGATACACATTAAAGACATGAAAATACTAAAAGAATATAGTTTTCTTACATCAGAAAACAAGCCTCTTAAATAAATAAATAGCCACTAAATATCAATTTTACTTTTAAAACAAAATTTTTAAAAGGAGGTAACTTACACTCATTTCCTGCTTCTAACAGATGTTCTGTTCAAAGACAAATTGCAGCTTGAGTGTATTCTCCTTTTCAAATTAACAAACCTTTAAAAACATTCATACTGCACTATACTTCAACGGAATAAACTTGGCTAAAGTTTTTTGAGGAACCATGTATTTGAACAGCAGAAGTGCCTGTGTGAAAACAGACACATGGTTTTATATAGTTAATAAAACATGCAGTTTGAAACAGTCCAAATCCTTGACCCTTTATTAATCATCTAGGTATCCAAATACTGTAACTAAATGAAACCGTTTATGAAATCTCCAGTTTTCACTACTTAAGTAATACTCAAAACTCCAGTCAGAATCAGAAACTTAATGTATCTGGTGTAGCACTGGAGTCATGAAATGAAAAGAAGCCAAGCTTATGCAGAATTTGTGACAAAGATTTCCCAGCTCTTAAGAAAATTAAGATACATGGTTTTGCTACTATAATTTTATTATTTCATTCAAAACACCATAAAGCATCAGTGTACCTAACAACAGGTTTCCTCATCCTCCCTTCCCACCCCCAAAGAACAGTGGTGATGATGAAAATAGTGACAGTTGCAGCAAACTTCTGTTTCAAGTCCTAGGATTCACTTATCCAGAGTCTAGGAGGAAAGTGGTTTATTTTCAAGTACACACCACAGGAGTAGTTACGAGGTCCACCGCCACCAAGCTACCTTCATTCTGTCCCACACAGCCGAGAGAGAGTCAAACGCAGGGCGAACATCCAGGATAGTGAACTGGTAGTTCTTATCTACTTCTCCACCATCATAGTAATCAATAACATATCGCACTTCTTTTCCACATCGGTCAACAATCCAGTCATGTCTGTCAAAGGGAAGCTCATATCTGCAAAGACAGGTAATAGATCACATAGATATTTTAATGAATATTAGGAACCTGGCAGAGGGAGCTGAAGTCCTATATAAGAAAATTTATTTATCCAGATACAGTCGTCGCAGTAGTACTTCTATCTTCTGGTAACTGTAACTTGCAATTCCAGTTCTTAAACATATTAAAATTAATACTACACCATGTTTTCAGACATGTCCCCCTACCCTCCCACCCCCTGGAAACTGTCTTCCCTGCCCACGTACCCCATCCAGGAACGTATTCTGGCTCTTGGTGAATACTCCTTTGCTTTGCCTCCAAACCGCATCAGTGATGGTCCACATGGACATTCCCTGAGCACACAAATAAAAAAGTAGTATTTTTACCTTTTAAAACAGTCTTATTTTAAGTGTTTAAACCACTATGGTAATTTAATTTAGTAACAGAAAAACTGAACAAGGAGAAGGAACAAAAGTAAAAAAAACAATTACAAGTGATCTAAACCAGCTTCTTAAAGGTTTGAAAAGTCCCCCCAGTTTCTGACAACGCATACTGCTAGTATGATAAAGTACCTTTGGTATGCTTCACACCATTGTTCTAACTTATCAACAGAGCAGTTCTCAGCGCATCTAATCCACGGATTTAGTAGATTAAAGAACAGAAAATTGTAATCTAAGCTACTGTGTGACAAAGACCATGGAATACTAGATAAAAACATCTACATACACAATGCTTAACTAGTCTGTCTCTTCTATGAACAGGGACTGATGTAAAAAGTGGCAGTTTTACACCCATCACTTTGAATCTAAGTTTACATCTCATATCTTTGTTGTAACAAAAAGTTTTCAATTAAATCATTTCCAAACAGATACAGTAAGAAGTAATTTATCCAAATCCACGTTATACACACACTACCAAAATTTTCAGCAGTTTTATCAATATAATAACTACTTAGTTCTCGTTAAGTTCTTCCGGATAATCTTCCTCCATATTTATCAAAATCCAGGCTCCTACAAAACCATAACTTTTGAGACATATCAGCATCAGAATATTTCTGTGAAAACTAAAGAGGCATTCTATTTTAAAATGAGTAACAAGAGCTAAACCAAGGGATTTGCTTTTCATTTCATATGTACATACACAGCATGAAGAGCTTCCCACTTCAAAATCTCCTTCCAAGCTTGCTCATTATTTTGGTTGTGAATCTTAATAATGTTGGTCATGTCTTCACTTGTTATGTCATCATCTTTCCACCTCCATCTAAAAATTAAGAATTTGAAAAGTTTACAAGCATTACAGCATAATTACTACACCTTCCTCAACTCATCTGATGGGCTTTTGAATCAAGAGACTTAACGTTTTATGCAAAGACACAAAGCAAGTACGGAAACTTCTGTCTCATCTGCTTAAGTATCTTGAGAACCACTTCATTTTCTGTGTTGAAGTGTAGTTATGAAAGTTACCGTCGCAGAGATCCACAAATTCTAGTTAGCTAAATTAACAGCTTAGCTGGGTGAGAAAGTTACCAAAGTGTGCAAACATCAGCATGTCCATGATATTTGTAAAACCGCTTAGGAAAAATCTCACCTGCATTCCTAATGCACAGAAGTCCTGTATTCAACACATTTTGGATATGCTTAGAAATACCTTTCATCTCTCTGACCCTGCACTATCACTAAGCATGTGCTTCCTTTTCAACAGGCACAATACTGAGCACATCTAAGTGTTTACAGGATTGAAACTTGTGTGTCTAATATAGACTACCTGTGACATATTGTCTTAAGAACAATACTGATACATGGAAAAAATAATTATTATTGTTTTAATAGTAATCACCTTTAAAGCTGATCTGAGAATGACAAACAAGTAATTACAAAAGAATTAGGAAACAGCAGCACAGGTTTCTTAGGTCACAGGAGCCATCATTCAGTTAGATCTTGCCTACCCTGAATTTTTAAGATGACTGAAAACATCTACTTGTCAAACAATTTTCACATTTTTAGCAATTTTGCAAAGTCAAGTTACATGTTCTCACAATCATAGAAATTTTACTATCAGTTTGTAGGATTAGCATGAAGCTGATTTGAGTGTGAAAGCTGTCAATCACACAAAGTTTTGTCTATGCCTATGCACTGACTTTTAAGAAAATTTTCAGCTACTGGCAGCTGCCTCACATTCCTACCATCTTGCTGATCACTAGAGGAGACATGGTCTTTGAGACCAGTTCATCTTTTAAAATGAAGCTGTTTATATGCTTAGAGTCCACAACCTCTTAATTAACAGGTGAATAATAAGTA
Source organism: Nesoenas mayeri (assembly GCF_963082525.1). Classification (NCBI taxonomy): domain Eukaryota; kingdom Metazoa; phylum Chordata; class Aves; order Columbiformes; family Columbidae; genus Nesoenas; species Nesoenas mayeri. The sequence continues at coordinate 12,487,837 of NC_137554.1, read as the reverse complement.
ATTATATTACTTAATGAATTTCAGGCTCACAGACTCCTGATAATTCCCAGTGTATTTACCCTTTTCTAAGCATAGCATTCCAGAACATTTGCTCTGAAGGGTAGACCCATTTCTTGTCAGAATGTGCTCTAGGAATGGAAGATTCTTCTCTAACAGTTGACAATGGAAATGGTTGATCTGGGGATGGCTGCTGATTAGGAGGAGGCATCTAGAAAACAAAGAGCATCAACAAACTATAGTATGAATTTTTTTTTTAATGTTACAGTGTTGGAGAAAACTCAAAGCATGATCAATCAGCTGCTACAAAAATCAAGAGGTTCTGCTTGTATTTAAATTTGCCAAAAATTTCTCTCCTTTGCAGTAAAACTCTTTTCACATGTTTGTAATCTGAAGACTAAAGGAATCTCTTTGCCTAAACTTCAACTTTCAAAAAAGCAGCGTTTTTTGTAAATTGGAGGAAATCTTGGAGAGATCTGAATCAGAACTTATCCATATTGCTATTACACAGAACCTAAAACCTGCTACTGTAGCATAAAAACCATGCAAGCAACTAACAAATAGAAACAGACAGCAAAAGATATTTACAAACTGGCAAACCACCTTCTATCAAAAAGATGTAAGTTTCAAGAAAATATTAGATAACATGTAACTTGTTTTTATACAAATATTTGCACATGAGAAAAAGCAGTGTTAAAAATTTAAAAAACAACATTTGCCAGTTTCCAGCTTAGATGGTATCATTATTTACATTTTGGGAATAGTACTGATATTACAGAATAAATGAGACTGAAGAAAACATCAGAAATAAGCAAAAGTTACCATATTGCTAGGATCTATGTCATCTTTCAACTGAGATGCACCAGGCTTCACTGGACATGCTACAAATTCATATGCTCTTTCTTGATGTGCAGGAACATCATCTGTGTTTTCAGGTCTATGATCAGGAGTCTTCATGTGCATTGGACAACCTGAAACACAGGAAAAAAATCACATATATTTTGTTACAAAATGAAAACTCCCAAGACATGGCAGGAGATGGAAAACAGTTCACTGAACGCTCATATAAATACAAACTAGTATTTTGCTTTTTCGTCTGAGCTTAGCAGCAGTTTTAACTGTCAAGTTTCTTGCATTTTAGGACCCAGCACCATAGCAAGAGCTAAGCTTCCTACATAGCCCTTGAATGCTCATTCCCCACCCTATGTTGGCCCCTATACTGAATGGTTTGTATCTAAGATTCCCACAGCACTGTTAGTCCAACACATGTTGATCATGTCAATGTCCTTCTTCTTCAGACACTTGTCTTATCCCACTCTTCTGCTACCCTTTTCCAGATGCATGTTCTCTAATGACAACCACCCACTCCCAGTTACCACCTTAATCGAGGCCCCTGCAGCATCCTGGTCACATGCAGGTGTAGCACTAGATGGGAACAGATCTGCAGAAGCCCTGTGAGATGCGACAATTGGAAGCAACCCACAGGTTCTACAAGCACCTGCTGTCTCCACAAAGCAGCCTGCATGCTGTTCTGGTAAACAACTGACTCCTTTTAGTGAAAAGCTACTTGCGAGCTATTTTTAGTGAAGAAAAACCTCAAGTTTTTATTTGTAGAATAATTCCTCTCTTTTTTTTTTCCCAAATATTTTTAACCTATTTTCCACATAAAGAGTTTATTTCACTTAAGTTTCAAGGCCAATTACCGCTCATTTTTTCCTGATGCATAGGACATTCTGAAGGGGGAGATGCCGCCTGATGTTGCTTGGGTGCACTGGGCGGCTGAGCTGCAGCAGCCGGGGAGGACGCGGACAAACCCATGGCTTCCACACGCTGGGCCTTTTAGTTCAAGGCTCTAAAGAAAAATAAGCAAATACCCGTGATACAAACCACAGTGGTTATTTATTAAGGTGAATGCAAGTACAGACGTTACTGCATAACAAACTACAAAATTAAACAAAAAAAATGGTTTAAGTAATAAATTTCCAGCCTAAATAACAATCCACGGTGCCGACCCGGGCTGACAGCGAAGAAGCCGGCGCAGGCCAAGGGCTGCGGGGCCAAGGGCTGCGGGGCCAAGGGCTGCGGGCTCCCCGAGCTCACACGCTCCTACAGCCGCCCCTGCGTCTCCCCGCACCCACACACGGCGGGACGAGGCTGCGGGGGCTCTGCCCGCACCCGATGCCGCCGCAGCCCCGTCAGCCCCGCGCGGGGCGGCGACACCCGCCCGCCCACGCTCCCTCGGGCGGGAAGAGCCTCGCGAAGCGCCGTTGGCCGTGACCGACCCTGCTGCCGCCAGCAAGGTCAAGCCCGCCTCCTATGCCCAGCCGGCCCGGCCCGGCGGTGTTCGCCCTTCCTCAGCACCCGCCTCCCGCCGCCGCGTCCCCAAGCGGCGCCGCCGCCCCCTCCTCACCTCACCTCACCTCAGCGCGGCTCGCGGTCCCGCTCCCGGCCCGGCCGCAGCACCCTGGCACACGTCCCGCCTCGCGAGAACGCAGCGTCGCCTGCCCGCTACGCGCATGCGCCCGCCGCCGGAGCCCCGCCCAGCGCCGGCAGGGGCGGGGACAAGCTGCGGAAGCCCCGACCCCTCGGGGCCGCCCCGCCTGGGCCGGTGGAGCCAGTGGCAGGCGGGGCCTCGGGCAGGCCCGTGCCGCTGGCGGCTGCTCTCCGCGGGGCGCGGTGCTGCCTGTAGGCGGCGGCGTTCAGGGGCCAAGGGGCTGCGGGAGCGCCCCGCCGCGGGCTGCCGGCGGAAACGCCGCCTCCGCACACGGGTATCGATCTCCCAACGGGGACCGGACGCAGCGCGCCCGGGTTTAGTTATGGCCCGTTTAAAAACAGTTTTTTCCAGATTTTGCAAGAGCAGCGAGTGTGTCGAGGCTCGGCTGGTCTGAAATCATGACGTGGTGCATGAAATCCCCTGCAACTGCATATAGTATTTTTTGAAGTACAGTACTATTTCAAATTATATAACTACCTGAATTTAAAAAACTTATTTCATACTTTCCTCTCAATGGTGCTTTTAAGAACATGGTCATATGCCATCTTTCAAAATAGGATCTTTCTTCTTAGAAAGGATATTGCCACTCAGTGTGAACGTGAAAAAATACAAGTATGATGCAATATCAAACATCCACCCTTTCACTCATTTTTGACCTCTTACAGTCTTTATCATGTAAGAGGAAATTGTTTCCTACCTTTTCTGCATGCAGAAATCATTAGTACAGCACATTAGGTCTGGAGTTAGGGAAGCGGCACCACATCAGTAACTGAGTCTCTATATGCCTCAGAAAACACTGTGGTTGCCTCCATCACTGCCCCCGTTTTAGGCATATTTGGTTTTGCTGAAATCTCTGCATCTGCATTCCCAACACAGCTGTGCAAGCAGCACTAACCAAGACAGGATCATTTTAGCCCTCACTTACTGCACCTGCCAAGGCAGTTTAATAATCAGAGCCTCCTGCAGACCAGCTGACATCTCTGCTTCCAAGTACTTCCAGCCAGTGGCAGAACAACTCTGAGGCGGAACATTTTCTGTCTCTGATGTTCTCAAATGGGGAATCGGTTCTACACTACCTCTCAGAGTGCGTTGTGTTATTGGTGTCAGTGTGCTGCCTCCCTGCTTTCCACCTTCACCACAAGCAACAACTGCACGACTTATTAGTCATTGCAGAGATAAGAGCTTTCACCCTGTATAAGATAGGCCAAGTAGCAAATATTTTTTCCTCAATGTAAAGCATTACAAACCACCACGGTCACAATCTCAACAGAACACACAATCTACCCTTAGGTGTATTACACTGTGAACTCCAGAAAAATCAGAACAACATAAGATGATACAACAGTAGTCCACCATCTAAAAAAGGACAGATATCCACTGTGAAGGTTAAATTAAAAAAACAAAACAAACAAAAAAAAACCACTAATGCAGAATTATCAAACCAATACACGTACAGAAAAAGTTTTCAGCAATAACAGAGTAATTTAAAAAAAAAAAAAAAAGAGAGAGAGAAAATTAAGAGCAACTTTGCACCAGAACAGAAGCGAATATATGAAATAGTTTCTATATCCTACATCCTAGGGACAGTGTGTTTTTTCATACTTCAAGCAAGACTCGTTGAATCTGTCAGGTAAAGAACAGCTCAACAAAAGGCACCTCTTGTTCCCAGCCACGCTCAGCCCCTGCTTCCCACCATTCACTGTTAGAAGCTGCCCAGTGCCAACCAAAAAGCCTCCCACTCAGCCCCCATTGTCCTTCCCCAAGCAGTCAGAAATCTGACCTACGTATCATAGCATCTGACCCCAAATAAGACTGCCAGGCATTCCCAGGCTGAGTCACTTCCAAACAGATCAACTAGTTAATAAGTAGATTTCTACACTAACAATGTCAAATTAGTACCCTAAGAATACAATTTACAAATGGAACTAAACTCCCCTTAAAAGATGAGAAGAAAAAAGTAAAACCCACAGGAATGCTTTGTGTTTTCTTCTAGTAATTTAACCATTGCACTACACAAAAGCAAACTCGAAACACAAGCAATTCCTGTGCTTGGAAGCCAATGGTTAAGATGTAAACCAGTAGGAACTTTCTCTGAGGATGCTCAGAGAAACCCCCAAGTTTTACCACACAATTCGTGCTTCCAGGACATACGATAGCTGCACATATAGAATTGAGGAATTGCCATATTAATGAACCTAATTGCCCATCTTAGTATTTAGTAAAGAACTATGTAGTGCATCACATTTACAATATGCTGACAACAGCAGCTCTTTATCCCTAGAGGCTTCAGACAACTGTCCAGCTTATGTCCCAAAGCATGTGGTATTACAATACAGTGCAATAAAATTGTATTATCCAGTATAAGTTTTTCCTTAATACACAACATATATAGTTTGTTACATATCTGGCCCCAATGATGTTCTACATAGAACTTCACCCTTTAAAAGTCCAGCCACCCGAACAGCAGCGTTGCCCAGAACTCGCACTCCCTCCCCACCTTTTTGTAAAGACAGAGCACAAAATGTCAACATACCATATAAGCCAGTTGTTTACAAACTGAACTCAAAGGAAATCGTGCTTTCATGATGCATTCATTAGATGTACATAAGCTTTTACCATATTAAGAAAAAAAATCACAAAATAAGAAACTGTGTTCCTTTCCTTTATTATGAAGTACCGATACTTTGCATACAACATGCAATTTATTGCTTATTGACATTATTGCATATATCAAAGCGGGGAAAAAAAAGAAAAAAAAAAATCAGCCAATATAATTTTATGCAATCTCCTAAACTGTTCAAACAAAACACAGAAATGCTTTACAGTACCACTGAAATGCAAACAAATAATTCAGAGGTTTTTTATAACAAAAAGTAAATTTAAACCCATAATACTTAACCATTCACCTTATTATGACTGATTACTTTTATCACTGATCTGTAGAATTGTTATATTGCATTTCAAAGTTCTTGTGCCATGGTAAGGATTGCTACTACAACCAGGCCACATTACTGTTTGAATTTAATAGTGCGATCCTGACATTTTGTGACAGTATTAGTATTTACTGCAAACCAGATTGTCAAGATTTTCCAGAAATCAGTCTAGCCAAATCTACAGTTTTTGTCCTTTCTCTGCACATAAGTTAGACACATTTATCAAGTTTTTTTATACAGAAGATTATGTAAACATTTTTGTATTACGGGCTCCATTATTTATGCCTAACTTGTAACTCCTTTGTTCCCCACAGTTTTTGTAATTTGGTTTTATATCAGGTCAGCTGTGCGTGTGTTAAACTATTTTACACATATAAGTTTCTGTAGATATTGAAGAACACACTGTTTGGTATATGCATGCGAGAAGCAAATCCAGGATATTTGAACGTGTGCATATTAAGTGTGCAAATTATATAGCTGAGCTCATGATTAGCCCTTTTCCTCCTTTCTCCCTATTCATATGATGGATTTCTCTTGTGAAACTGGAATATGGTCACAAACAAAACCAATATATCCCACATTGCATTAAAAATGTTAGGTTCTGTATTACAGCTTAGAATTAATATTTAAGTGTTGCTTTCAAACCTAGCAAATTCTTTAAAATACCAAAATTTAGAAACTTAGAAGACAATTTACATGCAACATGTTCCACCTGGGTGCAGATTCTCATATACTTAAATATTTATAGGCTCATAAAAGCATGCCTGTCCACAAGACAAGTACAATGTTTGACATCCCACATATAGGTTAAAAATAAAGATACACTACAGAATATTTTATTTTCTTTTGTACTTTCAATAAGTAGGAAGTTATAAATAGCACACTGAATCATTTTAAGGTTGATACCAAGCCATGTTGAACTCTTCATAGTTCATTCACTCTCTTAAAGACATTTCCTTTACAACTAGATTAAAAATTGAAATACAGTGTTATAATTAGATGCCCTCTCAGTGCAGGACAACACACAACGAAACTGATCACAAAAGAAATTTTGCCAAAATATTTCTTATACCAAACAATACAATTTATTCTTTGTAGCTACCTTCCATTCTTCACTGAGCTATAAAGTGCTTGGTGGTTATAAACAGGGCAAGAATTTCAAAGGAGGTAGCTAGTAGAGATTTGTAATGGGTAAGAAACCTCTCCAAGTGTTACTACCTGAAAGTGTGATTCGATGCTTAATCCCACATCTCTCAACATCCCAAGCAGCACAGCTTTCATTTCCTCTACTATAAAAAGAACCTTCAAGTCGCTTTCAGAAAATCCTAAGGCCTTCATCTGTTCAACAAAGAGACTTTACCTAGGTTTGGATGAACATTAAAGTTCATACGTATTGATAACTTTTTCCATTTGCCTGCTGTCAGGATCTCAGCAATGAACTACCGTTCTTTTTCTAGCTGTCAAATGTGTTCCATAGGCACAGACACTCCATCAGGAACAAATCCTTCCTCATGAAGTTCCTTGTAGCCAGATAAGGATGTTGTACAGTAGGCTATTAAAATATGAAAGAGGGCTGTCAAAGTCTTCCACACTTGTATTTTTTTCATCTGAAAATTCTAGTCTCTTTCTATTTGCTTTATTGATGGCTTTCACCAGCAGCTAACACTGCACCAGATCCTAAGCTGGAGTAATTGTCAAACAGCCCTTTATTTTCCTCCAAATGGCTCAGCGCAAGCATCACAAAACAATTTTACAAACTTCTCTATTAAATTATCTTTTACGGAAAGCTTGTAGGTACATATACTTAAAACACACCTAAGTCCATGAGAAAAAGTCCTCTACATACAGCAGTCTACAACCGATAACTCATTTTATGGAGCTTGAAGATGTTAAAGTTTTGTTTTCCACTGTGAACAGAGATACAGAAGCACCTAAACCTTTCTGCTACATGTCAGTCTGTAGTTCCAGCCACAGCAGCAGGAAGACACCCGGGTCTCTATACGTGTGTTCTGTCTACTCCACCTCTCCTCTTTAAACCTGCCAGAACACATTTGCTCACTTGTGTAAGCTTTTACCGCTAGGTTAACAGTAGTTTTGCAATATGAGTAATCTTCTCCCATAATCTTCTAAGATGGAAGTCACTATCTTCCAGACACTGTAATTAATGTAATTTCTAATAAAGTTCAATACAAAATTTAGAATTTTTAAGAATTTAGATATAAAGTCAGCTCCCCTCATTTTCCTGTGCATAGGATATTTTTCATTATTTGACAGATTCTACTTTTTAAGCAATTAAGTTATGGAGCTCACCCAAGATAGCACATATTTATAGAGGTAGAGTAGGCTTCAGAGATGTAATTCTTACCACTGAAGAATGCACACAGACAACCCATAAAGCATCTCTGTAGTGTAAAGCTCTCGACTTCATTGAAATCCACTGGAACACTCACCGAGAAAATGAATATTTGAAATACGCTTCCTTTGTGCAAGCACTGTATCCACACATCAATTATAAATGCAAAACTTCACCTACCATTACCCTGTAGTATTTCTGAAAGTGATATTTACTCATCTTTTGATGGAAAAAAAGTTAAGCCATAAAAAAGGGAAACTTGCATTCCTACATCCCGCCTTAGCAGTACAAATAGACTTTCCCATGACCATCATGCTAATTTTACATCGCCTGCTACTAAAGAGTGTAAAAGAAAACAAGATATCTGAATGTTTTTTACAGGATTAACACCTTCCATTCGATGTGTCCATGGCAAAGACACCTGGTGACATACCAAGAGTCTGCTTTTACACTAGACAATGCATCGGTTAAAAATACAAGTTTTAAGCCACTAATAAGATAATAATACATTCTAAAGGTAGCATTTGTTATTATGCTACTTATCATGCTTCTACTTTCTTGCATAAAAAAGCAAAGACACAAGTTGCAACATAAAATTTCATCACTATTTCACCACAGTTTTTAAATTAATAAAGTGCAATTGAAAAATGGGTGCCACAGCTATCTAATTTGCTGTATTATAAGCTTGTAATGGCAGGTAAAAAATGCCCTATACTAATGTATTCAGTACATCACAACTTTGCAGACTGTTTACTACAGTCCTTGCTGAATACATAAGTGTTAATCACTTTTTCATTATAAAGTTTTCTTCTGACACATAGTAGATGCATCAGGACATAACTGCAATGCATTAAAAAACATAGAAAATTTAAACCTAATGCATTGCAAAATATTGTTTTAATTACATTAATTTTGTACAGCAATCCAAAATATTACATGTTTTAAAATAATTATCCCACTACTCTTCCATTATGGATTGTTGCCCAGAGTGTATTATGTAGGAGCTTTTTTGCTTGTTTTCAGTCTAGTTTTAACATAATTTTATTATAGCTTGACTTAGGTTTTCCCTCCTCCCCATCAGACACAAGTCTATCCAGAAGTGAAGGAAATGGATCATTTTAATTAATGTTCCCCACGGGGTGGGGGGGGAGTTCAAGATCAGTGCTAGGAAGGGATGAATTTCAAAAAGTTCGCAAGAGTTATCACATTAAGAATTGCTCCAAATCATCCATCTTATCAATGTTTTTCATCCTACTTCTCAAATAAACACAGATTGCTACTTTCAAACACATTCTCCAAATTGTTCAAATTTACTCTATTTAAAATTTATTTTAGAAAGGAACAAGCTATTACAAAATGATTCCCTAATCTAATGGCTTAAAAAGAACAAGAAAAAAGTATTTTGCATGCACCTTTAAATCATAAAGGTGATAGAAACATAGAACCTGTAGCCTAGATTTTGCATTAGGTACACTGAAATCACTATTTTAAAAGAGACCAGGTTCTGCAAATTAGTACAAAGGGGGTCTGTTCCTTTCAGCACAGAGGTCGCCGGATCAGCTCTCCAAGGTGATGGATTTACTGGTACCCACGGAAGGTACCATGCTCACCCAAATCGTACAGCTCAACAGATTAATCGCTGACTTCCCCAAGGCATAAACAGAACCTTTGTCTGCAGGCCTGAGAAGTATTAATAAACACAGAGTAAAAAAAATAGAAGTATTAATGATCCTTGATATCTCCCTTAACAAGGCAGGACTGGGAAATGGTTTGGGAACAAGCCCGCCCAGGTGCGCAGTGGGACTGGGCTTATCAAAGCGCGCCTGACGCCGGCCCAAGCAACAGTCCTGGCGTCACTTCACCTGGGGAACTAAAGCGGCCACCACTGTCATTGGGCAGTTCAGCCTCCCCTGGGGTGTCACAGACCTCCGAGTGCTGGGGGATGGGAAGGCCACGTCCCTCACCCTGGGAGCAGGGCACCCACAGCCCCACTGCAGAGGGGACAGCCCGTGTCAGCCGCTGTGCTGCAGGAAAACCACTTATCCTACACACGGTAAATATTTTATCTTTTTGTTTAAAAACAAACTGCTTAAACAGTATGCTACAGTAATCGGGATGTGCAGGGAAGCACTGAGTGAAAAAGGATGCTTTTAGCAGACCTTACTAGAAGGGATAACAAATAACGAGTAATGTCAACAAAACAGAACAAACCCAAAATTCAATCGATCCCAATTCAGATACGGTTTAAAGTAAGCAAAACAAAACCAAACTACACACAAAAAATAAAAGAAAAAATATAAATTAGATACTAGACTATTCTTAGATCATAAGATTCCTCTCTGATGTCTTCCAAGCGTTTAAGTTTGCAGAATAAGGAACAGAGTATCTCTTGACAAATACATGGTTTTTAAAAAAATAGAACATTGTGCCTACAGAAGTGAACTGTCATTCTACAAAATTACCGTACAGCTTTACAGAAGTTTGGCACAGTTAATTCAATAATGTTTTTGGCCAACACCTCAGATTTCCAATGTGACTAACAAGGAAAACGTGACAAAAAAACTCAGTGCTTGATACTAAATGTGTTATTTCTGCAATAAAAGAAAAAGAATTATTACTGCAAGTTACACATCACATATGCAGAAGAATTTTCTCTCTTTACAATTAAACTTTGCATCCAAATAGCTAATGGTTAAAAATACTCTGAGAAGAGTACTAGCACTTCTCAAAGGTAGTAGCAGCAAAGGAAAAAGCACTCAAATAAGAATGATGCTGTTTCCATACATAATTTACCATACTATTAATATATTATGAAAAAAATTCCTTGGGCGATTAAGATGTACTATTGCATATAACCTAACACAGCAAAAGTGAATCCTGCCCATCAAAATCAGAGTATTTTAACATTTTAAAAGATATTATGTAGTCTTATAATACAGCATTTTAGATAAAATTATTTCATAAGTTTTCCAAAATGGTTTGCATTCATATAAGGCAGAACAAAAAGCAGTAAAAGACTTCACAGAATCAAAGCTAAATTTTTAGCTTTTCTTGCAAAAAATTAAAAAGTTGTCAAGAATTAAATCTTGATTGTTATTCCTAGAAGAAAACATAGAAATGTGCCAGGAAAATTGCACCATATCAGGAGTTTGGGGAGTTTGTTTTCTAGAAAAAGAGTGATGTCAGTATTCACTGGATTTATAAAACACATTAATCTGAGAAACCTGAGTGAAACACTTCGAACACACTGGTGGACAACAAGCAAGGAACCAGTCTGCTCCTTTCTAATTCCAGGAGCTTGTAACCGCTTAGAACAGACACGTGGAACTCAATGGTGGGAGCTTTTGCTTCTATTCCTCATGGGACAGGATCCGCCAAGCGTGGCCCTGGGTGTGCAGGCAGTGTGGCTGGGGACAGGAAGGTCAGTACAGAGGTAATGCCTTGTTTCCTTAAGAGGAGCATCCCATGGCAGAAATGTGCACTGCTTCAGTGAACCGTAATTATTTTCATAGCAGAAATTTCATCTTATGCATACTACTTCTAGTCAGATTTTCCATTTCTATGAGTTTTGGCTTCCTCCCGTCCAATAAGACAAATGACTTTGTAGCATCCTTTTGCAATTTTGACCATCCACATCACATTCATAACATCCAGGACAAAACTTGAGATAATCCAGGCGCTCTGGGCTGCAAATCCTAATCTCTGGAAAGCTTCTGTTCCAAATGAAGAAATTACGTGGCTGTAATATACAGGCATGACGGCAATCCTCACCACGAAGAACACAACTGTCATCAGCACACCATTGATGATGTTGGCCTTCGAAGATTTGGGATATCCCAGTACTTCAAAAAACCACCTGCAAAAGAAGCGTTCACAGATACCAGACAGACTTGAAGCCAAGGATTTTTTTCCTCTGATTAATAATTTTATTAATTGCTTCTTCCCTTATCATTTCTAAATTATTGCACTGTGTTTTGGCTTAGTTGCAAATCCTCCTGCTTGGCTGCATATTTTTCCCCCCACTTAAGCGGTGTGTGATATCCCGTACACCGCAGAATAACATGTAAAAATAACTTGATTTGCACTGTAAAGCAGTTGACAACCGGTGTGAATTTCAGTTACTGTTGTGCAATACAATGCAATACAAATTCTCTTCTAAAATGATAAATGCAAACGTATTACTTGTTCCTATAGTTTGCACCAACAGGCAGCTAAAATTCTGTCTGTTTCCCTGAAAGTAATTCTAGCATTGTATTTGGGTGTGATAATCTAGATAGAGCTCCAATTTCCAGTGTCTCGGACTTGGGATTTTCTGACTGCTTCTGTTCAGCCTGAAACCAGAACTTCAGAACGAGATATGGCTAACGACACTGGACAGTGTCACAGGTAGGTACATTACGCATCGGAAAAGTTAAATCTAAAACCCCCCTCTCTCACTACTACTACTGAGTCCTAACTGGTCTTTAAAAAAATAATGTTGCATATTAATTCCTTAGTAGACAGCCATAACTTAACTTTTGCCCAGCACACAGAACCTGCAGGTTGAATTCCTAGAAAAAGGAACAACACATTCTTCTAATTCTTGATCATTCACATGCAAACCAGAAAAAAATGCAAGGAAAAATTTATGCAACAATGGCAGGTTAAAGATAGGACCAGAGGAAAGTTACCTAAGTCACTCTATTCATGATGGCAGATGGGGAAGTAGAATAATCAGTTTATTTCCAAGAAAATATGAGGATAAAACTGTTTAACAAAAAAAAACAGTTCTAAAACTGTTTGTTTTGGTTTTTTGTTTTGTTTTTTTTCAAGTAATTTTTACTTTAATTACCTACAGATTACAATCTAGGTAATTACAGATATACTAAAAAGATTTGCCAGACATCCGGATCTAACAGAAATACTCCAGCAATTCGTTAAGAGTGCAACTGAGACAATTAAAATCCAGGCACTGGAGGTGGCGGTCCAGCCCAGAAGCAGGATACCTCACCACAGCAACACTGTCCAGACGATGAAAAGAGAGACCTGATGTATTTGGTCAGACTAGCAATCAGAGCCTGTACTTTTGTTGATATATACAATGCAGATTCCAAAAGTAATATGAAAAAAGGTTTTAAAATATACTGTGATGTGCCAACATGGGTAACTGGACATCTGTTTAAAACCTTCTTTCTCTCAGCAAACTCAAAAAGAAGTCCGTAATCACAATTTTACCTACCACCATTCACAATTAATTACATAAATTCTGATACTAACATTAAAAGATCTAAATGCTGAGCATGAAGACAACCTCCAATTAGACATCCCTAACGACACAGACAGGAAATACAAATAAAATACTACAGTTCTGAGATTAGAATAACATTTTATATTTTAGTAATAGCTATTTTGGTAATCCTAAGAATGTAAACAAGAAACATAAGTCACTATCATTATCCACTACTTACTGTCTTAAGGGTCTGGTTCTCTTCAAATTTAATGAAAACAAAACATTCATGGACTAATGAGATGACATCCCATAGTGCAAGGGACTTTATCTCCTACAGTGATTTCTGTTTTTCTGAGAAAGCAGTAAATTTCGGTATTCAAAGACACATGATCTCCCCATAGGCATTTTAAAAGTATAACTTATATTACTTTTAATAGCCAGATGTATCACAACACTTCCTAACGCCACAGTCTGCAAGGTAAGCATCAGTACAGGTACCTCCCAAACATGGGATGAAATCCTGTTTTGGCAGAAGTCAGCTGGGAGAACAGCCATTCACTAGGACATGAATTTCAACATGGAAACCTGGAAAAACCTAGAATATAATACAACCTTTTTTCTTATTTTTATTTTTTTTTCCCCCTCTCTTCTTCCCTGTATTACTAAAATAAATTTAAAGAAGTGTTAAATTGCTCCTCAGTTCCTCTGTGCACATGGAGCACACACTATATTAGACTATGAACTCCTACTCAGCTCTACCTGGGCAACTGAAAGCAACCTCTGGAGAGTTTCATTATCCCATCCTACCCTACCATAAGTTGAATTTGCCAAGCTAATGTTCAGAAGAGATCTCAGCACATTTTTTTATTCTTAGAGATCTGAGGAATGCTACAGTCTCATAAAATATTTCAGAGTTTACAGTCACAATGCAGTAACTGTTAAGAGTCAAGATACCCTGTTCGCAGGATTACAGTCCCTATTTGCCTCACAAATCTTATCCTTCCTCTACCAGACACTTGGAAAAGAAAACAGATGCCACACACGTAGGATCAGTAAAGCAGAAATACACCTCAAAAAGTACGGGTGAGGAATACACATCTGATACACTGAAAGATCTGATCCAGTGCAAAACCATGTAGGAAGAGGAGAGGAGTGCAGCACTGCCCTACACCACAGCCCCTCTCCCCAGGTGAGTTGTTCCTGAGGCACATCCCTGTCCCCAGCTGGGCCATGGTGGCTGGGGACAGGGACAGAGGCCGCCCTCCCCAGGGCACCGGGACACGGCACTGACTGCCTTCCCCTACCAGCAGACATTCAACAACAAAAACAACTTCTGAAGTAACAGAAATAATAATAGTAGAGATTAAAATTTAAAAGAGTTATGCAAAAACTCCCTAACCACTTACCGCTGATTGACAAAAGGAGTGGAGAATTCTGCAAGCAGACGGAAGTTTCCAAAATAAGCCAACAGACCTTTGCTCTGGTTAGTGAAACAAAACAGACACATACACACAAAAAAAATCAACAATGTAGACATAAAATCTTGATTAAAGTCTTCAAGTATACATAGAATGATGCAATGTCTCAACTTCTTTATTAAAAATGATAAGAGTTTGCCAGCTGTGGCCAACATCCTTAACACTTTGAAATGAGGTTCACTACAAAAGCTGCAATTGTCCTTCAGGTATCTCAAGTCAGTAAGTTCTTACTTTAAATAACTTTTTAAAAGACTTACAGTTAATTGGCAATGGAAAGCTAGCTAGAGAAGACTGGCACAAGTAGTCATAAGTTATAATTACAATTACACTATTACTATCTAAGAAAACTGTAAATATTTTGGATTTCTCAATGTTTAAACATCAAGCCCTTCCTCCTGTCCCCCTGGGACAGGCTAGGAGCAGCACGTCATTTCTGCACTCGTGTCCAATACCTGCGGGTACAGGGACACCCGTGCACGTTGTAACCAAGCACTTTCCTCCCAGTGACAAAGTACAGAAGATTTTTTTTTAAATACTGTCAGTGAGTGTCCTGAACAACCTATGAAGTGTGTGTCATGGTGCCTCTCTGACCCACCACGTGCACCAACACCCACAACTTCAGGCATTTCATGTCAGTTCACGCTATGTCAAATGGAAAAATCTCTGTCCTTAACCAAATCCTCTCCTACCTCCAAGAGCAAGTTTTGAAAGGAGATACTTATGAGTAGCTTTCTCTGAAGATCAGAGAATGAGAGTAACACAGATGTCTGCAGGCAGAGCCATATCCAAATAATAAAAACTGATTTAAAAGAAGGTCACACTAACACTACTCTTTCCATTTACTCCAGAAACAACTAATGAAATTTCTGCATCAGGGATTAGCCTTGGTAGCGGTATTTTCACTTCTCTAATATTCAACTGTAATTCACTTTAATCTGTGATAATATTAGTAGATCTAATTATCTTCAACCTGAAACAGAGTCTTTGTCAGTGTACTTCATTCCCTTTAAACCATTATGCAAGAAATCTGACAGTAATCTGGCATCTCAACACTTCTAACATCGTAAGCCTGGGATTCACACAGTAGGCAGGGAAAGAAGTGTGGTAAATGAAGTAAACTGTATTTTAAAAGATTTCTTTATTTACTGAATGAGCTTTTTAGAAGAAATTCAGGAGCATTATTCTGGAGGTCAGTGGGATTTCTACTAAGTCACATGGGCATCTTTGAGAAATTCCAGCAACAGCAGCGAGTAACTAAGTCTTTATCCTAGAACAGTATCCTTCTCTTCCCCTTTTCCCTTCAATGCATATATGCCACAGACATTATAGATATATACAGTTAATCGTCCACTGTTTCTCCACCACAGTAACCCTAAACGAGAAGTCTCAGAGGATCAGTTTGTGCCGCAACAGATTAAAAAACAAAAGCAAAATCCAACACAAAAAAGGAAAAAGAAAGAAACACACCCCAGGAAAAAAACAATATACCCAGCTGACTGTAGTACATTGACCAGAGTTAAGGATCACTGGCCTTGCAAATAGAATCACAAGCAGAATATAACCACTTGAAACCATTTCCTTTCAATTTTCCAGCTAAATTCAGACGTGGTTTTATTTGAAACACTTTTCTATAACCATGTGAAAAGCCTCTCTGTCAAAGTCTCTCTACAGCAAAGACTGAGAAGGGTTTTAATTCCAGCAGTTAAGTAAGTTACACATCTTTGTTGAAGGACTGTAACATTGAAAAAGTGTGCACTTACCACAAATGGCTGATAAAACCACTGAGAAAGTAATGACGATTATGCCTTTCACAAAGCTAATACACCAACAAAGGAAGAATATTTTAAGCATTAAGCAAGTAAGATCTATAAAAGCATTGTCTTTAATACCATCTACTTCTTATGTTACTGGAAAATACAGCACTCACCAGTACAAAATAGTAAGCATACAGAGCTGCCAAGTGATGTATTACAAAAAATTTGTCACCAATTGCCTTCCAGTAGTAAATAATAAGCAACAAATCTACGAGAGAAAAGAAATAATGATAAAGAACAACTTAGTATACTACCATTGACCTCCGAATAGTGTTTCTCTAAGTTTTAGAGGTATAAATGCCAATATATGGCATCAGTAGAAACACTCTGAATTAACTGTCTCTGAAGAGAGCATCTTTATGCTAAAGACTTTACTTTAATCGAAGCGTCAAGCAACTGTATTCTTCCAACAGCTGCCATGAATTATCAATTTCCACATCAATGAAAGTACAGAGGCAACAGCTTTAGCTGAAATATTTTGGATGGAAAAAGCGGATTCTGAATCTCATAGCAAGACTTCATGCTTATGAACCCAAACATTTCAAACAAGTGACCAAAAAAAAAAAAAAAAAGAAGGGGCTACACTGGGCATACCCAATATACAAATACATGCAATAAATGAAGGGATCTATTCCGCTATTCTGGGGAACTTTTGAATCAAAAAGTGGTTGTATTAGCAAACAGGGAACCATTTACCGAAAATATTTTGCAAGTGGCACTTGGAATGAGAAGCATGTTTGCTTCATTTAATAAAAATTTTCCAATTACTACAAAACAATATAGTGGACCTGAATTAAAGTTATAAGGAAAGCTCTGTCAGAAAAGTTCCTCCTGTGATGGTCTGAGATTACAGAAGACTTACTTTTCTGTACTGGAACAATCAACTTATGCTCCTACTTTCTCCAAATGAGTGCTTTGGACTGGAATATTAGTGACCAAAGTTCCAAATCAAAGATTGTACCCCTGTGCCTTTTGTATCTCCTGTAAGTGCCTTGATCTCTTTTATATTAGCTGTCCTCAGGCAGGACTCTATCTCACCTGGCAGAGCTATTCCACTTCCTATTAATTAAACATTAACTATATAAGGACATGAGAGAGAACAAGTGGCCAGGTTCAGGTCTCTGTTCAAAGGCATTCATTAATTCATAATGAAAGTCTAATGCATAATTATCCAAAAAAAGATACTAATGCATTTCAACGTGGGCGCTGAAGTTCTTATGGAAAAAACAGATACTTAAACTAACCCACAGTTTAACTGAGTGTGCTCATCACCAGCTTGTCAGTTCCACTGTGGTGAGAAATCTACTTTGAGAGACAGTCAGGTCCACAGCCCAGTCTCTGACCATCCTAACATGAGAAGTTTTCCCTGAAAATAGTCCAAGTCACAACAAGTTTTTGCTTTGGTAAGTCAGTATTATCCCCCCACACCATAAAAGAAAGCTCAAAAAACATTTTCTATAATAGCAAATTCCCCATGCCAACTTCAGTTAATAAATAACTAAGAACACAAAATATATGCAGTGGTAAATACCATACCAAGAAAACACTTAAAAATTTCCATGTTTTACATATCACTAATTTTTTCTTAAAGCGAGACCAAAAGGTGGATGGGCAGGATCCTAAGTTGTCATTTCCCTCAGCTTGTATTGAGGTTTACTAAAATTCCTCTGCCAAGATTCTTAGGTCACAAGAAGAAATATATAAAAGAGCTATGGGCTATAGACACCCTGAAGGGAGTGAATGGCACTGCTTTAGCACCTTCTCAACCGGCTGAAGGACAAACTGAGCTGGAGTTGGTGGTTGTGTATCAAACCATCACAAAGCCACAGAGAGGCATTTCCCCAGTGCTTGGGGAGGTATCATTCCATCTTTCATATCCACTGGCAAGATCCTCTGATTTCACCACAACCCACAACTCCATTAGCAATTTTAAAAGCCACAGTAGAAACTGTATTGTATGTACATATCACATCTCCAAGCATTGTATAAATACATAGGCATAGCAACTCAATGTAAATATACAGGTTGTGTTATATACACATTGCATAATTACCAGAAATGAGGTAGCCTGTGGTAATAGCAATATTCAGTTTCACAATTGAAGGGTCACCCCTGTAAACACACCAAAAATACACAGTTATAGCCTTTATAACAAGGTAATTTGCAAAGGACATACAGTCATCAAACACATAATGTCCATTTGGTCACCTTATTCTTGGCCCATGAGTACGGCATTACGAGATTTGCTTAAGAAAGATCCTGATTCTTTGTCTAACCAGATATAAGACATTACTAACTACCCTGATCAGGATCAGCCCCTGCCTTGGGGTCGAGGCTGCTCCAAGAGCTTTGCTAGAGACTAGAACTGAAACCCACCAAGTACCCTGAGCTGGCTCCTCTGGAAACAGAAGAGCTGTTCCTGTTCGTAAGAGGATGGATGCTTCTGGGGATAAACGGAGTGGAAGATGACAAAGAAATTATTTGCCCGTTCTTTGAAGCCAAGGAGCGTTTGAGGAGAAATGTTTTCAGAGTTGTTTCATGCCTTCTGTCCCTTCCCTTTTGGTGTCAAATGTTCAGCAGGCAAAGCTCTTAGTAGGAGACCCACCACTTCAGCTCCTCTAGCATGTTCAAACAACCCAAACTTGTGAATACAGCACAAAAAAGAGAAGCATCCACATTACAGTAAGTAACATTTGTTCTTTCCTCCACTGTCCTCTGTGCATTTCTACTTCGAAAAGTTTGGTAAGGAAATCTCTTCTCCTCAGCATAAAAATCATTACTTTTTTTTTTTAACTAAGTTGTGCATCTAATGTTTTGTGTAAGTATGAACTGAGCTGCAAGCGATAGGTCTACAGATTTATAAAATGTGGATGGCTCAAGACAAGCTGTGAAAGCAATCTTTGTTGTAAACCTTTTGAGAAAAAAGGAACACAACTGTGCTTACAGCCACCTCCAATACAAAGTCTAACGGAGCTAGAAAGCAGTAAAATGCTATTACTTAGTTATTGTTTTTTAATCCTATTTGAACAAAACAGCAGAAAAGATTTCCTGTATTATTGCAATGTGTTCACTAATTTTTAAGGCTTTCTTCTTAGCATCTAAACCTAACTGCTTCCCTGAGTGAGAGGGTAGCTTACAGGAAAATAGAAGGACTCACAAAATCAGAATTCTGCCATTAGGTGAGGAAAAACGTTACTAGGAGAGCCTAGAGCTCACTCCATCTCTTAAGATTGGCAACAAAGGCGCTCTCAACTGCAACTTGAGGCAGCAAAAATTTTCCATGGCTTCAAAACCTGGTTTCCTCAGCTATGTATGTTGTGGGCTGAGTGCTTCTTTAGGTGTAGTTCTTCTGAAAGTCACAGCTAGACACAGCACACAGACAGGACAGATGTGTTTCCACCACTTGAGCAGAAACTCTTTAAATAGGTACAGCCCTTTCCTTCGAGCTCCCAGCTGCAGCATCATAACCACACTTGTAAGTGTTCCCAACATACTCCAGCACATGATCACCAACACTGAGCCTGCGCTCGAGAACCTTCACATTCTTCTCCAGAGAAGATGCAAAGGACTGAGTATACGAAATTGGTTCCCTTGGTTCTGATTGCTAAGGAGGTGTGTATGGCAAATGAATTACACATGAGCATGCACAGGCAGATATAACAAACAAAAGTTGACATGACTGACTTTCATCAAACTTCTTTGCAGATATAGAGTCACACAAAATGCTAATCAAATGTCAGACTTCAAAAAGTGTAATGACTGTGGACAGTCATATGAAAAACCCTGCTCTTCTGCGAAGCTACGACTTAATTCAACTGTGTACATCTTCTTTACATTCACTTACAAACTACTGAAACTAGATTCACAAATGTTTCTTGTATCTTTCATACAAGGCTCCTGCAGAACAGCTCCTGCATCCTTCATCAGTGACCAAGTCCTACAACTGATGCCTGCATTTCAAAAGGACATCAGATTTCCAGGCCTTGCAACAGTCTGGCATTTCCCATGTCATTTGTTCTTTAACTCTTCAGTCTTATTCAACTTAAACCAAGACTAATGTGGATACAGCTACGAAGCAATGTAAAAATAATAAGCAACTTAAGATTTAATGTACAGCCACAAAAAAAGTCTGGAAAAAAATGGTTAAAGTTCTACACCGTCAGCTAAGGCTTTAATTACTGTGTACTGTGAACCAATATGACATGTGGGGGAATGCACAGACTAATGCTAGCCTGAACAATCTAATGTAAAAGGTCAGCCTTAGAAAATGTACAGCTGCAAATTCTGAGGAAACCACCCAACAATCCTGGCTTCACTGGTTGTATTTTACTTGCAGGCTACATACAAGTACTTGTAAAGCCATAGGCAATATTATGTTTGGTTTTCCTTTGCACTTAATCACTTGTGTGAACATGAATTCTAATCATTGAAACTGTTTTAGATACATTAAATGATACTTCACACATTTTTAAATTATTGGTTTAGTAACAAAAAATACTGATTTCCACACCTAGCTTGTTCTGTGCACGTCTAATTGACAAATTCCTGAAAACCATTAAGATAATTTTGACCGAGAAACAATTTACAGCAATACTGCCATGAAAAGAACCTGAAGATTTGATTTAAAGCACACAGATTAGATATACTCCCTGTTGATTTTTAAATATGAAGTTTTCTTTGCTCTACCAAACGTAGAACCAAATGTAAAACCACTGACAGCAATCATTGGAAACATATCTAAACAGAAGAAACTATTTAGAAGCAAAAATAGAAATACAGAAAAAAATTCTCCCAAAGGCAGATGGATTTTTTTTTCAAGATTTAATGTTTTTACATAATCTAGGATGCTAAGGCTCCATAAGCAAGATTAAGTTTTCAATATAGTATTCAGAAATATCTAAAATAACTTTTCTCGAACTTAAGAACAAAAAGTCATTTGATTTCTGCTTAATTTATTTTTTTTCTGGAATTATACCAGGAAAATTTGGTAAATGTGAAAATACAATTTACTTATCATCACCAAGAGGTTTTTATTCCTGCCATTCAAGACTTCTTTTGTACTATTTAGAACAAGGTCTATTCAAAGCAGGATAAAAGCTTCTATCTGATAAAGCTTACCACAACACACACTGAGAGTTATAATAACATGCTGCTTTTCAACATGGTTAACAGATCTCATAAGTTATTCATTTAAGATACTCGGACTCTCTAAAGATACCAGAATGCAATGAAAAAAAATCCAAAACAGCCAACTATTTAATCATATATCACTGTATACAGAAGAGGCCAATGTTACCTAAATTTGTGTTATTAATTAGTGTCACATTTATTAAAGTCACATAAGTCAGTGGCAGAGCACTTCAACCACCCAATCCGTTCTAGTTCACACTTTACTGTCATTAATTTATGATATCAAAAGAGCAGAACAAGCATCAGATGTTATGCGAGTTTAAACTGACTCAGTGTGGTACTTTGACAAGGCTAAAAACAACAGTCTATGACAGAAATATGAAATGAAACTTAAAATATTTAGTCTTCAGGAAAAATGTGTGCTTCCTTCCACAGGGAAAGGGTTCCAGAGGATGATGAGTGACAATTCAAAACACCAGTAGCGATCTGTAATTAATTCAACTGAAACAAAGCCATCTTGTTCCTGCTCCCTCAAAAAAGTGTGAAACAATGTAACTAGAAATCAAGAAAACACAAGCCTAATATAGAATATTTTGTTAGCTAGAGAAAATACTAGAAGTCCATTTATCAAATGGAAGACAGTACTTGAGACTTTCATACTTTTTTTAAAACAAAGATTCATAGAACCTTTATGGCAAGTAGAAATATAAACATCTTATTTTATCAATTTAGACATATGTATTTTATACACATAATAGGATTTTCCAGCTCTTTCTCACACACACTTTCCAGACCTGTAACAGCATTTCAATTTCACATTAAAATTATTACAGTAAAGAGCATAGTTTCAGTCATGCAGACTTTCAGTTACACTCTTGGTTCTATGCTTTAGTAATTTAATACGCTATTTCAAATCAATTGCTTATATTTTATCTATTCCACTTCACAGAGACACAATGTACTATGACATTAATACTGACAAAATCATTTGGAATTATCAAATAGTACATACATTAAAATGGACATATCACAACTGCATATTTTAAGGGAAATGGAACAATTATTTCAGTAACTAATACACTGCATGATTATTTTTTTCCTTCTCAATTATGTGGTTTTATTGTGTAAATATAACATATACATAACATGTCTTACCAGAGGTGGTCAGCATTAACAGCATCATCGTACAACAAAATGTACAGGCAAAATCCACCAACCACCAAGGCATGGAATGTGGACACTGTCCTGAAAAAAAGAGATCACAGTCACAAGGAGATAATGCCATTCACAACTTCATATACTGTGCTTAAGGTAGGATGTTTCCAAGGACATTTTCAACTGCACCCAGATACGTCTGTGGAAGACAATCATCTCTTCTTTATGCCACATCTAATCACTTATACAATGACAGATGGGAAAAAACAGTCAAAAAGAAGGAATTTATGTATTAGATTTGGGGCAGGGTGGTGGGGATGTTAAATAGGGTCTTAAAGTAATTGAGATCTATGTTTTCCCCCAATTGTCCTATATACTAATGAATCCTCAAAGACAGCATGACATCCAGTTCTCTAACAAACATTTACTGTGTTGTCCCATTTGCTGGAAAATCTGTATACATTTCATATTCAGATCGGCCCATGAGTCCTGCAGCAAGAGGTTTCTCCGTTCTATCAGGCACCAAATTAATAGATGACCCACAACACATCTGCCAAGTTCAGGTTTTGAAAAGAGGGGTATTAAGTGAAGAACCCTATCAATGACTTTTTCAGAAAGAATTTCTAGCACATTTCATGTAGATTCTGGTTTTCAAAGAGAAAACTTTCATAACAAAAGGTTGTAGCCAAGTATCTGAGGTATAAAAGCCACAGGTTCACATGAACTACCAGCTTGCAGCTTTACTTTACTTTATGCTCCTCTTGTCCTGTATAAAGTCACAGCAATCAGAGCTGCCTCGTCCATCCTTGGGTACTATACACTTTTTTCCCCAAGACACCAGTCTCAAGCAGGCTGCATGCACACTGTAGATAAACTCTGAATGTTAACAAGCCTTTAAAGAAAATTACCTATTGACAGAGGCCTCGCAGGGTTTCTGCCAGCACAGTCAGGATCAGTCCTGCCCTTTTGAGTCCACACATATTCTTGGAAGGTAGAACAATGCAATGGGCACAGGTCCAAAACATGTAACCTTGTCCCTCTAGCCATGGGTTTAACACTACTATAATCTGCATCTCATTCTGTGTAGCTACCGTCTGCTTTCCCACTTCCCAAGTGGGACTAGGAAGAAAAAATACTAGGTGCCAAAATAGCTCTAATGAATCAGGGATACAATTTGAAAGATGAGAACTCTAACTTAGATGCTGTGTGATTGGAAACACCTTTGCACTCACAGCATTAATGATATGCACACAAATGTATAGATATAGATGCTGTTTGTTATTAGTCTTGTCTTTGTACATGCTGAATGCATGTATTTGGAAAGTATTACTATTTTAAATGTGCATTAGTCACTCTCAGGAGTCTAAACTCTACCATGCAAGATTTTAACAAAACACCTTATTTCCTGTGGAAGACTCTGCAAAGAAAGCGTAGGTTATAATCCCCAGCCTCTTGGCAGAGGTTTTATTATTATCTATTGGAATTAGAAGATTCTGTAACTTTTCATAGAAGAAATCTCTGTTTACAATTTGTTTAAAGAGTGTCACCATGATATTTCCAGCAGTTTTTTCAATAGTGTTCAAAATAAAAAAAAGGAATGGAGATTAATATAATATGAAAAGTCAAATGTAGGAAGACTGATGAGAACATTTACTAACCATTATTGCACAGGTTGCTTTTTTTTTTGGCCTTTTTTTTTAAACAAAGGAAGAAAATTTAATTATCAGAATTTTAATTATAATTAATAGCTTAATTAAAATATCTACTCTTTCAACACAGAATTAAAAGAGAGCTAGGAACTTTGCTTCCCTTTTTAAACAAAGTCTGGTATATAAAACTAATGTTTGAGAAATACCTGGGATTTTCAAACTTTAGGAGAGGATAACACTGAAAGAAGTAAAATTTGTCCTAAAATACAGCTCATTAGTTTACAGTTGCAATTTGTCTCAGAAGTAGCTGTTTATCCAAACCCTAGTGCTTAGAATACAAGCTGTACACGAGCACAGCACTTGAAGGGGGAGAGAGGAAAAGAAAAGAAAAAAGAGAGGAAAAAAAGGAAAAAAAGCAGATTTCCTCCTCCCTAACTCTGGACTTTGAAGTTTCTCCATAGAAGAGAGGACAGAAGAAGGGAAATAGTGCAGCACTTCATTTTAACATGGAATCTAGGTCAAGCTATCAGGCTCTGCACACATCCTTGAAATTACTGTCAAAGCTTGCATCCTTTAACTCCTCATTAAACTGCAAAGAAAAGTTGCACTAAGTTGCATACTTGTCCCTTTATTATTGAATACATATATATTTTCACAACTGCTTAACAGCAGTACAAACGTATTATAAAAGAGGTGACAGGAATTTATGCACAACAAATTAGAGTTATACTACATCTGCATCGAAGTATAGTTTTTAACTCATTTTGAGTCTACGTACTTAAGATTCCAGAAGCAATTAGTTTATTGCTTCCTAATTCTTGGAAGGTCAGAATTAACAAATTGACAGTATGAAAAACATAGTCCAGAGCTGCAGCTCAAATGCCTGGTTACAAAACCCTCCAAACTGTAACAATATATTTTTCAATGCTGCAGCTCATTTCAGGCAGATGCCCAATTCCAGACCCAGCTGAGCTGATAAAAATGCATAACCATCCTCTGTGCCAGTTTCCTTCAGGACTGCCAACAGAACCATTTGTGTGAGCACTCCCAACACTATTCAATATAGGGCAAAATAACAACCATCTACTTTTAAATCATTTAAGTTAATGCAACACATTTTACTGGGAGATAGTAGCTTCTTCTACCTGCACAGCTGCCTGCAGAATACATATACGTCCATCTACATTCTCTGAATATATAATATATTGGGATGTCTCTACATTTTGGTGAAACATTACAGTGATGAAGCAGTTTGACAAAACACTGTGTTTGATTAGCGGAGTCAATCCTTTGTAGAAACGCAAGCACTGTTAGCCTGTCCGTCCCTTCATGCCCTCCTCAGGTATAATATCAACAAGCTGCTGATGAACATGCTTTGTGTTTCACGCCTTCTAACTCCGGAGCTGGATGTAGCACTGGACCACGACTCACCTGTGTCCCAACATCTACATCCTCCTACCAACCCCAAGGAAACATGTGGAAAGAAGTAAAAAGGACAGTGCCTGGGGAGCTGTATCGAGAGTTAAACAACTTGCTAGAAAGTAGCCAAGAGATTACAGAGCAGCATATTTTCAGCACACATCCAATGTGTGAAACAATTCATATGTTATTATGCAAAGTACTACAAATTAGCAGGCATGGGATAAGTTCTCAGAAAGCCTATTATGCAATCCAAGGGTCACTTGATGTGGCTTAAAGACAAAGGTTCAGCTCCAGCATGATAACAGTTTGGTCTAGTTTCTCTGACTGCCTCTATTATCAATTGTAACACAGAGGTAAACCTAAGATGCACTGATATCATGAACTCGCATCCTACAAAGTTGTTCCAGCAGATAGGTAATTATTTAAAGGTGGAACTGAAATTAAGATGGTGCCTTTAAGAACACTGTATGTGGACGTTTGCCAAATGGAACAGCAAGACTATTTGAGTTGCTAATGCTGCCTAGAACAATGGAAACAACTTTAGAAGCATCCACCTGATATTGCCTTTCAACGGCACTGAGGAGCAACAGTGATACGACTAATGCATTTTGAATGCCGTGACAGCCATACAATACACATTTTTGAGCTTCAAATTCAAGAAACATCTGAAAAATATTTTAAAGTTGTAATATGCTACTCAAGCATGCAGTTATACTGTATAAATTAATCTCAACCAGAGAAGCTTGTGTACTACATTACACCCTTTTGGAGTAGTATATTGCAAATAAAACCTCAGTGGTCATCCCATTTGCAATTACTACCCTATACTTCCTTTATGGCTTAAAAGAGAGGAAAGCGCCCAGGAAAGATTCTCAGGGTAGAACAAGTTTCTAACAGCGCTCTGAGGAGACAAGTGCAATGCAGGTGGATCCATCCCAGTGGCGGAGCTGCAGAAACACAAAGGGAGCGAGGATGGATTTTAGATTGAGTTTCCACAACTCCTTCCTGAATGTGTACCCTGTGTCTGTCATAGCTTTCCTTCTTCTTCTTGCAGTCTCCTTCCCCATCAACACACAGATGTAACCTTTCTAACTCTGCCTCACTCCAATACTACACCAAAGATTCATCAAATTTCTTGGAAAATCACAACGTATATAAAACAGGTTGTAATGCGGTAGTACCGCGAGAACAGAGAGCAACTTGCGTTGCACCCAAAAGCATGACCAGAGATACACAAGCATTTAGCTCATGGAATAAATTACAACACTTTTGATTTTCATGTATGTTTGGTGGAAGTGAATTTTGTACCTCTTCTCTTTACTAGAGGCATCACAGAGAAACCATTTAAAATAAATCCACTTCAGCTTATTACCTCTCACCAGTCACTGTTTTCTTTTTTTCCTGACTTTCACTTGGGCATCACTGTCTAACAAAGCATTCCGTGTACAAGTGTTTGTAATGTTTTAACTAATAACGTTTTCTCCAGTTTTATATATACACGCAATGGTCCAGATGTTGCCAATGTCAGATAGGTCATTATCTACAGATTGTTTTGAACACTCTACCTTGAATTCCATTCGATCTTCCTTTTTTGGCTGAGATTGTTAAAACCAGGTGTTACTCGCGTTGACAACCAAGAGCTCAGAACATGGAACAGGAGCTGAAATACAGTAAAACTGGCAAGAGCAATGCCAATAGTCAGGTTGCTGAAGGTAGCCATTGTTCTTCAGCCTGTGAAGAAAAGCAGAAGGAAATTTCAGTCCATTCTCCATTTAACTACTTTAGGCAGCTATAGAAAGTGGGTTTGACAGTTAACTCACCAACAGAAATATTATTCACTAGAAGTTTCCTCCTGTTCATGTAAGCCTTAATAATATAAAAGTATCTCAAAACTGTTATATGTAAAAGTTGCGTTTTGGTGGATTTTGTGTGTGTATTTTGTTGCTGTTGTTTTCCGATTATTTTTTTTAATTAACATTTGCATATGATACATTTTCATTGCCTAAAGTCGCATGTATTTTATTTACAGGGAAAGGGCAGGAACGCTCACTGACCAGTGCCACCGCCAGCTCTGAAGCCTCCACTCCTGCCCCAAGAAGCTCCAAAGTTAAAACTCATCTCATTCTCACCAGATTGACTGCTGCTGACAGGATTTTTAAAAGCAACAATGAAATCAGATAAGCATAGCAGAGAGTTTTCCAGGTCAGCCTCAGGAAACAACAGCCTCACTGCAGCTTTATGTTTGCACACTTGACAGACCCAGCAGTTCTCAACCTGCACTTAATTCACAGCTGTGGGCTTCTCTTGGTGATAGCGTACAAGACGGCGTATTGGAGCTTTTTTCTTCTTCACGTAGAAGTCTAAACTTTGCACAATTTCAGAGCACACTGAAAAGCTTCCTATCATCAGAGCTACTGCGCTTTTCAGATGTTGGATGTTTAGCTATTTCATGTGGCCTAAATAAATAACTAAACGATTCCAAACATAAACGTCAGTCTCTAAATGCTTCAGTCATTTCTCTTGAGTCACCAGTACTTTGCAAGACAGAATGACAGTGTTGTGAAGTGCTTTATACTCCAATACTGGCAAAGGCTACAAACTCATAAAAAGTCAATTTGTAATAAGCTGAACAGAAAAGGGAAAAAGATATATAGCTTCATCTAAAATATTTAAATATTTTAATAGCCATTTAAGTAACTTCTGTTACTTATTTTAGTTTTAGTGAAGAAAATATCTATAAATAAAATGAAAACTTAAGGGCTAGCATAATTTGATGTTACTACAGCAACCTAATGGTCAACAAAACCCAGTACAAGTATATAATACATTTATGTCCATCTTTAGTTCACATGCACTATAGGATAAGGGATCGTGCTTTAGATTTTTGAAATTGTATCTGCATTGCAGACAGAAAGCAACTTGAACTCCAGAGAAGGAAAAAAAACGAACAAAAAACACAGAAAGAAAAGTCCACCAGTAAAAATAATAACTTTTCAAAAAATTAAGCACAATATTCTCACCTGATGGTGTAAATAATGAGAATATTAAACCATGCTTTGCATTTAAACTTAGAACTTCAACCAATCTGTATTACATACAGATCAGGAAAAAAAAATACTTTTGCCTTCAAAGATTAAGAAGCAGAAGGTTCAACAATCTCAAACTTCCTTCCCACCCCACCCCCCTCCAAATTGAAAACTTTCTCCGACTAGTACCCACAGTAAAAAGCTACAGCTATAGAAGCAGAATGCAGAATAAATAAGAGCAGATTTGCAGAGTGCAACTGACATCCATATCACATGGATTTCAAGTGTTTACTTCAGACCAGCTTTAATGCTGTCCTATGGACTCCACACAGTTAGGTGACTTTTGATGTGTTTTTCAGGCCGATCTTCCTGCTTAGTTTAACCCAAAAAGAATCCAGCTTGCACGCTCTGGGACAGCTACGCAACACAAAGCCAAGGGCAGTAAGTGATGGTGGTCAGGAGATTCAGTTCATAAGTGCATTTTTACTCCAAACTAAAATTTTAATGTGCACACATCGCAGTGCATTTCAAAAAAGTCTGGTTCATTCCAGTTGTTTATCTGATGACCTGTTCTAGTTCAGCAGCATAGTAGTCATGCATACTTTTTAATGCTAATCTATTAAAACTTTCAGTTTCAAATACTATCGTGAGTATTCAGTATTCTCTCACGTACTTTTTACGCTATTCTCCACATACTTCTCCATTTGACTCTACTGGCCAAGAAACAAAATATTAATCAAACTTTATGCACTTTTTACACAGTTTGAAGTACTAGAGACAATAGGTGTTAAGGCCTATATTCTAAAACATTTCCATTTGAAGGAATAAAACAAGCAACTAAATTTTAAATTTTACAGTTTAAACCCACTGCTGAGTGCTGTGTGGTACCCATCCCAGATCCTACTCCTGGGGCTAAAACCTTGCTATTACATCATCTCATTTGTAGAAAGCAAGTCCTCTCTTGGGTGACACAAAGAAAAAAAATCAGTTGATTTAATTCCTAAAGTGTGTGAAGGAAGCCGAAATGCATGTTGAAGACAATTCTCTTCAGAAAAATAGCAAAACCATTGACCATCAATCATACTTACTTCATCCTTTTGACTAAAACTTAGCAATTCTCATGATGCTACCAATTTTATTCACCTGCAATGACTGTAAGTAGTACCTCTGAGTTTCAAAGACATTGACGTAATCTCTTAGACAAAAGAAATCCACACTTTGTTTTGTTTCCTTAGCACCAGAAGATTTTATGAGGTAAGTAATGTTTCGGTGTGTGACAGGTGTCCATAGTGCAAGAGATTATGGAATTAAACAAAAAGCCTCCCAACCAGTCCTTGCAAGAAGTGAATCAGAAGAGCTAATCTTACTTCTAAGGAGCTTGTAGAGGGAATTTGTTTTAAGGAAAATCAGTTGCGTGGAAAGCATGTGATCCAACTTTCAGAAGTATTATGTACCTCTACGTCTCCACAGTTTTAGCAGCAAGTACAGAACTGTGATTCCAGTGAGGGAGAGAGTTATGATGGCAGCAGAGAAGAAGCCAGCCACCCAGCCTCTGTGGCTGGTCTCACAGACATTCATAAGGGCTTTGCAAGACTGATTTCAGAAAGTGATTTCAAATGTGCTTATCAAGATGCTGTTTCAGTACATTACGTACTAAGTCCAGGAATAATTTCATGTTTTACTTAAGCAAATTAAGGCTGCTGTATTTGAATTCAAATCAAGGGCCAGATGTAAACACACTGGTCCATGTGAGATGGAAGAACAGTTCAACTATAAACATTTTCTCGTATCTCCAAGTTGTTTTCAACTATATCCTGTTTAATATGAAAATTAGCTGTTGTTTCCCAATTCTTTTTATTCAAAAGAAAAAAATCACTCCTGTTGTTGAACCAAAGCTTATCACTTAAAACAAACATAATTAGCTTCTGATTACATACAATTTCTTTGCCCTTAAGACAATGGCCAGTTACTAAGTCAAAGGCAGCTTCAACTACACTATGTTTTTTCTGCCCCAGTATCTTCTTATAGCTGTCCAGCAAAGTCTGATCTAGATACAGAACTTCATGGATTATATATGAGCAGACACTTTATCCTCCTAACTGCATAGTCATTGATTACCATTCAGTCAGCTGATACGGTTTTTGAGTTAGTGGCAGGCTGGGTGGGGAGGGAGGTGTAGTGTAACTACTTTGCAATTCAGGGAAAAAAGTATTATATCCAGGTTGGTTCTTCACTATTAGTTTTTTAGCAGTGAATTTCCTGAATTATCCAAAATTACTGTCTTAACCATTCAGTTAGACAGTAATTACAAATGACCAGACATTTACTCCTGCACTTTTTCAATGTGGTCTTTAAGTAACTAAGTATCAAACACTGTAAACTAACAACTTCCAGCAAGGTATTCGTTACAGATGGCCAGCACAGTACCAAATTGCCCCAGTAATTCTGAAAAAAATCTAATAACACAGCTTTTCAATCATACTAGGTAAGAGCTGAAAATACACTCTTTTCATCTGCTATTAACATGCTGTGGTTTTCTTGCAATTCTGTTTCTCCTTAATTTAGAAGAAAAAAACCAACAATATTAAGACTCAACATTCATTCACCTCCAATATGAAAGCATTATGAATATCTGATAGAAACAAGTCCACACGTAACTGAAAGATGACAAAGGAGCAGAATCAATGGCATTTAGCATTTATGTTCTCCTCATTTTACTGTTTCCACATCAATTTTTCACATAATAAAAACAAGAAATGCAACTGTACAGCCACAAGACATAGTAAGGAAGTACAGAGAAATGCATGAAGCCCACAGCTCCTACTTTCTTCAAGGCTGGATTTCAAGATAAATAGGATCAATTTCCAAACAGGCTTACACCTTAAAGCTGCTAGTGATACCAGGACATCCTACTCAGCCCTGTGCTTTTCTGAGCTGTTCAAAACTGAAAGCCAAATCCAACTGTAAAACTTGCCACACTGATTTGCAAAGAGCAGGGTGGGACTACTGACTGTTTGCTCATTTTATAACAAGCCTAAGAAGAAGACATCTGCAGTGCTTGAGTTTTGCTGTAATGTTCGTTCTGAATAGTAGTTTCTATTGCTCTAATTAGATGTATCCTACTTAGCTCAGTAAGCAGCATTAAGGAAACACACAACAAAATTGAAGCTAGTCACAGTTTAAGCCATTCCCTTTCTAGGTAAGGCTACTGATACCCCGAACTCCACTTTGCTGTCTGCTCTTAAAACTCCAAAACAACTGGCAGATTAGGCACGCTTTTTATAATCACAGGTTAAACAGGGAGAGCCGTGCGCTTCTATATCCTTTACCTACACCATCGATGCCCTCAAAGCTGCAGGAAGTTTGAAGTCCGAAAGCAACGGAGAGGGGAAAAAGCCCCGCATTCGGAGGCGGCACCGAGCGGAGGGGCGCGCAGGGACCCCAACAGGCAACCTCCCGAAGCAGCGCAGCGCTGACGAGCAGCCGCCGGGCGCTCCCCCCGCGCCGGGCATTACCTAGCGCTCCCCGTCGGCCGAAGCGCCCGCCGCTTCACCGTGCCCGCCCGCGGCGGCAGCCCCGGACGGCTGGCAAGCAGGCAAGCAAGCGGGCTGGCAGCCGCCGCACACACTCGCCGCGCTGGCTCGGACAAGGGCCACCCGCTGCCGCTGCGGGAGAAGGCAGAGAACAGGCGTACTCGGCGCTGTCGGAGCGGCGAGCGCTGCGGCCCCCCGGGGGCGGCACCGCGCAAGGGGCGGCCCGTCCCTGGCGGAGGGAGGGAAGGAGAGAACCCCTCCGCGCAGCCCCACGGGGTGGGGAAAAGGGGCTGCACCGCCCCCGCCCAGCCAGCGCCGGCCCCTCCGCAGTCCGCCGGGTCCGCGGCCACCTCCCTCCCTACCCTCCGCACCTGGGAGCGGGGCTACCGACGCCGCGCCTCCGCCATGCTTCCTCGCAGCAGCGGGGACGGGACAGCCCTTTCCCAGGCGCAGGATGCTCCGCTGGTGGCGGCGGAGGCTCCGGCTGCGACGATCGGGTTACGGCAGGCGTAGCCTTAAAGGGGCCGAGCCGCCGCCGCCACCTGCCGCCGAGCTCGGCTCGCCGCCGGGGAGGGGAGGGGAGGGCGACCTCCCCGGCCCCGCCCGCCCGCCCGCCCCGCGCTACCGGCCACCCCCCCCCGCCCCACAGCAGCTCCGCGGGCCGCGCAGGCACGGGCTGGGAGCCGGCGGGCTGGCTGTGGGTGCCGCGCCGCCTGGGCAAACAGCCGCGCAGGAGCGGCGTTGGCTACACTGAGTAAATAACCCGGGACGGCCCTTAAACTCGCGGTCTGCGCGGTTCGAAACGCGGCGCTGTCACAGCGCAACGCAGCGCCCGGCTGTGCGGGCAGCGCGGCGGGAGCGAGTCCGCGGCCGGGAAACGTCCCGCCGGCCGCCCCGGCACCGCGGCTGCTGCCCGGGGCCGCGGAGCCTGCGAGCTGCCAGAGCCGGTGCGTGTGTGCCGCGATGGCCTGTGGGTCCCCAAATCCTGCTAAATGCACGTGTCTGAGAACAGCTTATGTGTTGGGGGAGGAAAAATTCCTGTTAGCTTTAGCATCACACCTTCTGACAGCATTTTGGTCACTTTGCCTTTTATTTATGTAGCCCCATTGTCTGAAATACATAACGGGAAAATGCTGATATGACTGTTGGCATGCTAGGAATCCATTTATGCACTTCCTGATGGCACCATACCGCACAGGGTCATCAGTAACACAGCCGCCATACAGACAGCAGGTAATGCTGATACTTGCAATTTTTTAAAAATAAATGTTGTGGGGTTTGTCAAATTATTTTTAATTTTACATTTTTGAACTGTTGTATTTAAAAATCAAAAAGAAGCAAAAATATGATGACAAAATTGAGTATTATGATGGTGTCTGTTTTTTTGCCAACTAGAAAGCAGGACTCTTCCTCTTGGCATGCTTCTATTTTACACATCCTAAACCACCTCAACTCTCTGTTCCCATTAAGGATTCCAGAAATTTTAAAATTCTCCTCTCTCCAACAACATAATGTTGAAGGTATTCACATATCTCACACTAGATTAAGCTGCATCTGTCAAAGAAATCATCTACCCCAACTATGTACACTAATCCCTCTTGCAAGATGCCTCGCACGGCAGGAATGCTGTGGCTTAAGCATGAACAGAAACTGCTGCTGGCTTGCCTCAGTACGCCGATCTGTGAAACACAGAAACTTGGGCACTGATTAATGAGGCGCTGCCCCATCCTCGCTGTGGAAATGGTAACCTGTGGGAGGTAGGTGGGCACAATGCCAGCATCTGCAGCTCTTTCAAGCCATCTCAGCTTAAACCATTGCTGAACATAAATGAACTGCCAGATAAGTGTTTGTGTAAACATTGGAACTATGGAAGTTTGACTTCCTAGGGACTCGTGTCTTATGGTTGACCAGCTTTTAAACTGAAACTTGTTAACAAAATTCCACAAGGCATTCTCAGCTAAGCGACGGAGGAGATCCCATTCCTGCTTCCAGTCTCCTTCCATTCCAGAAACAGATGGACAAATGAAGACAGCAATATCATACCAACACAATTGCTTAGTGAAATTGTGATAAAAACCTCATCTTTTACTCTCATATTTTATTCCTCATATAAGGAAGCTTTCAACCTATTTTCTATCATGTCTACAGTTTTTTAGTGAAACAGAACATTCACTAAAACCTAAGAACTGCACGGTGGGATCATAAACCACTTTCAAGATGACATAAACTAGAAAAGTTATAAGATAACTTTTTCTTCAGTAATTGACCTTCCAATGAACAGCCCTTAACTTTTGCTTAATCCAATATCACTGACTTTGCAGTTCCTTTATACATACTCCTTGCCCTCTTAAGTTGTAACAACTATGGCAACAGTCTTCCATATGAACAAGCAGTGGACTTCGGAGGTGACAGATGACCTGCAGTGAAGGCAGGAATGGCTGGCCTAGGGCCTGCAGGCACAGACAAGGACTTTCCAGGCATGGTTAAGAACCAAAGGCTCTGAACAACAAGCTGTGGCAGACTTAGCTGCCCTGTTTTATGATGTTATTTCTCCCAGCTGCCTGAGGTCATGATCAGTCTACTAGAGCACAACAATGAAAGTAGGTAGTTTTTTAATACATCAACCTGTGACCTGGAGTCTCCACCACACAAGTGTGGTAATACCTAGCAGCAGGGTAAAGCAGAGAGTAGAGAGTGGTAATGTCTTAAACTGAAGAGAGAGCTCTGCCAGAGACCACCTAACAGAGCTCTAAGCCTCTAAATAACTCATCACCATTATGCACTTACAGGTTAGGAAGGGTCTAGAAGTCAAACCAGACTCTCCCCAAGACCTCTGTATCAGGCCTGTGTAGCACAGCCTACCAAACAATTCCCTTGGCTCAGGATGCTGCGTGGGTGAAAGAAACTAGTTTGACCTGCCTCACTGCTCTCACCTTGGCCCACGATCATCATGTTGTCGAGCATGCAGCACATCCTGACCAGAGGCAATACCATCTTCCAACACCCCAGCAACACGTGCTGGGTTGAGCGCTGCTGACTGGAAAGCTGAGAATAGTGATGCACTGAGGATTCCTGGCTGGCAACTGCTCTCCATGTGAGCATACAGCAGGATCTCCCTCAGCTTTTTGATAAACAGAATTTGCAGATAAAAGAGAACTGGCTATGGGGGTATGAAGGCATTGTAGTAGAAGGGAGACCTGTAGACATGGTTAGATACAGCTATCATAAGTCCAGGTTGCCTTGGATTGGTTGTCTGTCCTCTTTTCCAACCAGAAATGTTCTCCAGAAAGATTCTGAGAATGGCCAGTATAACTGCCACTGTTGGTATCTAATCATCTCATCAGGTTGGATGTTACTGCATATATGCAGCAGCCTCGCCTTGGATGCCCCATGTCCACCAATCCCCCAGAGCAAATACACTAGGCCTGTAGTGCATGTGCAAAGCAATTCACCCCCAAAAAAACAGAGTACTCTACCACTCCTACAAAGTGTTGCATGAAGTTACCACACAATTACTTTGAGCATTTCCAGTAAGTCTCAAAAGTGTACTTGTGTACTTGTGCACCTATTTCTGCATCACAAATACAGTAGCCAAAGGGTGGGATAAACAGTCACCAGAGCAGCATCACAGCAAACTGGTTGCTATATAGTGACCACAGTTGGGCTTTCACAACTAATGCATCTCCTCCTCACTCTCTTGTGATGTGCAGACACCATTTTGCAGCAGCTGCAAACGAAAGCTGTCACTGCTAAATGGTAACTGGCGAGAAGCTAACCAGTAACAAATGCAGCTTCTAAACCTCAGCTTCAGCAGTGGCAGGGAGTATAGGCAATGGGCACGCTAAGGCAAGGTGTAGAACAGAGATTTAGGGATACAAGGTGAAAAATAAAATTATATTCTATGCCAACAGAAAGATCACAGGGAATGTAGGGAGCATGAAGGTATCACAGTAGCATGTGCAGGTAACAGCATAATTCAGTTGGCTTCAGCTGAACCACCATACTTACACTATGTAACAGAAAAATTGGGCTCCGCCTTTCATCTATGCTTTAATTATATAGAACGTCTTGGTCACATTGTTGATTTTCACCTTCATGCCAATTAGGACCAGGAATTCCCTAAGTGAGGAACAAATTCTGCTGAAATAGAGGGATTCTGCTCAGACAGTGCAGTAAAGAGAATGTAGCACAATATAAGTTGAAGTCTGCAGTAATCCATCCTCAGCCAAGTTATACACACCTGCTCTGTACCCTTCTCCTTTTGTAACTGACTTCCAGCATGGCACTTCAGGTATGGTAAAAATCTGTTGTCAGATGACTGCTTGTAGCTCCCACTAAAATCCATGAGAGTGATGTGACCATGAATAGAAAACTACATGGTACCCTTTCCTAAGTACGCCTGTAATTTCAGAACTGTGCTTTCTCAGAACAGAGACTGCCTCTGCCAAGAACAAAGCCTTTATCATGATTGCTGTACTGAAAAGTGAGGCTTATGTGAAAAAGGAAAACACTTCTGGAGCACTTGCAAATTATTTCAGTTGTGGTTTTGAACTTACACAGGACGTAACTAATCTTTCTCTCTGAATTTAACAATTGTAATAAGAATAGTCTTAATGAATGTTTAAAGCCTGATTGGTTTATGAAAGAAATTATATAACATGGTGTTCTAGCAGCAGTGAATTGAACTCAGTGACCTAAAAAATGCTTAGATTTCTTTCCATCTTCGGAAGTTCCTAGGTTTACCTGTCTGAAGAAGGAGATATTCCCAGAAAATCAATTATACATGTAAGCAAAAATATCACAGAGATGAAAGAACATATGAAAGAACAAGCACAATTCTCCTTTCACAACACTGTGAATCAAGAGTAACTCCACTGAAGCCAACGAGTTACACTGGTGTGAGTGAGAAAAGAACCAGCTCCATTGTCTGAAAATTGCTTGGGCCACCCACGGAGTCAAATTGCAGTAACTGTATGCAGCTAATAGTGCACTGTTTAATTCAGAAAGCCCAAGACTGAAAAGAGGACACTGAAAAGAAAGGGTCTGGATTCATTTCTAGCTAAAAAAACCTGAAAAATAGCAGGAAAAATGGTCAATCGAAAAGGAAAAAAAGAAAGAAAAATTCCATTTATAAAAATCCTCCCTCCCCCAAAAAATTTGCATAGAAAAAAACAGACTGAATCTCTGTGTTATCTTCATTTTCCAAACAGCACACACGTTTTGTGTGAACGTTTGCGT
Source organism: Nesoenas mayeri (assembly GCF_963082525.1). Taxonomy (NCBI): domain Eukaryota; kingdom Metazoa; phylum Chordata; class Aves; order Columbiformes; family Columbidae; genus Nesoenas; species Nesoenas mayeri. The sequence continues at coordinate 12,450,406 of NC_137554.1, read as the reverse complement.
TTTCTGTGTTGATGCATATTGTGTTGTACTTACTGAGCACTACAGAATGTGAGTCTTACCTTTCCAGCACAGGTCACTAACATATCCTGGCACATTTTTAGGTAGCAGTGTACTAAACAATACCTACATTTTCCCCCACTTTATTTTACTTCCTTTAAACACACCTTCCCTTTTTCATGTTAGATAGGTTAGTTTAGCTTTCCGAGCCCCTCTCGCCCCATGCAAAAAAGCATTTCTGCCAGTAGTACGTGATACACAGCAATGGAGCAAAGGGTTGTTTCTAGAAAGCTGCCTGGTCACTAACCTCCTCCTGTATCTTGGCCTCCCTTCTTCAGTTTTCTTTCAGTTTTTCTGTCTTGTCTTCTCCATTTCTCTCTCATCACACACTGTCTCTTTCATCTAGTTACACCTCACTTGCCGCATTACCCTCTTTATTGGTATTATTGTCCCGATTGTGGCCATCCAGAAGTTACTGAGGACCTGTAAAACAGCACACTGTGAGTTATGCTGCATTACAAACCACTACACCGACGCACTGTGTCAGCATTATGACAAAACATCAAACTGCATTAAGACAGACATGTTGAATATGATCCACAGAACTCGCAGGAATGCCATCCCGTTTTTTGGTTTCCTGGTCATTCCGTCTCCTCTTTCCTCCCCCCATCCCGGCCATGTTATCCTCTATTTTCTTATCACCTTTTCCTTTTCTGTCACTTTATTTTCTTTCTCTCCACAGTCATTTTCCCCTGGTTTCCTTCATTGTCCACATCTCATTCCTCCACGCATTTTCTGTCCTCCAGTGTGGCCACATAAAGGACTATAATGGAGGCAGTACTGCAGCTTTGTTAAATGTGTCCTTGGCTCTTTAGCAGACAAAGCTGCACCTGGGTGCATCTTTGAGATCAGCGAACTCAGGCTCTAGAAAGCGTTCCATTCCCAAAGGCTTAAACCAGAGAGCTCCGAGATTAACATGACTTCTCTGTTCCCTAATCTCCAAGCTAGAGCACACTAGAAACAGCAGGAGTAAGCTTGAAATAATACCAGATTCTTTTCTTCACATGCACATATTTCCTTTTGCCTTGTGTGAGTCGAGGCTCTTAGCAACAAGAGCACTGTAGAGTGGGGTAGTGACTAGAATTTGATGATCTCAGAATAGCAGAAAATGAAAGAAGATGTACTTTGCAATGGCATACAATTGAAAAGCATGAAATTGGTGCCAAGCAGTGCTAAAAACAAACAAATAATTTCCCAACAATTCAACATGCAACGGGGCAGAAAGCAATGCTTTTTAAAATATTCAGACTGCTAATTAAAATCAGCATAATTGAAGCAGAGAAGAAAACAGTGCTTGTAGATACTAGGTATTTTGTTTCATATGAAAGCATCAGATTTTCAGGAGCAGCACATCAGGTAAAAAGGCAGAGCACATGCTTGGGGTAGTATCACTCATCTGTATGCTAAAGATAGCTCTACGCCTTGCTTAGATCAGTCTAAACTTTGGCGCATGCTGTGGCAGCTGCATGGCATTTAACTGTGCCTCTTGCGGCACGCACCACAGTGTGCAAAGAATGGTTTATTAAGATATTTTAATGGCAGATGTATTCACCTGAAAAGGTTAAGTAGTTTCTTCAGACAATATAGTTTCCTCTGAGTGTCTGTCAATTTTTAAGATTTTGCAAAAATTTGTTTATCATTTTTAGTGCTTTTTCCATCCTCTGTTGATCAGTGAAAGCCTTGAGGAAACAAGGAAGGAAAATTACTTGTCAGTGGAAGGAAACAATGAAACCTGGTGCACACTCACATTATGTATGTCTAAATGCAGTTGAAATTAATTTAAAAAAAAACTTGAATAAGGCAAAAAATAATTGTTTTTCATGCAGTTCTCAATAGAATACTCAATAATGCTTGTAATAATCATATATTTTTCAGATACCATGATTTTTAAATTGATATCTCTTAAGTTAAAAAACATAGTACTTTTGGGATAGATATTAACATGGTGTAATACATCATTTCAAAAGGAAACAGACTTTATGTCCTAATTTTGTCAGTTTAGGAGCTCCAGAATGTACTATTCATTTTTATTTTATTGCTAACAATGTCTTCTAGCAAGGACCCTGCTTCTAGCAGTACTACTTGTTAATATTATAATTAATTGCAAATTTTGTATTGACACTATTCTAGCTTCTTACCTAGAGTGTAATTCTTAGTTTCCATTGATATCAGCAGGCCTAGCAATTTTCCCCCTTTCTGAAGCCTTGATCTGCATGTTATTTCATACAGGCAGATTTCTGTGCCTCTGTGCAATTCTAGTCATATGAAGGAGATGATGCTCTGTACTGTAGCTTCCAAACCTAAGATCTAAGACAGCAGTCCTGGTAAGAAAGATACAAAAAGAGAAGAAACGGTACATTTAAATACATCACTGCTAAACCACAGAATTAAAGTTTGCCTTTCAGCTCAATGAGGAGTTTTTTTAGGTTTCCTGTTCCAATGACACTACTCAACACCATATACATTTTGTGCTGATGAGCAACACTCAGTCTGACTGACGTACTGAAGTATCTACTAATACTAGGAAAAAAAATCTAAAACCCAAAGACCATTAAGAATAAAGAAAAATACAAAAATAATCCTAATTCTATATGTGATAGATATGAAAAAATGCTAAGGTGGAAGGGTTTCACCATAAAAATGTATCATGCAAACATTATAAACAGCTTTGAAAAGTCTCTTCATGAATTGCACTGAATATATTGTGTAACTGAATAAGTTGCAGGAAAACTGCATTGTAATATACACTAATTACCTCATCTTGGTTTGTTGGGATTTTGTTCCAGTGTTGCACATTTACTCTTCTTTTGTTGTACACGTACACAGTTCGCTGTAATAACTCATCTGGGACTGCTTAAAGAGCCAACATTTCAGCACCTGTTCATTTGATTTGCTGAATAATGAGTATTACACCCCCGGCGTTCCTCTGCGATGTCCTCTTTTTCTATGTGGAAATTATGTCCCAGGGGAAACAGGAATCTCCACACTGAAAGTGGGAACTTTCAGATCCCAGGTGTCTTGGGCAGCAGCACCTGCCCATACGCAGAGCAAGGCGTTCCAGTCCAGTGCCGTGCGTGTACTCTGGACACACCGTATGCCATGAGCATACACTGAGCGTTGGACTGGACATCTCTGACCCACCAGAGGTGCCAGACACACCGTGCAGCAAGCCCGTGATGTTCAGAATCCAGCAAATTTGATGCTCATGTATACAGGCCATCTGGGCACTGAACAAACTCTTATACATCAGGTTATCTTAAGGAGAAACCACATGAAGCCAGGTGCTGGAGCATGTCATGCTCTGTGCCCTGTCTAATTAATCTTGCTTAAAAACACCCACATATTTCATTAAATCTCCTTGAAACGGGGGTAGTCCTTTTCGCCTGACTTTTGCATAGTGCCTGTCTCAAGGAATTCCTGCATGTTGTAACAATAAAAAAAAAAATCTGGATGAGAACATGGTACTTCATCAGTGGCCCCATCACCACTGTGGAAGTTACAAGAATCAAGGTTTCTCATGATCTGATTCTTAACTACAAAAATACACAACAAAAGGTGAAGGTAACAAGTCCAAGGCAGTAACTCCTATTTCCCTTTGAACAGTCTTTTTTCCTTTGTGTGTATAAAGGTAGTTGCAGTTTACCTTACAAACAGTTTCTCAATTAGATTTTTTTAATAACATTGAGGCTTATGCAAGCTCTTGGCTTGACTATTATCTACTTATGAATTGCTTGTATTTACAGTTGTACTAGTCTTCAAACATAAATGTACATTTAAAAAGACAACATAGTTTGTTGTCAAAGTGTTCTAAAAAGAATATTAAATCCCTTGTAAGATTCCCTGTTCGGAAATTATTTCTATTATTTCTTTGTCTTTGGTCAGCATTAGTAAATCAGAAGCCACCATGGAAACTCACAAGTGTTTCCACATGCATAGCTTTTTTTTTTCCACTAATACATTAACTATCAGTCAGCTAAATAATTAATATCATAACTTAACTCTAAGCAATTGTCTTGTTATCAGTGTTTAATCCACAACAGGAACCAACCAACTCTTTTGACACTTTAACAATGCGTTAAATGCACAATTACTAACGCAAATGGCATATAATTTCCTAACATCCATTTAATCTGTAATATAGGCAAGGGCATTCTGTTCTTGTACTGTCAAGCATAGAAGAAACAGTGTTACACATTACCTGTTGATGATGAAATAGTTTTGTGTTATCACATATTTAAAAACTGTTGAAATGTAGTGCAGAAGGTGAGTTATATTTGCTATAGCTGGACTTCTGTGACAGCTTTTTGTTAACATAGTTTACTGTGCTTGACATCTTACATATTTTTAACTAAACAGAAGCAATAGAAGGAATTTCAGATTTCAAAATCTTAATATTTTGTCTTGCAAGAATTATACACAAATGTACAGAAATTAAAATGCTGAGATAACTTGGCCAGCCCTTGCAAACTCTACAAAGAATTCAATGTATCTCCATTAAGAGCTACTGGAGCCATTACATTCAATTGACTTTAATAGGATTTGGACAAATCCCCAAACCTACAGCCATACCTGGCAGCATCCCCAAAAAAATAGTCAATAAATGACATATTTTTAAATACAACTGCATAAAGACAGGAGGAAAAGGAAAGACCATGTAGAGCAAAACCAGAACACATCATCTTTTTAAATATGGCCAGTTCTTTCCAACTCCAGCAGTGTCATTAATTCAATGCTAGACCTTTAGAAACCCGAACAGCTCAAAAAACCGTCCTTTTGGCTCAGGAACCTGTCTGTACAGTGGAGGGTATCAGTTCTGATGCATTTTGTACGCTCATCAGGAGAGGACAGAGAGAGTGTGGGAGGCTGAGGGTCCTTCTAAGAATGCTGAGGGCTGGGGACTGAAATCAAGACGACTTGCAATGGCAGCAGCAACCCCCAGCTACCTGTTTTCAGCCCGGGAGAGGAAGAGGTCTGCTCTGACACAAGCTGACAGATGAGACCAGGCTCTCTCCCTGCATAACCAATGGCCAGTTTTCTGACAGCAGGAATCCAAGAAAGGCTAAACAAATGTACATTGCTCCTCATCATCCTTACAGACCCACAGAAAGCTCAGGAAAACCCCAGTCTAAAGCAGCAGTGAATATACAGAGCACCCCACGTCCTAACCGCCAAGCACCCTGCAAATTTCATTTTACATTATAAACAGATTTGGAGATATATTTCCAGGAAGGTAATACCAGACTTCAAATCTATTTTTAGAAGTGTTTTTAAAAAAGGCCTTATTTTTACAGGCTGTGGCCCAAGGCACCCAGTGACCTCAACGACTCAGTACTTTTCAGAGGTGAAAAAATAGTCTCTTTCTCCTGGCTTTTTTAATAGATAGAAGAACATTAGTTTACATTATGTTACAGCAACTGCTCCCTAAACAAGCTACCCAGTAATTAGAGCAAGGTGCAATATGTCATTTTGGTGCTGTCTACTACAAACATTCTTGCTTCATAAAGTCACACTCGTAATGTGCCCAGATGGCCGCCAGACCTTGTGTCACCAAAGCTACAGGCTCTGGCTCTCCAGCCACCGTCTCGTGCAGTGGGTCAGAGAAACAGCTCCTGGCAGCGTGGCTCATGCCTGCTGCACAAAAACATTCTCCCCACAAATTACTACTTTGATTCTAAGTTCCTACGTGGTATTTAGACCCAGACAAATTTCTAAAAACAACCTACTCCCTCGTCTCCCACTTCCAAAAACAACACACAGAGAACTCGCCACTGCCAGAAAGAGCAAAACCTTGAAGTAGTGGGAGGGAAGGATACCTTAGTTACTGAGTTGGTGTAAACTCACACCCGCTTTGCTCTGTCAGTGATGGCAGAGTGGGACACCACAGCACACTGCTGGAAACTCAAGTGTAACAAATGGAAAATGTGAATCGGAGAAATAATCCCATTTTGACAGATAATGAATCTCATTATTTAGGGATTTGGTTCCAGCTTTTTGGCTGTTTAGGACAAGCAGCGTTTAAGTGTTTGCAAATATTGTATCTTTGTATCTAAACAAACGAGCTAACTTAAATATATACGAGAAGCACCGCTATAGCAGGAAGCACAGCACTAACTGTAATGTTAACATAAATATTACAGATGTTATTGATTATAGATACAAATCAGGACTTCTAAGATTGCATTCCTATAATTGTAATGACTTGCAAGAAAGTTAAACTGCACTTAGCCCAAAGTAATTGAAAGTAACTGCTGCTAAAAGGGACAAATTTTGCCACAGACTGGCTCTGATAACATCCTAATTCTGCCATCAAGTGAGATCAGCCAGTAGCTTACACATTTATCAGCTGCCTGCTTCATCGTGTCCCCAATGGTCTAGTGCACTGATTTAATTAAAAAATCCCATTCTTTCCCAACAGCAGAACTTTTTACAACATTTATGATGATGTTACTGTTCTAGAGTCTTCCAGAGGCAGCTTGCATTTCTAACATTAAGGAAGAATCATTAGAAACCCAGTCAGAAGTCTTCAGGTTTTCTCTAATCAAATAACATAGTATCACTGCACTTAATGTTTCTAAGAACACTGGAAGCACATAAAAATAATTATTTGTTTTCTGCAGAAAACCAAGTTTAGTTATACAGCATGTCTTGTTTTTCAGATCATACCTCTTATGAAATTATCTTGCAGAAAATAAGAAGCGTACTTAGTTACATTCAATACATGACTGAGGTTTAACATGATAAATGGTTCCACATTATGACTTTTCCAGTAGCAAAGCCTGACTAAGAGGTTCCTGCCCTCTTCCTCACCCAGTGCCTCCTACTGTTTTGCTAGTTTACCCCAGCTGTGCTGATGCAACTGTTTGTGGAGCTGCACTCTACACCAAACCAAGGCAAAATGACCTCTTTTAAGAAAACAACAGTACAATCACTCTCATTCATCGGTCTACATTTAGAATCAACAATTAGAAGAAAAAAACAAATTTTAAAATGCCAGTTAAGAAGTCATGAATATAAGGTGTATGGCAGCTCCATGGAAAGACCCTCTAGCAGTTACAGTCAGGTCACTTCAAAGTGGAATGTCAGGAAGTGAATGATCATCTGATAGCCAAAGCTGCCTACATTTTACTTCAGGGAAAAAAAACCCAAAACTTTTGTTTATATTCCAATTGCAGCTTTTCCTATTGGAGTCAAAATAAACTGAAACTACAAAGACAGCAAGCTTTCCTCAATGCAATTTAGTCCTCACCAGTGTAACTTTCAAAGGAGACACGCACCAGATGTACTAGTAAACTTTCGCAGAGAATATTCATATACAGAAAGGATAGCAGCAGGCTTTTCATTGGAACATTGTCTCACAAGCAATAAATGGAAAAAGTACTATACCATCTTACAAGCCCTTATTTTTTCCTATTCATGAGTTTCAGAGTTTTCTTTTGGACAACAGTGGTTAACTATTTACAATGAGCATGGATTATTTTTCCTTCAGTACAGAAATTCAAAGGCAACTTTCTGCATCAGTAGCAGAGGTACCAGAGGCAGCCCTTGTAATTACAGCACCTGTATCACTTTCTGAAAAGTGACTTTTCAGGGTGAGTGCACTGCTTCTTCCTCAAACATGTTACACGTTTACTTGGCAGTATTATTAATTTTACAAACTGGAGAACAGCACTAGCCATTGCCTTCCCAGCAGAAGTCCTGTACTTCACCTGCTTTGTCCTATTTAGCTAACGTGACCGTGATGCGCTATACTTTGAGAGAGTTACTGATTTTTTCTTCTTAACTTTCACATGCATGTCTAGTGCTCAGAGTATTCTCAAGGCACTCGGCAGATGGGAATCGATCACCAAGCATGCAAGGCAGCTGAACGACAGCAACCTGCTTGTTCCATGACTCTTACAGTTCTTGAACTGAAGTCACCCTGGTCCAGAACAGGGAGTTACCTGATGAAAAACCACAAATACGCCCATGTCCTACTGAGAAAAGACATAATTAGCAGTGTTATACTGCAAATGGGATCTTCACGGGCTCTACTCAATTTTCACAAAGGGAAAAAAATCTGCAAAACTTTACAGCAACTAGGTTGCAGGCTGTTGTTTCAGCCTTTAAATAGTTATTTTAACAGTCTCACCAAACTCTGACTCTTCCCTCAAGCCTTGCAATCTGCTGTGGAAACTACTAGAAAGCTATATTCCTTATTCAAGCAGAATTCCCAATGAGTAAGAAAGCATTTGTTATAGGACTTTGAGGCAAACTCACTGTTTAGCTTTTTAGACTCCTTGAAAGTCAGACTCTTTGCTTTGCTTCCAAAGAACTGTCAGATCCTCAGTTTCCTAGTCCAAAGAATAGGTATTTCTCTGTATGCATCGCCCTTATTTTTTCATCTTGTTTTCAAACAACCTGCCTAGCAAAAAAAAAAAAATCCCCACCCTTCCAACTTTGCTGGTTTTAGGTCAGTTTCTCTCCCCACCCTTCCAACTTTGCTGGTTTTAGGTCAGTTTCTCATTAATTTCACCAAACAGCCTTACAGAAGAATTGGGTACAAGAAGGGGAAGTACGTACATACTGAAGAAATAACATGAAAAGCAGAAAATACATTGAAGTTTTTTACATCACTCTCAGCCAGCTACTGACTCCAGGATTGTTTCTCTGAATAAAATGCCCAATAAAAAAAGTGGTTCTTTAACACTTCTTACAGTGGGTTAAAAAAAAAAAAAAAAAGAAAGGCAAAGGAATGATATACAAAAGCCTTGAGAAAAATTCCTTAAAATAAACAGATTGCTAGCTACACCCCCTGTGGCAACCTGGGATACATTCTACATCAATGGTATTATTTTCACTGAAGAAGGTGAAATGGGAGAAAGATCACCATAGACAAAAATAGTATTTAAATAGCCTATAGAACTTACTGTCTTGTTTTAACATAGTTTATTTTTTGAAAAAGGACCATGGTGCATTCTTCCTCTTTCTTCTGTAATTTAGAGATTTTCATCTCTATTGTCTCTAATTATTAGGTTTAGGTAGCTAATTAAGTTGAAAGCAGAATGAATTTTTGAAATTCATGCATCGTCAACAGAACTATTAATGTAAACCTTGTTGTTTCCGAATGTCAACAATGATTAAGCAGTGAGGATTTTTTTGTGAGGTTACTCATTTGGGTGGAAGACCTTACCATGGTAATTCTTTTTAATAGTCTCTTCTTAAAACAACTGCAAAATTACATGTTGCACTGATGCAAAGAAACCCAAAACATAATCTGTAGAACTGAGACACAAATCAACAAGATTCACTTTACTTCAGATCCTAAGATGGCAAAGGGTAGCTAAAAAGTATACCTTTTACTTGTAAATTATGTAATAATCACTGTGATCCATGCCTGGCACAAGTTTTTGTTAAAAATCAGAAAGAAACATTCAGCTTCCAAGGCTGGCAGGGATACAAAAAGTCCAACTTGTTCAGAATAAGCAAAAGGAAGAAAAACAGCCAGAGAAACCATGGCAGACAGACACAGAATCACAATGTGTTAGATCTATTGTGTTTGTGCACTTGATGTATAAGTGCACTGCTGTTGTGTTTCCTATGCTTGACAAGTCACTCCAAAAAGTTCTAGAATTCATTGATCCTGACTCATAGGCCAAGAGGAAGGCCTTGTCCCCGCCACATAATTTAAGGACAACAACAAACAAAAGGTACTGTTTCCTGATCATAAAATGTGGTGTCATTCTCTTTCCAGCAAACACACATCTCATCTGAGATTAGTCCCGTGGCTGAATCATCACAATCTCCCCAACAAAGACCAGATGCTGACAGAGGTGAAAAGAGTGCTGATCTGGTGCTCCACACTTCTCGCTGAAATAAAAACCTAAAGTATTAAAACGAATGAAAACAAGAGTCATGAGAGGCCGCGAAATATTAATATGCTTCATTTAATGTATTATTGTCGACTATGTAAAATAATAGCTCCATGTACACAAGCATACCTGGGTAGCGCTCATGCCTGCGTGCGCTTGCGGGTTCCTGCAGGAATCTGTACGCGACCGGGGAGCCGCAGGGCTGCTCCAGCGTGTCTCTCGGGTTTAGAGCGGCCAGATCCCGCTGCAGCCCGTGCAGCACAGGGACAGGGGGGCAGGGGGACAGGCCCCGCAGCAGCACTGACCGCACCGGCCCGTTCCCCTCCCGGCCCCGGCCCCGGTCGCCACGGGAACGCTCCGGAACCCCCGGGCTCGCCGGGCAGCAGCTGACGTGGTGCAGCCGGTTTCTGCCGTTCCCGCGGACAAGGGGCAGCGCTCGTCACACACGCCCCGCAGCACAGACCTGCCATTGCCACACTCGGGAAGCGTCTCACACTTTATTACCGCGAACACGCACCACACGCCCGAGGGCAACCGCTCAGCCCCGCTCGGGCGGCGAGACCAAGTGACAGCGTCCCCCAGTCCAGCCCCGGGCCGCTGACCGTCCCGCCGGGCTGGCCCAGCCCAGCCTGCTGCACCGCGGGCCGCTGTCCCGGCGCCACCACAGCCCTTGTGCAGCGGCGCTACAGCAGCAGCCGGGGACGCGGGGAGATTTGAGCCCCACCGGCTGCCGTACGCCGGAAGGTGCTTCCGCGGAGAGCGGCGGCACGGCCGCGGCCGCGCCATGGAGCCCCTGCTGCCTGTCGCCCTCCTCCTCCTCCTCCTCTTGCTGCTCGTCCCATTGGCGCTGCTGGCGAGGAGGCCCCGCAGCCTGCGGACACCTCCCCTCAGGCTCCTGGTGGTGGCCGGCTCCGGTGAGTAGGGGTTGCGGCCAGCGGGAGCGGATGGCTCCGCAGAGCGGCAGCGCAGGGCTCCAGGAACTACGGGTCCCGGCATGCAGCGCGGAGCGAGGGCGCAGGTGGTGCTCGCCAGCGCGTCCTGGTGCATGCCGGGAGTTGTAGTCGCGCTGGCGGTTCCGCAGCTGCTGCCCGGCGAGCCCTTAACACCAGACTGGTGTTAAGGGTCATCTTTATTTCTCATCCGTATCTATGTCTGACAGTTCGGTTTCTGAACCTTCAGGCGGCACATGCGTTTCATTAATAAATGTATTGACTAAAACTGATGCAGGACAGACCTGTGCAGCTGTTTGGTCTTCTGACAGAAAATGATGGGTGGCGATTCAGGGCAAGGTTTTCCAAAGATTGGTACAACCCCCACAAACGTGGCATTTTGTAAGAATTGTACCCAAACCACGTCTCTTGTTTACTCACAAGAGTCTCATGTGGGTCTGTCAGAGGCAGCTCTGTTGTCCACATGTGTCACCACACACTAAGGGGAAACACACACATATCTGCTACTCCTTGTGACCTCGCTGAAGTTGCAGGGCAATTCATTTCCCCCCAAAATGAGGCTACCTTGAAAATCTGTAGTTGCCAAATCCAGGCAAAACTCTGATTTCATCAGCTCGGTACCCCTGTGGTTTTTGCACACTGACTGATTGAGTAATAATCCCAGGTCTTTCAGCAATCTGAGTTTGACTGGCGGTTTTACAATTTTTCAGGTCATCTTTACTTCCAGTAGGACTGGAAACATGCTTGTTTTCCTTCAGTCCTATGGAATCTAGTTTGTACATGCTAAAAAATACCATCGCTATACATAAGCATTCCAAGCGAAATAATTCCTAAATCAGTTAGGATTGATGTAATGTTCAAGCTTATTCTTTGAGGCTTCTTGGAAGTAGGAATATCCTGCTCTTCTGTGAATACTCAGATGATTGCATTACAATTTGTGAAAGCTTCAACAAGATTGCTCATGAGGCAATCCTTCCAAAAATGTTCAAAAAATACTGCATGAAATTCTGTGGAAAGGCGTCAAACTCTCATGCCTGGTGCAGCAGCACAGCACCGGCTGCTTAGCAGGTGTTCGCCAGTCAAGAGCATCTGACTTGCGGAGCAAAGGTCTCTTACGAGGATAATGGCCCTGGGCAGCAGGGCGTAGCAGAAATACTTTTGCTTTACTGTTTTGGTTTGCAGCTTCCAACAGAGTGAAAAGTAACACATCCAGGAAACATTTATGCACATACTTACAGGTAGAGTTTGGTGTTAAGCCGATCTAGCCTAAGAGGTAAAAGGTGAGCTGGCTCTACCCACACACACCATCTTCCCTCTCTCTTCATCCACTGTTACAAGTATTCCTATAACTCTGGTTCAGGAAACTCAACTGACAAAAAAATATTAACCCTGCTCCCCAAAACCACAAAAAGTACACCCTCCCCTTCTCTCCAGTTCAGTGCCAGATTAGCTCTTAGAACAAGGTGACCTTGCACTGAAGAGGTTGCAACACCCATTCAAGGGCAGCAGTTAACACGCTTGGCTGGAGGTGCGCTGTTGATTCCATAAGCACCTGGCCTTTACGCTGGCATAGCTGTGGAGTGGAATTGCTGCCAGCTCAATGCCCGTGTCACGAGCTGGGCTGGCACAGGACAGAGTGCAGGGCAGGGTCAGAGCGCGGTGCCACAGCACAGCTCCCAGCTGCATCCCAGCCAGATGCATCACACCCCGGGGCAGCTTTGGAGTATGCACTACCATATAACCTTTTGCTCAGTTGTTTTTGCATGGTATACAGGACATTGAACACAAATGTTGTACTTCTGTGTGATCCTGGTTCAGTCCCATTTAACTGAAAAGCTTCCAGCAATATAGCCTCAGTGGGAGCTGAATTGTCTTCATCTCATTACTTAATACTTAAACAGTCTTAACAATCCTTTAATTGAATCCTCTGCTCTCAGAAGAGTGTCACTAATAATAGTAGTGCTAGTAAGTTTTAAAAGGAAAAGTGACTGATTCAGCTGAAGAAATTGTAAGTTACAACATGTTTCATATAACCAACTGCAGTTTATTTTGTTTTTACAGGTGGGCACACAACAGAAATCCTGAGGCTACTTAGCTGTTTGTCAGAGTCATACTCACCTAGACATTATATTCTTGCAGACTCAGATGAAATGAGTGAAGCTAAAATACGTTCTTTTGAACAAAAAAGGGCTGAAACATTCTCCAGTTCCCAGGTAACTTGTTAAATGTGCTCTTGTAAGATAAAATTATCTTAACACTCTAATTCAAGGCAATTTGGAAGTGATTTTTTAAAAAGATGTTTTTAAGATCAGTAAGCACTTTTGATTTTCTAGGTATTGAAAATCACTTGCACTGAAGTTCAGCTGAAGGTGGCATTTTGTACATACTGGTTTTTACATTTTTAAAAGTGAACTAGATAGAAACTATTGATTAATGCTGTACTAGAAAGACACTGAAAATGCAAAGTAGATAAGTAGATATACCCAAAAAAAGCAAATGCCATTCTTGATACTAGTTTTCACTACCACCTTTCCTTACTATCTCTTAAAATGGCCTTTACCTCTTGTTAACACGTTAATCCATTTGAAGCAATGAGCGAACATAATTATAGTGAAAGCAGCTTGAGCTTCTTGCTCAACAGAAGTATGCACAAAATAAATCTCTCTTAATTATGTATACCAGCTAACCGTAGAAGTGTTATTTGTAGCTATAAAAATACTGGAGCAGAAATATGGTAGAGTTTTTATAATTATATTTTTCAGTCTGATATTTCCCTCAGTGACATGTATATTTTTGAAAAAAATTATTAAAATGCTTTCTCTAAGAAAACCTTAATTGAAACTGTATTGTTTTTGTGTGTTTCTAGACTGTGTTTTGGTTTGATTTTAAAATTGAGCATTAGTTACACATTTAAAAAGTATGCAGTACCTCTTAATGTCAGATAGTTTTCTGGTTGATGACCTGAGCAAATGCTGAACTCCTAAAAATCATGGAAGAAAATCTTGTTGATATTTTTATCAAATTTTTGCTTACTTTGACCTAGTTTGCTGTATGATTAACAGGCAGCAGTGTGACTCTCAGGGTACTTGAAGTGTGATCTCATGTCCAGTGAAATTAGTGGACAGTATATTTTTATTTAGAAATTTGAATCAGTGCAATTAATTAATGAACATTAATTAATGTTCAGACTGCAAAAAAAAAATAGGCTTTTCTGAGCAAGCAGTACAGCATGCAGTTATTCACATGGTATTGATTTAATATAGTGCACTTCTGATATTTCTGTTGTCTTCAGCTGCGCTGCTGGGACAAAAGATTGTAGGACTCAGTACCAATGATTTTCAGAATAACCCCTTTTAATGTAAAGCAGCTGCTGCTCAGGTCAGCAACAGGCTCACTCAGGAATGATATTTTTAAGTTTGTTTACCCCACTTTCACCTTGGAAGACAAAGGTTCCTTGCTTACGACAAGCTGCTGAATCAAGTGGAGATGATTTAGTTTAAAATTGAGTGTGTCAGTGACTTCTCTCATTGTGCACCAATTCTGAAAGTTTAGTAAAGTGTCTGGAGGTATTTCCTGTTCAGAGAAATCTTGTTTGGTAGTCATGTACACAGTCATACACACTTACCTGAAAATTGTCCAACCCTAAATTATTTAATTTCTTAAAAATACACATTTTGAGTATTAAAGGATTATGCATTTTCCATTAGTTCACTTAGTTTTGCTAAACAGCTTCCCTTTTGTACCCTCTCCAGCTGCTAACAGATCATGTAGCTGTATTTTCCTTCAACATCGAAAGCCAGAGGAACATTTTTGGCTGCATCTGAGGTTGCTGTCTGGATAACACATGCTTATTTCCCTTTGGCCATTCTTTTTCCACTGAACAAAAATATTTAGAGTGAAAATGGAAGATACCTTTTGGAAAGTAAAGGTCACACGTCTATAACATATTTGCAAACTTTCAGAGTGTGCTTTCAACTAGTGTGTGTTTTGGCACTGGGGATGCTGGAGATCATCAAGCATTTATAAATCATGTGTTAGTAGCTTCTTGCAGCTTTGAATAAATGAAAGAGAAAAGTCTGAATACTTCAACCTGTGTTCATTCCCTTCCTCATCTTGTCAAGGAAGTAAATTTTTCCAGAACTAAGGATTGGACAGGAGACAGATTACAATACTAACATAACAGAAAAATCAGTGTACACATTTAACAAATTCCAATATAAAAACCCCACAAATATTATCAATTTCTCTTTTTGATTTGTGGTCTAGCCCAGTTCTAAAAGCTACAAGTATTCAGGGAGAAGAAAAGGAAGCCAGAATGAGCATCTTGCTCACGAGAAGCAAAATGCTGCACATCTGCCCACTAAATGTCTCTTGAAAAAAACAAAACAAAAACATCCAAAATGCCTCCTATGAAAAGCTTCTGGTCCTGCTATCAGTTTCCTCTTTGTTCTCTGTTGCCCCCAGCTGGTAACCACAACTGTTCTGTAGTACACGGATGCCCCAAGAGCTGTTGCTCTGGGAACCTTCTGCGCTCAGCACGGAGAACCTGCTGCAGCTCCTGCTGACCCACTCGAGCAGCAGAAACACAGCTTAGATTTGTTGACTGAAGAATAGGACTTCCTCACCAGCTCTTATGTGCCCATTTGTCATGTCCAAGATGAGCAACCATATTGATTAACACTTATATAATGCTCATCTGACCACATGTTCTTTTCCATTTTATGTCTCATGAGAGATACCATGCTAGGAAATCTTGTTCCTCAGCAGGAAAAGTAACTATGTAAACCCGGTATATTCAGTTGAGCATATTATAATAATTCACAGCAGTGGCAATTTTCCATCTACTTTTCCTTGCATACTTGGAAAACAACAATAGTGACCAGGTAAAGGACTACATCACTTGTTTTGAAATTGCAATACCCAGTCAAGTATTATAGAATTGCCAGTTTGGAACATTTGTCTTCAAGTAACAAAAAAGACTCCATCAAAGATGTAAGGAAAAATAAATGCAAAAATATGACACCATAGGAGAGCAATTTGTTTGTAGTATCAGACATACTAGGCAGTTTTCCAGCAAAAGATGCAGTAGGTGCCTTTGTCCGGAACACTAACAGTACTACATCAGATGAGAGGCTGGGATTGCAGAAGCACCTTGCAGTGGCTTTTAAACAAACAAACAAATCTGCTTTTCTTTCTCAGCTTAATATTTAAGGATCGATTGATACACGGGCTAAAGTCCTAACATATCACAAAGAATGATGTGCAAAGTTTCAAGCACCTTTTTTTAAGAGCATAGAAAGAAATCAGTTTGATCTTTGCTTGAATTCTGTAAGTTTCCACTTTGATACTGATTGGGGTCCCTGACAAGTTTTGCTGAAACCAGCTTTTTTGTGATGGAGAAAAATCACATACTTTTTTTGGCAAGTGTTGTTTAACACTGTTCTTCCAGTGAAGGGAACATCTTGAATACTTACACTGAAACCCAATCTGCCTAAAACTACCTTATCATACACATATTTCTTGCAAGACCAAATACTATGCAAGGGTCTGAACTCCAGTTACAGAATTTCTTTTTATCACCCACTCTCTTCCAGGTCTAAACTCCACTTACAGAATCTCCTTTTACTACCTGATTTTTTTCCAAAGCTGCAAGAAAGAGAGAGGTAGTGATAACAGGAATCCTGTTGAATGGGAAGCAGGGAGCATGCTTATTTTTCCATATTCTATTGTCAGACCGATGCAATCAGAGTTTCAACATCTGCAAATAAAACAAAACAACCAGTTCATAACATCTGTTAACACCTGCCAGCATCACCACAATTGAAGAACCTTATCACAGAGAAACAGGATCATTTCAGTCAAGAAAATTAACTTGATATTCTGCATTTACAAGCAGGCTCTTTTGTTTTGATTTGTTTTAAATTCTTTCCACCTTATACATTAAAGCCCCAGTTATTGCTATTCAAGACTGATCTGTAGTTGGTATTTACTGTACAGCTATCGGCAACATAATCTTTTCTGGTCGCAAATCACCAAGGCTAAGCTATGACAATTAGCAATGCTATATTTGGAGTAACTGGGCAATTTTCAGTATTTATAATAATATTTAGAGTCGCTCACTCCCAATATGATTTATGTCAGAGTGACAGTGATCTGGTGTCCCATATGAAGCAAGACAGTGACCATTGTCCAGATCTAAACAACATGTCAGCATGAATGAACAGTGCACTGCAGCCACTATCTTTGGTGTTCATTTCAGCAGTCAAAAAATTCATTGGCATTGGGATTGCCTTCTGCTGCAGCAATAGTTCTTAGGTGCAATTCCTCTGCATCAAGGTAAAAGCCATCTGTGAAGAATGCAGGAAGCCTAAATACTGCTAACTGCTTGTAGTGTTCCAAGATAAACAGAAAACATCTGAGTTTTATTAATTTGATACCTTTTACACACAGTAAATCTCTACTTTTTCCTAGGAAAATAAGAAAGAAAATTAGTTCTTAAACTTATTTTTTATTTAATGATATGATGTTCTTTCCTGTTTCATTATGCAAATATTTTGAATATTCATCTTCCATATCTTTTGAATAATCATTAAGTACTCATTTAAAGGGCAGTGATATGTGCTGTTACATTTTTAATAGTACTCACTGGACTTTGACTGAGAAGTTGTTACATTTGCTGCGGTGAAAATCCACTAAGAATTTAAACAGGCAAGAGGCAGAAGAAAGTCATTGTTTGGATTGTATCTGATCAGCCCTAGACTTGTGTCTCGCTGACCACGAGATGGGGCACTGCGTTAACATACTGCTGGTGAAGCTGCTCTAGCTCAATTGTTTATTAGCTTAGGAATGTTTTAAAGTAATATTAGAAGAGATTAAAAATTAGATAGTTCTAGTATTTCATTTCACCTTTTTGCCAGGAGCGCTAAGCACAACACTGAATAAGGCATCTAAGAAAAGGTTTCATACCCAAACATTTCCAAACTAGATTTAAAAAAACTTGGCAGAGACAGATCTAATAACTCTATAGAAAGAGCAACAGCAGTCTTGGAAAAATAACAACTCAGCTTATCGTGCTCTCTTCCAGTTCACCCTTGATCGCATTCCCAGAAGCCGCGAGGTTAGACAGTCTTGGAGCTCCTCGGTGGTAACAACCCTGTACTCTATGCTTTACTCCCTTCCTTTGACCTACAAACTGAAACCAGATTTGGTAGGTAAA
Organism: Nesoenas mayeri; assembly: GCF_963082525.1. NCBI lineage: Eukaryota > Metazoa > Chordata > Aves > Columbiformes > Columbidae > Nesoenas > Nesoenas mayeri. The sequence continues at coordinate 12,432,335 of NC_137554.1, read as the reverse complement.
CTTTGAATTATTAAGAACTTGCTAATCTGCACAATAAAAGCATTTGGAATATCAAGAAATTGCAGACTGTATCTCATACGTATGCTTAGATTTACAGTTCACAGGAAAAGCACTTTTGAATGTAACATTAAAGCTGAAAGAGATACAGCAGCAATACACCAAGAAAGAGAGAACAGGTTGTACTACTGGTGAATTAGAGTAGCAAATACCAGTTTTCCCTCTCAGAGTTTTCAGGTAACATCAGAGAGTGTCACTCCCTAGTTCATGCTGGCAGGGCTGGCACAAACGAGGTTGCTGGTTCTTGATAACATCTCTTCAGGATTGCAACAGCACAAACTGTGCCTGAAAACCTGGTTATCCTGTGGGCTGGTCTTGCTCCTGAAATGGTATGACCAGTCTGGAATGGGCAGGTTCAGACCAGCAGAAATATATAAAGATTCAGTTCTTGTGCTTACACGGACTTTTCAGCTACATGCATATTTATTTAGTATTTGGTTGACTGACGTTAATTACCTGATGACAAAAAAATATCACTGCTGAAGTGGCAACTCCTTGTACTTCAGTACCTTTTCCAAGCTTTTCACAAAGCTGCACTCTCATGCTAATTACAACATTTATTTAAAAATTCACACACTCAATCAAGCCAGAAGTATTCAGGGTTGTCATATTAGGGAAATAAAATAATCAGATCAATGAAATTTTGTGTTAATGCTAGACTCAAAAGATAGTACACTGGACTCCCAATTCTTTAAAAGAAATCTTGGTTCAAGCTGGCTTTTAGCTAGAGCTACTGTCACCTTAAGGAATCAGTTATCCAGACCTGAGGGTTGGGGTGGGTTTTTTTAGTATTTTAGCAGAATTCAAATTAAGATTTTATGGGTTTTTAAATATTTTAATGAAACCTGTAAAAACTTCTGCAGTTACAAGATATTTTTCATAATTTAGTAGCAGCATATATATACCCACTGCAGATGTAAGCAGACTTTTTTTAGCTCTCACTGTGAACTCTACAGCTAATTCTAAAGAGGCTTGTAAATATTTGTGGTGGTTTGAATGTTTAGAGAAGCTGCTGTGAATAATTTGATCTCATTGGCTTCAAAAGTACTGGTCAGTTCCTATCAGATCAAATGCTACTTGCTTGCTGGAGTTTTCAGAACAGTTTAGTGTGCAGAACAACAGAAGCAGCTTTTTGTAGTTTGTTTGGGTTTTTTTTTAAGCCCCTTCTGAAAACTAGCATTAGGAGGGAGCAGAAGATGGCATACTGCAGGGGAAATAGTAGAGAGATGTTTACATGAAGTGGACATTTTACAGCAGAGGTGAGTAACAAATATTTAGGAATCACTTTGCTACATCACTGGTTTTATTTTATATATATACTTTTTTAAACTTACTATTGCAAAAGAAATTGACTGGAAAAATCTCACTGTGTAGCTTATTACCCAAAGCGTCAACAGGACATCACAGAAGAAGAGCAGGAAGTTACTAATCTAATTCCGTGGTTTCTCTGTTTACAAGAGGCATTTAAAGTGACAGTGGGATTTACATGTAGAATTACTAGAAACGGTGTTGGAGTTGATATGCTGTGATAAGCTGTAGAAAGCCTAATGCTTTTGAAAAACATTTGTCCTTGTAAAATTAAGAATACATTTTAGCAAGGCCTTTAAGCCCTTTGTGGCGTTTAAGGGAACAACTGCCTCAAAATGCTATCTAAAGAGTCCTTATCCATGATTAGAGAAGGGCTGGAGGGGAGGGTGTTCCCAAATACTATTTTGCCAGGTACCATCATCAGCCACCACAGCAGCTGGTATTGCTGCTGGCAGGAGCATCTCTGGCCTTGTGCCAAATCTTACACCACTTGAAAGCTGCTTGCACACTACTACTTCTACACACATCTTAGTTTAAGCATTCTGTAAAATATAAGAAGTCAGAGATCTGTAAATATTTCAAAGCATTTCTCAAACAAGAATGATTTGGGGATTAAAATGCCTCACATTGCCAGTGAAAAGATTCTGTGTGGTATGTGGAATAACTGGTAATATTTAATTACCTTTAGAATAAAATATTTGTGGTAAATTGCAATTCCCCCTACTCTTAGCACAATGTAACGCTTAGTAGTTTAAGGAACTAGAAAGGGTGGGACAAATGCTAGCATTTGCAGGACTCATCTATAACTTTTGGCACGACAATCAACACCCGAATTTAGAAACAAGCACTGTATTACATCATGCTGAGAGCTTCATATTTTTAAACAGTAAAGCTCATGGTACTGTACATTTTCAGTCTAGGCAACTGTTTTTGTTTAACTGCAGGAGGGAGAGACAACTTTGAGTTGCTTCTAAGTCATTTGTACATTTGAGTGATTCCCAAATCCTTACACTTCCTTTTAGGCTTGTCAGAAATGTGTGTGCCTTTGAGGAATGACTGAAATCCTCTCCAGACACCCAAAAGCTAGAGAAAAGCAGAAATTTTGCACTTTCCAAGGAATGCAGGGCAAGAGAAGTACTGCAAAGGGAGCCTGAACCATTAGGCTCACAAAGGCAAGATTTGGAGCAGATAGGCTTAGGCTGGAGTAACTAGCATATCTGTGGAGCCAAAATAGCTGTAAAGGGGAAAGAGCAACCCTGGCTGCACAGGAGTTACTTTATATGTGCTTATTTACATGAGCACTGTGTCTCCTTTGTATCTCACACTGATCTTCTGGCAAAGCTTCTTAGTTTACTTTGCATGAGAAAGCAGTTCCATCAAACCCTTCTCAAGATAGTGAGTTTAGAAAGAACTGAGCAGCTTCCAAGAGACCTTTGCTGTCTTGCAGGACTTGACCCACACTTGAAATGGGCCTCCAGAGAGTCTAAGAAATGTAAAAGTTAGCTTAGTTGTTCAGTTTGAGATCATCTCCAAGAGGCCCATTTCTGACTTACGAACATCTGTGCTCTGCACAGTTAAGTCCCTTTAGAGGTATTAAACCAAGTAACAAAATTAAGATGTCAAAAGTGATGATCAGCTTCTGTTCCTATAGCCAAGAATTACAGAACTCTAAGTATCAGAGTGTTTCGCAGGCTGGACAGATTTTACAACATGTCAACCTTAGATAGGCTTCCTATGCAGAGGCCTAAAATTCCAGGAAAGCAAGTCTTGTGCCAGCACACTCTGCCTACACCTTCCTTTCCTCAGAAAAGCTTTTAAAACCATTCATCAGCTGCAGCCAGATGTAACAGGCAGTCATAGACTCAGAGACTGCCAATTCCTACCACAAAAACAGGCAACAGGTCAGAGAAGGAGGACTTTTATTGCGCTCACTGAGAGGAAGGCTGAGAAGAAATGTAAAACCAGAATAAGATGTTAGAAGATCTACTATCTTGGGAAAGATGCAAATCCTACTTGGACGGTTATAGAAAACTAGACAAGCTGCACAGAGATTTTTCCTAAAACCAGAAAAAATTACAGAATCTTACACAGATTATTTGATGTCCAAAAAGGAATAAACTGATATTACAGCCTTCCTATAATATGCTTGAGTCAGTAAGTTCATAGGAAACCAGTCGTCTGTTCTCTTGCTGCTTACAGAACTATTGTCCTTGTTGTCTCTGGACTGATTCGCCAACCCTGAAACGAGGTCTCCCAGTGATCCAGCCCTTTGGCTGGGTTGTTATTATTCTGGTCATTCTGGCATACCTGAAATTCAAACTGAAAACTAAGAACATGTGTCCACCACACAGCAGAAAGCTGTACATAGATTGCATCCAGTCCTTGTTTTCAGCCATAGATGCACTATGTAATTGGGTCAGTGATTTACTCTCCTTTAATGTAATTAAATTTCACCTTGAATTGCATAGAAACACTGTGAAAAAAGCTCAGTTCATTAGTGGATTGTGCATCCTGAACCCTTAGGGCCAGACTTTTTTTGCTTTTCTGGGGACACTTCTCAGCAGTTCCTACTACCTCGGTGTTCTACAGAGTCTGAGACAAACAGATCTTTTCAGATCACTGCTGTTTGGAAAAGCCTGGGTTAAATCAGGCAAAGAAGGCCGTCCTTCCACATTAGGGCCACCTACCCATGGGAAGTCTGTAGTAAGAAGTTTACATTTGCACAGCAAGTACAACAAGCTCTCCCATCTCCCTCCCACCAGCTGTCAGCTGAATGGGTGTTTCTAGAAGCCCAAAAGCTGCACAGCTGATTTTGCTTCTAGCAGTCTACCAGTTCTCTTATGGCTGCACATCCCATCGCACAGGCCTGGTCCCCTAACTGGCTAAATTCGCTACAATGAGCTTCTGGAGTTGTTACAGAAGTGTTCACACAGTAAGCTATGTGAAAGGAGATCATTATTTCATTTATCTAAGATTTTCCGTTCTTTGTGCCCTGCTCAAAATGTCTTAAGTTCACAGCACTTTAATAAATTACTATGATGAATAATAACTTATTGTCCCTTATGTCACGGTTCTTATTAGAACTTTGTGGAAAACTACAAAATCTGGGTGGTGGCATTTTTCCTCTATTTACTTCGTAACAAGCGAACTTTGTATAATACAGTATTAAGTCTCTCTGGTGCATTCTTTTGTACACTGAATCTTTCCCCACTATTTATAATTCTTTTGGACCAGACTGATTTTACAGTATGTCTGATCTACTATTGTTCTTCTGGGATAAAAACAGGCAAGAGTACGAACAGCAGATTAAGACTGTCAGCAATACAAATTGTATAGTCTAAAAAGAAAACAAGTTAAGCCATCCAAATGTGTTTAACCTCTCAATGTTAATGAAGACGAGACTTATTCACCCTTCCTCTACCTTGTGTGCTGTGTACAGCTGCCCTGCAGCCACAATGAAGAACTACCCTTTGCTGAGCACAGATAAATGTCTAAAGCTATTCAGATCAGTTAGTTTACTGCCAGGTTGTAGCTCTTTTCTTTCTGTGACTGCCTGTTAGACATGCCTATAGACACTGCATTTCAGAGGGAGGATAGAAATAACAATAAACATGAACTGAGATCTTAGATTTAAACAGAGTTTAAACTAAAGATGGATCAATCTTAACTCCTCAGCTATCAGGTTCATTATGAACCTAATGAACACCCTGGTCACGCTTCCATATACATCATAAAGCATGGTTTCAAGTAAACAGTGTCACTAAATCTGACTGCTGAACCAGGCCACTGGTACGCAGATTCAGATTGTAATACCTCTAGGTTTTGCATTGTAAAGACATTTCAGGCAGGTATTTGATGCAGATTCTTGCTATACCAACTGCAGTGATTAGGTGGTAGCCTCAAATATGTTTATATATACAAAATACCAGTTTTAGCTTACCTAAAATACTGCTTTCATGTTCTAGTTAAATTAATGCTTGACTAATGAAAGACATGTTGAGATTTGCAATTTCTTATTTCCTTTTGAGTAGAAGCAGGCTACTATAACAAGCAGTACTTTTTGATATCAGGAGATAAGCCCTTGTTTTTAAATAGACTCTAAAAGGTTAGATGGTATTTCTCGTGGTACTCTCACCAAGAGATTTTAGTCAGGCTCAGGCTCAAACAACGTGACCCTTAAAACGATAACAGCTTGCTGAAAGACAACTAGTACCTAGTGTTTGTAGCTACAAATGTAGTTCGTTAACCACCATTTCATTTACTTGGCAAAAGCTTTTCACTGAATTGTTTCATGACCAACTTTTTCACCCACATGGAGTCAAATTTCCTCTGCTTCCTACTAACTTAGCAGCAGCAATAAACCACAGATCCACTCCATGGTAATATGGGCAGGGAGTTTATTCTCCAGCCTGCATCTGCCTTGGTAGCATTGTTCTTTTTTAACCAACCTTCTATCCATCTCTGACAGTTTCTCACAAGACTCACTGGTGCCACTCTCTCTTGACCCAAATTGCTGGTGGAGATCATGATGTTTGGTTGGTCCCACTAGTCTGGGTGTTAATTTTTCTATGACCAACACTAACATTCCAACAGACTTGAGTATTAGCACCACTTTCTCACCTGTCATTTATTATTGTTTTCAAGTAATTGGTTCTATGTTTCTCATTTTACATTTGGCAGCTAGAGTGGGGAGGATGCCGAGCTCACATGTCCCATTCTGCTTCCACATGCCTGCAGAAGCATCATGCACACAGATAGAAACTACCACTCCAAAGGCCTTTTAATCCCAGTGACAGACCTGCCACATTTCACCTGAAATATAGGGGCAGTTACGCAGGGTGCCTAAGGTTACCTTCCTCAAAAAACAAGTCAAACTTGCATGTTTCTTTATGCATCAAAATCTAGATTCTCAAACTTTCCTCACTAAGTTGTTGCCTAACTTCTGAGGCTCTTAATGACCCAGTCATCTTTCTTTTCATGAGCTGAGCCCCTAGGCATACCCAGAAACAGACCCGAGCTATTTGCATCTTTACAGTGTCAAATAGCCACATGCAGAGCCCAACTCCTGAGCTCTGCTGAGATCCAGAAACTAGAGCTTCTCTCACTACTTTGCGTGTGGGTGCTGATCCAAATCACATCTGCTGGCCCCCTTCCCTTGTCTCTTGCCCCTGAGGGCACTCAGCTGGTAACTCTGGGTCAGGCCACTAAGTGCTTAGAAGGCAGAAGTGACAATGCCTTGTGCTGTTAAAACTAAATCCTGTTGTTAAATCAAGTTCCTGGTGCTTTTGTGAAACCTCTCCTTTTCTCCCATAGAAAAATCCACAAGGCAGGATTTTTGTCTCCCTCTCCCCAAGCTTCTATAAACTGAGAGCTGGGAAAACGATTGAGTTGGTGATCTTTCCCAATATATTTCATTCTATGCTGAAAATACTCAGGAAAAAAAAAAAAAAGTCGTGCACATTAGAAACCCAACTGCACAGTGTGCTAATTTGCTAATTTAAGTCCTTGCTATTCCACTTTCCTCATCCCATTCTGACATCCACTGATCTTCTTTCTCCTAGTTAGGTAATCTGCCTGTAGGACCACACATGTCTCTGCTTGTTTTGAAGAGCACCTTACCTACTGTGTGTATTGTATGAAAATAACAAGAACCAAACCAACAGGATGCACAGAAGTGAACTAGAAGTGTTTTGCGAGCAATGCCACAAGCTATAGGCACTGACCAGCCTGAGCACAAGCTGTTGCTATTGAACACTCTAACTACCTTTTTGCGTCCGGATGATTCAAGTGATTTAGACAGTAGAAAATTAAAGTATACCCATGTATAATTCAATTCTACTTTAATTACCCAATTTACATCAGACTACGCATCTAGATTTTTTGTCCTAGCCTGCATGCCGCAGGTAAGTTCAAACAAAAATCAGAGTATGAAGTTTTAGCTGGTTTTATTTTCAAGTTGTGGAGAAAAGTGAATAAAATAAGGATAAGATCTTCACTATTCAAAAAGAATAAGCCACTAGGTAATGACCTTTATATTGTTTAAACAGAACCTGAAATTCTTCTTTCTCTCCACCAATAGCAGTAATAAGCTTTTTTTTCAACCTTAAAAAATATATTAAAAATTCTAAGCTAGTTTTCCTTGAGGTTGAAAACCTGAATTTTCAAACATGTTAAAGAGCTAGACTAGCAAAACTTTAACAAGGACACTCCCTTCCACATACTTAAGTATTTATCTTCTAAATTCTCAGATTTCTCTTGTTTTTCTTATTAGCAAATAGATTTATATTCCCTAGAAGGGATCTTGTTTCTATCATAACTGCATTACCTCCATGGAGACAAAGTTTCTCTTGAAACCTTTGAGAGTTACTCATTTGTGAAAGCAGTAACAATTTTTCTGTTTGCCATCCAGGCTTAAATTGTGATCAAAGCTACGAGCAGAAGTTGGTTCATAATGGATATGACCTTTTATGTGTGAATATATTTTAAAATAGTTATATTCAAAAGAAAATAGCACATACATTTTATCTTATTCTCTGAGTATGCTACTGAATCAGAATGCATGCTAATAAAGAACAATACTCTTCATACCTGGAGATCTTCACTGAGAAGGATATACAGGAATCTAGATGCATCCTCTGTGAGGAGTAAATTATTGTTTTCCTGTTGATAAAGTGAAAAATACTGGTATGAGAGAAAGAAAGCACTGTACACCAAATCCCATGGTGAGTCCACAGCAGAGCTGTGGGTACAACCCTGGTTTCTTGACTCTCCAGGCTTGCATCTTGGCCGTGATCTCATAAGGTAAATGTATTTACAATTGAAATGGGTGATATTGGTTCACCAGTGCTTTAGTTTAATTTTACAATTAGAGCATCTCCAGAGATCTGGTCCCACAAGTGCAGGGCTGTTTCCCACAGGTGCAGGGGCTGTTGAGGAGACGCTGAGCAGGGACCTGAGCTGGGTCCCAGGGCAGCAAGTGGGAACAGCTGAGACCCAGACTCCAGGTTACAGCTGCCCCTGCGGGCAGCACTCAGTGCTTCTGTAGGTGAAGGAGAAAAATAGTCACCTTGCAGGGCACTGATAGGAAGTTTTCAAAGCAGTAAGATAATACTGAAAGCAGGCAAGTGCCAATGAGCTCATTAGATCCTGTAATTTATATAGCAGAATAGAAATGAATTCTTTGCAGATTCTCTCTTCTTGGGCCACAGAAGCAAACCACCTCAGCTCAGCAAAACAAAAACCACGCAAACAAAACCATTTGTTATTACACCCTGAAATCATACGAGGCAATAAAATACTGCAATGTCAAGCCCCTAACTCCTGCCTGATGAGTGCAAGAGTCCAGAACTAGCCCTGACATTAAAATGAGCATGTTGTTATGATTTTTCTTTTGCTTTTCCTTTCAGTGTCCAAGGACTTCTACTCAGCTTTCACTAAATGTGACTGTACGGTTTCCCTGGCACTGAATTCATTCTCTGCTCCATTTCCCTTGTTTCTGAAAGATCCCCTGGGTTATTCTATGGTCGGATTGGTGGTTTCATGAGGGAGGCTTTCTTTATGTCAAGACAGAGTCTTCTGCATTTATGTGTCATTGAATTTTGTTTATTGTTACTTCTGTACCTTTGTGAAAGGTTTATTATTTTTGTCTGCTAGTGTTTCTAGAATTTCGTAAAAGGTGATTTTTGTAAGGTTTCCATGTATTGTAACTTGCTATGGTGCTTTTTGTTGTTGTTGTTATGTAAGTCTGTCTACCAACAGCACAACATTTGGGTGTCTGTCATCTTAAAATAATATATAACATATATAAAAGAATATAAAATATATAATGCCCAGATTACAGTCCCTTTAACTGCTTTCTCTAACTGGTGCATTTCCTTGCTGACCTTTGGAAACTCATTCCGAAGCCAGAATTCACTTCACCTGGCAAGGTGAAAACTTGTCAAACTTGGTCCAAATGGAGGAACTTTCTGCTGAAAATATTTTTGGCTGAGGAGTTTTGTCAGATCAGTTTCAAGTCCAAGTTTCTTGTCAAAGGTGATTGAGATTGGTTTATATTCCTCCTTTTTCTTGATAGAGGAATTAAGGAATTTGGTTTTGGTTTTAAATAAAGCCTTATTTGCAAGCAGGCAAGCTTTTATCCTAAATCTGTTCTCTGAGAGTATGGTAGTATAATCATGTTATAAACTTCTTTTTCTTCTGTGCTAACTTCTTTTCAACTGTAATTCAAACTGGTTTTCCACTTCCTCTCTTCCATGCTTACTTTTTTTTTTTTTGGCCTCTTTCCCTTGTCTTCCTTAATATATCAGGAACAGCTATTCTAGTTTCCTTGCCTTTTCTGACACACCACAAAGATATTTTCTGGGTTTTCATATCTTAATACACTGAACAATTATTTTTTGTTTGCACATGTTAAATAGCCATTGAAATGAAGCATTTTTCAACAAAAGCCAAGTTTTAGCAGTCCAGCAAAAACACAAACAGAATTATTTTTAAAATTACTGCTTTTAGGCCCACACTTGTTCTGGAGAAGCAGAAAATACCTATTCTTTTTTCCCCTACATTGTTAAGAGTATGGCTGTTTACTTCCACAGATAAACAAAGGTCATACAGTTAAACCCAGCTTAGGTTAGTTTTGTATCACTCTACTAACCTTCACCTCTTCCAGTAGTTCTCTATCACCATCATTCATTCCCTTATTCTTACTTCCAGTTGTTCAGCACTGTGGAGAAGGGACCAGGACTGAGGAGATCACAGCAATGTCCTAAACACACTCTTGGGGGGTAGCTGGTGAGCAGCACACTTGACCATCCACACATGCTCCTCACCGCACAGCAGCAACCAACACCCCCACACCACAAACCTGCCCAGCCCCAGGAACCCCGGATGGTTTTCTGCTCTCATCCAGGTGCCAAAGGCCAATCTCTGTGGAAGTCGTTAAGGAGAACAGCTGGTGTTGACAGTTTCTTATGCAAAGCAAATCTCACCTTAGTTTTCCACTTTCTACTAAGTTTAGGGGGATTTACATTGCCCTCTCTTTGTTGTAATTTGTGAGCATAAGAAGTACTCAAATACTTGTGCTCATTAAAGATATACAGCAAATGTATGTTTACATATTTATAAGAAAAACTGCGAGTTTTCTGCTTTACTCATTTCTGTTTTAACCAGTGGCCTGACATTTAATCCCAGCGAAGCTCTGAACTGTGTTTTCAGTGTTTTAGCTGGTAAATGTCATTCTGCTACAGTGCTGCATTCACCACTCCAAAGCAGCTTTTATCAGCCGTGGTGCCCTGTGCCAGCGTTCCCAGTGTGCCAGACTGCTGGCTTAGCTTGTTTTCTTCCAGCAGCCATAGAAAATGTATGAAACAGAAAAGCAAGAACTATTCCATTTTATATGAAAGTGATTACTATGAAATTGGATTTATAGAGAGAGTTGCTAAGTATTAATGTTGTATTCTGATCCTTTACTTTTACACCTCCATTAATATACAGATTGATTAGTTTCTTGTACTGTTTAAAAGTCTGGTTGCATTTAATTGGTAAAGGATTTTAGTATGCTGAATTTGGTTTATAAGGCCTAACTGTGAATCCAGGCAGCCAGTGAGGCAATTTAACACTTAGCTGGACATTTGTTTGCATTAAAGGTGAATGTAAATGGTGTAAAGAGACCTGAACCACCAGCTTCTGGAATGACCCCTGACAGCTTGTTGGCAGCAAAGTTGGATAGTCCAGTGACCAAGAAAGTCCTTGGGCAGTTGCAGCTCAAGAGTTCACAAAGGCGACACAAAAATGGTCTTCGGCCCCTTCTTTCCCCCTTTCTGCTGTCCCATCGTCTTCAGAGACATATCTCATGCAGCACAAATATTTTACAGGCAGCCTTGTAGCTAAAGTAAATAGATATTGGGAAACACTTAACCCTGAATAGCCAGTTGACCTTGTAGAGGCCCTGGTCCTTTCTTGCCCAATAGATGCCTCCTTCTCCACAGCTTACTAATGATTGCACTGGATTCCCTGAGAGATATTTATATTCTGCTGGAGGGGAGAAACAAAAGCCTTGGTCTTTTCAAGGTAGAAGACATCAATCATTCTCCAAAATTTACTTCTGGCCAGTGTTTTGAAATTCACTAGTAGGACAGCTCATCTTCTCTCACATGTTTAAGGAAGGGTGTAGATGATTCACTTCCTTTCCACCATCAACAAGTTCATATACTGGCAGGAGCTGAACAGCAGCATTTCAAGCTTATAGATTCCACAACGGTTCCTCTTCTTTAGAATGTGCATATTAGTTTTGTCAGAAGTTTCCTCTGTATCCCTTGATGAGTGCATGATGTTGGATTCCAAGCAGCAGGACCACTGGTCTCCCTTCCTGCTGACGGTGTGAGAGGGAGTAAGCAGGACTGGTCAGACCAGATTTTTGGAGGGGAATTGCCACTCCAACATGTGAACAACTGCACCAGTTCTGGGTACGACATGTCTCTAGACACGCACTGAAGGTTAACCCAAGGTTAATTTTTAGTGATCAGAAAGGTTGATTAATAGTTGTGACTTACAGATCATGACCCCAAATTCAGATAGGGATCTATTTGTCTGTTGTCTGTTATACCAGAGTCTCTTTCATGAGACAGTTGCTAAACCTGAGCATTGCAGAATAGAAACATCTATAGTCAGAGTATTTTAGGGGCATTTTGCATACAGAGATCCTATAGAGCCACATGTGCTTTGTCTGGTTTGAATGGGTATGTGTGGAAGGGGAAGGAGCAGAAGATGTAGGAGTTATGATCGGGTCATGTATTTTTAGAGATGCCTAGTCCATAATTTTCGTGATCTTTTTTCCCACATGGAAGTACTTTTCCATGAATCAAAGGGCATCTGAGAAGGAGCTTACAAGTTATAAACAGTCAGTAGAAGCTATAAATTGAGCATATCATATCAAAACCTGGGTATTGTAAGCGTATTTTTTTATTATTTCAATTTTGATTTTTGCTTTTCTCTTTTGAACCTCAGTAAAGTAATAACGGCAAGTCAGTGTGGCCTTTTGAGCTATGCATAGATTCACAAATAGATCCATTTGGTATTATTTCTTTACATGAACTTTTGTGCCTACAATTAGTTTGGAATTCATTCCAGCATTTACCTTTGTGTGTGCATCTAGACACAAGAATACCAAATACCAAAAAGAGTGGAGCTACTAGCCAAGTTTAATAAGGGGGGGGAAGTAAGATGAAGTGTATGGCATGGTGGCTTGGTAAAGACCATTATTGTAATAATTCAGCATTTTTATAAAACCTGTTATACAAGTCTCAGCTTCTGGGCTGAGGAGAATGTTAGGATGTCTACCACATCAAAATCATATTTGCAATTGGTATTTTTTAGTATTAGACTCTGGAACACTTGTTTCTTATGCCTATGCTTACACTACAGTAACAAATGTTATTACAAATAGACATACCTAAACATGCCTTGATTTAGATATGAAAAAGCAAACATAAAACCCATTCAGTTCAAATGCTGCTTCTCAATGCCTATATAAAACCTTGATGCCCTCTGCAGTTGGTGCATCTGTTGCCATGTAGCAGTAGCACAATCAACACCATTGCAAATGAATCAAACTTGTCAAGAAATAGGGCAAAATGCATGGTTTAGTTCACAGGTGTGGAAAAGTTTATTTGAAATGCTACAAGGCAGCATGTGTGGTTGGTTTGTCTCCTTGCTTGCCAAGCCAAATGTATAAAAAAATGTATCTTCATTCTCAGCGGATTGTAGAGTAGGTTTTAAAGTCCCAGCATGGATTACCTGAAATCAGGTTCAGCAGGTGGTTTTAAACCGTAGTATATTACTCTGATTTCAAAAATCGAGTATGCCAAGTTGATGTGTTCAGCTTCCTTGCTTCTTAGCTATTTATTTGCTAATACAAAAGAATTACGCTGCTGCAGTTTTCTTCTCCAAGTATTTACGGCTGTTGATACCCTAAAATCTCAACATTAAACCAGTATACAGCATGTTGCTTGTAAGGGACTTTCAGAAAATGTCAGCAAGTCTTGATTAAATAAATAGTTCAAATAAGATCAGAATAATTTTGCATACAGTATTGCTTTCTCTTGATTCTCATAAGAAAACACTGCATTATGGTCACCACATCCCCGAGCTAGATTTTTGGGGCCATCTTAAAGGCAAAGGAAAGGAGAGGGGAGAGAGTCTGGAACTCAGCAGCACCAAAGCTGCTGCTGATCTGAGCTGAGGCAAAGTGCTGTGAGCCAGTTTATCGGTGGGATCTTGCCACAAAGCAGGGAGAGAAGCATTCAGGAATGATTGCTACACCCCTGAAACAGAAACTCTGGTATTCTTTTTTCCACCACCGATGCAGTATCTTTCACAAGCTGGTGAAATTGGAAAAAAAAAAAAAGTGAGTTTATAGGATATAGGGCCATAATTTTATAAAAGAGCTCTTTATTTCCATGTAAACCCCAGCTGTGCAGAAAAGTGCTGATTACATGGTAGTAGTTAAATTTAGTAAGAAATTCCTTGCCTGAAATCAATTTTGATACCCACGCAGAGTGTCTAATATACCCTGGTTTTAACCTCTTAAGCAATGTTTTTCAGTTTACCAGTGTCTAAAACTGAAAGACCACTTTATTTTACTGTTTTCATTTGTAAGTGAATTTAAGATCCACTGCTACAAGGACATGACATGTATTTACCAAAACACCTTCCTTTTGTATGCTTGTTTCTGTGTGCTAGTGTTTATTAAAAGAAAAACAAAAAAAAAAAGGAAGAAAAACCAGTCATGCATGTCAGCTGGTAAATTCTGATGAAGGTCCTAATTCATCAGCACATTTTTGCTGAACTCTTTAAGTGTTTTGCTGACTTAAGCCAGAGCTCAAGAGGTTTATACAAGAGGTTTATAACTGTATCCCAGGTTTAGTAATCCTAATTAAACTTCTTTCACCAGATTATGCCTTAATCTGTCCACAAATCTCATGATCGATACAACCCAAAGCTGTCACTGAGGTTGGAAGCTGTTTTAGTTACCCATGAGTCAAGGAATTGTGCATCCTTCATAGAAATTAACTGCCAATCTCAAAGCTCTTCTCCTCCTCCTTGACATATAAAGAAAGATGATCTTTTTTGGCAGCTACTTTGAAATTATGTATTTGGTTTGCTGCGTTCCCCCACCTTTCTTTCCATATTCAGCTGCCTCTTCTGGTTTTTTTACTTGGAAGTAATTTTTTTTGTAAATGTAATGTTATGTGAATATATACACTTTAAATTATTTACCGTATGAAAAAACTCGTGTTTTACTTTTGTGAAATGTTTCATCTCTTTTAGATACTGTGCAATGGACCAGGAACATGTGTTCCTGTCTGTATATCTGCTCTTCTTCTTGGGCTTCTAGGAATAAAGAGAGCAATCATTGTGTACGTAGAGAGCATCTGCCGCGTGGAAACCTTATCCCTGTCTGGAAAGATTCTTTACTACTTTTCAGATTATTTCATCGTTCAGTGGCCTGGTCTAAAGGAAAAATATCCAAAATCAGTATATCTTGGTAGAATCGTGTAACAACAGAAGACAAGCTTTACCTAAAATGAACTCTGCAAGCTCCTCACTGAAGAAATGCATTCATGTGGCAATTTCTTTTCAAGGTTTCCTGTCAAGAAATTAGGCTGGTACTGGAAAAGAAGATAATAATAAAGATAGCTCTATATTTAAGTACATTTTTGTGTGGTTGTGTTTATTGCCATCACGTAAATCTGTTCACCAATACCCCATAATGGCCTTAAGTCTATGCTCTCTCTGTTTTCATCTAGCTTTCCTGCTATGTGAATGGCAATTTTTGTCTACAAATAAATATGGGAATTTCCATGAATGTAACATTTCCTGTAAGGAAACTTTGTGTAGTTTTCTAAATTGTAAGAAACAAAGTCTTGTTCTAGCACAACAGACTTTATTTCCTGTATGCTAGCAGTGAGGTCCCTTGTGAATCCTTATAGTATAAAGGAAACTGTTATATTAAGTTGGCTTCATGACAGTTTGTACTCTACAGTCTTCCAAAACCCCCAAAGCATCTAACCAGTATCATTTTTCCTCTGGGCTTGTCAAAGCTGTCCTTATAATCTGTAGTGCACCTTTTGAAAATTGTTGCTCACTTCTTCAGATAAATAAAAAGGTGACAAGTGTCACACTGCAGGCACAGTACTTACAGATTTAAGAAGTACTTCCTTCAAAGCTTATGTGCAAAAATCCTTCGCAGGTTTTCATCATGAAGATCAAACTGTCACTTGGGAAAATTGAACTGGTTCAGGCTCTAAAATATAAAAAAAAGAAAAGATAGAGTGTTACTATCACTAGTAGGGGAAGGAACAGAATTTCCCTCTCTTCCTGATACAGTGAATTTGACTTTCAGTATATGCTGTTTTCTCATTTTAAGCACCTTGCTTTCAGCAATACAATATACACTGAAGATTTTATCATGGAAGATGGTATTCTGTGCAGTGGAACAACTTTTAAAAGGTATTTTGTTGGAGCTAAGTGTGTGAGAGTCTACTTTAGCATTTCACATTCATCTGGTAAAACGTAATTCTACACGCTGTTCCACCTATAAAGCAACATAAACACATCTGTCATCTGTACACACACAGAGCTGTGTGTCTGGCTACGGGAACATATACAAAGAAGAAAGCTCCGAGAGAAGCAGAAGCGCTCTGCAGAGCCGGGCTCTGCCGCAGGAGGAGACTCGCTCCGAAGCCTTGGCCTCGGCCTCGGCTGCCAAAACGTTGCAGCAATTATTGTGGTAGGGAATGGGGGGGTGGAATTTAGCTGAACATAAATGGTGATTCCCGCTGTTAGGAAACAAGGGTCTAGAGGAATAGTCTGCTTTATGCAGAAAATCTTTAGAAATCATCAGAAAACATTATGCAGAAAATTACTGTCATGACATTGCGAAGGCCTGTGGGGAAGCCAGACGTTATAACCTGTCCAACAGGCTTAGTAATCCTTAGTGTAAGTAGAGTCCCTTGATGTGGTCACATGTAAGTTCAGAACAGAGAGTTTTTGTGGTTTTTAACCTAGATTATGTCTGACATTAGAGCAGTTAATAGGTTAAGACTATGTGGGAAGGACTCTCTGCAGTACACAGTCAGGTCCTTGAAAATGACCTGGCTGAAGTAAATCTGATGTTTGCAAGGGCTTTTTTTCCCCAAACTGGAGTGAAGATTGTCTTATCAGGACTTTCTGCACAGTTGCAGATAGTTTGGTAAACTGGAGATACACTGGACTTTATTATGGCTAATGGCAGTTTATTTTAGATTAGTGCTCTCTGCGCTGAATCTTGCTGTGAATCTGCTTTCTGTTTTGCCAGGGAACTGGAGCAGAGGGAAGTGAGTTCTGAGGCAGCTTCTTCCTGTGTCCCGGGTAAGGGGCAGCAGCGCAGGATCAACGCCCCCAGGCTTAGCGAAGCATGAGAAGAGGAAGGCAATGAATGCTCCCATTCATGCGCCACATCCCGCGCCTGAGCAGCCGCTGACTGGCAGCCAGGCAGACTCCTCTGCCTCCTCCCCAAACGCAGCGCCGGGTTCACACGCTGCTTCTGTTTAGAGAAAAGCAGAACGTGGCCCATCTGCATCCTTCTCTAGATTTACACCTCGGTGCGGCATCTCTGTTCCTTCACTAGAGCCAAGCCCAGGGCAGGATTTTGGTTTTTGGTCTGCTTTCAAACTATGGGTTCATAAACTTTGTGAGTCTGCCCTTGAATGCTGGGGAGTTCCAGGAATTTTCTTCCACCTGTCACCTGCATGGCAGTGACTACTGCTAAATGAAATCACTTGCCTGTTCAGACTTGCATGGTAGTGGCAGATTTCTTCACAAGAGGCTGCTCTGAAAAACTGAACTGGTGCAGGCCAGCGGATGTGAAGGAATCTCATTTTCAAGGACTTGGGAAGACTTTTTCTCCTTTACTTCACTGCCAGCCTTTTGGGGAGCAACACTGAGAGAATCTCTGCCTGTGTTCCCCCAGCAGCACGTTCTTTACACTTATTGGTCAACCTGGTAAACACAGATTAAAATAACAGATATAAAATAGTTTTTAAACTGAATAATTGGCAATGAGAGAGTGGGATGGTACTCATTTCCTTGTATTTGTTGCTTATTTCCTTACTGGTTGCTGGCTCAAGTGCCAAGTTGAGTTAAGGCCACTTACACTTTTCATCAGTTTATAATCAAGTCTTAGTAAGTGAAGACTTGGGTTAGAAATGACTCAGAAGTCTGTAAAGTTGAAGCAGCTAGAGCTACTCAGGAGACCTCAGAAGTGGAAAGATCATAGTCTAACTCTGACCAAAGCCTTCAGCAAAACACTGCATGACAACCATAGGGGATAGAACACATAGAAGAGTTCCTGGCTTGAATTCTGTTAAAGGAAGCCTTGTTATCAACTGGATTGACTTTTCCTTGAAAAGATTATCTCAAGTAACTGCTGGTTCTCTCCGAAAGCACAGTGGAGCTGAAGTAAACTAGCATTTTTGTTATTGAGTAGCTCTTATCTTTTGTTTATAGTAGGTGGGTACAACCAAACTGCCATTGTTCTAGGGGAAAACTGCATTCTTCCTGCTCCCAGCATGGAACAGAAAACAGTGCTCCCAGGGTCTGTCCAAAGACTTAAAGGTCGCTGACTGGATTCCTAGTGTTGAGATTCTTGGGTTTTGCTGTGTGTCATTCTTTCCCTTAAATATTAACGTTGAGGCAAACACTTTTATGTTATGTATATGAGGGACATTTGGAGTGAAATGTATTACCTCTTTTTTCTCTATTTCCGAAAGAGGAAACATAGTATCTTACAGATTTAAAGTAAAATAGGGAAGAAAGATATTCCTAAAGAAAACAAGTATGACTTTATGGAAATATCATCATCAGAATTGGTAAAAATTCAAAGGAGAACAGAAGGCATCCAAAAATTCCTTCCCCAAGTCCTAGCCTGGAAGTCAAATTCTAAACGAGTTTAGTTATCAGATTGTTTTATCCAGATATGCATTAACTGACAAATATTAGGTATCCATTAGGATGCTTCTCCTTCGACCTGCTTGTCTTCTAATGGAGAGTTTATATTGCATGTACATTAAAAAACGGGTTAATTTTATTCTAGAAAAGGAAGGGAAAATAAGAGAGTACCACCAGTTGGACTGTAATAAAATAACAATATGAGAAGGCGGCTGACTCTTGACAAAACCAGCTTAGAACATTATTTCCAAGTTATGCCAGCAGAGAGCTAAACAGACTGATCTGAAAGCTAAACAGACAGATCTACTTACAGCCAATTTTCTTACAACTCCGCAGTGACCATTCCAATAAAGTTAAGCTGCTCTGTAACATTTCTGCAAGCCATTAAGGATTTCTGGGGACAGTACTCAAAGTTCCGAAAGTAACTTCAGAGGTTGCAGTCACACAATTCTTCAGACACCTGTTTTTCATGCAAGAATGCCGTGTCATAAGAGATAACAGTTAATGCCGTGAAACAAAAGATTGCTGTATACAAAGTAGTACATGCGCCATTTTAGAGAAATGCAAATCAAGTTTGCAAAGCAAAATGATCCTCTAATATCTGTGCAAGGGGCCACAGAGCATTAACAGACACGGTAAGAACATCTTTTCCATCCTTTTCTCACCCCCAAAACGAGCTGATCAGCCCACCTTAGCTAATGTGCTATCACAAATCGCACCCAAGCAGCAGCCTGTGTTCCTGGAACGGGAGAGAACGCGGCTGTGTGTGTGGAAGGGTAGCTCAGAGACAGGTAGGCAGTGGCACTTGCACAAAAATCTTTGCCTGGTTCAGTGCCAAGTGGCACAATCCAGTTAAACACATTTTTGCCCCACAGTTCAGTCCTAGGCAAGCAGTGCAAAAGGCCTGCGGTCACCATTTCTCTCTAAGGTCTGCATCTGCTGTGGCTTCGTGATGGAAATGAAGGGTTTTAACAGATCCTTGCTAGATGTCTTCACAGGTGCTCAAACACATTGTGCACACAGTACTTGTATTTCCCTTCAAATCATGTTTGTGTTGCCTTCCCCTCTGCTCATCGCTCCTGAAAGCAAGTCAGCGTGGTGGGCTTTGGAGGCAGAGCAGCGCGGCAGACACAAGCTGCTGATCTCACACTGCTTTTATTTCTTCTTTAAAGGAACGGCTGCTCTCCCAGCTGGAGGCACTGGGAAAGAACGCAGGTGGCGTGTTTGGTAAAAGCCTGACACAGGCTACTGCCAGGTCATGCATGTCTTAGATGCTGAATCTTTTAAAAGTTTTTTTTTTCCTTTGATGTAAAGCAAAGTGCAAATCAGAAATTTACATTTTTATCTAACATTGGCTACTTTAAGATAGTAGAGCAGAGAAAGCAATAAAATTATTTTAATAAACATTTTCTATAACAGACTGTGATACCCCCTCGACCTTGTATAGATCAGAGCAGATCGTGTTCATATTGTCCCTGTAGTACATTCACTATTAGTCTGGACACAGCAGAGCCTTCTCTTCCAGTCAAGCAAGGAACATCAACAACCATGGTGTACATAAGAGCTTTGATCACTGGGGAACGTATCACAGACTTACCAGCACTAGGAATAGATTGTACAACCCTTAATCTACATTTTCAGACTGACCTCAGGAAATTAGTTCGTGAAAGTAATTATGAGCTAGTTGTTGAATGTAGCATTTAAGACAACCATTCCCTAGGACATTAGCTTTTAATTATCATTTCATAAAAAAGAGCCTTCCATTCACTAGTAATGCTATGTGAATGAAGGACAGGTTACATGTGATGAACACACAAAGGTCATTTAACTGAAGCTTATTTAATTGTCAGTGGAGTAAAGCACTGGGAGGGTTGTGTCTGTATTACGGGACAGAAAAACACAGTTCAGAAATTCTACAACAGAAGAGACGAGCTTTTGAAGACATGTCCATCTAAAGCAAACAGAGTTGTGTTCTTGTACTAGATCTGACAGTGACAGGAGGTGGGGAACTGTGGCTGCTGGTGGTGGTGAGGCACAAGCAGGCACGTGTGGGGTATTGGGAGCAGCTCCCTGGCTCTCGGTCATACTCAGATATTCCTGCTCTTCTGCTGGCCCATGCTGAGACCAGGTAACCAATAAACCCCTGGGTGTCCCAGGAGGAGGGTGAGGACCTAGGGAAGCAAGCGTCAAGCCCTTCTGATTGCTGGCAGCACACTTTGAAACTAGATCTTTCTGAAACTTGGATTTAACTTGTTTTTAATCCACTGTACTTCCCTGTAACATGATGACGGTCTCATGATCAGCACTGTTGGAATCAATAGGAAGTACTTTGAGGCAAAGGTCACCTTGCAGAAAGCAGCTTCATAACAAACAGGATTTTGCATGAGAATGTAGGCAAACCAGTAGCTTTCACTGTAAGAGCTCTGGACAGCGTTTTTCATCTGCTGTTTCATGCTGCGGTGGTAATGGAGAAAGAGCAGAAAGTGACGCATGATACAAGATCAGTCTGTGTTGACATACTTGTTGAAACTCAGGTGACTGTTCTGTACCATGTAAAATTTCACCTTTAGTATTTCTTGCATCTTTTTTACCTCCTTGCCCCCCAAAAATGTAACATTTCTTATAATCCAGTTAATGGGTCAGACAGAAATATGCATGCAACAGAAATAAGCTATTTCACATTTAGCTGTGCCAGCGATAGTCTTTAACCATGCATGTATCTATAAAAAGATGTACTTGCTGACTGATAACATCAGGTTTACACATACTTTTTGTTATCTTTGCTCATACCTGAGGAACAAAGCTAAACAAGATATCTGACGTGTTTGTTATTCTCTGACCAGAGGGAGACTAGGGGCGATAGCAGTAGTTAGCAGACAAAGATGGGGAAAGTGAGAGGGTCTCTGCAAGGAATGTTTCATGTTTCAAACAAGTTATAGCACTTTATCAGTTAAGATGTTGTGCATAGTAAACAAGTCTATTGTGAATCAATGCTTCATTAATGGTAGCACAGACAGTAGTCCAGTAGTACCGGATTGTTGTCAGTGTTCCACATATAATGTTTCATGCAGAGTTTGGAGGGCTTTTTTCAGGTATTCGTGACATTGCAATGAGATGACCTTCCAGACACTACTGGGTTTAGACAGGTGCTCAAAGAGATTCTGTATGAATTTCAGAAAGAGAGGGAAAGAATATTCATAGGTGGAGTCCTTGCACTACGCAGCAGATAATTTTTAAAAGGGTCCATATTACAAACTTACAGTATTTTTTTTTTTACTATTGAGATTTAAGAAGTATTTTAAACCAAGCAGTAAAGCTGCACAAAATGCTGCCTCTTCTATGCATTGGTGCACAGTAAGTTCTTAAAATCAAACCCCTGCTATTTGGTTTAAGAAAGAGTGGATATTTGTACTGTTATATCAACAGTCAGATCTGCTCCGTTAGCATTCCTATAAATTCTACTTTCGGCTGCCAGTAGCTTGGCAATTAGTGTTTCCTGCTTTATTGTTATACAGTGCAATTGAACTCTGCTGCTTTTCATTTATGATCCAGCTTGGGATGTCAGCTGACAGTGAAATGAATGTCCTAACCTCCAATTCAGTGGCTTAAAGGATATCTCCCCAACATTCGCTGCCAAGATGAAGCCCAGAAATTATTATTCAGCAGCAGTAAGCAGGGCCTGTTTTTGCAGGCAACCATTTGTAAAAAAGCAAGCATGACAGCTGGGAATCGCAGTTAGTGTTCTTTTTATATCCACACTGAAAAGCAGAATATTAAAAGTAATGCTGCAGAATTTGTAAAGAAGCACTTCAGTGATATCTTAACAGCTCTACATTAATATTTGTAATAATTCCTTAAAAATAATATGGCTGCCAAAGGGTACACTAAGTCAGATTTTGCAGTGTAGTTAGATACAAAATAGACACACTCAAAAATTATTGCTATAGGGATCTCTGCTGTTCTGTTACATACAGACAGAAGTTGGCCACTGACAAGCAAAGGTAGTAATCTCAGAGCACAGTCACAATTCTAAGCATATTTTTAACCTAACTCCAGACTAGAGATAAATACTGAAAATCTTCTCCTAACTTTCTTATTGAATAACAAGAATGACGATAGAATAGGAAGGCTGAGGAAATACAGAGAGACCTGCTTCTGTGTAAAGTACTGCTTTAGGAAAGACTGAACAGGTAGTTCTGAGAAGAAAGAAAGTATTACTCCTGCTGTGTCCCCTTCCCCCTCAGTTCTTTCACGTTTATGGAAGACTCAGAATATATGAGACAATGCAGTTAAGGGTTTATACTGTGAAGACTGAATTTACTACTGGTCTGTAATGCTAAACTGTGCTGACTGCAACGTAATTAATATTTCTAGAATATCATTCTCATTTGCCAAACTTCTCCTCTGAAGAAAGTGTATTATACAATGCAGATACAAAATAAAGTTCTCTGTTTACTTGCAGTTTTTAACTTCCATAACTAGAGTCTTCCTTCGTGTTTACACGCAAATATTACCAGGAGATTCCACTTGCACACAGCCCTTGCTCCACCACACACACTCCTCTTTTGGAGATCCGTCAACAGACAAAATACATGTGAGAACTGCAGGTACAGAACAGTACTGTCCTCAGTACTGCATTTACTACTGAGTAAGCACACCCGGCACACACAAAATACATCATTTTAATATCACTGCATTTTAAACAATAGGTAATACTTGCATTAAGACTAAGCAAATAACTACTGTAGATGTTAAATCTTTGTTTCAGTTTTGGAGGAAAAAAAAGGGGGGAAGGGAACCTTCTCTACAGCACACACACACACACACACAAAAAGAGCAAAAAAACCCACCAAAAACCAAACCCCACACTCAACATCTTTTGGAAATTCTGAAGTTTTGTGGGATGCAATACAAGCATAAAATGGACAAGATTAATGATCTGGGATAAAGTGGCTATAAACCTCAGGATTCTGTATTCTGGTGCAGTCTCAGTTATCTGAGCGTCAGCTATTCCTGAGTCCCTTCTCTCCCCCCGAGTCTGAATCACATCCTCTGACATGGGCTGAAGTGCATTAACAGTGACACGGATTATTTGAAACCTCTCTTATCCAAACAGATTGGGGATCCTCGCTGCTGTGCTAACGGAGTCTCCAGCCGCGGCTGCCCGCCTCTGGCTAAACGCCACCGTGGCTCAGCCACTCACTCATCATGTGCCGTGCTCGGCAGCCTTTTCTCCTCTGCACCGTTTCAGTCCCAAATAGCCTGTAAAGCACTCGGAATGTCACTTGCTGTGTATTGTTTTGCTCTTGAAATTATGAATACCTTAACTTCTAAGTAAAGCTTTACCCTGGAGGTTCAAAGAAGGATAATGAACTAAAGTTAACAAAAAGGCAGAAGACAACACATTTTCTCAAGCTTGTAAGAGGAATTAGTCTCCTGTAGCAAATACTGCCTACATAATCAAAATTGGAAGAAGTCATAGAATTAGGCAGCAAGGAGGTTTTTGTTCCTTTTTTTTTTCTATATTCACATTTTGACTATTAAAAAAAGAGTATTACTGCATAACTAACCAGCCTTTTAAAACATCACCATCACTCAAGCATAGTCTTGTTTCAGTAAATGTGTGTGGAGATTTTAACCACCAGAAAACTCACCTACGCATAGGCCAATACATTTTAAATATTTTGCGTAGGGTACCCGAATATATAAGTTTGAACAATGCAACATGAACTTCCCTAAAAAGTTACCACATAGTATTTAAAATCAATTATCTTCTGAAGTTGTTATTGGGGAACACAATGGAGGATGAAGAGAAAAATGAGTTGAACACACCATTCCTTGAAAGATGTGAATTTGTCCAGACCCTGTTAAGAGTTGTGCTCAAACAGAAGCACGAGAAACATGCTCAAGTGGCATAAAAATCAAGTTTTGGGATTTGTGGAGGGAGATAAAGTGTTCAGACCAATCTCAGATCATGCTGAGGAGGCATCAGCCAAATGGTAAATGTAATTGCCTCTGTCCACATCCTGGAGAGCCATAAATTGCCTCTCCAAAATATATATGTGAAAAGTTGTATTTATATGTAAATATAGAAAGTTAAAATGGTAGCTAAAATACAAGAATTATGGAAGAGCAAAATATCTCTAATTCCCCAGTAGGGCCATCCCCTCCAAAATAGAGTGGAAAACTGACTCACGAAGCTTAACAGAAAAATAAGGAAAGTTTCAGGCTTCAAAGTCATTCTGCCTTGGAATTAACTGGTTACATCATTCATTTTTGCATCTGCTCAGAGTTTAAGAAGAATGGGACGCTTACTTAACATCAATTAGCTAATCAAACATCAAACAGCTAATTAGGGTGTTTGGCCAGCAGCCCCTTCTCACGGTGCTCTGAGCACTGCCTCAGCACCCACAGCAGCACCAGCCCAGGCTGACACCATCACCACCGCATAGTGCCAGGGACACTTGGTATTTGTCACTGCATTATTACGGCTAAATACAGCTTGTCTGCCGGCAGTAGGTGTGTGTACACGTGTCCTCTGCTCCCTGCCACTGGCAGGACAAATTCAGGTGTACACTGGTCCAGGCCTGCCAAGGAACCGGTCCCGTGAGCTTCAGGACCAACAGTGCAACTGATGGGAAGTTTTAAGAAGAGACATCAGAAACAAAATAATTAAGAAGGAAAAAGCCACCATTTTTAAGGGGTATAGTGTTCTCCTTAACAGGAGCATGAAGATATAGCACCAAGTTATTTGCCAACCGAAGTCTGCCTTAAGTAGAGATATGAAAACTGAGTTATGATTGATGAAGCAGAACACACAAGTCTCATCTCTGTCCCAAGGAACAGTTCTGGTAATGCACACTGTCCCTGCAGGTGTGTGTTTTGCTTCGTGTGTTTTGCTGTATTGTTCTTGTAGGTAAACATCACTGTGAAATAAAACTGATGGCTGTTAGTATTTAGCTTGTTGACAAATGGAATCAAACACTTGAATACATGTATGCTGGTGGCACAGACTGTCTGCAAATGGTTTAGGTCCTACTGAGGGAGCAGTGAAGCCTACCAAACAGGGAGGAGAAGTGACTCCCTGACATACCTGCTGCAAGCCAACAAACTTGCTGTTACGATGCTTGAGGAAGAAAATTGTGAAATATGCCAGGCATTTTGATTGCACAGCAAGCAATCTGAAGTCCTTTGTTGCTTTCTGCTTGTGTACTGGTTTTAGCAAGTTAAAAACCAACATTAGCAGCAAGCTCGTCAGGGGGACAGGGAGCAGATGGAGGGGGGGACACGATGACACCAAACCCCTGACGCTAGTCAGATTGCTTAAAAGTTATGTTTTTAGTCTTTTATATTAGCTCTATCCAGGAACATACTTTGGCACTATCCTCTAGCTATGGCCACACTGATAAGAATGCAAATATCATGTTTTAAGGGAAGGTCAAGAATCTCAAATAAAAATTAAAAAAAAGCACGAAAGTCTGCCTTAACTTTGCTTATCAAAGGCTTTCTACCAGATAACAAACCCCCCTCTGTTTTCATAAGAGGATAGAAGACAGAAGAACACATGCTAGAATCAGTTAAAAAGTGGTGGATTAAGAAGCAAGCATTGAGATATTTTAATATTCTGAAAATAGTTTTGTTTTAAATAAAGATTAATCTCTACAAATACAAACATGTAGATAAGTCTTCCACTTCAGCAATTTATTATATCATGAATGTGAGCAACACTTATGTCCTTAAAAATTAGACACAAACGAGAGTCTTTCCCAAAAATAAGACTAGGACTCCCAGTCTTACAGCTTCCAGAACTGATGCTTAAAACCCCTTCCTAAATCAGGGATTTCCACCACCACCCCCTTTCAAGAAAAGTCTGGGTTTATATTTCTTTTTTTTTTTCCTACTGCAGTATTTTAGGTCTGGACCTATGTAATTCTCTGAGCATTTTGGCATCATGTGCATCTCTGAAGACATCTCCATATAAGGGAATTTACTCAAGCGATGTAGGGAAAACACAGATATCACATAATAATTCCATGAAGGCTGAATTTGGCCCCATGGTTCAAGTTTGTGGTATTTGTAAGATGTCTGTGAGCTTAGTTTTTCCAGATGTTGACTTTAAGACACTTGTAAGCCAGCCTTTTAGGTAGAATTAATGACTGCCAAGAAAACATTGTCTTCTGTAGTCTGGTAGAGAGGAAAGAAGAGTGGGCTACAAACACCTCATAGCTCCTGTAATTGTTCTACAAGGCAAGAGGATCTCATATGGGATGAGAATAGACTCTGTTAAAGTAGGCAAGAAGCAATACAGGACACATACAGCATGATGTGTTTAATTAAAGCACCAAGGGCAGTGCTGCATACCCTCAGAGTCTTCCAAAATAATTAGAAGTATGAGCACAGCAATGTTTTAAGTATTTGAAGTAAAACATGAACAGATGTTATACAAGCTTACCTAGGACACTAATTATTTTCAAACGGAATCCTAAGAAATGAAAGATCAAGGATAGTTTTGGGTACTGCTAAGGCTCACCACTCGCTCTTCTGTAGTCTAATTTTGTGATTTCTTCAATGTTGCTGTGTGGTGTACTAATGATTGTTCTTAACAGGCATCAATCAGCAGGAAGATGCAAGTCTTACTAGAGTCACAAGTTGTATTTATCCTACAGCTGTTTCAATAACTTCAGTCACGTAAGTTAGTTACGCTAAAACAGCTCTGTGTGTTAGTGTCACTAGCAGCCTGGGACAGGCCGTTTCACACCACCAGGACTAGTTAACACACTAGTTAACACAGGGTGGCCTGGAACAGACTCCTCCAAGTTCAAAGGAATTGCAGAAGGGCTTAGTTAGCTTCTTGCCTCTTAGCTGAAGCTCATCAAAGGGGAAGCCAGTGGGACAGTTTTCTCCTTTCCTCACCGGGTCAGTACTCACTCACTAGTATTTTTTTCCCCTTGATCCTTAGAACTGCAACTCAGAAAGCTTGGAACATCCTTCCCTTCCTTAAAGCACCAGGCTATTGGAAAGCACTTTCTTTAGCCAGCCCCCCGCATGTTACCTGCAGGCCAGTGAGCTCCATCGATGGCAGCACCACACAGGACCCACTTGTCACCACAGTGACCTCCTGCCCACACCAAGCTACACAACTCCCTGCTCCAAGTCCCTCCTGTGCTCCTGTATTTGGAGCACTGGAGCTCCCACCCAGGAACCTACTCCTCTGCTCTGGGCAAAATCACACCCACACCTGCAACCACAAACACACACCCAGTAGTGTGTTTTCTTCATCTTCTCCTGCCCAGCCCCAGGGCTGGTACCACCACCCTCCCCAGTTTGGAGCCCTGTTCCTTCCCTCAGACCAGCCACACCACTCAGCAAAACCTTCCTTCTCTCCTTGTGTATCACCCTTGGAGCTACTCCCGGCAAATTACCTTCCTATACACAGTTTAGCTCTTACAAACTATCCCTCTCTATCCTTCAGGGAAATCATCCTGCTCCTCCTCAGCTGAGGTAGTTGATTAAATCAAGGCCCTTTATCAGGATCAGATGGGTGGGAAGGAGACATGGCTAAGCCCAACTCCACGTGTAGGACTCGCCAGTCACCCCCTTACACGTCTTCAATCATCTCTGCTCAGTATGGCCCTGACACACAGCGGAACACAGAGATCACAATGCGTATTTGATAGTTTTCCATTGAGCCACATTAATTCTATAGATTACAGTGGAATTACACAAGGGATAATTTAGGCTCAGGGAGTTTAATAGGACTACACATATGCTTACAATAATTCATGAGCAAGAATGTTTGTAAGATTATGGTCCATGTTTCCAAGAAAACAGACTTTGTCTCTTCAGAGCTCTTTTTCCTGAGTTTCCAACTGAAGTCATCAGTGCATGTTTATGATATTACATGTGGTTGCTGAAGAAGTTATTATAATGTCGCAAAGAGGATTATGATTTCAGGTGGGGAATAATTCTCATACAAATCCTCTTTCCATACAAACAGCCTTAGTAATAAGGAATGTAGAAAAATAGGGCAAAGATAAGAGTTTTACACATAATGAGCCAGATTGCCCAGTATGCTCCAGCTGCTTTGTACTGCATTGATGGGCTTAAATTTGCTCTGTGTTTTCAAAATGATGCAAAACATAATGTGTTTTTAACTATTCTTACACATTTTCCCGTGGGATGTGAACATAACACAGAATAAATAGCAGCAGTTACCCCAAAAGATTGGTAGCTTTCTTATCAGATGTTCAGTATTAGCATAAGGACACTGAATGTTATGTGTGCCCTGCTTAGATATGGTAAAAAATAAAAATGCTAAATGATTTATTAGAGGATAATTTAAACCTGATTGTCCAGCAAGAAAATATTATGCCATATTTTAGTCTGCTACTAATCAGGACCATTTTATTTAAAAATTGATGCAGTATATAATTTATGGAGCTGAAAAATGTGTACCAATTGTAAATGTCTCAAACTTCCCAAGCCACTGTGTATTGCAGCAAAAATGATTGAGAGCATTAACAAATAACATCCTGATCCAACTTTACTTAAGTCAATGGAAACATTTCCAAGGATTTCAGAGGATATTGAATCTAGCCCTAAATCATGTGTTCTCTGAGGTCATGAAAGATGAGTTTATCCCAACATGAATGTCTGAAAACTAATGAACTTTCATTATGTTTATGTGAGCCGCCATGTCCCTCACCCCATTCTTCAGTTTCCTGCTTCTCTTGCACAGTTTCCTTTTCCCAATGGGTAGTTCAGGCAGTTCTGCTTCCTTTAATTAGGAACAGCCCCGGCTGTTTTTTTAGAGGCTGTGCAGCAGTGGAGCACTTTAAGCTGAGCTGATTCACAGCATCACAGTATAAAACCACCTCCTGGCTGCCCTGAGATTCCCTCAGGACTGTTACAGCCTGACAGGGCTCACACCGCACGTCTTTTGAAAGAGCCCCACTAGTTTCAACTGGAGATAGACCAGCCACTTAGCCCTGAACTTTTGCTGCGAAATGGGAGAACAGAGCAGTTACTTCTGGGGGACACCACGTAGGCGGCTGGGCGGGCCACAGCTCCAGCAGCCAGTCTTACAGGCTGCTGCTCGCGTCTTACGCAGCTGGTCCTATCGGTGGATTGTCTTCTGATTATTTTTCTTTCAAATTTGTTGAAATTTAACTGTATTTAAAAGGTTACTTTGTATGCCCAGGGTTACAGTAACACTGAAGAAAACGCAGTCCTGGTTTTCCAGGGAAGCACTTCTCTCAATGAGCCAAATGTTGAATCTGTGCTCTCTTTCAAGAGTGGCTTCATTGCCGAGGACAGTGGTGACCCACAGCCCGCTGCCGGTCACGGACACTCCCCGAGCTGGACCAGTGTGATCCCACTGGTATGCCCAGCACGCAAACCTCACGAATGCCCTGTGTTTTCCAAGGTGGGACAGGGCTCCGGGTGCAGAGTGGCCTGGCTGTCTGTCCCAGTGGTGGCCAGCACAGCCCTGCCTTGGTTCATCAGCATGGTGGGGAAGGAGAAACCCTCACCCAAACCCGGAGGTGCCGTTCTCGCAGAGATTCATGCCCACAACACGGTCCAGAAGAACGATGAGCTCCAGATGAGCCCATTGTCCTGCTCCACCTTCATCTCACTGCAATGACTTGTGCACTTTTTTTTGCCCCCTTTTCCCTGTCTCCCGGCGTTTTTCGAAGTTTCCTATGATTTTGTAACCTTTTAAAGGAATTTCAAAAGTAGTTCAAGACATCACGCACTGCAAGAAGGCTGTTCGTGTGAGCGGCCGAGGCCTTTTCCAGCAGCCAGCCCCTCCCGGGACCGGTCACTGCTCAGGCCGGGGGCTCCGAGCACTCCCCTCCGCCGGCGGGCGGGAGCCCCCAGTCTCGCACCGTGCGGGACGGGCCTGGGAGAGCCATTGCCGTCCTCCCCGACTGCCCCGCCAGCACTGTCACCCGGCCCGGCGGGGGCACTTCGCTAGCCGGGGCGAGGAGGCGGGGAGTGGCGGTGTAGCGCCGGGCCGGGGCCGCCGGTCCCTCACCAAGACCCCCTCCTCCCGTCCCCCCGCGGAGGCGCCGCATGCGGTAGGAATCCGCGGCGGCGGCGCATTCCGCGGCAGCTCCCGGCGGCGCTTCCCCGCGGCGGCCCTGGGTGGCAGCGGATTCTTTCCCGCTGACGTTCCCCCGCTCCGCTCCCGCCCCGGCCCGACCCGCGGGCGGTTCCCTGCGGCGGGAGGGGCGGGGCCAGGCGGGGCGGGCGCCCCTCCCCCGCGGCCGCGCGCCCCCTCCCCACGCGGGCCGGGAGGGGCCGTGGCAGCCCCGCGCCCCGATTGGCGCGCGGGCGGCCCCAACGGCCGCGGGGCCGGGCCGGGAGGGAGGGACTAGAACTTTCCGCGGCCGCGGGCGGACTCTCGCCTCAGCCCGGAGCCGCCAGCGCCTGCGATCAGCGCCCCCAGGCAGCGGGGACACCGCCGACATGACCCACTTCAACAAGGGGCCCTCCTATGGGCTGTCCGCCGAGGTCAAGAACAAGGTACGGGCGGCGGCGCGGGGGTCGACCGGGCTTTGTCTGCGCCGGACCGACGGGGGCGGGACGGGACGCGGGGCTCCGCTGCCTCCAGGTTCCGGCGGGCGGGGCGAGAAGGATGCTCTCGCCGCCGGCCCCGGGACTGCGCCGTCCTGCGCGGCGCCACTCGCGAAACTTGCTGCCGCGGCGGGACCGCAGAGCTGTCAGCACCGGGCGCGCCCGTGCGCGGCGCCGCGTCCGCGCTGCACCTGCTCGCGCCGGCAGCCCCGGCACGGGGCGCCCCGCTCTTCCCCGCGGGCGCTGTCCCCGCTCCTCTGGCCGGGACCCCGCGGGGCGGGGCGCCGTGGCCCGCGGCCGTCCCGAGCCCGTGTGGCGGCCGGCGGAGCGGGGGCGGTGCGGGGGCAGTGCCGGGGCAGTGCCGGGGCAGGGCGCAGCCGGCCCGAGCGGAGCGGATGAACCGCGCGGCGCGTCCCGGCCCCCCGCGCGGCGCATTCCAGCCGCATGACATCATGGGCACGGGCGGCGCGCGGCCAATCGGCGCGGGCCCCGCACAGGCCGCGCATTGTCTGCCCCGCGCGGCCCCGCCCCGCCCCGCCCGGCGCGGGCACACAAAGGCGCGCGGGGGCGCCGGGC
The DNA here is from genome assembly GCF_963082525.1 of Nesoenas mayeri. Lineage (NCBI taxonomy): Eukaryota > Metazoa > Chordata > Aves > Columbiformes > Columbidae > Nesoenas > Nesoenas mayeri. The sequence goes on along the minus strand of NC_137554.1, from coordinate 12,400,832 downwards.
CGCGCGCTGCGGGGGGAGCGGGCCGCGGGGGTCCCAGGACCGCTCATCGGTGCCCGGGGCGCTGCGGCAGGGACAGCCGGCCGGCCTGCGCTGTCACAGGGGCTTGTCACCGCGCACGGTGCTCCGGGTGGAACAGCACAGGAGTCGCCGCTGACAGTCCGTGGGCCCGCGGTGCGCCCCGTGTGCGCTGCTTTGCTGGGCTGCTCTGACCTCTCCTGGGTTTTTCCTCACGTTCTGTGGAACAAAAAGCGCTTATGCCAGTGTCCTGTTACGCAGTTAGTTAATTTGCAGTGAACCTGGCAGGAGGAGGAACCTTTGCAAAAAAAAAAAATTACACCGGTGAATAACTAGGGATAAGTTGGTGCTCTGTGTCTTTATTCACAGGCTTAAATTCTGAATGTGGTATTTAATAACTGGTTATTTCACACACGTCTGGTTTCAGACTTCAGCACATCCCCAAATCCTGTTTTACTTGTGGTTGAGTAGAAAGGGGAGGAGGGAGGGGAAAGTATTTTGCCTTAAACATTGTAATTTATGTAGAAAGTCTAAGTTAATATGTTGGAAATGTTACAAAAGATACTTTTCTGGTTTTTTCTTTATTGGCTTTCTCAGGATGATTGTGGGGTTCTGCTCCAAAATTTGATGACATCATGTAACCAAATGTCTTCCAGAGTGATTGCTCCCAACATCTAAACTCAGTGGTTTATCTGTTACAGTGGCTTATCTATTACAGTCTGAAAAAAGACAATAAAACATATGCTGTGTATTATTGCATGGGAATTAGGAAGAAAGTAAATGCCCTTCTACTATAAAAAAATATTGACAGAATCATATTGGCTTAACAGTGATCCCTTATGGGAACAAGATGGGAAGAAGTTCTTTGTTCTTTCTTTCAGTTTCTTATTGTCATCAGCTTCCTTAGGGCCTCCTGACAGGAACTCTTCCAAGCCTGTGTATTAACAGAGCTTGGAACGGGTGTATTTTATGCCTTTATGCAAAGAGCCTTCTACTTTATCTTCCTGTGTCTGTTATTTCACTCATGTTCTCTGCTTTCTTCAATGCGAATATATTGCAGAGGGATGGATATTCTGTGCCAGCTTCAGTTTGTGTGCAGGCTTCTGCTGTAGCCCTCTGAAATGTCAGTACAGCAGTGTCATAAAAAATTATTAAAATGCAAAGACAAATGAACTCACCTTCCTTAAAAAAATAGGCAAACAAAAAACAGCTAACAACAAAAACTCGGGCAAAAGATATAGCTTTGAACTTTGAGAATGCTGCTTATACTGTAAGAGGTCAAATTTCAAAGCAATGATGTTATAAACACTTATGTTGTTTACCTCCTGTGGAGTTGTTTTACATGAGTCTGTGCATTAGGTATATGTCTGTTTCTCTGTATAATTCTAGAGGATCAGAGAATAATGTCTCTGTAAAGATCGGCAATTCCTTTTTCCAGATCCTTCTGTCTCATAAAGATTTGAAGAACAACATTTAGTTTCCCGCTCTTGGTGGACAACTTTTTGATACTGATCTCAATCACACATTCCAAATCATGGACCTTTGTGCAAACTATTGTGTTATGTTACGTTGGGTTTTTTTTAATGTGTTGGTTTGATGCTTGTAAGTAGCTGTGGTACCTCCCTGCCTGAATGATGGTCAAAGTTAGATGCTCGTTTGACTTTTTCAGTGCTAAGCCTCAAGCAGTGTTTTCCTGCAGAAAACACGTGTGTTGATAGCTATGCTGCCTGAGGGCCCAGCTGTGCTGGATAAAAAGTCTCTTGGTTTTGGTTTCTGTTCTTTATTTTCTCATTTAGCATTGAATTAGTGTTCAGAGAAACCTTTTGTTTGCTATGGTATTTGAATAGATGAATATAACATCCTGATGCTTTATAAGAATTTTGTTTAATTGATGTTCAAGATTCCATCTCTAAGCTTAACTTTGTTTAGTTTGGTTTTTAGGATTTTTTTTTTTTTTTTTGTCCTTTAGAGGCTCCACCTTTCTCTTGTTTTGCTCTTTACCCTAGGTTACACCAGTAAGGTGTTTGGTCCTACAAAGAGGATGGAGTTTGTGTACTGGTTCCCAGCTGTAAGGAAATTTGTCTGCATGAGAAATGTACAGGTAGTCAAACTAGTGAAATCCCTTTGAAGCTGATTCCTTGTTTACTTGAGATCACAGAAGATACTGATCCAAAACAAATATTCAGTGAGGAGCCCTTTAAGCTGATTGAAATGGGAGTTTCTTCTGCAGGCAATAAATAATTTTCTTAAGCAATGGGAGAGTTTCTGCGGTATGAGGTTAGCATAGCTTGAGATGATGGTGCAGTTAGATAAAGCTACAAACCAATGTTATATTTGTCTCTAATTTACAGCTGAGGTAGGTAAGAAATTAGCAGCAGCTTTTGCTCCATTGTGTCACTGCATAAGGTGTGCAGCAGACAGGAACGCTGGGCAGGAGAGGTTCCAGTTCACTCGGCTGCTTCCTAGTGACTCTGCCCTGCCCATGGAAATGATATTTGTATCAGCCAGGCATTTATCTTTTCCACCTCTTATGTTTGATAGACTGCCAGTTTCATCTCCATGTGAAAGGAAGGATGGGCAGAAATACATCTTTATGAGGATTTAAACTTTGCATAGCGTTTGGTTATCCCGTGTCTTGACTCTGCTATCATCTTCCTTCCAATCCATCCTTCCATCACAAGCTGGCACTGGCCAGGACCATTTTCCAAAACTTTTGAAGACAGCAAAATAACTGAGGTGAGTTAGTCTGTCCCTGCAGCTGCCACCCTGAGATGTCAAGTGCTAGAGATATGGAAAAGGGGGGGAAACAAACTTTATAAACTAGAGGCTGGTAGACAAATGAAGCCTGTAAACAAAATATCTCCTATTTTGCAAGTGTGCAGGAGGACAGCGGTGCTTCCTGCTTTCCTTCTTCAGGGCAAATATGGATTAATGAAAAAGCAATGAAGTCTGTGGTAAATAATGCTAACCAGTCCCAGGTATGATTATTATGTTCCTTCTGAACATGCTGAGGAGAAGACTTCTGTAGTGTGTTTCACTTGCTCAGGGCAAACAAATTTATTTGTCCAAAAATTACCTTTTTGTGAACATTTTAAACTGGAAACCGGACTCTTATCATTATCTTTCAGATTTTTTTTTTAGCTAGTGATTTAATAAGCTACATGAAGTTTTAGCTGCCTGTAGTTGGACTGTTATGCCCTCCCATTCCTCTTTCTCACCCCTTTTTTCATAACTGTAATAATACCCTTTTCCTTCTTAAAGTGTAACTGTTCGTACCATATATTTGTTTTACCCTTCCACATTTCCCATAGACTATTTTCCTTTAGCAAACCTTTGCTCACTGAGTTTTATGTAGGATTGTTTACTGGTGATAAAGTATTTCTATTGATGTTTTCTAAAAGGATATAATAAAAATGAAGACTGCATTGGATAAAGGCAATGAGAACTTAGGCTTTGAGTGCACAGGTGGGTGTCTTCTGTGCTGATAACTGACAGTGTAGGATTTCTGCATTACCAGTTATCTTAAACACAGAAGTCTATGTAGCTTTTGAGGTAGTAATATTTTCAATTTACAAGTTTGGAATTAAATTCAGGTATTTAGTTTAAAATAAAATCAGCTTGTGTGACCTTTCTATAATAAAAATCTTAAGTTTGTTGCAGGGAGAATAAATTAAAAATCCAGTATTTTGATTATGTCAGAAATATTATAATAGAAATATATACACTGCGATTTTAGAAAGGAAATTTCAGAGGAAGCAGCAGAAGGGTTTTACAGGATCAAGCACTGAACTTCAGTTTGCTGCAATTAATTAATGGTTTCTAATAGTTTATCACATCACATTTACTAGCTAAAAAAATCAGCTTCATCATGCATAGCACTGAAACTTCTCTCTTTGTGTCCAATTTCCGTATTTTTTCCAAAGAACTGTGAAATTTTTCTAGTTGGATCCAGGCTTTAGTAACAAATCTGCAGTTCAAATGAACAAGTTCATAACTTCGTCTTTTATACTTGTCTTCCAGAAATCTCTCAGTGTGTTAACCTTCAAGCATCCTATTTTTTTAATAGCAGCTCCCAAACCCCCTTTATAATTTTAATACAGAGATGAACAAAGTGCTGAATGAAAATTTCCGCTATAGATTTAGTTAATAAAACTGTCAACTAAAAGCACAGAATGCATTCAACATAATAGTACTTAATGGTACAATTTTGATGACTCAGTCAACAGCAAAACTGTCCACAAAACATGAATATGACAATGGAATAATTCCAAAGCTAAACTTAGTGTTTGGCACAGTAACTACATGTATCACTTAAAACACATTAGTGATTTAAACAATGACAACTTGTATTTTGTCAGTCTTAGGATGCTCTCTTTTTAATGCATTAGCAACCAGATGATGAGTATTTTCCAACTGATTTCCATTATCACTGCTGGTTACTTCTTTCTGATGCTTACACTTTTATCTTGACTGACAATACTGAATTTCAGTAAGTTAGGTTCAACAACGCTCCCTATCAAATGGTCCTGCTGGATGCTTCATTTGCAAATCACATGGTGTTCTTTTTCTGAGCAGAAGCATCTTACACTTCTGAGAATGTTTGCCACTTCAATTGCTGAACCGTGAGTTTAGCCTTTTGCTGGAAATTTTGCAGAGGATTTTTTTTAAAGAAGCCCAGTGAAACATCAGAATTATTAAGCAGTAGTAACTTATTAATTTGTATTCTAGTGTAAGATCTCATGTGTGAAGGGTTCTCATATTGATTGAGAAGAAGTATTAATGTAGCAGCCCTAATCAATAGCTACATATTTTGGTTAGATTATTTTTTTTAAAGGAGGAAGGTATTCTAGCAGTGGAGAATCTTAACTACAGTGTCTCCATTCATCTTCATCCTTCACTGTCTACCTCAGAGTGTCTGCCCTGCCTGTCCAGATTTCCTCTCCCACTGTTACTGTCTCAGGACAGGTCTGGTCTCTTGAGTACATATCAGGTATAGGTTTCTAATTCTGTGGCTACTCCAATAGAATTATCAATACTACAGCAGTAATAAGTAGACCTACTAGCCGGTACGAACTAATAGTGATACAACCTATGTAGCACTGAGTTGACATTCATATCTACGATACATCTCTTTCTGTGATAAGCAGAAGCAATTAATTTGCCATGCAAACACTTCCCTTGCCAGCACTTTGGACATTAACACCCCTGCCATCTGGTCAAAGCCTCCTGCGTTTGTCAGCCAAGCATTGCCTGTTCTGCACATTTGCCCAAGGCCACAAACAAGGGGACTTGCCCTGGGGAGCCCCTGCACAGCCCCACTGGGCAGGCATACCCCATCTCCAGTGTCACTGTTCGGTGGCCTGCAAGTAGGCGAGATGAAACAAACCTGTGAAAGCAGCCACTTGAGTGACATCTGGCAGTTGTTGCTGTAAACAGCTGACAAGGGAGTTAATTTCTTTTTCTCAATGGTTTAAATCCCTAGTAAGCCTTGACCTGTCATTGCCACAGTGACAGTTGTCTTTTGGAATCCTCCTGTGTCTCAAAACTGCCACTTGGAAGAGCGCACAGCCGTTCTTGAACTGTGAGATATGTATTGCTGTCCCGTGGTAAGCCCTGTGTGATGGATGTCATTTCCAGTTCTGTCTCTTGGCTCACACCATTTTTTCTAGGAGGAAGGCGATAAATGGCATCCATAGCCAGGATTAGCTGCCGCTGCCTCCTGAACATCAAAGCAGAGGTAGAGCAGGCACAGGACGGCACAGACAAAACTGCCAGTGCTGCCGCCCGCAAAGTGCGGTGCCAGGGGAAATCAGGAGTGAGGGTGTTTGCTGTGAAGTTTGTCTATGTTTAACCTCAGGAACAACACTGTCTGCACTTAAAATTCAAAGCACTTTCTGTGAATTTATAAAATGTATTATAGTGACCTTGTTTCTGGTGGAATAATAAACTTTTACTGGCCATAGAAAGACATAAAACTTGCTGATATTAAAGAGCGTGGGATAAGTATCAAGTCTTGCATTCTTTACGTGTAACCTGACAGTTTAAGTCCTATGGCCAGAACACCTCTGAAGAAAATAAATTGAGTTTGACAGTCATGATGATTAAATGGGATTAGTAGTCTCAGAAAATAAGATATCTAATTTGCATTACAGTATTGTTTAAAATATACAGATGACAGCTTTTTGTGTGGTTTCAGAGTTAGACTTAGTTTAAAATTTAGAGAAAAATACCTATTATATTCCTGTTGCTGAGTCAGTGCCCTTAAAAGATGGATGGATGCACACATTGTTTTGAGATAATGCCACATCAGTTGGGTTTTGTGTTGTTTGTTTTTTGGTTGTTTTTTTTCCCCCTCATCTCAGCTTTTTCTGTAAGAACATTAATTTGGAGGCTTTTTCTTGCCTTGAAGACTCAAGGATAGAAACTTCACTGTACTCAGAATTGTTAGCTTCTGTAGCTACGTAACACCATATACACTCTGCATCTGACACATCCTTTTAAGGCAAACTTTGTAGAGATTCCCATCCCCTATGGAACTGTACAGGAAAGGCCTTCAGTAAAAATGGGCTTGAGGCCAGGACACGTAGGGCAATTTGAAACAGATTTTTTCTAAGTGAGATCATGTGAAAATCCTTCTTTTTTTAAGAGAGGGACTCTTTTGCTTAAAAATGCTGTTTCTAAGTATCTGATTCTGAAGTACTGTTAACTTGTATAGCTATATTCAGCAGCAAATGCTGTCTTTTGAGTATTTTTGATTTTGCAGTAATACCTCAGAGTAACTTACGTTGTTTGTCTTTAGTGGGATTGAACTACAGTGTTTTTCTCAAAAACAGTTTTGACTTTCTGCAAGTGGTTCTATGTTTGGGGCCTTTTTTTCTTTTAAAATAAACAAACCCCTCAAACTTCCCTCTCCCTTATTTCCTCATTTTTTTTTTCCTTCCTCCTCCTCAAACAAGTGCAGAGTGTAGTAGATATTAGGAGCAGAGACATAATTAAAGTTCTTTTTCCTTATATATGCCATCTCCTAAGTGAAGCAGCTGTGATTCTGGATGTGTAAGTGACAGAGCTGGGAAGGCATTAGCGAGAGCGGAGGATCTGGCAGTGAGAGCCGACCCTGGCAGTGCAGTGCCACGCAGTGCTGCTCTCACAGGGCCATGGCAGCGAGGCACCACTGAATATTTAACTATTTCTGCACTGTGTTGCCTTAGTTTCCTTGCTGTTCTGAAATGCTTCCATGAAAACAGGATCTGATCTACTGTACCAGATCCTAGCTGGTTGACTTATAGATGGATTCTAAACAGGTCTTCCTACCTTGCTTTGCGTGTTTGGACCATGGCTGTTCACTGAGTAAAAATCAATATCACTACTATAAAAAACCCTTTCTTTGCTTTCCTGCCAAGAGAGCTGTCCTGTTGACTTTTCCACTGCTAAAGTCTCTTGTTTATAAATAGAGAATATCATCTTAGTATTTCTGGTTTTGCTTGAATAACAGTAATTTAATTGAAAAGTGTTTTTCTGTTGTCCCTAATTAACTGACAAAGTGCTAGAAGCCTTGCCAGCAGAAGATCAGGGATAGCAGACACCTGCACTTGGGAAGGGATTTGGTTATATGCAAATGTTTGTGGTGAAAGGCAGCTCTGACCTCACTGCTAACAGGGCCCCTGCAGAACAGGTCCCTTCTGAGCTGAGCATGGACGGAGCAGAACTCGGAGCTCAGGCCAGAATGCACCAGGCTGAAGGATGTGCTGGAGCAGGACCTGTTCTGTGGCTCCTGTTGAGATTCCCACCACCTGACCAGCTTGAGCTGCCACTGCTTTGGTTAACTTTATAACTGTGTGGGATCAGTTTGAAGTTACATTATATATGATATGTGAACGTCACTACAGTGTTAATTAAGCATATGTAGTGCAGACACATCTGGTGTTCTAAAACTCAAATGTTCTTTGCTTATTTTTGTAAGAAGATGTCCCCTTACCTTGCTGACATCATTGTATTATCATGCACCGATAAAAGTTAAAAGTACAAGCAACTTTCTAAGAAAATAAAGACTATTGCCTTTTTACTATGGTCTGTCTTGATAGCATCCTTTATCATTGATAAATATTGGTGTGAAAACGTTCGTGATCTGGAAAGGTACTTCTATTTGAAAAAAATCTAGCAGCTTTTAATAAAGAGTTAACAAAAAAGCTGTGAGATTAAACAGGGCTAAATAACTGGTCTTTGAATGGATAGAAAAGAATGGGAACAAAACATAACTAACAAAGTTAGAGTTCAGTCAGAGCACCCAAGCATTCTGTTCTACAGAAGAATAATGGAACCTTAAATGATTGAGGATTGAGACGTGTCTCACACTCCATTTGCAGTACAGTGTTCCCCACAGGTACTGCTGCTGGTGCATGTCAAACCTGCAGTGAATTCAGGTGCACAGTGTAGCGAGACTACAGCTGACCTTGTGGTACCCAGAATTCTGGATGCAGTGTGTATGTGCATCCCCCGCCTGCCCCGGCAGCGCTGCCTGTTCTTCCCGCACCTGCTCAATTGCTGGATGTTGGTTTAGAAGTTACTACAGGGTGTTTAACCAGAACCTCTTACTTAGCAGTTTGACTGACTTTCCTGCTTTAACAATAGCACTTTCTTTTGTACTAGTTATAAACTTCAGTATAGCGAGCTTATAGCTTCATTTTTCCATACCTTAAACTACATTTTCATTAAATAAAAAGTTGAGCTAGAAGTCCTTCTAATAATAAATTTAAAAAAAAAAAATACTTGTCCAGCTGTCTGCTATACAGATTTTATGATTTATATAGAACTGCCAATAGGAGCTATGTAAATTTCAAGTTAATTTCATCTTTCTTTTCTTAGACCTCCTTCAGTAATCTTCTAAATGTCAATTGTAGGCCTTTAAAGATGGATATTATTACAAAATTAAGTAAACATTTTCTAATGTGTTTATGGTCATAGCTTTTTTTTTTTTTTTTAATATCACATTAATTGTACATTATATTCTTCTTATAACTCTTTTCATATGTTTAAAGCACAACTTGCCTGGGTGGCCATACCCAAAGTATTTTTGGTGTTTCCTGGAGTATGGTTAACATTGTATATCACCTACTGAACTTTAATTGATCATACACACACCCAGGAAGGGGGTTGGGGTTGGAGGGCAGGGGGGCAGCAGAAGCTGATTTTTATGTTTTATTCTTTATGCTGAATTTATTATTACCTTCTTTTTTTTTATGGTAGTAAAGCAAAACAATAGTATGAAGCAGCTGATAGTCAAGATCTTCTAAAGCTTAGGGTGTGAAATCTGCATTCCTTGTGCTTCTGCTAAGAAAACTGGACATGGGGAAGATCTTACTTTTTCTGTTGCAGGCTCCTTCTAGCTTTTGAGAGCTGCTGAACCAGAGGAACTTCCTGGTTTACTGCTAGGAAAACTAGGTTATTTTCAGATTTTCTTTTTGTCCTGCTTATGCACCAGATTGTTTTGTTAGATTATTTCCTCCCCACCCCCAAAACAAGAGCAACTAGCTATCACTGCAGTCTGTCCGGACAGCAGGTTACCAGTATTTCCAGTGCCATGCTCAGTACTTTGTTTCAGAAGACCTCCCAGCTCGTGGTGTTGGATCCTGCCCAGGTTTGCTGTGTCGTATCACAGCTCAAGCCAGTTGTACTGGATGTGGGTTTCAAAGCCAAGAGAATCTGTTCTCCTCAGGGAATAACAGGCTTTTGTGATGCAGGCTGGATCTACACACTCTTAGCTGAGAAGAAACTTCATATCCCAGTGCTTTTTAAAAAGAAAATAGCAACAATTCCAAAGAATAGGTAGTGAAGATTACTAAAACTATATACTGCAAAGAAATATAAACTGTTCAGCAATATACAGACTAAAGATACAGTGCAATATCAAGAAGTATGATGTATGGTAGCAGGACCAGAAGGTGCTACAATTGGAAGTGGAAGCTGATGACTAAGGAGAATTACAGTTGTAAGCCAGAAAACTGTGACTCTGACAAGCAGCGATAAGAACAAGAACTGTGAGAAAAAGTGTGAGAAAGTTTAAAATGGGGGAAGAGCGCTGTAGTAGTACAGCTGCAGAGAGTGAGAGAGAACCACAATTGGGCCAAGGCAAGCACACACCTGAGCTATTAGCACACTTGAAGGGGAGGGATGGTGGGGGTTGCTCCGTGAGTAGTTTGCAAGCTGCCAAAAACCCACACTGGACAGCCAGGGAGTAGAACACCTAGTTCTTCCAGCCTGCTGATCTGGCAACAAACGCCATGCATGACTGTGGGTATCCTACTTGTAGGATGACTTGGAAACTTTGAGGCATGACTTGTTCTTACTCCACAGAGTTTAAACTGGTGCCTATGGGAAGAGTGCCAGGAATTTTGAATTAATATTTATCCGCATTTAAAGATTGTAGCCTAAATTTTGATTTACAGAGAAAAGAGTGAGGTGTTGGCAAGTTACCAATTATGCTACAAATAACAAAAAAGTACTGTTGAATATTAAGCAAAATGGATGCAGCTGTAAATTTTGTGTGCTAGGTAGCGTAGTGGGATATAGTGAGATCTTTCAGTATTAGCATTAACACAGTACAACAATCCATAATGACAGAAAAAAATACATGTTCAAATACCAGGGCATATTTAACGGTGGCTTTCTGTTTTTTAAGTATTTCTCCCTTTGATTTTCATCTGGATTTTTACATTCCCTTTACTTTTGGGTTTCTCATGCACAAATACGCCTCTTCTGGCATTTGCTATTGATGCTGTCCTGGTCAACATACATGAAATTAGCAGGGAATTTGAATTTGTCCTTATGAAGAAATGCTATTAGGTTGGTAACTCAGATAGCAAGAAGTTCCACTTGACAATAACTTTGGTATCCTGTCACTCCCTCTTCTAACCCACTTTCAGTAAAAATCTAAACCTTGCATTTTCCCATTGTCTTAGGTTCTCCGTCTCAACTTAAAAGGTATGCCATTTATTTACTCCAGACAACTAAAACTGTAGAGCAGAAAAATATTGTTTATGTCCTTCTCACTCTCCCTCACCATTAAAGCTGCAAATTAGGTATGTACAGTAATCTATTGACACCATAGAATTTTAATGCAGAAGTTTTAACTCAGTTGTATAATTAAAAAAAAAAAAAATGCTGGAAAACCATTCTTCTTGGTTATAAGAGTAACACTTACTTTTCTGTGCCATTTTCTTAGTAATATGCATAGCCAGCAAGCTGCTGACACTTTTTTGTCCCAGATGTTTTGCTGTGTAAATTTTAGACATGAGATTCAGAACTGTGTCTTGTAACAGCAGGTGATGAACAGAATGGGGCAGCTCAGGTGCCGGTAGCTTCAATTCCAGGGGATAATTTGGGACTGGCTGTGTAACCTGCCTCACTCTCACTTCTGAGGAGTAAGGGCTTCTAAGAGCTTCTGCCTTGATAAGAGGAGATAATTATGCTTTTGTCTTCCCCCTTACCATCATAAAGCCTTAAAAAGGGAAGGAGAAAGATCTAATTGGAAACTAGTGCCAAGCAAACAATAAAGAAGTATCATTGTGGGTATCTTTGGCCTCTGCAAGACAAATCACTCCTGAGCGTAGTACTTATTTCAATGCAAAGAATGTTTTTAGGCACCACTGAAAGCATTTAAAAAAAAAAAAAAAAAAAGTAGTTTCACTTAGTTACAAATGGATAAAACTTGAAAAGCTGGTATAGGAACAAACTGCTGCTTAAAACGTAAAATTTAGTTCTTAAAAGCTGGAGTTTTCCCTTAGTTATCTTTATTTGCTTTCAGTAGTTTATGACTTAAATGTGTAAAAGTAAAATTAATATTAAAGCCTAAACCTGGATTAAATTCAGTATGAGACGAATATGCTTCCATACTTATAAGAAATCTGGTAAGCTTTCTCTACTCAGTCTTTTTTTGACTAAAAAAATATTAATTTTGTGTCACTTCAAGCAAATTTCATCCTATGAAGAATATTAACACCTAAAACTGAGGGCTTTATTTATTTTTCTATTCATTTTTGTGAAAAAGTATGTGTGTAACCTCTTCATATACTATCTTGGAGTGTTTCTCTTGCTGTATGTGGCCCTGTACTTTATTTACCTTGGAAAAGAGCAACATACAACCTATTTTGCTGCACTTTTATATGTATATAAATTTTAGGGTTTGCTGGCAAACACCATTCCTTTGATAGAGATGTTCACTCACTTTGACAAGCAGGTGCTTTTGTTGTTAAAACTTTAGATCAAAGAGCAGATTCTTCAAACGCTTACTAGTAATTTGAATTTAACATGCTGCACATTAAACATTTGATCCCTGTTGTGGGGGCATAAAGCCTGAAGCTTTAGTCAAAAATTTCATCAGAACTAAGAAGTGCAACTGTTATCACACGACGTGTAACTTTGAAAGTTTTATCTTTCATAACCTGCTTTTTAAGTCTCAGTGACTTTTAAAAAACTATGCAGCGTGCTTAAACTCTTTTTTAAGATACTGTTACAGTTTTTTTCCAGAGTAATAGCAATATAGACAGCTGAACTCTTAAACTGGAGATTTGGCATATACACAGCCCTTAGTGTACAGTGTGTACTGTGTGATTTGGAAAAGATTAGTATAAAGGACAATTGAAAGTCCATATGATATCACTTATGGTGTGAAATACTGGTTAACATCATCACTCAAACTGCACATGCTGCAGGCACATTGAGTAACTTTAATGATCTCTCTGTGTCCCTTGAAGTTGGCCAACATAACTTCATTTGTTTCCAGGACTCCATACACTTGATAAAAACAGTGATGATTGCCGTTCTTGTGCTACAGATGGAGGGAGGGGTTTCACACTATGAGAGGTCCCAAACAGGAAAGTCCTACCTGAACAGAACAAGAGACAAGAATCGGGTGGGAAGTTGCCAGAGGAATACAGTTTAACCCAAGGATTCTAGCCTTAGGCATACATGGGCATAGATGTGTGTATTTCACATCACCTGCTAGTTATTAGCTGCATCTGACATTCAAAGATGAATCTTGGCATGTAAAACAGGGATGACCTAATACGAGGAAGAAGTGACTTCTTGGATCCCCAAGTTCTAGTCCTTCTACTCAACAACAACTGCAACTGTATAATTGAAGTGCATCAGTTTTTGGTAACAGAGAAGAAGAAGTGTTTAATTTATCTGTAATAGAAGATTACGATACCAAAAAAAAAAAAAAAAAAAAAGATTATATTTACCTGAAATACTGGTATTAGTATAAGTGGGGTTTGCTGCTTCTGCATCATTAACAAGACAGTCTTTAATGCTGGCTCTACATGACAGTCACTGTTCAGCAGGATAAGCATGTGAGACATTTTAGTTCCTGATAAACTTAAATTTGTGTCCATTGGTATTATGTTAAAATCGCATGAATGTGTGTGAAGCTCAGGAAAAAGCCAAATCTAATGTGATCTTAACTGGTATTGAAGAACCTCACACTCAAAATGCTCTCTTACTGTAAGGAGAAGTCTTCTAGATTTCTGCCTCCTTCCTCACAAATTCTGATACAACATGGAGTGTTTTGCAGAGCTGTAACTAACTAAAGTTGAGATTTTATACAGCTATAGTTGAAAATGAGTAAGTGAATTATTTTTTTAAAATCAAATTACAAAGTTCAAAAGGACAGCAATACATGAACCCAATTTTTCTGCAACTGCTTTTTACTTGTGACTTTCAGTAGCAAGGTGATATGTACTGTCAGTCTTATAAAGATTGCTTGTAGTAGAACTATTAAATTGCTACTTATTATTATGCAAAACATTACCTTTCAGTTAATCATCAAATTTTGTGTAGCTTTTTCTAAACTGAATACAAAGACAACTCCTCCATATTATGAACTTTACTAGCAGTCAGGAACTTGTAATAAGCAAGTAACACCTACTCTTTTCCTCCCACCAGCTTAGATCACCCATCATTTTCACCACTTGTATTAACTTTTTTCCTTTCAAAAGTATTTCTAACTATAAATCTGAAGCATCAACAAAAAGAATAGCATTTACAACTGTATATATCTTTGAAGATTTGTCATAACAAAATAATTAACAATTGGCTTCCTGCTATCTGATTTTGAACTTCTGTAAAACCTTTATATCCATTGCTACAATTGAAGCTTTTCTACATTGTTCTGAAACTGTAGCTTTTTTCATGGCACTGATGACAAATACTTTGAATGAAGCTGCTTTAATAGACGATATTTTCTTTTGCTATGGACTTGTAAGATTTAAGTATCTTCCATGGAACTTCAGTACTTTAAATGGATCAAATTTTGGCATGTTGATTAGTAGTAATGGAAAAACCCACCATTTTTTTTCAATTTATATCAATGCTTCCAACTTCCCCTCATAGATAGCAATCAGAGGAAAACTGGAGCGACGCTAATAGGCATGTGGAAAATATGAAGTATTCACTAACTTAGTGTTACATAACCCCGGGTTTTGCCATCGGATTGAGGACGCTAAGGATGCAGAGCAAGCATAACCTGGCTCCTGGTAGTGCCTGACCTGTCACTCCTCCCTGCTTAACCCCTTCCTGTCATATGTTTAAAACCAGACTCCTAAGTTTCCATGTCTTTAGCTTTTCAGATAGATTAATTTTCAAAGAAACCATCAACACATTTCACTTTTCATAACATAGTTCCCCACCATTTCAAAATCAAAACACAAGCTTTGCCCAAATTTAAGTAAAACTGTACAGTAGCAAAGAAAATTCAGAAAATTAGCAGATTTAATAGCAATGCTTTTAGTGGCAATAAGACAAGTTCTCTCACGTGTATAAGCATTTTTTATTTCCTATCTCTAGATAAGCACTGTAATGATACCGCATGACACTTTAAAACCTCTTGAAACACTCAAGATTTGAACCCATGTGAAAGTACTCCAACATAAAGTAAATGTTTTCCAGGAGAAGTGATAAAATTCCATCCGATTACTTCTAAGTTCCCCAAAAAATGGGGCAGCAATTTAATGTTCAGCTCAGTTGTAATCTCAGATATGGAATGCACTTAGTATTACATTATGAAAATTTTTGCCGTTTTTTTTTTTCTTTTATATGCTTGCCAAGAAAGATTCAAATAGCCACACTTGCAGAAGTCTTCAGGGTTCTCACTCTTATTGGTTTCCATATTTACTTTTTCTTTTTTATTATGAGGACAGAGGAGATAGAGTCAGATCTTTAAAATGTGTCTCTTGATGGCATGATCACAGACTTAATTTCCTCTTAAAAAAAAAAAAAAGCAAGCTATTCCTAGTGTTTAAAAATAAATGAAGTTGTAGAAAGACAATTCCAGTTGTATACCAGACTATTCCAGCTGCAGGATGGCTAAACTATGACTTGTAGCATTTTCTTTAAGCTGCACTGAAACAGAAACTGCCTGAATTTTCAGAAAGCAAAATATCTGTTACGTTTCTAACTAAAGAATTGTGGAAGAGACTAGCTTAAGCCCTTCTCTGTACTCATGTGCATGTTAGAACGGTGAATTTCACATAGCATGAACTGTCAACATACAATTAACAGCCCAAATTGTCCGCTCTCTTCTAACTGGCATATCAGAACATACCAGGTTCTGGTCTTTCTACAAATCATGTTTTTTCTTTTGAACTGCTGCACAGAAATGTATTATCTGCTGTATGTCGCATCTCTACATGTAGCTTAGGATTTTGTGGGTGAGATCACTTTTGTAAGATCTTTTTATGTTCTACTGTGTAGTAAGGGTAGGATGGTATGTTTCACTCTTCTGGGGATGTTTTGGGATCACTCTCCTTTGCACAAATATTTACTTTCACACAAAATAACTGACCTCATGTCCAAGACTGCTGCTCTTCTGTAAGTTTGAACAAGCTAGTTTGAGTTCTACCAAATGTTCTGGGGGAGACAAACTAAGATGACATAAGCCTTGTTTCCATAGGAAATAAAAATAGCCATGAAAAGTGGTTTGTAAGGTATTCAGCAGGTTAGGAAGGAGAAAAATGATAACAGCTTCCTCATATACTGTTTTCAAATGTTAACCTTTCTGGTAGCCCCTCAGAAAAGGGGCTGCCCACCTCCTGCTATTACCCCATCGCTATAAACGATGTGGTTGCACTGCTTCACAGCAGCTCCCCCTATGCAGCTGTGAACTCCAGCTCGCTTTTCTAGTCCATTTCTCATCTTAGCTGCCTAATACCCAAAAGATGTGAATAAAAATTAAAATGAAAAAAAATCATGACACTTTCCTCACACTATTACCTCAGCTTTCTTCCTTTTTTTCTTCAATGAGAAAAGGGATATCTTGATTATTTTAGTTCAGCTTTGGTCTAAGCACTGAAGTACTTGTTATCTTGTACAGAATATTGCACAAAATTTTACATCTCAATCAAGATCTGAATGAGACAATGGGCTAGTCCATTATCCTGATCTGTAACTAAGGCACCATAGCACCACTACTACAAATAGTCTAAGGAAAATAAGTATTACTCAGAGAAGTTTTTGAAGTAAAGCCAGAGATACAGGAATTTTCCATTCCCCTTAGAAGAAAAATAGAGAACAGAACACTGTAATTTTTAGTTTGGTCAGTTTGGAGTTTGGGATTACTAACGCTAGCCAAAATGTAGAAATCACCTCTATCCAAGTAATTCAGATTGGTTGGAACTATAATCTCCTGCAGTATAAATAGCTGCTAATATCTGGCCTTTCTCAGCTGAAGTCTAAGACTATATGTAAAAAGTCTCAACTTTACACTTCGATCTGAATGTGAAAAGCTTTACATGAGTTTCTTGTTAGGAATTTGTAAGTAACTGGTAGTAGCTGAGCTCATTTTCCATCAGTCAGAAATAACGCGAGTACATTCTGTGCCGGCCTGTCAGGTTTCTCACAGTGGCTCCCTCATTCCCCATCTTGCTCACTGACCCATGTGGGACAACATCTAACGAATGGTCAAGTGTGTTGCCAACCTCTGCACTAGTGGAGTTTATTTATGCCTTAAAATCTTGTACTAGATAACTTGTTTTGTTTGCAGGAAAAGTAGGAATGCTTCCAGTGACAGAATCCCTTTTCTCCAACTACCAATATTGCTTGCATCACTGAAGTTTCTCTTTGTAAAGTAATGGTGCATTAACTTTGCAATTAAGACATGAGATCAAAGTCTTCCAGCAAGGCCAAAGAAAAGAGAAATAGCAGGCACACTAAAGCTTAAATTTAAAAGAGCCACACACACAACCCCCAAAATCTCCAGAAAGATAACTCGATGTTGTAGCACAAGGGCAAAACTTACTGGTTCATCTCTGTTAATCATAACCTCGAGAAAAAGAGCAAACCCACCCTAATAATCTTTGGCAGAATAACTTATAATGTATTAAATAAGAGTTCCCGTGTAGAAATCTGCACTTCAGCAGTACTACTGATGACATGGTAATTCAGAATTCTTGTGTTCATAACACACTATTTCACTTTTGTAGTTCCTGCTAAAGCCGAACTTGGGTAGAATATTCTTTTTGAAAAAGTCATCATTCCTCTAAAGCTGTCAAAAGCCTATTCATGAGCTCCAGCAATTCTTACAGTAGGAAGAACTGTTAAGTGTTTCAAAGCGCTATTTTCAAATAAAGATTTAATAAAGCCACAAACATTATCGTAAAAGGGATAAAGACTTACATGTGTACCCTGATATGTAAAATACAGTACTGGCCAAACACTGTAGCATACTCTTTGAAACAGATTTGGGGAGAAACAGTTGCAGTTTTCTCTCATGAAGTAACTTTATAACTACTTGTGTTACAGATTGCCCTGAAATATGACCCTCAGATAGAAGAAGATCTGCGTAACTGGATAGAAGAGGTTACAGGGCTGAGCATTGGTGCAAACTTCCAACTGGGATTAAAAGATGGCATAATCTTATGCGAGTAAGCATTTATTTATTAAGTAACCTTATTTTTAGCAGTTTTCCACTTTTGAGGAAATAAGGAGGGACTTTCTGAAGACTCCCCCTTTAAACACATCAACAATAACAGTCAAAGTTAGCTGACCGTAGGGTGGGAGACAGCTTCATTGAAATTGTCGAGAAAAATGAAAACTTAAACCTCCTTTATATTTCAGCAAAGATTTCTAAATTTAATGGTGAAGCTCTTTTCTATAATAATCAAATGGCACGCAAAAATTCTTACAGTTTGTTAGACTTGTTGGACATGAGATCTGAGCTAGGCACTCTGTATAAACCAAAACATTAACCATTTTGATGAAACTAATGCAACTAATAAAGCGTGAATGAAAATATATAATGCCTGCACAGATGGTATAAGGTTGAGATTTATTGTTTAAGCATTTCCCTTTTTTTCACCTCCCCAGGCTTATAAATAAGCTGCAGCCAGGATCAGTGAAGAAAATTAATCAATCAAAACTAAATTGGCACCAGGTAAAACAAAAAAAACCCCAAAACTCCACCTCTAACCCCTCCAACTCTCAGACAGTTCTTTTGTTCTGTATTAACAAATTTGCTGTGGATATGGTACACCTTAAATCTGAATAGCACCAAGTTTTGTTTATGATACATACACAACAATTGAGGATACTGCATACATGAACAGCATTTGACAGAAAGCAACGATATCTGAGCTTGGGCATAAATGGTGGCTGAGTATACATATTTAATAGCAATGCTTTCACTGTTAGATGAAATTTCAGATGGAAAAAAAACATAGGGACATATAGTAAGGCCTTTTTCCAAGTTAAAAAAAAGCTGTTAACTCTCTGTTAAATCACAACTGGAGCTTTCCATCCAGGCAGTGCTGCAGGGTCAACAGTTTGCCTGTACTTGGACATTCGAGGTCCCTTTATGAAGTGTGCTCTTGAGAAAGCAGCTGGAGAGGATAGGGAGGGAAAGGACTTCAACAGTCTCAGAATAAATGGTTGTGTAACAGAATTCAGAAAACAATATGGTGCAAACCAGATTTGATTTCCTATGAGTGTTCTGGGGAGCACTTTCCCCACCAGGGGCTATCAAAGGCAACATGCATTTAGAACAAGCATTGGCAGGGTTGCTGGTTAGAGTTGACTGCCTTTACTGTTGCTGGGTCTAGTTTAGTGCCACTATATCGGCCTCTTGTTTTTATGGGCATTGCATACTTTAAATATGGTGGAGAATTTTTATTTAAAAAAAAAAAAATTGAATACCTCTAAAGACTTCAGAAGGAAAAATGAAATTCAGTCCTTACTCCTTATATTCCATATTGCTTTCCAATTTCTACAGTGCACAGTGCTAAAAAGTGCTAACAAACCCCAAAAGCTTAGTTTAATTTGTCCCAGGAGTTGTGCAAGATAATACGTTCAAACCAAGTTAAATGTTATTACTATCCACATAGTTTGTATTTTACTCAAAATTATCAATGGCTGAAGTCAAACAGCATGGACACTATGGTGAATTTTCCAATTAGAAGCAAATTTTAGATCAGGATTTCTTTTAGAAGGGCACAGTTGAGGCAGTTTTGTCAAAGACCCCTCTAACAAAGTATATGAGTCTCACTGATGGAGAGATGCTGGGCTAGATAAAACCTTAGATTGATTTCCAAGTCAATATTAAAACTAATGAAAAATAATATCAAACTTCCTACCAGTCACTCTTAACCACATCAACCGTTTTATCCAGTTTGCACAAGGCAATGAACTTACATTAAACAAGCAAAACTAAACAAACCAACCAACACCAGAAAGCCTTAAAATTACTTAGTTTCTAAATTGAGACACTGAGTAGAAAACTGGCTTTTTTGTTTCTGTTTAGCTGGAGAACATTGGGAATTTTATCAAAGCCATCCAAGTCTACGGCATGAAGCCACATGATATTTTTGAAGCAAATGATCTTTTTGAAAATGGAAATATGACTCAAGTACAGACTACCTTAGTGGCCCTAGCAGGTCTGGTAAGTATTTGTATCCCCGGAACTGGCACAAATCTACACGGCCATCCAGATGCACCCTTTCCACTCATAGATACAGAAAACAGCATACAGCCTGTTTGGGGGGGATAGACGGATAGTGTTGCGAGTCCAAGATCCTGCAGAGGTGGCACTTGAGGGCTGTGTCCTACCGCATCCCATCCCTCCAGGGAAGGCTGGGAGTTCAGAGCCACGATTCCTGACTGCACGTGGCCTTGCTCAGGAGCTGTGTCTCCATACACAGAACCGGGGAGGCTCACAGAATGCTAATCCCTGCAGAATATCCTGCTGACAAGATACTTGGGTCACTTTGGGCTGCCACCTGCAAATGGCCTGGGGAACTGTTACCTCCTCTCACCCCCAGCACAGAGTTCCTCATAAGAGATGAACCTGTTTGTGGTATCACTTGAGAGCCCGGGGTCAGGAAAACCAGTGTTCCAGTAGCAGGAAACATACTTCATACACTAAATACTATATTTTCCCTCCCCCTAAATAGGCAAAAACCAAAGGTTTTCACACTACAATTGATATTGGTGTCAAATATGCAGAGAAACAAGCACGAAGTTTTGATGCAGGAAAACTAAAAGCTGGTCAAAGTGTAATTGGCCTGCAGGTAAGTGTGAAATTCAAGTTTGCAGTTAATCTGTTATAATTGAGAAGGACTTTCCTGTTTTGATTAACTGACATTGTTTATGCAAAAACAGTTGCAGAATTATAAAATATTCTTATCACAGAAGGAGGTATGAGATTTTACTTCTTGCAAGCAGTTAATTTGCTTTATAAACTCAAGTGAGTGACTGGAAAATTCTTCTGTTTGTTTTAAATCTGCAATAAGAGTGATAAGGAGGGAAAGAACAGCTAATCTTAGCAGTATCACCTCTGTCCCATACAGTGGTTTTAAAGTAGGTGTCTTTGGATGGCTAAGGCTCCTTATATGGTAGTAACCTTTTTTCTCTCCACTTTCCTTAATAGTCATAAAAAACCCACAGTAACTGATACAAAAATCTTAAAATTCCTGTGGTAGAGAAGTTGTGGTGATGCAATTAAATCATTACTGTCCAGAATAAAAGTGAATTATTACATTTTGATGCATACAGCCATTCTAATTGTACATGCAGTTGGGCAAATGCCAGTCACTGAAATCCCTTAGGCTGACGGTTGTGTTTATTTTTCCTTTTGAACCTCAGTATGGAGAAAGGGTAATTTATTACAGGTAGTGGTCAAGGAAAGCCTGCACCATAATTACTTTCGCCGCCAGCCTTCAGAATTACCAACCATATTTGTTTCCTTAGACCGTGCTTGCTGTACAAATAAAACCCACTTTTTCTGTCCGCCTCTTCTTTCCCCTGATAAAGATGGGCACCAACAAGTGTGCCAGTCAGGCAGGCATGACTGCTTATGGAACGAGAAGACACCTGTATGATCCAAAAATGCAAACTGACAAGCCGTTTGACCAGACGACAATTAGCCTACAGATGGGCACTAACAAAGGAGCCAGTCAGGTAAGCAGGACTGCATGTGACCCCAGTACCATGGGAAGTCGGTGGGGTAGGAGAGTCCCTGAGTGGCGTGCAGTAGCAAAGTCTAACTGGCAGCAGCAAGAGGGTAGAGCTCAGCTGTACTTTTACGTGGTAAAACGAAAGAACTGAAGTTTCTTATCACTAACCAGCATGTTTTGTGCTGAATATATTAAGGCGTAAAAATGAGCTGCTGCCTCTAGAATTCCCAGTTGGTTCTGTGTTATACTAAAAGAAAACAGTAACTGCATTTCCAGTATTAACCAGACAGAGGCAAAAAATAAATTGTTTCCTGGGCACTACCTCAGTCTGAACACTTGGTACATTCTCTCCAAAGAGGGAAATAAACTGGACATTTCTGCAAGGACTTTATTCTGTGACTTACCTACGAGCTGTAGGTAAACACAGCTGCTGTGCTGTGTTTTGCTCTACTTTAATTGCTACTTTGTAGCACTTCCAATAAGGTGTACTCATTGTAATCATAAATGTAGTAATCACAGGTCTTGACCTGCTTACTGAACCTCTACAATCCTGTTTTATTAGGCGGGTATGCTGGCACCAGGTACCAGGAGAGACATCTACGATCAGAAGCACATATTGCAACCTGTGGATAACTCAACTATTTCATTACAAATGGGTACCAACAAAGTAGCTTCACAGAAGGGAATGAGTGTGTATGGGCTTGGACGACAAGTGTATGACCCCAAGTACTGTGCTGCACCAACAGAACCTGTCATTCATAACGGCAGCCAAGGGACAGGAACTAACGGGTCAGAAATCAGCGATAGCGATTATCAGGCAGAATACCCTGATGACTATCATGGAGAGTACCAAGATGACTATCAAAGAGATTACCATGGTCAGTACAGTGACCAGGGCATTGATTATTAGCTTTGCCTCAAGAGTTCAGTATTAGTCCATTATTTTATTCAGTAAGAACGAAACTAGCCTTGTGGAATTGTTACCTGTCTTTCCTACACACTACGCTTAACGTACCTAAAGAAATATTGCCTTACATACATTCCTTTTCCTTTCTCTGCCCCTTCCCTGTCTAGTTGCCTTTAGTGCTGTAACAATTGTAGTGTACAGCATAAACAATAACTGCATATGAAGTAAAAGGAATACTGTGAAAGGGGGAGTGCTCTTGTACAGCCAGGTTGTCTAATAAGGAGCTATGCATTTTCACAATCTCTACTTAAGTAGGTATTTACATACCACATTAAGCCTTCATTTTACATATTTACAGCTTTTCTGTTTTCCTGATGAGGTAAAAGAATTTCATGCTTAAAGTTAATTGTGGTCTACGCCAATTAAATCTAAGACATCATGTTAGTGATTTAAATATCATTCCTATGTTTCTAAGGTAATGTTTGCTAATGGTAAGTCTTGCATTAGACGTAAGTGTGCATATGTGATTGTGTATTCATTCCATTATCAACACTGACCAAACTTAGAAATAGTTATCTTACTAAAAAGGGAGCTTGTACAAAGTCTTGAGCCAACAGAAGTCCCATGATTGATGGTGCATTTACCTTTTATTGTGCCATAATATATCCATGTAGAAATGCTTTTTCTTCCTTGAACTGTATTTATTGCCACACTTCTCAAACTGATCCCAGTGTATTTTTATAAATAAATATTTTTTCTTAAAGGTACGTAGAAAGTCCTGTCTCATTTGTTGTGCCACTGTTCTTAAAGATTAGATGCCACAGAAATTATTCCCAAATCAGCATTGCCTTTGCCTGTGTTAAGGGTAATGTAGAACTGCTTGCTGTCTGTTGCAGTTTGGGTTCTTTCTTTTCCATGGGATTTAAACTAATAACCTTGTAAAAGTCTCTTGGGAGTGAGTGACAGTGACTTCACAGGAAAGGAATGTAGCTCCTTCACAGCAGAGTTCACTTCCCTGCTACATGACTGTAAGGCTGTGACCAGAAATACTGTTCACTAAATCCCTACCCTTTCTCAAGGCAAATGAGGAACTGCACATTTAACACCGTGTCTGCTTCAGCCTATAGCCTTCGCACCATCACTGAGAACTCACAATGCCCTTGCTTTAGAGCAGGTAAAGAGACATCCCAATCTGTGCGCCTGCTGGCCCGCAATCTGAGTCCTTTAGTTACTGATAGCAGAGCTTTACTCCTAAGTAGAAAATGCTTCCTTCTTACCATGGAGTGTGGTGTGGCTCTATTAATTTACCAGGACTGGTTTTAACAGAGGAAAAAAAAAGAGTATGCTATCAATGGGGGCTACCATTGCTGATCCTAACCCTTGTAAAAAAAATAAAAGGTATTTTAAACATATGTACTGCAGATTAAACTTACTTGCAAGTTCCGTACTTGTGAAGGATTCTTCCCTTGAGACTAAAATTGTTTGTGCTTTGCTCCATTAGTTTCTATTCTCTTTGGGTCTGATGTGGTGATCTTTCAGTTAATCTATTTATTAAACCTTAAGCTTACGTATTTCACAAAACTTAAATTTGAAAGGACCGCTGGAGGTCACTGATCAAGGCCCTGCATCTGAGGCAAGAGAATTACAACCAAGATGTCTGTTAAGACCTGCTCTTCTTGAACTCTACCCTTTTCCCCCCTTCAAAATACTAGTATTTAACAACTTAGAACTATTATATTGAATGCTGAAAGGCAGCACTATGATCAACAACAAAACGTGTTGTTTTCACAGTTTGGGTGAAAGCACGGTCTCTTTTTGAAAGCCTGAACCACCCTCCTGCTCTTTCTGAATCCAGAACTTACAGTTTAAACTGCTTGCACACATTTATTATGTATGTATTTGAACAGAGGAAACAACAAACTGCTCTCAGTATGCCTCCGCTCTTTCATCCACAGAGGTATTCAGTGGAATCATAACTCAATTAAGTGAGGGTTTGACGTAGACACCAAGCAAGACCAAAAGCTGAACACTTAGTCATTTCTTGGTATACAGACACCAGTAGTCCCCATCTCCTATTTTTAAGGATATAGTTATAAAAGTACCTTTCATTCCTCTGAATCCAATCTTCATAGCGGCAGGAAAGGAGTCCACACAGCACTGGGCTGCTTTGTGGGGCAGATGGTGAAATACCACAAGTAACTTGGACAAGCATCAGTACCTGAACTGGTACCAATACCCAAGCCCACCACCTCTTTCCAGCATGCTCTGTAGGAGCCTGCGAGCAGCCCCCTGCAGGGGAAGGCAGCACTGAGAAACGAGCACTAAGCAGCATCAGCTTCTCTAGGGGTGCTTTATCCTCCTGCCTCAGGTGAGGACTCTGCTACAGAGGAATGCTACAGTTGGAGGTTGTTGACACAATTGCTGGTACAATGTCTCTGAGATTGGGAGGTCCTGTGTTGCACCTGAAAGCTATAAAGCTTATAAAGCTATGTTTTGTGAACAAAATTTAATTAAAACGTATACATTCAGAACTCTTCTGTAACACTATTAATATAAGTGACTCTCAAAATATATTATCACAGTTGTAATTTTTTATTAGGGGCAGTAGAGCATTGCTTAAATCAAACACACTCAAATACAGCTCAATTGGGATTTTTCAGTACCTTCCTCTTTACAAAGCAAACCAAACATTGTAGTAAGTGTCTAAAAGTACCTTCTCCACCCAGGAACTACAGGAAAGGCCATAACACTGCATCACAATTGCAATGAAGAGAATTGCTGAGATTGGAAGGGACCCCTGGAGGTCATCTAGGGATTGTCTGAAAATAAGGACATTCTTATATAAAAACTTCCCTCCCTTTCTTCCACCAGGAAGTTCCTGAGTCAAGGGCCAAAACATGTAGTGTGAATATCAAATACAAATGGCAAAATACAGTGTAATAAGAACAGTTTGGGTTTTTTGTTGTTGTTGGGTTTCGGTTGGTTGGTTGTTTTTTTTTGTTTTTACTTCCAAGTAAACCTACTGTGGCTTGTAAATTGGTAAACATCATTTTTACATTGTGGAGACACTACTACTTGGCAGTAATCTTACCAGGAGCTGTGGCAGAGGAAATGTTTTGCCCCTCTGTAAGTACCGTATCAGCACACTTTCTCCTGGTGAGAGAGCTATTGCTTGTTCTGCGTCATTTCCAGTTCCCACAGCATCCACAAGCCGGGCACCAGAAGTACCCAAACATACAGTTTTAAATAATGAGAGGTAGTGAGTCACAGCCAGTAGATCATCAGCTTCACCTGCCAGGCAGAAAGTGATTAATCTGTTCTTTCTCCCTTTCATCATCTATCCGATATTCCTCACCTTCTTGAAGCAGCTCATATTTAACAAAAGTTAGTTAAATGAAGAATAAAAAGCAAGTGTATAATAGCATTCCCTAGCAGAGAATTAGTCTCCTTTCAACAGCAAGAGATCAGATACGGTATTTAGCTGAAACATTTGTCACTCGGGCCCTCAATAAGCTTCTCTGTATGTCACTTACATGCTGTGACTAATCAAAGATTTATCTTCATTATGGCAGCTTATGAGTCACTTACCTGCAGTAATGTCTCACTTCCTATACTGATATGTACTTTACTGAAATCCCCGGCTGAAGTCATCTTCCCATTCAAACCTCTCCTCAAACGAAATGTGAGAGAGGCTTTTGAACAAAGAAAATAAAATCACATGCCATCAAGTAAAATCTAAAACCACCCCACACTCAGAATGAGGTGGAGCCCATGAACATGCATCATAACAAGGGTCCAGATACGAAGTTCAGTCAAACCGCAGAACTGCACACAAGAAAATGCTGACAGACTTACCAAGGTTTGTTCTTTTTTTAGTGTCTACACTTATCATGTTCCTCTTCTGACTAAAGCCCTGAAAATCTCTTCACTACATTCCTCCATGATGCTTTATGTTTCACATCCATGTTACATCTAACATTTCTATAAAGTATTATTTATAACATCCTTTTATTTTTGTCCAGCCACTGCTCAGCTGCTACTTTTTTGTCAAGCTTT
The DNA here is from genome assembly GCF_963082525.1 of Nesoenas mayeri. NCBI lineage: Eukaryota > Metazoa > Chordata > Aves > Columbiformes > Columbidae > Nesoenas > Nesoenas mayeri. Next base: position 12,374,420 of record NC_137554.1, on the reverse strand, counting down.
AAATCCAGATACAAAATTTTTCTGCTTGCTTTGTCTTTTCAGTTGCAAAGGGAAAGCAGTTGTTTATTTATGAAAAAGGGACTATTCCTCTTCTGCCCTTTGGAGAGGAGCCAGTGCATAGTTAATGATACTAACTTATAAAAACACTCCCCAAAGAGTATGATTAAAAGAAAGACACCTACGTCATAACCATTAATTATCATGACTACAGAGAATTTCTACCAAGGGTAATTTCCATCAGTGAGCTCAGCACTGTTCCTTAATTTGTTGCACTGGCTGTTTGGATATACAGAATAAATCAGGAAACAGTTATCTCCGAGTGCCTCCTTTACAGATGTTTCTGTGTTTACTGATCCAGAGGTGACTGGGCCAGTGTTCCCAGAGAAGCACGGAAAAACCCCCTGTTAGCTGACACACCAAAAAATCAAAAAGACAGCTCCATGACCTTGTCAACTTCGTATTTTTAGTCAGACAACATAGAAATTCACAAGTAGTTTGTTTATTAACAACTTTCAGCCCATGATAACAAGTATATTAATAAAAATCAGATGTGCTGACACACAAAATACATTATTCATACAAACATTGTGTGTCATTTTACCAGAGCAGAAGGTACATCAGAGCCTTAGAGAACGAATACTTTGTCCTGGGGTATTGGTAGCCTTTACTTTTTTTTTCTGTGACTGTTTTTGCTATTGCTGGTCTGACTTCATCCTTCCTGGTGCACTTCACATTCAAGTCTACAAAGAGAGAAAAAAGAAGTCAAATAATGCATAGCACTAGTCCTGTTACTGCATTTAAATGCCATAAGAGTAAACTGGGAAAATAATTAAGGTTCTTTTGTGTCTCAAATCCACAGTCCTCTCGCAGGGAATACCCCACCCCTCTTTCTGTGCTTGGCAAAAACATTACTGAAGAATGCAATAACAGACCCAAACAATGAAAAAATGAAATACAACTATCCCTCCCTGTAGCAATAAACTGAAGCAGTGCTCTGTAGCCCAACTGCCTATAGCAGAATGGCCACAAAATTGTGTGCGAGTTTGCTAGAGCCTGGTACCTCTTGAAAGGAGATAAAGAAAACCCACCGAGATCTGTCACAGTTGTGTCAGAAGTAGCCAGCAGGGCACAAGACAGAAGTAGGAGCGTCCAGCAGGTACAGGTGCTGGAGTGCTTGGTAGGTACTGGTGCTTGGCCCCCCTGTGCTGGGGAAAATCAGTCCAGATTTTGAACTTGCTGGGGCAGCCTCTCAGGTTGGGCAATTTGCAATATTTTTTCAGATGTCAGTTAGTGAGCGTTGACTCTCAGAACTTTCCCAAGCCTGGGTGTGGGGGAACAATCCCTTCTGGCACTTCAGCTTTTTTACTCCAGCATAAAAGAGAGTAAGTAAATATATGCACGGATGGAAAAGAAAGAAAGGAGCAGGGTGGGGATGGAGAGGGAAGACTCCGTTCTTACAGCTCTGGAGCTTCAGCAGTTCCAATGTGAAATCCAGCAGCCCACCACTCTTCTGACTTTGCTACAGCAGATATGTGAAGGACTATCTAAACAGGATTTATCTCCCACCCCCTTGCCATTGTCTGATCTTTCTCTGCTGGGCACACTGGGGAATGGGAAGAAGGATGAGAACAAATATTTGATCCATCCATTTTGCACAGAGGGTTTCCTGAGGAGGGAAAGCAATAGAAGGAAAAACAGGATACTGCATGTTGCTTGCTGTGAGACATCAGGAGATACCTGAGAGTCTACATCCATTCTTCTTGGGACATAAAGCCAAACACATTAGCTGGCAGATAAATACATATCCCACACTCCTGTCTCACCATAGGTTGGAGCTCTGTCCCATCTTCATTGTCCTGGAAAGGTCTTGTGCTTCTGTGTCTTTGCCCTTCTGTTAACTTGTTACTCTGACTCACAAAAGTCTACAAACAAAAACCAGGGGGAGGTCATTTGGGAATGTAAACCATTATGTAAATAAAAAATACCTGGTAAAGGAAGATTATTAGCCCAAGGCTAAGAAACTGTAGCTGGTTCCTAACTGGAAGACACTGCGTGACACCAGGAGGGACTCAGGAGAGACAGCAAGGGTGAGGAATGCAACTGGGAAGGAGGAATCAAGAATGTCTGTTGCATCTGCTGCCACAGGAATGAGGACACTGGGTGTCTGAAATCCCTCACCCAGCCCTCCACCCACTGCCACATATTGTCCTGAGGGCCACAGAGCCTCCCTTCCACCCTCAGATGTTTGTAACCCAACTGTAACACAGACGCCTCAAGTCAAACGCCTTTATGTCTTGGGAAACTCCAAGTTCTCGGCTAAGTAACCTTACTCTTGATCATGCAATGGGGAGGAGTTTGGACGTGCTGCCCCCAGTTTTTCCATACAAGGTTATACAGCCTGTCCTGCTTGGAAGACTCCTTACCCCTGTGGGTAAATCCTCTCTTCACCCAAGGCCCTAGGACATAGCTAATTACAAGGAATTAAGACCAGACTTAAAGAGAAACTACCACAAAGTTTGGAAATGGAGAAGGAAAAGCCTCTGTTTCATGAAGTAGAATTGGCTTAAGAACTATTTTAACATTTGGCAAAACACAGGGAGAACAGAGGTCAAGGTTTTAGAGTTTTCCATTCGGTAACATATTCCTATTCAGGACACGTGCTTAAGTACTGTTCTGAATCAAGGCCAAATAATATCTATCTGCTTTCTTCTGTACAAGGGGTTAAGCCTATCTTTAGCCTACCTTTTTGATGGTTTTTGTTTTCAACAAAATTCTATGAAAATTACAGGGAATCTAACAGCAGCATTAAAAACAAAACAAAACAAAACCAAACCCAGTTCTTCTGACACTGTCCTGAAGAAATCCATCCAGAAGATTCATATCATATGAGCTATTCTGGCTGCTGAGTTTGTTTTTCATGAATTACTAAGATTTTCTTTGTCGCATGGTTTATGAAGGAAAAGACAGAACTGGCAAAAACAGCATTAAAGGAAAAAAACATCTGCATCTTCAAATATTCTCTTAACATCAAAGCGATAGCATATATGCATTCAAATGCTTCAGATACAGCTATTAATTAAAGCTCTCCATCACTATTAGCAATGCAATGATTCTCCACGGAAATGCTTGTAATACAATACAGCAATTATGAGGGTAAAGACACAGAACAATCAGTCCAGAGGCAGAAGAATTTAATCAAGAGACAAGACAGTATTTTGCCAAAAGAATCTGTATAGGGATGAAGCAGAGCAACGTGAGTTTGCACTAAGCTTTTTCAGAACTACAGCATACATAGGATGTGGATGGCTACCTGATCTGCTGCTGGCAGCAAGAAGCTCCTTGTTGTTTACTTTTGCTTGTCACTGTACAGTAAGTCACAACAAATATAAACATCTAACCTTACAGCACCCTATGGGTCTCTGCAGCTAGCTTATCTATTTACTTATATTTGTCATTACCAAAAATATATTAAACATATATCTAGTAAGGCCTACAAAGTCAGTCGTTACTTAGAATCACCAAAACATTCTGCTTGGAAGAGACCCTCAGAATCGTCAAGTCCAACCATAACCTAATTCTAGCACCAAACCATGTCCCTGAGAACCTCATCTAACTGCCTTTTAAACACCTCCAGAGATGGTGATTCCACCACTGCCCTGGGCAGCCTGTTCCACTGCTTCACAACCCTTTCTGTGAAGAAATTTTTCCTAATATCCAATCTAAATTTTTTCCTAAATCAAATCTGCTCATAGGGTATGGTCTAAAAGAAGGCAGCAGATCACAGCTAGCACACAGGAGCCAGAGGGAGCCATCTCCTTCAGTTTATAAATTCATATATGATTTGTGTCCTTGAGCCCATCTTGTTCTAAGGTGTTGGAAAGGTAACAGCATGGGTTGTGAGTTCAAAATACTACATCTTGGGGAAAGAAAAAGCCCCAAAAGCTCAGAATGGCTCACATATCTTTGCTGTTATCACTGAGGCTTACCAGCAGTTCCTGATCCACAAAGTATGGCTTCTCTGCAGATCCATCATTTGTTTCCATATCAATAGCAAAGCAAAGGAACATGGCATCTGCTGTCACTTCAAACACAGAGAGAAAGCTGTGGGACATCAGGTAGGCAAAAAATCCAATCAGCAACAGAGGAACTACCCAAGCTTGCAACTCGCGATGGTAGTTGAATGCCATTAATCCTCCAAAAACAGTAAAACACACAACAAACACCTGTAAGGGGTAGCAAGAGAGACATGCAGCTTCATTAATCATGGAGAAATGTTTCTTAAAATAAACCCTCCACCAACCCCTAAGGCAAACACATTACAACCAATATTTTAACAGCACATCTCATCTAGGAGAAAGGTACGCAGTTTCTGGCATCACATAATTGTCACACTTTGTGTCCTACTCAGTGTGTAAATTCTGTAGGGCAGAGGCAATCTTTTACTACATATTTATCAAAGATTCATTGCAATGGGAACTGTAAAAGGGACGCCAAGGACACTGCTGAAAAGCAACCAAATAACTCTGTAAAGACTATGAGAAGGATTAAATTCCTCAAACATCTCTTATGAACTCATTTTACAGCATTAACGACACTGAGTTTAACAAAGATAAACCTTATTTACTTTGGGTGCGAGAAAAGAGAATCAAACCCTGATTTTTCACTTCATTCTTACAGAACAGTACTCTTACCTTTCCTAAAAAGAGCATAAAATCTCCAAAACAGCTAATGGATGCAAGTTTAGCAGAACTCTTCGCAAAAATAGAGACAGCATCCTTTGCTGACATACAAAAACTTGTCCCATTTATGGCTGTAGTTGTGTATGCATGCTGAAATAAGAGAAGATAATAATGCAGTAAAAAAGGACTCTTACAATCTAGATTTTACTTCAGCAAAATACAAAGCCTTAAACTCTATTTGAAAATACTGATTTTATGAATATAAAGAGTTATTTTGCATAATATGGCAATTTTTTTTCAGTGACTATAATAACTATGCTTCTATTTTCAAATAGTTTTTCTACATAATTTCCACCATTAGCAATTGCTAGAATAGTGACTAAATAAATTTCTGAACACGCCCCTGTCCAATTTATTTCAGAACACTGAAGTTCTCTACCCTAATTTTTGTTAATGAATATGACACAACTACTACAAAGCACTTACTTACCTGGAGTCACACTATCCAAACTTTCTTGCCTATCTTCTATGAATCTATCTCCAATACTGCTGGTAAACTACGTAAGTGGAACAAATCAATTTATGTAGCTACCAAGTCATTTAAAAGTTGATGATAAAAAAGCTTTTATACACGACCCTTTCAAACTATTCATACACTACTGAAATTCAAGCTCACGGCTATTAGCCGTAAAATAAACCTTTTCATGAAAGATGAAACCAATTGTGAAAATGACTGGAAAGGAACAGCTAAAGGATCCTGGACTAGACCAGTGGGTGTTATGTCACAAAAAATACCCCAGAATTTCAACAGGCTGTAGGGTCACTCACAGTTTTTTGAGGTCTTGAGAATTTTACAAGATTTCTCTTTGTGGAGACTTGCCAACACAGATGGGGAGGACAGAATATTTACCTTCATGAAGTGGATTATTTTAGCACTGGTTGTACATATCTTGACACATATGTCCCATTTATGGAACTCAACAAAGATTTGAAACTGTGTCCAAATTATCAGCTTAGAAAAACAGCACTCAAGATACCTGAAAAATATATGCTGAACTTTACCAGCAAGTCTTATGAGTAGTTTCCCTTTACTCAAAATATTAGAAGGTTGATTATGCCACAAAATACTAGTTACATCTGGTACAGTCAGTAAGAATCACAGTGTGCAAGGGATTAATTACTGTTCTGAAAGAATGTACACAGCCCAACATGTACTTGGTGCTTAAATTACTTTCTGTTTCACCTGGAAGTGAAAAAATAACTGGTTTGCTGAAAGTAAATTATACTGGCCTACTGCAAAACAGTTCCTGTTCAAAAATCTGGTGTTTTCTTACAAATCAAAATATAACATAGCTTCAGATATCTGAAGGCAGAGAACGTTTATTTCTGCAGAGTCCAGTTTTACCCTATAGCAATTTTTGTAATGTACTGTAGTGTAGCTAAACTATATTGACATTATCTTAAAACATTACAAAGAAAGAAATTATATGCAAAGATCCTTTGTGTCTTTATTGTGGATATTATTTATTTTATATAGGACAAGTGATTTTTTTTCCTCTGACTGTAAGCAAAAAAGAGTAGAAGGAAACAGTGACATCCTGTAAATACTGTACTTGCATAGTAGCAAATACATCCATAAATGGAAAAAGTACAAATAAAGACCATGGATTTATTGCCCACTCTAAGAAAAATCAAAGACTCCACTGAACTCTACAGAAACACGCAGAGTATCTGCATAAAAATCTGTTTAAACAAGCAAACTCACTTCATTCCTAAATAGGAAACAATGCTTTCTGTGCTAACTTTCGTTTATGCTGACACTGTGGCCAGGGAGGGCTGTCACAGCACCGGCAGACAGGTGTGCCTGTTGGCTCCACCAGGTGCTGGTGGTGTCCACCAGGCAGTGGCTGCACCACCATGGCCTTCCCGGTTGCCTGTCCCTCTGAAAGGGCAGCACCCCTGTCCCCTGCCTCACTCAGCCGCAGCTCTGTCCACAGCCCCCCGCCGCCCCCACGGAACCCACTGCCCGCCAGCAGCCTGGGCCCAGGACACGCAGCGGAGAGCGGGTGGTTGGGCAGGGTCCGCACCAGCCTCGCTGGGTGCCCCTTCTTTGGGACAAGCACAGGGCAGATGAACTCCAGTCAGGCTCCCTCTGTCTTCCGTCTGTAGCTGTCACTGAGTATTTCAAATACAGGTAGACTTATCTTTATAACATGCTGTGAGCTAAGTCTGTTCCATCGTTCCCATTAATAGACAGGAAACTGAGACACAACGTGGAAAAGGGTTTTCTAAGTTTATTTCTGTCCCTTAAGAACTAAATCCACAGACCAGATCCTGATCTGGTGAGGTCAGTATAAATTTTGCCAATAAATTAATCAGAGATTCTGTATTCTTTATAAATAGCAAAAAATGTCCTGTTTTAAAAATTAAAAAGAATGCTGAAAATCCATGTGCACTTGTACAAACACTGTTTCCAAACTTAAAATAAATAACCATTTGTTTGCACACTAGAATTAGCCACGTTGGTATCTGAGGAATGTGCAATGAAAAGAGTTTCTGATATTTATTAACTAGAACAGGTATCTTGGAAAGACTGAAAACACTGCTGGAGAATGAATACTACCTGCATAGGGATTTGTCATGTTACAAACCGGTTGATAAAAAATGGCATTTATGACAATCACAACTTCAACAAATCAAGTAAGTATCAACTAGTCATAACATTTAAGCAAGAAAGGCAGTCAGGTAATAACCCAAACTTGCAGACGGAATATGATAATGACAGAAATGAGAGAACTGCTGAAGGCTACAAAGCTAGTCATTGTCACACATGAAGCAAGAATGTTACTAGTAAAAGCTGAAGACCTTTTGGCAAAAAATACATTTCTGGGAAAAAAAAAAATAAATATTTGGAGGGTTTCTTGTTCAGCCTAGACTGTGGATCCATACACTTTCTTCACAATTCCTAAGTTTCCCATATAAACCCCATACCCTCATCACATCCAGCCACATAGAAATCTACACATATTCACTAACAATATTTGCCTAACATTTAAGCAAATGTATGTTTCCATGAAACTCAGAGTTGCACAGAAATAAGCTCAAATGACTTCTCATCCTTACCCACTAAAGAACACCTAACACATGCAAGCTATTACCAATATTTGCAAATCATTTTGTAGTTTGGACTAAGATGCTTAGATATCCCATTAATTTTCCAGTTGCAGAATATGTGCAACAACCCAATCCCTTTTAAAGAACAGACAGTTGCGAAGGCTAAGATGGTAGAGGACCGTCAGTTAAGAACCTGCTGTTGTCTAGAGGCAGGTTATTTAAATGTTTTGGGTTTGGTTCTTTGTTAAGGAACATCTTATCTTTTCCCATGCACAAAAGCTCTAGTGGACTTGGAAATGTTTGAGGGAAGGGCAGAAGGAATGATCCAAAAGGTATGGAATGTCTTCTGTCTGGGGAACAACTGAGTACACCAGGCTCTTCTGTCTGGAAAAGAGATGACTGAAGGAGGATGTGGTGAAAGGGCTAAAAAATCAGGAGAAATGCAGAGAGGGCAGGTAGGGTTAGATGGCTCACTGTTTCTTCCGGAACAAAGACTAGGCAGAAGAAGCACCATATGAAGCAGTAGGGGCCAACTTTGAAAACAGGTGATATTTCTCTTGACTGTAAGTCTGTAAGCTGTGAACTGCTGGACAAAGGATGCTCTAGCTGCTAAAAGTTCACATGAGCTCAAGCAAGACTGGGAAAATTCAGGGAAAAGTAATCCACTGAAAGTTATTAAACACACAGAAAACAAACCCAGCTCAAGAAGTCTCTAGGCTGAAAATGGATTCAGAAACAGCCACTGGGGACAGGGAAATACACACTCACTCTACCTTAGCATTCACTCACAGCCGCTCTTGGAGATGGGATACTGAGCTAGACAGACATTCAGTCTGGCCCAACATAGGGCCAATATTATGGGTTATATCTTTGCTTAATGAACTCATGTTTTACAATGGTAGTCTCTGCTTTGGTGACAAGCACGTAATAGTGGCATTGACAGCATGCCACTGACCAGAAAGCGTGGGAGACAGTGGGTCAGGAAAAGTCTTTTTCCTTGTACCAGCAAGTTGGTACCGTATCACCACCTTTGTGAAGAACACAAGCCTCCTCTGGCTCGGAGCCTGAGAACTAGACACTAGTTTCTCAGTGTTAGGATGAATAAATAAGGAATGTGAATGTTTACATATTTCCAAATACCACACTATGGAAAAAAAAAAAAAAAAGGCATTTAAAGAATACATCCTTCTGTGCTTCACAACACAGAATGTCAAGGGTCTTGGAAAAATTGACCTGCTAGTTTCATGAGAAAGGCGCTGTGGCTCAGATCCAGGCCATAAGTTCCCCAATTGTTGTGAATAATTGCTACTTTGTGTAACAGCTGAATTCAGTCCACCATTCTAGGACTTGCTTTAATAAAATGAGCTTGGGGAAGAGGATTGCCATAGCAACAGAATCTTCTTAAAAAAGGAGCAGGAGACATGCTGGTCTCACATCCTACTTTGGCTTTTTCTGCTCTGCTGGTATTTTCAGCCTGAGCTGACCTTGCTGCTGCCAACTCTCTTGGGGGCCGCCCTGGCTGGCTACACCCCCTGCACTGCTGTGCAGATCAGGCACGACTTCTAAATGTCCAAGCTTGCAAGTGTCACAGTGGAATCCCCTCAGAAAACAAAATCCAGTAGCAAGAGGCAATGACATTTCTGTGGCTGCTGTACAGCAGTTAGTGACCCAGCAAGACAGATGCATCGCATCTCACAGATAGTGGTGGGAAATTAGAGCAATGTGGGCCTGTGAGGCCCCATTAAAGTGCTGAGGACATGCAAGACTGGAAGGGACCTTCAGCCACTGGCTATTTCAGATTAGCACATTATATGATTTCTTTCCTTAAGTGGAGAGCTCCCTCTTTAAACTACTCAGGGCTTTTCTCTCTCAGCTCTTACATTTGGAGCTATTCCAGACCATTGTCCCTCTGGTCCTTAGGAACCTTCTTCCAACTTCCAGACAACATTTACTCACGAACAGCTTACATCTACTCACTCTTCCGCTGATCTTGCCTTGGCTCTTATACCCTCTCTACTGTTTCTCTTCTTGATATACTCATAGATGGCTAATGGCCTTGCTCTTACCATTCGCTTGTCACAGTAGACACACACCAGGCTACTCCAGTTCCCCTCTGTGCGAGAAGCCAGATCACCTAACCAGCAACTGGTACAATGACATTTATCCCCCTCTGTCTGGTACAAGTATTTAATCTCATACCTTCCAGACTGAACCTGCCCTTTCTGCAGCCTTGTTAAGTAAAGGCTATAGTCCTGTGGTTTACAAACACACAGAGAATATTGTCCTCCCCCACTTCTAACAAATAATGAGACACCTAATACACAAACAGTTATTTTTGACTCTTAGGCTAATTTTCATCTATAAGAAACCCTGCAATAGACTCCCCAGTTTTCACAAGCAGTCTGAGAAGCACAACCTTCTTTTATTTCTATTACAACTTATATTTGCAGGCTGGACCTACTGGAGAAGATCTTGTCTTTCAACTTTCCTACTTCTTTGTGTCATCTACTCCTTCCATGGCTCTCATCCAGTGGGCAGGACCAACACAACTGTCTCCTGGGAGGGCAGCTGGCTGTCCTCTCCTGCAGCATCTCACCGCAACACCTGGGATTTCAAGCACAGGGGGTCAACCACAAGGATCCTGCTTTAAGTGCCCATTGCTTCATGATTACATCATTACTGGAGTTGCTTACAGTGGCTTCTGCTATTAATGCGACAGTGTTCTCATTTGGGATTTCTGAAATACAAGCAAACTGAACATTTCCAGAGAGTTGTTCATAAATTGCTTAAAAGCACTGAATCATTGATCACTCACTTCATCACCTTTTATTTTCTTTCCCTCTCTCTCTCTTTTTTTTTTTTTTAAATGGGACAGCGGAGAGGAGAAAGGTTATCAAAGCAAGAATTAGTTAGTCTTGTTCATCCCTATTCCATACATGATTCACCCTACAGAGAAAGTAAAGACCTAAGGAATTTTATATCCTGTTTATTGCATACATAAAGGTTCTAGAGGCAAAATAACGTATTTAAAATACAAGTTAACTGAAGAGGAACATTTTAGCCAACCGTATTTTCAAGACAATCGAAAATTTAGCTTAACATCTAGAAGTAATTTTGCCAGTAACATTAAACTGCAATATTGTTTTTGGGAGGAAAAAGTATTTGATGGGATGAGGCACAATGTATTTGGCAGTGTGGAGAAGAACTGTACTTACATTAGCATGCATGAATTTTGGTTTTATCTAGGTCACTTCTCCACAAGGCATTTAACTACAGCCTCCTGATAGGCTTCCATCCAAAGTTTAAGAGACAATGAACTGCCATGGCTATACGACCACAAGACAGACTTGCTTCTGTTTTTTCCAGTAGACAGTTGCTGGCTTTCAGGATCCCTGAAGGGTCTCGAGACCAGCAACTGCAGGTTCACAGCCCACCGACCTCAGCAATGGCCACCACAGGGCCCCGAACGCCACACTGCAAGGAACCGTGCTGGTCAAAATAGGGAAACCACATACTGCTCAGCTGCTCCTTCAGAAATCTACGTGCTGCACTTTGCAGCGGTTGCTTGCCAACCGGCTGCAGATGAACCCAAAGCAGGAACAGAAAAACAAAACTATCCTGAAATAGATATATTGTTAAAAAAAAAAAAAAAAGTCACTGCAACAAGGCTGTAAAGAAAAAAAAAAAAAGGCGAGCGCTTTGATGTATCAAAAGTTAAGACTGCCACTACAATTTAAGAAAGCAGGAGACAGACAGATCTTGTAGCTCCCAAACCACATAAAAAACCAGTATATTCTTTTTACGGAAGAGAAATTTCAGTCTCCCAGATTTTACTCGCGATGATTGGATATGTTTATCTGGAACATACTGAAACCATCAGAGCCAGAAGATGAAAAATCTGTGGTAATTCTGACAAGTGTTGGCAAACAGAACTGTCAAGTAAGGATAATGACTTTATATTCACAAAGCACTTTTCATCCAGATAGAACCCAGAGTGCTTTACAATTGTTACTAATGGATTATACACACACATGAATCACTTTGCCCATGACTGAAATGGAACAGCTTAAGGAGTGAACTGTTTAACAGCACATAGCAACACTACACCACAGTTTAGCACAGGATCCAGTTGCAAATTCAAGAGAAATTTAGGAAGGCAGAATGTAATTATCCACATTGCAATCTGCACAGGATGCTGGGTTTACATTACTCCTCCTCCAACAACCGCCACTGGAAATATGGCAACCATCAGCATCTAGCACAGCACGCTGCCATGATGGGAAGATGACAGGGTACCTTTGTTGGCCACATTTCTGTTAAGCTCCAGGAGATCTGAAGAAAACTTAGCTGAGCCTGCAGAGAACAAGTCACTTCAGGGATGCATCCAACTATCAAATTCAGTGTTAAATCCCACCTGAAAGATGGCACCTCAGCCCAAAAAGTACTCTTTATAATAGAACACCTGGTCTGTACTGCATGGGAGGAAAGAAGCTCGCAGTCTATCCACCAGCGTTACTTCCTCCAGCACCTGCTTCTCATCTGCAGGTTTCCCAGAGGGAAAACAAGAGGCTATGTTTAATCTCAATTAAACTTCTGAACGAAGGAGCAGAAATAATCTAAATCATTTAAACAATATAACAACAGGTTGAAGAAAATAACACAGAAGTTGTGTTGTTTTTTTTTTTTTTAGAGTTTCAAGTAATTATATGCTTATTAATATAGTGGAAGTAATACTAGAATAAAAGGCAAAAATATAGTAAGGAATGTTAACACACACAATGAGCTTTGGACCAACTGTTATAACAGCTGTTCCACATTTCAGTAATTTCAACTCACACAAAAATGAAAACCTGAACTAAAAAGTACTTTAAAAAAGTTAGAAACATAGGTACAACCAATTTTTAAGCCCTCCCAAGTCCTACTCTCAAACCCATGTGAAATTTTAAGGCTGTACCCAGCAGCTTTCATGGATCTCAGTAAAAGCCCCTAAGAGTTCAGTACCTCTCTTAATCAAACCATATGATAAGATGTTTAAACCAGCAGAGTTCTCTCTTTTTCAGCCCTGTTTTTTGGGGGTTTTTTTGGTGGTTGTTGTGGGTTTTTTTTGTTGTTTTTGTTTTGGTATGTTGTTGTTGTTGTTTTTTACATTTGAATGCAAATTTTGCAAAACTGAAGATAAAGGTTTTCAATCTGAGTCAAAATATATTTTTTAAAGAAATAGGCTGGAATATATTCTTTATAGGGGAAAAAAAAAATAGACACATGAATTACTCTACAAAATGCAATGACCTGAGACCGATGTTGCCCCTTCATACGGATAAAATTTCAACTAAAATCTTACAGCATGTTCTTGCTTTTCTTCTCTAATCCTTGCCCAAATTGCCCTGGATTTGGAGCACGTGGAACACCATCATCTTTGCCAAAAAGATATTCAAACAAACAATTCTCTAAGAGCAAACACAGTATTATGATCATTAGGTTGAAAACCACAACTCATATAAAAACAGAAATCTGCCTACAATAGATTAGGAAACAGGAAATCTTTTAAGGGAACAAGAGCTACAATACAGCCTTCTGAAACAAAAGGAAGAACATCACAGTAATTAATTCTTCTTTTAACAAACACATAGCATAAAACGGTTGGAGAAAGTAAACACTAGGATGCTGGATATCTCTTTGAAAGGCAGGAAGCCAAGGGGAAAGGGTCCTACAAATAGAAAGCCTGGAGTCAAAACGAACTGAGATTCCTCACCAAGGCTGCGGCCATAAGATCTCCTTAAAAAACTAAGTCTGGAAAACTCATTGTCTACAACAAGATTTCACTGCACAAATATTTGATCTAGGCTGAACTAAGTGAAAAACTTTTTCTTCGTAGTTGTCCAAGATTAAGCTTAATTTATGCACCTAATTTAGAGGAGAAGTCAGACCCTTTATCGGAATTGTCTTGTTTACTTCACTACTGCCCACAGCAATGAGAACAAAGAATGCAACAGTCAGAGAGTTAGGAATCAGCATGAACATCTGATTCCATTCCACATTAAGAATACCACAGTCACCAGTGATAACAAAACGGGACTGACAAAGAGAAAAATTAACTATTTACAATGATGTATACAGAGCTGGAAAACATTTGGAGAAAAGGATCAGGAAGTAAAAACTAGGAGTCAAGTATATGAAAAACTGCTGTATGTCAGAAATCATACATTTCCAATAAAAATAAATTTGAAACAAAACTTCTAACAGAATAAGGATGTCTTTCAAAGAAAGATAATATTTTATCATCTGGCTTTTTTATCATGGATCATATTCCCAGATATATTGATAATGGAAATCAGCCAGGAGTTCAACTCTCTTTACTCAGGATTTTCAGGTGGAAAATACTGTATCCAATTTAATGACAAGCTCCAGGTGGGTTTCTTACTTCTTCATTGCTTCTTTCCACCTGGGCCCTCTGCATTTCAGTAGTCTGTCTGGCACAACTCAAGAAGATGGTAAGTCTTCTTACGTTCAGGAATCATGAGTGGCTCCCTAAAAGGGCCACCTCGAGCTCTAGTAAGTTTTCTAAAATCTCGCACCTTGCATGTTTGTCAATTCTCTGTTTCTTTGCAACAAGTCCCATCTACACTTGAAGGCTTTTTTGTTTGTTTAGTTTAGTTGGCCAGCAGGTGACTTTGGCTTGCATGCACTGGGTGTTACTTTAATCGTACTAAGCAGAGCTAGCATGCACACATAGTTCCTAGCCTGTGTATGCAGATGGTTCAGTGACAGACAGATGACAGAGCGTACCTGGTTAAAGTATCTTAAGCAACTTCCCTGGCTCCAAAACCAGCAGAAACAGCACTTGAACAGGCACTTTGCACATGCACTCTCCTGCAATAAAATGAAATGTTTGGTGACTGGACACAGAATTAGACTCAAACAAAACTGCCATTCTAGAAGAAACTTGCTTTACAGGTGACTGACTCTTCCAATAAAGCATTCACTTAGGCAGCAGATATTTTCTTTTGGATTACAGGAACTGTTTTTAATTCAGACTCTTCCCTTCAGTACTAATGACTGATGAGCTATTTTTTTTTGTCTTCCTGTGGATGGAACACTCTTCTCTGGGAAAAGAAAATAAGTGCTGCAAGCAGCTTTGTGAGCTAACAGCTGCTGGGAGAACAAAACAGACAGGCAAGTCAGTAACCCTTACAGCACTTAGCAGTACTCAGGGAGTACACCAACAGACTTCGAAACCTTCACAGTTTTGAAATGACTGGTATCTTAATGAAAACAAAACAAAGGAATGAGCAGAAGGACATATATCCACATGCGTTTATTTATTTAGAATATACATTCATTTTCCAGGACAAGAGGAAAAAGCATGCATTAGAACGGACCCTTCATAGACCATTGATTTATATTAATTTCATATCATAAACAGAGCAGAAAACTCAATGTTTGTTCCACCCCTCCTACCCCCATCACATCACAAGCTCAGAACTGCTCGTCATGTAGAGATTTTACCAAGCAAGTGAGGAAAAAGACATCTTGGTAGCCATGGTAGCCTTCTAAATTTAACTGATTGTTTTTCAAGGAAATTCAGTTCAGTGATACTTGCGCCTTTTTTAACCTTCTTTTTCCAGAGGTCAGACTGGTTTTGTTTTGTTTTGGAAAGCAGAGGTGTCCCACTCAGTATATGAAAACCTCAGGTCCCCACAACTACCATTGTTCATGCAGAAACCATGAATCTCCCAACTTTTTTCCGAAGAAGTTATTGGAATTATTCCAGTAATAACTACTTTAACATGGTGACTGTACATGCAAACTCCTGACAGCAGAGAAATACTTTAATCTTGCCCTGCATTGCTGGAGAGATGATTTTAGTAAAACTGTATTAATCTCAGTAAGTACTATTTACTAAAACCTAGAGCAAGGGATTTCAACTGCAATCTCCTCTCTGATTCTGCTTGAAGACTGCTGCATAGAAATCATCTGCAAATTTACCTGCAAGCTTGCAGACTCATGACTTTTCCTCTTTTTCACAGAAAACAGCAGCATTTTTTTAAAAGAATGGCAAAGACTGGGTGAGCTCTACAGGAATGCAGCATCACTTCCCCATCCTTTAGTATCACTACTCCAGCTCCCTATGGAAAGATCTTTGAAGGAAAGGGGCCATAGCTTGTCCTTTCTCTCATGGGAAGAAGCAGGATTACTTTGTGGGGGGATCCTTCTGTGGACTGGGGACAGAAGCTGGCCTTTAAACAGCACTTCTAGGCTCTTTAGGAGCAGTTACAGCTATGGGTCATGTCACATCCTCAGCTGGATGCTTGGCAACTGGACCAAAAGGAGCTTGTAGCGCACTGCTATAGATGGAAATAATATTTCTTTGCTACTTAAATCTTCTACAGCTATTCAGATTACAAAACTGTATACCAAACAAGTCCACTTATTTATTCTGCTTCCTCTACAGGCAGAAACTATCTTCTTTCTAGCACAACTCTTCCCACTTACTATCTTCAAATAACATTCTCAGTTGAGCCAGCTCACCAGGTTCTATAACCAAGGCTTTCATATGAAAGTCACATAAACCCAGACACACATTTTTCAAGTGTCTTATTACAAGGAACTTTTATTTAAGTGTTCACACACCATACTCCGCACACATGCCTCATAGGTACCAGGGGTGGTCAATGTAAATACTCTGTCGTAACTACCCATAACATGCTTCAAGGCCAAGGTAAACTCTAGAGGAAAAGACCTACATTTAAAAACTTTGCCTAAATCCTTCTCTGAAGTCAGAGCTTTGTAGTCACGACACTCCTCTCTCCTTGCCGAAGAGCCAGAACTAACTGCAATGGTATGTTTCTAGCAGAAGAGATGTAGAGACGCATGAAAGATAGAAGGCAAGCAACAATCAAAACAGCCCAGCTATATTTTTTATATATCTTAAAAGATGTGGTTTGGATCCTACACAAATCTCTGGAATAGTTCTTATTTCATACATTCTTTCTATAAACTCATGTTACGAGGCAGATGAAATATTTTCTAAGAGATATTTTATATGCCATAATTATGTTCTTTCTTACCTTTACTTTTTAAAAATGTATTATGCAAAGATTTTAAAGAGAGCATTCTGCCAAATTTTCCCTTTATCCTTCAAAAAAACCTTTATATATAAACCCTAAATAAAGGTGTGCTTTGATGTTGTTTTCTGCTCTTAAAAATATCTGAGTTGAGAAAAAAAAAAAAAAAAGGAAACACATGGAAAAATCTTTCTTCCTGAAAAATTTAGGATAAAATATAAAATCCACTTTATATCATCCATTTTTAAGCAAGAATATTTTTTCATGAATCCTACCTTTTAGCTATCATTTTTACAGTGTTCCAGAAGTAAATACATACCTTTTGTTCTAGGATATTATAAAGGTACAAGAGAACAATCCTTGGTATTCTCAGTATTGTGATTAAAAGTGAGCCTTTTACAGCAGTTCCAAGATGATGGCAAAAAAGAACCGATATGGAAGACAGGACCGGGTGAGGTGGTGGGATATTTTTATTTCTAGAACGAAAAACAAACAATTTATAAATGTTTCAGGAACTTATTTAAGAAGATATACATTGTGCCTTTTCAGTATTTGGAAATTTAAATAATTAAGTTGCATCTCCTTTCCCACTTGAACAACCCCAGTTTTTCTACCAGCTTTATCTGAATGTTCACCCTAGTCCAAAGGAAAGCTGCCAAGTTTATAACTTTTATTGGATTAGTTTAATTCTTAAGCAATGACTGTTTTGATATATTCAGTAATGGAAAAATATCTAGAACAAAACTACAATGGAAAACACCAGAAGTGAACAACAGCTAAAAACATTTCCTTGAACACCTCTCTCCAGTTTCTGTCACTTCTCTTTTTCTCCACAATCTTTTATTTGACTGTTGTTTCTGTAAGGTTTTAGTCTGAAGGAGCGAATCTGGTATTTCTATTTTAGTGATAAAATTCAAACTAGAAAAAAAATTACAGACTCTCATATGTAAAACTGAGGTCTATCTACTTCCATTGTTGCAATTTGCTTGAATTTTGTTTTACATTTTGTTCAGATAATTAATGCCTTTTTCTTTCCACTGAATTAGATTTACTTTAAAACGGAATACACAAAAGAAGAATATCATACTACTTGTTAAGCATTATAATTTGGCCTTAAAAGTTGGTAATTCTACTGCACTCTAATCTGTATTGTTTTGGAGAAATAGTGCTTCCCAAAATTAAAAAGCAAAGACAAAAAATTGGCCTAAATACAAGTTTTATTTTCTTGGTTCCCTTATAAAGGTCAGTTTAATGTCAATCATTTACAGAGAGTAGTATGACACAGCTCTCAAGAATTTATATGAAAACCAGAAAATGAACTTGAAGCCACTCCCCACCCCTCTTCAAATGCTGAAAAAAGCCAAAATCCACAAGATACACACTATAAATACCTTAAGAAATGTTTCAGAATATTTTTAAAAAATTAAAACAAACAAACTGATCAATAGTCAGAAATAGCCCTTCTATAAAGCAACTCTTAAGCAACTGGCCCAACCCTGAACAATTTAGTTCAGCAACAGAACCAGAAGCAGTTTGACTAAGTATTTAACTAAAGATCAGACCTCATATCACAAATAAGATGTCCCATTTTCATAAGTGATTCCTTCAAAATCTCTGTTATCTTGAAAAATTAATAGTTTGCACAAGAAACTAAAAAATAAAAAGACAGTGATAAGACAATGATTGGTTGGGACTATAAAGCTCTATAAATATATTTTTATTAAATCCTCACTTCAGCAAGGATTTAAATCATACACACTACATCAAGATAGGCATCACAGTTCTGCAAGAATCCTGAAGGTATCATTGCAGTCTGTTCAAAACACTAAATACTTTGCAGCTGAGAAGCTGTATTTAAATATGTGAATATACCACATTATTTTAAATAGGAAATTCCAGCACAGCCATTGCTGCATTTATTATTTTTGGTCTTAGAACTAGGGGATCAGCTTGGGGGATAGTAGAATTTAATACTGAATAAGGCAGGGTTTTTTTTAAGTCATCGGGTTTCTGTGTTAGAAACATATATATCGCAATATACATGCGTTATTCTATCCACACAGTACCATTGTTTCTTTTTCCCCTCATGCACTACCTTACATGTGACAGTCTCAGTTAGATCTTGGAATATAAAAGATTAAGTTTCTGCAAGTTATGTGTTTACCAAGGGTGAGAAATGCAGAAAGGACAAAGTTTAGTCTTGTGTTAATAATTGACTTGCTACTGAAGAGAGAATTGAAGAAGGATTTTGGTATTTTTAACATGTTGGTTAATGAGCAGGAATGTAAAAATCTAAAGTTCAGTTTAGATAAACTTCTACACATTTGGATGCTTTTCCACACCTTCATTTCCTAGCAAAGGAACTCTCACAAGAATAGGGTCTGACAAGGTTTCTTGCTTTGCTTCCAAACAGATTAGAAAAAAGAACAAAGATCTTCCTTGTAATTCTGGCTCAGAGTAGAAAACATCGAAAAACAGCTAGCTAAACATAAGAGATGATGCTTGTGACTCTAAGGAAGGTCCAGATTGGCTCCACCATCCACCTACTTCCACTTACCTTTAAGGATGACGTTTCACCCAGCTCTATATATTATATGACTGCAATCCTGAAATGACTTCTGCACAAGCATACAGTCAGCTACATATATAAGGTTTTGTAGGCAGTTCACACTGTGTACTGAACTCTGTGCATGTAGACTCCACTGCATGCACACAAGGTATCAGGGAAAAACAGGAATCTGCCTGACAGAACTGGTTACAAGACTGAGTAGGGCCACAGCTTGCTTTTCCTCTTTGGTATTCCTATTTTATATTACCACGGGACTGTTTGATTTACACAGAACACTTCTGTTCCAAAATTCTGTGAAGCTGTACTCAATACCACATCATCTTCTAATAGTTTTCTTTCTTCAGTGCTGCCAACTGTATTTTCTTGTGAGCCTGTGACACCCAATATCTTTCTTAGCAGTGCCTTGAATCAAATGATCACACATGCATCTCAGCTTTCATTTAGAAATAACTTTTTTGTGTGAAGAAAAAATGAAATCTTCACACAGCCAAAACATACACGTTTGAAAGGAAAAAAAAAGAAAAATAGGATTTCTTTAAAGGTCTGTCCTTCCGTTTGGAACTGTGCTTATAGTTTTCTTCAATCCTGCCTCATCCATTTCAAAGACTGTCTAAAAAGACACTTCTTGTAAAATACTTTCGAAATGCTAAGGAATGTACCATATATTCCTCAGGGAAATACGAACCCCAGTTTTTAAGCAAATACAATACATTACAGGACTTGTAATAGAAGAGACATTATCAGACTAACAGAGAACCCATAGAGTGTACTTCCAATTGCCCTTTTACCTGCTCTCAAAACCTCCAGGGATGGGTCTAACTACATACATGCTCATGGCTCTTTTACGTGGGTTAGGTCAAGTATGTAAATAGGGCAAAGGATGCTCATAATATTGCAGATGTATTTGATAAGGGAGGAGCAATCCTTTAAAAAATTGGTCCTAGTTCATCTCTCAATTACTTTAGTGCAAATTTATAAACCTGGATTTTTGACTTACTGGGAGATGTATGTACTTCACCTCTCACTGAACCTATCAGAATTTGTGGTGCTGAACACCTTAGAGTCGAGTGGAAAACCCCAATCCTGCAAATGCTTATATACTTCCTTAATTTCAACCCTGTGCAGTGACATACATGCTGTTACTGAACGAGCTCAAACATGGACAGGACAGTGATGCCTGTGGCCTGGGTCAAGTTACTATACCACCTTCCTTTAATTCCAGAGAGGGGAAAAGCCTCACCTTGCTGAAAAGGTCAATATACACATAACGCCTAAGCACACTAAGATGAAAATAAACTCTAATGTAAAACAGCAATAGTAACAAAGAAGCCTTTTTGAAAGACTGAGCCCTTTTCACAAGTCATAAAAAGTAACCATTAAGCAAAAAAGTTCTACTTATTAAATTAATAAAATCTTCCATGTATTCATGTTTCAGCTGAAATAAAAGGAGGCAAAATCCATTTTCAGTGGTGGTACTACAGGTCAAATATATGCCACCTGTAAAGCTAATCCAGCTAAATTGAGCCCCTGCCCTCCCCATTTGAAACTCCAGTGTGGCTGTTGGCTGCGCAGCACATTTCTGCGTGTGCTGTGGAAGGAGATTTCCGCAGGGAAAGGCCGTGCCATTTCCTCAGAGCACTTACAAGCCAAGAAGAAAGCCTCTCTGTGAGGTATCATAAACAAACTCCTGTGACATGCCTTTATGATGCTGCCCCAGGGAATACATTAAAAACACACAGCAGACAAACTCAGAATTGCTGGAACAGCTTGAGATAACCCTTGCCCCCGATGGTGCGACTGCTCTTGCAGCAGCTCCTCCTCTCCCTGTTCCTGCAGTGCTCTGCAGCTCCACAGATCTATGCTGACAGCCTAAATGCCAGGAAGAGGCATCACCACCACAGAAAAATTGCATTTCCTTTTCTAAGCACAACTATCTCAACACCGTACATGTCACCTGGCATGCAAGAGGAGTGCTTAAAAGTAGAGGTACAAAATGATTTCAATACCTTCTGTGCTCTGCAGCTAGTTCCTGCAACAGCAAAAAATAGCTGGAAAGCGGAAGACCCTAACAGAGCAGTAAATGTCATCACAGCAGGTGCTTCCTTGCTCTGTGTGAAGAAGATATGGACAGCGTCTTTGCCCGGGGAATTTAGATCATGTTTTGTATCAAAATGCACTGCAGCACACAACCTAGTAAGTCAGTAAAACTGTTGTTCTTTCCTGTGTTTTCTCAAGCAAGCCTATTTAAATGGAGACTTACTGCCTCAGCATTCAGCTGCTAAAGCTGAACCAATAGCTAAACCTTGAGGAACACAATTTTGCTTTGAAGAGCAGCACATTACTCACAGAACCACAGCCATGGTATTTACTTGTGATCATAGCTTTCATAGGAAAAAAGGAGAGTACATAAGAAATGAGAGTTCCTTTCTTTACAGATCCTATCATGGCATGTAAAATAGTAGATTGAGATGGTGTCACTCTACAGATCTCAACCTTTGAAAAATCAGCATTTGAGATTTTGTCTGCTTTTTTACTACACCAGTTTAGCGGCATGGCTGTTTGCCGTGTAGAAAATCCTAGCAGAGACAGGCTCCTGGTACATATTAAACACTGCCCTGCCTTAGCTTTTTGGATGGGATGGCAAAACATCTCTTAAAACAACGGTGGGCACTGGCTGCTAGCAGGTCTTGCAGGTGTGCAGCTCTGTCTGGGGCAGAGCCGCTGCCGGCTGCAAGCAGGGACCGGGCTGTTGTCTCTGCTGGGGAGCTGACCATTTGGAAACCTTTCAGCAGGAGGTCGTTCTATCAGCAACTGAGACATCCGGGGATAGATTCTAGAGACCATTAACAGAAACCTGCTACCTAGGTTCTGGGGAAGCCCAAAGCTTCCTTCCTGAGCTGCCTGAGCCGCATGGTTGCAGGCAGCTGAGGCCAGTGCTCCAGGGTCCCCAGGACCTCTCCTGCCAGGCTGCCCGACTCACTCCCAGGTCACCTTCCTCAAGGGCTACTTTTCCAACAAATTGAGATTACCACCATATTCCTCCAATACAAAATGAAGAAATGCCTTAGAATGCCAGAGTTTTTCACAGATGGTAAATCTCATAATTGGGCATGCAGGAACAGAGCAATGAGGGTGAGAGAGCTTATGAAATACTTAGAAAGAAAAAAGTTTTCAGGATAATACTTATTTCACTGTCAAAAAATTGAACAATGTATTGTGAGATTTGGACCTTCTTCCACAATGACAGAATAGCACTGCTCCGGTGCATAAAACCAACTTAATTTCATTTTACAATGTTGCAAGTCTAGAAAACAGTATAGATCATGACAAGTGGGGATTTTTCTTAATTTCCTCCACATTTACATTTCAGGACAATATAAAATTCAAGAAAATTTGTTTACACAGACTAGGTATTTATGCAGTCAGGACAAATGGAACCTCGAAGCAGTGATGAACACTTAGGAGGAAGTCAAACTGCTTACAAATACATGAAATTACTAAGGAGCTATATATTGCGTCTCCATTTGGAGGTAATGCAGCCTCCTGGAAAAGGGTCAAATGCAGCCTGTGCCTTATGAATGGTAATTTCAGCAGGGTCAGCTGAGCTCTATGGGCTTGTATCAAGGCTCAGTTTGGCCCAGTATCTCCAGCAGTATGGGTGAGTCACATCAATATCATACACAGTGTAAAATCTTAGTCAAGGTCTTGCAACAAACAACATTATTTTATATTAAATCATATTCCAAGATACTGACATCAATTGCAGTCTATTTGAGACTATTTTGCCTAGAAAGAATGAAAATCCCCCCAACTATACGGGGACTATTCTGCACTCACCTGTTGAAGTAACAAGTGACCACTGCCCCAGCAATCGTCATTTGCTGACAGGCAAGAATGAATTCACTAGTCCAGATCAGGCCAACGAAATGGTACCATGCCATGTAGGAAATTCCAGACAGAGCTCTGTATTCTACTTGTCCTCCTGGAGTTGTCTGTGCAGTACCTAGAGTTGGGATTACACCACTGGATTATCATAACACACCAGACAAGGAAAAAAAAAGTACATATGAGTGTTTCTGTATACTTTTTCTTAACTTTTCTTCAATAAAGTTAGCGATAAATAAATTCAAGTGCTAGTTAATTCTACCTATTCTAACAGAGAGCCAAAATTTTGTAATTCAAGTGGAATTTTGAAAAATAAAATCTTACAAAAAGCAAAAGCTTGGGTTTAAATTGAGATTGAGACACAGCTGCCAATAAGGTCAAGAGGAGAGCCACAAATTAGTAAAGACTTCTGAGAAAATACTGCTCAAGGTTTGAGTAATCAAATGCTTCAGATGTAAATGAAATCTTCACTTTCTTCATTCAAATTTGAAATAAATTCATATGAAATGCTTTAGATTTTTTTTTTTTTTTTTAATAAGAACCAAAGCCAAAGACTGCAAAAAAATATTAAGGATGCACAACTTACCACTGCAACAAAATCAAATCATTATTTTTATTACTATTTAGAACATGGCAACTAGTTTTCTACTTTCCATGCTTTGCAATCTTTGTGTAAAATGCAGGCACACAAAGGCAACCTCTCAGAACAAAAAAAGAAAAAAGCAAACATCTATATGTCAGTATATGCTCCAATGTTACTATTGTATTTAGGAACATTGAGAAATTCACTTATTCAACCTAAAAAAATTGTCTCCACTTCTGTTAATAGCAAATAATTTATTCCATATTCAAGAGATGGTTTTTCACAAAAGGTCGAGGTAACTTAGAAAACTTAGCAACCAGTCCTTTGTTTATGCAATCCTATTTATGCTACTTGACTCAGAAGTCTAGTCAGGGGATAATGGCACCAGGATATTTCTCCTAGTGAAAGGTCTCTAGGTCCATAACATGCCATTTTTTTAATCTTACCAAGCCTTAAGTCTATTAAACTTAAACACATCCACAGAATGATTTCTGGTGGTGAACAGTTTCTAACTCTAACTCCATGATAGAAATAGCAAAGTGAGACACAGAATTGTCTATTACTGCTAGAACAGCATTATAACTTAAGCTTTAATACTTCATGTTCTCCCACCAGGCAGCACACCACCTTCAAGTTCAACACTACCACAGATACAAAGCTATCTATGAAATGGTTCACTTATTTCTGACCTATTTTTCTATAGCCACAGACTTAATACTCAAGAATAGGTACAAGTAGAAACAATGAAGATTTGTTTTCAGCAATACCATCAGGTTTAGACTAGCTTTATAACTTTTCAGAACCACGGTCTGTTTGTCTGTAAATTATGAAAATTATTTATCTACTCCATAGTAGCACTGCAAAATTAGATGCTCAGAGAAGAGCTATTGGTTATTCAAAGGCAAGAAGGAAAGAGTCAGTCTATGAATAAATTTATAGCCTACAAACTAAGCATTCATCTCAGAGCTGAGTCAGTCTTATTCTCAGCACTCATCATCAAGCCTTGCATCCATCAGCACAGTACAGCTGGCCTCAGGGAGGAGTTTGTTGGTCCTGTGCCAGGCTTGTTCATCAAGGCAGCCTTTGCTGAGGTGCAAACACAGACGCGTGTCCTAGCTATTTTATTTTCTGAAAGGTTATCAATTTTAGCTAAACAAGCAAGCTCTTTCTAGTGCTGCATAGTTGATCGTTCACAGAAATATTGTTGCTTCCGTTATATTCAAGTGTATTTTAAGCAAGATGGTGTGAAAAAGCTACTACTCATATCTCAGATCTCATCTCACAAACTGTCAGCCATTCCTCCCCATCCCCTGCCTCCCTGGTTTTAAGTTTGGATGCAAAAGATGTTTTTCCTATTTTTTTTTCTTTTTTTTTTTTTATAGGGAACTTTTGAGGATAGATTCATTTACCTCGGTACATTAAAATAGTCTATGTGCTATACCATTCCTTCTCGTTCTGATGCAAATGATAGGTCAATGAAATGCAAGGTAGTCTCCTACTTCCCCATTTTTATGCAAAGACGTTATGCCATTTGGTAGCAGAATCAAGCACATTTTCCACCATACAATCCACCTGAGCATTTATTTTCCAAAGAAAAGCGCATTTCAGGTTTTGCTTCTGTAGTTCTGCCATGAAGACTGACAAGCGTATGCATGATAAACTAATTCCACATTTTTTTTTTACCAGTCTACTGAAATAATCACCTGCAGTAACAACAGTGATGGCTTTGTCTTTCCTGGCCAGCTTTACACATATGCATGTGCACAGCACGGTGCTCTGCTGCATAGGAATCAGGCACATCCACCTGTGAGTTCACCATTGATGGCTTTGCTGTCTAGGTATGGTAAACTGGTTTTGTTACTTCACAGGAATCTGTTTACCAACATAAACATCTGTGTCTGACTGATACCCTGTCTTCTGGGTCTGCCATGCATGCATAATTTTGTCAACAGAATTGCACGTGATGCTATTTTTCATATGGCAATCTTAGCACAGATAAACTCTACAGTTATTCTAGATACCCTGCTGAGAAAAGTATATGCCATTTTCCTCATCACCCCACTGCGATCCACCCATTCATACAAGCCAAACTTTCTCAACAAAGCCCGGAAATATGGTTTCATTTGTCAACAGAATTTCTTTCTCCAACTACATAATCATGAATCTTTCTGATGTATTATACTATACACTCTTAGTGGTAACATTAAGAAGTCAGTAAAGAATTCAAGTTGCTACAGCTGAATCACCAAATCTGAAAACCTCTGATCAGCACAAATGTTGATCTACTGCAAACAATTCAAAGACGTATTGTTAACAACGCAAACAGACACAAGTGTTTGTAGCAGAATTCACAGGAGTTTCTCCATCTGACTCTGCAGCCCAGTGCTGTGCCACTGTGGCAGTCAGCACAGCAAGGCAATGACACAGAAGTCTGTGTGCACACGCAGTATCGTTAGCTACATTTTGGCACTTCCAGACTTATGTCAGATGCTCTTATTTGGCAACTGCTGCTGCAAGGTTTTGCTGATGCCTGGAGCAATAGGCTGTTGTAATGGATGAAAATTCCTGGAAAGTCTAGTTCAGCAACTTGCTTATCAGAAACAAAGAATCACTGACCAGAAAATGCTAAAAGCCTGTTTATCAGCTCCTGTTAACACGAAAATATGATGAGCCCTTCTCATTGCTAAGTAAGGAAAGGCTCTGGCATCATACACTGAATTTTCATGCTTCCTGCAACAGAATTTATTGTTATTTTATTTAGCTTTTTCCCATGTACTGGTATTTAGAGCTAAGCTAGCTGACTGTAATTGGAATGTCAAGGGCCCTGCAGGAAATACATTTTTATTGCTGGGTTTGCTACTGCACAGCCCTGTGTGGCAGTTTTATTGCTTACTTGCCTGTAGGATGCACCTTCATTAGACAACAATTTAGCACCGTGTTCTCATCCTACATTACATGCTCAGTATTTATGCCATGTGGACTTCACAGTTTCCACATGCTGGGAAGTTGAAAGACATGCTTTGCTGTGCCACAAGCCACTTCAGTTCTGCAGAGAAATGCCACATAAATTAGCAAACAATAAGACTCAATGACCCTAAGACATATCAGCTTTTCCAAAGCACAGCTGAATTCCATTCCTAGCCAGCTAATGGTTCTAACTGGTGCCACTGTTTGTGCTGTCTCAATTCTCATGGAGTCTGGCATTTCTCCTGGTTTTCTAGGTCTGGAATTCACTCAGTCTTTGCTGCTGTTACAGATTCTGAATTACCAAGGTACTTAAGCAGGTGCCTGTCTTAAAATGCACAAGTAGTCCCACTGATTTTAATACGATTATCCATGTGTTTCACGTTAGTCATACGCATAAGTACCTTTCCAAGTGTGGGCTATAGTTCCCTATAGCTCCCAAGAAGACAGTCTTTCCTCAGAGTAACACTAACTTTTGGAGAGGATGTAAATACGCTGCCTGTGTGGTCACATAACGATCAGGTGCACCATAGCTGAAGTCAGTATCAAGTGCTCCAGAGCTTTAAGATCTGGAGATGCTATAAATATGATATAACTAGAGAAGATTCAGGGAAAATGTTAAGAACAGGTGCACCATAGCAGCAAGCCAATTTCATTTGCACATCTCTTTGTATTAGACTAAAGACTAGTGTCTTTGTAAACATTTCAATTTTTTCAGCTTTCTTGGTATATTTGCATTTAAAATACAGTCTGCATAGCCCCAGAAAATGTATTTGTGAGAGAAAAAAAGTCAAACTGTCAAAAACAAGAAAACCACCACCTGTATTTTACAAATTGAATTCTGGTTAGGCAACTATTTGTCAGTGGAGAAAATAGGTACTCAAAGAGAGCATATCTTGGGAGATCTTCAGAGAAGTACTCTCAGCTGTTACAAAAAGTCCCCAAAACTGAAAACCAAATGAAATGTCTTCCATTTACAAGCCAATTGTAGAAAACGAGTAGAAAATACAAAGGTGTTCTGCCAATGCATTGTTATCCATAAAGTACTATATTTATTTATTTTTACGGGATGTGTAGGTACTAGTCATCCTAGAACATTAAAACCACTCGCAACAAGCTATCTTTCTGTGAGCTGCTTTAACAGGCAGCATTTCAGAGGACGCATATTTGGGTTGAAAATTTGAAACAGAATCTAAAGGAATATTCTCAATATCAAATCTATTCCACTGCTAATTTTCCAAGTTCTGAAGTACAAAATAAATCTGAGGTATAGTATGGGACTGGAAATCCAAACAACTGTCATACTTTTAGCCAATACCAACCTCCTGCATCACCTTAACAAATCTCCTCAACCTGAAAGCTGGATAAAACATTCCTTCACTACCCCCCTAGATCGTTAAAATGATAAAATTGCCTCTGTTGTCTTCCAGCTCCTCTCAGGAGGAGTTACTCGGTAACCAGAGCAGCTGTATACAAGCAAGCAGATTCAGAAGCGACTTCCCTGCACTCCTCGATCGGCGCCTAGCGGGCACTGCGACTGCTGCAGGTCATTTACATGCTATTTACATCAACACCTCAACCCCTACACCTTGCTAGTAACTCCCTTTACAAGCGTTGAGTAACAGCCACCATTTAACATGGACACCTTAACAAAAAGAGTAATTACAAACACAAACAATAAAATTAATAGAATTTAATTTTAACCAGAAAAATGATCAAATACATAGAGTGGCATTTTTCCATCTGCATTCATGCTTAGGCTGTAACTTAGAATTGGCTTATTTATCAAATGCACATTTTCTTCTAAATATTAACACGTTTGCTGTTAACAGAAGAATCTTACAAGGATTGACATCTACACTAAAAATATCCTGGCAGAAGATCGCAGTCAAAAAGCATATTTTACTAAATTCCTCATATAAGCAATATATTGACAGTTAAATGCCTGGAAATGGCCTTCTCTTCTTATGCTAAATCTTCAAAAAGTCAGTTCTTTTAAAACTGAAAGCATCCTAGAAACTTTAACATTACTGTGCAGCAAGATTATGCTGCCCTCTGTACTGTTTGTATCATTCACTGGAAACATCAGCATTCCTATTATGCTAGGGAGAGGACAAAAGATAAAATACCTTTGAGCCAAGAGATGTGTGCTGCACTATGAATATAACAGCAGGTCACAAAGTGTTTGAATCCTACTCTCCAAGGAGGCAGGTGAATAAAAACCAAAAAGTAGAATGGAGGTGTCTTGCAGGAAACAGAGAATATAACCAATGAAGCAAAATGGCACAACACGGAAAATGCATAAAAGTCCTCTCCAGGGCCATTGTCACTGAGTTTTATTTCCCTGTGAATACATGTGGAATTTGCTTTGGGGTATAATGTGCACATAACTACTTTCCTGCAAAGTCTGTAAAAGCATCCAGGAAATACCTGACTAGTTCCCCATCCTGCACTTACCATCAAGCTGTTTCTGTCATATGATGTAAAATACTTCTACTCTTCTATTGATTGTGGTGCTTTTGGATACAACAGACTCAGCTGGCATCTTCAAAATTCAGATTTAACAAGGGCAAGCTTCACATCCTTATGTGTGCATTTTAAGAGAACCAGTGAATGGTAATGGGCCAGCCCAGCTTAATATCAAGGATGTAATTATTTCTTCTAATAATTATTGTTAATTATATATTTAGCAAATCTGTGTGTTATCATTCATTTTCCTTACCTGCTACTACATTACTATGGTTAATGTTTATTTTAAATTGCATCTGATCCAAGCAGGTGCATGAAATGAACAGGTGGCTGGTGGCTCAAGAGATGCTCCTTTCTATGAAGGACTGGTCTGAACCAGTGATAAAGTACCCCACAAGGCCAGTTTGAAAACTGCTGCTGCCTGCCTGATATGGGCATAAATGGGATGAAGATTTTGCAGACAAGCTAACAACCACACGAAGTTGTGTCTCGTATATAATGCTGCCTCTGTAAATGGAAAATTCAACTCAGAGGAGCATGAAAAACGAATATCCATGACACCTAAAGCAAAGTGAATCTGCTTGACTATTTAGTCCACCAGGAGCAACTCACAAAGAGACTGCAGGTTGGACATTTGGCCTTGCTTGGTCTGACCCTTTTGCAGCAGAAGCAGATGATCAGCCAGACACGTATTTCAAGCAGCCATTTCTGACAGACATGAACTACTGAAGGAAAGGCAGCAGAAACAGATGCAAACCTGCATGACTCTCCAAAGAACGATGGAGGAAAACGGCTCCTAGTCTAGCTTAAGCAATAGGTGAGGGATGTGCAATGCCAGGATGGACTCAGACAGATGGACTCTCATGTTACAAGTGAAGTGGGTCTTGTACAGAGCCAGAATTAACAGGTTGAGATGGAAGCAGTTGTGATGGAAGAGGAGTGAGGTACTGGACCCATGGAGATGGGAAATACTGCCAGTTTTGCCAAATTGGCTCAGCTACCAAGAGCTTAGAGTCTTTTCTGGACTAACAGGGATCTGTAAGCCTGCACAGAGGAGTTACTGCAGTCACTGTCTCAAGGGATGGTGGAAACATGAGATAAAATGCTAACACATAAGCATTTGAAGAGCTAGGCTATGTTTGGTTTTCCACACAGAAACCACTGCCAGAATTCAGAAAACAGAAAACCCATGAATAAACACAGGAATGACAAACTGTCTCTATCCTCATCAATTCTGCATCAGCTGCAGCCCAAAGGACAACAACTGACTCCTAGCAGTGGTCCTAGAAATTTAAAAAGAAAACAAACAAACAAAAACCCCAAACCCCACATCATAATGCTTCCTATGTACAAAGGCTGATGTCTGCATTAGGAGTTACCCCAGAGCTATGCAGAGTTTAGCTTCCCTTCTTTAGGTGATGCTGTACGGAAGAACAACCTCCCTCTCCCTGGGATAGTGTGATGCTGGGCCAAGGAACAGCATCCAAATTACCCTGGTTCAAACAGTGACAGATCTCATAGTGGTATGTCCCCCAGTAATACCACTTTCATACACAAAATCTGTTATTGCAGATCTTTCATAGAGATTGACTATTTCTACAGAGTACCTCCCCTACAACTGCAAGAATCTCTGGATTAATCTGAATACAGTTGTACCAGTCTAAATAATGATAGCAGTTGTCACTGAACCACTGCTCAGAAAACAACGTTCTGCCTCCATGACAATTGTTTATAGTCAGAGGACATGAACATACTCATTTCATAATAACCCCACTAAAAGCTGTGTCCTCCCCCTGTTATTTCATTTAAATATATCAAACATATACTCTAACTACCACAATCTAATAATAAATTAAATAACTGAGAAAGAACAAAACATATAGGAGCAAAAATCTAGGATTAATCTAGGAAACAGATAACATTCATCCAAAAATATGAAAAAGCATATACTTACCTGCAGTTCCTAAGCTAAGTAGCACAGCAACCCAAAATACCCAGAACACAATGAGAATCAGAAAGGTCCAGAGTGGTTGGAACAAGAGGAAAGGAATTCTGCCAATGATTTTACCAACAATTCGAAAGAGCTGTACGGTGAACTGAAGCCTCTTTCTTAGTACAAATATAAGGGAAATCAGAATAACCTGTTACAGGAAATAAAAAGACAAATTGTTTGGTGGGGTTTTTTTCCCTCCTTTAGAAAACTAGCAGTGTTGTCAAATGTGGGATCAGGGGGTACAGATTTCACAAAAACATGACAGCAGGGCAATTTACACAAACTTACTGTGCACTGGAAAAGATTTCTGAGACATCAAAGGTCTCATGAAATACAAATTGTCTGTGCACTCATATTGAGCAATGACTTCTTTAACATTGCAACATCAAGTGAAAAAAATAACTTTAAAAGTTGCAAGCCACAGTCAGATTTTCATTTGGAAAACAAGTTCAATGAGGAAAAAGCAGAATTTAACCCAATAACTTAAGGCCTAGACACTGCTACCTGTGTGCTTCACTACCCTGCTCATTGTCTGCAAGAGCTACCACTCCTTTCTCCTACTGACATGGTAGGCTAAATCCACAGATCTCACATTCATACTGAGCCAGTGCCCGTATGTTCACTCAACATGATTCTCCAGTTAGCTGATGCAGAGAAGAATAGGGATGGAACACAATTCTTGCATTTCTACACCAGCAACACGACTGGTGAAGGGACTTGAACATAAGACCTATGGGGAGAGGCTGAGGGAGCTGGGGTTGTTTAGTCTGGAGAAGAGGAGGCTTAGAGGTGACTTCATCACTCTCTATAACTACCTGAAGTGAAGTTATAGCCAGGTGGGGATTGGTCTCTTCTCCCAGGCAGTCAGCAATAGGACAAGGGGGCATGGGCTTAAACTCTGCCAGGGGAAATTTAGGCTGGATATTAGCAAGAAATTCTTTACAGATTGAGTGGTCAGGCATTGGAACGGCCTGCCCAGGGAGGTGGTGGACTTGCCATCCCTGGAGGTTTTTAAAGTGAGGTTGGACATGGCACTTAGTGCCATGATCTAGTAAACAGACTAGAGTTGGACCAAGGGTTGGACTCGATGATCTCTGAGGTCTTTTCCAACCCAGTCGATTCTGTGATTCTGTGTGATTCTGTGACCAGCAATGCTAACAGTGTTTGGACAGGGTTGAAGTGTGGCAGAGCCCTGTGCTAACAAACAAATTTCACAATGAAGATATAAAACTATTTAAATCAGTGTAAGCAGATCTTATAATTGATTCTCATTTTCAAACCTGAAAGGAATGAGGAATTACTTTTACTGTTGCAGAACCACAGTAGTTCAAGTTACAGCCTCTGCCACTGCCTAGGGTAAAATGCTACTTACAGTAACTATTGTCGAGAAGATAGCATATCCAAGTAGAAATTTTACATTTTCCTTTTCTGTTTCCAATTCAGTGCTGGGATCATTCTTGTAGTCATAATAGAGCCACCAGAGAACACCTGAGACAACTGAGCAAACAAGAGCAGGATGAAGGCGGGCAGCACGCCCCAGGCTGCGGCACACTGCTCTTGGCAGGCTGAGGTCTGCCCAGTCTCCCTCGAGAATCCCTCGCCCTTCTGCCTAACCCAAGCTCAGCTCAGGAAGACTGTCACGTAGCAGAGAGGCACAGTGTCAACGACCACAGAGAAAATTCACATAATGTTCTGTTAGTCTGAGTTAAAGAATGTTTGGTTTTCTTGCGGTTATTCTAAAGCTCAGGCACATAATTCCATTGAGGAGATACAAAGCTAACTTTTATGGAATTACAAGCTTTAGGTGAAAACATTCCTATAGCTCTCCCTTTCTAAAGCAGGCAATGTAGAACTTCACTGAACTTTCTTTGAAATAGCAGCATTTTAATAACTGCAGTGATCTGCCAAAAGAAATGTTGTTTCCAGGCATCTACAAAAAAAATAAAACTCATCATCATCCCACACTCAACAGCTGGAACAGCACAGCCAGATCTTGGCATCCAGAGGCAGGCAGGGCTCAGCTTGGAAGTGGATGCGGTAAGCTTAAGGTCACTGAGGATGGCCATAGAGAAAAAGGAAGGATAGCTGTTTGTTCAGCTGCCTCTCCTTCAGTTCAGTGAGATGATCCATTTAACTAAGCATATGCTAAAAGATAAATATACTTACATAACAACCCAAATACAACCAGTGCAATCAAAGTATGGACCAGAAGTGTCCGAATGAATCTGAAGGCTAAAACCAGTATAAAAGAGAAGGCTGAAAAATATACAAAATCAGTTTATTATGAATGTCACAACACATTTAACTTAACTCTTTATGCTTTAAAAATAAATGTAAGGTTCTTGCAGAATTTGGGCTTTCATTTATAAACAGTAGACTCAAAAGCAACACCATTTAGCAAAGCTAGCAAACTTTTTAACATTTAAAACACACAGTTACTTATAACTTACTAATAATGAACTTATAACTGGAATATCTCATATTGGGAATTATTAGCTTTTCAATAATATTTTGTATAAAATTTAAGTTAAAATGTTCATGCTGATGCCATTTTTTTCATAAACAATTTCTTACAGTCCCCCAAAATGAGGTATATTAGCATATCAAAGAACACAGAATCTGATATTTCATAGACTTGTATTTCATCAGCCTACTAAATGCTTCCTTATAAAACACAATCACTCTTTCTTAAAAACAACTCTGCCCAGAAAATGTGGAAAAGATCACTGCTAAACTAAAAGCATAAAGTTAACAAAAACATTTGAAACCTCATATTTTAATTTAATATCATTATTTATATCTAATTCGTAACCTTACCTAGTGCAAGGACACTCAGTCCTATCACAGTATCTCTTCCTGCCAATATTCCACTTAGAATTCGATGAAAAACATCCATTTCATTAACCATACGTATTAAGACAGATGCATATTTGGAATAGCATTCAGGATTTTGTGGAACACATCGATTAAATAATGGAAAAGATTTGCTGGAAGGTTAAAAACAAAGATGGTTAAAAAAAATTAATTACTGGACAGTTTCAAACCCAGGGAGATCCATTCCACCGTGCTCTTTCAAGCCCCCTGCAGCTGCCCACCGGCATCCTCAACAGCTTTGCAGCCACAGCCGGCCAGTCTGATCTGTAACGGGGCAGGCAACCTCCCCACCCAGGAGACTCTCCTCATGGGGTCTGACACAACAGGGCACTGCGCATGGCAGTGGGCTGTTACAAATGGTACTTTTATGTTTCATCTGCAAAATATCAACTCCCAGCAGCATCATGCCTGTGTCACTGTTCCAGGACATCTATTCAAGATCAACCAACTACTATGTCAATCACCATCAGTGTGTAGTTCCTATTCCTGTTCCAGTCTGGCTTCAAGTGCTTTGCTCCCATGTGTTTATGTAAAACCTAAACTCACGCTAACATAGATGTAAGCTAGGTTGTAGACAATTCTAGGCCACAAACATTTTGTACTGTTTTTATTATATTTAAGCATTCTGAAAGCCACAACAAAACAATGTTTGTAAGGTACAATTAACACCACCAAATATTTACATATGAAATTATTTGTCACTCCCAAACAAGTTTCTTGAATATATTTAATGTCCCACTTCAGCAACGCTGTACTACAACAGTCAAAGGCATATTCATACTTAAAAAGGAGAGGTTTGCTCATCAACAGTTAAAAATTCTGACCAGCTTTGCTTCTATTATGAAATATTACTGTGCAAGATGAATAACTTTCCGAAGTTCCTTGCCAAAAAGAAAAGACCCTAAGAAGTCAAAGAAATAAGTAAAATATCACATATTTTTTCATCAATTTACATGCTCTCCTTTGATCCACTGCATGTAATGTCTTTATGTGTCTTCTCTTCTGTTTGCTTTTTTCCTCTATTTAATTTTGTTCAGAGCATATGACGGCTCTGCCAATATGCGGACTCCAATTCTTTGCTGTATTTTCATGACGCAGTGGAATTTAAAATCACGGGTTTAAGGATTTTGACTCACAAATGCCAAATGCTAAAGAGAGTGCCATCCACAGACCTGTGCTTCAAGCCAGCTGGCTATGAAATAATGGATGGAAATTTCTGGGTTCAGGATAGTAAGCAAGGCTCAAGACCACAGCTCCTCTTCCTTGGCATTGAGGGAGAGAGCGAAAGTCTGTGCAGGAGATAAGTTGTTCCTCATATGGAGAGTTTTTCCCCTGATTTGGAGAGAAAAAATCTCTAAACAGTAGAGGAATGGAGGGAATGTAGTCCCTGTTCATTCTGTGGGAGAGGAGACTCGTGTGTTCACAGGCATACATGAGAACTCATAAGGACGTGTACAGAAAAAATAAACAAAGCAAAACCATTCTGACTGTGAAGCATCAAGTCAAATACGAAACGCGAGGAAGTTAACAATCCTTAAGAAGCTGTTCGGACTCAAGGGTGTTGTAAAGTACCCAGTTATTCTTACCTTGGTGGAACTGGCAGTGCGGGACACAGTTCAGCTGCCTTTGGATTTAGTGTGTAACTGGAAATGTTCAGGTTATAAATGCAAAGACAAGAACCTATAAAAAAATAGAAAAGGTAACAATATTTGTTAAAGTTTCAGAGAAAAACACATTATCAATTAAGTTCTGTTTACACTTCTGCTTTGATCCCTTAGCAGGCCATATTAATCCCTGATATTCCAGTGGGTATGTAAATAACAAATTAGTTAATTGGGTAAACATAAAGGAATCTCTGTGGAATCTTTTTCCTTCTAGACTTAACCTTGATTACCATTTACTGATCTTTCTGGAGAGCAAACACACTATTTGTTCCACAGTGCAGTACTTTAAGCTCCTACTCATTAACATAACAGAAAAATCTAAACTGACAAAAACTACAATAGAACTAGGCCCCTCATGATTTAGAACAGAATATATATCTATCCAGAAACTTAACATTTTCTGGGCTTTAGGCTAAATACTACCAGGTACTCTGTTCCATTTTGTAATGCTTCTGGGAAAGAAAAGCTGGATACATTTAAGCCATTCAAAATGCAGTACAGCCCTCTCCCTTAAGATAAACATGCAAGCAGTTTTAGCATGTAGATGGAATTTCATGCAATTATATTAAGTTACACTGAATGTACTTATATCACAGGTGTTTACAGCTTTCTGTACATACCAAATGATGGTACTATACCCCCAAATGAAATTAAAACAGATGCTGTCAATTAAAATAGCAATCCTTCCCAATCAAAACAACAAAACAAAAAAGAACGGAATTCCGACCTCCAATAAAAATAGCTATTAATATTCATACGGTTTGCAGTTTATGCATACCCTATGGAATAAGGGTTAGGCTAGAGGTTATTGTATTTACATGCTGGACATGAACGAACTGGAACCGCCCCTTGTACAACAGCTACTTCCAATGTCATATCTATCTTGAATACCAGAATAAAGTTTTAAAAAATTACAAGTGGAAGAGAAAACTTTGGGATCTGATGTCTAAAGGGACAACATGTGTGTACCTCTGGAATTAATAATTCTGCCATACTTTTAATTAAATTGAAAATAAACAGTTGGAATAGTTTCTCAAACGGTACATGAGCTCTGTCCACCTACTGGCAGCTCCACCAAATTGCATTAGTTCATTCTCAGCAGCCAGATTTCTGGGGATAATCTCAGCAAGTGCAGGAATTAATCAACATATTTTGAATTTGCAAAAGAGAGCTGTAACACTTCTAAAAACTATGGCTTTGAAATAAAGCAAAGCCATTTTATTTTCTGTTGCCATGGACTGCCCAGGAAATTAACAGTAAGAAATTACTCCCTAGTGTACCAAATATTAAGAATAACAAAGTGGAAGCTGCTCAACTGTTCTACAGACACATCAAGATATTCATATTCCCTGTTGCACACCATTGTTCCTTGCAAAACTCTGGAGGTCTTCCAAAGAGTTGAGTTGCTCTTGTGGACAACTAGACACGCACAAGGAAACTGAACTGATTTTGAGGTTTGGCATTTCCAGGCTGCATGAATTCAGAAAGAACACATACCTAGAAAGAAAAAAACATCCTCTTTTCAACAAACAAGATTTCTGCTTTTTATAGATTTAAATTCTGAGCCTTCTTTCCACCTTTTTGAAGCTCTACAAAGCAAATGAAACTTTTTTTCCACATATAATGGAAAAAATAGAGTTTGAAGTCAGAATTTAAGAAGCAATTTAATATATACTATAGTTGTACAGTTGATTTTATGATCCTAAATGGGATGAGAAGCTGCCAAGGTGGGTGCCATTCCACAAGGACAAGTTCATGAGAGTCAACAGAATGAGTGGAAACTTCAACATGCAACTTTGTTAAGTACAAAGATTTGCCACAAAGAATGACTGCTGGTTTGGCCAAAGTCCTATTTAAGATTTTATTTAAGAAGAAGCCAGCATAAAGCATAACAATGTAGCACATTTCAAACTCTGTCTTAACTTTATAGTTTCACCATTTTGTACCATTCTCAACACCTTTTTTGATTTTCAATATAAACATGTATATATACATGTATATAACTGAGATCTAGAAGATGTATATCTTATTAAGTTCTCAAACATTTGATTTATTTAGACATCCTCTGATGTACTTACTTTTTATTAGTCATGTCTTGTCCAGAGAGGGGTGCCCCTTTTACAGGAGTGTTCTTCCTACCACATATGTTCCCGAAGCTGTCATACCCAAGCACAAGTCTTTCTGCTGCACCAGCCATCACA
This sequence comes from Nesoenas mayeri, assembly GCF_963082525.1. NCBI lineage: Eukaryota > Metazoa > Chordata > Aves > Columbiformes > Columbidae > Nesoenas > Nesoenas mayeri. Next base: position 12,336,360 of record NC_137554.1, on the reverse strand, counting down.
GCATAGCCAGTTATAAACATCTGTTAAAATATATTTAACGTGAAATCATGCTACAATATCTTTTCCTTCCCATTCAATAAATACTCTTCTAAGCCCATGCATTTTTGTCTTGCAGATGCAAACAATTAAATCTAAAATTCACTCCTCTGCCCAAGGCCGGAGCAAGTAATATGGACAAGTTTAGCCCTATTGCCTCCTTAAAGCTTTCCCTCATCTATTGCTGAAAGTATATAAATCAAGCAGAGTATCACAGGAGAAGAAAGATGGGGTTCTTGATTAAAATAACATGAAAATAGTAGTAAGGTGCAAAAACTGCCCCTACTGAAGTTTGTGTCACTAAGCAAGGTCACTCAAATGGTCATTTTTCATATGTGCTCACTGCTTCTAATTTTCTAGGGTGCCCTTCAAGACACACCTGGGCAATATATGTTGAGCCCTTGCAGCTGTTAGTGAATTTATTTATCATTAAAATGCAAGTTACCTGAAATTTCAGAAAGATGTGTTCTTTGACACACGTGAAAAACCTGGAGAGCCACACTGTGGAGTTAGGTGACACTGCACTGATCTTTCCGATGCCCTGTTGTTAGACCACAGCCCCAGCAGATCAGTTCCCTGTTACCCAGCAGCAGCTAAGCACCTCCGTTAGCCAAGTAGCAGCGACTCTTAGTCAATATAAGACACTCTGCCTAGGAATAGAGCTTAAACCCTGCCTATGTACCCCATGAGGGCAAAAACACCCCTTGAAAAGATCCTTTTTGAGTGCCAAGAAGTAGTAATTCTTCTTCTGGGAAGCTGGTGAAACCCTGGGCATGAATTTACCCAAAGGGTTATTTACAGCACTCCAACTATTGAAGAACTCAGCGATACAATCATCTCCTCTGTCCCATGGGTTATAAACCACATTTCACACACACCAAGGACAATATACTAAGCTCTATGGCTACATGCCAACTGCTGGCAGCAGCAGCTCTTCTCAGTCCCACATTAACCACAAAGACTTTGCTGAATATCAGCTGTGCTGGAGACAGATTGCACATATCAGATCTAGCACAGCTAATTTCTTGGAGGGTTTAAAGCCTTTATTTGTTTGGGAGTTGTTTTGGTTTTTTGTCTTCTTTTGTTTGGTTGGTTCTGGTTTTTTATTTTTAACATTTGTGACTAAAGATGGGATCTGGGCAAAAACTGAGTCTCATACTCAAACACATAAATATGTGCTTCCTTAGTCCAAATTGTAGTCTCATTATTGCTTATATGTTTGCAGTCTAACTACTTAACTAATATTTTTATATTGAGTGCATGTTAATGCCATCTTAATATGGAGATCTTTGTAGAGACTCCATAATTAAAGTTGACATACTACTTGTGTATATGATACTGGTTACAATAACAAAATATTTTCAGATCCAGTTTATTTACATCACACATATTTGTTTTTAATTATTCTTGGAAGAAGAAAAGAGCTGGCATTGTAACTCAAACTGAAATATGCTTTCAGAAAAATTCTGGCATTCCTTCTGAAGATGGACATTACAGGTCTATTGCCACCACTATATGGAATACTGTGTATATGCAACTTTTTTTCTTTCAGTGCAGAATGCTGGATACAAGCCACAAATACTGTTAAGTAATGTATGACTGTATGACTGCTGGAGGGGTGTGTCTATACGTGCCAGTGACAGGCATTTCCACAGAATTACCAACATGGTTTCAATTTTTTTCACTATGTGAACAAATCAGTGATGGTAATTTCAGTTTAGATTTAGTGCAGAACACCATTAACTTTGGACCTGATTTTTATTTCAGAAAATAAAGCACGCTCACCAAACCAGCCCAGAAAAGAAAAAAAAGGAGCAACCAGAGGGTGTCTGTGCACTTTCTGTAAATGACTGGTCTCCATTCCCTTAGTTCAGAAACACTATCTCCAGAATCCTAGAAAAAAAAAGACAAACTTCCTGTGAAATTAAAATAAAGTTTCAAACACCTGAGATTTCTGAAAAAGCATAACCTTGCACTTAAAATGGCAAACAACTGGTAGTCCCCTACCTGCAACAGCTGCGCAGCTCGTCTACAGCGAGGCGCACTGCCACCCCCTTCCCACCGCCCGCAGCCCCGCACGGTCCGGGGCAGGTCCGGCCCCGCCGCCGGCCCAACTTTTTCTCTCCACCATCCCCGCCATCTTCCCACCCCCGCTGCCCCGGGCACCGTTCCGGCCGGGCGCTCACCTGCTGCCGGCCCCCGCGCCGCTCCATGCTCCCGCCTGCCGGGCCGGGCCGGACCGCGCCGCCGGGCTGCGCGGAGGCGGCCGGCGGGCCCGGGGCGCAGCGGGATCGGCAACCGTGGCGGGGCGGCGCTCGCTGGGGACGGCACTAGCGACCGCCGTGCGCGCCGCGGGGCCGTGCGGCTCCGGGAGAAGCGCTGCGGCCGGGCGGTGGCACCGCCGGCAGCTCCTCCTGCCGCTGTGGCCGGGCACTGCCATCCCCGTCCCGGCCGCTCCTCCTGGAGCCGCACGGCGGGCGGGCCGCTGTCCCGCTGCGTTTGCAGGAGTAAATGGCATTTCTCTCGCCGCCGGGCCAGGGGACGGCGGCCGCTCTGCGGGTGCGCGGCGGAGTTCGCTTGCCCTACACCGGTACAATTAATCTCCCCGGAGAGCCGGGCGGGTGGCTTCGGCTGGGACACGCAGCGCTCGGACACAGCTGCCCCCAGCAGCGCGGCTGGGGGCCCTGGGGCACGGGGGACACCGAGGGGCTGCTCAGCGGGCGGGGCCCTTCCTTTCCGGGGGGGCTCGGCAGAGAGAGGGAGTAGGTAACCCTGCCCCTCGTACACAGCCCCAAGTTCACAAATGTGCGCCGGCCACGGTGGGAGGTTTGTTTTTTCACCGTTAATTAGTTTAGTTATGGCAAAATCTGTAGATTTGTTATTGCCAGTACAAAAAGTAGGCTGTTGCATTGTGTGAAGGCAACTGATGCTGATACCTGTTTATCTATTCTGGCTGCATGATCAATATACATTCAGTCATAGCTGCTTTTAGGCTTTTGTTTGTTTGTTGTTTGCATGGTTACTTTACACTGATGTGATGTTAAACCATAATTACCTCTCATCGATATCTGTATGAATTTTGCATGCACAGGAATAACTGTACTGAACTGGATCACTGTATATCTTGACTGACCAATCAATTCAGAAATTATTAGCCATTTTAATAACCTGTTTTCTCACTGTTGTCCCTGTTGTCTTTTTATATGTTCACCAGGGTCAGCTCAATAACCTAGAGAAAATTAATATTACAAACTGAAAATATATTAAAAGTATGTCTTTGTTCCGTTCCTGACAGTCAATGGAAAAAATGCCCTTGTTAAGAAGTAATACACCACCTGCAACTGACATAAAATTGAATTTAATTGAAGCTGTTTCAGAAAGCTGTTTAAGAGTTGGTCCATCTGTTTTCCTTGGAAAAAAATAACTTATTCCAGCTTTGAAGTGAAAATGCAGAGTGAAACTCTGGTGACAAACTAACATAGATGGAAGTAAATTGCTAATATCAAAAACCGAGATTAAAACAACAACAACAAAAAATCTCTGCTCCAGAGCATTTCAGAGTGCTTCTAAACTAACTGGAAATAAATATATTTTCAAAAAAGTTAACTAGTGCTATGTTTCTGAAATTGACCTTTAAACTGCTTTAACAGGGATTGATACAATTCTGATTTAAATTTACACCACCACCCCCCTCCAAGAAGTGGTTCTGAGAAACCATTTAGTTTCTAGCCAACTCACAGTTCCTGTGTTTATCAGCATTGTGCCCTTTAATGCTCATTATTCATCCATTTGTAGAGAGTTTTCATCATTTGTGTGCAAATTAGAATAAAATTCTAAAATTTAATACGTGCTGCCAAAGTAATTTTCTGTCTATAGAACCTAAATAGAAAAAATAACTCTTCCTTCACTTTGCACTATTGCACTTTAAAAATATGTGGAAAAGTCACTTTTCCCTTTAAATATAAATGTGAAATTTCATGTGGAATATTTTTATAAGAGAAGTTCTTCAGTATTTTGATTATATCAAGAAAAATAATCAAAATTATTAATAACTTTGAACCTAGACACAAAAAGTAACCTCATTTTCTTACCAAGAAAAATCATTCTAAAATAACAATGTCATTGATGAAGGCTATTAGAATTTGTTGTCTTGCTGTCATCACATGCTAATATTAGCTTTCCTTGCTGATCTGGCCCTTTTTACATTATTCGCCTTTGTGTTACGTTCTTACTGTGACTATAGGAAAACATCAAGAAGAATAAATATTTTTAATTAAAGTCCGGATTCCAAGCAACTGAAGGTTATGGAAAACCACTGGAATCGGCAGAAAGGCCTGCTTTTACTCAGCAATATCAATCATAATTCACATAGCCTAAGAAAAGCTTCCTTATACTTGATGGCAAATAACTCAGGATTAAAATGGTATTTTTTAAAATGTAAATAAAATATTTTAATTGTAAGGTTTTTTTCCTGAATTTCAGACATGACCAAATAAAACATTTATTTAGTGACGGATGAGTAATTTTATCGTTCGTCACTAGGTGGTGCTCTGCTCCTTGTTTCGAGTTACACCACCATTTCTGGTTGGTGAGAAGAGGCTTATAGGTTACCCAGTATTCACGTATGAGGACTTCCATGTTACAGTTGAAGAAAACACCAGCAACCAAGCCTCGGATCAGATACGAGATTTAGACATCCACATCCAAAATGTAACATGCAAACTCTTGCTTGCTATTTGTCCAGTTCTGCAAGTGCCCAAATTGCCAAGATTGATTTTAAGCTTTGTCTTACCACCTTCCTGGGAAGGAGCCTGGTTCTGCAGCTGAGTAGTTCAAGCACTCAGTGAGAAGCTGGGAGTTTTAGAATACGACATTTTGTAGGGTTGATCCAGCTTAACCTAAAATAGGAATGAGGTAAAAAAAATAGTTCCAGAAAAAGAGTACGGGATCACAGAACTGTTTGGTTTTTTTGAGAGCTCTAATGACTTAGCCAGAGACATATACGCTGGCTTCTGCCCTGTGCCTCTGGTGAGGAGCCTTTGGTTGCAATCCCCTGGTCTACATGCTGACTTTCTAATATGCTTCATCTAAGTCTTCTATCCAACTACAGCCACTCTTCTGTGAGATTAGTTTCATGAGGGTCCATATTTCCTTATGAGTCTTCACTGTTCTCTCAAGTATGTAATATTTCTTATAAAGGCCAAAAAAATATTTAAAACCCTAGAGTACCCAGGAACTCACAGTGACTTAATTGTGAATTAAGACAGTAAACATTCAACCTGCTTGGTGTGTTGTGGTGGGGAAACCACAGGAAGGAAGATTAACGCTGACATTTTCAAGACTACTTGTAGTATTTAAGAGCTTTTTTCACATGTTGCCCATCTTCAGACATGTTTATCAACATCAGTAACAGAAATACTGCAACAGTGAAAACTCATGGACATTTTTCTCTGGTTTCTTTGTTTTTAATAATGTGACCCAGAATATACAGAAGAAAATCAGATGTAAACTCAAGCTTCCTGACTCCAAGCCTCTGCTTTAATCACAGGGTTGTTATTGTTTCTTATATGTTGTTTATTCACAGAGAGTGAATCCTGGTGCTGCCATGGTCGACTTTCTCACCTGGTTAAAACTGGGCCAGGAATGTGGGTTGGAAGCCGAAAGTCTTAAATGAAAGCATGACAGTTCCTTGCTAGACTGGTTAAGCAAGATGACTATCCCTATCTGTATCCCCTTCTGATTCAGAAAAGGAACAGAGACCAATTACTTTAATAGCAGGACACAGCAACTGAGAAAGTCAACCTAAAAGCAAGCAGTTTCTGTCTAATTCTGTCTAATTATTCTTAAATGATCTTGCTGGCGTACAGTAGCTTAGCAAGTATGTGCTCTTCTCCATATGTAGCTATGTTACTTGGAATATCCTGAAACACCCAGAGACTGAACATGATGCCACTTATTATGTTCAAGCTGCTAGTCAAGTTTTTTGACCATTTCTACTGTAAAACTTGGTGTTTATGACCTTGCCTGTTTATGACCTGAAGCATTCAGTCTGAAATTTCTCATGACAGCATTGAAGATTTTTGGACATCTTCAGCACAAGTTATTCAGTCATTTCGAAGAATGAAATTAGAGAAGCAGACATTATAGTATCCTTTTTGGGGTAGTAGTAAAGAAATTCTTATACATTATTTGGATCAGAGATTTTTAATGGACAAGGAGAAAGAAGTGATTTCTGCCTTTTGTCATATCTGAGAAACTTCATCCACATTCGCCCACATCACTTTGATAGATTACAGTGTATGCTCAATCAACTTGATGAGCTTCATAGCTAAGGAATCTGAAGACTGTGTCTGAATGGTGTACTCCTGAGCTGCCTGAGACTCTTTGGACTACCCCGAAACATGCTTCTGGCCTGCCACAGACTTTCACTGTTTTGCCTGTGCCTCAGGGATTGCCCTGATGGTGGCCAGGGACAATGGACAAAGAAGGAACCTAAAAGCTAAGGGAGGTTAAGATTGGTATAGGGAGGTACGTAACTGGCCAGGGAAGAAGAAGGTAGATCAGGGAAGCATGAAAGCTATGTGCAGATTAAACAAACAATAGTGCAAGTCCTGAAGGTACAAAAAGATTAAGACTATGGGGAATGAGCAGAGGAATCTGGGTCTGCTACCACTCCCTTTCACAGGTCGAGTATCACCTTTCCCCTGCTGTCAGCAAACATCCACAGTGCTGACTTGAAAGTGCCGTGTCACACTCAGGCCTGACTAACAATTGAAATCACCTTACCGAGTTTCTGATTAACCTGCCAATAGTGTTAGTTACTCTCCTGGATCAGCTGGCAGAGGTCTGTCCTGTGTACCTAGGGAATCCAGTCCTTCTGATGACTTGAGTTAGTGTCTTTATAACACTCCATGTTAGCTTTTCTGTTCACTCTGATAATACATTTACAGCTAGAAAGTTATCTACTCTGTTATCCACATAATAGTGAAAATGCACAAAAGATAAAATAAACAATATTTTTCCTAGTAATCTGATGATTTGAGATGTTCCACTTCTCAGTGTTAAAAGTCACTTGAATTTAACAAGTTAACAAACAATTAATAAGCCACTTATTTCCAGCTTCCAATGAACATCAGTCCCACCATTTTCTAGGTATCACCAATGCATTGAGGAGCTCTGCTTTTATTTCAAAATATTGATTATTGAGTAGATTATCCAGGGATCTAGAAGAATAGAGTATACACATCTTATAGCCCAGCTATGTAGCTTTAGATTACTACTGCTAGTGACCACCCCTCTTGTGAGTTACCAACTATGTGAATAATTCAAGGAGTATAATGCCACAAAGTTAATTTCTTCTACTTTTCACACAAACAAGCAGAGATCTGCACAAAGAGCCCTTTCATCCCTGTCAATATGCAAGCTAGAGTACAATCTGACCCTAGAAAATTTGTTTTCAGTGTGTTTGCCAAGCTGAATCTGATAATAAACTTTAGAGCTGACTCATTTCAAGGTTTTAGAACAGAGCAAGAGAATCAGTGTTTCAGGATTATGTGGTATTTCATATACCAACCCAGACAAGAAATAGCACTAGAGCTGCAGCTTTGTGGAATCTCAGGATGACAATGTATTTAACTCAGTGTTCTGGCTGGTAAATGGTATGAGTAGCAAGACTTAGGAGCTTGAATTGGAACTACTTGTGTTGTTCAGACCTGTTAATGTCCCTCTCCAGGCCCAAGAGTAGACATGCCAATATATCTGAATGCATCAATGCAGAGAACAAAGAAGTAATTGTATTGCTCTTCAAAACAAACACACATAAAAAACCCAAAACCAAACCAACAAAAAACCACAAAAAACCCCACAAAAAACCCCAAAACAAACAAAAACAAAAACCAAAACAAACAAAAAAACCAAACCAAACAAAAACACAAACAAACAAAAAAAAACCCAAACAAAACCACACGAGGGAAAGGAATTGCTTGAGTTTCAGAGAAACTGAAAAGTGAAGGAAATGGATTTGTAAGGTTGGAGAAGGGTGTCTTGTTCTGTAAATTATGTGAATGGAAAGAAGGATGGAAGGCATTCTTGATGGCAGCAAAGGAAACTGAATAACCTAGGATAGGCCCAAATCATACAGGCAGCTAGCACACTGTGTCAGACTGAACCACATGGAGTCTATAGAAATCTGTGACCTATGCAGTCAGGTCTTGTTCTGAATGAAAAGGATGAGAGGTTTCATTAACTGAGTGGAGACTAGGGCAGTATGGTTTTTACCAACACTGAGATAAGCAACAAATTCATTACAAGGGCTAGAGGGAAGTCGTCTGTGCCAGCACAAGACCTTTCATTGATAGTTTAGTTCCTGTAAGTGCAATTTGTATTAATGGATTCAAGTACTGAATGTTTACCAACAAAAACTCATCATGTCGAATCCAGACAGACTGCAGGCTCGACGTGAGGCTCTTCTAGAAGTGCCGCGTCTGCACCGGGAGCTGCCGCTGCCGCAGATTTCCCCACACGATGTCACTCTCAGGCAGTTTTGTCAGTCCTGATGTTTGCCGAGAGCAGAAGGGTTAGGGGCTCCGTATAGCAAGCCCATACGTAGAGCATCACTTTGTTTATAGTATCTTCTCAGGGGCTGAACTGCTTTTCAGTAGTTCCTCTAGCAAATACTTGAGACTAATTTCATAGATCTGTTGTGTCTAGATTTTTATTGTACAGAGGTTTAAAAGCATGTACAATTCTATCTGTGTCTTTTAAAAACAAAACCTGTTACCGTATAGTGAGGCTTAGATGGCAGCATATATTTTCCTTTTTTCTTTTTTTTCTTCTTACAAATAACACAGTTTTTATATAGAGAAGGCATTACACTGCCCAGTCTATTCAAACCTAATGCTCCCTACCACACCACAGGTTGTCAGCAAAGAATCTATGCAAGCTGTTAGGTTAGTTGTAGACTTCGTTGTATTCACTGCACAATGAGGCCTATAACTGCTATTCCTGTAAATAAGAATAATCATTACTTTAGTCTGGAGTTCCAGGATAAGGTTTTTCATGTACAGTAAAGCTCCACTGCAGTGCACGTTAAAAAGACTAAAAGACATGGCATCTTCATTGCTTGAAAAGAGAACACTGGGCATCCTGCTTTTGTCAGCCTTCTAATAGTGGGAGAAAAGGTGACTATCTATTTCCTTACTGCCAATAGGCTCTCCTGCCAAAGAATCAAGAACCTGCTCTATCAACACTGATGTTTGAACAGCAAGTTTAAAAAAATCTGTATGTGGTTAGTAGTGTTGAGTCAGATAATGGCCTTCAAGATGTCTGTTATTCATCCGGCCTATTCCTTATACTACCTTTGGTTTACCTTCATGTTTTCACAGAGACGTCTCATAAATTACCTGCTCAATTAAAGCTTCACCTTAATTACTCATGAGAAGAAAATAAACAGTGAATAGAATGCAGTTACGGAACCAGCAGTCAGTGCATTACAGAGTATGTGATGGTATGAGTTATGTATACAGCTTATTCATCTTCATTAAATTATACTGATTCAGCACCAAGGCCACATATGAGAAACTCTCAGATGAGTAGCTCTAACTCAGACTTCTGTAGTCATCCTTATAGGCACAGCTATTTATAGGACAAGGGTCAATAGCTGAAATATTTGCTAAGAACAGTGGTCCAGTTCTGCAAACCCTAATTAAGTGTTGAATAGCTAGAGAAATAATTCCAACTCTATTAAGAATTCCTGGGATTCAACATGATATACTGCCATTTCAGAGAGAGGAGTCCTGAAATCTGAAGTCTATTCCCCGACATTTTAATTTTCCCTGTTATCCAAAGTGATCTAGAATATTGTTACACGTTATGTATCAAACTCTCTCATAAGAACTTATCCTGTACATAGACATGAAGTTCAGCTAGTCAGAGCAGCTGGATTCTAAAACCAGAAGCCTCACAGCTCCATGTCATAGGCCAGCACTACTCTGTTTTGGGGCTCCATCAATTTGCCTCCCAGTACTTCAGGTATCAATATATAGTTTCATAAAATTTTTAATTGCTTCACTTTAATGTTTCCATTGATAATTTAAAGAAGAAACAGTTTTCCTACAACAGTACTAAGATCAATATTCACTGACTTTGTAGTACTGTTACTAAAGTTAATTTTGTTCCTTTTCTAAGATTAAACAATTGCATTCTTCTGAGATTTCTTGTCAAGTAATAACAGTGCTTCTTTAATAACAACTCATCATTCTGCTCGTAACACTTATTGCAGAATTCTAATGCAGCTTATAAGCAATGTTACTTTGTAAAATGTTTTTGTGGTAGTGGTAAAATTAGATATTGTACTACTTTTGCAGTAGACATTGAGATCTATGTAAAGAAAAATGTACATCAATGTCTAGATAGTGTTGCAGTGTTGCTTTATTTTAATCATTGCACATAAACTAAGGAGTGTTACTCATGTGTTGTGATTAAAAACCAAAACAACTATTCCTAGTCTGTCACTTTATCAGTAATATTATGGGATATCTACTGTACTTTGATAATATTCATGCAATAATAAAGAATTATCATTCTACCAGATGTTTCTACAAAAGCTACATTTTTCCCAGTGGAGTAAACTATTAGGTAATGTATGATTCAAAAACACTTGATGGAAGGTAAAAATATCTTATTTGAGCAGCTATTTGGGGAAACAACATTTTGCAGCAATCATTGCATGTTTAACAATGGAAAGATACTTTGAAAAGAGGATGTTAACCCTCTTTCTAGTGACTAAAATTTGAAGTAGCCTGACCAATGGCAATATAATAGTTTCCTGTTCACGTAACATGTTTGCACAACATGATGTTGCTGATAACACTAACTAGTAGAGTGTATAACACTCAAAGGTTGTACATATGTCTGGGAATTCCCATGGTCCTTCCTGTCTACCAGTAAAGTGTATTCATAGGAATAAGACAAAACTAACATCTATGGGCTAATTGTGCAAACTCTTATTCATACAGTTTACTACACTTCACCCTGTTGACCTGTGAACTTTACTCTACAAATTTCTGTATTTAAATAGGCAATTATGTAGCTAATAGTAATCCAGCTTTCTGTCAACACTTGGCTCAGAAAATAAATAACATGCCGTAACAAAAAGATTTTAAATTTGATTCTGTTTTGTGTATGTAACTGCTCTAGGAGAGTCAGAGGCAAGAGGTGATTCTACCCTGTTTCTGGCTTTTCTTTGAACCCATAGAAACCCATAGGTCAGGTAGTGGTCTAGGTGCTATTGCTGCAAGCAGAGTGTTTTGAAGCACACCAGGATGTACCAGCAACTTGCACTCATAGTGTTCCGCCATACAATTGTTTGTAGTAATCTGCTTGCTCATTCTTATAGGGAAAATTTACGTATGATTTGGGTTATATGTAGGGATCTGTCCTTTAGAAGACTTCTCCCTTCTTCTGTGTCTCACTCGCTGTTAAGGAAGTATCTTCATCTCTTCATTACTCAGACCTGCCTCTTCCTTGGTACACTGGGAGCAGCTGTGTTCATCTACTGTCATAAAGCACCCTCAGATCTATTTATAAAAAGCTAACTATCTTTGCCATGAACAGCTTTTTTCATTACATTAATCTGATTATGGTCTGCTATAGAGCGTACTTGATGTAAGGAGAAAAATATGTATATTGCATATAAGTTATAACTTTGATACTATTCACATAACAAGATTGCTGAAGTTCTAAAAACACTGGGCAGTATACTTCACTTTTCCTATTTCCAGCTGATTTGTTAAAAAAAAATTCAAATATGCAATTTTGTACTAGAAAAATAGGTATCAAATTCAAATATATTTATTTTAGATAATGTAATCTAAATAAAAACATTAAACTGCAATATGTTTCCCCTGGGAATCAGCTATCTGCAAGAAGCTTCAACATTCATATCACTGGCAGTCACAGCTGGAGCCAAATTGCCTTGGATTTTTTTGAAAATCATTAATAAAACCAATAGTTTTGTATGCCATCTCTCCACAGAACAAGACAATTTCTGCTCTCACTAAGACACGGTCCCAGAGAAGTATATATTGTATGTGTATCTTATGCTTTGAACCAGAGAATTTTAGTATATGTGATCTGCGCTACTTACCACTTTTCTTCTAAGAGGTTTATGAAACAAATGCTGGGATGCAAAGTAAATAGAATTTCAGCTATTATTTAACAATGCATGTCATGGATGTATCCTGTTAGATGGCACCTTAGCAGAGCTGTGGCAAGTAGCTGCAAGGTTATTTATGCATCTTAACAAGCTGTGTTTCATGTTTCAGTTCTTGTTACTGTGGAATGTCCTAAAGTCTCTGTTTAAAATTAAAAGCATGAAGACACTTATTTTCCAAATACGGTAAACTGCCAGTGTGGACAAGGCAGTGTGTTTTTTTGTACCTTATTTTTAAATGTCTTCTGTTAATATATTTTAAAATCAAGCCACTAGTCATGTCTTTAGTGTTGTAGCTTGCCTTGCAGGCTTTTCCATAAGAAAACAACGCCAGTACTTTAGTACTTTAGATCACTTCCGACTTCTGGAAGTATCTGTAATTTTGGTAACTGGAAGGAAGCTCCTTATTGCTCATACTCGTGTTTGTTGCAAGTTTTTACAGTTTAGAAATCCTCATGTGCAAATCTCACTTCCTTCCCTCTAGTAATTGGTGAAGTAGCTTTTTAATACTGACTGAAGTTTTATTTTTCATGCAGTTGTCTATTCTTCTTTAGATTCAATTAATATATTGCATGTGGCAAACAATGCCAGGTGTAATACAGAAAATTTGGTGGGATATCGAAAACAAAACTGATGTCTCAAAAGCTCCAAGGTCAGAAGCAAAAGTTTCTGCAACAGAAAAGTTGAAGAGAGGGAGGGAGAGAGGAGTGATGTGCCTTAGGACAAGGATACTAAGCACTTGGGTCATCAGGGAGGAAATAGGCATTCTGAGCATAGACAGCAACCTTTCTTAGACAATCTTTTGCTATTTTGTCTTTGTTCTTATAATACAAACAGAATAAATTCCAAAATCTCATGAGTCTCACTTCTAGTCATTATTTCAAAGGCAAAATACAGAAATAGACCAAATCCTGTCTGTCTACTCAGAAACATTCTGAAAGATTGTAAATATTAAACAAAAGAACAGTAAGGTTTGGGGACAAAACCAAAAGCAGGCATTCAATATGATTGTCATCTGTTATTGTTCCCCTTTAGGAGGAAAGTAGGATGTAGAAGAAGATACACTGGTTACCAGTATTTGCTGTCCTTCCCGATGTCTCAGTGAATTTATGCTGTAGCTGTCACATCTCATGCCTGAACCTCTTCAGGTATGGAAACACATTTGCCAAACTGTCCCAGTATTCTGGGGTTTGTGCATATTGATTCAGGGACTTTGTGTTAGGCATACTATTGTTTACCTATGTTGTCCAGTCTTTGGTGCTCTCAGAGTACAGGCCATATCATAATAGCTTCTGAAATACTATCAGTAGCAGTAGTTACTGTATAGAAATTCTCCTGCTGAAATGAAGCTGATTGAACAATTATTTGACTGATTAAGCCTTTTCTTAAGCCACTGACAATTTTTATGTTGTTTTATTCAATTTTTTTTTCTTTTTTTTTTTTACTTTGTTACGATCAGTTCTAAACACATTGTCTGTTTGACTGTGGCTGGCTGAACAAAAGTATGTGTTACTGTTTGTTTCTGATGATAAGAGTCTGAAAACTTTTACGGAACAAATACTGAACAGGCAGTTTCATAATACACATTCCACACTGGTAAGTTTAAATGTTCAAGTGTTCTTGCATGTAAAACACATGGAACCATGAACAAGGTAAATTGATTAATTTATACAGTCAACTTGCTGATAATAAAAAGCATAGATATTATTTGCCCTATGCTTTTAAAAAATATGATTGATATATGGGTAGCAACACCAATTAGTGTATAATTATCGATATATTGCGTATTGTTAGTAAAACCGAGGAGGTAATTGTCTGAATTATCTGTGTTGAAACAGTGATGACAGAGTAATATCAGAGCCTGAAAAATAGAACTGTACTAATAGTTAAAAACTATAGTTAAATAACTGATAGCTAAAACTATATTAAAACTAATCATTGATACCTAACCTGTTTTGACTCAGGCCTACCCGCTTGCTGGCATCTTTTCCAGAGGTATATATGCCTGTTTACAAGCATGCTGTAACCATACATTTAACCTGAAAGTAATGCTAGTGTGAGGATACAGGTGGCCAGATACTTATAGTTTGAGGGCATTCCTGAATTCCAATGTAACAAACCAGTTGGTAACCAGAGGTACACACTACATGGTAACGTTCACCTTGCATTGTATTCCAAACTGAAAAGTAAATTGTTAGGTCACAATCTTGTATACCTTCAGTATGAATATGAACAGCCGAAACATATATGGATATATAAGCAGACAGTGGACCAATGAGCAGATAATGCAAAACTACCTGTCTGTGCATTGATTCATAGAAATTAGTGGGTCAGGAACAATGAGAGATGGGCAAATTCACTACTTTGATTCATTCTTCTGAAAGGGAGCCATATAAGGAGGACAGAAGACAGAATATGTACTGGTTTGTCTGTTGCTGATACACTCCTTTTGTGTTTTACTTCATATTTTTTAGCCTGTTACACCTAGTTTGGGAGAGAGAAAACAAATGAAAAGTGGATAAAGGAAAAACGGGTGATAGAGACTGACTCGTCCATAATCACAGCCCCATCAGACATTGCTTGCACGATGCAGGCGGTCTAAATTGGGGTAGCCCTGTTGTTATGGCCTGTTGGAAAGACAGAAAATGTCTCTGGAACTGTCCAGCTGGAATTTTTACAAGAGTTACAACTGACTGAAAACAGCTGTAATAAGAGATGACGCGGACACATACACTCAGTAAAGTCTAATAAAAATAAACCTTGTGTGTATGCCTATACTTCAGGTCAAACTCTCGGCTGGCAGTAATCATCCTGTTACTCAGGAACGCTGCAGGTCAGCAGGACATTAGAAGGCAATATGCAAAATAACTGCAAAAATATTATTTCTCCATCCACTGCACACATGCACAGCAGTGCACATAGCTAGCAGAGTTCTATCAGTGTTTCCTAGCAAACATAGACTGCCCACAGCTCACACAGGCCCAAAAGTCACATTATGTCTATATCCTCTGTATTTTTCATTAATATGTGTAGGACAGTTGCTGCAAAGCAATAACATCGTGCTTACCCAAACAATAAGTACTTAACTTTTAAATCTTGCCTTGAAATACCAAATAATGGTGGATTATATAATGGCTTTTCCTCAATGAAGTCAAGCAGCTACCATACCAGAAAAGGCTGCAAACAACAATTTAGACTAGATTCTACACTCATCCATGCAATGATGGGGCACAGTACAAAGATGAACGTTTTCCCTGCTGCAAGGGTCCTTCTGAGACAGAGAAGGGAGCCAAGAATATATTCCAGGGTTTGACTTTGCCCCTCTGGAAGGGAGCAGATAACTATTCCTCATGTTCCATCTCTCCCAAGCCATCGTGCTTTGAAAACGTAGGGTCTAGTCTGAAGTCTGGTAACCTTGGATACTCTAACTGAAGATACATTGCATGAACTGTGTAAAGAGAATTTGCCATGCTGCTTTTTCTGCTCTAAGGCTTTAAGAGGATGCCAAAATGAACAGGCAGGAGCAAACCCTGTATTGTGAAGACAGACATATATAGGGTCCACATCTGGTATCAGTGATGTCATAGAAATCACAGAAGCAAAAATTTTAGTTGTTGAAAAAGTCCCTTCCTTATTCACCAGCAAGCCAGCACTTTCTCTAAAGTTGAGCCTGGGCCTGTTTTGACTGAAGTGATCTGATCAGGGTTTTGGCACTTTCCAAGGGTATCTCTTCAATAGTCAAAATATCGTTCTGTCATTAACCTGCAGATTATTTCTGGTCCCCAGAATTACCCTAGTAATCTTTTTCTTTCCCATTTTACTACTCATTGATATGATGTTATTCCATTCCCAGAATTGTCAGTAATCATCTTACTCCCTCTGCCAGTTAGTTGTTGGCTGATTTACGAAACAGTGTAAAAATGTCTAAAGTGAATTGGGCTGAAAAACTGTAAATAATGCAGTAAGGAGCTATACAGTATCCTCAAAGTGTTTAAACACAACAACAATATTTACCTAACAATCATCTCTGAAGTATATTCTTTAGGAAACAGCTGCTCCAAACAGTCTTTCCAGTCCGTGACTAAAAATTAAAACAAAACTAAGTAAAACCATAAAACTGGAAATCAGAGATGTCATTAACTCTCCTTCGTTTACACTATACAGGGTCCAGCCTTGTTCAGTTTAATGGAAGTGTTTATTCCTCTGGAAAAATCATAACTTGATGGATGGTGATTAGCAGTAAACACAAAATGTTTATATTAGGTTATGCATGTAGTCCTTAAGAAGTCATAATAAAATTGAGTCATTGCCTAGATTAACTTAATCAGACACAGAAGATGTCTCAGATGGGAAGTGAAGCTTGAGGAATCCTATGTAAGTAATGCTGGCCTCTGAAAAGTTGTATTTCTCCAGCAAGGGCAAAAACATCTTTCCAAACTAACAAGACATTTTTGTAAGTCAGTCCTGATGTTACTTGGTTCACTGCAGATGCTGCAGAAGACACAATGCCAAATTCAGCCCTGGTGGCAGAGCCAGGGCTACTATTTGCAGGCTGCAACTGGTGAACCTTGCAAATTATGATCCTCTTTGACATACTTGTGTAATGCATTTTAAGAAATACATTTTTACTAGGTAATGCAAAGAAAGGGGATGTGAAACTCCTTGAACTCCATCACCCTGAAGACACTGAAGGGAATACTGTTTCAGTCTGAATCAACTTGAAATGTAAGCAAATGGATATTAAATGTTTTGATTCATGAATATTTCAATGTGCTTTTTACTGACTGAAGATATATAAATAATACAGTATTTTGGCATTCTGGGACTTATTTTTTTCAGAACTCTGAAGAATGTCAATATTTCACTTGTGATTGAAAACATAATATGTGTTTTAATGATGGCATTCCCCATTCTGATTGTTACATTACTGGCTGAGTTGACATGTCTGTGCTTTCTTTTAATACAACTGCAGAGAATATATGTTAGGAGTTAAACATTCATAAAATGCTTCTGTTCATATAAAAATCTTGTCAATGCATTAATGAAATACTGTAAAGTAAAATTGAAATTTTCACTTTGGACATATTTCTGTAAAATAAAAATGCTGTTCACTCTCTCTCAAAGTGTGTGTAGTCCAAAACTTAACTGAAATTCCTCTATACCAAATGAGTCTCAAAAATTGAAGAAACTGTGGATTTTCATTTAAGACTTTAACTGTTTATTAGGAAGGATCCAGACACTACTGGAACTGCATTTCAGACCCTAATAATTGATTTGACAGCCTTCAATAGTGATTTAAAGTAACACAGAGACATGTCACGACAAGATGAAAAGATATTGTGTTTGGGTTTATGGTGTATGTCAAGAACAGGGACTCTATTGCCAGAAATAAAGACATTTTTGTTTTCTTCTGAAATAGAAATGATCCAAAAATGTATGTGCTTAGATACTATCCAAGAACTCTCTTGGTTATGATATCAAATCTGAAACTATAAAGGACTTCACACTTCCATTTACTTAAGCAGACAGAAAAAAAAAGAAAAAGATAGAAAACAAGGTTGAAATATGTAAAATTTACTTAATGCCATAGTGACAAGAAAAAAATCCAGAGAGACAAATTTCTTGTAGCTTTAGAGTACTTGTGGTTTAGGAGTAATGATAACCACAGCTATCAGTGGACTCAGCCTAAGGGTAAGAAGGTCAGGCCGTAAAGAGTACAATATAGAAAATACTTAATAATGTGAAATCAGCCACAAAATGTAAACAGTGAGTCACAACAGGTCAGTGCAGAGAGCTGCCCTACTGGGAGCCATCTGCGAGTCGTGTTACTTGAAATCTTGTCCTGTAGTCACTTCACGTCTATCTGGCAGATCAACATTTAGATTACTTCACCTAGTAAAGCATAAGCACAGTGTTCATCTGAAAAGACTAAACCACAAATTAGTGAGGTGTGGGCAGTGTCTGCTTTCAATTTGATATATTTTTCACCAAGCAGTCATGACAAAGGACAGTGAGAACGAGCTCAAAGTTTGTGGAGAGGGAAAAGACAGGAGACGCAGAGTCTGGAGTGCTAGGATGAGGTGTGGTGCCAGCCAGGATGAAGCACAGAGCTTCAGGGTCCTGAGCTGAGGGAGGTGGTAGGACAGGCAGGGCAGCACTGAGGAACTGTTGCCCCAGTGCTGTTTTGGAGACAGAGCAGACATGGTGGATTACAGCTTAGAGGCTGGGAGGATGATGAGAACCAGGTGTGGTGAGAAGGCAGATAGCAGGGCAGGGTTCCAGAGGCAAGGCAGGCATGAAGGAGTGAGACCTAGGGCAAGGGAGGACCATGAGAATGAACTCTGAGCATAATGAGGAGTTGCAGCTCATGGCGTCTCTTCAGATGTGGGGCAGGCACAGAGGCATGGGGCTTGAGGCTGAGGAGGGCCACTAGGATGGGCCAGAAATATAGCAAGTCCCTGGCAGGGCTTCAGAGAAGATAGACTCTGGCAGGGCTTCTGGAGCATGGGCACATGCTGGTGCTCAGGGTACCAGGAGAGGGCTGCCATGCCCAGCAGATGCTGATGAGCTTGGTCAGAACAGGCACAGGTTTGGGGACCAGGCTGCGGTGAGAATAAAGAGCAGCACAGCCGAGAGGATATGAAATGTTAAAATGGCTTGGTGCCCAGACAGTGATAAAGAGGAAGGAGAAAGAAAGAAATGACATAGAGCAAGTGGCAACATGCTCTGTGCCGTGATAACACCTAGAAACGCTTGGCAGAAAACGGGTGGATGTCAACTCAAATCACAGAATTGATTTATATCAAAAAGCAACAACATTTCTGAGAGGCCGTAAACTGTCTTGAGTGCACCACTGTACAAGGCAAGAGACTATAGCCTGATACTGTATTTTTCTCTGTGGCAAAGCTGATTGAACAGTTTGCCATTCTCTCCTTTTCCCCTTCTCTGGCAGAAGGGTTACCTTTAATATCTGCTCTGCCGTGAAACAAATCAGATTTCTAAATTATTTTAAACTTAAGAAGTGCAATAGTTCATGGTATCATTATTGTTGCTGTTATTGTTATTTTGCCTTTTTTTTTTTGCTAAAATCAGTCCTTTTCCCAGTTTAAAAAAGCAACATGAAGATACACTCCCTGTAGATAGCTAAAACTGCACATCTAAAATCCCCAAAGAACTCCTATGTATGAAACTTGCTGAGTAATGCTACCTCTTAAAAAAATCTGCTCTAACTCTTGCAAATGTTTTGCTATTCCTTCAGACCACATCCTTTAGAAACAGAAGATCTTACTACTCCATGTTACATAATGTCTGTGGCAGTCGTGCTTTTTATCATCTTTACTAGCACTTAAGCATACAAATATTTTCCAGTCATTTTGCTTGTTATGTCTCTGTATGGTTATACTAAACGCTGTGTCAGAAATTGTTATGAATAGGACACTGTTACATTCCTTAGCACTGAGCAGTACTCCTGCTTTAGAAAGAGGAAGTATAATTTGAAACTGAGCTTTTTTTTCCTGTGTGGTGCTAACTATGCATGTACATATATATTTACACACATGCATATGTATGTTACATGCCTAGGTATACATATGTATATAGCAATACATACACATACTGCTATATACCTGACAAAATACTGTATTTCTGAATGCTATTGTTCACATGTCCTATAATCAAACATAATATCTTAAGCATAAAAAATTGTACAACCAACCTGCTCTACAGATACATTTTAGAGTTTAATGCCTACTGGTAGCAAGTCAGAAATAAGTACCAGAATAATCAGTTTTGTGTCATAGAAAAGAAAACCCAATACGGGAAAATAACAGTGAAAGCAAAAGGAAGGAACTGTTTTCTATCTACCTTACTAAAAGCTTACCACGTCTTAATTCTGAATTCTTTGTGAGTCCTAAATTCCTATCAAAGTTGATAGAGCACAGTGAAGTGAAAGCTGGGGTTTTAAACACCTATTTACACAGGTTTGTTATTGACATGACTACAACAGTTATGTTTAGGACACTAGAACAGAGAGATGAAAGTTTGTTTATCTCAGAAACAGATCTTAGTGTAACAATAAGAATCTATACACCCAGGTTATCATCCAGGTCTTATTTCTTTTGCTGGTTAAACATTTCCATGATTGAAGGTGTCAGGAAAGATGAGATGTGGAACCTATGATAGCATGTTATTGAGTACTTAGCCTCTAAACACCTTAGAGGTGGGCATATAAAAATATGAAATTAATTCTCTAACATTTATCAGAAACTGCAGTGAAACATGCAGTGAAATCTGTTACAATATGAAAACACACTTTTCTATTTTAATTGAGTATCTTTTGAAGTCGTATAACCTTTAGCCACTGTCTCTTACACACATGGAATATATTTGAGAGAAACTTCATCTAATCTCTACATCAGCTTATATTTGTTGATTTCAATCCCATTGCCGAAGGCTTTTCTCCACTGACCTAGAAACTTTGCTTATTATGTACATTACTTTATGCCTCTTCCTTTGATGTGTCACTACAGTCAATCAAATATTATTATTATTTCATGGGACATTCATTGTACAAACTGTGAGAAAATACCATGGCCCTCACAACTACCTTTGAGCAGAGCAAATATTGAAAAAAATATGTCCTGTCCTTGCAGCAAATATAAAGATATATATCTTTCTAAATATAAATAAATGCTCCATAGCTGTCAGCAGAACTGACAGGTGAAGTTTGCGGGTGGCTTTGGCCAAAGCAGTTAAATCTCCATGACCGAGTTTCCTCATCAGAGAATGAAAGACAGTATCAACTAGACCTCCACCTTCTTTTTATAGTGCTTCTTAGATTAAAAAAAAAAAAACCAAACCACATGACAAAACCAAACACAAAGAAAAACACACAAAAAACCCAAACAAACAAACAAAACCCTCCATGTATACATACATATATATATATATATATGCATATATCTGTTAGTATCATTACTTTGGTTTGCTTTCTCCAAATTACCATGAAATATAAGAACAAACAAACAGATGTTCCTTGTTAGTGAGTCTAGTAGAATGGAAAGAATACTAAATACTGTTATGTCTCATAGTTGCCTACTATACACTACCACAAAGAAGTAGTACTTTATAGAATAAGATCAGTAATCATAACAGTTCTGAACTACTTGAAGATAATTAGTTTGGGCTCAGAGGTAGGGAAAGCTCAAAAATGAAAACTTGGGTTTAGTTTTAAAGGTACAGTAGGCATTTAACTGCATCTTTGAACTCTTTGAACCTACCAAGATTCCAAAATTGTGATGGTGGCTTCATTAAAAGTGATTATCCTCCCTAAAGCATTTCTGACTATCATATTTGTTTTTATTTGTGATGGAAATAACATCAGCACAGTATTTCTTCAGGAATTTCAATGCTTTTGGCGTTGATGCTGGTCATAAGTCTCTCATTTAGAAGACTGTTTAATCCCATCTTGTAGCATACACAAATTTGGTATGAGATCATACAACTAAAACCATATTGTGATGAACAAGCTTTTCATCTTTGGGAACTTGATCAAAATCTGGTTTGGATCACTCACACAAGTGATTTTAAGCTTAACACAGGAAGAATATTTGTGATTAGCAAATAATATAATGCATAACTATTCAGTGCCCAGAATATGCAATGAATAAGACACAAAACGCTAAATGAGAGAGCAGCTACCATGCACTCAGTTTGGCCAATAACACTAGAAATATAGACAGACATTTTGCACAGTCATGACCTCTTAATATTGAGGTTGCAATTTTTCCATGCACTTTTTTCTAAGTTACTAAATAATGTTTAAGCTATGTGGTTTAGTCATGATAGCATAAGATGTTCGTCTGTTTGCCTGATGATGCAAACCATAAAGAATACCTGACATTTATTGTTTTTGTTCATTTCTGAGCATTATTTAAGGTACTGTTTGAGGCTGTCTATATGCTAGACATTCTGGAGCCTGATTGCTTACAGGATGTCTGTCTTTATGCAGTATTGTGACATGCGGAATCAGACAGCACTTTTTTGCTAATGCAAATGTTATAGATTCAGAGAACCCTCAACTGGGAAATTCATTCTGAGGAATCTTAATCCTGTTGACTTTGAAGGCATGAATCTGTTTTCATCAGCATTTTGTATAGGCTTTATTGGTAGGAATTATATTGACTTCTCCTGAAGTGACATCTGGTAGGTATAAACATCTATGCACATGTTCAGCCTACACTTTGATAGCTCTGCTTATATAGTGTTTTAAGCATAAGTGTCTGTTTATAGTAAAACTGTGTATGCAGATGCTCTGAAAACAAGTCTGTGCTCACATATGGGCTCTGGGTAATTTTACTAGCATTGGAAATAGACCGCTTGTGTGCCTTCTACACTGTCAGACAGCCCTATTAGTAGCGTGGGTAAGCTAGATGTGGACGTCGTTATGCATGCTCAGCCCAAGTCTGCCACTGTACATTCCATAATACTTTGCAGCAATATCCGATGACAACCAGGCTGCTATACCATTCCATTAATTTATGTTTCACATAGAAGGGCCTTACCAGAAATACAGGTTACAAAACCTGTCCTAAACAATGCAGGTAGCTGGAAGAACACGGACTCTTAGTTTCCTTGGTCTTGGGACTCATATTTCATTTAGCAGCATGAAGGTAGACTACATACAAAAAAGAGTATCAAAGGTTGCTTCATACATGTTTCCAAATTAATACATAGAGGAGATCTTTCTTTATAAAAACTTTGCAACATTTTCAATAGATTTTGTTTCCAAATTTATTATTTCAAAATACTCTGGAAGAACCAGAAATTCAATATTTAATGTCTTCCTGTAGAGTCTTGGAACACTGCTGGAGTGGGAGGCCTCTGGCAGAGTTCTGGGTATACAGGAACAGACATTAAGAGCAAAGTTCCTTTGAGTTTGGAAAGATTTCAGCCATGCATTTGACTTGAGAAACCATCTGTCTCTGTTCATTTCCAGCACAATTCCAGCTGAGACAGATGATTGTCATTAGCCTGTTGGTGGTGTTTGGCTTCCTGAGGCAGTGTCGTGCTCTCCACTGCTAGCTATTGCTTTTTCAGTTTCTTGATGAAGAACTTTGAGTTCCTCCACTACCATACAAATGCTGTTTCTTACTTTACTTCTACACATGATCATAAAACATCACTGCTCTGCAGCCATTAAATTGCAGTCTTGATTAATTTTCATTCATTTAACGTACATGTGTAAATCCTTTGGTATTATTCAAAAAGTGGTGAAATAAATTTCAAAGTAATAACAAATCAAGTAACAAAAAAAATAAAAAAATAAAAAAAAAAATCAAGAAATATCAAGACTCTACATCCAGTATACATATCTGCCTGTCTTCTCATATTCTTATTACAGTACAGTGTTTCCAACACACTCTGAGAAAACAATTTCTGTTTGTTTGTTTTTCTCAGTAGTAACCACTGTGGTAGGTCAGAAGTAGACAGGACAAGAGAAAGAAATTGTGCTGATGCAAAACTCAGATGCTAAGAAAAAACTTATTGTAGACTACTTGGATGGAAAAATATTGGTAAAAGTTAATGAAGGGTCATCAGAACAGACACCAGCATAACAGGTCAGAAGCCAGGCCATTTTTTTTTTAATCAGTCCACCTACCTATTTCCAAGTCTGTATTTGGATGACATATTTTAATAAGCTGAAAAAACCCCATAAACTATAATTGGATGCCAAAACCCTCATTTTTCAAAATAGTTTATATTAGTGCACTATCTCCTCATTACTTATCTGGTTTCTGTTTGCAATAAAGCTGCAATCAATCAGCACATTCCTGGTATTGACTGGGTCTACCTACTCACAATTGTTAACAATGGTTAAGAAAACTCAGTGAAGCTGGGTTTCTAAGAAAATAAGCTGAAGTGCTGGCCCTAGATCTAATAGAAGGAGGAATCAAATGGCTTTGCTCAGCTTTCTTTTAACCAGACACTTACTGCACATATTAGTGAAAATACATTCTACTATAATAATTTGTCTGTCATTAAGTTTTTCCTTTTACCAGTGTGGGAAAAGAAACATATTCAGCTGGCTTCACTGCTGGTCACTCATGTCTGTCTGTTTGATGCAAGGCAATCATTAGAGTTACTTTTTGTGGCTTTTTAGACTGGAATTTTGTGTGTTAGGGAATAGAAAAATTAATTAAATGTCTCATCTGTGGCTTAAAAATCTATGCCAAGAAGATGACTGGAAAGTTTCTTAAATTAAAAGTAATCTTTTACAGTAAGAAAATCCCTTGGTATAAAAAAAAATACCTGGTGTTTGCTTTTTGGTAGTTGCAAACTTTCAATTCACAGAATAGCCAGTTTGTTTTCAAAGATTAAAATAGTATGAGTTTTTAAATTCAGTATCTTTCACCCCATCACTTGGCTCTCAAGTGCTTTATATTTCTCAGCTCCATGAATCTGGAAAAGATTGATATAAAAGTGGGAGGCTGTGGAAAAGGAAGAACATCTGACTCACGCAATTAGAAATCTTGGCCAAACCACTCTGTAAGGAGGAGGTAGAATATCCTGGGAAAGCTGAAAACTAGATGTTGGAAACAAGAAATGCCAACTGTGCTCAATAGGTCTGTGTGAATCTGTGCATTTGGTATGTTACTCTAAACATGTATTCAGTTACACACATTGAAAATTAATGTGACAAAAATTCACACAAGTAACAACTGAATTAACAAAACCAATTAAAACAACTGCAAACTTACTAGGGCCTCCCTGTGTTTGAGAGAATAATTTGGATATTTTATATTAAAATTATGTTGACATCTGTAAATAGGAAGTAAACCAGAAGTTTTCTTTTGACTAAAAATCTATTTTTATGCTCAAAAGTGATGCAATCCATTGTTTAATTAAGAGTTTGTACTCAAAGACAACCCAGTTTTAGAAAAGAATAAACCGCTTTTTATTTCTGGAACTGTTACAGTGGGCTGCTGTAATCCATGTGACTTTAGTCAGCTATCATCTTTTTCTTATTACTAGATAGCTGGAGTTTATAGCTTATTTGCCTTTATTGTATGTATGGGAGCTCTGTTTTTAACAAGCAGAAGGTTGTACGTTGATGACCTCTATGAAACCTATCAACAACCGAGATTTCAAAATATTTCCTCTGCACATGAAAAATTAAGTCAGGGGCACCATAACTGTGCGGATTGCAGCAGGGTATATGGGAGCTCTCCAAATGCAATCAAGTGGAGAGGCCTGATGGGACAGGAGCAGCACACAGACACCACCAAGCACTGGCTCAGGTCCCAGCCCTCTGTGATGGCCACTTTCACCTGTAGTAGGAGCAGTGTAAGAGGAGCTGGATATAGGGGCAGGAAGTGGGACTTGCTCCCTCCTTATTAGACCTCAGACTGACCAAAGGGCATAGATGCTTAAGATATTTTTTTCCATGCATTTGGCTGAATCACTCCAATCTTTTTTATTTGACTAGCAATAAGACAGAAACATTCTCTGCTGGAGCCATGACAAACATTAATTGGGCTGGGTTACCTTCATGTAATAGCAAACATGAACAATATAGCCATGGGAAAACTTAGATTGAGAAGATGTGGTAAAGGGAAAGGAGCAGCAAAAACAACTCTATTAGCAGATACTGGTGAAGCAACAACTGCAAGCCTTAATAGCAATCCTGTGAATAATTAAACCCCACTAATAACTAGCAGTGAATCCAACAGAAACTACAGGAAAACCAGCCCTGTTAGCAATCATAGCAACGCCTTGCATAGCATTGCAGTTGTAACAGCAGCAATTCGAGGGAGAGAACTAACAGTAATCTCTGCTCATCTGTGAAACCACAAGTCCCTGCTGTGGGACTGGGAGATGCTACAGGAAATATGGAAGTCCTCTTAAAAATGGAGTATAGTTAGCTGAGAAGCCACTGCAAAAAACTTTTGAGATCAACTTTACTTACAAAGGATGAAAGAGCCACTCAGATTACTGTCTCACTGGGAAATGCCACACAGTGATCATGAGGAGCAGGGCAGTGAAACACTACAGATTTCTCTGTGCAGCCAATCTAGATAACATCGACCCAAGTAAGAAAACTTAGTGGTGGTGAGTTTGGCAGAAAATGCCCCAGAAATCCAGCCTCGAGCAGTAGCCTGAGAGTTCAGAGGTTTGTATGTATGTGGAGATTGAAAACAGAGGCATATTGCAAAGGTGATATAGAGCAAGGCAAATTAAAACAACTGCTGTACCTTTGAGACAGGCATTGGTCCAACGGTTTGTATTTCAGCTACAAGAGGCAATATGCCTGATGAAAAATTACTTGCAAATGGAAGTGGGGTGCCAGCTGAGAGAGGGATGAATCTTGAAAGTGGCAAACCCAAGCACTGAGACTTCGTTGGCACTGTTGGGCTCAGGTTATCCTGTATGTTGTCAAGTAATATGAAGATTTAGCAGTTGCAAGAGGCATACAGATGAATAAAACAAGGTCTTTTTTCATCTTGTGATCAGGAGGTGACAAGAACAGAGGCTCCCCCTTTGTGTAGCATCTCATTCTGTGTTTCAGATACTAGAGAAGATCTACCAGACAATGTTTTTTGTCATGTCTGTGTATGCATGTGGGCTGCCTCTGTAACAATGTACGTTTCTAGACTATGCACAGGAAGGCAGGTAAGATATTAATGGTGGTACTGAGTAATATAGACCTAAGACTGAGATGCATGGGCCTGTCTCCTGAAAACAGTCTTGGAACATTTAACGGGAAGATATTGTCCTCCTCCTGACCCTCACTTGTTGATCATTAGCCAGTATTCTGCTGAAAACAGTGCTGAAACAGCAGGGATATGTCTGTAGCCCAAAGGAACTTGAGAAAAACCCTTTGGAGTGCATTGTAGTACAGAAGCTCTGGGGAAATATCTTAGGAAGCAGACTGCTCCCACAAGCCCTCTGCGACTGGCTAGCATTCTCTAGTATCAAGACAGACTTTGTCCAAGGTCAGAGAACCTTGTGTTTTGTACATGCTGTTCAGCAGATGGTTGATCAGTTTCCTTTATGCTGAGATTTCCTGGGGATGATAATCCCCAACACAGTGGCAGTACAGGGGACTGAAACCATCTGAAAAGAGACAATACGTTCTTTGGGCTTTTCACCATTTGAATGACCCGTACAAATGCACTTGGGAGGCAGCCCAGCAAAAAACAGAGTTTTTCCGGGAATATGATCAGAGGGTGTATTCTTTCTTCTGTCCTTGGTAGTAAGTGAAGCATCCAAATCTAATATTTATTCTTTTTATTGGATTAAAGAAACATTAGAAGGCCCCAGGAAAGCATATTATGCAACCACACCTGATACAACACAGGCACATAGTACGGGTCCCAGACTTCAGAGCACCTCACTGCATGTTCTGGGCCCTGACAGGTTCAGAGTCTCCTGTTTATGCTACACAGAATCCCAATGATGTTTTAGAAACTGCTCTGATTTCCAGATAGGTGATACACCTTGGTGATCTCTGCTAACCACTTCACGGGCAGAACTCTTGCCGAATGTGCAACGCCCAGGAGTCTCTACATCGACTTGGCTAAACGTCAAGTCAGGCATGAACAGACAAAGCATTTGAGGTATTAAAACATGAATAGACAAAGCCTGAGGAATTAAACCCTCTTTCATCAAGACTTAAGATAAGCCCTCTTTAGGTAAGGTAAGATTACCACTGGAATCTCCTGCTCTATTAAGCAACAAAAGACATTTTTGGGATAGTTTCAATGATCACAAAACCATTAGCTGATTTGCTAGGAACAGGAAAGGAGAGCGTATGCTACAGTGTAGAAAAGACACGTATGGATGCACTTGGCAAGATACAAAACCAAATACATAGCATTCTAGATTTTATTCTATAGATGGATGCTTCTGAATGGTGTTATTACTCCTGTGGGATTTTGGTTGCTACTCAGTGGCTGACATAATTAATTACTACTTTACTATGTGTGTAATATAAGTTCACTGAAAAAAAACCCTTGTACATAGCTCTTTCAAGATATGCATGTAATTGCTGTAGGTAAAAGTTACTTAATTTCTTCTATTTTTCTTATTTTTTTTTTTTTCCAATTTATTAAAGTTGTTGAACAGGCTGCAGAGTTGAGTGCTACACTGTGAACTTATTCCTTGTTCCAGTGAATACATAGTAGAATTGGGTTCTCTGTATTTTGCTTGAAATAGCACTCACAGGCCAGAAACAACATTGATATGAAGCCTTGGCATACTTCAGCTAAGGGTTGTGCACTTTTGTTCAGTATATTGCTTGCGAACTGCTGGATGATGATGATGATGAGAGTCATAACAACTTCCCCACCATTTCATGTGATAATATCTGTGTTATAGAAGTCCACATACAGGTGATTTTTCACTTAATTTAACAGTGTTGTCTATCTATTAGAACTGCTTAAAGACTCCATAGGGCTCAGGGCAAAAAATTGTGGACTTTCCATTGCAAAATGGATTACATAAAGTGGAAGCCCTTTTCAACCCTTCAAAGGAAGAAACAGAAAAACTGTCTCATTTCTGCCTCCGCCTTTAAAACACATAATTACACCCAAGCTAAAATACAAACTCCATCCTGTGGTTCTGATCTGTTTCACTATGAAAAATACAGGAATTTTACTACAATACCTGCTTACATCTCACTATTTAACATCTGATTAGTGGCTATTTTAGTAAGATACCATGTAAATGAACTTCAATTATTAATAGAGAGAGATAGCTACAGGAGTATTGAAAAAGTATGGGAAAGATGTTTGCTTTTTAATGAAGTCTGCCTAGCAGCATGGCTAGTCTTAAACGGTGATTCAGTTCTGAACTGAGAATTTAGTTTTGCAGATAATGAACTGAATGTTTTAATAAATTATTTGCTATATGCTGATAGTCTGTAGATAACTCCAGATTGCCCAACTATTTCCAAAGCAGCTGAAGCTGTTCTGCATCTTTCGCTTCTTTCCTGTAGTTACACAAGGAATTTTGCATAAACTCTGAGTGTGGCTCATCTGTTTTGATGTGTGGCAATTTCTGGAATTTCCATATGTGCTCAGAGCCGCTCATCATATAATGCATGATGGTATGGGAAAAAAACAAAAGCAGAGCTTGGAAAAAGATATTTTGAAATCAAGTATAGTCACCATGCTTGTGGCTATAGATTCATATCAACAGCAGCTCTATCACAAGCCACAAGAATCCTTCATTATCTCTTCTTTCCCTTTATTATTATTATGTTTTGAATGAAGAGCTAAAAATTTAAAACAGAAACTCACTACTAAATATCTTAGGTCCAACAGTCATTGGAGGCGCTTTTTTTCTGAAGTAGACTGAATTTGTGTAAGATACAAGCTTTGAAGAAAATAGATCCTGTATTTTTAATAGGACTAGAGTTTTAGTATCACATTGATATATCTGTGAATTTCTCTCACTATAGTTCTAAAAACCTGAACAGAGAAGGCACACTCCAAATTAATTTGTAGCTGCTTGGATAAGCAGAGTCATATCTGGCATGACATGTTAACCAGAGTAAATAAAGAAAAGCAATGAAAACAGGAAAATGCAGTCTGAGTAAAAATAAACACAATTTCAAGTAACTAAGACAATTGATAGAAAAAAAAAGTATTAAAAACTAGGAAAACAAAGAAAGTAGCACTACAGTAAGTTGATTAGAGCACGAAGGTTTTTTAAAAAATAAAACACACCAGAAAAATGTAATTTATATTTAAACTGACTTTGATCCATTTTGAGCTACCACATATAACCCCAATGAATTTAACATTTATTTAATTAAATGAAAGCATAGAACTTCACTTAACAGTGATTTTTCACTCAATAGTG
Source organism: Nesoenas mayeri (assembly GCF_963082525.1). NCBI lineage: Eukaryota > Metazoa > Chordata > Aves > Columbiformes > Columbidae > Nesoenas > Nesoenas mayeri. Next base: position 12,306,248 of record NC_137554.1, on the reverse strand, counting down.
ACATTTTGATTACTAGTAGTGATTTTCTGTGTTTTTCACATACCAGATATATAGAGCAAAAGGTATGGAATGTGTGTATGTTAATGTTATAATGTTGTATTCTGAGGGATTAAGAACTCTAATCTCCAACTAATTTACAGTCAAGATGTGGGAAAACTGCCCAGATATGACCAATGTGTACATATACAAATACACATATTTATGCTCCACAGACTGTCTGTTTAAATGGAACTATTTAAAATGAGTAGAATAAAAGCACATTTTTTGCCCACAAGTATTACTTATGAGATACATTTTCATCTAGCTATAAGTAGGATTTGAACTCCATCTACACTGTCTAGAATTACAGAATTAGGGGAAAAAAAAAAAAGTGGAAAGATAAGTATCTTTCCTTCCTAATTTTGAGAGGGCTAAGCACTGCCAGTTGATGGCCATTTCTATTGCATAACTAAAAGAACCAGAGAAAAACAGAGTACCCAGAAGATGTACCACAGGGTGCATGCTGCTTTTACAATGGAGTAAACTAGAGTGCAGGGTTAGTTGTGGTCTTTCTCTCCTATGTAAGCGTGACAAACAGAGAAGTTTTGAGTACCAGAGACCAGGACATCCTCAGAAACATGTCTGGAGGAGGAAGTTCATGCTTAGGAACTAAAACCATTAAGACGTTTCTTGGCAGATTAGCAGTCTTCAACCCTGAAACAGGTTATGTTGCAGTTGTTTCCCTGAAAGCCAGGGCTCCAGAACAGCAAGTTAAATGAATTAGAAAGGAAATGGACAAGTCTCCATAACAAGGTACTGCATGGTGTCAGAAGACCTTTAAAATATGTATATTCTCTGCCAATTATTCATCTAAACAAATCACAGTTTTCTAGTGAAAACCAGTTTAACAGAAAATTGGTGACCATTCCTACTTATCAACTTTTTATAAGACCCCCATTCATAAATGAGAGAAACAGTCTATTTCTTACATAATTTGTTCCACTGAGCTATTCAAAATAAGATCTGCAGAGCCAACTAAAACTGAAAAGCTAAACCATTAAAAACCTAGTCAGCGGAAGGGAAAGGGATCTCACATTCTGTGTCCTCCTCCAATGTTATGAAACCAAAATAATCAATTTTTTAGACTCTATTAATCTTTAATAGCTCATCTTTAACAGACAAACATTAAGAGCTACAACTTCTATTGACTTCAAAGAAATTAGCAAGGAATAAACCTCTAACATTGGTTTGTGCTCCGTTTTATAAACATAGGAAATTCTCTCAGTTCTAAACCTTTTTTCAACATACTAAGTCCTATATTTAAACTCTGTGCTACCAGACAGACAAAACATCCTACATGGATAGCATTCTAATAACATAACTTTGGTGTCAGAAAACAGGCAGTATGCAATTATTGTAAAAGCAGCTTTTTTCTGGAAACGATATGCATGATCTGATAGCCTCCAGATGTGCACTGAAAACTGCCTCTGGTCTCCTTCTTAGAGTACCAGATGGTCTCACATCATGAGATTCCTCTTATGTTGGAGTACTGCAGTTTATATGCTTAGTCACTAGAGCTATAAATAGTACAATTCCTACTAAACTTATTTACCAACAGCATTCATCAGCCTCTTCCACAGGAAATTCTCTCTTAATGGAATAGTAACAGCTTGAACACATGGCTCATGGAAATTGTATTTGTTAACATTTACAAAAATGTAAGTATATAGGTAGTTTCCTAACAAAACAAAAAAATTGGTGCCCTGAGCTCCCACAATTAAGTTTGGCTTTTAGTGGTTGGAGTGGGAAGAGGTGGTAGGAAGGAGCTGGTAACAATTACTAGTTGAAGTTTCAGCCCTTTGTGTAGTCTGTCTTTGAGACTTGCCACATGAATACTTTATTGCAAAAATCTGTTAGCAATGATTACTCAGTTCTGCAGAAAGCACTCTGGTTGAAATGTCAGTTTCCCAAAGTTTCTGGTGGGAATGGTTCTTAAATCAGGAGAAATTAATCTCTTTTAACCCTGTGCTTACTTCATTCTTCTCAGCATGTCATCAATGAAATCATGCTTCTGTTATATTGTGCTTTTACCAGAAAACCATAAAGCAATTCGAAAGACTATAAACTGGTCTGGTATAAAACTCATTGAAAAAAATAATTGGAAAAAGACTAGTTAACATCAAAGGATTTCAATTTCAAAAGACTCTTTTCATCCTGAACTTCATGACTCTTTTTTCTCTTTCCTGAAGAATAGCGAATTTGAAAGGGACCCAAACCTAAATTCCAGTCCCAAATTCTCTACATATTTTGAGGAAGTACTCATTGAGCTCTCATTTGTGTAGCTGACCTCACACTAATGGCTGAATCAAGCTCTCAGTTACAGGCACCTTAAGGGCATAGGTGGTTTGTAACTTTTAAAAAAATTAACGTATTTATTCCCATGTATGTAATGGCCTTCCGCCCCCCCCGCCTCCAACCCACATGCAGCATGGCAGGGGATGAGGACGTGGGGTGGGGAGACATGGGACAGGAGTTCACCCATAAACTATGAAGTTTAACCAATGGTTTGCCTGCAATTAAAAGCAGAAAATCTAAGTCAGTCATATTGCAGTTTTGGTTATCTAAACCAAAAGTTTTCATTACAGAGTTAAACATTGAGTTTCAATTTGTTTAAGTGAAACATTCTGGTTTAGGCAAATTAATACATCTCTTTTTTTACTTTTTTAAATAAGAAAAAAAAATCCTGGGCTGGTAGTATAATAAAATATCTGAATACATTTCAGTAATGCTGAAATGTATTTTCTGTGTTTTGATATTTTTGGCTACAAAATAATATGAGATACCAGTTAAACAATGTTTACAGTGGCAGATAAATAATTCAGTTTTGAGAAGACAGTTTCTCTCAAATCCATTTTAATTTCATATGGATTTCAAGAAGTAACTTCTCTCCCCAGGCGTCGCAGACTTGACTCACATACTATGATGATCAGTGGAAAGCACTCTGTGTACTCACAGATGTTTTCTGTGACACATGTTGAAACTAGTATGAAATGCCTTATAAGGTATTGCCCTGGTTTGGCCTTCAGCATATTACTCTGAGACTTTTTTTGCATGATTTGTAAGAAATAAAAAGTAATCCAAAACCTGCAGATGTACAGTGAAGAAAAGCCTTGCATGTATTAAGTGATTTGGGGTTTAAAAGAGATATACTCAATAATAGCTAGCAGTAGTCTCTGGTGGCATGGCTTAGTCTGCTTCACTATGAGAGATTTCTGAGTCTTTACCTTTTCAATTAATTAAAATAAAGATGTGAGAGAATAAACAGAGTGAGAACTCAGTCACAGGTTCCTAAGAAGGACAAAGCTTCCTTCCACTTCCCACTTCATGTTCTAATAAAGGGTAAAACTGCATGATGTGAATAAAGAGGGACTTCAAACTGGGGTAACAACCCCTGTTCAAAGCAGCACAGATGCATCACTTATAGATCTTATCTGCATGTGCTAGTAACTAGGGATACAATACAGAAAGTAAAATAACTATTTCACAGAGCCTGTATCTGCTAACGTACTCCATACCAACCATGTTGCTTCAGGATACTTTCGTTACACCCCTATATATGTTTCAGTCATTCTAAAGTGCTGCTTCATCCAGGTTTAAGGTGTGAAATACACTGAAATATTTCCAGTGAAATATTACCATGATAACTGGTGAATAGCTAAAAATGTCTTTGTACTGTCTACATTCATAAATTCATCTGTTCCTATACTATCCCTCTATATATAATTTCTACATTATTATTTGCTTTATCATAGTGTCTAGATATCCCTGTGAACACTAGGACCTCAGCGTGGTGCCTTCATACTAGTAGTAAGACACCTTGATTGCAAAAAGGTGAATAGATGAGACAATGTGGAGAAAGGAGATAAGGAGATACTGTTCCCCCAGCAGTATATGGGAAATGAGATGCAAGAAGATGGTGGCCTTGACTTTTGGACTTTAGAGCTTGTATGGAACACAGAAGCATGCCACAATCCACAAATCCCCTTCAATAATTAATCACTTCTCACAGTTTGCACTCTGAATACTCTTGCCAGTTTGCGGATTAGGGCTGTTAAGTTGAATTCCCATTTGTTAGCAACTGGAACTAGTAAAGCACATTTCTGGTAAGACACAAGACAGTAGTATCCACATCCCGCTTTTAGACGTTTGTGGGGGAAATGAAGCAACAACAACCACCCACCACAACATCAAAACAACAACAGAAACTAAACACACAACAACCAGTAAAATGTACTTCTCACAGAGCAGAAAAATCAAAAAGTCATGCCTATAAAAGAACCCAACCAACAAAAACAAAAAAAAAAGGAAATGAAGGAAACATGCCTAGTTTCTACATAATAAAAAGAACTAAATAGTTAATATTAATTAATATTAAAAATACTTTCTTTAACAAAACCTTGTAACACAGACTTCACAAATGCATAATAAGTTGTCTTAAAATTCTGAAAATTTAAACATGTATTTTATTTTTCTGACCCTTCTATCATAATATTACACTGCAGATGTGCAGCTTCATTGCCAGGCTCCTGCATTTGATGCTTACTTTGTGCTGCTATTTAATAATCTCAACAGATATGGAAAAAGCTTGCTGATAATATACTGATAGGTTTGGCTTGGGGGGTTGGTTTGTTTGGGTTTTCTTACTTTTTTTACTCTACCGTTGGTACAATAAATTAATTAGAGCTGTTTCTGCTTACTCTAACAAAGCTCACTTCATCTTAAGAGAGATATACCAGCACGAATAACAGTTAAAGCCAGAATAAATATTTTGGCAGAGATTAAGCCATTGAAATAGTTCATTGTGAACAGGGCATGTTTCAAAAGTGAAGTTACACAAAGAATTAATTTAAATGAAACTTGACCATGCCAAGAGTGGCATTTACTGTGTCAATATATACATCAGTCATCAGTATAGGAACCTGATAGAACAAACAACTTCAAATGCCACTGGACTGTATCATCCCTTGAAAAATAAGCTGGTATGAGCTCACCTGTATGGGGAAACTAAACCCCTTAGAGGTCAAGGAGTGTTTCAAAAGAAGCAGTTATGCAAAAGGAACAAACTGTACCCACCTATGAGCAGGCATGGAAGCACAGCCTGTCTGGGGCATTTTCCAAAGTGCAGGGGCAATGTGAGTAGGGGGAAGGTGGCAAAGCATAACCAGGCCTTAATATCTCTCTCTGGGTTGGGTGAATGAAAAGATTTCTGATAACTTGTCCTTCCTTTTCGGTTAGTGGGCTGCAGGCTGTCCGAGACTGAACAAATTACTGCCATTTAGAAAAGAGTGACAGTAAACTATGAGGAAAAAGGATTTTTGTGCTTAGTATTGCTGAGTAAAATAGACTACTACTAAATTAATATTTCCAGGTTTTCAGTATTTATCATGGAGCTTTCAACAACCAGTTGTTTTACAATCTGCTCTTCTACAACATTTTGACTGATTTGTGCATAAATTGTGAAGCCTCGTTATTCATATATAGCACCTTTGCTCAAATGACACAGGGTTTTTTAGATGCATTAATAGGATATAAAGACGCACTGCCAATTTTTTTTTTCCTCTGAGATAAATTTAAGAGGTGCCACCAAATTTCAGTTAAGTAGTAGGTCAGAATTCCACCCATTTTACTCATTATTGTTCTGCAGGGGAAACAGCCCAAACCAGTGCTAGAGGTTTTAAACTTGCAGCTTTAAGAAGTATCTGGGCAATAGTGTCTACCTCATAAAGACATTTTGTCTTTGTGAATAATCTCAAGCATCATAAAACCTATCATAACATCCACATATAATGTTCTGCATTGCAGTGACTGTTGAAAATTTGCATCTTATTACTGATAGCTTCAATTTCCAAGCACTGGCTGGCATTAAGAGTATCTCTGTGGACTTAAGAGAATCACCTCTTCTGCAGATAGTTTCTTTTAGGACAGCAGGAGTTGCTTGTTGGTCTTTGCTTCAACTAGTAAACTTGTTGAATTAATTTATTTTTCGACTAAGGAAGACATGTTTTTCTACTCTAAAAGTATTCTGTTATTACACTAAAAATAAAGAGTTAAACTCTCCATTTGTTGGATATTGTTTCTCAAAACAACACTGGATAGTGAATAAAAACAAATGGGATAGTTGAGTAATTAGAGAAACTGAAACAACTGGAAAATGCCATCATTTTTCTGAGCCTGTGAGTCAAATCAATTGATTGTCTAGCCAGGAGAGAAACTGAAGGTATTACAAAACATATTGCTTTATTCTTTTTCCTTTCACTTTCCAGTTGTAAGGAAGGACTACAATTATTTATCTTGTAATCATTAGCATCAGTTGTGCCTCTAGTGCTGTACCCAACAGTTTAAATGTAAATTGGTGCTAGCATGGTCTGTTCTGTGCTGAGTCAACTCTGGGAGCTAAGCTAATAGAAAACTATTATTTAGTACAATCAGTTTTCTGGCCATTTAGCTGTCAAAACTGTTCCCTCGAAGGCAAAACATTGAGGAAATGTGATTGTGGCAGAACTAAATTACATTGGCCAAAGTTGTTCTGGAGCTACACCTTCACTATAGGATTAGCATTGATCTGGTTCTCACACCTGCAAATAAAACCATCTCTTATGAATCTATTTACTCTGTGCAACAAGAATGTCCTTGCAGTGGACAGTAATTTGTGTTCAAATTTTTAGATTTTTTCCAGCAAGACAAAGCCAGCACCCAGCTGGAGATGTGTGAGCTAACTCTAACCTAGCTTCTTGGTGTACTCATGTCAGTGATGTGATAGAAACTAAAAATCCTAGCATATTAGTAAAACTTAAAACTTCAGAAGAAAGCTGTGACAAAATGACTTTTATGGCCTCAAGGATGAAAGGCAACATTCAACTTAGCTATGGCAGCAAAGAAGATTCCAAGAATGAATCAGTGAGGGAGCAAGTAAAGTTCAAACAGTCTTGGTGCAGTAAATGTGGTCTTTGAGGCACGCTGGGAGTTGTCAGGGGAGTGATATAGGTAAAGAGAGCTTCACAAGGTTGGAGGTAGACATATTGTCCTAGACTCCAACTATGTAACTGTGGTGGAGATGCTTGTGGTCTTATGACTAAATAGGAGCTCTCTGATTCCCATGTCTACCTTGCTGCCTCCCAATATCATCTTCTTCCTTCACTTTAGCCTGCAGTACAAGACTCTTCCCAGCCCAGCCCTTTACCCCTTTTCTCACCACACCTCATCCCCCTGCCTGTAGCACTCCAGCTGTTGGTAGAGCACATCTGGCCCAGCTCTGCTGCCTGTTTCCTCCTCTGGCTCTTGCCACCACTAACAATGTGTGAGACAGAAGGGGAAGCAAGGATCTCTTCCTGAAGCTGTAAAGCTTGCGGTTATATTTAAAATGACTGTTTAACACTTGGTCAGTCAGTTCTATGCAAGGTATACTACAGCCTGTTCAGAGAGGGGTAATGCATTAATGGGAGAAGAGGAGATAGAGCACAGGTCTCTGGGGTCCCACTTGAGCATGCTTCCCCAAAGCCACTCGGGAGGCTTTCCCACATGCTTTCAAAGGCCTGTGCAACATGTCAACAGCTGCTTAGCCTTGTGAAAGACCCAGGGACAGCACACAGAACAGTGACAATTGGTTTTGGTGCTGTTGCATTTAAACAATTCTGTTCTAGTTCGTAAAAGCTGTGAGTGCCTGAGCCAGGGGAATTCTTATAGCCCAAAACAGCCCTTCCAAGCTTTACAGAGAAACGATAGCCTCAAGACAAATCACAGAAAAATGGGGTAAAACAAAACGAGACTTGGCTACCATCAGCTTTATACTGACCCGGTTTGGGTTTCTGCCCAAACTACCTGCTAAAGAAAACACCATAGAAAGTTTCTGTGCAGCATTTGCGTATCATGTCAGTCTGGGCTTCAATCCAAACTATCCACTAAACAAAATATGTCCTGCACAGCATTTGTACAATCCTATGTGCCTTACTCGAAAATATTTATGGAACAGATCTTCTGTGTAGTGGAAGGCTGAAAGTCCTTCACACAATTAGCTTTCAACCCTCCATTTAATATCTATCTGCTCACTCACATAAATAGACTTATTTTACTAAAATGCTTAGTGCTCTTGGATTTAAGCATTTATCAGTATTTTCCTTATATTCTTACCTTCTCTATTAGCATCACTGATTACAAGTGTTTGAAATAGCTGAGTTTGGAAAGGGCTAAGAGAAAGAATAGCCAAAAAGTGAAGGGTTTAATAACAAGAACTTCAATGGCCTACACAGCTACAGAGCAATTTTAAAATTTTAGAGCCATTTTAAATTTAACATATTGTATTACATTTTCAGCATATGTAAAGTTGTGTAACTGCTGAAGATAATGGAATTTACAATCATTTGTTCATCTGAAGATCAACATGACAATTTTACAGGAAAATAACCATCCGTGGCTTTAGATTGTATGCTGGTTTTTGAATCTCGTGATGTTTTGAAACAGATTTTTCACGTTTCAAGATGTTTTTTCATGTATTGCTTTAATATGACATAACACTGCCACTAGAAGAATGATATTTAAATGAAACCATATTTGCACATTTCTGAGGAAATTTCTGAGGAAATTGTGCAAATTTCCCCATTTAGAAAGCTGTGCGTCATATTGACAGTTCCATTCAGAGACGTGACTCCACTGACATCCCTGTGATGCCATTTTCTGGAATGACCATTCCAGGAAAGTAAATTACTCTTCTCAGTTTGCTCTTGGAAAGCTAACCACAGAGGAAGATTCCTCAGCCCTCACAGGCAATATCATTATTGCCTTGGTATTTATGTATGCAGTTGCACCATGTAGACCAGGTGCAAGATTTTATTTTCCAATTCCAAAGAAAAGAATCTGAGGACTAGCTTATCACTTCAGCAATATTACTATTTTCATTTAGAAAATAATGAAGTTTCTGTATGTATTCACTTATGTATCCTTAAAAACAATTCAGAAAATAACTTTAAGACTTCAGATATTTTCAATAGAGGAAAAATTCATGAGCATTACAGGCATACTAACCTCAGTAGAGAGTTTTTAAAAAATCTTTGTATTAGCAGTTTAAATATTTGAACAGTTCTCTTTCTTTATCACATTTGGTCACCAAAATAATATTGTCCATTGTGAGATGCAGGGTCACATTTCAGCAGCTGTCTTTTGTGTAACTGTTAAGTCCTCCAGTTTTGTCTCCTTTACCCTGTGTCCACTGTGCTCATTAAAGAGTGGCTGCACGTGACCTACACACTATTAGAAACACCACACACGTAGTCAAGTCCAAAGCCTCGTTTCTACTTCACTTTTTACCACTGCCTCCCCTTTCTTACTATATTCCCAGACTAAGGTGTCAGTGAAATTTTGTGTCTTCTCTGCATCTTACCATTAGGCAACAAAGCATACCAGTTACAGTATAATCTTTCATGTGTGACAAGTGTCCTTGTAGCAGACTGCTTCTTGCAGCAAATAGTCCACCTACACCACTTGCAAAATAATTTCAATTAGTACTTCCACAGTGCTTTTCGTGGTAGTAGCTAAAGCCAGTTGACAGTATTAGTAAAGAAATCATCTTCTAGCATGTATTCCTCACCACGCAAATTGAAAAGACTTCAGAGTTAGAAAAATTCCTCTGTAAAAACAGCAAGCTCCAGTGTCACCTCATCATAAACAGGGCAAGAGATGTTCTGCCTGCATTCTGCAACCTTCCCAAAACCTCTTGCAGTTGTCTTCTCTCCCTCATTTCTGAAGTGATGTAATTTTCATACTGATGGAAGGTTGAAGCTGCAAATAAGACTGAAGAACCAATCCATTTTAGTTTCAAATGTTTTCAAGTTATGTTCTGTCTGCTCACCAGGTAATTCCTATGGACTTCCTAGGAGAAGGTAAGGATGGAACTTCTCTAACACATGTGTAACTCTGAGAAAGTATCAGGAAGTAATGAAGACTGGTCTTGTAGTGATAGCATCTTTTTGTCTTCTGTGAAAAAACCTCTTGGCTGTAGATGTGATTCAGCTATTTCATAAAGGACACATGTATTTGAATTTTGACACTGAAAGCTTCAGATTAAACTTTTGAGTTCTTAGTATATTCTTTTTTTACATGCCTTACAGGTCTAGCTGAGTTTGTGGAACTGCACAAAAAGAATAGAAATTGTATCTCACTCCCTGGTTTGCCTGAATTACATTATAACTAAAGTTAATATCATACTACAAACAAGTGGATTGAACTAATGCATGTTTATTTAGATTAATCAGCATTCAGCTTTAGCCAGAACTGTTGATTTGAGTTTAGGTAGTGTGTGGCAATCAACTAAAAAAAAAATGTATGACAAAGTGATCTAATATATCACACTTTTTTTTTTTAATAGTGCTAGCAAATCTACTGAGTCAATAGTCTCACTATGTCTACATAAAATGGTGAATTCAAACTGGCCGTTAAGTCCTACCTTAATATTTTGTAAGATTTTAGAGTAGACAGAAGGAAAAAACAAACCCCAGAGGTTTAGTTAACCATGCACCACCAAACCTTGCAAAACTTCTGTCATAAAACAGGGCCTTATTGGAAACAAACTGCAGGATGAAAAAGCCCTGGGATGTTAACTAATCACAGGATGAAAAAGCCCAGGGAGATTAACTAGTCACAGAATGGCAATCAGACTCCATGGCTATCAGACTGTTACCCGTCTGAATGAGACGTATGTGATCCGATGTTGTATCAGAAGAGTTATTTCCAGCAGACAAGTATTAATGGCTTTGTGCAGGTCTTCATCTGGGTTTTTGGAAAAATACTGGTCACCCATGTTAATGAAAGGAGAACTGAAGGTTCCACAAGTGCATAAAAGGAGCTAGTAGTTTGATCAGGGGAACAAAGATCCCATCTGACAGAAAAACATCAGGGAGCTTAGCTTGTTTAAAGTAACATATGAAGCCTCCCAAGCTATGAACTTTGTACATAGAGGAAAACACAGTATTCAGGTTAAAACCAAATTTGAGCACAAGAACAAATGAGTGCAAGGTGATTATCAGTACTTTCATACTCATTCTCAAAGGAATTGAGCAGCTATTAGAATAATCACACTTCAGAGCAGTCCTATAGTGGTAGAAGAAAAAAAATATTCCTTGGGAAATCAAGCATTTTATGAAAGATTCCATGTTTCAGCATCCGAAATAGTGTCAGAATCCCCAAAACTCTATGTTCCAACTTTTTTGACCTACATCCCAGTATAACAGCATATTCATTGCTAGCTTAGAGTCATAGCAAATGTACTTACTGTTGCCTTTTTGTCAAAGCTTTTAGGGAAAGTATACATGGGATTAAAATTAAATTCAAGATCAAGGGAAAAAGTGATATAATAACAAAATCTTATTTGTTAGACTTCTTCAATATGTGTATTTAAAGTATTACTATCAGTAAACTTTGGCAGCTATGATCACAGGCTACATTGAATAATCTTGTGACAGGAAGATAATTGAATACAAAAGGTAATTCACGAGGTACAGCAGACAAAGTCAACAACATACATTAAGAATTGAATCAACAGCAGGATTACATTAAATCCTTTTCTTGTTACAAGTAGTCTGGTTAAGTTTAGGATTGCTGCTGCAGAAGTCTATTTCAGGACAAGTTCTGATTACCCCTTTTGACCATCGTTTTTTGTAATTCCGATGATTCAGCAGTCAACTGATTCATTGGTTTTCTCTTCCACAGCAACAGGCTCCCTCAAGTACTTTAGGGAGAGGTGAGACACTCAGATACTCTATTTTCTACTTGCTGCATGACTAATCTGAAAGTTATACTACACAAAAAAACCCCAATTTATTAAATCTCCCATTATTATAAAAGGCTGAGGACCATGTGAGTATTTGGTATATAAGCAGGTATGAAAGCTTATATTTACATACCACTATCAAAATAGCTAAACAGTTATCTTCTCTAGTTAATCTGAATTACCAATACAGCAGAAGATGTATAAGAAAACGAAACAGAAGATAGGCTTTTAAAGTCATATGTGCCCTTATCTTCCTCCTACGAAAAACAAACAAACAAACCAAAACAACATTCTAAGGAAGGTCACACATGACCAGCTATAACAATTGCAAAACTTAAGAGAAAAAAGTAACAACACAGAGTAAATCAGACCACTAACTACAGAGATCACTGCCAAAGTAAATTACAAAACACACAGTTCTGAAGAAAGAGAAGAAGAAATGGAGAGAGAACTGCCAACCATCAGGAAATAAAACTTAAAGTGAATCTAAGTCAGCAAACTGCAGCCAGACATTTTGGGCTAGACTGTACAATTGACATAGAGGTCTGTGTTGAAGGTGTGACTCAGTCGCATTTATTTTATCAAGCAATTGTCACTACACCATCTATTATAGTTGCATAGTCTTTTTGCTGCTGTGAAGCTAGTCCTTATTTCTCACCCTGCTCCCCAAGATTAAGAGAGCTGGGGTACATGGATTTGCCAAGCCCTAGTCCAGGGGTGTCAAACTCATTTTCACTGGGGGTCACATCAACCTTGCAGTTGCCTTCAAAGGGCGAAATGTAATTCTAGGACTGTATAAATGTAGGTGTGGCTCTAGAATACATTACTATTAGCTCACTGGAAGAAGAAAAAGGTGTTCTTAAGTCCCTGCATGATGCTTTGCGACATGTCCTTGTGTGAGTCATTAAACAAGACTGGAAAGAAACTCTATGTGCACCCACCCTTACTTATCTCTAAAACGGTCTGTTGCAATATTCACTGAAGGGGAAGGTAGTATCCATGAGCAGATGCAGCACACATAAACAAGTGTCATTAAGTAATAAATCCTATCTCGACTATTTTCTTTATTAATGTCAAGAGCCTTTCATCTCTTGAGTGGAATGTGTGTATTTATTATAACAGTACACACCCAGAAGTGTCTCACTGAGGTTATGAATCCCAGTCAGCATTACATTAAGTAAATAAAACTTCTCTTATCTTACTAAGGTGGAACATTTCCTATAGGTCTATTTGTCTTGTGACAACAGTGAGGTTGAAGCTCATTCTTTTGTTGCCTTAGTATTCCAGGTGATCAGCAATTCCTTGGATCAACTTGCTGCAGTTTACTGACTACAAATACATATTTTTTGTCCTAGTGTTGAAAATTCTTGTTTTCAATTTTATCAACATGCCAAGATCAGAATTGCAAGTGTCACTCAGGCTGCAAGTTAGCCTAGATAACATTTAGATTTACCAGAGGTTATCAAAAGCTCTATAAATGCAGGATTGGGTGAAGTTACTACCTATTATGGTTTAAAGTATGAAGTTATCATTTAAATTATGTTTGTGGCATTTTACTCGGCAAAGCAAGAAAACTTGTACTGACACCGCCGAGCCCCAACCTTTACAATGTAAACTGAAGGTGTGGAGACCACTAGTGGGCATCCAAAGGAAGGATATAGGGTAGGTGTTTCATATTAAGAAAAAAGTGAAAAGCTGTGCAGATTTGGAGCTCAGAAATGTTACCACTGACATGCAGCACTGCAGTATGCCATAGCAGTAGGAACGGTCAGCTGGCAGTGTGTACTACCTAGAAACAATATGGTTAGCTTCCTTACTCTGCAGCTTAGTTACAAATGCCCCCAGAACACTGCATTTGTCAAATAAAAGGCTTTCAGGAACTACAAGAGATGCCCTTTAGGAGAAGCACAAGTGACATCAGAGTTGAAATTTAGCACTATGTGATGGCTAGAGAAAAACAAAGTAATAGAGACACTTGGAAAATAATAAATCCCTAAAATGGCAATGGGATTACTCAGAAAACACTAAGGAAGTACTAGCAGAAATGGAGAGAAATTGAAGAAAATGATCACTGGGTAAACACCATATTTTCATTTAAAGTAGAAGCCTAAGGAAATCCTACAGCCAGAAGCAATTATATTTTTATAGACACATAGACAACAATATCTGAAATACATAAAAGTTAGAGAAAAACCTATTACTTCCTACAGCTATTGTAGAACAAGCACAGGAGAAATTATTCTGGCCTACTAACAGGCTAGACTATTGCCTATTGGTAGGGAGAACTGATAAAGGATTTTGTAGATAGCTGAAAATAAAACATTAAAGTAACAAAATAGCATCTTTTCGTTTCTGTTTCACATGGTTCTGATAGAAAGGTTGTTTATGACTGAAATCTTTAGATATTATTGTTATTCTGTTATGGCAGACCTGTACCGAGAAGAAGGGTTCTTTAAAATCATAGTTTTGCAAAAGCAAAATGGTAAGCACAAATTAAAGATTACTATACAAGTGCAGCAATTCTGCTCTGTGTCAAAACCAATATTTTTCTGTTACATTACATCTCTAGAACAGATGTCATGCTTTAACCCCAGCCAGCAACTAGAACCATGCAGCCACTCACTCATCCCCCACCCACGCGGGATGGGGGAGAAAATCAGGAAGGGAAAACCAAAGCAAAACAAAACTCACGCGTTGAGATAAAACAGTTTAGTAGGACAGCAAAGAGAAAATAATAATAATAAAATATACAGAACAAGCGGTGCACAATGCCTTTGCTCCACTGTTCACATCATCAATAGCCTGTTCATTCCTGAGCAGTGGTATTTGCACACTAGTCAACTCCAGTTTACATAGTGAGCCTGACATCATGTGGTGAGGAACACCCCTCTGGCCAGCTTGGGTCAGCTGTCCTGCCTTCGCTCCCTCCCAGCTTCTAGTGCACCTGGTAGAGCAGTGGAAGCCAAAAAAGTCCTTGACTACCCAGAAACAAACAAAACAGTGTGTTATCAACTTTCTTCTCAGATTAAATCCAAACCACAGCTACCAGAAAAAAAATGAACTCTATTCCAGCCAAAACCAGTACAACAGATTAACATGGCTTGTTATTTAGACATCTAGCATTTTGCTATATCTCATACTTCAGCACATCCAGTGCTTCTATAAATGAGCCATAGGATATAATTCCTATTATTTCTTAAGCAAAATACATTTCAGATCCTACAGAGATCAGAATCCCTCCTGCCCCTTTCCATAGTAAGCCAAAATAAGTACAAAACAACAGTACAACTGATCATAGAGTCCCCCAACTGACCTGGTTTGCCTTTAATTATAAAGTCTAAACAGTTAAGGTCCATTTTAAATAACACTATTTCCTTCTGAGTATTCTCAGCCAAGCTCTTACAAAACATGGAATAATTCTTAAGACTGGCAAGAACAGCTTCTGTCTGCTTTTCTACCAAATAAGCCCAAATTATCCTACTTCCTACTCACCCCTTAGAATGCTTTATGTGGCTCACAGGACAACCATTTTCACTGCTGATACATCAAGAATGCTACCTCTAACTGAAACCTACTGACACTTCTATTTATCTTCTTTTGCAACAGCTGAATTTATCAAGCTTCTCCTCTAAGAAGCATTAGTAGAAACAGCTGGTCTTGACAACTCTTGGGGCAGCAGCTGACATGAAAGGTTCTTTTCCTACAATCTTTCCTCCAGCTTGAAAGAACTTCCTCCTATGTTTGGCCAGGGTGTGGTTTGCTGTTCCATGCCAGTGCCTGTAGATTGATTGGCTCAAAACTGTGTAAATCTGAGCAGCAAGATTTTACAAATAACCTGGTCTCCACTGCCTCATAAGACTCAACTTTCACCAGTAATATCCTTTGTGTATTGATGACTAACAATATTGCTTCAGAATTTTTTCTGTCTGGTGACATTGCAGTCTCTGCTAAAGATAGATTACCTATTTAAGAAGTATTAAGTTTGACAAATATTTAATTAATATATCTAGTATACAGCAAATAATTCTTTACTGTAACAAATACTGGGACTAACTGTAACCTAGTACACACTGATGCACAACTTCTAAGCTATTTAAAACAAACAAGCAACAACAAAACCCCACAACACTCTGAAATACTCATTATATATCTGTCTAGAGTTCCTGCTTTAGGTAAATAAAATAATTATTTTTCAATGGTCATATTAGGCATGTACCTCACTCTACAACAGAAAACTGAGATAAGAGGGGGAATTCTATGATATAAGCTTATGTTCTATAATTGCAAACATACAATGTATCTTCAACTACCATACTGGTCATCTGCTTTCAGTTAGTCAATAACAGAAAATTCCTTAAAAAGCTGATCCTTTAAAACAACAACAGTAAGCCTTACTGTAAAAGCTGGTGCTGGAGGAAACTTTCTTTCTTCAGAAAGGACAGCCTTTGAATGAAAGCATCTCTTGTTCCAGTTCCCCAGGAAGCCTCATTAACTGTTTTTTTATGTTCCTATAAAAAAATAAATTAAGACTTCTTAAAATCCTTTCCTATTCTGGATAGTTTTCTTGGCAGAAGACCAAATCATACTGATCTAACTGTTGTTCTGCTAATCTGAACATATTTACAGTATGGCAAGTATTTGGCCCAAATGTCCTGAGGATTTTTAGGATGCAGTCAAGAATGCTGTATGATCACTATGCACATTCTGCAATGACAGAAGACTATATGGGAGTTATGGGCTATGCCTTTATTTTCATATTGTAGGTAATCTTGGCAATATACTTTTTTTTTTTTATGGTACAGATAAACATAAAGTGTGAACAGTTTTGTAAATGTAATTAAAATATTTTTGTAGATCTGGAGGAAATAAATCTTAAGCTTCGACTGCACTAAAAATTACTTGATGGATGACAGTGGTTAAGTAAAATTAATCTCATGTCTTGTCTGCAGGGAGTATGCTCACTTCTAGTTTATATTCTAAATAAATGTAATACACTAGATAAGGACTTCAGGAAAACACAGTCCCAAAAATGAACAACAGGTGGGTTAGATTCACCATTCTATTTGCAAACATGATGCTCCCTTAACTGCTTGTTCAGTTTGAATGTCATTCCTCAAAAAAATTCCAAGAAAATCTATGGAGGCAAATGCTCAACAGCAAGAGAAAACATTATGTTCATTTTAACAGGAGTCTTGCTTCTTACCAAGGCTTGCTATAACAGAAAAACAGTGTCCTTGCTGTAGTCACATAATGTTATTAAAATCAGTTAATATTAAAAACGTGTAAAGAATTATTCAAGCTGTTTATATTCTTAAATTACTTGAATGTTTCTCAGCTTAATGTTTTATTTTTACAAGGAGAGGGGCGAATTCCCTAGTGGAAATGCCAAGTTATAGTATTAGCTGTTTTCTCTTTTGTGTATTAAGTCAGTTTGTTCTTCAAAATTGTATGCTATAACAATGGGAGAATTAATTGGCTGAGTTTTGCACATTGCATTACATAAAGATTTTCAAACCCTTAAAAACCAGTAGAATTGGCCTAGTGATTTAAAAACAAAATTTGTCTCAAAAATAAGAATTCATAGCAAAAAAACTTCTGAATTACACCCGTTTTCCCTGTGTCGCTTGTATTTTATGTACAGAACTACTCAGTCATGAGGTCAGTGTCCAGGTTTTGAAGGCACTTTATCAATGACGCTCTTGATAGAGAATAAGTCTGAAGAAGAGTGAAGGAGTAAAAGCAGTGAGATAAATACACTGACATAAACCACATCTCTAAAACCATTTCTTGGGTTTCTTTTTATTACATCAGAAGCCAAGCAATTGGGGGAAGCTCTTAATTTAATACACAGTGCTGCAAAAAGGAGAATGAGTAGTTCACTCTTTATAGTCTTCAGCTAAAAAATATTGATTTCACATGTGGATTATGTCAATGCTGGAGATATTCCTGTGAAAGCATGCCTTCAAATTCAGTTTATTTTTGTATCTGGAAATACTCATATAAATCATTATGTAATTCATGGGGAAGTTGTCCTTTTTTTGGTTTTACAAACTGCCTTTTTAAGAAAAGAGATCAAGGATGTGCCTAGTAGTTGTAAACAGAAGTAAAAATAAGGAAGGAATAAAATCATGCAGCAAACAAACAACTGCGAAAATTACAATAAATATAATAAAATTCCAATGATTTCATGGCCTGCTTCAGTTCCTCCTCACACAAGAGCAAAAAGTAAAATAAACTGAATTAACCTGATTTACTTTTTAACTAATTTACACATGATGCACTAATAAAACCAGGCCAATTTCTTCTGTGCTTCACATTTTGTATAGCCATCTGCACATTACAAAGTGGATCTATGACACTATAGAATGAAATTGCAAATTTTGTATTCAAAATTTAGTAACAGAGAGTTTGCATAATGACTAGTGTCTCTGAGAGCATGTTGATTAGAAAAGGGAATAGTAACAGGCATTAACATGGATCAGTTAAAATTAGGATCCAGTATTGCATTAGGATATGATAAAGAGTGGCCTAATGTGCTGAAAAGCTCCCGTCTCCAAAATTCCAACTTTCTGATGTCATGTCCTCTGCTTCCTCAGAAATCCTTTATCTGTCTTTCCCATAGACATTTCACCTGTTGCTGCACATAATAGAACACATCAAGTAACATTTCTACTCGAAATGAAACAAAAAATGTAAAAGTTCAGTTGGTCTCAAATAAAGAGACCAGATAGAAGTAAAAACATCAGAGTTTTGAAAAAAGAACACCAATCTAGCGCACAATTCTGGTGCTGATTACTAGTGTTGGCTAGAGTCTGAGAACAACAAAGCAAGACCATTTGATTTTTCAAGTACATTAAAATATGTGCTGTAGAATTTCAGAGTGTCAGTATCAGAACATTTGAAATACATGTTTTGCACAAAGCTCATCTGTCAAGCTGAATAATGGCATTTGGGAGTATCTCACTGCTATCTTTGATAATATAGGCACCCACCTGTGAAATGGAAAAAAAACAGGTTCTACCACAGAGTAAATGCAGACTCATAACTAAGCCCATATTAAATGACACCTAAACAGTCCTCAGTTTTACTATTATAGTAGCAGTGCATCATTACTGCTGGTGCCAAAAATGAAAATGCACAGGTAGATAAATGCATTTTTATCACATCATAGAGATACTAGGTAACACAGGGCTTTGAAAGTCTGCAACACAGTCTGTGCTGTATGGTTATACTTCATCACCTCAGAATGGTTAACAGCTGGCAATTATCATGCTCTAAGAATTTAACTGTGGATATAAGTAAGAAATTTTGTTTGCAGTTTTAAATCTGAATTGCTGTGGTATCCACTGAGCTGGCTGGCAGAAGATATCTTTAGCGGATGATTCCTTTGCCGACAGGTACTGGTCTTAAGGAGAAAAAAAAAATCCACGTATGTATCTATTAAGCCTGCTAATGAGGCAGATATTATTGCTGACAGATGCTGGTCTCACACACGTGTCTAAATCTCGTATACCTTGAACCTGATTTTCTTCTCCTTCCCATCATCAAATTAATTCCATAAATCTTAAGCTGTCATATAGCCAGTGTAAACAAGATTAGAATACGCGTCCTTTTAACAGAGTTGCACAACTACCTAAAGGTGTAAATAAGTGCAATTTAATTCAAAGTAGGTGATTTGAAACTCAATTCCAAGTTCCTCAGGTTCAAACTTGTTATGAACCACATACCTTCAAATTATAGATCTGGGTTGTAATAGAAAAATCTTACGCCAACCTCTCTCAGATCTAGAGAGAATTTATGCTTCTTTAGGAATGGAAAGTAACTTTTGATGTGTCTCAGTAGTACATACTTGAGCATTCAGCTAGCAGTGTAGAAGAAAATCTCTGAACCTGAAATAGGACAGAAGTAATTGACTTTCATTTGCTTTCTTTCTTCTGAAAGCACTGACAAAGGGAACTTAGTAAAGGATTGGGGTCACTCATCTTCAATTCAAAGACACTTGAAAGAAGAAGAAAAAATTTTAAAAGCCATTGTACTTTTGGTAATAATTCCAAGACCAATGACAAAAATACTTATAAAGCTGGAGTTGAGTCTCTGGGTATATCCAACTCAAATGTGGCTTTGCAATTAAAAATTGTTATAAAGAGAAAATGACATCTCAGGACAGATAAATATTTTTACTGTGAAGCTCGATTTATGCCAAAAATTTTTGCTAATATAGTTAGACCTGTGTAACTTGCCTGGCCAAAGGCTTTCTGTATAGCTGCCTGCACGTTCCAGCTTTGCTGTTATAGGTCAGTTCATATGTGGCACAAGTAAACTATACAGGAGGGAAAAAAAAAAACATGAAACAACACAAAAACTAAAACCAAATTAATTAATATATATTGGTCATATTTTTTCTTACATTAATTACCCCTGTGTCTGAAAGCAAATTATTATAGAAAGTATCACCTGAAACTACTGTTCTGAATGATAAATAAAGTTAAGGATACAAAAATAATCTAATGTTAATTCTATCTCCATTGTACTTAACAGTGTCTGTTACTTTCCACTTCTATACTAACAGAGGGAGAATGGGAGAGCTGGTGGAACTGACCTGAAAGGAGCTGGAGAACCCAGCTGGGTGAAAGCAATTAAAACCACAACTAATAGGGCAATTAGTTGCTGAGCAACAACTATGGAAATATGTGGAACACAAGCCATATTTGCCAACTGATCAAGGCAAAATGCAGCGCTATTATGAACACTAACTAGAGTATCAGTTGAATTTAATGGCATTTTTATCTGCAACATTCCTTTTTAAATAAAAGACTTTTCTTTCAGAGTTAAATTAGAGCAAATTATGAATGTAGGTTACAAATGTCAGAGAAAGGAAAGATAGCAAAAGAGACTAATAAAAGCTGGTCCCCTGCCTCCCTTTCTCATCTGGAAGTCTACACGGTTGATCACTGGCAAAATAGCCAAAGAGGCAGGACAAAATTTGCCTGTTTCTTTCCCGGCAGCAAGAAAATGTGTCTGCCTGTGTACTTCTGTTAGTTTCTTTCAACTTCTAATTCCTTTTATGCCACCAGGTCTTAGACCAAGAAAGTGTCCGACTACATACTTTCTTTCAAGTAGTACATAAAAGCTTTTGTGAGCCTAGTATTTTTTCTTTGTCTGGTTCCTGGTTCAAATGAATCAGTGAGCAATGCATTAGTCAATCCATGGGCAAAACAGCCCATATTTATATTCAGAAAGCGTTTGTGTTCTAGTTCCTAGTGCTACCTTCTTTCTTCCCTAGAAAATGGAAGTATCATGATCTTTACCATATGAAGGTTTAGGAATTAGCACAAGCAATGAAAGAGGAAATTCTCAGTAAATGCCTAATCTAAAAACCTCATTTTGCACACTACTACATGTGTCTTCCCAACTAATTCAGTCAGTCTTTTCAACAAAGTAACAAAGAACAAGCACTCTCTGAACTTTGAATGAGTTTCAGTTTTGGACAAGAATCTACAAAGTATTCAGAAATACTTAAGAGAGAAGAAGAGTTGGAGACAATCTTTCAGATTCTGGAGACATAGTTTTGGACCTGACACAAGATAGTAAACCTGGATACAAGCAGAATTGTGCAGTAAGAATTCAAAGACTGTATCAAAAGAGTTTGGGAGCTGAAATCCAGCCAGTTCTGGCCTCTCTTACTGGAAATCCACCTCCCCCATTGCATGACTGTCTCTGCCTGGCAGTGCTATGTGTTTGAAAAGCTAACACCTCAGGTTCAAATTCCTCCTGAGATTTTAAAATTCCAAGGCGGTACAATCTGAGCTCAAGCCTCTGCTGTATGTCAAGAGGTACCTATGCCAAACATGCTTCTCAGAACAAGAGGAGAGAGGGAGGAAAGGATCCTGTGAAGCATTTGAAAAATGCAGTTCAAGATTTTGTTTGCCTAGGCAGATTTTATGTTTTAATTTCAAGACTTCAAAGGCCTTAAAACTCCAGCCAAGTTAATAACAAAAAAAAAAAAGTGTAATATTTAAAATTGGAGGAGTCAAATGATCTAAAACTATATGCTTCTTTTTTTCATTTCAGGAAAAGTTTTTGGGGCTGATCATGAGGAAAAAAAAAAACCCAAAACACTATCAAGGTCTGCAACAGCAGGTCCACAGTCTACTTTACTCTTCTTGGGACTGCTAATTAACCAGCACACTGTCATCTACCTTCAGTGTCTTGCAATATTGCACAATGTTGTATTGGATAAAGGAGAAAATCAGCATAGATGCTACAGATTATTCACAAGGAAAGGCAAAACTACACATATCTAGCTAAATCTTTCAAATTCTTTCCATATCTATCAAAAACTAATGTGCTGCTAGTGCAGGAAGTTGTCATTGAGTCAATACTCAATGTACACCCTGACTTCTACTGGCACAAATGTGTCCATGCAGAAACCATGTAAGTTGTAGAGTCTTTTTTTTCCCTGAATATAGGACTTGCACTAGAAAATGGGACCTCCAACAAGATTAACTGCTGAGCATACGTGTATGTGATCCAATGTGATGTTGTACCGTGCTATATATACATACCTGCATGGATGTAAGTATGCTTATGCATCATTATCAGATACATCCTTTTTCTATTTGCTTCCCTCTTCTTTCACCCTCTCCCCAAAAGCCAAAGTGAAAAACAAGTAACAATTGCACTGAATAGCAGGGGAAGATGATATTTTCTTCAGATACACTTTGAACATTAGGCTTATTGCGTACATGAGAAGTTGGAAGAGGGAGACCTACAAGTAGCCCTGTTTTCAACCCTCTTCTCAAACAGTGCACCATGTATCTGCTGAAGCGCTGCTCTTTCTTTAATGAACTGGGCTTCACTACATAAGTATGAAATCCCATTTTATTTTCATGAACACCACTCAAGGAATTATGAATTCATAAACTAATTTCTGAAGTCAATAAGCATTATATTTCTGAAATTCTTATGTCTCTGTAATGCATTTGAACTCAACTGCAACTTTGTTACATGAAAAGCACATTAAATGCCATTCAAGTCAAATGTGATAATAGAAAACGCTGAGCTTATTTTTATTTTTTTTTTTTAACCAGATCTAGCAAATAACTTGCTCTACATACTGATTTGGAAGCTATTTTGGAAATGAAGAAGTACCGCATAGTAACATCAATTGAAACTTAGAGGCCTTAGGAGAATACTACAGTTTGTTCTACTCACTCAAACATCTGGGTTGTGGTGATGATTAGACCTTTCTTTTGAAGGGATGTCTACTGTGCATCATGTTCAGGAGAATTTGGTTATCAATGAACACTTTGTTCAATTGTGTAGCTATAGGTAATACTCTAATTCTTCTAGAACGTTGAATCCTAGATGTAGAAACTGGCTAAGGGCTGTTTATTCATAGGGAGAACCTGGAAAATCTGGTTTTTTCCCCTCCTGCATGCTCTTGTTCTACATCACGGTATTAATTATAAAAGTGTGTAAGCTGACTGATGCAGGTGTACTTTGAATGTGAAGTAAGAGTGGTTCTGTGGAAAGCTAGACCTCTGACCAGCGCTACCTACACCTACCTACATCTCAGCTAATTTCACTAGTGTTTTCTGTCATTCACCAGTGTCCAAGATGGACAACTGCTTACAAGGATTCTATAGGTAACATTCCCCTGAGGTTATCACATCCTGCAGAATAAAAGTAATTTTTCTTCACAACTTTGTCCCTAACATCTTAATGGGAATTTTAGGTGTATTGGTGCCAATAATAGAATAAGTCCTAAGACCTTGCTTTATAAGCTTGGAAAAGTCTGAAAGCCTGTTGCAAAGTCTTTGGAAATTATTAGGTGACAATTCACATCATTTGATTGTGATAGTTACCTGGTTAAGAACTGATAAGGCTTTGGTTCAAATGGTCCACAGGGAAAGCTAAGCAAATGTATATAAACTAATGATTAACCACAACATTCAGGGCTTGTAGCATGTGAGATAATTTTAGAATTCTTACAAGGGAATCTTTATTGCAGAGTTGCAATCTGTTTTAATGGTGCAATAGATGCTATCTTGTTCATAGTTTATGTTACGTTCTGCTAAAAAAAAAAAGGGGAGAGAGAGCTAGAGCAAGAGAAAGGAGTGAGAAGCACAGCAAGGAGGAACCTGCGATAAAAGCAGAGAACGGCAGACTACTGAGATCAGGGAGCAAACATACAGTCTACTCTCCAAACTGAGTTTAAAAAAACCCCTTTTCCTAGGGACCTAAAGGGACTCAGTCAAATCTATTGCAACCCAGGAAAGATTGTGGGGAAAAGTGCAAACCCAGAGGACAGGACTGTGTTTTACAGGAAAGAATGAGTGGGTAACTTGAATTTAACGTGCACTTTCATTTGTCTTCTGTCTTATTCTACATTATCCTATTTAAAGAGTGCATAGTTCTGATTTTTTTCTAAATGCAAGTTAGTTTTGAGTTTATAAAACCCTTTAAAGTGCAAAAGTATCCAGCATTTTGAAAAGACCTAGGCGATGGTAATTCCAAGTTTCCACTAACCTGAAGACCTGCCACCAGCAGACATAGTACTTACTACTAGTTCAGCAAAGCACTGAGGAGCATAAGTTTGTAACTGGAAGCTTATAAGGAGATGGTTTTTACCATCTACATGTCTTAGCCAAGGAGTATTTTCTCTTTATAGGAAAGGTACTTTTTCTCATATACTAACAATTGTTGTATCAATCAGATACAAACCACAGTGTTTAAAAAAAAAAAAAATGAACCAAACTAGGAGGTAGAGGAAGAAATACATGATCCAAAATGTTCCTGCTTGTATCAGCAGCAGTGAATAAGGCCCAGTGTGGTTTAGATGATGGAGATTGATAGCAGGAAACAAAAACTGTTCTGATGTTATTTTGACATTAAATATAATGGGGAGAGAACAACCATGACTAGACTCAAAACAGTATTTTCCAAACTTAAAAATGTGGACTATCTCTAGCTAGTAATAGGATAATCTGAAAATACAAATCCTTAATGAGCAAAAGCATTTGAAATTCAGACTGATACACATTAATTCATTTTTAGTTTTTCTTTGTTCTAAGGAAAATATTCAACCTGAGAACAAATTTCCTCTGTGTACTTCAAATACACTCACAAAGTTCCAACTACAGCTAATCAAACAGCTACATGTCAAAGTTAACAGTTTGGAATGCCAGCTTTTAGGCTTTACAAGAGAAGCTAACTTGACTCCTACTGCAAAATATAATTACACACTTGTTTTAAAATCCTCGAGAGTTTCAGGTTTCAACATTCAGCACTTTGCTACAAACCACACATCTTTTCTAGCTAAAAACTGGTTATTGGAAGTTGCCCTTCAGACCTTCTTTACTAACTCCTAAATCAATTCACACAGTAGAAGTGCACTCTGTTAGCCCCCTGATATGGTGAAAGAATGCATTTGGGCGCTGGCTGCCACAGGAGGATTGCTCCACACACAGGAATGTAAAGGCTTAGTTCGTACCAGTTTATGCTGCAACCATCTTGTCCTTAAACTGGCTGAGTTAAAATTGTTTATGGTGTTCAAATATAGAGAATAAGTATGTCTGTAAAGACCAGCGTACAAAGATATTCAAGAAAATAACCTCAGACCTTCTGTTTAGATCAGATCTAAGATGCTTCTTTTCCTTTATACTGCACAGCTAAGAAGCTGATTAGCAACAGCAATGTTCCTCTCTTTGCATAGCTTTTTTTTGGCAGGGCTAAAATTTTAAGATTTTACACTGACCTCTATGATTTGAGTTGACAAATAATGTGAAGCAGCAGAGAACATCTTAGTAATTATATGGTCTCTGCCAGTATTTTGTCAATACTAACTGACATCAGAGAACAGCAAGACTCAAATCCTTCTTTCACTCACAGCATCTGGAGAGTAAAATTCACTCTTTCTTGTCATGGTGATGAACTCTGAGCTTGAGCAAATAGTGCTGCATTGGCCATTTAAACCTTTTAATTGGCCATTTAAGCCTCCGTTCCTTTAAAATAAATTTTCAATTCTGACACTAGGGGCACGAATGCACTTAATTCAGTAAATATTTTGTCTGATTTACATTAGTGTATTTTTTAATAACGTCACTTTTCAGTGATATTTAATTATTCAGTAAATTGTGCACAACTATGTCAAGCTAAATAGAGAGTACATGTAGCATTTGGATACTGTTCTTTCCATTATGATTTTATTAAAGAGTAAGATACGACTTTAGTTGTATTTGCTGAACAATATACTATTATTTATTTTCAAAATCTCTAACAAAAACTTTTTTTAATCACATAGAGTAACTAATATTTTATGAAGTACAATTCTAGCTACCATTAGCATGTTTCATTTTCTGATGAAAACAGAAACACAAGGAAATTAAGTTTCAGTTATTAGGATTGTGTATGTGTTCACTAAATCAATTTTAATACAAACTTTAAAAGTTCAAAACAAAGGCTGAACTGTAATTGATACACGATAAGTCAGCCATTTCCCATTGTACAGAAAACTTTCAGAATCTGGAAGGCTGCCTCCAATCAAGGAAACAATCAGTGCTGAGTCTTGTAGTAAGCTGTAGTAACATACAAACTGTAGCGTGCAACACTACTTAATGTTTTTCAGGAAGGAGAAACATGCAGTTCTGCAATGGAATAGAAAGATGACTGAAAGAACACGGCAATCTACTGTCTGAAGCTGGAGAAGTAAAGTCACTATTGGTGCACAGACTGTAATTCAAAGTACATGATGATGAAAATTTCTTTACATACACCAATACTAAATGGGAAATTGTGATATATTTTTAAAAATCAAACCTATGTTTGATAAGCTCATAGACTCTCTTGGGGTGTGGTGCACATAAGCAGATTTGGGAAGTAGAGAAATTATTTCAGAATGAAGTCTCCTGGGCTGTACAACAGATGAGCTACAATGACATTGCAGGCTAATTCTGTTTGATTACCAAATCCAGAATTGTTCTCCTACAGCTAAACTGATCCATTTGCCAATTTTCTTTAACCTACCCACCCTCAAGTCAGCAATAAAGGCAGCATCAGCAAAGCAATGTAATGCCAAAGAACAGAGATGCAGGATATTAAAGAAACACTCCATTTTGTTGGTTAGCTTTAGTACAGAATGGTTTTTTGGTGTATTAAATTACTCTAAAATAGAAAGCTGTATTACAAGAGGACTAAACATTATAATAGAGAGTGGTTTACCTTTTCCTCTCTCACAGTTCCTAAGAATGGGTCTAATGAAGCTCTGTTTGTTTTACCTATTTAATTTCCTAACCTTCAAAACATGCTCACATCAAGTGTTTTTAAAGAAATTACTACCTCTACCACTTAACACCAAAACAATATCGACAAAGCTCAAAGTCTCCCTCCCTGAGATGCCTCCCCTGCCTCCCAAAAGGGCATCATTTCCACACATTCCACAACTTTTTTTCTTTTCTAGTATCTGTTTTTTGAAGTATCTGTATGATAAGAGAAGGAATGTGCATATGACTAATGTGGTAACAAAACAAATTTTGAAAGCAGAGTATCAGAAAATCATGCAAAAATCTGCTTCAGCATTTCTAGTATAAATGAGAAATTAATATTGTACATGTGATTCCCTTGTAAGAAATAACTTTTTCTAATTTCATTTTTTATATCAATTTTACCTTATTTTTTTTAACAAGTGACAGAAGTCCCATTAATGTCAGACTTGGATTTAAATTTTAAACTAGTTTTATTCCAGTGCAACTTTGTTGTTTTCAGTTAAGCTACATGTGATATTATAAAATCACAAGGTAGTTTTAGAATCATAGAACAATTTACAGTAGTTTAGCTAAGAAGAAAATCAGAGATGCACATTACCCCTTGTCCTATCATTGGTTGTCACCGAGAAGAGCCTGGCTCTGTCCTCGTGACACTCATCCTTTATACGTTTGTAAACATGCATGAGGTCACCTCTCAGTCTCCTCTTCTCCAACCTAAAGAGCCCCAGCTCCCTCAGCCTTTGCTCAAACGGGAGGTGCTCCACTCCTTTATAATCATCTTCGTTGCCCTGCGCTGGACTCCCTCCAGCAGTTCCCTGTCCTTCTGGAACTGAGGGGCCCAGAACCGGACACAATATTCCAGATGTGGTCTCACCAGGGCGGAGTAGAGGGGAAGGAGAACCTCTCTCGACCTACTAACCACCCCCCTTCTAATCTCTTTACTGTTTCTGACCTGATGCTTATTGATGTAATCATCACCTACAATTCACATTACAGCTAGGGAAGATAGAGCTGTTTAGCAGCTATAAAAATAGGCCAGAAATAACCAGAGTGCCCTGCAGAATTGCTCAGTGACCAGAGTAACTTTTGACCAGTGCGTGCATCTAACGAATTCTCACAGTAGTTCTCATATACATCTGCTATACTTTGGTGCAGAAAATTACTACAAGTTACTCAGCTTTCAAAGATTTGTTAAGTATCTACATAATTAATTTAAGTTTCTATATTTTTCCCTTATCATCACTAGGGGCTTACCATATTCAGAAATTCTTCTTTGCTCTTTAAAAAAAAAAAAAACCAAACCAAACATAATCCTATTATTATGACAGAAGAACAGAAATTAGTATAAAATCAAGACATTCTACATTCCTGACTTCACCATAGACTTTCACCATATCTATAGAAGAGCTGGTTGAATAGAGTTTCCTCTCTATTTACAAAATATGCAATACAACCCACAGGATGTGTATAATCTAAATTCATTTATTGTTTTAAGGCGTTTATATGCAGAGGTAGAAAGTGTTGATGTAAACTTGCTCTAATTTCAAGACTTTTCTTCATTTTCCGCATTCTTCCTTTTCCTCATTTCAAGGACCCTTTCCTTTTAGAAAATTGGTTGGAACTGAAAAAGATTGGAAGAACAAAGACCTATGCCAGGTACATACAGTGTATGTTATTTAATTTCACACCCTATTTACTAGCACTACATAGAGATATATTACACATACAAGACTGTTTCACTTACCAAATATATTATAGAGCTGCTAAAGCCATGTTTAAAAGGCAGTGGTATTTGTGAGTCTGTGTATGCGTTTATAACACAGTATTTGATACAGCAACTCTGCAAATTAAATGCTAATGTATTTATAGAAGCAGGTACCAAGATGGAGGTTGCTCCCTAAACTTCTGTTCTATCTAATTAGATATAATTAATTGTATAAGTAAATTAATTATCCAATCATATGGGACACTGCAATGAATTCAACAAAGATCTGAAAAAACAGGTGAAAGGAGAAATATCAGGACCAATTTCATTTTGGAAAAAGCTCCCAGGGATTTCAAATCTTCAATGAGTAAATTTGGTTTGAAAATATTGCTGACTTCCATGTTGTCATGGGACCATCAATATTTTTAAAGCACTACAAAATTTCAAAACGTCAATAATTATTACAAAATTTTACTTACAATCTTGCAAAACTATCAGCTTAAGGAAGCTGATCTGTTACTAAGGTCACCTGAGGCACTCCACTTCAATGTCAACAATTATATACGATAGTACATAAAACACAATGTTGAAATTGCTCTGCTAAGCAATAAATTATTTTGTAGCTCTCTCTAAGCTAACCAGTTTAGAGATCTAGCAGATCATATAATAAAAATAAATACATGCATCTCTTTCAAAAATCCTGAAGTTTCACTAATTTAGTTTCTCTTTTCTCCTCACTTTACCCATCATTAGTGTGTGGATTGGCACCATGGTACACAGGATAGAAATCTCAATAATCTTCTTGTAATCTGGGAAACCTTCCCAATGGTGAATAACCTGGATTCTACTAAGTTCACCAGAGCAAAGAAGTCACAGAGCTGAAGAGGTCATCTCCTAACCCAAAGCATACAGCCAGACTTGTGCCCCTGCATGACTTCCACATATTCTAAAAAATCACAGTAAGATCCTGGCCTCCATCAACAGAAATGGCTCATCTATTTCAGTATTTAAATAGATTAATCTGTCTTGTTTTAGATGCCTATACTAGGAAAATGTGGATTTCACCTTAGGAATGAAATTTTTCTCTGCTGACTGTAAAATGAGCAGAGGATGACTACATTGGTTAGAGACATGTACAGAGCTGATACTTACATTTTGACATTCCATGGTGGGAGCCAAATTCTAAACTTCTAGATAAATTACCAGAGCTCTAAGTCAGCATAATGCTTGCCTGCACATAGCAACATATATTTGAAATAAGGGGGAAATTTCCTGTCTTAAATGAGCTGTTGAAATACCACTGCACTGGGCAGGACATGTGACCAGAATGTCACAGTTAAGTCACTAGCTGCTGAGCAGACTCAGAGACACCAGCCCGTGTCAGGCAGCGCAGTTCTCATTCCTCAGTCAAATCTGCACCAAGACTTGGTGAAAGAGGAGAAAGAAGAGCAGAAGCAGCAGCAGCAGCAGTAGTTCTTCACATCGCTGCTTCTCCCTGTCCATCAAGCCCTTCTCCTGCCAACCCGATCGAGCTACAGTGTCCCCTTGACATGCTCTCTTTCCCCCCAGCTTTCAGGTTTTCCCTTTAACTTCCTTCCATCAGAATGGCTAGCTCAGTAAAGTTACCCTATTTCCTCTAACCGCACAATGTTTGATTGATTGATCCATGCACTTCCTCTTGCTCCAGCTCTGCTTCCCAACACTCTGGTAAACTGATGGTCTCCTTCCCCACAGGATGGAGTGGGGCATCTAAAAGCCTAGCCCCAGTGAACTCTGGAATATCTTGCTGGAAATTGGAATGAGGTAACACTGGTCAAGGCAGTTAGTCTGGACAGGGTTTGGAGGGTTCCCCACCTATCTCAAGTATGGGAGGTCATGACAGAAGTAGTGGGAGTGAAAAGGATGGGCAGGAGCAGGGGATCCTGAGATCATCTCCATAAAAACATAAAACCCATTGACCCACTTTCCATCTTTCATGACTGCATTACAAGGATATTAACTGGAATTAGAGCCTAAATGTGAGTTAAAGTTTTACATAAGCACTTCTTTTCTTTAAACAAGTAAGTATTGTTTCTCTTTGTAAAGTCCTCTGGAAAGCAACTGTGACCTTACAAGGTCACAATCTTGAAAATCAAGTCACACAAGATCTGTATTCTACACAAAGTTAAAAGCATACAAGCTTTTTGGCTGATGTAATACTGACATACACTGCATAGAGACAGCATTGAAGTTTGATCAAAAACAAGGCAGGAAAATTAGAGAGGTTGTAGCTGGATTTTAATGAAGGTTTGCTGATAATTTGGAAATCCAGGGTTTAGGTGCATCTCAAAACACGCTATATGAATTCTGATAGAGACTCTGGTTGAAATAGATATTGTAGTTTGGTCTGTATGCATTTATTCTGCATTATGAGACAGAACTGATTGCTTGCATCAAAGTATGTGTCAATTATGAAAATTAAAGGCAATTAAATATTAAAATTCCCCGTTAGGTGTCTCATCTACTGGTATTTTCCAGGAATGAAACATTGTACAATACACCATCAAAACGAAGAGCCAGCTTAACACTGTAAAACGCATCTATCCCCTTCATTGCATAATAGGTTGTATTTATGCTATATAGTCTGTTTCTCACTTTCCCCGTAGAAGATTCAGGAGCTAAGTGCGAACACAGCTCCCTCTAGAGCTTGAGTATTAGGCGAAAACACAGCACACCAATCCCGGCTTTGAAAGCTTGGTTTAAGTGCTTAGAAAAGCAGCACCATGAGAAAGAGCAATACATACACCAGAGAGGCCAGGAAGCCTGTCACAAAGGCGCCGGGCTGAGATTGAAAAAACCTGACAGAGACAGATTCCCTGTTACCTGTGCAAATGGCATATTTTTCCAAAGTAATCTTGTAGGAAAAGAGTTAACATGTCCCTGGTTTATGGGAGAGGTGAGGTACAAACCCCTGAACACTCAAAACTTATTTGCTGTCTAGTAAGACAGGTAAGCTTTTCCAGGGTTCACATATGTATGTGCATGGAGTGAGGGAATAGAGGATGTAAGCTAACTGAACAGTTGTGTGAAACATTTTGTGTGGTGAGGCAAGAACTGACATATTTAGCTCTTCAGAATTTACAGGATCTACATTCATTAACCCAACATCACTTCCATGGCATCAGCTGCCCTCCAGAGAAGTCACTTCTGAGCCAGGGCAGTGCTAGCACCCCTTGCCCTTGACAGGCAGCCAAAAGTTTGCAGTGGATGAAGCTGTTTTTCAAGTGTTGGTCAGTTTCACCAATATTCCATCCGATGCCCAACTGAGGGGAAGGGAAGGGTGGTACAAGTGTATGGGGACAAGGAGAAGGCAGGGAGACATAGACTGCAGGCATATCCAGGTGTGCAGGCATGTCCAGGTGTGCTTGCACATCCAGGTGGGCCTGCAACTGGGGACACGGTGCCACGGCTGGAGTGGCTCGGAGGACATGCCACCACTTCTCACAGTGCCCCTCTCCTTACAGTAATGCCCATTTCCTTGAAGATCCCCTGCTCTGCTTGCTCAACCCCGGGAAGCCTGAGCGCTTCCGCCAGCCCCGCTCCCGTTCCCCATGACCCCGTCCGGGCCGGTCACCCAGCCTCCGCCGCTCCCACTGCCTTCCTGGCCGGGGAGTCCCCGCCTCTCCTCCCACGGATATAAGCCAGCGCCTCCCGCCCCGTCGGCAGCTCACCGCGTTCAGCCCCGTCGGCACCCCATTGGCACCCCGTCGGCTTGCTCCCCCGAGGATGCTGCGCGCCGTGGCCGGAGGACGTGCCCTGCTGCTGAGCGCCCTGCTGTGCCGCCTGGCCGCCGCCGGTGGGTAACGGCGGGGGGCGGGCCGGGGGCCGCCGGCTCGGGCGGACGGGACAGACAGCGGGGTCTGTCCCTCTGACGCGAGAGCCGCCCCGCGGCAGCGGCTGTGGCGGGGGCAGCGGCTGTCGCGCGCGGGGCCGTTGGGGAGGGGGCAGCGCTGTGGCGCGGGCTGCGGTGGCCGCGGCTCCCGCCCGACTCCGCTTCAGCACGCGGCCGCGGAGCGCTCGGGGCGCAGGGGCCGCTTTCTTCCCTTGGGAATCCTTAATGCCCACGGCCCCGTCGGTGCTGGGGCGCAGGGGGACCTCCGGGGTCGGTGGTTGCACGCAGCTGCTGAGCTACAGTAACAAGGAGCGATCTGCTGGATGTCTTTCCCTTGTCCCCTGTTGCGAGCTTGTCGGAAAGGCAGAGAAGGTGGTATTCAGAAAATAATGAGGATGTCACCCAGTGCAACTCTGGATTGCCAGAGGTTACAGAGGTTGTGTGGGATTTCCTGCTCCGGCTTCCTCCCGGGCAGTTCCCCGAAGCAGCTGCGGAGCCAGCTGGGCAGTGGGCTGCTGGTCACCGGGGTGGTGGTCACTGGGCTGCTGGTCACTGGGCTGCTGGTCACCATGGCCTCTCTCCCCTGCTGCTGCTGCACCGGCCTCGAGTTCATCCTGGGGTAGCCCCTTTCACATGCTCGCATGTGGGGCAACCACTGATTTTTAAATACTTTATGTTCCCAAGATAAATAAAAGAGGAAAATAGGAGCTAATGCCTTCTGCAACAGATACAGCTAGGAATGATTTTGAACTACATCACATTTATTTGGTGCTTGGACATTCTCATGAGTATCCTTAAGCTTTTGTAGCTGCTTCAGAGGCCTTGGAGGTCTCTTCCAACTGAAATGATTCTATGATTCTATGAAAAAAAGAGCAATCAGACAGAACTCCAAATAAGTTACCTCAGCAACCTCAGAGTTATAAATGGGAAAATAATTTTCTCCTTGTATTTCTCACTTCTGCCAGGTCGCATTCCTTTAGTAAGACAAGCATAAGCCCAGAGGGCAGGACTGAGAGCATTCTCCCCCACAAGACCTTTTCCAAGTAGCGATTAACAGCAACCGCTCCATTTAATGAAACTGACTGCAGGGAACCAGGAATTACACATAATATGGCTGATGGCACTCTTCTCTTTTCTATGTTTAAAGGCAATCCAGAACTACCAACAGCAGTTAATATAACCTGGTCTTCAATCAATTTTAAAACCATACTACAATGGCAACCAAAACCATCGGGTTACTTCTATACGGTAGAAATACTCGGGTAAGTAGATAACACCAAGGTGTGCTCATTAATGGCAATTGAAAAAGATGCAAATACAGCGTATTCAAATATTTCTGAGACTGAATGTAACAGGCAAAGAGCCCAAACATGAGGTATAGGAAAATTGCCAACCCAGATCTTAGTACTTGTTTGTATCAAACTATAAGAATATCTGATTCAGGCTTCTGGTTTTGCTCACTTTAGAAACAGAAAGTTGAGCTTTAGATCAGTATTTCAGTTCTGGAGTTCGGTGCAGGCCAACTGCACTGATAATCTAGGTCAAGATACTTTGAAGAAGTTGACAGTGCATCTGACATACCATGTATTAGGTAGAACTTGACCTTTATATGTCTTTCAACGTGTCTGGACTGAGTCTTTCGTCTTTAGTCTTGGGAGGTGTCTGATAAATGAGTCTGCATTTTATTCTAATCGATGAATCACAGTAAATGAATGATTTGTCTTGCTGGGTAATACTAAAAATTACCTTTGTCCGTCTACCTCTGTCAAGACTTTCTCTATCATGACGTTTTATGTGAGCTATCAAATGCTGTGGACACAAAAAGTAGCCAGCTTATGTGAAGTTTCCAACACCTCTTTCAATACTGCACAAAAACTTCCATGAAGTTCAGTAATAAATCTATGCTGTTCTTAGATCCCATATTAATACATAGAGCATTATTAAATATGCCCCAAAGGGAAACTGCATCATCAACTCTCCTATATATTAATGAAAATATGGTACTGTAGTCTCTTCTGTCTGTACAAGTAGCATAGGAATGAGGGCTGTCTCATGACTAATGGATGAAATACCAGTGCAATGGCCTGATGTGTTCTTTTATTCTTTTAATAAACACACACTAGCAGAATGGATTTTATTAAGTTATGAATCTGGAGTTTCTTTCCAGCTATTTATGCTTGCAAAAAAAAGTCTGTTTTCCTGGGATTCAGTATAGAATAAAGTACAGTTATGGTATGGACACACTCCTTTAGACAAGTTGCTGTTACAGATGAAGTGTGCTTAAATGTTTGCTTTCTCATCTATGTACATTTACAGAATATGTCTGTTTGATCACGAAGATCAAATCTCTGTCCCTTTCCAAGACATCTCCATAAGAAATCTGGTGAAGTGAGAAGGGAATTCAGGCAACTTGTAAATAAAACTTGACCTACTTGGAGGAAAACTCGTTTGTCAAATTCCAAACAGTTAGCACTCTTGCTCTTTCAGCTGAGATCACAAAGGTTTTTTTTCCTTAGTTCACCAGCAAAAACAGCAAAAAGAATTGAAGCAATAATATCTAATCTTCTTTTTCCTTACTAGGAAGTAAAATGAGGAATTAACATTTTTTCCCCAGGTTTCATTATTGCTCAAGTAAATGGACCTGCTTTCCAGCATTTAAAAATCAAGAGAAATGGGTCATGGGTTTTGCCAATATTTTTTAATTGTAATTCTACAATGAAAATTGCTACTACTGGCTGGATCTTAGTGTCATTTGCACTTGCACAAGTGCAAAAAAAAGTTATATATATGAGGAGACATTGTTGTCACATTAAACAATTAATATTGGTGTCAACAGAGCTTGCTAGGACAGGTGACATTTCTTAAGGCAAGAGTTTTCAGATGCATCAGGGATAACACTTCCAAAGTGATTCACGCATCTTACTTTTTAAAACAAGTCTACTACAGAAAAATCCAAAATCATAACTACTTGTTGTTTATATTCAGTTCATATAAAAGATTGAATTTTTAATTCATATATGTATCCAGTAACATATTTCTGTGTCATATGGGTCATATTTGATTTACTTGATTCTACTCTGAATTGTGAAATACAGTTGTACAGGATAGTGGTCTTTAAAAGTTTTTTCTCTCCTTTTCAGCATAGTAGACTTGCAAAATTGTTCCACTGGATGAGGGTAACCTTTACAGTTTGAGGGGGAAAAGTGGTTTTGGCATATCTAAATATGTAAAAGTCTGGTTGGAAAGTGTTGACGCTTCTTTCTTGTTCTTTTCAGAAAGACATCTGACACCAAAAAAAAATGCATACGGACAGAAGAAACAGAGTGTGATGTTACTGATGTGCTCAAGAATGTAAAAGAGACCTATACAGCACACATACTCTCTGTAACGTCCTCGAGGATGGACAACTTTGAAGAACCACCTTATGCAGTCTCTGAAGAATTCACACCTTATAATCAGAGTAAGTAAGATTAGTAAGATTGCCAATTAAATCTTACAATAAACTTAATTTCAAGACTCTTTCCATTCACTTAAATAAGGTTTAGATTGGGCCTAAGATTTTTCCAATAGATTCTTATCATACTGATATCTGAGAAGATGACATTCAGGCATAAACCTTTCCTGTTGTAGGGGAGTGTGTAAGATTTTAGCTACTGTTTGTTCCTCAATGCAGTGAGCAGATTATTTTATTAACATTGCGTACCGGATGAAGATATTTGTTAACAGTCCAGGATTTCATTGTATTACTTTGGTTCTATAAACATGTAATAGATTTGAGGAGGGGAGTGAAGGGAGGAAGAAAAAAGAACATGTTGTGTAGAAAAGATGATATCAGTTTTTTTAATTCTAAAAATGCTTGTTTAGCTGTCCTCGGAAAACCAGAGATACAGAATTACACACAAAAAGGTTCGAAACTGAATGTGGTGTTCCAAGATCCACTTACACCATATAAATTTCCTAATGGAAGCTTTCAAAGTATTCGAGATATATTCCAACATGACCTGGAATACAAACTCTACTACTGGAAAGATCAAAGTTCTGGAAAGGTAAGGTCTAACTCAACTTTTTACATATTCTGTAGCTGCATTATAACTACACAATTTCTATTAAGAGCTGAACTTCTGCAGAGAACACTTTCTTGAAAGAATTTTTTCCTTTACAGAAAGATGCAACAACAAAAAGCCATACATTTGAACTAAGCGTTGACAGCTCAAAGAACTATTGCTTCTATATACAGGGAATAATTCCCTCCCGCAGAGAAAACCGTAATGGTCAAGAAAGCGCGGTGCTTTGTACCAGCGTAGGAAGAAATATCTCAGATGGTAGGTATCTGGCAAAGTTTGTCATGTAGTCTTTAGCATTCAAACAAAAAAGACACTTCAGGTCTGATTGTATTTTTATACCTCTTTAAATTGTGATGCCTGTTACAGAATAAACTGTTTACTGTGTAAGTGAGAGGACAGTCTGAACACGGAAACTCATGGGAAGAACTCACATTAAGTGAGAGCCCACCATCTCTAGCTAGTTGGAATTGGTTTTAGGATTTTGCTAAACTTTTTTGGTTAGTTTTAAATTCTCTGAGTTGATGACTGGTCACTGAGGATTCAGATCTCATCGCTAGCCTTCACCTTCATTTTTTTTGTTTTCTAATTGTTTTCCTCAGATCCTTTGAGCAACAGGTCCTACAGTAAGTTCTTGAAGGACTAGGTCTAAAACACAGGAGTGCTGGAAACCTACAGATCCATTGACTTGTAGTTTGAACTGAAGTTTAGTCATTATCTCAAAAACAGATGATGAGACTAAGCCTCTCTTCACTGTTACATTACAAGGTCAGAGGCTGGCAGATTGACTTCTTTATTGGTAAATAAGTTAGTGAGCGGTCAGTGAATCAACCCATCTAATTCCAGACAAACAATCTGGATAACATTTTCTTCAATATAAAGTCATCAATATTTATTAAACAATATCACATTGCTGTACAGTCTTTTTCTTCTCCACCAGATAAGAATATTTGCACTCTAGAAAAGCTCTTCTAAAATTGGCAGATTAACTCTCTCAAATTAACTTTCTTATCCAGATATATATTTTTGTTTATCACGATAGTCAAATTCTAGTAAATTACAACTTGAATACAAGTATCTTCTCTTGGTGTTTTCAGCTTCTAACATAGAATACATTTCCACTTTGTTTCACAAAGTGGAATACAGCGGTAGGGGAGAGGTTTGACTTATTCTCGTGGTGGTACCATGGTATTTTAGTCCACTAACTAAACTAAATTAAAACCTAGTGTGAAGCAGGTGAAATAAAGCTTTACTTCAGCTCAACAAATTCGCATTAAAATTAATTCAGTTCACACTGGGGTGGTCACTCCAGTTCTGTGATACTGTAAAATACAGAAAGCATTTAGTTCAGTGGAGTAAGTTCTAGGAGTTTGCAGCACTGTGACATTATGGCTTCAGATAACTGAATCTTGGATTTTTTTTTTCCTCCCCTACAGAATATGGAGCAGAAGTCTTTATCATCATAGCAGTGATAGCAATTGTGGTCATCACTCTTGCCATTGTCCTGCCAGTGATCCTGTGTAAACGCAAGAAAGCAAGAGCTGCAAGAGAAAAGGAGCCACTTAATGGTGTCTAAGGAAAAAATATTGTGGACACTATGAAAAAAAAGACAAAAATCAGAAATTGGATGATTGGGTGGAGCCTTTTAGCCTCTCCGATACAGGAGTTTTGAAGCCCAAACGTTACATGGCTTCAACAATCTGTTAGTTACAGATGAAAAACCCAGATATCAAGAAGTCCCTGTGTCATTAATGGCCAGAAGCTGGAAGAGCATTCTGGTGATCTGTTTACAGTAGCCTAACCCTGCTCATATACTCTTCCCAAGCTCCTTCTTTATCCTGTCTGAAACAGGATTCTGAACTAGATGGACCTTTGACTTGACCCGGTACAGCCACTCTGAACATACGGCCTTACTGAGCCAGACTTATGGTACTTGTGAGGGGAAAAAACACTACTTTTGAAAAACATGTGTCCTTTACCTAACTAAAAGGTACACCTGTCTGTTTCTATGAAACAAAACCTGTATTTATCTGAGTTTTAACATTATTAACTGGTGAAATGATCTGTTAGTTCAGATGTGAGGAAGACGCTACTATTATTTCTGCACTTCTTGGACAAAATTAGATTGGTCCATTTATCTTTGGATATAGGTGAACAAACTGAAACTACTGTACTGGCAACTTTTAAGGAAATCTCTTGAAGTAGGTAGCTGCTATCCATTTGGAAAGCATATCCAGAATACACTACACTTAGAGTTATACAGACAGAGTAGTCTGATGGTTCCAAGTAAGTGTTAGAAAAAATACTCTGCAGTTTTTGAGTCAATAGTAACTCACTTCATGCAAGCACTGAGTAGGTAGCAGTATTCACTGCATTTTGAACATTAATTTTAATCAAACAGTTGGTGAATGAGTATTTTATGTGGTATAGATTCAAATTGTCTTGGTGATGGGACTTGGAGGTACTTGTTGCTTTGGCTATTTTAATATTTATTTTATAAATGAGAATCTAATTTTTATACTGGTGATATCTGTATTTATAATGGTAATTTATACTTTTCTAGTGAAATAAAGGTGACTGGGAAAATAAGACTTTCTTTTCTTTTTTTTTTTTTTTAAATTAAGTACAGTATTCATTCCAGAACTAAATTAAAAATACATTTAGGAAATTTATCTTGCAACAGCAATGTGGGCAAACTGCCAGAAGTCTGACCAGCGTTCTGCAAAATAGACTATCAGGACACCTATGCCTGTAAAGATAAAGATATGAGAAGCCACAGTTCATCAATAGATGAAAGGTTTTGGAGAGTTCCAAGTCACTTTTCAGCTGTCTGCATATGTGAGCGATTATTCAGTGTTTGCATTCACAGCGTCTCATTATAATGGAAAGTATTACTGGTGTCTCTTGGATGTGTCATACAGGGATCCCCACAGTGGTGCCCGTACCGCTTGTGGTACTAATGTTCATTCAAGGTGCTATGGGGCCTGGCCCAGAGATGGGAACTGCTGCAACTAATGTTCGTATCTACTGCTGCTGCTAACAATGGTGGTAGGCACAAAAAAAACCAAAAAACAACCCATTGAGAGAACAGAAAAAAAAAGCATCTTGCATTTGGCACTGATTGGTTGTATCTCTAAACTTTATACAGGTCTTAAGATACTCATTGCATTTATAGGAAAGAATAACATTATATAAAATCAATATCCAAATTTACCAATTTTTACACAACTGTATTTTATGTTTTTCATTCCTACTGTGTTATAGATACCTTCCTTGTATGGATTAAGGTTCCTGTGAACATGTGAATGTGGTTTATGGGGGCTTTCTTTGTTCTTTATTTCTCCTTTTTACAGAGGGAAGAAAACAAACACCATCATCCTCTCAAAAAGACCCCTGTTTACTTAATACTGTGCAATAAATGTTTAATGCATTTTCTGCTGATGCATAAGCCTTATATGGAAGAGGAATCTTACAACAGCAATCAAAAATACAAGAGCCTGTGGGAGTAAACTTTAAAACGTTCCAAGGTTGTCATCATCACTTCTCTTCCCTGTGGTGTTCTGCTTCCTCAGCTTCATTCAGTGCCAAGCTGAGAAAAGGGAAGAGCTCACAGGAGAAGA
This sequence comes from Nesoenas mayeri, assembly GCF_963082525.1. Lineage (NCBI taxonomy): Eukaryota > Metazoa > Chordata > Aves > Columbiformes > Columbidae > Nesoenas > Nesoenas mayeri. The sequence goes on along the minus strand of NC_137554.1, from coordinate 12,265,928 downwards.
AAAGCCTGTAGGTTACAGCAAAGCTTTTATTAAACTAGGCCACACAGCTGATTGTCATGAACTACATAGAATGATATTATAAATCATGCTTCATTACTTAAGAGATTTTTGGTTTGTGCTGAATATGAATGTTGTTTTTATTAAAATAAATAAATAAAGAATGCCCATAGAAATGCAAACAAGTGTCTTGAACAACGTAAGAATGATCCACTACTGCACAAGTTCTGGAAACCTGAAGTGCTTCTGTTCCCTAGCTGCAGGATGTTACGGTCCAACAATGCTGAGTAACCGGAGTCACGGGGCTCGCAGATCCTATTTCAAAGAGGTTTTTTTGCTGTTTGTGGAGACAGTTGAGAGACAGGCTTTTTATTGCAAACTTCCGGAAGCATTATCCTTTGAGCCAGTGTACTGAGCCCACGCAAAATATTTTATGCAGGGATTCAGTTTTCTCAGAGTATCAGGGTGGGCAAAAGGAGTTGTTGAATAAAGGGTATTGTCACTAGGGAGAAAGACTAGATCCTATCTACAACACATGTGGCCACTTCAGTACTGTACTGATTCAAGACAGAGCCAGCCACCCAGGGAATCGATGTGAGAGAGGGAAGGCTTTTCCTACGCACCTAAGCTCCCCAGCTTACCTTCTAAGCAGGTTTCTGTAAGCAAGTGTGTTCCTACTGATGCTCCCGATTCCATGTTCTACTTTGCTTCTTGTCATCTCTTGCAGAAGAAGGTATCAGGCTATTTCATGTGGATAAAAACACTTGTGCAGTTCCCTGATGCAGTACTTGTGTTCTCTCCTTATACAAATGACTAGGTAACACTGCCTACTGTAATAAGGCACTTTCGTTTTATAGCACTGCTTTAAAACCGCATTCTTCTTCATGTGAGTGAATAAAGGCTGGTATTGTTCTGTTACTATTCTGCCAGCCCTAAAAGCATTACAGACAGGAAAATTACTACCATTACTTAAAATGAACAACTGTACAGGACTTCACAAGTGCATATATGATAGATACAGCAGCAAGCAGCTTAGCTAATTTATTTCTAGCAGACTCAGCTTTCCACTGTGAGAATGCTGCTGCTGAGAGGCATGTAATAAGAATGTGATTATAAGCTTAACTTGGATCACTGTTTATGTGGCAACTCAGGACAAAGAGTTTCTGCATTAAGTGAAAATAAACAGCTGTGACAGATCACCTTCTTAGTTCAGTTTTGTAATGCTGATGATTTTGCAGGTTAGTAGTGATTGCTACACAGTTTCAGAACCTTGTAACACCCAGGAGTGGGCTTTTTACAGCACTAGAACCAAGAGTCAACAGAGTAGTCTTCTAATTACACAGTATTGATCCACGTGGGAATAGCCAAGCTTCCCATAGCCTGTATGTCACTGGGGAACAGAGAACACTTGGTGTTAATGTTTGAGGAAGACAAGAAAAACAAAAAAGAACACCTGCTAGACAGGCCAGAAGCAGGAACCAGCCAGCTGAAAATCTTTCCACAAACATTAGGTGTGGCGTTATTCACCACGACCAGTTCGCCCATTCCCTTGACAAGGAGAAGTTGTCACAGAAGCCGCCCTTTCCTTGATTGCTGGTGTGTCCCCTCCAGCGCTCTATAGCAGGACATTTATAAAAGTTCTGGCCTAATTACCAGGACAGATGTGCTGTGAAACTCCTCTTCCTTCCGCCTTACAATGAGAAGTCTTCCCGCTAGTGAGATCCTTCTGCTCCTTCTGGAGGCATTCGGCCCATACAGCCCACTTCTGTACCTCCCACAAGGTCCCTGCAGGAACCTCTTTTCTTGTAATTCCTCAGTTTCTAACTGTAGCTCAGTTAAGCAAGTTCATACAAAGATGTGCCTTGGGGACTATTTCTTCCAGTAAAACCTGCCAGCACCTGGGAATAATGACACAGCCGTGTTCACTGTCTCCAGGGCTTTTACAGCCAGTTCCTGTTTCACATATCCAATTCCAGGAGTTGTGCCTGTTTCTCATCTTGTCAAAGTTTGTGCCCTGTTAGTGACATGCTTCAGTGATTTGCTCCTGCAAGAAGCTCACAACATTCTGCTCCTTCCTTTTTTTACTGTCTACAGCTTCCCTAGGTCACTGTAACTGGATCAATAACTCCCAGAGTATTTGCTAGCACTGCTCTGAGTGCCTTTCTCTGTGCACTTAATTACATTTAAATATTAATGTTTTAGTGGCTTCTTTAATTAGCCATGAAGTTATTAATCTGAACTCAAAGAATATTCACAGTTCCAGATGTCAGCTATCCTCACTGATGTGTTTTCTTCTATTTTTATTTTCAAATCTTCTACCTTATTAGTTCAAGAAATATTTAAATAGCAAAGTACTCAGACATGAATATATTCACAAAACTATTTCATCAAAAGAGGTTAAATTAAAAACCTCCTTCCTCTGAATAGATATTTTCCCAATGAGATCACATGATAGTTTTTTAATTAGTTCTTCAGTAATCACATAACTCAATTAAAAATCTAGTGCAGTGAAGGAGCTGGAATGACAAGTTAAATTTTAAAAATACTCATTATTCCAGGGGAAAAAATGGTGTTTGTGTGGGTGTGGGTTTTTTTTCGGTTTATTTGTTTTTAAAGAGTACATCCCAGGTTTTCCCTCTGCTGCCTTCATACTTTACCAACTGTTTACACCAAATACATACATCTCCACAGAGATGATAACCGCATTTCCCATCTTTCCACTTTATTCATAACATGATGATGTGCTTCCAGAAAGCACAAAGGGTGCAAACATACCATGGCCTGTCGCTGCTGCAGCTATTGTTAGAGTAGTGGAACCATGCCCAGACCTGTTCCCCCTTTGCTCTTGGCGCTGCCATTCGGAGCGGGAGCGCTGCAGGCACAACCTGCCCTCGGTGAGCCGCCTCTCCATCCATTCTGCAGCTGCGCATCTGCCGTTAGGTTTCTTGCGACTACAAAAGGTGACCCCAAGCGGCAAAGCAAGGCATAAGCAGTATGTTAACAATTCAAATGGCTAGTACACAGATATGCAGTTTGAATCCTCATTTCACTACAATTTGAAAGAAAAGTGCATGTGAAATTTGTTAGATCTTCTCTTCCCTAATAATGAAGAGAAACAGCCAGTTTGAACAGCTCATCAAGATCAGATAGGAAGGGCCAGGGGCAGCTCTCCCCCCTGGACACACTCCCTGTCTTCCACTCAGTCTGTTTCCCTCTGCCAGGATCTCTGGGGATCTTGGGTTATAACAAACCGTGTCTTGTCCTGTTTTAAAGCACCACTGGAAACAAGGCACAGTTAATAATCCAGCTGGCAGCAACAAGTACTTCTTTACCTATTGTTTGCATTATGGTATTAAAGCCCACACAAAACCATACTTCCTTCTCCTGACAAAGTTCTCTTTTAGTCTCGGAAAACTCAGGAGTAGCTCAGAATTAGGAGATTTTCACACTGAATGTTAAGCTTCTTACCAGATTTTCTTTCCTCGGTATGCTTCAAACAGAAAACAGATTCTTCTTGCTGCCCTTTTAACTCTTAGAAAACAGCCTGAGAACCTCAGAGAAGGGACTGAAGCCTTCTAGGAGCACTAGAAAATGTGTTACTACTGCACACAGCATAAACTGAGCTGTAAAAAGCCAAGTTATGTTGAAGTACAAGCTATGTTTGGAACTGTGATAACTTGCTGTCAGCAGCAGGGAAAAGAAAGGCACGGGTAGGAATAGCTGGAATGCAGCTGTGTTTGTAACGGGCTATTTTAGGCTTTACGTGCTTTGAGTTCTGAGCTTGTCTCAAAAAAGCAACCCAAAAAAAAGGCATTTGAGGGAATGACCTTCCACTCTAGAGGCACAGACACAAGAATTTGAAACAGGTCGCAGGTGAGGGTCCCATGACTCTCAGGCAGGTCACTGTACTACACAACAACATCAGGGACAATAAAATACATGAGATATGCAGGAACTACTACCATCTGTCAGCCCCGCCTATTCGAGTCCCTTCTATCCCACTGGCACAATGCACCCCAGTGCCCCAGGGGAAGTTTACCAAGGTAACACACGAAGAATGATTTTCCTGAATATTGAAGCACTAATCTCATGCAGCTTTTTCAAAATTCTCTACTTAGTACTACTATAGTACTAGGTAAATTAGAATATATAGTACTAACTATAGTATAGTACTAACTAAGTTAGAATAGTACAGCTATTCTAATTTTAAAACAATAACAACAAAAAGAAAAAAACTACTTTAAATTGTTTGTTATCTAGTTATTATTTGTGGGTTAACAAAAGACAATGTCAATGTGTAGATGTAGATTTGACCTTGCCCTTAGTTCCTTACTAAGTTCCAAAAAAATTTGCTAATGGTTCCTGGCTTTCCAGACAAGTTCTGTTGCAATATCTCAGATTGCACCCGAGTTTTAAGAAGCCTCCAGCACACGCTTTCTTTTTAACCATTATTTTCCCAAATACATCAGCTTATCAGCCCTTCTATAGTACTTCCATTATATCTCAGTCTTCTACTAAGTCTGTCACATCAGCAACTTCTGACACAGCTGTTTGTAGCTGTTGCTTTTGTGTCAATACATTTCCACGCTAGAATACCACAATAAAGTAAATAAAGGCTACTTTATTTTAGAGAGCATCTTCACACTACTTACCTTGCTATGATTCACAACAATTAAAATCAGTCAAATGGGTTTTAGTACCTGCTTGCATCAAACCATTCAGTCTAAGGAAATGAAGGGTATATTTGGCTACACAGAAGAATGTCTCTTCAATTATATACATGGAGTATATTTTCCAGAGCAGTATTCTCCATATTTTCTATAATCAAGTTTAAAAAATTAGCTGTGATATGTGCTGAACTCTGAGGTTATTTTAATGCAAAAAATTTGCTCAGTCATGTAGGTGGAGTTCCCTATTTCTACCCAAGTAAACCAATCTGAGCGCTCTTAGTTTTGTCCAGACAGCATTGACCTCATTTTTCCAGTTGTGTTCTATTTTGGTGCAGCATCATCTGTGGATGCCACTTGTTTCCCAGAATGAGGGATGGGTGGGGAATAAGGATGGTGGTTTGTGGACAAGCAAAGCGGTGAACAGGGCTGGGCACTACAGCACAAGCGCTCCCTTTGCCAGTAAAAGCCATTGTATTGAATCTTTATGGTTTAGACTTCCCAAAGGTCACCAAGCGTGAGGTTTCTAAACAGTGTGAGAGAGATTGTGATTGTTAAGCCTGGTTTGTGGAAGATAACACTCCACAGAATTGGAGTGTCCAAGTTCCTTTCTCTATTTTAAAATGCCAGTTGGATGATTATTCTTGCACTGTTTCATTCCCCGCAGGATCACTGGCAAAATGTCTTGAGTTTCCACAGTCAGTCCCCACAGAATTTCACCAGATGTCCAGGCATATTATTTCTATTTAAACCCTGTATGTCATATTTTTCAAATTATTCCCTTAAGACAGCTTCTGTCTGTGAAGTTCCAGGCTGCCTGTCATCTGGCTCCGCTTTTGCATATAAGGAAATAGAACGAAGCAGCAGTTCAAAGATGGCTGAGCAACTTCGAAGATAACATGTTTCAAAAGTTTTTATGTTAAAAGACAAATTGCTTTCTTGCTAATCAAGCTTAGCTATATTCTGTTTCAAGATGAAACCAGTTTTCATGTTACGTTTGAATGCGCATGGCAGGATGGGTTTCATCAGAACATACAAACATACATATTACAGGAATCTGTAATGTGTCCTGCAATTCTAAACTTCAGGTCAAGTTTAAGGCATTGTTAATAAAAATCAGACTGTATCCAGCACAATAGCAAGAGCCTGGAACCACAATATGTGGAGGGGAAAAAACACCCAACCTCCTCCCAAAACAATTGCACATCACTGATTCATAAAACCAAGAAACCTCATTCTATGCTCATGAAAAGAACAGCAGCTTTATAAGCAGAAATTGGCACTTGCACACTGTTGATCTTCTTCTTGACAGGCAAAATTTGTGGTTTATTTTTTTCTATAAATCCAAGGTAACTTTGTCTCCCTACTATTTTTCACAGTTGGATTTCAGGAAATCATTATCACGGACATTTCTACGTCATCTCAAAGTATGTATGACAATTATATAGACATTTTAATAATGGATTTTTAAATCCTATGTTGATGGTAGGACATCTTGATGGTTTTTCACATTTCTAGACCACTTCAGAAGATTAGGTGATGCACTGGTACATGCTGAGTCTGCAAAGAGCTGAATCCTGTGCAAGGATCACTGAATTAGTTCTTTCTCTCCTGTCCTAATCCATGGGATATTTCTTCTTTATAGATTTAAGAAACATGAAGACTGAATTCCCTATTTTGCAGGAGCACAATAAGTCATTTATGTTGTCAATACTAGATGTGATTTACTTTAAAAGCCTGTCAAATAAGCATCATGGTAGCACTGTATGCTGCTTTGTTTCTCACTAGTCATCTTCTCCAGTACACAGCACAGAGCTAACAAAGCAGCAGTACATCCAGAATTTTCTTACAGCACAAGTCACTTTCAAATGGTGCTAAAGTAACCTTCTATTTGGGCTGTCCAGCTGCTCATGTCTACTGTGGATAGATTGGAGTAGTGGCTCCACTTCGTTCAGGCAAGATCCCCCCACAACACACGTACTGCCCAGGATGTAGCTTAAGATGCCAATTTTTCCCAGAAGAATTACAAGTCTTAGAGGCAGGTTGGATTTTAGTGAGCGTCTCCTGCTGTGTTTTTTTGATAAGAACAATACAGCCACTATGCAGTGAAGCATGTTTTGCACTGGGGATGGAAGGGGACAAGGTTTAGAGTGATGTTCTGTTCCCCTCGCACCTTATCCCAGACCCATGCCAGTGCTGTAGAAAGCACCATCACCTCACCCCCAAAAAATAGTCTTCATATCAAGAGGACTTAATTTTTTCTGAGAGAGGGCAGCTGTCTGGAGCTTCATTAAACCTTCAGAAATACTAGGCCAAGGCTACCAGACATCCTCAGAAGATGATGGATTGATCCTTGAAAAGGAGTTTGAATCTGCTGCTCCGTGGTTTTAGTTCTCTTTCAGGAACTGATGTTTTTTCCTCTACATAAGCAAGGACTGAAGTGTTGAGGCACACAAACCAAGCACTTGGAATGAAATGGGCAGCTGAGAGCCCAGAGCTGAACAAGTAACAGACTTCACACCACTCTAAATATTAAATTTAGGTATTAAAGATCACATCCACACAGAACTTCATTTCTTTTTCTCTCTAGCTCACCAGCTAAGAAGAATGACAACTATATTTTTAGCCTGCATCCATGGTTGAGGAACTTCCATTCAAAGGGAGCTCTACCCTTTAAGAATGCTACACAACACACGTGTTGCACAACTCATCTCAGACAAGAGAAGGAAAAATTAGTACTAATTAGCACTAGAAAACCCTGATCACAAGAGAAGACCCTTGAAATCAGTTCATTTAAGCATAACCTAATCACATTAAAAACAGAAGTACAATAAAGGTGGAGAGTGATTATCCCATTTTTCTCAAGGCACAAAGATTAAGGAGCACTCAAAATCATTTCCGCATCTAGTACTGATATTGTGCTAACCTTATTCAGGTCCGCACCCTTCTAAAATCAATAACCTTGAAGGTAAAAGAGGTGGCCAGCGGACAAAGGAGAGAGAGGAGAGGTCAGAATCAGTGCAGGCTTAGAACAGATTAATGCATGTACAATCCAATTGCTCTAAGTACATACCTTCAAGCATTCAGCCCATGTTTTCTGTTAAGCCTACAACTGGATGGCATCATCTGGCTGATTCCAGGGTGAATTTCAGACAGTATTACGGGCTATATAAGCTGAACACAAGCCAATTGGGCTCATTAAGTAACTTGAGATTTGTTGAGTACATTCACTGTGTTGTTACAAAATTCCTAGTCGCATCATCAAGAAACATAAAAAGCCTACATACATTTTATCTTTAGATTTATTATTATTTCAGAGGCACTTAATGTCTTACATTTATTTAGCGCCATTTCCCCCTCCAAAACACTTTACAGTATTTGCATACAGGAATGTTTCCCACCACTGTTGAAATGCAGTCATCTGACTATTACCAGTACCATCTTCAAAGCACCAACAGTTTGAGACTGAAAATATTCATCAGTACTTTGTCTTACTAAGATAGTTCAGAATTCCAATTTGCAAATTTCCAGCTTATAGTATTAAGAAGAACTAACAGCTAAAATACAGTATCACAGTGCAATTCTGCAACAGACCTGAGACTTGGATCATTTTCATTAGATTGTTTACAATCTTTCATTAGACCAAGTCTATCTCAAAATACTTTAATGTAAGGCCTTTTAAGAATAAAATTCTAAGCCATCATTCTTTTTAATGCTTTCTTTATACGCTTCTCTTACAAGCACAGAAGAGTATTTTTCTTTCCTTCCAGTCTATTTAGAAACACTAAGTCCTGGCCCCAAGGTAATACTAGGATCCTCAGTTTCAAAGAACTTCATGGCATCTAAAGGCAAAGCTATTCCTCCTTGGTTATGCAGTTGGATTTTTTTGTTTTGTTTTAGTTTTTAAAATAAATCTGCGATTACACAAAAATCTGTTATTAACCAAGTCAATTGTGAAGTACCTTGGGATTGGCTGCCGAGTTGCTATATAAGTGTCAGCTTGTTTTGTTTGTTAGTGTTAAAAATACATTAAAGTATCCCAAGTTCACTATCCCACTGCAAAGCCTGCCCTAGTCACAAGGGTAACAGCAACTTTCTCATTTTAGAGATATTTGTTTTTGTCTTTCTATAAGGCTACTAAAACATCCCTTCCAAGAGAAGAAGTTGCCTTTGTGCTGAGAACTTTCACAAAAGAAAAGAAATAGCTATCTGGCATACCTATTTTCACGGTTACAATTAAAAAAAGACGACCACCTCACATACAGCATGCTGCTCCATGCTATGTTATGGCTGATGTGAGAATCAATGAACAGAAAAACAATTAGTAAGATGAGATGAGATATCTATTTGCCTTCTTGTGGACCAAGCACAAAAACTTATTCTGGTACTTTATTCTCTTGAATACGGAACACTTCAGAGAGGCTTTTTTGATTTTCATTGCTGCATTATACTGTGAATCTCCTGTGGTCACAAGATTCTTACACCAGGAGAGTGGTTTGCATTTGAGTACTACGAAAAAACAGTAGTACTGACAGGTATGGGCAAGAACTATGATTAAAGGAAAAATAATAACAGGTAGCAATTTCAATGTGAACGATGATAACTAATCAAATTGGGTAAAAATTAACAGACAGTGGTGCATTTAAGTACCTATCCATTTTAGAAAAAGTTGGCTCTGTATTTAATCTAGATCCTTAATAAAGATGCGCAGAGAACAGATTTATTGCATATTTTATGCATGCCTTCATGTAGTACATTCCTACATTATATTTTATATGGAACACTAAAAATCTAGTAGACCTTCACTGTGTAACAGGTATTGTAAATTTTCGTTTTAAAGTCTAAACAGTGATTGTTTAATACTTTCCTATTCTCTGATCACAAAAATCACCTTGCTGCATTTATGTCAAATTCATATGGCAATCACAGTAATCATCTGTATGAAAAAAACAGCTACAGTAAATGATTTTCAAAGCTTGGTTTCTTCAAAGAGATTTGGCAGCTGGAACAAGAAAATGAACAGGGCCCAGAGATCCTTAGACAACAACAAGAATCACTGGTGAATAATTTGTATCAGAAATCAAGAAACCTCATAACAAACAAGAGAATAAATGTGAACGATGAAAGCATAACTTCAGGCTTCGCAGCCCAGAAGTCCAAGCAGGAATTACCATTATCACTTACTTTTAAGCTCAGATCTGAAGGGCAGCTAAAACCACAAGGAGATCTCAGTTTTTGAAGAGGGAAAAAAGGAAGAACTTGGAAAAAGCAACTGCTGTATTACAGGACTGAACACACAGAGGACAGGCAACAGTCTGCTGTTTCACAGATGAACATTTTTGAGTCCATTCTAACCCCTCCTGATTTCCAGAGGAGAACGACTGGACCCATATTCTTTTCTCTGTTTCTACTGTGGGAGCCATTTGTCTCCTCAGAGCTGAAAACACACACAGACTGTTTGACACATGGAACAAAACTTTGCTTTTTCTCCAGTCCTTTCCTCCCTCAGCCTCCTCTGGACTCTTCATTACCAAAGTATTTCTCTGACAGAAAAAGGACAGCTGGAGTGGGGGGATGGATGAAGCTCTTACTAAATTGGTAGAGAATAGGATTGCTGAGCAGAAGAGAGAATTGTATGGACGGATAGATGTTAAAAATAATCTGAAACCCAGCAAAGACCAAGCTTAATTTTTTAAGCAGAAGGAACTACTTCTGTCTTTTAGGTTCAGTCCATCCTTTATCAGCAAGTGTGTATTGGCTAAATGACAAAGGTTGGTCAAGGAAAAGGCTCTTTCATTTAACAGAGCACAGATCTGAAGGTGGGGAAATGTCCTGCACCGTGTGAGATAACTCGGAAATATGCATAGAACAGAGCAAAAATCCAAGACTGCTTTGCAGGAAGAAGAGAGGTAGCAACCCTAATTTTAACAGGGCTTTTCACTGAAGGGAAAGAAGGTCTACAAAAGTCAAATCAACTGATTTCAAATGGTTTGCATCCCAGGATGAATCGGGTTACACTGATTTAAGCCCAATTTAATTTAGGCAGGTTTTTAAACCACAAGAATAAGGACATTCTTAGTACATATCAATAATTAAACCAACATATACACAATTATCAATATCCTACATAAAAGTAAATGCTTAACAGTTTGTTTTGGGTTATCCTAGTTAATTTGTTTAAAAAACAAGCTGAGTAGTTTTATTGTACAATGTCTGTCATTCTACGCATTTCCTGTAATCACCAGTATCTGTGGCAGTTCATCTCTGTAGCAGTTCAGTTCATGAGTTAAGATCCGAATTCAACTGTGTCTTCCGTTATTTTCTTGAACTCGTAGTTCCCTCTGCCGTCCATATGCAAGTAAAACTGAAATAAAAGAACATACGTTATCAGCCACCTTAAAATTACCAGGTCTATACATTCCTAAATAAGTTATATTCTGAAGTAGTTCTTATGCAAAATCTTAAGCTCAGCTAGCTGGGGAGTAAGCTTCTCTCACATCATGTTTCATTAAATTCAACTGCCTCCGGAAAAAAAAAGGTAAACTGTTTTTGTTCATATCATCCATCAGTCTGCTAATGGGCACACCTTGATTTAACACTCCTGTCTTGGGTTTTGTGACAATATACATAAGGCACATGTTCATCCCTGTGTATTATTCAGTATTTTTCCCATACATACAGTCTGTCTGCATAAAAAGTAATTACGATAGTAAAAACTTAGTTTGGAAAAAAAGAAGTCCATATATTCAAGATAAACTTTTTTAATGCATAGATATATTAGGCACCTTGAAAGCAAAAAGTCCACGCTGTTTACCAGATTCTAGTTAAAGGGATTTTTTTGACACCAAAAAAAAAGACTTAAGCGTCTAGCGAGCCTTTCATATTTTTGAGGCTACTTTTACATTTTTACATTTAAGGATTTTTGGTTACTTTTTCCTTCATAACTAGAAGTCTAAGAATATTTCAAATAGTGCAACTGGATTATGAAAGTAAAACTTTTTAACATAAAAAACCAGAACACAGCCTATTAGGGTATGAGAACACCTCAAACTGTAAAGTCAATTTAATAGAAAGGCAAACACCAAAACCCCTTCTACCTACAGATATCCTTAGCAAAAGCAGAGACTACATACATCATGATGTTTCCAGAGCGACTTTCTGTGGGAGACAGTGAAGAGAGTGATGCCAACCTACATGAAAAAAATGCACACAATAAAGCAGTTAATTTTTCTCATAGGTTAGGCATTATAAGAGGGATTTATATTTTTAATTGTTTTCACTTTTCTTTTACTCCTAATGATTTGGCAAAATGTAGAATAAACTGGGCAAAGGAGGTAAAGTAGGAGGTAGGTAAAACAACAAAACCTGGTGATTAAGAGCAGTCTACTTCAACAGCAAAAAGAGTCAAACCCACAAATGCTATTAGTTAATTATAAATGTAAAGTGACACTTTGAAGGTGAATAATCTTCCTCTGTTTCCATGCAACTTGGTTAATTACGATCCTGAGGTCCCTTCCAACCTATGATTCTATGAAAATGACTCTGACAACAAAAGAGGGTAAGTTTTTCTCTTTCTGCAACAACAGCTCAACTGGGAGTTCAGTTTTTCAAGAACATGATTAGTCACTTGGCAACAGTAACTCCAACACAAAAGTACAAATGAACATTAAAGTTAACAGAATAACAAGTATATGTGAAACAGAAATTTGTCAGAATACTAGTATGAATGTCGCAACATTAGTTCAAGAAATAATGACCATTCTGCAGAGTCCTCATCTAGTGTCAATTTACTACACTGAAGGCTCCCTAAGTTCTCACTTCAAGTTTCAAGTACATATTTCAACGGACGCACAGCTTTGCTCCATTACCATTCTGAGAACACTGCTACTCAATAATTAATGTTATTTCAAGTCCATTCCTTCCCAGGCTAGGGGTGTGAAATTAAATCTTACTGATATTTCACATTGCAGTATGTGGAATCTAAAAAGGTGAGTATAAAAAGGAAAGCAAAAAGAAAACCATATTTAATATCATGTTTTCCTATAGTGCTTGGCTTTTCATATCTTAAAGTAGATGGAAATGTTTATTTCCAGCCTTTCATTTCTGTTGCCCAAGCAAAAGAAACATCTCAAAAAACAAAAACGTGTAAAATTTTAGATTAATTGATCTTCGCTTGACATTCTAAGAGTTTATCTTGAAAACCAAGGTTACCAGTTAGTAAGAGGCTACATGTACGTCTAAATTGCCTGGAGACTACAAAACATTATTGAATTCTAGTGTGCATAAAGGGTGCGTGCATGCCCTTCTAAGTTGTTTTTATTGTTTGTTTGGTTTGTGATCTGCAGTAGGCATAAGGAAGAGCGTGTCTTGTATCATTTTAGGTTTCCTGTTAATGCACAGAGGTATAATTCTAGAAACAGAGAGCTTACCTTTCGGCAGTGGCTGTAAATGTAGCCTTCTACATCAACGCTAACAGCACTGGTGCACTCATCCAGAATTGCAAACTGAGGCTTATGATAAAATAATCTTGCCATCTGAAATGCAAACCAAAAAGCTACTGTGGATACAGAACTACAACCAATAATGCAGTGTTAAAAGTTAAACTAAGAATTAGTGTCCAAAGATTTACTGTGGGAAGGGAATTTCTTCTAAGTTGGCACCCACTGAAGCCTGAAAATCCAATAGCTGTTAACTATCTATCCTTTTTTTTTTTCTTAAAAAACAATTGTTCTAGAACTTCTGTTTATATAATTAAAGTGTAAGGTGTAGTAAAAGGTCAACATTTCCAATTAAATTGTGAGTACAACAGGCACTGGTTTAGGTTGTTTTCTCAGTATGCAGATATTACACATTTTAGGGGGTTCTTCTTTAAGTAAAATATTAATTTTTAGTTAAAACCAACAGTCGCTTACAATTTAGATTACATTTTCAACCTGTGTTCTGTATTTGTTAAGTATTTAAGCTTTTGAGACATACTGCCATTCTCTGTTTTTCTCCCCCGCTGAGGACATCCATCCAATCCTGAACACTATCCCAGCCCCCTTCACGTTCCAAGATTGGACCCAGCTGGACGTTATCCAAGTACTCCTTCAGCACCTTCAATTGAAAGAGGAATGACAAATAGAGCTTACGTGAATTTAATAAAGAAATTATTGAAAAAGACTATAAAGGGTTACACTATTACGCTGGTGTACTATCAACCTTGATAAATATTAAAAACAAACTAAATGCAGTGTTTTTACTAGCAATTTCAGTATTTTTACATCTGAAGCATTACTCATCTTAAGCAAGACAAAGGGTGAATTAACTACTTATCATTACCTGGTCAGAAATCCCTTTCTTTCTCTGATCTTCTAAAGTATCTGGATATATAACTTGATCTCTGAGAGTTCCAAGAGTCATATATGGTCTCTGAGATAGAGTTGGAAACAAAAAGGTATGTCAAATATTTCTAAACATAGTCAAAGGAGGAAGAAAGAGAACACTATTGTCAATTAATGTACTTAGCCTCACCTGGGGAACATAGAACAACTTCCCTCTTACAGGTTTTGTTAAACGCCCACCAAACAAAGGCCACAACTGCAACATGAAAAAGGTTTAAAGTTGACCAAAAAGTCCAATTACAACAGTGCTTTGGATTCCCCCTCATTTATTTAGGAAAGTTCCCTTACCTCACCAAGAACACGAAAAAGTGAGCTCTTGCCACACCCATTTGGCCCACAAATCAGAACATTTGCACCAGATTGAACCTAAAAATGCAAAACCAACACTAGAGAAGTGTAGTGAGGAAGTAGTTGAAAGCTTCCACAAACAATAAGTCATAGGCTTGTACATAGTACTTTCTGACATTACAATGGGTAATTTCCACCAATATTTTTTTCCAACTAGTTTAGCACCAACTGCAGCTGGAAGAAAACACTCGTAACAATCAAAACATTTTTGGGAAAACAGCTTATTACCTTTTTTTTTTTTTAAATTAATATGACAATTAATTTTGTTCTAATTTAAGCATATCATATAAACACCTCTCCATTTATGTTTACTCATTTTTTTATATATCAGATTACCTCCAAAACTATCATCGTCACTTTAAAAATTGTCTATGAATACAGTTTTCTGTTATATTAAAAAAACTTACCTCAAAGTTAAGGTCTTGAATCAAAACATCTCGATTAGGTGTCACCAATGGAACATGATCAAACCTATTTGCATTGCAAGACAAAAACAAAGCCCAGTTGCCTAAAAGCAGCCAACACAGCGTCCCTACTCAGACATTTAAGGAATAAGGCAAGACTCCAGCAGTACTTCACTCAGTACACTATCCCGCTTTCCAATCATTAACAGCTAAGGCACTTCTTGAACCAAAAGTAGTTTCTTAATGTTCAACAAATACCTAGATTTTTTTCTCTTCATATTTTTCCGAATCCTTCTAAGACTTTGGTCTCCCAGACATCCTGTGGGTATAAACCTAGCGCTTCATTTTAAACCTGCTAGCAGATGTGTATTCCATCAGTTGTAAGATACACAATGAATTACTTCTCTGCTCACCTTGCCCATGTTTTTATTTTGAATAATAAAAATACCTCTACCATTTTTTTCCTCTTCCCTCTCCCCTTTCCCCTCTGCTCCACTATCTGCTTTCCACATTTATCTGATCAAGGCTATTTAATCTCTTAACTGGCTTTACTTTATGCTTTTAAGTAGTACTACAACGTCAATGTTCCTCACACTGAAAAGAACTGATGAATTGACTGCTACTTGAGTACATCGCTGAACTGTCCAAGCATAGCGAAATACAAGCTAATATTTTGAAACTGCATACAGACTTGCCCCCAGTTTTTACAGTTGAATTGTATCATGGAATAAAATCTACAGCCAACATATTTCTAAGAAGAAATTTGAAAAAATGTTAACAAAATGGTCTGGGAAGTCATATTCCAAAGGACAGCAAGAAATGTTACCAAAAGGGCCAAGTCTGGAGAGCATATTATGTCTCCTGCTAACAGGAGAGGACAAGGATCCACTTTCAGAATAGAAATGCTGAGTGGGAGTGAGGTGGAATTATTTGTACATAAACTATAGCACAAGAGAAATTGCATATTGTAATAATGGGCATTAAAACTACTATTACTAGTGACAGAAGGAAAGACTTAAAAGCCAGACTATATTAAAAATATTGAAGCTGTGGAAAAATTTTAAACATACTTTATAAGGTTATCAGTGTTGATAATTTCTCCAGATCCGGGTATCAAAGGCAAAGCTTGATTTCTATCTGCATCTTAAATGAAGAAAAAAGTATTAGACACTGGAGCACTACATAGAGATGCACGTTTCATATGATGTCACATCTACCTTTTTCTTGTGATATCATCGTACGCTGATATTTGCCACTATTCAGGTCCTTCAGAACCTGCATTAATTCTGTAATTCGAGCTGTGAAACTAAAAAAAAAAAAAATTCCTATAAGCAATTAATCTTTAGAAGTTTTAGTAATCCATAGAAGCTCTAATGAATACTCTGTTAAATTGCTAAAATGACAAAGTTACCCAACCCAGCACAGAAACAGAATGTTTACACTTTAGAGTTGCACTGAGGTTGTCCAATGTTTACAATATTTAGAAGAACCTTTTCCTGTTATAGCCAAATATCTGCTAATGCAATAAACAAAGCACACAAGCTCAATTTGTTTTAATTCTACAGTCAGTTTCTCAAAATGAGATGAGAAACAGCAATAACATAACTTTAAGAAAGACATTTTACACAACCACTATTACACTTACCCAGCCAATCTGGTCATTTCACGGCCTGCTAGGACTATTCTGCCCAAAGCCTGAGACATTCTCAGTAACATTCTTCCACTTTGGTAGTAATCCTAGAGCAGAAGAAAGTTTATTTGTGTAGACTAACAAAATTTAAATTCAGGAAATGGTTTTAATTCTGTTCTATTTACCTCCAAAAGTTCTGCATGAGTACTGTTCAGATGACGAGGATCAGACAGGTTCAAAAATGGACGACTAACAACCAGGTACCCAACTACAGTGGCAAGGTCTGCAGTTTAAGAGGAAATATTAAGCTACACATTAATTGAAGCAATAAGAAAAAACAGAGTTCTCATGCAAGAAGTTTAGCACTTTGTTATTTGTAACAGTCCGTTAGCACTGGACAACCACTTACATTTGGCAATAATAGTATCAATGAAACCCATAGAGAACCGGAACAGGATGAAATTATGCAAATGCTCCACCTGGTAAGTTACAGAAGACAAAAGGTCAAACTATATCAGTACCTGTTTTACTATTATTTTACAGAGACAAAGACCATTCTACCAGAAATTTCTGTTCTGCTTATCGCCTGCTAACTTATTTTTAAATCTGATGACTGTAGCAGCATAAACACCAAGGCACTATAATTCAATTTCTATTCATATATGTCAAGAATCACCATGATAACATTAATTGAAGTTTTGCTTGAAATGTTTTAGAAGATAAAAAGTCTTACCAGTTTACGGAAGGTTTTGTGAATAGTCTGTTTTTCTCTCAAGTTTCCATTATAAAAAGCTATTTCTTCACTAAAAACAAACAAACAAAAAACAACCACAAATAATGCAACTTCATTTTGTTAAAGACAGTCTTTGAAAAAGTCAGTCATAAACCACAATATAGTTCTTTCAGTTACCTTATGAAATAATAGTTTGTACTTTCTCACAAGAGTGAAGCTTATTTAACCCAGCTAGTTTGTCTTTTGAATTAGCAATATAATGCATGTATGAATCAATTAATAATAATCTGCATAAACATGCGAACACTTTGCTCAGAACTGATAGCATCACACTTTCTGAATGTATTTTAACATACAGCTTCCATTTACACCGCAGTATTACTTTGTCACTTATACCTTGCTATCCAAGTAAATCTATACCTGTTTGTAATAAGCCGTGAGTTGACATATCTGTACTCCCCTTCATATTTTTGTTCTACAATAGTCATCTTGCCAATTGGTCTCCTTAAACGTGTAAGGAAAAACCCCGAAACAATCAAGTATGCCATCATGCTAGCTGGACCCTGTGAATATCAAAAAAGAACAAAAGCTTACCATCTAGATGGTCTCAAATTGCAACATCTCTACCCAAAATAGCAGAAAAGCATGAATTCCTTGATTTTCACCTCCCATGTGTTTGTTACCAATTCAATTCTTTTTGTAGCTCTCAGTACATTCCTTTCTTTTGTGCTGTAGATACTGTTTCACTATTCTTACTAATTCTCTGTCCCCAGATGACCTTCCCATCCTCACCTTCTAATTAAGTTTTTCTCATCACCCAGTGCGATCTCCATGCTCCACTGCTCTAGCTTGTTTCCTTAATA
The DNA here is from genome assembly GCF_963082525.1 of Nesoenas mayeri. Classification (NCBI taxonomy): domain Eukaryota; kingdom Metazoa; phylum Chordata; class Aves; order Columbiformes; family Columbidae; genus Nesoenas; species Nesoenas mayeri. The sequence continues at coordinate 12,247,903 of NC_137554.1, read as the reverse complement.
ATTTTCTGGTTCTTGCTGATTTCCTCTGCTTCATTTCTATCTACTTCTTTTTCTGTATATTTGCTACATTGTTGTCAGAGCAGTCAAATTTCAATCCCATTCCCTTCTTTGACCCATTCATCTCCAACACATTTCCCGCTGCTCTCACGCAGTCCTAGTAGGGATTTTATTCTTCTGGATCTTAACCTGCAATGGATGAGGGCTCCCAAACAGCTTAAGTATTCCTGAAGAGTGGCACGGCATAAAACCAAGGCATAAACTGAATTTGGCACAAACTGCCAATAATAACTATTAATCAGTCTTACAGAAAGCAATGCGAAGACATCTAAGACTGGAAAAGTTACCCAGGCTCAGCTAAGCCTAGAAAAAAGAGCCTGCAAAGAAACAGAAAACTTATTGTCTCCCTTAAATGGAAGTCACACCAGACAAAAGCAGCCAGAAGGGTACTGTACTAAACGGGATTCCCGAGAAAATGCTAGAAGAAAACAAAGGACTTCCTTTTTTTCCTTAAAATAGTTGATCAAATGCCTGTGAATTCTGTTTTTTATTTTGCTTGCCTCAAGACAGAGAGCACTGAATCATACAATACATTAAGTGTAAAAGCATATTTTCAGTATACCCCTTCAAATAATGGAAGAATCTATAATTAATACCTCAAGTCTTCCTCACACTCCAAAGAGGTACAAGTCTATAACCAAAGAAAGGAAAATTGCTAAAAACATCACTTAATTTACCTGAGCTCCTATTGCACTTGTTAGCTTGAAGATATACAAAACTATATCCAGGAAGGGCTGTAAGAAAAGCATAGAAAAAAAGCATTAGAATACCAGCACAACACAAATACAAAATAGTCCAGAAACCACCAACCACTCCAAGACCAGTTACAGCTCTGCGTTAAAAACACAACACTGGTTAACCTATTTTACAAGCCAAATGCTAAACCAAAAGGAATCTCAGACACATTTTCCTAAAAATATTCACTCAATTGAACTGAACATAAAACTGTCATCATCTTCAGATAAAGTACATACCAGATAATAAAGTGATTCACCATTTTAGGTCTGTAACAACACTCACTAAGCAAAGTTGGATTACACCCAAAGATTAATTCCTGACTGAAATAATTGTGAGAAACACTGAGCAGAATAATGCCATATAGTTGGCTATGCACCTGACAGAAGCAATATTCCGATTGGAAAGCATCCTGTTCCACATACCCTCTCAAAGCCAGAGCAGCTGAACTCCACATTTTTTAGCCAGAAGTTTTTGAATAATTCAACTTGTATTTTGCTTTATACTTCTGCTTGTGTGAACAACGTAGCATAAAAAACTAGTCTAAAATTTCAACAGTATTCTGCTCCATTAACTAAAACACCTATAATTTGCACCAGAAACAGAGGGAAATGCTTACTCAACCACACTTCCCTACCCAAAATAATTTTTATATATAAATAAAAGCTAGCCATTAGGTTTTTTTCTGAAATCTAACTAGCTGAGAAACCATAATTATCACTGCTCATCTGAAAAATAATGTGCTAATTTCTTTAACAGAAAATTTAATTCAAATTATAACAATTCACAACAGTGCTTTTGCAGAGGTCATGGAAACCACAGACTGTGAAACAATACCATAAACATTTGTTTTAGTACCATACTTCAAGCAATACACATATAAATGCAAGCAATTATTTTGAGCCCTAAACATCCACAGCTATTACTCCAAGATCTCTCTGAAAAGTCTTACCTTGCTAAGGTTCGAGTACAGGTCCACGACACTGTTACAGAATTTTTCCACATCCTGTGTAAGCAGTTGATCTGGATTAGCTATTCTGTTGTCCAGATTTCCCATTTTGTAGTACGTATAACCTCTGAAACAAAACAATAGCTAAGTAGCAGGGAAAAATTCATTGTCCAGGGTCTCAAATAACTGCAACCCTCTGCTTCATACAACTGAAATGGCAAGTAGCGCAAATATTAAATGACTGTATGGAGTCTACATAGCTAGTGCTTCTGCCTGATCAGATCCACATTAAACCCTTCTGAGCAGCTTAGGCTCCAGGATGTCTTGCTGAAGCTCAGGCCCATGCTGCTCTATGTACTGCTGCTGCACCCTCACAAACTCTGCATCAACACACCTGAGAACCAAAATTGAATGCAGAAGGATATAAGCAGCTTCTCAAGCTCATGCTCCCTATTCAGTCTGCAGGATTATTAGCCCTACATGAAAGCAACTGAAGAACTTTGGGACCTGACCCAGTAATGGAAGCAGTACAGTGCATTATTGTTTTTCCTAACTGAGCCAACTTTGCTATCTTTGTACCTGTGCCATGTACAACCTGGATAAGCCACTCATCCTAAACAGCAAGTTAATTGCAATCAAAAGTCTTTTCTACACAGTACACCTTACCTACTAAGCACCTTGCTACCTTTTTACTACGCACTTAAATCAATTTTGTTTGATTTTAATCAATTTCTTTTTTAAACCCCTTAGACATTAAAAATGTGTTACTTACTTAAGATATTCCTCGTAGAGGTATTTGGTAAGCCTTACTCGGAAGCAAAGTTTCAATTCATTTAGACCATACTTCAGAAAGTTATTCACTAAAGAAATCTAAAATAAGAGACAGTATTTCAATATTTAGCTAACGAGATTTACTATACTTAGATCAGTTTGCAGTATAGATTGTGCAAACACTTCAGAACAGGTGAATTCTCCCCTTAAAGTCAATAATACTCTTAACACACCTAAATCAAACCATTTAGTGTCTGCACGACCACAGATTAAGTTTCTGTCTACATTTTTGAAAACACCAGTTCCCAGTGGATCAAAAGATTTAATATAAAACTTGCATATCTTCAACTCTTCTGATAAGCTCCAGGAAAGAGCCCCCGTTTGACAATCACTACCTTAATTGCTTAATTGGCTTTTAAATCTATTGTAAAGCAGGTACATTAGGTAATAATAGATAATGTATTATTTATCACCTCTGGTGCAAGTCAGAGATGTTGACAAGCTGAAGGAAAGTTAAAAGGTGGGGAAAAAAAACCATAACACATCTCAGAAGTAGCTGTAAGAAATATAAAAACTAAAGACTAAGAAGAAATGTTCATCTTCAATGGTGCCAAAAGAATCCCACACCTAGCATGCTGAAGCATCATCCAGTCCATAAGATGATGTTATGCAGTACTACAGATGGTACACTAAGCTATAAATCAAAATCGCCATCAACAAAAGCAATCTGAAGACCAAAACATCTCAGAAAAATAGTTGCAAATAGGGAAACATGCTGATGAAGTCTCCCACACACTGATGGCAGAAAATGAAATGTATCTTAATACACACCTGCATGTAAAACAACTAATTTCAATGGGGTTTAAGACACTCATTTGAGGTCTCTTCCTGAAATTATTAATTTACATTTGAAATACTTACTACTAGTTGGCTGGCACAAGAAAAGCACTTACAGCAGGCATTGCAGCGATGAAGTTGAACAAGTATTTCTTGAAATCTTTTCTGCTGCGACCAATGATTGCACTGTAAATGACCATCAGCTAAGAGTTAGTTACAAGAAAAATGAAGTATAAACTAGCATGTCTTAAGTGGACCACACAGAGAAAAAAAAAAATCATTGTGGAAATCTGTAGTATTAGCTGTAGGACCAAGTGTCATAGATTTCTCTAAGTTAAGTGGTGACAGACAAAGCAATTATCTGCCTTCTGCTCCTGCAGTAACTGTCTGTGTTAAGGGCTCAGAATTTCATGGTCACAGAATAGCAGTTCCTTCTTTGCTTTCACCGATTCTCACAAGAGAGAAATAAAGCAGTCCTTCCATTCTATAAAGCACTGAAGGTCTCTCTTGAAATACATATCATTTTGAACGACACTTTGAGAAATTCTGACTTGTTTCAATCAGCAACAAGAGCAACAAAAATAATCAGAGGTCTAGGAAACACTTTCTAAAGTATTAAGACTGAAAGCATTGTGTTTATCAATCTAAACAGCAAACAGCTCAGTAGCAAGAAGTAACAGCCTTGATATCCAAACAAAATGGCTGAGTCTATGCCACAGAACCACTATGAACCACAGAACCACTGAAGTGCTCTCTTAGATGTTTAGATCAACATAAGATTTAGAGTCTTCAAAATGTGTACAAAATGTGACCAAAATAACAAAAAAACATTTAATAAGTAAACTTTGGTTAAAAAAATAAAGTTGTGTCCAACAGCAGCAGAAGAGTTGATTAAAAATTAATATTTTTCCTTTCAGAAAAATATAGGGATCCCCCTTCCCCCAAAATTGCAACTATACCAGTTTTCCAACTGTTTCGTATAAATAAGCAAGCTGTAAATGGTCTGAATATGTGTTCTGACAGATTACTTTCCCCGTTAAACACAAGAAAGAATGTTTAAAAATAACAAGGTTATAGATACCTTTCAATGACTGTTCCATTTTGAATCATCCAGATATCACAATACGTGCGGACTACCAGCATCACAGCAATAAGCAGCAAATAACCTGTCTAGAACAAAACCAGAAGAGCAACAGTTAAAACATGGATAAAAATTCACCACTTTTTCTAGAAAGTGGTCCGACCGTATCTAGCAGAAAGGTATTACCCTGTTACCCTAGCTAACGTAATATTTTATTACTTAGCAGGAAACGCAACAGCAAACAATATTTGTAATAGAATACTGATTACAATTTTATGAAGAACTTTTGTCTTTTAAAAAGGTGTAGTTGGTTGATACACCAGACACATAAGATGGAGGGTTACTGGGGTAAAGAAGTTACTGCTGTTCTGAGACACTTTTCTGCCACAGGGTCATAGAGGCCGCAAGGGACCTTGCAGGTCACCTGCTCTAACTCCCCACTCAGAATAGGGCTACAGCAACCAGGCACCAGTCAGACCTTGTACCATTCATCAAAAAACTTTAAGCCCAACAGTGCAGCCAGTTTTCCATCCACCTTACTATTCAGTCATCAGTTTTTCTGTCAGGATACCAGGGGAGACCTCAGGCTCAAGGTCTCACTAAAATCCAAGTATTCAACATCCTCTGTTCTTCCCTTAGGCACACAGCCAGTCATCTCACCACTGAAGGCAATCGGGTTAGTAAGGCATAATCTGCTGTTCATGAATCCTGGCTGGTTGTTTGCAATCACCTTTTTGTCCTCCATGTGGCTGGAGTTGGCTTGCAGGAGGGTTTGCTCACAGCCTTACTAGGAATATTGTGAGGCTGACCAGCCTATAGCTTCCAGTATGCTTGTTTTTGAAGATGGATGTTTGGGTTTTGGGGAGGATTATTAGTAACCTTTATGACGGCCATGACCTTTTGAAGATGACAGAGGCCAGCTCTGCCAGCTCTCAGAGGCATTTCCACATTCCCACCCGTGCTTCCACCTTCCCTGAACTTTGTTTTTGTGAACAAGCTGCCAAAGGCCCCTGCTCTTCCACACCAGCTGGTGCCGTGCTTGCTCTACATTCTGTGCACTGGAATTTACTGCTATTGTGCCTGATGTATGCCAAAGTTCTGACATACTGCGGTTCATCACTTAAGTTCCAAGCTCAACTAATGTTCTTTAAGAAAAAAACAAAACAAAACCAAAGACTTAAGTGTCCTGGAAAGCATGAGAAAGATTCTGAGGCAAACACTTTTATCGTGCTAAATTCTACTCTGCATAGCTTTCCTAAAATGATGCTAACAGACTTTTCGACAAATTCACTTTCTAATGAGGGCTGGCTAGATATAACTTAAAAAAGCAAAGTTATGGATGAACAGCATGCGATTCAAAGAGAGGAAGCATTTGCACAGAGAAGTGTACTACCTTGCATCAAACAAAACCTGGATGCCCTTTTAAAAGATATACTACAGTAGTAGTTATTAGTTGACAGTAAATGGCTTATTCTTGTAATTGAAAGCAGACTGCAACTTTTTAGTGATCTAACAATTGAACATACACATAGATATTTATAGTAATATGTTGCTATTTTTAAACATATAGTACAATTTAGTCCTATTTGAGTAAGGTATATGCTTCTGTTTAAATTCTGATGCAATTATGAAAGAAAACTTGATTACAAAAATGCTCATTTTTACGTGTTGCTGCAGGCAACACTTACCTCTTTACAAAGTGTTCTAGGGACCATTATTTTCAGGATTCGACATATTCTTGCAATAAACACTCTGTCCACCATTGCTCGCTCCTTCTTTCCCTCCTTCTGCTTCATACAGAACAAGAAAAACAAGAAAAGCAAGATTCTTTTTTTGGTAATGTATTATTTAAATGTTGATGTGATATTTTCCCTACTCAAGTTATTAACAGCTACCTTCCTTCTGCAGTGTTTGCAGTTATTTCTTTCCAATTTAAGACCTGATCACACAAGTTAAATGAAATGTAAAAACCAGGAGTGTACGACCTCACAGCTCTCAGAAATCCTAAGTAAGAGAACTTAGCTATCAAAATAAATTGCAATAGGAAGTAGCTGCCATGATACAAAATACTATTTATTTCAAATCCATGTTAAGTGATACACAAACAATGCAGCCCACAGCATTAAAACATTCTATTACAAGTTCTAATGCAATCTGCCATCTCCTCACATTGCTTGTCTCCAGAAGACACCATCAGCCAGGTTTTTTTTTAAAGATGCCTTTCATCATTCGTCTAGACCATCAACAGCTTAAACTCCGTGACTGTACAGACCAAACTTGCTTCAAGTGAAACCAGAATTTTTTATTCTTTTACTTCTAAAAAACAGTGAAACGCAATCCTAATAAGCTAAATCTACTGGACATAAACCCCATCCTATACCCAAACACCTTTAATTTGGGTCAGGTGCATTTGTGTACTCCATATAACACAGTCTCCTGTCTTGACTAGCCTGAATAGTTTTTAACAGGCTAGTGTTCCCGGTATCTTTTATTTTCTTTGTTTTCATTCTTTCTTTTGACAGTTGTGGCATAAGTATTCAGTCCTGAAAACAGACTGAAAGGGTATACATGCATACTTAAAATAAGTCCTGTTTTATCGACTTAATCCTGCTATCTTTGCTAGCCAAGACTCATGCAAAGCACAACTTGTCCATGCCTATAGTAACACAACAACATAATCAGACAGGAAATCTGAAAGAAAAAAAAACAGCAAAAATTCAAGCATTCTAAACAACTAAAGACTACTGTCCAAGTCTAATGAAGCACAATCCTACAAGTTATTGCTTTTCTGTAACAGAAATGGCAAACACAACACCTGACAAGCAAAATTGCTGGGAGCACCTGACAATATATTTCATGTCTGACCTGAACCTATTCTTCCTTTCTATTAATCTCTTACCCATTTCTACTTTCATGTTGCACTTACATTAATTCCAATATCTTCTTTCCCAGAGGATTTTTTCCTTACACTGTTAATTCCTCAATTCAGTATCATTATAACCAAGATGAGTAGGAAGGCTAGTTAAAACTTTTACAAACAGGTATAGCTGTGAAAAATACAAGTATTTATGGCAGACAGTCCAGTCAAGGTCTGACTACAAGTTAACGTGACGCTTGCACACATCTTTATATTTATCTAGAGGAAGCCTTTTCTTAGGTTTTCAGCAAAACAGAAGCACATGGAATAGTTATCTATCCATACCATCATATGACTCAATATTTCTAATCACAGGCTCTGCCCTCCGGGCTAACTAATGTATTTTATTTGAACATGAAACAAAAAACTTGATTTAAAGGGATGTAATATATCCTTTTCAAATAAATGAATTAACAGACACACAAAAGAGCTGGGAAATGCCAAACTTCCTACCAGAAGTTTGAAGTACTTTTTAGAAGTGGTCAGACTCTACATCTTGTTCCATACTTCTTTCTTTTAAATAAAAAGCAAATACAAGTCATTCCAAATCTACAAGAAGCTGTTTGTTGCTATGTATACAGCCAAACTTCCAACACTAGTCCTTAAACTTTCATAAGGCACAGAGAGACGAAAAAGCACTCAGTACACATCAAGCACATATCATTATGCAGTCAAGCTTCAGCCAGATGCGATTAACCTGATTCTTCCATTTGTTTCACCAGTGCAAGTCTGAAAGTATCATTCAAACCACATCTGCACCACAGCCATCATTCTGTCCAAAATAAAACTACGATTACGGGACTTAAAGGTAAGAAAACTGTCAGTATTATTTCAAACTATTAAAAATACAATAAATGAAGAAAATATTACCTCATTGTTCTGCAACGCTTGTTTTCCACTTCTTTTACTGTAGAGGAAAAAAAAAAAGTATTTTACTTAACACACATTTCTTTATCTTGATCTCTACACAGAAGAGACAAAGAGGAAAGCTTGGGATTATACCCCTATTTCTTTCAAAGCAGTACAGTGTCTTCACAAGAAGGCCACCTTTCATGTCCAACTTATGTGCTGGTTTTATACTATTTCAATGCAACTTTACTCCTTCCAGCACTCAGTTTCATGTAGGCAAACTAAGTCTCCTTCTTCACCTCTGAGTTTCACTTTACCTTGGTTTCTGTACCAGGAGCTCCCAGTGTTTGTTCCTAACATACACCTTGCAAGCATGGCTACATGGTTCCACTGACCACAAATGAAAACTACATGAATGCAGATTCAGCAATGCAAGCAACCTGACTTTGATGTTTAGCACTATCTACATAAGCCAGAGAGATTCATTTTGTGATATACTTAACTTCCAAATACCACATTTTACTATATATAGAGATTATTTGTTCATAAACATCACTGCAGGGGGGGTAAAAAAATGTCAGATCCTGTGAAACCAAGCTCCTGCTAAGGTGTGCATTAGAACAGGAGCTGGTGTTTATTCTGTCCTTCTTCCTTTCCCTGCATTTTACACAACACTTTGAGGAAAAATATTTGCCAACTAGTACTAAACAAACATTCAAAAGTACAATGCTATTCTTCCTCTTTTTTTAAGAAAGGCAAGCTGACATGTAAGGCAGTTATAGTTTGTCTGTTTTTCTGAACGTTCAAGCATCAGATAAGCAGATGAAGCTGTTGGAAGAGCTTATGCATTTGTGTAGTTTAAAAGTGACAGCTACCCACATGAAATTGTAACCTACCATTCTTCAACCACCATATTACAACACTGTGAGCAGGCTGCCTTAAAATGACAACACTCATGCACTTTCAAGACAGCACTCCAGATGACAGGGGAGCCAACACTGTGAAAGGCATCGCGCCTTGTGCCTGCACCACCACAGCTGCAGCAGCTGCAGCACCAGCTGCCCCGCAGCTTCGTTCCACACTTGTGCTTTAAAGTTCTGCAAGGAAAATATCTAGGGGGAAACCATAACTATTTCAACATTCGATGATCAGAAAGATTTATGAATGGCACTGACTAATGAAGAGAAATAACTTAATTATTATGAAAGGAGGAGGCAAGGGAGCAGAAGAATATGAGAAAAGAAGGGAAGAAGAGCATGCAAGTGGGAAGGGAGAGATGCCAGTTTAACAAGAACTTAATTAAAGGTAATGGTGAGACGGAAGCCCAAGATAAAAATCTTGTAGGACTACTTGTGCAAAAGACAGAACAAAGAACATGAAGGGTGGCAGAGAGCTGATGGGTGAGAAATAACTTAATAAAAGTTCAGAAGAGATGTAACGTGTAACACACTACGCCCTGAATGGGGTATGTCTGAGGCAGCAGTAACTGTGCAGAACCTAAGACACTCTAGTCAGAGAACACATCCTGGTGGCATAGGAGCAATGTATTGCTGGCACAAGGAACTTCTCAACACTTCTTGTAATTTTTCAAAGTACAAAACATTGACCTATTTTTTAAAAAGTATCCTGGAGTATCACTCCAATCACATCTGGTTTGGGACTAGGAGAAAAGTGTTATTCTTAGGAGCTAATAAGTTGTGATCATACCATGTGGGTATTTCCCTGGATGATTCATGACTTGCAATAATGCAAAATAAAGCACGTTGCTGTTCCAGATATGCTATAATAATGCCTAACTTTGCTGCTTCAAGGCCTGCCAATGTTTGAAGTCACAACACTCATAATACACAACTATTTCAGCTTTAAAAGGATCAGAAGTGAATAAATGTAAATAGTACTATATTAAGAAGTTGAGGCCCAGAATTACCCTGCCAGTTGAATACCTTTGATGTACTTATTCAGACATTTTTCTTACAGTAGCTGTCGGGAGAAATTCAACAGCTGAAACTACTGAATCAAGCTGAAACTGATTATCCATTAAAGAGAAAAAACTGTTCAGAAACAATGACCTCATATTTAGTTGTGAACTCACATTTAATTATAATCTATATATATAAGGTTTGACATTTAAAGTATTTGTAAATTCAAAACCTGACAAAAAAGGAGTTTTAACAGTGTTCTCTTTTTCTAAAAAATTCATGCAAGCTCAAAACAGGACTAATACTTCAATAACAAATGAAATTATCTTATGTACGAAGTATGGATTATCTAGAAGCAGAAAAATAAATGTGGCTACGTAGCTCCAAAAACGTTGCTCTTGCTATTAAATCTTGCTATCCATTGTTATTTTAACAAGTAAAATCATTTTACTTGCCACAAAAGACAGTGCCATAGTGTTGCCTAGAATAAAACTGCCACAGGCCGATTCCTGCAGAACTTTTTCTTCCCAAGAGTCTCACTTTTTCAGTCCAACACCTCCTGGCACTACTCCAGACTCCATTATACAATTGTAGAACTTTTCTGTGAGAATTGTGGTTTCATTCTCATTGAATTTAAAGACTAAATAACACCCTCAATTAGTCAGCAGGAATACAACAAGACTATCCAGTTACAGCAGAGAGCTCTAACTTTTGGAATAGATTCAAATTCTCTGTTATTCCAGATCTCTCACTTACTTAATGCAGGAGCATCACAAGCCTTATTGGTGAAGGAGGGTTAAGCGCTACACACTGTTCAAATTCTCTACTGCAAATACCTCCTGTGGCACAGGGGCCATCGCTGAGCAGCACGGTGTAAGGACTACACAGAACACAAACATGAGGCTGCCTTTACCTGCAAAGTCAGTGATGACCCCATTCACATGAACCGCCCTCCAGCCTGGGTTACACTGTGCTTTTTGTTGTCACAGGAGTGCTCTGAAGCTCAAGTGCTGCTTATGCTTGACTTGGGGATGTGGTGGGGTAACAGCTATGGGGTTAGCACAATTCATCACATGCTTATTCCATCGATATCACTACAATTCAGGCAGCTGCTATCAAATTGCACAAGAGCTCTACTTTTGATCTTCGGCGTAGCTACTCCCACAATGAAACCCTTCCCTGAGTGTACAGATGGAAGCTGAGGCTGAAGTGCCTGGGACAGTGGAAGATCCCGAAGTAAACACAACTTCCAAACAGTCTGAAGGGGAGTAGCACTGGATTCAGCAGTGGTGGTGAAACGTGTCCCACAGGAAACACATTTCTGTTCCTCTCTGCCTCGAACTCAGAACTGTGCGGTGACTGCTCACCCTTCTCCTCCTACTACGGAAAATCTTGAGATTTTTCTCCCTCCCTTCCCTGGATTTGGATTGCTGCTTTACCTGCAGCCATCAGCTCCCCTGAGAAATTAGATTTTATCAAAAATAATGGAATAGTTACATTACAGATACTAAGAGAATACAGGACCCTGCTTTAGGTTACCTCCCTTCCCCCCCCCAAAAAAAAAGATACAGTGACGAAATAAGACTACAAGAACAAATATACAAAAGATGGCTTTGGGGCAAGGGAAAAAAAAAGTCCATGCACCATAAAACAACCTCATCCAGGAAAATAAATTATCACACTTTTAAACTTATGAATGTCTAACTTTACAGCTTTAAAAGTAATAACATTATTTTAAACTGAACCACAATAGTTTATATAAGGAGAAAATATTTTGAAAGCATGAGTGAAGCACAAACTAATATACTTAACATTTGCTCAAAACTAACCAAAAACTTACATATGAAAAAAGACCTGCCAATACAGTAATGAAATAACAGACTTCATTAAGTAGTAAGCAGATAGCAGGCAGACTTTTGAGCTTCCTTAAATGCCTTCACCGACAAGTAGGGATGGTGATGGTGAGGTTTTTGAAAAGCGTTTCCCAGGCCATATACAGAAAAAACATAGAAATATTTTAGAACTGTAGTTTTACTTAACACTGAGCCAAATCTATTGATTTGCATAGAAATAATTTCTGATAAGGATATGAACTTAGAATATTCCAAAATGAAACAACCCTTAAAAGGTGTTTCTGCATAGTTTCTTTACAATTTTCTATGGAAGCATTAAAAGTCTTAAATATAGACATTTCTCTTCCTGTATTCAGCAGGTACTGCTGCTACACTAATCAAGTCTTTCTCCAAACTTCCACAGGCTCAGGCTTGAGAAACTGGAAAAAGCCTTTGAGAGGTCATTTAGTCTAGGTACTAAAAGGTATCAGGAACACTAGTTCTGTGGTATTTATTAACAAACAGGAAAAAGTTAAAGGATTACTGCCTCTAGAATTACTGGTCTCCTTCCAAAACAAAGTTCAGTGGAAGCAATCTACTCTGAGCAAAGCACTGCAGCAGGAAACTGCAGGTGAAGGGGGAGATAAGCAAGTCTTCCAGGTTAATGACAGGTGAAGAGGAAAAAGGGTTTGAAAATGTTACGTTGTGCTTAACTGCAAAAAAAAAGAACCCTACAAACTTCAGATCATGCTACCTTCCTTCTGCAGAGTAGGATGACTAGCTCCTGCCCAACAAAGTGCAAAGGAAGAATATCTGGTTTAAGGACAAGCAGGGCTTTTCGAAAGGTTGTTAACTCTAAGTAACCTTTGTATTTTGCAGCCCTTATATTCTAGAATGGCATCATGCAATTTTCAGAGCTTATAAAAAAAACATGCAAGAGAAATGGCTTTGTAATAGTTCAAGATTATTTGTGCAGTTTCAGGTCATTTTTGCAGTCAAGATACTACTGTGACATTGTAAAGACAGACTACAATTCAAATGACTGAAGACGGAATGCAACTGCATACTTCGTTACAGCGTGAAGAAGTAACACCTACAATGAGAAAAGTATAGTGCTGCTCACAGCTCGCTCATGGGTAGACACAGCTTCACAGTGCGTATCCCACACAGGGAAATCCAGAGCAACAGTGAAGCCATTTCAAGTCAAGGGCAAGCAACCTCACCCAGACGCCTGGGCACGGTCTAAAGGCATGGTCATTTACACAGGACACCCTGAGCGCACACAGAAACCAAGAGCACAGTTTTCTTGGCACTAGGTTGGTGACTAGTTGCAGCATAATCAAAAATAACATGAGGGGAATGCACTCAGGCAATCAGGAAGGGGACTCTGAGGTCACTGACAGCTGTGTCACTGCAGGCAAGGGCTCCCAGTTGCTCTGCCGCGCTAAAGCTCAAAAAGTTTCCACAAACATTTTATAAGGAGGCAACAAAACAGAAATGTTTTAGAGGTAATTTTAAGTTTCAGTAGAAGTCTGCATCTCAATAATGAAGTAACATGCAAAGAAAAAAGCCTCATAGCTGTTCTTTTTTCCGTAAGCTTGTGCTCTGGCCTAAGCTGTGGCTGTAGCTCTCCCCCACAGACAGCAGTGGAAAAAGACTTCTAGCTAGTTCCCTGCAAAGTGAAAAACAACACAGCTTCACAATGTTACACAGACTAGATCTTGGCTTCGACAGCAATCATTTCAAGCAACTTAATATGAGAGAAACCACTAATTAACTACCCAGGCCCAAAACAAAGTCAGTCTGAATGCAAGGAGCAGGACTGAGTCATCTGGTTTCTCCTGTCCCCGTACCCTCCAGCTGAGCAGAGGTTTTCTGAGCCCCAGGCTGGTTTTTAGATGCATTTTCTAGTAATCCTATCTGTATTTTTTTTAATGCTAGTTTATATACAGCAAGTAGTGGACTCAACAGTCACATCCTGGATAAACCTACTTTAATGTAGTTGTGTAGAGATTTTTTTTTGACATCTGCCTTCTTTTCACCAAGCAGCACAGGGTCCCTTTTAAAGGTTCTACATACATTGAAGCAGTCTATTGATTCGCAGCAATGTAATTTCATGTTTCTTGTCAAGCAGTCTTGGGCATTCAACTTTTTTCTTCATTTTAACTGACAGGGCAAAGTACAAAGAATAATGATCTGACTTGTGCTGATTTTCCTTCATTTTTCCGCTCTGCAAATCTTTCTCCAATACTCAATAGTGGAAAAAATAGAACCACTGGTCTTCAAACCATGAGTCATTTCCCTAAATGCGAGCAACATTTGCAACTGTCAAGACACTGATCAGAGCTGGAGTCACTTCTGTTTGCAGAAACAGCTCATGATGGATTGAAATCATGATTGGTTTCTCTTGTATCATATACCCAGGATAATGCAGTCTCTCAAACAAGACAATTTCTCATGATTCTAAAAACCCCCAATACTATAACTGAAGTAATAATTGCATTTATATATAACAATTTCTTCTTGAGAGAGGGGAAGTTAAGATTTTCCAAGGAAACAGACTTTTGAGGAAAGCAACTCAAATAGAGAAATAAGTACATTTTTCTTTCCACACTTTACTCCAAGGAAGTAATGTGGAATACTCACAAGTTACAATAGGCAAACAGTTCTATGCTGTTCTGTTTTGGAGGATTTTAGAAAGTTGTACTTAAAACACATTGTAAACTGCAAGTGATACCACCTGTCAATTCTGCAAAACTGATGAGCAATGTAATAGGTCTTACAGAAGAACATCTGTGACTAATCCAGCCAGTACTAAGTGATCTTTGACCTACTTAGGTTAGTATAACATATACAGCTTAATTATTCATAGATTACCACTTGATATGACTTGTCCTGAACCTTGCCCCTATTGTCTGACAATAGAAAAGTAGGTGAAAGTTGCCTCTTCTTTCCTTCCTTCTATTGCTTCTGTAACTGATTCTTCTATATAAAAATTAACACACAGAATGAGAAATCTGTTTACTGTAACTTTTTTTGTTACATATTCAAACACATGTAATTTGCTAAAAGATTTTTTTTTTTTAATTTGTATGTTATTTTACTTTTCAACTTTAGTCAGCGGTGACACTGAACTATTGCTGACACTCCAGCAAAACTGAAAAAAAAGTACACAAAATGAAATGGCTATTCCAGGAAACATGGTATAATAGCATATCTTATTCTGAATATAAAGTACATATAAGCATAAATATTTAAGTGTGTATTCTTAAATAAGCTATGTGAGGAAGAAAGAAGTTTTGCAGGTTAAGTTTACAGTTGCACTAGAACACTTCCCTGGTTCACTGAATCTTTTGGCAAGTGTTTCGCTGTTTATGTTAAAGCCTGCAACGCTCACCTTTGCCCTTAGGAAGCTCAAAACTACAATCCCACCTTCCAGAATTCAAGAGGCTGAAATTTATCTCACACTAACATGACACAACATTTTCAGGTATTATATACCTGGGTGAACATAGGAATTCACACACATAAAACTAAATCACCACTGTTCCTCCCACAGTCTATTCAGTCAACCTAAAGCAGCAGATATTCTACCAGTCCTCTTCCAGACTAGATTGCAAGTGAAATTCTTCTCTATAGGAGAAATAAATTTATGACAGCCATACTATCCCAACTTCTCCCTCTTCTCAAAGAGGC
The DNA here is from genome assembly GCF_963082525.1 of Nesoenas mayeri. Taxonomy (NCBI): domain Eukaryota; kingdom Metazoa; phylum Chordata; class Aves; order Columbiformes; family Columbidae; genus Nesoenas; species Nesoenas mayeri. Next base: position 12,232,260 of record NC_137554.1, on the reverse strand, counting down.
ACAAAGAAATACAACACAAAAATTAGAGGGTACACTAGGCCCTGAAGATTTTTATCACTACTGCACAAAGGTTTATCAGTTGTTATTATATATCTGCATCATATACCACCACAACCTTGCTGGAATATGCAAAGGTTTGGCACAATGACAATCCATTCCAAAAGTATAATTTACAATGGCAACAAAGCATTAAGAAATGAAACAATACATGAACTAATGAGACTAAAGGAGGATTAGGCAATGGTAATAACCGGATGCTTTTGTCTGGGCTGCTGGTATAGACAACATAGCTGACCTACTGCCTAGTCTTGATAGGTGGCATTCTGTACAGGCACCTGGCAAGGCTGGCCTCGCAGGGAAACACGGAGACAAAAGCCAAGACCAGTGGGCAAAAACCATCTTCAAAAATAGCATTCAGGCAGCAGCACAGCTATTATGAAAGAACTGACTGTTCGATGTTAGAGTTTGGAATCTGTGGCCACGATACAGTACCAGTAGTAAATAAGATCTAAGCTGTGGAGGCTCAAATGCCTACAGCAACACAACAAGTGTAACAATCAAGTTTGCAAGCATGGTACTTATTCTAGCAACTGCACTTCTAATAGATTTAAGAATGCAGAACAGCTTGAGAGAAGAAGATTACAGCAGCAAAGGACCAGGTATCAGAAAGACTGCAGTACAGATAGAGGAAAAAGGGAGGGATCAAGTCAGGCCATCTTAACTCCATTCAACTGCTGAATTAGCTGGATCATAATTCATAAATTATCTCCACTTTCTAATTCTCACTAATCTTTTAACAGTGTTTGGTCCACCTAATACTTATGAGTGCCTCACATTTTTAACACTGTATCTAACAAAACCAAAGACCCATACACCAAGGTTGCATTCCAAATAGTCTTAAGTATTAAGGCCAACGCTCACTTTCAGTATATTGACCCTCACGCTAACAGATACAATGCCACTATGTCCCACAGAGCGGCATCAGAAGATGTACAAGCAAAACAATTTACAGGGACAAGCCAGGACCCACATTATGTTTATTTCAGGGATAGGGAGGTTACTCCAATTTCTAGCCTATTCCTCTCAAATGAATGCTACTAGTACCGGGAATATACTAAACGCACTTCAAAACTACACCAGGCTTGCATCTGCATTTGAAGATGTGCTCCAATCTGAATGTAACCTAGTTTGTGTGCTCCAAGATGACTCCTCAATGAAGGCAGAGCAAGGTAAGCATGGACAACTGGGAGATTCGTTATAAAAGAGTGTCCTTAATCTGAATTGAAATGTAGATGCTCACAGAACATCAGTATGGCCTTGTCTTTCTTACAAGCACCATTATAACACACTAAGTGTGGAAATCTTGCACTACAACGTCAGTAACTCTTCCAAATCACCATCGTTATGCTTTTCTATACAGCTTTTCTCCTTTTTTACAATGGCATTTCACTAAATTAAGCAGATACACCTGATAAATATCATTCCTCCCTACAAGTTTGACAGAAGAGTAACTCCCAGCAATAGTTTGGGATCCTGCTTCTACTCTTATGAAAACAATGTAAGGTAGCAAATGCAGGAACTGTAAGCAGCACATACATTTCTGACATTATATATGACAAAGTTACCTAACTTCATGAAGCTTTTAAAGATATCATGTGTATGAAAGGAATTAGGTAAAATAAAACCGGATTATTGCTTAATCAGTATCTTATCACTTCGGTCTGTTGATCAAGTCCATTCCACTGTTAAGATCTAGCACCAGGATAAATTTGTAGCAACTACACAATACCTAACTGTCCCATGTAACATACCAGGTCTTTAGCACATGGTCAATAACCTACATCCACAAACACGCTAAAATCATGCAAGGACTGAGTCTGAGGTCCATTCTTCACCTACCACACTTTACGGTACCCAAGCGCTCTACAGGAGCTGAACAAACACACACCCTACAAGCACTCAGCAGAGCGGCACCGTCCCCGGACACTGTGTCTCTCAAGGGTCACCCGCGTCCCTCGCTGCCACACGGCAGCACTGAAACCACAGCTGCGGTCCATTATTAGCCCAGGCAGACAGCGCGTCCTTGGGCATCGCTAGAAGTCAACTGTTCGTTAATATCAGTTCAGAGTCGGGAAAATGGAGAAAACGAATGTAACTTGAGTAACAAGGTGGCGGTGGTTGCATACTCGCGGGAGCGGCATCGACAGCACCCGGCGGAGGCGGGAGCAGCCTGACCCCGCTCCGCAGGAGCCACCCCCCGGCAGGATGGCGCCGGCAGCAGCCGGGACCCGGCCTGCCCCTCCGGCAGGCCCGGGGCAATGCGGGCGGGCGGCCACAGCTCCGCCCGCCTAGCCCCCCCAGCGTCCGCACCGCAGCTCGTCCCCGGCGCCGGTCCCGCCCGCGCAGCCCGGGCCTGGCCCCGGCCCTCCCGCTCACCCGTGCTGCGCTGCCGCCCGCCGCTTGTTGAGCAGGCAGAGGAGCGCGCAGGCCGCGGCGGTAGCCCCGGCGATGGCGGAGTGGCGCACGGTCAGGTACTTGCTGTAGGCGGCCATGCTGTGAGTGCAGCCGCAAAGCCCAGCCGAGCCGAGCCGAACCGTGCCCAGCCGAGCAGGCGCAGGGAATGCCGGGAGAGGGCGGGGCCCGGCCGGCCTCGTCGCAGCCGGCGGGAGGGCCGGCAGCGAGCGGCTGTGCCCGGGGAGCGGCGGCGGGCAGGTTGTGCAACCGGGGCCGCCGTGATCAGCGCTGCCTCCCCATCCCCCGCGGCGGGAGCGGGTGAACGGGAAGGGGCGTTTCCTCCTGTGCCGGCGGGGCCCAGCCCGCAGGTCGGGCTGAGGCGGCTGGCGGCCCGCCCTGCCCCGCGCTCGGCCTCAGCTTGTGTCTTAATTGTCTCCGGCGCCCTCGGCTCGGCACCTCCTGCTGCTCGGGCCCCGGGCATACGCTTCCACGGCGGGGGTCTTTGTGCGGCTTTACGGTGCGATTTCTGAGTGTGAATGCCATTAAAGTGAGGAGACAGTGCAAAAGAAACCCTTTAGAGAGACTTTTATTAAGTTTCGCCGCACTTGTTTCGTTGGGGTTCGTTTTAGGACCGTGAGAGGTGCAGCCAAGATTCACCTTCAGCCAGAGGATGGAATGAGTTGTCACCTGTGTAAGTCCAGGAAAACAGCGCATGTCACGGGCAGAGACCCAGCGGGGACACCCACCAGCCTTCTACAAAACCAGTTGTACTTGCACAGGTGCTTTTGCCAGCAGAGTTAATAACAGTTTGCCAAGCCGAGCTCTACCAGCAAAAACACCCACTGTTTACACTGCATCTTCCCTTGTGGTCATATTCCTCAGCAAGACATTTGATACTGTATGTGAAGCGGCTGTACTTTCTGCAGAAACTGGGCAGTCATGTATCTAAAACCTGAAGTGGTGCAGTGGTTAACACTGTAATGACAAAACTATTTACCCAGTCACACAAATGCAGATCAAAATGCGGTTAGAATCAATGTATCTATTTTTAGTTTGAAAAAGGTTTTCATTCATTTGCCTACATTTAATTTGAATACATTTGAATGTTGTGCTTTTGTTATTGCAGTATAAGAGCGTGCACGTAAGTCAGCCCACTTATCAAGTATTTCTATTTTATTTTTCAGATACGTCTGGCTGGTGTGGCAGAGCTGAAGCTGCAGTTTGAAGGGAAGTAATCTCTGTATCTTCATTGTGAACCACCACATACACTTTTCTTTCTTGCTTCCTCAGCCCATCCTTAGTATTATCAGGCATTTTGGGGCAAGTTTATGTTTTGCTGTAAAAGACAGAGTTTCAAAACATAAATTGTTCACATTTTCTAGAGCACTAGAGTCAGGACTATTGAATCCAGTTCTCTAGCACCTGTTCTGAGACCTTGGACAAACCAGTGATCTCCCTACTTAAAAATATCTGCCGTACACAGGTGTTTTGGGAAAAAATACCATAAACTATTTGAAGTATTTCTGATCCTCAGGAAAATATACAGCAGAACTACACAGCATTAGTATCTTATAAACCAAGATTAGTTTAAATGTTTGTAAAAAATCTCCTTTTTTAAAAATCTTAGGTACTTTGGCAGTAGGTAAATATGAGAACCTAAAAAGAGGTAGTTTGTTCATCAAAGTAAACTTACTGTATTCAAATCATTACAAAAATGAAAATTTCTACAAGTTTTCAAGTTTACTGAATCTTTAAAGTACAGTTTTGCTGCTACTTTCAGTATCTGTGCAGAGGTCAAAAGCACTGTGATATTGCTGTGCATTTCTTTACAAGTCCTCATCCCTCCCCATCCCTCCCAAGCTTTGGTTGATTGTACACACACCCCCCCCGCCCCCCACCCCAAACCCCTATCTGATATAGCCTGGCCTTCTTTAAGTACAATGTCCATCTGTTTGGGCCATGCTGACCTTTATTGTTTGTGTGACTGCATGACTTGTGTTCTGCTGTGTTTGCCTTCTGCACTGTCCTTATCCCACTTTTTGAGGCTAGCCACTACCACGTGCTATTACATATTTTTCTCTTCTAACCTGTCTTTAAATAGTTTCACACCTATCATCTTCTGAAAAACTTATCTCATATATCCAGTCCTCCACTGTTTCTTCTGCTGCCTCCACTCTTGAATATTGCTTTTTTTCAGAATAACTTTGTTAGTATGATTGATAAATAGGCACTTAGTAGTTCGCAACATGAGATTTCTATTGATCCATTATTTCATCAGTTTCCAACAACAGTCATGGCTAAGCATATCCTTGATAAAATCACCCACACTGATCAAATGCTTTTGCGACAAAAGCTCCTTCTTTGTTTTGCAATTTGAGATCTGTATTTCAATACTTTATATATTGCAGCTGTTTTATTTTCTTGGTATTCTTGAGGCTATGGAGGTTTTCCAGGGTAGCAAATGACAGCAATATTAATTCAAACGTATCTCAAATGTAAAAGCTAGAGGTGGAAAGGTAGCTTGGAAGAAAACAAGGCAAAGAGTACCACGCCTGTCACCTGTGTTAATAATAGTGCGTGTAGGTTCTCTGAAGCAGCAAGATCAAATTGACAGTTGTGTTTTTAATATGGTCCAAGGTATCGTTCAAACTTCTTACCAGCTATATAGGAACATCCATACAAAGCAAGCTAATTAAACTAGGAAGTGCACTCTGGAAGACTGAAGCCTATAGGGAGAAAAATGCCTATTTACTATTAAAGCCTTAAAACCCTATAATAAACATCGGGAGACCTCATAACAGCAAGTGTTAGGCTATGGTCCCATGTCTGAAGTGTTAAGCAGCAGTATCTGCCTAAGCAGTTCTTCCGTTTCACAATTAATTAAAACAAAACAGTCTGCTTAATAAAAAGCAGTAATAAAATTTTTAAACAGTTCAGATTCTCAAGTCACGTCCTCAGTCAATCTTGATCTTAGCCAGTTGAGTTTTAAGGAGTGAGTGAAAAGTTGGGAAGATATGAAATAGTTATGGAGTGAATATTTTGTCCGACTAATAGTTAACATGAATACTTTTTTTTTTAATGGAGTCTGGGTTAACAAATAAGATGATGCTCTGATTTGGTTTCTGTCAGAACAGGAAGAACCTGTATTATTTGCTGTTGGCACTTGGCATACAACACCCAACTATATTCTGAGAACAACATATCATCTAATAATTAAATGAAAAATCATGTTGTTTGTTGTCAGTCCAATGTAACGTATGTTAACATCAGGGAGAGCAACTTACAAACGTTGTGAAAGGTGGCAAGAGAATGATATTAAGTTAGGTAAATTGAGGCAAGCTGCAAGACACAAACTGTGCCGTGTATTTTAGTTAGGTTTGAAGGTAATTTGTATAGTGCTAGTCTCCATTCTGTAGACTTGCACTTGCTTGGTTTTTAAGTCCATATAAATTCAGTAAGATTGTTCACTTGTTTAATGTTAAGTGAAGTATTACGATATCTGAAAACTTCGTAACTAGTGGAGCAAGAAGGACGGTTCCAAGGATTGATGTGGTCTCTCTTGTGAAATCTATGTTATCTCTTAGGTATATCTCTTAGTTGTAGAATTTGGCATGGTTTGCAGGGAAATTAATGAACTGCTCTATTAATGCAGTCATCAGTGTTAAGTGATAAGTTTTTATCATTCTACAGAAGTGCTAGACCAGAGTATTAGTTTGTTGCTTGATTTTTAACAGACAGAAATTATACATCTGAAGTTGAGCTACATTTAATTATGTGTCAGTTCATGTATGTGTATATGTCCATATATGAATAATCATACGAACTGTTCTCAGTGATAGCCTCATCAATACAGCTAATATCAACCAAATGGAATCATATTTTTAGTCACATCATAGAACTTGAAACTCCAGTGTGGGTGAAGTAATGTGGATATAATATCAGCCACTCAAACCTGATAAGCCTCCACCCCCAAGAAACATGCTGATTATAACACAGGTTTGATCTTTGGAGTGGGGCCTACAGGGTGAAATGGACATAAACTTTCTTTGATCTGCAGAACAGAGAGAAGACATGCTTCCATTTCTTTGTACCTCCTGTTTTCTCTTCTTGCCCTTTTCTTATCCACCTCCTGCATGCCCTGTAGATGACTGGGTTGTTACAGGAACTTAAGATGTGGGAAGATAGTCTTTCTGAGCAGGAAGTAAAATTTCGGAATAACGTGGGGAGAAGATGATAAGAGGTATATAGAAAAAAAATGCTTAGAGAGCTTAGGGTGTACGGATCATTGACTTTTAAATATATTGATGCTTGCAAATTTTCTGTGCTATTACTGCCTTACTTCCCCACTGTATGGGGACAGGAGTACTTGTCCTAATCTTTATTAATTGATACTATAACCCACAAGAGCTTAACTGCTACACACAAGTCTCCTTTCTGCATGTTCGTGATTTCTGACCATACTTTTTGCTCTGTACACCTGATTTTTTAATGTGACTCTGATCTATCCTCTGTAAAAACACTCCTTTACTTAATACCTCATACCTTTCCAAAATACAAACCAACAGATCATTTCTTATAAGCACAGCTCATAAATTCAAAATTCCAGGTGAAAGTGTGGAAGTACATAGGAATTACCATTATTAGAGCAGACTCAAATTATCTGGTCTTCTGTCTGTACATAGTATCAGATACTCTAAAAGACAGCATAGATTCCACACACTTGCTTTCATAGTGGATCTTACTCTAATTTCAAACATTTATGCACTAAGTTCTAAAGTACAGTGTTTGACATCTATTTTTTGTTGTCCTTAAGTATTATAATCACTCATACTCTGTTGGTCCCAAAAACCCTCCTAATATTTCAGATGAGAGCAAACCACTGATTGGTTTTAAGAATTCCATTTATTTTACTTACTGTTTTCATTTGCTTCTCCTGTTTGTTGGTTTCTGGTTTTGACTGGTTTACAGAAAGATGTCTTCACTGAGCTGTCCATATTGATCCTTAGAATGCTGAATTCCTTTTGTGAGTCAATACTGTTGGGCAATATGTGTGAGATAAATACAGAATTCGATTTTTCTTCCAAAATGCAGTGCTCTACATTTCTTAACAGTCAGTTGACATTTTATGCTTCACTTGCCTACCTTGTTTGGACTGAGTGGGTAGAAAAATGGTAACTGAAGCTATGTGTTCCTGTTTAGCTTGTTCATTTTTTTCCTGAAGCGAATCACAGCTCAGTTTGATCTTGGCACCTTTTGGTGATCTGAAAGCCAAGGTATTTCACTGCTCAACATTTATTTCTAGCTTATCTCAAATATTGATTTATGTTTTATAGATACATAAAATAGAAGACGAGAATTCATTAATGTTAACTTCCTGTCATAATTAGAACAATACTTGGTTAAAAAAACTGTTCCCTTTTTCATCAAAAAGTGAGAAAATTGGAGGGAGTCTTTGAGGAACATTTTACTAAAAAGGCATTCATGAACAGTATAATGGATCTTTGCAAAGTTAAGGTGTCAAGTTTGATATCTGAATTCAGTAACTTTGACAAAGGCATTTAAAATAGGTTTACAACTAATTTCTGTTTCCTAGATAGAGCCCTAATTCTTTTATTGAGATTGCCTCACAATTCACTTATAAGTAGTACTTTTCAGCAGTTTATATCTTCACTATTTATATCTTTGTTGATTTATAATGACGCAAACTGAAAGCTGGCAGTTTTCTGCCTCAGCTTGGATATTAATTTTTTTAATAAAAGATGTCATGCCAGTGTGGTCCAATTATTTCTGAGAATGAAACAGTGGGAAAATAAATTACTTTCAATTATTAAGAATATGTGACAAGCTTTATTGCCGTGCTTTGCAATACAGGTTTGAATTTGGCAGAGACTGGCTTATATTAAAGAAATATAACTCTTGAAAAACTCTGTCATCATCACTGTTTATCCTGTGCTTCCTTCTTATTCCAGGTGATGAAGCTTGAATTTAATTGTTATAACCACTCAAAAAGGAATCATCACTGTCTCATGCTTGGTCAAGAGGTACCAGACATTAGGTTTAACCCGTAACAACTTCATCAGACTCATCTGTCTGATTTCCAGGAGCTATGGCCACAAATATATGTTATGATGATGTGTTCTTTAAACAAACTATAATTTGTTTTTAACACTGGTAATGTAGAAAGGATGCTAATATAACAAAACAAGGATTTTAGTACATTCTATGTGCAGATCTACTTGCTTAGTTAATCACCATGAAAGATCAGTAGTGAGGGTCCAATTTTTAGACTGTGAAACTCTTCTCCTTGTTGGCACTTCCCTGGAAATTACTGTCTTGTACTTCCTCTCACGACAGGGACTTTTAAACTATTTATTCAGTTTACACATTAAACTTGTACTCTTGGCAGGTACAGTATTTATTAATCATTGTTTTGGCAATACAGTTCAGGTCATTTTTTTTTAGAATTAAAGTAGAATTTTAATTTCTCCTCTGTACGCAATACTTTGCATCTGTTAGCACTCAGACTCAATTACCATTTTGCTACACACTCACCAGTTAAGGAATGACAGAAGGTGGTAACTCAAAGTGGGTTCCCAAAATTGAAATCCTCTCTCCACCCATTGTTTCACAAATTGTTGATTAATATAGCAGCCATTCTGATTAACCATGTCAGAGACACTGAACATTCTAGGAGCCTAATGGCCTGCTCTTACACACTAGTAACAGGTCACATATGATATCCAAATAGCATTATTGAATACATTTTTCACTTGTTCCTTCACACTGCCAACTTACTGACTTTTGAAGAATAGATTTGTATGCTTTCTGTCACAGCTCTTGGCTTTGGGCTGCTAGTAGGGCTGGAGATTCCATCACTTGGTATGTTGAGGTCCCTCACAGCTCCCGCTGCTAAGCAAACTGTATCATCCTGTAAAACAACCACACACCATCAGATTCCATACAGATCATGTTATCCAAGTGTCTGCAACCTTCCTCCATCCAGATGAAGCAGTTGGCTGTTGATCAAATACTGTGCAAGCTCAAAGGCTTTTCACGTTTTGTACTAAAATGCAGCTAGACATGGGAACTGAGCATAGGTAACAGTTTTTGGCTTTAAGAATGACCCCACTGATCTGAATGTAGAGGGATAAAACCAGATAAGGGATGAAAGGAATGCATTAAGAGGAGGCAAGATTGAGAGTGGAATGGCTTGACAAGAAATCAGTGAAGAAAAGCTACAGAAACTGGAGTGGCTTAGCAAGACACTATTTAGGAGACTGAGACACCTTGGGTGAGGAAGCCAGTGGAAGGAGCACCTGGAGACTAGTTGTGCAAGGAGATTAGATGGGCTGAGCAATGATTCTGGTATTGGGAGGGAATGAGAAGATTAAACAAGAAAAGCAGATCGGATGTGTTGCAAAACAGAAGGGTAACACTCGGGGCTACTGAGGAAAAGAGAAAGGAGAGATTTAGAGCTAATTGACTTGACAAGAAAAAGGTTGAAAGAACACAACTTAAATCTAATGAGAAGGTGTGGGATGGAACTGGCTGGACCAGGAGCCTATGGTACCTGAGCTAGCAACATCTGGTGGAGGAGATGGCGGAAATGCGGTAGGAGAACCATTTGACAGGGAGTTCAGGTATAACACTTGCATGAACCCGCACTGGATGAGGATTGTATAGATAAATTAGCTGTTGCCTACAGGTCTGCTCTGTCATATATTACAAAAAATTAAAGACACAGAGTATGAGGCAGGTGGTCATGGGAAGAAAAATGACAGTTCTATGGCTAATGTGGATAAATGCTGATATGATTGTTTGAACTACCACTTCAACTCTGCCACAGAATCACTTTTGGAATGCACCCCAGGATAAGTTATCTAACACATTCAGAGTTGACCTGTAATTGCCTTTTCCCCTATTTTCACAATATTTGTCATGAGATATATCAAAGAGGTATTTGCAGAAGTGTCCTGTGTTAAGTGGCTAGAGTGTGGTGGAGCTTTCTTTAAACATAGTATTTTTAAAAATACTTAGCATTTAATAACATATTTTTGAATTTTGTATAGTATTTTGATTATTATAATTAAAATCTAGTGCTAGGTACTGATTACAAATTAACTTAATATTACAAATTTATACTAAATAACTGTCTACTCAATGAGGCAGAAATACTGTGATAAAAACAGATGATGGCATATAACTAAAGGTTGCATCCTGATACAGCCTTAATTCAAGTTTCTTGGGCAGCTTTAGACCACTTTTGTGGTCTGTGGCGGTCTTATTTGGGACTGTTCTAGAAGAGACACATTCAGAATGCAGGTGATGTACTTCACAACATTTCCTACAAAAAGGCATTTTACTAGTGCATGCACTGGCTTCCAGTAGTTGTCATAATTGAGATGTTAGTTTAGATCTGTAATATTTGGATTCCAAAATCGTCCAGTCAATAGGACCTAGTGGCCTTATTCTTCTCTCAGAGCATTTGAATTGACTCCAAGTTTTGAAAGGAAATGCACCAGTAGCAATCTCTCTTTCATAGGAAAAAATAAATTGTGGTGTTTTATCCCATTTTAGCAGAAGGAAAAAACACATATTACCCTTCAGCCTTAAGGCATCAAGTTGGATGTCTCTAACAAACGTGAGAAAATTCCCTGTTCCTTCCTACACAGCACCACACCCAGAGCCCCGGCCGAAAGCTCCTCCTGTCTGCCAAGGCAGTTTGTAAGGTAGGGAAGGATCCTGTGCTCCAGCTCAGAAAGGCTGAACCCACACAGTCTATCTTAATGCAGAATATATAAATAGAAGATATGCAGTTTAACTATTAAGTAAATAATTGTCTACATTACATCATTCCAAGTCAAATGTCAACTGCCAATTGCCCTGATATCTGAAATAAAAGGAGAGTGAGTTTTTACCACAAGTGAAGACATGTTTCCATGTTATTATCACAGCTTAGTTAATGCCCTGGATGTTCACACGCTTGTTTATCTCACACTAGCCTGATGGGAACAGCATAAACAGGCAGCAGAAGTAACCAAATACTAAGTATGGACCAAACATTTAATAGTTGCACATGGTAACAAAGCAAAAAGAAACATAAACGTAATCTTCCTAATTCTTTTCCTAAACTTAGTTGTGTCATACATTTGACATTATGAAACACCTGTGCCCTAATCTTTAAGCTTATTATATACTTCTCTTTGTAATCTGAAACTGTAAATCATAGGGTTTCACTCATATGACTACAATGGTAAAGGAGCAGCAGACCCGTTATGTTGTCCGGCTTGTGTTGTTGAAATAGCTTTCAGTTTAAGAACCCCTATAGCCCTGCAGAAGAGGAGGATGAATAAAATTGCTCACAGCAGGCAAGAGATCAAGGTACATAAGTACTTAGTAATTCTTGCAGGCACATTTTGCAGAGTTTACTTCAGGCACCATTGAAATTGCTGTTTCTCGGATGGATGTTCAACAGGTTCGTCTTTTGCGCCCTCTCACAGTTTAAAGCAATTGTTACAATTACAGAGGGACCTTCACCTCTTAACAAACAGCTGTTTCTACTTTTTCCAGGATCTTCTCCATAAGGAAAGTCTGAAGCTTTTGTTTATAACAGAAATAAGGCTTGTGTAGCAATGTAACGCCACCATAGCCTGTTCTCTCTCTGCTGCTGGGATGAGAATCTGTGAGGAAAAGATTACATGCCTGAATAACATACAATCTTAGGGAAAGCAGAGCACTGACTCCTGCCTTGGATGAAGGAGGGAAGCAAAGTAGTAATTGAAATCTCAGAGGAAAACACTAAAATAAGCAAGAAAAGTCTAGGGAAGGAGGAAAGAGAAAAGGTGGGAGATTTCCACAAATGTAATTCAAAGTCAGTGTTAGTTCCTCAGAAGTCCTAGGGTGGCTTACGGGTCCTCCCATTCACAGTAGCAAGGCTTCCACTCCAAGTTCATTCAGTTCAGTTGTGATCACATAAGCAGTACCTTGCTGGTTCAGTAAAATTTAACTCATCTTCCAAAGTTTGGGAAAATGATCCAAGCCAATAAGGTTCTTCTCCAAAATTTCTATATTCATCGTTTTCCTTTTCAATGCAAAATGCAGTCCCACAGGGAACATAGTGCTAACAGCGTGAGGTTATTTTCACTTGTGCTCTTGGAATTTGCTGTGCTCAGAATTCCACCACTGAACTAAAACAAAATAGCAACAAATTGCAAAAGAACTAACAAAGTGGAGCAAACATGAGAATAAGATTAAAGTGCCCTAAGGTTTGCTTTAAAGCTACATAGTCTACTCCAACAGCAAGAAACACTTTGATTAACACCCAACCAAAACACACTAGCTCTCGTTTTTCTCCCATATACTAATTAATGAAAACGATGTTCTGAAAAAGGAACCCAAAATTACTGTATACACAAGTAGTGAATTATTGGTTTGGAAAGCCAAAGTAGCTCTTTACATATTCAGTTTGGTTGTGGGTTTTGTTTGTTTGTTTGCTTTTCCAAAGCAATATCAATGCAAACAATAACCTAGCAGTAGCACAAAACTCTCAATCAACCTATACCATAAAATAAGAAATTCCACTGTGCTTGTGACCATTCACTGTATAGCCATTCCAGTATAGACATTTATTACACTGGTACCTTTTAAAGTTAGTATTCAGCTTCTTCATAGCTGGCTCTAATAAATTAACACATCCAACAAGTCTTTAGTGGATAGGATCACCTGGGAAACATCTGCTCCACCACAGGTAGGGCTGGGCTGACAGCTTATGGAAGGCTCAACATTTCCTGAAGGGCAGTTTGTTCAAGATTAACACTGGAGGGAGTGGCTCTATGCATGATATCATGCTGTATAGGTCTGGGTTTCTCCCCAGAAGTTTTTTAGTCAACTGGAAGCTAAAACACAAATACTGTGAAGCAAATAAATTCACATTCTAGGGTCATATTTGTAAAAAGAGACAATACATCTTCAGAATAACAGTATAAGAATATAAACTCGGAAGACACATGGATCAAGTCCAGTTCTTCTTATTGGAGGCACTGTATCACCTCATTTCGTTTGTTTAGACTCATCATTAAAGATTTTGTTCCCATGTTCCAGTTAGAATTCTGTTCTAGAAACTTACTCCCCTAGGTTAGGATTTTTCTCCTAAATGCTAATCTTAATTTATAGATTGACTGTTCATGCTGGTTTATTCTTCATCATCATTGCCCTTTTGCCGTAGCAGATCTCCCTCCTTGGTGTTTACCTGGTTAATGTATTTCTATGCAACAGTCACAACTAATCTCACTCAGCCTTTGTCTTTCTTCCCTTGGTCACCTTTGCACATCTGCCAGTGATGTGTGTCTTTTTTGGGTTCTGCGTACTGATTTCCTTGCTATTCGTACTGATATTCCGTTTTAAACTCTTACCAGTATTACTCCTATTTCTGCAGAAAATACCTCAGGTGGTAAGTAAATCCTGACCTTTTTACAACTGTATCACATTTGTCTTCGCCTTGTATAAACTAGATCAACCTCTTTTGCTATTTCAAAATATTTTATTCTCCTTGTAGCACATTCTTTGTCATTATTCTTCAGAAGTATGGTGTTATAGTTTGTATTGTAGAATTTCATTCTGTTTCTTGCCTCCATTTCTTGAGATCAATGTTTTTTTTCCTGCATAATATTAATAAGACAATTTTTTGGCAATGGAGGACTGGTAACATTTATATCAGGTCACTAATAACTATATTAAAATCTAATCACTTTCTTCTAGCTGGATTCACCAATCAAAAATCATTCAGTACCTTACCACTTTTAGCCAGTTCCTTGCCTGATAAAAATAATCAATTTTATCAGCCTAATTAATAAATCTCTAAGTGGCACGATGTATTTTATTAATATTCACTTGAATAAAGTGTGTGACATTACCTAAAAAATCAAGTTACTATTAAAAAAAAAAAACAACTGAATCCAATACAATCTTGTCTACTTTTACATCTGATTATTCACCACTTTGCTCGTTGCTTTAAACACTTGCAGACAACTCAATTCAAATCCAGGGACCTTTCAGAGGTGAATCACTTCTGTCCTCTCCCACCTTTGTGCAGTCGCTGTATTGCCTGTTCTCCAATCATATAACACCCTGACCTTATATATTTATTAGAAATATTTCCCACAGAACTAATCCCACAGTCTCCTTATTCTAGCTTGTTTCAGGATCTGGGGATGAAGATTTCCAGCCCATCCAGTTTCAGTTTTTCTTCTTCAAACACCTACCTACCAATTCTGTGTTTTGTTTGTATTAACCGCACTAGCCAGGGGTTGAGGAGTATATTTGAATGGACTTCGGGGCGGCAGGGAAAGCTCCCGGCCCTTCCCGTCCCAGCGCTGGGCCGCGATGAGGCCGCGCTCTGGTGGCCGCTGTGCCCCGGCCCCCACGCGATTCCCGAGCCCGCCACCGGAGGGCGCCCTGAGGCCGGGATTGGGAACCACTCACCTGCCGCTTCACGTTATAAGAAAAGCGAGTGCTAAAGAGAGTAATCCACACAAATGTTGTACTCTTGGTGGCGTGCAATATATGTACTTGCTGTAGTCTTGAGAACTGATTTAAATCCTACAGTTAGTTTTCTTTTATAATATTTTCTTGATCTGTGTTCATCTCATCTTCATTCCCAAATCTCATGTACATATTAGAGGTGACTCTGTCTGTGGACTCACCACAGTCAAAGTGAACATTGCACAGTAGGAGCTTATCACTGGTGAAACAGCATCACCCTCTTTGCTTTCATAACTTTGATTTTATAGAATATCTGTAAAACACATTGTGCAGAAATAATATTAGTAGTGCAACTACACAGCTGATAATCCACAGCTCTATTATTTTTTCTTTAATTTACCAAAGGTGTATTTAATGAGCTTATTCCTTCTGCTGTCACAGTAGTTAAACCAGCCTAAGTCCCTGTTGGTCTGCTTTGGGTAATGTTTTGGTAGTTGCAGGAGCAATGAACAAGCATATTTGTACAAGACACCTGAGAAACAGGTATTCCATTCCTTTCCTATGGTATGTTAAGGTTCTTCACATAAAGAAAAAGGTTCTTAAGAATGCCTGTATAACTGAAATAGTTGATGTGAGTATCCAGAGAGCGATCTGTAAAATAAGATTAAAGTGAACAACATTGTCAGATGCTTTTTGGTTTTTGCCGCAGAACTTAATCTTTTGAGTTTAAGAAGAAAATGATACCATGAGTTTCACTCTAGTAGGAGCCCTGTACGTGTGTAAGACCCCTCTGTCTCTTGGGTTTATTTTGAAATTAATCACAAGCAGCTACAGGACTGGAAGATATAGCTTGCAGTACCTCTGAACCCAAAATACCCAACTTGTTGGTACAGGGTATATACAAGAGTATACAACGTACAATAACTATATGCATTTTTCCAAAAGCAGTATTTGTTTCTTTATCCATGGGAATTCAAAGCTCTAGTTTATATAAGCTTTCAGTCTAGTTTAGATTAGATTAACACTGAGGGGTTTATCAGGATAGCACTGGTAAAACAGATGCCTTGTCTTATTCAGACTTTTTTTGTCATTTCACTCTGTACTTGTCTCCCACTTACATAATTCTCTCATTTTGTTGTCAGAAGTCTTACATTAAATCACTATTCCGCTCAATAAAATTTATAAATCAGTAAACATGGCTAAAAGTAGAATTGTTAATGTTCTCACACTGTTGCTTATCATCCTGCTTGCAGTCTTGGACATTTTTACTTCTTTTAGAGTCATGTTTACCATGTTTTTCAAGCCTTGGAGGCCTTCTGATCTTGCCATGTTTTCATTTCTGCAGTGAACATATAAAGAACCATCACTGGCCTGTGTTGAAATTTATTCTGGCTGTCTATGCAATATTGCAATAAGATGCTGCCTACTGGAACTCCCTAATGCCTCACCAAACCAGCAAAATGTTTTCTAGGAAACAACTGTTTTCAGTGCTGTTCCAGAGTCTATCTGTAACAACATCAACATTTTGCTTCACTTGGAATAGAATCAGCAACACAAGTGAGATTTTAAAGCTTATTACAAAACACCTCATAAATAGTAGGAATGCAACAAATATATAACAATAACAAATTACTTTGAGTCTGCATGCTTAAATATTTTTATTTTGCTAGTCTAATTGCCTAGCTATTTGTTTGGGAAAAGGCATAAACTTGCTGGTTTACTACTGATTTGAGATTTGAATCTTGGGACTCCTTTTGACGTTCTTCATGAATGGTACCTGCAACTACAGACACGGGGAATGACAATCCAGAGTACTGGTTGATAACATTCTGTGACTAGAATTATTGTCTGAATAGCTTTGCACAATTTCAGCTGCCTTATGGAATAAGGCCTGATCACAAAGTGTTACGGAAATTGCCCTGCTTCACCACCAGCGAAAGCAAACCAGCAGCATTCCCTTCTCTGTACAGACCTTTCATTGTAAAGGAAGCAATTAAAAATTTCACTCATAACCACAACTTATTACAATAAACAGTCCTTCATCTTTCACATATCTAAGTCTTTAGAGAGGAATTACGTTTGATGACACTTATAGTCTCCAACTTCTACAGGCACAGTTACACCCAGGAAACCCATAAATCTTCATATGCAAATCAACCTATGAAACTGCTCATGACCATGGGACTGAGTGCATAACCCACTTTCATCAGAAAGAAATCACGATGCCTCACTCCATAGGTGTTCTACTAACTGCCAGGAATTCAGGCAGTGGCCTCCAGGTGAAGACAATTAAGCTATCCTACCAGATCTGGAATGTGTTGGGAGCAATTCAGTGACTAGTTATAAGGGAAGGAAGGAAGGAATGTGTCCTGCTTTTCCTTGTTAGGGCTTGCTACCACCCTAGGGACAAGGGAACTGTTTATTTTCCTCCTGAAGAGGGGGGTGGGAGGGAGAAGTTGCATCTGAAGCAGGTGATCTCAACAGCTTAACCCTTCTTACTGCATCTAATATATTCAACAGCATTCCTTTTCACAGCTCTCAAAATTCTGACCTACTGTACCATGTGTCTGTAAGCAGCTCTGTCCACACTGGAGGCTACAGGGAATCAGTGCTTGCCATTGGAATTTATAAAAGAAGAAAAGAATCCATTTCTGTTATGCATCCCCAATGCACAGGCAGTGATACAAGTCCTGAGTGGTAGCAGCTTCCTCTGTATTTGGTAACACTGCTGAAATGCTGAAAATTGAAAACAGAACTTCACAAAAAAACCCAAGAAAAATTAACAATGGAATTTTAACTACAGCCCTGTGCATTCTGGCACCATGGTAAACCACACAGAGCACACAAGAGTGTGCTATAATGCATTTTGAAAATGTCCCCATACGGTCATTTTGATGCTGCTGCTGCTATTTCCTTCTCCTTTCTGATTTGTTTCACTCATTGCACAATGGCACTGATGGAGGGCCCGTTCCTGCAGCTTGTGTCAATAGAGCCTGTTGTGACACAACAGGTTTCATAGCAGGAGCCACATTCAGAAACCCAGTCTGAACCTCTGTGCAGCAGCTGTGACTCTCAGATGTCAAAACTGGGGGTGGGGTGTTTGTGGAAAATAAGGAGTAATTCTTTGCAGTGTCTGTGTGTAAAGCTGGCAACTCCCTGCTGTGGGATGCTGGGTTTACTTAAACTTTTGTTTCAGGAGAAGACTACAAAAGTTAATGGGAGAAGTCACCGAGAATTACTAGGCATAAAGAAATCATATTTGGCTCAGGACGTTTAGCTGCTGCAAACAGCTGGAAGCTCAGGGAAAGCATTATATATTCCTATCCAGTGTTTCATACCTTCCTTAAGCATCCATTTATGGCTATGATGCGAAGCAGGATACCGGTCTTACCAAGTTCTTGGTCTTACCCAGCTGGGTCATTCTTATTTCGAAGCATTACCTATTTCCAGTTCCAAAGTTCCTTCTATATAAATTTTACGTTCTCCTGTTTAGGTTTTGATTGCTGAAGAATCCTTACTTAAGAGATAAAGTACTGGAGATTATAAAAAGCCTTATACTATTGAGATTAATCCATAGCTTAGTAAGTTTCCTACATTAATGCCTTCACTTTGGAGTATTTTACATCCCGCATTTGGATTCTGGCAGGTTATATGAAGGACCTCATCTTTAATGATGGTGTCTTTCAGTATTACATACTTACTACACTGTGATAAACCATGTTAATTTAAAAAAAAAAAAAAAAATTGTACAGCACATTCAGATATGCAAGTAAAAAGAAAAACATGGATATCAACTCAAGTCTCCTTTTGAGGCATTAGCTGTATATATTTCTATTCCAAGCCTGCTGATATACACACCCTGAAGACAAGATAGCAGTTGCTTACACAGTACATGTACACATGACCATAAAAAGCAGTACATATTTCTCCCTTTTGTTTCCTAACTTCTACTCAAGTCTGAAAGTTTCTGATTTTGACCAGTGTTATTGATTTTCTACATATCTCCTACCTTTGAAGTCCTTTAATATTATCTCTGAGGATTTTCTTTTAGATTTCCAGCCCTTGCAACAGCATTCCCTGACATACCTTTTGATGTTTGTTTTTTTTAAGTCACTGACATGCAGCTCTTACCTGCCAACAGACTTCAAAGCCTGTAATACTTGGCAGCCAAGCCTGTCAGAGATTTTTCTATTGGTTGAAAGAAGTTACTGAAATTAGATGGCAAATGCTCCATCAGCACTGGAGTCACATTCCTACACTAAAGATTGCCAGTGTTGCTTTCTTGATTATATGCTGCTTTGTGGCTAAATCTTGAGTTGGAGGCTGCCTGTCTGAGGAGGACGGTCTCCAAAGCTGCTCCGCAAAATGGTATCAGGGTGGCAAGGAAGGAAACAGCCAGGTTTGTGGCCTGCCCTCTGCTTCTAGGAGAATGGGATTTGCCTCTCCATAGGCTTATACCTACTCAGACTTGTCTTCCCAGAGCAGCTACCAGCAGTGTCTGCCAAGGCAAAACAACTATCTCTGCAGTCATCTTGATCTGACTCTCCTCACAGAGGCATCCCATCACATGTGGGGACCACCATCTTTCTGAATCATGGGGCAGGCTGTGGTACTCACGAGGAATCCCCATGTGTTCCTACCAAGACAAGTTAATTCACAGGAGGAAGCTGAAGAGTGGCACCAGTCCAAGTGTGTTCTGCTCAGGTGACATCCATCAGTGGCCTTTCCATTCACTAGACTTGCAAACCTGTCAACTTTGATTTCTTATTCATGCAGTTATCACAGTTACATACAGCTAAGGTGCCAATGAACTTCAACATAAACAAGTAGGGGTTGGGTTTTTATTTTTATTTAACACTGCAGTTTTCTATTTATATATAATTTGGATATCTTGTTAGGGCTACAACATATAAAATAATATTTGCTGAAACTAAACTCCTTTTTGATAGCTGTCAGTAAGTGCAAGCCACTTAGGGCTTTTGTCAGAATAAAACTGGTAAAATATTATGGGTTTCGGTGTAGTGAATTGCACCCTGTATTCTTATGCCGTATACATAACCAGAAGTAACAGAGTTTTGCACACTTCTTTTGTTGTATCATGTTGGATTATTTTACCGAGGTGAGATGACAGAAACAGATCAGTTCCATCAGCTTATCACTTAACCCTTCTGTGATCAGTATCATGTTTCAAAATATATGCTGCTCTTTTAGATACAGCAGTTTTATTTTCTTAGACTTATACATAAGCATAAAATAACAATGGTCCTGATTTTGTACATATTATTCTATAAGGAGTTTCTCAAAGAGCAGAAAACTGCTTCCATTGCACAGGAAAACATTAAACAATAAATAACACATGTCATTTAGACCAAGACTAGAGTCTGTTCTCATGTCTGCTATTCGAATCTTATATTACAATAGCATCTGCTGTCTTGCAGCTAATCAGATTCATCATAACTATTTAAAGCAAGAACAGGAAAGAAAACAGAGCAGACGAACCACTGTTGGTGTTGGATTAGCAGCTTTTGGCCCAAGCCCAGTAAGAGACTGATGGGCTACAACACTTGGTGTCCCAGCCCATGCCCTGCAGGGAATTCTGCATTAGGCACCTACACTCCCTGTATTGTCAATAGGAAGATTTAGGAGCCTCATTATAGGACAACTGAACAACTTGTGCCC
Organism: Nesoenas mayeri; assembly: GCF_963082525.1. Lineage (NCBI taxonomy): Eukaryota > Metazoa > Chordata > Aves > Columbiformes > Columbidae > Nesoenas > Nesoenas mayeri. The sequence continues at coordinate 12,211,647 of NC_137554.1, read as the reverse complement.
TGAGCAAAGAGCCATTAAGGTCAGTAGGAAATCCCCTTTCAGGAATTTAGGTGCTGCACGTAGGCTGCGGGAAGGTTCACAGCTGAGGTCAGCCCAGGAGTTGTCCCTTGGGATCAGGCATCTACAACTGCTTCATCAGAAATGGAACAGAGTTCACTACTTTTACTGAAGGTTTTGTACAGCAGTTCAGTTCAAAGATATTTAAGAGGTGTTTGGTAACTTTATCACCCTTAAAGGGCCCATACCTGTATCTTTTCTACTTGCATTTATTTATGCCATATCTGTTCACATGAATGACTACCACAACTGCATGACACGTTTCTTTCCTCTGTGATTACATCAACCATCTTTATTCTTTAACTACATCAGTTAAATAAAGTTCACTCACACTGTTATGTGGATACCTATACTGAGAATAACATATCTTGCTGTGAGTGCACTACAAGGCAGATTTTTTTTGTCTAAATAATTTCAAGCAGATAGGAATAGGTTAGATTTAACCCTTCTTCCCCCCCACCCCAAGGTGGAGGAAACTTACATCATTGTATCTGAAACAGATATAGTGGCATAAAAACTGAATATGAAACAGTTTCTTCCTGCACAAACTGTACAACAGCTGAGATATCAATGGTGCTGATCTTTAGCCGAGTCTCTTATTTGTCTGGGCCCCAACATAAAAATATGATTCCTGGCAGCAAAACTGCATATGAGAGCCAAATAGAGTGTGTGAGACTAGCACAGAAAACCCTAAGGCACAATGAGAAAAATCATTCCAGCTTCACCTGAAGCAGGTTGTGAGGTTGCAGCTCCCTACCCCATCACAAACTCCTACACATAGTTGTGCCAGCATCAAGGGCAGCTGCACTTGCTTTCTTGGCAAAATGATCCCAGTGAGCTGCAAGACCTTTAACTGTAGGGTTTCTGTTATCCTGGATGATTTTGTCAGGACTGGATTTGGACAATCACACCACAACAGCACAGGCAGGAGAAGGAAGGAAGAGGCAAAAGCATAGATCTGGAAGTAGCAACCACTTAATCAAATATAGTGCTTTTGATTGCTACTTAAGGACCTTGCCTGCTATCCCAACCTGAAATAACACTGTTCTCTCTGGCAAGTAAATATTTTGAACTTACACTCCACTTTCCTCTAACAATAGTTATGAAATTATGGACAATTAGGGGGTTTATTCTCTACACTTGAATTGACTTACCATCGTGTTAATTATTATGCAAATAAGGGGGAAGGAAAAATTTCTAGCCACACTTTTTTTGTTTGTTTTTTATCTGATTTATCAAACAAGCTACTAAAAACTGTCAAGAACACATAAAGGAATTTTTGCCTTACAGCCAAGAGCAGCAATGGTCAGTGCTTTCAAAGGGATTTTGGCAGGCTTGAGGGCAATGAGCAGCAGCCCAGCAAGAGCCCCCCCCAGCACCCCACAAGCCTGGCATCCTGAGGGCTCTCAGAAACTGGGTAACATTGTGTCTTCTCATCTACTTCCAACCCTTAATTCAAAACACAAAGCCAACTGAAGCTACATCACAAGCCCCTTCTCCTGCAAGGCAAACCCAGCACCGACAGCTTTGCTCACCACCTCTCCTCTGCTGGCAGCAACTCCACTACCCAGAGCTCAGCAGCCTTTGGCAGGATCCCACCTCAAGCAGTTCCCAGCCAAACCTCCTGTTACCTGTAGAAACAGCCTGTTTCACTGCTAACCCTTCATTGCTGGGCTTTCTCTCCCTTAAATCCAGTCCATACCGGTACAACAGGTGGGGCTAATTGAGCCAGGGTGTTTAGCTTCAGGCCTCCTGGCTCCCAAGGCAGTAGGTCTCTATGCCATAATTACTGTTGGTTTAATAGTGTGTTTGGCAAGATGTGAAGGTTCTGGAAGTTGTTTCTTTCGTGCAGTCTTTCCTCTCATTCCTCACCACCCACTGTCCTCCTTGGCAATTGCTTGTTAAGGTGGAAGTTTTTTAAGAAAGTGCCTGTTAAAAGTTAGGAAATGGGGTGCTGCCCATGCCTGTGGCGATCCTTTTCCCATTAGTAAATGGAGATGTTCTGTGTCCAGTTGCATTTTTCACATCACGCTTCCAGCCTTGCATCATTTTTGCAGAATAGTTTATGACAGTGTGTAGCTCATCCTGAGCAGGGTAGGATGTTGCATAAAAACAGAAAAAAGCAGGGAAAGATTTTAAAGTTACATTGGTTGATATAACTGAAGAGAAAAATCCAAGAAGTTTTGGGGCGTCGGGTTTGAGAAAAACTGAGAATAACTGCTCTGTTTTAGGCCAAATATCAGCTAGATCATCTGAGAGAAAAAACAGTAACTTTGAAATAGAGGAAAGATCAGGACTATTAGCAGAGGGAGAGGTGATTATGTGATTATCTCCTATAGAAAAGAGAGAGGTCTCCTTTCATTATGTTAAGAAGCATGGAGGGATTATATTGGGAGTGAGTCGTATGGAGCCATAAAACAAAAAATAAGGTTTTTAATAGCTGCTAAAGCTATGAATTTCATTTCCCTTGCTCACCTTTTGAAGTGTTTTGTGGTCTGCCTTGAAGATCAGGACTGAGAAGAGGGAGGCTGCTGATCCCTGGTGAGCAGCATGTCTGCAGGAGATGGGGTGTTTCTGTTCTCTGTCGGTTGGCTCTGCAGGTTCATTCCAGTGCACAGTGGCTGCTGCAGTTTCACCCACGGAGCTCCCTCAGGGCATCTGGGGCACTGGCTGAAATGCAGGATGTTCTAGGAAGTGCTTATGAATCGGGGTATCTTGATGGGTTCTCAGGTAGGTGGGTGGCATTCATTACAGCCAAAATAGAGATCTCACAAGAGAAAAAATAAATTAGTTTATAAAGCAGAAGTAGATGCAATGCAACTGGGGGAACAATTTTCAGAGTTTTCTCAGCCTTAATGCAAATAATTTTCATGTTTGAATTCCAGATGTTCTTCATTGCCTGTTCACTAAAACTTAAAATGTAGCTGTGAGCAAGTTTTTGTTTCACCATAAATGTCACATTATTTCCTTTAACAGGACCTGAGTCTTGAACTGTTTTCTGATGTACAAATGATGTTGGCCTTTTGCAGGACCCTGTACATAAAATTCTTGGAAAGAAATGGGTTATTGAAATGCTTCTTGAGAGCAGAATTCTGCTCACTAGAATGTAAGCAGAAGGTGGAAACTTCTACTAAGTTACCTCTCAAGTATTTTGTTTAATTTTCCTTAATAGTGATGCTCAGTGTGTGCCTAGAATTGAGTTCCCTTCTCAGCTGTTGCTTCACTTGCTGACATGGCAGTTAACAATAGTAACAAATATTCAGCTCTGTATTGAATTCTTATTGCTCTCCATAAGTTATATACTCATAATTTATGTCTTCCATCTAGTCTAAAATATTTGGCGCTTCTGCAGATTCATAGAACAGACGTGGTATTTTGAAACTGATTTTTTAACAAATGTCATTTTCCCAGTTCTAGTTGCATTAATGCTGCTACCTAGAAAGGTTCCTTCTCTTAGTGCTGATTGGAAGCTGCACTGTAGAGCAGCTTTCAACAGGCAGGCTTTTCCCTGGATTTCATAGGGACTTTTGTGTGAGTAAGTACTGTTCAACACCGAGAAGGGAGAAGCAGGCACTTGGAGTTTACTGCATAAATAGGTGTGGGTTGTGGGGTTTTTTGTTTGTTTGGTGGTTGTTTTTGTTTGGTTGGGGTTTTGTTTGTTTTGGTTTTGTTTGGTTTGGGTTTGTTGTTTTGTTGTTGTTGGTTGAGTTTTTTGTTTTGTTTTTTTAAAGTCATGTTACAGCTTTTATTTCACTGTGTACACATGCTCTATGAGGAAAAAAAATATTAAAAGAATCACACAAATGACTCCTAATGAGTTTGATGTTTCAGTGGGTGCTCACAGGCAAATTCAGCATTTTTAATGAAACAAATTCAATTTTGGTGTCTCTTCTTGGAGAATACATTGTTGAGACACTATACTTTCTATTGCCCTTATCTTCACTGTTTGGCTGATAACTGATTGTTCATTCCAAGCAAGCTATGACAGTTGGATGAAGTGCAGAAAAAAAGTGACTTTAAACAACCTTTCACCTGTTCCACTTCTGTTCATTCCCCGAAGCCTGCACTAGTGGTTATAGTAGGTTATACTTGGCTGAAAAGGGGCATTAGGCCAGTAGAGGAGCAGAGGCTGTCCAAAATGCAGCACCTGTCAGACCCTTATCTACTGCAGCAAAAGTTGCGAGCAGTGATGTAGACGTGGCCTTTTATGCAAGCCATATTTTCTTGAAGGTAGAGCTGTTATTTCCATTTCTCTTTCATGAAATATTTTCCAAGGCAATTTAGGAGTAATCAGCACGGTATGGTCTGGGACATGGTTGCAGCTCTTTTGCACCAGTCTTGATTCAGGGTGAATGCAGAGGACTCTCTGTTCAATGTGGCAGCCGAACTGAAAATGGGGAGGAAAATGCTCTGAACAACCAAAATGAAAAAAGACAATTGTTTGGGTTTTTTTTCTTTGAGGAAAACCCAAAACTGCACTTAGCATTCACATAATGTGGCAGATGTGGGCTCAAATTCTTTTTTTCAGAATATGTTTGAAGCTGTGCCTCCTACAGCGTAGAACACTTTTATGTTTTAAATCAAAAGTGCCTGAAACAAAATATTTCAGAAGCATAAAAACATGTAGTCCTGGTGTTTCTACTTTTTGTTACTTTCAGTTTGACCTCTGGAACTCTTTGTTTGTTTGTTTTCTCCAAATAAATGAATCAAGCGGAAAAAAGAGCTGAATTATTTTATAGATGCAGGTTAGCCTATGTGGGAGCCGAGATGAGAGAACACTAACACATGGAGGGGCTGAAGCATAACAAAACATAGTCTGCTTCAGACACAGTGAAAGGACTAGAGCTGGGTATGTACTGGAAACAGCTGCAGTTATTCTTGCTTGCATTTTCTAAAATGTGCCTGGGAATTGCAGCAAGATAACGCCCATTCGGTTTGCGAAAGAGTGTCTGTAAGGAAGACAGAAAGTCTGCTGTAGCTGTATGCTTTTCTTTCTAAAAGAAGGTTTGGCAGACCAAATAGTATCTATTGCTTTGTATTCTATTGATAAGTATAGGTGGAATTTCTTGTTTATCTTTTTTATTGCTATTGAACACTTATGTAATGGTTTCAATGAATTTTCCCACAATAAACTTTTAATGCTTTTTCTAGTGATGTGATTGTTGAATGAACTATTTAACTCACATTCCCTACTGTAGTTCCTTGCTTTCACGTTAAATTAGTTTACAATTGTTTACGCTGGCCTGATTTTGACAACTGCTGGATCAATTACTTGGATGATCAAAATCTTTTTGAAGCTCAGGGCATTGTTTTCTTTGTTTGCTTTTCTCCATACTTAGAAGGCATCAAGAATTTATAACTATTTACTGGATTTCTAATAAACATTTACTGGATTTCTAAATTCACATCACATTTTATTTAGGATTTTTTTAAGATAAAGAAAAGTTATTGACCAGTGCTTAACATTGACATTCCAGGTAAGTGTTTCAGGTTGGTTGCTTAGTTTCAGGCTTTATAAATTGCCGAAGAAATTGAATAAAATTCTTACAGTAGAAGAAATTACAGCATATATGGAGGGAAATAATGGATCAAGGAGGAAGTTGGTGCTCAGATGCAAAATCCTGAACGGGTGGTGTGCTGCGGTGGCTGGGGAAGGAGGCTGGAGCAAAGATGGGGAATTTCCAGATGTAAAGCCTGAAACTGCCAGGGACAAGGGACTGGGCCAAGAATTAGATGATGACAGCTTTGATACGTTATCAAATGTATGCCCATTCCAGAGCTTGGGCATTGGATCTAAGATCTGAATTTAAATGGTCTTTTGCTAGTGAGAAATAAAGTGTGGGTTTGTGGTCCCTGCCTCTAGAAGATGGAAAAACTGCTGCTGCCACCAGTGAGCTGACCTGACAGAAGTCTGTACAGAGGTCTAGAGGTGATGATGCTGCTGGGAACTATTTGAGTTTCTCTATGATGTTGCAAATTTCTGCTTTTCCAACTTATTTTTCTTCTTAATAAGAAGAATGTGCATATATGTGCACATGCAGCTAAACTATGACAAAATTTGTGCTTTCTGGGTAGATGAATCCACTCCCATCCTGGGGGCATAGTCTTATGTTATTACATTTTTATTTTGATGCTGCTTTTATTTTCCCTAAGTAGCCAACAGAGCTCATCCAGAAATAAAAGCAAGCTGAGTATAGTATACAGTGTATGTGCTTGCACACGTCTTACTGACTCGTAACAATACTGGAAGCTGTACAATGAATGACATACTAGATGCGCGAGTAAAAAGCGTGGGAGGTTCGGTACGAGAAATACATTCTCCCCTTCGCCACGGCGTTTGTTTCTCGTTGGGCAAATCGCTTCAAAGTAAATCCTGTTTGCTAAACACCACGCGGTCTGACTCAGGAGTGTGGCTGGCTCCTGCAGCCTGGTGTGCGTGCAGCGGCTGTTTCTGCGCGGCATGTCCTCTCGCTGTCCCCGAGCGCTGCCGCACGCACGCACGCACGCACGCACACCCGCACACCCGCCCGCTGCTCGCAGCTCCCAGCTCCTCTCAGAGCCAGGTGCTCCCGGCCCGTGTCCCCCCGGCCATTGTTCTCCGCACCGGACCGACCCCGCCTCCCCGCTGCACGCGCTCCGGCCGCCCCCGAGCCCCGCCCCTGCAGAGCCCCGCCCCGCGGCGCTCGGCCGGCCAACGGCGGGCGGGGGCGGTGCCGGGAGCGGCGGCGGCGCCGGGGGCGGTGTCGCGGGCCGCGCGGCGGGGAGCGCGCTCCATGGGCAGCGGGGCGGGAGTGCGCAGGGCCCGCGGCCGCCCGGCTGCCGCCTGCGCTCGGCCGCCGCTCTCCGGTAAGGGCTCCTGCCGGGGGACGTGGGACCCAACGTGGCTGGAGGGTGGAGGGCGTCGCTTGTCGCCGCCGGGAGGAGCCGCGGGTGAGCGCGGGACAGGGCGGCGGCGAGTCTCCGGGGGAACGGGAACGGGGGAGAATGGAGGGGCCCGGCGCTCCTCTTACCCTTGGTCAGGGCACGTCCCCCTGCGGGTGTCGCCCCTCCGACCCACCTCCCCGCCCGGCACCGCTCCGGGAACCGCCGGGAGGGGACGGAGGGCCGACCCCCGCCCTGTCCCGCACCTCCCGCGGGCTCTGCCCGCTTACCTGCCGCTGCCCCGCGGCCGGGCGGCTGCGAGGGGTCCGTGGCCGCGGAGGACGCGCGGTGCGGCGGGGCGGGCCGCAGGAATGCGCGGGGAGGGCAGGGCGGAGCGGCGACCCCCGCCCGGGGCTCGGGCAGCGGCCCTGCCCTCGGCCGGGGCTGCCAGCGCCCGGAGACGTGGCCCCTTTGAGAGCGCCTTTTTTTTTTACCCCTCCTACCGGAGAAATTGTGCTGGGAGAGCAAATTTCTGAAATATCTGGCGCTTTTTTTTTTCCTTCTTTTTTTTTTCCGTCGGGACTGGCGGTGGCTCGCTCTTAACCAGGAGAGTCTGGAGGCGTTTATAGAAAAGCTGGTGGACGCTTTTCGTTTTCGAAGCCAGTCTCCTGAAGAAATATGAAACACTTCTCAATAATGAAAGGCATGTGTTCTGTGAGGGAATCTCTCCCCCATCTGCCTTGTAATGCGGGAGGAGCGGACGTAAGGGCTTCTATTTATGAGGAAAAGGGGACTGTTGTACTAAATTGTTCGCTCTTGGTTCAGCTGCTACTTCACAGCAAAAGTTTCTCTCAAGATTTTCCCATCCAGAAACACTTTGTCGTCACTTTCATAATTTTCAAAGTGGTGGCATTATTGTGCTACTTGTTGCTAATCTGAATTTTAAAAAGATGGTACATATCTATACAATAATGCAGTTTTAAAAGTATGGACTTGCTGCAGGAACAGGTCTAACACATCATGCTACTTAAAGTTGACTCTGAAGCTGGCCAGACTTAAAAGAGGCATGTCCTTTAAATAATATGAAAATCTCTGTCTTGATATAAATAGATATCACACTTGTTTAAATGAGAGAAGGTTGTGTGGCTTTTTTGCTGTAAGTGCGAGATGGATTTGCAAAGTAGCTTTGTAGCCATGAGAATTACATGTGGGAACAGAAGAAACTTGCTTAAACATTATGCTTCATGTTTATTGTAAACCATACTTCAGTCTGTTTGAGGTGTTTGGAATTGCCTAATTATCAGCATTATTTGTGTAGTCTCATGTGTACTGTCGTAGGTACTGGCTTTAAACAGTAAACAGAAATTAGAGCAGTGAATTTGTGTTAAATTCTGAAGTTTTCTTGCCCCTCCCCCCAGCGCACACCCCCTGGAAGGCCTGCAGATTAGTTACAAAAACAACTGCTTTGACCACGTTTCCTCTGATGTATTTAAATTGTGAGGAGAAATAAGGCAGAAATAATGCAAAAATCATGGAAGTGCATTAGAATAACACCTGTTGATATAGGCAGTGGAAGTGTTCTAAGTGTTGAAGGTGCTACTTCTTCAGTTGGGCTAACCAAATACAAACATCTGTAGGTTAACTCATTTCAACCTGCAATCTAGATCATAATAGCGTTTTTTAAGATAAAAATAGTCAAATTTAAGATTTTTCTGCAGATGTATCTGCAAGCCACTTTAACATTTTAGCTGTCATGTTCCACATTTTTTTTTTCTTCCTCTCCTGTAGTGTTTGCCATATAGTATAAACATTGAGAACTCCTGGTGTTGAGAGAATAATAGCAGGCATTGTGCGAGCTGCTGGAACCATACCTGACTCTGCCACCTGGAGTTTGCTGCTTTGAAATGAATTGCTTAACCTAACATTGGGAAAATTGCAGTAGCATTCTGTTTTTCCTGAACAAAAAGAATGAAGGTAGTTGTTTAGTTATACCGATGTAATCTCTCCTAAATTTGTGCGTTTTCACGGTGGAACTTTAAAGGTGTACTGAAACAGAGGAATGCCCTTCAAGATAACTGCACTGAGATTTGCAGATAAACATTGATATTAAAATATTTTTAAATCTTTTCCCTTTTCTGTGTCCTTTGATTGCCTTTCATATTAAGAGATAACATGCTGAAAAGCCCACGTAACTTCTTTCCGGATGTTTTTCTTTCTGAGACGAACTGTGATGGGCCACGATTTCTCGCTTGGCACATTCTACATGAAGAAAATTCATCAGATCAAGGCTGTCATCTTAAGAGACAGGATGCTGAATACATCCTGGTGGTTGATGCAAGAATCAAGTGCTTTTGCAATTGTATTCAGCTGTAGTAACAGTTCATGGTAAAGAATAGGTCTCAGGGTAGATGTAAAGAACTTAATTCTTAAGGTTTCCAGAGTATTCAGGCAAGAAACTTTTCTCACAAAGTAAGCATGCATCATAATTAGCTTTTGAAATAGTTTCTGCATACCACTGCTTTTTATACAACACTGTGTATCTACTGTACAAATTAAAATAACTTCAAACAGCCAAAAACTTTTCTAATACTTCAGTTCAGCACCGTAATGTACACCAGTATGATCTTGAAAGAAATTTTGGAACTTGTTAGTACAAGAATATTACTTCACATATATTCCTATACTAAGCAGCGTTTTTCTTTCTCCACCTTCTTTCCCCTCCAATTTTTTAGGGTTTCATCTTTGGCTTGTCAAATGGACAGTAAGCAACGCTGAGTGTTAACTGCGAGAGCTCTATAAGCACAGCGGCTGCTGGGATGTTGCGACAGAACGGTGGAAGTAACAAGCGTGGTTTGGGATTAGCCCGACTGTCTACCTCCAACTTCTTCACCATCTCTAATTCAGGAAATTGGGGAATGGGGCGCAGCACCAAGAGCAGCTCTCTGAGCAGCATTAGCTCCAACTCTGACTGCTATGATAATCCTGTTGTGGACCCAGAATATATCATGCAACTGGTGAATGATGTCAGAAAATTTGCAGATGTGCTACTCTATTTGAAGGAAGCTATTCTTTCAGAAGGTATGTCAGTTGTTCTTAATTCTTGGATTTTCTGAAACTCTTACAACTCTATTCATATGTTTTTTTACTAGTCTTTACTGTGGTTGCTTCCCCTTGCCCTTTAGCTTCCCCCTTTATCCTCACTTCCTCCCCCCTCCCCCGGCATGGTGATTACAGGAAATGATGGTTGTTAGTTTGGGTTCTGTATTTCCTCATCAGAACACCGTGCAATATGTTTCATAATCATAACAAGGGAAGAAAGGCTTTTAGCAGGCTATCTAGGCTGATGCTAAAAGTTAAGAGACCATAAGCTTACGAGTTTTTAATAGCCTGAATGTTTTTTGTAATTCCAAAGAATTCTGTTAATATTTCGGTGATGCCTCAGTTTTCTAGGCTGTTTTGGTTTGGTTTTTGAAAGTCCTGTGTGCTAGTAGTTTGAGTTGTAAGGTACAATGTAACTCTGAAGTTTCTTCCTCTGCAAGATAAGTATTTACCATTTTCTGCCAGCAGGTGGAAACTGCAAATTTTCTCGCATATGAGGAGTGTGCATTGTTGTGTGTTCCCATTCCTGGTATTAGTCCATTTTTGGTCATCAGCAGGAAAGCTTTTATCTAACTTCGACAGAAATATTACCATGTTAACAGCTAAAATAGCACCCAGAACAGTTTTATATGGGATGTCCTGAGTGCTGAGCATTTGCAGTCACCGCTGTGTCTCAAGTGAGTCTGCACACCACTGAAGTAGCTTTGCCAAAAGGTGTGAACAAATCTTAACAAAGCAATAGTTTGACACCTCATGTCAGCAGTGCTTTTGCTGAGCACACAGGATGAGCGGAGTTTTTTGTGAAATGGGGTGTCTGGTGCTTACCAATACTGAAATGGAAATCCTGTAGGAAAGGGCTGTCGAAATACTGAAGTGTTCCAGTTGCCACGCAGCAGTTGTTAATTAATGTTCAATTTAAGTTTTGGACTTGGAAGATCAAAAAAACTAACAAGGAAGTTGTCTTGGTTTACACTACATTGTGGAATTAATTTGTTAAACAAATATTGTCCATTTAAAGGATTGTTAATTTATAAAGGGGAGATGTTTCGTTTCCACATTTAGGGGTGTTCTTTTTGACCTGTGTCCCTAAAATCTCATAATATAGTGAGTTCTGTAATGTTGGGCTTGCTTACTGCTGGCTGGAGACAACGTCCTGGAAGCTGCATAGTTCAGACTGCATTTCTCCATCTTATTTATCTTTGGAAATGTCTACAGTTGTCTGTCCAAAAATTGACAAAAACTTACTAAGGTGATTGAACAGACTTCTTACACATAAAATTCTGGCTCCTAACACTTGCAGTTTACCACAACCCTGAAGTTAGATTAATTGCTCCAAGTTGGAGTCAGTTTCAGGGATAGGAAATTAATTTCTTCCTTTTTGGACAGCATTAATTTATTGACTTGATGTAGGTTTTATTGAAAAGTAAAACTTTGCTTTGAAGTTCATGAAATAAGAACTAAAAATAGATTCTGCTACTAGCTACAGAAAAAAAAAACCCATTATTTGGATGTGTATATGCTGCCATGTATCTTCAGGCAGTTCAGAAGAGCAACAGGGTTTCATCAGTGAACTCTTGTATTTGCCTGGCAAGGGTTCCCAGAGTCTGCTGTAGGTCTTTTGACCTCCAACTAGTGTTTCCTCAGCTTCTACCATAAGTCATATTATTGCCAGTTTGGCAGATTTGTGTAAAAACACCTTTCTCATGCACTGTAACTTCACTCTTGACCTTATGGCTCCCTGTTTGCCAGGGCTGTTCAACTACTGGAGTCTGTCTGCATCATTAGGGGGGTTGGTTCCCGGGGGTACGTGCCTTGAATTTTGTACCAAGTGATGGTTGTATTCCCTGCTTGCGCTATCTGAGCTGCCTTGGGAGATCCTAGCAGTTATTCACCCCTGGTTCACCTACCAGTCTCCTGATGTGGTGATACCATCTTGGGTGAAAAATCTGAGCTATTTTGGGTTGTAACATATTCGTGTCTGAACTAGATCATAAGTGCCCTTGGATTATAGACTTGTCCTGTGTTTTGTGTGGTACAAATGCAAGTGATACGTAACATAAAGAACAAGTTGAGATCTCTTCAAAGGGACGAGTGTTATGTAACTGAAACTTTCTATAGATTTCAAGGCTATTTCTATTTGCATTACTTATGCTAATACAATTCAATTTCTGACAGTAGTCCCATTGTCATAATGTTGAATAAATTTTGGCTATTACTTGTCAACAAAGGTAAACCTGGCATTGTAACTTGCTTTGATTATTTTCAGAATCTCACTCAGCAATGTTTGTTGTGTAAACTGAAATCTAAAAAAACTTGGAAATTATTTCTTAACGATATTTCACATAAAAACCCAAAATATCTTCTCTCCCATTCCCCCTTGCAAAACTCGCAAACAAAAACCCCTCTGAATATAACTATAGAGTTGAAAAGTTTGGCAGCTGTTAGATCATGAGAGAGCTTGCAGTTGCCTCTTGTGCTGAGTGAAATGCCATGTGTTCCGTACATTTCAGTTCTTCCTGTCTTTTTAAGAATTTCCTTTTGAATCTAGGCGTTGTACTAGCTGGATGTAATGATCTGTTACTAGCAATCTAACTTGAGGCACAGGATCGAGACACTTTACCAATGTCTTCATTAAAATAAGAGGTCTGGGAATTCTTTGAACTCAGGTCAATGAATCCAGTGCTGATTCACGAGAGATTTTTTAATTTAATTCAACTTGATGACAGGCTGAACCTGCAGTAGTTGAACAGTTAGTGCATCAGTCTCTTGGTCTGGTCTTCAGTTAAATTTCCAGATGAGCGAGATTGTGCCATATGACTGATATTAGTTTGGTTAGTTATATTGTCATCGTGTCTTTGTGTATGAACTGAAAGGTTGTATTTGTTTGTAGCATTAGAACTTTATAAGGTCAGAGATGATTGAAATATATTGAGGAGATTCAAAATAAGTCCATTTACATTCCTTTCTGATAAGAAGAAAATGAAAACAGTTCCTCAGAAATCCCTGCCTAGAAGGCTAAACTTGAGAACTATCTAGAACTAATACCTAGAAGTCTCAGATCATTACCTGCAATCTGTGCTACTCTTAAGACTGATCAGGTTTTCAGTTTTATTGATGGGTTTCTGTATTCTTGATGTACCCCAGGTTTAGTTCTTGTTTCAGTTTTAATGTACATCCGAAGTACAAACTATGAAGATACCATGGCTTGAAAGCTGGTGAGTTTTCTCTTGGTGTTTTGAGTTCCAATAGTAACTTTCCAGCTAATGGGTGAGAGTGTGAGAACCTAATTGTTGCCTGCATCTTGCACTCCTCATTGAAAAGGCAGGACGTGCAGTGAAGTACAATCTAAAAGCTGGAGCTATCTGCCGTCTTCACAGGTAGTGGCACTCAAGAAGAGAAATAACTTTCCATGGTAGAGAGTGTTTTAGTAAATGAGAAGTTCTTTGCCTCTGCTGGAGACCTGCTTGGGGCTTAACCTGACCAAAGTATTGAAAATACATCAGACTTTGAAGTGCATGAGGTATATTTAAGTCAAATCCTATAACTTGAAGAGGGTTAATTCTTGTCCCAAAGCGTGGGTTTAATGCATCTGCAAGTAAGCACTGTTGGATTTTGAGGCTGACTTCTACATGTGTAATATGTTCCTTTGGACAAGAGGAGGTATGGGGTATCTGCTATACACTGTCCAATCTTTTTAAAATACAAGGATGCCTATACCTCATAGAAGTTGTATAGAAAGCATGCAGCCACTTTTTGGGACAAAACGTGCAGGACCTACCTCTTACAAACTTCTAATAAATGATTTATCACTTTAAAAATAGTATTGCTTATTGCATGGATATGCTGAGTTGAGGATCTGTTTAAGGGTAGGCATCTATGTATGAGACTGGTGATGCCACAGTCTGTGCTGTTACTGTCCATAATACATTCTACTGTTGCTTTAAGCAAATGATGCCACTATGTGGCCTTTACTCAAATGAGATTTATTTACTCAGGTTTAAAAGGACCACACAAAATATTTGGGACACAGTCTGAGTTCTTCATTAGACGATATTTTACTAAGTGTTTCACTTTAAAGAGTAAATAGTAGCTTTTATCACATCAGAGGGGGGAAACGTTCCTGTTTCCCTAGTCTGAAGATAGTTAGCTACTGGTTTTGTGACATCTGCATTTTTTTTTAAGGAATGTAATGTATATTTCATTCTGTAAGGTCTGCCTTCGGGACTGTGGGAAATACTGTTTCATTGTGAATAGCTGTTAGGGTAAAATTTGCATGTGGTTTAAAAGTGCGGGAGTAATTATACTTTATACTTTAATATATAATCTTCTTGAGCTGTACTTCAGAATACACTTAGGAATTATTGCTTGCTTTATCACCAACTTTGAAGTAATCTTCAAAGTGTGATATTATGTGCTTCATGTAGGTAATTCTAGGTCCTCCTCATGAGCAAAAGCTCATTTCCTCAAGTTCATCCTTCTTTCAACTAATGTAAATTGGAGCTTATTCCAAAATGTTAATGTACGCTCTCCCCCTCCACACCCCCAGATACCTTAGAAAACAGAATAGCAAGATAAAACTTCTGCCTTTCATCACAGTTTACTCTTTGAGGATCACATTTTGCTGTCTGGTTTCTTAGACTTTGTTAAGATTTTAAAAAATTCATTTATTTGTTTATTAAACTGAAGCAGAGGTAAAAATACCGGTGAAGCTGGATGGCCGGGTCAGGAATGTCTGCCTCCCCTTTATAGTAGCACCAATATTTTCAAAAGGATCAAGAATGCTACCTAACTTGAAATGTATCAGGTCCTTATTTTTGAAGGATAAGATATTCAGCCCAGTGGGACAATTTTAAAGGTGTGTCAAGGTAAGTAGTTTGCTCAAAATAAGGAACCTGTAATCTCTAGTGACTTCAAAACATTGTTTTAGCATCGTGCAGATTGGTATTAATCACATGCTACACTAAAAGCCAGAAGACGTCTGCTGAATATAGTGCTTGAGGGTCAAAGATGAATGATTCCTCTTCAGCCCTTCCAGGCTGGATAAATGTGTCCTTTTTCAGTACTGTCCTTATGATGAAGGCACTTTAGTATTTTTAGCATTTGATTTTTATTTCTCTGTATTATTCTGAAAGTATAAAATGTTAGTGTTGTTTTTCTGAGGCAATGTTTTTGAAAGTTTGTCCTGTTTTTGCTATGGAAATCTGAAGTTCATTAGCTATTGCGGTGAAGATTACAGATTGAAATTATGATAACAAAATACTAGGTGTAATTTTGCTGTTGGATCTTTATTCCAGTTTTGATGCTTCTCAATGATATGTGCTGTCTTTGATACACCTTAAACTGGATGTATTTACCTGTCTAACGATACCTCATAGTATGAATAGTTGGTAGGTGGGCAAACTGCTCTAAACAAGGATCTGATAAAGTGTTTATCTTCCTTTGCAACAGTCTCTGGAAGGAATGTGTGGTGGTTGTGGGTGTTGGTTGGGATGGTTTTTTGTTTGTTTGGTTGGTTTGATGTATTTTGTTTTTGTGGCGTTTTTTTAGGAAGTTGGACTGACCTCTTTAGAAGTTTTTGTGAAAGAACGTGCTGGTTTTCTGTTTGATAGTATTTTGTGTTCTAGATTAAAAACTTTCATTGGAGAAGGGAAAGTAAAATGCAGTCAGGGCAGCTTGTGGGAACTGTGAGAACACAGTCATTATTAAATGCATAAACAATCTGCTTGTGAGTTGATTAAATGACCTTCAAGAATCCTCGGAAAAGGGCAGAGGAATTAATGTAAAGCATAGCACATCATTCCCCTTATTCCACGTAGCACCAAAAAAAATGGGAAATCAAAGCATCTAGTAGATAATAAATCCTGTTACAGAAATCACAACATTTGAGGATGTTCATAAAAAGTCTGAAGTGGAATTTTAATGTTAATCACTTCCAGGATCTACTGAAGTGTTATACGTTGTAATACCTGAAGAATGATTCTGTAACTTATTATTAAAATATGACCTTTTTTTGTACTTTGTAGCTCTATTCAGACTTGGTCCACAAAGAATTAACTGCATGTGTTAAATATGTTAGCCTGTAATAACATCGTTCATCATCGTGCTGAAGCAAATAAGGTGTTAAGAGGCGAATTCTGACAATTTGTATTTGCTGCTTTGGATGTTATTGTTCCCGTAGCAGAGTTGGCAGAAGTGACCTTGTGAGACGCAGTCGCAGGGAAGCTGGGACTGAACCAGACTGGGGCAGGTGTGAGGCACCTGGGAAGAGTCGCTTCTGAAGGTGCTCATGCAGAAATTACAGGTTTTCATTTCCCACTAACAGCTGAATCAATGGTACAGTTCTGTAACTATTGAAAATCTACAAGATGTGCCTAAAATTGTTGTTTTCTTATTATAGAGCTTGTTTTGTTAGGGCTCTGTTTTAAGCCATGCTAATAGCGTGTTTTCACAGCAGCTTGGAGAAGAAACTGAAGTGTGAGCTGCTGTGATCTCGCTGCTTCCTCCTGGCACTGGCAGCAGTTCTCTGGTGACTGCAGAGCAAGCAAGGTCTGGGGGCAGATCTGCCTGAAAACCAGTCCTAGGAAGAACAATTTGTTTTCAGCCAAATCAGTTTTGTGAACGGGCTGGCTGTTAGGTTGTCGTGGGTACCAGCAAAAGAGGGAGAAGGTGACTGGCAAAGAAACGAGTGGCCAGAGGTTAAAGTGGACCAAGACTGTAAGAGATGAGTCTGAGTTGGTGTGGTGCTCTGCCCTGGCATTACTGCTGAACCCCATACCAGCTCTGCCATCTCTTCTATTGAATGCTAAGTTTGACAGGGGTGTATGAAAGGTGCAAGTGAGAGGGAGAACAGCAAGCAGAAAATGCCCTTTGTAGATGGCAAATTAATCAGCCTTCTTAGCTCTGAGTTTTTAACATATTTGAATTTCACAGTCATCTTTTAAAGTTGCTTTCCTAAAACCTGCTTCTTATATGCAAAGACATATGTGCTTCCTGTCTTTCTGACCTGGAAATTCCGTAGTACACCCTTTCACATATCTCCAAGTAGTAGTCAGTGTTAAGTATTAGTTCTGTCAATCTGAAACTGTTCTTTGGCAAATGTGAAATTGTCTTTCAAGCTGAGAGATCTAAAAGATGTAAACAAGGATAAGAACGAAGTAAATACTTTCTTAATTTTTTTAACAAGTGAAATTATTGCTAAGAATCTACAGCCAATAGTAGTGATTGTTTTGTGTTCGTTTGGGTTTTCTAACAGTTTCTGATGTTTTTCATGGCAAAACTCAGAAGAAAATAAAAAAGACAGGCCTGTAAACTGCTTCTCTTAGTAGAGCTCTAGGACGAGAGCAAACCAGAGGCAACCTACTCGTTTCCCTGTGCTTCCCCTCCTTCCACATTGTCCTTTCATCCTGGTCTCTCCCATAAGCAGGACGCACTGAGATCCCTGGCTGTGAGTCCTGATCCTGTCCAGTGCTAGATTCCTCAAACTGAGAAGTTCTGCAAAAAAAGCAGGAGTTCAACATACTCCACAGGACTCTGTTCTTGAAAGAACTAGTGAAACCTGACAACAAGCCTACAAAAAGTAGTTTACAGTCCAAGTTTGTGGGAGACACCCATAGCTATGGACCATGCTTCCCCCTGGAATATTACGCTTCAGCCCGGAGAGACCTTTCCACCTTTCTTGTCATTTCACTCCAGATCATTCCACCACCTTTTCTGTCCAAGCTTTTTGTTTTTTAGGAGTCTGCCCTCTTGCAGGGTTTTGTTTAGGGAGTCTTGGACTTAAAGACACTGTGGCCGGAGCCAGAGGAGCTGGGCATTTTCTTTTGCTTTGCGGGTTTGTGATATAAGAGCACTGCAGTCATGAACAATTCTGTTTCCAGTAGTCTGAACAAGGCGAGGGGAAAAAAAACAACCTCCTTGAAGTTCAGTTCAAGCAAAGCTCTGTTCTTCATAATCAGAGTGTAAGCTGCCTGTTAAATGCAGGTTGCTAACACTGGGTAGTAAATGCTGTTTCTTCAGTTTCAGGGAAGATGAAAGTTAAATAATAACTTAGTGGACCAGCAGATAAGTTTGTGGCTGATAGGACTACCCCTCCCCCAGTTGCATACTCCGCATTCCTTCAGAACAAATGTTCACTTGTTGCCATAGTGTCTAAGATCAGCAATCAGGAGGGGTGTGTGTGTCTTGAAGGCTTGTGAGTGGAAAATGGAAAGTCAACCTTTATGTGCAGTTTGGATATTTTTGTTGACTTAATTAGCATATCTGCCTTTAGGAAAACTCTGAACTATTTGTGAAAGGGCATAGGCATTTTCCATTTTTACATTGCTGTTGAGGTGCAAAAAATGAAACACAAGTAAAACTCTGTTCTTCCTCCTTTTTGCATTTCTGATGTAAAAAAGAATCTTGAAACACTTAAAGAGCTTTAACCATTTTGTTAATTAGAATTACCTTCCCTTTCTGTCACAGCAACTAATGAAACCGATATTACAAGATTAGCAAGGTGAAAGCTGAATAGTGAGGAAGAAAATTAATATAGTCAGATTTATTTTTTTTTAATAGAGAGGTAAAGTTAGGCCTTTCAACAGGAAAAATTCTTCTAATGCAGTTTGCAGCTTACCTAAGAAACAGAGGAACACTTGGACACAAAAACTTGTGTCCCAAAGAATCTGCCCCAATGCCAGAAAGATGTGATTTGATTCATATGTAGTGTGAAGTCTTCTGTTCTTAACAGCAATTCCTGTGTACGTGTAGGAGCTTTTGTGTTTAAAAACAAAACAAGATCCCTTGGCAAAAAGTATTCTAGTATATCCTCAAAAATGTTGCATTTTCTCTGATGCATTTATGTATGAAAGTTGCAGCATAAAACAGGAACATAAATACAAGTGACTTTTTTGTTTGCCTTTGTCTAAGTTGTGACTGTCATTTTAATGATCTTTACTTAATGAGGATTTAATAGACTAAATCATTCCTTTTCAACCAGTCTCATTGTGACTGTTTTTTCTTCCTATTTATGTAGCTTGGTCACAGAACTGAAGCTGACTTGTTTCTTAATTTCAAGCAATCTAGTCTGGCAGTTTCTGTAATTTGTTTACGTTGGATCTAATGTCTCATTAATGGATGGGAGTTAGAACTGCATGGCAGGGAAGGAAATTTGGACCTTGATCTTCATAGGTAGCTATTTCCCTTTTTTAAGGCAAGTAGGGATTTTATGGGGTCTCACTCCTTTGTATCCCTAAAATGCCCTTTTTTATAGAAGATTGCTATGTTTGGGTTAAACTTTCATTAATTACATTCATAACAGAACAGTGTAACTGAAACACAGGACTTGAAGAATTTTTTTTTTTATAGAGGCTGTGACTTAGCTGTCAAAGGATTTTTTTTTTCCTTTTTACCTTTTTTCCTTGCTTTCTGTTTGAAGGTGTTTCCTTGGGCCAATTTTAAAAATATGTAGGAATTCTTATTTGCTGGTTTTGTTTATCTGTAGTTTGGAGACTCTGTCAACTTCAGATGAAGGTTGGTTTATCAAACTTAACTCTTCAGAGTTGTGTTCTGTGTCATGACTAAACTGCTCCAGTTATTGCTTAAATCAGAAGTGGCAATGAAAGCTCCATTATTAATTTTCAAATGGCAATGAAAATATAGCTAATGCAAGGAGCAGTGAAAAGCTTTCAAAGGACCTTACAAGACTCTTATCTGGGGCTGGGCACTCAGTTACACGGTCCTTTTGCTTGTGAAGCAGTGTTTTAAATGTCTCCAGTTGCTTTGGTCTAGAATGATGATCAGAGAATTAATGCTGGGACTTTGGTCTCTCATCTTCTTACATGTCTGTATGTGAAATAGCATACAGACTTCTTTATTTTTTACTGTAAATGGATGTTGGAGAATATATGGGAGAAATAAGGAAGCTTAAGGTTCAAATTCTGATGACTTCAGTAGCTCCAAAGAGCTATTGTAATAGTATAGTGTGATCCCTTTTTCAAATGTGTTGATTCTCTGTGCTGTGTTTGACTTGGATTCAGGGCCCACAGGTGGGTGTTGTGGCAGTTCATTACGCTTTTAAAAGTTCTGTTAGTACTACTTATCTATGAGCCAAAATAACCGTGATATTATGAATGTTGATATGTATACTGTGAATGCTAAATGGAAAGGCAGGCTTTTATTCTGGAAAAAATGAGGTGTTTCTTCTAACTCTCGTACTATCTTGATCCCTTTCTAGTTTTAGGAATCTGCAAGATGTGGCAGGCCTGTTGAGAAAGTTTTAGCTAAGATGCCTTGAAAATAATGTTGTCTTTGATTAAAATGAATCACAGGATTGTAGATCAGTCATTTGCAGGAATTATGTTTGTGTGTTAAAGTACAAGTGTGTCCTCTCTCTCACCGCATGCCTTTTCAGCAAGAGATTTTGACATCTTTAGGATCTGGGGCCAAATTTCAGTTTTGTAGCACAGGGTTTCCAAAGGGTACTCTACTCTGAGCATAGTATTGCATTTTTTCCAGTTCAT
Organism: Nesoenas mayeri; assembly: GCF_963082525.1. NCBI lineage: Eukaryota > Metazoa > Chordata > Aves > Columbiformes > Columbidae > Nesoenas > Nesoenas mayeri. The sequence goes on along the minus strand of NC_137554.1, from coordinate 12,191,131 downwards.
ACAGGTGTGATCGGTTTAGGACTCTCTGTGAACAAATCTAGCATCTCAGCTGATGTTCTACTTTTGGACTACAGCATATTCTTACTCTATTTCTAAGATCAGATGTTGCTGCAATAGTTATGCACAGGGAGTTCCTGAAGTATTAGCGTTAGATAGTGGTCTGATTGGTTCTTTAGTTAGGATGCCTAAGTTATTTTGTAGTTGGTTGGTTTTATAGGGATGTGTGGTATGTGAGGGTTTGTTTGTTTGTTTCATAGATTGTATATAGGGTACTTTGTTCCAGATGTTGCTACAACTATTGAATTAAAAAGTCTGTCCAGAAGTTCTTCAATGCTGACAACAATGGGGAAAAAATGTTTACTGGAATCACTAAAGTGGACATGCGGAGAAACAGAACAGTAGTGGTCGATGGGCTGTGGTCTCAGCACACAAGTAGGTTAATCACTGTCAGCAGAAGGGCACTTGAAGGAGGCAGCAGCTTTTTGGAGGGACAGTGCTTCATTTGCTAAGGTGCAAATTGTTTATCTGAAAGTGTAGTAGCATATGTGAATTGTGACATGTGAGAGTTGAGTGAACACAGTTAACTAAGAGCCTTGAGAAAGTGACCATGACAAATAGCTTATGCTGGTCCTGAAGAAGAGGAAACTAACAGCTGAATTACGACTGCAGAGTGGCCAAATTAAAAGCTCTCTGGTATTCCTGTTTAGCCCTTGTCTTAAGAGCAAGGAATGGAGAAGTTTTTCTAGATGTAGCTGGCTTTGGCTGATGACTGGTCGTAAGATTTTAGAGAAGGTGGCTAAGAACTTAATTTGGAAAGAACGTAGTAGATCTGGAGCTTATAAATAAATCGGATTCTTACTAACGAGGGAAGCTGGTTGTGCATCAGATGCTGCATGCCAATGGATGAAAAATTAAATGCTTGGGGCTACTATTCAAATATGTAGTTGACCAAGTTCTGCTTGTTTCCATTATAATTTTCACATTCTGTAGGTTTTGCAGACCTGCACATCCTTTGCTTTGGTTGTGGTGTGTTGGTTTTTGTTTGTTTTAATTTAGCATTGACTAGCTGGAATGGCAGCTTCAGTGGTACAAGATGGAAACAGCTGTGTAAATCCAGAACCATAATGGAAACAGATTCTGTGGTCTGTCACCTTTCTATTGCAAGGTTTGTGAAGAAATAGTACTCAATTAGAATGTGTAGTGAGCTGTGCTGTGGGTTACTCTTGTCTTCTGGGGCATGAAAGTACCAGTGTGACATCAGTTACTGCTATAATGACAGCGTTGTAGTGTTTTCAGATGAAATTCTAAAAGCTGTTTTGGTGTGAAATATGTGATACCAAAATATTCTATAGAAGAAGGGATTGACTGTTTCTGAATCTAGGAAGTGGGAAGATTTTGAAAGTATTTCTTTTTGAGCATTGAAATAGCTCATCACTGTGTCACCTGGGCCAGGTCTATAGTCAGGCCTTACTCTCTTGAGTGGTTGTTTCAGCAGGACTTCAATGCTGGAACTTCAAATAATTAATCCTTTGTGTTCATTTGTTTTCTAGACAACTAATGCATCATCTGCTACTGTAGTGATTTGAATATCACTTAATCTAAGTTGATTTTGTGTAAGTTTGCTCTTTTAATCAACAAACCAGAAATGGAATACTATCACATCCTATAGCAGTCTGTAATTGTGTTTTTAAAGGTCCTTTAAAAGAGATGCACAAAGTAATGCCCCTCTTGTTTAACACCATATAATCTCATAATCCTGGTTTTGTGTGGTCTTTTGAAAACTAGGTGGGCTGGCAGCAATAAAATAGCTTCTTCACTCAGTGACTTAGGCTAAAAGTACAAGGAGCAGCCATGTAGAACAAATAGTGTTTTTAGACTAAAAGTAAAATGAGTTAAAGGTTAAGTATTTTTTTTTTATAATCGCGTGATGTGGGTTAGCAAAGGTTAAATTTATTTTCTTTTGAATGAATAAAACAAAACTTTCATACTATCCCTTCTGTGTGCCAGTTTGATAGGGTAAGGTCAACTTTCTGAGGATGATCTTTCCTTTTTCGACTTGTTTTGGTTTTTTCCAGAAATTTGTGCTGTGGAAGTTGAATGAGCATTGCTTCATATGTTTGCAGAACTTGAACCAATATGCAAGGAAAATAGTTGCTTAAAGAATAACAATTTTATCATTTTATTTAACAATGTCTTAGATTGTCAGCTATTCAGTGCAGGGACTACTAAGTTTTAGTGAAATGCCTTTGAATAAGAAATAAGTAGAGTATGCGTACTACTGAAAGTATAGTTGCAAATCCTCCTAGATCCACTTGACAATTTACAGTTCTAACTTAAACTGTGTTCTGAAAGTGCTTGAAGCATTATCCTCAGCTACTTTCATTCTTAAACTTCTGGAAGCCTCAGGGAAATGAAATGAACAGGGGTTAAAATGGCCATTTGGTGTGTTCACCCACATTTGTCAGAAATAGGTAAATAAGGAAACTCCAGCAGTTTTCATTACTGGTTTAATGTCTTTAAATTTTGTGTTAATAAAAGATTAATGTATTCTAAAGATTAAACTGCATGGCTGAACACATCTAGGTTAGTTGACTGGAATCTCAAGGCATAGTAGAATACAAAAGTTGAAGGAATGTTGCATACAGCATAGTGAAATAGATTAATGAAAAGCTGCTTTGTGGTAGGCTTTTTCCAAAAGGCTTCCCCACATACACAAGTGGGGAGTTCATCTATGAATTTAAATGTGAAATGAATGTGAAGTAACAACTGTTCTGCTGATGTCAGTTGGTAAACCAACATAATGAAAATATTTAACTGCTTTCAATGTAGGCAGAATTATAAGATTTTTATTATCCTGTATATTTTGCATGTACACCATCTATTTTCTTGACTTTTTGAAAAGATTTTTTAAGACATCTTGAATTTTTTTTTTTACAACTTTAATTTCTGAAAATGAATCTAATCTTGGTTTTTCCCTGTTTACATAGACAAGGACTTCTTACAAAACCTTTGACTTTTCAGTAGTACAGAATCAGTCCATTATTAAAATGGGGTAGGAATGTTAGCCCAGTTTAAAACCAAACAAAAGCCACCATAGCTTAAGGTCACATCACAGGGGCTAGTCAGCATGGTTAATGGTCAAATATAAATGGACAGACTGATGTATTAATATTTTGGTCAATCCCTGATAGCAAATAACAAATTTAAAAAGAGCTGGTTGTGTATTTCCAGTACGCGACAAAAGAACATCATGCTAGAAGCCTTACCTGGAAGGCTGGAATAATGGGGGGAAGTTTTGTGTTTTATGCAAGAGCAATTTTTGTGCAAAAATTGCAAGGCTGTGCTTTCACCCTGTTTATTTCAGAAAGTCAGGACAGAACTTCCACCTGTAAAATACAAAAAAAAATGTAAATGGCGGGTGCTTTTTAATTGTGACCTCAGTTTGTACAAGCTAATTTTAAGTTCAAATTTAGTAGCTTAGCAGTAAATAGACAAGTAGCTTGCCAAATGCTAAATCCTATCTTGTATTATAAAAACATTATTTGCATATAATAACTCAACATATAGCTACTTTCAATATACTGTGTTCAATAAGCCATTTGCAGGGAACTTCCATGCATTCTACTGAATTTGATCTATATATTATTCTTCTCAAAAAAAACCTCCCAAGCCTTAATGCTTTTATGTCAAATGTAAGGGCTTGGGTTACTACTTTCATGGCTTTCTTTTCCTCATTCCTAATCAAACCTCACAAGTTCCTTAGATTTTCTTCATTGAAGTGATTGCTTAACTGTTTATTTTCCATAAATTGTCACTTTTTCTGCAATATAACGTGATTGTAACATTGGTTGCAATGGATTCTGGAGCACGTGTTGCCAAAGACTGTATGAGTTTGGTGTAGTGTCCTTTAACGATGCCATGACAACCAGAGTTGCCATGATACCCATTAATGAAAGAGCTTGGGCAGGCCAGCTTGCTATGTTGAAAGCTTCAAGTACAATTTTTCTTGCCGTAGGGATGGGTAGGTAACTTCTGATTCTGCATCATAACACAGGGTTGAAATGTGGTGACCTCACTGGTGCCTTTCGCAGCTTCCAGCCCTGTTAGAGATTTTACAAGGAAAACTTACTCCAGAACATCTTTGAGTTTTTGTTCTTCAGTTAGTCAAAATGTTTCATTCCTTACATCTGCAGCATGTTCATACAGCCCAATAAAGGAAGAAATATGATAACTAAGACTGCTGTTTTCTTATCACTCCTGGACTATGGCCACCAACAAATAAAAAATCTACAGCACCATTAAAGGAAAAATGTTTTGTTTGTTTTATACCTCTACAATCAATGAAAATCACATCTAGCCCATATGTTTATTGCCTTCCAAAAGCTTCCTTGAGACTAGACAGCAGTGACATAGGTCAACTTTACGTGTAGTCAAACCAAAGTGTATAACATGCTTTCACTGGGTGTGTGATTAGTTCTTGTTGTGGTTTGGGTGTGATGGTGACCTCTGTCAGATCAGACAAACACGACAGACTGTTAATCATGGGAGAGTGAGGCTGATAGGGGAGGACGGCAAAAAGAAAATGATGGGTTAATCTGGGAGTGTTTCCCAAACTGTAGATGTAAGAACTAGGTGATTTCCACACAGTTCATTGTTTTGCCTACTCTCTGGTGCTCACTCAGGAGTCTCATATTCTGGATCAGGTTCTGAACTGAGTGCTGACAGTTTCCTAGTACACAACGCAGACATTGATGAAGATGATAGTAATATGATTTTAGTTTAAAGTTGCTTTACTTTGGCTTAGCTTCATTTCAGTGCCGACTTTTTTCTTTCTCCCCACTGACCTAGGTGGTGTTATTGATACCATGTAATACTTTTGTGTAATGTAATGGAAGCAGGATGTAATTTACCTTAATGCCAAAAATGAGGTTATTAGTAAATAAGAGTTGACAGTCTTTCAGCCAAGATGTTGGTCTTCCAGATTGAAATGTTGATTAGTCCTATTTATTTCCTGTGAAACCTTCAAAGATCAAAAGCGATGAGGAGCTGACTGTTTGCATTCCATAAGGCGAAACTTTAGTAAAAAGTTCTGGATCCAGATATTGATATTTTGGAGAAGTGGCTTCCCAGTTTGTGTGCTTGTTCTTGTGACCGCCCTACAAGACTGTCTGGCTTCTCCCTTTCATCTGAAGGAGTTTAGAATTTATGCAGAACACCTGTAGTGGTACTTAAAATCAGAATTGAGGCTGCTCTGTTTCAGTGGAAATAGAAAATGAGCTGAAGTAACACTCCTCACTGGCCCCAGGAAAGCAGCGATTTACAAAGGCAGTTCTCAAGACCAGGACTAGACCTCCTGAGGGTGGTGGCTGGTTTCTGCCTCTGCCTGTGGGCTAGTGGCTTTGAACACAACTGGCATTTAAGTGTTCTCATCCACTCACGTTTATTAATCTTCTTAAACTAGCAATAACATCCACACAGTGAGTGAGTTCATGGGAGATACTTATGAAAGACAAGGTATTTAATCATCCTCATAAAGGCAGGAAGAGAAAGTATTTGTGCAAAAACGCAAGTTTATAGCAAAATTTTCACAACAATTGATATGAGTTTGTATATGTTCCCTCCCATGGTCAAAACACTGGTCTATGTATATAAACTTGTGGCTGTAGAGAGTATGCATGGCAGGTCCTTCCATACTGGTAGCATCTTTGACTTTGTGTAACACTCTTGAAAGCTATTGAATGCGTGAAGTAAATAATCACATCTTTCTACTTGTAAGAAGGCTCTTATGGAAAGCAGGACCTTATTAGACAGTGCGAACTACAGTATTTGCTTTGAAATTCTCGTAATCTGAATTCAAGAATTTGTCATTGATGTTTTCCTTTTCGGTTGGTTTATCTGGATGGATACCCTGTCTTCTCTCGTTGTCAGTGTGACCAGCTTCACTTCTAAACAAACTTTTAGCCATGGCAATACAATAATTGTATTAGTGGTTCTCCTTCTCTGATGACTGGTGGAAACAGCAGAAGGAGAGTCTGCTGCTGCTAGAAAGTGTTAATGTTCTGTGTGGAGATGCAGTAAGCAGAATCGTAAATGCATCTTCTGTATGGGTCTGAACAGCAGCATAGAATATGCAATAGCCATGAGGAGGGAAAGCTGTAGGTTAGACTGCGTTTAAATTTGTCCTGACAAACATTTGTTGAAACAAACAGCTTCAGAAATGTTTGGGCCAACAGTAAATCAGGTCAGACAGAAGAATAGCAGCCGACTGACACAGCAGTGCCTTTCCCGGCTGCGGGTATTGTGACCAGCCCTGACTTGGCAGGGACAGTGACTGGCACTGACGAACTTGATGAGCACATTTTGTTTTGCATGAACAGAATCCATAGCTGTAAGGCATTATTGCTTGCTAATGTTTACTAAACAAAGGCTTCCTGTTGAGAAATAGCTAAAATTAGAAAATAGGTATCTTATGTTATTTTTACATTAAAGATAGATGAGAGGTTGTAAAATGTGGTGACTGAAACCATCAAGAAGTGGGATGCTGATGACAACAGTGTGCTACTGAGGTGGCTTGGCTGACACTGCCAGGCTTCCCAGCTGCTTTGTTGTATCGTTGTGCATTAGATTTGTCAGCTTTGGCTACAGCCTCTTTTACCCAATTCTTTCTCCAGTTCTAGAGTATCCTTTCATGTGGTTGCCTTAGGAGTAAAAGGAGTTTTAGGAGCTCTTTTCTTTTTTCTTTTGAGGGGTGGGGACTCACTGATTCCAGGAGGCTGTAGTCCCATACAGCTGGACTCACATGCCCAGGTTGGTCCTCTGTGCTGCAGGATCACTGGCAGTTGCAGTCCTCTGGACACCAGTACTAAGTAGTCTCCGATGGTACTGCAATTTGGGTAATTAAGCTTGGGAAAGATTTAAAACCTGATATAGCATCCACTGGTGGAGGAATTTCCTGCTTCACTTCACATAGAGAAATGAATGTGTACAGTGAGACAAGGAACAGAAGAAAAACTGAAAGTAAATATTAATTTTTATGACTGCTTAAGTCAGATGGAATCGCTGCAGGAACTTGGAGACATGTTTCCTCGTGCATTCTTTTCACAATAAACAGTATTTGCTTTACTGTTGGTGTCTTAGCCATTTTTGGACTCCTTAGTATTAAAACTGTGTTTCTATTAATGTGGCATATTTGGATTATGTTACTACCTGAGGTTTATAAATCTGTCCTTAACAGGAAATCTCTGGTTTAGTGTCTGTTTGGCGGGTGTCAGTTGCTGAATGCCGTGTAGTTGCGGTTCCTGATGGTTTCTGCCCCCACCCTCCCCGTGCACCACTTGTGTCACAGGCCTTTTGTCTTATGGAGGCAAAGAAACAATGTTTCAGATACTTTGTAAACAAATAATACAGTGATGGAATACAAAGGCATCTCAGCTGGGTGTAGCCAGACCTTTGCTTTTGAGAGTACAAATAACTAATCTCATGCTTGAATGCATTATTTTAGTGATAGTGTTCTTCTGGATGGTATGATAAACATCTCATAGCAGTTGTTTTTAACTTGCATTTCCCTTTGAAGCTTAGTGCTTCTGTTTGAGACTTAGAGAGGCTTGTGTCCCTCATCTTGTTTCTTGTGAGGCTTGTGTTTCTCTCATCTTCTCCCACTTATTGTGTTTGTTTTCCCCGGCTCTGTTAATCTGGTAAAATATCAAATCTTAATACTAAGAAACTGCATTTTGGGACCAGATATGCTTTAATTAGTCCTCTGTATGTTGGTGGGTTGTTTTTTTTGTGGTTTTTTGTGTTTGTTTTTTGGGTTTTTTTGGGTTTTTTTTGCCTTGACCTAACCTGTAAGGAACCTCAAGAGGCTGTTTTATCCTCTAATTACAAGCCTGTAATTGTGGGTCACCCTGAGCTCCCCAGAATAATTCATGCAGTTTGTCATATGCCTGTGGCACACTCCCTCCTGAGGACTCTCATGCTGGCAGTCATCTCTAGATTTGTTTCACTGGTTTCCTGCCTTGTTTCCCTCACCAGCTTGTTAGGGGTCTAAAAGTCTACTCCCCATGTCACCAGAAGGACCTGGTTGTGGGATATGTTCATGGGTATTCCTGACCACATGATTAGGAATTCTTTTTTTTCTCCACCCACAAGTGGATGTCTGTGCATCAGAGGGCAGTGAGTGACACCTTCATCTTGTCTAGGCAAGAGATGTAGTTCTGGCCAAATGGTGTATTTATGCAGATTATCTCTAGCCCTATTCATGCCCTTCATGTGAGGATTGCATATATTCTGGTTAGACAGAGACAGCTGATGGGGAAGGTTTTTTGTATATGACCTTCAAATGCCTCCATAAAAACCTGTCTGCCCCAGTCCTACCAATATAAGTCATTAGTCCCAATGAATTATAGCAGCCTTCCATTGCCTGGAGGGCACCTACGAGAAAGCTGTAGAGTGAGAAGAGACACTGTCTCCATAGACTACCTCCTTTGGTATTTCAGAAATTAAGTCTGTACACCAAGCGTGTTTCTTAATGAACTAACTGGAATTACCTTTACTTAATAACCTATTTCCTGAAAATAACATGTTACTGTAATTTTCAGCTATATTTTCTATGTTGTCTGTTCCACTTTGAGTGTGTGGGCATCAATACAGCTCTGCTGTCCTTCCTTTTCCCCTTTGCCTGCAGCTGCCTGGTACTCCCACAGCATTTATTCTTGCATTGATGGACTACAATTGAGGTTTTGATGGATTAAAGCCTGAAGGTACCATTAATATTACCTGATTTCATGTTGACAGCTATAGAATTTCTCCAGGTGTTAGAGGGTGGCAATGGCTATGCTGGCTCAGACTAAGTCTGTGTCTAACTCAGTGTCTGGGCTCCAGTGAGTGTCAAAAGTGAATAGCTAGAGAAAAGTAAAAACGATTAGTCGGGCATGTATGATACTTCTCCCATCTTCTGAACTCTTTCTGCTTAGGGGAATTCTTGGGCCGTTGCAGGTTACACTGTTTGATTTAGTACAATGCTTAGTAGTTCAGTAGACTACAGAGTGGAATATCTGAGTGGAAGAAGTTGTGGAGGCAGGTTAAAAACAAATTCAACAAATTTGAAGAGAGCAGGTTTGTTAGCAGTTACTGAAGTGCACAGAACAACTGGTGCTGCAGCCGTGGGTGCTGGGGACTGGGCTGCAGAAAGTGGCCAGTCTTGTCTCCTAAGCAGCATCGCCCACTGTCATGTAAGGCACAGGCGAGCTGGACCCATGGCTTTTATTGTCTCATTGGTAATCCACAGGGAAGCATAGAAGAGCTTTACCAGTCTCTCCTTGTTTCCATGTAAACTTCGTCTGTCAATGCTGTGCTTTGGCAAGAAATTCTACGTGTCTTACATGAAAAATCACCCTTTTCTGTTTTGAATCTGGCTCTTGCTTGCTCTGTTTAATCATCTGAGGTGTGTTATATTTAGCTGAAAGACATCGGTAAACAATTGATTCTACCTGCTGTTTCCATGCCTTTTGTGATTTTTGTAGAATTCTTTCATATCATCTCTTATCCAGGGTCCCAGCTTCTGCTACTGTTGCGTGCATGGAAACTGCTTCAAGCCTGGCTTGCTTTGCTCATTCAATTCCAAACTCAGAGCTGTAGTATGCCTTTAGATCAACCTGTGTTTTTCGTAAACTACCTCTGCTACTGATGTGTATGTCCTGAATCACAGCCACGTTTAGTCAGGCTCTTCACATTTTTTTGCCTTTGTTGTATCTGAGTCCCCAGTTCAAAAACTTGTATACATGTAGATGAAGATAAAGCTGCAGCTATGTTTCTTTAATAAATTACGTAGAGCTTTTTCAGTTTACTGCTGTATAAGATGGTTTTTCCTAGACTTCTGTGTGTCCTGTTAAGGATGCAGAACTTCCTACTCCCCTCCAGCAGGAAAAAACATGCAAAGTGCCAGTGAATGATAGATAAAGTTTTTGCCTTAGTCTGCTTCCTGAGTCAAGGTTTTTCCTTTGACCGTGTATAAGCCAGTCAGAGTCGAAAAAAAATGTCCTGATATTTGACATGCAGGGAGATAAAGCTTGAAGCACAGTGGTCCCTAGAAAGCTTGTAATTTGTGTGTAGTCCCCTCATCTACCCGCCTGTCAGTAGTGATATACTGTGCTCATGGGTCAAGGTGTACTTTGTTCATTCCTCAGAAAAATTAGAATGTATGCTAGATCCCTCTAGCCTGTATGTCATGTGTTGTAGCCAGAACAAAATGGCTCAGATTTGAAACTGTTCTCTGAGTAACACTGGATCAATTTGCACTGTACTGTAATTGTCTGTATTGACCTGTTTGTTATGGCCACACACAACACAGAATTGCCATTGCTCTTTGCTCAGTGGGGAAGTGAGTCAGCTTGTATTAGATCCTCTTTTTCTTTTTCATAAGCTAGACTTTCCTGAATTTGAAAGCTTTTTACCACAACTTGCAACGCAGCACTCTAGCGCATGTGAAACTTTAATTCAGTGCACCAGCACCTCTTCTGTAACAGAACGGAAGAGCTTGTGGTTTAACTTCTGCCATGTATGCAACACGGATTCTTTTTTTATTTTTTTATTATTTTTTTTAAATAAGGTGTGGGAGTGAAATGAAGTGGCGCATAGCAATAGGCCTGTGCTGTAAAAACCTTTGTCCAGTCTGTGTGCTTGTTTGAAAACTTTTCTAGATTAGGCCTAACTTCACAACATAATTTAGGTGTTTAACTTCTTTATGAGGACTGACATGCTTCAAGACAGACCTTTGTAGATCTAGGCTTATATACTAAAGATACTTCAGATTTGACCGACACTTGAGTTGAAACCTAGCCAGTATTTGCCAAAAATCTTGGTTTAATTCTTCAGATATAAAGAAGTGGTGTTGAATTTGTATCAGGTGAAGAAATACCCAATGAGCAATCTGAATCTCATTATGTTGATACTCTTTTTGATTATATGCAGTTATCAAAAGGGTGACTGGTGAAATGACATGAGAAGAAAAGCTGAAGTAATTCAGAAACCTTAGGGTATTAGTGTAGAGTCCCCCCCTTTTTAAAGTATGCTTGCTTGACTTTTTGGGGGAAGTGAATTTATATGTAAATGGCATACAACATTGCAAGTAAACTGTTGGCAAATGGTAGTATAACTTTTTTTAGCAACTTCTTTGTTCTGAGTAGGCTCAGCTTCCATATGGCCTGAAATTCAATGCAGCTGAACACCGTCAAAGTGTTTTGTAATGTGATTAGGAGTTAAATCACTGTTTTAATGTAGTTTCTCCTTTACTTTTTTCAGAAAATCAAGATGGCCTGCATCAGGTAGTGCACGAACGCCTGGGGGAGTTGCTGCGTGTTCTGAAAGCAGTGATAAATAAACATCAGGCTCTAAACTCCGTTGATATTCTTAGTGCCGCAGGAACAGTTATTGCAAAAGTGAAAGGTAAGGAATTTACTATCTTTCATGTTCTTGAAAAATTGTAATTGGTGACATGATTGACTCTGACTTGGAGTTACGGATTCTATGTATACAGAAGAAATAGGGATTTGAATAGTAATACCTTGACACTTGTTTAAAAATACCTTCTCTAAGTGAAAAGTAATATTAAATAGCTTGTTCTCCTGTTGATGTAATACAATTCTGCTTATTGGAAGCTAGCGGCAAACCCACACTGAATTCCAAAAGCCCCAACCTTTGATCTTGAGCTTTTCTTTACCTTTGTATTGCAGAATAATATTGCAGAATGATAAACCCCTCATTTTTCCATTTAGAGATGTGCCAAAAATCTTTGCTTAGTTCTGTGAATTTGTAGGGAAGGTGCTGTGTTTATATTAAGTGAAGAAGTATCTAAATGAGCAATCCAAATCTGAATGGCCTAACACTTACTTATAAATTCCACAAACAGACCATAAGGGTGGTAAAGGTGTAAACAGCAACAAAAAAGCCTTGCAGACGTATACATTAATACTTTCTGTTGCTGGCCTTGCTGCTGCTGCTCTCCTCAGCGTATCAGATGAACACAGATGGTGAAGCACAGGATTGCTCCAGCCCCATGAACTGTAGCTGTTTCTTTTCTGTGTAGCCTTTGACTGCTCCTGTCCATGCTATGGAGTAAGTCCAGTATGTTACTGTGGAACCAGTACAGTTTCTTCCATGAGGCATGGAGACCAGTTGGAGTAGGGCTGAATCTCCTCCTTCAGAGATGCCTAATTTAGCTTTTCTCCTTGTTCTAGGGTTTTTCCCCTTGTTTCCTAATTATCTTAGTATGTCTGGACATACACGGCTGACTCAGGAATATCAGTTAAAATACTAATGTGTTTAGCTGCCTGATTCCTGGTGTGGACTCTTTGAAGCTTCTTAGGAATCCTTCCTGTTGATATATAGTTTTGCCAGTTTGATCTTGGCAGGTACTAACAGCCCACTTGGCATTTTCTTCCTGCTACATGTAGTTTCCTGTAGGTTTGTCCCTGGTATTTGAAATGATGACAGGATTATAACTCTAACTTCTGAACTCACTTTAGAGAATTGTACCTAGCAGTAGAAATGTGGAGTGTATTCCTGAGAGGTTACTGGTTGTCTTGTTGATCTTGGGAAGAGTTAAGTACATGTGTACGATGGTAATCAGATGCTTAGCCATGAGAATAAGTTAAATGTTTAGTGAACATAATTCTACATCCACCTTAGACAAGCTGTTCCCATGCTTAAGTGCTATGGTGGGATTACTGTGTCTCTTCCACTGCCCCCTAATTTCAGTGGACACGCCACAACATTCAGCTGCTCTTTCTTTAAGAAAAGTTGAGGAGACATGACTTAAGGTATGCAAGTCAGTCAAATTACATCAACCTTTGCTAAATCATGTTTCTAAAAACTATTGCAATAATATTTATCCTCTCTGGACTATATAGTTGATCAAGGTTGTTGATATGTAGTACTTCAAATTGATCACTGTCTATACTGGCCAAGTTTACCATTGCAGAATAAAACATCAGAATTATTTTCCTTATCTCATGTGGTAACATTGCTGATTGATTGCATAATTATGTTGTCCTGTTCGATAATTTTTGTATTCAGTTTTAAAGTCCTTGATAAGTCCAGGGTCACTTTCTGTAGTTCTAGTGCTGAAGTAATTTTCCAGCTCTAGATTTCCACCCATTTCTGAAGTAAAAATTAAGCACTTCGAATTGCATAATTCATTCCTCCACAGTATTTGCAGCCTTCAAATGTGATGCCTTATGTATTTTTTTCTTTTCACACTGTTCCATCATATAGTTTCAATAGCACTGAACTCTGGGCAGATGTAATGGTGTTTAATGCATTCTCTTACATGTATGTGTTTCTGCATGGTTTGAGTATCTGTTCTTTGAACAGTTATTTTAGGATTCATTCATTTCTCTTGGTAGTGAGAAGGGGAAGTAACTTTAGTACTAAGCCTTTCTTTGGCAATACAGATATTCACAAATACTTTTTAGCTTTCCCCCCCGCAAACAGAGTTTAGTTCATATAATTATTTAAACTTGAAATAAACTAACTAGTAATATTTTGATTGTGATGTAGCATTCACTTGCTGTTAATATATTGAGTTTGACTAGCTACAGTCATGGTGGGATGGCATTATTGTATGTATGGAAAGACAGACTACTGTTAGAAAAGCACTGTGCATATTGTGGGATTACAGAATTTTGAAATTAACTCCACTCTTTATTGTTCTAAGAATGCTTTGATATTTGTTGCCTTTGATACAAACAAGTACTTTCATAGGAGGACTTCAGTAACACCTCTTGCTGTTTGTTCCACCACGTATTGTATTCCTCATGTGTCTGGAGATGTGTGTGAGGATCATCCCGCTCGGTGTTTGTATTCACACTGAAGTGTACGACTGCTGGAACTGAGGAAACTGAAGTAAAAATACATGATGTTGTGGTAAACTGTAAGCCTATGAGACCTCAGGTTTTGCCTGTCAGTAACACATGCATTCACAGGTTTTCAGCTGTGGTTATTTCACGAGGAGCAATGTAACTTTTGAATAAACAGGAAGCTACAAGAATGTGAGGAGCTGGTAGGACAAAACCAGTATCCTTTTTCCTCTGTTGTCTTCGGCTGTGTTAATGCGACATTATGGAAGAAGTTCATCTGATTCATCTGTTTCTTGTCACTGGAGGACAGAACTATAAAAAGATGTGGAAGCGCCCTATATCTGTAGTCAGATTTATGACTAGGAAGAAGATTAACCTGGCATGGAAAATTTCTAATGTTTATTTAGGAGAGGATGAAATAGAAACAAGCTGGGATTTACACGTAATTTTTTACTTCCTCCCTTCAGAAATAAAAGCATAACTGGATTAGGTTCTAGAAAGACATTTTTGAATCTACCTAATGCTGGGGTTTCAAATCTAGTTTGTAGCTGGAACTTCACATAGGGACGAAGAGTTATTTTAACAAGTGGCTGTTTTCTTGACCAATTCATTAAGAAATTCATTAAAATAGCTTTGGAAGCAGTGACTGTCAGTGATTCCAGCTTGCAAAGTATTTTCAAAAGTATGACAAGTTGCACTGAGACTTACATGTAATGTCCAGTCCAGACAGACCACCCCCTTTAAGTTACTGCAAATGGGAATGCTTTGAATGCTACCAAAAACTGAAGTGCTGCTGCCCTTCCTTCAAGCCTCTCAGTCATTTCTTGGGTCCTTCAGTGGGAATGATATGAACATGATGGTGGTTCTGCTTTGGATGTCTAATGCTTTTGCTTTTGAACAGATTGAAGGAAAAACTAGCTATAGCATCTTATCTTAATCTTGGTACAGAGAATTTTTTTGGCAGAACAGATGATGTCAGGCTTTCACCATTTTAGACTGAGGTTGCAGGAAGGCGGGGGAGACGACAAAAATAAATAATTAAAGAAAAAAACCCAACACACTTGGTTTCTCTGGTTATATCTTGGCCATGACATGGTTCACTGGGCCTAATTGCTTGGACTCTACTACCCATCCATGCTAACTTGAGACACCTCCTTGATTTGGAAGAATTGACACTTACAGAAGCATCTTGCCTGGTATCTGTTTATATTCCTATTTCTGGAAGTCACTTCCCGGTCTGGTACACCGTCACACTCATACTTGTTATTTTCCCACTCAGTATCTTTAAATAGTTGATGGCCACAGAGTATGTGGTTCTCCTAATCCCATGTTGAATTCAAGTTTGTACTGTTCTTTTGCTCTGAATTGCACCTTTTGCTTTGACTGGATCACTAGAATGGACACAGATTCCTGGTAAAGCTGCAAATTGCCCTTGTCTTCTAGAAATTCCCTTTTTAAGTATGTTTTTTTTCTGATAGCTCTGCATCAAAGTTAAATACCTCTAGCAAGGTGAAGTAGTTTTGACTTTCTTGTTCTATCTGTGATGCAAATTCAGAGTAAAAGTTATGGAGACAGTCGGAAGCAGCTCCTCAAACTTGTCTTGTTGACATCCAGTTAGAGCTGGGGAGGCTGCCAGACTTCGTAGTAAGTACCGGTTGGTGAAATTATATGGCACAGAGAGCTAAAAGTAGAACGGTGGGGCCGGGACAGCCTACTGGTCCTCTCTAGCTGTGAGATACTGTGAGTACTCTCCTGCCTCTTTGTAGTCTGCACACTGCTGCTCTTTACTTGGGTTCCTTCCCTCATTTTTATTTTTTTTTACATATTTTTAAAGATGAGAGGTAATAAAAATAAGTATTTCAAGTCTGTTTGGGGGAGGGAGTGTTTTTTGTCCTCCCAGGAAGGGGACAAGGTAGCATCACAGAAGTGCGTGTGAAGTTCTGTGCTCGCTGTGGTCTAAGCATCGTTGTTTAAAGGCCCTGGTTGCATTTGGGTCTTGACAGCTGACAGCCTCTTCTTCATACTTTGGGAAGCTTTGCTCAAATGTCCTCAGGTGCTACTTCAGCATCTGGGATTCTGGCTTCCAAAACTTCCTGTGGCTGTTGCTGGTTCCCCAACCTGTTCTGTGCTTGATTCCGAATGCTTTTAAGGGCACGACCCAAGGGTTGAAACTTTGCTGCATTTTGATGAGGTTACCAAACCCACCTCTAGTTTGAAGGCAGCTTTCCTAGCTTTGGATATAGAGATCCAATTTAATGCAAGCTAGGCTTGCATTTCAGGTACCAGATTCCAGATTTTAATGTATTTCTACCATGGTGTTTTAAAGTTCATTATGCGACATCTGAAGCCTTACTTAAAAGTGTTGTTAAGTTGTATACTTGCTTTGAAATCTGTAGAACTATAGATAGCTAGCTGTCATTTCCAGACATGGAAAGATCACTGTAGTTCATTGTTGTCAGTAGCTATTGTGTGCAGTCAGGATGTCCTGGGGAAAGAGCGTGCGTGGTTTAAAGTTGATGTTAAGTGCATCAGCATTCCAGTGGTAGTAAGCTAGAAGAAAGCGCAGTGTGTTTCACTGAATTGCTGAGAGCTCGCACTAACCTTTTTTGGGAGAAGTGGTAATTCTGAAAAATTTGAGATTGGCTATTCCATTTGAGATGGATTCTGAAAAGGACAGATTTCCCTGGTGTATAACGTGTACAGCTTAACAAAACTCTTCCTGGGACAGGAAGGCAGGGGGAACCAGACGGTATCTCTTTAGGGAGAGGCTATCTCTGGTGATGTCTCATTAGCCAAGTGAAAGAAGTGCTCTTTCTCTGAAGAAAATGCAGCTAATGGATATACTAAAGTTTCAGTGGTAAGTGCTTTGAATGTATAGACAGTTTTTGTTGGTTCCTTTTAGGTGCTGGTGTTGTGTTTTGTTTTGTTTTCATTTCATACTGGCATTGGAATGATTTTTCCAGTTATTAGTGGCTGGCAGTCAATAGATCTTGTAATAACTGTTGTTGCTTAATGATTTGGCATACAACTTTTAGATTTATGAGCAGCATTATCTCTGGAAAGCTGAGGTCTTCAGCTAATCTGAATTGTTTTTAAAAATCCAGTGCTATTTACAAAGTGGTTAAAAAAATTATCATCTGTGGAGCTTTATTGAGTCTTATTTCAAACAAAGGTGCCAGAGGCATTTTTTTACGTAATTATGAGGTATAGAAGAATGACGAGGTACGAGAAGCCTTAATGTAGCAGTGAACTGTGGCAACAGAGACTGTTAATATTTTTGTAATATGTGGTGATTTGTTTTTGTTATTGCTGTGGGCTTATTACAACACATTCTTCGATATATGCTAGTAATTGTGAAAAAACCAATGAGATGAATAGGTATTTTTCTGTAATAGCCTTGTATAAAATAGTTGTTATAAAAATGTTGATGGTTGCTGTTGGCATGCCATGTAAAAAGGAATGGATTCAGCTGCGTTAATTTACTGGTTAAAAACTTTTCCTTTCACAAAGGAAGTCTAATGGGGGAGCAGATTACTGTACTTTCTTTGTTTGTTACCCATTAGTGTTTAGGCACCTGGCAGGAAGTTTGAATACTTTTGGCGATTGAAGTCTGTTACTTTAATTTACTAAGAAGATGTGTATAGAATGGACAACGTTTTAATGTGATTTAATTTTTGCTACTTCTAGAAGTCATTGCGGTCCATTATTTCCATACTTGTGGTTGAAATGTGAGAAGGATGCATAAACTAACATTGTTGGACGTCTTGCAAAAAGTAATGAATAGCTGTCTCATTGCAGTATCTCTGAAATAGATTATCATAAATATAACTTAGGCATCTAGATAATTAAGAATATTACACTGCTTTAAAAAAAAAGTAAGCTTTTAAAAAAAAATGAATACTAATGTGAAATGGTCACTTCTCCCAGCATAAAACTCTGAAAACTTCTCCCCAGAGGGCTCACCTTTGGCTCAAAGGCGTGTACTTGACTTCTCTACAAAAAATTTCACAGTCTCCAATGATAATGGAGTTAAGCTGGAAACAGACAGAAATGGTTGTGCTTTTTGTCTTCTCTCTTTTCCCCCTTTCCCCTTGTCCAGTAGTTGTTAATAGAAACTCTGGGTGAATCATTGCTTTTGTCTCACAATTCCTGTTTGTCATGGCAGCACGTTAAAGGCTCCGCATTGAGTGCCTAAATACTGGTCTTGACCACCAGTTTAAACCGTCTACTTTGTCTGGGAATGCTCCCTTTCCTTTTTTGGAGCAGCGATAGTTCTGCTGAATTTCTTCCCCACTTTAACAAATGAAACTGAGGAGCTTTTGCCAGATGATGGGGCTAATAATTAAAGAGTTTTGCAACAGACAGCACTTTTTGATAGGTTTCTGTTTGTATGCCGGCCAGAAATCCTTTGTTCTGGATACGTACACAGAAGCACCCCCATAAACTACTTCTGTTCTGAATTCTGAAATTTCTGCCCAGAAAATAAACAATTTTGGAAATATTTGGCTGTTTGTGAGATGCTTTGTGGTGTTACTGCTGCTGTGTGATTTGACTCTTTCTGCTAAATTACTTTTCTCTCTTCCCCTCATGTTGCCATCACGTTCCCACACAAAGCTGCTTCCTAAGTGGGAAGATATATAGGAAATGAAACAGTAATCTGATTTCACTGAAGGAAGCTTCTAGATTGTGTTAATTTCTTTCCTTTAGCATTTACTTTCTCACTAATATTTTTTAAAACTGTATTATTTGAGTTGTTCAGAATAATATGCATGTTCTGTAAGAGACTTTGTATATAAAATTTCTCTTGATTTGTATATAAAATTTTGCTTGATTGACCCCACCTCTCACCATTTGGTTTTCATTTTTTTCTGAAGCGGTGAACTTCAAAGAAGTTAACGAAGAAAACAAGAGAGAGCTCTTCAGTGAAATATTTTCTTCCATTGAAACATTGGCATTCACCTTTGGAAACAGGTAAGTTGGAAGCCTGAAGGAGTTTTTGAAGAGCTCAGTGCAGCTAAATCATAGTAAGACATATCAGACATATCATAGTAAGACTAAATATCAGCAACAAAAACTTCCATTTTCTTTTGGACAAATATTAGCTGATAAACTAATTTAAATTAACCACATCCAGAACTGCTTTATTTGAGTATTGCAGGTTTTGTTTGTTTGAGTTTTTGTGGGTTTTTTCTCGGTTGGCTGTTCGGTGCTGATGGCTTGCTGCCTTTTTTTCTCCAACAAGGAAACTGCTGATGGTAGAGGAATTGCAGGGAATGTAAGACTACTTCTAAAAATTGTTTTGCAGGACTGTTAAAGGATATTAGAAACACTATCTGAATTTTTGTTCTCAGTGATCTGAAATTGCTTGGTGGGGTGCAGTAATGAAGTAACACCATTCTTTGTTTTTCTGGCAGTGTTTCAGACTTCCTTATGGGAGATGTAGACAATGGCTCGTCGTTGGGACTTCCTGTATCTCGGAGAAGTCGGGTAGGCTAAACACGTTCTGTTAAAGTGTGGAATTATATCCTGTAAAGGACATTTTCATTTCCACTGAAACTCTGTGGATCATGGGGCTGGGACACTCGGAGTCTTCTGAGTGTTAAAACGAGGTTAAACCCATGAAAAAATGCATTCTAAGGTTTCAGATACTGGAATGTATTTGCTGTTCCAAATGCCAGTGATGACTCAATGGGACTAGTACTCAAATATGTAAATAATAACCTGCTGTAATTGTATTTGAGGTTTTTAAATTGGTTAAGTGAAAATACTTAAAAGTAAGATTTGCATGTTGGAGTAGTTAGAATAGACCTATTAGGCCTAAAAGCTTAAATTTTCATGACCTCTTTTTGGTTTTTAAAGAGTAATATTAATTACGAAATAAGCTTTTCTTCTTCCAGAGCTCAGTTTGTGCTGTAGCTGTTTCAACGACAATTCACTAAGAGAACTGAACTAGCACTGTCAAAGTATAGGTAGTCAAAGAAAAACAGTAGCATTTTAAACTCCACTTTTAACACGTTGTAAGTGAGGTTAAAAAATGCTCAGTGTCAAATACCGTTCTGAATTTTCATATATCTAGAAGCAGACTTTCAAGTAAATCGAGTCAAATTAAAAGTTAAATGTATGGAAAATACAGTTGATAATTGGTGTGTATGACAAGCTAAGTCATAGCAAGGTTAAATTTTAGATTGTGGTGGTTTTTTAAAGGCTTTATTGAAACTACTTAAGGCTTAGCATTCCTTCATACAGACTTGGTCATAGCAATGCTGTGCAGCTACAGCTGAGAAGTCGTCTTTTTGAATTGTCACTGTGTTTGATAAAACGCATCCATCTGAGAAAGACTTACGGTCACAGAAGTTCTGCTTCTGTAGCTGCTACAAAACTTGTATTTGTGAACAACATAGACGGGAAGGTGGTTACTTGGAGAACAGGTTCCAGCAGACTTAGAATCAGAGGATTAGGTTGCTGATAGAAAGTATGAAATAAAACAGCATAGAAGGCGGCGTCTCAGTTAACTTAAATGAGGTTATTTGAACAAGTATTATTGCAGCTAATTGGTTCACCAGCAGAAGGAAGGTGCTGAATTTGGCAACATTTTAATCTTGTAATGGTTTTGCAATTCGAAAATGCATTCCTGCGGAACAGGATGCTCCTATATATTGTATTGGGAAGTGAATGCTTGGCTAAAACTTCACTCTTCTGAACATGAGGGTAGTGGAAGACGGAGGAAAATTACAATGTAGTGGAATGAAGAAGGAATTTTGTTCCAGATGTCACTAGCTTATATTTAAAAGCCCTTTTTATAGTGTCATTTGCTTTTCATAATGTAGAAGGGAACAATTATAACTTTTGGACCAGGTAGAATAATATGGTTCAATTTATTGAAAATCTGTCTTAAATTTAAGTGCATTTTCATTCAGGTAAATAAATTCACATTTAACAGACAGAGCATTTCACTTTGATTTGGAATTCAGAGACTAATTTGGAGGCCAACTAGGAGTTAAGATATCTAACTAGTTGTATTAACTTTTCATTCCTGTAGGTGTGTACATTCAGTGGTTGAACATAGCCGTTAGCTTTATCTTAAAAATATTAGAGCATAACATTTTAGTAGAATTTAACATGTAAGCACTTTGAGGGTTAATTAAGGAGAGAGATTTTACTTGCCCGTTAAGTTAGAGACCTCCCTAACTAAGCAGTTGAGCATTGCTCTGCAATGGGAGGACGGGTGGGCTGATCTTACTTCTCTTAACTGCAGGGAAGTCTACATTCCTCAGTTCAGGCATTCCACTTGGAAGCTTAAGTTAAATAATGTGTATACCCCCTTTTAGCAAATGTAATTGTTCTTATTTGAGCCTATGTAGTACAACCAGAAGTTCAAGGTGGAAGCAAAGATATTTCTTAATTAAAAGCAGAAGAGCTTTAGAATACATTGGAAGAGCTGAGGCTGGCATGTCTGACCTTTCATTACTCAACAAGCTACTTGAATGCTATTCGATACTATGTAGATCTGAGAGCAGAATAAAGGAGAAGGATGACATTTTCAAAATGTGTGCAGAAATTGGCATCTGTCAGAGTGAGAGTTCTTGGGTAATGGGGAAAAAATGCAGAAGAGACTGGTTCAAGTTGAGAAGTGAAATCTATCTGTAAGTCAAGTTTTGTATGGTTTGGGGATTTGGGTTCTTTGCTAAGTGCACTGGGCTGGATCATTGGAGACTTGAGAGGGCAAGCTGTATGGGTCAAGTTCTGATAATAAGTTGTAGGACATAAAGTAATTGTCTTTTTAAAACATGATATTATGTATTTGCAGTGGGGTGAATGTGGATGGATGAATGAGCATTGATGAGCTGCCCTAACTAGATTGTGTCGCTGAATTACTGGAAAAGAGTGAATGGTTCTCAGGAGTGAGATGATTTAGGTCTTCCAGCATGGGAAACAATTTTTAGGACAGAAATTTTTAAGTGCCTCCTGAGCTAATATAAAGCATGGGGTTTTTTTCCTCTTCTTATTTGTTCTTCCCTAACAATGACATGCTTTGGTAACACTTTAAAATCTAACACTTGAAAATCTACTTGAAGACAGTAATACTTTACACCCAAATCAGGAGTAAATCTAGGAATGCTCGGACTTTCTGTGCAACCAAATATTGATGCAGCTCTAAATTCAGGTGGTGGGTGGGTTTTAGTTTTGGTTGTTGGGTTGGTTTTCATTTTGTGTTGTGGGTTTTGTTGTTGTTGGTTTGGGTTTTTTGGTGTTTGTTTTTTTTTCTGTTTGGTGGACAACTTTGGCTGGATTTCCCACCTGTTCTGGAAAGCCCTTCCATTTTCCTCAAACTCTATTGTATTGTACAGCAATTACAGTAGTCTTCCACTTTTTTTGGAATGGGGCTCTTCTTTAAACTGTAGTTTGATTTTGTTCAGTGTAACTGCTGATTAATACCTTGCATGTTCTGCTATATGGAAAAGCTGTTTTTACTGTAAACAATGATTGTTGAGGGATTTTTGTGTGATTTATGGTCAGTTTTCATTTGTATTTAAAAAACAAACCAATCAAACAAAAATACCAACAAACAATCTACTGACATAATTGTTACTATGCTCTATTTTAAAGTCTGAAAAAGAGCATCAAAATCTAAAATGAAGAGAAGCTGTTCTTGTAAAGCTTAAGGCCACTTCACAGATATTTCTTGGCCTTTGTCCTCTGGCTGCCCTCTGCTTCTGTTTTCAAGAATAGTTTATTCCTTTAAAATGATGAAGGGCTGTGTGGGGCTTTATTTGTTGTTTTTTAAAAGGGGGGGTGATTACTAGGTAAACTTTTTATTCACCTAAATTTGTTCAGGGACCTGATTTACAGCACAGTCCTACAAATAGTTCAACTTGTACAATTAAAGGGGTAGAAAAATGCAACAGGAGGACAAAGGTAGGGATGAAATCTTGTGCTAAATTCCTTTTATTATTGGATTACATTCTGTCAGATTGTACTGTTCATCAAGGCTTCATTAGCATGTGTTACTAGTCAGCTGTTGTGCCTACAGTGCACACCTGCAAGTAATTTAGGAGAAATCATAACTTTATTCCCTTGAGGAAGAAACACAGGATTCTGATGGCTTGTAGAATGGTGTCTGTGATGTATATGACATCAGGTCTGTATGAAAAGCTTTTTAAAAGCTAGGTAGGGTTCTAATAAAAACTGGAGATCACTTAAATATCAACCCAGTTTGTTAAACAATTAACTCTTTCACCACAGCCTTTCAAGATTGTTGGTTTAAAGGTATATAATGATTCTTTGCAATTTAGTATGTCTCAGTTCACAGCCATGGGAGCTTAGAAGGTATCATGCTTTCGATGAGAGGGAGGTACAGCACAGTTTGTTGCTTTATCTGCCAAAAAAATTTAAAAAGGGGCAGATGATGCCATTTATTTAGTTAACCTGTCAGTCCTAGTAAGAGCTTTTCTTCTCTAACTTAATATTTTATTTCTTGTACACCAACCAGTCTTTTGAGAATCTTTCTGTGGAGTCTGGGGGTTCACGGCACGAAAGGGATGATATTCAAGGTAGGTCATTCATTTAGTATTAATAAACACTCTTCTGTATCTATGTTTTCATCTTGTAAAATGTTGTAAATATTTGCTTGGTCACTTTTTTTACACCTGTGCTGCCATTAAAGCTTCACTTTAAAAAAAATATGCCATTGCAGAGATTTTATGCTTTTGTAAATAACCAACCTGGGCTACTTTTCAGGGGAGAAAAGAGCCAAGGCCTGAAGCACTTCTCTATGTCATCATATGATTGGTGTTTTGTTGGGTGACTTTTTTTAAGAAAGTTATGCTGACCATATGACTACTGCAGATAGAATAAATACTATGATCCTTTAATTTGTTCTAAAACCTCTTGTCAGTCCCGTTTAGAGTCAACTAGCATTAAAGACCAACTCAAGATCAGAGCTGCTTAAGCATTCACAGTTGGCTAATGCTGGCTTTGCTCTCAGTGTGTGGTCATGTCTAAAATTCACTTCTTTGTGCCTGATGCTTTATTTTCAGGACATCTTCGAGCAGAGGAGGTTGATAACATGCTCCTAAGAAACGACAACGGAATTGAATCAGCTCTGTCCTATGCCAAAGCATGGTCAAAATATACCAAGGATGTAGTCGCATGGGTAGAAAAAAAGCTTAGCTTGGGTGAGTGGCTCTTTCTGGCATTTAATCAGCTTTGTCATGATGAAATAAAATCTGTTATCAGGCCTGTGTGCTGCAGACTGTCAATAACGTGATGTTTAAATTAGTAGCTGTTCCACTGAAGTGAACAAAACTATCACGCATTTCCTGTAATTAGAGGCCTGTAACAAAGTGAAGGTGGTCCCCTCTGTGGCATATCTGTTAGAGGAAGAATGTAAAAAGCATTTAGCATGTGATGCAGTTATTAGTGTAAAGAGTAACTGGTTGGTTTGTTTGTTTTTAACAGAAGTGGAGTGTGCTAAAAACTTAGCAAAAATGGCTGAAACTGCTAAAAGTGTTGTTGGACACCAGGTGAGTACATCTTAAGGGTGTTTTTTAAAGTCTTAAATATGTATTGGATGCCTTGTCCAAAAGCGAAACTTTGGGAATGTTGAGTAATGCATTTTTAAGTTGTTACAGAATTGATTCATACTGTTAATCTCTAGTTAAAAGGTTTGTTGTATTGTATGTCTTCCCATCTCGTATGTAAATTTGGATATATAAATTTATTTTTGTTGAAAGTGCAGAATAGCCTTATAGTTCTCAAAATACACTTTTTTCTGTCTCATCTTGTACATTTTGTGATTTGGACTTGTAGACTTGTCTTTTAGAGTGTTTTCCTAGTAAAAAGAAACATAGCTGAGAAATCAGTCGTTTTCTACATTCATACCAAACTCTGACTTTCACACACATGTAAATACCTTTCTAAATTTAATTGACAATCTAGTTCAATTATACAGGCATTTAGCTTACATAGAACACTAATGTTTTCTTGTGTGTAATTTTAGGATTATATGCCATTCCAGTCAATATTCATTAATGCTTTCCAAAATGATATTGAGAACAATCAACTTTGGCAACAAACAGCTGCTGCTCTCCTGTCTAACAAATTTGTGCAGGTAAGCTTAAAGAAAAAGACCAAGATATTCTTTAGGCTTTTAAAAAGTTTTGTAACAGCACAGGTTATTCAAAAGAACGAACTTGCAGCCTATAAATCCGTAATGTACTCTATTAATGTCTCCTATCTAGCCTCTTCTTGGAAGGAAAAATGAGTTGGATAGACAAAGGAAAGATATCAAGGAGCTTTGGCAGCGAGAACAGAAAAAAATGGTTGGTATTTCTTTCATATTTAACAGTGTTCAGTCTAAAATTCTTCAAAAGGACAAAACTTTAAATCTAGGCTTTTATGTAGTATGTAGCTGCCAATTGCATGACATGTTTGTAAGAGGTTGTTCTTCTATGACTATGTGCTTTGAACTGCAGCATACACACCTATGCGTAACAGTTCTCTTTAAACATCAGAAATAAATGGAAACTTAAATGTTTCTTTTGCTTTTTTCTTTTGTTGTATTCTGCAGCAAGAGCTGGAAGCTGCTCTAAGAAAAGCGAAGTTGCTATATACACAGCGTCAGGATGAGTATGAGAAGGCAAAATCCGGCACCGCTCGTGCTGAGGAGGAGCATCTTAGCTCAAGTGGAAGCTTCGTGAAAGATTTCAGCAAGCAACTGGAAAAAAAACGGAGACTAGAAGAGGAAGCCCTACAAAAAGTAAGAGGTTTTGTTCCTTGCTTTTAAAGTTAAGCCTACACTGGTTTTACTCATGTTTTCCCAATGGGAGCAAGTATTCTGTTGATAGTTCTTAATTTTAATCATGCTACGGTCTTTTGGATAAAAATCCTAAATGGGAATTTCCAATTACATGTGTCATGTGATTTTTATTTTGTTTTTCCTTGCTTCTGGTATCGAGGCCTGTAGTCCATCAACCCTTTATACTTGTGTTTTCTCCAGGCTGAAGAGGCCAATGAACACTATAAAGCAAGTATGGCAGAGGTCGAAGAAAAAAGAAATTATTTGGAAAGCTTTAAAAGTGATGTGTTAACACAGCTTCGGGAGCTTATTCACCAGTGTGATCTCACTCTTAAAGCTGTAAGCATGCTTTTTAAAATAGATTTGGCAGAGAGACAGAAATGTTGCTAGGACTAAGAGAGAGCCCCATCTGTAGTGTTAACTCCTTAAACCAGAAAATTTTCAAAGGACAGAGGTCGAGCCAATAGAAAAAGAAGGAAAACTTTTAATATGTTTGTGGTGTTCTCTTCCTGTTAGGAGTTTAAAAATAAAGGAGGGTGTTATACATGTCTTGAATCATTTGGGGTTTTTTTTATGAGCTGTTGCCTTGCAAGAGCCCTGACTACAGAATTCTTGTAAAATCTCTCTAAGAATATTGATGGCAGTAGTGTTACTCTGGTGCTTAAGAGTACAGCTCCCATGCCCATTATTCTTATCATTAGTGCATTAGCAAAGATGTTTGGATCAAGTGGAGAATGGACATCAACACTCTGCAGCATGGAGACTGTTAATTTAATACATGGAAATAAGCAAAGGGTTGTCAAAACAGTATGTCTACATATACAGATTTTTAAAAAGCTTTAAGAGTGCATTATGTCTATAGGTGGTACCTCTTTCAGATGAGACAGAGGCAATTAATGCTGGGGCAGGAAGGGAAAGTTAAACAAAAAAAACCCAAAACAACAACAAAACTGACACACACCCCTTCCCAGGCAACCCAAAAAACAACCTGTAAGACCAGTATAAACTTGAAACAAACTCGTCAGTTCAAGTGTATCTAAATTGCAGACTACTTTGCAAGCCCAAAGCCAAAGAAACAGCCATGCAGTGTCCCCTTCCCTGGTCTCTGCCTTATGATAAAATATTTTAGAAGTTTTATGTAATTTAACAAGTAAAGTGTTTAGTTAATCTGTTTTGTTGGAGCAAGGAGTTTTGTCGGTTTCTTGTCTCAAGGTGATATGGACCTCATCTGGGTTTGGAACTCCAACTACTTCATTGTTCTAGTGGTGACTAACATTCCCTTGAGAGCATGAAAATTGCTTTTTTGATAGCAACAAACCTTGCTGTTTATTTTGATCAACCCAGAGTGGGAAGCCATTGGAATTGCCTTTGCACACTGGAGAATTTAATAACCCAGGGAGAAGAGGAATACTAGTGTCTATACAACAGATGAAGTTTTTGCAGTAGACTTGAAGGAATCGTGCAGAAAGTCCATCCCTCCAAATGTTACTATTTTCTAGAATTTTTCTAGTCTTATTTCTTAAATAATTTTCTATTGGGATATTAATTTGGTTTGAGCAAAATACAAGTGAAATATCTAGTAAATGACCTACAAATACTGATTTATGGTTTTTTTTATTCTCCTATCAGGCAACAGTTAACCTGTTCCAGCTGCAGCATGCTCAGGTTGTATCTCTCCCCGTGAACTGCCAGTCCCTCTGTGAGAGTGCCAAACTCTATGACCCTGGTCAGCAGTATTCAGAGTTTGTGAGAAGTTTGCCAAAGGAAGGTGTTACTATTGAATCAGGTTCTTTTGAAACCCAGAATTCCCAGGTTGATGGGTAAGTCCCGAACTACAGGTGGCATTTGCTTGGTTTAGAGTTAAATGCTAGGCACGTGTTTAACAGTAGACCAACATTTTTAGAGGAATAAAAAGAATCCTGGTGTCTTACCATGCTGTACCGTTCTTTATGTCTTTGACTCCTCTTGTGGTAGAAAATACATAATGTTGACTTTAAAACCTGACTTTAAATTATGAAGCAGAATGTCATTTGGTGTAGTAGGGCATGCTAAAACATTGACAAGTGGTGTGCAAGAATTGACTTGTTACTGTTTTAATGTAGATACTAGTAAATGTGAAAAATGTAAATTGTGAACTCCCTAGTGTGGGTGGCAGTAGTATTTGATAACCAGTTTAGGAAGCCTGAGGAGGTACTTTTCATCTTCTGCAGGCCTTGTTGCTACGGTACCTTCTTCCATTTTGTTTACATTGGGCAACTTTTTTGATGGGAAGTGTTGCTCAATTTCAGTCTTATGCTATGTGATTAAGTAAAAGTTTAGAGTCCACATGTCTCTAAGTTATAACTCTATTTTTTTTTTCCTACCTGCGTGACATGGTAGTTTTTACTGTTACTCTATTAAATATACAGCTAATGTGGAAGGACTACAAGAGAAAAAGACGACTCCTTGTGTCAGTGTGCCAAATGCTTTTCCACCTTTAACTTGTTGTAAAATAGCCATCTTGGCACTAAAGCACCAGAATATCCATTCCAATCTGCGTGTTTCACAGTTCTACAGGAAAGTGTCGTCATCGTCTTTCAAAAGGAAACTAAATACAAAAAGCCTAACTCTTGAGTCAGACTTCTACCAACAAAAGCCAGGAAATTCAAAGTTAAAGCTGAGATTCTTAGTTCTTGTCTGTAAATTTCCTGCCTTTTAAGACTGATTTAGGCTACACTCATAAACTTTGACTTAGGGGGATTTAACTATGCAGATCCCCAAGAAACTGATGAGCATGAAATTTCAAGCTCTTTGTGTGCTCTCCCAGCTATTTACTACTTAAAATTTATAGGAGCGTGTTTTTTCTCATCGCTTCTCCCAACCTTTTTATTTTTTTTCATTTGACATGGCCTTGTGATTCTTCACTAACTTAGAACGATTGTTTTTATAGTTTAGATCTGAATTTGTTTAAGGGACAGTGGGTTGCACAAATGTAAATTTTAATGTTTTAAGTCTCTATTTCCTTCAGCTGGGTAGGGTAGAACTGATTAAGGAACAACTTCCTGACTGCTCACTTGGCCAGAAAGCCATTTTGTCAACAGGCTGCTGCAGCATTTTACATTAATTACTGTTAGCTCTTTTTCTGGCCTTATCTGGAGAGTAGCTTTTCACAATAGACTGACCATAAGCTCTTTGGCAGCTTCAACATATTTTCTGTGCTTTTAAAAAAGCACAACGTTTTAAAATCTTTATGTTTATAGATGAATGGTCCTGATGTCTGGGCAGGGAACCTTTTGGAGGCAAACACAGAAGTAGGATGCAATAGCCTCTGAATTATTCTGGTCTTCAGATGAACAGATTTACTGTTTTTTTCAAAGTCTGCAAACTAACAGTCAGTACCTTGCAGAGATGTGGAAAAGCTGTTGTACATGGGGAGAACATTGGAAAATGGCACATATTTAATTTAAAATAAATTGCCACCCTTTTTTTCTTTTTTAATTTGAGCTTTAATAATTACAGGTCAAATATGTGTGTCCTTCACCTTGTCATGCATGAAGAGCAATTAAATTAAGCATTTTTAGTGCCCAGGAATTTAAGTATATTGCTTTTCATTTAATTCTATCTTATTCACTCTTCTAATTACTTTCTTCTTTCTGAAGGGTTTTTAATAAGCAATCAACCGACAGTGTCCATACGTCACATGGTAACTTATCTCAGTGTTCAGGAGATTTTCTTGCTCAGACATTAGATGATGTGGGAAGCCCAATTTACCATCGTTCGCAAAAGATTGGAGAGAAGAGATCTTCCAGCAGCACAGATATCCAAGGTAGTTCTTCTGTACTTCATCTAAAGTTGTCTTTGAACAAAAATACCAGAAAAAAACAGGTGCTCGATGCCTTACTCTCAGAAATGTAGCACTGAAGGAGTTAAAAAAATTTATTTTTAAGTTCAAAGCCTATAAAAACAGTTACGTACTTGAGCATATGGACAAATGGAATACTGCCTGTATGTATACCTAGATTCTTGGACAAGAAACATGAGATGTAATTCAAACAGCAGTTACTGTCAAGCTCAGTGTACTCAACTATTTCAATTAACTTCAGCAATTAAAAATCCACTGTTTTTGTAAATACATTGATTACAGGTCTTTTGCAAAAGCACGAATGTCCAGTTTCTGAAATTCATTTTCTTAAATCCTAAAGCTTTTACAGGAACATATTCTGTAGGTTTTTTTCACTGTATTGCGTGTTCACGTAACTTTTCCAATAGTTTCCTATTTTGAATATAAGCATAGTTAGTCTTGAAATAAAAAGAAAATAATGTGATGTTGTCCTTGACATTTGGAATTTCGGATTTTCTTTTCAAAAGCAATGCGAGGGCCACCACCATTCAGGTCATGGTCAGTTGGCAACCAGAGTGGAGGAATGTGCAGTGATTCTGAAAGTGCCGGGGGAAGCAGCGAGTCACGATCCATGGATTCTCCGTCTGCTAGCCCAGGTACAGCTCTGCTCCCCACTGCACTACAGGGTGTCTCAAAAAGGTGGATCCAATTTGAAATCACTGTATCTTTGAAACTGGGTCCATCTTTTTGAAACACCCTGTAACTTGATGGTTTTTCTTTGGACTGTTTTACATTAATGAAAACGTTGTTACTAGTTTAGCAAGTGTTGGACAGAGCCTGTGATAAGAAAGAGCTGTTGGGTGGAACTGATACAGCTTCCTGAGAACTTTTTTCATCCTCTAGGAGATTTTAAAAGACGACTTCCCCGAACACCTTCCACCGGTACTATGTCATCTGCAGATGATCTTGATGAAAGAGAGCCACCATCTCCTTCAGACTGTGGTAATGTTGTTTCCATACCTGAAGTCCTCAGAAATATGCCTTTTGTTGTAGAGCGTGGCTTTTCTTTTTCACGTGCTTAAGAAAAATACATTAACAAGGCTGTGGTTACCAACAGCGTTGTTTTTCAATACACTCTGTATCCGCTTGAGGTTGACAGCTGAAGAATAATGTTCAGGCCATTTTAGTGAAGTGATGCAGAATTGTCTTCATACTTTTAGATTAACTATATGGGCAGCCTTTGAACATGTCTAGTGTCTTCACCCTCCTGAGGTAAACATAAATGATCCACTAACCATTCCCTCCATACATTTGCATTTAAAGTTAGAGGCATGGCACTGAGGGATTTAAGATTACTTCTAAACTTCGAAGTTAAATGCAGATATATGGAGAGCTGGTAACCGGCAAATTGGAAAGAGGTGAATCCAAATGTAATAACTGAGATTTTACCCTTTTCAACTTAGCTAAGCAATTTTGGTAAAGTCTGTGCCAGGTTTGACTGGATCATGTCTAATTTTCAAATGAATTTTGATTGTATAAAGACAATATTGCCACACATACTGAAACCTGAATAACTGGATTATCAGAAGTAGTTCTATGGGATGTCTGCGGTACTTAGAAACTAGTTCTGAAATACTTGTGGCACTTGCTGAGTAAAGCCTTCAGGAAATTCTTCAGTTAGTCCTTATTTCTTAAATATATACTTTGCCTTCTAGGAATGAGCCTGTGGTTAACAAAACTAACATGCAGATTTAAAGCATGGCAACCTGTTAATGTGAACTTTCACTTGGAGTGCTATTGTTTAATCAATACTTGAGTTTTTAAGAAGCTCTCTGGGCAATTAACTGTATGCTTTAATTTTAAAGTGGTTTTTTTTCTGTACAACAAAGGATTTTGGTTCATGGAGTTGTTGATAGCATTGTAGGTAAATCACTTGAAAAAAAGAACTGGTCATAAAAAGCAACAGTAGCTATTCTGTTTTAGAATCCTCTAGAAAATATTCTGGCGTTATCACAGGAGACTAAGAATTGGTGATTCTTTTTTATTTTATATGGGTTCTGCTGTTTGTGGATGTGAATTCTGCCCCGCTGCAAAGTATGCTGCTTCAAGTATTTCAGAAACACTACAGGCCAAACCATAATGTCATCTTTCATCCTCTAGGACAGGGGTTTTTTAAATACATGGAGTGAAACTTTTATGAACAGTTGTCTGAAATGCAGGGCATTTGGAATTAAATGTCCTAATATTTTCACATGCCAGTAATAGGAGAAAACTGAAATACTTAAAAATGCAAAACGGATTGTTTGATTCCACTTTCAAGTAAGATTATTTGATAGTTGATGTCCCTGTTTATGTAAGCTGTAACACCATCTTACTTCCTTTAGACTAAATGTTTTTGATTACTTTGATAGATGCAATTTACTTACAGAATTCTGTGTTGTGCAGCACAGTGCTAAAAAAACAGAATGCATACCCTCTCCCAATAGTACATATTGGAATGACTCTAACAGAGAAATTCTCTCCAGGTTTAAATGATCTGACATCTGAAACTGCAAATTCTCCAGGACCTTTCAGAGATGCTAATATGTCCAAAGCAGCACAAACACACAAACTGCGGAAGCTGAGAGCTCTATCTAAATGCCGAGAATGTGACAGCTTAGTGGTGTTTCAGGGAGCTGAATGTGAGGAGGTAAGTTGAAAAGTAGTTTAAATTGCTGCTTGGGATTTAGGTAGATCTAGAGTTTTGGAAACTTGCGTTGTTTTTTGGTATAAATAGTACAGACTTTGTGGCTCATAAAATCATCATGAACTCAAAGCAAAAGCACAACAGACTAATAAATCTTTCATTTTCCTCACATATCGGGTGGCAAACAGCAGAGATATTTTTTATGGTGTCAGATTGTATCAAACCATGTACTTTTTTCCCTCCCCTGTAGTGCTCACTTGCGTGCCATAAAAAATGTTTAGAGACTTTGGCTATTCAATGTGGGCACAAAAAACTTCATGGAAGGCTTCACTTGTTTGGGGTGGAATTTGCCCAAGCTGCTAAGAATGTTCCCGATGGCATTCCTTTCATCATCAAAAAGTGTACATCAGAAATTGAAAGCAGAGCACTGAATGTCAAGGTATGCTCAAGTTTGTTATAAAACTTAAGTATCAACAGTCTTAAAAAAAAATATTTAAAATAAGCCTTTTTAAGATGTTAATGCTGTACTGTTGATACCATCTGTGTTTTACACTTGCCTTTCAAATTAAAATAGTGTTGTGCTGGTCTTTTAATTTCAGGGCATCTATCGTGTGAATGGAGCCAAATCAAGAGTTGAAAAGCTTTGTCAAGCTTTTGAAAATGGAAAGGATTTGGTCGAGCTCTCAGAACTCTATGCTCATGATATCAGTAATGTTCTCAAGTTGTATCTCCGCCAGGTATGTACTTGAATGGTCAGATGGAAAACCAGAGTAGTGTAGTATATTTCTTCAATACAAGAGGAAAAAAGATCCTTTCAGCAGTCCTGCAGCTGAAGATTAAATTGCTGCCTTGTATATTTGCAGTAGTCGTCTTTATTTTCACATGGAGCTTGTGACAGGGCAGGGAAAGCATTAGCTTACTGACTGCTGGTATTACAATCTGTATTCCATGTGGGTATAATGTCTCTTTAAATATTAGTACCACACACAGAACAAGCTTTTGTTTATCCACTTGTGATGCTTAATTTCTAAAACCTTTCCCGTTACTGAATTTGCCTGGCTTATATGAAGTTTAAAACATTCTCATATTCTTGAGTCAGCAAGCGGACAGGTTCTAATATGTTGCTGTAAATATACACTAGCAAAAATTTCATTAAACACTCGTAACGGTCACGATATGTTCATTACGGAGATATTATCCATCTTTTGGTTTCAAAATGGAGCTTTAAGGCTTCATGATTGAGTTTTCCAAAAAGGTTTCAGTATGTATCTGTAAAAAGTGAGGCCAATATGTTGCCCAGTGAAATCACTGAGTCAGAGCACTTGTTACCCCTGAAAGGAACAATCCTTAGCTGTGCGGTCCTGTGTTCTGCCTCACACTGGCCGTCAGAGACGGGTGTTCTGATCCCCTGATCATCACCTTTAAATGCTTTTGAAAAAATTACAAAGATGTACTCTGACAACTTATTCAACTAAAAAGGTAGCATATTATATACATCATCCTGGGGTACCAGTTTGAGGCAATGTGCTGTACTTTGAATAGGGCTCATAATTAAAAAAAAAAAAATAACCAAATACTATGTCTCTTTCTGTTCTTGTTGCTTTCTTCATAGCTGTTTGTGTGGTTTTTAGGTAAACCTCATTTTAAATGCAGGAATGGTGCTAGAAATATGCAGTTAAGGCAGTTTTAGACAGAATCCTGAGTTAAATAATATTTGAGACTAATTATTAAAACTAATTATGCTGAGTTTTATCTAGTCTTCCTACTTTTTGCTTCTGTCTAAGCTGGGGCAATGGAAATAGCCAAGTCAGGTTTGACAAGTTTTGTCTTTTTTTCTTTTTTCTTTTTTTTTTAAAAAGGGGTTTTTTTATTATTAACATTAATTTTCATGTTGAGAGAATACTTCTCTCATGCTGAGAGAATCACAATTACAAATTAATGTTATGTGACCTAAAATCCAATTTAAAAAAAAAATGGACTATGGACCAAACTTGATACAATATGTAATATACTATCAAAGTCTGGAAAAAATAAATAGCTGCTCTATTATCATGTTATTTATGCATATGCAGTATAACACCCTCATAGCAACTGCTTTTTTGAAATCTGTACCTGTGTTGGTAAATGCTTGGTCTTGAAGCTGTTGCAGGAAAGGGCTGGCAAGAGGTTTCTGGAGAAAGACATAGGAGGGGAGTGGTTTTGTTACCTGCGATTTGGATTTGACAAACTGTGGTTTGAGTTAATGAAAAAGGATTAGATAATGTCATCACCTAAGAAAATACGCTAGACCAGATGGAGTTAAAGAAAAACAGGAAGGAAACAAGTTAAAATTCAGGCTTGATTGTATTTCTGAAACATTCTTATTTCTTCAGCTTCCAGAGCCCTTGATTTTGTTTCGGCTTTACAATGAGTTCATTGGACTTGCAAAAGAAAGCCAGAATGTTAATGAGGAGTTGGATGCTAAACAAGCTAGTCCAAAATCAAAGAAAAGACAGTCAATCTGTATTGAACTGAATAGAATCATCATTAAAATTAAAGATCTTCTGAAACAGCTGCCTGTACCAAACTATAACACTCTTCAGTACCTTATTGGACACCTTCACAGGTGAGAAAAGATTTTTAAACGCAAACTGATCTTGAAAAATAAATGGATACATTGCTGCGTACTAGGAAACTCTTGTACCCTTTTGATGACTGTAGAGGAGGAAGTGACTTACACCTTAGAAGACATTGTTCTGTTGCCGTTTCTTTTCAATGTGTAATGAATTCTTAGGTGAGAGAAGAATAGGAAATTGAAAGAAAGGAGGGAAAGAGCTGAGCTCCATTATTCTTGATCCTCTGCTAGCATTGGGGTCAGCAAGTAGTAATTAGTGGCAGCTGCAGAGACCTAAGTGTGATTTAAATCAGGATATGACCCAGACAGAGTAGTGATTTGGTGGCTATAAACAGAAAATTGAAACTGGTATCATGTTTGTTAATAACCATTCTCCAGTTACATTTTACTTCCTTGTTCTCCAAGTGCTGGATTGTATGATGATGTGTGATGGGGATGTACCAAGCTGATGAATACCACTAAAAATGAGTAATATTGGGCCACTTAGAATGAGAGAGATGGTCTTTTTCCCAATCCCAGAAATTGCAAATAGCCACAAATTACATTAACCAAATAGGATATTAAAACAGCCTGTGTGGAAAGGGCTTGGTCCAAGCTGCTCTTCAGTGCAGTGTGCACTGAAGATTGTGCCTGCCTACCAAACCCGCCTTCATTTTTTTTTGTCATTTAGCCTCTTTAGATAGAAGATCAGAAATATTTAGATATTAAAAATCTTAAGTGCTAAAACTCTCTAACTTTGGGGGTTGGTTTGTTTTTGGTTTTGATTTGTATTTATGCAGGGTTACAGAACAGTCTAATGAAAACAAAATGTCAGCCAGCAACCTTGGCATAATATTTGGCCCAACTCTGATCAGGCCACGTCAAACAGATGCTACAGTGTCTTTGTCGTCACTTGTGGATTACCCTTATCAGGCCCGGGTAGTGGAGCTGCTCATAACGTTTTATGAAAAGATATTTGATGTGTCATTGAAACCACTTCTGAACACATCTCAGTCCGAAGAAACTGTCTTTACAGTCAGAGTTGCTTTATCAGCAGAAGAGAGGGAATCACAGCAGCCAAGGAAGTCATTTGCTGTAAAGGAGGTGAGTGACTTTTCATGTGCTGCTGCAGCGTTCCCTGGGCTGCCATCTGTGTCAAATGCTGCAGTGTTCCAGAGCATGTTTCTGTTAAATCTCTGTGGGTTTTTTGTTAAGGAGTGCCTTTCTTCTTGAGTTCTCATTTACTTTTGCTCTGACTTTTGTTAACAGGGTATTCTGATAGCTCCAAGTGAAAGCAGAGCTGCAGATGGAGCTGCATTGTTTTTGGAATCCAACAACAGCAAGAATACAAAAGAGCAAGTAGAGACATCTGTAACTGGTTAGTCCATTTTTATGAAGTCTTGGGGTGGGTGAATAAGCAGTCATGGATGCATTGTATCAGGGGTATCAAACTCTTTTTCACCGGTGGCCATGTCAGCCTCACATAATTTTAGGACTGTATAAATGTAGAATTAGATATATGATAAGATATGGTGCATGCAGCTCTTCAGTTTACACAGAAGCAAGTGATAAAACCTGCTTATCACTGCTTGATACATTGTTTATAACAGGAACAGAAAATTCAGTATTTCTAAAGGCTTTCAAGAAACCTGTGTTGATGGAATTAGAGCTTGAAGTATTTGGTAAGAGTATACAACAGTGTTTCTCTCTTAAAAAAAAAAAAAAATACAATTATAGTCTGACTGGATTTCTGAAATCCACTATGATGCTGCAAACCAATATTCAGCAATTAACATGTTTTGACCATTGTTTTCTGCCAGAATGTGTATCGTTGCCACTCACTGGAACTAAACCCGAAGGCTCTGGAAAGAGTAATTCTCTGACGGAATCATCGACTACCAGCACTTTGGATATTAATACCTCTGCTCCAAAAGAGACAGGTTTGCTAACCTAACTATAAATCTTCTGTAAACTTCTTTTCTGTTTGTCTGCCTGTGTTACTACAGAGGTTTATTTTAATGCAGGTATGATTTCATCTTCTTTAGTTAGTAGTAACTATACATGATCCCTTTTAATTATATTGATTTTTCAGCTGGTGTTACCAGTTCAGTCATGTCCTGTACAATAACAGAGTAACCTTATGAAACATACTAAAACTGAAAATATTAAAGGAAGGGAAAGCACTAGCCAACAAAAAAAACCCAACACAACTAAAAAAAAACTGCATTGTCATTTGCATGATTTCTTCTTAATGTCTTCCTTGGTTACATCTGTACAGTACGAGTTTTACTGCTCTTGAAATGCTAGCATGTGGTTAGAGTAGGATACTCCTAGTATGTATGCAAGGTATACTTAAAACTATTATCTCGTTAAAATACCATCTGTTAAGGGTTCATTAATAAAGCCCATATTCTGTTGGCAAAAGTCTTGTTGATTTCTCTTTATATTTGGTGGAAAGATCCAGTCATTTCTATTTGTGTGTTTTTAGGTGATGCCGCAAGTCCAACTTCAGAGAGAGACAATGATTCATTTATTTCTCTAGGTGAAGACAGCCATAAAACTAACCTATTGCCTGCAAAACCTAACCGTCAGATTATCAAAGTTCCATTGCGGGTTCCAAGGACAAAAACAGCTACCCGCCCTGTGAGCCTACCTGTAGACCGAATACTTCCTCCATGTGTTTTGAATGAAAGAAATTCACGAAATGCAGGAGGACTAAGTCCAGAGAAGCTTGGCAGAAGCCCTACTATTGAAGAAGTGTCAGAGGTAAAGGCACTGCCTGCTGTTAATACCTGCTGCAAACTTCCTTGCTACGACACCCAGATGCTGCGAAAAACTTGGGACAAGCAATATAAGCAGTATGATATCACAGCAAGGACAGCCATGATCGTGACTAATGTGCCGCAGGAGAACCGAGCACTCGAGAGTGGAACTGCAGGTGCCTTACCTTCATCAGGCAGCAGCGCTAACGATTCAGCTAATGCCATTTTTCCTAGTAAGCCATATTCTGTTTCTGTCAGGTCAGCAACAGAAGGGAATGGTCCTGATGCCAATCCTCTTGCTGTCTTCCGGGCACCAAGAACATTGCAACCACCCCCAGGGACATTTTATAAACCGCCCTCTAACAAATCAAAACATAATGGAGAGGGTTCTTCTCCTAAAGTTTGTGCACCAACCAGTGCTAGCTCTGTGCTTCACCAGGATGATACTGTGAAACTGGCTAGGAGCTCCGCACTTCCGTCAGGTGATCCTGAACAAAATACAAATGAACAAAAAACTAGCTCAGAGGATATTCACCCTACAGATCTGAAGCCTACTTACCAGAGACTGAGACCAAAAAGGATACAGGAACTGGAACACAGGGAAGCTCATTTTGTATAGGGTGCAAATTCCTCTTGGACTGTAGGCAATTTGTTGATGTTGCCAGTGGAGGTTTCTCTCTGCCCCTTTACCCTTTGCCTTCCCTTGAGAATCCCACTTTTGTGCCATATTGGAGTTATTTTTATAAATGCAGCATTTTAAAAACGGAGGGGAGGGCTGGGGAATTGTGAAGGAAATAAGTCAAACTTTTTGTAATTCAGTAGCTTTTCATAAAGATTTAATGCATTCCCAGTCTAGATACAGCTAATGGGTTCACTGAATAAGACACTGAGCTTCATTACATTGTGTGGAATGGAGTGGTTATTCATAGAGAAACAACTCTTGCATGTAGCAGCAAAAGGAGCCATTTTTCATAGTAGATGTTATAATAAAAATTGGAAGTTTAATGTTCACTGTCTAAGCATAAACCAAAGCTTGTGCTTTGCTCTGTAAAAGCATTTGTTCAGTTTTCTAATCAGTGCAATTAAAGCTTTGCTCCTGAACAGACTTATGTACTGGCCAGCACGGCCCATAATTATGTATCATATGTGTATATTTTAGGCAGACATGGTTACATGTTGCAAGTTTTCTATGTTGTCACTTTAATTATTTTTTTTTTTTTTTTTTATACAGCAAGGATGCACTTACTGAGCTTTACTGTTTCAAAGCGGCAATCATCCACATGTGGTTTCTTGTATGGATTAGCGAGTGGGGCAAATATGCACAGCCTGTTTTGTTTGGATGCCCTTCTGGAGAGACTGCCAGTTGCAGTGGCGCTGTCTTTCCCAGTTGAATGAAGAGGCACTGATTTGCTTGCTATAGATCAGTTTCACCACTTGACTTGGTGTAACTGAAATGAAGAGCATAGTTTCTAAGTTTCAGTGAAAGAGCTGAAAATAACCAAAAAATCTGCATTAGTAGGTGCATCTAATGGTTTTCACTTTGTATTAAATGATTTTTATGTGTACACTGTTATATTTGCTTTAAAATATATTAACTTGTTAACATTTCAGTGACTCTATGGTTTCTATATTTGGATTTCTTCTAACTTATTAAAATACAGACATTTGGCCTCTGCAATAGTTTAGTACTCTGCTGTGTCTGTATTCTGCGTATGGGGCGTGACACACTTTTCTTAACAAGATTACAATTAGCTTGACCCTTTCTCACATACTAAAGAGTACAGTTATTTTAGCATGGTACTTCCTACTGGTAGAAGAACCAAGAGGACTCTCAGGACAGAAAAAGCGAAGAATCACTTTTCTGGTTTTGCAACACAAAACGTAATGGACTACTCAGTTTCCTTTGCCCTTCTTCCCAAAATGCCACATTACATTCAGTGGATATAATCCAATTTTAATTTCCAGACCAAAAAGTATTAAACTTGCAACACTGAATTGCTGATTCCCTGTCACGTTTCCAGGGAAGCATGGTTTGCGTGCTTGGAGAAGGCTGTGCTACCTTGGATGGTTCTGGCCATGCTTGAAGCCATTTCTTTGGGGAGCTGCCTCATAGTACAGACAAGATGAAAACACCAGATACTGCTGTCTGCCAAGATGGATTTTGTGAGTGGCATAATAAGAGGAGGGATAAAGGCTTCTTGACTTAGATAGGAATTTGTTCTTCCACTTAGAGAATGAGAGGGGAACCCCACACAACTGGTTAATAAGCGGAAATGGTGTTAAAGAAACATTTACAGGCATTGTAGCATCATGGCAGAGCTGTGAAAAGATGATGCTGATCAGTATATGTTAGGGCTACAAAACAGCAAATTAATTTGTGAACTACCATTAAATCTATTGTCTAACTACATTTTTAAGTGTTTTAGCATATGTCTAGCATTGAATATGCTAATGACTTAAGAATTTGCAATAAAAACTATTTATATAGTTGGGTGGAGGGTTTCCAGTATTCACCAGGGCAGGCTGCTGAGATGGAGAATTATGATAGTGTGATCTGTGAGAACAGAGGAACATTTCTTAACCAAGTCATAAGACTGGTTTCTACTGCCTGTTACCATGTTGCTTTTTATGTATCATCTGCTTCCACATGTTGCTAGTGTGAAAGGTTTCTGCCATTTTAAATGTGCTTCAGGTCTTTGGTGTTTCCCATAGCTGAGCTGGGAGTGGGAGCACACTGGGCCCTTCTGTGTGTCTGTGGATGAGTAAGTGTCTTACAAAACTACAGTATTTTATGAAAAAAATCATCACTTCCAAAAGTTTGTGTGTGTCTCTGTTTGATAATGTCTTTGACTCTTTTTATGCAAGTGAAAGGAGCGAGTGCACTTCTCTTGAAATTACAACCTTTGAAGCTTATGTAAGAGTTGTGATCCCGCTGCCACCAGTGAGGACACCACAGGAGGGGCTTCCAGAACCTTCCTGCCTGAGTAGGGGACACACGGCAGCCTGCGAGGGGCAAAACTGGGTGGCAGGCCTTAAGGGCCAGTGTGTGTGACTTTTTAATTTGTAAATGTTTGTAAGTTTTTGCACTTTGAAGTCAAGGCTGTGTTTGTTGGGGCTGGTGCACTGAGGTCTTCCCGCCCTGTGAGGAAGCCCCTCAGCAGCCCCCCCGGCGGCAGCTGCCTCCAGCCAGCACAGAGCGGAACCTGAGGAGCTGGCAGGAAGTGACTGGCCACCACAGCAGGGCCTTCAGCCTGTTGGAAAAGATTTAGGTTTTCTTTTCGACTGGAAACGTTACTAATGGTCTCTATTGTTTTTCGGTTCTGATGCAGATTTCCCGAGGTCATGCATTTGAAATGGCTTCTCCCCCAGAGCGGCAGCCATCCCACCTGCCTCCCCCAGGGCGTGCAGAGCGCCAGCGACCTGCGGCCTGCCCTCTGAGGAGGAAACCTTTCTGTGACAGATTTGCTTGGTAATTGTGTTTTCTGGAGTCATAGTGCACTGCCTCATCCCGCTTAAAGCTTTGGCAGAGTTGAGACTTCCACAAATCCCTGACCTAATTAGTCATGACAGCTGTTTGTTTAGCAGGGCCTGTAATGCTATCAGAAGTACCCTTCTGAGGCCATCTTTTCAAATACAGGGTTTGTTCAGATCTGAAGAAATACCTTCCAAAATATCAGCCTCCCAGGAGAGACTTTACTGTGCTTATGCTGGTTGTACTGGATATTTGGGAGGATTTTTATTCAGAAGTCCTTAAACCAGCAGATTGAGCTGTTCTGTATCAAGCAGGGGATTAAAACAATCTCCTTACAACTGAGCAGTGGTGTTCTGCAAGCACAAACTGCACCTAAGATGTGTGTTTCTTTGCAGCCAAGCTGAACATTCCTTCAGAAATCTTTCCCATAACACAGCAGTCCTCGCAAGTAAGGTAAGCTATTGTGGTAAGTTTTCCAGGTTTTTATTGCTTCTG
Organism: Nesoenas mayeri; assembly: GCF_963082525.1. Classification (NCBI taxonomy): domain Eukaryota; kingdom Metazoa; phylum Chordata; class Aves; order Columbiformes; family Columbidae; genus Nesoenas; species Nesoenas mayeri. The sequence continues at coordinate 12,149,653 of NC_137554.1, read as the reverse complement.
TTGAAGAACTCGTTTTGCTTGCAAACCTGTTAATTCTTTACTTCCTGTAGTGTAGCAGAGGCCTGAGTTCATATGAAAGCTGACAAGAAATGCTCTATGAAGGCAGGTAGTGAGCATATGCTACCATTGGTAACTTAATTTAGAACAAATTTGTTCTTTCTAAGTGACTTCTCTACATACCCGTGTGGTTCACCGTACAGAGTGGTCTCAGAACACACAAACCTGAGTATTTTTTGGATGAGACTAAACTGGAACGTATGCTTCAGCAGTGTACCCAATGTGCTGCAACTGCTAATGCACATTCAGTGCATGTGAAAGACTGGAGCTCATCTGAAGTGTAACCTCCAGCCGCATGGCGTGTGGGTACTGGCTCCTCAGCACTCACTGTTTCACACTACAAACCTGCTCTTACTGAGCTGTCCCACTTGGCAATGTACACATATACTTAATATGTTGGGGAAACGGGACAAACCATTTCAATTTTCTGCTAACAAAGTTTGGGGGCAGGGGATGTCTTATGTTTACAAACAATGCTATTTTATATAAACATGTCCTCATGGAAGTAAGTTTCACAGGAGTATGGTTTGGAGACAAACCTTTCTGAATGAAATGTTCTGTCTGCATGCCTATTTATCTTTGTAGAGAGAGGGGCATTCTGTTTCTAATTCAGAGATGTGTGGGATCCTTGAGATGTGTTTTCACTCACAGGTAGAAGAAAAAGCCATCCAAAATCTTCCAAAATGTAAAATGTGTGATGAAAGTGCATGCTAGGAAAATCCTCACTCCTCAGCCTGTATGCTGCTGGATAATAGAAGAGTGTCTACGTGAAGTAAACTGGATTGTGTAAGAAGAAAACACTCCTGAGTTTGTACTTGGTGTGCTTTGTGCTTGTTTAACCACAGATGGGGGTGATTAGCCCACTGCTGTGTTTGCACATGGACAGGATCTGTTTGTGATGCCATATTTTCCTGCATTTGGCATGTGGAGCAGTCTGATTCTGATTGTCTTAGATTCTTAGCAATTCACCTTTCAGAGGGAAGTTTCACTGGGCCTTTTCTTATTCCTTCTCATTTCTTGTCAGCGCTTCCCATGAATCATTAAATGAGCTACCTCGTGAATAATACAGCTTCCACCAGTTTCTGTGCACTCATTTCTTTGCAGATGTTCTTTGCAAGAGAAGGTTTTTTTAATAATTTGCTGCACAAACAGCATTTAACCAGATTTGACTTTGTAGTCAATAAACCTGGGAATAAGAAAACAAATAAAATGCTGGTATTTAAAATGCCAGTTAAACTATGGCATCTGTAGGTGAGGCGCTAACAGCACACCACATGACCATATGCATTGCACTAGATGTTCATGAATGTACATCACAGGGAACTTTTGTGTTATCAGGTATCTTTTATAGGTATAATGAAAGAACTGTCACCAGATTGGTTGCCACTCGCTGCTTTCATTATGTTTTAATACATAAATGGAATGCCTCATTTTTTGCTGCTGCTGGCAATTAACTGCAGATGATTAGGAAATCCCTAACTGAAAGTGACAACTGCGGGCAGAGCTACCAGAGAAGTTATGCAGTGTGCTCCATAAGCTGAACTGTATTTTCTCCTCCTGTGTGAACTGATAGGCCCCACATAAGCTTTCTGTGTTTACTTTCAAAGATCCCACTCTTTACAAAGCAAAAATGGGTCACAGGGACAGCTGATGTAGTTGAACATAGAAAACAAATATAGCCTACCATCATCCAATTGTGATGTAGAAATCTAATTAGGAGAGATTAGTTTAATCTGTTAGAGCTGTCTCTGTGTACATGCAGGCAGCAAAAAAAAAGGATCCATTTTCTTAAAATAACTTGACTTGGAATTTCATGGTTAAAATGTTCCCTGTATTAAATTGTCTGATTGCCCTGGACATATTCGTAGTGCTTAAACACATTCCACAGCTGAGCAGCAGCAGCCACACAAGCTTTTCTGCTTTGTGCTGCCATTAATGAGAGTGGACTTCCCTCTGCGGCTTTATAAAGCCCTTTGTTTCTCGGTCAAGATTGCAGCAAGGGGAGTCTCAGCTGTGATGTGAACGTATATCCAATAGAAGTTAGATCAAAGCCACTTGTAAAAGAGGAGGTTGCCATGTAATCCTTTATGAAGAAAGCTGGGTTAGAGTCAGTGGTTTAGGTGCAGAGGCGTGAAGGTGCTGAGCTGGCGCTGGGAAGGCAGCAGTGTGCCACTGCATCGCTCTGCTGTTGGAGCTGCAGTGCGGTCTGGTGTCAGCCTGTCAATTGTTAAATTCAGTGAAATGAAGTTTCGTTGGAGGCTGATGTAACCAATTACTTATTTCACTTTCTTGTCTTCTGTCAGCAATACATATGAGGTTTTTTCTGAATGTATGCAGCAAATCATTTTCTGTGTTATAGTATGAACTGCTAGAGGAAGAAAAAAAGAGAGAAAAAAGAAAATGTAAAAACTAAGCGCTATTTTTATTTTCCTGTGTTGAGGCTTTGTAAGAGTCTTTCCACACTTCAATAGTATGTTGGTGATATAACCAAGTTATTTTTGTTGGCCTTTAAAATCAGCCCCCTGGAAAGGAAATCAGTTCCTGCAAAAGGAAAATTAACAAAACACATTTTTTCATATGCCATGGATATAAGTCACATCCCTTGAGCATGTTGTCTTCAGGCAGCAAGCACATGCCACTCGAATTAGTAGCAGTCATAATTTGCATTGGCTCATTATGAAAAACTGAAAGAACAGTTCATAAGTGTGTGAGGCTTTTTCTGATTTTAGGAGGGAGTTAATAAATACGTTAATAAACTTGCTTTTTTTGGAAACTGAATTTCTTCTAGTGCTTGTGCTGTTTCTGATTTCAGCTGTCTGAAGCCACCACTAGTTTTATGAGCAGGATGCTGCCTCTAAAGAATAATGAAGATAAATCTCTACCATGACTAATCACTGAAGAAGTTCATGTACCTCCTGGGCCCAAGTGGAGTTCTCAGCACAATATTGCTAGGTACTATTTTTATCATGGTCCTACTTCATTGCTTTATTATAGTGTTTTGCTCAGCTTTAATTAGTAGAGCTTGAATCTTAACCACAGAATGCTATGTTAGTCTGTCTGAGTAATGCCCAGATAAGACAGGATATTTCAGAATTGAAAATTAATGATTCCTTGTTTATTCTGTGCTGCTACAGAATCAGAGGCTTATCTGTCCAGTGTGTTTTGATTGTATTATTTAAGTTCTTTTTCTCCTAAACTTTTGTCTCATGTTCACCTGTCTAATTCCAATTTCTAAGTAGTATAAGGTTAATACATTTTAACACTCACATCTATGAAGCTGTTCCATTTACGAAAGCAAGGTTCTTTCCTTTTAGCTGTTAGAGAATATTTTATAAACAAAGCGGTCTGGGGAAATACAAATGTCTTCCTGTTCATCCTAAAGTTAGAAGCGATTCTAAAGTGGTCTGATGAGCAAAACTGAATGTTTCTTTAAGTTTTATATGTTTTATAGATACTCTTTGTGTATTAATGCTGTAACTTAAATAGTTTGGCTTAGGCCAAAAGGAAAAGTACTTTTAAATTCTGACTCATTTAGCAGAATCTTAACCTTGGTAATCAATCTAGTCAGTCGCTTTCTAAAAGAGCAATCCCTTTGGCACTTTGTGCATATTAATTGGGTTGTCTGTCATTGAGTTACTCCTGTTAGAAGAAATATCTCACCCCATCTCTATCAATACATGTAACTAGCAAGTTTTAATGTAAAAAAAAAAAAAAAAAAAAGAAAAGTTAAATAGCAAGCACAATCTGGATAACCTACCTTACTGCCCTTTTTTCCCCCCAAGGTTATTGGTTCTGGTTTCTTTACTATTTATATTTTTAGTCTCAGAAAAATAGCTAGATTTTCCAGAGCAACTGCTAACAGCCATTTTATTTGGCAATCCTAATCCCATTTATTGCCTTACACTACGAATTTTCTCACTGAAAGTAGAGCATGAGCTGAGACTCTTTGTACTACCAGGGAATGAAGAGAGAAACTTTTGGTGGCTCAGTAAAGAGCCAGGAGGAAGAGGAGAGGCCAGGCTATTGGCCGACTACAGATTTTATGGCCTTGACATGAAGGCTTGAATTTCCTTTTACACTTGTTGCAGAAAGATTGCAGTGTCCTTCTGGAGTTTAGAGGATGGCAAAAGGAGCTGGAACAATACTGGCTCTTCCTCTTTTATTCAGCTGCAGGATTCATTTTTCAGACTGGAGAGACCTGTGTTGTGTAAGAGTGTCAGAAAGCCATCTGACTGTCCATAGTTGGTAACTCTGTGAAGAGAATATTGCTGGAAGCTCCTGAGGAGCAGCAGGCGTGCTACACTACTGGCAGCTGCAAGCTGGTGACTGCTGGGAGCTGCCTGCAAAAAATATAGGACAGCTTTCCATGTGAGAATGTTCCTATGAGCCATCAGCCTGTTTACATGCAGAACCTGATACCACTAGTGAAATGGCCAAAGTATTCTCTCTTGATGATACTCAGTCAATTTTATTCCTGGGTTCTGAGCAATTAGATGTTGGAGGGGTTAAGAAGTGCCCTGGATTGGCTAAATGTCTGAATATGAACTAGATGTGCTTATTTTCAATTACTTAGTGAAGAAGAAAAGATTTTGTGTATTAGTGTCTGAATTTGTCCTTTTCAGTCTCCTGAGTACACTCAGCAATCAAGTAATCAACCTAGATTGGTTTCCTAGTGTCAGCTCTGTGAAAAAGAAATGTCTATGTTCTGACACTTAAGTTTGCAAAATCGGCCTCTGTTACTACATGGGCAACTGCCTTTTTGTACAAAGACAGTGTGCTGAACTCTGGAAGGACTAGATCTCCAAAAACAAAACTGGTCCTCTTCTGCATGTCATGATGTGTGTTTAGGATCCCAATATTATCTACACTATCAAGACCATTTTTTCAACTGACGGTGTTGGGCAAAGTCACCGACCTGTGGGTTAACTTTGTTCTGTTCAGCTTTTATCTACTCAAAGCGGGAAGCTGTCACACCCCAGAAGTGTATCCTCTTCAAATCATAAAGCATTAACTCATTTATTCTTTACAACAACACTAGCTTTTTTTTATAGCTAGTCTCGCTTCTTGTGGTGCTCTGTAACTTAAGCAATTAGGGTTGAAAATGGCATGAAACTGCTGACCTGCAAAATATGGAAAATGCTACAGATTTGGGGACCACTGGTTTTACATGGATATTTTTCTGCAGAATTGTTGTTTTGTTATTTGATCTCTAATTACCAGAACAGCCACTTTTAGCTAAGTTTGGCCTTGAATATCTTACTCCAACCTCTTCCGTGCTCAGTATGTCAGAAGAGATCTGCATGTTCTTCAGGATCCTTTTCTAGCAGTTATAGTCAACTTTTCTTGGAAAAAATAGTTTAAAAGCACAGATTTAACTTGATAAATGATGCAACAGTTAACTGCTTTCATTACTCGCAAGTCTAAGTTAATAGCAGGATTCAATGTTAATGACTTTTTTCCATTCAGAAGAGTTGCTTTTCCCCCTCTGTTGCTTTTTGGTGCCGATAAATGTGTCACAGGAAACATCCTCCAAACAAAGGAAAACTACAATTTTTCATGTATGATAGTGTATCAAATGCAAAATTAAATGGTCCAGACAATGAAAGGAACTGATATCTATGATAACATAATCTTAAAATAAGAACAGAAAGTTGTTATTTTGCTCTGAGCTCTGTTTCAGCTGTCAGCTGAGAAATGGCAATGCGTCCTTTGCCACAGGTTAACCAAAAGTGTTGAGGCGGAAGAATGAGCTTCTTTAGGCAAGTCAGACTTCTACTCTGGAAGAACTGGATCCTCCGGAAAAGACAAAAGGTAAAGTCTTTGGATTTCAGCTTTGGACCATGCACTCCACTGCATGAAGTGACTGGTATATTTATCAACATGTAAAATCATGAATTCCTCAAAGAATCAAGTGTTATCTTTGTATGGGCCTGCTGTCTGGGATCTTGTCTGATGCAGTTTGCAAAGCTGCTCTTTGCAGACTAAACATAGAATACTTGTACTGGGGTTTTCTTTGACAAATAGTATTGTGTACCAGGAGAGGAGTTGTGGGTAGTAATATTTTTGTATTTTGATATAAAAAGATTTGCTCTTACAAAACATCGTGGGCACCATTAAGCTCAAGGAGGTTTAATTTCTAATTTTAGATTTACTCCTCATACCCAGCTGCTCTTAGAAGTGAATCCACTTAGGGAATAAAGTTCACACAGATTTTATCTTTTTGTAATATAGCTGAATGATATAAGTAAAGTGAAAATTAGATAAATACTTTAAATCCTTTCAGATTCTCTTAGATGTTATGATACTTTGCCTTACAGCAAACGTAATTCTTCCTACCCTTCTACCTTCTTTCATCATTCTTGCTTTTTCTTTTTTTTAAAGGCAAATTTTCTTAGAGTAAAAAAATCCTCTAACTAGGGTCTTGATCATCTGATGTACTGCAATGACTTCTGTCCAGCAAAGGCTATCACTTTGTCTGGAGGTCCCATTGGGGTGTTATAGAGATACACTACCTGTTTCAAATTAAAAATAATTTTAAAGTACATTGGGGCATCTGAAAGGCTGTAACAGTCATATAAACCATTTTGCCTTAATAACAGATATCCATAGGGTCAAAACAAATCATGGAATGAGCTGCAATGCTTACCTCTGCTGACCTGATTTCAGTCTTTAGGAATGACTCACGTGCTGACATTTCCAGGTTCAAAGGATTATCTTCATAGATAAATTGAATGTCTGTTCGTCCATAGCTTCCCAGCAAATTTCTCCTACAGTCTACACTGCTATCAAGAGCTGATGCATGTAACATTGCCAGCTCATGATTTAATCAGTCTGGAATTCACCAATCCATCCTTAAGCTAGATTACACCAAATATAAGGACACCTTTCTGAAGCTGGACTTCATTTACTGATTGTCGAGGAGTTATGGTATTTGCGTTCTCAAGTTCGGAGAAAACAAACAGCAAAAAAAGAAAATCCACATCTTTCTGATCTTCAAATGTGTGTACTAAGTTAATTAGAAGCCACTGCTTTTTAGCAAATGGATCTTTACATAATTCTTCAGTGGTTTCAAGTGTATGAAATACTGTTTTATTTGGACAAATCTGCTCAGGTATGTGTCCCAAAGTGCCTGCTTGTGTTTCAGGAACTCTATTTTTTCTTGTTTATTTTTTCTATAGAATTTTCAAAAATGCCAACCTGATATTTTCTGGTGTTGCCAGACATCCCCTTCTGTGATGATCATTCCTAGCTTGTAAGCACAGTGATGTCATCCACAACAAAGAAATATTTTCTTCACTCTGAAGAGTAAAACATTTTACAACACTCAGTAAAAATAACTTCCTTTTCTAAGTATATAAACCTGCCTATTTATTTGTCCACACAGAGAAACAAGGTAGCCAAAACAAAAATCTGTAATGTCAAAAGTAGTGATAAAATCTGTTTTGGGAAAATCAGCCATCATGAAGTACCATAAAAGGAGGCATATCCAATCTTCTACTCAAGTTCATCACTTAGTCTTATCTAATTCATAAGAAGGACTTCACTGTGGAGTTAACTGTTGATCCCTGGCCAGTTTAAGCTTGTCAGATTTATATGGTTGTATCACTGTGCTTGCTCCATTACAGCTTCATCTGGATATTACATTTTTTCTGAGCATGTTGTTGGGATTTCTGGCTGTTTATCTTGTGGCTCTGCAGGCTCATGGGCTGCTCTCTGATCCTTCTAGTGAGTTCTGAGACACCTTTGTGTCTTCAGAAGAAGGATCACGGGAAAGAATCAGAGGGGTAGCAGCACTTGCTCCATGCTCATCTCACGACTCATTGTGTACCAGCTTGAAAGAAAGCTTCCCTTGTGCTTTAACCTTCAGTTCCTTCTAAACTAGTAAGCTCTAGATGGAAAGGAGTTACTGAATTCAACTCTGAGTATTTTGTATATCCTGAGAATGAAGTAAGAATTGAGATCTGAGCAATAACTCAGATTAACTCTGCAGCAAAGATGACAACCAAGGAGTCTCCCCGGTTCTTACCCCTCCTAGTCTATGGGTGTCTAGTGCTTGTCCCAAGCATCTTATCAAATGGATAGCAATGAGTGCTAATCAGACCTTGTGGACCCATTCTGGGGAGGGTCTATAACACTGTATTCTGTGCTGTGCACAACAGCCATCAAGAAGAGCTGTAAAATGGCAGGTTTCATTTTCTAATAATTGTATTGTCTGCCCTTTGCTGCTGGCAATATTTTGTCTGGCTTTAAAAATATCAGGCATGCATAACTTCCTAGGTGTGTGTGTGGAGGGGGGTTGTTGTTCTATTTTAAAAAATAGAGCCTTAAGAGAAAAAATGTGAAATTGGAAATGGTTGCCTGGTGAAAAATCTTTCTACCCTTTTGTTGTAAGCATAAGCTATGCTTAACTAAAGCTATTAGACAAAGTTATAGTGGAAAAAAAAAAAAGGCAGATCCAAAAACCTGTTTTTAATTAGGCTGTAGAGTATCTTTTGCCCTGCTTGGCTCAGTTGGAAAAAAAACAAAACAAAACATTCACATGTGACCCATCTTGTCTCTGGCTCTGCTGCTGTAGGCATTATTGTTAACATATTTGGTGCCTGGTCATGGAGGCGGGAGCAAAGGAAAGAAGGCAGGGAGGGCTTTCCTGTGCATGTGCTATGAGCCCTGTGCTGGAGAGAGTTTGTCCTGGCTCTTGTAGGGAGGAGAAAAAAGGTGCCACGTGGCTGGACACAAAAATCCCGTAGCTGGTCCTCAGAGCCCAAAGCCTGTGTCACAGGATCAAAGGGTTGTCATTTCAAACCTGTGCCAAAACACACAGAGGCAGCAAAACTAAACTGAAGCAGAGAGAGGAGGAAACAGACTGCAAACCAGGCAGGATGTTGCTCTGTGGTAAAGCAGTGCCCTTAATTTTCTGTCATGGCTGGAAACTGCTGACTGTTCTACGTATATTGAAAGATCTGGGCAATAAAGTGGCCTTTGATGGTGTCTTCTGTGTTACTGAATGAGGTGTTTGATCTTAATGTATACATTTCTGCCTTTATTAGAAAATTAATTATGTTGAAATGAATTATGACAAAAAGAAGCAAAGGTAAAGATCAAAGAATGTAAGCTTATGCTAAAATCTTTTACGTTTGCATAAGCACAGCGCACTGACAGCCTATGAAAGTGTGGGTTAAAAAAACACCACAGTTTTTCTCTGCCATTTAATCTTTTTTTTTTTTTTTTCCCTGTATTGTTATAGAGTCATCCACTTTGTATAAAAACTACTTAGACTTCTATCTGCTCTGTATGGCAGTTTAGTACCACCTGCTGCCTCTTTTTACCACAGTCAGGATGCATAAATGTTTCTTTAGAAGAGGTGGAGAAGCCACTGAGTTAATTGTGGTGCTTCATGGGACTGTGATTAAATTCTTGCTGTTTCTGGGTGTCCTTTCCAAATGATGAAACAGGCGAAGGATAACCATGGGCACATGCTGTACTGGGCATTACGAGAGTGAGAAGGGGCTTCAGCTCTCTAGTCATGTAGGGACTCCATACATGGTTAATCTATAAAATTTATTTTGAATTGATTTTTTTTTTTCTTTCCAGCTTCGTTTTCTTGTGGAGCTTGTATGGCCTCTGACATTATTTCTTGCCCTTGTCTGGCTGAGGAAAGCTAATCCATTGTATCGCCAACATGAATGTAAGAACATTTAGGATGTTTTAGTGCTCTGACTTGTGCTAAATAATGGCTAGAAATTCTCAGACAGAGATACTAGGACGTGTTTGCCAAGTATTATACTCCAATGACAAAAGAACAGACTTTGCTTCAAGTAGTTATTTATAGCCATATATTGTAAGAATTACCAATGAGGAGAAAAAAAAAAAATAAAGCTCATGTTTTCTCATGAGATGCTTTGTCTTCGGACTGACATGGGGTCTCAAGATTCTGTCAAGTTGTAGATTTCTGTAATTCTATTACTGAGAAAGTACTGCCTCACTACTTATTTAAAAAAAAAAGGTTAGCTCAGAATTTGTTTCAGTTTGAAATAGCCATATTGCTTATATCAATGACTTGTTTTGCTTAGTAAGAAAAAATTCTGTATGATTTCCATTGTGGTCTTTTTGTAGTGAGGCAATCCATCATGCTATTTAGATTCACACAGGTTGCATTAGACCCATGATCATTTATATTTTGTGTTTCCATATTCTAGGTCACTTCCCAAACAAGGCAATGCCATCTGCAGGAACACTGCCATGGTTGCATGGCATCTTCTGCAACATGAACAACCCATGTTTCCACAGCCCAACCCCTGGAGAGGGTCCAGGTGTTGTGTCCAACTACAACAATTCAATGTAAGCAGAGCTATATGTGTGAGACTGGGCTGCAGTAATACAGGCCTGCTGGGCGACTGCTGGTAGCCTGCTCTTGGCACTTGCGGAGCTTTCATTGGCATGAATGATGCAGGGAGAAAGGATGGAGTATCCTCAGCCTGTATAGAAATGTCCCTCAGTGCACTGAGGGGTATTTTAAATCATTGTTTTGTGATGTGAATGAAAAGGGAAAGGTGAGCATTTAAGAAGATACTGGGGTGCAAATACTGGAAGACAAAAATTTCAGTTCTAGCACAACAGTTTCATTCCAACAGTGGTCAGCAAAGGTGAAAACAGTGCTTGTGATGGTAAGTTTGGGCCTGTCTCAAAAGTGTTCAGCTCTAGAGAACACATGTTCACTTAACAAAATCCATACTTTCTATTGCCTGCTGCTTACTGAATGTCTTAGGACAAATCTTTTTTGATATAGGAGTGTGAAACCTCAGGCTTTCTTATCACTTGAGTTGTCCCTGCTGGATGAGAGCTCTAATGAAGTAGCAGCAAAGGGAAATCTGCATTGCCACTTCTTCTCTAGCACCTGTTTTGGCTATATACTTGTGAGACTTTAATCAGCATAGTAACATTCTGATACTAAGCTAATTAACAAAATAGGAGCATGGGAGATCTCCAGGCTGTTAGTGAAAAAGAGCCGTGGGAGCAATTCATTGCATTCTTTCTTACAGCTGAGTCATCAATGACAGCATGATGGACAAAGACCATTAAAGTAAAAACCTGTTAGAATAGCTATAAAATGTGCTCCAAATCTTCTTTTGCAAATAGTTCACTTTGGAGCATCCAATGATTAAAATTCATGAGCTAACGATGTCAAGGCCATTAAAGCTCTAGTCATGTGAAAGTCTGTAGCTTGGAGGTAATTTAGCATTTGACCTTTTGTTCCTAGTGAAGGGGATTTAAAATAGTCAGCTGGACTTTTTTTGTGGGGCACAGTCAATCACACAGTGAAGCTAGAGGATTCAGTTTTCTATACATTCTGCCTTTTCTAGGTTGCTTATTACAGAGCAAACTATCCCTGTGTGAGTCAGAGTAAATTCAGTGTGTTACAGAGGAAGCAAATACATTGTGTTTTCTGAAGGAATTTAGTCCTTCCTGTTTGCTGTTTCCTGTAATCTAAAATAAGTCAAGAGGACTGAGATATACCTTTCCATGTATGGAAAAATATAATACTGTTGAAGAAATGTAATGGTCTCCTCTGGTGTTAATAAGAATTTTTTCATACTTGTTTATAAACACAGCACCTGATTGCATCCTTGCTTGAACTACATGTTCTAACCCAGAGGCGGTAGGTGAACAGCTGCCTGTGACAGTTTGCCACTCCTGCTTTCCTTCTCTCTTGTAGAAGAAATGTTTTGAAGGGACCTAAATGCCACCCTTACATTGGAGGGGACTGAGCAGGGAGAGGGAGGAGGATTCTGTGCCTGAGTGATTCCATGTCACTTACCTGGCTGAGCAGGGCTGTACGTGCCCGGAGTGCCCCATCCAACCGCTGGAGATGAGACTGGGCCAGAACCAGAGCAGGTTGGCACCATAGCTGTGAGCTGAATAGTGTCTCGGGAAGGCCCTGTCTCCCCAGCAAGATCAGCATGGCTAATGAAGAAAGTGTATGAGGGGCCAACCTTCTGCAACACCAGTAGCCCTCTTAAACCTTCCATGCACTTCCAAATCTGAATCCCACACGACCTGAAACTACACTGTTGACACCACAAAACTGAGCTTTGAGTTTCAAGACGGAGGACAAAGTAATTTGTTTTTATTCAGCCTTAACACAGACAAAGTCCATTTTGCTTTTTGCCTTTTGCTTTTTGTTTTTGCCTTTTTTTTTTTTTTTTTAATGTGAAAAGATCTTGAGAGTCATCAGGCTTAAATTATTGTTGGTTTGCTATTTCTTCTTTCAGCCTTGCAAGGGTATATAAAGATGCTCAGGAGCTCTTACTGGCAGCTCCTGAAATCCAAGACCTTGGCAGAATCTGGGAAGAACTGATCATTATGACTCAGTTTATGGAAACAATGAGAACTAATCCTGAAAGAATTGCAGGTAATTGTTTTGTCTGTGTCCTTTAAACTATTGAATTTTTCATTCTTAGAGCTCACTAGTAGCTGCTCTGCAGACTGATAACATTAAAATGTATTTCACATGTGGCTGTTAATCTCCTTACAGTTAGAGAGGGTAGGTTAAAGCTCATGCAGTGTTGTGACAAACACCTTTTATTTGAGACAGAGGAGAAGGGCAATCAGCTTCATTCTACAACTATCTTCCTTAAATGACAGTAGACAAAACTTAAAACACAAACATGGTTATCTCACCACCCAAAGTAAAACACATGGGTGAAGAGACTTCGTTAATTATTACAGTAGAAGCTGAAGAATTAAGAAGGTGACATTGGAAGATGCAGAGGAATGGAAAGCTAGGAATATGTCTGAATATATACTAGGAGCATAACCCAGGAAAGAGCTTAGACATACTTTGCTTCAAGTGCTAGCTGAAGTAGGTTTGGAAGAGTGAAGAAGGAAACACTTTATTCTTGTTTTGATGATGTGCTTAAAGAGAGAGGGCATTGCACATTTCTTATAAACAGGATTGCAAATTATATTACTCCATTAATTTTTACTGAAAGCAACCTGCCAAACTCAGAACACAATCCTGGGGAAAAAAATAGGAAATAGACTAAAAATAAATTTTTAGTTTAATATTTGGGCATTAAGTACAGAATTTGAAAAGATACTCCTAAAAATAAAGGCAGAAAAATGGACTGGCTTTGAGAATTGATCTATCTTGTTCCCAAGTTCTTTGCTGCAGGAATAATGTTATTATTAAAATCAAATAGTCAGTCTCCATATATGTTTATAAGATATGTATAAACCAATTTGATACGCATGGTCCCCTACCTCATCAGAGGTTTCTAACTAGAAGTAAAAAAGGGGCTATTGCAGTGTAAACAACAGTGAGACAATTAAAATGCCCCCAAATGTGAGCAACAAGAGCTTGAGTATGACCTGAGCTGTGGTTTGTACACAGCTATAGAAACCAAACCCGCCTGTTTGGAGGTGAGGAAAAGCATGACACTTTTGCAATATATTGCTAGGGGACCACAGGCCATGGTTTGGGAAGTTGCCTTTGCATCTCGTCTCAACTTCACTCAGCAGCTGGGAAGTAAAGCACATTCCTCCCCGCTCCTGTGAAATGTAATGTTGATGCTCTTTCAGAATCTGTGGGGATTTTGTGTTTTACTGAAATTAAAAAAAAACCAACCCAAACATTTGGAATCTTCTGTTTTATAAAAGAATGTAATTAAGTTGGTTCTGGAGCTAAAATAATAAAATGTGTTTTACCACCTTTTTTTTTTTCATCCAGAAAAAGGTACTGCAGAATTAACTATTTAAATTCTCTCTGTGTGTAGCTATCTTATTTACTATTGGCTTTAAGTAACAGACTTAACAGAATATTGTTATAGCTGCAAAGCTGAGCAATGAAAAATTAATAAACATCAGAATTGAGATTGTTCCTTCTCCTGGTTCATTAAACCAGGTCCACCTCTTGAGTCCTCCTTCCTTGTCCCATTTCCCCCTTGCACTGACATATTTACAGATGTGTTCCTGTAGTGTTCCTTTTCCTCCACAATGCTGGGTGCCAGGAAGGGCCCCAGTGAGAATGAGGGACATTCTACTATTGTTTTCAGTGTTTACTGCTTGAATAAATACATGGAGTGGCAATGGAAGAATTTCTGCTCAGCCCCTGCAGCCCTAGGGCAGAATATGCTTATTGCAGATGGTATTGTGGAAGTTAGTCATCAAACTCTGGTAAGACCCTACTTAACTCACAGAGTGGAGATAGCTGCAAATCTGTGCATGTTTACGTGGAAATGTCTAAAGCTACATTCCCCATGTCCATATGATACCTGGTGCTCCTATCAGTGTCAATTGTCTGTTACAGAGACTGGAAGAACTAGTGCTTTTCAAGCATTCCTTGCCGCAGTCTGTTCGTGCTGTGTGAACTACCTTTAATGAAGGCTGTAGTGTTCAGTGGACATAAGCAACCTTCCCTTTCCAGGCTTTCACTTGGACCATACTGAGGCAGAATTCCTACTGATTCTGATTTGTAACAGAGACAAGCTAAAAATATTGCACTGTTTAAGAGCAGAAGTACTTTGAGTATTGTTATAGATGGAACTAGGGAAGTTTGGTGGCCTCTCACATGTGTTTAACAGTGAGTAGTCTGAAGATTTGCCAGTTTTTAGTTTGATAGTTGGAAATCTAGTTTAATATGACTATTACACTATAAACAATTTGTGCTTTTCCAAGGAAAATTAGGGTTTTTTTGTGACAGATTTTCAAGGGGCCATTTTTGCAATATTATTGAATAAGATTAACTAGCTAAGATTAATCAACAGAAAGTAATAAATTAGTGTAAATATAGAAAGTTGGCTAAAGTTATTTACACAAGGCCTAGAAGAAAGGGCACTAACAACAGCAGCACATTTGAATCTGAACATTTAAAATAAAGCATAACCTCAGGAAAAAAAAAAAAGGCAGAAAGTTTCAAATGCAGCCAGGGATACTTTCAATACTTCCATTGCTGAAGCCCTAGTCTGAAGCATCTTTGAGAGATCAAATATGCTGAGTCAGAACACTCAGCATTTTCTGAGGATCATTCCTCAACAAAGGATTGAAATGATTCTGAATTTTAAAAATAGTTTTGGACGCCATCAGTCACTACTAAATATGAGCCAAAGGACATACTCTTTTGCAGGTTCAAGCCAAGATATGAATTGTTCTTGACCTTCCTTTCTTTGCTATCTCACTGATCTCTGCACTCCTTTCTTCATCCAGGAAGAGGAATACGAATTCTAGACATTCTGAAAGATGGGGAGACCCTCACTTCCTTCTTGCTGGAACATGCTGGGCTCCCAGATACTGTTGTTTTCCAGCTTATCAATGCTCAAGTGCGCCCTGAACAGGTGGGTAGAGTGTAACAGCTATCAAGCTGCTACCTGTGTGGAGTGTAACCTCTGGAGTTACATCTGCAAAGTAGCCTCACTGAGGGACCTGTGCCCAGAATACCTGCTGACTTGTAGGTTGTTTGTACAACTTCACCCTTTGTTTTTTGTGAATCTAGAGGAAGAGGTCTTTGGTTTGTTTTTAAAAGAACATTTTGAATGTGCATTAAATATGGATATTTGGTTCAATGCTGTTGTTGCTCCCAAATAATGAGCATCAAGAAACGATACTGCCAAGCAATTTATCTGTCCCCATGATTAAAGACTTGGCTCAAAAGCATAAGGCAGTTGTGCATCCTTTTGAGACAGCAGTCCTGATGAATAGAGGCAGAAAACTACTTGAGGTTCTTAATATAAAATTTAAGTTCTCTGCCCTAATCTCAGCAGAGTAATTTGGTGCCTTTATGGCATTGTCTCACGTGAATAAGTAGGAGCAGAGAAGCAGACCCACTTTCTTAGATTCTGATTGAATAATAGATCTGCTCAGAAAATACAGAATGAAAACTGCAGGTCAAATCCCTCCTGAAGCACCTAGGCAGGTGACTGTGTCTGACCAAGTGCAGGCTGTCTCTCCATGTGCTGGGGGCTGGGAGCTCTGTGAGGAATGCTGTATTAGTGAATGAATGCTGCTGAATCAGAACTCTGGAACAATTTCTACACTGCATTAGTGTGCGGGTGGAAGCAAGTGAATAATTGAGGCTGAAAGACACAATTTCTCTTTTTCACTGCCACATAAAACACAAATGCTGGAACTGTGTGTGGCCAGAAAGAGGGAGGGCATTAATGGACTTGCATGCAGTTCCTTTTGTGCACCATAGGTTCTTTCAGCTGCTGTGACTAGTAGCCAGATTACTTATCTGCTGTGTTCTTGATTAGTAAGAGGGGAAGCCCTCTCCTCTCCTCACTTTGTCATGAAGCAATACCACAGGACCATACCAAAGCCAGTGTCACTTGATACATCCTACTTATTTTCACACCTCTCTGTCAGCTGAGATGGTGAAAATTTGCTTCCTTGCTGCTCGTGACAAGAATAATATATGCAGATATCTTGCTGGGCTTCTCTCTTCCTTTTCAGCCCTAACTTCTTTGTCAGAGATCTGCTGTGCCAGGAGAACTGTGTGCTGCAGCATTAGTCTCTCTTAGCTCCCCAGTGGCTTTCATTCATCTACTGTTAACAACTCTTCCTGCCAGTGTATGCAGGACCGAAGTTTTCAACACCATCACCAAAAGTATGATTGAAGCCTGCTGTATTTTCTGTGCTGATGTAGTTTTCTTCATGCTGGAGGAGACTTGGTGTTATAAATACTACTTTTGCTGTCCTCCAGAAAATTTTCTTGGTAGCAGCCATCAGAAGGATAAAAGATCATCTCAGGAGAGCTGATTCACAGCTACAAGGAAAGAAAGTGCTGTGAATACTTGCTCCAAGAGCAACTGATGCAGAAAAACTAATCTCATTTTCAAAAGACCACAAGAGAATTATTTTCAATAGGAATTGAACACTTGATGTCCTATGGGTGATAAATCACTTAATTCTTATAGACCTTCTTGATAAGCAAATTACTTGGGCTGGACTTATGATTGATTGAGGTAGAAGTTGCAGACCTATGATTAGAATCTAGATCTGTGGTCATCTTAAGCCTCAACTGTGATAGTTCATCTCTAGTTCTTCATGCTTCTCTCCCTTCTGTTTGTTTGTGTATCACTGTTCACCCTCTCCCCCTGACTGTGATGGCACAGAGCTGATCAGCCCAAAAGCATCTTGTAAATAAGAACGTGACTGTTGCCAACAGCTGGCTGCAGATCTAGGTCTGGGCTGCCTGGGAGTGCAGGAAATGACACACAGAGCTGAAAGCTATACCTGATCAAACAGCCAACTGGCTGAAAAAATAATTTGGACTTCAACTTGCTATCTTTGGCCAAACAGTGACACATTGATTTAAAAAAAAAAAAAAAAAAAGGTATTGAAGTTTCCCTCTGAGGGCCTGCTTTTTTGAGTCATCCTAAGATAAGGATAAGGGGCCGATGTTAAAACACAATAAGAAGTTCAGGAAAGATTGGCAACAGCCCACCCTACCGGAAAAATTGGAAGGGCGGAGGTTTGATGTTTTCCTAATCCCATCTGTTCATGAACATTCTTGAAACGCACTTACGGTTTGTAAATAACTTTTTTTTTCCCCCTTCTGTGTTTAATCCTTCTCGGTGATGTTAATGTCACAGTTTCCTCCTTTCACAAGTCAAAACAAAGTTCCCAGGCTGCCTCCCTGTGCAGCTGAGTTTCATTGCAGTTCACACTGGATGATGAGAACCATGTTAGTTCAGGCATTTGTGGTCAAAAAATGCTGTTCTTTTCACACAATCCCCAGGATATAAGTGACTGAGCAAATAAGCAAATTCTTTTACTGACATAAAGTCAGTTAAATCCAATTCAAATGTTCCAGTTTGAGGAAGGGCAGCGGTGTTTGGTTTTGGAGGATTTTTACAAGCCAGACTGTCAGTGTAATTTCCTCTTCTGAATTCTGTCTCTCTCCACACTGTACAACTTGTGTTAATGACACCTTTATATGGGTACATCTATAGTGATGATAGGGACAGTACTTCTCAGATACTTTTACTAGAAATTCGCATCCCTTTTTTGCATCATCATTTCAATATACAATCTGCATTATACAGGTGCTTTTTCCCCCACACTTGCAGTTTTGTTGGTAGCTTCTGACATCTGAAGCACTTAATGAACATCTCCTCAAGCTTCAATCCACTCTCCAAAGGAAATGAATTTTTTTTCTCATTCCTCTGAGGGTTTGAATATTTTTCTTTACAGGTATCACCAAACATGTCTCAGCTACTAACCATAGGAGGTGTGCAGATATAAAATTTTGATAACATTCTGAGTGTCTTAATAGCCCCGTTATTGGCTTAGATAGGAACTAAACGTGCACCTATGTCTGATGTGGTATAGATCTGGTTTGTTTGTTTTGATCCAAATGTCTTAAAGCTCAGCAGATTTTTTTTTGTAAACAAAGTGAAGTTTTGTGCAGATTTTGTCCATTCTTTTTCTATGCAACTTATTAAATTTATTTAGCCTAATGATATTGTGTCAGTGCATAGTTCTTTTTTGTCTGGAAGTCTGTGTTCATCTCAAACGCAGTAGACATTTAGAGTCATCACAGTGTTGTGAGTTTTTTTCCTTACAATTTGTACTGTGAAAGGAGATGGACAGAGGATGAGCAATTTCCA
The DNA here is from genome assembly GCF_963082525.1 of Nesoenas mayeri. Classification (NCBI taxonomy): domain Eukaryota; kingdom Metazoa; phylum Chordata; class Aves; order Columbiformes; family Columbidae; genus Nesoenas; species Nesoenas mayeri. The sequence continues at coordinate 12,130,994 of NC_137554.1, read as the reverse complement.
GTGCTACTTTTTATTATATTGCCATGTGTTCTGTCAATTATAGTGCTAGTGGAATGGAATAATAAACTACCAAGAACATTCCATTACTACAATTTAAATCCCAGGTAAATCTACTGATTTCTATGGAGTTGTTCTGCATTACATTGGTTTAACTATAAAATAATCTGTTCCCAGTGGTTGAACACTAAAGATAACTGGTTTTTTTTTTTTTCTGTTCCATGTTTATATTAGAAGTGGTAATCAGTAGATGGGTGTGGCTGAATGTAAAATGGCTTTGTAAAGCCTGGCTATATGCCTGTGCACACTGACAATGAATAATGGCTATGGGGAAGCATTGGGGTGGAATAGTCACAGCTAAAATAAAATACTGAGGGAAATCAAGCTTGAGAATCAGTGGAACTGGCCTTTTTCTCTCCGAGCAACTGACAGTAAAGATATAACTAGCCTAAACATGAAAGGTAGAGTGATGTGGCCCAGTCAGTTGGTCCTGGGGAACTACTTTCAAGCAAGCCATAGCTATTCCTCCTTGGCCGCAAGGATGGGTGGCTTGGCATCAGCAGTGTTTAGATGAAAGAACTCTTAAGAAGTTTTTAAATGAAAGGAAGAATTACTAATGAGAGGAGGGAAAACATGACAGAAAGCAAGGTGATCTAGCATAACATGAAGGGAAGGTGGTTCGAGAGTTGATGCTTCAGCTGACCACAGCCATTCAGGAAAATATTAGCAGGAGCTGATACCAAGATGTCCGTTTCTTGATAAATCTTTAATTCTTCCTGAGCAGTACAAAGGTTCCGTAATGGTAAACAAAACATTGGTTTTGGTTGCAGTTTGCCTACGGTGTCCCTAGCTTGACTCTGAAGGACATCGCTTGCAGTCAGATGCTCCTGGACCGCTTTATTATCTTCAACAGCCGAAGAGGTCTCCCTTCTGTGCACAAGGCCATGTGCGCCTTGTCCCAGGAAAGCCTGCAGAGAGTAGAAGATGCCTTGTACGCAAATGTTGATTTTTTTAAGCTATTTCAGCTGGTAAGTATTAACACAATCATCCTTCCTTATGCTGTCATTCTTTTGGCTGTTATTTCATTGCCCTTCAATAATTTTCTTTGTAATACATCACCAGTGTTCCATGTTTATTTACCCCTGCAAATGCAAGGTTATGGATGTGTGATCATTAACCTACCATCAGCAGGACACTGAACAGCTCTGAGTATGCTTTGGGTTGAAACGGATAAAATTCACAGTGCAACAGAACTAAAAGATTCAAATGGAATTTTAAAATCAGAGTGGGTGTGGAACTATTATCTGGTCATTCCAGTCTATGTAGCAAAACAGTGTGTGGCAAGACCTACAGGGATCTTGCTGAGGATTCTGAAAATACCTCATATAACCTGGCTTGTCTTTGCTTCATCCAGCATGACAGAATTTTACGCTGAAGTCAAGCCATGATGCAGCTTGAGTTGGGGTAGCCATATGAGCCTTTTTTAAAAACAAACAAACAAACAAATCCCCAGAAAGTAGTACTGTCTCTCATCTCTCTTTCTCTGAAATATTTTCCTTACTTCTATTTATTTTCATTGCTCTTATTTGTGTTCTTCCTGTTTTTATTGTCACCTTCTTCCTCTAAATTAACCACAACTGCAACCTTGGTTCAATATGGGAATATAATGCCATTTTTATATTTATTTGTTATTATTTATGTTTTATTATAGATTGAAAATTAATAATATGAATATTTTGTATTTTTATATATAAAATGGCATGCTAGTGGGTTTTTGTTGCTTTTATTCTCTGTTCTAATATTTTTCTAGTACTCCATTTGTATTCCACACACTAAGATGGTGCTTTCAGAGAACTATTTGTAAAGACTCCAAGGTGTCTTCCCTCATGGTAGCAAACTTACAGCCCATCACTGCGTATACATATTTTGGTTTTGTTTTCCCCATGATCATGACTTTGCATTTTTTTGACAACGAATTTAATTTGCTGTTTTTAACCTTGTGACTTAATGTCATGAGACAACCACGTTGGCAGTTTGCTGTATAAGCAGGCAGGATATACGAGCAGCTGCTAAAGTTCAACAGAAAGTATTGATTGGACTTTTCTGCCATAGAAGTGTAACAGCATGAGTAGTTTAACATGGATTTTATTCAGCTTTGAGTGGCTCATAACTGAGAACAGAGGATGCCAGAAGCTTTAATTGACACACCAGTCAAATTACTGTTTGATTATTGTAGTATTGACAGTCATTCATTGTGCCCATGTGATTTTGCCAGTCCTGATAAGAATCTGTGGTCAGCTTTTGAAAGCCGTTATTTTCCATTTCTAAAAATATACTCAGCTATTTTTGTATATCAGATGCTAGCTGGAAGTAGCAGAGAACACTACAATACTTCTAAGAGAGGTTTTCAGCATTTAAGGACTTCATGTGAGTATGTCCAGCTTTAAAATTAAGCCGCTAACATGACTTTGCTGCCTTATCAAATAAAATGGAAAGATGTGATTTGATGAAGCAGTTGTCTGTGTTCAAACAAAAATAGACTTACATGGGAAACAGAAACATAAACCTGAACCCAACATCTGGAGTTGTGAAAGACTGAGCGTTCAGATGCAGGCTTACAGTCTGATCTGTTACTGCAAGATCTGTGTCCCAGGGCTTCCCCTAAGTACTGGAAGTTTGTGTGCTGGAAGGGGTATCCACAGCCTGATTCCAGCTGCAACCAGCTACAGAGAAGTGAGAGTATCTTTTCATGATGCCTAACACAATGAGACCTCAAGTTGGTAGAAGCTTTCCCACACTCCAGTCATTATAGTTGTTAAATAATAATTTTAATATATTTCTATTTTTTTCCAAGGCAGAAGTATCCCTTTTAAATCAAAATCCATCTCAGTTACTCCTGTTAAACTAAAAGGTAGACTGTACATACACATTCTTTGATACAGCTATTTTTACAGTGTGCTTCTCCTCCACTTTAAAATTATTTTTTCTTGTTGAATTTGATCAACAGATTCAGGTATGTATGTGCCTAAACATACTCTCCAATTGTTTGTGTGGTCATGTATACCCTCTAAGGGTTTTTTGACAGAATTAAAGCAACTCACATTTTTTATAGCAAAGTCAAAACAAAAAAATAAGACCCTTCCTTTGCTGTCTGGCTGGCTCAGCCACAGCAAGGAAAATGAGCCTTTTTCTGGAGCACTGCTGTGCTTGAACCTGCCTGTTTATGCTTCGTTAGAAGGTCTTCAAACCTTATAAATAAATAAAAATACAATTCTTTAATACCTCATTGCAATTTTGGGTGGAGATAAGCAGTTCTTCACTAAGCATAGACATATGTTGCCGAAACAGCTGCTTTGACGAGTATCACCACGTACGCTTGATATGTAATCAAACTGAGTTTACATCTACACTCAGTGACACATGTAGAATGAACATTTGTTGGGCTTTTTTAAATTCTGTATTAGTTTTAAAACTTCTACATTAGAAATACCTGTGTAATCAAGACCCAGGCTATTTTCTGCACTCTTACAATTGTATATTGTAAGCAATCACACACCAGAATTTGTTTTTGCAGAGTAGGGCTTATTGTAGGATGGGCAGCTGATTGTGGATTCCAGAACTGGGCCTTCTGTTGTTGGAAAGAAACTCTTCAATGTTTCTGCTCTTCCTTTTTTTTCATGACACTGTATTTACGTCCAATGAATATGAAAATAGAGGGATAAATATTTGAGGGAAAGCTTTCATCCTGCTCTTTGCCCAGGGTCAATAAGCATTCTGAATTGTATACTCTGCTATGCTGGTCAGATGAGAGTATATTTTGTATATAATGCCTGCTGTTCCTGTCTTATGTGTGCTTCTAGAGAACATGAACTAGCTGAGTACAAATTCAGTCATTTTAGGACATTTCTATTAAGACCTGATTAATACTGAATGCCTACTGCAAGGAATAATACTTAGGAGCCAACGTGTCATTTTTGCTCCTATTTCTCTTTTATTTTCCTCTAGCTGAAAGAATAAAGCTATTCATTATCCCAGACTTTTCTTTGGTTTGCTTCAGATTGTTTCAAATACCTGTTGCTCACAGTTTCAAAAAGGCCAAGTTAAGGCAAGTGCCCCAAGAATCCTGTATAATGTTAGCAGAGACTGGTTCCCCTTAGGGGACAAAGGAAAAGTGTATTTTGAAGTATTTTGTGTGTATGCTTCCTGCCTGAACCACAAGTGACAGATCAGAACATGCTAATATAAGCTTTCCATAAAAACTCTTGGCTTTGTGATTCCCTGCCAGGTACCTACACGGTACAGCTGTCTTCTGCTTTCTTAACCACCTACTGACTGAAAGGAGTGGCAGGGAATCAGCATGGTGTTTAGTTACACAGTTTGGGAAGTCTTTTTAGGGGCTTATCTGTTAAATTGTACAGTCTAGCTATCTGAAATTCCAGCTTCATATTTTATTGTAATACTAGAAGAAATAGATGCCCGAGAAAGCCTCAAGAGTGCTAACTCCAAGCGCATATGTGATTCTTTAGACAGCTGACAAAGAAGGATGCAGTGATCCAAGCAAAATGGTATGTGACAGCACACATGGTGTCACCTGTTTCTTAAGAATCCAGTCATAATGAAAGCATTAAAGTCTGTTGGAAATGTCATTCGACCAGTGTGCAGGAGCCAGGAGTAATGGTTTCTGTCCGATTTGACAGTGAGGACCAGACTGCCTCTAATATCAGGAAATCTCTCTAATGTAAAATACTGCCAGTTATTTACCTTCATGGCCAATGGGGGCATCTATATCACAACTTTTGCTAAATTCAGAAGTCACCAATAGTCTGTACATCTTACTGGAAGAATAGCCTCAGTGAGAAGCAGATTCTCAGAAATTGCAATTCCTGCATTCATCCTCCGTTTTTACTCCTTTTCGCATGGTGGGCTTAGATTAGCAGAACAGATCCCGAACTATATTTTCAGTGGCCTGTGACTGCTCCAGCCTCATATTAGTAAGAACACTTCTACAGGCTGCTGTGTGAGTCTGCACATGGTACTGGATATGTGACATCTGGATTTTTTTTTCTCTCACTGTAATAACTGTTGTCATGTACAAAATTCATCTGTGTTTCGCATTTATTCACAGCTTCCCACTGTATTGGACAGAAACTCACCAGGCATTGACCTGAAGACCTGGGGAAGGGTGCTGTCTAATGTCTCTCAAGTGATGCAAAAGGTAAGTGGTCTAATAATATGAAAATCACATCATTTTTCTAGGTAGTGCATAGTCCTCCTTTTCGTTTGTTCTTTTTATATTCCAGTTATCTGCTTTATCAGGAAGAAAATAAACTTGTTTGGGAAGAGTTGATACCTTAGAAATTAATTTTTCTCTCATTACAAAATAAATGTAGACATAAGCATTGGCAATTATTATATGAAGCATATTCTTTTCTTCAGAAAAGGCATGAGAGAATAAAACTGCAAATGGTGCCTGTGGCCAGGGCAGAGGTGATAAATGGATGAGGTTCTGACTGCAACCATGATTTACCAGTCTGGACACAACTGAGACCTTAGGAAATACTTACCTGTTTTGAGGGTTGCTCTTAACAAAGTCTTGTCTTGCTGCAGCTAGCCAGGAAGCCGAGTGTTCAGAGCCTTTTGATGGTGCTGCAACCGTTTGTGCAACACGGAAGGCCAGAATCCTTAGGCCACTTGGTGAACTCGCTATCTGAGCTTTTGTGTGGCTACCCAGAAGGAGGTGGATCCAGAGTACTTTCCTTCAACTGGTATGAAGATAATAACTACAAAGCTTTCCTGGGGATTGACTCAACAAGGAAGAAATCCAGTTATATTTATGATAATACAACCAGTAAGTTTTTCCACCAAACCATTACAGAGACTGTAGACAGATGCACCTTATGTTAGAATATCACTGTTGCTTTTATAAAATAATGTTTTAAGCAGTTGATTTAGGAAATTAGAGACAGGTGAAATGGTTTTACTTCATACTTCATGAGTGGAAGCAGAGAAGCCCAAGAATTAGAACTGATAGAAATACAAATTTCCTTTCAATATGAGGGCATAAACGTTGTCATCATCATCATAATTAAGACAGTCCCTCTCTCTTATCTTCTAATATGTGCTACTGATATCAGGAAGAACTAGATGCTACTGAAGAAGGTCAGGAAAATACAGTACTGCATTCTGGAATTACTTTTCTCCAAGATTTTTTTTTTTCAAAGTCTCTCAACTTGATTGATGGCCTGGAGCACAGGAATTTTAGAACCTCTTCTTTGGAATAATAATCAGTTTGATATATGGCAGCTGTTTTCTTCCTGCACATGAGTACATATATTCAATTATAGCATATATATATATATGCAGCATAGCTGAATCTTACAGAGAAAATATTTCAGTTTAGCATTTTTTTTTTGCTTTGATTTCCTCACCTATCTTCTTGCTATTGTAATACGAAAGAATACAAAGAGGAACCAATTTTATCTCTTCTACTTTTTGTTATGTTTTTATTGTGTCTCCTGTTTGCCTATTTAACTTTTCTCTACAATGAGACCACTAGCATTTTTTTCTGTACTAACAGCCATATTATAGCTTGTAGTAGATTTCTGTGTCACTTCTGCTATGATAAACATGGTTGTGTGGTTTACAAAGTACAGGTGAGCATTTTGCCTGTAGAGAGACTGCTACCTTTCACTGTTGGTTCTACTTATGTCTGAACCTTCAAAAGACCTGTAAAAGGCCTAGTACTCCCATTTCTTCAGCCAGGAAACAAAATAGTTGAAGGCTATCCAAGTAAGCTAATTACTTCATAGTATAGGAGAAATATAAAAATGTTTACATTAAAATGTTTAATTCTGAATTATTGTAGGATCTGATTCTGAACTGTTCCAGAGTTCAACATCCAAGCCTGCTGGATCTCCACTCCAATAGTTTATATTGTGTAAGAATTAACGTCTAAGAGGAGAAAAAACCTCAGCTTTTTATCAGTATCCATTACAATACAAAGGAGAAAAGCACTTAGAGTCAAAATTGTTCAATAAGATCTGACCTATCTAGTTTCTTTCCATTTGAAATACCTTATAAATAACGACAACTTTCAAATGTTTGAGTTTATTTGTGTTTGCTCTTGCAATTTCCATGGTGTCTACTTTACAACTCTAATATCTACTTAATAGTCTTTTCCATCTATTAAGACGTCGTATTTCTACATTGCAGAATGTGCTTCACCCATTCAGATTCAAAATGCTTTAAACTGTCCATATTGCCAGTAAAAAGCCCTGCAGGACATTATGTATTATAGGATTTGAGTAGGGTTACATAAGGACTGTCTTTCTGTCTTTAGCACCCTTTTGTAATGCATTGATCCAGAACTTGGAATCAAACCCTTTAACCAAAATAGCCTGGAGTGCTGTGAAGCCCCTGCTGATGGGAAAAATTCTCTTTGCTCCTGATTCACCTTCTGTACGACAAATACTTAAAAATGTAAGTTTTGAAATACACAAATGTATATTTCTTTAAAAATGCATCCTGGGAAACATCTTTTGAAAATAAGACACCCAGCTACCTCAACCTAATCAGGTTTTATTCTCAAAACTCTATTTTTCTGATGGCCATCAGAGGAGGGACAGTTACTCTTTATTTAAAAAAAAAACCAGGAGACATCTTCACTGATTCATCCCATCTTGGTCCACACTATGTGCTTTTTCCAGCTCAAGTAGCCTTTTCTTGGCATGATTCCACATTTACAGTACTAACAATAGTAATATTTATATATATTTTACAGAAATAGGAACATCAGCAGCTCTGTGCCAGTAACTTTAAATGGGGCAGCTGTGAGGCTTGGATAGAGTCATTGAGACCTAACACTGAAAGATGATAAACCAATAGCAGCATCATGGTTTAGTATTATATATGTTGAAATGAGAAATAATTTTCCCTTCATGAAAACAGGGTGGAGCCTGGACTCTTCAGCTAAGTGCCTGAAGTTGGGTGAATCTGAGCAGTTAAATCAAGGTCACATATAACCCTGGGTTTGGCCACCTCACAACCAGTAGTTCAGTTTACTCTCAATGTCCATGTAAGGCACAGAAGAACTGCTGCTCATAGTTTATACAGGAAAACATTGGATTTACAGCAGCCCAACATTTCAAATCTTAATTAATATCTTAACTATGAGAGTATCTGTCTTCTCCAAGTGCCTCCCATTTATTCATCTGCCTACATCACCATCTCTCTTTGTAGTACTTAATGGAGGGAAATAGTCAAGGGGAAAAATAAGAAATCCTCCTGCCTAAAACCTGAGTATTTAAAGGAATTGAAGTTAATTGGGGTTAATGTGCACTTCTTTTTCTATTACATATACAACATAGATTTATCCTAAGTTACTTTGATTCCACTTGGATTTTACAAATTCTTTTTTCTGAGGATTATTAACATTTCTGCTATTTTAACAAGTTTATTAAGTATTGAAGGTAAAAACTACAACATATATAAGTTACAGGTTTCACTATCACTGAATGGCTGGATCATAAATTCTGTTTATCTCCTTAGCTTTCTACCACTCTTTTCTGCTATTTTATTCCTCAGGCAAACTCTACTTTTGAGGAACTTGAACGCCTCAGACTGTTGACAAAATCTTGGGAAGAAATAGCACCTCAGCTGTGGTACTTCTTTCAAAACAGCCTGCAAATGAATATGATCCGTGTATGTTATAACTTAGCAGGGATCCTCAGTAAGAGCAGCCCTTCACCATCTTTCATTTTTACTAAGGGAAAATATAATTAATTTGGAAGGTTCGGCTGGAAGCACAGCCTTTGCAGCAAAGAATCTCTGGCCTTTAAGGCTGTAGGACTGGTTCCTAAGCTTGGGTGCATTACAGTGTCTCCATGACAAAACTTCAGAGCTGGATGCTCTCTAGAATCTGGCTAATGACTTCTTAATAAATGCAGCAATTGCTGCTTCCCTGTCTTTCCAAAATGTCCTTCAAGAACAGACTACTTCATTTCCTTGGGTTCTGCATAGGCAAAGAAGGACTATGTTTTTGCTGTGCCCAACAATTTAGTACCTTAGGAAATTGCTTATTTCCCCATCCCTTAGATCTGAATTGATCAGCTGCATGTAATACCTGTAGTTAAAATTTATAAAGCAATTCATACTAGAGAAAACAATCATTTTGTCCACACTCTTCTATATTAGATTAGATATTTATTACATTTATCCCTTTGCTTATAAGGAAATAATGCAATAAATTGTCAAGGATAAATTTATTTTCACCCATTTTTCAATTCTCATCTCCAGTTTATCTATGCAATTGCCCATTTATAAAATTAATTCCTTAGCGTACCCTTCTGTACTACTTCATAGCTCAGGAAGAGCTATGGAAATGGAAACCTTTCTAGCTAACAGAGTGTGTGAAGAGGATCATTGTAGTGAAGGTGTCCTGATGTGTTTCCTTAGGACTCTCTGAAGCACTCTACAGTGAGGAGCTTCTTGAACGCCCAACTGGGTGCTGAAGGCTTAACTGCTGAACATATAATCAACTTTCTCCACAATGGGTCGCCAGGGAGCCGGGAGAGGGGAATGGCAGACTTTGACTGGCGGAACATCTTCCGTACTGCAGATCAAGCTCTGCGTTTGCTCGGCCAGTATCTGGAGGTAAGGTCGGCCCTCCCACTGCTGGGAACACATGTAGAGAATATCTTAAAGCAGGGTAGGCAGTACTTGGGGCCTGTGGCAACATGCAGGAAGGCTAAAATCATAAGACATCTTCATTTGTTTCAGATTTAATCTCAATATTAAAAGCATGTGTTAAAAATAATACAGCAGTACAAGAACATGAATACAAATGTCTGAACAAACTGCTGAGAGGTAGAAAGTGAATATAAAACCTCAAGGAAACATTTTTTGGTAATACTTACAACTGACAAGCCACTAATTTCAGCAAGACCAGGATCAGAGAAGTTAATAGTTCTTTGATAAGTGCCTCTTCAGGTTTTTAAGTACTTGATAAAAAATTCTCCTGAAACCAATGAGGGAGTTTCCACTAGTTCCTAGCCACTTCTGACAAGATCTCTGGGTCTCTTTCCTGGAATTTGTAACACCCTTCTTTAAGCTGCCATGATTTTAGCTGGGCTTTCATAGGCTTTTTGAGAACTACAGTGCAGAAAGTGAGGTGAAGTTTCATTACAGAAGTAAAAAATGCTAAAATTTTTGATTAAAATATCAATCTATTGTAAAAATACTTTGCAAGATACTTTTACTAAAAGGTTACTCTGGTAGGGGCAGTCTTACTGATGAGTTCATTAGACTCAGACTAAGCCTAGTGCAAAAAAAGTTCTATTTTTTTTGAAGGCTGGGCAGACTGCTGTGTCCATTCCTTCCCAGAGCCAGGTGACACCAGGAGGTTGGTTGGTTTGTTTTTTATCTGGTATATTTCTGACTGCAAATAAAGATGTGTTTAGAACTGGACCAGAGATGGGGTGGATTCCTGCTGAGTTAGACAAATGAAATGCCAACTATTCTTTGTAAATTTATGAGCCCAGGCAAAACTAGTGGACTCTGCAGTGTTTCAGATTAAGTCTGAGAGTTTAAGAAACTGTTGCTGTTGGCAGTAATATTAATACTTGGGAATGCAGTACCTAGCGTCTGCCATATGAGGGTCTTTACAGAGATGAATTAAATCATACAAGCACTTCTGAAAGAAAAGTAAATATTTAGTTATTTTTAATGGTTAAATAAGCTGAGCCTCAAACTCACAGAGAAAATTCATGCTGGTTGTAATCAACAGGACCAAGCCTACCTCTCCTAATCCCCATCCAGTTCAGTCTAAAAAATCATTCATCCCCTGCAAGAAGGCAAGAACTGAGAGTTTGTCTGCCTCCCTCTAGCTGTTACAAGAGGGAACAGTAAAGCTTTTGCACAAAGCTCTGATGGTTCTGATGATCGTTTTTCATCATGTTAACAGAATTATTTCTTACTCAAGCTGAGTGAAATATATTGCTTGCAGCAGGTCAGTGCTGGAACATACACAATATCAGGGCAGCTACTGTACCTGGTAAATAGATCTTTGTGTCCCAAAGTTCTTTGTAATGAGCTTATTCTTTTAAGTCTGCTGTTTGCACTGAGTTATTAGCATTTGAGAATGTTTTCACACTGTGCCAAGCACAATGGGAACAAATAGCTCCCTTTCAGGGACACCCTACTCCTTCCCACAGTATGCAATGAGAGGTGTGCTGCCAGCAACTGTCTTTGGAGACTCCAGATCTCTGCTGCAAGCTGTGGTGCAGCAGAGAATCCCACAAATTATGCACTGGCTGCTCATCCTCACCACCTCAAGAATTTCCTGTTCTTCCCTTTGATTACCTGAGGCTGCAGAACAACTAAGCTGTGAGAGTTACCTAGTCACCTCTTTATGATTATTATGTTCTGGTTTTATCTTGGAAACCTGTTCTTAGTATTGTAGTTTTAGTTTTCTCATATTCATTGGGCCATTTAAAACTGTTAAATAATTATTGGGAGAAGATCTGAAATAAATTTTCTCAAGCGGCTGATGAATGAATTTTGATACAGTGAGGTTTATGAAGGCACAAGCTGTGTTTCAGTTCACTGAAAAGAAACATAGGTAGAGCATTCAGCCTTGGTTTTGAAGGCAATTAATGTCAAGAGAAATAAATTCTAGGGTTCTGGGTAGTAGATTACAATATAAAAATCTCTTTTCACTTTCAAATTGTGTGGATTATTGAAAGACTGGTGTCTTAGCCTATGGTCTTATACAAGCTCTGGTTTCATTCTAACGCAGAAGATATAAGCGTTTGTGTTTTCTGTTTCAAATGCTGCTTCCTTGAGTGGACCCCTGGATAAGAGCCCATGCTGCTCCTCAGCCTGGTCCAGTCATTCTATTCTGCAGTGAAAATCTAGACAAACTTGGTTGCCTGTCAGTACTTTGCCAGTGCTGTTCCCACAGATTCCCCCGGAGAACTGCATAAGTTCTGCAGCTGCAACAGGTGCCTTGAAAAATAATTTCTCATCACAAAGAAACAGCAAGTAGTCCTCCAGACACTGCAAAGACACACTTCCACAGCAGGACTTTGCTGTAGAAACACTGACACTTTAGGAAGAGCTAAACTGAGTTCCAGAACTCAGTTAACTGTGTGGGATAAGCATATCCCCAAGAAATTAATACAACCTGAGCCATCAGTCTCATTTGATTCCTCTTCTGGCATACAAAACAGAAAGACTTTCTACTTTGTTTTGTTTTCTGATACAAAATTGTGTGCCGTTTAATTTTGTAAACCAAACTATGAGACTGAACATTTGCAAAACACCAGGAAGAGTAAAGCTACAAAATAATGAAGTTATCAAATTAAGCACTATTTTGTTTTGCTGCCAGTTAAAAATATGTTTTCATATAGATCACATTAAACTATGACATGTCAAGTTTTAAAGGAAACAGAGCATGGTATATCACCGGGAAAGGTTGAATAAAGGAGGCTTTAAGATGTCTGTCCATTAAATAGCAAGTTGTCTGTATGAGCACTTTGGTGTGGAGTAATTTTTGGTTACTGACCTGCAAGAAATGATCAAGAAGATAAGATCAAACAAGTTAGCCTCCTGGAATTTTATGAAGCAGGGCAAGTCAATAAGTATCTTCCCAGTTCACCAAGAGCTTTAATCCTTTTATTTTCTAGTTATATCTTGCCAGTTCTGAAGGGTGGAAGCTAAGTATACAAGCATAAGTCTGTAATTTTAAAGATAACTGATGATAGAGTTTATAGTGTTCACAGTCTTGTTGTCTTACAATGCCTGTTAAGTAGGGGTTAAATGGGATAATATAAAGGGCTTAGATTTTTAGGACTTGGTGTGTTCTGTATATATGTGATAATAATACATTTCATAATAATGACAGAGACTAAGAAGGAAGACAATTTGCTGTGAAGAGTAAACTATGTTTTATTATCAAGATAGTCAAAGCACATTAATTTAAGGCAGCAGGTTAATCATGTCAGAATCCAGTAGGGACACAGTATTATCAGGAAGATCAATTGACTAGTTGACTGGCATTAAATAGGAATAAATGCCTAAATACCTAAGAGACTTTAAGATTCAAATTTATGCTCTGACTTTACCAGTGCTTCATTTGACAAAGTGCTTTTCAGTTGAAGTCCATGGCTAATGTGCTTTTCTTATGGATCAGTCATCCTTTAGCTCCCTGGTGTTCACTCAGGCACTTCCTAAGCTGAAAAAAATGTTCCAAAAGTTGAGAAAGGATAGTGTTTTGATTCAGCTGGACTGCTAAAAAGGTCTTTTGACCAGATTTATTTTATAGCTGAATTAATTTTGTCTTCTGTATGCCAGCTGTGGAGAAAGTTCCTGATACTGGGACCTCACCTGAGCTGCAGGTTTTGCCCTTCCAATTCAGATATTTGCCTTTTTAAGGAATCTTCTAAGTATAGTCCAGACGGCAGAGTTCACTTTTCCATGACTGGATGATTACACAAGCTTCAATATATTTTTAAAAATAATTTCGTTCTATCTAAGTAGTAAATGTGACATCATAGGCTTTGTATAGGTACATCTAAATACATATGTTTTGTACAGGTACATCTAAATTTGCTTGATTTCTTACTGGTCAGGATGGACATTTCTTGAGCTTAGAGAAGGCAATCCTTAAAAACTGGGAATAAGCTGCCTTCAAAATTATTCCATCCACTCACATCGACCACAGCAATGCTAAATCTGAGGTTTACAGTTCTTTTTAGGAAGAATGATGTTTCTGAGCATGTATTAATAATGCCATGTGTCTTGAATTTGTTATAAGAATTAGACTAAGAATGGGGAATATTTCAGGAAGGAGGAAGAGAGTCAACTTTTAATAGTTTCAGCAACTACTTCAGATGAATCTACTTTCCTATTTTGTTTGCAACCACTGATGTTTGCTTTAATGTTTACATCTCACTGGTTTATTCCCCTGTGATTTTTCTCATTGTGATTATCTGTAGTGCGTGACCCTGGATAAATTTGAAGGTTATATTAATGAAAGTCAACTCACTCATCGAGCCCTTCATCTGCTGGAGGAAAACAAATTCTGGGCAGGTGTAGTTTTTCCAGACATTGAGCCTACAACAAGCAGTCTTCCACCACATGTGAAATACAAGATCCGGATGGACATAGATGCAGTGGAGAAAACAAACAAAATCAAAGACAGGTAAGTGATGGTTCCTTCTCAGTTCTTGCATGCCATAACATGAGTATGAGAGACATGAGGACATTGGATACATGCATGAAATCCAGCTGTATTCACCAACAGTTAATATGTAATGCAGTGCAGAATCCATCTCCAGTTACCCGATATTGACAGAAGCGGTGTCACTCTTGTGACAGGCCATGGAGCAGGCAGGTGTATGGGTATGGATACATGGCAAGTGAAATGAGACTGCTCAAAACCTCTTCAGTATCATGCTGATGTTTTTAGTTGGCTCCATCACTGAAGACAAGGAAGTCCTATGTGGATTGTGACTCAGCTCTCCTCCACTTAGACAGCAGAACTTCTGCTGTTCCTCTTAAGGTCCCCCTCAAATGGACTTACTTAAAGGGATAGCAGAAACAATTTCTCAGGATTGTCTACACAGGAATATAATGGTGTCTGGTGGTTGGAATTGCTGTTCCAGTTTCCTCTCCAAGGATACTGTATTCCAAATACAGCTATTTATATTCTAGAACAGTTACTCTGCTACGTGATCAGTTTATGTACATTTTGGCCAAATCTACTGGTTTGTGTCAGTGTAGAGAAAATTAAAGGAAATGAAAGAATCTTCCAGGTCATACTTTCTCAAGCAATATGGCCTGACAACAGAAATCTGGAAAAGACAACTCCAAGCAGTGCCTCTACAATTTTGGCAGCTAAGATTTATTTATTTATTTATTTATTTATTTATTTCCACCCTCATCCCACCCCCTACTTCCTAAAGCCACTGTTTGCCTCAGTGATTTCCGTGTGAATTTTCTTTTGAGGTATTGGGATCCCGGTCCAAGAGCTGATCCTGTGGATGACTTACGTTATATCTGGGGAGGCTTTGCATATCTCCAAGACATGATTGAGCATGGGATTATAAAGACCCAGACCAACGCTGAAGTGCCATTAGGAATTTATCTGCAGCAAATGCCATACCCATGTTTTGTGGATGACGTGTGAGTAAAAGCAGTTTGTCTTAGTTCTGATGAATACTTGGTTTGCTGAGTGCCTTAAGACTCTCAAACACCAGTTTTAACCCTACTCTTAAGGTATACATGCAAGAGCAATAACTGAGACATAACTGAATGAATTTATTCTTTTCTTTATCCTGCCATAACCCAGACTCCAGAAACCACCTCTGCTAAGATTCTACCCCTAATCCCAATCCTGGTTTTTGTTACATCCAGGTAACAAGTGTCCAGTTCTAAAACGAACAAAAAACACTGACCCCTTAAAAACAGCAGTTTTCTTCCAATTTTGCATATCACACAAAATAATAATAAAAAAAAACTGGGGTTTTTTTTTGTGTTACTTTTCCAGGCAATAATAATAACCTAACCTGAACCTTCACACCAATTACAGCTGAGAATCTGTTGTGAACAGGGCACACCAACTATAATGCTTTGCTGACTATAATGTCAGCCCTGGAATGACCCCTGTGATTACACAGGACCCAGCAAAAATGTGATCTTTTAAAAAGTTTTTTTCTAACTAAAATTAAGCCTCATGCTATAGTATATGGCTGGTGCCTGTAGCAAAACTGAACACAAAGCAATGACCCATGTTAGAACAAACACCGCATTCTTCAGTTGACTGTGCAGAATGCATTGAAGGTAGTAAGCCTGTCTTCCCTAATTACATGTCTAAACCCCAGATTTCTTTAAATCCAGAAGATCATTTCCTAAAGAAAAATTGAACAGGAAATGCTTGTCACAATGGAATTGGTACCTCTTTTGCTATCTTTGTTAAGCCTTGAAGAATCAAACAACCCAGTCTCTTTAAGTGTATTACCAAACCCTAACCCTAGGCTTAATCATATCTGGATATACCAATACCCAAAGGTGTAGGTTTTGGTCCTTGAAGATACCTGCAGGCCTTGCAGGCTTCCCAGACATTTTAGGGTCTTGAAACTCTTTCCATAATCCTAACCACATCCCTAAACAGGATTCCATGACTAGTATTTGCAATCCAACTGGATATATGGCATTGGTTTCTGTTAACATCAGCCCTTTTCCTTCCCTTGTGGGTGCCATCGTTTTCAACAATTACTTGGTGTTCTCTGACCTTCTTCTGCCTAATTCCTGCCCATGTTTTTTATGCAGATTGACAGGTTTTTTTGTCTTAAATTTCTTTTGAATCTAGCAAAGTATTCCAGGGCTGTGGCTACAGTTCATTATCTCAGGCACCAGGAGTTTCTTTCTCTGGTGAAGAGCAGGATAAAGAAGCTAAATGAGAAAGAGGTGGTTTGTTGCTCTGTAATGAAAAAAGAAAGAGACTGCTCCTGGGTGCGTGGGGGTTTCATGGCTACATGGAGGCAGAGGGACTGTGGGTGCTCTGATCCCTATCATGTTAAAAGGACTATTGCAGTTCACTGAAAGATGCATTTTCATGAGTCACTGCATGTTTTCTAGCTTTCAGTAACCCTTAGAACCTCTCTGTAAAATAGAAATAACATCTGTCTCATGGGAGTGCAGCAACCATTAGTTCATTAATATTTAGGTTGCTTGTGAAGTTCAATGGCCATGTGTTATTGATGTTTAGACTGAGAATTTCCACTCCCATGTTTAATAAATGCGTTCTTCACCACCCCTTCTCCTTTTCATTCTTGCTTTTCATCTCAATATTTCTCTGCTTTACCTAAATGTAATTATTTTCTCCCTTCTTCCTTTGGCAGTTTCATGATCACCTTAAACCGCGCCTTTCCCATCTTCATGGTGCTAGCTTGGATATATTCAGTTTCCATGATTGTGAAGAGTATAGTGCTGGAGAAGGAAATGCGCCTGAAAGAGGCTATGAAGAACAGGGGTGTAACTAATGGGGTGATTTGGTGCACTTGGTTCCTAGACAGCTTCAGCATGATGGCTGTGAGCACATTCCTCCTCACAGTGCTGATTATGGTAAGGATTGCCACTCTCAGACTTGTTGTGTGTGCACTGCTGATACCAGTTTGCTGTTGAGAAAGAACAGTAGCTCTTCATAGGGAGATGTCAATGGCTGGTGGCCTGCTCTGATTGCAGCCATAGCAGGCACGTTCTTCTAAGCAGACCTCAGGAGAGCATCAGCCCTTGGCAGAGACAGAAAGATAAATTCACTTGTGAGATCTACAAAAGAATGCATCAAGCTGATAACTCTGTATGTTATATGTCTTGTAGTCAGAAGCAGATCTCACAATAAATAATAATTTTTGCTTTAAATAGAAGGGATCATAATATGAATAATTTTAATACTTTAATTCACCATATGTGATTAATTTATAATATTCAGTATTTGCCTGCTTAGAAATTATGCCACTATGTCAATGAAAAAAGAGACTGCAAGGACAGAACTTTCAGGACAGCCTGAAAAAAACAAAACAAGCAACAAAAAACCACACACACACACACACACAGAAACACCAACAACACTAAAATCACAAACCTTTTGGTTCCTCTTATCTCTGTTACCTGAGAACCAAGCTCCTCCTAGCTGCTATATTTAATTATAAAAATCTGTAGCATTTTGATAAGAAAAAATGCTGCTGCATCTTTTCTGATGTGGGGAACTGCTATTGGTATAAACGCATAATTAGGGTTCAATCTGCTCTATATTATCAGCCTGGCCTGATGGGTTGTTCTAGGTCCTTGCAGTTCCATTACAGCTTGGGTGGGTAGAGAGAGCTTACTTAATTTGCCGCACTGCTTTAATTAAAAATCAGGACATAGTCAATACGAGAGAGGAATGTACTTATACCTGTAATTCACTTCCTTTTCTGGACTTCACTATGCCAGTGTGAAGCAGCTTTGTAAATACATTCTTATGAGAGATTGTATCACTGCCAATAAAGAAATCGGTCTCAGAGGCCCAGTAGGATGTTCCAACAATGTTGAGACCTATTTATAGCTTTATAGGCTGTTTTGAGCCTTATATAAGTCTCAAAACAAAGTTGAGCCTTATAAATAGGTCTCAACATTGTTTCTTAGGAGTAAATAGATACTCAGTAGCAGTCTATGACCTTCTTGAGGGAGAGCATTTAATCTACAAAATCTCTAAGGAAGGTCAATAAAAGTTCACCAAGTGGTTTAGTTATTACACAAGCTTCTGTGAGAAACTGCACTTGGATTCCTCAGCTGTGATACGCTTCTGGAGTTTTAATATCATTTTGGTGCAGAAGCTTTATAATTTTCCTATTATTATATTTTTTTAAGATGCATTTTGTTCAGACTTCCTTACATTTTCTGTCTTGCACATCAAGCAAGCAGCCTGAAGATGAGATCAATGAAAATGTATTATGATAGTTCAAATAGTTTTATTTAGAATGTACGAATTTCTTAGCAGACACATCTTGCTTAGAATCATTTACTTATTAAAATGGGGCAAAATGTCCATTTTCAGTCAGTTATGATCTTAATTCAGTCATCAATATGAATATGAATTCCGCAGCCAATTGTACTAACCCGAAATCACAATCCAGGTGCAGGGATAAAGTTAAATGAAGGATTTGTTATTGTAATGACCTCAGGTGTTGAAACATTACTATCTAGGAGAATTATAAGTCATATTAGCTAAGATAGACTGTCTTATTACTCATTACAGGTCACATGTCAGTGGCAATTCTGATATTTTCTGCTAGTTTAGAAAATGGCAATACGTCTAAATGTTTCTGTTTTTTTTTTGCTTACAGTGTGGACAAGTACTACATTATAGCAATCCACTTCTCTTCTTTCTGTTCCTCCTGACGTTCACCACAGCCACCATAATGCAGTGTTTCTTGTTCAGCACCTTTTTCTCCAAAGCAAATCTGGCAGCTGCCTGCAGTGGAGTCATCTATTTCACCTTGTACCTCCCTCACATTGTCTGCTTTGCCTGGCAAGACCGCATGACTATTAATCTGAAGATCCTAGCAGTAAGCCTTTCACTGATTATATGGTATCTTTGGGTTCAAATTTTAGCTGCCCTTCTCACTGTGCATATGTGAGTAGCAAAGCATTCCACACCCCTTCCTCTCTGCTTGCTTTGTTTCAGAGTGGGACAATTCTGAATCTCTCTCAAATTATTAGGGATTACAATGAATAAGCCTTTAGCAGGGCTAATGACCAAGCGATATTTTCATGGCTTTTAGAAAATTCAATAAAATTTATTTTACTTTCTGAATACTAGGAAATTAGCATAATGTTCAAAAAGGTTTAAACACTTCCTAATAAGTCAAAGCGAATTTAACTTCTGGTTTGTTTAATAAAGGCAATTCACAAAATGGGGACACTTATCTTTTTCATGTGCTATAACCTAGATAACAGGGTGATATCTAAGTATGAGAGGATCTCAGATTAACATTCCTTTCTTATCTGAACATAGAGCTAGGATTTGAACCCAGGTGCCAAAGCTCTAAGAAATATCTTCCATCTACAGAGTTGTAGACATTCTCTATGCAAAGCTTCCTTGTTAGTTCTCTTCCATTATAGGTAAGATCCTTAACAATTCAGTGGAGGTAGAAATTTCTTGCTGGAAATGGAACTGTGAACTTACTAAATTATTCATACTGATTTTCTGTTGCCTAGTGAATCAGGAAGGGGAGCAGGTGTTTGAATCCAGTCTCCCCACCTGTGTTGAACGTTCTGACAACTTGGGTAAAAGAGAAGTACTATCTTCTCTTGCACTAGAAAATCTAATGGAAAAAGAAAAATAAAACAAAACACTACAAAAACTATAACTAAGTGTAAATATGGCAATGAATTAGCTTTCGTAACTGATGGGCTATACAGATATTGTTTGTACCATTTTTAGTTCTACCAGTTAAGGCAACAAAGTACAAAGCTTTTATCCTGTCATTATGTCAGGAAATGAGTAGGGTTGGCCTCTGACAGGTTCTGATTTGGGAAGAAATCTTGAGACTAGCACACAGTCTAAGTATAAAGACAATTATCTTCTAACCCTGAAGTGAAGGAGGAGGCATTCATGTAAGAAAGGATATTTGCTGGCCAGAAGCCGTGAATATTTTTCTTTCCTGATACATTTGGTCTTATATTTGTTGTTCAAAGGTTAGTCTCTGAAGAGCTAATTACAAGGAATGATAAGGGGCAGGGTATGCAGGTGTAGGGCACCTGAAGAAAAAATAAAATTTAAGGACAAGTAAAGTAATTGACCAATGATTGTATTGCTGAAAACCAAACATTTTTTTACTTAGCACACTATTACAATGCCTCACTGAGAGTTGCTATTTAGATCCCCTTTGTCTCCTCATTTTCCGAAGGTCTGGCATTCCTGGCTGAACTACATACCCCATGAAACAGCACTGTATCACTTCTTGCTCTGTTTTTGCCATGTGACATTGAAGAGGATGTTTGGATACTGTACTGGTTTAGTAGTTGGTTGTGTGAGAACCAGGCAGCAGACACACCAAGAGGAGGGAATTGTGGTTTTCTTTATCCTGAGCATGTGGTGTACTTTGTCTTGTTACTCATGGTGGCCCTGCCCCATACACTCGCAAAATGTTTTGTTTCTCCAATATAGGCAAAGATGTACACTGCAAACTTCTAGATGCATCTGTAGTATTTTCTGAACAGAATTCTGAAAAAGAACAAGCTGTGAAGGTTGTCTAGTAGCTGAATAAACTACAGTCAAGGTTTAATTCTGTCTGTTATGGCTAAATACTGCTTAGAATTGCCACCATTCAGAGGATTAAACATCCCAGTCCAATATAAAAACGAAACCACTTTTCCTTGGTAATTTGTTAGGTATTATCAGGTTTCAAAGTTGAGTCTCTAAAGGTCATATTTTTTGTGCTGCTTTACAAAATGTCCCTCTGTCTGAGTCGAATGCCATTTTTCCTTTATTCCAGAGTTTGCTTTCTCAAGTAGCTTTTGGCTTCGGCACAGAATACTTGTCACGGTATGAAGAACAAGGTCTTGGCCTACAGTGGGGTAACGTCAGAACCAGTCCCTTGGAAGGAGATGAATATAGTTTTCTTTTTTCCATTAGAATGATGCTTTTTGATGCTTTTCTCTATGGAATACTTTCTTGGTATCTTGATAATGTTTTTCCAGGTAGGTCAATTTCTTATTCATGCAAAGTAGTGGTAGTTGTAAACTGTGTTAGCTTAATCAGCCTCTAATTATTCCTCTGTCACAAAAAGGGTATTTGACATTGTAGACCATGAGTCTTATCCAGTATAGCACCAACAGTTTATTAAGGACTTCCGCTTTTCTCTCTTTCCTTTTTCCTATTTCAGTCCTGAAGAGAATGGAAAAGGAGGAAAAAGGAGGAAGGAGGATGCAATTTCTGGTCCTGTTTTCAAATTTAGATAGAAAATAAGTTCACAAAAATACAACCTGTTAAAAGCCGATTTGTGTACTTATTTTTCTTTTGAGAAGATTCAATCATTTCTAGTGAGAATTTTTTATATTTTTGAAAATATAGAAATAACAGTTCTAATTCACATATATACTATGACCACATTAGGCCAACTGTTTCTAAAAGGATGGTACTATTTCCTGAGACACATACTGTATCCTAGGAAGCTGTGAAAGTTCCTGTGTGGATTTATTTCTAAATGGGAATCCTGGTTCTAGTGCAAGTTCACAAAAGGATTTTCTCTGTTATCAATTAAAAAGCTGGGGAACTATCTTTGTGAGAAAATGGTTTGTCCTTGTAGCTGAAATGGTTATCTTGCTTCTTATTGAATATTGTTACAATATAATAATGCAGACTCTCATGCTGTACAAGCAAGAGAGATTTCTTTTCATTAATTTATTACTCCCACATGTGAACTGCAGTTCCAGAATGTGTTTCTTGGCAGGTGGCTATCTTTTTCCTCCTTTTTTTTTTTTGGCTTGAGTGGTTACTCAGAATTTGAAGCCTTGCAGATTTTGACTATGAAAAAAATTAATGACGGATAAGGTAAGATGGTGCTTGTCTGCACACATCACTTATGATAGTTAATCCAAATTGAGAAAAGATTGTTAAATTGTTAAATGTTAATGTTAATTGCATGTTAATTGTTAAATGGCATTAGATGTATCTGAGGATATTTTGGTTCAAAATCAGAATATGACCTTAAGTCTACTTTCTTCGTGTCCCTGCCAAAGTGAGCAATGCTACACCAAATTTATGCCTTTTCAGTTTTTAAGAAATATGTCCTCACAAAGAAGTTTAATGCAATTTTAACATACTTATTTTCAAAGCTGATTTGCAGTATCTTTCCTAAAAGTTCCTCTTTGGAGAAGCACATTTTGCTACTTTGTTTATTTAAAAAAGAATGGACAATGTACTATTTCCATGAGCTCAGCAGGAATTAAATGACAAGAGTTTCTTTGCTCATAGATCCAAGTCATTTTTTTTTTCAGCCAGCACTTTACACAAAAGTAATGCCTATTAGAGCTTCTATTCATTAGCTTCAGTTCCTCCCAATATTTGCTCTGAGTGTCTCTTTAGCTTTCTGCTCCTCTGTTTTTGTGGAATTTCTTATAGCATTTCACTGTCACACACATGCAGACCTACCAAATCAATTCTGTAGTCTTTTAGATTACTATACAAGTTCCCTGGATAATCCTTTGAACTGTATGGTCCAGCTCCTACTCAAGTTTTCTCTGCAGCCAGCCACCCATTGGTACAGTGGTCCTTCAGCTATTTGAGCATTCTGCTCCATAATGGAGTTCACTTGGGGTTTGTATTTGTCCTGAATGCGAAGCAGTTGTCTGAGCCATCAGCTTCAAAGGAGTATAATCCAGTCTATAGCAAGTGCAAGGCAAGCTGCTTCTGGATGCAGACAAGCATTTGTGTGCATTAATGGGAGTACAAGTGGTTGCCTGACATACAAAATATTTTTGGTAAGTCAAAAATAAGCAGATGCTTTCATGAACAATGGGTTTTGTATAGAAAAACTGACCATCTTTCAGTGAGCATCACAAATTCCCGTTGCTTATTTTGGATAAGTAGCACAAGGCCAATAACATCTGGGTTCATAAGGATGCCAGTTTTAAACATAGCAGCTCAAATCGCTGCATTCTGTAGATCCATATGATCCAGGAAAATGGTGTTGTCTTGCAGTGACTCTGATCTGGCCTGACAAGAACTGATAAGGTTATTGTACTTTCTCTTTTCAAAACAGAATCACCTGTGACCAAAAAAGCCCTTTTCTGCTTAAGAAAAGATTACTCTGTTGTCATTTTTCCTGCAAGACTGTGAGTTGAAATAACAGCCAGAGTCTCTTTTCTTATTGCCAGTTGTGAATTCAGGCCCAGTGTAAACATAATGGTCTTTTCACTCATGTAAACCCTCAAGTGTTAAGTGAGCCTTAAAAGAGAATCCTTGAGTAAGACTGGGATCCCATCTCAAGCAATCAGGATGTTCCTTGGCAGCTGCTGCCTGGTTGGTGAGGATTCAAATTGTCCCCATGTAGGGAGTAACTTCATTCTAAACCACGTTCTACTTAAAAAAGGGTAAGGCAAGTGGGGTCACATATTTTCTGAATATTTTACTCCTGTCCAAAAGAAAAAAAAAATATATGCAAACAGAATCTGTTCTCTCAGGTACTTGGTGGATGGTTTGACCTTCTGATATGCAACACTAGGACTGCAAGTGTTTATAATTATAGCTCAGACTTTGCCTAGATGAATTTGTGCCCACTGAGGAATTTGTGCCCACTGAGGAATGTGTTTGTGAAGTGCACTTTACCTATTTATTTTTGCTTTAGGGGACTATGGTCTACCACAGCCTTGGTATTTCCCTGTGCAGGAATCTTACTGGCTTGGCTCTAGAAACCCAAAAGCTGAGAAAACAGCAAGTGCTGATGGTGAGTTCTAAAACTTTGGTGTTCAGAAATAACTTCAAAACCACTGATCTGTTTAGAGGTGACTGCGTAACATTTCCATTACCTGAGCTGCTGCAAAGATTAGAGACAGCCATATACTGGGAATCTCAGCAGGTGCCTTTGAACTTGGAGTGGCCTGCTATTATTAGAGTTATTAGAGGTGAGTCACTGTTCTGTCTGAGAGCTTTTAAAGTGTAGGTTTACAAGCAACATCAAACCCCTACTCCCTAACTCACACCTTTTGAGACATTCAAGGAGTTCATTTTGCCCAAAAGAGCGTTTGTGAAATGAGTCAAAATCAAATGCAGTGTTGATCTTATTTCCCTGAAGCTCCCTTATCTTTCTAAAGCTGATTCTTTTCTATCTAGTTTGACACCAATTTGATTCTGTTTACTTTGGATTTGTAAGCAAGATCAAAATTGGTGCCACCTTTGCACCAACTGGAATGAGTGCAAAAGTCCTGTTTTTGCAGATGTTTTTTCTGTGCATGGATGCTGGAGTAATTAAGAACAGCATGTGGATGATTGTATTTAAATAGGAATGAATGCAGAATTGTTATTAATGTCTGGAATAGAAGCTGACTGAAGGTTATGGTTTGAAATCTGCCTTAAATTTACAAGGTGACACTGAAAACAATCAAAATGACTACCATCAAAATGACTACCAATCAAAATCACTACCATCCTTACCCTTCATCAAGTGAGGCTGACTGCTGACAAGGCAGTCTCACCTCAGGGTGATTCCTATAAACCAGAAGGGACTTAATCCTTTCTGTAAACAGCTGATAATACATCCACAGGTCATGTGTTTTGATCAGAAAAAAGGAGGTTATCACATTGTTGGTTTGTTTTTTTGTTTTTTTGGTTTTTTTAAGAGGCTTTGACTTCTGGTGCATTCTGAGGAAAAGGATATGTTTGCCTTTGGGCTTGCTGTGAGAGTATTCAGAATGGTAGAGGCTTGTCTAGATACTATGGAGTCTGTTACCTGCTTTGGCTTTGCAAATGCTGCCCACCAGATTAGAATTTGACTGTATAGGAAGGAACAGGAAAGAGCCAAAGGAGGACTTACTGCATGTTTATAGATGAATGGAAAAATTCCAAATACCCAGATAAGATGTCGGCCCCTACGTCTCACTGACTTTCGGTGGAATTTGGGCATATCCTGCACCAGAGCTCCTTTGCATATCTCAAATTTGGAGCAGAGTTACTTATAGGATTTTAACGTTTTCTATTTATTTAGTTTAAGCTAAAATTGGTAGAAATAAAATACATTTTCTGATTACCTTAACGCTTCATAAGTTCTGTGTATTCTTTAATATATTTCCAATACAAGGCAGACTTATGTTTTCTTAGTACCCAAATTAAAGTTTATGAGAAGGCTTGAAAGCCCCAGACTATTCAGTTGCTTGGGTAGGTCAGCAAGAGAAAAGTTTATGGCTACTACTTTATTGCCTTTTTAAAATGAGTTTTTATTAGTATTTTAAAATTTACTTAGATAAAATATTTTGTGTAAGTGAAGCCTAGAGTTTATTTTGTAGGTGACATTACATCAGGTAGCTGAACTGATCTAACAGTTCATTGTTGATTAAAAATGGGGCAATCTTGCAGCCCCTTCTGGAGCTCTCATCTTAGTTCTGCTGATGCTTATCAATCCATGGTAAGATTAAGAGCTAGATCCCCTGGAAGCCATTCTCAAGAACATGGACAAGCTGACAGGAAATAATGAACATGGATTTACCAAATGCAAATCTTGCCTAGCCATTGGCTTTCTCCTGTGATGACTGGATCAATGAACAAAGGGAGAACACTATATGCCATTTAACTTGGCTTTAGCAAGGACTCACATAGTATTTTGATAGCCGAATCAATGAAATATAGGCTGCTTGAATGGACACTAAAGTGGGTTGAAAATTGACTGAACTGTTGGCCCAAAGGACTGAGATCAGCTGTGCAAAGCATCACTGGGGGCTAGTTAATAGTGACAGAGGCTGACAGTGGACTTAATACAGTTTAATGAGAGAAAGCTAAGATAGAACTAGACTTCTCAGATGTGCGTAGTGGAAGCATGAGAGGCAATGGATGTAAGCTGGAAAACAGGAATTCTGATTTAATATAAATGCAACAAATTATTTATTGTGAAGATAGTTAGAATACTGTAACAGGTTGCTCAGAAAGGTTGTGAAATCTCGTTTTTTTGAGATAGTCACTGTGATCCATATTGGCCCTATTTTATGAGGAATGAACTGGAAATCTTTGGAAGTCCCTTCTGATTTAATTAGTCTATGATTACCTCAGCTAGCCTAAGCATGCTGATACTTATTTCATACTCTCTTCTACAAAACTTTGCCTTGGGTTTTCTCAAGTAGGGATAGTTGGAGAGGTCATCTCTGATTAATTCTTTGTAGGAGGCATGAGATTCTTACCTGTTTGAAGAACTAAGACTCTTCAGTGCCTCAGTTCACATGAACAACTGTAGAACTTTTCTCAACTCAGATCTTTGCTTCAAGGGTAATAATAAGTGTTTTCTCAATTTATCTTAAGTAGTTAATGTGTTAGGAAGAAATTTGGATAAGAAAATGTCAGATAATGTAAATGCACAGCTGCAAATGAAGCTACTTTTAAAATTTCTTGGTACTTTTAAAATTTGCTTCTATCAGTGCAGTTTTATATCCCCCACTTTGCTATTTTAGGTGACACAGTGAACTTGTTCATGTTGGTATTTGTGCACCAGGTAATTTTATATAGTTTTATGGCTAACATTTCTTCTAGCAGAAAGTTATGGTGAACTTTCACAACAAAATTAAGTCCCGGGCCAACTGATAATTACATTTGTGCTAGCTGCATTCTAGGCTGCCAGCTTGAATTTGTGTTTTGTAAACAGGTCCTTCAGGGGCTCCCTCTTCTGACACCACTGTTCTTCCTGCTTCAAGCCTGGCCCCATTAATGATTTTATTTAACTGGTTTCCTTAGCAACAAGGTCTGACACCAAACTGGAAAGCCAGAAATTCTTGTATGAAAGTTAACACCAACTCATTCACTCTGGCCTGGAGCCAGTCTCTTAACCTAAGTAGCAGTTTAGTGGTTTTATTTTTGTTTAACCTTTTCATTTTTTTCTTGCTTTCACTCCCTGTAAGTCTGGGAAAGGTTTGTATGGCCTTTCTCTTCATGTGGTGAAGAATTTGGTCTAGAGCTGCGTGGACAGAATCTAAAGCATGTATCTAATATTAGTCAGGATCTTCTCTGGGTCTGTAATTGCAAAACTGTCAGTCGTCTTCCTTAAGTATCTGTTTCTGACACTGTGCGGCAGATTGTAAGCTAGATGGCTTTGAGTGCTGTGTTCCTAACCTGAGTAAAGCACTCATGATTAACACTCTTGGAGAGCTCAAGGCTTAGTAGCACCTCCTTTTCCTCAAATCACCTCTAGAGATAAGAAGAAACTAAATTTTGGTTAATTGTTTGTTACTTTTGGTTTATATAGAAAAAAGTCCAGAGTCAGAAGGCTGTGTGGATCAGAAGGCCCTGGAAGAGGAAAAAAATGAAAGCAGAACAAAGAAATCTGAAGAACCTGAAAAGCCAGAAGAAAAGACTGACAACCAGGGGGAGAAGGATGGTAAAAACAAACAATGTAAACACAAACGAGAAAAAGAACACGGCAAGCAGGGGAAACCTCAGACAGATGTCCAGGACAAAGATGAAATTAATAGTAAGGAGAGAGACCAACTTAGTAATTCTGAGATGCGGTACTCATTGTGCTTCCTAACAAACTAGACATAGGAATTACTGGAGTCAAACTACTAGAGCCCAGTAGGCTACAGAGGATAGCATGCAACTGCCAGAGCTAAGCTCAGGGGAGATACTGACTCTTCCAGTTACCCCTTACATATTCCTCTAAATTCACAATCCCTTACCATATCTTAGTCACCACACATGAGAGCTGCCTTCCAGTAGAGCTCTGTAACTTTTTTTTTATTGTGCAAATGGAGGCTGTTTCTATAGCAAGCTAGTGTTCATGCTGAGGGAAGCCTCAGAGACACAAACATTGACTTCTTAGAATTAAGCAGAGCTGTGACCTCAATAAAAATACTCATGCTGAGAGGAGCGTTCTTCTCTCCTAAGCCATCCCCATTTTTTTTCCCCCCCATCTTTAGTGTGTCTTGCATCTGTAGGGAAAGCCTAGTTTCAAAGGGATTTATCTAAAGTGCTCTGTGTGTCTGTCTGCAGCCTTTTCTGATGCTGACATTAGCCACCATCTAAGAGTTCTTGAATGACCTGCCTTGTTTTCAAGTCCCAATGTCTTCTTTTGTAGGGAGCCAGAGGAGTTTTCTGTATGTGATGCTCAGAGGAATGCATGTGGTTTCTGTAGCAAAAGTAACTGCTACAGACAGCTCTGAGCCCACTCTGACTCTCTTGAAAAGCTAGAGATAAAAGTGGGGTCATCAGCGCTCCTCACGTAGGCACTGAAAACATGCATTCAGGGTGAATGGAAACAGAACAGGACTTCAAAAGAAAAAAAAGACAGGCAGAGGGCAAAGGTTATTTCAGCCAATCTTCTCCTAGTACTGCCTTATCTTTGTGGTGCTATATGTGTCAGCTCTCAGGTTCCAGCTGCTCCATGGCCACAGAGAAAGGGTTTTGCCTGTCACTGCACAAAAATTCTGCCTTCCCTTTCAGCCAGACACACAGGAGCTAGGAGACGTGGAGAAGCTAGGAGCAAACCTGGTGTGATTCATGGACACAGTTTCCAAAATGGCATCATGTAAGACTTAGCGCTTCATGTAAGAGCAATGAGATGGGAAACGGAGAGTAGTTTTAATGGCTTAACCCTAGTGCAGTCCAATACTAGCGTGGGTTAGCAGAGCAGGGCAGACACCATAAACTTGCCCTAATTGCTTGTTATATTTTAAGCACGGATTTCACCAAAGACCTGTTCACATCCCCAACAAATGCTGACACCTCTGAAGAGGAGCCTAAATGGCCCAAAATTGCACTGAGGGAATAGAATCAGAATGGAAAAATATGAATCACAAAAAAACAGGAGCTTGGCCCTCTACCAGTGTCCTTCAGGTGATACAAAGCACATACTGGGGAAGGTGGTCAGAGAATTTGGCACAGAACTTGTTAGTGAGGCCTGGAGGAATATGAATTGAGATTGTGAGACATATAAAACCAAGAATGGTACCTAAATTGCCAATATATGCATAACTTTCTAGACAGACTCTGTGTCAACTTTTGTAAATACAGGGATATTAGTGTTTGGCCCAGTGAGGTAAAAGGAAACCAAAACTCCTTCACAAAGCAAAAGAAAAGTTTGTCATAAACATAATTTTATTTAAAATAAAGCTACCCATTCCAGATTAATTATTTCAGCTGCACTGTAGTATACACAGCTCACTCATGTGTAACATATCAGGACTTTTTCCTGAGTATTGTTTATAATGACAGTCACACAAGCCACTGATGGAGGTGGGGCTGGTTTCACCCAGATGGCATTGGCTGCTCTCCACATAGGCCTGCTGGGTACTAAACAATTTAGGTAAACTGCAATTGCAAAACAAGCCTTCATACAATGCCTTCAGCATTCTCTGTAAACAAAAGTGGACAGGGTCTTCAGTTTAAATTTCTCAACTCTCATAATTCACATTGCCCAAGGGCTTAATTTACTTCAAAGGAAGTTTGTTTTGTCTAGAAACTGATGCAATAAAAGATCCTCATGGTGCTATTTACAATTATGCATTTTTAATTCTGAGAGAAAGCCATCCTATGTAGTGCTCATGCTAGGTACTGCCTAAATCTTTGTATGGCCTCAGCAAGGGGGTAAATTTCACCTACCAGGATTAAAGGCAAATGTTTTTTGTTTGGTTTGGTTTTGTGTGTGTGTTGTTTTGTTTTAATGCATCATGTTAAAAGAATGCACAGCTGGGCAGATGATTTCAATGGCAGATTTCAGCCTGGCTAGATAGGCAACCCGCTGCTTGTTTAATGTAATCTCTAAGCCTATCTAAGTATCTACAAACAATTCCAAATGATCTTCCTGCTACACAGTGAAAAAAGAAAGCACGTTCTGCCTCACCTGATCCAATGAGTTACCTCTCCACAAACCATTACAGTCTGGGTTATGCTTCTCCTGTCATTGATATGTGGGTGAATCTAAATAAATTGCATTGCAGTTAGAGATCTTGCCTCAGTTTGGTACTGGTGTGACTGGAGAATCTGGCCCTGGCACATGATGATGTATTTTACTGGATATGTGCTGTTATTGCACTTATTGATGTGTCGTCATCAGAACTGGGAATAAAACATGTGCTTTTATTTTTTTTTTTTTTTTTTTTTTTCATTCTTGATTTCTTGCCTTTCAAGTAAATACCTTCTTTGAGCCTGAGCCAACAGGATTGATTCCAGGAGTATGCATTCAGAACCTGGTGAAGATTTTTGCCAACAGGCCCAAGCCAGCAGTAGATGGGATGAATATTACTTTTTATGAGGGCCAGATCACAGCCTTTCTTGGTCACAATGGAGCGGGAAAGACAACCACCATGTAAGTATGTAGTTTAGAAGCAGCAAATCCAGGACAATGCTCTATTGCTCTGTCCTGAGGAGCAGTCTTCTCTTTTAACTCTTGTCTCTCTACCACCCCTGCAGCTAGCTTGATGCACAACATCAAGCTTTTTCCAGACAGAAAAATGCTGCCCCTAGGCAAAGAGAAAATATTCTGGATTAGCTAAGCTCTGGGAGGGAGGCAATGCATGACACAAACAAGAGGAATTCTAGAGAGGAGGAAGCAATTCTCTCCTCTAGAAATCATTTCCCATGGCCAGAGTGCTGATAGATGAAGAGGGAGAAGGATCTTCAGGCTGAAAGAGTTGAAGATCTGAAAGTGACCACCCTCCTTGTGTTCTTGGTTTCTCTATCTAGCTGGCTTTAAGTCAGTCACTTTTTTTGGTCTGTGTGCAAAGCAATATAAGATATAGGCCCTCTTTAGGCAAAATGGTTGCATATCTGCAGGATCCATGTCCAGAGTAAAATGTTCCTCTAGTCCTAGAACCTTGGTGTCTCAGGAAGCTGGACTTCAGGAGTGTTTCATGTTCTTTATACATAACTTTATTTGGCAAAATAGGATTAATTAGTGAAGAAAACATTTAATCAGTCTGTAGCAAGTTCACCAAATACTGAAAGAACTGAAGTGTTTCATTATGATGTTTCCCAGCAGAACACTTCAGGGTTTTTTTAAATTAAAAAAGACTTTTCTTTCAAAGGCACTTTAAATTGCCTTTTATTTGACCCAAAATAGGAGCAAAATATGTTTGACCCAAAATAAAAGCATTCTAATCTGCTGAAAAGTTTTGTATATTTGTTTTTCTATTCTCCTGATAAAACAAAAAATTTCTATTGCTCTGAGATTTTCAGAACTGAAAAATCCATTATTCATCCAAATATGGTAACAGGTTCCACTCATTTGCAACATAACATTTGGCTCCTTTCCATTTTACAGAAAATAAAGATGTAGGACATGAGTCAGCACGGCTGGAGACCGCAAACCATCATTCACTATCTTGATCCTAATGAGCTTCATTTTAGACCCATTTGTACATAAGGGTGATGTACCATGCTGAACATACTACTCTGAAATAGAGTAGCTGACTAAACCAGTTTTTTAATGCAGACCCGGACCATACAGACAGGTGTGTCAACAACATTAGCAGATCCACAAGATTCTCACTGTAGCAGAGCAAGAGTATGTGCATGCTTTTTACTGGAGTTGTTTCCTAGACCCGTAGTAAGAAGTCATCATGCTCCATCTAGTGGAACCATGCAATGCATCTTCCTAATCGGACACAGGAAGATGGGAGAGTGGAAACTTCCTAATTTTCTTTTCCCAGGTCCATACTGACAGGCCTCTTCCCACCCACCTCTGGAACTGTGCTGATTGATGGCCTGGATATTCAGACTCACATGGACTCCATTCGGCACAGAATAGGCATGTGCCCTCAGTATAACATCTTATTCAACCAGTAAGTGTCATTCCAAACTGGCTTTAAGAATAAGGGTCCCAGTCTGCATGCTTGGCACATCCCCAGATCCTGTGTTTTTTCTTTTGCTATGCTGGTAGTAAGTCTGTCTCAGAGACACTTCACCCAAAGATGATCTGTGATCTAGACAGAGGGCAAAGCAGCTCCTCTTCCTTTACCAAGGTACAGCTAGAGTGAATTTATTGCTGCTTGGGACAAAATCTGCTTATTCATTTAAATTGTCTTGATGCTTTCCTGTCTGATTTCACAGCCTTACTGTAGCAGAGCACATCTTATTTTATTCTCAACTGAAAGGGAGATCCAGGGATGAAGCTGAGCAAGAGTTGGAAAAAATGCTGGAAGACATGGGCCTCACCCATAAAAGGAATGAAGAGGCTCAGAATTTGTCAGGTGCCTACAGGATTGTTCTAAGATGTTTTTTCTGCCACCTTTTCTTTGCCTTTGGGAAGTGGTTGTTTGAATTACATGTTTGAGGTCATATTCTGACACATCACTGTACTGCAGAGGTCTTTACTATCAAAGAGTAAATAGGACTGTACAAATAGTAAAGCTGGTGCACCCTGTCCCTGAAGCTTCTGTTTCTTACAAATATGCAACAAATTAAGATATACTTGAAGCTGTTATTTTTAAATTAGTGTGTGTATATATATATATATATATATATATGCAAAATCTGTCAAGGTAAGAACAAAACAAAATACAATATTCTAGTATTTCATGGCAAATGAAATATTATACTATCATGCCCCTCCACTGTTTGGGTCAGTACTCTCTACTATTGTATTATTTGGTAGGAGTAATTTTTTTCATTCCAAAGGAACAAATGCACATAGTGTATTTGGATACATTTCACTTTCAGATTCAAAAGCTAATTTGAATAAACAGCCACGTGTTCTTATACTACTTTGGCCTGATTTCAACTATAAAAGTTGGCTCGTTTCACATGAGAACATGAAAACCTCATATCTTCCTGCTTTTGCCTTTTCTGAACTTCAGAAGAAAAATGTGACTATTGATTTAACTTTGCAGAAATATTTGTCTGAGAATGGGTTTTGTTTTACTTGTATCAGTTTATCTCCATACTGAAAAGCAGTGTTAATTACATCCCTGCCACTTTTGTAACTCATCTCAGACTCCTGCATGTGTCTGTCCTCTGGCAGGTGGAATGCAAAGGAAACTGTCTGTTGCCATTGCTTTTGTGGGTGAAGCAAAAGTGGTAGTCTTGGATGAGCCCACTTCTGGAGTTGATCCATATTCCAGGCGATCTATCTGGGATCTTCTGCTGAAGTATCGCTCAGGTAACAGGTTTGAGAGTGGAAATCACACACACACATATGCACACACAAAACCTGTCATAGATGCAGCATGTGCCTGCTGTGTCAACTGTTATGAGTAGTAGAATCTGAATACAAGCAAACAAGATTCTTTGAATGGGTACCTATAGACATGGCAAACCTGGGACCTGGCTCTGATGCAGAGAAAATCCTGCATTAATTGCCAAAAAACTAAGCACAGTTTTCAGTTCCAGAGAGAGTCCATACCTTGAACATTTCTCCTTGATCCTTTTAGGCAGAACCATCATCCTCTCCACACATCACATGGATGAGGCAGACATCCTTGGAGACAGAGTAGCCATCATATCCCAAGGGAAACTCTTCTGCTCAGGCTCTCCTGTATTCCTAAAGAACTGCTTTGGGTCTGGCTTCTATCTCACTCTTGTTCGCAAAATGAAAAACACCAGAACTGGAAGGACTACAGTAAGTATGTGTCTCCCTCCCTGCACAAGTTATCTAAAAATACATGTATTCATGCACTGCACCGGGTAGAAAGCAGTTAAGTGCTGCTTGAGGCTGTGTACAAAACTGGCTTACTTGATGACACCTCGTGAAATTATGTGGATACGTGAGTCTCTCTATAAAAATCTTCTCTGGTTTCATAAATATGTATTCAGCCAGACAGCTGAAAATAATAGGTGGATATGAAGCCCTCAGTGGTGTATATAGTTCACTCTTGTCAGTTGAGGATGTCTAAGCTTTTACCAATCAAGCCACCTTTGTTCATATACAGGTCTTTCTGATTCTTGCTTTTGCAGTACAGTGGTTGTAAATGTGGTGCATTCTAGTAACTAACTCAGGCACCAGAAGAGTTTACATTTATCCATAACTAAACCAGCCTCACAACTTGAGAAGTAGGGATCTGGATTCTTTCTGCTGTTACTAGTGCTGCCAGTCTTAGGAACATCATGATCTGTATACTCATGGCCACTGCTGATCACATTTCCCCTGATATTTTGCATGCAATTTAGAACTTACAAATATGCATTGTGCAGGTCGATTTGTTTTCTGCATTACTTAATCCAGTCCTCAGACAACTTTCCATATAGTATGCTCAAGAAATCCCAGATATTACATATGTTTCACTGTCTCAAGCCATTCAAAGGCTGACAAACCTTACATCCTATTTTGCATGTATCTGAAGCATTTTCGTCTTTGTATCTGTTGCATGTCCATGGTAGTCGCTTTGTAGCTGTGGATCTCAGTGCTCCTGCTCCTGCTCCAGCTGTACACGCAGGACTAAAGAAGGAGCTCCAGAGCAGGAACTGGATGGTAAGAAGTGTGAAGGTTCAACATTCCAGCACATAGCTATGTCTCCTGTTCTGCTGCAATCTCATCTCAGTGATCAGTGCTGCTGAGGCTCACTTTTTCACTTCTTGTGTCTAACATCAGTATTGTATTGTAACATGAATTTGATAAGGTTTCTTCATGGTTTTGCTTAACATTGCCCTTTTTGATGTATATGTGGTCTCAGATATAGATAAACTGTATAGACAGCATGGACTGAGTTTTGAACTACTCTGCACCAAAATGTGTAAGTTATTAATGAAAACTGAAACATTTCTAAAGCAAAGGAAATTGGCCTTCTCAGAAAAAAAGTGTCATTTTGGCTTTTCTGCATAAGAGAAGAAATTAAGTAGATATTCTTGTAGATTTTGTTGCGCTATATTAACAGACCTTAAATAGTTTCCTGCTGCATAGTTCCAAAGCATAACTAGCAACATAACCCAGTCTAATACAGAATTAACTGAGATATCTGTGAGTTGTGTAATAGAGCAGTCTTCTTTTGTAAAATGCAAACAACAGCTTTTGAAATCATGCTTTGCATGGTTAAATATTCATTCTTTGAACACTGTTTGGACTTTTCACAGGAGATCTGAATGAGCTAGCAGAAGTAATTCATCATCATATCCCAGAAGCAAAATTAATTGAAAGCATTGGTCAGGAACTCGTTTACCTTTTGCCCAATAAACATTTTAAACAGCGATCTTATGCCAGTCTCTTCAGAGAACTGGAGGAAACATTGGATGACCTGGGACTCAGCAGTTTTGGAGTTTCAGATACGCCGCTTGAAGAGGTAACAGACAGATTAAAATATCTGTTGATATTACCATCAGTTCCCAGATATTTTCTGAGACAGTTCGTACTCTTAAATATGCCATCTTACTAATTCCTAATATTCCCTTCAAAACCTAGTCACATATGCTGCAGCACACACAGGAAGTCTTTGGGATGGGCACAGAGAAAGGATTCAAACCTCACTTCAAGTCAGCCTTGTGGAGCATGACTCATTAGCCTGAAATCTGTCTTTGTATCTTAGTTTATTCCTTTCTTTATTTTCTGAGGTATTTAATAAGAGACCTCTGTGCAATAAGCAGGAGTACTGAAAAGGTATCTGAATGTTTTTCTCTTACATTAAAGGATGATGCCTAGTGTTCCAGAGGTCAAGTTATTGTATCTGTTCTGTTCCTAACCAGGAGGTGTATTTGTCTCTGGCAGGTTTTCCTAAAGGTCACAGCAGAAGCTGACCCTGGAATGCAAAAAGCAGGTATAGATCCATGAGTCAGTATC
This sequence comes from Nesoenas mayeri, assembly GCF_963082525.1. Taxonomy (NCBI): domain Eukaryota; kingdom Metazoa; phylum Chordata; class Aves; order Columbiformes; family Columbidae; genus Nesoenas; species Nesoenas mayeri. Next base: position 12,095,055 of record NC_137554.1, on the reverse strand, counting down.
TGATAAACTTTTCTTGGGACTATTCTGTGTTCTGAACACCAAGTAAAGAAGAGCCTCAGAACTTTCAGTCTTTGTATGGTGTTCTTGCCAAAATAAATTCGGTCAGTAAATATCTGGTTCTAGGGCCTGACATGATATCTGAGAAACAAGATGAAGTCAGCAGAAAAACTTTTATTTACATTGGATGAGATTCTTAACTATGTAAATAAAAGTGTCAATGGTTTTAGTAGTTTTATAAAAAGTACTTTGCTGACCATTAGTCCATAAACTACATACATGATTAACTTGTTCATCCTGTTAAAAGGAGTGTTAACCTATATGATACCACTACATACAGTCACAGTGCAACAGTTGAAACTAAAGCAATCTGGTGATGTGATATATAGAGCTGGGAAAATCTGGAGGTCATTAAAATGTTTGTGCTAGCTTCATGTATGGAGAACAAAGTGTCTTCTCTGTTCCTTTTCATCTCAACGTAGGAGACACACAAGAAAATGGCTCTACTCTTGGCAAAATTTCTACTGAGAACAAACCATCTGAACAAACCCCACTGGAAACTAATGACACTTCTCGAATGCCAGTAGGCATAGCAGGAGATCAAAATGAAGGCAAAGGGTCCCGACAGTATAAAGGTTTTCAGCTTGTACATCAGCAGATCAAAGCACTGCTCATCAAACGGTTCCACCATGCCTCCCGCAGCCACAAGGACTTCCTAGCCCAGGTACAGACTTGGTTTTGCTGTTCTTGACTCTTTCCCACAACATTGTCAATGATGTTTTTCCCAGCAATGTCTCTATGCAAAGCAACAGCGGTGCTGCAAATAGGTAACAGTGTCCCTAACTCTTCTAGTTATGATTCCAACTCTTCTGCCTCTTATTCTTTCTTTCTTTCTGCCTAGAGTCTATCACCTACAGCAAGTTCATGATTCAAACACTACTAGCTCAGCATTCTATTTTTAACATAATACAGTTTTGCGACAATCAGAATCTTAACTGAAAGCACTGGAAATCAAATCGTTGTTGTTCAGGAGCTAAACCAGATATGATCTGTGTGCCTCTGCCGTCCTTCCTTTGTTTATATATATTATGAGGTGTGTACAGTGTTGCTCTACAACGTATATCTAATAACATATTGTCATGGTTTTATGTTCCCTGCAGATTGTTCTCCCTGCTAGTTTTGTGTTGCTATCTTTAATACTTACAGTCATTATTCCTCCATTTGGACAATATCCTGCCTTAACCTTACACCCTTGGATCTATGGACAACAGTTTACTTTCTTCAGGTAAGAGGAATCACTGAGTAAAACACATCTGTCATATATACACCCTTTTCTCCCTAGTGTTTGGGATCATGGGGCCCTTTCTTTCTGGGCTTTTCTCACTTTATGTGGTATAAAAAAGGACTAACTTCACTGGAATCAGCATAATTAAAACAGAGGGAAAGTGGTGCAAGTGGAGGATACAGCTGCTTGTATGTATAACCAATAGTCCTTCAAATATCTTGCTGTCTTTGATACTGTCTTCTTCCTACCTGAGTTTATGACCTCAACACTTAAAAAGTTACATATCGTGCCTAACAGGGCATCCAGAACAGTTAGAAATTGGACTGTTGAGGATATACCATCTAATTACTCCTATATCCTTAATCTTAGAGAACAATGATATTCAAGCCTATCTACTGACCTGTGGTAGATTTATTTATAGTTAGTATAATATTTGGGCAAAGTTATGGAAATGAGATGAAAGCAGAGACTCTTAAGTTTTAGTAATGCTGCTGTCTAGTAGTTTCTCCCCACACAGCATCCTTTAGCTGGGTCTGGTTTTTTGTTTGTGGTTTGTTTTGGGTTTTTTTGTCTACTAGCACTTTACTTCCTTTCTTTCTTCATAGAAGCTTCAGTTCTGTTCTCTCCAGGTCACTGTACAATTCCTCTGTGCTTCACTTTCACTTCCACATATTCCATAACTGAAGTTGCACCAAGTCAAAAGATGTGCAATGCAGATCTCAAGTAGCAGAGAGCAGCAAAACAGAAGACAATAATTTTGAAGTATTTTCCTTGAGTTCGTACTGAAAATTCACATGAAACTTTAATTTAATTTACACCTAACAATGTATGGAGCAGAGTTTGGTATTCATACTTGTATAACACTTGGCACTAGCAATATTCTGTAGTCTAATGTTGCTAGGTTGTTGTGGACACTTCACAGTTAGCAGCATTGTCTCTTTGGCCTCAGCAAATTAAAATGAAGAATATGTTAATCATTTTCTGATCTTCATCTTCTGAGTGTGACAGGGCTGAGCGGGTAGAAATGTAGATTCAAGCCTTTTTGGAGAGTACAGAGTGTTTCAGAAAGATGGACCCAATTTCAAAGTATAGTGATTCGAAATTCGGTTCATCTTTTTGAAACACCCTGTATTTCTATAGGCCTGCGTCAGAAGTCATGCTTTACTATTAGGAGAAAAGGATCGTTGCTTAACCTGTTAACCATCTTGAAAGGTTCTAGGGATTTTGCATAAATAAATAAAATAACTGAATTATCAGCATTTGGAGAAGGGCAGTTGGTTCTGGCATATGACTGTCCTTCACCAATTGCTATGTGTATTGCAGTACAATAGTTTCATAAAAATTTTTATAGAGGAAGTTCTATCTTATTTCGTTAGCAATGAGCGTCCCGGCAGTGACCAGATGGCCTCCATCACTGATGCTTTCTTGAATAAACCAGGATTTGGAAATCGCTGCATGAAGAATCAGCCTCTTCCGTAAGTTGCTAACTAATCTCTCTTGAACAAGATTCTTGCAGGATGTTACTAATGGAACTTCAGTAGTGAAACAAGAATGAATTGGCTTGACTTCTCACTAGAGCAAATGCTTCAGATATATTGTTGGCAATAATATCTAATATTGGATCAAAAGTAACAAGCAGCAAGACAACAATGGCACTGGATTAAGCACGATTCACAGTGCCCAGTGTGACTAGCTGGAAGCCATCTCATGCAGCCTTGTGTTGAGAATTAAGCAACCTTGAAATGCATGTCAGTAGGCCAGTGGGCTCAGACCCAAATCATCACAGCTTCCTAGGTACTTTCTACATGTGAATCCCCTCAGATTCCTCCTGTTCCTGCTGATGTGTTTAGAAGCAATAGCTTCAGCAATTACTCAGATTGTGAAGTAGCAGTAGGACAGTCTCTGTGATTTGAAGCTATTCTCACTCTGTAGGACAATGTTAGTAGAGCTCTTACTTTAACATTTGTTGTCCTACCCACTTACCCTGCCTGTGAGCTTTGCTTTCAAAGTGTTTCTTACTTGCACGCTATGCTTTGCCATTTGTTCCTTTTCTCCTGCCTCTTTCCTAGTTGTGAAATTCAGCAACTTGATTCTTCTTGCTGTCCTCTTCTCTCTCCCTTCTCCTCCTCTGCCTGGTACAGCAGGAACAAAGAGGAAACTTTAAAAAAAGAAAGAAAAGATGCTGCTCGAGAAGGAAAAAGATCGTTTCTTTGCGAGATTTTGTATGTAGTAATGGGTCAAACACAGCCCCCTTGTTCCTTCAGTGTCTTATCTGCAAGCTAAAGACAATGAACTTGGCAGAGACGAGGCAGAAGATTCTATTTATTCACGTTTACCAAGTACTTTAAAATGTTCTTAGTATTCATAATTCACAGGATAAGGGCTGAGAGGAGAATGTCTGCTGAGTGCATTGTGATTCATGAGCTCTCATGAACTGTATCTCTGCACAGCTTAAAGAGTCTGTTCCCCACACAGGAACTACCCATGCAATAATATGCCAACTGCCTGGAACACCCCTGCTGTTCAGCCTAACCTAAGCAGCCTCCTGCTGAGCCAAAAGTGGAGCCCTGAGAATCCTTCACCTTCCTGCAAGTGCAGTACTCACAAGAAACTCACTATGCTGCCAGAATGCCCTGCAGGCGCTGGAGGCCTCCCACCACCACAGGTAGTGTCCCTGTGCCATAAATCTTTGCCAATTTATGTGACAAGTGCTGGAAAAGTGATTAGTATGTGCCAATATACATGGAAGGAATTGAGTACATTTTCTTATGGGAGCAAGAATTGCTGGAATTTGGAATTCAGTTTCAGAGGTATTGGAAAAGCTTTAGATTAAATTGATTACTCTTTTCATCCAAATGGCAAACTTTTCATATAGAAGAAAATAAAAATAAAAATAAAAATAACAAACCAAAACAAACAAACCCACTTTTTGCCTCAAATAACAATTCTATTTAGAATATTTTCTTTCTTTAAAGAAAGGAGGGGAAGGAGAGAGAAGAAAGCAAGGCAAGAAAAAAATGTCATTATTTTGAAAATAATGGACTGGAGTAATTTCATTTAATATAGAAAAATTAATATTGAGTCAGCCCCAAATAATAATTTTTTTACATGTCTTTTGGTTCCATTTCCAGAAAGTAAGTTCTAAGCTAGCAAAGCCAATGTTTGTATGCATGTGCATGAAGATGAGTAATTTAATAACCACTGATGCTGTATGGAGAAGAGATGAGAGCAACATTCCCACCTGTTCCTATCAGTGAATAATCTTAGTAGTGCCCTTTATAAAATATGTTTGGTCTTTTGAAGAGCAAAGGAAAATTATCACCTGTTAGTGTTTACATTTTCTAAATCTTTTCCTAACAAACTAAAGAAAACTGAACTGCAGCCACTTTTAGAGTAATAGCTCACTACTTTGTCTCACTATGCATGCCATTCAACTTCAGTATTCCTGTTTGCCAGGCTGCACACATTATCCAAATTACTAAAATGATTCTAGTTTTGATACTAATGTCACAAGCTTAATCAATTTCTGAATCCTAATCCATGACACAATCTGTTAAAAATACTGATTCAGCTTGCTTTGGTTTCCCTGTTGCTGTTCACAAAACAACAAAGCAAAGTTGTTTTAAATATCTGTAAAATTCCTGTCTATGAATAAAACCCAACAAACACACACATTATATTGTGACCTTATTCACGGCATCCGAAGTTATTTCTGATTTCCAAGTAATCCCTGTGCAATAAGCAGCCAAAGTCAAACTTTGCTAATTCCATGCTAGTGTATTTGAGAAGGAAATTTAGTCTAAAACTTCAAATCCAAGTAGAAAGTGAATGACCCACTCTCATTTCTGTGATACTATGAACCTGAGCAATTCCTCTGAACCAAAGCTACTTTTGCTGTTTTCCTGACAACACTTAATAGCTTTAGAGACTGTGAATTTTACTGTGATTGATTTGGTTTTCTTTCCAGAGAGTGCAGCACAGCACAGAAATTCTTCAAGATCTGACCCACAGAAATATTTCAGATTTTCTGGTGAAAACATATCCCACTTTGATAAAAGGGAGGTAGGCATGAGTCTTTGTTTTTCACATGTGGTATTTTTGCATCTGGCTATGATATTCTTGTTTAATAACAACATAGCATCTGATGTGCCACAGTATTTTGTAGACTTGAGCATCATATCCATATTCCTGATGCAAGAATAGGAGATGCTGATTTTAGGGCAGTTAAATTGTTTTAATTATACCTATTTGTATAATCAGGTACTTCTTTACAGGCAGAGCTAACTTTCAGTGTTGATGGAATGCCATCTTGATGGTAACTGTGTCAGTGGTGAGAAAACTAATGCCCCAGCACAGCACAGTGAACTGCCTTGCAGAAATACTACTTGGTGTCCCTGGAGAACTGTAGTCACACTAGCATGACTATCTGCCCGAGTTAATTATCACTTGCTTCCCAGAAGTGCTAAAGAGCCAAAGGACAATGTTACATAGATATATCTGTCCTACTGATAGCTCCTCAGCTTGCATGGGTGTTGTGCATGGTAATTAGCTGTGCTGTGTCCATGGTCTATTATTTCTGATTCAGGCCTTCATACCTTTTCAATTCCCACCAGAATTCTTGAAATTCCCATTATATTAGCTATGCACTGGCTGCCTTTGACTGATTCCTCTCAGTATGTCATATTGCTTTAGATGCATCTTTTAAAATCAGTTCATTATGGATTTAGGATAGAGCCAGCATGTGTCACTTTAGAAATCTTGCTTATGTCTATAGGAGCTGGATATGAATCATGTTAGAAAACAAAGCAAAAAACAACAACAATCAAACAAACAAACAAAACTGCAGGGCATATGAAAACTCTTGATAACCCCACAACTCAAAGTAAACAACAATTAAAAAATAAAGCAAATAAAACAAAACAAAAGCTGTCTAGAGGAAACTGGAGGTCTGCAAAGCATAGGAATTCTCATTTAGTTTCCATCTAAGCCTGACAATACCATTGACATTGGTTCAGCACATTAAGAGACAGGTTTCTTTTTGTCTGTTTCAGCTTGAAGAGCAAATATTGGGTCAATGAGCAAAGGTAAGAAACCAATTCACAGATTATGGTGGTAAATACAAGAACAATGAATTTCTGTTTAACCATGGGACATCACAATGTTTCTCTGAATGGACAAGGGGAACAGTATAGATAGTACAGAACAAAGAGATGGCTTCAGTAGGAAATAGGCTGGGAGTCAGCAAGGGTTTTATAAAGACAAGGGGTTATATTTGTTTGGACTACCCCCACAAAGATGGAGGCCAGAGGCACACAATGGAACTCTTTACAGTTTTATTATCTACAAGAGCCAGACTAAAGGGATCTGAGTGATGGAAAGTTACAATACAAAATTGCACTACATTGGAATAGTGCTCCAACACAGCTCTTTTAAAGTGCAGGAGAAAAATACAAACTCTCCAAAAAAAAAAGGACCTGGGTAAGATGAAACCCAGACACCAGCCAATCCAATTCAGAAGTAACAACCGGTAACAACCGCAACTCCCCATCTGTGCTCTGAACACATGCAGTGGTTATAAAACAGATTCCACTAATGCTCCATGCTTATGTAGAGGCATCAGCTAACCCCAGTGTGATGTCTACACTGCAGATACTAAGCTTAGATGACTGGTTAGCCTGAAGAACTTATTCAGTTCTTCATCAGCAGTAGGAATTCACTTCAAAAGTAGCAGCTGGATGACTGGCTTCCTTCACAGAATATCTGCTTGTTCATGTGCAAACATTACTTTCTATAGGATTAAACTTCGGTTCATCTCATATGTTAGTCTTTATCATTATGGAGTATTGGCTGGCACCCGCATTGGTGAATACGTGTTTCTCCCAGGGCAACTGAAATTTTGATGAAGTCCATGCTGTCCTCAGTCCTTCATGCTGCTCAAACAGCTATACGTCAATGAGCTTGATTCAAAGATTTTGCACTGTAGAAATAACTGTCTTCTCCAAATCTTGCACCTAAATGGTCATTTTCTTAGGATCCTGGCACGAACCTCTCAGAAACTGATAGAACTTCTATTACTTGTAAGGCCTATGAAGACCTAATACAACATGTTAGAAAAAGTGTGGACTTTGTTATACATTAATTGTATGATGTATAGAAAAAAACCCTACACATTAAGCATATTTTTAGTACTTCCATCAATGTACAGAGTTTGGGGTCTGTGGTACAAGTGACTGATGATATTGTTCTCTTTGTTAGATACGGAGGCATTTCTATAGGAGGAAGGCTCCCGGTCCTTCATGTTTCTGGAGACCAAGTTGTCAATTTTTTAAGTGATCTTGGCCGAATGATGAATGTGACAGGAGTAAGCAAGAATTTTATGGGGTTTTTTTGTCTCTTTACTAAAGAATTGTTACAAAGCTGAAAACCTGCAGCACTGTATTTCACCGAGACAGCTGACCTTTAGCCTTTTTCTTTTAGGGGCAAAGTTCACTGGCTGCTGCTAAAGAAATGTCTAATTTCCTCAAATACATGGAAACTGAAGATAATATTAAGGTATTTGCTGAAAGTAGTCTCCTAACTCTCAGTTTTCCTTGACATAGACTTCAAATTGTGAGAATATTGCTAGTGGCATTCTCAGATGCAAGAAGAGCTGAAATGCTCTACTTATTACTAGTAATATGGGATACAGCATTAATGCAAAATTATTTCTAATGTGACATATTTTTTTTTTAACCATGTTCTTTAGTACTTCAGGCTGTCCTAAATACTTTCAAGTAGGACACATTCTGCTACATTTTAAAATGTGCTTCTATAAAATCCCTTGGCTGTGGTTGTCCAACCCTTTTAAAAGCACAGTATGTGAGCTCCTCCTGCTGGACTGTGGCTAGGAGCTATGAATTCCTGGTGCTGGATTCTTCCCTGCTGACAATGACCACCAAAGTAGACAAAAGGCAGCCAAATTTTCTCCTGCAGCTCAGGGTTATTAGTGAAGGCTTCTTAAATGAATCTGTGCTTTCTGACTCTTTTAGGTGTGGTTTAACAATAAAGGCTGGCATGCTATGGTTAGTTTTCTTAATGTAGCAAATACTGCAATCCTTAGAGCTAACCTGCGGACTGGCCAAGCCCCTGAGGAATATGGGATCACTGCTATCAACCATCCTCTGAACCTCACCAAGGAGCAACTCTCTGAAGTCACTGTGTAAGTCTGCCTGTGCTCTGCTGCTGGCTCTTACACCTTCCTCTCCTGGCAGCTTACCACCTCTGGTGTACTCACACGCTGAAGAGAAACTGTTCAATTGACAGAACTTGGAGGCCTTTCCCCAAAGTTGTGTTCTCATCAAGAATTAGATATACAATCTATTATTTTCTGTCTCATTATATTCCTGTAGGAGTTCATTCCCATCCCACGTAGGAGCTATGACCATTGGTAATACATGATTACATGTTTCTGTTGATTCCCAAGCATAAAGATTCTGAAGACTTTGTTCATGCTCCAAAGCCAATAGATCTGATTATGAAATAGCAGAGATAATAATCAAAAAAGGAATCATAAATTGTCCTTAATTGACTGCAGGCAGGCAGTAGTCAACAGCCTCCATCTAGGTGCCAAGGATAGCACGCAGGCAGATTTTTTTTCAATGGCATGTAGTAGGCTTTGTGTATTCCAGAATCTAAAAGCCATAATTTATTGGAAAAGACACACCTAAGAAGACGTTAATTCCCACTAATCTCTCCATTAAGTGCAGAATTCAGTGGCACTGGAAACTTTGGCCTTAGCACAGAGGCAAGATCTGTGCTTCATCTCACTGTCTGCAACTTGCCTCTTTGAGTCCCTCTTTTCCCAGCTCCCAGAGCACTTTAACTGTTCTGCCTTAATGTCCAGTTTGAGACACACCTTACAGGAAAGGCTGTCAGACTGAGATATATAAAGGAGTTGAACTGTTCCAGAGAATAAAGGCAAGTAGAAATCAGGGAATAGTGCCACCAACATCCATATTTATTAGCTACAGTCCCAAACACAACTTGGGAAAATACACTAGCACATTTTGAAATTGGAAGTCTTCTACTTTCAAAATAACCTTGCTACTTCTAGATATTAATATTCCCTGCAAATTCCCCAAATGCTAATATAGTGTTATGTTGCATCCATTCCTTTGCTTACAGTCCCTTCTTGTGCTCTCTTTCAGGCTTACCACTTCCGTGGATGCAGTTGTTGCCATCTGTGTGATTTTTGCTATGTCCTTTATACCGGCTAGTTTTGTTTTATACCTCATTCAAGAACGTGTAACAAAAGCCAAGCATCTACAGTTTGTCAGTGGTGTGAGCCCTGCGATCTACTGGCTAACTAACTTCATGTGGGACATAGTGAGTAACTGCTGATCTGATTTGAGAGCCTGAAATTATTCCTGGGTTTGCATGAACTGGGGACTAACCTGTGCATTGAACGATGGTGTTTCTGAGCATTGCAAAGCAATGGTTTCTTTAAGAGTTTCTCACAGAGCATGCTAAGGATCTGACCTCATAACTAGTTAGAGATGTAGAAATCAACTCAGGTGCACAGCTCATTATTCAACTAATGAAGCTGAAATTGTTATAATCTTACGGTTTCCAGTACTTACAACTCTATGTATAATAAAGTAAAACTTACTATAGCAGGGAAAAGCCCAGTTGCCTGATGCTAGTCACTCTGGCTCTCTAGAAGAAGGATAACATGTTTTGAGATTTTCAAGAAATGTAAACGGGAGATTCACAGGCTGCTGGAACCATAGCTGGAGGCCAGATTAAATATTCTAGGATGTCTAAAATAACATAGATGTATTTGTTTAGGTCACTGAATCATGTTCACTGTGTTATTTCAATAGGATTTAGACCACAGGCCCAGGCTTGCTTAGGCAGGTCTCAGCTACTCCTCAGGCCACGTTGTCACAAAGGAGCAAATTTTTTGCCTGGTTGAGGCACAGCAAGGGGCTTGTTTTCTAGCCATGCCTTCCCAACAAAGAGAGTGGCCAAGGGCTTGTGCAATAAGAAAAGCATGAACATGGAACTGGAAAAAAAAAAAAAAAAAAAAGACCAAAACTCTTTGGGCTTCAGAAGGTGAAAGTAAAGGTGAAGGCTCTTTCAGGTGAAGGTAAAACAAAACATTAATTTACCAAATGAGGGAAAAGAATCAGGTCTCTTAATTTCTGTCCCCTGCTCGTCACAGCAGCCTCCCAGCAGCTACCGTGACAGGAATTCTGCTTGACCATGGCCCTTGACAGCGTGATGCAAAGGTATTAGTTAATGTTAGCAGTTCTGTGAAACTACACCTTCCATTCCGCATGGGGAGCTCCGCACATTGCAGTAGACTAGGTCTACTAATACTCAACAGAGAAATTAAGAAAAGTGGTGGTCAAGCATACTCACCTTAGCCTCCTCCCAGGAATGTGGCTCAAGTAACTAGCTTTTTCCTTCCCACACAGCCTTTGCATCACCAGAAACTGCACCTCCCTTGCATGCCCATGGCCTCTTTCTGTGGGAAGCCTGCCACCAGGACCATGAAATAATTGCCTCCCAAACCATAATCAAATAAACAATATATCTTGTATTTCTGATGAACAATCTTGTAAAAGATGTCTCAGAAAAATGTCACATGCTGCAAGGACCCATTGATCCAAAAGCTTGAGCGTGACTAATCTAGCTCGTAAGTTCCAGGGTTCCTCAATACAAAATCATTTGGAATAATATGTAGGATCTGGATATGTTTGCAGACCTTCTCAGGTCTCACACACTCATCTTCACCCTGTGATGTGGCAGGTGAATTATACACTGAGTGCTGGAATGGTTGTGGTTATATTCGCTGGATTCAACAAGAAAGCCTACACTTCTCCGACTAATCTCCCTGTGCTTGTTGCCTTGCTGCTTCTGTATGGGTGAGTGTTCAAGGTTGTTCCTGCATGTGGGGCCCTGTATTTCACATGGAAATTGTTTAATGTTATTGAGCTCGGTGCTTAGTGAAATCCAGCTTTAAAGAATAGAACTGAGTGGGTACAATACAGGGTAGAACTGGATTCTGTCCCTGATCCAGGATATTTACACTCTCTGGTCACATGCTGTAAAGGAGACTTTTTTGTCACTGACTTGCATTTTTAAGTGTTATATGTGATCCTTAGAGGAAAATATATTTGCTTGGTTTGCTGCTTTCTGATATGTACATTGTGTAGGGTTTTAGTGGTTGTTTATTCACCTTGTTAATAACTTTCATCATTTAACCCCAGAGCAGAAAGTACTGATCTTCAATGCTTTTTTGACTTCAAATGAGCATTTGTGTTGGCAAAATAGCATTTTACAGGGCTGATTGAAATTCTGTTTCTCACATTTAATTAGTGATCATACATTTTTACCTATAAAATCATATTCCTGATAGCCCTTCAGCTGATGTAGTCTATGCAAAATGGTTCACCAGTTCTATTTCTAGAGTAAAAAAAGAAATTAAGCTTTTCACATCCTCCTATGTATATCACAAATTAAGCCTAAGAAGGAACAATTCTTGTCTCGGCAGACTACCTTTAATTTTCTGAAGTCTTCATGTTCTTTAAATGAAAATCCTGAGAAAATGCAAAGCATTATCATCATTTAATCTCTGTAAAATACCCAATGTTAAAAATGTGATCAGAATGTTTATTTGTTTAACTTTTCATTATTATCTTTTTAAAGTGCAATAGTGGTATCTTTAATGAGTTTTACATGGCTCTGTGGAGGGTTTGTTTTTTTTAAAAAATACACTAATTCATGTCTGTGTGGATGGACATTTAAAATGTCTTTGCATATTTTAAAGCATCTACCAAGATGAAATTTTCAGAAAAAATACAATCACATGGCAGTTACTTCAATATAAATTTCATAATTTGCTATTTAAAATAAAAAACAGAAAGAAAGGTAAATTTATAGAATCATCTATTAGCCCTTGTGCCCAGCTGCAGTCACAATGGGAAACTCAGGATGATTCTTTGTCCTGTTAAGCAATTCAAGTTGTCATTACTAAATTCTTCCTAGTCAGACTGACAGTTGCTAAGCATTGTAAGTTTATTCCAGAGGAATAATCCTCTTGTGCTGCTGAATGTGCTTTTGCTGTGTCCCAGAAAAAGCAATAGCAGAGGAAGCTCCAAATCAGGAGTAAAATACACAACGGCAGAGGAGCTGGAAAATAATATCAAAATTTATAGAGTTTCTGATTTCTTTGGACAGTTCAAAGGCTGAGGAGTATCTAGCAAAGTAGTATATCATGTTTGCTTTATCTTGTTCCTCCCTCCTGGTGTAAAATCCAGTGAGATGTGCAAGGATACCTTGGGTGATAGTAACCTTGCTAGCATTAAGTTTTCTCAGTTTAGCTGTTTCTATTGTCCTGCATTTTAATGGCAAAAAAAAGTCTAAGTGGAAAAGCTTTTTAAGTGGTAACCAGAAAAAGAATACTGCAGCGGTATCTCTGGTTGGTTACACCATTTCATTACACTTGGGATGAAAAGAAAGCTCAACTTTGTGTTTTCATTAGGTCAACTGACATGACAATACTGAAAAGCTGTCATCATAGTTTTTCTCTCTTTTGCATGCAGATGGGCAGTAATTCCCATGATGTACCCTGCTGCTTCTTTCTTCAATGTTCCTAGCACTGCTTATGTTGCATTATCTTGTATTAATCTCTTTGTGGCGATCAACAGCAGCGCCATTACTTTCATCCTGGAGTTATTTGAAAATAACCCGGTAAGTAATATTTTTGTTGACACATGATTTTGAAGAGCTGTGCAAAAGGTGTCCAAACATAACCATCTCTAACAGTATGTGTCTTTCTCTACCTTGCCATTTTCCATGGCAGTAAATGAGTGGGGAACTTGCTGAGTAACTGCAGGGACAGGTGAGCAGAATAACCCAGAGAAGTGACTCAGGGTGATTGATATCTTGGGCTACCCACACAAGGAATGACATTGAGTGTTCTTCATCCCTATAAGCAAGCTTCTGTTCACTTTCACAGTTGGGGAGGAGGGAACATGGCACTTTGTGCTTGCTTCTGCAGCTTGTATTGTACAGGAAGAGGTAGATGGTAGAAAATCAGAGTCACCACTAAATAAGGAAAGACATTCCTGTTAGTCATTGCATTAGAGAAGATGTTCTGCTCACAGTAGAATTTGAGAATTTCCCAAAAATGGTTTAAAACCTCCAAGAAGGTGATAAAAAGGACAAGAGCAGACAGAATACAGCGAGTGCTGAAATTAGTTCTTAGAAAGGCTAAGAGATCAGTTTATAAAACCCTGTTGGCTTGTATGCACTACTACTACCACCTCTACAGTTGTTGAAACTCTGACCACTGAGATTAACACCCTTTCTACAGCTGACAGCAATCCAATTAACTATCATTACAGATAGTGCATTTTCAAACACTATGTGCTGATCAAGCATTGTTGTTTGCTGGGGAGGAGAAACAGATCTTGGTTTAGTTCATGGTTTCAAGGGCCAGTTTTACAATGCTTTTCATTTTTTGGTGTTCCTGCATTCTCAGCCAAGCTTATTGATAGCACAGGGTTCAGTCTAGCTCTGTTCAGTCTGTGGAAGAGCAGGCCAGTATTGTTTTCTGTGAGAATATGCCTCTGTCGTAGACACTGTGTATTCAAGGGAAAATTACCCTTCTCTGGGTTCAGTGTCGGTGCAGCTAGGCTGCTGCTGGCACTTACACTGTTCTGGGTATCTCCACATTGCACCAGAGTCTACTGTGTAGTTGTGCCCAGATGCTGGTACTTTTCAATATTGTGGCAGTCCTGATTATGGAAATATTTCAGCTATAAATAAAGATGTTATGACAGAAAAATAACACTTTCTTGTTGCACACAGTTACTGTTTATAATAGCTGACACCAGAATTGCATATTACCTCTGCTACATAGAGAAATACTTCGTTACGAAGATTAATTTTTCTCCACATTGACAGTTTTTCACAAGCACCTTATCTGGTGCAATATATGCCAGCATTTGGCTGTGCTGTGTTGTAGGTTGCAGATGCTCTGAGTGTAACTTGATAAATACTGTTTCCTCTGTTGTAAGAACACAGAACATCCAGTTTCTCTGACATGACAAGAAATTTTCACTCATGTTGCTGTGTTTTCTTAAAGAAGTCTGGTTTCAACTGCTTATTATGTTGTTTCTGTTTCTTATAGTCTTTGCTGAAGTTTAATAAAACATTGAAAAATGTGTTGATTGTCTTCCCACATTTTTGTCTGGGCCGTGGACTAATTGACTTGGCCATGAACCAAGCTGTCACTGAAGTATTTGCCAGGTTTGGTAAGTAAGAGGCAATAAGCAACAAGTTATATCAGCATCACATGTCCTGACTGTGGATGAGATGGTCGCAGGTGTTCTCTTGGAAAATAAATGGCTGTTTCTGAACTTCTCCCCTTTTACATCTTCAGATGGATAAGGAGTATGAAAGTTCAGCCTCTCAGAAGGAATTGCAGCTGCTGATACAGCTGCCAGAACTGTACAGCCCAACCAGTAATCTGTATTGGAAATGAACCCATTTGTTCAGTGCCAGACTCTGATGTCTTTTTATCATTTGTTCTGAAGTCCTTAGATTATCACAGGAGGATATATTATTTCATTTCATTTGAATACTTCAGCAGGCCTCGTGTTAATGCTTCAAGTGGCTGCTGTTATTCAAGCATATCTTCTTGGGATATGTTTATTATCAGACAACTTCTTATTAAAAGACTAGTAATGTAGCAGAACTCATCTGTTTTTATTCAGAAAATTTGTCTTCCTCACAATCCATGCAAATTTCATGTTATGGTGTTCAAATAAGTGCATATTCAGAGAGCTGTTCTCATGCAGCAGCTGAGAATGGAGTGTATTTTCTTAGGAATCTTTATAAGACACTATCAAATTGAGACATTGCCTGGTCATAATTAAATAAAGTACAGATTTTTGTCCTAAACCATTATGATTATGCCTTCTGTTCTGATGAGCAGTGCTTTGTTTCAGCAGTGTTTCACCTTGCTTTCTGGTGTTCTTTCTCCAAAGGTGAGGAACGTGTTTCCAATCCTTTTCAGTGGGACTTTGTTGGAAAGAACCTGGTTGCCATGGCTGTTCAAGGGGTTGCATTCTTCATTCTGAATCTCCTTATGCAGCACCATTTGTTCTCCACAAGATGGTATGTCTGAAAGCTTTTATTAATGTTCCTTTTTCAACAGGTTGAGTGTCTTTGTTATTCTCTATGTCCTCCTTTTTTCTTTTTCTCTGAATTTTTCAGCCTTTATTTCTGTTTACTTACCTGATTTCATCTTAATTTGTTGATATCCTGTTTCAATAAAGCATTATCTTAACAGGATTTAAGAATTTATTATTAAATACATTAATTTTCTTGAATTAAGACTTTTGGGTTTTTTAAGATTAAGACACTAATAGTGAGATTATAAAATGACTTGGAAAGTGTGTAGTGGCATGAGGTACTGGTCTGACATTCCAAGACAGGAATTCTAGTCCATTGCAGAGGACAGTGGCAGCCTTGACACTGTGCAAGCTTCCCCTCTCTGCTTCACAAATGTGCCTCTGTCTCAATGAAAGCAGCTGCCTTCCAGGTGTGAGTGGATTTGAGATTGCCAATGAGAGTACTAGTTGTTATATTTATAAAAATATTGTTTTACAGGGAGGTCTACTCAAAAAAATCTGTAGGACTGTCATTAGCTACTGAAGAGCAGCCAAATAGTGAAAGTTGTTGCTGAGGGAAGATTATGTCATATCAGTGACTAGCAAGGAATGCTCTTTTGAGCAAGCCATTTCCACTGGTTTTAGTATTTAGAGATTAACTTTCAGAGATCAGGGATTTTTCTAACAGCAGGAATGCTCTGGCCAATGTGACATTGTGAAGTTTCAATCCCACTGCTTCCACCAGTCACATTTTTGACAATTGCTTAGCCATTCTTTCACACTGATATTCCAACAGCACCCAGTGCAACTCTTTGTTTCTACAATCAATGTCTTGGATTTTTCCAGGTTTGCTGAGACTGCCATGTCACCTATTATGGATGAAGATGAGGATGTTGCAGAAGAAAGAAAAAGGATTATTAGCGGAGGGAACAAAACAAATATCTTAGAAATACAAGAACTGACCAAGGTAATATTTTGAGAAGAATTAAAAAAATTAGTGTAGTGTAAATGTATTATTTCAGAATGCATTTCAGCTGTGGATTCAGATGGTGGTG
Source organism: Nesoenas mayeri (assembly GCF_963082525.1). Taxonomy (NCBI): domain Eukaryota; kingdom Metazoa; phylum Chordata; class Aves; order Columbiformes; family Columbidae; genus Nesoenas; species Nesoenas mayeri. The sequence goes on along the minus strand of NC_137554.1, from coordinate 12,078,553 downwards.
CTTTCAAAATCAACTTTGTGCCTCAGAAGGAAACAAACATTTTGGAAGTCAAGGCTTGACATATTATTTGGCTTATTTCCTTTGATTAGAAGTCAAATCACAGAAAAGTCCCACAAGGACAGTGTAATCCTCCCTACTTAAGGTTTTTCTCTTACCTCACATGATCTGACATGACTGTCATCTATTGAGTGTCCATTTCTACTACTAGTTTTTCTTCTACAATGTTGTTTTTTTCCATAGGTGAGTTTCAATCTCAAGTTAACCGTTTTGTTGCTTTCACATCGAGGGCTGTAGTTATTGCTAATTTATCTTCTTTCTAGACATTGAAGACATCTGAGCTATGCTATCAGAATGTACAAAGACTACACATATTGCTGGGATCTCATGAATAGGGAACTTGGAGTATCGTTCTTCAGACTATGTTGCTGTATTGTTCTGCTTTGTTCTAATATGTCAAAGATACTTTGCCCCAGCAAAGCATCAGGTCTGTCCCCTGGTGCTAAAGATATGAAGTAAAAGGCTGCATGCAGAAAAAAATGGCATTTTTAGGGGTCATTACAAATTTATTTAATGTTACTAAATGTCTGACTTTATAGAGTGTTTACTCTTTCTTTTTAACTTATTTATTCCTGTCTTTGTTCTAAATTTGCCTCATCCGAATAGCATTAAACTAAAAAATTCAGAAGACTTTCTTTGCTGTAGATGTCCTGAAATAAGATTTTTTTTCCTGTCAATTTAGATTTATGCAGGTAGACACAAGCCTGCAGTCGACAGACTCTGTGTTGGCATCCGTCCCGGGGAGGTAGGTTGTTCAGTAACACTAGATTACATTCCATGGATTTGTTCAGATTTCATGCCCCTGCTGATTTGCAAGTTGGAAATACTAAAGAATGTGATACTTTTTGTAATTTAGTGCTTTGGTCTTTTGGGAGTGAATGGTGCTGGCAAAACAACAACATTCAAAATGCTGACTGGAGATACTGATGTGACATCCGGAGATGCTGTAGTGGCTGGTAGTAGGTAAGTATCTCAAAAAAAGCTTGTCACAGTCAATTTACTGTGGTAGAACTGCCCAGATCGTAGTCTAAATGACCCAGCAGCTCTTCTACAGTTTTATGGCACTGAGACCACAGCTAACACACACTGACACTTTATACTTTTAACACTCTGTTGTAAAATCTGTGCGTAAGTTACAGCAATGCTAACAGTGGGACAAGGCAATTGGATCTCATGGCAAGAGCTTGCAAACATAAGATAACCAGGCAAACAGGGTACTTTGAGCTTTGGGACTTTTCTATGGTTGTTTCTAGCATCTTTGTTTACACAGAGCTGGCATAATGTCATAAGTTAATATAGCACGATTCTGGTATTCACTTAGCTTAGTTCCAGGTTGTGTGTCGTCGTGCGTTAGGTGTAGCTGGAATTTGATTCTTTGTCCATTGATGTGACTTGAAAAATAGCTATTTTGTTGCCAGACATAGTCCTGGGCAATCTGCTCTAGGTGACCCTGCTCAAGCAGGGCGGGTGGACAAGGTGATCTCCAGAAGCCCCTTCTAACCTCAACTATTCTGTGATTCTGTACTTCTACTATTACCACCAACAAAGTGTTAGCCTTGTGTCTTACCTATCTGCTCCCAGTGACCACACTCTTGAGAGGAAATGAACTGGGTTTTTTTTCTCCTAGAAATAGACATTTGTAAAAAACATTATCTGAGTGGCTGTTCAAAGAACTTCTTGTTAAGCTAGCCTGTACTTAAACAGGAAAATGGGTGAGAGGTAATGGGCTTACACTCTTAACCAGGACTGAGTTGACTTAGAAGATAGTATATTCCTCGCTATTCTGTACAGACAGCTATTTTAGTAAGACGTTCTGTCAAGAAGTCATTTACCTCTTACGAGAGCTGTTGCCCCAAAAGATAAATATTTTATTCAAATTGTCTCTACCTCCCTTAAAGCTAGTGTTGTATATCTAAGATTCTTTTATCTGTTTCTCCAGTATATTGACCCACATTTCTAATGTACATCAAAACATGGGATACTGTCCTCAGTTTGATGCCGTTGATGACCTGCTCACAGGACGAGAACACCTCCACTTATATGCACGCCTGCGGGGGATTCCAGCAGAGGAGATCAAGAGGGTAAAGCATTCCTGGTTCTGGCTTATACCTAGTTAAAGTGAATATTTGTGATGATTAACTGGGTTCATAACAAGCCAAGGGCCAGAATTTCCAAAGTGGGTTTGCCATTCTGTGTGTTGAAGTCCTGGGAGTGGTTCCTGTCATTCAAACCATTAAGTACAAGACTGCACTATCAAATAGCATTAATGGTACTTGCAAAACTGTGATGCCAACTGTGGAAGGCTAAAGATGCAATTGCTGTAACTCAGAACTGCACTGGCTGCTGTTTTGTTCTTGTCTTTAAAGCTGTTTATGTATAAGAAAGAAAACATGAAGATTCCAGAAGAAAATAATTTAAATTATTGCACGGATAGGAAGTATACAGTTGACACTGGTTTGTGGCTTTCCCTCAAGTGGTTATACTTCCTCTCATCATCATAAATATTTCCGACTCCCCTGTTCCATTTCTAAAATGAATGTGCTTAAAACCCAGGGGATTGCTGTGCTTCTGCCAGAAGAGGGATGTATCAGCAGTCCTGTCTGTTATGCATTAGCTGCTGTGTGAAAAATATGGTCTTTCTCATAGGTTGCTGAATGGGGCATCCAGAAGCTGGGACTTCCTATGTATGCAGACCACCTGGCTGGTACCTACAGTGGTGGCAACAAGCGCAAGCTCTCCACTGCCATTGCACTGATAGGCTGCCCACCACTTGTCTTGCTAGTAAGTGTCATGGTAATGCAGCTCTGTGGTAGTTCAGTAGAGCATCTCATAAAACTACGTGCTAAAGAGGCACCAGGATATTTATGACAGTCCTTGCAAGCTCCTTTCTGCCCTCAACTTACATCAATGTAATTTTGAGTTCTTTAATTTCAGGTGTAGACAGGGATGCATAATTATGTTTTCAATGGATCCCAAGCAATTATGAAAGAAATGTCTTCAACGAAGAATGGTTTGAGAGAAAATCTATAATCCAGGCATCTGAATTTAAATCCATGTTTGGTTTCAATCTGACTTTTCTTATCAGGTTATAATCACTCATGTAAAATATGATCTTCTGACATACACCTTGTTGCTTTACCCATCAGAACAGAAGAAGGTAGCTACCCTTTTGCAGCCTCTAATATCTTTGGAATAAATTATATAAATCTAGACTAAACTATACAAACGCTGAAATGTAATTCTCATAAAATAACATAAGTTATCAGATAATTACATAGCTCAAGGGAAATTCTAAATGCGATTACTACATTCTTTGTTTAGATTATACTGTACCACTTTAATATTTGTAGGCTAAAAAGAAAAATTTTAATAGCGTGGTTCCTTATGCCATTTAATATGCCTTTGCATGTATTCTGCCTCTATGTAATACACAGCCAGATGAAATGTTTTCTCATAATTTCTTCAGACAAAATGTTGAACAATTTTTTTTTCTCCAAGATTTTAAAAAATTGTTTGTTACTAACTCAGTTAACTGATTTATGCAGGACCACATCCTTAATTGGTGTAAATCAGGGTGACTTCACTAGCTGCTTGGGTTGAAAAATGTGTTCTGTATGTTTATGTAAGTATTATAAGAAGGTTACCTGAGAAGAACTCACTCACCTCTTACAAGAGTTGTTGACCCAGAAAAGGAAGATTTTATTTGAAATGTCCATCTCTGTCTTAAAACTAGTATTATAGGTATAAGATTATTTTATTTTTTCCCCTGCATATTGGTCTATGTCTCAAATATCCATCAAAACATGGGAGCCAAACTTGACACAATTTGATGTAGCTGCTGGTGCATGAGCCTCTTTCCATTTATTACTATTTTGGGTCCTAAATGTTTTTGTAACAAGGTATCACTACTCCTTACATTTTTGATATTTAAGACCCTAGACTGGGTACTACCTTGGTCATAATGGTCACTGCGTTCCCTTCCCTGTAGCTTCCCTGTAGCATTATATTCTCACCTGCAATTTCTTGTTTCCTCACTGCTTTGTGCCAAGAAGGACATTATTTCCTGTTTTCTCGTATAATTCTTAAAGTGCGTGTGCTTTCTCAAGGCACAGATTTCAGTAGGGAAGCAGCTATATGCTAAGGCCCAAACACACAATGACTTGATTCTAAATAGATTTTATCTTTCTTATCTGCTTCTCTGGCTCTAATTGTTTTAACGGTTCCCTTACAGGATGAACCGACTACTGGAATGGACCCTCAGTCCCGGCGCCTCCTGTGGGACTGTATTGTCAGTGTGCTCAGAGATGGGCGAGCTGTGATTCTAACCTCACACAGGTAAAAAGAGTTAGAATTCAGAATCCCAGAGAGGCTGGAGTCCATTCGCTGGCTTTTATCTCAAATATCTGTTCTGTGTTTTGAAAGTATGGAAGAATGTGAAGCCCTTTGTACCCGTTTAGCCATCATGGTAAAAGGTACCTTCAAATGCCTGGGCACAATTCAGCAGCTAAAATACAAGTAAGTAGAATACTTTTATGGTGTTTTTAATGAGAAAACTTAGTGTGTGTGACATGTACCGTTCTTAATGCAGCAATCCAATCTGAAGAGCTGTTTTTTGAACAGAACCCTTTCTGTGTGCAACTCTGGTATCCTAGACAATTTGAGCAGATCTCATTTCAACTTCGTTATGCTACATGCCACTTCTACAGGGCAAACACAGGACTTCCTACATAGCTAGATCTTATGCATTATCTTTCAGATACAGTTAATGTTTTCATAGCTGCTGAAAATCAGTCTTCTTCCCAAATAATAAAACCATCTCTTCATCCAATTCCCAAATCTACATGTGCTTCCCAGGTTTGGAGATGGCTACATTGTCACCCTGAAAATCAAAGCTCCGAAGCCTGGAATGCCTCCAGATCCTACTCCTGCTGAGCAGTTCATACGCATGAACTTCCCAGGGAGTTTACAGAGAGAAAAACACTACAACATGCTGCAGTATCAGATTTGCGCCTCCTCTCTGGCTAAGATTTTTCGGTTAATAATCTCCAATAAGGAAAACTTGCATATTGAAGAATATTCTGTGTCTCAAACAACTTTAGATCAGGTGAGTGAAAAATAAAGCATCCATGAGAGAGACTGTCTGGTGAGAATTAGGCAGTGCAATGGGGATGTATCCAAACTACCGAAGGACCAAAATGTTCAGCGTAGAGAATTATCTTGCACCTCTTTCTCAGACAATATTCCCAGACCCCTCATCAAAGAGCAACTAGACACACAAAACCTGGAAAGTCCACTGGGGCTCTTGGCAACACCTACTTGCTAGAAGATGTTAGCCCCATCTGCCTGCTTTCCGAAGTAGCAAAGCTGTCTTTGATAGGGATGCTGGAGAGACACTCCTGTCTGCCATACTGCTTCTTACTAATGTATTTGGTTTCCTCTTTCCCATCACAAACAAATTCAACTTATGTTGTGCAAGCCATGCAAACCTTGGTGAACCCATCTTGCCTAAGAAAAAATAGAATTTTAGTTGCAAGTGCATCCAAAGGAAGGAAGTTGCAAGGAATTTTATCAAAATAAAGAAGTGATTAATGAACTCTTCTGATACACAGTGTCTTAGTTCAGTTCATGTCTATGGATTCCCCTTTCTACCTCTTCCCTGCAAAGAGAACAAGACTATGTGAATTTACAGAGACATTCCACTAACTCATCTCAGTTGATGAGATGGTGACATTTTCTGCTTTCCTCACACAGGTTTTTGTGAATTTTGCAAAACAGCAGATGGAGGATGAGGAAATTCCTTTGCACCCCCGTGCAGCTGGCGCCAGCCGAGAAGGAAAGGTGTCCCCTGCTTTGCAACAGCAGGCAGTTGCATAGACTGTTCCTACAGTCACCAGCGCTTAGACTGTGCACAATGCAGAGATGTGCCATATTAGAGCATTACAAGGGTAAAACAAAGTTTCCCATGCTCAGTATTATGCTGGCTTTTTTGTGTCTGAGCACTGTGCTCATGACAGCAACAGCCCTAGCAACAGACAACTTCTACTGCTCTACCATAAACACTACATACTGGAAGTGTCAAAGGATGGGCAGGTCCTTGCTATGGAACAAAATCTTCCTCTAATATAAAGTTCACTAGAAGATACAAGTTGAAAATTCTTATTCCACCTTGTTGGCATGTAAAGAGCATTAAAGACATTTTTTCTGTCTGGCCCTTTCAGGCTGGCTGATTTTTCTTGTTCAACTCTTTAGTCAGCTGCTACCAGTCAGCAAACAGGTCCCAAGGCAGGAAGCATCGCCCAGCTGAGAAGTGGATTCCTGCTGTCCCCAGTGCACAGGACTACCAAGGTCAGAATATCAGTGCTGGCTGACGGGGGCAGTGCTGGGAGCCTCCTTCCCTGTCTCACCAGGCTGCCAGTGAAAACAGACGGTTGTCTCAGCAAGCATGGGACGAATTAATTCAGATCTCAGACCCAGGCAAGAAATTTCCTATTAAAAAAAAAAAAATCTTAATGAAAATGATCTCATACTCATCTTCGAGTTTCTCAAACAGAAGCAGAACAGAATGTCAAAAGGGAGATTAAAAGGAGAGTCTGTCCAAGAGTTTTGTTTCCTCGTGGAGGCCTGGGAAAGCCATCTTGGTTACCAAACAGGATCAAATTTTCCTTCTTTCCTGTGACTCCACCTTTAGTGGGTGGAAAGGGTATGTGCTCTCTCTGTGCTTAGCAGGAAAATTTCAACCTGCTTGTATTCCACACTGCACTTGGTGGGAAATCATTTGACATTTAGCTCTTTTCTCTGGTTCACAGTTAAACGAGTGGAAAATAACAATACTGAAAACAAACTTATAAAGATGTATTTCTTCAGGTATCTACAAGACCTAACCATTTCTAAGAGATCTTCTCTAAGATATATTATACAGAAACAAAATCTGGGTCATGTATTTTTGCTTTGTTAGATTTTTTTCCTTCAATTGATGTAGATTTTTTTTTATATAAGGATATTCCTTCTTTTTACTGTACAAAATATTATGAAACTTCAGCAACCAGCTGTAGTCTTCTTCTTTTGCCATAATTATGTCAACTGATTTCAATATATAGTCTAGTATTTATTGCATATTTCACCCTTACAAATAGTTGCAAAAATCTTTCTATACATTCATTATAGAAAATAAATTAATCATGAAACAAAACAGTATCTACGCATTCTCTTCATATTCTAAAATAGCCTCTTTAAAATGTCATTTAGATTGCAATAGTCTTTTTTTACTCAATTTCCAGAAAACCCAACTAAGTCCCACTTGAACATCTTGTGAAAAAGAAAACACAGGAAGTCCAAAGTGTAGCTGATTTTTCTCCCTGGCTCTGAAAATAGGAAGGGAACTGGCATTCTGAGGACTAGCAGTCACTTCATGTATTTTACAAAATGTATTAAAAAATATTCAGAGAATGCTGACAGAAAATGCAAGGTAAAAAGGTCCTTTAGTATCATAAGGGCTTGTTCTATGAAAACAAGCCAAATATCACAGATAGAGCATAGATCAGATCTTCTGACCCTTATTTGCTAGTATGCAATTTACTAATGAAGTCAACTAAAACAAACAAAAAATCCCAACATGTCCATAAACACCACAAATACTTCTTACTCCAGATTCTTCTAGCAAATTAGGGTATAGACCCAAATCAGGTATTTGAGATATTGCCTATTTCTTTATTCCAGGAACCATTCATATTCTTTGGTAATGTTATTAGTTACAAAGCACCTTCCTCCAGGCAGCGCACTCTCTGCTTCAAGTCAGGGGAGGCAGATCATGGAACTGTCTTCAGGCCAGCTGGCCGTGCTGGCTGAGCTGAGCTCTCTAGTAGTTAGCTGGTATGTCCTCATTCCAATGTACTTATGTCTTGCAGAATGCCACCACTAAATTTGGAGCCGCTTTTCAGCACAGACTTCTCAGTATCTGTGATCCATCAATCTAAACAGACTAGTACAGGAAAATCTAAGTCAGTCAGGTTACAGTGAACTGTAGGGGCTTTTGACTACCAGCTGTGCAATGAAGCCTTATTTTTTGAATGTGCTTCTGAGTCGAGAATTCTTGAATGTAAGGAAGTGTAGCTTTCAAGTGCATACAATTTCCCTCACCAGTGGAGATTCAACATGCACCAAAATCCCTTAAATTATTTCACTTATTTGACAGGAGGTTTATGAGATTTTTCTTCTTGAAGTTCTTTGCAATATTGAAATTAAACCTTTTTTGTTATAACAAAAAGGGAATAATTGGCATTCGAAGACTTGGATAATCCTTGAATTCTCGTAGGTAGGTGCAGTGTTTATCCTTTGCCCAGATTGTCATCTGAATGAAGCAAAGCAAGGTGAACAGCCCCACTGGAAGGGAGAAAAAGATATGTTTCATTATCAGATTAAAAACACACTCTTGTTGCTGACATCACTTCAGGGTGAAGTAGCAAAACATTACTCACCTGGAACACACTGAGTCATGATAGTGAAACTGATCCAGGTCCCCACCTGTTTTAGTCAAGGAAATTTAAAATATTTCTGGTGGCAGCATTTGCATATATGTTTCTATTGATCAAAACCAACCTTATCCTAATATAGGTAAATAAAAAAGCCAAGGTCAGCCAGATCAATTTCTAGTGTTAACAACTTTTAGCCAAAAATTGCCTAATTATCACAAACAAAACCATCATGTTTGCTTCCATAGCTATAATAATGACAAAATTTTAAGCATTACAACGTAGTGTCCTGTCAGTTTCTTTGCCTAATTTGCATTTGTCACACCTGCATCAGTGCTAGGAAAGGTAACTTTCTATAGTCTGAGGCCAAATTTTGTTCTCATCAACATCTGCTAATCTCCACTGAAGTTAAAGACTGATGCAGTTGTTCTGTACAAGAGTGAATTTTACATGAGTTGCACTGGTTTAAAAAGCTTTTGAACTGAGTCAGGAGTTTGGCTCCTGATTAAGAAATACAAAGAGATAAACTGATTCAAGCTTCTAAAGCAGTCACCACAAGCAACTGTATAACTTAAGAAAATGGAGAAGATGACCTGGGTCTATTTCCCCATTTTTTCTACCACACTATCTTCTGTTTGGCTGCCCACTGTCCTCCTGCATACTGTGATATTCCTGGGCTCTCTTATATGCCCCCAACCACTCATTGCAACACACATTCAGTGGCAATCTCCCTGTTCCTGTCTGCAAAATTTGCACTGCTTGAAGTGTATCTGTCTTGTCCAGCAGCCACCCTGAAGCACAGGCCCAGGATCTGGGCTGTCTGGTTGAGGTAAGCCCTGTAAGTCCTGCCTCAAGGGAGGACATGAAGAACAGGCAAGTTCCTGTCTGCAACCTGACTTCATGAGGTTTAGGGGAGGAGGGAAAATATATTGAGCTGAACTGTTTCAGAGGTTTCTTCCATGCTTAACATGCCAAAAGAAATAAGAATATATGCAGCAAAACTAAAATCTGAACATTGTGTTTGAAAATACATACCTCATATGTATAGTTAGGGCAAGATACAAAGAAAAACAGCCATGTGAAAGGATTCTTTGTTGGATATGGGATCTTACGGGTTTTGGATCCTATAGATTAGAAAACAAATCACAAAACATTCACACTCCTAAATATATTGCTTCCTGTAAAGACAACCCAGCTCTGCCTACTCCTGTGTCTCATCGCTGTCAGAGCGACAAGCAGGATGTGGGAAAACAGGATGTCCTGTGGACCCACAAGAAGGAATAAGACAACTGTGAGGAAATGTTCTGGGCATTAGAAACTCAGCTACGTATGTGTTTGATTACAGTCACTCTTGTAAGATGTACCTCAAGTTTTAGATTTAGAAGTTAAAGGGTTTCTCAGATTGTCAGAGCATGGGATTTTAGCAGTCAGAGTTACAGCTGTAAGTTGTTTGGCTCATGCCCAAGGAACCCTGGTCTGCAGAGAGATCTTGTGCCCTCCGTAGAAGCCAGTGAAACAACTTTCCCTTGCTCCCCAAAGCATGACTGGTACTAGCACTGTCTCCTTTTGCACTACCTGTGTAACTAATATAACTCCTCTCCACAACACAATCTGGCCCCCTAACCAATAAAAATTACAGTAAGATAAGAAGTGCTGTTTAACAGTGTGGTACTGAGTTCCTCGCGCTGTCTGATCTGATCTCTCCTAGAATAAAATCTTCATATTGCTGAGCAACCTGTGTGCCCACAGCAGTCAGCTGGCAGGTATCAACGCCCTCCAGGATCATGTCTTTCATGAGGTAGAGTAACTGCGGAAGTACTGAATAGCTGTGCGAAAGTGAAAAATGATAATGCAATTTTTACCATTTCTCCGGAGGTCACTGAGTGCAACATGAATGGAAAAATTTCCAGCTTCACACAGCTGCAAGAAAAATCATCACAGTTAAAAATGTGCTTCCCTTCAATTTACTCCTCTTTCTTTTATTATTTCCTGGGGTACTTAAAAAAATATCTATTATAAACATAATAAATATCCTTACCCAAGATTGCTCTATGACAGGAGGATGGCATATCTTTGTTCAAACATGAATCTATATTATACTCTGTCATATATTTATATTTGCCAGTAAATGTGGACTCAGTGTCCAAAAGATTAACTACTTATATAATCCCCATGAGATTCAAAGGCAATAAGCCAAAGGGGATAAAAGTAAACCCAGGAGATACTTGCTTTATCTTTTGGTTGTTCTTGTGTCTATAAAAACATCAAAAAAAAAAAAAAAGATTCAGATAGTTTTGGTTTTTCCAAAGTTATTAAAATCCCCAGGGAGGTATGGCTTGGACTCTAAGTAAGTTTGGGGTTTTTTTCTCTAGAGTATAATTGATTTGAATCATGAAATATAATTGACCCAGCTTCCTCCATCCACTGGTTTTAAATAATGCTTCCCAAATCAATCACACAGAAAGTGTATTGAAATGACCCATTTATATGATTGTGGACAGTCTCCAGTGTCTGCAAAGTGTAAATATTAAAGCAAATGACTGGTGCTCAGAGCTTCTGAGTTTTACTCCCAGATCTGTGCTTTTGGTTATGTAGCCTCTCTATAAAATGGGAATAGATCATGAACTCACAAAATTTTGATACTGGGAAGCTGCTTTGGGATCGTGTAGTTACTGACAACTAGTTTATCAAAGCAAGTGAACAGCTGTTCTAAACAAGTTATGCATACATAGGTAAAATGTGTACATTTTTGTTGGCTATATTAATGTTGCTTCTGCGTATATGAAATGTTCATAGGAACTGTGAGAATGAACAGATAGTGACTAAAGAATTTTGCTTCTTAAGGAAAGCTGTCAAAAATTTCTGAAGCCCAGCAAAATGAACCTCTATCCCTGGAAATTATCAGCAATGCACTTTCTTACTTGGCCAGTTCTCAGAGTTTTATGATCTGTTGTAATTCTTCACACTCAACAACCAGTTCACTAAACAAACTCACTGACTTTTAAACACAGTGTCACAACAACAGAGTTCTTTAAAAGATTATAAGAGATCATCCTAGCAGAAAAATATCCCAGGCTTGGAATAGATACTGAATCAAAATCTCCCATTGTGTACAAGATCACATCAGCAACCAACAGATTTATCTGTTCTGAATGCAAGTGGTCAGCTTTAGTAGTGTGTTCCAAGGGTTCAGCTTCTAGGTGTCTGCTTACCCTACTCAATCCTCCACTTACACAACACAAGAAATAAAGCAATATGTTTTAGTGGTTTATAAAAAGAGCAACAAACCTACCAGAAACATGATCACAGCAAAATTTATCTGTTTTTTCCCATAAGCTATAAAAAAAATTATATGTGATTAGTACTGCTATACAAACACATAAGTACTTAAATCATATTGAGGGTTGTTTTTTTGCTACTTACAAGGAGGAGTGTAAAGAGGATGATTGATGTAATAAGCAAGCCAAGCTGCAAATCCCCAGTAATATAAGCAGTTCTGAAAAACAAGGAATTTTTCTTTGTTTTAGTACAATTTGCTAGGCTAGTATTCCCTGCAAGGACTGCTGGTAACAATCAATTGGGCTGATCCTTCAAGTTGCTGATAACAGAACAAAAAATGACAGTACTGAATGTGGTAAAGTGGGAGCAGGGAACAGGAAATAACAGGAAGGAACGAGTGTTCATAGAGTAAGATTTCCCTTCAAATATCTTGGAGCTGTGAAGTTTATAAACAGTTCTAGAAAGTAGGATCATACTATTGAAAATAAATATATCTCGTCTGGCAAGCTATTTGGCCAAAGCTGAAGTGACATACAAACTGTATGTTAAAGAGAGACCTGTTTTGCTAACCCCTGACACTTTGTAACCAGATTTAAGCACTGTGCTCTTTTCCCTGCTTATTATTTTTTATTGCCCAATTTCTTGCTTTTCCTCTTCTACTTCAGCCCATCAGTTTTATTTCTTTCCCATGCTTTAACTTCTCCTGCCTAGAGTCATTATGCCCGATGCTTTCCTCTGCCCTTTCAATGGGGTATCTTTAGGTTTTCCCTTCTGCTGCTGTCCTTGGCTTTCTGTGATCCAGCTTCCATTCTCTGAACTCTGGTAACACAGCTGTCACTAATGGCTGTACTGACTCATTCCTGACCAATCTCAAAGCTTGTTCACAGGCTTCATCCATGAAAAAAACCTACTTACAATGACAATCTCTACCTCTTGTTTGGGTTTCTTGTCCCTGACTCTTGGGGTTTTTTTTCTGACATTCATTGCTGCTTCAGTATCTTGGTGACAGGATATCTTCTCCCTCCTTATCTATCTATAGGTAGGAGAGAGGCCCTTTCTTGGTCCATTCCTCTTCTTCCTCGATGCTGTCATGTCTCGGTTCTGTACTCTTGCATACAAACTCTAACCCTTGTTGACAACTCATAAATTAGCCTCTCATCAGTTGAGATTTCTTTATCAAATCTGTGCCTCAGTTTTTAATGTTTTAGGACATGTTTTTTATCACCTGGACTTCAGCAAGACCAAAACTGAGCTCTTTATCTTCCTTTCACTACTTCTTCTGTTCTTTTCCTTTCCCTTATCTTTCTTTCACTTCTATTTTCACCCTCAATTACAACACTGATCCTCTTACTCTTTCTTGTGATGCTTTTTTATTGTCCTTCCAACAGGTTCATGTACCTCAGACATTTATAGGTCTTTCTGCTTTCTCCTTCACAGCTTTCCTTTGCTGCTCACACAGCCAAAATTCTTATCCAAGGCTGAATTCTTTGTGTCCTAACTGGTTTAACTTTTTTTCTTTTTTGCTTTGAATTTTGCAGTCTTTTCCCCTATATGTACCAGAACTGCATTTCTAGCAATAATACTCCAAAAAGTGATTGCCTCAGCATCTGCAACCCACACTAGCTGACTGCAGTGTCTGACAGTGCGTTTTTCTGGAAATGCTGGTGAGGGGTAGGCCCCCCACATCTGCTGCAAACACTTGTATCAAACATTCTGTTGCATTTCCACTTTCTTCTCAGAGTTAACTGAGCCACAGAAATGCCCAGAGACCTCAGAGAAAGTGGACACCCTTTTAGGTATGTTGTAATACATGGACATAGTATTACATAGTATGCTTTGAGATTATATATTAATAGATAACTGATAAGAAAGAGCAAGTTAATAACAAATAATTACAATTTGTGTGGGACTAAAGAGCAGGGTGATAAAGTAACTTCCCTGTGACACCTTCCCTTTTCCCCAGGAAAGGCAGCAGAGCCAGAAAAATTACTCCAGTGAAGAACAGTCTAGTTAGTGTCCTATCCACAAACTACTGCTTCCTCCCTAACACTAGCTTCCCACACTATCATCTACAGTTTACTAACTGCTGTACAAACTTAGGTGGAAACAGCTTGTTGTCATCTTGGAATGCTATCTTATGAAAAACCTTTCCCTAATTTCGGGTCTTGGCACAGGATGAATCATATGACAGTGGATTTCAGTAAAGTAAAATTAAATAAATAAATTATCATGGCTCAGGTCCCGAAAATACATGCTGTAATTAAACTGAACAAGTATTATTCATCCAAAACCCATTATTTACTGCAAGAGTATTCCACGGTTATAAGAATCTTTAAGATGAGCGGATTCTGCCACTGCTAAGGTCCTTAGCAGTAACATTGTAAGTGTTCAGCTGCCACTAGAAGCCTTATTGATCGTGTAAAAGCCTCCACTGAGGTTCAGATAGGAACAGCAGAGTACCTGCAGACTTCATAAACTCATTTGAAATAAATTGTTTCTGTAAATCTTTCATATTCCAGGTGAATAACTAAGCTTTACAACAATCTCTTATAAAAAGATTTTGTGGATCAAGTTCAGACATTGCAGGGATCCCATAAACAAATTGTTCCTAAGTTTACAAAGTTGTGATTAGGTGATTAGGAGTTTTGGCTTCACTACCCCAATTTATGATCCCCATGATGATCAAAACTGTTTCTTAATGCCCTGCCTATGTTTATTCCTGACCAGCATGTACCCTTCTGTTTGTCATTTTATGTTGTCTTCCAATTTAAATGGTATTTCTTTAGGTCTAGTGTTTTCTTTCCTCCAGATGTTTTAATAGAAAGCAACAATATCCCCTCTTTTTACCCATGAAACTGTTCAGTAAGACTAGTCATAAGACTAACATTTGAGGAATTCCGCTGGTGCCTCCCTGTTATTAAAGGTCTGACAGATTCTTTGCTGGCACAACCACTATTGTCTTTCCTTTATTTAGCTCCTCTATTACTACACAATTTTTGTATTAATCCCTATCCTAAGTGCACATAAATCAGGTATTCTACCTTTCCATTGCCTAGAAAAATCACGTATCTTAGAACGAATTGTAGCATGTTATTAATAGGATATAACATGAACTGGTTTTGGTCAACCTCCACTGCATGTTACAGCATCCTTTAATTCTATTTCCATTTGGTAAACGAAGGATGAAAATCACTACTTTCATCAATTCCTGTCTCAGATCTCTGCTTATTGAAACTGAAGCACCTTTTATCAAAGATAGCTTCCTGTTGCACTTGGGAAATAAGGTATCTATATCTGCCTCGTATGGGATCAAACACTTGAAGTAAGAAGCTTTGTTTACCATCTATATGTGAGAGAAAGAAAGGGAAGAGGATGTGATATTTTTCCCACTGGCACAATTTTGGAGTAACACCACCAAAGTCAATAAATTTATAAAAGCAAAATCAAACCCAAGCACTGCTAAGCAGATAGAAGAACAACTGTGAGCAACTTTACAGATGAAAGCAAGTACCACCAAACTGAGAAGATGGAAAGTAGAAGTGATCCAATTGACTGGTACAAATGTCAGTTTTAGCAACAACACTTTGTATGGTCTGAAAGGAATGAGTAGTTGTCAGAGATGGCGGTGAGAAAATGAAGGTTTCTCACACTGTACAGATTTTTTTTCAAGGTAAAGTTGCTCATTTATCTGCTGTTTAGCATGCACTAGCTACTATTTTGTCAAGAACAAGTCTTTAAGAGATACGCTAGCCTTTAAAAAAGCCTGCACTATTCCGCTGCAGAAAGCACATTAAATTGCTAGGGAGGATTCTTCCTCAGGGCCACTGCTCAACTACAGACCCTCCTTCCATTTTGAAAGCATGAAGCTATCGCCAGGACTACCAGAGCCACTGCATAGCTGCAAGGAGTGGGCCACAAGATAGAGCTTCAGCTGCTGGGAGTGTCACTGCCATAATGCAAATACCCAAATGCAGATAGTATACTATACTATCCTCTAGGCTTTCCCAGTTGTAGCTTATAATCTCCTGTCTTCCTGAGTATAAAGGGTATTTTTGAATACCAGTGTGTACTCTGTTGCAAACATTTGTATGATAACTAGAGCCCACACATAACCATACAGTCCACTGTACTACTTCACAGTCTTGTAGGAAACGGCGTTGGATCTCAGCAGCTGCGCTGCGCACAGTGGCTCTGCTCGCATGCGGGAGTGCTCCTGCGGAGGAGGATGCAGAACAACCAAGCTGCTTTGCTCTGAGTCAAAGGTAAATTAACAGTTGCTTAACAGCAAAGAGTGTGTTAGGGGCAAAGAAGATGTAAAATAACTGTTCCAAAAAGTAGAATTTATTTTTTAAAAAGCAACCCTCCCAACATTGTGCCTGCTTGTGCTATCTTAAAATTGAACATTGTTAGTAAAACCTTCACACCCAAGGAGCTAGCTGAGTGAAAAGGGTGTGCTGAAGGTTTAAAATTCTAAAAGAGCAATGAGACTACTATAACATGAATAACAGTATGGCAACACGTGGGTTATAAAATAGCAGCATTAATAAAGCTTTGGGAAGAGCTACAGCTTTATGGGTGAGATTTGCTGTGCATCACTACAAAAGCCACACCAAAAAAATCTGTGCTGCAGAGGCAGAGTATAGGTGGCTGGTTTGGATTTGTGAGAGAGTCTATGGATAGATTCTGACACAATTTACCTTCACAATATTCCTCAGTGGCATAGTCCCATGGGAGAACCGATGAACAAATACTGTTTCAATCAACCTTTTGATGTAGTGGAAAGAATGGCAGATACATGCCAAGCTAGAAACAGCAAGACAAAAGCATTTAAGAGTGCTTAAAAAAACAGGTGTGGCAAGACATTTGGAATAAGACTACAATGCTAACAAGAAATATTGCTCAAGCCTGCAAACAGACTTACTTAACTACTGGATGCGGGCTTGATGTAAACCTCTCATCCAGTCCATAGACAAAAGGCATGCGGAAATAAAACAGAAAATAGATGAACAATGGACCTGTATATTCTATCAAAAATACCTGCAAAAAGAGAGAAAATAATTAGACAGCTGAATTAGATGATGGTTTTGCTTTGGTTTCTTTGTGATAACTAATGCAGTGCGATAAACACCTCCACTGACCCAGAATGGCATTTAGAGAGGCAGGGAGGGCATCACAGGTTTGGGCTTGGGCTATGAAAGTGGTAGACATGCACATAAATGTTTTGCAATGCATTTGCCTCAGTTGCATACAAACAGCCATTGCCAGTGCAACTGACAGAGTATGGGTATGAAAAGATAATAATGACCGCCCAGAGATCATGTTAAATATGCATGCATGTTACATTTATGCAGCTCTCACCCTTCTCTTGCCCTAAAAAATCTGTTGCTTTATTTTGGGTTAAAATGAAATTTGGTCAAGATTCTACCTTGAAAAAAATGAGCTTTGTTTCTAATAAATGAATTATTTTTAATTGGAAACACAGCTTGTAAGTGTTCACGGGTAACCCCACATGTATGAACAGTTAGCACAGTAGATGTCCTGGGAAACAATCAATTCATTCTATGTTCAAATAAGCTTTACTTTGAACACAAAGGGGGAGGGAAGGGGGAAGTACTAAAAGCGCTATTATTTAACTTGATTTCATTTCAGATAGGTATGCATTTCTTAGGAATATGGCTTTAAATAGAAATTAACATTGGACCAAATGTTAAAAGTAGAGTTTTCCACACATCTTTAAGTGAGGAAGGTAGGCCCATACCTCATTTATAGAGAAAGAAGGGAAATTGATTGTACTTCTATAAAAAATAATAATAATTTTTTTAAAAAAAAAGTAGATAAAAAGAAAAACCAGCCACTGTTTTCTAGTGTGCTTACCATTATTTTGACGCTTAGAAAAGTTATCAACTTTTGTAACAATCAGTATTTTTTCTGGTGAAGATCAGACTATAAATCTGAAGTATTTCTTGGCTTGGGTTTGAACGAAGTAGCTTGAAGGGCAGGGAGAGCAGAATGTAAAGGAAAGATTATGGAATGACAGAAGGCTGGCGTTACTCTGCAATGTGATGTTTCCATATATATTGATGCATGTGTGTCTTGGAGTCTACATTGCCATTAGAAGCTTTTGCCTGTGTTACTGGTTTTTGGATTGTGTAATAGCTGCCTGATTTATCAGCATTGCATCCAAAGTAGTGATGTGAAAATTCAGTCACGCAGAACATTTGGCGTTTTTATTTTACCTCCTGTGAATGTTGTCTTTGCTCTTTGTCATTAACACAAGATTTTATTAATGTCTCATAGCTAAGAAAGGGTAAATGTGCCTTTAAATTATGGGGTACTTTTCCCTTTATGCTGTGCTGTTTCATTAGAACTAGTGTAATATGTGCATCGTAGATCTTCTGACAAACTGAAAGGGTCATTGGTCACCTCACTGCATAAACAGCAGTGCTGTGTTGCCAGCCAAGTCAGTTGCAACAGAATTTGTGTTTGAGCTAAGACAGTAAATCTGTGAGGTCTTTGTGGATGGATCCTAGCACTGCAGAAATTGTCAGCTGTCATTAGCCTGCCACTGGCATCCTGGGGCACAGGCACATGCAGGCAGATAACTGATCTTTCATGCATTTTCCTGCTGAAGCCACCTCAGTTACTGACATGTGAAGTTGCTCACGTGCCTCTTTGCAGGACAAACTGCAGTATAACCCTGATCTTTGTCAGGAGAGTTACATAGGCCCTGTGAACCAGATCCTCAAAGGCATCTAGACACCTGGCTCCTAATGACAGTAGACATCTAAATCCATTTGAGAACGTGCACCTTAGTTCAGTAGAGCCAATCTAACCTGCAGCAAGTTTTCCACTGCCCAGAGAACTAGGCTTCCAAAATATTCTGTTACTGCTTTCCCTGATTAAATGAACTGAAGCATTGAGGATTCATTGCCTGCATCCACTATCAGAGCAGGCATCATGCAGAAATATTTGAGAGAAACAAGAAATGACGTAAGGATTAATTATGTACAATAGCCATTAAAATGGCTCAGACTTTAAGCATAGCTCACCGTAGTCCATCCTATCTGTGGCCCTAAATCTTTAAAGTATAAGGTAGCAGTTGTGCCAACAGGGAGGTGCTGCAGGATTTCCTCATCCCTCAGGGACTTTCCTTCTGAGAAGGAAAGAAGTAATTACATCTCAGTGAAATTCAAGTCAACTTTGGTTGCATACTAGCTTCATATTGTGCTTTAACCAATTTGTGAGATTCTTTGACATGACATGGGTTTATTGGAGTCTCAATAAACAAACTAAGAATGTTTAATACTTAATTCTGATTTATACCTGTAACCACATATAAGCCTAGATCCTTTATGCACATCAAGACAGTTAAGAGAATTCTCAATCCTATGTGCCTGCCTAGTCTAGTAGACTTACTTCCTCACTGTGACAGTAGAATTTGTGGGTGGGTCACTGCCATTTAACAGAGTTCACTGACCTCCTAGTCTGCTGCACCTCCACTTCTCTCCTTTGTCTTCCCCTCTTCCTATTGGTCATCATCAGACAAACAGAAGCCAGGATAAGCTGAGATTGGAACAGTCTCCTGCAGAGCTTTTCATTGCCTCCTTTTTTTCCCAACCCACCAGCTAGGAGGTGATTCCATAGGACTTGAGCTAGTACTCAAACTTTCAATGCCTAGATTGGGGGAAATCTCCAGAAGGCCAGCATTTTCTCACAGCAAGTCTCACAACATAAGTCCAAGGAGGAATCTGAGAAGGTAGATCTTTGGTGAAGGAAATAAGATACTAAGACGCCTGTTTTCCATGGACAGATTCTACAGAATAAACTACTTTTCACCAGCACACTTTTAAGGGACTGTTTAAATAAAATTATGCTTAATGGAAGCAAAAGAAGAATGTGCTACATTTTATACTGAATGCTAAGATGAATTAACACAGTTTGACAATTAGACTTTCTTTTATGCACCCAGGCCATGTACTAAGAGGTTTCTAGTAGCAATACCTACAACTGCATTAATGAAGTCAGCCAGCTGGCATCAGCTTTGTCAGCGAATCCTACATCCACCGCAATGTGTTTTGCCTTAGCTTACTAAAAAGAACTGTAGTTCCTGCCTGAGAGCAGGGGATTACATGAATTGATAGTTCTAACTCTCAGCCCTTTTCAGTACTCCTAGCTGAGCACCACTGTGGAGATCATTTCACTGCAGCTGAGGAAAATTAGTATTAGATTCTGTGCTGCCTGTCTTCAAAGCAAAAGTGCTCAGCACTTAGAAAGTGCATTGGAACAATGTGTAGACCCCTGAGTTAATTACCAAGCACTAGGCACATGGATGGAACTCTGTTCTGCTTTCAAATAGTTACTTTTGTTCTGGATTCTCTTCAGCCTTCATAGTCAAACCAGCACATTAACATAGCTGGAAACTCATTCTTGAGAGCTAACGTCCATGCAAAGTACACCTTTTATGCAAGGCCTCTGCTGAGAGCTTTGTAACTCTAGTCCTCACAAGCACTTACTTGGATCAAGTTTTATCGACTGTCTTGCTGGATACCAACGAGGATCTGTAAGACCATACAGAATTGAGTGATAGACAACGTTTGTTTCAGATCATCTACTACTATAATGAATGCAACACAACGAAGTAAGATTTAGTTAAAGATTTTTAGGAATATTTATTCAACGTTAATATCTGTGAGATATTATGCAGCAGAAAAAATACAAAGTTGTATCAGGATAGTATAAAAAAATACCGAAATCTCACTGTGATCACATTCACGCGCAGGTTACTTAGCAGTATGTGTATATACGGCACATGCTTCAAATTATGTAATTTTCTCCTTTTTATATACTGGATATTCTGATGTGATGTGAACTGCTACAAAAGTTATACTCACATGATTTATGGAACATCAATCTGATCTCCCTAATTGTAGCATTTGGTTCCACCTAGGCAACAAAAAATATTGTATATGTAAGATGCATATTTTGAAAGACAACTACTAGGTGTAAGACTATTCAAGTAGAAATGTGACTCAAAGAGTGTAACAGTATAACTTTCTTATAGATGGCTAGGATTGGTATGGATAATTCAAAGTATTTCTTACAGGAAAAAGGCAGGACAATTTGTGGCGTCTGTTTCAGAGGCAGCTTCTGCAGCAGTAATCAAGAGTTACGTCAGCAGCAGTGACAATTTGATAGCTTATGGGTGAGTAAGTCACCACTGGTGACATCTTAGTGAAGCAGCTGAAGCTGTGCTTTGCCTAAAAACTCCTTCTGGAAAAGGGTTGAAGTACTTTGTAGTCAGTAGAGAGTGAGCATAATTGTTGCCTCTTCAGTGGCCAAAAAAAGGCTATCAGGAGATGAAATACCCTCCATAAACACTAAGCTTACTTAAGGAAAGTTAGTAATTTTAAAATAGTCACCTTGCATTTTTAACAGATTTTTGTTTTACCTTATCTAGGAAGCATAGCGGTTTCTTTGTCTTCCAATCAAGGATTTCCACCTGATAGGACACAAAATGATAATTACTGATTTTTGGCTAAATAATCTCTAAGCTCTTAGTTGATTCCCAAATTCACAATCATTGTTCAGAGTGAGACACCATTTTTCTCTGATCTGTGGTCTATGTTAACACCACTTCTGATTCCCTCAAGAGACAACTTCTATCATAGCCAGGTTCTCAAAGCACTTAACTTGCAGAAAAATAACATTATTGCCAAATAAAATGGCTTCCTGAATAGATTCGGGAGGAGAACTAACTAACTTATTGATCAAACACATTGAGCTGGGGTATTTTCTTATGCTAGAGCAGAAGAAACAAGGGATAGAGAAGTTTCACAGGAATGACTAAGTAAGACAATGTTTTGTTTTGTGAAACTAGAAAGACAGTCTGAGAGGAAAAAAAATACATGCATATATATGCATGTAAGCAAATATTCTGAGTTCATACAGTTTGAAGATTAATGTGCATTTTTTTTCAGAATATTTCAGTTGTAAAGAGAGTGGAAAATGTTGGCAGACATAATGAAAAAATGCAGCTAAAGATCTGGACTTCACAAATCATTAAGAGGTTGTTATAGGAATATTCAGTGTCACTCTTGCCTCTCAGATCACCTTTATTAGTAACTGCATATTAGTATTTTATATTCCAGGCAGTAGTTTAACTATAGCTCTGAAAAGGAAAGAGCAGTTTATTTCCATGATCAAATGGCACTTTGACAAAAGGTTATTATTTTAATCAACAGTCAAGCAGAAAGGTCCCCAGACATTTCAAAGCCTGGTTGCAGCGGGCTAGCAAAACCTAAAATACAGTGATGTGTTTTAATTTCGTTTGTTCTTAACAACCACTTTGCATTGGAACTTTGTTGTATAGCTGAGCGTGAAAATTCAAAGCTTATGTGTCACACTAAATGACTGGGACTATTATTACTTAGCACCAAAACAATTTGTTGAGTTTTTTCTTGTTTGTTTTTTTTTGTTGTTTATTTTAATAAACAACTAGCATTATGTTTGGCATTAACTGGCCAAGAGGATAGATTAACATTAGACTTTAAATATGATTCCTTACTAAAAATAGAGGTCATAGTCCAGTCTCTTTCTAATAGGGTTGCTTTGAAGAGATCACTTGGTTAAGGTATCTTATTTCCTTCTTTTACTTGTCCCAGATTGTTCTTTCTCTATTGGTGGAGCAATGGAGCACTTCAGCTCCTCCAGAAGTGTCCAACCTAATCTCCATAAGGAATACTAGTGCAGTGATATTTTCTGCTTGTGCATTGTAAGCTCTAAGTGGCACATCAAGGCAGGTCAGCACTTTTCCTCCTTTGTGATACATAACAAAAGTGTGATATGTTCTGGGGATACTGTGGTTTTACCTTCATTTTTTTATATTTGAAATAACACGAATTTCAAGTTTTAATGTCTCGGTTTGTGGGACATCTCCATCAGATTTTTTGGACACCTGAACTTCAAATATTGCACTTACTTCCACTTACTTTCAAGATCTAAGAAAATATCATTCTTTCCCTTTTCAGAAACATGGATATAGAAACACGGCCTTAGATTCCACTCCAGCCCATAGAAAGTTGTGCAACGACCTATTGAAAAAAGGTGCCTGTTTCCTCTAATTTTCACACCTCTTAGCTCCATCAGAACATCCCCCAGTGTTTACATGTTCCCTGCAAAAGGGACAGAGAAGCCTGATCCAAGGCAAGAAATGTTATCTTTCCTGAACATAATGGCCAATCACACGAACCCACGTCGGGCTGAACACAGTGTTTCCAGTCTTCAGGCGCAGCACCAAGTCAGTTAATATATTGGTTGGCAGCAGTTTTTAGATACCCAGCAATCTGTTCTTGGAACACTTACTGATGCATATCATCCCTTTCAAACATAAATTGTTTGCTGCAGAGAACTTCCATTTCTCTGCGTTTTCAAAGTATTTAGCACAACAGAACACTGGCAGTTGGCCTGCACTAGTGCAGTATGACTTACAATCCACTTATTTGAGGAATTTTTAAAGGCATTTTAAGTTGCAGCTTCTCTAAAACTATTTTGAGTGTAACTTAATCAAAAGGCAGATTTGTGCAAGATAGCTATGTTAAAACTCTTTTATAAGTGACTACAAATATATAACTTCAAGATAAATTTGTTCTAGTGCATAAGGATTAAAGATTGACAGTGTCTCTAGAAACAGAAAATTTCTTGATTCTTATTGTTTAGAACATGTCGAGGCAAAGAATAAGCAATATGCAATTTAAGCAAAAAAAAGTACATTCAACTCTTAAACTTGTATTCAGAAAATAAAAGGCAGAAAATTTTATAGATAGGGAAAGAACAGTTTATCAAACAGTGTTTAAAAAACTATGCAGTGTCCTTTCAACAGATTACAAAAATATAGTAGACCTAATTCCCGCAGTTTAAAGCTATATCAAATGCTTAAGAATCAACAGATCTTCAAAAATTGTGGGATAACTATTACAGAAATGCTGACACACCATGTCTGTGCATCTTGGAAGTTTTAATTGCAGCCATTTGTACTCAGCAGATTCAGTAAAGTGTAGCTGAGTGAGATTTCATGAGTAGTGACATCAGCATATATTTATTGATTTCTTTAGGAATTAGTAAAAAAAAAAAAAAGAAAGTAAAATGCTTATTTCACAGTCTAGGAACCAGCCAGCCCGAGAAAGACTAATGCAGAATGGATTAATTCTTCCTGAATTATCAGAGTGCTAACATAAGTCAGGTTCCTTGAATTTAACACTAAAAAATTTCAGTGATTACCGCAGTCCTAATGAAATCTTTCTAAACATTTTATTTTTCCTATGGGATTAGTGATTTTCTCTGTCTCCCTAGACTTTTCTGGTATACTGTGTGGTTCCTGAAGGAGGCATGCCTCAGCGTGATCTCATACCATAACTTCCCTGAAATCAATAGAGTTAAGCCAAAGGGGAATTGCTGTAAGTGTACTTACACTGAAAACTACGTTTGTGCTGCTGCTGCTACAAATGACTTTCAGTCTGAAATTCCCTTGCATAGGAAGGTATAAACTGTTGCAGATGATGAGATTAAGGATCCATCTAGAACGGGAATGGTACCTTTCTGATACAGGCAACAGGAGATGCCTCAGAAAAAGTAATAAACCAGGGCAAGAATGTAGTAATGGGGGAAAGGGAGAAGACAGACACAGAGACTGTGATTTTCCTGCACCATAAGTGCTGCCTTTGTATTTAATAGCTTTTCCTAGATTTTTCCTCGATTAGTTTATCCACTTGCCATTTAAACCTGTGTAAGCTTTTTGCATGCACAGTGTCCTGAAGCCAAGAGTTCATTGCTTAGCCACAGGCTGCATGAAGAATTCCCAAAGCAGAAATAAGGCAAATGTTTAATCACAAAGTGAAATTTTATCCTCTTACCTGTGGAGTGTTGTACCTTATCCTGTAAGTAGTCCAACTAAGTAAAGCCTCACCTCTCTGAAGCAATTGGCTCATATTTCATGAGACTAGAATTTTATTACATTATTTCACTGTGTATAAGGAGAGGACATTTGGTGACACTCGTACTCAAAAGGTTTTATAAAATTAAATGTCACTATTGTAGAATCTGTATGTCTAACACTAAAAGATTCACAAGACACGCTAGGTACTTACTCCTCGGCTTCCTAAGTTCTGCTGCTATGCAAACCAATGAGAACCAATGTCTGAACTGTGATGAAACTCAGTACATTTTTGTTTCTTCCACCTGTTTCAGATTTGTTAGTCAGGCATGCTTGCAACTAAATCCTTGAGGACCTTGATCCAGTAAGCATCTTTAGGCCAAAGTCAGCACAGTGCACGGCGTTTAGATTATTTCTGAATGAAACTAAGCTGTCAGCAAAGGACATGATCTAGTTCTTCATGGTTTCTATGTAATGGTTAGACACACTGCCAGAAGTGGGAAAATTATTTTAGACTGTCTTCTGCCGTTGCCCACTCCTCCCATAGGCGGCTTGGGTGGCTTGGGCCACCAAGCAAGGAATAAAGGATTCAAGAGAGTCCAAAAAGTACAGGCAGGGGAGGACAGGAGTGTATTCCAGTGAAAAGGACAGTCTCCTACCAAAGAGAAATACTAAATTCATGTCTCACTGGGTTGCTTCAAGCACTACTCCCTCCCACTGTCATTCTGTTCAGCATTTCCCTACAGTGGCTGCCTTTTGGGGTAGCACACAGTGAAGTAAACTTAGATACCTTAACCAAATTGTTATATCCGCTCTTGGAGCTGGGTGCCTGACCTGAAGGCAGGGCAAAGCCCAAGTGGCTTTGTGGACCTCGACCTGAGAATGGTAGGATGGTAACAGGTGTAGAGCTACAAATAGTCATCCTTCAGAAAGACAAATACATTTATATAATTGGCAGGGGATGAGACTGTGTAAGAATGATAAGGAATGAAAAGGAAGGTGTATTGCCTTGGAGTGGGATGCCGGTTTATTTTTCACAAAATTGATCGTCTGTCAGAGATCTGTGCTTCCACCGTGAATTCTGGCTCTTGAAAGCCTATGAAAGCTTTCCAGTTTTTACTAGCATGACATCATCCAGGAGGATACACAAGATGGGAAAGGAACCTGCACCATTTAATACTGACTCGGTGAGTATTTGCTTACACTGGCTAACACAGAGCTGCTCATTGCCAATTTCCCAAGAGTGCTGAAGAGTCACATCATTCACTGAGTATCACTGTCACTATGAAGCAGACTGGAGTGCCTCCATGAGAGAACCTAAGCCAGCTTTGACTCAACACTAAGCAGACATCCAGGTTTTTCAACACCACTGTGTAGCCTTTTCAGTGTGCAAGAGAATATTCATTGCCCTAGGCCTTCAGTTCATGGTGATTATTTTCTACAATGACAATATTCAGGTAGAAGAAGTTCACAAATTCTTTGTGAAATCACAATCATTTCTTTCATTAACAATGTTGAACTGCAGTATCTGTAGTTCTGCTACTACTCGTCATGTATTATTTGGTGTATGCATGTCAAAATGTACATCCAGTGTATGCTTTTGACATAGAATTGAAGAGACACAAGAGAAAGATATTTTTGCTTTCTTCTTTCTTTTTTAACCTACATGTATCAAGGATGGGTCTGCTGTCTTTTAACCAGGCAGGAAGACTGGAAGCCCTGGGAAGTTTGAAGCCCTTATACCCTTATACAAGTGAACTCACTAGATTTGTATTAATTTGTTATTATATACTTCAAAGAAGTCCATTATTTTTTCTAAAATAAGACTTTTGATTTCAAATGTAGCCTTCAGATTCTGAGTAGCTCCAGGTACTTCCTGCCAAGTAATGTTTTACTATCATATTTTCCTATGCAAAATTACAAGTTTCTCAAGATTCATAGAGAAAAAGTCCAAATTTGTGTCTTTTAAGTGAAGCAGCACAACTGAGTGTAGAAAGTGTTGGTGTGTGGAGAAGTGGTGAGGGAAGAGAAAGGGAGAATGTTTTTCCCTGACATGTTATCTCTTTCTGTGATAATAATCTTACATGTTACTTATGAAAACAGAGTGGATATCTTCAAATAGCAGGGCAATTTTCAGTAGTGTCCCTTTGAATGACTATTCAAGTATCTTATATGTGGCCTTGTCTTATTGAGGCAACACTTTCAGGATACAGAATCTTAAAATCCTCTGCAGTTCTGCTTTTGGCACTTGCTCTCACTGCTCTTACTTGATGAGGCTTTAGACAGCATAGCTCTGAGTGGGAGAAACCTTTGTAACAGGAGCTGTGACATCCCAGCAATGCCATCTAGGCAGCAGTCACCCCCCCCCCGCCTTGCATTCAGAGGGTTTTCATCACAGTCAGAAGGGGGAGAAACTTGAAATGCCAGCAAGGGAGGGCAGTACATTATTGCTTTTAGACTGTACTGCATATGTCAGTTCAATCTGTCTTCAGGGAGTGAAGACTCCAAAACATTTTTTGCTTATCTCTGCTCACAAAAGGCACTTCCCATCCAAACCAGTTAAGGAAGCAAAAGTACAACTGTGGCTCTTATGACACTAATTTTCTACAGTATGAGTGTATTTGTTCAAGTATCTTTCCTCTAGGAAGTCAGAGAGTCATACTAGTTTCTTTATATGAAATCCTTTTGAAGACCTAAACCTGTCAAGTAGAAAGGGTAGAATTGATTAGCCTGACTTCAGAGCTCTCTACGGCAGTCGTTTACAGCTGAACATGTCACCTAGACATCCTTTGTAAGGAAAGGAGAAAAGCAGACACTTTTAGGATACAGTGTATCATAAGTTCTGAAACACATCTCAAGTAGGTCAGAAGAGTTGTTCTCTAATCAATTTGGAGAAAGAAGCACTCCTAGAGAATATTAATTATATAGATACAGATACAAGTCTCTCAACTTTCAGAGGTGAATCTCCTCAAATTATCAGGTATAGTACTTTTGAGTATGCACATATTTCTTTAAACTGTAGTATTTTCTTGCTAAGTTTCCAAACTACTAGTGATTCAAAACAAAACAAAAACATACAAACAAAACCCTGAAGTGAAATTAGAAACATACTGATGCCTGAGGTAAACAAGACCTAAACTAGCATTATCACAGAATAAGAAATGTAGAAGCAGTCGTCAAGACACACGTCTAGGAGTACAGCAACCTGACTTTGCCGATCAGTTCTGATACAGACATAAGTAGAAGGAAATCACTCGGCCGCTCTGCAGTTTTTTTGCTATCCATCCACTAGGTCCAGCACGCTTTGGCTTAATTAGGTAGTTGCTCATAATTCCTGCTACTGTTTGAATATAGCCAATTCAAAAAGGGAGTTAAAGATACTTCCAAAGCTGAACCTGCTTTTCACTGGCTTAATAGTCACTTAAATACCATATTGCCAATTTTTTAAGTGTTTCTGTCTCTAGCTGTGCTAAGAAAGACTCTCATAAAGAGAAGGAAGGGAAATAACAGCCAGTGTCTCAGCACTCATGGTCATAGAGCCATAGAATCATTTATGTTGGAAAAGACCTTTCAGATCGTAGAGTCCAACTGTTAACCTAGTCCTGCCAAGTCCACTACTAAACCATGTCCATAAGCGTCTACACATCTTTTAAAAACCTTCAGGGATGGTGACTCAACCACTTCCCTGGGCAGCCTGTTCCAATGCTCAACAACCCTTTCAGTCATTCTGATGTTCTTGCCCCTCTTTTTGTAGGTCTGTCCACCAAAAAGTAATTTCATTCATGGGTAAGGGGAAGGACCTGCCTACATAGTCAGGAACCTATGAAACTGATTGTGTACTAAGCATGATCAAATGCACAAACTCAACAAAACAGGAGGAAATATTCCACCAATAAACCTCTGCTAAATTTGAAACAGTCATATTCTAAAAAATTCAGACAGCTACAGTTTGTTGATTGTAAAGTGCTTTGTGACTCTTATAAAGAAGCACCACAGAAGAGCAATAAAAGGTAAATGGCTGAGAAATGTATAGGTAAAAGTACAGAACTGTACAGTACCTCAAACAGGGAATGTCAATGTCTATAATACCAATAGGCATTCCTGGCCACCCCTGCCCCAGGAAGCACTGAGAGAGGTGTTACATTTACCTTCTTTCTTTTGATAGCTCAGTTTTGGGTGCAGGATGGGGAAATGGAATTCATAATTCAAATTAATTGAATTTATAACAGAAAGCAAATCAGTGGGGAGAACAGTGCAGAAAGCGATATGCAACAGCACTGTTCTGTATTACCTAGGCTGTCTTTGTCCACATCCTACCGCCTCAGTCAACTCAGACACACACTGGGTGATCAAGGTAAATCTGTTTCCACCCATTATCTGCTGTACATAGAAAAGAACTAAGACATACAAGGCTGACATATAAATTCATGAGGCATTCTGAGTTTGGATCAGTGTTACTTAGACACAGGATCTTGGTTTAGGACTCGAAGACCTGTATCTGCTGCTATTGTTCTGTCTAGCAAGATTTACCAGGTCATTCCACTTTCTTGTGTTTGTCTGCAAAATCAGATAATGATGTCTCTGCTTTTGAGGTCTTCTAGTAACAAGTGCCATTCAGATGTTCAGTACAGCTAAGGCAGAAGAACAAACCTGCAGACAAGACAAGAACTGAAGACATTCAGGAGGGTAATACACCTGTCTACTCCTGCACTGGGATCTCACAAGAGTTTGGGAAACATGTAGAAAAGCAGGAGACAGTGAAAAGCTTGGTTGTTTTCCCTAAAAAAAACCCAGGGAAGTCAACACTGCAGAAGACAAGGGCTGGTGCGGGTCCCTACCTCATGCCCACTGTAGCCAGAGACAGCTTATTTTGCTAAATTGTTAGTGATATCCAAAACACTTTTATAGCTTTGAAAAGCAAAATCTGAGCTTTCGGGTCATGGTAAGTAACTAGAGGAACAGCTGCTTTTCAGATTGTTTTAGATTCTGTCAATGTTATAACAAAAAAATGTTTTGTATTTTGCATGGGGAGGGGATTGCATTCATTTTTAGGTGAGTCTTGTGCTGGGGAAACTGAAGTGCAATCCTAGAGAAACACATCCAGAAGTGCTGCGATTTAGCTAGTACCAACCTGGTCCTAGCCTTGTAATACAAGCCACTCTCAAGAATTTTTGTATTAGCCTATCTAACAAATTCTAGCAAAGAGTCAGTGTGGCTGTTCATGTAAGTTGATAAGATATATTTCGCTTCACACCCCCCAGGTGCATGTGACTCTGCACTTTCTGTACACACAAGGAGCTGACTGTACTAAACTCTGTCCGGCTATTTCTGATTTCCCACGCAAGACCCGAACTCACGGTGTTGGCAGAGGCACCGCTCGCCCTCGCTCCTCCCCACTGGACGGTGCGCGCTGCGCCGCCGAGGGCAGCCGGGCCGGGAGCGGGGCTGGGGGCCGGGCCGGGAGCCGGCCGCTCGGCCAAGGCACCACCTCCCACGGCGGCCCGGAGCGGCCGAGCCGAGCCGCGCCGCCCCGGGACGCTGCAGCCCGAGGCACGCTTCGCTTATACCGGGCCGGGCCGGCTCTCGGCGGGGCGCACAGCGGCGGGCGACAGGGTCTTCCAAGAAGTTGGGGACAGAAGGTGCCGAGAACGTTCCCCGCTCCCGGTCTTCCCTTGCGGCTGGGATGCGCTGCCAGACCCATCCCGCAGGCTGACCACGGCACTGCCCTCGGGAGGATCCGCGGGAGCCCAGAGCCATTGATCCGGCGGCTTCGCGGACGGCCGAGAGCCCGCCTGGAGCCCGGGAACGCCCCTCTCTCCGGGGCCAAGCCCGGGCAGCACCGGCGCCGCGGAAAAGAGGAGCGGCGAGGGAAACGTGCTCGGGGAAGGGAAGGACGGGGCGGGCGGGGGCCGCTTCTGCCCCCTCTCTCCGAGGAAACCCCGTTGAGCGGCGTGTCCCTCAGCCTCCCTCCGCCCGGCTCAGCGGCGGTCACTTGCCGTGGCAGCCCCGGGAGCGGATGGCTCCGGCTCCCCGGTGCTTCAATGCAGATGGAGGGGGAAGAGAGAGGAGTCCGCCGGGACCCCGGGCAGCCCCGTCCGCTGGCGGCAGGATGCTGCGGGGCCCGGCCCTTGTTGGCCCCGTCCACCCCCCGATGCCGCCCGCACCCACCTCGAAGAAGCCGGCTCTGCCGCCCATCCTGCGGGCTGCCGCCGCCTCCCGCCGCCGCGGCTCCTTCCCCGGGTCCCCGCGCTGCGGCCAATCAGGCGGCGCTCGGCCCCCGCGGGGGGGCTCCCGGCGGCAGCGCCGGGCCCGAAGAGGCGGTGCCCGGCCCCCCGCCCTGCCCCGGGCCGCTGCCCGGCTGCTGAAACCGTTCCATGTGCTGCCCGCAGTGGTACCCGGGCAGGCTGCAGCACTGCGGGGCCGCCGGGACCTCCGCAAGCCAGGTTCGGCACGTCCCGGTGTTCACGGAATTGGGAGAGAAGAGTAATATCCACCGATCGCCTGGAGTGACGATTCAGTGGCATTTCAGTCGAAAGGGTAATTTATTTTTCTTTTAACATTACAGAATTACTGCAGGATATCAATCGCATTTCAGACCTTTAGCAGATCTGAAGTGTTAACCTGCAAGAATGCAACTGATCATGAGCTAGAAAGCGTCTTTTCTTTCTCTGGCAGTTTACCTTTCAGGGGCGATTTGACTGACGACAGAACTCTGCTGAGATCACTTCTTCTGTGTTGTGTTCTTGCTGCCGCTGAGAATTAAATGCATGGCATAAAGCAGTACAGAAGCTGACAGTCTTTTTCCTCCAACCAGTCTTCTTGACGTGATATCCTTTTTCTAGAGCTAAGGTAATTCAATATTCGCAAATTCTACAGTGCTTTAAAGGAACAATGTTTTTGCAGTGCCATAGATTTCCACTAGACAGAAAGAATTATGCTATGTGCTGTTTGAAACCCCTCTGCAATCACCCAATTTAACCCAATTCCATAGAATTATAACCATCAAAGCTATCTACATGACATATCAAAAAATAAATTTCACGCACACACACAAAAAGCCTCTACTGGAAAGCCAGAAGGCTCATCGGAAAGACCCAGCAGGACAGAATTCATGACGAGTGTAAATATGGGCAAACCTGTGAGGGTACGTGGAGGTGTACACTCCTTCTCCAGCTGATTACTAGTCTGGATGGTGAACCTTTGGGCTGGGTTAGAGTCTCTTGATTTTCATGTTAAAAAGAAAACAAAATTACTGGTTTTCCAAATAAGCTGACATTTCAGTATATTTCACTTCCAGATGCTCTCTATTCATACAATGAGGAAAACGTTTCAAATGCATGAAAGTAATCCAATACGGAAAAGTAATCAGAATGCAAATATGAAGAACATTTAAAAGAACCTTCTGTGCCAGAGAGCGCTGAGGCAGTGCTGCAGACTGACAGAAGTTATGCAAATTGATTCTATTAGCGCAACGTGCAGCCTGGGGAAGGAAAATCTGATAGAAACACAACTCCAATTCCTGCTCTGACAGCAAAATCACAATTTGTGGTGCACCGTTCACTTTAACTGTAGTTGGAGGGGGAGAAGGGGAAGCCCCCGCTTCCAATCTCCAATACAGAGGGACTTTGAAGTTCAGGGTGTAGCTTCCCCAAAGCCACGTGATCTTAAAAAAAATCCCCAACCACAATCCTTCAGGTTTCACGCAGTGCGTCCTCACTGAAATCAACTGGTATAAAACTGGAGTTATACCCTGACATTAAGTTTTAAGTTCCATCGAAACCTAACCACAACCAAAGTAAACAAGCGTTTGGTTTGCTTTATGGGGCCTTTTATCTCCGTGTGTTATCGACCATTATTTGTTACTTAAAAGCGTCGATGGTTTCATTAATTTTACTAGGCCTGCAGAGCAGCCAAAACGGCGATGTTTGCAGGACGGTGACACGGGGTGACACGGGGCCGGCGCCGCTCGGCACCCGCCAAAGTCCGCGGGGCGCGGCAGCACCGCCCGAGCCCGCGGCCCCCGCAGGCCCCGCCCCGCCCCGCCCCGCCCCGCCCGCCCCGCCCCGCCGGGGCCGGCCCCTAGGGGGCGCTGCTCCGTGAGGTCAGTGCGCAGGCGCGTGGCGGGATCTCGGGGCGGTGCTGGCGGGGCACGCGCAGGCCGGCGGGCGCGCTGCGTCCCGCGCTGGGCCCGCCCCCCCCGCCCATTGTCCTCGCGCCATGTGACCGGGGCGGTTGCGAAGCGCGTCCTCCCGCCGCACCGTTATTAGTGCTGAGTCACGGCGCGGCGCTGCTGGGGCCGCGGGGAGCTCGGAGGCTGTCGCAGCGCCAGGCTTCCCCATGGGGACGGACGGCGTCCGCGCGCTGCTGGAGCAGGCAGGCACCCTCACCCTGCAGACCGGCAACCTCCTCACCTGGGGCTGCCCGCGTAAGAAGTGCCCGTCCACCCCCGCCGAGGAGGTGAGCGAGGCGGGCCCGAGTCTTCCCCTCCGGGCGGGGGGCGCCTGCGCGGCGAGGTGCCGGGGCGGGCCGCGCGGCAGCGCAGCGGCCGGGGGAGCTCCCGTTGCTGGTCCCGGCGGGTGCGGGGCCGCCCGAGCGATCCGGTGCAGCGGTTGTGTTTGCGGCGCGGGCGGCTCGGCGCCCTGCGCGGCCGCAGGCGGGCAGCCTCGCTCAGCCGCCGCGTGCGCGCCCGCCGCGCTTGTGCCGCGTGCCCGCGGCCGCGCCCGCGTGCACGCGCTCGAGCCGTCAGCTGGGAAGCGTAAAAAAGGCGCTTTTTTTGCTGTTTTTTACGTCTGTTTTTTGGGGCGCTCCGTGCCGGCGCACAGCGCCGTGGCGCTCCGCAGAGGCAGCTGGCGGAGAGGGGCGCAGGCGGCAGCCGCTGCGGTGTTCCCCTGCCGCGCTTCGCTGGCTTCGCGTCTGCCAGGAAACCAGAGCGTGTCTCTGCTCCTGGGAGCCACGGGTCAAAACAATGAATAGTTTAAGCACTGTCTGTGGTGGCAGATGAGGTTCTTGATAATTCTTTAGCAAGAGAAAGACAGAAATAGATAGAAGGTTGCATTGCAAAAAATGAAAAATCTCTTTTTTAACCTGAAAATAATTTTAGTAGTTTCTTACTGGTAACAGGTCTCAGCTGTCATTCTTTGCTAAATATTGAAAGAACTTTTTAAGAACTACTTTAAAACTATTATCTCTAGCTGTATGTGCCAGCACTTGAAGTAATCCTGATAAAATGGATGGAGGTCTTGTGGGCATGAACTTCAAAAACCACTGTATTTACTGTCTTGTCATGACACAGTGATTTGAAAATGGTCATTTAGTAATCGGAATAACTATTGTACTGGCTGGTTATTGCTATGTAGTGGCACTGTTGCTACTCTAGAAGTTGGTTGATTGCATGTTAGTCATGCACAAATGGTGAGAAAGGTGACTGGGAAGATGATGTAATAAAAAGGAAGAATTCATCATACTTTTACTTACTTGTCATGTGGTGATAACTCTTTTATTTGGCCTGATTACTTATTACTTATTATTTATGCATAGGGATAGATTCTGTATCAAAGAGGCAGCTGTATCATAATGGGCACCCTTTTGTGAGTAGTTTCCAGAGGGTTGTTAAATAAAGAGTGCCCAGTGTGCATAACTAATCAGTTAAGGTATTTAAATTCATCTCTTTACAGGGAAATATGCATTTAAACACAAGGCTGCCTGCTTTCCAGAGGCTGGAATTCCAAAAGCAAATAATTGACTTAAATTATGAGAGATAAATTGGTGCTTACCTCTTCTTTTGGTGTAGTTAGTGTGTGTATAGCTCTCAGTGGCAGGATGTAAGATAAAAGTTTGCAAACTAGAAACCCCAATGTTAGGAATTTGAGGATGTGAGGGTATTTGTGAAAGCCGGTCAAAGCAGCTGAATATGCTGTAGTTTTCACATGTGTTGGGGGCAGGGGAGCGGTGTGCTTGGGAGGCGCAGGCTTGTGCATGCTAACTGCAGTGGAACTGTGATGTGTGAGAGTTGCAAAGTAGCAGTATATAGAATATACATATTAAGTACTGTCTCACTTTCCTCCAGAAAGGGAAAGATAATATTTAAAGTTACATCAAAACAGACTGAAGAGTTCCAGCATTGTGGATAGCTATTTAGTGGGGGGAAGCCAGTTCTTGCCTTTTGACTGAGTTATTTTTTTCAAGCCATTTTAAATGATTGGGGAAGAATGTGTAGGATTTGTGTTTACAAAGTATTATTACTGTATTATGTCTTAAACTTTGTGATATTCAGTTTTATGAGGGGGGTGGGTTCTAGTTTATGCATGGTGTTATGGGTGCTCTGAGTCATTGTTAGATGTCACAGGAAATTGCTATTTAATGGTACAAAGTGTTTGTATTCATATAGGTATAAAATATATTGCTAGAAGTGAAGTAAAGCAGCTCTCAATGAATCTGCTCCTCCCTGCGACAGATACCAGTTTTGACAGTACATTTACTTAGCCTGGAGGGTAACAACTCCAGAGATGTGTCAGAGGGAAGCTACAGCATTGGGATAGTGGAAGCACTGGTACAATATGCAGTTAATTAGCTGATTTAGACTTAATAGTTATTCCTTTACTACGTTCAAGAAAATCCATTATCAGAATCCTGCTGAAGTTTATTTTGCATCTGTGGATGCAGGAAGAAGGCAGGTGTGGGGAAGGATCTGAAGGTTCCCCCTTCAGTAATGAAGGACTTAAAAGGATTAAGTGGTTTGGCACAGTGGAATAGGTAGGCAGTAAATGAGAAGGATCAGATGCATCTTGGAAAGAGAAGTAATTAATACAGTGAGTATTTAGTGATTGATTGTAAAGCTTCAGAAATTTCTAGCAATGTTGCAACATGTATGATATTATCTGACTATGCTATAACTCAAGAATCTCTACAAAATAACCAAAACAAACAAAACCACACACCCTCCCCCCCAAAAAAAACCTAAACACAACACCCAAACCACTCCATATGCTAGTTCAAGTACAGTACTTGTTTTACTGCAAAAACTCTTTGTGAAAGAGGAGAGGAAAATATGCAAGTAAAAGTAAACTAGTTTGAACAAGTTTTGGATGGAAGCTATGAAGGAAGAATCTTCTGTGGTTAAAGGAGTGGTGTCCTTAACTTCACCTGCCTTGTCTGTCTTATGTGTCTATTTATCCTGTTCAGTGCAACTGTAACATACCTACACTTCAATATGAAATAATATTTTGTAGGTGCGGGACTGCATTCAGAAAACACTGACTAAATGGAGCTCAAAGATTGGGCAAGACCTGAATCAGGTAAGAGATGTTATGCATGTTATCCATGTTACATGTGAAAACAGAGAAATATGTAGATAGTTACACCTTTTAAAATATAAATGAATCTTAAATTTCTGTAAAAGTATCTGCAGCTCCAGATATCTTAAAAGATTATTTCTCAACCCCTCTGGATTTTTTTTAATATCTAGTAAACTTGGAGAGGTTAGGAAAAAAATACCAAAGTAAAGACAATTCTTAGCAAAATAAGTCCTTGTTTGCAAGATTTCAAGTTAATTGTTGGAGCAATGACCAAGAAAAAATCTGTATACCTCAGAAGTTTGCTGTCATGCTTGTGGAAACTCAGTGGAGAATTACCTAAACTACAGAGATGATGAACTGGAGAGCATAAGATACTCCCATTTGAAGGGGAACTCTGAAGCACAGCCTTGGTTGACTTAAATATTTTTGAAGCTGGTAAAGTGGCGTTTTTTCCCTTAAGAACTAAAGTCTTCCACAGATTTCTTAAAACCATAGTCATGGGCGTCTGACATCATTATCTTAATGTATTTGGCTGCTTCCCTTTCACTATTGCTTCTGAAGTTCAGTGAAGCAGTAGTAGGTTCCCATTTGATACATTTGCTCTCTGAAATATTGGCATTTTCGTGGCAGTTTCTTTGGGTTTTGTGACCAGTTTGACGTCAACTGCACGTTGCTGTGTTCCACACTGCAGTGCGGTGAGGCAGTTATTACTGAATGATTTGAGGAAGGTCTAATGATTGCTTAAGAGGAGAATAAAAATAAACATTTGTCTCTGTAAGATGTAGCGATCCAATTAGTATAAGCTAGTTTTTACTGTCAAAACACATCAACTGCATGATTCCAAATTAATTTATGAATTAATAGGTTTCCAGTAATTTTTTAAAAATAAATATATACAGACATACAGAACAAACACAAACTTTTGTTTAAAATATTGACTGTATGGAATAATTTGGAGTCTCGCTTACGGATTTTTTTTTGTAGGGAAGCAAAAATTACCAGAGAGTTCTTGGTTTTGGGTGGGGTGGTATATATCTCTGTATAACACAAAATCTCATGTAGATAAAGCCTTAAAGTCATCTTGTCCAAGCTGATGTAACATGTCAGCCTAGTCTTAATGAAAATAGAGGGGACAATCTCCAAAACCTTCCTAATTTTCAGTTTTAAATCTGTGTTGTACAGAATTTTTGTGTTAGGCTTCTCTGAAATTACAAAATACTTCTATGCGAAGATGTTCCTGTAATTGACAATGTGGTTTTTTTCAGCTAGTCATGAGGGTTTTTTAATAAAGCAAGGCAGCTTGAATTGGCACAGCAATCTGTTCGCATCAGAAAGTCACAACACTACTGAATCTTATTCCATTAATTGTTAGCAATAATTAATATTTTTTATATTAAGGGCATATGGAGCATTTCATATAGCTTTGTTTTCCTGTCTTCCACTCAGAGATCAATGAGCATTGGCTTACATTTTCTACCATTGCATATTTATACTTTTTGTTTGTAACTCTACAAGGCTTTTTCTTTTTTTTAAAACATTCTTTAGAAACTTCCTGTCTCCTCTTGACAAGTTGTTCCTAAGTCTCATGTACTTACTGCAGGAAATACTGGAGGTTCTGGAATGTAAAGTAGACTCAGCTATAGAAAAAATAAATCCTGAAGAAAGGGATGAGTTGAAAGTATCAGGTAAGAACATAGTAAAAAATCCCGTGGCATAAAAAGGTTTCACATGCAGTTAGAAGATGTTCACATATGTATAGTTTTTTTCACCGTGTTTTGTAATTGCAAAGTCAAATGACATCAGTGCACACTGTCATACTTTGGGTAGTCTAGAAGTTGGCTGAGAAAGACTTGAATTCATACTTCAGGTTTTAAAGCAGCTCGATATTCTAGTTAAACTTGCATCCCCTGAAGTCAATTTAAATGTATTTTGTGAATCTTTGACTCTTCTGAAGCAAAATATTACAAATAATATTGCAGTTAAGGAATAGCATTGGAAGCACATTTATTTGCATAACTTTTCCAGGTTGCATATGGTGAACTTGAAGGAGGCAATCCAAACTAACAGTAGTACATTTTGAGTCTCAGTAAGTTGTGAAGAGGTCTGTTTATACTATTATGTTTGGGGTTTTCATACAGGTTGTTATGGTTACTGCTTAGTGTCTTGATGCTTAAACCCTAGCTTTAGAGCTTATTAGATCATCTAACTGGATGATATCTTTTTCTGAGACTGCACCACAACTTTGAAATTTAAGATAAGTGTCTTTATTGGGCAGTCACCTTTCAGAAGTGTTTGGTTTTTTTCCAATTTTTGAAGTAATTGATGTATATTCTAAGAGCCAGTTACCCAAGAACTCATAAGTAGTGTGTATAGCTATATATTTAATAATAGATGGCTTGTTTAGATATTGATTGCAGTTTCTTTGAAAATAGCAAAACTTTTCATCATTGGATCAAACTCTTCATCAATCAGAGACGCAGTTGACTTGGGTAAGTGTGGAACTCAAACTTCTGGTAGGGTTTCTTATTTACTTTAGAATTTAGAAATAAATTTAGAACCTTTTCCATCCAAGTATTTAGTGACTGTCACAAGTATCTCTTGTTTTTCTCTGAAGAGGGACTTAAGTAATCAATTCTGTTTACATGTTAGTTCAGTCAGCAAACTTATTAAATGTGGATTGCTGTAACCTTGGGTCCACAAACTCAAATCTCATTCCTTGCTTCCAGCAGGAGCATGTTTTTATTTTTCCATCCAGAACTTGTTAAACAGTTAATAATATGTAGTGGTTTAGTAACAGCAATAATCCTCACTACTAACTGTGTAGTATCTCAGAGATTATTTAAGAACTAAAATAATATTGAAAGCAGTTGATGAAATAGTCGAGTTTTATTGAAGATAGAATACAATGGCTACACTGATACCTAAAGTGGTGTTAGCCTAAGACAGCAGTAATTGTGAGCAGCAGCACTGCAATTCACCACTTTGGAATAACAGTTGGGCATAAGGGCCAAAGAGCAAGGGGTTGGATATCTTTCTTTTCTATTGATACCTCAGTTAACAGCCTATTTAAGTTGTGTTACCATTTGTTAAAAATGCATTCATAGAATCCTTCTACAGAAGAAAATAATTTTAGTGACTAAGTTTTATTCTTTTTGCTATGTAGAAGAGGCCTCGTGGTTGGCATCTTCCCTAAAGTTCAGTGATACTCTAAGACTTACCACTTCTCTCTGGCAATTTATCTCTCTATATTGGGTGTGCTTTTCATGCAACTCATACTGTATATCAAATAGTTCCCCTAGTCCGTGCCTTGTACTTGAGTTATAGTTTGGGGTGAAAGTTAGGAGTTCTAGAAAAAATTGAGAGTGAAGGAATCAATAATTATATCTTACCACTGGCTTCATGGAAAATATAACTTTAACATTAAAAAGGAAAAAGCTTCATATTTTGTTTTGTGTAGTTCCTCTCTGCCTTCCTCCAAAACTCCCCAAGACCTACGGTTGAAACTTGACTTTAAGCTATATGTTTGATTATTTGCTAAAAACACTGTTACTGTCCTTGGCTTCTGATACACTCAGAGGTGCAGGTGGTGAATGGGGAGCTGGCAGGGTGAAACAGGAGGTGTGTCTTTTGCTGAATTTGAAAATTCATGCTGCTTATGTTTGTACCTCACAAGATTTTGCAGTCTCTGTTCTTTTTCCTCAGCATGTTCTGCCCTTGGAGTTGCTCAGTTAGACTCGGTCATTATTGCCCCACCTCCTGTCGAAGATGGAAATAGCCTTTCGTTGGAGTATCTGCAGCCTTATTGGCAAGAACTTGAAAATCTAGTTCAAAACAAAAAGATTGTTGCTATAGGGACTTCTGACCTAGATAAAACACTGTTAGAGCAGCTGTACCTGTGGGCACAGGTGAGAACGAACTTCGTACTTGTAGCATTTCTAGGGCAGAGTAACTGTTTTGTTGGCTGCCACATTATAATCTTCTGTGATAAATGGGTTTATATAGAAAATATATATTTAGCCCTGTTATTTTCAGCACCTTATGGAAGGTCCCAGTGTAGTTCAGGGTTGGGGGGGGGCTCAAAGTGTGTTTGTCTCTGGTTCAGTACTTGTTCAGCAAAGGCTGGAAACCATGCATCCGTTCAGTAGCAGGTTCTTTGTAGTAGCTAAGGTTTAAGTATTAAATGCTCTTATATTTAGTAAGGAGTACAAACAGTACTCTTAAACTTTTGGATTTATTCCAGTGACTCTGAAAACATAGCTGTTTAAACTTTAAGCTGTGTTATTAATGGAGGGATTTCCCCTTAAAAAAAAATACTGTTTGAGTCTTAAGCTTAAATGTAAAGGGGAAGACAGGCTAGGAATCAAGTGGCACAATATTTTTATGTCCAATGTGACTATTTGCCTCTTGTAACACTTAAGTGATGGAGGTCTATACTAGTGTGTGCCCCTGCTCATGTAGGCTTGTGGATTTACCGTTTCCTTATTATTTCCTTGAATATTCCTCTTGTGACATTTTTTTTGTGGTATGTGAACATATTGTATTTATATAAGAGGTTCTACTGAGAGTTCTGATCTGTGCTCTTTGCTGTTTGTGTATATTGAGAGAACTGAGGGGATTAATGATCACTTGCATGGTGACCATGGATGCAGTTTGTGATGAGCAGAGTCAGAGTGTCCCATTTATCTTGATCTGATCTAGGCACTTACCTAAAGGCATGGAAGACTGCAAATTATATATCCTTAACAAAAATTATTTGGATTTTTAAAAGATTTTATTTTATTTCAAACACACACCCCTATAATGTTTTTACTACAACCTGCTGCTGTTTAGGGAACACAGCAGACAGGAAGCCAAAATGCGTTAGTACAGTGTGTGGCAGCACCTGAGCTTAGATGCTGTTCTTGTTTTGGGCTCTGTGCTGCAGGAAACTGCACATGTAGGAGTTGCCTGTTCAGCATCATACAGAATTAATTGACATCCCTCAGACTTTAAAATAATAGTCAAAGGCAAATTGTTCAAAGCAAAATTTCTGTTGTAATAGAGGGCATGGGGAAACAACTAAAGTACATTAATCTTTTTCT
Source organism: Nesoenas mayeri (assembly GCF_963082525.1). Lineage (NCBI taxonomy): Eukaryota > Metazoa > Chordata > Aves > Columbiformes > Columbidae > Nesoenas > Nesoenas mayeri. The sequence continues at coordinate 12,037,446 of NC_137554.1, read as the reverse complement.
TCTTATAAAAGTATTCTGTTACTTTCAGGTGAAGCCAAGTAGTAATCAGGTGAACCTAGCTTCCTGTTGTGTGATGCCACCTGATCTTACAGCATTTGCAAAACAGTTTGACATACAGCTGTTAACTCACAATGACCCAAAAGGTAAGGCTTTGTCAGGTAACAAAAGACTTCTAAATGCATTTATCCAGTACAAAATCAGGAATAATCTTTCTCTGTACTTCAAACTTTGTTACATTTGAATCCTAAACAAAGGATTCTGGAAGCTTCATCTCTATAAAATATTTCTACTAACTTCTTGCTTTTGCCTCAATAAAGGGGAGGAAAGGTGATCTTTTCCAGCCTTGGATAGTTTATTGAAATAATTTCAATCAGAGAATAAAGTAAATAGAAGAACAAACTACTGAGAAATTTGTACTACATATGTTCAAAAAATAGCGTATTTCCACAAAACGTAAAATGAAATGACAGTTACATTGCTCAAGGCCAGTAAATGACAAATGAAAGTCTGCTTGCACAGAGCTTGTCTGTGAAATATCTTGCGTAGAAATGTTGAAGGTCAGTTGATTTTTTTTTTTTTTTTTAGTAATTTGGTAATGTTAGCATAAAGAAAAGTTATGCTTTAATGTTATGCAGGATTCTTTCAAAGTAGTGACTTCTTAAAATAACATTACAAAGAGTTGGCGTGCATGTTTTATTTGATATGTGCCGAGATTCAATTAAAGGATTGAAGGACTTGGAAGCTTTCCTTTAGACTCTAGAATTCTGAGTTACCAGCACCCTAGAAGATTCTGGGATATTATATTAGTCCTCTCAAACATCATCTAATCTTATTCAATATAGTGATGCCTTAAACATATTGCAGGAATCGTGAGCAAGAAGTCTTAATCAATATTTAGCTCATTCCTTCCCTACATTCTTCCTTATGACCAACTATTTATGATGATCATACTTTTCCTTCTCCTTTCTTCCCATTGCCCCCAAAGGAAAACAGTATTTATGAAGTACATGTTCTATAGTACCACTGTTACAACTGATGAATTTCATCGGTGCTTGAGCATGTATCAGCACTGCTCTGGCAGCACACGGGATGAATTCCCATTCAATGCGACAGTTTTTGTGTCCTGTGAAGTCCAAAGTGCAATCTGCAGTTTAGCAAATACTCTCTATTGAGAGTCATGAAATGAAGAAGAGGATTTGTATAGGAAACAAAGCAAGGAGTGATTCCCGTCTGCATCGTTTGCTAAGCTTAACTTGTCTATTAGGGTCAGCTGAAAAGTATTGAGAGTATCTATTGGGAACATTCCTCATCAAAGAGATTGTTCCCTTCACTGACACTGCAGAGGAAACAATGAGGTTTTTGTATTTTCTGCCGCCTTCTGCTTCATGGCATTTAAGCCCATTTTTCTTAGTGCTTTCTGGGCTTGTGGTTATTAGGAGCCCAGTTATGGGAGATGCTATAAATGTTGAGCTTCCAGTGGCTGCAGAGGTAACTGAGAATGCTCTGTACTTTGCTGATGTCAGCTTAGTGCTTTACTCACCTCTGGTTTGCCTGGCTAGCTTCTCAAATTTAGTTTTCATTTTTTTCCTGCTAATGGCTCTACTGATCAACTCTATTTCATACTGTAGAAATCTCAGTTAATTAGTTTGGTGAGAAATGCTCAATGTTGCAAAAAAAGTGTCCTGAAGGCTTCTTCTGTAATATTCAGCCGCTTTTGCCCTACATGCATTCTAGAAGACTGGATCTGTGGAGTGTCTGGCACTGCTTAAGATTTTTGACTGTAGAAAAAGGTTTCTCTTACTAAGTGTTGCTTTTTGTAGCTGTGTACATGACATTATTTAAAGCATCAATATCCATTTTTAACTTCAGAATTACTTGGTGAAGCAAGTTTCCAAGAAGTTCTTCAGGAAACCATCCAGAACATGAAAGCACATGAGTGGATTCCTTTATGGCTTCTCCGGTATTCAGTCATTGTCAAAAGCAGAGGAATTATCAAGTCCAAAGGCTATATTGTGCAAGCTAAAAGAAATGCCTCTTAAAGCACTTCCTTTTTATTTTTTCTCTTCTTTTTTAGTGGCTTACTGTTTCAGTTTCTTGGGGGATGGGGAAGATATTGCTTTTTTCATAAAACACATTTTACAGCATTTGTAACGAAGACCAAAAGTTGTAATTATTCAGCGTGTTGTCAGCAGGAGTGTCTGCAGTGTTCTGATACTTTTTCTTTCTTAACCTATTGACCAGTTAATTTAAAATATGAAATGTTTGGGGTTTGTTTTTAATTGAAATTATCTATAAACAGTTTAAAATATTTTTTGTATGACCAGTTCACTGTAAAATTATTATATTTTAGCTGCCATTTAGGTAAAATAGAGAAACTTATATTTTTATTTAAAATTAATTTCTCTTAAAAGTTACTTATCTGACAGGTACATAGATTTCAAGCATTCAAGGACTAGTTTTTATAGGAAATAGTCATCTTTTCTGAAAAATTATCCCAAAAAATTAAACTGGTATCTCATTACTTGGTATGTATATATAGGCAACTCAGCTGTTTCATTTGTGTGGATGGGAACATTGCTTTCTTTTTAATATAGTGTAAAAGACCTCTATGATTTAGAAAAAAAATGCATCTTCAGAATTACTTTGATTGTTAACTTGAATTCCTTCTGGCTTCTTTGTGCCTTAATATGCTTTGTTTAGTGTTTGCACAAGTGCGATAGCATCTTTACCGTTGGAAATAGAAAATGCATTATTGTGTGACTGTTTAAAATAAGAATTGAAAACAAGTGATGAAAAATCTGCCTGTCAAAAGTTGAATTGTGCCTGTCTTCTTCTCAACTGTGGCTTGTTTTTTCATACTCGTGAACTAACTACGCACTCAGAATCAGCCAAGTCATAACAGTAAATACCGAAGCTGTTTGCTGTAGGATTGTGTGAAATGGATGACTTGTTTTGGGGTTGTCTGGGAAACTTCGTTGCTTGAGTGCCATTCAGAAATGATGCAAGCAAGGGTTAGCTTGACATTAGGTGTATTGCTGTTGGCAGCAGCTTAATGCACTGGCTTTTGAATCTTGGAGAGGCTGCGGCAGCTAAGGCAAGGCTTCTGCTTTAATGTAGCCTGTCAAAAAGGCCTTTTCGTTTCCTTGGCCTTTAAATCAGAATAACTAGCAACAGCTCAACTCGTAGTTCAGCAGGAGCTTGATACTTAGTGTCTAAAATACTTATTTTCCTTTTGATTTCAGACAGGAGTGGGGTTTCATACTAGTAGTACTCATTAATGTAGCTGTATGTATTCTGAGATTTGGGACTGTAAGGGAATGAATTTCCACCAACACCTTTCACATTCTGTCACGTAGTTAGTGGAAGCTGAATGCTCGCAGGCAGTGTCCAGAGTGTCATTCCTGTACTCTGCTCCACTATGGTAAAAGATTAATATTTTTCAAAATACCTTCAGAGCCCTCAAATATCTCTAGGTGGCAAATACTTCTTCAGTTCTTTTGATAAAAGAGAGAGAGAGGGTACTAAAACTAGTAATGCATCAATAAAAGTGTGTGGTTTTTTTTTTTTTTTTAATGAAAATGTAGGGGTTTTTTATGTTGGGTCGTGTGTATCAGAGTTAAATAATGACATGAGTTTCATTTTAAACTTCCCTCCCAGCTTTGAGTTGTATGCTGCTGCTGATTAACTGGTGTCTGTAAATTCTGTCTCTGTGTTTGGCTCTTGACATTCTGTGTTGTGTTATTCATATGTGCTCAGTTTTATAAATTGAAATGCTACAAAACAAGAGTTGTGTTAAAACATTGTACTGGCTGCTCTGTGGGATAATTATTTATTTCCTTTCTGTAAGCTGTTAACAGTTTGCTTGCTGTAGAAAAGTACCCTTTAAGACATTATGATCTTATTTTTCTAGAGTTTGAGTGTATAATAACGTTTTATCAGATTATCTTATTAACTTGTTTTGCATCAAATAGGGAGAGATGTGATTTCCTTCCATGAGGAACTTGAAATTTTGAATTAAAATTCGACATTCTTGTAGGCTTCCAGCCTGTGCGTTGTCTGAATTGTCACCACCTCAGTAACAGTATTTGGCACTGGGTCACAAAGCGCTCGGCCGTGTCCCCCGCTTGGGGCCGCGTCCCCTGCGGCCACCGGCAGCCCCGCGGCAGCACCAACGGGACGGCGCGCGGCGTGCAGCCGCTTCCGGGCCGCAGCGCAGCCGCCGCTCCGCCCCGTTCCGCCCCGCCCCGCCCCGCGTGCCGCTGCCGGAAGAGCGGCCGGAAGGGGCGGGCACAGCGCGGCTGACAAGATGGTGGTCACCAGGCGGGCGGCGGCGCGGGGGAGGTGGCAGCGGCCGCGGGCTGGGGGAGGCGGCGGCAGCCCCAGCCCCTCCGCGCCCGCCACGGAGGAGGTGAGCAGCGGCGCGGGCAGCCGGGCAGCGCCCGCCGTGCGGGGCGGCGCGGCGGCCGTGTTCCTGCGCGCACGCGGCCGGGCCGCGAGGCCCCGCTGTCCGCAGCGGGCGGGGCGGGGCGGGGCGGTGCGTGCCCGTGCGGTGCGTGCCCGCGGCTGCGCTGCCCGGGCTGGCGGCGGGGGCCGCAGCGCCGCTGTGCCCGCCCGGCCCCGCTGGGCCCTGCCGGGGCTCGCAGCCGGTGCCGGTCGTTCAGCCGTTTAACGGTGCGAGTCAAAGCTCAGGGCACGTGTGGGGCTGCTTTACCTTTTTTTTTTTCTTTTTTTTTCACTGCAATTATTTTAGCTTTTTTTGTGGCATTTGCTCTAGGCATGCCGACACTGGCGCATAAGTATCGATCGTTTAGGTTTGTGTTGATCCAACGTCGTTCTGGTTTTGGGAAGATCCAGCTCTGGCTGAGTTATTTCTTTCCAAAGTTCTGAATTGTCTTCCAGGTAACGTGCAAGCACGGCTGAAGAAGCAGATTATTGCTGGTGTTGCTGAGAGGCCAGTCTGCCCCTAGAACTGCTACTCTTGGCTGTGGAAGCCATTCTGGGGCATGTTCTGCCAGTTCCAAGTCTTCTGTGTTTTATAGCTGAGCAAATTTTCAGTTGTTTCTGAACATCCCTCCTGGATTTGCTTCCCATGACAGCTTGCCAGAACTTTTTAGGATTAGAAGATACTTGTTTATATTTCTTAATGTGTTTGTTTAATTTTTTCAATGGATGTGTATGTTTGACCAAAAGACAGTAGACAGCAGATAAGCAATTGGTGATTTATTAACACTTCTTGCATGTAGGGTTATTCAGAGGTATGTACTGTTGTCAGCTTGAGTAGATTTGTTTTAAAAGACTGTTATTGATTTGTATAGCATCCTTTTTATGGGGTTGTTTCACCTGTCAATAGCACACTTTTCACTCCTTTTCTAGATGGCATCTGCTGAAGTTAGTACTCCTATGCCTACAAGGATGACTAGAAGAAGAACTAAATCAGTTTGTAAGCCAGAGGTAATTCAGGAATCTCAGTTTGAAGAAGTGGAACATGCAGAAACAAAGTCAGATGTCAGTGATAGCTTAGAGGTGCAAATTACTACAAAAGAGAAAGGAGCTGTTCATTCACCACAGTCAGTTGCTGAACCAGAAGCTGATGGGCATGCGTCAGAAGCAGAGTCAAACTGCTCTGATGTGTCTGGTCTTCAGACACCTTTGTTTGTGAGAGTAACAAGAAGACGACAAATTTTAGTTCCTTGTCAGCCAGATTCTCCTGACAGGAAAAGACATGACAAGACAACTTCTCTAAATAAGTTAAGCAAGATTCTGGATGAAGATGATATCTCTGAAGCTGAGTCTTGTTCCTCTGCTGTTTCTGGTGTCCAGATGCCTAATGTTACCAGGACTACAAGAAGCAGGCAAAGCAAAAAGAAATTACAACTGGATACAGTTGGTGAATCCCGTAGTGAAGATATTTCTGATGCAGAGTCATGCTGCTCAAGTTCTCAGAAGGAACTGTCAGTCACTACCAAACGAATTACTAGGAGCATGCAAATGAAATCACAAGTGCAAAATACTAAGCAGACTGAGAAACGAAACATAATTGTTTCAGAAGATGAGAATTTAATTGAGGACACGGTTAGATCTGAGCCAGTAATAATTTCTGATTCTAGACCTGCTGCAGAGCTTGTCTCTGACACAGAAGGTGCTTCCTCTGTAATTGAGGATAATAAAGAACTCAGTTCACCTAAAAGCAAATGTTCTTCCAAGTCTGCCAATACAACCCAGAGTAAGGAGGTTTTGAATGGTGTGACACCCAGCAGTCTTACAAAAATGAAACGAAGTGACACTGAATCGCCTAGGAAAAAAGCCACAAAAAATCCACAGACTGTTGGGGTAGATTATTCAGAGGAAACATGTGGTCAAATGCAAGAACAACACTGTAAAATACTTGTGGTGAAAGGGAAATCAGAACATATAGATATTTCTTTGACTGATTTCATGAGTCCCAAACAATTTTTAGAATCCCAAGTGCAAGAAACACCAAATGAAAGTAAAAAAATTGCAGAATGCGAAAGAGCAGATGCTGAGGCAGATGCACAACAACCTTTCACCCATGCTGATAAATTAAAAAAGGATGAGCCATCTAGTGCAGTGAGCAGCCCACTAAGGGATGTAGCTGTTGCCCGAAGAACTGATACTGTTGGTAGACGCAGGATGCTTGAAATCAGTGGAGAGAAGGATGAAGACAAAACAGGAGAATATGCCAAGTCTGTATCACACAGAAGGGGAAGATCGAGCAGTGGAAATGATTCTTTTGCATTGTTTCTGAGCAAAGATGAAAGTGATGAATCTGAAAACAGTGATGTGGCAGACTCAGATACACTTGAAGAGAATCTGTGTTATAAAGAGGCAGATGAGAGGACTCCTTCCCTTAACAAAACTTTAAAAAACAGTTCACTGCATGCTGAAGGGCTTTTTGTAATCGATACTAAGCCTGGCATGAGTTCCAGCCAAAAGTATTACTTAGATCCTGTAGAGCAAGATATTGATGCTGAAAATAAGCATGAAGGAAAGGAAGAAGTTGAAGAAGCTGAAGAAGCCTCAGATCTGGAAGAGACTGAAGAGGAATTGATAGATGAAGATGAGAAGGACGAAGATGATGATTTGTTGAAAAATAAGAGTGATGTGTAAGTATCTTTCCGGGAATAACTAAAGAATCTGCATTTCATTCAAGCATATGCATAGGATATGTACATTACTTGCTAAATGATGTTGAATAAATTAGTAGGCTCATCACATAAGTCATATTGATACGCTAAGTGGGGTCACACGGATTTGAAAATAAAAATATAGTCCATAAATTCAGGGTTTAGGGATTTTTTGTTTATGGCAGAACAGAACTCTGAAATATTTAGGTATCTGGATGCCTTGTATGTGTTCAACTTGAAAAACAAAATGTTAAACTGGTCAGGCTGACTTAATTGCTTATTGAAGTCCCTGTTTTCTTGATTGTCGATTTCATTTTATTTTTTAGTTTGGATATAAATAACAGAAAGTCCAGTATATTCCTTATACGTTGCTTAATTAGATCATGCTTTTTAATCCTAAAGTCACATGTACTTTTATGTTTTCAGTTCCTGCTGTGCTGTGGGATGGTGATACACTACACGTGAAATCAGCCCAGCACAGAATTGGAGAATAATTTAGGTTGGATGGGACCTCTTGAGCTCTTGTGGTCCAGCTCCTGCTAAAATCCCTTTATATGCTTTATGTGTTTCAAGCGTAATACTCTGTTTAAGTTGAATAAATAAGTCTTCATCTTATAAAAACCTTCAGGCAGGCCAGAAGTTTTACAAAAACTTTGCCAGGCATTCTGTGTAAAGACATTATAAATGATTAGTCATAGTTTGACAGAAAGTTGTAAAGAGCTTGCATTAACAAGCATTCAAACTACAATAAATACCTGTTGTACCTCTTTAGATATTACCATATTTCTCCATAATACTTAATAGCTGTCAATTTTATAGAAGAGAGTAACATCTAAGATAAGAATACAGCATTAAAATTAATATGAAAGATTTGTGGAAGTGATTTCCTGGCTATTATTCTTTATTAAAATCTTCACATAATAGCATGATTTTTTTCCATGTCATCTTCTGTCACCTCTAAATGACATATTGCCTCTAGATACTGAGACTTAAAATCATTGCAGAACCGAACCTAAGTTGCAAGGGTGAGAAAAATGGTCAGCTGCATACTTGTTAAAATATTCTCATCATTAACTATTTCCCTTTTAGTTTACAGCTTTCCAGCAGCATAGACCCTGGTTTGAATATCAAGAAGCTTGGAGGTTTATATGTTAGTTTTGATGGAAAAAAGCAGAAGCCCAGATCAAGTGTGATTGAACAATTGAAGGAGAAGAAGAAGGACCAGGTAATGTGTTCAAAGTCGTGCAGTTACCTGTTACTACAGTAACACAAAAAATATTAATTTAATAAGGTGGGTTTACTTGTTTTTAGAGAAGTATCTTGTTCTGTGGTTTGCTGAGAACTTCTGTTCTTTTTGGCCAAATTGTGTATTTACATTTGGTTTTAATGATGAGAGTGTAAATGTATGTGACACTTCAGAAACTGAAAAGCAGTGCAAGTACCAGCACTGTCCTGTAAGATGAAATGAAGCTGATTATGTCTGCAGTTTTGCCTAACGGTACATGATCTGAAGGTCTACTAACAAGATCTTTAGACCACAGCAAGACTGAATTTCAGTAAATGTGTCTATGCTATCCCTAATACGGAATTTTATTTCAAAAGCACTCCTTGAGATAAAAGGAATGTGTCATTTTTGTTGAGACTGTTAGGTTCATCCTTGAAAGCCAGCTTTATTCAGGCGCATTTGCTATCTCACTGCTTTCAGAGCTAGTCAGCTGCTTTCTGTTGTTGGCCGGGGTTATCTTTTGAAGATCCCTACTACTTTTCTTGTGGATCAAATAAGTATTGTATTATAATGCCTCCTTTTAGATTCTGCATGTTTCTTTTGGTAGGTTCTCTGAATAGGGTAAAGCAGTAAAATTTGTATCAGTGAGGTGACGGTCTAACATCAAAAACAAATCTTACAGCTCTTGCAGAAGAGTATAATAACTCCAGATTTCGAAAAAAAAGAATGTGTTCCACCCTTCAGGGAATCGCTTCACCAGCTCAAGAAACAGCGCAGGGTAAGTGAAGAGCTGATAATGCCTCAAATGACGAAACAATCTGTGGTAGAAAGCCCCTTGCTGAGACCGTGTGCATGTACAGGCCCACTGGAAGTGGTGTGATGAACTGCAATTTTGTGTCCTCCTTGAGCCCTCCTGTGAAAAGCCATCCTTTCAGTCTTTAGTCACCAGCACAGTGAAGTGAAAGGTACTGTGCTCAGATGCTACAAATCTGTTGTTAATACAGCGTTGATGACCTCTTTATTATCAGGGTCATAAAATATACTTTTTTAAGGTACAGAGTTATGTTCTAAAAGCTTTCTCCGTCTTTTGGAGTAGAGAGTTCCCTGCTCTATCCTGTCCTACTTGCTGAATGCAGATTTATTGTTCTTGGTATTGCATCCTAGGCAGAGAGAGAAAAAACAACAGGTGACGGCTGGTTTGGTATGAAAGCCCCAGAAATCACCGATGAATTGAAGAATGATCTTAAAGTTTTGAAGATGAGAGCTTCGTTGGACCCTAAGCATTTTTATAAGAAGAATGATAGAGATGGTCTACCCAAGTACTTCCAGGTAATAAAGCAGCAGCAGGTGGCATTGTACTGCTGAAGTTTTGAACTAGTCTCATTCCCTGCCTATTTTGTAGGTAGCCTCTCTGTTGATTTACTTTCATAGCTTAATTATTAAAGTATTTTGATCCCTTGGCTGCGGTTTACAACTGCTTAACTCTCTATTACGTATGCATATATGCTGCTTTTTTAAAATTCCAGCTGGTCTCATAGAACTGAACAAACATCTGACTTAATCCTTTTCCGGAACCCTCAGTGGACTAGATTTTCACTGCTTTTTAAAAGTATGGGCCTTTTTTAACAAGCATGTAGAAAATAATTAACATTTGTTTTCGTAGTAGCTAATACAGTTTGAAGGGAGACAGCTAGCTTTGTGATCAGTCAGATTTTCTGCTGCTGTAGCTCTCAGCTCTGAAGTGGTTTACATAAAGAAAATAATTACTACAGAAACTGTAGAAATAAGCTTCCATCTGCTTGTGCCCATTTGAATAGTTAGCATGCTTGAGGAAATTGTTTTAATTTCTCAAAATATTACTCTATGTTTTGAACTTTCTGGGCACAGAAAAAAATTGAGACAGAAGTGTTCCACATAATGAGATGTGTACGGGTCTCTTCTCATCACATGGAACACGTAGTTCATGTATCTGTACTGCTAACCTGAATCATCAGAACTGCCTGACAGGCCAGATGGAAAAAATGTGATGCATTCCAGGATGAAGCCCTTGTATTAGAGCTGGATTAACTGCTGTGTAACCATCTAGCAAAACCACCGCATGATAGAGAGGTTGCACTTAAGATGGTCATAAGGGCTTCCTTTCCCTCCTTGGGAGAATGTTTGGAAGTTAAGAACTGGATTTCTTTTATGAATACAAGCATTGATGCAGCAGTCCAGTGTTGACAACTGTACAGTCTTAAAGCTCAGGCTCTCCCCTCTGCACTAAACGACGAGACAAAAAGTGACTCTGCATACAGAGTCTTTTGATATTCATTTTACACTTTCTTAAGATACCATTCTGAGTTACTCTGTAGGATTAAAAAAAAAAAAGGCAAAATAAGGAACATCTTACTGTAGAGTAAAAATGTTTTCATTTCTGCTTTCTAGGTTGGAACTGTGGTTGATTCTCCCATAGACTTTTACCATAGTCGAATACCTAAGAAACAAAGGAAGAGGACAATTGTAGAAGAGCTGCTTGCGGATTCTGAATTTAGAAGGTATTTTAAAACAGTTTTGTATTTTTAATATCCTATGTAAGAGAGGAGTATTTTTAACTGTATATAAGAACTTTTTTGTTGGTTTTACTCAGCTTATGTGGGGTTTTTTTAATACTTCAAAGAAAACTTAGTCTGTTTTAGCATTTCAGCAGCATTGAGAAGATCTAAGGGATGGGATAATTAGACTCTGACAGCATATTTTTTATCTTCATAAGTGGGTTTTATCCAACTCAGGTCATTGCTGTTGATGGTCACTCTTAGAATAATGTCAGTGTTGAAGAGAGAACAATCAGCCCTATTCTGGTTTGCTTCTAAAATAAGTGTCTGCATAGGCTTACACCAAAAACCAAGGGCTCTTGAGTGATTTATGCCTCCACTTTTTGTTGTTTAAAGGCTGATCTATTTTTATTGGCATAATTGAGAGAAAAGTACTGACTGATTCTCTGAAATTTGATGTGATTTCATTTTATAAGCATGTCAGTCTGCCACCTGTCATAGGAATCAAAATTATGCCAGAAGTCTTACTTGAAGAATAAGGTTGGATTAATTAATGTTTGCTTAACCTACAATTTCTGGAGTTAGATCCCTTAGTTGACCCATTTTGATATTGGTTATTACATGATGTTAATCTGCACTTCTTTTTGTCACATAATGACATGTTTTCTTGCAAGTAGTACATAATTTGGAATTAAAATATTCATATCAGGCTTGTAAGTTAAATATTTATGTTAGGAATGCAAGTTTGTATAGTTATTTCTTAACTAGTTTTCTGGCTTGACCTGATTTATAAGATGTTTTTTAGAAGCAAATTTTAACAATTAACATCTCTGAAATTTCATCAATTAATTTATTTTGTGGCTAATTAAGGGCTTTAAAAAGATACCTCAGCATCAGTGCAAATATGTCAGGTTTCAGTCTTGTAATTAAAAGCCTCAGTACTGCTCAGTGTGCAATGATCCACTGTGCTAATTGGTGTAGGTACCTGAGGAGCTAGCAACTCATGTTCAGTAAGTATATCCTGTTCGTTTTTTAGTGCTACTCTCATCTTAGTTTTCAGTCTTGAGGAGAGTAAGGGTGATTATCTAGAGTTTGCTGAGAAGGTGGTAAACAGTTTGTTCATGGTATTGTCAAAATGGCTGAGTCTGCCCACCATGAGCAGTAGCAGTGCTTTAGCAAACTGTCCACGATGTGATTGCATCTGCAGTAAAGAACCCCCGGTTATGTCAAAATTAATGATTCTTCAATCAAATTTCCTTCCAAAACAAATTCACCTGCATTTATCATTAATCTAAGTGTTGATTTCCCTTTACCTACTTATAATTGTACAAAATTAAACAAATCCGACTCAGAAAATATGAGAAGACTCCATTTGGCAAATTATATATGTAGACTACTTTCCATGTTATCTTTTCGTGAACTTTGGTTTACCATGCTTAAAAGTAAATTATCTATTTTGTTCAGATATAATAAAAAGAAGTATCAGGAGATCATGAGTGAAAAAGCAGCTTTTGCAGCAGGGAAGAGGAATCGGAAGAAGAAGAAATTTCGCAATTAAGACTTGGAAGAAAAATAACAAGCTGGAACAACTTGTTTGTTATAAAACGTTTTACAGAATGCTTTGGTTGTGGTGTTTTTTTCTCTTTTAAGATTGCAGCTCATGTGCAAATTGAGGTTTAGGGAATTTCTTGCAGTGAGAATTTGGTAGGGAGCTTTATCAAATGATCATGTATCTAAATTTAAAATAATTTCAATTTTTAAAATAATTTTTGTTTCAAGTAGTGTTTAAAAGATAATTATATAAAAGCATATTGTTAAGTGTGAGCATGAAATTACAGCTTCATGGATTGTGGTCTTTTCAGGCCTCGGTCTTTAGTGAATTAGTGAATTCAGTTTAAAGTTATGTGTCTAAATCACCTTGGCACTCTTTATATGCCAGAACAAATTTTTCCATGTCTTGTCAAGAGGTGCTGCTGGCCAATTCTGTAATGTAAGGTATTGAGAAATAGTTGGGTCGTGAAGGGTTTATTTCAGCACAGACCATAATAGGATTGAGAATGTCATGGAATTCAGCATATACACACATATATATTTAAATATATTTTAAAATAATATATAATTTCTAGATAAATATAAAAAAGTCATGAAGTTATAAAGTAAATATTGCTTAGTGAGTAAAATAATGTAAATATGTATTATGTATAAAATTTTGACATTCAGCCATATGTTGGTTTGATTAATTTTTACCATTTGATAATTGTCTTTTTGAAGATAATTTGACAGTGGGGTCTGTTGTCTAGGGTGCAGAGTGCAGATGGTGGTGTGGCAGCTGATCTGGAATAGTTCTTCAGGTAAATGAACAGCGTGAGTTTGGAAGGGCCTCTGCCACCGTTACAGAACCAGGGGTGGCGTCAGTTCAGTTCTCCTTCGGTCGCGGTTCATAAGCTTTTGTGATCGTGAGAACTTTTGTGGTGTTTGTTTGGTTTTAGTGACCTGGTTAGTATATTGCTGTTACAGGTAGTGTAACTCAGTTACTGCCATTAAGTAGCAGAAAAAAACAGATAATAGAAGAAATAAAACTCACTACATTCTCTTAGATAGATTGGGTGAAAAAGATTTAGAAGTGATTATCAGAGAACCAGTGGTGTTGCTTGCTTATCCTAAGAACACTGAATTTTAAAGGTTGCAGGTTTTGAACACGTGCTATGCCCTTGACCAGTGTTTAACCATGACATTTTCTACTACTGAGAAAGAGAAGTAGTTGTTTTTTTAAGGATTAGTTATTTGTGCTGGAAATAGCTAAAATGAAATGAGCATCATGGTATATATTGATCACCAACCAAAGTTTGAAAGAAACGCTCCCCTGATCCTTTGTTGTTTTTATATATTCTTCTGAAGTTGAGCCTAATGTTTTGCTACGAGACACGGACGGGAATCTATTATAGATTGCTTAAAAAGTCTTGACTGCCTAGAAGTGAGTGGTGTGCAAAGTAAAGTGAATTCATTGGGAAGTATCAAACACAAACAAGTAGAACAACCTGTCCCCAGGTTTCAGCTAACTTGAAGATGCTATTCTAATACACTTATAGGTATGATAATATCTTGATTATCTGTAAATGCTACAAAAAAATGCAAAAAAAACCCCACTGTGGTGTCTGGTTCTCTGGATGAGACATGGAAGCACAAAAAAACCCCACTTGAACACTGAGGGAAGAAAACAAGGCACCACAGTAGCTGTCATTCTGTTGCATTCTAAGACATTCAGGTGCAACTTTGGAAAAGCAACATGCAGCTCTTGACAGACCTTGAAAGAGAAATGCAAGCTTTGGTGCCACACAGCAAGGAACAACACCGTGTACGTTGCTTAGTTTGCTCAATAGCTAGTTGTACAAGTTAGTGTACAACATACCTAGTGAGGTTTATGTTCTGGTTGGTTGGTTGGTTGATGTTCTATATCCTTTCCCTTCCTTTGATTATCAAATGTCTTCTGTTTTGCCACACACAGTGCCCATGACGTTCTCTGAACAAGAGGGATGAGGTGATGCGCTGGCCATGTTCCCTGGGCTGCAGGGTGGTACTCGGGGGTTGTGTTTGCCAGCTTGCCAGGCAGCTCTTGCCTGAGCTTGTGCTTCAGCCCACTAGTCAGTGTACCTTTCTTAACCACCAGTTTTCACAAATGCATACACACATTGTGTTTTGGACTCTCCTTCTCGATTAAATTTGATTGAAAGTGGCGTAAGGTTAAAGTTGCTGGGGAGAGAGTATAACCAAAATGCACCATGTGGTTGCATAAGCTTATCAGAGTATCAGATTTCTCTGAAAATACTCAAAAACATAGAAGAACTCTGCAAAATACCAGCATCATTTGAGAAACTTTGCCTATAAATTGCAAGTAATACTTTTAATGGCTGTCAGAAATATTTGTTAATTTGTAATTCTCTCTTTATTGACATAAAACATTATTAACAAATTTTCCCAAGGTTAAAGGTCAGTAGGTACCATGTTGGTGCTTTTTGTGTGTGCACGTGTAGCTGTTTCGGATGTCACTTAGAATGTTTTGGGTGGACGTTTCTTTATGCTCCTATTTCTTTATTCTTACCTTGGTTTTGCCAGTATTCCTTTTTTTTCTTGCCCTTAGGGCAGAGACTACGCAATGGTCATACAGCCCAGTAAGTTCACAGTCCATCTCTTAGGTGTCCCAATCAAAACACTGTTGATAAAGGATTAGGTTAACAGTGGCTATGGTGCCACCCACAGGCATGGTTAGCGCAGGAAGAGCAGTACTTCTCACTTTCTCTGTCATGCTCTTATTGTTCGCACTTCTTCCTTTTTCCTTCTTTGGGGGTCTTTAATCTCTCTGCAATCAACTTAATCTTCTTAAAACTGAAGGTGTCTTCTTATCATTGCTGTTGTCCATGCGATATAACTATTTTTGATCTCTTAATTTTTAGAGAGTTCTGTCTGTATTGCAGGAGCCTACCTAGGTAAGTCTTGCTGAGACTTGGAATCCTGCCGTAACGCGGTGGACTTGGCAGTGTGAGATTAACAGTTGAACGCAGTCATCTTAACGATCTTTTCCAACCAAAACAATTCTATGATTCTGTGACCATAGGAGCTTGTCCTGCCCATCCTCCTGCCAAACGCAGGCTTAGACCAGGTTCTGCGAGGCTTTATACAATCAGGTCTCGAAAACCTACAAGGTTGGAGACTGCACAGTTCCCAGAACTCCGTTGCTTGACTCTCCTCACAGATAAAAGTTCTTCATATCCAGTCAGATATAAGGATTGTTACTGATTATGTGTCTACCTCTTTGCCTTAACATTGCTTTCTTTTTTAATTACTCCGTAAATTTATAACAAGCAGTGTTTGTCCAATTTATATTGCTTGCTATAGTTCTTGAATTTTTTCTCTTGATTCTCCTGATACATTCTGAAATACTATGTTTTCTTTGCAGCATTTTCCTCAAAACCCACTTTTTACAAGTATGTTGTGGAATTGTGCTCCTATACTTGTTCCACAGCCCGTGTTGCAGGAGAGCTGGCCCTGTGCCCCTGGGCAGTGCCCTGCTCCTTGAACCTGCCATTACCTCTTTTGGCCTAGGGCCCTTAATTCTGCATTTTTAGAGTATTGATTATGTAAATATTGCTTACAACACTCAAATGTGTATATATACAAGCCTCTTTAAGCAAATTTTTTGAAGCGATACTTAAATACGAAAAGTGGAAAGGGAATTAGTATTTGGACTGAAATGGATTGCTGGAAGTGACTAAACACGGAGGAACATTTTGTCTTCTGTCATTTGATTTAGTTGCTTTTTATGGGTTAATGTAGAGAGGTTTTGGTTAGCTGTTTCCAAAATATGAGGGTTTGATGTTTCTGTAAAGGGTTACATATATTTTATAGCTAGATGGCATATATGAGTGGATTACTGTGCTGTGGAACAGTGGTAGTTCATGTTCCTGATGGTGTGTAGGATATCAGTTATGTGGATTTTTCCTTTGTTGCCTTTAAATAAATGTTATTACAGTTTTATAAAGAGGCTGTAGTTACACATGCAGGATTAAAAAGAATTTAGCAAAAAAACTCCACAAATGTGTTAAAGTAGTGAATCAGATTAATCTATAATTTATTAAATCCTGACCAAAATCAAGGAGGTTTGTTCAGTGCTGCTACTGTTTTGTGGTTTACCACCCATTTTTAATTTTTATTTGATTGCTGTTATTAAAATGGCCTTTCAGCTTCTATCTGTAGGTATGTGTAAGTTAGGGAGAAAAGATGGTGTTAAGTGTTAAATGCTGCATTTTGTGGACTTGTTTTGGTGCTTGACAATAACCAGAAATGTCCCTGCAGTGCCTCCAGGGAAGACAGTCTTATTCTGAAGTGAAATTGCTTTCTGAAGGCTGTGGCGGAAGCCCCCGCCATGAGCCGCCTGCTCTGTAGCTACTGACAAGTGCCACAGCTGCTGCTGTTCGCCCGGCGGCTCTGCCGTGTCCGCGCAGCAGCGCGAGCGGCGGGCCGCGTGCCCCCGGCGCGTGCAGCGCCCCCTCGCGGACGGCGGTTGCTGCCTCAGGGCGGACGGCGGGACAGGGAGGAGGAGGAGGGGCAGAGCCTGCCTCCCTCGGGCTTGGAGCCGAACGGCCCGTCGCTGCCGCGTCCACCCTCGGCCCTTAATGGCGCTGGGAACCAGAGGCTGTTCGAGCCGAGGCGGCCGCTTTTGCTGCCATGCTCGGTCGAGGCTCGTCCCGTTGTCTCCGCCTGTTCCCGGCCTTCGCCATTCTCCGTCAGGCACGCAGGAGGCGGGCCCGGAGAGCCTCGCTGACGAGAGCCCGTCGCCGGGAAGCGCCAGGTCCATGTACCCCATTGCTCCGGCGGAGAGGTAAGGGGCGGGAGGGCGGGGTAAAGCTACTTCACCCAAAAGGGAGGAAAAAACGAAAACCCTGTTATAAAAGAGAATATGCGACTCCGCCGGGACTCGAACCCGGAACCTTTGAATCCCTTCACCCTCTAGAAGTCCAATGCGCTATCCATTGCGCCACGGAGCCACCTGTTGGATTTTTTGCACACCGCCTAGAGAGTCTGCGCGCGACGCTCCCCGGCGCGTGTGGTGGGCCCGCGGGTGCGCTCAGTGGGTGCGCTCAGTGGTTGCGCTCAGTGGGTGCGCCAGACAGCGGCACCTTTTCTTCTGCTTTTCTCTTTTTTTCCTTCGGTACGAACAGGCCGAGTCTTGCAAAGCCGCTGTATAAACGAGTCTCGAGGCAGCCTGTACGTGCCGCTTGAGCGCTGCCCACGGTCGGCTCCTGGGTGGGGTCCAGAGCTCGCCATAGGGCTACGTCGTTGACTGACTTTCCGAGTTCATCAGTAGGCAATATATAGTATTTGTAGTCATGCCACTTGGCTGCTTTCAGTATTCATCCTTATGTTTGGAGGAATATAATTATATTCGACGATTTTCTTATACTGGGGAACTGTTGCTCTATAAGGAAGTCTTTATAGCATCGGATCTTTTTGCACAGATGGTGATACATTGATGAATTAGATCAAATTATTTCACTTTAACAAATATGAACGTTTCTCATATTGCAGTTATTTATAATATGCTTTTATCAGCGCTCCATTTCTGGAGTAAATGTGAACATTAAAACAAACAAAAGCTTTCGGTCCTAGCATCAGGGATATGGAAACTACACTGGGTCAGTTCCAAAGTTCTTTGGAACCAAGTTATTTTAACATTGGTGATTTCCAGCATTGTAAGTTCTTAGGGACAGTCTAAA
Organism: Nesoenas mayeri; assembly: GCF_963082525.1. NCBI lineage: Eukaryota > Metazoa > Chordata > Aves > Columbiformes > Columbidae > Nesoenas > Nesoenas mayeri. The sequence continues at coordinate 12,019,271 of NC_137554.1, read as the reverse complement.
CATGGGGATTTTTGTTTTGTTTTAAACAATAGCATCTGTATTAAAGGAACTTAGAAAACAGTGGTTACATTTACTGAGCATCCTATGTACTACAGCATTTTACTGGCTTTCCTGTGTCATGTGAGACACAAAAAAAATACTCTATGGGTATTCAAAAGACATGACATAGGTGACAAGTAAAAAGGTATCCATGCAATCTCTGCTAGACTCTGCAGCAACGTACTGTGAGTTGACAGGTAGAGAATTAGGATATGGGAGTCACATTTGGAAACAGGTGACTGAGAATATTTTGGAGAGCTTAAAAAAAACCCCTTGTAAATTGAAAGAACAAAAAAGAAAATAAATTAGGGAAATAAAATTCTATTATGTGACAGCATTTTCGATGTGGATGAAAACATTACAGTATACTTGGATCATTGTTCCAGATAATGTGAATACCTACAACTTAATCCATTAAAGGGAGCAATGACTGAACTGTATCTGTTCTAAAATCACAGTAAAACCCCAGTGGATTTAGTAAAACAAGATTTTCCCTTAAAAACTGTAATTATGGTCTGAAACAAGTCTTTGATGCTATTTTTTTAAATCAAAAGTAGGCATATTAGAAACCCCAAAAAACAAGAGTATAAGGTTATTCTTTCTTTAACTCAACCCAACCAAAGTCTGTGGCTTTCTGCTGCTGGGGTGACCCCCTGGCTCAGCTCTCCTGTGGCCGCCCCTGCTGCGTGTGGGCAGGGGGCATGGGGCTGCAAGGCACCTGCTTGCACTGGAGGGCTCAGGAGACAGACTTGAGGCCAGAACAGGCAGAATCATTTAGGTTGGGAAAGACCTTTAAGATCAAGTCCAACCATTAACCTAGCACTGCCTAGTCTACCACTAAACCATGTCCCTAAGGGCTGGAAGATCTGCTCTGTAGTAGGTTATACAGGTTACACAGGCTACACAGTGAAACAGTTTTGTGAGTATCTTGTGTTTCACTTCATAATGATTTAAATGCATCTGTATTGTAAGAGTGGAGAAAAACACAAAAGTAGGTGTACCATAAGGAGCCAGTAAACTAATCAAATCGAGGTAAAATAAGCCAATTAGGATACACAACCATTACATCAAGGGCCGAGATAGTGTAATGAACAACCAAGGTGGCTCAGGTGATGAAGGCACACTGGTAGCACACCCTGTCATTCCCATGAAGTCAGCTAGTGTGCCTGTGGCCAGCAGAGAGCCAAAGCTCATGTGCTGGCTGATTATTAAATAGCTCCTGCAATGCTGCCCAGAAACTGGGGGATTAGTGGAATGGTTCAGTAGTTACAGTAAGTACCATATTGGAGGTACATCCCCCAAGCTAAAAACACTTGCAGAGCCAGAGCAGTTGTAAACACAGACCAAGAGTCACTAAGTTGCATGAGATTCAGAATAGGCCTGATTGAATTTACAAGCCCTGTGCTGCATAAAAGAAACAGAACTTTGCTTTTAAGAATTTAGTTAATCCTCAGAATAATAAGCTTAAATTTATGTTTGCGCAACTAGAATAAACCACTTGTAAGTAACTAATAATCACCATAAGCATCTTGTAGTTTGTTGAGTACCTGGGCACATTTATTGTGGGGTGAAGTGAGTGTCAGTACCTCACCAATGTGATTTGGTGACATGGCACCTTTGGACAGCACAACACTACATGACTACAGATAGTGAAGAATCAGAGTTTGCTGTGAGAAGACTAGCTCTGAAGGTGTACGAGTGAAGAATCCTGACACTCATGTTTGTTATTTCCTCTCATATTTTCATTTTGGTTAGCTGGTTTACACTGGTAGGTAAAGACTGGCTGTTGGCTCCATTTATATAGGAGGTCTGACTGGGGAAGCATTGAGGAATTTTCCAGAGATATTTCAAATTATTCCCATCAGTTTCCTTTTTTATTCTGTAGATGTAGTCGTGACACAAAGTCAGGGCTACATCCTTCTGGACAGCAGATGGAGCTGCTGCGTGAGAAACAGGACAACTCTCAGTTCCTGGGCTAAGGACATGTGGCATGTTAGGCAAAACCAGCAGATCAGGTTAACCTTTATTGGCAGCAGGACCTAGATCGGTCCTTTGAACTTTGCCTCTTCTGGGGTGGCTGAAGTCCATTTTTGTTGCAAGCTGGCTTTCATCTTAGCTCCTCCTCAACTTTGTGCTCTATTTCAGGGAGTAGAATTTCCTGGAGTACAGTTGTGCTGGTTTTGGTTACTGTCACTTAGAAAATGTTTGCTAAACTCAGCTAGGTGCCATTTGGCTAATTTTAAATATGAGGAAATCTGAGGTAGGAATACCTCAACACAAGATATCAAGTGCATCAATGGCAGGCCAAAAATAGCACCATCCTATGGGACTCTTCCATTGGTTAAAATCAAAATCTAGAAATTAATTATGCTATGTCCAATTAATTTCAGTAAGGTTTGAGCTTCAGTGAATTCATTAGAAAGTTAATTTCCAAATTTACAGCGCTTCCACAGATGTTTTTTGGGAGTACCATCACCTTTCTCCAAGAGCCTTTATGGTAAATATACTTGCTGAGAGCAAGAGGTCATAGAAGGCTACAGAGAAAGAGAGAAAGAGGTTGTCATGTATAGATTACCTAAATGGGACCCTTACACAATCTGCACATTTTGGGTTCTTTTCTTTCTCTCCTTTGAGAGAAAGGGATGCAAAGGATGCAAAGGGCCTGAAGATACTGAAGATAATTCTTTTAGGGATGGTTTCTTTGAGTAACTTACACTTTATTTATTTAGTTAGTTGGGATGACGATATATGTTTCATGTTGTAGGTGCTTCTGCATCTTTGCCTTTTCCTCAGTGGGGGCTGTAATCTCCATGTGACTATGAGGGCATTGGAAAATGACCCCTCTTTGTTTGTCAGGTTGCCAGCAGGAAGACTGCTGTTGAGAACCTCTTCCAAGTATCTTCTTTATGGCTGTTGTTGAACTGATACATGTTCTGTCCTCTCAAGCATATTTGGGCAGGTAGGAGTAATTCCCAAGGGCAGTGTCTTGAGGAGTTGGGGGAACATGAGCAATCATGCTAAATCACTCCTACAAGGGAGTACAGTGTTAATTCTGCAGGCAATGCTAATTCTGTGTAGCTTTGTTAACAGATCAGCTGCTGCAGAGCTAGCTCTTAGATGAATAGTCTTTTGGTGGAAAAGTTTGAACCCCATTCCTCATGTTGCATAAATAATTTTTCATTAGCAATTTTTAAATACCTGGTGTACAGTCCATGTATCTTAGTCATTGTTTTCTGTGATGATGCAATTGGTGGTGAGCGAAGGAACTGGCTAGAATGGTATCACTTGCAGTTCATTCTTATTTGCTCAAATTCCTTCTAATATCTTCTTTTAGAATAAATGCAAAATTATATTTATACTTTCATCATTCATATTTACAGTTTTATGTAAAGTAATTGTGTACCACACAATGGTTGTTATTAATTTATTAATTTATTATTTATTTCTCTGTTATCATTAGTTTATTTCCATAATTATTGTTGTATTTTCTTCAGAAAGCAAACTGCATAAAACCAGGTGTCTACCAGAGAGGTGGGAGTCTATTTCAAGACAATTTCAACATTTTCTGTTGTTAATAAGATCTGTTTTTTCATCAGAGTGTATCAAATTTTGTTTCAGAAATGCATAAGATTTGTGACAAACATATTTCAAAATATCCAAAATGATGCCTTCCTTTCACTGTATAAAGCTTTTATTTTTTGTCATTCTTAAAAACTCGTTTTGTGAGTATGTTTCATAATTTTATGCTTCCTTCCCAGTGGGAATTTGCTCTGGAGAATTATTTATTGTTTAGTTGATCAGTCTGTCCTACTTTGAAATTTTCTGTCCATATTCTGTATCTTAACACAGTGAGAATTAGCTACTAGCATCTTTTCAGGGGTGCTATATAGTTCTGCATTTCACTCATCTTGTATTCCACTGCGTTTCAGAAGCATAATTTTGTGCATTTCTGTTGCCGAAGGACAACCTGTCTGTGTTATTCTGAAAAGAGAGTGTTCTTTTGCTTTTTAGTAACATTTCGCATTTGGTAATAAGCCCAAGTTTCTAATTTCTCAGACTGTTTCTTGTGCAGGTTTTTTCAGTGTACTTTTGTGTACTTTTCTGAAGTTGTGATGCAACTTGTGATGCAATTTTCTTAACTACCACTACCCTTGATCTTTGGCCTCCCCATGTTGGGATTTCTGTTTGTGGTGCAGCTCTCCATTTCTGTTTTGCTTACTTTTTTGTTGTTGTTGGGTGTTTTGGGTTTTTGTGTGTGAAATCCTAGACACATTATTTCGTTTACCTTATTTTTCTGTATTTGTTCTTCTTCATCCTAAAGTTGTCTCCTTGGTATCATGATACTTCATCTAGTCTCTTTTAGTGTTATTTGTATTTTTGGAAGCAAATAAAGTGATAAGCAACACCTATTTTTGTCTCAAGTTAATCCTCAAATTTATGGGCAATACAACTCAGTTTATCTTAAGTGCCAAAGCAGTCTTAAAGACTCCATCCTTAAGTTAATAATTATCAAAGACAGAGTTGACAGTGCAAAGTTTTGTTCTTGGCTACATTTTTAAATCTCGGTGTAACCATCTGGGCTTGCTTTTAATTAATATCAAGCCAACAAATATTTACTCAGTCAAGCTGTTTATTTAAAACTTTTCAGAGGACATTATAGCTCAGTCCCTCCTATGCAGTTCAGAAGAAAAAGTATGTAACTGAGGTCTAGTGATTTAGTCCTGAACTTCTGGATTCCTACTCCAGCCACACAACTACCATGCCGTGTGACTGTAGGCAGCCTGCTCCATTTTATTTTCTGTGAAGTACAGAGAGTAGATAATTTCTTAGTCCACGTGTTGTAGTGCAAGTTAGTTATATGCAAGGTAACTTCAAAATTTTGAGATGAAACTTCCTCTGGAAATGCATTATAATTATGTGCCTTATTTTGTTTGTCACTTTCCATATATCAAACCTGAATGGCAAAAGATCTCTAAGAGAATCTACCCAGATAGCTTAGCTGCTTTTCCACAAGTTTCCCTTTTCCTTTTTACAGGTTCACTAAATGCTATTGGATGACGGAGTTCTCCTGTTGCCTGTTTATTCACTTGCTTCCTCAGCTCAGTTACTTGGTTCTTCATGTTGTAAGAATGATTGAAGTTATATTGTCTAGATAAACTTGAGACAATGATAAAGGTTATGCTGCCTCTGCCAGAGTTTACTTAGAAAACAAATAGGAGAAAACAAACAGCAAGGATACAGATTTGGTCCGAAGACTTCCAAAATCATCAAGAGGAATGGGACATGTTTCTCTGGCATACATGCTGCGTTATAGTACTTTCTGCTAATTAATGTTTAAATTTTACTCATCATCAAGTATGCAGATTAAAAGCAAGAATTTTAATATACAATTAAAAGATAACTAATCTGAAACAATCTGAAAAAATCCTTACCTTCTCCTGCAGTGTTTAAATGAAGTATTTGCTTTCTCTACTCACCTATGTGCTCTGAGAATGATGTGCACTTATTAAATGAGTGCAGTGTTTAAGCAGTGGTGCAGTGCAGTCACCTGGTTCCGTGCAGATAACAGGAATGCTTTGTAAGTAAAAACACTGGGTTAACTTCTGCTGTCATTTGAAACAATTTTAATCTGAACTAGCAAAATCAAGAATGTGGAATTATTTCAAGGCTATATCAATGTCAGTAAGAGTATAACTTGGCCTGGAATGTCTTGATTTTGGTAGTGGACAGAGTTGGCATGATCCTCAGTTTAACAGAGCAAATGTAGGTGACTTTTGCCAGCCTTTCCTTTGGAAATGTCCCTGGTTAATAAATCCAGGCTTTAAGTGTTGTCATTACCTTTCTTTCAGGGGGGAAGTGCTTTTAATCTGCATTGATTTGGACCTCCTCTGAATAGGGATAGGAAAAGAAATGACTGCAGATTCTTGTCTTTTTGATGACAGATACTTTAATACTATGGGATTTATTGCTCTTTTTAGATTTCCCAGAGTGTGGCACTAGTACTGTATAGACTACTTTTCTTGACAGCTTAAAGTTACTGTGGGGTCAGTGTGTCCTGTCAACTGTTTGGATCAACACTGGGCAGTGATAGTGTCTGTAAGGTTGGTTGTGTGTAGTCAGTGCCATTTCTGGAAGGAGCTTGCCAAGCATGTTCTAAAAGGATGAAAAGCTTTTATTCTTTATTAAATTTTGCTTTTCACTCAGTTATGAGTATAATTGACTGACTCAGCATAACTTGTGAATACTGACTCTGATCTAATTGCAGAAACAATAGTATTTTTAAATTGTGTTCTTTTGTCAGTCTTTTAATTACCAGTGTTAAACAGGATGGGACTCTAGGCCAGAATTATATAGAAGCACTTCTCTTCCTTCCCCAACAAGTTTTTACTAGATCTGTTTCAAAGATATGTGGATTTTACTGTACCGGAAATTTTCAACAAAATTATCCCTCTGTGGATTTTTAGAACCAGCAAATGTGGATTGTTTTTTAAAGGTTTATTTGTAAATCTGCTTTAACTACTTGAATATTCACTTAATGGAACTGTATCACAATTTATTAATTTGATTTTTGTAGCTAAAGTCAGCATGCAATATGAGGTAAGGGACTGAGTGCCAGGAATTCTCACATTCCAACCCTGTATTTGTCTTGGCCTTGCAGCATGGCTTGGCAAGCCATTCACATTTTCTTGTAGGTAAAGTGGGAGGGATATCCAACTTGGTGTTCTGTAGAATTTTAGCTCCATAATATTTCTGTGGAATTGACTAACTCTTCAGTCAGGACCTGTAGCCTTCTAACTCTATGCTGACATTCTTCTTATACTTTTTCTTTCTCATTTTTGACTCACACATGACAAGTGTGAAGGGAGTATGACTGAGCACCTGAACTTGCACAGGCACAATTGTGCAGAGATGCTCAGCAGCTCATGGTTTGCACACAGGGGATAGGGAAGATGGCAAAGTGCTTGTGCATACTCCAGCTCCTTTAAACCAAAAGATGTGGCTAATGGGACATCACTACTGTCTTAGGCCTCTTGCATCCCCGCATGCTATCTGCCAAAAGGGAAACAGCTCATTCCATTTTACAGGAGTTATAGAAACTTCAGATTTGCTTCTTGTGAAAATGAGGATTCTCTTTTACATAGGTAGAAATCTGAAATTATTTGTATACTAAGCAGTCAGAGAATACTTCAGGGTTTTTTTTCCTTATATAATTTATACTAGAGTGTAGATCAGAGGTGCACAGGGGCAGCCAGAGACCCTGGAGTTTATGCATGGGCTGTCAATTTGGATATGATGAATGGTATGAAGCAGAAGTGAGTCTGTGGTCACTGGAGTGATGGGGGTGATACTTCAGTGAAAAGGAATGGTACACTTTTTTGATACTTTGGAAGTACAGTAAATGGGAACAAAGGAGTTTCATATTCCCAAGTGGGTGATGTGTACCATATGGGTTAACTCTGAAACACAGTTTTCAAATTTTATAAATGGTTATCTACAACGCTGTCAAAAATTCTTGTTTAAAATTTACCATTGTATTGCAGCTAGCTATTTTATCCATGGATTAGGAAAAATTTTCACATATTGGGTGAAATGTGTTCACTATGTTATATGCATTTTTCAAAACCAACATTTTCTATGTATTTTTTTTTTTAACAATAACTGGGCATTATTTGCTATATGGGTTATTGATAATGATAGGCAGATGGGAAAGCTGTGATTTTGATTCTGTTTGAGTGGGAGTCTGCTGTAAATTCTTCTCTGATGGAAATGTGAGGAAATTTACTTTAACAGAATTAAATTAAAGGCTGCCAGCCAAATGCTTAGATCTAGTTGCTGCCATGACCTGAATATAAAGAGCACAAGCAGCTCTTAATGTGAAAAGGGCATGCCTTTCTTTTCTCTTTACTTCCAGAGGAATTTACTATGAAATCTTGGTATGTCAATATATATTTTTATGAGTAAATAACTTATCTTGTCAATTTTGTCACATCTCCAGTTTGTAGATCCAAGAGATATGCAATGATCAAACACTCTTTAACAACAACTTTTATCATACTGAAGAGTGCATATATTAAATGTAAAAATTCCAAAAGAAGGCTGAAATCCAAACAGATTTCTGCCCCAAACCCTTCAGCTATCCTCTTTAGGTCTATGTGGGAAGTATTTAAAAAAAAAAAAAAAAAAAGTTGCATGGTAGTGAATACTGATACAATGGGTCTTGTTTTGCTGGGGAAATTGGAAACTTCTGTATCCCTCCAATGATGTTATTATAAACAAAGTAGTTGTGCTCACTGTTATTTGGAAGATTCACAGATTATTTTACCTGGTACCTTGACCCATCCATAACACAAAATTCAGGCCATCAGCCTTTTGAGGTCTAGCATAAGCAAATATGATATTGAGTGTCCATATGGCAGGAATTAATTTTCTCACATTTTCTCACATTTCGTCCTGCTAAGAGCCATACCAAAATAGACAGTGTTACTCAGAGGGGCCATTCAGGGAGTATCTAGGTATCTCGTGGAGGTGAGGTGGACACCTCGTGGGAGATAGACTCTGGCTAAGGAGCTGACTGAGGAAAAGGAGCTGTGAGAGGAGGTGAGCAGACTCAGTACCATCAGGGAAGAAATAAGAGATCAACGAGAAATCAATGCCAAGATGGAGAGGTCTGGAGCCATTTTATTTCTGTCAAAATAAGTCTCCTCTCCCTGCAGAGGTGCAATTGCAGAACAAGTGTGGTGCCCTGGGAAGAGGTGGGGGTGAACAAGGACCATCGGGGAGGCATCAGAGGCAGCTGAGCCTGAGCCAAACATCAAGAAGAAGTGTAAAAGACAGCTGATTGGTATTGGTGATTCCCATCTATAGGGAATGGAAGCACCCATCTGCTGCCCTGATGTGATGTTTTGGGATGTTTGCTGAGTACTGGAGCTTGCATCCAGGATACTGCAGAGAGGCTGTCAAGGCATGTCTAGTCCTCAGACTTTTGCCCCTTGCTGTGTGTCTGATGAGAACCAAGGACGTATCAGGAGTCTGTGAAGCTCTGGGGCTGAGGATGAAGGTTACAGGCGCCCAGGTGTCTGTTCAGTCATTTTAGTGAGCAGAAGAGGCTTGGACGGGAGATAGTACATCCTGAGGAAGGGTTATCATAATCTGAAGGGAAGTGATGAGATGGGATCAGTGAAGAGGTGTCCTTGTGATGAGGGAGGATCACTTCCTCTGTGAAAGCAGCACAGTGGGGGGCCTGCCTTAAGTGCCCATATGTAAATGCTTGCAGTGAGGGAAGCAAACAGAAGAAATTGGCAGTTTGTGCACTGTTGGAGAACTAAGATGTCGTTTGGATTGTGAACATTAGAAGTAGCATAGCAGTTACCTGGAATGTATACTTTAATTGTGACTTTCTGTGTTATTTTTACACTTTAGAAATTCAACTTAATGATATCAAATGGTTTCGTAAAACAAGATAGATCACAGAATCCAGTTGTAGGTAGACTGACTCATGGTTAAGTGACTTGGTCAAATGCAGCTACCAGTCACTGGCAGAGCGAGGTCAGCTCCCAGTTACCTGTCCCGAGTTCTACTCTATCCTTTTTATTTTCCATCCAGAAAATAGTGTAATGAAGGTGATTATATGATGTAGCTTGTCTAATATTCTCAAAACTGTAGATCTGCCAAATTTATTGCTGGTTATAATAGATTATGCTCATTATTTGAGGCAGATTTACTATCTTGTAGTGGCCAACTTAAAATCGGGCTCATTTGTATTACAGTTGCGAGACTTACCATATATCGAAGAAAACAGATGTATCTGAGGAACATGAAAACAGTAAAGTTCCCCATACACCAATTAAATTACAGTTTAGTCAAGAGTCTTTGTTGGAATGACTACGTAAATAGTCAGCTGCATTGCATACTGGTATATTATAGTATATTACAGTTTGATCAGTGCTTCAAGACCGACAGATGTAAAAAAATATGCTTTGTAAACAGCAAATTTATTTTGGAAGGCATTTAGATATTGTATTATAAGTGAGTGCCATGTTGCAATTTTGAGGTTAGCTTAAAAGCAGAACCCTTGAACTGAGATTCTGCACTTCTGTAATCTATCAGTAAAACGTTTTTCTCTGTTTTAACACAGTGGAAGAACATGGAACTAGCAAGTGATTTTACACCTAATCCTTGCTTAATAATTTCTCCATATTCTTCCTTCCAATTTTTGTCTCATAAAAGCAGTCATTGAAGTTAATGCAACTTATCACCCTGCAGAAGTTACAGTACGAAGACAAAAAAACCTGCACATCAAAGGCTCTTCTGTGCGGACAGAAAAGCTTCCTTGTGATTTATGTGCAGTTAGCTCTGCCACTCTAAATCAGCAGTTAGTTTTCTTCAGTTCTAGCACTGAAGTGAAAAAATGTCCTTTTTTTTCTTTTAGGGGGCTTTACTTTTATTTACAAAATGCTAGTGGGCAGTAAGCATTGACTTGGCAAGCCAAAAAATTATTTTCCTGTGTTCAGAATTGTGATATACATTTATATAAGTTTATCTTGGTTTGTTCAAATTAGAAATAGGTACCAGTCATTTCTGGAGCAAAATGAAACAAGCAGCTTCCAGAGTCCCTGATATCTGGAAATCATGGGAGTCACTGATAGCAAGATGTCTTATTTTTCTGCCATCACCCTCCATGGAAATAATGTAAATATTATTGGTTTTGCAATGTGTGACTCTAGTTAAATTTGTAAATATTCAAGATTGCAACCACTAGGGTGTGGAATCCAGAAAAATAGTCTGAAAAAGCTGAAAGAAACACCATCACAGCCCCTATCCAAAATTTCAGAGAGATTTGAGTAGACATTCACACTCAGATAGAGGCTCATGGACATTTCAATCAGATTTTGATACAAGTGGCCTTTATTCAATGAGCTCGCTACAAAATTATCACTTGCTTTTGTTAGTGTTGTGATGACAAGATATTCTATTGTATGCATAAGTGGGAACATGGCTTCTTAATTTACCTTCAAGCACTAATCCTATTCAAGGGTCATTTGGAAGGGAAATGGGTACTTTTTGTATTTGGTATTACCTGCTGTGTAATTAATATTAGTTACATAGAAGCCCTATGGTTTTTGACTGACAGTTTTACATCTTGTTTTTCAGCAATACAGTTATTTACTAGAGATAGTTGTATGTTTCATGTTACTAATCAGAATGCAAAAAGAGTGAAACAGCATTTGGTGAAAGTGTGAGAAATGGTATCTCCAAGCTGATTGGACAAGTAACATTCACACTGAGTTACAATGGAGTAGCAGAACCTGGTAGAGGAGTTATTTTGGAATCCCTGAAAGATGTGTGAGTACAGCAGAAGGGTGAGGTGAGCAAAAGAAGGGGCAGAGGAGAAACATAAGGACCTGGGCTATGGAGAACAAAGAGTAATGTTGACAGTGCTAATAAAACTTTGGTAGGGTGTTGGATTTGGCTTGAGATTGTTCTTTCAGGGTCTTCACTCCTGCAGTGCAGAATGGGGTTAGAGTGAGTGTGGAGCTAATCGCAATTAGGACTTGAGGAAATCAGTCCCCAACAGCCTGTACTACTTTGCTTCTTTGTAAAATCAGAAATTTAGATTGTTTTGCAACCTCTGTGCTGGTAAAGCTTGTGTGATGTGTATGCAGCATGGGAGTTTACACCTGCAAGCCATATGTAGCTCAACTTTAATATACTTACATAAATTATACACTTACTAGTTTTCAACTAATGGATTTTAACATGCCTGACATCATACCTCTCATCATACCCCTCTCTTGGGGTTATATCTAGAAGCAATCTAGTGACCTGTAGTTTTGCGCCAGGAGATACTGGTTTGGTATAGCCCCAGTAAGGAAGACACTCAGACTGTAAAGTATTTCTTAAAATACCATTTATTTGAGCTAACACTGAATAAAAAGTATAGTGTAGATAATTTTGTGTCCTTCTAGGTGCTGAGTTGTGTGTTGTCAAAAAGGTCTCAAATCAAAGCCAGGCAGATCCTGTCCATGGAAAGGTCATCTGATGGTTTTGTCTATTGAGCTCTTACAAGATTTTCTTAAAACAACTCTAGTTCTCATTTCTACTGGCAAACAGAAAGCTGGTTCACTTGAGCACTGTTTGCTGCAGTTTTAGATAAAGGCAAGGACACACAGATGTAATCACCAGTGCAGAGTGGGAGCTGCCTCTGGGCTCCTCTGTTGCAGCCAGCTTGCTGGCCAAGTTTATCCTGCAGCCAAGGGACATGTGTTGCACAGCACAGGTCTGACAGCCAAGCTGTACATGCAGCACTCCTCAATACAGTGATCTTCTGGTTAGGATCAATACACTGTGACTGAATAAAAAATCACTTGGATAAATATTTGCAAATTGATGCAAAGATACATCTAGGTTTTGAGGGCATAAATGTTTTCAGGGCAGGTATATAACCTAGGTGAGTGAGGAATGATCCTAACTGAAACTCCTGAGTCGCTTCCGTAACAATAATAGTAATAAATCATGTGATACCTGGAGTAGATAAGTTTACCTCTCCCTATTAATCTCTTGAGCTCTGGACTGATGGGGGTTATTTTGAGTTTGTGCATAGTTTCACACTGATGTAAACATGTCAGGTATTTTTTGTTGTTGTTTGTTTCTTTGTTTTTTGTTTTTATTTTTTTTCCAGTTTATAAGTAAACTTTTTTGGAATAAATTTCTCATAAGAAGTATTTTGTAAGAAATAGCCAACAAAACTCTCAGCTGAAAGGAGGTACTTCTGTATTTCATAATGGGTCATTGGCAAAGAGTTGGCACATTTTTCACATAGAAAAGTAGTAACAATAATTAAAAATAAGGTGTGAAAAAGTTCGTTCAACACAGTATACAGTTTCAAAAAAAACCCCACAGAAACAAACCCACACAGAAAGAAGAAAAAAACAAAACACAAACCAACCAAAACAAAAACTACCAAACAAACAAACAAAACACACCGAAAAACAAAACAAACTCACTGCCCAGTTGTTGGCACTGTGATATTCATCAGCTCCTGTCTCCTAGGCAGGTTCCACTGCTGGATTGGACATAGGATATTTCTAGGTGTGTCTCTTGCCAAGAAGCTTTTGCATTTTAAGAGTACGTAACAGACCATAATAACCTTCTTCTGTGGTAAGGACTGTTGTATGTATATTTATTAATCAATACTGTCTTATTGTTATGAACAGTGCTCACTGGTTAGCAACAAATAATCAGGTGTGCTAGCAGATGTTTCCAAACCAGCCTTTTATGGGTTTAAAATTTGGAGAGATCTTGATCTTGGATTTTAATTGTGGCAGTTGTTCCTCAGTATGTTAGTGCTATTTTTTAAAATTTGGAATTAAAAGAAATACGATTATCTACTAGTAAGGGGTATTCTCAAATCCACAGAGAATAAGATTAAAATCCACTTTGTAATATTTTGAGAGAGAAATGCTTATAATAAGATTTCACATGGTCTGCATTTTTCATAAAAATTGTATGGTTAATTAGTTTTTAGTTAAATAATACATGAGATCTTTCTTCTCAGGTTGTGTAATGTTCAGGGCGATTTTATTTTTCTCAGACATGTGCATTGTGGGTTTTTTGGTCAATTTCTCAAATTATTTGGAAGAAAAAAAATCAGTCTCATTTTAACACATCTTTCCAGGTGCCTTTAAAAAAATCAGGGAGAATCTTGAGGAAAAATACAGGAATATGCTGGATACATTTTTGTTTTGTACTTATAGTTTTATGTCAATTTTACTATCAAACAAAAAGATGCAATGATTGCTTTGAGAGGACACAGAGGGATTTAAAATAATAGAAACATACTACATAGACAAGTTTGCATGTAAATGTCTGTGATCTAATACTGTTGGAGTAGAAACGGCTAATAAAAACAGCAGCTGTAATACCCAGTCGGTGTAACATCTGCTTTCCCACTTTTACAGCAGTAGTGCTTAGAGCTCATTCCACATGACTGTACTTGTTTTTGCTCTTGGAAAAATGTTGCAGTCATGACACAAGCATCAGCTTCTTTGTGAGGGATGATACAGTGAGCCATACTAAAAAGAGGTTTTCACTGTAATGTTGCAGTAGTAATTTATTTTTAGCAAATATATAACTGAAAACAAAGAACCTTTTAATTATAAATAACTAATTTTAAGCAAATAGTTTTTTAAGAAGTAACTCTTTCATCCAACTGTATCACAAATACAAGGAATTTCAGGCAAAGGTTCTTCCTATTAAGTGACATGGATTTGGTTCTAGTTCTGCATATTTCTTATTTTTGGAGCATCAATTTTGTGCTTTAGAATAGTAAAGTCGTGTTCTTTACATACATCAGGAGTGTCTCCACAGTTAGTAACGTTACAGAGTGGATTTTTTCCTCATAATTTTAACTCTCAGCACCAGTCAACACCAGAGGGTGCTGAAATGCAACACAGTATTCACAAATTCCTAGTAACATAGTGGTATATACATAATACGCCTTTTCTAAATATTGCTGGTTTGATCTCTCTCAGCCTTTTCTTGTTTGCATGTTCACCACCATGATACTGTAATACCAGAATGCCCCTGGTTCTAGGTTTCCTTATAATGACAGCAACACATTCTTCTCACCAGCGACTGGCACCGTCAAAGAAAGATTTTCAAGTATGCAGATAAACTTATCTACAACAGCAACTCATGTCATGTCCTTGTCTTGCTTGTCCTGGCTTTACTTCTGTGTGCAGGGGTCAGAGACTGTGTTTTTTCTAGCTGTATGCCATGCTGTCAGCAAAGGAAGAAGTTACTAAGAACTTTGAAATGCATTAATCATTCTTAGGCAAAACCTCATGGTGCAATTAATTTTACAGTTCCCTTACTTGTGTGATGTTTTTCTCAGGGCTGAAGTGTTTAGGATCTACACCTGTTCCTCTCTTCAACCTAATCTCCTCCAACTCTTGGCAGCTACCATACTTCAACACAAGGGGAAACAAAATGCAAGTATTATTCTTAGAGGCACTTGCATTTTATGAACCTAGAAATCTGATTTCAAGAAATTAGATGTTGTGCCTTTGTTCCTTGGATGGGAAAAAAATGTAAGATACTCTGACTGAATGACATATATATTTTTATTTTGAAAAGATAAAGAATACTATACCTTATAGTCCCTACTACTGAAGAACTGCAGTGTATTTCTAAAGTTGTTTTTAGTTCATGAACCAGTTAAGGGAAGATACATGTCTCTGGCTAAAGAATATTCTCAGACAGTATTTGTCAGACTTGAGTCAAGGAAAATTGTTCAGCAGTTTACAATCATTATAATGGTGGAGCGGGTTGGTGAATATCCTCTGTGTGCATCTGCATTTGATCAAGTGCTTGTAAAGAAGCAAATGATGCTTTGTGTCTTCCTCTTTGGTCACACTCAGCAACAAACTAAATTCAAATAATAAACTGCTAAGTCTAAAATTCTTTTGAAAAAAAAACCATTACTTTAATACCTATAGGGTTTATTTCTGCCCTAGCAGCTGGTTGCAATCACCAGTGCAAATGTTTAAAAAATTATCTACATGATTTGTTGCATTAAAGATATGTATCTAAGTGCATTATTGGTTCCTGCAGTAAATTACACCTCCAAATTGTGCAAGGATTGCATCATCCTTTGCACTGGATTATATAATTGGAATTATAATTAGATTCCAGGCTAAGAACATTTTTTGTCATATAAAAGGCTTTCTGAAAAAGAAAAAAAAAAAGGAAAATAATCTAGTCACTGTTGGAATCTTTTCTATATATCTTTAATGAAAGGCCTCTCATTTTATTTGTTGGAGTAGTGTCATCAGATTAGTGCTGCTTTCTTAAGTGTGTATAATCTAATTTAATTCAAGCATCATAGAATAATTTTAAAAATCAATGTAGCCTAGGTTGTTTTGAAATAAAGAGGGGAGTAGCACATCAGTAAACATCAGTTCATCATGTTTAATTAGCTAATAGGGATTTTCTGAAGCTATTAAGCAGGATCTGAAATAGCAAATTGGATATAGGTGTATTAATTTATGCGGAAATTCCATTGTGGAAACTGGAAACTTTAAATCCGACTCTGTTTTCCTTTATAGAGACACTACCTTTTTTAAATTAACAGAAATTAGAAAAAAGTGGGTCTATATATTTTCAGTAGCTCCGTCAATAATGTGAAGTGTTTCTTTTAGTCCCCTTCCACCAAGCTATGAAATAAAAAAGATTCATATTTGTCTCCATCTTTAGATCATTTGCAGGAAATAAAAGATCACAAACAACTCAGAAATTTCTTTACATATCAATATATCAAATGCAAATCAAGTGAACTTTGCAGTTAGAGCAGTGACCTTCAACCAGACTCTGAGTCAAGAATTTCTGTTTCCAAGGCTTCTCATTCATGCTGAGTATTTTACTGGCATAATGTATGGATCTTTTGTGGTGTGGTGGTTGCTGGAGGATGAATGAGGGCCCTCTGGCTCATTTATCCTACTCTGAGTTGGGATTTGAACTATGTTGCCAGAAAAGAAAGTTGAATGCTCTCACTTTCAATTCTAATCCCCTCATCCTTCAGCTTGCTATAGCAGCTCCCTGTTGCATGATTCTTTTTTCAACTATAGAACCTAGTGGTAGTTTTGGAAAAACAGTAATAATGGAGTGGTTTGAAAAACAGCTAACATTTAGTGAATATCGTATGGTTGTGCTTTTGAAGCTCTTTATCATCATAAATATTTTGTATCTTAGAATGAGAAAAAAAAAATCTATATTTCTAATAATTTAATTTCACTTTCTCTATACACTGTCTTTTTTTTCAGTTTGGTTGTTCTCTTTTTGTTTTGTCCCTATCCCAAACAGGGATTCAGTCAAAAGATGGCATAACAACCAATACAATTCAAGTATGGGATTTTCTTTTAACAATGGGGAGAAAAAATGTTTATTAAGATTTTTATTTTTATTTTTTAATGAAACCTTTTATCTGGCCAAGGGTTGATTTACTTCCAGTGTAATTAACATGTTTACAGACTCTTCCGCTAGTAAAACTTCACTATTGCTCATGTCATAGTGGGCTAGGGGGAGGAAGTACACATAGAAAACTCAGGTCATTCTTGTGTGCCAGATTATTCTCTAATCATTCTTTACTGTAGGCTTTTAGGTCTTTGTTTTGGTCTGTGCTAGATTCCTATTCTCTATTATCTTTACTTTCTTTGCTAACTTCAGCTTAATATTTTCTTGATATCTTTTCATCTGGCTAGTTTTAGCATCTATTTTTATTCCTCTTTGCTGCATCTCACATTTTTCTGCCTGAACCTCTCTTATTAATAAAGAGTTTATTTCCTAGTTTGTGAAAATACTTTTAGACTTCTCTAGAAGTGGAGGATTCTATGAATCCATAAGAGGGAGAGTAAAAAGTAAAAGGAGAAGATGGTTTGAGGAGGGGGATAAAATAGCATTGCTTAGTTACACCTGGAGAATTACTTCAGAAAAACTGAAAAAAAAAAATCAGAATTAATCAAAAACAGTTTAGGAAACTTCTCACATTACTCCATCCATTAAGTTTAGGAACCATCAATAATCTCTAACATTTCAGTGAAGGAAAGATGAGCTCTCAGAGTGATTTTTCATACAGGTACCAGGCAAGAGTCCTCAAGTGCAGTATTCTTGACTGGTATTCTGCTGTCTTTCTGAGTATAAGCTCTGTTTGTACATCCATGCCCAGCCATGTCATTAGAAATGAAAGCAGAAAATTTCCTTATAATGTTAAATACCTAATGGAAATATATATTTGTATTGCAGCTTAGCATACTTGAGATACTTGAATATAGTCCTCTCACAACTACACAGTACCATGACTACTATGTTACAGGCTGGTGTACCTTTTTCATTAGATTTCTGAATGTATCAGTTAATGTTAGTATGACTTTTAAGAATAATCTAGATACTTGTGCTAATAAACTTCAGGTTTTACAAGGTGATGCAGCCAGCCTTGACACTTGCTTATCCCCTTGTTCCAACAGAGATCAGACGCTCCCCCACAGTGAGCCTTAACTAGGCTCACTTTGAAAGCCTGTCTATTTAAACAAGCCCTCTGGGACAGGAGATGAGCTAGGTTCTGGTTTAGTCTTATTTTGTGGAATAGTGCTGCTGATGTACAAGTCTGTGTTACTTTTGCATGCAGATTTACTATTGTAATGTAAACAGAATGTCTTTGAAATAGGTGGAGTATAAATGACAGAAAATATATCAAAGGAGAATTGCAGTTACCACTGCACAGAGTTGTACATGAGATATTTGTCTTCTTTTGCTCTTCTAGTGAGAATATGTAAAGCTTCAGATGGATGCCAAAGCAAAGGTTTAATGAGTTAAACTTATATGCTTACAAGCACTGAAGCACTCCTTTCAGATTGTACAGCATAAAATTTGGGATGAGGAGTTTATCTGGTAAATGCAAGATTACCGACATAACACAGTCAAAGGCAAAGTAGTACTGCAGGTGGAAGCCCAATGTTTCACCTGTAGTGCATTGGGATTAACGCAGTCTAAGATACACTTGTGCTGCTGAACAGGTGTTCAGTTATTGGTGCAGATTGAGGGCTTGGGTGAAGCAATCAGTGTTGCTCTGAATCACAGCTGAGTTCAAAATTGTGCTTGAGAATCAAGCATATACTGCAGCAGCAGGAATCATCCTGTCTCTGTACTGGTGCTATGTTACTGCAGAAGATTGCTACATAATATGGTGGGGCAAGGCTGCAGAGCCTTCTGATGAAGGGGCTTAACGCACAGCACAGTGACAATGGAAGCTTGTCGTGAGGAATACTGCAGTACAGAAGTCAGCAGGTAAGGAAAGCTCAGTGGTAATGACTGAGAAATGAATAGAATCCAACCTCAGACCTCCATTTAAAGGTGGTTCATGGCTTGAATGCAGGAACATTGCATCAAGGAGTAGGAGGGCAACAGGAAGGGACTGGAAAGAAATTCTGTGGGCTATCTGCAGAAAGACCAATAGAACTGTTGTATAGACAGACTTGAGGTTTTCTACAACAAAATTAATCAAAAATACTTTGAACAAATTTGAATTGGCATTGCAAGTTTAGACTGGCTCAGCATTTTGTTACCTACCTGTGGGATTTTTTATCTGGCTCTATGAATCCTGGCACTGCCTCTGTCTTCAAAGGGAAAAAAAGAGTTCTTTGTTCAGCAGACTTGCCAAGTGTTCATAAAAAATATGACTGGTAGCATTTTTTCAAGCAAACTCAGTTGATTCAAAGACATTCCTGACTCACCACCCATATTTTCTCCAACTAGAACCCAAGTATCTTAACATTTCAGCTAGTGTTCAAAGGTATAGTAGAAAAATAAGCTATTGCTTTTTGCACATATGCTCAGATGCTAGAATTTAGTAAGTAGATTCTCTGTCTGACCCTTACAGGCAGACTGACTTACTAAGGTTGAAAAGATTATGACTCATACTGCTCTTTATGGCTGAGGTCCCCATAAAGCAGCTTCTGAACTGTTGCAATTTTTAGCCCAAGTTTTAATAATACTCCAACATTTTTTTAATTGCTTGTTGTCTCAATGCAAGTTACCTGGTCTTGTGAGTTATAGCCCTAAATGTCGCATATGCAAGGGCATTAAGTTTAGAAGAGGGAGAGCACATCAATCTATAAATGAAAATAGAATTTAGGTTAAAACTACATTTGTTCCAGCTTTGTGCCCAGTGGTCTACAGATCATTCTCACTTAATACAATAGTTTATTTTAATAAGCCTACTTATTTGGACTTGATCCTAAAGGTATTTTCCAAGCTAAATGATTCCATGATTGATTATTGATCATCATCAGAAAATGCACTTTTTTTTTTTTTTTAATTTCCCTGTGTAATTATGAGTTGATTAAAGAGGCACAAATTGGCGGGTGACTTTACTTTCTGAGGGGGCGGAATTTACAACTACATTATTTTTCATTTCAGACAAGTTGGTTGTTTCTGTTATTGCATATTATGTAGCTTTATTAAGTGTATCTGGAGGTAGCAGCTATTATGTTCTGCTCTAAATCCTTGAACAGTTCTTGTCACTTCATTATCTTTGCTATGTAACCAGACATCATAAGCAGTAGATGTTTTTGCTATTCACTTGCTTTGGAAATAATACCAGCAATTTTTTAACAAAATATAATTTGCTATGATATAGTTTGCTATGTTTTATAAATAAGAAATATTTTTATTTCAAAGTAATTTCATTTACTGTAAAAAGTTGCAAAATAAGCCTTTTATGTTACATGAATTGCCATGGCTTAGCAGGAATGTGTTTTTCCTGTTCTCTTAGATCTTATCATTAGGTATATTTTGTCACTAGGATTCTGTTTGTTAGATTTGCGAGATTCAGTACATAATTGGAACAGTTATAATCTAAGTAATCAACATTAAATGTTTTGGCTAGTATTTTTTCCTCTTAATCCATTATTTAATTAAATAGCAGTAGTTTACATTAGGGGCTGTGCTTGAGATTGTAAAATAAAAGTCAACAAAAATGAGTGCATGGGTGGCTAGGGAAACATACCAGGCATGGCCTTGCAGCCTGGGGTACCAGACTAATGGGGAGGAGTGCGAGGGAGAGAAAAAGAAGGAAGGAAGAGATTATTCTTGTTGTTAACTACACAAGTTCAGAAATTCAGAGCAGCCAAGCAGTAAGAATATGTGTACATGAGAGCAAAGGCAGGTTGCAAAGTAGAAAGGCTCAAGGCTGCTAAGCTGTTGCAGAAAAGAAGAAACCAACTCAAATGAATTGAGACTTCTAATCCATGTCAACACAAAATCAGCCAGGTTTGCTCAAAGCACCTTTGTCAGTGTCTTAAGCTAAAAAGACTGATTTAGCACTGGCATATGTAAGGAGTGCCAGCACAGTCCTTTCTTTTGTTACACTGCAATAAACTGCAAAATAGGGGCATAATGAAGCACAACTTGAAAAGAGAGCATGTGTTTGTCCATTGGCTATAATTTAGCAAACACACACCTGTGCTCTATTTTGTTATTATTACTTCTACCAGTTGGATTCTTATCACATCTCATTTGGTAGGTTAAGTAGCACTCAGTTCCTAGAGTTATATGGTTGTATGAATATTTCAGCCTTTTAAAAAAGTTATATTATTTGTAGAATAACTTGAAAGAAATAAAAGTTCAAGCACTGGAAGGCAAATGAAAAACATGTTGTTTTTAAACAAAAAACTGTGGGGCCTGATTCAGGAGTTCTGTGTGTGTAAAGTCAAATATTGTGTATGAGTAGCCTTATTTAAAAAATATGAAACTCTTACTGTTTCCTTCCCATTCTGAAAGACAGAAGAGATGAAGATGTGTCTATTCTATGATAAAACATTTAAGAAACCTATTGCAGTAGTGACTTGTAGTTAAAGAATTTGAGATAGGCTCTTTATTTGAATAGTCCTGGATCTGCACATTTTTAGAAAATGCACAATCTGCACGGGAACAATTATTTTGTTTTGTTTGCTTTGCTTTGTAAAAGAGGACCATTTCATATATCCAGTTTAGTATTTCACCATGCAAATGGTAGACTTGGTGCAATGGAAGTTAGTTACCTCTGGGATGAAGTGGTTGAGGAGTTGAAAGTGGCAGGACTAGAATGTTTTAAATTGGATTAATCTAAAGTGAAATTTAAGCTTGGAATCACAGCTGTAATTTCATTTTCTCTTTATCCCCTCTGCCCCCAGAGAGCTTAGCATGCCAGCTTTAACTGGATTTCTGATTACATGGCATATGCATTTGCAGCCTGTTACTGTTGGGTGCATTACAGGCCCTGGTTGTTCAAGCTGAGAAGCAGCTGTGGAGCCTTTTTAACAGTGCATGCTTACTCAAGTTCAGCATGGCACTTAAGCTGTTTGGATTGTCTTCAGGTCTAGGTAGAATGAATTCCCACCTAGCTACAAAAGGCCACATAAACATACAGAAAGAGGAAAGACTTGCTAGATTGTAGTGGCCAACACTTCCTGTTGAAGTGCTTGATGATCTTAGTTCTATCTATTTATTAAACGAGAGTCTGCATCACATAAATGCTGTTACAATTAGCCCTAGTCTTCAAAATATCTGCTAAGTTGCATGTACTGATTAAATTTGGAGATTTGAACTAGTCTTTTCTGGTGAAATGCTATGTTAATTAATACTTGATCATTTGATTGGTGTCAAATCACCTGCCAGGGCAAATCTGAGATGCATCAAGCATGAACATTTACCATTTCTGTCAATCAATAAGCATACACAGTACACTCTTCATGTTTACTTTAGGCCAGTGGCGGGAGGATGGACAATAACTAGTCTGGGCATAGAGCTGGGGAATTGCCAATATGCTGGATCAGGTATTGTTGAAGTCTGCAAGAGCAAAGTGATGCTTTCAGAATTCCTGGAACTAATTTGCACTATTGGAGCAGGTTTGTGCCAGATGAAATGCAACATCTGCATGGAATCAGACAAGGAGTATATCAGTCTCTTCATAAGTCTCACTTATAAAAGTGCCGTAAGAACGTAAGTACACAGGGATACTTACTACCCCAGGATATCACCACAGCTGTTGGTAGTTCATTGTGTAAAGATTTTCAGGGATTTTCCTTGTCTCTATGTCTTTGTTTTAAATAGTTTTTGATTTTGTTGTTTAGTTTTCTCTTCACATACTGTCTTTTAAGCTTATTTATACTTTTGCTACCCAAATATCTGTGACAGTATGTTCCCCATTGAATAAGATTGTATGAAAAACCGCTGCTTCTGTTTTAGAGCTTCTGCTTAGTAATTAAAAATATGTTGATGTTACGAATTGGATAAAGTTGCACTGCTGTTACATAAAGAAGGTAAATGAAGGGTGGTTCGTCTATGCCTTCCATAAGCAGTACGTAAAGAATCATGAACCACTGTCTTAGTTGTTTCTTTTAAGCTACTGGTGATAGGTACTGGCTTCCTACCGACTGAAAATACCTCATTTGAAGTCTGTCAGAAGAATAAAGTAACTCAGTGTTTGTGGTATTATTTGTGAAATGTCTGGAAAACAGAACTGTATCACAAGGAGAAGAACAAATAAGTATATTCCATATAACTGAATTATTCTGACACAGTAGTCTGAGTAGATATTAAGGCACACACTTTAATTAGCTGTGAATGACAATATGCAGTGTGGTTGCTGAGTTGCTAAGTCAGTATGTATTTAAGTCCTGATTGGTATTTTGTAGACTCTTTATGTAAACATTGGCCAGAACAGCATATACAGATTGAGTAATTTTCTGTGTTTGTTTCTCTGTAGCCTGTGATAGATTTGCTAAATGTTGGACTGAACTAAAAATCCAGGTTAGAAGTGACACTTCAGTGCCTAGCCTGCTAACAGTATTTATGCTAGTGGTGTCTTTTCAGCATATTCGGTATCCTTAAGTCCCTCACAACAGTTTGACAAAATTAACAAAACAAAACAAAAAACACACACAAAAACAACAACAAAACAACCGTTTGATTATGATAGCTAAAGAATTATTTGAACAAGGAAACATGAAGAAAGTCATGGATTAAAATAAATGAATTAGAGTATTGATAGTCTGCTTGGTACATTGCATGATACTGCATATTCCTACTAGCTCTGTCTGTTAGGAGCTATTATTGTAAAAAGCACTCCTCTAGGTTCAAGCTTAACAGCATGTGTAATGTCTGTGACAGTTTGAGCCCTTGGAGATGGAATTGGTTGAACAGAGTAGTCCATTCAGATGAATGCAGGGGGTTCATTCACATGGAAATCATTCCTGGCACAGTGGATATGAGTTGGTATGAGTGAAAGAGGAAACAAAAAGGAGCCACAGAGGGCTGAGCTGCCAGCACCACTGAATCAGCAGAGCTTCATTGTTCACAATAAATGTAAGTTACTTTACATCACATCAGTCTTACCCAAAGTTTTGAGAAGTAGTGGTGAGACATAGTTCTACCGTAAAAGATTAATTTGAAACCTCATTTTCTTGTAGGTGTAAAAATAAACCATGTTATGCCATTATAGCAGCAAACTTTAAACTGATTTTCATCTTCCTTAAAAGCTCATAGGTGTTTTTGTATGGTACCGAAAAATGGAATCGGTCTTTTATAGTTTAAATCGGTAAAGAGGGCAGGAAAAATGCAGAGCTAGCCAGTACCAGCAAAAGCCTGGTATTATACCTAGGAAATCTGTATTTTTCTAAATTTTGCTATGTCAGACATGCTTCCACTAGGAGGAGTTGTCACCATATGCTGTAAGAGTATCAGACTTGCACTTTAATTATTTAACTCATTTGGTGGAAAATGCAATTAGTTGTAGTTGCAATGTGAAATATCTACAAAGTTCACCTATATCTGACTAGCTTGTTGTATATACTGCAAACTGGTATCAATATAAAAAGAAGCTTGCAGCTTATGTTTGACAAAGCTGCAAACTTATGTTTGTCAGTTGCATTTAGGGCAAAAATTGAGTGGATTTCCTAGAGACTACAATTTATTTTGAATTTTGTGTTTTTCATAGAATATTTTGAAAACTTGAGAATTCCAGAGTGTTAAATTATGTTTTAGTAGTCACAGTTAAGGGAAAAGCTCAAAATGAAATGTCAGGATGTTTGGAAAGCCCAAGAAAGAGGCAAGAGGGAGAAAAGTTAAATATGCACATACCCACTTTTCAAAAATTACATTGAAGCTAATTTGACAAAACCATAGCTGAATTAAGAATCTGGTCTTACATGTCACTTACCTTGTATATGGAGTATATCAAGCCAACAGGAGCAGCAGCTTTTGATAATTCTGAGATATTGTGATAGAGGATAGAAAAAATAATTACATGTGTAGTAAAACATTGCATTATGAACAGTTGGATTTAAAAGCTACATATAAACCACCTTTCTCTATGCTTTTCCTATGCTTTTTACTTCAAATATGTCCCATTACATATGACTGCAAGTGAGCATGTTCTTAAGATAATACAGAAAAGCACTCTGAAAGTGAAAGCTAAGTTCAGTTCAGTAGATCAGAGTGCAACCTAGGAACCTCCCATTATTACCATTCGATAACTTTTTGGCAGCAACTTCATTTCATAAAAGCCTCTGAACAGCTGGTGTACAGAAACAGAACTGTATGAACTTAAGCTGGATTTGAATTGTGTATTTTGATGTCAAAAAACTGAATTTGTATAAATTATGTGGGTAGTACTGCAAGACCTTCAAAATAAGGATTTCAAAATACTATAACTTCACTCTTGAGTTTTTCAAGTAATAATGGAAGAAAAAGTCTCACTGAATAAATATAAGCAACTCATGGAGTAACCATGGTTTTACCACATAAAAATCTGATGACCTGACTTAAACCTATGATGGTCTCTTTATTGCAGGAAACCTGAAATGTACAGGAAGTGACAGTGTTTGGAACAGGTTAATAAAACATAGATCTTTTATTGCCCTCTAATACGTGCTGTCATTTTATAGCTTTGTTTCCTTCCTTGCTCTGGAAAAAAGGATATTCATTTATCAATGGGAGAAATATATGTGCTAACATCTGCCACACACCTTGCCGGTGTGTTTATAATCATATTTTGGATGTTAAAAGTATTAGAATTGCCTGCCCTAAGCAAGAGTTGAATCTATTTTCAGAAAAAAATAGTGTAAAAGTAGAACAATAATAGGAAACTCCCTCTGCGTAAAACCAATTCTCATAATAATGTATTTAGAGTCTTACACTGTATTTTGTAGTTCCATTTTACTCTTAAACTTGACCAGGCTCTGAATATATCTTGTGTTCTGACCACTAGGTTGTACCCTGCATCCGATTAAGTGTAATATTGGTTAAATAAGAGGTGTTTGAGTTAATATTTCTGTTACCTTTCTTCACCAAAACTACTGCTAGCAGAAGGATCAGAAAGGCAAGTTATCTAGTGGGAGAAATGAGATTTTTTTTTTTTTCCTTCAGGTGTAGAAACAATTTTCTTATTAAAACAGTAGGGAAAAATATACACAGATGTCAACAAAGATTTAATAGCACATAAAAGCATGCCGTAAAATAACCAGGTTCAGAGGTATAAGTGCAGTACATTTGAAAACAATGCATCTTGTATCTCTAAGTATCTTCTCATGTAAGGTTAATGTCATTTTCTGCTTGCACTTGAATTTCCTTTGGTATGAGGGTTTGGAGACAGGGAGATTAAGAGTGGTTTTTTGGTTTGTTTTTTGTTAGTTGATTGGGTTTTTTCATTTGGTATAAATTAATAACAGAGCAAATGCAGCTGGCCAAGTAAGATTAGATAGCCTCTGTTTATCACTATATTGTTTAAAGAGAATGTTGCTCTGTGGAAATTCTGGGATTCCTTTCATGCTTATTGCAGAATTTCTCTTAAGTGTGGTGATGTTCCACCAATTCTTCGAGGTATTTTTTCATTGTCATGTACTAGCATGAAAGCTAAATATTCAAAATTAAATATAACATTTGTAGTCTTAAAAATATAATCTTAGTAACATTAAACAGTTTTGAAAACAAGTTCCTTTATGACAACAAAATTAAAGTCTGACAGAATGAGAAGTGTATGAACCAGAGAAGTCCACAGTTTTACTTAAGCCCTAGCCAACTAACTGTGTTTTCCTTTTATGTCTCTGAAAATCATATGCCTTTCATGCTGACCATCTGGCAATCTGAGAGTACCTGTTTAAACCATACCAGTAAATGAAAGATTTCAGTGGCTGAGCTTGTCCTTGCCTCACACAAGAATGTTCTCTGTGGCTTTAAAATTCTTCAAATAAATTCTTTTGTGGTGTGTCCATTAAGTGTTGAGATTTTCTGATTGAAGTTACTCCACAAGGTGCTCTTAATTACTGCAATACCACCATTGTTTAGTTGTATACTGTCATCAATAGCTTGCAATATTTTCACAATAATAAAAAACCTGCAATAAAGCAGAGTATTCCAGTGGAGGATAGAGGGATTTCACAACATGATTTGCAAATTAGTGAGCTTGTTCTTTAACAGATGAAGTGATGATATCCAGGATTACAACTTCTGCAATGTAATGGTGTATGTGTATCTGAAGTAACTATGTTGACTTATTTCCAAGGTTGACCACTGAGGCAAAATTAGTAGTGGCTTCCAAAACAATGTCTGGTCCAAAACATTGTATGTCTTACTAATGGTACTTGTTCTAATTTAAATACCTTCAAAATATTTCTAGGAATGTATTGTACTTTAACACAGGTAATACTGCTACTGTGGCCTGCCTTTCTGCGGGGCGGTATTTTTGGTTTTGCAATTTGTATTTAAAAAAAAAAAAAAAAGCTTCAGGACTTTTCTACTTTTCCAAGAATTATAAAAATGCTAAACAGCTTTCTCTATCTGATAGAAAGCAACACTGGCTCTTTGATAACCATAACATGTCGGCCTTTGGACAGCTTCTTGTCACATGTTTAGAGTAGACAGATGTGCTGGAACAAGTGGTTTGTGGCTGGAAGGTCATAATTCCAGTTGGTTGATACAGAACTAATGAGCAAGTACTTTTCCTGGATTATAGATGTGAGGAAAATCTTCAAATTAACATATTTCTGATACTTTTTTTTTTTTTTTTTTAATCAAAGACACGTGTCTTAACATGAGAGTTTCCTGCTTATGGCATCAGTACTCTGATGGGAAACGTTCAGGTCCCAAGTTACAGATTTAGAATTGGGCATCCTTGAATTTACTTAGGATATGCTCAAACTTGCAAATAGAGATCTCTTCACAGGCTCAGCAATTCTTTGGAGGCTTAAGTTTTTGTTTATGTGGATCTTACATAACTGCTTACATGGATCAGTGAAGCTGGGAGAGTATTTTATGTGTCTGTCTTTTGACTCCCTATGTCTACCGTGTGTCCATCTTAATGTCTATCTCCTATTTCATTTTAGCCACTGGAAAAAAGTAACAAAAAGTATTTTTATTTACACATACCTCACATTCAGGTGACATTGTGATAGGGATCAAATGGTAAAAAATCTCTAAGTTGCCTTTGTCATAGATATACTCCATAACTGATAGACTTCTAGCTCTGTTCGCACCTTGGACAAACACCCATCACAGAATCTTTTTTGTTTTGACTGCATTACAAAATATGCAGTTTCATTCACTTCCTTCATATGCCTACAGATAACACCGCTTTTTTTGCTGTTTCTCTTATTTTTGTACATTTAGTCATACGTGTTACATGTGTGAGAACGATGTCATCATCACTGAATAAGCATATTGAGGAATGTTCTCTTTGATTAAAAGGCTGAGTGTTCTTAATTTATAGTGCAATATTGAGTGACTCTGATTCATCTTCTAAAAGATTAATTCATCTGTGAGACCTAAACAAAATACAGCCTTCAACATTCCCTGTTTATATGAGGACTGCAATGAAACAATGAAATAAATGTAATAATCTTAATGCATAGATAACTACCTCATTAACTACCTACTGGCAAGCGGCCAAGAAAGTATGAATCTCTTTGGCCATAATGGTTGAACTTCCGTGCTATTAAGTGCCTTCTGAGATGTTCAGTCATTTAACATTCCTAAGCAATAGTATTTGTAATTGGGCTTTGGTTTTGTTTTTCAGAGTCAAAGGCACTGTGAGATGAGGGGCTAGATAATGAGGGATCTATCCATTTCTAACTGGCTGACCCAGCTTGGTCTTGCAGAATATTGCATGCTCTTCAAACAATATGATGGTGCAGAGGTAAGAACTGGCTTTTTAAATTAAATTATTGAGAAAACATCAAGCAAGGTGATACAATGCAAGTGATTAATGTTCTATGATACGATGTTAGAGCAAAAAATCCAAAGGCTGATAGTTTGCTTTTGTCTTAGGAAAGGAGAAAAATAAAACAAATGTCTTTTGTAACTGTGTACTAAAATTCATAGAGAAATAGAGTCACTGGCGATCTAGATAAAATGAACATTTTACTGTTTCCAACACTGCTTGTCCTATATTAGTCTTGGCTGTCTCAGATTTTAATAAATGGGCATGTTCATCAGAGCAAGAATATACAGATGATTTTTATTCTGCAAAAGTTAACAAGTTTCTTTCTTAAAATTCAGAACTAGATAAAATATAAACTTATGCGCCAATTGTTATATGAAATTGTTTCTAGGTAAATGGATACTATGTGGCTTAAGAATAATCTTCTCTATTGAGCAAATACTACATTACAGAAGAACCTTATATGAGTCATCTTGAATATCCCTAGAAAATTATTTAGAAATTTGTAAGAAGCCTATTTCCCACAGGTCTTACTTGATCAAAATTTCTTTTTTATTGTCAGTTTGTTGTTTTCAGTTCCTATAATCCGTGTACAAATTTATTGACACTTCAGTAATATTTAATCAGGTAAATGCTGCTTTGACATGCTTTAATTATGTCTCATCGTATTGCTATTTCAGACAATAGATGTAAAAAATATAACTGGATATTCTCATCAACTCAAAATATTATTGGATTCATTTTTAAACAGTTCCCCCCCCCTTCTTTTTTGTAACTAATAAAAGTTTCATGAAGTGGCAGTAAAGTTTATTTAAAACCGGCTTTTGTGTCACATTTGTGCTGCTTGTATACCTGAGTTCTTCATGAGTGTCATAGTAATCTCACAATCCAAGCAAAATAAAAATAAGAGGTTTTTAAATATGAGTTTTTCACAGGGTGAGGGAAAAGGAAAGCATTTTCTACTTTCCCAAATGAACTCAGTCAGTAAGACTTAGAAGCACACTGGAAAACGTTATTATATGACTCACGCTGCCGTTATAACACAGAAGACAGTAATACAGAACCATGGGAAAGCTGTTTGGACAGTCAGAAAACAAAAAATAAACCTGCAGCAAAGACAGTTTACAGCTTACCAAGCCTGGAACTTGTCTGTAAAAAGTTTTTGCTGAAGTGCAAAACTTAAAAATAGGCTTAGTGCATCATTCTGGATAAAATGAACTTTTTTTTAAGTTTAAGGCCATGAGTCAGAGTTTCAGTTCTGCAATATCTGTAGATTACAAGTGTTATATAATTTCTTCTGTCCTCAACCAAACTGAATATTTTCCTGAAACAAAATTTTAATTTGAGAAAATGCCTGGCTTCCCCGACCTCGCATACTTACTAACCTGTTTAATACTAACCATACATTTAAGAACCATGTAGAACCAAGCTTCTAAGTTCCTGAAAGTCTAAGTAATTGCCTTTGATATCTTCTACTTTTAAAAATAATTACTAATAACTATTTACACTGGAGTTTTTATCTCTGCAGTAGAAGGTATGATTATATCCATTTTGCTGAGGACAGTGATGCACAGATTCTTGAATTAAATTGTTGTTAGTCAAGTAATAAATTCATGGCAGTAGAAGACAGAGTTCTTGGGTTTCAGTCAACTGATCCAGCCAGTTCTTAAGGCAGAGTAGAAAGTGTTTAAGATCTTGAATGAAGACAGCAAACTTCAAGGCAGGAGACTCTTCTCCCTGACAAATAAAATGTGCATGTTTTGCTGTTGTCTGCTGCAAAATTCAACAAGTTCTTTAAAGCTACTAAAAAACCCCAAACCAACCAACCAACCAAAACAAGAAACAAACAAACAAAAAACTGTTTACCACTGGAGTTAACACCAACCTATTTTGTGGTCCTTCTTACAAGCTTTTTGCTAAAGCTTGAAGAGCAGGGATTGCATTTGCACTTCTTTTTGTGTGTTTTTTCTTGGAGGATGTTCTTGGGGATTGAAGGGAAGAAGTAGAAGCTTCTGTCACTGCTGCCAAAGCTGAAAAATCCTTTCTGCTGAAATGCGAATTCATCATTAGTACCAATTTTTGCATTTGGGTCAACCTAGAAAGGGGTAAAGTAAGAGTAATTATTCAGCTCCCTTCTTTCATGTAATTGGGTACATATGAAGTATCATTTGATAAACACTTAGTATTATATTTTCAGGCACAGCTAAATTTCCCTAACACACTTTGAAATTGTTATAGCTAGTGACATAAAAAATTGAGGCTTTCAGCAACTAGAGGACTACTCAGACTAAATCAAAGAATGTCATGGGTTTGCAGTGGTTTTACTTTGAAATAAAAGTTTTAAAATGACTATTTCAAAATCAGTGGATCACTTAGAGTAGAAATTCTGTGTCCATTGTCTTATTAACGCAGTGAAACAATGTGATTTAGTATTTTAGGGTCCTAGCCCTGACCAGTCAAATCCCCATCAGAAAAGGCCACTTTTAGTAATATGACTTGCCAGCAACAAAATTGGGTACATCCTATGGATTTCTGTTTATCCGATTTACAGGGTGTTTCACAAAAATGGACCCAGTTTCAAAGCAGTATGTTTCACGATGGCAATTACACAAAATGTATATCTAGCAGTAATCAGGAGAAACTCTATGCCCTGCCCTTTCAAGTGGTAAGAGTTTCATTTATGGGTGGTTTGTGATTGCAGAGATATAGTGATTTCAAATTGGGTCCATCTTTTTGAAAGACCCTGTACAGAACAGTAAAAATAAAAGTAAATCAATTTCACCATAAGTTTTCTGCTTTGGATGTGTTTTGGTTTTACTCCAAAAGATATCATCATCAAATGAAATGTACATATAAATTAACATCAAATTGAACATTTGTACTGACTTCCAAGTAATGCCTTGAGTTATTCAGCAGCTTATTTTGAAAATAAAAAAGTAATGATTTTGTGACAAGAAAGGGGAATAAATGAGAACAATTCGGGTTTGATTACCCAGATGCACTATTTGGAAATTCATGCTTTTCAAAACAGTCTCACAGACCATGTTATCTATTAGTGAATATCCTCTTGCATATCCAAAACCTTACTTTCTGACATTATGATGTCCGTCACTTCACTCGGAGATTTATCTTCCTTCATTAGCTTAATTGCAATTGGCATACTAGCTCTTTTGGTTTTTGTTGTTCAACGTAGTCATAGTTCTCTTGACCAGTTTTGCTTTGAGAAAAAAAATAGAGAGGATGAATTAGTATTTTAAAAGAAAAATTGTTCATCCCTTCAGTGACATAGCTTATCACAACAAAGGGGCTTCATGTAACACATGAATATGCTTATATTTGCTGTTATGTAGCTCACAGTATCAGAAACAGAAAACCTATCTGAAATAAATTTGAATTCTGCTGGACTAGTCCATCCTGCAGAAGTTGATCTTAGAAAAATGAGAATTGAAAATCAAGTCCGCTGAAAACACATCATTTCCAGCATCCTGCTGCTTCAGGAGGTAGAAAAATAGAGAGGTGAGATTTCCATGCTGTCTCCTGTCGTCTAAGAGAATGAGTTAAGGCAACCCAAGCTTTCCTGTCGCAAGGAGATTATAAACTGATGTGCCGATTCAGCCTAGGATACTGCTCTGAATTCAGATCACAAGGGCACTTCACATCGACAGTCATGTTAATGTTTTGGCAGGGTTTTCAATAATAATATAATCTGTACTTTTTTTAGAAGTTGTCATTCAGAAAAGGCTCCACTTTTATTTCACTTTCTATTGCTCTCACAGTCTTAAGCTTAAAAAGCTCCAGTAATGTTAGCAGACCATAACTGATGGAAGAATTATGTCATTAACGTCTTCCTTGCTTGGAAACATTATATCAAAAGGTCTAAACCAAGGTGGTTTGTGTATGTGTCACCTCATCTCTAGTGAGAGGAGAGGAAGAGTACTTATGCAGATAGTTTTGACCCTCATTTTCCACTGTGGACTTTGCTATGAGTTCAGACTTGATCACATCTTTTGTTGCTTTTGTGATGCTTTTATCCATTCAGTATCAAAATTCAACTCAAGTTGTTTTACAAGCCATGTAAAATATTCTGAATGGAAGGATATAGTGAGATATTACTCAACTATAACTTATTGTACAGGGTATTTTGAGAACAGTTAACAAGATATGGATATTATTCAGTCTGCCCAAAAATTCTAAAGGTCACTGCTTTTACAAATTTAATGGAAAGCAGTGGTTTACTTGGCTAACATTCCTGTTTTTACCCTGTCTTGGTTAAAATAAAAAGACTTTTGGAGCATGGTTAAAAATCGAATATTCATAAATTGTGTTTAGCTACTTTAACTTTTCAGGAGAAACTAGAACTGGTTGTGTACAAGTAGATCAGTGTATTTTCTCAATGTTTGCTGAGGAGTTCACATTTGGTTTAACAGATACATAACTTCTACAGTTCTTTGGTTTAACTTTCTTAAAATATGAATATAAATATGATGTATTTGTAACTGCTACTGTGAACAGATTAGGAAATTATTCAAGTTGATTACTGCAGTGTGAAACTAGATGTATTTCAATCAGAGTCTATATTCATGTGGTTTTGGAAATGCATTTTGTAATTTCCAGGTGCTGGAGTGAGGAATATATTACGGTTCCTAATGTAACATTATTTGAGAGGAAAGGACTGTTCAAACTGTCATTCACATGGTGAATTAATTTATAGATAGTTATGTAACATTTCAAATAACTCAATGGAATATTCTGAATTCTGTTAATATAGATTCAACTATTAATACAGATTCAAAAACTATAGATTATTTGGCTTCAGATGTGTTAAGCTAAATCTGATCTTGCTGTACTGCTGATTATTTCAGTGAATTTGACTCAAACTTTTTATCTCCAAAGTAGAGTGTATATATTTGTTGATCTCTGGACATTTATCTTGCAAGGAGACAGCATGATGCCATTTGTTTATTTTTATTTGGCAGTGAAGTGCTAGAATTCTGTAAGCTAAGTTCAAGTAAAAGTAGTGGTGGTTAATATTTCTATGGGCATTTATCTTGGTGAGCGGTGTTCCTGTTCATTCTCTGGTTTTGGCTAATGAAAGCAATTAAATGTATAGTTGAATTATGTGCTTGGGAAAAAAAAAAAAAAAAAAAAGAAAGAGCTGAATTGCTTTCTGAGTTGTCCTGTTTACACCAGGATATTTACATCCTAGATAGCTTTACCTATTGTATTAAAGAATTCTGGGAAGGCTGCAAAACAGATCAGTTCATTCAGTCATACATGAGTGCAGACTGTTTTGTTTTCACAGTAGGGACTAATGGTTGTTATCTAGTCTCCAGCCTATTATGACATGGTTTTGTTTTGTGTCTGTCTTTGACAGTGCTGTGTCTAGGAGCAAAGTGCCTAATCAGTTACACTGAAATGCTTGTTTTCCAGCACTGAGCTGTACTGAAGTCAGACATTAGAAAAAACATTTTAAAAAAAAGTGTTAAATAAATACTAGTGTACTTACTAGCACAGAGCAAAGGCTATATTATTCTGTTTGCTGTTATTCTGAGTGTTAAACAACAACATTGTATTTGTTGCTGGTTCAACGGTTTGCAGACAGTGCTTGATGTGATAAGTCACTTTAATATGTAAGCATTTTCACAAGCTTAATTTTATAGGACTAAACATTTCTTTGTATAGGGAAGCTAAGTTTTGGGAAAAAATAGTCAAAATGCTTTCTATTTTCTAAAATGATAACTGGTTCTGAAACTACTTTGGACAGAACTTGTCTCACTACACTAAGATTTGAATTCATCCTGTCTAACGGCTCAGGCTGAGTTTCCACAGTTGTTAATACAAGATACATTGACATAATGACCAGCAACACATTTGACCTGGATTAAATATGTGCACATGATCACCTATCTGTTGAATTAGGCAGAATACACAATACGAAGTTCACTGCCTTTACGCTTCTATGTTATCTTTATGCCAGCCAATGGTAGGGAAGTGATTAGAATAACTCGTTTGACATGAGTAGCATTAGCTAATCAGTAGAAAAATAACCATTCAAAATTGTTAAACCACTTCAGTCTAGCAGAATGAATTTTATAGTGGATTGGTGCTTTGAATAATGGAGCCCTGATATTTTTCATCTGTATTAGAAAACTGAAAGGCTGCTGTGGCACTGACTCTTGACCTTAATTGAAGCTGGGCTTCCAAAATGCCAGCCTAAGCAGTCTGTGACCTCTTCAGCTTTCCTTTAGCTGCTTTGTCATGTCTCTGCATCGTTCCTTTTGTTGTCAGTAAAACTATCTTGCAGCTGTATGGGGACCCCATTGAGAAATGTATCTGACTGAAAAACAACTCTTTTCCCTCCAATTCATCCAGAACAAGTCCTTGTACCACTTCACTGTTCCATTGCACCAACACATGTAGGAGTATGAATGGCCAAGGAAGAGACAGCAGAGCTGAGCCCTGGTGCCTGGAACAGCCACGCTGCCTGAAGGGAAACCACAGCTGAAGGTGTTGTAGAGTCATTCTGTGCTCACTCTAGGCATTAGAAAGAGACAGATGAATTCAGCAGATTATTCAGTCCACTTTCATTTTGTATTACTGTATGTAGGTGCCTATATTTTTTTGTTGATTGCAGAGATATCCCAGGATGGCTGGCTTCCTGGCAGGTTGCTCAGCAAGTGCTGACAGCTGGTGGAATGAATTTATGCCTAAAAGCTACATCTGCAGTTGGCCTGGAACATTTCATCTCTCCTTTTTAGTGCAGCCTTCCAAATTTCAAGAAAGCATTTGTTTCCTTTTATCCAAATCCCAATGATCTCAAATATTTGCTTAGGGCTTACAACTATATTTCATTTCCTTGCCAATCAGAGTACACAAGTGGAAAAATGTTTCCGATCTCTGCAAACTTTATTCCTAAGTGCAAAATTGTTACCAGTTCTGAAGGTAGTTCCTACCAATGTTTCACCAACAGAAGACCACATGGCTGTGTACCGAGTCAAACTGATTGGTGCTCAAGGCCAGGATCTTGTATCAGATAGTGGCAAAGTAGGTGTCAAATGAAACGTGAAAGAGCACACCAGCCCATAGTGATGCTTTCCCAAATATGTTCTCAGCCTGTAAGCCAGCATCTAGGAGTAGTTACATTTATAGAGTCCTAAAATTACATTCAGCTCTTTGAAGACAACCGCGACGCTGATGTGGCCCCAAGTGAAAATGAGTTTGACACTCCTGCTCTAAGCATTTAATCTAACAAGAATGAAGTGTCAAAAAGGTATGAATATGAAGAGCCATAAATACTCTTCCCATAATCCCTTTGCCTGTATCTTACCTTTTGATGTGCACTGCAGCACATTCTGGATCTTGGTGTCCTGCAGTTTAGGCCAGTATCCATTCATGTATTCACAGCGTGCTGTGCTTCCTTTGACATGTAGCTTTTGTTTTCTGTTCCAGGGAAGTTGTAGAGTCAGAGGTGGGGCCTGCAGCTTGCCTGGACTTGTCCCAATAGGAAATCAAAATGCATTCAAAATTTGGGTACTAAACCACTCCCAAGTAAAGCAAAATGTGGACTGTGCTTCTGTCTGTGCTTGTAGGAATAATATCAGTGGCTAACCAGCACCATTTTGTAGTCTTGGAAATACTTGTTTGGCATTCTGAAGAAGCCAGGAAATAACATATCCTTTTCTAGAAGTAGCTTCTTCTGGTATGAGAGAAACTGATGACAAATTAGGTGTAATCTGACTCCTGTATTACACAAAAAGAACTTCCTTCCCAGAGCATGAGGCATAGCACTCTGTCCTTTAACAATCAGCAGTTCAAGAGAGACATCGTAAAAGCTATAGCCCAGTACTTAGAGAGTAGTGCTCCAGGAAGGGACCATGGTTTTCTAAGTATCCTCTAATACAACTAAAGCAGGGTTTGATGCTCTGGGGGACTGGGACAGAGTTATATTTAAGCATGTCACCATATGATGCTTCACTTTTTAGGAGTGTGGGTTTATTATT
Organism: Nesoenas mayeri; assembly: GCF_963082525.1. Lineage (NCBI taxonomy): Eukaryota > Metazoa > Chordata > Aves > Columbiformes > Columbidae > Nesoenas > Nesoenas mayeri. The sequence goes on along the minus strand of NC_137554.1, from coordinate 11,982,485 downwards.
ATGTCTTATGACCTATAATAAAAGAATTGTGTTACAGATGTGTTGAGGAATCCCACCATTATGTGACTAGCTCCTTCAGTGTGGTAGAAATGTTACCCTTAGAGAGGGTAATGTAAATATGTAGATGGAAATGTCTATTTTGATATAATAAAAACATACCTTGGATATTGCCAGACATGGAAGCTGTTTCTTAGTTCCTTTATAACCATTAATTTAAATACAGAATTATTTTGAAAAGCTCTGTATCATTTTACTACTAAAATGTTTGTGTACGTATTGTAGAATCATAGAATACTTTGGACTGGAAGGGACTTTCACAGGTCCAACCCCCCTGCAATGAACAATGAGGGACATCTTCAACCTAGGTCAGGTTGCTCAGAGCCCCGTCCAGCGTGGCCTTGAATGTCTCCAGGGATGGGGCATCTACGGCCTCTCTGGGCAACCTGGGCCAGTGTTTCACCACCCTCACTGTAAAAAATTTATTCCTCATGTCTAGCCTGAGTCTCCCGTCTTTTATTTTTAAACTATCACCCCTTGTCTTTTAGCAACAGGCCCTGCTAAAAAGTCTGTCTCCATCTTTCTTACAGGCCACTTTTAAGTACTGAAAGCCTGCAATAAGGTCTCCCAGAGCCTTCTTTTCTACAGGCTTAATGACCCCAACTCTCTCAGCTTGTCCTTACAGGAGAGGTGTTCCATCTTTGATCACTTTTATGACCCTCCTCTGGACCCTCTCCATTTGTAAAGATTCATTATGTACTTCTCTATACATCATTGGTTGAATTGTGAGTAGAAAGATATATAGAAAGCTAAGTGACAAGAAGTATTTTTCTGAGGTGTTCTGAGAGCTAGAGCTTTGCTTTTCCAGTATCATCTTCTACTGAGCTGAATTCTGATTAATAGGATTTTATGGCTTAGTATGATTTCAATAACATTTTAGAGTGTTTTTCTCTGAGAGGCTAAAGGTATAAAGAGTCTTTCCTTTTGGCTTGTACAGGTTTTCTTATACAGAGAGATTGCCATTTTAATAGGATATATATTTAGGCCTTTTATGATTTCATTTTTCATACAAAGGCCAGCCTTCATGGGTTTAGATAAAATATATGCATTAATATAATTTATTGTGGGTGACTATAAAATAACATGCAAAACCTGAATTAGATTAAATGTTACCATAACTTCCTGCTTTTTGTGGGACAAAGTTTTTGCATTTAAATTCTTAAATAGCTATTTCTGCATATGTTGTGTTTCTTGCTCTGCTACAGTAGTGTAAAGTTAAATATGCCATGTGGATCTTCTCCTTGTCATTTATTGTATAGAAGACCTAAGATGTGCGGTAGTAAGAGGAAAGTTGAGCAAGCAGTACAGATACTTGCTTGTGACAATATAAATACAGACAAGTCCATTATCAGAGGAGAGAAGGCATAAAATAACTGAGGGACTCCCTCGTGTGTTTTTATTAGATGGCCAAAATAATTAGCATAAAGCCATAACCACTTTTGCCTTGTCAAACACAAATATTTGCCTCTGTCACTCTCACATAAAGCCCTTTTACTCATTCTGGTTCTTTTACTTCACTTTGAAACATTACAAACACAACCAGAGTGCTTTGGAGCAGTGGTATGTGGTGTCAACCTGGGAGATTCCAGACTAATGCTGAAGTAGCTTTGCCAATAGATGGAGAGGAGGCTTCCTTGCACACTTTCATCTGCATAATAGTTAAAGGTGGTATTGCTACCTGTGTGGTCTATTTTGCTCTCACTGAGAGATACAAGGTTTTTGCCATTTCTGTTTAAGGAGGTCAGAAATGTAGATGCTTTTACAAAGTTGTAAACATACACCTCTGACTGTACTGTTTCATCTGTTGAAATTTCCAAACTCCTTTACGGCTCCTTTCTGGCCTTCTGTTTATCCTTTTCTCTATGTCACTTATATTCTAAGTGAAAAACTCCCCAACATCTGTCATGTGCAAAGAGAGACTGTTAATTCTCTTGTATTTGAGACTTTTTACAGAAACATGGGAAAATGGAGCTTAAAAGGAAATCTTAACTCCATAGTAAGAGTTCTTCCACTGCTAGAAGCAAAGAGAGGAAAATAGAGCCCCTGGTAAAAAGGAACCCATAAAACTTTGTCCGGATTCTTTCTGGTATTGCCATTTACCAAAACTGTCTAATCTGTGCCAGCACAAGCTTTTTGATATGATTTTCAATACCAAATTGAAAGAGGGGGAGGAACACAACATATTATTGTCACAGAATATGTGCAATAATTTATTTTTACTAATTTTTAAATTACTAATTGTTTTTTGTTAAAGATGATACTCAGTTTTCTTGTATTATATCTGACATGGACTGCACTTAGTTTTTTTTTATTCTAGCTGTGGTTGATACTAGCCAACTCAAAACACATGGAGTTCTGCAGCTCTGAAAACTTCTGATAGCTACATTGAATTTTTTTTCCCAAATCCTTCCGAAAGTTTCAGCTTCTTTCTGACTTAAGATTTACAACAGTGATCTTCAAATTAGAGGAGTTCGCAAGTAAACCGGTGCCTGTTGTATAATACTGATTTGTCAGAACTAACATTTTTAGCCAGTAGTAAATGAAGATCAGACATCTGATGTTACATGTACCCAGTTTGTACTCTTCTAGGTCTGTAAAAATTAAACGTGCTGTAGCCAGAAACTCCAGCATGCCACGGCACGTTCGTGTTCCAGTTTGTCACTGCATGAGCTAAGGTTTATATAACTCCTCAAACTCTCCTTCTTTACTACAGCATTATTTCCAGGATCATCAGCTATGGGGCATTTCTGCTTGCAAACTTTTCCAAGGCTAAGAATTGCAAGGCTTCTTGACTCTGACTCATAAAAGATAGCACTTTGGAACTTCTGAAAGACCTCATGTCTCCAGACCTAAGACAGACCAAACAGCAAGACTGGCCATTGGTAGTTTTATTATGGAGGTCTGGTTAGCTGCTGAACTAAGCTTGTCTGTTTGAGTTGGCAGCCAAGGAGGGACCTTAGAAAGCACAGTTGCTCACAGTTTTCAAACAAAATATTATCACATTTCAAGTACTGGAGCATTTTTCACCTTGTATTATCATTCTAATTTGGGCAGATATGTCTTCAAATAATTTGAAAATTACCAGCAAATAAACTTGATTTCCTAAGCAATAGTTATGCTGATCATTAGTTTTTTCTATGTGGCGTCTGTGGGAGTTGAGGGAATGTAGCATTTTGTTTGAGTCCTTTCTCTTCTAAGACAAGTCTACAGTAGAAACTTGCTTTGACTTTTGTTTATCAGGAAATCTACAAGAATTGCTGTGTGAGCAATTGGTGCATACCATGTCCTCATCTTGTGTAGTTGCTTCTGCATTTTGTCATTGAAACGGCACAGCACTGCTTTTAGAGTAGATCAATTTTCTCCCAGTTATTTTGGGAAGACTGGAATTCTGTTGTTTAAGGTCAAACCAAACAGTCAAAATGAATCCTCTTGTTTTGTCCCATCATCTCTTCTTTGAAAATGGTCCCTCAAGAACTGACAAGTACCCCACTCTTGGCATGATTAAGGTACACAAGCCACAAGGTCACAGGTCTTGGGACTTGTGCCCCACTTATTGCTCCTCCTCACTCATCTGGTTTGGATAGCCGCGTGTATAGGTGTCTTTGTGTGAGGTTGGAGGATGCACCTGTACATACTCCCTTCATAAAGCAGAAGTCGGGGTGACTATAAAAAGCCACATCAGTGTGTGGTGTGTGTCCAGTGATAGCCAGCACACTGCTGGTTTCTCAGCCTCCATCACCCCTAACAATTTCTGTGGCAAGGTGATAGACAGCATGATGCCATAGAAATAAACAGATGGATAAGGGCTACAGCAGGTCAACATGGAATACTGATGGGGAGGGTTTGACAGAGGTGCTGTGCTTGTTTCAGGATGTTGGTGCTTCCAGACTTCATCCTGCATCTCAATAAACCCGTTTCAAAAGTAAGTATAAATTATGAAAACAACAAAAATTTTGCAACGAGGAGTCTAATCTAGCTTAATTCAAAGTAACTCAGAACTAACATAGGTAGTGTAGGCAGTCCTGTGAATTCTTCATTCTTACAGGTTGCAAGCAAATTCTCCATAACAGCTTTGCATCAAGTATTTACAAGGATGAGTTGTGTAAATTATCATATGTGAAGACAAAGACCAATTTTCATTTTAATATGAAGACAGAATAGAACTCTTAGAAAAAGATGTAGTGACTCATGCAAGAGTAATCACAGTTTATGCAGGGCTGCCGAGCTACCAGTCCCATAACTTAGCGCTCAGTCATGTTACTGAGGAGATTGCTTCTCCTTTTCTAGTTCTTATTCATAAAATGTGACAATGAAGCATGACATTGCTTCCTATGTAATTGCAGTGCCTGAAAATTTCCTAAGGTTTTAGAACCAGCCAACAGAGACCATCTTATGTGCTAACAAATTTGAGTTTTTGCCATGCTTTTAGTTGTTTTTTACCTGAACTTTGGAACATAGGATTCATATAGAGAAGCAAGACATTTTCCTTCATGCAATGAGGAAAATAATAGTATGCACTTCTGTAGCATCTTCCACTTGCTGATAAAGTGCTGATAAAGCACTATGCAATCTTTCCTGTGAAAAATATCTACCACTCTGTTGTATGTTACAAAAATGTAAGTATAGGTCATACAGGAAGTGGGTCAGAATACTAAAACTGAAAGTGTAATCCAGGTATCTCAACTCCACTTTCAGTATTCTCACCATAATTCCATTTTTCTTGTACAAGACATGTTACTGATGCATTTTGGTGTCCAAGATAAGATGACAGTCTGTTGGGTTTCGGCTCCTTTCTTCTCCCCCTGCTCTTCTCTTCCCTCCCCCGGATATATTTTGAAGAAAGATTGTGCCTGAAATGTACTGTGGAAAATCTCCATATATCGGTACTTGTGGCAGTGAAATTCTGGAACCTGTCACTGTACCTGAAACATTTCTGGTACCTCTCTGTCTTCAGTACTTACCTGGTTTTGCACAACTGGCAAAGACAAAAGCAGACAATGCCATCAGCTATTCAAGATTTGCTAACTGTCCTAGTTCACGAGTAGCTCAAATGTCACTGCATTTGGGAAAAAAAACTAACTGAAAACAGATTAGAGTGAGTTTTTGTCGTGTGTTTAGGTGAAACTGGTTTGAATTTTGATGTTAACTTCAAGGTGCTGTTCAGTGTCAATATGATGTTATAATTTTCTGTAACTTGAGGGGATAAAGTTATGTGAGTGTAGAAGTCTGTGACCATCAATATGCCACAAGTGGTGACTTAAGTCCTAGCACCAGTGAATGAATCCTTTGGGAAACTATTGTTTTTCACATTTACCTCAACTTTTCTGTTTCGGAAGTTGTTATTGTAAAAGGTGTGTGGCAATACAAGCAGTGGATAATGCTTTCCTCCTGCTCATGCCTGCCTTAAGGAACCAAAGTGGAGTTGCTATGGGAAGGGGAGCACTGGTCAGAAATATTACTGTGAGCTTCCTTTACCTTGGTATATTAGGTAAATTTAATTTTCCAATCGTCTGCTTCTTCTTCTTCTTCCCTTACTGCCTTTAGATTTTTTTCTCCCTTATTTTATACTAAACTTCATCTTATTTAAGCTTTCTTATGCAAAGATTCTACTCACTTCTATGAAAATTCACAGACTTTTCCAATAACATTTCTCTCTTACTTCTGCAACATACGTGATGGTTAAAGAATCTTTTCTTGATGAGCTACATGTTTCTTAAGCTCTAGCTACTCTTCAAAGGAAGGTCTAGTGCTCTTCCTGTTTTGAATTGCTTCATTAAGAAAAATAATTTTGCTGTAAGATATTTTAGGTAATTCAGATTGTAAAATTCAGTACTCTGGACAATGCATAAAACCCCAAACTACAAAGAGGTAGATGTCCTAGTTCTACCCCATACCCATAGATGTCACTGTGGTAAGTCACCATATGGAATTTTAATCCTGCTGTTGTCACTGGATGTAACTTAACTGGTTTGAAGTGAGAATACTAGAGTTTCATTTATTTTTGATGATTGTTTTGATAATACACAGAGATCCTGGAAGATGAATAATCTGCTCCTTAATGACATTTCTCATTTAGATAGTTTAGGACCACAACTTCAGCTACATCATATGGTCAGGTTCTGAAGTAGATACATCAGGAGAAGCTTATTAAAACTAGTCTTGGTAAAAATTGAGAGAATGAAAGGATTGAACGTTAGAGTGAAATGAAAATAGTGCACAAACGGGATCTCCCAAAACAGAAGAACTATACAACTAGTAGGGATCAAATATTTAATGTCAAAATCAATTAAATGTTTGGTTAGGTAGATAAATATTTGCCTCTGGAAAGCTAATTCTGACAAGAGGGAAAGAACAGTGTTACCGAAGTTGCTTTGGAATACTGGAATAGTTGCGGCAAAACCAGAGAAATGTTGGCCAGGCAGCCAGAAAGAGTGAGCCAACAGGAAAGAGGCAAACACAGCGCTGAAGAAAAATTTGATCTGAACAGTGCTTTAAAAATCAACTGAGCGTGCCTTGATTTCTATTTCAGCAAAAGCCCTTTGACTGAGTCAGTGGTAATTCGTTAAAGATGAATCTTCTATCTATAATTATCTGATTGTTTTAAATTATATACTTTACAAAAGGAGGTTAACCAGCCAGCTCTTTTGTCAATAGATGTCGATCCTTTACAGCTATTTGACTCTTTGTTTTAGAAAATGCCTTTTATACCACCAACCTGTTGTACAGATAACTTCATGTAACTTGGTGGGATGAGGGGAAAGTCTGCTAATGTAAGCAAAAAGTGTGTGTAAAGCATGTAATAGACCCTGAATTGTCCGTGAACAGCATGGATTTAGGAAACTGATAGTTTTTGCTGTGGTATTCCTTTGGGAGACGAAATTATGGAAATCAAGTTCTTAAATCCACAGAAAAGGGCAAGGAGAGGTCACTGCATGTAAACGGCTTGTGTGCCGGGGGTTCGGCGAGACTCAGCCTGAAGAGCCTGCGGAGGGTGTGGTTGGAGAGCCGTAAATCACGGCTCGGCGCTGGCGGGGCGGCTGAGAGCGCCTGCGGCCGCGGCGCTGCCTGAGCTGCCGCACGCACCGCACGGCCGCGGGGGCTGGCCCGCGCCCACCAGGTGAGTGGCGCCCAGGAGTCGGTATCGCTTGCTGGGTTGGAAACGGCACAGTCACGGAACCAGGCCCGTATTTTCGTGGCCCGGGCCGAGTGAGCGATAAGGCGCTCTTAGAAGGCTCCGGTTGAGTCACCCTTAGTTTAGTTATCGCGAACTGCTCTTCTTTAGGGCAGGCTGGTGCAAGTGTACGCGCCGGCACCTACTGCGGCACGGCCATACCTCGGTCTCTCCCGAGAGCGTCCCAGTTTATTTACTGGAAGCGCTCCGGACCGCTGGCATTGCGGGTCCGGCCTCCGGCCACTCCTTTCTCCTGCCCTGCTGCTTGCTCCCGCCGGCTCCGCGGCCCGCAGGGCTCCACAGCCCCAGGGGAACCCGGACGGGACTCACTGCCAGGAGGTTGCTTGGCTGGGACAGAACCTCCAACTGATCCCCAGAAAGCCTGGGAAGAAGCAGCAGTGATCAGACTGGTAAATGTGGGGACAGCGTTGTTCTCTCGGGCTGAGAATGAAAAGCTGAGGGGGTGTGTGTGTGAGCGTCCCTCTGTCCCTCTACCTCTCTCGGGCAGGAAGCGGAGAACCAGGGCGAGCCCTGACCCTGGCGGCGCTGGGCTTGCGGGTGCGGGAAATGCCAGAGCTGGGGCAGTAACTACTGAGACGTTTGATCCAATGCTTAGGTTTTACAGGAAGGGATCCTGTGGCAATCTTTTAAATATTCTTTAAGTGTAAAATGCTGGTGTACTTGAGATACCAAGATCCTTCCCTCAGTAGAGGGAAAGGAAATGCTGTGTGGGGTTTTTTGTTTTTTGTGGGAGTTTTTGGCCTTTTTTTGGGGGGGGGTGGGCAGGGGATGTCAGTTAAAGAGGTGTTTATATAGAATCGTTTATTTCTGTTCAAATTTATTAGTTTAAAATGAGTGCGTACTTACTGCTGAAAAGGTTTTTTACATACTTTATTTTCAGTTAGAGTGGGTAATTTTGTGTGTGTGATTTTTTTTTTTTTTTCTTCCCAGTAACATTGTGGGAACAGAGGAGCGGGCAAAATAATAAATGACTTCCTATACTAAAGGAGGAACAAAAGCTTGTATTTTGAAGCATTAGGTGAAAAATGCTTAGATTTGGCTGTAACCTTGGTGAAGTCCTCCACTTCTGCCAGCAACATGGGGAGAGGATGTTTATTTCAAGTCAAGGCTTCATACCATTTGGGATTACTGAGCTAACTGGTTGGACACTTAAGTTTCTGAGATAATTTCATAGTACAGGACAAATGAGGAGATCTCTACTTATTATTGAATCCTCTTTGATGATTATTTTTTCATGGTAGTTTTAATAGATATCAAGGCATTCTGTGTGTGAAAACTTGCGAAGTTTGGGGTTTATCTGTTTCTCTCACCTCTAAACAGAAATTTCAAAGATAACTTATCCTGGCCTCTGTGTTTTCTGTTTCCTGAGAATAATAGCTAAAAGTAACATTTTAAATAGATTGTCTGATTACAGTGCAAGCAGGTATGGGGGGTGGAAATGGTATGGCATATATAAGGAGGGAGAAAGAGAGCACAAACATTGTGATAGCGCTTCAAGACCCTTTGGAAGCACTGACCTGGCTGTAATCTAGTGGGGAGTTTTTGATGTTTGACAGGCTCATGTTTTTTTCTGATAGTAGTTTAAAGCCTTTGAACTATTGCATATGCTTTCTCAATCTATTTCTTCTTATCATAATAGGCTGTAGGTTCCTGAACCTTAATATTCTTCTCAAAGTCCTGTGACCTGTTTGCTATAGCAGCTACTGCATCAGTTTATCTTGTTTTTAAAAAAGGCACAAAACAGAGGTTGTAGAAATCTGCTTCTAAGCTATTTTGGGAGCAGGAATCCTCTCTTTTTTTTGTCATACTAATGAAAAAGACTATGTTGCTTCTAGGGAGGCAGTTAACATGTAATCTGCCTTGAGTTTATAGTGGCTATAGTTTTAACTGTATTTCTTCCTATGATATGTTAACTTCAGTGGCTTTTCAGCTTTTTGTGTTTCCATAACTTATTCTCTTGCTATAAAAAAAAATAAATCCAAGGAAATTGATCTAGTTTTTGTCCTGAACTTGACTTTCTTCACCATTAAGGTTGATCACTTTCATTATTTCCTGTATGCATCTGTATAGTGCATGCGAATGTGCCAAGTTATCCTAGCAGGGAGAAAACAGTCGTATGCTTCCCACTCATCATAATTTATTGTTACTGATTTTGAGAAAGGGAGGGAAGGTGGGTGGTAGGAGGCTGTGAGGAGATTTGCTGTGTCAAAAGTGAGCAGAGTTTTCACAAAAGTTGACTCCCTATTGTAAAAACCTGAGAACATAAGGCAGTTGTTCTTCAGTTGGATGTACTGAACTATGTTCAAGCCCTCTTAGCTTCATAGCATATATAATGATAAAGACATGGTAAGATAGTAAGTATTGTAGCATTGGTGATATGACACCAGGTATAGACATTAGAGAGTTTGATCTAACAGGGAGAATCGCCCAGACTGCAGATCAATAACGCTTTGAAAGAAATATGAATCTTTTGATGTCCAAAACGGGTTTAGATATAACTCAGAGATTTGAGATAGCTTGAGAGTCTGATTCAGAACTCTGAAATTGCTTTTCTCTTTCCTTTTATGAGGTTTCTATTAGCATGAGCATATACAGCCTTGTCTGTTATGCTGTTCATGAATCTCCGAGGCCAAACTGGAGATTTCCCTCCTCCAATGTATTGAAACAACAAAGTAGCAGACATTGCCACTAGTTGTGTTATGTTGTGGTATGAAAGGGCCACTTGTATCAGGTTGAATGAACCACCAGAAATCTTCTTCAAACTGCATGAACATCAGAAAGCTTTCATGAAGATAAGCTGAGCCAGAAAGTTTGTGTTTGCATCCCAAAGCCAAGAGGGCATGAGTAGAAGGCTATATTATGTTGTTTTGGGGACTGAAGGTTATTTTTTTAATTGTTCATATGGTTCTTTTTTGTTTTGAGCAATGATGTGAAGAGATGCATACCCCATTGGACTAGAGCTTGATGCGTGTTTGGTCTTGCCCACCAGATATGTATTTTATTCTATGCCCAATCTTATGCAGTTTCCTAAATGCCGTGTTGATTTTAGGCCTCTTAATTTGTATTTCCTTACCCTCATTCATAACAAAAAAATCACAACATGTCAGAAGTTACCTGGAAAACTTTCATGCCCTCCAGTTCTCTGAATTAACAATCTGACTCCTGCCAATTCTATTCGCATATACTTTCCCAAATTAGACTGAAGAAATGCCTGTCTATAGATAAATACAAATTCATCTAGCATTTTTAACATTATATTGGCATGAGTCAATGTTGTTTGCATCTAGTTAGAGGAAACTTGTATGACTTCCAAAGTGCCCTGTTTTGTTAGATGCTGCATTTTAACAAATGGGAATGTTTACAATTCAATTTTGGTTCTTCTTGGGCTATCATTCTGCTATAATGCCTACCATTTCCATTGTTGGTTGCATGATGGCAGATGTTCAAAGCACACTGTCTCTTAGGGAGTAAAAATTTCTAGATATGGTAGAGTCAAACATTCAAGTATTTGAGACATTCCAGAATCTTCAGCTACAGAGACTCCCTCCTTGCAGTGTTTATATTCAATACAAGAAAAATGTATGGACTTTTGTTGCTGAGCTAATTGTTGTACTTCTTGGTTTAAATTTATGAAGAATACACAGTACAGTAACAGATAGGCAAGCAGTTGAATTTATGGGTAGAAGTTAGCAGACTTAGTTTTTGGTGTTTGTGTTTTTTTGTTTGTTTATTTAAGGGTTTTGCAGGGAGGATTGCTTGAAATACTGGGTGTTTCATAAACATGGACCAATTTCAAAGCAGTATATTTTCAAATTGGGTCCATCTTTTTGAAACACTCTATTATCAAAGCTTTAGTACCCACATAATTGTGGCCTTGCAAGTTCTTGAACATAGGCATTTCTTATTGACTTTGGAACTCAGTTCCTCAAAACCAAACTCGGATATGAATTTGAGGATTGGGTATTGAATTTGTAAATCATGGGATGTTACTTAGAGTGACTTGAAAGGTGCAATGATTAGAACATAACTGAGGGAGTTTTGTTTTCTTTCTTAAGAAGGGCTTCTTAGGAGGGAAGGTTGCATGCAAAATTATATACTTCAGAGGCTCTAAAAACTCTCAGACTATTGGACTTGAAACCTACTGGATTGCCGTAATAAGTATCCTGTGATTTGGTTAGGAGAGGGAGTTTTCAGCTTTCTTTATGGATTCTCAAACATGAGGTGGTTGACAGTTTACTGTCATGTTAAGCCTATTGTGGACTCATCTCGTATCAGCCACTAAACTGAAGCTTTTGTTGGTTATACTTGCTTGGTTTTGATACCCGTTTGCATGAAATGTCATGTGTTCCGTTTCAGCATAGTAGCATCTTGCAGGAAAGCCTAACTAAAGACTCTCTGACTGGATAACCTGTACTTAAATAGTCAGAATCCAGAGATTTGGAGTTGTGTTTTATAAACCATTAAGAAAGTATGACTATTAAGTACAGAATCTTAGCAGCCTCCAAAAGGAGAATAACAAGATATTTGTGCAATATGAGCAAGCTAGCCTCCAATTTTTCAGACTGTTTATAAATTGTATTTGTTGCCTTACTACAGTAAACAAACCCGAGTTTTTAAATGAATGTGTGGATTCTAAGAAGCTGCTTTTTTTTTTTCGTATTGTTTGAGATGACTTTTATCATTCCTGTCTAATTATAAAGCTGAACTTACTGGACCAAGCTCCATCAGTTTGCTTTAGCTGTAGGAGGTTATAGCTTTATGGTAGGAATTAGTATTTTACATCTTTGTATCTCTTGACCAGTTATTTTGCAAAGAACAATTGTAATGCAATACCGACTTTACAGCACTTAAAAAATATTTTGAAAGTAATTACATATTATTAATACTAGCCAGCTTAAACTGTGTCCTCAAACCACGTGGTAAATGGAGAGGTGATTTAGTGTTTCATATCAAGGGACCATATAATAATTTAGGGAAGAGGTTTTTTGTGAGAGTATGGTTTGGTTTCTCTAGGATTTCAAATTCTGTTTGGACCTGTGTAACCAAAAATATCAATTCTTATTAACTTCTCAACTATTTTCTACTCTTTTTGACAAGAAACCAGACAAAAGTAAAATGGATTCTCTCTGGGCAGGGATGCTATTTCGAGAGGCTTTTCTACTGTAGTATATAGTATCTGTGCTCAGACAAAGCCTTGGCAAATTGAAGATTTAAAAAAAAATCTAAATATTATTTATCACCTGTAATTAATGTGTATTTGTTGTAGGACACTTAATAAGGGAAAAGTGGGAAAGGATTTGTTGTCAAAGCCTGGAAACCTTATCCAGCCTATGAATCCCTGCAATGCAGCTGACAGGAAATAACAAAATTCTTTCATAAATTTGAAATCAGCTTTAGTGTTACTGTAAAACTAAGCCTGTTATGATAACCTCTGAGTAGAAGTAACAGTAGCTTCGGTGCAGCAACGCTTCGGTAGTACCTGTGATGCTGAAGAAGAGAGCAGCTCTGTTTTCTTTGCAACACCTGCGCATTCCCCAAAACCAGAGGAATTCTTGTGCAGCTGTAAGCAGCTGACTTCCAGGCTGCTAGGCCTTCAGGGTGCTACTCTTATTTTGCAGCATGAAACTTGACCAAGATCAGAACAGATTCTCCCTGTCTATAACTGTTATGTCCAAAAGCTCTTCTGGTTTCTGATTTCATATCAATCTCTGCTGCTCCAGTGGCTTTTCCAGTTTTTATGGGAGGCACCTGGTTGACTATCACCTAGGTTAAATAGTGTAGGTCTGGTTGACCTTTAGGTCTGTGTGTATGTTCCATAGAGTGGCTTTTGCAAGCTAATGTAACTGGATAGGATAAGGGAGCCTGTCTTCTGTAATATAACACTGTAAGGTGAGCACAAGGCAGCATTTTTTGAGGAACAGAACAGCAATCTGTTAATGTGCCTGAAGTGTTTGTCTCACAAAGTTTTTTGCTCATGATAACAGAAAAACCTGTACTGTACAGCAGGCTATAACTGATTGTACAAGAGACTGACAGCTATGCAAATCCCTAATGTCAACAATGCTTTGAGCCAGCAGACCGTGCACGCTGAAGAAGAGAATTCCAGTAATCTGCTTCTGCCCTTATCTCTTGGGTACAGCCCTTTAGTTTACAGCCTGTTAGAAATATGTGACCAGTTATCTGCTAGATTTATTACTTGAGCAAGTCTCTTATTTTCCTCACAATATGCTAACTACTGGGTTTATAAACATTATTCCGAACCAAGCTGTAGAGTGTCCTTTATATATTGTCAAAATGTTCTTAAAACTTTGCTTTTTGTTAACAATTCTAAGTGGATGTCTAAGTCTTTAGAGGACATAAAGGACCAAAAAGAGGAACTTCATGGATAGAAATGTAGGGTTGCTCAGGGCTTGCTCTTGTATGTGTGTCCACATTGGTTGGATTTTGTTGTGACTTTTCACGTGTATAAAAGTTAATATACATGTATGCTTGATGTGCAGTTGGGTGCAACATCACTGGATGATAATACAGGCTACATCTTGAGGTGTCTGACTGCCTCAAAGCAAAGCAGAAGTTCAGTTCTAGATGCCTTTGTTAGTGATACTATTTAACTTCTATTAAAGTGGGGGCTTTGACGATTGATGCACTATGATGATTGATGCACTATGATAATTCTTGTGGGTTTTGTGTTTTGTTTTGTTTTGTTTTGTTTTTTCCAGAACCTAAAATGATAGCTGCAGGAAAATTTTCAAGTCTTCCCAGAAATGGCCCAGTGAACCACCAGTTCTCATTAGCTTCTTCCATGGACCTTTTGACCACTAAACCTTCACCAACTGAGCATCGCTCAGACACCTTTCAAGATATCTCTATCCATGGCACTCTCCCCAGGAAGAAGAAGGGGACAATTCCCATTAGGTCTTGTGATATGTTTAGCCACATGGGAACATTGCCGTACACCAGAACATACCGGCAGCAGCCACCTTTTGTACAGGGTGTTATAGAAGAGTACCCTCCACAAAATGGGAAGAGCAACAAACTCCATACCAGGTACCTTGTAAAACCTTAATTTGCATATGTTTGTTGCGTACGAATGATTATGTATTTTTCTAGACTTCTAAATGTCCTGTTATAGGTGCAACTGTTTATCATAGCTCTGTATTCTAACAAAGATTGATTTTTCTTCCTAGTACTCAATTTAGGTCTTGATGGAATAAGCCAAGCAAAAAACAGTGTGAAATATGTGTGGGATGGGGAGGGGGAGTTGTGAATCTGATGCATAGGTTTCAGGATTCTGAGAATTTCTTTTTTTTTTTGACTTACTGAACAGCTCAGGCTTCAAAATAATCTTCCTGTTGGAATAAGATCAGTCAGTATATGGGCTGTTAAATACTCATGCCTGTTTAAAATGTCCTTTTATATCACTCTTTCTATGGGATCTACCGATTTGGATTTTCAGTCTTTCTTTTGACGTCTATGTAGTTTTTAAAAATAGGTCTTGCCTCTGGATGTTTAAAAGGTATAACATTGCATTCTTCCAATTTGTGGAGGAAACTTCTTAAAGTCACTGAATTGCTTTGAAATGACCCTTTGTATTGTTCTACTAGAGCAGTTTTAACCAGGAAGTCCAACTGTTCAAAGCTGTTTTGATTTGGATTTAATGCTTATATGGATGCATTGCGGGGTAAAAGGAGAGTGGTGCTACAGCTGTGTCCAACCTAGAGCTACATGTGAGCTGTTTTTCTTGAAGACTCAGTGGAACCCAGGGTACACTGAGCTAATGTCACATTATCACTGTTTATTATTCTTGCCTGACTTTCTGGTTATAATATCCATGACTCTTCAGAAAGAATTACACTTTCATAGCTAGCATTTCTTTTGGGAATCTATTCTCATCACTGATATTTCATTGCTTACAAAAAAAGTAATTAATTTTGTAAATGTCTTTTTTTGTTCTCATATTGAGGTCTTTAAAATGGGAAAAAAGTCTCCAGCTAACAAGAGAAAAATTTAGTGTAATGCAGTGGATCAGTCAAAGGCACAAAGATGAAGGGAGTGTTAGGTTGTTTGGGTGACAGAGTTAAAGATTGAGAAAAGATAACCAAATGACAACTACTGAATTAGGATTTATAATTTTGCTGTGTTCATCACTGTAAGATTTCTTTTTCTCAAATCTTGTGAGGGAAGGACAGTTCTGTTTAGGTGGGATTGTGAGTATGGAGTGGCATTTGCCTGCTTTTTGCTTGCAGCATACAGGATCAAGCTTTCTTCTCACTTGAAAGTAAGGCTTTCTTCTCTATACCCCATTCACTTTGAAAGAAGAAAGGGCCTCAGTGTGTTTAGTATTCCTCTGTCACTGATCTCTGGGATGTACCTGCTTACATTAACTGGCTTTTTAACATAATTTACTTCTTTAATTTGCATACTTCTAGAGAACACAAGCAGCCAGTGCTGCTGCCATAAAAAGCATATGGTAGCATACACTGAAGTTTTATCTTATGTCTTCCTTCTCAAGAGCAGTTACTAAACATGATTTGCAAGAGATGTTTACTTTTCTTGAGAGACCAAAATCTCCTTATTAAATATATTTACAGTTATAGCTGGTAACTTTCTCTGTCCTGTGAAGAACACTTTTTGCACAAGGAATGAGTAAGAACAGAATGCTCGAGAGGAAAACATTAAGAAGTTCTGCCTGATTAGAATTAAAACATGATGCTTTTGAAGCAATAAGAGGTTCAAAGGATGTTGTTAGAGCAGCCTGTTAGTAG
Organism: Nesoenas mayeri; assembly: GCF_963082525.1. NCBI lineage: Eukaryota > Metazoa > Chordata > Aves > Columbiformes > Columbidae > Nesoenas > Nesoenas mayeri. The sequence continues at coordinate 11,966,471 of NC_137554.1, read as the reverse complement.
AATTTGCATCTCTTGAGTTATGGCAAGTGTTGTTCCTGTGTTTGATCTTCCAATTGCTTTGCTAAAACACACAGGGAATGCTATGGTAACAACTGTTAACTTTTGCTTTCTTTAATTTTTACAATGGATCTTTACATGTTCTGCTGTATGACTTGATGGCCCAGTTTTATTAGAGCAAAAGGCACTACCAACTTGACAGTCAGCAAATATATCACTCATTGAGTCTTCTTGGGATGACTCCTCACTAGTATACTTCTAAAAAAATTGAGAGAGTAAGTCTGATTTTCCTGTGGTAAGCATTCGTTCATATATGCTAAGGTATATATTCTAATTCTTACATTCACACTGAAATTAGTTGGGACCTATAGTACAGGAAAGTCCATTTTACCTAATCAGAGTTTTATCACAAAGCCTTGTAGTATTTTTATTTCAGTGTAGAAACTAGTGATATAGCATAACATTACATAGATATTAAGGAGTAAACCAGTTTTTCATTGCTACAATGCTGTTTATGAAAATTAAAAGCATGAACACACATTTTAATCAAACTGTTTCATGATGCATTGTTCAACCCAAGTGCTATATTTGATGTCAGCAGGCCAGAACTAATAGTCATTAGGATTACAGTGTTCATGTGCACACAGATCCAGTTCTACCGAACTGTGACTCGGGCATCTCATAGTTTAGATTTCATTAATTCTAATTAAAAAAAAACATAACTAGGATAAATTTTTCAATAATAAAAATAAAAATATAAATATAAATAAATAAATATAATATATAAATATATATATATATATAATCTTTAACATATAAATACACAATGCATAATTTTGTGGGACAAAAAATAAGCCGAAGTGAGGAGAATAGGAAAAAGATAACAAATTGTGTCATTCCCTAATGGAACTCTTTTTTTCCTGTCTCATATTACAGCTACCTAATTGCATTATTCTGCAGCCAAGATGAAGTGTATGTATACTAATTTATTTGTAGGATTATGTTATGTCAGGATTTTTGCATCTATGCATCAGAGGCAAAGAGTACTGGCCACTTTCACTATATCAAATGCTTCATTTCACTATGTTGATACTCATGGTCTTGTGCACCTATCTTGATTAGTATCTCTTCCAGGGAAGTAGAATAATTTTTGTTTCTATATTCTAGTGTTTTGGGAAGGATAAGTGGTTCTTCCCCCTGCCTCAAATACTTTCCTAGTTTTCACAGGCAAGGCTAGCTCGTTTATTTGCATAATTTTAGACTCTTTAGGTCTTACAAGGCCTATATCATTTCAAATAAGTGAATATTGGAAATGTTAAACTCACTTTGATATTTCTGTGACAAGACACATCACAAGTCTGCAGTCCTTATTAGGAAGATTTGCCATGTACCTGCATTTGAGAGATGATAAGTCATAGCCTCATAGCCTTGAACTTACATTGGATTAACGGAAGAAATGATATCACTTGAAACTACCTCTACATTTGAGTGATTCTCCCTGACTGGCATTCCAGTTTAACACACTTGTGGCATTTTCATGCTTTTTGCTAATGCAGTCAGATATTCCTCAGATAAATAAGACCTAAAAGCAGTACAAAACTAGCACTATCACAGCAAGTTTGAATGCAGTGATAAAGGCAGCTGTCAAAGACCAGTTTTGATATTCTGCCCTGTTTTAGTTGGATGTCAACAATACTCATACAGTCCTGGGTTAAGTTAGTAGTTGTGTCTGTGGGTCTGGTACTGGCTCTGATATGAACATACTTAAATGTTTCCTTATTGTAGAGAGGCAAAGAATTTCTGAGGGTTGTTAAGGGCATGGAATGGAGAAAAGTTTTTTACAAATATTCCAAAGCAGATTCCAGTATTAATACTGTGCTCTTGGTTTCATAAGGCAGTGTGATTGTAAGAGCAGAACAAGTAATAGCTTATTGAATTGTCTGGCATCTGACAGCTATACTATTCTGAGTTTCTAAACTTCCTACTAAAAAATGTAACAAACAGTTTCATAAGAACTAAATCTGATTTCAAAAGATATGTTTCTTTTACAAGGCTAATGTTTAGTTTGAATTTCAATAGGGCTGTGTATGTATTATCCATTATTGGTAAGGCAATTCACATACCAGGGAAAGAAGAAAAAGGGGCATAAGAAACATTCTGAAGATTTTTCTCCCAGTTGGGGTTTTGAGTTGAAACTAGTGCTTTTACAAGACACACAAAAATCCATTCCATAGTCATAGGTGCTGCTGCATGCATTCTTCAGTACTTAGTGTAGAATAAACTTCAGCAAAGGTTTTTTCCGTGGTTAGGATATTCATTGTGTTTCTTCTTATGTGGATTTTCTGACTAATAAATTTTGAACTTCGTGCCACCGTCTTCCTCTTAGCAAGCTGTCATGGAGGAAGTCATTCCCTCTGCTGTTTCTAGCCTCTTATTTTTTGAAATTGTGAGAAATATATTTTTGACACCCCATGGTCAGACAGGTCATTAGTACCAGTGTTGTTTTGTGGGAAGTGAAATAGTGCAAGTGGTATGATAGTTTCAACATTGTATTCTTAGAGAATCAGGCTAATAAAGATGCAATCTTCACAATCAGTTTAAAGCATGATGAAGGAAAGAAAAAGATGCTCCTTTCTCAATACTTGTAATTCCTCTATTGTCTGCAAAGTAACAGAAACAAAACAAAAACCACAGCCTGTATTCCTGTTGAAACAAACAGGCTTTGCAACAAAATTAAGTGAAATTCAGTTTAATAACACTGCTGGTGTGAGATTGTTAACTGTCAAGAGGCCAGAAATAGGATCCATATTTGCACCAAGTTGGCGTTGTTGTTGTGGTTTTGGTTTTTTTTTCATTTCATGGTGCTTTGAAGGAATTTAATACAAATTTCAGGATGGATAATCTAGTACAGTAGTAAAATTAAAGCTGGACAGAATTTCTTATGAATAAGGTTATTAATTTTTATGTGTTTGTAGAATAACATGTCTGTTTAAAGCCTTAGTGTTTCATGTGTTTCCAATTTACACTTTTTATTAAAGATATGTGACTGATAAAAGTATGTGTATAAGTAATTTAGCATTTGATGAAAAGAAAGATTAGCTAATTTTGTCCTTGCCCTGTATGTGTTGTATTGGACTCTCAAGAGCTGAGCTGCGGGTATTTTAGAAGAACCAGTATGGTCACACATTTGCATTAGATCACTATCTTTCCTCTGCATAGCCTACCCTTAGGAAGTGTTGAAGTACACCATCTGCCAGAAATGATCACTCTAATTTTTTGTGCTAATTAAAGCCTTCAAACAAAGCTGACATTCACTTGCACGGGTTGTTTCCCATTATATGGGATGTTTGTGAATATACAGAATCATAGAATCGTTTCAGTTGGAAGAGACCTCAGGATCATTTAGTCCAACCATAACCTAACTCTAGCACTAGACCATGTCCCTAAGAGCCTCATCTACAGGTCTTCTAAACACCCCCAGGGATGGTGACTCCACCACTTCCCTGGGCAGCCTGTTCCACTGGTTCACCACACTTTCCATGAAGAATTTTTTCATAATATCCAATTTAAACCTTCCCTCGTGCAACTTGAGGCCATTTCCTCTTATCCTATCACTTGTTACTTGGGAGAAGAGACCAACACCCTCCATGCTACAACCTCCTTTCAAGTAGTTGTAGACAGTGATAAGGTCTCCCCTCAGCCTCCTTTTCTCCAGGCTAAACAACCCCAGTTCCCTCAGCCGCTCCTCATCAGACTTGTGCTCCAGACCCCTCCCTAGCTTTGTCGCCTCCTCTGCACTCTCTCCAGCACGTCAATGTCCTTCTTATCATGAAGGGCGATCGTAGCTACCACACTACTTCTCTTTTTATTGATGTGGCTACAAAGTATTCAATTTTGTAGGTGGATAAGGCATAACAGCTGCTTTTTATTCTATCAAATTTTCAGACATTAACTGTTCATATCCAATTTTTTTTAATATGGTTTAGGCAGAATTAGAAAAAAAGATAAGTTTAATTGAGTGGGTGGGGCAATTTGTTATTAGCTTGATTCTTTGACTGAGGAAATGGGCAAACCAGTAGCTCTAATACACAGGTGTCAAACACCCAGCCCATGGGCTGGATCTGGCATGCCTCCTTGTTTTATGTGGCCTGGCACTTTGTTTCCGCCCGGCAGCTGTGCCAAGCTCCTTGTCCCCAGGCTCCTGCCAGTGCGCTGATCATGCGTGCAGTGTGTGTGACGCGCATTGTGCTGCAGGAGCAGGAGAACGGCGTTTGAATGAGTTCAACAGCCCTGCGTTACAGGACTACCATTGCAATAAAGTTATGGTTAGAGAAAACACCTTTTGGGATTTCTCTGTGCATAGAACAAATGGGCCTTGCAGAACAGAGCACAGCATAGTTTTTAAAATAACTTTATTCTGTTTGTTTTTCTCTGAGGTATTTATAATTTTACCAGCTGTATATTATATTACTACATGATGCCAGCGTTTCCCTCTTCTGCTTGTGCTAACAGGAATATTTCAAGTTGCTCAAGCAAAATGTGGAGGAGTAGTATGCTGTAATTTCTGTGGTATTTCTGATTAGAAGATGTGTTCATGTGTAACAGTTTGGAGGACGAGGAGGGTCAGAGAGGAGAGAAGTATCTAAAAAGCTCAAGGTTTCATAAGAGTACCTGAATGTTTTATCCCTTTTTAGTTAATATGTAATTACAGTTATTGAGTGGAAACTATTGAGTTTCCACTAGTGTTATTGGAACTTGTGAGACTAGTGCTGTTGAGTTGCCATAGAGCACAAAGAAGCCACACACCATTTCTGGTTCTATTCTAAAAGCCTTTTAATTTCCTGTAGCTCTCAAAACCAGTTTTTTATCTAGTAGATTATTACAAATATTTGCTTTTGTTAATTAAACCCTAATGTAGCATTCAAAATGCAAGATTTAAATCTGATTTAGTTTATACAGATATTTTAAAACAGGACTGTATAAATGTGATTTTAGGACTATTGATACAGTCCGAAAATTACATTCAGCCATTTGAAGGCAACCACGAGGCTGATGTGGCCCCTGGTGAAAATGAGTTTGACACCCCTGGTCTAACATCTTCTAGTGCTCACTGAACCCTGTTGCAAAACATGAAACTGGCAAATGACCTGTAAACAAATATGTAGTTTATAGATTAGCCCTAAGTATCTACAAACAGATGCTAATACAGTTAACTTCTGTAGTTCTGAAAGTATGATAGGCACGTCCAACTGTATATTTAGCTAGACTTCAGACTCTTAGTTTGAGTACTGGTCAGCAGACTTTTTTCTTCCCCTTGTTTTTCTATGTGAGTTTTTTTCCTCATTATTTCAGATAAAGTGCTATCATCTAGCATTGACTTTATATTGCTGCAGCAGAGTGTTATTCTAGAGCAGATTAGTTTATCTGGTCACTTAGGATGTTCTGTACTCTTCAACATTTCTGATCTTCAAGGCTCTGCATGTTTAGCTGGTTGAGACTTGCGTACTTGTCTCATCTTACACAACTGTCCAGGGAAGAAATAAAAATATGTTCAATTTTAAACTTGACTAGTACTACTGACATCAATAGGGTAACTTCATTAGCATAAAGTTAAACAGGCTCATCGCCCTCTGCACGACCTTGTCCTTGTAGGGCAGTACATTTGGAAGTTAGCAAGGAGTTACTCTTGACATAGAAAGCCATTAATGACTGGATTCTGGGTTCCTGAAACTTTTCCTTTCTTCTTAGTGGTGTTACCACAATAGGTGAGATAGGCTGAAGTCCTTGAACTGAGAGTTAACTTATAAGGGAAAAGAGGTGGCAAGGCAGTACATTCAGGGATTTTATTCTTTCTTGTAAGAATTTGCAGGCCGTTTTGCTCTGCCAGATGCTGCAAATTTTATTTTGTTTGTCTTATGAGAATTTGGCGGGTCGGGTATTTAGGCAGCATTTATTTTGTTGTAACTAGTTATTTTTAAATGGTTATTTGTTGGATAATTTTAGTTTGAATATGTGTTACCTTTTATATGAACACTGTGCATGCATTTAAAGCATATGGTTAGGTGCACCTTTAAAATTAAAAAAAATATATCAAGTTAAGATTTGAATATGTCAAGTAAGTATTTTGCATGTTTTCTGTCTGGCAAAAAAGTAAATAATACTCTTTGGGTTTATAGAATGAAATGTAGCTCTTCAGGTATGAAAATATTTGCAAGACTAACAGGAAGAAGATCAATACCTTTGGTTTCCTTTGAATTTTAGGGTAAGGTGGGAAGGAAATTTTTATAAAACCACAGAATTTTTAAAGTAAAAATGGTTATGGTTTTGGTGTAAGGCCTGAAACTTCCTTTTAGTATGAATTTTGTTTTCCACAAAACCTGAACTGGACCATGAGTTTGTGGTTGTGTTTTTTACTAGGAGTAAGACAAATTTGGTGAATTTAGGACTGCTGAATATCTCATTGACTTCTTCCATGCACACATAAATGGTTTTTCAAAAGGAAGGACTCCTTAGGTGTTGTCAAAGCTTCATGCTTTTTGTCATGCTTTTTTCCCATTCTTTTTCTTGGTCTGTTCTGTTCACATATGCACTTGCAAATCCGACCTCTGCTGTTTCAGAGGTGGAGCACAGCTGCCCACTAAGGCTGGTAAATGTTTGGGGTAGAAGGAATGCTCTGCTCTATAAGCAGGGAATAGCAAATGTTCTCTGCTTACATTTAGTATCAAATAATCTTACCCTTTAACTTTTGGGGGTCATTTCTGTTTTGGATTGTCTGCCTTTCCTTTCCAGCCCCTCTGTTCATCGTTAGGGTCCCATTCTTCTGTTGTGAAGTTCTACTCAACACTTCACCCCTTTGTTCCCATTTGATGCTCACATCTTGTCATTGGCAAACTTACTTAGTATTCCCTCAAGTCCTGTGTCTAAGTAATTTATAAAGGAATTGAAGAGTGCTGGCCTGAAGATGAATCCCAGCGGAACCCCGCTAGTGACTGGTCGCCAGCCCAACATAACCACATTTACTAGAACCCTTTGAGCTCAGCCCGTCAGCTGATTGCTCACCCACTCACTGCATTGTGTGTTTACCTGGCTGTGTGCTGGACATCTTGTCCAGGAGGATACTGTGGGAGACAGGTAAAATGTAGTGAGTGGGGGGATGCGAGAGAATAAAGTGGTAGAAGTAAATGGCTGTAACATTACTTCTGCAGGGACATTCTGAACAAATATGAATGAGTGGAGATTTCACTTAATTCAGAGAAAATTACATTGTATCTTTTCTTGTGTGTTAATTACTGAAGAGTCCCTACTGTTCTTCTGTGAACTGCAGGTCATTACGCAGTTAGTAATAGCAGTTTGCACGTGTTTCCACTGGTATTTGAATGAGTCATGTCCATGGTGGTGTGCAGCTGTAGACAGAAGGGTGGAATGGCCTTAGGAATGCAGTAGGAGTGTGTGTGTGTTAAGCAGAAGCTGCTGGAGGATAAAATCACTGGGTCTTTTACTCTAGTTTACAGTACAAATAACATCAGTCTGCAGTATATATACTTAAACACAGTATGTCTAGCATGCTCAAACTTGCACCTTCATATTTAAGTAATACTGTATTTCTTAAATCTACATAGATGGAGAAATTTCAAAGACACAAATTGAAGAAGGCATTTGATCCCACCTGATATCTTTATAGAAGTTGTATCTGTGTGAGCAGCCATGCCACAGCTTGGCACACTTTCAGTTTCTCAAGCTCCCTTTGAGGCTGTACTGTCTTTGCTCTGATTTGACATTGGCACTACTGAGAAGATTGTTCTTGGGATCGTTCTTTCATTGTGGTAGAAAGGAGATGCTTTTGAAAATGTCCCCAACAAAGGTCACTTTAAAACAAATAAACATACTTTCATACATCAAGTACTGGCAAGGTGTCCTGATGTTTTTCCCACAAGTACATTTATAAAAGTGTGGAGTAGCACAAAGCTGCTTTGGGGCCATTCAGCTGTTTCCATCACTTGTAACAATTACCTCTATGATAGTTGAATGATGGTGAAGGTTTGGGCATCTCTGATAATACTGTTGTGTCTATGCTTAAATTTTGTTAAAATTATTACAGCTAATTTATAATTATGGCTGATGTATCTGGGAGGATGCCGAAGGCTTGGAGAAAGCAGATGCTTAATATGGCTTAGTCTGTCAAGGTCTGTGTGTTTCAGGGTTCTTTACAGCAACAATGATGAGAGGAGGTGACATACAATTGTTAGTAGAAATATGGAGGTTTTCATAGAATCAGCAGCTAAAGATTACAGGATATCTGCTGAAATGTTCATTAGTGAAGCAAATGTTCATTAGTGAAGCAATGCTATAGAGACCTATTGGACAAACCTCAGAGTCTGGAAAAAAAAAAGACTGTTCCTGAGTTACTGAGATTCTGGCTATTCTGCACACACTGAACCAAAAAATTTGTGTTAGGGTTGAACTCCAGGATTCGGCTTTTCAGTTGTAGCATTGATCATAAGTACAAAATGATTTTAGAAAATGTTTTTAGAAGAGTGACTAGTTACTCAGACTTCGGTGTTTTCTTTGTTGGATCTTCATGTTTAGTTGCTCATTGTCTTCAAATCAATGCAGGATTTGAAGTTGGTAGTATTTAGTTTGTCATACCAGAAGTAGGATTCAAGTTGCTTATATAGATTTTATTTTTTTTTTTAGCTGATGACTACTGATGTTGACAACTTCAAAAGGCATTTTTAAAAATTCTTCCCACATGTTGCTGTTATGTAGACATGTTGGGAAGTGGAAGAATAGCATCCAATAAGATCTGACTTCTGTTTCCTTTTCTCATCTCAGTTAGCTTTAGCTGTATCTTGAAGGAGTCTACATATAATGATGTTCCCTGTTTTCTAAGAAGTTTTGTTGGTTCTTATAGTGTTCAAAGTTATCAGTACTTGCTCACAGACAGTCAATTTCCAACCAGTATGAAATCAAGTTCTTCATTGTTGCAACAAATTTTGTTTTGGGGGAAGCAAAGAGGCAGCTCCACACTTTCTGTTGTCTTGTCATCTTCATCTTTTTGTAGGGTTGCTGGAGTTCCTTGACAGACTTTCAAGCTGTGAGTGTTTTCTTGACAGTATCAGTAAGAAACCCATACATGCAAACCCCCCCATAATACTAATAAGAATATTTTGGCTGGACTGAATAGAGATTGGGATAATTTATAAGGACTAGTAGGGAGAGATTAAAGGTTATACGTCTGCAAGATCAGCCAGCAGAGAGGAAGGTGGTGTCAGATGTGAGCAGGGATGCTTTAGAAAAATGTGTTTCTGGCCAGGACAGCCTCAGAATGGTTAAGATTGTGATAACTGACTGCTTCCTGGAGTCACTGGAGGAGTGTTTGTGCTACTACAGTTTCCACACAGACCTTGTGCATGTGGAGGATGCTCAACAGAGGGCTAACACTACTCAGAAGAATGTCTTATTACATGTATCAAGTCGTGCACACTTTTTCTATGAGCAAAAAAGGTTGGAAAGGGATTTTGGTTTGTCGTGAAATTAAGTCATTAAGTCTGGCAGCAATGTGAATGCCCGAAATGGATGCGGGAATGTGTTTGTATCTCTTTCATAAATTCTTTTCCATGACAGAATGAGTATGAAAAGAGCCTAGATACGATGTGTCCTACTGCAGCACAATTCCTTAGCTTGCAGTGTTCCGAAGGCCTCTCTATTCCAGGTGACATCTTTCTGCATTAAATGTGCTTTTTATCTGAATGGAAGTAGGGCTTATCTGATTATTAGGAAGCCAAAATGTGTAATAAAACCCAATTTGTGAGCCCACAGTTTATACAGTAATGGTTATGTGCAAACTGTAATACACACATGTTGTAGGCACACAGATGCAAATGAATACAGCTGTAAAGTCAAGCTTATTGTAAACAGTAGCATTGCTTGAAATGTAATAAGATCTGATGAAAGATTAAGTACTTTGTATTATTGAAACAAACTTTCAGTTGAATATATTTGAGAGATGGTAGAGCCTGCAAGTACCTTTCATCTGCTCTGGTAGTTCTCTGAAAGTATTTTTTTTTCTGCAGATCTTCTAACGCAAGAAGTGAGATTGTGAGTTTATTTTTATTAAAATTCCTTGAGAGGGAAAATGGAAAGGAAAATAAGTTCTTTATATTTTTCTTAGGTTCCTGACTTTATAGATTTTTCTCGACTGGGAGGATATGGCATAAAGGAGCACATCATCATTGCAAACAGAGAGCTGAGATTCAGGAGTTAGTTTTGTGATCTAGTTATTTGGTTAGTTCCTAGTTATTTGGGCTAACTGCTTCATCTTTTTTTCTACATATAATGTGGCAGTATTATGGTGGGATCAAATGGCAGGAAAATGCAGTTGTTTATCTTTACTGTTAGTTAATGCACATCAATGAAAGTTACCACTCCTCGAAAATAAGTTCAAAAAACATGCACAAAGGTGAAGACTTGGACAACAAGGGAAGGTGGGGAGAGAGAGGGGTCAGTCTGGCAGGAGAAAGTATCTGAAGTGACCAGGGCTACAACATAAACATCTTTATGGATAACCTGCACTTGTGGTGAGTTGCAGGGTTTCCTACATTTTGTTGTGTGACAGCTTACCAGTTAAATATCATAGTACTTGTGAAGCGATTTGCTACACCTAAAGCCAAAATTTTCAAAGCACTTCTGTCATGTGGATGATGTCAGTCACTTTTTTCCCTCCTCTTCTGATTTTCCTCCTTTATATAGCAGTAAACAGACTGTTTTTTCTTAAAGCTTTCATTTTGCTTTTGCTTGGTCTGTCCTAAATATCTTTTGTCTTGTACCTGACAGTGGGAACAGTGGAGTCCCTACAAGGCTGAAGTGTGGAGAAAGAAAATTGTTTTCTGTTTAGAAACATAATTTTTCTTTTTTCTCTGTGCTTTACCCCTGTTTTCTTTGGTATGCTTTTGCATATTTTATGTGCATACAGTTACCAAGCTGCCCCTTCTTTGTATGTTGGCTAGGAAAAAGTTTCAAATGGTCTACAGTCTATTTCCATTAAATTTGGCAGCATTCTTTTTTTTTAAAAAAAAAAAACCTAAGCTGGGAATGGAACTTGAACCTTGATAAATATTGGGATAGTGTGAATCAGTAACCCATGATCCAGCCTGCAGAGCTGAGCACCATCATTTATGGGCATGGCTAAGAAGAGAGAGGGCCCCGTTTTTCCTCTGTATAGGTATTCTGGACTAAAAACTGAATATAAAACAATAACTTAGTTTCAGGTGATACACAATTACATTCAAAACAACACAGGGAATTTAGACTGTATTCTGGGTTCATTGATTCCACTGTAACCCAATTTTTACATATCCAAAGCTGCTTATTAGGTTTCCATTGTTACATCATCATCATAACTTCCACCAAATGGGATTCTCTTTCTCAGTTTATGGGGCATATGTTGCCTGTGTGGCAAACTTGATTGCTATAACATGCTCCCGATTCCTCTGTAAGTTTGCAAGGTTGTCATTTTGCCTGTTACATGTTTGTTTTTAAGGCAGCACCATGTATGTCACCCCTGGTTCTTTATAAAGCATCCAATCACATATTGCATACTCTGTTAACCTGCTAGTGCTCAAACAAAAACAAATATACAAAAAACATTGGAAATATATGTTTGGTTTTATTTATCTTATGGAAATAGTTGTAGTTGATCCACAGGGCTCTTCACTTAAGCTTCTGTGCCCTTTGCTATCTGTGCATATAGCAAACCTGCAAAGAAATCTTTTATTTTTGAAAGAGGGCAATGACTTGATTATCTGACTTTCAAGTAATTATTATGTTGAGATGGTTATAATTTTGATAACTTTTTAAAAGAGTGCAAGAACATATTTATTTTTCCAAATGTAAAGCATCCTACTGTTGCACATCTATGAATTCTTTGTTGTGTTATATAAAAAGTGAATGTCTTGCTTTTTATTTTCTTGTGTTAGCAATGCCCTCCTAATGCTATGAGTAGCAGTAGCTTAAAAGGGAAAACATACAAGCAAAGAAATAAATTTGGAGGCCATTAGGAGAGCTCTCTTAAAATTTAGCTCAGATGTTTTAGGGAGTATACAAATATTTTCAGCCATCTGTTGAAACTTCAAAATTGTTTTTGCTTTGCTTAAAACTGTATAATTAACTTTCATTCCCAAACCTATAACACACAGTTTTTAATAAGGATTTTAACATGACCTATTAGCCTATTGCTCATATGAATGCGTCTCTTCCATGTGACATTATATCTGGACTCACCATTTGTTTTGTTTTTATGTCTTCCTCCCTCCTCACCCCATTTTCTTACAGAGATCAGAATATTCTGGATCCTACTTTGGAATATGTTAAGGTAAGGTACCTTTTCTTACCCTCAAAATATTGTATTTTGTATATAAGCAACATTGCCAGAGCATTTCCAGCCATTTATAGTCAAGTAGTACTTCTGTCTATCTTTTGCTGCAGAAAAAATAGTTATATATGTCAGACTATTTTCTGCATGCTTCAGTGAAGTATTTTTGGGCATTGTGCTTTGGGGGTAGGTTGCATTTTTATATTGGGGTGTCTTTTCAGTTATATCGTGTCTACTTATGATCTTGCCTTTGTTAACAGATTAAAAGAATCCATAATTCTTTCTCATGGATTTCTGAGGAGGTAAAGGAATATATCTGAAAAGATCATAAAAATGTCAGATTTAGGTTCATGGTTTTAGCTATGTACTTACTAACATGACAGTCAAAAATTTGCTTCTGGTCCAAAAAGTAACTGGAATCCTGGCAAAACTGTAAGTAGTTCTGTTTTCCTTTTGTACAAGATCAGACAGCAGAAAAACATAAAAATAAGTATTTTGTTAGAATAAACAAAAAATAATCTGGAGTATTAATGAATTTTATTCAAAAATCAGTCTTGGATTTATAACATAGAAATTTTGGAAGAATCCTTAGGGCTGAGATTCTGTATTGAGAGTCTCTTGCAGTAGCTGTCATTTCCACTGAATGAGTACCTTTCAACATGTTTCATTTAAGTGAGTATTATTTCTCAGAACCTTGAAAGAATCTGGCTTCTATGTCATGTCTCTCAACAGCAGGCTGCTTTAATTGTTGGGCTTTGTTCCCTCGCTTTTAAAAGACTGTAATCTTCTGAAAAGTGTCTGATAAACACAGGTTATCTTTGAAATTAGATTATTTCTGTAGGTATTCATGTAGACAGCCTGAATTTCTCAGACACATGAATTTCTGCTTCAGCTTAGAGTTGCGGCAAGGAAGAGACTGAGGAGAGCCGATCAGCTGGGTTCTGCTGTTAGAATTCCCTCTGTGGGTGTTCATAGTTGAGGGAAATGGAAAGGTGCCCAGATTAGGGTTCAAGGTGATTGAAGAAGTAAGCTAGGAGAATGTAATGCAGTGTTGAGAGGGGACTGCCAAAGGAAAGTGCAGAGAATTAATTTGTCTCAAAGTGTGGAGGGTTCCTCTGCTGGACTTTCTGCTTAGGGTTGGGGGAGGTAGGAATTAGCGTTTAGAAGAAGAGAAGGGGAAGAGCAGAACACAGAAGTCTATGGAAAAAGGGGCTGCCAGGGGGCTCTGAGGACTGCTGCTGGAATTCTGCTCTGAACAGTTAGCTCAGTGTTGGGAGCTCTCTGGCCTCAATGCCAGCCCAAAGCTGGGATGTGGTAAAGTAGCCGAGACAGAGAAAGCCAAGAGCTTTCTGAAGAATACTGTAGAAGAGGGGATGCCAAAGGCAACAAAGTGGTGGACATGTTAATTGCTCTATATAATCTACTGTGTGTCTTGCACTATGCTGTACAGAGTACGTTGTTACAGTTTTAATAATATGGACACGTAGAAGGCAGAGGTTTCATGTGCCAGTTCATCAATATATGTGCCTTTTCTTGTTGCAGCAAGTTCTATATTATAAATGTGGTTTCTGATCTTTTCAACTTTTCTAGCAGAAGCTTGTCTTGGACTCTTGTCAATAGCAGTGGTGCTAAGTTTAGCTATTAAAACTTTGATGTTAGGGAGGAAAGCCTGAGGAAAAGAGACTTATGAGGGAAGATACAAGAATTATAATCCCCTTCTCCTTCCTCTTTCAGTTTTTTCTCTCCATATCCCTATCTTTAGTAAACTGTAAGTTTGGTTTTCAGTTAAATTGTATTATAACAGGAATTCTAGACATCTTAAACTACAACTTTGAAAAATATGCAGAAATTGCTTTCTATTAAGTATAGCCCCAAACCACATTTTTTTGACTGTAGAAGTCCAGGTTAGTAACAAAACTGATTCCAGAAATGTATTCTTTCACAAAAAAATATAATTAATGCCAAATAAAGGAGGACCATTATCAAGAATTTGTTATCAATTTACTATGACTGTAAAAGATGTACCTGAATTCATAACAGGATCTTGGAACCCACTTTATTGGCTTAAGATTCAGCACGATGTATCCATTGTCTTCTAATATTTAAGTAAGGTAACTATTACATACTTGTTTATAATTTTTCCAGCTCATTGAAGAAATTATGATGGCAGTGTTAAATCAGGTGTAGACTGCAGAACACTAGCCTACTCAAGTTACAAAGCTTCAAGAATAGATTTCTGTAGAATCTCACTATGCTTGTACCAACATCGCCATTTGCACAAGTTTATTGACATAGAATGTGTGCATATTTAGTTTGAGCAAGCAGGGTTGGTGCCAGTTGGGTAGGCTTTCACAGATGTTGCTTGAGTGGTGAAAAAAATACATTTAAATGAAGAAGAGATAGTAAGAGAATAGGAAGAAACCAACAGGAACACTCTTGGGAGTGCTTATAACTAATCCACATTACCAGGCTGCACTTACCTGGACTACTTCAACTCCAAGAGAAGCAGCTAGTGTTAAACTAGCTATATTAAAAAAGTAATTTTTAAAAGAGAAGCTGGGCACAGAGCTGATCCTGCAGCTTCACAGTTGCACATTAGGACTGTTTCTGCAGTGATGCAAACATGCTTCTGAGTCGCATGAGAAACATAGTTAATACTTGTTCAGAATCTGCTTCTGCATCTCTTCAGAACTGGACTCTGTTGTAAACAGAAGGCATAGAATTCATTCAGGTATGAGGAAAAGTAACACAGTTATTAATTATTTTTATTGAGTGTGCTCTGTTTCACAGTGCGAAGCATATATTGTGGAGAATATAATGGTGCTTATTGTGGCAGTAGTGATTACAAGAAGGCATTGCTGTATAGTGCAGAGAGACTGATGGTAAACTCAAAAGTTGACTGTATCAATATGCTTTTTATACAAACCTTTTCCTTGCTAGAATCTGGTGACTAAAAGCAATACAAATAATTTCTTGTATTTAGAAATACTTTGGACAACGGAAAGGCAAACTAATTTGTTTTTTCTCCTGTTTTATTCTCTTCAATATACAAGATAGAAAGCACTGACTATAAAATTAATTATCTGA
Source organism: Nesoenas mayeri (assembly GCF_963082525.1). Lineage (NCBI taxonomy): Eukaryota > Metazoa > Chordata > Aves > Columbiformes > Columbidae > Nesoenas > Nesoenas mayeri. The sequence continues at coordinate 11,951,017 of NC_137554.1, read as the reverse complement.
AGATGGTTTTTTAGACAATGCTCTGTACGGATATGGTTTCTAATACTTGAATCTAAATTACAGCTCACAAGTGGCAGTTTCCTGCATCTTGAATATTGATGTATTAGTTGATGCAGTATATAAAGAGAGCTAATTACGCAAAAGCAAGTTCTAAGGAAAAAAAAAGTACTGATTTGCTGGAGTCTGAATACTGAAATGTCCCTATGGCTTCAACTCTTCCTTTGTCTTCACAGCGTTGCTGAAACCATGGTCACAGTTAAATGGCTCTTTCAAAAACCCTTTTATGGTAGAAGAGAAAACAGGCCAGACTGCTTTGAGTCAGGCTGCTAACCAAGTCATGAAAGAGACTTGCGGACACAATAGCACGTTGTACTTTCTGTGAGATTTTTACAAGTTTTATGAGCCAAATAATAGATCCATTGGTAGTCTCAGCAGGTTCTTCCCACACCCTGAGTCTGCACATCCACAGAACAGACTCCTGCAGGGGAGAAAGGATCAAGTGCTGGCAGCTTTGAGTGTGTCAGAGTCGTTTTTATCAAATTCGTGTGAACTAAAGATAGCTTTCTGTCCCATTCCTATTCACTGTAAATACTTTAGGATCTTTTAGTAGAAGTCTGTGCTGTAATTGTTAAGGCCGTATCAGGGTGGAATGAAAGAAAGGAAAAAAAAAAAAACAACCAAAAAACCACCAAAAACCCAACAGATTTCTCTCCTCCTTTCCTGGAAACCTTTTGAGCTTTTCCTGTAGAAATAGTGCTAATAATTACAGAAATACTTATCAGTGATGATTTGACAAATATTATTATGGCCTGAGGTTTGGAGTTTTATTTTAATCTCTTAGTGGAAAAATTACAAAATGTATGACTGATTGTCTACTCAGCATGGTCATGAGGGAAGTTTATATTTAGGTTCAGACTTGAAAAAACTGTCACTGGTCTGAGGAAGTTACAGCTGCAGAAAAACATGATTCCCTTGTGAAGTTCTACTGAAGGATTTTTGTTTGTCTCAGCCCCATAGTGTTCATTTACCCCTGTTTTTACTCCTCCTTGATTTTGTTAGAAAGCAAGCTGTCATAGAAATTGTCATTTATGGTGGCTTTTTGAGTGCAACTGAAAATAAAACTTTGATATTCCGACATGTTGGTTGTTATCTGTAGCTTTACAAGATAGTATTTTGTGGGTTTAATTCAACTTTACAGAACTTTGATGCACAGTTTTTACAGTTGATTGCACAAATTCATAATATTGCGGATGCTAGTCACATTTATTTGTGGCTGTTTGTCTCATGGTTCTAATAGCTGTGCCAAGAAGATAACATGGTAAGAATACTATCAAAAGCAAAGTTTCTATATATGTTTGGGAAAGTTTAGAAAAAGAAAATCTGTGTCAGCATGATGAGTAGTCATGATTTGGGAAAGGAGTCTTCTTGGTGACATTGTAATTTCATTGCAAGGAGCCTTTTTTAGACATGGAAATATATTAGAGACACTGGAAAAGTTGCCATCTACAGTGTGTGCCTGTGCATGAGCTGCTGCAGTCGCTCTCCTGTGGAGACTTGCCTGTTGAGATGCGAGTTGTGACTTGTGAGCAGGAAGTTGGTTGGGTTTCTGCATTGCCTGATGGCTTTTAGACGTTAGATACTGGAGTTTGGAGGAGTGCCTAACACTGAGGCACCAAATGATCAGGAAGTTATTTTTCCATCTGTAGCTCTATTTCTGCACCCACCCCCCCCCCCCCCCTTTTTTTTTTTTTGCAACTGTAGCAAGGGCAACAGCATCACAGGAAGTGGAATTATCAGATGAAATGTATTTTGTTGAGGAGAAAAGAAGTATGCCCATAGGTGACTATGACTTCACACATCTCTTTCTGTCATTACAGATTTGACGTCCAACTCAAAGATCATTATTGGTGTTCATGATGTTTCAATCAGAGATGTTTACCTTTTTTTCAATGTTTCTCTGCTTAGTAGAAACTGAAGCTTCACGCTGTAGCAGTTGCCTCTTGTATACAAACTGTATCATTCAGAAAAACAAGATCCTGTTAGTACCAATCTAATGTTAAATACAGGTATCTGTCTCACAAAGAAAATGTCAGTTTTGATGCTTGAGGAGTGGTTGCTGGTTATACAGTGCTCTCTGCTGGAGAGAAAAAAAACCACTATAAGCATATATATTTATTTTTTAAATCAAGTCATGGCTATTAAAATAACATTTTTCATAATAATTTAATTGTAACTTTCATAGTAATAAAAATATGTAGCCTGACTGTTGGAAGTTTGTTGCTCTTTTCTCCAGGGGCATAGAATGTGGGGGAAAGATTCTCCCCTCTCCCTGTCATTAAATTGTAGAAGTAGGTCCTAGAGGGAACTTGAGAATTTTCTTTGTCAGAGTGATACTGAGATTGTTAGAATAGGTTTTCTGATTTGTTCAAAGCCTCCCGTAAAAGAGATTTCACAGCCTCCCAATATAATCTGTTCTGCTTCCCAAACTAGATTAGGCTAAAGGTATTTTAATTGTTACTGTGGGAAAGTTTTTCCTAAAATGTGGTGTAAATCATCTTTTTAGCACATGCAGATAATTTTTTTTTTTATCTGTCTTTATTCTTTTTGTTACCTTGATTTAATTTTCTAGTGGGATAAGTTTTGGCTGTTGCAATAAGTTGGACAAATAATCTGTGAGCACTGGTCTCTTCTTCCAAGTAACAAGCGATAGGATGAGAGGAAAAGGCCTCAGGTTGTGCCAGGGGAGATTTAGATTGGATGTTAGGAAAAAATTCTGCACTGAGAGGGTTATCAAGCTCTGGAACAGTGGCTGAGTCACCATCCCTGAAGGTATTTAAAAGATGTGTAAATGACGGCACTTAAGGACATGGTTTGGTGGTGGACTTGGTTTACGACTGGGCTTGATGATCTTAAAGGTATTTTCCAGAGTAAATGATTCTATGATTCTATCTTGTCTTGTACTTTTAATCCTGTTCTGGTAGTACTGAAGTTTTGGGTAGTAGAATTTTTTCTTCAGCCTTATAGTAGGCTTGGTTCTTACGACATGTGACCTTTCTCTACTTAGAAGGGACAACTATTTCTTTAAGTATGTATCATAGTTATTCCTAAAAGTTTTCAGCAGTCCAGGAAAATTTCAAAAAAGATTTTGGGTTCTACTACATATAGGTAGTTGAAAATCAGCAGCTCTCAAGTAGTTAATTCCCCTAAAATCATTATGCAAATCTCACCCTATTTATTTGGAGTTAATGAAAACTTTTATATTTAATAGAATGCAGTTATCCATGATCTTACACCCAAGTTTCAGTATTTTCTCATGTTGAATTTTGTTTGACCAACTAGGCTAGTCTCTGAAAAGATGGTTGAGTCAGCAATTCTGTAATCTTTTGGGTGCAAAGTGATAAATCTAAACCATTTTTTGCAGTAAATATGCAAAAAGTAGGGTTCTACAGCTCTGAAAGACAGTGGACTTTTCAATCTACTGTCCTAGTTCATGTTTTCCTAGTAGAGAGATTCCCAAGATAGCCCGTTATTGTTGGAGGGTTTTTATTCTTTCCCAGCCTGCAATTCCTGAATGACCTGATTAGCTCTAAGATCTGGGGATTTTGTGGGCCGTTTGTTTGTGGGTTTTTTTGTTGTGTTTTTGTTTTTTTTTTTTCTTTGTGAATGATAATCCTCATATGAATTCAGTCAAGTAGATAGTGGCTTTCTAATTATTCTGGCCTTTATTGTGAAGTCTTGTAGCACTGGCTCTTGCATTCCCTTCTCCTGATGCTGAAATGGAGGGGGTTTTGCTTATGGAGCATCTTTTGTAATGCTGAGTATGCTTTGGTAAATCTGAAATATTAATAATTCTTGGAGCAGTGTGCATTCTCTCTATTTGCATGCTAAGGGTTAATCTTATATCTGCCCTCTAATGAATTTGACCCTGTTATTGTCTCTATTCTACTTCCTGCATTATTCCTCCTTGACTCTTAAATTATGTCTGATCTGGAGTCATGTGCTGAGATTGTGCTGAGCTTTGGTTTGAAAACTGCCTATAAAATTACTTTATATTAATTTTCTTGGCACCAGTAGTAATACTACTGGGAGTAGCCACTTAATTGATCTTTTCAATATCTTTATTAGATGATCAGTAACTACTATCAAGCCCTATTCACAGATGAGAAACATAAGCTGGACAGGTCTGAATCTGAAACACAGACCAGAAGTTTTGGGGTACAAAGAAATATTATTCATATTTTGTCTCTAGCAATCTTGTGAACTTTGGATTTAAATTAATTACCCTTTCTCTCAAAAATATTAATGCCTCTAGCTCTCAAATGATGACAGTTACACGTTGCTATTGATAATATCCCCAAGTCAAAACGACGGTGTCAGTGAAAGGACTTTTCAAAGCAAGGGGAAAAAAATTGGTGTGTTTTACTTTTAAGACGTTGTCTGGTTGTATGAGTGCCACACAGAATTTTACTCCTTTTCATGTGAGATATTTGAACTGTTAATAACAGTAGAGATATGACTACAGTCTACCATCTTTGTGTTAACTGTTGCTGAGCTGTGTTTCCTGTGTGGAATACTTATTTTTCTGTTCATTTTGGGCTTTCAGTGTTGTTCCACAGGAACTATGCCTTGAAGATGCTACTGATGATTTTGGGTCCTTTTCATCATTTTGAAGATGGACTAAAAGCAAAAGTTGACTGGGACCTGAAATTTTTTATATTTAACTTCTTTGCAGCAACACCTTCCAGAAACATTTTTAAATCTATATAAGTAACGGAACCACAAGGGGGAGTGCATATGTAGTTTAGAAGGCAAATTATTTGTAAGCATTTTGGGTACTTTACGGATAAAGCCTATGGAGGCTCCTGATCTCTTAGGCTGTGTTTATAGATAATAATTAGAGCAAGACTGGTACATTGTACATTTTGCCACTTTTTGGAGACATGCTGTTTAGATACAGTTTGGCCTGTGGCAAGAGCAGCAGGAGGAGCATTAGTACATTTTGGTTGGGATGCCATCTGTTAATGTGTGCTGTCGAAGGAGCAGGTTGCCTGAGATTTTTATATGTTGGATACTGTTAGAAACCAAGCACTTGGTTGAAAGGAAGGTACATGAGCAGTGGTGAGCTTGCTGGTTTTGCTTCATCAAAGTGTATTGTGCGAAAATGTGGGAGAGAGACAGGCCTCTTCAAACCCTTATGTACCGATAAAGACTTTTGAAAAACTAAGCTCTGATAGAGCCCAAGTGATTTGTGAGTTTTATTTTCAAGTGCTACACATCCAAAATCTCTCTTGGTGTGAAAGGAAAATGCCTCCAGTTACTCTGATGAATAACAGATTTTTTGATATATTTGAATTGTATTTGGAGTCAGTGTAAATCTCAGACAAACAAACACTTTACGTTAACAGGACTGGGGTCACTCTCAAAACCAGAAATCTGAAGTTAGTGATTGTGGTAATGGCCTCTTTTCGTATTGCGAGGGAGCTCTTGTACTGTGTCCAGCAAAGCTGAAGTTAGACTCATGACAGGTTGGTCAACAGGAAGGAGAAGAAAACATGAGCCACAATTTGTGAACTAATTCTGAACAAAAGGAAATTCATACTGTTTCATATTTTCCTACTTTTTATTTTTTCCAACCCAAGGAATAAATTGAGGATGGGTGAGACATTACAAAATTGCTTCATGTCTGTACACGGGTTGGCAGACAGTAGATGGAGCTCAAGAACATGTATAGTAGTTTTTAGTTGGATCAATAAAACCTGGCAGCGCCTTAATGGGAAGATGAGTAATAAGAAAAACAGGCCTATTGCCAGATGACTTTAAAATTTGTATGTTTTAGTTATAAAATAGAAGATTTTTCAAATGTATTCAGGTGTCTGAAAGTGCAAATTAAGACCTAGTAGGAAGCTTGTAAGCAGGTTTTGCGCTTATTTCTTATAGGTGCTAATATGTTTGGGTTTGGTTTTGTGGGTGTTTTTTTTGTGTGTATGTGGGTGTTTTTTGTTGTGTTTTGTTGTTGTTTGTTTGTTTTTGTTTTTTTATATGAGTTGGATTTTCAAAGAGATGTATTCAGGCAGCATTGAAAACTAACCAGATGCAAATTCTGTTTTCTCACTATTCCTGTACAACAGCAGCACATTTCTGACTTTGCCTTATGGAACTGCAATAGAGGAGGAAGAATTTATGCTGATCTACCTCATACCACACTCCTGCAATGCAAACAAGTATAATTACAGTTGCAGCTGTATCTATTGATTTATGATCAGAAGGTGCACAAAAAACAGGTAGCAGGAAGTGGGGTTATAGGAGAGGATATGAGAGTCAGTTCTTTTAGGAATTGACACAGGAATGGAAAGCATGATCTGGGTTGTGCGACTTTATACACCCATAGGCAGTTGAGTTAGGAACAGATAAAAGTAAGCAACACTTTCTGACAGTGTTGTCATCTGCTTTCTTCCACTTATTCTACACCATAAAAAGTGTTCAGCTGTGAACAGTTGGGCACTGCCTGTATTTGGAGACATCCCCCACAGAACTTTTTTAGAGATGCTGGGCCATGTCTGAGGGCCTAAGTATTAAAACTAAATGGTAGTGGGCATTGTGAAGATGTTGTTTGCATGGACAAATTATTTATCAGTTGTTTCCTGACTTTTTCTCACATTAAAAAGAGCGAATAACTACTTTGAGAGAAGAGTGTTATGTATTAAATGAAGAATATTTCAATCTGGAGATTTAAATGCTTTGATTTTTTTCCTTTTTTTTAGTTTCAAATTTTATTCATATTGTACTTTATTACAACCTCACAGGTGCCTTTTTATAGCCACAGGTGCTCACAACCATAGTTTGTGCATGTGCACGGTGTAATTGGGACATATCTGTATTCCATATGGCATCATTAGTGCAGCGACAATGAGCAGCGTGCTCAGGATTGGCTGCATGCTGTAGCAAGTCAGATTTATGTTGTTGACCCTTGTGCAGTACACCATGCTTTCTTTCACTTACAGCTGGCTTTCTGCCTGGATTGTTTACTTTCATTTAGTGGAGAGAAAGCTACAGCATTATCTGTATTTCACTGAATCTTGTTAGACCGATTTAAATGTTTAAATGATTTGTTGATGTAGGACTTAGAGGCAAGCCACTAATTCCCTCATATACTTTAGTCTGAAGTTATTTTGTGTAATATGAAATCACAAATAATAATTGTGTGAATTATAAGCACTTCCATGAACACGAGTGCTATTTGGTTCAAAATAGCTTCTTGTAGATCAGCAGAATGTTTTGATAACTTCAGACTGCTTGTGAGTTTTTATGTGTTTATACTTATAAGGAATTCGGTAGCTTTTAAGCTTTTTTTTTTTTTTTGGTGATGGGAGAAAAATAAACCAAACCCCATAGAGAAATGATCCCTGCATTCTATCTTGTTTAACCTGTGCAATTAAAGCAAACTAAAAGGATTCCCCCAGAGCAGGTTTAGACTATTCAGTGTGAAAGCTTCCAACTCCTGCATGTGCAATATGCTGTGAGTAGAACTGGGCACAGTTTAGGTGTGTTGAGGGAACAGTCCCAATATGCAGTGCTTGATAAGTTTAATTTAAACCAGACCATGAAAACACCCTAAATAACTCTAGAGGCCTTATAATAACACAGATGGGCTCAGCAAAAACGCCTTAATTGCTGTTCCTGATGGACTCTTAGGAACTCAACACAGAATATATGATCAAGTATCCTTAAACTCAGAAAAATTAAATCCTTTCGTAATAAACTTAGTTATCAAAACTACACTAGTCAGCCATCCTTACAAACAGATGAAGGGATTATCAAATATTTTAAGATTCTTGACAAGGATCTTTGAAAACAAAGAAATGAAGCTGATGGTTGATCTGTTGTTGCTGGAGAGCATTAGAGATGCATCAGTAGACTGACTTAGCAGAAAAATTATATTTGATGTTTCTAAGATGCAAGAAACAGATGATTTATTTCTCATGTGCAGAGTTAAAGGCCCAGCAAAAAGTCACAGGACAAGAGATTGAAAATGTGGCTAAACCATCCTTTGTTTCTCTAAGTCAATATTTACAAGTGTGAATCTTCTCAACCTATAAAGTGTAACATGGAGTAGGCTGAAGGCTGTTCTTGATCATCGGGGCTGGAAACAGCCTCATGATAGCCAGCCGTGCAGGGTCTATCATACCAAACTTCCAGTAGTCTTAATTTTCATACTGGTGCATCACAATGTCATGCAAAGGTTCTGATTCTGGCTCTTAAGAATGATGTCATCCATTCATTGAACTAGATGTGCAGAAGTCATGTTAACCTTTAATAAAAACAAAAATCCCATCTGTTTTGGTTTTTTTAAAGAAACAGATTCACTATCTAAATAAAGCACCCTCTTCCCTGCCAGTTATGCTGTTGATAAAACGTGTCAGCAGCTGCTATATGTTACTGTACAATATTATTTTTTAAGGTTCATTATTTCTGGCATTTTCACAGCATGCATAATTTTTGATTCTTTACTTACTCCGTTACAGACAGGAAATAAGGAACTGGCAATTACCATTTGTAATTTACGCCCTGCTGTTCATGTTGAGCTGTGGATGTAACACTTAAGCTTTTTTCACTGCTGCTTGGTAACAAACCTTTCAAATGAAAAATAGGCATGCCCCCATTGAATGCGTACAAGGCCAAATTTACTTTCCAGATTGAGCTGTGCTGTTCTCATTGTAGAGGGAAGATTGTGCCCACAATCTAGGGAAACTGTTGAAGATATACCCATTTTGTCCCTTTGGCTCAGTAGGGAGAAGACTGGAGGGGGAATCTAGGTCCTCTTGAAAAGGTTTGGGAAGATGATTCATATACAAAAACTTTGTTCTTTGCCTCTTGTTTTTAACTACTTGTTTCAGGGGAAGGAACCATATTGAGAATTATGTAGTTCAAACTAGGCCTATAGTACGGTAGCAGTTAAGTATTCTTGGGTAAATGAACCATACAAGGAGTTGCAAAACTAATGGGTCTTTCTGTAAGACATGACTGTACGCATAAAATTATCAAGGCCTGGGGAAATGTGCATGTTTTGGCTAGTGAACCACTATAACGGTTGGATTTGTAATCTAGTGTTTAACAAAGTAGGAAAACATTAATACATAAAGCATACTGCATCCTCTCTGTTGTCACAAATACTGTATTACACTACTATGGGGACTCAGGAATATTTTTTTTTTCTTTTTTTAAAGTGCTTCATGCTGTACTTTATTAGAACTGCCGCTCCAACCCTCATTTTTTTTGAAAGCTGGGGAGTTTTATTCTTGGTGATGACTGAGAACCTTTGTCTAAAATCCTGTTGTAGGTTTACTCATTGCTAGGTGATAATGCTTCTTGTCCTTTTCTTTTAGTCAATAAAGAACTCCTATCCTTTCTGGAACTTACTTTTAATTCTTTTCAGAGCAAAAGTGCCTCACCTTATTTTTGCACTGCTAAACCCATTGGTTTCTGCCGCCAAAAGGGATCAGTTGTCCTAACTGTCCTTCTTGTCACCTGCTGTAATTTGGAGTTACTTGTCTTGATAGTTTCTGTTAATGATATTCTAAATGAAACTTTAGTGTATTGTGCAGTGATACTAGTACTTTTTTTGGTCACTATTATAAAGCAGAAATGCCTCAACTGATGCATCCTTGAATGTAATTTCCCTTGTCAACCCCCCCCAGCTTCTGTAAGTTAAATTAGGGTGTTATTGTAAGAGCTTCGTGATGAAAATTCTTCAGAAATACAATTCTTGATGAGATGTCCTCCCACAGTCCCCAAAAAATCCAGACAAGAAGTCACAGTTGAGACTTTTGTGTTTGGAGTTCTGCAGGGTGTAGTTTTGTCTTTTCTCTGGCTACCTGTGAAAGCAATCCTATGGATTTCCTCGAAGTGGAAAAAGAAAGTAAATTAAAATAGGCTGTAGCATAGAGTAGAGGAAAATAAGGATGCTTTCACATCCTTAGTATTTTATCTACTCATTCATTGTCTGAGTTTGTGGTGAAGTACTTGGAAAGGCATTTCCTCTCCCCAGCTGCAGCAGGACTGCATCTTCAAAGTCATTATTTGCAACTTGATGCAGGCACTGAGGGCACTTCCCATTGTTCAATCAATGTGGGAAGGAAGTGCTCTATTATTAGGTGAGAAGTATTGCCTTGCAAGTAATACCTGAGGACATCAATAAGCATTAAATTTGTGTGTCCTGCTAATTATGGAATATATTTGTTGCTGAAGCAAAAGACAAGTAACTGTTCCTTTTAACCGCTCCTTGGGACTTATTCCTAATCTGAGGTCTGAAATATCTGTGACTTTTGGAGTTTTTGGTACCAACCAAGTTATAAATGACCGTTCTCTTGAAAGTTTCTCTTTTTTCTAAGTGTTACAGGCTTTCTTATACCGCTCAATTGAGTGCGTTTTGTTTTGTTTCACCAACTCTGTTAACTGGGCTGCTATGGAGGTGAGGTCTTGGAGGTCTGGAGGTGAGCTATTATAATTAAACAAGTTATTTGCCTTCTTTTGCCTTCGTTTTTGAGATGGTCTAGAGGTGTGTAGGACAGATTCTTTACTGGTGAGTGGTTTACTAATCAGTAAGCTATGGACTGTGCTGTCTAAAAGAACAGAATCACAGGTATAAATAAAATTGCTGCTTTTTATTTTGCTTTAGTGTTTATTTTTGCTTTGCCAAATCAGAGGTGTTCTTTAATACAGTCCTTTATTTCCCTAGCAGTTTGCACAATCCCACGGGACTATCACCAAGCTAAAGCTGTCCACTAATAGCTTTAAATACTAAAGGTACCTTGGTTGCGCCGCTAATATTGACCATGCTGACAGTGTTGGTTTCTTGCTATTTTTTCCAAGGACTGCTTGCCAGAAGCTTCCTAATTAAAAATAAACAGATTTATCATTTTCCTTGGTTACCTAATCTTTAATGATGTGATTCTTATTTGAGCATGAATAGTCATCAAACAGTAATCAACTGCTTTTCCTCTTTGTTTTTTTCTTTTATGTGTTTTATGTGCATATTATTGATGATGCAGGTAGAAACATTGCATGACTGAGCTGGAACAACTGATTAAGCCTTTATCAGCACAGGGGGACAGTCAGGTATTGCTTCTCATGGAGAAGTTTGCCTTCTGCTGGTGGCTTAAAGGCGTCTCTGAGTCAGGGGATACCAAATAGAGGAGCTAAGATTTCACTGGTGAGTGAAGCAGTTCACATGGGCATTCTGGCACTCTCTATAGGGCACGCTGGAAGCAAGCGTGCCAGCAGCCACTGAATTGATAGTATCAGCTTCAGCTGTGCAAAGTGTCCTGAACTGATACACAAGTAGGGGGGGTGGCAGCTCTGGCAAGCAGTGGTGATTCTAAGGAGCTTGCTAAACCTCTGGAAACTGCTAATAGTGACTGTTTATCTTCTGTTTTGAGGAATCACAAACAGCAGAATTGAAAATGCCAAAGGATTATAATGTTTTTCAAATGCTGATTGCAGCATTTTGCTGCTTTTATCATCGTAAGTCTATTATCAGAGTCAAGGTAGGTGCCCTTTTTCAATAACAGTGAATACAGAGTGTGCTAGTCAGTAATGCTTTTAGGTTTTGTTCAGAAGTGTTTGTTTTTATACAGTGGTTGGGTACAGTGTGTTTCTGTTCTAAAGAACGTCTTTAGCTTTCACCATTGTCTCAGAGAGAGGCTTAAACAACTTGCAGTTTTATGAGGCTGAAGCTGACTGTCTTTATTCTTAGGCACTAACTTAAAAATGCCTCAGTATGGGACTTGCTGAAGAGAATTTCAGCAAAGTTTCAAGCTTTCAGAATTTAACTGATCAGACCATTTGGTTCCCTAACTTTTTCACCTACTTGCTGAAGACGTAGGCAATTGTGCTCAGGAGCTCTGTTTTTCAAATGCTTCAGAGAATTTTGAACTTGTCCTTATATGCTAGAACTTTTAAAATTACAAAACGCACAAAATTATATACTCATAGAATGGTTTGGGCTGGAAGAAACCTTTAAAGATCACCTAGTCCACCCCCCCCCCCCCCCCCACCCCGCCATGGACAGGGACATCTTTCACTTTATGCAAAAATGCCTTTATAAACATTTAGAACCACATTTATGAAAGTGTCTAAGTGACTTGGGAATTGAATTGTAACCAGGTGGGGTATTTAACTACTTTTGAGGATCTGTGAGCTACGCTTAAGCTTTTACATCTTTTTGTTTAAGTTTTATACTTGAATTGTTCTTTGAATAACAAAGTGTCAGCTCTGTAAGTTCCTCTATAATGTGTATAGATTTTCTGGAGCACTTGCAATGCAGAAGGTTGTGAAGGTTGCTGTTCTCTGACCTGTCAGCTTTCGAACTTTGATGGAGGCACTTGAAAGTTGGGAACAGCTGCCCCTCTTCTCTCCCCTCCAGTGATGTAGCCTTTTAAGTGTTCATTTCTGAAAGTGGGGTGTGGGACTCAGTCTTTTGGGAACACTGAAAAAATGATTCAGACTCTTCTCCATCTCACTGGGACAAATGTCAGAAATTATCATCAGAATAGAGAGCCCAAGATGCTCTTCTGTTACTGTAATTGGTTTTCATTCAAATTTTAAGCATAAGACTTAACTTTTCTGTTATAAAACTTCTAAAATGACATTGGGTTTTATTGTTTGCTGTCAGAGCAGTTATAAAACTGTTGTTCTTGACTATGCATGCCCTTTGTTTAACTTGGCATGAATTTCTAATACCTAAAATAACGGTGATGTTGTCATGGCAACTTTCCATTTGGTCTAATCCATATAGTCTCTAGAGAAACTGAAACATTAATAGTGTTTGCTGTATGGAGGGTAAAAAATAAATCCTTTTATGTAGAAACAAATTACAGCTGGGCTCTTTCAAAAATAAGGTTCTATTTAAAGAGATTTGCAGCATTTAAAATAGACTTGAATGCATGTGTTCCAGCATGCAGATTTAGCTTTAGTTAAATCTGCTGAACTGCTATTTTAAGATGTTCTGATGGTAGTGGAACTGGAGTGTGTTGTTTGAAGAGAAAAGTGGCTGCAGGTATAGAAAGAGCTGGTGGTCAAATCAAGTAAGGCCTGCACCTTGAGGCCAAATTAGCTACGTTTCATGAAATGCCAAAGTGCCTAGGGATGTTGTGAACAACTGAGCGTGAGTTGTCTTCTTTCTTAGTTGATGGAAACATACCACTTCAAGGAAAATCAGTTTGTGTAATTAAATGAGATTAATTCTTAGCTTTAACAGTAATTATACTTGTAATGAAATACCAAATTGATCCATAAATAAGCGTGTTAAAATCCACAACTATCTCTGAGAGATTCAGGTTTTTTTCTGCACCGATACAAATTTATTGTAATTGTGTTTTCTGATATAATTGAAAACAGTATGTGGCTGAGCTCAGAGATGCCTCCTTATGTTCCATCAAAGCACAGGAAACAGTATAGCACTTGAGCACTCAAGTTTTGCCTTATGTAGTATTAGCATGTGAAATTAGGATCTTAATAGCAGATGTTTGATTTGTTTTCCCATAGGTTAATAAAAAATATAATTATCAGTGCAGAAGGTCTGAACTTGGATCAACTTACTCTGCAGTCATGATATGTCAGTACTTTTTACAATCCCATTTGGTTTTAATAGCTGTTTACAGTTAAGGTCAGCTTCTATATTTGAGGAAAATAAAGGGAAACTTCAAGGCAAGAGGCTCCTGTTTGTGGTTAAAAAAAAAAAAAAAGCAGAGATAATTCTAAATTGTGACTTTACACCACTTCCAAGGCAAAATATTGTTCTTTAATTTTTGCATTTTTTAGAACTTAAGAATTAAGACTAATCAGTGATAAATTGTGACTTTAAAAAGAGGTCTAAATTAATAAAGTTATCTTTGCCACAAGACAGTTGGTTTTTTTTTTTAGTTCCAGCTGGTATGGTTGTCATGATCGGGGGGAAAGACCTTGAAGTTCAAGTATTTTCATTCTTAATTCTCTACTATGATTCACCCTCAGCTGAAGCTGCACAAGAAGGGAAAGCCACTCAAATTATCAGGACTGCCAAGTTTTGAAACTTCCAGCATGTTGATCTAGCTCATTACTGGGTAGTGTACTAATGCTATGAATGTGGCATGCGTAAGAAGCGTTTTATAGGCAACTACTCATTGCAAGTGCCATCTCCTATCTTGGATGAATTGCAAGCACTTTTTATAGATAGTAGATCTTAATTAATATTTCTTCAGTATGTGATGGTCTAAATCTGTTTCACTGGCGTCCTGGAGCTTCATGTATCCAGTTTCAGCATGTATATGGAGGCAGCTGGATTTGATAACATGAGTTTACAAACCATCACCACCCAGCATTATGGGTCTGCCTTTTTGATGTTAGATTTGTTGTTGTTGCAGACAGCCAGATGGGAAAAGAAGACTTATCAAAATGGCATGAGATTTTGTATAGCTCCTTGAATTGTGATGCCCCGTTGTCTTGCTTGAGTTTTGATGAGTCTTATATAGTATAACTTTTTTCAATTTCCTATGGTAATTTTATACAGTTTTTCAATTTTTCACTGCAGTATACCCTCATCTTATATATCTATATCTATATATATAGATAGCAGAGGGGCCACTGGAGCTCTGTTCAGTGGAAGTGGGAACATTTTCCAGTAGATATTTATGCATTTAACTTCTTGGTAATACCTTTCATTTAGGTATTTCTCAGATTAAGGAAAAAAAACTACCCAACTTCTAAAATCCTTTTGATTTAGTAGTCAGAAACTTTGGGGTCATTGAGTATGAGGAGATTAGGATTTGACTAACTCTAACTTTAGGATTTCTCCGAATCCATGTTCGAGAAATGAGGCTGTCCTCCTAGTTCTGAAAGTGGTCACCTAGAAAATTAAGGAATTGTTATCAGTGTTGTGTTGTAGTGGAAGGTGGATGCAGAGTACACTAGAATTAATTCTTTCCATTACCTTCAGTAACGTTAGACGGAACTTGGTACTAAAAACCTTTTTTATTTTCCTTCTCCCAAACAGATGTCTCCCTTATTAGTTAATAAAAAATAGCTGCTTTTCTGTGAATGTCAGGGAGATTATGTTGTTCATAGTGACAGACTGAAAACATGCACATGATGGAGCTTATTTGATTTTAAAGATCTGTCACAGTCATGATGGAAGTTTTCATGGTGATTTGTTATCTTTTCATCAATAACCTCAAAAATTGTCACCTGTTACCTAAAGAAGCACCCAGAAATTTTGTGGCTTCAAAATTGCCATTCTCCTGTATTAATTCATCTCTCCGATTAGTTCAAGATTTCTCTCCTTTATCTTGTGCATGGAGAAGGTTTATTTTTGCTCTCTCTCAACCAACCAATTAAGCCACTAGAAAGTAAAAGTAAAATCCTGCAGAATTTGGCAGTCATCAATGTAAAGAGACTTCCATCATCCATTTTGTACCTCCCGTTACTTAATGTAGCACTTGTTACAGTTCTGTGTGAACTTGGTGCACTCTGGAAGATCTGACTGCTCCTCTGAAGAACATTGCCACAGTTGTAGTTAAAAATGTCCAAGTTGATCAGAAAATGGTTTCCTCAATTTAGAAACTCCCTTTTTCCCATTAGTTCATTCTCAAAATAACTATTTCAGAAATAACTCTGTGCGTTCTTGTCACTTTGTAAGTTCTTGGGCAATGATACTATTTTTTTGTACAGGAGAAAGTGAGGGCTGACAAGAATGTTTTCAAACAAAGATAGAGTGTCTGATTCCACATGGGTAGTCTTTTAAATGCCTAGTGCAAGTCTGTTGGTTTTGGTGGCTGATTACTGGAGTTATAAGTGAAATGACATACATTGTACTAATTGTAAATAAAATTAAGACATATTATAAATTGACAAACTGTATATTTTAAATTGCTTGTAGTCATAATGCCAGACAGGCAGTCTGATCAGAGTCACAAGAGCACAGAGTTAGAGACTTAAGGGATCTCTGCAGCTGGTGAAGTATATCTGAATTCAGAATTGGAGCTTTGACAATAAAATGTTCATTTTCTGTATGAACAAGTTGATTGCTCTCTAGTGGTTTGGAAATAGAAGAATTTCATTAATTTTTCACTTTTCCAGATGTTTTTAGTGTCCTGTGTCTGTATCCCCTCCCTTGTTTCTCCTTTCTCATCTTTGTTGTCCCTCTTGGTGTTTTCTGTCCCTGCCCCAGCATTGCCTCCACATTTTCTGTTGATTGGTCTTTCTGTTAAATTATCCGCTTAGCTAAAACCTATGCAAACCTCAGAAAATGTAAGGTTTTGCTGAATCACAAAGTATCTCTCCTTATTTATTTGGAGATTCTGTACGACCTAGTGATTTTACAGGGTCAGAAAGTTGTAGTTCAGAGTTCATGGTGGTGCACTTAAGGAAACATAGCAGATCTCCAGTTTTGGAGAAAAGATGGATTTGGGAGCGAGCTATAATAGATTTGATTTAGATACAGTACTTTTTTTTTTTCTTTTTCCTCTCTTGAAACCTTTGAGGCAGCAGGAAATCGGGTGGTTCCAAGGCTGCCTCCTGGGCTAATTTAAGTATCAACTGGTCGAGCTGTGCAAAGCAGCATGAAATAATTGAGACTGGATGGAAATGTGGCCACTTTTAGTCATGTACCTGTAGCAGTCCTTGGCTGTGCTTTAAGTAAATAGCACTTTACCAGAAGGATACAAAGAGAGGTGACACGAAATTCTGCATTATCAGAACTGGAGGAGATGATCTAGCATGACAGACTTTGAACCACTAAAAAGTCTAAAAACTAAAAGTCTTTCCCTCATATGTCAAGCTGTTAAAATAAATAAAACAAAACCAAAACAAAACAAAAACCCCACAAACAAACAAACCACCACCAAAAACCACTTGATCACCTTAGAGAGAAATTAATTAACAACAGTTGAGGTAAGCCATGAGAGCTGGAACACATGAGATACAAGTTTGGGTTTAGATACAGAAATATGTGTAATTCTCCTCTTAGCTATTTTGATATTCCACTAGTAGATGTACTTCTCTGGAGTTGTTGCAGATGTGAACTGGAAAAAGAATCCACTGCCAGTAAACAACAGGAATAACTGTGGGACTCGTATTTTGTTTACCACCAAACTCATACAGTAGATTATTCAGCACAATTAAAAATTATTCTAATCTAATGTGACAAATTCAGCTAGGATGGTTGACACAAGAGCTGGATATATGTAGTGAGTTTTCTTTGGAGAGTTCTAAACACTCAAAAGTAACCCCTTAAATGCACAAATGACAGAGTATTGTGAGAAATTCCCATCCAAATGTGTTCTTAAGTTTCATAGGTACAGCATATTGTGGTAGTTCAAGTCCTCTTTGAATTTACTCTTAATAAGATCATATTTTGGTATTTTAACTTTAATATTTTCCAGTTTTTGGTATGCTAGATTTGCCTGAAAAAATGTAAAATAATATGTAACATCAAGGGTAGCTCGTTATACCTGTAAGCACATTATGCTCTTAGTTTAATGGCTCTGAAGTAGAAATCCTTTGTAAAATATAATAAACTTGCATGGCATTTATTAAAAACACTAAGATAACTGTACTGACTGGGATTTTTTTTTTCCTAATTCTAAACTCTTAGCTCTCTAGGTTTTCCATTTGGTATGTAAGTAGGATTGAAGGCTTTTGTTGGAGGCTGATAATATTGTACTGCTAGCTAGTTTTGTATTTTTCTTTTAAAGACCTGTTCACAAAAACTCAGCATGGCAGGAATATCTTAAAATAGCAGCAGGACTGGAAACAATGTGACTAAAAGGTGAACAAACAGTTTTGGAAAGCACATACTTAGGCTGAGTTCTTTGTAGGTCAGAAAAAGCATCTGTATTTGAATAGAGTTCTGCTGAGTTGCTTTTATATTCCAGGGATCTCTGACAGGGTTGTTACTATTTGGAAATCTTAAAGAATTTAAACTTGAAGTTTCCCTGTGTCATTTCAATGTGTTTTGTTTAGAATATACTTAATTTTTGTCCTAGATATTTTTTTTTTTTTTTAAATTTCTTTTTACCATCCACTTCACTATCTAACTGTAAATGTAAATTCAGGTATCTTTCTGTCACTGGGTAAGAGAAAACAAAGTGTTTTAGGCTAAGGCATAAACTGAGGACATAATACTAAATGAAGGTTTGTCTTTATAAAGTTAGTGCAAATTTACAGCATACCATTACTGTCCATTGCCTTTTAGGTGCTATTGGGAAATGAGACTGAAATACCTGTGTCACGTTGTGTGGATCAGGTCACCTTTTCTTTTAAGAGAAAGTCCATTGACATAGCTAATTGCTGTGTTCTAAGCTTACACTCTTCCTTATTTACAGACTAACATGCTTGTGTAGGCTGTGCCTGGAGTGATTTTTTGAGCCTTTACTTGCATGATGGGAAGTTCAGTGTATGCAGAGATTCATGCAGGACCAGAAGCCATGGGTATAGCATTAAGAAGAGAAAGGCATATGCTGGTATGATTACAGATAGTTCATCAATCACACTTCTACTTTAATGGATGTAGGTTGTATAAGAAATCAGTCTCAGTTGACAAAAAACTGTCCAGGAAGATGTGCTATTACTAAACTTGCTTACCTAGGCAGTTTCCCTTCCTGTGTGTTTTGAGATTGGTGCTTGCCACAGGAGTTCTTCCACTAAGTTCAGAGTTGTGTGGGATTATTTAAGCATGTTTGCTTCATCTCAGGAGATGTCTGACCTCTGGCAGAGTGTGCTCAGTGTGGCAGACCATGATGGAGAGGAATTTTAACAAACTAATAATCATGAATGTTAACAATTTAGTTGTTTTGGATTCCTTAGGTGTTTTTCTTGTTGTGTTGCTAAACGTAATTCAAGTGTAATAAGTGTCTTGTTACGTTATTCAAGTAGTGAAAAATCCACTTCACCACCAGAAGTTGGGTTTCTCTGCTGTATTTGTAATTCATGTGTATCTGTAGCTTGATCAGCCTGTTTTTTCTAAAATAAGTTGTGTCAATACAATGAATGAAATTAGTCTGTACGCAAAGACCTGTAGCTCTAAATTCTGTTGTTTAGGTTGGAGGGAGCACTTTAAAAGTTCTCTAGCCACTTCCTTATGCCATAAGGGGAAAGGTGCTCTTAAAGTTTACTGTCAGTTTGTGTGTTCTTCAGCTAATAAAAATGCTATAATATTTACTGTCATTCTGTAAGATGTGGCAGTGAAATGGTTGTTTGTTAGTTCTGGAATCAGTGCCAGTCAGCTTTATATGGGTAGCAGCCATTTGAGCTGGGAAGGAAAGGTAGCAGGTATGTGCCATTAGCTATGTTAGTCTGCTAGGTCACAGAGGTTTGGAGTGGAGGGGATATTTTTGGCATTACTTGACTACATATTGATACTTTTATATGCTTTGGGACTTGAGCCCTCACCAAGCCTATTCTATGGCTCTACACCCATTAACTTAGTCTTTTCATGTTGTACATGTTTTATGAAAGAAGCCTTGCAGCGAGGGTCTTTTTCTGTGGCATGGTTTGTTCTTCCACGGACTTTTTGTCTCATAAAGTTTGGGAGGTAAAAGACCTTGACTGTACAAAAGCACCAAAGATTTATTCCTTACTGAAAATGATTGTCCATTTTGAACCGCACTTGTATGGGTAAATACCACCCTTTTATGGTTCACAGAAGCAAAACTGAGGTGAAAAGTGATTCTTTACCAGGTTGGTTTTTATGTATTGCCTTCCTATATAAGCTATTATGCTAATTTGTGTTTGTGTAACAGAAGCCTTAGTTTTCTCTGAGAAAAGCAGAGAGAAGTGGAGAATTTATCTCATAATTTCTCTGGGCTCCCAGCATGTTTAAATAATCTCGGCAGCAGGATGCCTCTTTGGCATTATTCCACCAAAAATCTGCTGTCTAGTAACCTGTTGTAATTCAGTCTGTTTGAAATTCCGGGGAGGACTGTTGAAAGAAGTGCTAAATGTATGCCAGCTGCTCCTGTGCTTAGGTGCTGTGAGTGTCCCATATGAAGAAGAAAATGCTATAGAGAGCAGTATTCACAAAAAGAAATTCGCAGTTTTTAAAAAAATAATGTATGTGTTGCATATTTACATCAGTGTATAAGGGAACCTGTGAGCTTTGGCTCATATCCAAAGCTAAGGAAAAAAAACCATTATGCACTTGGGAAAAATGTTGCATTTTAGTCTGCTCTGCAGCTGGAGGGCCCCCCTCTCTCCCTCCCACCTTCTCTTTTTTAAAATGTATGTTCTTTTAAGAGGGAATACTCAGATTACTTGATCGTATTCCCTGCAATGAAGCTGTTTGCTTGGAAATCTTAGGCTTTTGAAACTCTTCAGCAACAATATAGATGGGCTGGAGTCCTCAGCTTTTGGACAATGTAAAGAAGTCCAAAGAACTTCCCTCTAAGTGCTTATGAAAGAGCACATGACAACTCTCTACAGAGGATGCACGTTTGTTAGCAACACTGCATCTACAAGGACTAATGAGCCAGAGTGGTCCAGGATAGAACCTGTACTCCAGGAAGGTATGAAGACTGAAATTTTCCAGAAAATCCTAGTTGTTTAGTCGTGATGGAGATATGTCAAAGCAGGTCTCATGCTTTTTGTGATAAGGGGCAACAAGAGCTTTTTTTCCCTTAAGAATGGAATATTTTGGACATGCAGACTGAATAACCATTAGAAGTAAAGCTTTTAAGGTTGAAAGTGTACTTTGGCAAACATTTTTTTTTTTTAGTGCAACAGAAATATTGAACAACTGTGTATGTGCAGGTTAGCCTGTCTTGATGCATCTGGAATATTCTTAATTGGATGGGTTTAAAGGGGTTGGAGGGGGGGTAAGAATCTGAATTTAAAATGGAAGTTTAAACAGGAGGAAGCATATTGGAGCAGAGCTCCAGTGGTTCAGCTCCATTTTTGGGGGTTATAATTAGAATTCTTATTGGGAAGAGGAAGTAAGAGAAGTGACTTTGTAGGTGTGTCATTATTAGCTTGGTGTACAGACAGAACACTTTGCTCTGTTCTGTGCAGTGTATAACAATCACATGTTATCTCATCGAATGCTGGATTTTGCAAATACAATCCAGAGAGCAAAGCCAAACCAGTCTGCTCAAAGCAGCACCTGCATTCCAGTGGCTAGTGCAGATCATGTGATGGAAGTTATAACCCAGGTAAAATGTTAATCACTAAACTTGGCACAGTTAAAGCTTTTAATCTTTTATTGCAGTTTTCTAGGGAGAGGCAGGTTATGGACAACAGCCCAGAAAAACTGAAGAAGGAGTTAGAGGAAGAACTGCAGCTAAGTAGCGAAGACTTGCGTAGCCATGCCTGGTATCATGGACGTATTCCTCGGCAGGTACGTGGTCTTTGCATTGCCTAATGTGCTTTGAGCGTTTATAGACAAGCATAATTGCACTAAGGTACTATACACATCTCTTGTATCTGCATTAATTTAGTAGAAACATAATGCTTATTTGTGTGAAAACTATGGTATTTATCACAGCTTGGCATAAAATGAGCTGGACGAAGAATTCAGGGCAGACGATGGAAAACACAGATATTTTGGGACTTGTGTACACTGAACAAAGGCAGAAATTGAATTTAAGATTTATATGAGGGTACTATCTCCACATGCTGTTCAGACACACTGACATTAATTTGGTTCGGTATCCTTAGCCCAAGTTAAAACATTCTTGTTTATTTTCTTCCTTGAACTTAGAGTTTGGAGGGGTGGGGGGAACAACAAACCCAAAAAACTACAAAATCTATGCAATAACTTAATTTTGATCCTTACAATCGTAGTTAAAAATAGGTTGAAACTGCCGCTGGACTGGAGCCTGGGTTCCAGGAGTGCCGGGAGCTCCCCCTGCGGGACCCCGTGCAGCTCTGAGCAGCACTGGGGCCGCGCAGCAGCCGCGCACACTGCAGTTCAGGGTACTGCTAGGTGCCGAGTTCAGCATGCGAACAGACTAACTCAAAACAGAAAAATAGGATTTCTCTGACTCTTCCTTGTACTATGCACTATTCACAAAGAATGAAAATGAAAGCTTCTGTCACTTAGGTAATAATGAGATAACAATTTATGGGGTCCTGCAGTAATGGCTTCTAAACTTCAATGTGACTGTCTATTCAGGTGATTTAAACTGTAAAATCCTGAGTCTTTCATTTCCCTTCATGCTTTATTTTCTACTAGCAAGCTAGAATAAATATATATGCAAAAGTTGGTCATGCTTCTGGCTGCTTGGCATTTTCCAAGAAGCCCTTCCAGATCTCTGCTGTGGGATGAGCTCTTAATATTAGAATTAGAGTTGTCATTCTTGTACCACATGCCATGCTTTGCGTTGTATTTCTGGCTTTGTCTGTCCTCCCAGAGCAGCCAAATTAAGTCCTATGTTTAAGAATATTTTGTTGCAATGTGTTGTTTGTCTACTTGTTTTCTGATTTTGAAAGTATTTTTTGGTATGATTTTTATTCCTCACAGGTGGCAGAAGATCTAGTTCAGAGAGATGGAGATTTTCTGATTAGGGATTCTCTCTCCAGTCCTGGGAACTTTGTTCTTACCTGTCAGTGGAAAAACACCTCTCAGCATTTTAAAATCAACAGAACAGTTCTAAGACTCAGTGAAGCCTACTGCCGTGTTCAGTACCAGCTTGAACTGGAAAGTTTTGACAGTATCCCCGGCTTAGTTAGATACTATGTTGGGAACCGCACACCAGTATCAAAGCAGAGCGGAGCAATTATTTTTCAGCCTATCAACAGGACTGTGCCTCTCAGGTGTCTAGAAGAAAAGTACGGTGTAACTCCAGTCCGACAAAAAGAGCCCAGTATCTCAGAAGAAAAACCAGAAACTGCAAAAAGACTGAGTCTTGGTGTATCCAGTATGCAATCCCCAGAGCAGAGCACACCTAGAGGAAATCTTTTGAGGTACTTTAATTTTGCTGTCCTTATGGAGGAGAATGTGGTAACTCTATGAGCTCCTGCTGTAGGTGATGTGAATTTTCACTCTGATTTTAGATGGAAGACTAAACGTGAGGGTTGCTGATTTTTAGGCCTGGATTTTTGAAACTTCCTGACATTGTTAAGCAGATGCTAACTACTTTGTGGTTATGGGGCTTGATCTTGAGAAAATTTAAGCTACATTAAGGAGGTAAAATAAGTGGAAATAGATGAAGCCATGATACAAGTGGCAAGGCTGCACACAGACTCCACCCATCATGTCACCCAGAGCATGCCCCGGGGTTTATGGGGAGGCTCTTATCCCTCATATTTGCATTACAATAGTGGCAAAATCGTGCTTCCTGAATGCCATTTGATTAGCCTAGCAAAATTAAGTAATTCTAGCAGACTGGTAAAAATTAGTGCAATAGTCAGATTCTGAAAATATCTTTAGAAAAACAACATATGCATCTGCAGTTCCAAAGGGATTAGTTGCTAACGATGATGATGGCTTTGGCTCTGGTTCTCCATCTGCAAGCTGATGCATGTTGGGGAGAGGGAAAGGATAATTCATTTGAAATCCACAAAGGGCGAGCAAATCTAGACTCTGGAAGCAAAACAGAAGTGCAACTTTTCTTCAGTCATTTGGCAAATATTGACTAGTATAAGACAAAGGATTAAAATAAAATCTTGCTACTGCTTCAGAGAAGTCTTTCTTTCCATATTTGACTTCTGCAATAAAAATGCTAAGTGGGGGATCATGGATCATAATTTCAGTGTCCAAATCACATTTCATTAAAAAGTCTCAGTGTTCAAAGAAACACCCTCACAAGTGCTGCAGAGTCACAAATACTATAACCCAGCAGCATGAAGTACCTTTTATTCTTTTAAGCTGCCCAAGTGAAAAGCTAACAATCCCTGTCCTGGTTATGATATGTTCTGGCAATTAGGTATGTACGTTAAGAGTGTTGGATATATTGATATGGTTTTGTTTGCACTTTTATTTCCTGTAGAAACAAAGAAAAAAGTGGTAGCCAGCCAGCTAGTTTGGACCATGTTCTGGAGAAGAGATTCCCTCTAAAGACTCACCAGTCAGAGAGCTATCTGCTAATAGGTATGTTTTGGAATTAAATGTTTCACACTTAGAATCTGTGTGTTCCTGGGTGGTCTGTTAGGCTTCAGACTAAAGGGAGACTGTTGAGAGTTCTGAGTACTGTATCCACTGCTATGTTTAATGGCCGGTGTAAGCTGTGTTAGCATACTGCTTGTTCTTTAAGTCACTGGAACAGGTTTTTTATTTACAATGCAGCAGCTAGTTGAGTACCTTTAGCACACAACTCAGCAGGTTTCCACACTGAAAAAATGACAGCTACAGTTGGCATGAATATCCTTTTTGACAGTATTATGTTTTCTTGCTTCTGCTTTACAAGAACCGACTTGTTTCACTCATGTGATTCTGACAGGTCTATTAAGTAGAAGTGGTGTTTCATGGAAATCCTGGTAACTGCTTTTTTTTAGGATAAAGTATGCAGATGTAGTGTTCATCAGCAGAAGTACTACCATGGCTTTTGGAGTCAGTACTGTCCTTCTAACTCAATCTCTTTGTCCTCCCCCATCTCTTTTGGTTTTCATTCCTTTTCAATACTTTCTCTGCTGTCTGGTTCTACTGCCTTCCTACAGTGATACAAGGTACGCTAGTGTTTGATCAGTTGTTGATAATGGCTTTTTCTTTCTCAGATTCTTCAGAGGTTTAAGCAATTGTTTCCAAAGAAACACAATGTATAAGGAATCTTGCAATGATTCATCTGTTCCCATGTGGACAAATTCTTGTGTTTGACTTCCAGGCCTGCTAGTAATTTCGAATACAGTAGCTGTTAAAATTTATAGTGCCTATTGTGGAAAGACCTTTCAAGACAAAGATAATATTAAGTATTTGTGAGTATAGTGGGCCTGTATTTTGATAGAAGGGGCGTGCGGCTGTGTGTAACAGTGGGATGGACAGATATTTGTAAGACAAATTTCTGTCCATCTGTCATTGAACTGATTATCCTATTCCAGTCCACTGCTGCAAAAACTTTTATTTTGGTGCTGTAACAGTTAACGTGAAGAGTGCTGCTGTGTGTTTTGCCATAGGTTCTGGTATCATATTGCTTATGAGTGGCAACAGGCTGTGAATTGCAGATTTTGTTGTCTGCATGCATGGAGAGTCAGCTGGAAACAAGCGGTAAAGTCCACGTGATGCAACTGGCCACTTCACTGTAGATCCCAGCAAATGCACTGAAAATTGCAGATTGGGAATGGCTGATTCAGGGTTCAGTTGTTTATTGGATGCAGAGGTTTGCATATGCAATGAGTATAGGAGGAGGCATAAATACACGGAAGTATATGGATGTGTTTATCCAGCTCTTCAAATCATCTACTGTTTAGCAAAAAGATTAGCATCCCTGAATTTCATTCCTTCCATACCTTATTGCAGGTTCAGGCTTGACTTTGGGAAGCTTTTCTTTCATCTCAAACTTGTCGTTCTCAGAAATGACTCATCTTTAGGTGGTGTGGCTGGAAGTTTCTGTTTTAACAGCCTAGATCAGGTTACAAAGAAACCTCCTATTCCAAGCCATGGAGACTATCCAGCTCTGACAGTATAGCCTATGTATGCAGCAGGGATTGGAATTATTGTCAGCATTACCACAGAATAATATTATAGTGCAGCTGTTCTGTGTCTCTGTGATTTTGGGAGGATCATCAAGTGAATGGAATTTGATGGCTAGCTCCTTCCTCAAAATATAATTTCATGTACATTTTTGTCAGCAAATAATTTACATGATCTGACAATATTTTCGTCAGGAAAAAGCGTTAAGATATGAACCCTGGGATAGAAATCCGGAATTGTACATGTTTTTGCCTTCTGAACTACTGTTTTCCCCCTGCAGGTTCACGACGTCCATCTCAGTTACCTGAAGCAGATGCAGACTCCTGTCCAGGCTCTCCTGCATTTAGAACAGGCAGTGAACCTTCTCTAAGCCCCACAGTTGTTCAGAAAGTCACCTCTGAGTCACAAGTAGGGGAAGCTCTGAGAGGATCAGACAGTCAGCTCTGTCCAAAGCCCCCACCTAAACCCAGCAAAGCGCTCCTAATGAAGTCGCCAGATTCTCCTTTGGCTTCCCACAGTTCAGAAGAACACTATTGTGAACTCAGCCCTGCCAGAGATCCTGCATCAACAAAACAACATTTATGTCAGAAAAACAGCTATGTGGAACATCTGACACGAAAGGAGAGGGGAACACAGTCATTCAGGAACTCCGATACAAACTATTTGATCCTGGAAGATGATTCTCCAGTGAACCCTGCAGATCCTTTAGAAGCTTCAACAGAGTTGGCTGAGGAAGGCGGCATCTTTTCTGTACCTGTTTTTGAGACGGAGTCCAGTTTTAAACCAAATGATTTTGAATCCAAACTACTTCCTCCTGAAAACAAGCCATTGGAAACATCAATGTTAAGAAGAGTTAAGGAGCTTTTCACCAACAACAATCCAAAGATTATTGCACAGCATATTCTTAGGATGGACTGCAAGGTAAAAAAATATTTTGCATTTTATGTTGTGCAAGTTTAGACATTTTAAAGAAATGATTTGAAAAGATTAGTAGGTAGATTTGCAGCTGATGTAATGAATGTATTGACTTGCTTGCAGGAATTTTTAGGTTGTGGGTTTGGAGGTTTTTTTGGTGCCTTTTGTGGGGGTTTTTGTGTGTGTGTGCAGTTGGTTGGTTGGTTGTGGGTTGTTTGTGTTTTTTTCCCCCATTTCAAGAACAAGAATATTAACAAACCCTTTGGACGAAAGGTCTCAGACCATTCTTGACTTCAGACTCAAATTCTCAGTGTTCCATACATCTTTTTAATTCCCGATCAGTTTCTGTGTATCTGTGATTCAGCCTTTGTCCTGTACTCAAGGAAGGGCTATCTATGCTGGAAACCACTGTGGAAAGAACTACTCATGACAGGAAATAGCTAGTTAGTTTACAAGAATGAGGAGTAGCCAGACATTACCTGGTTGCCATATGGCTGGCCATAAGACATTCAATGGAACTAAATATATTTAAACTTGTAAAAGTAGCTGCTCTTCTAGTCCTTGTCTGAGTCTCTGTCTTACAGCTGGATAGGTTATGTGGGAAAATAGCTATCAGGACTTCTGCACTTCTCTCCTTTAAGAGAACTGTATTGCTAGTGGAATTGTTTAGAAAGATGTAAAACCACAAAGAACTATTTTTCACAACGTAGACTTTGTTCAGCTGTCAGGGCTTGGAGATCAGCTATTGCATCAGTAATATGGAAAGATGGGACAATTAATCTCCTTAAGAGATGATGACTCTGTAATAAAAGAAATGGAACTGTAGTTGAACCCGCACCACGTTGCCGGTGGTGCTGCTCCAGAAGAAACGTGTCTGTGGCACTTCCCTGGTGCTGCTGCCCCAATTCCCAGAGCTCTGGGAAGGGGGCGGTGGGATGTGTGCGAGTCCCTGCCAGCTGCTGGGCTCCTGCCAGCAGCCAGCGCAGCTTTTCTCCTCACTAGCACTGTTGGCTGCTGCCAAGTGAGGCTTCATGAGACGTGGTGACTCAGAAAAACTCGTCTCCACAACTGCTTGGTCTTTTCAGAAGTGGGAGACTGTGGATTCTTTACTGTTGTTCCAGGAGTAGGAACAGCATTCTCCAACATTTCAGTTCCAAAATTCACCTTCTCCTCCTTTAACCTAATAAGAATAACCAGAATGTGTTTTAATATATTGTTAAAGAGCATGTTGCTTGAAAGCATAGGATATGCAACCCTTAGACAACTAGTAAGGGGTGTTATATATATATAGATAGATATAAAAATATTTAATTAGCTCATTTTTAGTGTCTTTATTTTAAATCCTATAAAATTTGGAATGGGGCCTAGGAAACTGGCCTGCTGCTATTAGTGTGGGAGCCTCTACAATTACTTAAGAGTCACTGGAGTGTTACAGAAACAGATTTTTGGATTTTAGAGAAAGAACAGTAACTAGCTGGGACATGTAGAGAAGTCTATTTTATCTCCATCTCACAGAGCTGAGAGCCAATGACTGTAATTCGTTGGTAACTTGCTGTATGCAATTGCAAGTGATAAGAACTGCATGATACAATGAGATCGGCATGTGAACTAGGCCAGAACAAATGCTTTGTACGCAGATCTGTGATTAAGGCTGAAGTTTGTAGGTCTTCTCACATGGCATCAGTAGCTCAGTTTGCCTTTTAAAGAATGACATTTCTAATAATGACTGAAGCACCGTATGGTTGGTGAGTGATGGAGTGAATATGTGCCACTTGCATGCCTGAGAGGCCTTTTTGTGATGAAGGATTAGCAATCAGTGTGTCTCCAGGGGCTTCGAATCACTTGTGCATCTCTAGAAGTGAAACAGGTTTCTCTACAATGCTAAATGTTGTACCAGTGAGGCCTGTTGTGTTTCTTTTCATAACCAAGAAAGCCTCCTGATGGGTGTATCAGGAATAGCAGGCTGATTGGTTTGTAAATGTGTCAACATACAGGCCTTAAAACAGCAGATAATCTTGCCTTACAGTATTAATGTGGTTTCACTTGTAATTAGCATATATAATTGTTATTGATATAACCAGTAGCTAATTCTGTATGTTTAAAAAGGAAAGACAAAGTGGTGAGATTGTCAGCTTTCACATACTGACTTAATTAGGCACTCACCATTCAGTGTCCTCCTTTTTAAGTCCTTTTACTAAATTAACCTTTATGGGAGGACCATGTGCTGTAATCAAAACCACTCTGAGCAGTTGTCTGTTTAGAAATAAGGCAGCAAAGCAAATGGGTACATCTTGAAGGCCAAAGAGCTGTGCCACCCTGACAAGGACCAGGCCAAGAGAGCCCCACATTTCCTGGAGCTTGCATATTAATTTCCTTCTGAAAGTAAGTGAAGGATGGAAGTTTGATAAAGCATTTTGGTCACAGCTTTATATATGTTTTCTGATGGCTGAATGACACACATACAAATATTTTATTAGTTGTTTTATGTTATGCACTGAATGTGCATAACACGTAAGTTAATCTAGTTTTTTCTTAGACGACCGTATTCTGGTGTTGCATGCTCTGCACTTAGCTGTGTACGCCCTGCACAAACTTGGAGGACCTCTACATGGCTAGGTTTTGTTTTCTTTTTAAATAAGCTATGGGTTCAAAACTCATGCACAAATTTTTGCATATCACAGGTAGCAAGGATACTGGAAGTTTCTGAAGAGATGAGGAGGATTATGGGAGTGAACTCTGGTCTTGAACTGATTACCTTGCCTTATGGCCATCAACTGCGCCTTGACCTAATTGAAAGGTATATGTTCCTGTTACTCATTTCTAGGGCAGATGCCCAGATCAGAGCATTGCTAAATTGTACTCTGCATTTCCTCAAAGAATGCTTTCTTGCACATTTTCTGAACTCATGTGTACAGAAGATAATTTAGTGAGATGGTATTTAACTTCTTTTTGCATAGGAGAAATTCCTTAAGGTGATGGATCAACTCCATACATGTAATACAGAGAAAGGGGAATTGCATTGAAAGCAGGGGCCTTAGAGCTGCTGAACACCCTCAGCTCTCCTTTAAGAGCTCAGGTAAACTAAAGCTCAGGGGACCTATAATCTAGCTGAGAATGTTTGTAGAAGAGATTGAGGTAGTAGTCTAATGCAACTGGGGAAGAGGATAGAGGATCTAGTAAAATAAAAAGTGATCAGCAAAGCTTTCTGTGAAACCTCTGCACAAGGGGGAACAATTAGGGTCTTGTACCCTGATCTAGCTTTTCTGCTGCTCTGATTCAGATTTCAGTAGTTTGGTTGCTTGAAATTTAGGCGCAGAGGGCAAAGAGAATTGGGACAATTTTCCTTCCAGTATTCGTTTGTTCGTTCATTCATTCATTGCTTGAGCAGAATTTTGTATACCAGTAATGCTTTAGGAATATTTATTAAAACAAAAATTCAAAGGCATTGTGTATATATTGCATATAATGGCATTACTGCTCTTGATACAAATAAGTTGCTAAGTTTGCTGGCCACACCAAGATATTTAAATATACCTTTAAATTTATCTCCCTGAACACATGTACAGCATAATGTTATTATTAATTTAACAGTTTGTAACCAGTACTATGAATTGTTTCACTGACAGGCATAATACCATGGCTATAGGAATAGCTGTGGATATCTTGGGTTGCACAGGAAATGTAGAAGATAGAGCGGCAACATTAAACAGGATCATCCAAGTGGCAGTGGAGCTGAAGGACTCGCTGGGGGATTTGTATGCATTTTCTGCCATTATGAAAGCACTGGAAATGCCACAGGTAAAAATCTGTTTGTCTTTACCTTCCAAAATATAGAGGAGTTTGGTTTATTTAGTTTCTGCAATTTCATCGACTAGAGAGATCATCAGAACACAACTTTCTCATCAGCAGTGTACTTTTCCTGTGAATTGCTAGAGTCAATAATTGGTATTCTGTTTTGTGTGAACAGGTCACTAGGTTAGAACAAACCTGGACCTCTCTAAGACATCGTTATACCCAGACTGCCATTATGTATGAAAAACGACTGAAGCCGTTCAGCAAAGCTTTGCATGAAGGACAAGATGAGTGGAACAGTGAGTATAGTGACACTGTTTTCTATTTAACTCTCCTGTCCAGGCTGAGGCAGCTGCTGTTTCTATAGGTGTGCACCCTATATTAAAATGACTATGTGAACTTCCTTATATAATGCAGTATAAGACAAGGAAACCAAAGGAAACCGTCTGCCATCCAAACATCAGTATGTACCCGTGTGCATGTACCCGTGCATAATTTAACATTCTGCGCAAACCCACACTCCCTCTTTGTGGAGCATAAACTGAAACACTCCGCGCCATCCCAAAGCCAGGCCGGGGGGGGGTAACATTTCTCTGAGAGAATGGGTAGAGAATAAATACGGTTTAGCCTCACAAGATTTATTTTAATGACTCAGATTTTAAACCTGATTAAAATCTCTGTGCCACTGTCTAGTAATTCAGCAGAGCTTTCTCATGTAGCAAATACAGTTTCCCAACACTAATTTGTCTTGGCCTTCTCCCCCAGCCAGTTCACTGGAAACTGGCAGGATGTTTAACTGAGGTAAGGAGCTAATTCAAAAGATGGAAAACAAAGAGTAGTTTCCAATTGTGAAACAAATATTGCAGTTACAATCTTCTTCAATTAGCACGTTTTTAAATGTCTGATGATATAATTTGTTTGTTACTGTCTACACCAGAGACTGCCAGTGCGCCACAGAACATAACAGTGCCCATGCTGATGCCTCTTGTTACCCTGATGGAGCGACAAGCCGTCGTTTTTGAAGGCATGGACCTATGGGAAAGCAGTGACCAAAGCTGTGAAATAATGCTCAAGCACTTGGCCACAGCACGTCAGATAGCACAGAATGCAGAAATGTACAGCCTGACTGCAGAACAGATGCTGGAAGGTAGGGAGTGGGACAAACTGCTGCACATTATTCTTTAGACATATCCCACACACTGTTAAAGTCTCCACCTAAGTCAGTGCAAGAAATTCTTCTCTTCCGTAGGAGCTGAAATAGTAGCAGATGTCCTGCAGGAAGCTCGAGGGACAACAATCTTATTTAAAAGCTGACAATAAATTTGTCCTCACTATAGTTCTCCAGTAAGCAATAGAGCACACATTTTTGCTAAACATAGTGCTGTTTGAGCAATTGATATCTTGACCACTTGCAGCCAGAAAGCAACATGTTAATAATGTGACTTTGTTATTTTAAACTTGCAGTGAAAAAGCTGAAGGAAGAGAAAGGAGTGTAAGTATTTCTGCAGGCAGCACATGTACATCAGTAACTATATTTAAGATCAGGCTATAATGACAATTCTAGGTCATTAGAATTGAGCAAAGGATAGCCTGTCCCGGTGTCCCCACAGCCATTTGTGCGCCACTAGAATGTACAGATGGAAAGGATTTTTCACTGTTTGATTGGCTTGTTAAAGTTGAGCAAAAAGAACCCAGTACGCTAATGCTCCTCTTATTTGGATGGATGGAATGCAGTTTAAAAGCCATTTCTTCTGAATAAAAAACTTGCTGATGGTGATATTGTTGCATTCTTTTTACTTACTAGGTTTTCAGCCAGATGAAGAGATGAGTGAAATCTTCAAGACAGAATTTCAAATGAGATTGCTCTGGGGCAGCAAAGGAGCACAAGTTAATCAAAATGAAAGATATGAGAAATTCAGCCAGATTTTAACTGCACTTTCCCGAAAACTGGAACCTCCTTCAGTGAAGCAGGTGGAACAATTAAGTATATAAGACTCTGTAAACGCAATTTAAATGACATACTTGAAATAGTCTTTTAGCTTTCTTTTGGCGATTTGATACTGCACAAACTTCTTGCATTTCACAAGATGTTTAGAACTTTTAACTGCACAATGCACACGTTTTAAAACTACTGATTTCTCAACAAATTATTTATTTACTGTGTCACTAAGACATTTAATGATCCCTTTAAACAGGTAGGTTATCCCTGTAAGACAGTCTTACAGCTTTCTGTATTTCCCCAGAGTTGCAATGTTTTGATAATGCCTAGGAATAAGGGCATTGGCATCTTAATATTAAAATGTAGCAAATAGTGTAAATAAAATTATAGATTAAGTATGTGACATTGCGGAAAATTTGTTGTATAATATTACTTTAATGAATATAAAACACTGTACATAGAATGGTAAATTAAAGTGTATCTTTATGCAAAATAATTTGCAGATCGCAGAAATACTGCAGGTTGCAGAAATGATCCTTTATTTGTGACCACAACAGAAGGCTCAGATATCACTGCACCTATGAAAGTAGAAAATTAGTTGTGTATGTGTTGGGACAACTTACATTTTTTTTTCAAGACAGCATCTGTAGTATTTTGGCTTTTTCTGGAGCCTGCACAACAACTACGCTGCCAGGAATGAATGATGAAATGGCAAGAGCAAACAATCCAGATAATTAAAATGCTTTCAGGTATGAGTAAATGTGGGTGTATGTATATATTAAACTTGCTTCATTTACGACGTCAATCACTTCGGTAAGTAGGATTTTTTTCTTCCCTTGAATGAAGGCAAAACATAAGCTGTTAGCACTTTTCACCGAAAATCAGCGTGCATGGTGCTTACATAGTAAAGACTGCTTTAGCAGCAAATTCTAGTTCATCACATACAGAATTGGTGTATAAGCATTATCCTCAGAGATTGTATTAATATTTAAGCAGCAACTCTGGTTAGAGCTCTATGTGCTCATTGTCAGAAAGGCTACTTCTGGAGTGAGATGTTACTTGGAGCAACAGAAAGTATTTGAGTAGGCTAACAGCAAAACTGACACCAATGTGGAATTAGCTATTCTGCCCATCTACAATCACAGCAGAGGTTCTGCCACCATAACATGAGGTTACAGACCTCATGCTGTGAGTCGCTCTGTCAATCTTAACAGAAGACAAACAGGGAAGCTAGTTACTTAGACCATGAAAAGATTTTTTATTCCATGAAAATATTCTCAACAGAGAACACTATTTTTAAACAAAGCATTTAACATTTAGGAAATCAACTTGTGCACAAAAAAAAGGATTAAAAATTACTGGAAAGTGTAAGATTCTTTAAGACAACTCACATTCAGAATTTTAGAATAAGTGATTTATAACTAGCTGTGCAAGTACAAATGTTTTTTTCCCCTATCTTTAATAACCCTCATCCACGTTGCACTATCCCTCGTGAAAGCAACCTGCCTCCAAAGGAAGCAAATCCTGGTTTTAGAAAAACAAACAGTAGCGTGAAAAGAACATTTAGTCCTTTACCAGGAAGTGTTCTTACTGACCTGCGAGGCTGTTAGCCAGGCAAAGCACAGGCCCTTTAGCAGAAAATACACAGATCACATTTCCTCCTTTTCTCTAACTTTAAAATAAAAAAGCACTAGCTTTTAAAACAAAAACCAAAAAAACCCAACAGCCCCCCAGAAAGACCCCAAACCCAAAAAACTACCTAAGTAGTTTTGTCAGTATTGAGTAATGTCACATTATTATATAAATAACCCTGTATACAAGCTCCAAAAATCTAAACTTTAGAGTTTAACAGCCCCCATAATACACTAGGTCAAGCTGTGTAATAGTGGTATACGTAACAAAAGGAAGAAACCTCTACACAAGTCACTCAAATCAGTTTTACTGGTAGTACAGTTCCTAATAACACTGAAATTAAAAAGAATCCAGCACTGCTGCATCCAAATATTGCTTCAGACCCCAGAAAAACAGGATGTTTTGATTATTATTTCATTTCCCTGAACAGCAGGTGGCTGGGTCGACAAGCTTGCCTTGATACAAGTATCCCTCCCCCCAACAGCTCTAGTCTAATTCACCCTAATATCACCCTAATAAATCAGATATTATGTATTTTTTTAATAGAACCACAAATGGGAGGCAAGACAACATAAGCAATAGGGGCACTGCAGACAACTATATTTACACGTATAAACATATCCAAATTTCAATTGTTTACAAGTAAAAGTGCACATAGATCATTACGAAGTATCACTCAAATTTCAACTGGTCCATACAATGTAGCGTCACCTGGAAATGGACTAGCACTGCAGTTAAGTAAAGTTGGAACTTCATAGCGGAAAAACTAAAAGACAGTTTCCATAAAAAATATTTTAAAAATATAAAATCAAATGAAGAGATACACATTTCAATGTATAAAATTCATGATGCACCATGTATCCAGTAAAGTAGAGCTCTAGAAAACACCTACCGTGGCTACCTCAGCAGCTGCAGCACTGTGAAAAGAGCTGAGACACAAAGCCCTTTGTGGGATACTGTAAGTGGTAGTGTTGGCAAACAACAGATTTAGGCACTCTAGTTTAAGGCAGCATTTGAATTGCAAGTGGTTGACTTCCAAAAACAGTCATTAGCTTGCAGTGGTGAATCTCTCTGGTGGTGTTCCGGTTTTTCAGTGCTCACAACAGGTTACTGAAGTGCTGAAGATGGAGCGCAGTTCTAGGAGTTTCTCTTGATTGCATTGTAGGCTAGAGCTGAGATATATTTTAGTTCCCCAAAACAAGACAAATACATTATGGTCTCTTATCAGTTAGGTCAAAAACTGGAATGTAATGATGGTTGCAGTGGTAGAGTTATAGCAGCATACATGGATACTGGGATGAAACTCTAGTGCTGAAGATATTTGAACAAAATGATCTGTTACAAAATAAGACAAGCAATGATGGCAAAGTGTTATGCAGACATGCCTGACTGTCCTAGGCATGCAGGAGGAGGTTAAGGGCGAGCATGGAGGTGGTACAGGCAGATTGATAACTGACATATATATGGCTCTAAATGACTGCCAATTAAAATGAGTTGGAAAATAACATAATTGAGATAGTCAAAACATATAGCACAAGCTAAAATATAGTTTGTGCATCTGGGACAACCTAGGACAATGAAAATAAAGCAATTTTAGGAGCAGTAGCCTTTTTACTCTGGTAGTGGAACTCTATTTTCCTGTACAAATTGAAGAATTTGTAATACATCCTTACCTATGTATGGAGGTGCTAAGATGTTAGTGACTAAATGTATGTCTGCATGCATTCATGCAACTAGCTCTTCCCCTTGGGCCTCCCAGTCTACTACCCCACACCCTCCCACCCCCCCAGCAGCTGCATGTAACCTCCTCCTTCAAGATCTCGCCCATTTTCTCAGAAACCCGCTTCAGGAACCTGCAGTCCAAGAGGAAAAAGAAAAGAACAAAGTTACTGAAGGCCTTTAGAAGACAGAGAAGCGTGCTCAGTTCTAACAGGCCAGTCTCAGTGGCTGTGCATTAGCCTTGTACTTAATTCCACAAACTCTCATTAGAAATACAAGCCATAGTTTTTAGATTAGATTTTTTTTCCTGGTAATCAAGTAGTGCAATGTAGTTTCCAGTCCTCAGTGATTTAACAGTGAGGGAACTACTGTACATTTAAGACCTTGAATTCACACTAAACATGATACAATTAAAAGACTTCGCTTACAGGCACATATTAAAATATAAAATCATTCCCTTTTCAGGAGCAGAGAGAGGTTTCAGTAACACATTGAGCATTACATGTGGTCTCTTTTTTGTTTGTTCACGGTATCTAGAGTTAAAACAATGAATTTGTGTCTAATACACAACATTCTACATTACAAGTACTGAAAAGGACTTTCTGTCCTTCTTAATCATAATGTTTTTTCCTGAGTATTTTTCTTGAGCTTTCAGAATCAGAAAACATTTTCCTGTTTAAGAAGTGAAAGCTGCCAAGTATTTGCTACGGAAGGAAATTAAATAATTTTCAGTAACTGGGTTTAGTTAGTTACTACAGGAAAAACCCCTCTGTTTTAAGTATATAGTTTAAGTCATAAAAGTGGCAACACTAAATCTGAGAGATCTTTAAGACTAAGTAATTTCTCATTTCTCTATAAAAACAAAGTATTCTATAGGACAAGCAGGAATCCTGGTCTTTTTCAGTGAAATAGCTGGATCTGATGTAGTGATTTTTAAAGCAGGAACACAATAGCAGTTAAACAAAGCAGAAGACTTTGGTCAAAATTACAGACCAGAGTAAGATGCATAATTTAATGTGGTCATCGCTGAAAAGAACTACGGCAAACTCACATTGCAAACAACAGACCATTGCTGACTTCTGATATTCGAACGTTTTCCATGAACCTGTGTAACTTACTGTTTTTCCACTATTTTCCCTGGGGAATGTACAACCGAAAGCTGCCAGTTTACTGTTAGATATAGGTTACTGCACCTTTGCTGTTTTTCTCTAGCGTTACATCTATATATGATGTTGGCACATAGCCTTCCTCTCCATTATGTCTTCGAGCTCTTGTCCACCCATCTCCTTTGTCCTCCTCAATAATGTACAAAATCTCCCCTTCTTTCATTGCTAGAGTGCCTTCATTATGACCTGGGAAAAAACAAGAGGCAAAGAAGTCTCAATGTTCATTCAGAATTTCAAGTCATCTTTTTCCCAGGGTATAGTTTCCAAATTATATATAAATGGAAAGAACCAAAAATCTGTGCATGAGAACATATGGCCAAACAGGCTTACAGACAAAAACCTAGTCCAACTTGTAAAGCTGAATATTTGCCAGTAGCTGCATTAATATTTATCTTAGAACAGCACAAAAGTACTGCTTATGAATTACAGTGATTTATAAAATACTTCCACTGATCTTGTGAGCAACTAGTTGCTCATACAACTTAATTTACTTTAAATCATTTCACCTGTCTTCTCTATAACAAATAATCCATGTCTTATAGTCGAGTTGCCTTATACTCAAGGAATCACAGTGCATGTTGTTAATCTTACCATCAAATGGATATATTGCCTTGCAATGTCCTATCGCTGGTAATGGATCATCATCTTCAAACTCATCATCAAACTCATTTGGATGTGCGTGTTGCTGCGGCGGGCCTCGAACTTCCTGATTGGCATCATCCGTGTAACTCCCTTCAGGGCTATAACGCAAGGACAGAGGATGAGGACTCCTCAGAGTTCTTAATGCTAAAACTCAGAACATACAGGAACTGCAGAAAGGGTGATGACTGAATTCTGCTATAAAACAAACATAAATTTGACATACCTGTTTCTATAGAACTTGAAAAACTGGATAAGCCTTTTGCAATGGAGTAAGATAGCTTTAAAAGGCACTGCTATTTAACGAGTAGGTGTTTTGATAAGACTCACTGTTTTTGAATGTTACCATAACGACACGAAGTGATGTCTAGAATTCAGTACCAGTAATACTTCCCTTTAGAAGGACATAAACTTTCAGTAGTTAGGTAACAACCATCACCTACAGTTAACTATCAAAGTGATGGACTGACGGTAGCGTAAGATATAAAAGCAGTAGAGATAGAGTAGTGACCTCTCTCTGCCCTGTGTTACAAGGTGGTTGATATCACTGCTGTGCCGCCTGTCGCTTCTGGCTGCGACTTTACCTTCAACTTCAGAGAGCCAGGCCTTGGGGAAAAAAGACAAATACTGGTGTCAAATAAAACAATTCTAAACCAGTAAACACCGTTTAACAAATGCACTTAACTGTGTGCAGTTTACTTGTCAGTACACAGCCACGCAGAGGCTGCATTCACATCTGAAAGCTCATAATTACTTCCCATGAAGTATGAACCTATCCCTCATGCTTAGCCTATACTTCATACTAATGTTAAGGAAAAAGAATAATCTTCACTCGCACATGAACTTCAGAATAAGTGATTAATAAGGAATTCTTCTAAACAGTTTACAGCTTTAATAATGTTCCTCCTTATTCTAGCTAGATGAACACACTTGAAAATACGGCACCTGACCAAAATTGTATCAGGAGTACTTTCTTAAATCATTTTCTGGGTCTTTTAACCCATAAAACAAACTACAATTTTACCACTCATTTACATTTTCCACAGAATTGTTTTAGAGTCTAACCTCATTCTTGTGTATTTCCATCCGAAGACGGTCCATGTTGCTCATAGTCTCAGTTAATTTTGGTTGCAAACTGCTTGGATCACCCATCTGGGGATTTTTCTCATAAACGTCCTTCATTTTGATGAGAGCATCTCTGAAAACATACAAAACCCATCAATAAGTATAAAAATTACATTCCTCTCTACTGATTCATTACAATTAATGTTTATGTGTGTGAGATCCTGCCCCATGTTTAGATACTACACACAAACATAAGTACTACTGCTTCCCACACCACACCTCAATCCTTTTCCCATTCTGTCACCTCAGCACTTTGCCTTCCTTTCTTGTGTTGCACACAAGGACTCCGGCTGTTGACTCTTCTCTACCCAGTCTCAATACTGTTTCCCCATACTGCTGCTTATACACAACTCCCTAAATATTAATAGTGTTCTTCTCTAAGTTGCAGCCCTCTTGCTCAACAGACCTATGCACTGATTTTTTTTTTAATGCATGCTTTTAGATCCGATATTTCCTGTGCAATGACAGCATCAAAATGCGTATTACAGTAATGCAGAAGGAAGTGCCACTAACAGATCCTACATACAATAAACCATGAACCAAAAAATGCTTTGTAATAGCCTGGACTAGCAGCACTGTTGGCTTAGGTAGGGAACTTAAAAATAAACAGACAGAGAAAGAACCACCACAAAACTCCAAAAAATGCACAAAAAATGCACTCACTTTTGGTCTGTTTCCTTCTGTAGTTCTCTGTTGAGTTCATCAATTCTCTGTTGCAGTTTCTTGCGTCTTTGCTCTGGAGGGAGATGGCTGAAGTCTTCTAGTGCAGGGCCCTGCAAGCAGAAATACTATTGAACAGGCGACACGCACTATCAGGACAGCTGAACTGACATACCACACAGCTCTATAAAGGGCCACAACAGAACAAATGCATGTTCTTGCTGCCAGATGGTACTCACTCATTCAAGGTTCTTTCTGCCTCCTGTAGCAGTTGGCTCACCAATGTCAGTCAAAATTTGTAGACTTAAGGATTTTTTTGAAAGGTGAGCTATGTACCTACTATTGCATCCACTGCACTTAAAGCAGGTTTAGGAAGTACAGAATTTAATTACTACAGAGCAATTTCAGAAAAAAAAAAATCTAAGATGTGTATATAACCATAACATATATATATATAACTGATTCTGTCTCTGGAGTGTGTATTCTATGGTGATTTGGATGCTATCAAAAGAAAAATACTACATTTTGGATCCTCATTCCACAGTAGCATTATAGTTCTCTCCCAGAAATTCAGCAATTTTACCCAAAAAGATACTGCAAAGTTCTTACAAAGTTCTGATGCATTTTACCTCAAGTAAAACTAGTTCACCTCAAGTAAAACTAGTTCATAGAACACAGGAAAAACCTTTATAACATTAACATTAAACTCACTAGTCTCAATGAAAACTTGCTCGAATATTCCAATTCATCTTTTTCATGATAAAAAATGACATTTCCATGGGGAAAACAACCTCCTCCTTTCAAACTTCTTAAATTTTTTATTAAACAACAACAACAAAAAAACCCCAAACACAAAACAAACAAACCCCACACCACTTATTGTTATGAGTCCAAACCTGCAAAGGTTTGATTGCAAACTTGTGCCAAGACTATAAACAGGATGAAGGACCTGGGTGTGAAAAGCATGGGAAGACATTTTTACATATATTGTAACTTCGTTATGAAAAGTCTTCCCCTCAGGGTGACAGACACAACCGGTGTAAGAAGGAACTATGGTACATGTCTCACTAGCAGGGAGCTAAGTTACATTCTTTGTGTCCTCATTGCCTAAGAAAGTTGGTTTCAGCACAAGAACCCCACTTCCCCTCACAGTGCCCCTGCGGAGGCAAAACGAACTGCACAGCACTGATTCTGGCACGAAGAAACTTGACAGCCAAGCTGGTGCCACGAGCAGCCCTAGGCTCAGCTGCCAAGTCTCTAATACCCCCTCTTCCTCTCAAGCTCCTCTTGCCCCTCAACTTTTTGGTTCTTTTGCACTTGTAAAATCATAATTTCACTGCTTTTAAAGAAGAGGATACAACACAACACAAAAGGAGGGAAATCAAGATAGGATGTTTCCAAAATAAAGCAGAAGTGTTTCTTTCTGGAGGAAAAAAAAATAATTAAAATCCTTTCAGGTGCTTTTACATACTACAAAGAAACAAAAAGACAAGCACATCCTGTGTATCATTCTTCCTTACAGGACAGTTAAAACCAGAGTATCCTACAGCAATCATCAGAAGAACAGAGGCCTTTTCCTGAATTTTTACTGACTTACTCTGCAAAACAACGATATTAATTAAGGTGTGGTTTTCATTTAATATAGCAGCTTTCTAATATTTCTAAGGATACAGGATCATCCCCCCAATGTGATGTTTTGGTTGAATTCAAGTGAGTGAATTTTGCAGTATTCAATATTTCTCCTTTGCACATTTTTTGTAATCTTTTCATATACCTATTTTATGCTGCCTTATCAATTTCCCTGCAAAGAGAAATCACCAAGTGTTTCCACCAAGATCAACCTGTGAATACTGGTCACCCCTAAAATTCAAACATGACAGACGCAGTTGCAGCCAGATTGCAAGTCTAATCATTTTACATTAAGCATGGATGATTAAGAAGACTGTGCATATGAGTGGAAAATCTGAAGATGTATTTCAGCACCTGACTTAAAGCAGTTATGATATGGCAACACTGTCATAAGATTACTTTCATGCTATCTTAGCAGAAGTACAGCAGACAGATCAGCACACGGGCTTACCATCTTCACCGACCACTGCACAGTTCATTTGAAAACAGAAAGAAACGGGAAATTATTCACATGCAATGACCAGTTACAAAATGATTAATGCCTAAAAATGTATCTTTAAAATATTACTTAATGATTAAAATTTTAATTTATAAAATTATATTTACTGTGAGCACAAAAGCAAAATACAATAATCAGAAATGCTGCTTTAAGAATTACTGATTTAAAAATTACTAGGTGATAATGGCTAGTTTAACTTAGGAATTCTAATACACAACTTCATTAAACTGGTTTTGAATGTTAGTGTTTCGAATAATATGCTAAAGAACTTCTACAGTAGGAGGAGAAACAAACACACAGCCAACACTGCACAAAAGAGCAGAAGTAGATGATGATGAAGGACTGGTCAGCCATATGCAAATAATTAGTTCATTATAGCTATCAGTGCACTACCACCACTTTGACAAACCTAATTTTTACAATGTATTTATTATCACAGGAGAACTAGAATAAACGAAGATCATTTTCAAGTTTAGAAGTTAGTAATTTTACTTTCTGAAAACAGCTGCTATCCTCAAAATGTTTTAGTCCAGATAAAAATAAAGACATTTAAAGAGTAAAGACTTTATCCTTACGAGGGAGCAAATAAAACATGGAATGCCAGATATCATATCTTGGGCTCAACAGTCACAGCATTTAGAAGATCTAGCATCTTTTCAATGACTTAGGATAACCCTTTCCAGAGAAACACCAAGGAACTTAGGAGATAGAAATCTCCAACATATTTATGACCCTCAGCAGTTGTTGGGGACTGGGGCACACACAGAATTTCTAGCAATGACGAAATAAAGCACCTTGGCAAATGATCCTTTGGTAGAAACCTCAATAAAGTCCAAAGATGTAAAATGGCTATAAACTTCTTGTTCCCTTTAGAAAGATTCTTCCAAGAAAACACAAGTAAGGTTTACATATCATTGCTGACAATGCATCTATTTATGTATCAAGTGGCACTGAGCAAAGATATCTCATGAGCACTGTCTGGGAACGTTACAATTTCAAAGGATGAGCAGCCGTGTGTAACAGCAGCGCTTGCAAAGCCTTTTTTCAGTAACCTATTGTAGGGCACATGAAGCCCAGATTGAGGACAGGCTGGTTTTGTCATCTCCGGTGCCTTCAGTGAAATCTTGTATAGGGCATGCTAAACAGACTAAGCAGGGTGGTTCCTGTCTGGTCGGTACCAGCTCATGGATAAATCTCAGTAGAAGCAGCAGCAAATTAAATACCATTTGGTAGTTCTGCATGGCAATACCACTTAGACGTGATTTTCCAGGGACAAAACTGTGGAAACCACCATCAGGTACTAGCAACTATTAAGCACTGAATAAAGATACATTATAAAGACTGATCAATGAGATTAAACAAATCTATTAGAATTAGAGTATATATTTAAGTCAAAAAGCACTCGATATGCGACAATGTGATGTCTGCTAAAACGCTAGCAAGGAATTTCAAAATATATAAAAATCAGATGTTCATCCTGAAGATTTACAGATATTAACTTTTTGATATTGTGGGATATTTGAGTTAATCCAGATCTGTAAGATACTAGTGATCCTTGCTAATTTTATTGAATACTACTATATTCAATCCATTAACTTTTGCGACATCAACAAGGAACTGCAAGAATAAAAAAATTAAATAAAAATACAGTTTCATTTTCCATTAGCATTCTGTAGTTGTTAGGAGAGGATCTTTTGCTTCAGCCAGAGGTTACAGAACTCCTGGTATTACAAGGTGTCAATACATTTAGTGATCAACAAAAAGGAGGTGTGATCAAGACCTGTGCCATTTCAACAACTACCTAATCCAGAGAGTTCCTCA
Source organism: Nesoenas mayeri (assembly GCF_963082525.1). Classification (NCBI taxonomy): domain Eukaryota; kingdom Metazoa; phylum Chordata; class Aves; order Columbiformes; family Columbidae; genus Nesoenas; species Nesoenas mayeri. The sequence continues at coordinate 11,907,890 of NC_137554.1, read as the reverse complement.
CTCAGTACTAAAGAAGAACATTATCTTTATGACCAGAACAAATTATGAAATAACTGACTCATAAAGGGAAAGTAAAACCTGTCCTCAATCATTATGGAGAGGACCATAAGAATTTTCTAAAAAATGGTGGTGGTAGAAAGGGTATTTCCAAGATATCTAGGGGCCTGAGATAAGATGCCACAACATGACCTAATGAGAAAGAAAGTAAGTTTTAAGTGTAACTCATTATATTTCAGAATGACAGCAAGGGAGCCTCTAAATCATTAACTTACTGCAATATAACATCGTTGTACTTTGATCTCCACACTATGTCAATAGTAGTGAGCCATTCTTGGTACACATGAGACAGCAAGTCAATATCATTTTCAAACATCAGAAAATAATGAATTATATATAATCAAATGCATCCAATTATCTCATTACTTGGGTCAATAAATATCATAAAATGTACATAAACCGGGCGGCCTGTGTTTCAATGACATAAAAAGGAAGTGCCAGTACATTTATCACTAGTGCTATAGATGTTGATAGGAAACCACTTAACATTCCTCTTTGTCTTCCAAACAAATTCTTTTTGCAGAATATGCCACTATAAATTAGTAAATTAATTGATAAATCTCAGAAGGTGGCATTTGGTATTAATTTTTCAATGATTTTACCCAAAAGGACCTTGGACTAACAAGAACAATTTATTAATCAGAAAATACATTAAAATTATGATGTTTCAAAAAACAGTATTTCAAAATCTGCAAGCACCATGTGCTGTAGCATTTGATGTACAAAAGAAATGAAATTTTTCCCTTCTTAGTTCAGTGCCTTGTAAACAACTACTATTATTTCAATTAAAAGTCAGCAAAGACATCCGATGTGTCAGATCATCTTTGAGGTGACTATATACCCAATGATAAATTACTGCAAAAATATGTTACATGATGGTAGGAAAACATTTGTGAGTGTGAACAACAATGAAGAAAGGTATCAAATATATGCTGAGCACCCTCTTTATAACACCTTCCTTTTAGGCACAAGTATTTGGAATGCAGTGTATTTCTATTTTATTTTATTAACCTGTTGGTAAGGTCTGTATAATAAGAAACAAAGTATCCTAACAGTGACCTTGTAGCTGAAGTGTTACTTTTAACAAAGCAGCCTTATAATGAGGGTGAGGAGCATTAGAAAAGCCACATCACAAACACACTGTTCATAGCCCATCATGCATTTCAACTTGTTATCAAACTTACCCCTCTTTTGAGGCTTCTGAAAGAAGGAATTCTGGGCTTCCCTGTTTTTATGTCATTCATGCAATAATGCACTGGTTCAATGGAGAATATGGGATACTGGGACCCATTAGGAGTACTGGATGTGTATAAACTAGTAGGGGTTAGGGGTGGGGACTGTGGCTAATGTGGAAATAAAGAAAGCAATAAATAAGCCAAATGTTCCAAGTGAGTTTAAAATGAAAATTCTGTCTTACAAAAATAAAATTTCCATCCAACACAGAAACAGCTTGTAACGTTCCACAAACATTTACACTATAACTGCATTCGTTTTAAAAGGTTTCTGTCATTAATTAATCTTCAGAGTTACAGGTTGGTGCAGAGAATGAAGGAATATTCAGAACGCTTTGGACTCAACACTTGCACAAGATCTAACAAGATCCCCAAAGCTGCCCGTCTCTTTTCTTCGAACATGAAGTTCTGCTTTGCCCAACCTTAGACACAGCTGTTCTGGCAGCTTCTGCATTCCCGCTCACCAGTGATGGACCGACCAGCTAACCTGAAACAAATGCCTAAAACACGACATATACTCCATGTGTGTACTCAAGCTGGACTGAGACGCTGGCTGCATGGTGATCTTAACCAGTGTCATCACAAGAATTCCCCCACTATCTTCCACTCTTTTTTCCAAAACGCTTCCCTCATTTTTTGTCTCTCACACCTCTGCTGCTTTTTCCCAGTTTGATTTTTCTATGTCTTCTGCTGCACAACTCATTCCCTTTCCAAAAGACTTACAGATTTGACAACAGCAAAAAATAGGGAAATGTGATCTGGAAGTCAAGAGCAGCCATAACTTCAGCTAAACAACTGAGCAAACTGGGAAAAAGAAAGAGGAAGGGGAAGCCCTGTCAGGTTTATTCAGCTGCCATCACACTGGGGAATTTCTTACACCAGTAAATGCCAAGGTCCAGCTTGAAAACCAACACAAATTGTCAGAGCTTCCCTCTCCAAAATTCTCAGAACGATGTCATCTTGTCCAGCTGGTAACCACGACTTAATTTCAGAACAGGCTGAATCTCGCCCACCTCTGCAGTCAAATGCAATAAATATTCTAATGCATTAATACATGTAAACTATTATCGATCATTAATTACACTGCATGAAAAGTAAAGAATCAGTTTTCTTCTTAGCACACAGCTGTAGTTACATAGTATAACTGAGGAGGGAATAAAGTACCAGCTATATCCTTTCTTTCTCTGAAGATCTGCTTTCTTGGAATCCTGTCAAGTGGAAAATAAATCCTACCACTAACAACCTCTACGAATGATTTCCTATAATAAATGGCAGAAACTGACTTGGAGCATTAAAATAACCTCACAGAAATTCGTGGGAATCATTAAAATGACTCACTGATATGCTCCAATACTAAAGACAGACCTAGCATAACATTTAAATAGGTATATGCATCATTATTAATTTATATAGCTAATGCAGGTCTCAATAATCTTTTTTGTTGATCCATGAAGGCATCTTGCCCAGAAAGTGTTACTTGAAACTCATATAATAATACAACAAAAGAGTAATTTTCTCTGCTTTCAGCTTTTTCTTGGGCATAGGAATATTTTTACCTATTCCATAGTAGTATTTCTTCTGAGACATTTACCTGTATGGAGCTTCAACAGTATATTTTATCAATGAGGTATTAGAAATTTAATGCTCTTAGACAAACCTCAGAAGTTTTGAAAACTAGCAGCAGGTATAATAAAAATCTATACAACGCTCCCATATGTAAAAATCTACAAAATGTGACATTCAGAAGGGGACTGCATTCTGTAGTATGCTTTGTAGTATATAGGAGATGTGAAGTCTGTCTGATTCCAGAGCATACTCCCCCTCCCCTTACTTTTACATTCACAATTAGTCCCTTTTCTATGTAATTGCAGAAAGTCTTTACAGAAACTTAAAAACATTACAAAAGTGGCAAATAACTATTATAAACATTCCCAGACACAAATCACTACAAGAAAAAGTGGAAAACCTCCCCCAGTGAGAAACGTGAATTTTCAGATAACTATCGAACCCTACTGAAACCTTCAGATATCCTTACATGTATTTTAATAGACAGTGGCAGGCAAGGTTATTTTAAAATAAATTGCTGCTGCCATGCACTCTAGATCTTCACATTTTGATTTTCTGAACAGTAATTTCTTTATCTTTACCTTTGGCTTCTTTCCGAATAGCCACAGCTTTCCTTTAGCCTTGCCCATGGTAGTTTTTGAATCAATTCTCATTCCTTCCTGCTTTGGTGTACTGATGGTTCCATCAGAGATAGTTCTGTAAATATTCTGACTGTAATCTTCAAATGGAAAATCTCCAGGAGGTTCAAAACCAGATTTGAAGCAGTCTATCACTAGTTGAGAGTCCTAAACATAGAACATTGAGTTTAAAAAACAAAATGAGCAAACCCACCCAGAACCAGAGAGAAAAAAACCACGGAGACATGCATTTTCCCTTCAACTGCAGTGCTGCACAGATGGAAGCGAGAGCGCGCTCCAGGTGCACGCTTTGGGACAGATCAAGTTAACGTACACTCTTTTTTCTCAGCAGCGTTACCATGAGTGTAAATCAAAGCATACCGTGCTATTCAGAATCCAGCAAACACTCCCCAAGGGTTATCACAAATTTCAACAGGACATGCTTTAGGGCCAAACTGCTACACTACCACCTCATCCTTCAACTTAGCACTGAAATGAAGATAACACTAAGAAACTGGATGCAGTAAGATATGATAGGGAAGAACCCATATTAGAAGGAATAAGAAAGATGTGCCAATAGCCATCAAACGGAGAGAAAGCATCAAAGATCTTCAGATTATGAGAAAGCAATAAAACAGGAAGAGAAAAGACACTGAAAGTGGAAGTGACCATTTAGGCTAAAACTGAAGACACAACACTTTTCAAGCAGACAAACACTTGACAACAGAAAGTTAAATGTACGGGGTAAGTCTGTCTTTCCCCTCTCCAGAGCTTCCATACCAGTTAAATTGCGCATGCACCTTTAAAAAGTCGCATGATGCTACTTACTCTGTGTTCATCAACTGATTTTGCTGCAAGGATCATCCCTTCTAAACATTTAGAGATAATTGGAATAACCTTGCGTTCAGAGTCAGCAAAGCCTTTGTAACATTCACTAAGTTTGATAGTCCTTCTTTCATCCATTTCTTGGAGTTGCTGCAAGCACAAAGTAAGAGAAAATAGAGTTTTTATTTGCAGATTTTTCCCCAGTCCTGATGCGCACAGTTACTGTGGCCACCACAGTGTAGTACTGTAGGCACAGTACACGTGTTTTTAAAAAGAATAAGGCAAGTCCTGTCCTTTACATAATATTTACATAATATTTAAAATCAATGAGTATCAACTCCTTGTAATTACTGTTCTGGGCATCTTAAGTCTATGTCTGAAAGGACCTGATTTTTAACTTAATTAAGTTCTGTTAAGTTCAGTTTTGTTAAGCACCCAGATGTCTCAAATGTATATTTTCCCATACCTTTTCAGCAATATTTAAACAAAGAGTCTATAAAATATAAGATCTTCACAGAAAATGCAACAGAATATTTTCAGTACAAATCTGAGCGTAATGACCATAAACAGTCTCAGAATAAAACACAGGTTGTTATCAAGATTATGCTAATTTCTTGATAGAATTATCCACTAAAATCTCCAAAATAAAGTTTTAAATTTGAAAAGCTACCTCTTCCCTTAAAGAAGATCAGATATTCTTTCTCTGTTAATTATTTTACCTTGTAAATCTGAGGAATGACAATGTAGTAGTGCTTGTGCTGTTCTCCATTAAAATTCTGTAGCTGTGCAGCATACTCATTTTTGTTTTCGTCAGCCATGTGTGTGCGCAGGTTTAACTGTTGCTTAGCCTAGCAGGAAAGTGTTATCAGTTCAAACGTGTCTTGTGCTTTTTAATGACAAACAGCATTATTTTAATTTATTTTACCGACTATGCAAAACCACTAACCACAAGTCATCCTTGTAACTGAAATAAACAGAACATGCGATTTCATATATACTTACAGTCTACAGACCAGATTTGTTATATATAGAGAGAGCAATGAGTGTTTTAGCTCCCTTCGGCATGTCACTTAAACACTGTCATAAAAGCACAGAAGTGACTGAACATCTGTACTACAGGATACCTGATATGTGTAAGCCTGCCTGTTTAAGGCAGACAGCATCTCAACAGCATCATCTCGAGAATAACAAAGCAGACTCCCTCTCCCTGCTGTCTTATACTTTACTGTAACTTTGATTTTGCACATAAACATGCATATTTTACACACTCAAAGAATATTGTTCCAGTACTGATGATAACCATGGAAATATTTTGTTATAATAGAGAGTAAAGAACAAATGACACAGCTCTTACCTTCTCAACATCAGCCTTTGTCGCATTAGTGTCGTTGTCCAGTCTTTCGTAGCTTTGCTGTGCCTTCTCCGCCTCTCTGCATTCTCGCTCAAATTTCTTTTTGCTCTAGGAAAGCCACAAACTTACTGCTTCAGCAGCCACTATCCCCTTTGGGTTTTGTAATTTTGAATTCTAAATATGAAAGCTTCCATTTAAATACCTTAAATGCACTAAGTACCTTTAAGTAAATACATTGTTCTCGCAGCAAACAAGTCTCAAAAACTTTCAACTTTTCTATTTAAAACCTATTTCCTTGAAGTACCAACAAAGAAACAACTGTAATTATGCTATAAAGTATCATATAATCAAAATAAAAAATAATCTATTACAAAGATCCACAGTTAATTACAAACAGACAAGTCCATGTTCTAGCCTGACTTCAATAACCTAAAAAAAACGAGGAGGCAGAAAACTTAAACCTGGACTTGTGTACTAAAATTTTCAAGTTCCCTTCTATGAATTTTAATGTAATAAATTCAACTAAACTATTTTGAAGGTCACTGGAAGGATTTATCTACATCACGAGATCTTAGCATACCCATCCACTATCATTGGTATTGATACCAACCGGCGTAGCCGTAAGCAGCACAGACAACAGTATTCAGTGTGCTTGATGTTCAATATATCCGCTGTTGTCTAGACAACTGCTGTAGGAAAACACCTGCAGCTCAAGAAGTCACTGTGTCTAGACACAAACTGGCAGCAGAGCCTGTGTGAGCGCTGCTCTCCCGTGCAGTGCAAAGGCAGCAACGTAGGTGAACGTGTCTGCCCAGGGCTGTGCACAGTTCACACGCTGACTGCGCACCGGGGCAGGGACAGAGCGCCCAGCTGGGCTGACTGCGGTGAGCTCTGGCAGCCAGCGAAGGGAGGCAGCACCTAAAGCTGCCACATCTGCTCCTGCTCTGATCCTCTGGCCAGGAACTGAACTCTTCAACGTGACACTGAAGCAACACATTGCTTATCTGGGCCCACAACAACTAACTGGTACTGCTTCACAGTAATCTGGATCAAAGATACAATACATTTTTGAGACACAAATCCAGCAGAATATCAGAATGCATCTTGAACACGCTTGATTGAATTTTATATTTTCTCATATTTAAAAGCATGTGTCTCAAGAAAAAGGAGCTTGTCATCTGTTCTAGAGAAATTCACTTCCCGCATTTCTCTGATAACAAGTAATTCCATCTCTGGAAAGTACAATAGTGTACAGTGGTATTCTTGAACAGACCTCATGTAACAAGCCCCTAAACTCAAGTCAAATGCAGTGACTTAAGATTTCATCTTCATATAAATAAACTGTCATTATTAATTACTCTCTGAATAAAAAGTAGCCTATGGAGAAGCAACCAAAGAACTCTGTACCCCTGTTAACAACAGATTCCTTTACGCTGGATAAATGCCAAGGCTCCACTCACACACACACACAGCAGCTGCTTACAGGAGTTTGTTTTAAGCAGGGGACTACAGACACATTGAAGTGTATTTTGGATGTTACTAAGCCTTATTTGGACATTCACTAATACATGGATAGGAAAACAAAAAACACCACAAACTCACATTATCCATCTGTTTCCAGCACATGTCCAGATACTGTTGAGCCTTTCGCCCTTCCTGAAGATGCTAAAAACACCACAAATAAGTTTAATATAAGTATCTCTTTTGTACTATTAACATTAGTTAGTCCCTGTTCTAGTTGACACACTATGATGTGCAGTATCTCCCACAAGTTACCAATCTCTTTGGAAGACATTTCTAATCATATAAGAACAGTATCATAGATGAAAATTACACTGGCAAAAAAGTTACTAGGAAGCACTGTCTCCCAAGATCTTAATTTTTAGGTTTAATAACTGTAGTAAACCAGTACATAAAAATGCATAAAAACTTTAAATATGTTTTTTATCAATGTATTACAAAACCTACTTATTGCTAAGTTCATTAAATTGGGTAAACAAATATATCAATTCATGACAAGACATATCCATTTTGATGTGCTGTTATCAAATCAAAATATAGAAATTACCATTTTCCTCTCAGTTTTTAGATCATGAGAATATCTCATCAATTCGCCGTACACTCTGTGTCCCATTTCTTCTGCAACCACTTCTCGTTGTCCTGCATAGTCATTCAACTCATTAAGGATGTTAAAAAAGGCAATACACGACGTAAACCTGACGGAAAGCACACACGCACAAACATACATGTACAAAAAGTGAGACAGAGTTTTTAAATGGACTGTACTCCTGAATACATTTTTAAAAAGCCCAAAACTAAATCATACATATTTTACAGTAAAGCCTTATCTTAATGCTAATTGAATTATAGTAGTAATGCAAGTTGGGAAAGCCTACATTAAGCCTAGCAAGTACTATACGTTGCAATGTCTCTTCAAATACATTTTATAAGAACGTGGATTTTTGTGGATGGAAAAGAAAGAAGAAGATACTACCTGGAAAGCCCTGTGGTATAGTGGTATCTCCTAAGCTGCCAACTGAGAGGCCTGAGCTTGGGAATGGATACATACGTCCCTAGGCTCGCAGGCTGAACTTGCTGCAGAGATGATGTACTTGGTAGTCTTGAGGGTGGAACATGCCAATCATAGCACTCATATGCATCCCGATGGATGATCTACAGAACAAGTATGCTGTCAGCTCTGGAGACAGCTGCCTGTTTGCCTGCCCACCTCTTGGCTGGAAGTAAGGTGCCACTATGGCTGGCACTGGAAAGGGGGAAGAGGAGGGGCAAAGGGTAGAAAGTGTGTGTGGAAGGGAAGAAAGGAAAAAAAACACAACAGGCACCGCATTAAAATATACATCTTTCTCTCTCAGCTGTGGAATACTGCCATCTCCATAGGCTTGGCTCTGGGGAATTCAAATGCCACCCTAGTGCTACAATCCCACTCCCCATACTCCAGGGTCTTTAAGCAGGCGGAGGCGCCAGAGGAAATCCCAGCACAACTTGGCGGGCACTGTGCGCAGCATGTGCTCTGGCTGCAGCCTGCAGCCCCTCTACTTTCTTTCCTTCTTAACAGTTATCCCTAAAGAAAAAAAGTACAGTGTTCTAAATAAATTCAAAAATGGCTATGGACATGGACAGAAAAAGAGGCACCTCTTGGATAAATAATGATAAAGTTGTTTAGTACAAACTGCTCCCCCACAGCTAGACATTCACTTATTTTGTCTCCCGAGTCAAAGTAAGTCAGCAGTTTAAGAGCTCTTCTTGCCAAACACATGACAATTCTATGTGCACTCAAGTCTCAGTATACAAATGTATAGTTACATTTGTACTGCCATACAAATGCACTGAAAAACTCTAGTAAACTAAGCAAAAAACACAGCCTAAGGACACAAAATTGCTCTTCCATATATATTAAAAAACCCCCTAACTTAATTGCTTTTCTATTAAAAGAATACTAGCCTGTACATAGCATACTAAACTTCTACTTTCAAACTTTGAGCTAGCTAAAGATTAATTGGAATGGAGCAAGTACAACCTGCCATGTTTACTACTTTAAAATACTAACAGTTGTAAACTCAGGTTTCATACTTAAGAACTACAGCAGAACTACAGGAAGCCAAGCAGAATTATTTTGTTATCCTAGCCAATTAAATATTTGATCTTAAAAAAAAAAATCATAAAAGGACAGAGTATACTGTAGTCCTTGTTTCTTATACATAGAACTTGAAAGGCACATTTTTACCTGGGTTCCTCATCTTTGGGTGAACGTTTAGGACAGTACTTCTTAACCAGATTTCTATTAAGGAAAAACAAAAAAAAAGGTGTTATTTCAGAAACTCTTTTGAGAAGAAGAGACATACACATAGAATGCTGCATGAACAAGTTATTCTTTTTAATGACTTCAAGAAACAAACCTATTCCCTCTGTCATAAGGGTCCTTTAGATGACACACGGCAGAAATCTGTGGCATTGTCAAAGTTCAAGTTAGAACAATATAAGTGTTTTAAAACCTCTATTGCACAGTGACTAGGCATAAAATGATGAGTTCTTTCTTTAACATCCTTTCACACGTGCAAAAGCAGGTGGCAGACAAGAAAAAAGCCAATGTGTGAGCGTACATTCAGGTCAAAGGCTTTAACCACAGCATCTCCAAATCTTCAAGAAGGATAATTCCAGAGCAGAAGAGGCTACATCTCTTTTCAGGAAAGATTTTTACATTTTGCCCTACCACCAGTGTTGTAAATATCAGGTTTTTAGAAATCAAGAAAATCTCTGAAGACAACCCAAGGATCAGCACGTTACACAGTGTCACAATCCAGTTTCACTGCCATGAGCTCATTTGCTTCTCATATGATGCAGGAAGAGCACCTTAAAAACATTATACAAACCATGTCACCTACTCTACCCTAGAGCTTAAACAGCACAGGCATACGCTGCTCACACCCCCAACCACAAAATATTTGCAGTTACAGATATCGCTACAAATATCCAAAATCCTGTGATGAACATGAAAAAAGCCACGGAATTTTACAGACCGAGGGATAAGAGGAGACAATGTCCAGTGATTTTTCAAATTCTGATCTTCCTGTGCAGCCACCTTTGCTTTAAATTTCTGAGTACCTATTTTTCCCAGCACAGCATTCTGCCTTACCATATTGTTTTTCTGACAGCAATGAGGTCTTTTTAAAATTCTTAAATTCAAAAGGAAACATGTTGTCAGTCTTGGGAAAAAAATTCCAAGTTTCCTTCTCATTTCTAGCAGCTGGATGTTCATACCTTCAATTGGTTTCGTTCTTTTGTTCTAGCAATTTTCACAACGGTCAGTTTTTTCCGTGAAACAGAAACATTGACACTGTAACTCTGCTCCAGTTCCTTTCCCTGTGAGAGTTTGTCATTTTACAGCAAATAAAGAATGTTTCTTTCATACGGAAGAGAAACAGGTAAAACAGGATTTTTCTCAAGCTGCTTACCCTCAACCTTTCTGCTTTTTGTGGTCAAAGAGAAACATCTCAGTTGCTGTGCATTTTTAAAACCAGAAAACAGTATTTAAAGAGAGATCTACTACTCAAATCAAATAGAACAGTATTTAAATACAAATGGCCACCCCCATAAAAAATTTTTGTATTTTCCAAATATTAAAACCACTTCATCAAAATCTTGCTCTTAATGTTTAAGCTGTGAACCAGATTGCCTGTTATGATCTCGCTCATTGTAACTATCGAAGTTGTATTTTTAAGTGTGAATTAACATCCCAGCAGAAAACAATGCATGCCAATCATTTGCTTTACAACCCACAAACAGAAGCAACACAACGCTGGCCATTCTTCCCCTGTACATATCTAAATAATCATGCCTTCCATGAAAAAAAACCCCAAACAAACAAACAAAAAGCCCCAACAAAACAAGTACACACAACTGAATCATTCTTCAAGAGAGAGTTTGCCTTGGGCTTGCCAGGGGAGACTTCTCAAAGTACGTTGAGGTGGACCTGGATTATGTAAAGAATGCTGCTGCTTTTTAGCTGGTGTGAAAAAGACTTTATTCAAACTTCTGTATTCTGTGAAGAGATGATATTTTGTAAAGAAACTATTTTACACATTCACACAAGCAGAAATTAAGTATAAAACAATGCAAACCTAGCTGAGCTGACTCAACAGTTGTCTTCTAACTGGCCTCTGGATACAGTTCTTCTGTCTGCCCTTTGTTTTATTAATGAATTATTAATATAGCCCAAAACAGTTTCCCCCAAAGCAGCAAAGGAGTGGACTACATAGAGCAATCTACACACCCAACGCTACCGAAAAACAGGAGAGAAGGAGTGAGAAAAGATTCTATGAAACAAAAACTCACATGCATGTTTTGTATCTCATTCCCACTGTCTGTGTGTAGCTTCGGTTGTTACGAACTATGAACTACCTTATCGTTAAAACCAGGGTGCTAGTCCTGCTTCCATGTAAAATAACCTTGTGCAATTTCTCAAATCAATTTATTTGGAAGTCATTATCTCTATGGTGCAAGGGTCCAAGTTATGAGCCTATGCTCAGTCATGAAGCATACAGCAAAATATGAGCAGGGAGCTGGTATGGGAACAGCAAACTTTCCCTACCCTCAGAGACTACAACCAGAAACCACAACCGTGGTAAGACGGTCAAGTCCTTTTTACACCAATATGTACTAAGAAACAGAATAAACACTAACTTACAAAATTTGTAGGCACTTTTGAAGAACTGTCTCACTGAAGTTAAAACAAGAACCTCTTTTCGCTATCACCGGAATACACTGCCTGTTGTAACGTTCTACTTGGTAGGGATTAAACACAGACATTTTGATTGGAAAATGCATAAACCCAAGTAAAAGAAAAAAAAATAACCTTATTTACTAACAATTTCCCCACATTTCATTTTCCCTTACATTTCTGCTTTGCTGCTCAGTGTTTATTAATGAATAGGAAACTCCTAAAATTCACCTTATTGTTATTCCAAAGGTGAAACGCATAACAAACCCAATGCTGTAGCCAAGCAACCACGCATGAGCCTCTTCAAGGCAAGATTTTCAGGTGTTAAAAATGAGAAAAGAAACCATTTAATAAAAACCATATAGTTTAAAGTGTCAGGAGAGAAGGCTCATCAATATAGACTATTTACTAGTATGCTGGGTTTTGTTCTGGTTTCATTTTTTAAGGCAAATGTTTACTGTTTCTAGGAAGACAAAAATATGATATAATCTTTTCTGCTAATGAGTCAATTTCATCAGTCAGACTCGTCTGCTTTAGGATCACAGGAACATCCAGCTTTGTGACACTACCAGCACAAGTTACAATAATCAAAGTCCATAAATATGAAACAACAAGCAAATACAGAATTGAAGGTTCAAAGGAAAAAGCCAGTGTTCATGGGAATGATGCAGTATGAATGGCTTTTCCAAGAAGTGAACACCAACATTTAGGAAAACCAGAGAAATTAGATTTAAATTTTTGAACAAGGCAGGTTGATAAGCATCTAGTAAGAGCGTGGATGTGAAGAGTGAAGCGTTATTTCCAAGAGGAGCCAGTTGACACTTTAAGGTGGTATTACATTCTTTAATATCTTTACCTAAACGTGTGTCAAATCCTCAGGATCCAAATATGGATCTGGCATAGTTTAGAAGAAAACTGCAGAGTAATTGCAGAACCATCGGAATGGAACCAAATTTATGGAATAAATTGCTCTGTACTTCCTTACAAAATTGTAGATCGATGACACTTTAGTCCTCTCTGTAAGTACAATTTAAACTTTGTCTACCACACTCTGTCTTCTGGCCAGCTAGACACAGATTTCGTCCATCACATCCAATTGTGCTGCTCCTGTAATTTTATCAACCCCTCTTCTCAGTATAAATTGGTCTCAGGTCAACACCAGTGAGATACCAGCCTGGACCAATATTACTGGTAATACTGCAGTCATGTAGCCAGAAGTTTCAAGAAGCACTCTAGTTAATAAATTAGATTTATAGCCATGTACTTAAGCATCTACATAAAATTTTATGACATTTGTACAAAAATTGTGTTTATCAATTCAAAACTAAGTTTTCTTCAGTCAATTAACACAGAACATAGAGAATAGGAGCTGCAGCATCAAGATGGTAAAATTTGTATTACGGCAGCAGCTCAGCAGCTCTACTTATACCAAACTTCTGTAGCCTCTACATCATATTACTAAGGGGCCTGAGAACAAGCCCTGAAGTCTGCTTTCATAAGTTACTAAAAAAAAGCCATTAGTACTTAAAGGCATTTGACATTTATACGTCAAGTAATACTTTCAATAGGGTTCTGATGGCTCCAGTGATTGCCTATCAACATTATGGATTGGGTGAAAACAATGACAATGAACTGCATTTCACAACAAGCCATCAGAGAAAGTTTTAACTGAAGAGATGACTCTTAAAAAAATTGTAACACAGAATTTGGGCCTAGAAAGCTGAATATCCTTGGAACTGTTGAGAATTCGTATGTTTTGGCTTGCAGAGACACCACGATAAAAAACCCGCCACATCCGTATCTGGATAATAATCAACAGTGAAAATTCTCAGCTCCAATCCATGGAAGAAAGATTTGAGAAATGAAGACATATGGTGATAATTTGTGCCCCCAGCTTCACATTCAAACTTGCACCCATTTTATATAATGTTTCCAACTTTCTGCATATAAAAATGTGGTAAATATGTCTCCATTCGACTAGACATGTGCATATATTAATACTGTATTTAGAAAAACACCCCACTTATAAACAACAGTATGTAGAAGGAACATGAAAAACACATTTCCTAAGATTAACTAGATATCTCCAGAGATCACAACGTACAATTTTAAAGGGAAACACTCAAATAGTTCAAGAACAATCATCTCTTCTTTAAACTGGCAATAGAGAAAATGACCAAATTCAGAAATCTTATTCCACATGGTAGCTTCACCTATAACTGCCGGTATAACTTGTATTTCTACCTAACATCACAGTACATGGAACTCCTCTGTCTTCTCAAGTGTCATAATGCTTCAGACAGAACAAAAAGGGAGTGAACCTCCAGAATTACTTTGTGTGTGATGATGTGTAAATAAACAAAACAGACCTTGACCTCACCCCTTTTAAGTGACTGCGCTGATCAAAAACAGCATCTGAGAATTCAATTACAAAATTAAGCCAAGAGCCCAGTAATTTGGCACATACTAATTTTTTTCCAGTTATAAAGTAAAAACAAATTAAACAGTCGTATAATTTAAATGAAATCTGTTAATCTACAAGGCATATTGCAGTATGTTTATCCTGATTCACATCCCTGTACCTCAGTAACTGCCTGTATTAACTTCACAATCCTTGGGGTACCACAATACACATATATGACACAAAAGATTTTCCTTCATTAGCTTAAAATAATGAAATCATTGTTGCTTTTTTTCAAAACAAAATATATTGCAAAGACAAGATAAGCTCTCTAGACACTTTTTTTCCCTCTGTAGACATTCAAGGATTCCTCAATGGTTTCAATTTTTCTTATGTGTTTCTCAGTATCAATAACTGCCCATCCAACAACAGCAAGGAACAACCAGTAACCTAAACCCAGCATTTGGACAGGATTCTCACAAGTTATTATTTTTTGAATTATTCAGTGGCCATAAACTGCAGTAACTACATACAGCAAGAATAGTGAGTTCACTCAAACAGTTCCTCATACGATGTACATGTGTGACTTGTCATCTCCTAGAAGACCCAGAGCAGCTGTTGCACCTGGGAAAGTCTCATCACTAAGTGGTGACAGTATACTAAAAATATTTTCTCAAAATGCAAGGGTAAACACAAGTGAATATGAATTTCTGCCAGGACACAGACTCCAATTAGTGAAAACTGTTATGAAAAAGTCACCCAAGTTTTCATCCTTGGGTTTAAGTCTATGAGAAGAAGAATCATCATCAATCTCAACAGAATGTTCATAGCCCACACTGAAACCAAGACAGAAAAAAATACCACCATACATCACTAGCACTGTCTTCCTCATTGGTCTTGTTTCTCCTTGGTCTCTCCTCCAAATATCGAGAGCCACAGAACTACCAGATGACTCACTGTACTGTTTATAGATCTACTAAACAATGGCACAATAGATCTCAGTTATAAGGAAAAAATTATTATAAGCTACAAATTTCTATCAGAGAGATCAATATCTACCTCACAGGCCATATGCTGCTAGCATTAAAATTCACTGGAACCCTAGTCCATCCCCAAGATCTCCTCTCTCAGAACCTGTCAGCAGCAAGCTGCAGGATAGCTAACGCTTCTGGAGGTGAAAATTTTGCCTGACCTCAATCTCCCCTGGGACCTCAGGACTGTTTTACATGGGTGAAAACAGTGAATGTCCTCAAGAGCATCAATGGCTGCAGTGAAGTTGTTATCACAAGACAGTTCACTACTTACTAACAATAAATTTCCACCCCCCACACAAGGAATACACAGGCAGGAAGATCAAAGAACTTCATGAACTGGTCTACTGGCAGAAAATCAGTCACCCAGTTGTGTATGTGCTGTCCAGACGCTCGTTGGCAGCAGGCAGGAGTGCGTGCATGCGCTGTACAACACGTGTGCAGCAAGACTTGTGCTTCCCAAAACTGTCATACTTACTGCATGTGGACTGGCAGTCCAGTCATCTGACAGAAGGGGTACTTGACATAACTCTTTCGTTTTTGAAAGACACTTTGAGAAAAATCAATAGTTTTACCCCAAAGAGTAAAATGCTGAACAGAGGTTTCCTATTTTCAGTCAGATCCTGAAGTAATAATGTGGTGTCTCATCTTGCTAGCTGTGGAACGAACCTTTAAATACAATTAAGCAAAATGGCATTTGTTCATACTATTTAAGGAAAACATCTGGATAGATCCGTGCAAATAAAACGCATTTCCATTTTTAAACAGACAACTGAAAATAAATCAAAACTGGGTCATGAACTGGTGCTGTGCATGCTTCAAACTTCTTTTACCTCCTGAAGTTCTTCTACATCAGCTTTGGAAAAGTGGTATTTATTTCCTTCCTTTTAAGAAAAAATTCCTTCAGTTAAGTAATGGAATATTATGTGAGGTGAATACACAACTGAATCAAACAAACAAATAAACTGATGAAGAAATCAAAAAGGAAATGAGCAGCCTAGACAGAGAACACTTCATACCCTCAGCTGTGAACCTCATTACTGCAATTATGCCCAAGGATTCCTCAATGCTCTATCTGGTGACAATCTAGTTTGCCAATGACAAGATGATGGAAGGAGGAGCAACTATGAGTTTCAGTCTGAGAAGGGGTAGGCAGCAGCTTCAGCCGAATCCCCAAAGGAATTCAAGACAGCAGATTACAGAGAAGGCCAAGTTCACAGGAGTGTCTTATTTTAAATCTTGTTCTTGAAGCATTGTGTGCACCTTTTGGTAAAAATCCATCCTACTTTATTCTGAAGAATGTGCTCCTCTGTCATTTCATTGCTGCTGCTCTTCTTGTGCGATACCTGAGCAGAAATTCCTACTGGATCTAAAAGATGTTTCACTGACACCAACAGAAAGTAAATTGGGGAGATAAGACAAAGGTTGGGTTACGGTCTCACCCAAAGGGACAAGAGCAGCTACGGAAAGGGTGTGCTTTAAGGACAGGAAGATCTGCTGCTTTCTCACATTGTACTCAATGATCTCAATCAGATTTCTTAACACAATGTAGTGTAGCTCTTGCCAATTCAACATGAGAAATTAATTAGTAGCAGAGGCTTGGAGCTGGTTGAACACACACAGAGACATAGATATGGATAATGCACTTTGCAACAAACATGCTGATAGTGGAAAAATATCACCATGGTTCTTTTTGAATCTTAAAATTTAAGTCTTAGACCTTTTTAGTTCAAAGATTTGAAGGGTGATTGGGAACACAGGGAAGAAGGTAAAAAACGAGAAAGCAAATAAGCGCACACCTAAAGATAATTTTCTCGTTTGGACTGGTAGAGAAGAAATTGGCTGTGATGAAAATAACTACTGATCTAATTCAGCCTGTAAATGAAAAGTGGTCAATAATCATGACATTTCATATTTGCCCATCATCTGATACAGCAATTCTAAGTAAGTGTTAAGATTTTTTTAAAAAAGAAAAAATCCTTACCTCAGTTGTTTTGCATAGTTTTGCTCAATTTCTATCCTTTCTTTTACAAATTTTGCATATTTCTCCAAGAAATCAATGCCCCATTGCGTATGCTTGTCCAAGTTATCAAACTGATCCTTTAAAAACAAAGGGAAACAAAACCAGTCAGAATTAGTTAAGAATCACACCAGCACCAGAAATGACATATAATTTATGAGTTGTGCTGTGAGGGAATGTGTGCTACTTGGATAGAAGTTACTGAAGTTATTAATCAGTCACATGTATATGTATACACCAGCCATATACCAGAATGGTAAGCTGTATATGCAGGCACTGGTCTACCTCCTTCTGTAAAAACTGCTCTAAGTACTTGCATTTTAAGTTACATGCGGTCTTTGATCACTTACACAATGTAAATGTGGGGTTTTCCCCCCCTAAAAATCCTTCAATACACAAGTGGATCTTTTCCACTGAGATAATGAAGACATAACCAAAGATCAGTATCAGGTAAATAAGAGACTGTTCAACAAGAGAGATGTGCTTGGCATTTTTAAAAGACAAGAAGTTGTAATTTCATTGGATACAAATAATTACTCCCACTCTTACAATTACCCACTGAAAGAAAACTAATACAAATTATAGCTGCATGACTAAGTTGGGTGTAGTCTGCGTATGAAAAACATTTATTAAAGCAAATCTATATACACAGAGTTCACTGTGAGATCTAGTAAGAGATTCCAAAGAAAGGAAACTTGTCCTTCGCCATTAAGAAATTTATAACAAAACAAAGGCACAAAACAATTAAGTGAAACAGTCGAAAACAGACCAGGCTTCCAAAGAAAGTTGGAGATTTTTAATACATTAAATAATCTTCAGAACCAATCTTTCACTGTATTCTGTACTGATCAATAAGTGGAGGATACGCTAATGAGAACAAGTTGAAAATTAAAAAACAAGTGGAACAAAGTTACGAAATAGAGCCTAGCCCATTTTTTTAGTGTAGTGCGTATTTGTATTTTATGCTGAAAAATCTGCCACTGTGGAAAAACAAAGGTTTTTCAGCTTACAACAGCATTTACAGTAAATTTTTCTTAACAGTTACTTATTAATCCAAAAAGACAAGCAACTGCAACATCAAAGTTTGTGCCCTGTATATGCTGAATCCAAATACATTTCACGGTAAATTTAAAAAATAAAAAGAAAAAAAAAAAAGGTAAAGAAAGCATTTCTAGGCAAAGGCTATTTAACCTGCACAAAAAACTGTGAGTGGTGCTTATCAGAAGCTGTATCTTGCAGATTCAGTAACTTGCCTGAACCTTGTGAATTATGTCTACCTTTAGTATTAGCAATTTAAGTTCACTTTCAACATGCAGTGGAGTGATCTCAAGTTAAATCAAAAAATGCCATAAAATGCTGCGGGGCTTAATACTCAAGGAAAATACATTCATCGAAGGAGATACTGAAGACAACACAACTATATACAACCAACAAGAATAATAAAAAATAACTTAATGGGCTTAAGGTTGCTCTCAAATCTTGCCTCGCGGCTGTTAGTATCCTACACCATGGGCTAACAGCCATGGCCATTAGTGCCTCCAACACTTCAATCCAATGGCATACAATGGCACCCAAAGCACTCCTTCTGTTCCCCACCAGCCGTGTGCTCCTGCCTCTGCACCACTCCATCAACACCACTGCCACCTTCCCTCACCTGTTTCACCAGAGAGACCACCAACAGGAGTGGGACTAAAGACAAATTTGAATATATCTGGGAAATCATGGCCTATATCTCATATTGTTCTGACGCCTTCACCTTACACCAGCTGGACATGTCCACACTAAGTATCTTTGCTGGGTTTAGAAAAGCTGCATATGAATTGTCTGTTTGTGGGAAGAGGGAGACAGTTACCATACTGCAGAGTCAAACCACTGTTGTGTATATACATAAAAATACATCATCAATCTCAAGAAGCCTTTCTTTTTAATATTCTACTCAGTTTTGTAATTACTCTGACAACATTAACCTGGCATTCAGAAGACGTTTCCAAAAGGTGCTTTTTGCCTGAAGCCAACATCCAGTATCATTAAGAAGCGACTTCCCCCAGCGCACAGCCAAACAAAGCCTCTGCTGTCCTACTTAGGCTCTTCAGCCCACAAAGCTCCCATTTGCTGCTAAGGCTTCATTAGCATTACGGAACACCGCATTACTTATGTTTCCAAACATGTAACCAGAAAGGATGGCTTTCCAAACACTCTGTTCCAACAAAAAAAGGACTCTACTGGTCAAAATTCCTTCTCTGCTACGAATACGAAACTGGAATGGAAAAAAGTGAGTACACTTGACATGCTATTTTCCCCTCATGCTTTACTACAAGTGCTTCATCCCCTACTGAGTGCCAAAATCTCTTGCCTTCCTCAATTCCTCTTCATGTAAGTCTAAAATCAGTATGCTCTGGGCAAAGATTATCCCAGAGTCCCTCAAGGGAAGAAAGAATTTTCTTTCTCCCTCATGAGAAAACATGCATAGAACATACACAGAACAACCTGAGTGGAGTAACTCCTGTGTAAGAAAAGTAATAAAACCCATTAGCTATCCTCACCACTCTGCAGACTTTTACATTAGCCCAGCTCCTCCACCATTACTGACATCTATGAAACTACTTATGGATGCGTTCATGATCTCCTAGACAAGGAATGGCTGACCTAATTTAGTGGGCCATTAGTCCACATTTACTGGAATTTTAAAAAACAACCCATATGTTCCCTATGAATGACCAAAGTTGGATGCCTAAAAAAGATCAAACCCACAAACAAACAAAAAGTCACCAAAAACTACAGATGATTTGTAGATTTGTACTCAAAATGAAAACACTATAATAAATTCTCACGTCAAAACTGATTATTTGGATTGCACTGGACATGCTGATGATGCCTCTTAAGTCATGGATGTAGAACAGAGCTCTCAATTTACAAAGAAAATATATTAAGCAAACACAGCTTCACAATTTTCAAATTCTCTATAAACAATAAACCAGTGAATCAGAGTCTGCAGTCACAAAAATCACCTTACACTGCTCAATAATGACACTGAGATCAATGAGCAAAAGATAAAGGCAACATCAATGAATACGGAGAAGGGAATGGACTTCCCAGAAAAGCTTGTAGAGGTGAGTCACAAATTTACTCATGGTCCTTTTAAACTTCTCTCCAGAGGGACCCATGTTTGAGCTCTGGGTCTTGATTCAGCAAAATTTTTCTTTTCATCCAAAAAACACAAGGAGAAAATCTTCCACACTGCTACAAAGGAAATCAAATTAATGCACTGAGACACAAGCCAATTGATATGTTGAATGGGAAAAAATATATCTATAACCGAAAAATCAGGCAGTACTGTACAGACAAGAAAATGGACCAAAGAGTTGCAATAAAATTTAAGCCTGGAATTTCAAAAGAAATATATCAGTGTATTAATTTGACTGACTCCTTTGTAAGAAATGTGAAAACTGTGAGCAAAAGGCAATTTTTTTAAGAAAGCACATCCTACAATATCTACCTTGATGGCAAAGTATGTTCTCAACAGTACTCCAAGGCAAATATATATTGCTGTTTGTCTAGTAACTCCCCACACTACTTAGCAGCTGAGCAGGCATTTTTGTAAAAAACTTTATTAAAACTGCAGTTGAGTATCATTAAACTGATTAATGACAACTAATGCATGGTGACCCTAAATAGAAACTGCCCACTCAAAAGCTGGAATGCAGTTCAAAGTCTCTACATGATAAACAAACAAATCTGACACTTCACCAAAAAAATTTGTAGTAGGTCAACACAGACTATTCCAAAAGAAATGTTACCTCCCTAAATTCTACTTCCAGATTATTTACTGGAACCACAGATCAATGTTATGAAAACTTCATGTATGAAGTTCTAAACTTATCAGGTTTTTGTAGATAGCAGGAAGGCTTACAATAGCTGAAGCATCACATCAAGGAGCCGAGCTGAATGAAATTCGCACCAAAGACAAAACAGCCCTTCCTAGGTTAAACCATCTGTTCTCCTCCTCTTACAGATACCTGTTGTTTTTTGTTTTTTTTCCCCAAACAAGTCTCAAGAACCAATAATGAAAAAGAAAACAAACCACCAAAACACAAAACCACCAACTCACCTACACAGAGAATCTCTTCAGAGGGATGAGCGAGGAGAGAATGCTCCAGCATATATACCAAACCTTTAGTCTTCCTAAAGCTATCAGCAGCTAGTCCGGACACTATTTTATACAGCAGTTACAAGTAAAAGGCATTAAACCAGACTGAAATTTTAAAGGGTTAGTGTTCAGCTTTCATCAACTTTGGAAAGCATTTCTACTTGCATTAAAAGCTGAGATTGTGGCATCAAATTCTGTAAAAAAGTTTTACTGATTCCTTTACAATGAAATCCAGTTTACTGCATCAACATTAAGTTGCTGATTAGTTTCCATTTCACTGACCTCCATTTTGGCCATCTCCAGACAACACAGCTGAAAGCCTTAAGAAACCTATTAAACACAGAACTACATCTACATACAAGTTTAAGCAAACTAAATTACTGAAATCTGCCCTATCTTTAAAATATATTCTTTAATAAAACATTTTATTTTCAATCATGACACTTTGCATTAATTATGCTACCATCGTTTTATTCTCTTTTGACTCAATTGTACATCATTATTTCCATACTTTCATCTGACTGTAACTTTAGTCTGCACTTACCCAAGTGATCCGATTTGCACTTTTGAAGCACTGTCACAAGATCAGCTTCTTTCCCCAATTCTTGGTTCGCCGAGCTGCATAGCTTGGCCAGTCTAAACTTCCAGTTTAGCCAGTGGGAGAGTAAAAACTCAATCCCGTATTTGCTCTCTAAATTCTTAACACTTATGCAGTCCAGTGTAAGGGAACACATACTACAGCCTAAGAGTATTCTGCCAATAGTGTTCAGAGCATGGAAAAGCACGAATTGGGTCTTATTTGGGGAAAAACCCAGAACATTTGGCATCAAAAAAGGCCTCAGTGCATTTGTGGATAGAAATGTTGTATTTTATTATCACTTTAGGAAAAGTAACAAATTACTTGACCACACAAGCCCAAGTCCACAGTAATCCAACTAAGAACATGTGGCTAATGATATAACTCTACACTGATCATAGCAGTTCTTGTTTATTCAATTAAAGCCCATGAGGGTTTCTCAAATGAACCTGAATTATGGACAAATTTAAATGATAGGTTAAATTCCATGTAATGCCTTTGCTTCTTGAGTCAGCAGTACTGCAGAAGACAAGAAGACTCAACTCTTTTCAGTAAGTTAAATATTTTAAGTTACAAAAGATAAAAGCAACTACTTCACAAATTAAGATACGCCAAGTATGACACTCTTATCCTGAAATATCTGAAGTGTTTCTGTGAAATATTTTGCAGCTTTTTTTTTTCTGTTTTTGTGGTTTTTTTTGTTTATTTGGGGGCTGGGGGTGGGGGGCGGGGGGTGTTTGTTACCAGTAAAATATACTATACCTTGGCCTATTTGTCTTCACAACAAATTAATTATAAAATTGTATTTTTATTAGACTATGTTAGGCAAACCTACTTCTGAGAATATATTTCAGTTTTTCTGATCTTTGAAAGCTCTTCAGTGCCTAATTGGTTTTTTTTTCTACTTTTGTCTCTATGCATTCCTGCTTCCTATCCTAGAAGAATAGCTCTTCTATTTTACTGTCTGAACTGATTATCACTCCTCTCTCTTCCAGCCTGCGTGCTTTTGTAATTACCAATTTGGTCTTCTGGTCTTTCTCTTTTTCTTGCAACTGTAATGTGCTTCTTCCTAACAGGCAGACAAGAGCTGCTTCCAGCTAAACAGTAGTTTATTTTTTTTAAAACATCCTGTTAAGTTTTAAATCTAAAAGCTAGGAAAGAACTGTTTCTATACCAAGAACAAAATAGAAAGTGTCTTGCTTTCAAGCTTTCTGTTGGTTCTGGATTGTAGCTTCCAGACTAACCTACAAATTATACCCCATTCATCTCTGAAAACAATGTATGTATTAAAGTTAAGAGAGTGGAAAAAATGTGGCTGTTAGCAAACTTAAAGGTTAAGCATTCTGTAGACTAGAAGATTAATATCAGTGAGAAGGTTCTGAGCAGCAACACCAAAAGCCACAGCTACACTGGAAACAAAGCAGAGGTGCTCAGAGATTAAGTTGAAAAAAGAAAGTTACAGGTATATGCCATGCTGTATGATAATATATACAGCAATCAGGTTTCGGAAGCGAAGCTAGAAACAGAGAGCCACAACTGAGGAAAAGAAATACAAAGTTTATGCTTTTCTCTTTAAAGATCTCAGAGCAACAGCAAGGGATGGAAAGTCAGGTGTGGCAGGAGGGCACGTCTGGTTTGGCGGCTAGCAACTTCACAGCTGGGACAGGAAAGTGCAGGAATCTATCACAGTCAGAACAGGAATAGAAATGTTTGTGACTGCTTTTGGAATGAGCAGCCAGAATCACAACAGAATAAAGTTCTGCATCAGATCAGGTGAAAGACATTAAGGACGGGCATTAGAGATGACAGCTGTGCACTCCAGTTCACTCATGCCACTGAATGGATCAGCTGGACTAACAAGATTTTAACAGCATTCCTTCTACCAGCGGAGCAAATTCGTTGAAACAGTTCCCAGCTGAGACACTGAACACCAAAGTTCAGACAAGAGAGGAAAGGAATATGCTGCCACAGGGGGTATCTCAACATCCACTCCTATTTGTCCAGTTTATGAATTGTCTCCAGATTTCTTCAATTACTGAATGGGCATCTTCAAATGAACTGAAACAGTGTATACACCTCACTGTATCAGGAGGCAAACAAGTTTACCTATGGATCTGCTTTCCATTTCTCTCAGGGGACTCTCACTTACCACCTGCCCCACTCTGCACCTTCTCCTCCTCAGAAAGTTCTACCAAGTGGCACACTGCAGCCACAACAGGGCTCCAGGCACCCTGCACAGCCTCTTCACATCCTGCTTTGTAACAAACCACCAGGGTAGGCATCAGCTTTAATTTAACATCTTCAACTACAAGTTAGCAAGGAGGTAAGATACTATATCCCAAGCAAACAGAATGGACTTCCTTACCACCACCACTGGAGAAAAATATAAACACACACATCTAAAGCAGGTATCACTAATCATACATCCCTGCTTGTAGAATACAAACGTACCAGGAAATCCTACTTTGCAAACTGGATCAGAATTCATTCACTTAGCTCTCAAATAGCCCCTTAATCTCATTAAACTTTTAATTAGGAGGAAATTTGTTTCACTAAACAACTTTTGATTTAAAAAGATTAACCAGATTTTTTTCACATATGCTTTTTAGAAAGATGTGTAAAATACTTGGGTCCTATTTGCATTTGAACGAAAGCTTAATTCTGAAGCACTAATTCTTCACTTAGTTTTACTTTACACTTAATTCCTACTTTAACAAACATCAGACCATTTTTAAACAGCTCTGTGCAAGACAACAGCAGATCACAAATCATATGTTTTCAAGCCTTACTGGATTACAATAGTTGACACTTTAACACAAGGACAGCATTACACCTGCCTTGTACATACAAAGGACATGACTACGTCCATTCCCCTAAACAGCAAAAACTCTTATTTTCACCATAGCCAAGCCGAAATGCAAGGACTTGCTGAGTCTTCTGAGTGGCTGAATGCTGTTAACAGACAGAAGCGTAAGTAGATTTTAGTCCCAGTTATGTCACTTGCAAAAGGAGCCAGAAGACTTCAAGTTAAACCACAAATGAAGTGCGAAATGACGCATCACAGGAAAAAAAGTATTAGCATTTGTATAATGCTTAGAGATGCTGTTGCTCCTTGTAAGAAATACCTGGAGAAAATCCCATCTTCACAGTGACACTGGAATAACATGGAGTATAAGGCAGCGGGGTTATACAATGAAGCAGCAGAATGCTGGATAGTCACACAAGGCCTCATACGAAGCAGAAGTTCTGTACAAAATCAGCACATTTACTGCATGATTAATGTTCCTCTGCAGAAAATCTGCAAGAACAAAGTATGTGGCTTGGAAAACAATGCTGTAAGTTGTTTATTTTGGGAAAATTATTTAAAGGATCATTTCATTCTTTAGTTTGAAAAGATGTTTTGGTTTGACATGGTTTGACACTCAGCGTACAAGCTGAATATCTTAGTGTATGACTAAGCAATCCCTTGGTGAAGTTCTGAAAATTTCAAAAATTTTAAATGCCTCTCTACAAATACTTCCACATTATTATTAAAAATGCATCCACAGGAAACAGAATGGGCAAGCAGCCCTGACACTCTCTAGTTCTTGCACATGTGACTCAACAAGCTATTTTTGCATTCCAGAGGATCTGTTTTCTAAAAACTTGTAGAAACAGGAAACAGACCTTAGCTACTGCCAGCTTCTCTGGAGAAGGGTTAAGCGCCTGCTCTGGCCAGTCTGGCACAGCATCCAACAGGCAGAGTACGCACTGCTTGCATACTCGGCTTTTTTCCTCTCCATACACTAGGGGAGTGAAAAGGAGGGAGTGATATTGCTGTTACAAAGCTAAATGTTCCCGGAGAGCAGTAGCTTACTACCCTGGAGGTGTAATGACAAAGGGAGAGCTACAGAGAAGACAACAGGAGAAAGATAAAGGTTTTGCAAATGGAATACTCCAGAACACCTAATTGCCCTACGTGACAAATTGGGAAGAAAACAAATCCCACAGGGTTTGCTGTGCATTCTGTTGCAATAAGCCTGTGTCCACTGCTTTGCAGGACACAGTCATTGCTTATCAAGTTACATCTCCATCCCTTTACATGTACATGCACAACTCTGTACAAGCTGTACAACAGTATGTCCAGTTGCACTACCATGAAACCCAGATTACGCTACACTATTTTTAGTGAAAGTTTTACTGCACTGAAATGTGACATAAATAAAATAACTACTAGTTAGTTAGTCTACTACTAGTCTGACTACTTAGTCAGAATCTATACTATAGACCATACTATAGTTCAGAACTATGACAGCCATAGGTCTGAACTCTCCAAAAAGCCAAGATGACTGTGATAGCAAGAGACACAAATTTAAAAGGAGGAAGTACTTTCTGCCAGCTGGGGGAGGTGAAAAAGAAGGGAGAGTATCAACTTCCCTGGCATCCAAATATCACTTCCTTGTATTTATCTGCTCAGCTCTTAAGCAGATCATTCTGAGGATATCATTCTTAACTGACTTTAAAACCGTGTTTAACAAATAGGGTGCACAAATCCCATGTAGAAGAGTCAATCTGGTGTGTGTCACATTTGAGGATTTCATGTTAGAGGATGCACAGTTAAGCCTTATCTCAGGGGAATAAGTGGAAAGCAGAAAAACTTGTTTGGTGTGGGTTGAATCATGCTGTTTGTCATTCTGATAATTAGTACAAACATATTATAACAATATCTATACAGAGTCCCAGCACTGAGCATCAGCAGCAGAACTTCACTATTTCAAACCACAGAGAGCAAGGTATATCCATTATAACTTTCCTCATACATATTTAATAAAGGTGCACATTATTTAGAATATTAAACTCAAGTCAACGCATCCTTAAACAAAATGTCTTTCGTGGCACTACTTCTAAAGAGTAACTGGAGTAAACAATGAACCCATAAAACTTATAGCACAGGAATAAAACAAACATATCCTGGTGTTCACTTTTAGATTACTTCTCACAATAGGTGTAATTAAAATACACAGTAAATCTACAGGAACTTGGTACTGAAATAACACATCTTGATCTTCTGGTAAATGTGAATCTTTTACCTTTAAACAAAGACATAGAGATCCAGACAGAACCTCCTTATTTAGTATAGCTTTGACAAGCTGTTTCAACTACTCTCACTATTCCTAATGGAGGTACACTGTAATACTGGGAATGCAACTGCAATATAGGGAGCTACTTCCTAGTGCTATTATCAGCTCCCATCAGATAGATTTAAGATGAAGCCATGTACCTTACACGTGTTGTTACTGGTATTCAAAAGATACAACTGTACTATACAGATCATCAACAAGTATTTGCTCTCCTAAATCACTCAGAGTCAGATATCCATAAAGAGGTATTCTGATCAGCTCGATTTTATTGAACTGAATCATTTGCCTTTTATTCTTTAGGAAAGGCTGCTAATATTAACTGAATTAATCGCCACAAACTGTTCTGAGCACACGCACTTCCCATTAAATGGGAGCAGGTGCTGTTCAATACTTTGGAGGATCAGAGATCACTGGGGACTGGCTAAGTAAACAGCTACAGAGCTAGAAGGCTCGTCTGTTAACTGATTCACTGTCTGCTGTTTGGTTTTGTCAATTTAATGGACATGGGGATTTTTCTGCAAAAAGTCCTAATCTAAGGTGAACTTCCCTTTTCAGTGTCACCTGTGAATATCTTAGTGTTCAAGAGAAAGAATATATAAGCCACATCTTTTACCCTTCATTAATATCTTGCCAACAACAGTAAATACTTTGCAAACTCAATTATAAAAACAGACCCATATACTTAACAGTGAAGTAACATGACAGTAAATTAGAGCCTTCCCATCTTCTTTCAAATGTTATTTCAGATAAAGATAACACCGGGGTTGGGGGGGGGGAACAAAACAATCAAAACCAAACAAAATCACAAAACAATACAAACACATAAAAATCATTCTCTATTCGCAATGCAATCTACTGCACTCATTGTTTTCGAAGCAAAATTTGCAGTAACATTAACATAACTGAATAAAGAATTTAAATTAAAATCAGATGTTATTACTGGCATCTTCTTAAAAATTCAATTTTTCAAGGTTTTGTGATTCAGATAGCTTATCATTAAAATGTAACACAACTCTGTGTCAGTTTGCCCCAGTTTTTAAGATATATGCCTAGAAATAAAAAAATCCCAGAAATATAAAGTCCTCTCATACTTCACCACAGACTTCATAAAATTTCTTTTTCTAGTAGAAACATACTTTTTTTTTGCAAGATCAAATAAAACAAACACCTATTGTTCCCCACCCAGGTTGACAAGGTATTTTTCCTGCCCAAATACCTTAAATTACAAAGGAAATTATTGTAGCGATGTAATTTAACCATAAGCATATACACTTCCATTTTAAAAGTTACATTTTTAAAGCAGTTTTAAAAGAACCCTATTACAGCATATTTGGTCACTGAAGTTCATACACAAAAGCTGAATACAAACCCCACATTTTTAAACTGTCACACCTCCATTTCTCCTTTCCAAGACATATACAAAGCCCAAACTCAAACCAGCTCCATATTTCATACTGTTTCTGTAACCTAGCACAGCAATTACATCCATATTACAAAAGACAACAGCCTCCATAAATATAATCCACAGCACTACAGGAGTTCGATACTGAAAACAAGTAATTGTGTAGCATAATCAGCGCACATATTTCTGAAGCAAGACAAATAGTACTCAGGACAGAAGTAAAAACGGAACAGGGTCACATCTGGCAATAGGAGGGACTAGCCTGCCTCCATTTCTTTTTGAAGAGACAAATTTTTTTGAGAGCAAATCCAGCAGTCAATGTGGAAATGAAAAGGTCCTTCAGCAGGAGCCTACTTTCTGCAGTTATTTCCTTCCTGACTGAACTAATAAAAATAAGGGGTATTCACACTGAAATAGTGGAGATCAGAAAGGTACAAACAAGCATCAAATCTGGGTACCTTATCTGTGACTAGAACAGAAGCATCTTGGCTACTTCTTCCTTTTCAGAACTTCTCAGGACCAGTTTTTAATAACCTTCTAATCTCATCTTTTCATTTGTCCGTCCACTGCCTCCCTTTTAATTCCTTCTTTAAGCCTCTTTTGCACAATTTACCCTACTGACATAACCTTACTTAATAAGCAGATACCAAGAACCTTCTCTCTGTCCTAATCAAGAAATGGAATGGAAAAACACTTTAACAGCAACATTTTAAGCACTATGCAGCTTGTTGCATTGGTGACAGCCACAGAAAAACTGCTACTGTAGTAAATAATTATTAGGACTCTTTCCTAGTGACTTTTCATTATTACCAAATCAGAAATAATAGAGAGCCAAACAGTAAAAAAATGTTTGGCAGTACACTAGAGATGTAGTTCAAAATTCAATTGCAGATCAGCACAGTAAGTCACTATGATTCATAGTATTTCCCTTTCAAAATCCAGTTCTAACCAAAGAACCCCATAAAACTAACACCCCTTATTCCACATCGACCTCTAAGCACAAGAAAGTGGCACAGTCTTTTTCTCGCCTAAAGATGTGGAACCTCTCCTGTATTTTATGTCATTGCCACATCACATTCTTTATGTCCTATACTGAAAAAACAACTATTTGTATCTTCATTCTTCAGGGTGAAGCACTACCCATGCCTTTACTAAGTACTCATTTCATGAAGTCCTCAGAGAATTAAAACAGAAAAATATTAAACAATAAGTGATAAAACTCAGTAAATAATCAATGTCCTAGGAACTGCCATAAAATGCTAAATAAATTCTGAGAAACAGCCTCAAATATTGAATAAAACGTGAAATAATGACAAAATCACAGAACAGTTCCTTTCACACTGATTAAAACTGTTATATCTTTTCTTATTACATTGACTATAAAACTGAAACCATCTAATTGCATATGGGAGTTCTAACTTTGGTTTTAACGTTATCAGCTTGATTAAAAACCCACTGAAAATTTACTTTTCATATCTGGGGAGCCTTAATACTTTATATCCCAGCAAAACCATTTTCAAATCAGTGATTAAAACATGCCTATTTGTAATCAAAAACACATCTGGATTTTGTGGTAGAAAAAAAGCAAGAGCAGTGCCTTTCCCCTAAGTATCTCTTTTTTATAATATTTCATCACACTAATGTGTAAAATTGTGCTTATCTTTTAAAAAGAAAATAAATAAAAACAAAATAAAATTAATTAGTCATTTGCTTATCTGTGTCAGTAACTGAATTCAATGCATCTTTAACATATAATGGCAAATTAAAGAAACTAAAGACACTCTCCAGCTGGTCAATTTTTCTGAAGATAATTATTTGCAAAACGAGTAAGAAAGAGTCCAAAAACAACTACATATCATTGCTGCAAAGAAGAAGAACACTGTCATGAATGGTTTTTATTTGTAACTGTTGATCCCATAAGTCTCAGAAACATACTGAATATTTAAAATTTTAAAAGATCATTTATCAAAATATATTTGGCTAAGTTTTGAATGTTCTTCTGTATCACACAACGATATGACAAAAACAGTCGCATATGCAGAAGATGAGTTGAGAAAGGCAGAGGAGAAACTTTGCTTAGCTGCTCAGGAAGAGACGTGCCCACATTACTACTTACTTGGCATTATTCCATTGGGCTGGAAATACTCATTTGATATGAACCTGTTACAACTGAAAATGCGCTGCTGATAGTAAAATTAAAGTTTCGTTTTTTCATCACATACAGAGCCAAATTTTTTGCCTCTCAAGAAAACATAGTAGCACAAACCCATAGTAAATAATTGAATCTCTAGCATTGTACAAACCAGTTCATTCACACAACAATCAAATGTATCAGCCAGTTCATAAACACAATCACTAGTAACAAGAGAACAATTTAAAAATAACTTCATGCTTTCTAAACTGCTATGGTTCTCAGCATCCATCTTTATGGTTGTCATCATCATTAATTTCATTTGTTCTACTTGCATTTTAAAAATCACACTGAGATACAATATACTACTATCTTAATAATCATAGTTTTCAGTAAGCCTATATAGTGTTTTGATTGATATGGAACTTTGTTGCTCATGATTTCTGCAAACAACTCACATCAAGGACTCCAAACTCGACAATAAACTAAAACATTAATTAAAATGTTTTTCACCATGTTGCAAAATAGTTTTCCCCATTTCAACAAACAACTGGAGAGATGACACAATACATTTTCCAGCACATCTGCATAGTCATCTCTGATTTCTGAATCTGGGTGACTTAGAAACAATTCATTTTAACAGCTGTAACTTGTAAACTAATAAGAGCTTTTTTGCAATAGAACAAATGTAATAGGTAAAGAACTGAAATGGAAACAAGTATATACCCAGTAACAGCAGCATAATACTGAATAGCAGTAAGACTGGGCCACAACATCAGTAAATGAACAACTAATACACAAATACAGAAGTTAAATCAGGTATATAAAATCACAGAGAAAATACTGAATAAAGGTGTTTTTCTCAAGATGTAACTCAGGATTCCTAATATTAATGCAGGGTAACAGCATACGAAATGTAATTCAAATAAAGTACTTGCAGTTGAAACAGTAAACTGTTTCCAGCCAGATTAATGTAATTGGATGAGCCGTGCTACCTTCTGTGTCAGCTAGTATTAAATATAGCTTTCCTGGAAATGTCTTAAGGTTTAAAGCCAAAAGACAAATTCAAGAACTGCACATTAAATCACCACATAACTTTTTTGAGCAGAAACAATGGTAAATATATATTAAAGCAATGACAGCTATGAAAAGTGTTCTTCATATGCCAACACTGATTATGAAAGACTGCTGAAATATTAACAGTAAATCTTTCAGTAACACCTTTTTAAGATGTTGGAGATGCTTATACCACATAATATAGATGATAAACCATAGGTCATACAAAGCCCTGAAGAAAACTGCACACATCAGAAAGCACGCTGTACCCCAAAAGATGACCTTCTTACACATCACTGTGCGTGACTTCTACTTCATTGTTAACTTGCCATGCCAACTCTTTATTCTTCTAATTTCCTCATAAAACAGAAGTGGAATACAGAAACTAATGCTGTTGAAGCAACTGAATGAATTGTAATTCTAAAGAGATAAAAGATTATGAATGAAAGTAACATAAGAAGATAGTCTAAAGAAACTAAAAATGGGGCAAGTAAATTGTTAGGAACTTCCAGAAAATGAAGATAAAATGAAATTGTCTTCGGGAAAAAGAAAAACAGAATCTCATGTCAAAAAATTGCTTATTGCATTAGCTTGTTTAGTGGCAGAGAATATTGAAAGATAAAGGATCCACTTTAAGCAAAGCCTCAAACCCTTTACTTATGACAGAACATGTAGATTTTTATTCAGATTTTTCAAGTGCCCTCATAAGCTGACTACAAAATACAGCAACATCTCAAAAAAAAATTCTTGAAATGAGATTAAACTGCATGCCATACTACTTTGAGATCATGGAAATCAACTGGAAAGAAATGAAAAAATTGCAAAATGCTCTTGAAGAAATGCTTTAAAACTCATCACCAGAAATTAGAGATATGGAGAGCTGAAAGGCATTTTTGCTATGTACATGCAGCTGACTGAATTTGTGTACCTTTACAACACATGAAACATTGTTTTACATTGATTGCTTTAGGATGGATGAAGCCTGCAAATGTTCCATCTTTCCAAGAACAAGACAAAAAACATATATAAGTTTAAAAATATGCACTCATTGCTCAATGCTTAAAAACCAAAATATATAACCAGAACTGAAAAGACAGTGTTCCACAACAGATACACAATGAAATTAATTACTGAAAAGTCAGCTATAAATCTATTGAAATTATTAACAAGTTTGAGGGTACATAGTAGGGAGTATGAGGAATTAACAACCTAAGAAATGACAGGAAGAAATGACATGATGAGAAGCTATGCTGTTTTCCTAACAGAGTAACTGGTACTAGTCTAAAAGTATTGCAGGCAACATCCAAACAGCTGTCAGATTAATTCAGAGATACAGGAGCATGATGCTCTTCCCACAAATGAGCAGCAGTCAGCAAAAAGTTAAGCCTCTTTTCCAATGACCCAAGGAAGAAAAAGAGTCATGAAAGCCACAAGTTTCAGGTTTGACTTATGGTCTGATTACATCTGCATGATAAAAGTTTGAAACGCGAAGTACAAAGTACTGCAAATAGTCTATCAAGACCATAAGAAACATCTACATTTATAAGCTCTCTGTTAGAAATTCACCATTCTCAGTTTCCCAGCATCCAGTATAGATAAAATGACAGCAGGACTCCCACCTAAGGTCTGTATAAAGATGAAACGACAGCTCCTCTTTCAGAATTAAAACTCAAGATTGACAATTGTGCTTGGAGCACTGATATTCCACTGTATCTCATTATTGAAAAAAAGCATGAATGTTGGCCATTCAGTCCTATCACCTTCAGTTGATTACACAGTTTCTCAAAAATTGCAAGGCATTTCATACAAATGATGTCACAATGTATTTGTAACACAGCCCACCATTACAGCCTTGCAGTAACAACCAGGCAGATAATGGAAAAATGTTCTACCTAAGAATCACTAAACACAAATACCACCAGCATCCCATCTTTAAGACTTCATTTTAAACCTCTAAAAAAATTACTTCAGTTCAACTATTGAAATTTCAGTGAAACTAAATGACTAGCATGCACAGTCTGTCATTGGTTTTGTTTGCACCTACTAAAGGTGTTAACATAAAGAGCCAGTTCCCGGTTTTACAAGACTCCAATTCCAATCCCCTCACTAGATGTTTCTTCTAGTAAAAACTTCTTAGTTGCACGCAACAACCTTCTCAGGAATGCAGAAGATAAAGCTGAAACTCCTGGAATCACACTCATATCTCTCAAGTGCTGGGCTAGTACCTGAGGAACCACAACATTGTTCCTGGAAAGAGATAATCATTGCACTCCCTGGCACCAGTACCAAAGTAAAACGTTTCTTTCAAGAAACCCATTTTATAAAGAAGTTGCCCTTGTTCTTAGAGAGAGGTCAGGAAAAAACTACTTAATGTTAATGGCATCTCAAACTCAGGGAGACAGTTTTAAAAAAAAATCTAGGTTATAC
The DNA here is from genome assembly GCF_963082525.1 of Nesoenas mayeri. NCBI lineage: Eukaryota > Metazoa > Chordata > Aves > Columbiformes > Columbidae > Nesoenas > Nesoenas mayeri. The sequence goes on along the minus strand of NC_137554.1, from coordinate 11,873,692 downwards.
AAATGAAATACTTGGGCAGGAATGAGAACAGGAAAAAGAACACAAAAGGCCTTCCAGCTTTTGCGAAACAAAGCAGCAATCAAGCTAAACCAAAACAAATAACAACCCCGAGTTCTTAGTCTCAACCTAAAGACTTAATAGACCACCACACCTCTTGCTTCAGGAATAAAGATTTGAGTATCGGACCAAAGAGTCAGGATATCTCACAAAACTGCTTGGCTTGCCTCACATGGTGACATTTCTATTTAAGTTTCAAGGAACTGTACAGCCTACATTCCCCTCACATTACTTGTGAAGTAGAAAAATCCCAGGCATTTGGATTTTCCTGATAAGTTACTATTTATTTTCAAGAAACTCATTCTTCCTCTTTTAAACATGTCATCTTCTTAGACAGGAGATGTAACCAGATATTCCAGTTGGTTTTTTCCTCATTTTTATTAGAAAATGCTGAAGAACCTTTCAACACAAGTTCATCCTTTTCTTCCTCTCCTCCGCATAAATCTGTAACCCCTTCCTGACCATATTGCACAAATCTCAAATGTCATCATGTACTGTTTAGCAAATTCTCCAGATAATAAAAACCACAGATAGTAAAATAAAACTTTTAATGAGATTAATTCTAAACCATAAGAGAGCAAAGTTTTCACAATTCATAAATCCAAGTACTAATCTATATCCTTGTTCTACTAGATCCCAGTTTATAGCAGTCAAAGCTTATAAGCCTGAAAAGAGATCCCATTAAATTAAGAAATGACAGAACATCAGTAATTTTTGCTGATTTAAATAATGCAGTGCAGTAACTACAATCTACAGGTATAGTCAGGAAGCTCCGATGCAAAGTGGTAACTCAGGATATACTGCACAGAAACACACTGGACAGGCCGGGCAGGGTGAAAAATAGGGGACTGTCCTGTAGAGTTACCTTGAAGAATGCATTAGTGCTGCAGTGTCACTGGAGCATCTGCAAGTCCCATCAGCTTTGCAATTACCTCCTCTCTTAAAAGAAAAAATAAAAAATGTTCTTCTCTGAAAAGCTCCCAGTATACAATACTTGCTCTCAAGCACATTAATGAGTTTCACTGAGCCTGTGAGACTTTTGCTCATAAAATGAACAAATATTGGTAAAATTAAATATATAGACAAGTACCTGCACTATTAGGATCTAACTAAAAGCAGTCTACGGGGGGATGAGGGAACCCATACTTGACTCTTGAGAACTTATCAGTCCTCCTTAATGAACCTTGTTAACAATTTCTACATCATTTTTCAAAAATCAGGCTCTAATCATTCCAAAAGCTGCAGTCTTCATCCATTCCTTAGCCATCTCACTTCTCAGTTACAACAACACCCTTTCCTCCAGTATTGAGAGATTATAATTTCACCTGCCTAGGTTTCTTGAGTGTCATCTCTCCCTGCCTCTTTGCACCCTTCTCTATTGCACCAAACATGAGCCTGTAACCTCACTTGCGAGGGCACCACTGGCCGTTTCCAGGTCTCTTACCTCATTATACCAAAGGATTACTGTTTGCTTTTCATGAGACTCCGACACTCCCTTGTACATTTCAACAAGTATTTCCTGCATTCTCTTGGGTTGCTTATGTGCTAATCCCCTGCAAACATGACCAAGGTTCACCCCATATTACTACCCTTCGCTTGCTAGGCTTACTAAGGTGCTACAGTTGAGATCACTGCCCCTCATGCTGAAGAATACTTGGGTTTGCACAGTTCTCTCATTGGGTGTGACCGGTAAATGACCCATCTTCTGCTGGAATTGAAAGTTAAGGGAATTGGGGATGGTCTTTATAGCCTATGTTTGTGTAGAAGGCAGCACAAGACAAGCCCACTGTGTGACTAATGGTTCTAGGCTCTGAAGAAATACAAACATAAAATACACCCCAACTACTGATTATTGATGTCCAATACCCTAAATATTCCTCTAATTGTGACTGACTTCATATAAATAGGAGGGAAATGCAGGACAATTAAATGTCAAACAGATAGCTACAACAGAAATAATTTATTAACTTACTATAGAAAAAAAATGTGTTGGGCACTAGAAACATTATCATTTCCTTTACTGCAGAGAAAGCCAACTGTATCATAGCACAAATATTGTCTTCCATTCATACATATCAATTGTTTTCCTACTCACAGCCACAAGAAAACCCTATGTCACCTGGCACAAATGCTTATTTGAAAACATTGTTAGAGAAGTAAAACATTATTTACCTTCTTTGGAAGTCATGAAGCATCTAGGAGAAAAACAAAGTGTACAAGAATCACAGCACACATTCAGAGAAAACCCCCTCTATTACTCTGCCAAACAGAATTTACAAGTGAGGTTTTCACATCCACATGAATTGGGCACCCATCATAAAACTGATCCACCAATCAAATGCTGTATTTCCAAAGGGTTTACAAAGCAGATAAAGATCCAAAAGGCACACCCATCTCCATCACTTCACTCACATCTGCTTCCCCAAGTATGCCAAAACTAAGGCTGCCTCAATTCTCCAGTGCAACTGCCGTCATATTTCAGAAGTTCTTCAGTACTTAAACAACACTCCAAACTCCAATAAAGGACACGTCATTTCATTGCACAATGCTGAAAATATATTTACTTAATACAGAAACACAAAAAAGCATCTTGTACTATTTCTTGTGTACCAGCTAGTGAGAAGTGATCTGCAGGGTACCTGCCTTCTGAACAAATACTTGTAAGCATTACATAAATAGATACTATGATAAAATGGTAAACTTTCTTTTAGTATACAGTAGATATTACCCATTCAAGTGGGATTTTAAATAGTTACTTCAAGTGGGCAGTCCAATCAAAGAGAAACAGGACAAGTTATTGGAATTTGCTGCTTTTTGTGTTTTACTTCTAACATTTTAAAACACCGCATTGCACTTAGACATTAAAGAATGTGGAAGGAATGTTGAAGTAGTCAACAAATGCAGCTACTGTTACAATATTAACTTGCTTAAAAAAAGCCCAAAACAAATAAAACACTCCACTTTGTTCCAATTTTACAACACAACTAGTAGAGACAACAAATAAGCTTGCTTGCCCAAGACCACACAAGAGTTCCACAGTAAAGCCCAAGAAAAATTCAGGTCTTCCAATATTAGATTTTTAGCTCACTGTAAGGCTCCACTTCTTTGAAAGATGTGAAAAGTAACAGAACTATGTACAATGCCAGATAGCACTTCTAGCAGTCTACTCCCCTTTTTATTGTAAATGACAGTTTTGACTAAAAAAAAAAAAAAAAAAAAAAAATCAAGGAAAAGTTATTAATGACTCTCACATGTAACTATTTCAAAATTTCAATACTATTGAAATAACAGAAAAAATATATACACCTGAAATTAAGCCCTTTCTTGTTCTTGTCACCCCAGCAGGAAACACAACACTGCTGCCACTCTCCTCTTAGAATAGAAATTGTAGTGGAGAAAAAACAGCAACCCAGACTAACAAATTTATTGCAGATAATTCCATAAACAAAGTCAGTGTAGTGGGTCAGCATTTTAATGAAAACCAGAGGGTTTTCATTAGTATAATACTTATTTTTTTCTCCTTCTCCTCCCATCCAGCTGAAGCACTGACATGCATCTGAAGACAAACCTCTAAACTTTCTGCCAAGAGAGCACTGGGACTGGGGTACGTAAACTCACTAGGGGCAAAATGAAACAAGCTGATTGGAATCTGAGCTTTCACTGAACAATGTGTTCACCAACACAAGGGAAGAGCTGAACATATCTGGACTTTGGGGAATTCTTTTTCTACCAAGAAGAATTCAAATTGCTGAAAAAGTATGCACATGTGTGCTATGAACAATGAAAGCTAATCTGAAATGTGTTAAAGAACCTCCCCTCTGGAAAAAAAAGAAAAAAAAAAAAAAAAGCATGTTACTCAATTACTGGCTTTATCAAGCATGCTAAAAAACTGCTCTGCAAATGTAAGGACTGAAGTATTTAACTACTGTATTAATAACAGAGGGTCTCACCCAGAACAAGTCAGTATAAGAGCTAATTTAAATGCACAAATGAACTTTTAGGCACTTTAGACTTCTTTCAGCATGTCTATAACATCACTGACAACCCTACAGAAGCATTAACACAAACCTTCTGTCTTCCAGTATTTACTTGTGAACTGTTGAAAGCACAAATCATACCTACTTGGACACTCCTCACCAAGAACAGAAACCTGAAGACATAGACAACAGACTTTTCTCTACATATGTTTTTCTGTATTCCAAGTTCTGATGGATTTGTCGTTCCAAAGGATCATTATCTTGACAGATACACTCTTTAAAGAAATCCTTTGCTTGGCTGACATGCAAGATCTTGCAATCTCTAACAAACTCCTGCTAGTCTCACTCAGGAAATCAAACTGCCAGCTGCAGCATTTACGATCTTTGTAAAGGCAAGTCGCAGACTTTTTTCTACAAATAAGGATGCTACATACATTTTTCAAAAGATGGAAATATTTTTCCAGCATTCAACATTTCCACATTAGTAAAGTCACATGTATGTTTGTACAAACTTCCTTGAAGAGCATCTACATTTCCCAGTACATACACAAGTGGAGTCATAAATAAAAGCAGATGACATTTTAATAGATATCAGGTGATAAACATTTTTCAAAACTGAAAAAATACTGTCTAAACATGGGTACAAACACTTTTGCATTCTTAAATTATGTTCAACATCAAAATCAAACTGATAAAGTCTCAAGACAATGACTCACCCCTTCCTGGAAAAATCAGTAAAAGGTCAGATGTTTACGAACCAGACAATTGCTGGAAAAATATGGACAAACATTATTTCTAACTAAAACTCAATACAATTGTTTTCATTCCAGAGCCTGAACTAACTACACATTCAATAATCAACTACTTCATCCTTACATAACTTTCCATTTGGAAATCTCAGAGGTCTTTGCAAGGATGAGAAAAGCTGCACAATACCCCTTGTGAAAGACTGTAACCTTGCAGAGGTTAAACGTGCTGTCAAGGATCTCACCCATGACAGAGGACATGCATGGCCATCCCATGCAGCTGGAAAACTCTAACTTCATACTTTAGCCACAATACACATTCCTTGCACACATCTGCAGACCACAAAAGCAAGAACACTACATGAGAAGAGAATTGATAGAGTACTGCTTGCAGTCTTTGGTTAAGTTGAAAGAGAAATTTGGCAAAAAAGGAAAAATAAAATTGCGGTTTCATCTCATGAACACCTAAGAATTATATAAAATATTGCCTTTTACACAGTATATGCTAGCACACTGGAAAAGACGTTTATGAAAGATTAAGATTCAGAAGCACAGAAGAATTCCCACATGAGATATGGTTTGATATTTAAAATTATTTTCAATGCTTTTTTAACTTAAAAAAAAGCCAATTTAATAGCATTAACAATGCTAGTGACTACATAAATACAACCATATTAACTGGAGATGAAGGTTTCTCAGCGTCGAAGTGCTTTGAAAAAAATTTTTATTTATCTAAAAAAAATCAATTTTTCTAATCTAGTGAAGTAAAGTATGAGAAATTATTACAACAGAAACACGTTTAGCTACTTTCTGAAGTCAACTTTTTCATATTTACATTCTGTGGATGTTTTCCATATAATTAAATTTGGCAACTTTCAAGATTAGACAACACCACACAATTTACCTTCTTCTACAAAAAGAGCATATATGATTTTAAAACAAGAAGGAAACAATGTCTGAAACAATCATCGAAAGCATACGAAAATTTTTAACAGCTTTTGAAGAACTGATGCAACTGAAAATTATTTAATTTAATATTTTAGTAAATAAAATTTGAGTTCAGGCACAGAATGAATTTTGTTTAAGGAAAATTAAGAAGAGCTCATCACCAAATAGACTTTGATCTTTCTTTGGTCAAAAGTAACTCATTTCTAAACCAGTACTCTACAGTGCCAGTGGTTTCTTAATTATAAAAGATAATGTGCTTCTGGCCCCAGGGAGCTCACAATAATAGTATCATTAAATCTTCTATAGTCTTTTTTTTTTAATCATAAAATCTCAGTCCAAAAGCCCTCAGCAAAACTTCTGCTTTAAATATTTATCAAGAAGTGAGAAACAGATGGCTAGACTGGTTTCACAGACTGGAAATGTTCTGACACGGTATTCAAACTCTTTTTCTGTGAACTGCTATTAAAGGGTTCACAGAGGTTCAAATGACAAAACGTGCATCAAAAGTTGAAAAACATCCTGATTTTTTTAAAGAGAAAGCACAAACTCTTTAATTAATTTCCAAGGAAGCCACTTCAGAGTGCCAATCACAGTTTCACTTGCTTCCACTCGTTAAGCCAAGAACTTCATTATCAACCACCCTCCAGTTTCTAACGCTCAGTGAGCCTTTAGTGTCTAAGCAAATGCACTACATATTCAATTGAACTGAAGAAAATCCAAGACAATAATAACCAGACACAATTTGTTTAAAATCCTACCTTATTAATAATGTTATTTGTACACTTTATGTCCATCACAAAAAGAACACCAGATGTACAGAAAAACACACACTGAACAGATGCTTATGCTGAATAGATTCTTTAACATATCAGAATCCATCATTTTTATTTCTAAATATTTCAAGTTACTAAATAAAAAAAGAAAAAATGTGTTCCATTGATCTATTCTATTGCCTCAGATATTGCAGTACAGTTTAACACAAGTCAGAAAAGGGCACCTTATTAAGCAAGTATGCAAGTCTGCCCAGCACTTCAACGCACAAACCCTCTTACCACTCGTGAGGTGAGCAGAAGCACACTGCATTTGAAAAGAAGTTAAAACTCTGAAAAGTGTATCCAAATAAACACCAACAATTTCCTCTTACTAATGAAGCACAGCAATGCTATTTTGTGATTATGTGCCCCCTTTAATCAGATTATCATTGTTTTACAAATAGGACCTAGAAAAAGGTTAAATATTACAGACAGGAAAATTCAGCACACAGCAGTCAAATTCTCAGAAAATATAATTTCAACCCAATTACAGAAAGCTAGACTTCCCCGTTCTCACTGCTCTGTTCTACTCATTAAGAGAATATTATCATGCAAGGCATGATAATGCACACCATAAGGAATATGCTGCAGAGTGAACACAAAGATAAATGCACTAATGAAAAGTATTTGTGGAATAATACTTTCAAAATTGATCAAAATGGGTTTTTGCCATAAAAAAAGCATACAAAAGGGAATACATTTCACAAAGCATAGAAAACACTGTAGAGTGACACAGTTCTAATGACAGAATGGCTTAAATCAATCAACATTTATTTTACTATTACTAATTCACATTATGTCATCCAATGTGATAGAAGGAAATACATTCATAATTGGAAGCAGCAACACAACACAGAGCATGCTGTTGAGCTGAGACATACTGAAAAGCACAAAGGGCCTCTAACTATTTCACCTTACCCAAGACCACTTATGTTTTGGCCAATGCACATCCACTTCAGAGAATGGTGGTGTACTGACAAAAATAGTTGCTTGAAAAACAAAAAGCCCCGTAATCCATAAACAGAAATAGCAGCTACAGAACTTAAAGAATTAGAAAATACTGGCCCAAAGAAAATCTCTCCCTTGTCACATCCCTGACATAACCATTTAATAAATAAGAGTAGCGTATGCATTGCTTCAATACCAGAAAGAACAGCCACATTTAATAAGTACCACATAAATACCAGACATGAGTTGCTTTACTAATCTCATAGTTTTTCTTCTGGCTCCTTATCTGTTTGTAAATTCATCCATGCACACTTTTTACTCCAACAGAAATTGCATAAAGACTCCAGGAAAAAAAAAAAAATTAGAACTGTGAATCAGCACAAAATACCAATAAATCAGCATGAAGATATACAATTTGAGAAGGCAGGATTAAGAAGATATTAAAACATCTGATAGAAAATAATCAGATTTACCTCAGTGAATCAGCAAAGCCTACACACATATTTGCAGATGTTCTGAAAAACTATAACCTAGATACCAGTCTTAGTCCTGTAAAATCCCACTTTATGACCACAGGTGCAAGCACTAATGGGGGAGAGCTCTGGGCTCAATGAGGTCTCCAGAAAACCTGTGCAGAACAGCTCCCTACAGCTGGAGCTTCTCCACAGGTGAGCTGCCTGTGCCCCAGGCCAGCAGCAAACCCAGGGGGCTTGGGCTGCCCTCGGAACCTGCACCCATACTCGGGACACAGAAAAATGAAGGAAAAGTTCCAGCAGGACGCAAACACATCTAATACTTCATTCACTCCTTCTTTGGTGCCCTATCTTTGAAGTTCTCAAATACTGGTTTTCCTTGTGTTTTTAACCTAGGTTTAAGCTAATTTTTAATGAATTTGATTTTGTGCCAGACTTTTTAAAAATATTCTTTGACCAACACAAGTTGCTAAAACAAATGTTCAATACTCTTTTTGATCAATAAGAATAATATTTTTCCAACTAAGAAAACTGTTTGCTTTATAACCCTAATAGATATTTTTTAAAGTATTATTAGATTCAACAGAAAAAGTAACCCATGTAAAAACTGATATTGTCAAGAGCCCAGTTGCATAGTTATGAACAGAGAATTTTATGCATAATTACCTCATTAGTGCAGAGTTTTGGGTATCTCCTGATATCACACAAGAAGTATATTAAATTTTGCTGAAATAAGAGTGTTGCAGCAAAACTTTCAGCTTAAAGTTCTGATATTATTTCTTCAAAGTAACACATAAGAATTAGTGAATTAGGAGAAAAAAAAAACAACATACAGTTGGTCTAGACAAAATTTTGCTAGTTTCATGACACTATAAAGAAAATGTCTGTCATTAAAAGGAAGTCTCATGTCAAAATCCACCTGTTTGTATATATTTCTTAAGCACACACCTTCTTTTTTAAGCACACACCTTCTTACAAAACTGAATAGAAGACAGACTACCAAACATTAACTGTCATTTATAAGCTGAACAAATAAAAGAGGCTACCAAAATGAACAGAGATGAGTAAGCTAAAACTCTGTTTTCTAAAGCAATGCACATTTAAGTGCTTACAGAAGAAAATTCAGTGCTTGCCTAAAATGAAAACCCCCACTCTTCCAAAACACTGACATACAACCTCTCATCCAAAGTATGTACAAGTATGAGCTACAAAGACACACTTCTGATGCCAAGAAAAATCATGGCTTTTGCTTATTCCTTACTGTTAATATTAGAAGTTTTATATTTCAGTTTCGTTATAGCAGCACTGTCAGACCTTCACAACTGTATTTTATCTGAATTCTCATCACACCTATAAATCCTAGTTAAGTACAAGGTACTGTACAAAACACTAAAGTAACCCCCAAATATGTTGAACTCAGGCTTCTCCACGTGGCTCACTTGATGCAATGCTATCACATTTTCATTCTGCATATCCAGACAGGACTTATCCAGGTGGCTTCAGGAGCTTCCCCAGCCCAAGTGCCACACGGCACACACACCCCAGCAATGTCCCCCCAGCTCACTCGGGCAACCAGCCGGCTCGCTGCTGGGCAGATCTTTGCTCCTCTAAAGGCTAATAGCCCTGCACTAGAAACTACTGATAAAGGCATTCAAGTCAAATTAAAAAAAAAAAAAAGAATGTAAGGTAAGAGCTCCTCAATAGTGTTCAAGTTGCACTGCTTAGCATTCTGTAAATTTTCTTCTGAATCCAAGTGTCTGTGTTTCACAGCGTTTGGTCTTTAAACGCAAATAAACGAGGGGCAGGCAGCATTTAAATCGGGCACGTTAAACCCTCCTTGGTACTACGATTTCTTTCGCTTAGGCTTTCCCACAATCAGTGTCAGCTCCAGTTATAGCTGCAGCAGTAGGAAATCCGACCGAAAACTAAAGCTCGCACAGCTGCCTGCGAGCAGACATCACTGTGCTCCCTCGGGAGCAGCCCCTTCCCTTCCGCACCGCCCCGGCACAGCCGACAGACCGGCGGAGGGCGGGCGGACGTTTAAGATGCAACGCGACACGGGCACACAGGCAAAGACACTGTCTGTCCCCGTGCGCCGATTCTTCGTATTTAAAAAATACAATGCACATTAGCCAACGTTCCGTGGTACTTTCGGAGACGGGGCTATGTAATAGCTGCTCCCAATTAGGGGCGACAGCTCAAGACGCTTTACTCGTCAGAGCAGTCGGGCGGTTTTCGGGTGAGGAGCAGCCCCGGGACCGCCTGGCACCACCGCCCACAGGGTGCCCGGTGCGGGCCGCGGCCGCTGCCCGAGCCGCGCCGGGACCCCGCCCCACGCCACCGCCAGGCGGGCCGCCGGCCCCAGCCGCCTCACCGAGAGCCGTCCCTCCTCTCGCCTCACAGAATGGCGGCGGGGGGCGGCGGGCGCACAAAGAAGCCCGACCTGCTGCGGCCGTTACCGCGCGAGGCGCCGCGCGCCCACTCCCCTCCCCCTCCGGGGAGCGCCATGGCCGCGCAGGCGGCGCGCGCGCACCCGCAGCCGGGACGAGGCGCTGCCGACCCACCGCCCCGCCTCGGCTCCCCCTCCCCAGCGCGGACACCGCCTCCCTCCGCCGCCCCCGGCGCCTCGCCCCCGCCCCAGCCCCCCGCCCGACCCCCCTGCCCGGTGCCCGCCACCCCAGCGCCGAACAAAGCGCCTCGGCGGCCGCCTCAGCTCCGGCCGCTCCGCGCCTCTCCCGGGGAAGCCGCCTCAGCAGACAAGGGAAGGCGGCGAATCCCAGACACAATGAGAGGCGAGCCGGGACTCACCCACAGCTCCGTGCCCCAGCTCATGGCTGCTCCGCGGGCAGCGCCGGCTCCAGCAGAGGCGACGGCGAGGACTGAGGGTCGGGCGGCGGCCGGAGAAGGGGTCCCGCCGGGAAGCGCCGGTGCCCTCGGTCACTGGGGAGAGGCGGCGGGCGGCAAGGAACGACGTCGCTCGCAGCTCCGGCTCCGCCTGGCTCGAGGAGGGGGAGCCGCGGAGGAGACTGGGAAAGGGGCGGGCCCGGCGGAGGCTGCGGGGGTCGGGCCGGGGTGAGGCCGCGCACAGCAGGAGGGAGGCAGACCGGGCGCCGACCTGGCCGCTGCGCCTCCCCGGGGACGTTGGGTCCCGCGCTCCGTGCGCGGCGGCACACGCAGCCCGGAGCCCCCGGCCGCGGCGGGGCGGAGGGAGGGCTGTCACGGCCTCAGGCCGCTCCCGGTGCCGGCTGCGTCGTCATTCGTTGCCGAGGAGGAGGGGGCGCCTGGCGGGAGGAGGCGGCGAGGCCCCGGGTCTTTGTATCCCGCCCGGCTGCGAGGCCTCCTGGGTGCCCCCGGAAAGCGCTGACTCACGGCCGGGAGAGGCGGCGGCCCCGCCGGCCCGGGGCTCGCACCCCCTCACCTGCCGCCATGGCGGCCGAGACAAACGGGAACGGTGCTGGGGGTTGGGGGTTTGTGGCCACACAAAAAATAACAACAACAACAAAAACAACAACAAAAGTAAGGAAAGGTGAGGCTGGCATCCGAGGAAAAATAACCGATTTTTGATTGAGGAGTTGGATTCATCATATTTTAATAGTTGGATCACTGTATCAGGGAGTTTCCTCCACAATTAGAAAAAGAGGGGTGTTAAATCCTTGTCAAATATTCAATTTTCCACCAAAGTGCCTGTTTTGAAGCTACTAATAAAAAGCAAAGGCTTTGAAAGCCACCAGAATTAAAATCCTCTCTCAGGGCATCAATTTCTTCATTTTCCATTCTCATTTTTACTTAAAACTATTTTTATAGACTGCAATAAAAACTCGGTGAAAATGCTGCTGTTCTGTGTGTCTATATCATGAAACAAAAATTACTTCCAATTATTTTTTCATTTCCAAGTCACCTTTCAGGTAATGTGCCTTCACTCCACACTTAATCTGGGTTTAGTCCTATTTTCCATATGAAAGGAAAATTCAAGCTCTTCTGGGTCTATATGAAATTATTGTATTAGAATAACATTAACATCAGAATTTATCAAAATAAGCAGATGAGATCATATCAGCAATGTAATTTCTGGAGTGAAATGTTGAAGCTGGTCACATTAGGCAGGAAATGGATTTGGTCTGTGGGGTTCCACAGAATAAATAAATGTGCCACGTGCTGTGGTGGCCTTACATTTGCGTTTTAGCAAGCCAGTGGTCACATAGCCCCCAAATTTTAGACTCCGAAGATTAAATTCCACACTTGGGCACACTTCAATTGAACTCCAACACAATAACTCAGTTTGTAGATTGCATACATTACTGAAAATATTCATGAAGCAGAATACATGTTGAGGATTTGGGTAATGAAGCAGAAATAAGTGATAAAAATGATGAATAAATATGTGTTTGAATTCGCTCAACTTACAGGCCTTTCAGGATTAGGAAAAAAACATTTCCATTAAACCCTGTAAACTTCAATCAACTTTTTGCTTAGCTACCAATTTATCACATACCTTTATACAATTCTTCAGAAAATACGATCAGATGATATAACGAGATAACTGGTTTCAAAACATAAGTAAATATTGAAAACCATATCAAATGAGCAAATTATTTTATCTTTTTAAAATGAATACTTATGCTCTAAGTTGCTACAAATACCATAATTTTAGAGAGGGATTTAAAAATCTTTGATCATGCATTAATCCATATTTTACCATGTCCTAACCAAGGTTTATAAATGCACCAAATTATCAGGGTACCTTTGGTTCTGGATGCCTGATTTGGCACTTTTTTTCCTAAAAAAGCATATTTTTGAGAAACAAATGTACATCCAACCTTTAAACACTGGGAGGGAGAGTCCTGACTTTTTAAGTGAATTAGGAATTTGCTGCTGGCTTCAGGAGAGCCAGGATTTTGCACTTTCTGATCATTTCAGGAAAATTCTTTCAGCTTAGGTATCTAAAAATGAACACTAAAAAAAAAAAAACCCAAAACTTTTGAGTTAAAAATTTCAACCTTAGAAGACCCAATGGAGTATTGAAAATTAATCTACTGGAAAAATGGATCATAAATTATGGATCTATGGATCCAGCAGCTTTGAAAGTCAGGCACTTACTTGGCACTCCAATTTGAAATACTGGCCTTTCATTGCATTAAATATACATTAAGAGAGTATTAAAGTGTAATATATATATATATATATGTGGTTGATTGATTGATACCTGAACCCTCAGGTTCTTCTACTTAACTGTAATTTAAGAATTAACTAAATACTCCTATTTCTGCAAAACATGCAAGGCCAACATTCTAAACATATCAGGATTTGTTTTCAATTCAGAGCACTACAGCAAAATCAAATGTTTTATGATGATATCCAGTCATTTCAGGAGAAGGAAACTGCAGCCTATACCTCTCTTCAATGTCTTCATAAATAACTTGGACTCAGGACTTGGGGGAATACTAAGTATATTTGCCAATGACACAAGGGCAAGTGCCAGATTTTGCACCTGGGACACGGCAACCCTGGCTGTACATACAGACTGGGGGATGAGATGCTGGAAAGCAGCTCTGCGGAGAGGGATCTGGGGGTTTTGGTCAACAGCAAGTTGAACATGAGCCAACAGTGTCCCTGGCAGCCAAGAGGGACAACCATGTCCTGGGTGCATCCAGCACAGCATGGCCAGCCGGGCAGGGAGGGGATTGTCCTGCTCTGCTCTGCACTGGGGCAGCCTCACCTGGAGCACTGTGTGCAGGGCTGGGCACCACAGGATTAAAAAGATATTAAGCTACTGGAGAGTGTCCAGAAGAGGGCCAAGAAGTTGGTGAAGGGTTTGGAGGGAAAGCCATATGAGGAGTGGCTGAAGTCACTTGGTTTGTTCAGCCTGGAGGAGACTGAGGGGAGAGCTCATGGTGGCTACAGCTTCATCACAAGGGGAGGAGGAAGGGCAGGCACTGAGCTCTTCTCTCTGGCAATCAGTGACATCACTCAACGGAATGTCAGGAAGATGCACCAGGAGAGGTTCAGGTTGGACATTAGGAGAAGGTTCTTCACCCAGAGGGTGCTGGAGCACTGGAACAGGCTCCACAGGGAGGTGTCCCGGCCCCAAGCCTGACAGTGCTCAAGAAAAGACTGGACAATGTCCTCAGACACATGGTGTGAACTGTGGGGTTGTCCTGTGCAGGGACACGAGTTGGACTTGATGATCCTTGTGGGTCCTTTCCAACTCAGGACATAATATGATTCTACACTATAAAGAGGAGCAATCAAAAGATATTACTGAACAGGCTTTGAGCAAGCTAGCACCGGAAGGGGAAGCTCTATCATTGCATTAGAGCATTACTGCAGTTTGGCTAATTATTCATGTTCAGAGGTTAACAATTAGACTTGGGCAGCAATGCTGATTAGGCCAGAAGCTGTACACATTAACATACTGTGGCTGTGACCCCACCCATGAGCCATGGAGCCGTATCGTTCATTCTCAACTGGCTCAGATCTTGGACCTTGGTTGCGCAATGCAGAAGCACCCCTAGAGAATTTGCACAAAACCCACCTCAAAGGACACAGTTCACAATTATCTGAGATACTGCTCATAGCCATTGTTTCTTCAGGTAAAGTACAGGAAACAGGTTGGGGAGAGCTGGACAATGTATATACACTATAGGGAAATGGAGGAATGATCGCTTCCAATATTCCTGGAGAGGCAGTAGGTATTTCTTAATCTAATCTGGACATGCTATTTTGAAACTTCAAAAAACCCAATATAAGCCTGTGTGATACAGGATAAAAATCTTCATAATGCCTTTTATACAGTTTTCATATTACAGGATTCAAAAAAATTCAAGTGCCAAGCCTATTTCTTGGCAACAGATTTCAATGGCTTTATTAGTGTTTTAACTGAAATATGAGCACTACTGTTTTCAAGATTAGTTTCTGATTTTTAGTTTGCTTTCAACCTACACTTCCTCCAAAACCAGAAGTACATATATGCATCAGGTATATATACGGAGATGTACATTTCAGCTTCACTTCAACCAAGAGCCACTTCTTGATCAATAAAGAGAATATTATAGCTCATGACACCAATAAACTACAAAGGCAATTAATTTTAAGTTAGTTAAAAGACAAAAAGTACTTATATAGGTTATCACTGAACCTGAACTTCATAAACAATACATTAATTAAGACCATGTGATCAAATAAAACTTTAACTCATTAAAAATAACACAGAAGTCTTAGGAGCATAACACTTACCGTTTCATCTTAGCCAGCAGTCTGACACCAGTTACCATTAGGCCTTTACCTGCTTGAGTTCACTCTTGCTATAGGAGATTCCATCTCCATACTGAGCTATGCTGTTCTCCAGCTCAGCAGCTCAGGATGCAAAATGACCTGGCTGTGAGATGAGGGAAAGAGTCTACTGCATCTCCACAGGATACTGCCAGAAATATTATCATTAATCATTTAGAATTTTGTCATTGTTCCCATTATCAGGGATTGCAATTGGCCCTAGGCCTAGAAGTAATTAAACAAACATTACCCTACAGATTTTTATTATAGTCACAACCTTAAAAACAGTCTTGAGGGGGAAAGGAGGCAAACAAATACAAAAACGTCTCACTAAAGGGATTCAAGAATACATTAAAAGACATATTTAAGTAATTTTTACATGCAGCAAAGGCTTCATGATAAACTCCATTGTTCTAGTATCCTTGTAAACAATTAGCATTTTCTGGAAGATGATGACAACTTATTTTTAGCTTAGAAAATTTATTGTTATTTAGCTGTTTTCCCCATCATTGACTAATTAGCACAAGCTTTAAAAGAAACTCCCCGATTTTATTTTTAGACCGAATCCACATCATCCCAGTTATTGCAATAGTTACGTATTTTGCCAATTCTGTTCACTTCTCAACAGAATCTACTTGAGTTTATAAGCGTAGCTAAGGATATTACCTTGGCAGAATAATAATTTGGATGATTAAATTAGAGTGGCAGAAAAGCTGTCTGGCACTCCCTGTGGGCACACTTTCTAAAGAGAAAAGCAGCTTTGCTTTCCATTGCCACAAAAATCCGTGGGACCAAACAAATTACTTCCAAATATCTCTTTCTCGGTATGAGGTGCCATTAATCCTTTTCTCTGCTAGCCAGGAGTCTCTTTGTCATATTTAAATTGGATTTTTACTCCACAAAGAAAATGAAGTGTTCCAAAACCCATATTATCTCTTTTTGTTTCAAAACCAAAATAATTTAGCTCCCTCCCCGCTTTACACGTGTATATCCCCCATCACCAGCACTCTGAGTGCTCTAGTTTTTTAAAATATGAATGTTCATAACGCCTCCATGTGGCCAGTACGTAATCCTTACTTTAAAGCTCAGGAAGTACTTTGAGACAAAAGAATCACTGTCCTGACACTTCAACGTGTGCCGAGTTCTCCACTGACTTCCTCTGTCTCCCCGAGGCTGGTTATTTAACTGTAGCCAGCAGCATCCAAAGAGTTGGTAGCTGTGCATCTGACTGGAGGCTTACTTCCACGGGTTTCCTATTTCAGCTGTTAGGCAAAATAACTTTACAGTCTGAGTACTGATTTTTAAATTATTTCTTTAAAAGCAGAAAATTAGCAGGAAACTGTAATAGTCATATCACACCATCCCTGCTTCGAGGCAGAAGGAAAACTGCACTTCCTATTGCAGGCGCAGCTACTGCTTAGGGTGACCTAACTCTAATTTTACTCCTATCTCTGATTTTTGTGGGAAGAACTGTACCCTCTCATCTTTTCCAGTCTGTACTGAAATGCATTTTATATAGCAGAAGAAAGGTATGTTTCTTTTTTTCCCCTCGTCTCAGCAAGCAAAACAGACAGACATCGCCAGTGATCGGATAACAGAACTGAAAGGACACTATTCACACCAGCTATAAATAGGAGGAAAATGAGAACTTCCATCTGCTTTTATGAAATATCTTGTGTTCACTCTTTTTGCCTGCACTATAGCCAAGAGCACATCTTTCCAATGCCACATGTAGCAGAGAAAATGTGGTGTCAATCAGCAACAACTAGCAATGTTCTAAGTACAAACAGCCCCTTATCTCACAGGAATTTGCTTTTTTCCAGTAAAGCAAGACTATCACATGATAACTTAATATTTCCTTTTGACAACATGTAACTGTATTCCAAGCTAGAGGCTGGACAATTACAAAATACCAGGGAATACCCAGAAATCATGATCTCAAAATATGATTTTCAATTATTCAATGCTTGCATTACCTGCTTGAATACTATAAATCCATTTGTTTTCACGCCATATACTTTCTGAATTATATCAAAACATAACCATAAGTGCCATGACTTTGCTACCTTAACTTCTGATATCTCCACATAACCCATGTCTTCTCTGTTCACCTCACCCATACACACTTCCTTACATGGAAAGAACATTGAGCTGTATCTGAGTCAGGTATTGCTATGGTGAATTCTGACAGTCAACATTTTTCATTACCGTATTATCTACAGGCATAAAGATGATTAGTTTTGTGATAATAACCAAAGACTTGAATAGTAGCTGCTATCTGCATCCATTAGCTAGCTTTCAAGCAGAGTGTATGGATTGACATACTGTATCAATATTGAAAGATGGAGAGTCTGCCATGGTACTAATTCAAGCTGTAGAAAATGAATGGTGGGTGAATGTGTAGCTAAGGATGAACACTACTCATTTTCAGACTTGCTAAAATATTTTACTATCATCTGACTTAAATTATGATCAGAAATACAGATATATTTGCAAAATTTGCTGTAACATTTGAACATAATCAGCATCCTGGGTTACTAGTTAATCTCATTAAAGGAATTTTAATTTAAAACAGGTTCATGAATTATCACCATAGTCTACAATGTTAACAGGTTTTCAGGAGTTTCAACACATTCAGCTAAAACCCGTGTTTCCTGGACTTGACAGCCACCTCCTGGCAAGCGAAAGAACAAGCAGTTTAACATAACACCAACCTGTTTTCTGCTGTAATCAATCAGATCCTATTTCATTGAAGAAGGTGTGAGTTACATTAATTTGAAACTGAGAAGGCCAACGATCCCTTGATCGTCCTACCTTCCATACCACTGCAGGTCTCGACTCCTCTCCTTTAAAGGATTTCATTTCAGTGGTCAGTGGTTTAATTTCAGGTGTCCCTCCCTTCTTTTAGATGTTGTCGTTCTTCCTTTTCTCATGAGGCAGTTGATGTCCACATTGTGTAATGCCACATTTAATTGGTGCATGAAAACACTGTAAAAGGATCACAATCTGGAAAGAAACTCAAGAGTAATTCACATATACAAGAAAACTCTCCCCCACACAATCGCTTTAAAAGAACAGGAATCAGTAAATAAATCAGCAATTGGAACAAGAACACAGCATGCTGTGCCTAGAATAGTTATCCCACTAAGCAAGTCAATTACCTTCCTATGTCTCCTTCTCACATTAATAAAGATAGCTACAACTCCATTTATCATTCTTATTTGTTCCAAGTGAAATTCTGATCAGAGACTAATTGCAGAAATCTTCAAGTAATCCCAAAGAAACAAAACCTAAAAATAAGGAAATCCCTTGTTCAGGAATGAATTTAACTTGTGTGACATTGCATTTTTGGAGGTCTATTTACCTAAATTTAAAGACTAATGCCTGCTCTTTGGATTGAAAAGGCAGATGATATCTAACAGGTAGTCAACTGAATCCTAATGAGTCTTTCCCCCCCAACACCCCCCTTGCGTTTGCATATTCCCTTTGAGACAAGGTGAGATGGAAAGGGAAGAATATACACAATTTCTTAACACTGTTCTTTTCGCTAATACACTCATCTTCTGATAGCCAGGCTTTTTCCCTTTGGACTTACCACTGCCTTGGGTACTCTCCTTATGTCCAGATCTCCTCAGCTGATGAATTTTTGAAAATGAAATACCCAGAAGTACACATAAGGCTCACTTGTATTGCTACTACCTTTGTGTCTGTGCTGGTTTTGGCTGGGGTAGTTTATTTTGTTCACAGTAGCTGGTATGGGGCTGGTTTGGATTTGTGCTGCGAACAGGGTGTATAACACAGGGATGCTTTAGTTACCGCTGAGCAGTGCTTACACCGTCAAGGCCTTTTCTGCCTCTCACACCACCCCACCAGCTAGTGGGCTAGAGGTGCACATGGAGCTGGGAGGGGACACAGCTGGGACAGCTCAGGACCAAAGGGATCACAGAATGTTAGAGACTGGAAGGGACCTCGAAAGATCGAGTTCAATCCCCCTGCCAGAGCAGGAACACCTAGATGAGGTTGCACAGGGAGGTGTCCAGGCGTGTTTTGAATGTTTCCAGAGTAGGAGACTCCACAACCTCCCTGGGCAGCCTGTTCCAGTGTCTGTCACCCTTACTGAGAAGAAGTTTCTTCTTATATTTAAGTGGAACCTCTTGTGTTCCAGTTTGTACCCATTGCCCCTTGTCCTATCACTGGTTGTTACCAAGAAGAGCCTGGCCCATCCTTGTGACACTCACCCTTTATATGTCTGTAAACATTAATGTGGTCACCCCTCAGTCTCCTCTTCTCCAACCTAAAGAGCCCCAGCTCCCTCAGCCTTTCTTCATAAGGCAGATGCTCCACTCCCTTCATCATCTTCATTGCCCTGTGCCGGACTCTCTCTAGCAGTTCCCTGTCCTTCTGGAACTGAGGGGCCACAACTGGACACAACATTCCAGGTGTGGTCTCACCAGGGCGGAGTAGAGGGGAAGGAGAACCTCTCTTAACCTACTAACAACCCCCCTTCTAATACACCCCAGGGTGCCATTGGCCTTCCTGGCCACAAGGGCCCAGTGCTGGCTCATGGTCATCCTGCTGTCTACCAGGACCCCCAGGTCCCTTTCCCCTACACTGCTCTCTAATAGGTCATTTCCCAACCTATACTGGAACCTGGGGTTGTTCCTACCCAGATGCAGGACTCTACACTTTCCCTTGTTATATTTCATTAATTTTTTCCCTGCCCAACTCTCCAGCCTGTCTAGGTCTCTGATGGCAGCACAGCCTTCTGGCGTGTCAGCCACTCCTCCCAGCTTCGTGTCATCAGCAAACTTCCTGACAGTGCACTTTATTCCCTCATCCAAATTGTTAATGAATATATTGAGTAATATGGGCCCCAGTACTGACCCTCGAGGCACTCCACTAGATACAGGCCTCCAACTAGACTCCACAACATTGACCACAACTCTCTGGCTTCTTCCCTTCAGCCAGTTCACAGTCCACCGCACTACCCGGTCATCCAGACCACACTTGCCCAGTTTAGCAGTGAGGATGCTGAGGGAGACTGTGTCAAATGCTTTACTGAAATCAAGGTAGACCACATCCACTGCTTTGCCATCATCTAGCCACCTGGTTATGTCCTCATAAAAGGCTATGAGGTTGGTCAAGCAGACTACATGACATCATGCTCAGCATATAAAGCTGGGAGAAGAAGGAAGTGGGGTATATCTGGAGTGATGGTGTTTGTCTTCCCAAGTAACCGTGATGTGGCCCAGCATTCCTGGAGATGGCTGAACCCCTGCTTGACCATGAGAAGTGGTGAATCTAATGCTTTGCTTGCATGCACGGCTTTTGCTTTACCTATTAAACTGTCTTTATCTCAACCCACCAGTTTTCTCACTTTTACTGAGTCTCTCCCCCACCCCACTGGGGGAGTGAGCAAGTGGTTGTGTGGGGCTGAGTTGTTGGCTGGGGTTAAACAACAACGGTGCCTTTAATAGCTGGTCCACAAAAAGAAGTTATTAGCTGTCACTATTTCCCATGACCTTTTTTTCCACACACACAAGAAGTGCATCATTTTCAGCACCAAGTAAAAAATTGGATTGAATTTGAGGACTAAACTGGCCCTCTGGGTTGGAATATATAGACCACTTAGGCAACTTAAAAAATATATCCAAACAGAGATATATATGAAAAATCTATTTCAGCATCCAGAAGCTTTATTCTACATTCATAAAGGAGAAACTCTTAAAATATGCCATTATAACACAGTCAACACCAGAGATTTCATTCTAGGGCAACGTCCAATTCTCAATCCCTTTTTCACATCACTAAAGTAAAAAAAAACCAGTTAAAGCATTAAACAAAATGTTGTCTCCCTCCAAACTTGTCTGCTACTACAGTTCTTCCCACAGGACTCTGTGATTCATGCCCTAGATTCTTTTCATCTATGAAGGGAAGCCAGTTCATTTTACTGAAAGAAAAGATTGAGGGGTGATTTTTGTCTCAGAACATCAACTAACACTTTTAAAATAGGTTAAATAACATTTTTTCTACATTTTGGAAAAGATAACTAACAGCTGTGACAGTTTAGCCCCGTGTTTTCAAACCCTTCAGAGAGAATAAATATATTTTTCACATTCAGTCAAAAATCGACCCTTCTATTTGAATGATACAATATATTAAGATAAACCAAAATTGCTTTAATAAGCAATAAAGCTTTAGTTTTGTTTGAATTTTATTTGGAACTATGTTTTTAAAACCATTTTGTAAGCATCTTAAAAACTGTAAAGTTTTTGTAGAAATTAAAATCTGATTGTTTCCAACAGTTTCAAGTTTCAAAACACTGGAACGTATTGAAAGCAAATAACATTCATAATTTAAGGGTAATGAGTTTCGCTGTATGCAGTTTACTCAGCAGTCCCAGACAATTAAGTTACCATCGGTATAAAATATATAACACCATTAGAGAATACGGAAGAGTTATGTAAGTCCATATTTAAGAAGCAACTGTCTTTATTTAAAACATTTGAATTTTATGTGCCTGAAAAATAATTACCTCTGCATGAAGAGTCATACCAGTTAGCTGTTTGCATAACAGGAGAGGAAACAAACAAACCAACCAACCAACCAACCACCCACATCTTTGTTGGTCATATTCCTCTTTCATCATACAGATTTTCTAACCTTTTTAGAGGTGAAGCCTCCCTCACTGCAGAATGGGATTGTGAAGACACATTTTTTGCATTAATAACACTGCCACTGTCCTAATAAACTTAGTTCTCTTCCATGGGTTACACCGTTGCCTGAGAAAACAAATTTGTACCTGAAACAAAAAGGATATAGAATCTGATTTCTAATTCAGCTGTGGTTTTTCACTCTGTAGGTGACAGAACGAAACTTGAACGCAAAATATTAATAAATGAAACCAAGTCCTGGACCATAACCAGCAATCTCAAGCATTGTGCTGTTACAAATAAATGCATTTGTCACTTAACAATGACTTCTATAACATCACTGATTGTTTTCCCAATTACTTGCTCTCTAGATGAGTCAACCGTCTATGAAGTCTGACATGAAGATAACATCTTTTTCCTCTACATAGTGCACCACCTTTTAGTTCTGCAGCATGTGAAAGTGTTAACTTCAAAGCACAGCATGGACTGTTCGAATTCCGACATGATGACACTGGGCAGCGGAACACCACCTATGCCTAATTAATGCTTGTAGAATGCTTTGAAGATATAAAAGTTTATGATTACTGACTAGTAACTGCACTGAACTAATACAAAAATCAGCAGTAATTCCTACTGAAATGAGTGTGGAAATCGTTTAAATTTACACTATGCAACGCTACTACTCCAACAATAGGTATCCTAGGTGGGGGCTGCGAGGGAAGGGGAGAAATCAAGTCCAGAC
Source organism: Nesoenas mayeri (assembly GCF_963082525.1). Lineage (NCBI taxonomy): Eukaryota > Metazoa > Chordata > Aves > Columbiformes > Columbidae > Nesoenas > Nesoenas mayeri. The sequence continues at coordinate 11,851,067 of NC_137554.1, read as the reverse complement.
CTTGCAATGGTGTGATTCTTTTGTATTTGACACAAATGAAAATAGAGTTCAGTGCCTCTAGTTTAATACCCATGGCTTTCTTCGAAACAAAAACCAACATCTCTAATGTATTACAAAAATTAACCACATGAACAATCAGCCTTAAAATTAATCTTTACATAATTTAATATGCCTCTTATAAATCTTCACCTCAGCTATGGAAAGCGTAGTAGCTCTTCACATTTAGAACTCAGGAAAAAGGAAACAGGTTGTAGCAAGTACTGTCAATCCTTACTTGAACATTTGGTTCAGGCTGTGGGATAGAAGTCTGCATGTTGTATTCCTGTAGTTGCCGTGACAATATATCGCAGTCATGAAGTATTAATATCAGACGTCCCCTTCCCCAACATACACAAGAGCATCATCTGCTACATATTTCTACCCTAGGTTACGCAAGTTTATGCTAGACTCATCCACATAGAAAACCCCACACTTATGGGATTTATGAATGATTGATGTGTGGGATCTGGCGGATTCAATTGGGTCCACTGTCTAATAATTTTGCTGCAAAACCTCCAGTCTCCAAGTATTGGCTCAGTTGCACTTTAGCACAGTACCACAGAAAAGAACAGCTTCCAAGTCAAGCATTCACTGAGTCTGTTTCCAGGAATGCACAACTCTAGCATACTTGTTTCCCCACATATCCAAGAACTGGGATAACTACTTCCAATGACATTATTAATTTCTCAAAATTACTCATTTCTGTAGCTATGTTTGCATGGAACAAAAAAGAAAACCACTCATTTCAATCAGAAAAACAAACAAAAAATTCAAACTAAGCACAAACATTTTTTGAAAAGGAACCTATAATTCCTGATTTCCAGCAAACCTCAGCTGGCCTAGGCTAAGCCTCACTGATACTCCCTTCTAATCACTGAGTTAGACCTGGAATTCTCCAGTCACAGCTGGCACATTCACTGAGTGGCCTTTTAAGGCAAGTCCAAGGGATCAAAGAGCTAGACTGTCTAATTTATCTGTAGGCAGAATCCATCTTAAGACCGACCACTGACGTGCTCACTGTGTAAGCTGTAAAGTAAAACTTTTCCATCTTAAATTAATTGTGTAATAATAAAAGTAAATCCAACCACACCATTCTTAACCTTTCTTACATTTTTCCTTCCACATTGTTTTTTACTTGGTTTACACAAAATCACAATCCAACACTGGGAGACTAAACTGAGGTGTACCTTTTAGAACAAGGTTTTTTTCTGTGCCATAACGATCATTAAGTCACTTTATACCCTTGATTTGGCACCGTTTCAAAACGATCAAAATATCAACACAGACATTACTATGTAGAGTCCTCCTTAATGGAGGTACTTTTACAAAATCTGAAGAGCACCATTTGTAATTGTGGCTACTGGAGACATTTTCCGATCTTGCAGAAATTACTTTCCAGTGTTTCAATACCAAACTCAACTAGCCACACTTAAGCAGTAAAATTCAAATATCATTTTAAGTATTTGACATCTAGGATCCTTAAGACCCCTCCTTTAAAAGTACCTCAGTGTAGTAAATACCACTATATTCATTATCCACAATGTCATGCAGACATACGCTTTATTAAAGTAACAAAAGAAAGATTTTGCAAGGAAGTCACTTAGTGAAAGCACTCTGAAACAGACTGTCGGAATAATTAGGGGAAAGCCACAGACCATCTCATCAACTCAGTATTCAAGAAACAGACACATCCTCACATGTTTCTCCTGAGACAAAGTAACAATACAGTTCACCAACCAAACTTTACACGTATCTGGTGTACCATAAAAAGTCAGTGGTACCACAAATTCAGAAATCCCGTCTTCACTGAACAGCAAGTACATGGAAGCACAATAGGAAAGTAACACAAAATTCTTAGTTCGCTGAAAGCTCAGTGTGAAGATTCTCCCCCTGCAACTGCCAGAGTTGTCATACTTGAGGCGGAATGGCTGAATAAGTCAAGTGTTCTCTGCACAAGACTATCGACATGAAATTAATTCAACGGGAGACTAACATATATTCTTATTTCCCAGCTTCTGCCAGTGGTCTTTCACTTTGTTAAAATATAAGTATTTCTGTAGGTTATACCTGATCTACAGGGGTTTTGTCCAGCTTTTCAAATTAAGAAGGTCAGGTTATAAAAATGCATACACATAAAATGCAATTCCCAAGAGGAAAGAGAGCAGGTCAAGCCCAGAAATATTGTTTACAAGCATTAAGAACCCCAGTAAACAGCAATGCCACCCAACAGCACCCAGGTTGTAAAGACTTTGGTCACAAGAAGTGTTCAGTGGGTCAAAACAACAGCAGAGTTGAAATAGTCTTAACTTGGTCTTTTTTTATAAATGCAATGAAGAAAACAGACTATTCATTAAATATAAAAGCAATTTTATAAAAACACATCAGAATTTTATTGCTTGAAGAATATAGCATATGAAAAAGCACAAGAATGTCGAAAAAAAGTCACAAGGATCCAAACATATTACACCATACATACCAGATGCAGTAAAATGTTAACCTGAATTCTGCATCAGAAAAGAAAGGTGTGAAAATATACCTAATATTATTTAAAAGGAAAAGACTCACTTAAAATAGAAAGTGTGAAGGTGTTACAGTACAAATTAGAAAAGCCAACACTGCACATTAACATTGTATCACTAGACTAGATTTTCTACCTTTGGTACTTAAACCTTTACAGAAAACCACTTCCTCAGTCAAACCTTGCCTAACATTTTTCATATAGTATCCATGACAGGGTTTTTTTTCTTTGTTTTTCTTTTTTTAAACTTAAACATTCAAACAAATACCTTTCTGAGTTTTCACAACATTAATGCATTTAAGGAAGTGTTCACATTTGTTCCATATGCAACTTAATGAATCTCAAATTTAAATCAAAAAGTCACTAAGTGACTGAGATCTGACTATACGCCAATTGTACTTGGTTCAGATTTATATGTAAAAATGGACATATCATTTTGTGTTTGCAGCTGTATGTAAACAGACTGCTGCAGCCCTCCTCAAGAATTCAGACTAGAGCAACCTTCTGAGGACATAGGTTAATACAACTATCCACATTGTTAGAGCTATGGGATCATCTACAGCAGCATGCAAGTGGCTTTTCTAGTCTGCTCAGATTAGTGTACCAGAAGATATGCCAGTATTACTTCAAGTAACACATTAAAACTCAGCAATGGACACTACTGTGCTTTATTTCAACACAAAGAACAGCTGCTCATCCATTAATCAACAGAATTTTCAAATCAACTATCAAAAGGACTACAACATCACTTCTCTTCCGTGTATTGCTGATCACTCTTGGGGAATAGTTTATCAAAAACCTGGACTTACCTATGAACAAATCTGAATGAAGAAAGTGTTATCTTTCAACAAGGTATCTTAGTAATTCGGTGTCAATCTAGTCTGGAGAATGTTAGCATTATGCTGACAACAAGGACTACTCAAAGTTAAATAAATTCCCTCTTTTACGGTAAGCATGCTCTTAGCTTCGGCTTTTGCCTTCTTATGTTTGAATACTTTATCGTTCCCAGTTATGTCAGTGGAACGAAAACAGTTTTGTTTCATCAAGTTCCAGCTTTATATTTCAACAATATGAATAGATCTGGACTACAAAATACCATCAACAACAGTTAACATTAAGTTGGAGTGAAAGAATAGAAGAGCTAGCTCTTCAAACCAGGTGGTCTTTGAAGTGAAATTTTCAGTTAGGACTGTCAAAGGATGCCATAATAAAACCATGGGTTTGTTTTTTCACCCCTATACAAAAAAATGACTGAATTTGTACAACTCCTATTAAACATACTTTTTCCTAGCTTGGTGAAAATGTATCATTTTCAAATTTCAACAAGTGTGGTATTTGAGCATATAATATTTATTGCCATATACATCCTCATTTAAAAAGAACTGAGAATTCAGACTCTATTATGCTGAACTCCACTTTTTTCCCATTAACAGATTATGTCTACTGTACCACTGCCCCAAAAAACAATTAAAAATTCTGAGTAAGATTTTATAGTTTAGTTAAAAGGGAAGAAATGCAAATGTGGATTTAGAGCTTCTTGTATAAATCTCACTATATTTTATAAACTCGTTGTTTCTTGTAACACTGTTTATTGATCAAATAAATGACGCACTGCTATCTAAAATTTCCATATACACCATTAAAAATCCAAAGTTGATATGATACTGAACCTTAAATCTTCAAGAGTTCAAAAAAAAGACAGTTTATACATGTACAGCACACAACAGCAGACACCCCTAGAATACCAACTGCCAGTCCATGATGCATACAAACTTACAGGTAAGCATTCATTTCACTGTTTTCATTGTGCAGGAAAAATATTTCTTAGTAAAGACAAACTCAGCTGGTGAATTTCAGATATCATCTTCATCATCTTCATCCTGAGAGGATCCTGCCTGATTGGATGCACTGGCTGAGGCAGCAGCAAGCTGTGCCTGTTGAGCGGCTTGTTGCATCTGTAGCCATTCCTGCTGCGCCAGTTCTGCTTGCTGTTGTCTAGCCTAAAGACATGAATTTAATTGTTAAGGCCATACATAGCTTGTGAACAACCTCTAGAGCAAGTCATCTTTAAAAGCACCTGCAGATTCCTTTTATATATTTTTTATTAATTATACATACAAAAACACATCTAGAAGTACCTTAAATATTTACACCAAGATGTTCAGCTATATTCTCTCTTCCTCTGGAGAAGTGACCATTTTGAGGATTAACAGTTACAAAAACAAAAGACAGGAGCTAGTGTACTCAAGCTCCATTGTAAGGATTGCGCTGAACCACTTACTGGAAAAATTAAGCGATGTAAAGCAATGGAAATTTTAGGGTTCTATTTCAAGGGATCTTAACATTAATCACAGTTCAGAGATGAGAACATTCTTACTTTTTTGGTTACAAATACTAAAACTCACAATTATGAAGTCATCTAATTGTACTACAAAGGCACACATTATTGCAATAACGTAAAGCCATGATCTTACTTTGCTAAGCAATCTTTGGAAAGCAAAGCAATGCAAGGTCTTCCCAAATTCAGGTATGCGGATTGAAGGCACAGTCCTTTACTAGAAGGTACAAGATGTTCTAACAAAGCATTTTAAATAGTTTAACTGGTGACCTCCCATTTTTCTATCCAGGGTTTTCACTTGTTTTTCAGCAACTCCTGTTGATTTCAACAGTATACTAGGCAATTGTGTTAGAAGTTAAAACTTCTACTTTGAGTGAACATTAGGAAAAAGTTTATAAGATTAAAAATCTTCAATCTATTTTTCTACTTTTAACAGTCTTCACTAAAACACTAACGATTTCCTTTCTAATCCCATTGCACTCACTGAATTTTCCTATCTTTTTCCAAAGCATCGACAAATTTTACAGTTTTGCAAACCTTAAGATGCCAAAAGACAATGGTTTGGAAAACAACCAAAACCAGTTTTACCTACTTAGTGATGTGAAAAAATGGGCATCTTCCCTTATAAGAAATGTCACATTTCCTCAGTCTGTTCTAGCATTAAAATAAAATCTTTTTACAGTAGTAGAAAACTTTTCTTAATGAAGACGCTTCAGTATTTCAAACTTCAAGTGGCAGCAAAGTTACAAGCGTTGGAAAACAATTTAAGACATTGTAAAGTTTTAAACAAAGGAAGATAGCAGTATCTGTACACATAGGAGAGGCATCAATATTTAGCACACACAAGATAACAATAGGGCTCCCTACTGACCCCATAACAATTAAGTTTACTGTACATTCAACCAGGTGATACAAACCCATGCACCAGGAATCAGAGGCTCAGCACTTTACACTGGATGGATTGTTTTGTCAGTGTCTACCCTTGCTGCTATATTTATAACAATATCCCTTAGCCATTTCAAAAAGGGAAAACGAGAAGAAAAATTGAGTCATATTGACTAAGAAGCTCTATAAGCGTCTGGTAACCTTAACTCATCTCTTGCACAGATGAACTTTAGTGAAGAAGCTTCAAAACAACCCCCAAATCTGTTAAGGGCCTTGTCTTGCATGGAAACCTTTAGATATGCATGAACGTTGGGATAAGTCATTCCACTGACTGCAAGTATTTCACATCATCCTAGCGACAGACATCAAACATTCATAACATTAAGAGGCAAGTACTTCAGAACTACAGCAAGAAGTCAGCATTAGTGTCATGCTCTAGAATATAAACAAGATTAGCACAAAGAAACAAACATGCACTTGTGTAACTATTTATAAGAATAATTACAGCACCTCCAATAGCATATCACAACTAGTATTTCTGAAAAATGAGAGTGCCATCTTTGAACCTAAGCAAAGATTTTCCATATTACCAAAGACTTTTTAAAAAAAGTAATTCATACAATCTTGCTCAACTTGCATGCATTGCTGTAATTTAAACATTAAGGCAAAGTATTACAGAATTTAAAAAAAACATACCTCAAGGGGTCATTCCTTACATAAAGTGTGAGTTACAGAAGGTGGCCATAGTTTCAGTATTTTTTTAATGTTATTCAGGAGCTAGTACTCAACACATTTTATCTTTGCTGCTTTTTCATTTTGTATACTATGGCAAGTTATTTGAACAAAATAGTAAATAAAGAACAGGTATCAAACTCAGTATTATTTGTAAGTCTCACCCTTAATCCAGAAGTAGCCATACTGGTCTTTCTAATGATAGCAGTCAAATAAAAGTTGGGCATACATAAGTTTACCATAACTAGTTCACTGCATGCTGACAACAGCTGAAATTTTAAACGCCTTAAAATTCATCGTGCAATTACGATTAAAATAGTTGGAATGTTGTAACATGAAAAACAACAGGTTTTGGCAAGATACAAGTATAGCGAAGGGGAGAGAAGGTCACAGGAATCAGACAGGGTAACAGGTAACTAAATAAACATTTTCAGAGGAAACTAAAGTGAGTAATTTGAGAAAATAAGACTCATGCCTTGGCTAAGAGGAGAGAGAAATCCAAGATAATTTTCACATTAGAGAATGGTGGTCTTGTCAAACTAGGAGAATAGTAAAGAGAAAAATGGTGTAGAAAGATAAAGAAATAAAATTGGCTTTTAGTAACTTAAACTTGGAGATGGTCACAAACTACCTGGGAAAGCAGGGAGTGGAGAAGGCTGAGATGAAGGAGAGAATGTGTATGTGTGCACACGTGTGTGTTTGCACGCACAGGCAAATGATTTTCCTATGCCTGAACTGCTGCTTTTAAAATTTATGCATTAATTCACCCAGTCAGAGTCTTGCCAAGAGTAAAGGAAGATGAGAATGCACAAATTAGAAAATTTGAACAATTAAATGTTTCTTTCAAAGCCTAAGAAATAACATTTGTGCAATGGCAGAAACAAAAAGGATACTTTCACTTTTTTAATGCATCAAAACTGGTAATTTCCTAGAACACCAGCTGTCATACTTTTATTTTCTCAGCCAAGTAATTCTTAATGTGTTCTCTATAGTAGAATGGAAATACCTCAGTAGTGGCAAACACCCATGCTTTTTAAATGTAGAATATAAAATTCATTTGTATAAGAAGTCCCATATGTCAAATCACAGAAGTAACAAGTAGCAGCATCTTACTTGTTGACTTTACTTTCCCCAGTTCAAACAGGCCAAGGTCAATGGCATCTTAGATGCCACAGTAACTCACAAGGAAGGAGACACTTCTTGAAGTGTGCAATGCTTTTTGACACTATATCTGCAGCATTAATTATCCCAACCTCATCAGCACAAGTATTGCTTCACTTACTTTTGCAAATAATTCCTGTTGCTGCCTTAGAAGCTCTTCTTCCGGAATGCCGAGGTTCTCCAAGCGTGAACTGGCCTTTCTTCTCTTTAGTGCTACTGTTTTGCATTCTTGTAAGACTTCTTTTACTTCACTGATATAGGAGCCAAACCCTAAACTTTCTAGCGCTAGAAAGAAAAAAAGAAAACACATTGTTCATCTTTTGTAAAACTTTTGATTAGAGATATCAATTTGTTTATTTAAAATATTAAAAAAAAAAGTAGTAAGAAGTTTGATCACTCTTCTATCTGGTGATGAAAAATCTGTGTTCGTAAGAAGATCTGGCAGCTATTTTCCCTGTGTCTTCTCCTATGCCATTTAAGAATGTATGTTTTCAGCTAGAAAAATTAAGGTTAGTCAAATGCAACCAAATAAGTGCACTTGCAGAGGATTCAGGGCTCTCAGACCTATTTTGCTAGAGACAGATATTCTTCAAAAGACATCTTTCCCCATCTTCTACATATCAGAATCAATAATTTATTAACCAAGAAGTCCTTCCTATCTGATTGTTAACCTTTAATCTCTCAGGGATTTTATCTTTCCAGTTTTGTTGCAAGTCTTCCGTAGAAGGTAAATTAGCAACCTATAACAGAGCAAAAGTGATGCATGTAAAATGATCACAGATCCCTCAATTAAGATAGAGATCATTAATATTACCTTAGACCTATGAATTTCAGCATTTGCCTTTTAATACCTAAATTCATATTTCAAGTGCCAAGAAGCTAAAAATGCAGAGTTCACACATACAGATTTATATAAAATTATGTATGAGTTCTTTGTTGTTTTATTTCTCAACAGAAACCCTTTCATTTATCTCCACATGAAAATATATTCAGAAACTAAAATCTTGCACTTTTATTTGCCCAAAGAAATCTGAAATGCAGCTATATCATAAAATAACAGTTTTTTTAAAGAACATAAGAGTAACAGGAAGGATTATAAAAATCCAGGTAGAACACGTGACAAAAGGCACACTCTGTTTCCTTATTCATCATTTAGTACGACATGCCTCCGCATATACACACACCCCACAGCATAACCTGTTACAGAATATGCCAGACATATTACATAAACGTCAATCATATTGGAAAAGAAGTCCCATTTTAATAAAACACCTGGTTCATTTCCAGTATTCACACAAATCAGTTTTCTTTACAGCATCATAGCTGTTTGTACTTTTATCTTACTTTATTTCAACCTTAAGTCACAAGCTATTCAAGAAATAGCAGTAAAATAAACTGCACAACAGCCATCAACAACTTGTCATAAACAAGCTCTTGGTTACACTAACTCAGACTATATTCTAACATTAATTTTCTAAGCAACCTTTTCCTACCCATAATTACAGCAGCATGCCATTGTATCATACACCTACACAATAAGCCAAAGGCATTCTGTAAGGTTTCAGCTTCCAACCTGTACCCAAGAAGACCATTAATACGCTGTCTTCACTAGGGCAGTATGGGGAAGCTGTCTAGTCATGCAGGACCACCATTCCTTCAACAGATAACATTTGGCAAATCTTACAAAAAATGAATTATTAATAAAAACAAAGTTAAAAGAAACTGATTTAGAGATAAGCAAACGACTACAGAGACAGTTTGTCAGTTCAGCCTCAGCCCACACGCAGACACTGGAAAGACTTTTTTCAATTAGCTCACAGTTTCTACCAGAATTACCAAAAGCGTTCAGTAACTTGTTTAATCCAGCCTCAGCAGATAGGAGGCAAATCCATGTCTCACGGTCCAGAACTGGTTAGCTAAGCAGCCTATAAATATTTAAGAATGCATTTTAAAAGGTAAACCTCATATGCAGTGAACTATCCAAAGTCATAATTTTTTTAACCAAGTCTAATTTTTTAAGAACTCAACAAGTCTAATGTCACTAAGACAAACCAATAAAGCAAATACATAGGTGTTCATCAAAAGAACATTCACAGTGATCAGGGTTGGCAGTCTGTTGCATCAGAATATAAACAACAGCACAATCTGAAGTCACCAGCAAGACGTGTGTTTATAGAAATTTCAAATGGCCCTTAAAAGAAAATAAACTAATGGAAAGAACTTCCAATTATGTATTAAATGTAGAGACTTATGTATATATATATACACACACACACACACCCAAAAGAAAACTTGTGATATAACCAAGACAGATTTGTACAATTGTTCAACATAATAAAGCTATGAAGAGCCATATCTGCACCATAGGTGTAGTGCATCAAAATTCTGCTGGCTGTGAATCGACTTCAGAAATGTACTATCTTGTTGAAACACATCACAGCTTTATAGAACACCTGTACAGAAGGACTGTGAATCCCTTTACAGCAGCATGGCACTAAAATGTGGGGCAAGCGATCACTAATTTAGCAGAGCTACTGTTCCACCAAAACTCAGAGTCTTTCTGTTTCTTGAGTCTGAAATCTACATGACTAACCAGATCGCCAAAAATTCAGTACCTTACTGAGATTAGAATGATCACATGAAATTTAAACAACTGAATCCCAAAATACAGCATCTTTTTTTTGGCAGGAAGAAGGGAAGTTCTCATATTTAAAAACACCAAATCACAACTTTTCCTCAGTTTCCTCCCACTCTTAAAGACTGCATGAAGGTGCAGATCTCCAATTAATCAGCTAAGCATAATTAGTTCTACATTTGATTTTTTTTAATAAAATCAGGTCATTAATATCTGCGGGTTTTACCTTTTTATGCTCCTTTCAAAGAAAATCAACTTGCAAAGTAAAATCTCGAACATTAACAGTTGTTTGGGGTTTTTTAACCTTAAATGCTAACATAAACACTGCTAGTAACCTAATAGTCCATGAAAAGAAGATACAGGATTTGCCATCAATCCACAGACTACCTTACTGCACAATAGTTCTATGTAAATGAAGTAATCAGAGTAATCAACTTATAAAAACGGTGATTTAAAATCTCAACAATTTCAGAATTCAATGGAAATTTAATTTCTCGTTAAAAGCCTGCTTGTCACAACTCACATACCTATCAAATAAGGCTATTTTCTGTTCCAGGGTGGAAGGATATTCATTTCCATATTAGAGTCCCAGACTCACACTCAGGTTCCTGATGGTGGGATTCAACAATAAACATGGAGACTATCTCTACTCATGAGTATGATGTAGCCTTGACGCCTTTGGGTACTCTCCAGGGAAGCTGCTTTGTGTTTTATCACTAGCAGTGAGCGCTTGGCATAGTCTGAGTACATCTACCACATCAGATCTCTCACAGGATGCGGGAAACCTCTCCGTTCCTTTCCCTGTGCTGCTGACCGCACTGTGCCAGGCAAGTGTTTGTGCTACCACACAATGAAACACGGCAGGCACTTCACCCATCTGAAGCATAACCCAGTGGCAACATTCTAGCTCAGCACATGGCCACACAATCATTTAACAGTGCCGCAAAGGAGAGGCGTCTTAAGCACCACTGCTGCCAAACACCTAAAACAGTGACCAAGTTTCAGATTACTTCTAATACAGTCCAATGGCTGAGCATCACCAACTGTAATGTCTCCTTTCCCCTCCTCCTTCCCAGCAAAATACCCTTCCTGCTCCTTGCTTCCAATCCAGTAATTTCTTTTTCACAGGGACAGTCAGGTCAGCAAAGTCACCTGACAGAAAGCTCCACTTCCTCCTAGATTCTCAAAAAGCAACAGGGTCAGTTGGACCAGCAATTGCGAGATCCATCTCTAGGGAGGTTACAGAGATTCTTCTTGGCAGCAGCCTGTGTTTAGACTGGACCAGGTGTGATGCAATGGCCATCAGTCTCACTTTACTTCTAAATTAACTAGTTTAAGCATTCAAAAGGAAAAAGATACCTGGATGACCACAACAAACATACTTCAATCACTTAATTTGTTAGCATCACTGTCATGAAGCTACACTGAGAGGCAGTTAGCACAGCCAAGACCAAGAATGTATGAAGATGGATGAAAGCTGAAATGCTACGCCTGTAGACATACAACTACTGTTTCCAAAGTTAGTGTTCTAAACCCTCACAACTCACAGAGTGATCATCTGCCAACTGACCAGCATCTGGAGGAAGCTAATAGCACACACACCTCCCTAAAGACAACAACAGCAAAAAAATCCAAAACAACTCCTTCCACATCCAGAGCATTACAAAAATGGATACATTGCCAAAGTTCTCCTTAGCAATAACTGACTAAAAGTACACACCTAATTTGAAAACAGTTTTTCTTCACTCTAAAATCTGGTAATATGAAGACATAGAACCCAGCAAAATGCTTTGTTTGTGACCATCTGATGATGATATGCACATGCACCTGTGTGTGTATATACACACACATTTTGGTTTCAGTGTGTTTTCCAGAGGATCCAGGCTACCCCTAGCGCAGCAATAAGTCAAATATTTTTCTAAGGACCACAGCTACTGAGCAAAAAAATATCTTCATACGTGAATTCTTGATTGTCCTTAACCTTAAAGATCGTGTCTATTTCTGTGAGCTCCAATGAGAAATGAGAACTGAGCCCAAATGCTTGGGTGGTCAGTTGAAGGAACTATCCATGTATTTAAAAGCAACATACCCAAAGTATGCCTGCATGTGCAAGCACAAGTTTTACTCTTTATATCCTGAGCTTCTTTGACAGAGTTGCTCTGCTAAACTTCTAGATTTACCTGTATTTTATTTAATATTAGAGCTCGTAAAAGCTACATATTTTCTTTTGTTGTTCATAATCCAGTCAAGCGCTCAAAACTCTTCTGGTGAGCAAGTTAATACAATCCAAAGGAATCAAATCTTTTTGTGTGTGTCAGAGAATCATTAGAAACAAACAAACAAACAAAAAACAAACAAACAAACAAAAAAACCCCCACACTTTTTAAACTAACTTGATACCATCACAGCCCTGAAACTAGCTCTACTGTAGATGCTATTTTTAATATCTCTACCAGGCAGCAAAGTACTCTTTCACTATTACCACTATAAATTTCCTTCCAGCAGACAATGGTGTCAAAAACCTTTGCTTAAGCAAAGTGAATTACTCCTGACAAAAGATGCCTGTTGCAGACTTAACAATGAAGTAACAAAACTCCTTATTTGTGGCAAAATTTAAAGAAAAGCAAATGAGAGGCAGAGAGCAACAGAAAGTGGAAGTCAACAGCAGAAAAAGATGCAAGGGCATAAGTCACATTTAAATGTTTTCTACGATAGAAACAAACACTTAATGTTAAACAATGAGACTCCAAGGTTAGCCCTAGAGAAATATTTCACTCTTTACGGGATCCAGACAGGATGACCCTGGATAAAAGCCTGGGCCCCACATACCCAATCACACCTCTTTTGTCATTCTCCAAATCGAAAGGCACTTAACAAGTCCAGGACCTTAAAGCAATTTGTAAAAGAGACCTGCAGAACCATTCGAAAAACAGACCTGTTTTCACGGGTACCAAAGACGAATGGATTCGGTGACTTCGCTCGAAATATCAGAGAGTTCCCTGAATGGCAAAACGAGAGCTGGTCTTGAGCACACTCAGCAGCGGCTCTGAGCACACAAAGACAACCTTCCCTTGCAATGCGACTGACAACCAGACAGCACAGCCTTCTATTCCAGCCCCGCAGAAGACCCTGCCTTTTGTCTGCCGTGCAGTTACACGACAGCACCGAGGGAGAAGCGGCAGGAGAGCAGGAGCGGCTCGGAGCCCGCCGGGGCCGCGGCGCAGCGGGCAGGAGCACACCGCCTACCTTGTATGACATGCTCCGGGGAGATGGTTTTCTTCTCCGACTTGTTGCAGATCTCGTTGGCCTCGGAGGAGATGAGGTGGATGAACTCAGTGCAGCAGTTGACCACCAGCTCCCGGGCATCGTTTGCCACGCGGACGTTGGGGAGCGTTTCTTTGATCATCTTGTTGATGGCAGCCCTGGGGATGGTCAGGTCGTCGTCGTTGCCCGACGACGAGGCCATCCTGGCTGCCGCCGGCTCCCCGGGAAGCGATCAGCTCCCGCGCTCAGAGCTGCCTCAGCCCCCGCCCGGGGCTCCAGCGCGCGGGGAGCCGGCGAGGGGCGGGCGGGGCCGCGGGAGGCGACGCTGCGGAGGGCGAGCGGGCCGGGCCGCCGGTGCGCAGAGCCGGGAGCGCTGCTCGGGCTCAGGGCTCCCTCGGCCGCGGCGTCTGCCACTGCCGCCTCTGCCGCATCCTTCGGGCGCGAGCGCCGCCGCCTTATGAACCGCCCGCGGGACGGCGAACGGACACACGGCCCGGCGCGGCGCCCTCAGCCCCGGCGGCGTCTGGCCCGGCGGGGAGCGCGGCCGCGCGGCGGAAACGCTCCGGCTACGGGCTCGACCTGCGAGCGACGTCGCTTCCGCCGGAAGCCGGAACAAGCCTCCGCCGCCTAGCCCCCACCCGCCCGGGGAGCGCCGGAAGCGCTGGCGGCGCTCGGCCTGCGAGGCGGCGCCACGTGCGGGGCTGCGGCGACGCCGCGGGGCGGGGCGCTCGGGCCGCCCTCCCTCGGTTCGGTACCGGCACCGGTACCGGCCGCTTCTGCGCCCTCACCCAGCCCGTGCCCGGAGAGGGTAGCCCAGGGACAGCCCCACCCGAGCCACGCAGAGGGGGGACGCCAGCTGCACCCCAAGCTGCTGACAGGTCCTGCTCTTGAGATGGCTCTGCCCCGCGACAAACCTCCACCCTGGGCAGGCAGCAACGGGGTCTCTGGCTGCACCCTGGGGTGCCGAAGTGGCGAGTGACCGTGCTCGCTTCAGCCCCACAGCACTCTGCTGCCCTTTCATTCCTGCCTCCCCATCTGCAGCCCAGCCGCTAGCTGCACCTCTGCCCCACCCCCACACTGGTGTTGGGGTGCAGGCACCAGCTGGGTATTTTATAGAAACATGCAGTTGGAAGAGACCCTCAGGATCATCAATTCCAACCATAACATAACTCTAGCACCAAACTATGTCCCTAAGAACCTTGTCTATGTGCCTTTGAAACACCTCCAGGGATGATGACTTGTTCTACTGCTTCACAACCCTTTCTGTGAAGAAATTTTTTCCTAATATCCCACCTGAACCTTCCCTGGTGCAACCTGAGGCCATTGCCTCTTGTATTCTGAAGGTGTCCAGCTGTGTGCCAGGGCTGCTGTGGGCACTGTCCTCCAGGCTCTCCCCAACCTGCAGTCCTAGGGAGGTCCCTGTGCACCCCCACACCCTGAGCCCCACCAAAGGGTCATGACTACAAAGTAAGCCCAGCCTTACCTGAAGCGTGTGCAGCGGCCTGGCTCTGAGCTGGCCCTTTGAGGCAAGGCAGGGCCACTGCAAGTCCCAGCACAGCGTTAGATTTAGGCTCAGTGGAAAAGCACTGAAGGAAGGAGGAAGCCAACTCCTGTGTCCCCAGTGAGCTCCAGCCAGGCTTTCCCAGTGAAACCAGGACTGCTTCTGGAAGGTGCTGGGAAACTGCAGCCTGGGGCACTGGGCAGTGCTGAGGCAAGGCTGGAGCTCAGGGAACAAGAGTGCTGTGCAGGAACAGTGCTTAAACGCAGGTCCCCAGCTTGGCCTCAGCTGACTTGTAGGACTCGGGTGGAATAAAGAGAGGGAAAAGACCTTCTGCTCATGCTAGAATGGCCTGGAAAAGGAGAGCTTGTGGCTCAGCTTCAGCCACTCAAGACACTGAAGGCATTTAATGGATTTAAATTACTTCTTACTGATAATATTTTGGTTTTTTTTTTCAAAAAATAGTACCCAGACAGTAAGAAGATATTTTATTGTTCACTATGTGTAATACACCAGTAGCCATTGCCTATGAAGGAAGCATTCAGAGTATTATAACATATATATATATATATATGAATAATAAATAATCTAGTTGTGACATTTTAAGATTGATGAGGCTTTCTCTTAAGCGACTGGTAAGTAGACCTGATTTCTGAATATAAGAATGCTATTGTAATAGAGAGATGACTATACTAATTCTATTCTAATAAGTAAAAAGATAAAATATTTAAATTATATTAAGTATCTAAATTTACATACAGTACCCGTCTCGGTATGTATTTTATTTTAATAAGTGAAGGGGACTGGGTTAATACTGAATATGCAAGTATGTTGTATATGCAAGTATCAGTCAATGCTCATGCTCCCATGAAAACAGATTGCTGTAAAATCATACACTAAACAGAATAAACCTATAGTTAGAGGATTTTAATTTCAAGGTTCTGCAAACTGTGAAGTTCAAGATAAACACATTGAGCTGAATATCTTAGCTAAGCTCAAATAAACATCTTGAGTGCCTTTTCAAAATTACAGAGCAAAGGCATTTGAATAACAACATACCATGTTATCAGTGGCTACAAGAAGTAACTCCAATTTGCACTGTATAATCTCATTGTGAGGGTTTTCCCAGGTCAAAGCTCTTTCTACTTCTCCACCTTAGCAATTTGATAAAGTTAAGACTCGCGCTGAAGATTTTGTCATGATGAAAAACCATTTTGTAGAATATATCAATGGGTAGATCTCCATTTGGATCTGCGTATTTTAGAGTTGTCATTGGAGTATACAAGGTGTTGGTCTGATGGCGAAAAGGTGGGTTGTCTGCAAGAATTATCTTTACTGTATGCTGTCAAGAACAAGAAATAGAATTATTAAAGAACCTTTACCAAAATAATAAAGTAAAAACCTAGTTTTCAGTTAAGCAGAGGAAAAGTGGAAGAATAAAGTACTAGAAGTACGTATGTGTAATTTACATTTAATTAAATCTTATCAAATCTCATGCTTTTACCAAAAAAACCCCACCAACCATGCACTGCATTGTAAATTACAAAGAAGAAAAACAAAAAAGAAAAAAGAAGATGGAGAATTTTTGATGAGTTACCTCTGCAACGTCTTCAGCACTTTGTCCCAGGCTCTGGAAAATTTGTTTGTAATTTTTAAGGTAAATATTAGTAAACATCTCAGCTGTTTCCTCATCTGCAGCTGAAAGATCCATTTTCATTCCATCTTCAAACACTTTTCTTTCAAACTCTGTAACTACCGGGCCTGGTTCAATCAAACTTAACCTGTTCAAAAATCAAAGTTATACTGGTTATTGATTGTCCTCCGTGGGAAATGTACCTCTCTGAGCTTCTCAGAAAAGAATATTGAAGAGTTGCACTGTGAGTACCTGTTAACAAGTGACATTAAACAGTACATTCTGTAAAGGCAATGCACACCACACACTCCTCTCAACCACATGTAGCAGTAGAAATCAGCGCAGCTTACATTTCAGGGAAGTGCTGTAATTTAGTTCATGGCAGAAATGAGTGCAGTTGTTATCTGCTGACTCACAGCTGTGGACTCTAAGGATGATTTATCCATAAGAATTTACCAAATATTAAGAAAAATACTAAAAGGATTATAACAAAATTCGTGACTTTCTGGACAAAATCCTACACAGATTTCTTTGTTACAGCTTTCGCACAATAATACTAGAAGTAGCTGAAAGAGAGGGGAGGAATTACACAAACATGGATTTGCTTTTTCAAGCTGTCAGTGTTACATAATTCAAGATCCATCTACAATATTTTAATAAAACACAATATAGAGAATTTTGCTCTGGGTGAACAGATTTTGACTGCTGCCAAATCTGAAAAACTTTCTTTTGCTCACTAGTACATTATAGCAAATCACTCAAATACTGGTCAGTTCTTTCCTGGTTCTTTTCCTCGGGCAGTAATTACTCCCAGCCACTGTGTTTATCAAAACACTCTTCAGGATCAGACCTCTTCTTAGACTTGAGTTCTGATCAGGCTCTTCTTTAGAAGTATATCAGGCTATTGCCCCTCAAAGGCTGCTGAAACTAAAGCCTTTTCTTTTGCATGACTCCTCACACTGTCCCTGGAACTTTTCTCATTCTACATTTTTTTAACCCCCTTTTTTTCTGTATCTTATGAAATCTTATGAATTCTGGAATATCCTTGTGTATCATTACAACATATTTATTTTAAATTCCTCCAGACTTTTCAGAACTGTATGCAAAAATCACAGCTTTGATGTTGCTTTGTCTCTAAAATCCCATGGCAGCAGCTGTCTCTGCTTCCAGAGCACAAGGTCTAAATGCTTATGCACACAGAGATGCAATGGATATTTAACAATTGTTGGACTTCACACGAAGAACAGTAGCAGAATTACACAAATGTAAATATACATGTGACAAATCAAACTCCAAAGTCCCACAGATGATGAACAGGACCCCACATACTGCCTTAAACATTAAGAAGGTACACCACCTTCACAGTATCACAGTATGTTTGGGATTGGAAGGGAACTCAGAAGATCATCTAGTCCAATCCCCCTGCCAGAGGCAGGAACGCCTCACCTCCTGTCCTTACAGGTATCTCACTCTGTGTTCCATTTAGATGGATTTCCATTTGGTCTCTCTCTATGATGCGCCCTTTAACTTTTTTATCTGTGAATTGCCTAAGAAGTTTGTTATCCTTTCTAAAGAAAATATTACAGGTTGATATTATAACTTTATTCCTATGATAGTCTACACAAGAATCTGTTTTCAGAAGTGTTACATAAACTGTATTTTATCCAAAGCTAAACAGCCTTCAACTGTTCAAGAGGAAATGTTTATTTTAGCATCTAGATCTTTTTATTTGCTTATGTAGTGTGAAGAAACTGCACGTTTCTATGCCTTTTGTGATGTTCCATTTCCATGGGTTCCTCAACCTATTTCTGCTAGATAACAGCAAGCTTTAAAAAATCTGTTTGCTAGCTCTGAATATATTTAAAACTATCCAAAATACAGTTTACACCAGTGGCTGAATACTTACTGCAGCTTGAACTTGAGTGCTTGTATAGCTAAACTTTCACAGAATCCTTCCACAGCAAACTTAGATGCAGCATAAACATCATTAAATAAGATACCTGAGGGTACAAACAAAAAAGTAATGCCACAAAGCCCTTTTTTCCAGATAATAAAAATAATAACATCTTAAAAATTCAATAAAAATCACTAGAATCTGAGTTAAAACAAAAAAAAAATCAGCACTCGGCAGGTTTTGTTGTTAAAATGTCTTGAGAGTAGATGTGTAGTACCATTCTACCTAGACACATAAAAATCAGGTCTAAGTGCTGTGCTTTTTATAGTTAAATCTACAAAGCACAATAGTTAGATGTGCTAGTTCATACTTTTTCCAGATAAAAAGAGGTAAGCTTTAGATTTTGAATGCTGAACTCTTAGTTCAAACAAACAAAAACTCACAACTTGCCTTGTATTCCCATAACACTGCTTATTATAACTATATGGCCGCTCTTTCTCCTCTTCATGTCAGGCAAAATCTCCTTCAGGAGTCGAACCAGTCCAAAGAAGTTGGTATCCATCACAGTTTTCATTTCCTCAATGGTCTGACACTCAATAGGTCCAATGAGCCCCATTCCAGCATTACTGACTGCACAAAATGGAAAACAACAGTGAGCCACAACCTCCATAAACACTAACTTGCAATCTTTACTGGAAAGCATTTGAAAGTAAAATGAGGATTAAGGATTAAATGATCCTTAAATAATCCTTAAAGAAAGGATTAAAAGATGTTACTCTGTCACTAAACCTTTGCAAATACACTTGAAATTTCCATTTTTAAAATGTTTAATTATGCTTTTAATCCAATTTAAATTATCTGATGTTTTGCATTTTAACTGATTTATTCCTGACTAGTAATTTTTCTTTAAATTATAAAAAGATTACAGGAAAATGAGCCAAGAATTATCTATATTTGTTTATAATCCAGTGTTAAGGATTAGGGACTACAAACAACACCCACAGGAATGAACAGAAATCTCCATTCCAAAAATTGGTGGACCAGGCCATATTTTGGTCTGCTTTTCATTTTGTTAACATTCACATCTGCAAGGTAAAACAAAAACAAAACCAAAAAAACAAACCAAAAAACCCTCACAAAACAAAAGAAAAACAAACCACACACTTCCATTGTTGTCTCCTGGATATTTATGAGTGGGAAATGACTGATAGAACTGGCATTCTGCACTACAAACAGTGTGTCAAATTAGAGTATAATACAGTTTGCAGAAGCAGCTTGTTAAGCAGTGCTTTAATAATTAATCAAAATAAAGGCAGGTCCAAAACTTTCTATTAGAGAAGATTTAATAGTTGATGGTGTAAGCAATTTCCATCTTACTAACACGTTAATATTTATTTTTAGCCAAGCAGTCTGAAAACACTTCTTGTTGAATGATTTGTAAAGTACAATTCTCAAGACAAAATGGAAGTACCCTTAACGTTCTTTGCATTGTTCCAGTTCCCAAATGCGGTTTGCCTTCCTTGTACATAGGGCTACGCTTCATCGATAATGCAGAAAGTCTTGTACATGAAGATGCCAATTTAGGCAAAAATTGTCACATTTACTACAAACTGTATCATGCAAGACACTTCTCTGTGATCGAGTTTCTCCTTTGTGAACATGGCGAACAAGCTTCCCTACTTCATGGAAGCATTATGAGATTTAATGCATTCATGTCTGCATGAAGCCTTAAAAATCTTGAGCAGAATACACTATATAATTATTATTACTTTGATCCTTAAAAAAATACACTAATGAAACTTCTCCAGAGCATCTGAAAAGCTGTTTAATAGAAAACTGCTATCTGTTCATGGCATGCACATCCTGTACTTGCCTAGGACGTCAATCCTTCTGTCAGGGATACTATTCACACAAGTTTTAATAGACTGTTCATCACAAACATCCAGTTGTTTAATTTCGAGGGTTTTGCCCAGCCTGTGACCTGCAGCTTCCTCGAGTGGCTCCTTCTTGGCCAGATTGCGCATCGTGGCATACACTGCAACACACCAGAAGCAATAGTTATCAGAAGTAAAACTTGCCATGGCAGTCTTACTGAGAAGCATTAAAGAATATTGCTTTTACATCTATATCTTAAATATCAGTGATAGAACCCAGATCAAAATTTAAGGTAGAAAGAATCTATTTTCAATATATATTGCCACTGATTTCCTGGAGTCTTGTTCTGAAACCTTAATGAAATTCAAAAGGAGAATTAAACCACTATGCACAGGAAAAACATAGAGTGTATGAAGATAATATTATCACCAAAACTTCAAATAACGAGTATCAAGTTATGCCACCAAATAATTTTTAGGTACTTAAAGCCTAATTTTGGATTCTAGATGTAGTGTTTTGTTGTTTATTTTTGGTTTTGTTTTTTTGGGGGTGGGTTTTGGTTGGTTGGTTTTGTTTTTAAACACCGTCAACATGTTTAGCAGAACAACCATAATTTTATTACAAACTGGGATCAGATGCTTCCTTAGGTTTGCAAAAATGTCTATTTTTGCAAGCTACTTCTCAAAACAGAGATTAAGTTTATCATTATTGTGGCCTGAAGAAGACTGTGGCCCAGAAGACTGTGAATCTGCATCCAGTTAGGAGTAAAATACTGTAAGAGTGTGAGAAACTGAATTACCAGAGATTGCTGTATTTGCCTTGCCAGCCATTTTAAATCATAGCAAATCTCTCATTTTGCAGCAGAAAGACAAATCCCAACCCCTTTTTTCACCCTGTTATGCCTACACAGGGCTGGAATAATAAAACTTACTTTAAGGACAAAATTGCAAATTTAAGAACTGTTTTCCTAAATTCTTTTATTTGGTCCTCAAATGGGCATGTACCTTTCATTCAACAAAGATTTTAGTAGCCAGAAGCAAAGCTAACTACAACTGTGAATGTATATCCAAGGTAGCATACCTCAGACGTTTTCAGCTATTTGTTTTTATACTAGTGGTTTTGCTTTTTTTTTCCTTTGCAAACTATTCAGTTCAAGTAGCTGTTCAGCTTCAATACAGGTACAGAAACAGCATCTGCTTACAGAAAGCAATATATTTGCACTGTATTGCATTTTCATGACAGTAGGAGAAGGGAAACTAACAAGAAACAAGTCACCAAACTGAGTACAAACACCTATTAGATCACAGAGGAAAAAGCAGTACTGCCTTGAAGAATGTATTTTATAAAGATAAATAACAGATATATTGTTACCTTTAAATCTTTTCTGTTCATCTTTTGCCATTTTTACAGCTAAGGCAAATCCAATTCCTGAGGAGCAACCTGTGATAAGGACATTTCTTCTCGCCATTCTTTCCACAAGGTGGTTCAAGCAACAGTTCTTGTTCAGAGGAGCAACAACCTAAATGTAGCTCCAGTATCATGTCATTGGCCTTTAATGCTATCTCCAGCTTTCCTGAGTCAACAGATCTGAAAATGCACACCTGGGCCCCACATGATTAAGGGATAATCTCCAACTAGACAAAAACACAAGCACATGCTCCTGCATGAGTTTTTAATCTGCATTATCAACATGGGCTATATTTAACAGAAACTTGATTCATCTTTAAAATGAGACATTTATAAACTACATGGACTTTTTAAAATAGTGGAATAACCAGTTTCTATACTCCTGGCAGGAATAGCCTTGGCCCAATTACAGTTGGTCTGCAGTGTCAAGTCCTCCACTCATGTCTATGGAAAATAAACTGCACCCAACGTTGGATCCCACTGCTAAAGGTGTTCACTCTTGTGTTATAAACCAACTTGAGTGACAGAAAAAGAACCAACTTAATTAGCAATTAGCCTTCTGAACAGCATTCAGCTAATTGCAATGACATTATATATAGAAAAATGCTTTCCAAGATTGAATAACTCCACGTTGAGGCAATACAGGATTTGCAGAGATGTAAACTGGTTAGTTAGTTAAGAAAAGTAGGACTCTACAGAAACATTTAACTGAAATTATGATATTAGGAAACAAAAAGCCCCTCCTTATCCAAACAAACAAATTTACTTGAATGGTATAACAGATGGAATCATTAATTTCTCAGACAAGCAACAAAATAGCAAGACAGCATCAAAAATTAATGAGAAAATGTAATTATGATTCTATTCATTTATCAGGTTTGATCCCCAGAGTTCTACCAGAGAAGTTAGCATTGAGATACACAATTTTAGTGCAAATGCTATTTAGCTGATTCAGATATTAGGCAAATTGCTTTTGCTGCTCATGCACATTTATATTTAGTGCATGTAGGAGGAGCAAGTGAGGCTTTATGCAATGCTACGTTAGTAGAATTCCACTAGTGGTATGATGCAACTGTGATTCCAGATTGGTTATATTTTCCACTTGAAATCCTGGTTTGAAGGGCTTACATGTTCCTTTGCTTAAAAAAAAAAAAGAAAAAGCTTCCTGAAATTCAATGCATAGATTTCTAGCCTAAAGGCAAATTGATCTACCTAAAGAGAGGAAAAAAAGTCATAGTTTAATATTTTTCAATTATTACACTGGTCACCCTAGTTCTAATGTTTTTCGTTTACTATCATGGAGAGAAACAAATAACTTGATCTAAAACACACAATATATTTATTTCCGTAAGTAAACAGTATATTTTTGCTACATCGTAATTTTCGTAGTAGCAAAATAAATAATCTGAAACTGCAGGAATACTTTAGATGAGTGTATCTTGACCTTGTCAAAGGTAGCAAAATGTGTGCCTGGCTTTGCATAACTGCCTAAAGCTGAACAGTTGCATTTGTGGAACGTGTTTCTATAAACCGTGAAAGACCTACCTACTACCCAAGGAGTTGATCACACTTCCACCTGCAGAGCTGCTGAAATACAACAGATACATTTGTTGGCTGAGATGCACTTTTAACAAAACACTGGAGCCTAATCTTTAAATTGCAATACATTGAATTCTGTTCCTCTGCTTTGTATCAAATAACTTTACTAACTTGATTTTCTGAAGTAGGAATCACATCTTAATGCACATAAATCATGTTTGCGTTAATCAGACTCAGATTTAGGCCTCATAATCATATTTACAGTTTCTGACACTTATATAAACATAGACTATTATTGTTAGAAAGTGTGTCCACTTAGCCATATGTACTAGCTAAATTGTGTAGTATTTTTTGAAAACTGGAAAGAAATATGTTTTAGAATGCATAGTTATGGTGCCATTTTAATCAATGGTAATTTTTGTATGGATTTTGGCTTGGGAAGATAAAAAGAGTTCAAGCTTTATGGCGCTGGCCCACCCACATTTACATTTGAAAGATATGTCTGGAGTAAAGCAAAAATGTTTTTGCTGGTGTCTATGATCAAATCAGTGTCCTAAACCATCTTACAAACAGGTCGACTTGTAGGATTTTGTGTCTGCAACATTTTATGTGTCAAAAAAAAATTTAAAAAAAAATAAATGTAGATATATATTTCCAAACAAAAATTGTTAAAAAGGTAATACCATTGTGCTCTTAATTAGAAGCTGGATGTGAAACACAAGTAAACAGTTTAAAATAGTTGGGAAAAAATGACAGCTGAAATTAATTTCCGCAACTCAAGATACTTAAAAAATAAAATTTATTTCTCAAAAATAAATTATGTTGTTATAGCAAGACGATATGCTCAAAAACAGTTGGAAAAATAAAAAGGTTGTCATTTGTGTCAGTACAAATCCCCTGTATTATTTACAAATACAATAAAAAAGTTTCCTCTTTGAATGCACA
This sequence comes from Nesoenas mayeri, assembly GCF_963082525.1. Lineage (NCBI taxonomy): Eukaryota > Metazoa > Chordata > Aves > Columbiformes > Columbidae > Nesoenas > Nesoenas mayeri. The sequence continues at coordinate 11,826,704 of NC_137554.1, read as the reverse complement.
ATTATGTTGCCAGCAACAGCATTCCTGGGTTGCTGCTTATCCAATGGGAAACATTCCTTCCTTCCTTCACAGTTCTTGACCCTGAAACAAAATACCTGTGATCAGAACATTTCTTTGAACTTCTGCACTCAATTTACTGTATCGCATCATACAGTGCATTGTTTCATTTCATTTCAAGGAAGACCATGTTCATAGCCAGAACTTCAAGTTACTAATCTATATTCAAATTTCTCCATAAAGCAAACAGTTAAGAGTGTGCCATTAAAACTGTAATTTTTAAATCATTAAACTGGATTAAGATTCAGCGAATACCAGGATATAAAATAGAATTACATGGGGAGAAGTAATGACGTCTATTCTAAAGAGACACAGTGTTGTTCCTTCTAGACAGTTACAGTAATGGCATTAAAAATTGATAATTTCTGTATCCAAGGAACATTTTACGTTTTCAAGAGCTCCTGGGCTCTGTTGTTTTCTTTCTATTCTCTTCTTCAGCTGATTTATTTCTTGATCTCTCTGGAGCAACTCAAACTCTTTTTCACGAAGCTCATCTTTAGAGCGCTGAAGTTTCTTCTCTAAGATCTGAATCTGAACAGAAAATGCAATTAAATCAGAACAGATATTTTACCAAAATCAGAACAAATTTAAAGGTGAAAAAAAGCCAACACACACACACAAAACAAACCCGAAAACCTCACAAATACTGTCAATATTACCTCTGACTTTGGACTCCTTTGTACATTTTTCATTTTATTTTTGTCAACATTTTCCTTTATTAATAGATCAGTTTGGGAGCTATACTATATCAAGTAAAAGAAAATACATTTTCATTTTTATGCTGATATATTCCTGCAATTTTTTTAGTTTTAATTGACAAACATTACATATTTTTGCTAGCACATTGAGATGCTCCCTTCTTCCCTCTCCCTACAATAAGAACCAGTTCTACTCTTCTAGATTAAACGTGGCCAGCTACAGTGGACCAGACTTTCTCATAGAATTAGCTGCCCTTTGTTAAGGAAACTGGGTTTTAATTTAAGCAAGACTTACCTGTTTGTTGCATTCCTTAATTTCTAACTCTGACTTCTCTAAATTGCACTCTAATCTAATTATTTGTTGTTCCATTTCTCCCCTATGTTCACGAACTGTCATATCCAACTGTGTAATCTAGAGGTAAAAAAGAAAAGGAAATACTTTATTTTGAACTAGTATGCAGATTTGAGGTAATATTACAAAATAGGATAGCAAAAGGAATGAAACATATCCTTTGTAGTCTCAAGCAGCCAATATAAAAATGCACCCCAGCTATCTTCTTTAAAAAATAAGAGTCAAACACAAACAGACAAGTGGAAAATGGGGAAAAAGTCTGTAACTGAGCATGTTTGGTCCTTGGACGCACAGAATACAAACCTATTTCTCATTTTAAATGGCATATAATGAGTGGCTTATTATACTAATGCATCTTGTTAGAAAGTGCCGAATTTTGCCAGAGCAAAAAAAAATCCTATTGCTCTGATGAATTTTTTTTTTTAATTGCCACCCCTTCTCTCTGAACCTCAAATATTCTTGTATATGAAGACTGGTAACTCCTGCAGGAAGTAGCTGTTAGAAGGCTAATTATAAGTGACAGAACAGTTCTGCCATGACGGGTATAAAATCCTGAAGGCAGACCAAAAGACTGAACTACAGAAGTTTATTCCCAACAAAGATGCTGTTTCATATTTAGACGCTGCTTTGAGGCTAATCAAACATGCTCCAGTCTAAACAAGGAAAGAAATCTCTCGTCTCCAAGCACACTTCAGCGCAGATCTTTCCTTCATTTTATCAAACATCAACATAACAGTTGTCCTGTAACAGAACAAAAACAAAACTGTAGCCTGTGCTCCCTTGGAGGAGTACAACCGGATTTCCCTGGTACCACAAGTCTTCGGTAACATACAGCTGGTTTTGAGGTTGACACTGTGGCTATATTAACAGTACAGTTTGGAACGATACCTGAAGGCAATTCAACCTAGCAGGCTTTTTATAAGTTACCTGCTATATAATAGGAATAATCGTCAGTAACATACTTAAAATGATCTGACCTGAGCTGCTCTTTGTTTCAGTTCCCAGTTCCTTTCTTTTAATGCTTGGTCCATGTCAAGGAGTTCTTGGTTTTTGTCTTCAATTTCTCCCTTGCAATACCTGAAATTCTCATGTTTAATTGCTTAATGCACATTCAGTTGCTTAGCTTCAAGTATCCAGCTTGAAAATCATGAGATCTATTACTTAAAGCCAAATTACTCTAAAACGTTTATCAACTAATTGATTACAACAACCCACCCCAAATGGAAGAATTTCTTTAACTTTATTCCAGGTGGACATCTCCCAATAACAACTTATTCAAGTTATTTAATTGTTTACCAGGAAGACTGTTCTTAAAAAAAGAAAACTACAGAAGCAAGTATCATTAAATTACAGTCAGAAAGGAAACCGGACAATTTCACTATAAAAGAAAGTAGTTCTCTTACAATTATTTCACAGCTTTGGGATTCAGAAAATAATTGTAGCAGATTTTAAAATAGAATTCCACAAAAAAGAATTCAGCACTTCTACAAATTAAAAGTGAGCCAAGGAGCTACTATGTCAAGGTACCTTACAGCCACAAACCACCTAAAAAATACAGAGGGTTGGCAAGAAAATTTAAAAAGACCATCCAAACTATTTGCTAAGTAACAACTAAGTTTTCCTTACAGAAGAGACACCAGCTTACCTGAGCTCAGTTGTTAGATCCCTAATAGCAACATGCTTCTCCTCCAGAGAGGACTGTGCATTCTGTAATGTATCTTGCGATTCCTGAAGCTGTGCTAAAGCAACTTTTAATTCTCCATGGGCATTCTGTAACGCAGATTCTAGTTCTGCTGTTTTCTGTAAGGCTTCCCTATGGCAAGTCTCACTTTGAAGCAGCTTATCTTCTAAATCATTCACTGTTTTACACACACATACACACACACCAGAAAACACAAAACGTTTAATCATTAGCTGTGTCAGAGTCTTTATGCAACACCACTGCCTACAACCGTTTGTGGTCATCATCAATTTTTGGTATCACCATCTTTAGGAAAATCTAAAAGAACAGTGACTTATGAGGTTATAAACAACCTTTTAATGACACCTAAGTCTTTGCTGGTTTTATTCAGTTCATAATATATAATTGACTTGAAATGTGAGGATGTATCTAAAAACATTTCACCAAGGAGAAAGTACAGGGACAACATAGTAACTGAATATGTAGTGCTACGAAAAACACCTGCAGAATTGCTTGTAAGCCTCCGGTTAAAAGCACGGTAAATTAAATTAAATAATAGAGGAGGAGGGGCTGAAGAGTTTGTTATTTCCATAAACTCTCTTGTGGGGTTTTCTGTTTGTATTCTGTGCTGTCTTTTTTGGAATACCATATGCCTTTATTAAATCTATGTGTCTTGTTTGATTACCACATTAAGAATCTGTATGACCAACTTATAGGGAACACTACCTATTCATCTCACCTGGGGTAAAGGTACATCCCACAAAAGAGAGAATTTGCAAAGTTACAGTAAAAAAGGAGTTTGTGGGATTTTGGGAGTGTGGGTTGTTTGGGGCAAGAAGGTTTAGTGTGTGTTTTTAAATTATGGAATTACCAACACACAAAAAAACCCACAACATATTTTGACTCTCATGTACTTGTTTATAAAACAGAGGAAAAAAAAGTCTAATACATACAGAGAAGTAGCATGATGAAAGGAAGCCTGAGAAACAAAATAACAAAATTACCTTTGTTTGCCTTTTCATTGAGCTCTGATCGTGCTTCTTCCAAGGTAATATCCAACTGATTTATCTGCATTGCTTTGTCTTCACAGTCTTGTTTTAATTGCGCTACTTCTTTTTCCATACCAGTAAGTTCATTCTTGCACTGATTCATCTCCAATTTAATTTGTCTAAATAGAAGAAGCAACCAGAACAAATTGAACCTTGTAATAACAAAAGCAACATACTTATGTCCTTTCTGGCTCCAAGACAACAAGCACTTGTGAATAAAACAGGGATAAAAAAAATTCAAGTTAAGCAGGCTTTTCTCACAATTAAAACCATATTCTTTCAGACTACTAAGCTCTCCTAGAATGTACTATCTAAAATTACAAGCAACTTGATACATTTATGAATTGAATTGCATTATGAAGTCGTATCTTAAGGCTAAACAGGTTGCCAGGACACACTTAAATTCCAGTGGAAGACTGTTCCAGAAACTCATGTCTCTGCTAGTTAGAAACTTCCCTTCTGATTTCCCTTATGCTCCTACAGAAACTGAACTGTATGACTACACAGCTGAATACCATTTCAGACAGCAATCTTTCTTATTGATACATCTATTTGCAGAATATACCTCTCAGTTACTCTAAACCTACCTGACTGTACCATTAAGTTCATCCACTTTCTGTCTGTTTACATCTGCTTCCTGAGCAGCCAAGTAAAGTTTCTCCTCTGCCTTTCTCAGCTCATCTTCTCCATACGCTTTCTGCTTCTGAAGCTCTTGTTCCAAATGAGATACCTATGTAAAAAGGTATTTTAAACATGTTGGTACTTCAAAATTACATTCCAAAGAAACATATATCCTTGTGTTGCAACTCATATAGTGAGAGTTTTAACACAGATTTCTTTAGTCTAAAATTTTATATAATTTAAAACTAGAACTTTGCATTTGAAAGACAAATAGTTTCTAGTAAATTTAACAAGAGTCAACTTTCTGAATTTCAATACACCTCTCCTTAATTGCATTCTACGGTTTGATTTTCCAAGTGGTTAGCCACTCTAATGCTAGCTAGAGTATCTGAAAGCATGGAACCTGGTTTAAGACAAACCAAACCACTAAACTCTTTATTTTAGATATATCTAAAATTACAACTATCAACTCGAATATCAAAGAAACATTCAGATTTTAAAGGTATTAGAAAAACCTATATTAAAACATTTAATTATCTGTCTTTATGTAGACACTTCTCACCATACTGTACCTGTTTTTCAAGTTTAATTTGAATATCTTCCAGCTCCCCATTTCTAATAGTTTCTTGCTGCAACATTTGCTGCTGATGATGCAAAGTTTGTTGTAGGCGAATATTTTGTTCACTTGTACCCTGAATATTCTGATCTTTTAGTTTTATTTCTTTCTGTAAATAATGAACCTGAAAACACATTTATTTTCCATTACAATAAAACATTTTTATTTACATTTGCATCAGGTATTCTCTTCCTTCTTAATGAGCACAGAATCATACCTATGATTCAATAAAACTTCTGACTCTGAATTTATGTTGCATTACAGTTTTGACAGTACATGACAATATCTCATAATTCATCACTGAGATGAGTTGTGCTTTATAAAGTGAGGAAAGAAGTAACTTCTTAGCCCCAGTTGTTGTCTTATTATTTTCTAAATATATCTAAACTGGCCAATACTTTAAAAACATATATAACAAAGATTTTTCATTTCTAAATTAGTGAACTGTTTTTCTTTCTGTCACTCTGCTTTATTTCTCAGAAAGTCCTTGTTTTCCCCTTGAGATTTTGTTCTCATTCCTCCCCTTTGTTTCTTCCTCCCTCTATGACCACATTCATTCCAATAAAAAACTGGAATTCTCCGTGCATAAGTTGCCACGTGTTGAATGGTCTGATTTCTCAATGATGAGTAACAATAATTTTCAGGGAGGGAGGGAGGGTGTGGGTGGGAAGCAGCAAATGTTCTTCAAAAAAATGAATTTAAAAAAATCACTAACTGCTCACCCCAAAGTGGAAGTAGTGACTCTGTCACTTATGAAGACATTGGTCGCAAATGCAAAACCTCAATTGCTGCCCTCAGGTTTCACACAACATCCAGTCTCTTAATGCAGTATAACAACATCAGATTTTAGGGCTTAGAAAGCAGCAGTAATTATCACAAGCTTATGCGTAACACAGACCATAGATTTCCATCCCTCCTCCTGCACAGGCTCTAGTAACCTCTGGCTGACTAAAGCCCATCTCTGAGCAGGCAGGACAGCACCGACATTAACTAATTATCATAGTAGGCTGTTCATGTGGTCAGTCATCCCACAAATTAAATTAATGCTACTAATATGTAAATTTCATAATTTATTGTTTTCATATAGTAAGGGAAAGTATGATAAAACTCAGGCCTTGATGTAAAAATTTTCTTAGGTCCAGGACTTCTTCCCCATTAAGATACCTGAGACACAAATCAATTATATGCACCTATGTTTAAATTCCAGTAGCGCTCTCTCCATTTTCTCCAAGACAATGTTTTCTTTTACTTCATTCTGATTTTGTCACTTCTTTCAACAATTAGTTTATCTCAGTACTTCCTTTCCCTATGCTTATCCAGTGTTTCTTAGTTCTGATTTTCCCCTTTACCCTCACCAGCTTACTTCTTATTCACAGTTCTTGCTGCAAATGTTTCACAGACAAACTTTTAGATTAAATAATTTGTCACAAGCGTTCTCTGCAATACAGAAGAATTATTAAAGCAAGCTGTTACCTCTTCAGACTTTTTTTTGAGCTGATTTTCAAATATCTCCTTATTTTCTTGTGACTGACTCAAATACAGTGCAACTTCTTCCTTACACATGTCTAGGGCTGACTCAAGTTGTCCCACCTAATTGAACATAACAGATCAGTTAAAATCGCATACCATAGTTTTTATTAACTAGTCTAACTGAAATGTTAAAAACCATCTTTGTATAAAATGCCTGAAAAGTTACATTTTTATCTTAAGAGTATTAAAACAGGCACAGATGACTATGATACACTTGAAAACTGAAACAGTATTCAGAAATTAAAATTATTTGTGAAATTAAAATATTTTAGTCTGCATTTAAATCATATGAGATCAGTTATTAGAAGTTATTCCAGTATTTGTCAGCAGCTACAATTTAAAAGCAAACATATGTCACATACCAAATCATTAATCCACCGTGTTTTATTACATATAGACTTGTATAAATAAATTTGGAATAATCATCATATTTTTGAAAAAGACTTGTCACAGCCTGCATAACATTCAAATCTCAATACAATTCCTCTCATAAAGCTACTAAGCAGCATTTTTTTTCCCTTCTGCACTGAGAGACAGCACTTGAGTTCTACCAAAAGGGAAAGGAAAAGCTTTTAGCAATGTCAACGCTCTTAATCTATTTTACCCTTTTACTATTGATTTGTATTTGAGTCATCTCTATAAAATCTCCTATAACTTCAAACAGATAAAAATTATAACGAATAAACCCTCAGAGGTCTTAAGCCACAGTAATTAAACTTTTCTCAACTGTTTGGTTTCAAAGCTAAGGCGGCTTCTCCCATCAATGAGAGTTGTGCTGAATTTAGCTGCAGATTGGCTAATGCTTTCAATGCTACCGATTTTCTAAACCATGTTGGATTTCACAGCCCTCTCCCCACCCAAGTCAAGAGCTTTATGAAAAAAAGTGATCATGGGTCTTAATTTTAAATCTCTGAAAAACCTCCTAAATACTACAAATAGAAAAGTGGTGCAACACAAGTTCAGAAAGAGCTACCAGCCCCAGTATCTTCTCCTAGTGATAACCTGAAGATTTAATGCTGTTTGAAACCTGACTCTGGTAAATCACTACATGGTAATGGCTTATTAAAATACTCTTGCAAATGCTGCACGGAAAGTACAGAGCAAACATTAGGAAGAGGTATAGATGACAAAAAATATGACCAATTTTACAATAGCACATCTAAAATATATGTCCTATCTAGAACAAAAACCAACATAACATTATCTTCATTAGACAGCATTTTACTGTAAGAGTACAAGAACAAATCTGCCCTCTTTGTAACTACAGTAATTTTATATAGCAATTATGCATTGTGCAATATCTCTTACTGCAAGTTTCATCATACTTTCAATTAAAAAAAAATGGAAATACTTCAGATTAATGACTTCCAAAATATCTACATGAGTCAAATTTCTATAAAGCAGCCTTGATACAGTTTTTTCTATAGAGGATAAATGGAAATACACGTTTACTGCAAACTTTAAAACTATTAATTGAAAATTACAAAGATCTTACTAACTTTGATTCTTTCTTCTGTTAACTGACTTTTCAGTACCTTCAATCCTTCATCTTTCTTGATATTTTGACTTTCTATTTCCTGTGTGTACACATTTTTATGCAAGAGAACAAAATATAGTTACAGTAATTTAACTAGTAAATATTCATACTAAGAATCAGAAAAAAAAAAACACAAAAAAAGAGATCAATGTTTTTAAAACACAATTGCTTGTATACTGTATTTGTGTGCATCATACTTTGAAGTGAATTTGGTTCTCAATAGGTGTCCCTTCATATTCTGCAGCAGTAGGTATTAGTAAAAGGAATAAAACATTGCCATAATAGAGCATTCTTGGTTTTCCAGCTAGTGCAGAATAGATGCAATCGTTCTTTAGCCAGACCTGTTTCCTTTGATTAAAGCAAGAAGCCCAAGGGGCAAACCAGAGGCATAAACAGAACACTGAGGCAGAATATAATGAAAGGTCATTAAAGTTCATACAATTTATATTATAGTACTAGTGCTGGGGATTTATACTAGATTCAGTCAACTACTCAAACAAGAATTAACAAGAAAGAACTTAAGCATCTTTTATTTTCTCATTTTTTTCCACGTGTTCATGTATAGGCTTTTCACCATTATCAGTCAGCTGTTTGATTTACATTTAAAGAAAGTCAAGATCCAGCCTTACCTCTCTGCTTTCTATCAGCAGCCTATCCAATGATTCAATGTGATGCTGTTTATGTATAACATCTTGTTGCAAAATAGATATTATTTTCTCTTGTTCAATGAATTGTTGATGTTTCTTCTCTAGCTGTATCTGAAGCTGTCCGTAAGTAATGATTTATTATTTAATAAGCTTTTTCAGAGCATTTGTGCATCTAAATATGTCATTCAGTTCTATTCACCCATCACTTACATTCCTGCAGTCAGCAGTATTGCACAGTATTAAAAATATCAAGAAATCCTGAGCCCTTAACATTTTAAAGCAAGAGGAGAATTAAGAGAATGAGGGGAGGCAGTGTGTCATTGCCCGTCATCAGCCAAGACAGTGAGACATATATACATTCTTTAGTAAAAGACGACAAGCTTCTTGAACAGCTACAAACAGCCACAGTTACATCTCTAATCACACGAAGCAATGCAATTCTTCTCTAAAGACTGAAAACCCTACCAACAGTTCCCCCTGAACACAGATGCACATAAGGCTCAGGCTGGCAGAGGTTCAGCAAATGAGATAATACTGTTAGAAGTTGTCAAGGTTTAACCCCGGTAGGCAAAAAAAGCTACGGGTTTTCTCGTGCTAGGTATTTCGAGCAAAGAACAACAGTATTATTCCTAAATCACTATTGTTCTTCAGTTGAGGAGAATAGAGGATATTAATATCCCAGAAGGAAATCATGGGATTGTGTAGTGTTAGATGGAAAACGAACTAAAATCAGGAAATGTAGGGAGAAGACAATATAACTTTTTAATTGGACATCTGCCATAGGAAAAATGTTACCAAGTGTATCACTCATACATACTAGCACACAAGGAAGGCCTTACCATTTCAATCTGTTTCTCCATCTCTTTGTGCTGCTCACGATGAACCAACTTTTCTTTTTCAAAAGCAGAAGTTATTTGCTTATGTTCTTCACTGATAGTTGTTTCCAGCTCATGAATGCGTCTGTTTTTTCCCTGGGTAACAGCAACGACAAAAAAGACTTAATAAAAATATTTAGCTGTGATATTAAATAGTGGTTTATTTGATGATACAGTTCCTAGATTTCATAGAAGAACAACACAGAAAATGCTGAAGTTATATACATGTGTCATCTCAAAGGATGTCACACCTATAATATAGGCAGAGAATGCCACTAAATGCAGCCACTACACAGAGACAAGGTGTCTGCCAAGGTGGATGATGCACAGCAGCAACTAGAGCAAGGAACTTCTCACAGAGACAAAAAGAAATTCCATGTTCACATGGACAGATGGAATCTTTAAAATGCAGCTTTCCATTTGAAAGGGTCTACATGAAAAACTTCCTTTTCTAGCAACCTTAGATCCCTTCTCAAAACTGAAAAAGTTTGTATAACAATACCCAGACCAGAATTTACAGCGCTCCAACGTTAGACCACCTTCACTTATTACCACTTAGAAGACTTTTTCTTATTCACAGGTCTACATCTATTTCTTGAAAATACAGGCAAAGAAGAACAACAAAAAAAGAAACAGAAAAGTGATTTATCCAATGTCCCAGTTAACAATTGGAATCCGCCTCTGTTACCTTCTACCCTAATAATTTAATGTGGAAGACTACTTGAGAACTTCAGGAAAAGAAACAGAACAGTGCCAACACAGTACATTCTAACCTACTCATCCTATACACCAAACCAGTAGTGTATATGCTAATTTTAGGAGTAGTATTGTTCTGTTCCAGGGAGGGAAGGCAGTTTCACTAAGTGAGGATTAAAACAAGATTTAGAGAGTGAGCTCAAAGGATGGAAAAATCTTCATTTTTTCATAGAGACGATAAAATTCTGATCTCACTAAAACTAATGGCGATGCTACAACTGATTTCAATATGACCAGATCTTCATTGCACACATCATCATAAGGAAAAAGTAACATATCCATTAATAACTTAACATGTTCAAAAGCAGGAAAAAGGGGATATTTTATTTGATGCAAGATTATTCTGTTTCTAAGAACGTCACTGTCTAAAAATTGCAGAGATTGTTTAGCAGATGGGAAAGTCTATCCATTTTGAATACATGGAATACCACTGTTTCAACTTAAACTTTAATCTCTATTTATGTCTCTTTAGATAAATGTAGTTTCTCATTGAGAACATGGTACCATGAGTTCCTGTTCCAACTCAGTATTTCTTGCTGCAGCAGCAGAATAAGCAATAGTCTTTTCTTCCAATTGTTTCTCAAGTGCAGAAAGTTGAGAAGACTTCTTTGTTATCTGAAATTAAATATGGCACAAAACAGCATGAAGACAACTATTCTGAGTTTGTTCAAGTATTTGTATCTACTTTCTTACCATCAATTCACTTTATTACCTAAAGAGAACAATTCAGGACAACTACCCCAATTTTTCCAATTCATTATAATTATCAGTGTGTATAATACAAGTGTATTAACTATTACAGATTTATGACATGTATGGCCATTAATAGAAATACTGCAAATGCCATTATGCTGGAATTCTACAAACACATTGGGATCAGAATGTAAACATTATCACTTTAACTTATTCAACCAGAAAAGAGCTGGCTGAATTTTTCTTAGATATGCCAGATTTTAAAATGAATATGGCAAATGCAGCTTTTCCATAACTACTGTCTTAACTATCTTTGATTATTGAACTAAACAAAAAGTGACGTATTTTTTCAGTGCTACTAAAAACTTACTTCTCTCTCTAAGCTACTAGCTTTTGAAGCCTTCTTCAATAAGTCTTCCTGTATGATTTGAAACTGACTGGCTCTCTGAGCCATGCTGGTCTTCAAAGAAGAGTTCTCATCATCTGCTTTTGTCAGTTTAGTGTGTAACTCTTCTATTTCTTTCTGGAATCTTTGCCTCTCCTTTTCAAATTGTTTGCTGATAAGTTCCAACTGTTGACAATTTCTTCTCTCTCAAAGTAGAAAAAAAAATTAAGATTATTTTATAAGAGAACATACAAACCAGTACTCTAGCAAATAATCACACAAACCAAAGAGTAATGGAATATAATTTAATGACAGCATATTGAGCTAACAAATACAGTATTCAGATATATTTTTCCTTGTAATGTAACTGAAGGCTGTGATTCATGAAAACAAACCAAACAAAAAAATGAAGACATCATCATTATATAGGAGCCCTGAAGTCATTTCATGGAGCAGTCCTAATAGGAGTTGCAGAAGCGATTACAGAAATTCTGCAACAGCAGGATAGACAGAAAATAATCAAATAAAATATGGAGACATTAGCATAACCTGCATAAAGAAAAAAATATATGTTTCTATTTCAACACAACTCATAGCTTGGATACCGCTGAACACATAGCTTAGCTACAATAGCAAAAGGATGAAGAATATTGTGCCTGGAAAACATGACAATTTCCAGAATTACAAGGTGGCAAAATGCTCCCTGTTCAAACAAACCGTAACTGTTGACTCACAGAGATGCATTTTAAAAGACACTATAAAAACAATTTAAACCCCACTGAAAAAAAAAAAAAAAAAAAGAAATCCTACTCTGTGGATTAATGAGACAGAACTGCACAACTGTTTGGGTCAGCTTACCTCCTTGGCTTCTGATCAATTTGACAAGATCTGCTTCCAGGCCACATAACCCACTATTTTCTTGTCCTTCATTATCATTAGAAAGATGCTCAGCACCATCACAGACAGTTAAGTTTGCACGAGGCTTTTGAATTTCTACTTCTTTCATTGCCAGCTTAATGCTATTATTAAAGGAGGAGACAATTATTTAACATTCCTTCTACATGCCAGTTCTAGTATCACCCTTATTATCTGCCTATTCTTGCCATAATTCAGTAACCAGAACGTTATACCTTGATTCACAAGATTCAGAGAGAGCTTCTTCTGTTGAGGAACTGGATAGCTGGTGTTTCAAGTGGTGCCATTTAAACTAAAAGTTAAGGGGAAACCAAGATCAATGCAAAAAATTACTTTTTATTGATTCACAATGCATGTGTTATACCAGCATATAAGTTTTTAGACACATATTCCAGGATGTTGAAAGTTTGGATAACTTGATCTTTAAATTTATTCTCCTAAGTGTTGCAGAGTGCTACAGGTTTGTTTCACATTAGTAGAAATTATAGGCATTAAGGCCCTCTAAAATGGAGACCATTCTTTCAGAGATCTTTGTACAGGTACTAAAAGCATGAACATTTTTGCTGTGAATAATTAAATAAATGGAGATACTATCAGTAATTCCATTTTTTGAACTTCTCACATCATGCTTCCTTACAGATTTTGATGACTGCATTTAATACCAGTTTTTTCTCAAGTTACAGAAGGCTTCTGAATATTCCATTAAATCCCAAATTTTTCCTGAAAATCATATATTAGTTTGGGTGGGAAGGGGCCTTCAAAGCTCATTTAGTCTAACCCCTCTGCCATGAGCAGGGACATCTTCACCCAGATCAGGTTGCTCAGAGCCCCGTCCAGCCTGGCCTGGGATGTCTCCAGGGATGGGGCATCCACCACCTCTCTGGGCAGCCTGGGCCAGTGTTTCACCACACTCATTGTAAAAAATTTCTTCCTTGTACCTAGTGTATCTCTCCTGTCTTTTAGTTTAAAACCACTAGACCCTGCTAAAAACTTTGTCCCCATCATTCTTATAGACTTCTTTTAAGTACTGAAAGGCCATAATAAGGTCTCCCTGGAGCCTTCTCTTCTCCAGGCTGAACACCCCAACTCTCTCAGCCTGTCCTCACAGGTATCACAGAATGTCCTGAGTTGTAAGGGACCCACAAGGATCATCAAGTCCAACTCCTGTCCTTGCATATGACAACCCTCAAATTCACACCATGTGTCTGAGGGCATTGTCCAAATCCTTCTTGAGCACTGTCAGGCTTGGGGCTGTGACACCTCCCTGCAGAGCCTGTTCCAGTGCTCCACCACCCTCTGGGTGAAGAACCTTCTCCTAATGTCCAACCTGAACCTTTCCTGGCACATCTTCCTGACATTCCGTTGAGTGATGTCATTGATTGCCAGAGAGAAGAGCTCAGTGCCTGCCCTTCCTCCTCCCCTTGTGAGGAAGACGTAGCCACCATGAGCTCTCCCCTCAGTCTCCTCCAGGCTGAACAAACCAAGTGACTTTAGCTGCTCCTCACAAGCCACATTATTTCTCAAGAACATCACATGATTTCTACACAATGTCAGTTAGAGTTGTTCGAGATACATAATAAAATCTGTAAGGGTGTATCAGTTACCGTACCTCTTCAGATGCACTTTGAGACAACTGGGAAATAATGGTTTCTAGTATGTTGAGCTCTTCTCTTGAATCCTCAATTTCTTGATGGCATAATTTCAAGCAGTTATGCTGCTGTGCAGTAAGTGCTTTCAGCTCTGCATTTTCACTTATTAGAGCATTTTTTTCTTTAAGTACGATTTCTTTTTCACCAAGTTCACTCTCAAGCTCAATGATCTTCTCATCAGACCAAGTCAGCATTGATACCATTTCACTATTCTTTGCCTCTAGAGTCCTAATTTCTTCTTTTGTGCTATGATTCTCTTCCTTTAATTGCCTAAAAAAAAGTATATCCATTTAAAAGGTATATCTCAACAAAGAGAAGTAGAATAGGAGTTCCATTATTAGAAGTACTAGAAGACACCATAACTACACTGTTTTACTAGTTTCCTCCCTCTCATAATCTAGGATTAGCTCTATTTAAAGGACAGAAAGATTTTTACCACTTCACTAAGCTTACACTCTTTCTAAGGAAATTTAAAAACAGGACAAAATAACTACATAACTATACCTAAAATGTCCATAGATGAAGAAAACATACTAAGACTGAGCTAGTCTAGCATTCTGCTACAAACAAGAGAGAGAGGTCCTATTTCTTCTCTTGCTTCATATCTGACTGTATAGTGAGCCAATTTTTAGCCCATCATAAGTTATTCACTTTGTTAGGTACCTGTTGATTTAGCAAACTGATTTAGCTTTGCAAAGGTCCAGATGAGTGCCAAACTAAGTGCAAGTTCACACAGAAAAAAGGACAGGGTACAGGAAAGACCCCCAGTCTGCATCAGAGAGCTATTAAATAGACTCAGGCTAGGGTAAGGGTGCTCACATGCTGCCCACCCTTGCCAAAAGAAGCTTGAAGAACAACTGTTAAGACAAGAATGTGGATCTGAGTGGGGTGTGTGAGGGGGACACCCAAAACTGTCTGCGAAAGTGTTTGTCCAAACCTAATAATGCTGATGGTTGTCTTTCCTCATGAAAGTAATGAGGGAATTAGCAAAAGACACATGAAATAAAGGGGGGTTCAGTTTGAGAAGAAACAGACAAGGAGCAGAAAAATTTGTAACAGTGGGAAAGGACCTTGGAGTGGGAACAGAGTAGCAGTCAAAACCTGGTTTGACACTTCCAGAAGTTGCATCACAACCTCTGCTCAAACCTGAGTGCAGCCTCCCCATCAGATGCCAAGAGTATCCTTCATTCTACCTAGGGACTGACAAAATGCTGTGCAGCAAGTAGAGACTTGGACCTGGTCGTGTAAGTGAACTCACAGAGCTTTCTCATCAGCACACACATTAGCGAGCTGCAGGCAGCAGAGCCAGAGTACCCACCTCCCACCGCAGCAGTGGGCAAGGGAACCTGCGCTCCCTGTGCTCCCAGGAGCCTTGGTGGTGTTGCTTCTCACTGCAGCTATGGCAGCGTGTGGGATTAGAACTTTTAAGGGTTAGTTATAAAAAAGCATTTAGAAATTTGCAAGTGCATGTTAACATTTTTTACCTGTTTAGGATTATGGTTTGGCTGTTGTATTGCTGATACTGATCCGAAATGTTCACTGATGCTGCTCCTGATTTGGTTTGAACTATGTGAATCGATCAACACGTTCACAGCAACAATTTTAACATGTAATTTCTTCCCAAATAACTGTACAGAAATTTTTTAAAGCTTTTGCATTACCTTAATTGCTCTTCTAGGCTCTCTAGATCCTTTCTGTAGCTGTCACACTTCTCATTCAACTTATCTTTTTCTTTTTCACAATTTATTAAACGTTTTCTTAAGAGTACTTCTTCAGCTTTAACCTTAAAAAAGCATTTTTTTTGTTACTGTACAATAATCAAAGCTTCCATGGCCAATAGGCTTTTTAAAGAGAATACTGTAAATACTCCATTGTTTCTTTTTAAATTCTGGTAAGCCTGTAGATAAGGGCAAATAAGTTTTCAGTTTCTATGTCATTTTGGAAAAAGTAATGTTATTTTGGTTTAATATTTTAGGGCATATTTATAGTTGGCAATTTCCTTCCACAAGGAGAGAAGTCTAATCAAATAAAAAAATCTCTGTAAAAGCTAACTGTCTCAGGCCTCTATTCTTCTCCTTTCAAAAAGCAGGAAGCACTAACAATTTTGACCACTGGAACTTTGGTAGATGACTTCATTTTCATCCCAGCTCTTCTCTAGCTCATGTTTCATTGAATAGGTTATGTAGAAGGAATCAAAAGAATTATTTTAAAATGATGATATGCTTTTAAAATGTAAAAGTCCCATCTGGAAAGCAGGAAACAGAAGAAACCGCAGCAGTATCGAGATACCTCAAAGATGCAGACTGTCCAAACTGCGTGAAGACAGTTTAAAACTGGATAACTGAAGTTATCACCACAGTTGCTTACCCTGTCTCAACTCTCTTAAGACTTTGCAACCAACAAGCAGAAACAATTGACCCACTGGTGAACCCCCTGCTGTTTGCTGCCTGCATGGCAAAAAACAAAGAAAAAATCTCTTACTTTTTCTAATTTTTCGGTTGCTTTCTCTTTAAACTTTTTGAAAGCTCTTGTCAGCTCCTCTGCATTCAACAAAGCTTCATTTCTTTGCTGTTCGGCTCTGCAAAGAAGCATATAAATTATAAAAACCCACAAATTTCAGTCATTATGTAACTATTTCCTCCAGTTACTAAAAACAACTACTAAATTAACTGTTCCAGATAAAATCCTTTCTTCTTCCACCTTTTAAGCCCTAGATAAAAAAAGTTTCACAAGGTATAAATTACTTTTAAATACAATTTTTGCATATTAGCATAAATTGAATTCCAATAAGATCAAGGATATAAAAATAAACACTTTTGATTTCCCTTCAAAAAGAGTTTGATTCAAATCATCCTCCTGTTCCTACCAGTAGGGAGCCCATTTTAGAGACTGGGATAGCATGATAAGGAAGGAAAAGACAGCAGTGCTTAAAATTCAGACTACTTGAGGGGATCTAGAAAAGGCTTCAATACTGAAGGGAGCTCTCGCAGTGGAGCTATGGTGAGACTGACAGGAACTGCTCAAATGATAAATTGTTTGAGGGATACTGGAGAGATGGCATCAATCATAGTAAAGGAAGCTAAAACGGGGACACTATCAGGTGAGGAACTGTTCAAAGCACCAACCCAGACTGACTACTATTTTTCTCTATTACTCCGCACCCCTGGCCCTCTCTCACTTTCCCCTGTCACTACTCCCTAGGGAAGAAATTGGAATAGTGAGCTGGGGACAGGTCAGGTGTGGAGTCTGTTCTGGACACCCAGCACAAACACACAAGAATTACCACTGGTCAGTAACATTTCTAAGGGAACTGTGGGGATGAAGCAAGTGCCTCATCTAAGGAATGACAGCCCACGCTCAGATCGGCGTTTCTCACACTGAGGATCACTGCCAATTTGGAGACAGTAGAAGTATTCAGGGAATTCAGAATAAACAACAAAACCGTGTTAGTCTAAAGCACTTCAGTTTGCTTGGCCAAAGAATAGTAAGTAGTTGTAATTACTGATTTAAAGCAAACTGTAATAATGGTTAATACTAACCATAACATTACATGTTGCCTTTAACACCTGGCAGAAGCTCAGCTTTTCTAAAGTATTTAAATATTTACATTTGCAACTATTAACTAAGTACAGCAATTTCCAACCCCACACATGCTCTGAATGAACAGTGAACATAAATCAAGGTATATTTCTTCACCAGTAGTGCAAGCCGCACAGTATTTCCATCTGCCTAGCATGGGAATGTTACAGGTTATTTCATGGGTAGATACACAAGCAAACAAGGGTTTTGCATTCAAAAGGCTCACGAAAAGCTTTCATAGCTCATTAATTCAGTTAATTTTGGCCCCAAGTAACGCAGTTAAATGAATTGGGCACGTAGAAGTATTTTTATTTATACCTCTCATTTCTTTAAAATTACATTTTGGAAATGACAGGATTGTACATGGTAACTTGCAACAGTCAAAATAAATTACCTAACCCTCCCAGCAGCCACACAACCACTATGCTAAAGGATGCAATAGGAAAGGGAAATGGGGATGGAATCACAGCACCCTTTTCAATAATACCATATAGCCAGATAAGATAAAGGATAACATAAAGTGTTCTCTGAATTAAGTTATGCTTCAATCACTTTCCTCACACCAAGCCCAAAAATACAGCACTCAGTACTGTTGAATACTGAGCATACGCTGTAGGTTCTTGCAAGACAAAGTCAAAAATAACTCAGGAAAAACATATTCTGGACACATTTTGACTTTCCACTGCAGTACATCTATTCTGAGGGGAAAAAACAGGTGATAAACTGGTTACTAATGTATAATATCAGCTTGTAACTACCAGCAATTTCAAGATGTTAGAAGTGCCTGTTCAAGTAGTGTCTTCACACAGAACTTCCTCATTTTTTTAAATAACAGTCGTAAAGCAAAGAAATAAGTTGATCCCACAAAGTAAATATCTGCCAATAAAAAGAAACATTTATGCACTATTATTTTGTATTCAATTTATTAAAATGACTTAGCTACCTCTTTCCTTGTTTGCTTCGTTCAATTAACTCAATTTTCAGATTTTTATAGTCCTTTTTATATCTTTGCAGGATGTTTTCTTTTTCCATTTCTATTTTCCGGCTTTGATCTAGTTTATCTTCTGCATCTCTAGCAAATAAACAAACCATAATTTAAAAATAGGAACTTTTTGGTAAAGAAACTATACTTTTGTTGTTCTTTTCTGCACGTTTAAGAAGCACTAGTGAAACACACTGCAACTCTCAAAAGGAGGTTTGGAACACCCATAGCAGTGTGTCTGCAGCCTGGAGTGATGCCCAAACCTCATCAAAAAGCATCAGGTGTCACGATTGCCAAGGACCCAGGGGGCTGACTGTGTGCCATGAGAGCTGGACACAGAAATCACTGTTTTAGCCCATCATAAGTTATTCACTTTGTTAGGTACCTGTCATGTTTGAAAGTTTATGTTAATTTACTACCGAAGATGTGCAGTCATGTGCTGTACAATCACTCTAGTCACATTCATGTTTCATGTACATTATAAACTGGTTTCTTTTACCATCCTTTATTATTTTTCACCATTTCCTGAAGTACATTCCCCACACAAAATATCAATACAAAATAAAACACCTTCCTCCTCCTAAAAAGGGCTCCAAAATGAAAGCTTCGAGCCACAGATTACATGACGCACACACTACCAGTAATTACATTATCCATAAAAAGAGATTGGACTAGCAAACATACCACAATAAAATGTTGATTTTGAAGTACATTTATTACCTCAGAATTTTATCTTGAGCTGAAACTTCTGCTTCCAAGTTTATAATCTGTTCTTTTAACTTTGGAATGCTGACTAAATGTGTACCTACAGTCGATTCAAGATAAGAAATCTGAAATACAGACACATTTAGGCTTCCATTAACACTTACATATATACCTTCAAGTGAGACACAAAAATCTGCGCACTGAATGATACGGTGCCCTTACCCTTCCTGTAGAACATGCTTGTTCATCTATACAAACTGACCTCCAATTTTCCCCTCATTTAACCTCCTTCCAGTTCCCTAGCACCATTACAGTGTGACACACTGTCTAGTAGATGATTGCTTTATATGTTGATCTTGTCTCTTGTTTTTCCTCAAAAATTTAGATTCCGATATTTCTTCTTTCCATGCCAGACAGTCAAACCTTTTATCTACTTACTTGTACTTAAAGATAACATTTCTCAAAGAAAAAGCATTAAGCATTGCTATGTTATACTAATGTTACACACACAACATTATTGTCCTGAAAAACACTGTACATACAAGTGGAGATTAAATCAGTAATAATTTATTAGATACAATATTTCTTTCTAACTCACCTGCACTTTTTCAAAACAGTAGTATTAATCCAACATGAAATGACAACATTTTTCATTTCCTACATTAATCTTAATGTAGGTCAGACACATGAATGTACAGTACTAAATCCATTATTGAAGCGTTTTTCTTATACAAGGTATTCTTCACTCTGTGACTTAGTGGCATTAGATTAAACTTTGGAACACAAATAGGTAGAATTCATAGTTAATATAGTTGTTTTGCTCATGGAGAAATAGATTCCAAACTACTCTGTTCCAAGATTCATGTTGAATTTTATGAAGAAATAGAATATTAGACTTTAAAATTTAATTTTTGACAAATACACTAAAGATACCTACTCTTGTTTTTGACTGCATCAATTCAACATTCATTGTTTCCGCTCTGTTCTTTAGGTAGCAGTTCTGAGAAGCCAAATAAGCATTTTTCTGATGAAGGGCATTCAGCTTCTCCTTAAGACATTCATTTTCTTCCACAATTTTATCAGGAGTTGTGGACACTGAGTAAGACTAGACATAAAAAAGTTATATATACATACACACACTCTCTCATACATGCACATGTAAGCAATATATACATCAACGGAAACTCTGCAGAACAAACATATCTAAACCATGCTACCTTTAACAGCACTGCATTATATAATTGCCCAATACTACAGTGCATCAACTACAAGCCCTAAATGAAGGAAAAAATAATGAAGTACATTTACTTTGGATTTTCTTTGAAAATCTTGGCAAGATGTTTTAGCAGCATTCTTCTTACAGCTGGAAATACCTTGATAGCTGCAATTAGGCTGAGCAAGGTCCTCCAGAGTCAGGTCTACAGCCTCATCAAAGCAGTGACCACAATGATCGCTTGTACTTGTGCTAGGAGGGAGAGCAGAAAGTCGCTACACCATTTTTTCTTTAGAATTTTCATACTGCTCACAAAGAGCATTCAAAAGAAAAGCACAAAAGGAGTTACTTACAATAACCTATGACACTGATTAAAACAGATTTACACTACAAGAAATAGGCTGTTCTCAAACCTGGAAAGCTCTTCCTCTACAGTCTGTAGGTCTTTTTCAGTTCTCCTCAGCTGATTCTGTAATGACTGTAAATTTGCAAGCAGGTCTTCAGCAGCAGCACTTTTAGAGCAAGTCCACATACTATATTCCATTGGTACCACACATATAGCTAAAAGAATATTTAATATTAAAACATCGTTAAATGTATGTGAATACTATTTGCAAAGATACTTTTAAAGATACTAAAATAAGGCAAACAGAAAAAAAAGCCACAACTGAATTTCCAAATGTAAACATGCATTTTGCACAGAACCTATTCCACATTCACGAGATAAAAATTACTCTGTAGAAATTGGTTTTTTGAAGGAAAAAAAAAAAAAATGTTATGTATGTATTCATGAAGTATAAGAAGCTTCGTGAACTTATGAAAACTGGGAAAATCTGCTATACGTTGGTTGCCAAAAGCGTCTTATACAACACATCTCAGCTGAGAAGTCCGATGCAGCTGGCAGGTGCCGAAAAGGTGACAGCGGGTTCAGAGCGAACACACGAACCGGCCGTGCCATCCGGCGACCAGCGGAACCGAACAAACCCGGGCGGCCGGGACTCGCCCGCGCACAGTGCACGGGCCGCCGGGCCGGGCCGGGCCGCTCCACCACAGCACACAAGCCTGGAGATGCTCTGATGGGGAACGAGTCGGGGTTCAGAGGGACCAGCACTCCCGTCCCTCGGCCGCCGCCTGCGCAGGCCGGAGCTGCCCGGCACCCGGCCCGCCTGCGCGCCGCTCCGCCCGCCCTCAGCCACGGCTGCCCCTCCCCCGCACAGACCGGCACCGGCGCTGCTCAGCGACAGCAGCCGCTGCTCCTGCAGGGTGCCCGGCGGCGGAGGGGCCGCGCCCCGAGGACCCAGAACCACAGCGCCCAGGCCGGCTGAGAGCGGGCGGCAGCGGGCCCGCGCCTGCCTCAGCGCCTCCCGCCCGGCGGCCCGCAGGGAAGGGAGCGGCGGGAAGGGGCCGTACCTCAGCCTGAGGAGAGCCGCCGGGAGGGCCCCGGGCCCGGCCTCACCCGCTTCAAACAGCGCGGGCACCGGCGGCCGGCACCACCCCGCCCCGCGCGGCCCACCGCGCACGCGCAGCCCCGCCCCCCGCGCACCGTGCGCAGCCGCCGCGACCGCACCGGGGAGGCGGAAGCGCCGCTGGAGCGGAGGCAAACCCGCCCCCGCCTCCCCGCCGCGGTGCACTGTGGGCGGTGGGGAGCGGCGCTGTCGGGGCTGCGATTGGGCAGCGGCGCGGGGGGCGGGGCGGGCAGGGTCCGCCCTTCGCTCGCTCCGCGCCGGCGGGAGGGAGGGCGGGAGCGCGATGGGCCGGTCGCTGTTGCCGTGGCCGCGGCTGCTGCTGCCGCTCGGGTGCCTGGCGCTGCTCCTGCCGCCCCGCGCCGCGGAGTTCAGCCCCTCCCTGGACAGCGACTTCACGTTCACGCTCCCCGCCGGCCGCAAGGAGTGCTTCTACCAGCCCATGCGCAAGGAGGCCTCGCTGGAGCTGGAGTACCAGGTGGGGCGGGGCCGGCCGCGGTCTCCCTGGGGAGGCGAGGGGCCTCCCGGCCAAGCAGCTTTGGAGGGCGCCGCATCCTGTCACGGTGGCCTCGCTGCCTTTCCCGGGCCGTGGGCGGTGCTGGGCGGTTCGGCTGCCGGTTCCTTTTACGTAGGCGAGGGTGCCCCGGCGGCGGCACCGCCCGCCCCTGCTGCCGGCAGCCCGGCCCGGCCCTCCCCGCGGCTCTTCGCTGCGCTCCTCCAGCGGCGGCCCCGCCGCCTTCCCCGGGGCGCTGCCCGGCGGCCGCCCCGCTGCCCGCGGTGCTGGGCGCCGCTGCTGGTCCGCGCTGCCGGTGCACACCGCTGAAAACTCTGTCTCTGCGAGAACAAAAATACTTTAGCAACTTAACAAAAAATTCTAGTAGATTTTATTTTTTTTTTCTTTGTAAGATCTCAGGGTGCCGTCCTTTAGAACGGCAAGGAGGTAGAAAGCTGATGGCTGTGACCTTGTGCAGTGGCTCTAAAGCACCAACAGAATTGACGGTGATGCACAAACCCTCACCTATCTTTGTGTTGATATTAAACACCTTTTATCTCAATGATGAAAGTTTTTCAGAAAGTCTTATATAACAGACTTATTTAACAGACTAACATTAAAGTCTTGATGCCCTTCTTGGGAAGAGCAGAGTTCCCCAAATACCTCGGGGAAAGATCTCGGCCTTTTTTTTTTCTTTTTTTCTTTCCTTAAAATAAAGACCTTTTTCAGTAGAACAGGCACAGTGAGAGAAGCTGCACTGAATATTTTCCCATCCTGCTACTGTGCCTCAGAGTTGTCTGGGATCTGTCTTACCCACCTGCTTTTTTCCTCTGTGCTTCCCAACTAAAAATACAATGCTTGATTATTTTCTAGTTATTGTTACACGCAGAACTGAACAAGAAAGATGGAGGTGTTCAAGCTTTGTTCAGAGCCTTGGCTAAGAAATACAGAAGTTTATTTTGCACCAACAAAGTAGGGCTTTCTTTTAATCATAATAAAAAAATGTTTCAGAGAGAACCAACGTGTATAACAGTGAACTTATATCTACTCGGGCGTAAATTTCGCAGCACAGCTGCAAACAGTAGCAATTCATCTTTATATTTGAATGTGTACAAATGGACCTCTGTATGTTACTGGAAATATATATTTATTTTGTACTTAATTATCCTGAATTCTTAGTGGCTAAAACGTAGGAATATTTAACAGAGATGCAGGTCGTTCTCCAAAGACATAGTGCAATAAACACAGATATAAAGTTTTGTTTAGCCCTAAAGGTATATCACTATGTATGGTTTTTAATTTGATCAGCTGTTAGCTACTAATTGTCATCGTCCTTTCCCTTTTTTGGTACATCTCCAGTGTCACTTTGAGTCGGTGTAAACTTTGCCCTCAGTTTCTGCAGGAGCAGACCACTATACTCAAATAGCTCACTGGAAAACAAGCAAACAAAAAAATCCCCTAGCATGGGCCTTAGTAATGTCATAAAAATGATCCCACTCTGCCCCCTTATGCAGTTACTGCTTTCCCTATAGAGAATTCCTACAACACAACCAATGTGGTGATACAACTGTAGTCTGTTATACAGTTAAAGCAGCACAGCTTTGTAATACTGTATACACTTATGATCAGCTTAGGAAGCTAAATAACTTGAATTCCCTCTCCCTTTGGGAAGTGAGAATGCCCTGGGAGAATTCAGACATTAAACCTGCATTAAAAAGTGAAAATATCTGTGGTACAGCTTGGATTGCCATGAGTCTGCTCCTGTCATCTACACTGTTAATTCACACAATAAAAGATCTTGGGGATGACACGGCATAGGTTGTGTTCTTGTACAAATATATACGTGCATATACATAAATGTGACATCTTTGTTATACGGTTTCTTCTCTACCACTGGACCTAGCACTGGTACTTACCCATCGATGATAGCTGCCAGAGAAATGCTCGATTTAGCCATCTGTTGGTGTTCTTACAGGTTGTCCAACCCTGCCTGTTGATAAAATTGTGTGCAGCCTTAAAAACCATTAGGGAAAGGTTCAGTATAATCCAGCCTAGCATGATTAGATCATATTTAGTTTAAGATTTTAAATGGCTAAAATGCTTTTGGGTTGAACCAGTTTTTCACCTGTTTCCAATTAACTTGGTGTGAACTCAGATTCAGGTTTCAGATTCTGTGTCAGTTCCCTTACCTAAAAACGTTTGCCTTGCATAAAAATGTTGCCATCAGCAATGCAAACAGGAATTTCACTGGCTGGAAGCTTGTTTTTCTTTATTTCACAGGTTCTAGATGGAGCAGGATTAGATGTTGATTTTCATCTACTGTCTCCAAAAGGTGAAACTCTAGTTTTTGAGGAAAGAAAATCAGATGGAGTTCATACGTAAGTTTAAAATCTTCAAACTTAAAAAGTACTTTATGTAAAACTTCTGTTTTCTTTAACAAATGTAACTAAAATAAAGGTTGAATACTTTTTATTCCTTAGTTTACAAAAGACTTTCTAATAGGACAGTTTGAGAATACCCATTACCTTTTGATAAACACTGAGTACTTTTTACATGGATTTTATCATGAAGTGAAGGATATTTTTGTTTTAATGATAGCTGTTAATGGTCAGTGAACAAAAATAATTATTGTGGAGCTGAAAAAGGTCTCTGCATTTAGTAATATCAAAATATCTTGTAGGTCATCTAAATAATAAGCTGAAAAGTCCTGTATTTTTTCCAGTCTCCTATCAACATATGTAATAATTATTGTAAATGTACTATAAAGTATAAGAATTCCACTCATATTATAGCTTTTTTGTCATGATTAACAGTGATTCAAACTCCTGATAAAGGCAAATGAAAGTAAAGTGCTGTTTTAAGCCTTTAGAGTCAGTGAGATTGTTTTGCTCTGTCTGCAATCTGTAATATGTCTTTAGAGTTCTTATTTTCATATGAAAAGGTTATCCAGCACAAAACTGTAGTTAATTTGATTATATTTTGCTTTTATACACAGGGTGGAAACAGAAGATGGCGATTACATGTTCTGCTTTGACAACACATTCAGTACAATTTCTGAAAAGGTGATTTTCTTTGAACTGATTCTGGACAATATGGGAGAAGATGGAGAAGATCAGGAAGATTGGAAGAAGTATGTTACGGGCACGGATCTCCTAGATATGAAACTGGAAGACATTTTGGTTAGTATTTGATCTTTAATTCTTTTGAATGGAAGAACCTTTTTAAAAACCCCTCAGTGTCATTTAGCCATTCTGCCTTGGTCTGGTGGTGCGTCATCCTGGAAATTATTCCATTTCCATATATTGCTTTTACTGACACATGAAGCCCCGCACTGTGGATCTCCTGCTTCCACACAGAAGCTTGACAGTATTTTCAGAAAGACCCTGTGATCAGCAAGAAGAAACTGCATAGCACTCAGTCACTCTGTTTCCAATCCAGTTTCTCTTATTCCTTCTGCTGAAATGGGGCATTTTTCCCTAGCAGCAATGAAATGCATATTTATAATATTAACATAGTGCTTAATCTCAACAGTGTAGTTGGAATCACTGCGTAGATTTTTATCATGTGTTTGAAAATAAAGTACTGGCTCAGACTCTTCTTCCCACCTTTGCAGAAGGGCTCCAAATAGCATGTGGATTCATATTTCTATCTTCAGTAATTTATACATTATTTTGTTTGGTTTTTTTCCCCCAACATTTTTATTTCCATCTTTTCAAACTAGTAAACAGGGCAGGAGTTAATCTGTAGTCCACTGCAGGTTCATTCCTGCAGACACTCTATGAATGGTAACATTTGCTTCAACTGTACGCAGACCCCATTTTTTGTAGGATGAAGACTATTGCTGACTCAAAGCTTTTATTTCCTTTCA
Organism: Nesoenas mayeri; assembly: GCF_963082525.1. Classification (NCBI taxonomy): domain Eukaryota; kingdom Metazoa; phylum Chordata; class Aves; order Columbiformes; family Columbidae; genus Nesoenas; species Nesoenas mayeri. The sequence continues at coordinate 11,800,340 of NC_137554.1, read as the reverse complement.
CAATCATTAAATATTGAGATTACTTTAGAAACAGAGGATTATTTGGTGGTGTTAGTGCTTGGTAGGATGCAGTAGGCTATCATTTGTTTGCTCATAGCTGCAGACAAACAAACAAAAAACCCAAGCCACCATGCACAAACACTTAATGAAGACACTGGTGTAGAGAATGACATTGTTTGTATTGTGTTTCTTGTAGTAAACAAAATGCAGGTTTTTAAAACAACAGAGTTAATGTTTAAGATCTTTTGTAGGGGTTCAATACACATTTAAATAGTTAAAACCAAATACGGCATCTGAAAAGCTGGCCAGATCTTTAAAATTGGCATTTAGACAATGAGAAAAAACCAAAGTTTATAGGGGAAATTGTAAAGAAAATCCCTCTCACACTAATCTCCATAAATATTTGAATGGATTTGATAGCTTTTTGGGTACATATTGGTATCTCTTCCAAAGAGAAAAAAAAGGGGGGGGGGGGGGGCAGAACTTGTCTTTATTTGAGGTCCTTGCAGATATTATAAAGTAGGTAATATTTGTAAAGTTACCATTAGTCTTATTTTTAAAGCTCTTTTATGGTGTTGATGTTCCTTATTGTGTAATATATGAACTTTAGTATCACCATAAAATTATTTGGCTTCCAAAAATAGCTCTTTTGAAATATTTGCGAAATATGCAATAGAGGAAATGTCCATGGAGAAAATGTTACTGCTGGGTTTAGCTTTTTTTTTTTCTTTTTTTAAATGTATAGCTTCCTGTTAGTGCACACATTACTCTTCTCACTAAGAGTTACTTCAGGGTCCAAAATTATATCAAGAACATAAGTCAGCACTTCGTGAGATGAGCTTTTAGGTTGTGACTATTATGCGGTAGATTAAACATTAATAGATCATAGCATCAGTTGTTTACTTTGTAAATGCAGCATAAGGAGTGGATGTTGAGCTGCTGTTGTGGTCACAGTGTTCACGTATTTCCTCTGGTTCCCAGAGACACAGTGCACATCCTTTGATTTATTACTGAAATTCTGTCAAAGGTGAAGTGGCAGTTTATAGCCACCACAGGGAAAGCATAAAATAAGATAGAAATATAAGATTATTGTTCTAATTTTCTTTTGCTACAACTAGAGTCCTCATGGTAGTTTGCATTAAAGTGCCTTCATTTGATTATCCAGCAGGAAAAAATATCCTATATTTGCCTGCAGCTCTGTACCTCGCTTAGAGACTCCCGTAGAGATCACTGCTTTTTACTTGTGTGAATACCTGGAATCACAGTTCCAAGGTACATGGCTTATTAAAACAAACAAACACAAACTATTTTAGGTTTAATTTCTGTCTCACTTCCCTAGTCTGTTAAAGTGAAAAAACAAATTGCAGGGTGTTTCAAAAAGATGGACCCAATTTCAAAGCAGTGTGGTTTCAAATTTGGTCCATCTTTTTGAAACACGCCATACTAGAGAACCTTAATCCTATGTTAATTAAGCCTTTTTAGGTGATACACAATACACAAGCTAGACAAGTTAATGAAAATTCTGTGATGAGGTATATATTTTAAAGTGAAATTAACTGTCCACTTGGCAAGAACTTAGATTATAGGTAGTAACACAGTATTGATATTTTATGTGTTGCAAGCTATACATTTAATTAAATGTTTTTTGTTGTTTTTTTTTCTTCTACAAATATTCTTTTGTTACTTATCAGGAATCCATCAACAGTGTCAAAGCCAGATTAAGCAAAAGTGTCCAGATACAGACCCTGCTGAGAGCATTTGAAGCTCGTGATCGAAATATCCAAGAAAGCAACTTTGACCGAGTGAATTTCTGGTCCATGGTCAACCTGGGAGTAATGGTGGTGGTATCAGCGGTTCAGGTTTACATGCTGAAGAGTCTCTTTGAAGAGAAGAGGAAAAGTAGAACTTAACATTCAGTATGACCATAATATAATGGGAGAGGGGAAGCAATAAACTACCACAGTAAAGAAAAAAAAGAAAACATGACCTTTCAGATTGTTTTGAACAGGCAGTAGACATCAGGTTTTCAATTCATGGTGGGCTTTTTAGTTATTTTGGGGTTTTTTTTAACATGAACAGAAGGCCTTGCCCCCAAGCTCTTCCATTTTTGCAAGTGCTACTAACTATTTTTTTGTACTTGTAGCATTTGTTAATGACTAACTTCTGCAAAGTGCACAGGATGCTTGGTGCATATGCAAGGTAATGTTAATACCGCCTTTTTTTCGTGTTCACATAAGACTTCAAATGGTAACTTAGACATTGGTTTATTTGTTAAACATTGAGTGAATTGACATGTGCCTAAGTGTTTACAGGGGTGGTCTGTAGTTACTGTCCCTTATCTTCAAAGTTACATGATTTTTAAAATCCTCAGCTTCTGTTGTATGGCATCATGGAGAAACACTGGGCTAACATGTAAGAACAAAATGGCAACTCTCTTTATATACGGATGACTAACATTAGCACTTTAAATAAGCACAGTCAATGTGATAGAGTCAGTGTTGAAAAGAATTGGAGAAAATAGGTGCAATTCCTGTTCATAAATCTTTCTGTCCTGTAGTTGTACAGCCCTATTTTCCTTTTTGACTGTCACATGAGATTCAAGAGACAGTGACCATATGATACACAAAGAAATGCACACAGACCTTGAATTATGCTTTGCAAACTTTTAGTTACTGTAACCTCATGTAATAGATAATTTTCCAATAACTGATTTCCATATTATTCTTTCCCTTTCCTAAAGGGGGGGTGTCACAGTATGTGAAAACATTATCTGCACATTAATTTTTGTAAGCTCAAAATCCCTCTTATTTGCCAACTTATTTTTTATTTGTTTTTGTCTACTACATCAAAGACTAACATAGCAGTTAATAGGGTGACTTACACAGGCATGAAAAACCAAAGCTGTTCACCTAAGCTTTCCCTTTTTGCTGTCCCTCCTAAGTCTTTGAGCTGTGCAAGTACAGTGCAGTATTTTCCTGTCTGGCTCTTTATATGAGTAAGTCATGAATTACACGAACAATAAATACAAGCTTCAAATTTTAGGCTCAACTGAATATGTAATATCACTTAACTAAGCAAAGCTTATCCTCAGATCAGCAATTTGTAATTTCTAGACAAAGTGGCTTTTAAGAATGTAGTGAGGGTATTTTTGCCAAATTGAGAGAACTTTTGCCAAAACCCCAGTGTGCAAGAATTAACGTTTACTAGTTCAAAGTTAGTCATTTTTACAATGTGCCAAGTCACTGACATTTCCTGTATAAATGTGTTAAACTACATTTTGTCACATTAAAAAAAAAAACAAAACTTTCTTTAAAGAAAAAACAACCCACTTTTTTAAAAAAAAGTATATGTATTAGTGTTCTGCCAGTCATTGGGTCATCTGGGTATGAACAGCAGAATTACAACTTTGAGACTTTCTGTGATTAAAAATGATTTTATGGAGATAAAACAGGGTCAATAGCTGCATGAAGAAACACTTTGTTCAAGTGAAGCAGATGCTAGCAAGTGCTACAGTACATAGAAACAGCACTTCAGCTTTAACTTCAGACAATGGGACATAGCAATAATATTTCTAAATAGTTTTTATAAGCAGATGTATTATTCCTCACAGAATTTGCTATAGAGAGCTCTGAATGCTCAAAGGCTGTTGAGCTACCTTTTTTTTTTTTTCAGCAAAGCTTTGTCCAAAGTAAGATTGTTTTTCTTTATGGTTCTGGGTATTTTCTTTTCCCACATGCTGCTTTTGATACTGAACTGCCTGGAACTAGAAAGCTTATGTCTGTGATCAGGACAAGTCTAGGAAAAGTCAATTCTTCCTGCTAGAGTGGCAAATAATATTTTTCTGCCATTTCCCTGGACATCTCCCAGTACCAATATACCACATATCTACATGAGGGCATAAGCCAAAGCTTACCGAAGTCTACTTGCAAGGTTTTGATCAGGTTCCTTCAAGACAGGCAAATAAGATTCTTAGGGCTGCGCCCTATTCGCTAGAAGAAAGAGGAGAGCGATCTTCCCTTGCACCACCATGAGCGTGGTGCCACAAACCATCTGCAAAACGCTGAACCAGCTCTGTGAAGCTGCCACTAAGACATCTACCTCTCACAGCAAAGCAACTAGATTGCAGCTTAGACCTCCACCAGGTGAGCTCTGCCAAGTTTTGCAAGGGCACCTCAGGGGATTTGGTTCCCCAGCTGCTCTGCTGGCTCCCTGACTGTGGTTATAAAGCCGGTGGCGAAACAGCCTGGGGTATTAGCTTAAGCTGCTAATGAATGCAGACTTCTGATCAAAGGCACAAGACTGAACTGCAGCGGTTTCTCGGATTACACATAGCAGGCTCTGCTAGAAGGAAAATAACAAAGCAATTGGCAGCGGAGTTCATCTGGAAGAAATTATTATTTTGCAACCAAGAGCTCTGTATTTTCTCCCCATTCAAGGTTCTTTACAGAAAATGAAATGGAATAACTAGAAGGCTAACAGTGCTTTGACTTTGGCAGCTGGAATATGTTTATAAAAGGTGAACAATTTGGCATTTCAACTTGCAGTTAAATAAAATTTCATTAGGATTTTGAAGAGTAGATTGTTTTTGATTGTATAAAATTTACAGAGGAGAATATACTTTTTTCTTAATGGACTTTTTATTCAGAATTAAATGTTTTAAGACTTGCAGGTGTTGAATAAAATTATGCAAAACTGAAATTTTCAATAAATAAAGTTCAAACCTGTGTTTGTGTTTATTTTATAACAAAGGAAGAATGTTTTATCTATGAATGCTGCAAAAGATCAAGGATACTAAGCTAACACGCACTTATAGTAATGCAGCTTTTAAATTTCTTCCTCATGCAGCATTCAAATCCTGTTCTTACTGTAACCCAAAAATCAACTTTATCAGTGCAAATAACTGAAGATTTACATAGGTGTCAGATCAGAATGACACCAACGTCCAATCTTTGTAACAGAAAATACACTTAGTTTTGCAGTTATCAGATGCATGGCAGGTACAAACCTTTCTTTCCCCCCCCCCCAATATTTGCACCTTAATACTTCTATTCCATATGGCACCTGCAGCTTATTAAGCAGAACAGCATAGCTCCCGGTTAGGCAGACCATAAGATTAGGAACAGTTGCAGAAGGGATAGCAGGTACTGTCTTGAACAAAATTATTGTAGCGGTCAATAATATTACTGAGACTTGTAGAGTTCTGCATTCAAAACAAGAGACAATAAGACTCTCAGGCCAGCCTAAATCAAGATAGTTTGGTATTAAATCAGCACCTGTAAGTTTGGGAAACTGTTTGTCTAGGTGAGTGTTACTTGTTAGTAACTAAGTCCAAAGTTTCTCACCTCAAAAAAACCCAAAAGTAAAGTATCCCAAGGAACAGATTAAGGGAATTTGTAAACTTGTGATACCACAGAAAGACAGCAGCAAGTAATGACTGAGCTCCAAAAACACTTCACTGCTCTAACCCAGTGGGCATCTGTCCTCACAAACTCACTCTAAAAAGGATTTTACAGAAGGTACTTTATCTGCTGATGTTTGCTGCTGAAAAATAAATTTTTAAAACTCTTCTCATAGTCTCATGCGACTTATGTACCGCTGTTAGTTGGAAATGCACAAACAGGTATACAAGTTACAATAACATATCAAGACAATCTGATGACCTGTTGAGTGCTTCCAGTAATTCTTACATTTTTCTCCTCTAAAGAAACAATTTCACGATGTATTTTCATTTCTGATTTGGTATAACAAACACATTAAAAACATAGGGAAAAACAGAAGGAAAACAGGAAACTAATATCACAGAATATCAAACTCTAGCAATTAACAATGCCGTTACTATGATTACTAATATGTAATAATTTCACGTTCTTCTTAAGAGAATATGGAAGATCCTGAGACTGAAAGCTCAGAACTTTGGAGCAGTTTTTCCAGCTTTACCGACTAATGCACATGACAAATCCAAGCTTGTTTACCATTTCATAAGACTTCTGAGAAACCTGGGCCGGCCCGGAAGCCTGCAAACTACATTGTTCCAATAATGAAACAGGAACTTCCTTCTCGTACTGTGTATGAAGTAGATAAAATAAAATACCAAGGTACAATGTTATGCTGCCAGATTGTGTAATTAATGGTAGAAGAAACAGTGGTTTGACTTGAAAAGGTACACATGCAGTGAAAACTCTCCAAAGCCATTTTGGATAGACATGAGAAACACCTGCAGAAGTTCCCTTTCTTGGTCCCTCAACCGTGACAGGAGACACCATCTGCCTTACCTTCTACAGACCATGCGCCCCTCGGACTGGCCCGAGCCCACGGCAGCACCTCCTGTGCCCGCAGAGCGGCATTGCCTGTTCAGTCAGCTCCTTTGGCGGGCTGCAGCACTATCCCGGGAGTACAGGACCACGTGGTACGGTGGCACCACTACATTAAAAATCTTACTCCATCAGCCACAGCAATTACAGTTTTTTTCCCTTTCCTGAGTATTTTTAAAATAAATACTTACATGGCAATCTGTCCTAAGACTCATTATCCCCAACAGTTACTTAAGACAGCCTGGGACCAAGTAGATTGAGCTATATCTGATGCCTTTAAAAACTAACAGTTCCTGTGCCTTCCCTACAAGAACAATTCTCTTTGAGATTGTTTAATGTCAAAACTTACCAACTTTTGGCACAGGCAGGAAACATGCAGCTTTAGTTACCGCTGAGAAATGGCTTATGTTAACCCCTTCCTTTCCCTAGCTTTCTCCTTGCTGCAGTAATATCCTACCACAGGAACTCACTATTTGGACAGGAGGAACGCCACCACAGAGGGGAGAAAGCACCACATTCATAAATTCTTGCAGAACAAATAGAAAGCTATATGCCTTATTTTATGATTTTGTTTTCAAAACCAACAGTTTACTTTGCGTACCTGTTGATTTTTGTCACAAATAAAGACAAATAAAATGGTTAAAAAAAAAAAATAATTAAAATACAATAGTAAACACACCTAGACCGCTGAACTTACACCAGAAGCACCTAAACAGCATCATCTTCTCTCATGCTTTCAATTGCTATAGTTGAGGACAGTTAATGAGATTTGGAACTGACCCAGCTCAGAAGTCCCTTTCTTCCCTTAGAGCATGACGAGTTTCTAGAAACAAGATATCCTCCATTCTCCATCTGCTACCTGCCAAATTGGAACACAGATGTTTAAGGAAGGCATAGAGCTGCCAAGAAGAGTTCTAAAAGCACATATCTGTAGTCTGTATCTTTGACATTATGTTAAAGGACCTGACATTAACCATTTGATTAAGGACATTTTTCTATTATGCTGGAGGATTTCAGGGAGTGGTAAATATCAAAGTCTTAAGTTGAAAAATACTTATGACAGTCTATACCAAAAGCTTCAGTCAATTCCAGCAATTCCAGTTCCAAACAGTTACTGAGAAGACTCTTGATCGCATTCTCTGGACAGGAAGAGGGCAGACCCAGCCCCTAGAACTGATGCTGCCTGTCCTGACACCATTCTTCCCGTCACTTCTCTCCTACAAGCTGGCACCACAAGACGGGGAAGAAGAAGTTGGCTCAGGGGCCAAGCGGCTGAACAAGTAGGAGTTCTAAAGCTTCAGCACTTACCTCTGAATGACCAGCATGCAGGTAAGCACCTACGATACCTTGACTCATTACCACAGCAGGAAATGCACAGGAGGAAAGAAGGCAATGATTGAATTAGCAAATTATATATATATATTTTACAGCCCAAAAGCTGGTTTTAATGAACATTTCATAGCCCATTTAAACTTCCTTAAAAACTAATGATTTCCATTGTAAATAAATACATCCAAGTTGTTTCTCATTGTATTACCTGGACTTGTGTATTTCTACACATAAGTACACACATTACATATATTTATATATATGTACTTTCCTGCAACAAGCCAGTCAGTCTCCCTAGCCAGTTTGTCAGAAAGGAGAGTTCTGAGTGTGGATTTTGTAAAACAAGCAGTACTTTCCCTAATAAAGGGAAATCCTCCATTGTTACCTTAATCAATTCTTAGTTTTACCTTATAGTCTCACCCTTTTTAAGCTCACCTTTTCCTCCTGCTGCCACTATGAAAATATCTTAAGATCCTACAGCCTGAAAACCTTCCCAATCATTCATTATTTCTCTTCCCCTGAATTTCCAACCACTGCTTATCATTCTCTAGGATTTTACTATCTCAGCTATCATGCAAACAATTCGTGAAGCTACAAATACCGAGTTAGAGCAAGCAGGCAAAACACAAAGTAGGCAACCTGATTAGTGCCCATGAACATGTACACAGCAAAACAGTAACTATCGCACTGGATAATGACAGGAGTGAAAGCAATAATCGCAACAGTATTGTGAATATTCATTTAGGAATGGCAGAGCACAAATGAAGTACTTTGAAATGGTGCTTATAAAATGACAAACTTTATTTAGAGAAAGATAGAGCTATTAAGTAGCTTCTTGCTACAAAACAGGTTTTGAAGCAAGTGAGCTTATTAGAGTAAAACTGCAGATATCAAGATCACAAGTTAATGCCACCAGACTGGACATGAAGACTAGGAAACAAAACCACATGGAAGTCAATTAATGCCAAACACAATATAGCTGATGATGCAAAGATTAAAGAATATTTCCAATTTAGAAGCTGGAAACATAAATTAGAACAAGTGAAAAGAAATATACACTGGTAAAATAATGTCAGTGAACAAATTAGGAGAAAGAGGATATGAACTATATGAGCTACAACAGTATTTTAAAAACTAGGATCTGCAAGGCAAAATATCTTTGTATCAATGAAAATGGGAACAACCGTTGATGTTATGGTATATGGATCTCAATGCTGGAATATGAAAAAACTTGAAAAAAAATAGCAGAGGTGAGCTACCTGAGAAGAATATTAAGGGATTCAGAAATTAAAAACAGAAAAAAATAATTGTGACAATACAAAATTCTTCTGTTTCATTGTTGCTGAACAACAGAAGCAAAAGATTAGCAAAAGCATCGAATTCCAAGTCCATTCTCAGACTGTGCACAGCTTCTACTCATCTTTTGCTTCTCTTTCTATTGTCCTGCACTACCTTTCCTGGAAGACAGTCATTCCCCTTTCAACTTTCTGCAGGGACTTCAAAGGAGTCTCCTCCTCCACCTTTCTCTCTTTTATACCTCACCCATAGATGATCCAATTTACAAAAAAAGAAATCAGCTTTTCTGTAAACTTTAGTTTGACAACTTGGGATTTTTTTTCCTCATGCATTTCAAAAAAATGCAGTAACTGGGATCTCAATAGATCTGACACCTCCACACGGATGTTTAGGTGGCAGCTGAAGTTCAGCATCAAACACAACTCACCATCCCAAACCCTTTTCTGCATTTCTAGAAAACACCTTTTTCTGCCATCATACCCTTAACTGCAGCATTACTTTTCATTCAGGCAGATGTGAGGGAACCAGAGAAGTGACCCAATTTCAAGCCTGAAAGTGTTACCTGCACAGCATTTGCAAGATTCATCCTCTTCCCTCTGTGCACAGAACTGATGCTGCTGCCCAGCTCATCCTTGTCACTACGTCCTGACTATTGCTCCATCTCCAGCCTTGGCATGTTCCATCTCAATTCACCAATTTCCTTTTAAAATATAACACTAAAGATCACTTTAGCAGGATGTTCCAAAGGCACGACTATTTTTCTATTTATCCACCTTCCCCCCATGCTCTAAGTCATATCATTCAAGGCCTTTTTCAGTTCATTTCTGTCTTCACAATAAAGTAAAATACTGACCTTCATTTCACAGATCACACAGAGATTTTTCAAAATTCCTTTGTAATCTCAAAGTATCTGTTATGCATAGAAAAGCATAGCTTTTATTCAAAATTCCTTTTGAACTTTTTGTTGAGAACAATGATTTGACAAGAAGTTTGCTGTGACAATTATTTTACAATTCCGATCAGTAATGAGCCATTATTTCTTTGCTGTCTTGTTCATGTGATGCCTAGATACAATCACCTACCTAAATACCACTGTAACACAAATAATATATATGGAAAAATATTAAATCTGATACACACAGAAATGCTTCTAAAGCAGTGACCACAATGAAGTTGAATTACATATATTTACACACATGCATACATACAATGATCGAGCCGTACCAAAATGAAATCCTTACATACAGCAACATTTGTATTTTTCCTTTAGAGACTCCATTACTACATACAATGAAATTCACATCAAATGAGAGAAAGGCATTTGTAGGTGTGCTTGAATTACTACTCTAGCTGTATCTTCAGCAGCACTATTGCAGCATTTTCCAGCACATGACACCTGTAACAACGAATCCCTCAAGCACAGCTGGAACACCAGTCAGTGTCTATGCACAGGGCAAGGGTCTCCAGAGCAGCAGCAGGAAAGCTGGAGAGAGAAGCAATGGATGGGAAGATGCCACCAAACAGGTACTTCACAAGAATACAGAATCAGAACTCATTCCTCTCTCAAAAAATACACACATTTAATGTTGGTCTTTTAATTCTAAGAAAAAAGCAATTCCAAAAATACAAACTGAACATCAGAGTCAAGTCAATCACCATAATAAAACGAAACAATGACATTCACAATAGTTAAGTCTATGGACAGCTTAAGTTTGACAAATATTTTCTCCCCTCCCCACTAAAGTCCCCAAGTACATTCCAATATTTATCTTTAAATGAAACTTTATGAAAAACACTGCTGGTGTTCAGTTAGAATTAAAGGACTTGGATAAAGTGAAACAATAAAGACAGATACAGATGGTGTGAGTAAGGTTACAAAGGCTTTACATTTTGCATTATCCCAAGATATAAACATTCAAAAATTAACATGAATTTGCTGTGTTATCAAAATATTGCAGCTATAGGCAAGGCAACATTAAATTAATAGCTGAGGGTGTGAGAAAATCAACACACATTTTAGTGAAGGTAAACAGAAGTGGCAGTTTTTAATTAGCATTTTTATAAAGCTAATATTACTCAGCCAGCCATAAACCAAGCACAGGATAAAAAGCTTTCTCTGCATCCTTTGGCTATAAGGTGACAGGAAAAGAAGTAGTCACCTTTTCAAGATGTTCAAGATCAGCAGAAAAAGTCAAATAATCAAGTAATAGAATAAATACGTACTAACCTAGGCAGTACAATTTAAACCACTCTGTCATTCGTGAATGTCACAATCTTATTCCGCTGGTAAACCGTAAGCATGTAAGAAAACTAACTTTACGCAGTACAGTGAATAACCACCAAAGTATTCTGTTTACTCTTTGGCTAAAACCCCCTCGAAAAGTAGCAGACAAAGAAAAAACATCTAATACTGGCAAGAGACTTCGACTTTTTTTTTAACAAGTAAAACAAACTTATCAATTTAAAACTTGGTACATTTTATAAAAACAAAAGAGGTAATGTTGTAATAAAATCAGTAACGTTACTTCAAATGGCAACAAACTGTTGACCCTGTGCAATAATACACTTTGTTCATACTACATTTATCAAAATATGACTGTTTCTACAGATACATAGGAATCTTGTATGTGACTCCTGTCAACTTAGTTTATTATTGGGCACAAACTTTACAATCAGTGTGCCACAATAACTTTTAAATTGTTATTTCTAGTAGAGTCAATTTCAAAAGGTTCAGATCCTGTATTTTTTAACAGGTAATTCACATGGAAAATAATGGAGTATGTTATGTTCCCTAGAGCACATGAACATCAGTGACTGCACCCACTGCCAGAACACGCTGCACTGGTTTGATGCTTTTCCTTAGTACACAGAAAGCAACAGCACCCAATAAGCCTGAGAAGAAATGCTGCTGTGTAAATATTGGCAACTATTCCTGAAAAAAGAATTATGGGATGTATTCTCAGAAGCTGCCCAATCCCATAATTTGTATTGCATAGGTCACAATCACACATATATATACACGCACAAGTATGTGTGTGCATATATACATATGTATATACACACACGCGCACACACACAAAGAATATATTAAAAAGACAATGAAGTCTGGTCACAGAGCAATTTACAGGCTCAATATATTTTTTTCTTCTTTTTTTTTTTCTTTTTTTTGTTACACTTTGAAAGAAAACTTCAGTATTTTACAGTCTTCAGTAGGCATTATATACACTGCACTTATGAAATCTAGAAAGTATTGAAATAGAAATACATTTCTGCAAACATTTGGGTAAGAAAAGAAACCAAAATTTTTCAAAGATTTGTGCTATCTACATAATATTTTCTCTAAATCACAATAACTGCATCCATGGAATGTTCTCTAGAAAATGTCTTTCTTTTTTTAAACATCATGCACATTTTCAAGCAACTGTAACCCAAAAATATCCCAACCTAAACCAATCTAACAATGTTCAGATTAAAAAATTTAAGTTTCAGATCAGATTTTAAAAAGGTAAGTCTTTATCACAAGAGCTGTAATGATAACAGTTACATGTTAAGGCTAAACTGGTTTTGTTTTGTTTTTAGAAACACATTAAAAGACACACTTCTCTCGTGGCTCTGCATTATGAACTGTACTTACAGATGACAGTGCAGTGAACATAATGTTCAGTCCTACAGTCACGATGCAGTTGCTCCTTCCCACTCCACAAGATACTGCACCTTTCCATCAAGCGTCACCCGACGAGCCAAAACACGGTATTTTTCCCCGCAAGCTATTCTACCTGCTGCACCAAAATAACTAGTGATCGAGTTCTTTAGATGATTGAGCTGCAACTCCTGATCTGCCAGGTTGTTAAGGATCTCCGTATTGAGTTCATCGTACTGGTAATCTTCCTTGCTCTCATCATCTTTCACAATTTCTGAATTTTGAGTCTGGAGTGCTTTTCGTGGAAAGCGACCTCTCCTTCTCAAATGCGGTATTGCAGCAGGCCAAGTTCTTCCTGTACGAGTCCTTTTTCTCGAGTCAGATAAACTATTAAGAAAAACCAAACACAAACAACAACACAAAAACCAAACAGTATTAACTTCAAGGAACTTATTCAAAATGTATGCTTTATCATGAGTTACTTCCATGCAACTCGTATCATCACTTCTTTGCTGTTTTTCACTGATAAAAATATCCATTGCCTATAGATAGATGACTATAAATATGGCACTTGCAAAACAAAGATTTACATAAGGAAAAATTGTATTAATTTAACAAAATGTCAAAGAGGTGGCTGAATAATTTAACTTATGCCTAAATAACAGTACTATTTTGATTCAGCTTAATCCCATTCTTAAGTAAATTTTTTAAAAAACCTGTCTTCAGAGAATCTGCAGCAAACGTGCTTAAATTTGCAAATTAAAAATACAGCTTGATCACACAGATAGACCTCAATTACAAAAGCTATAATATAAAGAGTTAGAGATTTGATGTTAGTTGAGACTAAAAAAAATTAATTTATGCATAGCTTTATTTTTTCAAGCCAAATTCATCTAAATAAATTAGAAATCTGAAACATGAAAGAAGTTGCAACATCTATTCTATTTTTAGGTACACATGACTTTCTAAAGATTTATTATATGTGACCAGAAAGATATGCATATCTAAAACCTGTATGATTTGGTAATGAAAAAAGAAGCTTCTGACATTATTCAAGAATAAACCATCACCCAAATATTAAAAGTGTCCAAGATCTAAACCGTTATGTAAAAACCCGTATCTATAATTTGTACATAGTAAAACATGATTGATAAAGTTCTTAACTAAACCATATGCAATCCTTGACATTCAAGACAGCTGGGAGGGCAAGAGGAAATCACATATTTTTAATGTAAAAAAAAAAAAGGCAGAAATTAAAAATTGTTACTTAAATCCTTAGGTAACAATTTCAGAAGTTTAAGTTAAACATGATGTTAAAGATAAAAATTTGTAGCAGCAATGCACAAAAAAAGATTCATGAAAGCACTTGAGAGCACAAACCAGAAAGAGAAGAAACAAGTAGACTGAGGATCCATGTACCTCAGTAAAAGAGAAATTTCTGTTTTCTGCAAATAAATTGTTACTTGAACTTTGCCCTCTCTCAAGTTCAGCAAAGTCGATTGTAGTTAACAATTTATTTATGAAGACCGTGCCAAAAATTTTTCATGCTCTACTGACTGCAGAAAATCACAGCATACTCGCTATTCTTTAACACGAATACACAAATCTACAAGAACAAAAGCTGCTAAAAATCATTCAGGGTACACATCAGCTCTTTTGCAGCCTTTAGAAGAAAACTAAGCTCAAGAAATGTTTATGGAGTTTAATTCTTTTCAGTAAATGTAATTTAGGTACACTTTTTAGATCAACAAAGAACAGTAGTTACTGAGCACCCTGTGTGTTGCAAGCACAACTAATTACAACTAGTTTTCTTTTGTCCCATTTCTTTAGATTTCCCTATGCAAATGAGACTCAGAGTCCCAGTTGCTCATTACTCAAAATCCCAGTGAATTCCCACATCCACAATGTTATACCTCTCTGCAATATCCTCAGCTCTTCTCTATGTGTTCTCCCACCAGTTCTGCAACACCCTTACTTCCATTTCACATCTACTATGGCTGTCTCCTATATCAGCCTCCTACCTTATCTTCTACTTCATTTTGCCAAAGTCTCAACTAAAAAAAGAAATTAAAAAAAATCCAGAAAACAGCACTGGCAATGACTAGGCCACAGAAGATTGGAACATCAACTGCCTTCCATAAGCGTGGGCTGTGGGTTTGGGTCTCTCTCATCCAAGTGTTCATCTTCATGAATCTTGTTAGACTCTAAGTTCTTTGTAACTACCTGGAGTAGAATTCATGGAAGTTTCCCAAAAGGTTCAGAACTGACTGGAAGTACAACAGAACCTCAAGTTTTAAGAAACCAGATTTAGAATGTCCTGCTTTGGCAAGACTTCTTTTGCAGGATCCCTGCAACTTGTGTTTATTAAGGGAGAAGTATATCGCTGAACCAACTGTTTCCTGCCCCCGCTTCCAATAATGTTTATAAAAACTAATACATTGCAAATCTTAATCAGTACAGCAGAGTAACTGAATAATTACCTATAATGTCTGGAAATGCTAGATGAGGTAGTTTCTTTCATACTGGCAGCACCTGTGGATTCCACATCTGAGGTATTGGATGAATGTGCAGTTCCATCAGATTTCCTGATATGCAAGATAATAGGGTTGCCATGTAATGAAAATAATCTCATATTAAAAACTGAGCTGACATTTCAGAAGCAAACAGATAAGTGACATGGTAAATATAATGTTTTACAGGGATTTTTTTGTTTCATTTACCCAACAGTGCAAGGTAATTCCAAGGCTGGGTTCTCAATCACTGGAACTGGTTCATTATCCTAAACACAAAAAACAAAAACAATTTCAAATTAAGTTTTAATTGCTGTGTCAATTTTGTTTGAGGTTGAATGGGGGAATATCACAATTCAGATTAACTGGTTATGTTTTTCTTCAAAAATAATAATCCAGTTAGAGGGGAAAGGAGGAAAAAACTATCCAAAACCTTACCAGAGGAGAAGACTCCGGAGTTTTGTGAATCATTTTTCTTGTATAGGGACCAGGTGGACGACCTACTGATTTTTTTTTCCCCTTTCTTTCTATACCATTACTTAATTCCCTAGAAGAAAAGTTATATTTTGTTCTGTATTACTGAAGATAATTTTCATTGAATACATGTTTTCCTTTGGCAATGAATACACAATTAGATGTTTATTGCTAAAACATTGTGCTAAAGGAGGTTATTCCAGTAAATCAAAATTGTCAGGTACAAAGCTACATACTTTTGCCTCTAGAATTAAATTAATAAATACAAGCTCCTTCTAGTGACACTACTGATTCCCTACTGTTGGAGAGGAATGAACAAGAGTTAAATGTTATCGGTTCATAAGATCACACTTGGTAAAAAAACCGGTGCATTTATCAATAGAAGTTACAAATTCACATCAAGCTTCCTGTTTAGACATCTAGTTAGATTATAGCATAAGAGTTCCAAGAA
The DNA here is from genome assembly GCF_963082525.1 of Nesoenas mayeri. Lineage (NCBI taxonomy): Eukaryota > Metazoa > Chordata > Aves > Columbiformes > Columbidae > Nesoenas > Nesoenas mayeri. The sequence continues at coordinate 11,784,329 of NC_137554.1, read as the reverse complement.
GGCAAGAGATTTTGTTTCCCAAATGGCAGGAAAGTTGGGATATTTTCTGTTGTTCTTACTGCTAAATTTCATGTTGTTTGGGGTTTATGTTTGGTTGGTTGGGTTTTGTTTGTTGAGATCCTAATAGAAAGCTAATTAAATTCATTCAAAGACCTTGTTCTCACAAATAGTCCACCTGTACAGTTATTTTAAAGAATATATTATACAATGAAAAAGCCTTTTTTGTAGGCACCAAAAACGTACTCAAAGTAGCCCAAATTTTCTACGACATAGCTAGAATAACTGAGTTACCTTACCTTGCATCAGGGATTGGTTTAGATGATTTTCTGCCTTTAATTTTGAACTCATGAGAAGTTCCTTCTGGTTCTTTCTCGGCCTTTAAAGCAGCATTTGGTGGCACAGGAGGAACACGAATTCTCAAGCCAAACAAATGCTTCTTTTTCTTTATTTCTTTTCCAGACATAAACCTATATGATTTTAAATTAATTGTTAAAATTCTGACCCCAGCGAAAGCAACTTTTCAAATAACAGTGTACATGCAAAACAAAACTATACAAATTAGAGTATCCATCCTAATATTATTTTATTCCTTCTCAGTCTCAAATACAGAATGTGAAGAGGGAAGAGGATGGAAGTTAAAACAAATTTTCTCATGATCTGGGTTCCATTCAAATAGGTATGTAATGTTACAGCTTGACATAGCAACAGTATTTAAAATTTAAATGTTATCTGCAGCCAAAGTGATTATCAGATAGACTGAGCAAAGGAGATTGAAGACTATATATAATTCACATGAGATTACATAGGCAAACAACACTTAAAACAAAAAGTACCAACAACTTACATGGTCTTGTAATCATTTAGTGCCTCCAACACATGCTCATATCTTTCAGATTTTGGGGTATCTGCAAGCTGTGAAGTATTAAGACATCATTTAACCTGTCAAATTCTCCAGTTACAGAAAGATTACAGTTACTTTGAGTCACTGTAACTACAGATTTGGATGTGAGTAAGTATTAGCAGTGGAAACTACCCAACACCAAAGGATATTAATCATTATCACATACATTCTGTGATTTAGATCCACAGAATTCATGCCAGGATCAAGCCCAGGCCAAAGAATTTGAGTTTCACTTGTAAGAAGTGCAAGAAAAATTTCTCAAAGTATTTTAGTATACTCAAAGAACATAATACTAGCTTGCCCTCCAAAGACCAATAAAAATAATAATTCTGTGGCATTATGTACTCCCAAATTAATTCAGATTGCAAGCAGAAGATAACCTGAGACTTAATCTGACAGAATTTTGACTTGATATGACTTGCTAAGGGATGTCATACATCCTAAAGTAAACCACATCTATTCCTAGTGACACTAAGTCATTTTTTAGCATTTTAGTCATTTTGCTTGTTTTTATTACAAGCTATTGACACAGTCTAAACACGTGCATTTTAAACTGTTTTCCGTTATTTACAAACAGCACTAAATCATTTAAACCCAGAACATAAATTTGATTTTCAAATTGTGTCTGCTAGTAAAAATGGATTACAGCTGTATGAATTTACTGATTAAAAAGTAGGTAAGTAGGATACACTCATGATAAGAAAACTTTAAGCCCGTTATATGCCACCTGTATTAAAAAAATTGAAAACCCTAAGCATTTTTAATGCAAGAAAAAAGTACAGCATAATCTACTAGCAGTATGGCAATTTGAATTTTGCATCCAACCTCACATGCAGAAACAAGTACCTACACTGCTCCTCTTAGTTAAATTTTAAGTCACTCTGCATGGGGAAACAGATTTCCTCTAATGCTAAGATAACTGTCCACTAAATCAAATAGCTGGATAATAACTAGTATAGTAGTGAACTAAAAACGAGATGCCTTGACAAGTGGCAGAATCAGACCAGAAAAAGATCAAAACAGTCTTGGACCTGGACACGAATCAATCACCCCCATGTTTGGAAGAGGGAAGAAGAAATGTTTATGCACAGTAATTTATGTGTTACACCTTAGAGACTCTGAAGATTTCTTCATATGCAATGTACCGTGCATTCAATTCAACAGATTTTCTGCTCTGCGCACATGAAAATATCAAAGAACTATGAGAAAAATCAGAAAATGAAAGGAAAAATATATATGCAACAGAATAAACAGCTGAGTATAAATAATTAAAGTTGCTATGGAAATAATAATGGCTACTTGAGGAATTTTACAGCTCAGAAGAAGATACACCACTTCAATTGCATTCTATTTCTGCAAGGAATTAAATATTATCTCATTACATGGATCATCAGATTTTTAGGTAATAAAGGATTTAACATCCAGAATAAAACAGTCATATGTCACCAACCTTCAGGACCTATGTGTGCACTGTGAAGGAAACCAAGAAAGAGTATTTCAGTTACCTACCTCACCAGGATGTAATCTATCCCAGTTCTCATTAATGTATGCCATGAGTTCAAGCTCTGAATCGAAGTATTTCTTCTTATGAATAACACTTAGGTTGTAAAGGCATAAATGTGCTATATCTACCCTGGATATTCAGAAATAAACAGAAAAAGAAAAGGTCTTTTTTCTTCCAATTGCTTTTATTCGACATAATTTAGTAGAAAAGATATTACCATGATATAGTTATAGGAACACAAAGCACAATGTCAAACACTCAATCCAGGGAATAACATTTAAGTTTCCTGTCATTTCTCTTCCATGAATGATTCCTTCTGCTTTGAATCTTTCTTTCATCTCTGTCTCATCTCACTGTCACAACACTCTTCAAAACTCTAAAACTGGTCTAAATCATGGGATATTTAAGTCCAAATTAAGACTTGGATGTATCAATTCTGAATTCTTACAAGTATTCTGGCGAATTAACATTCAACAAGACTATTTCCACCATATACTTGTTTGCACGCATATCCACTAAATTGGATATAATTTCTTGTATGGGTTATTAGCTCAAAAATTCCAAACTACAACTGACTGTCAAATGTAATTGAGGAAACTACTATTAAAATATGTCAAGATGTGTATGGTAGTAGTAACTACATTTGGTAGCTGCTTGCTACTTGACTAAACAATCCCAGGAATAAACCCTTAGAACACACAGTTGCAATATAACTCTACATTTAAGGATAACCTTTGAAGGAAAAGTTGGTTCCTGTTCATACAAGCAGTAAGAACAGCTCAGGAAACAACTCAAGACAGCAAGTGGATTTCCTTTTTTGCAAGGAGAATCACAACACCAAAAAAGAGCAGAGCATGTATTCAACTCACCCACTACCCCTCAAAAAAAAAAAAATCAATCATACTTACCATCTTAAGGGTAAACGTTTGAGGTATTCTGGTCCAGAACTGCAAACTGAGCAAATGAACGTATAAAACCTAAAAACAAACATAGGTATATGTACAAGTGCCTTGGTGGTGGGTGACTGCACACACACACAGTCTTAATGTTTTAACACCCTATTTATGAAAAAAGAAAAAAGCAGGCTAGAAACCCAGCCCATATAGTATTTGGGAGTCCCTTTGTCCTCCACCTTTCTCTATCAGCTTCAAAAGTCTGTGCTGCTCCCTACCAGGCCAGATACAAGATACTTCCTCAAGTTTCATACTCCCCAAGAAAGTCTCTCAATGTGTGACTATCCCAGTGAAGATGCTCTGTAATGTCCCCACACCATTCTCTGAAATGCAGAAACCTGTCTCAGTGTAAGCACAGATTTAAAGGACCCATGGGTTCCTGCGCCCTAACTCAGTTCCTTCACACTAACATTCCAGCACAACCCAACAGCTAAAAGAAAGTACAGCAGATAAAGAAAGAGATACTCAATTCGCTTCTCCAGTTTTCTCATCCGCTCCAAGCTCCTCTTAAAATGAAAGCACAGACCAGCACTACTTCGTTTCTTTTTGTATCAGCTCATACCACACAGAGGATGTACAGAGCTCCCTTCAGTCTAACTGACCTCCCAGCTTTCTCCAGTTGCCTGTGTGTTAGTACAGGGAGCTACTACTGCACACACTGACAGCCTACCTTGACGCATGATGCCTGTTGCATACAGATTAGTCACCTATACAATGTGAACTTGAAAGCCCTTATCTAACTCACAGGCCCACTGAAGTGGTCTGCCTTAAAGCTTCCAATCTCCCAGTAGCCAGCACCTATAGGATAATGGAATTCCACACAAAGCCAAGCCAGTAACAGTTTGAATTCAACGATCCATTGGTTCTCTCGCCAATACCCACCACCCCACCTCACCCTCCTTCATCAAACTGAGATGAAGACCTGCATTCTTCCTGGCACCTGAACACATCCTTATAAACTCACTCCATTTTTGGAAAATACTGTTGTATCATGGATGCCTTAATAAAAGCTCATACGTGCGACAGCCTCCACATTTTAAATAAAGACAACCATAAAGCACAGCTTAAATTTCTTACCTGTCACCAAAAAGCATAGGCTTTTGGAGGCACTGCACACAAGCCTCATGAAACCACTGTTTACACTTGCAGCACTGCAACATCTTCAGATACCAGCTTCACCAACAGAAAGAAAAAACAAGATGTATTTTAAAAGTTACTGAAAATTGTTCTTCATTATGTTTAAACTAAATAGCACAAGATCTTCTGACCCAAGATGACTTTCACATAAGGAATTATTACTGGAAAAGAGTGACTAAGAATAACAAAAAATAGTCCAGTAAAAGAATTAATTCTGTTATGAAATGAGGAAAATAAAAATTTAATTTCCTCTGACAGCCAGCTTTTAATTCTTAATAATAAGAATTCAGTAACTCCATACAAGCTGCTTCTCACATAGCAGATTAGCTTGTTCATTATTTTCCAAAGCACAGCACAGTTGCATTAAGTCAAACATTGTTTCTGATGATTCAACTACTTGAATCCTAAAAATCAATCTCACAGTTTATACCTCTTTTTTTCAGCTTCTCCCTCGAGTAAAGAAACTATGCAAAATTAAAGGCTACGTTTGTCCAAGTCTGCAAAATTCTCAAACCAGAGCTCTGTCCTGTGAGTATAAACTCAAAGGCTTTGCTTCTCTGTGGGACTCTTAACTTGCCCTGACTTCAAATATTGAATGCTATTTTATTAATTTACTCATCCATGCAGACACCATAGTATTTATCTCTATCTGCTTAAAAAGACCTCTCTTTTGCCTTTCTTGTAAGAAAGCCAACAGAGGACTCTGTAATGCCTTGGAGAAAAAAGTCGTTCCCCTGCCAATAATGCAATCCAGGGTACGATGTGGCTGAATCAGACAGCTGTCTGTTCCAACAAAATTTAATAAACTAACATTTATATTTGTGACTAATGGAAGAGCCAAGCTAACATCAGAAAAAACACTGCCTAGAATTGCAAGACCAACAAACAACTCCACCCAATCTCAGCACATTAACAGTAGCAATGAAAAAAAACTACAAAAACAAAAAACCCACAAAAAAACAAACCAAACCCAAACATTCTTGCTTCTTGTAGAATGGACTGTGATACTATGTGATGGCTAGATAGCAAAAGTTAGATTAAAAGATCTGATGGGAAAAGGAAAACCACCAATAATGTATTTTCCATAAGACATTAAATATATATATCTCTAAAGAATTCAAAATTCCACTTTGCATTGAGTTGAATACCTACACACAGTAGAAACAGAAACTAACTTATTCATGAGTAAAAGTCTACAGGGTCAGGGCCAAAGTTTGCAGCTGCATCACAGAGAACAGTTTGTATATATATGTTATCTGTTTACTTACTCTCCAGGTCCTCCACAATAGCAGTAACACTGCTGGACGTTGGTTTTATGACCTGCATCCCACTCAAGGTCTGTTGCATTATACGGTAATGTTTGTTTCATGACTTGCAGTGCTTTGGCATTTGGTCCTTTCTTAAGTGCACCACCCCTCTGGGCCAAAACAAATACATTAGTTTACAGAAACAATACAGTATTTCTGAAACTTTCAAATCCTTTAGTTTGAAAGTTATAAAAATTTGTCTATAATCAACTAAAATACTTCACCTGTATTTTAATACTAGCATATTTATTTAAAAATGAATTGAAAGCTAAATGCAATCTATTTCTATAATAAAAATTCCCATCATATAAAACTTACATTCAGATCAAAATCAATTAAAAAAAGTGCTATTCCTTCAATTCCAAAACCAAAGCAATATGGGATGTATTAAGAAACATTTTCTATGAACACACCTTTGTTGTTGTTGCAAAAACGCACTGTCGACAAAGCCATTTGTCATCTGAATCGATCACGCTCGAATCAATATTTGGTGTGTGACATAGCTGATGATAACCTGTATAAAAAAAATTATCAACAAAAGTGTTATTGGAATGGCAAAACACACACAAATACGTATAATTTAAATGCAACTATAAGGCATTATCCATCATTAAGTGCCAAAAATCTGATCAAAAAGATTGAGGTAACATTCAAAACGGTCTTACATTTTCTTAATGGAAAAAATAAACTTTACTTACATAACAGGTGTTAGTCACTTTAAGTGAGCTGTTAATAGCCACAAAGGGCTATAAAATTTAAGATCAGTTGAGTAGTCAGTCATAGCCAGGCAAATATCCTCCTTCACAAAACAAACCAAAACATCTTTTAAAATGCAGTAAATAGAAAAAAAAATCTAGTTACCTTGCCCACATTTATCACATATAACCATTTCATTCGGTGCTTCTGAATATTCTTCCTGACATATTGTACAGACCATTTCCCCACTTTCAGTGGCTCCTAGATAAAGATCAAAGTGTGATTTTTTTTTTTTCAGGTTACATCTGCAGTTGGAACGGTTACCATACGTATGGCTTTTTTCATCATTTCAGTCACAGATCCATGCATTGTAGAAACATACTGTTACAGAGGCTAACTTCCTAACAAAAATAAATGTAGACATCTTGTACAGATCATGTTACAAATACTTATATCACTTATCATAGGCTATATATTGCCTATTTACTACACAGTCTACGGTTCCTTAACATCAGCAATTAAAATTAAATAACTGAATAAAGAATGTAAATGGCAGGCTAAAAAAATATGTATAAACAAATACTACCTGGACAACTGATAGATATGTATTGTATTGACGGTAATTTGTGTTTCTTTTCTTCTAAGTTTTTGCACAAGTCAGTGCAGATCTTTTTGACTGATCTGCCCATGCTGCTTTAATATTAAACTCCAACGCTCTTCTGAAATAGGTTGTTACATTTTATACATGCAAACATACAGAAGCACACAGTAACAGCAGAGGTAAGAAAAAGCTAGCTTGCAAACTGAAAACAAAACTACAGCTTGCTCCAATTATACCACAAATCAATGTAAAAATTTGGATTACAATACAAGGCACTTAATCTATGTTATCATACTCATGAACTAAAGTTTGATAGTTACGATAAATGAATTAAAGACTATAAACTTGTACTATACAGAAGCTGAACAGCAGTATTTTAAAAGCTTCTCAGAAATAAAGCAGTTGATTCTTTTGCTATTATGAATACAAAGCTTCCCCTTTAGCAGATAGAGTGTTTAGTTCAAACATCAAGAATCAGCGAGAGCCCGATCAGACTTCTGTTGCCTTTATGAGGAAATTGCAACTGATTTTCAGAAGGAATTGTCACTGAAATTGTCACCCACACTCCATTAGCATTAGATCAAAATACTAGCTACTCCCCAAATACCAGAAAAATTAAAGCTAATATGCAACAGATGTCTCACTTGATAATTGCACATTTCTTTATACTACATAAATACTCCAAATTCTGTAACGGTTTCTTATGTGCAACAGTTATTGTGCTACTTTTAAATGTGAAAACTCCATTCAAACCTAGGATTTTCCAGTCTTTGTTTCAACTGAAAATAACTGGAGGACATAAGCTTTGTGTAAATTTGGGCCTGGAGTTTTCTGTTAAGACAAGAGTATTATACTCATCTAAATAAACTCAAATGTGATTATTTTTAGAAGTGTTCTCCCCTCCCTGCACATAGGTCTGTGGAAAAAAAATGCAACGATAAAGAGTTGTTTGAAAACATTTTTTTAAATTTGCCCAATTTGTGATACTGAGTAATTAAACTATATAACTCTTTACGATACAAGAATATAATGTAATAATTTATTTTAACAGATATAGTAATCTAAACAAATAAAATACCAAACAATGACTACTTCACTGAAGTTCTTGCCTGTTTGTATGTCCTTCCAGAGAACCCAGGATTTGGAACTGTCTTCAAATATGATGAAGCAGTTCTGTTTCAGTTTGTTTATCTGAAAAACAAAAATACAGTGGAGTTACAAGTTAAAGGCTAAACAGGATAACAGATTTAATACTAAGTCAGACAATAATTCTGTAATGTTTAAACAACATATTATACTGTAAGTGAAGTTAAAAATAGTCTACCTTTTTGATAGTTCCAAGATAAAACAAGCCATCTGACCACCTAGCTAGGACATCCTGACCCTCTTCAAATTTACACAGTGGCTTTTTGGCTTTCTGTCCATCACATAACGACAGCTTGGTCAGAGATGCTGAGGTCTTATGGCTTCGACGTAACGGAGACCGCTTATGGACCAGTGAATTACCCACTGCTGTAGAGTCTCTAAAGAAAGAGAAGCAAGAAAAAATCTAATAAGAATTAGGTTAAAGTGAAAAAACATTTTAAAAATATTAATATGATTCACAGCTAGAACTCACTTCCCTAAACTCCAGAGCTTCAGGTAACTAAAAATCTGTTCATGTTTTCAGACTTTACATACCTTCAGTAGCAGTGCCTCTGCTACTGTAAGAGTCTACGAAATTTGAAACAGACAAGTTCATGTAAAGAAAAAACTTCTGTGAAATTAAGTAATGTAAATAAGGATAGGGATATATGAGCTTTCCAGCTCAGAGTAACAGGCAGAATTTGAGACTATAAAAAAAAACCCTACCATTCCTATACCCAAATGTATTTTCTCTTTAGAAACTAAATGTATATACAATTATGACAAACACAAGGACAAATCAGGGAGTTACAGAGGACAGAGTCAATTGACCAAGCAGTTTCACCTTACTCAAGGTCACTTAAGTACATTACCAGCACCAGAAACATTTTAATTCATCACAAAGTACCAAGAAAGCCAGTAAATGAATCGGTGTCCTACATAGTTTGATGATAATTACTATTAATATGTTAGAGAAGTTATTGTAAAGTTTCAAAGAGGAAGAAATCCCTTCTCCCTAAAAAGTTTACTATTTACATTCAATATGAAAATGAAACTGGAATTGTAACGACTTGAAACATCAAAAATACGTGAAAATGAAGAAGTTAATATTCTGGAAAATCTGTACTAAACAGTTTAAGCCACGAAGGTTAGACACAAGATTAGACAACTCTTTTAAGCATAATCAGTGTAAATCTAAACAATGACATGACCACAGGAGCAGCCATAATGGGCCAAACAAGAGTTCCATCCAGCCCAATAACTCTGGCATCCTCATGCACAATTGGGTCTCCAGTTTAAGTCCTGCCTGATCCCAAACACAGAAAGAGTCAGATGACTGGGGAAGACCAGAGGAAAAGGAAAAAAAAAGAGAACAGCACTCCTCTCCAAAACACTCTCTAGGTCTCTTACAGGCTGTGGATCCAAAGATCAGTAATGTTTGTTGGGGTTTGGTTGGTTCTTTTTGGTTGGTTTTTTTTTTTTTTTTAATTTTTTTTTTTTTTTTTTAAGTCCTTAATGGACTTTTCTTCCTGCAAGTTTTCCTACATGTTTGTTGAACCTGCAAAGCAGCATTTCTTTTGGCTTATCTCACAGTTGGCACCTTGCCACTTCACTTGACACCCTTCATCATTGCATCAGAAAACTAAACTATCATTTTCTATCTTTTCCCTTCATGTTCCAGTAAGAATATTTAGATCCACTCAGCGATATTTCCCAGATAAAGCATCCTACCAATTCTGCTGCTTCTCAAGAGAAAGCTGTTTAAAGTTACCACAGCTTTTCCCCATTTCTACTCCAACCCCTGATAAACGGGACTGGATGCACACAGCATTCACAATAAGTTTCCAATAATAGGGTAACAGCGCAACAGCACAGGTCATTTTGCTCCTTTCCAACTAACATCTGTAGCCTTCCCTGACCCTCCCCACTACAAGGAGGCATCAAGTTAAAAACTTCAAAGAATTACTGGAAACTGCAGGTTCTCATTCCAACAGCTCCCAGACTAACGTTGCTCTTCCCACTCTGTACTACTTCTGTTTTTCCTTTGACACTTCATTATCCAGTCACTCAGTAGCTCAACGTCCTCTACACTGTCTACATTATTCTGAATAACCTCATACCCTTAGCACGTTTCATTGTTTAAACTTACCATATTTTGTACAGCACTGCAAGATTTGCCCCTTATCTTGTACAGTAGCTTGAATTTTTGCAAGGACCTCTGAAGTAGAGCCCTAGCCCTTAACACTCGTTGCAAATGCATTCTACTCTCTTCTTTGTATCTCTACAACCGTTTACACACCCAAGTACCAAAAAGGTTCAGAAACAAATGTGTCTGAAGTCAGACAGTTAAGAGAGGAAAAAAAGTTTCAACTTCATCAGTTCCCCAAACCCTTCTGACTATACACACATCCAACCTAACACAAAGCAAGCAATGTTCAAAGGCTAGGCAAGGCTTGATCAAAACAGCCTAGAAAGTTATGAAACTATAACCTGGTCTTAGCCCATAATTCTTTTATTGGAAAGGACTCATCATTACAAAGTATTAAAGTATTTAGACACTTCATATTACATCTGTGGAACTTGACTCAGCAATATTAAATGGGTCAATAAGTTGCCACATGTAGTTCCAAAGCACCTGGAGCAAACTCACTAGTGCACCTTGAAACAGTTGAACAAGTGTTTTGACAGGACTCCCCTCTTACAGAGGTTCAAGTATTTTCTTTCCAGCTTTTTATCTAGTTTAATTTAAGAGACTAGAGAAAGCAGTTGAAAGGCTGGAATCTTGACTCTTCCAGTACCTGAAAAAAAGGTGTGAAAGAACTTGTATAGTACAAGTTTCCATTCAAAAATCAACAACTATTTTTGAGTCTTATATTAAAAAAGTCTTCAAAATCATACGACATTCCTTTAAGTACAGAAGTTTGTCCCATAACTCCATTCCAACTTATAGCAAAAAAATGTGTTGTACATAATTTCCTAGCACAAAGCACTTAAATTAGTCTATACATTGACTTATACAACAGCCTAAATTCACAATAGCTACTTCAGACACTGAAGGATCTTGACACACAGTAAAGTTCTGAGCCAATAAAACAGACACTTCTCCATTGTCCACATTGCTCTCTTTGTGGGAGATAGCACTGCTGAAGAGATGATTAAACAGCTCGTGAAGTAGCCCCTGCTGTGGCAGTTTATGGTTTATCTAACATATAGACTGAAAATAGGGTTAGTTATCACAATAGGCTGACACTTAGAGCTAGCTTAACAGTTGCTTTCCACATGGATAAGAAGTTCCTCTTCAGGGAAACATTACCTCAATGTTTTTGATGGCGATTAAGTGGGAAAAGCTACTGTTTTAACAAGTTTACTTTAGAGTCACCTACTTAAAGGAACTTACAGCTTGCTAATTAAAGTGCCTTCTGAAAACACTGCACAAAAAAAAAAAAAATCACAAGAAATTCAGTGCAGACCAGCATAAAAATTACATTTAAAATGCTAATAACTTTCTTGTCTGTCTTGCAACAGCCCTCTCTGCTGTAGTGGAATACCAAAAAGTCCCACCAATCATTAAAATATTTTTTTTTTTTGTTGGAAGACAGGTGAAAATACATCCAATCTTTCATAAGCTAGTGGGGGAAGTCAGTGAATTGTGTTTGCATGTTGAAATACACTTCAAAATAAAACTGTACCTTCACTATTTATTGAGGAGTTGACCTCCTAAAGTACTGAAAATGCTCGATTTTTTTCACTTTGGGGTCTAGATCATAATCATAGATACTCTCAAGCAAGACAGGCAGAAGACCTATTCATCTACTTAATGAACCAGACTCCCTCTGAAGGTAAGCTACCTAAAAGAAAAGAAATCTCACCACTGTCATGACAACTTACTATGCATAGCATTTTATTTATCAAAATCAGGTTTCTGTTAGTTTTGACTTGTCTGTAATTCTTTCTAACCTCTTTACTAGAAGTTAGAAAGTGTCAGTGTTCATTCGGTGCCTCTGACTCCTGTATCTCCACAGCAATCCTACAGAAAGAAGAAGCGGAAAAGTTAGGGAAAAATATGTGAAGAGGCTGGAGGATGAAAGACTGAGCACTCTCCCTCTTGTTTCCAAGTGTCTTTTTCCTCAGCAGCACTGCCAGGTTAAGGTCATTCCATACTCTGTACTCCTTCAGTTGTAACAACTGCTGTGAATCAACTCCTGTTAAAAAAAAAAAAAAAAACAAAAAATATCCCTTGACAGAGCTGGGGTTTTTTTTTCAGCCATCTCAGCTCACTGATTTGTTTCACAGAATGGTTTGTCAGCACAACAGAACAAATGCAAACAAGCAACTTGGGACACAAATTTCCTCAACTGGCACTGCCAGACTGCACACCTGAATGACAGGCACTTCCAGTGACAATCCATGCAGCTTCAGGAAATTTCTTCAGAAGGGCTGCATCATTCACAAATACTGCAACAGTAACGGATGATAGCTACCCTATGAGTACAGATAGTTGTTAAATTTTAATGTCTTTACATTTACTTCCAAAAACTAAGTGCCCAAAGCATATTAAGAGAAAATTTTAATCTACTGAAACAACTCAAAAGTGGGACCTACAGATAATTCATTAATTCCCAGTAAATACAAGTCACATTGAAGGGACGGTGAGTTTAAAGAGTCCAGCAGACTTAGCAGCAGGGAATTCAGACTAGAAATAACACACACAGATAACATTCTACTAAGACAACTGACATAGGTTTAGGATCTATCTTAAAACTGGAAAATATGGCATCATATAGGGGAGGAAGAACTAGTGAAATAATTTATGATAACTAGAGATAACCAGTTTAAGATCTGAAGGTGTGACATTAGTGCTAATTAATCACAAATGTTGTGTCTGAAGTTACAGCCAAACTACACTTTTATTAAACTTTAGAGAAAACCAAACTATGAAGAAGGACTGCAAAATATCAGCAGCCTGCTCTGCTCTCCTTAGAACACAACAGTTACTTCATACAGGGAATGGGCAGGAGGGAGAGGTCTAAGCAAGGCCTCAGAACACACAAAACTGAGAGCAGTTTCATACGTGGCTTCCCCAGTACAGGCAGCTCGCTCCCCTCCCACCAGCACTGAAGTAACAAGTGGACTTCTCCATAAGCTTTCTATTTGGTTTTCTTGCCTTTAATATGGATTATTTTTTTGCTATTTTAAACAAATTAAAGCACCTCACAGAAAGGTCTGGTGACTAGACAAGCCAGGCAAGCAGCTCACAGCCAGAAGGCAGCAGAAAAGGGAAATGAGTCTTTTGTGAGAGCCACAGTCTCAGCTGGTTTACCCAGCATCACATAACCAAGCCCCTACCATGCTGCCAGTTCAGCTGCTGACCTGCAACAGGGATCCAGTACCTCTGCTGGCACCTGGAGAGATGGTGGATCCCAGCCACATGTTTCTCCCCATTTTCCTTGTATCTTCTCTGACATTTGAGATCTCATGCCAAACATTATCCGTTCAGCATGTCACCCATAACTACTCATGCAAATAAAAATATTTTGCTGGGCCAAGAAGACAGACAGACTTAACTCCAACCTAGGACCAAACTCAGGATCAGTCAGATTAAAAAAATCAAAGTTCACCTTGCTTTTCATAATAGCAACTTTGTTGCAACAGTCACTGTTCCAATTATACATGAACAGGTTATTATATTACTAAATTGCCACAAACTTCTTTCAAGCAGAGGATCCAATACAAATCTAGATCACAGTCTATCCTGTTAGGCTATCTCATGCAGCCAAATAATATTGAGCTTCCAGTGTGCTATGTCATGGAACATCTACAAGATATACTTTGTATCAGAATACAAAGTAGTGTGAAGATAAGGAACTCAATCAAAAGCCTAAGTCACATCACTGACTGGGCAGAATAACAAAACAAGCCTAAGCATCCCTCAGTCTAGAAAAGCAAAGAGCAATGCTTGGGGGATAAGAGGAAACCTATTCTCAAAATTATTTTCAATTATTACAGTTATTTAGAATACTAGAATAATTCAGGTTAGAAGGGGTCTCAGGAGTTCTGTAGTCCTGCTCAGCACATCATCAGCCATGAGGCCAGACCAGGTGGCTTTATCCAGTCAGCCCTTGAAAGCCTCCAGCGATGGAGGCCACAAACCACCATGGGCCATGGTTCTACTGCTGAACTGTCCTCATGGGGGGGAACACTTCCCTCCCCCCCCAATCTCTCTTATTTCAACATACGCATGTTATCTCTCCTCCTCCTGCCATGCTTTACTGTGAAGAGACTAAGTCCATCTCACTACTATTCTCACAGGAGCTCAAAGGCTGCTGTTTGGCCTTCCTGAAGCCTCTTGTTCTCCAGGCTGAATGAGCCTGGTTCTCTCAGCCTCCTCTCATGGGGCAAGTGCTCCAGTCCCAGACTGTCTTGGTGGTCCTCCATCAAACTTGCCTAGTTTGATGTCCCTCTTGAACTGGCAGAACGAAAACACGGTATTCTAGATGCTGTCTATCAAGATCTGTGTAGAAGAAAACAATCACTTCCCCTCCGTCTTCTGATTCTGTTCTTGTTAATATAGCCCAGGATACCACTTGCCTTTGCTTGCAGGACACACTGCTGGCTCATTTTCTGCTTTTTGTCTGTCAGACCCTCAGCCAATCTTGCAAAGCTGACCCCCAGCCAACCTCAGCCTGGGGTTTCTCCATCAAATGCAGGACTTTGCAACAGCTTCTGTTGAACTTCATGAGGTTCCTGTCAGCCACTTCCTCCAGCCTTGCCAAAGTTGAGGTAGGTGACATCCACTCCTTTCCCCTCACCCACAAACCCTGACATTTTTTAACAAAGACGGTGGTCAGGTCACGATTTATCCTTGCTAAATATATGCTGCCTGTTCCCAGTCACCACCTTTCAATGTGTCCAGAAATGTCTTCCATGAAGACTTGCCCTGTGCCTTTCCTACAGACCCAAGTGAGTCTAACCAGCCTGTGGTTCCCTGGGTTAAACTTTTGACCTATTCTGAAAATAGTTGTGACATGTGCTACTCTCTAATCAGTACAGATCACACCTGTTCTCCATAACCTGTGATGGTAAATAACAGCTCCATGAGAACATCACAGTTATCTCAGTGCTCTTGAAAGCAGCCTACTTGGTCCCATGGGCCTGCATGAGTCAAGTTCACGTTTGGTTAAACATGTAGCAAGCCAATTCACAGGCCACTCAAGCAAGCAATGCTTAACAAATCCACAATGGACAGAAGTTAATGTATCATTGAAGGCAGAAAAACTTTGCCCTGACAATGACTTAACGGCAACCACACTATATAAGCTGCTCCTTGTCAGGAAGATGAGAAATTATAACTTGTTTACTTCTCAGCTCTACCCAGTCAACCATATCACTACCATTGTGACTGTACGGGATTTTCATGCAATACATTACTATCCCAATAGGGTGGTGGTGGTTGGGTTTTTTTTAATCATTTGAAAGAGCTTTACACTTTGGCTATGAATTTTGCTCTAAATGCTTCTGTTTGGCTAAACACTTGAAAGAACTCTCTAGTAGTCACAGAACATATTTTCATTAGTGTGTTGTGCTTTTTTAGGTAGCACTATGTTTTCAAAAGTATTTCCACCACATTACCTGACAAAAGTAGTAAGTTTTGCTTCTGAAAAAAAAAGTGGTAATCAGAACTGAGTCCCTGCAGTCCATTCAGCTGATTAGCAGTTAGATCCATGAATCTGTCACACATTAGAAGTTTAGCTAGAAGACTGAGGGAAAGCAATCATTTCACAGAATAGTAATTATACAGACAGAACTCAATAGACAGCATCTAGAATACCATGTTTTGGTTCTCCCAGTTCAAGAGACACATCAAATTAGATGGGTTTGATAAAGGATCACCAAGACAGTCTGAGAGTGGGGCACTTGCCCCATGAGAGAAGCCTGAGAGAATCAGGCTCATTCAACCTGGAGAACAAGAGGCTTCAGGGAGGCCAAACAGCAGCTTTCCAGCTCCTGTGAGAACATTACTGTGAAGAGATTAAGTCCGTCTCACTAAAGCATGGCAGGAGGAGAGATTATGTGCATATGTTGAAATAAAAGCAATGGAGGGGGTGAATGTTTTTTTTCTCCATCATGAGGACAGTTCAGCAGTAAAACCATGGCCCATGGTGGTTTGTGGCCTCCATCGCTGGAGGCTTTTAAGGGCTGACTGGATAAAGCCACCTGGTCTGGCCTCATAGCTGATGCTACACTGAGCAGGACTACAGAACTCCTGAGACCCCTTCTAATCTGAATGATCTTTTGACCCTGTGAAGTATGACTGGCCTTAGTAAGAGGTAGCAACCAGGATAAGTGCATTCTTGTGTCTATAATGCTACAATAATTTGTTATTTTGGTTTAACTTGCCCACAGTTTCTCTCAAGAAACAATAACTAACTAGAAGTGTTTTAATTCTATTTGATATGCAAAGTGAAAGTATTAGTCTTTAAAAGATCACTACAGACTAACATATTTCCCTACTTATTTAGTATATAGGAAAATAGGGTAGGGGAGCCCCGTACTGTAAAAGCCATTTGTTTGGGACTGATCATGTGTGTGTACACAAAGAGGTAGAAGGTAAGTATCAGGGAGATAACAATGCTATCAGGTCACAACACACCTTTTCAGATCAGATCTTCTCTTAATTGTATACTTAGCGCCTCCTTGAACATAGTAACTGCCTTTTGGGTTTCTACAATATCCAAATACAGGATGCCTAGCAACACACCTAAGGGAGTAAAATGTGAGCCTGCACCTGAGCAGTGAAAGTCGTGACAGACATGCTGAATTGCACTGGGGTGGGGAAGGGAAGGGGGAAGAAAAAGGATTTCAGAGGTGATCAAAACCCCAAAAGTCTCTTGCTTTAAGACTAGTCTACAAGAATAGCAATCTCCACTAGCTCCCCACAGAAAGAAATTAAAAATGTATCAGTCTAAACCATAAATAGAACATTATTATCCTCCAAGATACTTAGTGAATGAAATATGCCCAGACTTATCATGAATGCTCTCATCATTAGCTCTCTTTCTGTGAAAGAAAATTAAGTCTCTTGATTTCACTCCTCCACAGAGATTATGCCTTCTAGGAAGAGACCATCTGCTTGAAATCTAGATTGTTCAAAGTGTAAATTCAACTAGTTTCAGTGCTTTCAGTAACAGGTATCATCCTGCCCAAGGACCCTCCAGCAATACCACTGATTCTATAATTCGTCTGGTGTGTTTTACACCGACATGCTTCCCCTCCATCTCCTGCAAGGAAGGCCTGTAAAGAAGGTGAAACCAGCTCTACACAGCAAACTCGAAGTCACAGAAAAAAAGTACTGTCAATTCACAAATTAAGAGAAGATTCACATTGGCTTCTAGCCACATGTTTCTACCCTCCAAGCTTTCTCTACCACGCCAAGTATGAGGAGCACAAAATATGCTTTAATGCAATTTTAGGTGCTTCTAGTACTACATTCATTCACATCCATCCCCAGGATATACAGAAGTCCACTCTCTACCAGGAAATGAACTGCAATTCATTTGTTACCATGTCTCTTCTCAAACTTTACCTGATGTCCTAAGGCGGGGGAAGGACAAACATAACTGTATCGAAGGCCAGCCTTGATACTGACTACCAGTGCTTGTGTCTTTCACCTATTTAGAAAAAATATACACCTCAACAACTGGTGACTACCCATATTAAGCCAACTTTTGAGAAGCAACCTACATCTGATTTAAAATTCCTCCCAGAGTAGAAAAGTTCTTGAGAAGCCACACACATATATTTGACAAAACAAGAGTTAACTGTGCAAAAATTTACTACATTATACTCTCAGTGCAGATCCACATTTCATCAGCTGGTAGCTCCTTGCAAAGATCCTTCTCACTTTCACTACTTTATTACACACATTTTTTTCTTATTTCCAATCTTTGTGTTCCCTTATTCTCCTTCCACTAAGGAGCTATAAATCTGTCAATCTGTATTCTAATACTAGAGGAATTAAGCTTTTTTCTTCTTTTAACCTCAAATGCTTTCAAATTAATTGTAACTTGAGGTCTCAAAATGGACAAACATGAACTTTTTAACTTTTACCAACCTGACTACAAAAACACACACAAAAAAAAACCCACACCAAAAGGGAAACCATTTTCTTATCATGCCATGCTTTTGACAGTTTAAGTACAAAGCATTGATCACCCTTCCTTACACTAAGTCAGGAGAAAATGATGCTATTATCCCTTGTGTTCAGCCTTTTAAAGTCATGACCAGGGCCTGACTACCAGAAATTCCAGAAACACGTATAGTCCTACACTGCTTTCCTGGCAGGCCCTTTCATTTAGTTATGCAGGCCCTCTCCTTCAAATAGCACCCAGATACTTCATGAATGGATGATAACTTCGAGTATTTCAACATGAATATCAGTGTCCAGAGCATCCAACACAGTACCATATTATTCTCTTTGACTAACAAAAGTATTAACCCATTCTTCCCAGAGGATTCAAATACCAAATTAAAAAAAAAATGCATTATTGTACATACTTTCAGCCATCAACAGTTACTGTATTTTAGTGGACTAAAAAATTAAGCCTTCAAGCAAATTCAAATTGTCTAGCCCGACAGAGACTAAGAGCTGAGGCTTTACAAACAAACAAAAAAAAAAGAAACCAAAAACAAAGTTACCAGAGACCACCACCACCTCTTTTGTGCTGCTCTCTTCGCACCCGAGCGAATGCAGCCTACTCGGGCAATATCCTTAAACGATAAGATAAAAACACAGCTGGCGCAAGCCTCACCGCAGCCTCCCCTCCGCAGCACCTCCACGGACCCCGTGAGCTGGCCCAGCGCCTCCCTTCCCTTTGTTTTGGTCACCGCGGAGCACCGCTGACCTCCGCCTCGTTCGCCAGCGTCCGCCTCGGAGGGAGCTTCCTCCCCCTCCCCCAAAGGCCTCCGGGCCCCCCGCGCCGGAGCGGGGCCCCTCGCACCCCTCCCCGGCGGGTGGCGTGGCCGCCGCGGGGGGTGGGATGCGGCACCGGTGGCCCAAACGCGGGGCGCGCCCGCCCCCCCGTCCCCGCGCTGCCCCCACCCCACGCAGGGCCCAGCCGCCCCTCCCTCCCTCCCCCCCCCACCCCCGCCGCGGCCCGCCCCCCACCCCTCACCTCATTCGGTCTCTCCAGTGGTGCCAACCGCCTCATACAGGGAAATCAGCGAGCTCGGGAGCCTCCTCCCGGCGCCCCGGTGCGGCTGGGCCCTCAGTGCCCAACGGGACCCCCCCGAGCACGGACACCGCGGCGCGGCGGAGAAAAGGCGGCGGAGGAGGGGTCAGACCCGCTTCACAGACAGCCCAGCTCCACCATAGCCCCTCGCCATTTTTGTTTCCCGCGGAGGAGAAGCTGGTGCATTCTGGGAGCACAAAGGGCCTCGGCCCCGCCCCGGCGGGCCCCGCCTGCGCCGACAGGCAGCTCCTGGGCCAGGGGGCGGGGGGAAGAGCGCCGCGGCGGAAGGACACAGGTGAAGTCAAACCTTTGCCGCTGGTGAACAAAGAGGGACTACTTTAGGCGTGCTTACCGAAAGGGGGATCCCTGCCCGCCGCCCGGGACTCGTTGCGGCAGTGCGGAGGGGTGCGCGCTGCCCCGCCAGCCCCTTTGCCTATTGTTTCAGCCGCACCTGCGGGAGGCGGCCCGGCCCGGCAGCGGCGCACACACCGCCCCGCCGCACACACCGCCCCGCCGCACACACCGCCCCGCCGCACTGGGGTCCCCGCCCAGGCTTGGGGTCGCGGCGCAGCTCCCCGCGTTGCGGGGCTCGGCCCTGGCGCCTGGAGTGATCCGGGGCGGCCAGGACGAGAGCCCGGCTTCGCGTCCGGGTGAGGCGAGGGGAGGCCTGGCCCGGCCCGGCTGCCGCGGGCTGCTGCGGCCGGCGCGTTGGTACCACCGGCACGGGAGCTGAACAGAGTTGTCCTCTGGTGCCATAGCCATCGGCATGCTGCCATTTTAGGAGACAAGCTAAACCTCCGTTTCTAGCAGTAGCTGCATTAGCAAAGTGAAACAGGCTTTTCACTTAATGAATAGCTTCTTAGACTCTAGCATTGGACTGGTCTCCAGTCCCCGAGGTTCAAGGCAGCCATTGCCCCATACAGCGCTGACACACAATACAAACCCCCGACCCCAGCAGGGCAGCCGCTCTGTGCTGCTCCGGCATCTGCGCAATCCCGAAATGCAAATATTGACTGGCTCAGGTCTCACCAACTGGTGCCACGAGCACTCGGGGAATGGCTGAACTCAGTGGTCTGGACGGTGAATTCCTGATTCCCCGCTCTGCTGGTCTTGCTGGTCTCAAAACCGCTGTCCCTGCCAGGCTAAGCCCCTGAAAGGGAGAGATGGGGTCAGTTTGTTATCCTGGGAAGGGGCATAGGAGGGAAGCCTGGACAGAGCACCCAAGTACAGCTTAGTCTGGTTAACTCCTCTTTACATCAGAATAAAACTATTTATGATCGAAATCTCTTGCGCACAGTTATTTTAAATATAAGTTTTACGGGATAGTTCCACCCTGGATGTGCTAACAAGACGCTGTTCAGTAATCAGTGGCATTTCCCTTCGCCAATGGCCCTTCTCTCAAAGGTTAATGTATTTTTTTAAAGCCTGGTGTTACATTTCTATACTTTCCTTGCCACGGTGGCCACATAAATAAGCAAACCAAAATACTCAAAAACCAAAAGTATAAGTCAGCAGTATATGTAGATAAGAGCACCAACTGCTGCACAGTATTATTTTCCATTGCCCTATTGTATCACACAACATTACGTCAAAATGATACCCTTGAACAAGACAATACTGCAAAGCTTATCCTTGTACAGATGGTTGTCATGACCACGATTCAGTAAGGAGGGAAAATTAGATCCCAGGCCATTTTCTCTGCATTGTTTAAGCACTGGAACAGCAAGGAAGCTCACCTGGGATCTTCCTATCTCAAATCATGATAAATATGGTATGACTGTTTTCACAGGAACGTAATAATTAGTGAGACAATGCACATATGCTACACTTAATTCAGATTAACTCAGAAAAGAATCTTCAATTTCCAAATTTAAAAAATAGGCAAGTGATATTACAAGATACAAAAGAAATTGGATTGTCTTACAACTAGCTAACAATTGTTACCATAAAATTACGGTAATGATTCTATCTTTATACTAAAGATACAAAAATAGCACTGACAACATTTAAAAATAGACAACTTCAAGTATTTTTCTAGATAGACTAGAATATAAATGATTTTTCATCCTCATATATCATCAATTCAGAGGAAAATAACACTGACTGTAAGGTACGCTGATATTGGTCTTTATACAGAAACACTTTTTTTCTAGTATGAGCACTTTGCCATTCCCATCTTTTTTATGTTCTCAGAGATCAGGAAATCATGAACAACAACTGCCATGTACTCCATCATCTTATGAATGTTGGGATCTTGCTTGGTAAAGCTTAAACTGTAAATATCCTTTTAAATGTGTTCATTGTCATGGTCATTGTTGACTCAAATTACCCAGTCAAATGCTATTCTGTTAAATTCAACTAATAGGAAAACAAAATATTTGCCCTACCAATCCTAAGCAATTATTTCTTCATTCTTATCTCCTTAATATTTAACCATCTACTACTTGTAACTTTTGCAGATAGAATATTAGGAGAGTATTGCAGTTTTGGTTTTAACTGTACGTCTCTAAAGCGCTTCTGCAACACATGCATTAAACAGCAGTAACTGTGTGGGTTAGTACATGATCCGTTTGTATCACAATCTTTTTTATTTGAACTAAACCACATTTAAACTTGAAAACCATTAGAAGGTTGTTTACCTTCCAAAAATTAACATTTAGCAATCTAACTCTGTTCTTTAAGTCCTTCCCTGCCACTATTACTCAGAAGCACCAAAGACTCTTACTAATAAAACTATGGATGTTAGCTCTCCATCTGATAACAGACACTTCAGATGCTTGAAAAAAATGTCAAACGAGCTGCAACTTTAAAAGTCCTTAATACTTGATTCACTTAAAATTTTATTCCAGGTGTGTAACCCTTCTGAAATTGTTTGTAAAACATAAGCCAGGATTTTCTATGACTGAATGGTCTTTGGTAGGTGAACAGATAGTTCTTCAGGTGCTCTATAGTTCACCATTCAAAGCACTTACAAGCTATTAGATGTTCATGTAATTCTAATATGAGATCTTATTTATTCCTAATTTGCAGTTCATCTCTCTGCTGGAAGTGGCTGAACAAGGAGCAATCCCTCTGTCCATGTATGTGTAACAGTGGCAAAAATAAAACTTGTAATAGACTGAGATACTTGAGGACTGAAATAATAAGAGACATACTGTTTCTACATTAATTACATCTTTGAGTACGATAGCTGAAGCGTGGGAAAGGCATTTCTTGTGAGAGATTATGTGTTTTGCATCTATCTTAGTTATACTAACATGTTTTTTTGGTACCTAAAGGCAGTGAGAGAGGTCCAAAGGGGGAAAAAGAAGTGCTTGACTAGGTGCTGAGGGTGCTTATACATGGGTCACTGTGTTCTTACTGGTAATGCTGTCTTTTCTGTATTACAAACGTATGACAATACATAGTATTATTTTAGCTCCAGAAAACAGCTGTGAGAGAACCGCATCTTATTACTGTTCTAACTAGTGGGAATTTTGTGAAGATATGCAAGCGTTGCCCTGAGTAATCTTTCTTCCTGTCTTTTTTTTCTGAGACCAGTGCATAAAAATATGAGCTTATAACTCAGAGTTGGAATTTAAGAGAAGTTTACTACTCTCTCTGCACTGTCATTCTGCTGCTGTGGTCATATAATCTCCTTCTTTCAGACAACAAACAGCTGCCAAAGCTTGAAATTTTGGTTAATTTCCTGGATCAGAAAGAGGTTCCGGTTCCCAAACCCCTGAGGATTTGATCATGGACTGGTGTGATGCATTCCCCTGCTCTCTAAGCAAAGAGCTGAAAACGGTTGCTGAAGCTCTAGTGACTAAAGTTAAAACGCACAGTCAGCATTTCAGAGTTAAAGCCTAAACAAGCATTTTATTCATTCTCTTTAGCTATGTTCTGCGGATTTGCAAAACTAATTGCAGTCTCAGATACTTTACATCGTGATGAGTTGTATTGTAACTTCTTGAAGACTTTGGCATCATGCAGTTTTATGGTAAGGATTTGTCCATCACAGCATCTGTGCTCCTTTGTGGACTATAAAAATGTCTGCTGTAGCAGAATTTCCAGCTCTTAAGTGGTTAAATTTTGTAGCAGTACAGACCAGACTTACCTCTTAACTCTAAACTGAAGTAAAAAAAAATGTTTAATGGCCCCTGAGGACACAGTTACATGGCAGAATATTGCTGTTTCATCTGTGGTGAAAAGTCTGTTCTGGACATCAGTCTGGCCGCAGGGAGAACTAGTGCAGCATTCCTGCTCTCACACCACCTGGAATGCAGCATGGGCCTTCTCACAAGCTTTCAGCAGACCTGCCAAGTCCCACTCAAATGGAAAGTCCCTCACTTCTCTTATTTTCTTTTTTTTTTCTTTTTTCCTAGTAGTTTATCTGATGAGGACTGAGACAAAATACTTTTGAACAGTGCAGCATGACAGGATCCTGCTAACACAGCTGTTTGCAGCCCAGTAAATTCAGCTGCAGGGGCTGAAGATAAGGCAGGAGCCCTTTCTGTAGCTGCTGCCAGAACTGTAAGTGGTCCTAGGCTGACACACTAACCAAGTCACCGGGTCCATGCCTCATTTTTCCACTGCTTATAAATTAGTGATACTGTTACATTTGTTAACTTTGATATGCTTAAGTAAAAGGTGCAATCTAAGTATCATTGTTTTGACTAATCCACCTGTCATAGTTCTTGTCCTACAGGTTTTGATCTTTCCACGTTGACGTCATGTTATCTCAGTGTGAAAGCCCAGATTCTGTTTTAACACAGTGTTACACATCTGCATTCAGCTAAAAAATGATACAGAAACAGGATCAAAATAAATTATCATTGCTTCAGTCATTCATTTTCTATTTTGACATCCTTCACACCAGCACTGACATCCTCATCCATACAGTCATGACTCTATCTCTGAAATCTGGGGCTGACAGCACAATGTTTTTTTCTCTTTTTCTGTTTCGTCCTATGTGCTCTTCTGATGAGTTTTACATTAACTATCAATGTAAAACCAAAGCAACAGTACATTCACTTGAAACATCACGAAGCTGCAAAAGTATACTGTAATCCAGCTTGTGCCTCAGTTAAAAGTGCAAGTCTTATAATGCATCAATAAAATCACAGGAAAAAAAAAAGTCTTAGCAACACAGGAGAACTATATCCTTACCAGATTAATGTAGTTAAAACAGTACAATCTGAAGTTGTAGCATGGGTGTAGTTATCAGATAGCTAAACTTAAAGATGGGTTTGGGAGAAGTGTAGGGATGTAGCCCATGAACACAACCAGCTGAGTGGTTTCCTGTCCGAGCGTTTACAGCAGGTGGAAGTGTGAATTCTGCAAAGCAGCTGATCCGAGCCAAGAGCCAGCAGTCCCCCGGCTGCTCTCCTAGCATGCTGCCAGGGCTCTCCCTCCGCCCACTTGGGTGCTCCCATAACCTTACAGTAACCTGCTTCATAGCACAAGCAGCATAAACTAACCCCACAGCAGTGGTAAATTGTTTTTGGCTGGTTCGGTCCACTGAGCTTACTCCTCCAGAGGCAGGGGAGGTCTGAGCCCAAGGTGGGGAGGGGAGGTGAGCCCCAGCTGTGAATCCAGCTCTTCTCTGCAGTTGCAGCTCAGAGTGCAGTTTCCCAACACAGCCAAACTCGTCTGGCAGCTGCTGCCGCCATCTCAGGTTGCGCTCAGCTCTGCTCAAGGGGGCTGCTGTGTCCTCGGCCCTGCTGGCTGTCCCCTGCGCCAGGAGCCGTGCACACCTGCCCAACTGACTGTCCAGGCCAGTGAACTGCTCCAGCTGAAACACATGACTTCTGTGCATGTCTGTATACATAACACATATAGGTATGGATAAAAATGGGTTTGTTTTCAGCCAGATCAGCTTGAAGTAACTTCATGGGTCTAGGAGATGACAGGATGTATACATTGAGGAGGGAGGACAGACCCAAGGCAGCAGAAGAGGCAATATAAATGTTCATTTTAGAAAATGGAAATGCAAAGAGAAAAGGCTTATTTCTTCCTGTGTTCCAGTTACAGAATGAAACATCTACAACAAGCCAACAGGGAAACATGAAATGACCTTCAGTTTGTCCTCACGGACTGCCATCTCTCTTTCAGATGATCAAATGTATGGTTGTGGGCAGTTCATGAAGTGACAACTGAAATATTTCTGATTATGGGGCAAGTGAGCTGCTTCTCGAGTCAGGAAAGCAGAAGTGTGCCAAGCAGCATTGCCAGGCAGACATGCTGGCTCCGTGAATTCATGGCTGCTGAAAAGGATTGTGTGATGGCCTCACCCACTGGAATTGAGGACCACATGCCTTCCCAACCTGGGAAGCACTGGTGGCGGTTAGAGGGGTCTATGCTGTGTGCCATTACAGCAAATCAAAGTCCATCCTCCTGCCCACGAGGAATGCAAAGGGGAATACACAGACCTACCATAAACAGATGTGAAGACAACTTCAGGATGAGAAAGACTATATTCAAAGGGCTCACCTACATGAAAACACCCTAAAAAGCTGAGACAAATTCAACTCACAAAGACAACGCACAAAAGGGAAAGTGTGCTAAGTGTGGTGTGAGGATTATCTAATTCAGAAGCCAATTTGCTATAGTTTAATTCTCCTTCAAATTACAACTGTCTCTTGTCAGTTTGCCTTGCCCTGGACCTCTACCAACTGTCTCAGATTTCTCAGGTAGGAACAATTCTAGAGCTGTACTTGCCAAAGATAGAAGGAAACGCAGGCAAGCATCATCAAGACACTGTGGTACTATGCAGATGACTGCTAAAAGTAGAACTGATTGTCTTTTGCCCTGCCTGGAATTCAGCAAACAGACCAAGAGGTCAAGTAGTGATGGCCTCCAAGGACTTGTTAATTTACTGCAGATTCTAGGATGTAAAACGTCTGTGGCAGTGCTATCATACTAGTAAAGATATAATGCTGTATCAGATTACTGGTGTGATTTAATTACCAGTTAATAGCCTGTGGTGAAAAGGGCATCCTTACTTGATAGACCTGTAAATCCAGGTCTTATTTTAAAATATTTTTGAACAGAAACAGCAATTTTAGTATGAATTAATAACTGGTCAAATATGTAATTTTATTCTGTTTAGAATCCACTTTGAATCATACATGATGACTGAGAAGAGAGTTCACAAAAAAAGAGATAGACAAGTTGTGTGGTTTCCACTTTGTTCCGATTTTAAACAAATTGTAACCAGAAATTTCTGACATGTGGGAAACGATAGTTGTGGTTAGAGTTTGACTTGAAGGAAAACTGGAGTTACACCTATATCCTCAGTTGTGTAAATAAGCCCAGGCTCAAACAATACTGTTCAGAAGGGGTTTTATGTGGACAGTTGCAGGATGTGAACAGGGAGCTGGGATAAAACATAGGTAAAAGGAGGTCAGCCTGGATGTCAGCACACAGCAAGTCTCTTTGTTTATGTATACAGAAGCAGTCACAAAATAAGTTCATTGAAAACTCTGCAAATCTCACATCAAAGTTGACCTAAACCATAACAAGTTATTTAGTAGATATGTAGACAAAATGGAAAATAAATATCCGTTGTCATCTGAAATATCTTCAAAGAAATGGCACTGCCTGTGTCAAATACAATGACTGCATTGACCAGCTACCAGTTAACCCTTATTAGAGGTGTAAAAGTCTAACAAAGACTCTCTATTTCTTCAGAGAACTTTGCAGCGTACCTCACCCACTACTAATATTTTTGCAAGTATACTCCCAAATCCCAAGCCCAAACTGTTTTTGCGAGTTGGAAATAAAGAGTTTGTGGATTAAATCTCCTTTTATGCAGGTACTTCGTGATACAAAAGATCTAGAAAGGGTCTGATTGCCTGCTTGGTCAAAAGAAAATATCTTATCTGCTACAACTTCTGCCTGAGGGTGATGGTGGTGTCATTTGAATACTCTGTTTGGAAAGACCTGTGAGCCTAAGGACAATGAGAACTCAGAGCACGCACAACAGTTGCACGGTTCACTATAATAGCACTGAATATATTCAATTTATTACAAAATATATCTTTTCAATGTGTTTCTTCTGAGATAGTAAATGATTTAATTAACTGCAGTAGTTTATTCTTTATACACTTAGACAAAATATAGCTATTTTAATAGACTTAATTGTATTAAAAGGCAGCCGTTATTTCTTTTAAATTAAAGAGAAGGAATCAAATAACATGATTTCTGATGTAGATTCATACAGCGAAATCTTAAAATACATCTTTGAGGCTAATGTTCCTACCATATCACCAAATAACAAAATTACTGTAGTTGCAGTTCCACAATACATTTCCTTTAGCAGTCAGGCTGGAGTAAGAAGTTCCCACCACAGCCTCCTTCTCCAGCACTCTCTCCACACACCCGTTGTACAGGCAAAAAACTGTTTGTTCAGCTGTGCTGTGAATTTCATCACAGAAACAATCTGGGTTAAAAATAACCTCTAATTAAAAATAATTGAATAATATTGATGGGCTAGGTCATAAAGCCGTCACAAAATAGTTTTATCCAGACTGGGGGGTGGGAGGGGGATGACTGTGACATAGAAATAAAATGAGCTGTGAGGGGGTAGGGGAAAAATGACTTGTTCTGTGAACTTCAGTGTTGCTGGGCAAGTCTGTGGCGCTGTGCCGGGCCAGGATTGCAGCCTTGCAGGAACCAGGCAGAAGCCTCATTTGACAAGATAATTTTACAGTATATTGGTATGATGTAGTTAATCTATGACTGCAGTGATACTTCTCTACCTAAAGTTAAATGAAGGATATAGATAAATATAAGACTGCATACTATATTAGCATAAGTTCTATCATTTACTTAAAGAGTTTTAAACTGTTACTGCTCCAAATTGCCTGTTGTCATTCAATTAGAAATATACACCTTTAGAAATGCTGTAACCCAGTAGTTATTGTGTTGTCATTCATTATTTGGTATAGATGGATCAAAACATCTGTTGGTCAGAAATGTATACTATTACATAGAGAAGAACTCAAAGAATATATTTTATACAACTGAATTTATTCTGCTTGGGTATTTTTACTTATATAAGAAAATTTGTGTGTGAATACAGTTCTGTACTTTGCTTAAAACAGCATTTTTGCTTTTAAAAAACTAAATATAAAATAGTTTTACTTTATTCTAGTAATTATGTTTATACTGGGAATTGCTGCAAGCTACTGTGGAAATTCAGATGTTTACAAATTTTAAATAATTGAATTAATGCCTTATGTCTATTGGGATATTTTCTATCAAAAATCTCATGATACCTTCTATAAAGTAGGTTACAGAAATTAATTAATATACAATCAATAGACTGCCTACTCCAGGGATTTAAAAAGGCATCTGCTTGGTGCCAGGAATATACTTGACTGTCTGGCTGTTTGTTTTGTTATTTATTTAAAGGGAAGTGAAAAATGTTTTATCTGGAAAAAACAACGGTGATAACTTAAGTAGATCAACTGTACATATAGTTAGTTAACAGCTTTAAATTTAAGCAATACATTGCCGCTTCCTTAGTAAGGGCTGATAAGCTTTTAAAAAGGGCTCATTTATTACGAATGACCTCAGAATTACCCACTTTAGCAGGATAATATAAAAAAAAAATTTAGACCTAACAAATTTATAATCCTTACAATTAGAGGTTTTCTAAAAAGGAATTTTTATTTCCTAAAAATTTCTGCTGATTGTTTTCCAGGGTACTGTCAGAATCTAACAATTCAGTACAAAATTTCTGTATTTCATGTATAGAGATTCTGCATGCAGAACAAGTATGACAAAGTCTTATGTTTTGAGTAACTTTTGCCAGTATCGGAAAGACTGTTTGATAAGGCATGTCATTACATTGTATTGATTATTGCATACAGGGACAGATTCTCAGCTTCATTAAAGCCTGCGAACTGAAGCAGATTTACTTATATATGATTTAAGGCCTGAAGGAACAATTAGTTCAGTTCAGATTCCTATGTAACACCATGATCCATTCACTCTGCCCAACAAATCACTGGGATGGAGTATGTATTTTAAGGAGACATTAGTTTTAGGGCAGATTTGAAGAGCTTTTCTTTTTTGCGTCTTTTTAGACAGTTCCTGTTTCTGCTGCTTCTGCCAGATGCCAAGCTACTCCTGCAGTTCTGAATATGACAGTCTTTCGAGTGGCATGTGGAATCAAACTAGAGAACCGATGTGGCTTTTTTTCTTTTTCTAGGTTATTTTTAATTTGAGTTCAACAAAGAGTTCACATGCTGAGCTACCCAAACAGTTGCACAGCAGAAGAGAGGGAATAGCATGGGAGTAAGTGTAAGTAGCAGAGGACAAGAGAGGAAAGGGCTTCATGTAGCAGCTCTGTTCTCTGTAGTTGCTCTTCTTCCCATTTTTCTCCTCTGTCACAGCTGGCAGAAGGCAGGACACATCTGTACCTCACTAGCTGGGCCTCACAATCTAGCATTTTAGTGTGAGCTGATATTCACAGGCAATTAAAGCAAATATGCTAGACTGTGAACTGAAACAGTTCTGTTGTGGAAATGTCCTCGGGCAGAGGGGATGGTAGGGCAGCTGGGAGTAGCAGCGCATTAAACCATTGCAGCTGTTCTCACTGCGCCGAAGTCAGACAGAGCTCTTAATTAAGAGCATCACATGCTGAAAAATGTACTACCCTGCTAGGTGATTTGTTCCAACCCTGAACTTCCTCAGGACTTAAAAACAAACATCTTTCTGAATTCAGTTTTGCTGACATCTCCTCATCGTCATTGACCTTCTTATGTCAGTGTCTACTGGCTTCAGTACTGGGATTCAATATTGAGAACTTAGCAGTATTTTTGAAAGAGTTTGGGCTAGCACATGGATGTTTCCTAGCTCTCTCAGATACCTTATAAAGCAAGGAGGAAGGTCAAAGTGCTAATTCAGGGTAAGAAGTTTTGGCAAGTGGCAGTAGGACATTACGAATATGCCAGCTAGACTATGAAAATGCCATCTTTATGGGAAAGTCCATCAATAGGAATGAAGATTCTCACATTCAGATTATAAAAATGTTTGGGTTTTTTAACAGATTACTACCAAGGAGAAACAGAACAAGCAAAGTATTTTACTTCAAGTAATGTGGACAGAAGTTCATAATATAACTAATTCAAAGAATGAAACAGCCTGGATAATTAAGCAAAATACTCACATTGAAAGCTGGGCACATTTTTTACATCATTTGTGCCAAAATTATAAAATTATTTCCAAATCAGAAATAGGTTAATGATAGCAAGTGTTACTCTGACTATGGATTTTAATATATAACCTCAATTAATCTTGAGTAAAATTCTTGAACCTCGTAACTCCAATTCCAGCAATTAATAGAGGAAATTGACTTGAAAGAACAAAGGAAAATTAACTTTATTGGTTGATTGATTCTGAACTGAGTTGTCTTTGTAGACTTTGAAACAATGAGAACACAAACTTTTGTTTAGCATTTGCTTACAATTGACCATTAATGAGGTAATGACTACCTTCAAAGCTTCAGAGCAAAGTATTTTTGCAGTTTCCTCAGACTGCTAACGTATAAAGGATTGTAATATATAAAGCTTCTAATCCAAATTTATGAAGACCTCTTTACTCAAAACACATTATGTTATTAAGACCTATTAACTGTAATGTTTTCTAATACATTTTTAATTTTAAACAATATATCAGGAAAAAAAAAACCAGTAGATATTGTGTCTCTCAAAGCAAAGACTTGTACCTCAAATTAATCAGCATCACTGAATGCTTAATAATAGTTGAATCTAATCCGGGTCAAAAGCTAGAAGTGAGTCACATATATTTATGTCATTTATCTGACTGCATTAAGATATGATTTTTGATACAGATATGTTTAAACAAGGTAGAAGTTTCAGTGGTGTTACAAACAGCCACTTTACTCTGGTGTAAATCCAAGCTACTGATGAAAGGAATTGGACTGCCCCTAACCTAACTCAGAGGAAAAAATAATTAAGATAAGTTTTTAGTTCAGATCATTGATCTAGTTCTTTATGCAACAACAGAAATGGTTGTGCCAACCCAAGGGAAAAGTTAGGCACTGAGAGCAAGGAGAAGAAGGTGGTACCATCTGCTTCTGCAGCAGGGTGGAGTTATGCAACATTAAAGTGACCATATAAACACTGCCTTAGAAAGGAAACTTGCTGGCTAAAAGAGTCCGTTTCCTCAAATAGATTAATGATTTGTTTATTACAAGTTAAGCCACAAGGGAATCCTTAACAGGCTTTGTCTGCTTTCTGGGTAAGAAATGGCTCCACCTATTCATGCACTAGAAGCATTAACATTTTTAAGATTTTGATAGGAAATAATCTATTAGGATAAAATTCAAGTTAACACACAAATTAAATCAGAGTTCACATACATTTGCAGGAGAGGAAGTAAATAAGATCTTGCTCCAAAGGGAATATGAGGGAAAGTTTGGGTCTAAAGGTTGGATGTGTCCCTAGATCTTCATTCTCTTCCACAAAGACAAGCCTAACGAAGTAGGGTCTTCATAGAAACCAGGCTCCCAGATAGATCTCTGAGCAAGCACCTTGCTAGCTGGGTAATAAGAAAAGAGAGAAACCCCTAATTTTTTTTGTAGATTTTATTTTAGGAAATGCAGGTGGTTTTATTTTAAATCATTGTCATGTGGTATATTATATAAATACATTTGTTAAAGTTAATTACAAACCAAGGTAACTGGCAAATACTAAGGCTTTCCATTCCTAGTGGTGCTGTAATACCTTAAAACTGTAGTACTGCCCAGGATCACAGAATATTTCCTAGGCATATCCAAAGAGTAAGAGCACTAATCCAGGAAGCCATGCTTGGCAGACCGAACATTGGTAAAGCTTCTGAGAAAAAGAGAAGTCTTGTGATTATTAACATTAGAAGCCTTGTGATTATTAATATTAGCAGTCTTGTGATTATTAACATTAGCCAGAGGCTCCCTGCATATAATAAGATGGTGGGGAGAGTATGTGAACCCTCAGGATTTCCCATGGAGTCCCTCATGATAGCATTTGAGTTAAATTGCTCTGTGGATGTAGCTGCTTCAAATAACTGTGAAAGCAGCAAGTTGAGCACCATTGCAGTAAGTTAATGTTCAGCTTTCGTTTATTGTTAAATCCTGTATTACTTGCTCAAGTAATACAGATTTTTCTTCAAATGAAATTGGATTAAATTCTTTATTGTATTTATAAAGGTGCACATTATACTGAGTATCTTGAAGAATTCAGATTCTTCTCTGTAGTTTTACATTCTCCTCATTAGTCTCATATTTTCATTCATTGTATATCCAGAATTCCTGGATGCTTCAGCACTTGTAACCACCCTTAGGTTTTTCTGAGTTATACTTAGTATGTACTAATCTCCAAGTTGTCACAGAACTGAACGTGAGGTAAGAAAGTATTATAAAACCATATTTACCTTTTGACACCATCAGTGACAAACACTGTACTTGTATAATCAGCAGTTGATTTTTATCTAATACACAAATCACGCATCACTAGAATTAACAACATTCAATGTTGATATAGCTGGATAGAAAACTTAAATATTAACACACAGCAATAAATCAGCATAACTTTTACTTCTTGGGCATTAAGAAACATCAAAGTTTTGGCACTGGCATACAAAAATGGATAATGTGTGAACTGCAGAATGGAAAGCTATGTGTGAATGGAAAAGCTGTACTCTAAATAACACATCAGTATGATTTATGTTCTACCTCTGCTGCTTTTCTGCATCTGCCCCCTGGTCTTTAGAATATTCTTTTGGTTCTGCACACCCACTGAATGCCAAGTCAGTGCATGCTACACCTTTTCTGTTACTATTCTGGTTTATGTGGCCTAGGTTTTCATGGGAGTTGCCTCTTCTGAGGCTTACTTGCGAATTCTGTGTTTAACAGGTATCTGTAAAAGGCTGAAATGACCTTCCATTTTAGCATTTAGCAAAACCTGGGCAAAAAGAGTACTTCAAAATAACTAAGTAGTTTGGTGCTGGAATAAAGCACCTGCTCTCACAGATCACAAAGATCTCATGTACTAAGTGAAAAATATATTCCCTAATGAACATATGCTAGGAACTCTTCGGATCCAGACATAACAGGAATGAAACATTTAGATCGCTGCCTGCCATATGGGAAACCCACATTTCACGATTACTCCCAGCCTGTCATTCCAAGGGTTGGCATAGAGCACTGGATGAAGTAATGACTTGAAATTATTCAGCAAAATGTTTAAATGTTTGTTCTGTAGTCCCCTCTAATGTTGCCTTTCCATTGCGTGCCCGTAATCTAGCTGAACTTGTGCAAACCACTGAACTGAAGAGGGAGGTGATGCAGAAAGCGCGGCCATCTGGGCCTGCCTGAATAGGAAGAGAAGAAAACAGCCTCACTGTGAGAGCCGCTGGCTGTATTACAGCCAGGATTGCTTTTACAGGAGTGCCAAATCTTACTAATTTATTTTCAGATTCATCCTTCAGAGTGACTCTGGCAGTGATATTATTCAAAAAGCAGTTGCAGACTGTTCTTGAATCTTAAAGCACAAGCCTCTCTACATTCTGCGGAGTTTTAATACCTTGTGAGCACCTAACATTTGGTTTCCAGATACAGAACTTTCCGTAAGAGTAAGCTCTGCCAAAAGAACTTCTTCTTACAGTAGTATTTTTGTGACCAGTCTGTTCATCAAAGCAGCCTTCTTGGTAAGTATACTGAATGCCAAAAGCCATAACATGTTATGTTCATCTCCTCACTACCTTTATCTCTACACCATGGCATAATCTCTCTGCCCAAAGTCTCACCGCCAAAAAGCATCCTAACAGGAGACCTGGCTTTTGACTCGGGCTCTGCTAAACACATTGCATTAAAGGAGGTCATGACCACATCCTAAACACATGAAGACAGAGCAAAAAATCAAACTTGACATAAGAAAGGACAATTTTACTTGAAATTAAAAGTGTACCCACTAATTTCAACTGGACTGGGACTTCTGGCAGTATGTGAAGCATTGAGAGATCCTGTGATGAAGGAAAAATTGATTTTTTTTTTCCCTGCTTTGTGAGACTGATGTTCCTAATCTATGTTAATGAGGGCCCAGGCAAACGCTCCCTCTTTATTTTGGAGGAAATACTCTTTTTTTAGACTGTAACAGGCCTTCAGCTGTTTTTAATACCCTGTCCAGTAAATGACGGGAGCCTGTTTGCAATCAATGAGACACGTTATTTATTAACTGACCTCTTCATAATTGTCCCCAGACAGGTTCGCAGAAGTTTCTGGCAGAAGTGAGCGCCGAGGTGAATTCGGAGGTGGCTCCGGGCCGCACCGGCCCCGCTCCCGTCCCTCACGGGCAGAGGGCGGGAAAAACGGCCGAGACAACCCCGACGGTTCGACGCCACTGAGGGGAGGGGGCGGAGCCAGGAGAGGCCCCGCCCTGCCAAACCCGACGGGGCGGGGCCTCCCCTGGCTCCGCCCTCTCCCCCTCAGCCCCGCCTCGCTCCCTCAGAGCCGCTGCGACCCACCCCTTCAAGCAGCGGGTGGCGGAGCGGGCTGGTTTCTGCGTCCGCGGGGGCGGCAGCTGCCCGCGCGTTTTGCCCGCTGACAGCTGTTGTCGCCCGGTGCCCGCCCTCCCTCAGGCACCGGCGGCCGCCGCCGCGCTCGCTCTCTTTTCCCTCCCTGCCGCCGCCCGTGTGCCGTGCCAAGCCGGCGGCACGGCTGCAGCGGCAGGCGGGGAAGCGATCCTTCCCCGCTCCGCCTCCCATCGCCCCGCGCTGTGGGGATGTGTGATTGCCATGGCGAGGCGGCTCTTCCCGGGGGCCTGGCTCAGGAAACCCCACTACGCGCAGGTAGGCCGGCAGCGGGCCGTCCCCCGCGGCGGGCGAGCTAGGCAGGCCGGTGCCAGCACCCTTCCCTCCCCGCTCTCCCCCTCCGCAAAGTTACCTCAGGAGCGGGCGCCCCCCGCAGGGCTCGCCGCTTCTCCCGGCCGGGCGCGGGCGCCGTTCCCTCCCGCCGGCGCCTGGCGGCGGACGGGGCTCGGCTGCGCTGCTGCTCGGCGGCTTGGCGGGTCGCGGCACCGGGGCTGGGGCACTTGCCGCGGCCGCCGAGCTCCTTGGCAGCGGGTCTTGGGGCACGGGAGCAGGTGTCGGGCAGCCCCGGGGACGCGGTGCTTGCTGCTGCCCCCGCCGCCGGTCGGATCGGGCCTCTCTTGCCGCCCCTGGGGCGCAGCGAGCTCGGCGGAGCGGCCGGCAGGACCTGTTACGCGGCGCCCGCCCGCCGCCTCGGCCCGCGCGGGCTCGCAAGACTCGGCTGAGCAGCTGCACCCGGGTGCTGCCGGCCCGGAGGAGCCCTCCTGCTTTTCTCCGCATGTCCCTCCCTTACAGCCATCGCCAGTGCTGTGGGCATCCCTCCAGTCAGAGCGGGGACCAGAGCTGGCAGGAGCACGCTCCCTTATCCTCACGTATCCTAAAAGAATTAACGTCGGGCACTTTTCGTTTGCCGTCCAGTAGTTAGTTGCTCCATGCGTTTGTTTATGCGTTGGTAGGGACACTTCTGTATTTACATGTAGAGGTACGTTTGTATTACTTAAGCTATGTGCGTGAGGATGTTTTGGTTGAAAGTACTGTGGCTGTCATGTAGCAGGAAGTTCCACTGTGAAATGCTAGTACATAATAACCTTATGGTACATGGAGGGTTATTCTCTAGGGTTCCTTTTTATCTGTTACATTATGTTTTAATTAAATTGTAACTAAAAATTAGTATTTGTATATGCTATTTATATGTTCATCGTCTGTTGATATCTTATTAAATGCTTTGAGATTTTTGGATTAAAAAATTTAAACTTAATCCTGATGCATTTTAAGGTCTCAAATGTTTTAATTCATCCTTGTCTGGAACTTTTCCAATCTTACTGTCTCTTTGGAAGTACCTGAAATGGGATGTGCACTTCTTAAGTGTATAATCTTACCCTCTTAAGTATTTATCTTCTGATATGTATCTGCAAACCTAGGTCAGTATCACTCGATTTTTAGACCAGAAAAGATTGCTCTTAAGCTATTCACTGAAGTAGACACCTGTACAGCATTGGGATTCCCATAGGAGAAAACCTCTGATGCAAATTAAAGTGAATTCATGATCTATATGCTACCTTCCAAAACAGGATTCTCAAACTTGTCTGTATCCTTTGCATTGGTAAGTCTCTTACTGATCACTATATGGTGATGTT
This sequence comes from Nesoenas mayeri, assembly GCF_963082525.1. NCBI lineage: Eukaryota > Metazoa > Chordata > Aves > Columbiformes > Columbidae > Nesoenas > Nesoenas mayeri. The sequence goes on along the minus strand of NC_137554.1, from coordinate 11,747,664 downwards.
TGATAGCATTTTTTTCCATTCTTCTTCTCAACTTTTACTTGAAGGCCTTTAAAGCAAAACACGTTATTTTAAAATCTGCTGAGAAACAGGAAGATAGCAAGATCATTTATTAGAAAAGCCAAAGAAGTTAAATATTAGTTTGTATAGCAGATTAAAAACTATTTCTAACTATGCTTTCATGTACTGCAAACTGCATTTAAGTATCCTACCAGATTTGGTGTAGGAGGTCCAATAGTGGCTTTGTGAACACTAACATATTTTTGTATGTTAGGCAGTGAATCTATGTTGATATTTGATGCATCTATAGAATGGCAGCAAGCTATCAATATATTGGCTTGTCACTGCATGTTGCTGTTGGTACATGACAAATGTAGTTGTGGTTTAACTATAGGGTGTTTCAAATAAATTGACCCAGTTGAAATCACTGTAGCTTTGAAATTGAGTCTATATTTTTGTAACACCCCATATATGAATTGCTGAGTGCTTTATTGAGATTTGTCTCCAAATAAGCCAATGCTCTCTAAGTGCTAGACTTTAACTCACTGAAATGTAGCTACGAGCAGGATGGAAAGATTTGTGTCATATTGCTGTCCAATATTTCAAGTAGCACAACAAGGGAAGACAGTTGTGCAGGGGAATGTATGCTGAGTGACTTCCAAATGTGTTCCAGACTTTTTGGAAACTTTGTTGTGAAGTGAGTTGATAGAACATCAGGTTCTGCAAGACAGAGCTTAATACCTGCTCTAGCTTTGCTGCTGTAGGAGGAGCAGGATGCTCTGCGTTGGTTTGCAACTGATACTCTATGGCAAATGTTCTATTATTTTACATGTTCTTTATGCAGAATGATAGATCCATAGGTAATCAGTTGATCTTTCTTGCTAAGAAGGATGTGCTGTCAAGTGTCAGCTCATGTAGAAAGAGCAGGGCGAACTCTTAGATATCTTACCTTAGCTAAAAACCTAGTGGTGAGAGACCCACAGAGACAATGTTGAAGTTTTTCTGCAAAACAGTAACTTTGAAATACAATTTTTTCCCATTGCTTAGACTGCAAATCATATAACAATAGTAAACCAAATAAAATAACAAAACCCCCTCAAGCCTGACAAACTTTTGAACACTACTAAATGCCACAAAAAAATCTCTAGTTGTATTTATAAGAATTTACAGTTGGGTGAATAACACTGTCAGGATTTGGTTTGTGTTTTACAAGCGGGGCTGTTGTTAGCAATTGCATTGTGAGGCTGAGGGCCAGCCGACAGGATCATAGGTGACAATAATCATGTAAAGAACACCTGCATGCTGGGAAGCTTTGTCGCCTCTAAAGATTCTGGATCAAGTTTGCAGACTCTTTAGAGATGTCCCATTGACTTCAGTAATGTACAAGAGACTGTCTTTGAAGGGCAAAAGAATAAACAAATTTTAAAGCCCTACATAACAGAAACTTCCCATATCACGTCTTTCCTCTAAGATTTTAATACTTTTTTTCCCCCTTAATCTTTTAAGGGGAAACATCCTGTTTTCCATTTTAGTCATTATCTTATTTCAAACTGTATCTGCAACTCTGTTTACTCAGCTTGATTACTGAGGATACAAATAATTCAAGATACTAGCATAATCCTAAGCATGTGCTCTCTCCTCTTAAAAATGTGAATGTGTCCAGTACCTGGCATCCAAGAGAATGTGGGATAATATTCTTGAACATCATGTCAGCATACCTGAAATACATCCTATGAATCATAAACCAACCTGAATAAAGAACAAAACAGGGTCACTAACGTGATCAGCCAACAATGTTTTTATCTGAGCAACTCTGATTTGGAGATTAGTGCGCTGTGGTTATGTGGAATACTTTGCAGAATTAAGCTCTCTGTACTATTAAACAAAGAAACACTTTCATACTCTTTAACCATAAAAATGTTTTAAATAATAAGTACGCTTACCAAAAACTGGCAAGTAATGTTGCATTTTGATCCACTGCTCTCCATATGCTTTGGAGTGCGTCCAGGCTTGAGTTTTGCCAGAAGTGGCTTTCCAATACTGTTCCAGGGGATGAATGTCTAATTATTATTCAATGCACATGACTTAGTAGAATATACAAGTGATGGAAGAAGTCGACTTTGTAATATGCTTTTAAGCATTACGAGCACTTTCCTTCATTCTTGCATTCCTTGGCTCGTATTTAAAAGTCTCAATGGAAGAGTGGAGCAGAAAAGAGAAATTGTGTTTCCTGGTTTTGGACACTTTCTTCCTTTTTCGATAATTTTCTAACCCTCAGTCCTTCTGTTGCCCTGAATGTGCTGTTACTAAAAATGTTTCCCAGCAGTTTGTCACGATTCCAAATGAAGTCTGTCTATATGTATTGTTCCCTAAAGTCTGTCTGGGACTTCCTGCTCAGAAATGCATTAACGTGATCTGCGCAGCATCTGTGCGGTAAGGCTGCTGGATGTGGAGTGCGTTAGTGCACACGGGACCGAACCAGGCTCGGTAAATCCATGTCCCTGCTGCATTAGTGCAGGGCGTGTACATCAGTTCTGACACTTCCAAGATGAAGTGGACTAAGAGTGTCTACACTAACAGACCAGTTCTGGGGAGGAAATGGAAATTTGATAGGGGGAATGCAGGGGAAGAAACCGAATTATGATTGACTTTTTGCTGAGTGTGATAAGGAAGTCCGTATTAGAAAAGTAATTCCTTTTGAATCAAAGAGAGTGGCACTATGTGATCCTCTGTAAGCAGACGTGTGCTCTTCTCCATGCTCTGAACTGGCAGGACCTAAGTTTCTTGCAAGTCAAAAACTACATGACTATATTGGCACAGTGCTGAGCCCAAAATAAATCCAGCCTCTCTGGAGCAGCCTGCCAAGTTTATGATGTAGTCAGATGGCATTTGGGGAGGACTTTCTGTCCCAAACACGTTCTCTTTTTGCCTGAGAAGGAGGACAAATTTGGATAAACCCGTATATAAAGTATTCATCCCGTAGTATGAATATGGTCAGTATTCTGCAGTAATCCTGAGGCTTGCAGACAACTGCTGGTCTCTGAGATTGTACTAAATAGTATGCATTTAACACAAAATTGCATTTAATAGCACTTTGGTTTAAAGTTTAGTATTATAAAGGTTCATGGAAGGAGTCAGCAAGAAACTCTGAGGAATGAAGAGAGTTTGTTGTCCCAGAAGTTTTGCTTCCCAAGCAGTTTTTACACATGAAAGAGCTTTGCCTGAAATTGACAGATTCATTTCTATTGATCTTTCTCAGATTTTACCAGTAGCTATATATAGCAGTGCTATAGTATTTATGTTCTACAATATTAGAGTTATTAGAAATAGTTTTAAAAAAACCCCAACCAAATAAAAACAAAAAAAGACCACCTGTCTCTAAATCTCTAAAGGAAATAACTCTATCTTATCTTTCAAATAGATGAAAGATGATACAGAAGAAAGTTAATTTATTAGAATTTTCAGTAATCCTATTAATAGAAGACATTTTGTAGAGTAGAGTCTTGTGACAGGCTTTAGGAAGACTATTGTCATAATAGTCTGTAGAAATGAGAATGCGATAAAACAATATTTTGTTCTCCCTGTAGGTGTTCTGCAATATTTTCTGAAGGACTGGCTAATTAAATAGTTATGAAATGCTCACTTCTAAGACAAAAAATCAATTTGAGAAAAAGCAAATACTTTTTTTTTAATTTTACCTATTCAAACTCTGCCCCAAGCATCGTGTTCTCTGTAGTCTTATTTTCCAGACTGACTGCAGCTGTGGAATAATAATCCTTCATGTATTTTCGTTTAGTATCTGTAAATGACAATTGTGTCCTTCTTGTGGTTGCTTTTTCATAATGATCTTCAGACCCCCTCCCCCCCTTTTTTTTTAAGTTTTATGAGCGTCCGTCTCACACGGGTGTTGCTTGCATCACCGAAAACTGCCTGCCATGGTGTTGGTACCCTTTCATGTTTGTGGGTAGAATTTCATATCATAAAAGAAGTTCTCATGTTACTTGAATCTCTGAAAGAGTGTGTGATGGAGTTAGAGATCCAGATTGGCTTCTGTGAACTAGAAAGCCCTGGAAGACGAGCTGGTATGTTGGAGTAAACATACCCAAGAACTCTGTACTTGAGCAGTTTTTGTCAGGGGTTGTTTTCATGTTTGATGTTGGATATCAAAATGTGAAATGTATTGTGACAGTTTCTGGAAAATCGTACTTCTCTCTGGAGAAATACAACTAAAAATTACATTTAAGAGGGAGAGCTTAAAGTTGCCAGAAGTCTTGGTTCTTATCAAAAGAAAGGAGCTATCTTGGTATACCTTCTGCCTTGGTTTGGTTATGTTTGGTTTGGGGCAATATCCATTTTATAGCCAAAAAATAGTATTTCCCCTTATGTTCCTTGTCTCCCAACTTGGATAATAGAACTTAAAGGAAATACTTGGAAAGCTTTGTAGAGTGCAGTATGGGACAAACTGGGACTTGAACCGTATGAATAAATCCCCTGTACCCTGGCCCAAAGTAGCTGAGTAACCCTAACATTGAACCTCTGTCAGCGTAGTTCTAAGAGGTGAAGTTCATGCATGCATCTGTTTGGCACAGAATTTAAGCATTGTTGAAATGTAGGTTAGGTTATTTTATGTTGCAAGAACAGACATTCTGGATGCACTTTGGTTACTGATAGCAGTCTTGAAGAGGAAAAAAGTAGGAAATGCTATAATCTGAACACACTTTGTGCTAACTTGATTCCCATCTGCAGCCCCCCCCGCCAATATTTGCATAGTTGGTCCTGCTCTTGTGTTGCAGCCTGCCCATCTGTGGCTAAAAGGAGAAAGCCATGAGTGTTTTAAATGGATTAAATTATGCTGCTTCGATTGGAACATTTTTTTTTTAGCTTATTTGTAACTGGTGGTTTTGTTTACTTCCTGAAAGAAATAGTACCTAGACTTATCTGAAGAATGGGACTTACAGGGAAAGTGTTTCCTTCAAGAATGTGCAGAAGGTATATCAAGGTATAAGATGACTTCTGGTAGGATTCAAAAAAGTTAATTAAACTTAATAAATGAAAGACACTTGAAAAGAGATGATAGAGAAAGCACCTACCTTCACTGCTGAATTCTTAAATTATGGTGACTGTACTATAGTGCTGTTGACTTAAAACCAACCAACCGACCTAAATACCCCCATTTCTGGAGGAAGCTTTTATGTGTAAGAGAGTCATCTCTCAGCTTTTCCAGCTGCTGTAGGCCAAGTGCTGGATGGAGAACAGGAGAGTACCGTTCTTTCTTGCTCTACATAGTGTTATCTCAGCAGCTCTGGGCTGAGTAAAGAGCAGGGGAGGTTGGGTAGGAAGCAAGAGGACTTACCTGAAATGTCAAACAAGAAATTTTTTTGTCAGCAGCAGATTTAGGTAGAATATCATAAGCTGTTTAAAAACAACTTTTTTAGGTTGGATGCTCAAGAGTTTTCTTGGTGGGGTTCTCTCTATGTGTGATGGTTGCGTTTGGGTTTTATTTATTGAAATGCGTGATGAAACTTTGTCTGGGATTAGGTTGTCAACCCTACACTGGTGTTGTATATATTTAGATGGAAAATGAAATTTCTCAAGTTAGCTGTGTGATAGTGGGCATACAAGAAGTTAAGGGTGGTTTGAATCAGCCTTTGCCAATGCAGCCATCCTCATTTCAGCCTGGCACGTCTTAATTGTTTTCAGTAACAGGGCTAAGATTGGAGCTTTGTGAAGTGTTGCTGGGGTAGCCCAGGACACTCCTCTGGCCCCATGCTGTCAGTTTACTGTACGTACAGCTGCAGTGGCAGAGCGAGCAGCCACACGCACCTTTGCTACTCCAGCAAAGGAGCTCCTTATTTATTTGACTACAAGAAACTTCTGGTGAAGATGGTTTTTAATTAAGAGGATGATTCTCAGACTATGAGACCAAAGTGCGTTCACTTCTGTGCCATGTGGTGGTCACCTTTGACAGAGGGTTTGGGCAAGGGAGTGGAAGTGGGAATAATGGACAGCTGTTTGCTCAGTTGACTAGAAGTCAATCCCAACAAAAAGATGAGTACAAAAACCTAAAGAGCATGCCTCCGTTGCATAGTTATCAATAATTAAATATTATCTGATTTTATCAAAACACCAAGTGTTAATTACAAATAACTTTTGTACTTCTCTTCAGATGCTGCTGTGTCTCATTGTGCTTGTGAAGGCAAAAAAGGTCATTCTTTCTGTTTGATGCTGTATGTAGTTACAGAAACATTATGTCAAAGTAAAAATAGATTAATGACTCACCTAGTTAGTTTCAGGAACTGAAATACAGAGCACTCATTGGTATTAGTACTATGTTGAAACCAGCAAAAAACCCCACCTCTGAGTTGTGAAACCGTGAGTTTTTAGGCGGTATAAGAACAAATAAAAATAAGTGAATTATTACAGAATATATTGAACCTGTATGAATATACTATACTAGTTCTTATTTGTAAGTGCTAATACTATTAGATATCTGTCCTTCAACCATCAGAGAGTATGAAAGTAGCAAGGAAAAAGCACATTGTGTTCTATAGAGGGGCTGAGAAAAATCTGTGCGCTCAGAACTGATCGGGATCAGGCGATCCCTCAATCCCGTACCTTAAATGTTTTTGATCTACTGGTTTGGTTCACCTCTCTGTTCAAAACTGTGTTTCAAGAGACCTCTGCTGGAGGGCTGCCTCAGGGCTGGCAGCCTGGGCTTGTTGGGAAAGAAAAGATCTCTTTGGGTTTGTTTTGGTTGGTTTTGTGTAGTGTGGGTGTAAGAATTAAACTATGCAAAGAACCCACCTGCTCTGCTTACAGCTTTCTGTTGGTTCTGGAAGTGGGAACAGGGAGAGAGATGCTCTCCTACTGCTTTACTGTATCACCTCTGCTGGCTTCCCAGAGCTGGGAAGGAAAGGTGCCTGTGGGTGATCAGCACATTTTGTGCATGGGCAGTAGTTCAGGACAAGGATTCTGAAGTAGGAAAGTTGTGCTGGAGGAACTGAAGCAGTGAATGACGCACTGAGCAGTGCTGGAAACTTACCTGAGAATGGAAGACAGATGGTGGAGCAAGACTGGAACTGGGGCCAGTGTCGCAGAATCAGATGGAAATAGAGTGGAAAAAAATGGAAGAAAAAGAACAGCGGACAACATGTGGTTCAAGAGGGGGACACTAAGACAGGCTAAGCAAACAGCCTGAGATGGGTGTTGGAAAGAAGAAAAATAGTAAGTGAAAATTATAGACGACTAAATACAGAAAGTGGTCTGGAAGAAAGAATAGATGAGGCTGAGTCCCCCTGAGCTTGAACTAAGATTACAGTTCTCTTCTGTACAGGACTGTGGTGGGGGAAGTATTTCTGAACCCATTGGTAAAGTATCTTACTGCTGGTTCACATGTAGGATTACTTCTGCTGCTTTTCGTTAGTCCATTCAAGTAGTGTTCTTTGCAAGAAAGTTTGTGTGTCTTCATGTTGTAAGCATGTAGGTGTTTTTATTTGGTTGGGTGTGTTTCATTTTCGGTTTTGAGTTCTGTTTAGTTTTTAGGAAATTGCACTAAAAGTCTTGCAATTCTGTCATTTTAGTAGTCCTCTTTCAGTGGGAAAGAGTTACGTGTGGTACTTATTTTCTTATGCTCCCCAGCCCCTTGCTGTCAGTTTTGTTTTCTTGGCCATTCTGTCCTCAGCTTCCTCATACATTTCCCAAGCTGTTTCTAAATGTGCTGTAAACCACAAAATATTATGGTTGGTCTACTTTTGTACTCCATCCAGTTTGTATCCATATTGTGGACACCACGCTTTAGAGGAAATTACATGTTACTGCAAGACCTTTGTGGCTCTGAGGAAAACAGCAGAAATTATTCCTGTCTTAAAACACTCGCAATAAAATACAACAGAAGAAGAACTGGTTGAAGAAACTATCCGGTCAAGATCTATCACCAGCATAAAAGCAGTTAGTTGTATCTATTTCTTCTTTAAACTAGGTAGTTTTCAGATCAAGGGGGGTGTGTGAAGGAATGAAGTAACAGGGATGTAGAGCAGGACCGCAGCTGCACAGGTTGGAATGACCTTTGGGTGGTTTGGAACTGACACTTCTTGGATTATTTATTCCAGAGGAAAGGGTGTAATGCACACCGATTGTTTGCACTGGTTGTTTATTGTATTTTTATAAGTACTCATGAATTATTGTAGTCTTTCTAGTTAAAAAACAAGCAAACAAACATATGATTTATTTTATCTGCTCCAGTTCTGTGTTTTTCCTCCATTGGAAAGCTTGGTAATGTTCATCCTGTTGGCATCTTCTGGAACGCCCGTCCTCCTGCCCCCCCGGTTTCCCTCCGTAACCTTGCAGGCGTTCAGCGCAGGGCCAACAGTTCACTCTGAAGCAGTATCAGGTTTTTCATTTTGTTTTTCCTCAGCTTCACTCTTGATTTTTCACCACAAAGCATTGGCTTAGTTTTGTAAAAGTTGAAAAGCAATTTAAGATTTGTAATCAGTTGAGGAGCTAGCTGTCATGGAAACACAAATCCCCTGCTTAAACATAAATCAGGGACAAGTGTATTTGTGTCTACCGCTGGTCCCTTGCTAACATCAGCCCTGACTTGAAGGGACTAAGAGTATGAGGCTCCTGGTTACAGAACGTTCACTTCTCCTACGTGTGTCCATCAGAGACTTCTAGCAGCAGAAGAGTGATGCATATGATGAGCTTTCGGTCACCAGCAGTTAAGAAAGTTGTTTAGTTTGAAGAAAACATGATCTGAATCGACAACTTATGATAAAATATTTGATTATTTGGTTTCTAAATTTGCATTGATAATGCCTTAATAGATTTTTTAAAAAATTTTCTTCAAAGCGTCTTTATTGGTGGACCATTGATCCGGTGTAGCAGGACAATCCTATGTTCCTGTACAGCACTCTCCTCCTACCTTTCCTCCTCTAGTTACATGTAAATAAGAGGGCACTCAAGCGCCTCATTTATTGAAGTGGCCCAAATCTTTGAAAGTTGGTTTTGCGTTTTGTTTTGGGTTTTTTCAGTAAGTGTGGATTTTGGTATTTGTATTCCATGTTCTTCTTAACTTATATTTATATTAAAGATGTGTAGTTTCAGGCATCTACACTGCCACAATCAACTTTTCCAAATTCTGATAGTGCTTCTTAGAGAGCATAAACAAAGCCTTTATATTATTTTAATGGCAAACCTTAATAGTTAGTCTTATTAATGGATGTTTAGAGAAGACGAAGGATTCTATAAACATGGTTTATTGTGGGTGAGTACAATGATTTGGTTTTTAAGTGACTTTCTGGTACATGAATATGCTATTTAGATTACAGAAAAGATTAATTCTGCTGTTTTTAACAATCTAAAACATGAAAGGTTAAGAAAAGATTGCTTGCAGTACATGGTCTTCTTTAAACTGACTTCACTTGCAGCACTGGCAGCGGAGAAGCAACTTAAGGCAAATAGGTCTAAAATGTTAGTAAAATTACCTCAGAGTGCTTCTGGTGGTTTTGCCAAGGTATGCTGTCCTTCCTGTTGTGCTGACACAACTATTTGCAGGCCTGTTCTGTCAGTCAGGTCAACTCCTTCATTTCTTCTGTGATACAGACTCACAAACAGCTCCTGGGGTGTAATTACAACAAAAATGGGCTTCAATATAGAGATGCAAAGAAGCAGGGACAAAGCGGTTTGTACCGTACTGCACAATTTTGATCAAATTGATTATTGCAGCCTGGCTTGCCCTGTGAGGGGCTGTCATCATCTTTGATTTTATTCATTTATATCTTAATTTTCCTTCCATCTCCTTCCCTGTCAGTTTGGCTTATGGAAGGAAGCAAGTGTTCTGTGTAATGCAGCGTGCTTATTTTATCACTGTGGAAGTCACGTCCTTAAGGGTGACATAGTAAATCATGTTTGTTCCTATCATTCTGACTACTGCTGGATGAATTACAAAGAGTATTTTCTCTTTGTATCCTCTAGGTACGTTTCTCATATATGCGAATGAAGTATCTCTTCATCTCCTGGTTAGTAGTATTTATTGGCAGCTGGATTATGTATGTTCAGTACTCCACCTACACAGAACTATGCAGAGGACATGACTGTAGGAAAATAATAGTAAGTATATTTAGCATAGCTTTCTTAAGTGTTTGTCCTGACTAATTCCACAGCAAATTCAGTCTGTGCCACATAGAAATTAATCAAAATCTGATATTTCATCATGTTGAAGTAAGGCTACATCTTCAATTACAGATAAAAACAGTTATGTTTCTTAACATTGTTTTGGTATAGGGTTATTGAATTATTTTTCTT